>NC_140580.1:1035413742-1040825234 GCF_964204655.1 Triturus cristatus
GCTTGCCTTGTGGTGTGTACGTGCTGCGCCATGTCCATTGCTGTGTCCGTGTGGCAATACAGGGACCCTGGGTTTCTGCATGGCAAAGATCTGTGATGCCTGGGAGACATCAGGCCTCACTTGTCACTGTGGTGTGTGCTTGGAACGTTGCAGCAGTACATAGGTTGGGTGACACAGCCTGACGATTGGCCATTGCACTACATGGGACTCATGTGGACATGTGGAACTGAGATGAGAGGTGGTGGTCATGTAGGTGACATATGTGTCCATGCCCAACAGCACACACCTCAGTACATTGTGTAATGTCATGATCTATCATGTGATATTGATCCTGGTCATCTCCACATGGGTGGATGAACTGACAATCTTCCTTTGTGCATCTCTGTACTGCAGGGCACCAGCTGTCCATCGACCGTTCCCAGACCTTGCAACCATGCAGGAACGCGACTGCATCAGACGGTACCGCTTCACCAGGCCACTGATTCAGGAGTTGGCAGAGCAGTTGGCGCCACATCTGCTACCTGGCCGGACATACCCTACAGCAATGACACCAGAGGTGAAGGTGATGGCAGCCCTGCACTTCTTTGCTACTGGTACCTTCAGGTACACTGTGGCTACTGCTGGTGGGATGTCACAAACTATGTTTAGTCGGCTGCTACGCGATGTCTTGGAGGGGATGTTGCATTTCCTAGACCTGCATATCAAGTTCCCGAGCCCAGCTGAACTCCCTGAAATAAAGGATGCCTTTTATACACTGGGGAGGATGCCGAACGTCATCGGATCTATTGATGGGACACATGTGGCCCTGATACCACCACAGACACATGAGCAGGCATACCGTAACAGGTAGCACTACCACTCCATCAATGCTCTGGTGGTATGTCTTGCTGACATGTCGATCACACATGTGTGTGCACTGTTCCCTGGTTCTGCGCACGATGCCTACATTATGAGGAGTAGTCGGATTGCAATGCTGATGTCACAGATGCCAGCTCAGCATGTCTGGCTTGTCGGTGTGTACTGACTGTTTCTCATTGTGTGTGTTTATCAATGTTGTATTCTGCACTCCTACAAAACTCAGCTACTTGTTCATTTTTGTGTGTGTAGGTGACTCTGGATACCCCAACATGCCGTGGTTGCTGACACCCCTCAGGAACCCTGTGACACCAGCTGAGCTGCGCTACAATGAGGCACATGGTCGGAGCAGGAGGGTGATTGAGCGGATATTCGACCTTCTGAAAAGCCACTTTCGCAGCCTGGACAAGACCAGAGGGGCCCTCCCATATGAGCCTGCAAAGGTGTGCAAAATAATCCTTGTATGCTGCATGCTACACAACATGGCAGTGCGGAAGGAGGTGCCTCTCATCCAGGATGACGATGACCAACCTCCGGCACCTGGGGAGAATCCCGGCCTGGGCCAAGATGCCAGTGATGATGAGGATGAGGGTGACGTCCGCTCACAGCTCATCAACAACTTCTTCACCTGAATGTGAGTTTCAAGGGTTGTTATGTGAATGTATGGAGGTAGCCTGGAATGTGTTGTGGCAGCTCTGTTGCTGTCTGAGTGTGTCTGTGTGCCACTTGACTGGATGCGTGCAGTGATGTGTCCATTCAGGTGGTGTGTACTCCACAATATGGTAGTACTGCTAACTAGTTTTTGTGTAGGTGTCTTGCAACATGTTTTGTGCATGTGTATTACAGTTCTCTCCTGTTCTTCTGTGCTTTTGACTGTGTCATTTGTCTGTCCTTCCCAGGGTACTTTGCCTGTTGTTTGGTCAACACTGACCCCCAACACCCAGAAGCCAACACCAGTGTGGAAGTTGACAATTCCCATCAACTGCTGATGTACCACACATCCCTGGACTTCTATTCTCCAACACATTGTGAGTGTGTGTCCACTGTTACGTAGAATTACCGTGCAACTATTGTGGAATAAACGTGTTGCTGATGTGTAATAAACCTGTTCTACACTTTCTTATGTGCGTTGTCCGTCTTCCCACATCTGAGTGACATCTGCTTACCTCACCTGTGGACTTGTTACCACTGACTGGGGTTGGTGTTGTGTCTGTGCATGCCAATGTGTTTCAGGTCAACATCATTGTGTGTGATGAGTAACATGGCCATGGGGAGTATGTGTTGTGTTGCCATAGTGGAGTGTCTCCCTCACATGTGTCACATCACCATGACTCACCTTACGTTGGTCACATTGTTGCAGTATTTGGCATGCACTGTATTGTGTAGCAGATCGACATCTCCCTGAACATGACAAGTTGGAATCACAACAGAGGCAAGTATGGTGTACTAGTGAGTTTATTTTCAAACATGTGTGAGGGAAGTGCACAGGATGGTGGGTGCTGTACATTAGTTTGGGAATCCAAAGTTCACATTAGAGTTGCAAGTACTGGTAGATGAAATGTCCAGAGTAAAGTCCACAGTCATCTGCTACATTGGCCCAACATGAACCCTCCATGTCATGTGGGCGAGTTGTGTGTGATTAGACAAGGTGAACGGGTTGCACACAAAGGACATTGTCCAGAACAGGTTTAGAGGCCCTGGGGGATGTGCTGGGTCATCTGCCTCTCACATGTCCTTCTTCGGATGACCCCTCTTCTTACGGGGGGGGATCCTCATGTGCAGGCCTCTGCGGTGCAGGGGACTCTCTGCCAGAGTCCTCCTCCCTCCCTGTGGCGCTGGCAGATGGTGTTGCGACAGATGTTGTGGCCACACAGGGAGGTGTGGACAGGTTGGTGTTGATCTGGCGGTGGCATTGGAGTATGTCCCGATGCTCCGCAGTAATGTCATCCCACTTGGCCTCCATGCGGGCATGGTGGGCGACCTGCTCGTGCTGCATGTCCTGGAGGATCCCCACTACCTGGCCAAATCCTCCGGTGCTATCCTGGTACGCATCTAAGATGCGTGCCAGGTAGGGATCATCAGGCAGTCCAGACCCCTTTGTGCCACCCACCCCTGCCAGCACCCCTATCCCCACAGGCAGGACCAGCGGTTGGATGCACAGGTGACACTGGGACCCCTTGGGTGGTGTTGCTGGTGGTGTTTGCTGTAGCTTCCGTCGGTCCTGTGTCCCTGTGCTGTGGGTGTTGATTGGCCTTGGTCTGTCCGTGTTGGCGGGGGTGCCCTGTCGGTGTCCAGATGCTGGAGGCGTGAATACAGGGGGTGCAGATGTTGATGCTGATGGTGCTCCATTATGGCTCACACCGGAGGGGCCAGGTTGGTCGTCGTCATCCGAAGAGGACAGAGAGAGAGTCAGACCAGAGAGCTCAGTGTCCGCCAGAGTCTGGCACTGGGTATCCTCATAATTTGTTGCTGGGTGCCCAGCACCACCTGTGTTTGGAAGAGACACACAATGTGAGTTATGTTTCTACATGCATCGATGGTTCACAAACATTAAATTTTCTACTTTTCGAACAGATGCCTGCCTGTACACTGCTTTTTCCCAGCTAGTCACAGACAGAGTTTGATATTGTTGTTGGCCATTTCCCCACGACAGAGCCCAGTGTCAGACATCTTGGCAGTCCCTTCCCACTCCCTGTGAGGCGAGTATGGTTCAGTTTGATCTTGCTGGGCCATGTGGGTGGGAGTAGATTGTCTGTGACTGCGACTCCCATCATACTCTTAGCTACACCCCCTTCCCAGCATGCCCATACTTCCTCCCGCTTGACTCTGCTTCCCTGTGAGGGGGTGTGACAGCAATTGGAAGATGGCTGACTGTGTAGTCCTAGTGTTTGTTGTTGGCCATTTCCCAGCATGGCCTTGTGCTCCCCACGACAGAGCTCAGTGTCAGACATCTTGGCAGTTCTTTCCCACTCCCTGTGAGGCGAGTATGGTTCAGTTTGATCTTGCTGGGCAATGTGGGTGGGTGTAGATTGTCTGTGACTGCGACTCCCATCATACTCTTAGCTACTCCCCCTTCCCAGCATGCCCATACTTCCTCCCTCTTGACTCTGCATCCCTGTGAGGGGGTGTGACAGCAATGGCAAGATGGCTGACTGTGAAATCCTGGTGTTATTTTGGCTACAAGTCCAAAGTGAGCCCCTGTGCTTCACACAGCAGCACCCAGTACGGGGTATCTTTTGCTGATATTTTAATGAGGTGTGTGTCAATGCATTCTACCCGGTGAGTTGTGTGGAGTTTGTGTTGAGGGGGGGTGTCTCCACATGCTGGTAAGTATGGTCAGGGCTGTCAGTCCTCCTTCCCATCATGAAACGTGCTTCCATTGTAGGGTGTGCAAGTTGTCTTTCAGGATGTCAGTCAGTGGTGTCCTGCTTCTGATTTGCAAACAACCATGAGCAGGGCCTTGTGCTCCCCACAGCAGGACCCAGTGTCAGCCATCTTGTCAGTCATTTTCCACTCCCTGTGATGTGGGCATGTTATAGAGAGGTCTTGATGGGCCAATCAGGAGGGGGAGCATTATCTGTGACTACAGGCCCCATCATGCTTTTGGATACACTCACTTCACCTGCATCCTCACTACTCCTTCCTGACTGTCAGCTGCACTGTGAGGTGGTGTGTTTTTGGTGGCCAACTGTCTGGCAGGGACTATTTGGCTTTGTGCCACTGGCTTGCTCTATTTGTTTGTAGGTTGGTGCATGTCATGACGCAGTTCCCAGTCACTATGAGATGGCAGGTATTGTGTTTGTTTGACTGGCATACACATCTTGGGTTGATTATCTAAAGGTTAGTGTAGCTTTGCTTGCGGTGCATGGTTTCACTTTCCCCTTGCCACACAATCTTGGGTATGTTGTTTGCGTACTCACCAGGCTCTGGAATGTCTGTTAGGCCATGGACGCTCTCTCGTGGTAGATGTCCCGCACATTCTCCTCCCAGGTCCTGGAGTAGACTGGTTTGGTAGGAGGGCCACCGCCGGTGCACTGACTCAGGGCGTGATCTTTAACGATCAGTTTCTTGACCCTCCTGCGCACATCATACCACCTGTTCTGGATATCGTCCTTTGTGCGCCTTGCTGGTGCTTGAGCGTTCACCTTGTCCACAATCCTCGCCCACATCTTGGTTTTCTGTGAGATGGGGGTCCTTTGGACCAATGTACCAAACAAATGTGGCTATACTCTGATGATCTCGTCTACCAGCACTTCTAACTCACTATCTGTGAACTTCTTCTTTGGGGGCATGGTGAGGGTGGTGGTGGCGAGGGATGTGTGTTTGTGAGGGTGCAAGTGAAGGTGTTTGGTGTTGGTTTTGCTGGGTGTATGTGTGTGTGCTTTTGTATGAGGTGCTGATGGTGTGTGAGTTGTGTGATGGGTGAGTTGTGAGTGTGTCTGTGGTTGCTGGGTAATGGTGTTTGCTGCTGGCTGTGTCTCCTGTTTGCAAGGGATGATGGTAGTGATTGTAGTCCTTTATATAGTTGGAGTTGTGGGTGTGTCTTTGTCCCATATTTTTTTCTTTGGTATTTATTGGCTTTGTCATTGCTTGTTTGGTCCTTTTTTTGTCTTTTTTCCTTTGGGTTTTGTAGGCATGAAGGGGACGTTCATGTGACGGAAACGGACGCTGCTGTTGTCTCGTGTGGGCTTCTCCGCCTCGTTCACGCTGCCTATCTTCTGTGTTTGGTACGTGTCGGTCGCGGCGGTCTCTATTGCTTGTGTGCCCAGTTGTCTGTTTGTACGTGTCGGTCGTACGGCTTGGTCTCCGTGCGAGTCGGTCTAGTTTTACTCGCATTGCATCGTGCAGCGCGGATCGGACATCGCGGGTACAGGTCGGTCGGGTTCATTCCGGGTTCATGTCGGTCGGTGAAAATCACGTTGGTTTTCCGGCCGGATCACTATTTTCCAAATAGCTTGGTCGTACGGCTTGTATTCCGTACGTGTCAGTTGTAATTCACTCGCGTTGCATTGTACTGCACGGGTCGTACGGCGCTGGTCCGTGTCGGTCGGTATTCGGTCCAGGTCCGTGCCGGTCGGTTCGTTTTGCGGCCGGAATCGTAATCGGCCTCAATGTGTAACTGCTAGCCTTGAACCTTCTTGTCGAAAAAGCTAAGGACAAATCAACTAAACTGTACAGCTGTTTTGTCAACTTAAAAGCAGCTTTCAACACGGTATCTAGGGATCTCCTAAGGCAAAAGATGGCAAACTGGGGTATTCCACCAATGTTACTGCGGGCCATTAGCAACCTATACACATCTACCTGGGTCAAGATAAATTAGGGAATGGTGAAAGAACAACAGCAAAGATCCCAACGCACATTGGCCTAAAGCAGGAATGTGTACTGGCCCCCACTCTTTTTAACATTTTTACTGCAGACCTGGACAAGAGGTTATCAGAAATTCAAAGTGATCCTCCAAAGTTATCACACTGCCAAATTAGAAGCATGCAGTACGCAGACGACATTGTCCTATGCAGCCAGACTCCAATGGGCCTATAGCGCTCCATCACAACGCAGCTCGAATATACTAAGGAGCAGGGTTTGTTCATTAATTACAAAAAAACAAAGGTCATCTGTTTTTCATCACACATTGGACAAGAATAAACATATTTAAATGGCACACAGCAGGAAACACCAAAGAACAAAGTGTTGCATACAAGTACCTAGGAGTAGTGGTAAACTCAAGGTTTACTCTAAAAGATCACCTATTGAACAGAAAAGCACAGGCGAACAAACTACGCTTTGCTCTGAATCTACTAAAACAAAACTTAAGTGCCCATCCAACTTATATCTGGTAAAAGTCATCGCTGCTAAGTTTCTTCCAACTATTACGTATGGCACCGAATTATTCAGAGGACAAGATGCAAACTTCCTGAATCTCCAACAATCAGGGTTATTCAAATACATCTTTCAGATCCCACAGTTTGTATCTCAAGCACAAGTACGTATGGAATTTGGGCTATCAAACCAGCACCCAGTAAGACAAGCAGCAATATTAAAAATGTGTTGGAAACTAAAAGCAGCACAAGAGGATTCCTTGATGGGGCACTGTTGGACCGAAATATAGAATCAGACAAAGGGGAAAAAAAGCCTGGAACACAGTTTTAGAAGAAGCATTGGTAACCCTCAAAATGCAAGAAGCCTGGACTACCAACTACAGCTTTGCATCTTTTAAAAAAATTGCCAATAATGCGGCAAAACAAAAAGCCTGGATCACAGACAAAGCTGCACTAGCAAAGAAAAAACATGGCTCGACTGTCATATCTTCATATGAGAGACGCTCCCCATACCATACCTGCTCAACCATATAACAACAGCAATTCAACAATTGCTACTTTGAACTCGGTTGGGGGCTTTTACCTCAAAAGATCAGGTTCCAGCATGAAAACAAACATAGCCAACAACACTCTGTAGACTCTGCAGCCAAGCGGAAGAAACTCTGATTCATTTACTGTGCATTTGTCCAACTGTGAATAACTCGGGACGTTATTATCTATTACAAGCATTTCGTACATATCAAATTAGATCATGTCGGCCAGCAGTAATGTTAGCACTGAATAGTCAATTGTTACAGGTAGCATGCAGGGCCACCAGATTCCTGCAGAAAGTCAGTTTCTTACTACAGAAATCTGAAAAATAGCATTTTTTGAATCTTTGGGCATGGGAAAAGAATGATGCCTAATTCACAGTTTTCTTTTCTCCTGGCACTGTTTCTTATTTATATTTAGTTTTATCATGTAAACATCATATTGTTATTTAAGGATCTGCAGACCGTGGTACATTACAGAGTATGAAATCAAATGTTTATAATTAAAAGATCAAGGTGCAAATCACCGCACAGCATCCACTTCAATGTCAATTTAGTAAATATGATAGTATATATTACCTGTGCATCCTTTTTACTTTTTAACGTTATCTGGATGATTTTAGCACAAAAATTGTAACGGTTTTAATTAACTATATACAATAAATTTACATTACTGCACAAATCACCGGGGGGCATCTCTGCGCTGTCTTGGAAACAAGTACAGAAGGGAGGGGAAAGGATTCAGGAAAGATAATTTTTAAGTAGCTTTCTGAATTTGCCATCATTTGTGCAGGTGCGAACATAAAGTGGAAGCTTGTTCCAGTAAAAGGGGGCGAGGTAAGAGAAGGCCTTTCCCCTGCTGTGGGTCAGGCGAATGCGAGGGATGCGCAGTAGGGTTTTATCGGCAGATCTTAGGTTACAACCGGGTAAGTATGCTTTAATTTATTTTTGCAGATAGAATGGGCCATTCCCTTTTAGGGCATTAAATGTAAGGCAGCAGACCTTAGAACAAGAGTGTTTCTTCACTGGCAGCCAGTGTAATTCCTTCAGCAAAGGGACCGACGGAGTGCCAGGCGGGCAAGTGAGAGAAAGCCTGGCTGCAGTATTTTGAACAACCTGGAGTTTGGCAACTAAAGTTTTATTGGCATCTGCCAAAAGAGCGTTGCCATAATCTATGCTGCTAATTACTAACACTTGGACAAAGTTCTTCGGGCAGAGATTGTAAGGTAAGGGAATATCCTGCGCAGAAGGTGCATATTGTGGTAGCATATTCCAGTGGTAGCCAAGACGTGCTCTTTCATCTTTAATGCTAGATCTATTTTCACGCCAAGATTCTTTACTGCTTGTTTGGGCACAGGAGTGTGGCCCAGTTAATGGGGCCACCAATTGTCGGTCCAGATAGAGGAGGCTTTTCCAAACAGCATAATCTACGTCTTAGCTGCGTTCAATTGGAGATAGTTCTAATTCATCCAATCGGAGATGGTTAACATGCTAAGGGCAAAACGCTTTTTTAACGCTGTCAAATCAGGGCCGAAAGTAAACATCAGCTGGGTGTCATATACGTATAGTTGTATCTCCGGCATCCTTTTCATGGCAGGCTCACCGCCATGAAATGGACGGTGGCAAAGCAACTCGGAATATACTTAGCGGTGCTGCAGCGGCACCTTCAGTACGTTCCTGCCCCTTACCGCTGCACCACCACCATGGGATCCTGGATCCCATCAGACATGGCAGTCCTGTAGCGGTTTGAATGCCCCACTCGAAACCCTGCGGACAGACCCGCAGTGGTGGTGGTCGGACTGCCACCATGAGTACGGCCCTTAATGTTAGGCCAGAGTTATAAAATAATGCAAAATTTATGTTTCTCAATATTGTGATAAGATATTGACGAATTTTGAAGTTTGTTTCAATTCCTTTTTACTTTTTACATTTTCCAAGTTTGTGGCAGTTAAGATCAGTCTAGGTTACATCCTAAAATTTAACTTACTCCATTTTAGGTTTAGGGTTATACCAGTATGCTTCTTCCGTACATATTGGAAAATAATCAATTGATGCATTCTTAAGGCTATAACAATAATTTAAGATTCTCTTAAGACATGGCCTGGTTTATTTTGTTCTGTGCTCTCGTGAAGCAGAATGCATCGGCTAGTTAGCCTCATGGCCAACTAGATTAAATTATAAACCAAGCGCAGTCGTAAACCATACCCGTCCACGTCCCCACTGTATTTACAGGAAATGGGAGGAAATCTGTAGCAGCAAATGGGGAAATAACTCCAGAAGGTCCTTATTGGTTCCCACTCACAGCCAATCAGCTACCTTGAATCCCTGAATCCACCAATCCACTCAACCCCATTCATACAGACTCACGGTTCAATACAGGACAACGTAACGGTAATCGTTGTTAATGTGTGCGTTTTCATGACATTCGTTGTAGCAGTACGTTTAATGATTACCTATGTGGTGGCGCGATAATGGAGTTCGTTCTGAAACCTGCTGTTATTCACACAATGTCGTTAGTCTGCTTTCGTTGTAAAAGCCTTTGTTATAAAGTCTTTCGTTATTCCGTCATACAACTGTTTTATTGGCATCTTTATCCCTGAAATGTTTGCTACCATTCTGCAGGATACTAGCAAATTTCATACCATTTGTTTCTTTGAACATATCTATAGACATGTGGGCTAAAGTGGAGTCTAACTTTTTCAGTGCATTGGCTTTAGTGTGTTTCGACATATTGTTTACATGAAAATATACTTTGGTATCAACTTTTTGGAATCTAATTTCCATCTGAATGAAGTTTTTGTTTTCATTTTTTCAAATTTAAAAATCAGTGATTCTATTATATTAATTTACTTTCAATATTTTGAAAGCACATCCAACAATATTGTATCATCCATATGGAAAATACTCTGAATATGGGTTGTATCCAATTTAGGTGGAAACGTCATTATCATTTGGAGATATTTTGGAGCAATTATTATAGAGAAAAATAACAGGACCAAAATACAGCCTTGCCTCAGGCTATCAGGTTGAATGGCAAGTAAATTAATTTTGTGACTTCACTATTAGCACTCAGTTGTACTTGGGTCCCTGCTCCAGTGTGAAAACTCCATTATTAATCTTACGAGACACCTTAGTATTTGCCTTTTTAGTCTGAAAGTTGAAAATAGATTACCTCTTTTAGTCTTTGTACATTTTTCTGCAACAATTTGCAGGGCAATACAACTATTCAAGGTAGGATGACTAAATCTAAATCCAATTCGAATAATCTGTAAAATTCCCATTGACACAACTCAGTTCTTCAACTACTGCAATTGAGGCTTCCCAAATATTTTTCTGGATACATCAATAAGGCCTATGATCCTATAATTGCCAGGACAAGCTTGAGCTCTTGTTTTTAAGCAATGGTTTCGGATAACTCCTTTCTATTAATCTGCTATTTTATTTAGCTGGATAATAGCTTGGTTAACCCCTTCCATGCGGGGCGGATTCCCCCGCTGAGCTGACCGTTACCTGCGCGGGCGTGGTCATGACGGAACGGTTCCGTCATGAGCACAGCTCAACCGACGCTCATGACGGAACCGTTCCGTCATGAGCGTCGAAGGGGTTAAGCATTTTAGACCAGATCTAAGAAGTTAATTTCATGATGTCTGCTGCTATCACTTCCTGTTCCTGTGCATGAGAAGGTTTTATTTTCTTATGTATATTACTACTTCCTTTGGTGCTTCAATTAACATATTCTATAATCAGTCATCTCAGCTTCCAGAAATCGCAGGTTCCACTAGTTATGTTACCTCAGTGGGGAGAGAGAAGTCATTATCAGTGGACTTGTTTAGGCTATAAATTTGAGTTATAAAGGTAAACCACATTTGTTTAGTTACTGGTACCACAGTTATATTTCTATTTCTTCCCACATTATTACTTACTATGTTCCAAAATCTTTTATTGTCTTTTCCATTTATTATGTTATTATATTTATCTATTACTTGTTAATTTCATCTTCATTTATTTTTCTTAGTTCTTTTCTATATTGCTTACAATGTATATATATGGCCTTGCTCCTTTTAGTTTTACTTAGCTTAAATGCACCCCATATTTGTTCTATAGCTTTTGATTTCAATTTCGCACAATGATTCTCCATTGTATTCCTTAATGGAATATGTTTATGAAACGTATTTTTCAAAAATATAATCTCTTTAATTTTTTTTTGTTTATGTTTAATATGCTTTATTGAAACAAAAAGATTGACAAAGTGAATAAAGGCAAAAACATAATTATGTACAAAATAATGAATAAGCAAAGCATAGTAGGTAATTAAGCATAGTAGAAAGCTGTTTACGGTTTTTGTGGTATTATGGGAAACGGAAAAGAAAAGAAAAAAGAGAGGAAACAAAGGAGGAAGAAAAAAGAGGGGAAAGAAGGGGAAGAAGATAACATTTATAAACTATAAATAAGAAGAAAATTTGTCCTCCAGGAAACAGAAAAACAAAAGAAATAAAATACCAGTATTACTGTTTTAAAATAACATTTGACAGAATCAAGAGAAGGAGGATAGAGTAAAGAGGAAAGAAATCAAGGGGGTTGAACATTTTCAGAATGGTGATGAGAAACAGCATTAATTGAAACCTTATTTAAATGATTAGATAACGGTAACCAAAAAACATCTCTATTAACATGTGGATTACATTGGGAGGCATAAGTGACATCTAACCTATGATTTTGACATACAGTATTCCACCAGGATTTAATTGAAAGTTTTGACAAACATTTCCAGTTTAACGCAATTTGTTGAAATGCCAAAGTTAACATAATATCAAATAGCCCTCTTTCACAGGGGGGTAAAATAATGGATTCTGATAAACTTCCCAAAAATAGAAGGAGATTGGACAGGGGAATGTTGAGCTTAAAAATGTTGGATAAACGAACCCATACTTGTGACCAAAAAGAAAGTAGATGGGGACATAAGAAGAGGACATGTGAGAGGTCTGCAGGTGAAAAGTCGCAGGACCAACATTTCTGGTCACCAGTATGTGTGAAATTAGCTATGGAAATAGGAGTGAAATATATTCTATAATAGAGAAAAAACATTGATTGAGTAGTCGATGCGGACCTCGAAATCTTCAATGACCGAGCCCATATCCTATTCCACTCATCAGTAGTACATTGAAATACTAAATCTGATTCCTAGGCTAGTTCTATTTTAGATTAAACACGCTCTGAGGACGTGGAGTAAAAGAATTTATAAATTAAAGAAGCTTTAGGGCATAAAGCCAACATTTTGAGAAGTGGGTCTTGTAGAGACAGAGATATATCGGAACGGAGTGAATAAAAGATATGAAGAATTATTTCCGTAAGAATTGAAAATCTAAGTAAAAAAGAACAGGGACACTTGAATGTACTTTGAAAAGTAGGAAAAGAACAGGGAGAGGTACCATCAAACAAATCCTTGACCCAGATAATTCCCTTGGTTCTCCACGAAGACCAAAATATAGGCCTGTTGTTGATGGTAATAAGTTTGTTATGCCCATGAGGAGAGTGTAGAAAATTATTTCTGGAGAGATATTTTGGCTGAAAGTGAGGTTTTAACAATCAGCAGGTATGTTTAAAAAGTGGGAGAGATGTGAGGGTACTTTTAGCAGTAAAAGAAAGAACTTCGGTGATCGAGAAAGGAGTAAACAAACAGTGTTCGATATTAACCCATAAAGGAGTAAAAGGAGAGAGTTCCATACGGAGCCAATGAGAAGCTTGTTTTAAACAAAAAGCTTTGTGATACAACCGGAAGTCCAGAAACTTTGCCCCACTAACAAGTCTCGGTTTCCTGAGATGAAATAGAGAAATTCGGGATTTTTTGTTTTTCCATAAGAATTTGGAGAGAAGAGAATCTATTTTTTTTTAAAGAAGGTAATAGGAATATGGACTGGAATCATTGAAAGAAAATATAGAAGAATTGGAGTAATCATCATTTTAATGGAATCAAAACGGCTCCACCAAGACAGAAAGAGAGGGTTCCATGAAGATAGGAGTTTGGAAATACGATCCAGAGCAACCGTCATGTTTATTTTAGCAGAGTCTGTAATAGAGTTAGAAAATACTTGATTTTAGAGCTGTTCCAATGAAAGCCAGTAGAATCAAATTGTTGTTTGAGAGAAAATTTTGTAATTGGTAAAACCTCTGTCTTGTCAGAATTGATTTTATATCCTGAGACTGCAGAAAAATCTGAGATTTCTTGTAAAAGAGAAGGAATGGAGGAATCTGGATTAGAAATAAAAAGTTAAATATCATCGGCATACGCAAAGAATTTGAAATGTTGATCCCCATATGGGAAGCCAAAGATAGAGGAGTTATAACGAATACGGGAAAGAAAGGACTCAAGGAAAAGGACAAATAAAAGGGGTGATAATGGGCAAACCTGACGTACACCACGATGTAGAGAGAAGTGTTGTGAGGCTTGACCTTTAACGATGGTGGAAGCATAAGGAGCAGAGTATAGAAGGAAAACAAAAGAAATGAATTTAGCACCGAAACCATGCCATTGAAGGGACTTAAATAGGAAGGACCAGTCTACCTTGTCAAAGGCTTTTTCAGCATCAATAGAGATAGCCGCAAGAGGAAAAGACAAGGAGGAAGCTTTATTTAGGACATTAAAAAATAAGCGAGAATTATCAGAGGTTAATCTACCTTTGACAAAACCACATTGTTCTGCAGCTATTAAATGAGGCAAAAAATATTACAGGCGTAATGCTAATAATATGGCAAAGATCTTATAATCAACATTTACCAAGGATATGGGACGATAATATTTACAAAATTTAGGATCTTTACCATCTTTATGGATAAGACAAATAGAAGCTCTAAAAAAGTACCATTAGCTGAGCCGGTAGAACAGAAGTGTTGGAAAAGATTAAAAAGCTTTGGAAGTAACAAATTGGAGGAGTGAAGATAAAATTCTACCGAGAAGCCATCCGGACAAGGAGATTTGCCTTTCTTAAAGGAGTTCAAGGAGGAAGAGATTTCTTGGATTGAAAGATCAGTATCCAAAGAGGAGACATCTAAGTCTGAAGAAGAAGGAGGAGGAATAGTATCTAGATAATTATCTATGTGTGAGATGGTTGGGGGTGTCTCAGGAGTGTATAAATCACTGTAAAACTTAGTAAATTCATCTAAAATATCCTTGTCTTTCGAGAGGTGCTTACCATCTGCAGATTGAATAGAGTCGATGAGTGTTTTTTCTTTTCTAGATTTTAGGTAATTTGCAAGAAGTGTTCCGACCTTGTTGTGACCCCCTTAATATCTAGCGCTGCTACGGAGTAGAGTAAAGGATGCATTATCTGTTGAAATTATGTTAAAATTCAATTTTGCACAAATAAGTTCGTGAAGGGTGGAATCTGATGGAGAAGTATAATAACGGTGTTCTAAATGTTTGATGGAGGCTAATAAGGCTTTATGTTTAGTGGAAGTTTGTTTCTTTTTCTTAGAGACAAAATCTATCATGAAACCTCGAGCCGTAGCTTTAAAACTATCCCATATCGATACTAGGGACACTGAATTTATGGAAAAGAATTCTTCAGCGAAAGATTTGAAGGAGGAGGAGAAGACAGGATCCTGCAAAAGATTATTGTTAAATCTCAATCTAGAAGATTTAGAACTAGGAGGAAGGAAATCGAAATCAACAACCACCGGAGAATGATCAGAAATCAGAATGGGCTCGATCGAAGACGAAACAAGATTCTGGGCCAAGGACTTGGACAAGAATATGTAGTCAATCCTGGACAAAGAACCATGTGGTAGAGAGAAAAAGGAAAATTCTGATAGGTCTGGATTACAGAGTCTCCAGGCGTCAATAAGATGGGTCTGTGTAATAGTATTGAGAAATTGTTTGTGGGTTTTATAAGGAATAAAGCGAACCTGGGATTTACAATTGATAAAAGGATCCATAATTTGATTACAGTCCCCACCCAAAATAAAAAAAATCATCTTTATATTGAAAAAACTTGTCTGTAATGGTCGACCAAAAAGTGGGATCGGGTTGCGTAGGGCCATAAAGGTTAAAAACAGTAAGAGGGATATTGTCAATTAATAACTTGACCAGAATCCATCTGCCCTCAGAATCAGTATCTTGTGTTATAACAGAGCACTTCAACTTTTTATGGCATAAAATAACAACACCATTTTTTTTTTTGTATTTGTGGGAGATATCAAATCTGAGCCAACCCAATTCCTCTTAAGTTTGAGAGCTTCAGCCTCAGATAAATGAGTTTCTTGTAACATAACTAAGTCAGATTTATAGGAGGCTAAATGTGAGATAATTCTTTGCCTCTTTATAGGATTGTTAAAACCCTTTACAGTCCATGTAATAACTTTGAATCTTAAGGAATAACATCATATAAACAGTAATACAATTTGAAAATACATAAGAACATTATAACGGAACATAGAGAGATTAGAGAAGAGATATAAAAGAGAGTGCCATAAGATGTAAAAAATAGGTATAATAAAGAAAGAGTATAAGAAGGAGCGAAGAGGAGAAAAAAGTCAAAGCAATGGATGGGGATGAGATAGAAGGTAGCAGAAAATAAGAAAAAGAAGATAAGGATAGAATGTGAGGAAGGCCATCAAATAGGAAAAATGAGAAAACATAGTAAATGCAAAATAGAAAAAAAAGAAGGAGAGGGAAAAAGTGAAGAAAGAAAAAAGTTAAGAGAAGACAGTACAAATCCAGGAGGCATGACTGAAAAGACACACCTGAGGGGAACAAACAGAAATACAACTGGGGCGAGGACAACACACGAAAACATGAACTATCCAAATGCGAGAAGTCCTACCACACTGGGATTAAATAGGAGAGGGAAGCGGGACAAAATGTAGGGGGGAATAAATGGACAAACCTGTATACAAATTTTAAAAAAAGAGACATTAACATCAAGACATCAAAAGAGTTACATATTTGTCAAACATATTATATACAAAGAATACAATTTATACACAACAAGTGAATTCTATAAATGAACAATACTAAACTACGTAAAATAAAATGAGAAAGAAAAATAGAACAATGATTAATAAATCAGAACAACAGTAAAAAAATTATGACTGAATCTTTAGAGGAGTCAACAAAAGTTATACCAAAATTAGTCACATTTTAGAAAGATTATACACTAAACAAAATCAACTATGGGAGAAACTAACAGTAGTAAAACATTGCTGAAACGTTAGTGGGAACAACTGAATCTATACCAAACTTAAGAACATTTGAAATAAAGTCTTCGCTGAAACAACCAGGAGGAGTGAGGAGAAGATAACAAGACCCATGTAAAGAAATGGGATCATGAAATCAACCATTAGAGGGACCAGCAGTGTCCATAACATTGGTAGTATGCATATGAATGAAGTTCTTCAGTTCTGCAGGATCTTGAAAGGACCAAGATTGGTTTTGGAAACTCACCTTGAAAATGCAGGGATGAAAGAGGCCATAAGGGGCACCAAGAGAACGAAGAGGTGGATGAAGATTGAGGAACTCTTTTCTTCTGGCCGCTGTGGCATTAGAGACATCTTGAGAAAGGAATACTTTTTGACCAAGACAGGAGATTTGACGTTTGGCTCTGGCTGTGGATAAAACTGATAATAGGTCAGTAAATTTCAAAAAGAGGATGATGACACCCCTTGGCTTGACCGAGGATGTAGAAAGTGAAGGACGGGGACCAAGCCTGTGAGCTCTCTGAATACTGAGGGAGGTAGTAGCAGGCATATCCAAGAGTTTTGGCGGAAAGGAGGGAAAAAAAGAAACAGGGCTGTCACCTTCTAAAGTCTCAGGCAAACCATAAATATGAAGATTGTTCCTCCTGTCCCTTTTTTCTAGGTCTTCAGTGTGTTGTTGAAGATCATGAACCATCTTTTCCAGAGCAGAAAGTCTTCGAGAGTTACCTTGTACAGCTGAAAGTTGGTGTTCAATTGAAGATACTCTATTCTCCATTGTAGACCTATTGTCCTCAAGGAAATGCATCTTGCTATTTGTTTCCTCTACAAATGGGCGCAGTGCCCGAATTTCCTCGAATAACAACTCCATAGATATGGGAGATGTTGTTTTGTCAGGTGAGGGAGGATCATTCTTCAAGCGTTTAGAAGAGGAAGAAGGTGGGGAAGACTTATTTGCAGTATGTTGAGAAGAAGAATTTCGGTTGGAGAGTATTACAGCCATCGTTTCGGTATTGAGAGAGGCGCTTGAAGGCAATAAAGAGGATGAGGGTGACAAAGAAACGTGTTTCTTGGATACAAGAACAGTTTGGGGCTTGCGCAGTCTTCCCATAAAGAGTAGGCGTCCAAATGATACAGAGCACGTTGAATAAACAATAAGACAGTTGTGATAGTTGTTTCAGCAAAGTAAGAAGAGCTACTGCCTGGGTTGGTAAGAAACCTCTGGAGCTGATAATAGCATAACTCTGAAGTCTGCAGCTGAAATAAGCACAAATAACTTGGCAGAAAACAACATAAACCACAATATCAGCTCTGTTCCAGAAAGGTATATGGACCTTAGATAAGACGCATGCGTTTAATGCCAGGTTTTAGGAGAGAAGGAGTGTACATATGTAATAGAGTTGGTTAAAATGAAAGTTCCAAACAAAAGAAAACAAAATGGTGGGCATTCTGAGGTGAATCGCATAGTAGAAAAAGGTGCTCAGCGTACCTTGAAGTCCAAAGTTCCTTATTATAACAGGAATACTGCCCACATAAGTATTGCTACAAAGTTCAGGGTATTCAGGGAGTTGAGAAAGAATTTGCCTCCATGTACGTTGAAACGCATTCAACAGCATTTATCTAAAATGGCGGACGCGCTGAAGTATGCGCCTCCGCGATGGAAAGGAATTGAAGCGCTGCGCGCCTTAGTTGAAAAAGATCCTCACTGAAGTCCTGGCATGTTCCGGTGTGATTAGTGGCAGTTTCCGATGATTTCTGAAGTGGAGAGCGCGCCTGCAGGACAGAAACGGGTCCCGGTACGGCGGAGCAACTCCGTTAGGCGGCCATCTTTAGCGTCGTCAAAGCCACGCCCATCTCTTCCATTTTTTAAAACAAACATTGTAGACTCCCCAAAAAATATCTAAACACTTCTCCCACATACGGGTAGTAAACTCTTTTATTCTCTCAATGCAAAGATTTTTGTTTAAATTACTTCACCTTAACGTTCTATCATTATGGATAAAAAGGCTCTGGCCTCTTTTCCATATATAGGTGCCGATCACGATCCGGTAAAAACCGGGTACGAAGCGTCGGACGGAGCAAATTCTCCGTCCGACGCGTACCCGGTCGTCAAAATGTACAAACATGGAATTACGATTCGCATTGAAACACCATTTCCGTACGAATCGTACAAAACACCGACCGACGAAAATAAACATACAAATGCGATCCGGGAAAGCGCCGACGTGACGCCGGGACGCACGCAGCCTGCCATTCACGAACCAGGAATTACGATTCGCACCGATGTCATCCCGCACGGTGAATATTTTCCGGCTGCCAAAAACTGCCGGGAAATCAGGACGACGCGAACAAGGAGTACCTGTACGCGACGGACAGACATGGACCCGAACCTACGTGTCATCCCGGCCCTCATAGCAGTCGACCTCCTCTACAGGTACCGACGCAGACGCCGCAGAAGGTCAGAACAACTAAGGGAGGGGGGGAAAGGGGGGGAAAGGGGGGGGCAGGACCAGGGGCAGGCCACAAAACCACCACCAATGTCACACAGCACACATGCCCTGGACATACCTGACCCCCATGCCCTGGTCACCACGAGGGGGTGGGGGCGTGTCCAGCAAAGCTAGCGTCCGCCACAAAGGAAGTGCCTGACGACGCGAACTGGCAACACAACTATACAGGTACGTCCCGTACCCACGCCTGAAGAGCGTGGGTACGAGTCGTACCACGCCCACACCTACGTCACCCCAACAATGGCAGGACGGCTGTACCCACGTGGCAAAGGCCTGGGTACGGGTCGCACAAGCATCACATAGCGTGGGTACGGATATGTACGGACCGTACCCCCACCACTGTATGCATGGAGCGTACCCCCAACCCCAACAGTGTAAGTACGACCCGTACCCCCACCCGCGTACGTATGGAGTGTACCTCCACCCCAACAGTGTAAGTACGACCCGTACCCTCACCCGCGGATGTATGGAGCGTACCCCCACCCCAACAGTGTAAGTACGACCCGTACCCCCACCCGTGTACGTATGGAGCGTACCTCCACCCCAACAGTGTAAGTATGACCCGTACCCTCACCCGCGGACGTATGGAGCATAACCCCCACCCCAACAGTGTAAGTACGACCCGTACCCTCACCCGCGGATGTATGGAGCGTACCCCCCACCCCAACAGTGTAAGTACGACCCGTACCCCCACCCGCGTACGTATGGAGCGTACCTCCACCCCAACAGTGTAAGTACGACCCGTACCCTCACCCGCGGACGTATGGAGCGTACCCCCCACCCCAACAGTGTAAGTACGACCCGTACCCCCACCCGCGTACGTATGGAGCGTACCTCCACCCCAACAGTGTAAGTACGACCCGTACCCTCACCCACGGATGTATGGAGCGTAACCCCCACCCCAACAGTGTAAGTACGACCCGTACTCTCACCCGCGGACGTATGGAGCGTACCCCCCACCCCAACAGTGTAAGTACGACCCGTACCCCCACCCGCGTACGTATGGAGCGTACCTCCACCCCAACAGTGTAAGTACGACCCGTACCCTCACCTGCGGACGTATGGAGCGTAACCCCCACCCCAACAGTGTAAGTACGACCCGTACCCTCACCCACGGACGTATGGAGCGTAACCCCCACCCCAACAGTGTAAGTACGACCCGTACCCTCACCCGCGGACGTATGGAGCGTACCCCCCACCCCAACAGTGTAAGTACGACCCGTACCCCCACCCGCGTACGTATGGAGCGTACCTCCACCCCAACAGTGTAAGTACGACCCGTACCCTCACCTGCGGACGTATGGAGCGTACCCCCCACCCCAACAGTGTAAGTACGACCCGTACCCCCACCCACGTACGTATGGAGCGTACCTCCACCCCAACAGTGGAACTACGACCCATACCCTCACCCGCGGACGTATGGAGCGTACCTCCACCCCAACAGTGTAAGTAAGACCCGTACCCTCACCCGCGGATGTATGGAGCGTACCCCCCACCCCAACAGTGTAAGTACGACCCGTACCCCCATGGAGCAAACCCACACACATGTATGGACTAAGCGTACATATTGTTAAATAGGAGGGGTGTGTGCCAATCACTCCCAGCAGTGCCCAGACACAGGAGGGGTGTGTGCAGAGTCCTCCCAGCAGTGCCCAGAGACAGGAGGGGAGTGTGCGGAGTCCTCCCAGCAGTGCCCAGAGTCAGGAGGGGTGGGTGCCTATCACTCCCAGCAGTGCCCAGAGTCAGGAGGGGTGGGTGCCTATCATTCCCAGCAGTGCCCAGAGACAGGAGGGGTGTGTGCAGAGGCCTCCCAGCAGTGCCCAGAGTCAGGAGGGGTGTGTGCCTATCACTCCCAGCAGTGCCCAGAGGCAGGAGGGGTGTGTGCAGAGGCCTCCCAGCAGTGCCCAGAGTCAGGAGGGGTGTGTGCAGAGTCCTCCCAGCAGTGCCCAGAGGCAGGAGGGGTGTGTGCAGAGTCCTCCCAGCAGTGCCCAGAGACAGGAGGGGTGTGTGCAGAGTCTTCCCAGCAGTGCCCAGAGTCAGGAGGGGTGTGTGCAGAGTCCTCCCAGCAGTGCCCAGAGACAGGAGGAGTGGGTGCCTATCACTCCCAGCAGTGCCCAGAGACAGGAGGGGTGTGTGCAGAGTCCTCCCAGCAGTGCCCAGAGTCAGGAGGGGTGTGTGCAGAGTCCTCCCAGCAGTGCCCAGAGACAGGAGGGGTGGGTGCCTATCACTCCCAGCAGTGCCCAGAGACAGGAGGGGTGTGTGCAGAGTCCTCCCAGCAGTGCCCAGAGTCAGGAGGAGTGTGTGCAGAGTCCTCCCAGCAGTGCCCAGAGTCAGGAGGGGTGGGTGCCTATCACTCCCTGCAGTGCCCAGAGACAGGAGGGGTGTGTGCAGAGTCCTCCCAGCAGTGCCCAGAGACAGGAGGGGTGTGTGCAGAGTCCTCCCAGCAGTGCCCAGAGTCAGGAGGGGTGTGTGCAGAGTCCTCCCAGCAGTGCCCAGACACAGGAGGGGTGGGTGCCTATCACTCCCAGCAGTGCCCAGAGACAGGAGGGGTGTGTGCAGAGTCCTCCCAGCAGTGCCCAGAGACAGGAGGGGTGTGTGCAGAGTCCTCCCAGCAGTGCCCAGAGTCAGGAGGGGTGGGTGCCTATCACTCCCAGCAGTGCCCAGAGTCAGGAGGGGTGGGTGCCTGTCATTCCCAGCAGTGCCCAGAGACAGGAGGGGTGTGTGCAGAGTCCTCCCAGCAGTGCCCAGAGTCAGGAGGGGTGTGTGCAGAGTCCTCCCAGCAGTGCCCAGAGACAGGAGGGGTGGGTGCCTATCTCTCCTAGCAGTGCCCAGAGACAGGAGGGGTGTGTGCAGAGTCCTCCCAGCAGTGCCCAGAGACAGGAGGGGGGTGTGCAGAAGCCTCCCAGCAGTGCCCAGAGTCAGGAGGGGTGTGTGCAGAGTCCTCCCAGCAGTGCCCAGAGGCAGGAGGGGTGTGTGCAGAGTCCTCCCAGCAGTGCCCAGAGTCAGGAGGGGTGTGTGCAGAGTCCTCCCAGCAGTGCCCAGAGACAGGAGGGGTGTGTGCAGAGTCCTCCCAGCAGTGCCCAGAGTCAGGAGGGGTGGGTGCCTATCACTCCCAGCAGTGCCCAGAGTCAGGAGGGGTGGGTGCCTATCATTCCCAGCAGTGCCCAGAGTCAGGAGGGGTGTGTGCAGAGTCCTCCCAGCAGTGCCCAGAGACAGGAGGGGTGGGTGCCTATCACCCCCAGCAGTGCCCAGAGACAGGAGGGGTGTGTGCAGAGTCCACCCAGCAGTGCCCAGAGACAGGAGGGGTGTGTGCAGAGGCCTCCCAGCAGTGCCCAGAGTCAGGAGGGGTGTGTGCAGAGTCCTCCTAGCAGTGACCAGAGGTAGGAGGGGTGTGTGCAGAGTCCTCCCAGCAGTGCCCAGAGACAGGAGGGGTGTGTGCAGAGTCCTCCCAGCAGTGCCCAGAGACAGGAGGGGTGGGTGCCTATCACTCCCAGCAGTGCCCAGAGACAGGAGGGGTGTGTGCAGAGTCCTCCCAGCAGTGCCCAGAGTCAGGAGGAGTGTGTGCAGAGTCCTCCCAGCAGTGCCCAGAGCCAGGAGGGGTGGGTGCCTATCACTCCCTGCAGTGCCCAGAGACAGGAGGGGTGTGTGCAGAGTCCTCCCAGCAGTGCCCAGAGACAGGAGGGGTGTGTGCAGAGTCCTCCCAGCAGTGCCCAGAGTCAGGAGGGGTGTGTGCAGAGTCCTCCCAGCAGTGCCCAGACACAGGAGGGGTGGGTGCCTATCACTCCCAGCAGTGCCCAGAGACAGGAGGGGTGTGTGCAGAGTCCTCCCAGCAGTGCCCAGAGACAGGAGGGGTGTGTGCAGAGTCCTCCCAGCAGTGCCCAGAGTCAGGAGGGGTGGGTGCCTATCACTCCCAGCAGTGCCCAGAGTCAGGAGGGGTGGGTGCCTGTCATTCCCAGCAGTGCCCAGAGACAGGAGGGGTGTGTGCAGAGTCCTCCCAGCAGTGCCCAGCGACAGGAGGCGTGGGTGCCTATCACTCCCAGCAGTGCCCAGAGACAGGAGGGGTGTGTGCAGAGTCCTCCCAGCAGTGCCCAGAGACAGGAGGGGGGTGTGCAGAAGCCTCCCAGCAGTGCCCAGAGTCAGGAGGGGTGTGTGCAGAGTCCTCCCAGCAGTGCCCAGAGGCAGGAGGGGTGTGTGCAGAGTCCTCCCAGCAGTGCCCAGAGACAGGAGGGGTGTGTGCAGAGTCCTCCCAGCAGTGCCCAGAGTCAGGAGGGGTGTGTGCAGAGTCCTCCCAGCAGTGCCCAGAGACAGGAGGGGTGTGTGCAGAGTCCTCCCAGCAGTGCCCAGAGTCAGGAGGGGTGGGTGCCTATCACTCCCAGCAGTGCCCAGAGTCAGGAGGGGTGGGTGCCTATCATTCCCAGCAGTGCCCAGAGTCAGGAGGGGTGTGTGCAGAGTCCTCCCAGCAGTGCCCAGAGACAGGAGGGGTGGGTGCCTATCACCCCCAGCAGTGCCCAGAGACAGGAGGGGTGTGTGCAGAGTCCTCCCAGCAGTGCCCAGAGACAGGAGGGGTGTGTGCAGAGGCCTCCCAGCAGTGCCCAGAGTCAGGAGGGGTGTGTGCAGAGTCCTCCTAGCAGTGACCAGAGGCAGGAGGGGTGTGTGCAGAGTCCTCCCAGCAGTGCCCAGAGACAGGAGGGGTGTGTGCAGAGTCCTCCCAGCAGTGCCCAGAGTCAGGAGGGGTGTGTGCAGAGTCCTCCCAGCAGTGCCCAGAGACAGGAGGGGTGGGTGCCTATCACTCCCAGCAGTGCCCAGAGACAGGAGGGGTGTGTGCAGAGTCCTCCCAGCAGTGCCCAGAGGCAGGAGGGGTGTGTGCAGAGTGCTCCCAGCAGTGCCCAGAGTCATGAGGGGTGGGTGCCTATCACTCCCAGCAGTGCCCAGAGACAGGAGGGGTGTGTGCAGAGTCCTCCCAGCAGTGCCCAGAGGCAGGAGGGGTGTGTGCAGAGTCCTCCCAGCAGTGCCCAGAGACAGGAGGGGTGTGTGCAGAGTCCTCCCAGCAGTGCCCAGAGTCAGGAGGGGTGTGTGCAGAGTCCTCCCAGCAGTGCCCAGAGACAGGAGGGGTGGGTGCCTATCACTCCCAGCAGTGCCCAGAGACAGGAGGGGTGTGTGCCGAGTCCTCCCAGCAGTGTCCAGAGTCAGGAGGGGTGTGTGCAGAGTCCTCCCAGCAGTGCCCAGAGTCAGGAGGGGTGGGTGCCTATCACTCCCAGCAGTGCCCAGAGACAGGAGGGGTGTGTGCAGAGTCCTCCCAGCAGTGCCCAGAGGCAGGAGGGGTGTGTGCAGAGTCCTCCCAGCAGTGCCCAGAGACAGGAGGGGTGTGTGCAGAGTCTTCCCAGCAGTGCCCAGAGTCAGGAGGGGTGTGTGCAGAGTTCTCCCAGCAGTGCCCAGAGACAGGAGGGGTGGGTGCCTATCACTCCCAGCAGTGCCCAGAGACAGGAGGGGTGGGTGCCTATCACTCCCAGCAGTGCCCAGAGACAGGAGGGGTGTGTGCATATCACTCCCAGCAGTGCCCAGAGACAGGAGGGGTGGGTGCCTATCACTCCCAGCAGTGCCCAGAGACAGGAGGGGTGTTTGCAGAGTCCTCCCAGCAGTGCCCAGAGTCAGGAGGGGTGTGTGCAGAGTCCTCCCAGCAGTGCCCAGAGACAGGAGGGGTGTGTGCAGAGTCCTCCCAGCAGTGCCCAGAGACAGGAGGGGTGGGTGCCTATCACTCCCAGCAGTGCCCAGAGACAGGAGGGGTGTGTGCAGAGTCCTCCCAGCAGTGCCCAGAGTCAGGAGCAACCAACATGTGTCTGTGTGTAGATTGACATTGCACACTGTTCCACACACCATGCCACATGTGGTATCGGATGTGAGGTGCGTATGTATGCATGGGACATGGAGTAGCATAACAAGGACATGTCTGCATCCTCTCTATGAATGTGTGGTGAGTCATGACATGTACACCTTCATGGCAAGGTGTGTGGGCTGTCCTAGTGTAATGTCATGTGACCTGTGGCTCTAGTGTTCCACTACCAGTCTCTGCAATCGACATCCTACTTCTGCTGATGTGTGGGTGTATGTCACTCCTGTCTTGCGTCTGGCTGTTCACTTGCACTGGGACACAGCTAATCCCATGCCATGGCATGTGGAGGTTCTCAATCTCCGTGTGTAGCTGGGTCTTGGTAGGAGTGTCACCTGCCAGCCATACGTGTCCAGGGCATGTGGCACATACCTGACTCCATATGTAGCATATGTGTATAGACAGATTAACATGTGCTCAGTACAAATTAATTGTTGTTGTGGTGCACTCACTCTTCCTTGTCACTTCCAAATTACTGCAGAGCGCCGCCTCTTCCCCGACCAATTCCGGACTTGGCTGCCATGCGGGAGAATGACTGTATCCGGTGCTACCGCTTCCCCCAACGGTTGATTCTGGATTTGACGGCGAGACTGGCACCACACCTGCAACCGCTGCACAGGTATCCTACGGCACTGACACCCAAGCTGAAGGTAATGGCAGCCCTACATTTTCTAGCCACGGGTACCTTTCAAAATACCATATCTCATGTTGGTGGCATGTCCCAGAGCATGTTCTGCCGTGTGCTGCATGATTTCTTAGAGGCCATGTTGATTCACCTGGATGACTTCATCCATTTTCCTACCCCTGAAATGTTGACTGGGGTCAAGCGTGGATTCTATGCCCTGGGAGGGATGCCCCATGTCATTGGGTCCATAGATGGGACACATGTTGCTTTGGTACCACCACAGGCACAGGAGGTAGCGTACAGGAATCGCAAGCACTACCACTCCATCAATGCCCTTGTGGTGTGTCTGTCCAACATGGTGATTTCACATGTCTGTGCTCGTTTTCCAGGATCAGCACACGATGCCTACATCATGAGGCGTAGCAGGGTGCCTGAAATGATGACGCAGCTGCGCAACGAACGAGCATGTGTTGTTGGTGGGTACAGTCTGTCTGTCCTGTATTTTGCGTAGACTTCCAGCACGACCGCTTCTCCTGTCCTAACGATGTCCATGTGCTTTCCATGTAGGGGATGCTGGCTATCCCAACATGCCATGGCTGATCACACCTCTCCGCAACCCCATCACGCCGGCCCAGCTCTGCTACAACACCGCCCATGGCCGGACAAGGCGAGTGATAGAGAGGACGTTTGGCCTCCTGAAGAGCCGATTCAGGTGCCTACACAAGACCGGCGGCGTACTCCCATATGCCCCGGCGAAGGTCTGCAAAATCTTCATGGTCTGCTGCATGCTGCACAACATGGCAGTTGAGAAAGCTGTGCCACTCATCCTGGATCAAGATGACGAGGACCATCCACCCGTGGAGGACGAAGGGCTTGGCAATTGGGCTAGTGATGTGGAGGATGTGGAGCCGCAAGAGGACATCCGGACTCGGCTCATACGTGACTTCTTTGCTTAGTGGTGAGTACCAGTGTCTGAGTGTGTACGCATTGGTCCCCGTGTAGCATGTGTTGTGATGTGTGTCTCCACCTGCATGTATGGCACGTGAGTCAGAGGTGTGTGTGGGTGTGTCACTGGAGTGATGGTGCCAGTGATGGTTGTATTTCCCCAGTCATAATTGTGACCTAGCATGTTGTCATCCATACATGTGTCGAGTCAATGCACATGCAAGTGGCTGGGCTTTTTGTGGCTTACTTCTTGTGTGTCTCTCTTCCCCAGGTACTTGCGCATGCCGTCTGCTGCTTGCATTGTTGTGATACTGCTATTCCTCATGGACATGTCATCGTGTGCTGACTCAGCGTTACACGCACGGACACGTTTGGAAGTCTCCTTAGGGTAAGGGATGATCAGGGGTGTATTGGGTGTGGCAGTTGTTCACGATGTATGGACACTGCCCCTGTCGATGTTTGGTTCCTCTGCAGACATGTTGCATCACCATGGTACACACGACATGCAGCTGGGTACACCTGAATAGATGGTCAGACTTGTTGACAGTCATCAGTGATGGGATAGTGGATTGTGATGATGGCATCAATGTGTGTAACACTGCCCTCGGACATACGGTTTGGATTGGCTTGACATGCTGTGGGACTTCCACATCAGCGGATCAATGGTGTATGGCAGGCTCTCCGTGAGCAGCTGGGGGTGTTTAGCTGTTAGCCGACACTTGTGTGCCAGTTCCATGGCTATCACGCATATGTGCTGCAGAAGGGGGGTGCCAGTGTTGGACCCACATGTTACTCCACATGAACTGTTCATGTGTACTTCAAGTTGCCCCTGCAATCCCGAATACATGACTAATAAAGGTGTCCCTATGCCTCCAAGGTGCCTCTTCTCAGTCAATGCTGGTGTGTTGCCACGGTGCATCCGGCATGTCTGGCATGGTTTTCCCTGATAGTGGCTATGTGTCTATGTGTCGAGTAGCAAGATGCAAGCTGTGTGTGTGGGATGAGACTGTGTAATGTGCATGATGTCCATGACTGTGTGGGTATTGTGACATGTGCCATCCCCATGCATCCAACGTTGGTCAGGCCCCTATTATCTGCATCCACCGGACTCAAGCTTGCAGGACATGGTTCTGCCACCTGTCTACACATACCTGGGTGCCCCCCAGGACACTGGACATGATCCCTGACCTCTGCGCATGACTGTTGCTGTACTCAATATGTCTGTCGGCACGGTTGTGCGGCCACCCCCTCAGCTGGTTGGGCCCATCATGGGTGTGTATGGTGCTCCATGTCTTTCTTGCCTAATACACTGTGACCCGTGTGTCCTGTGCCAGACTCAGGCCCCAGGGTGTGGATGGTTGAAGTCAAAAGAGAACTCAGGCATTGTTAGACTTTACAAGACACATGTAAGGTAATAATGCAACCAGCAGGCATCTTCTCTTCATGGTGTGACTTTTTATTTTAGTGGGGGGGGGGGTTTGACATGAGGTGCTCTCCGGGTGTGTGGAATCCAAAGTTCACTAGGGGAGTTGGTGTCCTTGCCATTTGAAATCCTCAGAGTCCATGCCACAGTCTTTGTCAACATTGGTCAGACAGTGACCAGCAAGGCCATGTGGCAGAGAATGTCTTTTGATGCTGTGCTGCTGTTGCTCCAGTGGGCCAGGTGCCAGGCCAGGTGTCCTGGGAGATGGTGCTGTAGCGCCGACCCTCACGGTTGTTTCCATGGATGACCCGGCCTCCTGCGCGGACCCTCAGAAGCAGGCCATCACGATGTTTTGGGATGCTCCATCGGATGTTTCCTCCTCCTCCTCCTGATCCCTCCCTGTGGGTGGTGATGTTCTACGCCTTCTGGAGGGTTGCCCATGTTGTCGACCATCCGACGGAGTGTAGTGTGAATTCCCATGAACACCGTCACGAGCTCAGCCTGTCTGTCCTCCATCCTCCGTTGGTGTTGCAGTAGACAGGCATGTAGCTCCGCATGTTGCTGGGCCTGCTGGGTCTTGATCCCCTCGAGAACGGACACAACCTGGGCCATGCCCGTGGTGTCCTGCCGGTATGTGTCCAGGATGTTTCGGACATGGGAATATACCGGATCCCCAGCCAACTGGTCAGGCTGGCGCCTCCGCCGTCCTCCACTCCCACCACCCCTGCCCACTTGCACCTGGCCTGCCCTTGTGGGCACATCGGGTCTCCGGGACCCCTGAGGGGTGGCATTGGCGTGGTTTCCTGCCTCCTCCTGGGTGCCCGGGACACCGTGTCCCTCCTGGCCAGCCTGGCTGCTTTGTGGTGGTGGCGCAGGGATCCTGGGTGTCTCCTGGGATGTGGCAGGAGTGGGGGTGGTGGTTGGCCCCATTGTACCTGACGCAGGTGCTGCAGGTCGTTGGACACCAGAGGGGCCAGGTTGGTCGGGGTCGTTTACAGAGTGGTGAGAGTCGTCGCTGCCGGTGGGATCGGCCTCCCGCAGAGGCCGATCCCACCTGTGAGTCTTCCCCCCCAGTGTTGGGGGGTGAACCACGAGGTTGACCTGTGTGTGAGAGAGACAATGTTAATTTTGGTCCATGCAACATCCATGTTTCATCAGTTTCAAAGTTGGAACATGTTCTCTGGGAATTTGGATCTGTCTTGCATTCCACTCACAGTGCACTTGTGCATGGGTGTGTCCCTTGGGCACAGCTTTGGCGCCTTTAACTATGTGTGGCACAGTCTTACTTGCTGCGTCAAGTGTGACTGCAGTCAGCAGTGGCTTGGGCAGGTGTGGCGAGCCGTGCATTGGCGCCTTCCGTGTTGCACTGTACGTGGGCACATGAAGTTGTTCCACACACTTATATGATGCAGGTAGCTGTCGTTGTGCTCGTACACAGGTTGTGACATGGCCCTGTATTTTGCCATGGAGGAGAAGGGGGGTGCTGGCACTGGCCACCCTTGTCTACATGCACGCAGTCCACCTGCTGACGAGCAGACATTCCCACACACCACATGGCTGATTTGCTCTCCCTGTGTCTCCCTCCCTCTCTGTCCCCCTCTCCCTCCCTCTGTGTGTCAGCCTCCTCCCTCTGTCCGTCTTCCTGTGTCTCCCTCCCTCTCTGTCCCCCTCTCCCTCCCTCTGTGTGTCAGCCTCCTCCCTCTGTCCGTCTTCCTGTGTCTCCCTCCCTCTCTGTCCCCCTCTCCCTCCCTCTGTGTGTCAGCCTCCTCCCTCTGTCCGTCTTCCTGTGTCTCCCTCCCTCTCTGTCCCCCTCTCCCTCCCTCTGTGTGTCAGCCTCCTCCCTCTGTCCGTCTTTCTGTGTCTCCCTCCCTCTCTGTCCCCCTCTCCCTCCCTCTGTGTGTCAGCCTCCTCCCTCTGTCCGTCTTCCTGTGTCTCCCTCCCTCTCTGTCCCCCTCTCCCTCCCTCTCTGTCCCCCTCTCCCTCCCTCTGTGTGTCAGCCTCCTCCCTCTGTCCGTCTTCCTGTGTCTCCCTCCCTCTCTGTCCCCCTCTCCCTCCCTCTGTGTGTCAGCCTCCTCCCTCTGTCCGTCTTCCTGTGTCTCCCTCCCTCTCTGTCCCCCTCTCCCTCCCTCTCTGTCCCCCTCTCCCTCCCTCTCTGTCCCCCTCTCCCTCCCTCTGTGTGTCACCCTCTGTCACCTCAGCCCAGCTTCCTGGGCACACACTGTTAGCAGATCTTTGAATGGCCCTTGGCTTGTTGATGTGAGTTTGTTTCTGATCTCCAGGCACCCATTGGGTGTAGTGTCTGTGTCTGCGCTGCTGCTGTGGTGGTGTGTGCTGCCACTCTTTCACAGTGTTGGCTGTTCATTAGCTGCTGTCATGTGCAAAACAGTGCCTTCACCCCCATGTGTTAATGCAAGGCGTCCGCCATTTGCTGGCGAGTCTTTCCTGTGTGGGGACACGCTGTTTGTCTGGCTGTGACCTAGGCCATATGGGCAGAGGGCATTGTTGTCTGCTTCTGAGTTGCACTATGTGATTTTTTGGGGCCACCCTCCCGCCATCCGGGTTACCGTGTCATGTGTTGGTGTCTTCTGTGGCCTGTGACTTGACATTGTCCAGCTGGGTGCATGGGGCATGGTGGCGCCAGTGGCATGTGCATGTTCATGGAGTGTGGTTGAGTCATGCGATAGCTTGGGGTGGTAGCGTGCCTGTTTGTGAGTTTGGTTGTGGATGACGTTCCCCCCATGTGAGGTGCGTTGTTTGTGTACACACCCGGGTCTCGGAGTCCTCCTAATCCTTCGACTGCCTCCACCGGCAGTATGGCCATCACCCTCTCCTCCCAGGGATGGTAGTGTACGGGTCTGCGGGACGGCCCTCCTCCAGTGACGTTGGCCTGGTTGTGTTCATCCGTTATCTTGGCTCGGACCCTCCTCCGCAGATCGTACCACCTGGCTTGGCATTCCTGCTTGTTCCTTCAGGTGTCCGCAACAGCATTCACAGCATCGACGATGGTCTGCCACATGGCTGTTTTTGCTGAAATGCTGGTCTGTCTGACCAATGTTCCAAAGAGGTGTGGCTCGACTCTGAGGATTTCATCGACAAGGACCTCCAACTCTCGGTTACTGAACTTTGGATTCTTGTTAGTGGGCATGGTGAGGGGTGTGGGTGTGGATGGGGGGGTGTGTGTGGATGGTTGTGGGTGTGTGGGTGTGGTTGTGCAGGTGTGTGTGTGAATGTGATGAGGGGGTGTTTGTGAAGGTGGTTGTGTGAAGGTGTGCAAGTGTAAGGTGTGGTGAAGCTTCTAGTATGGTGCTGTAGGTTGTCTGTGGGGTCTGGCAGCAGTGAGTCTGTTGCAAAGGCTCATGGTTTGTGTGTGTGGGCCCTTTTTATTGGTCCATTGGTGGGTGTGGCTCTGTTTGAAGTTTGGGTGGGTGTGTTATAAGGAGTGGTGGTGTTTTGGGCCTCTGTTTGTTTTTGGCAGTTGCAGGTCAGTGAATGTGTTGTTTTAGTGGTTGTTGGACATGTTTAGTGGCTTTGTGCCATTCGAATGGTGTATTCTTGTGTTGTTTTGGTTTGTCCTGGTTGTGTACGTGCGTTTTTAGCGTGTGTACGGGGTGTACATGGGCCATTTTGTTGTACAGTGCTGTCCTTGTGTGTGGCTTGGTACGACTCGTACATGCGGTTGTGATGTTCGGGCCTGGGGTGCGACTCTGACGTACACAGGTGTACATACACGGGTGGGGGTATGACTCTAATGTACACGGGTGTACATACACGGGTGGGGGTATGACTCTAATGTACACGGGTGTACATACAGGGGGGGTACGACACGTACAGGGGTGTACATACACGGAGGGGTACGACACGTACAGGGGTGTACATACACGGGGGTACGACACGTACACGGGTGAACATACACGGGTGGGGGTACGACTCTAATGTACACGGGTGTACATACACGGGGGTAGGACACGTACACGGGTGTACATACACGGGTGGGGGTACGACACGTACAGGGGTATACATACACGGGGGTACGACACGTACACGGGTGTACATACACGGGTGGGGGTATGACTCTAATGTACACGGGTGTACATACACGGGGGGTAGGACACGTACACGGGTGTACATACACGGGTGGGGGTACGACACGTACAGGGGTGTACATACACGGGGGGTACGACACGTACAGGGGTGTACATACACAGGGGTACCACACGTACACGGGTGTACATACACGGGTGGGGGTACGACTCTAATGTACACGGGTGTACATACAGGGGGGGTACGACACGTACAGGGGTGTACATACACGGAGGGGTATGACACGTACAGGGGTGTACATACACGGGGGTACGACACGTACAGGGGTGTACATACACGGGGGGTACAACACGTACAGGGGTGTACATACACGGGTGGGGGTACGACACGTACAGGGGTGTACATACACGGGTGGGAGTACGACACGTACAGGGGTGTACACACACGGGGGGTAGGAAACGTACAGGGGTGTACATACACGGGGGTACGACACGTACACAGGTGTACATACACGGGTGGGGGTACAACTCTAATGTACACGGGTGTACATACACAGGGGGTTAGGACACATACACGGGTGTACATACACGGGGGTACGACACGTACACGGGTGTACATACACAGGTGGGGGTACGACACATACAGGGGTTACATACACGGGGGTACGACACGTACACGGGTGTACATACACGGGTGGGGGTATGACTCTAATGTACACGGGTGTACATACACGGGGGTAGGACACGTACACGGGTGTACATACATGGGGGTACGACACGTACACGGGTGTACATAAACGGGTGGGGGTACGACACATACAGGGGTGTACATACACAGGGGGTATGACACGTACAGGGGTGTACATACACGGAGGGGTACGACACGTACACGGGTGTACATACACGGGTGGGGCTACGACTCTAATGTACACGGGTGTACATACACGGGGGTAGGACACGTACACGGGTGTACATACACGGGGGGTATGACACGTACATGGGTGTACATACACGGGGGGTTCGACACGTACGTACGGGGGCTGGGGGGGGCGGCGCATACGTACGGGGGCTGGGGGGGGGGTCGGCGCGTATGCGGGCACATGTCTCCATGGTTGCTATGGGTGTTCGGTGCGGACGGTGTTTTTTCCATACGGTTGTAACTTCTGACGCACGGGATGGATCGTGATCCGCGGTCGGACTTCACTTTTCACATTTGTACGGTGATTCGTCCGAGGACGTGTCGGACACTTTTTCCGACCCGAGGACGTGTGGGGAATGATTCCCAATGCGATTCGTATGGTCTTTTTCCCATGCGAATCGTAATTGGCAGTTTGTACGGCACTTGTACGATTCGTACGGTAAAAAGACCGGATACGAGTCGTACGGGGAAATTTTTTACCGGATCGTAATTGGCACCATAGTATTTTTGTGGCCCGAGCTATAATATAAATAACTGGAGGCTATCATCACTACCAAGATATTGAAATCCTTTATTTGTTGTTTCAGGTCCAATAACGCTATTGTACATTCTACTAAAGAGCTTATTCTTCAATTATTAAAAGTATTGGCTGCAGGTTGATAATTTAAACATTTTCTGTTCACTATTAAGAGACCACAGATCTTGCATTATAGATCTAAGTTTCTTCTTCTTGTTTTACTTTATATGTTTTTTAGTATTTGAGGTGGTGTTCCCATATTATCTTCTAGATTACTTTGAGATTATTCTTCATTTGTGGAAGAGGGAACCCTAGAATAAAAATCTCCTGTTAACAGTAACTGAGCCTTTGAATATTTTAACGTAATATCTTACAAAATTACATTTAATTAATTCAGATACTCATTTCAGTGCTTACCCGTAGGAATATAAATATTAATTATAATGAGATTATTTACTGTTCCTGCATCATTATTTATACATTCCCTATGGCTCCTGAAATCTTTATTATTAAAAATATGTCTTGTTCTTTATACGTTTGGGGTACGTCTAATTTTAATATTATTGGAATCAGTATAAATATTCCTCCACATGGTCAACCACTTTTAATCCCTTTTGACTCAATACTTCATTGTATATGATATTTAAATACCTGTTTAGACAATCAATGTCCATCTCTCTTGTAAGAAGACTATTATTGTATTATTCCTTACCATGGGAAAGTCCAATCCATTTTTATTGTTTTAAACCAGCTATAATCCATGGTGCTACCTCCATTGCTTGTTGTGTTAGTATATCTAAGGCTTTTGAAGAGGTATTTTTGAGACTGATGGTTTCTGCTATCCATATTCACTCAAGAAGTAGCTTTTTATCCAAAGAGATCAAGCTATCCATTCCTGTTTTGCAACACGTCTTGCCCTGCTGTCAATGTGTCAATGTGGCACATGCAACCTTTCAGGAGAGCTTGGTTTATCACTTGGAACCCACACGTCCCATGCACACCAGAATCCACAATGCACCACACTACACAGTGGTCACGGAGCGCATCAGTTTTATATACTTACTTAGATTTGAATCACATGACATCATATAAAAAAGGAAGTTCACAGGTGCCTGAGATTGGATCATGAGAAAGGAAAAAGATGACCTTGGAACAAAAGTTTAAACTTTTCTCAGCTGACCACACAAATCAACACATTCTCATCTCAGGTGTTAAGATGTGAAAGAGAGACTTGATTGGTCATAGACCGGCACTTCCTTTAGGAATAGCTCACTTGGGTGAAAAAAAAACATTGCTTCAGCAGTTACGGTTAAAGTAAGTCAATGGCATGCATTAACACATCTAATATTAACAGTGTAAATTAAATTCAACTTCAGGATGACAGGGTGGTTACTTATTTCTGTGTCAAAATACATCCAGTACTATACTTTCTGTTTGGCAATCATTATCATCTGAATACGTGAACACTTCAAGTGTAGCAAATTAAAGGACACATTTAGAGTTTGGTGGACAGGGTACTCCATCAGTCAAATTCTCAATCCAGCTGTCCACTCCATTCTAAATCAATTTTCCGATGCTGGTGGTCCTGCTGGATCTGCTGTCAGAAAACGTACCTTGACATTCCAACGGAATAGTGGCTATTGAGCTGCTTTGTTTTGAGAGGGCTGTGCGGTGGCTTTTTTTCTGACTGTCACCACCAGGAAACACTTGGGAGTAATGGACAGAAGGCAAAACAACGACCCCCCACTCCCAGGGAAAAATCTCCCTGTGTGTGGGGGTCATTAGTTACTTGCTTTTCAAAAACATACTCTCACTTTGTAACTTTGGTTTTGAAAAACAAAGTTTGATGTTGACAACTCTCAAAACCAACAGCAGCCTTCCACTACACTTTTTGTACCTTCAGAGGAACTGCCATGATGGCGATCCCTGTGTAGGTACAGACATCACTACTAGGATCACAGTGACCTCTAAAGTTGGTGGCTAGTAATCTGTTAGGGTAGCAGATGTGATGTCATCTACCACCCTGCCTGACAGACTATCACCCGCCTGACAAAGAAGGAAACAGTTTTTGAAAAAGTGAAAACTATTTGACCCAGGACTGTTTTCTTCCACAGTGAAGGGTAATGGAAATCCCTGGCATTAGTAAAAAAAAAGCCATCCCACCGCCCAATCTAAATAAGGCAGACGGTCTGAAGTAATCCAATAGTAATCCCAAGGGCCACACTTACCAGTGGCCCGCAATACTGAGTCAATAATAAGCAGTTGGCAACGTAGAAGGTTCAAGCGTTTATTGGCCACAACAGAACTCTACATAGAGGAGCCTCATCGAACCTCACCCGTCAGGTGCGCCGAGGAAGACTGCTGGCACCTTGACAGAGTCACACTTATATACATAACTGATTCAGCATACAAAGCATTGTGAGTGGAAAAACACCAGTTAGCCCTAGAGCTCCTAGATGAGCTCATACCATCTGCACACATAAGGTTACTATATTCTACAGAGAAGGTCGGCGGGGTGACTCCCTTTCGTCTCGGGCCCAGAGGAAATTCGCTTGATACTCCCTACTGCAGATGTGACCTTGGGCCTCTGCGGTAAATACAATTTCACCCTGTCTCTAGGCTGGTACGAGCTAAATCATACAGACGGTGTTCAGAGAGAACCACGTGATCTGAGGCACGGCTGGTCATAATCCAAGATGGCCGCAGTGTGGCTTTTCGGCCCTTTCCATCATACAAGGCACGGAGAACGAATGGGCCACCTTATAAAGCAGTTCTCGATGTATATGGAATAGAGATACAGCCCAAGATACGTTATGCTAACTTTACATACTGACTTGAATTCCACAGAACGGCCCTTTTTAGCATAATGTAGCTATCCATTTGAACTACTCTTCAAAAATTCCCTCGTCTATCTGCATTATATCATGTATCTCTTTCTGCACTAGTTGCGCGTTTACCTTAGAAGGGTTTGCTTTAGGAGTAGGTAAAGCAAGACGAACTTGGGTGGCACAGTAGGAGCAAAAGGCGGGCCCACATTGAATGCAAACACAACAAGTGAAAAGGAAACCCCCTATTCCTAGGAGGACCATGAATATTTTCCAACCCCAGGTGGTAAGGAGATCCCAGAACCACCCCGAAATAGACCAGGTACCTGTCTCCGTATGAATCTCAGATGCTAATCGATGCAACTTCTGAATAGCCAGATGAACCGAAGGGGCGGAGTCAGGTGTATATACACAGCAGGAGCTGCCGATCACTCTACACGCTCCTCCGCGATCAGCTAGGATAACGTCTAAAACAAGGCGGTTTTGGAGTGTCACAAGTCTGGTCGCTTGAAGCTCAACTGTGATATTAGTCAGTATCCCAGCGGTGGTATTCACCACTCCCTCTACTACCCTGGACAATCTTCTAATTTCTTTACTGGTCAAAATGGGTCCCCACATAGGCAGGACCCCCTTTATGATATCGACAAAATGTTGGGCAGGGGTATCAGTCTGATCGGTAGCATCCCTATCAGTGTTTCCTGAGTCTAAACTTCGTCGATTCAGCGAGTGGGATCTATGATAGCCAGAAGGTGCTATATAAACAGGAGGGTATAGGAAGGATAAGTAACATGTACCTGACCAGCCTCTGGGAAGCCAGGTGTAAGCGTTTTCTCCACACACAAAATATACATTCGGAGGAGTAAGTATAGGGGGGCTGCTAAAGGTTTGTAATCTATAGGTTTAGTTACATTTACTGTAACCAACAAATAGATTGCCAGTACCATGTATGCAAAAGGAGGACAAGCTATTCAACACGGGGACCGGAATGATTCTTTCATTCGACACATTGCGTTCCATGAAATATCTGAAATACTCAGTAGAATTGAAGGACACAAAATCTGATACTTCATCCCTTAACCAGGTGTCATTTTCATGTTCCGTATACACATTCATACAAGCGGTAGGATCCAGGGTACCGTCTGTACCTTCGGCATTTGGAGTGAATCCCTGGTGTCTTTCTATATAGGCCAGAATTAAATCATAATCCTTCTCTGAAAATCGGTGCCCATCAACAGCATAATGTTCATACATCATTGACAATAATCTAAACCAGGCTTCACGACTGCCTAAATATGACAATGGCATTGAAATGAACAGATCATGTTTGTGCATTACCGAGGGAAGAAGGCCACATACCCAGCAATTTGTGGCATTCGTTGAACTATGGGTCTGATGTAGCATTTCAATAAAAGCATTATTCACATAGGTCTGGCGATGCATCTCTTTATGCGGGGCAAAAGTCTGAAAACGGTGTTCCTCGGGGGCGGGGGTGGTAGCTATCAGGGTGTGCACAGGATGGTGGAATTCTAGATAGATGAACATTCCTAAGCATAACATAAATGAAACAACTATTATGACAATAAAATCAATTTTGGCCCGCAAACTCCAAGTAGAAAACATTGGCAAATGTGAATACAAAGGGCGGTGTACTATGGGACGTTCCTCTTCAGGGACAAAACGAGCAAAAGGGTACATTTTCACTAAAAGTCCAGGTATAATCTCGGGGAAAGGGGAATCTATAAGCACTCCAACCTGCCGGAGGGTGCTTCTTTCCTGTGTCCGTTATAGAGCCTCACAGGCAGACTCCTATTGTTCCATGAAACACAAAAAGGAAAAGAAAAGAGCACAAAAACTTCTCGCGTCGGAGTTGCACTTGACACAACTCTTGCTGAAAGGAAACTCTACCTGGGCCCCCCACTAGCTGATCAATGTCTCTATCTTCTTTCTGAACAGAGCATCATCAAAAAGTTCCAAGCTCTCAACGAGTTCAGCCCAGTGTTTTTACCTTTCCCAGGGTTTTACTCAGACCTTCGTTCTCATTTTCTAGGTTGAGTCTGGGATCCTTGCTTTCTGTTGGGGCCGCAGGTTGTAACGGACATGACCTGGTATTTATGAACAGGACAGGCACAGTGGGGTCAGATAAAGGATTGGGTGTGTGACTTTCCTTGTCACGTATTGCATTCCCAGGTGTCAGATTACCTGTTGCAGATGTCACCGAACTCACGACACCCTCCACTCACCCATCCGTTTCTCCTTGGGCTTCTGGGGAAGGTGGCTTTTCGGTAGGTTTATCACTTACATGCCTTAATACCTCGCTCTGGTCCTGTTGATCATCCGGCAAAGGAAGTGGAACCCTTTCAGATGCGATACGTGGATCCAATGCCGTTTGCCTTCAACCTTTACAGCTGTCCTCGTAGCCAGAAGTACTTGAAAGGGCTTGGTCCAACGTGGGTCTCGATTTCCGTTTGTAGTTCCGAACCAGGACCCACTGTCCAGGCTCCAGGCTGTGTCCAGGACCCTCCGGCAGAGGCTGCAGTACTGCTGCTATCTGTTGGTGAATGGAACAAAGATCTTTAGTTAGTGCATAAAGGTAGTCTGCCAACATAGGGTACTCAATGTCTCTAAGGGATTTTGGTCGTGGCACACCCCACACATTAGCGGGCCTACCAAATATCACCTCATACGGCGATATCCCACTGCGGGAGTGGGGAGTGGTACTTACAGACAGTAAGGCCAGGGGTAAAAGATCAGGCCATTTTAGTCCTGTTGTATCCTGTAGCTTTGCTAATTTCAATTTTAAGATCCCATTATAATTTTTCCACCAGCTCTGCTGATTGGGGGTGACGGGCCGCATGGAACTTCTGCTGTATTGATAGGCCCTTGCAAACATGTTCAACAAGGTCAGCATTGAAATGTTTCCCATTGTCACTCCAGATCACCCGGGGTAACCCATAACGGGGAAAGAACTCTTTTACTAGGGCCTTTGCGGTGGCTAGGGCAGTATTTTCCTTGGTAGGGTACGCCTCCACCCACTTGCTGAACGTACAAACCATGACCAAGACATATTTGAGATTGTTAACCCGCTCAAACTGAATAAAATCCATTTGTAATACCTCGAAAGGTAGGGTGGGGGGCGCGAAGCTACCAGTCAGAACAGGGATACTACCTCCTGGATTATGCTGTAGACAAATCATACAATTCTGGACTAGTTGCTTTGCAGTCCTATGGATGTTGGTATTATACCACACAGGATCTAGTATTGCGTAGATACCTTGAATCCCCACGTGTGCGGGACCGTGTGCCATGGACACGACTGCATTCACAAATGCATTCGGCAGCAGCCATCTACATCTTTCTGAAAGATCAATCCAACATCCATTGTCATCTAGCTTCCCTATCTGTTCTTGCCAGTACTTCAGTTCTTCAGGGGTTGCTTCTAATTGCAATTCTCTCACACTATCTATAGTGTTATCGAATGTCTCTGTCTCTATAATCCCTTTATGCAAACTCGTTACAAACATGGAGGTGGTATTGGATTGGGCAGTTTCTTTAGCGATTCTGTCCGCAAAGGAATTTCCCTTACTTACATCATCAACTACTGCTTTATGAGCACTACATTTAACAACGGCTATGGCTTGGGGCAAGGTCAGGGCAGCTAACAACCTCAAAACCAACTGACCATTCTCTATTTTCTGACCATAGGATGTAAGGAAACCTCTCTCTGCCCACAATCTCCCAAAGCTATGTGCTACGCCAAATGCATACTGGCTATCGGTGTAGACATTTATCCTTAACCCTTCACCTAATTCACAAGCCCTTAGTAGTGCAACTAACTCGGCAGCCTGGGCCGATCGATAAGGTACCTTGGCTGTCTCAACAACTGTTTTCAGTGTGGTGATCGCATAAGCAGCGGTCGTGGTGCCGTTGGGTAACCTAAAACATGAGCCATCGACATACAATTCCCCTTGAGAGTCAGATAAAGGAATGTCTGTCAAATCTATCCGCCCCTTTGTTTCTTCTTCTGTCCGAAAGATGCAATCATGTATATCTTGACTGTGGTCTTCCAGAGGGAGAGGTAGTAACGTAGCAGGATTCAAGGTGACACATCTTTTGATAGTGATATGTGGTGTAAACAGGGTCAATTCGTAGCCTGTAAGACGCGCACTAGTTAAGTGCTGGGTCTGCGTCCTGTTCAATAATACGTCCACAGCGTGGGGCACCATCACTGTCAGGTCCGTATTCAGGACGAGCCCTTCCGATTGTCGGATCGCCACAGCAACCGCAGCCGTGGCTCTCAGACAACTGGGAAGTGCCCTGGCGACATTATCCAATACCGCCGAAAAGTACGCACAAGGTCTTTGCTTACCACCAAATCCTTGTGTTAACACTGAAAACGAGCAACCGTCCACCTCATGCATGTAGAGTACAAAAGGCTTCCGGTAATCAGGGGTGCCAAGCACGGGAGCAGAGCAAAGAGCAGATTTCAAAGAAATAAAAGCATTCTGGCATTCAGCTGTCCAAGGTAAAGGCTCATGCACATCTTTAGTCGTTAGATGCAAGAAAGGTTTAGTTAATAGGGAATAGTTAGGGATCCATTGGCGACAGTAAGAAGTTATGCCAAGCAGAGCGCAGACATCACGTTGCGTGCAAGGAACAGGCATGTTAGATATAGTTATGATACGATCAGGAGTCAGTCGTCTTCCCTCCTGCGACAGGAGATGACCGAGATAGGTCACCTCCGGTCGACAATATTGAAATTTAGACAACGAGACTTTGTTACCATGGTCTGCCAAGTGCTGTAACAATGCAGTCGTCGCTACTCGGCAACCCTGCTCGGTATCCGAGGCCACGAGGAGATCGTCCACGTACTGCACCAGAACGTTGGCAAAGTTAGTGTATCCAATAACGTTTTAAGCGCTTGGCTGTAAATACTCGGGCTTTCCGTATAGCCCTGTGGGGCGCGACAAAATCTGAAGCTGCGGCCTCCTAATGAGAAGCCGAAAAGATAGCGGCTATCTTGATGAATGGGAATACTAAAGAAAGCATTTTTCAAATCAATGACAGAGAAAAATCTAGCTGTCGGGGGAATCATCGTCAAGATAGTAGTGATGTCAGGCACCACGGGATATTGAGGTACTACAATCTTGTTTATTTCACGCAGGTCAATCACAAAACAATAGGTGTCAGCATAATCAGGGCCTTGATCTATCGGGGCTCGTTTAAGAATAGGAAGAATAGGGCAGTTGCACGTATTAGAAGCCGTCTCTTCCACTACCCCAGTGCGGATCAAATCATGAACAATGGACAGTAATGCCCGCTCCCCTGCGGGAGCAATCTTATACTGCGGGACTTTGGGTAACCGGGCATTTTGCTTCAGGTGATCGAAATGGGGGGTATGCTCAACAAACCCACGTCAGCATCTCCGGTAGCCCAAAGACTTTGGGGAATCTTTGCAAGCTCAGGGGGCAGAGTGTCCGTTTTGGAGAAACATTGTGCTGAAGGAGAAGAGGGTTTCTTAATAGTCAAATAAACACCGTCTGGAGAGCAATAGATGCGGGCATACAGCCTCTTCAGTATATCCATCCCCAAGAGATTCTCACCACACTGTGAAGTCAGAAGGAAGGGTGAATCAATTGAAATCGGCCCCAAAGTAAGAGAAAGAGGTTGGGAGATGGGGCTTACCACTGGAGTTCCAGAGAAACCTACAGACACATTATTCTGGCCAGACAGAGCAGCCCCAGGGACAAGGGCATGTGAAACAGACCTATTCATAGCCCCTGTGTCAACTAGAAACTTACCTGATGTATCCATTAAACGGGCATGTACATAAGGTCTGTTTTGATCTATTGGAATTGACACACGTCCCCCACTCTGTCATCGGCTCTCCTATGCCTCAGAATAGCCTGCCAAGTCATTGCTCACACATCCTTCATTGTAATATTGTTTCCCCTGACCATGGTCAAAATAATTCTGACTATTCTCATCTTGCCCGGCACTTTCCTGTCTAGTATGTCCACCTCGATGACCACCAGCACGGCCTCTCCCCTGGCCCCTCGGAACGCCTGTTTGCGCCTGCAACAACGGACACTGAGCTCGCCAGTGCCCCTCCTGTTTACAGAATGCACACTGATTTATTCCTAAATCTGTTCATCCTACACCCTGCCCGGGCCCCGCCCCTCGCGGGGCGAAGTTCTGTGTTCCTCGACCCCTACCTCGGCCTCTTTCAACTTGCTGTAACAGGACCCGAGTCTTCAAATCCTTCGATCTCTTTTCCGTTTTTTCCCTACTCTCGTTCTCCCGATGCTCATAGTATTGAGCCATACTTAGGATAGTCGAAGGGGTGGATGTAGTCCAGGTACTCTCCGCAGCCTGAAGTCGGGCTGATATCTCGGGTAATAGGTTAGTTACAAACCTATTAACAAACAAGCGTATGCCACCCTCCTTAGACAGATCCGCTAAAATCAATGAAAACCCCTTCGAACCTCGTAAAGAAGTCGGACACATTCTCGTCCTTCTTCTGTTTGCACGCCGTCAATTTGTCCCAATCTACTTTCCTGGTAGGGATTAGGGAATGCATGTAAGTTATTATTTTCTCCGGCAAAGTCAATATTTCAGTTCTGGGCTTATCTCCTGGCTTACGATCCCTATCCCAGTCTCTCAATTGCTCCCAGGTTCCCTCAAACTCCGTCACGTGGTCCTGGTCATGCACCTGCCGCCATATGTCCACCGGCACTAATAGAGCAAAAAATAGCTCGATATCAGCCAGTGTCATCACCGCTGAGGAGGCGGCTTCTGTGAGTTCCTTATAGTATGCTGTAGGGTTCTTTCTTGGGTCAGGCAACTGAGTTTTCAATGAAAGTACCTCACTACGTTTCCATGGGGTGTATACCCATTGCTCCTGAAAACAGGCGTCTGCTCTCGGGCGGGTAACTGTCCCATGTGCGTCTACTATCTCAGTTATTTCTGGGTGATAAATGGGGTGCACCTCATGCATTGGGAACTGCTGTACCCCTGCGGGGCTATCTGCGTGTAGGCGCATTCTGTAACTAACCGAAGTTTTCACATTCCCATATACCGCTTCTGGACTTAGCTGAGACTTATGTGCCTGGGTATGAATATCATACAGTATAGTCGGAGCTCTTTCCCCTTTATAAGCTTGCTCCCACAAGGAGATGAGGCGGTCAACCATATGGGCTAACGCGTGCTGCGGCATCACCGGCTCATAATCTTGCATGGTGCTCCATATGTCAGACAGAGTATAAATAGATTGCCGCATCCACTGGGATGCCTGTACTGCAATGGCCCCCTTTTCCTCTGTTCCTAGGGCTGATCGAGTGAACAGCTTCTTGCCATCTAATGAACCGGCCGGATGTACTGAGTTGAAACAGCTGCAAAGGGAGTTGCACTCGCAGAAGAGGAGGTCAAGGCAGAAGGAGAATGCATGGCCCCTGGCGACAACTGGGGAGCTTCAGCTGTCGTGGCTGACAACAAATTGGGCAATAAGGCCATAAATTCCGAGACAGAGGAAGGCAACTGAGAACGATCAGTGACAGGCACGAGGGAGGGGGGCTGAGGCACCGATGCAACCGGAGTTGCTGTAGAGGAAACTAGAGCCGGCGTAGGGGCGACTGTCTCTGCCCCAGCCGATACAATAGCTGCGGATACCTCCGGATATAACCGTTGCGGGACATAAGGGGGCGGTGGCCGCATGTCCAGCAAGTCTTCTATTTCATCCTCTGCATTAGGTCAAGCCACATAACTTTTATCAACCTTTAATCTAAACTCCCGATTCATACAATCGATTCCTTTCTCTACCCTAGCTCTGTCATAGGCTACAGCTTTCTGAGTGATGGTCTGCCCAGCCTTAGCTCTCGCTAGCTTCTCCCCCCTCATCCGTCTTTGTTTGGCTTCTTTCTGCCAGGCGTTTAAGGCATCAAACATAGATTGCCTACTGCGCCTAGAAAATAGTTGTTCCTGTAGAAGGGCAATTTTCTTTTCATCAAATGAACCAGTCTTTGGCCACTGCAACTCTTCATTACCCTTGGTATACTTATGCCACAAGGTGTTGAACAATATGGGGGCAATTCCATGCTTCACATACATGAAATGGCTAGGGCTGCCCTCTGGAGGGGCGGGCTGACTCTCAGCCAAACGAGAGTCGCTGGTCCGGCAACAACAACCAAAACAATTCAATTTGCTGAAACACGACATATTGGTTAGTAGACAGACACAAATAACATACAACAGACTTTACATCACAGATAACATGTATGTCGACATTATTCTCTGCAGTTCAACCTATCCAAACTTGATGCATCCAAACAAACGAACCGAGCCCGTCGACTCCCGTTCGTGGAGAATTAGCCAAAAGGATCAACAGGATCACAACAGGCAGTCTTCCAACAGACTGGCAAGAGGCTGTCAGACAGGGGTAACCACGAACTGAACTACAGACCATCCCATGACCTCCCTGGTTCACCACCGAGACTGTTCTGATGTAGTCCAAGCCGTACTTCAGATATGTCTCATGGCTACCCAGTTACAGCCACAGGCTTTTCCGAGTGCAATCCGGCCGTGTATTACTCACAGGTAACAACTAGGCATCTGATCCGTATCTCAAAATATCACAAAAGATCCGCGGAGTCTCTACAGTTAGTCCCTACCAGACCACCCTGCAAGACCTCCGTAATTCTCCTAGGGTACTCACGACCCCTCAAATCAAATACAGTTAACTGTTCCAAATGCACTGCTTAACAGCGCGTGCTTCAAACCAATGCACCGCTCAACAGCGCATGCTTCAAACAAACAAATTACTCACCGGGTGCACCCAGGTACGCAAGTTCGTTCTCCGCTGCCAACTTCTTACGACCAATACGGTCAGTTCCTGGGTTTCAGCCCGTAGGACCCCGGTGAAGGGCGACTAGCAGCAGAGGGCACCCCGATCGGGCGCACAGAGTGGACGTGAACTCCTATCCGCCCACCCGGCCAAGACGTCCTCGATCCTGTCACCCAAATACGGGGGAGGAAAGACCCTATCACGGGGTCCCTTCGTGGTCGCCAACTGAAGTAATCCAATAGTAAACCCAAGGGCCACACTTACCAGTGGCCCGCAATACTGAGTCAATAATAAGAAGTTGGCAACGTAGAAGGTTCAAGAGTTTATTGGCCACAACAGAACTCTACATAGAGGAGCCTCATCGAACCTCACCCGTCAGGTGCGCCGAGGAAGACTGCTGGCACCTTGACAGAGTCACACTTATATACATAACTGATTCAGCATACAAAGTATTGTGAGTAGAAAAGCACCAGTTAGCCCTAGAGCTCCTAGATGAGCTCATACCATCTGCACACATAAGGTTACTATCTTCTACAGAGAAGGTCGGCGGGGTGACTCCCTTTCGTCTCGGGCCCAGAGGAATTTCGCTTGATACTCCCTACTGCAGATGTGACCTTGGGCCTCAGCCGTAAATACAATTTCACCCTGTCTCTAGACTGGTACGAGCTAAATCATACAGACGGTGTTCAGAGAGAACCACGTGATCTGAGGCACGACTGGTCATAATCCAAGATGGCCGCAGTGTGGCTTTTCGGTCCTTTCCATCATACAAGGCACGGAGAACGAATGGGCCACCTTATAAAGCAGTTCTCGATGTATATGGAATAGAGATACAGCCCAAGATACGTTATGCTAACTTTACATACTGACTTGAATCCCACAGGTCGATGACTTGTGTCCAGTAGCCTATACTCCATCGTGCTGTTAGAGGAAGGTTTATGCCAGCAGACAAAAATGTACTCTGTCGTCATAAACCCGATGGTCTCCACGACTCAAGATAGAGAAAATATTATCAGGCCCTACATCTCATGATCTCTGTAGCCACTGTGCCTGTCAAAAAAAAAAAATGTCAAGAAGTTTGTCACACGGAGCATGAGACGTATCCACCCTTGCATTTAGGGCCTGTTTAGATCTTGGTGGACGGGTTACTCCCTCACAACGGTGACAGATATTCCATTTGCAGAAATATAAATACCATTGTATCCTATGGGATTTGGATTTCCACAGACGGGATACCTTGTGATGAAATACCCGCCGCCAAGATCTAATCAGGCCCTAAGTGCCAGGCTTTTAGGTGGGAGGGAATTCATTGTGAGTAGGTTGACTTTAAGTACTGTCTCAGAAAACCCCAGTGTCATCAAGAAGTAATTTGGTGTTTAATCAGGGCACATTTAAACTTGGAGTCAAGTCTACCCCCTTCTTTATCTCCTTAAGGGTTAGTGATTGACAAGATATAGATAGTCATCATGATCCATTAACATCCAAGTCAATTAAATGTCTGCTGTAAAAGGATGCTTCTGATGGCTTCAATGATCTGTTAACTGTGTTAATCTATTCACTGGTGCAACGCATCACGTGGGTACTCGAGGTAGAGGGTGAGTGGCTAAGTCCCTGCTGGTAAAAGGCTCTTCTTGGTTACATCTATAAAAAGCAAAAAAACACAACCTCTCGTTTTTTATTTTTTTCTGCCTTTCACTTTTGTTATCTTTCCACTGACAGCTAATTTGGAGGTGATCTGTGTGCGCTGCTCAAATGATCTGTGAGGGGGGATTATTTCAGTGCGTGTATTTATGGGTGCGGGGGAAGGAGTCTCACAGGAAACCTGCACTGAATCATTAAGGCGTTCTCTGGGTTTACAGTTATCTGCTTCCCTGCTCATCTGTGCAATGTAGGATTGAAAAGCCACTGCAACGAGGCCTTGATTTATCATCCCAAATGCTCGGCGGTGTTCGATCACCAGTAAGTTATTCGACGCACTAGTCTATTTTGTCATGTTGGGGAGAATTCTGTATTTTATTTGTGGCCTATGAATTATTTCTATAAAATAGGTATTTAGGTCAGGAAATTGAGCTGTGTTGCTGACACAAGTATGATTTGTTAGTGTTTTATGTTACTTACCAACGTGGTAGATACAAGGTAAATTGAACACCTTGGACTTTAGTTGTTGGATCACTTGCTGAGATGTGTATAAGCTATATGGGTGGCACATTTGTAAAAGAGTAAATGGTGAGAAAGTACATTTATGTGCTCTTTATTTTAGATTGTACTGAAGATTGTTTTTTGCTGGCTCCTAAACCTGTCTCTTATTCTTTCCATTCCTACGATGTTCATTTTGTATTTTCCAGATCTACAGAATGCTGCTAGTTAAAGGAGAGCTAGCTTTCATTGGTTGACTGCTGATTTTCAGTGGCGGCTCCTCCACTAAGGCGGAGGAGCGCCGCCCCACTGCTTTTTTTCAACAGTATAAGAAAAGATAAAAATGACAATAACAGTTATTATCGGTTCATTTTTCTTTTTAAGTGCACGGCAGAGCTGAGGTGGGGCGGGGCAGGGCTGACAGAGCAACCGAGGAATGGTTTGCCCCCTCTCCTAAGTGCACATGACTATTTGGCCGGCCTTCTTGGGCTGACCATAAAAGTCATGCGCACTTTCCCTCTTTTTCACCCATGCTGCATTACAGCCTGGGTGGAGAACATGCCCAGGCCCCCATCCCCCGTCTGAGCACCGAGCCACGGCACTCAGACCAATCACAATGCTGCATTGCTGCATTGTGGTTGTTCATGGGAGCATGGGTGCTTCCAGGGTGCTTCCAGGCTGCTTCCTGATACTGCCAACGGGAGGAGGCGAGTTGAGACCAGTAGGAGCGGCAAGGAGGACGCGGCAAGCAGGTAACTTGAATTAATTGTTTTATTTAACCTCACCCCAACCCTTCCACCCTGCCCCAATACCCCTGCGGTCGCCCCTCCAGTCCCAATTGTTACCGGCGCCTGGATTTGGTAAATGGGGTGCTAACAAGTTTGACTGGATAATAATCTTGGTGTAATTCTGCTTTTCTTGGGGAACGTTTGACGCTTGTTCCTTATCAGGGATGTTTGTTTTGTAAGTGAAAGTTTATTCCTATTTGGGGTATGATTTGTTTGATTTCACAGGTGATAGTGTTTGAATTTTGAAATTATGTATTTTGGAAGATTGTGTTGTTTTTTGGGGTACTGTATTCTGGCCTAGTCAGTGATATTTTAGATTAAACTGGCAGCACAGGGTCATTTTGCCTTTTCAGCCCCGCAAAGTACCACGCATCAGGAGTTAGATTAATGCATTTCAGTGTGGAGGTCCACATCACCGCACTGAAATGCAAAGTCAAGCATCATAGCGCCTCCTCTGTTGTCAAAGCGGGCGCACAGCTAGTGCACCTTCATTGACTGAATTTAGGCAGCGGATGGTTATCCGAGATACGCGCTAGTCCCGGCAGGCTTGGGGGCTGGCTCAGTTTCTCACAGAGTAGCTGCTGCAATGTAACACTATTGAATTTTTACCAGACACCACGTGCCACGGCATTACAAGTGACTCATCAGGAGTCAGTGCCTGGCCAATGGCTACTACCGTACCGAGACAGTCAGTGCATAAGAGTGTGAGTTATCAGAGTGTGACCACTGCAGCAGCTGCAGTTCTAGTACGTTTTGGGTGCTGGAGCGGGCAATCCGAATCACATCAGTGAACGGTGCAGCTGGAGCCCAGAGCTGAGCACGCCAGACCAGCCGCCCAGAATCATGATTGCCTGGGTGATTTCATTCATTGCCGCCGGCCAGCCGTGGCACTCGTGGCTGTTGGGTCTAGTCCAAGTCGTAACATTGTGGCTAGTCGCGCCGGCTTTGCCGAATTGCCACGCTCGTCCCACTCACTGCAAAGAAGTACGTGCCTGGTGAGTGTCGATGAGTTTATTTACTATTAGTTGATGCTTATGCTATTAATGAATTTAATCCTGTCACTAAAGTTCAGCAGAGACACCCCAACTCCGCCTCCTCAGAGGCTTAATGTCTGTTGAGGTCTGCGGTGCTGGGTGGCTCAGTCTGACTCTCTGACTACTAGGCAGCTGATGATGAGATGCAACAGTGTTTGGGGCCTCTCCCCTCCTGTGGGGACTTGAGTGTTGGCAGGGCCCCTCCGGACTCCACGTGGGACAGAGAGTGGCCTGGAGTCCAAAGTGTGTAATGTATCATGCCATTATTATTGAGTGCCAATGCCAGGGTAGGAGCCAGGGAGCCAAGTCGGCATAGGCCGGCTAAAAGGCAGGATGATCTCATTGTTTTTCTGCCTGGCAACACATGTGTCCTACTAGCACAGGTCCGATGGTCAATTTCCTGCCTGAGCCTGTCCAGTACAGTGAGCACCAGCATTGATGCTAAAGTTAAAGGACAGCAGTCGATTTTAATGCATGCCAGAACTCTCTGCCGCACTGAGCCCCAGGAGAAACCCTCTGCCTCAGCCTACTACACACCAGCACCAGGTAGCAGCATTGAGGTCATTGATCAGAGAGAACAGCACGACAAGCATGACTCCAGGACAGTAAGCATTTCAATGTTCCGTAGGTACAAAAGGTATTTTTCCCCACATCTGTACACACTTTAAACAGCGCATGTAAGAAGAAAACAGTTTAAAATGTGTTTTCAAGCTGCTGCAATAGCCCCTAACTGATAAAGTAAACAAAGACAGAAAGAGCATTTTAAGAATGAATCGGGACAATTTTATATAAAGTTCCCTTAAAGAATAAATTCCAGGACTTTGCAAACTGTTAAAACCTGTAATGATGACCAGTATTTTTTTCTGCAAAAGGTGGAAATCCTAAATGAGTGTCAGTATTGGGGCCGCAGTAGGACGACAGCAGTTGAGTGTACAATCATTTTAGAAAGGGGCAGTAGGTTAGTAAACTTCTTGTTCAGGTATTCTGTAGTAGCTTCAATATCATTTTAGAGCCTGTCATTGTTCAAAAGTGTGTATTTCTGATATTTGTTTCTGTCAATGCACTTCTTTGCTTAGTTTGATTTGTAAAAAAGTGACACATGTACATGTTGCCGTTGAAGGTCATTCATAACTACACTAAAATCATGAAAACGTGACACATAGGAATTCTGAAAGCATGGCAGCTATGAGTAAAGGCCTGAGACTGAATGATGGTATAATCTCCTAGTTGCACTTGCTATGCTAAAATGTGTTTTTTAGGCTAGCGAGCAGTCATGAATGATCAGATTAATGAAATCATCTTCTGAGCAGCTGCAGTGCCTGCCTACCCCCAGTTACTAAGATCTGCAGTCAAGCAGTCTGTCTCTTGTATGTGCCCTTCCATTTCTGGTGCTTTGCAGAAGTTTTAATATCTTACAGTTTGTCGTTGCTCAAATGGGTGTAATTTCTGATATTTATATGTTTCCCTCGTCTTCATTGCTTGCTCATAGTCGTTGTAATGTCGTTCATAAATACATTGAAATTATGAAATTGAAATTATGAAACTGTCACACATAGCAATTTGAAACCTTGGCAGCTATGGCTTTTGACATCTTAGCCTTCATTTATTATATTTTTGCATAGGGCAGCACCGCAAGCCGTCCTGCTGCGATGCCCTAAGTCAAAAGAAAAGGGCAGGAATGCACGGTACCTCTGAGATACAGCACATTTCCGTCCTCTTCCTCCAAGCTGGTGCACAAATGGCTGCCTTGTGCCAACCCAGGCATCCTTGTACAATGGTGCAAGGGTGTCTGTGTTGTAATCAGGTGTTTTTTGTGGGGGAAGTGACACTTTCCCTGACAAAAGCATCCCTCATGCCACCCCTGGGGAGGTGTAGGCATTTGACATATTCCCAGGTATACTGCTTGTTGTAGATCTGGGAATGTGCCAAATGCAATGGGTGTAACATGGGGACACCCACTGTAACACCAATGGCATGCCTCCTCATCAGTGTGATGCAGTGACTTGCACTACATTGCCTCACACCATATCTACTAGGCCATGAAAACCAACCCAGGGTACCTTTATGTGGCCTCATAGATATGGGTAAGCCCAGTGCGCTGCCGGAACGTAATTAATAGTGACATCCTGGCGGCGCACAGGGCCTGTAAATAAGCCCCTATGTGTTTGATTTTCAGTTTGTCATTGCGTTTTTATGTATTAAGCTGGTTTATTGAAAGTGATGCGTGTATATGTTGAGCTAAGTTTTGTTCAGCCAGGCGAATGGTTGTTGTATTGGTAGATAATTTGCTTTACCTTTTGGGATGTTGGTTCGTGGGTGGAGTACTGGTTCAGGTAGTGTGAAGGGAGATTTGTTGAACAAAGTACTGGGTTTGAAATAATGAGGGTCAATAGAAGCTCAGCTTGATTTATTTGAAAGGGTCCTGCTATGGCAAATCGTTATTAAGAGTGGTTGATAGCATGATGAGCCAGTACAAATACTATGTATAGTGTCTATTTAATTAGTAGGATTGTGTTTTGTGTGGTCAGAAGTTCAAATAAATGGCAAGGAGGCCAGTTTCTGATGGGAAGTTGTTTGCTTAATAGACCATGGAACAGGAATGGAAATACATGAATTTGCGTAAATTGATGGAATATTCATTTGGTTGAAAATACATTTCTCATTAATGGCACTTGGACTGTTACATGACATTTTGATTGAGAGATCTTCCCTGCAGCACTGCAACACCACGGATACACACAAGGGGAGATGACCCCACCCAGCGCCTGTGTGTGGAGTTAGCAGGAGATTGAATTTCATCTAATGCTTTTACAGTCTGCAATCAGAGCAGGACAAAGGTACTTACTTACCTGTGTATGGCCTACAAAGTGGTATTGTTTTACATTCTGGGATGTGCTTGATACATGTTTTCTGAAACGATGATTTTTAGGAATCACTGCTTTGATTGAGTTTTAGATACAGAGACACCTGTCTACATCGTTTGGCCGATGGGGAACACAAATTGAAAGAAAACCCAATGTCAGAATGCCATAGCGTGAGTTAAATGACCCCTATAGCAATATAAAGTCCCAATCGATATAACATGGTATTGTGAAAATAAACAACAAACTGCCCCATCCCAGAACCTCCCCCACCCAACAGCCACCTCCAGAGACTCGGGACCCAGTGGTGGATGTCATCAGTAGCTCATCAGGCTGATCACTGCTGAGCCAGAAACCTAGGGATTATATGCACCGTTGGGGTGATGTGCAGGGCGTGCAAGAATTTGAGACATGTAACCTTGAGAAATTTAGGGGCATATTTATCAAGATTTTGTGTCACTCTTGTTTGGCACAAAGGGTTGCTAGGGTGAAGCATAACCTAAGTGAGATTTATCAAGGCATACAAGGCCACCTTGTGTGTCCCTGCATGGCTCGATACAGCTGGAGTAATGCAAGGCAGCGCACATCATTGCCTTGCCTTACTCTTCCCCACGGAGGCATTCCATGGGTGGAGTATGGGTGTACTTTAAATATGTAAATTATTGAATATTACATTATTTTAATGACATTTTAGTTGTGGGCTGCTAGGTTTGTAGGGGGCTTGGTTGGGAAGTTAATTAAGCAATAATTAATTTTCAATTAATTATTTTCTGGTTTTATTTATTACATTGATTTCAAATATGTAAATAATGAAATTCTTATTTTTCAAATTTTAGATGCGGGCTGCAAGGTTTGTAGGTGTATAGGGTGGGGAGTTGGGTGCACATGCATCAACATCCTGAATACCGATTCCTTAATAGCGAAAAATAAAGAATCGCTAATAAGGAATCGCATTTCGGAATGCATGAACAGATTCGGTAAATCTTAGCGTTTCCTTAAAAATCTACCAAAAACTCAATAGCGATTCCTTAAAATAAATATTAGCAATTACTTCGGTATTTCCGAATTCGGTATTAGCGATTTCGGTATTAGCGAATTCGCTAAAAACGGGTCGCTCTAGAAGCGGGCTGATGACATCACAACCAGGAAGTCAACCAGCCCCACCCTCATTCACTGCCCTGAGGAGCTCACAGGAGGAGGCAGAGCATACAGGCTGAGGCCTTCACCCACTGAAACCATGCACCCTACCTTCATCCAGGATGGACAAGGATGCACCTGCCACTTCAGACACGCCCAGGAAGAGAAAGAGAAAGTTTTCTGACAGGGAACTTGAGCACCTGATCGAGGGGGTGAGCAGCAAGCATGACAAGCTGTTTGGGAAGCTGTCACTCAAGCTGCCCGAAGCTGAAAAGAGGAAGATTTGGCTTCACATCAGGGAGAGGGTGAATGCCGTAGGAGTGACGCCCCACAGCATCGACGACCTAAAGAAGAGGTGGTATGACCTCAGGAAGAGGGCAAAGGAACGAATTGCCGAAAGGGTCAAGGAGGCAGCTGGCACAGGAGGGGGGCCATCCACAGTACCTGCCATCACTGCCCTGGAGGAGCTCGTTGAGGGGACCATTGAGCCAGAGGCGGTCGTCGGAGTAACGCTGATTGACATCTCCGGCGCAGCTCCCACAGAATAAGGTAAGATGCATGCCTGCGCCCATACGCTGCATATCGTATACCCATCCCCATCCCCCCAGGTCAATCACAGTGTGCAGGGAGAAGTGCATAACACATATGCCCTCACATTAGTATTGAACCATGGGAGTCGTAGTCATGTCAGCCAAGTGTGCATGTATAGTCACCAATGCACAATAAATGAGATCAGCAGTACAGGGCCAACAGAGTGTCAAATCATGTAATTCATTGTAGGAAATAAATGCAGAATGACAAACAGATGTAGTCACCAAGAAAACTAACAACGCACTGTTTCATACACAGATGCATCTCCTGGGGATTCAGATGATAGTGAGCGCCTCATCATCTCCGAGACACCGGCAGATATCGATGGCGACACTCCGCAGGAAGGTCAATCCCCACCACCACCAGCGACAATCCCACCACCACCACCACCTGCGACACTACCACCACCACCAGCGACAATACTACCAAGACGCAGGGCACATGTCCCCTCCCTGCAGGTGATGGATGAAGTCCCGAGTCCTGCACCCACAAGTGGCCAAAGTCAGACACGTGTCACACCGCCAGCACCACCACCAGCACGTGGCCGAGTCACGCAGTGGCGCAGGTCCATGCGCAGTACTGGCGAGGGAGACGACCAGCCAAGGAACATCTATGGTGGTGTCGAGGCCCGGATGCTGCGTGTTCAGCGCCTGCAGGGGAGACACATGGGGACAATGAACCTCAATATTTCCAAACTTGTGCACTCTAACTGACGCTGTGCGGCACATGACCACAGTTGTGCCAGAGGGCAATAGGGACATAAGCCATAACCTTCAGGAGCTCACCCTTGCCATCCGAGCAGGCCAACACAGCGAGCGCAGGAGGCATAGGCAGAACTTGCTCTGTACCACAGCATCGACCAGGGCCATCGCAAAGCTCTGCAATAGCACTGCTGTTTTGTCCCGCCAATCAGTGTCACTGCAGGTGGACCTCGGCCATTACTGTGGGGACGTGGCGAAGGCCTTAGGCCAGGTGACCACTGCAGTGGAACACTTGCAGTCAGGGACATTCAGTGGCAGCACCTTGGGGGGGGGAGGAGGGCAGTGAGGCTGCATCCAGTGTGAGCAGCGTGTCGGTGCTGGAGACCTGCACCAGGAGGCGCAGTTCGCGCTGCTCCACAGCCACAGAGACACATCGTGGTGAGGTGGAGGAGACACGCAATAAGAGGCTGGGTGTTCGTGGGAAGCGCCACTAGACATTCAGTCCTGCATCCCTGACCATGGTGGGGTAACCATGGGCAAATTTAATTTAGCCTTAGAACTCCTGTGATGCCAACGGTCATTTTGCCCCCAATGTGTGGGGGAACTCTAAAGAGCATGTTAATGTTACATTATTCACATAAGTGCTCATGTGAAGTAAACAGTAGCACTCCTAATGACATCGTCATGGCTCATTCTTACCTGCTCTGAAATGATGTTGTGTGATGTATGTCCGCCTCCTTTGACCTTCAGCTGTGTTTGGAACGTGTGCCTGTCAGTGTTATGTGATTGGTTGATCATCCCGATAGTTGTCATTCCTGTCCACCTCTATGGGTATCCCCCTTCTGGTTGCAATGTTGTGCGGCATGGCACATACTGCTACAATCCTGCAGCAGGTGTCTGGTTTATATTGCAAAGCACCACCAGTCTTATGTAAGATCCGGAAGCGACTCTTCAGGATCCCGAATGTCCTCTCAATCACATTTCTGGTGCTAATATGAGCCGCGTTGTAGCGTTGTTCCTGTGGTGTAGCTGGGTTGATGTGGGGGGTGAGGATATATTCCCGCAGGGCGTATGCACTGTCACCTACAGGGGGGAATCAAAGGCTTAGCGTCTGTTATGATGATTCATGTGTGATACAGATGTTATGAATAGGTATGAGTACGTACCAAGCAGGAGTCCCTCTCCGAATTCTCCATTGAGCAGACGCCTGTGGATGCCACTGTGTCTGAATATATATGAGTCGTGTGTGCTCCCTGGAAATTGTGCCACTATGTCTGTGATGATGTGCTTGGCATCACACACGATCTGCACGTTGATGGAGTGGTAGGACTTCCTGTTACGGAAGATGTACTCATTGGCTGAGGGGGGACAGATGGGGACATGCGTGCAGTCAATGCATTCTATAACATGGGGGAATTGGGCCACCTGGTAGAATTCCTGTTTGGTGTGGTCCATCTGCTGTGGGGTTGTGGGGAAGCTGATGTGGGTATGTATCATTGTCAGCATGGCATCAATGAATTTACGGAAGAAGCGTGAAAGTGCGCTTTGTGATACGCCTCCCGCTACCGCTATGACCCCCTGGAAACTTCCAGACGCCAGTAGGTGCAGGCTGCATAGGACCTGGACGTGCGCAGGAATGGCATTGGTCCGACGTGTCTGGTGCTGCAGTAGTGGTTCCTGGTCAGCAATTAGGCACATTATCATTGCATGATTGAAACGGTACTTGTCGTATACTTCATCCTCATTTTTGCCAAGCAATGTAATGCGCACTCTGAATATCCTCTCCTGGATCCTTCTCCTGCGCTGTGCTGCTGCATTTATCCTCATCCTCCTTGCAAGCACGTAGAGGGCTGCCATTTTGTGAAAGGAAACAGGGTCTCCAGGCCCACATTTTATGGCCTTCGGATTGCTTACATCTGCGGTACACTTGAGCAATTTTTTTTTTTTTTAAACTTTTTCTGCAACTTTACCTCCTGGTTCTGAATCCTCTTAATCTGCTCATGCAAAATATCGATTTTTGATATTTTCGGTATTTGCGAGTTTTGATGCATTATTTAGTGATTCTTTATTTGCGATTCGCTAATGCCAGGCGCTATTTGCATTTTCGGTATTGCCGTTTCTTTATTTTCTGATTCTTTATTTTAACGGGGATTATTTTTGCGATTCTTTAATCTTTCGCTATTGGTGTTGATGCATTGGGATCCGTTGTATGGCACTCGCTAACGGGAGATTTTTGCGATTCGGTATTTTTGCGAGGTGATTTTTGCTTGATGAATGTGCCAGTTGATTAATTAATTATGAAATAACTATTTATTAATTGATAATTCATTATTTTAATGAATAGTAATTATATAAATGTATTTTTTATTAACTATATATCAGTGTGTGTTAATTAATTTTTATATTAAGAATGTATTTTTAATTCTACATTCATGGTGTTATTTATATATGTAATGCACTTTCCCTACTCCTGTTTAGACTGCAGTAGGAAAGTAAAATTAACCTCTTTGTAATTCAATTCTTTCCGTACTGGTGTGCTGTTTGTAGTGAGAATAGTAAATTCCACCCCTTTAAATCCAACACTTTCGCTACTGTTGCACAGACTGGAATGGGAGTAATGCTGTTCATTCTTCCAAAATCCAACACTGTTCCTATTGTTACACAGACTGGAGTGGGATTAGTTTTCCCCTCCAAAGCCCAAAACTTTCCTTACTGTTATGCTGTTTGGAGTGGGAATAGTAAACTTCACCCCTCCAAAATCAAATGCTTTCTCTATTGCTGCACAAACTGGAGTGGAAGTAATATATGTTAACCCCCCAAAGTTCAAAACTTTTCTAATGATTACATAAACTAGAGTGAGAATATTATATATAATATTCTTAGACGGCAATAGTTTTAATAATGTTGGCTAATTAGAGTTTATAGCATTAAATATTTTAAGTTTATATTTAACATTATTTCCTTTTATTCTAAAATGTATTTTAATGTTTCTCTGTTTTTTGTAAATGGATTTTTTTAACTTGTTTTAATTTATTTATTGTGTAAATAATTATTATATTTTATCTTATCATATTTTTTATATTTTTATTACATATTGTGCCCTATTTATTAGTACAAATATATATCTATATACATGTAGATATATATTTTCATATGAAGAAAAATATAATAAAAACAATATAAAGTACAATAAATACTTTTTTTTACATTACATTGTTGCTGATTCTGGTTCATGCTAATGTCAATTTCAATATGTCTGTGTTGCTACGTGTACAATAGTAATTCAGGTTATGTTTTAATATTACTTTTCCTATTTTCTCTTTGCACAGGAGGAAAGGAAGGGATTCACAGCCTGCGGACTGTCTCATACAATTCGGCCTCCCTACCCTTTTCTTCCCCGTCTTCCGGATCCACTCTACATTAAGTTAAGATTTCTTGTATATTATGATTTATTCTACTTTTTCACTTTTGTCACTTTTCTTTGTTCTTCAGGAGGCTCATACGTAGCTACCCTCCTGGTGAGAGTCTATTATTCTGTTAAGTATTCTCCAGATTATTTACATGCTTGAGGATAGTATTTATGCTATGTGGACTTTCAACAGTGAATGCCCTTGTATTATCCTACTATTCCTAGGTTAATCATCATGTTTGCCATTTTTGCTAATACTTCCGGCATTGCATCATATTGTATCTGGTTAGAATATGCTTCATCCACCCTGAGAGCAACATCTGCTGTGGTTAACTGCATTTTTCAAACTGTGTACTATCAACCACTACGGTAATTCTACTCAAATCTGTCAACACTTGGGCATCTCATACAATTGTTTGCAGTATGCGCTATCTATCCCGCTAGTAACACTGTCACATTTCAAACCACTATGGTTATTATTGCATAGATACTATACCCGCTTTTTATTTGCTAGCAGATATTATGCTGTGACATAATTTGCGTTACTCTTGCGTTACTTTACCACCATGGTAATCAGACTGTTCAATCACATATTACACGTATTTGTACTTCATACAGCGCACGTTAATGTGATGTATATTATAGTTGCCCATTTATAAATGGCCGCCACAGTCGTACGATGCATCCACAGTATCTTTTGTGGAGTCTGTTATTACTTTTGCTGAACTGTCTATGTATAGCCTCCCCACGTACATGCTCACTGTGTGAACAAGACAGCTTGTCTGTCGAAACGCGTTACCAATTAAACTCACTTGGTTTATTTCCTGATAGCGCGTTCCTTCTTTTTGAATCGTGTGGACAATTAAATTCTCCGGGAGGCTTCACCAGTGTGATGCACCATCTGACAACGGTCCAGAAATCCAGCAAAATGAAGCTCTTGTGTGGTACTATACATAAATGTTTTGCTCTAAAATGTAATAATATATATATTAGAACAATACATTATATTAAAATTATAGATTAAAATAGTTACCATTTACTACTTTAGACTCTATTTGTAATAAGAAAGTAAATATGTTTTCTCAATTTTTGGACGATATTATTCTCAACAATGTATTTTTCCAATATTTTGGACAGTATTCCTTACCACAATACTGTGTCAGTGATCCGAAGGGACTGGACTGGAGACAGGGCCTTTCAAATAATTTTTGGGACTTCAAAGGAGTGGGCCACAGTTCTGGATGCTTATATGAGATTTAATATAAAAACGATTTATTGGAATATCATTACCGAGAAACCATTTTATCTACACGGTTTAATGGAAATTTTCAGGATGAATGATACTGACCATTTCATAGAAACCATTTCAAAGAAATTATTTTTTCTTTTCAGTTGACTTCTGCATACTTATTTTTAAGGTGTAGATGAAATGATTGCAGGTCTTTTAGCAACATTTTTGCAGAAGGTGCTTATTTCAATTCTTTAAGTCAGGGGATATTATTTTGGATTTATATATTTTAAATTGTAAAGCAATTACTTAGGATGCTTTTCATTCGCTGAGCCCTCACCTCCCCTAAAAAACATCAATTTCAGCCCCCTAAAAATGCCTCCCCAAGCATAGACTACACCCATGTCTGACTCCTAAAATCCACCCATCCCTGAACTTTAAAACCCTCTCTACTCCTAAACTCCACCCATCTCTAGTCTTAACCTAGAGCTCCCTCACTACCACTAAAGTCCACCCAGTCCTAAACCCTAAAAAACACTTTCTATGGCTCAATTCACCTATTCTTGTTCCCTTAAAATCCCACGACGCCCCTAAACTCCACTCATCCCTGAATCCCAAAAACACATCACCACCCCTGAAAAGCGCTCAATCATGACCCTCTAAAAAGACTCACCATCCCTAAACTCCCACATCCCTGAACCCTAAAAATAATTTTTTTACATATACACTCCACTTACCCCTGATGCCTTAAAACCCCACACAACTCTAAACTCCACCTATTCTAGAACATTAAAAAACATTCACCGTCTCAAAACTCTACCTATCACTGAACTTTAAAAACAGTCTCCTGCCCTAAACTCCACTGATCCGTAAAACATAAAAAACCTCAACTCCCCTACACACCACCCATCCCTGAACCCTAAACACTGCTCACCACCCCTAAACTCCACTAATAGCTGAACCCTAAAAACCCCTACCCACCCTAAACTCCACCTATGCCTGATCCTTAAAAAACCTGCATGACCCCTAAACTCCAGCCATCCCTAATCATGTGGACTTTCAACAGTGAATGCCCTTGTATTATCCTACTATTCCTAGGTTAATCATCATGTTTGCCATTTTTGCTAATACTTCCGACATTGCATCATATTGTATCTGGTTAGAATATGCTTCATCCACCCTGATAGCAACAGCTGCTGTGGTTAACTGCATTTTTCAAACTGTGTACTATCAACCACTACGGTAATTCTACTCAAATCTGTCAACACTTGGGCATCTCATACAACTGTTTGCAGTATGCGCTATCTATCCCGCTAGTAACACTGTCACATTTCAAACCACTATGGTTATTATTGCATAGATATTATACCCGCTTTTTATTTGCTAGCAGATATTATGCTGTGACATAATTTGCGTTACTCTTGCGTTACTTTACCACCATGGTAATCAGACTGTTCAATCACATATTACACGTATTTGTACTTCATACAGCGCACGTTAATGTGATGTATATTATACTTGCCCATTTATAAATGGCCGCCACAGTCGTACGATGCATCCACAGTATCTTTCGTGGAGTCTGTTATTACTTTTGCTGAACTGTCTATGTATAGCCTCCCCACGTATATGCTCACTGTGTGAACAAGACAGCTTGTCTGTCGAAACGCGTTACCAATTAAACTCACTTGGTTTATTTCCTGATAGCGCGTTCCTTCTTTTTGAATCGTGTGGACAATTAAATTCTCCGGGAGGCTTCACCAGTGTGATGCACCATCTGACAACGGTCCAGAACTCCGGCAAAATGAAGCTCTTGTGTGGTACTATATATAAATGTTTTGCTCTAATATTTAATAATATATATATTAGAGCAATACATTATATTAAAATTATAGATTAAAATAGTTACCATTTACTACTTTAGACTCTATTTGTAATAAGAAAGTAAATATGTTTTCTCAATTTTTGGACGATATTATTCTCAACAATGTATTTTTCCAATATTTTGGACAGTATTCCTTACCACAATACTGTGTCAGTGATCCGAAGGGACTGGACTGGAGACAGGGCCTTCCAAATAATTTTTGGGATTTCAAAGGAGTGGGTCACAGTTCTGGATGCTTTTATGAGATTTAATATAAAAACGATTTATTGGAATATCATTACCGAGAAACAATTTTATCTACACGGTTTAATGGAAATTTTCAGGATGAATGGTATTGACCATTTCATAGAAACCATTTCAAAGAAATTATTTTTTCTTTTCAGTTGACTTCTGCATACTTATTTTTAAGGTGTAGATGAAATGATTGCACGTCTTTTGGCAACATTTTTGCAGAAGGTGCTTATTTCAATTCTTTACGTCAGGGGATATTATTTCGGATTTATATATTTTAAATTGTAAAGAAATTACTTAGGATGCTTTTCATTTGCTGAGCCCTCACCTCCCCTAAAAAACATCAATTTCAGCCCCCTAAAAATGCCTCCCCAAGCATAGACTACACCCATGTCTGACTCTTAAAATCCACCCATCCCTGAACCTTAAAGCCCTTTCTACTCCTAAACTCCACCCATCTCTAGTCTTAACCTAGAGCTCCCTCACTACCACTAAAGTCCACCCAGTCCTAAACCCTAAAAAACACTTTCTATGACTCAATTCACCTATTCTTGATCCCTTAAAATCCCACTACGCCCCTAAACTCCACTCATCCCTGAATCCCAAGAACACATCACCACCCCTGAAAAGCGCTTAATCATGACCCTCTAAAAAGAATCACCATCCCTAAACTCCCACATCCCTGAACCCTAAAAAGAATTTTTTTACATATACACTACATTTACCCCTGATGCCTTAAAACCCCACACAACTCTAAACTCCACCTATTCTAGAACATTAAAAAACATTCACCGTCTCAAAACTCTACCTATCACTGAACTTTAAAAACAGTCTCCTGCCCTAAACTCCACTGATCCGTAAAACATAAAAAACCTCAACTCCCCTACACACCACCCATCCCTGAACCCTAAACACTGCTCACCACCCCTAAACTCCACTAATAACTGAACCCTAAAAACCCCTACCCACCCTAAACTCCACCTATGCCTGATCCTTAAAAAACCTGCATGACCCCTAAACTCCAGCCATCCCTAATCCTGAAACTCTTAAACACCCTCATCAGCCCAAAACATTTCCCATCCCTGATCACAAACACCCTTCAATATGCCTAATCTTCACCCAAGGGTGTGACTTTGGATGTTTCCTTACAATTAGGTGCCGATTCCGATCCGTTAAAAAATATTTCCGTACGACTCGAATCCGTATTTTTTTCCGTACGAATCATAGAAGTCACGCCCGACCCGTGAAGTACGATTCGTATGGGAAAAAGTACATACGGATCGGCCCGCTCTGTACGAATCGTAGTGGGAAAAGTTGTATGAAACGTACCCAGACACTTTTCCGTACGATTCGTAATATGACAGTCCGAGCGTGCAAGTACGATGCGGACCGGCTATCCGATTTACGAATCGTACGGAAAACAGCCCGTACACGGGGAGTGACTCTACCCACTACGAGGCGAAGTTTGTACGACTTGTAGCCTGGGAAAAGTTGTTCCCGGGGTACCAGTCATACAGGCCCCCCCACCCCCCGTATGTACGCACCGTACCCCCACCACCCCCCGTATGTACGCACCGTACCCCCACCAACCCCGTATGTACGCACTGTACATACGGGGGTGGGGGTATGGTGCGTACATACGGGGGTGGTGGGGGTACAGTGCGTACATACGGGGGTGGTGGGGGTACGGTGCGTACATATGGGGGTGGGGGTGGGGGGGGCCTGTATACCCTTGGGGAATCAGCTTTTACGGCTTTTTTTGGCTCCCGTAAAAAAAGAGCCGTACGGAGTGCCGTAGGGACGGATCGTACTTGCTGGGCCGTGAAAAGCTGCTTACATCCATTCGGACGGCGCGTACAGGCTGTTCCGGATCTGATTCGTAGGGTTTTTTTACCCGTACGGTCTTTTTTACGATTCGTACGGAAATGGGCTTTCTGTACGAATCGTACTTCCTAGGTTGTACTGACAGTTTACCGGGAACGAGTCGTACGGAGAAAACGCTCCGTACGACGATTCGTAGGGCCTTTTTACCGGATCGGAATCGGCACCTTATTGTTCATTTGAAATGTTTCCTATAATTTTCGAATTATTGGTATTTCCTTAAAATTGTCTTTCCTTAAATTTGGTTTTCCATGATTTGGTTTCCTCCAATGTGTTTTCTCAGTTTTCGTTTTCCAATAATTCACATACATTAGTTCTGGGCACCGACTGCCATGATGGAGACAGGCCTGCGGGACATAGCATTGACTATCTTTACAACACATTACAGGTGTTTACAATACATTAGCTAACTAAATATGGCATAAAATATTTTAGTTTGAAAGCTACTCAGTACTTATATCTACCTATCTTTTCATTTTGTGATAGACACATCCAATGTGGCTACTGAGGGCACACAACATGTCCTTGTAACCTCAGACTCACAGGAATTAAAAAACCAAAAACAAGGAACAAATAATAATTATGTGAATCTTGATGAGGTCTCTACAATTGGTCCTGGACTGCTTGTGTTCCGGATCAGGGAAGACCTGGCTTGGCATTTTGGGCTGGACTGTTCCCATTAGGAGCAGGCTCAGGACTAATTTGCATATGGCTGGTTCCAAACTGAGGTGGCATGATAAGGAAAATAACAATGGGGTTGAGATACTACCCCTAGCGATTGCCAGTGGTTAGCCTAATTGCAAGCATTCCTCCCATCACCTTTTGTGTGATTGGGGTCTCTACATTGATATATATAGTAATGAAATTGTATATATTTTTTTAGAACTTTTAATCTTACAGTTGTCTAGATTTCATCCAGCTGTCTTTGCAAATGAGGCCAGGGCATCATCCAACCTGCTGGACTGACAGACTGCCTACTGGCATCACCCCATTACTGCTACAATTCAAGCTTTGTTAACCTAGTCTCCTGCTGTAAGTGAAAACCCAACTACCATAGAAATTCAGAAGTGCCTTCTCCATGCTAAACCACATTACTGCCACAGGACTCATCTAATCCCAATTTAGGGCTTGATTTGGAGTTTGGCGGATAAGTACTTTGTCACAAACATGATGTATATCCCATTTGTCTTATTGCAAGTGCATTCGCGCACAATGCTCCTATAAAGTGGATGGCACATTTGTGACGGAGTTCCCATCTGTGAGACTCTTAATCAGGCCCTTAGTTTCCACCCAAAACTGTCCCATCACTTCTAATTATTTGAGTCATGTTAGTTTTTCTTCAACTCATCACTGGCTGACTACTGCTTTAAAACTCAATTTGTGCTAAATAATAATCTGTTTAGAGTTTGGTGCATCGGAAGCACCATCTTAAGTTGGTGGTGCTCCTGCCTTGCCATATTTGTGGTACCGCACCCCAGTTAGAAACCGCTGCCATCTATAGGCAAAGTCTCATCCACCAAAAGACTGCTGAATCAAAGTTGCTCCAACCTATTTAGAAAGGGGACAACGTTACTGTGTTTAACTTCCTGGGACTCCCTGCCATGTAAATGTTGAAATGTTTCGGAGGTGGAAAAAGAAATCCCTGGGCATCAGGAACATTTGTATTTACCTTTGTGGCCATATACCCCTGTGTTGAGGGCTGTTTCACTGACAAGAAAGCCAAGGATGTTGCATCCCATGTGACATTCAACAGTAATTGAATTGCCACTGCCATGGGATGTACTTTCATTACAAAGATGCTCTTGATCTATAAATATGGCAGACAATCCTCCGCCAGAGAAAAGGAAGTCAGGGTCTCCACTGACGGGGTGAGAAACCCGACAAAAGGCCTGAGTTAGATCTTGTTGGACCGGTTACTCTGTCACAACGTCCCATAGAGTGTAATGGGATTTATAATATGACGGTTGGGATATCCGTCACCATTGTGACGGAGTAATCCTGTGTTAGACCTGGCCCTTTTGACAGGTTTATCCCCAAATGTTTTGCCTTTTGCCTTCTATTTTTCTGACCCTGTTTTCGTTGGCTATTTATTATGGGCACTTTACCACTGCTGACCAGTGCTAAAGTGCATATGCACTCTGTATAAATTGTGACAATGATTGGTTATCCATGATTGGAATATTTGATTTACTGGTAAGTCCCTAGTAAAGTGCACAGTGTGTATCAGGGCCTGTAAATCAAATGCTACTAGTGGGCTTGCAGCACTGGTTGTGCCACCCACATGAGTAGCCCTGTAAACATAACTAAGACCTACCACTGTAGTGTCTGCGAGCACAGTTTGCAACTGCCATGTTGTCCTGGCAAGTGCACCCACTTCCAGGCCCTTCGCAGATGCAGCGTTTGAGACCTGTGAGTTCAAAACCTGCCATGAAGGGACTGATGAAGGTGATGCATATCTTGTAGTATATAAATGCATCCTGTGGGCCTTACTAGACCCTCTATTGTGAGATACTAAGTGCACCCACTTGCCAGGCCCAAACCTTCCCTTTCCTTTCATGTAAGGCACCTCTAAGGTAGGCCCATGATACCCTCACGGGCAGGGTGCAGTGTATGTGAAAGGTAGGATATGTACTAGTGTGTGTGAAATGTCCTGATAGTGAAATACAGTGTATTACATTTTTCACTGTTGAAAGGTTTCTCTCCCATAGGCTTATAATGGGGTTGCACTGTACCATCTTTACATGTGTAACTCCCCACAGGGACAAGATAGGAAAATCATGTTTGGACTGTCAGAGCACAGAGTTTATTTACACACCTTTTAGTAAAGTTGTTTTTTAAATCCTGTTTTTGAAAATGCCACTTTTAGAAAGTGAGCATTTTCTTACTTCACTATTCTGTGTGCCTCTGGCTGTTTGTCTATTCAGCATCCGGTGTGTGGGTGACAGAAGCTGAGATGTGCATTCACTCCAGACAGTCACTGACGGGGGATTGAGGTGTGCCCTGCTTGCTTGGGTGACTCAATGCAGAGCTAAATAGACGTAGTCTGCATTCAGAGTGGTGGGAGGATTGTGACTTATACCAGAATAGGCTGTGTCTCCGTTTGCATAAATGCTGTATCCGCCCCCTGTGTTCAGTCTGCACCAGTAAATTGAGAACTGGTTTGTACTGGGTTCAGAGACCCTTGCCACAAAGAGATCAAAAACATTTTTGGGTATAAGCATTACACCTAAAACCCCAGGACTTGGGATTGCTTCAAGAAACAAGAGAACTCTACCAAGAAGAAGAGTGAGGGACTGTGTGGGAAGCGCTGCCTTTTCTGTTTGAGGCGAGGGTTGGCCTGCAGTTGCTGCTTCTGTCTGTGGTGGAAGAAAAGGACTGACTCTGTATGCCCTGCTGTGGTATCCTACTTGTAAGAATCCCGAGGGCTTGTGTGTGCTGGTACCCTTTCTCCCCCTGGGGACCAGTTGAGGGAAACCTTGGACTCTTTTGCTCCCCCCAACAAAACCACAAAGAAGAACTGGCACAGGGAGTCAGAAGGACCAGCATTTGGAGGGCTGTACAACTTTATATGTAAAGAAGGTTGCTGCAAATGTTCCTGGTGGACAGAGCTGGTTGCCAGGAGTTAAACAAGCTCAAGATCATCCAAATTAGCCCAACGGGTCCAAGTTATGCCCTTTGAAGGTTTGGTGACCTTTGACCTTTCCACACTGGGAGCGCGTGGAACTCTGCTGCCGTTCAATCAGATTCCCCCAGGTAGGGCCAGGGCCCAAGGGAACGCTGATGTGGTAATGTGTTACATTCGGGGAGGGGCGTGCATGTGTCCACCCTCCCCATGCCTCCATCGCGCCCGAGGACCCCATCCCTAGGCACACTCATGTTAAAGGGGGCCGGGACCCCTTCCCGGGCCCCATGTGCTTCCTGAGGTGGGGAAGCACAACAGTAAGGACAGGGGCGGGCCGCTGCCTCCTCCGTGTGGTCTGCTCTCCCTGCTCCCTGTGCCAATGTCTGACAGGAGCGTGAGGCGACCGTGGAGGACTGCCGTACTGTGCGCCAAAACTAGCAGACCTCCATATAAGTTGCCAGCTCCTGCAGCAGCACGCGTGAGTGCTGCTGGGGCAGGGAGCCGGTGAGGACATATGGGGTGGGCTCCCCGAGCTGACCTCCACCAAGAGACTCTGTTGAGGTGCACGGTGGGAGAGGCACTTCCCACAAACCCCCAGATGTGGAGATAAACTCAGCCAAACCTTGCAGTGACTCTCCCCAGTTTAGTGGCACTATGGAATATCGCCCCATGATTCTTTGCAGGGCCTTTTCTTTGTATTCCATTTTTGCTAGGAGTGGGCGGAATTTGCTATGCAAGCTCCGCGAAACGTTAAAAAATCTCCGCGAACACGCAGAATTGCTTGTTCGCGATGCTTTTTTCCTGTTTGCGAACGCTGTTTGCGTGCTCGAGGGGAAATATCTCGCGAACAAGCATTTTGAGAACGCGATCAAGCAAAAAATTCCACGGAGCCGGGGAATGCAGAACTTTTGGCAAAATTCTGCATTCTCCGTGGAACGTGAAATTACCGAAATTCCACAAATTCCGCGAGCGGAACGGAATTTACTGCCCAGGCCTAATTTTTGCCCATAACTTTGCTTGGGGTGGTCCTAGGAGGATGGGACCACCACCGAATCGTTCAGCATGATGTTCTCTTTGTGTTTGTCATCTGCTTGGGCCTCGTCCTAGGTTAGGGGGACCCCAAAATCATCACATCTCTCACTGTTTGATAGTTTCCAAACTCTCTTTTGTTGGGACTATATATTCTTCAGTATGTAAACATAGATTTGCTTTATCAAAGGTGTGGAAGGTTTTCAAATGACAATTGTATTGTGTTTCAGAAAGGTGTACTCTTAACAGGTACAGGTTAATTAAGAATTATATTGAAATGACAAAATGGATTATGGCTAATGTGATGTCATAACAAGCACCCAGTGACAGTGTTTCATGTGATTGGGGTCTGATGTGTAATATGCTTTCTTTATGACAAGTGCCTAGTGGCACAGTGGTTTATGTTAGGTGGTCCAAACATGCTTTACATACTACGCAGTGATTTATGGTATAATGTTTGATGTATATATAATACAAAGGCTATTTTTACATAACCTTGTGTGCAGTCTCTTTTTTGGTGTGCCTAGTGTGTCATTGGTGTGTGTGTATTGCGCAAACGCTTTACACATTGCCTCTGGGATAAGCCTGACTTCTCTGCCAAGCTACCAAGGGGGTGAGCAGGGGTTATCTTTGGTGTGTAGCTCCCTTACCCTGACTAGGAGTGGCGGGTTCTGCCTGGCCTAGGTGTATGCCTTAGCCAATAAGAAACCCAATTTCTAACAACCGTACACTAAGATCTAAATCGGGCCCAAAGTCTAAGGGCCTTATGAGTTTGGTAGTACGGGAGCGGAACCGCCCCAACCACGCACCACCAAACCCATATTTGAGCCGCCCATAGGATTAGGAGTTTTCTTCTGTATGGCAGGCTGTTCTTCGACAGTCCCATGGCGGTCCTATGAAATAGGCACCACAATGGGAATGTCAAAATGAGTACCTGCATGGCATGAACTGCTGCAGTCCATGCTGTCCAGGTACTAGGGTGCATTCATACAGTCATACCCCCATGGTGCATAAGCACAGGGGGACCCTGTAGGGCCCTCTTTGTTTCCTCACCGCCATACTTTTCATGTCGGTGCGACTGCCATGAAAAGTGTGGTGGTGAGGAAACTTGTAATATGCTTGGCAGCGGTGCAGGCAGCAGCGCCGTCAAGCATTTTACGCCTCAAGACCACCTTCGCTACCGTCAGAGATCTCTGATCCCTGGCGGTTACGGTAGTCCCAGTGCAGCCCGACCGCCCTGGTCGTAATACGGTTGGAGGACTGCCATTGTCGCACCCTGCGTGTCTGGCTGTCCATCAACCTCCGGACTCGTAATAAGGTCCTAAATGACTTTCTTAATTTCCAATGCACAATAGGGTCTATCAGAGAACTAGTGAAACTCTTTCACCTAGCTTTGGTGGTGCAGCACCAGGCTTCCTTCCAGCTGGCAGACACGTCTGAGTGATGGGAAAGGTCTGTGCACTGCAGGAAGACAGGAAAGTTGTATAAATGTCCGACGGAGGCGCTGCCAAACTCTGAAGCTCAACATCTGACAGCTCCAGAGTAAATACATGTTATTGATGCTTAATTAAAGCGTTGACTTTCAAGGGAGGGCTCCCCCTTACATCCTCACTTGCCTCTTCTTCTGTACTGACTGATCATCAATTATGTAAGACAGTAATTTTGTTCTGTGCAATGGAAATGCCAGACGCCAATCACAGGTAATCAAGCTGGGTGGGTTACACTTAAAAGCAAACACTGGCCATGTATTTTTAATGTGTCCACGTGTGGCGGACATGTGCAGGGCATGAACCTCTTCTGCGACACGCCAGGCAGGGGGTGCAGCCTCATCCTCATTGGTAGGCTGCAGACGTGTGTTGCTGAGTGCTCCTGCAGGGCGAGTCAAATGTCTAGTCGTTGCATTTCGCTCTTATTTTATGAATAACAGTTTACATTTTTTATGAGTTCGGGCACTATCTGCCTACTAATTAGGTCTGGCAGAACCGAATCTACTCGATCTCGACTCATGTTATGTTCTGCCATTTGCATAGCCCTCTGAGCATCATTTGGTCTGGAACATTCTCATCCGTATTATAAGAATTCCGACAGGCTGAAGAATACTGGGGGTTATTAGCTGTAACATCATTCGTTTATTTATGGTTCTGATGTAGTCTGGAATAGTTATGTGTTAATGATGAATAGGTATATGTATTATGCAGCTCAGTGGGTGTGGCAGGAGGGCTTGTGAGAAGCATGTAGTTGCTGTCTGCATTAATTGATTTTGTTGCAAGTTGTTATGTGATTTTGTTAATCGGAGTTAGACCTGGTGTTTGGGAGGGTTTTGTTCACTGGTCTATATTCATTTCTTAATGTGTTCCACTGCTTAGTGGTGTTCAGCGCAGCACTAATTTTTATAACACAGGCACACTCAGCATGTTGTCCCACTGGGGGGGGGGGGCTACGGAGGTGAGGTGGGGGTTGTCGTTCATCAAGGTAATCATCTGACTGCCTGTTTCAAATATTGTGAAAAACATTCCTTCATATGTGTGTCTCTCTCTCTCTCTCTCATGAAACCCAGTAGGAAAAAAAACAACTACTATGGGGCCAACTTGGGAGCAGATTTTTCAAAAAGTCACACAACACAGCAAGACAATTTGCTGCGCTGCATTGTGTGACAGGGAGAACGCATCAATAATCCATATCTAGAAAGATATGATGCATTCCAGCTCTTTCCCTGCCCTGGCACACTGAATGCTGCCTCGCGCCAATACAGGCCAACAATTTGCACATAACCACCACAAGTATTTCATTTTTGCAGCTCTGCTGTAGTCTAGCAAAAGTCTGCTTTGCAAATAAATACTTACGCTGCAAGGTGGCAACTGGAGAATATAATTCCTCAAACCTTCACCTAACTGTGTAAACTATGACTCCTAGTCAGCTTTAAAGTTTGATTTAAGGTGAGTGTCTTCATGGTAGGCTGTGATAAGGTTCCCATTAGTGCTTCTATTTCAGAACACAGCCTGCAGAAATATTGTCCCGAATGACATTTACATAAATGTGTTATTGGGTGTTGATTTTCTATTTTTTACAACAATGTGGTGATATTTTTGTAAACAGTAGTTAGGACACAATATTTAAGTCAGACGATATTCTGACAACGATATTCATGGAACCATACCCCATTGATTGCCAATCAAACTACAGTCAATCTACAGCCCTGGATAGCTGGGGCCTCACTCAAGCATCTACATCAGCAACCTATGCTTAGATGAAGAATGTCCGCACTCTAGGCCACACTGGCCTAGAATAGAAGAGTCTGGCCCTTCGATCCTACTTCAAAGTCAAATGTTCTTGTACTTACTAAAAGTCCAAAGTTCTTCCTAAAATGAAGAGTGTTGCTACAGGCATTCACCTAGCTTCTCCTCTTTCTGATTGTCTCTATTATTCTGAGCTCAGCATCCAAATGTTTCATTTAAGGAGAAAGAAGAAGAAATGTCTTGTATTTTTTGGGGCTGAGTTCTGTGAAAACGACAATATTTGGAGAGTGAATAGACTGACATGCGGAACTTTGGAATACGTATTTAGGAATTATATACTCCAGCTTAGACACTGGAGCATACCATTACTGAAACAAGACTACACCACGATACATGAAACTAAATCTCCACAGACCACCTTTACTTTGGTCAGGTGCAAGGGCACCGGATGATAAAATATGCGGTACACAATCATGAAAGGACCACAAAAGTTACAGTTTGAATGAGAAATATTCTCTATCTCCCAGCCAGAAACACAAGGGGACACCAGGACAGAGACTAGACTGATATATCAAACGAACCTTAGACAAAACCATCATCAAAAAACATTTGTCACAATTCCACTAAGGAAGGGAATAAAGAACAAAACTACCGAAGGTCCTGCACCAAGGTTTAGTTACAATTGTCCATTAAGACACCAGATGAATCTGACACACAGACCAAAACACCTATAGATCTAATTATATATATATCTATTTCAAAACTCATCAAACTTACTTGGCTCAATAGAATTTTAGAAGGTCAAACCCCTCCAATCACTCCCAGTCTGAACATCATTGACAGTTATGCAGAAGCTTTAGAAAACTTCTACAAGTTAAACAACAACATATATAACCTGCATATTTCAGAAACAATGGCTATGGGAGCAAGGAAATACTTTCTAAACAAGCGTAAAATATTCCCATGGAGCTACAGTAGTGAGAAACTAAAACCCTGATACCAAGGACCCAATTACGGTAGGACCGCCACCGTCTGGCTGCCGATGGTGGTCCCAACGCCATCGGACCCTGAAGGTCTGCCCACTGCATTACGTTGGCGAGCAGATGGTGGGTGGTCAGAGTGAGCCCGTCGGAGGGACTGCAATCCCTACAATGGTGGGGGGCCTGCTCAGGCACCGCCGTAGGGATTACAATGTCCATTTCTGCCGGCTGTTTCATGGAGGTTAACCCGGCATGAAAAGGCAGACGGAAAGGGACTTGGGGGGCCCGTATTAGGCTACTCTCCCCCCCGCTCTCCGATATGGACCCTGGGGGGCATCTACGGTGCCACCCTACATATCCCCGGACCATCTGGCAGGCACCGTATGGTGCCTGCCACATAGTGTAGGGATATGTGCAATGTCTTTATTTTGGACTGTGGCGTGTACTGCAGCCTGCAGCACACTCCGCTCTATAAAATATACAGATTGCGACCTCCTTGAAGGCGGTCGCATCCTAATCCCAATGGTAGGACTGCTGACAGCTAGTCAGGCAGTCCCATTCCCGACAGGATCATAATCATGCCCCAAGTGAGGAGGCATTCCCAATTCAACTGCTAACAGGAGTTACAATATGAAACTGAATTTCACATCACATAAGAAAACCTCACTCCTTTGTGTTTCAACTCCCACACATGTCACCAGATAAAAACTGGTGACATCTTTATATGGGAGAACAGGCAAAAATGGGGATTACCATGGGAATTGGGTGTGGTACTAAAGATTCCTGCAGTGATTCCCTTTTTCTAAGTGTGCCCAAAGGATCACACTTAGAATAGTGTGCTACTTCCTCATCATAAAATGTCTGATCCTAGGGGTAGAGGTAATTCCGATTCAGAGCACTGCATTGTTCCAAACAGAAGAAATGAAGGCCTTTGTCTTAAATGACAGACTTGGTTTGAACTGGGTAGAATTGTCTGTCACCAGGTTCCCTGACACATAGCACCCGGCACCCTGGATCTGGTGTATCTTTTGCCATATAAAAACACCCAATCAAGAAAGAGAGCCAGCATTAAGATGCACTTATAAACATGGAGATTGCAATGCTCACAGTGACTCGACAGAACCATCAGAGCTGATGTTGAAGGATGCTGAAGTTGTTTCGTCCACTGTAGGTTGCGTGGAAGCCACAGTTAGGTAAATGTCTTCTATTTGTTAGGAACCCATTTAGGTACCTTTGGGAGAAATCCTGAACATAATATCCCTCAATTACGAGGGGCTAGAGATTTGACTGAGCTCTAAGATGTGGTTAAATGGTGGACTTGGCTTCATCATGTCACCGCATCTGTGTTTCTGATAGCAATGTACTTTTAGGGCCAATTATCTTCTGACTACCATGGGACTCTAGGAAATAGGTCACACTTTTTCTCAACCCATTTAAAAAATATTTTAGGAGGACATATGTCCTTCAGGTGATGGCAGTAGGTGCAAGCTGAGAAGACCTCCTTCAGTTTTGTGTGCAAACTCAAAAGGCAGAGGACTCTTATGTAGCCCTGATTTTGGCCATATTTGTTTGTTTAGCTATATGACCACGTACCATCATTATTCCTGGATGCTGGATAATTGGTACTAGTAAGGGCCTAATTATGAGTCGGAAGACCTTCAGACTCGTGAAGGTGTGGTGGTGCCGGTCCAGCCACTGCCACACTGCAGTCCGACAGCCCTGTTACAAGTTGGGCAGTAGGACCGCCACTGCACCGCCGTTACCAGGCAGTGTCATGGAGGTCTTTCCTCCATGAAGAGGATAGAGCCCTGATACAAATGCCCATGTGCATGGGGATGCATGCAGGGGGCACAACATGTGCCCCTCTGTGTGCATGCACCCCAGTTCCTGCACTTTACAATCCATGCCATTCAGGAACTTTTTGTGGCATTCCCATCACAGTGCCCATTTTCAGGGGCACGACTATGGGACCGCCAACAAAAGGCCGCCAGACATGAGGAAACTCGTAATCTGGTGCGCAGTGGCCACACGGGTTTGGCGGTGAGGGTGTGGGCCGCTAATGGCTAATGGTTATCAAGGGCCAACATTTTCTGTGCAGTAGACAGCAACTGAGTTACTATAATTAGAAAATATATTATAGCCATGCTACAATTGTCTATCAGGGTGGGCTGTACATGCAGCCTTTTCATCATCCTATGAAATGTGGCATATTTCATGCCTCTCCCCCTGGGGTACATTTTCGCTCCCCATTGTGATGGTACTTCAAAGTGGTTCTACCTAATTGAGCTCCCCAGGGGGTTGGTGCCCTCTTGCACTCATTTGCTCCATTAAATCCAACTGGAGCAACACACATGGCACGCCATTGGATGTCTAACATGCCCTAGTGGTGCAAGGACTCAGAGGTAATGGGACCTTTTCCAGTTTGATTAGCTGAGCTCGGTTCTCATTACTCGGCCACATAAAGTACGGCATCCGAGCAAGGTCGCTTCGCGCCCGGCTCGAGACGGTACTACCAATTCCGGGGAGGCGGAGAGCTTCGCCCACCCCGCTACAATTCTTTTCTTTCCACAAGATGCCCTGCACTAGAGAAAATTAAAGCCCACTCCATACATTTTACATGAGTTCCCAGCGCCGGGGAGAAATTAATTTGATGTTGTCGTTTGATAGCGATCTATCCCCCTGCCCCCCTCCGCACCCGTACATGCATACCCCCTTTGAAGGTTATGAATCAATTTTGTCTTAAAACTTAATCAAATCACCCACTCTCTTGTAAACATCTTTGGAGTGAGAAAAAGGAAAGTTTTCTATTATAACAAATATCATTATTTAAATGCTAATTTAGATTACTCGGGAAAACAGACAGAGCGAGATATTTTTTTTCTGTCTCAGAGTGATGCATCTAAGACAATTTGCCGACACATCTCTGGCTGCGCAGGCAGCGGCTTCTTTGTATGCGGGGCTGGCGCTCTGCTTTGCTAGATAACCTTTATTTCATGTACAAAGTGTTAGCTTTGCTGGGAAAGAAAAAGCCGAGATAACTTCTTCACCTGCGGAACGTTATTAGACTTTCTTGAAAGAGCCTCTTGTGCGATGGGCGAGTTTTCTTGTCTCCTAATGATAATGGAAAAGGGAGGACGGCTCGGACAGAAGTGGCGGGCGCAGGCGGCCTCCCTTCCTCTTTGCGGCTCTCTCCCTCTCTACTGAATGTTAATATCTTCTGCTCATCTTGAAGCCCTCCAGCCGGATACTGATGCCGAGTGACTTTCTCTGCCCTCTGACGAATTGCCTTTTTCCTCTTGTTCTGTTTTGTTCATTCTCTTTGCTTTCTCTACACCCTCATTCTTTTTTTCCGTCTTCCAGTACCTCCTCGCTCTGGGCATCTCTAAATTAATCAAGCTCAGAAAGTTTCTACCTCTTGTAATTGGCTTTCTTACTTTAACTCATTCCCTATTCTGTCTCCAGCTCACCCAGTACCTCCCATTCCTTAGTTCTGTCTCTATCTCTCTCTCTCTTGCTTGATCTCTCTCGCTGTTTCTGTCTTCCTCTTTCTGGCCTTCTCTCGTTCGTTTATCTCGTTTGCTCTCTCATGGGCCTGTGCTCTCCCTCTTTCAGTGACTTTGTTTTTCCCTTTCTCATGTCACTTTCTCTGCTAGATCTTGTCCACTGTGATTCTGTATCTGGCTAAATATACAGTATTATATGTATACAGATCTCTCTTCTATCCTATATATCTCATCCTCTCTAAATTTATTTCTACGGCTTTTTTATTTTCTCTTCAATTTCTGCCTTTTAAATGTGCATCTGATATTTTATATGCAGCACATCTCTTGCAGGTGGAATGTACGTCTCATTGTACATTTCAGTTTTAATATGCATAGTGCCTCCTTTCGGAGCTAGTTTAAAACAGTATTTCATATTGTAACAATGGGGCCATGCTGTCATTATTCTGATGGATGGTGAATATCAGTAAGATGCATAAGTGCCATTGGAAAGACCCTCAGAACCTCACCTGTTACCTCCTTACAAGCCAATCCAATGCCACGGTACCCTCATCGGACACCACTTGACACAGATGTCAGCTGAAGAGATTCCGACTCTAGATGTGTGACAATAGAAGACCTAACTTTGGGTCACCAACTCCCCACATTGTGTGTCTCAGGTAAAACGATGCCTCCTGCAGTCAAAACTTATTTTAGAAAACATTCCTGATGATGGGATTTGATTCTGAGGGACCCACCTTGATTATCCTCTTGAACATGCTCCTACTTAGGAGTCTTTCACCATAGAAGTCATAAGGTAACTTTTTCCACTGGCCAAGTACCTCTCATAGCCTGTCACAGGACATGAGTACATCATAGTGTGTGTTGCTGGCATGCATCCCAAGCATCTGAAATGAGTCCCTGCCCATCCCTTCATCTGGACATCTGTACTGAGTCAGTCGCAAGAGATATGCTGTGTGTCTAGTGACATACTCCTACATTTTCACTTGCATGTACAACTAATGTATGGTTGGTGCATGTTGGCACATTGGTGTGTTATCACCCAACATGCAACGGACATATGTGTGAAAGTCAAGGAGGGATATGTGTGCCATGGTTGATGTTGAGAATGACATTTGTCTCATCCTAAACAGTGTTGGCACTTTGAGCTGTGTTCAGGTGATGATGCCAGGGCTTGACCTGTGATGTGATGTACTCACTATGGTGTGTGCAGTTGGTGCAGGTGACTGATGTTGTTCTCTTACTTCCTTTTCCTATCCAGATACATCCACGGCCACAGGAGTGGACAGCTCCACGGACCAGGAGGAGCCACAGAGCCTTACAGGGACAGAAGGAGAAGAGTCAGGTGGACCCAGTGGCACAGAGGGCGAGTTGAGCCATACAGAGGAGTCGTCAACACCACCCCCCCAGCTGAAGGCCACAGCAGCTCTGAGGATGACTCCCCTGTGGAGGTGGGTGTCAGCAGCCACCAAACACCAGCTAGTGAGGCTGTCTCCGCCACCGCCACCACCACCTCCACCCCCCTCCCATCGGCTACCATCCCAGAGGTCCCTGTGGGCTCCCGTGTTCGTGAGCATGTCTCCTTTGTGCCAGGCACCGCACCCCCTGCCCCTGTGTCCCCTGCTGCCCTGAGTGAGGAGTCTGTGGACTTACTTAGACAGATCCATGTAGGGCAGACGTCGATGCTGAAGTTCCTCCATGCACACACAGGTCTGTTGACACAACTGGTGTCATTCATGGAGGGCATTTCCTCGGGCATGTCTGCCCTACAGAGGACCAACCAGTCTGTGGCCTCCTCCCTGATGGCAGCAGTGTCCCTCCTCCAACAGTCCCACACCCCTCCTACCCCTGCACCACCCACGATTCCTAGCAGCCTACCTGTCCCAAGCAAAGAAACCCCCAAACCAAGGGCTAGACATGCACACAAGCAAGCACAGGGGACTGATTCCACATTCACAGGGGCTGGTTTGCTGACACACACACAGTCATCCACAACCACTCCACAGTCCTCCAAGACCTCTCCCTCCCAGCCTCCTTCCCTTGCCTCACCTGCAACCCCATCCCCCCAGAAGCTCTTCCTCTGTGACCTTGGCCTCTTCCCCACCGACCCAGCAGATCCTGATTACAAGGGGAAGAGGAAGTCCCCACACACAGAAGGGAGTTCCCTCACACCCGGACACCCTCCCCCAGGCACAGTCAGACCAAGACACCCACCCGCAAGTCCCCCCGGCGCAAGAAGAGCAAGACCCCCCCGCCAGCACGCAGCTCCAAGGCAAAGTCTCTGTCCTCCATCCCGCAGGCCACCACTCCAGAGGTTCCCCCACCACGCCCTGCCCCGGGTTCCCCCGCACACAGATACACAATCCCCCAAATGCTAAGGCCATCCCCCCCTAGCACTTGCTCCTCCACACCTGGTCAGACAGTTGGTGCCACTGATGTGGGGACTGTGTCCCCCCCCTGCCCTGCCGACCTGACCTGTCCCCCATTCCGCTCCCATGGATGTAGGCACTGCTTTGAAGTCCACGACCACCCCGTCTGACTTGGGCACTGCAGTGATGAGCCAATCCACTGCATCTGACCTGCCCACTGGAGTTGTGCCGGCACCCACCCCATCTGACTATTGCCCCACAGTTGTGACAGCACCCACCACTTCAGTCAGCTACACTGCAGTTGCAAGTGTCTCGCCTGCACCCCCCACCTCTTCACTGCCTCCTTCTGCTGCGCCCTGATCCTGTCCCTGCGGTGCCTGGCCTGCCCCCATGTATCCCCCTCCGAGGGGATAACCCGGGTCCTTAGCAGTGCAGGCAAGCAAGGTGTGACAGTTGTCACTCTAGTTCACTCCTTGGCATTTTGACATGGACTGGCCATTGGCCTTTTGGTTGCACAGACGTTTAGCATTTCATATACTGAATTTGTCACTCTAGTTCACTCCTTGCCATTTGGACATAGACTGGCCATTGGCCTTTTGGTTGCACAGACGTTTAGCATTTCATATACTGAATTTGTCACTCTAGTTCACTACTTGCCATTTGGACATGGACTGGCCATTGGCCTTTTGTTGGAACAGACATTTCACTTTTCATATGCCGAATAAAGCTTTTTACTTTGTCCCTGTGAACTTGATTTAGCTGTACATCATGTTGATGTTGTTTTACATGCCCTTGCACCTGTAATGCTTGGTTTACAATGTTGCATACTGATGTGTTGATGTGAGGTACTCCCTGTGGTCCATATGATATGTTTCCTATTCTGGTGGGTGCAGCTACCTGGGTGTGTCTGGATCAACTATTTGTGTACATCTCTCTGTGAGCATTTCATTGGCATGGTCAAATATGTGGCTTGCACCCCTGCACATATGATGTGCTTACCATTGTCCAAATTGTCACTTCCACATACTTCGTGCTCATCACTACAGGCCCTACAGGTGTGGGCATCATTGTAATAGGAGCAACTGGGTCCTCTGTGCAACTTTCTAGACATATGTTTTGAGTATGTGCAGGTGACTTAGGGGAGACTCCCATACCCAGGCTGTTGTGACCAGAGCCTTCATTGTGTGGTAACTGATGGCTGACTGACCAACTGTTCTGCAGACATGAGTGGGACTTGCGGTGAATATGTTTGGCACAGCTGGGCTCCCACAGGAGTTGTGTCCCCTCAAGTTAGTGTGTTGTCCAGTGACATGGCCTGGGCCCATGGTGTGTGTTGGATGTGCATGTGTGTGTGTCCACATCCCTGTTCATACACAGGCAGGGTTCCCATGATATGTTCCTGTTGTTGATGCTTGCCGAGTGGTACTGGGTTCATCCCACTACTTTTCCAATGGGCTACCAGATGTGTGGGTGCATGACACACTACGGTTAATTGGTGTATCATCATTGTGATTTGTCAGTTCTGAGTGGTGATGATGTTGTCAGACACAGATGGGACACAGTCATGGTTCCTCAAGGCACTTGTTTGTTCGCAATATCATGTAGTTGTCCCTAGGTGGTAGTTTTCAGTGATTGAGACATTTGTATGTGTGTGTGACTGCTCCCACTTATCGGGTTCACGGCAGCGATGCTGGCAGGTGTCAGCATGGGTGCTTTGTGTTCCTCCTTGGCATCTGCATAGTCCTGGGACTGTGGCAGGGATTCTGAAGGTTACATGACCTTTAAGGTCATGGCCATGTACCGCATACTGTGCAGTGTGTCTGTCATTCCCCAGGGTTGTAAACAGTCATTGTGTGCTGTGTGTGTGCACCTTAGTTCCTGGCAACATTCCTGTGTTTGTCATGGGTGCATGTGCAATGTCACCTGTCCATGTGGACTTCACAGATACACATTGTTGCAGTTCAGGTGTGTGGTGTTGATGGTGGACTGATGTGAATGTTTGCATGGATGGTCCCCTAGATCCTGTTTGTCCATGGATGAGGGGCCATGCTGAGTGATTTGTGTTTGTGTATGTGTGATGTACGTTTGTGACGCAGGACACATGTCTGGGTTTCCCAGTTGTACGACATCTGCCTTTGTCATCACAGTGGAGGTGTCATGCATGCTTGTGTCACCCCACTGTCTGTTCCCTGGGGGTAGTGGTGTTGTGTGTCAGTCTCTTGCTGTGTTAGTTGGTGTTCATCCCAGCTTGTGTCACGTGTGTCTGTTGTGCTTCCTCTCATCTCCCAACGTCTGATTGCCCACTGAGGGTGTCCCAATGATGGTTTACTTTTGTATGGCACTGTGTCCACATCTGTGTCACTGTGGTTCAGCCCCCCTCATGTGTTGTGTAGTTGCCTGTGGATACTGTGACACACACACACACATGTTGTATCCGATGTGCAGTGTGAGTTTACCTGTTTGTGCATCAGCACCAGTGCATTGGTATTGCTGTTGTGGGCCTTGGTCTGGATGCTGTTTCTGTGACTTTGCATGCTGTCCCTGTGAGTCATTTCACATCATTGTACACAGTCATCATGGTTGTTGGGTGCCATTGCTGGCATGGAATGTGAGTTTGTGAGCTGACACCTACAGTCTACACATGTTGTTTTGATTGGTGTGTCTATTTTCGAGATGTGTGCATGCTTGGTGATGCTCACTTCTGCTGTTGTATCATTGTACACTGTGTGCATTGTCAGCCCCCATGTGTGGTGCTTGTCTGCACATGGTCGAGAGTGTTATGTTTTCACAGCACTGTTAGCCTCACCACATCTCTGTGTGTATGGGACACAACCACTAGTTTGCCCCAGAAGTGTTTGATGTGTTGGGAGCAGGGATCACACATGCTGTTTGTTATTTGCAGCTTTGACCATGATGACACTTACCTTTTGGTCACTGTGTTGAGGGGGGTTTGGTCCCCATCCCCACAATGCTCGACATCTGCTGCATTTTGTGAGCCCCCACTTAACTTCTGCTCTACACAGTGAGGGGGCGTTCTTTTTACATTGCCACAGTGCTATGGTGATGCTTGCCTTGTGTATGTCACACTCATGTGTTGGTCACACATGTGCTGTTACTTACACTGTATGCTCGTAGCAATAATCACTGTTGTGGGCATTTATCACAGACTACACACTGTTGTCATGATGTCATGGGGGATGTATTTTGCGGACATACCTGATGTTTGCATATGCTGGATGTGTTGCGCATCACCCATCCTATGGGTGTGGGTGGCAGGGGTGATGGGCAACAGGTCCCCTCTGAGTGGGGTTGGCAGGGGTGATGAGCATCATAGTCCCTATGGGTGGGGGTGGCAGTAGTGATGGGAAAAGGTCCCCTGTGAGTGGGGGTGGCAGGGGTGATGGGCAACATAAGCACTAGGGGTGTGGGTGGCAGGGGTGATGGGCAACATAGTCCCTATGGGTGGGGGTGGCAGGGGTGATGAGCAACAGGTCCCCTGTGAGTGGGGGTGGCAGGGGTGATAGGCAACATAGTCCCTATGGGTGGGGGTGGCAGTAGTGATGAGCAACAGGTCCCCTGTGAGTGGGGGTGGCAGGGGTGATGGGCAACAGGTCCCCTGTGAGTTGGGGTGGCAGGGGTGATGGGCAACAGGTCCCCTGTGAGTGGGGGTGGCAGGGGTGATGGGCAACATAAGCCCTGTGAGTGGGGGTGGCAGGGGTGATGGGCAACATAAGCACTAGGGGTGTGGGTGGCAAGGGTGATGGGCAACATAGTCCCTATGGGTGGGGGTGGCAGGGGTGATGAGCAACAGGTCCCCTGTGAGTGGGGGTGCGGGGGTGATGGGCAACATAGTCCCTATGGGTGGGGGTGGCAGTAGTGATGAGCAACAGGTCCCCTGTGAGTGGGGGTGGCAGGGGTGATGGGCAACAGGTCCCCTGTGAGTGGGGGTGGCAGGGGTGATGAGCAACAGGTCCCCTGTGAGTGGGGGTGGCAGGGGTGATGGGCAACATAGTCCCTATGGGTGGGGGTGGCAGTAGTGATGAGCAACAGGTCCCCTTTGAGTGGGGGTGGCAGGGGTGATGGGCAACATAGTCCCTATGGGTGGGGGTGGCAGTAGTGATGGGCAACAGGCCCCCTATGAGTGGGGGTGTTAATGGTGCTGGCCATGCAACCCCTATGGTGGGCTGTTGTTCGTGGCCAGGATGTGGATCCCCTGTGTGTGTGTGTGCCATTTTGCAGGTACGTGTCGTTTGTTTATGTGGTAGGTGTCTGACTTACCGCCTGCGCCTTCGACGTCGGTTCCTAGATGTAGAGTACTGGTATGACCTGCGCGATGGGATTCATGATGTGTTTGTGTCGTGCACGCTGATTGTTGCTTTGTCTCGTACACGCTGCAAGCTGGTCCGTCTCATAGCCGTGTATTGATTTGTGGCGCAAATCGTAGCTGATATGCTTGTTTTCCGGATGCTGTGACGTGCCGTACGTGACAACCCGTCTGGCGCGTAGGAAGTACGCATCGTACTTGTCATGCCGGAAACTGCTATGGATACTGCTTCCGGGCGACACGGTTCCTCTTTGGGAGTTACGGCTCGGACGGAGAATGGGGCTTGATTCACAGCCTACGCGTCGGTCGTGTTTTTGGCAGTTATGCGCATCGTACTTACTCTACAGGATGGACCGGCTCCGGGTACGTGTCGGTCGCAGGGTAAGGCTACGGACAGCTGTCCGACCGGCCATCGGAATCGGTCCCTAAGTGTTGAGACTTTCCAAATGTATGGTTATGGTAGTGAGGGAGTCTGGAGAGTTGGTCATATTTGACTTTAGGATACTCTACATCACACACAATTTCACCGGTTGTTCAAATTGTTGCTTCAATACTATGAAAAATACTTTGTACATATGGATATGGAGGTGGCAGACAGAGCATCTGTAAGCTAGGATACAACTGTGGAAAGGTGATAGACTCAAGAATATGTGTATAATTGACAATTTTCATCCAGTGATGCTGGTCCAGAAGGGGCAGTAGCAGAGCTTCAGCTTCTTTTCCAACTCCTTAAAGGCCATTACTAATCTGTTGTTGACATAGAAGATGGGAAGTTGTAGGGTTATAGCAGGCATATTTGCTGGAGGTAAAAGCAAGACGTTAGAGATGTGTAAGAGGAAATTTGGGAAGAGTAGTGTTATATTTTAGTATATATGCAGGTTGGGAATGTTGTGCATACTTTAGTTTAGGTCTAACAGTATGAGGTAGGGGGCTTCTGGAATCGAACGTGAGGGTCTGGGGAATAAAACCAGTACTGGGTCATTTGATGATTGTGAAGGTACTGTGCAGACAAATAAACCTCTCTTCTGGATTAATACCTATTTTCTTGGATTGATTTTAACAATTAGAATAGCGGAGTTATCAGCAGATCGCTATACTGTGGGCTGTCCAAAGATGTGAAAAGCAAACTGTCGACTATAACCCTGTTCAGATGAGCCCCGGGCAAAAGCTAAAATATCTGGGGGTGTACCTTATGCCACAACACTGCTTGCTTTATGCAGCTAATTACCCCCGTCTTCTTGAGACTATTAGGACTGACCTCCGCAGGTGGAAACAATTTAAGTCACTTCTAGGCTACGAAACCACCAGGGGATTTCTCACAAGCAAATAAAGAAAACTGTGCATGTCTCAGCTATTGGAAACTGTCCATATAGGTCTAAATAGGAAGGGGCTTTGAATATTGACAACAGTGAAGACCAATTGCAAAAGATTTGTGAGGATGTAACAAATTCTTAAAAATATACTGAGCATCACAAAGCTCAATTTAAGCTAACATCCAACTTTTACACAATGCACGGAAGCTGAAGGTGATCTGTCATTTGTTGCAGGGACTGTGGTCAAGAGACTGACAAATTGCTTTTTGGTGGTCTTTCACTCCATTGAAGGGTGTGCTCATGCAGGTGAAAGTGTCATGATTTACCCAGTGCACGAGGAGCTGACATTGTTAATTTTGGAAAAAAGGGGCCCACTTCTCAAGAGTATATGTCCAAAGGTGGCAACAGAGCTGTTGACAAATACAATGCACGATTCCTACAAATAACCTGGAGAGACAGGTCCTTCCCTTGATACCAGCATTAGTAGACGGTTTAAGACTTCATTAGTGGTAAGTTGTGGCATTGTGGGAATTATTGTTTTTGTGCAGGTAACAATCATTGAAGGTTAGTTCCTCCATCTATGTGTGCTGCTGAATGTAGCATACATGGAAAGAGGAAAAAAACGAGGAGAAATAAAGTTATTTCTCCCTGTTGCGACTTCACTCCTCCACCGCTGGAGAGGAATAGGCTTTTGACGCATCCCCAGGTTTAAAGAACGTTGTAAGTCTGGGATTGAGTCAAATGCAAAAAAGGAAAGACAGAGGGTGGGGGAGGCCTATAAACCCCCCATTCCTCGCGCCCCGGAAATGACGCGCCCTGCGTGCCGCAGCCCCTGCCTGCCAGAGTAGGGGGACTCTTCCTCGTGGGGTCCCCATAATCAGAGGAAGGGGGGTGGGCTGGTGCTTTGCTGGCACTAGAGGCCTGCCCTTCTAGGGCACCCTGCGGGCGCCAGGGCAGCCGCATAGCACCAGCAGGAGGCAACACTCCCCACCCCCCCACAGAAGCATGCATGTTCTACGCATAAATAAAACACACCAGACAAATTTTGTTTGGGTAAGAAACTGCTGCAGGTTTATTACATACACCGTTATGTAATATGGTTGGTTATCTTACGGGCGATCCAAGGGCAGGCAACCATCTGGGCCACCTGCCCGCCTGATGAGCCAAGCAGCACTGGGGCGAACCCCATTTGTGCTGCCCCTTCAGTGATCCTCTTCCCAGATCACGGTCCCTTATTACTCACACCCCCTTCAGGGCGGAGTGTAGCAAGGCAAGTCCCCGGTTGTTCTGGCCCACAACCACCCGAAGGACTAACGGGACGCCAACACGGTTTTCCAGGAACCTCCCATGAGGCTCCTGGGCTCTGGCACCCCTATGGTGCCACGCAGAGGTAACCTTTGGTACCCATTTGCTTCCAGATCGCCCTGTAATTCCGCCACAGCTCTGGAGGCGGCCACCGTCGCCGCCAGAGCCCCCCACCAAAATAGCTATAGTCTTGCCCGCTAACTCTCTGTCTAGAGCCTCCTGCAAATCAGATGAAAGAGAACATCCCTCAATCATCCCTCATATCAATGCCCCATCTATATCCCAATAGCCCTCGACGTTAGCTTGGATCAGCTAGTGTCAGGTGAAAAAAAACGCCCTTTATGCCTGTGAAGTAGTGGCAAACACTAATCACCTTACGCCGCAAAGTTCCACTGCGTCACATGACTCAGCCCCGTCCCACTCAGGACCGGCCAGTTTCAGACACCCTGGCACACGATGCCCCACCTATTTGCTGATCACACTGGCAGCCGCCCCTCTAGCACCATGTGTGGCTGGATACATGTGTCTTCCAACCCTGGGACAGCAGCTCACATGTTAGAAGACTGTTCCAACACCCTCTTACCAACTAGGCTATATCGGCGAGGGGGAAATGCTTAACCCTGGCACGGTCCCTTTACTTGCTAAAACCATGTGCACCGGAATGTCCATAACAGGCGTATGAGAAAATGAGCACAGCTGCCCTCCAGCAATTGCCCTGCATCCCTTACTCCTTATGGGAATTTCGAACGCTCAGCTCCCTCTGGTGAAGCCCCCTAGGCATACCCGCTCAGAGAATCTGTCTGATTGGAATCGGGCACACTGTCTGTAATCCAGTGCCTAACACTTGATGTCGGAGGTGCCGCACACTGTCTAGGTCATGGGAACCTAAAGGAGCACCCCATATTCCCCCAGGCGTACCTCTAGATGGGACTGGCTCAACCCAGCTGGGGCGCTAGAGACACCCCTCTTTACTGGTTTATTGCCACTTGTGGTTGCAGCTCAGTGTATTTGTAAAGCACGCATGCCCCCGGGGCACGGAGCCACTGTCTATCCAGTGTATGTCACCCACCCGTTGATAATTATCTATCGCTAACTGCCCTTACATGGATTGAATGGTTGCTGGATGCTACGCAAGGACTGCAGACTAATGCTCCAACCCAGTTTGACTCCAGAACAGGGGGGGCAACCCAAGTAGTGACCATGCCTTTTGTGGTACATCTACCCCCGCGCTTGACTATCCATGTGATCGGGACCCCAGTCCCAAAAGATGCCCCTTCTATCGTCTGGTTCTAGCCCACAGAAGGATAACCCGGGTGTGGAGGGGGGGGGGGCAGACAGTCTATGGAACCAGGGGAAGTTATGTGCAAATACCTGCCCTTTCCTCAATTTGGGACGCCAAAAGGTCAATAAACTCAGTCGCCGTTTGGCACTAACGCAGTGTGACAAAACATAACTGTGCTGTAGCACACTGTTAGCTGACAACTACCACCACCCGCCTGCTGCCCTGGTAGAAGCGCGGGTGAATATGTCTTAACAGAAGCTAACCGATACCGACCCTTAGTTGCAGGGGGATGCCCGCACAGTGTACATGGTACCTAATTCTGTATGTTGCCCGCAGGTGTTCCCCCAGAGGGTCCTCTTAGTCAATGGCACAATGCTGTCACAGTACTTAACAGTGCCTCTTTTCGCGTTGAAGTTTCCTGAGTACATATAACATTAGACTTTCCCACCCATGGGCTGGTAACCGGTGGGAAGGACAGACTGTTATTTAGCGGCTTCTAACATTGCCTCCGGATATATACTGCAAAACCACTGTACCTACAACACACCCGTACCCTTAGCTTTACCAATGCTTGTTAGTTGTATAAGCTAACTGAAGCCACAATACTGTCTTCCTTGCGTAGCCTATTGAAAATGCTTCCATCCTTAACTGGTGGGACTGTCACCCTAACGTGCTGAACATTCCTTAAATGTCTCCCTTCGTTGGATAGCAAGCTCTACCGCAACTGAGACCACTGCACTAATCAACGTCCGCAACAGCCTGACAGGTCACCCGCAAGTGACCCAGGTGCCGACAGCAGAAAGCGGGGGCCCTTCGGAAACGGAATACGGCGCACAATCCCCGCGTTGGAAACAAAATTGACCTTGCTGAACTGCGAACGAAGCCCATGCGGAGACAAAGTAACTATCCTTTGCAAAACAATGTCTGTTCGTAACTTTTGTCCTTATTGGAACACTGGATGAACTATGAGTGACATCTAAAGGACTATAACTGACACTTTCTTGCGATCAAAATCAACAATGGAGATGAGGGAGACATATTGGTATCAGTACTAAACCCCATTAGACCAACGAGAAAATTTAAGACCACCAAGGTTTAAGGCACCTTAATGTGCCTTACGGGGCTGAGGGGCGCCTTGAGCGTACACATGTTACATAACCCTTGGTGGCACAGTGACCTTTTCGGCCGAGCAGTAAGTCGTCACTCAATGCAATAAAACCAAACCGATTGCTCCAGCGCACTGCCCCCACAGCACCCCCCAGATGACACGGGACAAGCCAAAGGTTGTACCGAGCTCTGGGGGCTTAAATCTCAGCACTTAATCCACCACACGCGTGAGAAATGACACTAGTTAGTATTGTGCAACCTTGCAATCTTGCAAAACAACTACGTAATATGTAACGGGTATTGCGCTACATTCTCCCCAACAGTGAAGTAAGATAACTTGAGTCACAATTCCACCTTCGCTGTGTAGCATATTGAACATGCCTCCATTTAGAACTGGTGGAACTGTCACCTTGACGACTTGAACATTGCATGGATTGTCTCCCTACACTGAGTAGTAAGCTTAACCGCAATTGGGACCATTACACTAATAAACTTCCGCAACCCAGACAGGTCACCTGTACATAAGCCAGGTACCGAAAGTAGGAGCCCTTAGGAAACGGAATAGCGGCGCACAAACCCCACGTTGGAGACAAAATTTACCTCGTTGTACTGCAAAAGAGGCCCATGCAGAGACAAACTAACTATCCATAGCAAAACAGAGCCCGTTAGTAACTTTTGCCTATGTAGGGGCAAAAGATGAACCATGCTATTATCAATGACCAAGTCCGTGATGTGAGTATTAGGTGAGAAAGATGAAACCATGCATGCCGATCCCCGGCCAGGACCGGCAACCATTTTACCCTTTGTCATCAATAGCACATTCATCAACAAGACATTGCGAAGGGCCACATGCATAACTCCTGGTGACCCAAGGACCTTGCTGGCCAAGCGGCGAAATCTTTGCTCAATGGAATAATACGAAACAGACTTCTCACGGTGCACGCCACCCAGGCACCAAGCAGGACACTGAGGTTTACAGCAAACTTCCCAACACCGAAGAAAAAGGCACCACAAACCCGAATCCCCTGCGCGAGTCACTCGCCGAGGCACACCGGCACCCCCTGTAGAACAGGTAAAAAGTGTGTAAAACCAGCCAAAGCCAGAAGAAACCATTAGAAGCAGTACTAACCGGGAGCATTGGAGAGACGTATCAGATACTAGACAACATGTCCCTTCTGTCTGAAACTCGATAATCATTGACAGAATGCCAAGTGACTGAAAAGAGGCATATCAACTGTAACAGCTCCAAGTGGTGCAAAGGCTCTTGCTATAAGAGGGAACCTCAAATAAGGTGCTTTCTTTGCCTACCTTCACATAATCTGCAGTCATGTGACCTTGGCCTGGCTCGATATCATCGACAGAATGCCAAGTGACTTGGAAAAGAGGTCTCAAGCCTTAGTGCCAATTACTTACACTGTCAGTAACCTTCCTCACAGTGGGCATGTAAGAACTGCTCTGTCTCACTTGAAGCCGCTCCAGGCAGGTGCCCCCAATAATTAGGCCCAGGGCAGCTGGTAGTACTACAGCAAATGCTGTAGAATATTAGTAAATGCACTCCTGACCTCAAACCTTCAAGGTGTTGTGTTCCTAAGTGTCAGAGCCCCCCACACGTGCAGGTGAAGGCTGTGCCTTGCACGGTATTTAGCCGCTATATCATTGCATCCCTATCTTTACTACCAAGGAGCACTGCACCTGCAGCAAGCCCCAACTGTTGGGTTAGTCAATGCTTATTAGTCGCATACGATAAATAAGCCCCAATTGTAGCTATGTTGCATAGCCAACACAGCGCTAGCGGCCCCTACCCATAGCTGCCAAGGTTTCAGGTTGCTATGTGTGACATTTTCCTCGTCCGAGTACAACTATGAGTGACATTTAAACTAATATGAAATTACCTTATTGCTAGCAAAATCAAACTCTGGAGGTGAGGGAGACATACCGATCCGTAATTACACCGCACAATGCTCCAGCCAAGCTGCAAAACCCAGTAGCATCACCTACTAACCCTGACACTTGGGCAAGAGTGGCGATTCAGTTTATTCCAGGCCCTTAAGGCTATAGGAATGGCTTGGGCAGCGCAGCGGAATATAGTGTATATTCAATAAATCACTGCCAGCTGCTGTGGTCATCTCTAAGTTTCAATACGAGACAGGCAGTAAAACCGGGGGTAACGTAGGCCTACGTGAAGGGGGAAGGTAACTATATCGCCTACAACCCTTCCAGGGGATAACCATTAAACAATACTTGCATCTGCCTCAACAAAAGTAGCGTATAGCATGTCAAGAACCCTGCAGGCTACAGTAACTCAATGCCACCGGTGCCAGTTATCCACTCGAATAGATGGACATACCACCAATCCAACCAGTGCCACCACCCCGCGGGCACAGAGGCAGGCCCATGGCCCCTACCGATGGCGCCAAAATGACACTAGCGTGAAAGGAGAAATAACACAAACCGCGGGACAGTGCTACCCGGCTGCAAAAACACCTCATTGAGCACTGAAATATACATGATACATGGACTAGCAATAGGTGTATTCCGTACGTAAGCCTCCCGTGTTGTCGTGATCGTTCACAGGCTCTGGCACTCTGTTAGAAGATGCCGTCCCTGGTCACATCTTCTTGCCCCTCATATGCACAGCTGCCAGCCATGCCACCCATACAAAAAACACAATGCAAAATCAACCGGGCACAATCAAGGGCAAGGAACACTGCCCCAGTGACACCCGAGCCTGAGTGCCCCCTCTCGCTCAGACCAAGCGTTGCCAACATCAGCTGCTATATGTATCCCACCAGACGCGTGTGGGCTGACCATGGGGTGCACTGGAAGGGATCTCACCACCCCGCAAGACGTGTGCATCCTGCATGTGGGCCAAGCCCACTGTCCATGTGCTAAGTCACTGCACTCTCCCAACCACCCACACAGCCACATGCGAGGCGCGAAAAGCGGACAGATTGACCCAGGCACATCCAAACTCAGGGATGCAAAACCAATCAGTATGGGCTGAAACTCACTCTGCCGCGCGACACTTCAAGATTACCTCCCCTCCTAGAAAATACTTCGTACCTCAAATCCCATAAGTCTGTCCAGTGTCAGCTACTTCGGAACCGCCAAGCTCCGACAGGTGAAACATAATCTTGCCTGGGTTCCTCTCCAACAAACGGTGAATCCCTCCGTGTCCAGAACACCACAGCAAGGGCTTGTCCATAACCCCCCTCGCATATGGGGAAGCCGCCTCGCCGCGTGGCTACGATACCCCCAATACGAGGAGAAATAAAGTTATTTCTCCCTGTTGCGACTTCACTCCTCCACCCCTGGAGAGGAATAGGCTTTTGACGCATCCCCAGTTTTACAGAACGTTGTAAGTCTGGGATTGAGTCAAATGCAAAAAAGGAAAGACAGAGGGTGGGGGAGGCCTATAAACCCCCCATTCCCTGTGCCCCGGAAATGACGCGCCCTGCATGCCGCAGCCCCTGGCTGCCAGAGTAGGGGGACTCTTCCTCGAGGGGTCCCCATAATCAGAGGAAGGGGGATGGGCTGGTGCCTTGCTGGCACTAGAGGCCTGCCCTTCTAGGGCACCCTGCGGGCGCCAGGGCAGCCGCATAGCACCAGCAGGAGGCAACACTCCCCACCCCCCCACAGAAGCATGCATGTTCTATGCATAAATAAAACACACCACACAAATTTTGTTTGGGTAAGAAACTGCTGCAGGTTTATTACATACACCGTTATGTAATATGGTGGGTTATCTTACGGGCGATCCAAGGGCAGGCAACCATCTGGGCCATTGCCCGCCTGATGAGCCAAGCAGCACTGGGGCGAACCCCATTTGTGCTGCCCCACCAGTGATCCTCTTCCCGGATCATGGTCCCTTATTACTCACACCCCTTTCAGGGCGGAGTGCAGCAAGGCAAGCCCCCGGTTGTTCAGGCCCACAACCACCCGAAGGACTAACGGGGCGCCAACACGGTTTTCCAGGAACCTCCCATGAGGCTCCTGGGCTCTGGCACCCCTATGCCACGCAGAGGTAACCTTCGGTACCCATTTGCTTCCAGATCGCCCTGTAATTCTGCCACAGCTCTGGAGGCGGCCACCGTCGCCGCCAGAGCCCCCCACCAAAATAGCTATAGTCTTGCCTGCTAACTCTCTGTCTAGAGCCTCCTGCAAATCAGATGAAAGAGAACATCCCTACTGGTTATCGATGCCCCATCTATATCCCACTAGCCCTCGACGTTAGCTTGGATCAGCTAGTGTCAGGTGAAAAAAAAACGCCCTTTATGCCTGTGAAGTAGTGCCAAACACTAATCACCTCACGCCGCAAAGTTCCACTGCGTCACATGACTCAGCCCTGTCCCACTCAGGACCGGCCAGTTTCAGACACCCTGGCACACGATGCCCCACCTATTTGCTGATCACACAGGCAGCCGCCCCTCTAGCACCATGTGTGGCTGGATACATGTGTCTTCCAACCCTGGGACAGCAGCTCACATGTTAGAAGACTGTTCCAACACCCTCTTACCAACTAGGCTATACCGGCAAGGGGGAAATGCTTAACCCTGGCACGGTCCCTTTACTTGCTAAAACCATGTGCACAGGAATGTCCATAACAGGCGTATGAGACAATGAGCACAGCTGCCCTCCAGCACTTGCCCTGCATCCCTTACTCCTTATGGGAATTTCGAACGCTCAGCTCCCTCTGGTGAAGCTCCCTAGGCATACCCGCTCAGAGAATCTGTCTGATTCGAATCGGGCACACTGTCTGTAATCCAGTGCCTAACACTTGATGTCGGAGGTGCCGCACACTGCCTAGGTCATGGGAACCTAAAGGAGCACCCCATATTCCCCCGGGCGTACCTCTAGATGGGACTGGCTCAACCCAGCTGGGGCGCCAGAGACACCCCTCTTTACTGGTTTACTGCCACTCGGCACCCTTGTGGTTGCAGCTCAGTGTATTTGTAAAGCACGCATGCCCCCGGGGCACGGAGCCGCTGTCTATCCAGTGTATGTCACCCACCCGCTGATAATTATCTATCGCTAACTGCCCTTACATGGATTGAATGGTTGCTGGATGCTACGCAAGGACTGCAGACTAATGCTCCAACCCAGTTTGACCCCAGAACTGGGGGGGCAACCCAAGTAGTGACCATGCCTTTTGTGGTACATCTACCCCCGCGCTTGACTATCCATGTGATCGGGACCCCAGTCCCAAAAGATGCCCCTTCTATTGTCTGGTTCTAGCCCACAGAAGAATAACCCGGGGGGGGGGGGCAGACAGTCTATGGAACCAGGGGAAGTTATGTGCAAATACCTGCCCTTTCCTCAATTTGGGACGCCAAAAGGTCGATAAACTCAGTTGCCGTTTGGCACTAACGCAGTGTAACAAAACATAACTGTGCTGTAGCACACTGTTAGCTGACAACTACCACCACCCGCCTGCTGCCCTGGTAGAAGCGCGGGTGAATATGTCTTAACAGAAGCTAACAGGGGGACGCCCGCACAGTGTAGATGGTACCTAATTCTGTATGTTGCCCGCAGGTGTTCCCCCAGAGGGTCCTCTTAGTCAATGGCACAATGCTGTCACAGTACTTAACAGTGCCCCTTTTCGCGTTGAAGTTTCCTGAGTACATATAACATTAGACTTTCTCACCCATGGGCTGGTAACCGGTGGGAAGGGCAGACTGTTATTTAGCGGCTTCTAACATTGCCTCCGGATATATACTGCAAAACCACTGTACCTACAACACACCTGTACCCTTGGCTTTACCAATGCTTGTTAGTTGTATAAGCTAACTGAAGCCACAATACTGTCTTCCTTGCGTAGCCTATTGAAAATGCTTCCATCCTTAACTGATGGGACTGTCACCCTAACGTGCTGAACATTCCTTAAATGTCTCCCTTCGTTGGATAGCAAGCTCTACCGCAACTGAGACCACTGCACTAATCAACGTCCGCAACAGCCTGACAGGTCACCCGCAAGTGACCCAGGTGCCGACAGCAGAAAGCCGGGGCCCTTCAGAAACGGAATACGGCGCACAATCCCCGCGTTGAAAACAAAATTGACCTTGCTGAACCGCCAACGAAGCCCATGCGGAGACAAAGTAACTATCCTTTGCAAAACAATGTCTGTTAGTAACTTTTGTCCTTATTGGAACACTGGATGAACTATGAGTGACATCTAAAGGACTATAACTGACACTTTCTTGCGATCAAAATCAACAATGGAGATGAGGGAGACATATTGGTATCAGTACTAAACCCCATTAGACCAACGAGAAACTTTAAGACCACCAAGGTTTAAGGCACCTTAATGTGCCTTACGGGGTTGAGGGGCGCCTTGAGCGTACACATGTTACCTAACCCTTGGTGGCACAGTGACCTTTTCGGCCGAGCAGTAAGTCGTCACTCAATGCAATAAAACCAACCCGATTGCTCCAGCGCACTGCCCCCACAGCGCCCCCCAGACGACACGGGATAAGCCAAAGGTTGTACCGAGCTCTGGGGGCTTAAATCTCAGCACTTAATCCACCACGCGCGTGAGGAATGACACTAGTTAGTACTGTGCAACCTTGCAATCTTGCAAAACATCTACGTAATATGTAACGGGTATTGCGCTACGTTTTCCCCAACTGTGCAGTAAGATAACTTGAGTCACAATTCCACCTTCGCTGTGTAGCATATTGAACATGCCTCCATTCAGAACTGGTGGGACTGTCACCTTGACGACTTGAATATTGCATGGATTGTCTCCCTACACTGAGTAGTAAGCTTAACCGCAATTGGGACCATTACACTAATCAACTTCCGCAACCCAGACAGGTCACCTGCACATAAGCCAGGTACCGAAAGTAGGAGCCCTTAGGAAACGGAATAGCGGCGCACAAACCCCACGTTGGAGACAAAAGTTACCTTGTTGTACTGCAAAAGAGGCACATGCAGAGACAAACTAACTATCCATAGCAAAACAGAGCCTGTTAGTAACTTTTGCCTATGTAAGGGCAAAAGATGAACCATGCTATTATCAATGAACAAGTCCGTGATGTGAGTATTAGGTGAGAAAGATGAAACCATGCATGCCGAGCCCCGGCCAGGACCGGCAACCATTTTACCCTTTGTCATCAATAGCACATTCATCAACAAGACATTGCGAAGGGCCACATGCATAACTCCTGGTGGCCCAAGGACCTTGCTGGCCAAGCGGCGAAATCTTCGCTCAATGGAATAATACGAAACAGACTTCTCACGGTGCACGCCACCCAGGCACCAAGCAGGACACTGAGGTTTACATCAAACTTCCCAACTCCGAAGAAAAAGGCACCACAAACCCGAATCCCCTGCGCGAGTCACTCGCCGAGGCACCGCGGCACCCCCTGTAGAACAGGTAAAAAGTGTGTAAATCCAGCCAAAGCCAGACGAAACCATTAGAAGCAGTACTAACCGGGAGCATTGGAGAGATGTATCAGATACTAGACAACATGTCCCTTCTGTCTGAAACTCGATAATCATTGACAGAATGCCAAGTGACTGAAAAGAGGCATATCAACTGTAACAGCTCCAAGTGGTGCAAAGGCTCTTGCTATAAGAGGGAACCTCAAATAAGGTGCTTTCTTTGCCTACCTTCGCATAATCTGCAGTCATGTGACCTTGGCCTGGCTCGATATCATCGACAGAATGCCAAGTGACTTGGAAAAGAGGTCTCAAGCCTTAGTGCCAATTACTTACACTGTCAGTAACCTTCCTCACAGTGGGCATGTAAGAACTGCTCTGTCTCACTTGAAGCCGCTCCAGGCAGGTGCCCCCAATAATTAGGCCCAGGGCAGCTGGTAGTACTACAGCAAATGCTGTAGAATATTAGTAAATGCACTCCTGACCTCAAACCTTCAAGGTGTTGTGTTCCTAAGTGTCAGAGCCCCCCACACGTGCAGGTGAAGGCTGTGCCTTGCCCGGTATTTAGCCGCTATATCATTGCATCCCTATCTTTACTACCAAGGAGCACTGCACCTGCAGCAAGCCCCAACTGTTGGGTAAGTCAATACTTATTAGTCGCATACGATAAATAAGCCTCAATTGTAGCTATGTTGCATAGCCAACACAGCGCTAGCGGCCCCTACCCATAGCTGCCAAGGTTTCAGGTTGCTATGTGTGACATTTTCCTCGTCCGAGTACAACTATGAGTGACATTTAAACGAATAAGAAATTACCTTATTGCTAGCAAAATCAAACTCTGGAGGTGAGGGAGACATACCGATCCGTAATTACACCGCACAATGCTCCAGCCAAGCCGCAAAACCCAGCAGCATCACCCACTAACCCTGACACTTGGGCAAGAGTGGCGATTCAGTTTATTCCAGGCCCTTAAGGCTATAAGAATGGCTTGGGCAGCGCAGCGGAATATAGTGTATATTCAATAAATCACTGCCAGCTGCTGTGGTCATCTCTAAATCGACAAACAACGCTGACTGGTGGCATGCTGTTGAAGTAATCTAATAGTAATCCCAAGGGCCACACTTACCAGTGGCCCGCAATATCAAGTCAATAATAAGCAGTTGGCAACGTAGAAGGTTCAAGTGTTTATTGGCCACAACAGAACTCTACATAGAGGACCCTCATCGAACCTCACCCATCAGGTGTGCCGAAGAAGACTGCTGGCTCCTTGACAGAACCACACTTATATACATTACAGATTCAGCATACAAAGCATTGCAAGTGGAAAAGTACCAGTTAGTCCTAGAGCTCCTAAATGAGCTCATACCATCTGCCCGTATAAGGTTACTATCTTGTTCAAAGAAGGTCGGCCGGGTGACTCCCTTTCGTCTCAGGCACGGAGGAATTTAGCTTAGTACTCCCTACTGCAGATGTGACCTTGGGCCTCGGCCGTAAATACAATTCATCCTGTCTTTAGGCTGGTATGAGCTAAATCATGCAAAAGGGAGGGCAAGGAGGGAGAGAGAGACACGTGATCTGAAGCACGACTGTTCATGAATCAAGATGGCCACAGTATGGCTTTTCGGCCCTTTCTATCATGCAGGCCATGTAAACCACAGTAGGTACTTTACGAAGCAGTCCTCGACGCATAAAGAGTAGAAATACAGTCTAAGACACATTATGCTAACCACACATATTTGACTCGAATCCCACAGAACGGCCCTTTTTAGCATAATGTAGCTATCTAGGGGGCTACTCTTCAAAAATTCCCTCGTCTATTTGCATTATATCATGTATCTCTTTCTGAACCAATTGAGCGTTTACCTTACCCTGGTTTGCTTTAGGAGTAGGTAAGGCGAGGCGGACTTGGGTGGCACAATAGGAACAACAAGTGGGCCCACATTGGATGCAGATACAAGTGAAAAGGAAACCTCCTATTCCTAGAAGGCACATGAAGATTTTCTGGAGATCCCAGAACCAGCCTGAAATAGACCAGGTTCCGGTCTCCGTGTGAATCTCAGATGCCAACCGATGTAACTTCTGTATAGCCAGATGGACTGAGGGGGCGGAGTCAGGTATATATACACAGCATGAGCTGCCAATCACTCTACATGCTCCCCCACGATCGGCTAGGATAACATCTAAAACAAGGCGGTTCTGAAGCGTCACAAGTCGGGTCGCCTGAAGCTCGACAGTGATATTGGTCAGTATACCAGCAGTGGTGTTTACTACTCCCTCTACTACTCTGGACAGTCTTCTAATTTCTTTACTGGTCACAATGGGTCCCCACATTGGCAGAACTCCCTTTATTATATCGACAAAATGTTGGGCAGGGGTATCAATCTGGTCAGTGGCATCTCCATCTAAGCTTCGCCGATTCAATGAGTGAGATGATAATCAGAAGGCGCTATATAAACAGGAGGATATAAGAAGGACAAGTAGCATTTTCCTGACCATCCTCTAGGAAGCCAAGTGTAAGCATTTTCTCCACATACAAAATATACATTCGGGGGGGTGGGTATAGGCGGGCTGCTAAAGGTTTGTAATCTATTGCTATAGTTACATCTACTATAACCAACAGATAAATGGCCAGTACCATGTATGCAGAAGGAGGATGTACTATTCAACACAGGGACCGGGATGACTCTTTCATTTGACACATTTCGCTCTTGGAAATATCTAAAATACTCACTAAAATTGAAGGACACAAAATCCGATACTTCATCCCTTAACCAGGTGTCATTCTCATGTTCCATATATACATTCATACAAGCGGTAGGATCCAGGGTACCGTCCGCACCCTCGACATTTGGGGTGAATCCCTGATGTCTTTCTATATAGGCCAGAATCAGATCATAATCTTTCTCTGAAAATCGGTGTCCATCAACTGCATAATGTTCATACATCTTTGACAATAATCTGAACCATGCCTCACAACTCCCTAAATATGACAACGGCATTGAAATGAACAGATTATGTTTGTGCATTACTGAGGGGAGGAGCCCACATACCCAGCAGTTTGTGGTATTCGTTGAACTGTGGGTTTGGTGCAACATTTCAATGAAAGCATTGTTTACATAAGTCTGGCGGTGTCTTTCTTTATGCGGGGTAAAAGTCTGAAAATGGTGCTCCTCAGGAACGGGAGTGGTAGCTATCAGGGTAAGTACAGGATAACGGAATTCTAGATAAATGAACATTCCTAAACATAACATGAATGAAACAATTATTATGACAATAAAAACAATCTTGGCACGCAAGCTCCAAGTAGAAAACATTGGCAAATGTGGATGCAAAGGGCGGTGTACTATGGGACGCTCTTCCTCAGGGACAAAACGGCCAAAAGGGTACATTCTCACTAAAAGTCCAATTATAAGCTCGGGAAAACAGAAAATCTACAAGCAGTCCAACCTGCCGGAGGGTGCTTCTTTCCTGTGTCCGTTATAGAGCCTCACAGGTAGACTCCTATTGTTCCATGTAATCTCAAAGAAAGGAAAACTCCACCTGGGCCCCTACCAGTCAACCAATGTCTCTCTCTTCTTTCTGAACAGAACAATATCAAAAAGTTCCAAGCTCTCAACGGGTTCAGTCCAGTGTTTTTACTTATTCTCAGAGGCTACCCAGATCTCTCGCTCTCATTCTCTAGGCTGAGCCTGGGATCTTTGCTTTTGGTCGGGGCCGCAGGTTATAGCGAACATGACCCGGTGTTTCAGGATTAATGAAAAGAACAGGCACAGTGGGGTCAGGTAAAGGATTGGGTGCGTGACTTCTCTTGTCACCCGTTGTAGACCCAGATGCCTGATTACCTCTTACTGATGTCGCCAAACTTACGACACCCTCCTCTCGCCCATCCGTCTCTCCTCGGGCGTCCGGGGAAGGTGACTCTTCGGCTGACTTGTCGCTTTCGTGTCTCAACACCTCGCTTTGGTCCCCCTGGTCATCCGGCAAGGGAAGGGGAACCTTCTTCAGGTGAGACACATGAATCCAATGCCGTTTCCCTTCGACCTTCACAGCCGTCCTTGTGGCCAGAAGCACCTGGAAAGGCTTGGTCCAGCGCGATTTCCGTTGGTAGTTCCGAACCAGAACCCACTGTCCAGGCTCCACGCCGTGTCCGGGACCATCCGGCAGAGGCTGCAGCACTGCAGTTATCTGTTGATGAATGGAACGAAGATCTTTAGTTAGTGCATAAAGGTAGTCTGCCAACATAGGGTACTCGATGTCTCTAAGGGATTTTGGTCGCGGCACACCCCATACATTAGCGGGCCTACCAAATATCACCTCATATGGCGATATTCCACTACGGGAGTGAGGAGTGGTCCTTACAGATAGTAAAGCCAGAGGTAAGAGATTGGGCCACTTTAGACCTGTGGTGTCCTGCAACTTGGCCAACTTTAATTTAAGGATTCCATTATATTTTTCCACGAATCCTGCTGATTGGGGATGGCGAGCCGCATGAAACTTCTGCTGTATTACCAGGCCCTTGCAAACATGTTTAACCAGATCGGCATTGATATGTTTCCCATTGTCACTCCAAATCACCCGGGGTACCCCATAGCGGGGAAAGAACTATTTTACTAAGGCCTTCGTGGTGGCTAAGGCAGTATTTTCCTTGGTAGGGTACGCCTCCACCCACTTGCTAAACGTACAAACCACCACCAAAACGTACTTAAGATTATTAACCCGTTCAAACTGAATGAAGTCCATCTGTAGCACCTCAAAAGGTAGGGTGGGTGGCGCGAAGCTGCCAGTCAAAACAGGGATGCTACCCCCGGGGTTATGCTGTAGACAAATCATGCAATTTTGAACTAGATGCTTCGCAGTCCTGTGGATGTTGGTATTATACCACACAGGATCCAGGATTGTGCAAATACCTTGAATTCCCACATGTGCAGGACCGTGTGCCATGGACAGAACAGTAGTCACAAAGGCGTTCGGCAGCAGCCACCTACATCTTTCTGACAAATCAATCCAGCATCCATTGTCATCCAGCTTCCCTATCTGCTCTTGCCAGTATTGTAGTTCTTCAGGGGTTGCTTCTGATTGCAAGTCTCTTGCGCTGTCTATAGTGTTACTGAATGCCTCCGCCTCTATCATCCCGTTATGCGAACTTGTTACAATCATGGAAGTGGTATTGGATTGGGCAGTCTCTTTAGCGCTTCTGTCCGCAAAGGAATTACCCTTACCCACATCATCAACTATTGCTTTGTGCGCACTGCATTTGACAACTGCTATGGCTTGGGGCAGGGTCAGGGCGGCTAACAATCTCAACACCAATTGACCATTCTGTATCTTTTGACCATGGGATGTAAGGAAACCTCTCTCCGCCCACAATCTTCCAAAGCTATGTGCTACGCCGAAAGCATACTGGCTATCGGTGTAGACATTTATCCTCAACCCTTCACCCAATTCACAAGCCCTTAGTAGTGCGACTAACTCGGCAGCCTGGGCCGATCGATAAGGTACCTTGGCCGTCTCAACTATTGTTTGCAAGGTGGTTATCGCATAAGCAGCAGTCGTAGTGCCATTGGGTAACCGAAAACATGAGCCATCAACATACAGTTCCCCTTGAGGGTCAGATAAGGGAATGTCTGTCAAATCTATCCGCCCCTTCGTTTCCTCTTCTGTCCGAAATATGCAATCTTGTATATCTTGACTATGATCCTCCGGGGGGAGGGGTAGTAACGTAGCAGGGTTCAAGGTGACACAACGTTTAATAGTAATGTGTGGTGCAAACAGGGTCAATTCGTACCCCGTAAGACGCGCACTAGTTAAGTGCTGAGTCTGTGTCCTGTTCAATAATACGTGCACAGCGTGGGGCACCATCACTGTCAGGTCCGTATTCAGGACAAGCCCTTCCGATTGTCGGATCGCCACAGCAACCGCAGCTGTGGCTTTCAGACAACTGGGAAGTGCTCTGGCGACATTATCCAATACCGCCGAAAAGTATGCACAAGGTCTTTGCTTACCACCAAATCCTTGTGTTAACACTGAAAGCGAGCAACCATCCACCTCATGCACGTAGAGTACAAAAGGCTTCCGGTAATCAGGGGTGCCAAGCACAGGGGCAGAGCAAAGAGCAGATTTCAGAGCAACAAAAGCATTCTGACATTCAGCTGTCCAAGGTAAAGGTTCATGCACATCTTTAGTCGTTAGATGCAGGAAAGGTTTAGTCAATAGGGAATAGTTAGGGATCCATTGGCGACAGTAAGAAGTTATGCCAAGCAAAGCGCGGACATCACGTTGCGTGCAAGGAACAGGCATGTTAGATATGGTTAGAATACGATCAGGGGTTAGCCGTCGTCCCTCCTTCGACAGGAGATGACCGAGATAGGTCACCTCCGGTCGACAATATTGAAATTTACACAATGAAACTTTATTACCGTGGTCTGCCAGGTGCTGTAACAATGCAGTCGTCGCTAGTCGGCAACCATGCTCCGTATCAGAGGCCACGAGAAGATCATTCACATACTGCACTAAAACGTTGCCGGGTGGCTAAGTTAATGTGTCCAACAACGTTTTAAGTGCTTGGCTATAAATACTGGGACTCTCTGTATAGCCCTGTGGGGCGCGACAAAATCTGAAGCTGCGACCCCCTAAGGAGAATCCGAAAAGATAACGGCTATCTTGATGGATGGGAATACTGAAAAAAGCGTTCTTCAAATCAATGACAGAGAAAAATCTAGCCATCGGGGGAATCATGGTCAGGATAGTAGTGATGTCAGGCACTACAGGATATTGGGGTACGACAATCTTGTTGATTTCTCGCAGGTCGATCACAAAACGATAAGTATCAGCATAATTAGGACTGTGATCTATCGGGGCACGTTTAAGAATAGGAAGAATAGGGCTGTTGCACGTGTTAGAAGCCGTCTCTTCCACCACCCCCATGTGGATCAAATCATGGACAATGGATAGTAATGCCCGCTCCCCTGCGGGGGCAATTTTATACTGCGGAACTCTGGGTAATCGAGCATTTTGCTTCACAGTGATCGAAACGGGTGGTATGCTCAACAACCCTACATCAGCATCTCCAGTAGCCCAGAGACTCTATGGAGCTCAGGGGGCAAAGGGTCCGTTTTAGAGAAACATTGTGCAGAGGGAGGTAAGGGTTTCCTCATTGTTAAATAAACACCATCAGGAGAGCAATAGATGCGGGCATACAGCCTCTTCAGTATATCCATACCCAAAAGATTCTCACCACATTGTGAAGTCAGAAGGAAAGGTGAGTCAATTGAAATCGGCCCCAAGGTAAGAGAAAGAGGTTGGGAGATGGGGCTTACCACTGGAGTTCCGGAGAAACTGACAGACACATTATTCTGGCCAGACAGAGCAGCCCCAGGGACAAGGGCGTGTGAAACAGAACTATTCATAGCCCCTGTGTCAACTAGAAACTTACCTGATGCATCCATTAACCGAGCATGTACATAAGGTCCGTTTTCATCGATCGGAATTGACACGAGTCCCCCACTCTGTCCTCGGCCTCCCTATGCCTCACTGTAGCCTGCCGAATCGCTACTTACACATCCTTCGTTATAGTACTGTTTTCCTCGACCATGGTCGAAACAATTCTGGCTATCCTCACCTTGCCCAACTCCGTCCTGTCGTGTATATCCACCTCGATGACCACTGGCGCGGCCTCTTCCTTGACCCCTCGAAACCCCGTTCTGCGCCTGCAGCAACGGACACTGAGCTCACCAGTGCCCTTCCTGCTTACAGAAGGCACACTGATTTATTCCTAAATCAGTTCGTCCTCCACCCTGTCCGAGCCCCGCCCCTCGCGGGGCGAAATTCTGTGTTCCCCTACCCTACCACGTCCCCTCTCAACTTACTGTAACAAAACCCTAGTTTTCAAGTCCTTCGATTTCTTTTCCGTCTTTTCCTTACTCTCGTTCTCCCTATGCTCATAATATTGAGCCATGCTTAGAATCGTCGAGGGGGTTGATGTAGTCCAGGTACTCTCCGCAGCCTGAAGTCGGGCTGATATCTCAGGCAACAGGTTAGTTACAAACCTGTTGACAAACAGACGTATGCCACCCTCCTTAGACAGATCTTGGCCACTAAAATCAATAAAAACTCCCTCGAACCTCGTGAAGAAGTCCGACACGTTCTCGTCTTTCTTCTGCTTGCATGCAGTCAATTTGTCCCAATCCACCTTCCTGGGGGGAATTACGGAATGCATATAGGTTATTATTTTCTCCGGTAAAGCCAATACCTCACTTCTAGGTTTATCTCCTGGCTTACGATCCCTATCCCAGTCTGTCAATTGTTCCCATGTTCCTCCGAACTCAGCCACATGATCCTAGTCATGTACCTGCCGCCATATGTCCACCGGTACCAATAGAGCAAAAAATAGCTCAATGTCAGCCAGTGTCATCACCGCCGAGGAGGCGGCTTCTGTCAGTTCCTTATAATATGCAGTAGGATTCTTCCTGGGGCCGGGCAACTGAGTTTTTAAAGAAAGTACCTCACTACGTTTCCAGGGGGTATATACCCATTGTTCCTGAAAACGGGCAGCTACTCTTGGGCGGGTGACTGCCCCTTGTGCGTTTATTATCTCGGTTACTTCGGGGTGATAAATAGGGTGCACCTCACGCATTGGGAACTGCTGTACCCCTACAGGGCTAGCTGCAGGCAGGCGCATTCTGTAACTGACCAAAGTGTTCACGTTCCCATATACCGCTTCTGGGCTCAGCTGGGACCTATGGGCCTGAGTGTAAATATCATATAGGATGGCCGGAGCTCTGTCCTCTTTATAGGCTTCTTCCCACAACGAGATGAGGCGTTGGGCCATATAGGCCAACGCGTGTTGCTGCATTACCGGTTCATAATCTCGCATGGTGTTCCATATGTCGGTTAGGGTATAGATAGGTTGCCGCATCCACTGGGATGCCTGGACTGCAATGGCCTCCTTCTCCCCGGTTCCTAAGGCTGACCGAGTGAACAACTTCCTACCATCTAATAAACCGGTCGGATGTACTCGAGTTGAAACAGCTGCGAAAGGGGTTGCACTCGCGGAGGAAGAGGTCAGGGCAGAAGGGGAATACATGGCCCCCGGTGACAGCTGTGGTGCTTCAGCTGTCGAGGCCGACAGCAAATTGGGCCATAGGGCCATACTTTCCAAGACAGAGGAGGACAGCCACGAATGATCAATGACCGGCGCAAGGGAGGGGGGCTGAGGCGCTGACGCGACTGAAGTTGCTGGAGAGGCAACGGGCGCCGGCGCGGGGTCAACAGTCTGTGCTCTGGCCGATACAACAGCAGCTGTTATCTCCGGATACAACTGTTGCGGGACATACGGGGGTGGTGGTTGCATGTCCAGTAGGTCTTCTATCTCATCTTCTGCATTGGGTCGGGCCACATAACTTTTGTCAACTTTTAATCTAAACTCCCGATTCATACAATCGATTCCTTTCTCTACTCTTGCTCTGTCATAGGCTACAGCTTTCTGAGTTACAGTCTGTCCTGCCTTGGCTCTCGCCAACTTCTCCCCCCTCATCCGTCTTTGCTTGGCCTCTTTCTGCCAGGCGTTTAAGGCATCAAACATAGATTGCCTACTGCGTCTGGAGAATAGTTGCTCCTGTAGGAAGGCAACTTTCTTTTCGTCAAAGGAACCAGTCTTCGGCCACTGCAATTCTTCATTACCTTTTGTATACTTGTGCCACAGGGTGTTGAACAATATGGGGGCAATTCCATGCTTCACATACATGAAATGGCTGGGGCTGCCCTCCGTTGGGGCAGGCTGACTCTCGGCTAACCGAGAGTAGCTGGTCCGACAACAACAACCAAAACAGTTCAATTTGCTGAAACACGACATGTTAGTTAGTAGACAAACACAAATACCATATAACAGACTTTACGCCACAGATAACAGGTATGTCGACATTACTTCTCTGCAGTTCAACCTATCCAAATTGGATGCATCCAAACAACCGAACGGAGCCCGTCGACTCCCGTTCTTGGAGAATTATTCAAAAAGGATCAACAAGATCACAACAGGCCTTACTGGCAGGAGACGGTCAGACAGGGGTGACCACGGACTGGACTACGGACCATCCCATGACCTCCCTGGTTCACCACTGAGACTGTTCTGATGTAGACCAAGCCGTACCTCAGATATGTCTCATGGCTACCCAGTTATAGCCGCAGGGTTTTCCGAGTGCAATCCGGCCGTGCATTACTCACAAGTAACAACTAGGCGTCTGATCTGTCTCTCAAACATCACAAAGGATCCGCGGAGTCTCTACAGTCAGCCCCTACTGGACCACCCTGCAAGACCTCCGTAATTCTCCTAGGGTACTCACGCCCCTCAAATCAAATACAGTTAACTGTTCCAGATGCACCGCTCAACAGTGCGTGCTTCAAACCAATGCACCGCTCAACAGCGCATGTTTCAAACAAACAAATTACTCACCGGGTGCACCCAGGTACGAATGTTCGTTCTCCGCTGCCAACTTCTTACCATCAATACGGTCAGCTCCTGGGTCCAGCCCGTAGGACCCCGGTGAAGGGTCACTAGCAGCAGAGGGTGCCCCGAGCGGGAGCGCGGAGCGGACGCAGATTCCCCTCCGCCCACCCGGCCAAGACGTGCCCGATCCTCTCACCCGTTTACGGGGAGGGAGAAGACCCTGTCACGGGGTCCCTTCGTGATCGCCAACTGAAGTAATCTAATAGTAATCCCAAGGGCCACACTTACCAGTGGCCCGCAATATCAAGTCAATAATAAGCAGTTGGCAACGTAGAAGGTTCAAGCGTTTATTGACCACAACAGAACTCTACATAGAGGAGCCTCATCGAACCTCACCCATCAGGTGTGCCGAAGAAGACTGCTGGCTCCTTGACAGAACCACACTTATATACATTACAGATTCAGCATACAAAGCATTGCAAGTGGAAAAGTACCAGTTAGTCCTAGAGCTCCTAAATGAGCTCATACCATCTGCCCGTATAAGGTTACTATCTTGTTCAAAGAAGGTCGGCCGGGTGACTCCCTTTCGTCTCAGGCACGGAGGAATTTAGCTTAGTACTCCCTACTGCAGATGTGAACTTGGGCCTCGGCCGTAAATACAATTCATCCTGTCTTTAGGCTGGTATGAGCTAAATCATGCAAAAGGGAGGGCAAGGAGGGAGAAAGAGACACGTGATCTGAAGCACGACTGTTCATGAATCAAGATGGCCACAGTATGGCTTTTCGGCCCTTTCTATCATGCAGGCCATGTAAACAACAGTAGGTACTTTACGAAGCAGTCCTCGACGCATAAAGAGTAGAAATACAGTCTAAGATACATTATGCTAACCACACATATTTGACTCGAATCCCACACTGTCACAAGCGCCGGTGTTGACAATTAAGTGAAAATACCACGCACCAGGCACCACTCTGTCCAATCTAGCACAGGTGAACTGTCACTTAGTCAAGCGTGCAGGCCACAGTAATGTGCCCCAGTCGTAAGTTTCAATACGAGACAGGCAGTAAAACCGGGGGTAACGTAGGCCTACGTGAAGGGGGAAGGTAACTGTATCGCCTACAACCCTTTCAGGGGATGACCATTAAACAATGCTTGCATCTGCCTCAACAAAAGTAGCGTATAGCATGTCAAGAACCCTGCAGGCTACAGTAACTCAATGCCACCGGTGCCAGTTATCCCCTTGAATAGATGGACATACCACCAATCCAACCAGTGCCACCACCCCGCGGGCCCAGAGGCAGGCCCACGGCCCCTACCGATGGCGCCGAAATGACACTAGCGTGAAAGGAGAAATAACACAAACCGCAGGACAGTGCTACCCGGCTGCGAAAACACCTCATTGAGCACTGAAACATACATGATACATGGACTAACAATAGGTGTATTCCGTACGTAAGCCTCCCGTGTTGTCGTGATCGTTCACAGGCTCCGGCACTCTGTTAGAAGATGCCGTCCCTGGTCACATCTTCCTGCCCCTCATATGCACAGCTGCCAGCCACGCCATCCATACAAAAAACGCAATGCAAAATCAACCGGGCACAATCAAGGGCAAGGAACACTGCCCCAATGACACCCGAGCCTGAGTGCCCCCTCTCGCTCAGACCAAGCGTTGCCAACATCAGCTGCTGTATGTATCCCGCCAGACGCGTGTGGGCTCACCATGGGGTGCACTGGAAGGGATCTCACCACCCCGCAAGACGTGTGCGTCCTGCATGTGGGCCAAGCCCACTGTCCATGTGCTAAGTCACTGCACTCTCCCAACCACCCACACAACTACACGCGAGGCGCGAAGAGCGGACAGATTGACCCAGGCACATCCAAACTCAGGGATGCAAAACCAATCAGTATGGGCTGAAACACACTCTGCCGCGCGACACTTCAAGATTACCTCCCCTCCTAGAAAATACATCGTACCTCAAATCCCGTAAGTCTGTCCAGTGTCAGCTACTTCGGAACCACCAAGCTCCGACAGGTGAAACATAATCTTGCCTGGGTTCCTCTCCAACAAACGGTGAATCCCTCCGTGTCCAGAACACCACAGCAAGGGCTTGTCCATAACCCCCCTCGCATATGGGGCAGCCGCCTCGCCGCGTGGCTACGATACCCCCAATACTATTGCCCATCCAAGGTGGCCGGCTCAATAGTCGCCGCCCCTCACCATAGCGAGTGCAAACCTCCACTTGACCAGCATGCACGCCATCAATGTGTGCGTGCTAATAAACCCATGCCACACCCATTGTGTCCATCACCCTTAACCAGAAAAACGCTATCAAACGTTGTGCCACATACAACACCACCCGCTTGACCGCGCATGCCTCAACGGCACTGCGGCCCCACGGCCCCGAGCGCAGCCCAAACGAGACGAGGGGAAGTCCCACAACCCACGGCCAACCAGGCAGGCCGCGGTCCCAAAACCCAGACATCGCGCGTCCGCTGCACCAGTGGGGGCCCACGCCCAAGGCCGGGCCGACTCGGGGGGGCCAAGCATGACCCAGCTGCGTATCCACAAAACACGACCCAGCCCAGCCGGGACACATCTACTGATCGGATGGCGATGCAAGGGGCGCGTCCCTAGTAATAGGAGAAATCCTAGTACAAACCATAACACACTTGGGGGTGAGTGTCACTATGCGTTCCTGGACGCATGGTACCATCCATTGTCCCCCTTTGGTGCCTGGCTGCTTAACCGCTACCAAGAGGTGTCGCGGGGATAGCCAACAATGCAAACACTTTACAGGGGGAAACGGCCTACCCACTCCAGTACAGGCGGGCGTCTGGGTCCGTCGGGGCACAGGCACCCCCATGCACTCCTGCTGTGCTCTTATGCCCCCCACCAGCACACGCCCGCCACATCAAGCCACCTACTACACATGAGCCTAAAACAACAAGTAACCTTGAATGTTGCACTATGCAGAAAAAACTGCAGAGGAGAAGCCTAGCGACCCGCTACCCTCCCCCCCACCACGCAACTTTCGGCCCACGTGGGCTGAGGCCCCGGTCTGCCACACAGCCACGGAAAGGGAGCACCGCAAAGCTCGCCGCCCCCTCCCCCACAGCACCGCAACAAGTCCTCGAGGCCGGCCGACGGTCAGGAATGAGCTCGCCAGTAGCAGGTGGGAAATGCACTGCACTCCGTAGGAACGCTCGCCTCTCAACTCCTGCCCCTCAAATCCGCAACCTCGTGCATGCAACACCCAACCCCCACCGATCCAGTAACCAAGCCTGCGCTACACCTGTGACCGCATTAGGACCGAGCTGCAGCCCCCAAACTGCTGCCACCTACCGACCCGAATTGCAGATTGTTTGCGGGTCTCGACAGGGATCAGGGGGAACCGGAGGGAACTTTACTTAACAGGAGCCTGGAACTGGGCGCTCCCGTATAACCCGCCCTGAGCTACCGCGGCGCGTCCCAACAGCTGGACATCTTGCTTGTTTAAAATGGCACTCTGTCTGTATGGATTCTAAGTGCATTGTTCAAGAAGAAATGATTGTAAAATAAACATATTTGCCAGAATCAATAAAATGTGTTTTTAAGTATGCCACATTTATATATACATTTCTTTTTAAAGTAACAGTGCCTCCCAGTACAAAGCAATGTAGGCAGCGTTATGCCAAAATAATCCATCCAGCGCATTGATAGAGAAATCAACTTGTTCGAGAGTGTGTGTGCGGAAATTAGGGTGACCAAAACCGACACCAAAGCAGGGACCAAAACGGCGTTGCCTTCCTGCCAACAAAGGCCAAAGTTCTTCCCTGCCCCCAAACTCACCGCGCACGACGACGACCCCCTGCTCCTGGGTACATGAAGGCCCAGGCGCTGCAGTCACAGCGTGTCCAGCGGGGGAGGGAAGAAGCACCACAACGCCGACCTACGCGAGACAACGTGTGTCCACCAGAGGACAAAATGGCAGCAACTCTGTGCGACCAGACGACGGCGTGTCCAGGGCGCAAAAGAGGAAGGACAGAGGGTGGGGGAGGCCTATATACCCCCCGTTCCTCGCGCCCCGGAAATGACACGCCCTGCGCGCCGCAGCCCCTGGCTGCCAGAGTAGGCGGACTCCTCCTCGAGGGGTCAACATAATCAGAGGAAGGGGGGTGGGCTGGTGTCTTGCTGGCACCAGAGGTCCGCCCTTCTAGGGCACCCTGCGGGCGCCAGGGCAGCCGCAAATGCCCCATTTGTCCCTGTGCACAAACATACCAATTTATACTACACAGCACCAGCCAAATAACCCTAAAAGCCACTGCCAGAGCACTCTTCATCCATCCCCTGTGGTAATTTCCCAGACTGGTACGGTCCAGAGTGATGTTTCTAGTGGTGTGTGTGCTCCCATGCCCCTAGTATGAAGCTCCCATGACCCCATTCTATCCTCAGGCTGCTGTAGTGCGGACCTGAATTGAGCTTTTTTTTTTTTACCAGGCCTATGTTTGGCCCTTCATAAGTTCACCTTCCATTCAGACATCACCCATAGTAGGCCCCGGAATGTCGTTCGCTGTGTCAGACCCTTTGGAAGCCGGTTCACCGAAAGACAGCGTCACCGTGATGTTTGTGGTGCTCTTATGGAAAGGGGTGATTCTCGGAACACGAAGCCGGCAGCTGCTCGCCTGTCCTCTCAGCACACCGCATCAATGTCTCCGCGCCTCTCTCCAGAATACAAATAGCGGTTCTCTTAATTTAAAAGCGACGGCGCTATAATTGCTTTGCTGCAGTTGCAGGGTCGGCATTTCTCTCTGTCCCGGGTCCTGCTGGACTGGTAAAAGTTCGGGCCGATGCATCACGGAGTGGAGAGCAGCCACGGCTGCTCGGGAGTTGTACGCGAGCTCGGCAGCCCCATCAATTACCCGCTACTTATTTCTTAGTTATTTTGCAGTTACAGTGTAATTAGTTTCACTTAATGTCAACTTTTGCCAATACGTCCTCCATTAGCTGTGGAATTATAGCTTGTTTTTTTCCAGACTGTGGTATGATGGTGCTGCGCGCGCTGCCCCCAGACAGGAGAGGTTTCTCTGGCAGCAGACAGTGTGCTGACTGCTGAGGGAGCGTTTCTTGCCTCTGACATCCGTGCCTGCTGCTGCTGAGCAAAGAAAGGGCTGCTGGGCAGAGCTCGTGATAGGCATACAGCAGCGTGGCATCGGGGCTATGGACCACAGTACAAGCACGGAAAATAGACCCTCCTTCCCCGGGTGAACAGTTAAAAAGAACCCCTGTTCGGGTGCAGTGGCCCTTCCCACATGTGAGCCCTGGCAACACTGCAACTGTTGCAGTGTTGAGAGCCACGCCCCTGCATGCACATAGAACACAACACATTAGTCCGCACTGCAACCACACAAGGAAGAAGGAAGAGACAATGTCTCAATGAGAACCTAATACAGGGTCGTATTTGTGTACAAGTGCGGGTGCGTTTGCATCTTGAAGTTGGTCTGTGTGGACCTGAGAGTCGATGCCCACATGTCCGTGTCTGTGTGTTTTGCATACTGCTGCGCATCTAAACATGCGTGTCTGCACATGCCAGTGGTTGCTACAGGTAAAAAGCATTGAACCCTTGAGATAAACCACTATCATCCTTTAGCCATCTACAGCAGGGTGTGCGGGGGCTGTGCCCAACCTTGACTACAGGTGGGGTACATTTTGAATGTAGCCCCTAAAATCAGAGCACTCTGTGTCTGTCCTTGGATTTCAACATGATCAGATACCACTCTGTGCACACACAGGAGTAGTAATCAATCAATCAGGGGATTGTAAAGTGCTCTACTCATCCGTTAGGGTCTCAAGGTGCTGGGGGGAGGGGAGGAGTGTGTGCAGTTCAGTTGGGGTAATTAATTCCAGCAAGGACTTGAGGTCTTTTCTCAATTGGTGCAGTGTCAGGCTTTGCCGGAGGTAGAGGGGGAGGTCGTTCAGGTGTTGGCTGCGAGGTAGGAGAAGGACCTTCCACCCACTCTGTTTGTGGTATAAGCAAGGGACAGTAGCTAGGGAGAGGTCAGCTGAATATGGGTTTCTCTTGGGGATATGGAAGGAAAGACTGTTGTTGAGGTATTGTGATCTGATATTGGGGAGGGCCTTGTAGGCATGCGTGAGCAGTTTGAAGGTTATTCTTCTTTCGACGGGTGGCCAGTGGAGATTGCAGAGGTGCTGGGTGATGTGGTTGTGCCGGGGGATGTCGAGGATCAGTGTGGCTGCAGCGTTCTGGACGTTCTGGAGCTTCTGGAGGAGTTTTTGTTGATTCCAGCATAGAGTACGTTGCCATAGTCCAGTCTACTGGTGATGAGGGTGTGTGTGATCACTTTTCTTGACTCGGCGGGTATCCATTTGAATGTTTTCCCGAGTATGCAGAGGCTGTCGAAGCATGCAGAGGAGACGGCGTTGATCTGGTGGTTCATAGTGAGCAATGAAACAAGTATGATTCCGAGGTTACGTGCATGGTCTGTCGGGGTAGGTGGGTTTCTGAGGGCAGGGGGCCATCAGGTGTCTTCCAATGCGGAGGAGGGGGAGCCGAGGACTTCTGTTTTCTCTCAGTTGAGTTTCAGGCAGCTGTTCTTCATCCAGGTTGCAATTGCTTTCATCCCAACTTGGAAGTTGTGCCTGGTGGCGTCGGGTTCCTTGGTGAGGGAGAGAATGAGCTAGGTGTTATCGGCATAGGAGACAATGTTGAGTCCGTGGTTTCTGTCAATGGTTGCGATGGGAGCCATGTACACGTTGAAGAGGGTAGGGCTGAGGGAGGATCCCTGGGGTATTCCGCATCTGGTCTCTGTCGGTTCTGAGCAGTAGGGCGGGAGTCTTATTCTCTGTATAGTAAGCGCTATATAAATGCAATTACAATACAATACAATACATATATCTATGCATAGTGGTGCATGTAATTCTGTGTTAATTTTTGGCCTGCACTGCATGTCTGCATCCCTGCATGCATGTTTATTCTTTCCTAGATACCTTGAATAGTGTGTGGCATACGAAAATAAACCTGTGTGCCGCGGTAAAATCATCAACTCCAGGAATGTACGTTGTTGTCCTTGTCTGGTTACTTATTCAGTCTGACTTCATGTAGACTGAATGACCAACTGCTTGACTCTTTAGAGACTGATCTGCAGTTGCCAATAGATATGGAGTAATACAAATTTGCACCCTTGTATGGGCACTGGGAATATTCTAAGTTAGCATGACACAGCTTTCATGCAGATTTTAGGGCACATCGAAGAACTGTTTGTAATATGCTGCGCTAAACTGTACTTTGTGTCCTATGCTATGGCATACTGCTTGTAAAGGCAAATTCCACTGAAGGGAGCACTGAAGGGAGCTGATCAGTGCTAAAGTGTATGTGCTCTCGCTTGTAAACATGGTAAGATTGGTGTACACCTGTTTGGCATATTTAATTTACATGTAAGTCCTTTGTACAGTGGTATCCCATATACCCAGCGCCTGTAAATTAAATGCTACTAATGGGCTTGCAGTGCTGCTTGTGCCACCCACCAAAGTAGCCTTTCAAACCTGTCTCAGCCCTCTGCAGGGTCTGCACGCACAGTTTACTGCTGCAGTGACGTGGCATGTAAAGTGGTTGCCGCGTCTGAAACTCTCCTTTTGCTACATAGAAGTCACCCCTAAGGTAGGCATTAGCTAGCCCTATGGGCAGGGTGCTGTGTAGGTAAAAGGTAGGACATGTGCCTTAACTGTGTGGCATGTCCTGGTAGTTATAAATAGCATATTTTCTTTCTCACTGCTGTGAAGCTGCCCTCTCATATGTTTGCATTGGAAATTCCCTATATGTGCTTCAGTGGTAATTTCTGACCATGTTTGGTATGTTTGGAATAGTAGTAATAAATCCTGCTTATTGGTGAACGCGTATTTGTCATTACTTTTTTAGAAATGCCACTTTTAGAAGTGGGCATTTCTGTGTACTTACGAGTCTTTGTGCCCTGCCTGGATGTTATGTTATGTTAAAATTATCTGTAGAGCGCACATACACTAAATGGTTTCTTGGCACTATATATAGGAGTAGCCAGAGTCCTAGTGAATTAATGGGTGAACAGCCATGTCTTAAGGAGTTGCCTGAATCTCAGAAGGTCTGTACAGGATCTGATGTCAAGGAGCAGGGTGTTCCATAAACGGGGAGCCAGTACCAAAAATCTGCTGCCGTCTAGCCGCTTTGATTTGTAAGACGGTATGACCAAAAGGTTCATGTGGGGCTGAGCGCAGATTACGGGTGGGTATATGTCTCTGAATGATATTAGAAACAAATTCTGGGCAAGTGACATGCAAGGATTTGAAAATAAGGCAGCCGATTTTAAAGGCACGGCGTTGTGATATAGGGAGTCAGTGTAGCTTCCTCATAAGAGGGGAAGCATGTTGCCATCTAGGCTGATGATATATCAGTTGTGCGGCCTGGTTCTGCACAAGTTGCAGTCTTTTGACTAGATATAACAGCAGACCGAAGTACAGTGAGTTAGCGTATTCTATGTGGGAAATGACCAGAGCTAAAACTGCCTGCACCAGTGTTTCCCTAGTAAGGAGTCTGCTGATTTTCCTGATCGTTTGCAGCTGAAAGAAGCAAGTAGAGACTATTGTTCCGATCTGGGACTTCATAGATAGATCGCAGTTGATTGTGACCCCAAGGCTCTTAGTTGTGTAGGATTGGGTTGGGGGAGACCCCATCTCAGTGGGCCAGAAGAGTGAGCTCCATGGATTTCGAGCACCTCCTGTCAGGATCAGCTCGGTTTTGTCTGGGTTTAGCTTTAAGTGGTTGTTGTTCATCCAGTTGCGGATGTGCAGCATGGTGGCCTGAAATTCAGACATAGAGTCAGCCGTGTTGTCAATGGTGAATATTAGTTGCAGGTCACCTGCATAATTGAATGTACTCACGTTTCTATCTCTTAATGACAAGATTAGAGGGAGTAGATACAAATTGAACAGGTGCTGGGATAATGAGGATCCCTGAGGTACTCCGCACATCGACTTCAGGTTAGACTTCGTAAAGTGGGAGAGGCATCCAGACTCGGAGCAGTCCTCGAGGAAGGACGTAATCCAGCTGAGAGCTGGTCCCTGGAGTCCTGCATCCCTGACACGGTCCACCAAAATGCTATGGTCGACCATGTCAAATGCTGCTGACAGATCCAACAACACTAGAGCCTGAGAAGTGCCCTTGTCAGCATCCTTCCGCAGCTTGTCCAACACTGTCAGTATTACTGTCTCAGTTGAATGAGAGGGTCGGAACCCTGCTTGGTGGGAATCAAGGTAAAGAGATTTTACAATAAATGAACAGAGACAGTGTGCTACGTGAGATTCCAATACAATGGGCAGGAAGGGAAGCAAGGATATGGGGTAGTAGTTGATCGAAATTGAGGTGTCTGCCCTGGGGTTTTTAACAGGGGAACTATAATAGCTTTTTGAAAGCTCTGGGGACACAGCCCTATATTAATGAGTCATTCAACAGTGAGAGGACAGGCTCAGGATTTGTAGGAAAGACTTCTTTTAAAATATGTGATAGACAGCTATCAGTAGGGGATCCAGATTTTACTTTGGTCAAGAGTTCCAATAGATCTTTCCTACTGATTTCCAGGAAATAATGAAGAAAGCTGGGATGTCTCCATGCCTTTGGGAATGCCACATAAGTACGCTAGCAGGAATGCTGGCTTTAATTGATGATATTTTGTCAATGAAAAAGGTGTTCATGGAATTGCAGAACGACTGGGAAAGGAGGGTTTTATTGTGACTCTATCAGGATTGGATAGCTCATTGACAATTGTGAATATTTCTTTTGGTTTATTTGTAGCACTCAGGATCTTTGAAGAGAAATGACTGGCCTTGGTGGATTGAATGGATTTTTTATATTCCTTAAGTTGAGCTAAGTAAATCTCTTTTTTATTGAGGGAGTAGTTCCGTCTCCATTTCCTTTCAGGTTGGCGCATGGCATGTTTTTGGGCCTTTAAATCTTCTGAGAACCATTTCTGGGCCTCATGATGCCTGGCTATTTTTATTGCCCTGAGGGGGGCATGTTTGTTGTTGGCTGCTGTCAGCCACGTAGTGATATTCCCCTAGTTTAGGTTGATGGATGGCTGATTAGTGGGAACCGTGTTTGCCAGTCTGCTGCAAAAGGCGTTGACGTCAATGCTGTCCCAGTTCCTTGCCTTGAACCCTTCTTTAACTGGAGGTTTATCTGTAGTTATATTGTTGATCACAAACTTTATTAGAAAGTGATCAGACCAAGTGCAAGGGGACACTGTCAATGCGGACACTGTAAGATTAGATTTCCAAATGTGATTTAGTATGTGTCCTTTGATGTGTGTGGGTGATGTTACGTGTTGAGTGTAGTTCATCCCACTAATTAGATCGATCAGTTCTGCAGAGTGTGGTCCACCCATCGCATCGTTGGCCCAATAGTTAAAGTCGCCGATCAGCAACATTTTGGCACAGTTGATTGTTAGGTGGGCCATCTGCTCACCTAATATTTGGAGGAAAAGGGGCATGTTCTGAGGGGGCCTATGGATGTATGTCGTTACAACGCACACTTTTACAACGCATGCACTTACAACGCATTTTTTACAACGCAACATCCACTACAACGCATTCCATTACATAGCATGACACTACAACACATTTTTAAAAACTACCTTTACAACGCATTCCATTACATCGCATACTACCTTTACAACGCATACCATTACAACGCATAATATTAAATTGCATTTAAGGTAAGTATTGGATAGTATAGGGGTAAAAATTACTATTCTAACTCCAGGGGGTGCAACAGTAGGGTAAGTGTTGGATTGCGTTGTAATGGTATGCGTTGTAAAGGTAGTATGTGATGTAATGGAATGCGTTGTAAAGGTAGTTTTTAAACATGCGTTGTAGTGTCATGCTATGTAATGGAATGCGTTGTAGTGGATGTTGCGTTGTAAAAATTTCGTTGTAATAGTTTCGTTGTAAAGGTTGTTCACCGGGGCCTATATAGCAGTACACAGAATAGAGGTACCTGTGCCGAATCCAATTTGATAACTAGATTATCCACTGAAGTAATGCCTAGCATAGTGAGTTTGGTAAATTGTGTATTCACCATCTAGTTTAGACTGACAGGAGAAGGGGATGTGCATTCACTCTAGACAGTCACTAGGGAGGTTGAGGTGTGTCCTGGCTTTCCTGGGTGACTCAGCGCTAGGCTGAGTAGACCTTGGCTGCATTTTGAGTGGTGGGAGGAGTTTCCCTTGCACCTGAATTGGCCTGGTCTGTATTTAGAGAGGTGGGAAGAGTTGCACCTGCACCTGAAGAGGGCTGTGCCTGCCTTCTACAATGCTGTCTCCGCCTTCCTGTAGTATGTCTGAGGCCAGGGCTGGGATTTGGAAAGGGGGTGCTGTGCACTTCTGAAAAGTGTTTGAAGTCCCCCCCCAGAACAAAGAGTTTTGGACTATAAGTACAGGGACTGTGACCCATGAATTTAGACACTGCGTGGGACTTGTAACAATAGGTTGTTGGCTCTATAAGCTGCACCTTGCCAGAGGACTGACTAGGAGGAACCGCCATTGTACTTAACTGCTATGAAGTGCTGACCTGCTGCCTGCTGGACTGAGAGAAGGACTGTCACTTTGCTAAAAAGACTCTTGTGCTGGTTTGAATGCCGGCGCCCGGCTTTTGGCGCCCCCAGTTGTTCTCCAGAGGCTTGTAGGCTGGGCGCCCCTTCCCTTGCTCTTGTTGTGGGCTTCTGAGGCTGACAGAAGTGAACCCTCAAAATAGCGCATAGGAGAGCACTTTAAAGCTTGTGTGCGGAGTGCTGCTTTAGAATTAGCATGTTGAGGCTGTTTGTCACCACAGCTATTGCCTGGTGAGTGCGTTGGCTGGGAAACTGAGCCCAGCTCCAGTTGGTGCGAGGGGAATGTAAGTGCTCTGACGCAGCGAGCAGTGATTAACCCCCAATGTGGAGAGACACCCCTCTTCCTGGCCGCATTGCAGACCTGTCCGGTACCACGCTAGCCAGCCTGGCAGCGTCCACACTTGTTTTGGGATAGGAGTAGGGAGCCTGCCATAGCGGGTGCTGTGGTCCTCCAATGAGCCCCGGGGCAGGGCGATATGGGTGCCCTCACCTCAGGATGATGTTACATTGCGGTAGCTTCAACGCAAGGTCACAGGCCGCCAGCCTTTTTCCAACGTGATGGTCTCCCTAGCATTGTGGCCAGTGCGGGTGCCTCCTCTGCTTTCGGGCAAATACCTAGGGCATTTGCTGAAGTGTTGCGACACGGGCGGGACCCTAGACGGGGGGCCCAGTCACCCAGAGAAACTTGCTGCAGTTCCCCTTTCTCCACATTACTGTACGACCCATAGAAGGGGCACAGGTGCTTCTGTGGCCTACGGGTTATAACGGCATAACTGGAAATTCTCTGATATTTTAGGGGACCTATGTGTTTCTTGTTGCTCTCTACCTAACAGTGGCAATTGAGCCCTCCTTTTGTGGCCTACCTTTGGGGGAGCATTTACGACTCAGCTCTTAGGACAGGAGGGAATACTTGATTGGGGTCCCGGTCCTGCTGAGTCCTTCACTTACCCTAACTCCTGAAGTAGGTGTGCAGGTGTTCCTATAACCTATGTGCTGTGCACATATCCACATTCCCTGTTGTAGGTGGGCAGGTGGCCAAGGAGCCTACATGTGGGGAACAGAGTTACAGTATAATCTATAATTGAAGCGCAGGTGCCGCTCTTGATGTTGTTTATTGTAATGCATGGTAGTGAGGATATGCTGGTACTAATTCTGCTGTGCGGTGCATGTCCTAGCTGCTTGGTGCCCATGCCCTGATGTGATGATTTATGTTATGTAACTCTGGCATTTATCAGGATAACAGCTTTTATTTGAGAAGTTGCATTTATGTGCACAGAGATGGTGTTATGCATAATGTTGGCATAAAGTGTTGTAACATATGCACCCTAAAAGTATTTGCTTGAGTGCACTAACTGTTAGGTGTATGTCAACTGCCTCTTGGCAAAATTATTTTATGGTCTATGTGACATCATGAGAAGTGCCTAGTGGCACAGTGATTTATGTGATTATGGTCTAAAAATGTTTTATGTACAATACAGAGGATATTTTTATATAACCTTGTGGGGAGTCTATTTTTGTGGTATGCCTAGTGTGTCACTGGTGTGTGTGTGTTTGGCAAACGCTTTACACATTGCTTCTGGGATAAGCCTGACTGCTCTACCAAGCTATCAAGGGGGTGAGCAGGGGTTATATTGGGTGTGTAACTCCCTTACCCTGACTAGAGTGGTGGGTTCTGCCTGGCTTAGATGAATAACTTAGCCAACCAGAAACCCCATTTCTAACATTATAATATTCTAATGCAAATGAAGACCCCGCCCTTAGAACCCCACCCTTAGAACATCAAAATCCCACTATCCATAAATAGAGAAAAGACAAGCATTCCCTAATACAAATCAACCCACTGAAACAATAAAGAAATCTCCTGATACATATGATACATAACTGCAGAAACAATAGAAACAAGAAATGTCTTTTCACTTCTAGATCTGCTTTTCTTATTCCTCATTAAGACATGACTCAATTAACAGTTGTCCATTCATTCAAAACTTCCTTATCGCTCTAGGATACTGCAATCTGCTCATGGAAAATAGGAGCAAAGTAGGAGTATGAGAGCACAAACATGTAAGGATTCCCATTAGAAAAGATCCTGAGTGAGCTTACCTTTCAGCACTTACAGTGTTTGGGAATATAAACAGACTTATCTATACAATTCCAGTGTAGTGCAAAATGATTTAGCCTAGCCCCCGACAAAGAGTGACCTTCTAGAAGAATTAATGGAGTACATGTTAACCAAAACCCTCCCCAGTTGCAAACACTTCATGCTAGGAAGGAAACTTCAAAATCTACTAAGGACACACCTCAAACTCACCAGCTCTTTTTCATCCTTCATCAAGGAAAATATTCTCACACAAGAGTTAACTGACACAGCAATCAACAAAGGCACTACACACGACATTGGCAAAGAAGGAAAGAGTATCTTTAAAAACAGAGGAGCATATTCTCAAGAACGCCTGAAAACTACCGTAAAAGTAGCTTAACGCAACTCTTCACATCGCGGTCTATCGCGGGAAAATAACACAGTGTTAACGTGGTATTCCCAACATGGTGGTACCATGCGATAGACCCATCACAACGAGATAAATGAACACGAATGCGAAAGAACAACAGAAAAAAAGCATTGATGATGCAAATCGCGATACAGAAATCAGCAAAAACCAGCCACAGGCCTACAAGTCACACGCGTCATGCGAAAAAAGGCACCATAAAAGCAGAGTACGGTGAGATTACAATGTACAAGCACAACCCCACATCCGTGACTTAGGACAACTGACCATTGTACCGCATCACATAGGCTTCTCCACACAGTCACAATGTACATTGACATGCAGTCTGCATTTAAACTGCGCCAATGCAGACACATGCATGGAACACACAGTGAAACCGCATCTCCCCTTCACATTGCAGCGGGACAAGCAGCCCCCACTGCACACAGACGTGACATTGCCATGATCAATCAACAATGACAGCGTGGACAAATGTAGGGACAGTGACTCCCGCTTACGTACATTTTGCCCATGTTGTGGGACTTGAGTCACAGGGGGCATCACTGCATCATGTTGGCACATAACTTACCCCCAAAGGAGCACTGTTGTCACCTGTAGGTCTCAAATGGCAGGCAAAATGGAATGAACATGGACACACGTGAAACGCCGAATAGTGGGATACACACTAACTGTGACACACAGAACTGGCAGTATGAATACGTGACACCCCAAAAAGCCCCTCTGCACAGAGGTGACACACCCACCATTCATGAACACATCATAAACTCGTCATCAACACATGTCGCACTCACACCTGTCTGAGGGATGTGCCCGACCAGATGAGTGACATGCACTTAGGGAATGTTATTTGTGAATGCATTTATTTGCACATGTTGTGCCTGTGGCTGTCCTGTACTGTCCCATGAGTGCCAAGGACTGTCACAATGTAACGTGTTCATCAGAAGAAATTTTTAATGATGGTGTCCCTGCGGGCAATTCCTGCTGTGGCTGCAGTGGGGTGTGGTCAACCTGCCTCCTCTTCATCATCATCGTCCGGTGCCTCTGGAACTGGTATCCATGGTGCCTTGCTGCGTACACATATGTTGTGCAACACACAACATGCAACGATCATCTTGCACATGATGTCTGGGCTGTACAGGAGCCTGCCACCTGTGACGTCCAGGCACCTGAAACGTGACTTAAACACACCAAATGTGCGTTCCACGAAGCCCCTGGTGTGTTTGTGTGCCAAATTGTACTGCCTCTGGGCCTGTGTGTTCGGGGCTCGGAGGGGCATCATCATCCAAGCGCAGAGTGCATATCCTTGGTCACCCGTGACAGTGCAGAGAGACATGAGTCAATAGTTAGTCCTGCATAATGTGTTGTCCGGCTCAATGGTTCATTGGTGTGTGATATGTGTGATTCCTGTATGACATGTACTGCTTGTTGCAAATGTACGGCATCAATGTGTATTACGTAGCCTCACTGCTGCTACTCCCTCCCTCCGAGCCCATTCACCAGTGTGCGCAGTGGGGTTGCATCACTTGCACCCCTACGGCACACCATTGTCATGCCCGTCTGCGCGTGTCCACAAGCCTGCCTATGACACAGGGATGTTGTGCGCTGAAGGTGGGCAGCCACGTGTGTGTAGGCCTATGGTAAGGACAGGGCGGCAAAGATGTGGAGTTCATGCCTGGCTGAACTTGCCCTGCCGTTGAGGGTAGACCTTCGGCTTATGCTGCGGAAATAGCGACATACACAGAAGTTAGCATGTATGATCCTGGACCCCAGGCGGGCTTGCTAACCCTCATGTACCCCTCGGACCAGCCCACAATCCGTGGGCATGCTACATGGAAACATTGCACATTGCATGACAGCTGGCGCAGACACTACACAAGGGACACACGCATCTGTTACCTCCTTGTCAAGGCCTAAACTCTAACACACCCAGAGCCACGTGTCGAATAACCCCTCCCTACACCGTACTGTCGTATGTAGGTCCAATAATTTACGCTCACAGGGGGGTCCGGCACATGTCCCAGGTCTACCCGACTACCTGAGGTGACAAGGTTACGCATGCTGTACAGAGCACATGTGATGTGGTATGGCCAGGGCCCCTCATGCATACATAATGACAACACGGACACACTGAGAGAATTTGTGGAACTGGCTATGGGCACGTGCACCCAGCTCCTTTTATTGTCAGGGTCACATGTCCAGTGACGCCTGTGCTGGCTGGGTGTTGGTTAGTGTACGCAACCCCTCAGGGGTGGGTTGGTGCTGGCAACGACTACAACAGTAAACAGACAATCAGAAGTTCAAAGTACGAACAGCAAGGGTCCATGACGTGAGCTGCACAGAGTTAGTGGTCCCGGATGTCCTGCGGCTGGCACAGGCACACCCGTAAGGGACGGCGATTTATGGTACACTGAGATAGGGCCACGTGAGCTGAGCGGGTCCTCGTTGATGTCCAAGGAGAATGTCGCAGAGTGTCACGGGGGACAGTGGAAGGTGTCCATCCAGGGCATGATGCAGAGGGCAGAAGCAAGCAGAAACAGGCAATATGGAGGATTTAAATGCTACAGTCTCCTTTTTTGCCAGCATTTAATTATCAGCTACATGATGAAGAGAACCCCCAGGCCATGGACTCAGACGCCAACAAAGTTCAACGGGAGAGTGCCCATGACTCCCGTGGCACAGAGTCAGTGGCACCAGAGCTGGAGGGGATGCAGTCTGCGATGAGGCCTGTACAATGATATGAACTCTGCAATGGACAAATCAATACTCAGTTCTAATTGTGTGTCCTACTCGACAGCAGTGTGTATCGGAGGCAGCGGTCAGCGTGGGGCAACCGCTGTGCAGCCAGCTCCTCCTGGATCTCTAACACACGGCGTTGGAATGGCATGTGTAGATGATTCCTGGTTGATGGAGGTGGGGGCACCAGAGCCGAGCAGGTGCGCACCCTGCGATGATGCCGTGTCATGCCTGGGATGGACTGGATTGGATTTGTCTGAGGCTTGCTGGACCGGTGTGTGGGCTTAAGGCAGCAGTTCTCAGGGGCCCACAGACACGTGTGGTCGGAAGGCTATGCACAGAGTTTGTGGCACCACATCCATCGAAGGGAGTATAGGGATTTAGCCTCTGCCTTAAATATGTACTCTGCCATCGTGTAATCAAAACTCAGATCCAAATGTGTGACCTACTTGTCCGCTGTGTATGCCGGTGGAGTATGTCAACGAGAAAGGAGAACTGCGGGCCTTGCTTGCAGAGGTATGAGGAGGCTGCCAATGTCGCGGGCCTCAGGCTTGGAGCTTGCACCGGCATGTGGTAGGCACTCTTGGAGACACGCTGGTGTCAGCAGTGAGGCCTGGAATGCGCATGGGCGGGCGAGACTGGTCCTGGGAGCAGCGGCCCGGGCTGCGGCAGGTGCCCAGGTTCGCAGGCATGACCGCACACGGGGTGAGAGGCTCCGCCCTGGCAGAGACATTGTGCATTCCAGAAGAGAACCACGCCCAGCGCTACGTGCTTTTTATTCACACCCCTAGGCTAGCCTGGCGTAAGCCGGGCCAGCCCACTCGTCACACGCTTACAGGGGGGATGTACCAAGCTACATTTCTGTGATTTTCCCCACAGGCTGGGGTCAAATGGTTGCGTCCACTGTCCACGACACTACGACCACCAGCATTACATGTCGCCATGGATATGTCTGTGGTCTGAATACTGCAGTCTGTCCAGCACATCCACGCCACACTTGGCATTGTGTGCATTCTCATTCATGGGTCAGTTGCCTCCTTCGCACATGCCTGGTTCCCACCTCTCCCCACATTGCGCTATTGTGTGGCTGAGGTGTGTGGTGTGTTCATTTGGTACTTACCAACAAGCACTGCATTTCCATAGGTGCCATCCTGGAAGCGCCGGTTGAGGATGAACTGTCGGAAGATGTATGAGTCATGTACACTGCCTGGGTAGTTGGCGACGGCATTGGTGAAGAGTCCCCGGTGGTCCACTATTGCCTGCACATTGATGGAATGCGTGTGCTTTCTGTTGCGGTAATTGTGTGCAGTGTCGGCAGGGGGGACATGTGTGCAGTCAATTGCCCCCAATACCCCAACACGTGCGGGAATGCAGCTAAGGCGTAGAAGCCTTGCTTGGTCTCCAGGTGTTCCTGCGCAGTGTGGGGGAACTTTTGATAGGGCTGGCTGTGAGACTCCTCCGACTCTGGCGGTTGTTGGTTGGAATCTCTCAGAGACCAACAGGTGCAGCACAGCCAGTAGCTTTGTCTGCGGAGGGATGTTGGTTGTCCGCTGTGTTGGTGCCATCAGCCTTTGAGCAATGATGTTCAGGATGCGGAGGATGGTTGTCCTTTTGAGTCTGTAGTGTGCAATGATATGCTCTGGTGTTAAGTCTGTGAGGCTGGTGCGTTTCCTGAAGGTCTGCAGTCTTTGTCTGCGCTGCTGATCTGTGGTGATCCTGGTGGGGAGGGCAGAGGCCCGGGGGGGTGGCGGTTCTGGGTGTGGTGGCGGTGGGTGTTGTGGCCCTGTTGGGGCTCCGAGCTGCATGATGAGTAGCTCCATGGCATCTGTTGTTCTTTAGGTGTGGCTCTCGGCTGGGCTCCCTTTTATGCTGAAGGTTTTCGTCCGGCTTTGCACTAGGTTAGAGCAGGTGTTAATTTCCTGCTGCTAACGTGCCTTATCACAGGTTTTGGGATCTTATCGCCCAACTGGCCGGTCGTTGAGAATGTTGTGGGGTGGTGTTGTCGCAGCTTTTTGCTTAGGAACGCCTACTCTGCATCTCATTAGCGATAGTTGCCGGGGTCATCTGTGACGATGTATTTTGATGATGCTATCGCCGGAAAACTGGTGATATGGGCTGTTAGCACCGGCTTCTGAATGGGGCGGTGAATTTATTGTGAGTTTGGCTGCGATAAAGTGCCAATAACTCGGCGATAGCTCCTTGAGAATATGCCCCATATCCTTGGTCGAATGCTTAGACCCCCTACAGGTCCCCAATGTAATCCCTTTGTCCTCTCTTACACAAACAGACCACCCAAACATTGCTTCATAAAATGAAAACACATACGATCCTTTGACGGATCACTGACAGAATATCAAAAACAGAAATATCATGTGGACATAATATTGTGTCAAAAATATGAGGACCAAAATATTGAGAAGGTAAGTGCTAATAGGTAAGCATAGAAGTACTATTCTTAACTCCACATATACTTACTTTGAAGATATCATCAAAGTACATATAGGTGGAGTTATATATAGTAAAAATGTTCTTATCTGTAGAAACTTACCTTCATGATAATTTTGTCCTCGATTTTCTTGACACGATATTGTGGTCCACAATAGTTCTGTTTCTGATATTCTGTCTAAATACCTCAATTAACTCTTTAACACTAGGCCAGAACACAACTATTTATCTCTTATCTCAAGCAGACAATGAAGACGTAAACTGTTTAACAACAAATTATACCAAATATGTCAGCAGCACTTGATGAAATAGCAACAATTGCTCTGAAAAAAGAGAAATAAGAAACAATAGGAGCATGGTTCTTTAAGAATTCAATGAGCAGAAGAAAGCAGAGAGAAAATTAGAAAGGGGCTAGAGGAAAAGATAGTCAAGCTTAATACTCTTAAATCTGCCAATGGAATAGAAAAAATATACAAAACATACTTAAAGCTGTAGTTTTCTTTTTCCAACAGGCACAAGACAAAGCAAACAATATATCAAAAACCATTTGACATGGAAAACAAAATAAATAAACCACCGCATCTGGCCCCTTCTGAGACCTCTAAAACCAAATGTGATCAATTCGCAAAATTCCTCTTTGAAAAAACTCAAAGGTAGAAGCACCATTCCAGTGATGCAGGATGATATTTCATGACGAACACCCTATCCCAGTGTCCTTAAACTAAAACCTTAGAGACTGTTTACTGGAAAGAGAATGTTCCCAGGCAGCTTAACAGAGGGCAAATTGATTTCCTGCAAATAACAGTAATGGGGCTGCCTATACCTTTGGAAAGGTAACCGGGCTACCCTTTCGTTCAACAAGAGCCTGAAGACATGGTCATCAATCATCTAAAAGAACACATTTAGGATAACAACCCACAAGCCTCACACTAAGTATGTTTGAGAAAAAAGTGTAGCACTGAAAAAGAAACCCTGTTGTTAATGATGATGATCTGAAGGTTCTCCAGTCAAAGACAACTCTTCCCTACAAACTTCCATAGTCTCAATGCCGCGGTTGACACAGTCCACCATAAAGCCCTCGTCAATAAGCTAGAAAAAGATGGAAATGGAGGACACTGTCCTAAAATGGATGTGATCCTACCTGAAAACCAGATCCTGGACAATTACAATGGGAAACCTCTCATTAGATCCATCACAACCTCCACAGGGCCCCATACTGCTCCATACACAAGTTATATGTTAAACCACTCAATGACAAAATCAGATGTCTAACTCTCCTTCAACACATTGCCGATACCCACCTCTCTTAGATTTAGCTCTGAATAAGATATTGCTAATCTAAAGAACGCCTTTGAAATAATTCAGACAGGCTATTCACACACCTTCTAAAGCTCAACCATGACAAAAGTGAATTTCTTCTCAAATTCACAATAACAAAATATTTCCTGAATGAATCAATGTTTTATAAAGCATGACATCTACCCTAAACCAGGGCATCCAAATACTGTAGTCCACAGGTAGGCAGAGCAAAAGTGTTAATTAGAATTGAAACACCATATTTTCAGACAATGTTAGTCTTGAAATGACACCTTGCCTTGGCAGTCCATCCAGAAAAATATTAAGTACAAAATCCTATGTCTTGTAAAGAGAGCAGTATATCAAATCCCAATGCTTCCTGTATGAACATTCTTTGGATTCTATGTCGAAGCTTGTTTTAGTCTCCACTCATCTACCACCTTTCTATTTAGTAGTAGTGAACACTTTATTTTGGCCAGAAGTCCATACAAGTACAGCATAAAAACAGAATACACAGACTTATTAGCAATCGTAAATCATAAAATGTTGCAATAATTGGGAATTACAATCTGCAGATGTAAAATACATTGAGGAGAAAAGGGAATTTTCAGATTAAGTGCATACTGACATAGCCGCATGTATGTATACAGTACACGGTTAGATGAAGACCTACTATAACGAAATTCCCACTGCGGTTGAAAATACAGTTGCTAACCAAGTTTATCTAGAGCATTATGTTAGAAAAGTAAAACTAATAAAAACATTATTGTAAATTGGCGAACCTGAGGACCAGGACATCAAAACTAAATAGATTATATGTGTAAATGTTTCATAACAAAGCAGCAAGTGTCTATATAGTTCACAGTTACATGAAAACATATTACAGCAGAATACCCGGTAGGCTGAAAAAATACAGTTACTAACCAAATTTATCTAAAGCATTACATGAAGGAAAAAACAAATGAAACTAATGAAGATACTATTGTGAAATTGCACACCTGAGGACCAGAACATTGAAACAGAATAAGTTGAGTGATCAAGTGAAAAGATAAAAGGGGGATGACAAAAACCTCAGTTAAGGGTTCGCTATGTGCTCCTACAATTATGGTAAGTAGATCTAAATTCTTAAACAACACTTGGGATAAGAACAGGAACCCATTATAACCACTATGTAAACAACTGGGGAGTAGTACCTTCCAGCAGCTAAGTATTGGAGACCAACATGTCCACCTTCAGGATGGCAAAAGGATAGAGCTTGCTTACTGGGACTGGGACTGGGACTGGGACTGGGAGGCCATGGCATTTAAGGATAAGGGGTTAGATGGTCTCAAAAGAAAACCTACGTTTGCTGGTCTGTCCTTTAGTGATTAAGGGGCATATGTACAAACCCCTTTCGCCCCCACAACGTCACTTTTTATGATGTTGTGGGGGCGATAGGGGCATTACCTTATTTACAAGGCAGCGTTAAGCCACTTAACATGGCTAAACAAGGCCTCCTTTCATGCTATGTTTAGCTTGAAAGGGGTGGGCAGTGGGTGTTGTGGTGGGTGTTCCACCGCAACACCCATCGATTTTGACGCTGCCCCCAATTTACAATTACAGCGTAAATAGGAGGCAACGCCAAAATTAAGACCAAGGAAAACCTGGCCTCAAGTTGGCGAAACAAGGAGAAATGCACTATCTCTCCTCGTTTTTGCTTTTTCCATGTGTGCTGCACACATGGAAAAAGCAAAATGCCTTGGATAGTTTATGTACAGGGAGGTCCCCATTCTGTACATAAACAATTTAAAAAAAAAAAAAAAAATGTGTGACTTCCCTGTGTGCTGCATTAAGCAGCACACATAGAAGTGACAAAATGGCATTTAAAGATTGTTTAACTATAGGAAGGGGGACCTTCCTGTACATAAAAAATCTTTCCCCTGCACGCAGACAACCTTGCTCTATGGTCAACAGTGGCTGCGTTGGAGCTACACTGCTAAGTGTAGCACCATCACAGGGGGAAACGCAAGGCTGTACCATTTAGTTGTGAATATGGTGCAGCCTTGTGTTTCTGACGTGGCAGAGCGAGGCGTTAAACCATGACGGCTACCGCCTCACTCCGCCACTTCCTTGAAAATATGTCCCTAAGAATGTTCATAGATGTAAGATGCATATATTGACTGGGAGCCTATAGATTTATGTGCAAAGCCGTATGGACCAAGCCACAAGAATGTATCTGCTGATGGTAAGTGCTATAATCCTTGAGGAAATGCCCAAAATGAGGCACAAAGGGCAAATCAGTTTGCATCAAGGGTGCAAGTAGAATGGGCAGAAAAACATGAAGTGATCCATATCCTCACATTTATGCCCACACAATTTACAGTCTGTCATCAGAGGAAGATCTTGAAGCCATTTGCTGGTGAAGGCCCTAAATGGCAAAATGTCAAAGCAAAATTTGATATATAGGCTTTTTGCCATCGGGGGGGGGGGTAATCTCCTTGTGGTAACCCATGAATTTAGGAGAAGGTTTGCAGATCAGGTAATGAAGTGATAAAGAGCCTAGATTAGATGACTGGTGCCACTGGGCCACTAAAAAGTTCCTATAAGCTTTCTTTAGGATAGTGTTTGAGTTAGGAGTGATACATTTGGTGTAAAAAGATCGCAAATCCAGTTTGCAATCTAATCCTTGAGGTGGGTGAACCACTTGATCATATTGCCTAGGTCTATGTTCCTAGTTCCAAAAACATTCCTTCTATACAAATTCAGTTCCCGATTGGACCAAAGTCTAATCCAATAAAGAACAGGTCTTAAGGCAGCAAGATGGTCTATACCTTCATGAAGGGTGTCTATAATTATAGGTAAGGTAGGGGAAGACTGGAGAAGTTTAAGCAGGGACTTAAGGAAATAAAGCTCCTTAGATTTTCCCCATACCTCTGTTTCCATGAAGTGCAGCTGTTTGAGTTTTGGCTCTGTAGACCTTTAGTGCTGGGGAGGTCACCTGCAGTTGTGAGGATGTCAGTGGAGGTGTGAGGAATGATCAATCTGCTTTTGAGAATGTGGGGGAGTATGAAAGGGACTAGAGATCCTTACCCCAAGATAGTCACATGTTTGGAGGAGAGTTGTGGCCAGGGCGAGCTGATACCTAAGGCTCTAATGTGGTCTAAAGGCCATAAGTTTGCTTTTTTGCTTGTTGATTTCTAAACCTCTTGAAAGACAATAGTTCTCGATTTTAGTTAGAAGATTTTGTAGGCCAGATGGAGTTCTAGAAATGAGAAGGGTGTTGTGAGCAGAGAGGACCACAGGGATTTTAGTTCCGCTCAGCTTCTGGACATCTTCCTCCTTGACATCTAACTGATTGGTAACCCCATTGATAAAAAGAGAGAACAGAGTAGATGCCAATACACACCCTTGGCGCACTTTCCGACAAACACGGATATCCTTGCTAAATGTGATTGATGAAGTCTGACAAGGATGTTTAAAATGTCAGGGGGAATTCCCGAATCACCAAGGGCATCCCATAGAATACGCTCAGGGACCAGATTGAATGCAGCCCTAAGGTCAACAAAAGCCACATTCAGATGGTTGTTGGATAAGATGGTATACTTCAAAACAAGGAGAAGCATTTGGTCTAAGGTGCTAATCTTGCTCTGAAACCCATTCTGAAAAGAGGATAGAATGTTAGCTTCATCCAGCCAATCCAGAAGCTTTGAAAGAAGCTGAGAGCTAAAGATTTTTGGGAGGTTGTTTAGTATGCTGATCAGCTTATAGTTTTTAGTTTCACTTCTTCCCCCACCTCTCTATTTATTCTATCATGCACTTTCACCTTGGGTGGTAGGCCCTTCTCCCCATACAACACATTTCTCTAAAAAATGTTTCCTGAATAGATACATAAACTGATCATCTGAAGTTTAAGAGAGAAGTTAAACCCTTCCTATATTCATACTAGCTAGCTGTATTTCAGTCATTGGTGTATTTTCTTAGCACCAAGATGTATATGGGTTTGAGCTGTGGTCAACGAAACACAATAAATACAAACATGCAAATAACTTTCATTCTAAGGGCCCAATTAGGATGCGGGCTGAAACGGCTCAGACTGTTGGTCGGAGCCCTTCAGCCCACATTGTAATCGGCTGGTCAGATTCCTTTCCGACTGACCCATTTCAACCCGAATCGGTTTCCTAAATGGTTTCGGAGGGGCCCGTCCGCCATTCGGAAAGCCTTTAGTAATCCCTCGGCCGGCTCTTTCCGACGAGTGATTACGATGGCAGATTCTCACTGCCTTTCTGTGCCTACCTTTCCGACACAGAAAGGCATTGGGAATCTGTATTTGGGACCCCCCAGCAGGGCCCCCATGGGTGCAAGGCCTGCTGAATGGCGGCCAAGGGGGCACCTAAGGTACACCCCTGTTGATCCCTGCACCCGGTGGCAGACACCTTGAGGTGCCTGCCACCGGGTGCAGGGAGGAACTGCACCTCTTCTCTTTGCAAAGAGAGCATGCATTCTGTTTGGAATGCTCCCATTGTAAAGAATAGGATTGCGACTGAGCAGGGTTCAGTTTCACCCTACTTCCTGGGCTGAAACTGAAGACAGGAGGTCATTCGGTTCCAGTTCCCAACTGATGTTGGACGGACTCCAGTCCGTCCGACATCGGAATCGGCCCCTAAGTCTGAAAAGTATTTGTGGATGGCTGGGATATCTCAGAAACATGTGATCTCTCCACTTAAACCATTACCACACGAGGAAGATGGAGGTTCAGCGAGAACCAAGATGAAGCCATGAGCCCTAAACTATAGGCAGCAGCACTGCAAGTGGTTATTGAAAGTTAGGTGAAAACAATACTCTCATTCGACAACATCCTCCTGATGAAAAAAATGGATTTGTAACAATAGTGGAAAAGGAAAATGGAAATTAAAAAAACTTTACTTTCAAAAAACCACCCTCAAAGTCCAACACATAAAGTGCATTCACCCTTCATATCCCACCCCTTCCGACCACAAAATACACCACATAGAAACCTGTGTATTTCCTACCCACTTCCTAATCCCAACGTACCCAATATAGTCTTCAACAGCAACCCAATATAACACCAGCACATTTCAGGAGAACACCCATTGGATCATACTCCTTTGTAACGCTAAAACATCAAATGGAGTCTCATTCACACCTTAGCCCTGTCTAACCCAAATAAAGCCCACAACAGCATTTGCATCCTATGCTTTCAATAACCACAAGGTACCCCGTGAGATTACCCACCAAAGTCATGACCACTGTAAACTCAACCCATTTCATGAGAACATCCACCGTATTCTACTTCTCCCTAATTCCAACACAATTCATGAGAGCACCCTTCACATCTTGACTTTCCCATAAGCTAGATATACCCCACAAAAACACCCTTCACATCCTGGCCATACCCCGAACTCCGTACACACCATGACTATGGTGATGGCAGTCCTCTTGAATGCTTGGATAAGTGACCTTGTTAGTTGTTGATGTGATATTGGCAGAGAAGATCCTCCTCAAATTTGTCCATGTCCATGTTCTTCTCTTCCTCATCCTTCCCTTCTACTTGTGAGATATTCTATGTGTCAGTTTGAAGAGCTGATTGGTTTTACTATGTGTGTTTGTGTTCATTTATGACTAGGCATAACCTTTGACAACAGCTGTCACACCACTTTGTGATATTTCACTTGATGATAATTCATTTTCTTTGCCCTTTTGGACAAAGTTGCGAAGTTCTGGAGAGAAGTGGCAGTTGTTCGGGGTGTGCAGATGTCAGATGAAACGAGGCTTAAGTGTATAGATCAGGTCACATATGGTTGCAGGCCAAAGGAATGAATCAGTATTCAGAAGAATTAGTTTTTTGTGGCAGCAGTTGTCCAGCTTTCAGCAGGCTTTCCATGGCATGTACCTTGAGGTGTGCTGAAGAGTATGTGTGGAAGTGGTACAAGCAGCAAGTAGTGGCACATAGCAGTGATATCACTCAGCAGTGTATGTGATACTATCCCATGTGTACAAAAACTAATGTAGTGAAATGCCATGCACCTATTCTTCTCAAAGACTGTGAGAAACGTTGAACAGTTTTATCCACCTGGTTATTGTAGCATCCTCTCAAGCCTGGGCACCTGCGAATGACTATGTCACACACAGAGTTTAGTATAACACATCTTTATTCTTCTGCGCGTTACCATGAATTCAACATTCTAAACGTGCATTCACTTCACTATGCTCTAACACTTACATCACAGTTCTATGGAGTCCATCAGGAGTCAAAAGAGTTCCATCATTGCTAACTCTAGGGACTCTAAATCTCCTTCATGGTTAAATAATTTTATTTTATTTTTTAAATATATACAATCCTAACTCTTCAGTGAGCCTTTGTGGCACTCTGATCACACGTCCCGACTGTGTCTACAGAAACTTGGGACAGGCAGTCGAAGTGTCCATAATCTGTGGTGGCGATGTAGGAGCAACAGCAGTTAGAGGTTCTACAATTGTCCTTTCAGACCCAGTCTCAACATTGACATCAGTGCCTGACGAGCGATAAGCCACATGTCAGGAATGCAAGGAATCTCGCAAAATAGACTTCCCAGGACGTTGAGCAGTCACCATGTATCCTTTGTTGGTCACAACATGAAATGGCTCAGCATTGAAGAGAGCATCAGATTTCCTTTTTTAAGGCTGATAAACAATGACTCGATCTCTTCTAGTAAACGTAATGTATTTTACATGTCTGCGCTTGTCTGCATAGGCCTTCATTTTTTTCTTAGGTCCAAGTCTCTTATACAGGTTTATTCCTCAGTACTTGATCTTCTGTTAGTCCACTGGGGTAACTTGGTTGTAATGGCTCTATCGAACATTAAGGTTGCAGGGCTTTCACCTGTGGTTGAGTGAGGAGTCGAATGGTAAACTCGAAGTGTAGAATTTAAAAGTTTTAAGGTTGAGCTGTTCCAATACAGCATGTGGAACAGCTTTCTTGAGAGTACTCATGACATTTTTGACAAGGCCATTGACCTGTGGCCAAAGAGGTGTGCTCTTCTGATGCTCCACATTCAGATGACTGAGAAAGTCTCTGAAGTATCGACTGTGGAAAGGTGGGCCGTTGTCAGAATTATGATCACAAGAACACACTATGTCATGAAGATGCTGTCTAATCTCGTGATGAGACTTTCGTGAGTGGTGGATGAGAGATCATCTATCAATAGAAAATGGGAGCATTCATCAACAGTCATCATCAGGTGATATACATTGTCAAGAGGACTGAAGAAGTCAATGGCAAATCTTTCCCATGCAACTCTGACATGTTTAAGGTGTGTTGAGTGGTTTTCGATGAACAGCAGTTGCACAGATGACAGGCTTTTAATTCTCAATCAACTCTCTCATCGAGATGTGGAAACCAGACTCTGACGTGGAGAGCTCATTTTGTGGACACTATTTCACGATGTCCTTCGTGAACCATTTCAATTATCTGTTGACACAGACTCTCTGTGTTGGATGTGGCCTTTTTTTTCAGGGTCATCCCAGGACTTTTTGCCTTCCTCCTGTATTTTTTCTGACCTGTTGTTGGTGGTTTTAGGACTCTGGGCACTTTATCACTGCGGATCAATGCTAAAGTGCATATGCTCTCTATGGTAAACTTGGTAAGATTGGTTTTCACCTGTTTGGCATATTTAATTTACCTATCAGTCCCTTGTACCGTGGTATCCCATATACCCAGAGCCAGTAAATTAAATGCTACTGATGGGCTCTAGCTAGCCCTATGGGCAGGGTGCAGTGCAGGTAAAAGGTAGGACATGTGCCATAATTGTGTGGCATGTCCTGGTAGTGACAAAAAGCCTATTTGGTTTCTCACTGCTGTGAGGCTGCCCTCTCATAGGGATGCATTGGGGATTCCTTGATATGTGCTTCAGTGGTAATTCCTGACATGAGAGGGGTAGCGTGATCAAGTTTGATATGGTTGGAATTGTGGTGATAAATTCTGCTTATTCGTATTAGCAGATTTACGATTACTTTTTTAGAAATGCCACTTTTAGAAGTAGGCATTCCTGTATGCTATGTGTCTTTGTACCTACCTGATGTGTAGTGACCATCTGGTTCTGACTGACAGGGGGAGAGGGGATGTGAATTCCCTCCAGCCAGTCCCTAGAAGGGTTGAGGTGCGTCCTGCCCTGCTTGGGGGACTCAGAGGTAGGCTGAATAGGCCTGGGCTGCATTTGGAGTGGTGGGAGGAGTAGCACCTACATCTGAATAGAGCTGTGCCTGCCTTCCACAATGATGGCTCCGTCCCCTGTGGTGTGTCTGGAGGCAAGGCATACACTCACAATGGAGGTGGTGGTGCACTTGAAAAGATATTCTAAAGTGCCCCCAGAACTGGTTTGTACTGGGCTCTGAGCCCTGGGCCAGGGGAGAACAAAGATATTTTGGGGTATAAGTATTACACCTAAAACCCCAAGGCTTTAGATCATCCCTGGAATTCAAGAGGACCCTTTGCCAAGGAGAAGAGCTGGAGAGACTGAGGAGAAGTACTGCCCCTTTACTGTGTGCTGTGTGGGGTTGGCCTGCGGTTGCTGTTTCTGCCGAAGGAAAGGAAAAGGGCTTTGCTGTGTGCTGTGTCTCCTGCTTGAAGGAGATATCCAAGGGCCTGTGTATGTTGGCCTCCTTTTGTGAAAGGCTCAGGGTGTTCTTTTTGCTTCACTGGAACTCCCTGCCCTCACTTGAGGTTCCATTGTGCTTTGGCTGTAGCCTACTGAGGGGCTTTCATTTTCTGAAAAAGCCCCTGTGCGCTTGGCTGAGGGAAGGTTCCTGTGCACTGTGCCGGAGGAATATTGTGCTGCATGCTCCCCTCTCCCCGTGGTGGAGAGCAGGTTGAGTGTTTAATTTTTGCTGCACTCTAAGCGTGAGGAGAGTGCTGTGAAAAGGGCTGTGTGTGGAAAAGAAGGACGGGAGAGTTGGTGAAGGTGGTACTCTCCTCCTCCCACCAAGAGGCCGGTGCGGGTGTGCACTCAATAGTAGAAGCGCGTGGTGAGTGTTATTGCCTCATTGCCGTTTGCGTCCTAAATGAGGAGCTGCATTTCCAAGGTGGTGGGCACAGAGTGGATTGCCACTCCATACTATGACGCCGCAGCCGTGCCAGGAGTCTGAGCGCGGCGGCACCCAGCCCATTGCTGTAGCATTGAGGGAGCTGAAAGGGTAGCTAGCCCCGCCCTAGGGCTGCCGGAGCAATCCCAGCATCTGGCCTGCCCACCGGAAGGAAGATTACAGACGTGGGGCGGTGTCTGTACTCGTCCTGAAAAGCCGCTACAGCCGGAACAGGCTTCCAACGACCTTCAGGCCACAAGGAGTCTTTCTTTGGTGGCGCATTTTCATCAGCAGTTGAGGGCCGGAATGGGTGGTAAACCTCAACAGAGGTCTTGTTCCTGCGCCTCCCCCCGTATTCACCGTGCAGCCCCAACGATAAGCGCAGGAGCTCTGGGACTGCTATGAAAGTCGAAAGTGGATGATTCCTGACATATGCAAATCTTATGTGGACCGTAGTTGCGCTAACAGTGATGTTAAGTGGAACCTGTGCCTGATAAGACTTTCTTTCTATACAGTAATTAGCTATGTGGCCTGAGGTGTTATACATGCTGCGCAGTGATTTGCTATATGGTCTAAAAGTGCTTACATGCTACACAGTTATTTATGGTCTAATGTGTTTTGAGGTATATTTAATACAAAGGCTATTTCTATATAACTTTGCGTGGAATTTCTTTTGTTGTGTGCCTAGTGTGTCACCGCTGTCTGAGTGTGTTGCGCAAACGCTTTACACATTACCTCTGGGATAAGACTGACTGCTCTGCCAAGCTGCCATGGGGATGAGCAGGGATTATCTTCAGCGTGTAACTCCCGTGCCCTGACTAGAGTGGTGGGTTCTACCTAGCTTCAGTGCATACCCTGGCCAACCAGAAATCCCAATTCTAACACTTCGGAATGACAATTCACAAACCTCTCAGGATAACGCTTTCTTGAGTAACAGACAGTTCTGGTACTCACTGTCACTGATAAAAAGTCGAATGTGCTGGTTCCAAGACTGATTTGCAATAATGTCTTTTAGTTTTAACATGTCACTAGCTTGACTTTGTGGCAGTGATAATTTGTTCCAATGAAATGGCAGCTGGTGTGCTGGATTTCACAATGAAATTTATGTAGGCTTCAGCTGTCTTAGAAGGGGTACCATGGCACTGTAGAGGCACTCATGAGAAATAATCGGCCGGGTTTTGATCCTTCCCTGGATGGTGCACGATTGTGCAGTTGTACTCTTGTAATCATACACCCCAATGTTCAATGCGAGGAGGTATCTTGTCCTTGGATTGCCAAAGATTGTCAACAATGCTTGATGGGCTGTCACAAGCATGAAAGGCTTTCCATATAAGAATACGTGAAATTGTTCACGAGCCCACACCACTGCTAAACATTCTTTCGCAAGTTTTGAGTAATCTCTTTCAGTTTCGGACAGACTTCTGCTTGCATATGCCACAATATGCCTTCGAGCTGTTGGGTGTCCGCTGTGTTGTGGAAGGACTGCACCTAATCCGACTTGGCTAGCATCAACAACAACCTCTGTATGAAGCTTTGGATCAAAGCATGCAATTTCAGTAGAATTCTCAATAACTTGTTTGATCCTCTTGAAGCTTTTCTTGCAATCATGTGACAAATGAAATAAAACATTATTTTTCGTCAAGCCTCTCGAATGAGCATTTTATGGTGGTGAAGTCTTGTATAATTGAAGAGCAGTAGCTTGCCATGCCAAGAATTGAACATAACATGGAAATATCTTGACAGGGATTGTCAGTTGCACTTTAGCTGGATCGGGTGTCATGCCTCATCAGAAAAGACATGGCCAAAGAAGTTTTGCTTTAAGTTATGGAGCTTACATTTGAAAACATTCAAATTCAAACCTGCATCCAAAAGTAAAGGACATGTGTGAGAGCTTTATCATGCCCCTTCTGCATAGCTCAGAAAATCAATATGTCATCACTATAGTTAAACGCATTCATGACAGGCTGTATGATACATTGAATGACATCTTGAAACAGCTGGGAAGTTGATGACACACTGAAACTTAGTCTTTTGTACTGGAACAGACCAATATGTGTGGAAAAGGTTGTAATGTACCTGCAACATTCATCAAGTTCCAACTGATGATATCCTTTATTCAAATCAAGGCGAGAGAAGACCTTCGCTCCTTTCAATTGGGTTATCCTGTCGGCTATGTGTGTGGACCTGGATGTCATTCTCATTCAATTACCTTGTATGCTAAGCGCATATCGACACAAATGTGTACATCTCCTTTATTACTTTTTTTGTGCACTACCACTATGGGAGAAACCCCAGGCATTGGACCAATGAACATTCAATGATATCATGTTTGAGCAATGACTCGAGTTCTCTTTCAACAACTTCCTATAAATAAAATGCAGTTTGTCTATGTCTTTGAGCAATAGAACAGACGTCCTCATTAATATGTAATTGTACTTTAATAGTCTTGAGTTTCCCTAGCCAATCAAACAATGAAGGCAACTGACTTACTATTTTTTGATGAGCATTAATTTTATAGTTCACTGATATCAGTCCCATATCAGTAAACAGGCACTTGACGCTGTATCTTGAAACACATGAAAGGATGCTTGTACTTTCTTTTTCTTGTGCTTCATCCTTGCTTCTAATGAACTTCGACTTTTTAATGGCATGGATGCAGCCCATGTACACAGTTTAGTTTTCAATGGCTTAAGTCATTGCAATGGAGATAGTTCATTGTATTTCTCCTCAGCCATTATGTTTATCAATGCACCACTGTCAGTAATAAAAGATATTGAGCAACCAGTACCTTTAGTGTAATCTTTGGACAATGTTTGAATAACTTTGGTGCTTTTTCATGTTGACTTTTCTTTGATCTGTATTTCTCTTCACAGGCTACCAGTCAAACATGCGCCAATGTTTCTGAGGTAAACATCGACATTGCACAACCATCGTCTTTACTTTCACTTGATGAAGCTATTGAAGAACTCTTTGACGATGATTTAGATGACGATCAACTTCTTAGGTGGTGACTTGCCTTAACTGGTATGGTCGCTTGGATTTGTGGGTGTGTGTCGAGCAGCGCTTCTGAAGCACTTGGGTGGCCGTTTTGTCTTTGTGCGGTAAAACACATACTTTTTCCTTTGCCTTTCAAACTGTAATGAAATGGTTCTTCTTCCCACAGCCTTTGAACACCAGTTGAATGGCCGGACATTTATTTTCGTTTGGAAATGAAAATCCACACCTGAAGCACAACTTCTTCAGTGGAGACATCACCCTGTATCCCCCTGCCTTGTGCTTTGGCTGGCTTACATTTTGCGTTCATGACTGACTCACTCTGAGCACCTCCGGCCTCCATATTAGCAGGTTATCAATTGGCACGCTCTTCAATGCTGGCAGCTGTGAGAACTCGCTCTAAACTAAGAGTTTCACCCAGCATTCATCATCTGAATGAATCTTACTGCCATTTGTCAATAACTCTGAGGTATAAACATTCCTCATCATTAAATTCAATGAACTTACAGTGTTTGACGAGTATATCCTGCTTCTCAACAAATTTGTTGATGTTTTCGCCATCTTTCTGTCAATCTTGACTAAAAATGTACCTTTTGTAATCTACATTTGGCATTGGATTAAATTTGAGATTCGAGGCTTATTTCATTTGATGGTATGTAATTTCATCAACTAGAGGCATCTTCTTTATGACTTCTTTTACACCTTCACCAGCTAGATTCTTAAGGTATTTGATAATATTCTTGCTATCTGTTTTTTCTAGTGCATCGTTGAAATCATCAAAAGTCTGTATCCAAGTAGACCATCTGTTGCACAAATTCACCTTTTTGGTGGTATCGAATGGTTGTGGTGGTTTCAACAAGGTGGCAGCACTGTAACCATCGGTGGAATTTATTGATGTGGAGAGTAATGTTCTTTCCAACACTGCTTGGTGATCTGGTTTATGCAAGCTGTCTCTGAGGCCCCGTATTGGCCTCTTGGTCATCTTTGATAATAACAGGAAACATGACCTCTTTCCTGGTCTCCATCTGAAAAGCAAACTTTCATGATTCCAATCGCTGCTCTCTGCTTTCTGATCTTTGGAAATCTCTGGAGTTGTTCTGAGCCCTGCTCTGCAACTTTGTTGGTGGGCAGCTTCATTAATGCACTGCAATGCAAGCACAACCCCGGGTACTTCCTCTGGGGCCACTCCATGTGGCTCGGTGTTATGATGATGACTATCTTTACTCTGTTCTGTTTGTCTTGTATTTGAATTGCTTTGCTTGTGAGTGCCTGACACCTGGCTGATCTCTGCCTCGCAGCGCTTATCACTTTGTATGATGTAAGGCTTTACATTGCGTAGTAGCATGTTAACTTTCTTTGGGGCCTTCCCAGCAGGTTCTAGGCCAACGATGTGTAGACTTCTCATTGTAGCTTTTGTAATCTTCAAATGCTTTACACAGGCTGGAGTTTTGCTTTGACTCCACTTACGCCAAGCATTGATTCGGCACTTCAACTGAGGCACAAGTGGCACGCACGAGTAGATGGACCATGGCAAACTCTCTGGGACAGTACTGCCGATCTTCAGGTTACTTATCCCCTATCTCGTTGCTAACTCACCCGACACTGCAGTTATTTCTTTAACATTTGCCCTAAAGAAAAAATCAAGCCTGTGAGCGTCTTGGCTAATGTCTCCTAATGCATGGTAAGTGTTTGTGTGTGTGATAAAAAGGCATCTCTGTGACTAGGTGCTTTAACTAAGAAGGCAATATGAAAAGGAGGGCAATAAAGAATGAAGCCAAGAAAGGACTTCAGTCCTCAAGGAATGAGCAAAACAAATGAAAACTGTCATTGCCCAGAGGAGAAGAGAGGGGAGCTCTGGAGGAAAGACAGTGAACATAAAAAGCTGTGATCATAGATGTTATTGATCCTAGATGTTATTTTAAGACAGGTTTTAATTCGATGTAGAGGATATAGAGAGCAGGCATGAGAATGAGCAGATTTTCAATGAGCCACGCTGCACACCACACAGCTGGGGAAAGCGAGAGCCGACTGCAGCTGTGCAGTGATGAAGTCTGCTGACAGTGACAGGAAATCAAAAATGTTCGAAAAATGAAGTCTTGCAAAGCAGGAGGGATCTAGGAGAGACCTGGGGCTTCCACTAGAGGACAAGTGATCGCGGACCCCACTCTGTCCGGTTAAACTGACCTCTGGACAGTCCTTGCAATGTGCACTGTCCTCAGAGCTCCCCCTGCTACGTTTGGATGCGGAAGGCAAGTGCTGGCAGACAAGGAAAGTCCCACAGTGGTTACTCATGCCTGCTCAAGGCTGCGGGACCCCTGGAGGCCTGTTCTAATCACCTATGCATGTCACTGGCCTCCCCTCAGCCCTGATGTGATTTCAGTGCATAATGCGTCCTCTAGCGGCCTCTCCCCCAGGGCTGCACCGTGGTCAAGGTCTCAAAAAGCAAACCTGTCACCAGCCCAGAGATGGCCTTAGCTACCCAGACACCCTAAGTGCAGAGGGAGTTGTATAGAGCGTCTCTCCGGCACAGAACACATTTTAATGTATGTCCTTTCAGAGACTTGGAGAAGAATCGGTGATTCTGAGAGCAGGCTCTGCCTCCTTCCCACAGGGAATCCCTTTGAAGCGCATTACAGAGATGAGAGCCTCTCTCCTGCCCTCTAGCTCTCTCCGCTGCCAGCCTCGGGTCTAAAAATAAACAGTATCTGTTTGTTTTGAGATGCATTCCCCAGAGGACCACTACTTAGAAATGGGTGCACAAAAAGTTCACATTATTTTTAATTTTTTTACAGGGTTGTCAAGGCACATGCACTGTTGGACGAGCACTGTCTGCTGCTGACATAGGACGAGACAGGGCCAGGATGGACCGGCCTTATTTCTACCTCTCTGTGGTACTTGTAGAAGGTCTGACTTAAGCGGCAGGTTTTTTATATATACATTTGCTGCGCACCATTCACAAATGATTCACCAATTTTATAAATGCAGTGTTAACGCGTGTTAAATAAACATTGTAAGGGTCACCACTTGTTTTCAAATGTATGCATGTACTTTTGCCTAAGAAGAATGTGGGTTCCATCTATTTCATTTCCTCTTATGATTCATCTGCATTCCGAGAGGACTGCATCAGAAACCCAGTGCTTTGTGGCAGACCTCAGTGGTACGCTCACTGATTTTAAAATCAGCACAATAACTAAACACCTAAAACTAGATCTATCTATCTATCTATCTATCTATCTATCTATCTATCTATCTATCTATCTATCTATCTATCTATCTATCTATCTATCTATCTATCTATCTATCTATCTATCTATCTATCTATCTATCTATCTATCTATCTATCTATCTATCTATCTATCTATCTATATAGACAGATAGATATAGATATATATAGATATATGGCAGGACACTGGACATCTCAATGTTCTCAGTCACAATACCAATTTTTATTAGTATCCTACATGTGACAGGCTATTATCTCCAAGATTAAAAACATTAAGCTAGCATTGGCTTCTGTTTGATGGTTCAAACATTTACTGTCACTTTCAGGTCAAATTTGCATATTGGCCAGGCCTGCTCAACCATCCATCTTTCAGATGATGGTTAGTTGCGTACTATTACTTTTGGTACTATGAACAACTTGCTCCTAATGCTTAGATATTTCAAAACTGCAGGGCTAACACTCTCTCTCATGCCTCTCAGGCAATAGAGCTTTGCTGCAACCTCTCGTGGGGGGAGCATAGTCCCCAGAAGACTGAGACTCCCTACTCTTGGATCATGTAAGCGCCCATCACTTGCAACGGTCAAACTCTGCATACTTCATCACTGGAAGCAGCCCTCCCTTCCCTTGTCAACTAATTGGCTCCTTGGAATATATATCACATAGCAGGATACGAGAAAATCACCTCTACTGCAGTTGACCAAATGTTCTCAATGATTATGTACATTTTTGTTCTTAATATCCTACATTTGACAGGTTAATATCTCCAGTTTTAAAAACCTTAAGCTAATAATGGTTTGTGTTTGGTGGTTCAATCATTTTTGGTCAGGTTTGCACATTTTTGCAGTTTTATATAGCGCAAACTCAACCCGAAGGAATCAGTGAGCTTTGCATGAGCACCAGTTGTATTACAGAGGGACACATTCATTTTTAGGCATGGGAAGATTACGTTATTTGCCCAGAATCACAGGATGTTTGAGCCTCCCGCCAGACTCGAACCTGGTTCCCCAGCATCAAACTCGGCTGCTCTAGCCATTAAGCCACATCCTCTCCACATAGCCTCTCTGGCCGTTATATTGGACAGGCCTGCTCAACCATCCATATTTCAGATGATGGTTAGTTGAGTACTATTACATTTGGCAGTATGAACAACTTGCTTCTAATGCTTAGATATTACAAAAGTGCAGGGCCAACACTCTCCCATCCCTCTCAGTCACTAGACTTCTGTGGCAACTTCTCCTTGGGAAAGCATAGTCCCCAGAAGACTGTACTTCCGTTCTCTTGGATCATGCTAGGGCCCTTCGAGGGAGCCACATGAAATTCCTGAACTTTGAAATATTGCAGGGCTGGTACTGAGCTCCCCAAAAGTTCTGTGAAGCCAAGCTCCTACCCCATGGCCTATGCCGGCAGTGTGACACCACCCACTGTGATCTGCTCCACGTCTTGTGGTCTTTGCATGCTATAGCTCATACTGGCCCGAAGTTTAGGGCACCTACTAAAGACCGAATTACTCCTTTGCCCTACCTTGCCCGTCTTCATGATTTTTGGGAAATCCCTAGCAGGACCTTTAATGACCACTGATGGCTAGCCACATCACTTGCGATGGTCAAACTCTGCATTCTTCGTCACTGGAGGCAGACCGTCCTCCGCCTGTCAACTGATTGACTCCTTGGACTATATATCTCCAGTGGCGGCTGGGATGGTTAGGAGCGGTAGAGTGGTGAGGCGTGGCGGGGCTGGGAGGGGTGGGGGTAGAGGAAGTCGACATACAATGAGATAAGTTAAAATAAATTTAAAAAAAAATAAAAACACTTACCTTGCGGTTACAACATCACCGAGTCGGCAAGTGCAAGGTAAGTGTTTTCTTTAAAAAATTTAATTTAACTTATCCCGTTGTATGTCGACTTCCCCGACCCGCACACCCCCCACCTCTCTGACATGTTTCAGCCATGACTGGAGACACACTGACACTGAACAATAAGCCGAGCCCCTGGAATATTAAAGCGGATGGACACTGCCGATTTGTGGCCACTGTATTCGCCCTGAAGATCAGTGGTCAAAGTTGGCGGGATCGGCAGGGCACGGCATTCCCCTACTTCTTTAATTTCATAGAGTTGTTCCCCTACTTTCTTATTTTAAACATGCAGAAATCGCCAAGGCCGATAGTTAAGGCTCAGCTTTTGGAGACAGGCGGAACGGGCAGAGAAGGAAAAGGGCTCTGTCTTTTCCTTCGTGCAGGGAGAAGACAAGGACAGTGTCCAGTTCTCCTGCCGCTGGCAACTGCACCCCCCTCTCTTTGTTCCACCTCTTCCCTCTCTTTCTGTCTCTCTCATCCTCATTTCATGAAAACGGAGACTTCAAGAAATGGGTATTACCTTCTCTTTCCTCCTTTCGTTTATTTGCTCCCCTTTGATATGGATCCATAAAAGAAAAACACTTTAGCTGGAAACGTGTCTTTTTCTGACATTTTTCAAGTGCAGCCTCGGGGTGGAGAGAAATAAAACATTCAAAATATGAAAAATAACTAACAAACTAAAGCAAGACAGAGTGGTTGCAAGGTAGCTAGATTGATTTATTCACACCTAAACACATTAGCCCCACTTTACAGTGTTTGCCAGTGAAGCGCTACTTTTGTTTTCTCGTCTCCCTTTGAACAACATTGTTTTCCCCGGGCTGGAAAGTGCACTATTCCTGGAGTTACTGAAATACCTGCTTGATGGGTGTATTGGAAAACAAGGGGCCAGATGTGCGACTATTTGAAATTGCGAAACACACAAATTGCGCTCGATTGCGAGTCGCAATTTGCAAGTTGCAATTTCAAATGTACAACAGTGTCTGAGACACTGATTGCGATTCCCAATGGAGTCGCAAAATGCGAGCCTCATAAATATTATTGAGGCAGTCGCAATTTACGTACCCATTGGGAATGGCTGGCCCTCACAGGGATGGTGGCCTGCTTGGGTCAGCAGACCTCCATGTCTGGGACTGCTTTTAAATAAAGCAGTTTTTTTTAAATGTAGTCCATTTTCTTTAAAGGAAAACGGGATGCATTTAAAAAAAAGAACAAAATGAAACGTTTTTGTTTCATTCTTTAAGGGCAGGTAGTGGTCCCTGGGACCTCTGCCTGCCCCTAAAAAAAAAATTCCCCTGCATTTGCAAAGGAGAAGGGGTCCCCTGGGGACCCCTTCTGTTTTGCAACTGCATTACCACCCTCCTGACGAGGGTGGTAAATTGCGAGTGTTTTGCAATCGCAATTGCGGTCGCAAAACTTTTGAATATGGCTTGTGAGTCGCTATTAGGAAGAGAACACCCCTCCCTAATAGCGAGTCCCAAAACACTATTTTGTGAGTCGCAACTTATTTGTGACTCGCAAAATAGTGTGAGTTCATGGCTCAGAGGAAAATTGCATGCACAAACGGGTCGCAAACCAGTTTGCGAATGGAATTTTCCATCGTACATCCGGCCCAAAATGTGTACAGCAGCTGTGTGTTCACGAGTGTGTCCCTTCTGCGCCCTGCTGTCCTGGCCTTAACGTTTCAGGCAAAAGCACTCACTAATTTCTGACTGAGTGTAAAAAGAAAAAGAAAAAGGTTACCATGTTGTTTCTGCTTACATTTCACATGCTTTACTTAATCTTGCTTTTTATAGGATGTTGTTACATTTTTTTGGTAGCATATTGCTCTAGTCTAGAGGTAATTTTAATTGAGTCACATCCAGGTGTTTATGGTGGGTCAGTGCAGTGCAAGTTTCTCTCAGTGGGGCAGAGGATGTGACACAGTGGTCAGAGCTGCTGAATTTGGAACTGGGGAACCAGGTTCAGCCTTTATGTCCAGTCCACCAGATCACTTTCCCTGAGGGAGCACATTCCCATGCTAGACCTTAGAAGGCCCGCAAGATCTTAAAAGCCCTGGTGTCTTAGCACCAGCAGGTGGACCTTAGCAGTGGCAAGTGGGGGTTAACCTTGAAGCCCTGTCCGCCACAAATCATTCTGAAGTTCACCTCCAGTCTTGTAGGCAAGCCTATGAAGCAGCACACAATAGAGTGACAGTGACTCTGTCACTGAGGTCACAGGACCCTTGAGCAGGGTGGTTTTAGGGCAGTGAAACCACACCAGGCACTGACCAGCCGAGGTCCGTGCAGGTAACAGCGGTGGGGCAGAGGGCCGGGTAAGGGGGGATTTCGAGGGACGATGCAGAGGGAAAATTAAATAAATAGTTAATTTTCCCTCGGCATCCTCCCTCGAAATCCCCCCTTACCCGGCCCCACTGCTTCACCGCTGTTACCTGCACGGACCGCGGCTGGCGCTGACTTCAGGTAGGAGTGTTGTGTTTGCAAGTATAATATGGATTTAAAAGCACTTGCTGCCTCCTTCCTGGACTCCAACAATTTTTGGCAACAATAAAAATGTCATAACTCCAGTGATTAGTATTCTTAATAGAGAGAGAGATGGTGTTTTGTCTAGTGGATGTTTTGACTCATGGAAAGGAAGCGCAGAGAATGTGCATGCTGCTTAGAACATGTACCATGCAGATCAAATAGTGCACATAATGTAAATAGGTCAGGGGGTTACTGCTTTTGTCAGAGAGGCCCTATTGTTACTTGCAGGTAATAAGTTAAAATCCTAACATAGAACAGTGAGCTACTAACTGTCATGTAAGAGCTGCATGCAAACTGCAAGTTATAAATTAGAGCGTTATGATTTTTTACCCCAGTCTTTGATTATCCTAATGTTGCGAAAAAAGGTTAATTTGGGTAGAAATCAATTCTGATTATTAAAGAGAACCTCGAACCATGGTATTACGTTATAGATTCTGAGTTTATGTTTCTCCAGACAAATCAATATTAAACTATGCTGCCTACTAGTATGGTTATCATGTGACTCCTACACCTTGTAGTCCTTTGTCTTATGTAACATTTCCTATACAGTAATTTACACATGTATGATTGATTGTCTCTGTGTAATATGTGTGATGTAAAGTGCTCTGACACCCTACACTGCTATTAGTGGTGCTGTACATTTTCTGATACTCTATCATTTTGACATTTTTACACATACGTCTATGCAAAGATTATTCCTTATTAGCACCAGTGCAGTAGTGAGAAAGGTGACCAGTCAATCTGTGCAAAGGGCCCTCCACTTCACAGCAGCACAAGTCACATTTTTTAGTAACTTTTGATCCGTTTGAGCTATAAACAATTTATTAGTTAAAATCGTCAGATTATGCAGCAGATGATGTATTATGTCGCAAATATGGCAGAGCCATCATTATGTAGAAAACATTTGCAAACCAGGATATTTTGCCATTCATGTTTGAACTGCCTCATCATGCCCTTCCCCTGTCTCTCCTCCCTCTCCCATTCCCCACACTCTCCCAACAACCCCCAGTGCCTAACATGCTCCCCCATCTGAAAAGGAGGGAATATGCACTAGAATCACTTTACCATCACAACGAGGACGTGCCACACTTCGCCTACGATTGCCGGAAGATGTCGCCTATGTACTTATCCTGCACTACATTTGTGTCCGTCTTCTTCAGGCTAACCCGATTCTGATTACCAATGTGTCTGCCCATACTTCTCCCTCTGTTCTCTTCCCCTTTACTCTGTATCGTAATGGGTGGCACTGTGTGCCACGTGCATCATCCTCATGCCTAACCTGGTATGTTCTTGTATTTTGTATAATATTAAACTCTTGATAATTAAAGGTTGCAACAAAAAAAAGAAAGGAGTGCAAAATAATTCACATTATTTTGATATTTTTACGAGATTGCCAAGGCACGAGCTGTCCCTGATGTTGACATAGGACGATACAGGGCCAGGATGCACTGGCCTTATTTCCACCTCTCTGTGATCCTTGTAGGAGGTCCGACTTAAGCGGCAGTTTGTATTTATATACATTTGCTGCACACCATTCACAAATGATTCACCAATTTTAGAAATGCAGTGTAAAATCTTGTGATATCAACATTGTAAGGGTCATCATTTGTTTTCAAATGTAAGTATGTAGTTTTGTCTGGAAGAATGTGTGTTCCATCTATTTCATTTCCTGTTATGATTCATCTGCATCCCCAAAGGAATGCATCAGAAACCCAGTGCTTTGTGGCAGGCCTTATTGGCACGATCCTTGATTTTAAAACAGCCCAATTACTAAATACCATGTGTATGTGTGTTTTTGCATGACCCTGAACATCTCAATGTTCTCATTGACTATACCAATATTTTTATTAGTAGCCTGCATTTAACAGGTTATTTTATTCAGTTTTAAAATCATTAAGCTAGTATTGGCTTCTGTTTGGTGATTCAAAAATGTACTGTCATTTACAGGTCACGTGTTCGTTTTGGCCAGGCCTGCTCAACCCTCCATCTTTCAGATAATGGTTAATTGAGTACTATTACATTTGGTGCTATGAACATCTTCTAATGCACAGATATTACAAAAGTGCAGTATGATTATTTAAAGAATGGTGAGGATTTACAGAGGTCTGGCAAATGAGGGCCTGTATTATGTAAAGGGTGTCCTTTAACTGGATGCGCTAGGGCACAGGCGGGTGAGGTGCACCCTGTCACAGTTTAGTTGCTGCCTCCAGTAGATATATGAACTCCTGCCTGCACTGCCCCACAGGCAGCACATTAGTGAAAAATGGACACGCTCTTTGAAGCACCCAGTTTGCCTTTCATTCCCCTTTAGGTGGGCTTAAAGAATAACTCCTCCCCAAAGCGTCCACCGTTTATTCCAGTTGAATGATACCTCCTGTGATCCATGACAAAACCAAAGTGGAACTCTCATGGGAAGACGATTTGGGAATGAATTGGCCTATCTCTTTTTGGAACAGAATTTGGACGAAGCTTAGGAAATCATCCAGAGTGACCAGCACAACACAAACACTCTTCTTCATTTATAACAGATTGTTTCTTACCCCCAAGCACCTACATAAAAATACAACACAAATCTCAATACTTCCTGAACATGTTACCAGGTCGACGCCGATCTCCATCATATGCTGTTCACATGTCCACATGTTCTTATATTTTGGAAACAGGTCTGGCACCAAATCAACACTATATTTCACACCACAATTCCCCTCCTCCCCACAAACATTTTTCTAGGTAGTTTAACACTGGATTGGAAAACAAGTCAATCCCAGCTACCACTTATTGATTTGTTAATAGCTGTAGCCTTTCAGCAAATATCAAAAAACTGGAAGGACTCCTCTAAATTGTCCTATTTAGCTTGTTGGTATGCTGTATGTCATAATCAGCGCCTTGATACAGCACTCGTACATGCTATATCTCTTGCTACTAAACGTTTTCACCTATGGGACCCACTCACACAATTTCTAGACGATACCGTGAAGAAAACTTCTTTACCCACTCCCTCACAACAAGAAGTTATCAAGCGTCCTTGACCTCCTACTGTTTGTCTACAATTATGCTTGATTTATAACTTTCTATAATAGTTTTTAAAATTGTGTATTTTCGACATATATTGTTATTTACGATTTCTGTGAACCTTTGACTGTATTCATATGTTCTTATATATTATCCTTTTACCATTTTAGCGGATATTATATATTAATATTACTCTTTATTGTACCTTTATGTATCCATGTATTAACAAATAACTGCATATACGAAGCATTGTTTTTATGATCATATTAATTTTTTCAATAAACCTTTTCTTGAACTTAAAAAAAGAATAACTCCTCCTCCCCTGCCACTTGGGGGTCGATGCCATAGGCCTTTGGGACTGCAGGCACTCTCCTTGTGCACCACGTCTTTGAGGCGTGCAGTCAGCGCGCCTCCTAACTGCTACTTTATTTTAATGTCTGCGTCTGTATTATGGTGAGTGCACAAAGGCAAAATGTTTCTTCATTTGTATGTGCCACGCCCTCATACAGATGAGGATACGCCCCCTAGAGATCGTGCGGGCACACATGTAGCACTTTCATAGTCTGAATTATAGAATGAGCTGAGCAAGCATCTGCAAACCTCTGTAATACCGCAGGGCAGGGCTGGACTGGCCATAGAGGGCATCTGTATTTCCCCAGGAGGCTGGAAGGATGGGGGCCAGTTTTACAGCTGTGGGGGCCGGTTTTGTTACTGGGGGCTGATTTTGCAGCAGCGTTGCAATATTGGCCCCATGTAACACAAGCAGCAGTGCTTCACACTTGCAAACCCAGAGAGCTAGCCCTTCGAAATTGCCAGGGCTGCTTTGAGATCCCAGTCCGGCCCTGCCAAAGGGCACCCGGAGGGCAAACAGCAGGAGCACATACTTGCTGAATACCCAGGCATTCGGAGCAATGCAGCCCAAGGTGATGAAAAATAACTATTCTACAGGGGTTCCATGCCACAAGTTTGAAGAAAGCTCTAATAGGTTTTGCTTTGCTGCTGCCAGATATGGTTTAGTTTAGCTTGTGCCATCACCTCATCATGTGCCCACAAGTTTCTTTTGCTCTGGCACACACAAAATCTATATTATGTTGAAATCATACTCATATAATTCTGTGCCAAAGACATCAAAAACTTAACAAGCCTTGTGCACTTAATATCAGTTTTGCTGTCTAAGGCCAATTGATCAATATGCTGAAAACAAACATAATAGTGTGTTGTTAAACGTGAAATAGATACAAGTGTCTGGTCACGGGTCAAAAGGAAATGCGTAACGTTGATATTGCTCTCAAAAGACTGAAACAAACAATGTAGTAAAAAACTACTGCGGAATTTAGGCGGATATATACAATAAAACATTGGGGCGCAGTGTTATGCCAAAATTGGTAACGCCACACTTCAACATTTTTTAAACGCAGGTATGCCTTGTATTTACAAAAATACGGCGCACCCCTGTGTTTCCCTTGGTGCTGGTGCTAAAAAATCTGTCTAGCGCCAGAGCAGACACCCATGCGCAACATTGCAAAGGTGACTGCTCTGCAGGGGCGATTGTTCATGTGCAGGAAGGGATACCTTCCTGCACATAAACAATCTTTATAGGCAATTTACCGCTTCTATGTGTGCTGCAGAATGCAGCGCAAGATAGGAGGAGAAATATAATTTCACCTCGTATCGCTCTCCTAAGACCAGATTTTACCTGGCCTTAGTTTTTGGTGCTGCCCCATCCTTGTAAATATGGGGCAGTGTCAAAAAGCATGGGGTGTTGAGGCGGAACGCCCAATGAAACACACATTGCACGCCCTTTTCATGCTAAGTGAAGCGTTGAAAGGGGCCTCATTTATAAGGTGACGTTAAGCCACGTTAAGTGGCTTAATGCTGCTTTGTAAATAAGGAAAAGGGGATATTGCCACCAGAACGCCACTAAAAGTGACATTCTGTTGGTGAAATCCCTTTTAAATATGCCACTATTTACTTGTTGAAACTGTTATATGTTTTAATATTTACTGGATTACCCACATTCACAACAAAAGTGGATTTCAGGTTTGTTCCTGCATGCAGGAAATGATTGAAAGAGAAGGAGAAAGAGTGGTCACTGTCTAGATGTTAACTCTGTCTTAACTCCTACAAGGCTGGAACAATCTGATTCCTATCAGACAAACTGATTTATGTCACAAATACAACTCACGCTACACTACCTCCCACAGATAGTGGACATCAATTTTTGCATGACCACTGACCAAAGTAGCAAAAGAGTTAAGCAAATGAAAAGTAAAAGGTTCAAAACAAGGTAGTTAACAATATAAGATTTTATCAGTTAAGATGACATAAAATGAAATTAATCTAATGCAGGGGTCAATGATTGATACGCCAAGCCACAAAAAGTTGCCCACGAGCATGTGAACATGGTCCACGAGTATCTAAGATTAACCCTGGTAGGTTAGGTATGGGAAGATCCTATGTGAAGTCATGAAACAGTGCTCACTAGGTAGTGGGGAAGGAAACAGTTCCTTTTGTTTATATTACCCTCACACAACCTAGTGGTGTCATGCTTCATCGTCGGGTCACCCTGACCCCTAGAAGTTAGGGTGGGCTCGACCGTATTCCAGGGAGCTCTTGATGAGATCTGGCCAAGAGGATTTTAAGATTAAAAATCTGCAAACAGATCCCAGTATCCGTTTATTATTGGATCTGTCAGAGATATTAAAAATTTGAATAGATTTGGTCAACTGGGAGTGTTATGGTCCTATGACTCTAGTGCCAACATGCTTCAGTCCTAGATAGGCCAGAAAGGTCCTGAACTTTCTTCAGGGCAGAAGAGACACAATCCTCCCTGCATAGAGACGAAAGGGAAGTCCCTATCCTGCTTTTATAAATAAGGGCAGATAGCTGCTCCTTATACAGTAGAAAAAAGACAACTTTATCTTTTACTTCATTTTTTCTCTATCCCTCTTGGAGAGACACAATACATGGCTGAGGACCTCAGGATTTCATGTGGTAGCTCTTTAGTCACACAGGCATCAAGGGTCATGCCCCGCAAAAAACCTAGTCGGGGACGTTTCTAATATCCCTGACAGATCCAATATCAAAGGGATACGGGGTCTGTTTGCGGATTTTTAATCTTTAAATCCCCCTGGCCATATCTCATCAAGAGCTCCCTGGAATATGGTCAAGCCCACCCTGACTTCTAGGAGTCAGGGTGACCCGATGATGAAGCATGACACCACTAAGGTGTGTGAAGGTAATATAAACAAAAGGAACTGTTTCCTTCCCCATTCCCTAGTGAGCACCGATTCATGACTTCACATACGATCTTCTCATACCTAACCTACCAGGGTTAATCTTAGATACTCTTGAACCCTGTTCACATGTTCGTGGGGTACTTTTTGTGGTATGGAGTTAGAACACAGGAGGACGTACTCCCATTAGAGGTTTCCTCTTGGCCCTTACAGCACTGGGGAATGGTTTTCCCTACGTGCCATCGTTTCTTCGTCAATGATTGGTAAACACACAAAAGAATGTTTTGAGGGCACAATGAAACAAAGGAATGTATGGCTTTGGATTTCAAAATGGTTACTATGCAACAGCGTAGTTCTGTTTTTTGGCAATGAAACACAGCTATGCCAATCAGGGATTCTGTTTAAGAGCGAACATTACATTTAAAGCAAATATATCCTTAAAATGATCAATTGTGCTTAATTGTAGCGACAACTGTTCTTGTTTTAAAAGTAGCTAATGAATACTATGTCAACACCTTCAGAAATTGTTCCTCAAAACCCTGTCCATAGTTTTCAGTTTTAGTGGGCTCCCACTATTTCAGGGACACAGGAGGATTTGGTGGGAACTAAATAGCAGGTTCCACGGGCCTAGAGGAAAATACCAGTTGGCACAAAAGAAAAAGTAACCCAGGAATGAAAATAAAACATGTTTCCTACATAGCACAACCATTAATCTTAAACTAACCTGTTGGTATATCCAACCACTCAGCTCACAATGCCACAGCAACAACTCCCACACCAACATCTCACATTCGTTATAGAGTTCACTTAATAAAGACCCTCATGCTCCTCCCCTTCTTCTTATGTATACCCTTTCCTCCTTTAAGAAACACAAAAGAAAGACACTTCACAACATCTCCTCTCTCTGGCATCACACTATAATACAAATACCATGGTCTTACTATCCCCTGTTCAAAGGCGGCTAAAAGTCCTATCCCCGCAGTCACCTCAGACTCCTGACCTCCAACATATAATGGCTCCCCAAAAAATCCCTTGTAGGGCTCCTAGATGAGGACGTGACCTCAGTCCCAGCGGATCTATCACACCTCCAACAAACCGTCCACATAACACTTAAGAGAATAAAATACCAAGCTACAATACCATATCGCCCATGGCCTGAGGACCACACTTCTGCTGCTTTAACATACCCTAGCACCATTAACAAACCAGCTCACTTAAACTGCCTATTAAAAAAAGGACAATCAATGCACTAAAACAAATACATCTTTGACCTGACTTAGGGCCTGATTTCGATCTTGGCAGATGGGTTACTCTGTCAAAACGGTGACGGATATCTCGTCCGCCAAAATATCAAATCCCATAGGGTGCAATGGAATTTATATTTTGGTGGACAAGATATCAGTCACTGCTGTGACGGAGTAACCCGTCCACCGAGATCTAAGTCAGGCCCAGAGACAGAACCTGACATACATTTTTTAACTGTAAAATGGCTCGAGGACAACATGCCACCAGTATTACATGAAACCATCCCAACCGGCTATCACGCCCTTACACTCAAACACATGGGGAATTGAGGCAGCAGATTAGGCACTGATTTTAAAGAAGTAATTACTCTAATAAAAGCTGAGGATGACTTCCTACAAGGTTGTCAGATGCAACCCTAGCCCAACCACATGCAACTACAGACCACCACCCATCATTGGAGCATTTACAAACACCTTTATAGACACAGTATCAGGCCTATTTATTTGCCAAACACTATAACTTATGTATCCTGGGTGACCTGAACATCTAATTTGGCAAACCAAATAAGCCTCACCGAAGAAGAATTGACTTGGACACCCACCGTACATAACAACTCATCCCCACCCCACCCACATTGCAGGACACATCTTAGATGCCATTTTCAGAAACCCAGAATTAGACTTCTTTAAAATGATAACTTCAGCCTCATCATCAGATCATCACAAAGTTGTCTTCCTGCACAGGATTCCGCAAGAAACCTCAGCCATACTTAACTTACCGCCCACCACAGAAAGACTTTGGAAGAAGCTGAACATTCAGGACCTACAAACGATAATAACCTCTAACACTGGTCTGGACTCAATATAGAAACTAAATGGATGGTCCCGCACAGATTTGTGATATTACAATCCCACGGGAAATATCAAAATAGTGCAAAATAAAAATAGCTCCTGGGATGAATGCAGAACTAAAGAAAATAAACAACAATCACAGCTCTTCAATTTACATGGAACAAATCTAACAACACACAAGACAAAATATACTTACATAGCCATATTGAAACATATAAATATCTAATCAAAAAAGCCCAAAAAAGTTCTTCTTAAACAGAATCTCCAAAGGAAAAGTCCTAAATAAAGAACTTTTAAAAATACTCTCAGACTCTTACATACCAGAAAGCATCCAAAGCACCGATCATAGCAGGACTTTTATAATAAAATGGCAACGTACTACAAAGCCAAAGCAGATGCTTTTTACATTAGAGAACCAAATGCATCAACCCTTTTCTGAAAAAATATCTGCAGTGGAAGGGTAACCCTGTCTTTTCTACCTTTCCAAGCACTGTAAATGACTTAATTTGAGGAATTTGTAAAAGGAAGCAGGTCAGTTGGCTTCCCCTATGTTCCTTGTCCCCCACACATCTTCAAGAACATCCTTCCGTAAACATGAGCAGTCATCCCAGTCAGGCACCTGATCAACAACTCCCTATCAGTAGTATTTTCCAGAAAGCTTTAAATAGGGCATATACATGCTCGCTACTAAGGAAAACAACTTGATATCTCAAGGACCCATCAATTACAGACCAATAGCAAATGGATAATCAGTTCCTTGGTAAACGTATGAAAGGAGCAGCGTTTACTCAGATGTCACAATTCATTACTCATAGGTTTCCAAATTGGACTGAAACCTGAAAGAAGCACATGATAGCCCCTTATCGTCACCTCAGAGGATCTTAAAAACACATTAGGCATAAATGGGGTTGCTGCACTGCTAATCTTGGACCTCTCAGATGCATTCATCACCATGGTCCATGATATTGCTTTAGCTTTTTCTAAATATGAAATGTTTGGTGACACATTATATTTGCATAATAATGACTTTTATGATGCATTTACTCGTAACCAATGAGTTATTAGTGTTGCACTTGAAGCAATTTTTATTATGTGTTTAGAAGTGTGTTTATTAATGTTGTTTAGGTGTGCCACATTTTTGCAGAGCCACCATTTTATTAATATGGATTCTGTCTTGACATTCTGTTCATCACGGACCTGCCCTACCACTTAATGTTCCCCTGCATATTTTCTCCACATACAGTCTTCGCATAGCACAAGATTCTGTGAGGCAACTGGTTATTTTCCTTAAAGAGCATGTATTGTGAATATAACCTTCTTCGTGTACTGGATGTATCAAATTGAAGTTCACTTCCGCAAGAAGTTCTAATGTAAGTCTGGTAGGAAGCAGTAGTGTATGAGTCTTTGTTTGAAAAATATTTCATATAGGGTTGTACATCTCTGGACTCCAGAAGCTGTTGGAGTTTTCCTTTCCTTAGAAATGGGTTAGTGTTATATTTTTTTGTGACGATCTTCATTCTAATTTGCTCAATATGTGTTATCAATAGTCAGACAATGCTGAATTTGCAGTTTGTTCTTATTATCTAGTCATAGAATGTGTATAAAAACCCCATGTCTTGAGGCTTAGCCTTCGTTTCCCTCACAGGACTCTGTCCATTTCTCAAGAGAGTTCCCTTTCCATTAGAAATGCCATATTACTTTTTGTTGCTTATTGGGACTTAGAAAATTCAGATTTCTGACTATGAAACCTATATCTGAGCCTTTACTGCATATATATTGCATTTCTCTATATTGCCTATTACCCTTTAACTTTTCATTGATTTAGAAATCAGTTATTTATTGGTCCCGGTCACTATATTCTTCTGCTAATTTGTTGGGCCTGATGTTGAGGAGGGTGGTGACTTATTGTAGGATCAAGGGTGCTAGAGCAGAATCGCCGGAGATACATTTTGGGGTGATCTTAATTTTGGGGTGCAATAGAATACTGGGATTCTGCTCTCACAATATTTTAATCCTTAGACTTAAATAAATTGATATTGAGTGTACCCCTCTCACCTGGATGCGATTCAACATATGCAATCATTATCAATATGTCTATTTTTTGCATCAGAACTCTACAGTGCAAAAGAAGGAGTCCCTCAAGGTTCTTCACCTCCTCTTTTCAAATGTACATGAATCATTACCAGAATCAGTCAGCAGTTTAACCTCACGGGCCATATTATCATGGAACGGCGATAATAATATCGCCGCTTTAGCAGCAGGAAACTGCCGCTAAAGCGGCGATAATGGGCTTGATAATATGCCCTTGTGAATTCACATAGAACCCCAGGTTCACACTAGAACCTGGGCTTCTATGGGAATTCACAAGGGCATATTATCAAGCCCATTATCGCCGCTTTAGCTGCAGTTTCCTGTCGCTAAAGCAGCGATAATGCTATCCCAATTCCTTGATAATATGGCCCCACATTCTATCATTACAGTAAAGCTACACAGATAATACTTAATCTCGAAAATACCATGGATATCAGAAACTCAAAATCCTCTAATTCCTCACGGTCATTGACCTTTGGATGACATGGAGTCACCTCCAATTAAATGCTTCAAAAACTGAGATACCTGTGGAGATTGGAAAATTTATGATCACAATAGCTTCTGTCCAGGCGAATTAGACCTAGCACACAAAATCTGAAGAGGTATAAAAGCTTGGATTTATCAGGGGTTCCAGACTGTCCAATGAACACTTGAGGTGAAAAACTAACAAAAGAAGCCTTGCTTATCATGAACACCTAGCGAAGCATGGTCCCACACCTAGGATTCCTACTTCAGTATCAAGGAACAATATCCTTATGCTAATGGCCTATAGAATAGGTCTCCTGCATCAATCATAAGAAAATTACATAAAATGCTGAACTCTGCTGCTAGGCTACACCTACATGAAAAGGCACACGCCCTCACCTCTCCTGCCCTGAAAGCGCTTCACTGTCTACCAGCTGCTAGATCTACATTCAAGCTGCAGCAAATACTTCCAACAAAGGAACCTCCGCTCTAGACTACCACCTCATCTCATAATCTCAGCACACATAAAAGAAACAAAACATTGATGGCACATTGTTCTGAGCACAAGCAGCCAAACTGGGAAACTCTTTCCCAGCACAGATAAGGGCTACTGAAGACCATTGGACCTTCTGAAGACTGGCCAAGAGCTGGCTCTTTCCAACAGGATCACAATCCAGCAAATACACTAGATGATGGTCTAACAACTTAAAGCAGTATGAAGAATATGACATAAAAATGGAACCTGCATCATTTGGAGCCAACCTACCATTCAAACCACTTAGCTAAGAAGAGGCACTCCAGCTCATAGAAGGCACAGCTAACCTCAAAAGGAACACACCATCACCTGCACAAATCAGGGAACATAGTTTCATAAAAGAGTGCACTGTTCCCCCTATAGAAATAAATCTGTGTGTATTTGCACGTTTAAATACTCTGGTCTGTACCAACTAACATGGCACACCTCACTCTTTCTCCATTACTGACTTACCTCATAAACATATTATTCTATTCTAATTAACCAAACAGGTAGTGAGTACTTGGGATTCCAAGAGCACAAGAATAGCCAAATAATTCTTCTTCTATCCTACTACCACTAACCTTGTCCGTAGTACTGTGCTACTCACTGCAAAGTGATTCAACACTTTGTCAAGGGTACTAAGTGCTAAATAAATACAATTACAATATCTCCATAATACTCCCACTGATGGAAAATCCAAGGCTTCTCTGAAAGATGAAAAAGTTCTCTGGTTTAGTTCATGTATTTTCCATGGGTTGACAGTCTTGGTTCATTGATGCCAACTTCTTCGCCCTAAGTGAAACCACCTTGAATTTTTCAGTTTCAAAGAGAGAGAAGCCATGCTGTCCTATAGATGATGACTAGAAAGGTGGGATACTTCTTCCATAATAATTGCTATTATATCCCAATATATTTTTGATTTCTGGCAACTTAGGAAAATTTGAAGTCTAGGCTGTGAAGATCAATTGATGTATCTCAATTATTGGGCTGCTTTACTTGCTCTTTCCTCAAAGGCAGTCTATCAATATTTTCATAGGCGGCCACCCTTTCTTTAATGCAGGCATGTCTCAAAAAGGCCTTTATCAATGATAGGTGTCAAACTTTTTTTACTATGTCTGCTAATCGCATTTGAGCCATGGGTACCATTTTTGCAACTACTTGATTGTTCTTCATCAAGGTTAAGATAATCTTGATTCTCACAGTGTCCATTTAAGAAGTTAGAGACTCTCTTATTGGCCTGTAGGGAAATAAGGAAATTTCCCAGTATGTCTCATGCCTGCAAGGCCAGTGTGGGATTGGGCTTGTTCTGTCACATTTCAGATTTATCATGAGATCCACTACACTGCGGCTGCCTGAACCATTTTCAAGTATCATCTTGTTAGGTACTCCCTCTATTTCAATACAAGTCAGAAGAAGTGGTCAAAGAATGGAACATGGCGGATCTGAACTTGGATGGTGCTCCATATTCTAGGAGCATGGAAAGAGAACTTCTGGCATCTTGTCCTCACCTTCCAGTGTTTAATGATTCTCAGACTGATTAATCCTCTGATCAGTGGTGGCTAGTGGCCAACGAAACAGGTGGGGTGATGAGAAAATATCTAACCACTGGCATGCTCTAATAAAAACCAGCAGTACCCTTAGTCTCAAAGCCAAAGCTCTCAATAGTGGTCTGTTTTAAACAGTGTTTATAATGAGACATAATTGGGAGCCCTGGAGTTGAGACTGAAGGCAGTGCGAGCTTCCCACAGTGTGTTAAACAACTTTTGAAAAAAATAAAATGATTGACTTATCTACTGCCTCAGTGCAATGCTCTTGTTCTGGGCAACAGCGGCTCCCGGAACTCCAGCCAGCAACTCCCCTCTACAAATCCAGATGCTTCTCTCAGCAGCATGAGAGAAGAACCAGGATTGTCTGCAGCATCCTGGTGCGATGCTCCTCAGAGCACTGGGACTCTGTGCTCGATCTCCACCCAACTGTCTGAGAAAGCTCAGGTTGGAGTGTTTAAAGTGCGCATGTCAGGATGGCCATTGCAAGACAGCCAGCCAAAGTGGCATACGCACTTTAAACTGAAGTGCACAGTATTTCTCTCTGCTGTTGCCCAGCCCCCAGACTTGGCTGCCGCCAGCAGGAAAAATAAAATGGTGTTAAATCTATTTTATTACCATTTTATTTTTCATGTCTTCTGCTCTCCAGTGGAAGGGCAACGATCCTCCGTTCTCTTGAAGGCAACGCCGCTGCTTGTTGTGTGTAGTCTAGATGAAGTCTTATTCTTGGCTCCAAGCTACAGTGTGTTGCCAGATTTCACGAGCTTGAAAACAGTGCAGGAGATCTCCGGCTAGATCCTAGCAGGCAGTGCGCTCCAATGGGCAGGAGACTTAGGGATATATTTAAAAGCTCCTATCACCACCTCAACATCACTTATAGTAACGTTGAGGTGATGATAGGGCCTTGTTGTGCAGCACACATAGAAACAGCAAAATGCCATTTATTGTTTATATGCAGGAAGGTGACCCTTCCTGCACATAAACAATAACAAAAAATGATGTTTTGCAACTTCTATATGTGCTGAATTAAGCAGCACACATACAATTTACAAAACGCCATTTAAAGATTGTTTATGTGCAGGAAGGGAGACCTTCCGTCACATAAACAATGTTCACCTCAATGCAAACACCCTTGCACTATGGTGCAATGGTTCTTGCGTTGGTGCTAGGCTGCTAAAGTTAGGCCATCGCAGGGGGAAACACAGTATTGTTGTAAATATGGTGCAGCCCTGCGTTTCTTAAGTGGCGGAGCGTGGCGGTAATCAATGGAGACTAACTCCACGCTCTGCCACTTCGTTGTAAATATGCCCCTTACTGTGTTGCAGAAAAAATGGTATATGGTAACAATCCTGTTAGGTAACATGTCTGTTTCCAAGTAAACTAGCCTTTCTCTGCAAGGCCAATGGAGGTGAGGAATAATGAATCACTTCTCAGGCCTGACCTGAGACTAACTATGCAGAAGCCTAATAAAATTATTCTGAATTAGTCATGTCAGGTGACCTCTCAATGTCCATGTCATCCAGTCTGTCTCTGAAAGACTGTTAGTTATAAGGCATAGTAAATCATATTTCAGACTTCACATGCGACTGACTAGATGAAGCCTTTCCACTCATTAAAGCACTAGTCTTATGGATAACCCATCCTCTCTGGTCCATAGGGCACATAAGCCCAGTATCTAGGTGGAGTATGCACTCATTTCAATGGCCGTATTTGCATCAGTGCTGCATAAGGCTTTATCTCCAGACCCATATTTGTTTCCTTCCCCTCCTTCCTTTCTCGCATTTGCTGACGCTTCTTGGAAGAAGACTCTAGGTGATAATGCTTTGTCAGCAAACCGGAATTGCCAACGTAAATGCATTACTCGCATAAAACAATACAATAATTATAGCTTTTAAACATTGCATCGTCCCTGGTTTGAGTCCATTATTCTGTTTCATTAGAGCCATTGCCTCTGTTCCCTTTCATCCCTCCCCAGAGATATTAAAGCAATAAATGCAAAATATAATATCATGTCTGTCAACAGAACACCAGGTTTATTTATTCAGGCTCTCATGGAGCACACTTGAAACCGGCCCGGCCTACAGAGCCCTTAAGATGGAATTTTGGCAAAACTGAAAGGATCAATAGATACACTTAAAATGGGCTGAAAATAGCATTTTTCTCGCAGGTAGTCCAACAAAATGATTACAGTATTTAAAAAAGAGACAGCGACAGAACTTAGATTAGTAACAGTCTGCTCTCATGGTCTCGCTTGATTTTTTAAACAGAAAGATGAAGAGTTGGGCAGTGCAGATTTTTTAGACATTATTTTCGGAATGACATGAGCTTCACCAAGAACTGCGGCTGCATGCGGCCCACACAGGGGGCCACTCAAACGGGCGGCCCTCTAGTGCCATCTGGGCACCAACCCACCCCCTCTCTAATGGGGGGACTCAGGGAGGAGTCCCCCCTCCTTGCCTGTGGCGCGCTAGGCGCGTCACTTCCGGCGCACCAAGGATTGGGGGAAGGTATATAGGTCTTCCCCCGCCATCCTGGCGTCCTCTGTTGCGCCAGACACTTCGTCTTGACTTGGTCGTCGTTGCGGTCTCTCCGATGCGTTTTGTCCTGCTTGGATTGCCTGATGTCTGAGGCAGGCGTCGGTGATTACATGCAGTGAGTCTTGGCCCCCCCCCCCTTTGAGGGGCAGTTTTATTTGCCTCATGGTGGGGCCGGTTGCCACTGATTGGCTTCGGGCATGCTTTCTGGCAGGGGGGCCACGATCTGCATGTATGAGGAAGGTGAGCCAGGCACGCCGTCTATAGGTCGGCTCTTGGTTCTGCGTCGTTTACTGTGGTCGAGAGGCAGAGTCGAGGCTTTCTTGCGGTGAGTCTGGGGGAAAGTTCTCTCACCCCCTGAGACTGTATGGTGGGGCTGGATGCCCCTGCCTCCGCCTGGCATTGTAATCGGTGTTCACCGCTGCACCCCTCCTCCTCGCTGTTCTTAATCTAGGACGCCCAGGGTGTGGGGGTGGCAGGCAGCTTGATCACAGCACGATCTTTTCGGGCTGGGTGCCCAGATGCCCAGGCTTTTGAATTGTGCACTCACCGTATGGCGTGATGTGTCCCATTGGTTGGTGGGATCTGGTTGCTGGGGCAGGAGATCGGTCCCCCGCCGGTGAAACATTTGGCTTGGCTGGGGTCCAGACTTGCGTGGTAGATGAGCGTGTCCTGGGGATTGGACCATAGGCATCGGGCAGAGCAGTGAACCGTTGGGTCCAATTTTGCTCAGCAGAGGTAGCCTGGATGCCGGTGTCCACGTTTAAATAGATTAAATTGGATTTGCCAATGGAGAACCTCGTTTGGTTCTGTACATGCGCTTGGCCATAGCGGTGTTTATTAATGCCTCTGCTCCGCCATTAAGTGGCATCTCGGGTGCGAGTGCATGCCTGCGGTAGCGGGTGTGGAGCAGCTACAGTCGGTCGTGTCCCCTCCGTTTCTATGAGGCTGTCGGTAGGAAGCGCTAACGTGTCACAATTTGGGTCGTGCACGTGTGGCATAATTAACTAAGTTGTCGACTTTGGTCCAGTTGGTATGGGCCGCCTATCTGGGCGGAAAGTGGGTACTTGTGGCATCGAGTTTCTGTAGCCTGCAGGATTTTTGAAATCTTACATGCTACTTTTGTTGAGACAGATGTGATCATGGGTTTAATGAGTATCCTCTGGAAGGGTTGGAGACAATGAAGTTACCTTCCCCCTTCACGTGGGCCTGCGTTACCCCCTGTTTTGCTGCCTGTTTCTGACGTGGAGTCATCGTATTGTAACTTACGGCTTGGTGCACTTTACAGTGGCCTGCACGCTTGACTAAGTGACATCGCCCTGAAGAGCGGGGCTGTCGGGTGCGTTTGGAGCTGTTTCCGGGTGTGCAGCGCAAATGTGCTCCCTCGCGGGAGTAGTTGATCCAAAGTGGAAGTCTGAGCTGTACGTGTGTACACTCTTGTACACAGCACACACCCAATTCAGATAGTTTTTATTTGTCTTAAGCTCTGCTTAGGGACGCACTGTGCGTAGTGTCACTCCTCAGTGTTTTGGCGGAAAACCACTAGCAGGGTTCAAGGCTCCGTCTCCGCTGCGGTCCCTCGGGTCCGCTTGAAATGCCCCGTCCAGTGCACCAAAAGGTGTCATGATTTTATGGGGTCTGCCTTCTTCGTGTACAGTGTTCGCTTAATGTGATGCCATACATTGATACGTTGCTGTTCTTGCCGCCATCTTGGGATCGGTGGTCGCACCTGCATCTTCGGCTGTGGCAAGGGTTGGCATAACAGCATGGGGTGTTTCTGTAACCTTGTATTTTTATAAACATCCGTAATATCAGATGTTGGTGTTCTTCAACTCATTGGTCTTCTCAGTGCCCTCGTGTGATGTTTCTAGTCGTGTGCGTTTGTTCGTTCACTTGTGTGGTTTTCTCGCTAGGGTGCGCTAAACTGAATTGTCTCAAGCAATGTTATTCACTTCTGTTTCAAACTCTTACGTCTTTACATGTTGTTACTCTATGATGAGTCAGTCACTGCTCTTGACCTATGGTCGTGCCGCAGGACCTCTCCTCCTTTGCTCCCCGCCCAGTGTACTTTATCGCGAATCGTCCCCCGCTGCCTGTCGCAGTTCTAGCTTCCCCGTTGCTTCGTAAATGCTGTCATGCTTGCATAAGCTATTGACAATCAGTTCACTTTCTCTATAGTTTGTCATCCAATTCAGTCTCCTCTTACCTGTAGACTCTCTATCGATCATAAGTATACTTGTTTTGTCTCTGCCTATATAGCCTTAAACTTAATTTTACATCTACCATAGACCATCTCGCTCCTTCGCGAGTTGATGCTTAACCCCTTCCATGCGGGGCTGATTCCCCCGCGGTGCTGACTGCTGCTTGCGCGGGCGTGGTCATGACGGAACGGTTCCGTCATGAGCACAGCTCAACCGACGCTCATGACGGAACCGTTCCGTCATGAGCGTCGAAGGGGTTAAGCCGTGAACTCAGTTGCTCTGTCTGTGTTTGTAAACAGATCTGACTTGTGTTTTGCTTTCCCTGCGAACTTGTCGCTATTTTATTTATTTTGCCCTCACGTCCTGTTCGTGGACTGGTTGATTGGCAATGCCATTGGGCCGCCAGTATGGCGCTGCTAGGTTGCATTGCTCTAATAAGATTGGCAAAGTGATGTATGCTTTATGAACAAAAACGAAATAAGTAAACTTTTGTGGCAGTGAGGTCGATCGCCGACAGCGTTGCCCATGGCAGAGTATGCGACAGGGACAGATATCATGCTTAGATGCTAAATACGCCGGCAACCGTAAGGCAGGAGCCTGGGTTCCAGGGCGGAGGTTGTAGGGAGAAAAGTAGCCTATGGGTGTGAGCAGCCAGCTATGGCACTGGGGAACAAAGTGTGTCCCCGCAGCGGCTCAACACCTTGTGATAATTCATCGTGCTGCTTATGTTAGCACGTGCGGCAGGGTGCCTTGTACGGTAATGGTGTACAGCGTGCGTTCTTTAGTACGTCTGACATATTCCAACTATCCCAGGTCTCCCCGGTAGCTTTGAGTATGCATTTAGCACATGGTGCAGGATGCCTCTAACTACGAAAGATGGTTACATAATGCTGAGATGCAAGCTTCTTTGCCGTCTCCAACGAGGGTTTTTACTACACAGAAGCAAATATTTTTTCTAAGGGTTGGCGGAATTTGCTTAGTCGCGTTACGCAAAGTTCCGCAAAACAGTAAAAAATCTCTGCTAGCACACGGAAACTCAGCGAACACGCGGAATTGCTTGTCCCGCCCGTTCACGATGTGTTTTTGCGTGCTCGCGGGGAAATATCTCGCTAACTTGCCCATGCGGTCGCTAATCTTGTTTTTCACTTGTCCCGCCCATCCACGATTCTTATTTCCTGTCCCGGGTCTCTTATTGCGTGCTCCCACCCGTTCACGATGAATATTTCCTGTTTGGGAACACGTATTAAGTGTTCGCGATGCTTTTTGCATGCTCGCAAGGGAAATATCGGGCGAACTTGCCCATGCGGTCGCAATGGGTGTGGCCATCTTGTTTTTCACTCTATTGCTATGGTGCTGGGCCTGCTTTTCTATCCTCTCTCTATCTTTGCAATCCTTTGTTTCTGTTCACTTTTTAAAAATCTTTTTTTATTTATTATCTATCTCTCTATTTTCCTGATTCTATATTTTTTTCAACTTTTTTACTCTTTTTCTATAACTTGCTATCTTCATTTCTTTTACTAACTTTTCGAATTCCTCCCTTTTTGTTAAAGCCCCCCCCCCCCCCCCCGAGTCCCAGAACCATGGCCAAGGGTGTGGGCAAGTCCAAGGGCAAGTCTGCTCGTTCTCTCAGCCGCGACCGCCTTCCCTGCGGAAGGCGGCGCCCAAACGGAGTGCAGGCACGGGCCTTATTTAGTGACTTGGAGGTGGCCGCACTTGTTTTTTTTGTACCGCACCACCTCCCCTTAGCCCTGGCAGCAGGCGGCAGGCTTGGTCCGGGTATGGGCTCTGGGAGCATTGCCAGCGGTGGGGAAAGGAGCACCGGGCAGTGTTTCACTGCTCTGGGGTCTGGCGCACACTTAACCAGCTGATGCACCGGTGGTCCAATATCCTGGACCGGGGGCAGGACCTGCTGGACCTGCTAGGAGTGGAGGTCCCGGGGCTTAGTGAGTAGCTATTTAATATTACTACTTTGTGTTCTTCTGCTCTGTGTTATATATTGCGAATATATTTTTTTTCCCAAACAGCATGAATACTGCTGTTTACATTGCAGGTAAATTACATTTAAAAATCTTCTGTGATTTTTATGACACAGGTGCTCGGCGCTACTAATATTACGCTCACTTGGCATGATGATGTAAGACTTTACTTTAGAGAACTTAAGTTAGGTAAAGTTAGAGAGACTCTAGTCCTTCCTTTGTCCTGCTGCCACTAAGAAGAGATAGTGGTGGATTGATAGGTTTAGTTACTTATTAGTAGGTAATTGTTTAGTGGTCTGCGTGACGCATCTTCTGTCACATCACGTGTTGCTGAGTACTGCTTACCCCAGTTCTTTGTAGAACCTTTTGTAGTTTGTTTAGTGAGTGGTAATAGGCTTATCACTAGTAGAACATCAGCAGCAACCACCCAACAATTTGGTGTATGCTAAAATGTATGCATGTGTCCTTCATCTATGCATTTTTGAGGACTACAATAAATGGAAATGCAGACTTAGTGAACAATTGGCCCGTCTGGAATAGGTGGGCTAGGTCAGGTGGTACTTAGGGTTAGTTAGTATTCTGGATTCAGAATGGAACACTGGATTAGAGTTCATAAATAATAGCAAGACGGACCGCGAATCCCGCAATTCTAGTCGACCAGATTAGATAGGTCAATTTTATTGCAATTATTGTTACTATAAATGGTTTTTTGAGCGTTTTTAAAAATATTTTATTTGTTTCACTTTCACAGCAATCATCCATGTTTTTCTCTTTATTTCTTACATCTTTCATGACCAGCACCCAGGGGCAAGAAGATGGGGTCGGAGTCGGCTGGAGCTGGAGAAGATGCCTCACAGGGCCAGGGACTCTCCTCTATCGAGGGTTCTGCTGCTGGCCCCAGTAAGTCCTCCTATTGTTTATAATAATAATTATACTTCCCAAACTTTTACTGCACCTTATTGTTTCCAAACTATTATTTTGATTTCCTAATTCTATTTTTTACAAAAGCTTCAATCTAGACAATCTGTTTCTAAATTCTTGTTATCCCTGCCTCTAATTGCCTCTGTTATGACTCTCTGTACTACTACTATTAGTCTGTCTGTAGCTAAGCTTGCCCAGGTGGCTACTCTTTATGTGAAAGGTTTTAAATAAAACTCAGATTCACCAATCGCTCTAGCCACTGAGGTCAGTCCTTTGGGTTGTCCACTTCCAGTCTTCTCAATCTTGAGGCTTTTCGGCAATTCCCACCAACAAAATGCCCAACCAGATATTTTACTATTTTTGATAGGATACATAGGACATACTACTACTGTTGTAGGGATTCTGCACATATAGAACTATGCACAAGAAAGTAGGACAGTGGTGATAGGAGGTTGGACCTTCCTCACACCGTCCTCACCCACAATCCCTTGACCGACTAGCTACAGTGTCTCATTAGCTCCGTGAACCTTCTGAAGATACCCAATGATTAGACAACCCAGAACACAAAGCTCTGTAGAAGGGAATCTTCCGTCTGTTATGAGAAAAATGGTGCGCGTTAGTATATTGCAAGTATTTCTCAGTCGTGCCAAAAGTGTAGCATGTTATGGCTAAGCAGTACGGACTGACCACCAGCACTCCATACCAAAGTGGCTTGTTGTTGCGACATTGTACGCAGCGCTCAGACAGTAGCAGTACTATGAGTGATTGTGGGCTCAAAGGTGTCTTACACAACAAGCTTCGAGGTAACGTGCGCAAAAATAAAAGACACAAAGCTAAAATGGCTCAGACTAACTTAGCAAAGACTAGAATGACCCTAGGGGCCATGATATAACACTACTAGCGTCTACTGTACTCTAGTACCCGATTTGTACTAGTGATGTATGTTGTATATGTATGTATTAAATTTTTTTTCAATCTTTCCAGTGAAAAAGAATAAATAGGGGGATGTGTATATGGCTTCTAAAAAATGTGTAATGATTTTTCTAGGCGTACTATTGATCACCAGTTCCGGGGCCAGCGGTGATGGCAACGCGGCCACAGAGGGTACAGGAGGAGAAGAAGATGCAGCAGTTGCAGGAGCTGCAGCGGGTGAGCCAACAGCAGTAGCGGGCGGTGGTAGGTTATATTCCTTACTTATTGACATTACACTCGCTGCAAGGGTGTACACTGTACTGTTGAGACTTAGTAAGTAAGAAGTTGTTGTGAACGGTTGGAGAAGACACCCTTTACTTAGCATTAGCAATAGCATTAGTGGCGGGATTGTTGAGTAACCAATGGCTTCTTCTATCTGACTTCAACTCAGCTGTGAAAGTTTTATGGAGAAGACTAAAAGTCAGATCAGATGACCTTGATGGATGGGTTGAACGAAAAGGAAAAGAAGGGTGGAAGGAGGGAGGACATGCGAGATGTAATATTTATGACTGGCAGAGAAAAGAATACAAGCTTCCCCACCTGCAGACAGTAGTAAATAAAAATAACGTGAGTCTGCATCATGACTCGAGGATGTTTGTCTTGGGTGCAACCTGACTGAGCTGGCATGCCGGCTACAAAAAGGTTACGGAATTTCGCTAAAGAAGCTAGAAGAAGAAGACTGGTGTACTGTGTACTCGAGTCCATAGTGTTAGTATAATGCCTGAAACTCCAACAAATATTAGAGGCCGAGAAAGTGGGAGGATAGATACATACCACAAATGTTATGTACTGTGCTTGCTAGTGCTACTGTGCCACTATGTGTTGAATTAATTTTGAGTTACTGTTTTGCTAAGAGTATTGGTTACAACAATAGTATTTTTTAGGTCTCGCCTACGCAGCGTGCATGCGCGGCTATGGAAAAAGACCTTTAGCCATCGATTCCCTTTTTCAGGCAAAAACGTGCACGCGTTGCATTGCTTTGAATGGCAACGCGTGCACGTTTGGCGATTCCCTTGCGGGAGTGAGCAGCGCCATATGGTAGCAATTGTCGCGCTCGCTCTTGCAAGGGAAACGCTGCGCGTCCCTGCTCTCAGCCGCACTCCCCCCACTTGTGAGCGTAAGGCGCGCGCACTTGTTTCCTCTTACTTCTTGAACTACACAACAGCATCAGACAGTCTCCAATTTAAGCACGTTATGCCCCTGTTACCTTTTCATGCTCGGCAGGGGAAAGGGTTAAGTGCGGTCTTCAGATCCGGAAAACTGTGGAAGAGATTCTTTGAGTGAGCCTGCAGAGACCACATGTTAACATCTTGGACAGCTGCAAGTAATAACCTTGATGAGCTCGGCCACAGGACACCATTTTGTGTAAGTGGTAAACCACTATGACCCATAAAGATTCTAGAGCAAGTAATGAGTGAGAGTCTTTTGCGAAAATTAGGGTTTTGGAATCAGGAACCCAGTGTTTTAGGCCTGGCTTCCCCATCTGAGCAAATAGTGTGATCCTCGGCAAATCATACTATCTCCCTCTGCTTCACTTCCCTCATTACCATCAACTAGGATCGCTAGTCCTACAAGCGAAATAGCAGTATTAAGCTATACATACAAACCTGGACAAGCCACTTATGGTTTCAGTCTGCATGGTGACTGGGGTATCCCTCTGCCTCCTCCATGCCTCCACTAGTGCCGTCCTTTTCCAATTCACCCCACTCCAGGCACATTTTTAAAACACCCCCTATTACTCATTCACCTATTCATTCAGGCAGGTTTATGCACAAGCATTCTAAACCTAGAATTGTTATCCTTACAATGAAAATTTATGTAAACAAGATTCAAATACGGATTCTCGACAGGCAATGTAAAATAAAACATTGATAACATAAATCAATACATCCTCTGGTCTCCTGGCGTATCACAACTAACTCCTGGTAAGCTCCAAGACACAGATTAACAAATCTTAAACAACATAAAATGCCTCCTGTCCTTCCGTGCATCAACACATAAGTCTAACCTTAAAATCTTAATCCAAAGAGCAAAGGAAGAACCATATATTGCATATTTCTAAACATCTACATCACCGACTGACAAACCACAAGACTGAATGGTTAGGATGAAGATGAGCATTTCATCCGGTCACAAAGCAAATCAAGATATCCAGTGTTAAGATGCCCGTGCACCACATGTAAAGTCCTGAAGTGATTCACTCAAGGAAACATTATAAATAATTTACTCGGTGCCCGCTCTTGTTCATGCAGAGGTTGAATAACAGACATGTGGCCCAAAAATGTCCTTAAACCCATGGTGCCAATTTAAGAGTGTTTAAATGACACGGCTAGATTTTCAACAGTGCCCCCTCCTACTGTTTGCAAAGCAGCTCTATTTGTGTTAATTCAATATAATTATGTTAAGGGGACACCCTTTAAGCTGGTTCGATTCCAGCCCTCTTTCGATTGTTCACAGAACTCTTGGCTGTAATGGATCCCAAACACAGTTACAATACCAGATAGATCTGCCCATGAGGCCTCATAAATCAACTCTCTGTACTGGGTATATATAGCATACATCAGCAGGTACAAGTGCCTTTTGCAGCTGTTGAGCCATCCAGGATTTTAAAAATCCTAAAGAATGAGATGAACATGGCTGCTGTGATACATAAGATACATATAGTGGCAGGCCACTTGATGTCTGGCATCCAGCTTCCACGCTTGGCCTAACTGTGTGATCCTGAGCGATAACTGCCTTCTCTATCTTGTCCCTTATTGGGAAAAGCTTGAAGTATTTAGAAACAGGGTACCATCCCCTTGATAAATGGACAACCATGCACAAACACGGACTTTACCTTAACCGATCAAATTGGAGAACACACACCCCAGGGCTGGTCACGAGTAGGCCTGGGCGGTAAATTCCGTTCCGCTCGCGGAATTTGCGTAATTTGCGTAATTTCGCGTTCCGCGGAGAACGCGAAATTGCTAAACAGTCTGCTTTCCGCGATTTCGCGAAATTTTTGCTTGTTCGCGATCTCAAAATGCGTGTTCGCAAGACATTTCTCCCCGAGCACGCAAACAGCAATTGTGCACAGGAAAAAAGCATCGCGAACAAGCAATTCCGCGTGTTCGCGGAATTTCTGCGTGTTCGCGGAGATTTTTTACCGTTTCGCGGAGATTTGCGTAACGCAATTCCGCAAATTCCGCCCACCCCTAGTCACGAGGAACAGCGTGCGTCAAATAGAAGCAGAACCGCCCAAAAGAAAAGGCTAAGTGTTGATTACTTTGCACCTCAGGTAGGAAAGCACATCACTGCGTGACATCAGCGAGCACGTGCGCCGCTTTTTATACACACCTGCGGGTACTTGCAAATTAATTTCCTGCCAGATGAGCACAAATGTCCACCGACCCGAGGAGTTAAAGACCGAGAGAGGAGCAGAAATTTCCGGTATCCAAACTGCTCCCAACACTACCTTGAGCATAACTTCAATATCCGGTGTTGCCCGGAAAAGATAAAACAGTAGGTTGTCCCATTTTTTTTTCACGTTGGGACCTCGAGGTCAAAGGTGAACCGTTTCATCTTTCTCGGAGCCGTCTCTGGCCCGGAGCATTAATCTGCTCTCGCTGTGCGAGGCTGAAAACGTTCTTGGCCCACAGGCCCACTTGGTGTTCAGCTGACGGTTGTAAATCAGCATTTAATAAAACAACCTAAAATATCTGATACAAATGCAAATGTAAAGCGTGACTCCTACAAGCTTTCACTGCTGTACAGTTAAGCGAGGTCACAAGCACATTAATCAAGGGGGTTGGGGAAAAGGGCAAACAAAAGGCCGGTCAAACTTAACTGTGTCCCCCAACCACACTTTTAAGAAGTCTATGTGCTTGAAGTCAGTGGTTTTCATCCTGGTGTGTTGCTGATTTTCAAAACATGATTACATCTCATTCATAAGACTCACTTACCTGCTGCTGTTTTTTTAGTCGAGCCTGAGTATTGCATGCGCTGCTCTGCAAGGCATGCTGTATTCAGGTATGGGCTTGAAACTCCGCCCATTTTCTGTCCATCTTACCAATTGGCTCCTGTTACTGCTGTTTCTAAATGGTTACTTAAGATTCATGAATAGGCTTAGTAGTCCCTTCTTAGTACCACCCTATCTGCGTTTGTAACCTCCCATAAGGACTGGACTTTTTAATTGGGCTGTTACACGGTTGTTTTATCTACAGTCTGTGAGCACTATTTTCTTTAATGATTTTCCCCTATTGCAGGCATGAAGTACTTTCCTGCAAGGGGGCCCGCTTTGTCTCCGGGCGCCTCAATACGGTTTCAGCGCGCTGCCCGCTTTTACATTTTTATTGGACCAACTAAACAAACAAATGTTTTTTTTTGTAAACGCACCCCATACCGCGCTTACACTTTAATGTCAGCCATGCACCTTTCTTTAGATGAGTCACATCTAAAGAAGGGGCGTGGCTGCCATTATAGTGAAAGCGCGGCATTGGGCGCTTTTACACAAACAAAAAAACTGTTTGTCAACTTAGCAAACAAATGCTTTTTTAAAAAGTAAAAGTGCTGTTTTTTAAAACAAATAAAAGGCATTGTCATTTACAATGTCAATAGCTTAAACTCTCACAAATGCGAGACCTATTGCATTGCAAATTCTTGTTTCTGTTTTGATATAGCTCCTCCTTCCCAAGCAAAACCAACCAGGAAGGAGTTGGCAGCCATGGCCCGGCGCCGGAAGCTGGAGGCCATCTGCAAAGAATACCGGCGGCTGGTGGTTTTGGTGGAGGAGGAGGCGGCAGCAGCTGCAGCCTCCTCCAATGCCCCGGACCCCAGCCAGGCCCCTCCAGTGTTATGGCATCACCATCTTGCAATCACCCGCCGCCGCACTTCTATATCTACCAATGCTGCCCCCCTGTGGATGCAATTGTCGTGCATTGAAGCGCCGCGTGGCCCATCTAGAGCAGCGAATTAAGGTCCTGGAGAGGCGAGCCGGCTGATGAGTTGTGACCCTGTTGGATTGCTTTTTTTTATTTTTTATTGCTTTTGGTGGGTGGGAATTGGGCATTGGGGTTTATAATGGACATGGACAATTGGTTGGACTTTTTCGTTTCGGACATTGGTTGGGATAGGGTGAGGGGTGGGCCAGGTGTTGTTTTGGGGATTTTTTACATCGTTTATTTTTGTTAGGGGATTAAATTATATTTATACTTTACATACAATCGTCGATGTTGTTAACGTTTTGTGGGTGGAGTTACAGTTTTACGTTACACTGTTTCCTTGCTGCTGCAGGGCCACAGACAGTGATTAATTTAAATAATCGGCTGACTTTGTAAGACACAAACAGATAGATGCGGTACCCCTCACTGAGTGACTTGTCCTACTAGTACTGTCAGTCTCTTCTAGTCTATGCATTCTGCAACTGTACTCAAGGGGTGTGTGAACTAATGAAAGAAATTTCCATTATTCATTGTGCCTCCCCCAAATTTCTTCTCTTAGCTGTGCTTGATGTTTAACTTAGGCACATCGATGGCTGCATGGTGATAATTATGGTTTGGTTTCCCAACATGCCATGGTTGTGGTGGTAGTAGTAGACACTGGCAGTAGCATTTGCAAAAAAAGAAAATGAGACAGTCAATCGCCTGAGAGAGACTGTGGGAGTAGTAGTAGAACGAAGTACAGTACAGAAATTACTGCCAAACAATATGCCAAAATAAAATAAAACATAATGGTGGCAGGGATAGCCTAGTACAACAAGTTACAAACTGTAGTTGTGTTGAGTCAATCGACTATGCCTACACTTGTAACAAGCGTAACCTTTAGTGCTGTGTAGGAGGATGACAAATCCAATCGATGCCAGCAATTAATGATGTTGGATTAGGTTCCTTTGGAATAAAAATAATTACCTTGCAAATATACTGATCATGGGTGGGCAAGCAGAAGAAGATCCTTGCCCTGCCTTGAAATTGAATTAGTGTTGCATTTTCCACATCCGCCCCAGAAAGCGTATGATCAATTATTGCTGTACATTTAATTTAGTCACACCTTAATAAATCACAGAGGGTTAGGGTTTGATGAATGGTTGGGAAGGGGGGTTTGGGGAAAGGTTTGATGAGGAAAAACACTACGCATGGACAAACAACAAAACAATCTGAAATTAAGTGATTAAATCAATGCACCGCTGTCAGTCATACCACTACACTCGACTCCACCACTACACAGACATGTAGGTCTGCTGTGGTTGTTGTTGACTTGTTTACCTTTTATGCCACTCATGAAATGCCCTGACTTATTCCATCAATCATCTCTGATCCTACTGAGTGACTGCGAAGATATTAGGTCACTGTGGTCATCATCATGGTGTTGTCCAACTCAGTGTGCAGTGTACAGAGTGAGTCCACATTCCAATTTCAAAATGCAATGGATTGGCTTGCAGTAGAAGTACAATTTTTTTATTAAAAAACAAGAAGGGAAACATTGACTTGAGTTACTTTTAGTGTGCAGATTAAATAATAGTACACAATGAATTCACTTCATGCACAACAAACAACAACAACACAAATCACTCTGTCAGCATCCAATGCATGCCATCATTCATTACCTGTTTCTTAAGTTAATAAGGGACAGTCTCTCTTGGCTCTGAAAGGAGGATAGCTATAGTAGTCATCATGTTCCATTTCTTTTGGAGGGACTCAACAGGGCAACCGTTTCTTTTTTCTTCTATTCTACATCTAATCATCATCTGGCTTGAGGGAAATGGATTTAGGGCGAGTCAGGAGGATGGAGGAGAAGGAATCGGAGGAGTGGACTTCAGTGAATTGCAGACAGCTGCAACTGCAATATGGCAATAAAAAGACTAGAGAACGGTGGAGTTGGATTTGTTGTGATTCGAAGTTTCCAACCAGAAAGAAAGACACACACAAATAAAAGTAAATAAGGGAGGAAGAAAGTAAGAAGTTCAAGCCTAGTTGTCAGGGAGGTATAACTAGTCCTCAAACTCTGGGGGTTCAACCAGAAGTAGGTAATCATCATCTAACACACTACTTCCGTCATCTAAGTTGCTGTCCTCATCTTCCTGCGTTGATTCATGTATTGTGTAATTTGGTGGTATAAAGTGCTGATTCATTTTGAACATGGTTAACCTCTCCACATTTTTGGGCAAGAGACTGGTCCTTTTCACTGATACAATGTCACCAGCAGCACTGAAAACACGTTCAGAAGAGACACTTGCAAAAGGGCAAGCCAATCAATCAATCAAATAATTTTTAAAGCGCACTACTTACCCGCAAGGGTTTCAAGGCGCTGAGGGTGGGGAGTGGGGGGGGGGGTGCTGTTGCTACTGGTCGAACAGCCAGGTCTTGAGTCATCTCCTGAAGGTTAGAAGGTCTTCGGTTTGTCATAGGTTGAGGGGGAGGGTGTTCCAGGTCTTGGTGGTGCGGTGGGAGAAGGATCTGCCTCCAGCTGTGGTTCTACAGATGCGTGGGACGGTAGCCAGGGAGAGGTCTGCGGAGCGGAGTTTCCTGTTGGGTACTTAGAAGGAGAGTTGACTGTTGAGATAGGCTGGCCGGTCTTGTGGAGTGCCTTGTGTGCGTGAATCAGGAGCTTGAAGGAGATTCTTTTGTCGACGGGGAGCCAGTGCAGGTTCCCCAGGTGGGGGGTGATGTGGTCGCGGCGTGGGACGTCGAGGATCAGGCGTGCAGAGGCATTCTGGATTCTTTGCAGTCTGTTGATGAGCTTGGTCGGGGATCCGGCGTAGAGGGCGTTTCCGTAGTCGAGTCTCCTGCTGACTAGGGCCTGGGTGACTGTTTTCCGTGTGTCTGTCGGGATCCATCTGTAGATCTTGCGAAGCATACAGAGGGTATTGAAGCAGGTGGAGGAGATAGCGTTGACTTGTTTGGTCATGGTGAGTTTCGAGTCGAGGATGACTCCCAGGTTGCGTGCGCGGTTGGTAAGTGCGGGGGGTGTCCCCAGCGATGTGGGCCACCATGAGTCATCTCATGCTGAGGGGTTGGGCCCGAGGATGAGGATCTCCATCTTGTCTGTGTTCAGCTTAAGGCGGCTATCCTCCATCCAGTCAGCGATGGCCTTCATTCCCTGGTGGAGGTTGGATTTGGCGGTGAGGGGGTCCTTGGTGAGGGAGAGGATCCGTTGCGTGTCGTCGGCGTAGGAGATTATGTTGAGGTTGTGATGTCGGGCGATGCATGCCAGAGGCACCATGTAGACGTTGAACAGCGTTGGGCTGAGGGAGGATCCCTGCGGGACGCCGCAGATGATCTCGGAGGCTTCGGATCGGAATGGTGGAGGCGGACTCTCTGGGTTCTGCCAGAGAGGAAGGAGGAGGTCCAGTCCAGGGCCTTGTCTCGGATCCCTACGTCGTGGAGTTGTGTGCGTAGTGTGTGGTGGCAAACGGTGTCCAAGGCGGTGGAGAGGTCCAGAAGGATAAGGGCCGCCATCTCCCCATTGTCCAGTAGGATCCTGATGTCGTCTGTGGTGGCGATGAGGGTTGTCTCAGTGTTGTAGTTGCTGCGGAATCCTGACTGGGAGGGGTCCAGGATGTTGTTGTCTTCGAAGTAGCGGGTGAGCTGGATGTTGACTATCTTCTCGATGACCTTAGCTGGGAACGGAAGCAGGGAGATGGGCCGGATGTTTTTGAGTTCGCTCGGGTCCGCCTTGGGTTTCTTCAGTAGGGCGTTGATCTCGCCGTGTTTCCAGCTCTCAAGGAAGGTCGCGGTCTCGAAGGAGAGGTTGATGATGTTGCACAGGTGGGGTGCGATGGAGCTGCCGGCTTTGTTGAAGATGTGGTGAGGAAAAGGGTCAGACGGCGAGCCAGAGTGGATTGTGCCCATGGTCTTGATTGTGTCTTCGATGCTCACGTTGGGCCAGGTTGTCAGGGGGTCGTGGTCGGTGGGGTGTGGTGGGTCCGGCATGTTGGGGGCTGTTAGGGTCGTCCGGGGGTTGAAGCTGTCGTGTATGTCGGCGATCTTGCGGTGGAAGAAGGTGGCGAGGGAGTCACACAGGGCTTGCGACCGTGGGATGTCGTTGGCATTGGAGCTGGGGTTGGAGAGTTCCTTCCTGACGTTGAAGAGCTCCTTGCTGTTGTGTGCGTTGTTGTTGATGCGGTCTTTGAAGGAGGTCCTCTTGGCGGTCCTGATGAGGTGGTGGTGGTTGCGGATGGCGTCTTTGTGGGCTGAGCGGCTGCCCGGCGACTTCTCGCTGGGCCATATGTTCTCCAACTTCCGGCAGCTGCGCTTTGACGCTGGGAGTTCCGGGGGGAACCAGTTGGCTCTCTTGCTGGTGTCTTTGAGGGTTTATTTTTTCAGCGGGGCTAAGGTGTTGGCGCAGTCGTCCATCCATCGTCTGAGGGTGCGTGCACCATCGTCGGGGTTGGAGGGGTTGGTCGGTGGGTTGAGTGCGAGGTTTGTCTGCAGTTGTACTTTGGTGATTTTGCCCCAGCAGCGACGGGGGATCTGTAGGGTGCGGTGATGTGCGACGGGTTTACGGAAGGTGAAGTGGATGCAGTGGTTGTCGGTCCAGGTGGTTTTGGAGACGTGGCTGAAGGTGACGTGGGGGCTTGAGGAGAAGATGGCGTTAAGCGTGTGTCCGGCGATGTGGGTCGGCGTCGTGACGAGCTGTTCCAGTCCGAGGTTGGCGAGGTTGTCTATCAGGGTGGAGGAGTTGCTGTCGTTGTTGTTCTCTAGATGGAAGTTCAGGTCTCCGAGGAGCATGTAGTCGTTGGTGGTCAGTGCGTGCATGCTGATGAAGTCAGCAATGGCGTCGCAGAATTGTGGTCGGGGTCCGGGTGGTCTGTAGACGAGGGTGCCTCTTAGGGTGGTCTTGGGGTCTGTGTGGATCTGGAAGTGCATGTGTTCGGCGGTGTTGAGAGTGTTGTCGGTGTTTGCTGAGACCCTTATGGTCTTCTTGTGGACGATGGTGATTCCTCCTCCGACTCCGTTGGTGCGGTCTCTGAGGGGGATATTGTATCCGTCGGGGATGGCTATGGCGATGTCTGGAGAGGAGGCTCGTTCATCCAGGTCACGGTCAAGAAGGCGACGTCTGGTGATGCTGTGTCGAGTAGGTCCCAGAGCTCGACGGTGTATTTGCGTGCGGAGCGGGTGTTGATCAGGAAGCATCGGAGATAGTCGTGTTCTGCCGTGGTGGGTGTCTCGCCGTCTTCGATGCAGAAGAAGCTGCAGTTCCGGCAGGCGAAGGGACCGTGGGTGCACTTGGGGGTGGCCCTGCAGCAGGTGAGGATCCGTCCTGAGTTGAGAGCATTGAGGGTGATGGCGTCATATCGGAGGCGGTCTTCATGACTGGTGCGGGGGCCAGGGGTTCTGGCGCTGGGCGCGGTCCAGGTGCGGACGGGGCGCAGACGGGTTTGCCTTAGGTGCGCCCACTGCGCGCCGCCACGCAGCGGTAGCCATTTAAGGAGAGGTGGGAGGGAGGAGCAGCAGGGAGGCAGGTGGCAGGGGGCAGCGAATGGGGATGGAGGGGGGCAGGGCCACAGGGGATGCAGCGGCAGGAACGGGAGCAGCGAGGGGGGCAAGCAGGCACAACAGGGGGCATGGGGTACAGAAGACAAAAACAGGCAGCGGGGCACAGAAGAAGCAAAAGGGCACACAAGAGCACAGGGAACAGAAGGCAAAAATGGGCAGCAGGGCACAGAAGGAACAAAAGGGCACACAATAGCACGGGGAACAGAAGGCAAAAATGGGCAGCGGGCACAGAAGGAACAAAATGGCACACAGAGCAGAAGAAAACAGCAAAGGGGCAACAAGGGCACTCAGAGAAACAACAAACCTAAGGCCACCACTGGCCACCAGGGATGAGGCGCAGGTGGTAGCCTGCGGGTGGAGGAGGGCCGCGACTTCGGCGGTGACTGCAGGAACGCAGGTGGAGCTGCAGCGGGGGGAGCCAGATAGTTTACCGCCAGCCTGCTGAGCACTGGTCATTGGTTCCTTTTCCCATACCAATACTGCAATGGATTTTGATCAATGTAGACGTCTGTTGGGCCATCCAGATAGGCCTGGACCATCTGCTCAATGTTCAGGGGTGCTACGGTCTGTTTGGTCTCTTTAGTCTTTGCATCAGCACTGGACCTTGCAAGCCCTTGCTGTAAATTCCAATCCTGTGCCAATTTTACTAGGGCTGATGATCCGGATCTTGCTGTTGTAGTCGATAGTGTTGGTGAGCACTCTGAGCTAAACGCACTGCCCTCAGGCTCTGAAGTGGAACTTGACGCCGGATGCCCTGCTGCAGTACTTGTTGTGGGTTTGAGTAGCGGGCCTTTAACCCCTTCAGTGCCACGCCCTTTCCCCCTCCTGTGCCGGGCATTGCATTAGTGGGTGGGGTTCATGACGGGATAGTCTCATCATGGGCACAGCGCAACCGTGCTCCATGACGAGACTATCTCGTCATGGGCACAGAAGAGGTTAATTACCAGCCGTTCATTTACAAAGTGACTGGCTACCTTAGCTATTCAACTTTTGTATCGGGCAACGTCCACTTCTGAAAAAGGAATTAAGCGCGCACCTCAAGGCTATTGTGAAAGTCCCTCTATTTACAGCCAAGCTTTAAAATGTCATCTCGATACTTTTCATTTGCCGTCTGGTGCTGCTCTTATCCAGTATATGGATGACTTGTTAGTCGCCGCTGATTCAAAAGATATCTGCAAAGATGTCACTGTTGCATTGTTACGCCACTTGTTTAAACTGAATCACAAGGTTTCACCTTCCAAACTACAATATGTTTGTCGAGAGGTTACCTACTTGGGTCATCTCCTATCAAAGGAGGGATGACGATTGACACCAGAACGAATACAGGCGATTGCACGAATGTCTGTACCATCCACACAAAGGGAAGTACGTGCCTTTCTGGGTATTACTTCTTACTGTAGACAGTGGATCCCTAACTTCTCTCTAATAGCCAAACCTTTGTTGGCACTCACTTTAAAAGATACGCCTCAGCCCCTTCCTTGGACTGAGGAGTGCCAAAAGAGTTTCACTGATTTACGTACAGCTCTGTGTTCTGCTCCTGTACTAGGCACCCCAAATTACACTAAGCCTTTTACACTCTATGTTCATGAGAGAGAAGGTTGTGCATTGTCAGTTTTAACACAGCAATTTGGAGACAAACAGCGGCCATGTGCTTATTTTTCGGCTACATTAAATCCCGTAGCTAAAGCATTGCCCAGTTGTCTCAAGGCGACAGCAGCAGCAGCAATTTCTATTCGACAGTCTGCTGGAGTGGTGTTGGATAACACTCTCATTGTCATGGTGCCACATGCAGTGGATACTTTACTAAACAGAACGAAAACGCAGCATCTTACGAATGCTCGTCTAACTGGATACGAGCTGATGCTTTTGTCTAGTCACATACACAACAAAAGATGTAATACCCTGAATCCAGCTACTCTGTTGCCCCTTCCAGATGAGGAAAGTGTTGAGGAACAACATGATTGTTTCTTCCGTACTGAGGAAGAGACAAAAGGAAGAATTGACCTGAAAGACACACCGCTAGAGAATCCGGATGGAACTCTATGGGTAGACGGTTATGTTTTAAAATGCCTAATGGAGATTCAGTTTCAGCCTATGCACATACAGTTGTGGAAACTGCACGCATTAGACATAATTCAGCGCAAGCAGCAGAATTAATAGCATTAACAAGAGATTGTGTATTGTCAAAAGAGAAAAGAGTGAATGTATAAACTGACAGCCAATACGCTTTTGGTGTAGCGTTCAACTTTGGGCGTCTCTGGAAGGAAAGGGGTTTTCTCACTTCACATGGCACCAAAATACAACATGGTCAGTTAGTGACTGGTCTTCTCGAATCATTTGCCTTACCCACCCAAATAGCAATTGTGAAGTGTAGTGCACACAAAAGGATTACGGAGGATGTTGGTCGAGGAAATGCGTTTGCAGACGAAATAGCGAAAAAGACAGCAAGAGATTCAACAAGTCGAATGTATGTGGCGGGTCCAGCGAATTGGGTCAGAGAGAGAGGAATGTATGAAAATACAGTAGAAAGTGTAAAAGCGATTCCGAAAGAGGCCTCAGAGAGGGAAATAAGCAGGTGGAAAGAAAGTACAGGAATGTTGGATGAGATGGGTTGTTGGGTGGAATTATCTGAACATCAACGATGGCTGTTACCAGATGCCTATGTTCTCCCAGTAGTTACTATGGCACATGGTCCAGCCCACTTAAGTGCAAAAGGTATTTGTAAACTTCTGGCTCCAGTATGGCAGAATTAAGGTATCCCAAAATGTGCAGACAATGTAGTGAAGCACTGTATTGTTTGTTTAATGCACAACCCAGGAAAGGGAACCCCAACTCCAGCGGGTCACTTTGCTCCTCCGACATATCCATTTGGGGTGTTGCAAATCGATTATATTCATATGGAACGATGCAACAACCTCAAATATGTTCTGGTGATAGTATGCGCCTTTTCAAGATGGATAGAAGCATATCCTCTAAAAGATAACACAGCCTTATCCACAGCTAAAACTCTACTAAAAGAATTCTTCCCCAGGTTTGGTTTGCCGCGCATTATCTGGAGTGACAATGGGAGCGAATTTGTTGGCCAAGTCATGCAAAAAGTTTGTGCAGGTCTTGGTATCAAGCAAAAGTTCCATGCGGCAAATCATCCACAGTCAGCGGGTTTAGTAGAATGTTACAACGGAACCTTGAAGTTAAAACTAGCAAAGGTTCAAGCGAGTACAGGACTCAATTGGTCTGATGCTTTGCCGTTAGCCTTGCTATCCACCAGAACTGCAGTACACTCTTGTTTGGGACTTAGCCCTTACGAAGTGGTTTTTGGACACTCGGCTAACGTATGGGGAGTCCCTCGCCCTAGGAAATACTCAGACTTGCCATATCCAATGCTGATTGACTATTTGCATGATCTTACAACTAAATTGCGTGTCCTCCATCAACAGGTTCAGAGTGCTCTGCCGAAGGCTTCCACAGACCCTGGTCACTCCATCCGACCAGATGACTGGATTTGTACAAAAAATTTCCAGAGGACAAGGAATTTGGAACCCAGATGGCGAGAGCCCCGGATGGTCTTACTCACAATGAGAACAGCAGTTAAAGTCGAAGGAAAGAAAAATTGGATTCACGGTGTGCATTGTAAGAAAGTGCCTTTTCCTTTGCCCTACGATCAATGGGTACGTAGGGGTATTGGTGACTGTGAAAGTGAAAAAGTTCCACGATTCGTGCCTTTTAGCGATGCACACCTGAATGGGACACTGTCTGAGAAAGAGGACGACGACGTTTTGCAGGAAGCAATTCCATCACATTGTCGCTTGGATACGACTAATCCACGAACATTGTTCCAAGACCAGAGTGTTCCGGGGAAGGAACGATACGATCTGAGACCTAGATCAAAGAACACTTAAGATTTCTCTCTTGTGTAGTATTCTGTCCCGGTTGCAGGGTCACGGTAGGAGTCTGGATCACGACCTGAGTAGTGGCAATATGCCTGCAGGACTTGTAGTGTCATAGGACGGCAGACAATCGTGATTGAGCGATCGAGGAAGATTGCCGTGAGCATCCATTAGAAAGATGGAAACTACTAGGGGTGGGCGGAATTTGCGTAATCGCGTTACGCAAATCTCCGCGAAACGGTAGAAAATCTCCACGAACGAGCAGAAATTCTGCGAACACGCAGAATTGCTTGTTCGCGATGCTTTTTTCCTGTTCACAGTTGCTGTCTGCGTGCTCGGGGAGAAATCTCTCATGAACACGCATTTTGAGAACGCGAACAAGCAAAAAATTTCGCGAAGTCACAGAAAGCAGAATTGTGGGCAATTTTGCGTTCTCCGCGGAACGCGAAATTACTGAAATTCCGCAAATTCCGCGAGCGGAACGGAATTTAACGCCCAGGCCTAGAAACTACACTAGGTAATAGAGAGAGAAAAAATGAAATGAAGAAAGAATCCTGTAAAATAATGTACAGTTGTTTCAGTATAACTTTATGTATCATTATATCATTGTGTATTGCTTTGGCGTTTGTCGGTTGGATTATTTATGCTCTGCAGCCAAAAGTTGTCTCCCCTTCTTCCTCTTTGTCTTCTTCTACTGTCTCTCCACATCTCTTTCATACTTTTCCTCTACATGAACTCATTAGAAGAACTGAATATTATAACAATTCCTTTGTCCAACTATTACATCAGCACCAGTTAGTGGTCAATACAACTGACTGTTGGGTGTGTGGTCTTATGCCACATACCACAGAGAAAGGAATGCCGTATTTAGTTCTCCCGTTCTCTTATGAGGGTTCTGCTTGGGCTTACTTTGTCATTTTCTCCAATGCTTATCAAAGCAAATTCAGACGATCCGTTAGTTCACATGTTAGTGATCTGGATTTTAGTCATAGTTCTTTGATTAAGGGAATGGTAGCTATGGCTAAAATCATGGAAAACAGTAAAATCTCCATTGACGAAAGAAAAGCGTACACTAACTGGAACGTCACCCAATATATGTCTAGTCTTAGTGACAAAGCTAAGAAAGCAAAGTCTTCACCGATTTGGACTATACCACATCAGGGTAACTTCTGCTTACAGATAAACGATTGCTCTTCTGACACTATACAAAGGAACAACTGCTCCTACACGTACGTTTATTCCTCTCAGAACTCGCCTCCTCTAGTGCCGTCTCAAGGCACCTATTTCATTTGCTATAATAGAGCTTATACTTGGTTACCAATGGGTTTCTCCGGTACTTGTTATATAGCCTTTCTTCTTCCCCCTACTTACACCGCTTCTGCAAATCATCATCGAAACAGATATGGCAGAGGAATTATTGATTCAAAGGACACAGCAGGACAAGAGGGAGGAGATTTCCTTAAAGGATTTCTTCCTTTTTGGGGTCCAATGGCTAACAGCAGAAATATAAGGCAACTGGTCCGTGTCGTAGAGACTACAATAGACATCACTGTAGGTGCCTTAAGTAACATCACGGCGGAACTACAGTCGGACCGTCTTATGACATTACAAAATCGAGTTGCCTTAGATTTTGTTCTTGCCGATCGTGGTGGAGTGTGCAAATTGATCGGGTCAAGTTGCTGTATTTTCATACCTAATGACGCTCCGACAGTATACCAAGCTATCTCCAAGTTGCACATAATCTCTGAGTCTATTCATCAGGACGAAGGAGATTGGTCTTTAACGGAGTGGTTTTGGGAACTACTGTCCAAATGGGGTTGGAAAGCATTGACATTTCTTGGAATAATTCTGCCCATTATTTTCTCCTGTTGCCTTTGTATGCACTGTGGTCCCGCTATCTGTGACCTTTGTGCTACTATGTGCATCCCAAAACCCAAACCGCAAGTAACAGAAAACATAAGAATGATGTTACAGCAACAACTCGATGACCTCATGACTATCGACATTGACTCAGATTAGCATGAGTCTATCTTGCCTGATTTCTGGCAAAAGGAGGGTCTGAGGAACTTCGATTTTTGATCACGATCGAATCGACCCGCCATTTTGTGCTCCGCCGCCATTTTGTGTTGCCATTGCTTAGGCAGCACGGCGAACAAAGTCTATTCTGCTTTTTTTCTGCAAACCGGTGTCGAAATACGCTTTCTGCCTCTATTTACAAAGCTGGTGTTAGAACTAGCTGAGTACACAAATCCCTTGCTGGCTTTCCTAATCCCCGTCTCAACTATCAGTTGGTTCACACTATTCTTTCCTGACCTTATCTTATCGTCTGGCCTTCACTGTCTCCTGCTAGCATTCTCTCGTTTCACAACTGTCCTCCAACACACACAAACGTATCTCGCCACTTGAAAGTTAGTTATGAGTCTGTTAATAAATTAGATTGAGGGAGGGGTGACAAACATAGTTGGAGGAGAGGTTTCTTTGAGTCATCCGACACTTCTTTTTCAAACCTTTCCTATTGGTTCTGTCTTGTTTTCGAACTTTTCTTATTGGCTCTTTCTTGTATGCTCTGGGAGTGCATTTGATTAATGAATATGAACATTATATAGTATATAACCCTGTGCGCCACAGAGTGAAGTGGCAGTCTCCTGAGAACCTACTTTGTGTACTTCTAGGATAACTGTACTAGCTGCAGCTAAATAAATCTGATCTTCTAACGCCGACAGAGTGTCCCGTGTCTCTGTGTAGCTAAGCAGATGAACTCCGGAGACTTGGGCGTACCCTGCGCCGCCAGGCCCAAAAGGTTCTGGTTCTTCACACCTCCTTCAGCTGTTGCTGTAGCATGTGTAACAATGGGATAGCTTGGCCCATAGTACAGTCCTCCTTGCTGACTGCACGTGTGAAGACCTCGAAAGGAAGAAGCATCTCTGTCAGGCATTTAACTAGGCATCATTGGTCCATCTGAAGGGTCATGCCTTTCACAGTAGCCTCCCCTCTTTGCATGACATATTCATTGATTGGTCTGTACTGCTCAAACAGATGATCAGGCATGTTATAAGTTGAGCTCCAACATGTTGCCACCTCCTGGATGAGTGCTTTCACTGGCATTCTATATACACGTTGAATGATCCTCAGTTGTTTCCAGGCTTTAAAAGAATGGCTGAAATGTGTGCATATTCTTCAGCAGGTGGTCAGTAAGTTGTTAACTATGGCTTCTTCTTTCAGAAAGTCTTGAACAATAATGTTAATGCAGTGTGCCAAACATGGGACCCTGAAATAGGCACCATCCTCCATGGCCTTAAGTACAATACTGCCATTATCTGTGGCAACAAAACTAATGTAAAGCCCTCTTGGGTGCAGCCATTCAAAGACCTTGCTGTTAAACTGTTCCAAAATGTTTGCAGCAGTATGAGATTTCTCCATGCCCCTCTGACCTAAGCATGCTGTCAATGGTAGGCTGGAATATTTTCCTTTGTGCTACAGCTGTCTTCTTGAACCCAGTTAGGCTCAATGACGCACTTTTTTTCATTGCAGTACTCGGTTGCCTTGGTGTCTCAGTCTGACTCTGAGTATGACTCCTCTTACTACGGTGCCACTGAGATGTTGCTAGGGATGTGGGCGGTACCACTACACTGCTGGGGACAGGGCTAGAAATGTCTCCCTCTTGTTCACCTTCCACCGTGATCATATCTTCTTCTACTTCTTCATCCCCACCAACAGCAATGGGTGCAGTTTTACTTTTTTGTAAGTGAAGTAGGTGAGCCTCCCACTGGATGATGTGGTGTTTTTTTAGATGACTTGTTTGCCCTCCGGTACCATAGTTTGTACCAAGCTTACCCCGCCTAACAGCGTGTAGACAAATTGAGCATATAGCAATGTTCTCCTCCGTACTTCTAACCGAAAAGAAGTCCCAAACTTGGGAGGTGTACTTTCTGGTGTTGCTGGAGGTGCCACTTTCAATGCCAGATGAACTGGAGGGTGGGCGTGGAATTTGACTCTGTGCACTTACAGTACCACTACCTACTGAGGTGGTGGTTGAGCTTGATGTAGGTACCTGCCAGGCCTTAGCAAAGGCAAATATGAAAGCTGGAGGTGGTGTTACCTGTCTTGGTGGTATCCGTGCTACATCCTTCGCAGCGATTTTGGATAGGGTAATAATGTTGGTCTCCATCCCCTCTGGGCCGGAAGTGATGTTCATGATGACTGGCTCGTCATCATCCTCATCCCCCTCTTCTACATCTACATCCATAACTCTAAGGCTTTCTGGAACCTTTTTTCACTAGCCTTGTCTTGTGGAGTGCATCACTCTCAGACTGAGTTGGTGGATTCCAAGTGGCATCTAGCTCATCAGAAGCGGGGCTTGAAGAAGAAGTTGATGGCCTAACCCTCCTATTCCTTGCTGGGGATCTGGAAGACAATGGATCTTTTGAAAGAGTGGCTTGCTCCTCTTCATCTGCTGGAAGCTCTATTTCCTGCACTGCCCCTACTTCAGGAGCAACAACTACTATTGTGGGCTTTTGATGCGGCTGTTGTTGCGGCTGTTGTTGCCCACTTATCTGCTGAGTTTCCGCCTGCGTTGATTGGGTACTACTTTGCGATAATGACATTTCAACATCACTGCTCGTTAGTAGACTGGCTACCTCTGCGACTTTCATGGGCCTAGGTTGATGGGGTGGGCCTGCTGATGCGGAGGTGCTGCTCCCAGCTTGGTCCCTGGACACCGCTGCTGCAAGCATAATTTCCCAAAAAACATCGTGGGCGGCACACCAGTCTTGGTAAGTGCCACTTCCTTCTTCTGTTCCTTCTTCTCACTGCCAACTTTCTTGGTACTGGAGGACCTGGTAACTTTCTTTGGGGCCATCTTCTTCAGATGTCAGCAGGACGCTGTTGCACAAGTTGCAGAGATGTCTGTGGCCACGCGTCACGTGACATTATGTGCAGCAGGACTTCTGTCTGGCAGTACAACGGGTGATGATGACACTTCCTCCTCTGTCTTTATGTACACCTAAAAGCAAAGAAGCCATGAGAAAAACATCAGTGAAATGCTGCATTTGTTGTTGCGGTTCAATTACTACTAGTACAAACAAACAAATATAATATATAACTTAGTGTATGGTGATGACACTTGTTAGTGTTATATTATTAAATTGTATTAACTCAGTTTAAGTTATAAAAAAAACATACCAGTATAGCCATTAGTGAGACTTTGACAACAAGGGCTTTCATGGTATACTGTGTATACTCAGGAAGGATAGGAAAGAAGAAGAACAAAAACAAAAATATAAACGTAATGGAAGTGGAACATGTTTGTTGGGCATTAAATTATTTGCTCATCACGTCATTCAGGAAGCGGCAGCTGGCAAAGGGGATGGATGGAAGCAGTAAGCTAATAGGAACATAGGAAAGACATGCAGGCATATATGGCAAAAGCAGCACACTACTAAAGTAGCACCACAAAATGGCAACCAGCCACATGGACAGTTGGACACTCACAGTCGCAACACAAGCAACAAGCAGGAGGCCAGGAAAACAATGAACTGAAACAGGCCTACTATAATACCCAGGCAAAGGAGGCATGCTAAACAACACAGCTTTAATGTAATAAAATGCAAAAACGAAAATCCACAGGGCTAAACAAGGTGTGCAAGGTACACAACAAACACACCATACACAACAAAGGCATTTATTTAACACACAACCAAAAAGTGAAATACCCCAAAAAACACATTTTGTAATTCAGTCCAATGCCATCCATGCCCTAAATAATCTTTAAATTCAACAGAATACCCAGAAACAGTTGTTTCATGCACCCATGACTACCTCTGAGCCTACTGGATGAAAGGCCTGTTGGCAGACTAGGCCACAAGCTTGCAAGCCTATGGCAAAAGCACACTGCCTGGCTTCAAAATGGCCACATGGCCAGACCCACAGCAACAACAGGAAAGTGAAGACAGGCAATGCAAGCCTATGGCAAAAGCACAGTGCCTGGCTTCAAAATGTTCGCCAGCCACATGGCCAAGCCCACAACAACAAGAAGCCTAGACCAAAAAGGAACAAAGGAAACACATGCAGGCCTGTATGGAAAAAACAGCACACTTATAACTACCACCACAAAATGGCCACCAGCCACATGGACACTCACAGTCACAAGCAACAAGCAGGAGGCCTGGAAAACAATTAACTGAAATAGGTCTCTAATAGCCAGGCAAAGGAGGCATACTAAACAACACAGCTTTAATGCAATAAAATGCATAAACGAAAATCCACAGAGCTAAACAAAGTGTGCAAGGTACACAACAAACACACCACACACAACAAAGGCATTTATTTAACACTCACCAAAAAAGTGAAATACCCCCCAAAAATACATTTAGCAATTTAATCCAATGCCATCCATGCCCTAAATAATGTTTAAATTCAACAGAGCACACAGAAACAGTTGTTTCATGCAACCATGACTACCTCTGAGCCTACTGGATGAAAGGCCTGTTGGCACACTAGGCCACACGCTTGCATGCCTATGGCAAAATCACACTGCCTGACTTCAAAATGGCCACCAGTCACATGGCCAGGCCCACAACAACAACAAGAAAGCGAAGACAGGCAATGCAGGCCTATGGCAAAAGCACACTGCCTGGCTTCAAAATGGCCGCCAGACACATGGCCAGGCCCACAGCAACAAGAAGCCTAGGCCAAAAAGGAGCAAAGGAAACACATGCAGGCCTGTATGGCAAAAGCAGAACACTTATAACTACCACCACAAAATGGCCACCAGCCACATGGACACTCACAGTCACAAGCAACAAGCAGGAGGTCTGGAAAACAATTAACTGAAACAGGCCTGTAATAGCCAGGCAAAGGAGGCATGCTAACCAACACAACTTTAATGCAATAACATGCAAAAACGAAAGTCCACAGAGCTAAACAAGGTGTGCAAGGTACACAACACACCACACACACACAACAAAGGCATTTATTTAACTCACACCCAAAAACTGAAATACCCCCAAAAATACACATTTTGCAATTCAATCCAATCCCATCCATGCCCTAAATGATGTTTAAAATAAATTCAACACACACCAAAGGAACTGTTGCGCGCACATCTTTTGTTCATTGTGACGACATGAGCAATGTTCTCGAACTACTGAGTGCTCAGCCTCCTTTTTAATTGAGTAGTGTGTTTCAACCCATTTTATGTACTGATCATTTTATAGTGATTACTGTTACTCACCTGTATATTGCTCATTTGCACTTTTTTTCCCTTTGCTCACGCCCTGGTCCACCGCGGGTTCTCCGTTTGTTGTGAAGGGCATGAGCAATTCCGGCAAATTATTGTTCCGGTGTTTGTGGGTGGAGGCTGGAGGTCAAGTTCCCAGTGCTCCTGCCTATTTAATTCCATGCCGTTTCCTGCACGTAGCAGATGCGCGCAGCGGGCACGCCGCTGGCGCGCCGAAGGCGCACCTAAGGCAAGCCCGCCTGCGCCCGTCTACTCCAAGACCGTGCCTTGCGCCGGGAAGGCTGGTAATTTTGTCCCAGATCATACCCAAAGTGTTAGCTATACTAGAGAGGAGCTTGTGGCCTTAGGGAAGGGCAGAGTCCCTTGCTGTTATACAATGGACCCTGATTTCCTAAGTGAGAATCAATGTTTTTCCTTCCCATTGTGTAACTTTCATCTGGCACAAGTTGGTGTTGCCCCTGTTGAATTAAGTAAACCCATGCCTTCCCTTTTAGAGCCTTTGGCTCAGGGATACCTTATTAATGCCAGATCATTGATTAAAAACAAGATTGCTTTTAGGGATTTTGTCTCTTTGCGTAAACCTGACTGGATGTTTATTACAGAGACCTAGGCAAGGGACTGTTCTGGTCCTGATCTTGTTGAAGCTATACCCTGTGGCTACAGCTTAGCCAGGCTGGATAGGCTAGGTAAAATGGGAGGGGGATTGGGCATTCTACTTAGAGATACTTACATATGTCGTACTGAGCCACTTACCACACCCTCAGTATTAAATGCTGCTCCAGTTGATAAAAGAACTGGTGAGGAGAAATCTGAGTCGTGTTAGTAAGGATGATCTTGCTAAACACATTTTGAATTTCCAATTTGCCGACCACTCAAATGTCGACTAAGCTGCAGATGAACTGTCTAGAGGGTTGTTGGGAGCCCTAGATACCTTGGCTCCTATTACAATACGCTATGTAGCAAGAAAAAAACATTCAGCTCCATGGTACTCTGATAATCTCAGAAAGTTAAGACAATCCAGCTGCAAACAAGAAAGAATTTGGCACACAGATTTGGCGCCGGCGGGCAGAGAGCTTCACAAACAAAGCTTAAGAGTCTATAAAGCAGACATTATGGAAGGAAAAAAGTTTGTATTATTCCAAGGTCACGGAATTTATTAAATCTTCGAGAGACCATTTTAAGGTCATTATCTCTCTCGTTTCTCCTCCTGTTGCTGACTCAACTGAATGTTTTCAAGTATTCTGTGACAGAATGGCCAACTTCTTCCTTACTAAGATCACAGATATATATTCCCTGCTGGAGGCCTCTAATGCTGGGGAAGCAATGTCTGCTACCTCTACAACTGATCTTAATGCCTTACCATCTATGGAAGATGAACCGAAGCTACTTACCTTTCCTTGTATTTCATCCGAAATAACAGATCATCTATTAGAAGGGATCACCTCTGGTTCACCTTTAGATACATGCCCCCTAAAAATCTTAAAACTTGGAAAGGAGGCTATTGTTCCCCACCTCACCTCAGTACTTAATATGGCCATTACTGAGGGGCAGTATCCAATTCTTTGGAAAACTGCTGTGGTTAGACCTCTACTAAAGAAGCCATCTCTGGATCCCATGGAATTAAAAAACTATCGCCCAATTTCTTTACTCCCAGCTCCAGTTAAGATTATGGAAAGAAACCTGAATTCTCATCTTAGCACATATTTACTGGACCATCAGTTGCTGGATGGCTCACAGCATGGCTTTAGGAGCCATCATAGCACTGAATCAGCGCTAACGGCGATTTTTGATAACATCCGGGTCCAGGTCGTTGTTGGGTATACTACCCTGCTGATCCTGCTTGACCTTACCGCCGCATTTGACACCCTGTCTCCTTTGAGGCTAGTATGACGCCTCAAGGAGATAGGGGTCATGGGCATGGCCCTGGGGCTCCTCTCCTCCTTTCGTAGGGAGAGGGCACAGATTGTGAAAATGGGCCAGTTCTATTCAACTTCCAACCCATTGATATGTGGAGTGGCGCAGGGCTCTTCTTTAAGCCCTACACTCTTTAATATCTATGTTGCCCCACTGGCGAGAGTCGTGAGATCCTATGGATTTGAGGTGTTGTCCTACGCGAACGATACTCAAATCATGGTGGCCATCACTAATAGTATTAGTGAATCTGCTGCAAATTTAAAAAATTGCATGCAGGCAGTCTCAGCATGGATGGTGAAAAATTATCTTAAGCTGAATGGGGAAATGACATAGATTCTGATCTTTGGCAACCAACAGGATATTTGGTCTAATGGATGGTGGCCTGACACCTTGGGCAGTGCCCTTCCCCTGTATCCTATGGCAAAAATCTGGATGTTATTGTTGACACATCTCTGTCAATGAACTTACAAATTAGTAGAACTGTGTCTACCTATTTCGGAATAATCAGGTTGCTTAAAAACATTTCTCAGTTTCTCTCCTTTGCAACAAGAAAACAGGCAGATATTGCCCTGGTAATGTCCAGGCTCGATTATTGTAATGCCCTTTATTTGGGCATGAATAAGGGTCTGGTGCGCCGCCTTCAACTTGTACAGAATGCGGCAGCAAGGCTGGTGATGGACCTACCTAAGTACCATTCAGTCTCTGCCTCTCTTATTTCATTGCACTGGCTGTCTTTGGATCCCAGAATTCTTTTTAAGACTCTCTGTTTGACCCATAATGCCTATTATGGTCTAGGCTCGGATGCCATTAAAGCAATGTTTCATCATTATGTCCCTACCAAGCAGCTTAGGTCTGCCAGCAAGAATTTGCTAGTAGTCCCCAGGTACAAAAAGGTCAGATGGGGAGGCAGGGCCTTCTCTACTGCCGCTGCTAAGTTGTGGAACTCTCTTCCTGATGGGTTATCAGGCCTTGTGTCTCATTCTCCTTTTCGTAAGGCTTTGAAAACCTGGTTGTTTAAAACAGACTGTGAAATCATTTTTTTACTTAGCCGTGCACTAGTTCTCTGTAGCGCCTTGATGCCCTTGGGCTATGTTTTGTGCTTTATAAATGTAATATTCATTCATTCATTCATTCACCCATGACTAGCTCTGGGCCTACTGGCTACCCACAATATATATTTTTTTTAAATGATGAAAAATACCACAATTGTAGTTACAGCAACTGCAATGCCCCAATCAAACAAACAACAACTCCAACTTACTTGTAAAATCTCAAATCCAAAAGTCCTCAAATCCAATGATATATGATGTAGCAGACACAAAGAGTGATCCTCCCAGCTCCAAATCCAAATGAAAAATGAACAGGAGATGTACAAAGCACTGGGAGGAGCCTGCTGGGCAGGAACAGGAAGATGGAGAATCTGTGGCACTTCCTTCCTCTCCCCAAAAAAATGTTTTAAAAAACGGACTCCTTGCACAAAAAAGTACAGCCAAATGTCAATCTGAGGAGTTTTTTTTTCATCCAAATCATCATTTTAGAGAAGGTTTTATGCTGGTCGAGATATTCTTCTTCTCCAGATTGCAAATTTTGCTTGTTCGGCATCGCGAGCTTCACCAAACTTCCACCGGATGTCCGATGGCGAGGCGAATGACGTGTTCGCGATCACACACTCATGCGGCATTGCACAGCCGGCTACCAAAATCTCGCAGCGCACGCGAACGGATAGGAAATCTCGTTGACGAACGTGGGGATCCCAGTAAGTCACTATTGCGTGGGCAAAAACGCATTTTTAAAGCGCGAACAAGGAAATAGTTCCGCTACGCCGCGGATCGCGGATTTTCCGATAATTCCACGTTCCACGCGGAATTGCCAAAATTCCGCAAATTCCGCGTAGCGCAGCGGATTTGACTGCCCAGGGTTAGTTGTTACAGCTGTCGGGTGAAGCAATGGCTCACTATATCATACATCGGCTCACCGAATAGTTGATTTTCTTCACAAGGTTGGCAAGGCACAGCCTTCCTCGGGGCTTGCAGGGTGATTTGACGCATTGACATGGAATATAATTGTGAGGTTGGGTACAAAGGTCCTGGGCTGAACCGCGCTACATACAGTGGATTTCAATGTCCCTCCTGTGGACTTGGGTCCCAAAGGGGAAGCTTTGGGTTGTCTGGGACAGGGTACCTTGACAGTGTAAGGGGATGGTGTGAAATGGATAATACGTTTTAAATACATATTTAAAGAGTATAGTTAGCAGAAAGCGGGTAACTTTTAAAAAATTGAATTTTCAGGTTGGTCCGAGTTTGTTTGTTCTTGGTTTGGATCGTAAGGTGATGTCTGCTGGCATTTCTTTGGTAAAGGGCAGAATTGCATTTGTGATATTATGTGAATACATTGCAAGGCAGTGGGTGCCACGTCGCTGCAGCTTGTCAAGGGTATGAAGTAGCTTTAACAGTGGCATTGTTACGGTCTGATTCGATTACCCAGGGTTACTTCTTCAGAGGCACGAGGCTATGGCTGGTCAGCAGGCATTGGTGCGCTTTAGAATTCAGGGGTAGGTTGTCGGTTCGCTTGAGTTTATCCTGCATCTTTGGTTGTAAAAGAAAGGGTTGTATTCCCCCCTATGGTTTACAGTGTCAGGCCACAAGGTGGCACTGCACTATGGGTTTCTCAAAAGGTCCGAATGTTACCTGGTTTTCAACTCTCAAATGTTCGGGGTATAAATGCTCGCTGGACGGGTTCTTCAGTCAGCCACTCCAAGGAGGAAGGTTAGAAGAGCAGCAGCAGAATGTGCGTTGGCTTTTAGCAATGTGCGTCGATGGTGGAATGTTGAGGGGCGCAACCTGGAGTAGCGCGGCTAGTAGGTTGTAGTAGTTCAATATTCTCACAACAGAGCCACAGTTGTTGCTTACTTACGCAATTATCACCCAATGTGTCGGTCTGGCAGGTGTAGTGTTTCTTTTTGGTGGGCAGCTCCTGTTTATGACAGAAGCCGTAGATTACCAACCGGCGCTAAGCTAAGCACCAATTTCCAATTTGCGGAGCCTTGGTTGTTGCTTACTTACTCATGCAACTATCACCCAATAAGTATTACTTTTTGGGGTAGTGTTAATTTGTAGTACGTATCTCGAGCTAATGACTGAAGCCGCGAATTCCAGTAGGTGGCACACCTTGCCCAGAAGACTCATAATAAGGTGTGCAGGGTAAGGTTATGATTCTGTGACTTTTAGATGTTTCATCTATGTCATTAACCACTCTATCTGTCAGCAATTAAGCAGCTTGGTAGGATTGTGGGCAGAACACTGCAGAGTAACCCGCACACTAGTCATTCCTGTGAGGTAGATTAGATTGGGCAGATGGGAATCACACAGGGCCAGCAATTAAGGCCATCCCATCCGAGGTTGTGCCATCCACCCAGTGTTTCATCCTCCCGGGGCTGATAAAATGAGTACCTTCAAAGGGGGGTAGCAAGAAGCACCTGTAAGGCAGTGCCATGATATCCCCGGGGTGAAGGTGAGTGCACACACAGGGTATGTTGGCCCAGGCTGTCTCATTCACAGTGCCCCACTGTCCTCCCTCTCGGGAAGGTCAGGAAACACAGGCAGAGGGTAGCAGCTGCTGGACACTGCGCTGAGATGCCGGAATTCGGTCTGAAGCTCTAGGTAAAACACACTAATTGGTAAGGCTCCATAACTTTAGATCATAAATGTATTCGAATACCCCTATCCTCCTTACATGTCACTGTGTTATCACCAAGTACAAGCTTGTCCCTCCCTTGGGCACCCACATACAGAGACAATCCCTCAGCACACTTGCCTGGGTTTATGGTATGGGTCAGTGCTGAACTGAGAGGGGGAGCCAATGGTGCAGGAGCTCTGGGGGTCGCCATGAAGTGCCAGATGGCGCTCTCACCGATCTGATCCTCCCAACGTGTTTAATCACTGCATCTGGCCAATACTGATCATCATCACTCAGTAGTCAGGGAGGCTGAGTGGGGCCATACTAGCTTCGGAAATACAAAAGCGGTAAGGGCATGTGGGTGACCTTTTGGGCACGGTTTCAAACTCAGCGGGTTCATGCTGCATTTCATCCTGGAGGCTGAACTAACAAGTACCATATGTTTGTAGCAAGAAACTCATGTTTTGCAGTGTCAAGTTACCTTTTGGGATGGCACAAGCAGGAATTATGCAAGTGGGGGGAGCACAGCCCATGTCAAGCACAATCCACCCACACAGAGTACCCCTTATGGATTGGCATCAGAGTCCGCCCTCATTAGAAGTAGTTTAACAAGCCTGGTTCAACAGGTTGAAGCGTTGTCTTAGGATGCGGAAGCCAGATGCGACTGGATTTGGGGAGGGCAACCATTCCAGGGATAACAGAGTGAACCAGGGGTACAGCTGGAAGGAGCACCATGGGCCAAGTGAGCGAAACATAGTTAAGCAAGCCTGGTAGTCGGAGGCAGATTCACTCAGACCAGGGCACAGTGATGACACTAGGGTGCGCAATTCGAGCATTCTTGGTCGACATGGGCGAGTAATCAAATGTGCCCTCAGCCTACACCACAAACTACAGCAGAGACTGGTAGGGGGGAGGCCCCCAACACATCCTGGCCATCCACCTGGTTGTTCACAACAACTACACATGGGAGAGTTCCAATTACCTGTGCATAAATCATTCAGATACACAGTATCATTTTAATGCAAATAATTGCTGTCGTTACAAGTTGCAAGCGTGAGATTCCCCCAAGTTCAACTGCCCACAGTATCAGCAATAAGCTGCCTAGGAAGGCTGGGAGCAGACACCACAGATCAAACTGAACAGGCAACAGTCCGGTAGGAAAAGGGGGATTTTGAATTGATTGTCCACTTAGCAGTATGATTATTGCACAGGAGGATGGAGCATGATTCAAGGGACTCTGGTGGTGTGACCGCAACGCTAGTCGGTTAGCTTATGCTGGGTAGGAGATTTCGCATTCCCAACCAGAAGGGTGCCAAGTGGCAAAAACCAGTAAATAGGTTTAATATATGTGTGGCTCTGGCCTTACAGCTGTGTGGAGCCAGTCTCATTTAGAGTTACGCCCAGGTGAAAGACTTGTGTACTTCTTAAGGTTCTCATGACCAATGCGGTTTGTGGTATCTCCCAACAGATCCACTGAAGGTGTACTGCAGCTAAACATGAAATTTGGAATCTGGGATTCCGACACTTTTGCGGGTTTAAGCATCCAGGTTCACAGATGGATAGCAGGTACGGTGCATCTGTGATCTGACAGCAGTTAAGCAAGCGTAAGTTGTCACTACACGAAAGGGTGAGGTGTCGCTAATAGTAGGCACAATACATATATTATTTCAAACCAGATTTGACACCATTAAGGGTTCACCAGGGTTTAGCAATCAAAGGGGTCTGTGCAATTGTCTGATCAACGGGGCGAAGTAAGTGCATCCCAGAACCAAGGGTAGGTGACCTGTTCCTGGAGTTAAGCTCAAATGCCCCGCCCGGTTAGCTATATTAGCCACTCTTTTTGGAGACGCTGTAAGCCAACATAGTGGCTGCTGTACCAATAAATGGGGAAACAAGGTGTCAAGCACAAAAGGCTACTAGGTAAAAAGAACATTTGGCACGTCCAGTATTCCACGAAAATACATTATTTTACGGAGCAGGTAATTTTACACTGCTGGGGCTGCACAGGGTGGACAGTGTGAACTCCCCCCCCCCATTTGGGAATAGTCTATGTGGGAGTAAAGTAGGACTTAGTCAAACCTGACTGTTAGGCACCATATTGCATACAGTGCGCACTGTATTATATCAGACAGATTCACTAAGCTGGTATGCCCGGGGGTTTCACCACAGAGGGAGCTGAGCAGGCTCCCTGAGCAGGCGAAATTCCCATAAGGAATAAGGGATGCATGGCAAGTGACACCCTTGCTCATTGTCACAAACTCCTAGTTATGAACATTCCTGTGCGTCATGATTTAGCAAGCAAAGGGACTGTGTAAGTGTTAAGTGTAAACCTTCTTGTCCTAATAGCCAAAGTAGGCAGGCGGGTTGTGGGAGCGGTCGCATAACAAGTGGGCTGCTGTCCCAGAGATGGGGGACACAGGTGTTCAGGCACACACAGTGCTAGAAGGACGGCAGCTAGGTGAGATCAGCAAATAGATGAGGCAATGTGAGCCATGGTGTCTGAAATCGTCCTGCCCAGAGTTGGCACGGGGCTGAGTCATGTGAGGCAGTGGAACTTTCCCGCAGGAGGGTGAACAGTTCATTGCACAAGTTCACAGGCCAAAGGGCCTTTGGTTTCCTCAGACACCAGCTGATCCAGGCTAACGTCAAGGGCTATTGTGATATAGATGGGGTTCATTTATCACCGGTATGGATGTATCTCTGCCTTCTAGATTTGCAGGAGGCTCTAGAGATGAGAGGTTGCAGGTAATAGTATAGATGTTTTGGTGGGGGGCTCTGGCAGCAACGGAGGCCGCCTCCAGAGCTGCGGCGGAGTTACAGGGCGATCTGGAAGCAAATGGGTATAGAAGGGTACCTCTGCAGGACACAATAGGGGTGCCAAAGCCAAATCCCAGGAGCCTCATGGAAGGTTCTGGGAAAACCGCGTCGGCGACACGTTAGTCCTTCGGGCAGTTGTGGGCCTGAACAAGGGACCAATGTGTCACATGATCCGGAAAGAGGATCACCCCATAAGGTGTAGCACTGATTGGGTTCTCCCCAGTGCTGCTTGGCTCATCAGGTGGGCAGGCAGCACAGTTTGGTTACAGCTGCCTGCCCTTGGATCGCCCGTAAAATAACCTACCAGATTGCATACTTTTGTATGGAATAAACCTGCAGCAATATTTACCGAAAACAAAAGTTGTGTTGTGTATTTATTTATTTAGCATGCATGCTATGTGTTTGTGTGGGTGGGGTGTGTTGCCAATGGTGGCACTATATTCAGTGCTATCTGTTCTGAAGGTAGAAGCCATGACGACGAGTATGGTAGACCAAAATTTACCAGGAATTCTGTAAAATAATCTGGCAGAACATGTTTCACTTTTGATTGTAATTTTCAATTGAAAAGATAGGAATAGAGATGGAATTAAGATGGCGGATTTTACAAAAGAGGAGAAACGGCAGGGGAGGGATGCTGAGAGGTGGGAGGGAGAAACGATGGAAAGAAAAACAAATGACAGGGCCAAGATGAAACAGGCGGGACAGCAAAAAGAAGCAGACTGAAAGGAAGTGCAGTTAGTGTGAAGGAAACGTAAGAGGGAAAACAAGAAAAAGTGGAGGGAAAAGGAAAGAAAAAAGTGAGAGCGAGAGAGGGGGAAGGGAGAAAATGGATATATGATCAAATAAACAGACAAATTAAGAGCAACATAAAAAAAATAGAGGCAACATTAAGAGAAAGAAGATTTGAGAATTTTTGATAAACCGCTGCTGGAGGAAAGGAAAACAGATAGGGAATAAAAGAGACTCTCGAGAGCATTAGACTCAAGGATTTCTGCCAGAACCATAAACTACCAGAAGCATAAACTGTCACAGCGTGAAGCAGCAGAGGTTAGGATTGTTAGTGCAGGGACACAGGACAGTATGCCAACAAAAATATGAGCCCTGCTGTGAATCAAGGTGATGGCGAACATAAACCATATAAAGCATACCCCTCTTGCTATTCTTTTGCACGCAGCACGTGACTGATGTCACTTCATCTCTCTCACACGTGACCAAAGGCCACAAGAGACCATTTTCTCTGACTGCAGCAGGTTTAGGGAGGATTAAGAATCAGAGGACTGATTATGAGTTTGAGATTGCCTATTTATGAATTGGGTAATGTGCAAAGTTCCTGTAAGAACTTAGGGGCATATCAACAACAACCGGCGATAATTATCGCTAAGCGCACTTAGCGCTAGGATAATTATCGCCGGCTAGCGTTGATTTTTATCGCTGAAATAGCGTGCTATTAGCAACGCTTATCTCAATAGCGATAAAAATCCTCACGTAAGTGGCTAACGTGAGATTATCGCTGGAAACCCAGCGATAATCTCACGTTAGTTTATTGATAGGGACAGACAAATTTAGCCATGATATCCTCCTTCCATAGGATATCATGGCTAAGTCAGAAAAATACCAGACGTAAAAAAGCAGCGTTAACCGCGGTTAGCGCTGCTTTTTTTGTCACTAACTGGGTTAGCGATATTCTTGATAATAGGAGAAATGTCGCTTATTTTACTCTGGAACGCCCCCTTTGCATCTCATTAGAGATGCAAGGGGAAGCGTAGAGTAAAAGGGTGCTAACATGCAAATTTGCATGTTGGCACCCTGTTGTTGATAGGGTGCTAGTTTTATCTCTGCTTTTTTGGCTTTTAAAGCCAAAAAAGCAGAGATAAAGCCCTTGTTGATATGCCCCTTAGGGGCTTATTTACAAGCCCCTTGCGGCGCCGGTGTGCGTCACTTTTAATATGGGTATAAGTAACGCACCGGCGGCGCAAGGGGCTTGGCAATAAAGTATTTTGATTGAATCGGGCTCAAATTGCACTCCTGCAAGTTACCATTTGCACGGGTTGTGGTATTTATTGGGTGACCAATTTACACACAATTCTGAGTTACAGACCTCGGAATGAGTGGTAACCAACTCCCTAACCGAGCATCTCTTCCACTATTCAGAGGTGCTCAAAATGTCAATCTGTACTATTTGCCCTCACGATTTGCAGCAGGCTTTAACTACGTTCATTTTAGTTTGCACCCAATGTGTGTTCCTTATTCTAAGTCAAAAGGAGGTTTGAAGCCAAAACTGGTAATCAGGAGCAGAGTCTTGAATTTGGGTTTGTAAATAGCTGCACCGAATAGAAGTGCCCCCAGTCGAGTTTTTAGAGACGAGCTTCCCCCATCATGTGATCTTCATAGTACAGTGAGTGTGCTCCATGTGATAGCTACAAGCTTCCCCGAGACAGGGGGGACAGGCACAAGGGCAAAGCTCTGGCAGGAGATCCGCAAAAGAGAGAACTTCTGATCCCCGCTCCTCACTCCATAAATAGCCATTAACAGACACTGAGTAAGGAAACTCTCATCACCTATGCAAGAAACACTCCTAACGTTAGAATTGATCAAACAACCATGAGAGGGAAACTGCTAATGAGGCCTGGACACATATTTACACATTGACCTTCTCTGGTAACCAGCCACTGCCACTAAATCCTTTGACTCCCATATAGGCATAGACAAACATTGGAAAGGTGTACTTACTCTTATGAAATGTATATATATATATGTATGTCATGTAGGCACAAATGTCAGGGAAGTAGTCCCTCAATTGTTTGTACCATGTGCCCACAAACATTCGCACAGGAGTGTGCACGCACGCAAAGACAAACTCTAAGAGAGGACTATGGAAATGTTCCAAATGATGGAGACTTGTTGACATGCTTAATGATGTTGTATGGTGTTGTGGTACTCACCAACCATTGCTGGAAGTAAGGCATTTAGTAGATGTTAAAGTACACCACTGGAACAGTGATGATGGCTTTTGTCTGCACTAAATAAGACCATGTAGTGAAATGGGTTGGTCAACTCCTAAAATACAAGGTTGGTCCAGGTCCATCACAAAGGGGGAGCGGCACCGACACTAATTTACCTGGATCAACATTTTGCAAAGTACCATTCTAGTATAAAGCAACTGAGCATTGAAAGATCAATTGATCATTAAAAAGTAAGGCTTTGCCGTGAAACTTTATGTGTTCAAGGAGATAATTCTGATCCATTTAAATGTTCTAAATCTGGTCCAGACTAATGTGCACCGGCAGGTGCTTACACAGGTCCCTGACCTAGTATAACAGAGGGACCACTGGTCATGATGGAGCCAACAGAGCCATTAGCTAAATATCAGAAATGGAAAAACAGGGGATGCTGCAGGGAAGAAGCTTAGTGTTACAATATAATACCATGCCATGAGTACTCATCTTTTCAGTCCTTAACTTTGCTTTTTTGTTTACAGGTTTGGCTGCCAACCCCCCAGGTCTAAGAAGCCATGGCCCCCTAAGGGTAGGCAAGTGTTATGCATGTGGTCAGAAGGGTCACATTCAGAATGATCCCAAGTGCCCCAAGGCACCACCAGCACCCACTGGTGCACCCTCATCGGGGTTAGTTAGTGTAGTGCTGGGGGAGCAGTAAAAATAAAGTCCAGGGCAAGAAACAAGAGATCCTTGCAATACAAACCCATCTTAAAACCTTAGAGATACATGTTTAGTGCTGTGCCTTTCCAGTACAGGATAAGTAAGCTGTTGCAGAAGTGCGCAGACAAAGTTGGTAGTTTTGGTACAATTTTGATGCCCTCCTGCAAATGATAGGTAATCATTTATGCAATTCCTCTCCCCTAAGAACAGGGGGATTTTTTAGGACATTTTCTTGGGCTTTGGCACCCGGATATAATTGCTTCTGGTGGTTCCTTAAGGCAGCTGCCTGTAGTGGCCTTAATGTAGCATGAACTCTGACTGTGTGCCTTGGTTATGGCACCATAGGAATGTTTTAGGTCAATATTTGAGTGCATTGTTTGTGCAGACTCTGGGCTCATGTAAGGCATTTCCTTCAATTCCTGGGCCACCTATTAGCTAATGGGCAGTTCTCTGGTGAGAAACTCTTGTTCCCTACTGGTATACTAGAGCCTTGTGCATTATCGCACTATTGAGTACTGAAAATGTATTATTGAAATTTAAATTTCCAAAGGGTAGGTGGGCAAGCACACAAAAATTACTCACAGAGTTGACGAGGAGTTGGAGCTTAAAACATGTTCATGAAAAGTTATTTTCTTGCAAGAGCTTTATTTTCAGGCCTTGGTTAGCCGAGACCTTTTGATTTTAGTACAATGTTACGATTTTAGTAAAATGTTACTTAAAGGGGCTTTCAGTCACCTCTCGACATCTATTGTTGTTTTGTTATGCACGTTTTGCCTCCGCCCACTACAGCATATAACATGCCTCAAGGGGTCAGCCTACTTGAGCAACTTGTTAACTTCCCTTTGATTCGCTCCATTTTACCATTTCACACGAGGACACCTGCACGCAAAGTAGTTCCCTCAATGCCAGTGTTTTTGTTTTTACTCTACAATTACATTAGTGTTGCCTTTATGTTTAAATATGGGTGTTATAGCAAGACACTTTTGATGTGAGCACAGGGCACATTCCAGCATTATTAGTTTCTGTCTTCTGCCAATGCTCATGTAAATTCCTTTGAGTGATTGATTATCTGATTGGTACTGCTTCACAGCAGACCGGAATGTGTCCATTAAAATGGTTCAGTATTAAGTTATCCTCTTTTCATCGTGCATACAATGAAGTTTAATTACATCTATCTATTACAACATGATACAGAAACTAAAGCTTCCATATTATAGGATGCGAACACATAGGTGGACAATTCTGTCAAATTTTTTATCGGGGACTCAGTTTCACCAATGTTTCTTTAATTAAATTTGTCCAGGAGGAAAAATTACCTTTATTGTATTTAATTTGCAGCACACGTGTAACACTTATTTGTAATCATTGGTGGGGTGAAATTTAGGTTTTAGTATCCAATATTTTATCCTGTGACCTTTAGAGAGAAAAAAAAACTAGAAACTTCTGGGTGCTTCAGTATATGAAAATGGAATTACATTTATCTTCATGTGTCAGGAAGTTATTTCATTTACAATTTTATCATGGATACATTTGAAGCCCGCAAGATCATTTGTTATTAGTGTAATTATGTATGCATCCATGAGCCAGGTAGATAGCTCATTACAGTGGAATCAATGATACCTTCACGAGCTGCTAAAATATCTCAGTGGGTTGATTATGAGTAAGCTGTCCGAATATGTAATGCAAAATGTGTCCTTCTGGTGCCATGTGATCTATTAATGGCCAGCATTCTTTGTGCCATAATGCATCGGTGAAATAAACAGTTTGTATAAAAATCCTCACCCTCCAATAACAATAGTGCATTAACTCTGGAACAAGTCTAAAAGAATTGTGGAGAACCCAGCCTTTTGAAGGACAACAGTAATACAAACAGCAGCTCACATGAACTCTGAATATAAGCTCACGAGTGTCCTCAATCTTTGAAACCCTAACTTGTGTTTCTTCCTTCCTTTCTTTCTATCTTTCTTTCTTTCTTTCTTTCTTTCTTTCTTTCTTTCTTTCTTCGTATGTAAATTCCTTATTTTTGTGGTCAATGTTTAACAACAGTATTTTTGTACCACAATATCTTTGTGGGAGCTATATTTGTCAAACAAGCATTTGGTTATTGTACCTGCAGAATTTCTCTCCATTCAATACCCTGTAATTTTCCTGTTTGACTTGGCATCTTTGGTGTGGTTTCCCCAGACTTTGGCCTCTACCTCCTAAATTTCTGATGCTGTGGTGGATTTCGTTTTTGCTGGCTTAGATGCTTTGCAAAAAGAATTATTGATGGACAGAATGCAGAACAATGTCATACATTCACCCCACTACAGTGATCTGGGCCTAAATCCATCGTTTTTTTTGCTCACCTTGCCACTCCAGTTTGGACCCAGCCCTGTGCAAATCAGTCTTGACCCTGCGCCCAATGGGAACAGTTCAGCCCAAACTGCCACTGCTGAGCAGCCTCAAAGTGCAAGTGCACCCTGTGTAAATTGTTGTTACAATTGGTTCTCCCGGATTGGCAAATTGGATTTACTGGTAAGTCCCTAGTAAAGTACACTGAAGTGGGCCAGGGCCTGTAAATCAAATGCTACTAGTGGGCTTGCAGCACTGATTGTGCCATCCACATGAGTATCCCTCGAAAGGTATCTGAGACCTGCCACTGCAGTGTCTGTGCACAGTGGGAAAAATCCGGAACAAGGCCAAAGCCACAAGTTCCGGAAGCCCGCAAGCCGAAACAACTTGCCCCAACAGCGAAATTGCCTTAACCACTCATGTGCGTGTTTAAGGCAAAGTCGGTCTAGTGTTCCGGATGAGCGGGGAGAGAGGAGCATCGGAAAGCAAACAGGACAGGTAAGAGGGGTTTGAAGTAGTTTAAAGGGGGTGGGGTTTGGGGTCGTTTTTAGGGGGTAGGGGGTTAGGGGTAGTTTTTAGGGGGTAGGGGATTCAGAGTGGTTTTTAGAGAGTGAGAGGGATTCAGAGTAGTTTTTAGGGGGTGGGGGTTCAGGGAAATTTTTAGGGCGTGGGGTATCAGGGTAGTATGTAGGGGGTGGGGGGTATGGGGTAGTTTTTAGGGCATTGGGGGATGTTCAGGGTAGGTTTTAGGGGCTGGGAGGGGTTCAGAGTAGTTTTTAGGGTGTGGGGGTTCAGAGTAGTTTTTAGGGGTGGGGATGGTACAGTTAAGTTTTTAGGGGGTGGGGAGGTTTTGGTAGTTTATAGGGGGTGGGGGTTGTTCAGGGTAGTTTTTAGGGGGTGGGGGTTTGGGGTAGTTTTAAGGGGGTGGGAGGGGATCGGGGCAGTTTTTAGAGGGTTGGGGGCCTTCATGGTAGGTTTTCGGGGTGGGGGTTCGGGGTAGTTCTTCAGGGTGGTAGGGCATTGGGGTGCAAGAACTGACACATCGAGGGATTGCGGCTGAAGAAACCGACGCAGCACCGCTCAACATAACTGTATCGATCACCGACGCATCCCGGATTTCCATGCATCATACCTGTGAGGCAAGTTTTCCCGGTGCATCACCCGTGGGCCACAACCGTCTTGGAGTTGACGCATCACTTACCCCTACAGATCAGATTCGAGGCATCACTTTTCCTGCGCGCATCGCCTCCCCATAGTCTCAGGAACTGATGCATCTCTTTGTTTCTTTGACAATTCCATCTCTACAGCTGTTTGGCTTTGTTAATTTTGACCCATCTCCAGGTACTTTGTGAGAAATCATGCATCTATAGTTTTCTATGCACCAATTTGTATGAAACCTTTTTAAAAGCATATTCTTATTACATATATGTTGGATTTGTGTCGCTTTGGTCTTGTTGAGTTTAGATAAAGCTACTTTTTTTTTCTAAACTGGTGTGGTGTCAATTTGTGGTGTTATCACTGTATTACTGTGTGTTTTGAGTACAAATACTTCACACATTGTCTTTGGGATAAGTCTGTCTGATCGTGCCAAGCTACCCAGGGGGTGAGCAGTGGTTATCTAAAGTGTGTATCCCCCTTAACCTGACTAGAAGCAAGGGTCCCTATTTGAACAAAGTTACCTACCTCCACCAACTAGAGACCCCCATTTCTAACACTGGTGGCATTGGTGGGATTTAAACTTGGATTTGTACTTGACCCATGGTGATTAGCGTACATCAATAGTTTAGTGCAGACCACTACGCAACCATATATTGTGTTTATTTTTGGTTCTATTTTTCATCTAACCCTTGAAGTATCCATGCACCATATCTCTGAATGGTAAATCAGCAAGTGAGGCTGCAGAATTGGAGTTTGACATTGAACTATTGAGTAGTTACAAAATACTACTAAAGTATAAAGTACTAAAGTTACTGCGACGGGGAGACCGAGAGGACGACCGTAGATACAACGGCTGGAAGCGCTGAATTAAGACAAAAGTCACAGTAGGCCCTTCCACCCTCGACCTCCCATGGAGCACGTAGGATAGGAATTTTGGAATAACTAACTCCAGTACTACACTGAGCGGGGATTTAGATACCTACAACCCCCGTCCCTTGAGTGGCAGTTCCTTTTAGCACTACGTGCAAAGAGGCTGAGACCACTTTTTTAAAACCCCTAGGTCCTGACGAATGCCACATACCCTACGGGGACACGAAGGCAGAAACATGTTGACCACACTTAACACGGTGGAGGGAGAGTAACGTCCCATGTCACCGTTCACTTTCTTTTAATACCATGCCCTGGCCTCTTGAATAAAAATAGTTTATTGCCAAGTGTAATGGTTTTTAGATCACCTCTCACTACTTCACGGGCCACCACTTAGTTTTAGAAGTGCATCCCTGTCTCCAGGTGTATGCCCGTCCTCTATCAAACGAAGTTTTTAGAGGGCGAGGACAGCCTATGATGAAGCATGACACCGGGCGGTGTGTGAGGCCAGTCCATCACTTTTTGCGAGATGCCCCCAAAGGTGATGCACCTCAATAAAAGTCTGTAGGAAACTGTAGGAACCCAAACTATGGGCAGCCCATTTTGTGTATACAACTCAAGCAATTCTGCAAGAGCTTTGGATGTTCCATGAAGAGCAACTTTAGGAAAGAGGAGCTACAGAAGGACTTAAGGGCCTGGTGGGAGGCCAGACAAGCTGAGGAGGCAAATAATCCAGATGTGGATGGGGAGTGTCAGATGTCGGTTTCAGATCCCAGGATTTGCCTGTTGGGAGAGCAGCCGCTAGGGCTGGCAGCAATCATTCTTTCAGGATTTGGGCTCCAGAGCAAATGGAGGACAGGCGAAGGGGCAGGGATCACGAATTAGAAGTCATGAGACTAAAAGAATAGGAGAGCAAGAATGCTCTCACATTAGAGGAAAAGAAGTGGCTTATACGCACATGAATTGGGCCTGAGAGAGCTGGACCTCAAGGGCAAACAGGTGGAGTCCAGTACAAAGGTGGCAGTGTACAGCCAGTGCAAGGGGGTAAGGTTTACATTCTCAAGGATCAAGTACAGAATTTCCGGAAGGGGTAGGATATTTATGCATGGTTTGAATCTTATAAGGCAGCACTGCATATGAATGAGGTCCCTGAGAAGAATTGGGGCAAGCCTGTGGATACACTTCGAGGCCAATGGGAGGAACACCCTGACACATTTGGGGGAGGCGGGTGCTCTGACCTATCCCAAATAAAGGACGCATTATGCCTCAGGTATGGGCTCACACCTAAGCAGTACAGGGAAAGGTTTAGGTCCTTCAAGAAGCTTGAATCCAATATGTGGGTTGGGTGTGTGAACCTTTATGGCAGAGCACTGATGGTTTGATAAAGGGCAGCAAGGTAACTGATTACCCGGGTTTGTACAACTTGATTGGTTGGTAGGGAGCACTTGAGTGGTCTGTGTGTTCCAGAGCTGCACCATCATCTGATGGATAGTAAGCTGAATGACCCCAGGCAGCTTGTTCATGAGGCGTACCACTGGACGAGTACCGAGGTTCATAAGGGGTATGTGGGAAACCCGGCCATAGGTGGGCAGGGTCCCCAGCAGAAGAGTGGGGCACAAGGGTAAGCAAAAGGAGTTCTCTAAGGGGCCTCAAAATGGTTCCCAGGGTAAAGATTCCCACCCCCCAGTTCTAAGAAGCCATGGCCCCCTAAGGGTAGGCAAGGGTTATGCATGTGGTCAGGAGGGTCACATTCAGAATGATCCCAAGTGCCCCCAAGGCATCACCAGCACCCACTGGTGCGCCATCATCGGTGTTAGTTAGTGTAGTGCTGGGGGAGAAGTTGCTTCCTAGTGAAGATGGGAAGCCAACTGTGATGACCCATATCTCATTAGGAGATAGAGAGATGGTCCAGGAAACCTGCCTGACCGGATAACAGTAAAAAGTACCTGCAGTGGGTGACCATCAATGGGAGGAGGCTCTGAGAGACACAGGAGCCAGTTTGACGTCTGTCAGGTGTTAATGGGTCTCATCCCCAATGTACTTCACCCTATCGTTGTTGCAGGCAACTTTGAGTGCCTGTGTAAGGTGTTGCAGGTTCCATTTGAGTGGGGGGGTCTCAATTTCCTTGAAGGTCGTTGTAAGTCCGTCATGCCTGTTGTTTCTGTCTCCTTGGCAATGACCTGGAGAGCTCACTTTGGAAGGAGGTGGAGCGCCAGGCTCATTTAAAGATGTTGGGACTGCCAGAGTGGGCCTGTGCGACCACTCGGTCAATGGCAGCCAGTAGGGGTGATCAAGAGGATCTGAACCTGAAACAGTGGCCCAGGTGCTTGCCAGAAAGAGGAAGGGCAGGGGAATGGAAACCCACCCCTAAAGTTCCCATGGTCCAGGAGGAGGCACAACCTGATGGGGAGGCCCTGGAACCTATAGGGGAGCAAGTATCTGAACTGGGAGACCTGCCTGAGCTGAACCATTGGCAGCAGGAAGGGAGTCCCCCCAGGGAGGAGTTCTGCAAGGCACAGATGGAATGCCCTACTCGTGTTGTTTTGTGGCAGCAGGCTGCAGACCAGGCGGCAGGTGGTCCATCCGGATCACATTTGATTTATTTGGAGAATGGTCTCCATTATAGGGAGCCTAAGGTTGCTGAGCCCGGGGCAGCCCATGTGCTAGTGGTACCTGTGTGCGACCGGACCTTCCTGCTGGGACTGGCTCATAAAGTGCCTTTGGCAGGACATTTGGGGTACGACAAGACCTATTACTGGCTTGTTACAAACTTTATGGCCCCAGATGCAGAGGCACGTTGGCACACATTGTAGGTCTTTTCAGACTTGCCAGGCAAGTGGCAAGACTGGAAGGAAGTGTAAGGCTCCCCTCCAACCCTCTCCTGTGGGATCACCTCTTTTGAGCGGGTGGGCATCATCATTGTGAGTAGGGGTGGGCGGAATTTGCGTAATCGCACTATGCAAAGCTCCGCGAAACGATAAAAAATCCCCGCGAACACGCAAAAATTCCACAAACATGCAGAATTGCTTGTACGCGATGGTTTTTCCCTGTTCGCGAACGCTGTTTGCGTGCTCGAGGGGAAATATCTCGCGAACATGCATTTTGAGAACGCGAACAAGCAAAAGGTTCCGCAAACGCAGAATTTTGGGCAATTCCGCGATCTCCGCGAAACGCGAAATTACCCAAATTCCGCGAGCAGAACGAAATTTACCACCCAGGCCTAATTGTGAGACCACTAAAACCCAGGACAGCCTTAGGCAACAGGTTTATCTTGGTCTTGATGCAGCATACCATCCGGTATACAGAAGCTTCCTTCTCAGGACAATCACAAACTCTGCGGTGAGCCATGCATTGATTAAGATCTTTTCTTGTGTGGCGTTCAGATAGGGCAGGGATCTGTGGTGTACTTAGGCACCAGATAGGAAGCAGCCAGGTGGCACCCCTACACCCTAAGATCAACACAATTCTGGCTTGGGAGCCCCCAAGACCCAGACAGAGCTGAGAGCCTTTTTAAGACTCACTGGGTACTACAGATGGTTTTTAAAGGGATATGGCACCATTGTTGCCCCCTTGACAGCTGACTTCAAGGAAGCAGCCAAGGAAAGTGATCTGGACTGATGCCGGTCACACCGCTTTTGATGTCCTGAAATCTGCCATGCTCAAGGCACCCAACTTCTCCCAAGAATTTGTTGTGCAGACAGATGCTTCAGAGCATGGTATGGGAGCAGTACTCTCACAATTGAACAACAAGGGCTTGGACCAACTCGTAGCTTTCATTAGTAGGAGGCTACTTCCCAGGGACAGAAGTGGAGTGCAATTGAAAGAGCAGCTTTTACTGTGGTTTGGGCACTGAAGAAGCTAAGACCCTACTTGTTTGGGACTCACTTCCGAGTTCAGACAGACCACAGGCCCCTTCAAATGGTTGATGCAAATGAGGGGTGAGAATCCAAAACTGCTGAGGTGGTCCATCTCCCTACAGGGAATGGACTTTACAGTGGAACACCGCCCTGGTACAGAACATGCCAATGCTGATGGTCTGTCCAGATTCTTCCGCCTTAGGGAGAACTCCCAGGAGGGTGGGGAGTTCTCCCCATCCTTCAGATGGAGGGGACACATGTTAGAATTAGCATCTATGGCGTGGTCTCCCCTGACTTCTTGCCTCTACCTCCTGCAGTTTTGATGCTGTGCTGGATTTTGTTTATGCTGGCTTAGATGCTTTGGGCACTTTGCCACTGCTGATCAGTGTCAAAGTGCAAGTGCTCCCTGTGTAAAAACAATTGGTTCTCCCTGATTGGCATATTTGATTTACCGGTAAGTCCCTAGTAAAGTGCACTGAAGTGCAACTAGTGGGTCTGCAGCACTGATTGTGCCACCCACATGAGTAGCCCTGAAAAAGTATTTCAGACCTGCCACTGCAGTGTCTGTGCGCAGTTGTTATCTGTCATGTCGACTTGGCAAGTGCACCCACTCGCCAGGCCCTAACCTTCCCTTTTCTTACATGTAAGGCACCTCTGTGGTAGGACCAAGTGACCCCCCTGGGCCGGGTGCAGTGCATGATAAGGGTAGGACATGTACTGGTGTGTGTAACATGTCCTGATAGTGAAATACTGCCAATTTTGGTTTTAACTATTGAAAGGCTATCTTGCCCCATAGGATAGATTGGGAATTTGCTTTGTAACATCTTGCAGGTATAACTACACATTTGGACAAGATAGAGAAATAAAGTTTAGGCTCTCTGAACACAGAATTTCATAACACATCTTTTAGTAAAGATGTTTTTTAAATTGTGTGTTTGAAAATGCCTCTTTTAGAAAGTAGGCATTTTCTTGTTTAACCATTCTGTGTGCCTTTGCCTGTTTGTGTTTTGACTGTCTGGTTTTGGAGTGACAGGGACTGGGGATGTGCATTCACTGTAGACAGCTACTGGGCGTGGGGGGTGAGGTGTGCCTGGTCCTTCCTGAGCTGATTAGACCTTGACTGAATTTAGAGTAGTGGGAGGAGATTTCCTTGCACCTAAATAGGGCCTGGCTCCCTTGCACAATGCTGTCTCCACCCCTGTGGTCAAACTGCATCAGTGAGGACAAAACTGGTTAGGACTGGGCTCAGAGACCCTTGCACAAAGAGACGAAATACATTTTGTGGTATACGTATTAGACCTAAAACCCAGAGATGTAGGTCACTTCTGAACTCAAGAGGAACTTTGGCCAAGGAGGAGAGCTGAAGAGGTGTGAGGAGGAGTACTGCCCCTTTGCTGTGTACTGTGTGGGAGTTTGCCTGCAGTTGCTGTTTCTGCCAAGGAAAGGACAAAGACTGGAACTTTGCTTTGAGCCTGCTTGAAGAAGATCTCCAAGGGCCTGTGTGTGCAGGCCTCCAGTTCTGAAGTCTCAGGGACACAAAGACTTCATCCCCAGCTCCCCTGAACTCTGCTGCTCAAAGTTCTGACCTGCCAGGAGGTTCCTGTTCCAGTTCTGGTCCTCTGGAGGTTGTGCTTGCTGCTGGGAGCTGGAATAAACCTTAAGAACTGAAGAAATCAAAGCATTGCTCTTCTTGTGACTTTTTTCTGACGCAGCACCGCTGTGCGAGAAGAATCTCCACACATCGCCACACCACTGCTGAAACCGATGCAGTGCCTGTCGCCACTGCACAAACTGACGCATCAAGGGATTGCGGCTGAAGAAACCTATGCAGCCCGCCCCATGAATCGCCAACGCATCACGGACTTCCACGCATCGTACCTGTGCGGCAAGTTTTCCCGATGCATCACCCATGGACCAGAACCATCTTGGAATCAATGCATCACATCCCCATACAGACCGGATTAGACGCCTCGCTTCTCCTGCGTGCAGCAGAACTAACGCATCTGATCCCCATGGTCTTAGGAACTGACTTGTTTCTTTGTTTCTCGATGCTACCCATCTCTCTAGCTGTTTGGCCTAGTGAATTTTGACGCATCTACAGGTACTTTGTGAGAAATCACGCATCTATAGTTTGCTATGGACCAAGTTGTTTGAAACCTTTTTAAAGTCATATTTTTATTACACATACGTTAGATTATTGTTGCTTTTGTCTTCTTGAGTTTAGATAAAGATACTTTATTTTTCTAAACTGGTGTGGAGTCCATTTGTGGTGTTATCACTGTATTACTGTGTGTGTTGAACACTTTATACATTGCCTTTGGGATAAGACTGTCTGCTCGTGCCAAGCTACCCAAGGGGTGAGCAGGGGGTATCTAAAGTGTGTATCTCCCTTACCCTGACTACAAGCCAGGGTCCCTATTTGGACAAAGGTACCTACCTCTGCCAACTAGAGACATTATAAATAGACATTCTTGTCAGACTCCCTGCTTCCAAGTCGTTCTTTATTGCTCAATCACCCCGTTAGCAATAACATTTGGTTCAGGAGTATGCTAGCAATTTTTTTTAGCTCACCCTTAAGCGGTTCTACAATTGTGGCTCACTTCATCTTTGAAGGACACATCCATTGGTTTACCTTTATCACTCCAGAATTCCACATCTTTATCATTTATTGGTTCCTGATATCTTCTGAAGTGTGGCCACGGGTAAAATGTTGTGGACTGTGGCATGCCCTGTGTTAGTCCTATTAAATAGGTAAGCCACACTTTATTCAGTTTCACAGATTCTACAACTTCTCCTTCGTACATATGACATAACATCTAGACTTTCTGTTGTTTGATTATCTGGAGAGGTCTTGTAGAACATCTACATCCTTGTCTTGTGTCCAAGTGGTATTGGCTGGGATTCCCTTTCACACAAAATGATGGTGAGTGCACTTATTGCTTAATCCAGATGACCACTTGTTTCTTATCTATTGTTCTCTAACAAGTCAATAGACCTTATCTGCACCTTGAGGAAGTGGATCTGAAAACCTTAGCAAATATATCTAATTCCTTAGCTCGTGTGTGACAGGAGCCTTCTTGGTACCATTACTCTGCGAGTGACAGACACAAAGAAATCTAAGTATACCAAATAAGTGTTTTGTAACAGTTGAGAGACTGGATGGCTTGGATGTCAGGTGAAGCCTACAGGTGAAGGTCTTCAGAGCCTGGTGCTTACAACCATAGCCCTCCAAGCATGTATGAGGCTTCTCGTTCCTTTGAGAGGCCAGTGCTATTCCTGGTAACTTGTTGGGCCCTTTTGTTCTGAGAACCGAGCAGTGATGGGAAGTCAAGCTGGAAAATCCCTTCCTTTTGGGAAACTAACCTGTGTCAGGAGAGTATGGTGGCAGGGGCAGCCTTGCCATTAACTCAGTAGTGCTAGTGTCAAATTAGGTTGGGTATTAAAGGCTGTGGAGTCACCCACCCACTATTTTATAGCCTTTTAATGTAGGTTTTCACATTCTTCATTATTAGTCTCTCTAAATGTGAACGTTTTTCTAAAGCTTATTAGTTCTGGACACTTCTTACACAGCAGCAGCCCCATACAGTCACCATGACAGTAAAAATTGCCATCCCTGAGGTCCTTGTGCTGTGCAAAGATCCTGTTCAATGTGTGGATAACAGACCACTGGGGTGGCCAATTCCACAATGGTTGCTGGTCTTCTAGTGCCACTCACATCTTGAGGTTCCACAGAAAAATTGCTAATGGAGCTGCATTACTGCTTGCGATTTTCTCCTCCAGCATTTATAGTTGGGGAGGAAGTGAAGACTGACTCACTGACAAGACAAGGTCTAAGGTGCTGGCAGTGATTTGGAGATGGGTACCACGATGTAAGGCTATTGAGTTGTACAGCCAAAAAGGAAGGAGATTCCTCTTGTCGGAACTAGGGCTCTCACACACCCAGCAAGCTAGGTGTCATGCTTCATCATAAGTTGTGAACCTACCTACCACTTAAATATCATGCAGGAATTATCCCTGCCGTTTAGGAGGACGACCTACGGAACTAAAAAACGCGAAACTTACTTAAAATAAAATTGATAACTACTAAAAATGTAACACATATTTTTAAAAACTTAAACAATACTTACACAAAAAAATACATCACATATGTTTAAAATATAAACTAAAATACATAACACTAATTAAAAAATCGATATTTTAAACAACTATATTTTTGCAAACGATATTAATAACTTCTATATTTTTGAAAATGATATTTCTTACCTTTAATTCGATATTCTTTACCATGATACTCTTACTGTTGATATTTCTGTGTCACAATATTTACAACTCGATATTTGTGTAGGTCGACATTTACAACTTAATATTCTGTCTGAATAACGGAAGAAGGTTTTGGAACTGCAGAAAAAACACACCAGGGAGAGCAAATGGAACAGTGGTGGGATAATACTCACCTTTGTGTCTTTAATAAAATCTAACCTTTCTGACAGCATGGCTAGGAAAATCGCAATTTTACTACAAGACCGGATTCTCATAGTATGCTTGTTCAAATCATTGCAATAACAAAAACATTGGAAACTGATGTACAATATAAAGTTATGAAAATATTAATGTTCGTCCAATCTGCATATTTGAGAATGTCATGCAAAGTAGCACCTGCCTAAAAGGCCCTAGAGTCCATAGTCCCTCTGGCCGAATGGGCGCCTAAGGAATCAATATTAATACCAGCCATAGCCATGATCCATTTTACCTAGCCTACCAAAGTGGGAGAGAAGATGGGTTCATGGGGTCGCTGTAAAGAACTAAGCAGTTGAGTAGAAGAAGATCTTGAATCTGCTGTTTGTGAAACATAAGATTTTAGACAATTTCCTAGACATTATTTTGGTTGTGAAGGGATATAAGGATACTGAATTGTCGATAAATTGCTTTTCGTACATCCGTGACCTTGAAAGGAAACACCAAGAAGTGACTAGTGAAATGAGGACACATCTAATGCTTTAACATCGGAAACGCGTTTCAAGGAAATTAAACATAAAAGCATTACCCACTCTGCAGATAACTGTTAGAGAGAAAAATATACATTATCTTGCCATGAAATAACATTTTTAACACATGAGGATTAATATATCTTACTTCCTTTAATAGTCGGCAGACGAAGGGGTGTTCTCTGATGGGTCTTCCATCCACTCTGAGATGTTCAGCTGAAATGGTTGTACGATACACATTTTCTTGAGAAGCTACAGAGGCTAAGAAATTAACTACCAGAGTTACATCTACTGAAATGGGATCTCAATTCCTGTCCATACACCAGCTACACCGGCCAACTAGGCTGACTTGTACAGATTTGAAGTGCCAGGGGCCCAGGATTGTTGAATGAGGTTTATAGCCTCCTCTGAAATTCCTGGGGTTCTCCAGGAAGACCTGAATTTCTCCAGGCGATCTGTAATAGGGACCCCTCTAGAATCATGCTGTGTCAAAGTCCCTGAGGGTTGAGAAGCAAATCTGGAAAGTGAGGAATCCAGCCTTGGAAGTCTGAGGCCAGCTCCAACAGAGTTGAATAACAAGGTTGAGCTTGTCAAAAGGGAGTGATAGAACCAGTGACAAAAACTTTCTGCGAGACTGCGCTAGGACTCGCCTAGTCAATTGAAAGGGGGAAAAGCTTAGAGAAGAGTCTGCAGCAGAGATTGAAGAAACGCATCTGTAGCCAGAGCTTGAGGATCTGGTCTCAAGCTGAAAAAAGAAGGAAGTTGGATATTGAGTTAAGAGACAAAAAAGTTGATTGACATGTTGCCAAAGATGGAAGAAAGACGATTGAACACTGAAGGATGCTGCTGCAAATCGCTTGAGTCTTGAAGATGTCTGGAGTACCAAGCTGCTATGACATTCAAGTTTCCTGGGAGATAAACTGCTCTGACTGAGAGATTCCATCAAAGACAATATTCCCAAAGATGTTTGACGAGATCCACCATGAGTATGGACATTGTACCCCAAGGTGATTTATATATCTGACCCTTGTTAGGTTGTCCATCCATAGAGGAATTGTGCATTTTGCTTTGTCTTTTGTAAAGTATTGGATGGCAAAGCAGCCTGCAAGCATCTCTAAACTGTTGATAAGCAAGAATAACTCCTGACAAGACTATGGACCTCCAGTCGAGTATTGACCGCATCGTGCGCCCCACCCTGTCTGATTTGCATTGAATTCTAAGACAAGATCTGGGGTGGCAGAGAAAATTGGTTTCCCATTCCAGGTGTCTAAGTGAGTCATCCACCAGAGGAATTCTTCTTTGGACTCTGGATCTAAAGAAACGGAGTCTGAATAAGCGAGACCTTTGTGGAGATGCTGGATTTTTTATCTTTGAAGGGCCCGATAATGAAGTGGGCTGGGAAAAATTGCTCGAATTGAAAAAGTCTGAGGTCTACAAGAGTGGCCAGAACCCAATTGTCCACGGACTCGATAATTCTCGTTTCGGTGCCCACTCTAAGCACGAGTTCACACTATGCAGCTCTGGGCAACAAGCCTGCTTAATCTCCACAACGGCCCCCCGCGGCGGGATGCCTGGCTTTCACCTTGGGGATGCCCAGTACGGGTTATCTTACAGGGAAAAACCAGGACGGGTTCCCAATGCAAGCGCCAAGATGCCCGTAGGGTGATAGTTGCGCTCTATAAGTACTCCAATCAATCAATCAATCAATCAATCAATCTGAGAAAAAAATGGGTAGGATTTAAGGAATGTTGGATCTCCTTTTTTATGAGAGTGACCTTTTGTTGAGGGAGTTGTAGGATTGACTGAGAGGTATCAATCAGAAACCCTAAGAATTCCAGTTGTTGAGAGGGAACTAGAGCTGACTTCTGAACATTGATAAGAAAACCTAACCAAAGTAGAAGATCTTGGCAAAGATGTAAATGAGAAAGTAGAACACTCTTGTCTTGGGCCATATTCACAAAATTGTCGAGGTATACAATTAGTCTGATTCCTTGTGCTCTGAGAAAGGCTACAACCGGTTTGAGAAACTTGGCAAAACACAAGGGAGTCGATGAAAGGTCGAAAGGAAGAGCTTTTAAACAGAAAAAGGAAGGCCCCCATTTAAACTGGAGATATTTCCTGCGAGAGGGATGCACCGGATTTATAAGATAAGCATCCTGAAGATCCAATCTGACTAGTCAGTCGTCTTGGAATAAAACATCTCTGTGGTGGAGAATAGTCTCCATCTTGAAGTGGTGATATACTACAAAGTTGTTGAAATCTTTTAGGTTCATTACAAGGTAACATTTTTTGTTCTTTTTCTGTACGAAGAAAATGGTACTAAGGAAACCTTTGGGCAGTGGCGTAACAAACCTTGAGGGGGCCCCCTTGCAAGGCATGAGGAGGGGCCCCCTCCGGACTCAATCATGAGCTCTCCGGTCAGAGTAATGTGCTGAGGGGGTCCACTGGAGTTTGGTGGTTCCCCAGACGGCGGGGGCTGCGGGGGCCTGTGTTATGCCACTGGCTTCATGTTCCTCTCTAACCTGTGTGCCTTTAACGCTTCTCCACCATGTTATAGAAATACAAATCCTTTCCTCTTCTATCCCTCCACTATCCTTTTTTAATCCAAATACCAAACTCACATGTCCAACGCTCAAATTAATTTCATATTTCCGTACACTAATTCACCACTAATCCTCTTTGGGCTGCGGAATAGCGTGCTACTTGCCAAAAAGCGCTTCAACGCCTCGTCAGGGGTAGTAAGAGCTATATAAATACAATACAATTTGTCCTCCCCCTTTCGCTGCCCTGCCACCGCTTTACCTTCTCTTTAAGGGTTCCCTTTGTATGTTTTTCACACTTTGGCTATTGGAGTAGGGTGATAGAACCTTTTTCAGTACTGACCTTTTAACCTACATATAACTCTCATTGTTGGGCAAACAAGCGCAGTGGTAGCAAACCAACACAATCGAAACACACGCTCACCCAGAGCACCAGAGCTTCAAAAGTTCATTGACAAGGGATTTATCCAATTCAGGTTTTGTTTCTTTATCTCCTAGAGCTTGCAGGAGTGTGTACCTAACGTAAATTCAGCACTACAAGTAGCAAACCATAACAAATAACCTGTGGGTACCTTTATTCTACGCATTTTAGGACCTGTAAAACTTTTGATTAAATTAAATTCAGGATTACAATTATGGGACACAGAAAAATAGAACGAAAAATAGCTCAGCTGGACGAGGTGCTTGTGAATGGAATCTTGAAACTCTCTTTGTCACCAACATGTGCTTGTAAGCAGAGGCCTCAAGTCTTCAGCTTCCATGAGTGAGCAGCTCATCAAATCCTGGACTTTCCATTGAATTGTGGGACTTGTAGTTCAGGTTGTTTAATGGTTTGAACAGGACAGCAAATCCCAGTATGCATTGAAAGAATCTTGGCATGGACGACCTAATCGCGGCCGGGCCGGAGTAACTTGAGAGCTCAGCTGTAACCATGTCCACTATCATTATGTAATTCTGTGCCTACCGCATATTTGCATAATTATGGATTTGCCGCTTTTGCCACATAATCCATCACCTGCATAATTTGCAGATTGTAACGAAAAATAGTTTTTAGCTCAAATGGCTCACACGTGTTAAAATTAGGCCACACGTGTTTGCCGCCCAGGAGCAGGCCCTTCATAAAGGTTGAGTCGTCAACTTTCTTTTGGCTGTGGCTGTATTTGGGTGTTAAGCCCAGTGGTAGTCGTGGGCGGCATCTGAGCGGCAGGACGTGCCCATGTTCCACACATGGTCTAGTATGTTTAGCTGCCAAGTTTTCCAGATCCATGGGTGATGACCTGCTCAAGTCCAGGTTTTTTCTCTGAATTTTGGAACTTGTATCCCCTGTTTTAAAGTGGAATAGAGACTAAAGGAAGAAACCTGGACCGTAGCGGCTCATCACACATGGACTGGGGAAACTAGGCAGGAGTGACTGCCCCAGAGTATAGAAGGAGGTATATACATTGCCAAATGTATTCCAATCGCCCCTCGTCCAAATGCTTTTCCACTTACGGCTCATTCCAGAAAATACAGTACAGATAAGCTAGCCCATCACTGTCCTCTAAAACCAATTTTAAGTGACTCGTGGCTCGAGGGGACCCAGGGGGAGCGGAGCGCGAGCCAATCTCCCCCTGGGTGGTTTCGCACAAGGGAGCGGCCACCCAGGTGTGGGGTAGGGTCAATCAGGGAGGCGCGAGGCGCAAGAGGCGAGGTGATAAGTAGAGGCGCTGTGGGGCGGGAAATTCATTGTGATCTAGGGAGTGGGGAGGAAGGGTTTTGAATTTGCATTTTGCTCATTGTACGACTCCGTACCTGCGTAGTGTAGATGGAGTCACATCAGGAAGTGAGCGCCGCCGTCCGGGTGTTATGCGAGGCCGGCAGGGATTGATCTGCTGGAGCCGGACGTCACTGAGCAGGCGGGGTTAGGCTGGGAGCGCTGGCCGAGGAAGGCTGCGGGAGACGTAGCGATGGCGGTGGCAGAGAGTATGTCGCCTCAACCAGTGGAAGGCAGCGGGTGTTCGGCGGCAGGGCAGGAGGGGGCTATGGAGGTCGGGGCTGCTGTTTTGAAGGCGCCGGTGTCCGGCGGAGAACCTATTGAAGAGCCCCAGGTAGGTGCGGCCGCAAGTAACTTTATAAGCGGGCGGCGCGCTACAGGGGGGGAAAAGAGGGGGCGGTCACTGTGCTCAGCTGGGAGACGGGGGAGAGGCGATTTGTGTCGGGCAGCTGCTCGGGGTATTGTGTGGCAGGCAGATTAAACGCGCAAGGAGCATAGAGGGTCTGTCTTCACACGGAGCTTTTCAGGAGCAGGCAATTGCAGATACCATCACGGCCTGCTGGTCTATTGTTGTAGGGGAGGGCTCAGTTGTTAGAATTACATGGGCAACAGTATGTAGTTAGCCCTGACACACCCGTATCTTGCCCTTGCCCCCCCCCCACCTTTGACTGTGGAGTACACCCAGGGGGGGGGTCGTTTGGGACGGTGCCACACTGGGGGGTGGAGGGGTTCGCTGGTATCAGGGCCCCCTGTGTCATGTTAAGCACTCGGGGTGGGCGACCTTCTGCGGCCTGCCCGGGACAGAGACATGTTTTCCCTTGAAATAAAACCAAGGACTTAAGTCCATGGAAATAGCTAAATTTCCGAAATGATGCCCTTTAAAACAATAATAGGCTTTGGAAAGACTTTCAAGCTGCTGCAAAACCCCTGAATTGCAAAGTTACTAACCTACTTCCCCTTTCTAAGGTGATTGTTACAGGAAGGGGATCTGAGAGGAGCCATTTCATATTTCAGGCTAGCAACAGGCTTGTCTTTTAAAACTCCATTGAGGTAGAAGTTGCACAGAGATAACCAATGCTGGTAATTGAGAAATACATTTTAGAACCATTAATTATGAACTGTAACTTAGTCCAAGTGTGATTTTGTTTTTTAAGGGACCGACCATTTCTCCCTTTTCCGTTTTCATACTGCTTTTCAAGAAACGTTCATGTCTTACAAGCAATATGCTGTTTAGGCCGCATGTGGATGGAGAGCAGGACACCACGTGCGTATGGCAGCACTCCAACATCAAACCTGACTCCAGAACTCCCAGCGCTTGTAGATGACCTCAAGACGCCATACTGCACTAAAGAAACAGCCAATTGAAAATAAAATGTAATCGTTTAGACAAAAACTCAGTCATGGAGATCAGAAGCAATCAGAGAATGAACATAACGAGAGGGGTTCGGATTTAAATATACTTGTATCACTGTGCTAAACAATACCAAAGCAGGCGTCTACAACACGTCTAACTTGCATAACGTAATGTAATGTGAATGCAGAGCCCGCACACTGCCCAGATGAACATAGGGGCTCCTGCACACATTTGTTTTCAGTTGTGGGCTGTCACAGAGCAACTACAATGACACTCACTGGCAGCTGACTACATGAGCTGTGCTCTGAATTAAGGTCTCTAAAAGTATTATAGGACTGGCAGCACTGGTGACGCGCAAGCGCTATTAATAGAATTTAAACTTCACTTTGAAGGAAAGCTAAATACCTCTCTGAGGCACAACTTACTTTGTGAGCCGACTCCAGGAACGACAAAAGCACGAGCCACACCTCGCTGCAACGGTTCTCAGTCTCGGGGCTGGCGTGGCGTGGCTGAGTCCTGGGATGCCTCACCTCACAAGTCTCACGCATACTTTTAATTACGCGCACTCCGCCGCAATGCGCATGACAATTCTTTGGCATTGGTCACCAGCCCCACCCTGAAGACCACGCAGATGCGGAGACAACTGTGCGCCACGCGCACCCACCCACCATTTAATTAAGAAAGAGCCTCAGAGGCCCGTCCGGTGCCCGCGCACCTTTTAATTAATGAAGAGGTGCAGAGGCCCGGCTGGGGCCCGCGTGTGTGCTGTTGTGCACCATTTTATTAATGAAGAGCCTCTGAGGCCCGGCTAGGGCCCAGGCATGCGCACCATTTAGTTAATGAAGAGCCTCTGAGGCCCGGCCGGAGCCCGGGCGTGCATGCGCACCATTTAATTTATTAAGAGGCCGGGCGTGCGCACCATTTAATTCTTGATGAAGAGGCTTGCAGAGTGAGGGGCCCCCTGGAGCGCGGGGCTCCACCACAACACGAGGGCTGCGGAGGCCTGTGTTAGGCACCTGACTAAATGTGTGGCAGTTAGAGTGACACTATCTTGCGGTCAAAATCATGCAACAAAGTCCATGAAAAGAGTCAAATTTCAGAAATCACACTCATGTGAGCAATAAGAAAGTCGCAGTCTGCAGCAGGTGCATGTAAAGTTATTATTTAATTTCTAAATAAACAGCACCCTCCACCCCACAGGCACTCTCTGAGCTGCTCTTGCTTCCAGTTTCACAGAGGATACAATTCAAGGTGCTGTGTATAGTGTTTAGGGCCTTGCATGGACAAGGTCCCAAAGCCTTGCAGGAGAAGTTCACATGGTATGTGCCTCCCCGAGTGTTGTATTCCTCTTCGGCCAATCTGGGAAGGTGGCCAGAATCAGGAAAGTCAGATCTGGAGGCAGGGCATTTGGTACGGCAGCCTCTCGCCTCTGGAATAAAATTCCATCTGACATTAGACAAATAGATAATATCCTGCAGTTTAGAAAAAGGATAAAAACCTGGCTCTATCCCCGAGCATGTTCTTCCTAATCCCTCTGCTGGCAGGGACACAGTTTACCCACTCAGCGAGACACCAGTATCACAGCGCCAGGTTACCTGTAGGGTGTCAGATGTGCTCTATAAGCATTAATAATCAAACCCCAATCCCAGCTTTAGGTGTGGCTGAACCACATGTAATAAAAGGATCTTTGCAACAAAAGTAGCAACCCACTGAGCTATATGCATACAATACAGTTCAATACAATACAATATAGTCGTAGAGTTTCTTTGCAGTAGGCATACTAACCTGACCGGACTAGATCACCTGTTTTTAAAGCTACCTGATTAGGGGGCGGACCTGTTGTGAATTAGGTGATTGAATACACTGAGTAAACGCGGCGGCCATCATTCAGATGCATGGACCTTAATAAACACGGGTAGGTTACATTTTTACGTGCTATTGGCAATCTCCTTAGGTTTGTACATTGCCGGTCTTCGGAAGAAAATAACGTATTTCGGACCAGATAATTAAACGTAATGCAGCTGTATGGTAGAGTATGTCTAATCTGCCGTATTCGAGGATATGGCTCACTATTGTACTGGACCTACGTATGTAAGTCTGTACACTAACATCCCACAGACAGATGTACTTGAGATTATAGAAGATCTATTGAATAGCAGACCAAGACCTCATGCAGTACCAACAGAGTTAATTTTGGAATGCATCAGGATTTCTCTTTGTGAAAACTTCTTCCTGTTTGAAAGGACATTTTGCCAACAACTAAAGGGTGTTGCGATGGGGGCAGTTTATGCCCCAGATATAGCGAACATCTATGTGTCCAACTTCGAAATGCAACATATCCACAATATATCTAATCCCTACACAGCCAACATCTCGTGTTGGCTTAGATATATTGACGATGTTTTCCTAATCTGGAAAGGATCCAAAGAATTATTGACCAATTTCCATGACTGGTTAAATTCAAGGAATCCCAATTTGAAGTTCACATTAGAATGTAACAACCAATATATGAATTTCCTAGACATCTCGATCAGAGTAGACACGGACAATAAACTGTACACCACTCTCTTTACCAAACCGACTGCGCGGAACACCTTATTAAAGTACGAAAGTCATCATCCACAGTCTTTGAAGGATGGACTCCCTTTTGGGCAGTTCCTCCGTCTCCGGAGGAACTGTTCCAAAAGAGCTGACTATTTTTCAGAAGCAAAAAAACTGAAAGATAAGCTACATTCCCGTGGCTATCCAAACAAGCTACTTAAGAAGTCCCTTAAGAGAGCTTGGTACAATGATCGCAATGCTTTGTTGGAAGTAAAAGAAAAAAATGACCAACCCCAATTGGTCTGTGTCACCACCTTCGGCACAGCCACAAATAAGATCAAAAAAATTGTTAAGAAACATTGGACACTTTTAGCCTCACTTCCTGAACTATCAAAGGAACCGCTGTTCTCTTTCAAAAGAGGTCCCAATCTCAAGGACCGGTTAGTTCATGCTTACAAGACCCAAGATCAAAATATAGTGGACAACATGCGACAGCTATCACCGATTATCGGTCACTTTAAATGCAGTAACTGTGCAGCTTGTGCAAGCACAGTCAACCTTAAATCATTTGATTTGAATGGTGTAAACTTCCAAGTGAGATGTTTTTCTAATTGCAACACGAGCAATGTGGTCTATTGTATCCAATGCCCGTGTGGCTTGAAATACATAGGGAAAACAACACAAATGGTCAAAAAGCGAATCTTGCAACATCAGTCGAGAATCAGATGCAAGGTTGAGAATGCACCCCTAGTAGACCATTACACCAAAATGAAACACACTGAAAAAGACATGCTTTGGTGGGTCATAGAGGTAGTAAAACCCACAATTAGACAAACAAATGTTGACCATATACTTACAATGAGAGAGAATCGCTGGATTTGTCGTACGGACAATATCAAACAAGGTCTGAATTCAGCTACCGAATGGCACACTTTATCTTGCCTGGCATAAACCTTATTTCCCATGATGGTAGACACAATAACCAATATGATCTATAACTGCGACTCTGTTCCCATGATCTGCCCTCCTAAGTTCATTCATTTATATTTAGGCGTTTGACACACTCGCCTTGATATTATGTATCAACTACAATTACTAAGGTAACATCTGACTATCTCCATGGTGGAATTAATATGGAAGACCTCTTTTTATAAGCATCACCTTAGCTCGTTATTACATCCAACGAAAACAGTCTCTATATCGTTTTTAATTCATGTTAAAATATGTTCGCTGTGTACTATAAGTTAATTTGTAATATACATGTTTTTGACTATATGAGCAATGTAATTGATTACTTATGCCAGGATTATCACGAGATGTAAAAATGTGAAAATCTTATGTCTTATATAACATATGTTATATGCTCTCAGTAACAAATCTATGTCACATCGAGAATAGTACAATGAACAATATAATGCGCTTCTGTCGAGATAACCATGAGATGTTAAAATGCGAAAATATTATGTCTTGTATAACATATGTTACACATTTGTAGTAACAAACATTGTTACACTGAGAATATTATAATGCATTAATTGTTTAAAGCCGTTGAACTGTGATGTTTAATGAATATGTTATGCTGACTCTTCTGTAAGGATCCTTCCTGATAGCGATATTCAGTGTTTTGAAAATGATATATCTGCCACAGTCAGGCTAATAGTTTTCGGAACGGATTGGTTTCAATAAAAAGGACCCATAGTTTCCTTGACCCTTTGGCTATATTATGATCATATATATAGCTTTGGTTTAACTTCCCCTGTAATGTAACATATTGAGATGAAAAGGTTTCTTTTAGCCCCTTTTTAATTCTAATATGAGTCAATGACTGTAGTTCAGTTCAAGATGGCCGCCATCCATACGTAGGTCCAGTACAATAGTGAGCCATATCCTCGAATACAGCAGATTAGACATACTCTACCATACAGCTGCATTACGTTTAATTATCTGGTCCGAAATACGTTATTTTCTTCCGAAGACCGGCAATGTACAAACCTAAGGAGATTGCCAATAGCACGTAAAAATGTAACCTACCCGTGTTTATTAAGGTCCATGCATCTGAATGATGGCCGCCGCGTTTACTCAGTGTATTCAATCACCTAATTCACAACAGGTCCGCCCCCTAATCAGGTAGCTTTAAAAACAGGTGATCTAGTCCGGTCAGGTTAGGCGTTCCCGACTGTGGCGGAGTTTTTCGAGCCTGATCGTTAATCTAAAATGTAAGTAGACCGCGACGACAGTCCTTGCTTATTAACATAAAGCGGGTTCACAAGAGGTAGCACCAATCTGAAATGTTTTGTTGGGATATCATTTGTACTTTGAATATTTGTGTCCCCACTATTTCAAGCTTAGACGTAAGAGATGACACGATGCTTTGCGTTAGACTGAGAGGGTGTGCTCTTAACTTTTCGGCGTAAGCCAGCGTTGTCTCACTGTTTTAACTTGTTTATCTAAATTCAGTCGTTGTGTTTAGTAACATACAATTATCCGAGGTGGGCTATAATACACTAGTTATGCTTCACAAATAGTGTGTTTCTACACCATATCCAATTAACTAAATCGGAGCTTATTCGATTTCTCGCATCGAGATGCTCACTTGCCCTTATTGAATTGCCTCCCGTTAATTATCGACCGTCTGCTGAGTGTCCACATCACTAAATACTCCCACACCATAGACTTGAGTGATGCTATATAGATGGCTGTCACCGGCGAGGCACTGATAATCTTGGATACTCCAAGTTCCAACCAAGAGACTTATACGATTACGAGCATAGATCCGTAGTAAGGTAGTCGTGTTTATGACTCACCTAACCGAATCACTTCAGCATTAGATAATACTCTGATAGCTATCTTGGATTAAATTTTGATGTCGAATCGTTTGTATTTAAACAGAAGTAACACACGAGCCAATTGGTGTTTACTCTCTATGTTTTCAGTAGAAAGTTTTGAAAAGGATATCAGAAGCAATGAGGATATCTCCCGTCTGAATCTGCCCGTATGAGTTATTCTGTCAACAATTAGGTAGGAGTCACTTCAAGGCCCCCCTTTTTTCTTTCTCTGCTGTCTTATATTAATTTTGTAAGATGTACACCTAATATAGTGTTCTTTAATTTTGGCTATAGATTCATCTAACACGCCTTGGCAAAAATATATAAAAACGAAAATCAAGCCGCGTGTTTTTCTGAATTCACAAAGTAAGCAATCATTTCTATGTTGATCAAATTTTTTTAACTTGCAATAGATGAAAGTCAAGATGAGCTCTATAGGATCCTTAATCATGACAATAACCATATTTATGGTAAAACTTTTGATTTTCTGATCTTTAAATGGGCCTCCATCTTTCTCGAATATGGTAAATTTCCATATTTAATTGAATTTCGCTGCTATGCAGTATTGAATCAGTTGTTTGATTAAATCATTATAAAGAGACCACTCTCCACACACGGGTTGTCTAGAATATAATTTTTTTTAACTGTTATGTGTTCATTAATGTAATTGTTTGTATTATGTCCACATAGGGTTGTTTGTGCAATTATTAACTGTCCTGAAGATGGTCTAACGGACTTCTGCCACCAAGACCGAAACGTCGACACCATCATCTAATTCCGCATTATTTGACAATTACAGTTGATTTCTTTTCATTCATGAAATTAATCTCTGTTAAAGCCATCTGGAAATAGATGTTTTTTTGATGAAATGTGGATTTGATTTAACCCACCCTTCATGCCTAAAATTTATTGTTCCTTTTGTATCCCCCTTATCTTGATTTTGATTGATATATAAAAAGACTTGTGTTTTATTCACAAAAAACAAATCCCGTGTGTGTACCTTTTATCTTTGATAAGTTTTTGACAAACATTTATGTCACGTGTATAATTGATCTAAAGTACACCTTCAAATTCAACTATAAAGAAATAGAACTAAGTAACTACAAGCAAAATCCTTTGTTGGCAATCTCACTATATCAATTTATCTGCCTAAGCCCTCAAGGGTTTATTGGGCTTACCCTTTACGTATTATTCATCTCCACAACGGCCCCCCACATTCGCCGGGGATGCCTGGTTTCACCTTGGACATACACTGGAGGAACCATCTCACAGGGATAGCCAGCACGGGTTCCCCAGCGGTCTACAGCGCCAGGACGCCTCAGGGCAGCAGTGCGCTTTACAAGACACATACATTTACATTTAGTTAGAAAAAAACTCCGAGATGGCCCTGCATTCACAGCACAGATAGACAACTTTAGTGTACCCATTGTCTTAATGAACATTTTGAATCATGTCAGCAGCGGATTACTAAAATAATATCTGATTTACCTGGTCGCTTGATAGTCAGAATGATCGACTAAGAGCGAGCCAGGCTGCACAGCAGCCTCAACCTGTGCCACCTGCTCTTAATATGAGACTCGCACTTGCGTGGTGAGTCCGGGTCACAGTTGGGTTCTGCCTGGGCAGGGCACAGCAACAATACATGTCGAGGCCAGGAGGAGGTGAACAGGCGGTCGATTCACGAAACACCGGCTTCCTCCTTTAACTCTGGGCCATGCAGCAGGGTGCACAGAGAAACAACAGTGAATTCCTTGGTGCCTTGGGGCCCGACTGGCGGGCAGGAAATTGAAACACCCTGTCACATCCTGGGCCATCCGGTCACAGGTCCTTCCCAACAACAGTGTGTCCACATGGGAGCTGACGTGACCTGGGGAACATCTACAAAAAGCCGGTTTGGCGCTAGAGTCAACAGCTTTTTGCCTTAAGAAAGAAAGGATTCAATGTCATAAATAACAGACCGGGTAATTATTGCATTTGGTAATTAGATGCCTCTTCAGAGTGGAGCTGCTGCGTCTCCTCGATCCCTTGTCCGTGCTCAGCTCAACCCTCCTGTAGAGAGAGAAAGAGATTGTCACACCTGCCTTCGCCGGGAAGTTCAGAAAGTGTGTGAATGTGCCGCCCTTACCGCCATTTTTATTATAAAAACCAATATGCTGCACTTTCCAGGAAGTGCTGCGCTTTAGAAATAAAACAAGCGCACTTACTATAGGCTTACCTGAGGAGCAATTTTAACCCCATGCCTGCCACTTTATTTTAACTGCAGCCTCCCGGTAACAATTTGCACCGCAGCGTCATGAACGTAATGTCATTAATCATGCTGCGGCACGTGTCGGGTGAATATTTAGAGGCCGGGCTCGCGCACCGTTTAATTCTTGATGAAGAGGCTTGCTGAGTGAGGGGGCTGCAGGGGCCTGTGTTACGCCCCTGCCTGTGCGATCTACCTGAATTTGTTCCTGCTTGGAAATAAGAGATTGGATCTTGTCCTGAATCAGAAGGAATAGATCCTGAGTTAAAAGAAGAGGATGGGTAAGTTGCAGCTGTACTGGAGGTTGACAGAATTCTATGTGATACCCTTTAACCGTTTGTATTATCCAGGGATCTTTTGTGAGCGAACGCCATGGATTTAGACAAAGAGCTGCTCTGCCTTCCTATGGGAGGAAGGCCAGAACTGGAAACTCCTACCTAAGTATTATTCTCCTTTGTTTCTATATCACCTGGACCGGATGCCTCTGGAACAACGTGGATAGAACTTGGGTTTGTAACCAGTGTAGAGGTTGACTTGGAAGTGCTGATCAAAGGACACTCTGTTAAGGGATTGTCCCCTTGTCGGAAAACAGCCAGCGAAGTGACTCCTACTTTTGCCGACCCTGGCAAAAACCCGAGACAAATAGGTTTTCATCATTGAGAGTTTGGTCTTATAAATCATGGTAAAGGTGCGGACATATTTCCCAAGTTCTTTGATAAAAAAATCTTCAAATAAAAGGCCTTCAGCAAGAGGTCCTTCTTCCTTAGTGATAAGATTAACAAGTTTAGGATCTATTTCCAGCAGCAAACATTTCCACCTATCCTGTGAAATGTGAGCTTTGGCATTGCCCAAAATTCATGAAGCCCAATTAGAGAGGGTATTCAGATCCAGTTGTGTGCCCTCAATTTTTGCCTCTTCGACCAAATCCAATATCCTGGTCAGGGGACCAACCAAGTCTAAAATCTTGTCTTGATACTTAAACCAGGCCCTTGCAGCTCCTTTCGTCTGGTCTTTCCCATATTTAGTCAAAAACATTAACATGTTTGGCTCAATGACAGTAGCTGTAATGTTATTGGGAGGGTAAGGATAGGACGTTCTGATTTCAATTCATTTTGAGAAGATTTATCAAGAGCATGGTGTTATATTCCAAATAAGTACCCCGATATAGGCTAGGGTAACATCCCAACCTTTCACCTATATTCGTCCCTACAGTACATAGATAACGGGCTGTTAGGACTGACCCTTTACCTAGTTGCAGTACTGCTTACAGAACGTGGGGTTTTCCTTGAACCCTAGCCTCATACATTAGGCATGAGGATTCTTGGATTCTTAGAAACTCAGCGGGACTACCATCTCCTGCATAATAACTATGTACAAGGTTCATTCCCGACATCATCCTAAATCCGACAGTGGCACAGCAAGGTAAAACCCCTGGGGATATCTTAGGCTATATAAACACCACATCTTGCTGAGATAGTGAGAGGAGATCACGACTTCCATGCTGCCACACTGACACAAGACGCTAAGGTTCCTGCATACAGATACTCCAGCTTGCAGTGGTCTGAACATCTCTTGTGGGGTATCAAACTCGAGATCAAAACAGGAACCCACAGCCTCTCACTTCACGTAATGGTGTTGACTTTATCCTAGAGGGATTTTTGGCTTAACCCATACACACATGCTAGGTAGACTTAGGTACATCGAATTAGGATTACATCATAGGAGAACGCATTTTATTGTCATGTATTTTATATACTTGCCTATGTTCATTATTATGGCAGAATGGTAGGACTCTACTATCCTTTCACCTTCTTAGTGCTTTTAGTCATTTATATCTGTTACTGTCTAGTGGTGTTTCAGCACACCTATTTTACACTAGAATGACAAATGTTCAATAAATGCCTATTGAAAAACGTCCATATTGTTTATTCTGTGTATCTCTCCACAGCACCGTGACTGCTCTCCTTGCCACAACTGACGGCATCCGCTTGCTACTCAACCAGGGACACACCGCGGCCCTCATCCTCCTAGACCTCTCCGCAGCCTTCAACACCGTTTCTCATCGCACCCTTGCAGCCAGACTTCACGACGCAGGAATACAAGCAACCACCATCAACTGGATCCGATCCTTTCTCCCCGGCAGAACCCAGAGGATCAGACTCCCCCTCCCTTCCTCTCCGAACCCACCAATATCAACTGCGGAGTACCCCAAGTCTCTTCTCTCTGCCCCAAGCTCTTCGCCGTCTACAAGGCCCCCCAGCCGCCATCAGCAGACAGCATGGGTTCAGCATCGTATACTATGCTGACGCCACCCAGCTCATTCTCTCACTCACGAAGAATCCCGAAGACACCAGACTCTGCTTCCAGGAAGGAATGAAGAACGTGGCAGCCTGGATGCAAGACAGCTGCTTGAAGCTCAACTCAGAGAAGACGGAGGTCCTCATCCTCGGATCCTGCATCTCTGCCTTTGACAACAACTGGTGGTACTCCACCCTCGGGAATCCACCCACTCCCACCGACCACGCACGAACCTCTGCATCATCCTCGACTCGACCCTCTCCATGACCTGCTAGATCAACGCTGTCACCTCCACCAGCTTCAACTGCCTGCGCATCCTCCACAAAACCTTCAAGTGGATCCCACCCCGACTGCTGAAAGACCGTCACCCATGCACTCATACCAGTAGACTGGACTACGGCAACGCCCTGTATGCCGGAATCAACAAAACCCTGCTACACAGACTCCAGACCATCCAGAACGCCACTGCCAGACTCATCCTCGGAACCCACATCACAAACAGGATCACCTTCAAACTCCTCACCCACGCCTACAAATCCTTCTACAACATCGGACCCAAATACCTCAACAAGAGAGTATCCTTCCACGCACCCGAGAGAAACCTCCGCTCTGCCGACCTCACACTGGCAGAGATCCCCCGCATTGGCAGAAACAGAACTGGCGGGAGAGCTTTCTCCTCTATAGCAGCCAAGACCTGGAACGAGCTCCCGTGAACATCAGATGCTTGCCAACCCTGCACACCTTCAGGTAGGACCTCAAGACCTGGCTCTTCGACTGATCCGGAGCTGCCCCCCCCAGCGCCTTGAGACCCTCACGGGTGAGTAGTGCACTTTATAAACCCCTGATTGATTCATTGATTGAGTCTAAGTGAGCACGAGTGACTGGGTGTAAAGTATTGCACTGTTTCCACGATTCTGTGGGATCAGGGTTGTCATGTTCGACAGTTGCCAAGAACTATTCACTCCTTGATAAGAGGAGTTTCTAGTGGCACTGTGAGCTAGCTGATATACAGGCCAACATACCCGTTGGGGGTGTTTGGAATCAGTCTGGACACCAAGTCCGCAGTGTATGTTGTCTAAATGCGCAGATCCTGTATAGGTTTTATTGGAAATACACGACATGGCGCTGCCAACGTTGGTTGGGTACTTATTTAACAGTCAAATCTGAGTAGTTCAGTCGTGCTATTCTCAGAGACCCCTACTCACATTTCCCCAGAGACGTCTGGAGTGGGAGGGAATAAAATCTGCCACAGCTGAGTAGGGAAAATCCTATGCATTGGCTGTTGGTTTAATCAAGCTTGAAGGACACATCGTTCCTATTGTGCATAACACCTTATCTCGGTTCCCTTGGAAAACTCTTCTAATTCATAACAATGACTGAGGAGGGAGATACTGCATGTGAACTGCATATAACAGAGGAAGAAGAAGATGCGAACGCAATACACATTGCGGAAAATGTTAGAAATGCCATCACCCTAAAACTAGTAGCATACGGTGTTACAGCTAGGGGTGAGTCAATAACATTCGTGATTGAGGCACACAAATCATTTAGAGCAGATGTATTCCATTCATGGCTTACATTCCCACAGGCAAATGCACTGCATAACTACACAGAAGAAGAAATACCAGACGAATATTGAGTACATTGAAATTCCACTTACTTTCCAGGAACATTTATACTGGTTTAAAGGCACCCTACCCCATACAAGAAATTGAGTAAGACTCAGTCCGCTCAGAAGAAACGGCACAACATGGCAGGTACTAGCGGCCTACACACCACATCCTGACATTTACACAATGCCAGCAGGAGACATACTTACACTAATCATACTTCACAGAAACATGGCACAATTTGTGATGAGAACACACACACTTTAGCCAACACCAGCTACACAACCAGGACCAGTGCAGACTTCTACAACTAAAATTACACCACAAACGTTACACGCAGTGATGGATAAATTTCCCACTACACGTGAACAAATGCTGTTCCGGATAGCTCAAAAAATAACACAGCTGGAGGCAGTATTTCCACTCACTGGTCCACATGACAAATATTGAAAGCTAACAATTTACTTGCCGATGGGGATAGCTCCCCCGATAGAGGATTGTACCTCTTGAGGTACAGTTTTCACTGCAATATATGCCAGAACTCATGGTATCCCTTCATTAACAGTAATACCAAACGTATTAAGACAAATACAAAACGAGTATGGAGCAGAACCTGCTCTGAGCTCAGGGATGAAGTTACTAAACAACTTTGCCCAGCAATCAGCTATAATATTAGAAAACATTAAAGGGGAAGCACCATCAGTGGCAATATGCCATTGCCTGAGAGATTTCCCTCCTTTACAATAGGAGACAGAATTACCTAAAATTATTGAAACTGCTTATGCAGAATTAGTTAGGGATAGTTTGGGAGCTAGACCAGTAAAACCTCATCTAATGGGAGGTCCAGATAAAGAACGGGCAAAGTAAACATAGGTTTCTTCAAAAAAGAAATGGGATAATAACGAACAACAAAAGAATAGATCTCGTTCCTTTCAGGGTTCAGGAAAAAACTCTGTGAGGGATGCATGGTCAGGACACAGACAAGAAGAGCGTACAAAGTCCAGAGACTCGCAACGCACTTCAGACTATGCATCCAAAAAAGAAGGAAAGCCTAAAGCAAAACATTCAATTTAAAAAGAAGAAGGTAACAGGTCTAAAAGTTAACCATGCCCAGAATTCTGAGGACTCAACTACTGAACGGGTAATGGGCTCTGACAATGCTAGACAGCGCAACAGAAGTAACAATAGCTCGCCAGAACCTGATGGAATTTCTGGTGACAGCGGAGTTGAGTGAGTAGTATATCACAGTAGAAACACCTGATATTAGAGTAGGTGTCCCACATAGGTTACACAAGATAATACTCAAAATGGAAGGGGACAAGCCGAGAAAAATTAAAGGTCTCTTTTGGGAGAGCCTGACTTTTGGCTAAGACATCCTTCTAGCTGAAAGACATTGGCCGCCTACTATTGTTATGGAATGCCCAAAGTGCGAATGGTAATTATGCCAGCCTTTTCCAACCTTGTTCCCCAATACTTAAAACACACATATGCATGGGAGTGGGCGGTAGCCCTTGCTCCTGCATTATATCGCAACCATGTTGGGCGGGATGAAGAATATACCCACCACTTGATACCACTAAAATCTACTCCAACTCCACAAAGACAGTATCCAATAAAGCAGGAAGCAAAAAAACAGGTCAGGGAGATCTTAGGTCAACTTGAATACCAAGGTGTGATTGAAACTTGCACCTCTTCAATGAATAATCCTTTGTTTCCTGTAATGAAACTCGATAATTCATATAGTCTAGTTTTAGATTACAGACATCTGAACTCATGCACAAAAACATTTGCAGTACAAAATGCACATAGTGCCACATTAATGAATAACATTGTGCGGAAAAAATACAAATCAACACTAGATATCTCACATGGATTTTTCTGTATAGCGCCTGAGAGCAGATACTTGATAGCATTCTCAGTGCTGGGGTCCCAGTGGCAATTTTGTCAACTCCCCCAGGGGTATAAGAACAGCCTGGGGTTGTTTTCAGCCAGGGTAATTGAATTGCTTCAGAATATGGACGAGGAGGCATTGTACTATGTAGATGATATTTATCTGACTGATGATGACCTAGAGGAACACTCTAACCCCAGCACCGGCAACAACGACATCACCCCTTCTCAAGATCTCTGCGACTCCCTCGCCTTGTTCTTCCACCGCAAGATTGCCGACATCCACAACAGCTTCGACACACCATCCTCGCACCCTACCGTCGAACCAACGCACCCCACTGCCACCCTCCGCACCTGGACCGCAGTGACCACCGAAGACACAGCCCGCACGATGAACACCATCCACTCCGGATCTCCGACTGACCCCTGCCCCCACCACATCTTCAACAAGGCCGACTCCACCATCGCACCCCAACTCCGAGACGTCATCAACACCTCCGACGACACCGCCACCTTCCCGGAGAGCTGGAAGCATGCCGAGCTCAGCGCCCTACTGAAGAAACCAACAGCGGACCCCACCGACCTCAAGAACTTCCGCCCCATCTCGCTCCTCCCTTTTCCTGCCAAAGTCATCGAGAAGATCGCCAACAGACAGCTTGCCGCCTTCCTCGAGACGAATGGATCCCTCGACCCCTCGCAGTCCGGTTTCAGAGCCAACCACAGCACCGAGACCGCCCTCATCGCAGCCACCGACGACATCCGAGCCCTTCTCGACAACGGGGAAACAGCGGCACTCATCCTCCTGGACCTCTCCGCCGCGTTCGACACTGTCTGCCACCGCACCCTAGTCCAACGCCTCAGCAACACCGGCATCCAAGAGAAAGCACTGAAGTGGATCATCTCGTTCCTAGCTGGAAGAACACAGAGAGTCCGCCTCCCCCCGTTTCGTTCCGAGGCCACCGAAGTCATCTGCGGCGTCCCGCAAGGATCATCACTCAGCCCCACCCTCTTCAACGTCTACATGAGACCCCTCGCAGCCATCGCACGCCAACACAACCTCAACATCATCTCCTACGCCGACGACACCCAGCTGATCCTCTCCCTCACCAGAGACCCCGACACCGCCAGAACCAGCCTCCACGAAGGGATGACAGACGTCGCCGAGTGGATGAAGAACAGCCGCTTGAAACTGAACTCAGACAAGACGGAAGTCCTCATCCTTGGACCATCACCCTCCGCCTGGGACGACTCCTGGTGGCCCCCTGCCCTGGGCACTGCCCCCAAGCCGACAGACCACGCACGCAACCTGGACTTCATCCTGGACCCCTCCCTCTCCATGACCAGACAAGTCAACGCCGTCTCCTCTTCATGCTTTCACACCCTCTGCATGCTCCGCAAGATCTTCCGATGGATCCCAATCGAAACCAGGAAGACGGTCACCCAGGCCCTCGTCACCAGCCGGCTGGACTACGGAAACACCCTCTACGCCGGAACCACAGCCAAGCTACAGAAAAGACTACAACGCATCCAGAACGCCTCCGCCCGACTCATCCTAGACATCCCTCGACGCAGCCACATCTCCGGCCACCTGAGGAACCTGCACTGGCTCCCCGTCAACAAGAGGATCACGTTCAGGCTCCTCACCCACGCACTCAAGTCTCTCCACAACCTGGGCCCCAAGTACCTCAACGACCGCCTGACCTTCCACACGCCCACCTGCCAGCTACGATCCGCTAGCCTCGCCCTCGCCGCCGTACCACGCATCCGAAGAGCCACCGCCGGAGGCAGATCCTTCTCCTACCTGGCGGCCAAGACATGGAACTCCCTCCCCATCCACCTTCGGCTGACCCAGGACCACCTCGCCTTCAGGAGACAACTCAAGACCTGGCTGTTCGAGCAGTAGCGGCCCCCTTCCCCCAAGCGCCTTGAGACCCTTCCGGGTGAGTAGCGCGCTATACAAGTGATATGATTGATTGATTGATTGATTGAGCAGGGTGCGCACCATCATTTTGGGATGCGCCTCTGAAGGCTACAAATTTAACTTCAAAAAATCTAAAATAGCCCACCTCAATGTCCTATTTTTGGGATATGAGCTTTCAAGTGAACGAAAAAGCTTGGCAGCCAACTTTTTAGAAAAAAGCATTATGCTCCAACCTCCAAAATCAATGAAAAATGTACAATACATACTGGGATTCCAAAATTTCAGCAGAACATACTGGATTACTCAGAAAGGGTTAAACCTTTGTACGACCTCATAAGACCTGATTTCTCAGTTAGACAATGGACACAGGAACACAAAGATATTCTTTGTTCCCTACAAGCTGACATGATAGCATTCAAACACTTACAATCTTGTGATCCGTATAGTTGCGAGTCAATCTGGGCACACCTACTTAACATACAATGAAGGTGAAACTGTCCCAATATCATACAAATCGCACTTGTACACAAAAGCTGAGATGCGTTTGGCATCTACAGATAACATTCTGACAGCCGTACAGACTGCTGTAGTAAGAGAAAGAGCACTGGCTCAAGGGAAACAAATTATTGTTGTGACTTTGGTACCAGCCTTAGAGGCTACTACAAAGGCAAGCGTTCCAAATGCTAAAGGTAAAAAATACAGGCCTTCCTGCAATACGAACTTGACTATCCTCTCCCTAATGAAATGATGCCTCTAGATCAGTATGAATTCATATATTACACTGGTGGATCTGCTCAACCAGTCATAGGAAGTAAACAACAGTACAGAGCTGAATGTGCGATTGTTAAAGGTCGGATGTGGGAGGGCAAGTTCCATCCGAGCTGTACAAAGACACAGGGGCTCATTCCGATCCTGGAGAAACCGGGTACGAACCGTCGGACGGAGCATTTTCTCCGTCCGACTCGTACCCGGTTAAAAAACATTACAAAAATGCAAGTATGATTCGTATGGAAACCCTATTTCCGTACGATTCGTACAAAACACCGACCAACGAAAATATACATACAAATGTGATCCGGGAAAGCGCCGACGTGACGTCGGGACGCATTCAGGCTGCGTTTCACGAACCAGGAAGTACGATCCGTACCGACATCACCCCGCACAGATTATATTTTCCGGCTGCCAAAAACTGCCGGGAAATCAGGACGACGCGCACAAGGAGCACCTGTACGCGACGGACAGCCATGGACCCGAACCTACGTGTCATCCCAGCCCTCATAGCAGTCCACCTGCTCTACAGCAACCGACGCAGATGCCACAGAAGGTCAGAACAACACCCAGGGGCAAAGGGGGGGCAGGGGCAGGACTTATAACCCCCACCCAAGTCACAAATCATACATGCCCTGGACATACCTGACCTTCATGGCCTGGTCACTTCGAGGGGGTGGGGGCGTGTCCAGCAACGCATGCGTCCGCCACAACGGAAGTGGATGTTGACGCGAACCGGCAACACAACAATTCTGGTACGTACCGTACCCACGCCTTAAGAGCGTGGGTACGGGTCGTACCATGCCCACCCCTACGTCACCCCAACAATGGCGGTACGGCCCGTACCCACGTTCTAAAGGCCTGTGTACGGGCCGTACCAGCATTGTTGGGGTGATGTAGGGGTACACGTGGTACGACCTGTACCCACGCTCTGAAGGCCTGGATAGGGTGCGTACCCCTACGGCACCCCATCGGGGGTCCGCACCGTACCCAGGCCTTAAGAGCGTGGGTACGGGCCGTACCGCCATTGTTGGAGTGACGTAGGGGTACGCGTGGTACGACCTGTACCCACGCTCTGAAGGCCTGGGTACGGTGTGTACCCCTACGGCACCCCATTGGGGGTCCGCACCGTACCCAGGCCTTAAGAGCGTGGGTACGGGCCGTACCGCCATTGTTGGAGTGACGTAGGGGCACGCGTGGTACGACCTGTACCCACGCTCAGAAGGCCTGGGTACGATGCGGACCCCTACTGCACCCCAACAATGGTGGTACGCACCGTACCCACGTTCCAAAGGCATGGGTACGGGCCGTACCCAGGCCTGCAGAGCGTGGGTACGGGTATGTACGGAGCGTACCCCCACCCGTGTATGTACGGAGCGTACCCACACCCCACCAGTGTATGTTAGGAGCGTACCCCCACCCGTGTATGTCCTGAGCGTACATGGCCAGACATAGGAGGGGTGGGTGCAGAGTCCTACCAGCAGTGCCCAGACACAGGAGGGCTGGGTGCAGAGTCCTCCCAGCAGTGCCCAGACATAGGAGGGGTGGGTGCACAGTCCTCCCAGCAGTGCCCAGACACAGGAGGGGTGGGTGCCTATCACTCCCAACAGTGCCCAGACATAGGAGGGGTGGGTGCAGAGTCCCCCCAGCAGTGCCCAGACATAGGAGGGGTGGGTGCAGACTCCGCCCAGCAGTGCCCAGACATAGGAGGGGTGGGTGCCTATCACTCCCAGCAGTGCTCAGTCATAGGAGGGGTGGGTGCCTATCACTCCCAGCAGTGCCCAGACACAGGAGGGGTGGGTGCAGAGTACTCCCAGCAGTGCCCAGACATAGGAGGGGTGGGTGCAGAGTCCTCCCAGCAGTGCCCAGACATAGGAGGGGTGGGTGCAGAGTCCTCCCAGCAGTGCCCAGACATAGGAGGGGTGGGTGCAGAGTCCTCCCAGCAGTGCCCAGACATAGGAGGGGTGGGTGCAGAGCCCTCCCAGCAGTGCCCAGACATTGGAGGGGTGGGTGCAGAGTCCTCCCAGCAGTGCCCAGACACAGGAGGGGTGGGTGCAGAGTCCTCCCAGCAGTGCCCAGACATAGGAGGGGTGGGTGCAGAGTCCTCCCAGCAGTGCCCAGACACAGGAGGGGTGGGTGCAGAGTCCTCCCAGCAGTGCCCAGACATAGGAGGGGTGGGTGCAGAGTCCTCCCAGCAGTGCCCAGACACAGGAGGGCTGGGTGCAGAGTCCTCCCAGCAGTGCCCAGACATAGGAGGGGTGGGTGCACAGTCCTCCCAGCAGTGCCCAGACACAGGAGGGGTGGGTGCCTATCACTCCCAACAGTGCCCAGACATAGGAGGGGTGGGTGCAGAGTCCCCCCAGCAGTGCCCAGACATAGGAGGGGTGGGTGCAGACTCCGCCCAGCAGTGCCCAGACATAGGAGGGGTGGGTGCCTATCACTCCCAGCAGTGCTCAGTCATAGGAGGGGTGGGTGCCTATCACTCCCAGCAGTGCCCAGACACAGGAGGGGTGGGTGCAGAGTACTCCCAGCAGTGCCCAGACATAGGAGGGGTGGGTGCAGAGTCCTCCCAGCAGTGCCCAGACATAGGAGGGGTGGGTGCAGAGTCCTCCCAGCAGTGCCCAGACATAGGAGGGGTGGGTGCAGAGTCCTCCCAGCAGTGCCCAGACATAGGAGGGGTGGGTGCAGAGCCCTCCCAGCAGTGCCCAGACATTGGAGGGGTGGGTGCAGAGTCCTCCCAGCAGTGCCCAGACACAGGAGGGGTGGGTGCAGAGTCCTCCCAGCAGTGCCCAGACATAGGAGGGGTGGGTGCAGAGTCCTCCCAGCAGTGCCCAGACACAGGAGGGGTGGGTGCAGAGTCCTCCCAGCAGTGCCCAGACATAGGAGGGGTGGGTGCAGAGTCCTCCCAGCAGTGCCCAGACATAGGAGGGGTGGGTGCAGAGCCCTCCCAGCAGTGCCCAGACATTGGAGGGGTGGGTGCAGAGTCCTCCCAGCAGTGCCCAGACACAGGAGGGGTGGGTGCAGAGTCCTCCCAGCAGTGCCTAGACATAGGAGGGGTGGGTGCAGAGTCCTCCCAGCAGTGCCCAGACACAGGAGGGGTGGGTGCCTATCACTCCCAGCAGAGCCCAGACATAGGAGGGGTGGGTGCAGAGTCCTCCCAGCAGTGCCCAGACACAGGAGGGGTGGGTGCCTATCACTCCCAGCAGTGTCCAGACATAGGAGGGGTGGGTGCAGAGTCTCCCCAGCAGTGCCCAGACATAGGAGGGGTGGGTGCAGAGTCCTCCCAGCAGTGCCCAGCCACAGGAGGGGTGGGTGCCTATCACTCCCAGCAGTACCCAGACATAGGAGGGGTGGGTGCAGAGTCCCCCCAGCAGTGCCCAGACACAGGAGGGGTGGGTGCAGAGTCCCACCAGCAGTGCCCAGACACAGGAGGGGTGGGTGCAGAGTCCCCCCAGCAGTGCCCAGACATAGGAGGGGTGGGTGCAGAGTCCCCCCAGCAGTGCCCAGACATAGGAGGGGTGGGTGCAGAGTCCTGCCAGCAGTGCCCAGACATAGGAGGGGTGGGTGCAGAGTCCTCCCAGCAGTGCCCAGACACAGGAGGGGTGGGTGCCTATCACTCCCAGCAGTGCCCAGACATAGGAGGGGTGGGTGCAGAGTCCCCCAGCAGTGCCCAGACACAGGAGGGGTGGGTGCAGAGTCCCCCCAGCAGTGCCCAGACACAAAAGGGGTGGGTGCAGAGTCCCCCCAGCAGTGCCCAGACACAGGAGGAGTGGGTGCAGAGTCCCCCCAGCAGTGCGCATGGAAAGAAAAGGGGGCAGTACCCACAGATACAATGCCCACAATTGTCAGTCAGGTGCTCAAAGACCCTGCAGAACACGTAACACATGTGTGTGAGGCTGGGAGTACACACGTGCATAGCGTGTAAAAGGGAACATGTCCACATGAAGTCATGTCAACATACTCCATACACAAGTACAGTGACCACCAAGGATTCCACTAATGATGCAGGTGGAGACATTGCCCAGCATGCATGGGCAAAGTTGAACGGATCCGTCACACACCAAGGAAATGTAGACACAGCTCAGCACAACATTTAGGAAACACCCTGCAGGGAAGATGTCAGGGTCCACAGAGGAAGGAACACACCTTGGGACAATGTCACCATGCAGTAAGAGCTTACATGAACAAAGAAATTTCGCAAATACCTTGTGATGGCACACAGATACCAGGGTCCACCCCATGAGCAGCACACTATTACATTTCCCAGACACCTAACACATTATCACCACCCCAAATCATGGAGCAGCACCACCAACAGCAATACCAGAAAAGCAGTAGTGTTCAAAAGAAAAAAAACATTGCTTTATTCAGCATGAAAAAAAATTGGTTAATAAAAGTTCAATATGTACAAGGCCCATAGGGCAGTTCATAGTCCAATTCCTGGTGGAGGACACATAGGGACGCGTGTCCCCTAGCTTGCCCGCACAGTTCATACCTCTTTTGCTTCCACAGGGGGGGGCATCATGTGGGGGGGAAGGACCAGGCACCGCAGGGACAGGAGGGGCAAGGGTAGGTGTTGTGGGTGCAGGGACGGAGGACTCCACCACAGGGGGTGGGGCAGCACCAAAGGTGGTGGTGAGAATGGCGCTGCACGCGGTTGCAAGGTCCCCCAGCATCTCCCCTGCACCCAAAGGAACCACAGGCCCCAAGGAGGGGGGGGGGTCAGAGGGATGGGTCGCAGCGCTACTGGGGGAGGGTGTGGAAAGGGGGGGGCTCAACTACCCTGACCGGGGACTCCATTGACCGCTTGCGGGGTGGTGTCACACTGGGGCTCAGGGACAGAGCGGCCATGAAGGAATCTTTGTTGGAAGACAGGGGCAGGGGGTGCGGTGCCTGGCAAGAAGGAGACACGTGGTGACCTAGCACGGCGGGAAGGGACCCGAGCAAGTGGGAGGCCGGTGATGGGAATGGAGGGGGCGGGTAGAGATGGAGTGCTGCTTTCAGCTGTGGGAGCAGCCTCCGCCCCCTCTGGGAGCTCAGCCTCGGACCCGTCAGCGTCCTAGTCGGTGGTGGGACTGGACAGGTCCTCCGCCTCACTCTCCTCGGCCTCCGTGCCACTCGATGCGCCAGACAAGACAGCACTGGTGCTCGCTCCCTCCTCACGGTCCGTGCCAGTGTCTCCCTCGGAGTCCCCCGACGATGCTGTGGGCAAGGTGAAGAGACAGGAAATAATCAGACACCTGTATACATATGTCACATGAGTCAAATGTACATAGGTCACAGTGCATAGCCTGAAAAGCAACATGAGTAACATCTACAATACAAGGTACATATGTAGGCCCTGCAACACACAGTTGGCTGACCCACCATGCCACTGAGAAACAATGGAGAGCATGACACAACAGCAAATTACTTGATATCAAATTGGACAGAGGAGACAGGCTCTAGGGACAATCGTGCATAGCATCTGCACCACACAGCGTTGCCAAAAAAGGGATGAGGAGGAACCATGTCTATTAACTTTTTGCACATGCTGCAAAGCTAATACATTAAACCATGCCCAACATGACTGGGTCACTGCACCTTGAGTGTATGTCCAGACAAACATCACACACAGGCCAGACCTAGCAAGGAGACTTCAGATTTTGACATGTAGGCCTTGCCCGCACAAACCACCCCCTACCTGAGACAATGTGATTGAGACAGAGGAAGTACTTACACCTCTTACTCTGGGATAAAAACACATGGCCTGCACAAAATCCTGATTGTACACAAAACTACCCCTGGTGCGCCTGTCCACATATATCATTGACAATCAACCATCATCAGATTGTCGTACCAAGACACACAGGCACTGCCCACTGTGAGTATGCACAAGCAAAATTGGGTCACACTGTACAGTGGACACATGTAGCACAGTTTACGTAAATACAGATGAGGCCAGGGTACAATGCCACAGAGCTCAACCTATGCCGAAGACACTGAGAATGTCCACATTGTAGGATGACACACATGATACCTAGGAAAAGGTGCCCCAGGGCACGGTAGTGGCCACACTCCTCCATGGTCCTGGATGGATATGACTGCAACTGAAGCAACTGTCCGTGCGCTATGCATTACTCCCACTCATGCACATCATGTCAGAGGGCACAACATTGGACATGCATGCTGTAAGGCAGTACACTTTTAAGACACACTCCTATGTCGGGACTCACCATCAGTGCCAACTGACATGGACCCCACAATGACTGAACTGGCCAGGGCACAGGCAAGGTCCCAAAACCTGTTACACACCACCCCCACACATGATGCTGCAAGCATTGGGCACTTGGATTAACTGCCAGCCTAGATGACCTTGTGCAAGAGTGACTACACACAGACCAGGGAACACATGGCAAGGAGGGGAAGGGAGGAAGAACAGCACCGGTTTACTTTGGGGAACAGGTTATGCACTGCACATTTAAACCCTGGCAGTGAATCCATGCAACTGAGCACTTCCAAAAGCTGGTGACACACAACAAACACACATGTACCTACCCCCTTCCTGCTGCTGCTTCTCCCGTAAGCACCTATCCAAGTCGGGGAAGACCACCGCCAGCACGCGCTTATGGATGTGGGTCAGACGCCGGCGCCCACGGTTCTTGTGGCTCTCAGGTGAGACCCCCAGCAGGACCCGTGCGATCCTCCTCGTCCAGCACCGGATATCCTGCCAGCGTTTCCTCACCTGGACTAGGCGCCGCTTCCAACCCTCCGTCTTCCTCACGGCACTGACAGCTTGCTTCCATATCTCCCCCTTGGCATGGACGCCTACCTGTGAGGATGCAAAAGTGAGAATACTTTAATACACCTGAGCAATGACACAGAGACACACATATTAATAATTTGTCTTGTTTGAACAGGCCAGGCTATGCAGGCAACTCATTGCACCTTTGTCATAGGGACATTATCCTCTGGGGAAGGCCAAATGCACTACGTGGCATTGAAAGTACACAGGTGGCATGAGGGGTGCCACACAATCAATGATCCTGGATCACACTGTGCATCACAAGCTACACCAGGATTATGTACAGCACCTCAAAGCAGTCACATGCCCCAGCCCACTGACGCAACCTCAGCAGAGTACACAGACACACACAGGCACAGGACAATCACCTGCCATTGCCAACTGCGGGTACAAACCTCACTCTGCCCATGTGCCACTAGACTGGGGGGTGTCACAGGTGTGGGGCTGGCTCAGCACGGCAGTCCCACAGCACTGCTCCCTGCTCACATCAGATGGGCAGGGTATATCCATCCCTCATGCAGCTGGTGTGCAACACTCCCCATATGCACTCACCCACATGACAGGGGACTTACACACACACACCAATGTCCAGGGGACGAACACATCATTTGGACACTCACAGCACAGGTACACTAAACAAACACACATCTATGGGTACTGTCACCTGTCACACTGGGGGGACCACAGAATCACATCAGGACGGTAGAAACAACATTCCCAGGAGGAGTAGCCAGGCAGAATGTGGCATGCACCATGCATTGATTGTCACAGTAAGCACTATGCAAGTGAGGAGTACACACAGGAACTACAGCATGCTCTGCATGGGAGACATGAGGCCTTCCCCACCCTGGGACCCACTCTAAACAACATTGCATGTCTGTCGCACATGGACACAATGCCAGAAGTCAGAGTCACAAAAAAGGGGCACAGTCTAAGCTAGTGGAGTCAGCACTCACCTGCTCCCCTGGTCGACCATACAGCATGGTGTACTGTGGGAGGATCACATCCACCAACGCCATATTCTCCTCCATGGTGAATGGCTGGGCCCTCTCCACAGACCTGGACATGGTGCCAGAGGAATCAGGAGCAGCAGCAGTGTTGTGGAATGAAAGGATGTGCAGGCAAGTGCTCTCTCATGGGACCTGGCTGCCTTATATCTGCCTTGCTAGCCTGTTTCATTTACAGAAGTACAGAGTGATTGGTCAGTCAGATTAGCATCCTACGTTTCCTCCAATCCCTTTAAACCTACCCCAGTGAGTGGCTTTGCATGGTTTAAAAATTGAGCATGATGTCAAGTCAACAACCACTTTGCAACAAAGTATATTGTTTCCAACCGACTTCTGCTGGCCACCTGATGCAAAAATTCAAACTTTAAACTCGGTCTCCATGACAACCAGCATGCATTTAGGCCCTTATACTTGTCCCTCATGTGTCCCCTATGTTATTTCAATATTTACACACAGGTACGGTGTGGGCACCCCAAATGCCGTGAAACGGACCATACAGGCATGTGTACGGTCCCTATCACTATGGGAGTGCTCGCGTATGCGTACGCCATAGTAATACGGACCGTACACACGCGTGTACCGGTCGTATTACTATGGAGTACGCATACGCCAGCACTCCCTTAGTAATAGGGAGCCTACACACGCGTGTACGGTCCGTATTACTATGGCGTACGCATACACCAGCACTCCCATAGTGATAGGGACCCTACACACGCGTGTACAGTCCGTATTACTATGGCGTACGCATACGCCAGCACTCCCATAGTGATAGGGACCCTACTCACGCGTGTACGGTCCGTATTACTATGGCGTACGCATACGCCAGCACTCCCATAGTGATAGGGACCCTACACACGCGTGTACGGTCCATATTACTATGGCGTACGCATACGCCAGCACTCCCATAGTGATAGGGACCCGACACACGCGTGTACGGTCCGTATCACTATGGCGTACGCATACGCCAGCACTCCCATTGTGATAGGGACCCTACACACGTCCTCAGAGCGTATGTACGGTGCGTTGCACACCTGACAGTGGTGACAGGCGGCACACAGACAGGAATAGAGCTGTCATACTTGGCCAAGGCTGGACATCAAGGCATTGTCTGTGCAGTACTACATGTGTCGGGCACAGGTGTGTCAGGCTGTGATGTGGCACATTACTCCTGAGGTGTGAAGCAAATAAATGTATGATGAGCTGTGTACACATGTCATGTGTGATGGTGCACTATGTGCCACACATCCCCTTCACTCCTTTGACATGTGTGCATGTAGTACAGACTTTTTGAGCCATGCGTCACTGGCATGGCACAGTCACCGACACCCGCAACTGTCCCCTGATGCCAGGTACATGGAATATTACACCTGACATGTGAATGCCCGCGTTGCACGCTGTAACTATGTCATGTGTGTGTCATGTGTTCCTATAGGTTTGCTGTAGGTGTTTGGTCAAATGCATCTGCAGTTGCTGCAACCAACATGTGTCTGTGTGTAGATGGGCATGCAACACTGTTACGCACACCAGCCCACATGTGTAATCCGACGTAAGGTGTGTATGTATGCATCGACAGGGAGTTTCAAAACAAGGACATATCTGCATACTCTCAATGTATGTGTGATCAGTCTTGACATGTACTCCTTCATTGCAAGGTGTGTGGTCTGTCCTTTTTCTATGACATGTGACCTGTGCATCTAGTGTTCCGCAACCTGTCTGTATGATGAACATCCTTCTTCTGCACATATGTGGATGTCTGTAACGACTGTAATGTGTCTGCCTGTTCACTTGCACTGGCCCACAGCTAGTTTCATGGCATGGCATATTGAGGTTGAGAATCGACGTTTGTAGCTGGCTCTTGGTAGGAGTGTCACCTGCCTGGCATGCGTGTCCAGGGCATATTGCACAGACCTGACTCTGTATGTAGCATATGTGTATTGCCTGTTGAACATGTGCTCAGTACATTGGTGGTGTACTGTACTCACTCTTCGTTGTCCCTTCAAATTTACTGCAGGGCTCCGCCTCTCACTCGACCAATTCCGGACTTGGCTGACCTGAGGGAACATGACTGTATACGCCTCTACTGCTTCCCCCGACAGTTGATTGAGAACTTGACGACACGGCTGGCACCACACCTCCAACCGCTACACAGGTATCCTACTGCACTGACACCCAGGATGAAGGTGATGGCATCCCTACATTTCTTTGCCACGGGTACCTTTCAATATACCATTGCTCATGTTGGTGGCATGTCCCAAACCATGTTCAGCCGTGTTCTGCATGATTTTTTAGAGGCCATGTTGGATCACCTGGATGAGTTCAATAAATTCCCAACTCCTGAGCAGTTGACAGGTGTCAAGCGTGAGTTCTATACCCTGGGAGGGATGCCCCATGTCATTGGGTCCATAGATGGAACACATGTGGCTTTGGTACCACCACAGGCACAGGAGGTAGCGTATAGGAACCGCAAGCATTACCACTCCATTAATGCCCTTGTGGTGTGTCTTGCCAACATGGTGATTTCACATGTCTGTGCTCGTTTTCCAGGATCAGCACACGATGCTTACATCATGAGGCGTAGCAGGGTGCCTGAAATGATGCTGCAGCTGCGCAACGAACGAGCATGTATTGTTGGTGGGTATACTCCGGCAGTCCTGTATTTAGCGTCATCTTCCTGTCTTACTGCTTCTCCTGACCCACTTTTGTCCATGATGTTTCCATGTAGGGGACGCTAGCTATCCCAACATGGCATGGCTGATCACGCCTCTCCGCAACCCCAGCACGGCTGCCGAGCACCGCTACAACAACGCCCATGGGCGGACCAGGCAAGTGATAGAGAGGACGTTTGGCCTCCTGAAGAGCCGATTCTGTTGCCTCCACAAAACCGGCGGCGCACTCCCATATGCACCGGTGAAGGTCTGCAAGATCTTCCTCGTGTGCTGCATGCTGCACAACATGGCAGTGGAGAAAGCTGTGCCACTCATCCTGTATCCGGATGAGCAGGACCATCCACCCGTGGAGGATGAAGGGCTTGGTGACGAGGCAAGTGATGTGGAGGAGGAGGAGGCGGTAGAGGACATCTGGAGTCGGCTCATACGCGACTTCTTTGCTTAGTGGTGAGTTCCAGTGTCTGAGTGTGCACGCATTGGGCCGTGTGTGGCATGTGTTGCAATGTGTGTGTCCATCTGCATGTCTGCCAAGTGAGTCAGAGGTGTGTTTGGATTTGTCACTCGAGTGATGGTGCAATAGAAGAATGTTTTTCCAGAGTCATCATTGTCACCCAGCATGTTGACAACCTTATACGTGTCGAGTACATGCACATGCATGCGGATGTGCTTCTTTTGGCTCACTTCTTGTGTGTCTCTCATCCACAGGTACTTGCGCATGCTGTCTGCTGGTGGCATTGTTGTGCTCCTGCTATTCCTCATGAACACAGCAATATGTGCTGAATCAGCGTTACATGCACGGACAAGTTTGAAAATCTCCTTAGGGTAAGGGATGCAGCACGGCTTTTTGGGTGTGGTATTTGTTTTGAATGTGTGTGCACTGCTCCTGTTCATGTTTGGTTACTTTGCATACATGTAGAATCACCATGGGGCACATGACATGGAGCTGAATTCACCTGAATTGATGGTCAGACTTGGTGACAGTCATCTGTAATGGGATTGTGGATTGTGATGAAGCCATCAATGTGTGCAACACTGCCCTCGGAAACATACGGGTTGCACCGGGTTGACATGGTGTGTGAATTCCCCATTAGAGGCTCAATGGTGTATAGCAGCCTCTCCGTGAGCAGCAGGGGGTGTTTAGCTGTAACCCGTCACTTGTGTGCCAGTTCTATGGATTTCCAGCATCTGTGGTGCAAAGGGGGGTGCCAGTGTCGGTCCCACATGTTCATCCACATGACCTGTGTATGTGTTTACAGAGTTGCATTAGCATTCCGACACACATGACTAATAAAGGTGTCCCTCTGCCTCCAAGGTGCCTCATCTCTGTCAATGGTGTTCTGTTGCCACTGTGCATGCGGCATGTCTGGCATAGTTATCAGAGATAGTGCATATGAGTCTATCTGTAGAGTAGCAAGATGCAAGCTGTTTGTCAGGGATTAGAATCTGTATTGTGCATGATGTCCATGGCTGTGTAGGTATTGTGGCATGTCAGTCTCCACGACGGCCACTGTGCTGCATGTGCATCCATTGTGTGTGTGTGTGCCATGTTGAACCAGACATTCCTTTCTTGACATACACCTTTTGCATAGTTCCATCCTGAGATCCTTGTCTTTGTGTGCAACTTGTGGCATTGTTTTCTTGACATGGCGCATGCTGCTGCAGGCCCTGCAGCAAGGGCACCCAGTGTCCTCGCAAACGAGCTGGTGTTCATCATGGATTGCTTGCTGACATGTGCTATGCTGATCAGCAGCATCTGTGCCTCATGCTGCAGCACACTCTGCATTATGCACAAGATCCCCAGTTCCATCCACCTCAAGGCAAGAGAGACCATCCCCCAGGTCAACTACAACATCCGTGTCTAATCCTACCCTGCAATCTATGGACATGTGCGTTATAACTCCCATGATACTTGTCCACATCCAGGGTGCATCTGCACAGCTCTGCTTCTACATCCGGCGACCAAGCCACATCAACGTCCAACAGAGATGGGGGGAATGGATCACTGCCAGCTGCAGGATGACCTTCTCAATCCACACACACACTCAGGATGCAGCCCACAACCCCAACACAACCTTGTGGCACTGTGATCCAATACCCCATTGTGCCATCTCCATGCATCCAACCTTGGCCGGCCCACCATTCTCCACATCCACCTGACTCAAGCATGCAGGACATGGTTCTGCCACCTGTCTACACATACCTGGGAGTAGCACCCCAGGACACTCCACATGATCCCTGAACTCTGCGCATGACTGTTGCTCTTCTAAATAGGTCTGTAGGCACAGTTGTGCGGGCACCCCCTCAGCTGGTTGGGCCTATCACGGGTGAGTATGGTGCTCCATGTCTGTATTGGATGATACATTGTGACCCATGTGTGTTCTGTGCCAGACTCAGACCCCAGGGTATGGATGGTTGGAGTTACTTCTAAAATCAGGCATGGTTTGACTTTACAACACACACATGTAGTGGAATAATGCAAAATGACGGCATCATATCGTGATTGTGATGATTTTTATTTGTGGTGGGGTACATGTTTGTGGGGATGACAAGAGGTGCTTGGCGGGAGTGTAGAATCCAAAGTTCACTGGGGGAGTTGGTATCCTTGCCATTGGAAGTCATCAGAGTCTATGCCACAGTCTTTGTCAACATTGGTCAGACAGTGACCAGCAAGTCCAGGTGCCAGAGAATGTCATGTGATGATGTGCTGCTGTTGGGCCAGAGGGCCAGGTGCCAGGCCAGGTGACCTGGGAGATGGTGATGTTCCGCTGACTCTCATGGTCTTTTGCGTGGACGACCCACCTTCCTGCGGGGACCCTCAGAAGCAGGCCGTGACGATGCTTGTGATGCTCCGTCAGATGAATCCTCCTCCTCCTGATCCCTCCCTGTGGCTGGTGATGTTCTTCGCCTGGTGGTACAGGGAGGGTTGCCTATGTTTTCGGCAATCCGACGGAGTACACGGGTCATGTCCGTTTGCACCGCCACGAGCTCAGCCTGTCTTGCCTCCATCCGTCCTTGGTGTCGCTGTTGACAGGCATATTGCTCGGCCTGCAGGGTCTTCATCTCCTCGAGGGTCCCCTTCATGTCTGTGAGGGTGGATGCAACCTGGCCCATGCCCCTGGTGTCACGCCGGTATGTGTCCAGGATGTTGCTGACGTGTGACATTACCGGTTCCTGAGCCAACTGGTCAGGTTCGCGCCTCCGCCATCCTCCACTCCCACCACCCCTGCCCACTTATGCCTGGCCTGCCGTTGTGGGCACATCGGGTCTCCGGGACCCCTGAGGGATGGCATTTGCGGTGTTGCCTGCCTCCTCCTGGGTGCCCGGAGAACCTTGTCCCTCCTGGTCAACCTGGCTGTGTTGTCGTGTGCGGGCAGGGCTCCTGGGTGTCTCCTGGGATGTGGCAGGAATGGGGGTGGTGGTTGGCACAGTTGTACCTGACGCAGGTGCTGCAGGTGGTTGGACACCAGAGGGGCCAGGTTGGTCTGGGTCATCCACGGAGTGGTGAGAGTCGTCGCTGCCAGTGGGGTCCTCTTCACGCAGAGCCTGGTCCTGTGAGTCTTCCCCCCCAGTGTTGGGGGGAGATCGACGACGTTGACCTGTGTGTGAGAGAGACAATGTCAATTGTGTTACATGCGACATCCATGTTTCATTCATTTTTGAGTTGGCACAGTTCCTCTGGGTAGTTGGATATGTCTTGCATTCCTCTCACAGTGCACTTGTGCATGGGTATGTCCCTTGGCCACAGCTTTCGACACTTTACCTATGTGTGACACAATCTTAGTTGAGGCATCTTTTTGAACGCAGTCAGCAGTGTAGTGAGCGGGCGTAGCGAGCCATGCAGAGCCGCCTTACGTGTTGCACTGTACGTGGCCAAATGGTGTTTTTTCCAAGCTATTTGAGAATGCAGGTAGGTAACTTAAGCATTTGTGACAGAGTTCTAACAAACACAGTGGGTGGGTATACTGGGTGTAAGGTTAGGTTTGTGCCTGCAGCACGGATGTACTCGTGCACAGATTGACACATGGCCTAGTGTTTATCAAAGGAAAAAGGGGGGGTTAAGGCACTTCCAAACCTTGTCTACATGCACAAAGTCCACCTGCTGACAAGCGGACATGGCCACACCACCCAAGGGTGATTTGGTCTCCCTCTGTCTCCCTTTCTCCCTCCCTCTGTCACCCTCCTCCCTCTGTCCGTCTCCCTCTGTCTCCCTTTCTCCCTCCCTCTGTCAGCCTCCTCCCTCTGTCCGTCTCCCTCTGTCTCCCTTTCTCCCTCCCTCTGTCAGCCTCCTCCCTCTGTCCATCTCCCTCTGTCTCCCTTTGTCCCTCCCTCTGTCACCCTCCTCCCTCTGTCCGTCTCCCTCTGTCTCCCTTTCTCCCTCCCTCTGTCACCCTCCTCCCCCTTCTGTCCGTCTCCCTCTGTCTCCCTTTCTCCCTCCCTCTGTCACCCTCCTCCCTCCCTCTGTCTGTCTCCCTGTGTCCCCCTCTGTCTCCCTCCCTCTCTCTCCCCCTCTCCCTCCCTCAGTGTGTCACCCTCTGTCACCTCAGCCCAGCTTCCTGGGCACACAAAGTTTGCAGGTCTTTCAAAGGCCATTGGCTTGTTCATGTGGGTTTGTTTCTAATCTCCGGGCACCCATTGGGTGGAGTGTCTGAGTCTGCGCTGCTGCTGTGGCGGTGTGTGCTGACACTCTTTCAGAGTGATGCGTCTTCATTAGCTGCTGTGTGCAAATTGTGCCTTCATACCCATGTCATCCTGCAACGCGGCCACCATTTGCAGGCAACACAGTACTGTGTGGGGACACACTGTTTGTATGGCTGTGCCCTAGGCCATATGGGCTGAGGGCATTGTTGTGTGCTTCTGAGTTGCTCAATGTTAGTTTTGAGGCCCACCCTCCTGGCATCGGGGACATCCTGTCTTGTGTTGGTGTTTTGTGTGGCCTGTGACTTGGCATGGCCTTGCTTGGTGCATGGGGCATGGAGGCGCTAGTGGCATGTGTGTGTTTTTGGAGTGTGGTTGTGTCCGGTGCTGGCTTTGGGGGGGTTGCGTGCATGATTGGGATTTTGGTTGTGTATGGAGTTGTTTGTGTACTCACCAGGGTCTCGGACTCCTTCTACTCCGTGTACTCCCACCGGCGGCAGCGTGGCCATCACCTTCTCCTCCCAGGGATGGTATTGTACCCGTCTGCGGGGCGGCCCTCCTCCAGTGATGTTCCCCTGGTTGTGATCGTCCGCATTTTGCGGCGGACCGTCCTCCGCAGATCGTACCACCTGGCTTGGCACTCATGCCTGGTCCTTCTGGTGGCCCCAACAGCATTCACAGAATTGACAATCCTCTGCCACATGGCTGATTTTTCGGATATGCTGGTCTGTCTGACCAATGTTCCAAAGAGCTGTGGCTCGACTCTGATGATTTCGTTGACAAGGATCTCCAGCTCATCCTTTGTGAACTTTGGATTCTTGTTAGTGGGCATGGTGTGAGGTGTGGGTGTGGATGGTTGTGGGGGTGTGGGTGTGGATGGTTGTGGGTGTGTGAGTGTGGTTGTGAAGGTGTGTGTGTGTGAATGTGATGACGGGGTGTTTGTGATGGTGGTTGTGTGAAGGAGTGCAAGTGTAAGGTGTATTGATGGATGTAGTATGGTGCAGTGCGTTGTCTCTGTGGTCTGGCAGTAGTGGATCTGTTGCAAAGGATCATGGTTTGTGCGTGTTGGGCCTTTTTATTGGTCCATTTGTGGGTGTGGCTGTGTTTGAACTTTGGGTGGGTGTGTTATAAGGAGTGGTTGTGTTTTGGGCCTCTGTTTAGCTGTTTGGCAGTTGCAGGTCAGTGTATAGGATGTATTTGGGCTTGTTGGACATGTTTTGTGGTGTTGTGCGAATCGAATTGACTCTCCTTGTGTTGTTTTGCTTTGTCCTGGTTCAGTATGAGTGTTTTTGGCGTCTGTACGGTGCGTACATGGGCCATGTTGTTGTACAGTGCTGACCTTTGCTATGGCTTAGTACGACTCGTACATGCGCGATGTTGGGTGAGGGTGCTGGTGTAGGGGCCTGGGGTAGGGTGCGTACAGACACGGGCAGGGTGTTGGTCCGCACCGTCCATAGGTGGTGGTGTTTCGCACCGTACATACAGGGGGGGCTGGGTGTACGCTCCGTACATACACGGGTGGGGGTACGCTCCATACATACATGGGTGGGGGTACGCTCCGTATATATATGGGTGTGGGTATGCTCCATACATACACTGGTGGGGTGTTGGTACGCTCCATACATACACGGGTGGGGGTACGCTCCGTATATATATATGGGTGTGGGTATGCTCCATACATACACTGGTGGGGTGTGGATACGCTCCATTCATACATGGGTGGGGGTACGCTCCATACATACACGGGTGGGGGTACGCTTCGTACATACACGGGTGGGGGTACGCTCCGTACATACACGGGTGGGGGTACGCTCCGTACATACACGGGTGGGGGTACGCTCTGTACATACACTGGTGGGGTGTTGGTACGCTCCATACATACATGGGTGGGGGTACGCTCCGTACATACACTGGTGGGGGTTCGGCGCATACATCCGCGGCCAGGGGGGGCGTATGGCGCGTACATACGGGGGCTGGGGGTGTGTTCGGCACGTACATACGAGGACTGGGGGGGTGTTCTGCGCGTACATACGGGGTCTGGGGTGGGGTGTTCGGCGCGTATGCGGGCACATGTCTCCATGGTTGCTATAGGAGTTCGGTCCGTACGGTGGTTTTTCCATACGGTTGTAAAATCGGAAGGACGGGACGGATCGTACTTGCGCGGTCGGACTTCATTTTTCCGATTCGTACGTTAAATCATCCGGGGATGTGTCGGAAACATTTTCCGACCCGAGGACGTGTGGGGAAATTTTCCCAATGCGATTCGTATGGACTTTTTCCCATACGAATCGTACTTGGCAGTTTGTACGCTACTTGTACGATTCGTACGGACAAAAATCCAGATACGATTCGTATGGGGAACATTTTTACAGGATCGGAATCGGCACCACAGTCTCTAGGACACTGCACGGTTCAGCTGGCAGAATTTAAAGCTCTGTTATTTGTACTGATTAATACGGATCGAGAACTCCCCACACTAATTGTGTGAAATTCCTTTTACTGTGTTCAGTCATATAATGAATATCTACACTATAGGGGACAAAATGGGTTTAAAGACTCAAAAGGTGGCACAATATAGCCCAAAATGCTACGGGAACAGGCAGCGGAATTGAAAAACGAGCTGCCAAGCGCTCACATGATACAGATGCTGAGTCATCAACGTGATGGCATTCATGTTGAAGGGAATTAATTGGCTGATGAAGCCGCGAATGGGGCTGTACGAACTGCATTCGTAGCTGCAATCACTCGTGAAAAAACGAGAATAGATGGACAGATAATGGTAGCTGTCATTGTTTCACGCAAAGACAACAAAACACTTCGAAAAGGCTTTCCTCTCAAGTACTCCTACAAGTTAAATGCAAACAATGTTCCATTTGCTCAGATTCCAGGAGTGGGGGGAGATAGAGTAATACCAAATAAGGATCACAGATTAGGCTTAATTTTAGATGCAGCACACGAGGGTCTAGGTTCTGCGCACGCAGGAGTTACTGCGACGTGTTCTTTACTGAAATACCGCTATCAGTGGATTAACAAAGTGGACCAAAGACTATGTTTTAAAGTGCGACATGTGTCAACAGATGAAGGGCTTTATCATACCACGTCCAGTGCAGACACCATTGTTGATATCAGATATCTAGCGTGTGTCTATTTGGACCACTGCGGTCCCTTACAATCTGATGGGGTTTACAAATACATATTGGTTGCAGTGGATTCCTGCTTGAGATTCCTATGAGTATGGCCTCAGCACTCGGCTGATGCTCGAACTGTTATCAAAGATTTGCGAGTCTTTATAGGGACATGCGCAGTTGAACATTACATTCTGACCATGGCCCCGTGTTTAGCTCTAGGGCTTACAAAGAGGCCATGGGAGGTTTGGGTGTAGCATTGCGGTACTCCTCTCCATACCATCCCAAGGCAAATTTGGTCGTGGAGAGGAAAAACCGGGACTCAAAGCATTCATTAACAGCTAGAGTATTAGGAGCGGGTGGTAGTTAAGTCAATCACTTACATGGGTTCAGAGGGCCTTAAACGACATGCCAATAAGCTTTCTGGGGGGGTCACTCCTTATGAGGTCCTATTTGAGACGAGAATGTGGGTACCTGACCTAGATTGCGAAGGCACAGTGACGGATGAAAAACCTTTTGACATCAATAAACGTTTGGCTGTTTTACAGGAACTGAATGAATCATGGGCTCTACAGAACAATGTCAAAGTGAAAAGGTTCACCATGGGGGAAGTCAAGTTAGTCACAGCAAGACCTCTCTGGATTCCTCGGGGATCTGGTCAGGGAAAGATAATGGACAAATAGAATTTGGGCCATCATACAGAAAGCCTGTACCTGTCCTGGCAGTTGAAGGAACAAAAACTGTACTTCTGCCACCTCTTGCCAGAAAAAAGGAGAAAAAATGTGTCTCCAGTGATGTGATAAAACCAAACTATGTGGGCGATACTGAATAATAGGCCTCGTGGGCTCCTGGGTAGCCGACCCCATCCTCTTGCTATCATACAGGAAGTCCAGACAGATAGGCTCATCACATTTGAAGAGTCTCCCATATGGAATGATGGACTATGCATCAATGCCATGGAACTCGTTCCTCTTGATACAGAAAATCAAAATCAAAATGAAACACAAATTTCAATTCAACCTAACACTGATATCTACATCAACATGCCTCAACAAGAACGATCTACAAGTTCAACAAAACCTGCTGAGCTACCAAAAATATATCGAACTGCATCTGGCTATTTCATCGACTTTTATACCTTTTCTTTGGATCCAAGTGAACCTGAAACAATGCCAGCCCTGAAATCTCGTCAACAACAAATCAAATACTTCTTCACTTTCCATAAAAAGGCTTACCTGGTGTCACCTTGGATAGAACTTTGGATAAGCACCTAGATACTTTTCTTTCTTTTCTGGATAGGCTTAGTAACTGTTTTTTGCTTACTTATAAATGGAACTTACCTTCGCCAAAGCTCTGCAGCATCAAAAGTGAACTTTATCCTTGAATCTCATGTTTCATCATATTGTGAACAAAGAGACTTGTCATCAGTGAACATTACAGCAGTTCCAATACCTGATGGAATAGTACGGGACAAGTGTGATTATGACATATTTGGTCCGACCGAACTTTTTAAAAATACCACATTTATTTAAAATGTTCTTAAATGATATCATAACCTCCAGTACATTTCCGATGATTGGGATTTTGAAACTGTAAATAACATGGAGTCTGATTTAGAACAATCTGCCGCATTTTCTAGCCACATTAGTTTTCATGGCATGGGAGCCTGACACCACTGTCCTTGCCATTTTAAAGTGTTTTTCCCTGCCTGTCACCTCCCACTGATGGGCACAGCTACCAATCACATATTGTCACGGCGTGGGAGCCTGGCTCCACTGTGAATTAACTTCACATTGCATTGTCACTGCCTGTTACCTCACGCTGACGGGCACAGCTGTTCCTCATTTCCTTCACAGTGTACATGTCCTCAGCCTGTTTCATGCTGACAGGCACAGCTTCATTCCATTGAACTTCTATCAGACTAATTTTGGTTTGTTTTTTCTTTTCACCCATAGTGAGAACTTTCCATTGTGCATGTTTATAAACTCATTGTTGGACTTTTGTGTCCCTTTTTAGGGAATTACCCGAGTATCTCTCTGCATTGGTAAATATAGTTACTTCCTCATATTGTTTTCCTGTGTACAAATATGGCAACAGCTAACATATCACAACCTCCACCTTTCCTGAACAAGGTGGGCAAACCTTTACTACCATGGAAGCAATGGTTTGGTTTATTGAAGTCCTACCTAATTGCCATTGGTGGCGAGAAATGTTCTCCATTGAGTAAACTTCATACCCTACGGCACAACTTAGGTAAAGAGGGCCGTAATGCATATGATAATATCACTGTCGGGAAGATGATAGCGAAGAGGACGAAAATGTTTACCAGGTAGCAGTGAACAAACTGGAAAAACACTTTGTTAAAAAAATGAATGTGGTATTAGAAAGGCATGCGTTCTTTTCAAGGACACAAGATAAAAGTGAAAAAGTTAAACCTTTCATTGCTGCTTTAAAAGGCCTGGCGAACACATGCAAGTTTGATTCTCTTCAAGAGTCCCTCATCAGGGATCAGTTGGTTAGATGCACCAACAACCCTAAGATTCAGGAAAGACTTTTGGTAGCTAACCCTGACCTCAAAGTGGCCATTGACATCGCTGTGGGGATTGAGTATACTGCTGACTGCATGGTTGCCATGAAAGGGGAGGGGGACAAATCCATTGAAGTCAATGCCATAAGCAAACACGATGGAGGGAAATATGTAAAGAGTAAGACAACCAACAACATCCCTTCCAGTAAAAAACTCAAGTGTTACAGATGTGGGAGCCCGAGCCACCTGGATAACAATCCCGTGTGCCAAGCCCGTTCTGTCCCTTGCCAAAAAATGCGGGAAAAAGGGGCACTTAGCCAGGGCATGTAGGGAACAGCATTCCAAATCGGTTTTGTTGATTGAACAAGACTCCCCTTCTGACAATAAAGTTGTCTTTCAACTTAAATATACCAATGACTCCACCAATTTTCCCTCTTGCAAAATCACCTTGGACAAGAAATCAGTTACTGTTTTCGCAGATTATTGTTCCCCATACACCTTAGTGGATGCTAATGTATTCTCCCAACTCTTTCCTTCCTGGCAAGAAGACATTAAACCTCCAGATATCAAACCGGGGGGTTACAATGGGGCTCCCATACCCTTACTGGGAATGAACACCATGGAGATTGGGTTTAAGAGAAGGAATACTATGGGCAAAATTTATGTCACCCAGAATGAATCCATTTTAGGGTGGAAGCACCAAAGGGAACTTGGCATCAAGTTAGATCCCAACAGTCCTGACCAAGTTCTTTTGGTGGATCCGTCGGCTGGGGGGATGTATGTGTGCAACGATTTCCCCAAAGCCTTCTCCGATGAGCTGGGTTTACTAAGGAATTACCAACACTCGATTAAGCAAAAATGTAATGCCAAACCGATTGCACACAAGCTCAGGCCCATACCTCACATGATGCAAACCCCCCTTCAAGCTGAGTTGGACAGATTGTTGACACTAGGCATCATTGAACCTATCGAATGCTCCCAGTGGTTGGCCCCCTTTGTTCTCACCACTAAAGCATCTAGTAAAGATATTAGGTTATGTGTTGATCTGAGAGACCTCAATGAGAACATCTGGGTGGACAGGCACCTCCTTCCACGCATTCATGAGGTTCTCGCCCTTATAAAAGGAGCGAGTTGTTTTAGCATCCTAGACCTTTCCTCAGCCTACCACCAAGTAGAGCTCCACCCTGATTCAAGTCATCTCACGTCTTTTGTGACTCCTTTGGGGACATTCCAATACCTTTGTATGCAATTTGGGTTGGCTTCTGCGGCTTCTGCCTTCCAGAGGATCAAGCAACACGTTGTGAAAGACCGTCCCAGAACCCTTTGCTTTCAAGATGACATACTCATTCATGGGAAGGATCTGGAGGAACACAATACCACTCGCAGAATGGTGTTAACCAACTTGGAAAAAGCCGGTCTCACTCTTAAAAAAGAGAAATGTCGCATAGGAGTGGGATCGGTCGAGTACCTTGGGCACACTATCTCTCAAGATGGTATTAAACCCAAACTGGACTTGGTGGAGGCTATCCAAAACACCATGTCCCCTACTTGTGTGGAAGATCTCAAGTCATTTCTGGGCCTATCAGAATATTATTCTATATTTGTTCGCAATTATGCCACCATAGTTGAACCCCTGCAGAGTTTGCTCAAATCCAGAACCCTTTTGTGTGGTCCCATGACTGTTAGGATACTTTTGCAACAGTAAAAGAAAGCATTATTGCTGCCCCGTCCCTGGGTAGGTTTGACCCCACCAAACCCACCATTCTTTGCACAGATGCAAGCAACAAAGGCCTGGGAGCTAGTCTCACCCAATTCACAGAAGGTAAAGAACAGATTGTTGCTTTTGCCTCCTGTGCCCTCAAGGGTGCAGAAGTAAACTACTCCGTGGTGGAGAAATAGGCACTTGCCTGCTTTTGGGCGATCAAACACTTCCGTTTTTAGGTATCGCGACCTGCATTGCACTGCGCAGCAGTGCTCGCGCAGGCGAAAGTCCTTTTGTCCGGGGTTCAGAAATGGACCCTGGAATTGCACATGCTCGTGCGTGTGCGATTCTTTTTGTGCTACGCGATTGGCCTTTGCGTGCGTCTTTTTATAAAAGACTGCACGCAATTGGCCAAAGGCGGGCGCATTGCTCTGCCCATGGCCTATTGGTGTCTTTTACGCGCTTGGTGCGCGTAATAGACACCAATAGGCCATGGCTCGCAGTGGAGCGCGCACCAGTCGCGGGCTTCTTTCTGTTTTTTCAAGCAGAAGGGAAAGCGAACATGAAGTGAAAGCGAACGCTTTCCCTTCCGCTTAGTTTTTTATTTCAAATGGCCCAGCGAAAGCTTAAACCAAACTTCTTCAAGTTCAGGGAGGTCTTGGGGATGCCCCAACTCTTTGCCTGAAAGTGACCTGCTGACTGGAGTATAAGTTTGCACGACAAAGAGGTGGCCATTTCTAAAGTGTGTCTGAGTCTGGTACCCAAGTTTATCTTGGAGTGCAATGGTCAGTTAACAGTACTTTTGCAACTACATCTGAAGACAGCTTGGATCACATGTTCCTCTAGGGTGCCATGAGCACACGCGAACAGTTGGCCAATGGAACCAAGCTGGGCAGGTGCTGCCAGCAGGCACTAGAGTGCAGAAACGCCCTTATAATTCCTCCTTCCAGGAACTCGTGTTAACTGTGCGGTGCATGATTGTTTGCATGCCGTGTGCGATTTCTTCGTCATGACGTGGAGATGTAGGACAGCGTGGGAGCGTCGAGCTGCTGATTTACCCGAGTAGCTCATGAACCACAAAAACTGGTCCCTGTAGGTCAGCGTGAGGAGAAGACCCGCTTTATAACTAGATCACCGTGGCAGAGATGAACTTGTGCCGGCGGTGGTGGGTGTTGGCACTTGCACTCATTTTCTTTTATTTCCATGGAGGCGTCATAATGTCCCACTCAAGATGGTGGTTCAGCGCCTGACTTTCATATGATGATGATGACGTCCTGCTGTTGTACACGATTGCCCCAACGACCCACGAGGCTGATGGGGATTTTTTTGTAGTTCCATGTGTAATGTTCAGTGCAGGACGGAGGCACCGTTTGGACTTGTTTTCCCAGAATGCTCATCGTTCCCGGTAGTTTATTCACAACGCTGGTCTAGAAGGCTGCCTGATGAACCTAAGTGAAAAGGTAATACATAGTAATAACAAGGGGTTTGCATTTGTAGTGGGGCCTTAGAGTTGGAGTTCCCAGTACTGCAGTCGTAAGAGCCCACCTACCTCCTCCTGGGCCCCCCGTCTGTAACCTCTTACTCTTTACTTCCCCGGTTAAGTACGTTAATTGACTCTTTTTCTCCGAATGACCATTAAGTTCCCGTAGAGAAACCCCATAGTCCTGCCACATCTCACTTTGGGGGTGTAGGGATTCCCCTCTGTAAATATGGGTGGGAGGCAGGTGGTCGACGTGCTGCGCCTTCCCTTTGCCGCTATAGCTTAGACTCATACATTTCCCCTAGCTCCTAATGATTGCTACCATGGGCTGTTTTTCTCTCTTTTGGTTTGTCTTGTGCACTTCACCATATTGTTTGATGTATTACTGTGTGCCTGTTCGTAATCAGAGTTGACAGTTGCTTTTGTATACCTGTTTCTGCGCACGTGAGCACAATGCATTGAATGGTGTGAGATCCTATCTGGCATACCATTGTACTACTTCTCCATGCAGTGCAAAGGCTGGCTATAATCACTTGCCATGCAATGAGGTGACAAATTATGACAGTGGTCTCATTATCCCTACCTCTCTCCGTCCTCATCCCAGTCATTACTTTTGATCTGAACGCACCTCTCACTGGAGAAAGGTAGTGAGATAATTTGCACTCATCCTAAGAGTGCTATTAGGTTAGCTTCCCCCAGGCTATTTCTGTTTCTTTCTGCTGCCTCATGACTGAGACATGGACAAAGGAAGTCTTGGGTCGTGCTACTTCACATGGCACAGTCTGTTCGGGCCAGGCACAAGAAAGACGGGGGAAGTGCAGTGTGTGAGATAATCACAGAGCGATGAAGTACTGTAAATTTTACATGAAGGTCCAATGCTGGTGTTTGGTTGTTGGCGCAGGAATTAATGAGTACCCGAGTGTTGATGGGAAAGCCTGTCCTCTTTTTCACTCAGAACCGCTAGATATTTATCTTGCACTCGGGTGCAGCTGACTGGTAAATGATGAAGTAATGTCTCAAATTGTGTGCTGGCTTGATGGTATTATCTGCTGCACATTCCCAAGCTTTCAGTTGTGGGTAGCGCATATCTTTTGCTTTAAAAACTGCACTGCGGAAAGTATTGCAGCAGTTTTAAAAACCAATGCTGTTAGTTTTGCTTATCAAATTTTCCTTTCTTTACTTATTGCTTAAAGTAATATATGATGGGGAAACATTCTAGGACAAGGAGATGTACAGATTCCCCTTCTTCAGGTTACTCCTTTCCCGTCACTAGGAAAAGCAGGAGTGAGAAGATGGCTCCTACAGTAGAGAAACCCATAAAGAGGATAGTAATGTAGAGTATGAAGGTTCTACAGACCCCAGCTTCTACCAGTCATCTTATGGTATTCATGCCTTTCCATCCTCAAGGTCCAGCTAAGAAGAATGAGTGGTAGAAAACGTTCCATCAGACTAGGGAGGGGAGCACCATAAGAAAGAGCTTTTACTGGAGATTTTGGGACGGATCAAGGTGAATATGGAATTTGCTGTAGAGTAGTCTTCAAGTACTTCTTCAGATCCAGTGTTAAGGCAGTTCCAAACAGCACCCTTGTTAGACCTTCCCATTCATGAGCATGTCACTGATGTGGTGTCCAGGCAATGGAAGTGCGCTGATAAAAATTTCCTTTGCAGTATGGCTTAAGAAAGTATTCTTAAAGACCAAACTGATAAAAAAAAATAGAGTCCATATTGAAGAAGTCTTATACAGGATCTCATCTGGCTATGTGTCATGGGCTTTATGGTGCAATCATGTTACTTATAACACAGAAAAATCCTGAGGTCTAAAATGGCAAAGAGAAAAGGTGGTGTGTAAAAAGAGGAACAGAAGCCTAAAGTACGTGGTGAAAAGGGCAAACCCTCAAAGACGTGGTCATTCACTCACCCTGGGTAACGAACCCCATCACATGGGATTTGCATCCCAAAGAAAATCTCAAACTCTCAGGGGGCGGCAGGCCCCTCAACGAGAGGTAAGAGCTTAATGCTGTTTATATTATGCACTGAAAAGTGGACTAAATCCACATATGAACTGGGTGTGAGTGGGGGTTGCAGTGCTGATGAAATAGTAGTGCAATAGGAGTGTGTTAAAACTAGTTACGGGACGGCCAGGAGGACTCTCTTGGACACCGCCGTGCCGATGCTAGATTAAAAGGAGTGAAGGCCCCACTAATCCATTGTAATCAGTGGAGCAATGTATAGGATAGTGGTCAACATGTTTCAGCCGTGGCGCCTGACTAGGCTTCGGCTTTCATCAGGACCTGGTAAGCTACTGCAAAAATGAAAAAACGTGACAAAGGATATAGAGAACACCCTCAAGTTGCTTGTAGGGTGCGCGTCTCCTCAATGATACATACAACACCCGTATAAACTGGGTGGAAAATGGACCTCCACCTGGCAACCGCTCAGGAAGGAACACCGCTCTGTCCGTCGGGGAACCGGGCTGGAATGAGCCTGCAGCCGGAGGTGTGCCACTGCTCTTATGTAATCAATGCCCAGCTCTGCTGGTACAATGCTTCTGGACAATATACACAACCAGACACAAGGCACACACCACACCCTGGACAGCTCTAGGCCAAACCATGACAGCGCCGCGAGACACTGTGAGCAGAGCGAGGAAAAACAAATGTGGGACCAAAGAGAACACAAGCATTTGCAATCCAATAGGTCTCGCATTTACGCAAGTTTAAGCAATTGACATTGTAAATGACAATGGGTTTTATTTATGTCAATAGCTCAAACTTGCATAAATGCGAGACCTGTTGCATTGCAAATGCTTGCTTTTTTTGGTACATACCATTTACCATGAAAACCTAGTACAAACCTCTCATGTATGCATTTACCACAAAAGGGTCAGTTAGAACCACCACTAGGATTGCCAGGTGGATTCTAGGACTAGAGGGGTACAATTTTAGTGTCAAGTATGTATCAGGGACTCAAACCATTGTAGAAGATGGTTTATCCCGTTCACCACCTGTGGTGGAGGGAGAAACAATTTCTAGTGAATGTGATGATGTTATACTTAAACTAACCTGTTTAAATAAGGAGGAATGGAATGATTGTGGCCAAACTGATGCAGAAATTAGTTCACCAAAAATGGTTGGCCTGCTGCTAAAGGTGACGTTCCTGCAACTCTGTGTAAGTCCTGGGATGTGAGGTTAGAATTAAACATACAAGAGGGTATTGTTTGCATAGGCGAGAAAATCATCCCACCAGAGAGTCTTAGGGAAAAGATTGTTGATCTAGTTCACATAGGCCATTTAGTGCGCAGTCTCACTAAGAATAAAATCCGTTTGGACTAATGGTGGCCAGGCATGGATGCAATGACTGAAAACACTGTGAGAGATTGCTTGGATTGTAGTCGCAGTAACAAGATCCACCAAACCTTCAAACCTCCATGTTAGACCTGGCACCTTGGCGTGAGTTTCCCTTCCACTTTTTGCTGGTGTGCCTCGATTGTTTTGCTGGTGTTGTCCGCTCAGGGCACTGCGCCACGGCTAATCCGTGCCGCAGTGCAAGTGCTCCCTAGGTAAAGTGTACCTGCAATTAATGTCCACGATTGGTTGATTGGATTCACTGTCAGTCCCCAGTAGAGTGCACCAGGGGTGCCAGGGCTTGTGAATGCCAATGCTGCTGGTGGGCTTGCAGCGCTGGTTGCGCCACCCACAGAAAGCGGCCTTGTAAAATGTGTCTAGGGTCTGCCACCGCAGACCCTGTGCGCGGTCCGTGACCGTCGCGCTGACTGCGCAAGTGCCCCCACTTGCCAGTCCCTAAACCTTCCCTTACCTACATATTAGCCGCCCCTCTGGTAGGCCCACGGGCAGGGTGCATTGTAGGCATAAGGTAGGACATGCCCTGATGTGTGTGGCATGTCTTAGTAGTGAATTACAGCCCTTTCCGTTTTTCACTATTGAAGGCTACCTGCTCTCCATAGGCCAGAATGGGCTGCTGGGATCACGCCAACGCTGTGACCCCAGAGGACTCAGAGAGCATGGTAGAGTGTCAAGTTTAGTATGCCTGAACTCAGAATAATAAAATACTTCTTGTAGTCAAGTTTATTTTAATATCCTGGGTTTGTAAATACTACTTTTAGAAAGTTAGTATTTACTGACCTGACCATCTCAGTCCGCCTCTGTGTGTGTGTGTGTGTTCTGCCTAGCAACAGTAAGGAGCAGGGTGGGGGGATCCCCAGAGACAGGTTGGCTGCCAGGTGGTGGGCCGGGAGATGACACCAGGATGGGTGGGAGGAGTACACCTTGACTCTTGAATAGACCTGTGCTCTGCCACCACAAAGCCGGCGCCGCCCCCTGTGGGGCGGCTGATGTCTCTGCCCTGCTGCTGAAAGGAAAGAGCAGAGTCACCATAACAGAGTGCTCCAGAACTGGACTGAGCCAGGCCTAGGCCCCCTGGCGTTAAAGAACAAAAGAATCATGGTATAAAAGTAGGAGCCTGGCTCCTAAGAAATCAGAATCCTGTTTACCACAAAGGACCTCTGCCCGACTAGAAGGAGAAGGAGACGCTGGAGGAGCTGGCCTGCTGCTTGCCTTGCTGAGAAAGGAGAGGAAGAGACTACTGAAAAGACTTTGCTACTTTGTGCTTGAACCTTCTCCAAGGGCTTGATCTGAGCTTGCCCCCTGAACTGAACCCCAGGACCAGTGGGTTCTCTGTGCATCTTGCTCGTCCTCCAATTCGAGCCGTGTGTGCATCCCGCTGGAAAGAGACTGCGCCCTTCATCGCCCCTCCTAGGGCCGTGACACTCAGAAGCTTGCCTGCCTCAAACCCGTGAGAGCCCCGCTCCGTCCAGAGCCGCTCTCTGTCCCCGGGCCAGGTTGCCTGCATCCCTGTCACCGCCTGCCACTGGAGCACGCTGACCGCGCTATCACCCCTCCCGCCGGAAACCGTCCGACGACTGTGATCTACGCCGGGTCATCCAGCTGCACTGACTGTGCCCTGAGACCCCGCTTCGCTATCCCCGGACACCTCAGGCCGCGCCGCCCCCGCTGTGGAGACCCCCCCTGCACCGCCGTGCTAAAGGGTCGCGGGCCGCGCCTGCCTACCTGCCCACACCTGCTGATTGAGGACCCAAGAACACTTCCCAAGCTGAGAGTCGCACCGACCTGTGCCGACTCTCCACGTCACGAAAGAAGTTCCAGTATCGGGCTCGGGGCCCGCAACGCCTTATTTCCCCGTTCGCAGGAGCCGACCTCTGTGAGTACTGGAACTACAAGTAACATTTGCAAGAGACTACAAAGTATCCATTTGAAACTACGAACCAAGAACATTTGCCTACTTTATAACCTAGTGGCATAGCGAAAACGTTATTGGTCTTGTGTTAAGTCTGCTGAGATATATATACCTATTTTTACATAAAGAAGCGTATTTTTATATATATCCAAGTCTGGTGTCCGTTTCTGGGGGGATTGATGTATTTACTGTGTGTGTGATTGTAAGTGCTTAACCAACAACGCCTGAGGAATCGCCTTGGCTGCTCACGCCACACACCTAGAGGGTGAGCAAGGGTCATTCGCAAGGGGGTTATCCTGCGCCCTGACGTGGAGGAGAAGGTTCCTGCTTGACACAAGGGCAACCTTGCGCCAACCAGAGATCCCCGACTCTAACATTGTTGGCAGCGGCTGGGATTTCGGATTTGCACTTGTAATTTGCATACAGTGAATTATTAATCACCAGATAGTGAGAGCAGACCAAATAACGCAGCCACAGGTTTTTAATTTTTGGAACTTTGTTGAGACATCTGCCATTACTGCAACCATGCCTGGCTCACACTCCGCTGGAAGAGCGCTCTCTGTGATTTCCGGAATAGATGAGGTGGATTGGTAGAGACTGGAAGGCTACTCGATGGAGCAATTGAAAGGCTACAGTGTAACATTCCGAGTTCCCCATGCTGGATTCAAGAGGAGGAACCAGTACACCAAGGCGTTGAGAGCCTGGAAGGAGTCACGAGACCCACGGAATGCGGGGGACATCGTTCCACCCGACAACCTTGAGGAGCCCAGCAGAGTCCGGTCGCCAGAGGAGCTGGCAGACAGGGCAGCAGACAGGGCGCATGCAATGGAGATGGCAAAGTTGGCAGGACAAATGGAGATGGAAAAGCAGAAGTTGGCCCTGGAGGCACAACAACGCCAAATGGATCATGATATCAGATTGAAGGAGTTGGAGCTGAAGGCGAAAAGTTTGGACACCGCTCCTTCTGGTGGCAGCACTCCACCGGTGCAGGTAGAGTCCAAGGTGTACATCCCCAAAGATGTAGTAAAGGAGTATTTTAGAAAGGATGACATAGGGCAGTGGTTTAGAGCCTACGAGGTGGCCATGTCTTCACACCGGGTCCCTGAGAAAGACTGGGGAGCGGGGTTGTGGGGAAGGTTCCTTGCTGAAGGACGTGACACACTGTTAGATTTACCCTTAGAAGTCCAGACCTCATACCCCCATATGAAGGAAGCTTTAATGACCAGGTATGGGTTAACTCCTGAGCTATATAGACAGAGGTTCAGGGAGACCAAGAAGATCCCTGAGAGTACGTATGTGGAGTATGTGACCTTTTTCTGCAGAGGGCTGGATGGTTGGGTGAAGGGTAGCAAAGTGAATGATTATCAAGGGCTGCTTGATTTAATTGCATGGGAGCACTTGTCCAGTCAATGTTTTCCTGAGCTACGCCAGCACCTGATTGATAGCAAGCTGTCCAACCCGAGGAAGCTTGCTGAGGAGGCGGACCGCTGGCTCAGCACCAGGGTCCACAAGGGTCAAGTGGGAGACTCCGCCAAAGGTGGGCAGGGTCCCCAGCAGAAGAGTGGTGGGGACAGGGGTAAACAGAAGGGGTTCCAAAAAGGCCCCCAAAGTAATTCCCAAGGGAACCAGCAGAAGGGTTCTCAGCCTCCCCCACCCCCGCAGCAGAACGGGGCCCCGACAGGTAGACCTGTTCCAAAGGGGCCCTTCAATTGTTATAGGTGTGGTGACCCGGGTCACATTGCCTCTGATCCTAAGTGTCGCCTGTTTGGTAAGACCGCACCCACTGGTGCTCCACCCCGGCAAGTAGCTAATATTAATTTTGGGGAGGAGGTAGCAGTCCAGGAGGGTGGGGGTCCCGGGCAGATGACCCTAGTCTCGCTAGGAGACAGTGAGATGGTCCCTGTAACCTACCTGCCCTCTAACACTAAGAAATATGGGCAAGTAGTGACCATCAATGGAAAGAAGGTTGAGGCTCTTAGAGATACAGGAGCCAGCGTGACCTCGGTGAGGCAACACCTGGTGTCTCAAGAGCAGATTGTACCCAATGCCTACTGTAGGGTTGTCAATGCTGACAACATAGAGAGTCGTTGTCCAATGGCTCAAGTTCCCTTTGAGTGGGGGGAGGTCTCTGGTACTCTACAAGTCGCTGTTAGAACTGACATGCCTGTAGACTGTCTGCTAGGGAACGACCTGGAGAGCTCCCCTTGGGAAAAGGTGGAGAAGACCACGCATCTGAGGATGGTGGGTCTACCCGACTGGGCGTGCGTGACCACCCGGTCCATAGCAGCCAGTAGGGGTGTTGAGAGGGTCCTGGAGCCTGAGGGAGAGGTCCAGGAACCGGCCTTAGGGAGAAGCCGCAGGAGGCGCGGGAAACCGGCCCCCGAAGTTCCCACGGCCCAGGAGGAAGTAGACCCTGAGGGGGATGCTCTGGAGCCTACCGGGGAACAGATTGCCGAACTGGGAGACCTGCCTGAGCTGACCCATTGGCAGCAAGAAGGAGGTCCCTCCAGGGAGGAATTCTGCAAGGAGCAGAAAGAATGCCCTTCTCTCGTGGGTATGCGGCAGCAGGCTGCAGACCAGGCCAATGGTGTTCAGGCCAAAACACACTACGTGTACTGGGAGAGTGACCTCCTGTATTCCGAGCCTAAGGCTGCTGAACCTGGGTCAGCCCGTGTGCTGGTGGTACCCCAGAAGTTCAGAACCTTCCTACTGGGGCTGGCTCACGATGTGCCTTTAGCAGGACATTTGGGGATGGACAAGACCTATGACAGGCTTGTCACCCACTTTTACTGGCCCCAAATGCACAAGAATTCCGATTCCTACTGCAGAACCTGTCAGACTTGCCAGGCAAGTGGTAAGAGCGGAGGGAAGCACAAGGCTCCTCTGCAACCTTTCCCTGTGGTCGGTACGCCATTCCAACGAGTGGGTATTGATATTGTGGGGCCTCTGGACCCCAAGACAGCCCTGGGCAACAGGTTCATCCTGGTCTTGGTGGACCATGCCACCCGGTACCCTGAAGCCATCCCTCTGAGAACAGTGACGGCCCCCGTGGTGGGACGGGCACTGATGGGAATTTTCTCCCGAGTGGGATTCCCTCTAGAGGTGGTGAGCGACAGGGGGACCAATTTCATATCCACGTATATGAAATCCCTGTGGAAGGAGTGTGGGGTAACTTACAAGTTCACCACTCCTTACCACCCCCAAGGAAATGGGTTGGTTGAGAGATTCAACCGAACCCTCAAAGGCATGATCATGGGCCTGGACGGTCCAATGAGGCGTAAGTGGGACGTCCTCTTGCCATGCCTGCTCTTCGCTTACCGAGAGGTGCCACAGAAGTCTCTAGGATTCAGCCCCTTTGAGCTTCTGTATGGTCACCCGGTAAGAGGACCTCTGAGTTTGGTAAAGGAAGGCTGGGAGCAATCTCCCAGGAAACCTCCCCAGAATGTATACAGTTACATGCTGGCCTTCCGAAACCAGACTCGGCGTTTCAGGCAACTTGCTGAGGCAAATCTGGAAGCCAGCCAGGAGGAGATGAAGCGGTGGTACGACCGGAATGCCACTCTGGTAGAGCTTCAACCTGGACAAAAGGTGTGGGTCTTGGCCCCAGTGGAGCCTTGTGCACTTCAGGATAAGTGGACAGGTCCATTTGAGGTTGTGGAGCGCAAAAGTCCTATCACCTACTTGGTGGACATGCAGTCTCCCAGGAACCCTTTGAGGGTCCTACATGTTAACCGCCTTAAGCCCCACTTAGAGAGGACCGAAGTGGGCATGCTGCTGGCCACTGATGATGGAATGGAAGAGGAGACCGAGCCTCTTCCTGACCTCTTAGTGGCCTCTGAGAAGGATGGGTCAGTGGATGGAGTTAACCTCTCACCCACCCTGACGCCCGAACAACAGGAGGATTGCCGCCACTTGCTGGGGCAGTTTTCCGACAGATTCTCCCTGGTTCCTGGTGTCACAGATTGGTGCGTCCATGATGTGGACACAGGAGACAGCTTACCTGTGAAGCACAAGGCTTACAGGGTAACTGACAGGGTCAGAGCTTGCATCAAGGAGGAGGTCTCCAAAATGCTTGCGCTAGGGGTGGTTGAGTCCTCCAGCAGTCCTTGGTCCAGCCCCGTGGTCTTGGTCCCCAAAGCTGCTGCGCCGGGAGCCACACCTGAACTCCGGTTCTGTGTGGACTACAGAGGACTCAATTCAGTAACGAAGACTGACGCGCACCCCATCCCCAGAGCTGATGAGCTCATTGATCGGCTGGGGGCTGCCCGGTTCCTCAGCACGTTTGATTTAACGTCTGGGTACTGGCAGATCGCCTTGACCGATGGGGCCAAAGAGAGGTCAGCATTCTCGACTCCAGATGGGCACTTCCAGTTCCGAGTCATGCCATTTGGAATGAAGACTGCCCCTGCCACCTTTCAGAGGTTGGTCAACCAGGTACTGGTTGGGCTGGATGCGTTCAGTGCCGCCTACCTGGATGACATCGCAGTGTTCAGTGCCACCTGGCCCGAACACCTGCGCCACCTCTGGGAAGTGTTGATGGCTCTGCGCCGAGCAGGCCTCACGATCAAGGCAAGCAAGTGCCAGATCGGGCAGGGTTCCGTGGTGTACTTGGGACACCAAGTGGGGAGTGGCAAGGTGGCACCCTTGCAACCCAAAATTGAGACCATCCTGGCTTGGGAACCCCCCAAGACACAGACCGCAGTGAGGGCCTTCCTGGGGCTCACTGGGTACTACAGGAGGTTTGTCAAGGGCTATGGAACGATTGTTGCCCCCTTGACAGAGCTGACTTCCAAGAAGCAGCCCAGGAACGTGATTTGGACTGACACCTGTCAGAAAGCTTTCGACACCCTGAAGACGGCCATGTGCACGGCGCCCGTGCTCTTGGCCCCTGACTTCTCCAAGGAATTCCTAGTACAGACAGACGCTTTAGAGCATGGTGTAGGGGCTGTTCTCTCACAGATGACTGAGGAGGGCTGGGACCAACCCGTAGCCTTCATCAGTAGGAGGTTACTACCACGGGAAAGTAGGTGGAGTGCAATCGAGCGAGAAGCATTTGCTGTGGTCTGGGCGCTGAAGAAGCTAAGACCCTACTTGTTTGGGTCTCACTTCCGGGTTCAGACGGACCACAGGCCCCTCAGATGGTTGATGCAAATGAGGGGTGAGAACCCGAAACTGTTGAGGTGGTCCATCTCCCTCCAGGGTATGGACTTTACGGTGGAACACCGTCCTGGTACAGATCACGCCAACGCTGACGGTCTGTCCAGGTATTTCCGCCTTAGTGACGAGGAACCCCCTGGGCAAGGGTAGTTCTCCCCACATTTCAGCTGGAGGGGACACGTGTTAGACCTGGCACCTTGGCGTGAGTTTCCCTTCCACTTTTTGCTGGTGTGCCTCGATTGTTTTGCTGGTGTTGTCCGCTCAGGGCACTGCGCCACGGCTAATCCGTGCCGCAGTGCAAGTGCTCCCTAGGTAAAGTGTACCTGCAATTAATGTCCACGATTGGTTGATTGGATTCACTGTCAGTCCCCAGTAGAGTGCACCAGGGGTGCCAGGGCTTGTGAATGCCAATGCTGCTGGTGGGCTTGCAGCGCTGGTTGCGCCACCCACAGAAAGCGGCCTTGTAAAATGTGTCTAGGGTCTGCCACCGCAGACCCTGTGCGCGGTCCGGGACCGTCGCGCTGACTGCGCAAGTGCCCCCACTTGCCAGTCCCTAAACCTTCCCTTACCTACATATTAGCCACCCCTCTGGTAGGCCCACGGGCAGGGTGCATTGTAGGCATAAGGTAGGACATGCCCTGATGTGTGTGGCATGTCTTAGTAGTGAATTACAGCCCTTTCCGTTTTTCACTATTGAAGGCTACCTGCTCTCCATAGGCCAGAATGGGCTGCTGGGATCACGCCAACGCTGTGACCCCAGTGGACTCAGAGAGCATGGTAGAGTGTCAAGTTTAGTATGCCTGAACTCAGAATAATAAAATACTTCTTGTAGTCAAGTTTATTTTAATATCCTGGGTTTGTAAATACTACTTTTAGAAAGTTAGTATTTACTGACCTGACCATCTCAGTCCGCCTCTGTGTGTGTGTGTGTGTTCTGCCTAGCAACAGTAAGGAGCAGGGTGGGGGGATCCCCAGAGACAGGTTGGCTGCCAGGTGGTGGGCCGGGAGATGACACCAGGATGGGTGGGAGGAGTACACCTTGACTCTTGAATAGACCTGTGCTCTGCCACCACAAAGCCGGCGCCGCCCCCTGTGGGGCGGCTGATGTCTCTGCCCTGCTGCTGAAAGGAAAGAGCAGAGTCACCATAACAGAGTGCTCCAGAACTGGACTGAGCCAGGCCTAGGCCCCCTGGCGTTAAAGAACAAAAGAATCATGGTATAAAAGTAGGAGCCTGGCTCCTAAGAAATCAGAATCCTGTTTACCACAAAGGACCTCTGCCCGACTAGAAGGAGAAGGAGACGCTGGAGGAGCTGGCCTGCTGCTTGCCTTGCTGAGAAAGGAGAGGAAGAGACTACTGAAAAGACTTTGCTACTTTGTGCTTGAACCTTCTCCAAGGGCTTGATCTGAGCTTGCCCCCTGAACTGAACCCCAGGACCAGTGGGTTCTCTGTGCTTCTTGCTCGTCCTCCAATTCGAGCCGTGTGTGCATCCCGCTGGAAAGAGACTGCGCCCTTCATCGCCCCTCCTAGGGCCGTGACACTCAGAAGCTTGCCTGCCTCAAACCCGTGAGAGCCCCGCTCCGTCCAGAGCCGCTCTCTGTCCCCGGGCCAGGTTGCCTGCATCCCTGTCACCGCCTGCCACTGGAGCACGCTGACCGCGCTATCACCCCTCCCGCCGGAAACCGTCCGACGACTGTGATCTACGCCGGGTCATCCAGCTGCACTGACTGTGCCCTGAGACCCCGCTTCGCTATCCCCGGACACCTCAGGCCGCGCCGCCCCCGCTGTGGAGACCCCCCCTGCACCGCCGTGCTAAAGGGTCGCGGGCCGCGCCTGCCTACCTGCCCACACCTGCTGATTGAGGACCCAAGAACACTTCCCAAGCTGAGAGTCGCACCGACCTGTGCCGACTCTCCACGTCACGAAAGAAGTTCCAGTATCGGGCTCGGGGCCCGCAACGCCTTATTTCCCCGTTCGCAGGAGCCGACCTCTGTGAGTACTGGAACTACAAGTAACATTTGCAAGAGACTACAAAGTATCCATTTGAAACTACGAACCAAGAACATTTGCCTACTTTATAACCTAGTGGCATAGCGAAAACGTTATTGGTCTTGTGTTAAGTCTGCTGAGATATATATACCTATTTTTACATAAAGAAGCGTATTTTTATATATATCCAAGTCTGGTGTCCGTTTCTGGGGGGATTGATGTATTTACTGTGTGTGTGATTGTAAGTGCTTAACCAACAACGCCTGAGGAATCGCCTTGGCTGCTCACGCCACACACCTAGAGGGTGAGCAAGGGTTATTCGCAAGGGGGTTATCCTGCGCCCTGACGTGGAGGAGAGGGTTCCTGCTTGACACAAGGGCAACCTTGCGCCAACCAGAGATCCCCGACTTTAACATTGTTGGCAGCGGCTGGGATTTCGGATTTGCACTTGTAATTTGCATACAGTGAATTATTAATCACCAGATAGTGAGAGCAGACCAAATAACGCAGCCACAGGTTTTTAATTTTTGGAACTTTGTTGAGACATCTGCCATTACTGCAACCATGCCTGGCTCACACTCAGCTGGAAGAGCGCTCTCTGTGATTTCCGGAATAGATGAGGTGGATTGGGAGAGACTGGAAGGCTACTCGATGGAGCAATTGAAAGGCTACAGTGTAAAATTCCGAGTTCCCCATGCTGGATTCAAGAGGAGGAACCAGTACACCAAGGCGTTGAGAGCCTGGAAGGAGTCACGAGACCCACGGAATGCGGGGGACATCGTTCCACCCGACAACCTTGAGGAGCCCAGCAGAGTCCGGTCGCCAGAGGAGCTGGCAGACAGGGCAGCAGACAGGGCGCATGCAATGGAGATGGCAAAGTTGGCAGGACAAATGGAGATGGAAAAGCAGAAGTTGGCCCTGGAGGCACAACAACGCCAAATGGATCATGATATCAGATTGAAGGAGTTGGAGCTGAAGGCGAAAAGTTTGGACACCGCTCCTTCTGGTGGCAGCACTCCACCGGTGCAGGTAGAGTCCAAGGTGTACATCCCCAAAGATGTAGTAAAGGAGTATTTTAGAAAGGATGACATAGGGCAGTGGTTTAGAGCCTACGAGGTGGCCATGTCTTCACACCGGGTCCCTGAGAAAGACTGGGGAGCGGGGTTGTGGGGAAGGTTCCTTGCTGAAGGACGTGACACACTGTTAGATTTACCCTTAGAAGTCCAGACCTCATACCCCCATATGAAGGAAGCTTTAATGACCAGGTATGGGTTAACTCCTGAGCTATATAGACAGAGGTTCAGGGAGACCAAGAAGATCCCTGAGAGTACGTATGTGGAGTATGTGACCTTTTTCTGCAGAGGGCTGGATGGTTGGGTGAAGGGTAGCAAAGTGAATGATTATCAAGGGCTGCTTGATTTAATTGCATGGGAGCACTTGTCCAGTCAATGTTTTCCTGAGCTACGCCAGCACCTGATTGATAGCAAGCTGTCCAACCCGAGGAAGCTTGCTGAGGAGGCGGACCGCTGGCTCAGCACCAGGGTCCACAAGGGTCAAGTGGGAGACTCCGCCAAAGGTGGGCAGGGTCCCCAGCAGAAGAGTGGGGGGGACAGGGGTAAACAGAAGGGGTTCCAAAAAGGCCCCCAAAGTAATTCCCAAGGGAACCAGCAGAAGGGTTCTCAGCCTCCCCCACCCCCGCAGCAGAACGGGGCCCCGACAGGTAGACCTGTTCCAAAGGGGCCCTTCAATTGTTATAGGTGTGGTGACCCGGGTCACATTGCCTCTGATCCTAAGTGTCGCCTGTTTGGTAAGACCGCACCCACTGGTGCTCCACCCCGGCAAGTAGCTAATATTAATTTTGGGGAGGAGGTAGCAGTCCAGGAGGGTGGGGGTCCCGGGCAGATGACCCTAGTCTCGCTAGGAGACAGTGAGATGGTCCCTGTAACCTACCTGCCCTCTAACACTAAGAAATATGGGCAAGTAGTGACCATCAATGGAAAGAAGGTTGAGGCTCTTAGAGATACAGGAGCCAGCGTGACCTCGGTGAGGCAACACCTGGTGTCTCAAGAGCAGATTGTACCCAATGCCTACTGTAGGGTTGTCAATGCTGACAACATAGAGAGTCGTTGTCCAATGGCTCAAGTTCCCTTTGAGTGGGGGGAGGTCTCTGGTACTCTACAAGTTGCTGTGAGAACTGACATGCCTGTAGACTGTCTGCTAGGGAACGACCTGGAGAGCTCCCCTTGGGAAAAGGTGGAGAAGACCACGCATCTGAGGATGGTGGGTCTACCCGACTGGGCGTGCGTGACCACCCGGTCCATGGCAGCCAGTAGGGGTGTTGAGAGGGTCCTGGAGCCTGAGGGAGAGGTCCAGGAACCGGCCTTAGGGAGAAGGCGCAGGAGGCGCGGGAAACCGGCCCCCGAAGTTCCCACGGCCCAGGAGGAAGTAGACCCTGAGGGGGATGCTCTGGAGCCTACCGGGGAACAGATTGCCGAACTGGGAGACCTGCCTGAGCTGACCCATTGGCAGCAAGAAGGAGGTCCCTCCAGGGAGGAATTCTGCAAGGAGCAGAAAGAATGCCCTTCTCTCGTGGGTATGCGGCAGCAGGCTGCAGACCAGGCCAATGGTGTTCAGGCCAAAACACACTACGTGTACTGGGAGAGTGACCTCCTGTATTCCGAGCCTAAGGCTGCTGAACCTGGGTCAGCCCGTGTGCTGGTGGTACCCCAGAAGTTCAGAACCTTCCTACTGGGGCTGGCTCACGATGTGCCTTTAGCAGGACATTTGGGGATGGACAAGACCTATGACAGGCTTGTCACCCACTTTTACTGGCCCCAAATGCACAAGAATTCCGATTCCTACTGCAGAACCTGTCAGACTTGCCAGGCAAGTGGTAAGAGCGGAGGGAAGCACAAGGCTCCTCTGCAACCTTTCCCTGTGGTCGGTACGCCATTCCAACGAGTGGGTATTGATATTGTGGGGCCTCTGGACCCCAAGACAGCCCTGGGCAACAGGTTCATCCTGGTCTTGGTGGACCATGCCACCCGGTACCCTGAAGCCATCCCTCTGAGAACAGTGACGGCCCCCGTGGTGGGACGGGCACTGATGGGAATTTTCTCCCGAGTGGGATTCCCTCTAGAGGTGGTGAGCGACAGGGGGACCAATTTCATATCCACGTATATGAAATCCCTGTGGAAGGAGTGTGGGGTAACTTACAAGTTCACCACTCCTTACCACCCCCAAGGAAATGGGTTGGTTGAGAGATTCAACCGAACCCTCAAAGGCATGATCATGGGCCTGGACGGTCCAATGAGGCGTAAGTGGGACGTCCTCTTGCCATGCCTGCTCTTCGCTTACCGAGAGGTGCCACAGAAGTCTCTAGGATTCAGCCCCTTTGAGCTTCTGTATGGTCACCCGGTAAGAGGACCTCTGAGTTTGGTAAAGGAAGGCTGGGAGCAATCTCCCAGGAAACCTCCCCAGAATGTATACAGTTACATGCTGGCCTTCCGAAACCAGACTCGGCGTTTCAGGCAACTTGCTGAGGCAAATCTGGAAGCCAGCCAGGAGGAGATGAAGCGGTGGTACGACCGGAATGCCACTCTGGTAGAGCTTCAACCTGGACAAAAGGTGTGGGTCTTGGCCCCAGTGGAGCCTTGTGCACTTCAGGATAAGTGGACAGGTCCATTTGAGGTTGTGGAGCGCAAAAGTCCTATCACCTACTTGGTGGACATGCAGTCTCCCAGGAACCCTTTGAGGGTCCTACATGTTAACCGCCTTAAGCCCCACTTAGAGAGGACCGAAGTGGGCATGCTGCTGGCCACTGATGATGGAATGGAAGAGGAGACCGAGCCTCTTCCTGACCTCTTAGTGGCCTCTGAGAAGGATGGGTCAGTGGATGGAGTTAACCTCTCACCCACCCTGACGCCCGAACAACAGGAGGATTGCCGCCACTTGCTGGGGCAGTTTTCCGACAGATTCTCCCTGGTTCCTGGTATCACAGATTGGTGCGTCCATGATGTGGACACAAGAGACAGCTTACCTGTGAAGCACAAGGCTTACAGGGTAACTGACAGGGTCAGAGCTTGCATCAAGGAGGAGGTCTCCAAAATGCTTGCGCTAGGGGTGGTTGAGTCCTCCAGCAGTCCTTGGTCCAGCCCCGTGGTCTTGGTCCCCAAAGCTGCTGCGCCGGGAGCCACACCTGAACTCCGGTTCTGTGTGGACTACAGAGGACTCAATTCAGTAACGAAGACTGACGCGCACCCCATCCCCAGAGCTGATGAGCTCATTGATCGGCTGGGGGCTGCCCGGTTCCTCAGCACGTTTGATTTAACGTCTGGGTACTGGCAGATCGCCTTGACCGATGGGGCCAAAGAGAGGTCAGCATTCTCGACTCCAGATGGGCACTTCCAGTTCCGAGTCATGCCATTTGGAATGAAGACTGCCCCTGCCACCTTTCAGAGGTTGGTCAACCAGGTACTGGTTGGGCTGGATGCGTTCAGTGCCGCCTACCTGGATGACATCGCAGTGTTCAGTGCCACCTGGCCCGAACACCTGCGCCACCTCTGGGAAGTGTTGATGGCTCTGCGCCGAGCAGGCCTCACGATCAAGGCAAGCAAGTGCTAGATCGGGCAGGGTTCCGTGGTGTACTTGGGACACCAAGTGGGGAGTGGCAAGGTGGCACCCTTGCAACCCAAAATTGAGACCATCCTGGCTTGGGAACCCCCCAAGACACAGACCGCAGTGAGGGCCTTCCTGGGGCTCACTGGGTACTACAGGAGGTTTGTCAAGGGCTATGGAACGATTGTTGCCCCCTTGACAGAGCTGACTTCCAAGAAGCAGCCCAGGAACGTGATTTGGACTGACACCTGTCAGAAAGCTTTCGACACCCTGAAGACGGCCATGTGCACGGCGCCCGTGCTCTTGGCCCCTGACTTCTCCAAGGAATTCCTAGTACAGACAGACGCTTCAGAGCATGGTGTAGGGGCTGTTCTCTCACAGATGACTGAGGAGGGCTGGGACCAACCCGTAGCCTTCATCAGTAGGAGGTTACTACCACGGGAAAGTAGGTGGAGTGCAATCGAGCGAGAAGCATTTGCTGTGGTCTGGGCGCTGAAGAAGCTAAGACCCTACTTGTTTGGGTCTCACTTCCGGGTTCAGACGGACCACAGGCCCCTCAGATGGTTGATGCAAATGAGGGGTGAGAACCCGAAACTGTTGAGGTGGTCCATCTCCCTCCAGGGTATGGACTTTACGGTGGAACACCGTCCTGGTACAGATCACGCCAACGCTGACGGTCTGTCCAGGTATTTCCGCCTTAGTGACGAGGAACCCCCTGGGCAAGGGTAGTTCTCCCCACATTTCAGCTGGAGGGGACACGTGTTAGACCTGGCACCTTGGCGTGAGTTTCCCTTCCACTTTTTGCTGGTGTGCCTCGATTGTTTTGCTGGTGTTGTCCGCTCAGGGCACTGCGCCACGGCTAATCCGTGCCGCAGTGCAAGTGCTCCCTAGGTAAAGTGTACCTGCAATTAATGTCCACGATTGGTTGATTGGATTCACTGTCAGTCCCCAGTAGAGTGCACCAGGGGTGCCAGGGCTTGTGAATGCCAATGCTGCTGGTGGGCTTGCAGCGCTGGTTGCGCCACCCACAGAAAGCGGCCTTGTAAAATGTGTCTAGGGTCTGCCACCGCAGACCCTGTGCGCGGTCCGGGACCGTCGCGCTGACTGCGCAAGTGCCCCCACTTGCCAGTCCCTAAACCTTCCCTTACCTACATATTAGCCGCCCCTCTGGTAGGCCCACGGGCAGGGTGCATTGTAGGCATAAGGTAGGACATGCCCTGATGTGTGTGGCATGTCTTAGTAGTGAATTACAGCCCTTTCCGTTTTTCACTATTGAAGGCTACCTGCTCTCCATAGGCCAGAATGGGCTGCTGGGATCACGCCAACGCTGTGACCCCAGTGGACTCAGAGAGCATGGTAGAGTGTCAAGTTTAGTATGCCTGAACTCAGAATAATAAAATACTTCTTGTAGTCAAGTTTATTTTAATATCCTGGGTTTGTAAATACTACTTTTAGAAAGTTAGTATTTACTGACCTGACCATCTCAGTCCGCCTCTGTGTGTGTGTGTGTGTTCTGCCTAGCAACAGTAAGGAGCAGGGTGGGGGGATCCCCAGAGACAGGTTGGCTGCCAGGTGGTGGGCCGGGAGATGACACCAGGATGGGTGGGAGGAGTACACCTTGACTCTTGAATAGACCTGTGCTCTGCCACCACAAAGCCGGCGCCGCCCCCTGTGGGGCGGCTGATGTCTCTGCCCTGCTGCTGAAAGGAAAGAGCAGAGTCACCATAACAGAGTGCTCCAGAACTGGACTGAGCCAGGCATAGGCCCCCTGGCGTTAAAGAACAAAAGAATCATGGTATAAAAGTAGGAGCCTGGCTCCTAAGAAATCAGAATCCTGTTTACCACAAAGGACCTCTGCCCGACTAGAAGGAGAAGGAGACGCTGGAGGAGCTGGCCTGCTGCTTGCCTTGCTGAGAAAGGAGAGGAAGAGACTACTGAAAAGACTTTGCTACTTTGTGCTTGAACCTTCTCCAAGGGCTTGATCTGAGCTTGCCCCCTGAACTGAACCCCAGGACCAGTGGGTTCTCTGTGCTTCTTGCTCGTCCTCCAATTCGAGCCGTGTGTGCATCCCGCTGGAAAGAGACTGCGCCCTTCATCGCCCCTCCTAGGGCCGTGACACTCAGAAGCTTGCCTGCCTCAAACCCGTGAGAGCCCCGCTCCGTCCAGAGCCGCTCTCTGTCCCCGGGCCAGGTTGCCTGCATCCCTGTCACCGCCTGCCACTGGAGCACGCTGACCGCGCTATCACCCCTCCCGCCGGAAACCGTCCGACGACTGTGATCTACGCCGGGTCATCCAGCTGCACTGACTGTGCCCTGAGACCCCGCTTCGCTATCCCCGGACACCTCAGGCCGCGCCGCCCCCGCTGTGGAGACCCCCCCTGCACCGCCGTGCTAAAGGGTCTCGGGCCGCGCCTGCCTACCTGCCCACACCTGCTGATTGAGGACCCAAGAACACTTCCCAAGCTGAGAGTCGCACCGACCTGTGCCGACTCTCCACGACACGAAAGAAGTTCCAGTATCGGGCTCGGGGCCCGCAACGCCTTATTTCCCCGTTCGCAGGAGCCGACCTCTGTGAGTACTGGAACTACAAGTAACATTTGCAAGAGACTACAAAGTATCCATTTGAAACTACGAACCAAGAACATTTGCCTACTTTATAACCTAGTGGCATAGCTAAAACGTTATTGGTCTTGTGTTAAGTCTGCTGAGATATATATACCTATTTTTACATAAAGAAGCGTATTTTTATATATATCCAAGTCTGGTGTCCGTTTCTGGGGGGATTGATGTATTTACTGTGTGTGTGATTGTAAGTGCTTAACCAACAACGCCTGAGGAATCGCCTTGGCTGCTCACGCCACACACCTAGAGGGTGAGCAAGGGTCATTCGCAAGGGGGTTATCCTGCGCCCTGACGTGGAGGAGAGGGTTCCTGCTTGACACAAGGGCAACCTTGCGCCAACCAGAGATCCCCGACTTTAACATTGTTGGCAGCGGCTGGGATTTCGGATTTGCACTTGTAATTTGCATACAGTGAATTATTAATCACCAGATAGTGAGAGCAGACCAAATAACGCAGCCACAGGTTTTTAATTTTTGGAACTTTGTTGAGACATCTGCCATTACTGCAACCATGCCTGGCTCACACTCCGCTGGAAGAGCGCTCTCTGTGATTTCCGGAATAGATGAGGTGGATTGGGAGAGACTGGAAGGCTACTCGATGGAGCAATTGAAAGGCTACAGTGTAAAATTCCGAGTTCCCCATGCTGGATTCAAGAGGAGGAACCAGTACACCAAGGCGTTGAGAGCTTGGAAGGAGTCACGAGACCCACGGAATGCGGGGGACATCGTTCCACCCGACAACCTTGAGGAGCCCAGCAGAGTCCGGTCGCCAGAGGAGCTGGCAGACAGGGCAGCAGACAGGGCGCATGCAATGGAGATGGCAAAGTTGGCAGGACAAATGGAGATGGAAAAGCAGAAGTTGGCCCTGGAGGCACAACAACGCCAAATGGATCATGATATCAGATTGAAGGAGTTGGAGCTGAAGGCGAAAAGTTTGGACACCGCTCCTTCTGGTGGCAGCACTCCACCGGTGCAGGTAGAGTCCAAGGTGTACATCCCCAAAGATGTAGTAAAGGAGTATTTTAGAAAGGATGACATAGGGCAGTGGTTTAGAGCCTACGAGGTGGCCATGTCTTCACACCGGGTCCCTGAGAAAGACTGGGGAGCGGGGTTGTGGGGAAGGTTCCTTGCTGAAGGACGTGACACACTGTTAGATTTACCCTTAGAAGTCCAGACCTCATACCCCCATATGAAGGAAGCTTTAATGACCAGGTATGGGTTAACTCCTGAGCTATATAGACAGAGGTTCAGGGAGACCAAGAAGATCCCTGAGAGTACGTATGTGGAGTATGTGACCTTTTTCTGCAGAGGGCTGGATGGTTGGGTGAAGGGTAGCAAAGTGAATGATTATCAAGGGCTGCTTGATTTAATTGCATGGGAGCACTTGTCCAGTCAATGTTTTCCTGAGCTACGCCAGCACCTGATTGATAGCAAGCTGTCCAACCCGAGGAAGCTTGCTGAGGAGGCGGACCGCTGGCTCAGCACCAGGGTCCACAAGGGTCAAGTGGGAGACTCCGCCAAAGGTGGGCAGGGTCCCCAGCAGAAGAGTGGGGGGGACAGGGGTAAACAGAAGGGGTTCCAAAAAGGCCCCCAAAGTAATTCCCAAGGGAACCAGCAGAAGGGTTCTCAGCCTCCCCCACCCCCGCAGCAGAACGGGGGCCCGACAGGTAGACCTGTTCCAAAGGGGCCCTTCAATTGTTATAGGTGTGGTGACCCGGGTCACATTGCCTCTGATCCTAAGTGTCGCCTGTTTGGTAAGACCGCACCCACTGGTGCTCCACCCCGGCAAGTAGCTAATATTAATTTTGGGGAGGAGGTAGCAGTCCAGGAGGGTGGGGGTCCCGGGCAGATGACCCTAGTCTCGCTAGGAGACAGTGAGATGGTCCCTGTAACCTACCTGCCCTCTAACACTAAGAAATATGGGCAAGTAGTGACCATCAATGGAAAGAAGGTTGAGGCTCTTAGAGATACAGGAGCCAGCGTGACCTCGGTGAGGCAACACCTGGTGTCTCAAGAGCAGATTGTACCCAATGCCTACTGTAGGGTTGTCAATGCTGACAACATAGAGAGTCGTTGTCCAATGGCTCAAGTTCCCTTTGAGTGGGGGGAGGTCTCTGGTACTCTACAAGTCGCTGTGAGAACTGACATGCCTGTAGACTGTCTGCTAGGGAACGACCTGGAGAGCTCCCCTTGGGAAAAGGTGGAGAAGACCACGCATCTGAGGATGGTGGGTCTACCCGACTGGGCGTGCGTGACCACCCGGTCCATGGCAGCCAGTAGGGGTGTTGAGAGGGTCCTGGAGCCTGAGGGAGAGGTCCAGGAACCGGTCTTAGGGAGAAGGCGCAGGAGGCGCGGGAAACCGGCCCCCGAAGTTCCCACGGCCCAGGAGGAAGTAGACCCTGAGGGGGATGCTCTGGAGCCTACCGGGGAACAGATTGCCGAACTGGGAGACCTGCCTGAGCTGACCCATTGGCAGCAAGAAGGAGGTCCCTCCAGGGAGGAATTCTGCAAGGAGCAGAAAGAATGCCCTTCTCTCGTGGGTATGCGGCAGCAGGCTGCAGACCAGGCCAATGGTGTTCAGGCCAAAACACACTACGTGTACTGGGAGAGTGACCTCCTGTATTCCGAGCCTAAGGCTGCTGAACCTGGGTCAGCCCGTGTGCTGGTGGTACCCCAGAAGTTCAGAACCTTCCTACTGGGGCTGGCTCACGATGTGCCTTTAGCAGGACATTTGGGGATGGACAAGACCTATGACAGGCTTGTCACCCACTTTTACTGGCCCCAAATGCACAAGAATTCCGATTCCTACTGCAGAACCTGTCAGACTTGCCAGGCAAGTGGTAAGAGCGGAGGGAAGCACAAGGCTCCTCTGCAACCTTTCCCTGTGGTCGGTACGCCATTCCAACGAGTGGGTATTGATATTGTGGGGCCTCTGGACCCCAAGACAGCCCTGGGCAACAGGTTCATCCTGGTCTTGGTGGACCATGCCACCCGGTACCCTGAAGCCATCCCTCTGAGAACAGTGACGGCCCCCGTGGTGGGACGGGCACTGATGGGAATTTTCTCCCGAGTGGGATTCCCTCTAGAGGTGGTGAGCGACAGGGGGACCAATTTCATATCCACGTATATGAAATCCCTGTGGAAGGAGTGTGGGGTAACTTACAAGTTCACCACTCCTTACCACCCCCAAGGAAATGGGTTGGTTGAGAGATTCAACCGAACCCTCAAAGGCATGATCATGGGCCTGGACGGTCCAATGAGGCGTAAGTGGGACGTCCTCTTGCCATGCCTGCTCTTCGCTTACCGAGAGGTGCCACAGAAGTCTCTAGGATTCAGCCCCTTTGAGCTTCTGTATGGTCACCCGGTAAGAGGACCTCTGAGTTTGGTAAAGGAAGGCTGGGAGCAATCTCCCAGGAAACCTCCCCAGAATGTATACAGTTACATGCTGGCCTTCCGAAACCAGACTCGGCGTTTCAGGCAACTTGCTGAGGCAAATCTGGAAGCCAGCCAGGAGGAGATGAAGCGGTGGTACGACCGGAATGCCACTCTGGTAGAGCTTCAACCTGGACAAAAGGTGTGGGTCTTGGCCCCAGTGGAGCCTTGTGCACTTCAGGATAAGTGGACAGGTCCATTTGAGGTTGTGGAGCGCAAAAGTCCTATCACCTACTTGGTGGACATGCAGTCTCCCAGGAACCCTTTGAGGGTCCTACATGTTAACCGCCTTAAGCCCCACTTAGAGAGGACCGAAGTGGGCATGCTGCTGGCCACTGATGATGGAATGGAAGAGGAGACCGAGCCTCTTCCTGACCTCTTAGTGGCCTCTGAGAAGGATGGGTCAGTGGATGGAGTTAACCTCTCACCCACCCTGACGCCCGAACAACAGGAGGATTGCCGCCACTTGCTGGGGCAGTTTTCCGACAGATTCTCCCTGGTTCCTGGTGTCACAGATTGGTGCGTCCATGATGTGGACACAGGAGACAGCTTACCTGTGAAGCACAAGGCTTACAGGGTAACTGACAGGGTCAGAGCTTGCATCAAGGAGGAGGTCTCCAAAATGCTTGCGCTAGGGGTGGTTGAGTCCTCCAGCAGTCCTTGGTCCAGCCCCGTGGTCTTGGTCCCCAAAGCTGCTGCGCCGGGAGCCACACCTGAACTCCGGTTCTGTGTGGACTACAGAGGACTCAATTCAGTAACGAAGACTGACGCGCACCCCATCCCCAGAGCTGATGAGCTCATTGATCGGCTGGGGGCTGCCCGGTTCCTCAGCACGTTTGATTTAACGTCTGGGTACTGGCAGATCGCCTTGACCGATGGGGCCAAAGAGAGGTCAGCATTCTCGACTCCAGATGGGCACTTCCAGTTCCGAGTCATGCCATTTGGAATGAAGACTGCCCCTGCCACCTTTCAGAGGTTGGTCAACCAGGTACTGGTTGGGCTGGATGCGTTCAGTGCCGCCTACCTGGATGACATCGCAGTGTTCAGTGCCACCTGGCCCGAACACCTGGGCCACCTCTGGGAAGTGTTGATGGCTCTGCGCCGAGCAGGCCTCACGATCAAGGCAAGCAAGTGCCAGATCGGGCAGGGTTCCGTGGTGTACTTGGGACACCAAGTGGGGAGTGGCAAGGTGGCACCCTTGCAACCCAAAATTGAGACCATCCTGGCTTGGGAACCCCCCAAGACACAGACCGCAGTGAGGGCCTTCCTGGGGCTCACTGGGTACTACAGGAGGTTTGTCAAGGGCTATGGAACGATTGTTGCCCCCTTGACAGAGCTGACTTCCAAGAAGCAGCCCAGGAACGTGATTTGGACTGACACCTGTCAGAAAGCTTTCGACACCCTGAAGACGGCCATGTGCACGGCGCCCGTGCTCTTGGCCCCTGACTTCTCCAAGGAATTCCTAGTACAGACAGACGCTTCAGAGCATGGTGTAGGGGCTGTTCTCTCACAGATGACTGAGGAGGGCTGGGACCAACCCGTAGCCTTCATCAGTAGGAGGTTACTACCACGGGAAAGTAGGTGGATTGCAATCGAGCGAGAAGCATTTGCTGTGGTCTGGGCGCTGAAGAAGCTAAGACCCTACTTGTTTGGGTCTCACTTCCGGGTTCAGACGGACCACAGGCCCCTCAGATGGTTGATGCAAATGAGGGGTGAGAACCCGAAACTGTTGAGGTGGTCCATCTCCCTCCAGGGTATGGACTTTACGGTGGAACACCGTCCTGGTACAGATCACGCCAACGCTGACGGTCTGTCCAGGTATTTCCGCCTTAGTGACGAGGAACCCCCTGGGCAAGGGTAGTTCTCCCCACATTTCAGCTGGAGGGGACACGTGTTAGACCTGGCACCTTGGCGTGAGTTTCCCTTCCACTTTTTGCTGGTGTGCCTCGATTGTTTTGCTGGTGTTGTCCGCTCAGGGCACTGCGCCATGGCTAATCCGTGCCGCAGTGCAAGTGCTCCCTAGGTAAAGTGTACCTGCAATTAATGTCCACGATTGGTTGATTGGATTCACTGTCAGTCCCCAGTAGAGTGCACCAGGGGTGCCAGGGCTTGTGAATGCCAATGCTGCTGGTGGGCTTGCAGCGCTGGTTGCGCCACCCACAGAAAGCGGCCTTGTAAAATGTGTCTAGGGTCTGCCACCGCAGACCCTGTGCGCGGTCCGGGACCGTCGCGCTGACTGCGCAAGTGCCCCCACTTGCCAGTCCCTAAACCTTCCCTTACCTACATATTAGCCGCCCCTCTGGTAGGCCCACGGGCAGGGTGCATTGTAGGCATAAGGTAGGACATGCCCTGATGTGTGTGGCATGTCTTAGTAGTGAATTACAGCCCTTTCCGTTTTTCACTATTGAAGGCTACCTGCTCTCCATAGGCCAGAATGGGCTGCTGGGATCACGCCAACGCTGTGACCCCAGTGGACTCAGAGAGCATGGTAGAGTGTCAAGTTTAGTATGCCTGAACTCAGAATAATAAAATACTTCTTGTAGTCAAGTTTATTTTAATATCCTGGGTTTGTAAATACTACTTTTAGAAAGTTAGTATTTACTGACCTGACCATCTCAGTCCGCCTCTGTGTGTGTGTGTGTGTTCTGCCTAGCAACAGTAAGGAGCAGGGTGGGGGGATCCCCAGAGACAGGTTGGCTGCCAGGTGGTGGGCCGGGAGATGACACCAGGATGGGTGGGAGGAGTACACCTTGACTCTTGAATAGACCTGTGCTCTGCCACCACAAAGCCGGCGCCGCCCCCTGTGGGGCGGCTTATGTCTCTGCCCTGCTGCTGAAAGGAAAGAGCAGAGTCACCATAACAGAGTGCTCCAGAACTGGACTGAGCCAGGCCTAGGCCCCCTGGCGTTAAAGAACAAAAGAATCATGGTATAAAAGTAGGAGCCTGGCTCCTAAGAAATCAGAATCCTGTTTACCACAAAGGACCTCTGCCCGACTAGAAGGAGAAGGAGACGCTGTAGGAGCTGGCCTGCTGCTTGCCTTGCTGAGAAAGGAGAGGAAGAGACTACTGAAAAGACTTTGCTACTTTGTGCTTGAACCTTCTCCAAGGGCTTGATCTGAGCTTGCCCCCTGAACTGAACCCCAGGACCAGTGGGTTCTCTGTGCTTCTTGCTCGTCCTCCAATTCGAGCCGTGTGTGCATCCCGCTGGAAAGAGACTGCGCCCTTCATCGCCCCTCCTAGGGCCGTGACACTCAGAAGCTTGCCTGCCTCAAACCCGTGAGAGCCCTGCTCCGTCCAGAGCCGCTCTCTGTCCCCGGGCCAGGTTGCCTGCATCCCTGTCACCGCCTGCCACTGGAGCACGCTGACCGCGCTATCACCCCTCCCGCCGGAAACCGTCCGACGACTGTGATCTACGCCGGGTCATCCAGCTGCACTGACTGTGCCCTGAGACCCCGCTTCGCTATCCCCGGACACCTCAGGCCGCGCCGCCCCCGCTGTGGAGACCCCCCCTGCACCGCCGTGCTAAAGGGTCGCGGGCCGCGCCTGCCTGCCTACCTGCCCACACCTGCTGATTGAGGACCCAAGAACACTTCCCAAGCTGAGAGTCGCACCGACCTGTGCCGACTCTCCACGTCACGAAAGAAGTTCCAGTATCGGGCTCGGGGCCCGCAACGCCTTATTTCCCCGTTCGCAGGAGCCGACCTCTGTGAGTACTGGAACTACAAGTAACATTTGCAAGAGACTACAAAGTATCCATTTGAAACTACGAACCAAGAACATTTGCCTACTTTATAACCTAGTGGCATAGCGAAAACGTTATTGGTCTTGTGTTAAGTCTGCTGAGATATATATACCTATTTTTACATAAAGAAGCGTATTTTTATATATATCCAAGTCTGGTGTCCGTTTCTGGGGGGATTGATGTATTTACTGTGTGTGTGATTGTAAGTGCTTAACCAACAACGCCTGAGGAATCGCCTTGGCTGCTCACGCCACGCACCTAGAGGGTGAGCAAGGGTCATTCGCAAGGGGGTTATCCTGCGCCCTGACGTGGAGGAGAGGGTTCCTGCTTGACACAAGGGCAACCTTGGGCCAACCAGAGATCCCCGACTCTAACACTCCACTTTCTCCGGTAGAGGTTCCGGACCGCCCATGGTCCAAGTTAGCTCTAGACATTATAGGTCCACTCAACCTTAAGAAATTGAATGAACGGTTCATCTTATTATTGATGGACTATCATACTCGTTGGGTTGTCTACAAATGTGTTCATCAAATTGACACTAATACTCTTACACAGTTCGTGGAATGTATTTTCTTGATGAGGCATACCGGACATCCTTGTTACAGACAATGGTGTGCAATTCACCTCAGAAAATATGAAAGAGTTTTTAACTGACAGGGGCATTACCCATCATAAGACTGCTTTGTGGATCAGTCGAGCCAATCAACCGCATGTTCAAAGAATGCCTTCAGAGGGAGGAAGTCATGGAGATCCCTGCCAAATCTGCCTTACAAGAAACGATTTGGGCTTTTCGCTCAACCCCCAATAGTAACAGGGATTTCCCCGTTTACCTCTCTCAAAGGAAGAGTTCCTAAAACCAGACCAGGGTTGGTGAAGAAAGGTACATGTGTTGTTAACCACAATGAAATTTCCAGAAGGGTGGTTGAACACCAGATCAAATACAAGAATAGATACGACCAAACCAAGCATGTCAAATCCAAAACTTTCAAAGAAGGAGAATGGGTCCGTGTGGATCTGCCCAAACCACGCAGAAGAGAGGCTTCCAGGTTTTCTGAGCCATTCAGAATAGCCAGGGTGGGCAAGAATGTGGTCCATCTAGAGAATGGACAAACCTGGAGAATGGACAGAATTATTTTTCACAAACAAGTGGGTGATCTTGATGACAGTCTGAACCAAGAGTGTGGATCAGAGACCTTCAGTCCCAGGAGATCTCTAAGAAACAAAACCACACCTGTGTGGGTTAGAGACGACTGAGTAAAGTGACAGCTTCTGGTTGCTGCATTTCCAGCTTTCACTCGGTTTTGCATTGGTTCTCCTTGTACTTCCAGTCTTTGTCTTTCTTCTCCCTGGCCTTCCTTTCTCCTCCTTTTCTCGCTCTTCCCTCTATCCTCGGTCTCTTTCTTCTCACCCTATGTAAGGAGGTGTGTTATAATCTCCACCCTTATTTGGTACATTCCGTCACCCCTTTCCCTTGTCCCAGTTGGTAGCACCCATGTCTCTGTTTGCCAACATTCCACAGCTGACTCCAGCTGACTGGAACATATGGTGGTGTGAAGACAAATAAAGAAGACCTCTGAAACTACTTACGCCTTGTCTACTTTGTAACAGAAATGTTAGAAGACACATCAGACTTTATCTCAATGTATTGTTATCAACCTAGTGCTCATCATTTTCTACACAAATCCAGTACCCCTAGGAATGTTTTCACATATCACCAATTGGTACATTGCCCTACACCACAGAAAAGTAGTTAGAAAACCTTTGCACAAAAATGTTCATATTTTTCAGGGTTTAATCTTTCAGACCCGACCTCATATTACTATAAAGTTGCACCTACATCCGCACAGAAAAATATGCTAACCAACACCAAACAGATTTGCTCTGCTTCCTTTATTACCAAACTGTCTGAACAGGGTTTCGACTTATGGAAAGACACTATAGACTTAAAATCAGTCTGGGGTTCTAGACACTGGCAAGTCCAGGGAACAGAAGCGCTATTTAGAGCATGCCTCATTCCTCAGCAGATGACATGTCTAAATGAAACTGTGCAACAGACTTCCTGTCTTGGGATAGCCAAGAACAAGGATTTGAACACACCTCGGATTTCAACACCATTACAGGCCAAGGGTAATTATACATCACTGAAAGGGGATATATTAGATGACATCTTACAATACAATAGCTCAGACCCCGATTGGAAGGGTTGGTTGGTTTGGCCGACAGACACTAATAGATGTCAAAAAAGATTCAGGGGTACCACCGAAGGGTTCAGTATCCATAGGCCAGACCCACGCACGTACAAAGAGAACATCCTGGGGTGGTGAAATCATACAGTGTTGGGAAGTTTTGCCTCGATTGGCTAAAGACCTCAACACTACCACAGGTGAAACAACACTTATCCTTACTGACAGAGGATGTGGACCTTTGGAATTTTTTACTAGGTCCCAGAAAGCCACATCAAAAACATTTCTATTATGCTGTCTATAATGAAATTTTGAAAATTACGTTCTATTATGTTATTGAGCTTGATGCTGCAATCATTGCGTGCAGGTTATGTGCCTTGGCGTTTTATCAACAGTACGATCTAACGGAAAGACAGATGAAAATGGCACAGAGGGGAGAAAAATATACAATGCTGCGTTTTGAAAAACTGGACCGATTACCTTTTACTGTGGCAGAATCACCATCCACAGAATGGTTAATCCATGGCCATATAACATTACCGGTCACAACTTTCCAGTTTCAGTATTGCCTAGAACAACAACAGGCAGGCAGACATAAAGAAATGGGTAGGGAACTCATCAAAGAATATTGGGAATTACTGTACAGATTTCGATGCAGGAGTGGGGATCTTGAAGTGCTCCTAAGCAGTGCAAACTGTGAGAATGCTTTAAGTGGATCTCTCATATGCCAGGATATTCTGCTACACAGGGCCTACAATGGTTCAGTTGCAAACCTATCCTGTCATTTGAGGTGTACCCCAGCAGCTGTGATTACCCCGGTATTCAAGCTACTTTCAAATGGAAGTTACTTGATGCTGAACAATCCAGGTTGTTGTAGGGTGCTTCCGGGCATCGCATATCTAGTCACCGTGAGCTCCAGGGTAACTTGCTGTATGCAAGTGTTGTTTCAACCGACACACACAGTCAGGGATATGCCACTATGGCCTCTGTTGAATGTTTCCTTTATACGGTTTGATACTCTGAGCAGGATGAAAGCCATGGTTTTACAGAAAACTGTGCCCTTAACATCCGCCCTGGAGACTTTTGATCTCCAAGTAGCAAGGTCCTCGGCAGAGATACAGGCACTCATACGTACGAACTGCCCTTTCCATTTCGTGGTAATGGTAAATCGTATCTTTAACATGTCTGATATGGAGGGTATAGTACACCTATTTAAGAACATAGGTTCGGGACTGTTAATCACCTTTTAAACGGTCCTCGGAGTTATACCAAACTTTATACACTTCGTATTCTGAAGCATTTTTGGAGGACTTCCGCTGATCCTGTTTCTAATAGCAGGTATACTGATTGTAATTTTTCTGCTATGCAATGTATGTCCCAGTCACCAAGGAGATGGAAAAAGCACTCCTGGAGCGCAAATACGGTGATCGCATGGTACAACATCTGGCCACACCTCACCCAAGGGAACTGAGTGCATCTTGGTTCCTGTCATTTAGACCAGTCTGGATGGACTGCATCTTACCAGTTCTCCAATGCCTGTTCTGCAGAGAAGAATGCGTGTTCGATCTCTGTCTGACACTTCCAACAGTTGCGCAACCGGTCGTGTTGCATGTAGGTGAGGGGAAAAAGATCCTCATCCCTTACTAGTCATGTAATAAGCATGTATCCTTCTTGTACTGGTTCTGGCCCAGAAACAGGGGGAGAGGCCCCTATCCCCCTAGTCTGAGGTAGGATTTTGTAGGTGTATCTGGGCAAGAGTATAAGTTTTAAGTTAATTAGGATGAAGTATCCAATTGATGCAAATAGATCCGATGGTAATGGTAATATATTAGTGCTTTTATTTGTCAGCTAGGAAAAGAAAAGAGATGGCACAGCCAACACGTGTTTCGCCCCCTAACTGGCCATGATGCCTAGGGCTTCCTCAGGGCTGTACATAGGCAGTGTTACAACAAGGGTTATTTACAAAGAATTTGGTAAGTCAGTTGCACAAATCATACAAGGTTGTGGGTGGTAGGGACAGAAGAAGGGGTTTAATCAAAGATAAGTGAAGGAAGAGAAAGAAAAGGAAAAGGAGCAGAGTTGAGGTGCGAGAGGTTAGAGAAAAGTTATTGCAGGAAGTTTAGTGTGATTAGAAGGGAGAGTATATGGGTGGGGGATTAGAGGAACGTAAAGTGGAGGTGAGAAGGAGTATGTTAGAACAAATGTAAAATTGTGTTTAAGTAGCAAGGAAAGGTGGTGTGATTCGAGTATTAGTCGTATTAAAAGAGAAAAATATATATAAATAGTTATATTGAGCAGAGAAGGTAGGCATTACAGGAATCCATGTCATACGATCCAATTTTAGAAATAACACAACAATTTAAGGAAGGTCAATTTAAATCATAATGGCATCAGAGATGGAAGAAAAGCAATATAGTGTAAATAGTCAGAGGGCCCCGATTTAAGGACAGCGCGCGTATGCAAGACAGGATCAAAACAATTGCCGGTTTACAAGGTGCATGTTTCAGATAACATCATCATAACGAAACATTTTTGGAAGTTTAAATTAAAAGACAAGCAGTCATTTAGGGGGGGAGAGAAAAGGAATTGCATATCATATGAGAGCAAGATGGTCAAGAGAGTCAACAAATTTAAGACAAGTCAATGCGGGTTCCAAAAGTTACATAGTGAATACGCAATCAAAGAAACGCAGGATAGACAAAGTATAAAGACATGAGTGAAAACAATTAGCCACATTTGAACCCAGCGTTATGAGTATACGTTCAGTCAAAGACAAGATATCAATTGAAAACAATTGTAAGAAGTGAGCATATATTTACAGTATAATTATGATTGCAGCGTCAAGGGCAGCCGGGTCAGGTATGAGATGGAAGAAAGGATATTGGCATTAGTTTCATCTAATACGAGTTTTTGCGGAAAACGCGTGTAAAAAGGTGCGTGACGCCGAAAGCAAAACGGTAATGAAACGGTGACTAAGGTAAACCGAGAGAGAAGCGCGTCATCGATCAAGATACATCGGGATTTAGGGGTTGGATGAATGCAGTAACATGCAATTGTATGTGGAAAGAAGGGTTCCCCTAGTTTCTTTTAGGTTCAAGAGGAGGGGAAAGGGCACATATAAGGAAAACAGCCTCTTGTCTAACCTATTTTAATTGTTAATGATAATTATTCATGCCTTTAATAATCCCCAAAGCCACAAAGCATTTCAAAGATAACTTACTCTTGAATCTTATTTATTAGTTTTTATTTTTATAACACATCATTTATAAAATTTTATTAGACACATAATTTATGTACAAAATAAACATTACCATACACATATTTTTCCATTAAGTTGGATGACAACAATTTATAAGAAAAAAAGGAGGCACATAGAGACAACAATCTTTTTTGATTCAAATAATTGGATTTAGAGAGACAAATGAAAAAACATTAAGAGAAATACCCCACAAGAACATACCATCACACTGTCATTCTCACCTGTCACTCCACCCTTGCATACTATCAATCATACCACAAAAAGGTTTCCTTTTTTTAGAGTATAAAACTAAAAAACCACATCTGGTGTAAGATCCTGTTTGAATTATAGTTCAGGAATTGATAAGATTCGAGAGAAACACAAAAAGATTTTGGTTAAAGCATTAACACAAAGTTTCTACTATAGGTCTCCCAGATATGTGGTCGCTGGTCGGTCTACGCACGTTACGGAGACTATATGCGAGTTTCCCGTCTCCTTCTTCAGGACCAATATATATAAAAGAAGTGTTCTTTATAGTCTGTGCGGTGGTAAGGAGGGGTTCTCTCTAAAAGAATTAATCAACATTGTATATGTCAGTGCTGGTCTGGGGAAGAACATTTATTTATAGTATTTTACTTTTTATAGGTGCTCATACTGAATTAGAGCTCCTGCAGCCCAAAAGGAGGTGAAGATAAATTGCATCATTTAGTTATTTCCGTGAGAATATTTCAAAAACTCAAGAAAAAGGGATAGTGCCCAAGATTTTAGATAGTCCGAGTGTGCTCTCATAGAGAAATTTACCATGTGCAAGGTCAATCTTTAGATATAGTGCCCAGTGAAAACAAAACCATAACTCCTAGAGATGTAGGTTGTGTAGAGTCAGAAAGAGAGGAAGGATATTCGAAATAAACCTGCCTACATGTATGGAGCAGCGGAGCAAACTCTCTGGTTCAAAAGGTACTGATCCATTTGTCAACTTGCAGCATGAGGGAAAAGAGCTCTTTGGGTTAAGCTCTGTTGCTAAGGATAAAAAGGAGATTTAATATTCTGTCTATAATCCTATTGTTTTTAGACTTGATATCAAAAGGGGCGACAAATGATGTCTTACCCTGTCATGGGTTAGTTTGCACAGGAGTTAATACTTTTCAATCTGCTAGAAGTATGGGTCTCCTTATATTCTTATTTCTCTTATATGCACTGCTGCAGGTAAAGACCACGATTTCTAAGAGGCTATCTTGGTTCCATCTGAAAACAACCATTATAATAATGTATTTATCAGAGGTCATGTAGTGCAGTGGTTATTACGTGTGATTGGTTTTATTTTAGGCTTCAGTAAAGGTCTTACCTAGATAGCTAGCGAACACGGTTCCCCAGAGACTGTAAAAGATATACTTCTTATCTTCCGTATGCTTCCTCTATTACGGCACTCTCGCTGTTTAAAGAAACATTCTATAAGAGGAAAATCAAAGTCTTTAGTATTTAAGAGTGGTGGAGTTGGAATGGCAGCCATGTGTAAAGATACAGTCAGATATAAAGATGCAGTCGATATAGCATATGGGTATCAATGAATTAGATGTCCCCATATGCTCCGTGTTTAAGTGCATATATGCTTTTAATGTAGATATTAAGTATGGTGTTTCACATAGGGTTATTACTATGCTGGAGGCTCTCATTTACAGTATAGCAGCCACTTCACATTCTCCTTATACAGATCTTAGTTTGCTAAGATAAACCATTATATACGAGATTCTCCTACTTATTTCAGAGAAAGTATACTATTCTAAAGAGGGGAGTAGGAGTGGGGATGTGACTCAGTTGTTACACATGAGTCGTTCGCGTTATCGATTCTCTTACCTCCTGGTTTTAAAAGTGCTGGCGTCAATGTCGTTCTTCTCAAACCGGGGACGGTTAGGCGTCATGGTATCCACGTCCTTTATTCTATTTGCTGCGGTCACGTGCCTATGCGTAAAAGTTACGGGACGACAGAGGATACACTGGAAAGCCTCCGTGAGGGAATGAAGGTTGTTACAAAAGTCGCCATTAGTAAGTGGTGCGAGATACCGGTCTATGTCACTCTGCGATGCTAGCAGGAGCGCCTAGTGTGAATATTACGAGTGGGTGTTATCTGTAAAATACCAAAACAATGGCAGGTAGCTATTATAATCCGATCGATTTTGTTAAACTATTTATTGGCGTTCATGTATTTTGAGGGCATGCGCTAGTGTGTTTTATTCCCATGGCGCAAAATAAAGACAGGGAAAAAGGAAGGTTTTGTTAAAAGATCTCTAAGTGTGAAGTTGGTTAAAAAAGTTTTTCTATGCTTGTAGATACACTTTTCACTACCACAAACAGGAAGTGTATCGTAATGCACTTCCGTGGTCGCCATCTTGGAATGGGAACAAATCCCGATCATCCTCGGAGTGTATCGTGTATCACAGCTAAAGCTCAAAGCTGTACACGTGCGGTTTGATCAATTTGTTCAACAGTATGGATATAGTGGGGCTTCATACTGATATAAATAAGAAGATGTTCGTAGATGTAGGGAAAAGTAAAAATTATAACACTGTCAGGGAGCAGACCGGCGCCATAGATATGTTATATCAATGTGAGGCTCCTATTTAGCTAAAGGTATATATCTTCTATACGCATTGCTCAGATTATATGAAAAGATAGAGTAATTGGCTATCTGCTGTTATCTCGAGGTGAAGATAGAAAACATAACTTTATAAATTAGACTGAGGTCAGTGGAATCACATATGGTGACTGAGTTGTCCTGTGTGGGTTATCCTGTGACTAACCAGATGATCTCTTCATTGAGGCCGTGATGTACAGTGTCCAGATGGAATGTCCAAAATGTTTCCCGTTGTTTTCTGGTTTTAATGGGGTCTTTTCCTGGTATTACTTTGACCTTTTCTAGAATGAGCCATTTTGCTTCTGTTTCCGTGTGTTGATGGTCTTGGAAGTGCTTGACCAATGGTGCTTGTTGTTTGCCAGTTCTTATGGCCGATTTATGCTCTGAGAATCTCGTCCGAAATTCTCTCGAAGTTTCCCCTATATAGCCAAGACCACAAGGGCATAGGATCAAGTAAATTACATTGGTACTCTTGCAGTTTGTCATTTGTTGTAGTTTTCCTGATTTTTCCCCGTATGTCCATGTTTGTAACACTATGGCCTGATCACATGCATGGCAGTTCCCACATCTGTGATTGCCTAAGGGCAATGATCTCCCGTCCATAGTTGCTTGTCTGATCCTGTTCTGTGATTGGAACCTACTGTGTACTAGTTTGTCTTTTAGATTGGGGTTCCTTCTGAACGCAACTATTGCTTTTTGTATGGGGTTGATGTCTTCGTTTATGTTCAGAATTTTCCAATTTTTGTCCAGTATTTGTTTGATTTTATAGTTTATACTGGAATGGTCTACCACACATACAAGTTTGTCTGTGGTTTCCTTCGGTCCATTATTGATTAAGGTGTCTCTGTTATAATATTTGGCCCGTTTAAGTGACTGGCGTATCAGTCTCCTTGGATAGCCTCTAAGTAGGAGGCGTTCCTGGAGTTCCTTGGCATGTATCATGAAATCTGCGATGTTGGTGCAGTTTCTCCTGATTCTTAAAAATTCTCCAAAGGGAATGGAGTCTTTTTGACAAAGTGGATGGTAGCTACTGTGTTCTAGGATGGTGTTTTTCGCTGTAGGTTTTCTGAACAGGCTGACTTCCAAATGTCCTTGTATCCCTAAGATCCATATATCCAAAAACTCCACTTTGTCCGCAGAGTACTTGCCAGTAAATTTAAGATTGTTATCATTTAGATTGAGCCAGGAAATAAAATCCAAAAGATCAGATTCAGAGCCTGTCCAAATGAAGAATATATCGTCTATGAAACGATGCCATTGGGTTACGTTTTCATAGAAAGGGGCAAGCTCGTTGAATATATGTTTCCGCTCAAATTCCCCCATGAAGATGTTGGCTACACTTGGAGCACAAGAAGCTCCCATACTTGTACCCTTGATCTGGTGGAACATATCCTGTCTAAATTCGAAGTAGTTATGTTGCAAGACAATCTTGAGACAGTCTAGGATGAACTTGTCAGGTCTCTCCCCAGGGGTCCTGGCTAAGAGGGCTGCCACCGCCTCAATAGCCAGGTCCTGGGGAATGTTGGTATATAGAGACTCTATGTCAAGGGTAACAAGTAGTTGGGTGTGACAGTTGAAAGGTTTGTGCTCCACTGTAGCGATCATGTGACCCGTGTCTTTAATATATGAGGTATATTGGGTGGTAAGGGGACACAGAAAGGCGTCAACATATTTTGACAATGGTTCTGTACATGAGTTAATAGATGATACTATAGGTCTAAGTGGCGGATCCCAGATATCTTTATGGATTTTTGGAACTCCATATAACGCTGGTGTTACTGTGTTGGTTTTGTTTAGAAAATCCAGTTCTTTTTGGCATATGCAGCCATCGACGAAGGCTTTAGTCGTTGTAGTATCAATGAGAATTTTTAACTGGTCTAGGGCTCTCTTATTGGATTGTTGGTAATGTTCTGGTGTTTGTAGCATAGAGTTAATTTTGTCAATATATTTAACCGTGTCCATCAAGACAATGCCTCCTGCTTTATCACATGGTTTAATTGTGATATGTGAGTTATGCTGCAAGGTTTTTAAAGCTTCCCTTTCCGGGATAGTCAGATTAGGATGTGGTTTAGGAATGAACCTAGTTATCTTTTGAAGTTCTTTAACCCCTTCCATGCTGCGCAGATTCCGCCGCTGTGCTGACGGAATCTTGCGCGGGCGTGGTCATGACGGAACGGTTCCGTCATGAGCACAGCTCAACCGTGGCTCATGACGGAACCGTTCCGTCATGAGCACCGAAGGGGTTAATAACAGTCTTTTCAAAAATATTGACTTCGGGGCCAACCATGTCCAAAGTTGGTGTGAACGTAGAAGGAAGTCTACAACCTGAGTGGTTCATCTCTTGTTCATTCGTTGCTGTTGAGGAAAAGTATTTTGCCAGTCTAATTTTTTGAAAGAAGGAGAAAATATCATGATTGAGTCGAAACCGATTGAGCTGGGCACTTGGGACAAACAAAAGTCCTCTGCTCAAGAGTTTAATTTCATCCGAGGAAAGATTGTGCTCAGATAAGTTGAAAATAGGTATCTGGTCATCATTATTTGGTGGTATACTTAGGCCTTCCAATACTGCTGGTTCCTCGTACGCATGTACGGCTGTGGATGTTGAGGCTCTGTCGGTTGGTAAAAATTTCTGTCTGGCCTCGAATATCTCATTCTGGCTCTCCCTCTGCCCCTGGATAAAAAAGAGGGGTTGGGTTGGGCTCTTTGATATTGATTGGCAAAGTGTCCTCTCTGGTTCCTTTCATTGTAACTGGGTCCATTACTTATCTCTTGACCTTCAAGATCTGAGTCAGATGAATTAGTGTCTGAAAATGTAACTATTTTCCCTCGCCTCACCGGTCGTGGGGTGTATTGGTCTTGTTCTAATGGTCCTTCCTGGTAGTAATTACTAACCAGATAGGGATATATCTTTTCTTGTGAAAACCACCTTATATATTTTCTGAGCTTGTCAGTTTTTTTCTTTATGAGGTATTCCTCAAATTCCTGTAACTCTTGATTTATGTTGAGCAGCTTTGCCTTGGCATCATCTAAAGCTGTATTTGTTTTTAGTTTCTCTTCTAGCTCAACAATCTCCTGGTTGATGATCTGGATCATTTCTCGTACCGTTTTGACAATAAGTAACATCCAATCCCTAGAGCATCGGTTAGCAATGTGTGACCAACGCTCCAGGAATTTTCGTACTTCCACAAATAATGCCGGTACATTTCTTACTCTTAAGCCAGATGGTATTGTGCCTGCTTTGAGGTATTCTAACATGAAGAAGGCATGGGACTCCATTCTTTTTGCTTTTTTTCTTAGATTTAGCAATTTTGTCCACTCACTGTTATTGCTGTCAAAGGAGCCTATGTTAGTGTTATTGCTGCCTGCTATTTGTCCAATCATGGTAGCAAAGTCGTCGTCAGAAAAACCAAAAGTCTTTAAACCTTCCATATTGAGAGTGTAGTAGGGAGGAAGGGGAGGGGGCAAGAAATGGAAGTAAGTGAATAGTATATAAAGAGAGAAATATTTAAAGAGAGAGATATTCTCAACGGACCAAGGTCTACTTATCTAATCAGTAACAGTAGATGATGCTGAGCTGCAAAGCAAAAATAATGCAACTGAAGAAACACAGAAAAACCTGCGGTAAAAACCGCTGAGAAACTGTATGTGGAAAGGAGGGTTCCCCTAGTTTCTTTTAGGTTCAAGAGGAGGGGAAAGGGCACATATAAGGAAAACAGCCTCTTGTCTAACCTATTTTAATTGTTAATGATAATTATTCATGCCTTTAATAATCCCCAAAGCCACAAAGCATTTCAAAGATTACTTACTCTTGAATCTTATTTATTAGTTTTTATTTTTATAACACATCATTTATAAAATTTCATTAGACACATAATTTATGTACAAAATAAACATTACCATACACTTATTTTTCCATTAAGTTGGATGACAACAATTTATAAGAAAAAAAGGAGGCACATAGAGACAACAATTTTTTTTGATTCAAATAATTGAATTTAGAGAGACAAATGAAAAAACATTAAGAGAAATACCCCACAAGAACATACCATCACACTGTCATTCTCACCTGTCACTCCACCCTTGCATACTATCAATCATACCACAAAAAGGTTTCCTTTTTTTAGAGTATAAAACTAAAAAAACACATCTGGTGTAAGATCCTGTTTGAATTATAGTTCAGGAATTGATAAGATTCGAGAGAAACACAAAAAGATTTTGGTTAAAGCATTAACACAAAGTTTCTACTATAGGTCTCCCAGATATGTGGTCGCTGGTCGGTCTACGCACGTTTCGGAGACTATATGCGAGTTTCCCGTCTCCTTCTTCAGGACCAATATATATAAAAGAAGTGTTCTTTATAGTCTGTGCGGCGGTAAGGAGGGGTTCTCTCTAAAAGAATTAATCAACATTGTATATGTCAGTGCTGGTCTGGGGAAGAACATTTATTTATAGTATTTTACTTTTTATAGGTGCTCATACTGAATTAGAGCTCCTGCAGCCCAAAAGGAGGTGAAGATAAATTGCATCATTTAGTTATTTCCGTGAGAATATTTCAAAGACTCAAGAAAAAGGGATAGTGCCCAAGATTTTAGATAGTCCGAGTGTGCTCTCATAGAGAAATTTACCATGTGCAAGGTCAATCTTTAGATATAGTGCTCAGTGAAAAAAAAACCATAACTCCTAGAGATGTAGGTTGTGTAGAGTCAGAAAGAGAGGAAGGATATTCGAAATAAACCTGCCTACATGTATGGAGCAGCGGAGCAAACTCTCTGGTTCAAAAGGTACTGATCCATTTGTCAACTTGCAGCATGAGGGAAAAGAGCTCTCTGGGTTAGGCTCTGTTGCTAAGGATAAAAAGGAGATTTAGGTGCCGATTACGATCCGGTAAAAAAATTCCCCGTGCGGCTCGTATCCGGTCTTTTTACCGTACGAATCGTACAAGTGCCGTACGAACTGGCAATCACGATTCGCATGGTAAAAAGTCCATACGAACCGCATTGGGAATATTTCCCCACACGTCCTCGGGTCGGAAAATGTGTCCGACACGTCCTCGTACGATTTACCGTACAAATGTGAAAGGTGAAGTCCGACCGAGGAATCACGATCCATCCCGTGCGTCCGAGGCTACAACCGTATGGAAAAAACACCGTCCGCACCGAACTCCCATAGCAACCATGGAGACATGTGCCCGCATATGCGCCCAACACTCCCCCTAGCCCCCGTACATCCGACACGTACCCCCCGTGTATGTATACCCCCACCCGTCTAGGTACACCCCAGTACGTTCCAGTCGTACCCCCACCCCAGTACGTGTCATACCCCCGTGTACCTACACCCCAGTACGTTCCAGTCGTACCCCCTCCCCAGTACGTGTCATACCCCCGTGTACCTACACCCCAGTACGTTCCAGTCGTACCCCCACCCCAGTACGTGTCGTACCACCGTCTATGTACACCCCAGTACGTTCGAGCCCCACCCCCACCCCAGTACGTGTCATACCCCCCGTGTACCTACACGCCAGTACGTTCCAGTCGTACCCCCACCCCAGTACGTGTCGTACCACCGTCTATGTACACCCCAGTACGTTCGAGCCCCACCCCCACCCCAGTACGTGTCATACCCCCATGTACCTACACCCCAGTACGTTCCAGTCGTACCCCCACCCCAGTACGTGTCATACCCCCGTGTACCTACACCCCAGTACGTTCCAGTCGTACCCCCACCCCAGTACGTGTCGTACCACCGTCTATGTACACCCCAGTACGTTCGAGCCCCACCCCCACCCCAGTACGTGTCATACCCCCCGTGTACCTACACCCCAGTACGTTCCAGTCATACCCCCACCCCAGTACGTGTCATACCCCCGTGTACCTACACCCCAGTACGTTCGAGCCCCACCCCCACCCCAGTACGTGTCGTACCACCGTCTATGTACACCCCAGTACGTTCGAGCCCCACCCCCACCCCAGTACGTGTCATACCCCCCGTATACCTACACCCCAGTACGTTCCAGTCGTACCCCCACCCCAGTACGTGTCATACCCCCGTGTACCTACACCCCAGTACGTTCCAGTCGTACCCCCACCCCAGTACGTGTCATACCCCCGTGTACCTACACCCCAGTACGTTCCAGTCGTACCCCCACCCCAGTACGTGTCGTACCACCATCTATGTACACCCCAGTACGTTCGAGCCCCACCCCCACCCCAGTACGTGTCATACCCCCCGTGTACCTACACCCCAGTACGTTCCAGTCGTACCCCCACCCCAGTACGTGTCGTACCACCGTCTATGTACACCCCAGTACGTTCGAGCCCCACCCCCACCCCAGTACGTGTCATACCCCCGTGTACCTACACCCCAGTACGTTCCAGTCGTACCCCCACCCCAGTACGTGTCATACCCCCGTGCACCTACACCCCAGTACGTTCCAGTCATACCCCCACCCCAGTACGTGTCGTACCACCGTCTATGTACACCCCAGTACGTTCGAGCCCCACCCCAGTACGTGTCATACCCCCGTGTACCTACACCCCAGTACGTTCCAGTCGTACCCCCACCCCAGTACGTGTCATACCCCCGTGTACCTACACCCCAGTACGTTCGAGCCCCACCCCCACCCCAGTACGTGTCGTACCACCGTCTATGTACACCCCAGTACGTTCGAGCCCCACCCCCACCCCAGTACGTGTCATACCCCCGTGTACCTACACCCCAGTACGTTCCAGTCGTACCCCCACCCCAGTACGTGTCATACCCCCGTGTACCTACACCCCAGTACGTTCCAGTCGTACCCCCACCCCAGTACGTGTCATACCCCCGTGTACCTACACCCCAGTACGTTCCAGTCGTACCCCCACCCCAGTACGTGTCGTACCACCGTCTATGTACACCCCAGTACGTTCGAGCCCCACCCCCACCCCAGTACGTGTCATACCCCCCGTGTACCTACACCCCAGTACGTTCCAGTCGTACCCCCACCCCAGTACGTGTCGTACCACCGTCTATGTACACCCCAGTACGTTCGAGCCCCACCCCCACCCCAGTACGTGTCATACCCCCGTGTACCTACACCCCAGTACGTTCCAGTCGTACCCCCACCCCAGTACGTGTCATACCCCCGTGTACCTACACCCCAGTACGTTCCAGTCGTACCCCCACCCCAGTACGTGTCGTACCACCGTCTATGTACACCCCAGTACGTTCGAGCCCCACCCCCACCCCAGTACGTGTCATACCCCCCGTGTACCTACACCCCAGTACGTTCCAGTCGTACCCCCACCCCAGTACATGTCATACCCCCGTGTACCTACACCCCAGTACGTTCCAGTCGTACCCCCACCCCAGTACGTGTCATACCCCCGTGTACCTACACCCCAGTACGTTCCAGTCGTACCCCCACCCCAGTACGTGTCGTACCACCGTCTATGTACACCCCAGTACGTTCGAGCCCCACCCCCACCCCAGTACGTGTCATACCCCCCGTGTACCTACACCCCAGTACGTTCCAATCGTACCCCCACCCCAGTACGTGTCGTACCACCGTCTATGTACACCCCAGTACGTTCGAGCCCCACCCCCACCCCAGTACGTGTCATACCCCCGTGTACCTACACCCCAGTACGTTCCAGTCGTACCCCCACCCCAGTACGTGTCATACCCCCGTGTACCTACACCCCAGTACGTTCCAGTCGTACCCCCACCCCAGTACGTGTCATACCACCGTCTATGTACACCCCAGTACGTTCGAGCCCCACCCCCACCCCAGTACGTGTCATACCCCCGTGTACCTACACCCCAGTATGTTCGAGCCCCACCCCCACCCCAGTACGTGTCGTGCCACCGTCTATGTACACCCCAGTACGTTCGAGCCCCACCCCCATCCCAGTACGTGTCATACCCCCGTGTACCTACACCCCAGTACGTTCCAGTCGTACCCCCACCCCAGTACGTGTCATGCCCCCGTGTACCTACACCCCAGTACGTTCCAGTCGTACCCCCACCCCAGTACGTGTCATACCCCCGTGTACCTACACCCCAGTACGTTCAAGTCGTACCCCCACCCCAGTACGTGTCATACCCCGGTGTACCTACACCCCAGTACGTTCGAGCCCCACCCCCACCCCAGTACGTGTCATACCCCCGTGTACCTACACCCCAGTACGTTCGAGCCCCACCCCCACCCCAGTACGTGTCATACCCCCCGTGTACCTACACCCCAGTATGTTCCAGTCGTACCCCCACCCCAGTACGTGTCATACCCCCGTGTACCTACACCCCAGTACGTTCCAGTCGTACCCCCACCCCAGTACGTGTCATACCCCTGTGTACCTACACCCCAATACGTTCCAGTCGTACCCCCACCCCAGTACGTGTCATACCCCCGTGGACCTATACCCCAGTACGTTCGAGCCCCACCCCCACCCCAGTACGTGTCGTACCACCGTCTATGTACACCCCAGTACGTTCGAGCCCCACCCCCACCCCAGTACGTGTCATACCCCCGTGTACCTACACCCCAGTACGTTCCAGTTGTACCCCCACCCCAGTACGTGTCATACCCCCGTGTACCTACACCCCAGTACGTTCCAGTCATACCCCCACCCCAGTACGTGTCATACCCCCGTGTACCTACACCCCAGTACGTTCCAGTCGTACCCCCACCCCAGTACGTGTCATACCCCCGTGTACCTACACCCCAGTACGTTCGAGCCCCACCCCCACCCCAGTACATGTCATACCCCCGTGTACCTACACCCCAGTACGTTCGAGCCCCACACCCACCCCAGTACGTGTCATACCCCCGTGTACCTACACCCCAGTACGTTCCAGTCGTACCCCCACCCCAGTACGTGTCGTACCACCGTCTATGTACACCCCAGTACGTTCGAGCCCCACCCCCACCCCAGTACGTGTCATACCCCCGTGTACCTACACCCCAGTACGTTCCAGTCGTACCCCCACCCCAGTACGTTTCATACCCCCATGTACCTACACCCCAGTACGTTCCAGTCGTACCCCCACCCCAGTACGTGTCGTACCACCGTCTACGTACACCCCAGTACGTTCGAGCCCCACCCCCACCCCAGTACGTGTCATACCCCTGTGTACCTACACCCCAGTACGTTCCAGTCGTACCCCCACCCCAGTACGTGTCGTACCACCGTCTATGTACACCACAGTACGTTCAGGTCCTACCCCCAACACAACCTCCTAAGTACGGAGCGCACCCCAGGGCCCAACAGCACAACCGCATGTACGAGTCGTACCAACCCACACACAAGGACAGCACCGTACAACCAAATGGCCCATCTACACACCGTAGACACGCTCAAAACGCACGTACACAACCAGGACAAAACAAAACAACACAAGAAGACACTATTCGAATGGCACAAAGCCACTAAACATGGCCAACAAACACTACAAATACACCTTCACTGACCTGCAACTGCCAAAGACAAACAGAGGGCCAAAACACCACCACTACTTGTAACACACCCACCCAATTTTCAAACTCTGCCACACCCACCCATGGACCAATAAAAAGGGCCCACACACACAAACCATGAGCCTTTGCAACAGACTCACTGCTGCCAGACACCACAGAACCATACAACAAGCTACACCACACCTTACACTTGCACACCTTCACACAACCACCCTCACAAACACCCCCTCATCACATTCACACACACACACACACAACCATCCACACCCCCCCAACATCCACACACCCCCCCACCATCCCCACCCACACCCCTCACCATGCCCACTACCAAGAATCCAAAGTTCAGTAACCGAGAGTTGGAGGTCCTTGTTGATGAAATCCTCAGAGTCGAGCCACAGATCTTTGGAACATTGGTCAGAAACACCAGCCAGGCAGCAAAAACAGCCATGTGGCAGACCATCGTCGATGCTGTGAATGCTGTTGCGGACACCAGGAGGACCAGGCAGGAATGCCAGAACAGGTGGTACGATCTGCGGAGGAGGGTCAGAGCCAAGAGGCAGGAGGAACACGACCAGGCCAACGCCACCGGAGGAGGACCCTCCCGCAGACCCGTACAGTACCATCCCTGGGAGGAGAGGGTGATGGCCATACTGCCGGTGGAGGCAGTCGAAGGATTAGAAGGACTCCGAGACCCGGGTGAGTACACAAACAACGCACCTCACATGGGGGGAACGGCATCCACAACCAAAATCACTAACAGGCACGCAACCACCACAAGCCATCGCATTACTCAACCACACTCCATGAGCACGCACATGCCACTGCTGCCACCATGCCCCATGCACCCAGCTGGACAATGGCAAGTCACAGAAGACAACAACACATGACACGGTAACCCGGATGGCGGGAGGCTGGACCCCAAAAATCACATAGTGCGACTCCGAAGCAGACAACTATGCACTCTGCCCATATGGCCTAGGTCACAGCCAGACAAACAGTGTGTCCCAACACAGGAATGACTTGCCAGCAAATGGCGGACGCCTTGCATCAACACATGGGGGTGAAGGCACTGTTTTGCACATGACAGCAGCTAATGAACAGCCAACATTGTGAAAGAGTGGCAGCACACACCACCACAGCAGCAGCGCACAGACACACATCACACCCAATGGGTGCCTGGAGATCAGAAACAAACTCACATCAACAAGCCAAGGGCCACTCAAAGATCTGCTAACAGTGTGTGCCCAGGAAGCTGGGCTGAGGTGACAGAGGGTGACACACAGAGGGAGGGAGAGGGGGACAGAGAGGGAGGGAGACACAGGGAGAGCAAATCAGCCGTGTGGTGTGTGGGAATGTCTGCTCGTCAGCAGGTAGACTGCGTGCATGTAGCCAAGGGTGGCCCGTGCCAGAATCCCCCTCTTCACCATGGCAAAACACAGGGCCATGTCACAACCTGTGCACGAGCACAATGACAGCTACCTGCATCACATAAGTGTGTGGAACAAATCCATGTGCACATGTACAGTGCTACACGGAAGGCGCCAATGCATGGCTCGCAACACCGGCCCACTCCACTGCTGACTGCAGTCACACTTGACGCAGCAAGTAAGACTGTGCCACACTTAGTTAAAGGTGCCAAAGTGGTGCCCAAGGGACACACCCACGCACAAGTGCACTGTGAGTGGAATGCAAGACAGATCCTAATTCCAAGAGGAAATGTGCCAACTTATGAAATGATGAAACATGGATGTTGCATGGACCAAAATTAACATTGTCTCTCTTACACACAGGTCAACGTCGTGGTGCACCCCCCAACACTGGGGGGGAACACTCACAGGACCCGGATCTGCAGGAGCCCGATCCCACCGGCAGCGACCACTCTCACCACTCTGTGGACGACCCCGACCGACCTGGCCCCTCTGGTGTCCAACCTCCTGCAGCACCTGCGTCAGGTACAACTGTGCCAACCACCACCCCCACTCCTGCCACATCCCAGGAGACACCCAGGATCCCTGCCCCAACACCACAATGCAGCCAGGCTGGCCAGGAGGGACACGGTGTCCCGGGCACCCAGGAGGAGGCAGGCGACAACACCAATGCCACCCCTCAGGGGTCCCGGAGACCCGATGTGCCCGCAAGGGCAGGCCAGGCGCAAGTGGGCAGGGGTGGTGGGAGTGGAGGACGGCGGAGGCACGAGCCTGACCAGTTGGCTGGGGATCCGGTATTTTCCCATGTCCATAACATCCTGGACTCATACCGGCAGGACACCACGGGCATGGCCCAGGTTGTGTCCACCCTCAATGAGATCAATGGGAGCCTCGATGAGATAAAGACCCAGCAGGCCCAGCAACATGCGGAGCTACATGCCTGTCTACTGGTACACCAACGGAGGATGGAGGACAGACAGGCTGAGCAAGTGACGGCATTCCAGGGGATTCATGCTACACTCCGTCGGATGGCCGACAACATGGCCGACCCTCCCTGTGCCAGAAGTCGGAGAACATCACCACCCACAGGGAGGGATCAGGAGGAGGAGGAGGAAACATCCGACGGAGCATCCCAGATGTCGTCACGGCCTGCTGGTGAGGTTCCCCGCAGGAGGCCGGGTCGTCCACGGAAAGGACCGTGAGGGTCGGAGCTACATCACCATCTCCCAGGACACCTGGCCTGGCACCTGGCCTACTGGAGCAACAGCATCACAGCATCAAGAGACATTCTCTGCCACATGGCCCTGCTGGTCACTGGCTGACCAATGTTGACAAAGACTGTGGCATGGACTCTGAGGACATCCAATGGCAAGGACACCAACACCCTACTGAACTTTGGATTCAAACTACCCGGAAAGACACTCACTTTGTTTCCCCCCCCCCCCCCCCCCAATAATAAATCACACTATGAAGAGTAGATGGCTGCTGGTAGCATTATTACCTAACATGTGTCATGTAAAGTCAAAACATGCCTGAGTCATCTTTTGTCTTCAACCACCCACACCCTGGGGCCTGAGTCTGGCACAGGACACATGGGTCACAGTGTATTAGGCAAGACAGACATGGAGCACCATACACACCCGTGATGGGCCCAACCAGCTGAGGGGGTTACCGAACAACCGCGCTGACACACACATTGAGTACAGCAACAGTCATGCGCAGAGGTCAGGGATCCAGTCCAGTGTCCTGGGGGGCACCCAGGTATGTGTAGACAGGTGGCAGAAACATGTCCTGCAAGCTTGAGTCCGGTGGATGCAGAGAATGGGGGCCTGGCCAACGTTGGATGCATGGGGATGGCACATGTCACAATACCCACACAGTCATGGACATCATGCCCAATACACAGTCTCAGCCCACACACACACAGCTTGCATCTTGCCACTCGACACATTGACACATAGCCACAATCAGGGAATACCATGCCAGACAAGCAGGATGCACCATGGCAACACACCAGCATTGACTGAGAAGAGGCACCTTGGAGGCATAGGGACACCTTTATTAGTCATGTATTCGGGATTGCAGAGGCAACTCGAAGTACACATGAACACATCATGTGGAGTAACATGTGGGTCCAACACTGGCACCCCCCTTCAGCAGCACACATGCGTGTTCGCCATGGAACTGGCACACAAGCGTCGGCTAACAGCTAAATACCCACAGCTGCACACGGAGAGCCTGCCATACACCATAGATCCGCGGATGTCGAAGTCCCACACCATGTCAAGCCAATGCTAACCGAATGTGTCCGAGGGCAGTGTCACACACATTGATGCCATCATCACAATCCCCTATCCCATCACTGATGACTGTCAACCAGGCAGACCATCTATTCAGGTGTACACAGCTGCATGTCGTGTCCCATGGGGATGCGACATGGCTGCAGAGGAACCAAACACCGACAGGGGCAGTGTGCACACATCGTGAACAACTGCCACACCCAATACACCCCAGATGCATCCCTTACCCCATGGAGACTTCCAAACGTGTCCGTGCCTGTAACGCTGAGTCAGCCCACGATGTCATGTCCATGAGGAATAGCAGTGCCACAACAATGCAACCAGCAGACGGCATGCGCAGGTACCTGGGGAAGAGAAACACACAAGAAGTCAGCCACAAAAAGCACAGCCACTTGCATTGGCATTTACTCGACACATGTATGGATGACAACATGCTAGGTCACAATTATGACTGCGGAAGTACAACCATCACTGGCACCATCACTCCAGTGACACACCCACACACACCTCTGACTCACGTGCCATACATGCAGGTGGAGACACACATCACAACGCATGCCACACGGGGACCAATGCGTGCACACTCAGACACTGGTACTCACCACTATGCAAAGAAGTCGCGTATGAGCCGAGTCCGGATGTCCTCTTGCGGCTCCACATCCTCCACATCACTAGCCCCATTGCCAAGCCCTTCGTCCTCCACGGGTGGATGGTCCTCGTCATGTTGATTCAGGATGAGTGGCACAGCTCTTTCAATTGCCATGTTGTGCAGCATGCAGCAGACCATGAAGATCTTGCAGACCTTTGCCGGGGCATATGGGAGTGCGCCGCCGGTCTTGTGGAGGCACCTGAATCGGCTCTTCAGCATGCCAAACGTCCTCTCTATCACTCGCCTTGTCCGGCCATGGGCGGTGTTGTAGCGGAGCTGGGCCGGCGTGATGGGGTTGCGGAGAGGTGTGAGCAGCCAAGGCATGTTGGGATAGCCAGCGTCCCCTACATGGAAAGCACATGGTCATCGTTAGAAGTGGTGAAGCGGTCGTGCTGGTAGGCTATACTGAATACAGGACAGACAGACTGTACCCACCAACAACACATGCCCGTTCGTTGCGCAGCTGCATCATCATATCAGGCATCCCGCTACGCCTCATGATGAAGGCATCGTGTGCTGATCCTGGAAAACGAGCACAGACATGTGAAATCACCATGTTGGACAGACACACCACAAGGGCATTGATGGAGTGGTAGTGCTTCCGATTGCGGTACGCCACCTCCCGTGCGTGTGGTGGTACCAAACCTACATGTGTCCCATCAATGGACCCAATGACATGGGGCATCCCTCCCAGGGCATAGAATCCACGCTTGACCTCAGTCATCTGTTCAGGGGTTGGGAACTTGATGAAGTCATCCAGGTGAATCAACATGGCCTCTAAGAAATCATGCAGCACACCACTGAACGTGCTCTGGGACATGCCACCAACATGAGCTATGGTATTTTGAAAGGTACCCGTGGCAAGAAAATGTAGGGCAGCCATTACCTTCAGCTGGGGTGTCAGTGCCGTGGGATACCTGTGCTGCGGTTGCAGGTGTGGTGCCAGTCTCGCCGTCAACTCCAGAATCAATGGTTGGGTGAAGCGGTAGAGCCGGATGCTGTCATTATCCTGCATGGCAGCCAAGTCTGGAATTCTTCGGGCAAGAGGCGGCGCTCTGCAGTAATTTGGAAGTGACAAGGAAGAGTGAGTGCACTACGACAACAACTCATGTGTACTGAGCACATGTTAATCTGGCAATACACACATGCTACATAGGGAGTCAGGTATGTGCTACATGGCCAGGACACGTATGGATGCAAGGTGACACTCCTTCAAAGACCCAGCTACACACGGAGATTGAGAACCTCCCCATGCCACGCCATGGGAATAGCTGTGTCCCAGTGCAAGTGAACAGCCAGACGCAACACAGGAGTGACATACGCCCACACATCAGCAGCAGTAGGATGCCGATTGCAGAGATTGGTAGCGGAACACTGGAGCCACAGGTCACATGACATTACACTAGGCCAGCCCACACACCTTGCCATGAAGGTGCACATGTCATGACTCACCACACATACCTTGTGAGGATGCTGACATGTCCTTGTCACACTACTCCGTGTCCCATGCATACATGTGCACCTCACATCCGATACCACATGTGGCATGGGGTGCGGAACAGTGTGCAATGACAATCTACACACAGACACATGTTTGTTGCTGCAACGGCTGCAGCTTTTGAGGGTGCTCCCACATCAACCTGATGTGAAGCCCCCACACATACATGACATAGTCACATTGTGCACCGTGGGTAGTGACAAGTCAGGTGTCATAACCCCTGTACCGGGCATCAGGGGACACTTCCGTGTGTTGGTGTCCGTGCCATGCCAGTGACGCTCACCCCAAGTGCGCAGTACGACATGCACACATGTCAAAGGAGTCAAGGGCATGCCTGGCACACATCGCACCATCACACAGTACATCTGTACACATCTCATCCTACATCTGGTGCCTTCTCGACTCAGGAGTAATGTTCCACATCACAGGCCTTTCACACCTGTGCCCCACACATGTAGTGATGCACAGACGATGCCTCAATGTCAATTAATGGACAAGTATGTCCATCCATGGACAAGTATGTCCGCCCTATCCCTACCTGTGTGCCGCCTGTCACCACTGTGATGTGTGAATCCCGCTGTACTGCTGCAAAGAGGGCCTGTGTACGTTCCCATATCACTATGGGAGTGCAGCCGTATGTGTACCCATCGTGATGGCGAGCGTACAGGCATGTGTACGGCCCGTACCACTACGAGTACGCATACGCGAACCACACATACTGATAGGGAGCGTACAGGCGTGTGTACGGCCCGTACCACTACGAGTACGCATACGCGAGGCCAAACATACTGATAGGGAGCGTACACAGGCGTGTGTACGCTCCCTACCAGTATGTGTGGCCTCGCGTATGCGTACTCGTAGTGGTACGGGCCGTACACACGCCTGTACGCTCCCCATCAGTATGTGTGGCCTCGCGTATGCGTACTCGTAGTGATAGGGAGCGTACAGGCGTGTGTACGGCCCGTACCACTACGAGTACGCATACGCGAGGCCACACATACTGATAGGGAGCGTACACAGGCGTGTGTACGCTCCCTATCAGTATGTGTGGCCTCGCGTATGCGTACTCGCAGTGGTACGGGCCGTACACACGCCTGTACGCTCCCCATCAGTATGTGTGGCCTCGCGTATGCGTACTCGTAGTGGTACGGGCCGTACACACGCCTGTACGCTCCCCATCAGTATGTTTGGCCTCGCGTATGCGTACTCGTAGTGATAGGGAGCGTACAGGCGTGTGTACGGCCCGTACCACTACGAGTACGCATACGCGAGGCCACACATACTGATAGGGAGCGTACACAGGCGTGTGTACGCTCCCTATCAGTATGTGTGGCCTCGCGTATGCGTACTCGTAGTGGTACAGGCCGTACACACGCCTGTACGCTCCCCATCAGTATGTGTGGCCTCGCGTATGCGTACTCGTAGTGGTACGGGCCGTACACACGCCTGTACGCTCCCCATCAGTATGTGTGGCCTCGCGTATGCGTACTCGTAGTGGTACGGGCCGTACACACGCCTGTACGCTCCCCATCAGTATGTGTGGCCTCGCGTATGCGTACTCGTAGTGATAGGGAGCGTACAGGCGTGTGTACGGCCCGTACCACTACGAGTACGCATACGCGAGGCCACACATACTGATAGTGAACGTAGTCACGCATGTACGGGCCGTTGCAATGCATTTGGGGTGCCCTAGGGCCCTGGAACGCACCGTACCTGTGTGTGGAGCTCAGAATTACATAGGGGACACATGAGGGACAAGTATTGAGGCCTACATGCATGCTGGTTGTCATGGAGACCAAGTTCAAAATTCGCATTTCTTCTGGAAGGTGAACAGCAGAAGTCAGTTGGAATAAAAATACTTTGTTGCAATGTGTTTTTGGAGCTGACATCATGCAGGAGAATGAAACCGATGGAGTACACACAGACTGCTAGGTTTGAAGGGATTGGTGGAAACATAGGATGCAAATGTGAGTGACCAATCACTCTGTACTCCTGTGCATGAGACAGGGCAGAAAGGCACATATAAGGCAGCCAGGTCCCATGAGGGAGTACTTGCCTGCACATCTTTGAATTCGTCGACCCAGCTGCTGCTACTGATTCCCTGGAACCATGTCAAGGGCTGTGGAGAGGTCACAGCCATTCACCCTGGAGGAGAACATGGCATTGCTGGATGTGATCCTCCCACAGTACCCCATGCTGTATGGGCGACCAGGGTATCAGGTGAGTGCATAGGCCAGTGGCACAGACTGTCCCTATGTTGTGACTGTGACTTCTGCCATTGTGTCCTGGTGTGACACACATGCCATGTACTGTTGGGGGGGTCCCAGGGGGGGGGATGCCTGATGTCTCCCAGCAGTGCCCTGAGACAGGAGGGGTGTGTGCCTATCACTAACAGCAGTGCCCTGAGACAGGAGGGGTGTGTGCCTATCACTAACAGCAGTGCCCTGAGACAGGAGGGGTGGGTACAGAGTGCTCCCAGCAGTGCCCTGAGACAGGAGGGGTGGGTACAGAGTGCTCCCAGCAGTGCCCTGAGACAGGAGGGGTGTGTGCCTATCACTAACAGCAGTGCCCTGAGACAGGAGGGGTGTGTGCCTATCACTAACAGCAGTGCCCTGAGACAGGAGGGGTGGGTACAGAGTGCTCCCAGCAGTGCCCTGAGACAGGAGGGGTGGGTACAGAGTGCTCCCACTAGTGCCCTGAGACAGGAGGGGTGTGTGCCTATCACTAACAGCAGTGCCCTGAGACAGGAGGGGTGTGTGCCTATCACTAACAGCAGTGCCCTGAGACAGGAGGGGTGGGTACAGAGTGCTCCCAGCAGTGCCCTGAGACAGGAGGGGTGGGTACAGAGTGCTCCCAGCAGTGCCCTGAGACAGGAGGGGTGGGTGTGATGCACAGTCTGAGCCTTGATCATTGATTGTGACATTGCCATCATTCCACCTGTGTACCCACTATGGCACGTACTGCTTTTTCCCTCACCAGAGGATCATGTCCCTATGACAAAGGTGCAATGCGTTGGCTGCATGACATGCCTTGTTGTTACCAGCTAATTTGTTATCAAATGTCTCTCTGTGACATGTGGCTGGTGTATTGATGTGGTGTCACTTGTACTTCCTCACAGGTAGGCGCCACTGCCAAGGAGCAGATCTGGCTGACCGCCGTCAGTGCCGTGAGGGGTGTGGATGGTCGGAGGCGGAGCATGTCCCAGGTGAGGAAACGCTGGCAGGATATCCGGTGCTGGACGCGGAGGATTGCACGGGTCCTGCTGGGGGACTCACCTGAGAGCCACAAGAACCGCGGGCGCCGCCGTCTGAGCCACCTCCACAGGCGTGTGCTGCCGGTGGTCTTTCCAGACTTGGATCGGCGCTTACAGGCGAAGCAGCAGCCGGAAGGGGGTAGGTACATGTGTGTGTTGTGTGTCACCGGCATTTGTAAGGGCACAGTAGCATGAATTCACTGCCAGGGTTTAAAGGTGCTGTGCAGATCCATTTTCCCCCAGTATAGCGCTGCGCCCCTGCCACCCTTCCCCTCCTTGCAATGTGTTCCCTGGTCTGTGTGTAGCCACTCCTTCACAAGGTAATGTAGGCTGGCGCTTTGTCCACGAGAACTATGCCTGTAGCATCATGTGTGGGGGTGGTGGGTAACAGGTTTTGGGACCTTGGCTGTGCCCTGTCAAGTTCACTGCATGTGGGTTCCATGTCAGTTGGCACTGATGCTGACTCCAGGCATGGGAGTTGGTCTCTCATGTGTCATGCCTTACAGCGCGCATGTCCTATGTAGTGGCCTGTGACATGATGTGCATGAGTGTGCGATACACATAGTGCAGGGATGGTGGCGTGTGTTGCAGTCATTACCATTCAGGAGCATGGAGTTGCGTGGCCACTACTGTCCCCTGGGGCACCTTTTCATCGGTGTTGTATGTGTCATCATAAACGTGGACACTCTCAGTGTCTACAGCGTAGGTTGTGCTCTGTGCCATTGTCCCCTGGCACCATGTATATAGACGTGCTATTTTGTACAGGTGTCCACTGTGCAGCCTGACCTGAATGTCCTTCTTCATACTCACAGTTGCTAGTGCCTGTGTGTCTTGTTATACTCATCTGAGGATGGGCACTGGTGCCTCATTATTTGTACAGGCGCACCTTGGCTGTTTGGCGTCCAATCTTGCATTTTGCCTGCCCCTGTGTTTATCACCCAGACTATGAGATGTTGGTGCCACCTGTGTCTCAACTATTTGCCTCGTGTAGGGGGTGGTTGGGGCGGGCAAAGCCTATATGTCAAATCCAGATTTCTACTTGCTGGGTCTGGGCAGTGTGTGATGTTTGTCTGGACACACACGCAAGGTGCAGTGACCAAGTCATGTTGTGCATGTTTTCTGCATTACCTATGCAGCATGTGTCTCAAGTTCATGGATATGGTCCCTGGTCATCGGTATTTTCGCCAACGCTGTGTGGTGCAGATGCAGTGCTGGATTGTCCCCAGGGCCTGGGTGCTATGTCAGACTCCGTTTCCTGTCTTTAGCTATTGTCTCATGCTCTCCATGGTATTTCAGTGGCATGGTGGCTCAACCAACTGTGTGTTTCATGCCCTACATCGGTACCTTGTTTAGTAGATGTTAGGGATCTTCCTTTTCAGGCTATGCAATGTTACCTATGTAGATTGGACTCATGTGACAGATGTGTACAGGTGTCTGATTAATTTCTGTCTCTCCACCCTGCCCACAGCATCGTCGGGGGACACAGAGGGAGACATGGACACGGACCAGGCGGAGGGACCGAGCACCAGTGCCAGCCGTGACATCGGGGCTGGCACATCGAGTGGGACAGAGGCGGAGGAGAGTGTGGCCGAGGACCTGTCGACTGGCACATCAGAATACGAAGCTGACAGGTCCGAGGAGGATGTCTCCGAGTGGGCGGAGGCTGCACCAGCAGCTGACAGCGGAACAACACCTCGCACCGCCCCCTCAGTTCCCATCAGCCGCCTCCCACTTGCTCGTGTCCCTTCCCAGCGTGCCCGGTCACCGCATGTCTCCTTCATGCCAGGCACCGCACCCCCTGCCCCTGTCTCCACTGCTGCCGCCAATGCTGAGTCTGTGGACATCCAGCGGCAACTGCAGGTTGGTCAGGCTGCGATCCTTAATGTCCTCCATGCCCACGGGCAGACACTCAACAACATCGAGGCATACTTGGAGGGCATTCATTCATCGCAGGCTGACCAACGCAACTTGCTGAGGTCCATAGACTCGACACTGACTGCAGCAGCGGGTCTCCTGCAGAGCGACCTCCCCCCACCTACCCCTGCCCCATCCACACTTCCCACTCCCATGCCTGTCCCACGTACACCCAGACGTCGGCATGCACCCACATCAACAGACACAGGCACCACACCAGCAGGGAAGGTCCACTGCACTCCTCCTGACACGCACACACAGGGTGAGGTAGGCACACCCACTGGGTCGGGGGGCAAACGTGTGACACGCAGCCATAGTGGGAGTCCGCATTCCACCCAGTCCACTCCCTCCAAATCCCCTCCCCTCAGCTCTCCTGGCCACATCTCCCCCAAGGACTCCTTCATGGCCGCTCTGTCCCTGAGCCCCACAGTGACACCACCCCGCAAGCGGTCAAGGAAGTCCTCGGTCACGGTGGTTGATTCTCCCCCCCTGTCTACGCCCTCCCCCGGTGGCGCTGCGACCCATCCCTCTGACCCCCCCCCTCCTTGGGGCCGGTGGATCCTTCGGGTGCAGGGGACTCCCTGGAGGACCTTGCAAAGGTGTGTAGTGCCATCCTGGCCTCCGCCTTTGGCCCTGCCCCACCCCCTGTGGTGGAGTCCTCCATCCCTGCACCCACAACGCCTCCCCTTTGCCCTGATGTCCCTGCGGTGCCTGGTGCTTCCCCCCCCCCTGATGGCCTCACCCCTGTGGAAGATGACGGCATGTAACTGTGCAGGCAAGCTAGGGGACACGCATCCCACTGTGTCCCCCATCCAGCTGAGACTTATTGACTGCCCTATGGGCTTTGTGAATATTTAACTGCCTGCAATCCACGGACACTGTGATCATGCTGAATAAAGCTTTATTTTTTTTCCATTCTGACACTACTGCTATGCTGGTATTGGTGTTGGTGGGGCTGCTACATGGTTTTGGGTGGTGTTTATGTGTTGGGTGTGTGGGAAATGTAGTAGTGGGCTGCTCATTGGGGGGACCCTGGGATCTGTGTGCCATCACAAGGTGTTAGCTAACTTTCTTTGTTCATGTCAGCAGTTACTGCATGGTGCAATTGTCCCAGGGTGTATTCCTCCCTCTGTGTACCCTGATATCTTCCCTGCAGGGTGTTCCCAATGTTTAGTGCAGAGCTGTGTCTACATGAGCTGTGTGTGTGACGGAGCCCTTATACTTTGGCCATGCATGCAGGGCCATGTCTCCATCTGCAACATTCGTGGCATCCTTGGTGATCACTGTACTTGTGTGTGGAGTCTGTTGACATGAGTTCATGGGGACATGTTCCCTTGTAGGCAGTATGCATGTGGGTACTTCCAGCCTCACACACATGTGTTGCACACCTCCTGTCTCAGGGCACTGCTGGGAGGACTCAGCACCCACCCCTCCTGTCTCAGGGCACTGCTGGGAGTGTTAGGCACACACCCCTCCTGTCTCAGGGCACTGCTGGGAGTGTTAGGCACCCACCCCTCCTGTCTCAGGGCACTGCTGGGAGGACTCTGCACCCACCCCTCCTGTCTCAGGGCACTGCTGGGAGTGTTAGGCACACACCCCTCCTGTCTCAGGGCACTGCTGGGAGTGTTAGGCACCCACCCCTCCTGTCTCAGGGCACTGCTGGGAGTGTTAGGCACCCACCCCTCCTGTCTCAGGGCACTGCTGGGAGTGTTAGGCACACACCCCTCCTGTCTCAGGGCACTGCTGGGAGTGTTAGGCACCCACCCCTCCTGTCTCAGGGCACTGCTGGGAGGACTCTGCACCCACCCCTCCTGTCTCAGGGCACTGCTGGGAGTGTTAGGCACACACCCCTCCTGTCTCAGGGCACTGCTGGGAGTGTTAGGCACCCACCCCTCCTGTCTCAGGGCACTGCTGGGAGGACTCTGCACCCACCCCTCCTGTCTCAGGGCACTGCTGGGAGTGTTAGGCACACACCCCTCCTGTCTCAGGGCACTGCTGGGAGTGTTAGGCACCCACCCCTCCTGTCTCAGGGCACTGCTGGGAGTGTTAGGCACCCACCCCTCCTGTCTCAGGGCACTGCTGGGAGTGTTAGGCACACACCCCTCCTGTCTCAGGGCACTGCTGGGAGTGTTAGGCACCCACCCCTCCTGTCTCAGGGCACTGCTGGGAGGACTCTGCACCCACCCCTCCTGTCTCAGGGCACTGCTGGGAGTGTTAGGCACACACCCCTCCTGTCTCAGGGCACTGCTGGGAGTGTTAGGCACCCACCCCTCCTGTCTCAGGGCACTGCTGGGAGTGTTAGGCACCCACCCCTCCTGTCTCAGGGCACTGCTGGGAGTGTTAGGCACACACCCCTCCTGTCTCAGGGCACTGCTGGGAGTGTTAGGCACACACCCCTCCTGTCTCAGGGCACTGCTGGGAGTGTTAGGCACACACCCCTCCTGTCTCAGGGCACTGCTGGGAGTGTTAGGCACCCACCCCTCCTGTCTCAGGGCACTGCTGGGAGGACTCTGCACCCACCCCTCCTGTCTCAGGGCACTGCTGGGAGTGTTAGGCACCCACCCCTCCTGTCTCAGGGCACTGCTGGGAGTGTTAGGCACCCACCCCTCCTGTCTCAGGGCACTGCTGGGAGTGTTAGGCACACACCCCTCCTGTCTCAGGGCACTGCTGGGAGTGTTAGGCACCCACCCCTCCTGTCTCAGGGCACTGCTGGGAGTGTTAGGCACCCACCCCTCCTGTCTCAGGGCACTGCTGGGAGGACTCTGCACCCACCCCTCCTGTCTCAGGGCACTGCTGGGAGGACTCTGCACACACACCTCCTATTTCTGGATATGTACGCTTGGAACATACAAGGTGGGGGTACGCTCCATGCATACGCGGGTGAGGGTACGGGTCGTACTTACACTGTTGGGGTGGGGGTACGTTCCATGCATACGCGGGTGAGGGTACGGGTCGTACTGACACTGTTGGGGTGGGGGTACGCTCCATGCATACGAGGGTGAGGGTACGGGTCGTACTTACACTGTTGGGGTGGGGGTACGCTCCATGCATACGAGGGTGAGGGTACGGGTCGTACTTACACTGTTGGGGTGGGGGTACGCTCCATGCATACGAGGGTGAGGGTACGGGTCGTACTTACACTGTTGGGGTGGGGGTACGCTCCATGCATACGAGGGTGAGGGTACGGGTCGTACTTACACTGTTGGGGTGGGGGTACGCTCCATGCATACGAGGGTGAGGGTACGGGTCGTACTTACACTGTTGGGGTGGGGGTACGCTCCATGCATACGAGGGTGAGGGTACAGGTCGTACTTACACTGTTGGGGTGGGGGTACGGTACGTAAATACGTGGTTGGGGTGGGGGTACGCTCCATGCATACGCGGGTGAGGGTACGGGTCGTACTTACACTGTTGGGGTGGGGGTACAGTACGTACATACGCGGTTGGGGTGGGGGTACGCTCCATGCATACGCGGGTGAGGGTACGGTACGTACATACGCGGTTGGGGTGGGGGTACGCTCCATGCATATGCGGGTGAGGGTACGGTACGTACATACGCGGTTGGGGTGGGGGTACGCTCCATGCATACGCGGGTGAGGGTACGGGTCGTACTTACACTGTTGGGGTGGGGGTACGGTACGTACATACGCGGTTGGGGAGGGGGTACGCTCCATGCATACACGGGTGAGGGTACTGGTCGTACTTACACTGTTGGGGTGGGGGTACGCTCCATGCATACGAGGGTGAGGGTACGGGTCGTACTTACACTGTTGGGGTGGGGGTACGGTACGTACATACGCGGTTGGGGTGGGGGTACGCTCCATGCATACGCGGGTGAGGGTATGGGTCGTACTTACACTGTTGGGGTGGGGGTACGCTCCATGCATACGAGGGTGAGGGTACGGGTCGTACTTACACTGTTGGGGTGGGGGTACGGTACGTACATACGCGGTTGGGGTGGGGGTACGCTCCATGCATACGCGGGTGAGGGTACGGGTCGTACTTACACTGTTGGGGTGGGGGTACGTTCCATGCATAGGGGGGGTGGGGGTAGGGTCCGTACATCTCTATCCCCACGCTATGTGATGCTTGTGCGGGCCGTACCCAGGCCTTTGCCACGTGGGTACGATCCGTCCCGCCATTGTTGGGGTGACGTGGGTGTGGGCGTGGTACGTCTCGTACCCACGCTCTTGAGGCGTGGGTACGGGACGTACCGGTCTGGTTGTGTTGCCGGTTCGCGTGGTGACGGACTTCCGTTGTGGCGGTCGCTGGCTTAGCTGGACACGCCCCCACCCCCTCGTAGTGACCAGGGCATGGGTGTCAGGTATGTCCTGGGCATGTGTGGTGTGTGACTTTGGTGGGGGTTTTGTGGCCTGCCCTGGTCCTGCCACCCCCACCCCCCCCGTTCCCCCCTCCCTTAGTTGTTCTGACCTTCTGCGGCGTCTGCGTCGTAACCTGTAGAGGAGGTGGACTGCTATGAGGGCCGGGATGACCCGTAGGTTCGGGTCCATGTCTGTCCGTCGCGTACGGGTCCTCCTTGTTCGCGTCGTCCTGTCGCGTACTGGTCCTCCTTGTTCGCGTCGTGCTGTCTGTCCGTCGCGTACTGGTACTCCTTGTTCACGTCGTCCTGTCGCGTACTGGTCCTCCTTGTTCGCGGCGTCCTGTGTGTCCGTCGCGTACTGGTGGTCCTTGTTCGCGTCGTCCTGATTTCCCGGCAGTTTTTGGCAGCCGGAAAATATTCACCGTGCGGGATGACGTCGGTGCGAATCGTGATTCCTGGTTCGTGAATGGCAGGCTGCGAGCGTCCCGACGTCAGGTCGGCCCTTTCCCGGATCGCATTGGTAGGTTTATTTTGTTCGGTCGGGCTTTTTTACGAATCGTACGGAAATGGTGTTCCGTGCGAATCGTAATTCCTTGTTTGTACATTTTGACGACCGGGTACGCGTCGGATGGAGAATATGCTCCGTCCGATGGTTCGTACCCGGTTTTTACCGGATCGTCATCGGCACCTTAATATTCTGTCTATAATCCTATTGTTTTTAGACTTGATATCAAAAGGGGCGACAAATGATGTCTTACCCTGTCATGGGTTAGTTTGCACAGGAGTTAATACTTTTCAATCTGCTAGAAGTATGGGTCTCCTTATATTCTTATTTCTCTTATATGCACTGCTGCAGGTAAAGACCACGATTTCTAAGAGGCTATCTTGGTTCCATCTGAAAACAACCATTATAATAATGTATTTATCAGAGGTCATGTAGTACAGTATTTATTACGTGTGATTGGTTTTATTTTAGGCTTCAGTAAAGGTCTTACCTAGATAGTTAGCGAACACGGTTCCCCAGAGACTGTAAAAGATATATTTCTTATCTTCCGTGTGCTTTCTCTATTACGGCACTCTCGCTGTTTAAAGAAACATTCTATAAGAGGAAAATCAAAGTCTTTAGTATTTAAGAGTGGTGGAGAATAATAGCATAGAAAAACTTTTTTAACCAACTTCACACTTAGAGATCTTTTAACAAAACCTTCCTTTTTCCCTGTCTTTATTTTGCGCCATGGGAATAAAACACTAGCGCATGCCCTCAAAATACATGAACGCCAATAAATAGTTTAACAAAATCGATCGGATTATAATAGCTACCTGCCATTGTTTTGGTATTTTACAGATACCTCAAAGCAGGCACGATACCATCTGGCTTAAGAGTAAGAAATGTACCGGCATTATTTGTGGAAGTACGAAAATTCCTGGAGCGTTGGTCACACATTGCTAACCGATGCTCCCGGGATTGGATGTTACTTATTGTCGAAACGGTACGAGAAATGATCCAGATCATCAACCAGGACATTGTTGAGCTAGAAGAGAAACTAAAAACAAATACAGCTTTAGATGACGCCAAGGCAAAGCTGCTCAACATAAATCAAGAGTTACAGGAATTTGGGGAATACCTCATAAAGAAAAAAACTGACAAGCTCAGAAAAGATATAAGGTGGTTTTCACAAGAAAAGATATATCCCTATCTGGTTAGTAATTACTACCAGGAAGGACCATTAGAACAAGACCAATACACCCCACGACCGGTGAGGCGAGGGAAAATAGTTACATTTTCAGACACTAATTCATCTGACTCAGATCTTGAAGGTCAAGAGATAAGTAATGGACCCAGTTACAATGAAAGGAACCAGAGAGGACACTTTGCCAATCAATATCAAAGAGCCCAACCCAACCCCTCTTTTTTATCCAGGGGCAGAGGGAGAGCCAGAATGAGATATTCGAGGCCAGACAGAAATTTTTACCAACCGACAGAGCCTCAACATCCACAGCCGTACATGCGTACGAGGAACCAGCAGTATTGGAAGGCCTAAGTATACCACCAAATAATGATGACCAGATACCTATTTTCAACTTATCTGAGCACAATCTTTCCTCGGATGAAATTAAACTCTTGAGCAGAGGACTTTCGTTTGTCCCAAGTGCCCAGCTCAATCGGTTTCGACTCAATCATGATATTTTCTCCTTCTTTCGAAAAATCAGACTGGCAAAATACTTTTCCTCAACAGCAACGAATGAACAAGAGATGAACCACTCAGGTTGTAGACTTCCTTCTACGTTCACACCAACTTTGGACATGGTTGGCCCCGAAGTCAATATTTTTGAAAAGACTGTTATTAAAGAACTTCAAAAGATAACTTGGTTCATTCCTAAACCACATCCTAATCTGACTATCCCGGAAAGGGAAGCTTTAAAAACCTTGCAGCATAACTCACATATCACAATTAAACCATGTGATAAAGCAGGAGGCATTCTCTTGATGGACACGGTTAAATATATTGACAAAATTAACTCTATGCTACAAACACCAGAACATTACCAACAATCCAATAAGAGAGCCCTAGACCAGTTAAAAATTCTCATTGATACTACAACGACTAAAGCCTTCGTCGATGGCTGCATATGCCAAAAAGAACTGGATTTTCTAAACAAAACCAACACAGTAACACCAGCGTTGTATGGAGTTCCAAAAATCCATAAAGATATCTTGGATCCGCCACTTAGACCTATAGTATCATCTATTAACTCATGTACAGAACCATTGTCAAAATATGTTGACGCCTTTCTGTGTCCCCTTACCTTACCACCCAATATACCTCATGTATTAAAGACACGGGTCACATGATCGCTACACTGGAGCACAAACCTTTCAACTGTCACACCCAACTACTTGTTACCCTTGACATAGAGTCTCTATATACCAACATTCCCCAGGACCTGGCTATTGAGGCGGTGGCAGCCCTCTTAGCCAGGACCCCTGGGGAGAGACCTGACAAGTTCATCCTAGACTGTCTCAAGATTGTCTTGCAACATAACTACTTCGAATTTAGACAGGATATGTTCCACCAGATCAAGGGTACAAGTATGGGAGCTTCTTGTGCTCCAAGTGTAGTCAACATCTTCATGGGGGAATTTGAGCGGAAACATATATTCAACGAGCTTGCCCCTTTCTATGAAAACGTAACCCAATGGCATCGTTTCATAGACGATATATTCTTCATTTGGACAGGCTCTGAATCTGATCTTTTGGATTTTATTTCCTGGCTCAATCTAAATGATAACAATCTTAAATTTACTGGCAAGTACTCTGCGGACAAAGTGGAGTTTTTGGATATATGGATCTTAGGGATACAAGGACATTTGGAAGTCAGCCTGTTCAGAAAACCTACAGCGAAAAACACCATCCTAGAACACAGTAGCTACCATCCACTTTGTCAAAAAGACTCCATTCCCTTTGGAGAATTTTTAAGAATCAGGAGAAACTGCACCAACATCGCAGATTTCATGATACATGCCAAGGAACTCCAGGAACGCCTCCTACTTAGAGGCTATCCAAGGAGACTGATACGCCAGTCACTTAAATGGGCCAAATATTATAACAGAGACACCTTAATCAATAATGGACCGAAGGAAACCACAGACAAACTTGTATGTGTGGTAGACCATTCCAGTATAAACTATAAAATCAAACAAATACTGGACAAAAATTGGAAAATTCTGAACATAAACGAAGACGTCAACCCCATACAAAAACCAATAGTTGCGTTCAGAAGGAACCCCAATCTAAAAGACAAACTAGTACACAGTAGGTTCCAATCACAGAACAGGATCAGACAAGCAACTATGGACGGGAGATCATTGCCCTTAGGCAATCACAGATGTGGGAACTGCCATGCATGTGATCAGGCCATAGTGTCACAAACATGGACATACGGGGAAAAATCAGGAAAACTACAACAAATGACAAACTGCAAGAGTACCAATGTAATTTACTTGATCCTATGCCCTTGTGGTCTTGGCTATATAGGGGAAACTTCGAGAGAATTTCGGACGAGATTCTCAGAGCATAAATCGGCCATAAGAACTGGCAAACAACAAGCACCATTGGTCAAGCACTTCCAAGACCATCAACACACGGAAACAGAAGCAAAATGGCTCATTCTAGAAAAGGTCAAAGTAATACCAGGAAAAGACCCCATTAAAACCAGAAAACAACGGGAAACATTTTGGACATTCCATCTGGACACTGTACATCACGGCCTCAATGAAGAGATCATCTGGTTAGTCACAGGATAACCCACACAGGACAACTCAGTCACCATATGTGATTCCACTGACCTCAGTCTAATTTATAAAGTTATGTTTTCTATCTTCACCTCGAGATAACAGCAGATAGCCAATGACTCTATCTTTTCATATAATCTGAGCAATGCGTATAGAAGATATATACCTTTAGCTAAATAGGAGCCTCACATTGATATAACATATCTATGGCGCCGGTCTGCTTCCTGACAGTGTTATAATTTTTACTTTTCCCTACATCTACGAACATCTTCTTATTTATATCAGTATGAAGCCCCACTATATCCATACTGTTGAACAAATTGATCAAACCGCACGTGTACAGCTTTGAGCTTTAGCTGTGATACACGATACACTTCGAGGATGATCGGGATTTGTTCCCATTCCAAGATGGCGACCACGGAAGTGCATTACGATACACTTCCTGTTTGTGGTAGTGAAAAGTGTATCTACAAGCATAGAAAAACTTTTTTAACCAACTTCACACTTAGAGATCTTTTAACAAAACCTTCCTTTTTCCCTGTCTTTATTTTGCGCCATGGGAATAAAACACACTAGCGCATGCCCTCAAACTACATGAATGCCAATAAATAGTTTAACAAAATCGATCGGATTATAATAGCTACCTGCCATTGTTTTGGTATTTTACAGATAACACCCACTCGTAATATTCACACTAGGCGCTCCTGCTAGCATCGCAGAGTGACATAGACCGGTATCTCGCACCACTTACTAATGGCGACTTTTGTAACAACCTTCATTCCCTCACGGAGGCTTTCCAGTGTATCCTCTGTCGTCCCGTAACTTTTACGCATAGGCACGTGACCGCAGAAAATAGAATAAAGGACGTGGATACCATGACGCCTTACCGTCCACGGTTTGAGAAGAACGACATTGACGCCAGCACTTTTAAAACCAGGAGGTAAGAGAATCGATAACGCGAACGACTCATGTGTAACAACTGAGTCACATCCCCACTCCTACTCCCCTCTTTAGAATAGTATACTTTCTCTGAAAAAGTAGGAGAATCTCGTATATAATGGTTTATCTTAGCAAACTAAGATCTGTATAAGGAGAATGTGAAGTGGCTGCTATACTGTAAATGAGAGCCTCCAGCATAGTAATAACCCTATGTGAAACACCATACTTAATATCTACATTAAAAGCACATATGCACTTAAACACGGAGCATATGGGGACATCTAATTCATTGATACCCATATGCTATATCGACTGCATCTTTATATCTGACTGTATCTTTATACATGGCTGCCATTCCAACTCCACCACTCTTAAATACTAAAGACTTTGATTTTCCTCTTATAGAATGTTTCTTTAAACAGCGAGAGTGCCGTAATAGAGGAAGCATACGGAAGATAAGAAGTATATCTTTTACAGTCTCTGGGGAACCGTGTTCGCTAACTATCTAGGTAAGACCTTTACTGAAGCCTAAAATAAAACCAATCACACGTAATAACCACTGCACTACATGACCTCTGATAAATACATTATTATAATGGTTGTTTTCAGATGGAACCAAGATAGCCTCTTAGAAATCGTGGTCTTTACCTGCAGCAGTGCATATAAGAGAAATAAGAATATAAGGAGACCCATACTTCTAGCAGATTGAAAAGTATTAACTCCTGTGCAAACTAACTCATGACAGGGTAAGACATAATTTGTCGCCCCTTTTGATATCAAGTCTAAAAACAATAGGATTATAGACAGAATATTAAATCTCCTTTTTATCCTTAGCAACAGAGCCTAACCCAAAGAGCTCTTTTCCCTCATGCTGCAAGTTTACAAATGGATCAATACCTTTTGAACCAGAGAGTTTGCTCCGCTGCTCCATACATGTAGGCAGGTTTATTTCGAATATCCTTCCTCTCTTTCTGACTGTACACAACCTACATCTCTAGGAGTTATGGGGTTTTTTTCACTGAGCACTATATCTAAAGATTGACCTTGCACATGGTAAATTTCTCTATGAGAGCACACTCGGACTATCTAAAATCTTGGGCACTATCCCTTTTTCTTGAGTTTTTGAAATATTCTCACGGAAATAACTAAATGATGCAATTTATCTTCACCTCCTTTTGGGCTGCAGGAGCTCTAATTCAGTATGAGCACCTATAAAAAGTAAAATACTATAAATAAATGTTCTCCCCAGACCAGCACTGACATATACAATGTTGATTAATTATTTTAGAGAGAACCCCTCATTACCGCCGCACAGACTATAAAGAACACTTCTTTTATATATATTGGTCCTGAAGAAGGAGACGGGAAACTCGCATATAGTCTCCGAAACGTGCGTAGACCGACCAGCGACCACATATCTGGGAGACCTATAGTAGAAACTTTGTGTTAATGCTTTAACCAAAATCTTTTTGTGTTTCTCTCGAATCTTATCAATTCCTGAACTATAATTCAAACAGGATCTTACACCAGATGTGGTTTTTTAGTTTTATACTCTAAAAAAAGGAAACCTTTTTGTGGTATGATTGATAGTATGCAAGGGTGGAGTGACAGGTGAGAATGACAGTGTGATGGTATGTTCTTGTGGGGTATTTCTCTTAATTTTTTTTCATTTGTCTCTCTAAATTCAATTATTTGAATCAAAAAAGATTGTTGTCTCTATGTGCCTCCTTTTTTTCTTATAAATTGTTGTCATCCAACTTAATGGAAAAATATTTGTATGGTAATGTTTATTTTGTACATAAATGATGTGTCTAATGAAATTTTATAAATGATGTGTTATAAAAATAAAAACTAATAAATAAGATTCAAGAGTAAGTTATGTTTGAAATGCTTTGTGGCTTTGGAGATTATTAAAGGCATGAATAATTATCATTAACAATTAAAATAGGTTAGACAAGAGGCTGTTTTCCTTATATGCAGTAACATGCAATAACTTAGTGGGATGTAATTATAAAGTGGAATACACATCGGTGGGTGCGATCTAAAACAAGGAAAAATGCCTGTGGTTTTAAAGGTGGAGCTATCCCAGAATGTGGAAAGTGCTCATAATTGCTCGACAAACTGTAAGTCGTGAATGCATTGCTGGACCTGATAATGGCCCATGTTCTGCAGTGTACCCGGCGTATTCCTATGTTGATGGTGGCATTCTTAGAGCCCCCACAGGAACTCTCTGCTCCTGTTGGAATGGATACCGGCTCCTCCACTGACACCCAGGCCTTGGATGGTGCACATGCTGCCCCAGCATCGGCAGCAGGCAGTATGGAATCTGTGCTTGATTGACTTAATCTGTGAGGTGTTACAGGGATCGTCGTCTGCGAAGGCAGCCAACAGCAATGTTGCGTCTACCAGCCAGGACACATAAACATTTGGCTCGCCGTGTGCTGGGAGAAATTCAACCTTTTTTTTTTTTTAGACAAACGCCAAATTGGAACTTCAAAACAAATTGACACTTTTTATGACCTGCGTGGCTTTCCGATGCTTGTAGTTTTTCCAACTATATACGAACACAGTAGAGCTATTGCTTGAGTGACAATTCCTCAGTTTTAACACTTTTTAGAGTTTTTAACATTTTTTAGCAGAGCTATGGTTTTTACTACTTTTGTTTGCGTACCAGTACCTAGACAGGTAGTACGTTAGAATTAGATTATGTCTTCCAGTCGGATGAGGAGTGGGTGTTATATTCCAAATAGTTACCTCATTATAGGCAGGGTAACATCCCAACCTTTCACCTATATTCGTCCCTACACTACATACACAATGGGCTGTTAGGACTGACCCTTTACCTAGTTACTGTACTGCTTACAGAACGTGAGGTTTTCTCTGAACACTAGCCTCATAAATTATGCATGTGGATCCTTGGATTCTTGGAAACTCAGCAGGACTACCATCTCCAGCATAATAACTATTTACAAGGTTCATTCCCGACGTCAGCCTAGGTCCGACAGTGGCACAGGAAGGTACAACCCCTGGCGACACCTACGGGTATATAAACATCACATCTTGCTGAGATAGTCAGAGGAGATCACAACTTCCACGCCATAACATTGATGTGAGATGCTGAGGTTTTTGCATGCAGATACTCCAGCTCGCAGCGGTTTGAAGATCTCTTGCGGGGTGTCCAGCTCGAGACCAAGATGGGGTCCCACAGTCTCTCCCTTCAGGTAATGGGGTTGACTTTATCCTAGAGGGATTCTTGGCTTAACACCTTCACACATGGTAGGTAAACTTAGGTAAATCTAGTTAGAATTACATAGTAGGAGTACACATTTTATTGTCATGTATTTTATATACTTGCCTATGTTCATGATTACAGCCGAATGGTAAAAATCTACTATCCTTTCACTTTCTTAGTGCTTCTGATCATTTATATCTGTTACCGTCTAGTGGTTGTTTCAACACACCTATTTTACACTAGAATGACGACTGTTCAATTAATGCCTATTGAAAAACTTCCATATCATTTATTCAGTGTATCTCTCTGAGACTAAGTGAGCATGAGTGACTGACCGAGAAGTATTGCACTGTTTCCATGATTCTGAGGGATCAGGGTTGTCATGTTCGATAGTTGCCTAGAACTATTCTCTCCTTGATAAGAGGAGTTTCTAGTGGCACTGGTATACAGGCCAACATACCCAATGGGGATGTCTGCAATCAGTCTGGACACCAAGCCCGCTGTGTATTTTGTCTAAACGCTCAGATCCTGTATTGGTTTTATAGGAACTGCACAACAATGGCAAAGGTAAAAAAAACGTATTCAGCCACATGCTCTGAAGGGAACTATTCAGTGGAATCGGGATGATGAATAAGGGAGGGATCATACATGGGTTCCCCCAGATGGTTAACTAATTCATTAGACACTGGATGAGAAACATCACCATCATTAGGAGAAACACCATGCCTTTTCTCTGGCCCATTATTAATAGGATCAAATGATCAATCAAATGTATGTGTGTCATCGAAGACATCATCATAATCATCGCTGGTGTCTTTTAAGAGGGTAACTTGAAGAGGGGAAGAAGGGAATCCCAAAAATGAACCCTCTCGGTGGAAGGACCAGTATTTAATCAAAAGACCCTTCAGGGGTTGCAGCATATTTCTTGCCCTTTCTTGAGGGAACTTTAGAAGGGGAAGAAACCTTTTTTGAAAGGGAAGCTTCTAAATGTTTATATACATCCAGCATCGAGACAGTTACAGCCTGCTGCAAAAAATCCTTAATAAAGGATTTTAAATTGTCCTTAAAAACCTGAGTTTCTGCCTCATCAGACATTATGACTGAAAAAGAGGACAATAAAAAACCTTTTATATCGCTAAACACGTCTCAAACCCCCAGAAAATACAACTAAAATAAATCATTCCGAAATATTGCCTCAAAGTGATGGGAAAGGGTTACTGGAGTCAGGAAATAAATGCAAAGGAATATTTAAGGGGCATAGCAATGAGGAGAATGGGCGTGTAAAAGGGTAGGAGCTACCCAGTAGGAAATGACTGCAGACAAGAAAGAGCAAGGAGGGGAAAGATGTCACCGCGACGCGGTTCAATGGAAAAGGACCAAGAGATGGCAAAGCACTGCAGGAGGCGGCTGTGAAGAGGCGACCTGAGGAGCACAGAGGGCAGAATTTCTGTGATGGGGTAAGCGCTGGAGATAGACCAGAGCGTTACAAGGAAGTGTGTGCACGCGCAGAGGCAAGTGAGCATATCATAAAAAATATCAATAAAATGGTAAAAACTGACATATATTGACAATAACCGCAGATTACAACGGAAAGTGAATATAATACTTAACTTGACTGCGAGCAGAAAGAAAAGAGTATTTGTTGCTCTCAGTCAAGATAATTATTGGTTACTTGACGTACTATTGGTTGTTCTATTGTGATGTCACTGCTTGTAGTCCTTTTACCAGTTTTTCTGGAAAATGTAGTTTTTTTATCTTGCTTGGCTGCTGTTAATTAAAAGCAAGAAAAGCCAGCATCATATGAGCCCCCGTTTTGTAATGAAATAAAGGTATTTTACTAGTAGTATCTTTACGACTGCGGAGTCTCCGCACATAAAAAAGAGCGGTCTATCTTATCTTTTTATGCACGAAGACTCCGCAGTCGTTAAGAAACTACTAGTAAAGTACCTTTGTGAATAGGTAAGCATCGTAAAATTACACACAAATCAAGGCCATAATGTGCAAAATGTCCTAATGCAAAACCGGTCTCACCCAATACGCTACAGAGACCCTCTCTCACCTCAATTTGTATCTTCCCTCTGCCTCACCCCTCCCCACTCTCCCTTGTACTCTCATCTGGCAAACACTTGGAACATTTATAGCTAACACTTTAGAGCTATAAAGGTTTTTACCACAGCAAAATCTGTAACAAATAATCACTTCACTCTGTGCTGTTTGTTCATCAACAAATGTACTGGGAGCAGGTTCGGCGATAAATTTCGAAGTGATGTTTGCCTGAGCCTGGGTGATGGCTGCCAGGGACATCCGGCGCCCGTCGCTTGCCGAATGCCAGGCACCGTCTCCGAGCTAAGAGGAGCCACCGTCATGTGCATTAGAGACGGCACGGAAGATTCCAGACGCCTGGCTCCCGTTCTGAATGGCGATTTACTACATTCTGCTATATGTTAGTAATCATGTAGCGCAAAGGGCAGCAGAGTTGCAAATCAAAGCACTGTAAATACCTGACTTTGTCACACAAAGAATAACACAGAGGAGATGTTTAGGGTTCTATAAGCGTATTTATGTGCAGCCATGGATAGTGTTTAGCTCTGTTCTTCTCCACCCAGGCTCGCACGTGATTACGTAGTGACGTGCTCCCAGTCTGAAAATCACAGCTCAGGAAGTTAACATGGTTTGATGCAAGCTCGCAGACACAGCATCATTGCTATATCAGCCCCAATTATCATGTGTCTTATATTAATACGTGCTCTCTGCTGCCCACGTGAGCATGCTACATGGTGACTGTGAACATGTGGCCTGTCCAGCTCTTGATGGGGGCCCTGGCGAGTGCCATGATGTGGTTCCATAAGGTAACCTCGCTTGCAGAGGCCCTCAGCTCTTACCTGACGTTATCAAGGTACTAGGCACCCTGACCAGGGGCGGCTTCTCCGCTATGGGGGAGGAGCGTCGCCCCACTGCTTTTGAGTAGTGAAGTAAAGGAAACATAAAATGATAATAACTTTAAGTTATTATCATTTTATGTTTCCTTTGCAGGCGGGAGGGTGAGCGGGGCTGCTCTGCTCACGAAGCAGGGCAGGAGTGGTTTGCCCACTCCTATGTACGCAATGACTGTTTGGTCGGCCCTCTCGGGCGGCCAAACCAGTCATGCGCACTTTCCCCTTCCTCCATGCAGGCTGCATTACAGCCTGCATGGCGAACAAGCCCAGCCCCCCATTCTTTGATTGAGCATTGGACCAGGATGCTCAAAACCAATGTTGTGATTGGTCAGGGGAGCCTTTTACTTGCTTCCTGTGACTCGGTCTGAAGAGGAAAACAGGAGCAGAGACGCAGGACAAGACGGCAAGGTAAGCTTTGCTTTTTTTTTTTACTGATTCCCCCACTCCCCTGCGACCACCTCCCTCCCCCGCACCCACCCCGCTACTGACCCTGACTGAGGTGACTCTGGTATTCCCATGGAGAGCAGTAGTATTTGACTCTGCGCCCCTTCAAGCAGATGACTTAAATATACTATGCAGAATACATGGCCAGGGAGGTGCATGTTTACCAAATATCTGCCATCTTTGTGGTGGCAGGGGTGTAGCACAGGCCCTGAAGCCTCTGCAGCACATGGGGGCCTCCAACTATCCAGGACTCTCCCCCAACCCATCAGTGGCTCTATTCAGCCCAAGGCCAGTGAATATTAGCAGGATCACATTCTGCAGGGGGCCCCAGTGTTTACGTTGGGCCACTAAATGGTGGTGGACATTCAGCATTCCCACCAGGTGCCTTTTTGCCTGTGTACATACATTTGTAATGTGAACAGTGCACATGGAGGGGGAAAATGCAACATATGGCCCAATGTGTCTTCCTATATATGTCAATGGAAACAGCATAAGCTTTTTTTGCGACTCTTCCATTGCAGGGAACCGGTCTCCCTCCACGTAGCACTGCCTGGCCATCACCGCCGCTGATTGAGAAGAGCAGGGTTTGAGACTGCTCTTGACCCACTCTCTGAGCCTGCCCTGTTTGACTGCCCTGGTTGTCTGGTTGGCATTGTTTTCTAGTTTCAAGTTCTAATTGACTTTTTATGTGGTCTGACATTCTTTTTAGTTTCATTGCCTTAATTGTTGCCTCTCTCTCCACTTATTTACTTTTGCCTTCTCTGCACTGTTTTCTGTAGTTTTAGACCCTGCCCACTTTCCGCTTCCCGTCTCTCCCGCCTCCCAGCTGCACAATCCCTCCCCCTCCCCTATTTAATGGAGGCCGCTGCATGGAGGATCGAGCGAGTGCCCTGACCTCTGGCCTGGGAACCGCTCTCCCTCCACGCAGCACCGCCTGGCTGTCACCGCCGCCAATTGAGAAGAGCAGGGTTCAAGACTGCTCTCGACCTGCTCTCTGTGCCTGCCCTGTTTGACTGCCTGGTTGTCTGGTTGGCATTGTTTTCTAGTTTCAAGTTCTCATTGCCTTTTTGTATGGTCTGACATTGCTTTTAGTTTCACTGCCTTAAATGTTGCCTCTCTCTCCACTTATTTACTTTTGGCTTCTCTGCACTGTTTTCTGCCGTATTAGAGCCCGCCCACTTCCCGCTTTCCGCCTCTCCCGCCTGCCAGCTGTGTTTTCCCTCCCCTCCCCTATTTAATGGAGGCCGCTGTGCGGCCGCCTTGCTGACGCGCCACAGGCGCGTCAAAGGCTAGCCTGTCTGCGCCCATCCGCGACCAGCGCCTGGAACCCTGGATCTATGACCTTCCATCACTACAACACTACCACCCTCCTTGCACTCAACCCCGGAAGACTCAGCCACTGCCAACAAGCCTCGCCGAACACGACCAATGGCCAGTTCTCCTACTTCAACTGCCGCCAGACCTTCACCACCACCCCGGTGGTCTCCAACACCACCGACGCCAGCACCGACGACACCCTAAAAAGCATCCTCCTCAATGTGCACTCCGTACACAAACACACCAACTCGACTCTCTCTCACCCAACATCGCCTTCCTCACGGAGACCTGGACCAATGCCTCCTTTGCCCCCGACATCAACACTGCCATCCCGGACGGATACAAGATCCAGAGGAAGGACCATCCCAACCACCCAGGAGGGGGCCTAGCCATCGCCCACAAGAGCACACTCCGCCTCACCACCTCCAGCAAAACCTTCCCTTCCGTCAAAAACCTACACTTCCAGATCCAGGCCTGCCCCAACGCCACACTCCGAGGAACCCTCATCTACAGACCCCCCCTAACCCTGGACACCCTTCACCACCACCGTGACTAACTTCATCACACCCCATGTCTTCGCCTCAATGAACTACATACTCATTGGAGACCTGAACTTTCTCCTCGACAACCCCAGCGACCCCAACTTCACCATCCTTCACGACCACCTCACCAAAATCGGACTCAAACAACTGGTCACCACACCAACCCACAGAGCAGGACACACCCTCGACCCCATCTTCACTGAGGAAACAGCGTTCACTTCAGCCACACAAAGTAACCGCCATGGACCGACCACCACTGCGTACACTTCGCTGTTGACAAACCCACGGCACCCAAACCAGCCCCACACCCACCACAAAGCAACTGGAGCAAGATTACCGATGTCCAACTTAACTCCACGCTCACCCGAAACAACCACACCAGGGCATCCGATGCCAGCTGTGCAGCCAGAGGACTCCACACTTGGATCTCGAACTGCACAGACGAGCTCGCCCCGCTACGCAACCCCAACAAAAAACGTCCCAGGAAAGCTGCCTGGTTCACCATCAATCTCCAAGAAGCCAGGCACACCTGCAGACGCCTGGAGAAGAACTGGAGAAACATCAAGTCAACCGAAAACTACTCCACCTACAAGGATGCCATGACGGACTACCACAACCAAATAAGAACCACCAAGAGGAACTTCATCCACAAGATCCTCGCCAACTCCACCTTCGCAGCCAAAGTTGCAGAGCAAACTGTCAACAGGGAACTGACCCAATTCATTGAAGAGAACGCCGTCCTCGACCCGTCCCAATCCGGATTCCGAAGCAACCACAGCACAAGACCATCTTACTCGCCATCACAGACAACATCTGCACCCTCCTGGACCAAGGCCACTCCGCAGCCCTCATCCTACTCGACCTATCAGCGGCCTTTGACACCATCTCCCACCAAACACTAGCTGCCAGACTACACGACACAAGCATACAAGGAATAGCCATGGACTGGATCCGATTATTCCTCACCGGAAGAAGCCAAATGATCAGACTACCACCCTTCCTCTCCGATCCAACAAATATCACCTGCGGAGTCCCACAGGGGTCATCACTGAGCCCAACCCTCTTCAACATCTACATGACCCCCCCTTGCAGCCATCGTCTGACAACACGGCCTCAACATCGTATCCTACGCCGACGACACCCAGCTCATCCTCTCCCTTGTAGGAGAGTAGGGTCTGCTTTCTATGTTCACCCCCACTTTTTGCTTTTGCTCCACTGGTTTTCAACTTAGATGTGGCTGTGGGCCTGCTAATCAGACCCACAGCCCAGCTGTTCTCTCTCTAAACTGATACTATGTACTTTAGGTACATAACCCAATTGGATAGGATCACCTTGTTGGCCCCTGTACAGTGTACTTTAGGTACCCAGGGCATAGATGTACCCTAGGCCTACCAGGGGCTGCAGCATGTATTATGCCACCCCTGGCTTGGCCTTCCATTATGACACAACTGGCTGATCACTCAGCTGGGGCAAGGTCGTGTAATCACCCCTTGCTTAGGTGTAGTATTCCTATACCTACCTTATATGTAGACACATGTGTACCTATCAGCCACTCCTATGGCAGGGCTTAATAATCCTGGAGGCAGAGTGCTTGGTAACATGTGAGATGGTGCTCTAGCATGAGCTGAGCCTGTCTGCAGCTTTCGGAACCATGTCCTTATAGCTGTTCTATGATATAGCCTACCATATACTCTTAAAGTGCCTTATAATCATAAACGGTTATGGTAACTATGGTTTGGCTTTATCGAAACATGTCGTGTAAGGTGTCTAACACTTTGGAATAATACCCCCATACCATTTCTGGCAATGAGGATATTATTCCCCCGTTCTAGAGGGAGAAGACATGTTGAAACCTACTTACCCGGTTAAAGTTAACCAGAGCCCCAGCATCACAAAATGGATGCTGCTGCCACAGACACAAGTCTGACCTCCTGCTGCTGGGAGTCCTTCCAACGAGGGAGGCTTGGACAATAGGTTTCCTGCCTTGGGAGGTGCGAGCACCACCCTAGACAGGATTTAGTGTATTGGGGCAGGGAGGGTTGAATGAAACGAGACACTGCCTGGGGAACACAAGGTGTCCCATGCATAGTCCAGTTCAAACCGGTGCTGGGGCACTCCAGCACCAGCTCTGGCGCGAAACTGGACAAAGGAAAGGGGGTGTAGCCACTCCCCTTCCTGGTCCCACCCATAGGAGGGACCTTGCAGGTAGCCCAGCCCACTAGCCCAGTATATTAGTAGCTAGTTGGGCCCTGCTAAATTAGATTAACCTGAATCTGAAACTTCAACAGAAACTCTGGCCCTTCGACATTCGACCTCAGGAAGAAGACTGAAGAAATCTCCCTTGTGGCCAAGGAGTGACCACCCTGGGCACCCAGGCACCATCCAGCGACCGCTGCTTGCTTTGCGACTGAATCCTACGAGGGACGACTGCAGAGGCTGACCAGCGCCAAGACTTCCAGACACCTCTGAACCAGATCCACATCTCCAGCGAAGCTGAGACCCGTGGAGGCGACGAGGGACGTGGGACCGGCGACTTGGGAAAAGTGGCTAGTAACTGACTAGCGCAACTTCCGAGGCTCCCTCGAGGCTGTGCTTGGGGAATTGAGAAGCCCCACTCCCGAGCACCATCTGCAAAGAAGACCAGCTCCCCACACTTCACGTGTTCTGCGTGGGGCCCTTCTGCACCTCTGTTGCTCGACGTGTTGTCCGGTTGCTGGCCCGTTGGCTAGTAGCCTCAGCGACGACGAACCTTTACTTTCAACTTGCTGGTCCGGCTCCTCCAGACTGGCACCCGCTCCTCTGTGAAAGAGAAGCACCCCAGACCTTCCTGGTCTGCACCAGAAGCAAGTCCTCCATCCTGCGTGGGTTCCGCTTGCTAAGGCTTGTTGGGTCCTGACTCGACTTCGACACCGCCGACAGCAAGAGCCTTCGTGGAACAGCTCACCGCCTGGTCCTGGTCATCCTCGACGTCTCCTGGTACCCATGGCTGATGCGACAAGCTTCACCTCTTCACCTGCATCTTCACGACATCGCCTCGTTCCTTCCTGGTTCCTTCCCGGCTCCTGGCTGGTGACCTAGACTCTGTCCCTTCTGCTTGCAGGTTCCTTCCTTCTTGATCCCCACCTTGGGATCCACCGGACACTCTTCACTGACTGCCTGTCAGCAACTTTCCTTCAGGCATCCATAGAAGTCCACGACGAAACCCGACGCAAGTTCACACCTATGCACCCGCAGCCCATGGGCTAGGTAACTTGGGTACTTCGGTGCTCACAAGGGTATTGACTATCCTAGGGTCTAGTTTCCGAGTCTCGACTTTCTAGCTATACCAGAAGTGTCCTAGAACTGCTTATTTCTAGCTGCTAGTGATTCTATTGACTTTTACGCATTACGCGTGAGTGTTTCCACTCTGCACCTGAATCCCATGGGCCTCCCACTTCCTAACTGTTGGTAGTATAGTGTAGCCCCAGCGATTCCCTAGGCTTAGGCCTATCCTGTGTTCGTGACAGTGGTCCTTATACCACTTACTTAGTATATGGTTTGCGTGGCCTCTAGGGCCTAACTGTATTACTTACCTGTGTGACTAAATGTATGCTTAAATAAGACTGTGTTGTACGTACCTCGAATCTCATAAAGAGTGCTGAGGGTTTGCCTAGAATAAATACATTCTATTTTTATATATATCTGTTGTGGTGTCCTTTCATTTGGTATTCAAGGGATTACATATGGTATAACAGCTGGCTTCACATGCCATTCAGAGTTTAGCCTGAGACTGCTCTTGTCCATGCTACCACTAGGATAGCTGGTCTATAAGGTTGACTTTACAACCAATCACCATAAGGGTTGTTTGGACTGATACAAGGTGTACACTAGAATTAGTGACATCATATATCAGGCCAACTTCTCACATCCCTCACCAAAGAACCCACCACCTCCAAACTCAACTTCAAGAAAAGAATGCAAAACGTTGCAGTCTGGATGACCAACAGCTGCCTGAAGCTCCACGCCGAGAAGACAGAAGTCCTCGGAACCACCCCTCAGCATGGGACAGCACCTGGTGGCCAACCACCCTAAGAAGCACACCCACTCCCTCAGACCATGACAAAAACCTTGGCATAGTACTCGACCTATCACTCACCATGAACCGACAGGTCAACGCCGTCACCTCCAGCTGCTTCATCAACACCTGCATCCTCCTCCAGGCCTTCAAATAGTTCCCCCCGAGCCAAGGAAGACAGTCACCCATGCACTCATCACCAGCAGACTGGAATATGGAAACGCACTGTACGCTGGCATCAACAAGTCCCTACTCCACAAACTCCAGACTATACAGAACACCGCCACCAGACTCTTCCTCGGCATCCCCCGGCATGAACACATCAGCCAACACCTACGTAGACTCCACTGGCTCCCCGTGGAGAAAAGATTCACCTTCAAAGTCCTTACTCATGCCTACAAATGCCTACACAACAGCAGACCCAAATACCTCAAGGACAGAATCAACTTCCACGTACCCAAAAAAAACCTCCGATCTTCCAACCTCACACTAGCCGAAACCCCCCGCATCCACAGAGCCAGAGAAGGCGGAAGATCCTTCTCTCACATTGCAGCCAAGACTTGGAACGAGCTACCAGCAGACATCAGACGCGCCCCCTCCCTGAACACCTTCAGGAAGACCCTCAAGACCTGGCTCTTCAGCTAAACAGTTCTGCGGGCCCCCGCCCACCTTAGCGCCTTGAGACCCTCATGGGTGAGTAGCGCTCTTACAATTCCACTGATTCATTGAGGGATGGGGAAAAAATGAATTCCAGGGCAAATCAGCATGCTCAGCCATATGCTTCTGTGGACACAATGGGAGGTATTCCACAGTGAGGCATGGTTCAGTGAGGCTGTTCACCCTGTTTAGGACAATTGATGCCTAAAGCTACTCTTACCAGCTACTCAGCTCCATTGGTGTGCATGCTGCATGCAGTGCCTAATAAATAGAAAATAAACAAACAATACCACACAACATTAGAGTAAACATGTTACCACCAAATATTTATTAGATATGTTTAACCAGTAGTGTTTTTACCTATGTCAATACTAGTTTCAGGTATGCATCTGCTGCATTCTGATCACAGCTGGAAAGTTGTGAGCGTCTTTCAATCTAAGCTCACGTCCCTGTGGATGCGAACAAAGTCATTTAAGTAAATAGTTCCAACTGTGACCACGTCCATCTTCTTATCCTTTTGATACCTATTTGTCAGGAAGATTGTAAAAAAGGAAGTTATGTGACTTCCGCATACTAATTCTAGACTACATATTCAACTACTAGTCGACTATTAACCCTTCTCTGGCTTCACTCTTTTAGAGTGCGACCTTTTTATGGTCTTTTTGTATAACATCTTTCCTTCACAAAGACACCCTGAAGCTTGTAAGAGGGGATCGTCAGTAAGTCATGGCTCCAGGCTGCACACTTTTTGTGCCTGACACTTCGGAACATAGGGTAACACAGATGTGCATGCATTTATTTGAGGTTACAAAAAACCACCTCCATTTGAAGTCTCTTACATCCTTAAACCACATCTCATTTTCAACTTGTATTCATATGCGTGTTCAAGTATGCAGAAGAAATGGCTGGAGGTACTTCCACATCCAAGCTTATACATAAGTTCTGAAGGATGGCTAAAAGCATGCTGTTATCCTCAAATGCTTCCGAGTATGCAGCTCTGAGTGCCAAATTGCAGCATCGGTGAAATAGTTTTCCTTTTAGCATACCAAGTGTTTTACCCACTCCTGTCATTTCTGAATCCTGGCTCACTGGTCCGCTGAGTCATTTTTAATATAAAAATGTCATTTATAAAAGGAATCCTCCCTCGCGAAGGCTGAGAAACACGTGTCTGTGCAGAACGAGGCAGCCTGGGTGCTATATATGCCATGTGAGTCCGTACAATCCCCCTTCTGTTCGCTTGCGCTGGTTTAACACGTGCACCTGATTAACACTAAGGGGCCGATTCTGATAGCCGGTCGGACAGCTGTCCGTAGCCTTACCGTGCGACCGACATGTACCTGGAGCCGGTCTGTCCTGTAGAGTAAGTACGATGTGCATAACTGCCAAAAACCCAACCGAAACGTAGGCTGTGATTCAAGCTCCATTCTCCGTCCGAGCCATAACTCCTAACGATGAACCGAGTCGCCCGGAAGCAGTATCCATAGCAGTTTTCGGCATGACAAGTACGATGTGTACTTCCTACGCGCCAGACGGGTCGCCACGTACGGCACGTCACAGCATCTGGAAAACAAGCATATCAGCTACGATTCACGCAACAACTCAATACACGGCTACAAGACGGACCAGCTTGCAGCGGGTACGAGATGGAGCAACAAGCAGCGTGTACGACACGAACACATCATGAATCCCATCGTGCCGGTCATACCAGTACTCTACATCTATTACCAGATCAGGAACCGACGCCGACGGCGCAGGCAGTAAGTCAGACACCTACCACATAAACAAACAACACGTACCCGCAAAATGGCACACACACACAGGAGATCCACATCCTGGCCACTAACAACAGCCCACCATAGGGGTTGCATGGCCAGCACCACTAACACCCCCACCCATAGGGCTTATGTTGCCCATCACTACTGCCACCCCCAGCCATAGGGCTTATGTTGCCCATCACTACTGCCACCCCCAGCCATAGGGCTGATGTTGCCCATCACCCCTGCCACCCCCACTCACAGGGGACCTGTTGCCCATCACCCCTGCCACCCCCACCCATATGGCTTATGTTGCCTATCACTACTGCCAGCCCCAGCCATAAGGCTGATGTTGCCCATCACCCCTGCCACCCCCACTCACAGGGGACCTGTTGCCCATCACCCCTGCCACCCCCACCCATAGGGCTGATGTTGCCCATCACCCCGGCCACCCCCACTCACAGGGGACCTGTTGCCCATCACCCCTGCCACCCCGACCCATAGGGCTTATGTTGCCCATCACTATAGCCACCCCCAGCCATAGGGCTTATGTTGCCCATCACTACTGCCACCCCCAGCCATAGGGTTTATGTTGCCCATCACCCCTGCCACCCCCACTCATATTGCTAATGTTGCCTATCACTACTGCCACCCCCACCCATAGGGCTGATGTTGCCCATCACCCCTGCCACCCCTAGCCATAGGGCTTATGTTGCCCATCACTACTGCCACCCCCAGCCATAGGGCTTATGTTGCCCATCATCCCTGCCACCCCCACTCACAGGGGACCTGTTGCCCATCACCCCTGCCACCCCCACCCATATGGCTAATGTTGCCTGTCACTACTGCCACCCCCACCCATAGGGCTGATGTTGCCCATCACCCCTGGCACCCCCACTCACAGGGGACCTGTTGCTCATCACCCCTGCCACCCCCACCCATAGGGCTGATGTTGCCCATCACTACTACCATCCGCACTCACAGGGGACCTGTTGCCCATCACTCCTGCCACCCCCACTCACACGGGACCTGTTGCCCATCACCCCTGCCACCCGCAGCCATAGGATGGGTGATGCACAACACATCCAGCATACTCCAACATCAGATATGTCCGCAAAATACATCCCCCCTAACATCATGTCAACACAAATGTCTGTGACAAATGCCCAGAACAGTGATTATGGCCACAAACATACAATGTAAGTAACAGCACATATGTGACCAACACATGAGTGTGACATACACAAGGCAAGCATCACCATAGCACTGTGACAATGTAAAAAGAACACCCCCTCACTGTGTAGAACAGAAGTTAAGTGTCGGCTTCCAAAATGCAGCAGATGTTGAGCATTGAGGTGATGGGGACTAAACCCCCCTCAACACAGTGACCAAAAGGTAAGGGTCATCATGTTCAAAGCTGTAAATAACAAACAGCATGTATGATCCCTGCTCCCAACACATCAAACACTTCTGGGACAAACTAGTGGTTGTGTCCCATACACACAGAGATGTGGTGAGGCTAACAGTGCTGTGAAAACATAACACACTCTCGGCCATGTGCAGACAAGCACCACACATGGGGGCTGACAATGCATACAGTGTACAATGACACAAGAGCAGAAGTGACCATCACCAAGCATGCACACATCTCTAAAATAGACACACCAATCAAAACAACATGTGTAGACTGTGGGTGTCAGCTCACAAACTCACATTCCATGCCAGCAATGGCACCTAACAACCAGGATGAATGTGCACAATGATGTGATATGACTCACAGGGACAGCATGCAAAATCACAGAAATAGCATCCAGACAAAGGCCCACAACAGCAATACCAATGCACTGGTGCAGATGCACAAACACAAACAGGCAAACTCACACTGCACATCTGACACGGCATGTGTGTTTGTGTGTGTCACAGTATCCACAGGCAACTACACAACACATGAGGGGGGCTGAACCACAGTGACACAGATATGGACACAGTGCCATACAAAAGTAAACCATCATTGGGACACCCTCAGTGGGCAATCAGGCATTGGGAGATGAGAGGGAGCACAACAGACACATGTGACACAAGCTGGTATGAACACCAACTAACACAGCTAGAGACTGACACACAACAGCACTACCCCCAGGGAACAGACATTGGGGTGACACAAGCATGCATGACACCTCCACTGTGATGACAAAGGCAGATGTCGTACAAACTGGGAAACCCAGACATGTGTCCTGTGCCACAAACATACATCACACATACACAAACACAAATCACTCAGAATGGCCCCTCATCCATGGACAAACGGGAGCTAGGGGACCATCCATGCAAACATTCACATCAGTCCACCCTCAACACCACACACCCTGAATTGCAACAATGTGTATCTGTGAAGCCCACATGGACAGGTGACATTGCACATGCACCCATGACAAACACAGGAATGTTGGGAGGAACTAAGGTGCACAGACACATCACACAAGGACAGTTTACAACCCTGGGGAATGACAGACATACTGCACAGTATGCGGTACATGCCCATGACCTCAAAGCTCACGTAACCTTCAGAATCCCTCCCACAGTCCCAGGACAATGCAGATGCCAAGGAGAACCACAAGGCACACATGCTGACACCTGCCAGCATCGCAGCCATGAACCCGACAAGTGGGAGCAGTCACACACACATACAAATGTCTCAATCACTGAAAACTACCACCTAGGGACAACTACATGATTTAGCAAATAAACAGGTGCCTTGAGGAACCCTGACTGTGTCCCATCTGTGTCTGACAACATCATCACCACTCAGAACTGACAAATCCCAATGATGATGCACCAATTAACAGTAGTGTGTCATGCACCCACACATCTGGTAGCCCATTGGAAAAGTAGTGGGATGAGCCCAGTACCACTCAGCAAGCATCAACAACAGGAGCATATCAAGGGAACACTGTCTGTGTATGAACAGGGATGTGGACACACACACATGCTCATACAACACACACCATGGGCCCAGGCCATGTCACTGGACAACACACTTACTTGAGGGGACCCAACTCCTGTGGGAGCCCAGCTGTGCCAAACATATTCACCGCAAGTCCCACTCATGTCTGCAGAACACTTGGTCAGTAAGCCATCAGTTACCACACAATGAAGGCTCTGGTCACAGCAGCCTGGGTACGTGAGTCTCCCCTAAGTCATCTGCACATACCCAAAACATATGTCTAGCAAGTTGCACAGAGGACCCAGTTGCTCCTATAACAATGATGCCCACACCTGTAGGTCCAGTGTTGATGAGCACAAAGTCTGTGGAAGTGACAAATTGGACAATGGGAAGCACATCATATGTGCATGGGTGCAAGCCAGAGATTTGACCATGCAAATGAAATGCTCACAGAGAGATGTCCAAAAATAGTTGATCCTGACACACTCAGGTAGCTACAAAGGATGACATGGATACCCACCAGAATAGGATACATATCTCATGGACCACAGGGAGTACCTCACAGCAACACATCAGTATTCAACATTGTAAACAAAGCATCACAGGTGCAAGGGCATGTTAAACATCATCAACATAATGTACAGCTAAATCTAGTTCACAGGGAAAACGAAAAAAGGTTAATCAGCATATTAAAAGTTAAACGTCTGTTCAAACAAAAGGCCAATGTCCAGTCCATGTCCAAATGCCAATGAGTGAAGTAGAGTGACAACTGTCACACCTTGCTTGCCTGCACTGCTAAGGACCCGGGTCATCCCATCGGAGGGGCATACATGGGGGCAGGCCAGGCACCGCAGGGACAGGATCAGGGCGCAGTAGAAGGAGGCAGTGAATAGGTTAATGTTAATGTTAATGTTATTAGAACTTATATAGCGCACAGCTACCCTAGGGTGTCCCGGCGCTTGCTGAAGTTCTCCCAACACTTGCTACGTTAGAATCAAAACAGGTGGTGGTGGATGCAGGCAAGACACTTGCAACTGCAGTGGAGCTGACTGAATTGGTGGGTGCTGTCACAACTGTGGGGCACAAGTCAGATGGGGTGGGTGCCGGCACAACTCCAGTGGGCAGGTCAGATGGAGTGGATTGGCTCACCACTGCAGTGCCCAAGTCAGACGGGGTGGTCGTGGACTCCAATGCAGTGCCTACATCCATGGGAGCGGAATGGGGGACAGGTGAGGTTGGCAGGGCGGGGGGGGGGGGGCACGGTCCCCACATCAGAGGCACTGACTGTCTGACCAGGTGTGGAGGAGCAAGTGCTAGGGGGATGGCCTTAGCATTTTGGGGATGGTGTATCTGTGGGTGGGGGAACCCGGGGCAGGGAGTGGCGGGGGAACCTCTGGAGTGGTGGCCTGGGGGATGGAGGATGGAGACTTTTCCTTGTAGCTGCGTGGTGGCAGGAGGGTCTTGCTCTTCTGGCGCCGGGGAGACTTGCGGGTGGGGTTCTCTGTCTGACTGCGCCTGGGGGAGGGTGTCTGGGTGTGAGGGGCACTTCCCTCTGTGTGTGGGGACTTCCTCTTCCCCTTGTAATCAGGATCTGCTGGGTCGGTGGGGAAGAGGCCAAGGTCACAGAGGAAGAGCTTCTGGGGAGATGGGGTTGCAGGTGAGGGAAGGGAAGGGGGCTGGGAGGGAGAGGTCTCGGAGGACTGCGGAGTGGTTGTGGATGACTGTGTGTGTGTCTGCAACCAGCCCCTGTGAGTGTGGTATCAGTCCCCTGCGCTTGCTTGTGTGCACGTCTAGACCTTGGTTTGGGGGTTTCTGTGCTTGGGACAGGTAGGGTGCTAGGAATCGTGGGTGGTGCAGGGGTAGGAGGGGTGCGGGCCTGTTGGAGGAGGGACATTGCTGCCATCAGGGAGGAGGCCATGGACTGATTGGTCCTCTGTAGGGCAGACATGCCCAAGGAAATGGCCTCCATGAATGACACCAGTTGTGTCAACAGACTTGTGTGTGCATGGAGGACCTTCGGCATCGAGGTCTGCCCTACATGGATCTGTCAAAGTAAGTCCACAGGCTCCTCACTCAGTTCAGCAGGGGACACAGGGGCAGGGGGTGCGGTGCCTGGCACAAAGGAGACATGCTCACAAACACGAGAGTCCACAGGGACCTCTGGGATGGGAGCCGATAGGAGGGTGGTGGTGGTGGTGGTGGCGGTGGCGGGGACAGCCTCACTAGCTGGGGTTTGGTGACTGCTGACACCCGCCTCCACAAGGGAGTCATCCTCAGAGCTGCTGTGGCATTCAGATGGGGGTGATGGTGCTGACGACTCCTCTGTGTGGCTCCACTCGCCCTCCGTGCCACTGGGTCCACCCAACTCCTCTCCTTCTGTCCCTGTCAGGCTCTGTGGCTCCTCCTGGCCCATGGAGCTGTCCCCTCCTGTGGCCGTGGATGTATCTGGATAGGAATAGGAAGTAAGAGAACAACATCAGTCACCTGCACCGACTGCACACACCACAGTGAGTACATCACATCACAGGGCAAGCCCTGGCATCATCAGCTGAACACAACTCAAAGTGCCAACACTGTTTAGAATAAGACAATTGTCATTCTCAACATCAACCATGGCAAACATATCCCTCCTTGTCTTTCACACATATGTCCGTTGCATGTGGGATGCTAACACCCCAATGTGCCAACATGCACCACCCACACATTAGTTGTACATGCAAGTGAACATGTAGGAGTATGTCACTATATACACAGCACATCTCTTGCTACTGACTCAGTACAGGTGTCCGGATGAAGGGATGGGCAGAGACTCATTTCACATGCTTGTGATGCATGCCAGCAACACCCACTATGATGTACCCATGTCCTGATGGGCAATGCCACAATGGGGTGCATGGTGCACACTTGAACACAATGCAGGATCACTCATAGCAAGTTCAATGCCATGGCACTGGGATGCCCTGAAAGTCAGTCAACACTGTCTCCTGTCACAGGGGCAGGGCATCCAGACAACAACAATATGCACTGACTCACAATCCTAGCTCAGGGGTAAAGCTAACTCTGCAGATGACATGCACACTTGCCCATCCCATGCAAACAACATATCCAGGATCCAGAAGACCCCACATCATGCAAATCATACATATGAGTCTCTGCAAACACAAATCCCTGTACACTAACACATCACTGTCTGCCATGCATGTAACCCAGCTGCATGAAGGACACAGTTGCATACACCATTGTGCGCTATCAAATGATCACACACCTATATGTCACACAGGTCTTGTCTCTCACAGTCACATCTCAGATGTCAAGCTGACACTCTGAATCATGGACACCCCAGTTGTACATAACAACAAGCCACACCCTAATGACACAGAGGCAGACACCTGAGGGCACATGTCACTAAGCACAACCTGCAATTTCATACACAGGAGTGGGATTACAGAGTGTTTCTAAATGCCCTTGAGGAGCCATGACTGGCCAGGTCTACATGAAACAGTGTTTGGCCCTGGACAGGAGTCAGGTGGCTAAACAAGTGTGACATACTTGATATACATACTCCTGAGGCCCCAAAATTGGAGACCCCTGCTGCATGGGTTTGTTTGGAATACTCCAGCCACATGTTGCGAGTCAGACCAGCAGTTGGTACACATCTCAAGGGCACACACAGATCACATGTCAGATCTCAGGCATTGTCTAAACAATTGACCCACCCATGTAACACACAAGAGAGTCACGGGAACAGATGCTGACTGGTAGCTGAAGCATAGCTGACTGCACGGACACAGTGCCCTAGTGACACAAGAAACAGACTGTAGGGGCCACACCTGTGGAACAGATGAGGAGGGTGCATCACACAATTGAGGGACCTGAGTATTTTACTACAAGACCTACGTAATGTGGAAGTGTGACTAGGCCAAAAGACTGCTATTAGCATGTCAGACATAGTACACAGATTAGGCATGGACTTACCCCCTTCCTGCTGCTGTCTGGCCTTCAGCTGTCTCTCCAGGTCCGGGAAGACCACCGCCAGTATCCGGAGCATGTGGGGAGTCAGGGTCGGGTGTCCGCCTCTCCTGCGTGGAGGTGACAGCTTCAGCTGGACTCTAGCTATCCTCCGGGTCCAGCCCCGAAGGTCCTGCCACCTCTTCTGGCAGTTGCGGATCCGGCATTTGTAGATCCCCACAGAACGAACAGCCCTGACGATGGTCAGCCAGATCTCCTGCTTCTGGTGGGCATCAACCTGTGAGGATGACAAAGTGAAAAGTACATTAACACACATGCCCTAGATTTGTGCAGCACACATTTGGATATACATGTCATCATCACAAAGGGAAATGAATTACACAGGTAGTGCAAACATGGGGAAGGAAAAATCACCTGCATGTCTGACATGTTAACAATGCATGGATAGTTTAAGCTTGCAATAATGCACTTTAGCAGCAGGAAACCTAATCATTACATGTACCCACACAGTTTGGGGGATGAAAGCAGTCAGTGAGAATTCTTGCCACTGGTGTACACACTGCTAGTACTGCTAGTCAAACAACATGCATAATTAGGAAGGCAGTGGACTGCACACTCACCTGCTCCCCTGGTTTCCCATAGATCTTGCTGTACTGTGGAAGGAGCCCGTCCGGCAGGGCCTGGTTCTCCTCCTCAGTGAAGGATGGGGCCCACTCCAGAGTACGTGCTATAGCAGGAGCCAGAGGATGCAGAGACAGCAGCAGTGGTAGCAGGGATGTGGTCCAGTAGAATGTAGTCAGGCAAGTGAGCTCCCTGGGGGCCAGCCAGCCTTATATCTGTGCTGCAGAGGCAGACTCTGTGCCATGTGTCCCAAGTGATAGGTCCAACACGGTTGCATTCTATGAATCTGGCCAATCCATTTAAAAGTATGACTTGTACACGCCTTCTGCATTGTTCAAATCTTCACCTTCATGGAACACTTGAAATTGCAACATTGTTGTAGGCATCCAACTGAATTTCCAGTGCACAACTCGTACAAGTTTTGAATCTGCATCCGTCTCCATGACAGTCCGGAGCCAATGGGTGCGCCCGGCTCGTTCAATTTTGAATATACACATGCACCCGTCTCCATACGATTCAATGGCCAAGGTGTACGCCTGTCTCGGACCATGCCTGTCGGACGCACATGCACGATAGTCACCCGCGTCGGACCTCATTGCATTCAATGACAAAGTGTACGCACGGCTTGGACATGACCCGTGCAATGCGTACGCAGTGTCACCCGCGTTGTACCTCCTTAGTGTGACTATTATACAGATGCAACACAAATATACTGGCCAGGGACACCTGTGCACACCTACCACACTACAGCATTGGCCACACAGTGTCCCATGGCATGTAAGGCTGCATTCCCTGAGTGTTTGGGGGGGCACATCTGTTTTTTTGCCTGGCACTTTGTGCAGCCACTCCCAGGCTGTGCACGTGTACATGGGGGAAGAATCCTTTGTGTGTTGTGCACATTACCACTGTGATGTGCGGTTGGTCAGCAATGGGCATGAGTCACCGCCACAGTGTCAGGTTGGATATGTTTAGGACAGGTCACATACACCCTGAGTCCTGGGGGTGATGGCATGTACGTCACAGTGAGACCTATAGCCACAATACTGATGTGCACACACAGTCTGCGTGCATGTTTTGTCTCAGATATGTCTGATCAAATGTTCCCAATAGATTACAGTCTCCACATCCATGTGGTATATGCATCAACCTTGATGGGGTGTGTGTCTAAGAGACGTACATGTAGGGCCGGCAGGAACAGCAGTGGCCACTACCTGTGGAACTTACGCTTGCCTTGTGGTGTGTACGTGCTACGCCATGTCCATTGCTGTGTTGATGTGGCAATACAGGGGGGGGTTTCTGCATGGCAAAGATCTGTGATGCCTGGGAGACCTGAGGCCTCAATTGTCACTGTGGTGTGTGTTTGGAACGTTGCAGCAGCACATAGGTTTGGTGACACAGCCAGGTGATTGGCCATTGCACTACATGGGACTCATGTGCACATGTGGAATTGAGATGTGAGGTGGTGGTCTTGTAGGTGACATATGTGTCCATGACCAACAGCACACACCTCAGTACATTGTGTAATGTCATGAACTAGCATGTGATATTGATCGTGGTCATGGCCACATGGGTGCATGTACTGACAATCTTCCTTTGTGCATCTCTGTACTGCAGGGCACCAGCTGTCCATCTGCCGTTCCCAGACCTTGCAACCAGGCAGGAACGCAACTGCATCAGACGGTACCGCTTCACCAGGCCACTGATTGCGGAGTTGGTGGAGCAGTTGGCGCCACATCTGCTACCTGGCCTGACATACCCTACAGCACTGACCCCAGAGGTGAAGGTAATGGCAGCCCTGCACTTCTTTGCTACTGGTACCTTCCAGTACACTGTGGCTACTGCTGGTGGGATGTCGCAAACGATGTTTAGTCAGGTGCTACGCGATGTCTTGGAGGGGATGTTGCAATTCCTCGACCTGTATATCAAGTTCCAGAGCCCAGCTGAACTCCCTGAAATAAAGGATGCCTTTTATACACTGGGGAGGATGCCAAACGTCATCGGATCTATTGATGGGACACATGTTGCCCTGATACCACCACAGGCACATGAGCAGGCATACCGTAACAGGAAGCACTACCATTCGATCAATGCTCTGGTGTTCTGTCTTGCTGACATGTCTATCACACAAGCCTGGCTGAAGACGGCTGAAATGCCAGAAACCGGTCCTAGAAAGCTTGTTTCCGGTCGAGGACATGGCTTGGCAGTTCGGGCTGGACTGTTCCCATGAGGCACAGGGTCAGACTGATTTGCATATGGCCATTGCTGAACTGGGTGGCAGAGTGGGCTAAAGAATGGTGATGGATTAAACCCAGATCAGTTGACTGGGGGTGAGTACTTGCAATGTTCAACACTCCGTCCATCATTTCCTTTGGTTTTGCTTTGTTCGCCATAAGTTGGCAGGGTATGCTCAGACATGAGTCCCTTGCTCACTTTGCCACTGGATTCAGCCTGGCTGAAGACGGCTGAAATGCCAGAAACCGGTCCTAGGAAGCTTGTTTACGGTCCAGGGAAGACATGGCTTGGAAGTTCAGGCTGGACTGTTCCCATGAGGCACAGGGTCAGACTGATTTGCATATGGTGATGGCTGAACTGGGGTGGCAGAATGGGCTAAAGAACGGTGATGGATTAAACCCAGATCAGTTGACTGGGGGTGAGTGCTTGCAATGTTCAACACTCCGTCCATCATTTCCTTTGGTTTTGCTTTGTTCGCCATAAGTTGGCAGGGTATGCTCAGACGTGAGTCCCTTGCTCACTTTGTCACTGGATTCAAGCAAGCCTGGCTGAAGACGGCTGAAATGCCAGAAACCGGTCCTAGGAAGCTTGTTTCGGTCCAGGGAAGACATGACTTGGCAGTTCGGGCTGAACTGTTCCCATGAGGCACAGGGTCAGACTGATTTGCATATGGCCATGGCTGAACTGGGGTGGCAGAGTGGGCTAAAGAACAGTGATGGATTAAACCCAGATCAGTTGACTGGGGGTGAGTGCTTGCAATGTTCAACACTCCGTCCATCATTTCCTTTGGTTTTGCTTTGTTCGCCATAAGTTGGCAGGGTATGCTCAGACGTGAGTCCCTTGCTCACTTTGCCACTGGATTCAAGCAAGCCTGGCTGAAGACGGCTGAAATGCCAGAAACCGGTCCTAGGAAGCTTGTTTCCGGTCCAGGGAAGACATGGCTTGGCAGTTCGGGCTGGACTGTTCCCATGAGGCACAGGGTCAGACTGATTTGCATATGGCCATGGCTGAACTGGGGTGGCAGAGTGGGCTAAAGAACGGTGATGGATTAAACCCAGATCAGTTGACTGGGGGTGAGTGCTTGCAATGTTCAACACTCCGTCCATCATTTCCTTTGGTTTTGCTTTGTTCGCCATAAGTTGGCAGGGTATGCTTAGACGTGAGTCCCTTGCTCAATTTGCCACTGGATTCAAGCAAGCCTGGCTGAAGACGGCTGAAATGCCAGAAACCGGTCCTAGGAAGCTTTTTTCCGGTCCAGGGAAGACATGGCTTGGCAGTTCGGGCTGGACTGTTCCCATGAGGCACAGGGTCAGACTGATTTGCATATGGCCATGGCTGAACTGAGGTGGCAGAGTGGGCTAAAGAACGGTGATGGATTAAACCCAGATCAGTTGACTGGGGGTGAGTGCTTGCAATGTTCAACACTCCGTCCATCATTTCCTTTGGTATCACACATGTGTGTGCACGGTTCCCTGGTTCTGCGCACAATGCTTACATTATGAGGAGTAGTCGCATTGCAACGCTGATGTCACAGATGCCAGCTCAGCATGCCTGGCTTGTCGGTGTGTACTGACTGTTTCTTGTGTGTGTTTGTCAATGTTGTATTCCGCACTCCTACAAAACTCAGCTTCTTGTTCATTTTTGTGTGTGTCGGTGACTCTGGATACCCCAACATGCCGTGGTTGCTGACACCCCTCAGGAACCCTGTGACACCAGCCGAGATGCGCTACAATGAGGCACATGGTCAGAGCAGGAGGGTGATTGAGCGGACATTCGGCCTCCTGAAAAGCCACTTTCGCTGCCTGGACAAGACCGGAGGGGCCCTCCCATATGAGCCTGCAAATGTGTGCAAAATAATCCTTGTCTGCTGCATGCTAAACAACATGGCGGTGGGGAAGGAGGTGCCTCTCATCCAGGATGACGATGACGATAACCAACGTCCGGCACCTGTGAAGGATCCCGGCCTGGGCCAAGATGCCAGTGATGATGAAGATGATGGTGAAGTACCCTCACAGCTCATCAACAACTTCTTCACCTGAAAATGAGTTTCCAGGGTTGTTATGTGGATGTATGGAGGTAGCCTGGAATGTGTTGTGCCAGCTCTGTTGCTGTCTGAGTGTGTCTGTGTGCCACTTGACTGGATGCGTGCTGTGATGCGTCCATTCAGGTGGTGTGTACTCCACAATAGGGTGGTACTGCTAACTAGTGTTTGTGTAGGTGTCTTGCAACATGTTTTGTGCATGTGTATTGCATTTCTCTCCTGTTCTTCTGTGCTTTTGACTGTATCTTGTCTGTCCTTCCAAGGGTACTTTGCCTGTTGTGTGGTCAACACTGACCCCCATCACCCAGACGCCAACACCAGTGTGGAAGTTGCTAAATCCCATCAACTGATGTACCACACATCCCTGGACTTCCATTCTCCAACACATTGGGAGCGTGTGTCCACTGTTACGTAGAATTACCGTGCAACTAGTGTGGAATAAACGTGTTGCTGATGTGTAATGAACCTGTGAAACGCTTTGTTATGTCCCTTGTCTGTCTTCCCACATCTGACTGACATCTGCTTACCTCACCTGTGGACTTGTTACCACTGACTGGGGTTGGTGTTGTGTCTGTGCATGCCAATGCGTTTCAGGTCAACATCATTGTGTGTGATGAGTAACATGGGCATGGTGAGTATGGTTTGTGTTGCCATAGTGGTGTATCTCCCTCACATGTGTCACATCCCCATGACTCACCTTACTTCGGTCACATTGTTGCAGTATTTGGCATGCACTGTGTTGTGTAGCAGATCGACATCTCCCTGAACATGACAAGTTGGAATCACAACAGAGGCAAGTATGGTGTACGGGTGAGTTTATTTACAAACATGTGTGAGGGAAGTGCACAGGATGGTGGGTGCTGTACATTGGTTTGGGAATCCAAAGTTCACATTGGAGTTGGAAGTGCTGGTAGATGAAATGTCCAGAGTAAAGTCCACAGTCATCTGATACATTGGCCCAACATGAACCCTCCATGTCATGTGGGCTAGTTGTGTGCGATTGGACAAGGTGAACGGGTTGCGCACAAAGGACATTGTCCAGAATAGGTTTAGAGGCCCTGTGGGATGTGCTGGGACATCTGCCTCTCACATGTCCTTCTTCGGACGACCCCTCTTCATCCGGGGGGGATCCTCATGTGCAGGCCTCTTTGGGGCAGGGGACCCTCCGCCATAGTCCTCCTCCCTCCCTGTAGTGCTGGCAGATGGTGTGGCGACAGATGTTGTGGGCAAACAGGGGGGTGTGGACAAGTTGGAGTTGATCTGGCGGAGGCATTATAGTATGTCCTGATGCACCGCAGTAATGTCATCCCATTTGGCCTCCATGCGGGCATGGTGGGCGACCTGCTCGTGTTGGACAGACTTTGATATTATTGTTGGCCATTTCTCAGCATGGCCTTGAGCTCCCCACAACAGAGCCCAGTGTCAGACATCTTATCAGTCCCTTCACACTCCCTGTGAGGCGAGTATGATTCAGTTTGATCTTGCTGGGCCATGTGGGTGGGTGTAGGTTGTCTGTGACTGCGAGTCCCATCATACACTTGGCTACACTCCCCTTCCCAGCATGCACATACTTCCTCCCTCTTGACTCTGCTTCCCTGTGAGGTGGTGTGACAGCAATGGCAAGATGGCTGACTGTGAAGTCCTGATGTTTGTTGTTGGCCATTTCCCAGCATGGCCTTGTGCTCCCCACAACAGAGCCCAATGTCAGACATCTTGTCAGTCCCTTCCCACTCCCTGTGAGATGAGCATGGTTCAGTGTGAGCTTGCTAGGCCATGTGGGTGGCTGGGGATTGTCTGTGACTGCAACTACCATCATGCTCTTGGCTACATCGCCCTTCCCAGCATGCCCATACTTCCTCCCTCTTGACTCTGCTTCCCTGAGAGGGGGTGTGACAGCAATGGCAAGATGGCTGACTGTGAAAGCCTGGTGTTTGTTTGGCTACAAGTCACACAGCAGCACCCAGAGCGGGGTATCTTTTGCTGATATTTCAATGAGGTTTGTGTCAATGCATTGTACACGGTGAGTTGTGTGGAGTTTGTGTTGGGGGGGTGTCTCCCCATGCTGATAAGTATGGTCAGGGCTGTCAGTCCTCCTTCCCATCATGAAACGTGCTTCCATTGTAGGGCATGCAAGTTGTCTTTCAGGATGACAGTCAGTGGTGTCCTGCTTCTGATTTGCACACAAGCCCTAGCAGGGCCTTGTGCTCCCCACAGCAGGAGCCAGTGTCAGCCATCTTGTCAGTCATTTTCCACTCCCTGTGATGTGGGCATGTTTCAGGGAGGTCTTGATGGGCCAATCAGGAGGGGGAGCATAATCTGTAACTACACGCCCCATCATGCTTTTGGCTCCACTCACTTCACCTGCACCCCACTATTCCTTCCTGACAGTCAGCTGCACTGTGAGGTGGTGTGTTTGTGGTGGCAAACTGTCTGGCAGTCACTATGAGATGGCAGGTATTGTGTTTGTGTGACTGGCATACACATCTTGGGCTGATTATTGGTTAGTGTAGCTTTGCTTGCGGTGCATGGTTTCACAGTCCCCTTGCCACACAATCTTGAGTATGTTGATTGTGTACACACCAGGCTCTGGGATGTCTGTTAGGCCATGGACGCTCTCTGGTGGTAGGATGTCCCGCACCTTCTCCTCCCAGGTCCTGAAGTAGACTGGTTTGGCAGGAGGGCCACCGCCGGTGCACTGACTCAGGGCGTGATCTTTTTCGATGAGTTTCTTGACCCTCCTGCATACGTCATACCACCTGTTCTGGATATCGTCCTTAGTGCACCTTGCTGGTGCTTGGGCGTTCACCTTGTCCACAATCCTCGCCCACATCTTGGTTTTCTGTGAGATGGGGTCCTTTGGACCAACGTACCAAACAAATGTGGCTCTACTCTGATGATCTCGTCTACCAGCACTTCTAACTCACTATCTGTGAACTTTGGATTCTTCTTTGGGGGCATGGTGAGGGGTGGTGGTGGTGAGGGATGTGTGTGTGAGGGTGCAAGTGATGGTGGGTCGTTGTTGGTTTTGCTGGGTGTATGTGTGTGTGCTTTTGTATGAGGTGCTGATGGTGGGTGAGTTGTGTGATGGGTGAGTTGTGAGTGTGTCTGTGGTTGCTGTGTACTGGTGTTTGCTGCTGGCTGTGTCTCCAGTTTGCAAGGGATGATGGTAGTGATTGTAGTCCTTTATATAGTTGGAGTGGTGGGTGTGTCTTTGTCCCATGTTTTTTGTGGTATTTATTGGCTTTGTCATTGCTTGTTTGGTCCTTTTTTTGTCTTTTTTCCTTTGTGTTTTGTAGGCATGAAGGAGACGTTCATGTGACGGAAACGGATGCTGCTGTTGTCTCATGCGGGCTTCTCCGCCTCGTTCACGCTGCCTATCTTCTGTGTTTGTTACGCGGCGGTCGCAGCGGTCTCTATTGCTTGTGGGCCGGGTTGTCTGTGCGTGTCGGTCGTGCGGCTTGGTCTCCATGCGAGTCGGTCTGGTTTTATACGCATTGCATCGTACTGCGCAAATCGTACATCGTGGGTACGGGTCGGTCGGCTTCATTCCGGGTTCGTGTCGGTCGGTGATAATCACGTCGGTTTTCCGTCCGGATCACTATTTTCCCTACGGCTCGGTCGTATGGCTTGTATTCCGTACGTGTCGGTTGTAATTCACACACGTTGCATCGTACTGCACAGGTCATACGGCGCTGGTCTGTGTCGGTCGGTATTCGGTCCGGGTCCGTGTTGGTCGGTTCATTTTGCGTCCGGAATCGGAATCGGCCCCTAAGTGAACTTTGCTTGCATTGATTTATAAGTTGCAAGCCGGGACTGTAAAATGTAGGATTGGAAGTGTCAAAACCATGACTATTTTTAAGCATAACCAGTGACTATGTAAATGAGTTTTATTCAGATTGGTTTTATTTGGTTACTAAAAGTTAATTCCATGAAACTCTGCGGGCACAGTGCCCGTTGAATTTATGATAGACAACCCTACTGCAGAGCTTACTTAGTGGACCATTAAAGAGAACCAATATGTAAATAATTGAAAAGACCTTTGTGCTCTATGGTCACACGATAAAACCACATTTGTACAACCAACAACTTTGTGTCCTTAGATCTGATAGGACTACTTGCATTTGCCTCATAAAATGATTCTGGAAGCATCAAATGGACATGTGTGACCTATACCTGTGCCTGCCTTGCTGGAGGTACACCTGTATAGACTTAAAACCAAAGAACAGCTAAAGGAATGAGAACAATCCCAGGCACGTTTTCATCCAGATGTAGGATGTGCATTGACTTACAGTGCAAGAAATGGGCATCCTAATCATAGAATGCTGGATATGTGCGCTTTGACACGGCCAAACAAAGCAGGAGCCTAGCATTATTAACATGGTTGACTCATTCAAGCCGATGAGGAACAGTGCAAATGGACACGTGCTACAAGATTTGCAAGTCAAAATACTGCATAGCAGAATATCAACTTGCAACAATATACACTGCATGATATCAACTTGCACAATATTGGCAAGGTACGCATAAGTAACTGGAGATATAGTTTTCTACCTCTATGTCTACTTAAATGGCTACACTGTGCTGCTTATCTTGATAATATTGAGCAAGTTGATATTGTGCACTTAATACTGTTGAATATTGTTAGATTTGGGGGTCTCTAGTTGGCAGAGGTAGGTACCTTTGACCAAATAGGGACCCTTGCGTCTGGTCACGGTAAGGGGCTACACTCCTAAAATAACCCCTGCTCACCCCCTTGGTAGCTTGGAATGAGCAGGCAGGCTTATCTCAGAGGCAATGTGTAAAGCATTTGTGAACACATACAGTAATACCGTGACCACACTACAGATGGACACCACACAGGTTGTATTATAAAAAATAAGTATTTTATATAGACTTATCACAAGACCAAACGACAAAGATCCACAATACTGTACTCAAAAATAGACTTTAAAATGGTAGGAAATAGCTCAGTTCTCTTAAGATTGTAAATGCAACACTTTACTCTCAAAGTACCTTGGATGCGTAATGCAAAGCAAACAAAAGGGTCGCAGTGCAGGTGATGCGTCGGTTCCTTACACTCAGGGGAGTGGATGCGTCGGTTCCTTACCGCTGCGCAGGGGAGTTGATGCGCACTTCCTTACTGTGTGGGGAGGTGATGCGTCGGTTTCTTAATGCTCTCCGGTACGATGTGACATGATGGTGCCTCGATGCGATACTTCTCTCTGGCAAAATGGCGTTTTGGTTACGATGTGACAACGTTAATGCAATGCGTGCATGCCCGACGGCCGTGTGGCGACTCAATGATCTTCTGAGCCGCGGCAGCCCCGCGACATGTTTCTCCGGTGATGCAACGGGCTTCGGTGATGCGATGGGGACAGGGGTGGCACGCTTCCTTGGCGATGCTACTGCAACTGCTGCGGCGGCGACACGCTTCTTGTCGCTGAGTCGCGCTTCCAGCTCACAGCAACACGCAGTCTCTCAGAAGGCCCAGCACAACAGCAGGCACTTCAACCCCCATCAAGGGAATTCAGGGGGGAGCTGGTTGATGAAGTCTTGTATCCCTGAGACTTCAGGCAGGAGACAAGCTCAGGATTCTTGGAGATTCTTCTTCAAGTTGATGAAAAGCACACTCAGTCCTTTTCTCCTTTCTTTGGCAATGAAGCAACCACTGCAGGCCAACCCCCAAACACACAGCACAAGGGTAGTCTCCTCCTTCAGCTTCCTGGTTCCTGGTTCTTCTCCTCAGCAAAGGTTTGTCTTGATTCCCAGAAGTGAACTAAAGTCCTGGGGTCTGGGTCTCCCTTTTTATACACCAAAATCCTGTGTCTGTACCTAGTCCAAACCAGTTCTGGGTGCATCATGCCAGTGTACACCTTCTTCCTTTGTCAGTGAGGGCCAGGGTCTGCATTGTGGAAAGCAGGCACAGCCCTATTCAGGCCCAGGTGCTACTCCTCCCACCACTCCTCATGCAGATAGGTCTATTCAGCCTTGTGCTGACTCACCCTGTCTCCTGGAGCCCCCCCAGGCCCTGCCACTCAGAAACCAGACATGGATTACACAACCTAGCAGAGGCCGGCTTGGATAGTTAGGCAAGGAAATACCTACTTTCTAAAAGTGGTATTTTCAAACACAGAATGTTAAAACCAACTTCACTAAAAGATGTATTTTATCATTGAGGCATACCAAATTTGTTTTTCTACCATGTTCCCAGGGTCAGTTATGTTTATAAGGTGTTATAATCAAACTTCCCATTCTAGCCTATGGGAGCAGGTAGACTTTTAATAGTGAAAAACGAAAATGGCTGTAATTCACTATCAGGACATGCCACACACATCAGGGCTTGTCCTACCTTTTACATACAATGCACCCTGCCCTTGGGCCTACCCTAGGGATGGTCAACATGTAGAAAAGGGATGGTTTAGGGTCTGGCAAGTGGGTGCACTTGCCAAGTCAACATGGCAGTTCCAGACTGCACACAGGCTCTGCAATGGCAGGCCTCTGACACACTTTACAAGCTGCTCCAGTGGGTGGCACAATCCATGCTGCAAGCCCACCAGCAGCATTTGATTTACAAGCCCTGGGCACACGTAGTGCACTGTACTAGGATATGACAAGTAAACCAAATAAGCCAATCATGAAGTCACTAATCCGTACATCAATTTAACATAGGGAGCACTTACCCTGTGGCACTGAATAGCAGTGGCACAGTGCCCAAAGCATCTAAAACCAGCAAAAACACCAGAGGCAACAGCAAAAAATGGAAGGGAGACCCACGCCAATGGTGCCAGGTATATCAAATATCTATATTTAAAAGTCACTATTGTGGTAGTACACTAGTACAGGTCACGGTCAATAACATCTGATGAGCATTCAAGGTGTTGGAACATAAATACCTTCCCTAAAAGGAACAAAGTAAGGGAGAAAAGTGAGTGAGTCTGAATTCGTCTTTGGAGTTCACTATTGAGACAATTGAGGGAAAACCTGGTCCAAATGATACACATAAGATCATACAAGATAATAAAGTAGAAATAGACTGAGGTCGTACTAAGGTCATAAGACAGTAATAATCATAACATTCAAACATTCTTTCAATAAAGATGATGACATTATCCATGAGTTAAAATAAATAACAGCCACACTATTATGTTACCGGGAATCACAATGAGCAATAAGCATCCCCTTCCCTTCTGGCTCCACGCTGTCCTCTGATGCAGAAAACAGCAGGTGGCAGAAGGAGGGAGCTGTGTGCCACATAGCAAAGCAATGTGGGCATAGGGCCCCCATGTCTCAGCAGTTTCAGCTCTATGCCTCCTGAGCCCTTGGAGGCCCAACATCTGCATTTACTGGTCAGGGACTTCTCTGAATTGAGGCAGTGAAGGTGATTGCCTGAGATGTAGAGGTAGAGAGTTCCAGGACTTTGCAGCGAGTTAGGAGAGGATCTTCCTCCAGGCGAGGTCTTGTGGATCCGTGGGATAGTAACCAGGGTCAGTTGGGTGGAGAGGAGATGTCTGGTTGGTGTGTGGAAGGAGAGGCTGTGGTTGAGGTATGCAGGTCCTGTGTTGTGGAGGGCTTTGTAAGGTGATTTTCTTGTTAATCGGGAGTCAGTGAAGGTCTCTCAGGTGACTGGAGAGGTGGCTGCGGTGGGGATGTCCCGGATGAGTCTGGCAGAGGCATTCAACATGCTCTGCAATTTCTTTTGGAGTTTTTGGGTGGTGCCGGCATAGAGTTCATTGCCGTTGTTGAGCTTGCTACTGATGAGCGCCTGGGTGACCGTTCTCCTGAACATGGTGTGGGTCAACTTGAAAATGTCCCAAGCAGGTAGAGAGTGTGGAAGCAGGAGGATGAGATGGCGTTTATTTGGTGGTTCATTGAGAGCAACAAGTCGAGGGTGATGCTGAGGTTGCATGCGCGGTTGGTGGGTGTGGTCATTCAGTCGATTTGTGTTAAACGGCTAATCACCAGACAAGATATCCACACGGTTTCATGATGCGAAAGACTCAGTTGAATAGCCAGGTCTTGAGGGCTTTCCAGAATTCTGATAGAGATGGGGAGGTCCGGAGCTGCAGGGAGAGGCTGTTCCATGTTTTATCTGCAAGGTAGGAGTAGTAGCATCTTACACTTGTGCTACTGTTAATGTGGGGGTTGTGAGCAACTGAGAGGAAGGCAGAGCGTAGTTGTCTGGCTGGTAGATGGAAGCTTAGGCGTTGGTTGATGTAGGCCGGTCCTAGGTTGTGAAGGGCCTTGTATGCACGGATCAGCAGCTTTAATTGGCAACACTTCGGTTTTGGGAGCCAGTGGACTTCCCGGAAGTGAGGGGAGATGTGGGTCAGTTGGGGGACAAACAAATGCAATAGAGAAGGCAACCACAGTATGAATTAACTATGTGCCTGTGTCTGTGTGTTTTTCCACCTTCACCACAGAAACAATGCCCTAGTCATTGATTAACGCGGATAGGGACAGGAAATCTCCAGCCCCTGCTTCAGTATTGTTGATCGTGCCTCATGTAGGGGCAGAGTTGCAATGTATTTGAAGAGCTTCCTTCACTGAAAGATGAGTCATGGATAGGATGTCTGTAGTAGGCCACTAATTAAATTCCATGGATGGCTATCTAATAATGAATGGCTACTACCTATCCTGACCTCTGCATTCTGGCAAAAGGTATTTGATGAAAGGGTTTCACCCATTTATTCCCCTAAATCTTTCAATTTTTAGACTTTAGACTAACAGGTTTATTAACTGCCATGAGCAATTCCCAGTACCTGAGTTCCACTCACTGTAAGCTCTATTATAATCTATTGGGGGTGCTAACTACCACTTTTTAAGTTATTCTACACTATGGGCCAGATCTACACCAAACTACAGTTTCATCCTAGTTAGGCCTCGAGACTCAAATAACGCACCAATATCATATTAAACAGTGATCCCAAATTCATATTCAACATTCAATTCCAGATAACGACTCTCTTTGTGGCACTTCAAGATTGATCATTTTTCTCTGACTAAGCTTCCAATTAAATTCCAGGCTTTTGTTCCAGTTACTGAGCCAAGGTAATTATTCTGCTGTCCAACTGGAGGATCAAAGACCTCCCCACACAATAGCAGCATTAGCCAGAAAATAAGCCCGCTCCTAGGAAAGGAAAGGGCGGAGACAGACTCTGAACTGCAAGTGCTAATTACTTTTCACACTGCACCTGACCTAGAAAGGCACAAACTCAAAAGAATAAAGGGGAATCAATCACAGGACGGGATGTCCCTTGAAGGTTTGCAGGGAAGGTTGAAGCTATGGCAGTGAAGTGATGATGTTTTATCCTAGGATTGGGCACACGTGCTCAGCTTCTAGAACGTTCCACCTCCACTTAAAATCCCTCATTTGGGAGAGAATTTGAGTATAGTCTGGGCCCGGGAGGAAGCAACAGTGGAGGAATGCCCAGCTGAGAGAGAGGAGACACCTCACCCTTACTGCAGGGATGAATTCAAGAACTTCTGACTTCAGTTGACACTAGGGGACTAGGATTTCTTTTTTCAGGGCAGTGGTACTGGCCCCCTGCACTCTCCGAGTACATTAGAGGGATGACCCGATTGGGGATTAATGAGGGTTCCCGTGATCTTCTGTCAACTGGTCCTGCAGATGTGTTTCCTCCAAAACGAGGAGACCCCTGACTGCTGCTGACACACAGGTTGCTTGCTGGCAGCCAGGGGAGTATAGGCAGGTAGAACAATCTGTTTTGGAAGCCAAGGAAATGAGCTAGGCTCCTAGACAGAAGGCAGTTCCTGGGCAAGGAGGGAGCGCAGTAAAATCCAAGCTCCCAGAAGGAAACACAGATTTTGAGGCCAAGAGGCCTAAAGAATAATAGCTAGAGGCAGCCACCAGGAGCTGAAAGACACTAAAGTCACTTAAATTGGCCAAACTGGGCCCAAAACAATCCTAAGCGAAATCTGGTGCCCTCAGGTGACCAGTTCTGTCCAGTGGGTCAGTGCAATCAAGATGGAATAAGGGAGAGGTCAGGCATGGTGTCCCCTCCCCAGGAATGCCTTAGTCCCGAGGGCCCTCAGTTCCCAGAGACTTGCGCACGGAGAGAAAAGGGAGCTGTGGCTGAAAAAGAAACATGAGAGCTACCACTCTATCATCTTTAAAGGTTCCCAGGGAAGGCCAGAGTCCTTGGAGCCTCCACCAGGCATGAAGAGCTCCAGGGCCAATGAGAAGAGGCAAAGGAGGCGGTGCTCTCCTGCAGGAGCATGGCTGAGTTGAAGAAACTATGTCCCTGCTCTACCTGAACAAATGAATGTTGCTGGCTTGCTTGCTGGCATCCCAGAAGTGCCAGCCAGGCAGGAAGATGGCTTGGGACACATAGGCTGGGATTCCTTAGCAGCCCTCTGACTGGCTTTGTTTGGTGCCACGTAGGAGGGGCAGCAGCATCCAGAAACAAAAAAGAAACAAGCATTTACAATGCAATGGTCTCGGCATTGGTAAATTTAGAGCTATTGACATTGCTCATGACATTATTTTTGTTTATGTTTTTAAAACATTTAAAGAAACGGCATTGTTATGAGCAATGACCATAGCTCTAACTTTAACAATGCCGAGACCGTTGCATTGTAAATGCTTGTTGTGCCTTGTTATCGCGGACACACATACGGATCTGGCATCTCGCGCATTTTGTAATTATTCAGTAACATACCATCACCAATCGCATAAGACGCTAGGTAAAACAAGCGTTGGTTGCTAATTTATCACCTCACATCTCAGTGCCAATCTCTTAAGATCTGGGGGCAGCAGTCACAGCTATGCGGCAAACGGAGCACCGGCCCTGGGGCACTGATTGCAGGAAGGGTCGTGACTTTAAAAAAAAATGCTTGTGCTAAGCTTCTTTCGGGTTCTCCGCCCCTCGCTCCATGGCACTCAGATGAGAACTGTGCCTCCGCATAACCCTCCCCTCCCCGCTCTATCTATGTGGGGCCGCACTTCCAGCTCTGCGCACAAGCTATAACTATAACAAAATAATGTATGATTGTATCACTGCCGAAGTTCCTGGTGCATTCGGCAAAGAAGGATCACGAGGCAAAACGATCACATCACATAGTCTAGCAAGACCAGGGTGGTGCAAGCTTCACTTCATTAGAGAAAACGCAAAACACATGTTGCAAGTGCAACACCAAGGGGGAGACTTTTGTTTGCTTTTTGACTAACTTGTATCTGTAATGGAGAGATAGTTTGGATGCGCCTATGGTGAAATGACTGTGCACACAACAGACATGCGTAATACTCCAAAACACTGCACGGATACAGTCCATGTTCACACGCGAGGCACGCAGACCTACATACAGAAAGCTCTCAATACACAACCACGCTCACTGAACACAAACAGTTATTGCAATGCCATGGCACAAGTCCCAAAAAAAGGGGGGGGGGCTAACTAAGTTAACATGCAAGTCACATCACGACGTGTGACGTCACTGCACGCGACATCGACTGTGATATCAAAGGAAGTGACATCACATCATCTGTAAAATAATTTTAAAAAATGAGCATTTAAATGGCTATTCGTGTAAATACTCACACATAACAATACAGCTGACATTCCTTGCAGTACAAGCTCTTATATTTAAGGACTGAACAAAGTGAAAAGCTTGCTTCCAAACCGGAGTGTCCCTTGAATGCTTGCTAAGTGATAACAAGCCTTTGTTTCCCCTCCACTGCGCTAGCTCCAGGGTGCTCCCACAAAAGGAGAACTGATGGCCTTTAAATTAGCCTTTTGTCTTGGGCTCAGCGGGTGGGGGGATCCACTGCCCCCTGCACGTTGTTACCCCGCGGAAAGCAGTCAACAGCGCAGGCGATCCTGAATATGGCAAGGGGACAACTCACTAGAGCGCAACATCTTAGCAGGGGGGGGGGGACGTCTACCCTCTACCAAACTTAGCAAAATTGGTACCTTAGTTAAAGTAACCCAGGTGCATTCGCTGTTCATTATGTGTTAAAGACGCTGCTCTTGCCGGCGTTACTCATGTTATCGTCCCTGGATAGGTCGGGGTTGCTGTTGTCATCGCTACTAAGCTTCTGCTTCTTGCCCGGCATCTCGCTGTTTCCCGCCAGAGCCGCCCCGCTCTCGGACATGTTCCGCTTCCTAGATTGCCTCCCAGACTCGGTTCAACCAATGGCGGCCATGCAGCTGCTGCTGCAAACGCTAGCAGTCTATCGAAACAGAAATAAGACAACTGTTAACACTGTATGATACACCGCTTGTGTTAAGTATGTCTTTGTACTAAGGGTACGTACCACCTTGCCCGTCCCCGCTCTGAATTTAAGATCCAACCGCACTACGCTCCCCTCGCCCCCTCCCTCTTTCCTTTTCCAGTGCCTGGCGAATCTTCTGTCCAGCGATAGGGGGAAGGACTGGGGGGGAGGGGACGCAGCCACCCTGACATTCACAGCAGAAATGAAAGCACTGCTCGCGAACAAACACTTGGGAACAGCCTCGTGTAAAGGGCGCGACTCTGCTGACCCAATACATGCCATTCTTTTGAGTGCGTCCAGGATCACACGGGGCCGTCCCCCGCCACCCACCCAGAAACAGTAGGCTGCTAATGAGAGCGACGCTGCCCTTCTATGTAAATAATGCACGTCAAACAGTAGGGCACGTTTGACGTGAGTGATGACACTTCACGCCAAGCTGTATAGGCACTTACTCGGTGTCTGGAAATGGACGTATTTATATGTAAACATAAATAAAATGTGGCTTAGTGTACACAAAGAATGTTTTGCTTGGATCATGAAACGTGATGCGCTCCGACGTCCAAAATGACAGGCAGCGCTATACAAAACCATAAATTAAACAAACATCAGCTACCCTGCGGTGTCACCTGCCATTGCAGGCCCCTTACAAAGGTTTTTCAGACTTTTGCAGTTTTTATATAGGCCGCAAGGAGGAAGCTGCGAGCCGCGCGCACAGCGTTCGGTAATCTCAGCAGCAGAGGGATGAGGCACGTGGAGGAGCCGGGAGGTGAGGGAGCAACGCCGGGACACCACCGCCTTTCTCCGAGGCACAGCAGAAAATGCCTCGGAGAAAGGGAGTGTCCTTTTCGGATTGGGGGGCGTGTTTTGCTGTTGTCTCCTCCCTGAGACTTCTCGCAAAAAACACGCCCCCCGATCCGAAAAGGACGGGGCTTCAACGGAGTGACTGGACCTCTTCTCCAGTGGCTGGCCAGCATTTAAGAGGCCAGCCAATGGAGAACAGGAGAGAAGAGGGGCGGGTGCAAGCCCCTCTTCTCAAAGTCACTCCAACTCATTAAATCTCGGAGCGAGACTGCGCAAGCGCAGCCTTTCGCAGCCGAGACCTAAAAAAGGAGTGGTGCAAGTCCGCAAGCTTGAAAGCAAAGGCCTGGTTGTAGCACAAGGCCACTGAACAAGTATGCATAGCCTAGGGCTAAAAAGGAAGGAGAAACATTAGCATATTTTTCTCTTGGTGACCCAGGAAAGACAGGGGAACCACCAACGTCCATCAAAGTGCTTATGGTGATGCCAGGAGCGTGGCAGCCCCCGAAGGAGCCCACCACAATGTTTTTTCTCCAATGTTGCCTCACCTTTTCCTGGGGTGTTGCATTAATGATCCTGGGAGGGGGCTTCTTTGTTCTCATCTCAAGCACTCCTAGAGCTAGGGCTTTTGCTCAAAGGCTCTGGAATATGGAGGTCCCTGCTGGCTGGTTTCATGTTAAAAATATGGCTCATGTTATCTTGAAATTAAAATGCTTTAATGACAATGAAAAAATTAACAGTTAATGACTACGTGTTAATTAAAATATTGGGAAGTTTTATTGAAGGCCACTGAACTGTTTTGAAATGCTTTATTGGCAATCACATGGTAAACAGTAAAACATTACAAGCCCGCATGAGAGTCATTGTAGGGTGGAACCATCCTTAGTTATTATAAAGGTGTTGCATTGGTCTAGTGTGACATTTTCTGCTTTTATTAAAGTGGTGACACCCGGGCAAAGGCAGGAGGTCTGCCTTTTAATGGCTGCACCCCATTCTACTGTGAGTAGAGTATATAAGGGGATTTGTGATTATAGGGCTCAGGAATCACTATGGGTGTGAACTGTTGATAGAGTGTCACCATAGCTACGTCCATCTGCCATCATATGTATATTCATAAATTACTTTGTAGAATTAAGTTGTGTGTGCATAATAGAGTCTGTTTCCTTTTTACATGGAAGCACACTGAATTCACATGATTTATTGGGTGTTGCTTGTTGCGTGCCTGCGGACTGGGGTACTAGCCTAGCCACCACCCCTTAGTAGATCTTGGACTGCCCCACGTCACTTGGTACACAATACACAGAACATTTCACACTTATTATCTGTGAGACTCACATCCTTCCCTACTAATAGCCCAATTTTATGCAGTGCACAATATTGGAAATCACAAGAAAAGGCTAGCACTCCAAATGTGACGTTATTCATTGTGATTGTGGCTCTACCAGTACACATCTGGCCAGTGTAACTCCAACTTTGTACTGGCTCTTTGAGATTTAGGAAGATAAGAAAGGGCATTACCAAGGTTTTGATATATAAACAAATTGGGTTAAATCATCTAATCTGTAAACAACAGTTCAAGGATTCAATGCTGTGTTGGAAAGTGGATAAAAGTGGTCGATTTCTGGATAAAGTGGCATAGAAAAATGCAAGCATTCATATCTTGGTAGAAACGAGTCTGATTTCTGAGCGTTTTCAAAGAACATGAAATAATTATATTTGGTTAGGAGAAAAAAAGCATGTGGTCTGTCAAATAGAATGGAACGTTCCTGTAAAATCAAGTTTGAAATATTCCTGAAATTATTAAGCATGCGGGCCACCACTGCCTGACGAATGCTGTAAAGAGCCTGCTGGCGAGCTTCTCTTTCTGAATGTTATCCGGTGAGAAAGAGGCTATGAGAATGACTGGAGACAGAGACTCTCTTTAAGCAGTTTAGGAACTGAACATGACAGCGCCAGGCTAATGTTTTGCGGCTCCTTATTCTGGGAATTATGCAAAGTAAACCCACAGGAATACTGCTACGTATAATGATTTCACGCAGAACCTAAATGGAGCATCGGATATATATGCGTGCGGGGGAGGGAATGCAAGTCAGCATTTACTTTTTCATATGAAAGGGCTGGACAGAGGCGGAGGAGTCTACAGAGAAATTGAGAGATTTTCAGACAGGCCTCTGGTGCCTCCGAAAAGCAGTTAGATCTGAGATAGAAACAGTCAAATAACATGACTCATTCTACCCCAACCCTACATGCATTTTGGAGGCATCTGGACTGCACTCACTAAACGAGGGTCTGTCCAATGAACTCGAGGCAACAGCTGAAGGCGTGCAAGAGAAATAATGGACTTATGTATCAAAAGTATTTACCAATTAGGTGCCCAAAGGGAAATGTGTTAATACTTGAGGGTCTAATGACCAGACTTCTCCAACGAGTAGCTCGTGAGCTATTGGTAGCTCTCTAGTTACCTGTAAGTAGCTCTCCTACAAGTAGCTCTCCTACAAGTTGTAGTGTAGTTCCTATAGTACCCCTGCAGGACTTGCGCTTTTGGATAACATACACTGTGGGCCTGGCAAATACATTTATAATGAATAGAAGATAAATTCCTCTTTAAAACTAATCAGGAATTAAGTCTACAGTTTTATTTCTCTTTTTCGAAAATCAACAGCCATGTTGTTAACTCCAATGAAAAGAAGATCACAGCGAACATACCATTCTCAGTATTACACATTAGGTAACTAAGGGGCATTCCTCCGCCCAAGTATAGACTTCGTCTAGTTTGTAATCAATTGTGTCCCGTCAGAACTTCCTTATTTTACGTTTGTGCGCCTCTTTAGCGTGACCATCCAGTTTAGCATTGATGTCCTCCAAAGTTTTATGCCAATCCTCCTGCTCCATTCTTTCTGAAATTTCATCTTTTAATTTTGCAGTCTCTTGGGTGAGCTCATTTAAAATGCTTCACAGTTCTTCAATAATCAATAAGATTAGATCTAGTGAGCATTTATTTAATATGGCGTACCACCGTGACATGAATGTTTTGTTAAACTTAAAAAGCATGGGTTTTAGGGCGATCCTTAAACCCCTAGGTATGCGCTTAACCTTGTGGTATTCTATGAGAGTGGTGGCGTGGAGACGTTGGTTGACCTCCTTCTTCATGGTGTATTCCAGTTGTCTTAGAAATTGTGTTTTAGTGCCGGCGGATGAACTAAATGTGCGTGCAAGAGATTGCAAAATTAAAAGATGACATTTCTGAAAGAATGGAGCAGGAGGCGGAGGGCGGAGGCGTATGCTCAAAAAAGGTTCACTAGAAGACTAGGAAACACCTCTTCGGAGGAAAGTATCGCAACAGAACAGGACCTATCTTTACAAAGACCACCCGCACCCACAAATTTAACCGAGGAAACTGCCACCACCTCGACTGACAAACAGTCTTTTTTGGCCTTAGGCCCATCATCAAACCTACCACCGGACAAAACAGTTCCACCAAAAGAAAGCACGTCCGGAGGGGACAAATCAAAAAAAAACACAGAAGGCGGCAGACCACAGAGGAATCCCAGGAAACAAACGTAGTTATTAATATCTCCAAGAAAACATTTAGCATTGAAGAACTACGAGTATTGAATAAAGGGACTACATTTGTTCCCACGTTTTCTTCCAACGCTTTGGAAACGGAAGTTGCACTGTTTAAATTTATGCGACGCCTAAGATTGAAATGGTTCTTTTTTAACATGCCTGAGTACCAAGATTCAACCACTCCACCTGACATCTTTCTTCCCAAAAGCAAATTCATGGCACCTACATCACACAAGAGTTTAGACAACTTTGAAACTTTGGTAAAAAAGGATCTTGAAAAGATCAGATACACCATTCCAAAATACACAAACCTTACTAAAAAGGAACAACGGATACTCAACGCTTTGAGACAAGAAACAAACATCATCTATCAACCTGCTGACAAAGGCGGAGCGCTTGTTGCCATGGATCCTGAGTTCTATGAGCAGAGTGTCACACAGCATGTAAATGACGAACAAACATACATCAAACTGGAGACAGATCCCACCAAAGAATTCATGGAATTACTCAGTTCCATTTTAGCTAAGGCAGAGGATACTGGGTTGATTAACACCAACACCAGAAAATTCTTACAAATTTCCACACCGAAAATTCCACACATTTACATGCTACCTAAAATACACAAACATGCTACCAACCCACTGTTTCGCCCTATTGTAGCTGAACCCATTGGACAATTTATAGACCATCACTTACAACCTCTTGTACAAAGTTGGGGCACATACGTAAAGGACACCAATGATTGTTTGTTGAAACTTGAATCACTTGGACATCCCTTCAGGGATCAAATCTTACTCTGCACCATAGATGTAGTCACCCTTTATACCTCCATTGCCCACAACGCTGGTTTAAAGGCTGTAGAATGGAGACTTCTTAATTCCTCAATGGATAAAGAAATAGGAGAATTTTTATTGAAGTTATTGCACTTCTCATTGTATCACAGCTACTTTTCCTGGCAAGAAAACTTTTATTTACAAAAAACAGGCACATCTATGGGATTTCCAGGAGCGCCTTCATATGCCAACAACTTTATGGCACACTTCGAGGATACCTACATCTTGCACAATCAAAGATGGGAAGCAAACATTATCGCATACATGCGTTATATAGACGATATACTCGTCATTTGGAAGGGACATCAAAATTCATTGGAAGCTTGCATACATGAATTGAACAGGCATAACCCGAGGATACAATTCACATTCAAAATTCAAACCGATCGGATCCAATTTTTGGATAGCGAAATTAAAAAAACTGAGACAGGTTTAAACACCACGGTTTACAGAAAACCTACTGATTTTACCAACAAACTTCATTATTCGAATGCTCATCCAACTTCGTTAAAAAATCATCTCCCATTGTCACAACTCATCAGAATTAAAAGGGTAACATCTGAACCTACACAATGTCAAAATTTGATAAACTAACAATTAATAAGATACAAGGAGAGAGGATAATTGGCAATTAATTATGATAATTGTGTAATTAATTTTATGGGTGTGTTTTGGTGTTTATAGGTGAAAATGGAGGGAAGTAATTTATTTTTATCGATAAATTAATAATTAGTTGTTACTTTATTTAAATTAATTCATTAGTAATTAATTATGGTAATTGTGTAATTATTTTTAGGTGTGTCTTGTGGATATTATAGTGTTAAAGAATGTGTACCCAATTAATGTTTATTTTTGTAATATTTATTATTTTTTACATTCATTTTTCGTTACGTTAAATATGGAAATAAATGTAAATGAAAATGTTGAAGTCTTTTTGTATTGGTGTAGTGTTATAGGGTAGGTAACAAAATAAATACATTTATGTTTTAAATGATTTATTTGTTTGTTAATATATGCTCCTTTCAAATAAATATTGTTTGTAAATGTATTTATTAATTTGTTTTACATAATATTTGTACCTTTTTATAATATGTAATTAATATTATATTATGTGTTCTTTTTATGTGTTAAATATACTTAATCGTATATTTTTAAAATATTGTTTATTTATTCTTAAGATTATTTAATTGTTTTAAAGAGGCACTTGAAGCAGCAAAATCAATCGTTCAACAAAAGAAACGCGAAGATCTACTCAAGAAATCGGAAAAAACTAAGAGTCAAAGGGAAGTATTTGTTCTTAACCAATCTGCTGAGGCATCTAAAATCAAAAGAATTATAAAAAACAGATGGGAGATCATCGAGCACGAACAAGACTTCTCAAATTTATTCATGGACAAACCCTTATTCGCTCACAGTCGTTCCAAAAATTTAAGAGAATACCTAAAAACCAAACCAAAGGCTAGAAACATCAACTCTAAAGGCATAAAAAAATGTTGGAACTGTGGCCAATGTAGTAGCATCATTCCGGGAAACTGTTTTACTCATCCCCATACGGGTAAAAAAATCACGTTGCATCACACATCAGATTGTAACACTGAGGGAGTCATTTATGCTATTCAATGCCCATGCGGGATTGTTTACGTAGGGAGAACCTCTTGAAAGATTAAAACCCGCATCATTGACTACAAAAGTACCATTAGCAACAAAAATTTGAATTCTTGTTTAGCCACTCACTGGGGCAACAGTTCACACACTATCCCACAGATTAGGTTAACCATTCTTGAGAAAGTTGAACAGGTTCAAGGGTTAGATTATCACACTTCCCTAGCATGCAGAGAAACTTTCTGGATAAAGTATTTGGGAACCATAATCCCGGGTGTCTCAATGATCACTATGAACTACTATGTTTCTGTAAACCGATGTACAATGACATTGTGAATATGTGAATATGTTTTATCATTCTGTTCATTCCACATATACATCTTTGTAAAGGATTTGCAATGTGACTCTAATAATATTTTTTGAGAAGGTTTATCCATGTAGAATGACTTTTTATGTTATTATTCTACGCCACGTCCATATCGTCCTTTTTCTGTTGATTTATTTATTTTCACATCCACTGTATATCCTGTGTCTTTTGGACATCAACCTCAGCACTTGTTGTTTGTCAAGACTTCCTTCTTTCCTTTTTCTTTGGACCCCACTGTTCACCTTTGTGAACAATAAAGTTCAGTGATTACCCAGAACGTGCTGTTGGTTTTAGGCTTGTGTACCTTTAAATACAACGCACAAACGATTCTACGTTATAACGTGAATGGGATTCGATGAAGTAATGGCGTCCTGGTGGTTCGGTTCGTGATACTCGTGGTAAGAATCTCCGTATTAGATTGATTTTCCACTCATATTTACGGCGGTTTTAGAGTAATGTTTTGTTGTACATACTGGATCGAAGTTTTGAAACGGTGTATACGGCTTTGTTGTTTGAGCTACGAGCCTCACTCTTCCCACATTAGGTAAGCCGCAGATCTCTTTCGCCTTCTCTCGACACGTTTAGTGCATGCAACATTATTAGGATCCCTTCCACATTGTTACTTTATTCACAGTAAACCATCACGCCTCTCTCGGCTTCGCCGAGCCTCAATGTGTTTAACGGCATTTATCCTTATTGTTTATTAATATTTTGTATGACTGCGACCAGAAGTTTGGTGAGCCCGCATTTTACGTTTATTGGATTTAACCACCTCCCCAGCACTTACTCTAATTCCCATTCACCCTTGCTCTCATACTCGTGCATCTTTTTTTATTAGGGTGCACATCAGTTGAGGTACTCCATGGAGGACATGGTTTTTAGTTCCACGTTCTGTTTTTGCATGTTATTACTACTCACAGGTGCATCCTTTCAAAAAACTCGTACGGTTCCGATTTTTACTATGGGTTAGCCCAGACTTTCTTCAGAGGCTTGTTCACTTTGAGCACACTCTATATTGGTTTTCGTTTTCTGTTTTTTCGTTCGTTTTTTACCATCTTTATAATTAGTATCACGTGCAAATCCTACTGTTGACATACTTTTCATATCCTTGTTGACAAAAAATGCATTATATATATTTTTGGTTAACTTTGCTTTTTGTTGTAGTTCCATGCGGAAGGAACAGCATTCTATCATCACACCATTTTGGAAACACACCTGAAGAAGGGTTTTAGAACCCGAAATGCATTGAGAATTGCATTATTTTGAACCTTTTATGTTATGTGCAAAGTCAATGTTATAATTCTTCTGTTATGCTTCAGATGTTATAATTTGATTACAAGATCTGGCCACGGTCAGTTGTACGTACCTATTGTGAAAGTTACATATAGGCACCTGTAGGATGCATTACATTATTGGCACTTAAGATATAATATAATAATTTTGAAAATTTCTTTGGGTCAATTTTTCTTACATCAAGTTTGATTGGCTTAACATATTTGTTGAGGAGTTTTGAAGCATTACAGGACACAGGCTGTGCATCTCACAGACCTGGGGGACCCCAGGCCTTGAAATCCGAGTTTTAATAAAGGGGTTAGGGCTAAACCCCTCAGTGAGACTGCACGCTAACTCAGTAAGAGAGTAGATCATTTTGGTTATATTTTTTAATAAACATTCTTTAATTAGGAGTGCAGGTCAACACCCATACAACGCAGTCTGGTAGCTCTGTCATGCTGACTCAACACACCCTCTCCCTCGGCATACCCAGCAAGGGCACGTATGGTATTACCACCCTAGTTAGATAGAGGGCTCTATGAAAGCACTTCAACGCTATTGATACCAAAAGGGGAAACACAGTGTTTGAGTTAGTGCATGGATGAAAGATGAAAAGGAGCTTGTCCAACAGGTGCAGGGACAGAATATCGAGACAAAATATCGAATTGCACAAATATCGTGTCAAAAATATCGTGGGTCAGGAATATTGACAGACAAATTCTCATGGTGAAGAATATCGAATTTAGGTAAGTAATATCAATTTTAAAAATATCAAAGTATTTAATGTTGTTTGCAAAAATATAGTTGTTAAAAATATCTATTTATTATTAATGTTAAGTATTTTAGTATATATTATGGTGCCGATTCCGATCCTGGAAAAATTTCCCCTGTACGAATCGTATCCGGATTTTTTTCCGTACGAATCGTACAAGTAGCGTACAAACTGCCAAGTACGATTCACATGGGAAAAACTCCATACGAATCACATCGGGAACATTTCCCCACACATCCTCGGGTCGGAAAATGTGTCCGACACATCCCCGGACGATTTACCGTACGAATCAGAAAAATGAAGTCCGACCGCGCAAGTACGATCACTCCCGTCCTTTCGATTTTACAACTGTATGGAAAAAACACCGTACGGACCGAACTCCTATAGCAACCATGGAGACATGTGGCCGCAAACGCGCCGAACACCCCACCCCAGACCCCGTATGTACGCGCAGAACACCCCCCAGCCCTCGTATGTACGCGCCGAACCCCCACCCATCCCCCGCATGTATGCGCCAAACGCCCCCGGCCGTGGATGTACGCGCTGAACCCCCACCAGTGTATGTATGGAGCTTACCCCCACCCGTGTATGTATGGAGCATACCCACACCCCACCAGTGTATGTACGGAGCATACCCCCACCCGTGTATGTACGGACCGTACCCCCACTCGTGTATGAATGGAGCGTACCCACACCCCACCAGTGTATGTACGGAGCGTACCCCCACCCGTGTATGTACGGAGCGTACCCTCACCAGTGTATGTACGGACAGTACCCCCACCCGTGTATGAATGGAGCGTACCAACACCCTACCAGTGTATGTACGGACCGTACCCCCACCCGTGTATGAATGGAGCGTACCAACACCCCACCAGTGTATGTACGGAGCGTACCGTCACCCGTGTATGTACAGACCGTACCCCCACCCGTGTATGCATGGAGCGTACCAACTCCCCACCCGTGTATGTACGGACCGTACCCCCACCCGTGTATGAATGGCGCGTACCCACATCCCACCAGTTTATGTACGGAGCGTACCCCCACCCGTGTAAGTATGGAGCGTACCCCCACCCGTGTATGTATGGAGCGTACCCCCACCTGTGTATGCACGGAGCGTACCCCCACCAGTGTATGTACGGACCATACCCCCACCCGTGTATGAATGGAGCGTACCAACACCACACCAGTGTATGTACGGACCGTACCCCCACCCGTGTATGAATGGAGCGTACCAACACCCCACCAGTGTATGTACGGAGCGTACACCCAGCCCCCCCTGTATGTACGGTGCGAAACACCACCACCGATGGATGGTGCGGACCAACACCCTGCCCGTGTCTGTACGCACCCTACCCCAGGCCTCTACACCAGCACCCTCACCCAACATCGCGCATGTACGAGTCGTACTAAGCCATAGCAAAGGACAGCACTGTACAACAACATGGCCCATGTACGCACCATACAGACGCAAAAAACACTCGTACTGAACCAGGACAAACCAAAAAAACACAAGGAGAGTCAATTCGATGCACACAACACCACAAAACATGTCCAACAAGCCCAAATACATCCTATACACTGACCTGCAACTGACAAACAGCTAAACAGAGGCCCAAAACACAACCACTCCTTATAACACACCCACCCAAAGTTCAAACACAGCCACACCCACAAATGGACCAATAAAAAAGCCCAGCACACACGAACCATGATCCTTTGCAACAGATCCACTACTGCCAGACCACAGAGACAACGCACTGCACCATACTACATACATCAATACACCTTACACTTGCACTCCTTCACACAACCACCATCACAAACACACCCTCATCACATTCACACACACACACCTGCACAACCACACTCACACCCCCCCAACCATCCACACCCACACCCCCACAACCATCCACACCCACACCCCACACCATGCCCACTAACAAGAATCCAAAGTTCACAAAGGAGGAGCTGGAGGTCCTTGTCAACGAAATCGTCAGAGTCGTGCCACAGCTCTTTGGAACATTGGTCAGACGGACCAGCATATCCGAAAAATCAGCCATGTGGCAGAGGATTGTCGATGCTGTGAATGCTGTTGGTTCCACCAGAAGGACCAGGCATGAGTGCCAAGCCAGGTGGTAGATCTGCGGTGTACGGTCCACTGCAAAATGACGGACGATCACAACCAGGGGAACATCACTGGAGGAGGGCCGCCCCGCAGACTGGTACACTACCATCCCTGGGAGGAGAAGGTGATGGCCACGCTGCCGCCGGTGGGAGTAGACGGAGTAGAAGGAGTCCGAGAGCCTGGTGAGTACACAAACAACTCACCTCACATGGGGGGAACGCCATACACAACCAAAATACCAATCATGCACGCAACCCCCCCAAAGCCAGCACCGTACACAACCACACTCCAAAAACACACACATGCTACTAGCACCTCCATTGCCCCATGCCCCAAGCAAGGCCATGCCAAGTCACAGGCCACACAAAACACCAACACAAGACAGGATGTCCCCGATTCCGGGAGGGTGGGCCTCGAAGCTAACATAGAGCAACTCTGAAGCACACAACAATGCCCTCAGCCCATATGGCCTAGGGCACAGCCATACAAACAGTGTATCCCCACACAGTACTGTGTTGCCTGCTAATGGTGGCCGCGTTGCAGGATGACATGGGTATGAAGGCACAATTTGCACATAACAGCAGCTAATGAAGACGCATTACTCTGAAAGAGTGTCAGCACACACCGCCACAGCAGCAGCGCAGACTCAGACACTCTGACCAATGGGTGCCCGGAGATAAGAAACAAACCCACATGAACAAGCCAATGGCCTTTGAAAGACCTGCAAACTGTGCGTGCCCAGGAAGCTTGGCTGAGGTGACAGAGGGTGACACACAGAGAGAGGGAGAGGGTGAGAGAGAGGGACGGAGACAGAGGTGGACACAGGGAGACAGACAGAGGGAGGGAGGAGGCTGGCAGAGGGAGGGAGAAAGGGAGACAGAGGGAGATGGACAGTGGGAGGAGGGTGACAGAGGGAGGGAGAAAGGGAGACGGACAGAGGGAGGAGACTGACAGATGGAGGGAGAAAGGGAGACAGAGGGAGACGGGACAGTGGGAGGAGGCTGACAGAGGGAGGGAGAAAGGGAGACAGAGGGAGACGGACAGTGGGAGGAGGCTGACAGAGGGAGGGAGAAAGGGAGACAGAGGGAGACGGGACAGTGGGAGGAGGCTGACAGAGGGAGGGAGAAAGGGAGACAGAGGGAGACGGACAGTGGGAGGAGGCTGACAGAGGGAGGGAGAAAGGGAGACAGAGGGAGATGGACAGTGGGAGGAGGCTGACAGAGGGAGGGAGAAAGGGAGACAGAGGGAGACGGACAGAGGGAGGAGGCTGACAGAGGGAGGGAGAAAGGGAGACAGAGGGAGACGGACAGGGGGAGGAGGGTGACAGAGGGAGGGAGAAAGGGAGACGGACAGAGGGAGGAGGCTGACAGAGGGAGGGAGAAAGGGAGACAGAGGGAGATGGACAGTGGGAGGAGGGTGACAGAGGGAGGGAGAAAGGGAGACGGACAGTGGGAGGAGGCTGACAGAGGGAGGGAGAAAGGGAGACGGACAGAGGGAGGAGGCTGACAGAGGGAGGGAGAAAGGGAGACAGAGGGAGACGGGACAGTGGGAGGAGGCTGACAGAGGGAGGGAGAAAGGGAGACGGACAGAGGGAGGAGACTGACAGAGGGAGGGAGAAAGGGAGACAGAGGGAGACGGGACAGTGGGAGGAGGCTGACAGAGGGAGGGAGAAAGGGAGACAGAGGGAGACGGACAGTGGGAGGAGGCTGACAGAGGGAGGGAGAAAGGGAGACAGAGGGAGACGGACAGTGGGAGGAGGCTGACAGAGGGAGGGAGAAAGGGAGACAGAGGGAGACGGACAGAGGGAGGAGGCTGACAGAGGGAGGGAGAAAGGGAGACAGAGGGAGACGGACAGTGGGAGGAGGGTGACAGAGGGAGGGAGAAAGGGAGACGGACAGAGGGAGGAGGCTGACAGAGGGAGGGAGAAAGGGAGACAGAGGGAGATGGACAGTGGGAGGAGGGTGACAGAGGGAGGGAGAAAGGGAGACGGACAGTGGGAGGAGGCTGACAGAGGGAGGGAGAAAGGGAGACAGAGGGAGACGAACAGTGGGAGGAGGCTGACAGAGGGAGGGAGACAGAGGGAGACGGACAGTGGGAGGAGGCTGACAGAGGGAGGGAGAAAGGGAGACAGAGGGAGACGGACAGTGGGAGCAGGCTGACAGAGGGAGGGAGAAAGGGAGACAGAGGGAGACGGACAGAGGGAGGAGGCTGACAGAGGGAGGGAGAAAGGGAGACAGAGGGAGACGGACAGTGGGAGGAGGGTGACAGAGGGAGGGAGAAAGGGAGACGGACAGTGGAAGGAGGCTGACAGAGGGAGGGAGAAAGGGAGACAGAGGGAGATGGACAGTGGGAGGAGGGTGACAGAGGGAGGGAGAAAGGGAGACGGACAGTGGGAGGAGGCTGACAGAGGGAGGGAGAAAGGGAGACAGAGGGAGACGGACAGTGGGAGGAGGGTGACAGAGGGAGGGAGAAAGGGAGACAGAGGGAGACCAAATCACCCTTGGGTGGTGTGGCCATGTCCGCTCGTCAGCAGGTGGACTGTGTGCATGTAGACAAGGTTTGGCAGTGCGTGAACCCCCCCTTCAACCTTTGATAAACACTGGGCCTTGTGTCAATCTGTGAACGAGTACATCCGTGCTGCAGGCACAAACATAACCTTACACCCATTATACCCACCCACTGTGTTTGTCAGAACCCTGTCACAAATGGTTAATTTACCTACCTGCATTCTCAAATAGCATGGAAAAAACACCATTTGGCCACGTACAGTGCAACACGTAAGGCGGCTCTGCATGGCTTGCTACGCCCGCTCACTACACTGCTGACTGCGTTCCCAAAAGATGCATCAACTAAGATTGTGTCACACATAGGTAAAGTGTCGAAAGCTGTGGCCAAGGGACATACCCATGCACAAGTGCACTGTGAGAGGAATGCTAGCCAAATCCAACCACCCAGAGGAACTGTGCCAACTCAAAAATGAATGAAACATGGATGTCGCATGTAACACAATTAACACTGTCTCTCTCACACACAGGTCAACGTCGTCGATCTCCCCCCAACACTGGGGGGAAGACTCACAGGACCAGGCTCGGCGTGAAGAGGACCCCACCGGCAGCGACGACTCTCACCACTCCGTGGATGACCCAGACCAACCTGGCCCCTCTGGTGTCCAACCCCCTGCAGCACCTGCGTCAGGTACAACTGTGCCAACCACCAATCCCATTCCTGCCACATTCCAGGAGACACCCAGGAGCCCTGCCCGCACACAACAACACAGCCAGGCTGACCAAGAAGCACAAGGTTCTCCGGGCACCCAGGAGGAGGCGGGCGACACCCCAAATGCCATCCCTCAGGGGTCCCGGAGACCCGATGTGCCCACAACGGCAGGCCAGGCGCAAGTGGGCAGGGGTGGTGGGAGTGGATGACGGCGGAGGCGCGAACCTGACCAGTTGGCTCAGGAAACAATAATGTCACACGTCAGCAACATCCTGGACACATACCGGTGTGACGCCAGGGGCATGGTCCAGATTGCGTCCACTCTCACAGACATCAAGGGGACCCTCGAGGAGATGAAGACCCTGCAGGCCGAGCAACATGCCTGTCAACAGCGACACCAAGGACGGATGGGGGCAAGACAGGCTGAGCTCGTGGCGGTGCAAACGGACATGACCCGTGTACTCCGTCGGATTGCCGAAAACATGGGCAACCCTCCCTGTGCCACCAGGCGAAGAACATCACCACCCACAGGGAGGGATCAGGAGGAGGAGGATTCATCCGACGGAGCATCACAAGCATCGTCACGGCCTGCTTCTGAGGGTCCCTGCAAGAGGGTGGGTCTTCCACGCAAAAGACCGTGAGAGTCAGCGGAACATCACCATCTCCCAGGTCACCTGGCCTGGCACCTGGCCCTCTGGCCCAACAGCAGCACATCAGCAAATGACATTCTCTGCCACATGGCCTTGCTGGTCACTGTCTGACCAATGTTGACAAAGACTGTGGCATAGACTCTGATGACTTTCAATTGCAAGGATACCAACTCCCCCTGTGAACTTTGGATTCTACATTCCCGCCAAGCACCTCTTGTCATCCCCCCAAACACGTGCCCCACCACAAATAAAAATCATCACAATCACGAGATGATGCCGTCATTTAGCATTATTCCACTACATGTGTGTGTTGTAAAGTCAAACCATGCCTGATTTCAGAAGTAACTCCAACCATCCATACCCTGGGGTCTGAGTCTGGCACAGGACACACATGGGTCACAATGTATCATCCAGTACAGACATGGAGCACCATACTCACCCGTGATGGGCCCAACCAGCTGAGGGGGTGCCCGCACAACTGTGCCTACAGACCTATTTAGAAGAGCAACAGTCATGCGCAGAGGTCAGGGATCATGTGGAGTGTCCTGGGGTGCTACTCCCAGGTATGTGTAGACACGTGGCAGAACCATGTCCTGAATGCTTGAGTCAGGTGGATGTGGAGAATGGTGGGCCGGCCAAGGTTGGATGCATGGAGATGGCACAATGGGGTGTTGGATCACAGTGCCACAAGGTTGTGTTGTGGTTGTGGGCTGCATCCTGAGTGTGTGTGTGGATTGAGAAGGTCATCCTGCAGTTGGGAGTGATCCATTCCCCCATCTCTGTTGGACGTTGATGTGGCCTGGTCGCCGGATGTAGAAGCAGAGCTGTGCAGATGCACCCTGGATGTGGACAAGTATCATGGGAGTTGTAACGCACATGTCCGTAGAGTGCAGGGTAGGATTAGACACGGATGTCGTAGTTGACCTGGGGGATGGTCTCTCTCTTGCCTTGAGGTGGATGGAACTGGGGATCTTGTGCATAATGCAGAGTGTGCTGCAGCATGAGGCACAGATGCTGCTGATCAGCATAGCACATGTCAGCAAGCAATCAATGATGAACACCAGCTCGTTTGCGTGGACACTGGGTGCCCTTGGTGCAGGGCCTGCAGCAGCATGCGCCATGTCAAGAAAACAATGCCACAAGTAGCACACAAAGACAAGGATCTCAGGAAGGAACTATGCAAAAGGTGTATGTCAAGGAAGGAATGTCTGGTTCAACATGGCACACACACACACAATGGATTCACATGCAGCACAGTGGCTGTCGTGGATACTGACATGCCACAATACCTACACAGCCATGGACATCATGCACAATACAGATTCTAATCCCTGACAAACAGCTTGCATCTTGCTACTCTACACATAGACTCATATGCACCATCTCTGAGAACAATGCCAGACATGCCGCATGCACAGTGGCAACAGACCACCATTGACAGAGATGAGGCACCTTGGAGGCAGAGGGACACCTTTATTAGTCATGTGTGTCGGAATGCTAATGCAACTCTGTCAACACATACACAGGTCATGTGGATGAACACGTGGGACCAACACTGGCACCCCCCTTTGCACCACAGATGCTGGAAATCCATAGAACTGGCACACAAGTGACGGGTTACAGCTAAACACCCCCTGCTGCTCACGGAGAGGCTGCTATACACCATTGAGCCCCTAATGGGGAATTCACACACCATGTCAACTCGGTGCAACCCGTATGTTTCCGAGGGCAGTGTTACACACATTGATGGGTTCTCCACAATCCACAATCCCATTACAGATGACTGTCACCAAGTCTGACCATCAATTCAGGTGAATTCAGCTCCATGTCATGTGCCCCATGGTGATTCTACATGTATGTAAAGTATCCAAACATGAACAGGAGCAGTGCACACACATTCAAAACAAATACCACTCCCAAAAAGCCGTGCTGCATCCCTTACCCTAAGGAGATTTTCAAACTTGTCCGTGCATGTAATGCCGATTCAGCACATGTTGCTGTGTTCATGAGGAATAGCAGGAGCACAACAATGCCACCAGCAGACAGCATGTGCAAGTACCTGTGGATGAGAGACACACCAGAAGTCAGCCAAAAGAAGCACATCCGCATGCATGTGCATGTACTCGACACGTATAAGGTTGTCAACATGCTAGGTGACAATGATGACTCTGGAAAAACATTCTTCCATTGCACCATCACTCGAGTGGCACATCCAAACACACCTCTGACTCACTTGGCAGACATGCAGATGGACACACACATTGCAACACATGCCACACACGGCCCAATGCGTGCACACTCAGACACTGGAACTCACCACTAAGCAAAGAAGTTGCGTATGAGCCGACTCCAGATGTCCTCTACCGCCTCCTCCTCCTCCACATCACTTGCCTCGTGACCAAGCCCTTCATCCTCCACGGGTGGATGGTCCTGCTCATCTGGATCCAGGATGAGTGGCACAACTTTCTCCACTGCCATGTTGTGCAGCATGCAGCACACGAGAAAGATCTTGCAGACCTTCACTGGTGCATATGGGAGTGCGCCACCGGTCTTGTGGAGGCAACGGAATCGGCTCTTCAGGAGGCCAAACGTCCTCTCTATCACTCGCCTGGTCTGCCCATGGGCGTTGTTGTAGCGGTGATTGGCAGCCGTGCTGGGGTTGCGGAGAGGCGTCATCAGCCATGGCATGTTGGGATAGCCAGCGTCCCCTACATGGAAACATCATGGACAACAGTGGGTCAGCAGAAGCAGTAAAACAGGAAGATGACGTTAAATACAGTTCTGCCAGAGTATACCCACCAACAATACATGCTCGTTCGTTGCGCAGCTGCAGCATCATTTCAGGCACCCTGCTACGCCTCATGATGTAGGCATCGTGTGCTGATCCTGGAAAACGAGCACAGACATGTGAAATCACCATGTTGACAAGACACACCACAAGGGCATTAATGGAGTGGTAATGCTTGCGGTTCCTATACGCTACCTCCTGTGCCTGTGGTGGTACCAAAGCCACATGTGTTCCATCTATGGACCCAATGACATGGGACATCCCTCCCAGGGCATAGAACTCACACTTGACACCTGTCAACTGCTCAGGAGTTGGGAATTTTATGAACTCATCCAGGTGATCCAACATGGCCTCTGAAAAATCATGCAGAACACGGCTGAACATGGTTTGGGACATGCCACCAACATGGGCAATGGTATGTTGAAAGGTACCCGTGGCAAAGAAATGTAGGGCTGCCATCACCTTCATCTTGGGTGTCAGTGCAGTAGGATACCTGTGTAGCGGTTGGAGGTGTGGTGCCAGCCGTGTCGTCAAGTCCTCAATCAAATGTTGGGGGAAGCGGTAGCGGCGTATACAGTCATGTTCCCTCAGGTCAGCCAAGTCCGGAATTGGTCGAGGGAGAGGCGGAGCCCTGCAGTGAATTAGAAGGGACAACGAAGAGTGAGTACAGTACACCACCAATGTCAATGTACTGAGCCCATGTTCAACAGGCAATACACATATGCTACTTACAGAGTCAGGTCTGTACAATATGCCCTGGACACGTATGCCAGGCAGGTGACACTCCTACCAAGAGCCAGCTACAAACGTTGATTCTCAACCTCAATATGCCATGCCATGAAACTAGCTGTGGGCCAGTGTAAGTGAACAGGCAGACGCATTACAGGAGTTACAGACATCCACATATGTGCAGAAGAAGGATGTTTATTGTACAGACAGGTTGCGGAACACTAGAGGCACAGGTCACATGTCATAGAAACAGGATAGACCACACACCTTGCCATGAAGGAGTACATGTCAAGACTGATCACACATACATTGAGAGTATGCAGATATGTCCTTGTTTTGAAACTCCGTGTCGATGCATACATACACACCTTACGTCGGATTACACATGTGAGCTGGTGTGCGTAACAGTGTGCCATGGCCATCTACACACAGACCATGTTGGTTGCAGCAACTGCAGATGCATTTTACCAAACACCTACAGCAAACCTATGGGAACACATGACACACACATGACATAGTTACAGCGTGCAACATGGGCATTCACATGTCAGGGGTAATATTATGTGTAACTGGCATCAGGGGACAGTTGCGGGTGTCGGTGACTGTGCCATGCCAGTGACGCATGGCTCAACAAGTCTGTACTACATGCACACATGTCAAAGGAGTGAAGGGGATGTGTGACACATAGGGCACCATCACACATGACATGTGTACACAGCTCATCATACTTTTATTAGCTTCACACCTCAGGAGTATAGTGCCACATCACAGCCTGACCCACCTGTGCCCAACACATGTAGTACTGCACAGACAATGCCTTGATGTCCAGCATTGGCCAAGTATGACAGCTCTATTCCTGTCTGTGTGCCGCCTGTCACCACTGTCAGATGTGAAACGTACCGTACATACGCTCTGAGGGCGTGTGTAGGGTCCCAATCACTATGGGAGTGCTGGCGTATGCGTACGCCATAGTGATACGGACCGTACACGCGAGTGTAGGGTCCCTATCACTATGGGAGTGCTGGCGTATGCGTACGCCACACTGATACGGACCGTACACGCGTGTGTAGGGTCCCTATCACTATGGGAGTGCTGGCGTATGCGTACGCCACAGTGATACGGACCGTACACGCGTGTGTAGGGTCCCTATCACTATCAGAGTGCTGGCGTATGCGTATGCCACACTGATACGGACCGTACACACGTGTGTAGGGTCCCTATCACTATGGGAGTGCTGGCGTATGCGTACGCCACAGTGATACAGACCGTACACGCGTGTGTAGGGTCCCTATCACTATGGGAGTGCTGACGTATGCGTACGCCATAGTGATACGGACCAACCCTACACACGCGTGTACGGTCCGTAGTACTATGGCGTACGCATACTCCAGCACTCCCATAGTGATAGGGACCCTACACATGCGTGTACGGTCCGTATCACTGTGGCGTATGCATACGCCAGCACTCCCATAGTGATAGGGACCCTACACACGCGTGTACGGTCCGTATCACTGTGGCGTACGCATACGCCAGCACTCCCATAGTGATAGGGACCCTACACATGCTTCTACGGTCCGTATCACTATGGCGTACGCATACGCCAGCACTCCCATACTGATAGGGACCCTACACACGCATGTACGGTCCGTATCACTATGGCGTACGCATACACCAGCACTCCCATAGTGATAGGGACCCTACACACGCGTGTACGGTCCGTATCACTGCATTTGGGGTGCCCTAGGGCCATGGAACGGACCGTACCTGTGTGTAAATATTGAAATAACATAGGGGACACATGAGAGACAAGTATAAGGGCCTAAATGCATGCTGGTTGTCATGGAGACCGAGTTTAAAGTTTGAATAATTGCATCAGGTGGACAGCAGAAGTCGGTTGAAAACAATATACTTTGTTGCAAAGTGGTTGTTGACTTGACATCATGCTCAATTTTTAGACCATGCAAAGCCACTCACTGGGGTAGGTTTAAAGGGATTGGAGGAAACGTAGGATGCTAATGTGACTGACCAATCACTCTGTACTCCTGTAAATGAAACAGGCCAGCAAGGCAGATATAAGGCAGCCAGGTTCCATGAGAGAGCACTTGCCTGCACATCCTTTCATTCCACAACACTGCTGCTGCTCGTGATTCCTCTGGCACCATGTCCAGGTCTGTGGAGAGGGCCCAGCCATTCACCATGGAGGAGAATATGGCGTTGGTGGATGTGATCCTCCCACAGTACACCATGCTGTATGGTCGACCAGGGGAGCAGGTGAGTGCAGACACCCCCCAGTCTAGTGGCACATGGGCAGAGTGAGGTTTGTACCCACAGTTGGCAATGGCAGGTGATTGTCCTGTGCCTGTGTGTGTCTGTGTACTCTGCTGAGGTAGCGTCAGTGGGCTGGGGCATGTGACTGCTTTGAGGTGCTGTACATAATCCTTGTGTAGCTTGAGATGCACAGTGTGATCCAGGATCATTGATTGTGTGGCACCCCTCATGCCACCTGTGTACTTTCAATGCCACGTAGTGCATTTTGCTTTCCACAGTGGATTATGTCCCTATGACAAATGTGCAATGAGTTGCCTGCATACCATGGCCAGTTCAAACAAGACAAATTGTTAATATGTGTGTCTCTGTGTCATTGCTCAGGTGAATTAAAGTATTCTCACTTTTGCATTCTCACAGGTAGGCGTCCATGCCAAGGGGGAGATATGGAAGCAAGCCGTCAGTGCCGTGAGGATGACGGAGGGTCGGAAGCGGTGCCTAGCCCAGGTGAGGAAACGCTGGCAGGATATCCGGTGCTGGACGAGGAGGATTGCATGGGTCCTGCTGGGGGACTCACCTGAGAGCCGGAAGAACCGTGGGCGCCGGCGTCTGACCCACATCCATAAGCGTGTGCTGGAGGTGGTCTTCCCCGACTTGGATAGGCGCTTACAGGAGAAGCAGCAGCAGGAAGGGGGTAGGTACATGTGTGTTTGTTGTTTGTCACCAGCTTTTGGAAGAGCGCAGTTGCATGGATACACTGCCAGGGTTTACATGTGCAGTGCATAACCAGTTCCCCAAAGTAAACCGGTGCTGTTCTTCCTCCCTTCCCCTCCTTGCCATGTGTTCCCTGGTCTGTGTGTAGTCACTCTTGCACAAGGTAATCTAGGCTGGCAGTTAATCCAAGTGCCCAATGCCTGCAGCATCATGTGTGGGGGTGGAGTGTAACAGGTTTTGGGACCTTGGCTGTGCCCTGGCCAGTTCAGTCATTGTGGGGTCCATGTCAGTTGGCACTGATGCTGAGTCCCAACATAGGAGTGTGTCTTTAAAGTGTATAGCCTTCCAGCATGCATGTCCAATGTTGTGCCCTCTGACATGATGTGCATGAGTGGGAGTAATGCATAGTGCAGGGACGGTTGCTTCAGTTGCAGTCATATCCATCCAGGACCATGGGGTGTGTGGCCACTACCGTGCCCTGGGGCACCTTTTCCTAGGTATCATGTGTGTCATCCAACAATGTGGACATTCTCTGTGTCTTCGGCATAGGTTGGGCTCTGTGGCATTGTACCCTGGCCTCATCTGTATTGACGTAAACTGTGCTACATGTGTCCACTGTACAGTGTGACCCAATTTTGCTTGTGCATACTCACAGTGGGCAGTGCCTGTGTGTCTTGGAACGACAATCTGATAATGGTTGATTGTCAATGATATATGTGGACAGGCGCACCAGGGGTAGTTTGTGTACAATCAGGATTTAGTGCAGGCCATGTGTTTTTATCCCTGAGTAAGAGGTGTAAGTACTTCCTCTGTCTCAATCACATTGTCTCAGGTAAGGGGTGCTTTGTGCGGGCAAGGTCTACATGTCCGAATCTGAAGTCTCCCTGCTAGGTCTGGCCTGTGTGTGATGTTGTCTGGACATACACTCAAGGTGCAGTGCCCCAGTCATGTTGGGCATGTTTTAATGTATTAGCTTTGCAGCATGTGCAAAAAGTTAATAGACATGGTTCCTGCTCATCCCTTTTTTGTCAACGCTGTGTGGTACAGATGCTGTGCACGATTGTCCCCAGAGCCTGGCTCCTCTGTCCTATTTGATATCAAGTACTTTGCTGTTGGGTCATGCTCTCCATTGTTTCTCAGTGGCATGGTGGGTCAACCAGCTGTGTGTTGCAGGGCCTACATATGTACCTTGTTTTGTAGATGTTACTCATGTTGCTTTTCAGGCTATGCACTGTGACCTATGTAGATTTGACTCATGTGACATATGTATACAGGTGTCTGATTATTTCCTGTCTCTTCACCTTGGCCACAGCATCGTTGGGGGACTCCGAGGGAGACACTGGCACGGACCGTGAGGAGGGAGCAGGCACCAGTGGCAGCAGTGCTGTCTTGTCTGGCGCATCGAGTGGCACGGAGGCCGAGGGGAGTGAGGCGGAGGACCTGTCCAGTACCGCCACCGACTATGACGCTGACGGGTCTGAGGCTGATCTCCCAGAGGGGGCGGAGGCTGCTCCCACTGCTGACAGCAGCACTCGATCTCTACCCGCCCCCTCGATTCCCATCACCGGCCTCCCACTTGCTCTGGTCCCTTCCCGCCATGCTAGGTCACCATGTGTCTCCTTCTTGCCAGGCACCATACTTTGTTGCAAAGTGGTTGTTGACTTGACATCATGCTCAATTTTTAAACCATGCAAAGCCACTCACTGGGGTAGGTTTAAAGGGATTGGAGGAAATGTAGGATGCTAATGTGACTGACCAATCACTCTGTACTCCTGTAAATGAAACAGGCCAGCAAGGCAGATATAAGGCAGCCAGGTCCCATGAGAGACCCCTTGCCTGCACATCCTTTCATTCCACAACCGTGAGGATGACGGAGGGTCGGAAGCGGTGCCTAGCCCAGGTGAGGAAACGCTGGCAGGATATCCGGTGCTGGACGAGGAGGATTGCATGGGTCCTGCTGGGGGACTCACCTGAGAGCCGGAAGAACCGTGGGCGCCGGCGTCTGACCCACATCCATAAGCGTGTGCTGGAGGTGGTCTTCCCCGACTTGGATAGGGGCTTACAGGAGAAGCAGCAGCAGGAAGGGGGTAGGTACATGTGTGTTTGTTGTTTGTCACCAGCTTTTGGAAGAGCGCAGTTGCATGAATACACTGCCAGGGTTTACATGTGCAGTGCATAACCAGTTCCCCAAAGTAAACCGGTGCTGTTCTTCCTCCCTTCCCCTCCTTGCCATGTGTTCCCTGGTCTGTGTGTAGTCACTCTTGCACAAGGTAATCTAGGCTGGCAGTTAATCCAAGTGCCCAATGCCTGCAGCATCATGTGTGGGGGTGGAGTGTAACAGGTTTTGGGACCTTGGCTGTGCCCTGGCCAGTTCAGTCATTGTGGGGTCCATGTCAGTTGGCACTGATGCTGAGTCCCAACATAGGAGTGTGTCTTTAAAGTGTACTGCCTTCCAGCATGCATGTCCAATGTTGTGCCCTCTGACATGATGTGCATGAGTGGGAGTAATGCATAGTGCAGGGACGGTTGCTTCAGTTGCAGTCATATCCATCCAGGACCATGGGGTGTGTGGCCACTACCGTGCCCTGGGGCACCTTTTCCTAGGTATCATGTGTGTCATCCAACAATGTGGACATTCTCTGTGTCTTCGGCATAGGTTGGGCTCTGTGGCATTGTACCCTGGCCTCATCTGTATTGACGTAAACTGTGCTACATGTGTCCACTGTACAGTGTGACCCAATTTTGCTTGTGCATACTCACAGTGGGCAGTGCCTGTGTGTCTTGGAACGACAATCTGATAATGGTTGATTGTCAATGATATATGTGGACAGGCGCACCAGGGGTAGTTTGTGTACAATCAGGATTTAGTGCAGGCCATGTGTTTTTATCCCTGAGTAAGAGGTGTAAGTACTTCCTCTGTCTCAATCACATTGTCTCAGGTAAGGGGTGCTTTGTGCGGGCAAGGTCTACATGTCCGAATCTGAAGTCTCCCTGCTAGGTCTGGCCTGTGTGTGATGTTGTCTGGACATACACTCAAGGTGCAGTGCCCCAGTCATGTTGGGCATGTTTTAATGTATTAGCTTTGCAGCATGTGCAAAAAGTTAATAGACATGGTTCCTGCTCATCCCTTTTTTGTCAACGCTGTGTGGTACAGATGCTGTGCACGATTGTCCCCAGAGCCTGGCTCCTCTGTCCTATTTGATATCAAGTACTTTGCTGTTGGGTCATGCTCTCCATTGTTTCTCAGTGGCATGGTGGGTCAACCAGCTGTGTGTTGCAGGGCCTACATATGTACCTTGTGTTGTAGATGTTACTCATGTTGCTTTTCAGGCTATGCACTGTGACCTATGTAGATTTGACTCATGTGACATATGTATACAGGTGTCTGATTATTTCCTGTCTCTTCACCTTGGCCACAGCATCGTTGGGGGACTCCGAGGGAGACACTGGCACGGACCGTGAGGAGGGAGCAGGCACCAGTGGCAGCAGTGCTGTCTTGTCTGGCGCATCGAGTGGCACGGAGGCCGAGGGGAGTGAGGCGGAGGACCTGTCCAGTACCGCCACCGACTATGACGCTGACGGGTCTGAGGCTGATCTCCCAGAGGGGGCGGAGGCTGCTCCCACTGCTGACAGCAGCACTCGATCTCTACCCGCCCCCTCGATTCCCATCACCGGCCTCCCACTTGCTCTGGTCCCTTCCCGCCATGCTAGGTCACCATGTGTCTCCTTCTTGCCAGGCACCATACTTTGTTGCAAAGTGGTTGTTGACTTGACATCATGCTCAATTTTTAAACCATGCAAAGCCACTCACTGGGGTAGGTTTAAAGGGATTGGAGGAAATGTAGGATGCTAATGTGACTGACCAATCACTCTGTACTCCTGTAAATGAAACAGGCCAGCAAGGCAGATATAAGGCAGCCAGGTCCCATGAGAGACCCCTTGCCTGCACATCCTTTCATTCCACAACACTGCTGCTGCTCGTGATTCCTCTGGCACCATGTCCAGGTCTGTGGAGAGGGCCCAGCCATTCACCATGGAGGAGAATATGGCGTTGGTGGATGTGATCCTCCCACAGTACACCATGCTGTATGGTCGACCAGGGGAGCAGGTGAGTGCAGACTCCACTAGCTTAGACTGTGCCCCTTTTTTGTGACTGTGACTTCTGGCATTGTGTCCCTGTGTGACAGACATGCAATGTTGTTTCGAGTGGGACCCAGGGTGGGGAAGGCCTCATATCTCCCATGCAGAGCATGCTGTGGTTCCTGTGTGCACTCCTCACTTGCATTGTGCTTACTGTGACAATCAATGCATGGTGCATGCCACATTCTGCCTGGCTACTCCTCCTGGGAATGTTGTTGCTACAGTCCTGATGTGATTCTGTGGTCCCCCCCAGTGTGACAGGTGACATCATTTGTGGCATCCTTGGTGGTCACTGTACTTGTGTGTGGAGTATATTGAAGTTACTTCATGTGGACATGTTCCCTTTTACACACTATGCATGTGTGTACTCCCAGCCTCGCACACATGTTACGTGTTCTGCAGGGTCTTTGAGCACCTGACTGACAATTGTGGGCATTGTATCTGTGGGTACTGCACCCTTTTCTTTCCATGGGCACTGCTGGGAGGACTCTGCACCCACCCCTCCTGTGTCTGGGCACTGCTGGGAGGACTCTGCACCCACCCCTCCTGTGTCTGGGCACTGCTGGGAGTGATAGGCACCCACCCCTCCTATGTCTGGGCACTGCTGGGAGGACTCTGCACCCACCCCTCCTATGTCTGGGCACTGCTGGGCGGACTCGCAACCCACCCCTCCTATGTCTGGGCACTGCTGGGAGGACTCTGCACCCACCCCTCCTGTGTCTGGGCACTGCTGGGAGTGATAGGCACCCACCCCTCCTATGTCTGGGCACTGCTGGGAGGACTCTGCACCCACCCCTCCTATGTCTGGGCACTGCTGGGAGGACTCTGCACCCACCCCTCCTGTGTCTGGGCACTGCTGGGAGTGATAGGCACCCACCCCTCCTATGTCTAGGCACTGCTGGGAGGACTCTGGACCCACCCCTCCTGTGTCTGGGCACTGCTGGGAGTGATAGGCACCCACCCCTCCTGTGTCTGGGCACTGCTGGGAGTGATAGGCACCCACCCCTCCTATGTCTGTGTACTGCTGGGAGGACTCTGCACCCACCCCTCCTGTGTCTGGGCACTGCTGGGAGTGATAGGCACCCACCCCTCCTGTGTCTGGGCACTGCTGGGAGTGCTAGGCACCCACCCCTCCTATGTCTGGGCACTGCTGGGAGGACTCTGCACCCACCCCTCCTGTGTCTGGGCACTGTTGGGAGGACTCTTCACCCACCCCTCCTATGTCTGGGCACTGCTGGGAGGACTCTGCACCCACCCCTCCTGTGTCTGGGCACTGCTGGGAGTGATAGGCACCCACCCCTCCTGTGTCTGGGCACTGCTGGGAGTGATAGGCACCCACCCCTCCTATGTCTGGGCACTGCTGGGAGGACTCTGCACCCACCCCTCCTGTGTCTGGGCACCGCTGGGAGTGATAGGCACCCACCCCTCCTGTGTCTGGGCACTGCTGGGAGTGATAGGCACCCACCCCTCCTATGTCTGGGCACTGCTGGGAGGACTCTGCACCCACCCCTCCTGTGTCTTGGCACTGCTGGGAGGACTCTGCACCCACCCCTTCTGTGTCTGGGCACTGCTGGGAGTGATAGGCACCCACCCCTCCTATGTCTGGGCACTGCTGGGAGTGATAGGCACCCACACCTCCTATGTCTTGGCACTGCTGTGAGGACTCTGCACCCACCCCTCCTGTGTCTGGGCACTGCTGGGAGGACTCTGCACCCACCCCTCCTATGTCTGGGCACTGCTGGGAGGACTCTGCACCCACCCCTCCTATGTCTGGGCACTGCTGGGCGGACTCTGCACCCACCCCTCCTATGTCTGGGCACTGCTGGGAGGACTCTGCACCCACCCCTCCTGTGTCTGGGCACTGCTGGGAGTGATAGGCACCCACCCCTCCTGTGTCTGGGCATGTACACTCGGGACATACACAGGTGTGGGTACGCTCCATTCATACACGGGTGGGGGTATGCTCCGTACATACACTGGTGAGGTGTGGGTACACTCCATTCATACACGGGTGGGGGTACGCTCCGTACATACACTGGTGGGGTGTGGGTACGCTCCATTCATACACGGGTGTGGGTACGCTCCATTCATACACGGGTGGGGGTACGCTCCGTACATACACTGGTGGGGTGTGGGTACGCTCCATTCATACACGGGTGGGGGTACGCTCCATTCATACATGGGTGGGGGTACGCTCCGTACATACACTGGTGGGGTGTGGGTACGCTCCATTCATACACGGGTGGGGGTACGCTCCGTACATACACTGGTGGGGTGTGGGTACGCTCCATTCATACATGGGTGGGGGTACGCTCCGTACATTCCCGTACCCACGATCTGCAGGCCTGGGTACGTACCGTACCCACGCCTTAGGAGCGTGGGTACGGGTCGTACCACGCCCACCCCTACGTCACCCCAACAATGGCGGTACGGCCCATACCCATGTTCTAAAGGCCTGGGTACGGGCCGTACCAGCATTGTTGGGGGGATGTAGGGGTACGCGTGGTACGACCCGTACCCACGCTCTGATGGGCTGGGTACGGTGCGAACCCCTACGGCACCCCATTCGGGGTCTGCACCGTACCCAGGCCTTCAGAGCGTGGGTACGGGTCGTACCACGCGTATCCCTACATCACCCCAACAATGCTGGTACGGCCCGTACCCAGGCCTTTAGAACGTGGGTACGGGCCGTACCGCCATTGTTGGGGTGACGTATGGGTGGGCGTGGTACGACACGTACCCACGCTCTTAAGGCATGGGTATGGTACGTACCGGTATTTTTGTGTTGCCGGTTCGCTTCAACATCCACTTCCGTTGTGGCGGACGCTTGCGTTGCTGGACACGCCCCCACCCCCTCGAGGTGACCAGGTCCTGCAGGTCAGGTATGTCCAGGGCATGTGTGATTTGTGACATGGGTGGGGGTTATGTGTCCTGCCCCTGCACCCCCCTTTGCCCCTGGGTGTTGTTCTGACCTTCTGCGGCGTCTGCGTCGGTTCCTGTAGAGCAGGTGGACTGCTATGAGTGCTGGGATGACACGTAGGTTCGGGTCCATGGCTGTCCATCACTTACAGGTGCTCCTTGTGCGCGTCGTCCTGATTTCCCGGCAGTTTTTGGCAGCCGGAGAATTTAATCCGTGCGGGGTGACGTCGGTGCGGATCGTACTTCCTGGTTCGTGAAACGCAGCCTGAAGGCGTCCCGACGTCACGTCGGAGCATTCCCGGAGCACATTTGTATGTATATTTTCGTCGGTCGGTGTTTTGTACGATTCGTACGGAAATGGTGTTTCCATGCGAATCGTACTTGCATTTTTGTAATGTTTTTTCACCGGGTACGAGTCGGACGGAGAAAATGCTCCGTCCGACGGTTCGTACCCGGTTTCCCCAGGATCGGAATCGGCCCCTTTATATGTGTGTGATGTATTTTTTTGTATAAGAAATGTTTGTATGTCTCTTATATGTTTAAAAAATGTAAGTAGTTATTATTATTATTTTTTTATTTGAACTTTGTGTTTTTAGTTCCGTAGCGGGTTGTGGGTTTATATGGGAATATGGTGGGAATTAATTTAATTTAATTATATAAAATGTATTGATTATTTTTAGTAGTTATTAATATTTTATTATTTGATTTTTGCGTTTTTAGTTCTATAGCAGGATGTGGGTTTATAGGGGAATAGGGTGGGAAATAATTTAATTATATCACATTCATCGAATAATTTGTATTTATTAATAATTGTTTAATTGAGATGCTATAGTGATACATGTGTACATTATTTTGTTATTAATTCTTCAATAATTAATTGGTAAATAATTTTAATTAATTAATTGGCAATTAATTGTGATAATTGTGTAATTAATTTTAGGGGTGTGTTTTGGTGTTCATAGGTGAAAACGGAGGGAAGTAATTTATTTTTATCGATAAATTATTAATTAGTTGTTACTTTATTTAAATTAATTCATGGTAATTGTGTAATTATTTTTAGGTGTGTCTTGTTGATATTATAGTGTTAAAGAATGTGTACCCAATTAATGTTTATTTTTTTAATATTTAATATTTTTTACATTCATTTTTCGTTACGTTAAATATGGAAATAAATGTAAATGAAAATGTTGAAGTCTTTTTGTATTGGTGTAGTGTTATAGGGTAGGTAACAAAATAAATACATTTATGTTTTAAATGATTTATTTGTTTGTTAATATATGCTCCTTTCAAATAAATATTGTTTGTAAATGTATTTATTAATTTGTTTTACATAATATTTGTACCTTTTTGTAATATGTAATTAATATTTTATGTGTTAAATATACTTAATCGTATATTTTTAAAATATTGTTTATTTATTCTTAAGATTATTTAATTGTTTTAAATTGATTAAATGTTATTAATAATTTTTCAGCACTTACCCTACTGTTGCATTCACTGGAGTGGGAATAGTAATTTTTACCCCTCCGCGATCCAGCACTTTCTCTACTGCTGCACTCACTGGAGTGGTAATAGTAATTTTTACCCCTCCTGTATCCAATACTTTCTCTACTGTTGCACTCACTTAAGTGGGAATTGTAATTTTTACTCCACCGCTATCTAATACTTTCCTTACTATTGCATTCACTGGAGTGGGAATAGTCATTTTTACCCCTCTGCTATTTAAAACATTCCCTACAGTTGCACTCACTGGAGTGGGAATAGTACTTTTTCCCCCTCTGCCATCCAGCACTTTCCCTACTGTTGCACTTACTGCAGTGGGAATAGTAATTTTTACCCATCTGCTATTCAACATTTTCCCGAGTGGTGCACTCACTGTAGTTAGAATAATGAATCTAATTCTTCCGCTATCCAATATTTACCCAAAATTTGCACTCACTGGAGTGGGAATTGCACATTTTACCCATCTGATATCCAACACTTTCCCTACTGTTGCACTCTTTGGAGTGGGAATAGTAATTTTTACCCCTCCGCTATTCAACACTTTGCCTACTATTGTAGTCACTGGAGTTGGAATAGTAAATTGAATTATTCCTTTTTCCAACATTTTCCCTACTGTTGAACTCACTGGAGTGGGAATAGTAACTTTTACCCCTCCGCTATCCAATACTTTCCCTACTGTTGCACTCACTGCAGTGGGAATAGTAATTTTTACCCCTTCGCTATCCAATACTTTACCAACTGTTGCACTCACTGGAGTGGGAATAGTAATTTTTACCCCTTTGCTATCCAACACTTTCCCTATTGTTGCAATCACTGGAGTGGTAATAGTAATTTTTACTCCTCTGCTATCCAACACTTTCCCTACTATTGCACTCAGTGGAGTGGAAATAGTCATTTTTACCCCTCTGCTATCCAGCCCTTTCCCTACTGTTGCACTCAGTGGAGTGGGAATAGTAATTTTTACCCCTCCGCTATTTAAAACATTCCCTACATTTGCACTCACTGGAGTGGGAATAGTAATTTTTACCCCTCCGCCATCCAGCACTTTCCCTACTGTTGCACTTCCTGGAGTGGGAATAGTAATTTGTACCCCTTCCGTATCCAAATCTTTCCCTACAGTTGCACTTACTGGAGTAGGAATAGTAATTTGTACCCCTCCGCTATCCAGCACTTTCCCTACTGTTGCACTCACTGGAGTGGGAATAGTAATTTGTACTCCTCTGCTATCCAATACTTTCCCCACTGTTGCACTCACTGGAGTGGTAATAGTAATTTATACCCCATCCGCTATCCAACACTTTCCCTACTGTTGCAATCACTGGAGTAGAAATAGTAATTTTTACCCCTCTGCTATCCAACACTTTCCCTACTGTTGCACTCTTTGGAGTGGGAATCGTATTTTAAGCCCTCCTCTATCTAGCACATTCCGTACTGTTGCATTCCTTCGTGTGGGAATAGTAATTTTACCCCCCCCCCCTTCGCCATCCAACACTTTCCCTACTGTTACAGTCACTGGAGTGGGAATAGTAATTTTTACCCATCCGCTATCCAACATTTTCACTAGTGGTGCACTCACTGGAGTTAGAATAATAAATCTACTTCTTCCGCTATCCAACATTTACCCAACTTTTGCACTCACTGGAGTGGGAATTGTACATTTTACCCCTTCGCTATCCAGCACTTTCCCTACTGTTGCACTCACTGGAGTGGAAATAGTAATTTTTACCCCTTCGCTATCCAATACTTTCCCCACTGTTGCACTCACTGGAGTGGGAATAGTAATTTTAAGCCCTCCGCTATCTAGCACATTCCCTTCTCTTTGGTGTGGGAATAGCAATTTTAGCCCACCATCCAACACTTTTCCTACTGTTGCACTCGCTGGAGTGGGAATAGTGATTTTTACCCATCCGCTATCCAACATATTCCCTAGTGGTGCACTCACTGGAGTTAGAATAATAAATCTAATTCTTCCGGTATCCAACATTTACCCAACTTTTGCACTCACTGGAGTGGGAATTGTACATTTTACCCCTCCGCTATCCAACACTTTCCCTACTTTTGCACTCTTTGGAGTGGGAATAGTAATTTTTACCCCTCCGCTATTCAACACTTTACCTACTGTTGTATTCTCTGGAGTTGGAATAGTAAATTTAATTATTCCTTTTTCCAACATTTTCCCTACTGTTGAACTCACTGGAGTGGGAATAGTGACTTTCACCCCTCCGCTATCCAATACTTTCCCTACTGTTGCACTCCCTGCAGTGGGAAAAGTAATATTTACCCCTGCACTATCCAGCACTTTCCCTACTTTGGCACTCACTGGAGAGAGAACAGTAATTTGTACCCCTCCGCTATCCAATACTTTACCCACTGTTTCACTCGCTGGAGTGGGAATAGTACATTTTTACCCCTTTGCTATCCAACACTTTCCATATTGTTGCAATCACTGGAGTGGGAATAGTAATTTTTACCCCTCTGCTAGCCAACACTTTCCCTACTGTTGCACTCAGTGGAGTGGAAATAGTAATTTTTACCCCTCTGCTATCCAGCACTTTCCCTACTGTTGCACTCACTGGAGTGGGAATAGTAATCTTTACCCCTCCTGTATCCAATACCTTCCCTAGTGTTGCACTCACTTAAGTGGGAATAGTAATTTTTACCCCTCCGCTATTTACAACATTCCCTACAGTTGTACTCACTGGAGTGGGAATAGTAAATTTTACCTGTGCGCCATCCAGCACTTTCACTACTGTTGCACTTACTGGAGTGGGAATAGTAATTTTTACCCCTCCCCTATCCAAATCTTTCCCTACAGTTGCACTTAGGAATTGTAATTTTTACCCCTTCACTATCCAGCACTTTCCCTACTGTTGATCTCACTGGAGTGGGAATAGTGATTTTTACCCCTCCGCTATCCAATACTTTCCCTATTGTTGCACTCACTGCAGTGGGAATAGTAATGTTTACCCCTGCGCTATCCAGCACTTTCCCTACGGTTGCACTCACTGGAGTGGGAATAGTAATTTTTACCCCTCCGCTATCCAAAACTTTCCCCACTGTTGCACTCACTGGAGTGGGAATAGTAGTTTTAACCCATCCGCTATCCAACACTTTCCCTACTGATTCAATCCCTGGAGTAGAAATAGTTATTTTTACCCCTCTGCTATCCAACACTTTCTCTACTGTTGCACTCTTTGGAGTGGGAATAGTAATTTCAAGCCCTCCGCTATCTTGCACATTCCCTACTGTTCCACTCTTTGGAGTGGGAATAGTAATTTTAGCCCCCCCCCCGACATCCAACACTTTCCATATTGTTACACTCACTGGAGTTGGAATAGTAATTTTTACCCATCCGCTATCCAACATTTTCCCTAATGGTGCACTCACTGGAGTTCGAATAATAAATCTAATTCTTCCGCTATCCAACATTTACCCAACTTTTGCACTCACTGGAGTGGGAATTGTCCATTTTACCCCTCCTCTATCCAACACTTTCCCTACTGTTGCACTCTTTGGAGTGGGAATTGTAATTTTTACCCCTCCGCTATTCAACACTTTACCTACTGTTGTATTCACTGGAGTTGGAATTGTAAATTTAATTATTCCACTTTCCAGCATTTTCCCTTCTGTTGAACTCACTGGAGTGGGAATAGTGACGTTTACCCCTACGTTATCCAATTCTTTCCCTATTGTTGCACTCACTGCAGTGGGAATAGTAATGTTTACCCCTGCACTATCCAGCACTTTCCCTACTATTGCACCCACTGGCGAGGGAATAGTAATGTTTACCCCTCTGCTATCCAATACTTTACCCACTGTTGCAGTCACTGGAGTGGGAATATTAATTTTTACCCCTTTGCTATCCAACACTTTCCCTATTGTTGTAATCACTGGAGTGGGAATAGTAATTTTTACCCCTCTGATATCCAACACTTTCCCTACTGTTGCACTTTTTGGCGTGAGAATAGTAATTTTAACCCCTCTGCTAACTAACACTTTCCCTACTGTTGCACTCACTGGAGTGGGAATAGTAATTTTTGCCCCTCAGATAGCCAACATTTTCCCTAGTGGTGCACTCACTGGAGTTGGAATAGTAAATCTAATTCTTCCGCTATCCAACATTTACCCAACTTTTGCACTCACTGGAATGGGAATAGTACATTTTACCCCTCTGCTATCCAACACTTTCCCTACTGTTGCACTCTTTGGAGTGGGAATAGTAATTTTTACCCCTCCGCTATTCAACACTTTACCTACTGTTGTATTCACTGGAGTTGGAATAGTAAATTTAATTATTCCGCTTTCCAGCATTTTCCCTACTGTTGAACTCACTGGAGTGGGAATAGTGACTTTTACCCCTACGTTATCCAATACTTTCCCTACTGTTGCACTCACTGCAGTGGGAATAGTAATATTTACGCCTGCACTATCAAGCACTTTCCCTACTGTTGCACTCACTGGAGTGGGAATAGTAATTTTTACCCCGTCCGCTAACCAACACTTTCCCTACTGTTGCAATCACTGGAGAAGAAATAGTAATTTTTACCCCTCTGCTATCAAACACTTTCCCTACTGTTGCACTCTTTGGAGTGGGAATGGTAATTTTAAGCCCTCCGCTATCTAGCACATTCCCTACTCTTTGGTGTGGAAATAGCAATTTTAGCCCGCCATCCAACACTTTCTCAACTGTTGCACTCGCTGGAGTGGGATTATTGACTTTTACCCCTCCGCTATCCAATACTTTCCCTACTGTTGCACTCACTGCAGTGGCAATAGTAATTTTTACCCCTGCACTATCCAATACTTTACCCACTGTTGCACTCACTGGAGTGGGAATAGTAGTGTTTTACCCCTCCTCTATCCAATACCTTCCCTAGTGTTGCACTCACTTAAGTGGGAATAGTAATTTTTACCCCTCCGCTATTTACAATATTCGCTACAGTTGTACTCACTGGAGTGGGAATAGTACATTTTACCTGTCCGCCATCCAGCACTTTCACTACCGTTGCACTTACTGGAGTGGGAATAGTAATTTTTACCCCTCCCCTATCCAAATCTTTCCCTACAGTTGCACTTAGGAATTTTAATTTTTACCCCTTCACTATCCAGCACTTTCCCTACTGTTGATCTCACTGGAGTGGGAATAGTGATTTTCACCCCTCCGCTATCCAATACTTTCCCTATTGTTGCACTCACTGCAGTGGGAATAGTAATTTTTACCCATGCGCTATCCAGCACTTTCCCTACTGTTGCCCTCTTTGGAGTGGGAATAGTAGGTTTTTACCCCTCCGCTATCCAAAACTTTCCCCACTGTTGCACTCACTGGAGTGGGAATAGTAATTTTAACCCCATCCGCTATCCAACACTTTCCCTACTGTTGCACTCACTGGAGTGGGAATAGTAATGTTTACCCCTCCTGCATCCAATACCTTCCCTACTGTTGCACTCACTTAAGTGGGAATGGTAATTTTTACCCCACTGCTATCCAATACTTTCCTTACTATTGCTCTCACTGGAGTGGGAATAGTAATTTTTACCCCTCCGCTATTTAAAACATTCCCTACAGTTGCACTCACTGGAGTCGGAATAGTAATTTGTACCCGTCCGCCATCCAGCACTTTCACTACTGTTGCACTTACTGGAGTGGGAATAGTAATTTTTACCCCTCCCCATCCAAATCTTTCCTACAGTTGCACTTACTGGAGTAGGAATAGTAATTGTTACCCCTTCACTATCCAGCACTTTCCCTACTGTTGAACTCACTGGAGTGGGAATAGTGATTTTTACCCCTCCGCTATCCAATACTTTTCCTATTGTTGCACTCACTGCAGTGGGAATAGTAATTTTTACCCCTGCGCTATCCGGCACGTTCCCTACTGTTGCACTCACTGGAGTGGGAATAGTAATTTTTACCCCTCCGCTATCCAATACTTTCCACACAGTTGCACTCACTGGAGTGGGAATAGTAAGTTTAACCCGTCCGCTATCCAACACTTTCTCTACTGTTGCAATCCCTGGTGTAGAAATAGTTATTTTTACCCCTCTGCTTTCCAACACTTTCCCTACTGTTGCACTCTTTGGAGTGGGAATAGGAATTTTAAGCCCTCCGCTATCTTGCACATTCCCTACTGTTGCACTCTTTTGAGTGGGAATAGTAATTTTAGCCCCCCCCCCGACATCCAACACTTTCCCTACTGTTACACTCACTGGAGTGGGAATAGTAATTTTTACCCATCCGCTATCCAACATTTTTCCTAATGGTGCACTCACTGGAGTTAGAATAATAAATCTAATTCTTCCGTTATCCAACATTTACCCAATTTTTGTACTCACTGGAGTGGGAATTGTAGATTTTACCCCTCCTCTGTCCAACACTTTCCCTACTGTTGCACTCTTTGGAGTGGGAATAGTAATTTTTACCCCTCCGCTATTCAACACTTTACCTACTGTTGTATTCACTGGAGTTGGAATAGTAAATTTAATTATTCCGCTTTCCAGCATTTTCCCTACTGTTGAACTCACTGGAGTGGGAATAGTGACTTTTACCCCTACGTTATCCAATACTTTCCCTATTGTTGCACTCACTGCAGTGGGAATAGTAATATTTACCCCTGCACTATCCAGCACCTTCCCTACTGTTGCACCCACTGGAGAGGGAATAGTAATTTTTACCCCTCCGCTATCCAATACTTTACCCACTGTTGCACTCACTAGAGTGGGAATAAAAATTGTTACCCCTTTGCTATCCAACACTTTCCCTATTGTTGTAATCACTGGAGTGGGAATAGTAATTTTTACCCCTCAGCTAGCCAACATTTTCCCTAGTGGTGCACTCACTGGAGTTGGAATAGTAAATCTAATTCTTCCGCTATCCAACATTTACCCAACTTTTGCACTCACTGGAGTGGGAATAGTACATTTTACCCCTCCGCTATCCAACACTTTCCCTACTGTTGCACTCTTTGGAGTGGGAATAGTAATTTGTACTCCTCCACTATTCAACACTTTACATACTGTTGTATTCACTGGAGTTGGAATAGTAAAGTTAATTATTCCGCTTTCCAACATTTTTCCTACTGTTGTATTTATCGTAGTGCGAAATGTACGTTTTAATTTCTTTTAATAGTTTGTTTTTATTAATTATAGAATGGTTTGTTCCATTTTAAATTATTCATGTATGTATATATTTTATTTTTATATAATTTAAAAGTTTTTAATTAAATAAAGATAAAGTTAATAAATTATTTTCAAGTAAATATTTGTATATGTATAAATTATTATGTTTATGTGTTTACATTTTTTTAAATTAAGTTTAATTTTAATATTTAGTTAAAATGTATATTAAATTGAATGTATTTTGTTAAAGATAATATTAATATTATATATCTTTAATATATAATATTTTATTCATATTTTTGAATAGATATTTTTTACATCCATATTTTTTACTTCAATATTTTTGTACCTACCTATTTAAGTATTAGAGAGTCGATATTTTTTCATTGATATTTGTGTCGTCTATATTTTTGCTATCGATATTTTGTCAGTGAACCGTCCAACGTATACGGGGGCCCTCGCTCTGCTGTATCCTCAAGGTGTAATTCCCCTACCCACTGTATTTGAGATGCCAAATAATAATGTTCCATATTAGGTAGAGCCAGGCCACCCTGCCCCTGTGGTAGATATAATTTAACTAGCGCCACCCTACAGCGTGTGTCACTCCATATAAGATCTCTTATCATGCCTTCCAATGATACCAGTAGAAATAACGGGAAGTTAGCAAAGTAATACAGCAGTCAGGCAGCATTACCATTTTGATGAGCACCACCCGACCTACAACGGACAGGTTCAGTATTTTTCAGAACTCCATTTGGGATCTTAAACCTGTAATCGCTCCTTCCAGGAGATCAAAGTCAGTATGATATACTCTGATTCCTAAATATCGAAACCTGACCGGCTGCTAGGCCACCATCGCCCCGTCCACCACCATCTGAGGATCTTCCGCACCAACAGTAAAGGGGAACACACAGGACTTCCCCCAATGTACATCAAGTCCTGATATCAAAGCAAATAATGTAAGTCTGTCAGGAATGATCTCTGGGCCCACAGATCTCTAATGTAGAGCAGGATGTCATCAGCATAAAGTGAAGTGGCATGTCATTCCCCCCTTAGGCGCACGCCCCATCCGTGCGCCGACTGGCTCAGTACCATTGCCAGGGGCTCTATAGCTAGTGAAATGATTAACGGGGAAAGGGGACACCCCTGGATACCTTTGTTCTGTTGTTAGCGCTTCGTATGTCTCAGTGATTTATGGTCAGTGATTCTGCTCCCAGCAAAATGGTAAGATACATTTTCTTTCCTTGTTGACACCCTGTTGTTTTATCTGTTTATGAATGTTTGCAGTTTTATATAGTTCAAACTCGACCTAAAGGTATTGAAGTATTTTACATGAGCACCAGTTGCATTACAAAAGGTCACATGTTTTTTAAGCACAGGGAGATTAAGTGATTTGCCCAGAATAACAGGATTCATAGCCGACACTGAAACTCAAACCTGGTTTCCCAGTTCCAAAGTCAGGTGCCATGTCTGTGACGCCACATCCTCTGTTGTTACTGCATCTCCAAGAGACTATACACAGCCACATTCATTAATTGACAACCTTATCCATGAATCTAGTGTGGTCACCAGTTACAACTTGTTCAGATGAAATGGAGAGAGGCGGGTTACTTTCTGAATTGGACATCAACTTCTTGGTAACTATTACAAAGAGATTTTTCTGAATGAATATTCCCCGAGGTGATTGTGTTTCAAAGTATTTTTAAGATCATTTTCCTCATTTATATATCCTATTTTGCAGGAGTATTAAATTAGTGAAAATGTGATCACTGAGGGGCCGACTCCGAGCTCGGTCGGAAGGGCACCGAATCGGGTTCGGCCGGAAAAACAACGAGCCGTACGCGTGTTTTCTGGCTGACTCGTACAGCTGTACGAGTGAGCAAGTACGATGCGAGCTACATGAAATTCACCGACCGAGCCGTTTCCGGGTCTGAACCGCTCCGTACGTCCCGGTCCGAAGCTAACCATGGCGTGCAATGGTTGCGATTTACAACGAGCCAGTACGATGCACGCGTCGAACAGCCTGTGCGAGCCAGAGTGTCCGGCTCGCAAAAGCTCCCGGAGTCGGACTTTGGAGGTCCGCGTCAGACCCCTGACACCCGCAGCCCTACGACTCAGACACAGGGGAAGACGTATGGGTCTCCCCAACATAGGCATGTACGGTGCGGGTGGCACCGATGCATACCCACTGTAGGGGGCACACTTGTTCGAAACAAACACATTCAGTCAATGGGAGCCCATGTACGCATCGTACGACCGGCTCCCATTGACTTCTATGGGAGTCTGACCGAACCGAGTCCGACAGCATAAGTGCGCATCGTACTCACTCGGTCGGACTGTAGGGTTCTGGCTCGGTCGGAAAACACTCCGGATTCGACTCGGTCGGAGTGCTTTACGACCCGGATCGGAATCGGTCCCTGAATGTCAAAAATGATACTGCTCAACCTACACACTCATTTTATTTCTTCTGGACATCACTGAAGCAGTATCCAGACTATGAAATGGAGGTGCATATTCAAGGCTGACTGCAGCTGGTGGTGTGGCTGTCAATCTACAAGGCCATGCCATCCTAGGAGACGACTGGGCCTTGACAGCTGTGTGCAGAGCAGTGCTTAATTTGAGACAGTGATTTCCAGTGCTTAGCCCCAGCACTTAGTTGACAACATTGTTGCTTGTGACTTTCTGTCACAAGGTGGCAGTGATTGACTAATTTAGAGATGACCACAAAAACAGTTAATTATTCATTCAATATACATTAAGAATGACTACTACTTGCCACTCAAGCCATTCTTATAGCTTCGGGGCCTGAAATAGTCTGAAATGTCACACTTGCAGGAGTGTGATGGCTAGAAGTTGTGTTGTTGCTATCATTGGCGGCATGGCAGGTGTAATGTATGGTGCAAGCTGCAGTGTCCTCCTGACGAGAGCCCTAGCACTTATTATTTTTTACAAATTAAGCACAGGTGCTGAGGAAGCCAATTAGGGTTAAAATATGTACATTGGAGCTGGGTTTGATATGGCTGCTTCATAGATAACTTGTTAAGCAATTAGGATACAAATAATACCAGGGAGGTCATTTTCTGGTGAACACAAAAATATAGCAGATGCCCGGTCTGCCCACCTCATGGTTTCTGTGCCTCACTTACAGCTGGGGAAAGTCTTGCTTTACAATGACTTAGTCAAAACCTGCTCAGCTGTTGAAAACACCTTCGCGGAGGACAAGACCTACAAGACTCCTGTTTATAGCAGGACTTCCACACACAGAAGGAGGAAACTCCCAGCCTGTCATCGACATTGCTTTTCATTTTTTAGAAACAAACCCCTGCTTCAGGGATGGGTGTGGCTTTTGAAAAATGAAATGGATGACAAATGGCCCATCATGCCCCCATGTTTTGGCAGGCAGGTTGGAATTCTGAATTTTCGTTGAAAATGCTCCCACCGTGTTGCCAGGATCACATGGGGTCATAGCTAGGCCTGGGCGGTAAATTCCGTTCCACTCGTGGAATTTGCAGAATTTGGGTAATTTCGCTTTCCTTGGAGAACGCGTAATTGCCAGATATTCCGCGACCCGCGGCTTTGCAGAATTTTTTGCTTGTTCGCGCTTTCAAAATGCGTGTTCGCAAGATATTTCCCCCCGAGCACGCAAACAGCGTTTGAAAAAAGGAAAAAAGCATTGCGAACGGGCGGAACAAGCAATTCCGCGTGTTTGCGGAACTTTTGTGTGCTCGCTGAGATTTTTGACCGTTTCGCAGAGCTTTGCGCAAATTCCGCGCACCCCTAGCCATAGCATCTCTTTCTGCTCTCAAAGCTGAGCCCCAGCATGCAACCTACTGGGTTAATGCTATGCTATGGTGGCGAAATAGCCAATCCGGCCATACGTGGTTATAAATACTGCTTCCCTAACCCAGTGCTGTAAGCGAGATGGGGAAAGGATTAAGAGAAATTCCATTACCACTGAGAACAGATATCAGTGCATACTCCAGACCTTCTTTGGTAGTGTACTGCTGATATTGAGTAGATTAGTAGACACATCCCTGTGACACACAGATAGGTTCTTCTGTCATAGCCTTTGGAGTGAGGGAAGCTGAGCCTTCTCTTCACATGCCTACTGAGATTGCCAGTCCTTCAAGTGTGTTCTAGCTCATGGCACCATCCCCGCATGCCTGCACCCACCATAACAACTTGGGTATACAATCTAAATTTCATGCTCCACTGCTGAGATATGTCAACCAATTACTTCCCAAATGCTCGCAAGGGATAACATATTTGCTATGTTCATCTCCCTTGACAAATATCAAAGGTAAGAGGCAGGGAGCCATAGGTGTGGACTGGACGGGTAGTCCTAAACTGCAGGATATAGACCCAGAACAGACGAGTGGAGCCTCTGGAAAATGCATTAGTGACAAAATGAAATTAAAACAATGCAAACATGTTTCCAGGAAGCACAGATCTACCCAGGACAGAGCAACTTGGTGTTTAACAAAAGAGTGACCTTCATAACTGCTGTCATGGATCTGAGACATTTTGCCATAATGGCTTTCTTTCAAAAAACCAAATAATTTCCACATTTTACCAAGGAGATGAATTATCTATGACCTTTGGACTGTATTAGACAAACACATTGTACAAAGGCCTACCACATACCTAGAGGGAAGACTGCAAAGAGTACAATATGGAGTGGATGGATTCCAAGGTCGAGTGAAATAATGGGAACACATGACGCTGCTCGAAATGCTCTACACTGGCTCCAAGAAGCTCACAGAATCCCAAACAAGAACTCCTGAATTACTTTCAGGGCAATGCCCCCATTGAAACACTAATAACTCATATCAACAATGATTAAAGCCAACTCAAAACGCTGGATTACATATGCAGCAGAACTGCTACCCCTCAAATAACAGACGCGTTGGGAGAAGTTCTTTGCAATTTAGGCTTCAATACTCTGGAAGTCCATCTCCAAACATAAATGCAACACCAATAGTAATCAGCCTTGCACAAAACACTACAACATAACTGGACCCGCAAAAGAGATTCTTCAACTAAGGGGCATATTTACAAGCCCCTATCGCCACCACAAGGTCATTTTTAGTGACGTTGTGATGGCGATAGGAATATTGCCTTATTTAGAAGGCATTGTTAAGCCACTTAACGTGGCTTAACGCCGGCTTGTAAATAAGGCACCCTTTACGCTACACTTAGCGTGAAAGGGGCGGGCAATGGGTTTTGTGGCGGGCGTTACACCGCAACACCCATTGATTTTGATGCTGTCCCCTATTCAGAAGTGTGGGGTAAATAGGAGGCAGAGCCAAAATTAAGACTAGGGAAAACCTGGTCTTAAACAGGTGAAATGAGGAGAAATGCTTTATTTCCCCTCGTTTTAGCTGTTTCCATGTGTGTTGCCTTGGGCAGCACACATAGAAACAGCAAAACGCCAATGATTGTTTATGTGTGGGAAGGTCCCCCTTCCTGCACATAAACATGCATTTAAAACAATTCAGTTTTGCCACTTCTAAGTGTGCTTCATTAAGAAGCACACATAGAAGTTGCTAAACGGCATTTAAAGATTGTTTATGAGCAGGAAGGTGGACCTCCCGCATATAAACAATTTTCTCCTCAACACAGGCACCCTTGCACTATGGTGCAAGGATGCCTGCCTTGGCGCTAGGCAGCTTAATTTACCACCAGATCAGGGGGAAACGCAGGGCGCCACCATATTCTAGTAAATATGGTGCAGCCCTGCGTTTCTAAAGTGAGTAAGCGTGTTGTTAGCCTTCTTGGATTAATGACACGCTTCGCCACTTTATTGTGAATATCTGCTCCTAAATTGCTCCTGCTAATGTTTAAGAGTCCACCCATAATTAGCATGGGCATTCACAACAAGCATTCATTCAGAAGCAATATGTTCAAATCAACTCATAGAAGAATACAAATTGAAACCCCCACAAAACCATACATAACCCTCACAATTAGGAGACTGTAACATAATTGCCACAGCTCATTTACCACTGTTGTCCAGTTTGCAAAACCCAAGGACCTGGAGTCTATAATTCCCTTAAAAATAAACTGAAACTGAGACCAACCTACAATCATTATATAGAAAGAAGGAATAATTGTTTCAATCTCTACCAAACCCAACTGAACTAGGATCAAAGTTTGGGGAGTTGTTAAATATGTCTGAACTTCCTGCAGTTGCATGAGGGCCGGTGTGGTTACAGTCTCCCAAACCCTACAGTCGAATATGCCACTCAGTATTGATGGAACATTAGGGTGAAGGGATGTGTGTGCTCCCTCTGTCCCATGAGCTTCCGCAGGTTAGCACAATGGCAGCTGTTGAGCTGCATCATGTGCATTGACCACCTCTGCAACTACTGTCCTCGGACTTTCACAGCAGGAAAAGGAGAAAGAGTGCAGCATCGCAAAAATGAAGAAGAGTTCCTGCTCCTGGCACTGCGAGGCAGCAAGAACGTTCCTGCTATGTCTCAGGGCTCTATTTTAACTTCTTCTATTTATTATTATAAACTTCCTCAGCTTCATTTCGAGCAAATCTAGCGAAGTTTAAAAAAAAATGTATATAGCTACAAGCTTTCCGTCTTCACAACTTTTGATAAAATTACCCTTAACACTCTAACTTAAAAGGACACAACAGAATCGAAGCGGAGGGGGTCGTCTCACAACTCTAAAGCCATGGAAACAGCATCACACCTCAACTATTTGGCAGGCGATGGGACTCAGAAACTTATGAACACTAACATTTATGACTCCAGCAGAAGATGGAACACATCAGTGGGTTTATTCACATGCACAGCATGCCGCCTACGAAACAAAGTTAACAATGTGTTGCTGCCTCTAAGCTTATGCGCCCCCCCCCCCCCCCAGACTACAGTCTGTATTGCATTGAGCTCACTACTCCTTCACTCTCACAACATGGAATGGAGCAAATGTGCCCGCAAAATATTCCTGCCCGTACACTAAGGGCTTTATTACGGGTCTGGTGGTCTACGGACTGCCAGACACGAGGGGGGGGAGGGTGGGGGGGAGTGGCGGCAGTCTTCCACCTACCACATTACAACCAGGGCAGTCCGGCCACCCTGGGACTAATGCAACCCCATGGATAGGAGATCCCTGGAGGTGGCGTGGCAGTATAGGGACCGCAATATGCTAGGTGGGGCCGCTGCAGCCCCGCCAAGCATATTACGAGTTTCCTCACTGCCACACTTTTCATGGTGGTCTGACCACCATGAAAAGTGTGACATTGAGGAAACAAAGAGGGCCAGGGCCCCCTGGTGCCTCACGCCATGTGGATGCACACAGGGAGACACAACATATGCCCCCCGATTGCATGCCCACCAGTGCTTGCATGGCATGGACTGCAGCAGTCCATACAATGCAGGTACTGCCTTTGAGGTTCTCATTGCGGTGCCTATTTGATAGGCACCGCCCTGGGAATGCCAAAGAACGGCCCTCCAGACGGGAGAAAACTCCTAATCTAGCAGGCGATTTGTACATGTGTTTGGCTGTGTGGGGCAGTCCCGCCCCGCACCACCAAACTCAAAATGAGGCCCTAAGACATCCGTAGAAGGTTCAAAAATATTGAGGTAAATAATAGTGCCCTGCAAGAATATTGTATCCAAAATATCAACTAGCACTGTACTGTGAAGGTAAGCATGTATAATGAAGTATAGATTTACTATTCTTAACTCTACTTCCATGTATTTTGAAAGTATATGTATTGTCAAAATACATGTTCACATGTTATTTTATCACACAACCTGTCCCTGGTGTCCACTCTGTTTCTAGCAGAGAGTGTGTAGATATTTCAAATTACATTTCCATGTTGGATACCAAAACTATTCAAATGGATTATCTCTCTTTACCAATCATTTTTGGTATGGTATACCTTCTTAACTTTGTGTATGTCTGTACCTAATCAAATCATTCTTTTTAATAAATTAGCTTCTGCTTGACTATTCATCCTATGAGAAAATAGTTTACCAAACAGCCAATAACCTGAATCTAATACTTGGTGGATGCCCACAACGACAATAACATTGACAGAGTACATATATGCATCTCTATATATATGTATGTATCTCTCTCTCTCTCTCTGTCTATATATATATATATACATATATATATACATAGATCTATATATATATATATATATATATATTCCATCACAAAATCACCCAAAACAGACTCACTGTAGTAACACCAATGCACCACAAGTACCAGCAGGCTGAGCGGTCAGCCATGCCCACTGGGGCAGGTACTTATAGAGAATCTAGGTGATTTGAAAAACTTGTGTGCATGCCCGGTCCAGCCAAGCCTAAGAAGAAGTGCAGTAGCATGAGACGCATCGGCTCAAGGCTGAATCTACTTTGCATGTGCTACGCTTTGACTTACACTCGACAACCTGTGTTGGCTCCTTCCATTTTGGGTGATTTTGTGATGGAATGTATATATATATATATATATATATATATATATATATATATATTATCTACTGGCGGTCGCCAGTAGATAGTTATAGTTAGGACCGTGTTTCCATAGGAAATCCGCAACATTCTATTTGGAATAACTTTGGCGCCGGTTGACGAATCCTCGCGAAATTTTCAAAATAGGTGGGGCGCTCCGCTCCGCTCCTACCCTGAAAGTCTCGGGGGGATTTGTCAAGCGGGGGCTGAGAAAAAAGGGGGGTCCCAAAACACGCTTTCCCCATGCAATTTTCCATAGGGACCTTTAGTCCAAGGTACAGCCCGAACGGCTGAACAGAATTACTTGAAATTTGGCAGAGAGGTAGTCCTCAGGTCAGGGATGTGCCTTTTGCAGGTCTGGTGTCAATGTGTTCAGTAGTTCCTGAGAAAATCAAAAGTAAAATCATATATATATGTGGGCGGAGCCTAACCACACATCTCATCCTGAGATCTGATTGGCTGTCAGCACTTCATCCAAGAAGTGTTGGCAGCCATCTTGGGACCAATATACATGATAGCACCTCATTAAAAAGCATTGCAGTTAATAGAAGGTTTTAAGACTTTAGTTACATTATAAATCATTTGTTGATGGTACCATACTCATTTTAGGAATTGTGGTATGTTCTAAGGTGATTTCACCATGTGAAAAAGCCTTCTGCTGGGATATCATGATTGAGAGAAAAATATTTTCTCATGCTTTTCCCACAGAGGTTTGGAAGGTGATCTATAAGCTAAACTGAGAGCTTATTTTCTGTAAATTCACATTATCTTTCTCAGTGATGTGAGAATGAAGTCTGACATTCTCAGTAAAACATGTACATCCAACAAGGGCAGAGACTGTCAGTTGATTCCTTTGTGTTCTACTGCAGCTTCCCAGAGTGTTCCAAATAACAACTAGAGCGATAACAGTCCTACTTATGATAAACGTATGGCACACCTGAAGCCATCTTGCTTGGATTAAAGTGGTAACTCTTAAAACATTTAATTTAAAAAGGAACGCAATGAGGGGGTTCATTTTTCCATAAAAAGTATGATTAGTGCTGCAGAAAGAAAAATTAGGGCACATTTTGAGTGACTTCTCAAATCCTCTTCTATTTCATTAAAAAATTCTGACATGCAGACTGAAACATGCACTTTCAATACCAGCAGCAGTTTTCCCTGGTGAGCAGTAGCTTTACTACAGTGATCTAATGAGCAAAAAGAGTGCTAACATTCTGAATTTATGGCAAATGTGTGATACATCTGAATGCCTTTGGAATCAAAGTAAAAAACTGAAAGTATTTCCTACTGAGTAAATGAGGAAATTAGGAAACTTCATAACAAATAAGTCTGCCAAGATGGCCACCAGAGACAAAAGAGCCCAAATGTAGCCCGAATATCACCCAGATGTAGCCCAAGTATAGCCCAATGACAGAATGTCCCAGAGTGTTCTTAAAAACAACTAGAGCGCTTACTGTCTTCATTATGACAAAAGTATGGCACACCTGAAGCCATCTTGATTAGAATAAACTGGTAACACTTAAAACATTTAATCTAAAAAGGAACACAATGAGGGGGTTCATTTTGCCATAGAAATTATGATTAATGCTGAAGAAAGAAAATGAGGGCACATTTTGAGTGACTTCTCAAATCCTCTTGTATTTCATTAAAAAATTCTGACATGCAGACTGAAACATGCACTTTTAATACCAGGAGCAGACTTCCATGGTGAACAGTAGTTTTACTACAGTGATCTAATGAGCAACTAGAGTGCTAACATTCAGAATTTATGGCAAATGTGTGACATATCTGAATACCTTCATGATGGAATCAAAGTAAAAAACTGAAAGAATTTTCCTACTGAGGAGACTGTAGTACATGAGGAAATTAGGAAACTTCATACCAAATAAATCTCCCAAGATGGCCACCGGAGACAAAAGAGCCCAAATGTAGCCCAAAATCACCTAGATGTAGCCCAAATATAGCCCAATGACAGAAGTGTGCAAAACACTTATTATTTTGTGTTTTTGCAGTGTTATATAGTGCAGACTTGTCAGGTATTGGAGTGCTTTACATGAGCATTGGTTACATCACACAAGAACAAATTCATTTTGGTTGTAGACATGGGGAGACTAAGTGATTTGACCAGAATCACAGAATGTCGAGCTGAAGCAGAAACACCAACCTGGTTCCCCAGTTGCAAAGTCTGCAGTTCTGGAAGTAACACCACATCCTCTCCCCTAAGTGCAACATTTAATCAAGTGGTCAACTGGATAAAAAAACATAAAGGTAACAAATAATTTAAAAGTGCTTTCTCGCTATTTGAAAACTCAGAAAATATGTCCTTATTTTAGTCTTTTAGAGCACTAACCATAATTTTGATGCCAATAAGACCCTCTCATATATGTAATTTCTAAAGGAAATGCTCTAGGTATTACAGTTTTGATTACATCAAGATGACGTCAGGCGTTCCACACTTTTGTAATAAATATAGAATGTTAGCAATCTAGTTGTTCATTAGGATACTGTTGAGAGACAGAGGCCAGGGGCACGGACTCTGAAAATTGAAGGCAGGTAGGAGGGTGCAAAGGCAACAATTTAACCACACTGAGCAGGCAGGAAGGGCCGTGGCAGCACAACAGACTATGGAGGGCAGTGGAAAGGGGGGCAGGGGCAACAAACCAACAATACAGGACTTGCAAGAGAGGCTGTGGCAATGTAATAGACCATTGTGGGCAGAAGGAAGAGGCAATGGTAGTACAACCATACATGCCAACAGACCCGATTCAGCCAGGAAACGTCCAATGTTTTTAAGCTCAAATGGGCTTTATTTTATCTGTCTCCTGTCTACAATCTCCTCTTTTTCAATGTAACTCAAAGGGGAAAATCAATACCCCAGTTTTTTTTCAAAATCTCCCTCTTACCAAATTCAAAATGTTCGCAAGTATGGTACATTGGATCATGGAAGGAAATGGGGTAGGGCCATGGACTTGGATAACAGAGGACAGGAGGGACATGGAGAGGTGCACCAAACTGACTCTGCAGGGCAGGCATCAGGGTTTGCAGCAGCACAATACACCACACAGGGCATGCGGGACGGGAGTGCAGCACAACAATCCATAGAAAGCAAGAGGGAGGGGACAGGACCATGCACATGGACAACAGAGAACAGAGGGGCAAGAGGCAGGACCATAATGGACAGACAGGAGAGAAAGCTGCAGCATAACAGACCATAAAGGGCAGGAGGGATGGATCAGGGGCATTACAATGGAACAGACAAGCCAGGAGGGAGGGAGTAGGGGTCTGCACATGTAAACAGAGGGCTGGGGGCAAGGGGGCAGGGCAGGAGCAGCAAGATAGCCATGGAGGTCAGGCAGGATGGGCACTAGAAGCAAGACACACCATGAAGAGCAACAGTGAGACTGTGATGGCATACACACAGACCATGGAGGGAAGGTGGGAGGGGTTCAGGGGCAGCTAACTGACCACACAGGGAAGGTGGGAGGGGCCATGGCAGCACAGAAGACCATGCATGGCAAGTGGGAGGGTTAGTGGTAGCACAATGGCTATGATGGCCAAGAAGGGGGGTGCAGGGGCATGCACAAAGGACGATGGAGGATAAAAGGGAGGGTCAGGACCTGTGCACAGACAAGAAAGTTCAGGGGAAGGGGCCTCACAACAGACCGCACGGGGCAGGCAGGAGGAGCAGTTGCAGCACAACAGACCAGGGAGGGCAGAAGGGTGTGCCAGTACAGTGGACCATGTAGGACAGGAGGAAGAGGATAGGGGCATGGCATGTGGACAGGCAGGGTGGAGGTGGCAGGGACAGGTTACAGTCATCTGACAATGCTAGGCAGGTGGGAGGGGAGTGGCAGCTCAACAGAACACTCAGAGTAGATTGGAGTGGCAGGTCCATGGAACATGGTGGGCAAAAAGGATGGAGCAGGGGCATACACAAAGACATCGGAGGGCAGGGGAAAGGAGAATAGGGGCAGCAAGCTAAGCACAGAGTTTAAGGAGGAGGTCAATGATGGGGCATAGAATTGGGCAATGGAGGGCAGGAGGAGTGGATTGGTACATCATACTAAATTGAGGGCAGTGGCAGCACATCAGACCATGCATGGCAGGAGGGAGGAGGCTAGTCCATGGATTCACACAACAGAGGATAGGGAGGAGGGGGATGGGGCAGCAAGCTAACTGTTCAGAGAAGGCGGGTATGAGGAACTTTATTGTTTTTAAAACGTGTGTCTGTGCGAACTACTTAAAATATGAACAAGTATGCAGCATAATCTCCCTTTTATTCAGGAAGAAGACGACGTTTGTGACTGTGATTCCGGGCTCACTTGGCAAAAACACCCCCTGACCCTCCACCCCCTATCGCAAAATGTAATGCCCGTGAAAAGGGTAGGTGAACACAGTGTTATATAGAACATAGTTCTGAGAGCACGATTGAAAATGAAAACTAGATATAGTGTATGGTATAAACTATGCACCAAAAAGTGTGATATAAGATGAACCGGGCGTGAAATATAATATGCAATACATTGTGCGCAATGACAGATTCTTTGGAGAGCGCGAGATAGCACAGGCACTAGCGCGTGCTATGCGATATGCACCTTGGAGTGTAATATGCACAGGGCAGTGTTGTGTAACCTAACTAGTATCTAAAGTTGTAATATAAAATATGTGCTGGGGAGTGTAACGTTGCATATGCACTGTGACAAAGATATGGATCCCAGATTGTAATATGTATGACATAGCACTGTGCGTTATAACATAGGCATCGAGGAAGGCACGTTAGATGGGGCAATATAACCCGTGCGAAGACAAGTGTGGCATGACATATTCACGGGGTGGTGTTACAGTGCACATGGGCTAGAGAGTGTCATAGCATATGCACTAGCTAGTGGAATACAACACAGAGGTGTGTGGCACTCAGCAGGCAATGGTGGGTGTAACACAGCATTGGGCTCTGCCAGGAGCGCGCTGTGACTCTCAAGTGATGTTCGTCCCCTTTCCAGAGAGTAAAATAAAAAGTATTACACATCCGGCAGTGGATGTGTGTTTTATTAACCGTGAGGGGGGCTTCTTGCATAGTTTTGGTCGTTTTTTTGTCAAATCCCCTTTGAATGGCTTGGTGTGCATGTGTATTAAATGTGCCCGTCAATAGCTACTCATGTTTGTATAAATAAACAACAAGGGTGTCTACCGGGATTAGGCACGGTAGGGCATCAGACATGTCAGAGCTTTACTAGTGGTGTAAATACATGCCACGTGGATTCATTGTATGCATAGTCGCCTTTTAATGAATATCACGCAAATCGTCATGGTGATAGGTACGTACGGTTTGTCCAGCATGTCCTAGGTGTGTCTATAAATATATATTTTTTTAAAATAATAAAAAACAGTGGCCGGCCCTGGGGATTGGGGTCAAAAAAATATAATTAGGAGACAGGCCCTGGGGGATGGGGTCATCAGGGCCAATAAATTAGAATAAGAAGGGGAACCACACAGCCCCCCTTCTTAAAAAATTTAAATAAATAATAGACTGGCATCGTGCCGGAGGCCACGCCCCCTCCTTGCAGCACTCTGCAAACGCGCCCCCTGGCGAGTTGTACGTTGGGGAATTAATTCCTCTTCAATACTGAGGGTCCCTGAGGGCCAACTAGCCCAACAGGCATCTCCAGTATGCACCAGGGAGCTGCGCTGCAGACAGGTGTTCTGAGGCCAAGCCCCTTTTTACACCTCTCTGCAACGCAGCTCTGTGGCGCTTATTGGAGGTACCTAGTGGTCTAGTTTGACCCTAGGGACCCTTAGGATTCAAGGGGACTTAATCTCTCAACTTAGAACAGCAACAGGGCGCGTTTACACAGTGGTGAAGGGAGGGGACGGGGCCTGAGGTGACGTGTGCAAACACGCACTATGGCACGTTTTAAATTGGGGATATAATTTTCCTTCAATACTGAGGGCCCCTGGGGGCTAACTAGCCCACCAAGTGCTTCCAGTAAGTGCCACTGAGCTGCATTGCAGAGTGGTGGTCCAGGCCGTGCCACTTTTTACACCTCTCTGCAATGCAGCTCTGTGGCACTTACTGGAGGTACCTAGTGGGCTAGTTGGACCCTAGGGACCCTCAGGATTCAAATGAACTTAATCTCCCAACTAAAAACGGACACAGGGCGTGTTTACACAGTGGTGAAGGGAGGGGACGGGGCCTGAGTTAACGTGTGCAAAAACGCCCTGTGGCCCGTTTTAAGAGGTAGTTTTAATCCCCCTGCCCTATTATATACTAGGGGCTTACAGAGGAGGTCATGCTAATCACAGGGGGACCCCAACGCATAATGTTCCCTAGTGTATGTAGGTGTTTTCACTGTATTCTAAGTGTCTTTTAACATAGCACTGGCTCTAGGACTGGTTAGTCAGACTCAGTTACCACCAGTATCCGTCTGAAAAAGTTGAGGGTACAGGATGATTTTGCAACAAGGCTTCTTTCTGCTCTTCTTTTTGTTCTTTCTGCACGTTATCCTTCTTCCTGCACTTTTCTTCGTCTTTGAGGACTTCTGTTGCTTCTTTCTGCACTTCTTTTTTTTCTTTCTGTGCATTTTTTCTTCTTTCTTCACATGTCCTATCTCTGGAGGCATAGTTAGAAATTAGCATTTAAAAAACCTTTGAAATTCACAGAAAAAACCAAAGGTTTCAGGCACGTTATAGTTAGGAATTAGCATTTAAAAAACCTCAGAAATTCACTGAAAAAAACATAGGTTTCAGGGGTGTTATAGTTAGCTGGACTTTTCACTTGTACAAAACCATTGAAATTCCCCCGTTATAGTTAGTTTAGCTAACTATAACTCGCGCGCCCGCAATGCACTGCTGATGACGTCACATATTACATCACTCATGACATGGTCAGTGACATCACTCATGACATCACTGATGACATCTCAAATGACATCACTGATGACATCACTGATGACATCATCCTTGTGATAGAGTGGCAGACCTCCTCTCACCCTAATATAACCTTTGATACACACATTCAAAAATAGAGACTAAACTTTTCAAAACAATGGACATACCAATACCAGTTACAACAACCTCTTCAGTAATTCTAAGATCCACATACACATTCACTCATTCACCAACAGTCCTATACAGTCACTCATACATGTATTCACTCATCATATGTACTCATACACCTATACATCCTGTTACACAATGCCACTCATCCATAGAGTTATTCACACACATAGTCACTCATGCTAATAAAGGATCAAACATACATTTATTTGCATATACAGTTAAACACACACCACCACACTTACTTCTACGGAAACTTACACATACTTAGTCTTTTAAACAATCACTTATAGAAACACATACTTATTCATACAGGAACTCTTTCAATCTCTCACTCTCACATATACTCACTTATATACACCAATAGTCACATATACTAGTTTAAATCATATGTAGTTACTCATAAAGACACTATTGAGACAGTCATTCACTCACTAACACACCCATACACACACTCATCCACCCATACAGTCCTGCACACATGCTGTCTTCAACACATACAAAGAGTGAGTCACTCATTCATGCACCTATGCACTACGTAATATCCCTCACCGAACCATGCAGACACTCAGACTGATACTCAAAAAACCAACTAATAACCTATATAGACACCCATGTAGCTACTCACCAACCCATGCAGCCACTTATACACAAAGTGAGAGACTGATACAGATATTTACATATTTAAACATTACTCACTAAGCCATGTATTCACTATGATACACTTAATCAGTCAGTTACACAATCAATTTTTCAAAAACACATCATCCATTTAGACACTTATATACCCATTTATTCTTCCATCGACCTTGAGATATACATATGTAAAACATATTTAATTTTCAGAAAAACACACATTCACTGGATGATGTCATCAGTGATGTCATTTGAGATTTCATCAGTGATGTCATGAGTGATGTCACTGACCATGTCATGAGTGATGTAATATGTGACATCATCAGCAGTGCATTGCGGGCGCGCGAGTTATAGTTAGCTGAACTAACTATAACGGGGGAATTTCAATGGTTTTGTACAAGTGAAAAGTCCAGCTAACTATAACACCCTTGAAACCTATGGTTTTTTCAGTGAATTTCTGAGGTTTTTTAAATGCTAATTCCTAACTATAACGTGCCTGAAACCTATGGTTTTTTCTGTGAATATAGATATATATATATATATATATATATATATATATATATATTTTTAATTCATGAAGCTGCATGAAACCCATTGGAGGTTAGAAAGTGCCTTGAGACTACAAATACCGCGATGCCCTGCATAAACACACCAGAGCTTAATGAACTGTTGAAGTGAAAGCCACGCAGGAGCGCTTTGAAAATCCTTAAACAACAGAAGCGGTATTGTGGCAGGAAAGACTTTGCAACCTCGGATTGCCTTTGAAAAAGAAGATTTGCATCTTTGAAACGCGTCAGGCAGGATTAAAAAGGAGAAATACAGACTAAAATGCCTACTTCATCCTTAAATAAAAGTTGTGGAATACAACTCACCTGTTTTGGAGTGTTGGAGTGCGGACTTATTTGCATGGGCAACTTTGATGAAAATATATATATATATATATATATATATATATATATAGTACAGGCAAGTGGCATACAGTGGAATGTGTTAAGGTAAAGCGGAGTAGAGTGGACTTGATTGGAGTGGCGTACAATGTATGGAATACAATGGAGTGGCATACAGTGAAATAGAATACACTGGAGTGGGATGGAGTGGAGTTTCGTAGAGTGAAGTGAGATAGAGTTCAGTAGCATACAGTGGAATAGTGTAGAGTGGAGTGGCATAGAGTGGAGTGGCCTACACTGGGGTGGCATTTAGTGGAATAGTATACACTGGAGTGGGGTAGAGTGGAGTGGAATGCAGTGGAGTGGCATGGAGTGGAATATCATCGAATGAGGGGTGTAGTGGAGTAGCATGCATTAGTGTGGCGTAGAGTGGAGTGAGGTACAGTGTAGAGACCTACAGTGCAATAACATAAACTGGAGTGGTGTAGAGTGGAATGGCATACAGGGTAGAGTGAAGTGTTATACAGTGGAATACTGTAGAGTGGAATGTTGTAGAGTGGAGTGTAGTAGAGTGTATTGCGGTAGACTGTAGTGGTGTACACTGTAATAGCGTACTGATTAGTGGAGTGGCATACACTGGAGTAGCATACAGTGTAGTGGTGTACAGCGGAATAATGTTGAGTGTTACTGGCGTAGAGTATAGTGACGTAGAGCTGAGTGGCATATCGTGGAATGCCGTGGAGTGGAGTGGGTTGGCATAGAATGAAGTGATGTACAGTGTAATGGCATACACTGGACTGTCATAAAGTGAAGTGGCGTCTAGTGCAGTGGCATACGGTTGAGTGGCTCAGAGTGGAGTGGCGTACAATGGAATAACGGACAGTGCAGTGGTTTGCACTGAAGTGATACACAGTGGAGTATCATGGAGTGGATAGCATACTGTGTAGTGTCGCAGAGTGGAGTTGCATGTAGTGGAATAGCATACAGAGGAGTAGCAAGAGTGGAGTTATGTACAGTGTAGTGTCATAAAGTGAAGTGATGTAGCGAGTAGTGTGGTAATTGAAATAGTTGTAGCGTGAAAGTGTGTGATCGAATGTAAATGTAATGTGGCAGGAAAATACATTATTTGGTGTAAATGTAAATTTATGGTAGTATGTGGGAATAGCGTAAGTAGTGGTAAAGAAAAATACTTCATTATATATTGTGCTGCAGTATACTGCAGTAAGCTTGCGGTATACCGTGGTACATGTGCATGACAAGTCAGTATGTGATTTGCTAATGGCTGTGTTTATCAAGCGTAAAGCGCAGCTAAGTCATTTTCAGCACAGTTTGGCTGCGTTCTGCATTCTGCATTTCACTTTGCTCTGGTTTAGGGTCTTAGCTATAGGTAAGTATTAGGTTTTATTGCTGTTCCCCACCTATGATCACTGAATTAAAGTGTTAATAGGTAGAGAAATGTAATTATAATTTCTTATACACTTTTACAGCAGTTTAGGGGGAACTATGCAGTTAAAAAACAAAATTGTAGAGCTATAATTTGTAAGTATTACCGCCTTACTCCGTAGAGTCTTTTTTGTGAAGATTTAAATATGTTAAAAATAGAAAATATGCTGAAGTACACTATGGGGCATATTCACAAGGATCTATCGCCGAGTTAACGGCCCTTTATCGCAGCCAAAGTTGCGATAAACTCATAACCCCAATCACAAGCTGGTGTTAACAGCCCACAGCACCAGTATACCAGCGATAGCAGCTGCAAAATACATCGTCACAGATGACCCCTACAACTATCGCTAATGAGATGCAGAGTAGGCATTCCCATGCGAAAAGCCGCCACAACACCACTCCACAACATTCTCAACGACCAGCCAGATCTGCGATAAGAACACAAAACAGGCGATAAGGCGCGTTAGCAGCAGGAAAATAACACCTGCTCTGACCTGGGGCACCCACCGCCACCACCCCCAGAACCCCCCGACTAACCCGCAACCCGCCCAGACGAAACACTGAGACAGCACAGACAAAGACAGCGACCTGCTGAAAACGCACCAACCTCACAGACCCAACACCTGGGAATGTCATTGCCCACCACAGGCTCCAAAGGACAACCATCCTACACATCCTGACCATCATTGCCCAACAGGCCGACGGCACCAACACAGTGGACAACCAACATCGCACCCGACACCAAGCTGCTGGTTGTGCTGCATCTGTTGGCCTCTGGCACCCCCCAACCAAAACCCACCAGAGTTAGAGGAGTCTCACAGCCAGCCGCATCCAAGTCCCCCACACCTGTCCTGGATGCCATCCTCAGCCTGGTACCCCAGTATCTATACGCCCACAACAATGCGCAGGATCCGCTGGAGACCAAGCAAGAACCATATGCCATAGCTGGAAGCATGCACGTGTTGGGGGCAATCCACAGCACACATGTCCTACTTGTGCCCCCTGGTGACACAGCACACAATCACCGCAACAGAAAGCACACAATCTCCACCAATGTCGTCACCAAATACCGAGCCAGTGTGCATGATTCCATCATCCTCCTACAGTCCATCATCATCCAGCGTTTCCAGGATTGCACCAATGTGAATGCACTGCCCCTTGCCAAGTACCAAATGAACACCCCACACACCTCAACTCCACAACCATGCAACTCACAACTCTGGCAATGCACACGTCACAAAATCACATACAACATCCAAAACAACATGCTCACCCGCCAGACACGACAGAACAACTTACAATGGTAACCTGGGCAAGCCGTGAACTTGAGCCATCTCAGCCACACAATAGCGGAATGTGGGGATAGTTGAGAACCAGGCATGTGGGAAGGAGGCAGGAGAACAATGATTGGGAAAGTACACAATGCCAAGAGTGGTGGCGATGTGCTGGACAGACCGCAGTATACATAACACACCCATATCCATGGCGACATACACCGCTGGTGTATGGTGTGTACTGGACAGTGGACGCAACCATGTCACCCCAGCCAGTGGGGGAGTTTGGGGAAATGTTGCCTGTTACATCCCCGCCGTAAGCGTGAGCGGAGTGGGATGGACCGGCGTACACCAGGCCAGCCTAGGGGTCTGAATAAAAAGCACGTAGCCCTGGGCATGGTCCTTTTCCAGAATGCCCATCGTCTCTGCCAGGGTGGCGCCTCTCACCTGGCTCCACGAGGCCGACGCCGTCCTCCTGACCAGAGTTGCGTGCGATCCTGTGCGCCTGCCGTACCCCGGCCCGCTGGGCCCCGAACCTGTCAGTACCCCCCTGTGCAGCCAGGCCACACTGATCACCTGCCAACACCGGCGTGTGTCATAGAGGGCCCACCACGTGCCGGCGCAAGCTCCAAGCCCGAGGCCCGTGAAACTGGCAGCCTCCTCAGACCATCAGGGCCTCCACGACACAGGCACGCTTTAGTCCTTTCTCGTTGACGTACTCTACTGCTGCCTCCGGCCTACAGTATGGACATGTAGGTCACACATTTGGAACTGAGTCTTGATTACACCATGGCAGTGAACATTATTTAAGGCAGAGTTTATGTCACTATACTCCCTTTGATGTGGTGCCACCAAGACTGTGCATAGCATTACAACCACACGTGTCTGTGGGCCTACGCGGACTACTGTCCTTAGCCTACGCTGCGCACGAGTAGGTCACAGAATAGGAAGTGAACATCGATTATTCAAAGGCAGAATACATATCATCGCACGCAACTTCGCCATACAGTCTTGAGCTGCAAGCAAAAGATAAGTATTTTATAAAGTGTAGGGGTCTATTTTTGAAGATCATCTGTTTGATAAATGGTAATGATATAGCTGGATATATTTACATGTCCGCCAAAATTAATTTTTGTGTACCAAATATAATTTACCAAAATATCACACTCATTGGAGCTAATAATATAAATTCTACAGCCAATGAGACAATGTTTATGTAACCCATGTTTAAGACATGATTAGATCAGACGATATTTTCTATAGGCTCGAATTTGCAAGCAAGCTGGAATGCTTTTGTGAGGGCGACTAGAGTTATAATGCATATACACATGAGAGAGCACCATGAATGCCAATCATTGAACTCACAAAAAGCTGAAATCACAAAAGACAGAAAATTGCAACAAAAGAAGGAATTGAATCATTTGTGCATGAAACGGTGAAAAACTGCGTTGAACCTAGAAAGGAGGTTCTAAACAAAAGAGCAGGCCTTTAGTTAAAGAGATGATCACAAATGACAATGAGCGGAGGTTGGAGGGGGAGTATAACAGTCAACATGAAAAGGCATGCATGGGATGTAAATGTTCAGATGAAAAAAACAAAAAGCAAGCTGAAGCTGACTTGTGCAATTCATGCAAAATATGCCGTGGTTCTCAGGAAATATAGGGCCATATTCACAAGGAGCTATCGCCGAATTAACGGCACTTTATCGCAGCCAAAGTCGTGATAAATGTACCTCCCCATTCAAAAGCTGGTGCTAACAGCCTACAGCACCAGTTTACTCACGATAGCAGCCGCAAAAAACATCACCACAGAGGATCCCGCAACTAATGCTAATGAGATGCAGAGTAGGCGTTCCCGTGCCAAAAGACGTAACAACACCACACCTCAACATTCTCAACGACCAGCCCGATCGGCGATAAGAACACAAAACCGGCGATAAGGCGTGTTAGCACCAGGAAATCTACACCTGCTCTGACCTGGTGTTAAGTCGGACGGCAGCCAGCACCACAAAAGGGAGACCAGCCCAGGGCCACATCGGAAGTGCAACAGATGCCATCGAGGCACACATCATGGGGCCCAGACACCCAATAGGGCCACAACACCCACCGACACCACCCCCCGGACCACCCCTCCCTGGCACCCCCCCCAACAAAGACATGCCACATCAGCTACACAAAAACATGTACAAAATATTCTGCACGATGTCGCACAATTACAACAGTTGAAATGCATGTGTCATCACAGAAATTAGCATTACACATTCACTTTCGAAGCAACAAATAAAACTTTATTAAAATAAACACTGAAATGAAATGAAGAAATATGGCGGCTCGCCGCGGAACAGTCCATAGGTCACAGCCTGCAAGACAAAAAACATGGTGAGAAGGTGTGTCCTGCGCACATCAAAGGACAGAGAGAGAGCGAAGGAGAGAGAGAGAGAGGAAGAAAGGGAGAGAGAGAGAAGAAGAGAGGGAGAGAGAGAGAGAGGGAGAGAGAGAGAGAGAGAAGAAGAGAGGGAGAGAGAGAGAGAAGAAGAGAGGGAGAGCGAGAGAAGAAGAGAGGGAGAGAGAGATAAGAAGAGAGGGAGGGAGAGAGAGAGAGAGAGAGAGAGAACAAGAGATGGGGAGAGAGAGAGAGAGAGAAGAAGAGAGGGAGAGAGAGAGAGAAGTAGAGAGGGAGAGAGAGAGAGAGAGAGAGAGAGAGAGAGAGAGAGAGAGAAGAAGAGAGGGAGAGAGAGAGAGAGGGAGAGAGAGAGAGAGAGAAGAAGAGAGGGAGAGAGAGAGAGAAGAAGAGAGGGAGAGAGAGAGAAGAAGAGAGGGAGAGAGAGAGAGAGATAAGAAGAGAGGGAGGGAGAGAGAGAGAGAGAGAGAGAGAGAGAGAGAGAGAGAGAGAGAACAAGAGATGGGGAGAGAGAGAGAGAGAGAGAGAGAGAAGAAGAGAGGGAGAGAGAGAGAGAGAAGTAGAGAGGGAGAGAGAGAGAGAGAGAGAGAGAGAGAGAGAGAGAGAGAGAGAGAGAGAGAGAGAGAAATAAAAAGCTGCCCCAGCGCACCCAGGCCACACTGCTCGCCTGCTGCCACCGGTGTGTCTCCAACCACATGCCGATATGTATAGCAGTACACCAGGACACACATCTGATTCAGAGCGTCATCTGAAACAGAGTCCAGATACATGACTGGCACAGTACACACACTTGCACAAGGTAGCATTGTCTAACCGCCCATGCACACCCAGGCAGAGGCATCACAAAGGCACCCGCCGCCCTCGGAGTATGCCCGCCCATGCACACCCAGGTAGAGGCATCACACCCAGGCCTCACTGCTCACCTTCTGCCACCGGCGTGTAGACTGGATGTCCCACCACGTGCCTCTGCAAGCCATAAGCCCAGGCCCGTGGACATGGCACCCTCCACACCATGCAGCCACGTTCCACAGGCCAACAGGTCTCAGGTTTGGTGATGGGTCTTGAATACTCCATGGCAGAGGACATACCAGTGCACCCGGCAACGTCGCAGGCTGCACACCCGCTCAGTTTTGATTTGATCAGTATTATGGACATCAATTGTGTGTCTTTTGCACACCCGATCAGCCCAATGGGTGCCACTAAGTCTGTGACATGGAAGCGATGCCACGTGGTGGTAGGCCCGTGCTGCCCGCTGGCTCTGGCTTACACTGCGGTCCAGCAGGGCACACGAAACCTGAGTTGCCTGGACCTCCGGGGCGGAGCATCATCGCAGGGTGCCCACCCACTCAGCAGCTTAAGGTGCCACTGACTTAGTGCACCCAAAGTCACCGTCCCCTGTCTGGGTGCCTGTGCCTGCCGCAATGCGCCGGGTGCGACTAACCCTGTGCAACCCCAGTCAGTGCCATGTGGTGGTTGCCCTGTGCCGTATGCAGGCATGGGTTGCCACTAACCCTGTGCAACCCCAGTCAGCACCACGTAGTGGTCGGCCCGTGCCGTACGCAGGCCTGGGTTGCCACTAACCCTGTGCGCAACAAAACTCTTGTGCCCTTCATGATTGTGAACTGTGGCGTCCGTCATCCAGTCACCACGGGCAGAGAAGAATGTGACGTCGTCGGCCCCTTATGTTGGCGGAGTCACATGGCCTGTGGTGTGCGTGCAAACCTGCCCTTAGGGAGTGGCTGTGACATGCTGACAACTAGACCAGTGACCTGCATATCACCAGCGAGTTCATCTGCAACGGTGAGCAATGGGGGCCCCCCATCTGAGCGTAAGCGGAGTGGTCTGGCCTGCCATATGCCAGACCAGCGCAGGGCTTGCAACAATGACTCGTGGACTCTGGGCGTGGTTCAGTCCATATCTGGACCAAGAAGTGAGTGATGCGTGTGTCCCTGTTGTAGTGTCCACGGGACCCGGTACACAAAATGCAATGTAGCACCCACTGACTGGCATCCCACAGGATGAGCATCATTGACGCAAGGGAATTCACTGCCCCTACATTCATCCACACATGCATACATGACTGATGAAAGACATGACACAGCAGTGCATCAATGGATGATTATTGCACATCCACTGCAGTTATGCAGCTGGAGCAGTTCAGGGCAATGCCCAGCACACTACAAAATATGGACCAATGGAGGGCCAGCCAGAGTCCTTCCAGGGATGACAAGTCCTGCTGAAGGGTAGGGTACAGTCCGCAGCCTGGTCGCCGTGTCATTGGTCATCAATCCGGAAGTGGCAGTCCATGTCGCTGTCCAAAGTGAGTGCATCAGAGTGTATCGTGGGTCATTGGAAGGTCATGGGGCCATGTGCGGGACCAAGCAGAAACAGGCCAGGGGGCAGTAATGAATGCTAGTGCCTGGTTCTTCTGACCACAGTCCCATCCACTTCCTCGTCCCCGGGTGTGTGCCCTGCCCCACCTGTGGGTGTTGCAGAACCGGCTGCTGCACTGTGTGCCACTGACACCTCAGGGGCCTGGGTGGATACATCTGCAGCACTGTGTGCCACTGACACATCAGGTGCCTGAGTGGATCCGGCTGCTGCACTGGGTGGCACTGACACACCAGGGGGTGGGGATGTGGATGGTGTGGGGGCAGCAGCATTCATCAGTGCCATGCCTTGTGGCGGCAATGCCATGGTGGAGGTCTGTAGGGCCTGATAGATCCCAGCTACATTTCGATAATGTGCAGCGGTGGCTGCCATCCTTTCCGCCTCCATCCGCACCATGTCCCCCATGAGCCTCTGTATGTTTGCCAGCCTACGGCTGGCATCGCTGGAGCCACTCTGAGCAAACAGATGTTCTTCTCTCTGCGTCATGACTCCAGCGATGTCAGTCAGGGCTCGTTGGAGACCATGGGCAGGACACAGACACCCAAGGATGGCGTCCAGTTTGGCAGCCACGATGCTGAAGCCCACCCGCACCTGCTCAGCCGTCTCCATCTGACACTCCAGCACACGGCATTGGAAGGCCATGTGTTGTTCCTGGAGGTCTTGGGAGGGTGCCGGGTCTGTGGATGCCTCCTGCTGGGTGGTTTGGGTGGTGGGTGGGGTCTTATCGATTTAGCTGGGCTGCCCTGAGCCTGGAGGTGAGTGGCGGATGAGGTCAATGATGTCTTGGATGGTTTGGGTGTCGATGCTGGCGTTGTCCTCCTCGTCATCTGTGAATGAAGGCTGGGACTGCTCTGCAGGAGGTGTTGACGGTGCCCCTGCGATGTGAAGGGGAGATGGTGTATTACAATGTGTCCACATGTGTGTAGACGCATGGTACAGGTTGACATTCAGACAACATGGCATTGTACATTTTGACAGTCTGTGGATCTGGGCGATGACTCAGAGTCATTGTGGGTGTGCACTGTGCTCTGCTTCATTGTGCATGTGTGCCATTGTGCCCATCTCCACCCGTCCCCCCAGTACCTGGTGGTCACTCACCCTGTTGCGGTTGAGTTGTGTCCTGTCGAGCAGTGTCCGGTCCCCTGACTCTGGCCACAGTCTCAACACTGATGACTGTCGACACCAGCTCCTCCATTTCATCCAGCTCCAGCTGTGGCGCTGGGCCCCCACCTCCAGTCTGCATTGCTGCCTTCTGGTTGGCGGAGAGCTTCTCCTTGGTCTTCCTCTTGTTGTCATTCCATCGCCTCCTGACCTCGCCCATTGTCCGCTTGTGCTCTCCGACGGCATTCACCTTGTCGACGATGTCCCGCCATATTGCAGTTTTGGTGCCCAGTGACACGTTGGAGGTGACAAAGAGTTGTTGATGGTGTTCCATCACCTCCGTGACTATGATCCTGTTCGCCTGCGGACTGAATTTCGTCTTCCTCGTCTTCTTGTCCTTGCCCTTCCCTATCCCCGTCGTCCCAGGCTGGTCGTCCGGGGTGCTTGTGGGGTTGCGCTCATCCTCTGCACCTGCTCCGGCTGCCTCCATGGTGCTTGGGTGTAGGTCAGTTTGTGTGTGGGTGTTTTTTCTGCTTTTATGGAGATTTTTCCCACCTGCCAGGTGTGTGTTACAGGCCTGGCGCTGCTTATCGCTGATTTCCTCATCGCGCTTTGGCCCATCGCAGGTTTTTTGGTGTTGTGGTTTGTGTTTTTATCTCCATCGAGGTGGTTTAATCGCAGACATTGTTGGCGGTTTCGGCAGACTATCGCATGCTACCGCCTTGTTGTGAATCCCACTTTGTCACAGGGTTATTTTCCCGCGATGGGCTGCGACATTGAAAGTTGCGTTACGCTACTCATGCGGTAGTTATCACACGTTCTTGTGAATATACCCCATAGTATTAGATTGCTGGAGAGAGAGAGAGACAAAGATTTGAATGGGAGCTGGGAATCAGCTCATTCCAATGTCAAGCAATATGACCCACGGCTAGTTTCTGTAAGGAATTCCTGGCTCACCCTTGGTGGCTAGGTTTAAACTCTGCAGAGAACGTGCGTGTGTTAAGTGCGCAACAAAATGCATAACAGTGATAAAATGTTGGCATGCTCCTAACAGTGGATTATTACACGTTGTGCCATGTTAGACAATCTGACTGCAAAAAGGGGTCTATAAAATGTTTATAGAGAGCAGAATAACAATAGACCTCTTGCAGAGCAAGCAGAGAGGAGGCGGGAGTCTGCAGTGTTTCAGTGAGCAGAAAGAAAGCAGATTAGAGACCTGCCAATCCTTATCTGCTCCAATATTTATGTACGAATGGTGATGAACAGCACTTTACTGTCTTTGAGGGATCTCGGAGGAACACACTAGTGCACTCATATTTCAAAGCTAAGTGTGCTGCACTTCATTACTAAAGAAAATATACAACCTGCAAAGGTCACAGCTGAAGCATATTCTCTCACAACAGGTTTTACAGTGTGTAATGGGTTCCGACGTTGCAGCTTGCAAAACAACAGCAATTTGTATTCATGTATGCACACTCTTAGCAACGGAGAATTGAGGGAATGTAAAATAACTGCAATGTACAGAGCTATTGACCTGCAGACAGACATGGAGCTCCACTCCCTGTGCAGGAGCATTACAAGACAGGCCATGGGAGGTTTTTCCAAAATGTAATTAACGGCAGTGGCCTGCATTCTGTAAAAAAGGCTAATTTGCTAACACAGCATAAATTTTTGGTCACATGATTTGACAGCATGTGAAGTGATCCTATGGACAGGGCAAAAAAAAACCATTACTTTTAAGCTTACGGTAAAACAGCGCCCAATTTTAAAATACGTGGGGGCACATTAGAAAGGCGATGCGATAAAATTATCGCTGCTTTAGCGTCCGTTTTCGGACGAAAAGCGCCGATAATTTTCTCGCACTATCAGCATGGACACGCTAACGCGTGAATCCATGCCTTAGCGCTTGTTTCCTGAACGCCCAACTTTGCATCTCTAATGAGATGCAAAGTGGGCGTTCCTCCCCAAAATAACTGGAGAAATTACGCTAACCGGCATTTCTCCAATTATCAAGGTGTACACTAACATGCGTAGCGATAAGAAAAGTAGTGCTAACCGCAGTTATCGCTACTTTTCTTACGCCTGCTTTTATTCTGACATAGCCATGTAATCCAATGGGAGGTGGATTACATGGCTAAATCCACCCTGCCCTATCAGCAAGGTATCGCCGGTCGCAGTGCGATTATCGCTGGATTTCCAGCGATAATCGCACTGCTTTGTGGCTAACGCATGGATTTCTATCGCCTGGGAGATAAGCGTTGCTGATAGCACGCTATCTCCGCCATAGAATCCAGCGTTAGCCTGCGATAATTCTCCTTGCGCTAAGAGCGCTGAGCGATAATTATCGCAGGCCCTTGCTGATATACCCCGTGGTTCTATGGATGGGTTTCTACCTCATATGAATTGATGGCATTCTGTAAAATCATATACATTAAACTCGAGCAAGCAGTCTCCAGCCATTACAAGTTGCCTCCTCCCAGAAGCATGTGGTGCATGCTAACAAAAACAATACACAAAAGGAGCCTCACATGCATCATAATTGATTATCAGTGACTTAGTGACTGCATTAAAGAACACCCAGTCACATCCTAGCCAGATTGCAATGCTTAATTTGAGCCGGTTTAATCCAGTGTTCGGTACCACCACTTAATTGTCAACACCGGCACTTATGACAGGTTCCACATGGTGGAGCTGTTTGTATAAGTTAAAGATGAGCAGAGAAACAGTTGGTTAATATTTCAACATGCTTTTAAAACAACTAATACCTGTCACCAAGTAATTCCTATTGCTTTGGGGGCCTTCAGCAGTCTGAATTGTCACTCTTGTAGCAGTCTGATGGCTAGTTGTATTGGTACTGTCATTGGCAGCGGTTAGAGTAGCAATGGATGGTGCAAGCTGCAGTGGCCTCCTGCAAATTATGCACTGCAGGAGTGGGTTCAATCAGCTATACATACATATAAGTGGAGCCCTCACAAACATTCACAGACACTCGCAAGCACCATGAGCTTAGGTCTTGTTGGTCCTTTCATCGGCTTGGCAGTACCCCAATTCAGTATGTCATGCCAAATGACGATATCGGTCTGTAGTTGGCCAAGAAAGCCCGAATGGCCATGGTGTGGATCAAGTCCTTCAATCTGTCAGAGTTTGCAGTCCTGTCACCATATGACCTTGGCATGGACACCACACCCTGTCTGCCATCCGAGATTCCCCAGAGCAAAATGTTGACAGACACTGCAAACTTCCCTTGTCAATTTACTGGCAGTTCTGCATTTGCTGCATTAGATGCCACCAGCATAGAGGGAGCCTGGTCCCCTGGAGACAAAACCCACCTTTTCCAAGATACTTTTTAAATGTGTTAAATATATTTTATTGGATATTCAGAAAGCAATAACAAGAGAAGTAACAATTGTAATATAACAAGTACAAGTTGGAAGTGGTACAATTTTGAAGGGTTGATAAATAGAGAAACTCGTGTAAAATAAAAAAAATAAAATAAAAAAATAGAAGAATATTTTATGTATTTTCAAAAGTGTCTCCAGGCCCTGGCATCACTATTCTTCCACTAGCCTCAACTCGTACTACCCCATCCCATGGCTTAAACCTGCTGGTAGCCTCCCTGGTGTTGCATACGTGAGGTGCCCTCTCACTCTTTCACTTATTTTTCAGTAAGAGTTCTTCACTCACATGTTGTAGGGGAGGGTATGCTTGATTGGGCAGCTTGACTGACAGCGGTTCTTTTCTCTCTTTTAAAAAAAAAAGATTATTAATTTGAAAATTTAGGGTCTGTGGGAATTTGGACAAGATGCCATAAAGTGGGTGAAAAAAGACAGACCCATCTTGGAAGCAGTACCTAAAAGTGACATTAAAGAAACTCTCCCACAACCAGGGGGCAGATTTATGAGCCCCTTGCGCCACTTTTGCGTCACTTTTCCAATGTTAAAAGTGACGCAAAAGTGGCGCAAGGGGCTCATAAATCTGCCCCCAGGTCTTTATTGTATTGATGACCGCTGTGGGAGAGACAGGTGTGTGAGGGGGACTATCACTCAGACTTGGCTGCAAGTCAGACTGGGAGGTGGCTGAGAGTCAGGGACAGTTGGAGGACTGGACCAGGGCGAGAGAGGCCCAGCTGAGGTAGAGGTATCAGTGGCTTTGGAAGCCGGAGGGCTGCTTGGACCGGGTGGTGTGGTGGCACTTGGAGGTGGAGTCATGCTGCCGTGAGATACAGTGTGGGTGGGAGAATGTGGAGGGGTGCCTTTCCACATCTTGGGGAGTCTAAAAGGCTTCCCTGTCTTGGTAGGAGTGGGAGGTGGGGCGGACACAATAGGCACGCTCTCCACCAAAGCTGCATCAGGTGCAGCCGGTGGCCCTCCCTCTGGGGACATGCTGGATCCAGCGGTACACTTGGCCTGGCCTTGCCTTTGCCCCTCCATCCCCTGTTTACCAGGTGTACCCCCTACAGTGACCTCATTTCCCTGCTTCACAGGGGGGTGGATGGGAGTTGAGGTTGTGGGTGAATCTGCCTTGGAGCTCTTTTTATGTGGACTCTTAGCAGGCACTAGCTTCTCAGCGGGCATGGCAACTGTCTGCTTGTCTTTGTAAGACACTTTTGGGACAGGAGAGTCCTTGGCTGGGGATGCCTCTGAGGCATGTGAGCCTGAGGCCTGCTTCTTGGCTTTATGCCCCTGGGTGTCACCTGAAGGGCTTTTGCCTTTGCGCTCTGCTGTGGCTTTAATTTTTTGGGGGGATGGTGTCTACGCCCTTGACCACTTGGGCTGCTGCTGTTGTGTGCTGTGTGTGCTGTATCTTGACCTTGAGGCCTGTGGTGTGTGGTCACTATCGTCAGATGTAGCCACTGGCAGGGTGGTGGCCAAAAGGACTGGAGCTGGATTCTGAGATTGTGCCAGTTGAATGGCTGCCGTCACTGCGGAGGACAAAGACTGGACAGTCCGGTGTAGCCCACCCACGTCTGAATGAATGTCCTCCATGAAAGCAACTACCTGTGTCAACTTTTTGTAGTGGTCTAGGAAGGCGTTGATGAGAGTTGTCTGGCCCACACACAGCAGGTACAAAAGTTCCACAGACTCAACACTGATGGCAGCAGGGGAGACAGGGGCAGCGGTGCCTGGGGTGAAGGACACTCTTCCCTTCTTACTGGTGTGAACACGGGCAGCACTAGTGGAACTAGGTGGGAGGGTGGGCACTGGACGCTGTGTGGTGAAAGAGGAGGCCGAGTTCCCACTCCCTGTGCCCGCCAACATAGATGTGTCACCGCTGGCGTCAGATGACGTTGAGGTTGGTGTCTCTGGCTGTGATTCCTCAAGCAAACTCCTGTCCCCCTCCGAGGGGCTGGTCACATCAGGGTCACTGTGCTCGTGTGTAGAAGTCGTGCTTGATGCCTCACCACTGGTGTCCGTCCCCTGTCCTTCCGTGCCCATGGGAGATGCTGCATGAGACAGAGATATAGGGTCAGTTCAGTGGCATTAACACAACCATCAAATGCAAGCCAAGCACGAAACAAGATGATGATATCCCCAAGTTGCACACCACCCTGTGCAGTAACATTGTGCAACCTCAATTCTAAAGTCGAATATTGCGTGTTATCATGCAAATGTGGCATAATTGACCCATATGATGACCACACAGCCAAATAGCCTGCTGGTGGCTCCGTGTAACCAGACACACAGATCCCTCTGAGCACACCTAGGGCTCTGAGGGGGGAAATATGTACCTCCCAACATGTTGCCGCTGTCACACCTGGAGGCAGCAGAAGTGGACAACACAGATACAGACTCCAACATAACAGTCCACAATGGCCATGAGCTCATGCAATTCACCATGTCGTCCTTTAGGGCACATCTATAGTTTCACATTGGTGTCAGATGTGTAGTCCTCACAATTCTGACGTCAGGCAATGCACACATTGATGAAAGCACACTCAGATGATGCACACTGCCATTACCGTTCATGGGATGTCCCTGACTACCCCAATGCAGATGATATCAGAGGGCCACGACTCAGAATGCAATGTCTATGGCCATTACTCCAATGACATGAGAAAGTACAGGTATGGCAAATGCATGACAGCTGCAACCAACACAGAGGCCAATTACAAGCCATTTCATCACACTGCCAACATCACAGAGCCCAGCGCTGGCCCAGGCTATGAACACATGCAGCCACTGAAAACCAAAGTCACCCTTCCCAGAATACTCACCCCCAGTTTGCTGCTGATGCTCCTTCAAACGTGTGTCCAGCTCAGGCTGTGTCACAGCTAAGATGCGGGCCATTGGTGGTGTCATGCTCCTGCGCGCCAACCTTACAGTCTGAAGGAGCAGCCCCAGCATCATCTCTGCCACGATTTTGCTCAGCCGGCAGATGTCATCCCACCTCTTGTGACAGTGTGTGCACTGTCGGTGGGAGACACCCAGAGCCCGTACCTTGTGTGCAATGGCCCTCCACACGGCCTTACGCTGGTCGACTTTGAGCTGCTGGCATGGGAGACAAGAGGGCGAAAACTCAGTTACACAGTGTTATGTACCACTATCTCTCAGTACAGGAGCATGATGCTAACTCAGCACAACTTCACAGATATGTCTAGCAGAGACAATACAGAATCTCACATAGAACATTAGCAAGGGAGAATCATACGAAAATGCATGCATGTATTAGGGTGGACACAGTACCTGCCCATCTCATAAACATGCAGTATGCCAGCACAGAAGGCTATGTGCAGGCTGCCCACGTCTACTATCCAGTTTGAGGGTGAGCAAGACACATTACATTTCAAAATATATTTAGGGGCAGACTCAATGTGTCCAACACTGTGCAGCCATCAATATCCTTGCCCTGTGAACGGCTCACTGTGTCATGGAGGTCACATTGAGGGACATGATTTTACAATTCCACACCCTTCTCACAAGGCCTGTTGTGTGCAATCTACAGGGCTGAGATGGCTCTTTGATGGATAGTCTAGTAAACAACACTCATGTTACACTCTGTACATTCAGTGATGTGTCCTTGTCAGATTGGGCAGTGACTGTGCAGGCCAGGTGGGCTCACACTGAGGTCCAACGTGGGGGATCAGAAATGTCACATGAAGGGACAAATTGAGAGCGTAAACAGTGCCTACACATGCCAGTCAGTACACATGCTGGTGGAAATGGAAGGGGCTGTGAACAAAAGTATGACAATCTGCTGTGTCATAGATGAATTGCCACCAAGAGTGTCACCCTCTGATATTAAAGTCCTGAGAATAGTGCTGACCTATACATGATGCAAATTTTGAGCCAGACACATTTCCATTAGTACCCTCTGGATGTAAACCCTTGCTAAGGCCAATGATGAGCCTGTGAAGAACATCAGGGACCCACACATATATTCACACAGGCAATTTCTGTCCTGAGTCCTGCATTACCAACTTGCTGCATCACTGTATGGCTGACCAGACAATACATGTCCCTCCAATTTTGATGTGCAGGCAGGGAATCATGTGAAATAGGCTACACACCCCATTCCCCTGGAGACAGCATGCTAGGCAGTGCATAACACAACCCCACACTCACAGGCATATACTGCAGCAAATCAACATCATGTGTGCACTCCCTGCACTTTCACTTCCACTCTGAAACACTTTCCATGACATTTGGAGCACCATATGGCCTCCCGTACTCTGTGAGCACCTCGTCCACCCGGACCTCCAGCCAGGCGGTAAAGGGACTGACCCAGATCTTCTCAGTCCTTGCCATCACTGAGTCCAGGAGACAGGAGCAGCAGCAGTTGGTGGTGAGGGGTGTCAGGCAGCAGGTTCTGGAGACAGCAGCAGTTGTTGGTGAGGGATGTCAGGCAGCAGGCTCTGGAGACAGCAGCAGTTGGTGGTGAGGGGTTTCAGGCAGCAGGCTCTGGAGACAGCAGCAGCAGCAGTTGGTGGTGAGGGGTGTCAGGCAGCAGCCTCTGGAAACTGTGGAAATGTGAGGCTCTCTTCCACACATATATAGCCCCATGGGTAGTTTCAGTGGTTCTAAGCTGCTGCAATTGGTGTTCCAGGTGAGCCTTTTTCAAATGCATCCAATGACTGGCCCGCGGTGGCGAAGCACGCTTACCGCGATTTTCAAAATTGCATTAGTCTACCGCGATTGCGGTTCCCATTGGCTGTAAGGGCATGGGCCATGGCAGTGACACACCGCAGGGGCCAGGCAGTAGCTACCGTGATATGGCTGACATACATTGCTAAGAATGACCGTGATTTGGGTGGCGGAGCATGCCAACTGCCATTTGGCAAAACACATATCACTATCACTACCGCAATTGAGCTTGGGCATTGCAAGTGACACACTGCAGGGGCCAGGCAGTAGCTACCGCGATATGGCTGACATACATTGCTAAGAATGACCGTGATTTGGGTGGCCAAGCATGCCATCCGCCATCTGGCAATACACACCTCACTATCACTATCGCAATTGTGCTTGGGCATTGGCGGTGACACACCGCAGGGGCCAGACGGTAGCTACCGCGATATGGCTGGCATACATTGCTAAGAATGACCGTGATTTGGGTAGTGGAACAGTTTGACAGCACCTGTGGACACATCATACTGTGTCAATGGCCAATGGGCAGTTCTCAACAGTGCACAGTGGCCACATGATTAATGGCACATGATTGTGCACACAATGCCAATGTAACATTTACCCCACTGATGACTACTCATGCCATGTTTATGTATATGATTTTAAACATTGGCATGAACTCCCTCACATGTCACTTGTGATATTGCTGGGCATGTACACAGAACAGTGTTGTGATGGACTCTACAATGGGTACACACATTAATGTGTGAAAGGGCAGAGCAACTCACAGTGATGAATGTCTGAATACCCATTGTGCATATTTGACTGTCTGCTTGTCGTGGCTCATGCACAGACTTGTTGTTTACGCACAGACTGGGCTCATTGTGTTGTTGATGTGTGCCCAGTTCGACTTACACAAGAAGGTGTGGCAGCTAGGTAGGAGACAGTAGTGTTGCTGTTTCACACATATGTGGTTGGATCTACTCCCAGGGCTGATCATGCAAGATGTGGCCATATCCCTTTGGGCATTCACATAGTCTGATATTGTTTGGCAGGTGCTAGCTGTGTGAAAATTGGACATGTGTACAGATGTTGTAGCTGAAGGTGTGCCTACATGTGTGTTGTGCTGTAAGCTGCACTGTGATGCTAGTCATTGTTGGCGTTGTTTCAGTCAAAACATAAAATGTCGGGCACATCTCCTGGTGGATTGCATTGACATCTGTCCACTCTCATCTCACCTAGGAGGAGACCAAATGTGCATCATCCCTTCACAGGGCTGGCAGACATGGAGGATGAGGAGGTCATACGGAAATTCTATCTGGATTGAGCCACCCTCCAAGACCTATGTGCTATGTTGGAACCCCACCTGCAGCCCCGCAGGACACATCCGAGTGCTTTTACTGATGGATAATCTACTTCCAGAGCATGCATGGATTGTGGGTGAGTACGAAGAGTCAGCGTGCTGTATGTGTGACATGCTGTTCTCTGCCACAGCTACTTTACAAAGTTGCTCTGTGTAACTCACACCTAGGTGATTCAGCATATCCCAATCGTCGTTGGTTGCTGAGCCCACTGCGGAATCCCAGGACCCCAGCTGAAGTCCGCTACAGTGAGGCCCATGGGAGGACACGTTGTGTGGTGGAGCGTACTTTCGGTCTTCTGAAGTCACGTTTTCGCTGCCTGGACAAGACCGGAGGTGCACTGATGTACTCACCCAAAAAGGCGTGTCAGATTGTAGTTGCATGCTGCGTGCTCCACAACCTGGCCTTGCGCAAGGAGATCCCCTGCTCCTGGATGCTGATGAGCAGCCAAGGCCCCCACCTGCAAACCAACCCATGTCCAGTGACAAGGATAGTGGAGAGGAGGAAGGTGTCGACCTGCGTCAACAGCTCATCAACCGCTACTTCACTTCAAGGTGAGTGACATTGTACAACAGAGCCATTGTCTGCTGATGTCGTTGTTGTTGGAAAGGTGTATGTGAGCTGTGTGACTGCAGCCTGTTGTTGACTCACTGCTGGCTGCCAATGTTTCTGGGACAGGGTAGTTTGGCACAGATACAGGATGTTTATGTCGGTACTGTTGCTCATTGTAATGTTTGTAGATTGAAGTACCCTGATGACAAGTGTTGTGTGATGGCTGTAATGCCACCACCTGACTAGTACATTTTGTTCTGTTGTGTTTTCCTAGGTCGCTTCTGCCTCTCCTTGCCTACAAACAATCCGTACTCCAGGCATATTGTAATCATGATGAAGACTGCACATCCTGGAATAAACACGGAGCAGACACAACATGTGTGTGTAAGGAGTGTTTATTTACAATGGGTACATGTGACAGGGGAGTGGACAGTTAAAACAAAAAGATGAATAGTGAAGCTGTGAGTTGTCAGTGGTGGTAGATGAGACAATCGAGTAGTCACCACACTGATGTGGTGACCCAGTCCAACAGACGGATGCCATTAACAAGGCATTGTGGGGAAGGACAGTCAACAAAGTCAATGCAATAGTGAAGAGGGTTGCCATTATGGCTGGCTCCTTGACTGGCGTTTGGCAGGTGCTTTGCCACGGGTTCCTCCCTCGGATTTCTTCAGACGGCTCCTTGGTCATTTTGTAGGGGGGGCCTCTGCTGCAGGGCCAGTGGGGTCTGAGAAGTCTCCCCTCTCCGTGCCCGCAGGGGAGGATGTGGAACTGTCATCCTGCTGGCGATCGGAGGGAGGTGGAGGTGTTGGTTGTGCGGCAGTACTGTCCCTCAGAACCGCCACTAGCTGGCCCAAGTGGTACACAATTTGGCCCATGCGGGTGTCGATGGACCTCAGCAGCAGGCGGAGCTCACAAGAATCTTTCTCAGCCCGGCCCGTTCGTCCATGGGCCCGTTCATAGGCCCCAAGGACTCTGGTGATGTTGTCCAGGGCTTCGGTCCCAGTGTCCTGTTGGCTTCCACGGACCCTTGCCCACCCACCTGCCCTGCTGCCACGAACCTGTTGCCTCACCACTGTAGGCACCCACCTACTCTGCCTGCCCTCCTCAGTTGGTGGGGTGGGGTGGTCATCCTCTGGGGCAGGGAGAGTGGGGCAGGGAGAGTGTTGCAGGCAGCACTGGTGGTGGTAGTGGTGGTGTAGGCAGCACAGGTCGTTACAGCAGGGGTCAGCATAGATGTTGTTGCTGCTGCAGAGGTGGTAGCGGGGACAATGGGGTCTTGGGACCTGTTGTGCTCTGGCTCACCAAATGGGCCAGCTTTGAGCTCCGCGTCCTCGAAATCCAGGGAGTCCTCATCTGATAGTCCATGTTCCGGGGGTGAAGACTGGCTCTGCGGGTTGATGTTGTAATCCTCTGCAGTCAGTTCTTGTTCACCTGTCGGTACACCCCTCAAGCTTTGTGTTCGATGTATCTTAAATTACTGGTTAGGCAACACAGAGTTGACTATTTCACACATTGTATGTCTGCTAGGCCTGGGCTAAATTTCCGTTCCGCTCGCGGAAATTGCGATAATTTGACATTTTCGCGTTCCGCGGAGAGCGCGAAAATGTAAAAATTTCCGCATTCCGCAGCTTAGCGATAATTTGTTTCTTGCTCGCGCTGTAAAATAATACATTCTCGCGCGCGCGCGATCGCCTTACCTGAATCCCCGCATTCGCCGACAAGTTTTCCCGATCCGGTCGCATTCTCTACAAGATGTTGGATTGTTGGTAGCCATTTGCGCTGTCTCGCGACAGTTCGCGCCCGCAGTAATGTCATTGGTCGCGCGATCACGGCTTTCTTCTCGCGATCATGCACCGCGAGAAGAGTGAAAACAAGATGGCCGCGCCCGCGAGCAACCGCATGGGTAAGTTGGCGAGCCGCGACACTGCAGAAAATACCGCGAACGGGCGGGAAAAAAACTTCCGCATCTTTGCGATATTTCGCTTGTTTGCGGAGATTTTTAACATTTTCGCGATAATTTGCGAAAGTTACTTTCGCAAATTCCGCCCACCCCTAATGTCTGCACAGGAATGTTCCTCATTGCATGATTTGGAGGTACATACATTACATTTCCATGGTGTGACATGTCGAAGGATACCATGCCCCACATGTCGATTTTGTGATTACGAGTAAGGGTGGGCGTAGTTCGCGAAGTAGCACTTCGCGAAGCTAGGCAAAGTGAAGTTCGCACTATGCGAGCTACGCGTAGCACTTCGCGAACTGCGTAGTAACATGTTCGCACTGTGCAAGATGTTGTTTTCAATGATTGCACAGTGCGGACAAGCAACCGGCACTGTGCAATCATTGAAAATGGCATCTTGCACAGTGCGAGCTGTAGTTTTCTGCTGCTCGAGTAGATTTTTACTCGAGTGGCAGCTTTCTCAACGCGAACTGGTAGTTTCTCATCGCGAGCGGTCGCGAGCATACTCGACCCCTCGCAATGAGAAACCTGACCTCCTCGCGTTGGGAATCTCGCCGGGAGGTTTATTTTCCATGCTCGCGATCGCCAACTTGATGTTGCTGATCGCGAACAAGGAAAAAGTCTCGCCGGGATGTCATTTTGCTTGCTCGCGGTCGCCAACTGGACGTTGAGGACCGCAAGCAAGCAAAAAATGACCGCAGCACTACGCAACACTACGCTACGCGTGTTCGCACTGTGCTACGTGCAGTTCGCGTAGTGCGAAGTAGCACGAACTTCGCAAACTACGCGAGCGTAGCGTAGTGCATCGGCCAGCCTTAATTACGAGGACATGTTGTCATCTGACAACTTGTGGCAATACGACTTGATGTGATGGCAACTTTGCTGATTACTCTGCCTGTCAGGCTTTGTCTTTTTTTCAAATGGTCCTTCAAGGTCTGCCCCCCATGTAACTTCCAGATAGCATTCAGTGCTGTGCATGTTTGTGCCCTCACTTGTTTTGAGATGGAATTTGGTAAGTCACACTTCTGTTTCTGTGACAGTTACATACGCTTAGCTGTCTGCACACTGTAATTGGCAATTGGATCTTTGTCAATTTTGGTGGGATGTGAGGGCTGGTGTTGTCATTTGGTTCCATGCTTTTTGGGAGGAATGGCGAGGTGCATGCACTGTCTACTTACCTGTTCTGTTGCCACATTTGGGTGGAATTTGTGACACATCTCTCTGGGTGTGTGGTTGAGTGCTCCATCCTGCTCAGGGGTGGGAAAATGGAGCAGAAGACCGCTACCTACCTGTTAGTTTGAAGTAAACATTGCAATGGCTGCCACATGCATCTGGGTGGGTGGGGAGTGCTCCATCCTGCTCAAGGGTGGGACAAGGGGGCATGGTGGGAGTAGTATTGCAGGCCTCCCACCCCCAAACAGCACAACCTGGGAAGATGGTTACCTACCTATTAGATGAGGGTGAACAATGCAGTGGCTGCCTCATGCTTCTGGGTGGGAGGGAGTGCTCCATCCTGCTCAGGGGTGGGACAAGGGAGACTGTTGTGAGTTGTAGTGCTGGCCTCCCACACCCACCCATCCCTCCATGGGAAGATGGCTACCTACCTGTTAGGTGAAGGTGTACAGTACAATGGCTGCCACATGCTTCTGGGTGGGTGAGGAATGCTCCATCTTGCTAAGCTGGGGAAAAGGGGTGCCTAGTGGGGTAGTAGTGCAGGCCTCCCACCCCCAGACAGCCCTCCCTGTGAAGATGGCTACCTACTTGTGAGTTTGGTTGGTGTACTACAATGGCTGCCACATGCTTCTGGGGTGTGTTTGGGTGCTACATCATGCTCATGGGTGGGAGAGGGGACCTGGTGGAAGTTGTGGTGCGGCCTCCCACCCCCCATACACCCCTCACTGTGAAGATGGATACCTACCTGTAAGTTTGGTCATTGTAATACAATGGCTGCCACATGCTTCTGGGTGGGGGGAGTGCTCCTATTGCTGAGCTGTATGACAAGGGGCCCTGGTGGGAGTTGTGGTGCAGGCCTCCCACTCCCAGACAGCCCTCCCTGTGAAGATGGCTACCTACCTGTGAGTTTGGTTGGTGTACTACAATGGCTGCCTCATGCTTCTCGGTGGGGGGTGCCATATCCTGTTCAGGGGTGGGAGAGGGGTGCCTGGTGGCAGTAGTAGTGCAGGCCCCCCACCCCCAGACACCCCTCCCTGTGCAGATGGCTACCTACCTGTTAGTTTGATGAGGACAATGTAATGGCTGCCACATGCTTCTGAGTGGGAGGGAGTGCTCCATCCTGCTCAGGGGTGGGAAAAGGGGGACTGTTGGGAGTTATAGTGCTGGCCTCCCACACACACACATCCCTCCCTGGGAAGATGGCTACCTACCTGTTAGGTGAAGGTGTACAGTACAATGGCTGCCACATGCATCTGGGTGGGTGAGGAGTGCTCCATCTTGCTAAGCTGGGGAACAAGGGGGCATGGTGGGAGTTGTATTGCAGGCCTCCCACCCCCAAACAGCACAACCTGGGAAGATGGCTACCTACCTGTTATATGAGGGTGAACAATGCAATTGCTGCCACATGCTTCTGACTGGGGGGAGTGTCAAATCCTGTTCAGGGGTGGGACAGGGGTGCCTGGTGGGGGTAGTAGTGCAGGCCTCCCACCCCCAGACTGCCCTTCCTGTGAAGATGGCTTCCTACCTGTAAGTTTGGTTGGTGTACTGCAATGGCTGCCACATGCTTCTGGGTGGGTGAGCAGTGCTCCATCTTGCTAAGCTGAGTAATGAGGGGACATGGTGAGAGTAGTATTGCAGGCCTCGCACCCCCAAACAGCACAACCTGGGAAGATGGCTACCTACCTGTTAGATGAGGGAGAAAAATTCAGTGGCTGCCACATTCTCCAGCTGGAGGGAGTGCCACATCCTGTTCAGGGGTGGGACAGGGGTGCCTGGTGGGGGTAGTAGTGCAGGCCTCCCACACACACCCACCCCTCCATGGGAAGATGGCTACCTACCTGTTAGGTGGAGGTGTACAGTACAATGGCTGCCACATGCTTCTGGGTGGGTGAGGAATGCTCCATCTTGCTAAGCTGGGGAATAGCGGTGCCTAGTGGGGTAGTAGTGCAGGCTTCCCACCCCCAGACAGCCCTCCCTGTGAAGGTGGCTACCTACCTGTGAGTTTGGTTGGTGTACTAAGATGGCTGCCACATGCTTCTGGGGTGTGTTTGGGTGCTATATCATGCTCATGAGTGGGTTAGGGGGCCCTGGTGGAAGTTGTGGTGCAGGCCTCCCACCCCCCATACACCCCTCCCTGTGACGATGGCTACCTACCTGTAAGTTTAGTTGTTGTAATACAATGGCTGCCACTTGCTTCTGGGTGGGGGGAGTGCTCCATATTGCTGAGCTGTGTGACAAGGGGCCCTGGTGGGAGTTGTGGTGCAGGCCTCCCACCCCCAGACAGCTCTCCCTGTGAAGATGGCTACCTACCTGTAAGTTTGGTTGGTGTACTACAATGGCTGCCTCATGCTTCTCGGTGGAGGGTACCACATGCTGTTCAGGGGTGGGAGAGGGATGCCTGGTGGCAGTAGTAGTGCAGGCCTCCCACCCCCAGACAGCCCTCCCTGTGAAGATGGCTATCTACCTGTGAGTTTGGTTGGTGTACTACAATGGCTGCCACATGCTTCTGGGGTGTGTTTGGGTGCTACATCATGCTCATGGGTGGGAGAGGGGGCCTGGTGGAAGTTGTGGTGCAGGCCTCCCACCCCCATACACCCCTCCCTGTAAAGATGGCTACCTACCTGTAAGTTTGTTTGTTGTAATACAATGGCTGCCACATGCTTCTGGGTAGGGGGAGTGCTCGATATTGCTGAGCTGTATGAGAAGGGGCCCTGGTGGGAGTTGTGGTGCAGGCCTCCCACCGCCAGACAGCCCTCCCTGTGAAGATAGCTACCTACCTGTAAGTTTGGTTGGTGCACCACAATGGCTGCCTCATGCTTCTCGGTGGGGGGTGCCACATCCTGTTCAGGGGTGGGAGAGGGATGCCTGGTGGCAGTAGTAGTGCAGGCCTCCCACCCCCAGACAGCCCTCCCTGTGAAGCTGGCTATCTACCTGTGAGTTTGGTTGGTGTGCTACGATGGCTGCCACATGCTTCTGGGGTGTGTTTGGGTGCTACATCATGCTCATGGGTGGGATAGGGGGCCCTGGTGGAAGTTGTGGTGCAGGCCTCCCACCCCCATACACCCCTCCCTGTGAAGATGACTACCCACCTGTAAGTTTGGTTGTTTTAATACAGTGGCTGCCACATGCTTCTGGGTGGGGGAGTGCTCCATATTGCTGAGCTGTGTGACAAGGGGCCCTGGTGGGAGTTGTGGTGCAGGCCTCCCACCCCCAGACAGCTCTCCTTGTGAAGATGGCTACCTACCTGTAAGTTTGGTTGGTGTACTACAATGGCTGCCTCATGCTTCTTGGTTGAGGGTGCCACATGCTGGTCAGGGGTGGGAGAGGGGTACCTGGTGGGAGTAGTAGTGCAGTCCTCCTACACCCAGTCAGCCCTCCCTGTGCAGATGGCTACCTACCTGTTAGTTTGATGAGGGAAATGTAATGGCTGCCACATGCTTTTGAGTGGGAGGGAGTGCTCCATCCTGCTCAGGGGTGAGACAAGGGGGACTGTTGGGAGTTGTAGTGCTGGCCTTCCACACACACACACACCCCTCCCTGGGAAGATGGCTACCTACCTGTTAGGTAAAGGTGTACAGTACAATGGCTGCCACATGCTTCTGGGTGGATGAGGAGTGCTCCATCTTGCTAAGCTGGGAACGAGGGGGCAAAGTGGGAGTTATATTGCAGCCCTCCCATCCCCAAACTGCACAACCTGGGAAGATGGCTACCTACCTGTTATATGAGGGTGAACAATGCAATGGCTGCCACATGCTTCTGGCTGGGGGTAGTGTCAAATCCTCTTCAGGGGTGGGACAGGGGTGCCTGGTGGGGGTAGTAGTGCAGGCCTCCCACCCCCAGACCGCCCTTCCTGTGAAGATGACTACCTAACTGTAAGTTTGGTTGGTGTACTGCAATGGCTGCCACATGCTTCTGGGTGGGTGAGCAGTGCTTCATCTTGCTAAGCTGGGGAACAAGGGGGCATGGTGGGAGTAGTATTGCAGGCCTCCCACCCCCAAACAGCACAACCTGGGAAGATGGCTACCTACCTGTTAGATGAGGATGAACAATGCAATGGCTGCCACATGCTTCTGCATGGGAGGGAGTGCTCCATCCTGCTCAGGGGAGGGACAGGGGGCCTGGTGGGAGTTGTAGTGCTGGCTGCCTGTAGATATACAGCCCTGGAAATATAGCTGGCTACCTTTGGGGTGAATCAGATGGGGTGATTGTTACATCTGTGAGACCTGTGTTGGGTGTGGTAGTGCAGATGGATGGGATTGGGCCTAGGAGGTGTAGCTTTGGAGTTGTGTAAGACAGTACATGGCATTGTAATGATATATATTTGTTTGTCCTTATCAGCCTGGCACTCCCCCGGCTATTCCTGTATGACTCTCTGGATGCAGTATGGCAAGCACCTTCTTCTCCCATGCAGTGAATGTTTTTGGTGGGATGGGAGGGCCACCGCCAGTCCTCTGAGCCAGCTCACAGTTCTTGTTCCTCTTTTCTTTCACAACCCTCTTCAGGTCATGCCACCGCTTCATGATTTCCTTTCTAGAGAGTGGGGTGTTCCCTACTACATTGACCTTGTCAACTATCCTTGCCCGGATTTGTGCTCTTGTGGCTAATGGTGTCTGTTGGACCAGGTGACCAAACACTTGTGGTTCTACTCTAATTATCTCATTCACCATGATTGACAACTCATTGTCAGTGAATTTGGGCATTTTCTGTGGTGCCATGGTGTGTGAGTGCTAATGTGTTGAGATGCAGTTTTGAGGGTGGTGGGGGCGATAAAGGTGGTGTGTGTGTGTTGTTGTACAGGTGAGATGTGTGCTGTTTTGCCTATCCAATGTGCTGCAGGGTTTGGATCCAACTAAGAAAGGGAGGTACCCCTTGAAGTTTTTAGGGACGAGGTAAGTAAAATGCCACAACAAAACAAAAGTTCCCCAAGAGAAAGAAGCATATATGCAAAACAAAGCTCATACTTAGCCTACTCTTCCATTAATGATATTTTTCAGAACGATCACTATATCGTATGGGGTTACTAAGATAAAGACTTTTATAATTATAACACAGTACAGCATGCAGTTTCAAAAAGACATACTATTCAATATAATCATAGTTAAAAACGAATTTTTATTAAAAACATTTTGTGTAGTTAATCACGTGCTACATGTAATTTTCCTCCCATGAGGGTTACAATCTAGCATTAAGAATAAAAACAGACAGTCGACGCAGCGTTTCGGTGTTCAATTCTATGGTTTCACCTTCCTCAGGACCAAGAATTTTCATAAAATCTTAATTTTATAAGGAATTAAGTTTTCTAAGTTACAAAATCCTTTTTGGCACCTTATCGTCAACTTTATGGTCTCGATATAGGGCGTTTCCATAGATGATTGGTTGTTTTTCTCGATATCCGTTGACGCCACCGTTTATGTGGTTTAAAAGTATAGATGATATCAATCCAAACTCTTTTATCAATTATAAGAGTCGAGTGGAAGCTAATTTCATTTCTTAGGATGGCTTCTCTTTATTGTGATGCTTTTGATGTCGCATTCACGATATCATAGTAGTCTGAAAATGTGTACGCGGCCTCCCTGCGTCAACGGATATCCGGGGTTCTGGTAGTAACCCTGCAGGGTTTGGATCCTTCAGTGCTGGAGTAGTGCAAAGGATTCTGGTCAGGGAAGGGGCCGGATTTTTACTCATGTATGTGGGTGTGTCAAAATGGAGTATTGCTGTCAGGTGTGTTGTGTGGGTTGTCCTAGGATTTGTATTTTTGAAGTTGCCATGGGGGTGTGTCATTGGGATGTGTTAGTTGTATTTGGGAGCAGGGCTAGTTTGCTGTGCTCACTTGGTGGCCTTGTTGTGTGTTTTTTTTGACGACCGCCATATTTGTCATGGAGTGTCCTTGGCGGTGGCTATGCAACAGCCCTTCCGCAGGCTCTCCCATTCATCACTGTTTGCAACTGCGGAGGTCCAAAACAGCGTAACGTCACGCTGTCACAGTGGGGGAATCCTAATTTTCTGTGCGGTCTCTCCGCTGGCCTGGCGGCGGTTTGGTGTGTTTCTGCCGCAAAATCGACCACAGCGGACGGATTTCCACCTGCTTTGCCCGCTATAGGCTGTCTTTGGTGGCCTCGTTCCACCGAGGTCAGATTTTTTGGGTGGTTGATCCTAATCAGACCGCCGGTTTTGCCGCGGGACCGGCGGGAGGTTTATTCCCGCTACCAAGGAGGTCGGAGTGATATTACGGCCGCCATCCTAATAGACACCTAAGTGTCCTATGTATGCATGAAAAGCTGCCAAAAAGAATACCTTCGCCCGCCCTAGTTTAAATCTGTTTGTGATGGGTTATACAAGTCTTAAAACAATGTGCTGTGTGAACATTTTGAGGTCAGTGCTTAGGCACAGATCCTCAAAGGTGTCACGGAATGCAGAGCAGCAGCCAAAAAGGCTGCACAGCGCTGCATGACAGGCTGAGAACAGGAGAATACATATTCACAAAGATAAGGCTCATTCCTCCCCTCCTCCTAGCGCTGGTGCTGATTTCAGCTGTCGGGCGCCAGGTACATACCTTAGCGCCATAGTGCTAGGGTGCCTGCCTGAGTCTACCATAGGTTTTGTACAGGAAGGGTAACCTTCCTGTACAAAATGCTATGGCAAGACACACCTTAAAGCTTTTCTCTGTATATGTTTTGCACAGTGCAGCACTCATGCAAAGTTGGAATAAAGGAGAAATAACAACGTTTCTCCTTTTAACACCTGCTTTCCTGCGGTGTTAATTTTTGGCACTAAACTCTGTCTACTCGTGTTAGTAGAAAGGGTTTAGCATTCAAAAGTATCGATGGTTGCAGGAGAATGCCCATGAACCACCCTTGTAACGCTCCCCTAGACACAGAGTAATACAAAGCAGCGTTTCACGCTACTTTGCGCTAATTTCCCATACAAACCAACACTAATATCAATTAGCATTGTTTATTTAATCCCAAAAAGGTTCAGCATAGGGTTAGTGTTACAAAAGTAATGCTAACCCGACTCTAAACCGTTGTGTTTGCGGGCCTTAGTGTCAATGCCGTGCTTCATAACTTACAACCTTGGACAGTGGGAGTGGCTCTTGTGTTAGTAAGAAGCAGCCATTCACTAAAGTGGGATGGTTATAATCTGAATGTATACTTTGATGTATGACAGGTAAGTTGTGCTGCCGTGGTTGGGTTTGGAGAGTATAGGCTCATTGAGAATGTCTGTTGAATGTTGAGTTATCATTAAATCAATGATTAAATCCAATCGTTCAAGCAAACATATATTAGTACATAGGAGTTTTTTTTTATGTGACGAGACAGTGAGCGCCTTCATAAAGTGATTGTTTATTCAGGTTTTCTTGTTGGTTCTCTGAGGACATGAGAAGCTGCAACCCTTTTTGTCAGAAGGTCATCAACACAGATTGACTATTGTCAGCAAGCCCCTCCTCTGCTTTTCCAGAAATTGTGAGAAGATGCACTTGGTCCCTCCATCCTGATTAGGGTGGGTTTGAAATTTGAAATTTGAATAAATGCTTGGAATTTGGTTGGACCTGGTTTCCAATCGCTGTCCTGAAAGAACGATAAATATTATCTTTGTTCTGGGCATCTTCAGAGGATCTGCTCAGTGAGACATGCGCCACAGATAACACCTTGGTGGTTGCTCTTTCCGTCAATGTCATGAACAGGTCAAGGTCCAGTTTACTGACATCTTCAAAGGTTGCAAGCCAGTCAAGTGCCATGAGAACCCAGAAGAAACATTGTACAAAATGGACCCAAGAGAAATGTACATGACCTAGGTCAAGTTCCCACAGACATACGTTCTGCAGCAGTAAGTGTGGTGACTTGGATTATCATCTAGCAATTCTGTACAATAAATGCATTTGTGTGAGCTTGTATCTACCCTTTTGTGGCCAAATCTATGCAAAGTGGTCCTTCCCCATCACCATGTATCATAAGCTGCAGTCGTCCACACTAATTCCAAAACAACTTCAATTTTCTTCTTAGCTTGGTTTCTTTTAGACTTATCCACTTCAATTTATGGTTAGACCATACCCCTATATGCCAGTTAATGAATCCTAACATATGAGCCAGTGGGTTTAGTGGATACCTCCTTTCCTACAGATGCCCAGGCCCGCTGAAAATCTTGACCATGGTCATGTAGTTTCATATGAACTAGTGATGTTTTTGATGCAACAATGATGATACTTTGGCAGCTATATCCACCTCCAACACCAGTAGACACTTTGTGTTATACATTCACCATGTAACCAATTTGGAACTCAACCAGTATCTCCCTAAACTGATTACTGGAACACTGTAGAATGATAAGCTGCACACAGAGACATTGTGAACTGACTCAAATGGCATTTAACTTAGATTAATTAGAATTGCATTTTTGCGCTCCTGTGCAAACAGGGCTCGACCACACTGATTGTCCAAGCCTTGCACCCAGCAGTACCAAGGAACTAACCCAGAAGGCAATCGTGACATAGCTTTCCTGATACAGTGTATCTCTTTGTTAGGCAATAGTATACAAAGTATATGGTATGCTGCCCTGAATGCATATGAAGTCTGCTGAGTCCTTCCAAACTTTAAAGATTAGGACAATAGTAGCCAAAGAACACCAAGGGGCAGATTTACAAGAAAGAGACGCATCTGTAGAGATGCGTCACTTTCCCTGCGCCAACATGCGAAACCCTTGCATCACTATGGATGCGCCGTATTTACAATACTGCGCACCATGGCGCAAGGATTGACAGGTGCGTCAGAAATTCTGACGCATCTGTTGACGGAAAAGTCACGCATTGCTGGAGTCATGTCGCAAGCACGACGCAACTCCAGCAATGCTCAGGGGCGCCCTATGCCTAACATGCTGCGTCACTCCTTACGCCAGGCGCAGGGTTTTGATGCAGCATGGTAGTAAAAGTGACTTAGTGAAATCTTGTAGATTTCACTGCGTCACTTTTACGGGGCTTCCTGCGACGGAACACCCACCCTGACGCAGGTTTCATGTGACGCAGGGCTTCACAACGCGACACATCTCCCTAGATGCGTCACGTTGTAAATGGGCTGCAAGCTTTATGCTGCCGCTGTGTCACAAAAGTGACGCAACAACGGTGCAAAAGTGACGCAAGGGGCTTGTAAATCTGGCCCCCAAGTTTCTAGTAGACCACTATCTTGCTCTGTAGGCACTATAATTGAGTGCATGGGTTATATCTCAGATGAGGACACTGCTGGGAAATCTATTGTTCATAATTTGAGTGCACTATTTTCCTAATTGTGAATAGAATACATATTCTCTTTCAACAATATAGCACGGGCTGAACACTGTATTAATCGAGTTTAATAAAGTGTATCATTGCCTCTGTCTATGTTCCATACTCTTTGGCATCTCCTGAAGGAAGACGTGACTGAATGACTGACTAACTCTTTATCTCTGGAGAGTCAAGTATGTATAAATTATCAAATGGAATCAACACATTATGTTAGGTATCAGTTTCGGGGCAAAGTATAATTTTTAGGTCTCGCCTAGCGATGCAGCACATGCGCTGCACGCTTTGCGAGACATGCAGTATACACTAAAGGTGAGGGAAGCCCCGCCCCCTCCCACTTTTTCATTGGCTTGTGGCTTTTCCCTTTTTAAATGCTGCCTTCTGATTGGTTTAGAAGCTGCTAGTCCTGCCTTATGACAGCCATGTCTCCTTCCACGGCTATTGGCCCCTTTACTGCATGTTTCCTGAGCACTACTTCGCAGCCGATCGTCATTTGGGCTTCTTTTTGTGTAACGCCCTGAACGTCTCAGGATCGTTTAACAGACACGACAATGAGGACGCAACCACTTGTGAAGGGTTAGTTCTTTTAATGAAGGCAAATAAAATACAAAGAACAAACAAAAGTTATAGTCACTGGAATCCTCCAGGCTAAGTACGTTACCAGCCCACAGCACGGATGGTCCTAACCGTCCTCTGCATATACGCCGATCCCGGCGTATGCCAACAGAGGGCAGAAATGAAATGGCCGACAATGCCAATCGGTAGGCTGTGAGGGGCACGAAGAGTGTTGGGGAGAATCGAGGAGTCAGGGAAACACCCAGCCGGGGTCTCTACCTGAAGGGAGCAGCCGCTCAACCTCTTCCTCAGACTGCACCGGGACGCGGAGTCACCTCCTGGTGATGCGTCACCGATACCCCAATCACAAGCAAGAAGACTGAACCGAGAGCAGCCGCTCGATCGATCCTGTGGACTTCCGAGTCTGTAACGCGGCAAACACCTCCTGGTGTGCGTTACAGCTGGCAGTCCCTGTGTCTCTGGTCGGGCTGGGAGTTACGACTCCAACCAGCAAAAGCGCCACTGCGCTTGGACTCAGCCGAGTCAAAAAGCGAAGCTCAATGGTTGACCGGTAGAGCTTCCGGGTCCTTCACAGGTGACGATGGGGCAAGACACGGCCCAGGGAGTAACGACTCGACCTACCTCCGTTCTTGCCTTACTGGAGCACCACTCCGGAACACTGCTCTTCACGAAGCAGGTACGTCGGTGTAAACACAATATCCGACAGCCTTGTACCTCCCGGTTCCTCCCTTTATAGGGCGTGTTTTCCTTGAGTTATGTAACAGCTCTCCTGTTTACATAAGGGCGTGTTTCCCTTGAGTTATGTAACAGCTCTCCTGTTTACATAAGGGCGTGTTTCCCTTGAGTTATGTAACAGCTCTCCTGTTTACATAAGGGCGTGTTTCCCTTGAGTTATGTAACAGCTCTCCTGTTTACATAAGGGCGTGTTTCCCTTGAGTTATGTAACAGCTCTCCTGTTTACATAAGGGCGTGTTTCCCTTGTATGACAGGAATTCTTGACAGTACATCCTCCCTCTCAGCGGCTCCCCACGGGTCCAGCGCTGGCAGGAAAACGCCGATGGAACAAGGAGACCAAGCGCGGAGCATGAACCCCTTCAGCCGGTTCCCATGAATGCTCCTCCGGGCCATAGCCTTTCCACGCAACCAGGTACCACAGCTTCCCCCTGCGCCATTTGGACGCCCGTATGCCCGACACTTCATACTCCACCTCCGACTCCACGCATACCGGCCTAGGTGTCCCAGACGGCTTGGAGGGTGCTGGTTTGAGCAATGATACATGAAAGACAGGGTGTATCCGCAATGACTGGGGCAAGCACACCTTCACGTTCACGGGACCCATACACTTGGTAATTCGATAGGGGCCCATGTACTTGGGATGGAACACACTGTTCTTTCGAAACCTCATGTTTCTTGTGGATATCCAGACGTAGTCTCCAGTGCGGTACAGTGGCCCGGGCCTTCTCTTCCTATCTGCCGCAGCCTTGTATCTTCTCTTGGCCTCTATTAGGACAGCCCTTGAGCGCATCAACGTGTCTTTTATGTGTGCCACCCTGTCCGCTGTGGCGGGAATCCTGTCCTCTCTGAACGGATGTAGAAATGGCAAGAACCTGGGATGTTGGCCATAGTTGCTATAGAACGGAGATGAGTGTGTGGAGCTGTGAGTGGCGTTGTTATAGGCTATCTCTGCAACCCATAGCAAGTCGACCCATTCTTCCCTGCCCTGGTCCACAAAACATCGCAGATACTGTTTGAGCGTTTGGTTCAGGCGCTCGGTTTGGCCGTCCGTTTGAGGGTGGTAGCTGGTGGACAGAGCGGTCTTAACATGCAGCGCAGTGCACCAAGTCTTCCAGAATTGCGCAGTAAACTGCGACCCCCGGTCCGACACGATCACCCCAGGTAATCCATGCAGTCGTACCACATTCTTTAGGAGTAGTGACGCCAATTCCCCGGCCGTAGGGACTCTCTTGCAGGGGATGAAGTGCCCCATTTTCGTCAAGTAATCCACCACCACCAGTATTGCCGTCATCCCCTGGTCTACCGGTAGGCCCACCACGAAGTCCAGTGATATGCTATCCCATGGTCTATCCGGGGTCGGAAGTGGATGTAAGAGCCCTTGGGTTCGGCCATGGTCGGCCTTCATGGTAGCACACGTAGGACACTCCTGTCCCCACCTCCTGACATCCACTCTCATGGTTGGCCACCAGAAATGCCGTCCCATGCTAGCCACCGTTTTTTCAAAGCCCAAATGACCTGCGCATGGAGAGTCATGGCACCAGATGAATGCTTGTTTCCTTAGCCTAGGCGTGGGTATCAATAGGCACCTGCCCTTCAGGGGTATCCCGTCCTTCAGCTGCCATTCTCTGTGACTGAGGAGCCACCTCCGCCATGCGAATGACCTGATCCCTCTCTTTATTCCCCTCAGGAAAGTATCCGGTTGGATAACCCCCAATACCATCCTCGGGGAAATGATGGAACGCTTGGTTGCAGGCAATGGTTCCTTAACTGCAGATTGACGGGACAGGGCGTCCGCCTTCCGGTTTTCCGTCCCCGGCCGATATGTGATGCGGAAGTTGAACCCCGCAAAGAAGATCATCCACCGCAGCTGCCTGGGAGAAAGGTGTCTAGTGGCCGTCATGAACTGTAGGTTCCGATGGTCCGTGTACACCGATACCACATGTCTTGCCCCCATCAACCAATGCCTCCATATGGTGAAGGCGTCCTTGATTGCGAGAAGCTCCTTCTCCGCAATATGGTAGTTGCGTTCGGCGCCGTTGAGTTTGCGGGACATGTACGCCACGGGATGAAGCACCCCTGTGTCGTGGTTGCGTTGGGACAAGATAGCCCCCAGCGCCACATCCGACGCGTCCACTTCCACCACGTAGGGGAGATCCGGATCGGGGTGAGCCAACACCGGCGCCTTACCAAAGGCGCTTTTCAGGGCCTCAAAGGCTTTGTTCGCTTCAGGGGACCAGACAAACTCCTTGGACTTCCTCAGTAGCTGTGTGATTGGGGCCACCACTCCTGAAAATCCATCTATAAACCGCCTGTAAAAGTTGGCGAAGCCCATGAAACTTTGGACGTCCTTCACGCTTTGGGGCACCGGCCATTCTTTCACCGCCTTGATCTTTCGTTCTGCCATCTCCTGTCCCTCTGGACTCAGCATCACTCCGAGGAATTCCACGGATGTGACGTGGAAGTCACACTTGCTGAGTTTACAAAACAGCATGTTTTCCCTCAGCTTTTGGAGCACAGCTTTGACGTGGTGTACGTGCTCCTCCACACTGGACGAATAGATGAGGATGTCGTCGATATATACGACCACGTAGATATCCAACTCCTCTCTGAATACCTCATTCAAAAAGTACTGAAAGGCTGCCGGGGCGTTGCACAGACCGAACGGCATGACGAGGTACTCAAAAAGGCCGAACCTGGTCTTAAAGGCGGTCTTCCACTCGTCTCCGTCCCTCATGCGCACCAGATGGTATGCCCCTTTCAAGTCCAACTTGGTGTAGATACGAGCTTTCTTGACCTGTTCCAGAAGTACACTGATGAGAGGCAAGGGGTACCGATTTTTTATGGTTATCGCATTCAATGCCCTAAAGTCCACACAGGCTCTCAGCTCCCCATTAGCCTTCGGGATAAAGAAGAGTGGCGAGGCGGCCGGAGACTTGGACGGGCGGATGAATCCTAGCTTGAGGAGTTTATCCAGGTACCCCCGGAGATGCACGTTTTCAGGCTCCGTCAGGGCATACAGCCTGCCGCTGGGAACGCTGGCCCCTGGCACCAGGTCGATCTGGCAGTCAAACTGTCTATGTGGTGGTAGCACTTCCGCCTTCACCTCATCAAATACATCCTCAAAACTGTGATAAGCCTGGGGGAGAGCCACATCTTTTTCTGCCGCTGTAGCCACCGTCTGACTCCCGCTCTCATCTGCGTCAAGGGATTCCGTTCTTATTCCACAATGCAGGATGCAATACGGTGACGTCATTTCGATGCGATGTGTTGGCCAATCCACAAAGGGGTTGTGTTTCTGTAGCCACGGCAATCCCAATATGACGCCATATTGGGGCGCTCGGATGATGTTAAAATCGATTTGTTCCAAATGGTTCCTCCCATATCTCATCGGAAGGACCCCCGTGTGCTGTCCGATGGGCCCCGTCACCAATCGCCTTCCGTCTACCGCATAGACGTCTTCGGGTACTGCTTTGGGAAGAAGCACTAGCCCTAGCCTGCATGCCTCGTTGTGGTCCATAAACATGCCAGTGGCCCCTGAATCCACCATGGCCACAACGGGTATCCACTGGTCATGCACTCCCACGTGCACCGTGATAAACAGGTGTCGTTGTCCCTTAGTGACCGAGTTGGAAAGTGAAGGGATGGATGAGTGACTCCGAGATGCCCCTTCTCTGGTCTTGGAGTCCTCTAGTTTTCCGCCGGTATGTCCACCACGGCTGTTACCGACCGGTTGGCCCGATAACGTGACGTCTTCGGTTTGGCAGGGCATTCACGTACGTAGTGGCCTTTTTTGCCACAATATAGGCACAATCCTTGTTTACGGCGTGACTCTTTCTCCGTGGCTGTGAGGCTCGCTCGTATTGCGCTGATGTCCATGGGTTCTCCCTTGGATGCGGTGGAAGTTTCAGGACTTCCCACCGTCACATAGGATGGAAGGGATTTTCCTTTTCTCCCATGATCCCCCTTTCTTTCACTTAGCCTATGTTCCAGCCGTAATACCAGGTTGATAAGGCCCTCACATGTCTTGGGTTGAGGGTCAATATGAGCCACGGCGTCCTTGAGCTCATCGCACAGCCCTTGATGGAAGAGCGCCGTCTGTTTAGCAACAGGCCACTTGGTTTCCGCAACCAGCCTTCGGAACGCGTTGAGATACTGCACCAGGTCGTTGGATCCCTGTCTCAACTCAAGCATTTCACGGTCCGCCGTGTACGAGTCAGCCCTTCTGTCGAATACCTTCAGGAATTCCTCGCGAAAAGCACCCCAATCACATAAGAGGGGGTCGTCCCTGCTCACCAGAGGTACGGCCCATTGTGCCGCGTTTCCAGCCAAATAGGATATAAGGAAAGCCACACGAGCCTGACTCGTGGGGAACGCCTTTGGTTTGCACGATAAATGTAGCGCCACTTGTGTGAGGAATACCTGCACTGTGTTAGGATCCCCACTGTACCTCTCTGGTGTTGCCAAGGGGATGGCTACCGGCATTTCCACTACTACCGCAGGGGTCTGGTTCGTGAGGGAGGTGCTGGGCGTGAGCGGGTCCAATTGGATAGCATCCAGTCTGGCTTTTACATCGGCTGTTTCTTGCCTAGAGGCAGCCACTTCAACTTGCATGGCCGCTAAAGCAGCCAGCACATCATCAAGTGTTGCCATGTCTGTTATCGACCGGGAGACAGTTAGTGTTATTAAGGTCGGATATTTTGTAACGCCCTGAACGTCTCAGGATCGTTTAACAGACACGACAATGAGGACGCAACCACTTGTGAAGGGTTAGTTCTTTTAATGAAGGCAAATAAAATACAAAGAACAAACAAAAGTTATAGTCACTGGAATCCTCCAGGCTAAGTACGTTACCAGCCCACAGCACGGATGGTCCTAACCGTCCTCTGCATATACGCCGATCCCGGCGTATGCCAACAGAGGGCAGAAATGAAATGGCCGACAATGCCAATCGGTAGGCTGTGAGGGGCACGAAGAGTGTTGGGGAGAATCGAGGAGTCAGGGAAACACCCAGCCGGGGTCTCTACCTGAAGGGAGCAGCCGCTCAACCTCTTCCTCAGACTGCACCGGGACACGGAGTCACCTCCTGGTGATGCGTCACCGATACCCCAATCACAAGCAAGAAGACTGAACCGAGAGCAGCCGCTCGATCGATCCTGTGGACTTCCGAGTCTGTAACGCGGAAAACACCTCCTGGTGTGCGTTACAGCTGGCAGTCCCTGTGTCTCTGGTCGGGCTGGGAGTTACGACTCCAACCAGCAAAAGCGCCACTGCGCTTGGACTCAGCCGAGTCAAAAAGCGAAGCTCAATGGTTGACCGGTAGAGCTTCCGGGTCCTTCACAGGTGACGATGGGGCAAGACACGGCCCAGGGAGTAACGACTCGACCTACCTCCGTTCTTGCCTTACTGGAGCACCACTCCGGAACACTGCTCTTCACGAAGCAGGTACGTCGGTGTAAACACAATATCCGACAGCCTTGTACCTCCCGGTTCCTCCCTTTATAGGGCGTGTTTTCCTTGAGTTATGTAACAGCTCTCCTGTTTACATAAGGGCGTGTTTCCCTTGAGTTATGTAACAGCTCTCCTGTTTACATAAGGGCGTGTTTCCCTTGAGTTATGTAACAGCTCTCCTGTTTACATAAGGGCGTGTTTCCCTTGAGTTATGTAACAGCTCTCCTGTTTACATAAGGGCGTGTTTCCCTTGTATGACAGGAATTCTTGACATTTTGGTAGGATAGTAGTTAGTTTTGGGCTTTGTTTTAAGGCAGATTGGGCTTGTTCCTCTGGTGAAAGCTGCTTCTGCTACAGTGCGCTCTGTGTACAGGCAGCATGCTTAAAAGGCACACGTACTGGGCACCTGGTGATTTGTAACTTTTAATTACTTCTCATGGCGCCTGCTTTCACTTTTAAATATTGAGCGTAAGTGCAGCCTTTACTTTAAAATACTAAGTCTGAACCCGCCTTCATTTCAACATCTTAGCTCAACGGCCGCCTTCACTTATCCCACATTCACTTTTATTTCTAAGTGTCACAGCCACCTTCACTTTTAATTATTAAGCGCGCCGCACTCCTTCACTTTTAATTTGTTAAAGCATCCGAGGCATTCCGCGTTCTAACTCACATTCCATTCAAACATGGCCGTGAGCTTAGCTGCCTCTAAATCACGCCCACGTTTGCAGCTCCCCCCTTGTTTGCGCGCATGCTTAACATCAAAAGCATGCGCACAAGGTTTGGTCATCCCGTGCCTCAGGGTGCAAACAAGCAAGACACTCCTCCCACAGAAGAGCAGCTTACTGCTTTGAAGTGCTTCTCAAGCTTTTTTGTGTTAATTTTTTGTTGCTTCACGCGATTACCCATCCCAACCTGACAACCCTAGCTCTAGGACTGTCCCTTGGACAGCTGTGCGTCCTCCGCCCTAGGCTAGGTTTCCAACGAGGCCCTGGGGCACCATTAATTTTTCCAGACCCACAGGCAGCGCGCGAACCTGGGGTCTGCACTGTGAGGGAGGCAAGCATTGCTTCTCAGCATATCGGCTTATGCGATCTCCACGGAGGTGATTAAACGCATGACAGAGGTCCGTTATCACACCCCTGCCTCCAGCACTCTTCACAGGGGGAGTTCAGTCCCGAAACTTCAGGGAACTCGCGTGCTTCAGTCATTCCACTTGCTTGTTGTTTTGCTGCAGGTTGGTGGGCAACGCATTCTGTCCTTGCCATGACAACAGCTATTGTGTTTCCATTAGGGATCTGTTGGGGGAGTTGTAATCTGGCCTTAGCAGTTTCTTTTTGAGGATGTTAAACAGCATTGCCAAAAGCCATAAAGCATTCCGCATTAGCGGCCAAAAACGTGTGTTTATTGCAAGCGTAAGAATAACACATCTCCAGTGCACAGAAGGAAATAGGTATGAACGGGATACTCGCACCTGGGTCTGAGCAACTTGAGCGTGCCCTTTTGCAATGACAAAATAGCATTTTATGTTTTATAGGTGAGCGAGCCATCAAATTAACAGGTAGAGCCGAGCCAAGGGTCTGGCTCGCCTCTAAGAGCCCTTTCACGAGCCGAGCTCTGTAAACCTTTGCCATGTAAATAATGCAATACGTAAAACTATGTTATGTCTCTTCAAAATAAAAAATAAGGGCATTTCTTTAACATTCAGCTACTTTGAAAATAATAATAAGTCACATTCAGGCACATGCATCAACCACAAAACCGGTCGCAAACGGGCAGATTCTCAGAATCTGCCCCTTTGCGACCGGTATTTTTGTATTTGGGATGCATCATCCCAAATGCAAAAATCGCAATTTAAGGAATCTCAAAATAACGATTCCTTAAATAGCCATTGCATTTAAGGAATCCCTAATTGAGATTCCTTAAATGCAATGCATTAAAGTTTAAAAAATAGCGATTTCGCAACTAGCGGGAGCAAATTACCATGAAGCTGGACTTCATGGTAATTTGCAAAAACTTAGAAAAATGCACTTATTTGCATTTTTCTAAGTTTCATGTTGCGCACACACATGCCCTTAGAGCATGTGTGTATGCAACATGTGTGCAGAGTTCGAATACATGGGTGCAATAGGGTGTCATTTTGACACCCTTGCACCCTAGAAATTGCGGGAGCAATTTGCGAGTACCTACTAGTACTCGCAAATTGCTCCCGCAATCTCCAATGCATTCCTATGGGCCCGAAGGCCCATAGGAATAAATGGGAAGCCATTCATTAATTGCGACTCGCAATTTGTGAGTCGCAATTAAGGAATGTTAAGGAATCGCTATTTTAATAGCGATTCCTACATGCATAGGCTTTTGCGAGTCCTTAATTGCGATTCCTTAATATTCGCAATTAAGGACTCGCAAAAGCTTTTCTTGATGCATGTGCCTGCATATAGATTTATTGAGAAGTGCTGAAGAAAAAGGGGCAGGTGAAACACATGGTTCGCAAAAGATCACACAGTTTGGTTAAACAGGGGAGCCGGGATTAACCTCTAGGTTTCTGGTTTCTGTCAGTACAGATCAACCACTAAATAGGTATGTATGTGTGTCTCCTTTTTACCTTAAACGTTAATTGCTTCGTTTTTATTTATTTAACTTTGTTGCAGGCAGAGCGAGGGTGGGAGGCTGGAGCCACATAAAGATCATCTTGGTTTGGGCTCGAGGTTCCAAAAGGACCTTTAGCTGAGCCAGGCCTCTGCCTTAAGCTTTAAGTGTCTCGCCCAACTTTAATATATATGTATGTGTGGGGACCCTAAAATATCTATTTTAATCTCCCAAACAAACCCAGGATAACCGTATACGATCACACGGTGCAACATAAAATATGATAACTGGGTCAAAAGTTCTTCTCAACTTTACATGTAAAATATAGTGGGGCTCTATAATATTATTGTATGCAATTAAGCTATTGACTCACTCATTTATTTATTTACAGTTTTGTCTAGCACAAGTAAGTCCAAATGGGCACGTTATACAGCAGCTGTTTTAGCAGATCAGTGGATGCAAAACAAAATAGTTACATAGGTGAAACCCTACAGGGAAACGAAATAGGTCAAACATTGTCATATAGGTGCCGATTCCGATCCTGTAAAACCCGGGTACAAATGGTCGTACTGAGCGTTTTCTCGGTACGACTCGTACCCGGGAATTCCACCGTACAAACCAGCAAATACGATTCGTACAGAAATACCATTTCCGTACGAATCGAAAAAACACTGTACGGCTAAAAAATACATACAATTCCGATCCTGGACAGCGCGTACGCGACGTCCGCACGGAGTCAGGCAGCGTTTTACGGACCAGCAAGTACGATTCGTACCTACAGCACTCCGCACGGCTATATTTTTACGGGAGATAAAAAGTGCCAGAAAAGCTAAGTACGCTGCGATGCACGAGGAAAAGGGGGCCCGCTACGCGACGTACACGCCATCACCCACATCGTACGTGTCATCATGTATTGTGCGTCCCCCAACATTGCATATGTACGGACCGTACCCCCCACCCCCGTATGTCCACACTGTACCCCAGGCGTACCCCCCACTCGCGTATGACCGCACCGTACCCCAGGCGTACCCCCAACCGTGTATGTCTGCACCGTACCCCAGGCATACACCCCACTCGCATATGTCCGCACCGTACCCCAGGTGTACCCCAATCCTCGCGTATGTACGGTCCGTACATACGGGGGGTGGGGGGTATGGTCCGTATATACGGGGGTTGGGGGGTACAGTCCGTACATACAGGGGTGGGGGTACGGTCCGCACATACAGGGGGTGGGGGGTACGGTCCGTACATATGGGGGGTGGGGGGTATGGTGCGGACATACGCAGGAGGGGTGGGAGGCTGGGGGGCCGTACGAATCGTACCCTGGGCACAAGTGTACTCGGGGTAGGGGGTCGTACAAAGTTTGCTCCGTACGGGGCCTTTTCCATGCGCTTGTGTATTAGGACGGGCGGTACGGATCGTACTTGCACGCTCGGACTTCAGTTTAACGGGGACGTCTCGTAGACTTTTCCCGTTGCGATTCGTATGTCTTTTCCACGTATGAATCGTACTTCGCCATTTGTACTGGACTTGTACGATGCGTACGTAAAAAAATATGGATACGAGTCGTACGGGAAAAAAAAATCCAGGATCGGAATCGACCCCATAATGTACATAGGAGGAGACAATATTTAATCATACCTGCATGGAAAAAGTATTTACAAAACTGTTGGTCACCATATCTACAAGTATAAACCATTTGTACAGAAATGTTGGTTACGAAAACATAGGGAGACTTTTGACTGATGACGACCTCTTCATGGGTCTGTTAATTAAGTAAGCAATGTTGAAACATAAGGCTATTAATCAATGGAGAGGGGACCCATTCCCATCACTTCATTTCTCTCTCTACCACAAATTTGCAAGGGCAGCCCTACGTGTTTTTATAGGACTCCCACCCACTAGTTACTAGTGCCATGCTTCGTTATAGAGTCCTTGTCAATATACCTACTGTATCTGGACATGCTCCTCCAAAAAGTCGGGGAAGCTCTTTGATTATCTTTTTTAGGGGGGGATCCAGGAATACAATTGTTAATGCTACCATAATATATTTTCATATGTGTCCCAAAATACTCTGCTTAGCCAAACATATTGCCTGAGACTCTAAAATGTTCCCTGACACTTGGCGCTAATATGTTAAGTGTGATCATAAAATATATCCTAGCAGTGACAGCCCTGCATCCTCTGGGACCTTAAGCTGCCAGTGACCCTTAAAAATCACCTATTGTGACAAGAAAATATCCCTTGAGTAACCCCATCATAGCAAAGTTCGACACTAGAGTGCCTCCAAGAGTGACATTTATAAGAGGACTTGTATTGATTATTAAATATTCCTAGGACCATAAATATTTCCCTATCTATATCTAAAATATCTTATGCAACCCCAAAACAACCCAGAATATGAGTCCTAGTGCCCTTCCTTGATATTGCACTTTTGGCCTTCAGTATTGCCCGAAATGTGTTTACAACATCCACCATAAAATTAGCTTGCAGCATAACCCTCTAATATCACTCCGTGAGACTATACACCATACGTTCATCACCCAGTGCAACTCTAAATGATTCCCTTAGGACTCTCCGGTATCTCACTCTGCTCTCAAAAGTTCAGCCACTGTAGAAAAAATGCTATCTCCCTGGTATCGAGACCCACACTTCTTATGCAGAGTCTTTTTGTATATACTCGCTGGGGTCTAATTTTCTAACGTTCGTCTACATACGCAGTTTTGCCTCAATATGTTGATAGAGGATATACCATGACACTCTACAGAAGAAGTTTGGATCTCGGTACCAGGGACATTGTACCCTGTTTCTTTACTTATGGCCGGGTTTTACTATGTCTCATAGTATAATTCAAAGGATCCTGTCCTGATAAATGACGCAGCCGAGCTAGCCAACAGAGCGCAGAAAGTGAGCGACTATTTTTCAACTATTGAGGTAGCCCCACCGATAAAGTGTAAACGAGGACTTCAATCTCATGTTTTTATTCATGTCATTACAGACAAGCTAATAAAATTTGGTTGACCTTTAGTTTATGACATTTTTCACTTGTTTTCGTTTTTTTCAGGCCAATATATGATAACGGGCCTAGCGACACAAGGGACCCCCAGGCTGGCACATTAACACTATAAAGGTTGACCAACACCACTAATGTCACCAAAATGTTAGTAGGAGCTAGATAAAAATCCTGACACAGTGTCAAACAGTTATAATTTCAAGAGCTATCTGAGGAGATATGTGTCTTGGCTAACTAGCCCCCATGATTAGATCTGTGGGCAAAATCGCGAAAATCCATACAAGGAGATTTGAGGGATTCATCATTTTTTTTTTTATAGGAAATAAGCTCTAGACATTCACTCATCCTCTCAAACAGGGTTTTGCCTAGTTGGCTTTGGATTAAGGACTACCTGAATGTTATCATTAAAACTAAGACTGGTGGACATAACATACTTTTGGTTACAGATCCACTGTATTTGTATCAGTTTACTAGGGATGTAAATGATTGACACTTAGGGGCTGATTCCGACCTCGGTCGGAATGGCACCAAATCGGGTTCGGCCAGAAAAACTACAAGCCGTATGCGTGTTTTCCGGCCGACTCGTACAGCTGTACGAGCGAGCAAGTATGATGCGAGCTACATAAAATTCCCCGACCGAGTCGTTTCTGGATCCGAACCGCTCAGTACGTCCCGGTCAAAAGCTAACCGTGGCGTGCAATGGATGCGATTTATAACCGAGCCAGTACGATGCACGCGCCGGACAGCCTGTGCGAGCCGGAGTGTCCGGCTCGCAAAAGCTCCCGGAGTCAGACTTTGGGGGTCCGCATCGGACCCCCTGACACCCGCAGCCCTACGACTCGGACACAGGGGGAGACCTATGGGTCTCCCCAACACAGGCATGTACGGTGCGGGTGGCACAGACGCATTCCCACTGTAGGGGGCGCACTTGTTCGAGACGTACCCATTCAGTCAATGGGAGCCCATGTACGCGTCGTACGACCGTCTCCCATTGACTTCTATGGGAGTCCGACCGAACCGAGTCCGACAGCATACGTGCGCATCGTACTCGCTCGGTCGGACTGTAGGGGTCCGGCTCGGTCGGAAAACACTCCGGATCCGACTCGGTCGGAGTGGTTTCCGACCCAGATCGGAATCGGCCCCTTAGCCCTTTGTAGTAGTGCTGGAGATGTGACCATCACACATGTGATTAATAAAAATAAGGAAACAGCCATAGGAAAACAAAAAGGCACAGAAGTGGTGTGCTAATAATTTGTCATAAACATGCTTGGCGTATCTGTGGACTTTGCCAATATTCGTTCCTCAACGTCACACTAGTTCTCAGGTGAAGGTGATGTTGGGCCTTTCTTCCAGTGGGCTAAGAGCCATATATCAATGACCTTCAGTGGTTACACAATGAAAATAAATGGAGCATGATTCTGCACAAAGTATATACATGCGTGTGTCAACCCTGGTTAGCACAGCCATAAGTATGCACTCGGTTGAACTCATATATACCTTCCTATGTAACTAAATTTGCTATTATTCAGTATGCATCTGTGTTTTCTCTTTTTGCCCTCCTATTTTACTCATGCCTAATTTCAAAGATAGGCCCCATCTGCAGATTAAAACACAATGCTGCATTTTGACCAAAGATAGTTTGTGTCCGATACTAGCCTACAGCTAAGGCGTGCTCAATAGCTGTAAATATTGTATATAGAGTTCCCTCAGGAATGCCCCCGCTGATTCACCTATCCAGTCTTACCACTAACTCCCCTTGCCGCCCCCTCCTTTCTCCCCCTCCTCGCTTTATCTGTCCCCACCCACCTCTTCTCAAGAGGAGGCCCCATGCAAGAGGGGGAGGAGGGCTAGGGACCCAGGAAGCGAAAAGCAGATGTAAAGTGCTTCCCTGCCCCCTTTTTTTGAAACACGCACGGCTGCTTCTTTTGAGGTCACCGATGAAGTGTGAGGTGGGGGGAGAGGGCTCTCCCGCCCCCGCTAGTCTGCATTGTGTCAGTATTCAAGCCTGTGACGTGCAGATTACCCAAACAAGGGGCATATTATCAAGGACGGCGTTAAAATTATCGCCGGTTTAGCGACAGAAAACTGCCGCTAAAGCGACGATAATGGGCTTGATAATATGCCGTGGAGAATTCCAATAGAAGCCCATGTTCACACCCGAACATGAACTTCTATTGGAATTCTCTGCGGCATATTATCAAGCCCATTATCGACGCTTTAGCCAAGCGTATTATGAGTTTCCTCACTGCCAGCTGTCTCATGTGAATGAGCCCGCCATGAAACTGCTAGCGGTGAAGAAACTTAGGGGTCCCTCCTGTCTGTATGCACCCCCAGTTCCAGCACGGCATGGACTTTACAGTCCATGCCATGCTGAAACGCTCCGTGGCTGACCCACGGCGCTGCCTTTCCAAGGTTCTGCTATGAGCCTTTGAAAGGCAGAGCCATGGGCCAGCCTCAGGCAGGACTGCCCGCAATGGAGTTTGGCAGTGTGTGGGAGCAAGGCAATGGAGTGACGTCCCGCTCCCACACCTCCAAACTCATAATCAGGCCCTTGGAGATTTATCAGTTGTTCTGACTACCACTATTAGGGATATTTCTTCTGAGTAATCAGAAAACATGTCTACCTATTTCATGTGTCTCTCTCCCACCATACACAGAACATGTTATCAATTCAATTCAAGCATATAATAAATTCATCTGGTGTGAGTTCTAGTACTCTGAACCACAAAAATTATCGGATTATTACCAGGTCAAGATTTCTTGACAGGCGTCTTTAAAGCTGCAGTGCTGAAAATGAACTGTTCCTTTTGAATCCTTTATCTAAAATGTTTATACACAAGTCAGCTTATCTCAAAGTTCAAGATTGTAATTACAGTGTCATATCCAATCACTTCAATCATAGACGCTGGAAATTATAATTGTATGGAGATCATATATTGTATTCTGAGTCATAATGTAACAAAACAATAGTTGCAGCAACTCCTGAGGTGATAAGACTTGAAAAATGAAAAGAGGAAAATTGCAATTAAAGTTGGCATTACAATACAACAGAACATTATTCAAGCCATACATCATCATTACCATAAAAATGTTCTTCCCCATCACATGGTGTGCTCATGTTCAAGTTAGCAATGTCACTATGTATACAGCTTTGATTATGACCTGAAGCAAAGGTCAGACTTGTCATCAATATAGGAATATTGGGGTAAAGAAAAGAACAGAGAGAAAAAAGAAAAGAGAAATAAAAAGGGATCAGTTTTGGGAAAGAAATAAAGGAAATGTGTTGCTTTGTGTTGGCCCTGCCCCTCTCTTCAGAGTCATCCCTAAACGTTTTGCCTTCGCTCGCTCATGTTTTCTGAACCCAATATTTTGGCTTTAGGATTCTGCACACTTTACAATAGCTAACCAGTGCAAATGTGTTTGTCGTCTCTCTTCTAAACATGGTAAAATTGACTTACATCCAATTAGCCGATTTAATTTACATGTACGTTTTTAGAAGAATGGTACTACAGGTACCCTGGGCCAATACATTAAATGTTGCTAGTGGGCCTGCAGCACATTCTGTGCTACCTACTTATCTTTAAAACATATATACAGAAAGAAGGGAGAGGCAATGCTATAATGACCAAAGAGTTTAATCTCTTTCATGCATCACAGACGATGACAGAATAAATGATTTCTGTAGCCAGAAATGTTCTTAGTCCTTTTTTTATTTCAGTTTTGTATGCATAGCAGGAAAACAACCAACACATTTCACCCTTTCAGGCTTCTTCAGGGCAACTATAATGTTTCACAGAGTCTTCGGCTCAGAGTTTCCCGATACTCATTCTAGACACTTTCATATTTTAGGATATACACTTTTATAATTTAGTATCAGAGTTACTGTAGGTACATATTCTGGTCCACGTTCCTCTTTCCAATTCAGCAGGTCCTACTACCACACCAATAAGTGAATGCGCTCAATCGCCCAATCTTTCCGTACGCTGGACCTGTGTATGGAAGAGGAGTCTCCACGCTGAATAGGGGTAGCGATTGAGCGCCGCCATTATTGTCTATTACTCGAGGTCCTTGGACTTACCATGGGTGTGGACTCAAACACATAGAAGGACAACTTTTTGATTTTGAAAGATTGGGCGATTGAGCGCATTCACTTATTGGTGTAGTAGTAGGACCCGCTGAATTGGAAAGAGGAACGTGGACCAGAATACGTACCTACAGTAACACTGATACTAAATGATAACAGTGTATATCCTAAAATTTGAAAGTGTCTATAATGAGTATCTGGAAACTCCGAGCCGAAGGCTCTGCAAAACATTATAGTTGCCCTGAAGAAGCCTGAAAGGGTGAAACGCGTTGGCTGTTTTGCTGCTATACATACAAAACTGAAATAAAAAAAGGACTAAGAACATTTCCGGCTACAGAAATCATTTTTTCTGTCATCGTCTGTGATGAATGAAAGAGATTAACTCTTTGGTCATTATAGCATTGCCTCTCCCTTCTTTCTGTATATCTGTTTTATATTTGAAACCAAATAGGTGGCTGGTTTCTGGAGGCGGGCATTTGTTGGACCACTACTGGATGAAATAACTAATATGTATTAGATATTGTACAAGAACACAAGTAATTGGTGCAGCATCTTGTACCCTGCCACTGTTCTCACTGTGTACGTAGCTTATCTTTAAAACATGTCTCAGGCCTGCCATTACAACTGTGTATGCAGTTTTAAACTGCCACTTCGACCTGGCAAAAATAAGCCCTTTGTCGGGCCACAACCTTCCTTTTAATACATATGAGTCACCACTGGAGAAGGCCCTAGTAAACAGTCCATTGGACAGTGTGCATTGTATTAAAAAATTTGGACATGTACTTTTGAGGTTTATATGTCCAGGTATTGAAAAACTCCTGAATCCGTTTTTCACTATTTCAAGGCCTACCTCTCCCATAGGATAACATTGAGTTACATTATTACATTTGGTAAGTGATAACTTTTGTTTGGGAGCAGGTTGCAAAGTCATGTTTGGTGTCTGAGGAATTGTAACTCTCAGATCCCCTTTTAGAGGGCCACTGGGCATGCAGGGGCTACTAGGTCCAACTGTGGTGGTTGAGACCTTTAACTCCTGATGTTCCCTGGTCCTGACTTACTATGGATCCTGCTCAACTTGGCAGAGTTCCTCTTCTGCACTTGACTCTGTGCGGTAGCTGTGATTGAGTAGTCAAGGCTCCCTTGCGGGGATGTAGATACAGGTGAGTGTACACGATTCATAACTGAAAATGCAAACAGTGTGAGCAATAAATACTTGTCCAGCCAAACACTTCCTTTTATAGGAAAACTTACTATTTTATTTCTAACTCTACACAAGCAAATAAATGGGACATTCAAATACAACAACAGAATCCCCCTTGAGGTTGGGGCTCTAGTAGTTGTCAGGTGCATTCCTGTCCCACCCTGTAGGTTATTCACAATTCCCTGGTGGCTAAATCAAGGAATCTAAGCTTTTAGGCTGTACTCCCTTTTGACCCTTAAGGAATTTAGTCAAAAGTGTCTATGGTGCCGCAGGACTGTTAGCAGACAGTTACTGCATGGCCCAACAGGCCCAGTTGTCATCTTACCCATTCTTGCAGCACTGAAGAGTTCAACGATGCAGTGGGAGCCTTCAAATGCACATCCAAGAGTCCTGCTCAGTTCCAAGATGGACGGCTGCTCACAGCACGGGTGGCAGCACCCAGTGGCGCAGGTTCCCACTCCTGAACGGTGCTGACGGAGGTCTCTCAGATGTCATGGCACCTCCCTGCTCATGAAGAAGCGGTAAGTTAATTCTGTTCAGCAGAGGTGCCAAATTCTTTCTTCTGCTCCCAACTGGAGCTAGCAAGGATGTGACTCTGACTCCCTGTCTCTGGCAGTCCTCCGTGGTGAGTCCGGAGCAGCTCCCTTGCAGTGCGGGCCCAACCTGTGAGTCACAGCCTTAGTCCCTCCTTCGGGAAACGGCCCAGATCCTTTGGCAATGTTGGTACTGTCATCCTTGCCTGGCATATGGGGTTGCAGCGGAATGTGGTGAGAGGGGCACAGGCAATTACAATTTCAGCGCCGCGGCCCTGGCATATGTCTCCCTAAGTAGGAAGGGCATGCCCAGACATGGGTCCCATGCTCACTATACCACTGGATTCAAGCTAGCCTGGCTGATGAAGGGAGATGCCCTGAAACCGGTCCCAGGATGCTTAGTTCCATCCAGGGAGGACCTGTATTGGCAGTTCGGGCTGGACTGTTGCCATAAGGAACAGGGTCAAGACTGATTTGCATATGGCTGGGTCCAAACTAGGGTGGTGTGGTGAGAAAAAGAATGATGAATTAAACTCAGATCTTTGTGACTGGGGGTGAATGTTTGCATTGTCCAGCCTTTCGTCCATCAATTGTTTCTTTTGCATATGTCGCCCTAAGTAGCAAGGGTATGCCCAGACGTGGGTCCCGTGCTCACTACACCAGTGGATTCAAGCTAGCCTGGCTGATGAAGGGTGATGCCCTGAAACCAGTCCCAGGATGCTTGTTTACAGTCCAGGGAGAACCTGGCTTGGCAGTTCGGGCTGGACTGTTCCCATAAACGCCGCCTCCTCCTCCTGCTTCAACACCCTCTGCATGCTCCGCAAGATCTACAGATGGATCCCCACAGGAACTAGAAGGACGGTCACCCAGGCCCTCACCTGCAGCAGATTTGACTACGGCAACGCTCTCTATGTAGGAACCTTAGCCAAACTCCAGAAACGACTACAACGCATACAGAACGCCTCTGCATGCCTCATCCTCGGCATCCCCTACTACAGCCACATCACAGCCCACCTGAAAGACCTGCACTGTCTCCCCGTCAACAAGAGGATCACCTTCAAGCTCCTCACCCACACTCACAAAACACTCCACAACACCGGACCAGTGTACCTCAATGAACGACTCACCTTCTACACCCCGAACCACCAGCTTTGCTCCGCTGACCTCGCCACCGTCCCCCGCATCCATCGAGCAACCGCCGGCAGCAGATCGTTCTCCCACCTCGCCGCAAAAACCTGGAACAACCTCCCCATCCGCCTTTGACAGACCCTGGACCTGCTGGCCTTCAGGAGACTCCTCAAGACCTAGCTGTTCGAGCAGTAGCAGCACCTCCACCCCCCCTAGCACCTTGAGACCCTCACGGGTAAGTAGTGCGCTCTACAAATGAACTGATTGATTGATTGATTGATTGATAAGGAACAGGGTCCAGACTGATTTGCATATGGCTGGGTCCAAATTGGGGTGGTGTGGTAAGCAAACAAATGATGGATTAAACCCAGATCCTTGTGACTGGGGGTGAATGTTTGTATTGTCCAGCATTCCGTCCATCAATTGCTTCTTTTGCAGATGTCGCCCTATGTAGGAAGAGTATGCCCAGACGTGGGTCCCGTGCTCACTACACCACTGGATTCAAGCTAGCCTGGCTGATGAAGGGTGATGCCTGAAACCGGTCCCAGGATGCTTGTTTCTGGTCCAGGGAGGTCCTGGCTTGGCAGTTCAGGCTGATTTGCATATGGCTGGGTCCAAACTGGGGTGGTATGGTCTGGGAAGTGCATGTTTGCAAATTTATCTTATATTCTCTATCTTTTAATTTATATTGGCTTAGAAAAAATTGAAAGCAGATGTGGTTCTGCTTGTTGTGATCTATTTCGCTTATGTTGTGGTTGATTTATGTGCATTTCTAATGGGTTTGTGGAGCATTTCATAAATTCAGGGGAGTGTGCTGGATATTAAATACAGAAAATTATAATGTCAAACCAAATCAGCAAAATAGCTCTTATGGTAGCTAACTGTTTAGGTTTGCTTCAAACACCGCATTTAGTCAAAATTAAAGCTTGTGCTTTAATGAGTCACCACAATGATATTAACCCCATTTTGGCAACAAGACACAGAAGTATGTATATTATTTTTACATTCATGTCGTCTAAATAAAAGAAAAAGCCCTGGAAATAAAACATCGCCTCCACTTTCCAAATCAGTGTGAATAAATAGATTGGAATGTAGCCTTCCTCCGGTGCTCACCCACTGTCTTTTTTAATGTTGTCTCCATTGTCTCTCTTTTTAATCCCAATCCCGCCAGCCTCCATGGTGTCTCATGAGTTCTCCCAACTTAAGCCAGATGCCAGCTTTCTTCTCTGAGCCCCATCCTAGGATGCGCTGCCAGAGGGGGATAGCCCGAGGTTAGGCAGTAGAGGGAGCAGAAGAGACATGCTCCAGGTCATGTGGGCCAAAGGAAAAGGCCTGGGCTGGAGTGTGGCCTTCTGGGAAAGCATGTCCATCTTTTGATAGAGTTTCCAAATATTTAGGTGCCTGTCAGGATGGTGGCGGGCGGAGCGGTGCTGGGACCGGCCGCCAGTGGTGCGGCGGTACCGCACCGGCAATTAGAATGCCACTGCCACGGTGGCATCCCCCATCCACATCATTGTGGCGGGCGGTGCACCCAGCACCGCCCGCCATAATGCTGTGGCTGCACATTGTGTATTTGCATGTACAACGTGGCAGGCACCGTGCGGTGCCTGCCACGTTGTGCATGCAAATGCGGGGGGGTACCATAGGTACCCCCATGTGCACCCCATCCCCCCAACATCCTGGGGTGCCTGCAATGGCGGTGGACGGTCTTCCCGCCTGCCGCGGTACCCCCCACCATCATAATATGGCGGGGGAAATTGGATGCGGGCGGGAGATAATGACGGGCGGATCGCCACCGCCATGCGGGCAGTGGCGATCCGCCCAACATTATAATAGACCCCTAAGTTTGGCAAATACAATACTACCACAATGGGGTTCAACCCTAAAAACGCAGGCCCATCAGTGAACAAAGTTTTTCAACCATGGAATACATAAAAGCATTATTGTACACCACAACAATGAATTTAGTCCATATAAGGGGACTCAACCCTAATGAAGATGGATCCTGCAAGAACAGACTGCTTTTATTGGCTTATTGCATCTCCTTGCCATGGGTTTGTGGGTCAACTGGTTGATATATCTTCCTCCACTGCCCATGCAATGATGATACAGCTGGGAAAGCACAAGGAACGGTCATGGTGGAGGAGCAGAATAAACTCCAGGTAAAAGGGTGAGATTGAAGAGTTGATCAGCCAGATAAAAAGAACATCTGTCAAGACAGTGTTCTACCGTGCAGTGCATGAAATACACTATTATCCTTACTGTAACTCCACATTAGGGCATTTAAACAATGCACAATTATTTGCACCCCAAAAACAAGCATTGGTAAACACATTATATTTCGCCTATTAGATTTCCATCTCTTATGCTTTGCTATAGTTAAAAAGTTATAAGTAAAAAGTGAGGCATTCTGACACCCTCTGGGCATTATTAGAAAATATATAAAACAGTCACACAACAAATAAAATAGTATGATAACATTTATGAATAATCGGTAAAGGATACAAAGTAAGAGGCAAGGGCTGTCACAGAAGCGTGGAGTGAAGGAGTAAACGAAACATCATTTAAGACAGTGGCAGAGATAGCAGGGGTCTAACTAATGATGAGGGTCTAATGAAGTGCTGGGTAACAAGAAGGAGTAATAGAAGAGTGCATATTGGGAAAGGGCAAAATAAAAGCTAACATTGAGGGAGGAAAAGAATGAAGTGAATTTGGAAAGAGTGAGGGGCTCCGAGAAAATAAAGAAGAGTGTGACGTGCACCAAAAGAGTGGCCAGTAACTACTTGAGAGCAGATGTTGCCACAAAATTGTGAGAAGTACAATAGTGGTATGCAGACCAATCATTAGCCATTTCAAGGCATTTGCTGGATCAGTGGCGGCCAGCACAAGTAAGAGCAGGAGGCGGTGAGGCGCGGCAGGAAATTGACAGATGCCTATGCCGGCTGCCACTGTCCTAAATGACAGCCATTGAAGGTCGGGTCAGCAGCAGGAATGAGGGCTGCAGAGACGGTGAGGGCAGGAAAAATGAGCCAACAGCTGCAGTCCTTGGCCTGCTGCCAGGCACGGAAGACAAGGCTGTAGCATACACTATGGCGAGGATACAGGGCCACCTATTCTCAATGTCCACACCAGTAAGCCTTGTAAAAGCCCAGGTGTAAGTAACAACTTGTGCCTGGCTTCACTCACCTCAAGTTCGACCTGCAGGCCTTCTCCAGTACCTGGACTCTCTGCAGTAGTTTGCCCCAAGCCTTTCTACCAACTTTATACCAGCCACGGCGAATATGAAGACACTAGCATCCCCTTCATATATGCACTAATCCCTAACAAGCAAAATACCACTTACATATAACTCCTGACAATAATAAAACAACACACCGACAACTACTTTCCACAAAAAAATTATCATTGACTTTGAGCAAGCAATGATTTAGTGCTGGATAATAAACTTTTAAAAATTACTAATCCAAAAGCAAAACAAATAAACTAAAGGAAAATGCTAAATAATGTAAAATTTATAAATATATAAAAATATTAAACTTTTCAAAACTATGAAAGAAACAAAAATGTATAAAAATATACCATTTATTTTACAAAATAAAAAAAGTTACACCATTTTTTTTAAAATGTGTCCCAATAATTTAAAAAATGGAAAAATAAATTATGAATTACAATATTTAGTAATACATATTTTATATAACCAAAAATAAAAAGATATATCAAGGGGCTGATTACGATAGCGGTGAACCCACCACATGTTCACCGCCATCGTAAGGTCAATTACTGCCTGCCAGATTAGGATGGCGGGCGGTTTGCTTGGCGGGCGGAAAGCCCATCCACCATCGGTCCGACAAAGGCAATCATTATGATTGCCTGTCGGACTTCACCGCATCCACAGCAGGCACCATCCGCCAGATCAGGATGGTGGATCCCTGGCAGCCTTTCATTTTTGGCGGAAACAATTACTTATATCTTTCAATAATTATTTTACTAAAATGTATTTTAAACTAACATTCTTAAATTAGTCCCCAACCTCATCCCCTATAAACCCAACATCCCACTCCTAAAAGTTTACATAAAATTAAAATTGAAATCATTTTTTTTAAATTACTCCCAACCCTTATCCCATACATTTTTTTATAAATTTAAAAATATATTTATAACTTTAATCAAATACTTTTAAATTACTGCTCACCCTTATGCCCTATAAACCCAACATCCCACATCTAAAAATACATTAAAATACAATAAAAACAAACATTTTAACATGAAAAAATACATTAAAACGTATAAAATAACTATTACTAAATTAAATTAAAAAAACAGCATTAAACAAAAAAAAACAGTCTATATTATTTACAAAAATATTTTGGCCATCGATATTTTCAAATTGGATATTTCTACATTTTACAAAAATAGATATTTTTGACAGTGAAAAAACGTACCTCAATATTTTCCTCCATCGATATTCTTGACTCGATATTCATGCAACTTGATATTTCTACGTCAATATTCTGTCTCTGCACAATTTTTGACGCTGCCTCAGATTTACAAGGATGTGTAAATCTGAGGCAGCACCAAAAACAGGCATCACTGAACAGTAGGCGTTAGATTGGCGTAATGTGAAGAAGTATTTTATTTCTCCTAATTTTTTATCTTTACATGTGTGCTGCATTCTGCTGCACACATAGCAGGAGCAAACCGCTTTAAAGGATTGTTTATGTGCCGTAAGGTGTCGATGTTATGTTATGTTATGTTATGTTAAAGTGCATTTTTATAGCGCTCGGCTACTCTAAAAGAGTGTCCCGGCGCTTTCCACAGGCAGCTACAGAGTATAACAACATAGCAAGAAGAACAGAACCCAAAAGAGAAAGAAAGAAGCCCACCTAAACAGAATGATTAAAAACCCAAGTCTTCAAATTCTTCCTGAATTGAAGCAAATTGGGAGTGCTGCGGAGTGCCAGTGGAAGCGAGTTCCACAGCTGGGAGGCCTTGAGGCTGAAAGAGCGTCCCCCAATGCGGGCCTTCCTCAAGCGTGGGACCACAGCAGTGAAAAGGGATTCCGAACGCAGTGAGCGAGCAGGGCGATAGAAAGTCAATCTTTTCTGCAGATATCCTGCGCCTGAGCCAAACAAAGCTTTGTGCATCAGCGTCAGGGATTTAAAAATAATCCGCTTCCGGATCGGCAGCCAATGAAGCGTCTGCAGCAGCCCAGAAGCCCGTGCTCGTCTATGCAGACCAAAGATCACACGGGCTGCAGAATTCTGTGCCACCTGCAAACGCTGGACCAAGTAGTCCGGAAGGCCTAGGAAAAGGGCATTGGCATAGTCTAACCTAGATCCGATGAGCGCCTGCACCGTAATCCGTCTGTGCTCCGCAGACAATAGCGGAAGAAACTTGCGGAGCATTTTCAGGATGCCGAAACAGGTGCCGGACAGGCCAAGGACATGCGCTCTCAAAGAGAGCTTGTTATCAAGCTTCACACCAAGGTTCTTGGCAACCAAGGAGGATTGTGCCGGAGGACACATGGCGGCCGGCCACCACTGCCGCCACTCGGGATCGATGGCACAGCCGAAGAATAAAACCTCCGACTTACTGGAGTTGGCCTTCAGGCTATTCCGCTGGAACCAGCCGAAGACCCTGTCCAGGCAGTCCCGAATTCTCTCCCCATCAAATGTCTGATCTTTGCCACATGTGAAGAGGAGTTGCGTGTCATCGGCATAGGACACGATCTGGGCTCCGTAAGCCTCAACCACAGCCGCCAGGGGGGACATAAAGATGTTGAACAATGTCGGGCTCAACACAGAACCCTGTGGAACCCCAACTCCCAATGGCGGCATCTCGGCGGAGCTCTGGGAAACCCAGACAGTCTGGCGGCGGCCCTCCAGAAAAGATGTAAACCATCTGAACACCGTCCCCCTTAGGCCGATGTCATAAAGCCTGGCGAGAAGCGCCTCATGGGGGACGGTGTCGAAGGCCGCCGACAGGTCCAACATGACTAACATGGCCTTGCCACCCACATCCAAGGTCTCCCTGATGATCTCAGAGACCTCCACCAGCGCCGTTTCCGTGCTAAACTTCGGACGGAAACCGGATTGGGATGGATGGAGCAGATTGTTGGACTCTAGGAAGCTCGACAAGACGCCATGAACATGTTTCTCAGTGATCTTAGCCAAAGCCGGGAGAAGTGAGATTGGCCTGTAATTGGCCAAGACCTCGGCATCAAGACCAGGCTTTTTCAGGAGGGGGATCACCATCGCCCTTTTCCAGGTGCGTGGGACACTCCCCTCCCTCAAGGAGGCATTGAGGATCGGGTTGACCAGGGGATTCACCACTGCCGCCATCCCAGCCAAAAATTTGGCGGGGCAGGGGTCAAGTGGGGAGCCAGATTTAAGACTGGCCAGCAGAGTCCGGGACATGTCACTGGAGACAGGAGGAAAGTCCTCCAGGGTAGCCGTAGGCATGGACGATGTTCCAAGTCCTGCCCCGGGGTCACAGCAACCCTCCACCAAGCTCTCCGAGAAGGAGGCCTGAATTGCCTTAATCTTGTCGGTGAAGAACGTGGCAAGATCACACGCCCACGCATCAGGTGATACAGGCGGGGGTGAATAAGAGGTAGGGGACGTGAACTCCTTCACAATCGTGAAGATCTCCTTACAGGAGTTCGCCGACGCCTCAATCCTCCTGGCAAGATATTCCCGCTTGGCACCAAGAATGTCACGGTGATAGGCCTTCACCGCCGACCTATAGGCGAGTTTAGCCTCCCAATCATATTGATGGCGCCAGGCCCGCTCAGCAACCTTACATTGGCTGCGAGCCATACGTAGCGCCTCCGTAAACCATGGCGCTGATTGCCGTATCGCCGTGGACCGGGGGGTTGCCCTTGGGGCAAGATCATCTAACCTCTCAGTCAACCATCGCTGCAGGGCCTCAGTGTCTCTTTCCGGATCCCCCGAGAGAGGACAGGGATGTTCCGTGAGCGCCTGCTCCAGCATAGCAGGCGTCACTCTGTGTAACGCTCTCGAGGCCGATCTGGGCACCGTGGGGGCGCAGGTGTCAGACCGCCCATTCTCCAACACAGAGAACCCAATCAGCCTATGATCCGACCAGAGCACCGGCCGCGTTACAATGTCAACAATTGGGACAGAGGAAAACACTTGATCAAGGGTGTGTCCTTTCTCATGTGTAGGCCCTGATACAAACGGTGCCAGGCCAAGCGGAGATGTGATATCCAACAATTTAGCCCCATCCAGGTCGTCCGTGACATCAAGATGAAAATTGAAATCGCCTGCCAGCAGACAATGCTGTGCAGACAGCGCCAGCTCCGAAATGGCTGTCTGTAGGTCCTCCCAAAAGGAGCCCACCGGGCCAGGAGGCCTATAGACCAACAGGCCCTTAAGCACATGGCCTGGAGACAGTCTCAGCATAAAACCAAGGGATTCAGAGCCCTCAATGGAGTTCACGGGAAGAACTGAACAGGAAATGTTCTTCCTCACCACCACAGCGACTCCGCCCCCCCTGCCCTTAGCTCTGTCTTGGCAAAAAATGTTATAGGTTGGAGGGATCGCAGTGAAGATGTCCGGATTGGACGCCTCTCCCAACCAAGTTTCGGTCAGGAACAGACAAAGAGGATTCTCCCTGACAATAAGATCGTAAATGTGCAAGGCATGTCTTCCTACCGACCTTGTGTTGAGCAGCAGACAGAGATGTTTCGCATGCACCTCGGTTGTCCTAGGGGCGCTACACTGCGCCCCAGTGGGTGACCAACCGCAGGCCGGGCAGCGTCGTTTACCCTTGTGTCGACCAGGAAATACTGAGCGACACAGGCTAGATGTAGTACGCATGGCGCGGAGCATCGCCGAGGTATAATGGATCATCCTCGCCCACGCCTGACCAGAGTCCTACGCCGCCCCGCTGCCTCCGGGACGCTGACGGGCGCAGACGGGCAGGACTCCGGCACGACTCAGGCTACGCGAAGGCGTCCACCTGCACGTCCCGCTGCGCGTAGGGAGCGACTTTAAATAGGCTCTCCAGTGAGCCCTTGGCACGCGAGACCACTCCAAAATGGCGGCCGCCGCCGGACAAGAAGCCCCAATCAAAGATGGCGCCTGAGATGGAGCCCAGGACCCGGACCCACCAAAGTGGTGGTGCTTTAGAGGCACAAAGGTGCACTTTTTAAATGCGGTAAGGGGAGCGGGGCGCGAGCTGCAGGCAGCAGAGTTTAAAAACAACAGGGGTAAATATAAAGCAAGCAGTAACCCAAATACAAAAACGAGGAAAGCTTAAAATTACACAGCGCTAGTACAGCGCAGTTGCAGCAGTGTGGTAGGTGGTAGAGGTCGCCACCCCACGAAGGACCGCCTTAAATAGGCTCACCAGTGAGCCCTTGGCGCGCGAGACCGCTCCAAAATGGTGGCCGCCGCCGGACAAGAAGCCCCAATCAAAGATGGCGCCTGAGATGGAGCCCAGGACCCGGACCCACCAAAGTGGTGGTGCTTTAGAGGCACAAAGGTGCACTTTTTAAATGCGGTAAGGGGAGCGGGGCGCGAGCTGCAGGCAGCAGAGTTTAAAAACAACAGGGGTAAATATAAAGCAAGCAGTAACCCAAATACAAAAACGAGGAAAGCTTAAAATTACACAGCGCTAGTACAGCGCAGTTGCAGCAGTGTGGTAGGTGGTAGCCTGCATGTAAACAATCATCCCTGCAACACAGACACCCTTGCACCATGGCATGTTGTGGTGCTAGGCAAGCGGTGTAAATATGGAGCAACCCTGCTTTTTGTAAATGACACAGCACAGCGTAGCTAAATTGCTTGCAGTGAAACACTTCACCATTTGATTGTTAAATATACTCCCATCTGTGTGTGTGTTTGTGGTTCTGTGTGTGTGTTAAAAGAGACTTTATTACACAGTACGTCTGGTGTGTATATGAGGGTGTGAGACGAAATATATACGTAATTTATTTACATAGCATAAAGGAAACGTTTGTGCTACATGCTTGGCATGTAACTGTTAGAAACACATGTCACAGCTTGTGAGATAATTTGTGCATAAGAAATTAATTGTGTAAATCTGGATAAAGATTTGTTCTTGTATCCTGCTTGTGGAATAACTGCAGCTTTACTTGTTGCCAATGCTGCCCTTCATTTAATTGTTTAATTCAATTAGGAAAAGCCTCATTTTTGGTAGTGTCTTCAGCAGTGCAGATCGATTGTTCTTTAGTTTGCAATTAATTAAGTAAGATTAGAACTCGTTAGAGACAATGCTTTCCGTCATTCCTTTCTCACAAAAGAGCTTTCCAGAGAGGGCTTGGATCAAGCTGTCTTTCATGGAATGAAACTCTTCCTGCCTGTGGACAGAGTCCAAATACAGAGGGCCCATGTACAAGGATTGGCGATATTCATTGCTAACCTCAGTTAGCTTGCCTTTTTTTATCGCCGTGTACCGCGGAAAGCTATAGCCGTGTTAGCAGCGTATTCACAACACGCCACTAACTGGCGATAGTTTTCCTGCCCCGGTGAACTCTCCGGCGTTAAGAATAGCAGCACAGCGATAAAAATCCTCACGCTAATGTGAAAAAAGTGGCGATGTGTCAAATAGCAGCTAGGAAAGGCACGCTAATTAGAGTCAGTGCACTTTTTTTCACGTTAGGCGGGAAAAACCACTATAAAACGCCCGCTATGCAGCCCAAACACAACAACAACAACAAAAAAAGGAAAAAAGAGAGAAGATTCATGGAGGAAGCTGGTGCGAGTACTGAAGCCAACAACAACCCCCAAACACCCAGGAGGATCAGCCAGAGACCCTGGGGAAGGGCAAGGAGAAGAGGAAGAGGAAGACCCGGTTCAGTCAGCAGTAAAACAAGATCCTGATTGCGGAGGTGACAGAAACACAACAACAACTTTTTGTCAGCTCCACAGTGCCATTGGGAACAAAAAATGCTATGTGGCAGTCCATCGCTGCCAAGGTGAATGCTGTTGGAGAGGCGAGGTGGACAGTGGAAGACTGCAAGAATTGCTGGCATGATGCTAAGTGCAAGACCAAGCAGAAACTTGCAGCCAATCTGAAAGCAGCAATGCAGACTGGAGGTGGGAGTCCAGCGCCACAGGATGAGCTGGATCCGTTGGAGGAACATGTGACCCCAGTCATCAGTGAGGAGATGGTGGTTTGAGTTCCGGGACAGGATACTGCTCAACATGACCAGACACAACAGCAACAGGGTGAGTAACAACCAGGGACTGGGGGACGGGGTGGATGGGCCCAATGGCACTCATGCACAATTAAATATATCGCAGTACCCACCCACAATGACTGCGGATCATATCCCGGATACCCTTGTCCCTGTTGGCGTAGATACATATCAACCTACTCAACCAATACCTTGCAAGGCACATATTCGTGGGCTCACAGACCTGGAAATGTGCACAGAAATGTCATCCAAATACACCCCAAGTACCATATCAGATCACAAAATAAGGGCTACATGAAAGAGCAAAGGGGCACATTGATTGGAGATGTGGTAGGGTGTCTAAATGGCCCCCTTGTCTCAACACCACGCATAGGCATGTTCATGAGTCATGTGCAAGAATGTGCATGTGCATCAAGGGGGACACCGCTGCACATACACAAACTTGCTCACAACTCAGACACATGTGCACAATGGTGCATGTGTGCTGACATTGGTGGCGGCATGCCCACTCATGCACATGATCAGTCACCTACACAGTGCATCCTCATTTTGATGTCAGAGATATGTGGCCCAGTGCAGACGATTTGTATATGTGTGGTGTCGCGGCAAGGGGGCCATGTGTACATCCTGCTGAATCTCCAGTCAATGTGCCCACTAGCTTGTACATGAGATGCAGTCCTGTGTACACCAAGGGACCCATTACGAAGTCCGCCCGCCACTGAAACGGTAAACGGGAACGACCGCTAAAGGTGCAGCGGTCCCACTATGGCAATTAGGATGCACCCGCCACCATGGCGGTCGCATCCTGGATTTTTTACATTGCGGCGGGCGGTGCTGTCAGCAACACCTGCCGCAATGCAAAAAATGCATGTTGTGCATTGGCATGCACAACGTGACAGGCACCGCGCGGTGCCTGTCACCTTGTGCATGCCAATGTAAGGCCCTCAAGTTCAGCCACCCATCCCCCTGGGGGCCCGCGACAGGCCCCCTAAATTTTCACCGCATGCCTTTCCATGGTGGAGTCTCCGCCATGGAAAGGCATCCAACCGCAGGTATACTAATATGGATGGCGGTGCCTGCAAGGCAATGCCACCATATTGTGTCCCTTTTCCACCCGGCCGGCAGTCCGACCAGCAGAAAAGCGTTTTTCCATCCACCGCGGTGCCCCTCGCCATACTAATATGGCAGGGGTGAACCAGTGACATTTGGCAGACGGTTCGCTGCCATCGCCAATCCGCCCGATATCATAATGGGCACCCAAGTGAGAAAGCATCGAGTGAGTCCGCATACCATAAACACATGCATTGTCACAACAAGGTGATCATGTAGCCTACTGGCTAAAAGCTGCATATCCCACAATACACACAAACAGCAGACCTGACTCAAAATGTTATGTAATACAATGAGCATGGGGGATATGCCCACAACACCACAGTGCATGGACAATGTAAATCAGGAATGTGTCACCCAAATATGTACTACATGACTTGTCTGTGTGTCATACTCACAGACCTACAATGTCCCTGTGAAGAAGTATGACAACCTAAGTATGACAACAAGCAATGATAGCAAAGTAGCACCAAATAATGACAGGTAGCTAAATGGCACCCTCACCCCTTAGGTCAAATAGCACTCCTCCACTCTCCAGTGTATCCAGTGTACATATCTGCCATACAGAAAACACCATTCCACATCAGTACTGGTGTGATTTGCCCATTACATCATTATCTGCATGTAAACCTATCTGTTGGGTAAGTCAACAGTGTCAGTGAACAAATATGCAGTCATGGTTATCATCCACACGCAAAGAACGACATTCAATAATTAGAACCAGGACAGCATGTATCATCCGTGTAACTATCTGTGTGGCAAATACACAAACACACATCACCCTGCCGTCAGCATCTGTTGGGAGGGTGGCAGAGACAGAGCCTGAGCACTACTAATACGCCTTAGGAAATCCATATCCATCAAATCCAGGCCCACTTATACACCACACGTGGGACCAACATTGAGGGGAATGGGTGTTGTCACTGTCTGGTCAGCCTGCAACAACAATATAAACTCATGCTGCACCATACTCACAAATGGTGATCCAACAGGAGGGCAGTAAGCAATGCATGCAAGGAAAACCATGACTGACGACATGTACACAAGAGAAATCACAAGAGCCAAAGCTACCTGGATGTACATGTGTAGTGCATTATGCATCACACTTGTAAACAGCTATTAGCCCATCATTGCCAATCTGCCTAATGGGTTCCCTCATCACACATAACCATTCACACACCAAATCCATGCACATGTGCACTACCCAGCAAACCAGACTGTCTGTGAGCTACACTGACAAGGCAAGTGACAGTGCATGATGAATAGCATGCCTGCACCCTAGACAATTTAACATGGTGCAGGCCACGATCACTGAAGTGGCTGAGTGTGTAGTTCATACTTAAAGGAGCAGGTCACACTCTGAAACTTCCTTGTGTACATACAACCCCTGATGTAAAGAAGACTTTTCTTGTAAACAATGCACAAGTGTCCCAACTCTGATCAAGACCCATATTCACTCCAGCTTGCAACATCTCAGCATTGTAAGGGAACATAAGTGAAAGGCACACTGGCTGAAAGGGACAAGGGGAGGTAGAACCTAAGCTGCAGGGGTGACTCTCCCACAATGCAGTGCACAAACACATAAATCTGAGCTAATCAACATTGACCACAATGTGGTACAAACTACATCACTTCCACTACTGAGCCGAGGACACAACTGGTGCGACTTGTGTACAGAAATGGACCATTCACACTTGGCATAGCTGTAAAATGTGAGATGCTACTGTACAACTACAACGTCACATCCGTGATGTTGTACAAATAATCACGATCCAGCATCTAATAGGCATCTCCCCTAAACAGTCAGAATGGACATTGTCATGCAGTCTGCTAGTGAACTCATCCAATGCTTGACCATACATGAAACACACATTTAACGGCATCTCCCCTTTACATTGCAGAGGTCGAAACATTACCTCCTGCATGGCAGCCTGTCAAATTCTTCACTGATGACGATGAGGAATTTACCACCATCTATCAGGATACTCCCCAACAGTTGCTAGACTCATTTAGCACACCCCTTCCGGAAGCAGGGCCAACCAGCTGCGTCGTGGAAAGTCCACCCCCAACACAAACCACCCACCAGCAAGCACCTACCACCACAGCTGTCTCACAGGAACTTGAGGACCCACTTCTGGCATTTCAACGCCGTGCGGTAGAGGTCCAGCAGAAGATGGCTGATATGGTGCGGGTGGGTTTCACCAGCCTGGCGGCCAAATTCGATGCCGTATGTGGGTGTCTGAGTCCCATTCGGGACCACCTACAGAACATCACAGGCACCCACAGTCGCTCCATGCTCTCTGAAATTCCTTGGCTGACATCGCCGGAGTCATAACTCAGAGACAAGAACAACTGTACAGTCAGAGTAGCTCCAGCGATGGTAGCCAGGAGTTGGCCCGCATGCGAATGATAATGGATAACATGGAGCGGATGCAAGTGGAACAATTGGCTGCCACGGCTGCACACCAACATGACATAGCTGGAATTTGCCATGCCCTGCAGCTGATCATCACTGCATTTCTGTATCAAGTTTTGGCACAGATGAACGCTGCTTTTACATCCACATCTCCGCCCCCTGGTGTGTCAGTGCCTCACAGTGCTGCAGCCAATCTACCACCATGCACATGTGAGGCACTTGACACATTCGCGGATGGAGATGTGGATGAATCAGCATTATTGCATGGACTGCCATATTTTGTCTGGTTCCAAATGACACTGCAATCAGCCTGCTGGCTGAACTCTGCCTCTTCCTTTGAACATGTTACCCCATAAGGACTCTGTCTGACCCTCCTCTGGACATCTATGGATAGTGGGGATTGTATGGCCAAGTACTGGTCCAGTCTTCACCAATGTCAATGGACAAGTAAATACAAATATTTAAGTCACACACATGTGTGTTGTCTGCGACCAATCAGATATAGAAGTCTCTAAAAATGTTGTGCCAATTAATCCACCAAAAAGTACACCAAGGGAAATAAGAGAAATGTACATTTTTTACTATGAGCCAGATAGGCATCCGGTATGTGTGAACTAGCCCTACCCTCATTGCTCAAATACAACATTCTAGCAATATATCAACTTAGCCCTACGTACATTAAGGAAATAGACATGTGTGCAAAAATGTCCAAGTCAGTTGTATGCCACAAGTAGTGTCCCCCTTTATCATTGCTACAAATTCTCACTTGGCATACCTACTCACACTCAACAGGGTTGACAGAGTCAGTTGTTATGGTACGCATTGCATGTCACATTCCAAGATGGTATTCACATTGATGAAGAATCGCACGGGCACATGTCTACCAGCCGCTATTGGAAGCACAATGTCTGGCTCGGTGAAGTTGATTTGGCATTAGGGACTCACCCCAAAGTGCAAGTCCTCAGTCAGCCCCTTAATGTTGACGAACAATTCATTCAAAATTAGGAACCCTCTCATGCTATGACCACTGTGAGCGGATAGGGCAATATGTCTAGGGATGTGTGGTGCACTGCATTTAGCATATAGTCAGATGCAGTACCAGCATTTAAAGGGTGGCATCAATATGAGCCAATGCCAAATGTAACAGCTCGGAGAAGTGGCTATGACACTGGCACTACAGGGAATAATGCTACATTTCCCTTCTTGTGTCCAGCACAACTGTGTGCCCAAATCTAAAAAGTTGTCTGAGACAAAACCCTAACTTTCCGAATTTCGGTATTCACAAAAGGCATTTAGGAGTAGTGAAGTCAGTATTCCTAACTTAACTACTCCTAAATTCCATTTGTGAATACCGAAAGTCGTAAAGTTAGGACCTACTCTCATATTACTTTTGTGAATCAGGCCCACAGTTCGGCCACATGGCGTTTACAATTGACCCGCTAAATGACAACATCCTGCATGGGCAGGAGGTTGAGCCTCCATGCACAGGAACATACAATTCCAATGATGCTGACACTTTTGCACTACGCAGCAAGTGTGCCAAGGTCTGTGCATTGTTGATGGACTCAGCGCCAGGCTCATGTGATATGCAGGGTGTTGACGGATTCTGTGGTATCCGGCGCATACATCCATCTCCATGATGGATAACAGTTGCAAATCCAATGTCAACTCAAGGCCATGTCCCTAGGATGTGTTGTACATGGGCAACACTGTGCTGTCCAACTCCGTGAGTCAAACTTAAGATGTAAAACTTCACAAAGTAGTGTCCCTAGACTAGGCTGTAAACCCTACTTGCCACCGTGACATCCATGCCAGTTTACTGTGCGCACATCTAAGGTATCCTGACACAATCCATCCTGCTAAGTAACATGTCATGACCACACTTAATCGTTCAACGGATTGTCCAGTGATAGTATGAGTTGCACACAAGGTATAAAGCCACACTCCACCACATCACAACCAGAATTCTAAAGTATTAACCATTTACTATAAAAATACAAAAATAACCTACCCTAAATTAACTCTAATTACTACTACTAATAATCTAATCTAAACTAACTGGAAGAAAGTGAATTATGACCTGAACTATCTACCCTAACTAATCCCAAACACGCAACAACATATCTAAGACATCAACCCCCCTCCCACTTTTAAGGCACATCATGAGACAGGACAAAGACATCTAAGCTATTCATAAACTACCTACACAGTTATCCTGCACAAATATATATATTTTTATTTTTCTTACAACAAAGACATTAACCTCCCACCCAAAGGAAAAGGAAACGTATCCCCAAATACTAATTAATTATACATATCTAAAACTACGTTAAAACCTAACAGTAACTATACTTACACTACCTAACACTTAAAATACTTACCTAACACTAGCTAATATTAATATATTACATTGGGGGAAGGAAGAAGAGGGGGATGGGGCTCAATATGTCCAATATGTCCAGTCATTATGGGAGACCCAGGGCTTTACTCATGTCCTGCAGAAGTCTGGTATGCTCCGCCATTTCCCTCCGTATCTCAGCCAGCAAAACATTGTTGTCCAATAATGTTCTCTGATCCCGCACAGTGAACGGCACCACCTGATCTGCTGGGGCTGGTGGCATTGTCCCTTCGGTGTGTGGCGTAGAAGGGGGATGGGTTACTGCCTGTCCAATGCCGGGACCCACGCATGCCGCCAGAGGGGCCTGGGATGACCTGTGTGCCACTCTGTTTTCCATGTGTTGCAACCTCGGGCACCGACTTACAACTCCCAGCTGCCCGGTCTTCCTGGTACCTCCGTGTCATGTTGCGGTATCCCTTAGCGGCCTTTCTGATGTGGAGGTACCGGTCCTTCCTCACCTGGAAGGCATGGGACTCCTCTGGCGACATGTTATTTGTAAAATAAGAGCAATGACAAAATTGTTGGTCCTGTAGACTATGTCGATGTTCTCCATTTAACTCAGAAACGCAAGGTCAGTGAAACATGGGAGCCTACACTCTAATGTAAAATTGTGAAGTCAGAGAGTGAGCTGGACAATGAACTATTGAATCCAGGATCAGTGACTACATGCTGGGGAGACTGGCATGACAGTGCATGGCATGGAACAAGTACTGTCACAACCAAATGAGACTGTCAATGTCAAATGATGGTGCTATGAAATACCCTGACTGAGGGTGACATGTACAAGGATTCGTAGGATGGAGGCATTAGCCCTCCAGGTATAGCGCCTCCCTCATCCTCTACTGAAACACTGTGCTGCATCATATGTACAATGATAATGTGCAGCCCTGCATGCCACCCAGCAACGATGTGAAGTTGATCAAGTCAGTGCAAACACAGGCACGCTTGGACAAGAGTGCAAGGGTGTCTGTGTGCAGGGGAGGCTTGTTAATGTGTAGGAAGGTTACCCTGGTTGCACATGAGCAATCCTGGAACAGCCCTACCCACACTTTCATCTGTGCTGCATCATGCAGCACACATGGAAACACGTTAGGTGGCTGAACACTGACTTGTACATGAGGTGCGGGCCCTCTCTCCACCACAACTTCACAATAGCTGATGCGTTGGTGGCGAGAGGGGGAAACATTGTTTCCTCAGATTTGCATGTCTTATATCTGCTATTATCACTTCGCTGACAATCTAAATACCCAGGCCTTTACAATGCAAACTGTTACAATGCATTCGCCATAGTAACAGCCCCCTGGAGTCGTAATGGGTATTGTGTTGTAATGGGTAATGCGTTTTAACAAATAGTGTTGCAGAGCCCTGCATTGTTAAATATATGGCACAGCAATAAATGTAGAGCAAAGGCATGCAGGGCAAATGCATGCGGAGTAATGTCACAAATGTTGACTGAGGAGCATGTACGCTTGAGCCTGAGTCTACCAGGGAATAATCCCTAGGAGACAGCTTCACAACACCACTGCAGTGACCAAACATGTCAATGAGATTCATAAGGCCATTTTTGCTAGCTGTTTGGGGAATGTGCTATTGATATGCTTGGATCAAAGCTACGCACTGCAACTTCTTTGAGACTGGTATGCAGCATACCTAAAATATTACTGTGCCGACCTGTGTCTGAGTACGCACGGCCTGATAACCACTGCCTCCTTGTGTATGATTGGGCCCACTTGCACTGTCATCTCAGTCAAGGATGTACATGCATTCCATGTCTGCTCATACTCATCAGCAACACCACTCACATGTCTCCTCTCCTATCTGTACGCTCTGTAATCCACATGCACTTGCTGCAGTGACAGAACTCATAGATTTTACTTGCATGTGTATCACTGACTGGGTGATGTGCAAAGTTACATCTGGAAGACAAAAGCAGAGCTCCATCTTCACTTACAGATTTGTACACACTTCTGACTTCCACAAAACATAATTGCACTGTAGGCAAGGTACACGTTATACACAACAATAGTGCATACTACAACGTCTATCATTTAACCCAGGCATCCATGACATCGCACTATGCCAATATATAATGGCAGAACTCACCAGTGGCATGTGGGTACTGGAAGGTGTCGATATCCCCCTGTGTAATGAGAGATCTTACAGCTGTGAAATATGAAAAGATAAGTGTGTTGGTATCAGACTTAAAATCACACGTATCCTATTCATCATACAATTCACCACCATCACTGACAACGGTCCGTAACTGTACTTTTGCAGTTCATGTTGCCTACATTATTGGGTCAACTTTGCCTGCCATTCACACAAGATCTGTGAATGCTGAGTTGTGCCAAACCAGACAATAATGCAAGCAAACTTGCACAGACTACTTATGTGGCACTTTCAGAAGGCCCCATTACTACACGGAACATGAGGTTATACATGCTCTGTGTACAATGACATCGATGCAGATCGCACAAGGCTGTTTCACAAATGTTGGTGGTGTATGACACTCTGGAGATGTCCTATTTCTTTAGAACTATTGTTCCTATCTCACCTATTGTCACACAGAGCCTATGTACAGGGGCAGCATACCTAACTTAGCAACACAAGGAGGAAGGCATTTGTACTCTTCCTTTTGTGCAGCACACAGGTCCCAGAAACAATGCCTTGGATTGTTTATGTACAGTCACCCTCCTGTACATGAACAACCATTGCCCTTCATGCTGTATGGTGCAAGGGTGCCGGCATTGGCATTACAGTGCTAAGTGTTGCGCCCATGCAGTGTGAAACACAGACCTGCACCCTATGCTTGTCAATTTGATGCAGCATTGTGTTTCTAATGTGGCAGCGTTAGGCATGAAGGCCTCACTCACGCCTCACTCTGCCACATTTTTGCACATGGACCCCAGTGTGTCCCACACAGCATTTTTGGCTGTTCATAGGAGTGTTCATATATAAATGTAGAGGTTGAACTTACCACACTGTAGGCCAATGATGACTCCCAGGTGGTCCAACCGGTCATCCTCATGGCCCACGCAATCCTGCCAGCGGTACTTCCATTGGCGCACAGTCCTGTCGCCACCAAAGACACACTGCATATGTGCCCTCACAAGCTCCCACCTGACCTTCCACACATGTAAGGGATATCTGGAGAGGATACGTTCCCCACTCTCCACCATCAAGGGCAGGTAAAATTTAGCAGCCAGAGGTAGTCCCCCAATTCCCCCTCTGACATCCTGCCCTCCCTACCCACACCCACCATCTCCCAGCACACACCTAAACCCACTACTAAGAAACAAAATGCCTACCTCTTAGACAAACTCTGACAAGATTGAGGACAAGAGACAAAAAACACATAATAACAAGTATACAACACTTCACGGAGACACTTTCAACAGGACACAGGACAATGCAACGCTATCTCTATCGCAAATCTGCAGCACACATGACCAAACACCTTCAACACTTTCCACATTCACCAGCAATGTGCTCAAAAGATAAAGTGAAAGTGCACAGCTCTCCTGCAGTAAACAGGAAACATGCAGACATCACTTCCTGTGTGTTTGCGGCCCATTTGTTTGACTTTGTGGTGAAATTCTTCACGCAAATTGGCTTAGGGGTAATGGTTCATTGTGTCTAGCGATAGATTTTCCATTGCAAGTCTGAAAAAAACATCGCATTAACGTAAATGGGGACAGATTTTGCACGCTACATGCAAGTTGTTACACAGATGACCAGCCTTAGATGCAATTTCATTTCGGAACCCAAATGACACTCCAAATTGCTTTTTTTACCCCAAATGACACCCTATAATTCACAAATGACCCCAAATGACACCCAATAATTCAGATCTTACCCCAAATGACACTTTAAAAATCATAAATGACCCCAAATGACACCCATAATTCATATTTTACCACAAATGACACCCCAAAATCCAGAATTTACACCAAATGACATCCTGAAAATCATCTCTCCAAACATGAGACATACCCACCATCAAATTACAATTGTCCTATTCTTAGCACAAAATGTTTGACTGTCACTTGTCAGAGGGATGTACTTATGCAGAGGATAAACATGCGCACAGGGTATGTGTGTTGTGTGGTTTTATTGCACAAACTGTGCTTAGGTGCATTTTTGACAGATAAATGGCAATGGACTGTCACTTTGTGACGTGCTCAGGTGAAGAAATTGTTTATGATTCTGTTCCTTCGGGCAGTTCCTGCGGCAAAAACTGTGGGGTGTGCTGCACCAGCCTCATCTTCTTCATAATCCTCAGCATCGTCCGGTGCATCTGGCACTGGAATCCATGGGGCATTGGTGCGTACACATATATTGTGCAACACACAACATGCTATGATTATCTTGCACACTATTTCTGGGCTGTACAACAGTCTGCCACATGTGATGTCAAGTCACCGAAAACATGACTTTAGCAGGCCACAAGTGCGCTCCACAATGGCCCTGGTGCATCGAAGGGACAAATTATACTTCCTCTGGGCCTGGGTGTTAGTGGATCGGAGGGGTGTCACCAGCCATGGGGAGACAGCATATCCTTGATCACCTGAAAAATGTAATGGAGAGATGTGTCCATTAGTAGTTGTGCATGCTGAGTTTGCAGTGTTTATATTTTGTGTTGTGTGATTTGTGCAACTTTGGATTTCAGGTTAGCCATGTGTAGCTTCAGACAATTGAACAACATCAATACAAATAACATTTGCTCACAGCTGCTCGTCCCTCCACGCAGCCTATGTTATTGTGTGTGCTGCATGGTTGCATCATTGACAGTACTACGGCGCACCAAAGGCAAGCCCGTCCGCGCCTGTCCGTGAGCCAAACACAAACAGTATCAGGGACCCTGGATCTCCTACCATCTAGCGCTACAACTTCCCACCCTCCTCGCAGTCAACCCCAGGAGAACGAAAACTGCCAATAGGCCACACCAGACATGACTCACATCCAGTTTGGCTGCTGCCGCTGCATCAAGACCTTCACCACCGCCCAACACCTGCACTTTCAGATCCAGACCTGACACAAAGCAACACTCCACGGCACCCTCGCCTGCAGAGCCCACGGAGGCCGGGAACGCTTCGCCCACACCTTCAACATCATCACACCCCAAGCCATCTACTCCATGGACCACGTACTCATTTCAGACCTGAACATCAACCTCTCAAACCACAACAACTCCAAATCCATTACCCTCTGGCAATAACTCGCTAACATCGGACTGACACAACTCTTCCCCACTCTGACCAACTTCCTTGACCCATCTTCGCATGTTGAAACTGCGTCCACTTCATCCACAACACTCTACGTCCATGGAGTGACCACCAATGTGTACACTTCCTCATCGAGAAACCCCAAGTAACACTAAACCACAGCCACCAACACATAAAGGTACTGGAGCTGAGTCATCGAGGAGCTGCTACACTCCACCATCAACGGCAACACCCACACCGATGCAGCCAACAACAACGGTGCTGTCCGGGATTTCCACACATGTATCTCCAAATGCACATACACACTTGCCCCACTATGCAAATCCAACATACAGCATCCAAAAAATGCCACCTCGGTTACCACAGACCTCCAAGATGACAGATGCATCTGCAGACGCCTGCAGTAAAACTGGAGCAACATGAAGGAACCCATTAGACATCACCACGTACAAGGACACCCAGCTCATACGCTCTCTCACCAGGCACCCACACACACCAGAATGGGCTTCCAGGAAGGATTGCAGCAAGTTGCAACATGGATGATCAACAGCTGGGTGGTGCTCTACACGGAGGAGACATAAGTCCTCATCCTCGTAAGAACCCCATCAGCATGTGACAACAGCTGGTGGGTCACCACCCCCCATCGACAACTCTAGGTACCTAGGCATCGTACTCAACTCCTCCCTCTCCATGAACCAACAGGTCTGCGCAGTGGCCTGCAGCTGCTTCAATACCCTCGGCATACTCCATGAGACCTTAACATGTATTCCCCCCAGTCAGGGATGACAGTCACCCACGCAGTCATCAAAACACACAGGATGATGGACGGAATGTTGCACATTGGCAAAGCATTCACCCCCAGTCACAGATCTGGGTTTAATCCATCGTTATTTTGCTCACCACGCCACCCCAGTTCAGACATGGCCATATGCAAATCAGTCTTGACCCTGTGCCTCATGGGCACAGTCCAGCCCGAATTGCCAAGCCATGTCTTCCCTGGACCGGAATCAAGCATCCTAGGACCGGTTCCGGGGTTTCACCCCTCTTCAGCCAGGATAGCTTGACTCCAGTGGCGTAGTGAGCACGGGACCCACGTCCAGGCATACCCTTCCCACATAGGGCGAAAAGCAAAACACACAAGATGATGGATGGAACGTTGTACATTGGCAAAGCATTCACCCCCAGTCACAGATCTGGGTTTAATCCATCGTTATTTTGCTCACCACGCCACCCCAGTTCAGAATGGCCATATGCAAATCAGTCTTGACCCTGTGCCTCAAGGGAACAGTCCAGCCCGAATTGCCAAGCCATGTCTTCCCTGGACCGGAATCAAGCATCCTAGGACCGTTTTCGGGGTTTCACCCCTCTTCAGGCTGGACTGTTCCCATGCGGCAAAGGGTCAAGACTGATTTGCATATGGCTGGGTTCAAACTGGAATGGCATGGTGAGCAAAAAAATGATGGATTTAGGCCCAGATCTCTGTACTGGGGTGAATGTATGACATTGTTCTGCATTCTGTCCATCAATAGTTCTTTTTGCATTTGTCACCCCGAGTGGGACGGGTATGCTCAGACGTGAGTCCCGTGCTCTCCATGCCACTGGAATCAAGCTATACTGGCTGAAGAGGGGTAAAACCCCGAAACCGGTCCTAGAATGCTTGGTTCTAGTCCAGGGAGGACCTAACTTGGCAGTTCGGGCTGGACTGTTCCCACGAGGCACAGGGTCAAGACTGATTTGCATATGGCTGGGTTCAAACTAGAATGGCATGGTGAGCAAAAACACGATGGATTTAGGCCCAGATCTCTGTACTGGGGTGAATGTATGACATTGTTCTGCATTCTGTCCATCAATAGTTTTTTTGCATTTGTCACCCCGAGTGGGATGGGTATGCTCAGACGTGAGTCCTGTGCTCTCCATGCCACTGGAATCAAGCTATCCTGGCTGAAGAGGGGTGAAACCCCGAAACCGCTCCTAGGATGCTTGGTTCTAGTCCAGGGAGGACCTGGCTTGGCAGTTCAGGCTGGACTGTTCCCATGAGGCACAGGGTCAAGACTGATTTGCATATGGCTGGGTTCAAACTGGAATGGCATGGTGAGCAAAACAATGATGGATTTAGGCCCAGATCGCTGTACTGGGGTGAATGTATGACATTGTTCTGTATTCTGTCCATCAATAGTTCTTTTTGCATTTGTCACCCCGAGTGGGACGGGTCTGCTCAGACGTTAGTCCCGTGCTCTCCATGCCACTGGAATCAAGCTATCCTGGCTGTAGAGGGGTGAAACCCTGAAACCGGTCCTAGGATGCTTGGTTCTAGTCCAGGGAGGACCTGGCTTGGCAGTTCGGGCTGGACTTTCCCATGAGGCACAGGGTCAAGACTGATTTGCATATGGCTGGGTTCAAACTGGAATGGCATGGTGAGCAAAAAAACAATGGATTTAGGCCCAGATCTCTGTACTGGGGTGAATGTATGACATTGTTCTGCATTCTGTCCATCAATAGTTCTTTTTGCATTTGTCACCCCGAGTGGGACGGGTATGCTCAGACGTGAGTCCCGTGCTCTCCATGCCACTGGAATCAAGCTATCCTGGCTAAAGAGGGGTGAAACCCTGAAACCGGTCCTAGGATGCTTGGTTCTAGTCCAGGGAGGACCTGGCTTGGCAGTTCGGGCTGGACTGTTCCCATGAGGCACAGGGTCAAGACTGATTTGCATATGGCTGGGTTCAAACTGGAATGGCATGGTGAGCAAAAAAACAATGGATTTAGGCCCAGATCTCTGTACTGGGGTGAATGTATGACATTGTTCTGCATTCTGTTAATCAATTGTTCTTTTTGCATTTGTCACCCCGAGTGGGACGGGTATGCTCAGACGTGAGTCCCGTGCTCTCCATGCCACTGGAATCAAGCTATCCTGGCTGAAGAGGGGTGAAACCCCGAAACCGGTCCTAGGATGCTTGGTTTTAGTCCAGGGAGGACCTGGATTGGCAGTTTGGGCTGGATTGTTTCCATGAGGCACAGGGTCAAGAATGATTTGCATATGGCTGGGTTCAAACTGGAATGGCATGGTGAGCAAAAAAACGATGGATTTAGGCCCAGATCTCTGTTCTGGGGTGAATGTATGACATTGTTCTGCATTCTGTCCATCAATAGTTCTTTTTTCATTTGTCACCCCGAGTGGGACAAGTATGCTCAGACGTGAGTCCAGTGCTCTCCATGCCACTGGAATCAAGCTATCCTGGCTCAAAAGGGGTGAATCCCCGAACCCGGTCCTAGGATGCTTGGTTCAAGTCCAGGGAGGACCTGGCTTTGCAGTTCGGGCTGGACTGTTCCCATGAGGCACAGGGTCAAAACTGATTTGCATATGGCTGGGTTCAAACTGGAATGGCATGGTGAGCAAACAAATGATGGATTTAGGCCCAGATCTCTGTACTGGGGTGAATGTATGACATGGTTCTGCATTCTGTCCATCAATAGTTCTTTTTACATTTGTCACCCCGAGGGGGACAGGTATGCTCAGACATGAGTCCCGTGCTCTCCATGCCACTGGAATCAATCTATCCTGGCTGAAGAGTGGTGAAACCCCGAAACCGGTCCTAGGATGCTTGGTTCTAGTCCAGGGGGGACCTGGCTTGGCAGTTCGGGCTGGACTGTTCCCATAAGGCACAGGGTCAAGACTGATTTGCATATGGCTGGGTTCAAACTGGAATGGCATGGTGAGCAAAAAAACGATGGATTTAGGCCTAGATCTCTGTACTGGGGTGAATGTATGACATTGTTCTGCATTCTGTCCATCAATAGTTCTTTTTGCATTTGTCATCCCGAGTGGGTCGGGTATGCTCAGACATGAGTCCCGTGCTCTCCATGCCACTGGAATCAAGCTATCCTGGCTGAAGAGGGGTGAAACCCCGAAACCAGTCCTAGGATGCTTGGTTCTAGTCCAGGGAGGACCTGGCTTGGCTGTTCGGGCTGGACTGTTCCGGCTGGACTGTTCCCAAGAGGCACAGGATCAAGACTGATTTGCATATGGCTGGGTTCAAACTGGAATGGCATGGTGAGCAAAAAAATTATGGATTTAGGCCCAGATCTCTGTACTGGGGTGAATGTATGACATTGTTCTGCATTCTGTCCATCAATAGTTTTTTTGCATTTTTCACCCCGAGTGGGACGGGTATGCTCAGACGTGAGTCCCGTGCTCTCCATGCCACTGGAATCAAGCTATCCTGGCTGAAGAGGGGTGAAACCCCGAAACCGGTCCTAGGATGCTTGGTTCTAATCCAGGAAGGACCTGGCTTGGCAGTTCGGTCTGGACTGTTCCCATGAGGCACAGGATCAAGACTGATTTGCATATGGCTGGGTTCAAACTAGAATGGCATGGTGAGCAAAAACACGATGGATTTAGGCCCAGATCTCTGTACTGGGGTGAATGTATGACATTGTTCTGCATTCTGTCCATCAATAGTTTTTTTGCATTTTTCACCCCGAGTGGGACGGGTATGCTCAGACGTGAGTCCCGTGCTCTCCATGCCACTGGAATCAAGCTATCCTGGCTGAAGAGGGGTGAAACCCCGAAACCGGTCCTAGGATGCTTGGTTCTAATCCAGGAAGGACCTGGCTTGGCAGTTCGGTCTGGACTGTTCCCATGAGGCACAGGATCAAGACTGATTTGCATATGGCTGGGTTCAAACTGGAATGGCATGGTGAGCAAAAAAATGATGGATTTAGGCCCAGATCTCTGTACTGGGGTGAATGTATGACATTGTTCTGCATTCTGTCCATCAATAGTTCTTTTTGCATTTGTCACCCCGAGTGGGACGGGTATGCTCAGACGTGAGTCCCGTGCTCTCCATGCCACTGGAATCAAGCTATCCTGGCTGAAGAGGGGTGAAACCCCGAAACCGGTCCTAGGATGCTTGGTTCTAGTCCAGGAAGGACCTGGCTTGGCTGTTCGGGCTGGACTGTTCCGGCTGGACTGTTCCCATGAGGCACAGGATCAAGACCGATTTGCATATGGCTGGGTTCAAACTGGAATGGCATGGTGTGCAAAAAAACGATGGATTTAGGCCCAGATCTCTGTACTGGGGTGAATTTATGGCATTGTTATGCATTGTGTCCATCAATAGTTCTTTTTGCATTTGTCACCCAGCAGTCATACCCATCATGCTGGACTACGGAAATGCACTATGTGCCCACATAGACGGGTCTGTGCTCTGCAAACTCCAGACTGTACAGCACAGCACCGCCACACTCGGCCTTGTGTACATACTTTGCTCATAGGTCGAGTCCCTCCATTGCACCTACTTGGATTCCCACCTCTCCCAGCATTTGCAAATGTGTGGCCGAGGGGCTGTGCCTTTTGGGATGGTTTGTAACCCTGGACATAGTTCGTGTAGTAGCGCTATGCGTAGCTATGCGAAGTGCAATTCGCACTACGCGAGATACGCGTAGCACTGTGTGAACTGCGTAGTGCGTTGTTCACGATGATTGCACAGTGCTGGATGCTTGTCCGCACTGTGCAATCATTGAAAATGGCATCGTGCACAGTGCGAGCTGTCGTTTTCTGCTGCTCGAGTAGATTTTTACTCGAGCGGCAGCTTTCTCAACGCGGACTGGTAGTTTCCCTTCGCGACCACTCGCAATGAGAAACCTGACCTCACCGCGTTGAGAATCTCGCCGGGAGGTTTATTTTGCTCGCTTGCGGTCACCAACTTGACGTTGAGGACCACGAGCGAGCAAAAAATGCCAACTACGCTACTCTACGCGATTTTGCACTGTGCTACGTGCAATTCGCATAGCGCAAAGTAGCACTAAGCATACTTCGCGAGCGTAGCGTAGTTGTCCGCCCAGGGTTAATGGTTTGTCTACAAGGTTAGCCCCAGTTACCACAGTTACTTGTGTTGTTGTATCTGGTAGGTGGGCATGTTAATTGACATGTTGTATGTGAGGTTGGTACATGTACATTCTCACATTTGTGAGTTCCATGATTTTGGAGTTGAGGTTTGTGGTGTGTTCAGTTAGTACTTACCAACAAGCAGTGCATTTCCATATGATCCATCCTGAAACTGCTGAGTGATGATGGACTGGAGAAAGATGTAGGAATCATGCACACTCCCTAGGAACTTGGCTACGACATTGGTGAACAGGCCCTGGTGGTCCACTATTGCCTGCACATTGATGGAATGTGTGTGCTTTCTGTTGCGGTATATGTATGCAGTGTCCCCAGGGGGCACAAGTAGGACATGTGTACAGTCAATTGCCTCCAACACCTGCAGGAAGCCAGCTATGGCATAAAAGCCTTACTTGGTCTCAAGCTGTTCCTGCGCAGTGTTGGGGAAGCGTAGGTGCTGGGGTATCAGGCTGATGATGCCATCCAAGACAGTTGGGAGGAACCTTGTAGGGCTGACTGTGAGACTCCACCAACTCTGGCAGTTGTTGGTTGGAAGGTACCAGAGGCCAACATGTGCAGCACAGCCAGCAGCTTTGTTTGCAGTGGGGTGTTGGTTATCCGCTGTGTTGGTGCCTGCAGCCTGTGGGCTATCTGTGTCAGGATGCGGAGTATGGATGTTCTTTTGAGCCTGTAGTGGGCAATGACATCCTCTGGCATTAGGTCTGTGAGGCTAAGGCGTGGGCAATGGACCCACTGTCTTCCTCGGCGCTGCCTCTGTGGTGGTCCTGGGGGCAGTGGCGGTGGTTGTTGTGGCCTTCTTGGTGCTCCAAGCTGCATGAGTAGTACCTCCATGGCATCAGTGGTTCTTCAGCTGAGGCTCTGGGCTGGTCTTTTTCACCATTTTTAAGACCACCTGTTTTCTGGTCTTACGTTCCAGCAGCGAACAGGCTTTTAGCGGCTGTTTTTTTCACGTATCGCGGGTCCAGGCAATCGTTGAAAATATCGGGAAGTGGGGTTAGCGGGCGTTTTTGCACAGGAACTCCTACTTTGCACATCATTAGCGATAGTAATCGCTAACATCTTTAGTGATGCTGGATGCGGCCGCTATCGCCAGAAAGCTGTCGCTAATGGCTGTTAGCGACAGCTTGTTAATAGGTCGATAAGAATATCGCTGCATTAGTGGCAGCAAAGGGCCTCTAACGTGGCGTAAATTCGTTGTACATATGCCCCAGAGTCTTTCAATATGCTAAAATCCCTGTGGGTAGTTTTTATCTCCATTCAGACTCAGATAGTATAGTCCGATTTAAATTATGGTGGAAAAATATTTGCAGAGAGGGAACATCCTGACAACATTATGGTCCACCTGCTCAATTTAGATTCAGTCTGAACATAGATTTATGACAGCGGAAACCACTCTATGTCTGTCATAGTCAAACCCTTCTAATGGCCCAGCAGAGTAAGGACCATTGGAGGTTTGGATGTATTTCCACTCACCTAATTTAGATGAGCTGACATACAGTTGATTTTCAACGTCTCTCACTGCTTTGATAAACTGTAAGGGAAACTGAAATATTCTCAATGCTTTGGGATTTTCTTTTTCAAAATAAAAAAAACAATGTACATTTGACATATGGCTCTGTAATGTTCATGGGGCCATCCATCAAACTTATAACGGATTGGCAGGAACTACCATGACCGCGATTTCTGTCAATGCTAGAAATGTCCGTGGGCCATTCACTTTGTCCCTCTGGTGGGAAAATGGGCTGCCTGTCATTATATAAATCAGGCACTATGTGCTTCACCATCACAGTTATGGGAGGAGGAAATTCCAGTGCCTTCGCCACTCGCTACTTATTCTCTGACTCCTGCTTGTTTCATACATCTTGCGTCCATAACCACTTGAAAACAGTAAATAACTGAACACACATACAACAGTGCTAAACATTGGCTACTATTACAAAAGACCTGTACCCAGTCCTATATTTGATAAAAGGCAAACATAGCTTTGGGAAAAACTTACTAACAGACTGTATCTGATTACTCCTGCCACAGACTTGGATGTCGGCCAAGGGTATTTTTTTATCTTTGGCCGCAGTACATAATTTGTGCTGGTGGTTGAAGGTAGTGATCAACAACACTCAGGCCTTGCTTTACAAAGGTAAGCTTACACTTTTGTGAACTACTCCTAAAATACCTTGGTGAATAGCAAACAATTATGAACTTACAGAAAAGTGGAAGTTTACCTTTGTGAATCAGACCCTCTGTTTTTGAGACGGAACTTATTTTTCATCATCAAACTTAGGCGAAGAATAGTAGATAGGCAGCATAGATAGACAGAAAAGTGGAAGTTTAACTTTGTGAATCAGACCCTCAGTTTTTGAGACTGAACTTATTTTTCATCATCAAACTTAGGCGAAGAATAGTAGATAGGCAGCATAGATAGACAGAAGGAGGAAGCGAAAATAGGAAAAGAGATGCAAAGGTAAAAGGTACAGATTAAAAGAAACTCACAAAAGTACAGTAGTGTACCAAGGATGCCATGGGCCCGTGAGCAAGCAAAGAAATGGGCCCCTTTGACTTCTGATAGAATAGAAAAATGCATTCAAAGGGCCCCTCAGGGATCTGGGTCGCGGTGCCACCACACCTCCTTCTACAGCAGTAGCTATAATCCTGCAAGTGAAAGCAATTCTAGGGTGGTGGAATAAAGAGGCAAAATTGTGCCACTGATTATTGACACCAACAATTATGTTGCATGCTAAGATCAAGGAAACATTATTGAGGGACAAGTTATTGAAAGGTACATATACGGAAGTATACATTTACTATTCCTAACTGCACATAGGTATGGAAAGTTTAGACCGACTTGTCTGCTGGTATTTTGGCGGGATATTCTGTCCTCAGTATTCTGATCCATCAATGATGTTGATTGTATATTCAGCGGGCACAACCTAGGCAGCCATAATATTCGGTAAACCCACTATCAGGATAAGGAAGGTGTGCACTCCTAAAGAAGACTATGGGCCCTGCGCTGACAATTATATTCGCAAACACCCAATTGTACCTAGTGTGAATGATGACTTCTGTTGGCTGCCTCTATTTGTATTACAAGCTATGGTCACCTTTGAACAGTCTACTTGTTAGGTAGAGGAAACCAGGGAACTTGATTCCGAACTCTCCAATCTATTTCTGGTGTGTTCCATAGAGGCACAGCTTGATCGAATTGTAGTGGGCAGGTGACATGTAAAGACCAACCACAAGTACAGTAATGAGGAAATGACACAATGGGGGCACTTGTGTTCTGCACAGTCACGTATTCACCTGCTGCACATTAAATATTACTAAACCCAGTGCATCTGCAAACACATAGAGAAGGGTTAGTCATCTACAAATAGATGGCTGCCATTTCCCACAGAAGAAAGCCTGTTTGAAATTGGGCTATAGGTTGAGGGACGAGGGAAGCCTCACTCAGACAAAAATCACAATTTTTGTCAGGGTGAACCTGTGCTTAACCCTCTTGTAACTAGGCACAAAAATAGCCAAGCTTAATGTAAGGAAAATGTGCAAAATATTTATGCAGCACACAAATAGTAATAAAGTGAAAACATAACACAATTAAAACTCCACACCAATTAAAAAAATAGGAGAAAAAAATGACTAAATACAATGAGACTAAAGTGACAATAATTTGATCGGTAGAATGGCAGAATTGCTATTTAAAAGTTTTACGTGGATATAGAGCCTAAAATCACAAAGTGCCACTCACAGTCATCTGGTTGTGGTAGACACAACGTCAGGCCAACCATGACAGAGGGTGGACCAGATACATAGACCTGGTTAGTCCTGCTAAAAAAATTACATTCACAAGTCCAGTGGGAAAATAGCAAAACCTCATGATTTCACAGGAGGATCTCAATTGATGTCCGCCAAGGGTACAGGACCTGGGGAGGCATCTCATGGGGATCAGGAACTCCCTCCAGCAGAGATCAGCAAGGCTCAGGCAGGTCCAGTTGCAAGGCCAGACACATCAAGTTGCACGTCAAGGCAGGGCCAGTTGCAGCATTTCAGCTGGGCAGTTGCAAGGAGAACTCTGGAGCTTTCTGTGTCCCTCTAGCTTGAAACAGAAGGCCAGCCAACTGACTAGTTGAGTTACTCATCTAAGCCTGGGATAAAGGGAGCAGGTCCAGTCTTTCTTTTCACAGAACAGAGCAGGCCTCAAGTAGTGGGGCAATCCTATGGAGGAACAAGGCAAGCCCCAAGTGTCTTAAGCAAACACAAGGAGATGTAGGACGGATCACTGAAACTTTTCAGACACTGCCCCCCCAGTCACAGATCTGGGTTGGACCCATCATAGTTCTTTAGCTCAATTCACCACCCCAGTTCAGACCCAGCCATATGCAAATCAGTCTTGACCCTGTTCCTTATGGGAACAGTCCAACCCGAACTGCCAAGCCTCCATGGACCGGAAACAAACATCCTGGGACCGGTTTCGGGGTAATACCCCTCATCAGCCCGGCTAGCTTAAATCCAGTGGCAAAGTGAGCAAGGGACCCACATCTGGTCTAACCCTGGGCATTAAAATCCACTCCGCTCGTGGAGTTTGCAGATTTTTGGCAACTCTGTGTTCCACGTAGAACGCTGAGGGATGTATGACGTTACAACGCACACTATTACAACGCATGCACTTACAACGCATTTTTTACAACGCATAATCCATTACAACGCATGACATTACAACGCATGACACTACAACGCATTTTTAAAAAATACCTTTACAACGCACTACCATTACAACGCATACTACCTTTACAACGCATACCATTACAACGCATAATATTAAATTACATTTAAGGTAAGTATTAGATAGTATAGGGGTAAAAATTACTATTCTAACTCCAGGGGGTGCAACAGTAGGGTAAGTGTTGGATAGTGTAGGGGTAAAAATTACTATTCTAACTCCAGGGGGTGCAACAGTAAGGTAAGTGTTGGATAGTGTAGGGGTAAAAATTACTATTCTAACTCCAGGGGGTGCAACAGTAGGGTAAGTGTTGGATAGTGTAGGGGTAAAAATTACTATTCTAACTCCAGGGGGTGCAACAGTAGGGTAAGTGTTGGATAGTGTAGGGGTAAAAATTACTATTGTAACTCCAGGGGGTGCAACAGTAGGGAAAGTGTTGGATAGTATAGGGGTAAAAATTACTATTCTAACTCCAGGGGGTGCATCAGTAGGGTAAGTGTTGGATAGTATAGGGGTAAAAATTACTATTCTAACTCCAGGGGGTGCATCAGTAGGGTAAGTGTTGGATAGTATAGGGGTAAAAATTACTATTCTAACTCCAGGGGGTGCATCAGTAGGGTAAGTGTTGGATAGTATAGGGGTAAAAATTACTATTCTAACTCCAGGGGGTGCATCAGTAGGGTAAGTGTTGGATAGTATAGGGGTAAAAATTACTATTCTAACTCCAGGGGGTGCATCAGTAGGGTAAGTGTTGGATAGTATAGGGGTAAAAATTACTATTCTAACTCCAGGGGGTGCATCAGTAGGGTAAGTGTTGGATAGTATAGGGGTAAAAATTACTATTCTAACTCCAGGGGGTGCATCAGTAGTGTAAGTGTTGGATAGTATAGGGGTAAAAATTACTATTCTAACTCCAGGGGGTGCATCAGTAGTGTAAGTGTTGGATAGTATAGGGGTAAAAATTACTATTCTAACTCCAGGGGGTGCATCAGTAGTGTAAGTGTTGGAAAGTATAATGTAATATTATGCGTTGTAATGGTATGCGTTGTAATGGTAGTATGCGTTGTAATGGAATGCGTTGTAAAGGTAGTTTTTAAAAATGCGTTGTAGTATCCTGCGTTGTAATATCATGCGTTGTAATGGATTATGCGTTGTAAAAAATGCGTTGTAATGGTAGTGCGTTGTAAAAGTTGCGTTGTAAAGGTTGTTCCCCACGCTGAGTTGCCAAAAACTCCGTGATCCGCAGCAGAGCAGAGTGTTTTTCTTTGCACTTTCAAAATGAATTTTCGCATGCGCAGTAGTGCCTTACTGGGATCCCTGCGTTCACCGACGAGATTTCCTATCCGTTCGCCTGCGCCACGAGATTTTGGTAGCCGGTCGCACGATCCCGCGAGAGTGTGTGATCCTGAACATGTCATTCGGACGCGCCATCGGACATTCGGTAGAAGTTCCGTGAAGAACGCGATGCCGAACATCCAAAATTTGCAATCTGGAGAAGAATATCTCTCGAGCAGCATAAAACCTTTAGAAAATGATGATTTGGATGAAAAAAACTCCTCAGATTGTCATTTGGCTGTACTTTTTTGTGCAACAAGTCTTTTTCTTTTTTTATTTTTTTTTAAATGGGAAGGAAGTGCCCCAGAGTCTCCAACTTCCTGTTCCTGTCCAGCAGGCTCCTCCCAGTGCTTTGTCCATGTCCTATTCACTTTTCATTTGGATTTGGAGCTGGAAGAATCAATCTTTGTGTCTGATGCATCATATATCATTGGATTTGAGGACTTTTGGATTTGAGATTTTACAAGTTGGAGAATTGGTGTTGTTAGTTTGATTGGGGCATTGCACCTACTTTTTTGGATGGCCTGTAGTTTCAGTAGGGGCCTAGTTGTTTTTCTTTGTATGTAATTTTTCTGCTAGTTTTGTTTTATAAAGGAAACATGTTGCAAAGTTCACTACAATTTCTCCAACTTTTGCAATCAATTTGCAATATGTATTTAATTCACTAGCCCAGTAGTCTGGCCCAATAAATAGGCCTTTCAGCCAGTAGGCCCAGAACTACTCATGGGTGCATGAAACAACTGTTCCTGTGGTGTCTGTTAAATGTAAACATCATTTAGGGCATGGATGGCATAGGATTGAATTGCAAAAAGTTTTTTGGGGGGTATTTCACTTTATTGGTGTGTGTTAAATAAATGCCTTTGTTGGATGTGTGTGTGTGGTGTGGTTGTTGTGTAACTTGCAAACCTTTTTTAGCCCTGTGGATTTTCGTTTTTTGCAATTTTGCATTAAAGCTGTGTTGTTTAGCATGCCTACTTTGTCTGGCCATATAATAGGCCTGCTTGAGTTAATTGTTTTCCAGGTCTGCTTGTTGTGACTGTGAGTGACCATGTGGCTCGCGGCCTTTTAGTGGAGCCAGGCAGTGTACTTTTGCCATAAGCCTGCATTGTCTGTCTTCCCTTTCTTGTTGTTGTGGGTGGCCTGGCCATGTGGCTGCCGGCCATTTTGTGGAGCCAGCAGGTGTGCGTTTGCCATAGGCCTCCAAGCTTGTGGCATAGTCTGCCAATAGGCCTTTCAGCCAATAGGCCCAGAGCTACTCATGTGTGCATGAAACAGCTGTTTCTGTGGTGTCTGTTGAATTTAAACATCATTTAGGGCAGGGATGACATTGGATTGAATTGCAAAATGTGTTTTTTTTGTGGTATTTCACTTTTTTGATGTGTGTTACACAAATGCCTTTGTTGATGTGTCTGTGGTGTGGTTGTACTTGTGTTGTGTAACTTTCCAACCTTTTTTAGCCCTGTGGATTTTCGTTTTTGCATTTTTGCATTAAAGCTGTGTTGTCTAGCAAGCATGCCTCCTTTGTCTGGCCATATTATAGGCCTGCTTGAGTTCATTGTTTTCCAGGTGTCCTGCTTGTTGCGACTGTGAGTGACCATGTGGATGGTGGCCATTTTGTGGTGGTAGTGTTTAGCAGTGTGCTGCTTTTGCCATATAGGCCTGCATGTCTTTCCTTTATTCCTCTTGGCTTACTGCTTCCATCCCCTTTGCCAGCTGCAGCTCCCTGAATGACGTGCTGCGCAAATTATTGCCAAACAGGTTCCACTTCCATTACATTTGTATTTTTGTTATTGTTCTTCTTCTTTCCTAACCTTCCTGAGTGTACACAGTATATCATGAAAGCCCTTGTTGTCAAAGTCTCACAAATGGATACACTGAGTTTAATAAAATGTAATAATATAACACTAACAAGTGTGACCACCACACACTAAGTTATATATTATATTTGTTTGTTTGTACTAGTAGTAATTTAACCACAATAACAAATGCACCATTTCACTGTTCTTCTGGCTTCTTTGCTTTTAGGTGCACAAAAGACCTAGGAAGCTTGTTTCCGGTCCAGGGAAGGCATGGCTTGGCAGTTCGGGCTGGACTGTTCCCATGAGGCACAGGGTCAGACTGATTTGCATATGGCCATGTCTGAATTGGGTGGCAGAGTGGGCTAAAGAACGGTGATGGATTAAACCCAGATCAGTTGACTGGGGGTGATTGCTTGCAATGTTCAACACTCCGTCCATCACTTCCTTTGGTTTTTGCTTTGTTCGCCATAAGTTGGCAGGGTATGCTCAGACGTGAGTCCCTTGCTCACTTTGCCACTGGATTCAAGCAAGCCTGGCTGAAGACGGCTGAAATGCCAGAAACCGGTCCTAGGAAGCTTGTTTCCGGTCCAGGGAAGACATGGCTTGGCAGTTCGGGCTGGACTGTTCCCATGAGGCACAGGGTCAGACTGATTTGCATATGGCCATGTCTGAACTGGGGTGGCAGAGTGGGCTAAAGAACGGTGATGGATTAAACCCAGATCAGTTGACTGGGGGTGACTGCTTGCAATGTTCAACACTCCGTCCATCATTTCCTTTGGTTTTTGTTTAGTAATATAGTTAAGGCCATGCGCACATGTGGCTATTTCAAGGTCCTGTGTTTGGCGCACTGCATTAACATCATTGCTCAAGACTTTCTGGGGAAAAGAAATGAGTCAGCAACATAGTGACCACCTGCATCAGAATATGCACACATTTCAGCCATTGTTTTAAAGCCCGGAAGCAGCTGAGGATCATTCAGCGTGAGCATGGAGTGCCAGTCAAAGCACTCATCTAGGAGGTGCCAACACGTTGGAACTCAACTTATTACATGCTTGATCATTGTCTGTTTGATCAGTACAGACCAATCAATGACTATGTCATGCAAAGACTAGGGGATGCTACTATGAAAGGCAGACCATAGAGATGGACCAATGGGGTCTAGTTAAATGCCTGACAGAGATGCTACTTCCTTTCTAGCTCTTCACATGTGAAGTCAGCAAGGAGGACTGTACTATGGGCCAAGCTGTCCCATTTTTGCACATGCTAGAGCAACAGCTGAAGGCAGTGTCTGAAAGGTACACAGGTGTGGAGGAAAAAATAGAAGCATATGAGTTGGTGGAGAGCTTAGCCCTTCGCTTAGCGGAAAATACAAGGGTGCAAACTAAGATTGTGTCAGACAAACATTACATTCGTGCCACAATTCTGGATCCACGGTACAAATCAGCACTGAACACTAAGACATTAATTCCTTTTTCAGAAGTGCATGTTGCCCAGTACAAAACGTGGATAGCTGAGGTAGCCAGTGACTTGGAAAACGAACGGCTGGTAATTAAAGGCCCGCTACTCCAACCCACAACAAGTACTGCAGCAGGGCATCCGGCGTCAAGTTCAACTTCACAGCCTGAGGGCAGTGCGTTTGGCTCACAGCAGTCACCAACACTATCAACAACAGCAAGAACAGGATCGTCAGCCCGAGTAAAATCGGCACAGGATTGGTATCTACAGCAAGGGCCTGTTAGGTCCAGTGCTGATGCAAAGGGAAAAGAGGCCCAGCAAAGCGGAGCACCCCGGAGCATTGAGCGGATGGTCCAGGCCTATCTGGATGACCCAACAGACGTCTACATTGATCAAATTGTATTGTATTGGTATGGGAAAAGGCGCCAATGGCCAGCCCTCAGCATGCTGCGATAAACTATCTGGCTTGCCCTGTTGCAAGTGTCTCTTCTGAGCATGTTTTCAGTGCTACTGGTGCCATTTTAACAGTGAAAAGGATCAGTCTCTCACCCAAAAACGTGGAGAGGTTAACCATGATCAAAATGAATCAGCACTTTATACCACCGAATTACAAAATACGTGAATCACAGCAGGAAGATGAGGACAGCGACTTAGGTGACGGAAGTAGTGTGTTAGATTACCTACTTCTGGTTGAACCACCAGAGTTTGAGGACTAGCTATACTTCCCTGACATCTAGGCTTTCAACTTGTTACTTTCTTTCTTCCTTATTTACTTTTATTTGTGTGTGTCTATGTCTTTCCGGTTTGAATCACAACAAATCCATCATCACCGTCTTCTCTTTTTATTGCCATATTAGAGTTGCAGCTGTGTGCATTTAAGTCCACTCCTCCGAGTCCTGCTGCATCCTCCTGACTCGCCCTAAATCCATTTCCCTCAAGTCAGACTTTGGATGGAGAATAGTACAAGAAATGTTGCCTTGTCGAGTTGCTCCAAAAGACGTGGAAAATGATGACTATATCTAACCTCCTTTTCGAGCCGAGAGGGACTGCCCCTTGACTTAAGATGAAAAGGAACAGGTAATGATGGCATGCATTGTACGCTGAGTGATTGGTGTTTGTGCTGTTGTTTTTGTTGTGCACATGAAGTCGAAATGTACTAGTATTTAATCTACACACTAAAAGTGACTCAAGTCAATATTTCCCTTCTTGTTGTTTAATAAAAAAATTGTACTTCTACTACAGGCTGATCTATTGCATTTTTGAATATGGAATCTGGACTCACTCGGTACACTAGTGACTGAGTTGGACAACACCATGATGATGACCGCATAGTATCTTCGCAGTCAGTCAGTTGGATCGGAGATGATTGATGGAATAACTCAGGGCGTTTCAAATCACGAAGTGACATAAAAGGTAAACAAGTCAACAACAACCATAGCAGACCCACATGTCTGTGGAGTGGTGGAGTCGAGTTAGTCACAAGTGTGGAGAAGTGTGGCTCAATGATTAGAGCGGCAGACCCTGATGCAGAGGTCTAGCCCGGGACCAGGGTTCAATTCCCCGCCTCGGCGGGTCTTGGGCTCAAAACAATTCCACGGACCTGATAATTCTCGCCTCGGTGCCTATTCCAATCATGGAGTCCCACTCTGCAACTCTGGGCAATAGCTTGCTTAATCTCCACAACGGCCTCCACACAGCTAAGGATGCCTGGCCTCCACCTTGGGGGTGCCCAGGAGTGGACGTCTCACAGGGAAAGCCAGGATGGGTTCCACAGCGGTATTCGTACAAGCGCCTTGAGACCCTTGCGGGTGAGTAGTGCGCTATACAAGTATCAAATTTACATTTACATTACATTACATTTACATTTTACATTAGTGGTATGACTGACAGCCGTGCATTGATTTACTTACTTACTTTGGAAAATGCTACGTTGTTGTATGTGTGTGCTCTGTAAATGTCTGGTTCAGTCAAACTCTAAGCTAAGTGGAGGTTGGTTGGTCACCGTGCGCCTGCTCTGTCCTGTTGCTGTTGTAGGTTAATTCTGCAAACATACAACAGAGTAGACATGATTTATCCATGCCGCTTCTGAAAGTGTTTGCACTCCTCCGTAATTCATGCTTTTTTTCTCTCCTTGATTTTTCAATAGCACTGTTGTTTTTCCATCTACACTTACAGGCTGGCCTTTACCCAGTGCTAAACAAAGAAAAACAACTCACACTCACCTACCAATCCGCATCCGCCAGGCAGGCAGTGGCACCCAAATTTGACGGACGCAGCGTCCATGAAAGGGAGGACCAAGAGGAGTGCCTAGATGCAACTCGCCAATTTGACCAGGATAACATAAGTAACTTTAGTATAATTCATCATCTTTTAAATAATTTGATTCATTTTTTTCTCTCCAACCGTTACGACTGTGTGTTTGTTGTTGTTGTTGTTATTATGTTTGCTCTTTGCTTATAGTTGATCCCTACAGATACTTTTTAAATTTTCTTTGCTAGCTTTAAAAGGAAGCCCGGTACAACAGAACCTAAAATGTATGTAATTTGGGTCTCTCTAAGGGCAGACAGGCAAGGCAAATAGCATAATAATAATTAATAATATACTGCTGCCCTGTACTGTGTACTTGTCCAGTTAGTAAGTAATTCATCATTAAACATCAAGTCATCATCATCATGCATGCATTTCCTTTTTCTCCATTAACAGATATATGATGGTCGTCTGCCTAGGTTGTGTGCTTTCAGATGTTATTGTCCATGTGTAGTGTTTGTCTTTGTCAAACCTTTCCCTCAAATACCCCATCTAAACCACTCATCAAACCTTAACCCTCTTCCCCCGGGCTGTGTGATTTATATTGAGGTGTGACTAAATTAAATTTACACCAATAACTGATCACACACAATGCCCACCCATGCTCAGTATATTTGCAAGCCAATTTTTTTTCAAAAGGAACATAATCCATCATAATTAATTGCCGGCATCGATTGGATTAATCATCCCCCTCCTTATAGCACTAAAGGTTATGCTTGACTCGAGTCAACTAGAGTTTGTAACTTGTTGTACTAGGCTATCCCCACCACAATTATGTTTTATTTTACTTTAGCATTGCTAATCATCATTATTATAGTTTCTTGTTTGGCAGTTGTTGTAATCTAAATGATGTTCTGTACTTCTAGCGTAGATTAGTTAAGTTATTTATTTAAGTTGTTACAAGTATAAATGAGGAAAACCCCACTAGGAGCAGCTGTCCTGCTGCTCAGACCATACCCAACTGACATTCACAGACATCCAACATTCCATCCATCCAACATTCCACAACACACTCATTCTGGCTGAGCAGCAGGGAAACCTAAGTTACAACAGCAGTCTTCTTGTGTACTGTACTGTACTTCATTCTACTACTCCTTCCAGAGTCTCTCTCAGGCGATTGACTGTCTCATTTTCTTTTTTTTGCAAATGCTACTGTCAGTGTCTACTGTACTACCACCACAACCATGGCATCTTGGGAAACCAAACCATCATCACCATGCAGCCATCGCTGTGTCTAAGTTTAAATATCAATCACAGGTAAGAGAAGTTTGGGGGAGGCATAATTAATAATGGAAATTAATTCATTAATTCACACACTCACACCCTTGAGTCCAGTTGCAGACTGCATATACTGGGAGGAGAGACTGCCAGTACTAGTAGGACAAGTCATTCAGTGAGGGTACCACATCTATCTGTTTGTGTGTTACAAATTCGGCAAATTATTTAAATCAAAAACTGGCTGCGGCCCAGCAGCACCAAAGGAAGGAAATCATGTGACGTAAAAGAGTAACCCCCCACATAACATTTACATTGTGTGTAAAGTTTAAGTATAAATATAATTTAATCCCCTAACAAAATAAACTAATGTAAAAAATTCACACCTGACCCACCCCTCTCCCTAACCCCAACCAATGTCCAAAAAGATAAAGAGTCCAACCAATGTCCATTAAATTAAAAAATAAAATTGTCCATAAATATATAAACCCCAACTTATCGCCAACGTACCCCAATGCCCACCCACCAAAAAGAGGACTAAAAAGGGGGAAATCCAACGGGATCTCTATCGGTGGGCTCGCAGTCGCCGGTTAATCTCCAGGACCTCCTTTACCTGCTCCTCTAGGTGCGCCATTCGGAGGAGCATGCGACGCTTAAAAGTTCGACAATTGCATCCACGGGGGGGGGGCAGCAGTGGTGGATGAAGTACGGCAGGAGGCTGCCAGACCACGGCGCCGTACCACTCAAGGGGTCTGGCTGAGGCCTGGGAAATTGGAGGAGGCTGCAGCTGCTGCCGCCTCCTCCGCCAGAGCCACCAGCCGCCGATATTCCATGCGGATGGCCTCAAGCTTCCGGTGCCTGGCCATGGCTGCCAACTCCTTCCTGTCTGGTTTTGCTTTTGGTTGGGAAGGAGTAGCTATATCAAAAAAGAAAAAAAGACTATTGTAACCAATACTGCTAGCAGAACAGTAACACAAAATGAATTCTACACATAGTGGCACAGCAGCACTGCCAAGCACAGTACATAACATTTGTGGTATCTAAGGACTCGAGTACAACAGTTTTCTTTTTCTCTCTTGTTTAGCTAAATTAAGTAACCTTGTTGTAGACGGCATGCCAGATCAGTCAGCTTGCATCCAAGACAAACATACTCGTGACACAGACTCATGTTATTTTTATTTACTAGTGTCTGCAGGTGGGAAAGCTGACTACACAATCATCTTATTTTTTCTATTATGGATGGCACTGGCCACTGGCCATACTCTGTTACATCAAAGGCAACTGCTCCATTTCACTTTCACCCTGCCCTGACTACTACAACAAGGCGGATGATATCCGATCCAAATGATCATTTCTTATATATGGGACAACATGAGGTACTTTGTTTTAATTGATTGTGTAACCATGCAGCCGATAGGCCACCCATTGCAGGCTGACACAGTTGAAAATAAATTAACATAGGTAGTGAGTGGGCCTCGGAGTCGGAGGGAGGCTCTTGATAATAACATACATACACAATATATATGCTGTGCTTGCAAACTACTGTGAGTCAAGGGAGTATTCTGAAAATACAACTTCTATTCTCCTTGGCTTTGCTACTCTGGCGCGGTTTATTTTCTTTTACATTCTCTTCAAAGACTCTTCATCCAGTGACTGTCTCCACCTATGCTAAAATGAATACCATCCAGGCATCCAAAGTAAACATGTCTATCAATCTTCTTAACCTCTCAACAAACCTTAGTTTGTTTCAACAACAAAAAACATGTATTATTTTATTTTAACCCCTTCGCTGCTAGGCCTTCCCCCCCCCCTGTGTCAAGCCTTTTTTTGGCTATTTGGGGTAGTGCGCGCTTAGGCCCCTGTAACTTTTTGACCACATAAGGAATCCACACCAAATGTGCGTCCTTTTCTTCCAACATCATGGGGATTCTAAAGGTATCTAGGGTTTGTGGATTCCCATGGAGGGGTCCAAGAAATTAGCCAAAATACAGCTACATTTTGGGGGGTTTTCGGAAAAATGGGAAAAAAGGGCTTCAAATGAAAGTGGCTGGGTTTTTCCCTGCAAATGGTATCAAAAAAGGGTTTGCGGGGCTGAAATCACCATTTCCCCAGCTTTAAGGGAATGACAGACTTTTGTCAGAAAACCAACATTTTTTACAGTTTTGTCATTTTTCTGGGACATAGTCTATTTTTGCTATTTTTTGTGCTTTCAACCTTCTTCCAGTTAAAGGTAGAAATGGGTATGAAAGCAATAATGGATCCTGGAAAGCTATACATTTTAGAAAAGTAGACAAAATTCTGAATTCAGCAAAGGGTCATTTGTGTAGATCCATCAAGGTTTCCATAGAAACTAACAGTTAAATATAGGAACAATTGAAAATTAGTTGAAAAAACAGCCTTTTGTGTCAACGTTTTCACCTGTAACTTCTTCTAATTATGACAGCTCATTGAAAGCAATATACCGTTACATCCACTGGACCTTACTGGCTGTTGGGATATATAGGACGTGTAGGTTCACCAAGAAACCGACGAACCCAGAGTCAAAAACTGAGCAGCAATTTGCAATGGCTTTTTATTATGTACCGGGTATATAGCAATTATTGTGGGAAAATATATACATGGAAAAATCGGTATGAAAGACACCTATGTATTTCTGAAATGGGAACAACATATAGAGTTTAGAAACAGTAGATATTTGCACATTTCCAAAATTAAGAATACTCATACTAGCATGAGAATTATCGTCATTTTTTAAAATGATTTTTTTTTACACAATGTCTTTCATTTGGAGGGCAGAAATGCATCGAAAGTCAATAGGTAATAACAGTTGCTTTACAAATCTGAATTACCCTACGTCTCCCGATAAAAAAGGCACCTCACTTGTGTGGGTCGGTCAATTTCGCAGTGAAAAATGACCCTTTTTTGGCAAAGTGCCTAGCTGTAGTTTTTGAACCATAGCTCTGCTGGCACCTAGGGAAGCCTAGCAAACCTATACATTTTTGAAAACTAGACATCCAGGGGAATAAAGGGTATGGTGACTTGACTGCCTCTCACTAGGTTCTGTTACCCAGAATCCCTTGCAAACCTAAAAGGTTGCCAAAAAAAAACATTTTACTCACATTTCTGTGGTGGAAAGTTCTGGAATCTACGTGGATCCACATATTTCCTCCCACCCAGCGTTCCCCTAGGTCTCCCAATAAAAATGGTACCTCACTTGCATGGGTGGGTCAAGGACCCGTGACAAGCAAGGGCCCCAAACCTATTGAAGCAACATCTAAATTACTTATCACAAACCATCCCGATTTTGCATGGGGGGTCCCATGAGTTTTGGACCCGGGGCTCGGCAGACATCTAGGGAAACCTACCTAGCCCACACATTTATGGAAACTAGACACCTGGGGGAGTCCAGCGAGGTATGGCTTGCGTGGGTCCTCCATCATTCTCCTACCCAGAATCCCCCGCAAACCACATATTTGTGTGGGAAAGTTGTGGCATCACCAGGCTGACACAAATTTCCTACCACCCAGCATTCCCCCGGGTCTCTTGATAAAAACGGTGCCTCACTCGTCTGGGAGGCCCAAGTACCCACGACAGTCAAGGCCCCAAAAGTGTGTGTAGTGACCAGCAGCAAGTCACTACTCACACACTGCTAGCCAAGCACATGTCCACGCACGCCGCCAGCCAAGCCAGCCCATGCACACCGCCAGCCAAGTGCCAATCCACGCACACCGCCAGCCAAGCGCAAGTCCGCTCACCGCCAGCCAAGCACCAGTCCACGTACACCGCCAGCCTAGCGCCAATCCACACACACCACCAGCCAAGCTCCAATCCACACACACCGCCATCCAAGCGCCAATCCACACACACCACCAGCCAAGTGCCAATCCACGCACACCGCCAGCCAAGCGCCAGTCCACTCACCACCAACCAAGGTCCAGTCCACTCACTGCCAGCAAAGCATCAATCCACGCACACCGCCAGTAAAACGCCAGTCCGCTCACCGCCAGCCAAGCACCAGTCCATGCACACCATCAGCCCAGCGCCAATCCACACACATCACCAGCCAAGCACCAGTCCACGCACACCGCCAGCCAAGTGCCAATCCACACACACCACCAGCCAAGCGCCAATCCACACAGACAGCCATCCGAGCACCAGTACACTCACTGCCAGCCAAGCTCCAGTCCAATCACCGCCAGCCAAGCGCCAGTCCACGCACACTGCCAGCCAAGCGCCAGTCCACGCACACCGCCAGCCAAGCGCCAGTCTAGGCACACCGTCATACATTTTTTTTTAAACAAGAAAGAAAACACAAACAAATTGAAACTAAATACAAAACTATAACTACAAAAACAGCAGCAGTAACTGAAGTCATCATTCTATTGACAAACGTTGAACTGAACTATATAAAACCATTCAGACCAGGGAGTATACTATTAGACTCATGGTTGCTCCCAAAAACTCTTTTGAGTGTGATACAATCTGAAACAATTGGGCATACACAGCCCAGGATTAGAAGGACAATCGGCACAGTGCATACGACTCTCCCTCCGCACACCTCTTCGCAAGCAGACTCTACATCTCTTACAGGGATTGATTTTTGGGGGCGTGGGAGGAATTAAATCAGGAAAGTGGTGATCTTTCAATCTAGCCACATCCTCCACCACTCCAACTCTAGGAACACTTTCCTGTTCCACAACAACAAGGCTGCCTATCACAGACTCCTGAAACTGAAAAAAAGTCATCTTTGACGCAGGAGAGCACTCCTTGAACACAACAAAAGCATTGAAAGTTGCTAAATTGAAGAGATGGATGGCCAACTTATTTTGCCAAATATAAGCCTTACGAATAGCAGTGTAAGGTTCCAACCTCTGATCTACTCTATCAACACCACCCATGTGCTTATTGTAGTCTAAAATGCACACAGGTTTGCGCACTTCAGCAATCTGACCCCAAACAGCCACAGGTGAAGTACTCTCATCATGGATGGTAGTCAGCATGTACACATCCCTCCTGTCCACAAATTTCACAGCTAGTAGTTCATCACTACGCAAGGAATTGCACTGTCCCCTCTGAAGTTTTTTGCAGACAAGCTCTTTTGGATAACCTTTACGGTTAGAGCGGATTGTGCCACAAGCAAAAGTGTCCACTTTGAACAATCCCTTAAACAATTGCACAGCAGTGTAGAAGTTATCAAGGTTCAAATGGTGGCCTCTGTTAAACAGTCCTCTAGCAAGATCCCACACAATTTTCTCTGAAACTCCAAAAGTGGACGGACAGCCAGTGGGGTCAATAGTGGAATCCCTACCAGTGTACACACAGAACTTAAAAACATATCCTGTCCTACTCTCAGACAACATATACAGCTTAATTCCATAGCGTGCCCTCTCGCTATGAATGTACTGCCTAAAAACCAAACGGCCCTTGAACAGGACCAAAGACTCATCTTTCCCTGGAGTATAGATCTCTGAAAATCGATCTACAAAGTGATCAAGAACAGGCCGAGTCTTAAAAAGACGGTCACAGTCAGGATGATTTTGTGGCAACGCCAAAGCATTATCAACAAAATGCAGCATCCGAAGCAAAAGTAAATACCGATCACGAGTCATAATTGCAGGAAATATGGCCATTGCCATCAAGGGACTGGTAGACCAATATGAAGCCATGGACGGCTTCCTTATCAAACCAATCAATAAAGTCAAACCCAAAAACTTCTTCATCTCTTCCAGATTTGTGGGAGTCCACCTGGTAGCTCTAGAGTGGGGCTTAAGTCTGGCACTGTTGTCCCTACAAAAACTGTTCAGCATACAAACTAGTCTGCTCAACAATCTCACCCAAAAACACATTATCCATAAACAACTGAAAAAACTGTATAGTTAAAAAAAAAATCACAATCCACTCTACACCCTGCATCACCAGTAAAGGCAGGCAACACCGGCTGCACCATGTTTGGATCAACCCAGTGTCCAGCACTTCTGGTACGAAGCCTAGCAGCCTCAGGCTGCAATCCAGATGCCTCTTGCACCATCGGTACAGCAGTGTCCTCCTCTAAAACAGGTACTTCATCCGCACTGAGAGTAGATTCATCCACACTGAGAGTAGCTTCAGCCGCACTGAGAGTACCTTCATCATCCGATGATTCCATGTGGAGAGAAAACTCACTGCCTGAATCTTCCCCTCCCTCCTCTCCCTCAGATGCACTGTCAGTCTCATAATCCTGCTCAGAGGAAGATTCAAGAAGCATACCAACCACCTGCTGAGCAGTCATTCTACGGCTAGCCATAATCCTTACTAATAAAGGTAACTTGTCAAACAAGTCAACAACAAACACTTTGAAAAATAAGTAATAAACAAAATGCGTCTTTATCAGAAAGACCTATATACTCCAAAACGATACCACTCACTTGCCAGAAGCAGCTAGACTCACCACCACCTACACAGACACAGTAAGGATCAACAATATCCCACTAAAAAAGAAAAAGAAAAGAAAATTACACATAATACAATGCAAAACACATTGCAAAGAATTTCATGCTCAAAACACTAACTAAATATGCTGCCATTATGACACCACTTACAAAAATAATCATTCATGCATGACAATAATACTCATATGGAGTAAATACAACAAACATGTTTTTCTTACCAATAAAATGCAACTACGCAAAACTGCAGAATAACCACTGCCGAAACGGCAAACAGGAATAAAAAGCTTTACACTAGAATAAAAAGGAGAAATAAAACATTACAATCACATATGCAAATAATGCACTAGTCCACATACCATCCACCAGCCAAGCAAAGGTGGTAGGTGGGCCTAAAAGCATAAGCCGATCTGCCCCCACAGGGAGCAGAAACAGTCCAAAAATACACCCTCATAAAGGGTGTGCGACCCTTGCCCAAGGGGTCACTCGCAACACCAACATTTAAAAAGCTCTGGTGTCTACTGGCTTCTGCCCCCCTAGGGAACAGATGGGCCTGAAAACATATGGCCGATCGGCCCCCAAAGGGGCAGAAACGACCACAGTAAATACCCCATAAAGGGGAGCGACCCTTGCCCAAGGGGCCGCTCCCAACAACACAAAAACAATCCCTGGTGGCTTGGTGGGCATACAATAAAATTAATTGTTTAATCTGCCCTTCCAAGGGGTCAGAAACGGCCCAAATAAATGCTGCCCAAAGGGGAGCGACCCTTGCCCAAGGGGCCGCTCCCCAACAACACTAAAACAATCCCTGGTGTCTAATGGCCTCTGCCCCCCTTGGGGGCAGATAGGCCTAGACTCAAATGGGTGATCTGCCCCCAAGGGGGGGCAGAAACGGCCAAAATAAATGATCCCTAAAGGGGAGCGACCCTTGCCTAAGGGGCCGCTCCCATCAACACAAAAACAATCCCTGGTGGCTTGGTGGGCATACAATAAAATTAATTGTTTAATCTGCCCTTCCAAGGGGTCAGAAACGGCCCAAATAAATGCTGCCCAAAGGGGAGCGACCCTTGCCCAAGGGGCCGCTCCCCAACAACACTAAAACAATCCCTGGTGTCTAATGGCCTCTGCCCCCCTTGGGGGCAGATAGGCCTAGACTCACATGGGTGATCTGCCCCCAAGGGGGGGCAGAAACGGCCAAAATAAATGATCCCTAAAGGGGAGCGACCCTTGCCTAAGGGGCCGCTCCCAAAAACATAATTTAATTTAAAAAAAATTCCCTGGTGGCTTAGTGGGCACAGGGGGCAGACCCACCTAAACAAATTGCTCCCCCAAGAGGAGCGACCCTTGCCCAAAGGGCTGCTCCCTGACAAAAAAGGGCATTTACAAAAAGAAAACATCCCTGGTGGCCTAGTGGGCACACACAAACTTAAGATTTATTTTTTAATCAGGCAGACCCAATTAATCAAACTGCTCCCCCAATGGAAGCTACCCTTGCCCAACGGGCCGCTCCCCGACACACAAAGGGCATTTACAAAATAAACCACATCCCTGGTGGCCCAGTGGGCGCCACATACATTTGTTTTTTTCACTGTAAAGAGTCGCCAAAGGAGAGTGGAACAGCGTTTCAGCCAGCGTGGTTTGCTGGCGGCCATACTCACATGTAGGTCCCCCTCATCCACCTCCATTTATCTTCCCGCAGGACATCTTATCCTAAAGGGAATTGAACACTGCCTAACTCTCTGTACTTACATAACAAAATATAACATTAGGTGTAGGACACAAACATGTTCAAGGTCTAGAGGGAAATGAGGGTGACTGAGAAAAGACAATTGAAGGATGGGAGAATTTTTAAGACAGGAAAAAGAAGTGAAGCAAAACTGAAAGAGGCAACAGAAATTGAGAGAGTGGGGAATACGGACATGGGAGGTAGAAAGAAATGAAGGAGAGAGTGTGTGTGAGAGACAGCAGTGAGAAAGAGGGTGAGTTTATAGACTAAGGGAGAGGGAGGTAAATAGTGCAGGGGCGATGGAAATGTGAAAAATCAGGGCAACTATGAAGAGAGAGAAACAGAAAAAAGAGATAAAAACAAGAGATGAAGAATAATGGGAGGTATAATGAAATCGGAGAGGATTAAAATAAATCGCAGGGGATTAAAATAGAGGGGTTTGTAGAATGAGAGAAAGGCAGAGGAAGCGAGAAAATAAACATCTGGTATGATATATGGACAGAAATACAGAAATATAGAAAATTTAATAGATGTGGGTGAGAATGTGAGAGTGTAGATGAAATGAGGGACTAAATAAAGGGGAGAAGGGGACAAACTCTAGCAGGAGGAGTAAAGGGCTGTTCATACATGTGGGGAAGTGAAAGGGAGAGCAAGGGCACAGGTAATATATAGAAAATGAAAAGAACAGCTGTGGTTGAAGTGATTTCCTCCAGCATGTCAACCAAAGTCAGATCATGTCTTTTCCTGCAGTATAAAAGTTGCCAAGTAACAAACTGTTTTACACCCCCTAAAACATCACACTCAGAGAGACTTCTCTGTGGCAATCAAAAGAGTCCATGAAAGATTTGGATCTGTATTCTGTACAAACACTGAAGTCTGTAGCTTAGCAGAGAGTTTTCTGACTTCTTAGATCAGGAGACCTCAGGGTGACCAGGAAAGTCAGTGACCTGAAGGGAAACACCTAACAAGATCTTTTGGTCTGTGAAATTGAGAAGAAGATTCAACAACTTGAGGATGCTATGTGCTCCAGGGCTCCAACGATTAATGACCCAGCGAAGAAACCTCTGGGAACTTGAGCGTGGCCAGGAGCCATATGTAAATGACACTTAAAAGGAGCCTTAGCACCCCGTGGTGAACACCAGCCACTGGGATTATGATTTGATTTGATTTAAATTTGTGAAGTGCAACAATTACCCAAAGGCATCAAGGTGCTGTAAATGACTGTCCGGTGAAACTTTGCTACGCCTATAGATGATTAGGGAAGTAATCTATAGGGAGTATAACCAGGTCTTGAGCGCCTTCCTGAAGGATATCATCTGAGGAATAGCCCTAAAGGCTTTGTGGGAGGGAGTTCCAGAGTCTGCTTGCTGCCATTGAAAATTCTGTCACCCCATTATAAAGCCTCTAGTCCCTTGGCTAAAATTAATCTAGCGAGCGCATTTTGTACCACCTGAAGTCTTTACTGACTACTCTTATTGGAGTGCATTGCAGTAATCCAGTCTGGACATAACTAGGGCAATTGTGACCTGCTTACGGGCTGACTGCTGAATAAACGTAAAGATTTTCTTCAGCATCCTTATGATATGGATGCAGGTTGCTACCGTGTGATTCGCCTGGGCATTAAAGTTGAGTTCAGTATCTACAGGCACTCCAAGGTTCTTAGCCTTCTTCCCTAGGGTCGGGCAGGTTCCTAGTGATTCTAGCTACTAGCTACTGTTCCAGCTGGATAATCCTGTGCCAAAAAGCAGCACATCGGTCTTTTCCCCATTATGTTTTAAAAAGTTTCGGCCCATCCAGTCTGCCAATGCGGACATACATCTCAAGACATTATAGGCTCTGGTGCATGAATTCTTGGGGATTGACACAAGCATGAGCCTTGAAGACCTTGGATTGACAGGGTTTCAGGCAACTTCGAGTGAGCACAAACCTCAGAACCCAGAGGGTGAGCTTGAGGCTTAGGGACCTGAACTGAGCAATGCCCTGAAGTATATGTTCACTCCCAACAAGGCGAGGATTGCGAGTGAGCAGGAGCTTCAGTTGTGTAGTGGTGACAGTACACCTCATGCCCAAAAAATGAACAAAACATGAAGGAAGCTATATGTATATATAAGGTTTGTGGAATCTCATGGTAAACTTGTTTCTCAGGGAAATGAGGATGTCCCAGAGCTTCCAGGTAAGAGTAAACAAGAGCTTAAGGGTCTGACGGTGAACAGGGAAATCAGGTAACAGATGATGAGCTGGAATCCAAAGGCACCGGAGAGTGAGTTTAACCTTAAAGATCTGAGCCTGAGCAGTAGTCTCAGACAAGTGGAAATGAGCTTCAGGGTCCTTTTTATTAAGGGGGTAGTTAAGAGACCAACTGATGGTGAGCAGGAGTCTGAAAGTCTTAGGATGAACAGCACCCAGGGGTTCTTAACTGTGAACAGAATCCTACAGAAAAGATGATGCACATGAGCTTCTGGGGTCATGTTGGTCTGGGCCAAGCAAGGATGCATAAGAAGGACTAGGGGTTTTAGGACCTGATTGTTGAGAGAGGATTCAGAAATCGGAATGTGAGTAAGGGCTTAGAGGATCAAAGAGTGAGCAACTGATTCAGGGACATATTCGTTGCAAGACGTGGACGTGTGACTGTGCTGCAGGGAAAAAATGGTGTTTCCACATTGGATAATGCTAATGGTCCTAGAATATTTAAAAAGGTTATTTCATCACAAATGTCTCCCCAAATTATCTCCCTGATACTAACCAAGCAACATTTCATGAAAGATTGTTAACTGTAAAGATAGGACATTTGTTTTTGGATGCCTGGGTCAATCTTTGGTCCTGATTCACCACTGGACATAGGCTACGCTAAGGCCTGGGGACAAGTGTGGTGTCAGCAGCCATGATAACTGTTGCATGCACAAATGAACAGCACAGAAATCCTGAACACCCTCACTCACACTCACAGATGAGACAAAGGATCCAATTTCAACCATTTTGCATCATCGCACTACGATTTTTTTCAAAAGGACCTTATCTGCTGTATTTCAGTGCCTTAAAGATAGATGTTTTAAGGTTCATAGTGCACACGCTTTGTACCGTTTACTCCCATGGAAGTCTTTTTTATTAGATGAGTGGCTAAGCAGAACTCTGTAGTGCATAGTGTAGTGTTGTTTATTCTGAGCATGTTTGCATAGTATAGGGCACTGCAGTATTGTTTTCCTGAGTAACGTTTCTTGTATTGCTTGGTTCACGTTAATTATGATTTACACATTACAAATCAAATACATGCTACAAAACAACCAGGCAACTCAGTACTAGCAGTTCAAGCACGTTGCTACCTCTTTCATTAAGGGGGATATGTGAATGCTGAAAATATTACCTCTACAGGGAAGACTGCTACAGGCTAGAATGGCCAAAAAAGCAATATCTCAAAACAAGCTTGGATGGCCTAAAAAGAAATGGGAGAAACCCATGCCCAGTTGAGTTGGTTTTGCACGTTTGTCAAAACCATAACTCAGTTTTAGCTGTGTTTTTTAATGAACACATGCATAGAAAGAGAGGATAAGTAATAGTGAAGTCTGGATTATTTTATTATATATGGATGTGCAAAGTTGTCAGAGGGCTTACTGCACTGCATTCTTAAACTTCAATGCTTTGCAAAATGCAAAGCTGACAATAAAAAAAATATTTAAATATATATATATATATATATGTATATATATATATATATTCACTAAAAAACGATAGGTTTCAGGGATGTTATAGTTAGTTGGACATTTGACTCATGTAAAACCATAGAAATTGCCCCCTTATAGTTAGATGGGATGACTATAACTCGCGCGCCCGCAATGCACTGCTGATGACGTCACATATTACATCACTCATACATGGTCAGTGACATCACTGACGACATCACTGATGACATCTCAAATGACATCACTGATGACATCATCCATGTGATAATCTGATGCACATACTGATGCCCTAATATAAACTTTGTATGACTTAGCCTCATTTGCTGATCCTCACTCCATCCGAGCACATTTTCAATAATACCGCACACCATTGGCAGGCGTGTCTGCGCATATCCACAAGCTTGACAACAACATGTGATGTTGGCCATTCAATGTTTTCGGGCAGCATCTCATTACCGATAGTTGCCGCCCTCCTGGTACATGCTACATTAAAGTAAATTGCGGATTGTGCGACGTCAAAACTGCAACAGGTACACACACATAAGTACACTTCCTGGCCAGGCAGGAACTGAACAATGCCCAGGTCCCCGTAATAATTATTCACACCCCTACGCTGGCCTGGATTACGCAAGCCCAGCCCACTTTGCGTACGTCTAAATAGGATAACGACGCCACATATCCCAGTTCTTCCACACTGCCTCAGGTGATATGGCCGCATCCACGTCGCATATCACAAGGCGCAATAAAAAAAGGGGATCCATGAGGTGTACACCATCCTCGCAATCAAAACTCCATTGAATTGTGAACCCTGCTGGCCGTCGTGTTTGGACACACAACAATGACAGCAGGTGAGCAGTGGGGCCTGGGTGCACAGGGGCTGCAATTGAGCGCGGTGCTGCAGGAGGGGTAGGGTGCATCAGCCTGGGTGCGCAGGTGCGAATAAGCGATGTTGCCGTGCGTAATGATGTGATCTCTGACCTCATTCAGTCACATCTCTGTCTCATTTTAAGGACCTGCTGGACCGTACTGTAGGCCTGAGCCAGCGGGCAGCGCTGCCCTACAGACACGTGGCGTTGGCTTTTGGGGTACTCTAGTGAGCTGATTACTAAGTGTATATGCACACAGGCTTGCACCACTGCATTACACACGCACATTATGCTTCTAGCACGCGCTCTGTTCCTTTGTATTTGAACGTTGGCATAACATATAAATATTTAACCTTGTGTATTGTCGTACACTCCAACTCCTCTTTGAATGACGATTACCACTAACAGTTGGTAGATCGTACTTCAAGAAGGAAGGATGCACTCAACTGGTGTTCTCTATTAAGCTTGAAATAAACCTTCATTTACCTCAAGACATTTCCAGCATTATATTATTTCTCCCTTTTCAGACACTGAGTTAGTTGCACTAAAATGCGCGCAGCAGGTGCTCAGCCCATGATGATGCCCTGGGCATTCTGACGCCTTCCATCGTGGTATCAAGACACCATCCCAGACCGGAGACCTGCTGTGCCACCCTGAGAGAGGCACTGCAGAGTCGGAGCTCGCACCGGCACGTCGTTGGACACACCAGTGGTGGCAGGTGAGCAGTGAAGCCTCGATGCGCAGGAGCTGCAATTGAGCACATTGCGGGGGAAGGGGCGGGGTGCAGCAGCCTGGGTGCACAGGTGCAGGCAAGCGATGTTGCCGTAGATAATAATATAATCTCTGGCATCATTCATATCTTTGTTTCATTTTAAGGACTTGCTGGACCGCACTCTTTCTCACGGACCCCAGCGTCCCAGACACACGGGTGACGGGAGGTGAACAGTGAGGATTGTGTGCAGCAGGCCGACGCTCTGTCTCCTCCTCCCTCTGTTCTTTTGACTCTCCCTCCCCTTCTCCCTTCCACCCACTCGCTCTATGTCCCATTCTCACTTTCTTCCTTTCATTTTGACTACGTTTCTTTTTCTCTTGGACATGGCACACATACTTATGTTTCTTTTTTGTCTTGCAGGTTTTGTACGCTGCTTCCGGAGGAGTCCCACCCACTTATTTCATGTTATACTGTTGTTTCTTCGAATAAAGTTGTGTTTCCATTTATTTGTGTTGTTTTAATAAAGGTTAATTTTTTTACCAATAAATAAGTGAGTGTATGGGTCTTCTTTTTCTGACAACACTTGTCTGTAGTTTATTGTGAAAATCGGCGGTTGATAGGAGGTTATGAGGGAAAACATTTGTAATTTTGCGGTGCAACTACCAAATATAAACGAACAGACTGTTACATAAATGAAGCCTGGGTAATTCTACAACTGCAAGGGTTCTATGAGTGTATAACTTTATAACACCATGAGTACTGCCCGTGTGATTACAGAACCAATAAGGAACTGCCTAGGTCCACCGAGGCTTCAGGGACTGGTGAGGCCCACCCTGCATATTTAAGTAAAGCCCCGGAGGTTGCCGATCCCCGGACTTGAGTTGGCCTCGAAGCCCCCCCGAACAATTAGTAAACAATACCCGGGGAGGTGGCGATCCCCTAGGCTGCGAAACGTCTCTGTGCCCTCCCGCGCCTAATTTACATGTGAGATTAAGGTCCCCAGTGCTGCAGAGACCCCGCAATATAATAATAGGATTGGCCCCGGAACATTACCCACCAGGGGGCTCATTTAAATGAACGGGTGAAACCCTGCTTCATTCTTTTTTCTCAATTTTTACCATCCGGATCCGCTTTATTGAAGCAATACGACGTTTTCCTCCTCTCACTTCAACGAGGCAAACAAGGATTTGTTATCACAGGGTGGAAGCCATGCTCCCGCCCTGTAATAGCAAACATAAATGTAGTGTAGTGAAGAGGCAGAGGAAGCCCAAAATCAAAAAATATAAATCCTACCAGAGGAAGGATCACATAGTTCGATGAGCCGATGACCCTGAGATGAGTAGAAACAGCTTCATGAAGAAAACAGGTCTTTAGCAGAACGCAAGGAAGCTCGAAATATTGGTGAGTGCTGAAGAGGCAGACAGCAGTGGATCCGATAAGTAGATTTATTACAGGAAAAGAAGACAGCTTAAACAGCCATCAACAGGAGCAGACAGCAAGGCAACCGTCTTCTCCAGCACCGTGTACAAACTCCCCAAGATTCCCCTCATGACAGCCCTACATTCTAACATTACATACTTACATTCTAGTAGCATTACATACTGACATTCTACTATGATGTACATTGGAATACTACACAGAGCACATGACTTTACAGCAATGAGCTCATGGTTTCATCCACGAGTCTTGAGACCGGTGGTGAGTAGTTCGCTTCCCACTCCCTGTATTGTTTAAACGCAAACTAACACTACTTCCACAGGTATGCTACAGCAGCCAATATGCTACAGCGCCCAGAGCCCATCACTTTACAGCAATCAGCTAGGTTTAATCCCTGAGTCTTCACACCAGTAGGCGTGAGTACTTCGCTTCCCACTTCCGGTATAGTATAAACGCATGGTAGGGGTCAGTAGTTCGCTTCCCACTCCCTGTATGGTATAAATGCTTACTAACACTACTTGCACAGGTATGCTACAAAGACCAGAGGACATCACTTCACAGCAATGAGCTCACGGTTTAGGCTCTCGTTTCATACCCGAGTGCATCTCATCTCAGCAGCATGTCACTCGCACTTTCAGACCAGTAGGAGTGAGCACTTCGCTTTGCACTCCCCCACAGAGGTTACAGTGCTCCTATCCTCCTGTTTCCTACTCTTTTCGCCCTTTTTTCCTCTTACTCGTTTCAACTGAATCACAAAATGATTGCTAACACTTCCTAGTTGCAACAGCTCGCAGCCAATAAGCAGCAAGCTCGTGCTCGTATCGCCTCAGCCAATCAGATGGCAGAATTCCCAAATATCGATATCTGTAAATTTCGATATTTCTCCAAAACTACTGAACGGATATACACCAAATAAACAAAAGCGTGCGTTCTAGGTCAAGACCCTTCTCCCTGGCAAATTTGGGGTAATTCTGTTCACCCGTTCGATCTGTAGCCTTGTCTAAAGTTTCCCATGGAAATTGCATGGAGAAAACACGTTATATATATATACGTATATATATATACGTATATTTATATGTATATATATATATATGTATATATATATATATATTCACTGAAAAAACCATGGGTTTCACACACGTTATAGTTAGGAATTAGCATTTAAAAAACCTTAGAAATTCAATGAAAAAACCAAAGGTTTCACACATGTTATAGTTAGCTGGACATTTCACTCGTAAAAAACCAATGAAATTCCCCCGTTATAGTTAGTTCAGCTAACTATAACTCGCGCGCCCGCAATGCACTGCTAATGACGTCACATATTACATCACTCATGACATGGTCAGTGACATCACTCATGACATCACTGATGACATCTCAAATGACATCACTGATGACATCACTGATGACATCATCCAGTGAATGGCTGTTTTTCTGAAAATTAAATATGTTTTATATATGTATATCTCAAGGTCGATGGAAGAATAAATGGGTATATAAGTGTCTAAATGGATGATTTGTTTTTGAAAAATTGATTGTGTAACTCACTGATTAAGTGTATCATAGTGAATACATGGCTTAGTGAGTAATGTTTAAATATGTAAATATCTGTATCAGTCTCTCACTTTGTGTATAAGTGGCTGCATGGGTTGGTGAGTAGCTACATGGGTGTCTACATAGGTTATTAGTTGGTTTTTTGAGTATCAGTCTGAGTGTCTGCATGGTTCGGTGGGGGGTATTACGTAGTGCATAGGTGCATGAATGAGTGACTCACTGTTTGTATGTGTTGAACACAGCATGTGTGCAGGACTGTATGGGTGGATGAGTGTGTGTATGGGTGTGTTAGTGAGTGAATGACTGTCTCAATAGTGTCTTTTTGAGTAACTACATATGTTTTAAACTAGTATATGTGACTATTGGTGTATATAAGTGAGTATATGTGAGAGTGAGATATTGAAAGAGTTCCTGTATGAATAAGTATGTGTTTCTATAAGTGATTGTTTAAAGACTAAGTATGTGTAAGTTTCCGTAGAAGTAAGTGTGGTGGTGTGTGTATAACTGTATATGCAAGTAAATGTATGTTTGATTCTTTATTAGCATGAGTGACTATGTGGGTGAGTAACTCTATGGATGAGTGGCATTGTGTAACAGGATGTATAGGTGTATGAGTACATATGATGAGTGAGTACATGTATGAGTGACTGTACAGGACTGTTGGTGAATGAGTGGATGTGTATGTGGATCTTAGAATTACTGAAGAGGTTGTTGTAACTGGTATTGGTATGTCCATTGTTTTTAAAATTTTAATTTCTATTTTTGAATGTGTGTTTCAAAGGTTATATTAGGGGCAGAGGTGGTCTGCCACTCTATCACTAGGATGATGTCATCAGTGATGTCATCAGTGATGTCATTTGAGATGTCATCAGTGATGTCATGAGTGATGTCACTGACCATGTCATGAGTGATGTAATATGTGACGTCATTAGCAGTGCATTGCGGGCGCGCGAGTTATAGTTAGCTGAACTAACTATAACGGGGGAATTTCATTGGTTTTTTACGAGTGAAATGTCCAGCTAACTATAACATGTGTGAAACCTTTGGTTTTTTCATTGAATTTCTAATGTTTTTTAAATGCTAATTCCTAACTATAACGTGTGTGAAACCCATGGTTTTTTCAGTGAATTTGCAAGGTTTTTTAAATGCTAATTCGTAACTATAACGTGTGTGAAACCCATGGTTTTTTCAGTGAATTTGCAAGGTTTTTTAAATGCTAATTTTTTTATTTTCTTCTATTTTTTAAACATTTTCTATCCTTTTTTTAAGACTATGGTTAAATTTTTAAAATTCTATAATATGTTTTTTTTAAAATATTTTATAAAATAAACAGGTAAAATTAATTAGCAATACATTTTTTCCTTTTTTTAAAATTTTTTTTTTAGTACGCGTACCGTAAGCTTACGGTAAGCGTACGGTTTACGCAATGCCCGTAATTTATCTACGCTGTTTGCGTATAGTTACGCAATTTGCGTAGCCGCGCGTACTCCGCGTGGGACGCGTACGCGTGTCCGCTACACGCGCACGTTACGCGGAAGTGTCGGGTAGTGACTGTTATGCGCATGCGCGCAAGCGCGTGTCTTTTTTACGCGCATGCGTACTTTTGCCGTAAGCGCACCGTAAGCGTACCGTAAGCGTACGGTATGTCATGTGATCATGAAACACAACTTTTGATTGGATGAAACTACTTTCAGTTCTAGAACTCTCCTACACCACACCCATTCCCCTCATTTCTGCTTGTGATCCCTTAGGAGAAGGAGCTGGGTTGTCTTTGTGATACGATGGCAGAACAGCAGAGCCCTTCTGAGAGTGAGGCTAGCACTAGCAGCACTACCTTGAGGCAGAGAGCGAGGAAACAAAAGACCTCTTATGTATGGGATTATTTTACTTTTCCTGAAGGCCAGCTAAAGGTAAATGCACCCTTAGTGACTTGCAAGCTGTGTCAGCGTGTACTTTCAAGAGGTAATCCTGACAGGAAGTATTCCTTTGGGAATCATACCATGATGAGGCACCTCAAGGATGTACACAAAAGGACACATGCTCGACTTTTTGGAGGTAACCCTTCAGTAAGTCAACCAAGCACATCCACAGCAGCTCAGCCTGGACCATCATCTGCAGGGCTGAGTCCTTCTTCTGCAGGTCAGGTGAGCCCTTCATCTGTGGGGGGAGCATCTCCTTTTGCTGGCCCTCAGGAAATTAACCCTCGATTTCTGAGGGTTGATATTCGATGCGCCTCTTGTCATGATCTAATTTGTCATAGGGAGACCAGTGTTTCCCTAGTGAACAACAAAATAGATCAGCACACTTGTCGCAGAGACTAATTTTCCCAATCTTTCTTTCCTCTGTCCCTGCATGAACACAACGGCTCTTTTAAGAGCCAACCTTATCTTTCATCTTTTTTTTATATATGTTTTTAAAAACTTTTTTTTTTTTTTTTACCGTACGCGTACGGTGCGCGTAATTTTTTTTTTTTTTTTAAAAAAACACTAAAAATAAATTATCACATTACAAGGTCCTTGAGAGACTACAATTATTATTATTGCCTTACCATACCCACTCAAAAAAATATTTATTCATTTGTTTTTTAAAAAAATTGCTTTAAAAATGGTTCTAGTTTTCGAAAATTTTCTATATCAATCTGAAAAAAAAGAAAAAAGTATTAATATTTTTAAAACATTTTATAATACAGTACACATATTTACATATTTATCAAAAAATATTTTTGCCTTATTTTTGCTGTTTTCAGAATATATTGCATTTCACTATAAATTGTGAAAGCAATTGCATTCATCATTTTACAGCGGGCAAAAAAAAATAACAATCTCAAAGATTGTATTAAAAAAGCCCAGAATCTCTTTTTACTTAAACTTAACATTATAGAAATGCATAATATTCTAAAAAAATATCATCTAATATCAATACTTATTTCTTTAAAATACCGTCTGATATGTTTGTTTCAGAAGTATAATCACAATATTATATCTCAAATAACTCCACATTACATCTGGTTCCATTTCCTTTAGGTCAAATAGTAATTTTAAAATTCTTTTTTGATTAAATTTCCAATGGTAATCCAATAAAATTCTAAAGCTTTATGTGTACAGATCTCACCGATTCTCTGTAACATATTGGTTCCCTAAATATTTATTAATAATTTATTAAGTCCACAATAGAATTGGTTACCTTTCCACATGGCTAAATAGTAATTTAAAAAATCTTTTTTGAAAAAATTTCCAATGGCACTCCAATAACATTCCAAAATTTAAATTGTGCAGATGTTACCGATTTTCTCTAAATTTTTGGTTTTCGAAAGTTTCATTAAAAATTAAAAAAGTCCACATTACAATTGGTTATCTTTCCATTAGGCCAAATGATAATTTAAAAAATCTTTATTTTTGAAAATTCCAATGGTAATCCAATCAAATGGTAAAATTGTTTTGTCCAGATCTTGCCAAGTCTCTCTAAAATTTAGGTTTCAGGAAGATTAGATAGGAATTTGCTAAATCAAAAGGCAAACGTTGCTTAAAAACCAATTGGGAATCATTACACAGTGTCCAGCCTTTTTCACATTTAAGATAAACTGTGTAATGTCCAGAAGTAACAGTAGGTCCTTCATGGAAAATTATTGCAACAGTTACAAAAGTTTTTCCTGAAATTGATAATTGCTGTCCTGTAAACTTCTTTATTAAAGTATCCAATTTTGAACCATCAGCTCTACATCGTTGCATCATTAAAATTACATACTGTCCGTATTCCTTTAAAATTAATGTTGAAAACATGTCAGATTGACACTCACCGCATTGCATGCTATGATTAGCATCTTTAACTAATTTAGCAAAAGTGACTGTTTTAGTCTCTGGCAATGTCAAAAAAATAAACCTTTCATTATCAACATTAGAGCCACATATATTATAACAGTTTTCACAACTATGTTCCCATTTATAAGAGAGACCAAATAAATTATCAATTGCAACTTCTTCTTCTTCCAGTACCTGAAGAAAAAACATCAAAAATTCGTGTGCATCTTGCTGTTCATTTTGAGAAAACTGTGTTCGTCCTGAACATACATCTAAAAGTTTTCTAATTTCAGTAGCACTTTCTATTTGAGTTTTATCATTACTCAGCTTTTGAAAAAGGAGACTCAGCTCTGAACAGAATCTTTTTCCCTGATTTACTATTATCTGCTCTTGCAAACTTTCCAGATAAAATGCAACATTCAGCACTACATTTGCGTAGCAGTTGACACCAGAGCTATTTTCAAAATGACATCCTACAACCTGTTCTTCTTTTTCCTTACTCTTTTTGCTTGCAATTACATCACTCCTCTTTTTTTTCCTCCTCTGTACATCTTCATCACAGATATTCTCATTTCTCCTTTTACGAGAAACTACACGTTTCTCCAACACAGGATACTGACCTAAATGAGGAGCATAGCTTCTTCTTAATCTATTATACTCCTTTACACAATTTGGATCAGCACTAACTTTTGAGTCATCAAAGTCTATCATGAATAAACCTGATAATGTTTTCACTCGTGACAAAGCAACATATGCCATACCTTCTTTGAACACAGTTGAACCAATGTTCACAAATGCACAATCTACAGTCAATCCTTGAGACTTGTGAATAGTTACAGCATATGCTAGCGAAAACGGAAACTGCTTCCTACGTACATATAAGTCTTTCACAAGCATGAAACGAACTGAACAACGACAAATGTCTTTAACTTCTTCTATCTGATCAAATTTTATTTTTAAACATTCAATTCCATCTTTTTTCTGATAATTATTAAAACCCACAACTCTTCCCATAGCTCCATTAACTAAACCTTTTTCAACATCCAAATTTCTCCTTAAAAATACTCTACAGTTCATGCAAACATATAGATTTTTTTCTAATCCAGCTGTTTTGGAAATGTTCTTCTCTAGTGAATCCAATTTATTTTTCAGTGTGCCTGTTACTGTGACAGTAATTCTTCCATCCTCAATTTTGTCCACTGCTTCTAATTTCCTGATCTCTTCCTTTTCCAATTTCAAAAGCTCCTCATTGAATATTGAGCATTCACGTAGAGTTGGCATTAAGCAGATGATACTTTTCTTTTCTGCAATGTTCTTGTATATCTTCTCTGCAACTATTTCTTCCTTTGGAAATAAATTATGTAGCAGTCGACTCTGTAATGCTTTTTTGCCAACTTCTGTGAGTAGTCCAATTCTGATATCTTTCAGAATACTTCCATATTCTTCATCGCTTGCTTGCCTCATATTAGTAGTAAGTTCCTTGTACTCAAAGAAGGACCAAATATTTGTATTTCCGATGCTTCCCAATGACTTCTTTGTGTCTTCATGTGTCACAGTATTAAACACTGGTTGTCCTTTAACTGGAGTAAGTTGCAAAAGATCTCCAAAAACTATGACGTGTTTTCCACCAAATAACATGTCATAGTCTGTCTTCAGAATTTGCTGCATTCTTAAATGCACAAAGGCAAGCATTAAGTTTGAAACCATGCTCACCTCATCAATAATGAGAACTTGCATCTTCTTCAAGACTCTTGAAACTTCCAAGGATGCTTCTCCAGTTAGCTTGTTGTATTGTATTTTGTTCTCATGCTCCACTGGTAACATTAGCAAACGATGTAAAGTGATTCCTTTTATGTTATATGCTGCTAACCCAGTTGGAGCAGTAACCACACAAGACAAAGTAGAATCCGTTTTTTGCTGTAGGTAGCTTCTGATGACTTTAATTAGGAAACTTTTTCCAGTTCCAGCTTGTCCGCTTACATACATCCTGATTGGATGAAATGATGTGCATGAGCACTCTTTTTTTTCATGTAGAAATCCGTGATCAATTTTGTTTCTGATCTCTTCATAAATTTGTTGCTGCTCTTCGTTCAGTTGTCTTTCCAAATTTTGTAAGTCTATAAATTCTTCTTGAGCTTGATTCATAGCCGTTTCCACTTCATTCATGGCTATTGATGCTTCATTTTCAACGATTGGTTGTCCTAGGGGATCTTGACTGAGTGTTTCTGAACTTTGGCTGTCCTGAGAACTGTCTCTAGCTATTTCTGCTGCAATTGTAGTTTCCTGTTCAATTTCTTCATTTAACATTTGCAGATAACTTGAGAATGTACTGCATTGTATGATGTCTTTGCAAGCATTAAAAGAATCTTCATAGCTTTGAAATTCTCCCAGTAGTTCATCCTCTGTACGCCATGGTTTAAACAACTGTAAAAGAGCCAAGTAGTAAAATTCCTTCTTGTCAGTAGTGTCGCAACTCAGCTTCCTGTGATTTATCAAACTTCCTTTTGTTTGCTTCACCAAACATCCTTCCTCACCAATGACTTTATATTTTCCATTGTTGATGTCTTCTGCGGCTTTCCGTGAATAAATGTAGTTCTGCAGCACTTCATAGAGACACATGTTCTCCAGATGTTGACTTCTCTTGGGATAATATGTGTCCAACATGTTTGATTTCAAAATATCTGTACTTTCTGGGTCATTCTCGGCCAAATATTCAATTTCTCCAACAGATTTTAGTACCCGATTTCTCATTGCTGCAAGGCCTAAACTTGCCCAAATTATTCTTCTTGACTTCGAGTAGAGACTTGCAGAAGATAACCTATCTGAACATTCGTAGGATCCAATTTCTCGATGCGACAACATCTTCAAACTGAAACTGTACAGCTTCTTACTGACAGTCTTCTCGTGAGAAATCTCTTCCCACATTTCCTTCAATTCTGTTTTTTCTGATTTCGTAATGTAAGACGTTACATATCGAGCAACAGCAATGGAATTGTCAGCTACATACTGTATATCCATGTTAGCGTTCCACATGGATAAAATGACTGGGTTGTAGTCATTTATATTTTTTGATTCTTCTTTTCTTTTAAGGTTGTAGGTATTCTTAGGTGATTTTCTTGTGATAGTATGTCTCACAGCTGACATAAAACTGTTTACTCTTCCATTTGAAAGAACAGGTCTAGGAAATCCAAATCGACATTTAGTGTAGTATTTATCTTTGCTCTTGTATTTCCGTCGACAGTATTTTCCACACCGATGACTTTGGAAACGTAAAACTTGCTCCTTTAACTTTTTCTCTTCTGTGCTTTTTGGTATAGCACATGTTGCATATTCTTCAATGTAAGATAACACTGCTTCATCAGTATCTGTTCCAAACTTTGGGGCATCCTTGATCCACAACAGCATATGAATATGAGGAGCACCTCTTGCCTGGTACTCTTTTCTCCAAAAGAAATCTACTACTTCTCCAAGAGGTGGATTTTTTTTATTGCAGATGAAGGACATCATAGCCTCAAATCTATGATTGAAATATCTGCAAACATTAACCGGATCCAATGAGCACAGTTCTCCTGCTGTCTTGTATTCGATGTTTTTAATGTTTGAATTTGCCTCTCGTAGAAAATCCAGTAAATCATCCCAAGCGTACTCCGCACAGCTTAGGGTAACGAACCATGTTGGTGTTCCTAAATTCCGTAACATGCATTTTAATTCACCATGGCGTCGGTACCAATATTCATTTGTCCCACGCTGACAAGCCATCAGATTGATCAGTTGTGTTTCCAAATGATCATCTCGGTGCTGCACTTTCTCCATAAAATCCTTAGCAGACACATTTTGTAAATGTACTCCACTTTTTAAAATGTGATTTACTGCATAAGACAGTGCAGACAAGTCGCTTTCAAATAAAAGATGGAACAAATAAGGAATACTTTGTCGAAATCTGGGATCTTCAGCATATAGTCTTGTAGTCCGATACTCAGAAGCTGGAATCTGTTCCGGACGTTCATCGTATCGTCCTCCTTTTCCTTTAGGAAACAGCTGGGGAAAACATCGAGCTTCCAAGCTCTCCTCCCATACACTCACGGGACTTCCTTTTGCTTTCTTCATCTGAAAGAGATCAATATTGTCTCCCATAACTTCTTTTGAATGAAGAGGATGTATGCTAAAATGTTCATAAATTTCTTCTTCCTTTGACTTGTCCACTTTTTCAATTTGTCCAGTTGGTGTTTCTGTGTCTTCTTGTAAATCTTCTTCTTCTTCTTCTTCTATATAAATTGATTCATACCATTTGTTATTCCTTTTCAAATACAAATTTGCTCTTTGTACTTTCCGTACATCTACCAGCTCCTGCCAAATCTTCTTATTCTTTGTAGGTACACCATTAACCAGAATAATTAATGGTTCAGTTTCCAAAGTATCCGCATCAATAGTTTCCATATTTTTTTTCAAATCCAAGGGCAAATACACCACTCTACCTTTTAAACCTCTCAGTAAATCAGAAGGAGGTAATTTACCAGTTTTGGGCTCCATACGTACTATGGTCTGGAACGGATGAACACATTGAATGAGTATAGACTCATATGTATTTAATTCAGAAATTTCAGCAGGAATAGCATCCAATTCTAAATTATTATGTACAGCTCTGGTCGGCATTCTATTTTCCTCTAACTTGTTGTAACAGTATTTACAAATACGCTGTACTTCACCCAATTCAAAACAATTTTCAAGAAATATATATGTGGCAAAATCCTTCCACTTATAATTATCTTCATTTTCACTCTTTCTGTAGAGATCAACATACCTGGTTTGTTTTCTATAATGAGTTCTGCGGCAACAAATACAAGTAATATTTGGTCTTTCATTAGAGATTATTGCATATTTTGTTATGTGATCATTAAATGTCTTACTTACAGAGGGTTCTACATTCTCTTCCACTTCTTCCTCATTTACTGTGTCCTTCTCTGCACTGTTTTGTTCAGGACCAAAGTAACAAAACTGAATTTCATCAACAACCTTCTCTACATCTGATACCGTTCCACGGAACAGAGCCCTATTCAATTCATCTAACTTTATTGCTGGACTTTTAGCAAAATACAACCGTCTCACAAACTTTCTCATTTCAGTATGATGAACAGCCAGCATCCTAAAATGATGGAAAACACTATTACACACTTTTCTAGATAGACAAGCCAGAGAATGACCCTGCAAACCAGTATTCTCTCTCACTCTGCATGGATCTAGACTTTGAAGCACCTTAATCTTCTGTTTTATACTTTTTTTACTATATTCTCTTAGAAACTCACGAAATTTGTCAATAGATTCCTGACGCACAGTGCAAATACTACTACAATTCCAAGTGTACACTGGGGCTTTAGGACGTCTCCCCATAGCCTCATCTGCCATCACTTGTACCTCATCTCTTGGAACCATTATCTCCTTCTCCATTATGCAACCATTTTTTACTTCGTAAGCACGACCTCTGGTGTCAACTGCATGCAGCAAACTATTACTTTGAAAATAGCTCTCTTCATTAAAAAAAGGTTCACTACTTGAGCTATACATCCACTTTCCTAAAAAGACTTTACAAAAGTTTGTTCTGTTCACTACTCTTTTCCTTTTGCTATGTGATTTCAGTACATTAACCATTTTGTCTAATGTACGCATCCTATTCAAAATTAAAATGAATAGTTTCCTTTTTAATTCTAATGCCTTTGCTGCAATGGCTTCAATTTCTTTTTTTCTTTTATAAAACTTACTCTTTTGCTTATATTTCTTCACATCCTTTATCAAATTGGACATAACTCTTCTCTGAAACATTTTTCTACGTATCTCTTTAAACGCTGTTTTTCTATTTATGTAAATCTTTTCAGTTGCAGAAGGTATATTTGCATTAACTAAATTCTCAATTTTTTCCTGTCCTTTTCTTTTCAAAACATTCTTTCCAGTACAGACATTTTGTACATTTTTCATTCTTTTGAATATATTTTTTAGAAATTGTTTTTTCTGCTTACCAGAAGATTTTTTCTTTTTCCCAACATGAGCATCTTCTACTAACTTTGGTCCTCCAGTTGTCTTCAAATATAGGTTTTTTTTGTGAGTTTTTTTAACTCTGGATTTTGTAGGCATCTTAAATTTTGTTCACTGCTCTTCAGCAATACCTGAAAAAAACTAAAAAAAAATTCCTTTATTTTATTTAAATATATTACTACATTTCTTTTCACATTAGTCACAAAACGAAATTTCTTTGCCAATTTGAATGCACACTTACTGCTCTTTTTTTTTGGCAAGTGATAATCACTTTTACAGACTGACACATTATAAATCCACTTTTCAGATTTTTTTAAATGCACATGTGCAGACTGCTTTTTCAGACCACCACCATGTGTATCCTGGGTGACTGCCTACACCCCAGCAAGGGCAACCAGCCTTACTGATGCTGAATGTCTTTGCATTACAGACTGAAACCTCAAACCCCACTCGCTTGTAAATACTGTGCATGATTATACATGGAAAGGAGCTGGGTGTGTGCTAAGAGTCTGCTTCTGCACCAAAAAATCGCTCCCCCTTTTTCCTACTAATGCAACTGTGAAATCACCAGAGCAAAACGCAATAAATCTCTGCCTGTAATTCCTATTTGCACACAGAGTCATGTTTTCACATTAGTCACAAAACGAAATTTCTTTGCCAATTTGAATGCACACTTACTGCTCTTTTTTTTTGGCAAGTGATAATCACTTTTACAGACTGACACATTATGAATCCACTTTTCAGATTTTTTTAAATGCCCATGTCCAGACTGCTTTTTCAGACCACCACCATGTGTATCCTGGGTGACTGCCTACACTCCAGCAAGGGCAACCAGCCTTAGTGATGCTGAATGTCTTTGCATTACAGACTGAAACCTCAATCCCCACTCGCTTGTAAATACTGTGCATGATTCCACATGGAAAGGAGCTGGGTGTGTGCTAAGAGTCTGCTTCTGCACCAAAAAATCGCTCCCCCTTTTTCCTACTAATGCAACTGTGAAATCACCAGAGCAAAACGCAATAAATCTCTGCCTGTAATTCCTATTTGCACACAGAGTCATGTTTTCACATTAGTCACAAAACGAAATTTCTTTGCCAATTTGAATGCACACTTACTGCTCTTTTTTTTTGGCAAGTGATAATCACTTTTACAGACTGACACATTATGAATCCACTTTTCAGATTTTTTTAAATGCACATGTCCAAACTGCTTCTTCAGACCACCACCATGTGTATCCTGGGTGACTGCCTACACTCCAGCAAGGGCAACCAGCCTTAGTGATGCTGAATGTCTTTGCATTACAGACTGAAACCTCAAACCCCACTCGCTTGTAAATACTGTGCATGATTATACATGGAAAGGAGCTGGGTGTGTGCTAAGAGTCTGCTTCTGCACCAAAAAATCGCTCCCCCTTTTTCCTACTAATGCAACTGTGAAATCACCAGAGCAAAACGCAATAAATCTCTGCCTGTAATTCCTATTTGCACACAGAGTCATGTTTTCACATTAGTCACAAAACGAAATTTCTTTGCCAATTTGAATGCACACTTACTGCTCTTTTTTTTTGGCAAGTGATAATCACTTTTACAGACTGACACATTATGAATCCACTTTTCAGATTTTTTTAAATGCACATGTCCAGACTGCTTCTTCAGACCACCACCATGTGTATCCTGGGTGACTGCCTACACTCCAGCAAGGGCAACCAGCCTTAGTGATGCTGAATGTCTTTGCATTACAGACTAAAACCTCAAACCCCACTCGCTTGTAAATATTGTGCATGATTATACATGGAAAGGAGCTGGGTGTGTGCTAAGAGTCTGCTTCTGCACCAAAAAATCGCTCCCCCTTTTTCCTACTAATGCAACTGTGAAATCACCAGAGCAAAACGCAATAAATCTCTGCCTGTAATTCCTATTTGCACACAGAGTCATGTTTTCACATTAGTCACAAAACGAAATTTCTTTGCTAATTTGAATGCACACTTACTGCTCTTTTTTTTTGGCAAGTGATAATCACTTTTACAGACTGACACATTATGAATCCACTTTTCAGATTTTTTTAAATGCACATGTCCAGACTGCTTTTTCAGACCACCACCATGTGTATCCTGGGTGACTGCCTACACTCCAGCAAGGGCAACCAGCCTTAGTGATGCTGAATGTCTTTGCATTACAGACTGAAACCTCAAACCCCACTCGCTTGTAAATACTGTGCATGATTATACATGGAAAGGAGCTGGGTGTGTGCTAAGAGTCTGCTTCTGCACCAAAAAATCGCTCCCCCTTTTTCCTACTAATGCAACTGTGAAATCACCAGAGCAAAACGCAATAAATCTCTGCCTGTAATTCCTATTTGCACACAGAGTCATGTTTTCACATTAGTCACAAAACGAAATTTCTTTGCCAATTTGAATGCACACTTACTGCTCTTTTTTTTTGGCAAGTGATAATCACTTTTACAGACTGACACATTATGAATCCACTTTTCAGATTTTTTTAAATGCACATGTCCAGACTGCTTCTTCAGACCACCCCCATGTGTATCCTGGGTGACTGCCTACACTCCAGCAAGGGCAACCAGCCTTAGTGATGCTGAATGTCTTTGCATTACAGACTAAAACCTCAAACCCCACTCGCTTGTAAATACTGTGCATGATTATACATGGAAAGGAGCTGGGTGTGTGCTAAGAGTCTGCTTCTGCACCAAAAAATCGCTCCCCCTTTTTCCTACTAATGCAACTGTGAAATCACCAGAGCAAAACGCAATAAATCTCTGCCTGTAATTCCTATTTGCACACAGAGTCATGTTTTCACATTAGTCACAAAACGAAATTTCTTTGCTAATTTGAATGCACACTTACTGCTCTTTTTTTTTGGCAAGTGATAATCACTTTTACAGACTGACACATTATGAATCCACTTTTCAGATTTTTTTAAATGCACATGTCCAGACTGCTTTTTCAGACCACCACCATGTGTATCCTGGGTGACTGCCTACACTCCAGCAAGGGCAACCAGCCTTAGTGATGCTGAATGTCTTTGCATTACAGACTGAAACCTCAAACCCCCCTCGCTTGTAAATACTGTGCATGATTATACATGGAAAGGAGCTGGGTGTGTGCTAAGAGTCTGCTTCTGCACCAAAAAATCGCTCCCCCTTTTTCCTACTAATGCAACTGTGAAATCACCAGAGCAAAACGCAATAAATCTCTACCTGTAATTCCTATTTGCACACAGAGTCATGTTTTCACATTAGTCACAAAACGAAATTTCTTTGCCAATTTGAATGCACACTTACTGCTCTTTTTTTTTGGCAAGTGATAATCACTTTTACAGACTGACACATTATGAATCCACTTTTCAGATTTTTTTAAATGCACATGTCCAGACTGCTTTTTCAGACCACCACCATGTGTATCCTGGGTGACTGCCTACACTCCAGCAAGGGCAACCAGCCTTACTGATGCTGAATGTCTTTGCATTACAGACTGAAACCTCAAACCCCACTCGCTTGTAAATACTGTGCATGATTATACATGGAAAGGAGCTGGGTGTGTGCTAAGAGTCTGCTTCTGCACCAAAAAATCGCTCCCCCTTTTTCCTACTAATGCAACTGTGAAATCACCAGAGCAAAACGCAATAAATCTCTGCCTGTAATTCCTATTTGCACACAGAGTCATGTTTTCACATTAGTCACAAAACGAAATTTCTTTGCCAATTTGAATGCACACTTACTGCTCTTTTTTTTTGGCAAGTGATAATCACTTTTACAGACTGACACATTATGAATCCACTTTTCAGATTTTTTTAAATGCACATGTCCAAACTGCTTTTTCAGACCACCACCATGTGTATCCTGGGTGACTGCCTACACTCCAGCAAGGGCAACCAGCCTTAGTGATGCTGAATGTCTTTGCATTACAGACTGAAACCTCAAACCCCACTCGCTTGTAAATACTGTGCATGATTCCACATGGAAAGGAGCTGGGTGTCTGCTAAGAGTCTGCTTCTGCACCAAAAAATCGCTCCCCCTTTTTCCTACTAATGCAACTGTGAAATCACCAGAGCAAAACGCAATAAATCTCTGCCTGTAATTCCTATTTGCACACAGAGTCATGTTTTCACATTAGTCACAAAACGAAATTTCTTTGCCAATTTGAATGCACACTTACTGCTCTTTTTTTTTGGCAAGTGATAATCACTTTTACAGACTGACACATTATGAATCCACTTTTCAGATTTTTTTAAATGCACATGTCCAGACTGCTTTTTCAGACCACCAACATGTGTATCCTGGGTGACTGCCTACACTCCAGCAAGGGCAACCAGCCTTAGTGATGCTGAATGTCTTTGCATTACAGACTGAAACCTCAAACCCCACTCGCTTGTAAATACTGTGCATGATTATACATGGAAAGGAGCTGGGTGTGTGCTAAGAGTCTGCTTCTGCACCAAAAAATCGCTCCCCCTTTTTCCTACTAATGCAACTGTGAAATCACCAGAGCAAAACGCAATAAATCTCTGCCTGTAATTCCTATTTGCACACAGAGTCATGTTTTCACATTAGTCACAAAACGAAATTTCTTTGCCAATTTGAATGCACACTTACTGCTCTTTTTTTTTGGCAAGTGATAATCACTTTTACAGACTGACACATTATGAATCCACTTTTCAGATTTTTTTAAATGCACATGTCCAAACTGCTTTTTCAGACCACCACCATGTGTATCCTGGGTGACTGCCTACACTCCAGCAAGGGCAACCAGCCTTAGTGATGCTGAATGTCTTTGCATTACAGACTGAAACCTCAAACCCCACTCGCTTGTAAATACTGTGCATGATTATACATGGAAAGGAGCTGGGTGTGTGCTAAGAGTCTGCTTCTGCACCAAAAAATCGCTCCCCCTTTTTCCTACTAATGCAACTGTGAAATCACCAGAGCAAAACGCAATAAATCTCTGCCTGTAATTCCTATTTGCACACAGAGTCATGTTTTCACATTAGTCACAAAACGAAATTTCTTTGCCAATTTGAATGCACACTTACTGCTCTTTTTTTTGGCAAGTGATAAACACTTTTACAGACTGACACATTATGAATCCACTTTTCAGATTTTTTTAAATGCACATGTCCAAACTGCTTTTTCAGACCACCACCATGTGTATCCTGGGTGACTGCCTACACTCCAGCAAGGGCAACCAGCCTTAGTGATGCTGAATGTATTTGCATTACAGACTGAAACCTCAAACCCCACTCGCTTGTAAATACTGTGCATGATTATACATGGAAAGGAGCTGGGTGTGTGCTAAGAGTCTGCTTCTGCACCAAAAAATCGCTCCCCCTTTCTCCTACTAATGCAAATATAAAATTACCAGAGTTGTACACAATAAATCTCTGCCTATATTTCCCAACATGTGTAACCTGGGTGACTGCCTACATTCCACCAAGGGCAACCAGCCTTAGTGATGCTGAATGTATTTGCATTACTGAGTCCAACCTCAAACCCTTAAACTATTCATTTTTTATACCAATACACCTTAATTTATCGTGAAAACATAGTCCATATTATTTTACATGTTCCTCACATTTAAATTTCTCCCAAAACAGAAAATAATAAACGCAACTTCAACAAAAAGAATTACATTTCTATTATTCATTTCTTAATTTACCATATACATCCCCTCTCAAACTCTAACCTCACCTTTAAAATTAGTTAGTTGTGAAAGAAATGTGGCACTCAAACAGCAGATTATCAGAGCCAGGATCTCTGTTCTCTACACCTCTCTCCTCTCAGCAGAACCAGATAATGGCAAAGTTTCCCTCTATTTTTCCACACATATACATGTAAGTTTCAAATCTCAGTGCTTCCCCCTTTTTTTCAAATGTAATCACACATTTCTATTGGTTGAAAACCAACCCTTTTCCAAACGTACCCTGCCCCCAACTTGACTTCTGCCTAGTACCCTTCCCCCAACTTGACTTCTGCCTGCTACCATAGCAACAGCTCATGGAACACTGCTGTGTGGAGTCAGGTCAGAAGTTCGCCACACAATGTTTCAATTCCACAGAGCAAGAGTGCTTGACTTTTCAAACCTAACAGCAAATCCATAGTACTGTTCTTTGGTAACACATTTTTCTGTACCAATACAAAACATGCTTCTATAAATTTACACATACAGCCTAGTTTTTATTCTAGAATGGTATGAAACAGCCAATCAGTTCTTTTTGTTTTGAAAATATGTATGCCTCCATTTCCAAACTGTCTTTCTTTTCATATTGCCATTCTACTGAAAGACACCTCCTGAGTGCATCCAGTTCTCCTTTGAAGATGTTCACAGTGTGGATTGTAGGGCACAGCTATGTCTTCTGGAGTGAAAAGTTTGCAGAGAAAACAGGTATGGTGAGAGACCTTGCTTTGCCAAATGTAGACATTAAATGGATTGGTCAGAGAGGGTTAAAGTGGCACCAATTGATGCCATTGGTGAAATCCTTCATGCAAATCCAACACCCTGACCTCATAATAGTGCACTGTGGTGGCAATGACCTAGGCACTTTGACTGGGGTAGGTCTGGAAATGCTTATGAAGGACACCTTTGCACAACTGTTTTCACTTTTCCCTAAAACTGCCTTTGTGTTTTCTAACATATGCCAAAGGCAAAAATGGAACTGGTCCAATCATTTCTGTCCGCAGATTGACAAAGCAAGAAAGCACGTCAACAAATCTGTTTCTGCTTTCCTCCGTGACTATGGTATGGGTTCCATTTACCACAACAACTTGCGTTACGACATGCAAGACATTTATAGAGGAGATGGTGTGCACTTCAATGATGAAGGGAACAGAGTCTTCCTCTTGAACCTTAGACTCTGCATCGGTACTTACTTGTAGGTACCACAAAAAAATCACTTAATAAACACAACGGCTCTTTTTAGAGCCCCCTAATATCTAAACACTGAAATCTGAATTTCATTTCTTTTTTGTATTTTTTTTTTACCGTACGCTTACCGTAAGCTTACCGTACGCGTACCCCGTGATTTTTTTAAAAATCAATAAATGTTTTCTTTGTACTTTTCTGTCCTTCTTTGACCCCCTTACAAATGTTAGGGGGTCTGTAACTCTCTCCCTTGCCCCCTTTTCAAGATATCACTCTTTTTTACCGGAGTGAAATACACAAAATGGCGGCCGCCGCTTCCTGGTTTCGACCGATTCGAATGTTTACTAAGATCTAACAGCCAATCAGAATCGCGCTCGCGCACGCCACCGTACGCGTACGGTAAGCTTACGGTAAGCGTACCGTAAGCTGGCTCAGATATATATATTGATTTAAAGGCTATTTTCTCAGAATCTACTGAACAGATTTACACCAAACCTACAAAAGGCACTTCCTTGACCTGAGGACTACCTCTCTGCCAAATTTCTAGTAATTCTGTTCAGCCGTTCGGGCTGTAGCCCTGTCTAAAGGTCCTATGGAAAAATGCATGGGAAAAACGCGTTTTGGGACCCCCCTTTTATCTCAGCCCCCGCTTGACGAATCCCCCCGAGACTTTCAGGGTAGGAGCGGAGCGTAGCGCCCCACCTATTTTGAGAAATTCGCGAGGATTCGTCGACCGGCGCCAAAGTTATTCAAAATAGAATGTTGCGGATTTCCTATGGAAACAGGGTCCTAACTATAACTACCTACTGGCGACCGCCAGTAGGTAATATATATATATACACGTGTCCAGGGATGGCTAATGCATACACATACTTTTCTACATACATCGTGGCATAGGCGTACTCGCCGTCGCCACTACATTTACCACAGTTCCTTGGGGCAACTTGCTGGTGTGACGAGCAGAGTGCGACAAACTTTTGAATCATTTATTACGGCTCCCTTGAGCCAACGGGCTGACGAGCCTTGGACCTGCACCTGCACCTGCGCGCCATGAGAGGTACTTCACCTGTTTTAATTACATTTTGGCAGTCCACGCGGCACCCCTTTACACTGACCTGCTCCCTGCTGACGAGAGGCAACTACCTCGAAACACGTGTCCAGGGATGGCTAATGCATACACATACTTTTCTACATACATCGTGGCATAGGCGTACTCGCCGTCGCCACTACATTTACCACAGTTCCTTGGGGCAACTTGCTGGTGTGACGAGCAGAGTGCGACAAACTTTTGAATCATTTATTACGGCTCCCTTGAGCCAACGGGCTGACGAGCCTTGGACCTGCACCTGCACCTGCGCGCCATGAGAGGTACTTCACCTGTTTTAATTACATTTTGGCAGTCCACGCGGCACCCCTTTACACTGACCTGCTCCCTGCTGACGAGAGGCAACTACCTCGAAACACGTGTCCAGGGATGGCTAATGCATACACATACTTTTCTACATACATCGTGGCATAGGCGTACTTGCCGTCGCCACTACATTTACCACAGTTCCTTGGGGCAACTTGCTGGTGTGACGAGCAGAGTGCGACAAACTTTTGAATCATTTATTACGGCTCCCTTGAGCCAACGGGCTGACGAGCCTTGGACCTGCACCTGCACCTGCGCGCCATGAGAGGTACTTCACCTGTTTTAATTACATTTTGGCAGTCCACGCGGCACCCCTTTACACTGACCTGCTCCCTGCTGACGAGAGGCAACTACCTCGAAACACGTGTCCAGGGATGGCTAATGCATACACATACTTTTCTACATACATCGTGGCATAGGCGTACTCGCCGTCGCCACTACATTTACCACAGTTCCTTGGGGCAACTTGCTGGTGTGACGAGCAGAGTGCGACAAACTTTTGAATCATTTATTACGGCTCCCTTGAGCCAACGGGCTGACGAGCCTTGGACCTGCACCTGCACCTGCGCGCCATGAGAGGTACTTCACCTGTTTTAATTACATTTTGGCAGTCCACGCGGCACCCCTTTACACTGACCTGCTCCCTGCTGACGAGAGGCAACTACCTCGAAACACGTGTCCAGGGATGGCTAATGCATACACATACTTTTCTACATACATCGTGGCATAGGCGTACTCGCCGTCGCCACTACATTTACCACAGTTCCTTGGGGCAACTTGCTGGTGTGACGAGCAGAGTGCGACAAACTTTTGAATCATTTATTACGGCTCCCTTGAGCCAACGGGCTGACGAGCCTTGGACCTGCACCTGCACCTGCGCGCCATGAGAGGTACTTCACCTGTTTTAATTACATTTTGGCAGTCCACGCGGCACCCCTTTACACTGACCTGCTCCCTGCTGACGAGAGGCAACTACCTCGAAACACGTGTCCAGGGATGGCTAATGCATACACATACTTTTCTACATACATCGTGGCATAGGCGTACTCGCCGTCGCCACTACATTTACCACAGTTCCTTGGGGCAACTTGCTGGTGTGACGAGCAGAGTGCGACAAACTTTTGAATCATTTATTACGGCTCCCTTGAGCCAACGGGCTGACGAGCCTTGGACCTGCACCTGCACCTGCGCGCCATGAGAGGTACTTCACCTGTTTTAATTACATTTTGGCAGTCCACGCGGCACCCCTTTACACTGACCTGCTCCCTGCTGACGAGAGGCAACTACCTCGAAACACGTGTCCAGGGATGGCTAATGCATACACATACTTTTCTACATACATCGTGGCATAGGCGTACTCGCCGTCGCCACTACATTTACCACAGTTCCTTGTGGCAACTTGCTGGTGTGACGAGCAGAGTGCGACAAACTTTTGAATCATTTATTACGGCTCCCTTGAGCCAACGGGCTGACGAGCCTTGGACCTGCACCTGCACCTGCGCGCCATGAGAGGTACTTCACCTGTTTTAATTACATTTTGGCAGTCCACGCGGCACCCCTTTACACTGACCTGCTCCCTGCTGACGAGAGGCAACTACCTCGAAACACGTGTCCAGGGATGGCTAATGCATACACATACTTTTCTACATACATCGTGGCATAGGCGTACTCGCCGTCGCCACTACATTTACCACAGTTCCTTGGGGCAACTTGCTGGTGTGACGAGCAGAGTGCGACAAACTTTTGAATCATTTATTACGGCTCCCTTGAGCCAACGGGCTGACGAGCCTTGGACCTGCACCTGCACCTGCGCGCCATGAGAGGTACTTCACCTGTTTTAATTACATTTTGGCAGTCCACGCGGCACCCCTTTACACTGACCTGCTCCCTGCTGACGAGAGGCAACTACCTCGAAACACGTGTCCAGGGATGGCTAATGCATACACATACTTTTCTACATACATCGTGGCATAGGCGTACTCGCCGTCGCCACTACATTTACCACAGTTCCTTGGGGCAACTTGCTGGTGTGACGAGCAGAGTGCGACAAACTTTTGAATCATTTATTACGGCTCCCTTGAGCCAACGGGCTGACGAGCCTTGGACCTGCACCTGCACCTGCGCGCCATGAGAGGTACTTCACCTGTTTTAATTACATTTTGGCAGTCCACGCGGCACCCCTTTACACTGACCTGCTCCCTGCTGACGAGAGGCAACTACCTCGAAACACGTGTCCAGGGATGGCTAATGCATACACATACTTTTCTACATACATCGTGGCATAGGCGTACTCGCCGTCGCCACTACATTTACCACAGTTCCTTGGGGCAACTTGCTGGTGTGACGAGCAGAGTGCGACAAACTTTTGAATCATTTATTACGGCTCCCTTGAGCCAACGGGCTGACGAGCCTTGGACCTGCACCTGCGCGCCATGAGAGGTACTTCACCTGTTTTAATTACATTTTGGCAGTCCACGCGGCACCCCTTTACACTGACCTGCTCCCTGCTGACGAGAGGCAACTACCTCGAAACACGTGTCCAGGGATGGCTAATGCATACACATACTTTTCTACATACATCGTGGCATAGGCGTACTCGCCGTCGCCACTACATTTACCACAGTTCCTTGGGGCAACTTGCTGGTGTGACGAGCAGAGTGCGACAAACTTTTGAATCATTTATTACGGCTCCCTTGAGCCAACGGGCTGACGAGCCTTGGACCTGCACCTGCACCTGCGCGCCATGAGAGGTACTTCACCTGTTTTAATTACATTTTGGCAGTCCACGCGGCACTTCTTTACACTGACCTGCTCCCTGCTGACGAGAGGCAACTACCTCGAAACACGTGTCCAGGGATGGCTAATGCATACACATACTTTTCTACATACATCGTGGCATAGGCGTACTCGCCGTCGCCACTACATTTACCACAGTTCCTTGGGGCAACTTGCTGGTGTGACGAGCAGAGTGCGACAAACTTTTGAATCATTTATTACGGCTCCCTTGAGCCAACGGGCTGACGAGCCTTGGACCTGCACCTGCACCTGCGCGCCATGAGAGGTACTTCACCTGTTTTAATTACATTTTGGCAGTCCACGCGGCACCCCTTTACACTGACCTGCTCCCTGCTGACGAGAGGCAACTACCTCGAAACACGTGTCCAGGGATGGCTAATGCATACACATACTTTTCTACATACATCGTGGCATAGGCGTACTCGCCGTCGCCACTACATTTACCACAGTTCCTTGGGGCAACTTGCTGGTGTGACGAGCAGAGTGCGACAAACTTTTGAATCATTTATTACGGCTCCCTTGAGCCAACGGGCTGACGAGCCTTGGACCTGCACCTGCACCTGCGCGCCATGAGAGGTACTTCACCTGTTTTAATTACATTTTGGCAGTCCACGCGGCACCCCTTTACACTGACCTGCTCCCTGCTGACGAGAGGCAACTACCTCGAAACACGTGTCCAGGGATGGCTAATGCATACACATACTTTTCTACATACATCGTGGCATAGGCGTACTCGCCGTCGCCACTACATTTACCACAGTTCCTTGGGGCAACTTGCTGGTGTGACGAGCAGAGTGCGACAAACTTTTGAATCATATAGTTAGGACCACGTTTCCATAGGAAAACCTCAACATTCTATTTTGAATAACTTTGGCGCCGGTCGACGAATCCTCGCGAATTTCTCAAAATAGGTGGGGCGCTACGCTCCGCTCCTACCCTGAAAGTCTCGGGGGGATTCGTCAAGCGGGGGCTGAGATAAAAGGGGGGTCCCAAAACGCGTTTTTCCCATGCATTTTTCCATAGGACCTTTAGAACGAGCTACAGCCCGAACGGCTGAACAGAATTACTAGAAATTTGGCAGAGAGGTAGTCCCTAGGTCAAGGAAGTGCCTTTTGTAGGTTTGGTGTAAATCTGTTCAGTAGATTCTGAGAAAATAGCCTTTAAATCAATATATATATCTGAGCCCGCTTACGGTACGCTTACCGTACGCTTACGGTAAGCGTACGGTGGCGTGCGCGAGCGCGATTCTGATTGGCTCTTAGATCTTAGTAAACATTCGAATCGGCAGAAACCAGGAAGCGGCGTCCGTCATTTTGTCTACCGCACTGAGTGTTATGTATCAAACATGATGGCCAAAAACATGTTACGGGGATGTTTTGACAACTCCCTCTCACATAGTCATGTTGAGGGAGTCCCCAAACATCCCCCAAGAGCAAAAACGGCATTATTTTTTTTTCGGCAATTTCGCGGGGTACGCTTACCGTACGCTTACCGTAAGCGTACGGTAAAAAAATAAAAATAAAAAAAACACTATCCACACTTTCTCCACCCCTTGTGCAAATGGTGGCCGAAGGCCACCATTTGTGCATGGCTTAGCAGAGCACAGAAAATTTTCCCAAAAAATTTCAACAGATTACCTATCACAAGGAAGCGCATAATATGTCCTCCATGTGCGCACGGTGCGCGAAGCGCATCGTGCGTACATGGCCCATCTAGCGTAACGTGGGCACGGCACTAACTGCGTAAAGTGGGTGCGCGGTGCGCGAAGCGCACCGCGTGCTCACTGTGCGCGCACGGTGCGCGAAGCGCACCGTGCGCGCACGGAACGAACTGCGTTAAGTGGGCGCGCACGCCACGAATGGCGTAAAGTCACTTAGCATTTAAAAAAACGTACAAATTCACTGAAAAAACCATAGGTTTCACACACGTTATAGTTAGGAATTAGCATTTAAAAAACCTTGCAAATTCACTGAAAAAACCATAGGTTTCACACATGTTATAGTTAGCGGAAATTTTACTGATAAAAAACCAATGAAATTGCCCCGTTATAGTTAGTGCTGGCAACTATAACTCACGCGACCGCAATCTTCTGCTGATGACATATGTGTCTTTATGAAAAAAAAATATTTGTAATATATGTATAGCTAAAAATGTATGGAAGAAGACATGGGCAAATAAGTGTCTAAATACAGTATTAGCATCAGCAGAGGATTGCGGTCGCGTGAGTTATAGTTGCCAGCACTAACTATAACGGGGCAATTTCATTGGTTTTTTATCAGTAAAATTTCCGCTAACTATAACATGTGTGAAACCTATGGTTTTTTCAGTGAATATATATATATACACATATATACATATATATGCCAGTAGGTAATATATATATATATATATAGCCCACCGGAGGGCTTGTCAAATAATTATTAAAATAGCCAGCTGGCAGTCGATGGGAACCCACTGGAGGGAAAAGAATTGCCGTAGCGCGCACTACAAATCCCAAGATGCAAAAAATGAAGATACTCACCGGCGAGGCCCACCGGAGGGCAATAAAAGGATTATGCAAATGGATGTGAGTGTTTGCTACGGATACCCGTGACTGTCAGGCTTCCCTCGGATGAAGGAGCAGCAGCTCCGAAACGCGTCAGGGATTACTGAACTGATTGGGATGTGAAAGCCGGTTTGAAAATAAAGAATTCTGTTGAATTATCCTTTGTGGAGTCGTGTTTTCAAGCTTCAGGGCACTTTTTGATGAAATATATATATATATATATATATATTCACAGAAAAAATCATAGGTTTCAGGCACGTTATAGTTAGGAATTAGCATTTAAAAAACCTCAGAAATTCACTGAAAAAACCATAGGTTTCAGGGGTGTTATAGTTATCTGGACTTTTCACTTGTACAAAACCATTGAAATTCCCCCGTTATAGTTAGTTCAGCTAACTATAACTCGCGCACCCGCAATGCACTGCTGATGACGTCACATATTACATCACTCATGACATGGTCAGTGACATCACTCATGACATCACTGATGACATCTCAAATGACATCACTGATGACATCACTGATGACATAATCCAGTGAATGTGTGTTTTTCTGAAAATTAAATATGTTTTATATATGTATATCTCAAGGTCGATGGAAGAATAAATGGGTATATAAGTGTCTAAATGGATGATTTGTTTTTGAAAAATTGATTGTGTAACTGACTGATTAAGTGTATCATAGTGAACACATGGCTTAGTGAGTAATGTTTAAATATGTAAATATCTGTATCAGTCTCTCACTTTGTGTATAAGTGGCTGCATGGGTTGGTGAGTAGCTACATGGGTGTCTATATTGGTTATTAGTTGTTTTTTTGAGTATCAGTCTGAGTGTCTGCATGGTTCGGTGGGGGGTATTACGTAGTGCATAGGTGCATGAATGAGTGACTCACTGTTTGTATGTGTTGAAGACAGCATGTGTGCATGACTGTATGGGTGGATGACTGTGTGTATGGGTGCGTTAGTGAGTGAATGACTGTCTCAATAGTGTCTTTATGAGTAACTACATATGTTTTAAACTAGTATATGTGACTATTGGTGTATATAAGTGAGTACATGTGAGAGTGAGAGATTGAAAGAGTTCCTGTATGAATAAGTATGTGTTTCTATAAGTGATTGTTTAAAAGACTAAGTATGTGTAAGTTTCCGTAGAAGTAAGTGTGGTGGTGTGTGTATAACTGTATATGCAAGTAAATGTATGTTTGATTCTTTATTAGCATGAGTGACTATGTGTGTGAGTAACTCTATGGATGAGTGGCATTGTGTAACAGGATGTATAGGTGTATGAGTACATATGATGAGTGAGTACATGTATGAGTGACTGTATAGGACTGTTGGTGAATGAGTGGATGTGTATGTGGATCTTAGAATTACTGAAGAGGTTGTTGTAACTGGTATTGGTATGTCCATTGTTTTGAAAATTTTAGTCTCTATTTTTGAATGTGTGTATCAAAGGTTATATTAGGGTGAGAGGAGGTCTGCCACTCTATCACAAGGATGATGTCATCAGTGATGTCATCAGTGATGTCATGAGTGATGTTACTGACCATGTCATGAGTGATGTAATATGTGACGTCATCAGCAGTGCATTGCGGGCGCGCGAGTTATAGTTAGCTGAACTAACTATAACGGGGGAATTTCAATGGTTTTGTACAAGTGAAAAGTCCAGCTAACTATAACACCCCTGAAACCTATGGTTTTTTCAGTGAATTTCTGAGGTTTTTTAAATGCTAATTCCTAACTATAACGTGCCTGAAACCTATGTTTTTTTCTGTGAATTTCAAAGGTTTTTGAAATGCTAATTTCTAACTATGCCTACAGAGATAGGACATGTGAAGAAAGAAGAAAAAATGCACAGAAAGAAAAAAAAGAAGTGCAGAAAGAAGCAACAGAAGTCCTCAAAGACGAAGAAAAGTGCAGGAAGAAGGATAACGTGCAGAAAGAACAAAAAGAAGAGCAGAAAGAAGCCTTGTTGCAAAATCATCCTGTACCCTCAACTTTTTCAGACGGATACTGGTGGTAACTGAGTCTGACTAACCAGTCCTAGAGCCAGTGCTATGTTAAAAGACACTTAGAATGCAGTGAAAACACCTACATACACTAGGGAACATTATGCGTTGGGGTCCCCCTGTGATTAGCATGACCTCCTCTGTAAGCCCCAAGTATATAATAGGGCAGGGGGATGAAAACTACCTCTTAAAATAGGCCACAGGGCATTTTTGCACACGTTAACTCAGGCCCCGTCCCCTCCCTTCACCACTGTGTAAACACGCCCTGTGTCCGTTTTTAGTTGGGAGATTAAGTTCATTTGAATCCTGAGGGTCCCTAGGGTCCAACTAGCCCACTAGGTACCTCCAGTAAGTGCCACAGAGCTGCGTTGCAGAGAGGTGTAAAAAGTGGCACGGCCTGGACCACCTATCTGCAATGCAGCTCAGTGGCGCTTACTGGAAGCCCTTGGTGAGCTAGTTAGCCCCCAGGGGCCCACAGTATTGAAGGGAAATTATATCCCCAATTTAAAACGTGCCATAGTGCGTGTTTGTACACGTCACCTCAGGCCCCGTCCCCTCCCTTCACCACTGTGTAAACGCGCCCTGTGGCTGTTCTAAGTTGAGAGATTAAGTCCCCTTGAATCCTAAGGGTCCCTAGGGTCAAACTAGACCACTAGGTACCTCCAGTAAGCGCCACAGAGCTGCGTTGCAGAGAGGTGTAAAAAGGGGCTTGGCCTCAGAACACCTGTCTGCAGCGCAGCTTCCTGGCGCATACTGGAGATGCCTGTTGGCCTAGTTGGCCCTCAGGGACCCTCAGTATTGAAGAGGAATGAATTCCCCAACTTACAACTCACCAGGGGGCGCGTTTGCAGAGTGCTGCAAGGAGGGGGCGTGGCCTCCGGCACGATGCCAGTCTTTTATTTATTTTAATTTTTTAAGAAGGGGGGCTGTGTGGTTCCCCTTCTTATTCTAATTTATTGGCCCTGATGACCCCATCCCCCAGGGCCTGTCTCCTAATTATATTTTTTTGACCCCAATCCCCAGGGCCGGCCACTGTTTTTTATTATTTTTAAAAAATATATATTTATAGACACACATAGGACATGCTGGACAAACCGTACGTACCTATCACCATGACGATTTGCGTGATATTCATTAAAAGGCGACTATGCATACAATGAATCCACGTGGAATGTATTTACACCACTAGTGAAGCTCTGACATGTCTGATGCCCTACCGTGCCTAATCCCGGTAGACACCCTTGTCGTTTATTTATACAAACATGGGTAGCTATTGACGGGCACATTTAATACACATGCACACCAAGCCATTCAAAGGGGATTCGACAAAAATTCGACCAAAATGATGCAAGAAACCCCCCTCACGGATAATAAAACACACATCCACTGCCGGATGTGTAATACTTTTTATTTTACTCTCTGGAAAGAGGACGAACATCACTTGAGAGTCACAGCGCGCTCCTGGCAGAGCCCAATGCTGTGTTACACCCACCATTGCCTGCTGAGTGCCACACACCTCTGTGTTGTATTCCACCAGCTAGTGCATATGCTATGACACTCTCTAGCCCATGTGCACTGTAACACCACCCCGTGAATATGTCATGCCACACTTGTCTTCGCACGGGTTATATTGCCCCATCTAACGTGCCTTCCTCGATGCCTCTGTTATAACGCACAGTGCTATGCCATACATATTACAATCTGGGATCCATATCTTTGTCACAGTGCATATGCAACGTTACACTCCCCAGCACATATTTTATATTACAACTTTAGAGACTAGTTAGGTTACACAACACTATCCTGTGCATATTACACTCCAAGGCGCATATCGCATAGCACGCGCTAGTGCCTGTGCTATCTCGCGCTCTCCAATGAATCTGTCAATGCGCACAATGTATTGCATATTATATTTCACGCCCGGTTCATCTTATATCACACTTTTTGGTGCATAGTTTATACCATACACTATATCTAGTTTTCATTTTCAATCGTGCTCTCAGTACTATGATCTATATAACACAGTGTTCACCTACCCTTTTCACGGGCATTACATTTTGCGATAGGGGGTGGAGGGTCAGGGGGTGTTTCTGCCAAGTGAGCCCGGAGTCACAGTCACAAACGTCCTCTTCTTCCTGAATAAAAGTGAGATTATGCTGCATACTTGTTCATATTTTAAGTAGTTCGCACAGACACACGTTTTAAAAACAATAAAATTCCTAATACCCGCCTTCTCTGAACAGTTAGATTGCTGCCCCATCCCCCTCCTCCCTATCCTCTGTTGTGTGAATCCATGGACTAGCCTCCTCCCTCCTGCCATGCATGGTCTGATGTGCTGCCACTGCCCTCAATTTAGTATGATGTACCAGTCCACTCCTCCTGCCCTCCATTGCCCAATTCTATGCCCCATCATTGACCTCCTGCTTAAACTCTGTGCTTAGCTTGCTGCCCCTATTCTCCTTCTCCCTGCCCTCCGACGTCTTTGTGCATGCCCCTGCTCCATCCTTTTTGCCCACCATGTTCCATGGACCTGCCACTCCTATCTACTCTGAGTGTTCTGTTGAGCTGCCACTCCCCTCCCACCTGCATTGTCAGATGACTGTAACCTGTCCCTGCCACCTCCACCCTTCCTGTCCACATGCCATGCCCGTATCCTCTTCCTCCTGTCCTACATGGTCCATTGTACTGCCACACACTTCTGCCCTCCCTGGTCTGTTGTGCTGCAACTGCTCCTCCTGCCTGCCCCGTGCGGTCTGTTGTGAGGCCCCTTCCCCTGAACTTTCTTGTTTGTGCACAGGTCCTGACCCTCCCTTCTATCCTCCATCGTCCTTTGTGCATGCCCCTGCACCCTCCTTCTTGCCCATCATAGCCATTGTGCTGCCACTAACCCTCCCACTTGCCATGCATGGTCTTCTGTGCTGCCATGGCCCCTCCCACCTTCCCTGTGTGGTCAGTTAGCTGCCCCTGACCCCCTCCCACCTTCCCTCCATGGTCTGTGTGTATTCCATCACAGTCTCACTGTTGCTCTTCATGATGTGTCTTGCTTCTAGTGCCCATCCTGCCTGACCTCCATGGCTATCTTGCTGCTCCTGCCCTGCCCCCTTGCCCCCAGCCCTCTGTTTACATGTGCAGACCCCTACTCCCTCCCTCCTGGCTTGTCTGTTCCATTGTAATGCCCCTGATCCGTCCCTCCTGCCCTTTATGGTCTGTTATGCTGCAGCTTTCTCTCCGGTCTGTCCATTATGGTCAGCTAGCTACCATTGCCTCTTGCCCCTCCGTTCTCTGTTGTCCATGTGCATGGTCCTGTCCCCTCCCTCTTGCTTTCTATGGATTGTTGTGCTGCACTCCCGTCCCGCATGCCCTGTGTGGTTTATTGTGCTGCTGCAAACCCTGATGCCTGCCCTGCAGGGTCAGTTTGGTGCACCTCTCCATGTCCCTCCTGTCCTCTGTTATCCAAGTCCATGTCCCTACCTGATTTCCTTCCATGATCCAATGTACCATACTTGCGAACATTTTGAACTTGGTAAGAGGGAGATTTTGAAAAAAAAACTGGGGTATTGATTTTCCCCTTTGAGTTACATTGAAAAAGAGGAGATTGTAGACAGGAGACAGATCAAATAAAGCCCATTGGCATGTAGTTTTTGTACTACCATTGCCCACAATGGTCTATTACATTGCCACAGCCTCTCTTGCAAGTCCTGTATTGTTGGTTTGTTGCCCCTGCCCCCCTTTCCACTGCCCTCCATAGTCTGTTGTGCTGCCACGGCCCTTCCTGCCTGCTCAGTGTGGTTAAATTGTTGCCTTTGCACCCTCCTACCTGCCTTCAATTTTCAGAGTCTGTGCCCCTGGCCTCTGCCTCTCAACAGTATCCTAATGAACAACTAGATTGCTAACATTCTATATTTATTACAAAAGTGTGGAACGCCTGACGTCATCTTGATGTAATCAAAACTGTAATACCTAGAGCATTTCCTTTAGAAATTACATATATTAGAGCATCTTATTGGCATCAAAATTATAGTTAGTGCTCTAAAAGACTAAAATAAGGACATATTTTCTGAGTTTTCAAATAGCGACAAAGCACTTTTAAATTATTTGTTATCTTTATGTTTTTTTATCCAGTTGACCACTTGATTAAATGTTGCACTTAGGGGAGAGGATGTGGTGTTACTTCCAGAACTGCAGACTTTGCAACTGGGGAACCAGGTTGGAGTTCCTGCTTCAGCTCGACATTCTGTGATTCTGGTCAAATCACTTAGTCTCCCCATGTCTACAACCAAAATGAATTTGTTCTTGTGTGATGTAACCAATGCTCATGTAAAGCACTCCAATACCTGACAAGTCTGCACTATATAACACTGCAAAAACACGAAATGATAAGTGTTTTGCACACTTCTGTTATTGGGCTTCATTTGGGCTACATCTGGGTCATTTTGGGCTACATTTGGGCTCTTTTGTCTCCGGTGGCCATCTTGGGAGATTTATTTGTTATGAAGTTTCCTAATTTCCTCATGTACTGCAGTCTCCTCAGTAGGAAATGCTTTCAGTTTTTTACTTTGATTCCATCATGAAGGTATTCAGATATGTCACACATTTGCCATAAATTCTGAATGTTAGCACTATAGTTGCTCATTAGATCACTGTAGTAAAACTACTGTTCACCATGGAAGTCTGCTCCTGGTATTAAAGGTGCATGTTTCAGTCTGCATGTCAGAATTTTTTAATGAAATAGAAGAGGATTTGAGAAGTCACTCAAAATGTGCCCTCATTTTCTTTCTTCAGCATTAATCATAATTTCTATGGCAAAATGAACCCCCTCATTGTGTTCCTTTTTAAATTAAATGTTTTAAGTGTTACCAGTTTATTCCAATCAAGTTGGCTTCAGGTGTGCCATACTTTTGTCATAAGGAAGACAGTAAGCACTCTAGTTGTTTTTAAGAACACTCTGGGACATTCTGTCATTGGGCTATACTTGGGCTACATCTGGGTGATATTTGGTCTACATTTGGGCTCTTTTGTCTCTGGTGGCCATCTTGGGAGACTTATTTGTTATGAAGTTTCCTAATTTCCGCATTTACTGCAGTCTCCTCAGTAGGAAATACTTTCAGTTTTTTACTTTGATTCCATCAAGAAGGCATTCAGATGTGTCACACATTTGCCATAAATTCAGAATGTTAGCACTCTTTTTGCTCATTAGATCACTGTAGTAAAGCTACTGCTCACCAGGGAAAACTGCTGCTGGTATTGAAAGTGCATGTTTCAGTCTGCATGTCAGAATTTTTTAATGAAATAGAAGAGGATTTGAGAAGTCACTCAAAATGTGCCCTAATTTTTCTTTCTGCAGCACGAATCATACTTTTTATGGAAAAATGAACCCCCTCATTTTGTTCCTTTTTAAATTAAATGTTTTAAGAGTTACCACTTTAATCCAAGCAAGATGGCTTCAGGTGTGCCATACGTTTATCAAAAGTAGGACTGTTAGCGCTCTAGTTGTTCTTTGGAACACTCTGGGAAGCTGCAGTAGAACACAAAGGAATCAACTGACAGTCTCTGCCCTTGTTGGATGTACATGTTTTACTGAGAATGTCAGACTTCATTCTCACATGACTGAGAAAGATAATGTGAATTTACAGAAAATAAGCTCTCAGTTTAGCTTATAGATCACCTTCCAAACCTCTGTGGGAAAAGCATGAGAAAATATTTTTCTCTCAATCATGATATCCCAGCAGAAGGCTTTTTCACATGGTGAAATCACCTTAGAACATACCACAATTCCTAAAATGAGTATGGTACCATCAACAAATGATTTATAATGTAACTAAAGTCTTAAAACCTTCTATTAACTGCAATGCTTTTTAATGAGGTGTTATCATGTATATTGGTCCCAAGATGGCTGCCAACACTTCTTGGATGAAGTGCTGACAGCCAATCAGATCTCAGGATGAGATGTGTGGTTAGGCTCCGCCCACATATATATATGATTTTACTTTTGATTTTCTCAGGAACTACTGAACAGATTGACACCAGACCTGCAAAAGGCACTTCCCTGACCTGAGGACTACCTCTCTGCCAAATTTCAAGTAATTCTGTTCAGCCGTTTGGGCTGTACCTTCGACTAAAGGTCCTGTGGAAAAATGCATGGGGAAAACGCGTTTTGAGACCCCCCTTTTTTCTCGGCCCCCGCTTGACGAATCACCCCGAGACTTTCAGGGTAGGAGCGGAGTGGAGCGCCCCACCTATTTTGAAAATTTTGCGAGGATTCGTCAACCAGCGCCACAGTTATTCCAAATAGAATGTTGCGGATTTCCTATGGAAACACGGTCCTAACTATAACTATCTACTGGCGACCGCCAGTAGATAATATATATATATATATATATATTACCTACTGGCGGTTGCCAGTAGGTAGTTATAGTTAGGACCACGTTTCCATAGGAAAACCTCAACATTCTATTTTGAATAACTTTGGCGCCGGTCGACGAATCCTCGCGAATTTCTCAAAATAGGTGGGGCGCTACGCTCCGCTCCTACCCTGAAAGTCTCGGGGGGATTCGTCAAGCGGGGGCTGAGATAAAAGGGGGGTCCCAAAACGCGTTTTTCCCATGCATTTTTCCATAGGACCTTTAGACAGGGCTACAGCCCGAACGGCTGAACAGAATTACTAGAAATTTGGCAGAGAGGTAGTCCTCAGGTCAAGGAAGTGCCTTTTGTAGGTTTGGTGTAAATCTGTTCAGTAGATTCTGAGAAAATAGCCTTTAAATCAATATATATATCTGAGCCCGCTTACGGTACGCTTACCGTACGCTTACGGTAAGCGTACGGCGGCGTGCGCGAGCGCGATTCTGATTGGCTGTTAGATCTTAGTAAACATTCGAATCGGTCGAAACCAGGAAGCGGCGGCCGCCATTTTGTGTATTTCACTCTGAAAAAAAAGAGTGAAAACAAGGAAAGGGGGCAATGAGGAGAGTTACAGACCCCCTAACATTTGTAAGGGGGTCAAAGAAGGACAGAAAAGTACAAAAAAAACATTTATTGATTTAAAAAAAAATCACGGGGTACGCGTACGGTAAGCTTACGGTAAGCGTACGGTAAAAAAAAAAAAAAATAGATAAATGAAAAGCAGATTTAAGAGTTTAGAAATTAGGGAGCTCTAAAAAGAGCTGTTGTGTTTATGAAGTCATTTTTTTAGTGGTACCTACAAGTAAGTACCGATGCAGAGTCTAAGGTTCAAGAGGAAGACTCTGTTCCCTTCATCATTGAAGTGCACACCATCTCCTCTATAAATGTCTTGCATGTCATAACGCAAGTTGTTGTGGTAAATGGCACCCATACCATAGTCACGGAGGAAAGCAGAAACAGATTTGTTGACGTGCTTTCTTGCTTTGTCAATCTGTGGACAGAAATGATTGGACCAGTTCCATTTTTGCCTTTGGCATATGTTGGAAAACACAAAGGCAGTTTTAGGGAAAAGTGTAAACAGTTGTGCAAAGGTGTCCTTCATAAGCATTTCCAGACCTACCCCAGTCAAAGTGCCTAGGTCATTGCCACCACAGTGCACTATTATGAGGTCAGGGTGTTGGATTTGAATGAAGGATTTCACCAATGGCATCAATTGGTGCCACTTTAACCCTCTCTGACCAATCCATTTAATGTCTACATTTGGCAAAGCAAGGTCTCTCACCATATCTGTTTTCTCTGCAAACTTTTCACTCCAGAAGACATAGCTGTGCCCTACAATCCACACTGTGAACATCTTCAAAGGAGAACTGGATGCACTCAGGAGGTGTCTTTCAGTAGAATGGCAATAAGAAAAGAAAGACAGTTTGGAAATGGAGGCATACATATTTTTTTAAAACAAAAAGAACTGATTGGCTGTTTCATACCATTCTAGAATAAAAACTAGGCTGTATGTGAAAATTAATAGAAGCATGTTTTGTATTGGTACAAAAAAATGTGTAACCAAAGAACAGTACTATGGATTTGCTGTAAGGTTTGAAAAGTCAAGCACTCTTGCTCTGTGGAATTGAAACATTGTGTGTCGAACTTCTGACCTAACTGCACACAGCAGTGTTCCATGAGCTGTTGCTATGGTAGCAGGCAGAAGTCAAGTTGGGGGAAGGGTACTAGGCAGAAGTCAAGTTGGGGGCAGGGTACTTTTGGAAAAGGGTTGGTTTTCAACCAATAGAAATGTGTGAATACATGTGAAAAAAAGGGGGAAGCACTGAGATTTGAAACTTACATGTATATGTGTGGAAAAATAGAGGGAAAGTTTGCCATTATCTGGTTCTGCTGAGAGGAGAGAGGTGAACAGAACAGAGATCCTGGCTCTGATAATCTGCTGTTTGAGTGTCACATTTCTTTCACAACTAACTAATTTTAAAGGTGAGTTTACAGTTTGAGAGGGGATGTATGTGGTAACTTAAGAAATGAATAATAGAAATGGGAATTGTTTTTGTTGTAGTTACACATGGTGGTTTCATAATGTGTCAGTGTGTAAAAGTGATTTACACTTGCCCCGAAAAAAAAAAAGAGCAGTAAGTGTGCTTTCAAATTGGCAAAGAAATTTCGTTTTGGCACTAATGTGAAAACATGACTCTGTGTGCATAGAAGAATTATAGGCAGAGATTTATTGCGTCTTGCTCTGGTGATTTCACAGTTGCATTAGATGGAAAGGGGGAGCGAATTTTTGGGGGAAGAAGCAGAGGCTTAGCACACACCCATGTCCTTGCCGTGTATAGTCATGCACAGTATTTACAAGCGAGTGGGGTTTTCAGGTTTAAGTCTGTAATGCAAATACATTCAGCATCACTAAGGCTGGTTGCCCTTGGTGGAGTGTAGGCAGTCACAGAGAATGCACATGGTGGTGGTCTTAAAAAAAAACAGCTTGGACACGTGCAATTAAATAAATCAAAAATAGTGGTTTCATAATGTGTCAGTCTGTAAAAGTGATTTCAAATTGTAAAAAGAGATTTTCACTTGGCCCGAAAAAAAAAAGAGCAGTAAGTGTGCTTTCAAATTGGCAAAGAAATTTCGTTGTGGGACTAATGTGAAAACATGACTCTGTGTGCATAGAAGAATTATAGGCAGAGATTTATTGCATCTTGCTCTGGTGATTTCACAGTTGCATTAGATGGAAAGGGGGAGCGAATTATTGGGGGAAGAAGCAGAGGCTTAGCACACACCCATGTCATTGCCGTGTATAGTCATGCACAGTATTTACAAGCCAGTGGGGTTTTCAGGTTTAAGTCTGTAATGCAAATACATTCAGCATCACTAAGGCTGGTTGCCCTTGCTGGAGTGTAGGCAGTCACAGAGAATGCACATGGTGTTGGTCTGAAAAAAAAACAGCTTGGACACGTCCAATTAAATAAATCAAAAATAGTGGTTTCATAATGTGTCAGTCTGTAAAAGTGATTTCAAATTGTAAAAAGAGATTTTCACTTGGCCCGAAAAAAAAAGAGCAGTAAGTGTGCTTTCAAATTGGTAAAGAAATTTCGTTTTGGCACTAATGTGAAAACATGACTCTGTGTGCATAGAAGAATTATAGGCAGAGATTTATTGCGTCTTGCTCTGGTGATTTCACAGTTGCATTAGATGGAAAGGGGGAGCGAATTTTTTGGGGAAGAAGCAGAGGCTTAGCACACACCCATGTCCTTGCCGTGTATAGTCATGCACAGTATTTACAAGCCAGTGGGGTTTTCAGGTTTAAGTCTGTAATGCAAATACATTCAGCATCACTAAGGCTGAATGCAATTGCTTTCACAATTAATAGTGAAATGCAATTTATTCTGAAAACAGCAAAAATAAGGCAAAAATATTTTTTGGTAAAAAATGTAAATATGTGTACTGTATTATTAAATGGTTTAAAAATATTAATACTTTTTTCTTTATTTTCAGATCGATATAGAAAATTTTCGGAAACTACAACCATTTTAAAAACTATTTTTTAAAAAAACAAATGAATAAATATTTTTTTGAGTGAGTATGGTAAGTCAATAATAAAAATTGTAGTCTCTCAAGGACTTTATAATGTGATAAATGATTTTTAGTGTTTTTTTTAAAAAAATAAAAAAAAGGTACGCTTACCGTACGCGTACGGTAAAAAAAAAAAAAAAAAAGTTTTTAAAAACAAGTAAAAAAAAGATGGAAGATAAGCTTGGCTCTTAAAAGAACCGTTGTGTTCATGCAGGGACAGAGGAAAGGAAGCATGGGAAAATCATTCAAAGCTACAAATGTGCTGATCTATTTTGTTGTTCACTAGGGAAACACTGGTCTCCCTATGACAAATTAGACCTTTACAAAATGTGCAATGAATATCAACCTTCCGAAATCGAAGGTTCATTTCCAGAGGGCCAGCAAAAGGAGATTCTCCCCCCACAGATGAAGGGCTCACCTGACCTGCAGAAGAAGGAGTAAGCCCTGCAGGTGATGGTCCAGGCTGAGCTGCTGTGGATGTACTGGCTCGTCTTTCTGAAGAGTTACCTCCAAAAAGATGACCATGTGTCCTTCTGTGTACATCCTGGAGGTGTCTCTTCATGGTGTGATTCCCAAAGGAATACTTCCTGTTAGGATTACCTCTAGAAAGTACACGCTTACACAGCTTGCAAGTAACTAAGGGTGCATTCACCTTTTGCTGGCCTTCTGGAAAAGTAAAATAATCCCAAACATAAGAAGGCTTTACTTTCCTCGCTCTCTGCCTCAAGACAGTGCTGCTGGTGCTAGCCTCACTCTCAGAAGAGCTCTGCTGTTCTGCCATCGTATCCCAAAGACAAACCAGCTCCTTCTCCCAAGGGATCACAAGCAGAAATGAGGGGAATGGGTGTGGTGTAGGAGAGTTCTAGAACTGAAAGTACTTTCAACCAATCAAAAGTTGTGTTTCATGATCACATGACCTACCGTATGCTTACGGTGCGCTTACGGTGCGCTTACGGTACGCTTACGGCAAAAAGTACGCGTGCGCGTAAAAAAGACACACGCTTCCGCGCATGCGCATAACAGTCACTCCCCGGCACTTCCGCGTAACGTGCGCGTGTGGCGTAAGCGCGCACGCGTCCCACGCGCAGTACGCGCGGCTACGCAAATTGCGTAACTATACGCAAGCAGCGTAGATAGATTACGGACGTTGCGTAAACCGTACGCTTACCGTGAGCTTACGGTACGCGTACTAAAAAAAAAAAAAAAAAAAAATAAAAAAATCTGGTAATAAATTTTACATGTTTATTTTAAAAAATATATTAAAAAAAAATATTTAAGGATTTTAAAAATTTAAGCATAGTCTTTATAAAATGAAAGAAAATTAAATTAAAAATATGTTTGAAAAAAATGAAGAATAAAAAAAAAAATTAGCATTTAAAAAACCTTGCAAATTCAATGAAAAAACCATGGGTTACACACACGTTATAGTAAGGAATTAGCATTTAAAAAACCTTGCAAATTCACTGAAAAAACCATGGGTTTCACACACGTTATAGTTAGGAATTAGCATTTAAAAAACCTTAGAAATTCACTGAAAAAACCATAGGTTTCACACACGTTATAGTTAGGAATTAGCATTTAAAAAACCTTAGAAATTCAGTGAAAAAACCATAGGTTTCACACATGTTATAGTTAGCTGGACATTTTACTCGTAAAAAACCAATGAAATTGCCCCGTTATAGTTAGTTCAGCTAACTATAACTCGCGCGCCCGCAATGCACTGCTGATGACGTCACATATTACATCACTCATGACATGGTCAGTGACATCACTCATGACATCACTGATGACATCTCAAATGACATCACTGATGACATCACTGATGACATCATCCTTGTGATAGAGTGGCAGACCTCCTCTCACCTTAATATAAGCTTTGATACACACATTCAAAAATAGAGACTAAAATTTTCAAAACAATGGACATACCAATACCAGTTACAACAACCTCTTCAGTAATTCTAAGATCAACATACACATCCACTCATTCACCAACAGTCCTATACAGTCACTCATACATGTACTCACTCATCATATGTACTCATACACCTATACATCCTGTTACATAATGCCACTCATCCATAGAGTTACTCACACACATAGTCACTCATGCTAATAAAGAATCAAACATACATTCACCTGTATATACAGTTATACACACACCACCACACTTACTTCTACGGAAACTTACACATACTTAGTCTTTTAAACAATCACTTATAGAAACACATACTTATTCATACAGGAACTCTTTCAATCTCTCCCTCTCACATATACTCACATATATACACCAATAGTCACATATACTAGTTTAAAACATATGTAGTTACTCATAAAGACACTATTCAGACAGTCATTCACTCACTAACACACCAATACACACACGCATCCACCCATGCAGTCCTGCACACATGCTCTGTTCAACACATACAAACAGTGAGTCACTCATTCATGCACCTATGCACTACGTCATACCCCCCACCGAACCATGCAGACACTCAGACTAATACTCAAAAAAACCAACTAATAACCTATATAGCCACCCATGTAGCTACTCACCAACCCATGCAGCCACTTATACACAAAGTGAAAAAATGATACAGATATTTACATATTTAAATATTACTCACTAAGCCATGTATTCACCATGATACACTTAATCAGTCAGTTACACAATCAATTTTTCAAAAAGAAATCATCCATTTAGACAGTAATATACCCATTTATTCTTCTATCAACCTTGAGATATACATATATAAAACATATTTAATTTTCAGAAAAACACACATTCACTGGATGATGTCATCAGTGATGTCATCAGTGATGTCATTTGAGATGTCATCAGTGATGTCATGAGTGATGTCACTGACCATGTCATGAGTGATGTAATATGTGACGTCATCAGCAGTGCATTGCGGGCGCGCGAGTTATAGTTAGCTGAACTAACTATAACGGGGCAATTTCATTGGTTTTTTACGAGTAAAATGTCCAGCTAACTATAACATGTGTGAAACCTATGGTTTTTTCACTGAATTTCTAAGGTTTTTTAAATGCTAATTCCTAACTATAACGTGTGTGAAACCTATGGTTTTTTCAGTGAATATATATATATATATATATTAGGGGTGGGCGGAATTTGCGTAATTGCGTTACGCAAATCTCCGCGAAACGGTAAAAAATCTCCGCGAACACGCAGAAATTCAGCGAACAAGCGGAATTGCTTGTTCGCGGTGTTTTTTTCCTGTTCACAATTGCTGTTTGCGTGCTCGGGGAGAAATATCTCGCGAACACGCATTTTGAGAACGCGAACAAGCAAAAAATTTCGCGAAATCGCGGAAAGCAGACTTTTGAGCAATTTCGGGTTCTCCGCGGAACGCGAAATTACGCAAATTCCGCGAGCGGAACGGAATTTACCGCCCAGGCCTAATATATATATATATATATATATCAGCGATTCCACAGCGTCTCAGCCTTTCAAAGCAGCACAGGGACACGGACCACAGATTTTGTGCCAATTAGCGTGTTTATTCAGATGCCGCCATAACGCGTTTCAACTCCTTCGAGTCTTGCTCACATGGTGACGTTTTTTTGCGGCTAGAGTATTTTTAAAGTAACAACGTGCTCAGTGATTGGTTTGCACATATCTATGGAAATAGTAGAGGTACTCTACGTAGGTTTTGTCATGACATTCCTATGTTTTGCAAATACATTTCATAACAATAATAAATTGCATTGATGTTTGATAGTATCATAATTTACAGTTTGTCAATGTTCATAATAGTAATATATTATGACATGGTATGATTTAATTTAATACATGCTTAAATGCGGTTTCTGTAATGTTTATGACCATTCTAAATGTGTATATTGTAAATCCTTTTATATAAAATACCAACATTTTGAAAAAGAAGACCTGGGTCCAACAATGTGCAAATGGTGCTATGGTTGTATAAAAACAAAGTGCTTAAATTTACTGTGCAAAAAAAATATATATATAAGTAAAAAATGTATCATTGTCACTGCGATACTGCTGTTAATAGCTATTGCCATTTAATTGTGTTGTATTTTTAAGATGTTTTTTTCTTTTTTATCTTATCATGGTAGTGTCAAGTATAGATCGACATAAGAAATGTACGGTTTCATGTATAGACTTTGTCATATATGGGATATTTTTTGAAGCTGAACATACATCTCAAACATGTGGTGCAAAGTTATGCTCAAATAAATACGTATATATACATATATAAATACATAAATAAATAAATAAATATATAAATATATAAATACATAAATATGCATATAAATACACCAACACATAAAATAGATATATTTGTCATTGCCCAAAATTCCTCATAAAAATTCATAAAATTCTTAAAAATATTATTCGGTTTCTAAGAAGACATGCTAGACATATAGGAGGTTGTTTATATGCAAGTGTACAGATCCTCCGTGATGTTAAGACCACTTGGGGTCTTCGTGTCGAGGTTCAAAATATATTGTGTTTCCAATTTTCTTAGTTTGACCTCCCTGTTTCCTCCACGTCTACTTTGGGGAATACAGTCCATTAGGAAGAATTTTAAATCCTGACTTTTTGAGTTATGGTATTCACGGAAATGTCTGGCTACAGGATATGTATTATCATGATTGTTAATTGCTCTTATATGTTGTAGGATCCGTTTGTGAGCTTGTAGCTTAGTGCTACCAATGTATTGTAGCCCACAGGGACATATTAAAACATATATAACATATTCTGTCTTGCATGTTAGTAGCTTTTTTATTTTGATTTCCTCCTTACTGAAAGGTGTTGAGTATGAAGTTCTGTTTATGCCCAACTGGCATGCCTTGCATGTTTTACATCTATAGCAACCATAATGGGTTTTGAGCCAACTACAAGTTTCAATTACTTCAGGAGTTGTTGAAACAAGTTTATCCCTCATAGATATTCCTCTCTTGTATGTAATAGATACTTTTTTGGGCATAAACTCTCCTAGGACTGGATCGCTTAGGGGATGCTATTGATCAAGTGTCGGGGATGGGCACTAGAATTATGCAGAGTTGAATTTCCCGATGTTTTTTTGCGGCAGAGTTTGGTTTCAATTTTGTTTTTGTCAATGTATATACTGGTATCAAGGAAGTTTACAGATGAGTTGTTAATAGTACCTGTAAATTCGAGATTTAGATTATTTTTGTTGATCAAAGTTAGGAAATTTTCTGCCTCCCGTTGTCCTCCCTTCCATATTATAAAAAGATCATCAATAAATCTCAACCAGATAACAATGTTATTTTTCATAATTTCCCTGAATTCATTGGCTAGAACCAGCTCCTCCCACCAACCCATGTGGAGACATGCGTAGCTGGGGGAGAAGCTGGCTCCCATAGCTACTCCTGTTGACTGTTGGTAGTGCATGTTGTTGAACATAAAAACATTGTTAATTAAACAAAATTCGACCATATCTATTAACATTTTACTGTGGTCTGTTAATACGGGTGTCTCTGAGCTTAAATAATGTCGAAGTGCTTGTAGTCCATCACTGTATTTGATGCTCGTGTAGAGCGATGTCACATCTAGTGCCATCATTAGATAGTCCTCCTGCCAATTGATGTCTTTGAGTTTGTGAAGGAGATCACTTGTGTCCCTTACATATGATTTTAAACCTTGTACATGGCTTTGCAGGTAAAAATCCACATATTGTGAGGTGTGTTCTAGCAGACTCCCACGTGCCGATATAATTGGTCTACCAGGTGGTTGATTTCTATTCTTGTGAATCTTGGGAATAAAGTACATTGATGGTGTGATTGGGCAGTCATTTTTTAGGAAATTGTATTCCTCTTTGGTTATAAGATCTTTGGTTCTCCAGTTTAGTAATTTAGTGTTGTATTGCTGGTATATTGTTTTTAGATCTGCTCCATTTATTTTTGCGTAACATTTACCGTCATTAAGTTGTGACAACGCCTCCTTTAGGTACTCAGTTTTCTTCCAGATAACAATATTACCTCCCTTGTCCGCATTTCGTATGACTATGGAGGGATCATTATTAAGTTTTGACATTAGTTTGTTGTAGTCTGCTGATCTTTTATTGTATCTGATTTTTTCGTTCTGTACCTTGTGATGTAGCTTCTTGATGGCACCTGTTAAGTGTTCATTGAAGACGTCAATGGAGTCTCTTTGACTAATCGGTACGAATGTAGATTTTGGTTTAAAAGGTGATGGGATTTCTGCTCTCACCAGTCTGATGTTAACATTGAGCTCCATCATTGTTTCGTTGTCCCGTTGTACATTACCTTCGGACCATAGATCATTGAGAGTATCCAATAGCGATGTTTCTTGATTAGTTACAGTTTGATTTGATCTTGTTTCACCCACCGTTGTTGGATTTTCAGGATTAGCTTTTTTTGTTTTTCTTTTTTCTTTTTCTTGTAGTAAAAAGTATTTTTTTAGTTTTAACTTTCTTATACTCCTGTAGATATCCATCCTGGTTCTTGAATAATTAAAGTTGCTTTCCGGACAGAAAGATAGACCTAGGCTTAAAATTTGTTCTTCCGCTTTGGTTAGGTCAATGTCAGCTAGATTGATGATAGTTTGGTTTGTTTCATTGTCCAAACTTATTTTCTCATCCATCTTCCCCTGGCTCTCCTTCTGGGATTTGATGGTCCGAATTCTCGCCTTGCGCCTCTGCCTATGTTTATAATTTCTTGATTTTCTGTTGGTTGAACTCTTGGGCGTAATGTTTGCCGTCTGTCCATACATAAAAAATTAATCTCATCTCCTGGTTCAGGTACCGGTTCCGATACCCCCACTGTTTTGTCTCTTAGTTCGGAGTCAGAACCACTATCAATTGCGGAGCTTAGGTCAGAATTGTACGTTGGAGTTACAAGTTTATCTCCTGTTGTTGTGTCTTTCCTTTGACTTTCCTTTATGTTTGCTCTGGTACGTCTTAAAGTATCGTATTTTCTTGAGAAGGTGAATATCTGTCCCAATTCATAGTCTTTTTTGTCTCTCATGAATTTATAGGCTTTCCTTTCTTTTATTTTATCCTCCTCTTTTTTCAAGCGTGTCATCATTTTTTTGCGTAATTTATCAATTTGCATTTGGTTTGTCTCCGTTTTTTCGTAATTTGCAATTTCTTCATTTAATTTGTCAATTTGTTCCAATAAAACAGCACGGTCAATTTCAGCATACTTAATTAGAATTAGAACTAAATTTCTGGAAGATTCAAGATTGCATTGTGCCCATTCTTGCATCATTTTTGGGTTCGGGTTTTCATAACTTGGAGCTATAAAAATTCTAAGACCGCGTGGTATGCGCCCTACATCAATGTAACCTTGTAAGGACTTTGTTTCCCACCATTTACTTTGTTCCTGGCGCATGCATTTCTCTAGCTGTCTATACTTGTCATTCAGAGTGTTTTCGCTTCTGTTGCTGTCTTCCTTATTAGTTTGTGGCAATGTTTTCATCACTGCTGTATCGGTGAACATGTTTAAAGCTGCCGCTTCTCTATCTTTAAACGTGTCTCCGGACATCATGATTGTAGTATTTTAGTCACGCGTATTGGGGTTATAACTTTTACTTTGCTCTGTTAGTTTGACCCCATTCGCGTGTATGGCATGAACCGCTAACCCCTTGTTTCTGGTTTGCTTGTAGTCTCGCCTACCTTGCTTCTCACGGTTTCCGTCGCGTCCTCCGACCCGGCTTTCACCGATCCCAGCTCGGTTTCGGCTTGACTGAATTAGCGCGTTGAAGGGGGGTCAGACAATCCTAGTCCCTCCGGACTTCACTCGTGTTTCCTTCGCCTGAAGCTCCGGATGTGGTTTCTCTTTCCGTTGTCGACCAATTGATGTAGCGGGGGCCCGTGTAGAACCGGGTGAAACCTCCCGGTTCAAATATCAGCGATTCCACAGCGTCTCAGCCTTTCACAGCAGCACAGGGACACGGACCACAGATTTTGTGCCAATTAGCGTGTTTATTCAGATGCCGCCATAACGCGTTTCAACTCCTTCGAGTCTTGCTCACATGGTGACGTTTTTTTGCGGCTAGAGTATTTTTAAAGTAAGTAAGTAACAACGTGCTCAGTGATTGGTTTGCACATATCTATGGAAATAGTAGAGGTACTCTACGTAGGTTTTGTCAAGACATTCGTATGTTTTACAAATACATTTCATAACAATAATAAATTGCATTGATGTTTGATAGTATCATAATTTACAGTTTGTCAATGTTCATAATAGTAATATATTATGACATGGTATGATTTAATTTATATATATATATATATATATATAGATATACACGTATATATACATATATATTATCTACTGGCGGTCGCCAGTAGGTAGTTATAGTTAGGACCGTGTTTCCATAGGAAATCTCAAAATTCTATTTTGAATAACTTTGGCGCCGGTTGACGAATCTTCGCGAAATTTTCAAAACTAATGGGGTGCTCCGCTCAGCTCCTACCCTGAAAGTCTCGGGGTGATTCATCAAGCGGGGGCTGAGAAAAAAGGGGGGCCCCAAAACGCGTTTTCCCCATGCATTTTTCCATAGGACCTTTAGTCGACCGATTCGAATGTTGACTGACATCTTACAACCAATCAGAATTTCGCTTGCCCACGGTGCGCGCGTATAGATATTTATATGCTTTCAAATGCCCGTTCGGGCTGTACTTTTGACTAAAGGTCCTATGGAAACACGGTCCTAACTATAACTACCTACTGCCGACCGCCAGTAGATAGTATATATACGTGTATATCTATATATATATATATATATATATATATATATATATATATATATATATATATATATATATTATCTACTGGCGGTCGCCAGTAGATAGTTACAGTTAGGACCGTGTTTCCATAGGAAATCCGCAACATTCTATTTGGAATAACTGTGGCACCGGTTGAGGAATCCTCGCAAAATTTTCAAAATAGGTGGGGCGCTCCGCTCTGCTCCTACCCTGAAAGTCTCGGGGTGATTCGTCAAGCGGGGGCCGAGAAAAAAGGGGGGTCCCAAAACGCGTTTTCCCCATGCATTTTTTCACAGGACCTTTAGTCGAAGGTACAGCCCGAACGGCTGAACAGAATTACTTGAAATTTGGCAGAGAGGTAGTCCTCAGGTCAGGGAAGTGCCTTTTGCATGTCTGGTGTCAATCTGTTCAGTATTTCCTGAGAAAATAGCATTTAAAAGCATATTAATATCTATACGCGTGTACCGTGCGCAAGCGAAATTCTGATTGGTTGTAAGATGTCAGTCAACATTCGAATCGGTCGAAATCAGGAAGTGTCGGCTGCCATTTTGTCTCTCGCACTGAAAAGGAAAGGGGGAAAAAAGGTGGAAAACGTGAAAAGGGGGCAGGGAAGAGAGTTCCTGACCCCCTAGCCTTTGTCAGGGGGTCACAGAAGGACCCCCCAGGGGGAAAAAAACATTTAATTTTTTATTTTAACAAATCGCGGGGTGCGCACGGTAAAAAAATTTTAAAAAAAATATATGTTAAGAAATAACTTAGCATTTAAAAAACCTTACAAATTCACTTAAAAAACCATAGGTTTCACACACGTTATAGGTAGGAATTAGCATTTAAAAAAACCTTGCAAATTCACTTAAAAAACCTTAGGTTTCACACAGGTTATAGTTAGGTGGATATTTTTCTAGTAAAAAACCAAAGAAATTCCCCCGTTATAGTTAGTTCAGATAACTATAACTTCCGCGACCGCCACTCTATCAGAAGATGATGTTATCAGTGATGTCATGAGTGATGCCACTGACCATGTCTTGAGTGATGTAATATGTGACGTCATCAGCAGTGGATTGCAGGCGCGCGAGTTATAGTTATCTGAACTAACTATAACGGGGGAATTTCTTTGGTTTTTTACGAGAGAAATATCCACCTAACTATAACCTGTGTGAAACCTATGGTTTTTTAAGTAAATTTGCAAGGTTCTTTAAATGCTAATTCCTAACTATAACGTTTGTGAAACCTATGTTTTTTTAAGTGAATATATATATATAAAGGTGTGTTGAGCAAAGATGAAATGTCCTTTCTCAAAATTGATTGCCCCACTATTCCAGTTCTATACCTTATACCTAAGGTCCATAAAGATATGACCAATCCCCCTGGTCGTCCCATTATCTCGGCTATAGGGAGTGCTTTCGAAAACACCTCTAAATTTGTTGACTCTTTTTTATGTCCTCTTGTCCAAGCTCTTCCATCTTTTATCCTGGACACGAGTGATTTTTTACGCAAAGTGTATGACATCCCTTGGGAATCAGACTTCCTATTGCTTACTATAGACGCAACCACGTTATACACCAGTATTCGCCACAAAGATGGCATTAATGCATGTAAACATTTCCTGGGTACCCGTCCAGCTAAATTCTGGCACCACACTCAAATGCTACTTCAAATGATTACTATTTGTCTTGAAAGTAATTTCTTTCTGTTTAATGGAGAACTACACCAACAAATCTGTGCGACGGCGATGGGCACCTGCTTCGCCCCCAGCTATGCTAATTTGCATATGGGCTGGTGGGAGGAGCAAGTGGTCCAGACGCGCTGACATGCCGAATGGCAGAACAATGTAATGCACTGGAGTCGTTACATTGACGACCTTTTTATTATTTGGAAAGGCACCATGAAAAGTGCGCAAGATTTTGTTAAAGAGCTGCAATGTAACAATCTGAATCTGAAACTCACCAGTACTATCAGTGATTCTGAAATTAATTTTTTAGATTTAACACTTTATGTGAGTGAGGGCAAATTACACACCAAATTGTTCCGCAAGCCCACGGATGGGAATACATTATTACACGCAACTAGTTTCCATCCGGTTAAACTAGTCAACAGTATCCCCTATGGGGAATGTCTTAGAGCTAGGCGCAACTGCAGCAATCAGCATGATCTTAATATAGAACTTGCACGCTTGAAATCTCGTTTTCGAGCCAGAGGCTATTCGGAAACTTGTTTCAATCAAGCCGTCACAAAAATTGAAAAAACTAACAGAGAACTAATACTTTTCAATAAAGACACCAAATCAGCCATAAATTCGCTAAAAGACACCAATCAATGTAGGTTTATCACTACTTATAACAAGCAACATGATAAACTGAGAACGATTTTTAATAAGCATTGGCACATCATTCGGAGCGATCCGGTGTTGGGCAAATTTGTTCAAAGGAGACCACAATTCACATTTAGAAGGGCCAGATCCCTGCACCAAGCACTAGTCAGCAATGTGTTACCCAGCATTCAAAAGAAATCATTAGGCTCTTGGCTTAATAGAAAGGATGGTTTTATCAAATGCCATAAATGTAAGGCTTGCATGTATGGAAAAAACATTACTTGTTTTCCAGCGGGCTTTTCTCACAAGCCTACGCAACAAATCAAGGGCCAATACACATGTAAGACTGACCATGCGGTCTACATACTACAGTGCCCTTGTGGCCTTAAGTATGTGGGCTCGACCATTTTGCCTGTGCAAAAAGGGTGTTACAGCACCTACGTGCCATTAAAAATGGGGACAAAACCTACCCCGTGGCGCGGCATTTTGACAAATGTCACAATAAAGATCCTGATGGTCTTTTCTATTATGTCATTGATGCTGTCCCAGTTGGCAGCCGGGGTGGAAACCGGGAAAAGAAACTGCGCAAACTAGAATCTTGCTACATCATTAGACTTAACACCAAAACACCACATGGTCTTAATATGGTAGAAGATCTACACACGCATTTATAGGATCCTCTCGCTCTTCTTCTATTTGGTTTTAGCTGTATTTTGTTTATTGTTTGATTTCGTCACTATTTTGGACCATGAATATCTAGTATTAGACTGTTGTAGACTCTTTGTTGATGCTCATTATAGCCCACTTGGGCAGTAATAACTGTACGTAGTTTTATCTGATTGTTTATTTATTATTTTGGCTTATCGGCCAAATTACATTCAGAGCATCTGATCACTCGATCAAATCATTAATGCACTCTGCCACCTTTGTCAACCATATACTTACTTGGTTTAACACGATTAATAAGATAGTACCATTATGGTCATATCATTTCGTTAATAACGCTGAATGTTATTTAAATTTCAGATCTATTGAGTATTAATAATGTTCCATCGACCGCAATGAATTGTTTTGTATACCTTGTGGCACTTGCCTGGAACGCATATGTATATTACCGTAGTTTGTTGAACTACGAGTCTGTTGTTTATTTTAGTACTTGTAGTCCATCATGTGACTTGATCGTCATTCACTGTTTTAAATTGCCATGAAAACTTTACCAAACCGCTAGTGAACAAGCCTGCAGGTCAGGCGAAACGCGTCTAGCTTTTTCAGCTGGCAATAAAGAACCTTCTGCACAGACATGGCGTCGATTGCTTTTCTAAAGTTTGGAGAATATTTGTGACCGCGTTTGGGAGGTCTCTTCTTCGACGCGCCCTTTGGTCTGGAGGCAACGGGTGTTCCCATCCACTTGTGGATCATATATATATATAAATTCACTGAAAAAACCATAGGTTTCACACATGTTATAGTTAGCGGAAATTTTACTGATAAAAAACCAATGAAATTCCCCCGTTATAGTTAGTGCAGGCAACTATAACTCACGCGACCGCAATCCTCTGCTGATGCTAATACTGTATTTAGACACTTATTTGCCCATGTCTTCTTCCATACATTTTTAGCTATACATATATTACAAATATTTTTTTTTCATAAAGACACATATGTCATCAGCAGAAGATTGCGGTCGCGTGAGTTATAGTTGCCTGCACTAACTATAACGGGGGAATTTCATTGGTTTTTTATCAGTAAAATTTCCGCTAACTATAACATGTGTGAAACCTATGGTTTTTTCAGTGAATTTGCAAGGTTTTTTAAATGCTAATTCCTAACTATAACGTGTGTGAAACCTATGGTTTTTTCAGTGAATTTGTACGTTTTTTAAAATGCTAAGTTACTTTACGCCATTCGTGGCGTGCGCGCCCACTTAACGCAGTTCGTTCCGTGTGCGCACGGTGCGCTTCGCGCACCGTGCGCGCACAGTGAGCACGCGGTGCGCTTCGCGCACCGCGCGCCCACTTTACGCAGTTAGTGCCGTGCACGCACGGTGGGCACGCGGTGCGATGACAAAGCAAGAAAGCCCGTCAACAAATCTGTTTCTGCTTTCCTCAGTGACTATGGTATGGGTGCCATTTACCACAACAACTTGCGTTATGACATGCAAGACATTTATAGAGGAGATGGTGTGCACTTCAATGATGAAGGGAACAGAGTCTTCCTCTTGAACCTTAGACTCTGCATCGGTACTTACTTGTAGGTACCACTAAAAAATCATTTCATAAACACAACGGCTCTTTTTAGAGCCCCCTAATATCTAAACACTTAAATCTGATTTTCATTTTTTTTTTTTTTTTTTTCTACCGTACGCTTACCGTAAGCTTACCGTACGCGTACCCCGTGATTTTTTTTAAAATCAATAAATGTTTTTTTTGTACTTTTCTGTCCTTCTTTGACCCCCTTACAAATGTTAGGGGGTCTGTAACTCTCCTCATTGCCCCCTTTCCTTGTTTTCACTCTTTTTTTTCAGAGTGAAATACACAAAATGGCGGCCGCCGCTTCCTGGTTTCGGCCGATTCGAATGTTTACTAAGATCTAAGAGCCAATCAGAATCGCGCTCGCGCACGCCACCGTACGCTTACCGTAAGCGTACGGTAAGCGTACCGTAAGCGGGCTCAGATATATATATTGATTTAAAGGCTATTTTCTCAGAATCTACTGAACAGATTTACACCAAACCTACAAAAGGCACTTCCTTGACCTAGGGACTACCTCTCTGCCAAATTTTGAGTAATTCTGTTCAGCCGTTCGGGCTGTAGCTCGTTCTAAAGGTCCTATGGAAAAATGCATGGGAAAAACGCGTTTTGGGACCCCCCTTTTATCTCAGCCCCCGCTTGACGGATCCCCCCGAGACTTTCAGGGTAGGAGCGGAGCGTAGCGCCCCGCCTATTTTGAGAAATTCGTCGACCGGCGCCAAAGTTATCCAAAATAGAATGTTGAGGTTTTCCTATGGAAACGTGGTCCTAACTATAACTACCTACTGGCGGCCGCCAGTAGGTAATATATATATATATATATATATATATATATATATATATATATATATTCACAGAAAAAAACATAGGTTTCAGGCACGTTATAGTTAGGAATTAGCATTTAAAAAACCTCAGAAATTCACTGAAAAAACCATAGGTTTCAGGGGTGTTATAGTTAGCTGGACTTTTCACTTGTACAAAACCATTGAAATTCCCCCGTTATAGTTAGTTCAGCTAACTATAACACGCGCGCCCGCAATGCACTGCTGATGACGTCACATATTACATCACTCATGACATGGTCAGTGACATCACTCATGACATCACTCATGACATCTCAAATGACATCACTGATGACATCACTGATGACATCATCCAGTGAATGTGTGTTTTTCTGAAAATTAAATATGTTTTATATATGTATATCTCAAGGTCGATGGAAGAATAAATGGGTATATAAGTGTCTAAATGGATGATTTGTTTTTGAAAAATTGATTGTGTAACTGACTGATTAAGTGTATCATAGTGAATACATGGCTTAGTGAGTAATGTTTAAATATGTAAATATCTGTATCAGTCTCTCACTTTGTGTATAAGTGGCTGCATGGGTTGGTGAGTAGCTACATGGGTGTCTATATAGGTTATTAGTTGTTTTTTGATTATCAGTCTGAGTGTCTGCATGGTTCGGTGGGGGGTATTACGTAGTGCATAGTTGCATGAATGAGTGACTCACTGTTTGTATGTGTTGAAGACAGCATATGTGCAGGACTGTATGGGTGATGAGTGTGTGTATGGGTGTGTTAGTGAGTGAATGTCTGTCTCAATAGTGTCTTTATGAGTAACTACATATGTTTTAAACTAGTATATGTGACTATTGGTGTATATAAGTGAGTATATGTGAGAGTGAGAGATTGAAAGAGTTCCTTTATGAATAAGTATGTGTGTCTATAAGTGATTGTTTAAAAGACTAAGTATGTGTAAGTTTCCGTAGAAGTAAGTGTGGTGGTGTGTGTATAACTGTATATGCAAGTAAATGTATGTTTGATTCTTTATTAGCATGAGTGACTATGTGTGTGAGTAACTCTATGGATGAGTGGCATTGTGTAACAGGATGTATAGGTGTATGAGTACACATGATGAGTGAGTACATGTATGAGTGACTGTATAGGACTGTTGGTGAATGAGTGGATGTGTATGTGGATCTTAGAATTACTGAAGAGGTTGTTGTAACTGGTATTGGTATGTCCATTGTTTTGAAAATTGTAGTCTCTATTTTTGAATGTGTGTATCAATGGTTATATTAGGGTGAGAGGAGGTCTGCCACTCTATCACAAGGATGATGTCATCAGTGATGTAATCAGTGATGTCATTTGAGATGTCATCAGTGATGTCATGAGTGATGTCACTGACCATGTCATGAGTGATGTAATATGTGACGTCATCAGCAGTGCATTGCGGGCGCGCGAGTTATAGTTAGCTGAACTAACTATAACGGGGGAATTTCAATGGTTTTGTACAAGTGAAAAGTCCAGCTAACTATAACACCCCTGAAACCTATGGTTTTTTCAGTGAATTTCTGAGGTTTTTTAAATGCTAGTTCCTAACTATAACGTGCCTGAAACCTATGGTTTTTTCTGTGAATTTCAAAGGTTTTTTAAATGCTAATTTCTAACTGTGCCTACAGAGATAGGACATGTGAAGAAAGAAGAAAAAATGCACAGAAAGAAAAAAAAGAAGTGCAGAAAGAAGCAACAGAAGTCCTCAAAGACGAAGAAAAGTGCAGGAAGAAGGATAACGTGCAGAAAGAACAAAAAGAAGAGCAGAAAGAAGCCTTGTTGCAAAATCATCCTGTACCCTCAACTTTTTCAGACGGATACTGGTGGTAACTGAGTCTGACTAACCAGTCCTAGAGCCAGTGCTATGTTAAAAGACACTTAGAATACAGTGAAAACACCTACATACACTAGGGAACATTATGCGTTGGGGTCCCCCTGTGATTAGCATGACCTCCTCTGTAAGCCCCTAGTATATAATAGGGCAGGGGGATTAAAACTACCTCTTAAAACAGGCCACAGGGCGTTTTTGCACACGTTAACTCAGACCCCGTCCCCTCCCTTCACCACTGTGTAAACATGCCCTGTGTCCGTTTTTAGTTGGGAGATTAAGTTCATTTGAATCCTGAGGGTCCCTAGGGTGCAACTAGCCCACTAGGTACCTCCAGTAAGTGCCACAGAGCTGCGTTGCAGAGAGGTGTAAAAAGTGGCACGGCCTGGACCACCTCTCTGCAATGCAGCTCAGTGGCGCTTACTGGAAGCACTTGGTGGGCTAGTTAGCCCCCAGGGGCCCTCAGTATTGAAGGGAAATTATATCCCCAATTTAAAACGTGCCATAGTGCGTGTTTGCACACGTCACCTCAGGCCCCGTCCCCTCCCTTCACCACTGTGTAAACACGCCCTGTGGCTGTTCTAAGTTGAGAGATTAAGTCCCCTTGAATCCTAAGGGTCCCTAGGGTCAAACTAGACCACTAGGTACCTCCAGTAAGCACCACAGAGCTGCGTTGCAGAGAGGTGTAAAAAGGGGCTTGGCCTCAGAACACCTGTCTGCAGCGCAGCTCCCTGGCGCATACTGGAGATGCCTGTTGGGCTAGTTGGCCCTCAAGGACCCTCAGTATTGAAGAGGAATTAATTCCTCAACTTACAACTCGCCAGGGGGCACGTTTGCAAAGTGCTGCAAGGAGGGGGCGTCGCCTCCGGCACGATGCCAGTCTTTTATTTATTTTAATTTTTTAAGAAGGGGGGCTGTCTGGTTCCCCTTATTATTCTAATTTATTGGCCCTGATGACCCCATCCCCCAGGGCCTGTCTCCTAATTATATTTTTTTGACCCCAATCCCCAGGGCCGGCCACTGATTTTTATTATTTTTAAAAAATATATATTTATAGACACACCTAGGACATGCTGGATCACCAATGCCATGACGATTTGCGTGATATTCATTAAAAGGCGACTATGCATACAATGAATCCACGTGGAATGTATTTACACCACTAGTGAAGCTCTGACATGTCTGATGCCCTACCGTGCCTAATCCCGGTAGACACCCTTGTCGTTTATTTATACAAACATGGGTAGCTATTGACGGGCACATTTAATACACATGCACACCAAGCCATTCAAAGGGGATTCGACAAAAATTCGACCAAAACTATGCAAGAAACCCCCCTCACGATTAATAAAACACACATCCACTGCCGGATGTGTAATACTTTTTATTTTACTCTCTGGAAAGGGGACGAACATCACTTGAGAGTCACAGCGCGCTCCTGGCAGAGCCCAATGCTGCGTTACACCCACCATTGCCTGCTGAGTGTCACACACCTCTGTGTTGTATTCCACTAGCTAGTGCATATGTTATGACACTCTCTAGCCCATGTGCACTGTAACACCACCCCTTGAATATGTCATGCCACACTTGTCTTCGCACGGGTTATATTGCCCCATCTAACGTGCCTTCCTCGATGCCTATGTTATAACGCACAGTGCTATGCCATACATATTACAATCTGGGATCCATATCTTTGTCACAGTGCATATGCAACGTTACACTCCCCAGCACATATTTTATATTACAACTTTAGAGACTAGCTAGGTTACACAACACTGCCCTGTGCATATTACACTCCAAGGCGCATATCGCATAGCACGCGCTAGTGCCTGTGCTATCTCACGCTCTCCAATGAATCTGTCATTGCGTAAAATGTATTGCATATTATATTTCACGCCCGGTTCATCTTATATCACACTTTTTGATGCATAGTTTATACCATACACTATATCTAGTTTTCATTTTCAATCGTGCTCTCAGGACTATGTTCTATATAACACTGTGTTCACCTACCCTTTTCACGGGCATTACATTTTGCGATAGGGGGTGGAGGGTCAGGGGGTGTTTCTATGTCCCATCATTGACCTCCTGCTTAAACTCTGTGCTTAGCTTGCTGCCCCTATTCTCCTTCCCCCTGCCCTCCGATGTCTTTGTGCATGCCCCTGCTCCATCCTTTTTGCCCACCATGTTCCATGGACCTGCCACTCCTATCTACTCTGAGTGTTCTGTTGAGCTGCCACTCCCCTCCCACCTGCCTAGCATTGTCAGATGACTGTAACCTGTCCCTGCCACCTCCACCCTGCCTGTCCACATGCCATGCCCCTATCCTCTTCCTCCTGTCCACATGGTCCATTGTACTGCCACACCCTTCTGCCCTCCCTGGTCTGTTGTGCTGCAACTGCTCCTCCTGCCTGCCCCGTGCGGTCTGTTGTGAGGCCCCTTCCCCTGAACTTTCTTGTCTGTGCACAAGTCCTGACCCTCCCTTCTATCCTCCATCGTCCTTTGTGCATGCCCCTGCACCCTCCTTCTTGCCCATCATAGCCATTGTGCTGTCACTAACCCTCCCACTTGCCATGCATGGTCTTCTGTGCTGCCATGGCCCCTCCCACCTTCCCTGTGTGGTCAGTTAGCTGCCCCTGACCCCCTCCCACCTTCCCTCCATGGTCTGTGTGTATGCCATCACAGTCTCACTGTTGCTCTTCATGGTGTGTCTTGCTTCTAGTGCCCATCCTGCCTGACCTCCATGGCTATCTTGCTGCTCCTGCCCTGCCCCCTTGCCCCCAGCCCTCTGTTTACATGTGCAGACCCCTACTCCCTCCCTCCTGGCATGTTTGTTCCATTGTAATGCCCCTGATCCGTCCCTCCTGCCCTTTATGGTCTGTTATGCTGCAGCTTTCTCTCCTGTCTGTCCATTATGGTCAGCTAGCTACCATTGCCTCTTGCCCCTCTGTTCTCTGTTGTCCATGTGCATGGTCCTGTCCCCTCCCTCTTGCTTTCTATGGATTGTTGTGCTGCACTCCCGTCCCGCATGCCCTGTGTGGTGTATTATGCTGCTGCAAACCCTGATACCCGCCCTGCAGGGTCAGTTTGGTGCACCTCTCCATGTCCCTCCTGTCCTCTGTTATCCAAGTCCATGTCCCTACCCCATTTCCTTCCATGATCCAATGTACCATACTTGCAAACATTTTGAACTTGGTAAGAGGGAGATTTTGAAAAAAAGCTGGGGTATTGATTTTCCCCTTTGAGTTACATTGAAAAAGAGGAGATTGTAGACAAGAGACAGATCAAATAAAGCCCATTTGAGCTTAAAAACATTGGACGTTTCCTGGCTGAATCGGGTCTGTTGGCATGTATGGTTGAACTACCATTGCCTCTTCCTTCTGCCCACAATGGTCTATTACATTGCCACAGCCTCTCTTGCAAGTCCTGTATTGTTGGTTTCTTGCCCCTGCCCCCCTTTCAACTGCCCTCCATAGTCTGTTGTGCTGCCACGGCCCTTCCTGCCTGCTCAGTGTGGTTAAATTGTTGCCTTTGCACCCTCCTACCTGCCTTCAATTTTCAGAGTCCGTGCCCCTGGCCTCTGCCTCTCAACAGTATCCTAATGAACAACTAGATTGCTAACATTCTATATTTATTACAAAAGTGTGGAACGCCTGACGTCATCTTGATGTAATCAAAACTGTAATCCCTAGAGCATTTCCTTTAGAAATTACATATATGAGAGGGTCTTATTGGCATCAAAATAATGGTTAGTGCTCTAAAAGACTAAAATAAGGACATATTTTCTGAGTTTTCAAATAGCGACAAAGCACTTTTAAATTATTTGTTATCTTTATGTTTTTTTATCCAGTTGACCACTTGATTAAATGTTGCACTTAGGGGAGAGGATGTGGTGTTACTTCCAGAACTGCAGACTTTGCAACTGGGGACCAGGTTGGAGTTTCTGCTTCAGCTCGACATTCTGTGATTCTGGTCAAATCACTTAGTCTCCCCATGTCTACAACCAAAATGAATTTGTTCTTGTGTGATGTAACCAATGCTCATGTAAAGCACTCCAATACCTGACAAGTCTGCACTATATAACACTGCAAAAACACAAAATAACAAGTGTTTTGCACACTTCTGTCATTGGGCTATAACCTAACTCAGAAGGAAGCTGCGTGCCTGAGCTGTGCGTTATTTTTATTCAGACAATTTTTAAAATTGAATCGCTGCTAAGTCTAACTTTTTAAAATCTCTTTTAAAATCTTGACTATTTGCACTTTACCTGTTCTTGACTTGTGGGGTCAGCTGTAGCGTGCAATCGGGGACGGAGTTGTGTGTTATACTCCGGGGGCGGCGGACATCTTGGGAGGTGGAGGTCAGCGGTGCAGCTGCCGCAGAGAGCTTGGGCGTCGTGGCTGAAAAGGGGCGGATGTGGCGAGCACGCACTAGAACCTAGGCGGCTCAGAAGGAAGCTGCGTGCCTGAGCTGTGCGTTATTTTTATTCAGACAATTTTAAAATTGAATCGCTGCTAAGTCTAACTTTTTAAAATCTCTTTTAAAATCTTGACTATTTGCACTTTACCTGTTCTTGACTTGTGGGGTCAGCTGTAGCGTGCAATCGGGGACGGAGTTGTGTGTTATACTCCGGGGGCGGCGGACATCTTGGAAGGTGGAGGTCAGCGGTGCAGCTGCCGCAGACAGCTTGGGCGTCCTGGCTGAAAAGGGGCGGATGTGGCGAGCGCGCAGCGGACGAGCGCAGCGGGCGCGCCGCTGGCGCGCCAAAGGCGCGCCAAAGGCAAGCCCGTCTGCGCCCATCCGCGCCCGACCGAGACCAGAGGCCATGATCCCTGCTCCCGCTGCTGTAACACGGCGCCCCTATACGTCCGATCAGTTAAGAAATTTTGTGGCACACAACAATGTCATCACTCTTTGGGCCCCCCCTTTGACCAGACTCACTGCACTCAATGCAATTTCCTCCTGAACCCAGAGGATCAGGCAGGAAAGAAATGTCCTGTAATGTCGGACTTTAAAATGAAGCTGGTAAACTGCCGTTCACTATCAAAACATTCGCTTGAAATGAGACTGCTCTTAGAAGATACCAGCACGGATATTATGTTTCTTACTGAGACTTGGCTGACGGACTGGTCTAATTCAGCGGTTGTTCAGGCACTCCCCCCAGGTTACACTATACAAAGACAAGACCGCTCCCTTACCAGAGGGGGAGGGCTTGCCATTATCCATAGGGATTCTTTTAGCTGCAGGATTTCTGACGGGCTCATCCGAGACTGTGAAAGTTGCTCCTTTTCAATTAAATTTACACCCACATGCACCTTCTCAGGTATGTTAATATACCGACCCCCAGGTGCGATTGGATCTTTTCTTGGGGACTTGGTGGATAATACTTCTCTACTGGTTAGCTCCCTGCCGAACTTCACTGTTCTGGGAGACCTTAACCTACACCTTGAATCCCGCACGGCCACGTATGTGGAAGAAGTATCTGACGCCTTAGAGGTGCTACTCCTTTCTCAGAAAGTGACGGGTCCAACTCATGTTAAAGGTCACCTGTTGGACCCGATCTTTACCAATACTCTCATCCAGGTAGATGACGCACAGCCGCTCCCCTGGACTGACCATTATCTTATTTCATTTTCCTGGTCAGCCTCCACGAGTAGGAAAGCTAGAAACCATTCCAAAATTCTGAACCGGAATTGGTCTAATATTTCTGTGGAAGAATGGGCTGCCATCCTCAAAGAAACCCGTCCCTGTCTAGACCCTGACCCTGAGAAGGCAAATTTACAATTCAATCTCTGGTTTAAAAATTCACTGGACGTTTTAGCCCCCATAAAACTCAGGGACATTAAAAAGGGGCCAAAAAAAGTTGCTTGGTTCACTACGGAGCTGAGAGATCTTAAACGGAATTGTAAGCAACTTGAGAGGCAGTGGAGGAAAGACTTTTCATGTGAAAAAAAGAAAGTCTATCGTGATGCACTAAAATTGTATAAAACCGAGATTATGAAAACACAATCTAAGTTTTATGAAGCAAAGATTTTATCAGCACCCAACTCTCCTAAAGAAATTTTTTAAATTTTTAAATCTTTGACTACCCCTCCATGCACCACGATGACCTCTACTGATGTACAAGGTCGCTGTAACAATTTAGCAGAATATTTCCACAATAAGGTACAGGTGATCTACTCAGCCTTTTCGACAGTCACCACCTCTGACCTTAATGCCTCGTTGCAAGAAATTAGAGACCGCCGAGACCAGAGTCTGGAATCTTTTCCGCCCCTGGATTCAGATACAGTGATGTCCTTACTTAATATACTTAAATCAGGCTCCCCTAGAGACCAGGCGCCCCCCACGGTGTTGCACAAGTTGGCCCCAGAAGTAGCCCCTGTTATCGCAACTCTTATTAACTCCTCACCGTCAACAGGCAAGGTTCCTTCACTATGGAAGGAAGCGATGGTAAAGGCCCTGCTAAAAAAACCTGGATCAGATCCGGAGGTAATGGCCAACTATCGCCCTATCTCCCTGCTCCCGGGAATAGCTAAAATAGCAGAGAAGTACGTCAATACTACCCTTTCCACTTATTTGGAGGAACATGACTGTTTGCACTCAACACAGACTGGCTTTAGATCTCGACAGGGCACGGAAACCGCCCTGATTGCCGTTGTAGAGGAGGCAAGGAAAATTATGGACTCAGGAGGATCAGCTGCAATAATCCTCCTTGATCTCAGTGCGGCTTTTGATACCGTCAACCATCAAATTCTCATTACAAGATGTCACGAGATGGGGATGAACGGTACAGCACTGAGATGGATAGCCTCCTTTCTGGAAGGCCGCACATTCCAGCTCTTTGAGGAGAATGTGACTTCTAGGAATGTGCCTTTGAAGAGTGGAGTGCCTCAGGGCTCATCACTGAGCCCCACTCTTTTTAATATTTATATGTGGCCCTTGGCTAAAATTGTGGAAGCATTCGGCATACAAATTGTTATGTATGCCAATGATACTCAGTTGATTGTCTCCCTCAAAAACCCAGGACATCCAGGAAGTAATCTTTCCAGATGCCTGGAGGAGATATCCGTGTGGATGAAAGAATCCTGCCTCCAGCTCAATGGATCAAAAACAGACCTTATGCTGCTGGGAAAACCTCTGCCTCCAGACATGCCGTTAGCATGGCCTAGTTGTATGGGAAACCCGCCCACTCCTAAAAAACACATCAAGAGCTTAGAAGTCTGGCTGGATGCAAGATTAGACATGAAGACACAGGCTAGCAAGGTAGCTGGGTGCTGCTTCGGGATTTTGAAGTCAGCAAAATCTTGCCTCTTCTCCCATTTCATGCAAGAAGACTACTCCTCCAGGCACTAATACTGTCGCGTCAGGACTACGCTAATGCCCTATATTTAGGAGCCCCCCAGTCCACAATATGCATACTACAGAAGGTCCAGAACTGTGCGGCAAGAATTCTCTTGCAATTTTCGCGGCTAGACTCAGCAAAAAAAGCAATTAGACAATTGCACTGGCTCCCTGTTTTAGAAAGGATTAAATTCAAGGCCCTTTGTGTCACTCACAAGATCATGGCCGCGAATGGTCCTCCAATCCTTCAAAGGATAGTTTCTCCATACCATCCCAAGAGGCACCTTCACTCGGAAAAAAAGCGCCTTGCCATGGTACCGAGAATTGTCAGGACCAGATGTGGAGGTCGCTGTTTCTCCTATGTCGCTCCTAAGACTTGGACCACCCTCCCAGACTCTATCCGTTTGGAGGAGGAATACCTGCCCTTTCGACGGCTTTTGAAGACGCATTTTTTTCCTAAGGTATAATTTAATCTGCCCCTCGCCGTCTGGTTCTCAGCGCTGGGAGGCCCTAGGGTAGCCATGCGCTCTATAAATGCCTCTTTCTTTCTTTCTTCTATATTTGGGCTACATCTGGGTGATTTTGGGCTACATTTGGGCTCTTTTGTCTCCGGTGGCCATCTTGCGAGATTTATTTGTTATGAAGTTTCCTAATTTCCCCATGTACTGCAGTCTCCTCAGTAGGAAATGCTTTCAGTTTTTTACTTTGATTCCATCATGAAGGTATTCAGATATGTCACACATTTGCCATAAATTCTGAATGTTAGCACTCTAGTTGCTCATTAGATCACTGTAGTAAAACTACTGTTCACCATGGAAGTCTGCTCCTGGTATTAAAAGTGCATGTTTCAGTCTGCATGTCAGAATTTTTTAATGAAATAGAAGAGGATTTGAGAAGTCACTCAAAATGTGCCCTCATTTTCTTTCTTCAGCATTAATCATAATTTCTATGGCAAAATGAACCCCCTCATTGTGTTCCTTTTTAAATTAAATGTTTTAACTGTTACCAGTTTATTCCAATCAAGATGGCTTCAGGTGTGCCATACTTTTGTCATAATGAAGACAGTAAGCGCTCTAGTTGTTTTTAAGAACACTCTGGGACATTCTGTCATTGGGCTATACTTGGGCTACATCTGGGTGATATTTGGGCTACATTTGGGCTCTTTTGTCTCTGGTGGCCATCTTGGGAGACTTATTTGTTATGAAGTTTCCTAATTTCCTCATTTACTGCAGTCTCCTCAGTAGGAAATACTTTCAGTTTTTTACTTTGATTCCATCAAGAAGGCATTCAGATGTGTCACACATTTGCCATAAATTCAGAATGTTAGCACTCTTTTTGCTCATTAGATCACTGTGGTAAAGCTACTGCTCACCAGGGAAAACTGCTGCTGGTATTGAAAGTGCATGTTTCAGTCTGCATGTCAGAATTGTTTAATGAAATAGAAGAGGATTTGAGAAGTCACTCAAAATGTGCCGTAATTTTTCTTTCTGCAGCACTAATCATACTTTTTATGGAAAAATGAACCCCCTCATTTTGTTCCTTTTTAAATTAAATGTTTTAAGAGTTACCACTTTAATCCAAGCAAGATGGCTTCAGGTGTGCCATACGTTTATCATAAGTAGGACTGTTAGCGCTCTAGTTGTTCTTTGGAACACTCTGGGAAGCTGCAGTAGAACACAAAGGAATCAACTGACAGTCTTTGCCCTTGTTGGATGTACATGTTTTACTGAGAATGTCAGACTTCATTCTCACATGACTGAGAAAGATAATGTGAATTTACAGAAAATATGCTCTCAGTTTAGCTTATAGATCACCTTCCAAACCTCTGTGGGAAAAGCATGAGAAAATATTTTTCTCTCCATCATGATATCCCAGCAGAAGGCTTTTTCACATGGTGAAATCACCTTAGAACATACCACAATTCCTAAAATGAGTATGGTACCATCAACAAATGATTTATAATGTAACTAAAGTCTTAAAACCTTCTATTAACTGCAATGATTTTTAATGAGGTGCTATCATGTATATTGGTCCCAAGATGGCTGCCAACACTTCTTGGATGAAGTGCTGACAGCCAATCAGATCTCAGGATGAGATGTGTGGTTAGGCTCCGCCCACATATATATGATTTTACTTTTGATTTCCTCAGGAACTACTGAACAGATTGACACCAGACCTGCAAAATGCACTTCCCTGACCTGAGGACTACCTCTCTGCCAAATTTCAAGTAATTCTGTTCAGCCGTTCGGGCTGTACCTTGGACTAAAGGTCCCTATCGAAAAATGCATGGGTAAAACGTGTTTTGGGACCCCCCTTTTTTCTCGGCCCCTGCTTAACGATTCACCCCGAGACTTTCAGGGTAGGAGCGGAGCGGAGCGCCCCACCTATTTTGAAAATTTTGCGAGGATTCGTCAACCGGCGCCAAAGTTATTCCAAATAGAATGTTGCGGATTTCCTATGGAAACACGGTCCTAACTATAACTATCTACTGCCGACCGCCAGTAGATAATATACATATATGTATATGTATATATATAACTGCAAAGCGCTATGTGGCAGCAGGAATGTTACTGCATCTGCCCAGTAGCAGGCTGCGGTCTATCTGCATGTTGCATCCCTCCCTTTCAACAACGGCAGAAGCGCAGATTTCAAAGTGAAGTAAGCACCTCGTTGGTTGGTGGTTATGGTCTTTAAATGTCAAAGATCAACAATGTCTATACCTAAAATATCAGATCTCAGCAATACGTACCACTGTCTATTCATCTTCGTGTCCCACCCATCCTTGTTCATGGCCCTCCCTGAGCGAGAATCTTATAGCCAGGTCTGTACCATTCAATCTTTCCCATCAACAATATGCTAGTTTTCAAATGCTAAGTGACCATCAATTTTGATCAGAGGAGGTGGTGGCATTGGTAGGGTTTGGGCACAGTAGGGTCACAACAAAACATGGCGAACTGGATGAAATGGTAAATCATCTAGCAACTGTAACTTCATGCATAATGGACTAATAATTTGCATCACAGGAAATGGCCACAAATGCTGAGGTTCCAATTTGCGTGGGCCCTGAAGTCTTAAGTTCCTAGTGGACAGTCAAACCTGATCTCCTATTTTGTACTCAGTTTGCGATGTTTGTTAGCGTATTTTTCCTTGTCCTTTTTGACTGTTGAAGCGGTGTCTTTACTGTGCGCTGGAGCTGGAATAAATGATCCTGGAATAATTGTAAAGGAAGACAGCAGTTCTTGCTCACAAACCTTTGTGGTAACATGTGGTTGTATACAACAATAAAAGAGTGATTCTCGGTTAGAGGAGTGGCCAGAATTGTTGTTGGAGAACTTCACCTATGGTAACAACTTTTCCCATTCAGGGGAGTGGGGCATCAACATACAACATATTTGTTCCAGTGAGTGGTTCACCCTCTTGGTCTGCCAATCAGTTTGTGGGTGATAGGCTGACGAGTGTCAGGCATCAATATCTAAGGAGGTACATAGACTGCACCAAAACCTAGTGATGAATTGCGTGTTTCTGTCCAAGATGATGATCGATGCCAGGCATTGCAACTGTCATATGTGTTGGATGAAAAGTGACGCTAGAGTTTCAGCAGTTGGAATTTGTGTTAAAGGAACTAGGTGTGTCAGTTTGAGAAGAGATCCACAATCACCCAATTAGCGGTGTATACAATGCGCTTAATATCAATGTACATAGCCCGCCAAGTCAGTGATCAAAGTACTTTCAGAGTCTGTTGCTCAATGAGTGCTTAACACTTGTCCGCAAACACGCAAATCTGTTCTGATCAAAACTGCGCAACATCCTCAGAGATCGATTAATCATAAAGTCTTTCTTTCTGTCTTGTCTTTTTTTTGCTAGTGCACTAAACTTTTGTTGTAGAGTTTACCCTTAACTACTGTCTTGTCTTTCTTTTTGTACAGGTTTTCAAGAATGTGGCCTAATTGGAGGTCTTGGAAATGCAAGGTCACTGGGAGGAATGACCGTGCTGCTAGGTAAGTTGAATCCAATGCTTAGTTGCCGCTGGGATGCTTGTTTTGGCAGTATCTGCTCGATGTGTTCGAGATTTTGGGCGGGCAAGCGGCAGTGAGAGATTTATTCTCTCTCCTCTGCAGTTAGGAAAGAAGCCAAGCTTCAACACAGGGTTTGGGCGCGGTATTTATACCTTACCTGAAACCAATATGGCAGCAGGCACGCGTCCCATGATCTTGCGAGATCTCGGGAAACTGACAGAAGTACATGGGACCTGGGGGATATATTAATGAACCACAAATAGTTAACAACAAAGATATTGGTATTCATGAGGCATGCATAAGGCCCCAAGGGAAAATGGAGGCAATACATTAGGAACCACCTTGCCCATAATGCACCAACAAGTCAGTAAATGCTTGGCCATGAAGCAAGAACATCATCTATGGGTCTCGAAATTTTGTAAAGACAGCAAAAGGTGAGTCTCAGGGGATGGCAACATGAATTTAAGCAGAATAACCCAATGGACAAATGATGCAGGAGAGCGCGCTGGAACCAGGGGTCATAACATCAAGCAGCAGGATAGTTCTCAGATACCAGCAGGACAGTCCTCTGAGGAACAAACCTTGCCTACGGCAGCAGGGCAGTCCTCTGGGGAACAAGGCAAGTCTGAAGCAGCAGGGTAATCCTCTGGGAGCAAGGCAGTCCTTCTTCTGTAATGCCACAGGTCCAGGATTGAACTGAATAGTGGCCCAATATTTGTACTTTGTTACAGACTTTAAAGTAGAGGAATCTTCTAGGCTACCTCCACATCTGATTCTGGAAAGTTCTTCCCTTTCACTGACCAGGTTCCAAGAAGTCTGGGATGTCAAAAGACTAGTGTCAGGCTCCTTTGTATATACTGTAGGCAAGCTCTTTGAAATGTAAGTAAGGAATGGCACATATACACTCCCAACCATCCTGGCAGGATGACCCTCTTCCAGCTACACCCAGATCCCATTATTTATTGTTGGGGCTCAATACACATTCCTAATGGGGAAGCCATTAACAGGCACTGGCAGCTGGAAACTCTTAAAAGGCCTCAGAAACTTGTGGGCAGAAATATGCCAACTTTCTAAAAGTGACATTTTCAAAATTGTAAACAAAATCAGAGTTTCCCATTACAGAGGATTTTAAATTACAAATCAATTGAGTCCAAACAGGATATTTCCAACCACTCTCAATCAAACGTTAGCACTTATTAAATGTGATTGTGAGAAGGTGGCCTGATATATGCTGTCCACTAGTTCTGGTGGGCACCTTGTATCAGTCCAAACAACCCCTTATGGTAAATGGTTAAAGACAACCTTTAATGAAAGCTATCCTAGTGGTAGCTATGGAGAGCAGCCTTCAGGCTAAGTCTTGAAGGAATGTAAAGCAGCTTGTTTAGCAGTCTATAATCTCTTGAATGATCAAATGAAAGGACAACCACACCAGTTATATATTCAAAATATATGTATTTAGGATAAAACACACCCCTCTAGTCTCTTTATGAGACTGGAGTTCGAAGTACTTTATTTACAAGTTAGCAATTATCAGTAATAGCAAAAATACACGTTTGGGCCCTAGGGGCGTATCAAACCATATACCAAAAAAGTAGTATAAGAACCACGACTGGGATAGACACAAGGCCTAGAGCCTGTAGAATCACTGGGACCCCAAGGAACCACCCAAGGTAGTGACACAGGGGACCCATGGGGACTGTATGCAGTGTTAGCTTCTATGAGCAATGTCGCGGTTGGAAATTTAAAGATTAGGGACACTTAGAATCGAGTCAGGACCAAACCCTTTTGGACTTAAGAAGTTCTAGGGCTAGCACCCACGGGAGCACCGGAGTACTCGAGTTACCTCACCCAGGGAAGCCGGGTGCATAGGTGTCTTTTGGTGTAGGGTCGCATCGTCGATTTCAATGGGAGCCTGCAAAGAACTGCTGCTGCCGTGAAGAGGAGAAGTGTCCGAAGAGAGCCTGGATCTAGGATGGAAGGAACCTGAAAGCAGAGGGGACAGAGTCTGGGTCACTAGTCAGTGACCAAGGGCAGGATGGACCAATGCCCACAGATGTTGGGTGCTTCAGGTGGGTTGATGGGTGTCTTGACTCTTCAGCCATGAGGTTCAGGAGGCGTCGACGAAGTCCACGAGCCGGATTCGAGCTGTCCCACGAAGTCTGTCGAGTGCTGCGGTGTCGGCTATCAGAATGGACCCAACAAGCCTTGGCAACGGCAAGTCACAGGAATTCAGAGAAAGGACGGCGGTGCAGACCAGCAAGACCTGAGGGACTCAGCCAGTAAGGGTAAGTCAGGACACATTTGGAGCAACCAGGAAAATCCAAGTAGAAGAGGAGTTGCCTTCGTGGGGTCCTGCTAGCCAATGGGCTTGTGATCGCAAAGGAGCCTCGAGCGGTCACACTTGAAACTGGCCCACGGGTCACTCGTGGAGTGGAGGCCAGCAATCTTCAGTGCAGGAGGTGCTCAAGGCTGGGGCTACTCGGAGCCCAAAGCACAACTTTGAGGAACCCCAGGAAGATGCTGTTGCTGCAAAAGATTACGGTGTTCAGGGGTCAAGGTTCCACATCACCCACGATAGCCACGGGCCTCAGCTTTGCTGTGGCTCAGGGTAGCCTCGGTGAAGTCTGGAAATCTACTTCTGGTGATGCAAAGACTACGGCGTCCAGCGGGAGCTTCAGTGATGCAGACTGGTCAGTTGCTTCTTTGGTGCGTGTCAAGCAGGGGAGTCACTCCTGGACCCCAAGTTAGATTTCTTCCGTCTTCTAGTCGTGATAGAAAGTCGAAGGTCCAGGATATATGTTGCAGAGTTTCGTCCAGGGTAATCTAAAGTCCAAGGGACTGGATTCCTATACTTATACTAAGTTTAGGGGATGGACTAACTCTAAGGCCCCGCCTATGGGTGGGTTTGGAAAGAGGGGTGGTTACACCCATTTCCTTTGTCCAGTTTCGCGCCAGAGCAGGGGCAGGTAGCCCCTGCAATCGGTTTGAACTGGACTATGCACAGGGACACCAAATGTGCCCACAGTGCAGGACTTCAAAGCACCAGAGAGTGCTCCCGCCCAGCCCCAATAAACATATGCCTATCTGGGGAGGTGGTTACACCTCCCTTCGACAGGAAACCTATTGCCCAGGCCTCCCCTGCTGGTGTTTCGGTCAGTGGCAGGAGGCCAGACCCGTGTCTGTAGCAGAGGCATCCATTTTGTGATGCCAGGGCACCGGAAAGTCCTACCGGGTTTGACCAGTGTGAACATGTCTTTCCCTCTAGAAGGGTGGAATGCTACCCCCGCCATCAGAACTGGCGGGGGGGGGGGGGTAGTATTCCAAAGCATTTGACACCAAACACGACATGTTTTGATGCAGCCATTCCAAAGTTAGCATTTACCGCGAGGTTATAATGCACTTAAGAGTATATGGTATGGCTGTATCACAGAACAGCCATAAGGAAGTATTTCCGAAAGCTGCAGAGGGGCTCAGCTCATGCTTGGGCACCCTCTCATACAAAACCAAGCACTCTGCCTTCAGGATTGTCAAGGCCTGCCATAGGAGGGGCTTATAGGTTTATATGTGTCTGCATATATATGTGGATATAGGTAGCCTATACCACTGTAAGGGGTGCAAGCACACCCTTACCCAGGCTGCAGTAGCAGACCTGTGGTGCCATTTTGGAGTACTTCCCAGGGGTGGCTTAATACATGCTTCAGCCCCTGGTAGGCCTCTGAGGTACCTATGCCCTAGGTACATAGTATACCATATACTGGGGGCTTACAAGGCACTCCAGAATCCAATTAGATATGTACCTAATGTACATGCAAACCATTTTAGAGAGGAAGCAGCTAGGCTGTGGTTCAGATTAGCAGGGCCACAGCCAGACTAAGGTCGAAAAACAGTAAAACACCAGCAAAAAGTGTGGGTACCCATGTGAAGCAGATTCTACTTTCCTACAGTGATAACATAACCCAATGTTATCTTATGAGAGAGGTATGCCTTACAGTAGTGAAAAATAAATGTAGGTCTTTATCACACATGTCGTACTTTTTAAATACAATGCACTGTGTCCTGTGGGCTGTTTAGAGCCTACCTTAGGGGTGACTTATATGCATTATAAAGAAAGGCAAAAAGTTTGTTTTGCCAGGTTGAATTGGCAGTTTAAAACTGCACTACAGGCTGTAATGACAGGCTTAAGTCATGCTTAAAAGGAATACCGTAATGGATGGCTCAATCAGTGTTTCAATCCCACAAGTTGGATTTTAATTTGCAGGCCTTGTGTACATGTGGTACCATATACTAGGGACATATAAGTAAATTAAATGTGCCAATCAGCCATAAGTCAATTTTACCATGTTGTACGGACAGAGTAGTTACACTTTACCACTGGTTAGAAGTGGTAAAGTGCACAGATTTCTAAAAGACAACAAAAATGAATTTCAGGAAATAGGAGGAGTGAAGGTAATAGGTTTTGGGAAAGACCACACCAAGGATGTCAAGTCTAACACAACCAGAGGACTCAAAGACTCCCCAGAGAATACTACTGCTCCACATGCCTAGCCCTCACCCTATACGTACTCTACACTGTAGGGGCCATCATATTCTGACATTTTTCACATTGAGCAGCTTGTGTTATGCCCGTAAAAGTTCAGCGTATGCTGTTGTCCACATCTGTTGGTAATATGAGCAGTGTACCATAGGGGTCTCTCAGGATGTTCCTTAATCTTCTGAATTTTATTGTTTATTTCTTGTGGACTTCACTGTATGCCTAGGTCCCTAACTCAGTGTATTACCAACTGAGCATAAGAATTCAATCATAGTTCCTGTAACCATTCGGAGTATATTGTTTACCCTACCAAGGTCAATGTGCGCTAATGTCTCTCATCCCTGCCTTGGATGTGCAGTGTCATTCAAATGCATTCTTGTGGAACAGGCCATATTCCTAGTTGATATATGATGTACCCATCTGTTGATCATTTAGCAACATGCCCATCAATGATTGCTATACATTGAGATCTTTAGTGTCCTTTTTCCTCAAACTTCATTATTTTCTTTATCCTTCGGTGATGTCACTTGTTCATGTCTTGCATAACTTCTCTTTTTTGGTCACAATGTAATTAGGCTTCAGACGCTTGCTGAGCACTAAGGGCCTCTTTGCATGTGGGACAGTGAATTCCGACTCCTGCGTAAACCCCTGATGACACGAGTCCAAATTTTGAGTTTAACTGTATTTAATGCGTCTGATAATTGTTGGATGTGTTGAACACCTCAACTGATGTTAAATTTCGGCAGGTCAAACCTACCGAAATTGAACAGGGGATATTAGGGTATTTACCGTATTGTGTGGATTTTAGTGCGTTAAACAGCAATATCTGTATGTTATTCCCCACAAATATTTAATATGTGCTATTTATCGCACCTGATAAATAATGACTATGGAGTATTGTTAATTAATAACATATACACTTGTAATTAGGTCTTTAGTCGGTGCGTGTCACTGTGGCAGAAGTACTTCGCCGGGCTCTTGATCAAGAGAGTGCAGCACTGGTTCTCTCTGCTGCCTTTAAAACCATCTCTCACAAGATCCTTAAAATTGAACCACAGGATTGGGATCAGCAAAGAGGAACCAATCTGGCTTCCTTCCTTCCTTTCGCCATGTTCTCAGGTAATCAAGACCAAAACATCCATGTCTAAAAACTTCTCTGATTATCTTTGGGTCCAACAGGGCACTTTATTGAACCCTGCTCTTTTTAATATCTATGGGGACCCCTTGGGGTCACTCATGCTCTTTTTTGGCAATTTTTAATGATGTATTTAATGCACCCAGTTGGTCATCTGTCTGGACAAGTCTAAAGATGAGAAAAGAACCTCATTCATTCAATGTTTTACAGCAGTGGCTAACTGTATGGTCTGCAACGCTCTCAAAATTAACACTGATAAGACTGAGTCTTGTTTTAGGGTATCCCAACTAACCTGAGACAGATTTGTTGTGGCCTTCAAATGAAAGTATAGCTCCTGCTCCCATGGAATTTGTATCAAACTTAGGTTTCCATCTTGATTATAAACTATATTTATAACTAAAGTTAATAATATTTTTTCTTCCAATTTCTTTCAGTTTAAGACCTTAAAACAAAACTTTTCAAACCTTATTATTGACTACAGCAAATTGTTGACCAAGCTCTTATTCTATCAAAGCCTGACTATTGTAATAGTCTGTTTTGGGCACCAATTAAATGGTGGTTAACAAGTTACAATCACTTCAGTTTGGCCATCCATTTAATTTTTGAACTTGGAAGAAGAGATCACATTAGTTCGTTGGCTTCCGGTGGAAAAGATCATCTACTTTAGGTCACTTTGCTTACTTCATCCAGCCATTAACAAATTCGGCCTCATGTATTAGAGGATAAACTCGTCACGTACGCTCCGACTTGTATCCTCCATTCAGAGGAGGGTAACAATTCGACATTGCTTTCTTTTAGAAAACGTGCTCTGATGGCGGCCATGATTAGTTTGTGAAAGAAAGAATTCCAGTGCCCGAAGCGATGCTCAGACGCCGGAGCTGAGGCAATTAAACGCCGAAACACCGAATACCGAGGCTAGGAGTCTTTAATCCACTACCAGACACCCCCCCGCCCCGCACCCCGGCCCTTTTTCACGGTCTTGCAGGTTCCTGTTTTCTGATTGTGACAGGTTTGATATCTTTTTCTTTCTCCCTCGTTCTGATCTGTGTGTTTTGCCTTCGCTTGCACTCAGCAAATAATTGATACGGAAACATAAGTGCTGCCACCCAGAATTAAGGACCGATGCCTCCGACAGGCAACCACAGGCTCAGATTAAGCACTTGATGGCGTAAACTTTACTTAGCTCACTGTTAAACTTTGGAATGATCTTCCACACTCCCTAAAAAACTTTGGGGCATATTATCAAGAAACGGTGTTAAAATTATCGCTGCTTTAGCGGCAGAAAACTGCCACTAAAGCGGCGATAATGAGCTTGATAATACGCCCTTGAGAACTCCCATAGAAGCCCATGCTCTGGTGTCAACCTGGGCTTCTATTGAAATTCTCTGCGGCATATTATCAAGCCCATTATCGCCACTTTAGCGGCAGTTTTATGCCGCTAAAGCGGCAATACTTTTAATGCCGGGCTTGATAATATGCCCCTTTGAACGGTACCTCATTTTTAGGAAACAACTGAAAAATGTCCTCTTTGAGTAAACAGTTGACCTTTTGTACTATACTTTTATTCATTGTCAACCTGTTATGGTTTTTTACCGAAATAAAGATCAATTGAATTGAATTGAGTAAACAGTAACTACATAGAAGTAGTATCTATTAGAGGCCACCATATGAGGCATATGAGGGTCTATCCATGGAAGTGTGTGCTACATCCCCAGAGATGTCTATATACTGAAGATCTGCATCAGTGCACTGTGTCAAAGATGATTTTGATTTAATAAAAATGTTCGCTTAACAATATGAACATTGCTGCATTAAAACAAAAACAATTCATTCGACAGAACTGCATTTTCCTGTGCTTGACTGAACTAGGCCCGAATTACACCTAGCATCCATTTTGGATTACAAGGCAGTCATGGCGTTTTTCAGCTTCTCTGTTCATCCCCCACATAACCAAAATGTGCACTATATAATGCTCTGTATTCTCTAAGAAGTGTGGATGAAGCCTTTTGCAACATTTAGGGCTCTTGCCAGTAAAACTGTAAGCTATCAATTTGTGAGACTTTCACTGTTTTTGTGCAACTAGATTTATACTGCCACATCCAATAGGTCCGAATAGAGGATATTGAGATTCATTTAGGGGATAGTGCTAGAATGGTGTCAAGAGGTAACGCTGTATAATTCTGTATTACGATTTGTTTAGATGTTCTCATTGTATGCTGACTCTGCGTTTTCTATCAAATTCTTTAGTGAATTTTCCTATAAAAGATTGAATATTTTTGTTTGCCATTACTCTAGAGACTTAACCCTTGTCGATTTGTCTCATATTTTGGGTTTATAATATTATTACCTTGACTCCATGTCATTCTCTTGCAGCATTTGTTTGAAACGGTATGCTAGTAACCTATATTGATTTATTATTAATTTCGACTAAGTATTGTTTATCGTCATCTGTTTTTCACTTTAAATTATTTAAATAAACCTTCATGCTTTATATTTTATTAATAATGCCAGAGGATCTATTTCCATGAAATGTTAAATATTTCATGTGTGTTTGAGTGTCATTGAGAGACACATTGCTTAATAGAGGCTTGAGGTTAACTCTGTCCACGATCCTGTGTAGGCGCTTTATCTTGACTATGTGATAATACAACAACAGATTCATGCTGCAACTAGTAGTGGTCAATGTGGACCAGTGTCCAAATGTCTAGATTTAGCAGGAGATCAAAGGCCTACGCTTGCTGTGTTCACCACAAGTAGCTATGTGTGGCGGTCAGTGTACTCATTTGGGTGCATATTATCAACAGGCAGCGATAATTATCGCTAAGCGCGCTTAGCACGAGTTTAAATATCGCTGGCTATCGCTGGATTACAATCACCGAGTTAGCGCATTATCATCAACGCTTAACTCCAAGGCGATAAAAAATCCAGCGATAGCGGCAAAATGCCAGAATATCGCTGGAAATGCAGCGATAAAAGCACAGCGATAGGGTAATCGTTGATAATATGCCACGGTGGACTTATCCTGACAATCCACATTGACAAGATGGCTAAGACAGTTTGAATCAGGCGTTCGTATACCAGCGATAATCGCGGTTGGCACGACTTTTGTTATCGCTACGCGGGTCTGGGGTCGGATTGATGATAGAGGGAAGTTGTTTTAGTGACAGTATTCATGTCATTTTAGTGTGGAACGTCCACTTTGCATGTCATTAGCGATAAATATCGCTGACATGCAAAGTGGAGAAAAGACGACTGCTACCTCAAGGAAACACGCGTTAGCGTGTCCTTGATAATGGAGCGATATTTAAATCGCTGCTGAAGCGGCAGAATTGGGCTTGATAATATGCCCCTTGGTGTCTCCTGGGTTCATCACAAAACTCAATAAGTTACTTTCACTTTCAGAGATCTGTGTGAAAAAGATCAGTGAATGCTGCATGTGGCAGTCAGCAGCGCGTGCTGAATATGTCTGCGGGAATGTGATGCAGTAGTTAGCGTGTGCTGAAAGTCTGTGTCCGCGAAGTCAGTGCTGTGCCCTCAAAAATCCCTGATAAGGAAAATTAAAATATTTACCTCATACAGATTAAATTGCTCTGATGGTCTAAATGTAGTAGTGCATACTATGCTGTTAATAGAAAAGTATGTGGTGGGGGGTTGGCTCTGCCCAGATACAGTATGATTTGTATATCTCAAATCAGCCTGCTCCAATTGTATACCCCAACAGGAATGTATCTTGTGTCACTTAGGGCCTGATCTGCATTTTGGCGGACTCCGTAGCAACATATTGGTGTACCCTGTCTGCCAAATTCCTGGTCCGCCCACCATATTTTTAGTCATGTGGACTCCCAGGTTTTCACCAGCGGAGTAAAATCTACTTCTTTGGCACAAGCATGAGGGAGTGCGAGCCATTGGCGTCAGGAATATGCTAGATTGTGTTTTCAGGTTTTATATTTTGTGTACTAATAATGACAATTAACATGACTTCTCATATTTGATTCTGCATATATTAAGTGAATTAAGATGATTATAGCTGGAACACATTTTATATGATGCCTAGAAGTGTGGTTATTAATGTGTTATAATTATGCCACATTTCTGTTAAATGCCATCTTGGATAAGATGGATGCCATAGCCTTCACTTTTTCTTGATTCCCTGCCCCCCCCCCCCCCCCCCCCCCCCTTGTGCATCATCTCCCCACAGAGCCTGCAGGGCACACTCAGACTGACATGCAATGGTTTGATTCCATTGCTGTGGCAGCATTGCTTTCAATGATCTTTCTCCTGTTCCCTATGATTTGAAACATTATGAAGGTCTCTTCTGCTGCCCTCCGCGGTGAATACGCCATTCATTCGCTAAAAGTTCCATTGTTTATATGTTTCATAGCAGTAACAACATCTGCTGATGATGTTAACATGGAGACTGCTGAATATGTTTTTAAAATGGGCTGGCGCTTACGTTTTAAGGTGATGATGTGTATTTTTCTCTGTTTTCTGAGTTGCCAAAGAGATTATGTTTTTCCATCAGGCCATGATGGTTTTGCAGTTTTACTAATTTTTTATGAGAATTGTATATAAGAGCTCCGTGGATTTTGGGGGTGAGACAGAAGGGTTTCCTGTTCTATTAAGGATTCTGTCCAACTTCTTTTTTGATTTTGCTGCTTATTTAGGACTTAGAATACATATGATTTTGCATACTTTGTATGATTTTGTGTCAGAGAGCTTTTATGGCATTACTTCCGGACCACCAGCTTTTGGATTTTGTAATAAAACCCTTCACCTTTCTACTGATTTAGAACTCAATTATTGAGCCGATTCCATTATTTGTTGAACTGTCTTACTCTCCTAATCAACGTTAAAGCAGTGTCTAATGTGCAATTTAGCCTGTGGGAGAACCGAATGAGGTAAAATGTCGAGGTGGCAGAATTCGGGGGTGTCAACATTTTGGGGTTTGGTTTTGCCACAAATACGACCATCTGCCTTAATTAGAGTTGGCAGTCAGATGGCTTTTTTTTACTGTCTGTCACCGCTAAGAATATCCTGCTGGCGATGGACAGTAAAAATGAAAAGTTACCCCCACAGTATGGGAGACAACTTCCATGGTGCTGGGCCCATTATTTGATTTTTTTCCAACAGCAAACTCCAACTTTGGAAGTTTGAGCTTCAAAAAGAAAAAAAAGAGAACATTTTAATGTCCCCGATGGTGGATGCACAGAAAACTTTTAAATGGCTTTTTATGAATGGCATGGTGGAGCTTCATACAAACCCAGAGAGTTCACCGCAGGGCCAGTGGTGAGCTTATAAATTTGATGCGTGGAGTAAAGATAAGGATGCCTAAGAAATGTCTGTATTTTAAAACTCAGAACAATACACAAAAATATGAAACAAGTATAGACCAAACAAATGCTCACAAATTGAAATAGTTTGTTCAATTAACAATCAAATATAGAAAAAGTTTTCACATTTTGAAATTTGCTTCTTTATTTGTATACAGTCTATTCATTTTAATTTATAATTTTAATATTAATTAATTTTGTAAATCAGTTGTGGACTTCCTCAGTAGGCCTTGCGGAGCACGTGGGTCCCACAGACCACAGGTTAAAAACCACTGATATTATAGATTGTGTCAAAAAATATATTACCCAATTGTGATGATTATTAATTCCCAATATTAACTCAAATGGGGCTATACATTTTGTATATGATATTTTGGAACCAGTCTTTATATCAGACTATCTTCTAATTAGGAGAGGATTTCCTAATACACCTGAGAAATTATGAAAGTTTTCCTAATTTAATTTTTTTTTTAGCAGGATTGAAAAGTTTCTTAGTCTTCACCCGCAGTGCCCAGCGATTTTTCTACATAATTATCATTTTAGTGGGTTAATTTTCACATTAATTGTAACCAGTCAATTTCTACATATTTGCGAATAATTCCTACACACACATTTGTGTCACAGGGCTATGCAGGGAATGTTTTCAGATGTTTTTTCTCCTCAAGTTTAAATTTGGCGGAATGTGTGTCCTGCTTTTTATTCCCCAAGGGCCTCATTTACAATATATTTACACACGGCAGCGCAGCAAGCCTTCCTGCTGCGCTGCTGTGTGTCAAAATAAAAGAGCAGGAATGCACTGTATCTAGAAACAGGGCGTTCATCTCCTTCTTCCCCGCGCCAGCGCACAAACAGCAGCCGTGCACCAGCGCAGAGACCCATGTGTCATTTTGCAAGGGTGCCTGCGCTGAAGGGATGGTTGTTTTGGTATAGGAAGGGATACTTTCCTGCACAAAAACAATCATTAAAGGCAGTTTCTGCACCCCTTAAAGAAAGAGGAAAAAACGAGGAGAAATAAAAGTATTTCTCCGCGTTGAGCCTCCTTATGCCTCCCCTGGGGAAGTGTAGGATTCTGAGGCATTCCCAGGTTTACAAAATGTTGTAAATCTGGGAATGCGTCAAGTTCCATAGATGTTGCGTGCAAACACCCATTGAACGCCCTTTTCACGCAGAGACACAATGTGTTTGTAACTAAGCCCATTAGGATGTAGTGCTAGAGTCATAGAGCACAAACTCCGGTAATTAAAAATAGGGTAGAAATGGGGGGGGGGGGCAGCCCGAGTAGCTCTCGTGACGTGCATTCAGTCCACATACTGTGGCGGGATTGCGGCGGCTAACGTCCAGACATATTACAGGGCTTCGCAGCTCTTGGTAATTAATGAATGGTGGTACAGCTCCCAGGCAGACCCAACTTATGCTGTGGACCGACTATTCATGGCAGATACTCCATTGTTTCATCTACTATACAGTAACTCGCCCTTGGACACGCTCCATCCGGCCTGCCGGACGGTGATCCAGATATGGAGGCGAGTGTCCAGGTCTATGGGATGGTGGGGCATGCTTACTGGCACCACCCCCCTCTGGCAGGGATCTCACCTTGGACCGGTTTCGGCCCTAGAGGGGTTTCGCAGATGGGACACTATAGGGATTTCTACACTAGGGGATATAATGCAGGAGCCCACGCTTAAGTCCTTCGAGAGATTGCAGGAGGAGTTTAACTTACACAAATCTCAGTTCCATAGGTATATCTACAGCTTTGCCATGCCTTGTCTCCCCTGATACGACGTCTCACGTCTTTACCTGAATTCCATCCACAGGAGGGGAGACTGTTAATGGGAGATCTAGGGGCCCACAAAATTCATCAACTTTATCAAACCCTCACCACTCACTCACTTACATCAGACCCGGACGACGTGGGAGGCAGATTTACTGGCCCTGACAGACGATGACTGGGCCGAGGCGCTGGCCAGCCCCAGGTACTCCGCCGTCTCCACTAGATACCGGCTGATTCAATTCAAGTATCTCAATAGAATATATTATACTCACCTCCGTCTCTGGAGGATGGGAGCCATTCCTTCCCCTACAGGTCTCCGCTGTGACTCACATGACTGGTCATTCCTCCATGCGGTTTGGGACTGCGTGACACTACAACACTTCTGGTCGGGCGTTTTGGCATGCTTGGGGCGGGTGCTGGCATGGGACATCCCGGCGGATCCTAGACTGACACTGTTACACAGCACTTAGGACATCGGAGGGAATCGATATCAGAGACACCTTCTATACTTGGGCCTCACACTTGCCAAACGGGACATTGCACAACATTGGAAAGCTACATCTCTCCACGGTATTGCGACATGGAAAAAGGTGCTGGATAAATGTATGTCAGCCGAAATAGCAGTGTTTCAGGCGAGGGGCTGCACACAGAAACATGGGAAGATCTGGGCCAGGTGGGCAAAATATCGGGTTATTGACTTATCCCTCCTTACGCCGCAGGAAAATACCAGGACCCTATCGAGCGGCTGGTAGTGAATTACTCACCTGTTTGATATATTAGCTCATTACAGATGTGGATGGACACTGATTCGTTATAATTATATCCGGCTCTTCATGGGATACGTGGTGCGTGGGTTGGGGGCTGGGATGGGAGGGGGAGTTTGGTCTGATGTTCCGCAGACCTTTGGGGGGGACACTTTTCAGTACCTACAGTATCTACAATTTGCCCTGTACATGTATAACTTTTGTTGGGCTCTGCCCACTTGGTACTGCAGAAAATCAATAAAATTTGTTGTTAAAAAAAAAATTGGGTAGAAAGAGGAAAGTTACACAGAGACACTGTTCAGGTAAATGTACTTTTGTGCATGCCTGTGTTTGCACTTGTTAACACATTAAGGGCCTCATTTATAAGGCCCTATGTCACTTTTTTAACGTTCCTGTGGTGCAATGTGCCACAGCATAGTTATTAGGCCACGTAAAGCCACTTTACATGGCTTTTCATGGCCTTATTAAAATGTGCCCCTTTCAAGCAGAAAACTGCGTGAAAGGGGCATTCCATGGGTGTTTATGTGGGTGTTTCCATGCAAAACCCAAGGAACCTGACACATTCCCAGTTTTACGAGGCATCGTAAACCTGGGAGTGCGTCAGAACCTAATGCCATGCCAGGGGTGGCGTTAGGGACTGCAACAAAGAGAAATGAAAAAATGTCTCCTCTTGCTTTCATTTTTATATGTGTGCCGCATTCCACAGCACACATAGAAAAAGGAAAGCGCCTGAATGGATTTATTTTGTGCAGGAAGTGTCCCTTCCTGCACATAATCAATCATCCCTGCAACACAGGCACCCTTGCACTATGGTGCAAAGGTGCCTGTGTTGGCGCACGGCAGCCCATTCTGCGCCGGCGCAGCGGAAAAGGACAGGAATACGCCATATCATAAAGATACAGCGCATTCCTGCCCTTTTCTTTTGCGGTAGGGCAGCTCAGCAAGGAGGCCTTCTGCGCTGCCATTTTGGCAAAAGCCCATAAATAAGGCCCTAAATCCATACTGTGTGGCCCTTTCACTGCTTGGTTTAGTGTAAAATAAACCTGTGTGTGAAATAAATTGATACAAAAACAACGTTATGATGTAAATTTCCCAAAGCAGGATAGTTTTGCAAATTTATGCAAAGTTACAAGGCTTTTCTAGACGTTCATGACAAAAAAAAAAAACTGAAACACATCAATAAACCACGTGCAACCTTACTCTGGCCCAACTTCCAACTTTGCTTTGTTTGTAGTTTAGTCTCCATGGGTCTCTTTGGCATTTATAGAATGAAAGTCTCTGTAGTAGGAATTAGGCTCGCGCGGGATTCTTTGGCACGTTGTTAAAGGCCTCGAGGCTCCAGTAATAGATGCATAATTACATTGCATAAGAGGCGGACATTAATCAGATTAATGCCATACTGGTTCCTAGTTAGTGTCAGATAAATCTGATATTCATCAGAAAATCCAGTGTTTCAAATGAAACTGAAATAGACCACAGACACATAATGCATCACCCGCCACGTAATATGCTGATTTCATCAAAAATATATTTCTGGTTCAGGTTACCCAGACGAACTTGATGGATCGTGCCTTTTAACTGTACTGTGCAAACGACTGACACATTAGGATGTCACTTCCCATGGGAACATGTTTTTTAATAGCTATTCCCAGGTGCAAAGAGCTGTTTGTGCTAATTCTAAGGCGGCAGGGAAGCGGGGCTGCGAAGTGACATTAATCATTTAACGAAACCGGAGAATTTTTCATCCACCCCCAGATTTTATGTTATTTGTATTGAATTGGAATTGACTTGTATATAGCGCTTACTACCAGGTGTTGAAGCACATTACACCCGGTAGCACACTGCTCCAGAACTCCAGTGATTACTCCAGTAGTTACTGTGTAATTCTATAGCATCGATTTGAATTTTTTGTATCCAAAGGACGCTTTTTAGAGAGGCTGTATTTGCTTTGTGACCTTTAGAAATGTCACAGCCGAATTAGTTGCATTGGGAACAGGGTCGGGTACATTTATCGTTTTACTTAGAATTCGGAAAAACTTTAATTCTGATAAGAACTGAATTTATAATCTTGACCCTTAAGGACAACATGATTATTCCTCCTTATGCATTCAGCTAACGCAGTAAACATTTATTTAATCTCTGTATTACAGCAAGAAGACAGCGAATTTAAGGTTTTTATTTTAATGTGTAGGCAGGCAGGCCTAAGGTTTTGCAGCACCAGAGAGGAGTAACCCCCAGGGACATCTGAAAAGATTCACAGAGCTCTAGCCAACACACCTGTATTGTCTTCAATGCTGCTAGATGCACAGTTGATTAGGTCTGCACATATGCCCCAGTCTGGCTTCAGGTAGGTGAGGGATATATATTGTCTTCAATGTGCTTTGCATGGATGCCCCATAAGCACACCGTTAGTTGGCAGGATAACCCCATTACTATAGAGGGAGGCACATTGTAGGATTCTTGATAATGTCTTTCCCATCAGCACGATTTCTTAATTTTGTAATTTAGCATCTCACCAGAATACCACTGGTTGCTGCTTCTTGATAGGGGCCATTCGACAGGAACTTTGTACCTTGTGCTATCAACAGGGAAAATGCAAATTCAACAATTGTTAGGCTAGGGGCAAAGTGAAAGGTAGATGTATGGCATGTAGCTGAATGAAGGTTTTGCACTATGGCAAAAAAGTGCAACGTTTTTTCGCAGTGTCCAGTTACTGAGAATTGTAGAAGGTATGTTTTCTCTAGTTTTCTCTATTTTTCAAATGTGAAAACTGGGACTAAGGCCATGGTTATGAGTCTGGTAGGACAACTGCCAGCCTGCTGCGGCAGTGGTCGGGAACACATCGCCAAGCTGGCGACATCCCGACCTCCTCATTATGGCATGACCGTGGGGCTGGTAGTGTGACGGCGGCGTAGCCATGGTGGTGGCATACTTGGGGGCAGATTTATGTTAGACTTGCGCCACTTTTACGCCGCCGTTGCGTCACTTTTGTGACGCAGCGGCAGCGTAAACCCTGCGCCACGTTGTGCCCTATTTACATCATGACGCATCTATGGAGATGCGTCACGGTGTAAAGACCTGCGCCACGTGAAACCTGCGTCAGGTTTAATGTATGCAGGGTGGGCGTTCCATCGGAAAAAGCCTCAGAAAAATGACGCAGTCAAAATCTACAAGATTTCACTCAGTCACTATTCCGACACTGCTGCGTCAAAACTTTGCGCCTGCTTGAAGCAGGCGTAAGGCATGACGCAGAATGTTAGGTATGGGCAGCCCCTAAACATTGCTGGAGTTGCGTCGTGCTTGCGACACGACTCCAGAAATGCGCCGCCCTTACACCATCAGATGTGTCACGCATCTGTTTATCCTTGCGCCACGATGCGCTGCATTGTAAATGCGGCGCATCTGTGGTGGCACAAGGGTAAACTTGCGTGACGCATCTCTCCTGGCGCATCCCTGCTGATTTGCAGGGATGCGCCAGGAAACATAAATCTGCCCCTTAGGCTCTAGGAAAGAACCTGAAACCAATGCCAGCTGCACTGCTGAGTCTCCAGCAAGATAGGCGCACTGTTTCCATGCACCATGTCGTGCATGGCAAACAATGCGCGCACCGGAAATGCAAGCGTGGTGGAGGGAGCACAACATGGTCCCTGCCCACAATTCACATGGGCGTATTCGCCCTGAGGCCCTTTTTGGGGCCCCTTACCTGCCTTTCCGCAGACCTTTTCATGGCGGTGTCCTCACCATGAAAACGTTGGCAGAAAGGCAGGTCATAATGAGGACGGTGGTGCAGGAGCAGGAACTGCCTCCAATAGCTGCCTCTGCCTCTCCCGCCGCGCGAGCTCGGACCTTAGCAGTGGCAGTGGTCTGGAGGGGGCCTAGAGGTGGTGTCCCCACCTGCCTTGTAATCGGGCGGCCGGACTGCCAGGTATGGGGTTGTCGGTCCACCAAAACGAAGGTGGTCCCCGGACTGCCAGGGTCAAAATCCGGCCTTAAGTATGAGGCAAAGTCAATGTGTTTCATTACTAATGATAAAAAAGACTATTCAGTCTGCCTAGTTTAAAAAAAAAAGCATGACTTGGTTTTGTATTAAGCAACAAAACGGTTATCCATGTTTCACCATTTTTTAAACTATTTATGCTGAAGCAGCACATTTCTGTATTAAGGACTGGCTGGAGAAACATCCCTCCCCTCTCCCCCAGATTAATGGAGCAAAGATCATGCAATAAATGTGCTGTGTTCTTTGCACCACTGCAGTTCCTATAACAGAGCCAAACGGTGTAAAAGTGCAAGGTTGTGTCCTCGTATGATGCTGCTTACGTGGTGTTTAGCTGTAGAGATATGACAGCCGTGTCACTTAGGGTTGCTGGGTGATGTGTTCCTGTAGCTGATAGTTTCAGTAATTATTTATGTTCCTTCTATCTCCATGAAATGAAGCATTCCAATTAGGATGCAGTGTCTGATTCCTCAGTCATTAAAAGCATCTCCGACAGATCCAGCCTCTCACACGCACCTAATTATAGTGGAAAAGCTCAAACTATAAAGTCTGGCATCAGGAAAACACCAGGTATTGCACCTTACGGTGACACTGCCACTTCTCACCCCCTGTCCTTCTCTTTAACTCCTCTGCCTCCATCTTTCTCTCTACCTCGTTCTCTCCCCTCTCTCTTTCTCTATCGCTCTTTCTGTCTCTTTCTCTTGTCTCTCACCTTCACTCTCTCTCCCCTATTACAATTTAATATAATTATACAATAAATATGTTTTTTTTCATACAGTTCTTGCTATCACCTATATGCTTTGGGTGGTGCTGCAATTAACAGGATATTTAGACAAAATATTGTGTTGGAAATATTGTGATGCAAAATATTGTTGTCAAGAATATAGTTTTTTTCAGATAAGTAACATTGTTGTTAAGACTATCGCTGCTGGCAGTATCAGTTTCAATAATATAGTTCTAAAAATAATTGTTTTGTAAATATCTTAGTGTGTTTTAGTTCATATATTAATTTTATGTGTTATTGTTTACATAATTGTTCATATTTTTTAATACAATTTTAATTGTAAGTGATTGGTATTTTCTAATTTAATTACTGATAGTTATTTATAGTGTTGTAGTGGGATGCTAGGTTTGTAGGGGTTTTGGGTGGGAAGTTAAACTGCATGTGTATAAGTATATATATACAGCTTTAAGGAGTAAATATTATTTACATGTATTTAATTTTTACTATATTAAAGTTACAATTTTAAAATATGTATGGTTTACAAGTTTAATCTATATATATATATATAATATGTATTGAAAATGATCTCTTTGTATGTTTTTTAATGATATTAGTGTGAAACAATATTTAATTTTTGACGTTTTTGTGCTTACTATTATAAGTATAGGCACACCATATTTTTGTAAACAATACTTTTGACACAATAATGTTGTTACACAATATTATTGCTTTTGATATTGTGTCAGCGATTCAATTAACAGGGTTTTCTGTTAACCAATTCTGTTCTATGGTATTGTACAGCATGGTGGGGTATTATCTAAAACGAATGTGGTAGGTTTTCGCACTAATATAACACCTCAAAATGATAACTCGTCCCTTTTTGTCTACTTTTTCACACTGTCGAATCATCTGCTGTATTTTTCTTCAGACTTTTATCATTTGAAAACCTATGTAACTGTTTACTTTCTCTCACTCTTTTCACCCCATATATAGATAGGATCTTATATCAGACTGGAAGAGCATAGATGTTGCAGCTTTAGCACTTAAATTGAATCTTAGATTATTTGTAGGTTTGGGTAGCTTCTTGGACGTGCTTCCTGCAAAAATCAACCTTTCAGGTGAGGTGATGGGTAACACTGGAATGGAATTTTCAAAAGTCCCGCAGTGATTGCTGAAAGCAGTGTAATTCTGCACTCTATGGGGTATATTCACAAGAACGTGTGCTAAACATCACCTAAAAATGCTAACGCAACTTTACACATCGCAGCCTATCGGGGGGAAAATAACGCCGTGTCAACGTGGTATTCACAACACGGCGGTACCATGCAATAGTCTGGCGAAAACGCGGCCAATGTCCGCGATACAACCACCTCGACGGAGATAAAAACACAAACCTCAACGTGGAAAAACATGCGATGGGCCAAAGCGCGATGAGGAAATCAGCGATAAGCAGTGCCAGGCCTGCAATACACACATGGCAGGTGGGAATAAACACAACAAAAGCCTGAAAAAGAAAGACAAATCAAGCAGAAAACAACAGCCAAGCACAATGGAGGCAACCCAAGCCAGGATACAACCCCACAAGCCCTATTGGCAGCAAAACATTGTACATGGCAGGCCTTGGAGGATAATGGAAGAAAACCAGAACATCCGGAATGATGCAAAACGCTCAAACAAGCAGAAACACGCTAATAACAAGAAGGCAGCAATGCACATTGAGGTGGGAGTCCAGCGCCACACCAGGAGCTGGATGACATGGAGGAAATGATGTCCACCACATCGGTCTGGAGATGGTGACAGGACTCGGGGACCTGAAACTGCCCAAAACAACAGACACAACAGCAACAGGGAGAGGAACCAGCAGGGACTGGGGGAACGGGGGAGATGGTCACATTGGCACACATGCACAATTAAGCACAGCACAACTGCAGACAAACTATGCCCAAGAGTAACAACTCCAACCAAGAGCACAAGTCACACAACCCGGCAATATCACAACACTTAACAAGCACAGAAGTGAAAATCACACTGCCTGAAAGGGAGAAGGGTGAGCCAAATCACCAATGCAGCACACACACATAGGAAGCAGAGCACCCCAATATCGAACACAATGTGATACAAACACCAGCATTTGCACAACCAAACACAGGACACAAGTGCACCCGCCTGCAGCCGGTAAACGGCCATACGCATCTGGCAAAGCACAAAACAGGCACATGATAATGCACAAGTCCAAACCCACAGTCCTGATGAGGTAGCAATGCACGTATGGCAGGGAGCCAGAGAGACCGTGACACACACATTGGCATACAAATCAAGACACAAGTGTGGAAACTTTATCAACAAGTGCGTGTCAGTACAGCCACAAGAAGTGCCACTATATGCCGACCAATGCAGCAGCATGTCTGAATGAGGAACGTAGGAAAGCGCCCATGTCCACCTCGGGGGAGTCCATCACCAACACAAGTCAGTGCCAACCTGCGTTGGTGGTCCGCCCATGAATCATGAGTCCAGGCCAATGCAGCCACGTCCACTGTTGTCTTGGGACATGTGACCAGATTCCCAACATGCACCCAGGCATCGGGACACGTGTAATGGGTCACATCCAGTTGTGGCTGCAGGTACCTTGTCACACGTCCATGAACGCGAGTGCAGCTGCGTAGGCCAACATCTCCAATGAGTGATCGTTGTCCACCACATCTGATATGCCGTCGACGTAATCCATCAGCTGACCCAGACAGATGTGCTGACTCCAACCACTGGACCCAATGTGCACCAAAGCCCAATCGGATAGTGGCTCAATGTGCTCATTGCACACAAAGACTTGTGCAATCTCCCAGGTCCAGTTTCCAGCCTGCATGCCAAACATCCATGCATGCCATAAACCGGCATCACAGTGACACTCCTGGTCGTGGGCCAATCAGGGGGCACACACACACGTCATAATCCAAGTCAGCTACCATCACGTTGGAGAGGCAGACATCCATGGACCACTCGAAAGTGCACGAGGGACAATGCAACACAGGCTGAACGCAGGTGGCGTCCGCAAGGCGGAAGCTCAGCCGGTAACTGATCTGGAGCAATGCCAATGGCGGTGCCCCCAGTACATGCAGCAAACGTACACGGTACAGCTCCACGTGACTGGAGTAGACCATGTGTCTGGGATGGTCTGCCATTGCGTCAGTGGCTCTGCTTGAAGCGGCACTGGCTTGCCATGCGCAAGTCCTGTGGATGAAATGGCACAGCTCGGTGCAATGAGCAGTGTCTGTGTGCAACGGGTGCAGGCCTGGGGTGGGGTGGGAGTACGTGTGAAGGCCATTTCATGCACGGTAACTACGACCAAGGACGTCTGTGTGTGGGATGTGTACACGTTGGTCTCACATCGGGCAGTGCATAGTGTGGGAGTCGCAAGCAAAAGCTATCATATCTGTCAGGGGGTGCTGCCCACATGCAAGTTCCTGCTCGGAGCTGCAGATTTGCTACCGCCTGATAGTTCAGACAAAGGACCTTTCATCCCTACAGTAACTTCACCATCTGCATGCATACAGGAGATGTACAGAGGCCTGTTGTGGGTGTGGTGGGATGTCTGCGACCCTGGGAATCATGGATGTGGCACATGAGCAGCCTCATTGTGTGTTACATTGCCACACAGTTGCTCCTCCCTCCCACAAGACCCCACACTTGTGTGCGCTGCGCAGTTGCATCACTGGCACTCCTATGGCACACCATTGTAATGCCTGTCCACGCATGTCCAGCGGCATGCCAACAACACCGTGATGCTGGCCTTTGAAGGTGGGTGGCCACGTGAGTGTGGGCCAATGGACCGGACAGGTCAGACACAGGTGTACAGCCCATGGCTGGTTGTGATCGTGCTGCGAATGAGGTCAGGCAACTGACTCATGCATCCACAGGACTGATACACATAACACTTGGCATGCATATGCCAATACCCCGAGCGGTCTTGCGCTCCTACATGTCCCCATACGGTCGGGTCTGCCCTCCTGGTGCATGCCACACTGCAACATCGACTACTGTGGCCCTGGTGGCGACAACACCCCAACACAGAGACACACTTACCGCACTTCCTGTCCAAGGCCAGGTCTGAGCCACGCCCTGCTCCCCCTCCCGAATCAGCACACCCCTGACTGACCTGACGTACGCCGGACCAGCACACGCCGCTTGTGCATGCAGGGGGGTGCGTGCACAGCTACATGTCCAGGGCCACTGCCAATGCTGAGGTGACATGGTAACGTCCAATGAAGACAGCACACTGTGATTAGGGGTGGGCGAGAATTTCCGTTCCGCTCACGGAATTTGCGACATTTCGACATTTTCGCGTTCCGCGCGGAACGCGAAAATGTCGAAACTTCCGCGATCCGCGACCGGAACGGACATATGCAGGTGCAGGACAGGATTCATTCTGGCACGATGCTCCTGTCACAAAAATTAAACCTCAACAGGAAGCACTTACAGATATAAATAAAGCAGGTGCCCGAGTTGGAGCTCAAATTCAGTAACGCATTAATCAGCACAAAACATTCGGGAGTAGCTAGGTCGAGGTTGGGCAGGTGTGCTTTTCTCCCCACATCTACCGTCAAAAATTAGCTGTGATCCTCGATGGAGCTCTGTGCATCCACGACTTTCTCGAACTCAAACCCCCGTGTAGCTCCTGACGCCAGGAGGTTCTGTCTCCTCGTCTGCTGCTCTGATCGGTCTCTGGCCCTTTATAAACAAGCGGCATGTGAACTGCATGGAAGCCTCGCTACACACACCAGCGGTGGGCATCGTCTTTCCGCCCTTTCCCCCACTATGATGGACAGCTGACTCACGGAACCCCGGGGCCCGTCGGCGCAGTGGCAACATTAAAGACACACATGGTCACTGTAGACAACTCTTCTGGCCCTTTACGCAGCTGTAGTGTAGGAAAAGCACTATACATTTACCCAACGAGGTAGCACTTACTGATTAGCCAGTAGAAAGTACTCCGAGTCCAGTTTTCTTATCTCTCCCATCAAAAATTAGCTGTGATCCTCGATGGAGCTCTGTGCATCCACGACTTTCTCGAGCGCAATCCCCGTGTAGTTCCTGACACCAGGAGGTTCTGTCTCCTCGTCTGCTGCTCTGATCGGTCTCTGGCCCTTTAAACAAGCGGCATGTGAACTGCATGGAAGCCCCGCCACACACACCAGCGGTGGGCATCGTCTTCCCGCCCTTTCCCCCACTATGACAGACAGCTGACTCGAGGGCACCCAACCGGAAGCACTAATCTCCGCGATCTCGCAAAATATCGCGAGATCGCGGAGATTTTGTGCCGTTTCGCGATATTTGGCGAAAGGCACTTCCGGTAATTCCGCCCACCCCTAACTGTGATGTTGCAGGGCCCGTGCCCATCATGCTGACTCAATGACCACACGGACATACTTGCTCAGATGGTGTGAATAGCTACTGGGCAAGTGCGCATGGCCACATTTATTAGCAGGCACACATACCGAATGACACCTGTGTTGGATGTGTGTGGAGTGGGTGCACACCAGCCAGCAAGGGCTGCCTGCTGCAGTCAGAAATCAACAACAGTGTACATTGTGAAGGACACAATCATTCAACCATGAAGGCTCCATGACTTGTGCTGCACAGAGTTAGTGGCCCCGAATGCACAGGTTCCTGCATGGGCCTACCGCCACGGGCCGCTGACTTGCAGGGCACTGGGGCTTGTCGCGGAGTGTCTCGGTGGACAGTGGAAGGTGTACCCCCAGGGCATGATGCAGAGGGCAGGATCACGCTGAAACAGTCTCTATGGTGGAGATGAATGGAACTGACACATGTGGGACACCAGGCCCGGTCCTGCCAGATGAAGATGCAGAAGACCACCAGGCCATGGACTCAGACGCCACCAAGGTCCAACCAGATGGTGTCCATGACTCACTGCGCACAGAGTTAGTGGCACCAGTGCTGTTCGGGGATACCGCCTACGTTGAGGTGTGTCCAATGGTGTGGAATCCTCCACATCTTACCGAAGACACAGTTCCACATGTGTGACCTACTGGACTGCAGTGTAGGCCTGAGGCAGCGGTCAGCACGGGCCATTCACTGAGTGTCGCCGGCTTAGGTTGGATGGCCCCACAGGCCTGCGTAGTTCAGGTTCAGTGGCACCATGGGACGCGGACTTGCGGCGAACAGGGTTGATGGCACCAGGTCAGTTGTTGATTTTTTTCGATCACCTCCGTGACTCTGATCCGGCTTTCGTCCGGTCTGAGCCGCATCTTCCTCTTACTCTTCTCCGTGCGTTCACTGCTGTGGACTCTGCCATTCATGATTTGCGACTATGTGCTGGATGTGGGACCTACTGGTCTGCAGGATATGCCTGAGCCCTCATTCACGTGCCGCTGGCTTGCGTTGAACACGGTTAGTGTCACCACGTGTCGCCGGCTTGCGTTGAACAGGGTTAGTGGCACCACGTGTTGCTGGCTTGCGTTGAACAGGGTTAGTGGCACCACGTGTCGCAGGCCTGAGATATGGAATTATGCCTCACTGATCAAAGGGAGTCTGGTGCTGTGGCCGCTGCCATACACTTGGGGTCACTGCCATTCAGGACTCAGGACACAGTTCCACATGTGGGAACAACTGGGGCAAAGGGGACGCCGGTGGAGTATGTCACTGAGAAAGGAGTAATGTCGGTCAGCATCGGGGTAGCCAGCGATGGTCTGCAGAGGCTGAAGAGGACGCAGGACTGGTGCCTTGAGCTTGCACCGGCATGTGGTGGTCCTCTCTGACACACGCTGGTGTAGACAGGTGAGTGGAGCTTTGATGATGCGCTGGGGCAGGCAAGATGGGTCTGGGGACCAGTGGCCTGGGGTGCAGCAGGAGCACAGGGACACAGGTCCTGCCACGCTCGGCGCAGGACTCGTGGCGGGCTGAGAGGCACCGCCCTTTCAGACACGTTGTCCATTCCGAATGAGAACCACTCACAGAGTGACAGGCCTTTTGTTCACACCCATATGCAGGCCTGGCATATGCAGGTCCAACCACTATGCACGCGCATGCAGGGGCGGACGTGATGTGAGACATTTCCGTGTTCTGCCCCACAGCCTGTGGGGACATGGTAGCGTCCACTGGCCACTACACTCCATGCACCAGCAGTTAATCTCCCCATGGCCATTTCCGTGGTTTGCAATCTGTGGTCTGTCCCGCACCTCCACGCCACACCTGGCAGTGGGTAGGTTCACATTCCTTAGTCACTTGCTGCTCTCGCACATGCCTGCTCCATGCCTCTCCTCACATCCTGCTATTGTGTGTCTGTGGTACTATGCCGTGTCTGGGTTGTGGGCATCGTCTAGGCAGGATTCCCAATGGAGTCGTGTTGTCGTGTTGTTGTGTCTGGTCGGTTGGCATATTGTGTGTCATGTTGTATGTCGTTGTGCTGTGAGCCCATTGAAAGTGTCGTGAGTTGCATGACTGTGGGCTGGAGGTGTGTGGTGTGTTTATTTTGGACTTACCAACGGGCACGGGCACTGCATTTCCATGTGTGCCATCCTGGGAGCGCTGGGTGATGATGGACTGTAGGGAGATGTGAGTTTCATGCACTCTATTTTTTTTTTTAACAGAGTTTTTTATAACGTGAACTTGACCCGAATCGGGTATCAGAGAGCGCTTCACATAGCATCAGTTGCGTTACATGAGGACACATTCAATTTTTGAATTTGTTTTTTAGGCACGGGGAGATTAAGTGATTTGCCCAGAATCACAGGATGTTTAGCATCATTGCCGAGACTCAAACCCAGTTCCCCAGATTCAAGGACGACCGCCCTCGCTGTTAGGCCAACTCCTCTCCCCCACTCTGCGTGGGGAGTTGGCCACGACATTGTTGAGGAGTCCCAGGCGGTCCACTATTGCCTGCACATTCATGGTATGCATGTGCTTTCTGTTGTGGTAGTTGTGTGCAGTGTGGGCAGGGGGTACGAGTTGTACATGTGTGCAGTTGTTTGTCCCTGACACGTGAGGGAATCCAGCTATGGCGTAGGGGCCTTGCTTGGTCTCCAGCTGCTCCTGCGCAATGTGGTTGATGTGGGGTTGCTGTGGTACCAGGCTGATGTTGGCATCCAGGACAGGTGTGATGATCTTGGATGGGGCTGGCTGTGTGACTCCTCCGATTCTGGCAGTTGTGGGTTGGATGGTACCAGAGGCCGGCATGTGCTGCGCAGCCGGCTGCTTTGTCTGCGGTGGGATATTGGTTGTCCGCTGGGTTGGTACCGTCAGCAGGTGGGGGATGTGGGTCAGGATGCGGGGGATGGTTGTTCTTTTGGGCATGTGGTCGGCAATGTCCTCCTCTGGCGTTGGGTCTGGGCGGCAGGTGCGTTTCAGGTGGGTTTGCTGGCTTTGTGTACGCTGCCTCTGTGGTGTTCCCAGGGGACGGGACGGGTCCTGGGGGTGGTGGCGGTCCTGGGGGTGGTGGCGGGCCTGGGGTGGTGGTGGTGGGTGTTGTGGTCCTCATGGGTATCTGCGTTGCATTATCATTGTGTCCATGGCATCTGTGGGTGTTCCGGTGTGGCTCTTGGCTGGGCTTCCTTTTATGCTGCAGGTAGTCATCCTGCTTAACACCAGCAAAAGGCAGGTATTAATTCCCTGCTGCTACCGCGGCTTATCGCCTGTTTTTGGATCGCATCGCAGATCTGGCAGTTCGTTGCGAAAGTGGTGTTGTGGTTTTTTCGTGTGTTTTTGCACGGGAATGCCTACTCTGCATCTCATTAGGGTTAGTTGGTGGTGTCCACCATGGAGATAAATTTTGGGGCAGTTATCGTCGGAATACTGCCATTGTCTTCAGTTTGCACCAGCTTGTGAATGGGGTGTTAAATATATCTCCTCTTTTGATGCGTTAAGGTGGAGACAAATTGGAGATAAGTCCTTGTGAATATCCCCCTATGTGTGGCTTACAGACACTTCACTTGACTCAGTAACTGGCAGGGAAGATGGAGGTAGCACGCCCCTTCTGTTACATATTTCTGTGTATCTATGTGCTTTTACTTCAGAGCCGTGTTTATTGTAGAGCCTGAGAGCAATTCTCCTACAGGGAATGGCCTTGGTTTATTGTTGCCTTACCTTGAAATGTGTCTGTTACTTGCTAATGGAACTGTTTATTGCGTAAAACTACGTGGCCATCTTCGGAGGTGTGGTCCAGGCTTCACAACAACAAAGTTATTCCAGTGCTGTGGTTGGCACATCACATGGGAGCTTTTCCAGAAGGAGTTTATAACTTCAATGAAGCACGGTGTAAGGCAGGTATTATTCTGGTGTCATGCAGGATGCCTCTTTAAATATAATGAATGACAAACTCGGTTTGTTCATTACTGTGCAATTTATTAATCCTGGTATAATACTGGTTTAATACTCTCTAAGTACAAAGAGAAACATGTACCTGTTGAAGATATGTACTACTTAGGAGATGTCTGCTAGGAAAAAGACGTATTGATAATAGATATGCGCCAATGCAGACGTTAAAATTGCAAGCAACATATATGCGCCAGTAATGAAATTAGTTTTAATAAACTATGGATTTCTCTTAATAGAAAATGTAGATAGGCACAAAGATTACTATAAAAAGATTTAGTAGCCTTGAAGGAATCCTTTATACATTCACAAACTGCACTTTTCTGTAAGTTTACACTTTTGAGTATTCACAAATTGACAAATGACACTTTTGTAGTAGCTTACACTTTTGTGGTAAGTCCAGCACTGTACATAGCCAACCATTGGTACTGCAACACCATAGTGTAGAAAACAATGGCTGCGGGGACTTAAAATAAAAAAATATTTGGAAAAAATGTGAAATTAAAGTATATGAGTTTAAATAAATAAAAATAGAAATAAAAATGAATGTAAAAATATAACTTGATATTAAATATTTGTTATTTCATTATAAACACCTATACCATTTTTATATGTATTTTTTACATTAATTTCAGAGGCACGTTGGATGTGGAACGCTGGGTTACACATTTTGCTTAATTTGTAAAAAAAAAAAACATTAGAGCCGGGCCCCAACATTTTTCTCAGAAGCACGTCAAAGCTATCAATGGTCAGGGCACTGGTTTAATATTCTTAGTAAGGCATCCTCTCTCGATTACCCCATTGCTGCTATAGCTTTAGACGCAGAAAAGGCGTTTGACAGAATAGGATGGGATTTTATGTTTCAGGCACTCAAATGGATAGGATTTCCTCCTAAATTAATTTCTCTTATCTCCATTTTATATTCCAGTCCTAAAGCTTCTATTTTTGTGAATGGCAAGATTTCTGATTATTTTCCTCTTTCTAGAGGAGTGCGCCAAGGCTATCCTCTCTCTCCTCTTATATTCATAATAGCGTTAGAACCCTTTTTAACCAAAATTAGACTAGATGAAAAACTAACTGGCTTCCAACTTGATACCTCTCATGTCATATTATCTGTTTATGCAGATGACATCCTTTTGTACTGTTCCAATCTGGCCACTTCCATTCCTTCCTTTTTATCTCAAGTCGATATCTTTTCTCAGTTATCTGGTTATCGTCTTAATTCAGATAAATGCGAAATTCTACCGTTATGGTGCCAATTCCGATCCGGTAAAACCCGGGTACAAATGGTCATAAGGAGCTTTTTCTCTGTCCGACTCGCACCCGGGAAAAACACCTTACAAACTTGCAAGTACGATTCGCACAGAAATACCATTTCCGTACGAGTCGTAAAAAACACTGACCGGCAAAAAAATACATACAAATCTGATTCTGGACGGCGCATACGCGACGTCCGGACGGAGTCAGGCAGCGTTTTACGGACCAGCAAGTACGATTCGTGCCTACGTCACTCCGCATGTAGCATTTTTTACAGGAGCCAAAAACTGCCGGGAAATTGAGGACGACGTGAACAAGGAGCACCGGTACGCGACGGACTGCGATGGACCCCAACCTACGCGTCATTCCGGCCCTCATAGCCTTCGACCTCGTGTTCAGAAACCGACGCAGACGCCGCAGAAGGTCAGAACAACCCCCAGCGGCAAAGGGGGGGGTGCAAGGGGCAGGAAACATAACCCACACCCCACAAAATACAAATACAACCTGCACAATAATTACCTCCATGGTCTGGTCACTTCGGCGGGCGTGTCCACCAATCCCACGTCCCGCCACAATGGAAGTGGACGCGTACCCGTCACCACCATAATGGTGGTACGGGACGTACCCATGCCCCTCAGAGCGTGGGTACGGTCCGTACCACCATTGTAGTGGTGATGTAGGGGTACGCGTGTACGGCCCGTACCCATGCCCCTCAGAGTGTGGGTACGGTCCGTACCACCATTGTAGTGGTGATGTAGGGGTACGCGTGTACGGCCCGTACCCACGCCCCCAGAGCGTGGCTACGGTCCGTACACGCGTACCCCTACATCACCACTACAATGGTGGTACGGACCGTTCCCACGCCCAGAGCATGGGTACGGTCCGTACACGCGTACCCCTACATCACCACTACAATGGTGGTACGGCCCATACCCATGCCCCCAGAGCGTGGGTACGGTCCGTACACACGTACCCCTACATCACCACTACAATGGTGGTACGGCCCGTACCCACGCCCCCAGAGCGTGGCTACGGTCCGTACACGCGTACCCCTACATCACCACTACAATGGTGGTACGGACCGTTCCCACGCCCCCAGAGCGTGGCTACGGTCCGTACACGCGTACCCCTACATCACCACTACAATGGTGGTACGGACCGTTCCCATGCCCCCAGAGCATGGGTACGGTCCGTACACGCGTACCCCTACATCACCACTACAATGGTGGTACGGACCGTACCCACGCCCCAAGAGCATGGGTACGGTCCGTACACGCGCACCCCTACATCACCACTACAATCGTGGTACGGACCGTACCAACGCACCCAGAGCATGGGTACGGTCCGTACACGCGTACCCCTACATCACCACTACAATGGTGGTAGGGACCGTACACATGCCCCCCAGAGCATGTGTACGGTCTGTACCACCATTGTAGTGGTGATGTAGGGGTACGCGTGTACGGACCGTACCCACGCCCACAGAGCGTGGGGACGGTCCATACACGCGTACCCCTGCATCACCACTACAATGGTGGTACGGCCCGTACCCACACCCACAGAGCATGGGTACGGTCTGTACACGCGTACCCCTACATCACCACTACAATGGTGGTACGGACCGTACCCACGCCCCCAGAGCGTGGGTACGGTCCGTACATGCGTACCCCTACATCACCACTACAATGGTGGTATGGACCGTACCCACGCCCCAAGAGCGTGGGTACGGTCTGTACACGCGTACCCCTACATCACCACTACAATGGTGGTACGGACCGTACCCACGCCCCCTGTGCGTGGGTACGATCCGTACACGTGTACCCCTACATCACCACTACAATGGTGGTACGGACCGTACACACGCCCCCCAGAGCCTGTGTACGGTCCGTACCACCATTGTAGTGGTGATGTAGTGGTACGCGTGTACGGACCGTACCCACGCTCTGAGGGGCGTGGGTACGGGCCGTACACGCGTACCCCTACATCACCACTACAATGGTGGTACGGACCGTACCCACGCCCCCAGAGCGTGGGTACGGTCCGTACCACCATTGTAGTGGTGATGTAGGGGTACGCGTGTACGGCCCGTACACACGCCCCTCAGAGCGTGGGTACGGTCCGTACCACCATTGTAGTGGTGATGTAGGGGTACGCGTGTACGGCCCGTACCCACGCCCCCAGATCGTGGGTACGGTCCATACACGCGTACCCCTACATCACCACTACAATGGTGGCACGGCCCGTACCCACGCCCCCAGAGCATGGGTATGGTCCGTACACGCATACCCCTACATCACCAATACAATGGTGGTACGGCCCGTACCCACGCCCCCAGAGCGTGGCTACGGTCCGTACACACGTACCCCTACATCACCACTACAATGGTGGTACGGACCGTTCCCACGCCCCCCACCATGGAGATACATTTTGGGGCAGTTATCGTGGGAATACTGGCATTGTCTTCAGTTTGCACCAGCTTGTGAATGGGGTGTTAAATATATCTCCTCTTTTGATGCGTTAAGGTGGAGACAAATTGGAGATAAGTCCTTGTGAATATCCCCCTATGTGTGGCTTACAGACACTTCACTTGACTCAGTAACTGGCAGGGAAGATGGAGGTAGCACGCCCCTTCTGTTACATATTTCTGTGTATCTCTGTGCTTTTACTTCAGAGCCGTGTTTATTGTAGAGCCTGAGAGCAATTCTCCTACCGGGAATGGCCTTGGTTTATTGTTGCCTTACCTTGAAATGTGTCTGTTACTTGCTAATGGAACTGTTTATTGCGTAAAACTACGTGGCCATCTTCGGAGGTGTGGTCCAGGCTGCACAACAACAAAGTTTTTCCAGTGCTGTGGTTGGCACATCACATGGGAGCTTTTCCAGAAGGAGTTTATAACTTCAATGAAGCACGGTGTAAGGCAGGTATTATTCTGGTGTCATGCAGGATGCCTCTTTAAATATAATGAATGACAAACTCGGTTTGTTCATTACTGTGCAATTTATTAATCCTGGTATAATATTGGTTTAATACTCTCTAAGTACAAAGAGAAACATGTACCTGTTGAAGATATGTACTACTTAGGAGATGTCTGCTAGGAAAAAGACGTATTGATAATAGATATGCGCCAATGCAGACGTTAAAATTGCAAGCAACATATATGCGCCAGTAATGAAATTAGTTTTAATAAACTATGGATTTCTCTTAATAGAAAATGTAGATAGGCACAAAGATTACTATAAAAAGATTTAGTAGCCTTGAAGGAATCCTTTATACATTCACAAACTGCACTTTTCTGTAAGTTTACACTTTTGAGTATTCACAAATTGACAAATGACACTTTTGTAGTAGCTTACACTTTTGTGGTAAGTCCAGCACTATACATAGCCAACCATTGGTACTGCAACACCATAGTGTAGAAAACAATGGCTGCGGGGACTTAAAATAAAAAAATATTTGGAAAAAATGTGAAATTAAAGTATATGAGTTTAAATAAATAAAAATATAAATAAAAATGAATGTAAAAATATAACTTGATATTAAATATTTGTTATTTCATTATAAACACCTATACCATTTTTATATGTATTTTTTACATTAATTTCAGAGGCACGTTGGATGTGGAACACTGGGTTACACATTTTGCTTAATTTGTAAAAAAAAAAAACATTAGAGTCGGGCCCCAACATTTTTCTCAGAAGCACGTCAAAGCTATCAATGGTCAGGGCACTGGTTTAATATTCTTAGTAAGTCATCCTCTCTCGATTACCCCATTGCTGCTATAGCTTTAGACGCAGAAAAGGCGTTTGACAGAATAGGATGGGATTTTATGTTTCAGGCACTCAAATGGATAGGATTTCCTCCTAAATTAATTTCTCTTATCTCCATTTTATATTCCAGTCCTAAAGCTTCTATTTTTGTGAATGGTAAGATTTCTGATTATTTTCCTCTTTCTAGAGGAGTGCGCCAAGACTATCCTCTCTCTCCTCTTATATTCATAATAGCGTTAGAACCCTTTTTAACCAAAATTAGACTAGTTGAAAAAATAACTGGCTTCCAACTTGATACCTCTCATGTCAAATTATCTGTTTATGCAGATGACATCCTTTTGTACTGTTCCAATCTGGCCACTTCCATTCCTTCCTTTTTATCTCAAGTCGATATCTTTTCTCAGTTATCTGGTTATCGTCTTAATTCAGATAAATGCGAAATTCTACCGTTAAGGTGCCAATTCCGATCCGGTAAAACCCGGGTACAAATGGTCATAAGGAGCTTTTTCTCTGTCCAACTCGCACCCGGGAAAAACACCTTACAAACTTGCAAGTACGATTCGCACAGAAATACCATTTCCGTACGAGTCGTAAAAAACACTGACCGGCAAAAAAATACATACAAATCTGATTCTGGACGGCGCATACGCGACGTCCGGACGGAGTCAGGCAGCGTTTTACGGACCAGCAAGTACGATTCGTGCCTACGTCACTCCGCATGTAGCATTTTTTACAGGAGCCAAAAACTGCCGGGAAATTGAGGACGACGCGAACAAGGAGCACCGGTACGCGACGGACTGCGATGGACCCCAACCTACGCGTCATTCCGGCCCTCATAGCCTTCGACCTCGTGTTCAGAAACCGACGCAGACGCCGCAGAAGGTCAGAACAACCCCCAGCGGCAAAGGGGGGGGTGCAAGGGGCAGGAAACATAACCCACACCCCACAAAATACAAATACAACCTGCACAATAATTACCTCCATGGTCTGGTCACTTCGGCGGGCGTGTCCACCAATCCCACGTCCCGCCACAATGGAAGTGGACGCGTACCCGTCACCACCATAATGGTGGTACGGGACGTACCCATGCCCCTCAGAGCGTGGGTACGGTCCGTACCACCATTGTAGTGGTGATGTAGGGGTACACGTGTACGGCCCGTACCCACGCCCCTCAGAGTGTGGGTACGGTCCGTACCACCATTGTAGTGGTGATGTAGGGGTACGCGTGTACGGCCTGTACCCACGCCCCCAGAGCGTGGGTACGGTCCGTACACGCGTACCCCTACATCACCACTACAATGGTGGCACGGCCCGTACCCACGCCCCCAGAGCATGGGTATGGTCCGTACACGCGTACCCCTACATCACCAATACAATGGTGGTACGGCCCGTACCCACGCCCCCGGAGCGTGGCTATGGTCCGTACACGCGTACCCCTACATCACCACTACAATGGTGGTACTGACCGTTCCCACGCCCCCAGAGCATGGGTACGGTCTGTACACGCGTACCCCTACATCACCACTACAATGGTGGTACGGCCCATACCCATGCCCCCAGAGCGTGGGTACGGTCCGTACACGCGTACCCCTACATCACCACTACAATGGTGGTACGGCCCGTACCCACGCCCCCAGAGCGTGGCTACGGTCCGTACACGCGTACCCCTACATCACCACTACAATGGTGGTACGGACCGTTCCCACGCCCCCAGAGCGTGGCTACGGTCCGTACACGCGTACCCCTACATCACCACTACAATGGTGGTACGGACCGTTCCCATGCCCCCAGAGCGTGGGTACGGTCCGTACCCGTGTACCCCTACATCACCACTACAATGGTGGTACGGACCGTACCCACGCCCCCAGAGCATGGGTACGGTCCGTACACGCGCACCCCTACATCACCACTACAATCGTGGTACGGACCATACCAACGCCCCAGAGCATGGGTACGGTCTGTACACGCGTACCCCTACATCACCACTACAATGGTGGTAGGGACCGTACAAATGCCCCCCAGAGCATGTGTACGGTCCGTACCACCATTGTAGTGGTGATGTAGGGGTACGCATGTACGGACCGTACCCACGCCCACAGAGCGTGGGGACGGTCCGTACACGCGTACCCCTGCATCACCACTACAATGGTGGTACGGCCCATACCCACGCCCACAGAGCATGGGTACGGTCCGTACACGCGTACCCCTACATCACCACTACAATGGTGGTACGGACCGTACCCACGCCCCCAGAGCGTGGGTACGGTCCGTACACGCGTACCCCTACATCACCACTACAATGGTGGTATGGACCGTACCCACGCCCCAAGAGCGTAGGTACGGTCTGTACACGCGTACCCCTACATCACCACTACAATGGTGGTATGGAGCGTACCCACGCCCCCTGTGCGTGGGTACGATTCGTACACGTGTACCCCTACATCACCACTACAATGGTGGTACGGACCATACACACGCCCCCCAGAGCCTGTGTACGGTCCGTACCACCATTGTAGTGGTGATGTAGGGGTACGCGTGTACGGACTGTACCCACGCTCTGAGGGGCGTGGGTACGGGCCGTACACACGTACCCCTACATCACCACTACAATGGTGGTACGGACCGTACCCACGCCCCCAGAGCGTGGGTACGGTCCGTACCACCATTGTAGTGGTGATGTAGGGGTACGCGTGTACGGCCCGTACCCACGCCCCTCAGAGCGTGGGTACGGTCCGTACCACCATTGTAGTGGTGATGTAGGGGTACGCGTGTACGGCCCGTACCCACGCCCCTCAGAGTGTGGGTACGGTCCGTACCACCATTGTAGTGGTGATGTAGGGGTACGCGTGTACGGCCCGTACCCACGCCCCCAGAGCGTGGGTACGGTCCGTACACGCGTACCCCTACATCACCACTACAATGGTGGCACGGCCCGTACCCACGCCCCCAGAGCATGGGTATGGTCCGTACACGCGTACCCCTACATCACCAATACAATGGTGGTACGGCCCGTACCCACGCCCCCGGAGCGTGGCTATGGTCCGTACACGCGTACCCCTACATCACCACTACAATGGTGGTACGGACCGTTCCCACGCCCCCAGAGCATGGGTACGGTCTGTACACGCGTACCCCTACATCACCACTACAATGGTGGTACGGCCCATACCCATGCCCCCAGAGCGTGGGTACGGTCCGTACACGCGTACCCCTACATCACCACTACAATGGTGGTACGGCCCGTACTCACGCCCCCAGAGCGTGGCTACGGTCCGTACACGCGTACCCCTACATCACCACTACAATGGTGGTACGGACCGTTCCCACGCCCCCAGAGCGTGGCTACGGTCCGTACACGCGTACCCCTACATCACCACTACAATGGTGGTACGGACCGTTCCCATGCCCCCAGAGCGTGGGTACGGTTCGTACACGCGTACCCCTACATCACCACTACAATGGTGGTACGGACCGTACCCACGCCCCCAGAGCATGGGTACGGTCCGTACACGCGCACCCCTACATCACCACTACAATCGTGGTACGGACCATACTGTCGTAAATTGGCTGCGATTAAATTAGCGTTAGCAGAATCCATCTGGTATTTACAGGCTATCCTGTACATTTTGTGGAATCCATTTTGTATTTCTGGCAGCCATTTTGTCTTCCCTTGTGCTCTGTTTAAAGGACTGGCTATACTTAGACTCTGCTACCCTGCACATGCGCAGGAATATCTAACTGTCCATGCATCTGTTTTTAGTCTGTAACTATCAGGTTGTTTCTACCAGAGTCAGCAACTGCTAGCTCCTCCTATACTATTTACGGTGCATTTCTGTATGACCATCTATGTATGTAACTCTTCTCATGTATGCTTGCATCGTCCTTTTCCTGACCCATGGTTCTTCTACTCTGGGTGCTACCTTCATTCAGCACCACAAGGTGCTGGGTGAATGTGGTTCCACCTCCTGAGGTTTAATAAACTATGTATTTTCTATTTCAGATTCTGTGCCAACTTCTTTCTAATAGTCTGAGGACTCTGTGCAGAGAAGGGCGAACCCCTTGCACTGGTAGGCCTAGCTGAGGCCTATTTTCTACAATTGGCGCCTCAACTTGGGGCTCATCGGTGACTCGGATGCCCAAAGGATTGGTCACGACGAAGGATTGGAATCTCGCTCTGGACGTGATCACTGCCCGATAAGACCAGAGTCTTGGCATCCACGGCGACTTTTCCTTTCTTTCTGATCTGACCATCCAGGTGGCACCGGTCCTCGACTGAGATCTCTTCTGTTGATTCACCGTGCAGTGACCATTTGGTCGATTTTAGAACTTGGCAGGATGAATCTGAACACCAAGTGATTGGTAAGTGTCTGCGGCGCTTGCTGTTGGTTTTGATGCCTGTGATTGGTAAGGTAGTTTAGTAACGCTTACTGTGGCTTTGAGTATGGTATATTTTGTGTTGGCCAACTTGGTTTGTTTTGACATATGTGACTTGCAATTCACATAGGCAGGTAATGAGGAGAATTTTCTCTAACTGAATTGATTTGAACGGCACATCGTACTAAAGGTACCTTAAGTGCTACTTTGATTATAATATTGCATATTCTGCACTATTTTTTGGCATATCTGTCTTTAGCACACTTCAAAAGATGTGTTGCCTTTGGAATGGTACCAAAATGAAACTTGATGAAGCACAACTGGCCCCCCCTCGGAGGGGACGCCTAATAGGGATATGTATAATAAGTATGGTCTTTCTTCTATAATGTACAGCGCATTATGGAATAAAAATACTTGTAAGTGGTGACTAGTACCCCGAGGAACTAAATATGTACATAAAAGGATCCTGGTCTGTGCACTTAGTAACATTCATAAGTGATGAGATGCAGAGCGTTTTTTTTTGGTGTTCTGCCAGCCAAATCTGGTGAATATGACTTGCAACTAGTATTTACAAATGGTTTGGTTTAAGTACAGTCTGTGGGCTGTCTTTTGTTTCTGTCTTAAGTGTTGATCTGTGGGTTAAATGTGTGTTTACATGTTATGGTGTGGTAAATTGTGTTTTGGATGTTGCTAGCACTGGAAAAAGCGTGTGATTGAATGACTGTGAATATGTGAAAGAATTCTGAGAAGTGAAATTGTTAAGGAGTAAATTTAATTTGGTCTCATCACCATCAATAAGTCGCAAAAGGAAATTGAGAGGGGTGTAGCAAGAGAAAGAGCAACCCCTGTGATTTGATGACACCCTTAATGTACAAAAGTATTAATGAAGAGTAATTAGGGACCCGTTAAAAGTTTAGCTTGGAAAAATTGTGGGTATTTCGAATTTGCAAATTGTTCCTATGCAGCTTTGTGTTCTTGGTGGTTCAGTGAGCCAATGTGCTGGGTCCACAGGGTTGTAGGTTCTAATTTAAGCTGAACCTGCTAATCTGAGAATTGAACCTAAATTTATGACCCTTGAAAAGAAATTGTATATTAAAATAAATGTTTCCATAGGGCAAATTATTGCAGTTTAGATAACATTAGGAAGGCTTTTTGTCTTTGACAGCTTCAGGGCTGTGCAAGGCAGATTTTGACCTTGCAGCTTGTAAGGTGGGGGCTAAAAATAGAGGAGTGAACCAGGAGGTGAAATCACTGCTTAGAAAGCTTCACTGACATGAAAATGTGTAATGCTTGCAGCAGGACAGCCTTGGAGAAAGGTGGGGGCTAGGAGCACTCGCTGTGGCCCGGTTCTGCGCTGAGGTTTAGCTTCTCTGATGAGACAGGGCAGCTGAGGAACGAAACCCAAGGAGCCTTCCTCTGCCCTATTTTGTGCAAAGACCAGTTAGACTTTCCATAGAAAACTGTTTTTATTTTTTTTTTAAAACTGTTGCATTAATCCTACACAAAAAGTAAAATGATGCTCTTGCTTGAAATTTTAAGGGCTATATGCCTATATAAAAACGATTTTCCAATTGAGAATTAATTTTCTCAGTGGAAATTGTGGCGCAAAATTAACATGGATTATCGGATAAGAGTTTTACCTTTAGAAAGTTAAAATTAAGATGACCTGTGTAAAGAGAAAAACGAAATTGTGTGTTTTACAATAGACTAAATTCAGATACAAAATGTCACAGCATTTATCTTTTGTATAGGGTATTCAAAGGCATTCACATTATACAGCACGACAGATTTGTGTTGGCTTGAAGGGTTGACTTGCAAGGCGTGTGAATTTCGACACCTTTACGTGTTAAACAGCTGTGTCAACAAGACCATTTCTATTTCGGACTCCGGCTACAGAGAATAGTTGAAGTCAAAAACACGGAGTAAAATTCTGCATTTCAGACTGCTGTTTCCAAAGTTAGAAATGTAGTTTCATTATTTTTGCAGATTGACAGTAGGGATTTCTTTTCTTAATGCCTTTTTTTTAAAATAAGGATAAGAGTGGTTTTTGATGTTCAATAATAATGGCTGTCCTTCATTTAAAAGTGGCGCAGACTTAAGATGTTTCAAGATAAGCTTCTGTGCTTAGGGCTAAGAATTAATGTGTTTCAATATAATAGGCAAGGGATGCAGCTCGCTTTTCATATGTAGACTCATCAAAATGATTAGATTTATTAACAAAAAATATATTTTGATTATATAAAAAAAAAAATGTTATTTCAAATAGGTGCAAAAACAAATTCGTTTTTTACTATTTATAATGCCTAATAATGATACTGTGACCTCCTAGCATCCAAATTGCATTTAAGCCGTGCTATACAGCAATAGGGGGTCAATTACATGTGAAAATGTTACTTTACCCAGGCGTACAAAACTCATTTTTATAAGGGTATACATTATACATTTTTGATGCCACATCTCTGGGATATGTAGAGGACATTCTGCGGATGACTATTATGCAAAAACATTGTAGGATGTTAATTTTTAAGTGCCCTGAAAATCAAAGTCGAAATTGGGTAAAAATTCACTATTTAAATGAGTTTTCTCCAGTCAGATCAGTTTTTAAACTGCCTTACGCCCCAGTAAATGCACATATGTAAGCATAGACCATCTATACTGCTAGACAAACGCTTGGCACACTGCTTATACATATCAATGTACAAAAATTGGCAGAAGTTATTAAGCTTACCTCTGAAATTGCTGGTAGACACACAGAGTGGGTTTTGCTGCTCTTTCTTCGGTCTTTAGGGTCACTTTGACTTGGAAGCACCACATGAAAACCTTGCATGCATGCTGGGGAACAGCTGCATAGGTTATAGGTCAAAGTCCTACATTTAGAAGCCTGTAGGGCTCAGCACAACGTTGCTTTGACATTTCGACATTTGAAAGACGAAATGGCAGGGGAAGAAAGAGGTTTTTGCTTACCCTTTTTTTTTTTTTGGTAAAAGCAAGTTTTTGTGTGCACTCAATGCACATAGTATATGTGACCTCTCTTTAAAGGACAATGGCTCTGCCATATATATAGTATAAATGTTTTTAGGGTTGAATTCAGGAAGCAATGGGATTCAGTTTGACTTCATGCGGTCTCATGTTGCACTAGTACATTTGCTAAAGGAATATGTTCTTTGGCTAGTTGAAATGTGCTATTTCGCTCCTCAGAGTTTGTTTATGCCCAGTTGCTACAAATTGGGGTTGATAGTGTTGACAGAATGAAACCTGGTACAGGTTTCTTACCGTCAAAACTGGGGAGTGGAGGCTAGCTCCTCTACAAATTAAGGGTAGGCAAATTTATGTGTTCTCTCTCTTTTTCTTACTTTTTTTTGAGCCTGTCTAAACTGTCTGTGAAATAACCATGAGACATTAAATTGGCTATTCAGTAATACTGTTTTAAACATTATTAGCATTAATAAAACGAATAAATATATTTTGCTATGTTACTACCCATCCTCTCTGATGGAATTATGAGAGGATGAGTAGTCTAGGTTGCTGTTTCCTTATTTGATCTTTAAGGGGAACTAGCTGTGGGTAGTTTTTGTTTGAAAATTCTCAGGTGACAACACCACTATTGTTTGTTATTCTCATGCTACATACAGTTTTGCAAGGGCATTGCTAGTTTTATTAGCTAGTCTGTGTAAATAAACTGACAGTCCTTACTAGAACTAATGTTGCATAGTTTGGATTGTGAAAATGTAGAATGCAGGGAAGAGGTCTATGTGATCCTTAGCAAACATTTTTGAGGAAAATATTGTTTTACAGGAGTCTGTTAGTCACAAGATGTTCCGCTGGAGAACATGTACCCATTATGTTGAAGTTTTTAGTTCTGTATGTAATAGGAATCCCTGTTAAATTAGCAGTGTTAGATTTTCCTGTTGCTCCTATAACATGAGAGCATGGTCCTGAGTATACAATATAGGTGCTTTAATTAAGGAAAATCATTTTAGAAGTGTCTGCAGTCCTGTACAAATAATGCAATGTTTAGGAGTAAAACGTGTATAACATTTCCTTTTTCTTGAGGGTCTTTAGAAATGAACACAGACTTCCTTGACTGCTTGGCATTGGGTGACGTATTACTCTTGTCAGTTCACTAAAGAGTTTTTATACTTGCTAATAGGTCCAGACTGTTGTTTTATTTACTCTCACATATATGAAAGTGGTTCCAGGGTGCCTTGTTAATATATGGGGCGTCCCTGGACTAGGAAGTATTCTGAGACTATCCTCTCTGTTGATAGATTATTTTTGTGCCTTGTCTAAAGACCTTTTGTTCTGTCCACCAATAGATATTTGCTGCTTTACAACCATTGCCAGAGGGGCGCGTACATCAGATCCAGCTTGAGGAGTCAGCACCAGTCCAGCTTGAAGTCAAAGTGAAGGTAACCTGCACAGGCACTGCTGGCAACCAGGACCTCAGTGAAGGTAGAAGGCCGGAAGCATTGTGATGAGCGTACCCCTGCTACTATCTTGGGCGAAAGACGGGGTCACAAATCAGAAAGGAGAAATCGTGGATCAAGCTTTTGATGCCCAGCTGAGAGTCACAGACCGACCAGGAAGGGAAGAAGGTTTTTGCTTGAGGTAACCCCCTTTGAAACAAGGGTTGCTTCAGAGATCCTAGCATCAGGCCTCTGAATCCTGGTCCCAAAGTGGCTGTAAAGGAGATACCTGGGCACACTGAATGCAATCCATGGCCCCAACGAAAGAGCAGTGTGCCAGCAGAGCAATACAGGAGTTAGGGAAGGACTTGAGTTCAGGGTACAGGTGCTGTGTCTCTGGTGCCTGTTAGATTGAAATGAAGAAAACTGGTGCACTGCCTGAGACACTGGACAGGATCGCTGAGCGCATTTGCCCTGGTGGGTGATTGCCCTATCCTGAAAGAAGAAACTTTTCCCTTGAAACTAGGCCATGATTCCTGAGTTGCGAGTTGTGCAGCTCCACCGTGGGAACAACAAGAGCCTGCCTGTGAGGCTCAAACGGACACAGGGAGAAGACTCCCCTCTGGTTGGTTGTACAGCGGCTTTAATTTCCCAAGGACTTCTTTTTCTTTTTGTTGAAAATGTACCCCATTGATCGTCCCATTTTTGAGGAGGAGCAACCCTTTGCAGCTCTTCGTCCTAATTCTCATGGTCCTCCTGGTCCCCTGGATCCAGGATCATTTTTGTAAATAATATGTCTGACTGCTTTAATGTTTGTATTGGGTATAATGATAGATACTCTAGCCCTCATAAAGGAAACACTGGAAAAATCTAGCGAAAATGTTTTTATTAGATATGTACTGTTGGATACTTTGATATTGAAACTGATGGTAACTGAAATGCATAGGAACCTTGAAAATGTTTTTACTGGATGGTTCTAGGATTTGCTAAGGACTAGAAAGCTAATAATTCTGTTTCTGATAATAGTAATTACTCTCTCCTGCTATCTGTATGACCCAATTCTCTGTTCCCTTTGTACTTCTGTTTATACCTCATACATACCCGCTTAACAATATTTAGAATGAGAAATGCCCACCTAGCAATGAATTAGGAAATTTATGAAAAGAGAAAAAAAATGTTATTAAAAATTAATATGCATATTTTTCATTTTTCCTACTGGATTATGGGAGATGTCTTCAGCTAACGCTAAAAGGCTCGTCTGTCGTAAATTGGCTGCGATTAAATTAGCGTTAGCAGAATCCATCTGGTATTTACAGGCTATCCTGTACATTTTGTGGAATCCATTTTGTATTTCTGGCAGCCATTTTGTCTTCCCTTGTGCTCTGTTTAAAGGACTGGCTATACTTAGACTCTGCTACCCTGCACATGCGCAGGAATATCTAACTGTCCATGCATCTGTTTTTAGTCTGTAACTATCAGGTTGTTTCTACCAGAGTCAGCAACTGCTAGCTCCTCCTATATTATTTACGGTGCATTTCTGTATGACCATCTATGTATGTAACTCTTCTCATGTATGCTTGCATCGTCCTTTTCCTGAGCCCCTGTGTGGGTATAAAAGACCCATGGTTCTTCTACTCTGGGTGCTACCTTCATTCAGCACCACAAGGTGCTGGGTGAATGTGGTTCCACCTCCTGAGGTTTAATAAACTATGTATTTTCTATTTCAGATTCTGTGCCAACTTCTTTCTAATAGTCTGAGGACTCTGTGCAGAGAAGGGCGAACCCCTTGGACTGGTAGGCCTAGCTGAGGCCTATTTTCTACAATACCAACGCCCCAGAGCATGGGTACGGTCCGTACACGCGTACCCCTACATCACCACTACAATGGTGGTAGGGACCGTACAAATGCCCCCCAGAGCATGTGTACGGTCCGTACCACCATTGTAGTGGTGATGTAGGGGTACGCGTGTACGGACCGTACCCACGCCCACAGAGCATGGGTACGGTCCGTACACGCGTACCCCTACATCACCACTACAATGGTGGTACGGACCGTACCCACGCCCCCAGAGCGTGGGTACGGTCCGTACACGCGTACCCCTACATCACCACTACAATGGTGGTATGGACCGTACCCACGCCCCAAGAGCGTAGGTACGGTCTGTACACGCGTACCCCTACATCACCACTACAATGGTGGTACGGAGCGTACCCACGCCCCCTGTGCGTGGGTACGATCCGTACACGTGTACCCCTACATCACCACTACAATGGTGGTACGGACCATACACACGCCCCCCAGAGCCTGTGTACGGTCCGTACCACCATTGTAGTGGTGATGTAGGGTACGCGTGTACGGACCGTACCCACGCTCTGAGGGGCGTGGGTACGGGCCGTACACACGTACCCCTACATCACCACTACAATGGTGGTACGGACCGTACCCACGCCCCCAGAGCGTGGGTACGGTCCGTACCACCATTGTAGTGGTGATGTAGGGGTACGCGTGTACGGCCCGTACCCACGCCCCTCAGAGCGTGGGTACGGTCCATACCACCATTGTAGTGGTGATGTAGGGGTACGCGTGTACGGCCCGTACCCACGCCCCCAGATCGTGGGTACGGTCCGTACACGCGTACCCCTACATCACCACTACAATGGTGGCACGGCCCGTACCCACGCCCCCAGAGCATGGGTATGGTCCGTACACGCGTACCCCTACATCACCAATACAATGGTGGTACGGCCCGTACCCACGCCCCCAGAGCGTGGCTACGGTCCGTACACACGTACCCCTACATCACCACTACAATGGTGGTACGGACCGTTCCCACGCCCCCAGAGCATGGGTACGGTCCGTACACGCGTACCCCTCCATCACCACTACAATGGTGGTACGGCCCATACCCATGCCCCCAGAGCGTGGGTACGGTCCGTACACGCGTACCCCTACATTACCACTACAATGGTGGTACGGCCCGTACCCACGCCCCCAGAGCGTGGCTACGGTCCGTACACGCGTACCCCTACATCACCACTACAATGGTGGTACGGACCGTTCCCACGCCCCCAGAGCGTGGCTACGGTCCGTACACGCGTACCCCTACATCACCACTACAATGGTGGTACGGACCGTTCCCATGCCCCCAGAGCATGGGTACGGTCCGTACACGCGTACCCCTACATCACCACTACAATGGTGGTACGGACCGTACCCACGCCCCCAGAGCATGGGTACGGTCCATACACGCGCACCCCTACATCACCACTACAATCGTGGTACGGACCGTACCAACGCCCCCAGAGCATGGGTACGGTCCGTACACGCGTACCCCTACATCACCACTACAATGGTGGTACGGACCATACACATGCCCCCCAGAGCATGTGTACGGTACGTACCACCATTGTAGTGGTGATGTAAGGGTACGCATGTACGGACCGTACCCACGCCCACAGAGCGTGGGGACGGTCCGTACACGCGTACCCCTGCATCACCACTACAATGGTGGTACGGCCCGTACCCACGCCCACAGAGCATGGGTACGGTCCGTACACGCGTACCCCTACATCACCACTACAATGGTGGTACGGACCGTACCCACGCCCCCAGAGCGTGGGTACGGTCCGTACACGCGTACCCCTACATCACCACTACAATGGTGGTCAGCAGACCGAGAATGATTAGGGTACTATGCACAAGCATTTTCGCCATCTTTGGGTGAAGAAATCACCCTGAAATCATAGTTTCCGTTCTGAACCCTCGGTTTCACTTGAACGACAGCCATTTTGTGATTGCCCTCACATAGGCCAATGACTAGGCCAAAAATCGAGTCTGAAGGACACATACACCTTTGCTGACTCCTCTGTGACCTGGGCAAGCTGACTCCACTGCCTGAAGCCAAACCTGTTCGGCCAGTTCCTTTCCCAGTGGCCGAATGAGATTAGTATCAAGGCACAACATATCATAAAACCTTTTCATCACACACAAACCATGCTAAATCTTACACACACCTGTCCCTGTTTCTTACTTTATGACTTGCTTTACGAGGAGGAGGTGCCCGTTTTTATTGGGGGTCCGTCGATATCTGATGAAAGTACTGAGCCTTGCCGGATACTTGATTGAGGGCTGGACAAACTGAAATATGGGCTTGTCATCATGACTCTGCTTTTTCTTTGTAGTGAAAATATGTGAATGGTCAACTGTAAAATAAGGAATGTTTGCCTAAAGCACAATATTTTGTATAAAAGGAGAAGGCTGGCTTTGTAAGTTTGAGCAGTCTCCTGAGAATATACACCGTGTTGTACTTCTAGGATACCTGTTACTGGCTGCAGCCAATAAATACGATCTTTGACTTCACCAAGAAGACTCTGTGTTTCTGTAGTCTGAAACAGGAAGGACTCGAAGTCTTAGGGTGTGTTCCCTGGCACCGCTGGGTTTTGAAAAACCCAGTACTTCAGTACCCCTACATCACCACTACAATGGTGGTACGGACCGTACACACGCCCCCAGAGCGTGGGTATGGTCCGTACACGCGTACCCCTACATCACCACTACAATGGTGGTACGGACCGTACACAGGCCCCCCAGAGTGTGTGTACGGTCCGTACCACCATTGTAGTGGTGATGTAGGGGTACGCGTGTACGGACCGTTCCCACGTCCCCAGAGCGTGGGTACGGGCCGTAACACGTGTACCCCTACAGCCCCATTACATGATGGATACAAGGCGTACACACGCCACGGATGCAGGTGAACGGCTTGGTGCAGCACATCAGCTGTAAATTGGGGGTGGTGTATGGCCAGGACAGCAGTGTACCACAGCAAGGGCGCAAGTGGGTGGGTGGGTGCAGAGGAATACCAGCAGTGCCCAGACATATGAGGGGTGGGTGCCTATGACTCCCAGCAGTGCCCAGACATATGAGGGGTGGGTGCAGAGGACCCCCAGCAGTGCCCAGACATATGAGGGGTGGGTGCAGAGGACCCCCAGCAGTGCCCAGACATATGAGGGATGGGTGCAGAGGACCACCAGCAGTGCCCAGACATATGAGGGGTGGGTGCAGAGGACTCCCAGCAGTGCCCAGACATATGAGGGGTGGGTGCCCATCACTCCCAGAGTGCCCAGACATATGAGGGGTGGGTGCCCATCACTCCCAGCAGTGCCCAGACATATGAGGGGTGGGTGCCTATGACTCCCAGCAGTGCCCAGACATATGAGGGGTGGGTGCAGAGGACACTCAGCAGTGCCCAGACATATGAGGGGTGGGTGCAGAGGACCCCCAGCAGTGCCCAGACATATGAGGGGTGGGTGCAGAGGACTCCCAGCAGTGCCCAGACATATGAGGGGTGGGTGCCCATCACTCCCAGCAGTGCCCAGACATATGAGGGGTGGGTGCCCATCACTCCCAGCAGTGCCCAGACATATGAGGGGTGGGTGCCTATCACTCCCAGCAGTGCCCAGACATATGAGGGGTGGGTGCAGTGGACCCCCAGCAGTGCCCAGACATATGAGGGGTGGGTGCAGAGGACCCCCAGCAGTGCCCAGACATATGAGGGGTAGGTGCAGAGGACCCCCAGCAGTGCCCAGACATATGAGGGGTGGGTGCAGAAGACCCCCAGCAGTGCCCAGACATATGATGGGTGGGTGCCTATCACTCCCAGCAGTGCCCAGACATATGAGGGGTGGGTGCAGAGGACTCCCAGCAGTGCCCAGACATATGAGGGGTGGGTGCAGAGGACCCCCAGCAGTGCCCAGACATATGAGGGGTGGGTGCAGAGGACCCCCAGCAGTGCCCAGACATATGAGGGGTGGGTGCCTATCACTCCCAGCAGTGCCCAGACATACGAAGGGTGGGTGCAGAGGACTCCCAGCAGTGCCCAGACATATGAGGGGTGGGTGCCCATCACTCCCAGCAGTGCCCAGACATATGAGGGGTGGGTGCCCATCACTCCCAGCAGTGCCCAGACATATGAGGGGTGGGTGCCTATCACTCCCAGCAGTGCCCAGACATATGAGGGGTGGGTGCAGAGGACCCCCAGCAGTGCCCAGACATATGAGGGGTGGGTGCAGAGGACCCCCAGCAGTGCCCAGACATATGAGGGGTGGGTGCAGAGGACCCCCAGCAGTGCCCAGACATATGAGGGGTTGGTGCCCATCACTCCCAGCAGTGCCCGGACATATGAGGGGTGGGTGCCCATCACTCCCAGCAGTGCCCAGACATATGAGGGGTGGGTGCCCATCACTCCCAGCAGTGCCCAGACATATGAGGGGTGGGTGCCCATCACTCCCAGCAGTGCCCAGACATATGAGGGGTGGGTGCAGAGGACCCCCAGCAGTGCCCACACATATGAGGGGTGGGTGCAGAGGACTCCCAGCAGTGCCCAGACATATGAGGGGTGGGTGCAGAGGACCCCCAGCAGTGGACAGAGACATGGGTGTGGGTGCAGAGTACCCCCAGCAGTGGACAGAGATATGGGGGGGTGTACATCATTATCAGATGACCACAGCTCCATGGGTGAATGTAAGTATCCCTAACTTAGGACAATGATGATAGTGCCATAACAACACATCACTGACAGCAGTGTCCCACTCCCAGGAGGATGGATGTCTTTCCCCCACTGCATGACACACCATATGTGGGTGTGAGGACAAATAACACATGCATAACCACCCCGGGCAGATGCAGCACAATACACACACTGAGATCATGCCACAAGACTGTATAGTCATGCCACTGCCTAATAAACTAAGAGAGCCAAAGAGAACACACACTGACAAGCACATCCCAAGACTGATAGGAATGTTCAGGTGCTGGGCTAGCCACCAAGATGTTGTCTGTCACGGAAGGAATCGGGTGGAGTTCCCACAGATACAAAGGCCACAATTGTGAATCAGGTGTTCAAATACCCAGCAGGACAAGTACCATGTGTTTACTAGGCTGGGATTACACACATGCATTGTACGGAAAAGGGACAACGTTTCCATGAAGGCATGGCAAAACACTCTATACACAAGTACAGTGAGTACCAAGGATGGCACAGACTATGCAGCCGGACACATTGCTGAGCATGCATGGCCAGAGTTGAAGGGATCCATCACCAGCAAAGGAAATGTAGACACAGGGCAACACAACAATTGTGCAACTCTCTGCAGGGGAGATGTCAGGTGACACAGAGTAAAGAACACTCCTTGGGACAATGTCTCCAAACGCAAAGAGCATACACGACACAGAATCTTTGCAGAGACCTTGTGATGGCACGCATATACCAGGTTCCACCCCATGAGCAGCAGAGTACAACATGTCCCTGAAACATAACACATGCCCACAACCCCAACGCCTGTAGCATCAGCATCAACATCAATACCTGAAATGTAAGACTTTACAAACGGAAAAAAAATGCTTTATTCAGCATGAAAATAAGAATGTGTAAACGAGACTATTCACAAAGGCCAATGGCCAGTCCGTATCATCAGTCCTTGGGGGGGGGGACACATGGCCATGCGTCTCCCCTAGCTTGCCTGCACATCACAAGACTGTTTTGTCGACTGGGGGGGGGCATCATGTGGGGAAGGACCAGGCACCGCAGGGACAGGAGGGGGAAGGGTTGGTGTGGTGGGTGCAGGGACGGACGACTCCACCACAGGGGGTGGGGCAGCACCAAGGTGGAGGCGAGCTCGGCGTTGCACACTTCTGCCAGTTCTTCAAGCGTCTCCCCTGCACCCGGAGAAACAACAGGCCCCAAGGAGGGGGGGGAGTCGGAGGGATGGGTTGCAGCACTACTGGGGGAGGTGGTGGATGGGCTGGGGGACTTAACTCCTCTACCCGTGGAGTGCCTTGACCGTTTGCGTCCAGGTGAACTAGTGGGGCTGAGGCCCAGCCCAGCAAAGTGGGCCTCCTTCTCCAAATCTGGGGCAGGGGAGCCAAGGGGAGTGAGATCGGAGGGACTGGGGAGTGAGTCATGTGGACGAGGACTGTGGCTGCGTGCCTGCCTGTGTGCCCCAGACCCAGTGGGTGTGCCTGCTTCCCCCTGAGTATGCGTGTCAGGAGGTGTGCGCTTGCCCTTATGTGGTGGTGTGCTGCTACTGTCTGGTGGGGTGCGTGTGTGTGGATGTCTTGGTGTGCTTGGGACAGGCATGGGTGTGGGACTTGTGGATGGGGCAGGGGTAGGGGGGGACGCAGCGCTGCAGGTGATTCGCTACTGCCATCAGTATCGAGTCCAGGGACCTCAGCAACCTCCGTTGGTCAGACATCGCTGATGACATGCCCTCCATGTACGACACCATCTGGGTCAGCAGTCTGGTGTGGCCATGGAGGACAGTCAGGATCGATGTCTGCCCAACTTGCAACTGCCGCTGAATGTCCACAGACTCGGCAGTGAGGGCAGCAGGGGGGACAGGGGCAGGGGGTGCGGTGCCTGGCACGAAGGAGACATGGTGTGGCCTAGCACGGACAGAAGGGACCCGAGCAAGTGGGAGGGCGGTGATGGGAATGGAGGGGGCGGCGAGAGATGTACTGCTGCTTTCAGCTGTGGGATCAGCCTCCGTCCCCTCTGGGAGCTCAGCCTCGGACCCGTCTGCCTCGTAGTCAGTGTTGGTACTGGGCAGGTCCTCCGCCTCACTTCCCTCGCCCTCCGTACCACTAGATTCCGCCGACTCCTCAGCAGTGGTGGCACCAGTGCTCGATCCCTCCTCCATGTCCGTGCCGGTGTCTCCCTCGGTGTCCTCCGATGATGCTGTGGGCAAGGTGAAGAGACAGGAAAAAATCAGTCACCTGTATAAATCTGACACATGAGTCCAAACAAAATAGGCAACAGTGCATAACAGGAAAGGCATCATGAGTAACATCTAGAATACTCCCCACATATGTAAGCCCTGCACTCCCCAGTTGGTTGTCCCACCATGCCACTTGGAAAAAAAGAATATTAGGACACAACAGCAAAGAACTTGAAACACCAAGATCCTGAGAAGCTAGTGTCTGGGATCAGTTGAGCACAGCAAGATTATGAAGGCATGCCACCTCTTCTTCACTGTGAACCTAACAGTAATGTCGCACCCAAGGCCAAATACCACATGCCAATGCAGAAGGTGTCCCCACACTCTCAGAGCTGTGAGTACTTAGGAAACCCCAAAGGAATACATTGTGATTCCTGGAGAATCACAACCCTTTACACAATGGACATGTCTCGAATGTGTGAATGTGCCACTTTGGGAACAGAACACACATGTGTCTGTATAACAGAAGTCACACAAGCAGGTGCACACCAAACTACATGTACACAGTCATTGTCTGAGCTGCCAGACTCATTCAAATAAGCCACTGTTAGCCAGAAATGGGATATCAGTAAGTACATATACATGGCACCACGGTGGTCTGGATGACTTGACACTCGTAAGTTGGTATCGGCAACAACCAAGGACTAACCCAAATGCAACCACACTGTGGGAACATGGATATGTATGAACTCCAAACAAGTTTTGTTCAAACTGTGCCTTACTTTAAAATGTGCCAGCGGCTCCCAGGAAAGTGTAAAGGTGGTGTCTTGTGCACTTCCTTGGGACACATCTGTCATGCAGGCACATTATTGTCCTTCACAACACAACAACAAGGTCAAGCATATGAAACATTGAGAGATGTTGACAGGTGTAGTGATTGCCAAGGGACAATTTCTCTGAGGAACAACTTGAATAATGTAATTTGTCACATGGCTATCCGTCACCTGATTACACAGTTGGCTACACATATGACCTACTGACTGTCATCTGGAGTGGCACACATGTCCACACCCAGGACAACGAATAAGCTAATGGGCCTGCAATTGTTTTGTAAAAAAGCCTAGCTGTACTGTGGGGACACCCTCATGGCAAGCCAGAATGTACCCACAGATGTCAGCACACAAAGTCACAACTGTGTAGCATCTGAACCACACACAGGTGCAAAAAATGTACAAGCAGGATACATGATTGTCAAAAACTGACCCAGGCTACGAAGCACGAACATTAAGCACTGGGCAACATCACGGGGGCACTGCACGATGACTTTCTGTACTGCGAATCATCACACACAAGTCAGAACTGGCAATGAAACATCAGGGTTGAACATGTACGCCCCTCCCGCACACACCCACCCATACCTGAGTCAATGTGACTGATACCGATCAAGAAGTTAAACCTCTTATTCAGGGTTACAATAACTGTGCTTGAAAACTAGCTTCATTAACACGACATCACCTTGTAGGGCTGGCAAAACATATTGGTCACAAACAAACATACATCAACAGATTGTTGTGAAGAGCCACACAGGCACTGCCCAGTGTGAGTATGCACAAGCAAACTGGTGTATCCCTGTCCAGTGGGCAAATGTATCACACATGTGAAAACTACTACCTAGTCCAGGGAACAATGCCACAGAGGCAGAGCCATATGTACCCACAGTGAATGTGCACAGTGTTGGATGACACACATGAGTAAGAGGGCAGGCTGGGTCAGGGGACTGTAGTGTGCACACTGCTCCATGGTCCTGGAATGAGCTGACTGTTACAGGAGCAACCATCCCGGCACTATGCATATGTCCCACTCATGCACATCATGTCTGAGGCCACAACATTGGTAATGCATGCTGCAAGTCTGTTCATTTTCACCCTCACACTCCTATGTTGAGACTCAGCATCAGTGCCAACAATTAGCCACCCCCAAATGACCGAACAGGACAGAGCACAGGCAGACCACCCCCACACATGATGCTGAAAGCAGTGTGCACCTTGATAAACTGGCAGCCTAGATGACCATGTGCAATAGTGATGGCACACAGACCAGGTAACACATGTCAAGGAGGGGAAGGGAGGAAGAACAGCACAGGTTGACTTTGGGGAACAGGATATGCACTGCACATATATAGCCTGGCAGTGTATGCAGGTGACTGAGCAGATCCAAAAGCTGGCGACACACATCAAACACACATGTACCTACCCCCTTCCTGCTGCTGTAACTCCTGTATCCGCCCATCCAGGTCAGGGAAGACCACCGCCAGGACACGCCGCATCTGGTGGGTAGGGCGCCAGCGCCCACCATGCTTGCGAGGAGCCTCCTCCTTCAGCATGACCCGGGCGATCCTCCGGGTCCTGCACCGGATGTCCTGCCATCTCTTCCTCACTTCTGGCAGGCACCGCCTGTGACCCTCTACCGATTGCACGGCCTTGATGGCATCCTTCCAGATCTTCCCCTTGTGGTAGGGGGATACCTGTGTGTATGACAAAGTGGGACAACATCACTACACCTGCACCATGTCACAGAGACACACATTTGAACATCTTTGATTTGTTGAACAGGGCATAGTATGCTGGCAAGTAATAGCACCTTAGTCATAGGGAATTTTTCCACTGTGGGCGCACCAATGTACAACATGGCATAGTAAGTGCACAGGTGGCATGAGGGGTGCGAAACAATCCCTGATCATGGCACACACTGTGCATCCCAAGCAACACAAGGCTGATGGACAGCACCGAAAATCAGTCACATGCCCCAGGCCACTGACAAAACCTCAGCAGAGTACACAGACACACACTGGCACACATCAATCACCTGCCATTGCCAACTGCGGATGCACACCTCACTCTGCACATGTGCCACTTGCCAGGGGGGGACACAGGTGTGGGGCTAGCTCAGCAAGTCAGACACACAGCACGGCTTACTGCACACATCAGATGGATTGAGCAGTTGCCTCCTCCATTGAGCTGTGGTGCAACACTCCACATAGACACTCACCCACATGACAAGAAACATTCACACACATCAATGTCCAGGGGGCGTGCACATCATTTGGACACTCTCACCACTCTCACCACAGCTCCACTCAACTCTCACACACATCTGTGGGTGCAGTCACCTGTCACACCGGGGTGACCACTGAATCACCGAATGACAATAGAACAAGAATGCCCAAGAGGATTAGGCTGGCGGAATGTGCCATGCACTATGCAGTGAATGTCACAGTAAGCACAATGCAAGTGAGGAGTGCACACACGAACTACATCAAGCCCTGCATGAGAGACATAAGCCATCCTCCCCCCCTGGGACCCACTCCAACCACCATTGCATGTCTGTCATACCTGGCCACAATGCCAGAAGTGACAGACACAAGAAAGGTGCACAGGCAAAGGTAGTGGAGTCAGCCCTCACCTGCTCCCCTGGTCGACCATACAGCATGGGGTACTGTGGGAGGATCACATCCAGGAGGGCCTGGTTCTCCTCCTGGGTGAAAGGCTGGGCCCTCTCGACAGTCCTTGACATGGTGCCAGAGGGAGACAATACAGCAGCAGTGGTATCGACTGACATGTTGTGCAGGCAAGTGCCCTCTCATGGGTTCTGGCTGCCTTATATCTGCCTTGCTGGCCTATTTCATTTACAGGAGGACAGAGTGATTGGTCAGACTCATTTGCATCCTACGTTTCCTCCAATCCCTTTACACAGACATCAGTGACAGCCTTTGCATCTTTTGATTTTGCAGCATCATGTCAAGTCAACAACCACTTTGCAACAATGTTAAATGTGGCCAACTGCTTTTTCCAGACCACATGATGTAAAATTTTGAACGTGAAACTTGGTATCCATGACAACCAGCATGCATTTAGGCCCTAATACTTGTCCCTCATGTGTCCCCATTGTAATTCTTAAATCCCCACACATGTACGGTGCGTTTCACACGTACCCCTAGGGCACCATCACTGCAGTGATACGGCCCGTACTCACGCGTGTACGGCCCGTACATGTGTGAGTAAGTGCCTATCACTATAGTTGGGGGTACCGTAGGTCCTAGTGATATGGGCCGTACACGCGTGAGTACGGCACGTATCACTAGGACCTACGGTAACCCCAACTATAGTGATAGGCACGTACTCACGCGTGTACGGGCCATACACGCGTGAGTACGGCCCGTTTCACTAGGCCTACGGTAACCCCAACTATAGTGATAGGCATGTACTTACACGTGTATGGCCCGTACACGCGTGAGTACGTGCCTATCACTATAGTTGGGGGTACCGTGGGTCCTAGTGATACGGCCCGTACTCACGCGTGAGTACAGCCCTATCACTAGGACCTACAGTAACCCCAACTATAGTGATAGGCATGTACTCACGCATGTACAGCCCGTACACGCATGAGAACGTGCCTATCACTATAGTTGGGGCTACCGTAGGTCCTAGTGATACGGGCCGTAGTCATGCGTGTACGGGCCGTATCACTAGGACCTACGGTAATCCCAACTATAGTGATAGGCATGTACTCACGCGTGTACGGCCCGTATCACTAGGACCTACGGTACCCCCAACTATAGTGATCAGCACGTACTCACGCGTGTACGGGCCATACACGCGTGAGTACGGGCCCTACACACGCCCTCAGAGTGTGTGTACTGCCTTTCACAGTTTACACTGGTGATAGGAGGCGAACACGAAAGGAATGGAGGCATCAGACTCGCACAAGGCTGTACATCAAGTCATTGTCAGTGCAGTCCTTCATGTGCAGGGCCTAGGTGTGTCAGGCAGTGATGTGGCACATGTCTCCTCATGTTATGGCACAGTAGATGTGTGATGAGCTGTTTACACATGTCATGTGTGATGGGGCACTATGTGGCACACTTCCCATTCACACTTTACACATGTGTGCATGTACGACACACGTGTCAAGTACTGCATCACTGGTATGGCACAGTCAGCAACACCCGCAACTGTCCCCTGATGCCAGGTACATGGATAATTACACCTGACATGTGACTCCCAGCGTGCCACGATGTGACTATGTCAAGTGTGTGTCATGTGTTCCCATGAGCTTTCCGTTGGTGTTCCGTCAAATCCATCTGCTGTTGCAGCATCCAACAAGTGTCTGTGTGCATATGTGCATGACACACATATACGCACACCATGCCACATGTGGACTCACACGTTACATGTGTCATGATGGTTCGAAGATGACTTCCTGACATGAGGCAATATCTGCATTCTCTCAATGTCTGTGTCATCAGTTTTTGACATGTACCCTTTCATGGAAATGTGTGTTATCTGTCCTTTTCAAGATTACATGTGACCTGTGCGTCTAGACTCCCGCCAGCTGTCTGTATGAGATGACATCCTTCAAATGCTGATATGTGGATGTCTGTCACTCATGTAATGTGTCTGGCTTTTCACTTACACTGGCCCACAGCTATTTTAATGGCATGTCACGTCAACATTGCCATGCAACTATTGTGGCTGGCTCTTCGTAGGAGTATCACCTGGCTGGCCTACGTGTCCTGGATGTATTGCACAGCACAGATTCTGTATTAAGCAGATGTGTATTAGCTGTTGAACATGTGCTCACCTCCGTGAAATTGGTGTGGTAATGTACTCACTCTTCGTTATTCCTTCCAAATCTCTGCAGGGCACCGCCTCTCCCCAGACGAATGCCAGACCTGGATGCCATGCGTGAACATGACTGCATACGCAGATACCGCTTCTCCCAAGAGTTGATAGAGGACTTGACCCGCCGGCTTGCACCACACCTCCAACCACAACACAGGTATCCTACAGCTCTGACCCCCAAGATGAAGGTGAAGGCAGCCCTACATTTTTTTGCCACCGGCACGTTTCAATTGACCATAGCTGATGTCGGTGGCATGTCCCAGACAATGTTCAGCCGTGTCCTTGTCGTACTTTAATCTCTGCGACCGCGTAGGGGACAGGGCCCCACCCCTGTCTATCCTGGTATTAGCAAACCGCAAATGGTTAATGCGGTATGTACGAGTGCTTTATATATCGTTCTAGCTATGAATGCACTGTGTACACGTTATTCTGCTTCACTACGCGGGTTCCATTTTGGAGGCAGTGGCCATCTTGTGATTGCCCTCACATAAGGCTATAATGAAGCAACTACGGGCCTTGCAATGCATGTGCCTTTCCATGACTCTTCTGTGACCTGGGCAGCTCGGTTCTACTGCCCCAGGTCAAACTGGTCTCACGAGCTCCCCTTCCTCCGGCCACCTGTGATTAGCATCAGGGCTCAACGCACCATAAAGTCCTTTCATTACACACAAGCCTCCGGCTAATCACTTTCACACCTGCTTGTTCCCGCTTTATGGCTTGTTTCCCAAAACAGGAGATGCTCATGTTTATTGGGGCCTATCAATATCTAATGTGGGATCTGAACCTTGCTGTGTAAATAATTGTGGGCTGGCTTAACTGGAATGTGGGATGGTCATCATGACTCTGCTCTTTCGTTTGAACTGTACACTTGTTTATTGCCGTATCATAAAACCTAGGAATGTATGCTTGAGGCAGGAAAAAGTGTATTTAAGATGAAGTCCGTTTCTATGATTTTCAGCAGTCTCCTGAGAACATACACGCTGTTGTACTTCTAGGATACCTGTAATTGGTCTGCAGCCAATAAATGAATCTTTGACTTCACCTAGAAGACTCTGTGTTTCTGTAGGTCTGGAACAGGGTGAACCCAGAAGTCATAGGGTGTGTGCCCCTGCACCGCTGGGTCTAAAATACCCAGTACTTCAGTTTAGCGCCCAACTCGGGACAATTTCAGCGGTACCAGTCCAAGCCAGAGGTTCGTGAGGAGCTTCGTGTGGAAATTCCGGAGGAAGGCCGCCACTTCATCGACCCCTGCATGTCAACGAGGTCCGAAAGTCTTTTCTGCGAGGTTCTCCGCGTCCCGACGGCTACGAAGGACTGCTGCCCTGATTAATCGACCTGTTTTGGACCCTTGACGAGTTTGAGAGAGCGAAACAATCGAGAGAGTCTTCTGGTGACGCCATCGATCAGCAATATTCAGTTAAGTATAAGTGGAGCGTCTCCCATTTGTTTGGTATCCCTCGGGATCGTTTTGATTTGGAAATTTGGAGTTTGCAAACGCCAAAGCCAGAGGACTCATGTATTCACGAGACTATCGTAATCGATAATCCTTTGACGTTTAGATCTAGACTAGTGAGCGAAGATGCCTGGTTCTAGAATATTTGGTAGACTGTTCTGTTTGGGTTGTGGAAGAGATTTCCAGCTGGAGGAATCATGTCCGGTTCCTCCGGTTGGAACTCCAACTTATGAGCTCTATGTCAAACATGGCGTAGGCCCCATTGCATATAACGAAGTATGGATCCACTACACCAGAAAAGATGGTGTTTTAAAATGGCCCCAAAATGGTAGTTTCGATACCGATATTTTAGATAATTTGGAAATTAAATTGTTTAAAAAGAAAGCCCGGCCGGCGATGTTTGATTCTTTCCGCTTGTGGCGAAAGGAAGCCAAACAGAAGGAAATTAAGCTAGCGAAAAAGAATAAAAGGGAGAGAGGTATGACAGTAATGCAAGCAGCTGTACAATTCAAAGACAATGAGGAGGAGCAGATGAATGAGCAATTGCACAGGCAGCGTAAGTTAGGGATCGACAAATGTTACCCAGCTTTACCACACTCTAAGCAGAATGAGTTAGAAGAAAAGGAGAAAGATCCCCTGATGTCGCATTTGTTGAGTTCGCCACCCCCGTATGCTCAGAATGCCACGGCATCTCCCCAGCTTGTGAATATGCCACCCCCAGTTAATGTGCTGCAAGCCTTGCCACAGCCGCCAGCCGCTTTGCAGCCGGCTCTTATCCCTATAGCGCAGCCCTCTCAAGGGCCGCCAGTTGTGTTTTCAACTGCCCCCGCGCTTCCTGAGACTTTGCCTAGCATATTGACTGCCTCCCCTGACACTCTTCCTTGCACCACTCCAGTACCTGTTTCTGCATCCTCTTTTCTCCCCTCTGTTTATCCCCCTGTTTTCGCCTCAGCTTCTCCTTCAGCACGACAGCGATTAGCTAATGTGGTTACTACATTAATGTCTCCTCTCTTTGAGTCATCTGGTGCGACTCCTGGTTTACAGCGTAAGCAATTGCGCAGTCAATTGCCTAACCCCGATGAGAAAAAGGTAATAGATCGCATGGCGCGTAGATGGATTGTTTTCCCTTCACTGTATGATGTGGAATCAGTTGTCAACATTTTCCATCAATGGGATGCCCCAAAACAGAGATATGTGTTTGAGAAAATGTGCGAAATTCTCTGTGAAGAATTGGAGGATAGTGGTAAAGACCCGAGCCCGCAGGAGTTGTGTAGAGTGAGGTTTGATTTTGGAACTGGTACAATTGTGGATCGCGAGGTAGATAAAGCAGTTGCGGTTGTATTGTCCTTCAGGAATGATGATTGTCAACAGTCATTGTTTGAACAAGATGTCCTTGTGGGGAAAAAGGTAAAAGCGCGACAACACCCCATGAGAGAAGTTCCCCCGGTATGGAAGGAAGCAGTTGCAGCTGATGCCGGTGCCGGTATCGCTGCTGTGCCAGCGCATTTCCAGCGTGTTTGGGTGCATGTTCCATGGAAGCGTTCTGAGGTGCTAGCGCTTAAGCAGACATTGCCTGATCCCCGTAAAAACCCTGCAGGATATTATAAAGAGTTGTCACAGACGGCAGGGTCATGCGTTATGAATCTGGCCGACATAGACATGTTGTTTGGTAATGTTGTTCCACAGCCCCTATGGGGATCAATTCGTAATGCAGATCACGATGCAGAACTAGGGGGGAACAACCTTTACAACGCAACTTTTACAACGCACTACCTTTACAACGCATTTTTTACAACGCATAATCCATTACAACGCATGACATTACAACGCATGACACTACAACGCATTTTTAAAAACTACCTTTACAACGCATTCCATTACAACGCATACTACCATTACAACGCATACCATTACAACGCATAATATTACACTACACTATCCAACACTTACCCTACTGTTGCACCCCCTGGAGTTAGAATAGTAATTTTTACCCCTATACTATCCAAGACTTACCCTACTGATGCACCCCCTGGAGTTAGAATAGTAATTTTTACCCCTATACTATCCAACACTTACCCTACTGTTGCACCCCCTGGAGTTAGAATAGTAATTTTTACCCCTATACTATCCAACACTTACCCTACTGTTGCACCCCCTGGAGTTAGAATAGTAATTTTTACCCCTATACTATCCAACACTTACCCTACTGTTGCACCCCCTGGAGTTAGAATAGTAATTTTTACCCCTATTCTATCCAACACTTACCCTACTGTTGCACCCCCTGGAGTTAGAATAGTAATTTTTACCCCTATACTATCCAACAATTACCCTACTGTTGCACCCCCTGGAGTTAGAATAGTAATTTTTACCCCTATACTATCCAACACTTACCCTACTGTTGCACCCCCTGGAGTTAGAATAGTAATTTTTACCCCTATACTATCCAACACTTACCCCACTGTTGCACCCCCTGGAGTTAGAATAGTAATTTTTACCCCTATACTATCCAACACTTACCCTACTGTTGCACCCCCTGGAGTTAGAAAAGTAACTTTTACCCCTATACTATCTAATACTTACCTTAAATGTAATTTAATATTATGCGTTGTAATGGTATGCGTTGTAAAGGTAGTATGCGTTGTAATGGAAATGCGTTGTAAAGGTATTTTTTAAAAATGCGTTGTAGTGTCATGCGTTGTAATGTCATGCGTTGTAATGGATTATGCGTTGTAAAAAATGCGTTGTAAGTGCATGCGTTGTAAAAGTGTGCGTTGTAACGTCATACATCCAGAACTAGGTGCTACATGGGCTGACATTATTGCCGCTGACGCTAGACAAACTGGTGGCGCGAAACCTGAGCCATTAATAGCAGAACTCCCTGGTAGAATCATCACATACATGAAGACAATAATGCCTGCGATGCGCGTAAATTGGGACAAGCTATCTGCATGCAAGCAGAAGAAAGATGAGACAGTGTCAGACTTCTTTACCAGGTTTGAAGAAACGTTTATTGACCACAGTGGGCAAGATATGAGTACTGAGGGTGGCCAACGGTTATTTGTGGATAAGTTTGTGCAGAATCTACTTCCTGACCTGTGTAAAAAGTTAAAAGATTCAGAAAGTTCTTGGGCTGTTTCCTCTTCGGCGCAAATACTGGCTACTGCACAGTATTATGAAAACAGAGATAAAGACGAAAAAGATAGAACAGATAAGAAAACGAAGGAACTAAAGACGAAGGTCCTTTTGCAGCAGGCTTACCCGCCACGTGGAGGTCAGAATAATTATAGGCAACCCCAAGGTGTCTATCACCAACCCCAACAATTTCAGAACAATCAGCAAATGAATGGGTATTATCAACCACGTGTCCCTGTAGGTCCCAACCAATGTTCATACTGCAAAGAGGAAGGTCATTTTAAATATAGTTGCCCTAAATTAATGCAGCGGAACGGTAATGCGTATGGCGCAAGAGGTAGGGGTGGTCAGCAAGCTCCTAGAGGCAGAGGGCGTGGAAATGTTCCCCAGAACGCGCGTCCTCTTCCGCCTCAAAATACCATCAATAGCTTTGATCAGCAAGCCAACGCGACTAGTAATACAGCTCAGTATTGCAATAATGATTATTATGCAGAGGACGGCGATGCAGAAAATAATAATTACTAGGACAGCCGTAGACAGAGAGAGGGAGTTGTTTCAGTGCCAGTGGATCAGAGCGGACCGTATGTTAAGGTGACTACAGCAAATGTAACGAAGCCCTTTCTGCTAGACACTGGTGCTGCAAAGAGTTCAATCATGCATTCAAAACTCCCTGGCGCGCCTTTGTCTGGCGATATAAATGTTTCAGTAGGTTTTTCTGGCGCCCCAGTTAGGAACCCGATTTCTAGTCCCATGTCACTTTCTATTGGACCTTGCGAGCTGAAAGCACCCCTGATTCTAACAACAGGTTGTGGTGAGAATTTGCTAGGGTTAGATTTGTTGAAAAGATTGCATGCTACACTGTATTGTTCACCGTCAGGGGTACAACTTACATTAGGCAGGAAAGTGATTTCCCCGATGTACTTGTCTAAAAATGCAATGCCACCTGAATTGTCATCCCTTCCGGATGTCCTTTGGGCTACTGGTCCCAATGATGTGGGCCTCTTGGAGATACCGCCATACGTGGTAACTTTAAAGGCTAATGTCAGACTGCCACGTATTCCCCAGTACAAGATCTCTAATGAAGGCCAGAAAGCATTGTTAGACATTGTCAGCGATTTGATTAATAAGGGTGTAATTGAAGAGACAAGAGGCAACGTTTGCAATAGTCCGATTTTGCCTGTCTTAAAACGAACGGACCCTTCACAGCCACCTGTTTACAGATTTGTGATTGATCTTAGAGAGGTTAATAAGATTGTTGTGCCACAGTTTCCAGTTGTCCCTGATATAACTGCCTTGTTAACGATGATTCCAGCCTCTGCTGCATGGTTTTCAGTGATCGATTTAAAGAATGCTTTCTTTAGCATCCCAATTGCAGAAGAGAGCAGAGACATTTTTGGCTTTAGTCTGGGAGGCCGAAGCTTCCGCTTCAAACGCGCTCCCCAGGGCTACTGTGAGAGTCCATCCATATACAGTCAAGCTTTGAAAGCGCAGCTTGATGCACTTGTTTTACCTAGTGGCGCTATTCTGATTCAGTACATGGACGATTTACTAATCGCCGCGGATACTGAAAAGATCTGCAAAGAAGCCACATTGTCATTGTTGCGCCATTTATCTGCTTTCCATCATAAAGTGTCTCTCTCAAAGCTGCAATATTGTCGACAAGAAGTGACCTACTTAGGTCATCTCTTATCGAAGGAGGGAAGGAAACTGACCCCAGAAAGAATTCAAGCCATTGCGCAGTTGAGTGTGCCAAGAACACAGAGAGAAGTGCGTGCTTTCTTGGGCATTACCTCATACTATAGGCACTGGATCCCAAATTTTTCCTTGTTGGCAAAACCTTTGTTAGCCTTAACATGCAAAGACACACCGAATCCTATCCCATGGTCTGAAGAATGTCAGAAAAGTTTTGTGGAATTGCGCAATGCATTGTGTTCAGCACCTGTGTTGGGTACTCCTGACTACAGCAAGCCTTTTACATTGTATGTTCACGAGAAAGATGGTTGCACATTATCAGTGTTAACACAGCCTTTTGGTGACAGACCGCGCCCATGCGCATATTTTTCATCAACCTTGGACCCTGTAGCGAGGGCATTGCCAAGCTGTCTGAGAGCGACAGCTGCTGCAGCTATGTCTATCCGACAATCTGCTGGTCTGGTAATGGACAACACATTGATCGTTATGGTTCCACATGCTGTAGACACATTATTAAACAGAACCAAGACACAACACTTGACTAGTGCGCGATTATCAGGCTATGAGCTCACACTGTTAGCAAATCACATACACATAAAGAGATGCAACACGCTGAATCCAGCTACGTTATTGCCAAATCCAGCAGACCCAGATGAGATTGAGCAACATGACTGTCTGTTCAGAACAGAAGAAGAGACGAAAAGGAGAGTAGATCTAAAAGATACTCCACTGGCTGAGTGTGATGGTACTTTATGGGTGGATGGTTCGTGTTTCAAGCTCCCAAATGGTGACACGACTGCTGCATATGCTATCACGACATTACACACGGTCGTGGAAACTGCACGAGTGCCACATAATTCGGCCCAAGCAGCAGAATTAATCGCCCTCACAAGAGCATGCGTGTTGTCTGAAGGAATGAGAGTGAATATCTACACATATAGCCAGTACGCCTTTGGCGTGGCTCACAATTTTGGACGACTGTGGAAAGAACGTGGGTTCCTGACGTCGCATGGAGCTAAAATTCAGAATGGCAAGTTGGTGAATGATCTCCTTGAATCACTGACCCTACCATTGCAAGTTGCGATTATGAAATGCAGTGCGCACAGGAAAATCACAGATGATGTTGGACGTGGGAATGCGTTTGCTGATGAGATCGCGAAAGAAACAGCACAGAATGTAAAGACTAGAATGTATATTGCAGGCCCCGCAAGATGGGTTGATGATGTTGGGATGTGTGAAAACACAATAGAGAGTGTGAAGTCGCTTCAAGCTGAAGCTACAGAGAAAGAATTAAGCAAGTGGAGAGAAAGTATGGGTAAGTTGGATGAGAATGGTTGTTGGATTGATCTGACAGAACATAGGCGATGGTTGTTGCCTGATGCATATGTGCTTCCAGTAGTTACAATGGCACATGGGATGGCACATATCAGTACGAAAGGAATTTGTAAGTTGTTGGCTCCAGTATGGCAGAATGCTGGGATTCCCAAGTGTGTAGAGAATGTGGTCAAGAATTGCATGGTATGCTTGAAGTACAACCCTGGTAGGGGAACCCCAACTCCAGCTGGTCATTTTGCACCCCCATCATATCCATTTGAAGTTTTGCAGCTGGACTTTATTCACATGGAAAGGTGCAACAACCTGAAATATGTGTTGGTGGTTGTTTGTGCTTTCTCCAAATGGGTAGAGGCCTATCCTCTGAAGGATAACACTGCCCTATCCACAGCCAAAGCCCTTGTGAAAGATTTCTTCCCTAGGTTTGGAATGCCAAGAATGGTGTGGAGTGATAATGGAAGTGAGTTCGTGGGTAAAGTGATGAAGAATGTGTGTGAAGGGCTAGGAATAAAGCAGAAGTTTCACGCTGCAAATCACCCCCAATCAGCTGGATTAGTAGAACGCTATAACGGCGCTCTAAAGCTCAAGCTGGCCAAAATCCAGGCGAGCACCGGTCTTAAATGGCCTAATGCTCTGCCTTTAGCACTCCTGTCCACCAGAATGACCATACACTCACGAGTGGGACTTAGTCCCTATGAGGTCGTCTTTGGCCGCCCGGCTAATGTATGGGGCGTGCCAAGACCGGCGAAATTCAGTGAGATCGAGCATCCAGTACTACTCGATTACTTGTATGATTTGACTGTTAAACTGCGTGTTTTACATCAACAGGTGCATGATACTCTTCCTCAAGCTTCTGAAACTCCTGGATACCCTATCGACCCTGGCACATGGGTGCTGATTAGAAACTTCCAGCGCAAGAGCAACGACGAGCCTCGCTGGATCGGCCCTCACCTTGTACTTTTATCAACAAGATCAGCGGTGCGAGTGAAGGGGAAGAAACACTGGATCCATGGCACCCACTGCAAGGTAGTTCCCTTGCCCCTGCCATATGACCGGTGGGTCCAGGAGGGTATCGCCGACTCTGAGACAGACACTGTACCTCGTTTTGTACCATTCGGTGATGCACGCATAAAAGGCACAGTTTCAGACCAAGAGAGTGACAATATTCTGCAAGAGGCTGTGCCACTGTCAAATCGATTGGACACCACAGAGCCTGAACTTTTATTTCAGGATCAAACAGCACCTGGCCGTCTCCGCTATAATTTGAGACCAAGACCTATGGACAAATAAAGATTTCCTTACTATTTCCTTTTTGACATTTTAGCTCTCCCATCTGAAGGACTTTCTTGATTTTTGTTTTTCGAACCACAATCCGGGTTCAGCCGCAGGGTCGCGGTGCCAAGACTTTGGGGTACAGGCCGAAGACGTTAGGTCAACGGTTCTGGTTGGTCTAGGGCGTTTCCCTGGACTGACAGGCGTACTCCTTAGCAGAAGAAACTCATCCGCCGCGAGCGGCCCGATTAGAGGATGGAGTTTTTTAAGATGGAGAGACCCGTTGAGGAAATGAACTTTAAAGCAAAGATATGTAAAATTATGAGAAGTAAATGTTTTGTATTTCTGTGCCTATTTATACTGTGTAGTATGATAATGTTTACTGTGGGATTTGTATTTTTCTCTTTTCAAAAGCCCATTGCACCCACTGTACAGCCTATACCTCTTTCTACTGCCTCCTTACACTCTTTTCACCCTTTTCCTGAACACGAACAGACCAGACGATCAGAGTTTGTAAATAACTCGTCTATTCAGCTCTTGCACCAACACCAACTGGTAATGAATACAACCAATTGCTGGGTCTGTGGGTTAATGCCACATACCATTAACAAGGGTATTCCCAATTTGGTGCTGCCATTTATTTACAATGGATCGTCATGGGCATTCCAGACCATGTTTCTCTATGCTCTAGATACGTACTCCCCGCGACAACCGCGTTCCATCAGACCTAGTACAAATAATAAAGCCTTAGTGAGAGGAGTTGCCGATATGAGCAGAGATATCGATGCATACTCATCCATACCCAAGGATGAGTTAAGACCTTATGTAGGGTGGAACGCAACGGGGTATAGTATTAGTCTGGGAGAAAGACAGCGAAAAATCTCATCTCCAATCTGGGTCGTACCCCACATAGGTCGGTTCTGCTTACAAGGTAATGGTCAGAATCCTAGAGCTCAACTGGGAAGAAGTGACTGTACTGAAACGTACACTTTCCCGTCACAGTTTTCCCCTGCGTTTTTGGCTGCCAAGGGTACATATTTCATCTGCAATGACCGAGCATACACATGGTTGCCCCCTGATTTCTCGGGCACATGTTATATTGCGAACTTGCTACCGCCAACATTTACTGCTGCCGCTGACTATCACAAAACCAGAGTTGTGAGAGGCGTGATTAGTAAGGAGGATACTGCCGGTCAGGAAGCGGGAGATTTCTTTTTGGGTTTCCTGCCGTTTTGGGGACCTATGGTAAATAGTAGGAACCTGAGACAACTGACTCGTGTGGTTGAATCCACTGTCAATGTAACGGCTGGTGCCCTTGGTAATCTGACCGCTGAGCTCCAAGCGGATCGCCTTATGACTTTGCAGAACCGCATGGTTCTAGACGTTATTCTTGCAGACCGCGGTGGGGTATGTAAGGTTATCCAATCCAGTTGTTGCATTTTCATACCAGATAACGCTCCAACAGTCTATCAAGCCATCTCCAAACTCCATAAAATATCTGAATCCATACACGTGGATAAGGGAGACTGGTCACTGGTGGGGTGGTTCTGGGAACTGATATCTGCCTGGGGTTGGAAAGTTCTAATGGTCATTGGAATGATCTTAGCCATTCTTTTCCTGTTCTGTCTATGCATACAGTGTGCTCCTGCGATATGTGGCCTCTGTGCTACCTTATGTGTAAGGAAACCTGTATCGAGGGACGAGCTAAGTAATAGGATGATGCTACAGCAACATCTCCATGACTTTGTGAACATTGACCTAGACTCGGATTCAGATGAGTATAGTGATTGCCTATGTAAGGGCAAAAGGAGGGCCTGTTGTACTTTAATCTCTGCGACCGCGTAGGGGACAGGGCCCCACCCCTGTCTATCCTGGTATTAGCAAACCGCAAATGGTTAATGCGGTATGTACGAGTGCTTTATATATCGTTCTAGCTATGAATGCACTGTGTACACGTTATTCTGCTTCACTACGCGGGTTCCATTTTGGAGGCAGTGGCCATCTTGTGATTGCCCTCACATAGGCTATAATGAAGCAACTACGGGCCTTGCAATGCATGTGCCTTTCCATGACTCTTCTGTGACCTGGGCAGCTCGGTTCTACTGCCCCAGGTCAAACTGGTCTCACGAGCTCCCCTTCCTCCGGCCACCTGTGATTAGCATCAGGGCTCAACGCACCATAAAGTCCTTTCATCACACACAAGCCTCCGGCTAATCACTTTCGCACCTGCTTGTTCCCGCTTTATGGCTTGTTTCCCAAAACAGGAGATGCTCATGTTTATTGGGGCCTATCAATATCTAATGTGGGATCTGAACCTTGCTGTGTAAATAATTGTGGGCTGGCTTAACTGGAATGTGGGATGGTCATCATGACTCTGCTCTTTCGTTTGAACTGTACACTTGTTTATTGCCGTATCATAAAACCTAGGAATGTATGCTTGAGGCAGGAAAAAGTGTATTTAAGATGAAGTCCGTTTCTATGATTTTCAGCAGTCTCCTGAGAACATACACGCTGTTGTACTTCTAGGATACCTGTAATTGGTCTGCAGCCAATAAATGAATCTTTGACTTCACCTAGAAGACTCTGTGTTTCTGTAGGTCTGGAACAGGGTGAACCCAGAAGTCATAGGGTGTGTGCCCCTGCACCGCTGGGTCTAAAATACCCAGTACTTCATCCTGCATGATGTTATAGAAGCCATGTTTGTGCACCTGGATGACTTCATCCATTTCCCCACTCGTGAGCAGTTGACAGGTGTCAAGAGTGAGTTCTATGCCCTGGGAGGGATGCCTCATGTAATTGGGGCCATTGATGGGACACATGTGGCTTTGGTACCACCACAGGCACAGGAGGTAGCCTTTCGGAACCGCAAACATTATCACTCAATTAATGCCCTTGTGGTGTGTCTACCTAACATGTGGATTTCCCATGTCTGTGCCCGTTTTCCAGGGTCAGCACACAATGCCTACATCATGAGGCGTAGCAGGGTGCCAGAAATGATGCTTCGGCTGCACGACGAACGAGCATGTCTTGTTGGTGGGTATACTCTGTTGGTCCTGTGTTCAGCGCTATCTTTGTATCTTACGACATCTCCTGACCCACTTCTTCACATGATGTTTCCATGTAGGGGACTCTGGCTATCCCAACATGCCATGGATGATGACGCCTCTCCGCAACCCCAGAACAGCCGCAGAACACCGGTACAACGACACCCATGGGCAGACGAGGCGCGTGATTGAGAGGACGTTTGGACTCCTGAAGAGCAGATTCCAGTGCCTCCACAAGACCGGCGGTGCCCTCCCATATGCCCCTGTGATGGTCTGCAAAATCTTCATTGTGTGCTGCATGCTGCATAACATGGCATTGGAGAAGGCTGTGCCACTCATCCTTGTTCCGGATGAGCAGGATCATCCACCCGTGGAGGATGAAGGGCTCCGGCACGGGGCAAGTGAGGATGAGGATGAGGATGAGGACATCCGGAGTCAGCTTATCCGCAACTTCTTCTCATGATGGTGAGTCCCTGTGTCTCAGTGTGCACGCTTTGAGCCTTGTGTGGCATGTGTTGCAATGTGTGTGTCAAGCTGACTGTGTGCTAAGTGACTTGGAGGTGTGTTCTGATGTGTCATTCAAGTGATGATGTCAGTCCACACATTTTAGCTGGGACACTTAATTTATTAAGGGCATGGTGACAACATCATTCCTGTAGAGTACATGTACATGTCTGCGGATTACTAGCTCTTCGCTGACTTGTTGTGTGTCTGTCTTCCCCAGGTTCTTGCGGCTGTCGTCTGCTCATGTCATCATTGCCCTCCTGCTATTCCTCATGAGTATTGCAAGGTGTGCTGGATCGGATTTACATGCACAGACATGGTGAAAAGTCATTTGGGGTAAGGAGTGCAGCAAGGCATTTTTTGGGTGGTACGTGTTTGTGATATGTGGGAACTGCTCCTGTGCATGTAGTGTTACCATGCATACATGTCGACTCACCATCGGCCACATGACGTGTTGCATGGCTCCCATGAATTGATAGTCACCCTTCCTGACAGTCATCTGTCATGGTTTGTGGATTCTGATGAAGACATCAATGTGTGTATAACGCCCCTCAGGCACATACGGGATGCTAATGGTGGACATAGTGTGGGACATCCCCATATGAGGCTCAATGGGGAATTTCAGACTCTCCGTGTGCAGCAAGGGGTGTTAGGCTCAACCCCTTCACTTGTGTGCCAGCTCAGTAGGATTTACCACATCTGTGTGTTGAAGGGGGTGTCCAGTGTAGGTCACACATGGTCAGCCAAATGACCTGTGAGTCTGTTCCAATGGATGCATTTGCATTAGTGTGAGGCTGTGTAATAAAGGTGTTAGTCACACTTCAAGGTGCCTCATCTCTGTCAATGCAGGTCTCTTGCCACTTTGCATGCGGCATATCTGGCATAGTTGTGGAAGATTATGCATAGGAGTCCATGTGTAGTTTAGCAACATGCATGCAGTAGCTCATGGATTAGGCTCCCTATTTGGCATGAAATACATGGTCGTGTATGTATTTTGGCCTGTTGGTCCACACAATGGGCCATCAACAGCTGCTGAGGGTGTGTCTCCTGTGCGCAGGTCGGCCTTCTGTTTCATGATCCGGTGTCATGCTTCTTTGGTGATTGTGCATGCATTGTCTCTGGGTGTGCCATGTGACGATGGACACTCCTTACTTTTCACACGCGCCTGTTGCAGTTGTCCTTCTGACATCCTAGTCTTTGTGTGCAAATTCTGTCATTTTGCAAGGAGATGCTGCCTGCTTCTGCGGCCCCTGCAGCAAGGGCCCACGGAGTATCCAGATTTGGCAACAGACACGCCTCCAAGATGCTCCTCACTTCCTCCCTCCACCCTTTCATTTGGCTGTCCTCAGCTTGTCTATGCCACTGTTGCCGCCACGCGGTGCCAAAGGCTGAACCATCAGCACATGCAAGGTGCACATTGCACCACCATCCTGTCCTTGCATAACCCACATCACACTACAGTCTGATGTATCAGCCACACTCCGAGCTATGTCCATCCGCACATCTAACGCCTGCTGTCAGACATACCCTGGGCACACACACGACACCTTTGCATGCTGAGTGTGCAACTCCAACTGCCTACACTGCGCTGCCCCGCCTTCCAGGCCCTGTCACACCAACCAGGTCACTTCCCTAATACTCCCCACAGGCTCTGTACCCCAGCAAGGGCATGGCAGTGGGACTCAAGGCTTCAGCATGTAGTATGGTGTCATCGTCTGGGACATGGCACAGGTATCATCTCTCAGCATGTTCATCTACAGTGTCCAGGACCCCCCTCTCCACCATCACATGCGCACAGCACCTCATCATCAGCTCGTATGCCATTGACAGCCAGGTGCTCCTCATCCTCAACAAAGACACAGACATTGGCAGTTCCATCATTCAAGTATGCATGAGATCCATTGATGAGTGGCTGAACACGAGCCACCTGAGGCTGGACTTGGGCAGGGCTGAGGTGAGCATCTGAGGATTGTCCCCTTCCAGCTGGATCAAGTGCCTGTGTCCCACCCGCAAGAGCCCTGCACAAGCACCCAGTGGCCACAGACACAAGATGGTGTGCATCATGTTTGGCTCGCTCACATATGCCATGCTAGTCCACAGCATCTGTACCTCATGCTGCAATGCCCTCTGCATTATGCACATGATCCACAGATAGATCCACTCCAAGTAAAGACAGACCATCCCCCAGGTCCATGACAACATCCGTCTCAAATACTGCCCTGCCCTCTACGGAGCAAGTACATCCAAACTCCCAGGAAACTGGTCCACTTCCAGGGGGCATCTGCACACCTCAGCTTCAACACCCTGCGCCCCAGCCACCTCACCGTCCACCATAGATAGCTGCAATGGATCACTGTCTGCTGCAGGATGACCTCCACACTCCCCACCCACACTCAGGAGGCAGTCCACAAACCCGACCCCACACCAACCCTGTACGTCTGTCATCCTAGATCCCGTTGGGCCATCTCCGTGCATCCAACCTTGCCCTGGCCACCGTTCTTCACATCCACCGTACTCCAGCATACAGGACATTGTTCTCCCACCTGGCCACACATACCTGGGACTCTCTCCCCGGGTACCTCCACATGAGCCATGACCTCTACGCCTTGATGATAATCTCCCAAATAGGTCTCTCCGTACAGTTTAGCAAGCACCCCCTCAGCAGCCAGAGGCCATCACAGGTGAATGTTGTGCTCCATGCCTACATTGTATGATACCTTGTGACCCATGTGTGTCCTGTACCAGACTCCGATCCCAGGGTATGGATGGCTGGAGTTAGTTCAACACTCAGGCATAGTTAGACATTTCCACACACATATGTCATTGAATAATGCCAAATGACAGCAACATCTCATGAGAAGAAAAAAAGATTTTATTTTTGGTTTGGTGGGGTGAGTCTTTTGGTAGATGTGCTAAGGTGCTCTACCGGGTGCATAGAATCCAAAGTTCACAGGGGGAGATGGCATCCTTGTCAGTTGGAGTCATCAGAGTCCAGAGCACAGTGTTGGTCATCATTGGCCAGACTGTGTCCAGCAAGTCCATGTGGCAGAGAATGTCATTGGATGAGGTGCTGCTGTTGCGCCAGAGGGCCAGGTGCCAGGCCAGGTGACCTGGGAGATGTGGATGGTCCGCTGACTCTCACGGTCTTTTCCGTGGACGACCCACCTTCCTCCGGGGACCCTCAGATGCAGGCCTTGACGATGCTTGGGACGCTCCATCAGACAAATCCTCCTCCTCCTCCTCCCTCCCTGTGTCTGGTGCTGGTCTACGCCTGGTGGCACAGGGAGGGTTGCCCATGCTTTTGGCGATCTGACGGAGTGATTGGCTCACGTCCCTGTGCACTGCCAGGAGCTCAGCCAGTCTTGCCTCCATCCGTCCTTGGTGTTGTTGATGACTGGCATGATGCTCGACCTGCAGGTTCTTAATCTCGAGGGTCCCCTGCATCTCGGAGAGTCTTGACACGACTTGGTTGATGCCTCTGGTGTTACGCTGGTATGAGTCCAGGATGTTGCGTATGTGTGACATACCGGTGTCCTGAGCTGGCTGGTCAGATTCGCGCCTCCGCCTGCCTCCACTCCCACCACCCCTGCCCACTTGAGGCTGGCCTGCCCTTGTGGGCACATTGGGTCTACGGGACCCCTGAGGGATGGCATTTGCAGGGTTGCCTGCCTCCTCCTGGGTGCCCGGAGAACCTTGTCCCTCCTGGTCAGACTGGCTATGTTGTTCAGTGTGAGCAGGGCTCCTGGGTGTGTCCTGGGATGTGGCAGGAATGGGGGTGGTGGTTGGCACAGATCTACCTGACGCAAGTGCTGCAGGGGCTTGGGCACCAGAGGGTCCAGGTTGGCCGGGGTCATCCACGGAGTGGTGAGAGTCGTCGCTGCCGGTGGGATCGTCTTCACGCGGAGCCTGGGACTGTGATTCTTCCCCCCAGTGTTGGGGGGAGATCGACGACGTTGCCCTGTGTGTGAGAGAGAGACAATGTTAATAGTGTTTCATGCGACATCTATGTTTCATACATATTCAAGTTGACACAGTTCCTCCAGGTAGTTGGATGTCCCTAGCATTTCTCTCAATGTCCACTTGGGGATGGGTATGTTGCGGGGGACAGATTGGGATGTTCTCCTGAGTGTTTGACCTATAGATTGTTGGCTCTGATGCTTATTTGGCTCTGGATTGGTCTTGTTGTGTCACATGTCCATTGTGGGAGTGTGTAAATCCGTTGCCTGCCCCGGGGGTGTGTGCTTGTGTTAGGGGGGGGTTGTGTGACCGGACGTGCTTTTGTGTGTAGTGTGAGTTGTCATTGGGTCTCCCAGGTGATGTGTCTGTCCCCTCATGGTGCATGCTGGCATGACAGTGAGTGTGAGTTCCTGTCCTAGATACCTGTGCTTGTGGAGTTGGTGTTTGAGTGTACAGTGGTCCCAGGAGGGCCTTGTGCTGCATACAGCATGGCCCAGTGTCAGCTACCTTGTCAGTAGTTTGCCAGTCCCTGTGCATTGTGCATGGGTATGTACCTATGCCATATGGGCTGAGGGCATTGTTGTCTGCGTCTCATTTCCACAATGTGTTGCGTGGGGCCCAGCCTCCCAGCCTCCCGGACATACAGTCTTGTGTTTGTGGTTGTTGTAGCCTTGGACATGGCCTTGCCTTGATTTGTGAAGGATGCATGGAGACGTTAGTGGCATGAGTGTGGTTTTTGAGTGTGGTTGTGTGCGGTGAGTGCTTGGGGGAAGTTGCGTGCATTTGGTGCATATGTGGTGTAGACCCCATTGCCCCCATGTTACGTAAGTTGTTTGTGTACTCACCAGGCTCTGCGACTCCTTCAACTCCGTGTACTCCCACTGGCAGTAGCAGGGCCATCACCTTCTCCTCCCAGGGATGGTAGTGTATGGGTCTGCGGGGCGGCCCACCTCCAGTGATGTTACTCTGGGCATATTCTTCATTCATTTTCCTCTTGACCGCCCGGCGCAGATCGTACCACCTGGCTTGGCATTCATGCCTGGTCCTTCGGATGGGTGCAACAGCATTCACGTTATCGACAATCCTCTGCCACATGGCAGATTTTTCAGATATGCTGGTCTGTCTGACCAATGTTCCAAACAGCTGTGGCTCGACTCTGATGACTTCGTTGACAAGGAGGTCCAGCTCCGCCGTTGTGAACTTTGGATTCTTGTCTGTGGGCATGGTGTGGGTGTGGGTGTGGGTGGTTGTGGGTGTGGATGTGAGTGTGTGTGTGTGAATGTGAAGAGGGGGATGTTTGTGGAGGAGGTTGTGTGAAGGTGTGTGAGTGAAGGTGTAGTGAAGGTATGATGTGGAGTTGTTTCTCTGTGGGGTCTGGCAGCAGTGGGTCTGTTGCAAAGGCTCATGGGTTGTGTGTGTGGGCCCTTTTTATTGGTCAATTTTTGGGTGTGGCTGTGTTTGAATTTTGGTGGGTGTGTTATAAGAGGTGGTTGTGATTTGGGGCCTCTTTTTGACTGTTTGGATGTGCCAGGTCAGTCATTGAGATGTATTTTGTCTTGTAGACGTGTTTTGTGGTGTTGTGCGAGTCGAATTGACCCTCCTTGTGCTGTTTTACAGTGTCCTGGTTCTGTATGAGTCTTTTTCGCGTAGGTACGATCCGTACATACGCGATGCTGGGTGAGGGTGCTGGGGTACGGTGTTGGAGTGCGGCGCGTACATACGGTGGGGGTACGGTGCGTACACGTGCGGCCCTGGGGTACGGCGCGTACATGCGGAGGTACGGCGCATACAGGGGGGGGACGGTGCGTACATGGGGGGTGCGGTGCGTACATGCGGTGGGGGGGGCAGGGGGTTCGGTGCGTACATGCGGTGCTGGGTTACGGTGCGTACATGCAGTGCTGGGGTACGGTGCGTACATGCGGTGCTGGGGTACGGTGCGTACATGCGGTGCTGGAGTACGGTGCGTACATGCGGTGGGGGGGCTGGGGGTACAGTGCGTACATGCGGTGGGGGTACGGTGCGTACACGTGCGGACCTGGGGTACGGCGCGTACATGCGGAGGTACGGCGCGTACATGCGGGGGTGATGCGCGTACATGGGGGAAGGCGCGTACAGTTGCGGGGCTGGGGTACAGTGCGGACAGGGTGGTGTACTGTGCTGACAGATTTGGGGGTGGGGTGGCTGTACGGCTCATACACGGGCATGGGTTTACCCGTGTACATGTGTGCTACTGCGTTAGCTCCGTACGGGCCATTTTCCGTGCGATTGTGTATTCGGACGGACGGTCGGGATCATACTTGCGCGCTCGGACTTGTGTTTTACGATTTGCACGTAAAAATGTCCGGCTCACTCTCGTACACTTTTCCCGACGATATTCGGACGTAAAAAATTTCCGACGCACTCTCGTAGACTTTTCCCGACGCTACTCGTAGATGTTTTTCACGTACGAATCGTACTTGCCCGTTTGTACGGTACTTGTGCGACTCGTACATAAAAAAATACGGATACGAGTCGTACGGTTATTTTTTTTAATGGATCGGAATCGGCACCTAAATGTCTTTTGTCTTAAGCAAGATTTCCTACAAACAGGATTTTCTTAGCAAATCTCTAAGATTAAATACTTAGGCTTGTGGTTCTCCTCTAACATTCCTGAGACATTAAAAATAAACTTTGATAATTTGATTAAAACTTTATCTGATTCTATTGACCGCTGGCACCCACTATTTCTTTCTTGGTGGGGAAGATTGGACTCCATCAAAATGATGCTCGCCCCACTGATTCTTTATCTACTCTCTATGATTCCGGTTCACATTCCTATTCTTTATATTTTGAAGATTGACTCTATATTAACCAAATTTCTTTGGAAGAAAAAACCCCCTCGAATCGCACTTTCCACTCTAAAAGCAGATAAACTATCTGGAGGTCTTAAATTCCCTGACTTTAAATCTTATCACCATGCCTTTTCTTTAAAACAGTCCTCTCGCTGGCTCTCTGAAGATCAACTGATTCATCCTCCTATTTGGTTGAATATAGAAAAACATTTTATATCTCCTTTTGAATTCAAGGAATCTCTTGCCTTCACTAATAGCATTTCCCTTTTTCGCTCTCCTATTATTTCCCATACACTTAAAATCCTTTCACCTCTTCTACCTTCTTCTTATCCCTCTTTATCCTCATTAAATCAACAGACCATCTGGCATAATAAGCTACTACGTATTAATAATCGCACCCTTTATTGGAAATAGTGGAGACTTAAGGGATTAATCTGGATCTCCCAATTATTGGTTAATAACATTCCTATATCGTTCTTAGATCTTCAGTCAAAATTTTCCATATCATCCTCCTATAAGGCTAAATATGTTTTATTGTGCTCCTCTCTTTCTCAATATCTTCATTCCATACCATCTCTACCCACTCCTCCTACTAAATTTTCTACTATCTATCCTTTAATAACATCCTCAGCATCAGCTTCTTCTTTCTATAGATGTGTATATTTCTCTCCTATTAGGAACAAAGGAAAAGCTGAATTGGCTTGGGAAAACGATTTTGATGAAAATTGGCCTATATCTCTCTGGGATAAAATATGGCTGAAAATTCACAAGACATCCAGAGCTGCTAACACCTCTCAAACCCTATTCTTTATTTATAAACATATTTTATTCACTCCTGCAAAGTTAGCCTCTATTTCTCCAGAAACTTCCTCTACTTGCAGGTCTTGTCCTTGTTTAATGGCTCATTTAAAACATATGCTTTTTACTTGTCCTCCCATTTCTCGCTTCTGGCAATTAATTTGGTCTCAAATTAACAAAATAATCCACACTCAGATTCCCTTTTCCCTTGTTAACATTTTCCTGGGTTCTTTATCACCTTCATGATCTTCTACTTCGCATGCCTCTAAGTTAGTGGATTTATTAATTGCAAAAGCTTTCCACTTGATAACCTCTAACTGTAAACAGGCAGACAAAGTCACCTTCAAAGCATGGTGGAATGCTGTTTGTTTTCATCATAGACTGGACACTAGTTATGTTACTCCAGTATCTCTTTCCATTAAAAGGGATATTTTATGGCTTCCTTTATCCTCCTACCTGACACTTGCTGCTTCCATTAGCTCCACACCAGTTAACACTTCCGATGAAGTTTTGAAACCCCCCTGAATTACCTGTTGGTTTTCTATTTTTTTTTTAATCACATTATGTGTTCACGACTACTCCTTTTCGTTGTATTGCTAATTACAACTTTACTAAATATTGCAAAACTTCTCTTTTCAATTCTTATGCAGTTTGAAGTTAGGTGTTGTCCTTAATTTTGAACTTTTTCCCTTCCCTTGTTGCTTTTTTCCTCCCCCTTTTTCCCCTCCCCGTTTTCCTGACCTTTTCATCCCCTTAAATTAGCTTTGCTGAAGATTATTAGTTCATTATGTTTAATGGTATTTATATATGAAGTTATGTTCCATCATCTTGTTTCAATAAACATTAAACTTAAAAAAATAAATGGTCAGGGCACTGGAAACCAAGGCTTAAGAGTCTTGATTACATCTCATGTTTCTTTAATCCATTACCAGACACTCCCTGCCTTATAATCTCATTCTTACAGGTTTCTTCTTTCTTCCTTTGTCATATTTTTTCCTTTTTCTCTTCCTCCTTCTTTCCAGATTGTGTGTATATCCTCTCTCAAAGTAAAGTTTAATGAGGAAAAATGAGTGACAGTATAAAAATGAGTGCCGGTGGGCAACACCTGCAATCACCAGCTCAAATTAAGCAGACCCTGACTAGAGCTATGATGAAGATCATTTTAGCAGCGTCATAGTCCTTTGACATATGTATTCTCATTAACAACAGGACATGTTAGACTCCTCTTTGCAGGAGTGAATGACCTTAATCACTCCCATAACAAACTTCATATCACTAGGGATGGGCTGCACTCATGTAATTTTTTGTAGTGTAGTCACGCAGAATTATCTAAGAAATCCATGATATTACACAGATTCATGGAAGAAGAGTAATTCTGCATTTTGTGCTATATTTTAGCACAAATATGTTGCCTCCCATCCGTTCTGAATATTAGCGGGCATTTCTGCTCTAAGAAGTAGTGCAAAATGCAACAGAACACATTTAGCAAGTGTAAACAGCCACTCACTCTTGCTAAATGTGCATTTGGGGAAGGATTTTCCATCAAGTTATTCCCAGCATTTAGTACTATTTTCCAGTCACAAAAATGCACCGAGCGCCCAAAATGGATGGAAGAAGGCTAGCTGTGGCTCCTCCACTAAGGCGGAGGAGCGTCGCCCCACTGCTTTTCAGTTGTGCAAAAAAATGAAAAATACAATAATAATAACACAATGTTGTTATCATTTTATTTTTCAGTGCGAGTCAGGTTAGGGCAGGGCTGGGCTGTCAGAGGAGGGAGAGGAGGAAATATGTGCACTTAAGCATGCATGACGGTTTGGCAGTCATGGGCACTTGGCATGTTTTTCACTTGGCTGTATTGTGTTGCCTGGGTGGAGAACATGCACAGGCTCCCACTCCCTGTCTGAGTGCCGGACCGAGCTGCTAAGACCAATCATAACAATGCTGTCACGCTGCTGATAGCAGCATTGGGATTGGCTTTGGGGAGCCTGTGTGCTTTCTGCATTCGAGAGTCAGGAAGAGAAGCAGAGGAGAGACTATGGAGGATAGACAACGGAGGAGAGACGGCGGCCATCAGATGTAAATGTTACATATATAAACCCCATCCCACCACCCCAGTTCCTTACTAGCTGCCACTGGATAATGCATTTATGCATAAGAAATAGTGCTAAAATCAACAGGGTTAGCGAGCACCAGCTGCCGAGAGCTAATGTGCTCTTGCAGTAGGAGTTTTTCCCCCACATTACGTAAGAAGGAGTAACCATGAGGCATATCAGCAACAACCGGCGATAATTATCGCTAAGCGCACTTAGCTCTAGGATAATTATCGCCGGCTAACGTGGGTTTTTATCGCTGAGATAGCGTGCTATTAGCAACGCTTATCTCAAAAGCGATAAAAATCCTAGCGCTAAATGCCTAACGTGAGATTATCGCTGGAAACCCAGCGATAATCTCAGGAAGTGTGGCGTTAGCTTGTTGCGAGGGCTTCACAAACTTAGCCATGATATTCACCTTCCATAGGATATCATGGCTAAGTCAGTCTTGAAGCAGGCGTAAGGAAAGTAGCGATAACAGGGGTTATCGCTACTTTTCCTGCCGCTATGCTTCATAGCGTGGGGCTTGATGATAGGAGAAATGTCGCTTAGCGACATTTCTTTGTCATGTCAGGTCAGGAACGCCCACTTTGCATCTCATTAGAGATGCAAAGCTGGGCGTTAGGAATCACGACGCTAATGCAAGGTTTCACGCGTTAGCGTGACCATGCTAATCAGGCGATAAAATTATCGCCGCTTTTCGGCCGAAAACGGCCGCAAAAGCGGCGATAATTTTTTATTCGCCAGCTTGTTGATAGGCACCCATGTAATTATGTGAAATTCAGCATAAAAGAGTAACGTAGAGTTACGAAAAATTACTCCAGCATTATTGAAATTAGGCCCTGGCCTACATAAAAACTGGCCAACCTATGCGGAGTCCAGGCGAGTCTCACCACTGACGTCAGGCTCAGTCCCTGTGTTCCACGTCTGCCTGGTTTCTATTATAGAGATTCGTGGAAACAGACGGCTCGAGACGTCTGGATCTAATGCATGTTAAGTGCAGAGAAATGCCTCTTTCCATGTCAGCCAAAGGCTTCTTCCAGAGACCATCGTGCGCAGAGCTCTTCCCCCGAGAAGAGTTCTTTGGTGGGCGCCATGTCGGCAGCATTAGCGGCTATCGAGGCAGATGTCCCAGAGCTGCTGTGATTCACAAATCACTTTGGGTTGGAGCCAGTCATGTTGACGACCTGCAGAAGCACTTTAACTGAAACTGAGTTCCATCCTAAGAGCTGCACATCACTGCCTTGTAGATGGCATGGAAGCCAGAATGCAGCAGTACAAGAGCTCTGGTTGCTGCCCTATGTTGGAAAGAAAGTGCATTCAATGGATGTTTAATGGATGTTAGTCTAGATGTGCATTTGTAAATCTCCATGTGATGGTCAAGAAACACAAATAGGTGACGGAGAAGTGGTGCAATGTTACAGCTCTGCTTAGAGAGCACATGCTAGAATAAGTGAATAATGTCAGTATGGGACATCTCTGAGAACAGAAACTGACTCCACGACTTCAACCCTGACTCATTAAACTCCCTAGAAGATTTCCCATCTATCTCCAGGTTGATTTATATTGTATGTAGGGGCTTGCATAGGGAAATATCTGCCATGCACTCATTCTCTTGTCTCTGTCGTACATTAGCCCAGAGTTGTGGGTTTCCATACTGGGCATCCTGATAAGAGAAGTTGACCATTACAGCCTGCCCCTAAACCCATGTAAGAGAAGTGAGATTATTTACTTCTGGGTTTCATTGCACTGGATGCTGTTGTTGTACCTGTTTTGTACCTGTTGGTGTTACGGATACGAGAGGGACTGTTGTAGTTGTGTATTAAGGCCTAAAGGGTGGTCGAGTGAGGCAACCACCCACCACACCTTTTTAAGTCAAATTATTGGAATGTGTTCAAAAGATATTTTTGTTTACTGTTTGTTTCTGTGAATCTTGGTAGGGTTAGGATTTTTTAAGTAGCCAAGTGAAGTCTGGTGTCTGTAGGTTTCCTACAGTAGGAGAGGGAGGTTGGGGTTAGGTTTAGCAATTTGACTCACCATCCATTGTATGCGTGAACTAATGTTATTGTATTCTGTAGCTATGGCTCACCTTGCCCCTAGGTGATGTGGCTTGAGGTGTATGCATTGTCCAGGCAATCTCATGGCCCTGTTTTCTGTTTTCCAATGAGTCTGCCTCAGTATCAGTGTCTTTGTCAACCTGCCCCAGTGTTGGTGTCGCTACAGTTGTGGCCCTATGTCATTCGCTATACTGGTGTCCACATGGCAACTCGTGAAGTGACACTCTGGTGTATCTCCTGATGGTTAAGTGAGGCTCCAGCTGTCATTCACGTTTCCTCCAGCTCCTGCTAGCCAGAGCAACCGTAAATGATGGGCTTTTAGGTGGGAAATCTGCAATACCCCTGCAGACAGCTGCTCAGGATAAAAGGAGTGAATGTATGCGGGAGCCACAGCTGGCATGTGTCTGAGGGTTAACATACTTCACCAGAACACTGCAGGGAAGAATCACTAGGAGCGACCCGGACCTCGGATTCAACTCAAGAATAGCTGCCGGATCCCAAAACTGACTAAACCCCATTCATTTACAGCATTGGGGCTTTGTAATTTGCCTCACTGTGGACTAATCCCGTTGCTACATCCTTCTAATGTTTGTTATATTTAAAGAACGTGAATCAGGATTTTCATTTTTCACAAATATATATATATATATATATATATATATATATATATATATATGTATATATATATATATATATATATATATATATATATATATATATTAATATATTATTCATACACATGTGTATGCGCGTGCATGCACACACACACACATCCCCTCCGAAGGCAGTGAGAATGCATCTGGCTCAATAGCAAGTAATTTAGAGCCACTGTACTACTGCCCTAATGAATACACATTCAGAAATGTATTACTACAATGCAAAGTTCAAATTCGAGTTTATTAACACAGGACAGCAAAACTGACATTATACAGATATCATGGATGATGTGCGCCTATTAGTATAAGAGTAAATTGATTTAACATTAAAATAGACACATTTAATGGCATTTTTCCTTTTGTAGACAGCAGGGCAGCCGAGAGACCTATGTTCACCATTAACCATGCAGTGCCACCAAGCCATGGAACACTTGTGAATAATTATACCATGTGCCAAAAAAACAGCACATTTAACTCCGGACCGACAACTTACTGTGGACAGTGCCTGTGTTCCTCAAGTCCAGCATTTCTCAGTAGCAAAGATCTGATTTGGGTTGCTGAGCACCTGCACTATTTACATTTCAAACATTGACGTTTTTCGATATCAAGTGGTACTAGCCAATTTGCTATGACTGGGTGGCGATTCCTGTCAGAATCTAGCTCGCGCACAGACCTGTTTCTGTCAGAATGTTGGGGCATATCAACAAAGCGGCAATATAAAATTATTGCAGCTTTTGCGGCCGTTTTCATCCGAAAAGCGGTGATAATTTTATCGCTTTATCGGCAAGGTCACGTGAATCCTTGCATTAGCTTCCTTTCCCTTAACGCTCAGCTTTGCATCTCTAATGAGATGCAAAGTGGGCGTTCCTTCCCAAAATAACTGGAGAAATGTCGCTAACCGACATTTCTCCAATTCTCAATGGACACGCTAACAAGCATAGCGATAAGAAAAGTAGCGCTAACCGCGGTGATCGCTACTTTCCTTATGCCTGCTTTCAGGTTGACTTAGCCATTATATCCAATGGAAGGTGGATATAACAGCTAAGTCCACTCTACCCTATCAACAAGCTATCACCAAATGTTGTGCGATTATCCAGTGATAATCGCACATTTGGCAGCTTGCCCCTGGAATTTTATCGCTGCTGAGATAAGCGTTGCTGATAGCACGCTATCTCAGAGATAAAATTTGGCGTCAGCCGGCAATAATTATCCTAGCGCTAAGTGCACTTAGCGATAATTATCGCCGGTTGTTGATGATATGCCCCGTAGTTCTTAGGACAATAACTCCTGCACTCTAGGTGCCTCTAGTCCTGTGAAAGGACAAGGAGCCCTCCTCTCCTAGTCCCTGCAGCCCCTTGTTCTGTGCAAGGTTGGTAATTCTACTTCATTTTTCTATAGAATTGTAGTGCTGCCATGATGACTTCTTTTTCCTTCAGATATCCATTCTTTTGTCAGCAAAGAATCCAACTTCCTCCAGATACTGATGTTCTATGGTGGGGTAGTGAATACTTTATATTGGGCAAACTCTGGCTAAACAGTGATGCAGATGATGTTTTAATTATAGCAGACCCAGATTCTAGGTGGCTTAACGGGATAAAATTTTCTGGCAAACTTTGGTTGTGGACGAGGGACAGAGGACAGTGATTTTTGGCGGTGGTGCAGATACCGTATGCTTTTTTGCAAATCTGCATCCATGGCAGTATATGAAACATCAGGTTTTCTGGTAGATAATGGGACTGTGATGGTCCCTGGCAAATCTTTTTCAGCAAAAGGCCAAGGTTTCTTAATGGTGCTTCAGAGGACACCTGCTCTCTGGACAAATCAGGCATTGTGAAGTAGCAGGAGAAACTTGCCTTCAGGTAAACAATGGCTTGGCACAGGTGCAGGGGCCACTAGCTTTCTGGTTCATACTGTCCTGTGGTGGTCCATGGGACAGCCAATATTTTCCTCACTCTGCGGTGGTGACTGCGCTATTTTATTTTGCAGAAATCTTCATTATTACTAGGTGCTAGTTCTGTGGAAATACAGGGGGTACCTGTATGCTGTTAGACTCTGATTTTGTGGCACTAACAGCTTCTCTGCATCCCAAAGAACACTTTTTCTGTTGACTTGCCCCATTGTCAGCTAAATAGTAGATGGATTCGCCTCAGGCGCAATGGTTGTAATGGTGGCAACCAAAGACTTTTCTAATAAGTCTCTTGTACAAGTAAGGCTCCAGGAGCTGCACGTAAGCTGGAAAAAGACAACCTAAAACCTCAAGACTGCAGGTTACCTTTGCATTCCTACTTTAAATGGTGTAAGCGTCTGAGGCCGCCAGTGTCCATCCAAATGCAAATGACAGCGCATTTCAAGGCAGCGCATTATTGGATCCCCGTCCCTCGCCCGGAGATAAATGTCTCACCCATTGCCTTAATTTAAGGATGTTTTCCTCTTTCCAAATTGGAAAGTATTGATTCTCATTAAAAAACTGCCTCTAGCGACCGGTAGTCAACATCACTGCGTGCCACATAAGAGGATGCGGGGGCGCACCTTACTGAACCCAACTAGCATGCCTGGTGCTCACCTTCTGCCTGTAGTCTCTCTTAAAATGCAATTCACCACAAGGTTGTGTTACGATGTAATACTACACAACCTCATTGCAATGATATTATGCTGACGAATTTCCTTAGCGTGCTATAGACTGCTTTCAATTTACCCAGCTGACTACGATTACATTTGTTAATAGTACCACCTGATAATTACAATGCTATGAAACTATAAAGCTAAAGTAGCAAATCCTGCATACAATTTAATATTATTGTTAATGTTATTATTATTATTATTATTACAATAATGATAATAATCATAATATTAGCATTATTATTGCTATTATCATTATAATTATTATAATAATAATAATAATTATTATTATTATTATTATTATTATTATAATTATTGTTATGTATAATACCACTAATATTAACAGTAATAATAGTGATTTTTGTGATTGTTATTATTAATATTATTATTATTATTATTATTATTATTGCTGTTCTTATTATTATTTTAACCCCTTAAATCCTGCTGTCGGCAAATAGCCGACAGCCGCACTCCCTCCCCAGTTTGGGGGTCGGCCATTGGCCAACACTGGGGAGGAACATAAAGTTCACTCTGCCGCTCTGCATCAGGTGGGAGTCTTTTATTTTTTTTTCACCAGTTTTTGGGGTATTTTTTGTTTACTGCAGTGATGATCGGCTTGCAGGGCGTGCTGACATCATTGAAGTAAAAGTGAAAGTAAAACTAGCTGATGGGCTTGTTTTACGGTGCTTGGGGCATATCTCAGACCCCGAACAAAGATTCTCATGGGAGAGGTATTGTTGGAAAGTAAGAATCTCCCCTTTCCAATGGTACCTCTCCCCAGTGGAACCCTGCTTGGGGATCGCCACAGTAAAGCAAACCCCAAGCATGTATTCACCTGCTAGCCACCAGGGATAGGGGGATGGTTCCTTGGGCAAGTGCTTGTGCTCACCAATGAGGACATTTGTAGTGACAGTCTTTTTGCCCCCCTGGGAATGTCCCATTGGCCTTGGTTTGATCCGTTCCTGTTGCAGGAACTAGGTCTAGCCACACAAGCGGTGCAGCGTTTTTATCGGCACTAGTGAGGTAACGTTAGGTGGTAGGAATGTTGTGGTTTCCTGCAGAATCTGGAAGTTTCAATCACAGAAATGTAAGGAAAATGAGTGATTTTAGGGAAAGTTTGAGGTTTGCCAGGCATTGTAGGTAAGACAACCTCATGGGAACCATGCAAGGCACATCAACCTGGACATACCCAGGTGTCTAGTTTTCAAAACTGTGCGGTTTGCTACGCTTCCTTTAGTGCTGCTTGAGGTAGAGCCCAAAGTCCACAGATACTCACTTTGCAAAAATAGGGCAGTTTTGAATGAAAATATGTGATGTATCCACATTGCATTGTGGCCAATTTCCTGTCCCGGACAATAGGCTAACTCGCAAAAGTGAGGTCCCATTTTTATCGGAAGACGTAGGGGAAGGCTGGGTGGAAGGACATTTGTGGGTCCCCAAAGATTCTAGAACTTTCCATCATAGAAACTTGAGGGAAAATGTGTATTTTAATTCAAAGGTTGAAGTTTGCAAGGGATTCTGGGTAAACAAACCTAGTGAGAGCCACGTAAGTCACCCCACTCTGGATTTCCCTAGGTGTCTGATTTTGAAAAATTTCCAGATTTGCTCGATTTTCCTAGGTGACGGCTGTGCTCAGGTCCAAAATACATAGCTACCCACTTTGCAAAAAAGGGGCAGTTTTGAGTGAAAAAATGTGATATATGCATTTTTGCATTTTGGGCCATTTTCTGTCGCAGGCAATAGACCTACTCACAAAGGGCCTCATGTAGGTAAATAAATGTTACCGGTTCTTAAATACCGAGCCGTACCGAATCGGTAAATTAGAATCGGTAAGTTATATGTAGGTAAAAATTCGGTAACTGTTACCGATTCGGTAACATTCGGTAATCACGAATCGGAATTCACCGAATCGGTGAATACCGAGGTGGTATTTACCGAATCGGAAAATACCGAGGTGGAATTTACCGAATCGGAAAATACCGAATCGGAATGTACGGATTCGGTAAATAAAATCACATGACTGGACGAAACAGCTAATCCTGTGCAACGACAGCCCACCCAACCAGGAAGTGCCCACACCCAGGCAGGTGTACATAATTAGCCGAAGTGGCCACACCCAGGCAGGTGTACATAATTAGCCGACCCTGGAGAGGCTTGGAGTGCAGAGGAGAGGCAGGGAGCCGTTGCATGTGCGAGCGGGTAAACGAACAGCATGTCCAGCCAGAGAACACAGAAAGACGGAGGGGAAAGGAGGAGGAAGCTGAAATTTAGCCCCAAGGAACTCCAGGTGCTGGTGGAGGAGGTGGTGAAGCAGCACCAGAAGCTGTTTGGAAGGCAATCCCTGCAAGTGCCTGAGGCGGAAAAGCGCAACATATGGCTGGCCATCCAGGCGCAGGTCAATGCTGTGGGAGTGACCCACAGGGACATTGAGGTCCTCAAAAAGCGCTGGTATGACCTGAGGATTGTAACCAAGAGGAAGATGGGCGACATCCAGAAGGAGGCCAGCCAGACCGGAGGTGGAACCAACAGGGCACCTGCCCTCACCGAACTGGAGGAGCTGGTGGCGGCCACAATCCAGCAGGAGAGCGTCGTGGGACTTGGGGACGCCGACAGCTCTGCCAGAGCCGCAACACACCAAGGTAAGACGAAAGCACAGCAATGTAGCCCCCCCACCCCAATCCCACATCCCCCATTGTGAAACGAGAATCACAGTGCAGTCCACACGTGTCAGTGCAGACAGGCAATGCATTCCGGGAGATGTAGTCAGGGCAACACTAACCATGCCGTAAATGTTACAGGGCAACAAGGCATGTCACGCACTCGAGGCACAAGGAGACAGAGGACATATTGGAATGTGAAATGTGTTATTGTGACGCTTGCAATGCAGCCCTTCGGGGACACTGAGCCAATGTTGTATTTCTGTCCACAGATGTGACATCATGCAGGACAGGGCATGCTGCAGGAGAGACGGCACACCTGCCACAAGTATCACCTCTAGCCAGCACAAGTACAGACCAGGGAGCAGGCCCACTGGCAGCCGCACCACCAACACAGCCAGCCTCGCCGCACCGAGAGCCAGCATCACCTCACCGAGAGCCAGCATCACCACAACCAGAGCCAGCATCACCACAACCAGAGCCAGCATCGCCACTCATGTTCGAATCACCGGCCACATCTCCGCTTGCAGGTGTGAGAATGAGGAGGCGTCCAGCAGCCAGGCTACGAGCCTTAGACACCTCGTCAGACGACAGCATGGGCCCAGAAGACCGCACCGGGCCCCAGGAAGGGAGCCATGCCACTGTGCCCCACATCTCACAGGCAGCACAGACGGGAGCAAGAGGGCGCCGCAGGTCGCGTGTCCAGAGTCCACCAGCACCCACTGACGGCCATGGTGTCTTCTTGGGTCTCGAGGGCCAAATGTTGAAGCAACAGCGCCTGCAATCAAAGGCAGTCATGTCAGTCCAGAGGCACATGCGGGTGATGAGGACAACATTAGTCAACATGGACAGTAACATTAGCGGCATGGCTGCGGGCATTCGGGACATGTCCCAGTCAATCCAGCAGTTGTGCAGCAAATTAGATGCTGACATCGAAGCACGGCGCCGGGAACGCCAGAGAAGGGACACTACCAGCAGGGCACTCAACCGTCTGGCAACTGCGACTTCTCTACTGTGCCGGCGCTCTGTGACGATGCAGGAGGGCCTAACACAGTGCTGCAGCGACCTGTCTCGGGGGATGGTGCAGGTGACAAGTGCACTAGGGGTGCTATTGACTAGTCAGGCGTCGACAACTGCTGCAGGGGATGCTGCGGAGAGCATCGACACCAGCAGCAGCATCACACCCCCCGTCCCAGAAGCACGCAGGAGCAGCAGGCGGCTTGGGGTTGGCTCTAGTGAGGATGCACAGGCCGTGCAATCCACCACTGCAGCGCGTATGCGCAAACATTGATGTAGCCCTGCTAAGCCACTTCCCATTGGGTGACGTAACCCTGGACATACTCCTTGTATAGATGGTATATTGCCTGATTGGCCTGTTCATGTGTTCATGGCGTGGTGCCACATTAAAACTACGTCATGACTTCTCACAACTCGCTGTGTCCCCTCACTTACTCAGAAATAGTTGCATGTGATCTCTGCCCGTCTCTCTCTCCCATCGATTGCAGTTGGCACTCTAGCTGCGTTGCCCTCTGGCTGGCCTGACTCATCCTCGTTGTCCTCAAAATATGTTAGTTCCACATCTGTACCTTTTTTCGTGGCAAGGTTGTGCAGCATTGCACAAGTGGCAATAATCTTGCAGCAGGTGATGGGTTTGTACTGGCGTGCGCCTCCGCTCTTGTGCAGGCAGCGGAACCTGCTCTTCAGTAGTCCAAACGTGCGCTCCACCACATTGCGTGTTGTTTTATGTGCCACGTTGTATCGTCTCTCACTCTGGGTTGCTGGGTGTAGGTAGGGAGTGAGGATGAATGACCGGCATGCATATGCACTGTCGCCTGGATGAGTAAAAGGGAACCATCAGTAACATGCCTCTATACACTATGATTTGCAGGTTTCAAGGGGCGTCACTGTTACTTACCTAGCAGGTATCCCTCTCCGAATTCTCCGGCACTCAGTCGTGTGTAGATCCCACTATTCTGGAAGATGTAAGAGTCGTGGGTGCTCCCAGGAAACTTAGCAACAATATCTGTGATGATGTTCCCTGCATCACAGATCACCTGCACATTGATGGAGTGGGTGGACTTCCTGTTCCTGTAGATGTGCTCTGTATCAGCTGGTGGACAGATTGGGATGTGTGTACCATCAATACAGCCGATGACATGGGGGAACTGTGCCATGTGATAAAAGTCTGTTTTTGTTTTCTGCAGTGCAGCCTGTGTGTTTGGGAAGCTTATGTAGTGGTGCATTCTCTGCATCATGGCATCCAGGAACTTCCTGAAGAAACGTGACAGGCAACTCTGGGATACCCCACCCACCGCAGCTATCACCACCTGATAACTGCCGGATGCCAACAGATGTAGGCTGCAGAGCACCTGCACATGTGGGGGTATGGCGTGCGCCCTTCTTATTGGCTGGTCCAGGAGTGGGTGAAGGTCCCTGATTAAGTCCATGATGGTTTCGGGGTGTAGCCTGTACCTCTCATGTATCTCTGCATCAGTCAGCTGGAATAGTGTGATGCGCTGTCTGTAGATTTGTTCCTCCCGTCGCCACACCCTCAGTCCTGCTGCCTGTAGACGTAGGCGCCTTGCAATGACGTACATGGCAGCCATGTTGTCCACGCTGTTGCATTTTGGGTTTGCCTATATGCATTGTTGATGGTTACCACCTGCTTTCAATCCGTGTTAATTACCGACTCTTATTTACCGATTTTCCTGGATTTCTTAATTACCGAGTGCTCCTACATGTCATTTTAAATTTTACCACTTCATATTTACCACTTCATGTTTACCGAATCGTTAATTATGTATTCGGTAAATCTGATTCGGTATTTTAGAATTCGGTAAATATGATTCGGTATTTACCGCCTCATATTTACCGAAAAGTGGTTTTTGGACTCCTACATCTCACTTGTCTGAATACCGGTCGGTAACGGCATATTTACCGAAAATCGTCCGTTACCGACCGGTATTTGGCTACCTACATGAGGCCCAAAGTGAGGTATACCATTATTATCGGGAGACTCAGGAGGAATGATTGGTGGAAGGAATTTTTTGACTCCTCACAGATTCCAGAACTTTGTATCACAGAAATTTGAAAATAATATGTTTTTTAGTCAAAGTTTGAGGTTTGCATGGGATTCTGGGGGGGGGAAACTAGCGATAGCCATACAAGGCACCCCACTCTGGATTCCCCAAGGTGTCTAGTTTTAAAAGAATAAACAGGTTTGCTAGGTTCCCCTAGGTGCTGGCTGAGCTCTGGCCCAAAGTCCACAGCTATCAAGTTTGCAAAAGCAGGGGCTGTTGTGAGTGAAAAAATTTGATAATTTATGTCGCGTTTTGGGCCATTTCCTGTCATGGGCTACACACACAAGTGATGTACCATTTTTATCATAAGACTTAGGGATATGCTGGGTGGAAGGAGGTTTGTGGTTCCACACAGATTCCAGAACTTTTCATCACCGAAATATATGGAAAATGGGCATTTTTAGTCAAAGTTTGAGGTTTCCAAGGGATGCTGGGTACAAAAACCTGATGAGAGCCATGCAAGTCACACCACCATGGATTCCCCCAGGTACCTAGGTTTAAAAAATGAGGCAGGTTTGCTAGATTTACCTAGGTGCCGGCTGAGCTCAGGTCCAAAATCCACAGCTACCCACATTGAAAAAATGGTCAGTTTGTATTGGAAAAATGTGATGCATCCATGTTGTATTTTGGCCTGTTTCCTCTCACGGGGACTAGACCTACCCTCACAAGTGAGGCACAGTTTTTATTGGAAGATTTGTGGGAGCACAGAATAGTTAAACGTTTTTATTACCGATTGCATTTTGCTGCATTTGTGCCTTCCAAATGTAAGCCAGTGTGTAAGAAATATATGGAAAATGGGCATTTTTAGTCAAAGTTTGAGGTTTCCAAGGGATGCTGGGTACAAAAACCTGATGAGAGCCATGCAAGTCACACCACCATGGATTCCCCCAGGTACCTAGGTTTAAAAAATGACCAAAATGTCTTGGTTACCTTAGGTGCCAGCTGAGCTCGGGCCCAAAATCCACAGCTACCCACTTTTTTAAAAAAGGGTCAATTTAGAGTGGAACATGTGATGTATCCATGTTGCTTTTTGGGCCATTTCCTTCATGGGCACTAGGCATACTCACTCAAGTGGGGTGCCATTTTTATCGGAAGACTTGGTGAAATGATGGGTGGAAGGAAGTTTGTGGCTCCCCACTGATTCGAGAACTTTCCAGCATAAAAATGTGAGAAAAATGTGTTTACTCTTATTCAAGGATTGAGGTTTGCAAGGGATTCTGGGTAATAAACCATGGTGAGAGTGGTAAGTCACCCCAAACTGGTTTCCCCTAGGTGTCTGGTTTTCAAAAAGAGGCAGGTTTGCTAGATTTACCTAGGTGCCGGCTGAGCTTAGGTCCAAAATCCACAGCTACCCACATCGAAAACAAATGGTCAGTTTGTATTGGAAAAATGTGATGCATCCATGTTGTATTTTGGCCTGTTTCCTCTCATGGGGACTAGACCTACCCTCACAAGTGAGGCACAGTTTTTATTGGAAGATTTGTGGGAGCACAGAATAGTTAAACATTTGTTATCACCGATTGCATTTTGCTGCATTTGTGCCTTCCAAATGTAAGCCAGTGTGTAAGAAATAAAACATTTTGAAAAAGTACCCGCTAAATTATATGCTAGTACGGGTAATCACAAATTTAGAAATGTACACATAACCACTGCTTCTAAACTCCATATCTTGTGTCCTTTTCAGAAATGTCAAGGTTTCTTGTGTAACCATTTTTCACTCCACACATTTCACCATGTGAATTGGTCTTTACTAGGTGATACAGCTCAGTTGTTGGCTCTGTGTGCCTTGGTTTCTTGGAGAACCTGCAGACCATATATAGCCCCACAACCAGAAGGGCTTGGCAGATGTAATGCTATATTGCTTTTGTATATTCACCATTGTGACAAAAAGGTACAGAAGAAAATGTTGTCACAAGTGGCCATTTTTTCCTACTCATGTTCAATATTTCTTTATCTATACAAATGACTTGCTACATTCAGACTTTTGTCTAATTTTCTGAAATGTATAGCTTTCCTGAATCACACAAGGGTTTCACACTGTTTCCACCCCAAGCTCTAAGTTAGCTAGGAGCACAAAAAAATAGGAATACTGGGATACCTCTTTGAAAAATACTAAAAATGTGGTAAACAAATTGATTTTTATTCAGTTCTGCATCGTCCCGAAAGCTGGTAAAATGGTAACTGTAGAACAGAAAAACGTTTCTTGATGCTATTTTTAGGGAAAAAAGACACTTGTTTTTATCCAGATGATTTTTTTTCCTATTTTTCCAAAAAACTCATAATGTAGCTATGTTTTGCCTATTCTCTCAGTTCTCTTCTGGGAAATCCACAAACTCTCAGTAGCTTTAGAATCCACAGGATGGTGGAAAAAAGGGCACCTATTTGGCGTGTATACCATATGTACCCCAAATAGCTAATAAGAGGTTCAGCACTGGGCGGGGTAAAAGGCCCAGCAGGTAAGGGGTTAATAATAACGACAACAATAATAATATTAAAAATATTGTTTTGTTGTTTATGTTCTTAGTGTTATTTTTGGGAGAGGAGTTGGCTTAACGGCTAAGGAGGTCGACCTTCAATCTGGGGAACCGGGTTCGAGTCTCGGCAATGACGCTGAACATCCTGTGATTCTGGGCGAATCACTTAATCTCCATGTGCCTAACAAAAAAAAAAAATGAATGTGTGCTATGTAAAGCGCTCTGATACCCGATACCTTTGGGTTAAGTTCGCGCTATATAAAACTCCGTAAAATAAAATAAATAAATTGTTATGACATCAGTCTTCCAACTTCTGCCGCAAAGGCTATGAACAACTCAGTTATCACTCTAGCCCACCAGAAACTGAACTAAGGGGACATGCTGGACCGACCTCTTTTTATGTCACAGGCACAATCCATAAGATCTTGCTTCCAGAAATATCATCTCCCTTCAGCTAAGCTCAGCACCCTGGACCTGGACATTATGCAGCTTTGGATGGGACTTCTCAATTCGTCCTTACAGGAGGAGCACGTTCCACAGCCATGGAAACATGCCATGGTTCTGTCGCTCTTTAATAAACCTAATTTGTATCCTTATAACTGGTCCAACAACAGGGCCTGAAACCATGAAATAAACATGGAGAAACATGTCAACAAACAACTCTCCATTTTTGTGAATTCACAAAACTCTCTACATTCCTCTCAGTCAGGGGTTAGAGCAGGACACAGCACTGAGTGCACCATTCTATGAGTCACAGAACAACTTAGGCGACTTGTGGTAAATAAAATCTTCTTTACCGGACTGAATTTCATACGGAATCTTAAAATAAAGTAAAATAGCTCAAAATAACAAGAGGCAGAATCCGTGGTATAAGAGGTTTTCTAAATGGGCTTTATTCCATCAAAAATGGCCGACTCGAGTCGCGGCCTTCAGGTTCCGTCACCACGAGGGTTCAGGAAGTGAAGTACAATACTTTATTGACAGACATGCATTTTTATAATAAGTACATTACAATGAAACGAATGTAGAAGGCGTAACATTTGATAAGAAAAGTGACATAACAGGTACGTAATCGAAACTAGGCGTAATAAGGAATAAAAGAAACATGATTGGTTAGGATTATCAGACATAGGTGGATCTATAAGATAATACTTGGCATGGATGCGCGCGCAGCAGCATGACGTGTGAGTGACGTGCAACTAGGGGGTGAAGGGACTTGACATTTAGCTCTACATGTGGAGACGAGAAGTCTGGGGGGTCAAGTCAACCTAATCCCAAATCATATCTAACATCCTATGTTTAAAGAACTATGTTATCCACAAGGAAGGACTCTCGGACAGAATCTAGTCTATACTGACTGTGTGCGTGCACAAACGTCTAAGTGTCTATATGAGATGCGAGGGGCAGAAAACTTTCCATGGCAACAGGGCTATGAATCATTTGCAGGAGGACGGAAAGGCTGAGTCCTTTGCTTGTGAGCTAAAGGAAATGTTTACCTAAATCACTAGACAGGAATGCATCGGCTGGAGAGCAAAATAGATAATTCGAAGGTGAAATACAGCTTCTTGGCCGGCAGGCGAAAACTGGCCGAGGCAGGCACCGTTAGCTGCACAGGGAGTAGGACAAAGTTCATGGATACAGATGCGAGCTCAAGCTGAAGCTGTCAGAGACAGAGAGCAGGGAAAGGCTTTGAGGACAGAATCGGGCCTACTTGCCTGAACTGTAAAAATGTAGTAACTTAGCCATATAAAGTCGGTGGCCTTTCATACTTAGGAATCGAATATCCAGCCCATCGATGGCGGATCTGACAGAGAACATGTCGACGGTAGACACACATATGTTTGCGTCTTAGAAACTGGAACTGGAGGGAACATACATGTACTTGTAACATGCATATAGAACCGTTGGGGTCCAAGATAGGGGACATAACTGATCAGGAAAATCCACATTTCCACATTCCCTCCTTGTCCCCTACTTGCCCTTCAAGAGATATCAATCTTCATCATTCCATCGATTTGCTCATGGAGCATCATTTCTTCTTCCTTCTTCTTCCGGTATTTTGAACGAGAACTGTGATATGGAATGCATGATGTGGCACACAGACCACAAATCGCTGGTCCACATTGCAGGCATAAACAACAACTGAAGAGCATAAGAAGGCCAATACCTAGGAAGGATAGAACTCTCCATCCCCAGGCTGATATCACACTCCAAAACCACCCGGACCACGTCCAAGTGCCTGGATTTTCGTGTATCTGGCTTACAATCTTATGAAGGCGTGTTATAGCTTTATATACAGATGGCGAATTTTCTGGTATGAATATGCAGCAGCTGGATCCGATGACCCTGCAAGCTCCGCCCCTATCGGCCAGGATGACGTCAAGGACAAGACGATTCTGGAGAACAACAATTCTCATCACTGATTGTTCCTCTGTCAGATTGCCTAGGGCGGCTATAGTCTCGTTTACTACAGCTTCAAGAGTCTTGGTGAGTCTGCGTATCAGCTTACTATTTGATATGGTACCTATATAGGGAAAGATACCTTTATTGAAATCTACATACTTGTCCCATGCCGTCTCAGTATAATCGACAACTGGGAGATCTCTACGCTCTCTTTTGTGTACTAAATGAACATTTCGATAATAATCAGGGGGAGCTAGGAAAACAGGTGGCAGAAGGAATGCTATGTAACAGGTACCATCCCAATCTAGAGGCAGACGCATATATGCAGTCTGACCACATATAAAGTAAGAATGGCGAGAAGCTCTAAATGAAGATTTACCTTGATCACTATATTCTACTGTAGTAACGCATTGGCTATGGCCCATGTGTATGGAACCAACTTTTCTCACACATAATTCACCCTTAACTGGAAATACTGACATAGTGGGCAGAATTAGTTCAACTTCGGTTTTGACATTCAAAATCATAAGATTAGGCGTAAAATTACCTAATTTATACACTTCATTTTCTAAATCAGTTCCTGTTCTACTGGGGTGACCCTCCTTATTAGGGTGACAGACTTTGAATAAAACTAGATTCAGATTTCCCCATATCCAATGTTGTTGATAAACTGCTGTGTCTGGGTCTATGGAATTTAATAAACTAAACCATGCTCCACAGGAGCCATTGTGTGTGAACGGATGTGGAAAGAAAGGCAGAACTCCTTTGTTATTCTGATAGGGAGGGAGTCGGCCACACACCCAACAATTGGTGGCATTACTAGTCTGATGGGAATGATGTAACATACTAATGAAGGTGTTGTTGCGCAGCGCAAGTCTATAGGACAACTCATGTGGGGGTAATTCACTAAAAGAATGTTCATCAGTTATATTGAAAGCACGTTTAGAAACAGGATAATACATATGCAACAATATACTTGCAGTAACTATTAAAAAACTCAAGGAAAACAAAATTAATAAAGTCACAATACAGTGGCTACGCAGTAATTTACAATAAGCATGTCGTTTCATTATGATTCTGGACTCTACATCATTCAGACCTAAGGGATACATGTCGGGACAGATTCAACCGTTTCACCTTGGAGAGGACTTAAACAATCAAATCGTCCGACAGTTTGGATCTGGACCTGAGTTTCTGCTTATAGAATTCGGTGCTACTGGCCTCAGCCAAAGGTAGCTTTGAGTCAATGGGGGAAGACACACGGGGAGTACTGTTTGTGTCAGGAGGAAGTCCATGAAATTTCTTGATATGGCTGGAATGCACCCAGCCTTTTCTCCCTTCGATCTTCACAGCTGTTCTGGTCGTCAGCAGGACCAACTTAGGAAGCCTCCACCTTGGCTCCAGTTGGGTTTTCCGATCAAAATTCCTGACGAGAACATAATCGCCGGGAATTACATCATGAGGTTTCACCTCGGTGTTGTCGGGAAAAGCTGCGACCACCTGTGAACGACAAGATTGTAGTGCAGACATCAAGGAAGCCAGGTAATCTGTCAGCATATTACAGTCAACATCAGTTATTTTACGGGGTATAGGCGTCCCCCACATATTCGGTGGTCTACCAAAGATCACCTCATAAGGTGATAGCCCTGTTCGAGAGTGTGCTACCATTCTCATGTAAAATAGCGCAACTGGTAAAGCTACTATCCAGTCCACACCTTTTTCCTGACATATTTTAGACAATCTGATTTTTAAAAGTTGATTATGTCGTTCCACGAGACCTGCTGCCTCGGGGTGTCGGACACAGTGGAATTTCCACTGATATCCCAACAAAAGTGAGACATGTTTCATTAATTCGGATGAGAAAGGCTGGCCGTTATCTGAATATACAACACGTGGTAAACCGTACCGTGGGAAGAATTCTCGAACTAGCTGCTTGGCAGTAGTCGGGGCAGTGTAATCTGATACGGGATACGCCTCTGTCCAACGGGAGAGAGCGCAGACAACTACGAGAACATATTTGAATCCTCGACAACGTTCCATCTGAATATAATCCATCTGGAGGACTTCAAAAGGATGGTCAGGAGGCTGAAATCCACCCTGCTCTACGGGAACACTCTTTCCTGGATTAAACTGACAACATATCATACAGGTACAAACTTTTTGTTTAGCTGCTGCTCGTAAATGTTTGTTGAACCAAATGTGCTGAATGCTGTCTAGCATAGCCTTCTCTCCTAAATGTGCTGGACTGTGAACTGTAGCTATAATGGCTTGAACCATGGAATCAGGGAGAAACCATACAGATTTCTCCTTCGTCATCCATCCTTGATCTGTCTGGATCCCTCCTAGTTCAGTCCACTTCTTTATTTCTTCTGCTGTGGCATGTGTCTGTATGTCAATTACGTCAAGTGCGGGATCCTTAATTGTCATACACTGTGTTGGTGTCTGAACTATTGGCTTTGTCATGTCTAATGTGCGATTCTGAGCAGTCTGTTTAGCTGTTCTGTCAGCTAAATCATTGCCTTGAGAAATGGTATCAGTAACCTTCGTGTGTGCTTTACATTTCATAATCGATATAGCAGTGGGTAGATGTATTGCGTCTAACAAAGCATGAATGAGGGGTCCGTGCTGAATGTGGGCACCATGGGAAGTTAAATAACCTCTCTCTCGCCACAGCACGCCGAAGTCGTGTACAACTCCGAATGCATAACGTGAATCAGTGTATACATTAACTTTCTTATTTGTGGCTTGAATACAGGCTTGCGTTAGAGCAATAAGTTCTGCTGCTTGGGCTGACAAAGTATCTATACAATTTGTCTCAATAACTTTAGTGTCTGTTGTGACTGCATACGCGGCCACTAAATCTCCTGTACTTGTTCTCATGCACGATCCGTCTACATACAACGTCAGGTCTGGATCTAACAATGGAACGTCTGTCAAGTCTTGTCTAGGTTTCGTCTTTATTTCAATGATTTCAACACAATCATGAGCTAGTGGGTCTGTTCCAATTACAGGTAATAGTGTAGCAGGATTCAATGTATTACACCGTCGGATCTCTATGTGTGGTTGAAACAATGTCAGTTCATAACCGGTAAGTCTTGCTATGGTCAAGTGTTGTGTTTGTGTTCGGTTCACAAGAACCTCTACTGCATGTGGTACTTGTACTGTCAATGGATGTCCTAACACTATGGCATCGCTTTGTCTGATTGCTAAAGCTGTCGCTGCCACTGATTTCAGGCATGCAGGCAAAGCCTGAGCTACGGGATCTAATGTACTGGAAAAATAAGCACATGGCTTGCGTGATCCTGCTTGATCCTGAGTGAGTACTGACAAGGCAGTACCTTCGCGTTCTGTAACAAAGAGTGTAAAATGTTTGCTATAACATGGTGTTGCTAAAACAGGTGCTTGACATAAAGCTTCCTTTAGGCTTTCAAAAGCTTGTGTATGTTCCTGAGTCCAAGGGAGAACAGTCGATGTGGCCGCCTCCTGTGTGGTTAACTGAATGAGTGGTTTTGCTAGAAATGCGTACTGAGGGATCCACTGCCTACAATATGAAGTGAGGCCTATGAAAGCCCGCACCTCCTTTTGTGTCTGGGGTATTGACATGTTAGCAATTAACTGGATGCGATCTGGTGTAAGCTGCCTTCCCTCCTTGGACAGCGAGTGACCAAGATAAATAACTCGCTGGACACAGAATTGCAGCTTAGAAGGAGACACCTTGTGCCCCTTGTCGGCTAGAAAATGTAAAACTGTCAGAGAAGCTTTTTCACATTCTGGCTCGCTTCTCGCTGTGATCAGCAGATCATCGACATATTGAAGCAGTGCAGTATTGACTGGCATGTGGATACTGTCAAGTTCTCGTTTCAGTGCTTGGCTGTAGATGCTGGGGCTTTCTGTGAATCCTTGGGGAGCGCGTGAGAATTTAAAACTGCGCCCATTTAAACTGAATCCGAACAAGTATTGGCTTTCCGGATCTATTGGGACGCTGAAAAAGGCATTCTTGAGATCGATTACAGTAAAGAATGTTGCTTCGGAATCAACTGCTGTCAACAATGATGATATATCAGGGACCACAGGGAATTGTGGTACAATACACTTGTTTAGTTCACGCAAATCAATAACCAATCGGTACACTGGTGGGGCAGTAGGATCAGTTCGTTTAAGAATCGGAATTATCGGTGAATTACATACATTGGAGTCTGTTTCTACAACTACTCCCTGGGCAATCAGCTCATCAATGATTTTCAGCAAAGCCACTACAGCATCATGCGGTAACTTGTATTGTCGCATTCGTGGTAGTACCACTCCTGCTTTCAGTGTGACTCGATAGGGTGTAATGTTCATGCAGCCAACATCCGTAGGGCCTTGTGCCCATAGATGTACTGGTAAAGTCTGTAGTCGGGGATCCATGTCTCTAGACACATAGTGACCTTTAAAATCACGCAAAAACAACCTTACTCCTTCCGGAGAACAACATATTATGGCTCCTAGTGCTTTCAGAGTTTTAATTCCTAACAGATTTTCTGGGCATGATTTAGTAAGCAATAAATCTGTAGTTCGTGTCAAAGGTCCTATCGTAAGTGGTAGAGGCTGTGATACTTCATTAACAATAGGTTTTCCCGAAAAACCAAGGGAAACATTTTGAGAGCCTGAGAGGGGTGCCCCTGGAACTTCACTACGTTTTATAGTTGTTCGACTCGCCCCTGTATCGAGTAAGAATTTTCTATCTTGACCTAATAATTCACTATGTACATAAGGTCCTTCTTGATCTACAGGAATCTCGATAAGCGGTAAGTCAACTTCCCTCTCTAGGCTTGTTCATGCGTAACGCTGATACTCAGGATATTCATACTGTGCAGTCTGATACATTTGTCGTGTTGTGGTTTGTGTGGCAGTAGCAGGCAACGGTGGTGCAGCTGGCACAAACTGTATGGGTTGCTGTGAGGCTGGCATGGACTGTTGCTGAACTGGCATGGACTGTCCATGCTGCATAGCTCCTTGTTCATTCTGATCTGGTCTAACTAATCGTGGTCTCTCCTTTGCAATGCCTGTAGCTATATTACGTTTCAGGACTGGACAATCGTGTACATAATGGCCTAGTTGTTTACAGTAATTGCAGGTTCCCTTTACAGGAACTGCAGAATCACCAGAATGTGTCACACCCTTTTTGTGACCATCTGCTGGTACTGTCTGAGAAACTAGCATTTTCATTTTTGTATCCTTCATGCGTCTATGCTCGTGTTCTTGTTCATCCCTAATTCTATTGTGATGATACTGTAACATTTGTAGCATTTGCGACGGAGTGTTACTTTGCCAGGTACTCTCGAATTTCAATATTCTATTCTTCACTGGGGGCAATGCATTTTCCACTAATTTTGTCACAAATAGATGTGGATATGAGTCACTACTTGCTTTTATACCACTATTTATACCAAAACATTTTTCAAATCGAGCATAATAATCGCTTGTGTCTTCATCTTGCTTTTGTTTGCAGGCTGTGATTGCACCCCAATCCTCCTTTTTTGTAGTTAATAAACGTGGCAGTACTTGTACTAGTAAACCTGGTAACAGTTTAACTTTATCCCCGAGCCCTGAACCTGCAGTTCGGCCCCTTTCTTCCTCTGCTAATGCTGTCCAGTCTATCTTTTGGTCACCCACTTCCCACTCTTTTTCTTTCAGTTTTTCATAAATGCCAGCAGGCAAAAGCACCTTTAATATCGTCATAATATCAGGAAAGGTGTACTCTCCCATTAGTAACATGTCTTTAATTTCTCGGTGGAAACCCGCTGGGTCTTTATCATGACTAGGTACTACTTTCTTCATTTCTAATAATTCCATTTTTGATATGGGTGTGTAAACAAATACACGGTGAAACTCATTGTCTTCGCCTTTTATTGGGTGCACTTCTCGTAAGGGATTTTGTCTATCCATATAGTACGGCGCTCTTTCTCTGCGGGGCAGCGAGAGAGAATCCGGACTTACAAAAAGGACATACTGCTTACGTGACACTAATATCTCTTTAATTAGCTTGTTACTAGAACCTCCCCATCTGTTTGTGAGTAGTTCCGTTAATATATCAGGTAAAGGACCAGGGTCAGCATGTTGGCTCTTATATAATATGAGGAGTTGCTGAATCATATAGATTCCAGCTAAACGTTGTTCATCTGTACTGAGATTAAAAAACGTGTGTGCTACGGTCTCATCACCGTATTTTTCAGGACTGTCAATCCAGTGAACAGCTGATCTGGCTAATTCTTGCTCATCCATGGAATCGAGGAGGTGGTAACCCCTTCGTTCTCGTAGTATTTTATCTGCGGCTTGAAACGAATGTTCAGGAGACTTCAGATTTATTACAGGCGTCGGATACGTTCTGCTATTATTTGGACATACAGAGTGTATGGGATCAGAAAAACATCTAGTATTTTCACAGGATCTTCCTCTGCCTACATAGGCTATGGTCTCTGACTGTCTTGCGGAATTCCCTGATTCGGACACTTCATCTTGCTCAAACTCGTCTGTTCCCAATCTCTCTTCATGAATACGCTCTATTTCTTTACGGATTTTTCGGCACATGGCATTTATACAATTTTGCTTATCGTGTCTCCCTTCTGATATATTCTGACTCCATCTTGTAAGAATAAGCATTGCATTCGGGTCTACCCCCGGACGGTCTTGATTTCTGATCACACAGTTTATGAGGAAACGTAACAGTTCCCCCTGTATCTCTACTTTCTGGAATTCCATAGCTCTGTTAATACATCCTGGATCTCGTCCTGTTTGAACAAAATGATATATGTTATCTAGATGCGTAATCATCCCTGGTAACCTCGCTAAATACTCTGCGGCTCGCCTGATACGTAATGATGCCAGGACCATTTCATCCTCTTTACCAACCACCGGGTCATATCTACAATTTACAAGGAGTTCTTTAAGCGTACGTTCACTTACGAATTTAGGTGTACGAGAATGCGCTGACTCTTGAAAAACAAGTTTATTTATTCTGGGTGGTGTAAAGGTACTGCTAGCACCTCCCGTGGCCCCATCTGGGGCGTCGGGTGTGAATGGGTTCGTTGAACGTGACACAGCAACTATGGGCGTCGACACCCCTGTAGAATCGACTGCGGAGACAGATGCGGAAACAGATGTGCTTGCCGACGCTTGCGTCGGGACTTGCTGTTGCACGGGTACAGATACCTGATCCTGACGTTGAACCCCTCCGCCAGACGGTCTATGTGGTGTGGCGTTAGCATATTCGGGAGCTGCATCGTCTAGATATGAGGAAAGAAAAACATCTTCTGCGGTTCTGGGATGCCCTTTTTGATGTACCTTAATTGGAAATAATGGGGGTGGCAAGTCTTTTGGCATCTCTGTAACAGCCTTAGGTAGTCCTTCGGCTAGAAGGGGATACATACCATTCATAAGAGCATTTCTTTGTCTATTTACTTGTTCTGATTTCACTCGGATACCTTCCTCAATTAATAGATTTTCTTGAACTTTATTTGAACTTTCTTTACTCCTCTCTTCTTGTCTACGTGCTTTTTCTGTACGTCTATGAGATTCTTTACGCCATAACTCAACAGCGTCTTTCTGTGACTGTCTGACCTTTCTTTTCCATAACTCTTCCTCTACTTTCATGATGCACTCTGCATCCCAGGTTCCCGCTACGGGCCACCTTTGACTTTCCGGCAATCCCTTGGTATAATCTACCCATAGATCAAGAAACAATATGGCATCTAAGCCATGCTTATGGTACATAAAATGCCCTGGAGTGTCCCTAGGAGGAATAGGAACTGCTTCTTCAAGCACCCCTTTTCTGGTAGTAATCTGTCTTAACTTCGAGAAGAGCGGCATATTGACAACTGATCTGATACTTACTCTTGAACTTACTTAATACGAAAAACACAATAATGAACAGTGAACAATGAACAATCATTCATACCACAATATGCAAGACATTTAAACACTTTAAATATTGAACATTAAATATTTTAACAATGACCGACAATGATGACAGTCTGCCTAACTAATCACCACGCTGAATTCTTGACAGTAACTGAATACTTCGGAATACTTGATATACTGCTAAACAGTACATATACACTGCTAAACAGTGCAGACCGGATTTGTGTACCCAAATCCGTCTTGACCGGCACAACCTATGTGCGCGTCAACACGCCTCCCCGGCGATGGTACTCACCGAGTAGCTCCTTGAAACGGAAGGCCTCAGAGAATGGACAGGACTCGATGACTGCGGACAGCGGACCCTCTGGACATCGGGATTTCGAGAAACCTGGTGGGCCTCTGTATACCTCGGATCTTGCTCTCTCAGCTAGGCTCTGGTCGGGATACTTCGCACTTCTCACCGCCTCGTCTGGGTTGATCGCAGCCTCAGTCGCCCCCGCTTGACCGGAGGGAGCTTACAGGAAATCCTGCTGGTACGCGTTTATGGTCCGTCCAGTTGTGGCAGGAGACCGGGCCTGCAACGCACCGCCGGCGCGTGAGATGAGAAAGTGTCCCTATTCGGGCGCCATTCTGTGGTAAATAAAATCTTCTTTACCGGACTGAATTTCATACGGAATCTTAAAATAAAGTAAAATAGCTCAAAATAACAAGAGGCAGAATCCGTGGTATAAGAGGTTTTCTAAATGGGCTTTATTCCATCAAAAATGGCCGACTCGAGTCGCGGCCTTCAGGTTCCGTCACCACGAGGGTTCAGGAAGTGAAGTACAATACTTTATTGACAGACATGCATTTTTATAATAAGTACATTACAATGAAACGAATGTAGAAGGCGTAACATTTGATAAGAAAAGTGACATAACAGGTACGTAATCGAAACTAGGCGTAATAAGGAATAAAAGAAACATGATTGGTTAGGATTATCAGACATAGGTGGATCTATAAGATAATACTTGGCATGGATGCGCGCGCAGCAGCATGACGTGTGAGTGACGTGCAACTAGGGGGTGAAGGGACTTGACATTTAGCTCTACATGTGGAGACGAGAAGTCTGGGGGGTCAAGTCAACCTAATCCCAAATCATATCTAACATCCTATGTTTAAAGAACTATGTTATCCACAAGGAAGGACTCTCGGACAGAATCTAGTCTATACTGACTGTGTGCGTGCACAAACGTCTAAGTGTCTATATGAGATGCGAGGGGCAGAAAACTTTCCATGGCAACAGGGCTATGAATCATTTGCAGGAGGACGGAAAGGCTGAGTCCTTTGCTTGTGAGCTAAAGGAAATGTTTACCTAAATCACTAGACAGGAATGCATCGGCTGGAGAGCAAAATAGATAATTCGAAGGTGAAATACAGCTTCTTGGCCGGCAGGCGAAAACTGGCCGAGGCAGGCACCGTTAGCTGCACAGGGAGTAGGACAAAGTTCATGGATACAGATGCGAGCTCAAGCTGAAGCTGTCAGAGACAGAGAGCAGGGAAAGGCTTTGAGGACAGAATCGGGCCTACTTGCCTGAACTGTAAAAATGTAGTAACTTAGCCATATAAAGTCGGTGGCCTTTCATACTTAGGAATCGAATATCCAGCCCATCGATGGCGGATCTGACAGAGAACATGTCGACGGTAGACACACATATGTTTGCGTCTTAGAAACTGGAACTGGAGGGAACATACATGTACTTGTAACATGCATATAGAACCGTTGGGGTCCAAGATAGGGGACATAACTGATCAGGAAAATCCACATTTCCACAGACTCCTGGATACAAGCGAGATGGCAGCATTGTTCCTACCAAAACTCAGCACTGCGCTCGACACCGTGTCACATGGCACTCTTTTAGAGAGACCAACCAATGTGGGTCTCCAAGGAACAGCTTTATTCCTTTTTAAAGGATCAAACGTTCCTGGTTTCCCATGCCAGCGCCTCATCCACATAACATGTCCTCACCTCAGGTGTTGCCCAAGGCTCAGCCTTAATCCTGGCACTATTCAACATCTATGTCCGCCTACTTGCTGAACTGGTTGAAAGCAGTGGCCTCACCCTGTTCTCCTATGCGGATGATACACAAATCACCTTCTCTTTGACATTCACTCAGGATTATCTCATAATATCCGCCGTGATTAAACCAAATGTCCACCCCATTCATATTGGCAGGTGGACCATGGATTTAGAGGTATGGATACTCCGTTGCCAGTGTGACAGAGTATCTATACTGCCAATATATAAATCAGGCCCATAGTCTGACGACAGAGAAAGGAACGACTCAAGAGAGATTAACTCAAGGAGAACCTCTGGTGGAAAATTCTGATTAAGACCTGGTTTTGTGACATTGCGGGCACCTCTGAATCCTTGCAGATACTCCTTCTGAGCAGAATTGTCACTACTGTCTCTTTTCTAAGCCGAATTCCCCTCTGGTCATAGAGTAAAGCACTAGCAACCAACGAGCTGGCTGATGAGACTTTCTCTATAAGTGAGGCTCCAACAGCAGCACTCAAGATGGAGACAAAGAACCTAAAATCTAAAGTCTGCAGGTTACCATTTGCGTTTGCACTCTGAATGATACAAGAGTCTAAGGTAATCCATCTCCTATCGGATGCTAGCAACAGCATTTTCCAGACTGCACATTATTGAATATCTTTCTCACACCAATTTCAGAAACTTCTTAGTGGCTGCAAATTGGTTTGCTTTTGCAATCCCACTACAATTTACGGATATCTTTGATTCCATAGATAGGTTTTTTTAAGGATTTGGACCCTTCAGAAGACCTGAAAAGAGCTTCTGGACACTATAGTAATTCCTTAGGTTTTTGGTAATGGGCAGATTTCTCATAAGTAATGTTCATTTTTTCATTTTCTAATGAAATAACTATAGCATCAATTAAGATCTGTCGCTGAGGTGCTCAGACTTTATCCGGTGCAATAATCATGACCTATTCTGTTTTTTTGCACAAGAAATGGAACATAACAGGAGGGTTTTGGTGTTACTGCACTTGTATTTTAGAAATTGTGTTTCTGGTTGGCAGAGTATTCACCCTGTCCAAGCAGGAGCCACAATCTTAGTCAGGGTAAATCACTACACAACCTAAATTATCCTGCACTGAACCTCTGGTAAATTGGCACTGCATAGTCAGGCTTAACTTAAGGGACAATGTGTAAAATATTTGTGAAACACTTGAACAGTAAAACTGTGAAAACACCACAAATAGACACCACAACAGTTTATAAAAATAAAGTATGACTTTATAAATAAAACAAAATGAAAATGATAAAAATACAAGTTGTAGGATTTGAGATATGACTTTTGAAGGAATAAATGTCAAACTAGCGCTTAGAAGCAATTAACGCTAAAAAGGGTTAACTGGTTGTGACAGACCGGGACACAGTCGAGAGTTCAGGCCTACTATGAGGGAGCGCAAGCCAGATACAGGGACCCATTTCGGCCCACTAAAGAAAAGTACCTTTGTCGTGTAGTTCCTACAAATGTATATATGATCTGCACATTTAGACAACATAAACTAAGGGATTGGTGTCCAGACTGAATCCAGACAACCCCAAAGGATATGTTAGTCTGTAGACCTGCTAGCTCACAGTGCCACTATGAGCTCCAGAACATTACAGTGAAGCAAATAGTTTCTCGCACCTATCGAACATGACAACCCTGACCCCTCAGGGATCGTGGAAACAGCACTGTACTTTTCGCTCAGTCACTCGTGCTCACTTTGTCTCAGAGAGATACATAGAATAAGCGGTTGTGACGTTTTCAATAAGAATTTATAGAACCAGCCTCATTCTAGTATAAAATATGTGTGCTGCAACAACCATTAGACAGAAACAGATATATACGATTATAAGCACCAACATAGTAAATAAAGGGTATATTTCTACCATGGTGCTAAAACAGTGAATATATGCAGACATATAGGTACGTGGCAGTAAGCATGTGTCCTCTTATGATGCTAACCCTAGCTAAGTGTACCTAGGTGTACCTAGCATGTATGTAGGTGGAAAGCCAAGAATCCTCCTAGGAAAGAGCCAACCCCATTACCTGATGTGAGAGAACAAAGGACCCCATCTTGGCCTCGAGTTGGATACCCCGCGAGGGATGGCAGACCACTGCGTGCTGGCGTGTCAGCGTGCAGGGACTTCAGCGTCGCGTGTCAGCATGAAAGTTTCGCCTTTGGTTTGCCCAGTGAAGATGTGATGCTTATATACCCAAAAGGTACCCTCAGGGGTTCTACCTAGATGTGTCATGGCACTTGAAAGACACAGCCCATGCAATTTCCGTCTTTGAGGGCCAGAGCTTCAATAGGGTGACTCAAATTTTGGTCACCCTGGATATTGAAGCTCTTTACACTAATATACCCCAAGACGATACAATTGAGGTTGTGTCCACTATTCTGGACAATGAAGACCTAAAAGGAGGCAATAAAAGCTTTATAATGTCCTGTGTCAGAATGGTCCTAAAAAATAATATGTTTTTATTTAAAAATGAGCTGTATTTACAAACAAAAGGTACCAGCATGGGAGCCACATGTGCTCCAAGTCTGGCCTGCCTCTACGTTGGAGAATTTGAACGTCGTAACATTTTTTATGAGGTGGCTCCTTTCTTCGAAAACATCACGTGCTGGCACCGCTTTATAGATGACATTATTTTCATCTGGAACGGTGTCAGCTCGGAATTGACGGAGTTCCTTGAATGGTTGAACTTAGGAGACCCCAATTTAAAATTCACAGCCCATCACAGTAATGATAGTGTAGATTTTTTAGATATTAAAATTAAAGTAGTAAATAGTGAGTTGCAGGTAGAACTGTATACAAAACCAACTGATAAAAATACACTGCTACAATATACCAGCAACCATCCCCACTCCCAAAAGGATAATATTCCCTTTGGGGAATTTTTAAGACTGCGGAGAAACTGCACCAGTATCGCAGACTTCTACTATCATGCAGATAAAATGAAAACAAAATTACAGGCCAGAGGCTACCCAAAAAAATTGATAAAAAATTCATTAAAAAGAGCGAGGTTTTATGACAGAGAAAGTTTACTAAATTTAAAGAAAGAGAAGAAGGAAAATATATCAACAGAGAGAGTTGTTTTTGTAACTCAATTCTCAAACAAGAGTAATCAAATCAAAAATATAATCAATAGGAATTGGAAGATTTTAAATTACGGTACAGAGGTTAAGTTAAATAAACCGCTTTTCTCATACAGACGCAATAAGACTATCAGAAACGCATTAGTTAGAACATATCCAACAGAATTAGAAAAACAGAATACGCTAGGAGGTGAGAGAGCAACTGGTAATCACAAATGTGGATCGTGTGCAGTTTGCACACAATGCCTAGAAGGGAAAAACATCACTTTTGCAGGTAAAAATCTTAGCAGTACTACATTAAACAATTGCCGTAGCAAAAATGTAGTATACCTCCTAACCTGCCCATGTGGGCTTGGTTATGTTGGCGAAATGAGTAGAGAACTCCGCACACGCCTAGCTGAACACAAGTCGGCAATAAGAACCCATAAGGAAAATGCCCCATTAGTTGACCATTTCACCAAGATGAACCACAAATGTGATGAATTCCAGTGGTTCATATTGGAAAAAATTACGATCAACAGAAGAGGAGGAAACTTAGAATGCAGGAGAAAAAAGAGAGAACAATGGTATATATGTTATTTGAATACCATTGACAGAGGTTTAAACTCAAGAGAGGATTGGATGAGGTTTATGCTCCCCAAATAGTATAGTATGCTCTCACCTTATCTGTACAAGATATAAGGTATAGATTGCAGTTGGGACCAGATAAACAACCTGGAATAAATAAACGAAGGTAGTCGGGAGTGTAACGCTACGTTTGAGAAAACAGTCACTATGGATCGACTTTGTGTGTTTCTCCCCACACAAAAGTATTCTAAAATTAAGGACACACTTACAAACAACTCGGATCATAGAGGATACATAAATGTATAGATAATGCCATTTATAATCTTAATAAGAATCCAAGGGACACAAGAAAATGGATTTAAAAGCTACCATTATGGCAAGAAAAGCACTCACAAGAATTAATATCTTTTAATGCATTTCCATCAAAGAAAAATATAAAAAGATTTAAAAAAATAAACATGAAAAATACTGAGTGCCGACCCCAATCTTACAAGTAATTCAATCATGGTAGTCAGTAGAGAGAACATACAGGTAGTACCAATAAAGCTTTCTCTTCCTTTGACCAAAAAAAACGGAGGAGAAAAAGCAAGCAGCAAACAAACCCGATCACGTGACTCTCTAAACCAATCCTGAAGCAGATTTCAGTCTGAAGATCGTTCCACTAATCATGAGCTGAGGTTTAAACCAATAAGAAAGTAGGAGACAACAGATAAATAGGAAATCGGGTAAGAAAAGATCGATTTAGCTCCGATCCAGATTCTGACAGGACGGCTATTATACAGCGAGAAATCAGGTGAGAAACTTGAATTCATATAGACAACGGTTAGAAAAGCTATCAGATACCAGTAGTACTGACTAACTCAGATGGTATCCCCTTTTTTCTATGTCCATTAGACTCGCCTATGTAGGAAGAGGTTTTTAAACAATCGGCAGCGCAAGAACTCGGAAAATTACCACAGAGCGTGCTCCGATGCTTAAACAAACATTACGACTACAAGACAGCGTATATTCAGGTGAGACAATGAGGGCTTGTTAAAACGATAGTAGCAACAAACTACCAGTACGATAAGTACGGAAAAACCTAGACAAAAATTCTTTATCTCATTCTTTCCAGATATACTGACGCAGAAAGAAACATTTTAAAATACCGCGCAGTACAGAAAATTGACAGACAGAAACAAAAGAAAAAAATGATTTCTTTTAAAACAGGAAAACTCGACTTCATCACGAGAAGGTAATTGAGATAGTTAAATGGCAAGGAAAGACATATGCCAATAACGAAGTGAACTAGAAAGATAAATTAGGCTCTATAAACAGTCCTAATTTTCCTCTTTCCCCTCTTCCAACTTAGAAAGGATAAAATATATCATACTAAACCACGAAGAAGTTGAAAGAAGTGGGTAAATAGAACTTCAAAACGAATTAGGGGCCAGGAAAAGATCGCCAATCCCAAAGGTGAGAGGAGATCCACATCCAAAACTTATTGATCAACATAGCAGCGGCTATTGTAGTATATACGTTTATACCAAGGCCAGGAAATAGGATGTTAATATACAGGGAATCCGGCTGCCATATTAAGAACATAGAGGGAAAACTATTAGATACTTTAAACAAAATGTGGGTTAAGAATTATAAAATATATCCTTTCCATAGACCCAACATAGAAAGATGAAGAATAGCTAAGCAAAAGTACAAAGCGGATAATCGCTATACTTAATTAAATACGACCATCAATGTATGGCAAAAATTAGTATAAGCGAGAACAGTAATTGTATCTATTTGTTCTAGGAAAATTCCTGAAGTGTGAGACAAAAGTATGTGGTCTTGATAAAGATGGGATTATCAGTCTGAAACCATCGAAACGCGTCGACGCTGTGGATAGCGCAATCAGAGAACAAATACAGATTACGTATATACAAGATTTGTCAACGTATAATGTACTGTATTTCCAAAAATTTAATCTGATGTGCACTCGTAAAGAGAAGTTTCTGAATCTTACAAATTGTGTTTTTGTCTCAACGTTATGCTGGTCATAATGGTGTTATAAAGATTTTTTTTATATAATTTCATTTTTGTTTATGTGAATGTATTGAAACTGTATTGTATTTTAGGAGGTTTTTAATAATCTTGATGTTTTGTTTAATAAATTTGTATGATTTACAAGGATGAATATACTTGTTTTAAAAAAATAAAGAAAAATTCAATTCCCAAAGATAAACTTTTTTCTGACGTAATACTTAATGCTCTGTTAACTAGCAAAATCAAGGGAACATTTCCTTTTATCTGGGTGAAGTACCCTATTTCCCTTGGTTATTAAGGGGTCCCTCTCAATCTTTCTAACATTAACTGTACAACCTGTTGGTTGGAGAGGCCGTTTGGCTAAGAACTGTTACAATTGCTACACTGTATTAAATAAAATTACAGGTAGCATTTAATACTAAATATGGACAAATTAAAAACATTTGGCTTTTCGGAGGACCAATTTAACAAACTTATAAGCCAAAATCCCCGAAGTAGCAATTCCAAAAATTATAATAACACGAGCCATGAACAACTGGTCAAAATATTAAATTTAAAAAAGAAATTAATCCGAACTGAACTCCATGCAGAGTTCCTAATAGAATACCTAAAGGCAGGAGTTATACCAATAGGACTCCAAGTGAGAAACGAACCTGGCCTTTTTATAGAAAATCCAAAATTCATTGAAACCTGGACACATATTGCCAATCGGTGTAGCCGGGATTGGCTCATATTAATCATAGAAACGGCACAAGAATTAATAGAAATAGAGAAACATGAAATAGAAGGACTGGAGACACAATTAAAGCAAAATACAGCTTTAGAGGAAGCCAAAAAGAGGTTAGAGGAACTTGAAATAGAAACTCAAAGCTATAGGGAATATTTAATAAATAAAAAAACAAAAAAACTTAGAAAAGATATAGAGAGATTCAGCACGGAAGGAGTATATCCATACACCAACAAAGATTATTTTGACAGTAAGAGAGATTCGAAATGGGACAGACCACAGGGACAGAGACCAATTTACTCAAGAGGAGGAACCAAACGGATTACTTTCTCAGAAACAACAGGGTCCAGCAGTGAGGAAGAAGAAGTAGTACCACAGGGCAATAGAGGGGCGCCACAGTTTGAACGGGATAATTTTTTAGGGAGACGTCAAAACCAGGGACGAAGGGGTTACAGGGGATACAACAGACAGGAACCTCAGAGGAACCATCCACCTCAGAGTGGAGGTCAGGATTACCTCACAACGAGAAGCAGGCAATATTGGAGGTAGAGGAACTTCCTATAGTCAACTTATCCCAGAGACTTTTGAGTGAAGATGAGCAGAATGTATTACGAAGAGGCTTCAGTTTCTCACCAAGCACAAAACAAGATATGTTTGAGTTAGAGAGTGATCTCAAGAGTTTCTTTCGAAAAATAAGGTTAAATAAGTTCTTTGAAAATAAAACATTCACACCCCCACCCAATGTATCGGGTCTAAAACCAAAATCAACTTTTGTACCAAATCTAGCACAGATCGATAAAAATGTGGAAATCTTTGAAAAGGTAGTGGAAATGGAAATCAAAAGTATCAACAACATAGGACAGAATAGATATAACAACAATATGCCCATAAACCAAAGAAAAGCCTTGAAAGACCTACAAAACTGCAAGGAAATAACAATAAAACCGGCAGATAAGGGAGGGGGAGTTGTAATTTTTAACTCAACTGATTATGACAAAAAAATGCGAGAACTACTTAATGTCAAAGAACACTACCATCAGATAAAGTTCACACAAATTGAAACTCTAAAAAAAGATGTAGAAATTCTCCTCAAGAGAGGAAAAGAAGAAGGATGGATCTGCGAAAATGAGTTCAAATTTTTAATGAACTCACATCCGGTCATTCCAGCAATTTATGGATTGCCAAAAATCCACAAAAACGTCTCTGACCCACCAATGCGGCCAATAGTAAGTAGTATAGGCTCAGTTCTGGAACCTTTAAGCAAATACGTAGACGTTTTTTTAAGACCTATAGTACAAAAACAGAGGTCTTACTTGAAAGACACAGCCCATGCAATTTCCGTCTTTGAGGGCCAGAGCTTCAATAGGGTGACTCAAATTTTGGTCACCCTGGATATTGAAGCTCTTTACACTAATATACCCCAAGACGATACAATTGAGGTTGTGTCCACTATTCTGGACAATGAAGACCTAAAAGGAGGCAATAAAAGCTTTATAATGTCCTGTGTCAGAATGGTCCTAAAAAATAATATGTTTTTATTTAAAAATGAGCTGTATTTACAAACAAAAGGTACCAGCATGGGAGCCACATGTGCTCCAAGTCTGGCCTGCCTCTACGTTGGAGAATTTGAACGTCGTAACATTTTTTATGAGGTGGCTCCTTTCTTCGAAAACATCACGTGCTGGCACCGCTTTATAGATGACATTATTTTCATCTGGAACGGTGTCAGCTCGGAATTGACGGAGTTCCTTGAATGGTTGAACTTAGGAGACCCCAATTTAAAATTCACAGCCCATCACAGTAATGATAGTGTAGATTTTTTAGATATTAAAATTAAAGTAGTAAATAGTGAGTTGCAGGTAGAACTGTATACAAAACCAACTGATAAAAATACACTGCTACAATATACCAGCAACCATCCCCACTCCCAAAAGGATAATATTCCCTTTGGGGAATTTTTAAGACTGCGGAGAAACTGCACCAGTATCGCAGACTTCTACTATCATGCAGATAAAATGAAAACAAAATTACAGGCCAGAGGCTACCCAAAAAAATTGATAAAAAATTATTTAAAAAGAGCGAGGTTTTATGACAGAGAAAGTTTACTAAATTTAAAGAAAGAGAAGAAGGAAAATATATCAACAGAGAGAGTTGTTTTTGTAACTCAATTCTCAAACAAGAGTAATCAAATCAAAAATATAATCAATAGGAATTGGAAGATTTTAAATTACGGTACAGAGGTTAAGTTAAATAAACCGCTTTTCTCATACAGACGCAATAAGACTATCAGAAACGCATTAGTTAGAACATATCCAACAGAATTAGAAAAACAGAATACGCTAGGAGGTGAGAGAGCAACTGGTAATCACAAATGTGGATCGTGTGCAGTTTGCACACAATGCCTAGAAGGGAAAAACATCACTTTTGCAGGTAAAAATCTTAGCAGTACTACATTAAACAATTGCCGTAGCAAAAATGTAGTATACCTCCTAACCTGCCCATGTGGGCTTGGTTATGTTGGCGAAACGAGTAGAGAACTCCGCACACGCCTAGCTGAACACAAGTCGGCAATAAGAACCCATAAGGAAAATGCCCCATTAGTTGACCATTTCACCAAGATGAACCACAAATGTGATGAATTCCAGTGGTTCATATTGGAAAAAATTACGATCAACAGAAGAGGAGGAAACTTAGAATGCAGGAGAAAAAAGAGAGAACAATGGTATATATGTTATTTGAATACCATTGACAGAGGTTTAAACTCAAGAGAGGATTGGATGAGGTTTATGCTCCCCAAATAGTATAGTATGCTCTCACCTTATCTGTACAAGATATAAGGTATAGATTGCAGTTGGGACCAGATAAACAACCTGGAATAAATAAACGAAGGTAGTCGGGAGTGTAACGCTACGTTTGAGAAAACAGTCACTATGGATCGACTTTGTGTGTTTCTCCCCACACAAAAGTATTCTAAAATTAAGGACACACTTACAAACAACTCGGATCATAGAGGATACATAAATGTATAGATAATGCCATTTATAATCTTAATAAGAATCCAAGGGACACAAGAAAATGGATTTAAAAGCTACCATTATGGCAAGAAAAGCACTCACAAGAATTAATATCTTTTAATGCATTTCCATCAAAGAAAAATATAAAAAGATTTAAAAAAATAAACATGAAAAATACTGAGTGCCGACCCCAATCTTACAAGTAATCAATCATGGTAGTCAGTAGAGAGAACATACAGGTAGTACCAATAAAGCTTTCTCTTCCTTTGACCAAAAAAAACGGAGGAGAAAAAGCAAGCAGCAAACAAACCCGATCACGTGACTCTCTAAACCAATCCTGAAGCAGATTTCAGTCTGAAGATCGTTCCACTAATCATGAGCTGAGGTTTAAACCAATAAGAAAGTAGGAGACAACAGATAAATAGGAAATCGGGTAAGAAAAGATCGATTTAGCTCCGATCCAGATTCTGACAGGACGGCTATTATACAGCGAGAAATCAGGTGAGAAACTTGAATTCATATAGACAACGGTTAGAAAAGCTATCAGATACCAGTAGTACTGACTAACTCAGATGGTATCCCCTTTTTTCTATGTCCATTAGACTCGCCTATGTAGGAAGAGGTTTTTAAACAATCGGCAGCGCAAGAACTCGGAAAATTACCACAGAGCGTGCTCCGATGCTTAAACAAACATTACGACTACAAGACAGCGTATATTCAGGTGAGACAATGAGGGCTTGTTAAAACGATAGTAGCAACAAACTACCAGTACGATAAGTACGGAAAAACCTAGACAAAAATTCTTTATCTCATTCTTTCCAGATATACTGACGCAGAAAGAAACGTTTTAAAATACCGCGCAGTACAGAAAATTGACAGACAGAAACAAAAGAAAAAAACGATTTCTTTTAAAACAGGAAAACTCGACTTCATCACGAGAAGGTAATTGAGATAGTTAAATGGCAAGGAAAGACATATGCCAATAACGAAGTGAACTAGAAAGATAAATTAGGCTCTATAAACAGTCCTAATTTTCCTCTTTCCCCTCTTCCAACTTAGAAAGGATAAAATATATCATACTAAACCACGAAGAAGTTGAAAGAAGTGGGTAAATAGAACTTCAAAACGAATAAGGGGCCAGGAAAAGATCGCCAATCCCAAAGGTGAGAGGAGATCCACATCCAAAACTTATTGATCAACATAGCAGCGGCTATTGTAGTATATACGTTTATACCAAGGCCAGGAAATAGGATGTTAATATACAGGGAATCCGGCTGCCATATTAAGAACATAGAGGGAAAACTATTAGATACTTTAAACAAAATGTGGGTTAAGAATTATAAAATATATCCTTTCCATAGACCCAACATAGAAAGATGAAGAATAGCTAAGCAAAAGTACAAAGCGGATAATCGCTATACTTAATTAAATACGACCATCAATGTATGGCAAAAATTAGTATAAGCGAGAACAGTAATTGTATCTATTTGTTCTAGGAAAATTCCTGAAGTGTGAGACAAAAGTATGTGGTCTTGATAAAGATGGGATTATCAGTCTGAAACCATCGAAACGCGTCGACGCTGTGGATAGCGCAATCAGAGAACAAATACAGATTACGTATATACAAGATTTGTCAACGTATAATGTACTGTATTTCCAAAAATTTAATCTGATGTGCACTCGTAAAGAGAAGTTTCTGAATCTTACAAATTGTGTTTTTGTCTCAACGTTATGCTGGTCATAATGGTGTTATAAAGATTTTTTTTATATAATTTCATTTTTGTTTATGTGAATGTATTGAAACTGTATTGTATTTTAGGAGGTTTTTAATAATCTTGATGTTTTGTTTAATAAATTTGTATGATTTACAAGGATGAATATACTTGTTTTAAAAAAATAAAGAAAAATTCAATTCCCAAAGATAAACTTTTTTCTGACGTAATACTTAATGCTCTGTTAACTAGCAAAATCAAGGGAACATTTCCTTTTATCTGGGTGAAGTACCCTATTTCCCTTGGTTATTAAGGGGTCCCTCTCAATCTTTCTAACATTAACTGTACAACCTGTTGGTTGGAGAGGCCGTTTGGCTAAGAACTGTTACAATTGCTACACTGTATTAAATAAAATTACAGGTAGCATTTAATACTAAATATGGACAAATTAAAAACATTTGGCTTTTCGGAGGACCAATTTAACAAACTTATAAGCCAAAATCCCCGAAGTAGCAATTCCAAAAATTATAATAACACGAGCCATGAACAACTGGTCAAAATATTAAATTTAAAAAAGAAATTAATCCGAACTGAACTCCATGCAGAGTTCCTAATAGAATACCTAAAGGCAGGAGTTATACCAATAGGACTCCAAGTGAGAAACGAACCTGGCCTTTTTATAGAAAATCCAAAATTCATTGAAACCTGGACACATATTGCCAATCGGTGTAGCCGGGATTGGCTCATATTAATCATAGAAACGGCACAAGAATTAATAGAAATAGAGAAACATGAAATAGAAGGACTGGAGACACAATTAAAGCAAAATACAGCTTTAGAGGAAGCCAAAAAGAGGTTAGAGGAACTTGAAATAGAAACTCAAAGCTATAGGGAATATTTAATAAATAAAAAAACAAAAAAACTTAGAAAAGATATAGAGAGATTCAGCACGGAAGGAGTATATCCATACACCAACAAAGATTATTTTGACAGTAAGAGAGATTCGAAATGGGACAGACCACAGGGACAGAGACCAATTTACTCAAGAGGAGGAACCAAACGGATTACTTTCTCAGAAACAACAGGGTCCAGCAGTGAGGAAGAAGAAGTAGTACCACAGGGCAATAGAGGGGCGCCACAGTTTGAACGGGATAATTTTTTAGGGAGACGTCAAAACCAGGGACGAAGGGGTTACAGGGGATACAACAGACAGGAACCTCAGAGGAACCATCCACCTCAGAGTGGAGGTCAGGATTACCTCACAACGAGAAGCAGGCAATATTGGAGGTAGAGGAACTTCCTATAGTCAACTTATCCCAGAGACTTTTGAGTGAAGATGAGCAGAATGTATTACGAAGAGGCTTCAGTTTCTCACCAAGCACAAAACAAGATATGTTTGAGTTAGAGAGTGATCTCAAGAGTTTCTTTCGAAAAATAAGGTTAAATAAGTTCTTTGAAAATAAAACATTCACACCCCCACCCAATGTATCGGGTCTAAAACCAAAATCAACTTTTGTACCAAATCTAGCACAGATCGATAAAAATGTGGAAATCTTTGAAAAGGTAGTGGAAATGGAAATCAAAAGTATCAACAACATAGGACAGAATAGATATAACAACAATATGCCCATAAACCAAAGAAAAGCCTTGAAAGACCTACAAAACTGCAAGGAAATAACAATAAAACCGGCAGATAAGGGAGGGGGAGTTGTAATTTTTAACTCATCTGATTATGACAAAAAAATGCGAGAACTACTTAATGTCAAAGAACACTACCATCAGATAAAGTTCACACAAATTGAAACTCTAAAAAAAGATGTAGAAATTCTCCTCAAGAGAGGAAAAGAAGAAGGATGGATCTGCGAAAATGAGTTCAAATTTTTAATGAACTCACATCCGGTCATTCCAGCAATTTATGGATTGCCAAAAATCCACAAAAACGTCTCTGACCCACCAATGCGGCCAATAGTAAGTAGTATAGGCTCAGTTCTGGAACCTTTAAGCAAATACGTAGACGTTTTTTTAAGACCTATAGTACAAAAACAGAGGTCTTACTTGAAAGACACAGCCCATGCAATTTCCGTCTTTGAGGGCCAGAGCTTCAATAGGGTGACTCAAATTTTGGTCACCCTGGATATTGAAGCTCTTTACACTAATATACCCCAAGACGATACAATTGAGGTTGTGTCCACTATTCTGGACAATGAAGACCTAAAAGGAGGCAATAAAAGCTTTATAATGTCCTGTGTCAGAATGGTCCTAAAAAATAATATGTTTTTATTTAAAAATGAGCTGTATTTACAAACAAAAGGTACCAGCATGGGAGCCACATGTGCTCCAAGTCTGGCCTGCCTCTACGTTGGAGAATTTGAACGTCGTAACATTTTTTATGAGGTGGCTCCTTTCTTCGAAAACATCACGTGCTGGCACCGCTTTATAGATGACATTATTTTCATCTGGAACGGTGTCAGCTCGGAATTGATGGAGTTCCTTGAATGGTTGAACTTAGGAGACCCCAATTTAAAATTCACAGCCCATCACAGTAATGATAGTGTAGATTTTTTAGATATTAAAATTAAAGTAGTAAATAGTGAGTTGCAGGTAGAACTGTATACAAAACCAACTGATAAAAATACACTGCTACAATATACCAGCAACCATCCCCACTCCCAAAAGGATAATATTCCCTTTGGGGAATTTTTAAGACTGCGGAGAAACTGCACCAGTATCGCAGACTTCTACTATCATGCAGATAAAATGAAAACAAAATTACAGGCCAGAGGCTACCCAAAAAAATTGATAAAAAATTATTTAAAAAGAGCGAGGTTTTATGACAGAGAAAGTTTACTAAATTTAAAGAAAGAGAAGAAGGAAAATATATCAACAGAGAGAGTTGTTTTTGTAACTCAATTCTCAAACAAGAGTAATCAAATCAAAAATATAATCAATAGGAATTGGAAGATTTTAAATTACGGTACAGAGGTTAAGTTAAATAAACCGCTTTTCTCATACAGACGCAATAAGACTATCAGAAACGCATTAGTTAGAACATATCCAACAGAATTAGAAAAACAGAATACGCTAGGAGGTGAGAGAGCAACTGGTAATCACAAATGTGGATCGTGTGCAGTTTGCACACAATGCCTAGAAGGGAAAAACATCACTTTTGCAGGTAAAAATCTTAGCAGTACTACATTAAACAATTGCCGTAGCAAAAATGTAGTATACCTCCTAACCTGCCCATGTGGGCTTGGTTATGTTGGCGAAACGAGTAGAGAACTCCGCACACGCCTAGCTGAACACAAGTCGGCAATAAGAACCCATAAGGAAAATGCCCCATTAGTTGACCATTTCACCAAGATGAACCACAAATGTGATGAATTCCAGTGGTTCATATTGGAAAAAATTACGATCAACAGAAGAGGAGGAAACTTAGAATGCAGGAGAAAAAAGAGAGAACAATGGTATATATGTTATTTGAATACCATTGACAGAGGTTTAAACTCAAGAGAGGATTGGATGAGGTTTATGCTCCCCAAATAGTATAGTATGCTCTCACCTTATCTGTACAAGATATAAGGTATAGATTGCAGTTGGGACCAGATAAACAACCTGGAATAAATAAACGAAGGTAGTCGGGAGTGTAACGCTACGTTTGAGAAAACAGTCACTATGGATCGACTTTGTGTGTTTCTCCCCACACAAAAGTATTCTAAAATTAAGGACACACTTACAAACAACTCGGATCATAGAGGATACATAAATGTATAGATAATGCCATTTATAATCTTAATAAGAATCCAAGGGACACAAGAAAATGGATTTAAAAGCTACCATTATGGCAAGAAAAGCACTCACAAGAATTAATATCTTTTAATGCATTTCCATCAAAGAAAAATATAAAAAGATTTAAAAAAATAAACATGAAAAATACTGAGTGCCGACCCCAATCTTACAAGTAATTCAATCATGGTAGTCAGTAGAGAGAACATACAGGTAGTACCAATAAAGCTTTCTCTTCCTTTGACCAAAAAAAACGGAGGAGAAAAAGCAAGCAGCAAACAAACCCGATCACGTGACTCTCTAAACCAATCCTGAAGCAGATTTCAGTCTGAAGATCGTTCCACTAATCATGAGCTGAGGTTTAAACCAATAAGAAAGTAGGAGACAACAGATAAATAGGAAATCGGGTAAGAAAAGATCGATTTAGCTCCGATCCAGATTCTGACAGGACGGCTATTATACAGCGAGAAATCAGGTGAGAAACTTGAATTCATATAGACAACGGTTAGAAAAGCTATCAGATACCAGTAGTACTGACTAACTCAGATGGTATCCCCTTTTTTCTATGTCCATTAGACTCGCCTATGTAGGAAGAGGTTTTTAAACAATCGGCAGCGCAAGAACTCGGAAAATTACCACAGAGCGTGCTCCGATGCTTAAACAAACATTACGACTACAAGACAGCGTATATTCAGGTGAGACAATGAGGGCTTGTTAAAACGATAGTAGCAACAAACTACCAGTACGATAAGTACGGAAAAACCTAGACAAAAATTCTTTATCTCATTCTTTCCAGATATACTGACGCAGAAAGAAACATTTTAAAATACCGCGCAGTACAGAAAATTGACAGACAGAAACAAAAGAAAAAAACGATTTCTTTTAAAACAGGAAAACTCGACTTCATCACGAGAAGGTAATTGAGATAGTTAAATGGCAAGGAAAGACATATGCCAATAACGAAGTGAACTAGAAAGATAAATTAGGCTCTATAAACAGTCCTAATTTTCCTCTTTCCCCTCTTCCAACTTAGAAAGGATAAAATATATCATACTAAACCACGAAGAAGTTGAAAGAAGTGGGTAAATAGAACTTCAAAACGAATAAGGGGCCAGGAAAAGATCGCCAATCCCAAAGGTGAGAGGAGATCCACATCCAAAACTTATTGTTCAACATAGCAGCGGCTATTGTAGTATATACGTTTATACCAAGGCCAGGAAATAGGATGTTAATATACAGGGAATCCGGCTGCCATATTAAGAACATAGAGGGAAAACTATTAGATACTTTAAACAAAATGTGGGTTAAGAATTATAAAATATATCCTTTCCATAGACCCAACATAGAAAGATGAAGAATAGCTAAGCAAAAGTACAAAGCGGATAATCGCTATACTTAATTAAATACGACCATCAATGTATGGCAAAAATTAGTATAAGCGAGAACAGTAATTGTATCTATTTGTTCTAGGAAAATTCCTGAAGTGTGAGACAAAAGTATGTGGTCTTGATAAAGATGGGATTATCAGTCTGAAACCATCGAAACGCGTCGACGCTGTGGATAGCGCAATCAGAGAACAAATACAGATTACGTATATACAAGATTTGTCAACGTATAATGTACTGTATTTCCAAAAATTTAATCTGATGTGCACTCGTAAAGAGAAGTTTCTGAATCTTACAAATTGTGTTTTTGTCTCAACGTTATGCTGGTCATAATGGTGTTATAAAGATTTTTTTTATATAATTTCATTTTTGTTTATGTGAATGTATTGAAACTGTATTGTATTTTAGGAGGTTTTTAATAATCTTGATGTTTTGTTTAATAAATTTGTATGATTTACAAGGATGAATATACTTGTTTTAAAAAAATAAAGAAAAATTCAATTCCCAAAGATAAACTTTTTTCTGACGTAATACTTAGTGCTCTGTTAACTAGCAAAATCAAGGGAACATTTCCTTTTATCTGGGTGAAGTACCCTATTTCCCTTGGTTATTAAGGGGTCCCTCTCAATCTTTCTAACATTAACTGTGGGCATGTCGGCCAGGGATGATGATAACTGTGACTTTTGTACAGTTCTTATGCAGAAGATGGTAATCCTGCTGTGATACTAAGAATCCTCATGCATGATAAATGAGGCTAGGTTTCTGAGAAAACCACACAACATTTATTTGGCACCTAACTAGGAAAAAGGTCAGCGCCAGAACCGTTATGTAGAGTAAAGTAGGACAAATGTAGGTAAAAGGTTGTGCAACTACCTAGGCCTATATTGGTGTACATTGGGGTTCATAACACCTTGATCATAAGTTCGCATTTTTAGAGGTGGGGTGCAGCTGAGCGATGCTTTGGTGATCCCAATGCATAGCAGTGATGCGACGAGGGCCATGAGCAAAGCGTCGGTCATGGAGTGCGGTGGGTCCTAGTGAGATGGGGCTGCTCTGGTGTGATGCACCGATCCGATTTCTGGGATAGCAGACGATACATCGATAACACTGGAGCAAACCTCTAGGTCCACATTCAAACGTCCTTATCTAGGTTGGCACCTCTTGGTAGGACAGACACACAAGCATTCGCAGATGAGCCCAAGGGTTGCAAAGGGAGAGTTATAAGGCCTTTGTGTCCCTGAGACTTAGGCAACAGAAGGCAAACCGGCAAGCCGTTGTAGTCACTCTGGGTTCAAATGATGTATGTCCAGTCCTTCTCACCCAGGCAGAGAGAGAGCAGCAGCAGGGCAAATCGTGCAGCAAGAGTTCAACAAACAGCCTATCCAGCAGAGTGGTAGTCCTTTAGCAGCACAGCAGTTCCTCTTCTTCCTGGCATAGTGGTCATAGGCCTGGAAGTGTACTACTTTGGTAGGGTCAGAGACCCAGTACTCATTCCTAAATGTGCCTTTGAAGGGGGGTTGACTTCAAAGAAGGGTCTTTAAAGTCAATGCAATTCTTTCTTCCCAGTCCGGGCTCCAGACTATCAGTTGGGGGTAATCAGTGCTTTGTGAGGGATCAGGACACTACCTCTTGAAGTGTAAGTGTCAACCTTTTCCGCCCTTCCTACCCAGGAAGAGCCCTCAGGAGTCAGACAAATGTAGATGGGTACTCAGATGCACCTAGCCTTCCTGTATTTGTGGCTGTCTAGAGGGAATGCACAAACGGTTGTTTTCACCCACCCCAGATATGTATTGGAGGCAGGCTGCAAGGCACACCGAGCTAAGAGTGGAGCACTTTCTAAAAGTGCCATTCCTAAAATCGTAAATTTAAATCCAACCTCACCAGTAAAGAGAATTTATCATTATCATTCCAAATATGTAAAACATAATGCAACTGTTACCCTATGAGAGGAGTATGCCTCCCAGTAGAGAAAACAAATTCAGTGGTTTATCACTACCAGAAAATGTAAAACATAAGAGGACATGTCCCACCTTTTATTTACATAGCACCTTGCCCTTGGAGCTACCTAGGGTCTACCTTAGGGGCAACTTAGGTGTAATAAAAGGGGGGTTTATGGCTTGGCAAGTCACTGTAATTGTCAAGTCGGATTGGCAGTTATCTGCACACGCTGGCCCTGCAATGGCAGGCCTGAGACATGATTAAGGAGCTACTTATATGGTTGGCAACATCAGTGCTGCAAGCTTACTAGTAGAATTTAATTTACAGCACACATGCAGTGCACTTTACTAGAGACTTATAAGTAAATTAAACATGCCAATTGGGTATGAACCAATATTACCATGCTTAGGGGAGAGAGCACAAGTACTTTAGCACTGTTTAGCTGTCCTAAAGTCAGCAAAACCAAGGTCAGAAAAATGGAGAGAGGCAGTGTTATAAATGGGGGGTTCTAGTTGGCAGAGGTAGGTACCTTTGTCCAAATAGGGGTCCTTGCTTCTAGTCAAGGTAAGGGGGATGTACACTTTAGATAACCCCTGCTCACCCCCTTGCTAGCTTGGCACCAGCAGACAGACTTATCCCAAAGGCAATGTGTAAAGTATTTGTACCAACACTCACAGTAACTTAGTGAAAACACCACAAATGGACACCACACCAGTTTAGAAAAATAAAATATCTTTATCTAAACTTAACAAGACCAAAACAACAAAAATCCAACATACACATTTAAAATATGACTTTCAAAAGGTTTCAAGAACTTGACCCATAGAAAACTATGGATGCGTGACTTTTACACACAGCCGCAGAGTGAAGAACTGTCGAAAACAAAGAGATGCGTCAGTTCCTGAGACCTTGTTTAGGTGGTGCAACAGGTCGGTTGCACGCAGGAGAAGTGATACGTCAAATCTGGTCTGTAGGGGGAAGTGATGCTTCGATTCTTCATGACGGTTCTGGTCCACAGGTGAGGTGTCGGAAAGAATTGCTGCACAGGTGCGATGCATGGAAATCCGGGATGCGGCGGTAATCGATGCGGCGGCTGCGAGTGGCACAGCGTCGATTTAATTTTGCCACGAGGTCTCGAGGCATCGACTCTTGCAGCAGCGACAGATGCTGCGTCAGTTTTCGTAGTGGCACGGCAATGCGTGGAAATTCTTCTCGCGCCATGGAGATGCATCAGAAAAACAGCCGCAAGACGAGCGATGTGTCGTTTTTGTAGTTCTTCAAGTTCCTTCTCCCTTCCAGCTCCCAAACAGCAGCAACAACCTCCAGAGGTCCAATACTAGCACAGGCACCTCCTGGCAGGTCAGAACTCACGGCAGCAGAGTTCAGGGGAGCTGGGGGTGAAGTCTTTGTGTCCCTGAGACGTCAGAACCAGAGGCTAGCACACACAGGCCCTTGGAGATCTCCTTCAAGAAGGGGACACAGCACACAACAAAGTCCTTCTCCTTTTCTTGGCAGAAACAGCAACTGCAGGTCAACGCCCCACAGCACACAGCAAAGGGCCAGTACTTCCCCTCAGTCTCTCCAGCTCTTCTCCTTGGCCAAGGGTCCTCTTGATCCCAGGGATGATCTAAAAGTCTGGGATCTGGGCCCCTCTTTTTATACAGTAAATCTTTTTGGGGCATATCAGCAACAACCGGTGATAATTATTGCTAAGCGCACTTAGCGCTAGGATAATTATCGCCGGCTAACGTGGATTTTTATCGCTGAGATAGCGTGCTATGAGCAACGCTTATCTCAAAAGTGATAAAAATCCTAGCGCTATCTGCCTAACGTGAGATTATTGCTGGAAACCCAGCGATAATCTCACGAAATGTGGCGTTAGCTTGTTGATAGGGCCTCACAAACTTAGACATGATATCCACCTTCCAAAGGATATCATGGCTAAGTCAGTCCTGAACCAGGCATAAGGAAAGTAGCGATAACAGGGGTTATCGCTACTTTTCTTGCCGCTATGCTTCATAGCGTGGGGCTTGATGATAGGAGAAATGTCGCTTAGCAACATTTCTCCTGTCATGTCAGGTCAGGAAAGCCCACTTTGCATCTCATTAGAGATGCAAAGCTGGGCATTAGGAATGTGTGCGCTAATGCAAGGCTTCACACGTTAGCATGACCTTGCTAATTAGGTGATAAAATTATCGCCGCTTTTCGGCTGAAAACGGCCGCAAAAGCGGCGATAATTTTCTATCGCCTCATTGTAGATATGCTCCTTTGTTCTCCCCTGGCCCAGGGCTATGAGCCAAGTCCAAACCAGTTCTGGGGGGACACTTTGCAAGTGCACAACAACCTCCATTGTCAGTGTGAGCCCAGGCTCCAGACACACCACAGAGGGGGCAGAGCCCTCATTGTGGAAGGCAGGCACAGTCCTATTCAGGTGCAGGTGCTACTCCTCCCACCACTCCAAATGCAGACAATGCCTATTCAGCTGAATACTGACTCATCTAGACCCTCTGGAGCCACTGCACATCCCCAGCCCCTGTCACTCCAAAGCAAAACAGTCAATACACCTCCTAGCAGAGGTACACTGGATGGCAAAGCAAGAAAAAAACTACTTTCTAAAAGTGCTATTTTCAAACACAGAATGCAAAAATCACCCTCACTAAAAGATGCATTTTAACATTCAGGCATACTAAACTTTATTTTCCCATCTGGTTCCCATGGGCAGTTATGCTTATAAGATGTTATAAGCAACCTCCCCATTCTATCCTATGGGAACAGTTAGCCTTACAATAGTGAAAAACAAAATTGGCAGTTTTCACTATCAGGACATGCCACACACATCAGGGCAAGTCCTACCTTTCACATACACTGCACCCTGCCCACAGGGGTACCTTTGGCCTATCTTAGGGGTGACTAACATATAAGAAAAGGGAAGGTTAGGGCCTGGCAAGTGGGTACACTTACTAGGTTGACATGGCAGTTTACAAACTGCCCTGGCAGGCCTGAGTTACCTTTTCAGAGCTACTCATGTTGGTGGCATAATTAGTGCTGCAGGCCCACTAGTAGCATTTGATATACAGGCCCTGGCACACTCAGTGCAATTTACCAGGGGCTTATCAGTAAATCAAATATGCCAATCATGGATAACCAATCATAATAACAATTTACAGAGGGAGCACTTGCACTTTGACACTGATCAGCAGTGGCAAAGTGCCCAAAGCATCTAAGGCAGCCAAAACTAAACCCAGCACAGCATCAAAAATACAGGAGGTAGAGGCAAAAAGTCAGGGGAAACCACACCACGTATGCCAGGTCTAACAGGCTGGCAAAAAGTTTTGGAACACCACCCTAAGGCTGCCAGGTCTAACATGGGCATTTGCTGGTTTACTCTGTGGACTTTAAGCATAGATACTGCATCACAACTGCCATACAAACCATAACTTGCACACCAAATACAATTCTTAGGACCTCCCAAAATATATGCTTATGAATAATGAGACTTAAAAGCAAAGGATGTTAAATAACAACACAAAGCATTAGTGATAATATACTCATAGTCACCTCATTGATACGTTATGTCACCTGTAACATTGTTTGTGTCATTTGCAATTGTATCTGTCACATGAAGGTTAAGGTCATGGGAATTGCATCAGTGACATCAGCAACAATGTAATTTGAGATGTCAACAGTGATGTCATCAAAGATATCATTTATTGTCATCAGTGATGTAATATGTGAGGTAATAAGCAGCACTTGGACAAGGTGCAAATTATAGTTAGTTCATGGAATCATTACAGGCAAATTTCTGTGTTTTTTAGTATTTAAATGTTAGGTTTTAGCTCATGTTATCACCTAACTATAATGTTTCATAAACCAATTCAGTGAATCTGTAGTGTTTTTAACATAAGCTAAGATCTTATTCAATAACTAACACTATGTCACTTTAACGTTGTTTTTTTTCAACGAATTTCCGTGTTTTTTAATCATCTTCATTTAACACCTCCACAGCATATGGCCTTTAGTCACAAGCAGTGGTGGGTGTGCAACCCACTGCAGACTCCCGCTCTGTGCTTAGATTGCTATCACTACCGTGCTCTGTCCCCTCCCTCATGCCTTCTGTGGTCACATTACTGCACCTGTCCTGTTACACCCCCGCTCTCATTCAAAATGTGCATGACCCTGGCCCTCCCTGGTCTGTGGTGCTATCACTGCCTCTCTGCAGCCATTAGCCTCTATTGCTGCCCCTTCCCCATGTTCTCCGTGCGTGCACCCCTACCTCCTCCTTCCATGATCCATTTTGCTGCCACTTGGCTGTGGCTGCTACTGCCCTTTATTGTTGCCCACCACCCTGGCCCTCATTCTCATGTGCATGAACTTTGATGTTCCTGAGTTTCCACAACAAGGAGCCAGCTTTCCTCAGGCCCTTGGAGACAGGTTACTTCGGGACACAGCACACAGCAAAGTCCTTTAGCCTCTCCTTAGTTAAATCAGCAAACTTCAGGCCAGCCCCAGACCACATAGCAAGGGTCAGTCCTTCTCTTCTTTCTCTTAAACTGTTCTTCCTTGGCAGAGGTTCCTCTTGACCACAAAGTAGTTTCAATCCTTTTCAGTCTTGAGCAGTCCATAGTTCAGGGGTTTCAGCTCTCATAGTTATACCCCTAAATGTCTTTAAAGTCTTTGTGTTCAGGGGGCACTGACCCCTGTCCAAACCAGTTCTGGGTGTCTTCCAGCCAGTGGCACCTTCTTCCTTTGATAGTGGGGGTCTGGTTCCTCAGACACTCAGCAGGCAGGAGGTGGAGCCATTCTTTTATGGCAGCAGCCCAGGCATCCTCACATCCAGGGGGCTACTCTTCCTCCCTGAACTCTAGATGCAGGTCAGCATGTTGCTGTCTCACCTACTCCTCCCCTGGGTCAAGACACTTCCCAGATCCTATGACTTTCAAATCCAGACAGTCAATTCACAACCAGGCAGAGACACAAAGAATTGTTAGAACAAAAAAACCAACCACTTCTAAAAGCGTGGTTTCTAAACGCACAATGCAAAAACGGCCTTCACAAAAATATGTGTTATTAAATTGTGACTTCAGGCACACTAAACTTTATCTCTCCATCTTAAGCCTATGGGAAGATAGGCTGGAAACATATTACACAGCCTTCCCCATTCTGTCCTTTGGGCAAAATGGCATTGCAACAGTGAAAAACAAAATGGAGAGTATTTCACTGTTGGGACATGGTACACACCTCAGTACAGGTCCTACCTTTCACAGACACTGCACTCTGCCAGGGGGTACCTTGGACCTACCATAGGGGTGTCTGATGTGCATGGAAAAGGAAAGGTAAGGCCTGGCAAGTGGGTGCACTTGTGAGGACAACATGGCAGTTAGCAAACTGCGCGCTGGCACTGCAGTGGCAGGCCTGAGTTCTCTCTTTAGGGCTACTTGTGTGGGTGGCACAATTAGTGCTGCAGGCCCACGAGTAGCAGTTGCATTACCAGCCCTGGCACGCATAGTGCACTTTACTAGGGTCTTTACTGGTAAGGCAAACACACCAATTATGGACAACCAATTACTATAACACTTTATACAGGGAGCACTTGCACTTTGACACTGATCAGCAGTGGCAAAGAAAGTGCCCAAAGCATCGAAGTTGGCAACACCATGTCAGAAAAAAGGGTCTAGGGGGAAGGCAAAAAGTTTAGGGAACTTTAGCCAAAAAGGGCCAAGTCCAACAATCATGTGTATATGTTGTGAGTTTTTATATGAGGCCAGTAACAATGGTCAGTACGAGATACAAAATAGTTGCTGGTTTATAGGTGTCTCAACAAAGGAACTTATTGGAAATGTTTGGTAAATTGTGGAAGTTTGACAAAACGCTGACACCAATTACAATTCTGCCAGAAATATAAGCCAGGGAGGGATACCACTCCGCCCGATCACAGCTGGCACAAGGATCTCACACTAATTCATCCTGGGTGTGGAAATCTACTGGAGATGGTGATTGCCGTGATTTAGCTTTACATGGTTTAAGAAAATGCCAAAATCAAAAGGCTGGTAGGCTCTGTGTAGGTACAGGGCAAAGTAATAGCTCCTTCTAATCCTGTTTTTTAGCTATATATTGTCTAGGGAATGACACAATAGTACGTAATCAGAAATAATGGTATCAGATTTTCCCAAAAAGGATGCTACTTCTCATCAGCACTTAGTGGATGCTTCAGCATAGAGGTGCTTCTTAGTAGTGCAAGACGGGCTTACCCAGAGCTCGTGGAGTCTTTTATGTTTACTGTTTGTGAGAGTTTTTGGACTGCTGTGGAGAGTCTTGATTTTTTTGGGGCAGGTGTGCTAAGAATTTTTTATCTCCGACTGTCCTGTTCTATGCAAAATTACAAACAATTTCAGAAAGTTGGTGCTTGTGACAATCCTTTACAATCTTGCTTGGGCCAGCTTGGATCAGCCCTTACAATGGTGACTAATGCATCTGTGGGCTTTCTTCAGCACCATGTGGCGCTACCTCTCCTCCTAATTTCCCTGGTTCTATCACCTGGTGAGAAAAAGGGTTGAATCGCCTCTCAGTTAAAGATTTTTAGATTTTCCATCCCGGACTCCTAAAGGGATTAAAGCATAAACAGTAACAAGAACCCTTAAAACATTGTATTAAGTAATGTACATTGTCATAACTATTATCATATCCACCATAAACACAACCCATGTGGGTTTTCAAAATGCACTGCAGAGGTGGCTATCAGTGAGTACTGCTGCTCACTTGTTTCCCTTAACCCTCACCTTTCTGGAGACTGGTTCATCGGTACCAGACCAAACTGGTGTCATACGTTGTAGGCACTAGATAAAAAGGATGGTAAGTTTATCTAATCATATAGCATGTATTTTTAGTGATGTTGCAACTGTTTAGTCAACATACCCATAGTCCTCTAGATTGTTAATCATACTATTCCATGTATTCTACTGTAAAATAATCATATATATATCTACACACACAGAAACACATAGATAGATAGATAGATAGATAGATAGATAGATAGATAGATAGATAGATAGATAGATAGATAGATAGATAGATAGATAGATAGATAGATAGATAGATAGATAGATAGATAGATAGATAGATAGATAGATAGATAGATAGATAGATAGATAGATAGATAGATATGACCTCCTCTTGGATACCATTGAATGCATGGACTAATATGGAGTTCTTAATGTTATGGTATATCAACTATCAACATGTAGGATAGTGAACCATGCTAGTCACATATGCATCTGCGGCAATCTGCTCTCACATGGGGGATTTGGAGGGCAGCCAACCACAGGAAGGTCTTCCCCCTGCTAATTAGGGGAAGTGGAGCAGTGGGCTGACAGTTCAGGGTTTCAGCTTTTTTTGGGCTTCTTTTGTAGTCCAAGGGTATTATATGCAGCCATTTTAAGGTACCAGCCTCAATTTTGTCTTGGTGGCACAGTGGCTGATTTCTGGTAGTTAGGTATTTTGCAAATTGCGAAGTTGTGAGGGAGTTTCTTAGTGGCGTGGAGCTTAGACGTTAGGCACTTACTGTGTGAATATGGCAGTGCAGTTGTCCAAAGAAGGTGGGCCAGGTGATGAGACTTCTGGAAGAGGCTGGGTGCCTTGATTTATTGGCAGTAGGAGCCCCGCAGACTAGCAGTCACCCCGTCAGGAAGGCAGCAGTGGTTGCAGCCGTGGTGTTCACCTGTTCACCACTGTGCCAGACCCCCGACATCACAGTGCAGCAGGTGAGCAGAAGGGGCCACTCCTGCACAAGCAGAGTGGCCACAACGTCTGGTGGTGTGGCCTGTGTTTCCAATTGCGGGCCGATGTGGCTTTTGTTGGTGCACAAGGAGGCACAGGTTCCTGACAGAGCAGTGCACATCCTCTGCAAGACCTCTCCAGCCCCAGGAGAGATTTCACTGTTGTGTACAGGATCAGGGACGTCACTGACATGCGTGTGGCTTCTAAAAAGGGGAGGGTGAAGGGGGAAACATCATGGAAAGGTAGGGGAGAGGATATGGCCCACATACGCATGACAAGGGAGGAGAGGAGTAGGGGGAAGAGGATGAGGATGTGGATGAGGGCCAACATGGCGAGGCTCAGGACAAGACAGAGGAAGTAATGAGCACATTGATTTCCAGGATATTTATAGGCCACTGGTAGAGGAGGCTCATCAGGATACTGCAGGGGGAGGCCATTGGACCAAGGGGCTGGGCCAACATGGGATGCAGGAAGGGAGTTGGAATCCCATTGATTGGGTAGCGATACATGTCTGGAGAGAGTCCCAGCAGGGGCCAAGGCACAGTGGGCAGACTGAGAGAGGGAGGGGAGGTACTGCCGGGAGGGGTTAGATGGTTTGGGAGGTTCCCAGCTAGGTTACCAAGAGGGGAAGCAGGAGGCTATAGGTCACAAATGAGATGGGCGCCCACCCCTCCCATGTCCGCAGCCACGTTAGAATGTAGCGAAGATGACAACAATGAGCAGCTGATGGGGCTGCAAGACCCCGCTAGACTGAGAGATGGTCATCAGTCTGTTAGCGCTGGTGGGAGGCCTCCTCTGAAGGTTTACAGAAGGTCAGGGCAGGTTGGTGTAACGCCAGGGGTTTATCTGTGCCACGACCAGAAGAGGAGATTAGTCACTCAGTTGAGCAGAGGGTAGTTTTGGCCAAGGCATGAATAATATATGGCTGTTTGCATGGGTTCGTGGTATCTATGGCATTGCAGTTTAGGAGTTTTAACAGCACGCCAGAACTTTGTTCTTCTTTTTTACAGGTCGGCACTGCAATCATGGGGGGGTGACTCAATAGAGCTTTGTGTGGCTCATTGGACCCGAGGGGAAGAGAAGGTGCGGACCCAGATGGCTAGCTGGACAGTGACTGGGACACCAAGATCAACACCCCAAGAAGATCTAATGTGGCCTCGGTGGTGTGCCACGCAGGAGGTTTATGTACAACCGCCAAGAAAGAAACACACAGGATGGTTCATTCTGCATCGGTAGAGTGGTGGGGATGACAAAGTACCACCCCTTTGCCTTAGTTAGTTTACGAAGCCTCAAGGCAGGCGGACGGACTTAAGAAAGGGTGGGCGTGCAAGGATGCCCTTAGGGTGGTTGGAGTGTTGGCCGGGGAGCGGTCCATGCTTGATTATAAAGAAGACTGCATGGAGGACGGGAAACTGCAGGATGAGAACAAAGTACAAGTTGAGGAATCAATTTGGTGGAAGGAAAGTAACCAATATACCGCAAGTATTTTTCAGGATACAAGTGTGCAACAGCAACAAAGAGAAAGAGGAGGTGGCAGACATCCAGAATCCAGAATGGATGGATGAGCGGAGGGACCCGGAGCAGCACCAACCTTGGTGGCAGGTAAGGCACTGGGAAGTGGGTATACCTCACATATGATATCTGTGGAAGCTGAGGGGAAGGAGCCTCATTAAAGTGGGAAGGCCCGCATAAGGAAGGGTCTATACGGAAGGGGCACTGGTGTGGGTTCAGAGGACCACTCCATGGGCTAAAAACTTTCTTTACTGGGCAAAGGGGACAACCAACAATAAGTGATGGATAAAGGGGTCGTAGCAAAGGAAATCACTTGATCTGCCAGAGAATCATAAAAAATGGCATGGGTTCGGCATCTTGGGGGAGACACTGAGGGATTCAGTAACAAAGTCAGTAAAACTGGGGAAACTGGGAAGCAAAGAAGTTAAAATTAAAAGTTACTTTATATGGGGACATCAAACCCATTAGGGGCTCACCTCATGCTGGCTACAAAAGAGGGGATCTTGGAAGGTAGAGTACATGGAAATTCTGAAATTACTTGATAGGGAGCTTAGGTCCAAAGAAGACTCAAAAGAGGAGAAGCTGGAATTATCCAAACGGCCGAAGGTGCCGGTTGCTATGGAGAACTGTACGGTGGCATCTCTCATATATGCAAGTGTTTACTGTGGGTTGTACCCAGAGAGGCCTTTCACCCTATTCAAATACATTGATGTCTATGGAAGGCCCAACTAAATTACGGAGGTTACACTTGGGCACAACATGACGAGGAATATTGGGCCTGCATGCCAGTAGACCCAGATGCACAATGGGGTGACCTTGACACAGATTTGTAGCAACACACGATGGGCCCATCTAAATGTGGTAAAACGATCTTTACTGCTAGTGGGTTACTAATCATATACTGCTCCCTTCAAGGGCGCCCCACGCAGGGTGGAGTGGGAATGTCAGGAAGGGGACAGGGTAGTCAGCTGGGAATTTAATGGGACTACAACAAAGTACTCTGCACAAGGGAATTTTGTAAGTCTAAGCACAAATGTTCCAAATGTACATGCAGGCATCACTTGGTCAATTGCTTTGGGGCAGGAGGGTCAGTTAGTTACTCAACAGGGCATAGACAGCAGCAGGGGGCCACTGAAGGCATCAGTATGTGGCTGCTGGAGGCCAGGAGAATGGGCATGCAACAAGCTACAGAGCAGGGAGGGGCCTGGGGAAAGGCCTATTTCACCTATTAAGATGAATAGATTGGAATTTTGATTTTGCCCTTACCATCAGAAGGAAGATGCTAGGCTACTGTTAGAAGGATTTATGTGGGGATTCAAGCCAGGTTACAAAGGGCCGAGAGAACAAAGTTTGGGCGGCAAACCTAAAGTCAGCCAGTGAACACAGACACGTAGTGTGGTTCAAGTTGCTCTAAGTGATCAAAGAGGGCAGGATGGCAGCCCTTCCCAGGACTATTGAAGTAATCTAATAGTAATCCCAAGGGCCACACTTACCAGTGGCCCGCAATATCGAATCAATAATAAGCAGTTGGCAACGAAGAAGGTTCAAGCGTTTATTGGCCACAACAGAACTCTACATAGAGGAGCCCCATCGAACCTCACCCAGAAGGTGTGCCGACGAAGACTGCTGGCTCCTTGACAGAACAACACTTATATACATTACAGATTCGGCATACAAAGCATTGCAAGTGGAAAAGTACCAGTTAGCCCTAGAGCTCCTAAATGAGCTCATACCATCTGCCCGTATAAGGTTACTATCTTGTTCAAAGAAGGTCGGCCGGGTGACTCCCTTTCGTCTCGGGCACAGAGGAATTTAGCTCCGTACTCCCTTTCGCAGATGTGACCTTGAGCCTCGGCCGTAAATACAATTCACCCTGTCTTTTAGGCTGATACAAGCTAAATCATACAGATAGTGTTTACAGAGAGTCACGTGACCTAGGCCTAGTCAGTCGCGATCCAATATGGCTGAACTATGGCTTTTCGGCCCTTTCTATCATGCCGGGTACTATAAAGAATAAGCCATCTTAGGAAGCGGTTCTATGTACATTGAGGGAGACACAACCCTAGATACGTTATGCTAACTTCATATATTGGCCTGAATCCCACAGAACCGCCCTTTTTAGCATAATGTAGCTATTCATGGAGCTATTCTTCGAAAATTCCCTCGTCTATTTGCATTATGTCTTGTATCTCCTTCTGGACTAGTTGAGCATTCATATTACTAGGATTTGCTTTAGGTGTAGGTAAGGCAAGGCGGACTTGGGTGGCACAATAGGAACAACAAGCGGGCCCACATTGGATGCAGATACAACAAGTGAAAAGAAAACCTCCTATTCCTAAAAGGCACATGAAGATCTTCCAACCCCAAGTGGTAAGGAGACCCCAAAACCAGCCTGAAACAGACCAGGTTCCGGTCTCTGTGTGAATCTCGGATGCCAACCGATGTAACTTCTGTATGGCCAGATGGACTGAGGGGGCGGATTTAGGTATATATACACAGCAGGAGCTGCCAATCACTCTACATGCTCCCCCGCGGTCAGCTAGAATGACATCCAAAACAAGACGGTTCTGAAGCGTCACAAGTTGGGTCGCTTGGAGCATGACTGTGATATTGGTCAGTATACCAGCAGTGGTATTTATTACTCCTTCTACCACTCGGGACAGTCTCCTAATTTCTTTACTGGTCACAATGGGTCCCCATATAGGCAGAACTCCCTTTATTATATCGACAAAATGTTGGGCAGGGGTATCAGTCTGGTCAGTGGCATCTCCGTCAGTTTTTACTGAGTTTAAGCTTCACCGATTTAGTGAATGAGACCGGTGATAATCAGAAGGTGCTATATAAACAGGAGGATATAAGAAAGACAAATAGAATTTACCTGCCCATCCTCTTGGAAGCCAAGTGTAAGCATTTTCTCCACATACAAAATATACATTCGGGGGGTGAGTATAGGCGGGCTGCTAAACGTGCGTAGGCTATAGCTATAGTTACATCTACTGTAACCAACAACTAAATGGCCAGTACCATGTATGCAAAAGGAGGACGTGCTGTTCAGCACAGGGACCGGGATGACTTTGTCATTTGACACATTTCGCTCCTGGAAATATCTAAAATATTCGGTAAAGTTGAAGGACACAAAATCCGATACCTCATCCCTTAACCAGGTGTCATTCTCATGTTCCATATATACATTCATGCAAGCGGTAGGATCCAGAGTACCGTCTGTACCTTCAGCATTTGGGGTGAATCCCTGATGTCTTTCTATATAGGCCAGAATTAAATCATAGTCTTTCTCTGAAAATCGGTGGCCATCAACAGCATAATGTTCATACATCATTGACAATAATCTGAACCATGCTTCACAACTGCCTAAATATGACAATGGCATTGAAATGAACAGATCATGCTTGTGCATCACTGAAGGGAGGAGCCCACATACCCAGCAGTTTGTAGTATTCATTGAACTGTGGGTATGGTGCAACATTTCAATGAAGGCATTGTTTACATAGGTCTGGCAGTGCCTTTCTTTATGCGGGGCAAAAGTCTGGAAATGGTGCTCCTCGGGGACGGGAGTGGTAGCTATCAGGGTATGTACAGGATAACGGAATTCTAAATAAATGAACATTCCTAAACATAGTATTAATGAAACAATTATTATGACAATAAAAACAATCTTAGCACGCAAGCTCCAAGTAGAAAACATTGGCAAATGTGGATGCAAAGGGCGGTGTACTATGGGACGATCCTCTTCAGGGACAAAACGGCCAAAAGGGTACATTCTCACTAAAAGTCCAGTTATAAGCTCGGGAAAACAGAAAATCTACAAGCAGTCCAACCTGCCGGAGGGTGCTTCTTTCCTGTGTCCATTATAGAGCCTCACAGGCAGACTCCTATTGTTCCAGGTAATTTCAAAGGAAGGAAAACTCCACCTGGGCCCCACCAGTCTACCAATGTCTCTCTCTTCTTTCTGAACAGAGCAATATCAAAAAGTTCCAAGCTCTCAACGGGTTCAGTCCAGTGTTTTTACTTATTCCCAGAGGCTATCCAGATCTCTCGCTCTCATTCTCTAGCCTGAGCCTGGGATCTTTGCTTTTGGTTGGGGCCGCAGGTTATAGCGAACATGACCCGGTGTTTCAGGATTAATGAAAAGAACAGGCACAGTGGGGTCAGGTAAAGGATTGGGTGCGTGACTTCTATTGTCACCCGTTATGGCCCCAGATGCCTGATTACCTTTTACAGATGTCGCCGAACTTACGACACCCTTCTCTCGCCCATCCGTTTCTTCTCGGGCGTCCGAGGAAGGTGACTCTCCGGCTGACCTGCCACTTTCGGGTCTCAACACCTCAATTTGGTCCCACTGGTCATCCGGCAAGGGAAGAGGAACCTTTTTGAGGTAGGACACATGAATCCAATGCGTTTCCCTTCGACCTTCACAGCCGTCCTTGTGGCCAGAAGCACCTGGAAAGGCTTGGTCCAGCGTGGGTCTAGACTCGATTTCCGTTGGTAGTTCCGAACCAGAACCCACTGTCCAGGCTCCACACCGTGTCCGGGACCCTCCGGCAGAGGCTGCAGCACTGCTGTTATCTGTTGATGAATAGAACGAAGATCTTTAGTTAGTGCATAAAGGTAGTCTGCCAACATAGGGTACTCGATGTCACTAAGGGATTTTGGTCGAGGCACGCCCCATACATTGGCGGGCCTACCAAATATCACCTCATATGGCGATATTCCGCTACGGGAGTGAGGAGTGGTCCTTACAGATAGTAAAGATAGAGGTAAGAGATCGGGCCACTTTAGACCTGTGGTGTCCTGCAACTTGGCCAGCTTTAATTTAAGGATTCCATTATATTTTTCCACTAATCCTGCTGATTGGGGATGGCGAGCCGCATGGAACTTCTGCTGTATCGCCAGGCACTTGCAAACATGTTTAACCAAATCTGCATTGAAATGTGTCCCATTGTCACTCCAAATCACCCGGGGTACCCCATAGCGGGGAAATAATTCTTTTACCAAGGCCTTCGCAGTGGCTAAGGCAGTATTCTCCTTGGTAGGGTACGCCTCCACCCACTTGCTAAACGTACAGACCACCACCAAAACATACTTAAGATTATTAACCCGTTCAAACTGAATGAAGTCCATTTGTAGTACCTCAAAAGGCAAGGTGGGTGGCGCGAAGCTACCAGTCAAAACAGGGATGCTACCCCCCGGATTATGCTGTAGACAAATCATGCAATTCTGAACTAGATGCTTCGCAGCCCTGTGAATGTTGGTATTATACCACACAGGATCCAGGATTGCGCAAATGCCTTGAATTCCCACATGTGCCGGACCGTGTGCCATGGACACAACTGCAGTCACAAAGGCGTTCGGTAGCAGCCACCTACATCTTTCAGACAGATCAACCCAACATCCATTGTCATCCAGCTTCCCTATCTGCTCCTGCCAGTATTGTAGTTCTTCAGGGGTCGCTTCTGATTGCAAGTCTCTTACGCTGTCTATAGTGTTACTGAATGCCTCCGCTTCTATCATCCCAGTATGAGAACTTGCTACAAACATGGAGGTGGTATTAGATTGGGCAGTCTCCTTAGCGATTCTGTCTGCAAAGGAATTACCCTTACCCACATCATCAACTATAGCTTTGTGCGCACTGCACTTAACAACTGCTATGGCTTGGGGCAGGGTCAGGGCGGCTAACAATCTCAACACCAATTGACCATTCTGTATCTTTTGTCCATGGGATGTAAGGAAACCTCTCTCCGCCCATAATCTTCCAAAGCTATGTGCCACGCCGAAGGCGTACTGGCTATCGGTGTAGACATTTATCCTCAACCCTTCACCCAATTCAGAAGCCCTTAGTAGTGCGACTAACTCGGCAGCCTGGGCTGATCGATAAGGTACCTTAGCCGTCTCAACTACTGTTTGCTACGTGGTTATTGCATTAGCGGCAGTCGTAGTGCCATTGGGTAGCCGAAAACATGAGCCATCAACATACAATTCCCCTTGAGGGTCAGATAAAGGAATGTCTGTCAAATCTATCCGCCCCTTCGTTTCCTCTTCTGTCCGAAATATGCAATCATGTATATCTTGACTATGATCCTCCGGAGAAAGGGGTAGTAGCGTAGCAGGGTTCAAGGTGACGCAACGTTTTATAGTAATGTGTGGTGCAAACAGGGTCAATTCGTACCCCGTAAGACGCGCACTAGTTAAGTGCTGAGTCTGTGTCCTGTTCAATAATACGTCCACAGCGTGGGGCACCATCACTGTCAGGTCCGTATTCAGGACGAGCCCTTCCAATTGTCGGATCGCCACAGCAACCGCAGCCGTGGCTCTCAGACAACTAGGAAGTGCCCTGGCGACATTATCCAATACCGCCGAAAAGTATGCACAAGGTCTTTGCTTACCGCCAAATCCTTGAGTTAACACTGAAAGCGAGCAACCATCCACCTCATGCACATAGAGTACAAAAGGCATCCGGTAATCAGGGGTGCCAAGCACAGGAGCAGAGCAGAGAGCAGATTTCAGAGCAACAAATGCATTCTGACATTCAGCTGTCCAAGGTAAAGGTTCATGCACTTCTTTAGTCGTTAAAAGCAAGAAAGGTTTAGTCAATAGGGAATAGTTAGGGATCCATTGACGACAGTAAGAAGTTATACCAAGCAAAGCGCGGACATCACGTTGGGTGCAAGGAACAGGCATGTTAGATATGGTTAGAATACGATCAGGGGTTAGCCGTCGTCCCTCCTTCGACAGGAGATGACCGAGATAGGTCACCTCCAGTCGACAATATTGAAATTTAGACAACGACACTTTGTTACCATGGTCTGCCAGGTGCTGTAGCAAAGCAGACGTCGCCAGTCGGCAACCCTGCTCAGTATCAGAGGCCACGAGAAGATCATCCACATACTGCACCAAAACATTACCGGGGGGCAATGTTAATGTGTCCAACAAGGTTTTAAGCGCTAGGCTATAGATACTAGGACTCTCTGTATAGCCCTGTGGGGCGCGACAAAATCTGAAGCTGTGAACCCCTAAGGAGAATCCGAAAAGATAACGGCTATCTTGATGTATGGGAATACTGAAAAAGGCATTTTTCAAATCTATAACAGAGAAAAATTTAGGCGTCGGGGGTATCATAGTCAGGATAGTAGTGATGTCAGGCACTACAGGATATTGGGGTACAACAATTTTGTTGATTTCTCGCAGGTCGATCACAAAACGATAAGTATCAGCATAATCAGGACTCTGATCTATCGGGGCCCGTTGAAGAATAGGAAGAATAGGGCTGTTGCATGTGTTAGAAGCCGTCTCTTCCACCACCCCCGTGCGGATCAAATCGTGAACAATGGACAGTTATGCCCGCTCCCCTGCGGGGGCAATCTTATACTGCGGAACTCTGGGTAATCGAGCATTTTGTTTCAGAGTGATCGAAATGGGTGGTATGTTTAACAACCCTACATCAGTATCTCCAGTAGCCCAGAGACTCTGTGGAATCTTGGCAAGCTCGGGGGGCAAAGGGTCCATCTTAGAGAAACATTGTGCAGAGGGAGGTAAGGGTTTCCTAATCGTTAAGTAAACACCATCAGGAGAGCAATAAATGCGGGCATACAGCCTCTTCAGTATGTCCATACCCAAAAGATTCTCCCCACATTGCGAGGTCAGTAGGAACGGTGAGTCATTTGAAATCGGCCCCAAGTTAAGAGAAAGAGGTTGGGAGACGGGGCTTACCACTAGAGTTCCGGAGAAACCGACAGACACATTATTCTGGCCAGACAGAGCAGCCCCAGGGACGAGGGCGTGTAAAACGGAACTATTCATAGCCCCTGTGTCAACTAGAAACTTACCTGATGCATCCATTAGACGAGCATGTACATAAGGTCCGTTTTGGTCGATCGGAATTGACACACGTCCCTCACTCTGTCCTCGGCTTCCCTATGCCTCACCGTAACCTGCCGAGTCATTACTTACACATCCTTCATTATAGTACTGTTTTCCTTGACCATGATCAAAACAATTCTGGCTAGCCTCACCTTGCTCAACTCCGTCTTGTCTCGTATATCCACCTCGGCGACCACCTCCTCGGCCTCTTCCTTGACCTCTCGAAACCCCGTTCTGCGCCTGCAGCAGCGGACACTGTGCTCGCCAGTGCCCTTCCTGCTTACAGAAGGCACACTGGTTTATTCCTAAATCAGTTCGTCCCCCACCCTGTCTGGGCCCCGCCCCCCACGGGTGAAATTCTGTGTTCCCCTACCCCTACCGCGTCCCCTCTCAACTTGCTGTAACAAAACCCTGGTTGTCAAGTCCTTTGACCTCTTTTCCGTCTTCTCCTTACTCTCATTCTCCCGGTGCTCATAGTATTGGGCCATGCTCAGAATGGTCGAGGGGGTTGACACAGTCCAGGTACTCTCCGCAGCCTGAAGTCGGGCCGATATCTCAGGCAACAGATTAGTTACAAATCTGTTGACAAACAAACGTATGCCACCCTCCTTGGACAGGTCTTGCCCACTGAAATCAATAAAAACTCCCTCGAACCTCGTGAAGAAGTCGGACACATTCTCGTCTTTCTTCTGCTTACATGCAGTCAATTTGTCCCAATCCACCCTCCTGGGGGAATTAGGGAATGCATATAGGTTATTATTTTATCCGGTAAAGCCAATATCTCACTCCTAGGCTTATCTCCTGGCTTACGATCCCTATCCCAGTCTCTCAATTGTTCCCATGTTCCTCCGAACTCCGCCACATGATCCTGGTCATGTACCTGCCGCCATATATCCACTGGTAACAACAGAGCAAAGAATAGCTCAATGTCAGCCAGTGTCATCACCGCCGAGGAGGCGGCTTCTGTCAGTTCCTTATAATATGCGGTAGGGTTCTTCCTGGGGCCGGGCAACTGAGTTTTCAAAGAAAGTACCTCACTCCGTTTCCAGGGGGTATATACCCATTGTTCCTGAAAACGGGCGGCCACCCTTGGGCGGGTGACCGCTCCTTGTGCATCTATTATCTCGGTTACTTCGGGGTGATAGATAGGGTGCACCTCACGCATCGGGAATTGCTGTACCCCTACAGAGCTAGCTGTGGATAGGCGCATTCTGTAATTGACTAAAGTGTTCACGTTCCCATACACCGCTTCTGGACTCAACTGAGACCTATGCGCCTGGGTGCAAATGTCATATAGGATGGCTGGGGCTCTATCCCCTCTATAGGCTTGTTCCCATAATGAGATAAGGCGTTGGGCCATATGGGCCAGCGCGTGTTGCTGCATTACTGGTTCATAATCTCGCATGGTGTTCCATATGTCGGTCAGGGTATAGATGGGTTGCCGCATCCACTGGGATGCCTGGACTGCAATGGCCTCCTTCTCCTCGGTTCCTAAGGCTGATCGAGTGAACAACTTCCTACCATCTAATGAACCGGTCGGATGTACTGGAGTTGAAACAGCTGCAAAAGGAGTTGCACTCGCGGAGGAAGAGGTCAGGGCGGAAGGGGAATACATGGCCCCCGGTGACAGCTGTGTTGTTTCAGCTGTCGAGGCCGACAGCAAATTGGGCCATAGGGCCATACTGTCCGAGACGGAAGAGGACAGCCGGGAATGATCAAGGACTGGCGCAAGGGAGGGGGGCTGAGGCGCTGACGCGACTGATGTTGCTAGAGAAGCAACGGGCGCCGGCGCGGGGTCAACAGCCTGTGCCCTGGCCGATACGACAGCAGCTGTCACCTCCGGATACAACCGCTGTGGGACATACGGGGGTGGCGGTCGCATGTCCAGCAGGTCCTCTATCTCATCTTCTGCATTGGGTCGGGCCACATAACTTTTGTCAACTTTTAACCTAAATTCCCGATTCATACAATCGATTCCTTTCTCTACCCTTGCTCGGTCGTAGGCTACAGCCTTCTGAGTTACGGTCTGCCCTGCCTTGGCTCTCGCCAACGTGTCTCCCCTCATTCGTCTTTGCTTGGCCTCTTTCTGCCAGGCGTTTAAGGCATCAAACATAGACTGTCTGCTGCGCCTGGAGAATAGTTGCTCCTGTAAGAAGGCAACTTTCTTTTCGTCAAAGGAAACAGTCTTCGGCCACTGCAACTCTTCATTACCTTTGGTATACTTGTGCCACAGGGTGTTGAACAATATGGGGGCAATTCCATGCTTCACGTACATGAAATGACTAGGACTGCCCTCCGGAGGGGCAGGCTGACTCTCGGCCAACCGAGAGTCGCTGGTCCGACAACAACAACCAAAACAATTCAATTTGCTGAAACATGACATGTTGGTTAGTTAGACAAACGCAAATACCACATAACAAACTTTACACCACAAATAACATGTATGTCGACATAACTTTCTGCAGTTCACCCTACCAACATTTGATGCATCCAAACAAACGAACGGAGCCCGTCGACTCCCGCTCGTGGAGAATTATTCAAAAAAGGATCAACAAGATCACGACAAGCCGTTCTGGCAGAATACGGTCAGACAGGGGTGACCACGGACTGGACTACGGACCATCCCACGACCTTCCTGGTTCACCACTGAGACTATTCTGATGTAGACCAAGCCGTACTTCAGATGTGTCTCATGGCTACTCAGTTAGGGCCACAGGCGTTTCCGAGTGCAATCCGGCCGCGTATTACTCACAGGTAACAACTAGGCATCTGATCAGTATCTCGAAATATCACAACAGATCCGCGGAGTCTCTACAGTCAGTCCCTACCGGACCACCCTGCAAGACCTCCGTAATTCTCCTGGGGTACTCACGACCCCTCAAATCCAATACAGTTAATTTGCTCCAAGTGCACCGCCCAACAGCTCGTGCTTCAAACCAATGCACCGCTCAACAGCGCACGTTTCAAACAAACAAACTACTCACCGGGTGCACCCAGGTACGAATGTTCGTTCTTCGCTGCCAACTTCTTACCATCAATACGGTCAGCTCCCGGGTCCAGCCCGTAGGACCCCGGTGAAGGGTCACTAGCAGCAGAGGGTGCCCCGAGCGGGAGCGCGGAGCGGACGTAGACTCCCCTCCGCCCACCCGGCCAAGACGCCCCCGATCCTCTCACCCGTTTACGGGGAGGGAGAAGACCCTGTCACGGGGTCCCTTCGTGGTCGCCAACTGAAGTAATCTAATAGTAATCCCAAGGGCCACACTTACCAGTGGCCCGCAATATCGAATCAACAATAAGCAGTTGGCAACGAAGAAGGTTCAAGCGTTTATTGGCCACAACAGAACTCTACATAGAGGAGCCCCATCGAACCTCACCCAGAAGGTGTGCCGACGAAGACTGCTGGCTCCTTGACAGAACAACACTTATATACATTACAGATTCGGCATACAAAGCATTGCAAGTGGAAAAGTACCAGTTAGCCCTAGAGCTCCTAAATGAGCTCATACCATCTGCCCGTATAAGGTTACTATCTTGTTCAAAGAAGGTCGGCCGGGTGACTCCCTTTCGTCTCGGGCACAGAGGAATTTAGCTCCGTACTCCCTTTCGCAGATGTGACCTTGAGCCTCGGCCGTAAATACAATTCACCCTGTCTTTTAGGCTGGTACAAGCTAAATCATACAGATAGTGTTTACAGAGAGTCACGTGACCTAGGCCTAGTCAGTCGCGATCCAATATGGCTGAACTATGGCTTTTCGGCCCTTTCTATCATGCCGGGTACTATAAAGAATAAGCCATCTTAGGAAGCGGTTCTATGTACATTGAGGGAGACACAACCCTAGATACGTTATGCTAACTTCATATATTGGCCTGAATCCCACACTATCCCATAGAACACCTAATAGTGTCTCCGATTGGGGTAGTTTCTAGAAAAGAGTTGGGTCAGTTTTGGTTACTTCAACACCTCTCTTGCCCAGAGGGACAGTCAGTCAATGATTTCATACCTGCAGAACATATTTCAGTGACATACTCATCGGTGGATGTCGCACTAGCTTTGGTTGAGAAAGTAGGACAAGGGGCACTTATGGCTAAGAGTGACATTAAGTCGGCTTTCTGTTTGTTGCCGGTATACCCTGCCAACTTTTAACTGCTGAGCATACAATTTGAAGGCAGATGGTATGCACTCCCAGCAGGTTCCTCTATCCAATCCCTCTTTGAGTGATTGGATGACTTCTTCTTTGTGGAAACACCCGGTACCATGCACTACCAGCGCATGCTGGCAAGTTTCATGGAGCTCATGGGTGACCTATGTGTGCCCTTGGCAACTGACAGTAGGACCTAGCACGCTCTTGTATTTTCTGGGTTAAGATTGATTCATGGACTATGGAAGCTTGGTTGCCGAAAGAGAAGAATTGTACCATACTGGGGCTTCTGGATGCTATGTTGGGGAAAGCAATAGGCAAGGTTAAGAAGGTGCAGGTCCAGTTTGGACACCTGGACTTTGTGTGTTTGGAAGTGAGAGCAGGTAGGACATTTTGTAGGAGGTTTGGCTTGTCACTCTGGGGCTGCCATTACCATACCATCATATCAGGCTGTCAGCAGGTGTCAAAGAAGATCTGCAGATATGGCGTGCCTTTCTAAAATCCTTAAATGTTTTAAATGTTATTCCTATAGCTGCATTGACAGACATGGAGTGAGATGCTCAGATCTTTTCAAACATGGCAAGGGGTTCTCGGCTTTATTGGCAGGGGGACTGGCTGTGCCAAAGAGAGGCCACCAGAGTGGGAGTGTGGTGGCTGCAGCATTTCATTTGTAGCGTTTTTCCCTTTAGTAGTGTCTGTGGCACTATGGGGAGAGAAGTTGTCCCACAAGAGAGTTCTCTTTCCAGTTAACGTGTCAGTTGTACAAGTGGTGAACAGGCAGACAGCCAGGGAAACACAGATATGGAAGTTGTTGAGTGTTTTTGTCCCACAATGCATGCTTCTTGATATAATTTTTAAAGCCAGGCATGGACAATGACATTGACAATGCTTTGTCTCAATCACGGTTTGAGAGGTTCCATGGGCTGGCCACGGAGCGGGACAGAGTCAGTACTCGGATGCTGCAGGACCTTTGGTCAGTAGAAGAGGATGCTTCAGCTGGTAGCAGATTATCTAGCCGCCTCTATAAGGATGGCTTATGCCTAGACTTGGTCTAATTTATAGCGAGTTGGGCCAAAAAGAGGTTGGAGAAATTGGATGGGACAGAGAATGTAGTTCAATTTATCATGTCTCTCATACACAGAGGACAGTTGAGGGTGACTATTTCTGGCAAGTTAGAATTGCCTCCATGTGAAAGCTGTTATGGGGTATGCCCTCTCAGCAGGTGAGCTCAGGAGGAGGATCTTGGAAGGATGAGCCAGGGAGCTGGTCGGTGTGGGCCCAGATGGAGACCCTTGACTTTAGACAGCTTCAGTAATGTGCTTAAGGTCCTTCCAAAAGTCTGCAGGAATACATGAGAAATGGTGCTGTTCTCAGCCCTTATGCCATGGTTCTTTTTTCCTGCCTTTAGTGTTTCAGAGTTTTTGGGGGGCCAGGGGGAGAAGGGGAATTCTCTGTGAAGAGATAGGTCGGTCTGAGGAAGGTTTGCAAATTTGGCTGCTAAAATCCAAAATAAATCAAAGATGTGCAGGCAGGAGCATCTTTCTTCAAGAATATCCTGTAGCCAGTTTATATCTGGTTTGCTAGGAATCTGCTCTGAAACCTAGGATAGTAGTGGAGGGAGACAAACATTTTCAGCATGAGGATGGTAGGCCAGTCACGCCTTTCCAATATATGCCTTAATGCATAAGGCGCTGTCTGTTATTGGTTTGGATGCTCAGGGTTTTGGAACTCACTCTTTTAGGATAGGTGTGGCTACAGAAGCGGGTAGACAGGGTTGGGGTCAGGGGAGCCTAATGAATCTGAGTAGATAGACATCCAATTGTTTCCAAAAGTATGTTAGAGAAGGGGAGGGGTGCTCATGAATGGGATGCAGGTTGTCAACTTTTCTTTCTGTTTCAGGTTCGGTTCCCAGGCCTCAGGTAGCAAGTTTTAAGATATGGATTGTGGGGCACTACTTTGTTAAGTGGGCAGAGCGGCACGCGAGGTCCAGCAACCGCGGGGTGAATTTAGAGATTAATGCCGCTATGTTTTCCATTAGTTGGTATGAGAAAGGGTTGATGAGACAGGGGGAGCTTCTTCCATTTTTAAATAGACTGCTGATAGGGTTCAGTGTTCTGATATTCTCCTGAAATATTGGGGGAGAACAACTTGGTGCTTCAGAAGGGATTAGCACTGATAAAATGCATGAAGGCAGACCTAAGAGAGATTTAGAGGTTGTAGCATGGCTGCCATGTGCTTTGGACTGACTTGTGCCAAGAAGGGTTTGGTGTGAGGTAGTCAAACCAGGGGGCATATACAGGGCTAGGAGGAAGCTGAAAAAAAATATATATTTTCTGGAGGGACCTTGGTGTGGGCAGGGTGGGGTGCATTTGTCCTTCATGGGCATGGAACTTTACTTGTTACAGTTGAAGCTGGTGTTGGCTTAGGTGCTTAATATCAGGTAGGCAGGTCTATCCTAACCTAGCAGAATGGCTGGAGTGTTGGTGGGGCAGAAAAAGGTGGGGTGCTGTTGGCCCCACTCCTTTTTCTGATTAGCGGTTGGCAGATAAGTTGCCATGGTTTACCGAAGTTTATTGTTGTCAGCAGCAGTTCAGGCTGAAAGGGAACAGGTAGACAAGTTTACTCCTGGATGAGCCAGGAGATTAATAGAAGTAGGAAAGAGGGAAGGGATTTAAGAGGTCTCATTTACAGTTCATCAGCCCTGAATTAAGATGTTAGGAAGGGGGAAGGGATATTTTAGAGGTGGGGGTAGCTTAACATAGGTGATTAACTTTCTATAGTGAGGTTGGAGTTTTGTAAAGTGAAGGCCAAGATTGTTTTCTGTGATGTGCACCTGTTTGAATAAAGTGCCCTTTTTCACACAAACCTGGTGTCAGTGGTCCGCGCTGCTCCCCTCTTCCCCAATGAAGGAAACGTGACGTCAACTTGAATCAGGCAACCATGCGAGGCACCAAATGGCTGAATAGCAATAACTAAAATGGCTCATCACTGCTGAAGGAGGGAGGGAGAGTAAAGCAATTTGTCGTATCTCACACAACTAGAGTAGAGAGACTTTGTAGAGGTAACCTTCATGTATATGGAAGATCACATGTTTGCATAACAGTAAAACCTCTGTTCACCCATTTTCAATGCATGTGGTGGTGATGTGTACGTTATGTTTAGCGTATATAGGTAACATCCGTTCTCTATAAATGATGGTTCAAAATTAGCAGTTAAGAATATTATCACATCTTGCTATGCTAAAGGATAGTAATGCAGATTTTTTTAAGAGTCGAGTGACTGTGTAGAGAGACCATCTGGTCACTACCATGGCCAGTCACCCGTTCACTGTCATTAATTACCCTGAGTTATACTCATGACTCGACTCAAGGTCATATTCCAGAACCCGTGATTGGAAACAACTTTACATGCTTTCCAACCGTATTCACAATGTCAGTAGCCTGCTAGCGACGCTCTGGTTTCCTATTGACACGCTGTTACGAAGGGCACCAGGGTTAAAAAGAAATGCCTCACTAATCGCTGGAGGCCATGTCAACACTTTCACGGTGCGGAAATGGGTACTAGCTCATCACTGTGTCTCTGTACATCAATGTTATGACATGGTGATGTATATTCAGTTTAGCTTATTTACCAGGAAAAAAACACCCAATAAAGAGCAGGAAAAAAAGATAAACACAGAAGGCTTTTGGTGTCTACACTCAGGGGCCAGGGCAATGTGTTTACTCCTAATATTCAGGAACTTTGGCTTGTATTTTCCCCAAGATGCCATGACTCTCTGCTACATAACACATTATATATACTTGCGCAATATCGTATTTAAGGTTATTTTAATGTAACTAGGATAATTAGGAGGAGTCTAAAATATTAGTTCACAAAGATGCAAATTACCAAGCCCCAGTACTGGAAATGTACATTTCTCACTCAGAGGCCCATCAACTGCTTTTGCCCAGGCTAGGAGGAGTTGCAACTCTTATGGAGCACAGCTAGAGCCTAACACCTGCCCATCATGGGTAACTGAGATACACCAGGGACGCAATTCAGAAGTTGCCAAGAGGTTGAAGCAAGACATGAAAGATTTTTTTCTTTTTTTTTTTACATATTCTCAAGTTCATGATGCCTGTAGGACATTCATGCTCTGTGACAGTGATATGCAAATCTGTCTTTGTTTAAGTGCAATTATTTTACAGAGCGCTATCTAATGGAATTTCTTCACACATAATACTGTGTAGTGCTACCCCTTAAAAACATTCTTTCAATCTTTGAATAACAAAAGATTGAGCGGCATATTTAACGAATAAACAAATAATCATGCAGCACAGCAAGTCACCTTGCTGAGCTGTGTTATAGTGGAAGGGAAGGAATGTGCCGTACTTAACAATATACAGAGCATTCCAGTCATTTCGTAGCACTCGCACACATTGTGCTGCATAGCGGCAATGCAGGCACCCTTGCACCACGGTGCAAGGGTGCCTGTGTTGTAAGTAGAATTGTTTTTGTGCAAGAAGGAACACCTTCCTGAACAAAAAGAATCCCCTGAGGGATTTTTCTCTGTGCAGCACACATAGAAAGAGGAAGTTACGAGGAGAAAAAAGATATGTCTCCTCATTATGCCTCAACTGGGGAGAAGTAGCATTTGAACGCATATCCAGGTCTACCAGTAATGGTAAGTCTCGAAATGCACCAAAATCAATGGGTGGATGCATAGGAATACTCATGCTCCACCCATGGAACGTCTCCCTGGGGCAGAAGAACGCAACGCAGGAATTTGCACTGGATTGTGCTACTCTATATTTAGCAAGCCATGCAGGGCCACTCAAGGTGGTCTTTTGTGGTTTGATAAATCACACTTAAGCGTTGAAGCGCTCTGGCACCCTGTTGTGTGGCACAAGGGAGATGCAACTCTTTCATAAATATCCCCGAGTTAAAAGCAAAAAGATTTTAAAAGTACACTTTGCAGTTTGTGTGGAGCTGCTTGAGGTGGCCACATTACACATCCAACTATTTTGCATTTTTGATCTGCAGGAAACACACAAGGATCACATATCCATCTTACATAATACACATGTGTAAATTACAATTTGCACCATATGACCTGAAGCATCTACATTAACCCGAAGTGCTTTTTTTTATGATGCTTCAAATTTGTGATCAGATATAGAACACATCTGTCTCCAGCGAGCACATCAACCATCAGAGTTACCTTATTAATATTATACCATAGAACATAGACGCAGGATACTCATACATTTCTAGACAAGTGCGTTAACCCCAATTTATTCAGCAGACAGGTCATTATCATGCTCACTGGCAATATGTTGAACAGGCTCCTAATGCACATTCTGCTGCAGTACTCCACTGTCTTACCATGCATAAAAATCTGAAAGCTGCTGAAACAAAATAAAAATAAAAACCTGATTGAAAGACTTTGAGTCGGCATCTGGTGGGCTTAAGGGGATAAGAAAAGGAGAAGTATGACCAATATCACTAGTGGACCAGGATGACTAGGGATTCCAGGAGACCAGGAGTACGAGGAGTAACAGACTCAGGACCAAGAGGGCAAGCAGGGCTAGGAGGACCAGATGCAGAAGGATCAAAATAATCTGGGCTAGGGGTGCCGGGAGGAGAAGAACACAAGTGCACTGGGGCAATTTGAACAAGGAAGGCCAGGTGGGTTGGATCCAGGTAGGCCAGTGCCAGGAAGAACAAGAACAGAAGGACCAATACTAGGGGAGCCATGACTACAGGGATCAGCAACATCAGCATATGCCTCAGGAAGATTAGGAATAGCATTCCCATTGGCAGAAAAACAGAAGGAGCAAAGAAGAGCCAGACCTGGGTGACCAAGAAGAGTTCCAGGGTCAGGAGGACTGAAAATAGGATGAGAACATGGAGAATCAAGAACATGAGGTTCGAGTGCAGAGGCACTAGGACAACAAGGGCCAAGATGACCAGGGCCAAGAGGACCCTGACCTGGAGAACCAAAAAGACCAGGACAAAGAGGACAAAGAAAAAATGGACACCACAAAATTAAAGACCACAGCAATGAAGATACAGGTTCAGTAGTCTGCCCATAAAGAGCAATAACAGGGCAGGAAGGACCAGAGCCAAGAAGACTAATAGGACCAAGACCAAGAAGGCCTGAAGGACAAAGGCAGGGATGATTTGAAATAGGAGGTAAAGCAGAAGAAGGAAAACTTAGACCAATAGGGCCAGGACTAGTGAAATTAAGAGGGCAACACGAAGAGGACCACTAACAGGAAAGCAAGGACTACTAGGGAAATCAGCACACGGAAGGTCGGGTGTATGAGTACTAGGTGGACAAAAAATAGAAGGAACAGGACCAAAAGGGTGGGACTACAGGTGCCATGAACCTAGGGGCCACTCAAGTGAAGTGTAGGATCAGAACATTTGGGACGAATAAAAACAGAAGGGGCAAGAAGATAAGATGCAAGACCAGTCATAGGAGCTCCAGGTATACATCAGGAGGTCTGAAAATTGGGCAAGGACCAGAAGGTTCACAACCATATGGATTAGGATCTGGAGGACCAGTAGCAAGAGGATCAAAAGAATCATGGCTAAGAGGATCAACCCCAGGGTACCAGAGAGACAAGTACTAATAAAATCTGGGGGCGAGGGATCAGCATTATGAGGGCCAAGAGAAATAGGACCAAGGGGGAAGATCCAGGAGGACCTGGGTGTAGGACCAGAAGAACTACATTTAAGGGAGAGACCTGGAGAAAGACTAAAATGAGAAGGAGAAAGAACAAAATGACCAAGAAACCCAGGACTTAGAGGATCAGGATTAGGGACAGGGCAAAATGTAGGATTAGGACCAGAAGTGCTAGGACTGAAGAGGAGAACGACCAGGAGGCAGAACAGTCACCTGAGGAGGAGGATCTGCAACAGAAGAAAAGAGAGCCAGTTTGAAGAGGAGGCCCAGTGGAACCAGGGACTGCAAGAACAGGACCAGGGTGAAGGGAATCAGAACCTTAAGGAATAGAACTAGTATGCAGGGGAGGACCAGGAATATGAGAATGGCCAGGAAAACAGAGACAAGAAGGACTATTATAGAGAAAGAACTTGGATGAGCGCTTTGTCGAAGAGTGGCCCAAGGATCAAGGTGTAGAAGAGGAAGCGGACCAGAAGGTGGACCAATAGCAAGAGGAGGAGGATGACTGGACCAGAAGATGGGTTGGGACCACGATAATGTGGACAAGAATTATGGTGAAGAAGAGGGGGAAATGGACCAATGGGGAGCAGAAGAATCAGGAGGAGGAGGACCAAACGTTAGAGAACCACTTCAAGTAGGAGGTAGAGGCCACATTCTTCTTCTTCTTCTTCTTCTTCTTCTTCTTATTATTATTATTATTATTATTATTATTATTATTATTATTATTATTATCATTCTGATTATAGTTTAGACTTGTAGAGCACGTAGCTGCCCTAGAATTTCCCAGGGCTAAGGGACAGGTTTGCAGACCGAGTCTAACAGAGGATTAGAAGTGCTGCAAAAACAGGCAGGTTTTTATTGATTTCCAGAATTCTAGTTCCTTGCCCAGAGTCCGACATTCCCTCAGTAGGGATTTCCAGAGTTTGGGAGCAAGGTGAGAGAAGGATCTTCTCCCTCCACCTCACTTTCTTGATGGATGTTGATTTTAGAAGTCTTTCTCTGCTCGATCCCAGGTTTCTATTTGGGACATATGGAGATATCAAATTTCTGATTTTCCTGGGACCCGTGCTGTGTAGAGCTCTGTTCATTATAATCAATACCTTAAACTTGATTCTGGCCTCCATCGCGAACCAATGTAGCCCTTTAAGGTGCTTTTTGGTGGATTCCCGAGCTGGGGCTTGTACAATAGACTGGCTGCCGCATTCTGGACCACCTGGAGTCTATTGGTCACATATTTCGGCGCACCCAGAAATTGCGAGTTTCCATAATCCAGGCGTGATGTGACCAGGGAGTGGACTACAGTCTTCCAAAGCTGTGTTGGGATACGATCTTTATTTTTTTGTAATTTTTTCTTTTTTTTTTTTTTTTTTTTTCTTTTCTGAAGACTTCTAAGTAGTCCAAAACATGTACCAGCGACTTTCTTAGCTTGGGTCATCATTGAGAGGTCCTTTTCTAGACAGAAGCCTAAATTCTTAATGTGGTCCTTAGGCGTAGGTGGGCTACCTAGACAGTCTGGCCAGCATATGGATGGCCTAGGGACTGTCCTATTTCTGAGCATCATTAGCTCTGTCCTGTCCCTTTTAGCTTTAAGCAGCTTTTCATCATCCATTCCATGACTTTTTCCATGCAGGGTGATAACCTATCGGACTCCCTTTGGTTTTAGGGTCTAAAGAGATCACCTGCTGCGTGTCATCGGCATAGGTCATCATCGAGATATCAAAGCCGAGGGCAATCTGGAACAGTGGCTCCATGTACACATTAAACAGCGTGGGCCTAAGCGAGGAGCCCTGTGGCACCCTACACTTTAATGACATTATTTTCAACAGAGTGGTGTTTTCCTGGACTTAGAATGTTCTTCCCTCTAGGAACGGGGTGAGCCCTTGTAACATAGTGCCTCGTACCACGATAGTCAAAAGTCTGCTTCGCAAGGTGCTGTGGTCCACCGTGTCGAAGGCCGCACTCAGGTCCAGGAGGAGTTTCCCTGATTCAATGTCGTTCTAAGTTCATCCACCACTGTCAAGAGAGCGGACTCGGTGCTATGTTGTGCATGAAATCCCATCTGGGTGGAATGGAGACCGTGATTTGTTTCAAGGAACTCAGCCAGAAATGTATTGACGTGTGTTTCCAAGAGCTTGCCTACAAACGGCAGCAATGATATGGGGCGGTAGTTCCCTAGTTGTGATGGGTCTGCATTGTTTTTCTTTAGCAGGCGTTGTATTATAGCATGTTTCCTGGCTACAGGGACCACGCCCGTCTCCAGAAACTGGTTCCTGATCTTGATTGGCGAAGGAAGACATGCATAACGACTTTCCTGTAGTTACCGGGGTCACAACTCATAAATGAATCTTAGTTTATCTCCTTTGCCACAGACCATTAGAAACCACCACACCTTTTTCAAATTATTTCAAGCATATCTTAACTCATCTATCTTGAGCGTAGCCTGTATGTGACTAATAAAGTAAATCACAAGAACTTCATTATCGCATTTTCCTTGATGCCAGTTTATTTGGGGGCAGAGCTTTTAAAAACAAATGTGACTGACTTTGGTTACCTACGATACTCAGGATACCCCATCATTGACACTATACCTCATGACTCCACCGCCTTTCTGACCCCATCCCCTTTCTGTTGAAGCCAAATTAAGTGATCTGACAGCAAGCTTCGTCCATAACCAGAACTGCCAAACCCTATGCTAATTAATGTTGAAGGACTAATTTTAAAAGGCAAAATGGTTATTTATTTCTCCATAATATAGACATTAGTTTTGTTTTAGGTAATAGCATATAAGGGGATGGACGTTGCTGCTAAGGGGACTCCTAGCCCCATATTTCCACAGCGCTTGAGTGGTGCAATGTGCTACAAGGGGGAGGAGAGTAACCCCCATCACCCAATATAAAGCTCATGGGCCAAGGCCTAGCCCATCCTCGACCGTCATAGTCCGGAAGAGGCTGGGCTTGGCCACCACTCTTATTTTTTAATTTCAAGCAAGTATGGTACCTATGCACTCAATACTGCTTTTGTAAAGAGTACCCTTGGTCACTGTTTGACTTAACAACTAAACCTTTTTATAAATTAGAATCTTGTTTCTTAAACTGATTTTTAAATTGATCAGAGCTACTTGGGTGTATTACAGATTTTATATTATTTCCTTTTTGTTATTATCTTTAAAAATTGATTTTGTATGCAGGTTACTGTGGTGATAGTCTGGATGATCTATAATTAGACATGGAAGAACGATTGCCACCAAGAGGTCCTTTTAGACGTATTCTTTGTTGTTCTAAACTGATTTTATAGTGTCTAATGTATCAGAAACTACCTAGTTGGGGAATATTGAGAGTAGTCGAAGGAGTCAGAATGGGCAAGCGATAAGCTTCTGAGGCACCCCTAGGCAGAGGGGAAACCCCAGAATGTAATGAAAAATGCAGGGGATAATTGTACTATGACAGAGATCAATGACTCAATTGAAGAGGTTGAGACAGTATTGGGTGGCAAGCGGAAAATGGGCTGTCCACAAACCTCTAAAATAACATACTTTTATCCAAAACATTGAGGCTCTCGATGATTAAAAACTAGACTTACATCTGTCTTGGAACCTCTAGTGAGGAACAGGGACTTTCTCACACCACCTACCTGAGACTTATAATCTAATGCCTTCTAATCTTATTCCAGTTGCCGGCCCCACACCTATAGAGAAAGCATGTTTGACAGGTCCAGACAAGAAGAGTGAAGGGGAAGTGGCCCTGGCAGTAATTTGCTCTAGTAGATATTTGTTTTGGCCACCTCTGAGACATCTAGAGCTAATGAAGCTTATCCTCTAGCACACAGCTCTATTACACATGCCCCTCCACCCACAGAGAGACCTCTCCCTCTAAGTGGATCGTCGGTACCTACCAACATGTTACTTAACAATCACAGTGATGCAGTGGTGACGGAGCTGACCTTGAAAACTGATATATTAACAAAAGATGCTGCAGTTTTAAAAGGGCTAGTGAAAACTCTGCTGACTCAGTTTGAAGGACAAGGGGAGAGATCGAATAGTAAGACTTGGGTGGTGCATCCCAAGTTAACTGAACCTCTCTACACTCACACTGATAAGCCTTGTTCTCAAGCGGCACAGCCACCGTCATTCCCTCATAGATTGCTGCTTACCCTCATATGTCCTGCTCTAGTTACACCAACAATGACCGATGTGCCAGATTGAGTAACTAAAATAGTGTCAATAGGATATATAGAGACGCCACGATACAAAGAGGACCTGTTGAGTTAGATGGCCCTAGAGGCCGCAGGGTGTACCACAGTAACTATTTCCCCAAGACATTCAATAGCAAGAAACTGTAAAGAGATCCTCACCAAAAGTTCTAATGGAGAAAACATTGCATGTATGCAAGAAGGTTCTACCCCCCCTTTCACACAGTTTCATCATCATCAAATAAACTTTATTCGGTTTCACATAATAAAACCATAAAAGTTGCAAGAAATCCAAATTACATTCAAGAACATGATTCCATAAAATAACAAACCCGGTAAAATATGATAAGAACACATTGCACAACCTCCCTAGCAGTAAAGTGCACAATGCAAAGTCAAGCAGTTTCCCCCTTAAAATTAATACTGCCCTACCAGGGTATTCAGATCCTCATAGACATTTATCTCCTCGCTGGATCCTCAATCAAATAGCTAATTATCCAAACAAGCCCTAGTTTTCACAGTGGATTTTAGGTAGCCAACAATAAAAAAATATACAATCCGCCTTCAACAGTTGAAGATACAGGAGAGCTGGACGAGCCTGATTAAAATTCATCCTCTTTAAAATAGGGACTAAAACGTACCTTCGAGGTACTGCAAAGAATTTACAGAAGCATAAAATGTAGCAGAACCTGTGGAGACTGTCCGTCGCAGCCACAGGGTGCTAACAATTAATTAACCTCTACTGCACCCTCTTGACTGGCAAGCAGGAGGTGAAAAAGATCCAGGCGAAACTTGCTCAATAAAAAACGCTCATAGGTGGAAAAAGACCCCAGGAGATAAGGCTCGGTAGATGGAGTTGTTTTGAGCATTAAAAATATGCGGGCACTCGGTTTCCGCAATTCCCTTTCCAGTTTCCTTAAACTAATGAAGGATTCCCTAATTATCTTAACGTCCTTTTTTACAATAGTTTGGGGATTGGGGTATAAATCAGCACGCCCTAACTCTTCAAAGCTATTTTTGATATATTTAAGCCACAGTATTCGGGAGAGCAGTTGGCCTAACGGTTAGGGTGCTCGACCTCAGATCGGGGGGAGCTGGGTTCGAGTCTCGGTAATGATGCTAAACATCCTGTGATTCTGGGCAAATCACTTATTCTCCCCGTGCGTAACAAAAAATGAATGTATGTCCTCATGTAATGTAACTGGTGCTATGTAAAGCGCTCTGATACCTGATTGGATTTGGGTCAAGTTCGCGCTATATAAAATCTGCAAAAAAACAAAAATGGACATGCACTCTTTTAAAATCAGGTGGCTAAGTGTTAACTCTTTATACATCCAACACTTTAGCCAAAATACAAGGGGGCGCAGTGCCAGAATGTCGCTTAAATAGGGCACCCCCAGTTACTCGTGGACCACCAGGTTAGACAGACCACGAGGAACACACAAGAGGCTCTTCAAAAAGGTGTTCTCAGCCACCTGTAGTGAGTCTGCGGCTGTATGCCCCCAAATTTGGCTTCCGTAACTGGCAATAGCTACACTTTTTGCTGGGTAAACTTTCAGCATAGCTGCAATTGGTCTCCTACCTAATTTAGAAGCAAAGTTGAAAATGGCCGCATTCACCCGGACCAGATCCCCCTTTTTCTTATGGATTAATGGCCCCCATTTTATTTGATTGTCCTATAAGACCCCTAGGTAAGAAAAAACGTCAGTGCGGGGGACTTTGGCGGGGCCTTCTCTAAATTGAAAACTTCGTTTAGTACGAGTCCCTACCTTCATTATGTAGGATTTCGAGTTATCAATTGATAAGTCTCGTTCCAACATGAAGTTTGCAAAGGCATCTAACAGAGATTGCAGACCTCTAGCAGTCCTAGAAAAAAGATCATCATCTGCATATAGTAGGACGGGGAGACCACGTCGCCCTACATAAGGATAATCTACCCTGTGACTCTTAAAGCTCTATCAAGGTCATTGATATAAAGATTAAACAAAAATGGAGCTAAACAAAAAATACAGCCTTGCCGTACACCCCTCTTTATATCAAAGTCCCGTGAAACACGGAGGTCCTGGGAGAATCTGACATTGGCCTTGGCTGCCCTATGAAGGTCCTCGAGGAAGTTGTCAATATTACTCTCAACCCCCATACCCCTCATGGACAGCCACAGTTTGACCCTATTCACGCAATCAAATGCGCAAGACAAGTCCATGAAGGCTAGGTAGACAGTACCAGGATGCTCAACCGTATATTTGCTTAATAACATGGTTAAGTTAAGGCATTGGGCCACAATTGACCGACCAGGGCAAAATCCAAACTGGACATCAGAAATGATCTTGTGCTCCTCCGCCCAAGTGGACAGTCTTTCTAATAGAGCGGGGCCCACGACCTTAACCACTGAGTCAAGAAGTGAGATCAGCCTATAGCAATAAGTGCTATTACGATCACCCTTCTGGAAGACGGGTACTACAGTTGAGGTGGCCCAAGAATCATGGCAACAGTTCCTGGCTGCTGCGTTAAACACAGCCACAAGGACCGGCACCCAGAAAAGTGGATCAGACTTAAAAAGATCCGGAGGGATGCCATCTGGTCCTGGAGCTTTATTGCAGCTTAGCCCGGCAATGCCAACCTCAACCTCTCCCTGTTCACAAATCACTGCGGGGCGTCCATGTCGCGGCCTGTCTGACAGATATTTTCCATTGGGCTTTCAAATATAGATTTAAAATGGAGCACCCAGTCCTCCTTAGTAATGTGCGAACCTAGTTCACCCCCTACTTCATGCTCGAAGTCTGTTGACAATGCTCCAAAACCTGGAGCTATTCCTTAGGGTACTCGACTCAATCAACTCCCTCCAAGCCTCCTCCTTCAAAACACACTTCCGTTTGGCCAATGTTATTTTGTACTCTTTGCGACAAACTCTAACCAGGGATTGATTTCTCGGATTAACTTTCAAGGCTTCATTCAGCTTTCTCACCGCCTGAGAGCATGATGAATCAAACCATCGGGGGGAAGAAATAGCTACTCTGTGAGCCGGTGCACTTAAGAGCTCACCGACTTTAGTAGAAATAATATTATATGCACGGATAACCTCTCCCGGAGAGGTACCTGGAATGGTACACAGTGCTAGTTCGATAGCACAGGATTCTCTTACTTCACAATAAAAATCATTTGGAGAGATCTGGGACCATTTGAGCCGCCGTTTACCATCTGTTGGTCTTAGCGTACCCTTGTTTACCACACTTCTATTATGCAATAGAGGGAACCACGAGTTGGACACAGAGCGTGTTATGGTCACTATAGGCACTTTCCAGGATAGTGAAACCACAAAATAAAGCTTGTAAGGAAGATGAAATTAAGATATAATCTATAAAAGACCCACTGGCTCTCCCTTTAAAGGAGGGGATAGGAGCTATACTATGCGGGTCAGATAAGGACATCAGGGACATCAAATCAAATTCCTTTGATAGATTGTTCAATAGTTCCCCCTGAGTAAGGTGTTCAAAATGGATCCCCCTCATCCGAGGGCAGCCTAAGTCAGCAGTACATGTTGTCCTTGGGTCTCCACATGGGTGGATAAAAAAGTCACCCAGGACCAAAGGGTTTTGTAGATTAGAACTACAAGACTGCCTTATAAATGAACCTAGTACGGTAATATTACAAACACCTGGGGGGCATGCCGCGGAATTATAAAAATGTATAAGACCCAAACTGTTAGACCCCCTTTTTAATATCAGAGCCTTTAGACCTGGGCTTGATGACGACAAAACCTGTATCTGGCAGTCAACCACCAGAGATATATAAGTAACTAGGCCACCCTTAGATCTACCACCCACCGATGGAGAGGCTGGCACGAAGAATGCCGTATAGCCCTCCAAAAACAAGTCGCAATCCACCAACCACGTTTCTTGCAAACAGATCACACTAAATTGATTCACAAATTGCAACCAGATTGGATCATGGAACGTATTGGCCAGGCCTGTGATGTTCCACGATAAGATAATATTATCAGATACACAAGGGCCCCCCTTGTCTTGCACTAGATAATGCTGCTTTATAGGGTCAGACTCAGTAGCAGACAATGTGGGGCTCCTAAGTCAATCACACTCCTCCAACCCTGCTAATGGAGAAAATCTATTAATTAACTCCAAAGTGGGAGGGGCGATATACTGGCGACAGTGCGGATGTACTGAGTGGGCTGAGGGTGTGGGCAATTGTGCATATGCAGGCGGAAATCTTTGTGACCAACCATCTAGGGGGGCTTCCATGTTAATGTTCCTGTGGGTATACTCTGGTGTGTCAGGTTTATAAAAAAAGCCCAGAGGTAAGGCCCTAACAAACTATCCGGAGCTAGGAAAAGCGGGGTGTGTGTCCCTAAAAAGGATCCTTCCAGCAAGATGTGGTCTATCAAAATTAATAATAACACAATCATCCGTGCGAATTTTACAAGAGCTGCCTAACCAACTAACTCTACGCACCATGATGATATTTTTTGCCACCCATGAACCCAGTGCAGTATTATATGATAGCCAGTGGAGTACTTTGTTCTTTAACTGCCCAAAATCTTCTTTAGTTCCCCGAGGGAGAGGTGGAACATTCCCCAAAACTACTACATAAGGGGTAGATTCAGGCAGTAAATCAATAACTGGTAAACTCTGTGGCTGAACCTCTCTATTCCCCAGCATCCGGCTCCCTGGAGAATGGCTATCATCCGTACCCCGTGCCTGTACAGGCATATCCCTACTCTTACTTGGGCCTTTACTCGTTGATACAAGCCCCCCCATGCTAGACACTGCATCTGTGGTTGGATTTGTGGCTGTTCCCTGTTATTATTCAGAAAATGTGTCAGCAAAGAAGAGTCTCTGAGTACTCTCGCCCAAACTAGCCCTTGGCCTTCCTGTTAAGGGAAGTAGGTCAGTATAGTTCTGGGCTGCTAAGTTTTTCTCAATCAGAGTCAGCCTCTCAAGGATAGGTCCCAGTTTTAGGTCCAGCAGACTAGTCATCACCGCCTGGAAGGCGTCCAAAGCCACCAGAGGATCCATGGTGGGGGATACTGAAGCAGGTGACAAAGGTTTAGGAACCAAGTTGGGTTTAGATTTCTTCGCTTTACCCCCAATAGTTTGAGATTTCCTTTTTTTGCCAGCACCTAGCCCCGAAATCCCCTTAGTGACCAGATGTACGTCTTCCCTTCTAGTGGCTGAAAGTAGTTCCATTGGCTTACTGGTTGAAATAACGGCATTCCCTTGTGAATGATTGGGTTCATTGCCCCCCCTTATTGCTTATTGTAATAACAGGTGAAAGAGGCCTTGGCGTGTGCTTAGAAGGGGCTATTAACAAACTAGTTGCCCCAGCACTGGCCTGCGAGCCATCAAGAATCCCAGAACTACTGGATAGGCTCAAAAGTTCTTCGTCTGCATCTGTCCGAGACACGTGGGTATATGCTAGTGGTGGGTGAGAGATACTAGTTGGTGACCTTGAAAGACGCCTGTTAACCTACTCGATCTCCTTGTCTATCACTGCTGCTGCCCGCTGCAAAAAAGAATCCATGGTAGATAATGAGGCAGTGGTACCAGTCTTTGCCCTCGCCCTGGCCGATGCTGTTCATGACTCGACAAACCAAAAGGTGAATGCAGGGAACTGCAGTCCCAAATAAAGATGGCAAAAGTACAGCCCTGGGGGCTAGAGAAGAACAAACACTCCAATCACTCCAGTCACAACCGCATTCAGTATTAAAAGGGTGTTAAAAAGGTCAATTCAACCATTAGCCAAGGCCGGTCAACAACAAGAGACGATCCTACCTTCTTTGCCGCTGAAAGTATCACAAGGGAGGGCAAGCACTAGAGAGGGGCACAGCTCCTTGGAAGGCTTTGATCTCTGTGGTTGCTGTGGTATATTTCGCGCAGGGATCCCGGGTGTGGAACCAAGAGGGAGGGCCCAGCCTCGTCCAGCCCCGGACGGGCTTCGCGTCCGTACGCTCGGAATCCTGGGAGATGCAGTCCCTGGCTGCTGCTTGCAAGAGTCCTGTGGGCACACAAAGCGGGAAATAGCGCTTGACACAATTTTAATGAACAAACAAATAAAGGTTTACATATGAATGGGGAACAAAGGGCCTTGTTATGATGTTGGGCGGAAAGCCATCCGATAGCTCATCGGAGGCTTTCTGCCCAAAATCAGAGGTTTCCATCTGACTGCCGTATTATGATACTGGTGGTCGGAGGGAAACCCGTGGGGGAATACCACTTCAGAGGGGTTCATGGAGCCCGTTGGGGTTGCAGTTGAAAAGGTAATCCACAAATGGAAACGGGGCCTGCCTTGGCTCAGCCATTGGGATTATAATTTTGCTTTCTGCCTGCCCCTTCTTGTCGGTCCACCCTTAATGCAAAGGCAGATGGAAAGTGACTTTGGGGACCACTAGCAGGGCCCTCTTTCCCGCTGGCCCTCAGCTCTGAGGCCTGTGGTGCCCCCTTCAACATCCCTGCACCACACGGTGCAGGGATGTTTAAACTCTGTCAACACGGTGGTCAGATTGTAATCTGGGTAGCTTCCGCTACGATACTGCGTGTCTGACCGGCAGCTTAATTGTCCCCATAGAGTGTACACGATTAATGTCCTGAAACTAAGATGCAATAATAGGGAGGATAGGCATTAATTCAAAAACTAAGATTATCCATTAGATCAGAAACTAACACCAATGTTTGTCAGTAGTGGACTGGGATATTGTTAAAGCAGAACGCATGCCCATTGGAAATGGATGTTATGATAATGTTTCCCTTTTTTTCAGAACAAATACATAGTTGATGGCCTTTTTTCTATGGACTTAAGATCTAGTCCACTCTTAAGTTCACTAATAAGGTTCATATTGAATAGATCAACTATGGCCCAGATCATATATCGGGGAAACCAGCAATATTACCTAATCCACCGACTACCAATTCTGGTAAGCCTTGAGGCAATAGACTGACTTGTTTGAGCTCAGCCATCTATTCTTTCAACAGGCAACTCATTGTACAATTTTTGTAAACTCTTGAACAGTGGTCCATGTTGTAGAATCTGGGGGGTCAATGCTAAGCACTCCAGGGTGTGATGACAACAAACATTCCCTGGATAATAAAAGGGAAAAAGGGCCAGATTCCGTATCCTTCAGTTTGAAAGATGCACGGTTGGAGTCCATGCATTTGATTTCTTGGAACGTAGCAGGACTAAGGCATAAATTGATGGACCCAGACTGGCAAGAATATATTGAGGAGTTCCATCTCTGTTTGTTTCAGGAAAGCCGGTTAATGGAACCACCACATAAGTCAGCCAACAAAACATTTCATGTTAATGCAGTTGCCTCGTTGAGTTGTATATTATCAGGAGGGTTAGTCCTATGGATAAAAATTTCCCTCAATGTCTCAATTGATGTTTTGAGCATAGACTCACTGGATATTCTAAGAGTACGATTACAACCACAAAATGGAACTCAATACATGTTCAATTTTTACGCTAGGACAAGGAAGAGCAAAATGGAGTCCCCGGTTATGGAATCACTGGATAATGTTCAAGGTACCTTAAGCTCTAAAGCCACAATTATTACAGGTAAATATTTTAATTGCAAGTATGAGCCAATAGCTGGCCTAGATTTGATCCTAGAAGAAGAGGATTTGGCAAGAGGCATTCCTCCCTTAGATGCTAGTCCTTTAGTACCATGCACTGTAGCTACCACACAATTAGCCCAATTAGCATTAGAACATCGGCTGAAAACTTGTAATGGTAGGACAGAATCTGACTAGCTCATTTCCATTTGAAAGAGGTAATGCTCAGTCGAATATCGACTATGTATTGATTAGTGCAGCCATTTCGGACAGACTAATCAATTTTAAAATAGATACCAGTAAAGTTAGTGATCTTTTCCCTCGATGCTTAGTGATGACATGGATTGTCTTTGAGACACAGACATCCGAAACGGATTGAAAATCAATCCAACCAACCATCGGAAATAACCATAGGTCAGTTGAATGTCTGTTAATAGCGACTAACCCAGATACTATGGCTAAGATACGCAATGTATTTTTGTCAGGATCCTTAGGAGGATACCTGCAAACCACACAATACTGGCCCGTGTGTCCACTTGGAAACCAAGGAAAAGGTGGCAAAAGATTACCCAGAGTAACGATTGGAGATTGAGCTGTCAGAGCTGGAATCTCAACATGTCTGCCAGCTCAGCCTTCCCTGCAGCGCACTAGTTGTTCCCCCCTCAATTGTGAATAGAACGTGGAGCGCACGTTAACTAACGACAGCGTACTTCACCTGAGGAAATTCATGAAGCAGCAGGCTTTTCCAAGCTCTCCATCTCGTCAGCTTAGTCAGGGTAGGAGCCTCTTGGGTTTCGTCATAATGTAGTTCCTTCAGTATAACTCCTGTATGAGATGGATCATTTCTTGAGTAGTGTCTCATTTCTGAGCCATTTCATTTGAGAGTCTATCATCTCTATTTGTGAGTCTGTACGCTGTGCTTTTGAACTCAAGAGTTTGTTAGTGTCTCCTATTCAGAGCTTTCGCGCCTCGTGGTAGTGTCTAAATTAAAGAAAACATAAATAAGAAGAAACTGAAGAAACAACCATTCAAGTACAAGGGAAAAGAAAGGAAATACTTACCTGAGTGAACAGTTGCTCCTAGTCTTCCTTGAACAGATTCTTGACACACAAGCACTTTCTCTGGAAGGAAAATAATTTTTTAACATATAATTGCAAAATGTGTATTCCCTGGAAATATATCATTGACAAATATATAACTGATACAATGAGTAATGAGAGCATGGCAAGAGAAGAATTCACAATAATACAGCATAGAAAGAGGAGCAATAGCCTTATGTAGTCTGGGTATGTTTTCTAAAATAAATAGAAAGTAATAATAGAGCAGCAATTGAACAGAATAGAGGAGGTTATACATGATTTGGAATTTTTCTCTACCAGTTTCCTACACCACAAGGAAGGTTAACACTGTAGAGCACACTAACAGAAGAAAGAAACAATCTTCTGAAGAGGAAACCATTGTCTTGCGCTGTCTTTTCTTACCCACATCCCCTTTCCGCCCTTGAAACGACTTGAGCTTGATATTACTAACTATAGAGCTTGGGTGTTCTTGGAGGGGCATTGGGAAAGGTCAGCATTATGCTCCTGTGTAAGTCTGTCAACTATCGACATCCTGTTAATTTTATGGCATTCTATCTCCAGTTATTGATTATTCACCTTCAGATATTCCAATAACAGATATCCATTGTCCTTAGTTGTGGATTTAAAATAATATCTAATGAAAATGTCCCACCAAAATGTAGAACAAGGAACTTCCAAGTGATCCTCTTTTAATCTAGTCGTGGGCAGTAAACTCCGCTCCACCACAGAGTTTCCTGTAGTTTTGCCCACTCTGCTTGGAGCGCGGAGTTCGGCAAAAACTCAACCAACCGCCATGTGGCGGAGTTTACCGCCAAGTAGCAGTCTGGAGCTGAAGGAGGAGGCTGTCAGCAGCCATGTGTGGATACCTGCCAAGATGCAGTGGCAGAATTTTGGTGATGTCGGTGAGCCTCATGGTACGTTTAGAAACAGGAATCTTGAAAAATGTAAGTTTCTGGGAAAGAGCTGAGAAGTGATTTGTAGCTGTGCCCCCCACTGTGCGCATTGCTGGCACTGTCCCATGCTTAATTGGATACTGGTGCACAGAGCTGGAACTGGAGCTAGAGCTTAAGTACACACTTAAGAGCACATTTAATGAAACTGGCGAAATAAACTGCATAAATTGAATAAATGGACTAATTTACTTTTTGCCCCCAGTTGTGAGCTATAACTGGACCTCTTGAGCTCGGTCGAGGGCGAAGGCTGTAGACTCTGCGGCTGCCTTTCTTTCTGCTACTGTCCTTAAGGTCATATTTTTTCTGGGCCCAATTGCTGAAAGGGGAGACAGCAATGGGGGGCGACTGAGCCAGCATAAGGATTTTAATTAAAACAAATGATAATCCCAAAGAAGTTAACAACTCGGGCTAGAAACTGGGTATTTTCATGGCTTACATTTTCCAAAAACAATACTGTAGGGTTGTTGTTGAACTAACACTCAGAAGATATATGTACTTAATATTGTATGCATACTGTATTGTTAGCAACTCTGTAAATATTGAACTTTAAATATCACATGCCTTTCATGTTTGTGTGAAGAGTTCCACCATCCTCTTGGATTCTGTCGGTGTTAAGAAAGAAATGGAAGGGAGATTGATCAATGCAAAAGGGGCAGAGAGAGAGAGAGTGGTGGAGGGACAGAGAGAGTGGTGGAGGGACAGAGAGAGTGGTGGAGGGACAGAGAGAGTGGTGGAGGGACAGAGAGAGTGCTGTGGAACATTATGATCCTTCATCAGGTGCATGATGCAGAGAAGGAAAGAGAGACAGCTCTTCCCATGCACAGGATGCCTGGCCTCCAGGGGCAAAGCCCATGCTTACCACAGTCTAATTCAAGCAGTTTCCTGGTTCTTTTTTACTGTTTCCAGAGATGAAATGACCTTGTGGGACGGATCTTCTTGGCTGCATGTGTGTTTACACAAAATAAAACAGTCAGTGAGGCCAGGATCTTAGGTTGGGGATGGGGAAGCGTGATATACCTCTAAAATTGCTGTTGTTGACATGTTGTAGTGTGTAACTGGGCACAGATATATAGAAAGTTGTAAGGAAAACTAAAAGTGAAAGTCAGCAGGCGGTGAAAAAACTGACACAAATCCCAAAATGCAAAATGTAAAATGCAAAGAAGAAAAAACAAACTTTGTATTAGCCATAAGATCTCTGATGTGTCGACAAACATTTCAAAACATCTGACATCCAAAGCTTTGCTGTTTTCGATTATCAGGACACTTGACCAACACAGGACTATCATTGGGTACCTGCGGCGTCACATGTCTGGTCGAGCCGGGCAGAGACAGATGACCTAAGCACCCCTACTGCGAGAACGAAAGTGTTAAATGTTTCGCGACCCACTCTGATACATGGAACAGGCAACAGGCAGGTCTGTGGTCTGCACTTGACTGGACTTAACGTAACCTGACTATCCATAGTCCAGACAGCTGCATAATTACAGTAGGGGACGACCACGTTAGGGTCAGTTACTGCTTCCAGGTTACTTTACTTTCAACTTGTTTTGGAGGATTGGAAAGCACGTACAAGAATGGCATGAGTATTGAATGGCTGAAAAGTACAGATTGTCATTTCAGAGTTTATGAGCTCATCAAGGTAATGTGCAAGAGTGATGCCCTCTCGGTGTTGGCTGTAGCTAGAGTACGTAGAGAAAGCCTGAGATAGTGCAGGCTGCAAGTGCATTTAGCCTGGTGCCCTGCGGTCCATCATGTCTGCTCTGGGGAGGCCGGGATCTGGCAGCAAGGAGGCCAGGCTCTGCTATGGATATCACGGTGTGGAGCCATTAGGCATCCAAGTCTAGGCCAGGGGGCAAGAGCCTCTTCAATCAGCATAGTCAACGCCAGCTACTACCACCAGCAGCACCCACAGGGAATGAGTATTGGCTGATGAGATCCGGTCGAGCCCGGGGTCAGCAGGTGAGGAGGAGGGAGGCGACCAGAGTGTGGTGGATGCTGGGTGTGTGGTTCACGGATATGGTAGAGGTCAGACGTGACTGATGGCTGTATAGGAAGTAGCATTAAGTACGACACAATTCTTTGCTCCCCACCATTAAAACATGTCTCGTCAGCAGTACCGATATGCCACAACCAATGCTACAGTCCCTGGGTCATCTTACAAACTTGGAAGGTTATAAGCGTGTATGGCAGACTGGAATTCTACTGCTCACGGATCTCCATGGAATCGCATGGAGTTTTTAGGTAACTTCGTGGAATTCGGCAAGGTAAAAAAACATGAGTTCCTCCCACCCCTAGTCTAATCCTTGGTACACAAAGTATTGTTGAATGGCTAAAAAGTTATTACTTATGGGTTTAAAGACTAAGGGCTAGACGTACGATAGTTTTTTGCAGTCACAAACAGGAAATCGGCCCGTTTAAGACCACAAAATAGGTCTGGACCATGTGCAAATCCTATTTTGCGAGTCCGTATTACCAACTGGCAAAATAGGGTTTGCGACTCGCTAGTAGGAAGGGGCGTGCCAAGGGTATCCCTTCCTAATTGCGAGTCCCAATGATACGTACCATTGCTTTGCAAAACACTTGGGGTAGATTTATGTTTCCTGGCGCATCCCTGCAAATCAGCAGGGATGCGCCAGGAAAGATGCGTCACGCAAGTTTACCCTTGCGCCACCACAGATGCGCCGCATTTACAATGCAGCGCATCGTGGCGCAAGGATAAACAGATGTGTGACGCATCTGATGGCGTAAGGGCGGCGCATTGCTGGAGTCGTGTCGCAAGCACGACGCAACTCCAGCAATGTTTAGGGGCTGCCCATACCTAACATGCGGCGTCATGCCTTACGCCTGCTTCAAGCAGGCGCAAGGTTTTGACGCAGCAGCGTCGGAAAAGTGACTGAGTGAAATCTTGTAGATTTCACTGCGTCACTTTTCCGAGGCTTTTTCCGATGGACCGCCCACCCTGCATACATTAAACCTGACGCAGGTTTAATGTGGCGCAGGGCTTTACACCGTGACGCATCTCCATAGATGCGTCACAATGTAAATGGGGCGCAACGTGGCGCAGGGTTTACGCCGGTGCTGCGTCACAAAAGTGACGCAACGGCGGCGTAAAAGTGGCGCAAGTCTAACATAAATCTGCCCCAAGCAGTTTACCACCTACTTCTAGTAGGTGGCAAGCCACTCGCACACAGGGAAGGGCATCCCCAGGGGACCCCTTACCCTTTGTGACTGACATTCAAAATATTTTTAAGAGCTGGTAGTGGTCCCACGGACCACTGCCTGCTCTTAAAACAATGAAACAGTAACATTTCTTTTTTTTTTTAATGCATCCTATTTTCCTTTAAGGAAAACGGATTGCTTTTAAAAAAAAAAAGCCGCTTTATTTAAAAAGCAGTCACAGACATGGTAGTGCATTCCTAATTGGGGCGCAAATTGCACCTGCCTAATGAATATTAGTGAGGCAAGCAATTTGCGACCCTATTAGGAATTGCAAACAGTGTATGAGACACTGTTGTACATTCCTATTTGTGAGTTGCAATCTGCGAGTCGCGAAATGATGCAAATAGTGACTCGCAAATTGGTAGGATTATCCATCTGTCTCTAAAAGTACAAAGTTTGTGCAAGAGGCTAGGGCTGAATATGACAAAGTATTATCCCTAGCCAAAAGGAGATGGGAAGAAGCTAATTTAAATGATCTGATCCATGCAGCTAAAAGTAAAGATACTATTACTTTTATTGTGGCCCAAGGGATTGAGGTTGTACAGACCAGTACAGAGCACTTCTTAGATCCTGGAACATGGGTCCATCATTTCACTCTCCTTGTTTCTGAGACCTCCGAGTATTCCAAGATGTCGCAAGGGTTCATTAATGGTCAATTAAAGTAGCATAACATACATATCTCACCGTAGCATAGAAGAGACAAAGGGGGCTATTGATGCTATTTTGCTAGGAAAGGTCCCCAAAATACCTGGGGCTTATTAAGGCAAGATAAAGCTGTTTGGGCACCTTCTGTCAACTTATTAAGCAAGGCAGTGGCTTCAGGTGTCCTGGTCCCCAACACATGGAGAGGAGCCAAAATAGTTCCCATTTTTAAAAAAGGGAGCACACATGATCTAGCTAATTTTAGACCAATAAGCCTGTTAGATTATCTGCAAAAAAATATATGCTAGATAGGTTCTGAATAAACTTAGCAACTGGATAGATGAAAATAACTTATTGTCACCGTATCAAGCGGGATTCAGCACACGTCAGCACAATAGATCAGGTGTTTGGGCTCCAATGTTCGCTTGGAAGTGCATTAAGGTGAAGGGAGGCCATTTGTATGTGGCACTTGTCGACCTAAAGGCAGCTTTTGACCTTGTCCTGAGGGGCCTTTTTGTGGGTCTTGTTAAAAAGCCAAGGTGTACCCATTTAACTTTTAACACAAATAATTAGAAAACATCAGGATAACTTTGCTCCAGTCCGCTGTGGCCCTCGCGGTGTTCTCATTCTATCCTTACAAATGGGGGAGTGAGACAGGGATGTGTGCTTGCACCCACCCTTTTCTCACGATATGTCAGTACCTGCATTACTTTTTACAGATGACACCATCTTTTGTCTCAGACATCAAAGGGCTTGCAAAAGCTACTTGACAACTTTAATGATTATTGTATTGTTAAGGGGGTAGAAATCAATCCCAGCAAAGAAAATACATGGTTATTTGACCACACAAGTCTTTTAGACAAAACAGCATTTTACGGCTGCCAAAATTGGAACAGGTAATTAATTTCAATTATTTGCTACTGTTTTAGCACCGGTGCAGGGGAGAGCACAGGGAAGCGGTGTAGTGGTGTAAATACGGCACATCCCTGTGCTTTCAAAATGACACTGCTCGGCACAGCAAAATGGCTTGAGGCACAGTACTGCGTCATTTCCTAGTACATGAGACCTGTTATATATTAAGTTCTAATTTGACATTCTTTAATTTAAATCTCTCACATCGAGGTGGAAACATAGTAATAATGCCATTTAAGACATTAATTGTATCGTGGGTGCTTTGAATGCTAAAAAAAACATTGCATACATCTTATTTTTCTGCCCAGCCTACGCTAATTTTAGAAGGAAATGGATGCACCTGATGTGTTGTACTATGTGGCTTAGGAAACATTTAGATGCACTGAGAGTTTTTAAAATCGATACCTCCCCGCAGATACAGGTATATTTACTAAAAAGTGACACAGTAGCCTTCCTGGCTTAACGCTGCACTCCGCCACTTCTGAAACGCAGGACTGTACAACAATATGGTGCAGCCCTGCATTTCCCCCTGTGCTGGCACTAAATTTAGCAGCCTAGTGCCAATGCAGACACCCTTGGACCATAGTCCAAGGGTGTCTGTGTTGAGGGGAAGATTGTTTATGTACAGGAAGGTCTTTCTTCCTGCACATAAACAATCTCTATATTGCGTTTTGTAACTTCTATTTGTGCTCGTTTATGCAGCACACATAGAAATTGAAAAACATCATTTTTTTTAAATGATTGTTTATGTGCAGGAAGGGGCATCTTCTGCACATAATCAATGGTGTTCTGCTCTTTCTATGTGTTCTGCACAATGCAGCAAAAACGAGGAGAAATGAAACATTTATCCTTATTTCGCCAGGTGAAGACCAGGTTTTCCCTGGTCTTACTTGTGGTGCTGCCTCCTATTTATGCCTCCCCTGTAAATAGGGAGCAGCATCAAAATCAATGGGTGTGCGGTTGTACGCCCACCGCAACACCCATTGCCCACCCCTTTCACGCTAAGTGTAGCGTGAGAGGGGGCCTTATTTACAAGGCAGCGTTAAGTCTTGTTAAGTGGCTTAGCGCTGCCTTATAAAGAAGGTAAAGCCCTTATCACCTGCACAACGCCCTGAAAAGTGACTCTGTGGTGGCGATAGGGGTTTGTAAGTATACCCTGCAGTTTTTAGTTTAATCATATATTTATTTGCAGTAGGGCTAGCGCAGAGGAAGAGGGGTTTGACATTGTAACAGAAGTTTATGATGAATAGGCATTTTTAATATGGTTTATGCTTTATATTTAATGAAGAATTGTATTTGTTTAATGGGGCAGTGTATAAATTATATGATGCTCTTTTATATATGCACTGTATTGATATTTATGGAATTTGGATTGCACAGACGAACAAGCTTTTTATGGTTTTTAACCAAAATAAAAGCTATGTGACTGACTGACACATAAGGAGGGGCATCAAAACTGATTCTAGGCTGGAATCAAATTGCATACCCCTCTTTATGTGCTATTATCTGAAACGTAAGTAATTATTTTATCATTGCTTTCTAATATATGATGACATGTCTACTTCTAAAATTGATGGTTCTAATAAAGATTGATACATTGAATACAACTGGCAGCACTGGAGAAGCTCATAGCAACTACACCTGTGTATAACCAGAGAGGTGTGAACAGCTTGCAAAGAATGAGGCCTGCATCAGAGGCAGGAAGCATACTGTGGTGATTGAATCAAGTACAAGTGATGAGTTTCAGGTAGCTTTATTCAAGATGGCACAACAGAACCCACCAGGAGCAGCCAGGAGGCAGCTCAGCCCAGTCAACTGTGACTATTTGACTCACAACATTCTATAACATGTCATCACAGTAAGATTCTACAGGCAGGGCATGAATAGCATTGAACGCAGAATATAACATATCCCCCTTTCTCCCAAATATACAAAAAAACAACAATGAGAGAAGAAGAAAGATTAAGAGGAGAAATAGGAAGGAAATAGGGACCACGAACCAATGAAAAAAGAGAGCAACCGAAAAGGGTGAGAGGAGCAAAGAAAGAGAGTCAAACCAAGATATCAGAACCATCCTCCCTTTTGTACACAAAAGAAAAGGAACAAAATAACATCATCAGAGAAAAGGAGAAACATGAATAACTGCCCCAAAACATACCAACTGGCTAGAACAGGAATGTAAGAAGGCAGAAGAAGAATGAACCGACAAAATTCAAGACTACAGGATGTGGAACACACAGAGAAGAAAACACGGCAGAAAAACCGAGGAAAACTAAGAATCCACACGAAGCACAAGGAAAAGACATCACCAAGAGAACAGAAATGAAGAAGAAAACAGTTAAGATGAGTGAAAGTAGAAAGATAATCCTTACCCAAGTCAAACACCATCATCAATACAATGAAAAATATAATATAAAGACAACAGTGTAAATATAATATACAATATAATAATAACATAAGATTGGGAGGACTATAGCCCAACAACAACCCTTAAAAAGACAAGGGATTAAAGAAGTAACAAATGGTAATAAGACCTCATAGAAATAACAGTCCTTGTAATGTTGACATAATGAAAACAAAAAAAGAGGTTGAGCGAAGTCAGCAAACAGATATGGATAGGGACCCATATACTAATAATGTGAGTGACGTCAGAAAACAGATATGAAGTCAGAAAACAGTTATGGATAGGGACCCATATAATAATGTGAGTGATGTCAGAAAACAGATATGAAGTCAGAAAACAGATATGGACAGGGACCCATATAATAAAACAGATATGGATAGGGACCAATATAATAATGCGAAAAGGATTTAAACCCTCGCATAGCTCCCAGAAAGAAACCAGAACTGAGATGAGCACAAAATGGGAGTAATCCCCATACACACCATATGTAGAGTAAATTAATCAACAAACGATATCCATGTGAGGATACATTTGTGTGGAACTTCCACGCCGTGCACTGGAGTAATGAGACTTTGTTAACATAACACATATGAGTAGGAACTCATAACATAACCCAAAAATGTAATGACAACAATGAGAGAAGATCTGTCATTGTGCACTGTAGCAATGGGAACAAAAAGTAATGTGCACTGTACCCCAAGGGAAAAATATTGCACTGTACAACAAGGTTCCTAAAGGTATAGAACCAGAATGCAGCAAATAATCCCTAGGCAGAGATACAACGTCAGATTTAAGAGATCATTTGCCTACAAAACACTTCCAAGTTAATTGAAAAAGAACAATTTGGGCATAACAGCAAAAACAAGTTACAGTAAATTCGAAAATGTCTTTGGTGTGCCTGTCACGGCGATCTTGAGAGACAGGTAAAAATAAGTGAACCAACCAACAAGTACCTTTATATTGGTAGAAGACATTTCTGGCACACATCTCGGAGTAACACAAAACACAGTGTCCGCTGCACAGGTGACAGACGTGAGAAGTCCCACACCACAGCTCCAGACTTTTTCAACATCGATGCGTCGAAGAGAAGCTTTACTGAAGAAAGTACGTGGTTGGAAAAATTGGTACAGACAGAGAGAAAATGCCACCAAGCGCAAGATGGCTTCAAGTTGTAGACGCTGCGCTCTCCCGGATAGCTCCCGGCATGTCTGCGAATGAGAAACAGCAGCGCCAGCCTGACAGCACCGTCACCGAAGGAGCCTTGAGTAAACAACACGTCACCACAATGCAGATGAGATTACGCGCGCTGTCGAAGGCTCATGCCCCATCAATTTTAAATTTTAATGCGGCGGTTGGCAGGTGGTAAAAATGACAGAAAATAAAAGTACAAAAATGCTAAATGTCTCACCTGACTTTCCCCATCGTGAAAATTGAGCTGAATAGTGGCAGACACGTACCGCCACCAGGCACCACTCTGCCGATCACAGCCAGAGAGTAGTGAAAGCACTCCCAGTAGCACGTAGTAGAGGCACATAAGTCCAATTGGACTGGGTGGACGTAGAAAAAAAGAAGTCTGTGAGCCATAACTTCCTTCTGCACACTTTCATGTGAAGTTTCTTGGTAGGAAGCAAACACAGCTGACCGTCCACTGAAACGCAGGAACAGAAGTAGGGACCTCAGCGCTTGTAATAGATCTGAAACAACTTGTAGATGAGAAAGCGCAGGCAGGAAAATAATGGAAATACCTTCCAAAGTAGCGCAGACATCCAGTAATATACAGACAAATGGGAGTGTCTGTGCCGTCCACAAGGCTCACCTTCTTGTGGAGTTTCAGCATAGAAAACGGGTAGAGGAAGTGGGGAGTAGACGCCCAAACTTGAATGGGCAGCTCCAAAAGTAGCACTTTCCCAGACAGTGTGCAGATGTAGATATGTGGGAGGTGAACAAACTCGATCAGGCTTACCCTCGCTGAAGGCACAGCACAGGATGCAGACGTCATTGAATGGCAGGCTTACCCTCACAGAAGGCTCAGCAGAGACGCGTAGAGATGATGGGGACTAGACACCCAAAACTGTAAGGGTAACTCTTGAAGTAGCACTTCCCCAGACGCACAGGAACAACGGGGATTTTGAATGCCAGTTGCCTTAGATTAAGTTGAATTGAACTGTACCTTAATGTTGCTTGAGGTTTGATAAGGTGACAGAAGCAGGTTCTTTTGAAGATCGTCGCCAAAAACTTGTGGTGATTAAATCAAGTACAAGTGATGAGTTTCAGGTAGCTTTATTCAAAATGTTACAACAGACCCCACCAGGAGCAGCCAGCAGCTCAGCCCAGTCAACTGTGGCTATTTGACTCACAACATTCTATAACATGTCATCACAGGCAGGGCATGAATAGCATTGAACTCAGGATATAACACATACCCATAAGGAACAAACCTGAGGTACACACATCACTGCTTTGCGTCTCTGATACCTGCATAGTGATCTCACAGATATAACCCGAAATCAAGCTATGGAAGAATCATGCCCAGGATATATCTCTTGCAGCTCCAACCATGCAGCTTACATTATTAACCCGCCCAGAATCACCAAGGCAACCCCTCTTGTATTGTGTCATTCCCAGGATACACTGGGCACAGGTGTACACACAATGTGCCTGTCTCAAGATGTCAACAGACAGATCAGGATGAGAAAGTACACATAGCAACTCTCAAGCCATAGGTGGTGTAAATGTATTTGAGAGAAAGAGATTTATTAGAGTAAAAAAAAGAAAGAAGTCTCTTTTTAAGAGAGAACCAGTAGACTAACCCTGTAGGTAGGACTCCCTCTCATTGAGTAAGGTCTGTGAGGTGGGTAAGGTAATAATGCTTTCCTAATTAGTATTAGTGATAATTGCTGGCTCAACAAAGCACTGAAAATTATTATTGATTGTAAGCATTAACACATTTTATTGGGACATTAAAAGGGATCTCTCGAGGCATGCATGCAGGCTACTTTAGAATCCTCAAATAAATTGGCTAAGACAAGGCAAAGCACTGACCGTGGTATTACAGAAGCTGAACTACATCATATGGAAAGAGAAGGGCAAGAGTTTCATTTCTATTTATGCGAGTGCAATAATTATTAAGCAATATCCGCTTTTGTGCCTAGTATCAGATTAAAGAAACAGCATCAGACTGAGTTGCTACTGAATGTTGAAAAATAATGTCAACCAAGTAATGTTCCTGAAGAGAAGCCTGAATTGTTGGGTTCGAAATGCATCAACACTTTCAAAATTAGGGAGCTGGCTGAAAGAATTCAGGGCTTAAAGGGATCCTGCTGAAAACAGAAAACATAATTTCGGTCCCCACTACAAAACCCACATAAAAAAGAAGCTTTTCCAAAACCTAGTTTGGGTTTACCTCTGGTGTAGGAGTACAAAGAAAAGAATAGAAATCACAAATCATAGGTAAATTAAACATAAATCTGATGGTTGGATTCTTGAAAGTGTGAGTGTGAGTGTTTTTGGTAAATCAACCAGGAATGAAGAAAACAAAATTGAGGCTACCACACACCTGTGTCTCAGGCCATTTCGTATGTCTATTCTCCTTGAAAGAGACCCCCCTAGATCTAATTCCACCTGGGCCCAATTATCTCTATGCAGTTCTTGTAAAATCAGGAGTAGACCATCTGGAATTTCGTAGCTTGCTAGTGCCTCCCATAGCAAGGAGCTATCAACAGAATAAAATACGGAGTGGAAATCCACAAAAAAGCAGAATAATCTACTACATTGCTCTATTCATTACCTGACTAATGCCCATAAACTAAAGCAATGGTCTGTTGTCGAGTCCCCCCTCTTTGTAACTTCCTTGGTCTAGGGGAATTACTGAGTTTGTTTCTGCCTATTGTTTCAACATCCCCAAGAGGATTTTTGCAAACACTTTCCAACCCTGAGTAGGTCTCACGGATCCCCAGTAATACTCAGACCACAGGTCAAGATGCACTGCCCTAGAATCTCAGCTTTCATGAGCCCCTTTTCATCTCTCAAGGTGGGATGCTCTACCTAGAGAGTCCTTGTGTTCTGGAGCTCTCAACAATGAACTGTGATACAAAGCAATCAAAACTCCGAGCATGATTATAATAAAAATATGCATATATGAATAAACGTATTAATAGCGAAGGCTTGAGCTGAATAGTCATGTACTCTGAATTTCATTATTTCGAATGGCTTTTATTTAACAGCCTGATCCGAAATGCATGTTTTCTTTATAAGGAAGCACTCTTTACATTTTTGTTTTCAGATATTTCGGGGTTTGATTGATTACAGATTCCATTCTCCATGCTTGACTGCCTGTTCCTCGTATTGTGTTCGACTGGTAGCAATGGTTAGTGAAGTTTCTGTGGATTTCAGGATTTCAGACATTCCGCAGCTAATCAGAGATAGGAAGTTAAAACTATCGGAGCATTTACGCGTTTAATGAAATGCCTGCCCTTGATAGAGAACAATATGCTCTAGCCTCTTTTTTCATTCACGAAAATTTCCAAGTAATATTAAACCTCAGGCCAGGAGAAAACATTACTTAAAATAGATAGTACATATAAATGTTTAATAACACGTAGGGGCATATTTACGACCTTCCTTTGCCACCACCTTCCCCTCATACATGTTAATGAAATTAAATGTGGTCATTTCCTACCTGAAGCTGTTGATGTAGATAGAGAAGCTGTGATATGTCATATTTAAGAGCTCAGTTATGCAGATTACTATGCATGTCATGTGTAAAGAAATGTGCATGTTTTTCGTAACTGCTATTTGTGGGTTTACTAGTTAGAATATATCATCTTAAAATAATTACACAAACCAGTGCCTTTTGTTGCTGTTGAATTCTTTTAAGCTAGCCATAAACTGCATTACCTCCTCGTACCATTGTTTACTATATGAGGGTTTATCCTGTTTAAACCCCTACAAGCCACCACTTCCTCAAGCTGTTTTCAATGTCTATTAAAAATGGAGTACACTTTCATTGTGCAGATTCCAACCTCTTCAGGTAAGAATTGCAGAGGCACTTTCATCTTTCATTAGCCTGTGCTAAGTAAGGCCTTCCTCCTAGTAGTAGCCGGGTTCTTCTTTCTTGGGGTACACGCTTTTATTTTAGTGGCAGTGCTTGGCCCCGCATTATCTTTGCTGTTACTCACTGCCTTTGTAAGGTACAACTTTCTTGAGGCATGTAGCTTCATGTTTGTAACTGTGGTGATGTTTTGGTGAGCTTCGTCCTGCTCTTATGAGCTGCATTTTGAGTGTGCAGCCCTCTTGAGGTCTACCACCAGCTGCAGCTGGCAGGGAACAGGGATGGTGGGGCAGGGGGCAACAGGGGGTTGAACACTCCCACCCCAAAAAACAAATTAACCACTTACCTTTTTATGTCCGCCGTCCATGCTTCTCTCCTGGCGGGTCCCTGAACCAGGAAGCACCCAGGCCCCTCTAAGTCAATCACAACGCTGCAATGCAGTGTTGTGATTGGCGTTAGCACCAAGAATCAGTGCTCAGTCGGGGACAAGGAGCCTGTGCATGCTCCTCACCAGGCAGTGCATTACAGCCTGGTGGGGAACATGCAAAGTGCGCATGACTGTTTGCCTGCCCAAGATGGCCAGCCAAGCAGTCATGTTCACTGAGTGTGTATGAACTACTCCTCCTCCCTGAGTCGCCATCCCTGCCCTAACCGAGCCCCGCAGCATTGACAAATAAAATGATGACAACAAGGTTATTATCATTTTATTTAAAAAAAATTCTGCTCTGAGAGCAGTGGGAGGACGCTCCTCCACATTAGTGGAGGAGCCACCCCTGTCTACCAATTGAATTTAATATTAGGAGGTTACAGTAGCGGTGGTGCTCAGATAACCAGCTTTGCTTAACATTGCCGAGGTGTGCTGCTTGGTGTGTGTGAGGTAGGCAATGCCTGGGCTCGCGCCTCCATATCTTATAGTCCGTTTAGTTAAACATTTAATTCCTGTGCTTTCTTTGTTGTTAGTGAGGTCCCACTTGGAATGGCACAGTTTTTGGATCTCCAGTTTACTTTTATTTTTTTCATAAAATATAACAGAATGAATGCATGCTGAATGGTGTCAAGTGCTTTTGTGTAAAAGCTTCAGATAGGACTGCAGAATGAGGAGTCATCTTTTCACTGCCATTCACTATCTCTATTAAAATAAATGAGGTGACTATTGTCTTTGCCTGTATTTATTTTTTATTTTTTGTTTCAACTCATACAGTTCTTGGCAGTTGGTTTATTTGATAAGATAAAGTGACTGTTTGAGTACTTCTTCGTAAAAATCTCCTATTTCCATTTATGATTATGGAGATTTACATTCAATAGGTAAAAGTTCTAGGAGTCCTTATTTTTTGGCCCCTATACATCCATTTTGAGTAGAAGATTGCCTTTGCTAGTCTTATTCCTAGTTTGCCAGTTAGTTGCCAGGATGGGCAAACACACTCAGATGAGGAACCATCTTCTCCTCCCTCTTCTAAGCGAGGCTTCCTGCATGGTGTGAGGAGGAATGCCATAGGGAAATCTCATCTTTCCTCCAGGACTGAACAGAGCCTGCAGGACATGGTGCTATCACTGTCAGAAGCTTATGTAAGACACAATGACAGGTGAGGCATATGTACAAGGACTTAACGCCAATCTTTTAGATGTTCTGGTGGCGTTAAATCCATTGTCTTATTTACAAGGCAGCATTAAGCCACTTAACATGGCTTAACGCTGCTTATAAATAAGGCCCCCTTTCATGCTACACTTAGCGTGAAAGGGGCGGGCTATTGGTTTTGCGGTGGGCGTTCTACTGCAACAACCATTGGTTTTTATGCTACCCCCTATTTACAAAGGTGCCGTAAATATGTGGCAGCTCCAAAATTAAGACAAAAAAAACCTGGTCTTAACATGGCAAACTGAGGAGAAATGATTAATTTCTCCTTGTTTTTGCTGTTTCTATGTGTGCTGCATTATGCAGCATGCATAGAAACAGTAAATCACCATGAATGATTGTTTATGTGCAGGAAGGTGTTCCTTCCTGCACAAAAACAATTCAATAAAATAATGAATTGCAACTTTTTTGTGTGCTGCATAATGCAGTACACATAGAAGTTACAAATAGTCAATCTGGGTTGTTTCTGTGCAGGAAGGGACACCTCCCTGCACATAAACAATCATACCCCACAATGCTGGCACTGTGGTGCAAGGGTGCCTTCATTGGCAGTAGGCAGCTTAATTTAATGCCAACACTAGGGGAAAAGCAGGGATGCGTTCTATTGTTGTAAATACAGAGCATCCCTGCAATAGCATTTTTGGAGCTAAGCCGCGCTCCGCCAGTTCATTGTAAATGTTACCCAGTGTTTTTTCACCACACAGTGTCCTGATGGTTCAGGTTCTTCTCAGTTTATGATAAATTCTGCTTCTTCCTTTTGCACCTGGTCTTCTCCAAATTATGAGAAGGAGGAATGAGGTCATTGAGTCACCGACCACAGGCCCTCTTTGGGCTAACTTTTTGAGCAACCTTCACTTCCAACAGAGGACTTTTGATTGCTGATGCATTCTGTAAGAAAGCCGAGGGGCTATCAAGAGAGTTTATTCTGGGCTGAGTTCACCAATGAGAGCAGAGATTTATGCTGTGTGCACATCCAAATTTCTGGCTAAAGATGTTCATACTTTTTCCTCTGAGATTCAGAAAGGTGATGATTACTCACATCTTTTGGTTTGCATGAAGGTCTAGGCTATGTTCCTCTCAGGCATTCTTTTTTATAATCTCAGAGCTTCTGCTATGGCTTCTGGTGATATAGTCGAAGTTAAACATCATCTGCATTTAAAACAGATGAAGGGTGGATGCAACTCCAAAGAACTGTTTCTTAAGAATGCAATTTGAAGGGAATTCGCTGTTTGGACAGGAACTGGAAGAGGTCAAGCATAAATCAGAATAGGAAGTTGTTCTCTAAGTGCAAGAAAAGTACACATGGCTGGTCTTTAAATAATAGATCTCGTTGTTAGATCTGTCAGCCTTAGTGTAGTCTTCACCCAAACATTTGCCTGCTTGCACCTATTTTTGCTGAATTATTTTTATTGGCCTTTGGGGTCTGCACAGTTTACCACTTCCAACCAGTACTAAAGTGCATGTGCTTCTTCTCTAAACTATGGTTTGATTGACTTATTCACAATTGGCATAATTAATTTATCTGTAATTCCCTAGTAGAATGCACTACTTGTGCCCAGGGCTTGTAAATTAAATGCTACTATTGGGCCGGCTGCACTGATTGTGCCACCCACACAAGTAGCACTTTGAACATGTCTCAGGCCTGCTATTGCAGAGCCTTTGTGTGCGGTTTACACTGCCATGTTGACTTGGCATTTAAAACTCCTTGCCAAGCCTTAAACTCCCTTTCATTACATATGTCACAGAAAGGTAAGCCCTATGTAGCCCATATAGAAGGATACTGTGTAATCAAAAGCAAAGACATGTATGTGAGAGGGCTGACGGGGACTACAGGATACAACCCCTACCTTCCTGTCCTCTAAACATTGTACGAACTGCCACTAGTCCGACAGGGCTGGGAAAGCAAGGGTTAATTCTGCCTACTACCTCGTACGCACAGGAATGTGTTGACCACCTGGTAAGTCTCGGCCAATGGGGACAAGGAGAGGCGGGCCTCGGTCCCAAAAGGAGGCTCCTGGGATTCCAGAAGACATGCTGAGCTTGGAGGACAGGGAGAACGAAGACGTCACGCTACGTGAAGCTGCTTTGGAGTGGAGCACCGCAACTGGTGAGAAGAAGACTACGGGAAGCCTCGACCCTCGAGACCCAGACGAGGACGGAGATCCAGAGACCTGGACGGAGGAGTGGTGGACACCCCCGGAGGACGCTGGTGAGCCACCGCAACTCAGGAGAGTTGCGGCTGACGCGGTACGTGACTCGGGATGGGGGAGGGAGTGAAGGGAGGGAATTAGGAACAGGATTGTCACACTTGTATAGCACTGTGCACGCTCCGTATCTTCCCCACTTTTCTGCACCACCACTAACCCCTCACTCCTTATTTCATACCCCGCCTCGGCTCTAGAAGCACTTTTGTTAGTAAAGGAACCGGACACGATCCGCCCTGTTAAAAGTGGTTCTGGGCTTTGGACATCCGGTAGAACGGTCCAAGGACCTTGTATTGTCTTTTCTCCTCTTTTGGAGTCTGCACAAATATCGCCCTTTTAGTATGGTGAAGGGTTCTATCCTGACAATCGCCTTTCAGATCAGGATTACTGACCGCCTCTTTCTGTTTTCGCTCTCTCCTTTGTGAGCCTCCTGGGATATCCACTGAAGAAAAGTGAACCGGAGCCGGAGAGGACATCAGCCCCAGCCAAGTGGAGGAGAAGAGGACTTACTTTTTGCTTATGCTGACTCTGTTTAGTTGTTCCTAATAAAACCCTATCATCATTGAGCCCCAAATTCAGCCTCCTCGTTTCTTCTTCCGCCCATCCCTCTCACAATGTACTTTTAAGTTTAGCATGTCCTGGATGTGAAAAACACTCAAATTCTATTTTTAATACTGTGAGGCCTACCCTTCTCATAGGTTAACATTGAGAATTCCTTATTACACTAATAAGCTGTAATTCCCTATTGAGAAGGAGTAGATCTGTCATGTTTCATATCATTGGTATGGTGATGATAAATACTATTTACTGATAAAGTTGAATTTATCATCATCCTTTAAAAAAATTACACTTTTAGAAACATTTAAAAAGAAGAATTGATGGACAGAATGCTGAACAATGTCAAAACACTCACCCCTAGTCAGGGATCATGGCTTAAATCCATAATTTATTTGCTCACCATGCCACCCCAGTTTGGACCCAGCCATATGCAAATCAGTCTTTGACCCTGATTCCCATGGGAACAGTCCAGCCCAAACTGCCAGGTCAGGTTCTCCCTGGACCAGAAAACAATCATCCTGGAACCAGTTTCGGGGTATCACCCCTCATCAGCCAGCCTAGCTTGAATCTGTTGGCATAGAGAGCACGGGACTCACATCTGGTCATCCTCATCCCACATGGGGTGACAAATGCAAACATGGCATTTTTCTGCTTTTAACCCTGGGTGCCTGCAGCATGTCTCCAATACACTTCTGGGATGGGTGTCAGCTGGACTTTGTGCATTCCTTCTAGACAGCCACACACAAAAGGAGCTTAGGTGTGACTCCGTGGCCGTCCACATCCTATCAGGTCATCCTGGGCAGGATGTGAGGGAGAAGCTGACACTTACACCTGAATAGGCTGTGTCCTGTCCCCACACAAAGCTCAACATACCCCTTTGAGTGAGTCTGAAACCAGAGCTGGGACGGAGGACCTCTGTGCACTTCAAAGTCACTCTGTAAAGTCACTCCCACTACAAAGGCAGAACTGGGTATAAGTAATGCGTCTCTGACCCCGCCAAATCAGTACACTACTGGGCCTGTCAAGACCTCTGCAGAAGGAAGGACTGCTGTGCTGCTACAAGGACTGACGCTCTGCTGGACTGTTGCTCTGGAAGGACTGCTTTTCGGCTGTGCTGCTCTGCCGTCTGCTTTCCTCTGCCCTGCTGGGGAAGAACTGGACCCATCTCACTTGAACCCAGAGTGACTCCACGGGCATGCTGGCTTGCCCCCTGCTCTAAGTTCAGGGACATCAAAGACTTCAACACATCCTGTAACACACATGGATTTTGCTTGCTGCAAGTCTTGCCCTGCCAAGTGGTATCAATCTAGTTCTGGGCTTTTGGAAGTGGGTATAAAGTGCTGCACTTGCTAGAATCATTCCATCAATTAATTTTTGCTGATAGGAACAGGTGCATCTCCCTCAACGCTGATGCATTGCCACTGCTGCACAGACCACAGACACCACATCACTAACTGCGCAGCACATACTTTCTAGTTTCCGATGCACCTCTGACCGTGCATGGCTCATCCCCGATGCATCGCCTTCAATCCAGCAGTTCGACAATGATGCATCGCTTCGTTGCTTATCGCATCTCAACTTCGCCCACGACGCATCTAAGGCACTTTGCGGCAGGCCATGGCTGGCCCCTGTATCTGACATGTGATCCATTGTGGTCGGCTGAACTTTTGGATGTACCCTGGTCTAGTCAGCAGTAGCCCCTTCATTAGAGCAGAGAGTGACGCCCCCCTGCCACCATCCAAAAATAAAGCAATAATAAAATGGGTTTTAAACCGGTTTTATTGTTGTTTTATTTTAATCCCCCCGGATCCTCCTCCAAGGCTCTGACAAGTCTTGGGGGCGAGCCAGGTTAATAACACAGTAGTGGGGAAGTGGTAATGCACTTCCCTTTATGCGCATGAGGGTTTGGCTGGCCATCTCATGCCGGCCAAACCCTAATGCACAGTGACGCTTTCAATCCTAATGCTCCTTTTGTGCAAGATTGGCCGCAGTGCATTCTGGGAGCCTGTACCAAGAAGATGGAAGAGCGCAATGCAGCAGACAGCTGTGACAATTCGTTTTTAAAAATAAATATTAGTATTATTTTGTCCCTTGACCCAATCCCTGAGCTTCCTCCTCTGGCCCACCCCACCACTTTGACAGGGGACAGACTTCTACCGGGTCTAGCTTGACCAGAAACCTCCAATTGGTGCTTTAAGCACTACAATTCCAATTATTCTTTAAAAATTCATAACTCGAGGAGGAGCCTAGCGCGCAACCAAGATGGCCGCGTAGGCTTACGGCTCTCGAGGGCCTCCGCAACCTCCCACATCTATCCTGACTAAATCCTGCTAAATTTGACGGGCTTTTGCTGATGCATTCGCGCTGAGGTGCCACCCGTTTTCCGAATTCTGATCGGACGCCGGGAACCCGAATGGTTGCCTTCCGAAGTTTGCGGCCTGCTATTGCCTAGGTCCCGGTCTCGAGTTGGTGAGGTGCCCGGGTACAAAGTGAACAACAGCGGCATGCTGGACTTGGTCTGCCCCGTACCCCGCACTTTCACTTTCGTTTTCAAGTCTGTTTTTTGAGATCGGCTGAGGGACCCTGGTGTTTCAGAGGAGCGCGGACAGCGGAGTGTCTGGCCTGATCTTCGGACTATACACGGACTTCCTGTCTGCGATTGCAGTGTCTGCTTAAATTAGCCAACTGGTCCCTGTCCCTGGCGCTGGCGGGTGCCGGCAATGGTGGCCTCCGGACGATGGCAGCGAGACTCGAAGGGGACAAGTCGAAATCTAAGTCAACCCGGAGGGGATCCTATGCTCAGGCCAACAACAAGGACCGCTATGCGCAGCTAAAGGGATCCCCCGCTGGCCTGCATAAATCGCCTGAGCGGTCTAAAGAGCTTGCGGGCCCAGCGTCAGAATTTACCCTGCAGGACGTCATGGGCGCCATTGAGGAGATGAAGGCTGCTGTGGGTCAGCGATTTGATACCCTGGCACATAAGTTGGACGCGGTCCTGATCGATGTGAATTTGGTCAGGGCAGACCTGTCCAAAACCAACGAGCGGGTCGACTCCTTGTCTCAAGCGGCGTCGAGCCTAACTGTGGACGTGGCCGCCCTGCAGACGGAGGTCCGTAGGTTGCGGCTCGCCAGTGACCAGACGGATCATCGACTTGAGGATTCGGAAAGCAGGGCTAGACGGAACAATGTCCGTATTATCGGAGTGCCGGAAAGATCGGAGGAATCTGCTGCTGATCTTTTTGTGGAGGATCTGGTGCTCAATCGTCTCGCGCCCAAGGGATTGAGCAAGTTCTTTGCGGTGGAGTGGGCCCACAGGATTCCGGGTGGTGCGCCCAAAGTGGGTGCTCCCCCGCGGCCTATAATCGCCCGACTTTTTAACTTTCGGGATAGAGATGCTATCCTTCAGGCGTCGAGGGTGGCTGGGCCACTGAAGTTTGAGAACTCCAATGTCAGCTTTTATCCGGACTTCACGCAAGCGGTCCAGAAACAGCGGCTGGCATTTTTGGGTGTCAAACGGCGCCTGAGGGACATGGAGCTGAAATACGCGATGTTATTCCCGGCGAGGCTGCGGGTTGAGTTCCAGGGTCGTTCCCACTTTTTTGACCGACCAGAGGCGGTTGGTGACTGGTTGGATGCCCTACCGCGGGGACAGGATCGAGACGGTCGGACGGAGGAGAGCGGACGGGATGTGGTGGAGCAGGACTAGAACTTGGTTCCTGGCGATGGACTAGACTGACTATTTTTTGCACCTTGGCTCAATTGCACTCTACTCCGGCATATCATGCCCTTCAAATGTCTGGGGGTTGTGGGGAGCGTATTGGGGTCTTTTCCTCCTTCTGGGGTTCTTTTGTGGTATATGTTAGGGCGACAGGCACACTGCAAGTTGGGGGGGCTGTTCGGGCTCAAGCAGGGGTGCAGGGAGGGGGGAGTTGTGGTTTTGGGATTGTGGGGGAGGGGGGTTGTTGGGGATGGTTGTTTTTTCGTTTTGCAGGGCAATGTGAAGTTTTTTGCTGATTTTTCCGGGTTGTGCTCTCCGGGATGTGGGTATCATGTGCGGGAGGGGGATGGGGGATAGGGGATTGCGAATCCTTTCGTGGAATGTGAATGGTCTGGGGGACAGGATCAAGCGCGGGGTAGTGTTGCAGTTCTTGAAGCGGATCTCGCCCGACATCGTTTTCCTGCAGGAGACACATTTGGTTGGGAACTCCTTCCAGGCCCTAAATAGGAGGGGCTATCGCCTTGCCGCTCACTCTGGTTTCACTTCTGGCTCTAGGGGAGTGGGCATCTTGGTTAGGACCTCCCTCCCATTGGCAGTGGACGAGGTGCTTCACGATGATAGGGGGCGATATGTGGCGCTGGTGGGGAGATGGGAGGGCAGAACCATTTCACTGGTGGCTGTGTATGTGCCCCCGGGGTTGCAGACGGCTACATTTGCTGACTTGGGGCGTTTGGTCCTGGGGCTCCCTGGGGGGGTTTTGGTGTTGGGTGGAGATTTTAATGCCGTGGTCTCTGGATTGGAGGACCGCCACCCCCCCAGGGATCTCCCTAGGGCTCAGGCCTGGTTGGGGGGTTTTTTGGACACTTTGGGACTGGTAGATTGCTGGAGATTGATGCACCCGGGACAAGCGCAATATACCTTTCACTCGGGGGCCCATGGGAGTCTCTCGAGACTTGACTATATGCTCATGCCGGCGACCCAAGCTGGGATGATTGGGGAGGTGCGTCATGTAGCCCGAGGTATTTCTGACCATTCCCCTATATGGTTGCAATTGAGGGTTGACCCTGGGACAGAGGGAAGAGTGGCACCCATTAGCCCCTGGTATCTTCGTAACCCTAAGATCCGCGCGGAGTTGGTCAAGTCCACGGATCACTACTTCACTGATAATGTGGGGTCGGTGTCGTCGGCCGTCTCCCTATGGGAGGCTTATAAAGTGGTGGTCAGGGGGCAGGCCTTGTCCCTTATCTCTCATACTAAGAGGTGCGAGAGAGCTGAGGTGATTCGCATGGAGGCTGAAATAGCTGAAATGGAGGAGGACTTGGAGCGTGGAGTTACTGATGAGAAATTGCATGTTCTCAGCCTCAAACAGTTAGATTATAGAGCGCTAGTCACGGAAGCTGCTAAAGGGATGTATAGAGAGCAGCAAGGGCGACTGTATGACGTGGGGGATAAGGCCGGAAAGTTGATTACTTGGTTGGATAAGAAGGAGAGAGCGAGCAGGGTGGTGCCCGTTGTGGAGAGAATGGATGGAGTGCGTGTGACTGACCCTGTGGAGATTGTTGATTGCTTCGCGGATCACTTCCGCGGGGTATACTCTCCGGTGTCCGTGCGTTCGGAGGAGGATTCTCATCTGTTGCTTAGAGACATCGCACTGCCAACCTTATCGGAGGCGGATGCAATATTGATGGAGGCGAAGTTGTCGTCAGATGAGATCGCTTTGGCCATTCGCTCGATCGCGTCTGGGAAGGCGGCGGGCCCTAATGGTCTTCCCATTGAACTATACAAGTTGCGTCCTGATAAGATAGCGCCGTATCTTCGAGACATGTTTTCGGCGGCACGTGCGGCGGGCTTCCTCCCCCATGACCAATGCCTCGCCACCATAGTGGTGATACACAAAGAAGGGAAGCCGCGAGACAGCTGCGCCTCCTATAGGCCCATTTCGCTGTTGAACGCAGAACCCAAAATTCTGGCTAAGGTGTTGGCTAACCGACTGGTTCGGGTCGCGGGCGACTTGATTCATCAGGATCAGTCCGGTTTTATACCCCATCGGAATACCGCCCTAAATTTGAGGCGGTTGCACGGTGTGCTTGCTAGAGCCGAGTCTATACGGGAGCCAGCCATCTTGGCATCTTTAGATGCTACTATGGCGTTCGATACTTTGGAGTGGCCATATATTTGGGCCGTTTTGGCGAAATTTGGGTTCGGCCCTGAGTTTATTGGTTGGGTAAAATTGCTATACGCTGACCCATTGGCTCAGGTGGTGGTGAATGGTAGGGTGTCGGCTCCCTTCGCACTGGGGAGGGGTACGCGACAGGGATGTCCGCTATCTCCCCTTCTCTTTGCGCTTTCTTTGGAGCCTCTCGCCGCCTGGTTGCGTTGGGAGCCGTCGTTGCGAGGCATTAGATGGACGCCGGAGTTCGAAGACCGTGTCTCCCTTTACGCGGACGACATCCTTCTGTATCTCACTTCCCCCCGACAGTCACTAATGGTATTGGTGGACGTATTGAATTCCTTTGGCCGCAACTCCGGCCTGGTCATCAACTGGGCCAAATCGTGCGTCTACGTCCTCTCGGGGGACGCCCCCCTCCTGCCGCAAGACTGCCCTGTTCAGATTGCTACCCTGGGGTTCAAATATTTGGGAATCTTTATCACACTGGATCCCGCGGTCCGCTATGAGCGAAACCTTCTCCCTCCCCTCCAGCGACTGAAGGCCGACGTCGCAAGATGGCGACGACTTCCGCTTTCGCCGCTTGGACGGGCGGCATTGTTTAAAATGATGTCGCTGCCTCGCTTTTTGTACGCTTTGCAAAATACTCTTGATGTCGTGCCGGCCCGCTATTTCCGGGAGGTTGAGGGTCTTCAGCGCCAAATGTTTTGGGACGGGCGGCCGCGGATTGCTCTCGCCAAGTTGACGCTCCCTTGGTACGATGGGGGGGTCGCCCTCCCCGATATTAAACGATACTATTGGGCGTCTCAGTTGGCGGCGGTGAACCACGGGACATATGGTCCTGCCTTAAACCCGGCGTTCGAGATGGATAAATTCCTGCTCCCGGGTGGGGATTATAATAGGACGCTGTACTCGGTGACCCCGGACACGCGGCTGACGGGACCCACGCAGGTGGCGGTGCGTGTGTGGCACGCGGCGAATGCTGCGATGGGGTGGAGAGATCGCTTGACTCGGGCGACGCCGCTGTATGCCTCTGGGCGGTTGGGCTGTTTGTGGAGATCGAAAGGCTTTGAGAAATGGGACATGATTGGTATATGTAAGGTAGGTGATCTTTGGGTGAAGGGAGCTTTCAAAACGTTTGAAATGCTTAAAATGGAATATAAATTGAACGATAGAGAGTACTTCCGGTATGCTCAAGTCCACCATGCGCTGTGTTCGGTTTTTCCGGACGCTGCTGCCATCCCCGAGTATTCCCCACTGGAGGATAGAGTGTTGGATGGCTACGTGCCCGACAGCACTATTTCTCTGATATACAAGAAACTCATCAACGATCGTGCGGACTTGCTGCTCCGTCTGAGGGAGGCATGGACGGGCGATGGCTTAGAGCTGGATGATGAGGACTGGGTGTCGGCGGTGGCCTCCCCGAAGGAGGTAGCGATCCTGGCCCGCTTACGGTTTGTTCAGCTGAAGATCCTTCATAGAGTGTATGTCACGGGGCCCGGTTTGCTGCGTATGGGTTATTCGACGGATGGACTGTGTAAGCGTGGATGTGGCCTACTGGGCACCTTTCTTCATATCTTGTGGGAATGTTCGGAGGTTGTGCGATTTTGGAACAATGTCCACATTGTCATGGAGGAGGTCACGCGCGTGGCCCTGTTGCCAGAGGCTAGGAGGTGTTTGTTGAATGTTTGGGAACCGAATGATTGTACTGCGGCACAGACGCAGTGGGTGACCTTGGGGTACATGGTGGCTAAGCGTAACATTGCGCAGTTATGGGGCTCCCCGAGGCCGCCCACGGTTGAGGTATGGAAGGAGAATATGGACTGGTGTATGTTTAGGGAAAAGACGGTGTATGTGGCGAGAGGTAAGCCAGGGAAATGGAGTAGGGTATGGGGTCCGTGGAATTCATATCGAGGCCGTATCTGCACCCCGCCTTTGCCATTAGAGGTCGACATTGCTTTGACCCCCTAGCCGCGCATTCTGCGGGAGGGTGTGAGGTGTGTTCCATGCTTTGTTTTCCCATCGCCCCCCTTCACCGCTTCTGGACTAGAATCGCTTTGGACACTTTATGTTATTCCCCGTCCTGGGAAGAGCACGCTGCTATCTCGGACTCTCATTGCCTTGAGTGTGTTTTATGTTTAATAAAAAATGAAACTGTTGTTTTAAACTGCTCCTGGCCTATGGCCATGGCCTGTTACAGGTGCTTACGGACTGCCGGGTGCTTTGCCGCTGGTTCATTTGAATGTATGGCGTTACACTGCGGGCCCTCGGGCTCAATAGCGGCCGACCCTGGTGGTTGTAGGCCCATGTATGTCTTTTATTGTGTGCCAACGGTTTCTAATAAAATATATTAAAAAAAAAAAAAATTCATAACTCCAGTTATACCTATTGGATTTGTGTTGTTTTTGTCTTGTTTTGTTCATAACTATATAAGCCATTGCTGGTGTAAAGTCTTTTGTGGTGTTTTCACTGTGCTACTGTTTGAAGTGTTGAACAAATACATTACACATTGCCCCTTAAGTAGAGCGTGCTTGCTCTGTGCCAAGCTATCAGAGGTAGAGCACAGTTTAATTTAAGGTATGTATCTGACTTACCATGACTAGAATTGTGAATCCAGCAAAGACAGGGTGCATACCTTAGCTAAAAAGAAACCCAATTTTAACACTTTTTTTTTGCCTAAGGGTGCACTGATCAATTACTCCTTTCAGCAGTCCTCAGGACATAAAGAAGATTAAACATTGCACGCCTGATCATGCAGAGTGGAAGGAGGAAATGATTCTTGTGGGGGATTTCCTTACTTTTCTTTTTAGATCTGTGGAAACAATGGGTATTAAACATATGTTCACAGGACTATGCAATGGAAATTGAGTTGTCTCCTCCAAGTTTGAATTTTGTTCAGACTCTTTGAACCATGGACCCTTACAAGAGACCCATAAAACAGAATAGTATTCTCTCCCTGGTCAAGAAGCAGGCAATCCTTCAGGATCAAGTCTGGGGAGAGGATCAGGATTGTACTCAATAACATTTCTGGTACAAAAAGCTTCAGGTCAGCAGAGAATGGTGTTAGATGTGAAGTCATTCAACAAAGCTCTCCTGACTCTTCACTTCAAAATGAACTCCAACAAGTGATCCCCTAATTTCAGATGGGATGTCTTTAGAAACTGACTGTAGGGCAACCACCACAAGTTCAGAGGCCCTTTGTGAATCAGGGCCATGGTCGTTATAGAGAGGTTGGCTTCTTCTATTAATCCAAACAGCCTAGGTGCTTTGGTCAGATCCAGAGACCTTATAGGCGAAGGAGAACATAGTTTAAGCTTCTTCATCACTTCTTTTCACTCAGGGAATGGATTCTTCCCTTAACCCCTCCTCCTCTGATAGAGCAGGCCCTTCCTCTGGCCTTCTGGTGGTGCCTAAGTCTAGAGGTTGAGTGGTCATGTCTCTTAAACAGAAGACTCATTGGTAACGGCCCTAAACTGTAAACTATCCACCTCCAATTTGGTTAAATCTCTTGGGATCACTCTCGAAAAGAACCTGAAAAATGTAAGATAACACCAATGCCTCAGCAAAAGGCACCCCTACACGCTAAAAAAAACCTTTAAAAAAATGAAACCATTCATCCCCCTCTCCTAACTGTACTATGGCAATGCAACAATTACCGGAACGTCAAAAATCCACCTCTCACCAATGAAGTCTACACTTAACGCAGCAGCCAGACTCCTCTCTGCAACAATTCAACCGCATCACCCCCACACTTAAAAAAACTCATTTTGCTACTAGTTGAAGCAAGAAGTATATGCAGAACAGCTTGATTAATTCACAAAGGTCTTTACTCTGGACATCCAAACCTCCTCGCCAACAAACTCTCAAGAGCAGACCAAAAGAGACCCCTATGAAGCTCGAACACTCTTCTCTTGATTCCTCCCTAATTTAAGACTCGTAAATTCCTCACCTACTCTGTCTCTGGGAATGCCCCCAGAATTTGGAACAGCCCGCCAAAAGAACTACAGGACACCCGATTCTACTTTTGCTTCAAAAAAGCCTCAAACTATCTTTTCTCAACAAATACCTAAACCCTCCCCCAAATCAAATCTTCCAGCCAAGCTGGACATCACACATCCACTCCTAGAAACAAGCTTTCCCATCTTGACTCACGACTCAATGCCCCACGCAGCAATCTCCTTCAACTACCCTAGAACTGCATTGTCAATTCTCTCCTTTCCCCATTGTATACTTCTCCCCTGTTATTTATTGTGTTTTAATTCATGCTTCCTACTTGTATGATACCTCTTGTATGCGTCTGTGAGGAAGAGTCCAACAACGCTAACCTGGACCCCAACTACACACCTTGGGGCAGATCTATATTGGAGATGCGCCACTTTTACCTCGCCGTTGCATCACTTTTGTGACGCAGCGGCGGTGTAAACCCTGCGCCACGTTGCGCCATATTTACATCGTGACGCATCTATGGAGATGCGTCACGATGTAAAGCCCTGCGCCACATAAAACCTGCGTCAGGTTTCACGTGGGCGTGTCAACAGAGGGGGGGGCGTTCCGTTGCAGGAACGCCCCTGAAAAGTGACTCAGTCAAATCTATAAGATTTGACTGTGTCACTTTCCCAACGCTGATGCGCCAAAACCCTGCGCCTGCTTGAAGCAGGCGTAAGGCTTGACGCACCATGTTAGGGATAGGGTAGGTTGGAACAGTGCTGGAGTTGCGTCGCGCTTGCGACGCAACTGAAGCACTGCGCCAACCTTACGCCATCGGATGCGTCACGCATCTGTTTATTCCTGCGCCATGATGCGCCGCATTGTAAATGCGGCGCATCATGTGTGGCGCAAGGGTAAACTTGCGTGACGCATCATTCCTGGCGCATCCTTGCTGATTTGCAGGGATGCGCCAGGAAACATAAATCTGCTCCCTTATGTCATACCATTTTCCCTCGAGGAAGTACCAAAACAATCTTGGACCTGGAAAGAAAAAAAAGGGAAAGGGTTAAATAATTCCTCCCGGACTCTCCTGTACAGGAAGAAAGGGGATCTACCCCACAGAGAAACCAATCTGGGGCCCAACCAGAGAGAGAAAAGGACATCACATCTGGAAGACCAGAGAAACCTGAAGTCGAGTGGAGGAGGCGGAGTGAGACGGAGAACGCCACAAAAGAAAACCCAGGAGGAACACTGACAGAGGGAGACGGGTGACCACAGGAAGACATTGAAGATGGGGAGGAGACGCCTGAGTACTGGAGCGAGGACTGGCGGACTCCTGCAGAATATGCGCAATTGCAGCTGCAACTCAGGAGAGTTGCAGCATTGGCAGTGAGTGACCCAAATCGAGGAAAATTTGAGTGGGAATTTTACACAGGGAAGTGCCAGAGCCATGTGGCGAGCGGGGTGGAGAGATGCTGAGGAGCTGTTTTATTTTCTATCACACTACATTGATCTCCCTGATTGTTGTGTGGGTCCTGACCAGAAGGGCTAATACTATTGCTGTTAAATGTTGAATTTTTTTTTTCTCCTTGTTAGGTCTCGCCTGATCCAGCGCATGCGTTGGTCTGGCCGAGACATTTTGTATACGGGTTTTCTGAATGCTGCCTGTGGCCTAAAGCTTGCGTGCACGTGAGTGTGCACGCACGCAGCTGCCATGTGTCTTACCTCTGCAGTGCTTGATCGCGTCCATGATCACTTTCACTTTCGCGGGCCGCGCGGCCGTTTCACTTTCATGGCTGCACGGCCAGTGCTTGTTTTTTTAAAATCTGATCGTTGTTTTGTTTTTTTGGAATTGGTTGTGCGCCATCTTCCCTCCTCTTGTCTGAACGAGCTCCTTTTTTGCAGACTCGGTCTTCACATAGACTAATGCAGAAGTTGTATTGTTTGTGCTTTCCTATAATTTCCAGTACCTTGTTATGCACAGGGCCTGTGGATGGACGACATTCCTTACCCTAACCGATTCTTTGAGTCTGTGAATGTCAACGCCTTGGGCGTCTAAGGCTTCGCCTGTGTGATCGGCAAACCTTCTATCAACATTTCTGCAGCTTGCTTGCCAGGGTATGGGCTTTCATTTTCATAGGCTAGAATGTCTCTGTGCCTTCAGGCAAGAAGAGACATGGCGAACTTGGGTGGGGTGGTAGTGTTATGAATATTCATATCTAAATCGCAAACATACCAAAATAACTTCTTTTAAGCTCCAACATTGCATTTACGTAACCAAGACAAACAGAGAGAACACTGCTTTAGTATAATGAGATAGTGTGACGAGAGGTTGCGCCAGGGCGATTGCAAGCTTCTGGCACATACACTCGAACTCATCCCAATTAACAAGGGTACCACACAGACCAGATGCTCGAGTGCACATTTTCGAAGAGGACATTAGCTCTTAGAGACCTCACGCTTGAAGCCAATGATGCTAAAATGAGTAAAATTCCACTGACTTTCCATGGGAAAATGTTGCAATCTGCATATGGCCAGAAGAGCCTGCTCTCTTGTAACAAGGTCATATACTTGTCATCATTCGTTTGCATTTGCTTGCTGCGATTCTTGTTTATATTTAGGTCAGGGCATTTCCTTTTAGAGTTTGTCAGTTTGACATGCTTTTATTTCTTTACCCAGTAAAATAGTCCGAGATGACGGGCACTGGATGAGTGTATATTATTTTGCTCTTCTTCAAATAGTAGAGGGTTATTAAGTAGCATGAGATATCCAAAGTGCTTTTGAGGTGACTGTGCAGCAGGGTTCAAGCTGCAGCTTTCTGATTACACTGTGGAGGCCTGAAGTCATATTTTAACTGACACTGTAGTGGATGGCATAATAGGTGCTGCAGTCCATAGGTTGCAATTAACCATCCATGCCAGGAGTGTATTTCTGTGCCTTATATTATGGCTGTATAGTGAACTTAATTGAGCCAATCAGGTATGTACACCGATTTTAACATGTTTGAAGTGGGAGCACAGAGAATGTGCTCATGTTTAGCAAAGTGCAGAGTCCTAAAGTCAGCATAGCAGATAGGGCAAAAATTGAGTTGGTGGGTGGAACCACCGCATAAATGATGGCCATTTCCTACAAGACGGGATGTCTAGGTTTCTGTTGTACCAGCAAAGGTTGATTTCACTTGGAAAAATTGAATCGCACAATGGGTGCCCTATAAGCAAGTAAACCATAAATAAACCCTTATAATACCAGGTGATTAGTAAAAGATGTCAGTATCAGTCCTCTTTGCACTTCAAGCCTGACCCTTCATCTGGGGTTGCCTTTGTTGCCTTTTAGAGGAGAGGGTTCGCAGGGTAGCAATTCGCTCTGGGCAGTCCCTTTTGGTACTAGACTCATATTCATTTGCTTATGTCTGGTGTCTGCCTGTAAAGGATGGGCTGGAATGCGACACAGGAATGACCTGTGGCCAGGTTAGTTGAAGTATTCCACCTATCTCTTTGTACTAAGTCATCTTTGTGGCCACACTGTCCTTCTATTTTTGATGCCAGAAATCCGTATATTTCAGTGCTTTACATGAATATGCAAAGCAACCCTTTGACTGCAACAAAGTGCGCTGGCGCATTTTTTAACTGGGGCTCATTAAATATAGACATGTGCGGAAGGTTGAGTGTTTTGTTCTTGTGGTCTTTCTCGCTGCTGTTTTATAAAAGTAAACAATGATTCCAATCATTGACTCCGAATCCAACCTGGCTGCAGGCGCCGGTTGTGGGTCGGTACATCCTGTTCCGTTTACGGGGTAAGAGGTGCATGCATGACCTGTGGCCAGGTTAGTTGAAGTATTCCACCTATCTCTTTGTACTAAGTCATCTTTGTGGCCACACTGTCCTTCTATTTTTGATGCCAGAAATCCGTATATTTCAGCACTTTACATGAATATGCAAAGCAACCCTTTGACTGCAACAAAGTGCGCTGGCGCACTTTTTAACTGGGGCTCATTAAATATAGACATGTGCGGAAGGTTGAGTGTTTTGTTCTTGTGGTCTTTCTCGCTGCTGTTTTATAAAAGTAAACAATGATTCCAACCATTGACTCCGAATCCAACCTGGCTGCAGGCGCCGGTTGTGGGTCGGTACATCCTGTTCCGTTTACGGGGTAAGAGGTGCATGCATGACCTGTGGCCAGGTTAGTTGAAGTATTCCACCTATCTCTTCGTACTGGGTCATCTTTGTGGCCACACTGTCCTTCTTTATTTGTTGCCAGAAATCCGTATATTTCAGCGCTTTACATGAATATGCAAAGCAACTCTTTGACTGCAACAAAGTGCGCTGGGGCACTTTTTAACTGGGGCTCGTTAAATATAGACGTGTGTGGAAGGTTGAGTGCTTTGTTCTTGAGGTCTTTCTCACTGCTGTTTTCTAAAAGTAAACAATGGTTGTGGGTCGGTACTTCCTGTTCCGTTTACGGGGTAAGAGGTGCATGCGCGGGTGGACGAGGAGGGTTGTGCAATGCATGCAGCAATATTGTCTCACCTGGCAGGCTGCACTAATTACTAGACAAGCGTCACATGGGCAAATGGCCCGGGTTACCGTTGGCACACCTGATCGACGTCCCCGCTCTTGTAAAAAAGGCATCTAGGGCATTGGGGTTGGCGTACAGAAATTTCCTTTCAGCCCATAGAAAAATCCCATCCCTAGGGGAGGTTGTTTTCCACTGTATCACATGGTCCCTCCCGCTGACTCAGTTTCACTATTAACCTCTTCCGTGCTCATGACGTCTCCCGGCCGTCATGAGTCACGATGGCCGTGTGCGGACGACGGCCGGGAGACGTCATGACCACGCCCGCGATCGGAATGTCAGCACTGCGGGAATTTGCGCCGCAGCGAAGAGGTTAATTTCTTTGTTGCTGCCATTCCTGTTTCCACACACACACAACCACACACAACCACACACAACCACACACACACAACCACACACAACCACACACACAACCACACACACAACCACAACCACACACACAACCACACACACAACCACACACACACAACCACACTCACAACCACACACAAAACCACAACCACACACACACAACCACACATACAACCACACATACAACCACACACAACCACACACAAACATACAACCACACACAAACACAGCCACACACACACAACCACACACACACACACAAAACCACACCCACAACCACCCACATAACCACCTACACAACCACACAACCACACACAACCACACACACAACCACACACACCACACACACACACAACCACACACACACACAACCACACACACACACAACCACACACACAGCCACACACACACAACCACACACACACAACCACACATACAACCACACACACACAACCACACACAACCACACATCCACACACACACCCACAACCGCACCCGCACCCACAACCGCACCCACACTAACACCCACACACACAATACACACAACCACACACACAACCAAACACACACAACCACACACACACAACCACACACACAACCACATACAACCACACACACAACAACACACACAACCACACCAAGCATTGGCATAGCCAATATGTCTCGCCTTTGGGACCTTATAAGTCTTTGGCCATGCAACAGTTGATGTGGTTGCACCAAGGATATTGTGCTGCATAACTAAATACTTACAAGGTCTCAAAAGCGAGACCTATTGGCTATGTCAATGCTCGTTTTTCCTTTTGCTTTATTGGTACATTGGGACATGAAAACGGGGATAAGAGTCTAAAGATGTTTTAAAGGTCAAGAATAAGGGCATACACAAGAATTATAAGCAAAACTGACTTGTGCTAATCATTGGGATTCTTTGAAACCTGTTATATAGAAACTTTGAATCATGAGAGATGTAGAACACTCTTCTCAGATGCCTATTTTCTTGCTGGCCTCACAGTTGTTTCAGTTCTTTCAAGAAGATTTCCTCCCCTATTAGTTCAATGAGAGTTGAAAGAGTGTGCGTATGAGAAGGGGAAAGAAAGAATTACCCAAACCATCCTACTTTGACCTCTCGCCTATCCCTGAGAGTGTGGGGAAAAAAATATTCCCCTCTATATTCACTCTGCTTGTGGTGAAGGATACTGTCCCAGCCCCAACTCATCAAGCATAAAGGCCCAAAAGGTACTTACCATCATACTTTCCTCTTTTTGAGCCTCCTGGGGACCACGGCCTGGAGAAGACCTGAAAAAAAGAATTAAGGATAAAAGAGTGACCAAGCATAGAAGATCCGAAATCCAGAACCCAAAGTTCTTTTTTTCCATATGTGCACTCAACTCAGATAATAAATCCGCAAAAATGGAGAAAATATCAAACCTCCTAACTTCTATTTCTGCCCATCCCTCCCACAGCATCATAATGTTTTAAATCTCTCATAATGACTGCATATGCTTCCCTTGTAAAGTGCTCTGATGCCCCCAATCTCCTTTAACCTACCTCAGAACTGCATTGATAATCCTCTCCTTCTTCATTGCATATTTCACCCAGCTATATATTGCATTTAACTGTATGCTTCCTATCAGTATTTATAGCTCATGTTTACATCCTATTGTCATTTATCTCCTGTAATTGCTGTTTTTGTACCCCTTGTAAATCGTTTTGAAGCCCTCAGGCCAATTTTGCTATATATAAAACTCGAAATAAATAAATTGCTAGTCTCATGACTGATTCAAACTTCTATGAGACTGCCTGCTAATACTTTTCACAACCATTGCAGAGTTTGGCAGACAGGGTATTCTATCACTGTAGCAACGAAGTACCCTTTCCACCAAACTTTATATCAAGCCGTTGGTATCTAAACTGTTCAAGGGTTTAGATTTTCTGAGGACTAAATTTCAAGATATATTTCCTTCCTAAGAGCTTCCCTTAGTTTTGTTGGTTTGGTTTAAGAAGCACACATTTGAAACCTTTAGAGGAAGTATCTTAGAAATGTCTTACCACTAAAGTTTAATTGTGGTGGCCTTCACCACTGCAAGAATTGGTGAACTTGAGGTGTTGCGTTGTCGCTATCCATATCCAAGGATTTCGCATGACAGGGTAATTTTGACATTGGGGAGCATTTCTTTTTACCTAAGGTAATTTCTGCTTTCCACTGAGACTCCCTGATTTATCTTCCTAATGTAGTAAAGGCAGTGAATATCTAGCTACAGACAGAGAACAACATCTTACATAGGCAATGCACCTGTTTGTTTGTTAGCTTGTGCAGTGGCAGATGGTGAACTTTGGAAGTGGTGAGGCTTAAATCCAGTTTATCCTGTACTCCAAAGCTAGAGATGTCTGTCGGCCCCAGGGTCCTCACAAACAGCAAAAAAAAGCCATCCGGCCGCCAACTCTAAAATTGAGTGGACAATCGGAAGGCTAACCTCGCCCGCTCGTACTCAGTCAGAGGGGTGTGTCGGCAATAGTTAGGCGGAGAGGGTACTCTGTCACCGTTGCAAAGAAGTACCCTCTCCACCAAAATCTAAATCTGCTCCTTGAATCCTAGAAGAGATGTTGCTATTACTCCGCTTGAGAGAAAGCAGTCCTATAGGTTTGACTGTTGTCTGCTGGCATTCATACCCTTTTCTAAACAAATGCACAAAACCACTCAGCTACCTTACTGTTCCCTGGCCCAAGGATTAACATGACTGTCACAAGCTTTTTCTTGCTTTGGCTTCAAACTACCAAGCTGACAGGTTAAATTATCATGAAGTCATTAGTTATCAAACAGCTTTCATGAGATAATCTCTCATGCAGAAAAAGCCTGTAGGCCAACCGAGCTCTCTTCTGCAGAGATGAAAATCCGAAGCTTGGAATGAACGCGTTGTTTAAGGTCAATATAAAATCATCAAAATATGCCACAAGAGATACCTAATCTGACCCTCACACTCTTACTGACATGATGTGATAGTAGAGAAATTTGGAAAAGTGGAATGATTCCAAAAGAATTCCAAAATTACTTTTAGTTTTGTCTTTACACAGCACCATTAGTACATAGGAAGTATGATGCAGGAGTGCTGCAACACCCCCAAAATAACCATGTCTGAGTGCAGAAGGTGAATGAGCAATAAAGAGATGCCTTAAAAATGTTTTTATATCTTGTCACATTTTCTGTGATTCATACACAGGGGTCAAATGTTAGGCTATGTCTTCTGATAAAAAACCTGCTTATCATTTCAACATGGAGACTGGTGTTTACTTTCTCTGAGAGTGAAATAATTTTGTAAAGTGAACAGTGTGACAATCCTGCAGGTATACATGGAGTCTGAAAGGAAAAGCTGTTAGATGTCCTTTGTTGTCTTTCAGACAATAAAATGCAAATACATGTAAAAGAACTGTACAAATATTTCATATCAGCGTTTAGGAAAGCACAAATGAAGCACATCCTTTGTAACTGTGAAGTGTGATGTAAACAAAGATTTTAGTAGTATCAAAACAAATAAAGACAGTTTATATGGTGGTGTGCACATGCTAATAACTGAAATTTGATTTCCCCTCATTGTCTTTTGTGCACCATGTCATTTTCTAAGTAAAACTGTAGATTTGTGCAAATTTGGTGGCCCTTTCATTGGAAAGCATGCTTTCTGAAAATAACAATGTACTACCACATCATCCTTTCGTAATATATGCGTGACAGTGTGCTCCAAAATGTACCATTAGCTGCATGCCAGTTCCATACCACTCTCCTGCTGAAAAGAGCGTGATTCATTTTCTACACTTTGTTTGACTAGATTTTTCACAATCTCTATGACTTCAGTGTCTGTCTGCATTAGTAAATGTAATATTTCATCCATGCCCCCTTGTCACCGATGATTTTAGGCTGAAGGTAAGTAGTGAGGCTGCCTGAGCAAGTCATGTAGGTAGCTTCCACAAATTATGACAGGCACTTGGGTCACAACAGCATAAAAACCACACAAGTGCCTGAACTAGGCTTCTCACATCTTTGAGCCCAGAAAGGTCACTGTTCATTTTTAAGTTCCCTTCCAAGTTGCAGCAAATGCCAGTAGCCTCATGCATTTGTTTGTCCCGCATCTTTATAGTGTTTTGGTGCAAAAGACCAGCGCAGCAGCAAGTCCATCGAACATGAAGAGAACTGTTTACTTGCAGTGCCGTCAAGTCAATGGCAGCAGATCAGTAACCACTGCCACTGGGACGGAAAAGCATTCTGCATGGTAAAAGATGTGTACCTCTGACCTGAGTGTCCAACTGTGCTGTTGTCTGGATCCCTAAAGTAGCTTTTCTGTCATAAGTGAATAAAAATCATGCATGTGGGTCTGTCTCAAGTATTGCTGTCTTGTTGGAGCAGGAGGGGTGCCAAAAGCACTACCATAGTGGTGGAAGGCTACCGCCTTCACCAGGAGTTAAGCAGTATGAGCACTGTGGTGGCAGAATACCATGTAGTGATTGATAGTAATGCACAGGACCTTTTTACCCTGTGTCACTGGAATGAGCCCCACAGGTTCACTCACCTTCTTAAATGTTCCTCTGCAGTGGGCTTAACTCACCCTTGGCCGATATCAGGCATTAGATGTAGAGTGCTGCATACCACAGGAGTGATGACTCTGCGTTGGTTGTATGTGTGCGTGGGAAGGGTACAGTACAAGGATGGTGCAGTCCTCTGCACTATCTGTGTGGATAGTACATGTGCATCATATTTTTATGCCTGAGTGAAGTACATTACAGGAGAGATGTAATACTGTGCAGTGCATGAGCAGAGACCGTATGTGTGCTAAATTATGTTGCAGTAGCTCCGATCACTGGAACATACTAGCAGCACTGCTCAACAGAACTATAACGTGCAGCCTGACTCTGCATAGAGAATCTGGACTTGGGAGCACCCGAAGAGAGGACAATCGCTGCAACGCTGGGCACTGCAACATTGCCAGAGCAGGTACGGCTGAAATCGGGCTTTTGGGCCCTGTGGGATTCACTACTGAAGGTACTATGGCACCATGGGCACTTTTAACTGAAACCCTGAAGAGTCAAAAGGGAACTCTTGAGTACGTATGGCTTGATGCAGCCACCTGTGAATGGGGACTTCCCTTGAGCATGCCACATGAAGGCTGGTGGGACAGGTATTCATCGGACAACTACTAGAGCACTTACCTCAATGGAGATTATTTCTTTGCATGTGTAGAGTTAGAAAATAGAATATAACTTTTTCTTATGAAAGCAAATATTTGGCTGTATATTGATTTATCTTTCTTACTGTTTGGGCTTTGAGTTATGAGTTGTGTTCACTGACCTGTATCTACATCCCCTTCGTGGGAGCTTTGTCTGCTCCACCACAGCTACCACTGAGAGTCAAGTGTACAGGGGTTTTTGGCACAGTTGAGCGGGATGCATAGAAGGTTGGGCCTTGGTCATCAAGAAGCCCCTGCGTACCCTGTGGCACTCTGAAAGGGGTTCTGATCATTGATGGCAGTGGTGGGATGCCTAACATTTAGGAGCAAAAGATGCAGAGCTGGCATTGTCCATTTCCAATTTTATCCAGTTTTTTGTTTTCTATGCACAAAGGCGGCACGCATAAACAATGGAGAACACAGGTTTGGAAATTGACCTCAGCACCATGTCCATAGATCAGACAAAGGATTTATGTTGGGACAGAGAGTGGAGGATTCTCAGGAGAGAGGACAGAGAGGTCCTTGCTAATTTCAGTAGGGACCAGTATGCGATACTAGGTGAATGGGAGGACGCTGTAGCTGACTTTGAGGAGGAAACCAAAGAAGAGAGCGCTATGGACTAAGTTTCTAGGATCCCCTTAGCACAGCTATGTCCCAGACACATGCATAATGTGTTCTCTAATGCATTTTCCAGAGTTTCCCCAAGACACTACTCACCACATTTAGTTTCAAGAAGATATCAGGTATGTGTACACCATCTTGAATTTCTAGCGTACCACTGTCCCCAATTTCAGGAGTAAACCATTTGTAAGGGTTGAGTCTAGCAGAGACCCTGAGCTTTCAGTTGGCACTTCAGAAAGCTTAGGCTGAGGAAGATGGGAAAGCCAGAGAGCTTAAGAGGGAGAAGCAAAGACTAGTTCACTGGGACCAAGAGGAGAGCAGGAGGGAGAAACAGGAGTAATGGGAGAGAGGGAGAGAAATTGCGAGAGAGAGAGGAGAAACAGAGGGAAATGTAGGAAACACAAAGAGATTGTGAGGAGAAACAGAAGGAAAAGAAAAGAGAGTGGAAAAGGAAAGGATGGCCCTTCAGCGAGAGAAACTTAGGATGGCAGCAATGACAACTCCATCTGGCATAAGTGATTCTGCTTCCAGTTCAGGCCAGGTTATGGCCAAGGCTGCAGAACATCTTGTGCATGTATATATGGAAGGTTAAGATATTTTGGAATTGTTTGTGAGCATTTAGGTAGCTTGTAAAGCAGCTGCCTTAATGCTGCGCATATCATTGGAAGGGACAGCCGTCATTGGGAGGATGTCTGTTGCGGACCAGGTGGTCTATGAGCAAATGAAGGAAGCTCTCGTTAGGTAGTTTAGACTGAAGCCAGCTCAAGACCTGCAGAGATTGTGTTACTGCAAGAGAGTGGATGACTGTTTGAGACTTAAATTTATGGTGTATTGCATTATTAGAATGAGTGGGTAAGAGGGGTGGAAGTCAACATATTTCCGTCCCTTAACCAGACAGAGTGACCCAAGGAGTGGCGCTGTACACCACTTAGGCAGTTCCTGTCTGATCTGACAGAGAGGGATCCAAAAAACTGTGGAGTGTTAGTTGACAAGTAGTTGGCTAACAGTGTTCACAAAGGGCTAAACCAAAGGGGAAGAAGAACTCACACACACTGGTTCCAAACCAGAGATTCATCTTTCTTTGTGCGATACATATAGATAGGATTTTATTGTTTATTTCAAATAAGCTGCAACCAACATTTATGGGGTGATGGATTCCATTTTACCCTGTGCATTCCTCATTTTTTCTTAGCAATCTGTTTAAGGCCTGAAATTACACCAGAAGAGTAAAAAGTATCAATATTCACTATAGAAAGTAGGTCTTGATGAGCTACTCCTCTACTCTGAGACACCTGTACATCCCCTATAAGTGTTTCAATTGAAAATAGGTACTAAGATGCACAGAAAAATGGTGCATTGTTGGGTTGCAGGTAAAATAAGCAAACACACAGGTTGTTAAAACAGTGGTACTCTTTCTCCTCACAAACTAGGTACATGTACATGTGCAGCTGCATACATATCAATTATTCAGACTGCGCTTGTGTGCCTTATTTATTTGAGGTTTTTCCACAGTGCAATCTCTGGTCTGGGTCAACTCTCTCCCCAGCAGCTGCGCTGTGCCGTCGCCGCGCCACAGTCTCTTCACCTCCTCCTGGTGAGGTTCGCGCCTCGCGCCTGCTCCACTGCCGATCCTGCCTGCCGGCCTTAGCCCACGCCCTGTCCCTTGCTCTCCGCCCTCAGCCGCCGCCTGCTTTCTCACACTTTATTTATTTTATCCTCATTTTCTCCTGCTCCATTTAATCTTTTAATTTAATTTATTCAATAACCTTTATTTTTGCCTGTACTTGTTCCCACCACTGCTGACCCTGCGGCGCCTCCCCCCCCGGACAGCCCCCGCTCCCACCTCCCAGCCTCTGGTCCTTCCCCCTCCCCTATTTAATGGCGTCCACTATGCGGTCGCGCAGTGGACGCACACGTAGCAGGCACTCCACTGGCGTGCCGAAGGTGCGCCAAAGGCAAGCCCGTCTGTGCCCATCTGCGCCCGTCTGCACCCGTCTGCACACGGCTGCGATCTGACCGCGACCAGTGGCAGGGGCCCTGGATCTCCCACCACTCACCACTACGACCCTACCACCCTCCTCACTCTCAACCCAGGAAAAAGCAACAACTGCCAACAAGCCGCGCCTAATACGACCCACGGCCAGTTCTCCTGCCGCCACTGCGGCCAGACATTCACTATCGCCGCGGCAGCCAACATCGCCGATTCCCTAAGATGCATCCTCCTAAACGTGCACTCCATGCACAGACACGCCGTAGAGATCTGGATCCTCCTGGACTCACTCTCACCCAACGTCACCTTTTTCACGGAAACCTGGACCAACGCCTCCTCCGCCCCTGACTTCGCCATCGCCATACCGGACGGATACAAGATCCAGAGGAAGGACCGCCCCAACCACCCGGGAGGAGGCCTCGCCATAGCACACAAAAACTCCCAACACCTCACCACCTCCAGCGAAACATTCCCCACTGCCGAACACCTACACTGCCACGTCCAGACCAACCCCAACTCCACACTCCGCGACACCCTCACCTACAGACCTCCTGGCCCCCAGACCCTCTTCACTGACACCATCATCAATCTCATCGCACCCCATGCCACCGCCACCAAGGACTGCATACTCATCGTAGACCTAAACTTCCACCTCGACAACTCCAACGACCCCAACCCCGCCGCGCTCCTCGACAATCTCATCAACATCGTACTGAAACAACTCGTCACTACTCTGACCCACAAGGCAGAACACACCCTCGACCCCATCTTCGCCGGTGGAACCAGCATCCACTTCAGCCACACAACGCAACCACCACTGCGTACACTTCCTTGTCGACAAACCCAAGCAACCCAAACTTGCTCCACGCCCCGCAAAGGAAATGGAGCAAAGTCACCGAGGAGCAACTCAACTCCACCCTCAACCTCAACACCCCACCGCTGCAACAGATGCCAACCGTGCAGCCAGGGAGGTCCAGACCTGGGTCTCCAACTACTCCGGCAAGCTCGCCCCGCTATGCAACCCTGACAAACAGTGCCCTAGAAAAGCCGCCTGGTTCACCACCAACCTCCAAGAAGCCAGGCACACCTGCAGACACCTAGAGAAGAACTGGAGAAACAACAAGACGTCGGGAAAACTACACCACCTACAGAAATGCCATGACAAACTACCACCAACGCATCAGAACCATCAAAAGGACTTTCATCCAAAACAAAATCCTCGTCCACTCCAGCAACTCCAAGAAACTCTTCAGCATCATCCAAGAATTCACTAAGCCCCGCAGCGAAGCCACGGACATCACCCCCTCCCAATACCTCAGCGACAAGCTCAGATCCTACTTCCAGTTGAAGATCGAAAACCTCTACGACAACTTCAACAACCTCACACCTGACTCCACAGCCACCCCACCCTCCGGCATCGCCAGCCAGCCCACCATCTCCTCCTGGACCCTGGTTACGACTGAAAAGATGGCATCAACCATGAAAAGCATCTACACAGGGGCCCCCACTGACCCCTGCCCACAACACATCTACCACAGAGCCGCCACGGCCATCGCACCAGAACTACAACGCACCATCAACACAACATTCGAGACCGGCTCCTTCCCCATGACTGGAAATGCGCAGAAGTCAGGCCCCTCCTTAAGAAGCCCTCAGCAGACCCTACAGACCTCAAGAACTACCAATCCATCTTGCTCCTCCCCTTTGTGGCAAAAGTCGCTGAGAAAACCATCAACGCAGAACTAACAAGGTTCATCAAAGACAATGCCATCCTCGACCCTTCTCAATCTGGATTCCGCAGCAACCACAGCACCAAGATTGCACTACTCGCCACCACAGACGACATCCGCACCCCCCTCGACCAAGGCCACACCGCAGTCCTTATCCTACTCGACCTGTCAGCAGCATTCGACACCGTCTCACACCGCACACTTGCAGCCAGACTACACGATGCCGGCATACGAGGAACCACCCTCGAGTGGATCTGATCGTTCCTCAACGACATCGGCCAAAGGGTCAGACTTCCACCCTTCCTCCCCGAACCCACGGAACTCAACTGCAGAGTCCCACAAGGAACATCGCTCAGCCCAACCCTCTTCAACGTCTACATGGCCTCCCTCACCGCCATCATCCTACAGAAAGGCCTCAGCATAGTATCCTACGCCGACGACACCCAGCTCATCCTCTCCCTCACGAATGACCCCACCAGCACCAGACTCAACTTCCAGAAAGGAGTGCAAGACATCGCAGCCTGGATGAGCAACAGCTGCCTAAAGCTTAATTCAAAGAAGACTGAAGTCCTCATTCTAGGAACCACCCGATTGGCATGGAACAACACCTGGTGGCCCACCACTCTCAGCAGCCCCCTGATCCCCGTAGACCACACCAGAAACCTCAGCATCATGCTCGACTCCTCCCTCTCCATGAACTGACAGGTCAATGCCATCACCTCCAGCTGTTTCAACACCCTCAGCATCCTCTGTAAGACTTTCAAATAGATCTCCCCCGAGTCAAGGAAGACAGTCACCCACGCACTCATCACCAGCAGGCTGGACTACGGAAACGCCCTCCATGCCAGCATAAACAAGTCCCTTCTCTGTAAGCACCAGATGATACAGAACTCCGCTGCCAGACTCATACTCGGCATCCCCCGACATGAGCACATCAGCCAACACCAATGGAAGCTTCACTGGCTCCCCATCGAGAACAGAGTCGCTTTCAAGATACTCACCCACACCTACAAATGCCTACAGAACACCAGACCCAAATACCTCAATGACAGTATAACCCTCCACATACCCTATATAAACCTCCGATCCGCCAACCTCGTCCTCACCAAAACCCTATGCATCCACACAGCCAAAGCAGGGGGAAGATCCATCTCCGACATTGCATCCAAGACCTGGAACGAGCTGCCAATCGACATCTAGCGCGCCCCCTCCCTGAACACCTTCATGAAGGCTCTCAAGACCTGGTTCTTCAGCTGAACGGAACTGCTGACCGCCCCCTCCCCCCCCAGCTCCTTGAGACCCTCACGGGTGAGTAGCATGCTTACAATCCCTTATTGATTGATTGGTCACAATGGACATCAGAACATTGTACATTACAATTTGAAAATGATATACCAGAATTGTATGCCACATAATATGTAGGCCAGTACTGGCACTCCTCAGAAAAAGAGGCGAGAAATATGTCTGTATCAAGTTAAAAACTATTGATGTACGTCTTGGCAGTTTGGGCTGGACTGTTCTTATGAGGCACAAACTCTTACTCCTCTGGAAAACAAACACAAGAAGATGATGGACAGAGAGCTGAAACTTTTCAGACACTCACGTCCAGTCACAGATCTGGGTTGAATCCATCATCGTTCTTTAGCTCACTAAACTGCCAACCCAGATCTGTGACTGGGGGTGAGTGTCTGAAAAGTTTCAGCTCTCCGTCCATCATCTCCTTGTGTTTGAGCCACCTCTGTATAAATGTCAGAAAGCGACTTCTCATCAGCAGCTACTTGGGGCTATTTAATCCTCGTAATATTATTGGTAGTACCAACAGAAGCCAGCACTGGGTTGGTCTGGAAGGACAAGATTGGGATACTGGCCAACCTCAGGATCAGTGAGTTGTGGTCGCTATCCTGGTGATTTAGAACAACCATATCATAAATTTTTGCCCAAAGGTCCATGTCAACCATAATAAAATCAATCCTACTCTTAGCATGTCCCCTTTAAAAGGTAATATTTGCGTTTGGATCTGAGGGTATCCGCCCATTACAAGCATGCATCCCATGAGTAAGTGTAAAGAACAGGACTTGTTGACCAATCTTTGTGCATCTTTTAATGGGCAGGATCTGCAATCTTTTAATTCCTGTAACTATCTCTTCCTCCTGCACTATTTCCTTTACAAAGTCTAAAGGTTCATATGCTGTACTTAAAATTCCCAGCCACTATAAAATAGTAATCTTTTCTTGAGCTATCCAGAAAACCGGATAGCGTTGCTATTGCGTCTGAGGCCTTGTGTTGGCTAATGAAATGATTATATAAATTAATTAATGTTTATACTAAAATTCCATTTAAGGGGTGCCAAATCTATTCCCACTATGTCCTGTGAGCCTATTTAATGCCTATATATTTTGCATGCCAAGCTAGTCTTGATCCAGATTGATCAACCTCCAGCAGGTCTACCTGCGGGTGAAGGTCTGGCTTCAACACTAAATGTGGTATACCCCAACCTATGGATTTGCGTGGTTGCCTAGATTTCTTGAAACATGCACATGTGGCTGCTGTCCACCATCTTGCCCCACTCCCTGTCATTTAATTTGGACCTTAACCCAGCAACATTCCACAAGATAATTTTGACTTGTTGATCATCATATATACTTCCCTGAAGTGTCCTGTTGTTGGATTATCTCTACTTAAGGTTTGGCCGGACACATGTTGTGCATGCGGAGAGACTGAACTTTGTGACTTATTTTCTATAGAAAGGGCCGATTCACAGAACTGATCTGAAATAAAATCCCAAACTTAATAATTTTGGTATTCACAGAAGGCAATAAGTAGTAGTAAAGTTAGGACTACTAACTTTACTACTACTAAATGCCTTCTGTGAATACCAAAATTAGTAATTTTAGGATTTTATCTCAGATTAGTACTGTGAATCGGCCCGTAGTGTTATTGTATATGGTACCCGCCCAAGGTTGACCAATTGAGTCCATGGCAGGAGTCACCATTACCTGGTTTAAGTCAATCTGAATTAACTAGCTCAGTAAGTGCTTGATATATTTTGCTTCTTATCCCTTTCCAGATTCTGAGATATACGGGCATTGGATATGGTTGGTGCGCTTGAAAACTTAAGATGTCTTTAAAAAGAAAAAGTGGCCTAATACCAATCCCCTGATCAAAACCCCACCCACATGGTTTTCCCCCAATTGTAATCAATTTTTCTGCTAAAACTGGGGATCTAGAGTCAATCACTATGCAATCCCCACTGATAGATTTGCGTAGGGGACCAATCCATCCCACTCTTCTGACAAAAAAAATGTCATGATAACTGCAACTTGCAAAATCAGAATTGTGAGATATCCAATGGCACACTTTATTTTTCAATTAGCTTGTGGTTTCTTTATTGTTACCCAAAGCATAGGGGCATTTGTTAAAATCGCCACATAAGGGCAACACACAGGTGGAAGATTCAAATTCCTCTGATTTAGTTAGTCGTATGTGTCATGTGTGTTAGTGGCTAATGTATTTAACTGCCCAGGGTTTAACTTATCTTTTGCACTCTGGGGGGGGCCATCCACTCTTGCCCTCAATCTGCTGAGGACGCACCCACCTACTGTTGGTTGACGGTCTTGCTGCTGATCTGTATCTTTAGCCAGACCCTTCCCGGGTCCATGACCCTCTTTTTGAGTGGTGACCTCCAATGTGGGCCGTGTAGCTGAACTAGATTGTCTCCCTGCCCATGTGTTAGGCCCATCAGACACTTGCACCTCCCCAGGGTTGCTTCTTTCACACCCCATTAACTTCTCCTGGCCTTTCCGGGACCTTTTGCTTTTGATAGACTTTTGAATGGTTGACACAATAACCTCAAGCTTATCAAGTCTATCTAGTATCGATGAGAGATGTTTTGACAGCACACCCTCAGACTGGCTTATTATGTTCTCTAAATCTCAGTTTGACAATAATGTATGGTCCGGTAACAAAGTTGTGGACTTGATTGGGGTGGTTGGCATTGGTATATTGCAATTCACCACCCCCCCTCTTGCTGTTGTAAGTCCAATTATTGTTTTTTGATCTAGTACTTACACCTAGGGTCGACACCGCATGTTTCACCTTCTTCTTAATTTTAACCGGTGGTCCAGTTGTGGTAAATATTTCGTTACCGGTACTATTTTTTATGCGGTAAAGTCTGTCTAAGAATAACTCAGTAAAATGAGAGGCAGAATCCGTGGTATTAGAGGGTTTAAAAAGGCTTTATTCCTATACAAAGGAACACAATTCGAATTGTGGGCCTTCTATTCCATCACCACGAAAGTTCAGGAAGGAAGGAACATATATTATTGACAGTTAAGCGGTTTTATAGAAAATGCATTACAGTGAAACAGATGCAAGAGGCGTGACAGCTGATAACTTCAGATAAACTGTACATACGTAACTAAACATGGGTGTAACTAAAATACGTCATTTAAACATGATGTTACAAGTGGGTGGATCCATAAAAGAATCCTGCAATGTCAGCAGAAATATGTGGCAGAGATGCGCGCGCAGCTGCATGACGTGTGATTGACGTGCAACTAGAGGGTGAAGGAGACTTGACATTTAGCTCTACATGTGGAGACAGAAGTCTGGGGTTATGTCAACCTAATTCCAAATCATATCTAATATCCTATGTTTAAAGAACTGTGTTATCCAAAAGGAAAGGTCTCTTAGGATAGAATCTTATTCTATACTGACTATACTGACTGTTAGTGCGTGTACAAGCGTCTAAGTGTCTACACTAGATGCGAGGGGGTAGGAATATTCCATGGTAACGGGGCTATGAATTACTTGCATGAGGACAGTGAGGCCTGGCCCTTTGCACGGGAGCTGGAAGAATGTTTACCTAAACTACTAGACAGGAATGCATCGGATGAGGAGCGAAGGAGATAATCTCGAAGGTGAAATACAGTTTTTGGCAGGCAATATGGTGGATCAGGCACCGTTAGCCGCGCAGGGAGTAGGACAAAGTTCATGGTCACGGATGCAGGCTCAGACTGGAGCTTTCAGAGGCAGAAGGCAGGAAAAGGCTCGATGACAGAATTCGGGCCTACTCGCCTGAATCTGTGAGATGTGGAAAGTGAACCACATAAAGTCGGTGGCCTTTCATACTTAGGAATGGAATATCTGACCCATTCATGGCGGATCTGAAAGAGGACATGTTGACGGTGGACGCACATATATTTTGCGTCTTCAGAACTGGAGCAAGAGGGAACATACATGTACTTATAGCATGCACATGGAGCCGTTGGGGTCTACGATAGGGGACATAACTGATCACAAAATTCATATTTCCTCACAGTTAATGATGCCGCTGAATAGTGGGGCGAGGACTGTGTAGTTGATGGAATCTCCATTTCTGTTTCAGCCTTGTGTGTGTTATCATGTCCCCAGAAGCCCTGTAAAAGGTTAAGTCTGAATTCAAGTCTATAGGAACTCTCACCCAGTGATAGGCGTCGTTCTACCACAGAGATTTAATTAACTATTGCTCTAGCCGCTCGCACTAAAAAGGAATGAAAGGTGGAGTTCTGATAGCTCATAGGTGTACCCACCTTGTCTCCCATTAATTTCTGTTTGGCCATTTTATAATAACAGTTTCAAAATGGAATCATGGAGAGAAAACTTAAACCAGGTGCTTATAATATTTAACAGACTTACAGTTAGCATAGGCGGGGTAAAAATAGAGCCAAGGGGGGTGGTCCAGCCCGGCCTCGTAGGGCCTCAGATGGACCCGCCCTTTGTCACTTCGCTCGGGCGCACCAGCATGCATCCTGCGCTGTCAAAGTGCCCAGAGGCTTTTCAGGTGTCGGGACGACTGGTCCGCCTCCCACACTGCCACTGAGAGAGCTGTGGGACCGAGTCCCACCCCAACAACCAGGAAGTATAAGCGGCCCGAGAAATTACTTTTTCACACCACTTCATGTAATTGTGTTCAATACTTTACAAATTTACAGTAAACATGACATTCTCAGTGCTTTTGTTTAAATGTGTCCCCACCCCAAAAGATGATATAAGAACACATTTAGCACTAAAATATAGCATAGAATAACATATTTGCATTTCATGTAATTCACATACATTTGCTGATATTTGACATAATTATGCAAGTGTGTGTGTGTGTGTGTGTGTGTTCATTTGCACATCCAGAGTAACTTAAGGCAGCCAGCTAGAATAACCTGAGTGTACCATATCTCTCATTCATCCTCCTAGACCACACTGCTAAACTCTGCGACATAAGACATTGTAAAATTACGACTTTAGTCTCTTACGCAAGACACCTAAACGTCTATAACTTTGGATACACAGATGCAAAAAAGGCACACATTTGGCACTCACTTAATGTAGGCAGCTAAGTAAGGCACACTAAATATTGTGCACTTCCATATCTGGGAAATAGAGTGGGTGGAATAGACAAAAAATGTGATTTCAATTTTAGCTCCTGTAGAAATGTTTGCTCACAGCAAGAGCAGAAACAGTTAAAACGATTTACACCAAAAAGGACATGAATGTAGAAATTTACAAAAAAAATACAGCTTTATTGCTTTTTGTGCATTTGTTCAGTAGTGTTTGAGGAATTTTCCTTAAAAAGGTGCTAAGTAGGCTTGAAAGGGTTAACACTTTCATACATCTTGGTCATTTTAGTCTATATACAACCTATCTACAGGCTAAAGTAAAAAAATAAAGACTTCCCATTAGACAAGAGCTATTTTGCTTCTGGCGCCTCCCTACTTCACATGCGAAGTGTTGCAAAGTCATCCTGTGCCCTGGGCACCCCCCAACTTTTGTTGACTGATACTGGTGGTAACTGATTCTGACTGACCGTGGCCTCTGCCTAAGCAGGCCCAGGACCAGTGGTATGCTGAAAGAGACACATTAGAATGCAGTTAAAACACCTACATACACTGGGGTACACAATGGTATGGTGGGGTACCCCTGTGATTGGCATGACCTACCCTATAGGCCCCTAGTATATAATAGGGCAGGGGGATTTAAACTACCTGGAAGGACCCAGCACCCTAGGGCATGGCAGTTTAGAGGTCAGCAGCTCTTTTTGCACTTGCATGTGTGCACTGCTGAAGCCTGAGGTCAGGTTAAAAGCAGTCCTAGGTGCCAGGACTGCTTTTAATAAGTAAATTGTGCCCAAACTCGAATTTGGTGTTTGGAGCACTTAAAAATGGATAACCTACAATGTTTTGGCATATTAGGGACCCCCAGGGTCTCCCCTAGGTATCCCAGGGGTGGGTGGTCAGGTATTTATAAGGTACACCTTTATAAAATGAGATTTTATATGCCTGGGTAAAGTGAAATTTCACATCTCACTCCCCACATTGTAGTAAAGTGCTGCTCAAATTCGAATTTGATGCTAGGAGTACTGTGGAGGGAGAATCTGCAATATTTCTACAGATTCAGAACCCCTAAAGTCTCCCCTATTTGCACATGGAGTATGGTTCCTGTAGATATAAGACAAGTACTTATAAAACATGTTTTTGTAAGTCCTGGTGCTGAAAAAATGGCCCAAGTAATTTTTCCCATTGCAAATCCTGTTACATAGGTTAACATGGTAGAAAGTTATTGATTAATAACTCTTGATAGGAGAGGGCTAGAAATGCCATTCAAAGACTTCCCAGAATGGTATTAATAAATCCGGCAATATCATATTGTTGAATTTCTCCTAAAGTGTACATACAAGAAGTTATAAGACTTTCTTGTTTGTAAGTCCAAATTAAGGCTTCCAGTGGTCTGCCCTGATTGGTCAGCGTTAAGTGGATTAGCCGGGCTGCCTTGAAGAGGTGATAAAGAGCTACTGGGGTTAACCAGCTCTGCTGGCAGGGCAGTGTGCTGTTCCATAGGAATGCCAGGCCAGGGGGAGGAGTCGTAAACTATGTTCTTCAAGGAGGAGAGTAGAGACCAGTGTCATTTACTGCTCTGAACTTCCCACCTTAGGCAGATGGTAGGATTAAGGAAGGTAGCAGATTCAGGGGGGAGAGTCTAAGTAAATTAGCCATCCTAGGGGTGTGTTTAGCCAGCTCTTACCTCCTTGCTGAAAAATCATCCAATATGGATTTGGAAGATTTTAGGCACTCTGGGACAAAATATTGCCACCCTCTACAGGATGTGGTCATATATTGGAGGAATTACCCTGCTCCCATTGGTCAGACGTGACCTCCTGCTTGACCCAGAGAACTAGGAATAAGTATCTGAGAGGGGCAGAGCTCTCCAGATCTGCTGCTAGTAACTTACTGAAGCAAGAAGTGCCCTGTTGAGAAGTTTTACTGTGCAAAGATTTCTAATGCCTGACCTCTGAAGACTGCACCATCTGAAAACTACAGCCCTGTGGATTATCTTGCTGAAAAAGAACTACAGAGTGGACTCCCTGAAAGCTACAGGTTAAAAGAGCTCATCTGGAACATCACCAACTAAATCTACACCCTGGAGAACCATCAGTGGATTTGTAAGTGTTTTGTACCAGTAGATTGTGGGAACTGACGTCCTCAACTTTCAAGGACCATCTTGGAGCTTCCAGACCCTTGGAGTAAGTTTGAGACACTTTGGGACTCCTTGAGGAACTTCAGTAAGAAGTTCAGGAAGTTTGGAGAACTTTGGAGCAACTTTGAAAAAAAGCTCCATAAAGGGACCAACTCAACCCGGCCAGCCAGGCCGCCTGCCTAAACGCTCCATGGGTCCAACTTCCAGAGTTTGACCGGGACTAGAAGAAAACTGAAGCCGGTGAACCCTCACCGGATCCGGCTACATGAGGGGCATCGAGAGGCCCCGTGAGAAAAAGCTCCAGAATAGTTTCTAAGTCCGCTCGTAGAAAAGATGACCGGGAGCAACCGCGACAGCCAAGCCGCCTGCCTTCCATCGCATGCCGGCCTGGATTCCTGGGTTGCCCCGCTGAAGCGATCTTGAGAAATTTTCTAAGTCCACTCCAGGGAAGTTGACCCGGACCTCGTCACAAGTCAAGCCGGCAAACCCTCACCGGATCCAGACTGGCTGGGACCTTTGAGGGCCCTCGGGAAGAAAACTCCAGAAAAGTTTCTAAGTGTGAAGGTAGAAACTGAGACCGGGACCTGCTGCAAGCTCTAGCTGCTCAGGGCTCTATCGCGCCCAGCCTGAAACTTTGACTTTGGCCCGGTCTATCGCGAGCAGGTATCACAACATGGTGCTATAATCTTCGAAGTGCTATATTTTATTAAATCTTAGAAAATTCATATCTCCGGTTCCCTACATTGGATTTTTGTCATTTTGGTGTAATATTAAGATTAATATTTCCTATTCTTATAAATTGGTGTTGGATGTTTATTATGTGTTGTGTCTTAATTATTTACTGAATTGGTGATTTTAAATGCTTTACATGCCTGTCTTTGAAGTTAAACCTGTCTGCTCGCAGCCACGTTACCAAGAGTTGAGCATAGGAATAATTTTCTAAGACCTATGCTGGGTCCTGACATGTGTTAGTGGCCTTATTGCCAGTGGCAGACCTACATTTGCCCCTACCAATAACCCACTTTCCAACACGAAGGTTCTGACTAGTGGGCCACAAAGAAGATTTTCCCTTGCATCTGCCATACAGGATTTTGGACATGGTCACCATGTCCACGAAAACAAAAGGCCACTTATGAGGAAAGAGTGAGCATATCATGACCCCAAGACCTTATTGGGGGTTACCTACAGAGGGACCTCTATACCATATAAAAATAAAATTCACTGGGCGCAAGATAGACAAGTTTGAGGCTCTGAACTTGGTAGACCACAAATGGTGCCTAGATCCAGTGGCAGCAATGTTTTCATCTTTATGTCACTCTCTCCACCAGGTATCAGGTACTAGAATTTGAGAGCCAGTGGTAGAAGTAGGGAAAGGAAATGGATGCAAAAAAAATATAGACACATGACTCAACACTCATCACTTTTGGGGTCAAGGAAAGATGCATGTTGCCATGAACATCTGATTGGAGCACTGAACATTACTGCAATTTAAAGTGGTATTGCTTAGTAATATCACTGTATAACCATCTCCTTATGTCTTAAAATGATACTGGGAATTTCTGAAAGCTGCAGCTATGTCACAATATCCTCTTTTGTGGAAGATAAATATAGTTTTTCCTTGACTTCTGTAAACTTATGAACGTGTGCATTAACATTTGTCTACATCTGAAATTCTCTTTTAGATTCAGTCTTGTTCCATAACTTTAGCAGCACATAAAACCCCACTCATAGAGTTGAAACAAATGCACAAAAATAGTTTAATGTTTATTTTCAAAACGCACACAACTTCAAGATTCTTCTCTGAGAGCATAACATGTCCATAATGTAATCCTTATGCAACCAGAGGCTTTGATACTTCAAAATCATTATACATGTAGTGATGCTGCTTCAACACTGTAGATCAAATTACCTAGCAAGTATGGCAAGCATCTCAAGGGAAGGTATACTTGATGATAAAAGATGGCTGCCATCTCTCTGGACATGCAAATCTCTGTGACCCACTGGGAAATGTAGTTCACCGCTGATGCTCTACCACATGGTGTGTTTATATTGTGCACACAGAGTGAACCCAGTCAGCACACACCTCAAGCCTTTTGTTTGCAGGAAAGCCCTAAGCATAGATGGTGAAAAGGACACAAAACAAACATGACAGTAAGCAACACTTCCAGGAGTGCATCCTGACACATAGTCCTTGGCAGCAGATTGTGTGGCTAATCAGCCCACATTAAGTCCACATTCTTATTCTGCAGTCTTGCTACTGAGGTTATGGACTTTGGGCTCCATTTTGGATGTGGCGAGTTCACAGCCACGATAACGAAACCCTAAACTTTACGGGCCATTTAGGTTGTGTTGAGTTTGCAGCCTTAAAAAATAGTCTGCCCAGATATCAGGGCATTGTCTAAAGATTAAAAAATAAAGTATATCTTCATTAAAGTATCTACATTGTTTTTGATATATCAGAGTCAATTTTGGGGGTCAAATACTATGAACGTAACTTTTTATTAGATGCTTCAAATCTACAGTCTCTATTGCAAGACTGTAGATCCAGCATGAATAGAAAATGTGGGAGGGCTTTCTCTTCAGTCCATGGATTTCCAATGTAGGTATTGAACTCATTTTCAAAACAATAGCATTTTTGAGCCTCTTACTCTCTTCTTGAATTCTGTAAGAAGCTGAAGATATAGTTTTTAAATTAATCAACCTACCATAGGCAGGGCCGGACATACACACCTGCTCAGTGCCAGGATACCGTCATGGGTGACAGTGCACTTTACAAATACATATTACATAACATAACATAAGTTGAGAGTACAAGTGTATTTCCGCCACAAATAAAAATACTGTTTCTTTGATAACTTTAAGCACAACTATCATATTGTGACCTGCAGGAAACATGAACAAGAGTTACTGATACTCAATGCTTTGTTTCAGAAACACCATGTCAGATAGAAAGATTCCAAAGCACCCTCCCATGCTCCACAGGAGGTAGAGGAACGTTTTTTTGTCTTTGTGAGCCCAACATTGTGGATCAATACATCTAGCAGTCTTATGCCATCATACTGGGGAAGAAGAAGGTGAATACACACCAGGTTGCATGCAAATTATGTGACAAAAACTTCTGAGGGGACACACCTCTTTTGGCACTTCTACAATGAGGAGACGCCTCAAACACAACTATGAGACTAGATGTGGCAGTGGGAGATGTAAGTTGAGGAAGAGGAGGAGGAAACTCTGCCAAGCATTTCTGGATGGGTTATATTCCAAGGAGTGAAACAAAACAATCTGATCCTCAAAGTGTATGCAATTTACTGTTTGAATTGCAAGGTCGATATATTTTTGGTGCGAGGATCAAAACTCAACATTGATAATGCAAATACCATCACAAAAAAGCCATTAGTAAAAAAAAAGTTTAGAAGTGAAGTACACAATTAGTAGAACACAAAAAAGACATAAAACATCCTTCACTAAAAAATAAAAAATAAAAGTACTCCTGCTGAGTATCGCTATTTACTTTTAGGTCCTGCACACTCACCAGTTTTGGGTTGGGTGCAGGGCCTATCCAAAGAGCAATTTCTGCTGTCAACCATATAGCCAAGTCTCCTTCTAGTTTTCTTTTTTTTGGACAGGAGAGAGCACACAATGCTACTCCCACCAGACAATACTTTGCACTTCCCTCCCCTATCCGCTCTGCAACCCCCCCCCCCCCAACTACAGTGCTTGCATACACTTACTAGGTGCTCAGAGCAGGTGGTAAGTGTATGCGGTAAAACCCAATGAAACTCGTAATTTTGTGGCACTGATGCTACGTTACCACATGGTAACTGTAAACATCACTTTCAATGTGGCACGAGGTTACACTTTTTAGACCCTATAGAAAAGTGCAAGCTGAGCAAATTTACTATAGGGAACCTGATGGACTGTAACCTGCAAACCACATGCACATTAGATGAGGAGGGTGTGTTCTGGGAAAAGAACAGTCAAATGAGATTTACAAGATTATTTATTGTTTGTGAGCTCCGAATAATTTTTCACCATGAATGAGCACACTCAAAAATCATCACTATGGATGCATTTTTACTTTATTAAAATCCACATCCTAATATAGTGCAGATAATGAGTATAGATACAACTATGATAACAAACAAATAAAGATAATAAGTGCAATTAGGAAGCGAAATATTAAAAAGATTTGCAACATTGTGATGGTTTTCTAGATGTTCATTCATTTTAACCCCCTCTTCTAGATCATATCTGAGCTGTTTTAGAATCAAAAACACCTGTGCGAGTTTCTTATGGTGGCCTCCAGCCCGCATACCTCAGTAAAACAACAACTTTGTTCTGTACTTCAAGAATGTCACTTTCTCTCTCTACATCTAGGTCAAGGAAGCCGATAAGGTAAGGCTAGCTCTGCAAAGCCTGTGGGCTTCACTGACAACACTCACAGCTACAGCTTGAATGAACCAAGTTGTCTTCCTGGATATCGAAGATTGTGGTCTCTCCATTACATTACTGTACTCAGCTTCAATACACATCTATAGCAATTGTGAAAGTGGGAGACCTAGTACAGAATTCCGTGAAGTGCATAAAATCAGCATACTATTCTTGTTGCACCTTCATTGAATGGTTACAAAATATAAATAACCCATATGAATATAGTAATTACTGATGCACTATCACACTATTATAAACAAATGTTATATTTTACACATTTTTACTCAATACTAAGTGAAGTAACTACATATTTGAATTGTAAATATGCACTGAAAAACATGACTATATTAAATGCAATGGGGGGAAGCATGCAAACAGAAAAACACAAAGATTTCATCAGTCTAACTTATAAACATGACCTTAACTTATTTCTCCAATTTCTAATTGGCCCAATTGATCCATTTGTCATGACTACAAATAGGTTTGCTCCTGATATCATTGCCCTGATTTTCACAAAGATATGAAATATCACTCTAGCCACCTTCCATGTATCCCTAATCCTGAAAATAGACCGCTATGACCGGGCTACTAAAGTGTTAAATTCCAGCCACTCTATCTGTACCAATTGGTACCCTGTTGCCTTTAGCTGCCAACACCTACCAACTGCTTTTTTTTCCAAACAACATAAAATTCTTAAAGGAGCTAAATCTGGTGCCCAAACAACCACAGGAGTGCAATTCTAAGGCTCCCAAGACCGCAGTAGAACACCATTTACTTTGTAGTCACAGGCCCTCCAACAAGACTTGTACTCGGTCTTTATCAACACATCAACATCGCTTTCCATTTAATTTTGCTAAATTTCATTAGCTGCCTGTAGAAAAGTAGATTAGTGTTTGAGGTGAACAAGTGTCCACCTCAAAGGATAAGACCACCACCACCTGTTAAATGTCACACAAAGTTTATCAAATAAACCCGTGCTCAGTCCCTGGTAGCATGGCACAAAGAAGTCAGGCTTAAATCAAAGGTAAATCAAAGGTTCGAAGTATTTAAGCACTGCATACACCCAGAAACATCACACAAAATACAATAAAGCTTCACAACTATTTGTCTTTATAACAAAGAAATACATTATATGAGTAAAATGAGACCAGACCAAAAAAAATCCTTTAAGGGAAAGTTAAGATAGGAATTTTTAATATTTCAAGTAGATATAGCACCATAAAGCAGAAAGCACTAATGATAGTCAATGGCCATAATACACTAGGACATAGCATGATATGATGCCAGCCGCGATGGAGCCCTGATCAGATAAACCAAGTTTATTGGTCCCTGGTGAACAGCCTGGAATTCAAAAAGTTTAAAAGTTTAAGTACCACTTCAGACAGGGACTTTGTCCCTTTTTGAGAATCAAAATCCTCCCTGAACAGGTAGCTGCTGCAATTGTATCTGCTGTCATGGAACCAAAGGCCGTATACTTGAAGCAGGTTGGTTCAGTTGAAGCCGTTGAGCTTTGGAAATTTATCAATGAATATTTTTTAAGTCCCAATGCAGAATGTGACTTAGTTGTTTTTTTACGACGTGCTGGGAGCATTGAAAGGGAGAAAGCTGAAATTCAACCTGATGATGTGGAACTGGCAGTTGAGTACTTTTACCCACAAGTCAGGCAGAGGATAACAGCAACGTACAGTTCAAGTTCAGTTGCTACTGGTAAGCTGGGCATTTCAGGAAAAAGGTTTCTTACAGCTCGATATGTCTCTGAAGCCACCCAGGAGGCAACTGATCCTAAGAGTCCAGTTCTTAGTCATATGGACAGAAGGGAGCAGGTCTAGTCCTTCAGGGCTCCTCTCAGGTCACACATAGCAGGACCAGTCCACTTCTAACATTCAGCAGTTTCTGTAAGTGTTCTAAGGATGCCACATTTATTATTGGCACTAGCTATTGTTCGAGGGTGACTCTTTGGTACTAGCTAACCAATAGGCTAAAAGTTACCATGGGCAATCCTATCTACCTTTTTAGTAGTTCCTTTATGCCTTACTGCAAACATGTCCAAAATGCCGTGTGAAAGGGCAATGGCAAGATGGCTGAAATCTTCATCCACACTGACCCTGGGCTCGGAGGACGGGGGGGGCATGTGACAGTGTAATAATGAAGTCACAAGTGCCCTCCCACAAATAACACTAACATTCAGTATGAGCAGGCACTAGATCCACAACACAGGGTCCGCCATAAATCATATTTACAGTGCCACTCTAGCGGATGGCACAATAGTTGCTGCAGTCCACAAATGTCATTTAACTTTCCCTGCCACAGATGTATTTCTCCACCATTTACTGTGGTATTATAGGAAAGTTAAATGTGTCAATCAGGTTTTAATTAGTGGTGTGCGAAATTTGTGTAATTTACTTTTGTGGAATTATGTGAAATTACAGAACAATTCCAAGAAATTATGTTAAATTACCTAAAACGCAAATCTGTCATTTCGTGTTATGTATTTTGACATGCTTTAGGGGTCAGGTACATTCCCATGGTGCACTAAACTCTAATACTGAGACACAGCTATTTAGTCCACAATGTGAATGGACCCTGACCCCTAAAGCATGTCAAAATTGTCTTAAAACTAGGCCCGGGTGAAATTTAACACCAGCATAATTTGCACAATTATGTAAATTTCCTGTTATTGTTGTTATGTGAAATTCTTGAAATCATGCTATTATGCCACATGTCATGATTTGTGATATAATTCGACACTTATATTGTGCACAGCTACTCCAGGGAGTGTCCCGGCGCAGTACCAGTTGGAAGCTCAGGAAGAGAGCACACTTAGTCTATTGGAAAACACGTGTTATTAGCTTCTTTTTAAACATCCTTGGATGGCTTGAGGTGTGTAATTACAGGAGGAGCTGATTCCATGTTACCAGCCCCAGCAGAGTACGTGATCTGCCTTCAGCACCCTGTCTACAAATCCTGGGGTTGCATACCAGAAATTTTGTAGAAGTTCGAAGTTGTCTAGGCGGGTTGTAGAAGCTAAATCTGGTACTCAAGTAGGTAGGACTTTTGCCATTAAGGACAGCATGAACCAGCACCAAATACTTTAATTTCACTCTTTCCTCAATAGGCAGCAAATGGAGATCCCGAAGATGCGGCCTAGCACGCGCCCTCCTTGGAAGATTGAGCAGGAGCTTGAGCAGCCACATTCTGGATCACCTGAAGTTTGTCTAGATCTGATACCATTAGTCGTAAATATTGGATTTTTGAGAATAGCGTAATTCTTAGCTCTCTTGTTAGGACATCCTGAATCAATCCCTGGAGCCCAGAGACTGGGCCCCTCAGTTAAGACCTAACAACCCCTTGTCAACAACTAAAGGGTTGAAATAAATCTGTGTTATATGCATGTCAGATGCAGTGTTGCACTCTTTTACAGTGGAGTACCATTGATTCGGTTAATAGTCACATCTCACATTGCATGCTGCTTTTAAATTTACATGCTGCAGAACTGATTTTAGGCTTATCAAGAAGCTACAATATACAGCTACAATATCTCACATCTGTTCCCTTATGACCTTTGAAGTGATTTGCTAGGCCTGATCCTACCAGCTGCTTCAGTAATTTGGGACTTCAGCAAATTTCCCTGAAATTCTCCATCTCAGGTAGCTTCCCTAACACGACAATTGCAAATGAACTTGACAGGCAAACATTTTTAGTTGAGGTCACAAAATTAGTCTTGTGACGAAGGAGAGAAAATACCCCCATTAAAAGAGAGGTGTTGACACATTACTCTTCACCCTCTCATTACATATGTTGTATTTATAATTTATTAATGTGATAAACATTCCTATCAGAATTGCTATTTGGGTTCTGTACCTTTAAAAAAACCATTTTGTGGTCACAAATGCTCCGATTTGACCTTTGTGTCAGTACAATTGCTTTACACATGAAGTCCTTAATCTCTTACATTGAAAGTTTCATACTCCTAATTTAAATTAGAAGTGTTTCCTGGCATCTAGGACATAGATTGTAATCAGCATTAGCATGTGGAGATGATGGAGGCTTGACCAGGCAGACTATAAAGGGTGATATGAGACACCAGCGATCATTTGTTCCTCCGTGAACAGGGAGAGGGAGTCAGGGAGATATAAAGGGAGAGTAAAACCTGTGTTTAACTGATTGGAATGAACAAGTGTATTGTATCTGAGCAAATGTTTGCATGAACAGATGTTTTAAAATAAATATTAGCATGTGGATGAGTAACAGGTGTGCCACTTTCTCCCTATTATAAAAGACCCCAACTCCTCTCAGCCTTTCCTTGTTTAATCTCTTTCCTGTCCTGGCGTGTCTTCCATCTTGCAGAAGGACATAACTTTCTTCTACCCTTGCAATTTGTGCACAATTTGAATTAAAGTTGTCATAGGTGTTCTAAGTCACTGGGTCTGTAAACCTGTAATCGGACCATGTCAATCATATGTAAGGCTTTGTAATACAGATGTTCTCATGCAGAATACGGTAATAGTGTTTCATTGAAGGCAAGGGCTATGTTACTATTGCCATTTGGAACATAAAAGGCTTCTAAGGTTTGTTCAATAACGTCATGCAGTTGTTCAATAACTTCCTGAAGAATATAAGACCAATGTCAAGGCCCAGCATGTGTACTTTGTTCACGAATTGCCAGTTGTATTTTCATCCTCCTTTTTAGGTCTCATGTACAGCACAGCATCTTCTGACTGTTGTCAAAGAACAATTGTGATTATTTGACTATGCATAGAGAGGGCTTTGGGTTAGCTACTTTATGCCTCATAGTTGCCTTTTGGGTAAACATGTCTATTTCTTATCAAATTAGTATTTAGAGCTCTGTGTTGATTTTAGGCTTTGAAGAGTTTTATGGATTGCAGTTATTGTTACTGTGATATAAAAATTATGACAAGAAATAAAGGTTTTAGGGTTGAAGCGAAAAGAACTGACAGTAGATCCCAGCGAATGTACCAAGACCATCTGACTGTCCAAAAATACATAGTCTTAGATGGCAAAGTAGCTGAACTCTGCTCTAGTGCCACTGCAACCGCAGTCTTGGTGCAGGCTTTGAGGTAGATCTTCCCACTTCATTGAATTATGCTTTGAACAGAACTCACACGAATTTGCCAGACTACTCTCCTCGTAAAATTATCTGAAATTGTCTTTTATGATCTCAACTAAATGTTGTTGGTGTGGGGTTGGCAGGTAATCCCGCTTTAGGGACAGGCCTTGCCGTGGCTGATGACATGGGGCACAGAAGCGAGGACACTGTTACTTGCTTGCAGGCGTGCAACAGCCTTGAATGGCTACTACCGGCCCTTTATTTAAACTCTTGGGTCGTGCCCAGCCGTTGGGATGCATGCACATACATTGTATAGTAGTGGTCGGGTGGCTCACTACAGTTGGAAATGACAATTCAGTAAAAGGCCTACTCATAATATATCCATTTTTGCTTTAGAGGCGGGCTAAAAACGGAATTCCAGCTCATTCTCTCACTTTCTCGTTTACCAGTAAGAGGACTGCATTAGACATAAAAACAGCATGACTGAGAGAAATAAGCATCTTTAGACCACACACAGATTACTGGAAATTATCATTCAGGACTGCGCTAAAAAGCTGAAGTGGAAGGACAGGTAATTAGTCTACGGTGAGGAAGGTATTGGTGGTGGCAATGGCTTTAGGGTAGGAAAAGGGGGAAAGAGTCAGTTTACATTCCCGTGTGAGCATCCCCAGAAATATTTCAGCCAGGTTGGGCCTCTTTAATTGGTTAAAGCTTGCAGCCCGTGATAAAGGGAGCCATGAGGTTAAAGTCTCTGCATACACATCTCTAATGTAGGGGGTACCAAACATGCGCAGTCTGAGCCCTGCCTTTAAAGGGACACTTCAGCTAGAACCGCCAGGCTGTATGACCTTTCCATTGAAACAAAAGCACCACAGACATGCTTCTCTTTTGTTGAACTCATCAGAGAGGTGCACCTCGAGTTCTGTCATCAAGGACCATCAACCCATGTCTGTGCATCCCTGTCACAATTAGAGTGTCTCACCGAGAAAATAAAGGGATGCCTCGGAGGCTGGATGGGATGATTAAACTGGTCTCAGTCACTGGTAATTTTTCAGTGCTGAACTCCAGTCCATGTTGTTTTTGCTCACAGTCCTTCTACAGGCAGGGGTCAACCACATACAAATCATTTAAAGTCCCACCCAAAAAGGTATTGTTCACTCGAAACTGCTAGTCTGTGTCCCCTCTGCATGGGAACTCAAACAATCCCATTCCCCAGTGTTTGTTTTGTTCTGCCGCATCAGTGGGTGCAGTTGGGCTGCTTTAGAAACGTTATCTATGGAACCCGCTTTTCAGTACACCACAGCATAGGGTTTCTCACTGAAAAACAAAAGTGATGGATGGAATGCTTGAATTATTTCAGCCGCTGGTAAACGCTCTAGACCCTTTTTACCTCAAGCATATATAACTCAAGCATTTTCAGTTGTCCCGTTTTTTGCTGCCTACCTTTGGGCAAAATTTGATGGATATCCCGTGTGCCGGATTACAAGCGCCATAGAATATAATGCACTTGTAAGACGGCGGACCATGCCACCATGCATGTGATGTATCTTGTCTGTAAAATTCCAAATAAGGCCCTTAGTCTCCCAAAATGGGTGATGTATGATCAGATATTGGCTCCAAGCTAGATTTTTCCTATGACTTAATCTTCATTTCACTGATCAAGCTAATGTCCTCTTGATGTGGGGCCAAAACTGAAATGGATTTGGTTATGCCTACTGTTGGTTCCTACACAAAATGGCAAATTTGGGCAAATAAATATTAGAATGGAACGCCCTTAGTATATTCAGCCTTACAGCCATCAGTATTTGATTCTCTATATGAGCCTGCCTGGGTGGGATGTGTGGGTCCACAAGGAGGATCTGAGCACAATACTATTCAACTACAGCTGCTTTGACCTAATCAGGCCAAACAAGGCTGAAATATATCTTGGGTTCCTTGAGTTTCAATTTAGAGGCAGCTTGGCACGTACTGTGCCTTCTGGGATGGGTCCAAGACTAATTTTGATGCGTTTGATCTCTGTCATAGATGAGATAAACTACAATTGTTCAGATTGATGAAAGCGTTTTCAATACTATGTTCTTGCTGGCTAATAAATCCTCCCTAACTCGAGGAAGCATTTTTACACTTGGGTCCTGAGCTTGTTTTGGCAAAGTAGTAACTTGTGTGTGGTTTCTTGTGCTTCTACTTAAAGTTATCTTGGCCTAGCAATTTAGACAGAATTAATGCTTTTGGGGCGTGGCCTAGACTGCTTTGAATAAAGTTGTCCTTGTCTGTGAAGACACAACTGAGCTGCAAAACAAGGGATCTGTGCAGAGTAATTATGAGTGAATAACGTTAATTTAAGCATTTTGTTCCATAACATCTTTGTTATTTAAGTGAGTCTCACACAGGGTGAGGGGCATGTCCATACATGTGTAAGCTCGATGTACCGTGGACTCCAACTCCACCTTCCTGATAAGACCCAAACATTGGGAATGCTGGTCTTCCTAGAGGACATGGCCTAGCAGTTTATGGTGGACTATTCAATCTGTGATGTGCCTATACTGACTGCATATAGTTGACTGATGTTTATAATAAGACCAACAAGCTAAAAAACAGAAAGAATCAAATGCACCCAAATTAAATACAAGTGTTTCAAATTAATATAAGCATTTACATCTATCCATCACTTTTATAGAGACTTAAGGCCTCATGTATCAAACTTTCACGCAGCGCAGTGCAACAAGCCACCTTGCTGCGCTGCGTGAAAGGGCAGGAATGTGCTGTTTTTAACATTATATTGTACATTTCTGTCCTTTGTTTGTGCTGGCGCACCAACTGTTGCCAAGTGCCAACGCAGGCACCCTTATGCTGTGGTGCAAGGGTCCCTGCATTCGAGACAGAATTATTTTTGTTCAGGAAGGCGCACCGTCCTGCACAAAAACAATTCTCTGAGGCATTTTCCTCTTTCCACGTAAAAAAACAATAGAATTAAAAATATTTCTCCTACACGCCTCGTCTGTGGATGCATAGAATTTTGAAGCATTCCCAGGTCTACCTCTAATGCATCAAAATCCATGGGTGGATGTTTAGGAACACTCATGCTCCACCCATGGAATGCATCCCTGGGGCAGAGTAACACAAAGTAGCGGTTTGCACTGCATTGCGGTACCCTAGATTTATGAAACCACTCAAGATGGCTTTGCGTTGCGTGATACATCCTATTTAATATTTGCATTGCCCTTGGGCACCATTGCATGACGCAAAGGCAACACAGCTGCTTTATAAATCGGCTCCTAAGTGAATCTTGCTGAGTCAGAGTGATATGTTTAAATGTGGGTTCAGAACTCACTATGCCTGACTAAACACCAATAAACTTGGAACATGTGGTTGTCTCTTTAAGGCAAGGCTCTGTCAGCATCTTCCTGCTGCACACCAGCCAATAACTAGTTTTGAAGTTTAGTAAAGTAGCGTTCAGTTCGCTATTGATCAACTTTTGGTTTGGAGGGTTCTCGGGCATGAACCTCTGGTCATGAAGCCACAACTGGTTTCCAGTTTCTAGATAGTTCTTCTGCATTTCAGTAGCAAGTAACAAGAAGTGTCAGGACTCCCATTTGAGCACTTGCACACCTTACAAATACAGTCAATACAAATAAATATAATTAAAATGCTCAACATCTCCACAAACCACAGTGACTTCAAATGTTCAAAAAGTGATTTCTAGGACCCTAAAAACCTCTTAGAGTGATCTATTATGCAGTTTCCAGTTTCTAAAATTCAGACAGGCTCTGCTCACCTGACAGCACAGGAGTCTGCAAGAAGCACTATTCTCAATTCTTTAAAGTGTACCTAGAGTGGTATTTGTCACCGCTCAGCAGATATTACTCCTCACCTCATGCTGTTATAATAATAATAATCCACATTTGTAAAGCGCAAACAATCACCCGTAAGGGTCTCTAGGTGCTGGGGGCCGTCAGGAAGATTAAGCAAGCTATTGCCCAGAGTCTCATGGTGCTGGGCTAATCTGCCACCAGGGATCGAACCGTGATCCTCAGATTCCGGAGTCAGTCGTCTTGGCTGCGGGGCCACACCTCTGTTGGCTATTTGGATTTTATATATGAAAAGTGCATGCAACCATCATGCTGTGGGCTTTAATGATTTATCTTTTATAGCCTATCTATACAGAAAGGGTAGGCTTTATTGTGATAAATGGTGTTTGTGCATGCAACTCGTGTAAACAGCATTTATAAATGCCTGTTATTATATGTGTTGGCATATTAAACCCAGACCTATTGGCTTTGCTAATGCTTGTTGAGGCAGGTATTGATTGAGGAAGAAATAGTGTAATATGAGAGAAAACAGGAAGATAAGGACAAAGGTGATGTGTGAGAGGGCTTATGATGTCTACTAATTTTCTCAGGTGTTGTTTTGTGGGTGGGAGATGAGAGTCTCCCAGGTACACTCAGGGCTGCCAAGTCTATTTCATCAAAGCAAAGGAGAGAGAGAACTCTTACACACCACCACAGCTAATTTCCCTCTTAAGACAAATTATGCTATACTTGTAGAAAAGAGAGGCTCAAACAACTCAATTTAATCTAATATTCTTTTTTTAAAATTTCTAAGGAAAGCGTGCAACCAGTAGCCTCGGTAAATGCTAATTAACATATAGATTGTTTGTCCTGGTGTAAATTTCTAGCAAACAGTAATAGTTTACACTTCAGTAAAGTTAATAAATGAAGCTTTAGGCTATAAAAATCTCATGTTCCTTCCTGCAAAGGTCAATTATAAGTAGTTAAGTGTACATTCTGCCAAAAGCTTTCGGTCTTGATGCTCGGCGGATGAAATACATTTAGTTCATTTACAGCTTCACCAATTCGGCCTTTATGTGCCCGAGACACAATCCACCCCACCGCAGACAAGCAAATTAAAAACCTGTAGACGGCTGCAAATGACTAGCGCCTGCCTGCCAATGAACCAGCTCTTTGGTACAGGAGCACTTTCGTCAGAACAAAATGTCTCAGTGGAGGTTGTCTCTAAATATGATACTGAAGGGAGGACCGCCTACCAGGGTTCTTAAGGGGTCATTTGTACCACACAAGGTTGTCTACCCACCCTGTCGGGGCAAGTGTGGGCATGTCTCTACTACAATCCCGTAGACTACCACCATGTAATGGCCCTGTAAGGGTTGAGGAATTGAATAGAAATGGTAAACACTTTGTGGGGCAGATTTTCAAAAAAGTTACACAATACAGCGCAGCAGCCAAAAATGCTGTGCTGCGTTGCGTGATAGGGAGGGAGCAGGAGAGCGCCATATCTACAGAGATAGGGCTCTCTTCTCCCCTCTCCCTTGCACTGGTGCTGATTTCAGCTGCCGTGCATCAGGCACACACTTAATCGCAATAGCGCTATGGTGCATACCTGAGTCTAGCATAGATTTTGTACAGGAAGGCTGGCCTTTCTGTACAAAATACAATGCCTAGACAAGTTCAAACACTTTTCCCACTTTGTACGTGTGCTGCACAGTGCAGAACGCATGCAAAGTAGGAAAAACAAAGAGAGATTAAAATATTTCTCCTCTTAAAACCTCCTTTAAATTGCATTAACTTTTGGTGCTAAGCCCTGTCTACAATTGTGTGTAGATAGGATTTTGCATCAAAAGGCATGGGTAGTTGCTTGGGAACGCCCATGTAACGCCCCCTTGGCGCTAAACACGCAAATACATTTTTCGCGTTGCTTTGTGTTACTTTGTAAGCTACTTTGTAAGGTACTTTCCAACACAAAACAAGCTTTGCACAGGAAAGTAAATTGGTAAAAAATAATTTTGTGCTGAATGTTTGAAAATCTACTACTGAGTGTGGTAAATAGTGCCTCGGTTTTGCAATAGAAAATGAGACAATATAAATAATCTATATTATAGTCACAGAATTCTGCATGTTTTGCCTTTTTTTCTGGGTGTTTTCCCCTGATAAATTTCAGTCTGACCTGCTCAAATTTGTCCAGGGAATACACTGGGGGTTGATAACTCACAACTTTATATTTCAATCCCTGTGTAAACTCGTTTCCATCAATCAGCTCACAATCAGTCCCTATGCATTGAACGCCATTTTGGCACTTTATTTATGATGACTGCATGGCAGAAATGTAAGCAGCAACATTGATCCATTTTTGTGCACAAAATGTATTTTTCTTTAAATGTTGATGCAAGCACAGTGCCAAATAGCAACCAAGACATCAAGGCTAACTAGTATCTGAAAAATGAAACGAAGTAGCGCAATTAAGTGTAAAAGATCACCTGCTCCTGAAGGGTTAAGAAATTGCAGGTACAAAAATGTTGTGCAATTTTTTTAAGCACCAGAGTATACTCCCCGACCATAAATGTCACAAAGAAGGATTAATCCACACAAAAACTTGCAAATATTGTCAGTAATGAACATTGGAGAAGGCTGTGCAGGGAAAAAATCTACTAACTTTTTAAGAATCCAGAGCAAAGATCAAACAAGGTATAAACTAAGCATGACAGAATCTATAGGATCCCAAATACAGATGAGTCACGTGCAAAACCGGCGCACATTTAATTTCTAGAAGCGCTCTATCTACTGTTATAGAGCTCCTTCCAGACACTGGGTCTCCTTTCTGGGATTTTTGCTGTAAGGCAGCACAGTAGATCTTGCTGCTGCGCTGCACTACAGCAAAAAGAAAAGGGCAGGAATGCGCCTTATCTATTAGATACAACGCATTCGTGTCCTTTCCCCCTGCGCCGGTGCACAATGGGCTGCTGTGCAGCAACACAGGCACCTTTGCTCCATGGTCAAGAGTGCCTGCGTTCCAGGGATGATTAAATTTCTGTAGGAAGGGAAACCAACCTGCACAAAAACAATCACAAGAGGATTTTTCCTCTTTCTATGTGTGCTGCAGAATGTAGGCATATGTTTTCTTGTAAATCTGGGGCAGTGTCAAAAAGACATGGATGTTGCTGGGAATGTCCCCAGCAACACCTTTCACACACCTTTCTGCGTCAAAGCGGCACATATTTATAAGGCCATGAAAAGCCACGTAACGTGGCTTTACATGGACTTATAAATATGCCAGAGGCACAATGCACCACCGGAACACCAAAAAAGTGACGTTCCGGTGGCGAAATACTGCCGGTAGGGCCTCTTAAATGACGCCCACTGAGTTGATGTAGCTGGAGTATTACACACCACAGTTTCTGTACTACTTCCACTTGAATTAGAGGCAATCCTGTTCATCAAACCCTAGCACTTAGTTTCCTATAAGACCCATATATTCAGGCACAGTGCAATCAATCAATACCTTGAAAGCGGTGTGCACTGACAGTTACATACCATGAACCCTGTGAAACCCATAATCCCCTTAACCCTAAATCGTTGCCCAAAGTCTCTTACCTTTGGACCCTTATCAACTTATTGTTATGCCCTTTACCCTTAGCCCATAGCCCTTTACCCAAAACAATTTGCACATAATCCATACTTTTACACCCTTACTTTAGCCTTAACCTCATACTGCTTGCCCATTTACCCCAATCTCTTACCTTTACTCCTAGATTCTTACTCTTAACCACTTAGTGTTAACCCCCTACCCTTATCCTTACTTTCGTACCATCAAGTTTACCCTTAATCGTATACCATTCCATGCTTAACCTCTTATCCTAAGCCCCTTAACACGTTACCCCTAATCCTTACTCTTATTCCCCTTATACTTAAAACCCCCATATTTTTAATCCTGTAGCTTTACCTATAAACCCTTATCTTTATGTCATTATTTGATTGCACCACTATCTTTCTGCAAGAAAGTGCCCCTTTTGACATAGTTATCCCCCAATTTTTGCCTGGTATCTGATGCAACGTTGACCGAAAGTGTGCTGTGTTCCTCTTAACCAGGTCCCAAGTATCAGTGTTCTTTCCCTAAAATTGCATCATTGCTCCACAATTGGCACCAATTTAGCCTCTATGTAAGTCACAAGTAAGTTGTACCCCTGGTACCTAGGGCATTAGAACTAAAGAGGGTTCCTAAGGTCTGCAGCATGAATTGTGCCACCATAAGGGGCACCTCATCAAGCTCGTGCAAACTGCCATTGCAGCCTGCAAGTCTTGGTGCAGAAAAAAATGGAGAGTCAACATGGCACACCCCCCGTGTGCTATGCCTGAAAAACACTGCATGTGATATAGATAAGTCACCCCTACAGCAGACCATACAGCTCTAAAGCAGGGTGCATTATACTCATGTGTTGTCATATCTGCTGGAGTGGATGTGTCCCTGTGATATCTAAGTTCACCCTTAGACACCACATGTGCACAGGGAAACTATACTGAGTTCACAGACTAGTTACTCATCATTGCGAGTTTCCCAGCTACATGATGGCTTTACTGTACCCCAAGGTGTTTGGTACCAAACACATCATCTGGAAAAACCCTCTCTGATGCCAGGGCTCGATTTATTAATAAATGCACCCAGAGGGCACCTAAGAGGTGCACCCTGAACACCTACTGACCCCTAGTGTGTTCACTGAGAGGTCTCTATCAGCCAGCCACCCTAGACACTTTTCTGACCCCCTGAGGTTAGAGCCATCGCTCTCGGAGGTCAGGAACAAAGCCTGATCTGGGCGTAGGTGTCCACACCTTCTCCAAGCAGGAACTGTAGTCCCAGGCGGAAAGCTTCAAAGGCCCTGTCGCCTTTGTTATACGACCCAGATCTCTCCAGATAGTGGAGTTGCCCACCTCCTTGTCCTGACCCCACTTTTTGGTGGCAAGACTGACAAGAAAATTAGTAAGATTAGGTGTGCCCACCTCAAGCCAGCACCACCCCTAAGATGGACTAGCTGATGTTAGGCCCACTTTTTGGATACCCCCATCTTGTTTTAGATGGAATTAGCATTTTAGGGTCAGGGTTATGCCCACTTCCCACAGGAAGTGGTCATATAGGGGTGTACACACCCTAAAGGTAGGCATCCCATTGACTACTACCTGTCACTCCTCTTAATGCCCCTAAATTGAGTACCCAAGAACTCAGATTCAAAGGATCAAGAGAAGAAGGATGAAGAAGAGTTACTGCCTTTCGAGAACGGCAGAAGAGCTGAGAACTTTTGGCGTGAAACCCTGCCTGATCCCAACTCTCTCAGAAGTTGTGACAGAGTGCCTCATCCTGCAAGCTGGAGAACTACCAAAGCCTGGGTATCCTGCCAGTGCTTCGAAAATCACCTACAGTCTCCCCTGTAGTCCGTAGGCACCAACAAGCACAGTCCGGTCTACCACTTTGCAGTTCTATGGCCCGCCCGACACTGCAGATGACCAGGAGATGGTACTTGTGCTCTGGAAGGTCAGATCCATCTCCCCACTGAGTGTGAAGACACCAAGACCAACTGAAGTCTGACAACACGAACCCCCTGGGTAACTGACGCCCTGCATCAAACATCAACAGTGAGAGTCCAGTCTGGATTCCCACTGCACCATGACTGAACAGCCATCAAGGGATGTTGGCATCACTGAGACCCACTTCGTGAGTGGCCCAGCTGTTCTGATTTTGCCCCGCCAGGTGTTTGCCTCGCATCCCATGGAGCATTTTTGCAACTGAGCCACCCAGCCTGGGTACCGAAGAGCTGGCTGTGCCACTTTGCTCCAAGACCCCTTGTGACATAAGCCCCCATTTGGGAGCACTCAGACCTTTCCCCAAGTCAACCTGTACACCCTATTTCCAGGTGCATCCCTTTTTACAGTAGCGCGTCCAGCTATAACCTCACCAGCACCCTCCTCCCAGTAAAACCCAGCAGTTCTCGAAGAACTGCTGGTATTTTTTTGAACCTTAACCCACTACAACTCCGAACCCTGAAGGTTAATCCCTGAATCCGACGATACCTACCTATTTATGCATCTCTGACTTTTCCTCCCATAGGATTGCATTGTGCATAAAAGCGCTCAAGTTAGACTGTTTTACTTACCGGTGGAAATTTCTAACAAAAACAGTACTTGCCTTGGAACAAAGTTCTTGGTTTTGAAACAAAAATAAATTGAAGTGTTACTTTTCTAATTTGGTCGCAGATTTATTCTTTGAGTGTGTGTCTCATTTATTGCCTCTTTGAATACAACAAATGCTTGGCACTATTCTCTGAGAAGCCTAACTGCTTGCCCACACTAGCACACAAGAGAGTGTTAGTATTATTCACTTTAGCCTCTGTTAGCCAATTGGGGAGCCACTGGACTCTCTACACTGTCTTCTTAGTTTTTACTGCTCTATATAGAAAGCCAGCTTCCTAAACTTACCCTTAACCCTGAACCTCACACTTAAACCCTGACCCCTTACCGTTAAACCCTTACACTTGACTAAACCATGACCCTTAACATTACTCCATTACCCTTAATCCCTTAATTTAAGACGCTTGAGATCTTGCCTCTTATCCTTACCCATTACCCTAAACCTTTTAACCTTCAACTCTTTACCTATACACTATAATCTCCATACCTATATCATAACCTCCCTTACCTTAATCCAAATACCCTAATTTCCTTACACTAAATACTTTACTCATATGCTTAACTCCTTATCCCCCTTGCCTTTACATTTACACCATTGCACACTTACACTTACCACCTTACCTCAAACCCCATTTATTTTTCTTCTTACCATTACCCCTTCCCCGTACCCATAGAACATTACTCTTAAATGGAACCCCTTATCCTTAACCCCTTACCTTTAAATTAAACCAACCCAATTCTTAAAACGTATTAACCACATAAATGCATTTATGTATTTTTCATTGTATTACTTACAATGAAATGACAAACAAAGAGATAGTCTACAATGAACATAGTAAACTAAGGTAGGTCGATTTGGAAATTAATAGTCCCATTCAGTTAAGGTTCCTTTCCAGATTAATCCTTTATTTGATGAAAATATATCCTTCCAATTCTTCACTTGTTATATTCTCAAGAGATTAGTACATGGACAGCCAACAAGTGTTTCGAGGAATCTCCTCTTTCTCAAGGCCAAAATGTTCCAATTCAACGTATAATTGTTAACTCAATTCCAAGGATTTTATGAATCTAATCAAATGATACATTCCCATATGAACAAGTTATACCACTTGGTATATATGATACACAATACCAATGATTTGCGGACAGACGCATGTCCCTTGAAACATGGCCATCTGAACACTGAAGACTTTGTTCTGTCTCACAACCATACATACTGCTCTTGTAAGCAAGCTAAAGATCCAACTTAGAGCTCTTACAGATTGTTTTGCGTCATCAGATAGTTGCCCAATGGCATTCAAGACTGAGATTTCTACCGCTGAATGTCTTGTTGATGGCATTAGGAGGGGGATTGTCTTTAAGGGCCTCATTGATGAAAATTATGCTATCATCCACCCCTACCAGGTAAGGATTTCATCATTTTAGTGCGCTCTTCCATTGCGCTCATGGACTGAAGGCATTTTTGTAAGTCCTGAAGCTGTACATGAATAGCTGCAACCTCATCTTTTACCACAGTGGCTGTGCTGGTACAGCAATCAATTTAATTTTGTTACTGTCAAATAGCAGCCTCTCATCCTCCTTGACATGGGACACCACGACAGCCTTGAATTTTCTGGTTGTGTATTTGTTTGAGCCCGTACATTGGGGCATGCGCCCATCATGCATGCACTCCTCTGTTGGTGCTTTTGTGATATCTTAAAGCAACTACAAGATAGTTCCATCATTGCTGCATGGTTTGGGTGGGTATATTGTCTGGGGGAACATCAAGGAGTAGTCTTGCATTGTCAGCTATTTGGGTGTACTAACCCAGAAGGGGAACATGACAATATGAAATGCTGCTACACCATGCACATCATGTTATGGTGAATGCACATCTGAAGGTGTTCTGATATGAATTACATCCAAGGGACAGACATGGAAATGCTTAACATTGGAATGGTCAGTGGCCAAGATACTTTGCACAGTGTTAGTAATGCAGGAGTTGCACTACATTTTATTTTGCATTGGAGCATGAACTGACAAATGCAGATGTGTTGTATATGTTGGACACTCTGTATTGCTCAATCAATCAATCAACCAATCAATCAATCAATCAATCAATCAGGGAATTGTAAAGCACACTACTCACCCATGAGTGTCGCAAGGCGCTTGGGGTGGTGGGTGAGGGTAAGCAGCTCAGGTCAGTTGAAGAGCCAGTTCTTTAGGGTCTTCCTGAAGATGTGCAGAGAGGGTAAGCATCTGATGTCGACCGGGAGCTAGTTCCAGGCTCTTCCACCAGTTCTGGCTCTGCTCAGGGTTTTGGCGGGGGCGAGCTTGGTGGATCTGAGGTTTCTCTTGGGAACGTGGAATAAGATTCTTTTGTTGAGGTATTGGGGTCAAGTGTTGTGGAGGCATTTGTAGGCGTGGCTGAGTATCTTGAAGGTTACTCTCTTCTTGACGGGGAGCCAGTGGTGGTCTCGTAGGTGTTGGGAGATGTGTTCTTGTCGAGGGATGCCAAGGACTAGTCTGGCTGCGGTGTTCTGTATGGTTCGGAGTATGCGGAGCAGAGACTTGTTGATTCCAGCATAGAGGGCGTTTCGGTAGTCCAGTCTGCTGGTTATGAGTGCGTGGGTTCCGGGTGTGGTCTGGGGGGTGGTTGGGCTGCCGAGGGTGGTGTAGTCCCACGCGGTGGGAGACGGTCCGAGGATGAGGACCTCTGTCGTTTCTGAGTTGAGCTTCAGGCAGCTGCTGCTTATCCAGGATGCAACGTCCTTCATTCCTTCCTGGAATCTGATTTGGGTGGTGACGGGTGTCAGGACCCCACAAGTCTTACCTTAATACTCGTGGAGCTATCTCGCAGGGATGACGTGAGCAACCTCCACCGTCCCCCTCCCTACCTGATCAAAGGTGAATATACAGACCTAGGCAAGGATGGGACCAGGGAAAGGTGCCAAAGGTGCTGGGAAGGGACATTGTCTGTGAAGACCAGGTGAGGAGTCACACTAGATAGAGGGCACTCTCCTGGGTATCACCAGCTGGAAACGAAGGCTTGCGCTCCGATAGGAGGTCTCCAAGAAGTAGTACGACAAGAGGGCAGGCAGGGCCAGCTTCAGTTCCTACCACGCCAGAAGAGGGTGGTATCTGTGCTCCTGACGTCTGTGCAAGGAAGGGGAAAGGAATAGTCACCTGTGCCTACATGGTAGCAGGGCAGAAGTACAAAACAAGGGACGTTCCTGCGGGGTGATAATGGCACAAAGGAAAAAAAAAACGCTATCAAGCTTCCCTGTGCGTGATACGAATGGGTGAGGAGATAGGCGCTCCTGCGCCGTAAAATAAAACAAGGTTTGCCACGATCACGCTTCCCTGTGCGTGTCGCGGTATTCGTAAAATGATAGGCGCTCCAGCGCCGTGAAACCACAAAGATTGTCCGCAACCACGCTTCCCTGTGCGTGTCGTGGTATTCGTAAAGTGATAGGCGCTCCTGTGCCGTGAAACAACAAAGAGTGGTTGCGACCACGCTTCCTTGAGCCTGTCGTGGGTTTTAAGGTAACAGGCGCTCCTGAGCCGTGAACAAATACGGATTGACCGCGATCACGCTTCCGTGTGCGTGTCGTGTGTCAACCCAGCAAGGTGCTCCAGCAGGGGGGTTCGTCAGCCAGGAAACCTTTTCAGAGCGTCGGTGAAGACAGCGGAGCCGGTGGGTGCAGAACCGAGGTGAAGGCAGCTAGCAGTAGGCATCGGGAAATGATCAGTACTAGAAGCACTGACGGGATTGAGCGCCGCGGCTATATGCAGTCTCACCCGGAAGTGCTTCTCGTCCGATCTGGTGCACCTCCCTGTGCTAGACCGCTGACTCGTCCAGCCGTTTTGCACTCCACAAGTACCAGAACTCACCACACACATACCTCTATACCCCCGGGGCGGGACCATGACAACGGGATCCTTGGTGAGGGAGAGGAGGAGCTGGGTGCCGTCGGCGTAGGAGACTATGTTGAGTCTGTGCTGTCTGACGAGGCGGCTAGGGGGGCCATGTAGATGTTGAAGAGTGTTGCGCTGAGAGATGATCCTTGAGGTACTCCGCAGTTGATCTCTGTGTGTTCGGAGAGGAAGGGGGGGCAGTCTGTTCTTTGGGTTCTGCCGTTGAGGAAGGAGCAGAGCCATTCAAGGGCAGTTCCCTGTATGCCGGCATCGTGGAGTCTGGCGGGAGAGTGTGGTTGGAGACGGTGTTAAAAGCTGCGGAGAGGTCGAGTTGGATCTGGGCCGCATTGTGGCCTTGGTCGAGGAAGGTACAGATGTCGTCTGTGGCGGTGAGTAGGGCAGTCTTGGTGATATGGTTGCTACGGAATCTGGATTGGGAGGGGTCAAGGATGGAGTTCTCTTTGATGAATTTTGCTAGTTCTAAATTGACGGTCTTCTCGTGACTTTGGCAATGAATGGGAGGAGGGAAATGGGTCTGTTGTTCTTGAAGTCCGAAGGATCTGCCGAGGGTTTCTTGAGAAGGGGCTTGACTTCTGCACATATCCAGATGTCGGGAAAAATGCCGGTTTTGAAGGAGGTGGTGATGGTGCATTGTAGTTCTGGCGCGATGGTGGCGGCAGCTCTGTGGAAGATGGGGGGAGGGCAGGGGTCCGTGGGTGCTTCTGAGTGGATGCCTTTCATGGTTGGTCTGGTGTCTTCTGTGGTGGCTGGGGTCCAGGAGGAGATGGTGGGTTAACTGCCATTGCTCGGGGAGTGCGTTGTTTTGCCGTCCGGTGTCAGTTAGTTGAAGTTTCCATAGAGGGACTTGATTTTCTTATTGAAGTAGGTGTTGAGCTTGTTGCAGAGGTCCTGGGAGGGGGTGATGTCTGTGGCTTAAACGGGGGGTTTAGAGAATTCTTGGATGATGCTGAAGAGTTCCTTTGAGTTGCTGGGGTTGGCCGTGAACTTGTTCTGGATGACGGTCCTTTTGGTTGATCTGATGAGTTGGTGGTGCTCTGTCATGGCATTCTTGTATGTGGTGCGACCAAGTGTTTATGCCTCCATCTGCAAATGAACCATTCTGCACCTAAAAAATATTTGTTTCACTTGCTTTCAGATCCTCTACACCCATTTTAGTTGACATTTCAGTAGTGTTTGAGTTTATTGCTCTCAACATAAATACATTTGATCTTTACAAGCAGAAGACCCAGTGAAAGTTTCAAAGGTAAAAGATAAGGATGCAACCAATGGATGAGATACAGTTAGGGAAAGACTGGAAGATGAGGAAAACATGGAAGCAGGAGGGAAAAAGCTTGCAACTGCCTTTAGGCTAAGAGTGGTAGACTGAAAAGACTGAAATTAACAATTGGCCATATTACATTTTAAGCAACAATTGACTCTAGTCACATTCGCATTAATACCCCAAGGAACAAGAGGAGAACTAGCTCATTGAAAGAGATATTCTAATAGGGATGTTCAACTTTGTTACATGCAAAACATTCTTGGAAAGAGGAGGCAGAAACTGCTAACGTTGTTATTTACAGTTAGGCCTGGGCGAAGCACTACGCTACGCTCGCGTAGTTTGCGAAGTTCGCGCTACTTCGCACTACGCGAACTGCACATAGCACAGTGCGAACACGCGTAGCGTAGTGTTGCGTAGTGCTGCGGTAATTTTTTGCTTGCTCGCGGTCCTCAACGTCAAGTTGGCGACCGCGAGCAAGCAAAATGACATCCCGGCGAGACTTTTTCTTTGTTCGCGATCAGCAACTGCAAGTTGGCGATCGCGAGCATGGAAAATAAACCTCCCGGCGAGATTCCCAACGCGAGGAGGTCAGGTTTCTCATTGCGAGTGGTCGCGTATGCTCGCGACCGCTCGCGATGAGAAACTACCAGTTCGCGTTGAGAAAGCTGAAGCTCGAGTAAAAATCTACTCGAGCAGCAGAAAACTACAGCTCGCACTGTGCAAGATGCCATTTTCAATGATTGCACAGTGCCGGTTGCTTGTCCGCACTGTGCAATCATTGAAAACAACCTCTTGCACAGTGCGAACATGTTACTACGCAGTTCGCGAAGTGCTACGCGTAGCTCGCGTAGTGCGAACTTCACTTTGCGTAGCTTCGCGAAGTGCTACTTCGCGAACTACGCCCACCCTTATTTACAGTACGGCAGAATATCCACAAGGTGAAGGCATGGCAAAGGCCTTCACCTTTACCTTCACAGTGGAAGACCATCCACCATACTTTGAAGTCCCAGCTATCGATGCGAGCATCTTTCTGCTTACAGGGAAGTCACTGCTGCAGTGACTCCATTAAAGGCACAATCGGCTCGATTCGCAAAGGCAAATTTAGGCCTCAAGTTTAGGTTCAGGTCTGAAGTCTAAGTTTCGACTTGAAGTCTCACTTTAAATCTAACATCTAACTTTACACCTGAACTCTAACTTTACACCTGAACTCTAAGTTTTGAGTTCAGGTCTAAATTTAAACTTCAGGTCTAAGTTTACCTTTGTGAATCGGTCCCAATATCGTTGCTGACCCGAGCCATGTTTGATGAGTCCACTCTTGCAAGAATAAATCCCCAAAACGGAACTTTATTCATCAAAAGCAAAAAAAAATCATTGAGTGTAACATGGATCTGTTGTACATGGTAACACTGGGAAATTTCCCTGTCTGGATTCCCACGCCTTGAAAGGCAGACCCAGGAAGGGAAATGTAGTGATGATTCGCCTCTCCCTAAATAAAGTGAGATACTGTCACAATGATCTGATGGCCCTGTGGTGGACAGGTCATCAGGTCAAATGTAACCATTAGCAAGTCCAGCTCAGACTTAATCGTCAGAAACCCTAAACTTCTTTCAGCTCTAAATTGAGCAGGAGAACTTTGAGTTTAAGCGGACAACAGCCGATTTAGGGTGGTTCAACTAGCCTGATTTCTCTTCCCAACCTTAGAAAAAGGAACATTCTGGAATTGGGTGAGAGCATTTTTAATGTCTACAAGAAACAAATAGGTTATGAGGTATTATACAACTTACTGTTACCTGAATGTTTCTTGGACATTTGTCCAGTGAGGTGGAGGTAGCAAATCATTGACTTTCATACAAAAAATCCCAGACAGCTACCCAGAGCTACAGATGTAGCTGGTAGTAAACAAGAAGCGACCGGATCAACTGTCGGCTTAGGTCTAGACTATAAGTTTGATGGCTGGTACTTCATCTATCAGGGTGCCAGAAGATATTATCTGAGCCATCCTGATTGACCACGGTCCGTCAGAGTTAGAGATGATTACCGGCTTGCAGTCTCCTCTGTACATTCAAAGGAACTTACATCGCTGTGGCTCCTTTCAATGTAGAAAACATTTGGTGGATAGCCGTTGTCGATTTTGATGGCCGCACATCAAACATTTTTTGTTTTTTGTTTTTCAGAAACAACCCCCAACTAGGGAATGTTTTTTTTTAGTTAAAAAAAAACGAATGATCCCTATATCCAAGGGTGTAGGGGGTTATTATGTTTTTTTATGACGGAAAAAAGACATTACAATATCAGAGCTATTAGAGTGAGTGGTTTAATGTTCTTCCTCTGATGGCTCGATGGAATAGCTCTATTAACGGAGCACTTAAAGTCTGCCCATCTCCAGATGAGTCGGTGGACCAATGAGTTTGGCAGGCAGAGTACTCCGTCTCATCCGTGAATGAATACCCAGTCTACCAAACTCTAAATGTGGGACTTAATCAGGTAGAGAGAAGGACTCCCTGCAGAGTGGCCAGCAATCTTTATAGAGTGACAGTTTACAGGAGTACCAGGAAGGAGAGAAGTTCAAGGAGAATATGTGCTTTCATCAGGCCAAGAACATTCTGGGAGTTTGGACGCCCAAACAAACTCATGGGATGGCTATTTTAACACAGTTTAGCTGGACTACTGACACTAAACTGTCTTAGGCCATATTTCAAACTCCAGATAACGTCTGTGATCAATAGAATGGGTTAGTGGGACGACTGAAAATGAACTGGGGAGAGGAGTTGGCCTAACGACAAGGGCGCTCAACCTCGGACCTGGGGAACTGGGTTTGAGTCTCAGTAATGACGCTAAACATCCTGAGATTCTGGGCAAATCACTTAATCTCCCTGTGCCTAACAAAAAGTTAATGTGTGTCCTCATGTAACATAACTGGTGCTATGCAAAACGCTCTGATACCTGATTGGATTCGGGTCAAGTTCGCGCTATATAAAACTCTGCAAAAAAAACAACTGTTGTGGGCCATATTTCACACTCTAGATAGCCTATAAAATAAGAGTCCTTTACCACATTGAAGATAAGTCCACCAAGGCCCCAATGGATCAGGATTGATAACACTGCATAGTTGGAAGGTCGGCCCATGAAACTGCTGAACACCTTCCTCTTTTCTACAGTCCTTGCTTTATATGGGCACCAACAAATAGGACTCTGAGACAGTGAGTGATCAATAGAATGGAACCCTCACTTATCAAGAAATCTAAATGTCCTGTCATCCACAAGTGTCAAACCAAAAACACACTATTGATTTGTTGACCACTCAGAATTATTGAAGTCTTCTGAAGGCAATCAGGTCCTGCGTCTGTCGTAGGTCGGTGGGGAGAGTGTTCCAGGTCTTGGTGGCGAGGTGGGAGAAGGATCTGCCGCCGGCGGTGGATTTCCGGATGCGCGGGACTGTGGCGAGGGCGAGTTTGGCAGAGCGGAGGCTGCGGGTGGGAGTGTAGAAGTTGAGTCAGTCGTTGAGGTATTCTGGTCCGCGTAGTGTAGGGCTTTGTGCGCGTGGATGAGGAGTTTGAAGGTGATCCTCTTATTGACAGGGAGCCAGTGCAGGTCTCTCAGGTGGGGTGTGATGTGGCTGCGTCGGGGGATGTCGAGGATCAGTCGTGCTGAGGCATTCTGGATGCGTTGCAGCCGTCTCGCGAGCTTGGTTGTTGTTCCTGCGTAGAGGGCGTTCCCGTAGTCCAGTCTGCTGGTGACGAGGGCCTGGGTGACAGTTCTTCTCGTGTCCGAGGGGATCCATTTGTAGATCCTGCGGAGCATTCGGAGGGTGTTGAAGTAGGATGCGGAGACCGCGTCGACTTGCTTGCCCATGGAGAGGGAGGAGTCGAGGATGACCCCCAGATTGCGTGCGTGGTCGCTGGGTTCTGGGGCTGTTCCCAGCGATGTTGGCCACCAGGAGTCGTCCCAGGCTGAGGGGGTGCGGCCGAGGATGAGGACTTCCGTCTTGTCAGAGTTCAGCTTCAGTCTGCTGTGCTTCATCCATTCTGCGACGGCCTTCATTCCTTTGTGTAGGTGGGCTTTGGTGGTGTGGGGGTCTTCGGTGAGGGATATGATCAGCTGGGTGTCGTCGGCGTAGGAGATGATGTTGAGGCAGTGTTGTCGTGCGACGTGGGCGAGTGGTGCCATGTAGATATTGAACAGCGTCGGGCTGAGGGAAGATCCCTGAGGGACGCCGCAGATGATCTCGGTGGTCTTGGAGTGGAAGAGTGGAAGGCGAACGCTCTGGGTTCTGCCGGAGAGGAAAGATGTGGTCCATGCCAGGGCCTTCTCTCAGATACCGGAGTCATGGAGGCGTGCTGTTAGCGTGCAGTGGCAGACCGTGTCGAAGGCTGCTGACAGGTCCAAGAGGATGAGGGCGGCAGTTTCTCCTTTGTCCATGAGGATTCGGATGTCGTGGGTGGTGGCGATGAGGGCCGTCTCGGTGCTGTGGTTGCTGCGGAAGCCGGACTGGGATGGGTCCAGGATGTCGTTGTCTTCAAGGTAGCGGGTGAGCTGTTTGTTGACGATCTTCTCAATAACTTTCGCCGGGAAGAGGAGCAGGTAGATGGGTTGGAAGTTCTTGAGGTCCTTGGGGTCCGCCTTTGGTTTCTTCAGTAGGGTGTTGATCTCGGCGTGCTTCCAGCTCTCCGGGAAGGTTGCTATCTCGAGGGAGATGTTGATAGTCTTCCGGAGGTGGGGTGCAACGGCTGTGCAGGCTTTGTTGAAGACGTGGTGGGGGCATGGGTCAGATGGGGATCCGGAATGGATGGAGTTCATGGTCTTGATGGTGTCTTCGTCATTGACGTTGGACCAGGTGGTCAGCCGGCTGGTGTGGGTGGTGTTCTCAGCGGTGGCGGTCTCGACGAAGGGTGCGGGGGTGGCTGTGTTGAAGCTGACGTGGATGTCGGTGATCTTGCTGTGAAAGAAGGTGGCCAGGGAGTCGCACAAGACTTGTGAGGGTGGGATGTCATTGGTGTTGGAGCTGGGGATTTTCCTTTTAAAGTTAAGAGAAGGCTGTGTTTATTTTACATTATCACCAGAAGGTATGAGGGCCTGATAGTGAGCAGTGCTCAGTCAGATTTATGACCCAGAACTGGGGCACAGAGGTGAAGAACTGAAGCACTGAGGTATTTAACTCTTGAATAAAAGTCCTTGTCAACTCAATATTGGAGTGTGAGAACAAAATTGTACTTCTGAATGGTTTTAAATTGGAGAAAATTCAAATGAAAAGTTCCCGTAATAATTAAATTAACTCCTAATTTTAATTTTCTCAGATTTCAAAGTGTTGCATTTACAAACAGTAGCCTTCTTTCTCCCAGTGGCCGGTAGCCATATTTATAACTGATTAAAATGGTGAGTTTTATGGAATCCATATAAACATACAGTTAACTCTTCAGTTTTTCCCATTTCGAAGAGCCTTCTTAACACAAAATGTTTCTCCATTTCCTAAAACAGGTTTTCTCATGGTTTTTAAAAATATTCAGTTTAAATAAACATTTGTGCAGTTCATTTTGTATTTAACTTGATAGCTATTGTGCTTGTTCATTTCAAGCTTCCCTACCATCCCGGACTGAGCTAAGACATTTGCTATTTATCCAGTTCTGTCTTTGGTGAGCCTTAGGTATACCTTAAAGATGCCTTCTGACCTGTTTTTATTGATAGCCTCAGAATTTGGGCATAATGGGACCTCAGCTAATCTTGCTAAACTTCTTAATACACTCCTACTCCTATCCTGCAGTCAAGCCTGCTTGATTATACACCGGCCCGGCCTCTTCTAAAGTCAGAAAAGGCCTTAAGGATGCTTAATAGTAAATACTGATATTTATAGTCCTATAAAACGACATAATATAAGTATCAAGAATTACATAAACAACTAGACAGATGATGGAGAGGTGAAGATCTGGGAGTTAGGTTTGGAAACCGTTCCTCCCACATCTGGAACATGTGGAGGGCAGAGAGAGGCCCCTCCGTGCACACGCCTAACTTAGCAGTAGTGTATGGTTTGACGCTAGAAGTACTATGCAATAAAGAGCATCAGTAGGATACTGGTGTGGTATAGTCCAACCTACATTACATGCAGCATCAGTCATCAAATTAAACCTGGTTTCCAGGCAACGTAAAGATGTATAAAGCGTTCTCGCATCATCTTCCGAGGAAGGATGATTTCTGAGGGACGAGAGTGGCTTTAACAGCAAATTGATTCATTTGTTCGGCAAAGTGTCAATAGGAAAATGTCACCAGGGGCTTGGACGACAGAACGAGGAAGCAAAGCGAGAGGCAGAACAATAAGCGGGGCGACAAGGGCGGACAGAGGAGGCAGCACACGACGAGAAAGGAAAAGGCGAGAGGTGGAAGAGTAATGGGGAGGGAGAATAGGTGATTTATGTGGAGGAGCGAATGTAAAACAAGAGGGAGTGGGTGTTCTAGGGAGACATGGAAGAGGGGATCGTAAAGAGCAGAGAGAAAGTGAGCAAGCAATGCAGATGGGGTGCTAGCCTCGGGTAAGTAAGCACAGGCAAGGCATGTCTGTAACTGTGCTAAAATAATTTGCAATGTGAGAGGAGGAATTAAAGAAGTAAATGGATTGTTTTCAGTGCTTAATTTGAGCCGGTGGTTGCCGATGAGGGCCATTATATTTCCTCTTCAGTCATTTCCTGAGAGCGAGAGATAAAAACAAATTAGGGGAAGAAGGAGGAAGAGAAAGACAGAAAAACACTCACAAGAGTGAGATAAAGAGGCCTGGGGCAGAGTCAAGACTACCAGCCTTCTTATTCCGCACGATGACATTTAATATTTCTGCAGGCTTATGAGCACAGCTCTGGGCACCAGCACTCATTCTTTTACAAATTAAGCACTTGCTATTTCTCAGGTAAATGAGGAAATGTTTGACATATTCCGCATGCGTTTAGGATGTATGCATTCCAAGCGCCGTCTTTTGTACGAACATGTCTTTAGGACCTAATTGTTCAGCACGCAAGTCGTTTTAACGTCTTGCCTTAGGGGGGTGCTGTATGTTGGAATAGTTTAATTTACCATTTCAATTCCAGTCTGCGCAACAGTAGGGAAGGTGTTGGACTTTAAATCCAACACCATTCCACCAATGCGCCCCCTAAAAGCAAATCGTTGGTACGACTTGCATGCTGAACAAATGCGTGCTAATGCCGCACTCCTCCTATTGCCGGCACCGTGTTGGCACAGTGCGATCCTGGCTTCGTCCGAAAGCACGTTTCCCAAATGAGGTTATCTAATAAGCACGAGTTAATGTCACTGGCTGAGAAGCTCAGGCTCTGTCAGTTTTCTGTGCCCCATTCAAAAAGGTTGGGCTTTTTATGGTCAAATCAGCACTGGACTGTTTACAGTGTTCGATAAATAGGGAGGGAAAACTGAATTTCTTTATTTCCAGACCTCAGCTGATGAGGAGGTACAGGTTGGTAGACAGAGTTTAATTTGTAAATTAATACCTGCTGGGTCCCAAGGTTTTTGCGGCCAGTGCTGACAGATGCCAGGATTGCTGAATACCGATTATTTTTATAGGGGCATATTATCAAGCTGTTAGATGTGAAGGACATCTAACCTGAGCTTCAATTGGAATTCCATAGAGCATATTATCAAGCCCATTATCGCTGTTTTAGCGGCAGTTTTCTGCCGCTAAACCGGCGATAATTTTATCGCATGTCTTGATAATATGCCCCTACGTCTTAATTCCAGCACATGTCTCATTCTTTCACCACCATATATTTCCTGGTTCCTTATTTCGCATTTGACGGTTCTTTTTAATCCCTGCTCTTTCCCTTTAACACACTTCCTTTGTCTTTCTCTCCCCCCTCCTGTCCTCCTTTTTGTTTTTTCTCTCTCTTGCTCTGGGTCAAAGTCTGATGAAGAAAAGTAAATGTCAGTCTCCAAAAATGAGTACATTAATAGCAATTTATTTCGGACACTCCCCATAAAATGTAGAAGAGTAATTAAAAACCGCAGACATCATTTTAAATAATATTACACATCATGAATAATCAAGACAGTGCCATTTAAAACATAATTAAAAAATATGCATTAAGCTAAAAGGAGAGTTATTTCAGGTTTTTCAAATGTAAGACTTTTCTAATTTTCCAGGCACCAAATAAAAAGCGGGAAACAGCAAACACCACTGTCCTCACACATTACAGATACCAATATTTTGAAACTTGTTTAAACCATTTTGCTCTGCTTTGGACAAAGGAATGATAAATGGATTTCATCTTCAGTACACTCCAGGCATACATCAGACTAAAGAATATGAAATGGATTTCATCTTTAATACACTCCAGGCATTATAGCAGTAATGAGTTTGTTTTCTCATGATCTTTTCTCTAGAAATGTGTAAAATCATTGAGGGGCAAGTTGCTAAGTCTTAGCATAACATACAGAGGCCCTCATTTACAGGGATATGACGTAGGGCAGGCCCGCTAGTTATCTTGCAGCGCTGCCCTATGCCAAAGTGAAGGGGCAGGAATGCACTGTATTTATGCAATACGGTGCATTCTTGCCCTTTCTCCCAGCACTGGCGCTGTTTAAGCAGTCTAGAGCCAATGCAGGCACCATTGCACTTTGTTGCAAGGAGGGCTGTGTTGTTGGCAGGATTGTTTTTGTGCAGGAAAAGGCATCTTCCTGCACTAAAGCAATCCTAAGAGGCGGTCTTCTCTTTCTATGTCTGCTGCAACACACACAGAAAGAGTAAAGAATTAGGAGAAATAGAGATATTTCACCTCGGGAGGCATAAGGAATTGGCGCTTTTCCAGGTTTACATGAACTTGTAAATCTGGAGCTTCGTCAAAATCCATGAGTGTTGCGTGGGTTAGCCAGAAAGGGCTCCAGGAGAGATTTTTTTCCATGTTATATTTTATGTAACAGTGCTTCCTAGAATAAGAATTTCTCACACTTCAGTTCATGATTGAGGGTGGCACCCTGCACCCCATTGGTAAGGTGTGCCCCCTGCTTGCCAGCCAAGAAATATGGATTAATATGGGACAGCTGCCCAGCCGCTCAGATTCCCTACCTGGAAGAAACAGGAAGAAGAAGAAATGCTCTGCTGAAATCCTGGTCTGCACAAAGAGGACTGCACACTGAAGGACTGCACCTGCTGCACAATTTGGGCTTCAGTAAATGAAGGACTTTGCCTTACTCAAAAAGTTTCAGGAGTGGACTTCCTGAGAGCAACAGGTTGAAAGAGCTCTAACTGCATCATCTCCACTAAGAGGAACACCGCTGGACAGCGTTCAGTGAATTTATAAGGATTTTGCCAGGTGCATTGTCGGTCTCAAAGTCCCAACTTCCCAAGGAGCAACTTAGAGATTCTGCAACCTTGGATTGTTGTTGTGGACCCTTCAAGAGCTCAAAAGGACCTTCTAGAAAAAGTTTGGAATCATTTGGAGAAATTTTGTCAAAAAGTTCTGTAATTTGAACTATCCCGCATTGAGAGTCAAGCTGCCGACGTGGCAGACAAGTGAATAGGGAACGAACTAGGCTACAGCAGGCAAAAAAGGCAGCCCACAACTTGTGACTGGAACACAGTAGCTAGCTTGGCACTGTGACCACAGCACCTCTAGCACGGGAGTGGTGAGACCACTTTAAAGCATGTCAGTCAGGGCAACGGGGTAGTAAGGAACAGTAATCAGAGTTAGCATTTTCTTTGGCTACACATGCAGGGCTGCTCTGGACTTCTCATATCATATAAGGTAAATTATCTAATGCCACTTCAGTACTATAAGATACATTTGACCCTCTCAATATTGCCTGCATTTTCATTCTTAAAAATGTCTGAATGGTGCACATTGATAAGTCTTGCAGAAGAGTATTCCATTGAGCTGTTGTGTTGTCTGAATAGACCTCATTAGTACTCTAATGAACAGTGCCTCCATCAGCAGGTCCCACCCACCACATGATTAGGTGCCAATAGGTGGACCATGTTTAAGGTACAAATGTTGATTACTCCTGAGCTTAAAAGGTCACACAATAGACAAGGGACTCACTTAATGTTCATTATAGAAAGTAGCTCTTAAGGATGTGTGTCAGGCAGAATGGCTGATCACTTACATTCACACTTTGATTGGCTGTGTGCAATTTGCCATATTATGCTCCCACGGCAACACAGAAGTATTTAGCACTCATCAATGGTGCCTAATGATTATCGGCTGCTTCTGACTGCCCATCTCAGCATTATCTGCCATTGCCAGCCCTCACCGCTCCTACTGAAGGAGTCTGCAGGAACCATTGGTGACTGCTTCCAGTCTTCCAACCCATCTAGTTCAGTGACTGGCCATCACAATAGTGACAGAAGACTGTTGAACTGACAATATAAAACAAATATAAGAGACATGAGAGTCAAGCAGGAAGAATGTGTTGTTATATGCTTCAGTACACCCCCCCTCATTTCAACCCCTGCCATCCTTATTAACAGAGTATAGCACTTTATAGTACTTGTATTCTCTTCTCTTCCTTCCTGCATATATCCCTTCAAGCATGTTAACTTCAAAATGGTTTCAGCATAGTAGCCGAATACTATCAGTACTAGTAAAGCACAAAGCATACCTTAAGGTTATGTTGACCAATGCATTAGGCATGTGTTATGAAGCAGTGTACCTCCAGCAGCACAGCACCCAATACCTTCATGCTGGGGAGCTATAAAAAAGAACATGCCATAGGTGTCTAGCCCCACACCTCTAACAGCACACCCTAGCCACAACCCACTGACTACTTTGAACAACAAGCCCGTTTCTTAGATGTGTCTGATCACAGTGACTCGTTCTAATATCTGATCACCTGATCCACTTACCTAATCTTTACCATAACATTGTGGGTTATTCTACAGCGTCTTGTGCTACCTTACAAAGAACCCTACCTGCTCTGCACTTATACCCTATTGACGTTAATTGTAATAACCGTCGTTACCCTCGCTCACTCAGTATACCCACCCTTCCTTTTCGTGGTTGAATTTACAGCACTGTAGTTTCACAAGACCTACACACTGAGGCATCCTCAATCCTTTTTGACCTGAACAAAACCATTCATCAATGATCTTTAAGAACTGAGTTGGCCTGCAAGACAAATGGGGCAAACACTTGTTGGCTGTCACTATGAACTTTTTCTTAAAAAATGCAAAATACCACAAAATTGGAACAACTTGAATAAATGATATTTCATTGTACAAAATCAGAATAATTTTATTTATTTTACCATTTATTGATTGCTATCATGTTACTGTATTCACATTTGCTCTAACATATAAGGAAACTGCTGACAATTTATCCATTCTTTCATAATCTACTTTTACTGTTGATGGGCTCAGGAGAGGAACTCATATGCAGGAACAGTCAAACACATATTGATAGTAAGACGAAGGTGTAGTCCCTAGGTGGACGGGACCCACCCATATTCACACTCAAGCTTGAGATGATAGGATGGGGGAGGATGTACAAGTGAGGACGCCGTTGGGAGTGAGCCATGTTGGTGGAGACACTGCTGGGGAGACTACATCACCCATAACTCCCTGACTCCACAGCGGATGAGAGGGTGCAGTGCTCCTGCAGGACGAGGGAGGCTGCCCGAGTTAGGATGCCTTTGGGAGTGAGGCGTGTCGTTCAAGACACTGCTGGGGAGACTACATCGTCCATAACTCCCTGATTCTACAGCGCATAAGAGGGAACTGTGCTCCCGCATGCAGTGGGAGGCTGTACGATTGAGGACACCATTGGAAGTGAGCTGTGTCTATCGAGACACCGCTAGGGAGACTACATTGCCCATAATTCCCTGACTCCAAAGGGCATAAGAGGGCATTGCACTCCTGCAGGGAGGGACGCACATGGGCGACACCCGGGCAAAGCCCAGGGCAATGGCGGGCCCATCCTGCGTCTGTCGGCGACCGGAAGATGCTGGACTGGGCCACCCAACGAACATTTGTTACATAAAATAGTTGGGCAATATTGTTGGTCAGCATTATATTTGTTCAATTACTGAGTAAATATGGGAAAGCACAATGCAAATGGATACCCCTTACAGCGCCATAAGTCAAAAAGTGTTGACACTATTCTCGAGAGAGTGATTGGGGTAGTCAGCACCGGAATCACATTGACCGAACTCAGGCTATCTATGCGTGGGCGATTCAGTGGAACTTTCTGGGATTATGAGGTAACGCCACACATGGGTCTAATTGAGAAGAGCAAAAACAACAGTTGATGGACAGAATGAAGAACAATGTCATACATTCGCCCCAGTACAGAGATCTGGGCCTAAATCCATCGTTTTTTTGCTCAGCATGCCATTCCAGTTTGAACCCAGCCATATGCAAATCAGTCTTGACCCTGTGCCTCATGGGAACAGTCCAGAATGATGGATTTAACCCAGATCTCTTGACTGGGGGTGAATGTTTTGATTTGTTCTGCATTCCATCCATCAACTGTGTGTCTTTTGCTTTCTCGCCCTAAGTGCGCCAGGTATGCCCAGACGTGGGTCCTGGGCTCACTGTGCCACTGGAATCAAGCTATCCTGGCTGAAGAGGGGTGAAACCCCGAAACCGGTCCTAGGATGCTTGTTTCCGGTCCAGGGAGGACCTGGCTTGGCAGTTCGGGCTGAACTGTTCCCATGAGGCACAGAGTCAAGACTGATTTGCATATGGCCAGGTCTAAACTGGGGTGGCATGGTGAGCAAAAGAATGATGGATGTAACCCAGATCTCTTGACTGGGGGTGAATGTTTTGATTTGTTCTGCATTCCGTCCATTAACTATGTGTCTTCCAATTGAGTAGAGCCAGGTGTAGACTCAGGTCATCGTATTCACAGTAAAAGCCCGGCTGATACGTATATTAATGGAAAGGTTAGTTCAGTTACTTTCAGATGCTCGGCCTCTAAATACATCATTAGCTCTAACTCTTCCCCAGAGCAGGCAGCGAAGAGCAAAATGACTGCCCAGATGTTCATTATGGGAAATCACCATTAGATCAGGTAATGGCAGGAGGAAGAAAAACAGCAGCTGTACTTAGAGGCACTAGAAAAGAAACTGGCCCTCATATTAGTGTGTCTGACAGCAATTGAGGGACATTTAATGGTTAAATCATCCCCCTGTATTAACTGTGCCAAACATAGATGCTCTGTCTCAGGAGACATTAGTAATAGTGCCCAGCGGCTTAAGATTGTGGCAGGAAATTTAGCTTAATCTGACCTGGCCATTCCCCCAAAACCCCCCCAATCCAAATGTTTCATGATCTGTAACGGGCAGCAGGGAGGTGGGCGCTTCTGCAATGCTGCGTGGAAGGGACACGTAGACCCATGCGTACCCCACTGACCTCCAGCTTTGGAATCCATGGACAAGGGTAAGAGGGTCATCGCCCAAGAAAAGGCTGGACCTGTAGCTGCTAATCCTAACACCATCATCTAAAATTTACTGCTGGGATATTGCCTTTATGTCTTAATACTGGCGGGACTACCTCCTTTGAATACCTTTCAAGTTGAATCCTGGGACCAGGTCCAAAATAACGTTGCACACTGGCTAAGAACAAATAAGCGCCTTACTGACATTGAAGGGCAAGATACCATAATGGCCAGACGGGTTAGCTGGCTTGGGCATGATCCTAAGGATACTCCAGGAGACTTTATGGTTGGTAATTTGTGGCACCCCAGTATTGTAAGGCGATTGTTAACTGTTGAAACAGGGGAAGCTTTCTGAAATTCCAATTCCCATTACCTCCGGGGTACTTTTATAAGCCTGCTAGTGTAAGGAAATGCATAGATTTACCCACCTTACATAACCAGCAACTACCGGGACTGCTGAGCACTAATAGATATGATCCCTACCAGGACTGTAATGATGTTGATTGACAGGAATCACCTAGGCACACTAGAATAGATGAATCAAATAGACATGGGCCTTTAACTGTCTGCTATTTATCGAATCCAGTAATTGATTATCAGTTAGCTTCTACCGCCCTGATATAGTTGTGCCAGTGGCTGTGGACAGCTCATCCAGCCTAGCTATCCCTAGGATGCTAAAACTGCCAGCACTAAAAGACCCTGTACTAAATCATCAGCGGCCCTTAAGGATACTGCGCTGGGCTTTGTAATAAGAATGGCAACAGTTCATCAGCTCCTGTGATATCCTGCTGATGCAAGAGGCTTGGGCAGTGGATCGCATAGACTTTGAGGGTTTGAACTCTCCGGCCACACCCTATTGTGTACGTACAGCATCAATGGGCTTAACTATTTGGATTAACTTACTACCTAATGGCAATTCAGAGGCCCTTACCATACCAGGGAATGATTTCCAGGCAGTTTTATTTAAGGGGGATCCACCTCTGCATGACGTACATTTCTATAATAGTGATTTCCTCAATGTGCCAAATCAGAGATTTCCAAAGCTCTGTGAATGCATCACTTACCTTGTGTAGCTTGCATCAGAAAAGCGACACCAGTGATATTAATGGATGGGAGGAGTTTTTAACACTAAAATGCCAAACACACCCAGTTATATATTGGCAGAAGGGGCAGGTGAGGGTGACATATGAAGTAAGGAATTGAAAAGATTTATCACTGCCTCTGACATGATAAATACACTGGATTTGTCAGGGGCCATACTGACCTTTAGGGGTAGGAACTGTCACTCAGGAATTGACTACGTTAACACATGCATCAAATCAAATACCGGTTGCAAAGGGGCAGGATCGCAGAATCTCCCCCTTTGCGACTGGTATTTTTGCATTTGAGATGCGTAAAACCAAAATGCAAAAATCGAAAATTAAGGAATCGCAAAATTTGCAATTACTTAAATTGCGATTGCATTAAAGGAATTGCAAATTGTGATTCCTTAAATGCAATGCATAAAAGCAAAATAAATTGTGATTTCCCAATTAAGAATCGCAAATTACCGTCAATCTAAAGGTGATGGTAATTTGCGATTTCTTTGAAAAATGAACCAAAGTCCATTTTTCTAAGTCCCATGTTACACACACACATGCCCTTGGGGCATGTGTGTATGCACCATGTGGATAAATTGTAATTTCAGGGGTGCAACAGGGTGTCCTTTTGACACCCTTGCACCCTTGAAATTGCATGCGCAATTTGCGAGTACGTAATGGGTACTCGCTAATTGCGTATGCAATTCCCATTCATTCCTATGGGCCTCTAGGCCCATAGGAATGAATGGGAAGACAAATGGGGCAAACACTTGTTGGCTGTCACTGTGAACTTTTTTTAAAAAAAATACTAAATACCACAACAATGGAACAACTTGAATAAATGATATTTCATTGTACAAAATCAGAATAATTGTATTTATTTTACCATTTATTGATTGCTATCATGTTACTGTATTCACATTTGCTCTAACATATAAGGAAACTGCTGACAATTTATCCATTCTTTCATAATCTACTTTTACTGTTGATGGGCTCAGGAGAGGAACTCACATGCAGGAACAGTCAAACACATATTGATAGTAAGACGAAGGTGTAGTCCCTAGGTGGACGAAGACCCACCCATATTCACACTCAAGCTTGAGATGATAGGATGGGGGAGGATGTACAAGTGAGGACGCCGTTGGGAGTGAGCCATGTTGGTGGAGACACTGCTGGGGAGACTACATCACCCATAACTCCCTGACTCCACAGCGGATGAGAGGGTGCAGCGCTCCTGCATGCAGTGGGAGGCTGTACGATTGAGGACACCATTGGAAGTGAGCTGTGTCTATCGCGACACCGCTAGGGAGACTACATTGCCCATAATTCCCTGACTCCACAGGGCATAAGAGGGCATTGCACTCCTGCAGGGAGGGATGCACATGGGCAACACCCGGGCAAAGCACAGGGCAATGGCGGGCCCATCCTGCGTCTGTCGGCGACCGGAAGATGCTGGACTGGGCCACCCATCGAACATTTGTTACATCAAATTGTTGGGCAATATTGTTGGTCAGCATTATATTTCTTCAATTACTGAGTAAATATGGGAAAGCACAAAGCAAATGGATACCCCTTACAGCGCCATAAGTCAAAAAGTGTTGACACTATTCTCGAGAGAGTGATTGGGGTACTGAGCACCGGAATCACATTGACCGAACTCAGGCTATCTATTCGTGGGCGATTCAGTGGAAATTTCTGGGATTATGAGGTAACGCCACACATGGGTCTAATTGAGAAGAGCAAAAACAACAATTGATGGACATAATGCAGAACAATGTCATACATTCACCCCAGTACAGAGATCTGGCCCTAAATCCATCGTTTTTTTGCTCACCATGCCATTCCAGTTTGAGCCCAGCCATATGCAAATCAGTCTTGACTCTGTGCCTCATGGGAACAGTCCAGAATGATGGATTTAACCCAGATCTCTTGACTGGGGGTGAATGTTTTGATTTGTTCTGCATTCCGTCCATCAACAGTGTGTCTTTTGCTTTCTCGCCCTAAGTGCGCCAGGTATGCCCAGACGTGGGTCCTGGGCTCACTGTGCCACTGGAATCAAGCTATCCTGGCTGAAGAGGGGTGAAACCCCGAAACCGGTTCTAGGATGCTTGTTTCCGGTCCAGGGAGGACCTGGCTTGGCAGTTCGGGCTGAACTGTTCCCATGAGGCATAGAGTCAAGACTGATTTGCATATGGCCATGTCTAAACTGGGGTGGCATGGTGAGCAAAAGAATGATAGATTTAATCCAGATCTCTTGACTGGGGGTGAATGTTTTGATTTGTTCTGCATTCCGTCCATCAACTGTGTGTCTTCTAATTGAGTAGAGCCAGGTGTAGACTCAGGTCATGGTATTCACAGTAAAAGCCCGGCTGATACGTATATTAATGGAGAGGCTAGTTCAGTTACTTTCAGATGCTCGGCCTCTAAATACATCATTAGCCCTAACTCTTCCCCAGAGCAGGCAGCGAAGAGCAAAATAACTGCCCAGATGTTCATTATGGGAAATCACCATTAGATCAGGTAATGGCAGGAGGAAGAAAAACAGCAGCTGTACTTAGAGGCACTAGAAAAGAAACTGGCCCTCATATTAGTGTGTCTGACAGCAATTGAGGGACATTTAATGGTTAAATCATCCCCCTGTATTAACTGTGCCAAACACAGATGCTCTGTCTCAGGAGACATTAGTAATAGTGCCCAGCGGCTTAAGATTGTGGCAGGAAACTTAGCTCAGTCTGACCTGGCAATCCCCCAAAACCCCCCCAATCCAAATGTTTCATGATATGTAACGGGCAGCAGGGAGGTGGGCGCTTCTGCAATGCTGCGTGGAAGGGACACGTAGACCCATGCGTACCCCACTGACCTCCAGTTTTGGAATCCATGGACAAGGGTAAGAGGGTCATCGCCCAAGAAAAGGCTGGACCTGTAGCTGCTAATCCTAACACCACCATCTTAAATTTACTGCTGGGATATTGCCTGTTTGTCTAATACTGGCGGGACTACCTCCTTTGACTACCTTTCAATTTTAATCCTGGGACCAAGTCCAAAATAACGTTGCACACTGGCTAAGAACAAATAAGCGCCTTACTAACATTGAAGGGCAAGATACCATAATGGCCAGACGGGTTAGCTGGCTTGGGCATGATCCTAAGGATACTCCAGGAGACTTTATGGTTGGTAATTTGTGGCACCCCAGTATTGTAAGGCGATTGTTAACTGTTGAAACAGGGGAAGCTTTCTTAAATTCCAATTCCCGTTACCCCCGGGGTACTTTTATAAGCCTGCTAGTGTAAGGAAATGCATAGATTTACCCACCTTACATAACCAGCAACTACCGGGACTGCTGAGCACTAATAGATATGATCCCTTCCAGGACTGTAATGATGTTGATTGACAGGAATCATCCAGGCACACTAGAATAGATGAATCAAATAGACATGGGCCTTTAACTGTCTGCTATTTATCGAATCCAGTAATTGATTATCAGTTAGCTTCTACCGCCCTGATATAGTTGTGCCAGTGGCTGTGGACAGCTCATCCAGCCTAGCTATCCCTAGGATGCTAAAACTGCCAGCACTAAAAGACCCTGTACTAAATCATCAGCGGCCCTTAAGGATACTGCGCTGGGCTTTGTAATAAGAATGGCAACAGTTCATCAGCTCCTGTGATATCCTGCTGATGCAAGAGGCTTGGGCAGTGGATCGCATAGACTTTGAGGGTTTGAACTCTCCGGCCACACCCTATTGTGTACGTACAGCATCAATGGGCTTAACTATTTGGATTAACTTACTACCTAATGGCAATTCAGAGGCCCTTACCATACCAGGGAATGATTTCCAGGCAGTTTTATTTAAGGGGGATCCACCTCTGCATGACGTACATTTCTATAATAGTGATTTCCTCAATGTGCCAAATCAGAGATTTCCAAAGCTCTGTGAATACATCACTTACCTTGTGTAGCTTGCATCAGAAAAGCGACACCAGTGATATTAATGGATGGGAGGAGTTTTTAACACTAAAATGCCAAACACACCCAGTTATATATTGGCAGAAGGGGCAGGTGAGGGTGACATATGAAGTAAGGAATTGAAAAGATTTATCACTGCCTCTGACATGATAAATACACTGGATTTGTCAGGGGCCATACTGACCTTTAGGGGTAGGAACTGTCACTCAGGAATTGACTACGTTAACACATGCATCAAATCAAATACCGGTTGCAAAGGGGCAGGATCGCAGAATCTCCCCCTTTGCGACTGGTATTTTTGCATTTGAGATGCGTAAAACCAAAATGCAAAAATCGAAAATTAAGGAATCGCAAAATTTGCAATTACTTAAATTGCGATTGCATTAAAGGAATTGCAAATTGTGATTCCTTAAATGCAATGCATAAAAGCAAAATAAATTGTGATTTCCCAATTAAGAATCGCAAATTACCGTCAATCTAAAGGTGATGGTAATTTGCGATTTCTTTGAAAAATGAACCAAAGTCCATTTTTCTAAGTCCCATGTTACACACACACATGCCCTTGGGGCATGTGTGTATGCACCATGTGGATAAATTGTAATTTCAGGGGTGCAACAGGGTGTCCTTTTGACACCCTTGCACCCTTGAAATTGCATGCGCAATTTGCGAGTACGTAATGGGTACTCGCTAATTGCGTATGCAATTCCCATTCATTCCTATGGGCCTCTAGGCCCATAGGAATGAATGGGAAGACAAATGGGGCAAACACTTGTTGGCTGTCACTGTGAACTTTTTTTAAAAAAAAATACTAAATACCACAACAATGGAACAACTTGAATAAATGATATTTCATTGTACAAAATCAGAATAATTGTATTTATTTTACCATTTATTGATTGCTATCATGTTACTGTATTCACATTTGCTCTAACATATAAGGAAACTGCTGACAATTTATCCATTCTTTCATAATCTACTTTTACTGTTGATGGGCTCAGGAGAGGAACTCACATGCAGGAACAGTCAAACACATATTGATAGTAAGACGAAGGTGTAGTCCCTAGGTGGACGAAGACCCACCCATATTCACACTCAAGCTTGAGATGATAGGATGGGGGAGGATGTACAAGTGAGGACGCCGTTGCGAGTGAGCCATGTTGGTGGAGACACTGCTGGGGAGACTACATCACCCATAACTCCCTGACTCCACAGCGGATGAGAGGGTGCAGCGCTCCTGCAGGCCGATGGAGGCTGTACGAGTGAGGATGCCTTTGGGAGTGAGGCGTGTCGGTCAAGACACTGCTGGGGAGACTACATCGTCCATAACTCCCTGATTCTACAGCGCATAAGAGGGAACTGTGCTCCCGCATGCAGTGGGAGGCTGTACGATTGAGGACACCATTGGAAGTGAGCTGTGTCTATCGCGACACCGCTAGGGAGACTACATTGCCCATAATTCCCTGACTCCACAGGGCATAAGAGGGCATTGCACTCCTGCAGGGAGGGATGCACATGGGCGACACCCGGGCAAAGCCCAGGGCAATGGTGGGCCCATCCTGCGTCTGTCGGCGACCGGAAGATGCTGGACTGGGCCACCCATCGAACATTTTTTACATCAAATTGTTGGGCAATATTTTTGGTCAGCATTATATTTCTTCAATTACTGAGTAAATATGGGAAAGCACAAAGCAAATGGATACCCCTTACAGCGCCATAAGTCAAAAAGTGTTGACACTATTCTCGAGAGAGTGATTGGGGTAGTGAGCACCGGAATCACATTGACCGAACTCAGGCTATCTATTCGTGGGCGATTCAGTGGAAATTTCTGGGATTATGAGGTAACGCCACACATGGGTCTAATTGAGAAGAGCAAAAACACAATTGATGGACATAATGCAGAACAATGTCATACATTCACCCCAGTACAGAGATCTGGCCCTAAATCCATCGTTTTTTTGCTCACCATGCCATTCCAGTTTGAGCCCAGCCATATGCAAATCAGTCTTGACTCTGTGCCTCATGGGAACAGTCCAGAATGATGGATTTAACCCAGATCTCTTGACTGGGGGTGAATGTTTTGATTTGTTCTGCATTCCGTCCATCAACAGTGTGTCTTTTGCTTTCTCGCCCTAAGTGCGCCAGGTATGCCCAGACGTGGGTCCTGGGCTCACTGTGCCACTGGAATCAAGCTATCCTGGCTGAAGAGGGGTGAAACCCCGAAACCGGTTCTAGGATGCTTGTTTCCGGTCCAGGGAGGACCTGGCTTGGCAGTTCGGGCTGAACTGTTCCCATGAGGCATAGAGTCAAGACTGATTTGCATATGGCCATGTCTAAACTGGGGTGGCATGGTGAGCAAAAGAATGATGGATTTAATCCAGATCTCTTGACTGGGGGTGAATGTTTTGATTTGTTCTGCATTCCGTCCATCAACTGTGTGTCTTCTAATTGAGTAGAGCCAGGTGTAGACTCAGGTCATGGTATTCACAGTAAAAGCCCGGCTGATACGTATATTAATGGAGAGGCTAGTTCAGTTACTTTCAGATGCTCGGCCTCTAAATACATCATTAGCCCTAACTCTTCCCCAGAGCAGGCAGCGAAGAGCAAAATAACTGCCCAGATGTTCATTATGGGAAATCACCATTAGATCAGGTAATGGCAGGAGGAAGAAAAACAGCAGCTGTACTTAGAGGCACTAGAAAAGAAACTGGCCCTCATATTAGTGTGTCTGACAGCAATTGAGGGACATTTAATGGTTAAATCATCCCCCTGTATTAACTGTGCCAAACATAGATGCTCTGTCTCAGGTGACATTAGTAATAGTGCCCAGCGGCATAAGATTGTGGCAGGAAACTTAGCTCAGTCTGACCTGGCAATCCCCCAAAACCCCCCCAATCCAAATGTTTCATGATATGTAACGGGCAGCAGGGAGGTGGGCGCTTCTGCAATGCTGCGTGGAAGGGACACGTAGACCCATGCGTACCCCACTGACCTCCAGTTTTGGAATCCATGGACAAGGGTAAGAGGGTCATCGCCCAAGAAAAGGCTGGACCTGTAGCTGCTAATCCTAACACCACCATCTTAAATTTACTGCTGGTATATTGCCTGTTTGTCTAATACTGGCGGGACTACCTCCTTTGACTACCTTTCAATTTGAATCCTGGGACCAAGTCCAAAATAACGTTGCACACTGGCTAAGAACAAATAAGCGCCTTACTAACATTGAAGGGCAAGATACCATAATGGCCAGACGGGTTAGCTGGCTTGGGCATGATCCTAAGGATACTCCAGGAGACTTTATGGTTGGTAATTTGTGGCACCCCAGTATTGTAAGGCGATTGTTAACTGTTGAAACAGGGGAAGCTTTCTTAAATTCCAATTCCCGTTACCCCCGGGGTACTTTTATAAGCCTGCTAGTGTAAGGAAATGCATAGATTTACCCACCTTACATAACCAGCAACTACCGGGACTGCTGAGCACTAATAGATATGATCCCTGCCAGGACTGTAATGATGTTGATTGACAGGAATCATCCAGGCACACTAGAATAGATGAATCAAATAGACATGGGCCTTTAACTGTCTGCTATTTATCGAATCCAGTAATTGATTATCAGTTAGCTTCTACCGCCCTGATATAGTTGCGCCAGTGGCTGTGGACAGCTCATCCAGCCTAGCTATCCCTAGGATGCAAAACTGCCAGCACTAAAAGACCCTGTACTAAATCATCAGCGGCCCTTAAGGATACTGCGCTGGGCTTTGTAATAAGAATGGCAACAGTTCATCAGCCCCTGTGATATCCTGCTGATGCAAGAGGCTTGGGCAGTGGATCGCATAGACTTTGAGGGTTTGAACTCTCCGGCCACACCCTATTGTGTACGTACAGCATCAATGGGCTTAACTATTTGGATTAACTTACTACCTAATGGCAATTCATAGGCCCTTACCATACCAGGGAAGGATTTCCAGGCAGTTTTATTTAAGGGGGATCCACCTCTGCATGACGTACATTTCTATAATAGTGATTTCCTCAATGTGCCAAATTAGAGATTTCCAAAGCTCTGTGAATACATCACTTACCTTGTGTAGCTTGCATCAGAAAAGCGACACGGTGATATTAATGGATGGGAGGAGTTTTTAAAACTAAAATGCCAAGCACACCCAGTTATATATTGGCAGAAGGGGCAGGTGAGGGGGACATATGAAGTAGGGAATTGAAAAGATTTATCACTGCCTCTGACATGATAAATACAATGGATTTGTCAGGGGCCATACTGACCTTTAGGGGTAGGAACTGTCACTCAGGAATTGACTACGTTACAAATGCATCAAATCAAATACCAGTCGCAATTGGGCAGGATCGCAGAATCTCCCCCTTTGCGACTGGTATTTTTGCATTTGGGATGCATAAACCAAAATGCAAAAATCGCAAATTAAGGAATCGCTAAATTTGCAATTACTTAAATTGTGATTGCAATAAAGGAATTGCAAATTGTGATTCCTTAAATGCAATGCATAAAAGCAAAATAAATTGTAATTTCCCAATTAAGAATCGCAAATTACCGTCAATCTAAAGGTGATGGTAATTTGAGACTTCTTTGAAAAATGAACCAAAGTCCATTTTTCAAAGTCCCATGTTACACACACACATGCCCTTGGGGCATGTTTGTGTGCACCATGTGGATAAATTGTAATTTCAGGGGTGCAACAGGGTGTCCTTTTGACACCCTTGCACCCTTGAAATTGCATGCACAATTTGCGAGTACGTAATGGGTACTCGCTAATTGCGTATGCAATTCCCATTCATTCCTATGGGCCTCTAGGCCCATAGGAATGAATGAGAAGCAATTCCTTAATTGTGACTCGCAATTTGAGGGTCACAAATAAGGAATTTGTAGGAATCGCTATTTTAATTGCTATTCCTAGATGCATAGCCAATAGTGAATCTTTAATTGCTATTCATTACAATTCGCAATTAATGATTCGCTATTGGCTATTTTGATGCATGTGTACCTAGATTTTCATTTCCCGCAGTCTTACACTAGTTTTCTCCCAATGTAAACTTATAGACCCACACTTTGGGGATCATAACCCGGTCGAACTTAAGCTCGCTGTATCTTCCCAGAAAGATTTCAAGACAGTGCCCGCTCTCACAGATTTATCTATGTCTACCGACAACCTTAGATTATTTAGAGAAATGGGAGACCCTACTATACTTTTAGAAAAACAATCACAGAGAATACTAACTTAATATTTAAATTCTTATCAGAAGAGGCTGATAAAGGGCAGGTAGTTGATTCATTTGAGGTTCAATGTAATAATATTTGAAACTCGTTAGCCAAGCCAATTGGTCCAACCCCCTAGATCCGTCGATGGTTTAATAATGAATGTTCCAGGGCAAACCGTACATTGTGCAAAGCCTTAGTACTGAAGCCCAGACATCAAGCCCGGATTACTATCCTGCAGAAACAATATAAATTGGCAATAATCCTAACGCAGCAATGGGAAACACATAGGCATACCGCCCGCACTGAAAAATAGTAAACTCTTCTAGGAAACTGTAACAAATATGCGCACATTAGATCAAAGAAACCTCCCATCAGCTGCCATATAATTAGTGAGGCCTGGGTAACTCATTTTCCACAAATTTAGGGTTCTATGAGGATGGCGAATGGACTCCAGTCTGCCCGCCACCCTAGTGGTGCTGGGACCGGCCGCCAGTGGTGCGTCGGTCCCACTGTGCCAATTAGGATGCGACCGCCACCATGTTGGTCGCATCCTGTATATTTAACATTGTGGCGGGTGGTGCGGTATTCAGCACCCACCACAATGTTAAAAGCGCATGTTGTGCATTTGCATGCACAACGTGACAGGCACTCCGTGGTGCCTGCCACCTTATGCATGCAAATGTCAGGGGGTACCATGCAATGGGCCCCCAAAGGCATTCTACGCATGCCTTTCCATGGCGGAGTGTCCGCCATTGAAAGGCATGAGACCGCCATCATCGTAATATGCACCGCCACCATATTGCAGGTCTTTTCCATCCGGTAGGCAATCGGGCAGATTGACTACCGGCAGAAAACTGGCGGATGGTGTTTCCGTCCGCCTGGGTCCCCACCGCCATCGTAATATGGCAGGGGGAAATGTTCGTCGGGCGGACGGTGTTAGAATGACCAGCGGTGGCGATCTGCCCGCCATCCTAATAGACCCCAAAGTCTGCTCCCAGGGAAAATGTTGCACATAATATATTGAGGCAGGAGGTCTGCTCTGAATTAGTCCAGTTCTCTTTACAGAAAGTGATCATAGCTATGCCACAGAGAGCTAGAGGTAAAGCTTCAGGACCAATGTGGTTTCAATTGACTTAATCAAAAATAACATTAATATTTGGGCCCTGTTACAGGCTAATGTTCATAATAATCTCACAGAGTCTACTGTCCCTAACTCTTGGGCAAGTTCAACAACAGTTCTCATTTTTAAGAAGGGGGACCATTCTAAACCACAATGTTATCGATCCATTTCACTGATAGACATCACTGCAAACATTCTTGGGAGGGTCTTACCAAGAATGGGCCACTGATAACAATATCCTGCACATCAGCCAGTATGGCCTTCGTTCTAGAACTGGCACAATAGAGCAGTGACTGAATCTGAATTTAATAATCAGGAAATATATAGTGGCAAGGCGGGTACCACTCTATGTAGCCTTCATGGATTTGACCATGGCATTTGATTGCGTTAATAGATCAAAGTTAAGGAGAATTTTACTAGAAATGGGTTTAGATGGAGACCATGTCAACATGCTAGTAGTATTGCACACAAATACAAATGCCAGAGTGAGGTTTGGTCGGGGGGTGGCGAAGTCTCCAACAAAAGTGGCATTAGGCATGGTGTAAGGCAAGGCTGCATGCTCGCCCCTCTGTTATTTATTTTACATATCATCAATCTTCATCCCTATCTGACTAGTAGCACGTAAAATGTACCCAAGATTAACAGTATCTCTCTTCCTGCACTATTTTATGCAGATGATGCTGTGTTATTGGGCCGCATACCAAAGGCTTTACACCAACTAGTTCACTCATTTGTGGGCTTTATTGCCAATCTAGACTTGTTGACTAATTTAAAAAAATCTTATATTATGACCTACGGTCTGAAGCATTCACGCATTGCTGGCATCAGTGCTGGCCCCGATCTTTTGTTAAATATTGATAATCTCCCATATTTGGGTATCACTATTAGTGCTGCTGGAACTGTTGCACCCAAAGCAGGATAAAGCTCACAAGAGAGATAGAATCTATGTTGAGCCTCCACAGTCCTGTGGGTGGAAAGCCTCTGCCCCCTTTGGTGCAGATCTATGTCAGGTGCTCGTTTACCCGAAGATGTCTTGGCGCTGCCTTGACTAAGGATGATTAGAAAGGGGGGATAGGTACAATATGGCCTCCATAGATTAGAACAGCCACATTTTCAATGCTTTCCTGAAGAGTAAAAGTTTCTGGGAATTTTTCAATCCAAAGGGATAGGAATTCCAAAGTTTTTACCACCCCAACGGGCAAGTCTGAACTTTAGGCACCTCTATATTTTTGATGCCAGAGGAATGTAGAGGTCTAGGAGGTGTGTACCAGCGAAAACGCTGACTAAGGCCCACCGGTCCGATATTATGTAGTGCCTTAAAAGCAATGCACAGAGCCTTGAATGCAATCCGTTTTTTCATAGGCAGCCAGTGCAGTTGTTTCAATGCCGTGGATGCTTAATGGATTTTTGTGAGGCCGAAAATGAGACGGGCTGCGGCATTTTGTAAGGTTTGAAGTTTGGATAGCATTTTCTGATGTAAACCGATATATAATCCAGCACAGTAGTCCAGTTTGGACCAAATTAGTGCTGACATAATCAATTTTTGAAGATTAGTGGAGATATAGGGTAGAATCTTTCTCAGAATCTTCAAAAGAAAGAAAAACAAGTAAGCTATTTGATTGATCTGGTACTCAAAGGATAGATTTTTGTCAAAAATGACCCCACGATTTCCAACCCTTTCCACTGGAAATGGGACTGGGGCAATATCTGATGGCCACCAGTCCAAGGATCAAATGTTGGTGTCGTTTCCAAAAAGATAGATTTCGGTCTCAGCTGAGTTCAATCTCAGGCAGTTTTCCGCCATCCGTGTTCCAATATTTGCCATACAGAGGTGGAATTAGGAGGCTGTATGGACCGGATTTCCTGTGACAGACACAACAATTTGCGTGTTGTCTGTGTAGGAGACAACTGAAAAGCCAAAGGTTCTGACAAGTTTAACCAGAGGGCTGATGTGCACATTGAATAGGGTGGGGCTTAGTGAAGCCCCTTGGGGAACACCACAAGAAATATTCCACATTGTGGAGGAAACATTTTCTAGAGTGATGTTTTGTTCCCTATCCACCAGAAAGGACCTTAATAAGGAGAGGCCATTGTCACTGATACCTAGCTCATACAAGAGGTTTGTCAGAATAAAGTGATTGACAGAATCAAATGCCACTAAGAGATCTAAAAGTATCAGGGCGGAGTTGTCTTCTTTGTCAATGATAGATCTAATGCTCTCTGTGGCTACTATGAGAGTCGAATTGGTGCTGTGCTGGCTACGAAACCCAAATTGTGAATCGCTTAACAGGATATTTTCATTTATGAAAGCAGATAGTTGTTGATTGAGAGCTTTATCTAATATTTTGACTGGCAATGTACACCAATAACATCATATGGGGCAGGAATATGGGACATTTCAGATTGCTCTATGTTGCAGAGAGAAGAAAATAGATTTTGTAGAAAAATGCTGGTGGCTCCGATATCAACCTCTCATTACATCTGCCAAAAAGAGTCGTTGATGGATTCAACCCAGATCTGTGACTGGGGGTGAGTGTCTGAAAGGTTTAAGCGCTCCGTCCATCATCTACTTATGTTTGCCCTGATTGCATTGTATCATAGATTATTCCCTGTGTTTCCTCTAGGTCTCCCAATTCACTTTGCACTTGTAGATCATTAACTCTTTTATGATAATTGAATTAATGTATTTATTAACTTGTGTCGAACTGTTCCTGCCGTTTCTGTGTGCTTTAATGGTTGTTCGCAGCTGACTAAAGATTTAAAACTGAAAAATGATTAAATGATCGGATGATAAGATGTTTGATATGTAAGGCAGCACCTGAGCATTTTTCATATATTTAGCCCAGAACCTCTACCAGCACTCCATAACCGCAAACTGAAATAATAGGATGAGAAGTAGCTGTCCGAAAAACAATGACATAATATTTTTGAAAACAATATTGATTCACAAAAATATGGGATAGAAAATATTTTTTAGAAAAATATTTCCAATATATACTTAATTAACAACAACATAAATACTGATGAGCAAAATATAACCAATATCTATGTCTACTGATGCCACAAATATCATAAGCAAAAATATAACTACCCATGAAATAATTATAGAAAAAGTCAAAAATAGCAAAACACACAATATCAACTACACTAGCATCTCAAAAGTGTAAGCCAAAAGTTGAAAAATAAACTATAACTCTATTTTAATTAAAACAAATAAAATTAATCTCTACATAAATCAATAATTGTTGTAACTACATTATTCACATGTCATAGCAATAATATAAACTTCAAACACCTTAATAAAAAAATAAAATACATTTCTAAACATCAAAAAATTAACAAAGAAAAAATTATTCCAACAATTAACATAACATGCAAAATACACATAAATAACTAAAATAACACAAAACAAATAATATATATTTCACAGCAAAAAGAAACAACAATTAGCATCCAACATAAGAGGTATTGTTGAATATAGATACATCTAACTAAATTAACACTAACCAATAAAAAAAAAACACAAAGAAAACTAGCCAAGAAAAATATGAAATGAATTAAAAATAAACTATAAAAGGAAGAGAAAATGTCAACACTTACCACACCAAAAACACTAAAGCTGCAAGACAACAACACTGCCGGATTGCCAACAGAAGAGCAAACAAGAAAAACTATGTTCACAAGTAAGTAAAACATTTTTAATAACATAGTTGAAAGTATCATGTAAAAAATACATTAAAAAAGCAAATAATGTGACAAACTCTCTATTTTTGTCTACCAAACTTTAGGTGCTACAGAAAAAGTACAACTCCATCTACAACCTAGGTACTCACTAATAAAATTCAGCAATTGAACATGTGGAAAAAGGCACAGAAAAACTCAAATTAAACAACTTCTAAATATCAACTAAACCGTAAAAGTAAGAAATAAAACTAAAAGCCCTCAACACCTGCAAACTGGCCCCAAATAAGGGTCCGATTAAAATGCTGGTTTCAATTCCGGCCGGCTGATTACAATACAGCAGATCAGAATGGAAACCGCCCGGTCCTCACAGCTGGAGTCCGCCAGTCGGAACCTGCCCGTAATCCATATGGACGGCGTTCTATACAAAGTCTGCCGGAAACCATGCATGGTTTCCGGCAGGCTTTGCATAACGGGCTTTCCCACATGGAAAGCATGTTTGGGGGACCCTAGCAGGGCCCCCCTTTGTTTTCGGCGTCCAGTTGAGGGCCAAGTGGGCACCTATGGGGCTCCCTTGTTGTTCCTTGGACCTTGTGGCAGGCACTTTAAGGTGCAGGGATTAACACAGTCTCCCGTTTCTCTATGGGAGCTTGTGCTGGCTGGTTTAAGGCTGTAACACAAACTCCCATAGAGAAATGTGCGAATGTGACTGAACCATGTGTGGTTGCACCATAATTAGGCGGTCGGGACCACCGACCCGAGGTTGGTCGGTCCTGTTTCTGCCACGGTGTTGGTCGGAGGAAACTCGGACTGACATTGACATAAGCCCCCTAACAGCCTCATGCATCAACCCAAAATCCAGTCGGTAAAATACCGATTCGCTAATAGCTCCCGGTATTAAGTTAAAAATACCCAATCCCAATGCATCAACCCAAAAGCAGAAATCGCTATTTAAGGAATCCTTAAATAGCGATTCTTTAAATAGGGATTCCTTAAATACCGATTCCTTAAATAGGGATTCCTTAAATACCGATTCCTTAAATAGCGATTGCATTTAAGGAATCCCAAAGTGAGATTCCTTAAATGCAATGCATCAAAGTTAAAAAATTAGCGATTTCGCTAATAGGGGGAGCAAATTACCATGAAGATGAAATGCATGGTAATTTGCAAAAACTTTGAAAAATGCACTTTTGTGCATTTTTCAAAGTTTCATGTTGCGCACACACATGCCCTTAGAGCATGTGTGTGTGCAACATATGGGCCTGGAGGCCCATAGGAATGATTGGGACGGCATTCCTTAATTGCTACTCGCTATTTGCTAGTAGCAATTAAGGAAAGTTAAGGAATCGCTATTTGAATAGCGATTCCTACATGCATAGCCTTTTGCTATTCCTTATTAGCGAATCCTTATTTTTCGCTAATAGGGAATCGCAAATGCTAATGTTGATGCATATGCCCCTAAGTGTTTAAAATATATCTGATACACCAGTTTTCCCCTGACAGAAAATAAGCCACCAGGGGCCGTTTTACACTATGCAGCACATTTTTCTTGTTTGCACCGGGCACATATTTTAAAAGCGCGCCACCCCCAAGGCAGCTGCAAAGTTGTGCTGCCCTCAGACAGTGCATTCAAGCCAAATACAGAGTGGCTTTGAAGCAGCTGCTCCATGTTTCACTGTGCAGGCGTAAACCTGTCTGCACATTTAAAAGGGGTGAGAGATTCCCTTGCAGGTGGGTGCAGTGAGTGACTGCACCTGCTTGCAAGGGGATGTCTAGAGGGTCCATAGGACCTCCTTCATCCCCTTCAGAGGGCTGCCATCAGTGAGTTCACTGACAGTGTGCCACCTTTGAGGTAGCGCACTGTCAATGTGCCTCCTGACAGCTTCTTTGCTTCTGCCCATATCTATAAAATGGCACAGGTGTAGAGGAAAAGAGTTTCCCTCATTTGCATCGTCCACACTCCCATACATATGAGGGAACGCCCTCTGATGATAGAGCTGGGGCTATATGTGTGCTAGCGCTATCTGTATTACAGACTGGGCGGGGCAAGTGTCTGCGGGCCCTTCTATAATACCATGGTGCCCTGGGGCTCAGAAAGTGGACGCCAGCACCCGCTGCTCCCCAGGGCACTTTGTATAATATGGCCCTGATCTACCTTCAACGGAAATCTGAAAAAAAGAACTGCAATTACGTAAGCAAGTATAAAATGCTAAACTTTTGTTGTGATATTTTATGAACATTTGCAAAACAACTGTAAAGTTTTGCAATTTATTTAACTTTATTATTAAAATATTATCAGACAGAATGTGTAGGAAAGTTGGTTTCTGTTGCAGTAATCTCCCACTTTTTGACAGACTTCTGATGCAGATTGACTGAGTATGCCCTGGGTCCCTGCCAATCAGGTTCCCTGTCAACATGAACTCCACAGCTCCATGATGGCTTTACTGAAGACTGAAAAGTTTAGTATCATACCTCTCAGCATAATAAATCCACACTGCCAGTGTTGGATTTATTATAAAATGCACTCAGAGGGTATCTTAGAGATGCCCCCTGAAAAACGACCAACTTCTAGTGTATTAGCTGACCGGTCCTTGACAGCCAACCACCAACAGACAGGTTTCGGGGCTCATGAACTGAGAGCATTTGTGCTCTCATAGGTCAGAAACAAAGCCTGCGCTTAGTGGGTGAGCTTCTCACCTCCCGCTAGCACGAACAGCAGCATTAAGTGTGAGCCTCAAAGGGTCTCCCCTTGTGTTATGCTGATTTGGGTAGCTCCAACTAGTGGAGATCACCGCTCCCCCGTCCTAGCCCCACTTTTTGGTGGCAGGACAGGCAGGAAAATTAGTAAGCAGAGTAGGAGTGTCCACCAATGGTTGCCAGGAGCTCAACTTAACCCCTCTCTTGAAATGTCTTCATCTTGGGTTGGAGTACTAGGCCCAGTAGGAACAGGGAGGTGCCCCTCTCCCCACAGGGAGGGGACACCATAAGGGTGTGTTCAACCTAGGAGATAGTAGCCATTGGCTACTGCCTTCCAACTTCAGAAACACAATTAAATGTATTTTTTACTGCTCCCCTGAACCTTGTTCTGCAGATTCGATGAACGATGAAGAAGGACTGAAGAGCCATGCAGCATTGGAGAAGACGACAACTGACTTGGCTCCAGCCCTACAGGCCTGTCTCCTCCTTAAGCGACCCTGCTTCAAGAAACCAGCGTGTCCCACAGCCAGCAACTTGTAAGAACCCTGGGGACCTGCGCTGCCTTCAACAAATACTCTTTTCTCCCATGGACACTGTATTTGTCCAGTAAAAAAATGAACCCAAGGACTCCGGATCCCGGCGGATCCGTGACACTTGCACCACTCTGCACCCGATGCCCAAGACGTGAGTCCAGGTGGCCCATCAACCCAGTAATGTCTTCCTGGGGATCCTGACCTAGGATCCAGCATTGGACACCTCTCCTGAACTTCCTCACAATTCCTGCAGCCTCGACTTGAAGGGTCCTCCCGACCGCAACCAGATCCGATGAGAGAAACTCAACACATAAAGATACCCCTGCACCCGCAGCCCCCAGGCCTTGGAGTGACCACATGACGGTGTTGCTGCATCTCTCCACTTTCCAACTCACCTCTCTAGTCATAGGATTCCTTCAGCCAGTCTTCGGCCTGCAGTCATTTTCTTCAATCAAGGTTCTCCAGTGATTTATAGGGGGCACTCAACGCCTCCTTTTCACCCTGCACCCGGCCACCCCTGTGCCACTGGTGGTGCAGCTTTGGTGCTATTTGCTGGTCTCCTTAGTGGTGACTTCAACCCCCAGGGCCTGTGTTCCTGAACCATGGGTACTTACCTGCAACCAGTGCTTTTTCGATGTATCTCAAGCTCCCATAGGCTAACATTGGGCCTAGTTACCTCTGCACCCAGCCTCCCTAGGGCTGCTGGTGGTGAAGTACCTACCTTGGTCTGACCCCTGCCCAGTGTTGGTCAAACCCTCCAAAGGCTGAACATGTAAATCAAGTACCTACCTGAAATTACTTACCTATCTTTCCTCCGATAGTATTGCATTGTTTTTCTCTGTATTGCCCGAAGTGTTGGTTCTGAGAATAATTCCAAGTATCTCTTTTGATCTTGACAAATATTACATGCATCTGTAAAGTATTTTGAAATCTATACAAACATTTGCCAGCTGTATATTGAAAGTATTACACTTCCAAAAAGTCTACTTACCTGTAACTGAGTTCAACCTGGTTCCTAAAAATAAAAGTAACTAAAGTAATCTTTTTGCAAACATTGGCCTGGAGTTAGTCATTGAGTGTGTTTTCCTGCCTTGAATCAGTGTGTGCAACAAATTGATTCACACTACCCTCTGATAAATTTAACTGCTCCACCCAGCTACTACTAAATTGAGAGTAAGGTATTATCTATTTTATTCGCTGCTATACTTTTGGGGACTTACTGGACTCTGTGCACACTATATCTCTTTTTGATATGGTATATACAGAGCCAGCTTCAACAGAATGATAGAAAGAGCAATATATATCATCTCACAGAAAGGCACTGAGGAAAATAAAAATTATGAGGCCTATGTGTCCCCATGTGCCCCCCCAACGCTTATGTGCACATGCATGTAACCTATGCATTTCCCCTCCATGGCCTTTCTATCATGATGCTTATGCTATAACGTGGCCTGCCATCATCCAGTCTCCCATGAGAGAAACGACAAATCTGTATTGAGGCCTACACGTTTTGCATCATGTTTTCCTGCACCACATGAAAACCCGTGTTTTGTGGCTCAGCCAGACCCGAAAAGAGGTTTCAGGCCTCAGACGTTCAGAAAGCTGCAGCTGCGTATCCTTGGCCTTGCACACTTGGGCCTCAGCCAAAGGGGCCCTGTCAAAGGTGCCGAGACAGTATTGAGCACGGTTATCTGCTCACGTCAGTAAAAAGCCCATAGCCCCCATGTAAGGCCTCTGCAGTAAATGAAGTAAATGAAGAAATAGATGCCACATCGGCTCTTGGTGATGGGCAACCTATGTCACAAATCAGTCCCTGCTCCAGACATCGGATATCAGATAAAACAAGAAGTGCTGGTCGTCCTGACACTGAAGGCCCCACTGAAGGCCTCATTTCCAGACTCCCCGGTTGCACAGCAACCCCTCCCCACGTCAGCTACACGTCATGCTCGAGTCGAGCACAAGTAAGGCAAAGTTCCAGTACAATTCCAGCAGATCACGCAACCCTCTCCAGGTATCCACCCACCTATGACAATTACCTATTATCATCAAGTGGACGCCCACATGGACGCCCACCTCACGCCTACCTACACACCCACATGCTCTTATCTCATTCTCTTTTGCTCTTTTGCTTACGTATATTATAGAAATGTATATATACTGTACTCTGTGAATAATGTTTTGAGAATACTTTTGAGACCCTTCCAGATCCCTTGTGGTGATGGTACTATTCTCCCTATGACTCGAGTTATTGGAATAAAGCCCTTTTGAACCTGATACCACAGACTCAGCCTCTTGCTTTATGCATGATCATATTGATATTATAGAATTTCCGAGTGCGTAATATTTTATTTACGACATAATGGCGCCCGAACAGGGACAAATCTCCTTCCCCATGCGCCGGAGATGAAGGTCCAGTTTTGCCCCCTTCCACAGCCGTGACGGACTTCAAGTGTACACGCCGCGGGATTTCCCCGCCAACTCCCTCAGGCCAACGAAGGAGACGGACTGCGACCAGGCATCCATACGAGGCGATGAGGATTGCGGATTGTCCCGACCCAGAGCCCACCCTGCGAGAGAGCTGTGTCCGAGGTTTCTAGAGATCCACCCAAGATACGCCATTCCCTGCGCAGCGTCAAGTATCCGAGGCCTTCAAGTTCAAGTTCAAGTTCCGCTTCCCGGTGAGTTTCTCATGGGGGTTGCAATACAGACGGGTTCATTTAATGAACACGGTAAAGATGTGTCTCACTTGTGAGACCGGTATGTTCAAGAGCATGCATTCAAGAATTAAAGTTCAAGTTTTCAGGTGCACCGATTTAACTGTATGAATGTTATTGTCTTAGTCAGGTTCAGTTAGGTTTGAATGTGTCAGGTTTTTATGTAGGTTTGTTTCATTGTGATTTTTGTTTTTGGTTGATTGTGATTTTTGTTTTCGGTTACATTCCAACATGCCGTTGTTTTCAAAACTGCGTAAGATATGTACCAGGAAGGGTGTACTAGAGGAACCAGTTAACATTCCGCCTAGGGACACACCTGGACATTTCATGTACTGTAAGCATGGTTTAGATGCCGTGTTGTTTTTAGAACTATGGGTGGATTACACAAAGGATTTAGAGACAAAGTATAAATGGCCTATCACGGGAACGTGGGATGCGGAAAGCATTATGAAAGTAGAGGAAGAAATATGGAAAAGAAAATCTAGACCTGCTCAGAAGGACGCCATTGAGTTGTGGCGCAAGGAGTCACATAGAAGAACAGAAAAAGAGTTCCACAAAATAGAGAGAAGTAAAAATGAGTCTGAAAAAGCCAAAGAAAGGAAAGTACAGGAGGAAGGGGAACGGGTAAAAAGAGAGCAGATAGAAAGAAAAAAGAATACTGTCGTTGCTGGTATTTACCCCGTCCTTTCAGAGGAACTAGCAAAAGTGACCCCAGTAGAAAGTTCCATTAGAGAGCCACCGCCAGTACCCCGAAAAATAAAACAAACAGCATCCGAAAGGTTTATTAACACCTATCTAGAGGAATCCCCACCAGCATACGTGGACGGATCTCTCCCTGCACCCCCAACGCAGGAACAGCTCCAGGAGCTCGAGGACGGCGGGGAGGGAGGATCCGGAATAGCGTCAGGAGGGGGGCCGACAGTAAAAGTAGACATCCCTGAATGTATATACGATCCTGATCCGGGAAAGGACAGAATGCTCGTGTTTTCACTACGACTTAGACGAGCAGTCACAGATTTGGAAAAGTTACCGGATATGGATAAACATCTAAAGAAAATGTACACATTCATAAGAACAGGGGAAGGCTCGGAGAGCATAGCAGATGCTGTACAAAATAGAAAAGTGATTATTAAGAACCATATCCTTCGCTTCCTAGTTAACTGTCTGATCAGGGAAAAAGACGAAGGTAACGGGGATGTAGACCGTCGTTATATTGGTTGGAGTGACCGCATAGATGCCGGTCAGCATGATAAATCAGGACAGACAGACAACATGTTGGCCAAAATCAGAAAGGCAATAATAGCGTCACACGAAGCAGGACCGAACGAAAAAGGTGCGTTATCATCTGATGATGATGAAGTAGGGGACCAAGATAAAATACAATATGTGGGCCATGCCCGACGATTCGAAAGGCCCAAGGGCCTAAATCACCGCAAACAGGCAACGGCTATAAAAAAAAGATATTCCCTTGAAAGTCTGTTCCAAATCACCGACAAAGCGGTGAATGAATGGTTAGGTAACAAACAGCCCTTCACCCCAACCGAAAAGGAACTAGCACGGTCAGCCACTCTGTGGGTATCCCAATATGATTTATATAATAATGATATCGTAGCACAGACGTTCTTGAGCCTTCCACCAAACGAACAGCGCATAGCTGGTGTTTACATGGTCCAACATTTAATAACATTGTATGAGAGCCAATATTCTGGTCCTGGTCTATTGTATAGGTTGCTGGACGACATAATACTAGACAGATGGATGAACTTGGGTACAGAATTGATTAATGTCATCTTGGATCAGCGACATAAATATATAGTATACGTAACTAGGTCCCTCCTTCCCGCTCCACCCCAGGTTAAAGGGCAGGTGTACGACAAGTTGAACCCCCTACGGGAGGTTCATCCTGTAAAAGGTACCAATAACGAACTGCAACGGGTGTATGTCTACACCCCTTTGTCAAAATTAGAGATACTGGAAATGAAAAAAAATGTTACCGTCCCATGATAAAGGTCCAGGGGGTTTTCACAGGGAACTAAAAGACATTCTCCGCTTAGGGGAATATACATATGCAGACATTCTAAAGCTATTAAAAGTACTATTGCCTGCTGGTATTTACGAGAAGCTTAAAGAAAAAGACTGGGAGGTGGGAGAGAAAAAGATCGTCTGGGATGTTTTGCAAGGAGAAGAAGACGCAAGAGGCCCGGGGGTTGGTCTGGGTCCCCGAGCTAAAGAATTACCTGAACTCCTTGTGCAAGTTTTGCCGAGATTATTAACTACCAAGAAAGAAGACTGGGATGCTATTTCAGCTTGTAAACAGAAACCAGACGAGGACACTAGCTCTAGGTTTGAGAAATGTTTCACTATCAATAGTGGCCTTAAGCCTGGTAGCGATTCATATCCCCATCTTTTCGTGAGCAAATTAGTAGAAAATTCCATACCTGAGGTAAAGTATAGGGTACTGAAGGTTGAGAGCACTTGGCAAGCAAGCAGCCCTTCCCAAATGTTACAGATGTTACAGTATCACCAGAACAGAATTAGAGAGGAACATGACCAAGAAAAGAGACGCATGAAAGACACAAAGATGAAGATGCTGGTGGCCCAATCAACACCGGCAAACACAAACACGAACAAGAATAGCACGAAACAAACTGCTGGGACTTGTAATTACTGCAAGAAACCAGGCCACTTCATAAATGAATGTGCAGTACTTAAACACAACATAGCCATAGGTAAAACAAAGCCTCGTCAGTTTCTTCCCAAGGGCAGTAATACACATCAGGAATCAGATACGTTTCCACCGCCGCCACCGCCTGTCCATGCACCTGCACCAGCCCGTGCCACAACACAAATGTATGAGCACGCCCGAACTACCTATCCAGAATACCAAGCATATTCATGAAGCAGCCCAGAGAGGGAATTCGACTTGCCCCTTATTCCAGTTCCTGTGGACCAAGCGGGTCCCTATGTACATGCACGTTTACTAGGACAAAAGAAAAAGTTTTTGATTGACACAGGGGCGAGTAGAACAACTATCAGTCATTCCGAGGTGCCAGGGGCACCCCTCTCGGGCTCAAAGAGTGTATCCCTGGGATTTTCAGGTAGACCTATTATTAATGAGGTTTCGGAACCAATCTCCTTAGGAGTTGGTCCACTAATACACACTACAGACTTACTGCTCACTAAATCATGTCCAGAAAACTTACTTGGTATAAAAACATTAAAGGAACAGGGAGCGATTATCTGTTGCTCGCCAGAAGGAGTGCGACTGTATTTACGTGATTTCAAGGGACATTTTGTAATGAAAGATATCGACATCAGGCTCCAAAATGTACCACAGCACCTATGGGCACAAGGCCCGACTGATGTAGGTTACATGAACATTACACCGCACCAGGTCACCCTCAAGGAAGGTGTAGTGCTGCCACGAATTAGACAATACAAAATACCACCTGAGGCTGAAGTAGGGTTACTGAAAATAATAGATGACCTAATTACACAAGGGGTGGTGATTGAGACTGATTCGAATGTATGCAATTCACCAGTTCTTCCTATTCTTAAAAGAACTGACCCCAATACACCACCTGTATATAGATTAGTTGTGGACCTGCGAGAATTAAACAAATGTGTGGTGCCACAGTACCCTGTGGTCCCGGACATCTCTTCATTATTGACTGCCATTGATGCACATGCTACGTTCTTTACAGTTATCGATCTGAAGAACGCTTTCTTCAGTGTCCCAATACATCCAGACAGCCAATATCTTTTCGGTTTCAGTTTAAAAGGCCGTAGCTTCAGATTCACAAGAGCACCACAGGGCTTCACGGAAAGTCCTGGCATCTATAGTCAGGCACTCAAAAGACAACTAGACAGTATTCATATGCCTAGCTCTACAGCACTGATACAGTATGTTGATGACATTCTCATCACTGCAAGATCGGAGCATGATTGTGAAGATGCTTCACTGACGGTTTTACACTTTCTGGCTGACAAGGGGCACAAAGTGTCCCCTTCGAAGTTACAATTCTGTGAACAGCAAGTGGCGTACCTTGGGCACTTGCTATCCAAGGAGGGTAGGAGACTGACACCAGAACGTATACAATTGATTTCTGGCCTTTCACAGCCCAAGACGCAAAAGGAGGTACGTGCATTCGTAGGCCTCACTTCATATTGCAGGCAGTGGATCCCCCAGTATGCTTATATAGCCAAGCCCCTCATACAGTTGACGACACAGGAGGCAGCTTCTACTAATGTCCTCCCTTGGACACAGGAACACACTGTAGCATTTGAAGAATTAAAAAGAGCTTTATGTCAAGCACCAGTTTTAGCGATCCCTGATTACAACAAATCTTTTATGCTTTTTGTGACCGAGCGGGATGGAACAGCACTATCTGTCCTCACACAAGATCATGCAGGAAAACACAAGCCCTGTGCTTATTTCTCTAGTACATTGGACCCAGTAGCCCAGGCCTTGCCTGCGTGCCTAAAATCTGTTGCAGCAACGGCCTTAGCCATAAGACAAAGTGACTCGATAGTGCTGGGCCACCCCCTGACAGTACAAGTACCACACGCAGTAGAGGTTCTCTTGAACCGAACCCAAACACAACACCTGACTGTAGCGAGACTGACAGGTTATGAGCTGACGTTATTTCAACCACACATAGAGATCAGACGATGCAACATACTGAATCCTGCTACACTTTTGCCCTCGAGTACAGAAAACGTTCCACCACATGACTGTGTTGAAATAATACATACCGTGACTAAGCCAAGACAAGACTTGACAGACATTGCACTCCCAGACCCCGACCTAACACTCTATGTTGACGGCTCGTGCATGAGGACGGGGGCGGGAGAATTAGTGGCAGCATATGCAGTGACCACTGCTACTGAAATCATAGAGACTAAAAGAATAGACATACTGTCAGCACAAGCAGCAGAGCTCATCGCCCTGACACAAGCGTGCATAAGAGCTAAGCACTTGAGAGTAAACATTTACACCGACTCACAATACGCATATGGGGTAGTTCATGACTTCGGAGTACTGTGGAGAGAAAGCGGTTTCTTGACCTCTCACGGGGCCAAGATACAGCATGGCCCCCTTATTCAAGCCCTTCTGGAAGCAATACATTCACCAACAGCCATAGCTATCCTGAAATGCAAAGCACATACTAAAGCCACAGATACCATTTCTCAAGGCAATGATCTGGCAGACCGAACTGCTAAACAGACAGCTCAGACTCCACTAGATATGACAAAGTCACAGGTGCCATCAATGTCCAAAGCCATGACAGTCAGGGATCCTTCCAAGGATGTACAAGACATACAGACACATGCTACTCTAGACGAATTAAAGAAATGGTCGGAACAAGGAGGGGTAGTGACTGATAAGGGTTGGATGACTAAGGGCAAAACAACATGGTTTCTTCCTGATTCGATGGTACAAGTGATCATAAATACCGCACATAGTCCTGCACACTTAGGAGAGAAAGCAATGCTAGACAGCTTACAGAATATGTGGTTCAACAAGCACCTGCGTGCTGCAGCGAAACAAAAGGTCTGAACATGTATGATCTGTTGCCAATTCAATCCAGGTAAAGGCATACCGATGGAACAAGGTGGATTCCATCCACCTGACCATCCTTTTAAAGTCCTCCAAATGGATTATATCCAAATGGACAGATGTAGAGGTCACAAATATGTCCTGGTAGTAGTGTGTTCACTGTCAAGGTGGACCGAAGCTTATCCAGTCCCTGATTATACTGCTGTAACTACCGCCAGACAATTGGTGCGAGAGTTTTTCCCACGTTATGGATTACCGCGTGTCGTATATTCCGACAACGGTCAGCCTTTCTCCTCTGAACTCATGAAACAAGTGTCCCTTCTGTTAGGGTATACCTGGAAGTTCCATTGTGTACGACATCCTGAGGCAGCAGGCCTTGTAGAAAGACATAATCAGACCTTAAAGATAAAACTAGCGAAGATTTGCGCAGACAAAGGTGTAGATTGGATGGTAGCCCTGCCGGTTGCCCTCTTTTACATGCGAATGGTAGCCCATTCTAGAACAGGCTTATCTCCTTATGAAGTGGTCTTTGGTAGACCACCGAATATGTGGGGCACTCCAATGCCCACAAAGATCACTGATATTGATAGTAACATGCTGACAGATTACCTGGCTTCCTTGATGTCTGCACTACTCTCTTGTCGTTCGCAGGTTGCTGCCGCCTTCCCTGACAACACCCAGGTCAAAGAATACTCGATCGCTCCTGGGGACTATGTACTGATACGGAACTTTGATAGATCAAGTCCTCTTGAGCCGAGGTGGAAGACGCCAAAGTTGGTGTTGTTGACCACAAGGACCGCCGTTAAAGTCGAAGGACGGAAAGGATGGGTTCATCTTCATCATTGTAAACGCTACTTCGGGAATAACGATTCGTTCAAAAAGGACACTAACTTTTCGGACTTTGAGCCCCCTTTACTAGAGGAGACTCCGCAGCAGGAGTACAAAGCTAAACTTAGATCTCATAAGTCAGAACCCGTTTGATCAATTAAGTCCACTAGGTGGTGAAGCGGTTGAACATGTACTCTGGCTTGCATAAGATCTCGAATGATACTAAAGATAAAAAGAGCATGATGAAAAGCAAATACTGTAAAATATTACGTGGTAGATATATAGTGACTTTGATTTTTCTATCTCTTCTGTGTATCATGATAATATGTATGAGCCTAATACTACATGCTATTTTTCCTCCTATTGCTTCACTCTTACACTCCTCCACTAATGATACCATAGTACACACATTTAGTGATCTGCCATCCCATGAGCTAACATATCGACTTGCCTTACGTAACAATACATTTATTCAGATGCTGCACCATTCACATCAGACTAGCAATGCTACAGACTGCTGGGTCTGTGGCCGACTTCCCCCGCATCAGAAGGTGAAGGGAGTGTTGCCTCTTTTCCCTTTTCCGTTCTCCCATAATGGATCTTGCGGAGCATGGTTTGCCTTAATGACATCCATCAACGGTGATGCCAACGAATGTCAAGACAAGGAGTGTAGGGGCGAGTGGGTATGGGGTAACTTGAATAAAGTCAAGAATGAAGCATGTTTCCCAGATGAAGAGGGTCTTCCCCAAAGGAAAGGTACAGATCTAGAAAATGAAGAGTATCTGCAAGGAAATGCGACCCTCGATTTTATAGTGTTGAATGTAAAGCCCCTACACATGTCAGGTCCATCCTCAATTACTGTTCTGCCAGTGAAAGGGAACTTGTGTGTCAGAAAAGAAGGCTCGGTACATTTGGGACACAGCGAGTGTAATACTATAATAGTGTTTAAAGACAAAGGAAAGTCCTATTTCAGAGCATCACGACACACCTATTTTATTTGTGGCCAGACAGCCTATGTGCAATTGCCCTTAGACTGGGGTGGGACGTGTTACATATCATTTCTTTTACCACCCGTTTTCTTGGCCCCATCGAACTATCATCAAGATCTTCGACTCACACTTGTCAGACACAGACGAGAGCTCGGTGCCTCTGGCATTGACCAGACTGAGACAGCTTGGGAGCAATACACGGATTTCAACAAAGGATTCTTTTTCTTCATAGGTCCCGTCCAGAATAGTAAACTTATCCGCAGGCTAACAAGGATTCTAGAAACAGTTGCTAATGTGACTGCATCGGCCCTGGGGAATCTGAACCAGGAACAGTCCGCTATGAGACTGTTCGTTCTTCAGAATCGTCTTGTTCTTGAAGTCATCCTGGCAGATAGGGGCGGGGCTTGTAGGGTCATCGGTTCTAGCTGTTGCGTTTTTATTCCTAATAATGCACCGTCTGTATACAAAGCAATAACAAGGCTCCACAAGATTGCCCAAAGCATACATCAAGACCCAGGCACGTGGACTTGGTCCAGTTGGCTCTGGGGATTAATATCGGCATGGGGATGGAAAGTGTTGACCATCTGTGGATTGATACTGTTAATGATTTTCAGTTGTTGCCTATGTCTGCAGTGTGGCCCGGCCATTTGCGGCCTGTGTGCTACTGCATGTGTTCCACATCCCCATATACAGAGCATTGAAAATGGAAAAATAATGCTGCAAGAACAGATCGACTGTCTCATGAGAATAGATGTGACATGAAGGGTCCACTAGGGGACAAGGAGAGAATGAGGAAAATAAAAATTATGAGGCCTATGTGTCCCCATGTGCCCCCCCAACGCTTATGTGCACATGCATGTAACCTATGCATTTCCCCTCCATGGCCTTTCTATCATGATGCTTATGCTATAACGTAGCCTGCCATCATCCAGTCTCCCATGAGAGAAACGACAAATCTGTATTGAGGCCTACACGTTTTGCATCATGTTTTCCTGCACCACATGAAAACCCGTGTTTTGTGGCTCAGCCAGACCCGAAAAGAGGTTTCAGGCCTCAGACGTTCAGAAAGCTGCAGCTGCGTATCCTTGGCCTTGCACACTTGGGCCTCAGCCAAAGGGGCCCTGTCAAAGGTTCCGAGACAGTATTGAGCACGGTTATCTGCTTACTCCTACAGAGCCGCATTCCTGCCTGGAGAAGGAGGGATAAACATAACCCATCTGCAAAGGAGAAAGCCTAGCCTTTCTGTCTCTTTTTGTGAGATTACAAAGCTCACGTCAGTAAAAAGCCCATAGCCCCCATGTAAGGCCTCTGCAGTAAATGAAGAAATAGATGCCACATCGGCTCTTGGTGATGGGCAACCTATGTCACAAATCAGTCCCTGCTCCAGACATCGGATATCAGATAAAACAAGATGTGCTGGTCGTCCTGACACTGAAGGCCCCACTGAAGTCCTCATTTCCAGACTCCCCGGTTGCACAGCAACCCCTCCCCACGTCAGCTACACGTCATGCTCGAGTCGAGCACAAGTAAGGCAAAGTTCGAGTACAATTCCAGCAGATCACGCAACCCCCTCCAGGTATCCACCCACCTATGACAATTACCTATTATCATCAAGTGGACGCCCACATGGACGCCCACCTCACGCCTACCTACACACCCACATGCTCTTATCTCATTCTCTTTTGCTCTTTTGCTTACGTATATTATAGAAATGTATATATACTGTACTCTGTGAATAATGTTTTGAGAATACTTTTGAGACCCTTCCAGATCCCTTGTGGTGATGGTACTATTCTCCCTATGACTCGAGTTATTGGAATAAAGCCCTTTTGAACCTGATACCACAGACTCAGCCTCTTGCTTTATGCATGATCATATTGATGTTATAGAAATTCCGAGTGCGTAATATTTTATTTACGACAGCACACAGTTACTTGGGCTATACTTAGAGTCAAGAAAGCAAAAGCACTGAGAAATCTTTATTTGGAATTGTACAGAATACTAATCGAATGCATGTTAAATGATGTTGGTATTAATGTGAGAGAACACAACCACCCCCCTAAATGTCACCGAAATTGAAGTTAGGCATGCACTTCAAGATTTAGGAAAGGCAAGCACTAGTTCCTAAAAGCACACTACTAAAATTTGAAAATATATACTCCCTAAAGTACTCAAACATAAAAGTTCAGCTACCAGCTATACCCACTTTAGAACGATTAATAGGATGAACTAAGAAAGCCACCAGTGACCCTCCTGCTGTCCCTAGAAAATACAAAGACATCAAAATACCTGAATACTTAACACCACACATAAATAAGAACCATTCCTCCTACATGGCAACCAAAATAATGATAAACACATTATAATATTTCTTTTCAGCAGAAAACTAAGCCAATGTGAAACATGGATGATGGACGGAAAATTCTAAATGTTCCCTAAACCATTCACTTAGAAATACACTATGCATTGTGTATATCAGAACACTAATATACCCCTAATATATGAATTTTGACCTAATTAACAAAGAAGCACTTAGTACAAACTACTAACCTCCATTAAAATTAAAACAAACCACTCCCCACATAAAATAAACTGTACCCACACAGCCATTCAAAGATCTTACTACCACTTTAAACAAAGCATTTGGAGGCATCCCCAACAATCTGCACTACGTTTAAAAAATGCAACAAACAGTCAGTTTGCCTTTGAAATATAAAGCTAATTGCATTGGCCTATGTTACTCTTACAGAGGTAGCTAACCACTGCAACTTACTTATAGAAAGCCCATATTACCAACAAACAAACACAAACTAAATTCCCTCATAGACTACTTATAAGACGCTTGGGTTGGCTGACTGAACGCTCCAGACACAGACGCCAACCCAAATTCCACATCCAATGGGGGAATGTCTGCAACAGTACCATGGCTCATGAAGCCAAAACCAACAAAGCAGTAGAAGGATGGCGCAATACCTTACAGGCTGCACGAGGAAGACGCCAGTCTACACTCTACAAATTTATAGAAGCCCTTCAAAAAGAACAAAGCTACCAACAATAAGAAATCAAGCAATTGGTAAACAAAACTAAATCAAAAATAAGTAAACAAGCCAGTAGAATGTTCGACATGCTACAATTTAAAGACAGAGGGCCTGATTACGATGGCGGCGAGACTGATGCCGACAGGCTATAGTGGCGGTCTCCCCGCCATCATAACCAAGTTTACCGCCTGCCACATTAGGATGGCGGGTGGTGTGTTGACGGTCAGAAAGACCAACCGCCATGCATCTGACAGGCTCCTTGAGCCTGCCGGTGCATTGGGGGGAATTGTATTCCTTACAATGGTGGTGGTGCCTGCCAGGCACCGTTTTAGGGATTACAATGTACTTTTCTGCCCTCCTTTTGAAAGGGCAGGCGGAAAGGGACTTTGGGGGCCCTTAGCGGTCCCCACCTCCCCCTTCCCACCATAAACGAGACCTGGGGGGCTATATCCCTGCACCATGTGGCAGGCACCGAATGGCACCTGCCACGTAGTGCAGGGATATGTGCAGTGTCCCCTTTTTTGTCTGGCAATGTGTGCTGCAGCCAACAGCACACGGTGCAATACAAAATATAGGCATTGTGACCACCGTAGTGGCGGTCACATTTTAATGCTTATGGCGGGACCGCTGACAGACTGTCGGGCAGTCCTGTTTCAGATACGGTGGATCCATCCGCCATCATAATCAGGCCCAGAAGCTTTATAAACAACAAAGGAGTACACTACTTAGGGCCCAATTACGATCTCGTTCGGATTGGCTCAGAATCGGTTTCGGGTTTGCGGAATACGAAACGGAGCCCTTGTGTCCGAATGAATCTTAGCCAGTTCTGAATGACCGATTACGATGCCCGGAAACCGTTAGGGCTGACTGAATCAGTCCCGAAAGGCATTCATACAGATTGAGCCTTTCAGAGCTGATTTGTACAGCTCTATTGACAAGGTTTCTGAGCAAGTGATTACGATGACCAATTCAGACAGCCGTTCCGGATCCGTTTCTCTGGAAAGAATTGGCTACTGGAATCTGTCTTTGGGGGCCCGTAGCAGGCATGCCTTCACCCAGGGCCTTCTGAATCAGGCCCGTGGGGCTACCCATGGGTCCCCTCTTCCCAACCATGCACAGTGTGGCAGGTCCTATGGGGTGCCTGCCATAGAGTGCAAGGTTTTCCTCAGCCACCCCTTTCTCCAATGGGAGCCTGTGTTCTCGTTCGGAACACAGGCTCCCATTGAAGTCAATGAAAGTCCGACCGAATCGTATCTGGAAGCATCCAGACACATCCATATCGCTCAGTCGGACTCACCGAGTCGTCCGAAAAGCATTCCGGAACTGATTCGGTAGGAATGCTTTCCGGACAAGATCGTAATCGGCCCCTTAGAACCAATAGCAAAATCTCTACTTACCTATGCTCTATAAAACAAACCTTTGCAGTGGTATACACCACCACAAATTACGGACTTTTAAATAAATATTAAATAATTATTTTATACATCAGACAAATACCATAGAAAAGAAGACTGATAAGTAAAAAAGATTTTTAATAATGAATAAAAAATCTGAACATCAACAACCACAAAATCCAACATCAGAAATAAACACAAAATAGCAAATGTACATTATGCAAATGTAAACTAACACATTGTAGTAACAGTAAATACACATTCCATAATAAAGTATAACATTTCCCAACCACAAATAAATAATAAGGGTGGGCGGAACTAATAGAGTTTTACTCTGTGGAATTCCATGGAGTGAAACAAAAACTCTGCAAGATTCCGCAGAGTTCTGCCCACCCCTACCAAGCTAATGGTGCATTAGCTTGGGTAGCCGTGAGAACAGCACTTATATTAGAATCTACAAGCAGCGGTGTGTGAGGAAAGAGCAACGCAATATTGTGTGTATTATTTGACTTTGCCACACAGATGGCTGAATGGACATGGTTGGCTTCCATGGTTCAGAGGCAGGCGTGGCTGCTGCACGGGAGCGTGTCAGATAAGCCCATGCCTGCGCGAGCAGGTGTTTGTACATATAGGCCTTAATACTGAAAGTTTTCCCAGGAGGGATTAGGCACCCAGTACTTAAAAACAACACAGATTCCCCTCTGGCCCTGTGGAGACGACAGCCGGCAGGTGCTAGTGTTTAGAATAGAAAAAAAAGCCAAGCGCTAGAAGGTGCCTTGAAACTAGGCCTGGGTGGTAAATTCCGTTCCGCTCATGGAATTTGGGTAATTTCGCGTTCCGTGGAGAACGCGAAATTGCCCAAAATTCTGCATTCTGCAGCTTTGCGGAATTTTGTGCTTGTTCGCGTTCTCAAAAAGCGTGTTTACGAGATATATCCAACTGAGCACGCAAACAGCGTTCGCTAACAGGAAAAAAGCATGGCGAACAACTAATTCCGCGTGTTTGCGGAATTTCTGCATGCTCGCGGAGATTTTTTAACATTTCGCAGAGCTTCGCGTAGCGTGACTACACGAATTCCGCCCAACCCTACTTTAAACAGGACTTGCCGTCCTTCTCCCTTCCACACAATTCTAGCCTTGAGGGACTGTTGGAACAGGAGATCTGTCCTTCGTGGCAGCATAAAAGATGTGGTTGCTTTTCTGATGACCCCCCAAAGCCAGGCATGAGTCACCTATCACCTCTGTTTGCTTTTCCATAGCTGCAAGACTTGACTGCTGAATGGCAAAGCAACACTTGCTGCGTTTGAGCTGTGTTTACTCTTTTAGCAACAGGTTAGAGTAACCACACATTACTTAGTTTCAGAGTTACTGTATGAAGGAAATCCCGATTAGAACATTATGATAGGTTTGTGCATTGACTGCACCAGAGTCTTCCAAACCGAACAGTGACTGTGGCTGTTGGGGGCAAAGAGCATCCATTGAGAACACCTAACAAGTAAGAAATGTATTTCAGCTCTGAAACAAAATTTAGTTGACGAAGGGCCTGCCTTTCCCCCATTCACGGGCTCCTTGTCTGTTCTGAAAAGATCTCAGCACCTCAAATCCAAGCTTGACGCAACTGCAGACCCTCTGATTGTGATGGAAACGGGCTTGTGGTTTGTGAGCATACTTCTGCTGATGATAGCCACCCAGCCTATACAGTATGTCATGAGCGCCATGTCTTTGGCATGTAGCTCTTCTTTGGAGGATCACCTTTCTGGTGTCCCTAGCAACAGTCTTGTCACTTGACAGTATGAACTTGTTTTCCTGCTGAGTCATGGTAGCTGTTCCTGTGCTCTTTATGTTCCCTGAAACCGCAGTCCCTGGAAGCGTGTGCAGTCTGGCAGTCCCACCAGCCACTCAGTGTTTTTTTTTACATGCTATTCCTTGCCTTACATCATATTTTCTAGTTCAGAAATGTATTTATTAAGGAATAAGCAAATCTCAATATAACACGGAAAATAACAATATAAAGTCACATGAAATATCTTTTGAATATAAGGAAAAGGTGGGTATATATACAATCATAATTGGTCTATCTAAGCATGAAAAATTGATAACAATAGAAAAAGAAAAATCACACAATGTACAAACTGTAATTCAGAGAAGAAATAATAGAGCATATAAAAAGTTAAGATTACAGAAAATCAGGGAGGTTTGGAAACTTCTTGTTGTATAGGAGTTAGAGAAGATGAACGCTTAGAATAGCTTCAATGAATGTTGTAACAGGCAGCCACATACTAAGACGTTTCGTGGCCATGGTAATGGGGTACACAAAAGCTGTATCTAGCCTATGGTTATAAAAGATAGCATACCACCAAGCTTGATAGGATAATTTGTTACGGTCTTTCCAATTTTTAGTAATCTGTTGAAAGGCAACTGCCAATAAAAGGTCAATAATTCTTGTATTAGAGGAATGATGCGACCATATCGGGGATAAACTGCCCAAAAATACATTGGGAACAGAAAAAGGCAATTGAGAGTGAAAAATTAAGTTGATTTGGGCCCAAACCTTTCTCCAAAAAACCTGAACGGGTGGACATGTTAAAAGTAAATGGTGAAGGTCTGCCTGGGGGAAAGAGCATGTCCAACATGCATCCAAAAAACAAGCATGTTGTTTATGCAGAACTACTGGAGAGAAAAGTAACCTGTTATAAATAAACAAAAGTGTTTGCGTGGTATTAGCAGCTCTTGAGGATTTCCTAATCTTACTCCATATTTTGTTCCAGAGAGTGGTTGACCAATCAACTTCAAGATCTCTCTCCCAGGCAAGTTCTGTCTTGGATTTGACATGTGGGAAACACAAAGTTTGTAAATAATTATAAATGGCAGAAGCTTTGGGGTTAGTTTGTAGTAGGGAGTGTAGTTTATCAACCTGAGAAATGAGAGGAGTAGTGAAAGCGGTGGGGGGTGTGCAACAAGCAAATGCTTCAGAAATAGCTTGCTTTAAAAGTGTATATTTAGAGTGAAAGGAGGATGGTAAATCGAACATACTTTTAAGCTATGTGAAGAACATGATTTGGTCTTGCTGGTATAACTGGTGAACCCATTCTAAACCCCTTTGCCTCCACGTTTTCCAGTAGAAAGGTTTATCCTGTATCAGTATCATATTATTATTCCATATCGTGGAGTTAGAGAGAAAGGTTCCATTCAAGGAGTCATTGGAGTAAGGGTGGGCGGACAACTCTGTTCCGCCCACGGAATGTGCGGAGATTTGCCCTTCCGCCTTCCGTGATAATAGGCGGAGAAACAAGGCAAATCTCCGCACATCCTGCCTCCCGCCCGCAGTATTAAATACATTAAAAAAGCTATTTTTAAATAACCTTACCTTATCGGCGGCATCCCCGGTGTTCCATCCTTCTCCACCAGCACGTCTTCTTCTGGGAACTGCGCATGCGCGGGAGCCCGCGCATGCGCTTTCCTCGGCAGGAATGCTCATGTGCGGGCTCCCAGGACCTTGCCAGCTTTATTCTGTCCACCATAACATTTTGCGCTGGATCTCAGTAGGTAAGTAGAAGCATTATTTGTTGACTCTTTATTAAATTGAAGTTTAACATTAATAAGTTCTGATAAACATTCTTTTGACCTAGAAGAATAGAAAGAATGCTCAAGCTCTTTTATCTTGGCCAGGAGAGACATGGTAAGCTCTTTTGACTTTTTGCATTTTCTAGATACATAGCCAATAATAAAGTCTCTAGCTGCTGACTTAAAGGCGTCCCAAATCACGTCCAAGGGAAGGTCATCGGTCTGATTGAAAAAAAAATATTCGTTAAAAAATTAAGTGAATGAGGAAACAAAAGATTTGTCTAATAGAAGGGAGTTATTGAAACGCCACTTCTGTGGGGAGCATGTATTCTGTAAAATGTCTAAGTGCATTATGATGGGGGCGTGATCAGAAATCAGGATAGAACCAATCTCTGCTGCAATTAATGACTGTGATAGGTAATGAGAGATGAAAAAATAATCCAATCTTGACTGAGTGTGATGAGCTGGGGAATAACAGGTGTATTCTTTAGTAGTGGGATTGCATAATCTCCAGGCATCAATAAGCTTGTATTGTTTGATAGTTTGCATAAATGACTTGTGGGCTTTTTGAGGAACAAAAGAAACCATAGAGTTACGGTCAAGGAAGGGATCATACACTTGATTACAATCACCTGTGCGTATGACATTTTCATCAATATATTCTGCAAGTTGCTGTGCTAAGGTCGACCAAAATGAAGCATCACCAGCAGTTGGAGCATAGATATTTAACAAGGACATTGGGACTTTATCAATCATAAGGTTAGTGAATAACCATCGACCGTTTTCATCAGAACTGTGTGATAACTCTTTAACAGAAAGTGATTTACGGCACAAAGTAAGAACCCCATTCTGTTTCCCATCACCCGGCGAATAAAAAACCTCCCCAACCCAACCCTTTTTCAATTTAATGGATTCTTCTGCTGTTAAGTGAGACTACTGTAAACATGCTATGTCTGCACCAAGCTTGGAGTATGAAACATATAACCATAAGAAAAAACAGATAAAAAACATATATACCAGAAGATAGACCAACCAACTGCAATACAAACCAATTGTATAGACAAGAAGTAGGGATAAGAACGATAAAATGAACTAACATGTGACAAATGGAAAATGCAAGAGAGAAAAACATTATGCGCAATATTGAGACAAGCAAATTAACCTAGGAATTTGCCAAAGAGAGAAAGATGAAAAGAAAGATAAGGAATAAGAGATAGGAAGTAGAAAAAAAAGATAATATGTAAAGACAAATTAGAGACATGTGGCACAAAATGAGTGAGGAGAGGTAAGGGTACTGTTGAAAATAGGGAGAGGAAAAAGAAGAAAAAAACGAAACCTAGAATGAATCCAAAACATAGAGAGGATGGGGAGGGATGAGGCCACATGGAATGATGACACGTCCGGACTCTACAGGATGAGACGACACAACTTCGGGAAAAGCAACCACAGACAGGGAAGGGCAACATGAAGAGGAACCTGTAGGGAAGCAAAAAACTGGTTAAACAACTGCAGCATATTTAAAGATATAAGCAACTATTAACACCTTTAAATGTATATCCACTAAAAAGCTAACATTAAAGCACACTGAGTAGTACACAACCAAATGTAAACTATTAAATAGTCAATGAGCTACATGAACATCTTCAGTGGAGTAGCAATTTGAGATTGTATATAGAGTTCCTGCAATAGGACAAACATCAAGGACGGGATTTTGAAATGTCCATCTTGTCAGGGCAGTGGGCATTCAGGAAACGTTTGAGCTTTATCGGATCTTCGTATGTAATGGTATTATTGTTGAAGGTTACTTTGAACAGACAAGGATGGAATAAGTAAAATTGTGCACCCATAGAACGCAAAGCAGGTCTCATAGACAAAAACTCTTTCCTTCTATCTGCTGTGGGTTTTGCATAGTCCTGCAAAAAATAAAGTTGGTTTCCTGAGGATGAAATCCACTTCAGAGAACGTACTGCTGCTAAAACCTCGAGGAGGTCTGTGTACTCTAGAAAGTAAAGTATAACACCTCATGGTTTGCGCTGAGCAGATGACGAAGAATGCAATGGGCCTAGTCTGTGAGCACGTTGAATGTTCAAGATGGTGGTTTCTGCCAACTTGAGCACTGTCGGCAAAAAGGATTTGAAAAAAGCTATAGGAGCCGATCGTTCTGAACCTTCCGGCAATCCGTAAATGCGTAAATTATTCCTTCTATTCCTGTTTTCAAGGTTTTCAATCTGCTTCTGGCAAGAGGCAACCTGTTATTGAAGCGCTACCACTAGGGCACAAGTCGAAGTCAGAGAGTCCACACATTGTTCTACTGCTGTAATTCTCTCCTCCATTTTTGTCCACCCATCAGTTAAGACTTGTATCTTTGAATTAGTCTCCTCCACAAATGGATGTAACGCCCTAATTTCTTCCGAAAGAATGTCCAAAGAGACTGACGAAGAATGCTTTGTAGGTGATGGCGGGTCTTTTTCAGCCGCTTGGTTGAAACCTTGGTGATTGTAGTGGAAGAGGTAGAAGCACCCTTTGGAGAAGAGGCAAGAGAGTCCTCCTTTCTGAAGCGGTGAGCGTAGGAGTGTGCACGAGAATTAGATGTGTGACCTGCAGGAGTCACCAATAATGTAACTGTTTTTAGTCTGCCCATGTGATGGAACTGCTCCGATGGTCTTGCCTGGAATAAAATGGATTAAGGAGAAATAAAGTCCATAGCAAACAAGTAAAGGCAGATACTTGAGAACACCCCTAGCTTAATGGCGAGGTCAAATGCACCCAAAGACAAAAATGGTTGTCCTTCTTAAATAACATAGGAAGCATGTAGTATATGAGGAATATCAACAATATGATGTACAGGAATAAATAAGTATTTCACATGTGGGAGGTATCCTCTTGAGGCCCTTGGTTCAAGGAAGAAGCCTTTAGTAATCAAAGGAGTGCCTTATAATGACCCACATGCGAGCAATAACAAAGTAACCATCTGCTAGAGGAAAAGGAAACACCATAACTGGAAACCTTGCTACAGAAACATTGAACGAAGTGAGGAGTACATATGCAAGAGTAAAAGATGCAGGAGAATTGCAAGCAGTGTTAAATATAGCACAGTAGTGATTATGAGAAGTCCTTCATGCGCAGGCTCCCTAAAGCTAAAATGGCCGCTGGCATTTGAGTTGAAAAGGAGGGAATTCCTGTCAAAAACGAGAACACATTGTCGAGTGAAAAGCTCATTACTGGGGTGCTGCTTAACAGTTATGCGCCGCTCAGCGCACTGGAAAGAAAAGTACGAAAGCACAGGAGCAAGCGGAGTTGCGTAGAAAAGAGAATCCCCTCAGAGTACGGGGGACTAAAAATGGCGGGCGCCATTAGTTGCAGAGAAGAAAGAATAAGTTCAGACCGAATGGTGCTTTGCCCCGCAACGAGAATTGCTCCGCTGGGAGCTGCCTGACTTCCGATGTTCACGCTAAGAATTCTGCCGGTTCTCTTCACTTCGCATCGCAAAACCCTTGTTTGCGCCACCGTCACCGGGAGCTCTACGGAGCCGCTGCCATTTTCCGTGGGCGCTAGCCATGCCCCCCGCCTTACATCATTTTATTCACAAATACCTTATTGAATTCCTCACGAGTAGGGCTGCGAGCGGGAAAGAGGAGCATGTTTGTCACTCATCCTCTCGTCGCACCAGACCACCTCCTTTCTTTAAACCTGCGGTGCCATATCAAACAAACTGAAAAAAGTTATATAATGTCCCCAGGCAGATGTGTGCAGTTAGAACTAATCTGAAATGACAAGTTGATACCGCTGGCGAAGAGGAGAAGCGTAATTTATTAGTAATTCTGCGTTATAAGAGTAACGCAAATTTACTAAATTCCTCCAGTTCTGCCGGCAGAATAGACAATTCCACCCACCCCTACTAAATAAATCTATTAAACTTGCAGTTCTGTAGCTGTAGATCTCCCTCCATATCCATGTTATCAAAATATAATCCACCAAAAAGGAAAAAGTGAAATCTAAAAAAAGCTGGAAAAAAATGTAAAATGAAAAGTCCGAGGTAAATCCACCAATGTAATTTATAGCCATAAAGAACTATTAAAAACACACACAAAAAGAAATGCTCCAGAAAATCAGAAAAATTTACATAATGATGTTGGCTAACTAGAAATCAAATTAATTTCCTTGAAAAAACATAGAAAATCCACTATGTTCAAATACAACATACGCATTGCAATACAAATTAAATAAACACAAATTATTACATGAGAAAAGAAGACTAGAATACTACCAGTCTCTAAGTAGACCTAATGTACAACACTACTAAACAATAGAATGCAAACAATGACTAACTAAAGCCCACAATTAAAACAAACACTATAACTCAAATTAACTACTTCTACCCACATCCCTTGTATCCCCAAACAATCTAGGAAAACTTAAAAAAGTCTTACCTTATTCAGTGATCAGCAACAGGCACTTTGACCAACTCCTAGCAAACCTGATGAAAAATGACAGGAATAGACTAAAAAGTATACTCCCTGTTGATCCCTGCACCCGGTCGCAGGCACCTTGGGGTGCCTGCCACCGGGTGCAGGGATGAGCATCAACTCTGCACTTGACGATGTGAGCATGCATTCCGTTCGGAATGTATGCTTCCATTGTCAAGTATAGGATTGCGACCGAACAGGGTTCGGTCGCATCCTACTTGCAGGTCTGGAACTGACAACAAGAGGCCATTCGGTTCCAGTTCCTGACCGATGCTGGACAGACTCTGGTCAGTCCAACATCAGAATCGGCCCCTAAAGGGGCAACATTTACTAATCCCTATCCAATATAGGCCATTTAGGGGCAGGTGTTGGACACTAAGGGGCCGATTCCGATACCCGGTCAGACAGCTGTCCGTAGCCTTACCGTGCGACCGACACGTCCCCGGAGCCGGTCCGTCCTGTAGAGTAAGTACGATGCGCATAACTGCCAAAAACATGACCGACACGTAGGCTGTGATTGAAGCTCCATTCTCCGTCCGAGCCGTTACTCCTAACGCTGAACTGAGTCACCCGGAAGCAGTATCCATAGCAGTTTCCGGCATTACAAGTACGATGCATACTTCCTACGCGCCGGACGGGTCGCCACATACAGGACGTCACAGCATCCGGAAAACAAGCATATCATCTACGATTCGCCCCACAACTCAAAACACGGCTACGAGACGGACCAGCTTGCAGCGGGTATGAGATGGAGCAACAAGCAGTGTGTACGACAGAAACACATCATGCATCCCATCACGCAGGTCATACCAGTACTCTACATCTATGACCGGCTCAGGAACTGATGCCGACGGCGCAGGCGGTAAGTCAGACACCTACCACATAAACAAACAACACGTACCAGCAAAATGGCACACACACACAGGGGATCCACATCCTGGACACTAACACAAACCCACCATAGGGGTTGCATGGCCAGCACCACTAACACCCCCAGCCATAGGGCGTATGTTGCCCATCACTACTGCCACCCCCACCCATAGGGCTTATGTTGCCCATCACTACTGCCACCCCCAGCCATAGGGACTATGTTGCCCATCACCCCTGCCACCCCCACCCATAGGCGACCTGTTGCCCATCACTACTGCCACCCACACCCATTGGGGACCTGTTGCCCATCACTACTTTCACCCTCACCCATAGGGACTATGTTGTCCATCACTACTGCCACCCCCACCCATAGGGACTATTTTGCCCATCACCCCTGCCACCTCCAGCCATAAGCGACCTGTTGCCCATCACTACTGCCACCCCCAGCCATAGGGCTTATGTTGCCCATCACTACTGCCAACCCCAGCCATAGGGCTTATGTTGCCCATCACCCTGCCACCCCCAGCCATAGGGCTCATGTTGCCCATCACTACTGCCACCCCCAGCCATAGGGGACCTGTTGCCCATCACTACTGCCACCCCCAGCCATAGGGACTATGTTGCCCATCACTACTGCCACCCCCACCCATAGGGCTTATGTTGCCCATCACTACTGCCACCCCCACCCATAGGGACTATGTTGCCCATCACCCCTGCCACCCCCAGCCATAGGGGACCTGTTGTCCATCACTACTGCCACCCCCAGCCATAGGGCTTATGTTGCCCATCACCCCTGCCACCCACACCCATAGGGGACCTGTTGCCCATCACTACTGCCAGCCCCACCCATAGGGCATATGTTGCCCAGCGCTACTGCCACCCCCACTCATAGGGGACATGTTGTCCATCACTACTGCCACCCACACCCATAGGGGACCTGTTGCCCATCACTACTGCCACCCCCACCCATAGGGACTATGTTGCCCATCACCCCTGCCACCCACACCCATAGAGGACCTGTTGCCCATCACTACTGCCACCCCCACCCATAGGGACTATGTTGCCCATCACCCCTGCCACCCACACCCATAGAGGACCTGTTGCCCATCACTACTGCCACCCCCAGCCATAGGGCTTATGTTGCCCAACACTACTGCCACCCCCACTCATAGGGGACCTGTTGCCCATCACTACTGCCACCCCTACCCATAGGGACTATGTTGCCCGTCACCCCTGGCACCCCCAGACATAGGGATTATGTTGCCCATCACCCCTGCCACCCACAGCCATAGGGCTTATGTTGCCCATCACTACTGCTACCCCCAGCCATAGGATGGGTGATACGCAACACATCCAGCATACTCCAACATCAGGTATGTCAGCAAAATACATCCCCCCTAACATCATGACAACAGTGTGTAGTCTGTGACAAATGCCCACAACAGTGCTTATGACTTCGAACATACAATGTAACTAACAGCACATGTGTGACCAACACATGAGTGTGACATACACAAGTCAATCATCACTATAGCACTGGGGCAATGTTAAAAGAACACCCCTTCACTGTGTAGAACAGAAGTAAAGTGTGGGCTTCCAAAATGCAGCAGATGTTGAGCATTGTGGTGATGGGGATTAAACCCCCCCTCATCACAGTGACCAAAAGGTAAGTATCAACATGGTCAAAGCTGCAAATAACAAACAGCATGTATGATCCCTGCTCCCAACACATTACACACTTCTGGGGCAAACTAGTGGTTGTGTCCCATTCCCACAGAGATGTGGTGAGGCTAACAGTGCTGTGAAAACATAACACACTGTCTGCCATGTGCAGACAAGCACCACACATGGGGGCTGACAATGCATACAGTGTACAATGACACAAGAGCAGAAGTGACCATCACCAAGCATGCACACATCCCGAAAATAGACACACTAATCAAAACAACATGTGTAGACTGTGGGTGTCAGCTCACAAACACACATTCCATGCCAGCAATGGCACCTAACAACCCGGATGAATGTGCACAATGATGTGATATGACTCACAGGGACAGCAGGCAAAATCACAGAAACAGCATCCAGACAAAGGCCCACAACAGCAATACCAATGCACTGGTGCAGATGCACAAACACAAACAGGCAACCTCACACTGCACATCTGACACAGCATGTGTGTGTGTGTCACAGTATCCCCAGGCAACTACACAACACATGAGGGGGCCTGAACCACAGTGACACAGATGTGGACACAGTGCCACACAAAAGTAAACCATCATTGGGACACCCTCAGTGGGCAATCAGGCATTGGGAGATGAGAGGGAGCACAACAGACACATGTGACACAAGCTGGAATTAACACAAACTTACACAGCAAGAGACTGACACACAACACCACTATCCCCAGGGACCAGACATTGGGGTGACACAAGCATGCATGACACCTCCACTGTGATGACAAAGTCAGATGTCATACAAACTGGGAAACCCAGACATGTCTCCTGTGCCACAAACGTACATCACACATATACAAACAAAAATCGCTCAGCATGGCCCCTCATCCATGGACAAACGGGAGCTAGGGGACCATCCATGCAAACATTTACATCAGTCCACCCCCAACACCACACACCCTGAACTGCAACAATGTGTATCTGTGAAGCCCACATGGACAGGTGACATTGCACCAGCACCCATGACAAACACAGGAATGTTGGGAGGAACTAAGGTGCACAGACACATCACACAAGGACCGTTTACAACCCTGGGGATTGACAGACATACTGCACAGTATGCGGTACATGGCCATGACCTCAAAGCTCACCTAACATTCAGAATCCCTGCCACAGTCCCAGGACAATGCAGAAGCCAAGGAGAACCACAAGGCACACATGCTGACACCTGCCAACATTGCAGCCTTGAACCCGACAAGTGGGAGCAGTCACACACACATACACATGTCTCAATCACTGAAAGGTACCACCTAGGGACAACTACATGACATTGCAAATAAACAAGTGCCTTGGGAAACCCTGACGGTGTCCCATCTGTGTCTGTCAGCATCATCACCACTCAGAACTGACAAATCCCAATGATGATACACCAATTAACAGTAGTGTGTCATGCACCCACACATCTGGTAGCCCATGGCAAAGTAGTGGGATGAACCCAGTACCACTCAGCAAGCATCAACAACAGGAACATATCAAGGGAACACCGTCTGTGTATGAACAGGGATGTGGACACACACACATGCGCATACAACACACACCATGGGCCCAGGCCATGTCACTGGACAACACACTTACTTGAGGGGACACAACTCCTGTGGAAGCCCAGCTGTGCCAAACACATTCCCCGCACGTCTCACTCATGTCTGCAGAACACTTGGTCAGTCAGCCTTCAGTTACCACACAATGAAGGCTCTGGTCACAACAGCCTGGGTACGGGAGTCTCCCCTAAGTCATCTGCACATCTGCAGATGAGGTCATCAGGGCAGGGGGGGACACGGTCCCCACATCAGTGGCACTAACTGTCTGACCAGGTGTGGAGGAGCATGTGCCAGGGGGGGAGGGCCTTAGCATTTTGGGGATGGTGTATCTGTGGGTGGGGGAACCCGGGGCAGGGAGTGGCGGGGGATCCTCTAGAGTGGTGGCCTGGGGGATGGAGGATGGAGACTTTGCCTTGGAGCTGCGTAGTGGCGGGGGGTCTTGCTCGTCTTGCGCCGGGGGGCACTTGCGGGAGGGGGTCTCTGTCTGACTGCCCCTGGGGGAGGATGTCCGGGTGTGAGGGGCACTCCCCTCTATGTGTGGGGACTTCCTCTTCCCCTTGTAATCAGGATCTGCTGGGTCGGTGGGGAAGAGGCCAAGGTCACAGAGGAAGAGCTTCTGGGGAGATGGAGCTGCAGGTGATGCAAGGGAAAGGTCTGGGAGGGAGAGGTTTCAGAGGACTGCGGAGTGGTTGTGGATGACTGTGTGTGTGTATGCAAACCAGCCCCTGTGAGTGTGTCTTCAGTCCCCTGCGCTTGCTTGTGTGCACATCTAGACCTTGGTTTGGGTGTTTGTGTGCTTGGGACAGGTAGGCTACTAGGAATCGTGGGTGGTGCAGGGGTAGGAGGGGTGCGGGACTGTTGGAGGAGGGACACTTCTACCATCAGGGAGGAGGCCACGGACTGATTGGTCCTCTGTTGTGTCAACAGACCTGTGTGTGCATGGAGGACCTTCAGCATTGACGCCTGCCCTACATGGATCTGTTGAAGTAAGTCCACAGACTCCTCACTTAAGACAGCAGGGGACACAGGGGCAGGGGGTGCGGTGCAGGGCATGAAGGAGACATGCTCACGAACACGGGAGCCCACAGGGACCTCTGGGATGGGAGCCGATGGGAGGGTGGTGGTGGTGGCGGGGACAGCCTCACTAGCTGGGGTATGGTGGCTGCTGACACCCGCTTCCACAAGGGAGTCATCCTCAGAGCTGCTGTGGCCCTCAGCTGGGGGTTGGTGCTGACGACTCCTCTATGTGGCTCCACTTGGCATCCGTGCCACTGGGTCCACCCGACTCCTCTCCTTCTGTCCCTGTAAGGCTCTGTGGGTCCTCCTGGTCCGTGGAGCTGTCCCCTCCTGTGGCCGTGGATGTATCTGGATAGGAATAGGAAGTAAGAGAACAACATCAGTCACCTGCACCGACTGCACACACCACAGTGAGTACATCACATCACAGGGCAAGCCCTGGCATCATCAGCTGAACACAGCTCAAAGTGCCAACACTGTTTAGGATAAGACAATTGTCATTCTCAACATCAACCATGGCACACAAATCCCTCCTTGACTTTCACACATATGTCTGTTGCATGTTGGATGCTAACGCCCTAATGTGCCAACATGCACCACCCACACATTAGTTGTACATGTAAGTGAACATGTAGGAGTATGTCACTATACACACAGCACATCTCTTGCTACTGAATCAGTACAGGTGTCCGGATGAAGGGATGGGCAGAGACTCATTTCACATGCTTGTGATGCATGCCAGCAACACACACTATGATGTTCTCATGTCCTGATGGGCAATGCCACAATGGTGTTCATGGTGTACACTTGAACACAATGCAGGATCACCCATAGCAAGATAAATGCCATGGCACTGGGATGCCCTGAAAGTCAGTCAACACTGTCTCCTGTCACAGGGGCAATGCATCCAGACAACAGCAATATGCACTGACTCCGTTGCCTGTTGTGTGGTCAACACTGACCCCCAACACACAGAAGCAAACACCAGTGTGGAAGTTGACAATTCCCATCAACTGATGTACCACACATCCCTGGACTTCCATTCTCCAACACATTGAGAGCGTGTGTCCACTGTTACATAGAATTATCATGCAACTATTGTGGAATAAACGTGTTGCTGATGTGTAATGAACCTGTGCTATGCTTTCTCATGTGCGTTGTCTGTCTTCCCACATCTGAGTGACATCTGCTTACCTCACCTGTGGACTTGTTGCCACTGACTGGGGTTGGTGTTGTGTCTGTGCATGCAAATGCGTTTCAGGTGTACATCATTGTGTGTGATGTGTAACATGGCCATGGTGAGTATGTTTTGTGTTGCCATAGTGGTGTGTCTCCCTCACATGTGTCACATCACCATGACTCACCTTACGGTGGTCACATTGTTGCAGTATTTGGCATGCACTGTGTTGTGTAGCAGATCGACATCTCCCTGAACATGACAAGTTGGAATCACAACAGAGGCAAGTATGGTGTACTGGTGAGTTTATTTACAAACATGTGTGAGGGAAGTGCACAGGATGGTGGGTGCTGTACATTGGTTTGGGAATCCAAAGTTCACATTGGAGTTGGCAGTGCTGGTAGATGAAATGTCCAGAGTAAAGTCCACAGTCATCTGCTACATTGGCCCAACATGAACCCTCCATGTCATGTGGGCGAGTTGTGTGCGATTAGACAAGGTGAACGGGTTGCGCACAAATGACATTGTCCAGAACAGGTTTAGGGGCCCTGGGGGATGTGCTGGGTCATCTGCCTCTCACATGTCCTTCTTCGGATGACCCCTTTACTTCTGGGGGGGGGGGGTGGGATCCTCATGTGCAGGCCTCTGCGGTGCAGGGGACTCTCCGCCAGAGTCCTCCTCCCTCCCTGTGGTGCTGGCAGATGGTGTTGCGACAGATGTTGTGGCCACACAGGGGGGTGTGGACAGGTTGGTGTTGATCTGGCGGAGGCATTGGAGTATGTCCTGATGCACCGCAGTAATGTCATCCCACTTGGCCTCCATGCGGGCATGGTGGGCGACCTGCTCGTGTTGCATGTCCTTGAGGATACCCACTACCTGGCCAAATCCTCCGGTGCTATCCTGGTACTCCTCCAAGATGCGTGCCAGGTGGGGGTCATCATGCAGTCCAGACCCCTCTGTAAGGCACGCCCTGTGCCTCCCACCCCTCCTAGCACCCCTCTCCACATGGGCAGGACCAGGGGTGGGACGCACAGGTGACACTGGGACTCCTTGGGTGGTGTTGCTGGTGGTGTTTGCTGTAGCTTCGGGGGGGTCCTGTGTCCCTGTGCTGTGGGTGTTGATTGGCCTTGCTCTGTCCGTGTTGGCAGGGGTGCCCTGTCGGTGTCCAGATGCTGGAGGCGTAAGTACGGGGGTGCAGAGGTTGAGGCTGCTGGTGCTGCATGATGGCTCACACCGGAGGTGCCAGGTTGGTCATCGCCATCCGAAGAGGACAGAGAGAGTCAGACCAGAGAGCTCAGTGTCCGCCAGAGTCTGGGGCTGGGTATCCTCATCATTTGGTGCAGGGTGCCCAGCACCACCTGTGTTTGGAAGAGACAAGCAATGTGAGTTATGTTTCTACATGCATCAATGGTTCACAAACATGAAATTTTCTACTTTTCAAACAGATGCCTGCATGTACACTGCCTTTTCCCTGCTTGTCACGGACAGAGTTTGATATTGTTTGTTGGCCATTTCCCGGCATGGCCTTGTGCTCCCCACGACAGAGCCCAGTGTCAGACATCTTGTCAGTCCCTTCCCACTCCCTGTGATGCAAGTATGGTTCAGTGTGAGCTTGCTGGGCCATCTGGGTGGGTGTAGATTGTCTGTGACTGCGATTCCCATCATACTCTTGGCTACACCCCCTTCCCAGCATGCCCATACTTCCTCCCTCTTGACTCTGCTTCCCTGTGAGGGGGTGTGACAGCAATGGCAAGATGGCTGACTGTGTAGTCCTGGTGTTTGTTGTTGGCCATTTCCCAGAATGGCCTTGTGCTCCCTACGACAGAGCCCAGTGTCAGACATCTTGTTAGTCCCTTCCCACTCCCTGTGAGGTGAGTATGGTTCAGTGTGAGCTTGCTGGGCCATGTGGCTGGGTGTAGATTGCCTGTGACTGTGACTCCCATCATACTCTTGGCTACACCCCCTTCCCAGCATGCCCATACTTCCTCGCTCTTGACTCTGTTTCCCTGTGAGGGGATGTGACAGCAGTGGCAAGATGGCTGACTGTGAAGTCCTGGTGTTTGTTTGGCTACAAGTCCAAAGTGAGCCCCTGTGCTTCACACAGCAGCACCCAGTACGGGGTATCTTTTGCTGATATTTCAATGAGGTGTGTGTCAATGCATTGTACCCGGTGAGTTGTGTGGAGTTTGTGTTGGGGGGGGGTGTCTCCACATGCTGGTAAGTATGGTCAGGGCTGTCAGTCCTCCTTCCCATCATGAAACGTGCTTCCATTGTAGGGCATGCAAGTTGTTTTTCAGGATGTCAGTCAGTGGTGTCCTGCTTCTGATTTGCACACAACCCCAAGCAGGCCCTTGTGCTCCCCAGAGCAGGACCCAATGTCAGCCATCTTGTCAGTCATTTTCCACTCCCTGTGATGTGGGCATGTTTCAGAGAGGTCTTGATGGGCCAATCAGGAGGGGGAGCATTATCTGTGACTACAGGCCCCATCATGCTTTTGGTTACACTCACTTCACCTGCATCCCCACTATTCCTTCCTGACAGTCAGCTGCACTGTGAGGTGGTGTGCTTGTGGTGGCAAACTGTCTGGCAGGGTCTATTTGGCTTTGTGCCACTGGCTTGGTCTATTTGTTTGTAGGTTGGTGCATGTCATGACACAGTTCCAAGTCACTATGAGATGGCAGGTATTGTGTTTGGCATACACATCGTGGTATGATTATCTATTGGTTAGTGTAGATTTGCTTGCGGTGCATAGTTTCACTGTCCCCTTGCCACACATTCTTGGGTATGTTGTTTGTGTACTCACCAGGCTCTGGGATGTCTGTTAGGCCATGGACGCTCTCTGGTGGTAGGATGACCCGCACCTTCTCCTCCCAGGTCCTGAAGTAGACTGGTTTGGCAAGAGGGCCACTGCTGGTGCACTGACTTTAGGCGTGATCTTTTTCGATTAGTTTCTTGACCCTCCTGCGCACGTCATACCACCTGTTCTGGATATCGTCCTTTGTGCGCCTTGCTGGTGCTTGAGCGTTCACCTTGTCCACAATCCTCGCACACATCTTGGTTTTCTGTGAGATGAGGGTCTTTTGGACTAATGTACCAAACACTTCTAACTCACTATCTGTGAACTTTGGATTCTTCTTTGGGGGCATGGTGATGGGTGGTGGTGGTGAAGGATGTGTGTGTGAGGGTGCAAGTGAGGGTGGTTTGGTGTTGGTTTTGCTGGGTGTATGTGTGTGTGATTTTGTATGAGGTGCTGATGGTGTGTGAGTTGTGTGATGGGTGAGTTGTGAGTGTGTCTGTGGTTGCTGTGCACTGGTGTTTGCTGCTAGCTGTGTCTCCTGTTTGCAAGGGATGATGATAGTGATTGTAGTCCTTTATATATTTGGAGTTGTGGGTGTGTCTTTGTCCCGTGTTTTTTTCTTTGGTATTTATTGGCTTTGTCATTGCTTGTTTGGTCCTTTTTTTGTCTTTTTTCCATTGGGTTTTGTAGGCATGAAGGAGACGTTCATGTGACGGAAACGGACGCTGCTGTTGTCTCGTGTGGGCTTCTCCGCTTCGATCACGCTGTCTGTCTTCTGTGTTTGGTATGCGTCGGTCGTGGCGGTCTCTATTGCGTGTGTGCCGGGTTGTCTGTGTGTGTCAGTCGTGCGGCTTGGTCTCCGTGCGAGTCGGTCTGGTTTTACATGCATTGCATCGTACTGCGCTAATCGTACATCGCGGGTACGGGTCGGTCGGGTTCATTCCGGGTTCGTGTCGGTCGGTGAAAATCGCGCTGGTTTTCCGGCCGGATCACTATTTTCCCTACGGCTCGGTCGTACAGCTTGTATTCCGTACGTGTCGGTTGTAATTCACTCGCGTTGCATCGTACTGCACGGGTCGTACGGCGCTGGTCCATGTCGGTCGGTATTCGCTCCGGGTCCGTGTCGGTCGGTTCGTTTTGCGGCCGGAATCGGAAGCGGCCCCTTAAAGTGAAGATATTCAAAATTCCCACTGCAATCTAAGCCATTTAGAGAAGGTTGTTCAACAAGAAAGTGGTCACATTTACTATTCCAACTCCAATCTGAGCCATTTAGGTGAAGGTTTTGGACACTAAAGGGGTGACATTATCTGTTGCTTGACCAATTGTAATAAAAATGTAATTGTTGAACACAAAACATCAAACATTACATATGTAGAACTTCAAAATAATGTTAACTATATAATATTAATTTAAACAGTATATTAAAAATATTAAATATTTTATTTAAACAAAATGTTGAACTCTAAAAACGAAAAAGAAAACATATTGTAATGTTAAATTAATATGATAATTTTTTTTATTATCGAATAAATATGATTAATATATAATCAATTTGCATAACAGATATTTAAATAAACAATAGTACAGTAAAATTACAACACCTAAAAAATATATACAGAAAAGCAGCCAACTTAAAGAAAAAAAATACATTATAAAAAACTATCATTAATTAAATCATTTTTATATACTATTTAAAAAATGCATACATAACAATGAACCTATACATTATGCCAAAAACCCTACAATTACGTCAATTTTTTTACAAGACACTTAGAAGCAATATTATTCAAGTAAACATATAATTTATAATTTATATTATATTAATCAAACATAAAAAAAAGAATTCAAACTTAAACATTGAAACAGTTGTACATTATTAATTAATATATCATTTAAAATGTAAGGTTCATCTGCACCTAATATATATAAATGTAAATATTGTTGTTTTAATAATTAACATTTTCTAAAACATTTAAAATAAAATATACAAATGTAAACACTGTAAGTTACTAAACAGTGAAATGTAATTATAAACCATAAATATAAAATGGGATCCAAGATATACCAGGCATTTCAAAATAAAAAGTGTTCATAAAAAAATTATTAACATAAAAAGTTACATTTTGTGAACATATTCATTTTTTTATATTTATTTAATATTTTAAATTATATAACAGATGTATTCAAAATAAAAAATATCAATGTAACTCAAAAAGTACATTGGTATTTAAAAAGTCTACAATCTTTTAAAAATGTTTTGTCATAAAACAGAAATTATTAAATTTTAAGTTCAAAATTTTAATTCAAAATTCATATTACTGTTAGGCCAAAGTTTACATAAAAATCTCCCCGCTCTTTTCTCCTACAAACCCTACATCCCAATCCTAAACATATAAGAATAAAAAACTCTTCTAATTGATACATAACAATTTGAATTTTATTTTTACAAATTACATTAAATAATTTTAAAATACAAAATTAACACAATAAATAATATACAACACTAATTAAATACTACAAAAACATAATAGAAATAAAAATTATCTCATGTACAACAATAATTTATAAAACAATATATTTTTAAATAATATTCTCACCTTCAATATTTCTGTTCACAATATTTTCGACATCACAATATTCTTGTTTTCTTTTCAATATTTTTTCTTCAAAATGTTGTCCAAACACCGATGATACAATGGGCAGCACCTATTTCAGCACATCATGCCTAAGATGAAATGCAGGGAGATAAATCAAGCCAGAGGTTTCAGGTACTGAGAAAAACATATAAGTGATTGACTGAATATTTGAATTAATCTCAGCCACTGGTATATAGTCTGGACCATATTCTAGACCATCACTCTTAGGCTCATTATGACAGGGACAAACCCTACTTAAATCAACCATGGTCCTTCTCCAATAGGAGCAGTCCAGCTAAACATCTACTATAATTATTGTTTAATACATTTCAATCCACTGTTTATTTGCTCAGTCTGATATTACAACCAGGAATCAACCATATGCGAGTCAGCTGTGGTAGAAACAGTCCTGTCAAAATGCTCAATTCTGAAGTACTTATTCCAAATATATTGATGCCTGTGTGTGCATTTCGACTGGATATGTGTCAGATGCACACATATGCATGATATATGTGGAAAAGTTCCATATACCGATTACCGGGGTGCAGGCCATATGTGGGCAGTCCTGGCAATGGGTATATGGTATGAAGAAGACTCACCCCTATTTTGCCGCTCACAGGGTTGTAATCCTTTGGGTGAAGCACCTGCTGTGAAGGGTGGATCAGGAGACAGGGATCCATGTTGGTCTCTCCTTGGAAGAAGAAGAAAGGGGTGAGTATGCACCCCAAATCCTTCATCACCGCCACCTTGAAGCAGGTAGTCAGCCCGCTGCGGCCTGCTCATGGATCAGGCAACTTGTAACACTCATGGCGGTGCAGCTGTCTTCTCCCGATTGCCAACCCGGCAGTCTGCTGGTGGTCTGAGCGGACCAGCGGTGGTCTTCCCAAAGCCAATCCGCCCAACTTGTAATACGGTGGCCGGACAGCCGAGCTCTGACCACCACCTCTGATTCTGCGGTCAATGGATCTGCCAAACTCATAATAAGCCCCTTAGCCTAGTTGGGTCTCATCGGTGAGGTGCAGTCTGAACTTATGGCAAAACATGCATGTGACCCACATTTTGGAATACCAATCACACTTAGGATGGCTACCTGAGAAAAACATAAAAGTGTTGGATGCAATGCTTGATTCAATTAGCCACTTGAAATTATTGAGGGCACACTTTAGTCTATCCTTATTTGCTCAGTGCCTTACTGCAGACAGGCCCAATTCCTGTATAAATCAGCCTCTGTTGCACTGTTCCACTAGCGGGTTCGGACTGGCCTGTAGGGTAATGAGGCAGTGGTCGATGGGCTGGTCTGAAAGAGAGGGAGAGAGAGATCTGAGAGACCATTTTTTCAGCAGTTTGTGGACCTGTTTCATGATTTACAGCCAGGTGGGCCGGTTTTTACTGTTGATATCCCTGATATTACCACAAACATTCCTTGCAACAAACACAAATACATGTAATCAATTATGGCTTGCAAAATACCCATACAGTGTGTCTTTATAAGTACAAAAGCGACCTGCTTTGCAAATGTGGGCCACATTTGAGCTATCTGGTTCGCAAATGGGGGGCACTTTTATGTTAGTGCCCAAGCCTATTTTTCAGCCCTGTATGACACTGTCCACTAGACACACTCCCACTCCCCACCAATCCATGTTCGCTTTCAGTTTGAACACAAGCAATCCAAGACTAGTATAAGTAGAAGACTTGTTGGGCCCCACCATGAGGCTCTGCTTAAGTCCCTTGATACTGGGTGTGCAGGACCAATGTGTAGTTTTGCCTGATACATGAAATGACTCTCACTTACAAAGGAAATAAATGGAGATAGGAATGTTTGAACTAATCTCGGCAACTGATAACTACTAGCTGCATTGAAGCCCATTATTCTTTAACTCACAGTGACACTACATTCAGGGTCTAACCGTGCGCAAGCCATCCTTGGTTCTGCTCCAAGAGCAACCACAAATCTGATCTGCCACAACAGGTCTCCTTTGAAGGGGAGAACAAGTAACCCCACATCAGCTTTAGCCTTATTGGTCTCATGAGTGGGGTGCAGCTTGAGTCCTGTCAGATATTAAACATGGGGCCCATGCCCCATTGCACTGAGGAAATATCATAAAACAACACAAAAAAGATTTTTTTAAAAATTGTGGCATTTTGTAATAAATCTAAGCCACTGATAATTACTTATGACCATTGCATTCCATCATTCTGTATGGTATGAAACACACCACCTCCAGCTGTACTGCACCAAATAGGTTTTCCAAGGTTCTTAATTATGTGTATGCCTGTAAAGAATATGAGTTAAAGAATATGAGCTTAGCTAGCACAGCATTCCATTTCGTTATGCTGGGAAGAGCGACATGGGCATTTCTGCATTTAAAGTACAGTACCCGAAACCAGAAATGCTGCCGAATTTCTCATGCTACGGTTCTGGGAAGTGGAAATCATCCAAAGTATGAGTTACACATTTGTGGCAGCACAGTACCTCCTACATCCATACCTGGGTAAAGGGAGGTGGATAATAGTAGAAGTATCAAGCGGCACAACCCATTAAGTGCTGACCTTCTAAGACCTCCTGGAGCTACAAAGAAGAGTACTCCAAAAGTCCAGTATGCTATAACATAATGTTGTGATTGCTGAGAAGTCGACTTCCTCTGACATTTGGGGGAAGCACCTCAAGCAAAACAGTTCCTAAGTGAAAAGCAAATATGCTCTTGAAATCTCATTAGAACAATCAATCAATCAATCAATCAATCAATCATGATTTATAAAGCACAGCTAATCTTCCCATAGGGTATCCAGGCGCTTGCAGGTCCCAGAGGTTTATTCAAACACCCAGGTCTTGAGGGCCATTCAGAATTCTGGAAGTGAGGTGATGGTCCGGAGGTGTGTGGGGAGGATGTTCCAGGTCTTTGCTGCAATGTGGGAGAAGCAGTGGCCTCCACATCTGCTTCGGTAGATGCAGGGAGCATGGGCAAGTGAAAGGGAGGCGAAGCGCAGTCTTCTTGATGGTTGGTGGAAGTTCAGGTGGTGGTTAATGTATGCAAGTCCTTAGTTGTGGAGAGCCTTGTGTGCATGGGTCAGCCGCTTGAATTAGTATCTCTTCTATACGGGGAGTCAGTGGAGTTGAATGAGGTGGGATGTAATGTGGGTTCGTCGGGGAAAGCCAAGGATGAGTCTGGCTGCGGCGTTCTGTATGGTGTGAAGTCTCTGTAGGAGGTGTGCAGCAATTCCTACATAGAGGGAGTTGCCATAGTCCAGCCGGCTGGTGATGAGGGCCTGTGTCATGGTGCATCTTGTGTTTAGGGGTAGCCACTTGAAGATCTTATGTAGCATGTGCACAGTGAGGCATCAGTCAGAGGAGACAGCGTTGATCTGTGATTTCATGATGAGCTTGTTGTCATGATAATACAGAGGTTTCTGGCTTAGACAGTGAGAGTGGGTGAGGGTCCTAGGTCTGATGGCCACCAGGAGTCATTAAATGTGTTGCTGCTGTTGCCAAAGTTCAGTACTTCCGTCTTGTATGTGTTCAGCTGCAGGCCGTTGTTCTTCATCAAATCAGTGATTTTTGTCATGCGTTTGTGGATGTCAGCCATGGTTAAAACTTGGAGCCCAACTGGTTCATTGATATTGTGTCGATTGTGTAGATATGATTGTTTTATCTGGAAATTCTTCAAAATACAAATTCCAAGGTTATCCATTTTGAAAAGCAGGCATGTATTAGCAATTGTCATTCTGAACGTGAGCAACACAGTTAATGCATTTGCGTGTTTACATGTTGATCTCATCACACCCTAACGGACCAATAATATACAAGCCTTATCTGTGTGGGCCATTTAAAGATGGCGGCTTGTTTTTAAAGAGCATCTCATTGGCACTGCAGGAAATACTTGCAAACTGTCAGCGAACCCCGACCTATCCCTTTCTATTGGCTTAAGGACACTGGAGCATTTAATTGCTGTATCAATTGCTTCAAAGCTCTCGGCTACCTCCCAATCAGCCCTGAGAAAACATGCATTCATCTGCCTGTCCTTGAAGCCTCTCCCTCTGCGCAGTGATTAAATGAATCTCGTGCTGGTTTGGAAACTGTAGGCAGCTCAACGCAAGTCCCCTCTCTGCATTCTTAGCTTCCTCGGCGACACACCATCTCTGCTGCAATTTATTCCGCTCCTGCTCATTTGTTTTGCTGGAGAGGTTCTTTGAGACACCGAATGCAGTGACCTCTGGCGAGGGGCTGCAGCGGCGCGCGCTTTGTTCGTGCATTATGCAGAGGCAGTGACAAATGGGCCTATTTCGCCAGCACGTCGTTGGAGAAAGGTAGCGAGAGCATTCGCCATGATTTCACATTGTCTTTCGACTGGCCTCCTACCTTCGGGGCCCGCGCTGTGAAGCAGAGCGGAAGGGAGGGTGCAGTTTGGAGAAAAGGGGCCAAAATTCCACATCAGCCCTCTCCGGCCAACTACATGCAGACTTCATCCCCCCAGTAGATTTCGGATTGGCAAGATCAATGGTTTCCCAGTTCTTCAAAAGGTTAACCTGCTGAATTAGAGTTTTAGAGGCTTCTGTCAGATAGGAAACAAACCTTTATGTGCAAAGTGCACACTGACCGGTTGCAACATGACCAGGTTTTTTTCTGCTGTAACTGATTTACTATTCAGTCGCATCGTAAAAAAGACATTCGTAGTAGGTCTCAAAACTTCGTGCCTCATAAATATTAAGAGGAGAGATTTTTAGAACCCCATAAGACTGGCGGCCTGTAAGGGACAGCAGACCTCCATCCATGAGTTCACGGGGCATATGGGCAACAACCGGCGATAATTATCTCTAAGCGCACTTAGCGCTAGGATAATTATCACCGGCTAACGTGGATTTTTATCGCTGAGATAGCGTGCTACTAGCAACGCGTATCTCAAACGCAATAAAAATCCTAGCGCTAACTGCATAACGGGAGATTTTCGCTGGAAACCCAGCGATAATCTCACGCAATGTGGCATTAGCTTGTTGATAGGGCCTCACAAACTTAGCCATGATATCCACCTTCCATAGGACATCATGGCTAAGTCAGTCCTGAAGCAGGTGTAAGGAAAGTAGCGATAACAGGGGTTATCGCTACTTTTCTTGCCGCTATGCTTCATAGCGTGTGGCTTGATGATACGAGAAATGTCGCTTAGCGACATTTCTCCTGTCATGTTAGGTCAGGAACGCCCACTTTGCATCTCATTAGAGATGCAAAGCTTGGCGTTAGGAATTTGTGCCCTAATGCAAGGTTTCACGCGTCAGCGTGACCTTGCTAATTAGGCGATAAAATTATTGCCGCTTTTCGGCCAAAAACAGACGCAAAAGCGGCGATCATTTTCTATCGCCGCGTTGTAGATATACCCCCACATTCCTACAACGATTCACTTTTTACGCAGTCGATGTCCCTTAAAGAGACATTGGATGCTTTGCTAATGTTACCACTGAATGAACACATGGGTGAGGCATAGATTGGAGCATTGTACGTGATAGGATGAAGTGTGAGTCGTTATAGAAGTGAGTGAAAACGTCTTACTCTTCAGAAGATGCCCGGTGCTGGGGCTGCAGTAGATGCCATTTCTTGCAGAGGAGATGTTCCCTAAAGAGGTGAATCCTTAGGGGCAAATTATGAGTCTGGCAGGCTTTGACCGCCAGACGCACGGTGGCGGTCCTGCGGCCGCCCTATTACAATGTGGCCATTCGGGCCATCCACCGGTGCGCCAGCCGTGCCAGGGAACCGCGTTCCCTGGCAGTGGCGCAGCAGACAAGGGTATCCAATATGCACGGTGGGACCGCCTCGTCCGCAGAGCATATTTTGAGTTTCCCCACCACCAGCCTTTTCATGGCTGTGAGACTGCCATGAAAAGGCTGGTGGTGGGGAAACAAAGGGGGCCCTTAAGGACCTCCATGGCTCCGCGCCATGGGGATGCATGCAGGCGGGTACAACATGTGCCCCCGTTTGCATGCACCGCAAGTTCCAGCATGCTGGAACTGCTTTTGAATTCCCATTGCGGTGCCTGTTTTCAGGGCACTGCCGTGGGAACAGCAAAAGAAAAGCCCCCCAGACACGAGTTGTACGGCAAACATCCATTACTTAGCGGTCTTCACACCGCAATACCTTTACAACGCAGGCATTACAAAGCATGTCATTACAACAACTTGCCATGGATGGCGCTCTAAGCTAAGGAATAGTATGATTTACTATTCCAACACCTTCCCTACTGTAACGTAGGCTGGAGTTGGAATAGTAAATCATACTATTCCTAAGTCCAGCGCCCTCCAGCACAAGTCGTTGTAACGACTTGCGTTGTAATGCCTTTGTTGTAAAGGTATTGCGGCGTGAAGACCGCGATGTAACATCACATATTCGAGTTGTACTCGTAATCTGGCGGGCAGACCATGCATGGCTTTGGCGGTGTTGTGCCGGCGCAAAGCTGGCGTGGCACCACCAAAGTTGTAATCTGGCCCAAAGTTCTTTCTGAAGTGATTACATGAGTGAGTGACTTAATACCTGAATGGGAATTCATGAGTGTGGTACTGGCTACAGAAGTGTATGTGTTATGTGCATGAATAAATAAGTACAGATAAGTGAATGACACTGCGGCATACATGAGCAAAAATACAAGACAGTAAATTTTTTTTTTTTAAATGAGCGCATGCACACATAAATGATTGCCATGTTTGCCTTAAGCACCAAAAACATCATCTACAGCTTCTGCAGTGCAGGAGTGAGAAGCATTATTAGCACAAATTCACCACAGGAAAAAGGCCAGCAGTGTAAGCAAAGAGCAAATACACAAACATTCTAAGCAGTGGTTAGATTGCTTGTACCATTCCTATGTACCAGCATGAAGTGAACTACGGCGGAAGGAGACCGAGTAGTAAAGCCATGAGAGATAAAGAGGCAGAGAACCATGGCTAGATGTAATGTGTGAAATCAGAGCTGTGCCCTTTCTAAAGAGAATGGGGTGTGAGTTGGAATAACATTTGTGATCTATGTAATAACAGGTCACATCCTAAATTTACATTCCCAGGGAAGATGCAAAATGACTAGTCTAATGAATATTAATTAATTAGATCACAAAGTGGGAACCTCTGTGATTGGCTGCAAGTACAGGGATGGAAGACCTGCGAGGTTAAGCACACCTTCGTCTCTGAGTTTGCTTTGCCCACTGAGAACATTTATTTTGTATTTTTAAAGCAGCCCATTTCTTTAGTAGGCACAGGTGCAGCAAGCAGACCAGAGGACCAGACACTGATCCCCCCGAGGTTGCCAACATGATTCTCAAAGGAAAGCGGTGTAAGTGCAGCGGCTCATCATTTTTGAAATAGATACCATCCTGTTATGGAGGTCAGTTACTCATTAATGGTTTGGGATCTTTATTATGGTCGCACACTATAGATGTATTCCTTCCTGAATTATGAATAGAAGGGGATGCCCCATCCACTCTCCTTCTTTTTGTGATGCAGTAGGGGGCCACTGAAGCACTTTTGTGAGTCGGAATGACGTTTCTGGCTCGTAAAAGGGTTTCGTACAAAGTGAAAAGTTATTTTCCAAATGCAAATTCTTCGTTGTTGTGAATTACAGGGTTTGCAATTGCAAACAGGCTTTACATGTCCAGTCCCAAATGTCTTACCGGAGAGAATGGTAACCTAGACAGACATGTAACAGAGAAAGGAGACAGTGGGAAAGCAAGCACGCTCAGATCAATATGTAGGCCATTTTATCTGCAGCCTGTATATTTTGTGTGTCCCTTTCACTTCTGTGGACTTTGACTTATCCCTCTGTATGTCAGAATGTGGACTTACAGAGGTAATATGGATGTTTTTTGAGGTCCACTGCTTTTTACGTCTCTGGGGACTTTAAATCTTAGGGCCTTATTTATGAGATTTTGGCACAGGGCAGGCCACAAGAATTCTTGTTGCATTTCCCTGCATCAAAGGAAAGGGGCAGGAACGTGTTATACCTTTGAGATATGTATCACTCGTGACCGTTTCCTCTGCTCTGGTGCACAATGGGCTGCCATGCGCCGACCGCAGGCACCCTTGCTCTATGGTGTGAGGGTGTCTGCTTGGTAGAGGTTTTTTGTGCAGGAAGGGACACCTGCACAAAAACAATCACCAGAGGTGCAGAATGCAGCACACATTGAAAGAGTAAAAAACAAGGAGAATCTGGTAATGCTTCAGATTCCATGGGTGTCGTGTAGGAACACCCACAGCAACTCTCATGAAGCGTCCCTTTCACGCAGTGTTCTGCATGCAAGGGGCACATAGTTACAAGGCCGTGAATAGCCACGCAAATTGGCTTTGTGTGGCCTTGTACTATGGTGCGGCAATTTGCGCCACTGGAGCATTAAAAAAGTGATGCTCCACCAGCTCAAAAGTGCCACTAAGGGCCTCATAAATGAGCCCCTTAGCTTCTGGAGTGTGATAATATGACTTTGGGCCTCCACAAGTACTGTTGCCAGGCAGCAGCATAAGGTGGAATGATGAGGCCCCTGTTCAAAATGTGAGTCTTCCTTATTTCACAAATATTCATAGGCTTGAGCAGAATGAGGCCTCTCTAAAGGGTATGCGGTATGCAGGGGCTGCAGGGACCCATGTTAAGCCTTTGTCACCAGGTCTATACCAATCACTTATAAAGATTAAGCCTTCCAATGAAAAAGCCTTACTCAGGCATGCATTCTGTTCTCCTCCAGCAGCTCACTCATTCACTTTTTTCCCACTATAGTCTGACATTGGCTAGTCAGCTGGTAGACATTTTTACTCTGTTCATCCCTTTTCTGCAGGTCATCAAGTTCACCATTTTATCTGTGAATGTGGATGTTATGGTTGCCCTCTAGGCTGACTCCTTTGTGAATTATGTTATGAGGGACACAGGGAGAAAGTCTTCTACTTCTGGCAACTTCACCTTGCCCTGCATGCCGTTCTTCAAATACATTTCCAGAAATATTTGTCCTTGTTTGTCTGCCCCTACAAGGTTGGATACTGTTTTCAGAGGCCCAGTACTGCCAAACCTGTGGCGGTATCAAGCTTGCCTCAATTAGTTGGATATCTTACCTAACCTTCCAGTGCTAAGTTTCAAACTTACAGCCTTACTCCCCTGCTTCTACATTTCCCATGCTTTATTTTCTATCCTTCCCATAAGTCAAAAAGCCACATGCTTGCATATGTGCTTAGTTACTATGGAGAGAACTTTGTTTTAGCTTTATGAAGATGAAGGATAGTTAAACAATTCTATAGAATGTGTTATCTTGAGGCCCTACAAGACTAGGTTATGCTCCAACAAGGCTTGTGAGATGAGTAGATTGGGTCCAAGTATCACCTTCACGCAAGCAGCATCACTTAGGCACAGGCAGTTCTTCCCCAGTTCCCCAGTTCCCCTGTGTCCCCATGAAGGCCTGCAGCGGCCCCACACTACCCCATGACTCCTGGGCGCTCTCAATAAAGGAGCAGCTGCCACTTTGCCGGTGGTACTGTGAGCTAATATTTAATGGCTCCCCAGCCCTTCGTGCTTGGCATGGACTCTCCACCTCCGCCCTCTGACCAATTCTATTCATCCATCCAATTTGTAGTTCAGTGTTGAGGATGTTGCCTTTGATGCACCGATAACACCAAGAAGTGTAGCCTCCGGTGCTCACTTCCAGAGGCTTCTTCTTCTAACATCTCAAGACCCTGCTGTAAACTTGGTATCAGCCCTAAGTACCAGTGTGCCCTATAGCCACCATGTCAGCTGTGGTAAAGCACAGATTGAGATATTATAACCTTGTACCTTTACCGCACAAGTGACAACTAAAATACTGCTGGCAGATTATCAGTCCATTCCAGTCATCCACAATGGTGGCGGCAATCATTGGCCTTCTCTTTCCCAGTCCTGCTTGCTTTGCACAGTGGGATGAGGTTTGTACACATCTTAGGACACTTCCAACAACAAGAGGGAGCTTAGTGGTTTCTGCATCGCTCCATTCACAAATGCAGGGTACAAGGACTTTGGATGACTTTGAAGATATAAGCAACGATATGAATTGGCCTCACATTTGGATTCATTTATAATGTGTAAAACAATTCAGAGAACAGCCTCCTATCCATTTCACTTTAGGATCATGCTATGGTGGGATCATTGCTTCAGCGAGTGAAATGGTGAGTGCAAAGCTGTGCAGTGAAGTATGCCAGTAGAAGTAGAAGAGTTGGGACCCAGACCCAGGGCCCTGCATTTGTGGATCTAGGACTCTAGGGTATTGGCTGCTAAATGATAGTGATTGGGTGAATGAGTGAGAGATTTAGTGCAGTTTAGAGCTGTGCAGTGTACTGTGTCAGTGGAGAGTGCTATAGAGAGAGGAAAAGTTGATAGGATAGGATGGTAGTGGAGAGCACAGAGGATCATTTTACCCCCAAACCACCAAATTGGAACCCAGGTATGTAGTCTTGTGAGTGCCTTCCTCTTGGCAGTTTGATCATAGGTTAACATTGGGAATTCCTTATTACACCTATAAGCTATAATTTCTGATAAAGAAGGAGTAGATCAATCATGATTCATGTCACTGGACTGGTAATGATAAATCCTTTTTGACTGGTGAAGATGAATTTATTATCACCCTTTTAAAATGCCTCTTTGAGAAAGATTAAAAATAAGAGGGGGTCGGCCCAGTTGATCAATAGCTAGATAGGGCCTAGTTAACAGTGCACAACATGAAATCTAGCCACTACTTTTGTTGCTGTTCTCTACTTAAGCAGAAAAAGGATCTAACCTTGATTCATTGGTCCTGGTTATTTATTTAACCATTTATTTCATTTTGTTTCAGTTTTTAAAAAATCATGTATGACATATTAATGTATGGATCGACCATGGAAGAACATGATAAGGTCCTTTACTCAGTCTGCAAAAAATTAACAGATGCGGGCTTAACTGTAAAATTTGACAAGTGTAAGATTAGGGTAAACTCAGTTGATTACTTGGGGCATACCATCTCCCAAGAAGGCTTCAGACCAAAGTACAGTCTAATTCAAGCAATTAAGGATGCCCCATATCCCACCAATAAAGATGAACTAAGATCCTTCTTGTGTCTTGCTGAATATATGGCAAAGTATGTTAACAATTTGGCTGAGTTGTGTGATGGATTGCGTGATCTCCTAAAAAACGTAAAGTATTCACATGGGAGAAGAAACATAGTGAAATGATTGACAGTGTTAAAAAACATATTCTGACGTCACCAGCATTAGGAGCCTTTGATCACAAAATGAAAACGCTTTTAACCACAGACGCGTCCAACAAAGGGTTGGGTGTGACACTTTCACAAAAAAATGAAAACGGTGAAACCATAATAGCTTCTGCCTCTTGGTTCCTTAGTTTCTCAGAACGCAATGATTCCGTCATTGAGAGGGAGGCGTTAGCGTGCTTCTGGGCAGTTAACCATTTTAAGTTCTTTTTGTGGGTTACCAAATTTGTTAGTCGCACAGACCACAAACCTTTGACTTTCATGTTCTCATCTAAAAATGACAATAAATCTCCTCACATCATGAAATGGGTGCTGGGGTTGGAAAATTACTGTTTCAGAATAGAGTATTTACCAGGACCTGAGAATGTTGTTGCTGACTACTTATCAAGGTCTCCCCTCAGTATCAGTCAGGGTGAAGACCAACTTGATGTGCCAATTTTGTCTACACATCTTCCATCCATCACTAAGGAGGAATGGGAAGAGAGTATGAAGAACAACAGACTTGCTTGTCTTAAAAGACGTTATCATTAATGGTTGGCCGGAGAATAAATCCCAAGTTCCTGACACTATCAAAGACTTTTGGGAAGTAAGATATGAGTTATCACTCATGGATAAAAAAATATTCCGCAATGAGAAAATTGTTCCTCCCAAAAACATGGAAAATAAAATAATTGATCTGGCTCACGATGGGAACTTAGGCAGGAGCCTTACAAAAAACAAACTCAGAAGTTGTTATTGGTTTCCTAAGATGGACTCCTTAGTAGAAGTGAAGGTGAAAGAATGCACCAGTTGTGACAAAAGCGATAAGAGCAAAGTCTTAAGGAAGGTGCCCCTGTCTCCTGTCGAAGTTCCAGAGATTCCATGGACCAAGTTAGCCTTAGACATAACTGGTCCCATGGAAATTTATTGGGAACTCAAAAAAGATTTATGTTTCTCCTTAGTTATTATACATCACACTGGATCAACCTCAAATTTACTCCCACCACAAACACGACCAATCTCCTTTCCTTCTTGGAAAATATATTTTTCTTTGAAGGCATACCAGCCACCCTTATCAGGGACAATGGGGCGCAGTTCACTTCTGAAATGATGAAAGATTTCCTTGTCAAGCTAAACATAAAACATGAGAAAACTGCACTCTATTGTCCTAAAGCACACGGACTTGTGGAAAGAACCAACCGTATGATCAAGTATCACATTCAGTTAGCAATCACAAACAACCTCAAAATTGAAGAATCCTTGAAAGAATGTATTTGGGCTTATCACACAACACCTAACCTCGTCACAGGTATATCTCCTTTTGTAATGCTAAGAAGGAGAGAACCTAGCACGAAGATGAATCCCAGGTGGTTGGAAGGTGGTAAGAAGGTCACGTTCAACCAAGAAAAAATGCAACTGAAAACTCAATAACATCAAATGAAATACAAAAAATGGTATGACTAGAAAGATGGAGTTAAGGAGCTTGATCTTCTTCCCAACACACCTGTTGTGATAAAAAAAAAACACTCATGTTCACCAGGTGTGAGTAAATATCTGACTTCTCAAAGAGTGATCAAAGCTAGGAAAAATGTGGTTCACCTTGACAATGGACAGACTTGGAGTGGAGATAGATTGGTCAATGTCACTTAACTAATTTTGTACATCCTGTGTTCACCTTTGTCCCTTGCCATGTTTCTTCCCACTTTTCCAAGGAAGGGAGATGTGTTGTAATTTACCTGCACATCCTCGTCGCCAGTGTTATATTTTTCTTCAAAAGAAAGAAGACACAGTGCAGGTAAGAACGTGCTTCTTTATTCCAGTCTCCTCAAGTGTTTTAGATATCAACATTCTAACACAAGCTCTATCGGAACGTTCTATGAGGAAGGGGAAGCGGGGGAGCAGAAGGTACCAACAGGACATGGGAAAGAGGTAAATTACAACACATACATACAACATTCTTAATGGTACACCAGTCAGTCATTTTGGGAATTTCATATACGCAGCAATCCTAATATACATAGTTGATATAATCCTTTTAACTCAGATGCTGTCCATTGGGTAACAATTTTTTCAGAGAAAGGACAGCTGGGGTAGACTGTTATAGAGTATGCCTCAAAGCTGCTAATGTTCGTTATTTAAGGATTCCTCAATGGTGGAAAAATTCAACTTTTCTGTTCATAGCTCTGTGTGCCTGCTGCCTGTTTCCACTACACATTTGGGAAGGGTAACAACTGTACTTGCATTCCTTCTAGACAGCCACACACAAAGGGAGCCTAGATGTGACTGAGTGGTCATCCACATCCTGATGGGCCATCCTGGACAGAATGGAAAGGAGGAGCTTACACTTACACCTGAATAGGATGTGTCCTGTCCCCACACAAAGTGCTGCCTACCCCCCTGGAGTTAGTCTGGAGTGAGAGTTGGGAGAGAGGGCATCTGTGCAATTCAAAGCTCGTCTTTGAAGTCACTCCCACCTCAAAGGTTCACTGGATATAAGGGCTGGGTCTCTGACCCTACCAAATCAGTCACTACTGTGAAGAACTCTCTCTGCCAGGAGGAAGGACTGCGGTGCTACTTTAAGGACTCTGCTGGACTGCTGCTCCGGAAGAAACGCCTTTCTACTGTGCTGCCCTGCTTCCTGCAACCCTCTGCCCTGCTGAGGAAGGACTGGACCCATTGCACTTGAACCCAGAGTGACTCCCAGGGCATGGTGGCTTCCCCCCTGTTTTAAGTCTAAGGGACATCACAGACGTTTTATCAACCTGAAACATCACCTGGACTTTGCTTGCTGCAAGTCTTACTTTGACAAGTAGTGCCAATCCACTCCTAGGCCATTGGAAGAGGGTATAAAGTGCTGCAACTGCTAAGATCTGCTCATCCACGATGTTGCACTGATCAGAACTGGCACATCTCCCTCAAAGCAGATGCATTGATGCTGCTGCTCGGACCATGAACATTGCATTGCCGTCTGCGCATTGCATTGCCTCCAGTTTCTGACGCATCTCTGACCTTGCACCGCTCGGCGCCGATGCATTGCCTTAGATTCAGTGGTTCAAAACTGACACACCTGCTTCAATTCAGCAGTTCAACGCAGCTGTATCGCCTCTTTGCTTCATACATCTCGACTCTGTCAATGATGAATCCCAGGCACTTTTCAGGGGGCCATGCCTTATCCCTGTATCTGACCCATGCTCCTTCGCAGTCAGTCTGAACTTTTGGATTTACTCTGGTCTGACTGTGGCGTTTTAAGCTTTCAAGCACTACATTTTCATTTAGTCTTTAGAAATCTATAACTCTGGTTATGATTTTGGGATTTTCGTCGTTTGAATCTTGTTTTGTTCATAAAAAATATAACTAATATTTTAAGCTGGTGTGCAGTCTTTTTGTGGTATTTTTACGTTAGATGGGTTAACTTAATTGTTCTTGATTTGTAGCATGTATGTCTTGTGTTTGTATGCTGTAATGTAGTCCATTATTGTTAAAATGTATGATGAAGATATCATGTTGATATTTACAAAACGAGTTTAGGTATAGTAAATAGTTAAGTTACCTTATATTTATATTCATTTTATTTTATGATTGATGGTCTTCATTTTAGCTGGCAATACAGATTAGATTATGGAGTGTGCAATAGATTCTAAATTACGTAGCCCTACATAGTTGTTAAACAGTTGTACTTCATTGCAAAATATTCCATACATAGGTTTGGTTTGGATTGGAAAGTTTAGGTTTCATGGTAAGGGCTAGTACCGGTTTTGGCATAACTCTTCGTAGTTGGGCTCCTTTTTGATTTTGAAAGTTTAGGTTTCATCGCAAGAGCTAGTACCAGTTTTGGCATAACTCTTGGTAGTTAGGCTCCTTTTTGAGAATCTAAATTAACTGGTAGTGGATTGAGTAGTGATTGCCTAGTGTGCCTCGGGAGAAGTTGTGCCACCCTTCCACCTCCTTGTTTGTTTTACCTCTTGGTTAAGCTGCTTCTGAAAAGTATTCCACCATGGTATGCGTATGCTGGATTGGCACCTATGCCCTTACTAATACATGATTCGAACCAAGGTTTCTTAGGATTAGTCAAAAAAGGGGTTTAGTATATTATTTTTTTAGTAGTATTGACAACCATGTAGTAAATCAGTGTCTCTTGCAACTTCATTTGGAGGTCCAAAGGCCAAGGATATAATTGTTTTGACTACTTCAGATACAAAGTGTGTATTTATTGCATTCTTTGCTGATTAAATTTCAAGTACTATCATTGCATCTGGGGTTTTGCGTATTGTTGTACTTGCCCATTTTTACAGGGTCATCCCTGAACTTTTTGCCTACCTCCTGGTATTTTTTCTGACCTGGTGTTGGTGGTTTTAGGACTCTGGGCACTTTATCACCGCTGTCCAGTGTAAAGTGCATGTGCTCTCTGTGGTGAATGTGGTGAGATTGGTCTAAACCTGTTTGGCATATTTAATTTACCTATCAGTCCCTTGTAAAGTGGTTTCTCACATACCCAGGGCCAGGAAATTAAATGCTACTGGTGGGTTTGCAGGGCTGATTGCACCACCCACCAAAATAGCCTTTCAAAACTGTCTCAGGCCTCTGCAATTGCAGGGCCTGTGCGCGCAGTTTACTGCCGCAGTGACGGGGGCACATCAAGTGGGTACCAAGTCTGTGACTCCCCTTTTACTACATATCAGTCACACCTAAGGTAGGATCTAGCTAGCCGTATGGGCAGGGTGCGCTGTAGGTAAAAGGTAAGACATGTGCCTTAACTGTGTGGCATGTCCTGGTAGTGACAAACAGCCATTTGGTTTCTCACTACTGTGAGGTTGCCCTCTCGTAGGAATGCATTGGGGATTCCCTGATAAGTTAGGTATGTTTGGAATAGTGGTAGTAAATGCTGCGTAGTGGTGTTCGCAGATTTACTATCACTATTTTAGAAATGCCACTTTTAGAAGTGGGCATTTCTGTGTGCTATGTGTCTTTGTGCCTGTCTGTTGTGTATTGCATTTCTGGCTCTGGATAACAGGGGCTGGGGAGGTACAGTAGCTCCGGAGGGGCTGGGTGAGTCAGTGCTTGGCTGAATAGGCTGATCTGCATTTGGAGTAGTAAGAGGAGTAGCACCTGCACCTGAATAGGACTGTGCCTGCCTTTCACAATCCTGGCTCTGCCCCCCTGTGGTGTGTCTGGGGCCAGAGCCTACACTATCAAAAGAGGTGTTCGTGCACATGAAAAGAAATGTGTAAGTGCCCCCCAGAACTGGTTTAGACCGGACACACAGCCCTGTGCCAGGGGGAGAACAAAGACACTTATAAATGTTGGGGCTGTGACCTCATGTTTTTTGTACCTGCTTGGAGCTGTGAAGAAAGGACTGCTGGGCACCTTTATTCACGGTGCCATCATGACTGAGTATTTGAGAAACAACAGTGCCCCCATGGGCCTAATAGTGACAAACACTCCCAGACTTTTTCTTTCAGATAAGATATTTCTCAAAGACTGGTCACTAATCGCGTGGCGTTGCACACGCGATTGGTTAATTCTTATCATTAACACGGCCAAAAGGGTAGCTGATGCCATACTCATTGAGATTCAAACTTTGGAGGGTCAGATCAAGACTACCATCTCAAGCGCCATCTTCAAAAGAAACTTGGAAGAGACAAATAAAACTAATAAAGAGCATAAAGACTCGATCTTATTGACCAAAATAGACAAATTCAAAAAGGATCTAGCGCGCTTCTCCTTTGAAAAGGTATATCCATACACCAGTGAGCAGTACGTTCCACCTGAGTACAATAGAAAAGGTAGAAGATATGGGTCCAATTACTCTTCGTCTGGGTCAGATACCTATTCCACCGACTCAGATTCCCAGAACAATGCACAACCACCAAGGAGAGGTAGAGGACAATCTCGGCCTAATTTCAGACAAAATATGCCACACCCTTACCAACAAGGAACACCTTGGTGGCCGCCCGCTCCATGGGGCTACCAACCTCCCTTTACCCAACCACCACTTCCTTTTCCGGCTCAGGCTCCATTCTTTGGTCAACCGCCTTTTTTAGGATCAGGTCGCGGACGAAATCGGGGCAGAAGGAGAGGGCCACCACAGGTACATTGGCAGACGGAGGAACCACAACAACCGAACACCCGCAGCAGGAAGGGACAACCACAACCAGGGACAAGCACGAGCACAACGAATTAGTTGTGAATCTAAGTACCAAAGTTTTGACATCTGATGAACAACGAGTCCTTAATAAAGGTTTGGGGTTTGTCCCGACCAACGAAGGAGATCCATTCCAGCTCCGCTGCGAATTGGCTAAATTCTTCAGGAAGATACGTCTTCATTTTTTCTTTAAGGACAAAGACCGAACAACCTCTGCAGATGATTCCCCTGACAGGAATACAGGCCTGAAAATTGCCTCTACTTTCAACCCTCCAGTTCATCTTGTTCCAGACCGCGTAAAAGTATTTGAACAAGCAGTGATCCAAGACATCACCACCTATAATGCCAGAGAAAACAAGGTTTATCACAATCTTTCGAAGAAGGACAAACATGCCTTAATGGCACTTGCGAAGGATGATTCCATCACGATAAAACCGGCAGATAAAGGCGGAGCAATTGTCATTTTAGATACAGAGACATACCGCACTGAATGCCTGAGACAACTCGACAATCTTGCAGCGTACAAACCGCTCTCTGAAGATCCTACTCCCAGACTCACGAGAGAGATTAAAACCCTCGTTGATGATGCACAAGCCGCTGGCTGGATCACAGAACAAGAATCCCATTTCCTAACCACCAAATACCCGGTCATGCCATACTTTTATGTCTTACCAAAGATCCATAAAGAACAAAGACCACCTCCAGGGCGACCGATAATATCAGGTATATGCTCTCTATTAGAACCTCTTTCCACTTTTGTGGATTTCTTTTTGCAGCCGCTCGTTAAGGAAATGCCGAGTTACCTGCAAGATACCAAGGACGTCCTTCGTCTGCTTCCAGACATTGTTTTTGACACGGAATCAGACATATTGGTGAGCTTCGATGTGGAATCTTTATACACCTCTATTCCACAAACGGAGACCCTAGAAGCCATAGAGAGTCTTCTAGAGATGAGAACCCTCGACACCATCACACCGGTTCATTTCATTATGGAATGTGCCAGGGTGGCTATGATGGAAAATTTCTTCAGGTTCGAGGAGACAATCTATCTGCAAGTCTCAGGAACATCCATGGGCAGCATTTTCGCGCCGAGCTTAGCCAACCTGTATGTCCATCTCTTCGAACAGCACAATGTACTCAGACAGTCCAATCCATTTAGAGAGCAGATAAAGATATGGAGAAGGTACATTGATGATATTCTGGTAGTGTGGCATGGGTCTGTTGCCTCTCTGTTGGATTTCCATGCATGGCTAAATGAGCAGAACGAGTTTTTACGTTTCACAGTAGCTTATGATAAAACTCGATTGCCTTTTCTAGACATTATGATATGCCCTGACCAGGGCAGACTGGGGAGTGAACTATACAGAAAACCTTCCTCAAAGAACTCTCTTTTGAGCTTTCAAAGTTACCATCCAAGATCACTCCGGGAAAATCTACCCATAGGACAGTTCCTGCGCATTCGCAGGAACTGTTCTGATCTTACCACTTTCAATCGTCATGCAGAAGATCTATCTAGTCAGCTACAAGATAGACAATACCCAAAGAACTTGGTCAGACGCGCTTGGAAAAGAGCCACCAACAACCATCGTGGGGCACTTCTAGAACCTCCAGTACCAAAACCACCATTGTTGAGAATGACCTGTGTCAATACATTCAGCACGTGGTCCAACCATGTACAAAAAACGATCAGGAGACATTGACGGATTTTAAACATAGGGAATGAGGCTTTACCACCTCCCCTCTTCTCTTTTAAAAGAGGTACCAACCTTAGAGACAACCTAGTTCACACAAGACCACGGGTGAAACCCACTACTACTACTAATACCCTGTGGAACTTGCCACCGGTACAGGGGCATTTCCCATGTGGCCAGTGCTCTGTTTGTCCTCAAACTCAGTCAACCAAAACCATTGATATCGGTACCAACTCACCGTGGATCCTGAAAAAGCACACAAATTGCAATACAGAAAGGGTGATCTATCTCATAACCTGCCCCTGTTCATTGCGATATGTGGGTATGACCACACGAAAGATCAAAACTCGCATCAACGAACATAAAAGCACTATCAGACGGAATAAACAAGCCACCAAACTTACCAACCACTTTCTGTCTTTGGGACACAAACCGGAGGATTTGAGATGGGTGATCCTAGAACAACCTTTCATCCCCACTCATGTCACAGACATCAGCAGATTTTTGTTCCTAAAAGAACAAAAATGGGTGTTCAAACTTAAAAGTGATCTATTGGGTCTGAACGACGATATCCCATGGTCATCCCTGTAAACTGCAATTTTGTGAGACATCCACACATGATGTACCTTTAAACGTTTTTTGATCTCTATCATTCTTGCACACAGGACACTACTCATTTTATCTGGAGTGTCTATTATGAGGAAATAGTCTATATCCCCTCCGTAGGGATCTCTGAGTATTACACATGGCATCTTTATCCCTCAACCACGATTAGGTTTCATATTCCTAATTCTGACAAACACGTGATAACAGATGAGGATTTACCCCCCTTTTTAGCAGTTTTGACTGACACCACCTATGGCTTTATTTAACAACACCATTGGTTCCCATGTAACATCGCACTGTTGACATTCTGAGTGTGACACCATCACAGCATACATAATTATAATTGACGTTAAGTGGCCTTTCGGATAACTGTAATCCCTAATTCCTACAAATACGTGATATCGCACTGTTTACATCATGAGTGTGACACTATCACAGCATACAATTATAATGTACGCTGAGTGGCCTTCCACACGACTTGCGCCTTGTTACGCATCAGTTTGCTAAATAAAACACCTTGACTGCACCTCTTCGGCAGACACTTCAATATGTCGCCGAAATATGTTCTATAGAGGAACCTCACTATACAACTACATTACCCAAGTTCCCTTCTGCCGATAAACCAAACATGTTTTTTGTCACTTTGAGCGCCCCGTAGAAAGTGACGAGGCTGGACTCTCATTGGTCTTTATTAGGACACTCCCCCGGCCGGTCCGCCACCTCCCCTTCCAGCTCAGCTGCTAGCGCGGGGTACCGACGGAGAGGTGAGTCCTATCGCCTTGCTATCCGATTTTTTGATTTTAGACATTGTACTAATACCATATACACAAGCCATAGGTGAGGCGTGAGTTTCTAAGCGTGACATGGCACGCCGTTATGTCTTTCTAGATCTAGCCCGAGTTTTCACCGCTTCAGTTACCGAGCACTATGGCCGTACTAACAAGGGACTTAATGCGAATTTGCAAAACTCGTTTTGCATTATTGACCCGCTCGTAATCGTGTGCCAGCACTACAGTGCACTTTCAAATATGCTAGCATACACAGACATTTGTGTTATTATCGCCGGATTACATTTGACTAGACCGCTTGATTCTGCCATTCCTTCATAGTTGCATCTACAAACGACACATTGTGGAAGTTTTTCTCCCTCCCCCCACTATAACAAAATAGGATATACTACCCTGGGGCTATTTACTGTACGCATTGATACTCTCTTCTTCATAGAGCGGTGCCTCCAGTCCTGAGCGGATGCCAGGCGAGGCGAGGTACATACCCGAAAATTGACGGGTAAGTACATAAGCAACGTTCTGATATGCCTATCATTTTGTGTAAACAATACTCCTACTAGTATTGTGTAAATGACCGCTAGTACACTACATTTAGTCGTATTTGTGTTGGATACTGATACTGTTCAGAAATGAATGAATTTTCTTTTCTCCATTGTAACTAGGTTCCTGTTTCCCCCCAAAAAACTCCAGGGAAACGGACTAGCATAAACAGGTCGTATTGGGAATTCATCCCAACTACTAGTTTACTTAAGTTTCCTTTTTTCACGTTTTTGCAGTAGCGCATAAGGTCCTGATGAGAGCTTGGACTCCATAGTCCGATAGCCGAAACATGTAGACCGCCACCCTGACAGTTATTTGTTACACTGTCCACGCACTGTTTTTAAAGTGGCATCAAGACAGCACCAGAATAAAATTGTTTGTGTTTTGATAGCCATTTTTAATAGCACTTTTTTCCTTTTATATTCTTGGCACTGCAAACCATCACCCTACCTTTGGTCACCCACGACTGGGACTACCATACAACCGCCATATTTATCTAGTGGTTCGTTGTTATGGTTTAGTTCAGGGTTCCCAGATGATGAAAAGCCACCTTTGTGGGTGATGGGAACTCAACCTTTTTGGGTATACCCCAGATGGTTTCACTCTATTGAATATATCAGGTATCCACACAGAACTTTTAGACCCACAGTATTTTTGGTATGATGTTTATTGATTGGGGATTTATACTGTAGCTGGTCTCTAAACATATCCCTTGGACCCTTCCTACCCACACTCTCCCTCTTTGTGTAGGGTTTTTCTTGTATTAACACCAGGAGGAACCGCCATGGAGGACTTCCCCTCTGCTAGAGGGCCCTGTGAGCTGGCCTGCCTGGGCCCAGCTCTGCCCTCTGGACTTTGGGGCTAAGTGTATGGTGAGCGCTTGAACTGTTCCTTTTAGGGCTTGGGGGATCCTGCCCTGCAGCACTCAGAAGCTGTAGCGCCGGATGAGGAGAAGAGTGCTTTGTTCCCTGCAGCGTGTGCAGCACCTCCCTCTCTTTGATGGCCTGAGCAACGGAGGGGCAAGTCAAGTCATGAGAGACGCTCTCCTGCTCATGGTCGTGCCCCCTATTTCCAGTTATAGGCAGCTGGGGCTCTGCTACGTGGCCCCGGGCTGCGAGGAAATACCAAAGCCCTCAGGAATCCCTGGCCTGGATTGCCTGGTGACATCAGAAGGAGGGCAGTAGCCTACCCTGCATTTTTGTACACGGAGAAAGCACCCGTGCCGTGAGGAGCTGCCGTTCGATAGCGGAAGCTCGTTGCTGATCCGCTACCTGGTAACCAGCCCTGTGGTGGAGAGCCTAGAAGCAAGGCAGAGGCTGTAGCATGGTTGAGTGCGGGGCCCGGCGGAAGGCTCCTCACCAGTAATCACTGGACATGGCGAGGAGACTGGGAAAGCATAGAGAGGTCCTGGTGAGGGGGAACATGTGGCTGTGCTCAGCCCAGAAGAAGTGACGCCTCCTGAGAGAGGCCTGGTGGGGAGGTGAGGTCCCCAGGGAAGAGCCGGCCGGAGGGAGATCACCGTCCCTCATAATTTTTCTGTTATTAGTGCCACAAAGCCAGCCACACCGCAGGATTGCGGGCGTCCACTTTGGGGGCTTTTTGCTACCTGGTGGTGCCACGGGGATCCTCCTGACCCTGGAAACGAGACCCGGAGAGGTCTCCAACGTATTTGGCACTGCACAGTTGAAAGTTGCGGCAGCTGCCAGTCTTGTGTCTTGCGAGGGACTGTGGGCAATGCGGGGTGAGTACCTAATGTCCCCGGCTTTGGTTATCATGACGGCTGCACAACGAGTGGTGGGAAGCTGCGTCTAGCTAGTGGGGGCCATTTGGTGCAAGGTGATGTACTAAGGTGCACTGCAAGATATGTACGGTGATGGTGAAAATTGTGTTATGCCTATGAGGGGCAGGATGCGTTGCAGAAGGTGCACTGCTATTGATGTATGCTCTTCTGTGCTATGCTGATGATTAGGATGTATGGATAATGTGTTTATGCTAAGTGCCCTATTGCCAGTTGCTACTGGTTGTTTTCACTAACTGTGATTTGATGGTTATGACAGTGGCCTGATTGGCCCTGTAGTGTATATAATCCCTGTAAAGTCATACCAAGTGCCAGATGGCACAGTGTATATATGTGATTACTCTCTAATGTGTTTTATGAGTGATACAAAAGCTATTTTTGATATAACCTTGTGTGGAGTTTCTTTTGTGGTGTGCCTAGTGTGTCGCTGCTGTGTTTGTGTGTTCTTTAAACATTGCCTCTGTGATAAGCCTGACTGCTCTGCCAAACTACCAAGGGGGTGAGCAAGGGTTATCTTCAGCGTGTAACTCCCTTGCCCTGACTAGAGTGGTGGTTTTTGCCTGGCTTAGGCGCATGCCCTAGCCAACCAGAAATCCCATATGTAACATGTATACATTTGGATTGTGTGGTCATTGCATTTTCAAAATCAAATATGATTTTTGAGGGAGAATTTTTTATTTTTTGCTGAGGTATTGCTATAGATTTCTGATACGTGTGACTTTGAGAGCAATACAATTAATAAATATGTAATCATTAATATGATTATTATTATTTTAGTACCGTCCATGAAGTGTATACATTTGGCTAAAATGGGGGGGGGGCACAATTTAAATCTACTATTCATTAGCCAATTGGTTGATTGTATCAGTGTTAGTAGGTTATTACTAATAAAGAATGCAACTCTATAACAATTTATTTTTCATCATTGTTATCCTAAAAGATTAAATCTTCTTTAGTGTGTATTTTACTAAGATAGAGAGAAGGTTCTATATCAGAGGATGTTTTATGCGCAGACACAGCCTGTCTTTCAGCTCTCTTTTTAATGTGTTATGTTCTGTTTACTTTTGAAATAGATGGCACTTGCCTAACCACTTGAGGTTGAATGTAAAGGGCATACCCTTTAATAGTTATCCCACTTGGAATGGTGGAGCGTGTAGATGTCTTGCCCTATATTACTAATTTCAGTTTCCATTATTGAAGTGGAGTGTGTGCTTTTTTAATATTTTCAGTATTGCAGTTTTACTCCTGTGGTACGTGCATAGCCACACCTTGCAGCAGTATTGAGTGCACTTCCAAAGGGTGCACTAATTTGTGCTGTTTTCCTTTGTGTTGACATATCACATATGTTAGTAAACGTTTGTCTTTTTGGGATGTTGTGTAGGTGACATGGATATACATAAGAGGATACATAAATTACATAACTTATAAAAAAAATATTTTTTGCTTTGTATTTAAAAAATGCTTAAGAATGTAGATGAGAGTTCTTTGTTTTGTTTGTTCCAACAATACTATTACATTTACATAGTCTGTTCTTTTTTAGATTTGAAAACGTTCAATCCTGCTGAAAGGTTGAGGGTGATTTCATTTGTTCTCTTACTTAGTTTAGTTTAGTTTTATCTTCTGCTGCCTTGTAGTAGTAATATAATATAAGGGATAAAGTACAGCGGCAGTACATTCTAAGAATATTGCAAAGTCACAAAGGAGTTCCATAACCATATAGAGGTTTGATACTGAATGCCGAGTTCCTTTATACAGTTATGGAACTTCGAGGTGACTTACAATATCCTTATCATGTATGCCAGGGGGTACTTTATCCCAGATAATAGAAGGTCACACTATCACCTTTCCCACAACCCCCTTACAACCTTGGTGAGTTACTCTTGTATATATAAATAGTCGGCATGTTTGCAAACATGAAGAGTAAAAATAAAATATCTAGTACAAAATTAAACACATCAAAAACCTGTAGATATTTGTTGCAAACAGATGTTAGAAACAGTTCAATAAAAGTAATTTTTCTCTATCTAAGGAGTGAAAAAAATAAACATATTGGGCCTGATTCACAAAGGTAAACTTAGACCAAAAGTCTAAGTTTGGACCTGAAGTCTAACTTTACTACTCGTAAAGTTAGACTTTTGGTCTAAGTTTAGACCAAAATTCTAACTTCGACCAAAAGTCTAAGTTTACTACTAGTAAAATTAGACTTTTGGTCTATGCTTAGACCAAAAGTCTAACTTCGACCAAAAGTCTAACTTTACTACTACTGAAGTTAGACGTTTGGTCTAAATTAGACTTTTGGTCTAAACTTAGACCAAAAGTCCACCATTACTAGTAACAAAGTTAGACTTTAGGTCTAAACTTGGACTTATGGTCTAAGTTTACTTTTGTGAATAAGGCCCATTCTCCCTGCTTGTTATTGTAAGCTATTAAAATAAAGCAGAAGGAAGAAAAGCAAAATAACATTTTTGCTAAATAGCCGAGCAAATTATGCTTTGTGACCTGACCTGGCTTTCACCTCCACTACTGGCAGCAGGCAGTGTGATGTCCGAACTCGAGTGTAATAACCTTATTTTATTCGAGTACTAAAGTCTTTCCTTTATAATGAGCAATTTGGTGCAAACAAAGTTTATACAGGGTCTTCAGAATTCCATGTATTTTAAATAAATAATGCTAATTATGATATACATTTCATAATTTCTTTTAGGTGTTTATTAGTGGTTTTAGTTATAAATATATATGTTCTAGTTATTTTAAAATAAATGTATTACTTTGTTAATAGTTGACAGTGATCGCTTGAGCAGAGTAACCTCCTTCACATTCCATGTGCAACAGTTTAATTATTGGGCATCTCTTCTATTTATACTTATCATTAATTAATTGAGGTTTTTGATATGTTAATTGATTTACTTGTGCATGTGTTTGGTTTATTGTTTACGTTAGAGTACTTTTGCACTTTGTGCCATTAGGTACTTATTTAAATTATAAATGCTTGATAGTTTGTTTGAATAGGTATTTACGAAAGTATTTTTGTGGCTATATGCTTGTTTATGTGTTTTGTACATTTTGGTATGCTTTATGGATATTTTTGTGTATAATGTGATTGTCAAAATTGTGGCTATTTTAATTATGTTTATGTTTTGTCAATCGTTTTCATCTCTTTATTTTTATAGTCATGTTTATTGTCTGAAAGATGATCTGAATGAAGATATTTTTGTTTTCATTATTGTAGTTTGCATAAGTTGTATAAAGATTTGATAGTTTAATATCACAATGTTTTTGTTTTCTATGTTGTACAGCCACCAGTTAAGGTGCAGTTAACGTGCTGTTTAAACCTGGTAAAAAGATAAAACCATAGGTTTTGCAGCACTTTCTTCAGCAAGGGATCAATCCATTTACTGACAACTTCGTTGTCATAGTTAAGGAGTATCATAATTACTAGGTTATTTTGGAGGAAAAAAAATTGTTCTTTTTACAACGATGGAAGCGCTTCCGTTGGTAAGGAATCCAGCCGTAAGTGTAGTTGTGAAGTTTATTAGTTGTAAGTTACATAGCAAAGAAGGCCCCACTGAATTTTGATTTAGGTTTGACAACATCGCTGTGATTTTTTGGTACATCACCTATTGTTTTGGAGTTGCGATTATCTACAACACATACATCAATAAGGTTTTTGGTGTGCTCATTGTTCAACTCTTTTACATATTGTGAAGTATTTTCAATTCTTCTAGCTACACTGATGGTTTTTTGTAGCGACGGATCTTTGAGATCCAGCAACCTTTCTTGAATTTTGGAATTGTTGGTTCTATTTATGAATTGATCTCTAATGATTTCCTCATGAAGATCTTTAAACTTACATGTCGCAGCTAGTGTCCTCAAGACTGCAACATACTGTTCAACAGTTTCACCAGATAATTGCGCTCTGGAAAAAAATGTGTGTCTTTCGACAACAATGCTGGTTTTTTACCATAATTCTCCTCTAAATCTCTTAAAGCTTCTAAATACTCGTCAGTGACATATTGTTCTGCTTTGGAACTATCAAAAACAATCTCTTCGTCAGTGGAATTACCACCATCTTCACCACCTTCAGCATTAATGGTGGAAGAGTTAACTATTACAGGTTTGGGTAAGGTTTTTAAAACTTTCCTTCGTTCTACCCATAAATTATGCTTTAAAAGAGCTAATTTACGCGAGACTAAGAAGGTCTCACAAATCTTCCCATGCCATGGGAGGCAAACCAGTGTTTTGCAAACATTTTGGTGGAGCTAAAACTGAAGTAGTTTCCATAGTTACTGGGTACACCAACTAGTTAAAACGTTAATATTTAAGATTTAGCAGTTGTACAAAAAGTTTGAATGATGACACAAAGAGAAATAACACAATAAACTAAAATAAATAAAGTAGACACCGCTGTCCTAAAATTGTTGGACACAGTAATACCTCCATTTGTGTAATTAGAGTTACCAAATAGATAAATAATAAATTAACAAAATAAAAGTAGACACCGTTGTCAGTTGGACGCTGTGAAGCCAAGAAATTGCGGTGTAATTTTAGTACATGAATGTTCAACAACGCTTGAAAAATGCTGCAAAGGAGTTTGATTGATCCAAAACTCAGCAGACACAAGTACAGTTTAATAATAAACATCCAGAAAAGAGGAACCACAATAAATTTAAATAATTAAAGTAGACACCGTTGTCTCGATAATGCAGTAAGATTAGTGTTTGGTAACATAACAATTGAAACAATTAAAACAGTCACCATTGGCTCAAAGCGCTGCTCAGTTCTACTTCTCCAGATCTGTGAATGTATTTCTCCACAACGCGTCGCTCCTAACGTGATACAGAGTGTGGGATCGATGCTATTTCAGGGCACTTACAGTTCCGGGTAAGTGTTTGACAATGTGACGACGCGGTGCGTCTCCTCTCGTTTACGAGTTTCCTGTCATGCGCGGTGAGTCATGAATCGCAGCTTGCTCACGAATGCCGAGAACTTGATTCTAAGACAACAAAGCTGAAGGTTCTTTTAGAATGATGGCGGCTCGCATTCAGAGGATTAACCGTCACAGTTAAGCACTTTTAAAACAAAACGAGATGGAAATGTGCACTTGCCTCCGTCGAGAACCACACATCAATTCGGAATTAAAATATTTAAATAGACTGTAAAACATTATATTCGTTTCCATGCAGCAGGGTAAACATGGGTTCACACACGCCAAAGGAGTGCGGTGTTGACTCAGTCTAAAAGTGGTCTAGATGGCAGTCGCATGTTGTGAAAACAAATTAAATTCACACATATGGACTAATGCGCATATGTAGATCAGTTTAAGCTTATTCCTAGACAGGGCACAATCAACAGATCTGGATCGTTGCAAAAACAAATGTGAACTATGACACCGGGGCTCGACCTCTGCCTCCGACCTCCACAACAATTAGTACAAGATTGTCCTTAGAGCTTGGTATGGTGGGTTTACATGCGTGCTCACTACACAATGTCCAACGCTCAAAACGTACCTTAGAAATTGTCTGTAGTAAAAGACTGGCCAGCTTATTTTCAGGCTTCTCTGTCTTTTAATTTCTTGTTTCTGCACGCTTGGTTCTTTCGCGATCGTCACCACTTTTACAACGATGGAAGCGCTTCCGTTGGTAAGGAGTCTAGTAGACGTAAGTGTAGTTGTGAAGTTTATTAGTTGTAAGTTACATAGCAAAGAAGGCCCCACTGGGAACTGCATCCTGCTTAGCCCCACACACTCAAACTGACCACTCATTCAAACCATGCATCTATGAACATTCTAATTACATCATACACACACAGGCTAAGCAGCAGGAAGGAGACATAAAATAGTATAGCATATAACACATCTTGGTTTTAAAGTTCCAAGATGCCATACACCAAGTGCTGGTCTAGACAGACCGTGTTCGTGGGCTGCTACACAAAGACATGATAGTCATTCATTGTGTGGGCATATTTCTGTCCTCTTAGAAGTGTTTAGCAGACACAGTGCAGCTGCTGTAGCATTTCAAAGTGAATTAATATTTTTTATTATTTCTCCCTTTTATTCTGTTTACACTAGAGCACTGCAATACCAATAGGTTAATGATTCCATAGCTTAGCCTTCCCATCTAAAAAAGTGGGATCTCCTCTCATTGGAGGAGAGGTCATATAGATCATCCTAGTGCTATAGGCTTACCACATAAAGGTGTGATAAAGTAATAGTATTGTCACTACATAGTGAAATAGGGGAAGAAAGACTGTTCAATAAAGTGTGTGTTGCTATGATAATAAGAGGCGAAAGTTATAGGTTACATATATCAGGGGGAGTCTAAACCTTAAAGCATAATGCCTGTAGAGACAAAGACCAGGAGCTCAAATACTTGGGCCCAGATTCTCAAAGGTTTGGCGTCTGGTTAGCGTTACTTTTTCAATTCAAACCCAACACTAAACCTGTTTTGGGATTTAAAAGCCAATGCTAATTGGTATTAGTGTTGCTTGGTACATAAAAGTAACACAAAGGAGCACGATGCACTGCTTTGCATTACTTTGCTTTAAAGGGTTGTTACATGAGGGGTGTTACATGTGTACAGCATGGGCATCCCCATTCAACCACCCATGCGTTTGGAGGTTAAACCCTATTCACTAACATTGGTAGAATAGCTTTAGTGCCAGAAATTAACACAGCTGAAAATCAGGCATTAGACAGAGAAATGCTTTCATTTCTCCATGCTTTCCTGACATTTAATGTGTGCTGCACTGGCAGCTGAAATCAGTGCCGGTACAAGGGAGAGGGGAGGAGAGTGCCATATCTCTGTGCATAAGTTGCTCTCCTGCTCTCTCCCTGTCACACAACGCAGCGCAGCATCTTTGGATGCTGCACTGCATGGCCTGACACCTTTCAGAATCTGGGCCTTGGATTTTCTACAGGTCTAAACAAGCACCACACAGAGTGAATCAAAAAAGGTGAAAACAGCAGTGATGATCAACTTTTGTATGCAAAAGCAATTTTACAGTGAAAGTAGACCCTTGCACAGTCCCAAAGGCCCTTTGCTACAAACAACAAAGCCATGTCTCGTTGTCTGGCTTGAAACTGCACAACAACCATACGTTTTGGCATACAGCCAGCTCTACTAAAGTAACATTATCTTGTTTTCCACCAAAGCTTGATGGCAAGGAGAACTAATCACAAGCAAGAGGTCAAGCTGTATCCCACTTGATATACCTACATGTAAGATGGATGCTTACTCTAAAGCACACATCTTACATGTGTTCTCCCTGTGCTGTTGTGTACAAGTAGATATGTGTGCTGGAGTGTGTACCACAAGCACAACGCCTGTGCTGGGCACAGCTGGCTGTGCAATACTGAGCATCATACAGAACAGAAACTTTTGGCAGAAGGCTACTGATGACATCATTGGGGAGCAACCTTTGTTAAATCTGGTGCTGCAGCATGGGGCCTTCACACAACACAGCTCTTCAGTTTTTAAAATGGCGCTCTATTGCGTTTGAGATACTAAATATGGGCATTGGCCTTACAAATGACATCATGGATGAAGTCACTGATTTATTAATGAGTGTAATTAGTGAAGTTTTCAAAAGCAAAATCTATCGCTGGAAAACAAATATAAATACCTCGTAAAATGTCCATTCATTCTGTTCATAACTAACACAATATTGGCAAGTAAATATGTTACATAACATGCATAGCATACGTAGCAGGCTTATTGTGTGAATAAAACCATACTATGTGCTGCAAACTGCTGAAGGATGAACTGCTATTAAGTTGTATTTTATAGAATAAATGAAAAAAGCATGAGCAGTCTGTTATAGAATAGGATAACATTACAAGACTGACAAGTGCAGGAAGGAAAATGTAGAGAAAATAATAACTGCTATTAGGAAAGAAACAGAACAAAGAGAATTGAGTGGTGAATGAAGAGGAAACGAGATGAGTGCACGCACAAGTATGTTCTCAATTCACTAGAAGAATAGGGGGAAGCTATTTATATTCTGAAAAATGATGAATTATAGAGAAGATTGGGTAATGACTTCTGAAAAAGGAATTACAGTTGCAGAGGGTTTTTTGAAACAGGAAAAAATAAGTATTGCAATACTACACTTGAAAATCAGACTCAAGAGAAGATACAATTTACAAAAAGGCAGCATTGAATTGTGAGTGAGAAAATTAACATGTAGCACTGTAGATAACAGACGGCATTTAGAGAGATGCATGACCTTCAAAAAAGTATATGTGGTTTAATCTGTAACTTTTTATTATGGTGTATATTGTGAAGTGGGCAGCAGTGTAATTGATTATAATGTTGTAGATGTATGTGATATTGTGTATTATGACCTAAACAAAGCATGCAACATACAGTTCAATGTCCCTTCAAAGTCACAATTTCTGAAGTGTGGGTATTTGTTAACATTACATCTTTTAATATTATGTATGCATTACATGTTTGGGTGTTTTATTGCACAAGAACAATGATTGAAAAACCCACATTTCACCTGCAGTGTTATTTCTTGGCTATGAGATAATTCCTGTGAAACTGCAATGACTTGGACATCCTTTCTCTGTGAACCCCACATTGACACCTGTCATCGCCACAGCCATCCTCCACTGCCTATAAATTGCCAGGCAAGACAGAGTTCAAAACCCCGAAGGGCCAATCACCATCATCCACAGGACCAGCATCAGTTGCACTACCTTCAATGACTCGTCATCCTCCAATATGGAACACATGTTGTTCAAGCTCCATGTCACAGCTAACTTTATTCTAAGTGGCACTCTCATCTACAGACCACTGGGACCACGCACCAACTTCACCTGGACCATCCCATACTTTTTCACACCACTCACCCTCAATGCTTGCAATTACATTCTAAAGAGACCTGAACTTCCACCTGGAAGACTCACTAACCTCATCTCCAAAGCACACATCGAAGACCTTGGGTTCATGGGCCTCACCCAATGAGTAAATCGACCTACCCTTGTCACTGGACACCTCCTGGATCCCATTTTCTCCCCCTTTGACAGCATGATCTAAGTTGACGCCCCCACACCAATATCCTGGACAGACCACATTGCTTCAAGTTTAACATCCCGTCCTAGTCCAGCACTCATACACAAAAACCTTATCAGCTTACCAAAACTGAAACAGCATTACTGACAATGACTGGAACACCAATACCAAGACACACTGACTCGAACACAAAAAAGCTTCCCCTTTCAGCAATTGTGCCACCTTCTGCACCAAATACCTGTCCCCATTCCAACACAGTAATACAAGATCTAGACCCAGGCCAATAGGTACATGGAGGAACTCAAACTAATGAAGTACCCCTGCAAACAACTAGAGCACAAATGGAGAATGAACAAGGAAAGTGGACACAGGCATGTACAAATTCACTCTGAAACTGTACCACCAAATGATCCAGACCACAAATGCATCACTCTGACCACATCTATGCCAGCATAAACACAGGGAAAGAAATCATAAGGATTTCACCTCACCAGTGACAGCCACCCCATCGCAGGACCTCTGTGACAACCTCTCAATTCTTTGGCAACAAAATCACCACCATTTACATCAATTTCAACTAGAAACTGGACCTGACAAACCTGAGCAAACACCTTCTGATCTGAAGAATCAATGCTAACCACATGGCCCCATCATCATCGAAAAAAACACCACCGCCATGAAGTCCATCCACTTGTGCCCCATCAGACCCCTGCCCCCACCATGCCTAACCCAGAGCACTATAACCCATCAACACAATGCTCACACCCATTCCGAATGCCTCTGACTCTTCCTCAACCTTCCCAGATGCTTGGATACATGCAACTGTACTCCCATTGCTGTTGAAACCATCTGCTGACCCTTCAACGATTGTCAACTTCAGATCGATCTCCCTGCTACCATTCACGGCCAAGGTCTTAGAGAAAATCATCAACATACGTCTCACTGAATACCTCAATCATCACAAACTCCTTGGCACCACTCAGTCCGGTTTAAGATCCAACTACAACATAGCAACTGTCCTCTTTGCTAGCACCGATGACATGTACATGAGCCTGGACAGAGGAGACACAACAGCTTTCATCTTCCTGGACCTCTCCTAAGTGTTTGACACGGTCTCCCTCCCTGTTGTCATTCAACACCTACACAACATTGAAATTCAAAATTACACACTCCAATGGATCTGCTACTTGCTGATTGCAAGGACCCAGTCAGTCAACGTGGCACTATATACCTGTTATGTTTACATAGTGCTGTAGTCAGCACATTCTATTTCGAATGTATTGATTATTCTGATGAGGAGTTCCAGGATTGTCAGTTGACCGCTGTCTCTTGGAGCTGAGGTATTGGCGTTTTGCAGTCTGGTTGTACTTAAATAAAGTGCTTTCATTGTTATGTTTCTCTGCCTCTACTTTCACTGCTCAGAAAAACCCAACAACTCCTCCAATGCCCATGACCTCGAACACAGAGTTCGACAAGGACCTTTCCTAAGCCTGACCCTCTTCAGGCCATACATGAGCTCTCCAGCCAAAATAATTCACTCTTGCAACATCAACGTCCTCTCCTGTACCGATGAGACACAATTCATTCTCTACCTTACGGAGAAGTCACCCAATACTCAGATTAAGTTCAATGCCTGCAAGACTGAAATCGCCCACTGAATGATTTTGTGTCTTAATCTGAACACCAACAAGATCAAAATAGTGATCTATGGAAAAAGCACTTCACCATGGGACTCCACCTGGTAGCCAACAGAGCTAGGACAAGCCCACCCCCACCACCTACACAGAGAACCTCAGGATCGTCATTGACAGCACCGCCCAAGTCAATGCCATCACTGGATCACACTTCCATACCATGAAGATGCTGTGAAAGATTTTCAAATGTCTCCCAGTCGGCGCCCAGAAAACCATCATACACACCCTTGTTACAAGCAAGCTGGACTACGAGAATGCCTTCTACACTATCAACACCCAAAAATCACCAGAAGGCTGAAGACCATTCTGAAAACAGTGGGCAGATTCACTGGTAATGCCCCACGCCGCATTCACATCACATCTCACTTACAGGCTCTTCACTGGCTTCCCATGCACAAATGAGCACAATTCAAACTCCTCACCCACATTTTCAAGGCACTGTATAACACTGCCCCAACATATATCAACAATCGCATCTGTTTTCAAAAACCTTCCAGACAACATCCTTCTATCCGGACTCCTACTTCCACACATCTCATGCATAGGGAAAATCAGATTCAGTGGTTGAACCTTTTCCCATATTGCTCCAAACACTTGGAATAACGCTGCGTCTATACATAGGAGCCTCCTCCTCACTTCTTGAATTCCGTAAGAAGCTGTAGACCAGGCTTTTTAAGTAGTTCCTCTAAGCCATAGGTTTATCACACCTTCTCAGTGCCAGGATGCCCTCCCGGATAATAATGCTCTCTACAGATCTGCATGTCAAATATATATTTCATCCAACAGTGGTCTAGATTGACTCACATTCTCTTTTCCACAGGTAATTAATATGTAAGAATGATAGTGCATTTAGGTGATGATGGCCCAAGACACTCTAAAGAGCCACACCATTCCCATTGGTTGATTAGAGATCACTTCAAAGCAAAACCTGAACATTCTATTTGCATATAGGAACCATTTTATGAGCTTTAAAATTCTCAGGGCCCATTGATTAACTAGCTGTCTAATCGACAGAAACTAAGTAAACAATGAGCATTGTATTTTCATCCAGGGCTCACTGTTGCTGTACTGGGCTGGCAGCTGCTTTAATGGTTAATGCAGGGTAACATTCAATGGTTACATAGGTTATTCAACTCCTTCTCTCTCTACATACATTGACTAATAAAATGCTGGCTTTTGTGCTTCTTCAGCTCTCTGCCAGTTCTTTTGCCTGCTGCCAGAACCAACAACCCTTGTAGGGATTTCACGCAATCGCTCTCTATCTGGATGTAAGCAGCTATCGCAATCAGTTTTTTTTCCCTTCAAAATATGAAACTAAGTGTGAGTGTGGGTATATGTATGGATATATTTTGGTCATACATTTTTTATGTAGGTCACGATTCTTGGCTTCAATCCGACAACTGGTTTTAACTTTCTCAGTTACGATATACACTTGTTTGCTTTTACATTTCAGAGCAGCTTCAATATGTTCTCTAAACAAAGTACTCTCATCTTAACCTTTATGCAAGTACATATTTGTGCATAAAAAGAGTAAACTAAAGCTATTGCTGTATTTCTGTGTTGAGCCTGGTTTTTACAAATATGAACAATACTTTTCTTAAAATATTTACATTGACACAAAAACTAGAGGTCCTGCACACTTTACATACTTACTAGGGAGTCAGTGGACAATTCAGTATAAATGTATTTTAACTGCACAACAACCATAGGTTTTGGCAAATAGCCAGGTCTACTAAAGTAACATAATCTTGTTTTCTGCCAAAACCAGATGGCAAGGAGAACTAATCATAAACAAGAGGCCAAGCAGTATTTTTGAGTTTAAAGAGAGTTTATTGAAAATAAGCAATAGATACATCAATAATACAATCTAGCATACAGAAGTAATATCAATAGAAAATAAACTATATATACTAAGGAGAGAGAAAAAGAAAAGAGGGGAGAAGAGGGGGGGGAAGGAGAGAAAAAGAAAAATATATGTAAGTCCTATAACAATACCATAGAACAGTATTATACACCAAGTATAACAGGTACATTGTAATGAACTCACTACCACGAATTCACTTAAATATTGAGAGTATATATAAAATAGAACAACATTTAAGTTACCTTAATGGAATTAAACTTAATTTAAGGAGGCTTGGAAACTTCTTCTATGGCCGGAACATGGGATGGCAATGATTGAGCAGATAAATCTAAAAAACTGGTAACAGGAAGCCATAACAAGTCACGTTTAATAGCCAGAGTAATCGGGTAAACATAAGCTCTATCTAACCTATGATTATAACAAACGCCATACCACCAGGCTTGAAAAGAGACATTAGAAGCATTTTTCCACGACTTAGTGATTTGTTGAAAGGCAACAGCAATGAGTAAGTCAATAATAAGAGTATTAAGGGAAGTGGATGAAGGCCAAACTTCCGCAACACTACCTAGAAAAATGTGAGAGAAGGAAAAGGGGATACGAGTGTGAAATATTTTGTTAATTTGTTGCCAAACTTTAATCCAAAATTGATGAATGACTGGGCAAGTAAACAACATATGTTTAAGGTCCGCAACAGGAGCTGGGCATGACCAACATGTAGAGGGAGAGCAAGGGTTAATCTGATGTAATTTGGCTGGAGTAATCAATAGTCTATTGTATATAAAAAATAATGTTTGTGTAGTATTTGCTGCTCTAGAAGATTTCCTTATCTTAATCCAGATGTTATCCCATTCTGACGTGGAAAAGGAAGTGCATAAGTCGGATTCCCAATTAGTTTCAACTGCAGATTTGTCTCGAGTCTGATTAGTGTGTCTCAATTTATTGTAAATTTGAGAGGCTGAGGGGTTCGATTTCAGGAATGAAATCGTAACAGGAGAAGAAATGATCTGTGTGGAGGAAGCCGGAAGCTTATCATAGGAACTTTGGGCAGCTGAGGTCAGTAATTTGTATTTAGAAAGAAATGAGGAGGGAAGAGAGAAGCGTTGTTGCAATATACGGAAAGGAATGCAAGTATCACCTATAAAAAGTTGATGAGTCCATTAAAGACCAAGATTGAACCATTCTTTCCAAAAAAGGGTCAGATTTTTGATCTTAATACGAGTATTATACCAAATCGGTGATTGTAAGAAATGGGTACGGTCATCGAAACCATCCAGCATAAGAGGATGAAGGGTTTTACGAATATGTTTAAGGATAGGAAAGGAGAATTTCTGAGGAGTATTCGATATGGATAAAAAATCATCAAATGAGAGAGGGTAAATGAAAGAGGATTCAATATCTACCCACAGAGGCAATGATAACAAATCAGTCGTATTTTGAGATAGTAGGGAAGAAGAATTCTTAAGAAAGAAAGAAGTATGGTATAATGCAAAATCAGGGAAATTAACCCCACCCAAATTTTTAGGTTGTTTAAGTTTGGAAAATGACATCCTAGATTTTTTGTTCTGCCACAAAAATTTTGATAAAATAGTATATATTTGTTTGTTACAAGATTTAGGGATGTTAACAGGCAGATTAGATAAGAAAAATAAGATGATAGGGACCAACATCATTTTTATAGAATCCAATCTACCCCACCAAGATAAAAACAAGGGATGCCATCTTGTTGTGGAACTAATTAAAGTCGATTGGAGGTTTTTAAGATTGAGCGATACAGTTTCCTTAATAGAAGGGGTGAACCATAAACCTAAATATTTAATTTTGTTAGAGTTCCAGTGGAAAGAAGAAGATACAAAATCAGCATGAAAACAATATTTATTTAATGGAAGAATTTCACATTTATCCACATTAAGTTTATAACCTGAAACAGAAGAAAAAGAAGAAACTTCTGAAAGAAAAGCCGGTAGGGAGGTCTGAGGATTAGATAGAAATAAAAGAATATCATCAGCGTACGCCGAGATCTTTAAGTGCTTATCCCTATAGGGGAAGCCAGTAATATTTTCGTTCATCCGGATTTTAGATAAAAAGGGTTCTAACGTCAAAATAAATAAAAGGGGAGAAAGAGGACACCCTTGTCTGACACCACGGAGAAGTGGGAAAGAGGAAGAAACAAGGCCATTAGCTAAAATAAACGATCTCGGAAAAGAATAAAGTAAAGAAATATAGGATAAAAATTTAGGGCCAAAACCAAACCAAGTAAGAGTCGAAAAAATAAACTGCCAATTAACCCTGTCAAAAGCTTTTTCAGCATCCAAAGCTACAGCTGCTAACGAAGACTTATGGGATTGAGATTTACTAAGGACATTGAAAAAGAGGCGAGTGTTATCTGAGAGATGACGACCTTTAATGAAACCACATTGTTCTTTGCCAATTAAATGAGGTAAAATATTATCCAAACGAAGTGCAAGGATCTTTGCAAAAATCTTATAATCTAGATTGATTAAAGAAATAGGTCTATAGTTCTTACATAATGTATGGTCTTTACCCTCTTTTGGAAGAAGGCAAATCAAAGTCCTGAAAAGAACCTTCAGATTTTCGGGAAGATATAAAAAACAAGAATAAGTTGAGTAATTTAGGGATAAGTAATTTGGAGAAGTGTGTATAAAATTCTATGGTAAAACCATCAGGACCTGGCGCCTTTCCCTTTTTAAGTGACTGAATAGCAGTAAGAATATCCTTGATCTGAATATCAGACTCTAAAACAGAGAAATCAACATCTAAAGAAGGAGGTGGAGGAATGGAAGCTAAATATTGATCAATGTCAGATAAAAGAGGAGTATATTCAGGGGTGTATAGGGATTTATAGAAATTAGAAAACTCCAAAAGAATGTCTTCGTCTTTATGAAGCACGGCATTAGCAGAGGATACAATAGAATCGATTTTAGTACGTTCCTTTTTGATCTTGAGATATTTAGCAAGAAGGTTGCCAGATTTGTTCAGCGCACTATAAAATTTAGCACTAGACTTGAGTAAATATAAATTTGCAGAATCAGTAGAAATCTTATTGAAAGAGAGTTTAGCATTAATTAATTCTTTCAAGGTAGACTGACTTTTCAATGAGTAATAAAGATGTTCCAGTTTTTTGATTTGTGAAGTAAGTGCTTGAGAGGAAAGAAAAGCTGCACGTTTTTTCCGGCCAACAAAGGATATAATAAAATCCCTAGAAGCGGCTTTAAAGGAATCCCATACAAGTTGAGGAGATAATTGAGGGGATTCATTTTCTTTAAAGAATAAAGAAGCGAATTCGAGAAAGGCTGGCGGGAACTTAGGGTCTAAAAGAAGAGAGTTATTGAATCTCCAGCGTCTATTTCCTTTAGTGGGAGGGAGTAAATCTAAATTCAAGGAAACTGGAGCATGATCAGAGAGTAGGATAGAACCTATGTCCGAATGAGAAATGTGTTGAAGAAGAGGTTTAGAAATAAAAAGATAATCTATTCGGGATTGGGAGGAGTGAGCAGGTGAGTAGTAAGTATACTCTTGTAGTGTGGGGTGACAAAGCCTCCAAGAGTCTACAAGAGCTCTTTGAGAAATAGCAGACATAAATTGAGAATGCATAGAGGACGGGACAAACCTGGAGCTGGAATTCCTGTCAATAAAGGGATCCACAATCATATTGCAATCCCCCCCAAAAATTAAATAATCATCAGTACATTGCATTAAACGGGAGAGAATTTGAGGCCAAAACAATTTATCTGGGGAAGTGGGGGCATAAACATTAAAAATGGTAAAAGGAATCTTGTTAATTAGCAAAGACCATCTACCCTCTGAATCATTATCTTGACTTATGAGTTGAACATCCAAGCGTTTATGACAAAGAATAGCAACGCCATTGCGTTTTCCAGAACCTGGTGATGCGAAAACATTGCCCACCCAACATCGTCTCAATTTAGTTACCTCAGTGTCTGGAATATGAATTTCTTGTAGAAGAACAATATCAACTTTTAAGTTTGCAATATGAGACAAAACTCGTTGACGTTTGATAGGAGAACCCAAGCCTTTAACATTCCAAGATATAATGTTTAACGACATAATAGATCTTATTTAAACATATTCAAAATTGTTCGTAAAAGAATGTATTGAGCATAAAGACAGAAGTGCTCAAAAAGCACAACAAAACATGAAAGCAACTTCTTATTGTGGAAAAATAGCAGTGAGAAACAAAGAAGATCAGGAAACAGTGTAGAAAAAAGAGAATGAGAATAAGAGAAACATTGTAGACAAATGAGAAATATAAAAGGACAACCAGAGATAGAGAAGAACAGAGGAATGAGGAGAAAGGAGGGAAAGAGAGAAAGAAATAGGGTACAGAGGAACAAATTAAAGCTAACAATTGATAAAACAGTACAATAACAGAAAAACGTACCACAAAAGAACAAGAGTAACGGGGTAGGTGGAGCCATATGGGGAGGGCCACACGTCAGACGGGAGGACGCAGGACGCGAAGTACACAGAGAAACACCATCCAGGCGAAACGTAGAATATTATGTAGGGGGGCACGGAAACCACAACCTGGCAAAGAAGAAGTAAAATAAGATAACAATTAATGTGAGAAGAGATAATGACATCAAAAACTTACGAAAATGACTGATACACACGAAGTGTACATTAACGGGTAAATACACAACAAACACTACACGACATATCATGGTTTAGAGATATCCATGGAAATTCCTTTACAAGAGTCCAAAAATTTTTGCAGGACAGCTGGATCTTCATAGTTGGTGGTTCTGTTGTTAAGAGTCACTTTAAAAAGGCAGGGATGGAATAAGCCGTAACGTGCATTCAAACTGTGTAGAGCTGGTCTCATATCTAAAAACCTTTTTCGACGGTCAGCAGTTATTTTGGCATAATCCTGACTGAATAAGAGGTTGGAACCGTTCCAGGAAATTTTTCCCCGTTGTTTGGCTGCTTGTAAAACCTTAAGTAAATCCGTATATTCCAGAAAGTACAAAATTACTTCTCTGGGTTTTGTTGATGGAGATGAAGAACGGGGACTCTGGCCCAAACGGTGTGCACGCTGGATATTTAATGGAGGAGATTCCGGAAGGCCAAGAAGAGTCGGAAGAAATGACTGAAAATAGGATATGGCGTTAGAACCTTCCAGACCCTCCGCCAAACCATAAATGCGCAAGTTATTACGCCTATTACAATTTTCCAATTGTTCAACTTGTTGCTGAAGACGTTCAACATCTTTATGGATAAGAGGAACCTTGTCAGCAAACTCCTGAACAGCATCAACACGTTTCTCCAGACCCTCCACCCGCTGTTCAGTGTGAGACCAGTTATCTTCTAATCTCAGCAAACGGGTGTTGGTTTCCTCCATATAGGGTTTGAGGGCACGAATCTCCTCAAGGCCAAGCAGTATATACCACTTGATATACTTACATGTAACATGTATGCTTGCCCTAGAGCACACTTCTTACAGGTTTGATCCATGTGCTGTTGTTTATAGGTAGAAATGTGTACTGGAGTGTGTACCTCAAGTACAACGCCTGTGCTAGGCACAGCTGGCTATGCAAGGCTGAGCATCATGCAAAACAGCATATATTCCACTTTAATGTCAAAAGTTAAAGGCGGTATCCACAACTGCCTTCTGGAATCAAAGAATGACTTCAACCGATCCCACACCAGCCACTAAACCCCAGGTTGGTGAGACATTGTAAAAGAATCGTGCAGAGGACAGTATCGAACAGTGAAAATAGGTCAAGTAACATCACGGCTGCATTTTTGCCTGGATTCAGAGACATCTTGATATGGTCAGATATTTCTAGTAGCACAGTGTCCATGCTGTAACGGGGACAAAACCCTGATTGACGAGGATGCAGCAACTTGCCCTGCGCTAAGTAGTCTCAGAGTAGGCAACTAACCAGTTTTTCCAGCATTTTAGCAAAGGCCTGTAGTTGCTGAAGATGATGGGACCTAAATAGGGTTCTTAAGAAGAGGGACCAACCTTAGCAAGTTTCCAACAGCTGGCATAACACCGGATGATAAAGAGAGATTGCCCAGCGGGGAGCCAGATCTGCATTTCAAAATTGCCTCAGTAGATTGCTTTCAAGGGAAATTGTCATGAAATGAGCAAAGTTACTATCAATATCATCTGACTTCACAAGAAGCCGAGCGACCTTCTGAATGGAGAGAGTCTTTTTAATATCGGCAGTCTTAGCCTCCCAGAAACATGCAAGTCCATATGACAATTACTGAGAAGGAGGAATCGCCCTATTGCAGCCCTCTGGGGATATACAGAATTAAGCAACCTGGAAATTGGCACTAGAGCGACTGGAGGCGGCGCTAATTGTTTTCACGAAATAAAAGATCTGTGCCTGTTTGATGGAGACATCATACATTCTAAGGCAGGTTTGTATCTAATTCACTACTCAGAGAGTAATCCTTACGCCGAGTTCTCTCTTATTTTTTACATGTTCTCCTTTCGGCAGCTTGACAGGAGGAATACCAAGGGTCGGATACTCCAGCACACCTCCCCTTCTTCTACTGCAATAGTGCCAAAGCCTTAGCAGTCCTGCCCAACTAAAATGTAATGCCCTCCACACTTGATTCTACATCATTAGTTAGAGGGGGAATGGTTCCCACTGAGAACTCTGGCCAATCAGAGACCTGGACCTGGATCACTCATGGTGGAGTATACTTGCAGGAGGGCCAGACTGTCACATAACTGCATATACCACTATGCCAGCATATAGAAGTCCCCGGACTCATCAAATAATGCTCGGGCATCAATGAGAAAGATGATTATGTCGCTGTGACTTTTTGTTTCTGAATACACTTTGTTTAGGTGACATTCATATGTTGTGAACTCAGAGTTTGAACATTTCAGATCCATTCAAAGCTACCGGTAAACCTGTAAATTTACCATGAGGAAACAGAATTAAAAGGGTCCAGAAATATCAGCATGAATTAAAACAATCAAAGCGTGGGATGGAGTTAATGGTTTGAATTTAAGGACCCAAATAGATGATGTAAACTTTGTTATATCTTTTTATTAGATTCAGCAAAAGCATGAATCTGCACACTAAAACAAATTCCTGCTCGTAAATTCATTTCACAGCCCTGTAATGCGATCAAAATTGATTGGTTCCTATTTGTATTGTGCTATTCTGTAATAACCTCAGGAGTAGTAAACCATGCCTTTCTCTCACATTGGAAAGAAATGATTTCTCCATTCCCAGCAAGTAGATTCTAAACCACAATGCCTTTCATTACATGCTACTAATCAATTCCCATGTTTCATTACAGTTGACATGGTTCGCACATTTAGTTAAATCTGAAACTGCCCCAAAAATATACTAATATAGCAAACTTTCTTTTTTGAATAGTAAAAATGCTCCAATTTTCAAACGTGGCCATTGGCTTGATGCAATTTCGGATGAAAACGGCGCGGAAGTGACAGGAAGGCACATTTTAACTCTGCACTGTACAAAACCAGAATTCTTGCATTTTGCTGTTTCTGCTGAATGGTATTGAATTCTTCCGCAAGTAACATTTTATACCGTGTTTAACATTTTACTTTGAATAGTACTTTGAAATGGTTTAAACTACGAGACACATTGTATAAAGTTTTAGTTGGTACTACCAACGTTTTCCAAATCATTGAGTATCTAAAATAACTTTTATAAAGTTAGGTTCAGTGATAATAACTATTAAATGCATCCTTAGTGATGCTTTTTGTGTGATTGTTTGCTAAATTCTCTTTTTTTTTTTACCTATTGATGCAAATTTATAAATTAGATTATTGAGGAAGGATTGAACAATTTAGAAAAATTTGAAACTCCCCAAAATTACAAGTTTGTCAATTATGCAGAATGTTTTTTGTTGCCCTCATTCGCCTCCAACCACACTGAACAAACAAGCCGACCATACCCATACCCAGTGATCTGGGAGAAGTAGGCATTGAGTTTGGAGCCTCGGGGAACACCTGCAGAATGTTGCTTATGGTAACAACTCTGCATGTTTCTAGTAACCAGAACTAAACCGTGAAATCAAACAAAAAACTGCATATTTTTCAATTCATATTTAAGAAATCCCAGAAACAAGCCATTCACCCACCCTCTGCCTATAAATCTAATTTCAGTTCCCTGCACCTAGAATGCTGGGTAATGGCCGAGACTGACATCCCTACAATACAAGTACATAAGGCAAAGGGTCTGCATATTTTTGGAAAAAACACATTGCTCGCTGTTTCTCCATTTGGGGGCACGGTATATTGTATTGTTCACTCTTGATCCTGTAAGATCATTTTAAGAGCTCATTGAAACAATACACTTTAAATCATCACACAAAGACCTGACCACATCTGGCCAATGGATTCTACCACTGACCAAGCGAAAAGTCAAGATTATTATACTTGTTAAGGAGGTTTACATTCAGTAAGAAACCTACATTGTGTAGGAATCTATTAGCATAAATACTGCATTCAAAATCCGATTATTCACTGCTAATATATATCAATAATGAAAATAAATTGTACATTCCTCTATGGTGATGTCACTGAGAAGCGCTCGCTTCGTGGTCTTCTGCTCATGTCACCCTAGGCTCCAGAAACCCAAGTGAAGTGAAGGAATTGCGGATGGTAAGTTGCTTTCTCTCCCCACCTCTTTCTCCAGGCTCTGTAACACCAAGGGAGCTGGGGTAAGTATTAGACTCAAGCTAAATTTCATGTACGCCAGCGTAACCTTACATCATTTCTGGTATTCCATTTTATGTTTGGTATGCAAAGTGCCTGAGATTACACCATTGCGCTGCATCCCATAATTGGGATGTATCTGGTAAAAATCCAATTGCAGAGGCACAGAAACAAGGCCAATGAACAGGCCATTAGTAACTATTGTTTCGGTCACATGCTATTTTGCTCCTTTGGCCAAAATGTGAGTGTACGTCCAAAACGGACAAGAGGATGCACTTATGCTTAAACCTTTTTGCTGAAACCAACAGCTTCAGCAGGACCTCGCTCAATGTCTATCTGAATTAGCATCAACATCTCTGGATACAGTCTGCTGCCTTGCCCTGCTTGATGAGTTTTCCTCCATTTTGCAGACTATGACACTAATTAATATCTTGGAGTCATGTAAACTTAGTCGTAATGGGGAATACATACCACCAAGATAATGGTCCCTCTGCCCGATTTAGATACAGGTAGACCATATAGGTTTAATCACAGCAGAGACTACTCCATCTCCACCGTGATTAAACCCCTATGAGGGCCTTGCGGAATATGTGCCGTTGGAGGCAGACTTCTAATTGTGTTCATCTGATTTAGATGGGCGGAATTAGAGGTAAGTTTTTACCGCCCATCCCCGCAAGGAAAGCCCTGACAGTAAAGGGCAGTGAAAACTGCTAATGCTCTCCTGGCCATGGGAGAGGACTCTCACAGTGAGGAGAACATTTTCTTTTTCATTTCAAAAAGAAACTCCCACTTCGGGATTTTCTTTTTGAAACGAAAAAGAAAGCAGTTTGGTGCAGGGCTCTGTGATGTTGACAGAGCACTGCACCAAGCTGTAAACTGCATTGAAAAGAACCGCTGTGATGGCTGTTCCTGCCAATGCTGTAGAAATGACTGTCGGCTTGGCAGTCTTGTCTAAATTTGGTAGGCGGAGTAGCCTTAGCCTGGTGGATGTTAAGTCCTCCGCCAGGTCAACAAAGATTACTCCATCCACCAAAATATAAATTGGGCCATACGTCTGAAGTAAAAGACTTGACCAGGCTGTCTCACTTGATGTATGCATTACAGTTGGCCTCAAAGTGTGAATACGTCCCTGTTTACTGCAACTTAGACTATCATTTGTGCTTAGTGCTGTGTAGAACTATTTTTACTTAATGCTTTAAAAACTCATATCTTTGAGTTCCTTTACTGTAGTTTTGTAATTTTCGTGTCATTTTATATATTAAATTATACTCTATTCTACTAAACCAGAGAGGGATTTAAATTATGTCTGTGGTTTTTTTTTTTGGTCCTCATATGCGACAATCCAAAAAAGATGTTTGGTGTGGTATGTTCAGGGTTTGGAAATGGAGCATGCACTCACATCCTGCCGGATGTTCCCTGTCCCTGATACACCTACCTTCAACCTTTATTTCGAGGTGGCGGGGTTACCCGGACTTACCTCCCGTTAGATTAGAATGTCTTAATCCTTGGACCTTTTAATGCTCTATTACCTAATTAAGTTTGGATCATAAAGAACAAGGGGTTTCCATATGCTGACTCTCTTCCCAGAGGCATTTATACAATCTAACCTGCCAAATCGTCTGGCTGCCATTAAACAAGCTGCACAAGAGGGTGGGCTACTAGAGGTCCAATTGATACATATTTCCTTGCGGGCAATGATGATCAAGATTAATAACAGTTTCATATTCTTCCCAATTAAACCGATATTATCTAAGATCCCAAAAATAATCAGAGATAAGCTTACCTCTATGTTCTTTTTCAGGATATCCATTAATATCTTACCCACATCTAGCCAATAAGCATACACTCCAGAATAGTGCCAGAACATATGCAAGTCATCTGCTTTTGGCAGTCCGCATTTCGGGCAGCACCTTGTTTCCCCTCCTATTCTCCTACAGCTTCTTTGGGCACCAGTATACCCCATGTTAAGTAAATAAATGATTCTTCTTGTATTTGACAAATGAACAAAGGGCATTCATAGATATAAGTCGGCGTCTGGTAGGGCCTCTTTCCATTTTTCCTCCAGTGGCATATTATGGGAATCTTCTGCCTGGCCTAACATCCAATACCATTTAGCAGTCTCTTTTTATATATAATGTTGTTTTCCACTTCCTCGAGGCTCCTACAGATGCTTGGCTTTGAGCTCAGCTTGTTAATTGCAGATATTTAAATCTAGACAGTTGGTTGTTAGTTTTCTCCGATAGATAATCCCATGCAATTTGATTCTGCTCGTCCATTAATTGGCCCCATTTTTCAATTTCAGCATTCATAAGTGGTGTAGATAATGAGTCTTGTAAACATGGAGGAGTCCCAGGTGATTTCCAAATTGGGCCTAGCTGACTTTAGTAGGATAAATTCAATATTCTCCTGACCTGAGTCCAAAGTCTACATGCCGCATTCAGGAACTTCAAACAGATTTTTTTTTATTTGGGATAACCATACTTGAACAGGAAGTAGCTGCCTTGTTCTGCAAGATCGTTAACTAGTGCTCCATAACATGGTCGAACTGATTGGGCGTGTTTAGTTAGTAGTGTTCTAAGATTTTTTAACTGAAAAGCCCAACAATATAGCTTGAAGTCTGGTAAGGTAAGCCCACCATCGCTCTCTTTTTTGAGGAGCTTTTTCCAGGCAATTCTTGGATTCTTATTGGCCCAGATAAAACTTGCCAGATCACCTTGTAATTTCTTAAACCACTTTGACTCAAAATGTAGTGGTAAAGCATTAAATATAAAGGTGAACTTTGGAAGAATCATCATTTTTATCAGGTTGACCCTGCCAATCATCAATAAGTGTAAGGTAGACCACGTTTGCAAAAGCCTCATAGTTTCTTTCATGAGCATCAGAAAATGTATATGGGCCATTTCTTCCAAAGTTTTAACCTCCTGAACTCCTAGATATCTTATCTCTTTTTTCACGTTTTTTCCCCAAGGTGGCACCAGGTTGTATATTCCAAGCCAATATCTCTGTTTTTCTTCATTTACCTGGTATCCAGCTACCTTACCAAAGTCTTTTAATATACATATTATAATTGGAAATGATTCTATGGGGTTTTGTGTATATATTATTAAATCATCGGCATAGAGAGCCTCTTTCTTATCCCAACCCTGATGTTGAAAATGCTGAATCCGCTGGTCTTTCCTAATCCTCCTTGCTAAGGGTTCAATATACAGATTAAAAAGTAGAGGAGATAACCGAGAACCTTGCTGTGTGCCTCTACCTATTCTTAATTGCTGGGTAAGTGAACCATTGATTAGGATCCTTGCGGAGGGGCATGTGTAGATATATTTTATTGCGCTCCCGAAATTGCTCCCTAACCCATTATGGGACAAAACAGTATAGAGGAAAGGCCAGCTAACCCTATCAAATGCCTTGGTGGTGTCAACAGTAAGAACAGCTAGTGGAAGATTTCTGTCTGTGGACAAGTCTATGGCGCAAGCCAAGTCATGAGTATGGTCATTTAGCTGTCTGCCTGTCATAAACCCGTTTTGAGAAGTCCCAATTAAATCTCCCAATACTTTGTCTAGCCTTTTTCCCAATATACTAGTGAATATCTTTTAGGATATTGGCCGATAAGACTCACATATTTTTGGATTTCTATTGGGTTTCAATATAAGGGTTATCGTGGCAGCATTCCAAGAGTCAGGGACAGCTTCGTCATTTATATATATAGAGTTGAATAATGAGGTTAATGAGGGAGTTATTTCATCTGCCATAACCTTATAAACTTTGCTGGGAATTCCATCAGGTCTGGGGGCTTTTCCCACTTTTCATATTTTTTATTGCTAAGGATACCTCTTCGGATGTAATTGGGTTATTAAGTAAGGATTTCTTGTCCAGTGAGAGTCTTGGAAAAGGGTCATCTAAGAGCCAGGTAGATAACTGTTCATCCGACAATGACATCTCCTCCTTGTATAAATTATGGAAGAAGTCGGTGAAAGCAGTCCCAATGTCTTTGTCATCGTAGCAGCTTACACCTGACCCCTCCAAGAATACCTCTTTTATTTAATTCCTTACTAAGTCTCCCCTGGTCTTCCATGCCAATAACCTCCCACATCCCTCACCATACTTGTAGCGCGCAAGCTTACTAGCAAACCATTTATTCTTTACTATGCCTTCCAAATGTTCCACTTGCTCTTTCTTCCCCTCATCAATTTGTGCTTGTATCTTATTAATTGCTGCTGAGTCACCTGCAATATAAAGATCTTTTCGCCAGGAGATAATCTTCTTCTCTATCATCTCGATTATTTTTAATCATTTTCTTTCTTCTTGTGTGCGGCATAGCTAATTACTCTCCCTCTAATGTATGCATTGTATCCATCCCAAATAACCCGTAAGGAGGAGGAGCCGGCATTCAGTTAAAAATATTATTGTGTGTCTTCTCTCATATTTTTTTGTGTCTCAGTTCTCCTAAGAGGGATCTGTCCATTGTCCATCTAAATTCAGGCGCCTCTTGTTCTAAGAGTAAGTCAAGGCTAGCTGCTGAGTGGTCAGATAGATGGGCAGGGTGGTCAAAAACTTCCTTAGCCTTATTACTTAGTCTTGAGTCAATAAGATAACAATCTATACGAGATGTATGACCATATTTTTTATTTTGAAGTGTGAATTCTTTCTTTCTGCATGCTTTCTGCCTCCAGGGATCTATTAAACCCAAGTTCTTCATGATGTTCTGTATAAAAGCTCGCATTTTCGGGCGTTAACTGTCGGCCTAGGGGTGGATTTATCCAATTCGAGAAATTCGAGATCCAACGGAGATTTAAAATCCCCCGCCTTTATAATAGTGTTATCATCATTCAATGTTTGTTGAAGCAGATCATGTAGTGATGACGGATCGTCTATATTTGGGCCATAGTAACTTATCATGGAATATTGTGGGTGTTTTGACTAAATTACTGTTTTAGTTCTGCATGAGTATTCTGCATATTTCCCTAATACATGCCTGTCTGCTCTGTCATAAAGTGACTATTCTCAATGTATAGTAGTCTCATGTTGCATAATCTCATTGGTTGCTTATCCTAAGCAAAACAATTATTAATCCATACACATGGGTGCACGGGGTGCACTTTGTCAGCTCCTGATGGCCGGGATCACCAGCGGTGCAAATCCCCACATGCCCTTGCCATCCACACTAGGGATTCTTAAATCAAAAACAGCTGAAGATTTGACATGTTGGACTTCCTTTCCCCGACGTCCAGTCCCGATTTTTAGAGTAATTGGTGAGGGAACGATCCGGATATCACCCACGATACTGGAAGAACTTGGTGCTGCTTGTGGTCTCAGTGGTTGCCGCGGGTCACTGTTTTCCACAAGAGAAAGACTGCCAGGGCACTAGGAGCGTCACTGCCAGAGCCATGTTTCAGGGGTTCTCTCCCACCTGACTCAGCATTTCACAGCTGGTGGCTTGAATTGTTGCCGTTTGCTCTCACAATGCAATTCAGATGAACTTTTACTCAATGTGCCTCTCTATTCACCATAGGTCATTTAGGCGGCTGCCATTTTCTCTTCCACCGCACACCCATTTTGTACCTCTCAGTTAGGTTTCCAGAAATAGAAGAGGCACTTACGGCTCTTCTCCATCTTGTGGGTTAACGATTTTGCCGGTGTCAACGAAATGGAAGACTTACTCGCTCCTCTCCCTTGTCCTGTATCTGTTGAAACTGAAAGAGGACTCCCATTTACATATTTTGTAATGCAGAGGATAACTATGTTATCTATGAAACAATAAATGGGAACTATTCAAAATAAACAAATATTCAGGGTTACTTTACCAACAGCTGGTGTTTCTCATTAAACCTACTGTGCCCAATTTCTCTTCTACATATCCACAAGACAATCCTCTTCTTCTTATCCAGAGATCTTCACGCAATAAAAGCTCCATGTGGAAACAGAGGAAATAGTTAACTTTAAAAGTTTCTCTGTTATTGCCTTCACTTGTATTGCCACTCTCGGGGCTCTCGTGGCAAGTAGAGCTCTGTACTCATTTCCACCGGTCCCCATGATTCAAGCTGGACCAAGCATGAGGATGATCCTAAAGTCCGTACTTCTATCCTGTTGAAATTGTCTTTGTGACACTATTCCTACTCAATTAATTACCCACCTAAACTTACAAAAAACACATCCAAAAACTTTAAACTCAGACCACTAAAAACGCACCCAGAAACCCTCTCTCGGATCCCTACTTCTGCATAAAAAAAGGTGCGATAATAAGTGATCTTATCTTCTTCACGAAACGACGGGTTAAATGGAGGATGGCTTTCTACTCAATGCTCAAAATTCTCACATCCAAGAAGACCCCTCACAGGCTCAGACTTACAGTTGCCCCCTCTCCCTCCTGCGAACTTGATGCAACCATCTCCCTCTACAACAATGGGACAATCCTCATACAATCATCTGATCACAACCTGGGCATCTTCGACAACATCTTCCACAGCATCAAGAACACTTAGTTTAAGTACAAGCTTTCATCCTCCGGAGATCCCCATTTCCCCGCTGGTATCCCCCTTAATCCTCAGCTGGTGTACTCTAACAGCCTCGACAGCCCATGCGACCCTAGCCCTCTCCTCCAGAGTTCCACTATAGAAACCTGCAAACTAAATAACAACTCTCCCAAGACAATAGACAGGTCAGACCACATCTCTCTCTCCACCATAACTTGTCAACAGGATCGCCAACTGCCTAAGACTTCTGGGTCAGAGGTTCCGAACCCAATAATGCAAACCATCCCCCCTCTTACTTCCCTGCCCTCCTCGCTCATGCCTGTAGTACACACAACTTCCCCTCTCACCACACCAGTGTTATGCCCACTTTCATACCTACCTAACCAGGCCACCAACGTGATGCATATACACCAGGTACCTCTTCACAACAAGACTCCTCCCTTACCACTGCATGTTGCATCCCATATATCTATCACGAATATGAACCTTTCTAACCTTCCTCCTCCCACTTTCCTACCTCCCTAACCAGGCCACCAAAGGGACAGATAAACTCCTGGTAACGCTTCACAACCAGTTACCTCACCTATCACCACATGATGCATCCCATATATCTAGCCGGTCTATGAACCACTCTATCCACCCCCCGGTGCACCCCCTCCTCTAAGCCCCTGTCCTCAAGGACCAGGAACCTGTCACCACACCAGACTGGAAGCTAGGCTAGATAATATCTCACTTACCCTTCAACAACTCACGGCAGTTGTCCAAAACCTCTTTTCCATCTGAGCTTTCAGGTATTGAGAAATCTAGGGGTTTTTCAAAGTCTTTGCCACATAGCTACACTCATCCCTCGAATTCCGGGACTACGTTGTCTGTATGTCCCATACCCACTATGACTTTTCCTCTAGGGGCTCCTACTCATCAAAGATGGAAAAATCACCCTTCCCTAATGACCTCTCTCGACCTTCCAGAGATAAAGATTCACTCCAAGACTTGGATATTAGAACCCTTTGCTGTGAATACAGATATGATATGCCAAATTGAAGCAGTCCACTTTGACCTGTCTAGAGAACCTACGGTTCTTCACCACTATTTTTTCCTCAGATGATCCCAAACCACAGCTTAAATGCATGGTTCTCAACTGCAGATCTGCAGTATAACACGCTGCAGACATTGCTGCCCTCATCCTGGCACATAATCCAGACATTTTAGTACTGATGGAAACCTGGCTTACTGAATCTTCTGCACCAATATTCATCATTCCAATACTCCCTAACTATAACATAATTAGGCTTTATAGACTGAGTGGGCTTGGGGGAGGAATAGCATGTATTCATCGTATCAATCTATCAATTAGACAACTGCATTCTGATTCCCTATCAATGTGCGAATACATGTGTTTTGAGGTCTCATCCAACAACAAGCATGATTGCAAATTCCACGCGTTGTATCACCCTCCAGGAGACAATCCCCTTTTCATAGAACAGATCATGGAAATCATTTGGCGAACGTGGACGATCGGGGCACCCAGATCTTCCTGGGGGACTTTAACCTTCATTGGAATGACCGGAATGACTCGGAAATCAAATGCCTCAAATCCTTTATCTCTGACCTCAACCTCACTCAAATATGTGATAGCGCTCCACACATCAAGGGAGCTACCTTAGATCTGGTCTTTAGCAAGAGCAGCTCCATTCAACTTGAATCTATCGCACCATGTGACCGGAAGGACCACTATTGCATCTCCTTCCTCATGTCAGAAAAGGTGCGAACCATCAAATCACAACCGAAGAAACCAAGACGCTGGCAAAGAAATATGAGAAAAATTAACCTATATGACCTGTCCTCCCACACAGAGAGCATCCTGCCTCCTCCTACGGACATGCCTGATGTTGGTGCCCTCACAGACCACTACAATCACTCGATCTCCAACATACTAGACTCTGTGGCATCACTACAACTGAAAAGAATGCCCCACCAAAATCTCTAAACCTTGGTATAACGGGAGCCTAAATAGAGAGAGAAGAAATTTAAGACTAGCTGAACGGATCTGGAGATCCTCACCCTCCGTGGACCATCTTACTCAGCCCAGAGATTTGAGAAACTCATATAACAAAAAGGTAGCTGTTTCAGGGAACTACTAGCTCAAGCAAAATAAAGACCCAAAAAAGTGTTTGAACTCATCAAGCTTCAATCTAGCAACCAGCCTATCCCCCTCCTTAGAACTCTGTCTGCAGCCAAACTGTGAAGAGTTCACTTCCTTCTTCTGTGATAAATGAACAAAAATTGAACAGGAACTACTGGCAGCCTATGAGAATCTACCTGCCACCTTTCCATCCCCTGGGTCGGATTTGCCCCCACAATGGCTGATTCTCCCTCCCAAAAACAAAGCCTCTTGGAGCTATTCCAAACAATTGATGAGAGCACCATTCGAAAAACTCTGGCTACTCTGAAACCTTCCTACCATTTTAGCGTGCCCCTACCACCGATCCTCTTCAAGGAGATAAGATCATCCATACTCCCTCTCTGGACGAAGATAGTTAATGCCTCACTGCTCCACGGGTCATTCCCGGATTGGCTAAAGTCAGGGCAGGTCATCCCCATCCTAAAAAAAACGACTGCTGACAAGACTAACCACCACAATTTCCGTTCAATCTCCCCCATTCCTACACAAAGCTCCTTGAGAAATGTGTTCACACCCAACTTTGTAGCCATATTGAACAATTCCAACTACTAGACAAATTCCGATCTGGCTTCTGGCAGGGGCATAGCATGGAAACCACTCTTACTCACATTGTAGATGATGCCCTACGAATGCTGGATCAGAATGAGTCATGCCTTTCGATCCTCCTTGACCTCTCATCCGCTTTTGATACAGTCAAACACGATACCCACAAAGGTCTACTGGAGCACAGGATGGATCTATCAGGGAAGATGCCCAACTGGTTTTCCTCATTTCTACACAATAGAACCCAAAGGCTGAAGGTAAATCAGTCTCTGTCCAACCCCTCTCTGCTCACTCTTGGGGTTCCTCAGGGGTCCACTCATTCTCCCACTCTCTTCAATCTGTTCATGGAGCCTCTAACTCAAATCCTGAAATTGTCCAACATCCATTATCACATGTATGCAGATGACACAACTGTACCTGAAAATGTCCTCCCCAGAGTCCATCAGAACTCTCAACCCAGTACGTCTGGAAACAAAGTTGGCTGACACTCAATCATCTGAATTTGAATGCTTTCAAAGCTGAATTTCTCCTCATTGCCCCTGGCAAACAGTCCCCAATCATTGTGAAATGGGTGTAAAAACTAACAGCCCTCAACTGTACTCCAAACATCATTGATTCCAAGAGCTCACTCGGAATAACACTTGATAAACATCTGAACATGCATAACAAGATTAGTGCTCTTACCAAAGGAGCAAACGTCCATCTGAGCATCCTGAGGAGAACAAAACCGTTCATTCCCCACAACGACCTCAAGACCGCGGTGCAAGCATTAGTGATCTCTAAACTGGACTATGGCAGTGCAACCCTTTGTGGACTTCCGAAATCGAAGATGGCTCCACTTAAGGCCTCTCTCAATTCCACTGCAAGACTCATTACGGGCTCCAAACGCTATCATCATATCTCACCCGAGTTAAAAACTCTTAATTGGCTCCCGTATGAAGCAACGATTGATCAAAAAATTGCTTGCATGACCCACAAAACCCTACACTTCAAAACCCTGTTATAACTTGCACAAAAACCTGAGCTCTAAGGCTTCAGATCCTCTAGGGCATGGGTACTCACAAACTTTCTCTCGGGGGCCAAATTTACAGTGTGGTTTCTGGCAGAGGGCCGCACCGGTGGGGGCGGGGCCAGTGGGGGAGGGGGCGGGGCTAGAGCAAAAAAAACCTATTACCATGAGGTTGAACACAGGCCACTGCAGTGGACGCCTTCATCCACTGAGCCACCAGACCCGGTATGCACACATATCTATCTATCTATCTATCTATCTATCTATCTATCTATCTATCTATCTATCTATCTATCTATCTATCTATCTATCTATCTATCTATCTATCTATCTATCTATCTATCTATCTATCTATCTATCTATCTATCTATCTATCTATCTATCTATCTGTCTCTCACTCTGTCTCCCGCCCTCTCTATCTATCTATCTATCTATCTATCTATCTATCTATCTATCTATCTATCTATCTATCTATCTATCTATCTATCTATCTATCTATCTATCTATCTATCTATCTATCTATCTATCTATCTATCTATCTATCTATCTCTCACTCTGTCTCCCGCCCTATCTATCTATCTCTCTATCTCTCACTCTGTCTCCCGCCCTCTCTATCTATCTATCTATCTATCTATCTATCTATCTATCTATCTATCTATCACTCTGTCTCCCGCCCTCTCTATCTATCTATCTATCTATCTATCTATCTATCTATCTATCACTGTCTCCCGCTCTATCTATCTATCTATCTATCTATCTATCTATCTATCTATCTATCTATCTATCTATCTATCTATCTATCTATCTATCTATCTATCTATCTATCTATCTATCTATCTATCTATCTATCTATCTATCTATCTATCTATCTATCTATCTATCTATCTATCTATCTATCTATCTATCTCTCACTCTGTCTCCCGCCCTCTCTATCTATCTATCTATCTATCTATCTATCTATCTATCTATCTATCTATCTATCTATCTATCTATCTATCTATCTATCTATCTATCTATCTATCTATCTATCTATCTATCTATCTATCTATCTATCTATCTATCTATCTATCTATCTATCTATCTATCTATCTATCTATCTCTCACTCTGTCTCCCGCCCTCTCTATCTATCTATCTATCTATCTATCTATCTAACTATCTATCTATCTATCTCTCACTCTGTCTCCCGCCCTCCCTCCTCCGTTCTCCCTCCCTCCCCCTCCCTCTGTCTCCCTCCCTCTCTCTCCCTGTCTTCCCCCCTCTCCCTGTCTTCCTCCTCTCCCTGTCTTCCTCCTCTCCCTGTCTTCCTCCTCTCCCTGTCTTCCTCCCTCTTCCTCCCTCTGTCGCACTCTGTCTTCCTCCCGCTGTCACCTCACCCCCTGCTCTCACTCCATGCTGCCCTCCATCACCTCACCCTGCTGTCCTCTGTCACCTCACCCCGCGCTGAGACTGCTTCCAGGGAACGCACACGGCCGCCGCACCCAAGTACTTCACAGGTCTTTTAAAGACCATTCACTTGGTAATGAGGCTTTGTTGTATTTCACCTCTTCTTAGCGCCCCTGCATCTCCACTCAATCAGAGGGGAGATGCAGGGGCGCTAAGAAGAGGTGAAATACAACAAAGCCTCATTATCAAGTAAATGGCCTTTAAAAGAATCGCCCCGCCTCACAGCTCCGCGCTGCTGCAACCGGCGGTGTTCGCTGACAAGCACAGGGCACAGGCACTGTCTGCAAGGTCCGCGGGCCGCCAAGGAAGGCTTGCCGGGCCGCCGACAGCCCGCGGGCCGTACTATGAGTACCCGTGCTCTAGGGGATCCAGCACCTTACTACTTAAACCTCAGAAATTCCATAAAAAGAAGACTTACAATAGAGCATTCTCTGGTATTGAACCCAGAATTTAGAAATCTTTACCTCCTGAATAGTTCCACAGCTTCCTTCAAAAGGGAAGTCAAACAGATTCTGATGAAGAAATTCCTGGGCTAGTCCCCTAGCTGGCCAGAGGTCTCGCTATCTCACTCTTGTCTCTAGTTATTCTACTAGGATTGTCATTATTTGGTTTGCCCCTGTACTGTTTCCTTGTGTTATGATCTACGGCTTCCTTCCCAAGAAAGTCTAAGTATTTCTGTTGAAGAAATCCCTGGTAAGACCTTCAGTTTCACCCTAGGATGTGTTTTCCTACTCTTGCCTTTAATGAAATGCTTGATTGTTATGACTGATGTTGGCCTTTCCTGGGCTGTTTCTGTGCTAATATCGTTATTTCTTACACCCTCATAACTGTCAATCTGTAAAGTGCTCTGATACCCCTTGTGGTCTTGTTCATGCTATAGAAAAATAAGTAAACATGCAGCAATTCTCATTCAATATTTTATTCATACTTAATGACTTTTTGTCGTTTTTTTAAAATTGTTTGCATAAACAATATTCTGGTATTCATTATAGGTCACTTATATGCTCATTGAATTTTTATGACTATTCCCTCAAAAAATTTATTTTGGTCAATATATTGATATCCAGACCTTTCTAATAACTGAAATGCATTTTGAATGCCTGGAGGGGATATTCATTGTTAATAAAAACTGATAGTGAATTGTATTAAATACATTAAAATGCTATATTTAAGACATTGGGGAGTGTTCAATAACAGGCTCTAACCACATGCATTTAATACAAGTTGACCCCCATATTAATCTAGCATAAAATAACCATCATCGACTAAATATGTGGTGAAGATCAAATAACTACTTCAATGTTGCTCGATTAAAGTTAAATCATGCGATGAATCACAGCCATTGTCCAACGTTACCCTTATCATGGCTTGTGTACCAAAAATAAATCATTTCACGTTCCCCAAATGTGGAATATATTATGTAAAACTGGTAAACAAGACACTCCATTGTTGTAATTCACAATGTACTCCAATAAAGACCTGGGTAGTCTCCTAACCTTTTACCTCCAATTACCCAGCCATTGTACTACATACCTTTTTTTGTGCTGACCTTTTACCTAGTATGGTGCTGCATAAATGTCGTGGGGTTTTCCCCAAAAACTAACCACATTTATTATGAGTATTTAGGATACTCAGAATCACAGCAGGATTACCATCTTCTGCATAATAACTCTCTTTAAGGTTCATCACTATCGTCATCCTCGGTGGACATGACACAGCACGGTAGAACCCCTGAGGGTACCTTTTGGGTATATAAACACCATATCTTTGCTGGGGCAGGCAGAGGAGAAAGACTTCCATGCTGACACACGATGCTGAGGTTCCTGCACACAGATACTCCAGCACGCAGTGGTCTGACATCCCTCGCGGGGTGTCCATCTCGAGACCAAGACGGGGTCCTTTGTTCTCTCACTTCAGGTAATGGTGTTGGATCTATTCTAGGGGGCTTCTTGGCTATACACCTACATACATGCTAGGAACATTTTCTTACATCTAGTTAGGGTCAGCATTTTAGGAGTACGCATTATTACTGTCAAGTATTTATATGCCTGCATATATTCATTATTTTAGCGCTATGGTAGAATTCTACCATAACTTGGATGTGTTGTTATCCATGAAGGACCAAGTGATGAATACAGCAGGGACTTGTTACCATACACTAAGCCTTTTGCGCCTGGTTTTCCGATGGCTGCCTCTCTCTGTACGAAGAACCCTGATTCAGGCTTTGATCATTGGCCGCTTGGATTATTGTAATGCACTGCTGGAATCTGCAAATAAGTCCCTACTAACTAGATTGCAGATTGTACAAAGTGAGGCGGCTGGCTTGGCCCTAAAAAACCCACATTGCACTTTCTCAGGACCATTGCTACAACAACTTCACTGTTTCCCCATCCGCCAGAGAATCAATTTTAAGCTTTGTTGTCTCACCCATAAAGCTTTATATGGTGCGAGCCCCAGCTACCTGTCAGATAAAAGTGAAATCTACGTTCCGAATCGTCATCTTAAAACGGTAGGTAAAGAGTTGCTGGTGGTGCCCCGATTTAAGAAGTTTAAAACCGGAGGCAAAACCGTCGTCCTTCTAGCCTCAAAACTGTGGAATACCTTGCCCAACTTACTCTGTTTCAGGAAACTCCTGAAAACAGCATTATTTAGAGCTTAAATGTGTCTGTCCATGTTTATCTGACTTACCTGCTCCTATAGTGCGGACACACCCCTTCGGGGGTGATTCCTGCGCTTTACAAATCCCAATACAAGTACAAATACAAATCTATTTACTCTGTTAGTGCTCAAAACAATATATATCTGTTTCTGTCTAATGGCTGTTGCAGCACACATATTTTACACTAGAATGACGCTGGTTCAATAAATGCTTTGTGTATCCCTCGGAGAAAACCTGAGCATGAGTGACTGAGCAAAAAGTACTGTACTGTTTCCACGATCCCTGGGAGGAAAGGGTTATCATGTTCGATAGTTGCCAGAAACTATTCTCTCCTTGGTAAAAGGGGTTCATAGTGACACTGTGAGCTAGCTGGTTTACTGGTGAATATCTCTGGTGGAGGTGTCTGGAATCAGTCTGGACACCAATCCCACAGTTTATGTTGTCTAAACGCGCAGATCCTATATAGATTTATAAGAACTACACAACACCATCTGTTTTGCGCCAGTTTATATAAAACCGGGTAGTGCAGTGTATGATAATAGTGATGATTTATAGTATGATTACAGTGTAATGGCAAGATACCTGATTGCCTTCTGAACAACTATTCACATTCCAAGTGGAAAATCTAAATGAGTTGCAAACCCAGCAACATGTTGATTCTCTTTCGCCTCACAGCCCTTTCCATGCAAAGGTAGTGTTCCAGTCACGAACAGAGCAAATTGGGTTTGAATGCGTCACTGCCATGTTGCATTGGCATGCTACTTTACCATGTCAATGATCAGGTGCCCTGGATGACAATGGCCGCCATGTTAGAATGTATAGGGATGCCTATATACCAGTGAAACCCAAAGTACGGCCCTTGGGCCACTTGCGGCCCTCTTCGCCTTTACATGCAGCCCGCTTAGTGAACAGCAGCACGAGCTGCCAGAATTCTTTTTTTATTAAACAGGTAAGCATCTATTAACTTGCAAATAAATGGTTTTTAGACCTCCGTACACAATACCTGACACACCCAGACCTCCCGCCGCTCTCCTGCTGGCATCAGTGCGGCCCCCAGTCCCACCAGAGACCGTACTTTTTGGCCCCTGGGAATGTGTGAGTACCCATACTATGTACAGTCTATATCTGCTGCGTGGCTGGGTGGTGAAAATTGTTGTGCACATTAGCCACTTAGAACAATCGGCCTATTCCAAGAAGAATCCACTTCTCAAGCTAGAAGAAAATATGGAGCTGTGAATTTCAGAAGATGTCATCAACACATTATTAGCTACAGGGACACCCCATCCTGAAAACTATGGAAATGGCAGACTTATGTCCCCAGTGTTCATCAAAGGGTGTCAGGAGGCAGATCAGGAGGCATTGCTTGCTTTTAATGACCCTGCAAAAGTAAACTTACTACTCCAAACACACTTGTGCTGAGTGTCTTGAGTGTTGACGCAGTCTGGTGAAAGCTTTTGCGCTCATTCAGAATTAACCACATGGCAGTACCTGACAATGAAACTACAAATCCCAAGAATCTTTGAACTCTTCCTGCACTGCTTGGAGATAGTGGTATTTGTCTGGATTCTCATGTATAACATTCCTCACATTTCACTGTGTCCTTGTGTAGGAGAGTAGGATCTGCTTCACATGGGTACCCCCACTTTTTGCGGGTGTTTCACTGTTTTTCGACCTTAGACTGGCTGTGGCCCTGCTAATCAGGACCACAGCCTGGCTGCTTCCTCTCTAAAATGTTTTTTATGTACATTAGGTACATATATAATTGGATTCTGGAGTGCCTTATAAGCCCCTAAAATATGGTATACTATGTACCTAGGGCATAGGTACCTCAGAGGCCTACCAGGGGCTGAAGCATGTATTATGCCACCTCTGGGAAGCACTCCAAAATAACACCACTGGTCTGCTACTGCAGCCTGGGTAAGGTGGTGCTTGCACCCCTTACTGTGGTATAGGCTACCTATATCACTACCATTGCACACACATATAAAACCTATAAGTTACTCCTATGGCAGGCCTTAACAATCCCGAAGGCAGAGTGCTTGGTTTTTATGTGAGATGGTGCCCCTGCATGAGCAGAGCCCCTCTGCAGCGTTCGGAGTACCTCCTCTGATGCTGTTTGTGGTGCAGCCTGACCATATACTCTTAAGTGCATTATAACCTCGCGGTAAATGCTAACTTTGGGATGGCTGCAAGGAAACATGTTGTGTTTGGTGTCAAACACTTTGGAATACTACCCCTGCTGCCAGTTCTGGCGGCGGGGGTAGCATTCCACCCTTCTAGAGGGAGAGACATGTTCACACTGGTCTAACCCGGTAGGACTTTCTACAGCCCTGGCATCACAAAATGGATGCTTCTGCCACAGACACGGGTCTGGCCTGCTGACCGAAACTACGGCAGGGGAGGCCTGGACAATAGGTTTCCTGTCCCAGGGAGGTGTCACCACCTCCCCAGACAGGCAGATGTGTATTGGGGCTGGGCGTGAGCACTCTCTGGTGCTTTGAAGTCCTGCACTGGGGGCACACTTGGTGTCCCTGTGCATAGTCCAGTTCAAACCGGTTGCAGGGGCTACCTGCCCCTGCCCTGGCGTGAAACTGGACAAAGGAAATGGGTGTAACCACCCCTCTTTCCAAACCCTCCCATAGGTGGGTCCCAAGAGTATGTCCAACCCCCAAACTTTGTATAAGTATGGGAACCCAGTCCTTGCGACTTTAGATTACCCTAGACGAAACTCTGCAACATATATCCTGGACCTTTGAAGTTCTACTTTGCTTAGAAGACTGAAGAAATCTCCCTTGGGGTCAAGGAGTGACTCCCCTGCTTGGCAGGCAACAAGGAAGCAACTGTCCGGTCTGCAACTCTGAAGCTCCTGCCAGACGCCGAAGTCTCTGCATCCCCTGAGGTGGATTTCTAGACTTCCGCGAGGCTACCCTGAGTCCACAGCAAAGCTGAGGCCCATGCCTATCGTGGGTGACGTGGAACCTTGACTCCTGGACACCATGAACTTTTGAAGCAACATCATCTTCCTGGTCTTCCTCGAAGTTGTGTTTTGGGCTCCGAGTAGCCCAGGCCTTGAGCATCTCCTGCACTGAAGGTTTCTGGCCTCCAACCCACGAGTGACCCGTGGCCCAGTTTCCAGTGCGACCACTTGAGGCTCCTTCGCGATCGCTAGCCCATTGGCTAGTAGGTCCCCACGAAGGCAACTTCTCTTGTGATTGGGCTTTCCTGGTTGCTCCAGACGTGCCCCGAGTTACCCTCTCTGGGTGAGTCCCACAGACCTTGCTGGTCTGCACTGCAGTCCTTTCTCTCATTTCCAGTGACTTGCCATTGCCAAGGCTTGTTGGGTACAATCTGGTCGCCGACACTGCAGCACTCGACAGACTTCATGGGACAGCTCGAATCCAGCTTCTGGTTGTCATCGGCACCTCCTGGACCTCGTGGCTGAAGAGTCAAGACACCCGTCAACTCACCTGAAGCACCCGACATCTGTGGGCGTTGGTCCATCCTGCCCTTGGTCACTCGTAAGTGACCCAGACTCTGTCCCCTCTGCTTTCAGGTTCCTTCCATCCTAGATCCTGGCTTGGATCGCTTTGGACATTTCTCCTCTTCACGGCAGCAGCACTTCTTCGCCAGCTTCCATTGAAATCGACGACGCGACCCAACACCAAAAGACACCTATGCACCCGGCTTCCCTGGGTGAGGTAACACGAGTACTCCGGTGCTCCCGTGGGAGCTTGCCCTAGAGCTTCCTAAGTCCAAAAGGGTTTGGTCCTGACTCGATTCTAAGTGTTCCTAATCTTTCATTTTCCATTCGACATTGCCCATAGAAGCTAACAGGAACCCGCGGTTGTGTTTACACACTGCACACGGCCCCCGTGGGTCCCCTGCGTCACTACCTTGGGTGGTTCCTTGGGGTCCCATCAATTCTACAGGCTCTAGGCCTTGTGTCTAGTTCAGTCGTGGTTCTTATACCACCTTATTGGTATATGGTTTGGTATGCCCCTAGGGCCCAAACGTGTATTGGTGCTATTACTGTTGATTGCTAACTTGTAAATTAAGTACTTCGAACTCCAGTCTCATAAAGAGACTAGAGGGGTGTGTTTTATCTTAAATACATATATTTTAAATATATACCTTGTGTGGTTGTCCTTTCGTTTGATCATTCAAGAGTTTATGGACTGGTAAAATAAGCTGCTTTACATTCCTTCAAGAGTTAGCCTGAAGGCTGCTCTCCATAGCTACCACTAGGATAGCTTTCAATAAAGGTTGTCTTTAACCTATCACCATAAGGGGTTGTTTGGACTGATACAGGGTGCCCACTATAACCAGTGGACAGCATATGTCAGGCCAACTTCTCACACCTTGCTAGGTAGTTATGCTATAATACTGATGCAGGTAGGACCCTTGATTTTTGGATTCTTGACTCATTTTATGAAAACAGTATCTTTCTTGAGAGCTCGCTGAATAACAGTTTGTGCTGGAAAATGAATTTTGCACTATTCTGTGAAGGAACGAGAAGATTCCAGGCATCAAGATTGTGAACGTTTATTATATGTGTTTATGAATGAGTATATTAGGTACAGAAATTATTTAGAAAATAATACATGTATTGTTAAAGATGGGCATTGCAGAATATTAATAAACATTAATTGGTCTTCAATTGCACAAGAAGCAATATAGAATCTAATCCAATCATTAACAAAAGTCACATATTCTGAAGCGTAAGTGTTGTTCTCTCTAAAGGGTCACCCCAAACCTTTTGTCTTCCTCCTCCTCTTTTCCTGAACTTCTTTTTGTTGGCCTTAGGACTTAGCACTTTACCACTGCTAACTAGTGCCAAAGTGCATGTGCTTCTCCCCTAAACATGGTAACATTGGTGTATATACAATTGGCATATTTAGTTTGCTTATAAGTCCCTTGTAAAGTGGTATACTATATACTAGATACCAAGGGCCTCCAATCTAAATGCTACTAGTGGGCCTGCAGCATTAGTTGTGCCACCCACACAAGTAGCCTTTTAAACCTATCTCAGGCCTGACATTGCAAGGCATGTGCGTGCAGTTCACTGCCACTTAGATTTGGCATTTAAAACCACTTGCCAAGCCTTAAACTCACCTTTTATAACGTCACCCCTAATGTAGGACCTAAGAGCACGTCCCTGTGCAAATAAGCGGCTGTCGGGTTTGTCGAACCACTCACCTGAAATCCAGGTAGTTGACAGGAGCGATGAGATGAAAGTTCCCGAACCCGTCTGGACTATTTCTCAACCTCACTGCTAGTAACAATGACGCTGGCAAATACTCCAAAAGGGAAGGGGATTGGGACTACGAACTACAGGTAAAGAAAGAGACACTGCAACTCTTCTCCAGGACCAGCCGGGTTCTTATTATAGAAGATTGCTTGCATGCGTCAACAGTGGGCTGCAGGAAATACAATAACGTAACCTTACTCGAAGAATATTAAAATGACTGAACAAAAATCATAGCACTCTTTTAATCGTACATCACAATCACAGTAAGAGCAATACCTTGTGAACAACTTGTCTTTCTCTCAAAGGTGCGCCTCCTTTTCTAGTGGACAATCACTCTCAGATCTTTCACTCCACGATGCTCAAGCCTCTTTTATATGAAGACAGCACTCTGTGGGGAAATAACCTTACGTGCACCCTAAAACATTGACCTGTAAAACATTCTATCAGCCCCCATAGCAGGTTCATTGTCTTTACACAGTACATGTAAACTATTCAGCAGATTAACCATACATGAGCACCTAGTGCTTTACAGAAAACCAAACCTTCGTTTTAAAACACTTGCATGTATTTCACTGTAAAGCCAAGAGACCAATATCCTAAGATGAGCGCGCAAATAGATCGGTAATTCTATCTGCCCCAGGACGCTCAAGGACACACTTTAACGCGTTTACCCAAAAAGTCTTAAAAGTCTTTGAACGCGTTTAAATAAACAAGGTCCGTGCCCCCGAACACTCAATGTCATTCTTTAACGCGTTTACCAAAAACAGTCTCTGCACGCGTTTAAAGCATCAAGCTCAAATGCTAAAAGCACTCGGTGAAGTCAACAGAAAACAAGAAACTCGGGACTTAACTTAGTTCCAACTTGAAACGATCGGATGTTGAATTGAAGCAACTCTGTGGCTGTGACGACGTAGACTCCAGGCGCCGATGTCCTCCGAGATGAAACGACGAAGTCAAGCACAGAGATTCGTAGTGCGTGCTATTTATAGTAACACCTGGGCGTTCCCTGCCTACGCACAAGTAACTAAGCAACCGATAAACATTCCCACGTGTGCCTAACAAACACGTTCCTGACCAGTTAAAGGAACGTTTGTACACGTGCTTTGAAAATGATGATTAGGAAGGTGTGTTTACAAAACAAGCACTGCTTAGTATAACCAACAGTTTAAACAAGCATTGTTCGGAGCAAACGGCAAGTTTATGCAAAACTGATTACTCAGGCTTTTCTGGTAAACAAGGAAGGCATACATGATTGCAATAATTACGCATAGATGTACAAATGACACAGTTTGCAAACCCCCAGAGACCACAGGCCTGTTGTTTCCTGACAGTCCTCCCCCTCAAAACCCCTGACACAGGCCGAGGCTTCGTGGGATGTTGCAAATGGAACAGTTTAATCAAGCGAGGAGCATGTATAGAAGATGCCGGTTCCCATGAATTTTCGTCTGAATCATAACCTTTCCAACTTAACAAGTAATACAAAACACCTTTTTTCCTCTTGGCATCCAATACTTTATCGATTTCATACTCCCATTGACCATTAACTTTGACTGGAGGCGGAGCTGGACCAGATCTGGTTTGTGCTACATACGGTTGTAAAAGAGAAACATGAAACACAGGATGAATTTGATAGTCAGTGGGCAAACACAATTCCATGGTGACTGGATTAATGACTGTTTTAATTGGAAACGGTCCCAAGAAACGAGGTTGGAGTTTTCTAGAACCACTTAACCTCAGATTCTTGGATGACAACCACACTAAGTCTCCTTCTGCATATTGTGGAGCCTTTCTTCTATGTTTATCTGCCTGTGTTTTTACTTGTTGTTGATATTGAGACAAATGATCAATGACTTTTTTCTGTATAGTGTGTAAGTTTGAATGGTGAGCAGAAACAGCAGGAACAGGAATGTCAAGATCTAATTGTGGAATGGGTAACATACGTGGATGGTAACCTAATAAACAATAGAAAGGAGAAACCCCTGTAGCTGTGTGAACAGAATTGTTATAAACAAACTCAACCAGAGGTAAGGCCTTATCCCATTCTGTAGACCACATAGAGGAAAAACAACGCAGGAACTGTTCCATAGTTTGATTCAATCGTTCAGTTTGCCCATCTGTTTGTGGGTGGTAGGCGGAAGACAGGCGAACATCCATGTTCATGGAGGAACAGAAGTTTCGCCAAAACTTCGAAATAAATTGGGGGCCCCGGTCGGAAACAATGGCAGATGGCAAACCATGTAGTTTGAAGATGTGTTGAATGAATAAATCAGTAAGATCCTTGGCGGTGGGTATTTTCTTAAGTGGAACAAAATGAGCCATTTTAGTCAAATAGTCCACCACCACCCAAATAACATGATAACCATTTGAGACAGGAAGCTCTGTGACAAAGTCCATACTGAGCGTATGCCATGGGGCTGGGGGAACAGGTAAGGGATGTAGATACCCTGCTGGGGCAACATGAGGACTTTTAGTTTGCACACAAATCGGACAAGTTTGAACAAAGTTTTTGACATCTTCTACAAGAGTAGGCCACCAGAACTGCCTTTTCACAAGATCAATATTTTTTCGGCAACCTGGAGGGCCAGCAAAGACAGAATCATGTGTCCAAGACAGGATTGTTTGTTGTAAATCCGTTGTTGGAACGTATAAACGATTGTCATGAAACCACAAACCTTTTTTCTTTACGAGATCAGGTAGGATATCGTTTTCCTTTTGAGCTTTTTGTATTTGAAACTGAAAGTCCTGTGGACCACAGAGAGCAACGATTTTGTGGTCTGAAATAACTGGCTTACATTCTTCCTGATCTACCTCAGTACCTTGAAAACTGAAACGCGACAAGGTATCAGCCTTTTGTTGTTCTTTCCCTGGTTTATAGGTAATGACAAAATCAAATTCGTTAAAAAAAAGAAGCCAGCGCAGTTGTCTTGGTGTTAAAGCTTTAACACTCTGATAAAATTGTAAATTACGGTGGTCAGAGTAAATAGTGACAGTATGACGTGCCCCTAACAAATGATGACGCCATTCTTGAAAGGCTAACTTGATGGCAAGTAATTCACGTTCTGCTACCATGTAATTCTGCTCAGCAGGTAACAGTTTTTTAGAAAAATAGGCAACAGGGTGAAGATGGCCAGAATTAGCATCTCTTTGTGACAAAATGGCCCCTACCGCTACCTGAGAAGCATCTGCTTCAACATAGAAAGGCTGAGTAGGATCAGGGTGATGTAAAACGGGTGCTTCGGTAAAGGCCTTTTTCAGATTTTGGAAGGCTCTTTCGGCCTCTTCTGACCAACTAAAACGAGCCCCTTTTTTTAGTAGCTGCGTGATTGGAGTAACAACAGTAGAAAAGCCAGGAATAAAGCGTCGATAGAAGTTGGCAAATCCCAAAAACCGTTGGACATCTTTTACGGATCTTGGGGACTCCCAACGCAGAATGGCCTGAACTTTAGACTGATCCATGGCAATCCCTTGAGGAGAGAGCACATAGCCAAGGAACTCAACAGTGGACACGTGAAACATACATTTCTCCAACTTAACGAACAACTGGTGTTCTCGTAAACGTTGTAACACTGCTCTGACGTGATGAACGTGCTCTTCGGTGGACATAGAGTAAATCAGAATATCCTCTATATAACAGATGACACAGACATCCAAAAAGTCCTGCAACACCTCATTAATAAAAAACTGAAACGCAGCAGGAGCGTTACAAAGCCCAAAAGGCATTACTGTATACTCAAATAACCCGAACTTAGTTCGGAAAGCCGTCTTCCACTCATCACCTTCCTTAACACGGATGAGATGATAAGCGCCTCTAAGATCAAGCTTGGTAAAGATGGTAGAATTCCCAACCTGATCCAAGAGGACAGGAATGAGTGGAAGCGGATATCGGTTTTTTACTGTGACCTTGTTGAGAGCGCGATAGTCAATACAAGCGCGAAGCTCTTTATTTTTCTTCGGCACGAAGAATAAAGGAGAGCTTACTGGGGAGGTTGAATGACGTATAAAACCTTTCAAGAGAAGATCATCCAAATATTCTCGTAAGTATCGTGTTTCAGGATCTGATAGAGCATAGATTCTACTACAAGGCAAAGTAGCGCCAGGGATGAGGTCAATTCGACAATCAAATGACCGGTGTGGTGGAAGTTGGGTTGCCTGTACTTCCGAAAACACATCAGAAAAATCTGTGTAGTGATGAGGTACTAAAGATACTTGTTCTTTAGAAGAAGAATCACCCACCACAGAGGCACAATGTAAAGGTGTGATAGACATTTTCTTATCTTCATAACAAGAGTGAACACAAAAAGAGGAATCCAGGGTTACCGTTCTTTTAACCCAATCGATTTTGGGATTGTGAGTCTGGAGCCAAGGTATTCCTAAGATAGCTCCGAAAACAGGTGTGTCAATCAAATCAAACTGAATCTCCTCGGAATGACCATCAGCACAAACCATAGTTAAAGGTTGAGTCTGAAATTGAATCAAACCAGAGGTTAATTCGGAACCATCAACAGCTCGAACTGGTTCCGGAATTGTCTTTTTAGAGGTTTTAATATCCAAGGTCTTAGCCAAACCAATATCCAAAAAATTCCCAGTAGCTCCTGAATCAAGAAGAATGGGAATAACTTTTCTAACTTGGATTGACAAAAACAAGGTGACAATGAGCGTTAAATGCCGAGGAACTGTCGTTATGGTATTAGCTAGAAACTGCGGGGAGACCCGGGAATCAGACATGCTCGACGGGGGGGCCTCGTCCCTCATCGGGCTAAGGCGTTTCCCGATGTATCATCAGTAGCAGAAGAGGAATCACTACAACCAACAATTTTTCTAGATGTGGTTGGTTTAGAGGAGCATTCCCGAGCAAAATGCCCAGGCTTTCCACAATACAGACAAAGTTTTAATCTACGTCTACGGTCTTTTTCTTCGTTTGACAATGGCCCCCTGACCCCGCCGATTTGCATGGGTTCTACACTTTCCGAAGGGGAATGATTTAGTTCTTTTCTTTCTTGTTTGAATACCAACACTCTAGGGACATCGGTTTTAGATTTTTCCCCTTTACGTTCTCCTAACCGATGATCTAATCGCACCACTAGGTCCATAAAATCGGAACAATCAGTAGGGAGATCAACAATCTGAGCTAATACATCTTTAAGTTCATCCCTAAGTCCACGATAGAACAAGGATGTCTGCTTTTCTTCAGGCCATTCAGTTTCAGCGATGAGACGATTGAAGGACGTCATATAGGTCAACAAATCCTTCGACCCTTGTCGTAAATTTAAAAGTTCGTTATCGCTGGCCTGAATAAACTGATGACGAGCAAACAACTTACGCAATTCAGTCCTAAAACGTGAAAAGTTATGTAAAATAGGATCATCCCTATCTACAAAAGGAATTGACCAATTTGCCGCGACACCACCCAAATATGATAATACAAAGGCTACCTTTGCTTCATCATTTGGGAAAGCCGCCGGGCGACACAGAAAATGTAATTGACATTGATTAAGAAAAATGTCAAACTTAGAATGATCCCCAAGGAAACGCAATCCAGGTAGTTGACAGGAGCGATGAGATGAAAGTTCCCGAACCCGTCTGGACTATTTCTCAACCTCACTGCTAGTAACAATGACGCTGGCAAAAACTCCAAAAGGGAAGGGGATTGGGACTACGAACTACACGTAAAGAAAGAGACACTGCAACTCTTCTCCAGGACCAGCCGGGTTCTTGTTATAGAAGATTGCTTGCATGCGTCAACAGTGGGCTGCAGGAAATACAATAACGTAACCTTACTCGAAGAATATTAAAATGACTGAACAAAAATCATAGCACTCTTTTAATCGTACATCACAATCACAGTAAGAGCAATACCTTGTGAACAACTTGTCTTTCTCTCAAAGGTGCGCCTCCTTTTCTAGTGGACAATCACTCTCAGATCTTTCACTCCACGATGCTCAAGCCTCTTTTATATGAAGACAGCACTCTGTAGGGAAATAACCTTACGTGCACCCTAAAACATTGACCTGTAAAACATTCTATCAGCCCCCATAGCAGGTTCATTGTCTTTACACAGTACATGTAAACTATTCAGCAGATTAACCATACATGAGCACCTAGTGCTTTACAGAAAACCAAACCTTCGTTTTAAAACACTTGCATGTATTTCACTGTAAAGCCAAGAGACCAATATCCTAAGATGAGCGCGCAAATAGATTGGTAATTCTATCTGCCCCAGGACGCTCAAGGACACACTTTAACGCGTTTACCCAAAAAGTCTTAAAAGTCTTTGAACGCGTTTAAATAAACAAGGTCCGTGCCCCCGAACACTCAATGTCATTCTTTAACGCGTTTACCAAAAACAGTCTCTGCACGCGTTTAAAGCATCAAGCTCAAATGCTAAAAGCACTCGGTGAAGTCAACAGAAAACAAGAAACTCGGGACTTAACTTAGTTCCAACTTGAAACGATCGGATGTTGAATTGAAGCAACTCTGTGGCTGTGACGACGTAGACTCCAGGCGCCGATGTCCTCCGAGATGAAACGACGAAGTCAAGCACAGAGATTCGTAGTGCGTGCTATTTATAGTAACACCTGGGCGTTCCCTGCCTACGCACAAGTAACTAAGCAACCGATAAACATTCCCACGTGTGCCTAACAAACACGTTCCTGACCAGTTAAAGGAACGTTTGTACACGTGCTTTGAAAATGATGATTAGGAAGGTGTGTTTACAAAACAAGCACTGCTTAGTATAACCAACAGTTTAAACAAGCATTGTTCGGAGCAAATGGCAAGTTTATGCAAAACTGATTACTCAGGCTTTTCTGGTAAACAAGGAAGGCATACATGATTGCAATAATTACGCTTAGATGTACAAATGACACAGTTTGCAAACCCCCAGAGACCACAGGCCTGTTGTTTCCTGACAGCGGCAGTACATGTACTTTTAAGTTTTACATGTCCTAGTAGTGACAAACAGCTAAATGTGTCTTTCACTACTGAGAGGCCTACTCCTCTCAAAGACTAGCATTGGTAATTCTTTAATACACTTTAAAGCTGTAATTCCTGATTAGAAAGAAGTAGCTGCATCATGTTTCATATGTTTTGAATGGTAAAAAGAAATCCTCTTTACTCGTAAAATTGGATTTAACATTACTATTTTAGAAATGCCATTTTTAGAAAGTGGACATTTCTGTGCCTTGTGTGCCCTGCAGCCTGTCTCCAATACACGTCTCGGGTGGGTGGCAGTTACCCTTTATGCGTTTCCTCTATATACCCGCAAAGACGGGAAGGGTGGATGTGGCAGAGAACTCATCTGCATTCTGATAGCTCTTTTTGGGCAGAAAGAGAGAGGGGGCTGACACTTACACATGAATAGGTAGTGCCCTATTTCCCATACAAAGTGCTGGTTATCACTTTGTGATAGCCTGGAACTGGGGCAGGGGAGAAAGTGCGACCTGTGCACTTCAAGGGCCTGCTTTGAAATCACCCCCACTTCAAAGGCACAACTGAGTATAAGTACTGGGGCTCTGACACTACCAAGACAGTACACTACTGGACCTGTGAAGAGCTATGCCATGAGTATAGACTGCTGTGCTACAAAGATTACCACTTTGCTTGACTGCTGCACTGGAAGAACTGCATTTCAGCTTTGCTGTACTGCCCTGCTGCCTACAAACCTCTGCCCTGCTGAGGACAAGAACTGGACCGATCTTACTTGAACCCAGAGTGACTCTAAGGGCTTGCTGCTTGCCCTCTGTTCTGAAGTATCAGTGTCATCAAAGACTTCTTTCAACTCTGCAACAACACCTGGATTCTGCTATCAGTGGGTCCTGCCCTGCCATGTGGTACATATCCAGTCCTTAGCCTTTGAGAGGTGATTTCGGCTGTCTGAATCAATATCAACGCAACGACTCATTTGCGCCAATCACAAACAATATATTGCCCATCACCACCAACACAGGAGCCAATCGATGACATCGCTTCCACGGACAGTGCGGCTTGGCAATGACAGACAGCGCGGCTCGACAACGAAACAGTGTCTGCATCGTAAATAGGTTAATTGACGAAGTCTTCATTGCTAGCATGGATTGGAACCATCGAATCGAGACTTCGACGTCTACGCTTGCTCTATCAAAGGTATTTTTTCAGCGGGACCTGCATGAGTCCTGTAGCAGGCCTGCCCTCCATTGTGGCTGGCCTAAACTTTGGACTTACCCTGGTCCAGCACGACTTCAACTAACCCCTAAGCACTCTTTGCTTCTAAGCACTACTTTTTGATTTATGCTTTAAAAATTCATAACTCCGATTGTATGTTTTACTCATAAAATGATGTCTATTTATTTTAACCCGTGTAGTCTTTTTGTGGTGTTTTCATTGTGTTACTGTGTGTGTGTGTGTGTTGCATAAACACTGTACACATTTCCTCTAAAGATAAGTCCGAATGCTCTGTGCCGAGCTACCAGAAGGTGAGCACAGGCTATCTTTCAGGTGTATCTAGCTTACCCTGTCAACAGTGGTGGTTCGTGCCTGCACAGGGTGCATATTCTGATAACCAGAAACCCCATATCTAATACTGAGGTATTCTTGCCAATAGAGAAGAAAAGCCTTTGAGAATAAAGAAGTTACTTACAAACTGTGTTGTGCTTCAGCTTTAGGAATCCATGTTCATTTGAAGAACACAGAGAGTTGGTAATACAGAGATACCTTTAAGGTATGTCTTTTTGCTTAGATTCTGAATGTTCATGGCATATTACTAAAACATATTGGGGCAGATTTATGAGCCCCTTGCGCCACTTTTGCGTCACTTTTAACATGGGAAAAGTGACGCAAAAGTGGCGCAAGGGGCTCATAAATCTGCCCCTTGCGCCACTTTTGCGTTACTTTTAACATGGGAAAAGTGACGCAAAAGTGGCGCAAGGGGCTCATAAATCTGCCCCACTGTGCTCTATTTAGATACCTATTCTGACTTAAATACATCAGTGCCATTCAGAATGATGAGTCAAAGAGCAATTTGGGAGACCTGCTGAGATGGAAATAAGCAAAGTCTAGCTGAAGGGAACATAAGTTGGAAAGATTCACAATTTTGATTGTTTCTCATTATACCATGCATGAGTAGGATAGCCAGTGACTAGACCCTGGTTCTTTCAATTAGGTTGAGGAGTGATATGGCAACACTAGATTGAGTGAGGGGTCCCAACAATGACTATCTTCTTAACTCCCGTCATGATGTAATTTGCGGGTCGCCAGGGGTCGCACCTGCAACCCCTGGCACTGCTAATGTGACCCCTGGCTTTAGTGATTGCATTCAGAGATTGCAAAGGCAATGCCAAGAATGGAAGAGGAATAGTGCCCTGATGAGCACTGTTTGCTTTCTGCAGCTCCCACTGCGACCTGGAACATTAAACTTTTGGTTAAGTTAAATAATTACATTCAGCAGTGCACTATCCTATCTCCTGATACAATTTAAAATAACATACAATTGAAACAAAATTTTTCAGTTTTTTAATTACTGTAAAAAACATGTAGGATGTTGTGTTTGAATAAAAAGTTCGCTTTTATGCAGGGAATGTGGTGATAATGCCTTACAAGTGGTCATAACGAAAATGAATTACTTACAATAAGGAATAAGTTAAGTTAATAACATAATTCACATTCGATCTATTTTCAGCATTAATCACTACAAGTGGACCAAACCAATATATTGTATGCGTCTCTGTAATGTTCCTGTACATTACGTTCTTGAGCTATTAGGAATATACACTAGAGGAACCAGTAAATCTTGACAGCTTGTAGTATAAATAATTTGGGTTCCCACTGGTTCTTCTTCAATCAAACACATCATTTTTCATGTAGTCAAGTAGAGAAATGTGAAATATTCCTAAAGTGGGAGCTCCCTATTTAATATATAGGTGGTAAATAACAGTTGTGCTATTATAATGTTGTATGCATAAGGGGTTCTTAATCTCAGCAGTGTCAATTATGATGATGAATTCATGATCAAGGTCATGTGACATCCCTTCCTGAGAGGATTCTGTGTCAAAGATCATATGATGTCACTTATTATGATGCCATTGGATCAAAGGGTGGGTGTGATATCATTTCCACTACCCCAGGTATTGTAGTGAATTGACGTGCATGTCTCCTGTGCAGGTAGGTATGAGTGGAGAAGAATAAAAACTCTTTGCAGAGGGTTTGCAGAATTAGCAGCTTTGATGTTTTGACCCTCTGGCAGCATGACCAGTGACTCCTGGCTTGTATCTCTGATTTTAACTTGCCCTTTCAAGAGTTGGTGACACCAGATTCCTTATTTTCTCAATGGACCAGTGGGGAGTCCGTAAGTTGTGCCCTGGGGTAGCCCTGCTGGGCTAAACTAACACTGAGTGGATAACGTGAACTCCTGTGCTTTGCCCATGTATCCAATGTTAGAAATTGCATCATTGGTGTGACTTTCCCCCTAACTTTCTGCCCTCAGACCTCCTGTTTTTGCTGACTTCATTTTTCTGACCTTTGGCCTCTGTGCACTTAACCACTGCTAACCAGTGCTAAAGTGCTTGTGCTTTCTCTTTAAAACATGTTAGGTTGGCTTATACCCAATTGGCATATTTAATTTACTTGTAAGTCCCTAGTAAAGGGGCACTGCCTGTGCCCTGATCCTGTGACTTAAACGCTACTAGTAGGCCATCACTGGCAGGATGGGAGGGAGGAGCTGGGCCCAGCTCCATTACACTGAAATTGGGTGTGTCCTGTCTCCACACAAAGGGCTGCATACCTCCTGTGTTTAGTGTGGAGCCAGGCAGGCGGGGCACCTGTGTACTTCAAGAAGCCTCTAGAAACGTCTCTCCTCTTCAAAGGAACAGCTGGATATAAAGATATGACCTCAGACACCACCACTCCAGTACTCTTCTTGACCTGTGGAGACCCTGCCAGGAATAATGACTGCTGTGCTGCTACAAGGACTGTCACTATGTTGGACTGCTGCTCTGAAGGAGCTGCTTCCCTGCTGTGCAGACATGCTACCTGTTGCCAGGGTGAAAAAGACTGGCCCTGCATCTCTTGAACCCAGACCCCAAAAAGAGGGCTAGTTGGCTGGCCTTCTGATGTGAAGCCTCAGGAAAAGGCTTCCAACAACCTTGCATCTGCACCTGGACTCTGACATCTGTGAGTCTACCCTGCCAAGTGGAGCCATTCTAGTCCTGGACTCTTGGTGGTGGGCTTCAAAAGCTTCGCTAACCTCTGTGGATCCAGCAGAACTGACGCTTCTCCTCAGCTGCGCAGCAAAATCTCGAGCAGAACCAACGCATCACTGCTACTGCATGGATTGGACTAATCGCAAAGAATTGCATTGTCGTCGCCGCAGCCCACTGGACCCACCACTGCATGACACATCCTCGGTGCAGGCCCTTGCATCCTTCCTTGACAACAGCCTTGACGACGACGACGCCAGACTCCGCATCACAGCCTCACAGATCTTCAGAACTGATGCATAGCCGAGACTGCGCACCACAGCCGCGATACCAGACTTTGCATCGCAAGCCCTGCCGATGGAATCCTCAATGAAGATGCAGGTCTGCACATCACAGCCTCACCGCATTTAGGAACCGATGCATTGCTACGACTGTGTGACACATTTTCGCGGATCCTGCAAACCAGGTTTCAAGGTATATTTTGGTGCTATTGTCACTGAAATCTTTAAACTTGAACATCTACAGTTCTACCAATTGGATTTTAGGCATTTTGGTTGTTTTTTATTTATTGAAATAAGTTTAATTTTTCTAATCTGATGTGAGATCCTTTTTGTGTTTCACTTTATTACTGTTTGAAGTGTTGCACTCAGCTTTGTGCCAAGCTACCAGAGGGTTAAGCACACGTTAATTTAGGGTTGGCTTGTGCCACTTACCCTGACAAGGATTGTAGTTGCTGCTTGACCAGGGCTCACACTCCAGTCAACCAATAACGCAGGATATTTTTTGTGTGGTGTTTTCACTTTATTACTGTTTGAAGTTTTGCACAAATACTTTACACATTGCCTGCAAGTTAAGCCTGACTGCTCTGTGCCAAGATACCAGAGAGTAGAGCACAGGTGCATTTAGAGTTGGCTTGTGTCTCACCCTGACAAGGATTGTGGTTGCTGCTTGGCCGGGGCTCACACTTAGTGGCCCATTACGATGGCAGGAGGACAAAGTCCGCCCGCCAGTGCAATGGAGCACGGGACCGACCGCCGATGTTGCTGCAGTCCCGCCATGCAAATTGGGATGCACTTGCCACGGTGGTGGGCACATCCTGGGTCTTTACATTGAGGATGGATCTGCTGGCTGCAGCCCCTCCCTAAATGTAAAAGGATTGTGCACAGCATTGCCATGCACAACATGGCAGGCACCACGTGGTGCCTGCCATGTAGTGCATTGCAATGATGGGGGGTACCATAGGTACCCCCCATGTGCACTCCCCACCACATCAAGGACCGTATGCCTTTCCATGGTGGCATCGCCGCCATGGAAAGTGTAATTTCCGCTCACATCATAATATGAATGGCGGTGTCTTGCGGACACCGCCACCATATTGTGTCCCTTTTCCGTCCGGTCGACAATTCTACCGGCTGAAAAGCGGCGGACAGTCTTCCCGTCCACCGCTGTGCCCCCCGCCATACTAATATGGTGGGGGAGAACCAGGGACATTAGGCAGGCGGGTCGCCACCGCCGAGCCGGCGGTAGCCACCGCCGGCCCAGCAGTGGCAATCCACCCGCCTTGGTAATAGGCCCCATAGTTTGCAGAGTTTTGCTAAGCAGAACTCTACGAATGGACAAAAACACTCTGTGGAGTTCTGCTAATAGCAGAGTGCAGTGCAAAATGCTGTTCGTGCTGATCTTCTTGCCACTCAAAGAGAAATTCTACCTGAGTGGCAGTGCATGCTCACCAACTTACCATTCGCGAGTACGAGCTGGAAAAAACTTCGCTGCACTACGTGGAGCTGAGTTTTCTGCACTTTGTGAGCTCTGCTTAGTCAGGAGTGCAGAAAACTCTGTAAACTTCACAAACTGAGCGAAGTTCACCATCCAGGCCCAATCACACCCCAGTCAACCAACAAACCAGTTTCTCACATCCAAGAAAAGGCCTATGTGGCTGTGGTGTGCTGACGCTAAGTATTGTCTGCTGCTGTGAAGCTGAAGTCATCCCACAAGACCACCAGAGCAGGGCAGGAGGAGAAGCCCAGCAGGGCAGGAGGAGAAGCCCAGAAATATGAAGAGAATCTGCTGTTGCAAGGAGAAGGAAGGAGTAATGTTGGGTCAAAGTCATCGTCCATTGTGGGGTTGGGGGAATAAGCAGTGTTTCTTTCTCTGGGATGAGTCCTGTTTGTGCCACACCCAGGAAAAGCTGAACAACCCTTTAGGGTGGCCACAGTAAGTTCTTGGAAATTGATATGCAAATCCATGAAGTGAGGAACAATTTGTGTTAATTTGATGTTGACACTTGTGTGGAGCTTTATCTGACTCTGTCTGGGGTTGCTTGTGGTCCCTTCTGGAGGGGTTGTTACCTACTAGCAGTTTAGGAAGAACTGTTTCCACGAGGAGCAGGATAGGTATTGATTTGCATATGGTGGGCCTTTGTCTAGAGTGAGATAAAAATGATGGACTGGAATGCGGCTTGAGCATGGTCCATGGCTGAGATTAATTAATTCAAGTATTCCATCCATCACCTTATTGGAGCAGTTGTCTGATTCCTACAAAGGTGCCTGTCAGCAACACAACGTCTTTAGCTTGACTGAGTGTTCTGGAGAGGAAGCCCTTTCAAATAGGCTAGCTTGAAAAAATGTCTAGTGCCATCTCAAGTCTCTTAATATCTACCCTATTTACAGCACTTATACAACCAGTTCACAATAATGTATGCTTTTCTTTAGGCCACACAGAGCCATCTTTGGACCAAAAAACATTGAAATGTTGTTCCTAAACAACATTAATATATTACAATATTTAAAGATCATTACAACTCATCAATTTACCTATTGAACTTATGAAAACATTCTGACACTTATTTACACTTTGCTGTAAAAGGTTTCTGCAACACCAAAAATTCATAATAGCATTCCTGCACCACCATACGTACTATTACAGAGATATTAATATACAGAATGGTTTCCACTGAGTTTTTAACATTTAGAACTGTAGTGACACAAGCAGTTTCTCGCTTTGCCTTGTAGCAAAGTGTTAATACTACTTCACTTCAAATTGCAGAAGTCATATTAAAGAAATCTTTTCACATGACTTCAGCCTATTCACAACATCATATGAACCCATTTAATAGGTGACCCATTGAGCAACACCGCTCATTGCAAACTGCTAACAGGCAGAGTTCCCAAACCTGCAAAGTGCAGATAAATCAGTTATACCTATATGAAAGGTTTGTATCGTAACAGATAGATGACAGTCCAGTAGCTGGGTTCATTGACAAATTATCAAGACATAAATATCGACTACAAAAATATCGAAAAAATATATAATTTTCAATAATATTGTTGTATATATGTATATTGTAACAAATATAGGAAATTAAAATATATATATATATATATATAAAAGCAATAATTGACATGATGGATTGATTGATTGATTGTAGAATTTATTTAGCGCACAAATGCCCAAGGGTGTCTAGGCGCTCTGCGGAAGGAAATGGGATATTTTAGTTTGAAAAAAGCCATGTCTTTAGTAATTTTCTGAAACCGATCAATGTTGGGCAGCTTTTGATATTTAACGGAAGCAAGTTTCACAGTCTCACTGTACCCAGGACAAAGCTTCTTCCTCCCCAGCAAGCTTTCCTATATTTTGGTGTCTGGTGGAGTTTGCTCTGTGCTGAGCGTAGGTGTCTAGATGGATGGTACCAGGTGAGGTGTTGCATCAGGAATGCTGGTCCATTTCTGTGTACAGCTTTGTACACCAGATATAGGGATTTGAAATCTATTCTTTTCTTCATAGGAAGCCAGTGGAGTTTTTTTAAGCCTGCTGACATGGACTGGGATTTGGGGATGTCTAGCAGCATACCGGCAGCTGCGTTTTGTGCCCGCTGAAGCTTGACAGATGTGCTGTTTTTGAAGGCCTAAGTATAGGGCATTTCCATAATCCAGTCTAGCCATGGCTAGGACCGTCACTAGTGTTTTTACTGCTTCAGGGGGAATGAAAGAGCGCACTTTGCGGATTGATTTTAATGTGAGAAGCACCAAAGTGACGACTTTGTTGACCTGGTGTTCGAAGATCAAATTGTCATAAAAAATTACGCCCAGTTTCCTCACTTTATGGACTGGGGTAGGGTGAGCACCCATACTGGAAGGCCACCAGTTCTGTGACCAGAAGGGAGTATCCAATCTCAATAGGAGGAAATCAGTTTTGGTTTCATTAAGCTTTAAGCAGTTTGTCCCCATCTATTGGTTTATGTGGGTCATGCATTGGCTGAAGCGATCAGCTGTTTCCTCAGGCCTACTTGAGATGGACACCACAATTTGGGTGTCATCTGCGTAAGATATAAATGTGAAGCCAAATTGCCTGATGATATTAGCTAAAGAGGTCCCATAAAGGTTGAACAGGGTGGGGCTTAGTTAGGAGCCCAGCAGCACTCCTGCTCTGAACATGAGTCACCGATCTGAACATATTGGTATCTGTTGTTCAGATAAGATTTGATCAGCTTTTGAGCGGAGTTCTTGACTCATGCCTCTTGGAGCCTTCTGATTAGAATGTTATGGTTCACGGTGTCAAAAGCTGCCAACAGATCTAACAGGATCAAGGCGGCTTTGGCACCCGTGTCCAGTATTGCCAGGATCTCCTCTGCTGCCATGATCAGGGCGGTTTCAGTTCCATGTCCTTGTCGGAAACCATACTGAGAGGACTCCAGTAGGTCTGCCGAGGAGATGACAGTCGTAAGTTGGGAGTTGAGCATTTTTTCCAGGACCTTGGCCGGGAGGGGAATCCTTGCTATTGGTCAGTAACTGCTGTTGTCACTGGGATCTAGATTGGGTTTTTTCAGTAATGGAAGAATTTACACCATTTTCCATGCATCTGGAAAGACACCTGAAATTATTATTTCTTTGAAAAGTATACTAAGTTGTTCACTGATTATATCCGGTGCCATATGAAATATGTTGGGAGGACAGGGGTCTGAGGGTGCTCCGTATTTTATTGCCTGCAATACCTGTTCTATGTTAGGTGGCACGAAGGAGTCCAAAACATTGATGGGTCTTAGGGGGATTGTGGTGGGAGTGACTACCATGCCATCGTCACAGTCTGATAGGGATTCGAAGATGGTTTGTACTTTGTCCTTAAAATACCCTGCAAGTTGGTTGCAGAATGCCACGCTATTGTCGTTTGTTTGTGGTTCAAGAAGTTTGACTAGTTTCTTAAATGTTGTGAATAGTGCTTTTCTGGAGTTGCCTGCCTGCTTGATTTTGTCTGAAAAGTAGCTTCTTTTCTTATCCAGTATCATCTTTTTATAGGTACTTAATGATTGGGAGTATGAGGTATTATCGGCTATTGCGTAGTTACTTCTCCAGCGTCTCTCGGCCTTTCTGCAGAGTTGTTTTTGTTTGTGCAAGGCATCAGAGAGCCAGGGCTCAGATTTCTTTGTGCGCTTGCTAGTGATGCTTTTTTCCGGTGCCAGCGAGTTCACTGCGGATTTGATCCAGTTGGTGAAATTACCTGTTGCTTGGTTTGCCTCAGATTTTAAATCAGGTTTAGAGGATGCCATGGAAGACATACTACGTCTTTCTTATTCGGCTCATAGATCATACAAATGAAATAGATATAATCTAAACATCTGTAATCATGCACATCTTATCGTGATTGTAAATGAAAATAGGGGAAGCAATATTCATAACATGTGTGATCAGCTGGGCATCAAAAGAGAATGAAAAAAACATAAACTTCAATTTAAGCCAACTGGCCTATTGCGCACACAAGCTGTCGACCAGTGCTTGAAATGGAAAAATAGAAGTGCACGTACTCTGTGCCAGAGTATCTGCTTGTTTTCTGAGAAGTGCCGGTACTCTTCAATTAAAAGTATTACACTTCTCTTGAGAAGTGTTGGTACTCTGCCTCTCTAAATAAAAAAGTGCTGGTACTCAGTACCGGACAGTACCGGCCCATTTAAAGCACTGCTTTCGACACCGAGAATCAGTAAATAGATGAGATAATGGCCAAGTGGCATTAGTGATATGTGCACTTGTCATAAAGCGCCCACATAATTTCAAATGCTACAAGCATAAATGCCAAGTGCAAAAAAAATCACAATACACTCTGGTGTATAAAGCGATCAAAGGAAAGTATATGGCTGAGTCCAGTATCCAGACAATAAAGCTTCCAGTCAATGACCCACTCAACGATATGCAACATTTGGGCTAACACCCCATGTACATGCAAAAAAAACATCTGACGACCGCCACACAAACATCTTGTTTGATCACAAGAATTTATTAATCAGATCAAAGGAGAGAGACTGTTCACAAGGAGAAAAAACTTCACAGCAGAGAAAGGGTGACAAGGAGAGAAGGGGGAGAGGCAGGGATGCAGATCGGCATCATGAGACAGTATACATCAAGGAAAAGAAAATGTAGGAACGCCACACAGCAGTCAAATAACAAATATGCACAAATACTGAATTCCAAACAGATTATGGAAAACCAGTGTGAGGCTAGTTTATAGAGTCTGGAGACCAGGGCTGATCTTATAAGTCTGACGGTGTTAGGGTTTCCCTAAAGCATAAAACCGGATGTCAGGTAGTTTGGTGGAAATTCATTGTATATTAACTTGTGGCCTTTGGCTTCAGTGGCACTTTTTCCATAGGGTTGAGCAGTAACTATTGATCAGACCCATAGTAAAACATTTGAGAATGTGCACAGTTGAAAAAAAGACCTGTTTTTGGTTTTTAAATGCACTTCAGTGCAGATAAGTGTCCTTTAAACTGTCAGTATTTTGGCCTCCTCGTGTATGCTGTGAGAATTAAAGACTGCTGCTAAGGCATTGTTTTAGTACGTGTATCTAATGCATGTTACTGCACAGATGTGTAGAATAAGAGCCCAAGCTGTGATGCCCCCATCTCATATTTACTGCACCTAAAGCTCACAATTTTTTTTGACATGAAGCAAATAGAACATACTAATATAATTCAGCTCACTTTAGGAGCTGTATCCATGATGTAAAAATTGGCATGCATGCTCACACATATTTATACCACACATGTGTATGCTCACTGCATACTATTGCTCCCCACTCAAGTAATTTAATATGCAATCTCCTCTGTCTGCTCATTCACTTCAGATGCTGAGGGGCCACATTCCCCATGGCCCATTGTTCTGGGTTCCAAGCATGGCATATCATTGACTACCGTATGCTGCTATGAACTGTCCCGCAAAGCGACACCTGGTAATGCATTTAATTCAGGCTCCATCAGCTCTAATGTGAAGAACGGAAGCACAATATGAAGCTCAGAATTACATCCAAATTATAGCCTTCTCGCCACAAAGACATTACAAGAAAGAACATTCCCCGCTGCTGCTGGTTCACAATACAGTAACTACCATAATGGGTTAGAAATGAAATATACTCGTATTGCACCCTGTAAAAACAACACCGCCCAGCATTGACACTGACAACTGAAAGAAAGTACACTGAACTCATAGCCAGGTGACAGTAACCACCATGTTTCGAGTGATCCAGTCCATAAGAAAGGAAGCACCACAACCCTGACAGTACCCGCATTAGCAAATAACAGGAACTTGTAAAACAAGCATTTGCAATGCAATAGGTCTCGCACTTACGCAAGTTTGAGCTCTTGGCATTGTATATGAAAATGCCTCTTATTTATTTTTTGGTATTTAAAACATAAATAAAAGCATTGTCATTTACAATGCTAAAAGCTTAAACTCTCGCAAATGCGATACATATTGCTTTGCAAATGCTTGTTTTAGAAAGCTGCGTTGTAATTGGCTAAAAACGTAATGCTGCCTTTAGGCTATTCTATTAGTTCAGTCTGTTTTAAATGTATTCACACCTTGTGCTTCAAGAAAGAAAGATGTGCCAAGCAGTGTGGCGTGGTGTGAAATGTTGCAATTGTTTCTTAAATGTACTTCTGTTAGAGACTGAGGCAGCACACTTAAAAGTTGGGATATAAGGATGTAGGGTATAACAAAGCTGCATGTTCCTTTGTCGTGACCCGTGGCTTAATGTGTGAGCAGTAACTGAGCCAGTGTACAACTGTTGACTGTTATCAGTTCCTCCCTGCCCCAAGAAGTCTGGCGTGGTGTCAAAAGTTCCAATTGTTTAGACTGTGGCAGCATAATAAAAGACATGTGGCCTGGCACTTAAGATTGCTATCTCCTTGAGAAGTTGCTGTTCTGTCCCATAGGAGCAGGGAAAAGACCATTCCATGTAGGCAGAAGGAAAACGGAAGGTTTATAAGGAGGTGCATTTTCGTATGGTACCGTATGAAAAAAATGTGTAGATTTCTGTTATCAGAATTAAGTGTTTATAATTTGGAATAAATGAAAGCATTTTTTGTAGATGTTTTCCTATATGTTAGACGAGGCAGGGTAGCCATGTGTTAGGTGTGGCCAGAGTCACACTGATTTATGGTGGGGCTCCCATTCACCAAACTTTAAAGTTTTTAATCCACTATAGAAATATTGTACAAAGAAAATTGTATATTTCTTAGTATATTTGTGTAACGTTTATGTTGTACAGTGGCATGCAGGTTTCTAACAACGCGCCTTTATTAAAACTCCTTTTTTTGTCATTTCAATTTTGACAGTTGTTCCCTCTTACTTCTATGTATCACACCATATCCGTTGCTTCTGGCCCCCTGCGTGTGGGAGCAGTGAAATATGAAGCGCTGTAAGCCAAAGCAGAATTTTAAATGTGACCTTATTAACCTCGCAGGCTCCTTAAGTATATGCAGCACGGACACCTCTGAGGGGAAACCGCAATCAAGGAGGATGGTTCTGTCTGGCTTCATTGAGTGAGTCAATTAGTGAGTGAGTCAGTGAGACTGAGTCAATTAGTGAGAGTGAGCCAGTGAGAGTGAGTCAATTAGTGAGTCAGTGAGAGTAAGCCAGTGAGAGTGTGCCAGTGAGAGTGAGCCAATGAGTCAGGGAGTGAGAGTGAGTTTGTGAGAGTGAGTCTGTGAGTGTGGAAATTAGTGAGAGAGTGAGTCAATTAGTGAGAGAGTGACTCAGTGAGTGAGTCAATTAGTGAGTGCGTCAGTGAGAGTGAGTCAATTAGTGATAGTGAGTCAGTGAGTGAGTCATGAGAGAGAGAGTGAGTCAGTGTGAGTGAGTCAATTAGTGAGAGAGTGACTCAGTGAGTGAGTCAATCAGCGAGTGAGTCAGTGAGAGTGAGTCAATTAGTGAGAGTGCGTCAGTTAGTGAGTTATGAGAGAGAGAGAGTGAGTCAGTGTGAGTGAGTCAATTAGTAAGAGAGTGACTCAGTGAGAGTGAGTAAATTAGTGAGCCAGTGAGAGTGAGTCAATTAGTGAGAGAGAGTGAGTCAGTGAGAGTGAGTCAATTAGTGAGTCATTGAGAGTGAGTCAATTAGTGTGAGTCAGTGAGACTGAGTCAATTAGTGAGAGTGAGTCATGAGAGAGTGAGTCATTGAGAGTGAGTCAATTAGTGAGTGAGTCAGTGAGAGCGAGTCAATTAGTGAGATTGAGAGAGAGAGTCAGTGAGTGAGTCAATTAGTGAGTCAGTGAGAGTGAGTCAATTAGTGAGAGTGAGTCAATTAGTGAGAGTGTGTCAGTGAGAGTGTGTCAGTGAGAGTGTGTCAGTGAGAGTGTGTCAGTGAGAGTGTGTCAGTGAGAGTGGCAATTAGGGAGAGAGTGAGTCAATTAATGAGAGAGTGACTCAGTGAGTCAATTAGTGAGTGAGTCAGTGAGAGTGAGTCAATTAGTGATAGTGAGTCAGTGAAAGTGAGTCATGAGAGAGAGTGAGTCAGTGAGAGTGAGTCAATTAGTGAGTCATTGAGAGTGAGTCACTTAGTGAGTGTGTCAGTGAGAGTGAGTCAATTAGTGAGTGTGTCAGTGAGAGTGAGTCCATTTTTGAGTCATTGAGAGTGAGTCAATTAGTGAGTGAGTCAGTGAGAGCGAGTTAATTAGTGAGATTGAGTCAGTGAGAGTGAGTCATGAGAGAGAGAGTGTCAGTGAGAGTGAGTCAATTAGTGAGAGAGTGACTCAGTGAGAGTGAGTAAATTTGTGAGCAAGTGAGCCAGTGAGAGTGAGTCAATTAGTGAGAGGGAGAGAGTGAGTCAGTGAGAGTGAGTCAATTAGTGAGTGAGTCAGTGAGTGAGTCAATTAGTGAGAGTGAGTCAGTGAGAGTGAGTTAATTAGTGAGCCAGTGAGAGTGAGTCAATTAGTGAGAGAGAGTGTGAGTCAATTAGTGAGTCATTGAGAGTGAGTCAATTAGTAAGTGAGTCTGTGAGAGTGAGTCAATTAGTGAGAGTGAGTCAGTGAGAGAGTCATAAGAGAGAGAGTGACTCAGTGACAGTGAGTCAATTAGTGAGTCATTGAGTGAGTCAATTAGTGAGTGAGTCAGTGAGACTGAGTCAATTAGTGAGAGTGAGCCAGTGAGAGTGAGTCAATTAGTGAGTCAGTGAGAGTAAGCCAGTGAGAGTGTGCCAGTGAGAGTGAGCCAATGAGTCAGGGAGTGAGAGTGAGTCTGTGAGAGTGTGGAAATTAGTGAGAGAGTGAGTCAATTAGTGAGAGAGTGACTCAGTGAGTGAGTCAATTAGTGAGTGCGTCAGTGACAGTGAGTCAATTAGTGATAGTGAGTCAGTGAGAGTGAGTCATGAGAGAGAGAGTGAGTCAGTGTGAGTGAGTCAATTAGTGAGAGAGTGACTCAGTGAGTGAATCAATCAGCGAGTGAGTCAGTGAGAGTGAGTCAATTAGTGAGAGTGAGTCAGTTAGTGAGTTATGAGAGAGAGAGAGTGAGTCAGTGAGAGTGAGTCAATTAGTGAGAGAGTGACTCAGTGAGAGTGAGTAAATTTGTGAGCAAGTGAGCCAGTGAGAGTGAGTCAATTAGTGAGAGGGAGAGAGGGAGTCAGTGAGAGTGAGTCAATTAGTGAGTCATTGAGAGTGAGTCAATTAGTGAGTCATTGAGAGTGAGTCAATTAGTAAGTGAGTCTGTGTGAGTGAGTCAATTAGTGAGAGAGTCAGTGAGAGTGAGTCATGAGAGAGAGTGAGTCAGAGTGAGTCAATTAATGAGTCATTGAGAGTGAGTCAATTAGTGAGTGAGTCAGTGAGTCAATTAGTGAGTCAGTGAGTCAATTAGTGAGAGTGAGTCAGTGAGAGTGAGTCAATTAGTGAGTCTGTGAGAGTGAGTCTGTGAGAGTGAGCCTGTGAGAGTGAGTCTGTGAGAGTGAGTCTGTGAGAGTGAGTCTGAGAGTGAGTCAATTAGTGAGTGAGTCTGTGAGAGTGAGTCTGTGAGTGAGTCTGTGAGTGAGTCTGTGAGTGAGTCTGTGAGTGAGTCTGTGAGAGTGAGTCTGTGAGAGTGAGTCTGTGAGAGTGAGTCTGTGAGAGTGAGTCAATTAGTGAGTCTGAGAGTGAGTCTGTGAGAGTGAGTCAATTAGTGAGTCTGAGAGTGAGTCAATTAGTGAGTGAGTCAATTAGTGAGTCTGTGAGAGTGAGTCAATTAGTGAGTCTGTGAGAGTGAGTCAATTAGTGAGTCTGTGAGAGTGAGTCAATTAGTGAGTCTGTGAGAGTGAGTCAATTAGTGAGTCTGTGAGAGTGAGTCTGTGAGAGTGAGTCAGTGAGAGTGAGTCTGTGAGAGTGAGTCAATTAGTGAGTCTGTGAGAGTGAGTCTGTGAGAGTGAGTCAGTGAGAGTGAGTCTGTGAGAGTGAGTCAATTAGTGAGTCTGTGAGAGTGAGTCAGTGAGAGTGAGTCTGTGAGAGTGAGTCAATTAGTGAGTCAATTAGTGAGTGAGTCAGTGAGAGTGAGTCAATTAGTGAGTGAGTCAGTGAGTGAGTCAATTAGTGAGTCAATTGGTGAGTGAGTCAGTGAGAGTGAGTCAATTAGTGAGTGTCAGTGAGAGTGAGGCAATTAGTGAGTGAGTCAGTGAGCGAGTCAATTAGTGAGTCAATTAGTGAGTGAGTCAGTGAGTGAGTCAATTAGTGAGTCAATTAGTGAGTGAGTCAGTGAGAGTGAGTCAATTAGTGAGTGTCAGTGAGAGTGAGGCAATTAGTGAGTGAGTCAGTGAGTGAGTCAATTAGTGAGTCAATTAGTGAGTGAGTCAGTGAGAGTGAGTCAATTAGTGAGTGTCAGTGAGAGTGAGGCAATTAGTGAGTGAGTCAATTAGTGAGTGAGTCAATTAGTGAGTCAATTAGTGAGTGAGTCAATTAGTGAGTGAGTCAATTAGTGAGTGAGTCAATTAGTGAGTCTGTGAGAGTGAGTCAGTGATAGTGAGTCAATTAGTGAGTGAGTCAATTAGTGAGTGAGTCAGTGAGAGTGAGTCAATTAGTGAGTGAGTCAGTGAGAGTCAATTAGTGAGTCAATTAGTGAGTGAGTCAGTGAGAGTGAGTCAATTAGTGAGTGAGTCAGTGAGAGTCAATTAGTGAGTCAATTCGTGAGTGAGTCAGTGAGAGTGAGTCAATTAGTGAGTCAGTGAGAGTGAGTCAGTGAGAGTGAGTCAATTAGTGAGTCAATTAGTGAGTGAGTCAGTGAGAGTGAGTCAATTAGTGAGTGTGTCAGTGAGAGTCAATTAGTGAGTCAATTAGTGAGAGAGTGACTGAGTGAGTCAATTAGTGAGTGAGTCAGTGAGTGAGTCAATTAGTGATAGTGAGTCAGTGATAGTGAGTCAGTGTGAGTGAGTCAGCCTATGGCATAAGTGGTCTTTTTTTCAAGTCACTGCTTATGGCACGGAGCAAGGGAAAAGAGTAACTAAAGTAACCATTAATCGCCACTTAATGTGAATAGATTATATAAATTAACCACAGTTACTATTTCCCACATCTCTAGTGTCAAGTAGGCAATATTTACTTCATTTTAATGTACTTGCTTTCGGCCTTGATTCCTTTATATGTGTAACTGTAGTATACTTCGATCACACTACAAAAGGATGCAACAAGAATACTGTAAAGAAAGTTTATATTTGCCTGTGGAACATTCCTGTGGTATGGTGAGCCAGTGAGAGTGAGTCAATGAGTGAGTGAGAGTGAGTCAGTGAGAGTGAGTCAATTAGTGAGTGAGTCAATCAGTAAGAGTGAGTCAATCAGTAAGAGTGAGTCAATTAGTGAGTGAGTCAGTGAGAGTGAGTCAATTAGTGAGAGTCTCAGTGAGAGTGAGTCAATTAGTGAGAGTGAGTCAGTGAGAGTGAGTCAATTAGTGAGAGAGTGACTCAGTGAGAGTGAGTTAATTAGTGAGAGTGAGTCAGTTAGTGAGTTATGAGAGAGAGAGAGTGAGTCAGTGAGAGTGAGTCAATTAGTGAGAGAGTGACTCAGTGAGAGTGAGTCAATTAGTGAGAGTGAGTCAGTGAGAGTGAGTCAATTAGTGAGAGAGTGACTCAGTGAGAGTGAGTTAATTAGTGAGCAAGTGAGCCAGTGAGAGTGAGTCAATTAGTGAGAGAGAGTGACTAAGTGAGTGAGTCAATTAGTGAGTCATTGACAGTGAGTCAATTAGTGAGTGAGTCAGTGAGACTAAGTCAATTAGTGAGAGTGAGTCAGTGAGAGTGAGTCATAAGAGAGAGAGTGACTCAGTGACAGTGAGTCAATTAGTGAGTCATTGAGAGTGAGTCAATTAGTGAGAGTGAGCCAGTGAGAGTGAGTCAATTAGTGAGCCAGTGAGAGTGAGCCAGTGAGAGTGAGCCAATGAGTGAGTGAGAGTGAGTCTGTGAGAGTGAGTCTGTGAGAGTGAGTCTGTGAGAGTGTGGAAATTAGTGAGAGAGTGAGTCAATTAGTGAGAGAGTGACTCAGTGAGTGAGTCAATTAGTGAGTGAGTCAGTGAGAGTGAGTCATGAGAGAGAGAGTGAGTCAGTGTGAGTGAGTCAATCAGCGAGTGAGTCAGTGAGAGTGAGTCAATTAGTGAGAGTGAGTCAGTGAGAGTGAGTCAATTAGTGAGAGAGTGACTCAGTGAGAGTGAGTAAATTAGTGAGCCAGTGAGAGTGAGTTAATTAGTGAGAGAGAGTGAGTCAGTGAGAGTGAGTCAATTAGTGAGTGAGTCAGTGAGAGTGAGTGAGTCAATTAGTGAGAGTGTCAGTGGGAGTGAGTCAATTAGTGAGTCATTGAGAGTGGGTCAATTAGTGAGTGTCAGTGAGAGTGAGTCAATTAGTGAGTCCGTGAGAGTAAGTCAGTGAGAGTGAGTCAGTTAGTGAGAGAGTGAGTCAATTAGTGAGAGAGTGTGTCAATTAGTGAGAGAGTGACTCAGTGAGTCAATTAGTGAGTCCGTGAGAGTAAGTCAGTGAGAGTGAGCCAGTGAGTGAGTCAATTAGTGAGAGAGTGAGTGAGTCAGTGAGAGTGAGTCAATTAGTGAGTCATTGAGAGTGAGTCAATTAGTGAGTGAGTCAGTGAGAGCGAGTTAATTAGTGAGATTGAGTCAGTGAGAGTGAGTCATGAGAGAGAGAGAGTCAGTGAGAGTGAGTCATGAGGGAGAGAGAGAGTCAGTGAGAGTGAGTCAATTAGTGAGAGAGTGACTCAGTGAGAGTGAGTCAATTTGAGAGCAAGTGAGCCAGTGAGAGTGAGTCAATTAGTGAGAGAGAGAGAGAGTGAGTCAGTGAGAGTGAGTCAATTAGTGAGTCTGTGAGAGTGAGTCAATTAGTGAGAGTGAGTCAGTGAGAGTGAGTCATGAGAGAGAGAGTGAGTCAGTGAGAGCGAGTCAATTAGTTAGTCATATGCCTTGAGATCAGCACTATCCTTTTTGGCTGCATATAAACTGTCTTTGATCTGCACGCAAGCCTTGTGGTTTTCTTTTGTGAAATTTGTGTGGAACTTTTTATCACATTTCAGCTGCATGTCCCTGTTTGATCATGCATGTGATTGAGAGCCCATGACTATGTGCTTTAAACAAGGAAGTCGCACAAAAACAACTCTTTGTTCCACAGGCCATACGATCTTCTGTGTTCTTAGATAATGTTGCTACCGAAATGCGGAAGTTTTTTTATCTGACTTGTATTTCATCATTATTAAGTACTCATTGAGGCAGACATTAATTTAAAGCTACATCATTACTGAACAGAGCCCCAGAGTGAGACGCTCTTAACGTATCAGCTGGCACATAGTCTTTTCACTGTATGCTCTTTCAGCAGCATAAACCGAAAGTCCGTGGGGCACTGACAGAGCTGAAGTGGGTGACTGGTGGCCTGCTGGTTCTGTTGAAGCAGTAAAATAAAAAAGCCATTAATCAAGCATGATGGCTCTGTCTCCCTTCACGCCCAGGGAGGAGGGAGATACTAGCAGAGCATCAAAGGGCTGGGTGAGAAGGGAGGGGGGAATGCAAGGGTCAAAGCGGGCGAAAGTGAAAGTAATCAAGCAGAGCATCCAAGGGCTGGGTGAGAAGGGAGGGGGGAATGCAATGAGCAGAGGAGCAGCTGTGCACGTGCATGTGATCTCGTGCACTCAAGGTTTAGGCCAGCCAAAAGACTGTGGGTAGCACTTTGAAAATCCCACATATAAAATGTCTCTTCGAGCCTTTGGCTCGCGAGACCTAAACACATATGCCTGGTGCAGCTAGGATTCTCAAAAAGAAAACAGTAAGGCACTGATAGCCACCATAGAAACACGGAACCTTGGAGCTGTTAACTCCTCAGAAAGAAGGCTTCCAAGAACCAGTTGCATCCACTGACACACAGAACCCTGGTGCAGTTAAGATCCTCTAATGAAAGCTCACAGAAACTGAACGTTGGAGTTCATAACTCACTCTGAAAGAAAGTCTTAAGACCACCCTCAGGAACAACAAGCATTGGCATAGCCAATAGGTCTCGCCTTTGGGACCTTATAAGTGTTTAGTTATCCAGCACAACCTCCTTGGCGCAACAACATCAAGTGTTGCATGGCTAAACACTTATAAGGTCCCAAAGACGAGACGTATTGGCTATGCCAATGCTTGTTTCAAAGATGTCATGGGAAGGGTATGCCTGCCTGGCTCACCACAAACATATTAACATGTTTTGATAAAACTTCAGAAACCATGTGTTTTCTGCCAATGTTTCCGAAAATTGTGCTGTAAAACGCACCATTGGTCCTTTTCCCCAAAATTCTATTGAGGAGGAAATCTACCCACCCCACCTCCAAAACACCTCAATGGAGTGAGGTTCGCCTGGGCACATTTGAAGCAGGTATTTACGCTGCGCCACTTTCAAAGAGCAACAGCTGGTGGAACACATTTAAAATATTAACACCTTCTCTGCCAGTGTGTGTAGGTACCGTCCTCCGTCCTCTGTATTTTAGGGTAAATGCACGCTGCAAGGGTAAAAAAAATTAGAAAGCGGGTAACACATGGAAAATAAAGATTGCAACTCATGTCACCAACTGCACCCAATGCCGCCAACGCTGCAAGAGATCCCAAGAGCGCTGCTAAAGTTCTGTGAACAATATAAAATGAAAAAAAAAGCATTTTACTTGGAGTCAAGTCCGAGTCAGAAGCAGATCTAAGAGCACGTATTTTCATTATGAAAAAATCACTTGCATTTAACTGGTGGAAATGGAAAATTAAGTGCTAAACTACTTTCTATGTTCACCAGAGGAGGAAAACTGTATATACATGTCCTACTTCCGTAATGCTTTTTGAAAGGCAAACAAATGATTGGTATTTATTTTTTACTTATTCCAGGTGACAAACAACTTCAGCAGGTTGGTAGCACTGAATGCAATTGTCTTTTACTGCCTTGGCTAGAAAACTCAAATGAAAACGGCGCTGTCTTACAGTAGCTATTTACAAAGACACCGAGGGCACATTTATGTTTTGTAATTGGACACGTGACAATTTTCGGATAGTATCAGCCAACAAAACTTTTGAGAAAATAAAGAACAAGCATGGGAGGCAGAAAATAAATGCAATATTTATGACATGTTCATAAAAAAAACAGTTACAAAATCAAATAACCTGCTGAGTTCGGAGAAAAGTCACAATGTCCTGCTATGAAGGTAACGTTTTAGCCTTTTTTACCTCGGTACTTCCCACGCCAATGCCCTTTTAGTCTAGAAATGTAAGACAACATTTACTATGGTATATACCTCGATATTCGCTCTTCTACAATGGAATGCAGATGATTATAAGTGCCCGGAGGCGAGGCAGTGGGCCAAAGCTGGGTAATCAGGTAAGTGAGTGCCTTAGCATCACTTAAACGCATACAGTCAATCGCACATTAAAGTGGCGACACAAATACCAGGCGGTGACATCTGAAAACCTACCCATTTGAGACGTATGGCTGGAAACATACACGCCTCTAAGAATCCTAAATGAACCACCAGGAATGTCCCTAAGGCACACCTTCCTTCCACAATGTGCCAATGTGACAGCTAGATGGCACGCCAGGTCCCTGTTCATACACTTCCAGAGTCACTAGCAGAGACGACGGATTAGTCTTCAGGGGCTAGCCATGTCAGCAGACCCCGTGACTGACCAACACTGCTATTCATCTGGCCCTTGGGAAGTGATTGGTGGACCCACATTGCACCTCAGTCAAGTGTAATCAGTGGGCTGAGTTGGTACCAATAACCCAGTAGACAAGCCACGGTGCACGCGCATCCTCACGGGTCCACCTCGAACTGTAGCAATCTAGGAGTCCTTGGAATGTGACTGTAGTGACGTGAGGAAGTTCTCGGCTATAGAGGCGTGCTCGACTGCGTGCATGTGGCAGCTTGCGCCTGATTGGTTGCGTGACGTTGAACTGGCAGTTTGGTAACCTAGACAGCTGTACTCGCGTGGCCGTGACAGGTGGAAACAGTTAACGTTTATTGAAAGGCTTGGAACCAATGAGAGACTGTGGGCGACAGGCAATGAGCAATCGGATGCCAAAGATACAGCAAAACAGTGCACGTGCAATATAAAAGAGAAACAAGCGTGGCCGCGAATGCAGCTGCAGCGTACCGCTGCTCTGGGCTAACAAGTGGGAGGGGTGGGGGGAGTGCGAGAGAACACACAGTGATTCCCTTGCGGGAGTGAGCAAACATATGTTGCCATAGCTCGCTCCCGAAAGGGAATCGCCACACATGCACACATTGCCATTGAAAGCAATGCAATGCGTGCACGTTTTTGGCTGAAAAGCCGAAGCGATTTCTATAGGTCATTTTCCTATGCAGTGCATGCGCACTGCATAGGCGAGACCTAAAAAGCCCTGCTACTGGGAGCACCCTCAGAAACAAGGACGAAGGTCACAGGCACCTACAGAAAACATGCAATGCTGCTCATGTTGCTCATGTTGACACCCTCAGAAAGAAAGCACCCCAGACACTCACAGCTCCCACTGAAACCGAATCCTGGTACTGTTACCACTCTCAGAAAGAAAGCACCCTAACAGACAGCATCCTCAGAAGGATCACCCTGTTATTGACCATACCCACAAAACCATACACTGACAGTGCCCTGATAGGGATAACACTGGCACTGAGAGCACCCCTTTAAACTCTTTACTTTGGTACACATAGCCCTCAGAGAAAGACACTGAGGCTCTGTTAGCATATAAAGAAATACAGAACCATAGTACTAATAGAAGTATCAGAAAAAAGTACTCTGAACTGGGATAATGGCCAGAAAGTGCCATTGTATTCCTGTTAGCACTCACACAAAACTCACATTGTTAGCGTAATCACAACACTCAAATAAAGCACTCTGGAATCTGGAGCACTAAAAGAATGGCAGTGTACTAACACTGAGAGCACCCAAAGAAACAGAAGCCTATAGTGCTGGTAGCACCATCAGAAGGAAAGTACTGAGGCACCAGTCACTCATGGAACACAGAACCCTCTGAGAAAAAGCACCCAGAACTGACGGTGTCCACAGAAAGAAGCCACTGCGTTACTCAAAACACCCCAAAAACATTTTTGATTACAAATTAGCATGGAAGAGCATGGAAAGATCAAGCTGCAGTCCACGGATCGCTACCTACACCTATTCCGGAAAATTCAGGTATCATGGTTTCCTCTTTTCCAACCCTACCGCCTTGTCAAACACCACTCCACCCACACAACTGACCAACAAAAGTTGCTGTGTTGTGGTGGGAGAGAGAGCATTACAGAGCCACATTTACTATGATGTGACACTACTGCTGGATTCCCCAGACCCAGCACACAAGCAACCTATAATACACACACACCTTTTCACAATAGAGCAAAGGTGTGTTATGTCTAGCATATGATTTGTTCCAGAATATTACCATTCAAATGCAAAATACACTAGATGGAGCACACATGAAATGTGTGAAACGCTAGGCGGAATAAAAACATTTCTTGTTAATACCTGTTTCAAGGAGGTTTGAATTTTAGGCACAAAAGCCCTGTATAGACCAATATTAGAAGCTAGGGCTTTGCATCAGAACTCCTGGATGGTAGCATGGAAATGATTTCCAGTATAAAATAGTTTTGTGCTGGAAATTAAATACTCTGTCAAGACTTTGCGCCAGTTCACATATGTTTGTATAAATTCTTATGGTGCAAATTCGTCATAAATCCACTCTGAAAAATATCCAATGACTCTGACTCCAGGAGAACAGTTACAATTCCAGCCACCTGAACACCTCTTACCACACTATTCCCAGTACAGTAAGTTCCAAAAAAACCAACACTAAGAGCAGAGAAAACCTTTATGTCTCTCACCCACAGATTACATTTCATTCACCCACCACCACAAGCCATGTGAAGCACTTTTCCTCAAATACTATGCTATTAGACAACAAGGAATCTGAAGGAGAGTCTATATCAATCACCATTTAAGAGGCCACCCTAAACAATGACACCTTTATATAGGACAACAGAAATACATCTTTGCGTATCAACAAATCCATTATGTTAGATACTAGTATTCTCTCTAATAAAAATGGGCTGTTTTACAAAGGTAAATTACACTTTTGAGTAATTTAGACATTTGAGTAAATTTGCAACTTTTTGGCTAGTCACAAAGGGCCTCATGTAGGTAGCGAAATACCGGTCGGTAACGGCCCAATTTCGGTAAATATGCCGTTACCGACCGGTATTCAGACAAGTGAGATGTAGGAGACCAAAAACCACTTTTCGGTAAATATGAGGCGGTAAATACCGATTCATATTTACCGAATACATAATTAACGAATCGGTAAATATGAAGTGGTAAATATGAAGTGGTAAAAAGTTAAAATGACATGTAGGAGCACTCGGTAATTAAGAAATCCAAGAAAATCGGTAAATAAGAGTCGGTAATTAACACGGATTGAAAGCAGGTGGTAACCAACAACAGTGCAGCTAAGCAATCCCAAAATGCAACAGCGTGGACACCCTGGCAGCTATGTACGTCATTGCAATGCGCCTACGTCTAGAGGCAGCAGGACTGAGGGTTTGGCGACGGAAGGAACGCATCCACAGACAGCGCATCACACTATTCCAGCTGACTGATGCAGAGATACATGAGAGGTACAGGCTACACCCCGAAACCATCATGGACTCAATCAGGGACCCGCACCCACTCCTGGACCAGCCAATGAGAAGGGCGCACGCCATCCCCCCACATGTGCAGGTGCTCTGCAGCCCACATCTGCTGGCATCCGGCATTTCTCAGGTGGTGACAGCTGCGGTGGGTGGTGTATCCCAGAGTTGCCTGTCCCGTTCCTTCAGGAATTACTTCCCCCATTATATTGGCTGCATTGATGGGACACACATCCCACTCTGTCCACCAGCTGACACAGAGCACATCTACAGGATCAGGAAGTCCACCCACTCCATCAATGTGCATACCGAATGGAATGATATTGTGAATGGTCCCGTGGGTGGCAGAACCAAAAGGTGCGCGTATGCTATTTACAACGAGGTCTGCAAGTTGTCGCACAGTGAGGCGGCTTCCAGACTGAGAGCTATTGACCAAGCAAACATGGAGAAGGCCTAAGCCGTTATAGATATTAGCTCTAGCACTCTCACTTCTAGGATTCATACATGAGACAATAGGCACATGCAAGTACACGGCGCATGCAATGTACAAGCCCCGATTTTGGCGTGCGTCCTACGCGGTATCCCAGTGCCTGTGATTACACCTTCTTTCACTGTGCTTGCAAACGGTATTCATTTAATAATGATTAATGAAGTTTGCTGCGGGATGTGAGTGGTAATCCCGTACATAACTGTCTCGCATGAAGTTGTCTGCTGCAATACTGTTCTTTTTCCACCCCCGCATGGGCGGCGGGATGTTTCCATCTGGCCTTCGATTCCAACCTTGAAAGCAGAGTCCAACAAGTTGAGCAGAATAGAGCGCCATTGTCCCACAAAGAGGTGCCTTTGACTTCCTCTCGTTAAAATATTTGTCCTTCACGTTGCTACTACGCGCACTGAGGAACAGGCGCCTCTGAATACTGACCTCCCCCTGCATTTCGGCTCTTTGATCCAAAGTATTATCAATGCCTCGTCCACGACCGGCCTGGCTCAATTTTTTCTAACATGTGGGGCTCGGGTCTCGTGACCTCTTTCCAAACAATTTGTGGTGTAATTCCGGCATTTGTTCATTCACTGTTCTCGAGCATCTTTGGAGGTGTTCCGCTGCTTCTGGCGCTGGTGGCAGGTGTGCTGCTTTTACTTTTCATACTACGGAATGGCTGCTCCTTCTGTGCCACACGAGCACCTGTCCCGTCTGCATCTTCTTCGTGATAGGATGCTTGACTTCTATGGTACTTTGCCATTGGCGACTTTGAGCCTGGCTTATGGATTATCCTTCAGGTATTCCTACTTCACCTGCGTACAACCTGTATTACACTGCCTGGATTGTCCCTTTGAATGGCCTCTGGATTTGTGCTTGACCAACATGGTGTCTCCGGTGCCGGATTTCGATCGACTGATGAGGCCCTTAGTGTCTCACGAGTTGTCCTGTTCTGGTGTCCGGATCATGGCGTGTGGAGCGGCGCATGGTATCCTGGGTAATTGGGACATCTCAGCGGCAGCCTACGACTTCTTGTCCATGAGCTATTTGGAGGAACATTCCGGGTGCCCTCTGATTGTGCTAGAGGCTCCGTTGGTTGGAGAACACGTATGTTCCTTTTCTTTACTCAATTGGATGGCTGAGACTTTTAGTGGCCCTGAAAACGATTGCTTGTTGGAAGCCGTGGCCACATATGCTGCCTATACATTCATGGATTAACTGGATTGTCGTCCATTGCGCCTGTGCTACTGGACAGCACCCTGGCGCAACATTTATTTCTTTTAGTTCTCGTTTTTCTCTTCCTGATGGTCTGCTTGAGTTTTTTACTATACTTGCATTGTGTTTTTGGAATTGTATGCTGCAATTAATTGGACTGTAGGACTTTGGCGCTGCATTGGTTACGCCCTGTTCTGCTCTGACGAAACTGAACTCTGCGTTCTCTCTTTTCTTGCCTATTACATATTGCTTCGCTCAAGGGGGCGTGTAGTGAGTTCTCCCTGAATACGTACATGCATTGTTCAGTTGGCATTACCACGTTGAATGTTTTGTGGCCATATTTGTGTCTTTGCACACAACACTGCGTTTACATGTTCTTTCTTGAATAAACTGCTGACTCGAGACTTCCTTCAGACGAGTGCATTCTGTTGTTCCCATCCCAAGCTCTGCGCAGCGACCTTGGTCTGTACATGCTGTGACACACAGTCTGGAATTTTATACAATGCATGTTTTCCACTCTAGGTTGTTCGACCCACGATTTAGCCATGGCACACGCGCAGCTGCACATACCTGACAGTTGGTGCTTTTCATATCTCAGACGTCATGTTTATTATTCAGACCGAAGACGAGCCTTCCTGCGAGGAGACTCCTGATGCTCCTGTGATGTGATTTCACTAAGCTGATCTTTGAGGTATGGGGTCCCCTATTCAAGCCTGAGAGACCTTCTATAATGACATGATTGTGATATTGGCTACTTAGTTAAGGGAAGGTGGTAGTGTCCTCGGTATTTTCCGATTCGCTAAATACCACCTCGGTATTTTCCGATTCGCTAAATACCACCTCGGTATTTACCGATTCGGTGGATACCACCTCGGTATTTACCGATTCGGTGACTTCCGATTCGTATTTACCGAATGTTACCGAATCGGTAACTGTTACCGAATTTTTACCTACATATAACTTACCGGTTCTAATTTACCGATTCGGTACGGCTCGGTATTTATGAACCGGTAAAATTTATTTACCTACATGAGGCCCAAAATGAGAGTGCATATTTTCTCCAAAATAGTAACTTCAGTGTCTCCTCCAAATTGAAGGGTCTGTATGCTATACCCTTTTAAGTAATTTACACTTTTGGGTAAATGTACAATTTTTTAGCTATTCAGAAAATCTGAGTGCAAGTTACACTTTTCTAACTCAAACGTGTAACTTACTTTTACGAATCAGGCCGTCTGAATCCTTACTACCTGTTGATACTGGTCTTCAATGTTTACTGGTCAGTACAGAGAACAAAATACAGCTAGGTGACTTATACGAATATTAATATATATCCACGTTCTAAGTGCTTACTTAAAAAGTTTCTTGGATACCGCCTTAAAATGTTTGTTGTGATAGTGACAGAAGAAGTGTTGACTTTATGAGGATTTGGAATTTGTGCACAAAAAACAAGAACGATTTCCAGAAGAGGCAAGGGAATTCATGCTCTGTCTTTTCACATATATAACAGTTGTTTGACCAAACCATGTGTTAGACTTGGCCCTTCTTGCAGGGTCATCCCAGAACTTTTTGCCTTCCTCCTAGTATTTTTTAGGTCTCGCCTACTGTTGCAGCGCATGCGCTGTTCACTCGGCGAGACCTATAGTGAGAGAGTAGATTTGAGAAGGGGACTTGAAGGCCGCCCCTCATTTTCATTGGCTGGCATCACCGTTTATGCTAAACGGTGGCCTGCCATTGGAAATGAGTTTTTCTTGGTGACGCCCTTTCGCCTTTCCGTCCGGCCGATCCGGACAGGGTTGTCTGCTTTGCTGCTGTCGCAAAGCAATTTCTTATCTTTATGGGGGCCATCTGTTTTTTGCATGGCACTTTCACTTACAGTGAAAGCGTGATCTAAATATAAACACGCAGCTGAGTGAAAACAGATGGCCCCCTGCCTTCCCGCAATGGCGAGCGCTGGTTCCCACTGCAGGCAGGCACAAAGCGCATGGCGCACTTTCACTTTCCTATTTTTATTTATCATTCGCGCAATGGCATGCTGGCCCTGCCCCACCCTCTGGAACGGCTGCTCCCTCTCTCTCCCTGGAGGCTCAGGGTGAGTGAGGGTGGCTCCACCTTGTGCGAGCAGCCCTAGCACTGATTGAACCCACCCTTTGTTTTAAAACCGTGTCACAAGATTGCCACAAAAATGCTTTGTTTCTTTCCTGGTCTCTCACTATCTTTGTCCTCGTGGGCAGTCATTGGTGTTCCTTACATGGGGTCACTTTATACAGTCTGCCATTTAGAGCTGCTTTTAGAGCAGGCTCAGGCTCGTATATAGACATGTGCTTATTGTGTGGACACACAGACCCCCAGTTAGAGCTGTGCTTACAGAGGGCACATTCTCCCCTTTACAACTGCCGTCACTGCTGCGGAGACGCTCTCCGTACCTGCACGGAACTGGCAGACTGATTCTCCTCTTCGGGCTGTTCCATAGCTTGGGCTCTCTGCGCTGCTCGAGCCGGGTGTCGAAGTGTAGGTCCGAGAAGTTCTGCTGGAGCCAGGTGTCTGAGTGCAGCTCCGAGGTGTTCGCAGGAGCCGGGTGTCCGAGTACAGCTCCGTGGTGTTCCCAGGAGCCGGGTGTTTGGGTGCAGGCCCGAGGTGTCGTGCTGTAGCCGGGTGTCTGAGTCTAGCTCCGGGCCGCAGCGAGAGGACAGCCTCGTGGTGGTGGGGGCCACACAGTGCTTTCGGCAGTGTGTGGTACTCGCACATCCCCAACATTGTTTTCACAAATATATCGCGGATATTCGTAGGTAATATCAAATCTTCTCCAGGATGAAGGGGGACTATTTTAATTTTGGGGAACCTATCACACTCCAAATGTGTTGGTGACATCGTGTGCTTTGGTAGGGCGCCCCACATTCGGAACCCCAGGAAAAGGTCTGATGCGTGCCCCGCTTCTGAGGACTGACAGGTTCAGGGGTCCATAGTAGGATCCCCTCTATCTGCGCCGTGCATTTGGTCTCCCAGCAGACCCTGTGTGTGGTGTGGACCCCAGCTGTGCGAGCGCTTTATGCCCAGCAGCAGAGTTCTGCTCTCTGCGCCATATGTACATCGTATACACCTCTGCAGCGGAATCTATCAATGTACTTAATGCATGTTTTATTTCAGTGTGTTCTCTGTGCATTGTGTCAGTGTATTTCAGGAGCACATGCACACATCATTTCAGTGTGTTGTTAGGTGAGAATTAAGTCATTGTTTTTAAAGTGCACAATATTTGAAGGTGTGCAGTTTAGGCATTGTTGTATTTCCGGGTGTGCAGTGTTAATGTATTCATGGTTTTAGTGTCCGAGGCCAACAACCGCATCACCGGATAAGTGGTGACGTCATGTCTTCGGAAGACGAGCAGCCCGCACTCTAAGGTTCACATTTCTGATTGGAAATCGGGCTTGGCTCTTCGGTTGTTAGCCTGACGTCGATTGCCGTTCTTCTTAATCAACCCAAACAATGACTTGCTAACAGGCCACGGATGACGTGCCGGTGTCAAAGGCTGTCGTGACTCGTGACATGCTGACGCTGTCACGTCGTGTTCCATCAGGGGATTCCGTGTAAGTAGATTACAAGGCAGGGGGCGCTCTGGGCACATCATGAGCACACCATGTCAAAGGCACGTGACTTGCAGGGGTTGCACCTAGGCTGAGAAAAAATGTAGCACCCACCTTCTGAAGGTTACTACATATCATTTGTGCAGCTGGTGCAGTGGCACTGGTCCTGGAGATGGAGGGGATCTCTCTGCACCTCAGTTATGGTTGTCTTTCAATACCCAACTGTTTGGCAGGGGTGGGCATTCTCGTTGCCTGCTTGGGTCCACACCCGCTTCCCCTTCGTGTGAAGTGATGACTCTTGACAAAGTGTCAGGAAACCCACAGAACAGCTTGTCCCTGTGCATCAATCACACCGTAGAAGGCCCCTGAGTAGACTCTGTCTGTCATCAATGTATTTAAAATGCACAGCGATGCTCTGGAATGACTCACTCACTGGTAACCCAAGACTCGGACTCTACGCCCTCGTTCCAGTTTTACGCCATGTGATAAAGACTAGGAGGAAGAAGTGAAAAGGATGTAATTCTAAGATAGATAGTTTTTATTGCACAATTAATTAAAATCATTGCAATCATATTGAATGTAAAATAAAATATCAAGTGGAACAATTGCTATTTTATATAAAAAAGTATTTAACAGTTTGCCATCCATTGGTTCATGAGATAAAAAATGTGGATGCCATTTTTTCAGCTGTAATGCTTAGATTACTTCCCGGTACTCACGATACACAGATTTACACTCACTTGTGTATGGTGTGTATATCCCTCATCTGGCGCATTATCTGTTGATAAATTGTTTCTAAGTCAAAAGGATCGAAGGTTACTGAAAACTTGGTGATATATGTTCACACGCTTTGGAAGACCCTTCACAGACGTTAGATGGTCATCTTTCAGTTGCTTATTTATATATTTGGTTGTTAGACTGGTACTAATAAGGTGACATTTTTGCCCAGACACTATTACCATGTGTAACAAGCATTTGCAATGCAATAGGTCTCGCATTTGCGAGAGTTTAACCTATTGGCATTGTAAATGACAATGCCTTTTATTTATGTTTTAAAAACCAACACATAAATAAAAGGCATTGCCATTTACAATGCCAATAGCTCAAACTCTAACAATTGCGAGACCTATTGCATTGCAAATGCTTGTTCTGACCTGGTGTTGGTGGTTTTAGGACTCTGGGCACTTTATCACTGCTGTCCAGTGTAAAGTGCATGTGCTCTCTATGTTAAACGGTGTAAGATTGGTCTACACATGTTTGGTGTATCTAATCTACGTGTCAGTCCCTTGTAAAGTGGTATCTCATATACCCTGGTCAAGTAAATTAAATGCTACTGGTGGGCTTACATCGCTGATTGCGCCACCCACCGAAGTAGCCTTTCAAACCTGTCTCAGGCCTCTGCCATTGCGGGGCCTGGGCATGCAGTTTACTGCCGCTGTGACGTGGCACATAAAGTGGGTGCCACGTCTGTGACTCCCCTTTTACTACATATCAGTCACCCCTAAGGTAGGCCCAAGCTAGCCTTATGGGCAGGGTGAAATGTAGGTAAAAGGCAGGACATGTGCCTTAACTGTGTGGCATGCCCTGGTAGGGACAAACAGCTATTTTGGTTTCTCACTACTGTGAGGCTGCCCTCTCATAGGAATGCATTGGGGATCCCCTGATATATGTTTCAGTGGTAATTCCTGATATGAGAGGAGTAGCATTATCAAGTTTGGTATGTTTGGAATAGTGTTAATAAATGCTGCGTAATGGTGTTTGCAGATTTATTATCACTATTTTAGAAATGCCACTTTTAGAACTGGGCATTTCTGTGTGCTATGTGTCTTTGTGCCTGCCTATTGTGTATTGCATGTCTGACTCTGGATGGGGAGGTGCAGTGGGTCCAGAGGGGCTGGGTGAGTCAACGTTAGGCTGAATAGGCCAATCTGCATTAGGTGTAGTGGGAGGAGTAGCACCTGAATAGGACTGTGCCTGCCTTACACAATGCTGGCTCCACCTCCTCCACAGGTTGTGGTGCACTATAAAGAAATGTTTTAGTGCCCCTAGAACTGGTTCAGACCAGGTACAGAAGCCTGTGCCAGGGGGAGAAAAAACACATAGCTAGTATAAATATTGGGGCTGTGACACCAAGTTTTGGTTCTCTGCTTGGAGCTGAAGGACTGCTGGGCGTTAAGAGGAACTGCTGTGGAACCCAGCTGCTGTCTCCTGGGGGTCCCTACATGCTGGCCTGCCTGTGCCCAGCTCTGCCCCTCTGGACCTTGGGTCTCACCGCGTAGTGAACGTTTGAACTGTTCCCTTAATGGCTTGGGGGATCCTGCCCTGCAGCACTCAGAAGCCATAGCGCCAGGTGAGGAGAGAAGCGTGATCCAGTGCAAGACCGGGAAGAATGGGGAATAACATTTACCGATACCCTCCCTGCATCGCAGACCCGACGTCACACTAGCTCATTCATACACGCAGTCATTGGTGGGGCCCACAACACCAACACTCACACGTTTCTTCCACGAGTCTGCAGACACAGGAGGGATAAGTAATTCAAGCGCTGGACATGTGAGGGGAATACCTTAAAACCCTATAGGGAGAGAAAAGTTATTTTACAAATCATACATTGACATCCTTTGCCTACAGATCCCTAATCTCAAACATCAAGGCACTCCTCCCACTTGTTCGAATGGACCAATTTAGTTGGATTGGTTGATCGTGATTTAGAACCAGCTAAAACACATTTTAAGATTCAGAATCCTTATCTTTCTTAATGAAAAACCACAAACTCATTAATTCTCGTTAATCAATAATGGTTTATCTAAATTTTCATAATGATTATTATTTGCATTTGTCTCGTCAAAGTTTAGAGATTAGATCAATCCAAATAAATCGCAGAACGTCATATTTACCTAATCTAGCTATTTGAAGTCCTCTAATTCATTGGCTCTGCATAACCAAATTTTGTCGTAAATTGTCCGAAAAGCAGGCCAAAGCTCAAAGTCCTCTGCTCAGTACGCTACAGTCCCAATTTATCAAAGGACCAGAAGCCGTGCAAGCATCTATCATCACCCGTAGATTTTAGAAAAGTTCCCATTCATCAAACAATCGGGCAGCATCTGGATCATCAGAAAAAGCGTCACAACGAACGTGGCATCCGCTGCTGCTGCTGAAGGTAGGGGTAGGTAGGTAGCTTTTCTCCCTATTCTACTAGCCTTTTATAATAAAACAAATCATAGAAGATACAAATTTAAACTTTAGAGCAGTCGTGATTGGCTGGTTGAGATCGTACGACCACTGTCCCAAGATTTTCAGTACAGTTCTAGGGGTGAGGTCATTGGTTAATGAAGTATCGGCTTGTTCCGGTTTACTGTAAGGATGATTGTTCCCCTTTCTTAGCGAAAATCCCATTTGCCATCCTTGACCAGGGACAGTCTGTGCAGAGGTCGCTGCGAGGTTTAGGAGATTTCTTGCACATGCACAGCTCACTCCGCGCCTCATGAGACAGTGGCCACTTCATCGTGTGGTGACAGCGGCCATCTTTGATTTAGGCCCAAACACCAACTTAAGCGAAACAAACACAAAAGAATAATTAATTCATGGAATTGGTGATCCTAATGTTAACCCCTTGCTAATCCCTCTATGTGCTTGTTTTTATCTAGCATATAGCGACAATTAAAGCCATTAAATTCACCTTTTCGATCCAATCAGGAACGCAAACATCACAAAAGCAACATATAACATGCAGTATTCTATTACCACATATACTATTGTTAGTATGCGTACATATTTAAGTTATAAGAGTTATTTTGCCATGCATAATGCAAATCCCATATGTAGTTCGAGTTTTAATAATGTTCATTAGTACACATGCAATACTCATTTAAAAATATTATAATTAGTAGATTATTTAATTAGTATCTTCATGCAAAAATAGAGGAGGTATACAACATTTTGCACTACCTTCTCCATCAAGCGCTTTGTGCCCTGCAGTGTGGGCAGAGCCTCCCTCTCTTTTAGGGCTGGAGCAACGGAGGGGAGAGCCAAGTCGTGGGAAGCGCTCTCCCGCTCCCTTTCCCGGCCGTGCCCCCCCCGTCGCGTTTCCAGTTATAGGTAGCCAGGGCTCTGCTACGTGGCCGCAGCTGCGAGGAAGTATCAAAGCCATCAGGAATCCCTGGCCGGGATTGCCTTGTGACAGCAGAAGGCGGACAGGAGCCTACCCCGCATTTTCACACACTGAGGAGAGCACAGAATCGCCGGAGACTTTGCTCCGTATTCGTGCCCGAACCAGAGGTTGCCTGGTTGCGGGTGAGGCCTGAATCCAGGAAGCGGGAAGGAGACAAGTCGACGGAGACTTTGATCCATGTGCAGACGGCCCTTCAGAGACCAGAAGTCAGGCAGTGAAAGCCTATTTGTGGGCATGGCCTGGCGAGAAGGAAGAGACTACGCCTCGCGGCTCCCCAAGGAGAGATCACCAATAGAGGCTAGTGTTGACGGAGGCCCCTGCGCAGGATTGCCCCACATTTCCGGCATAGACGCAGTTGTGCCGCATGATTGCGGGCAGCTGCATACTTAGCGCAGTACCAGGGGCATTCTCAAGTGAAGGAGACAAGGGTGAGTTTCACCCTCCGCCCCCTTTGCTGTACGCACCTTGTTTTGGCTGCATCAGCAGGTAGTTGGGCCAGTTTGGAGGCCTCGTGAAGAAAGGAGCAGTTTTGGGGGCGAGCCCAGGATGGGGCCCTGGACACCCCTGTGTAGCAGCCTGGACCCTGTGGGGATTTTATGAATGTGTCCTCTTTACAAGTGCTTACTTTGGTGCAATGCTTCTGTTGCTATGTCATAATGTGTTGGGCTGAGCCCCCATGTGTGTCCTGATTACTGCGTGCCCTGATCGCTGTGGTGCCCGGTTGCTAATTATGATGTATGCATAATGCTTTGTACTAGGGTGCACTGATGATTAGGATGTATGCCTAATGTGTATATGCTAAGTACAGTTCTTTCCAGTGGTTACTGGTTGTTTTCACTGACAGTGAGATATGTGATGTTGTGACAGTGACCCGATTGGCCCTGTCGTGTATATAATCCCCTGTAAAGCCATACTAAGTGCCAGGTGGCACAGTGTATATCTGTGATTATGTTCTAATGTGTTTTATGAGTAGTACATAGGCTGTTTTTACATAACCTTGTGTGGAGTTTCTTTTGTGGTGTGCCTAGTGTGTCGCTGCTGTGTGTGTGTGTGTGTTATGCAAACGCGTTACACATTGCCTCTGGGATAAGCCTTACTGGTCTGCAAGGCTTCCAAGGGGGTGAGCAGGGGTTACCTTCAGTGTATACCTCCCTTTCCCTGACTAGAGTGGTGGTTTCTGTCTGGCTCAGGCGTTTGCCCCAGCCAACCAGAAATCCCATTTCTAACACCATGTTTGTTGACTTTTTATTTGGAATAATTATTCACCTAATGAGAATGTCACGTTTAATGTGCATCAGCATTGCATTACTAATGTTTGACTAGGAAAAGGAAAATAAAACTCCTTTTTCAAGGACTGTCTACTGGAGTCAGGAGGGTTGGGTTGGCTCAGCACCCAGGCAGCCTAGTGCTAAAATCAAATTAGGGTTGTATAGGGTAGTGGTGTCTGGTTTAGTGTATATTTTAGATAGTATGAAGCTCAATAGTAAAGAACTTTAACTAAGGATTACATCGAAATAGAGTATGAGTTAACAGTAGATAAATATAGGAATTAATGGAAAAAGTTAAGTCGAAGACCTAATTTCTTACAGTGGTGATGTATTTTATTATTCACATTTTCAAGCACAGCTGGGTGTCACCAGTATAATGACGCACAAGACCTGAATTTTCCAAAATCACCACAAGGAGCTACTTGTAGAGATTAAGGGCCACATGCATCAACGAGAAAACTGGTCGCAAACGGGCAGATTAGCAGAATCTGCCCCTTTGGGACCGGTATTTTTGCATTTGGGATGCATCATCCCAAATGCAAAAATCGCAATTTAAGGAATCTCTAAATAGCGATTCCTTAAATTGCGATTGCATTTAAGGAATCCCAATTTGAGATTCCTTAAATGCAATGCATTAAAGTTAAAAAATTTAGCGATTCTGCTAATAGGGGGAGCAAATTACTTCATGGTAATTTGCAAAAACTTTGAAAAATGCACTTTTGTGCATTTTTCAAAGTTTCATGTTGCGCACACACATGCCCTTAGAGCATGTGTGTGTGCAACATTTGTGCACAGATCAATTTCAGGGGTGCAATAGGGTTTCATTTTGACACCCTTGCACCCTTGAAATTGCATGAGCAATTTGCGAGTACCTACTGGTACTCGCAATTTGCTCATGCAATCTCCACTTCATTCCTATGGGCCTAGAGGCCCACAGGAATTAATGGGAATTAATGGGAATTAATGGGACGGCATTCCTTAATTGCGACTCGCAATTTGCGAGTCGCAATTAAGGAATTTGTAGGAATCGCTATTTTTATAGCAAGTCCTACATACATAGGCTTATGCAATTCCTTAAATGCGATTCCTTAAAAATTGCAATTAAGGAATCGCAAAAGTCTTTGTTGATGCATGTGCCAGTAAATCGGGTGGGAACTTATATGGAACCCTCAGGGAACCGTGCACACCGTTCGCTCTTTTGCTGAGATTTGATCTCCGAAGTATGCCTGTTGAGGAAGAATGATGAGAACCTACTCAATTTCTTTCATTCAAGTACATTCAGTGTTCCAATATTGGGAGAAGCCATGGCAGACGGATTTAACAACAAAATGAGACAAGTATCTCCTTTGACAAAGATGCAGTTGCCATTTCTATGCGAAAGCCAGCTACAAAGCCAGATTGCTTTGTTTGAAATGACTATGTTGCATTGGTTACCAGTTGTTTTATCAATGGCTTTGGCTGGATTGGTTTACAGCCAAACCTGTTAATACACCTTGGCCAAGAGAGGCATAAAATCAGGTCATGTCCGGTGTCTTGAAAGATGAAGAAATTGTCTGTGACTATATTGAATGAAGTTGTTTTTTTCTAATTAGTTTGTTGAAATGGAAGCAAAGGAATCCCAGTTTTTAGAGAAATTTGAAGATTTGAAGCAGTGGAGTTTGTAACAAAACTGAGTTTAATTTGCTAGATTTTTTTGGTAAAGTTCTTAAGAAGTGCATCATTAAATTAAACTGTTGGGGCTGGGTGGTGGTCCTCAAAGGGGCATCAGCAAGTTTTTAATGTGTCTAAAAAGTGAGCTTATTGCAGTCAAAGAAAACATTTACTCCTGGACCTCTGGTTTTCGGTATATCACAATGACATTTGAGAAATGTTAAACAAAAACATCAACAAACAGTAGTCTTGGACTTTCTTAATCAGGGTTAAAATCAGGACAGAGCATGGAAATAAGTGTGGATGACTCAGTTCACTTCTCGTGAAAGTGAACACTGTTGTTGTAGGAAATGTAAAACAAAAAGTCACGATAGAAAATATAACAAACGAGAATATGGCGCAACAACAAACCCAAGCAGAAAATGCACAGCTGTTTGCAGTTAAAAAACAGTTTAGCCCAAATCTTGCACTGACAGAGGTAGGGTGAAAAGTTCACTTGAGGACACAATGGAATAGGAATGTTTAAAGGGTTTCAGTTAAATGCCAACTCGTGTTTAGTAAGCTAGAAAGCATTTATGATCTTGACACAGGAGTCCACCAGTATGCACTCCCTGTCTCCAAACAGACCATGACCTGATTAGATAATGGGTGCAGGAAATCGAATTTGCTCAGAGCACATGGAGGTCTAAGGTGAGTGATTAGACAATGGGTGAAGGGAGGTAAATTAGTAAAGAACACAGAGGTCTTAGATGCACAATACTGAAAGCACACACTTCACTTAAGTTACATTTACCATATATGCACATGCATTCAAGAGCAGAAGAATGCTTCAATTATCAAGCATTGTTGGGAGTGCAAAAAAGAATGTGCAATTGATTGGGTCAGAATCCGGAGATATGGGGTCACAGGTCTTTGAATGTGTTTTCCAAGGGTGGTCGGTGAACTCCGTTTCCCCAGCGGAGTTTGAGGAGTTTTGCCAACTCTGCTGGGAGCGCGGAGTTCAGCAAAAACTCAGATTCTACAGCATAGCAGAGTTTGTCCCCGCCGCCTACCCCTAGTTGTAGGTAACATTTTGCCACAACGGTGCCTAGAAGGCTGTAGAATGATACACTGTTATCTCTAGACATGAATAATATTACACGTGAAGAGGAAGAGCTCGGGGGCAGTGAATCCTGGGTACACACCCTTTCTCCTGGCTGTTTCCATGGTTCAAGTCCACTTCGACTATTGGACTGTACCACGGTGCAGCATTAAGGGGCCTGGCTGGTTGTGACTGTTGTTGGTAGTTTGTCTTTCTTAGCACATACTCTGCACAAAATTGAAGATGCCGTGAGAAGGTGCTAATAAAATGATACACCTTAAGGGGTTCTGGTGTGACTGGGCGCAGTCGGACTCTGGCAGAGCCGGACCCCCCCCCCCCCCCCCCTTCATCCCCCACCGTGAGTGGTTGATCATGCCACTGGTTCCAACTTCCTTCTTCCTCTTAAGGAAAATCGAACATACACTCATACAGGAAATCCAACTCATGTCTATAACAGTAAATACTACTGTAGTGACCCTCAGCATAATAAATCAGCAATCATGTTTAAACTATGTCTGTGAGCTTTGTGGTGCGTCTCTCTAAATGTTTGCTTCTGTTTTTGTTACTGTAAATGGCTGCAAAAGAGAGTAAAGCACGGTGAACCATCCACATGGTACATACTCAAAAGCAATTGCCAGCTTTTCCTGGATAGCACAGTCATGATTATCCACCGGGCCTAATACTGACATAACCAATCTTGCGATGGGACAATAACTATGCTTACTGTTGCTTGCAAGGCTATAGTTCTGAAGGTCCTGTGTTTGTGCTGTGCTGCTCGATACATTGTATAAACAGGTGCATCTCCTAATAGGGTCCCCTGCAGCAGCCAACAGAGAGATGGAAGGAATGCTTCAATTAATCTCAGCCACTGGGGCTTGCAGTCCATCTTTTATTTCCCACCATGCCACTCTGGCACGAGAACAGCGAAATGCAAGCCAGCCCTAGTCCCTTTCCAATAGGAACTGTCCATCCAAAAGTGCCGGGCCAGATCCCCACCTCACACAAAGAAAGAAGGGACATACAAGACCAACATTTCCCCAGGTCATTTATGCCACTTCTGAGGTAGAATAGACGCCACAAGTAGATGCCATCTCATGAAACACCACCATCTCCCCAGAACGAGTGTCCACTGTGGCCAATCCAAATGTAATATGGTAATCTGCCTAGAAACCATCTGCTGCATAACTGAGAATTTGATACAGTTTGAAATAGTCTCTTAATTTGAGTTAAAATTATAAGGGAAAGTTAAGACTGTCACAGGGCTGCAATAACAGCAATTAGAATAATGGGAAAGACATCCCTCTTTAAATGCTCTAAGAACGTTGCCAAGCAACAGGAGTGAAAATGGGCCACCGTTGACATTCTGGTTTGTCAGGATGGCGAGTGAGAGGCTTAGATGTAGCCTTCATTGCTGATGCGCACAGTGTCAAGGCCATACATCCTCCTACTCTAGCCCCCTAGTTGTTTTTCCTCTTTCTTTCATTCTTGTGGTTATTTCTAAAAATGTTCTTTTTTGTCAGAGGCGTCCTTCAACATTTTGAACAAGTGGAGCTCCGAGGTTTGGATTGCACAGTGCCTACTCTGCATGCATTTAAAATCTTTTGGAAGAGGTTGGCACCTCTGTGCCTATCTAGAGCAGAGTTACTTAGGCTATTTGTGTGCTGCTCCAAAAATATTCACCTACCACATAATGGCTATTTCTCAATATGTGGAAAAGCAAAGAATCAATACAAACAGCAGGTCTACAAGTGATGCAGCAGGGCTGTCAGGACACTGTGGAATATAACCTAAGTGAGAATGGTGTCAGTGCTCATGTATTCACTTATTCATCCACCTAAACATTCCTCTCAGTGGCGTAAGCACCCAAATGTCATGCTTTAACTGTACATGTTCTGTGATTACATGCCCTGCTTTCTGTGAGAGAGAGAAGCTTGCACTGCAGCTGTCAAGCTGTACCTGTTCTGTGAGGAAGCAAAGCTTGCATTGCTGATGCCTGATTTGCATCTGTCCTGTGATTGGGAACAAGGTGCTGCTGCTGTTCTTGCTGAACATGTCCTCTGAAAATGTGTCTTTATCAACTTACCTTTCAGTTTTGTATTTATAATCCAAATTATATCACATGTGAGTTTATTTGAACAACGAAACTTGTTTTCAGTGCGTTTGATAAAATCTCTAAGGGTTCAATGTAATGTTTACAAGGTATTTAAAGCCTCCTTTAAATAGTGTAACAATGTCCCTGCAACTTATTTGAGCTGTTTGAAAAGATAGTTTAAATTATAAAATCCTTCAAAATAGACATGCTCTGATTGGTTGAGATACTTCAACAAATTTATTCATAAGATTGAGATTAGGAGAACAATCCCAGCCATCTTCTTATTAGCCGCTCCAGTTCCAGGTTCAAACACAAAGATTCTCCCTAGGAACAGCTCTTGCCCAAAACACTTTATAGAATAAGATAACATCTCGATGTTCCAGTTAAAGCCCTTGATACCAGACACCTCCCTTCTTTATAAACACAAGCTAACTCCTACCAGCTAATTACATTATAATTAATATAAGGGGTGCTCATGACAGGCATGAAGAGATGTTAAAACTATATGGTGAAAAAGCTGAGCCTAACCTTGAACAGTCGCCCCAGATGCATAAAATATTAACAAACGCATCAACACCTATAGCCATTGTCCCTTGCAATGTTGCAGGCCTAAAACAAAAACTTGAGGACCCAGATTGGCATAGATCCATAGATAAATTTGATCTCTGCCTCTTCCAGGAGACATGGCTAACGAATCCCCCATTTAAGCTGGGATATAAAACATATTACAAGAATGCTGTTCAGGGGGGCTTGTAATATTGATAAAAATAACACTGGGCATGCAAATCAATGACTACACTATAGATTTGCTGGATCTATTGGCATTACATATAGACACGAATACCTGTAAAAAAAAACAACTTAACATCTTTAATGTTTACAACAGACCAAGTAGGCAAAATCTTAACTCTAAAATCATTGATATATTGAGCAGCTCCTTGGACCAATTAGACCCCAGTCATACTGCAATCGTAACTGTGAACCTGCTAGCAGTGAGGGACATAATGAAGTTATTAAATTTACATTTAAAGAATCTGCACATGCAATAGATACCATCAAGCAGTGAAAAGCACTGGGACTAGATAGACTCCCTGGAGACTTGTTTAAGCATGATAAGAATGTTTGGGTCCTGTATGTTAACTTATTTAATGACACCATAGCAGCAGGGGCGCCCGTACTAGTAACAGAGAAAGGGGCGGAAATAGTCCCCATACACAAAAAAAGGCTGCAAGCAAAAACCTGAAAACTATAGGCCAATTAGCCTAATAGATGAGCTCCAAAGAATCTATGCCAGTCAATTACTGAATAGGCTCAATGAATGGATAGAGACCAATAACATAATGCCCCAGTACCAGGCAGGATTTCAAGTTCACACAAGCACAGTGGACCAGGTCTTTAGACCTTTATGTATCATCTGGAAATACGTTAAGGCAAAGGGGTCCACATTTACGTGGCATTTGTAGATTTAAGAGCAGCCTTTGACCTTGTATCCAGATGTTTACTGTGGGACTCGTTAAAAAAACAGAAAGTCCCCCCATTCCTACCAGCACAGATAGAACGGCTACACTGCGACAACTATGCAAGAGTCTGCTGGGGTCCGAATGGGGAGCTTACGAAACCAATCCCAATAGACAGAGGGGTGAGACAGGGGTACATACTCGCCCGCACCCTGTTCTCACTCTATATCAATGATGTGGTCGGCTTCTTACAAAAAACAGAAAACTACCTCCCTCCCGGTTCCAGGGCTGTTATTTGCAGACAATACTATCTTGAAACCCCAGACACCTAGGGGACTGCAAAACCAATTGAACGACTTTAATAAATACTGCGGTGTAAAAGGTTTAGAAATAATAGAAATAACAATGGCAAAACCAAGTACATGGCCATGAATCCATGCAAAGGTTTTAGAAAGGGCTTCAAGATGAACAATCAAAAACTAGAACACGTCCCTAACTTTACTTATCTGGGCATATTGCTTGACTCGAAGCTCTCATGGAAACCGCAGGTAAACCACTCAGCACTACGGCTTGCTCAGGGGGCAGGGTTTGTCCTTAAAAAGTACAACATATCGTTAAGCAAACCCTTTACACCGGCACTCGAGCTATACAATTGCAAGGCACAGACAGCAGCTTTGTATGGGTCAGAACTCTGGGAAATCCATGATACCACACAACAAGTAAATGGGGAAAATAAGTTTGTGAGGAGATTACTGGGGCTACCACCATCAATGTCACTTATCCCAATGTTATATGACCTAAATATGAAAGGCATAGGGCAAATTGCAATATTGCGACCACTGCTTTATTGGAAATGCCTGTGGACAACACCAGAGCTAGAGGTATACAGAGAGGGGATAAGAGAACTCCTAGCCATTGATAGTTGCTTCACCTTTCCATGGCTAAGATTCATTAAGAAATGGCTCACAGAATTAGGTCTCAGTTTATATTGGACCGTGCCATATAATCTAACTGCAGGTTGTAAAAATAAACTGAAAAGAAGATACTGGCAACATACTCTGAACACCCTCCACTGCAGCCCAAGCTTGGGAAGTTTAACAACCCAATTTCTTATTGTAAAACCTAATCCAAGCTTTGAAGAATTTCTGGATCATGTCCAACCGCACCTAGCAAGAATTTTGTACCTAAAATTGTGATACAGCACTCTGCAGGTTAAGTGTTACACAACAAACTGGGGGACAAATGGGGATTGCACCTGCAATTTATTCTCTCCATGCACCTTAAGGCCTATTGAAAACATATTGCACATCTTATTTTTCTGCATAGCTTACATCCGGGTGAGGAAGAAATGGACACGCCCGCTGTGCAACAACCTGGGATTCAGGAAATACCAAGATGCACTAAGGATGTTGAAATCTAATACTGTCCCACCTATAATATTCACCTTGTCGCTGTATTTATTTGCAGTAGGGATTATAAGAAACAAAATGGGACTAAAACTGTAATGCCTTAACAAACAATGCATTTTTACTTGGAATAATACTTTAATCTTAATTGATCTGTTACTTTAACTGCATTACACAGATTTTAGTTGATTTTATAAACATACTTAATATGGGGACGCACTGAAATACTTAGCGAATTGTAAATACTGTCTTACCAACTGTGACTAATGACGTTTTATTGAGGATTTTATATATTTTGTATGATGAATTTTTGTTTATATCTAATAAGTGTTTAATATGTTTATGTAACACAATGAGCATAAGTAATTGGAGACATTTTTCATGTGTGAAAATTTTATGGCCTTCGGCCGAAATAAAGTGCTTCAACAACATATGGTGAACAAGAACAAATATACATATGCTACACAGTAAAACACAATAATATATACAAAGAAACAGAATCCTCATCTGAAGCTGTATATGCAAAGAAACTGAAGATTAACCATATTCAACAGAAGATGTTGTACAACCCCTCATTATACCCAACTCAAGCTTCTAAATACTTAGGTGCCTTTACAACTCTTTGGCTCATTCTCACTTACAACCGACCTCTCTTTCCTTCCTTGTCATCATTCCGATCACATGATGTCCCTATTCTATCATTCACTTTTACCACAACCACTCTATAAAAATTCCAAACCCATGAATCTGCCATCTTGATTGCATTTTTTAAAGCTTGACCACTCTCATACGATTTGAGAACTTCACTTCCTAAACACTCCCAGGTTTCCTGATTCTCATACTATCACCAGCTCACACATTTTTCACCTTCTGTATTCTTCTATCACCAAACCACTGATTTCATTCAAACTTTTCAGCCTCCTCCCCTTGAATATTGCAAATTGAGTTTTTCCAGTTATCGAGTGTGGAGTTAACCGATACACTACAACCCTTCAATGCACCTCACTTTTCCACTCCAACCCATAGCTGTTAGCAATCTTGATTGTTTCCTTCAATACCCTATTGAAGCGCTCAACCATACCATTGGCTTCTGGGTGATATAAAGCAGATTTCTTGAGCTTAATGGCATTATCTATTAGAAAATCCCCCATCTCTTTGGAGACCAACTTGACTCTATTATCTGTCAGTAAAACATTTAGTATTCCCTTTCTCCCTGCAGAAAAGACACCACATGCCTTGTTTCAATCCAGCAGGTAAAAGCTACCTCAGGCCACCTCGAAAAGATATGCAACAGTACCAACACACATGTTTTTCCACCTTTTAATTGTTTGAGATCCAATATAGCTAAGGCCACTTCTCTCCATGGACTATTAGGTAAATGACTAACCACCATGGGTGGAAGCTGAGGTTTCAGTATGTTTTCACTCAACACACATTGAGTGCAATCCCTTTCAAATATCTCCACTTCCACCTCCATTCCTGGCCACCAATACACCTTTCTCAATATTTTCTTAGTCTTGGAGGTCCATAGATGTCCCATATTTAACAATTCACCTCTCAGAGCAATAGTAGGAGCCAATCTTGTCCCTCCAAAAAGTAACCCTTGATTTTCAGACACTTCATCCTTCTCATTTTGAAACCTTCCACACTTAACACTGCAAAGCCTTCCTCCTCGAACCACAATTCAAAAGTTGAAATGCTTCCTATATCACATCATCTGCTTCAATAACTGTCCTCGCCCTGCTTTCAGAAATCACACCTCCCTCGACCTCACAAACACAAATACAAACATTTTCTGTCTCACTGTCTTTCACCAACTTATCACTGTCATGCAATAACAAGATAGACAAAGAGTCCACCACAATATTCTTTGCCCCTGGAATACATCCTACCCACAAACCTACAGTCTTGTAGTGCTTTCACCCATTTGGTGATTCTGCTTGAGACTGCATCAGTGCCTTTTTTGCAAAACATTTCCATCAATTTGTTTGTTATCGATTTTGACTGTGAATTCGCATCCCCAAATAAATGTACTCATCTTCTTTACAGCCCAATAAATGCCTAAAGCCTCCATTTCATCCACACAATAGCATGCTGCTGGCCCTTTTAAACTATGTGAAGCAATCATAATTGTCCTTTCACATTTTCCTTCGTCTTGCACCAACACTGTCCCGAACCCTTTCAGGCTTTCATCAGTTATCAAAGATCATTTTACAGCAGGATAAAAACTTCTTAGTTTAGTGGCCGCAGCCAGTACTGCTTTTATCACACCAAACTCCTGTTCACATGCTTGGTCCCTCACAAACTTCACACCTTTCTTCAGTAGTCCCCTCATTCTTCCACTCTTCATTACAAAGCTAGGCACAAACTTGTAGTATTCCGCTATTATCAAAAATTTCAAAAGTTCCTCCTGGATCGTGAGCAAGGATAAATCCTTGATCGCATCAACTAAACTGGCAATAGACTTAATGTCATCTGCTGAAATTTCATGTCCCAAATCTTCAATATAAATTATCTAAATTTACACTCCTCACCCTTTATTGTCAAACTAACCTCCTGGGAACCTCCCTTATTCGTTTATCATGCTGCTCCATATCACAGCCAAATATCAACACATCATCTTGATAAACTTTGATACCCTCTAAACCCTTTAACACTCTTTCCATCAGTCTTTAGAAGACTGAGGCCTCAGAAACTAATCCAAATGGCATCCTCTTATATCTAAATGTTACAAAAGGTGTGAAAAAAGCAGTAAGTTACTTGTACTCCTCACCTAGCATAATCTGGTGATAGACTGAATTGAGGTTAATAGAAGAAAACACCGTATCACCACCCAACAATGTTAACATGTCCACAATCTTGAGACTGGAATACTTTTCCACTACACACACCTATTCAACCCTCTCAGGTCCAAACACAACCTTAATTCTCCATTACTCTTCCTCAATGCCACTGCAGGAGGCAACTATTCCATTCCCCCAATTTCACTATGACACCTCCATTTTTAAATGTATTCAATTCAGCTTGCATATCCGCTGTCACTGAAAATGACACATTGTGTTCCTTAATACATACCAGTTGTGTACCCTTCTTTATTTTAATTCTGTTGTGCATACCCCTTCAAACATCCAAGCTCTTTCCTAAAGACAGAAGTAAACTCTTTCATCATTTCCAGTCCAGAATCCTCACCCGTAGCATCATCAGCAACAGTATGAATTTTCTGATGAAAATCTTTCAAGATTATAGGTAGATCACTAATTGGATCAAAAATTAGTCCGAGATCATTCTGGTAAAATCATGTCAAAATGCTATCTCCTGTGGGTTCATGGCTCCTTGGTCTGATGTTTTGCAGGCTATGGGGGGTTTGTATAATGTACCCAGTGATATCATTTTATGCCTTTCCTTTGTATCCTTCTTTGTTGGGCATTGCCCATCTGGCACGCTGAAAAATGTAATAAAATGTGTTGTTAAAAAAAATGCTATCTCCTTCTGATGAAACATACACCTTACCAAGAATATACCTCCCTTTATATTCAGTTAAACCTACAAAATACTCTTCCAGTTTTATAGGTTCCCCTCCATATGCATATGTCTTGATGTCAGGTTTCTGCAGTTTTCTTTTCCCTTTGAATTGATAATTAAATACAATGTTGCAAAACAAGGTTATTTTTGCACCCTAATCAAATAACATCTTCGTGCTGTCCCCTTCCAGCAAAATCTCATCAACAGGACTTTTCCTTTTTCCATTTTTAACCTGTAATACTATCCATTCACATTCAAGTTCACTGTCACTCTTATCTTATTGTAAACCTACTTCTTTGACTCTTTCGTTGCCCTTCTTACTCTTACATTCACTTTGAAAATGACCTTTCGTCCCACAGTTTCTACATTCAGCTTTTAAGACTGGATATTCCTTATGAAAAGCCAAATGGCTTATGCATCCACATCTGACTATTTCTTTTGAACATTCAGTTTCCTCTCCTGTGAACTATACTTTTGTTTAACCACACTAACTTCTCGAACTGAGTCTTTCTTGATAACGTCTGCACATTTCATAGAATATTGAATTTTCTTAGCTATAATATAAATCAGTATTTGTAAAGCGCAAACTACTCACCCATAGGGGTCTCAAGGCGCTGGGGTCCATTGTGGAAATTAGGGGCCATATTTATGAAAAACGCGTTTTGCAATTCTCAAAATGCGATTTTTAGGGAATGGCAATTAGAGAATCGCAAAATGCAATGTATGTAGGATTTACTTATTATTTCGCAAACCCTACATATTCCTTATTTGTGAATCGCAAATTGAGATTCGCAAATAAGGAATACCTTCCCATTCATTCCTATGGGATAGAAGACCCATAGGAATGAATGGGAAGACATTCTCAATTTGCGATTCCCAATTAGAGAACCACAAATTGAGAATGCAATTTCAAGGTTGCAAGGGTGTCAATAGGACACCCTGTTGCACCCCTGAGATAAGCATGTGTGCACATGTGGCGCTTATGGCCTGTATGTGCGCCACATACAACTATGGAAAATGCCAAAAAGTGCATTTTTCAAAGAAATCGCAAATTAACACCAACCTGAAGTTTGTGGTAATTTGCGATTCCTTAAGCCAAAATCACACAACTTGGGTGCTTCCTACATTGCATTTAAGGAATTGCAATTTGGGATTCCTTAAATGCATTCGCAAAATAGGGAATCGCCAATTTTGCGATTCCTTATTTTGCGAGTGGGTTTTTGTGTGCTACATTGCACACTGCCTAAATTGCAATCGCAAATGCTGAAATTCTGCGAATTTCAGGGTTTGCGATTGCAATTTGGCTTCATACATATGGCCCTAAGTGAGCTTTTGCCCAGAGTCACATGGTGCTGAGCTGAGCTGCGGCCGGAGCCGGGGATCGAACCATGAGCCCTGTGCTACAAAGTCAGCTGCCCTACACCTCATCCAGTGTAGGGTCAACCTTCTGTCAAAACTCATCTCTAACTTTATTGATATTGCAACCCAGCATGAATTAATCTCTCATTCTCCCGTCCACAGCTCTTAGGAAATTACTCAATGATATCTCAAGTCCTTGATGTAGTCTTTCACAGATTCTCCATTCCTTTGCACCCTTTTCACATAGTGATACCTCTCTAATATGTTACTAACCTTCAGTAAATAGTGAATGCCTAGCTTTCTAATGGAAAAGGTTGCAAAGTCATCATGCGCCCTGGGCACCTCCCAATGTTTTGCTGACTGATACTGGTGGTAATTGACTTTGACTGACCCTTGGTTCTGCCTAACCAGGCCTAGGGCCGGTGCTATGCTGAAAGAGACACTTATAATACAGTGAAAACAACTACATACACTAGGGTACACTATGGGTTAGGATACCCCAGTGACTGGCTGGACCTCCCCTATAAGGCCCTTATACATAATAGGGCAGGGGGATTGAAACTACCTAAAGTCCTTAGTATTTAATAGGACATGTCAGTGAGATGCGAGCAGCCCTTTCTGCACTTGCATGTGTGCACTGCCGAAGCCTTAGGTCAGTTTAAAAGCAGTCCTGTATGCAGGACTGCTTTTAATAATGCAAATTGTACCCAAAATCGACTTTGGTGTTTGGAGCACTTACAAATAGCTACCATACAATCTTTGGGCATATTAGGTACCCCCAGGGTCTCTCCTAGGTGTCCCAGGGGTGGGGGGTCAGGTATTTATAAGAAGGACCCTTATAAACGAGTTTTATATGCCCTGGGTTAAGCAAAGTTGCACATTTCACCGCCCACATTGTAATACAGTGCTTCACAAAATTGACTTTTGTGCTAGGAGCACTGTGGAGGAGGATCCACAATAGTTTTACATTTCTGAACCTCTAAAGTCTCCCCTAGGTGTTCCTGGGGGTGAGGTGTCCTGTAGATATAAGCAGGGTTCTTACAAAAGGTGTTTGTGTAAGCCCTGGTGTTGGAAAAATGGCCCAAGTCATTTTTCCCATTGCAACTCCCCTGCCCTGTAGGTTAACATGTCAAGTATGAATTAACAAATAAATCCCTCTAGGAGAATCTTAAAATAGCATTTAAGGATTTCCCAGAATGGTATTGATAAATCCAACGATACGGTATTGTGGAATTTCTCCTAAAATATACAGACACGAAGTTATACGTTTTTCTTGTCTGTAAGCCATATTTCGGGCTTCCAGTGGTATGTCCTGATTGGTCAGAGTTAAGTGGATTAGCCAGGCTCCTTTGATGAGGTGATAAAGAGCCCTGGGGTTAGCCAGCTCTTCTGGGGGGCAGGGTTCTGCTACACAGGAATGCAAGAGCAGGGGGAGGGGTTGTAAACAATATACTTCAATGGAAGGAGGCGACATGTAGAAGACACCAGTTTCATTTACACTTCTCTGCTTTGAACCCAGCCAGATGCTAGGCTTAAGGAAGGAATGAGCAGGTGCAAGGGGGAGAGAGTATGAATATTAGCCATCATGGAGGTGTGTTTAGCCAGCTCTTCTCCCCCTGCTGGAAAAACAGCCATGATTAATTTTGGGGAAATGGTGCTCTCTGGGAGGAAATAGTGCCACACTTCGGAGGATGGAGTCATACCCTGGGGTGTAGCCCTGCATCTCATTGGACGGAGCCCTCCTGCTTGACCCAGAGAACTTGGAATAAGTATCTGAGAGGGGCAGAGCCTCTCAGATCTGCTGCTTGAAACCTAAGATAGCAAGAACGGTCCACAATTTGGAGTTTGATGTGCATCAACCAGGCCCTGCTATCTGAAGATTGCACCTTCTGCAACATCCAAGACTACAGCCCTGTGGACTACCTTGTTATGTTATGTTAATTTATTTAATTTAGTGCTCAACCCAGCCGGGGGTCTCGCGGCGCTGGGCGGAAGAAGGGATCAGAACAGAGAGGGTAAAGTTAGAATAAGTGGGATTTAAGGAGTGTCCTGAATTTGCAGTATTTCGAACAAGTACGAACATGCTGGCAACTTGTTCCAGTAATGAGGAGCAAGATAAGAGAAAGCCTTCCTCCACTACACGACAAACAAATGCGAGGGACGTAAAGTAAGGTTTTGTCACAAGATCTAAGACAGCGTCCAGGGGTGTAAGTGTTGCTTTTTTGTAGCAGCATGCCTCTTCCGTTTAGGGTGTTATGGGTGAGGCAACAGATCTTAAAACAAGACCTTTTCTTCATTGGAAGTCAGTGCAGTTCTTTCAGCAATGGTGCTGAAAGACTGCCTGGTGGGCGATTAAGAAGAAGCCTGGCAGCAGTATTTTGGACTACCTGAAGTTTGGCCACTAGGGTCTTGACATCTGCAAAAAGAGTGTTGCCGTAGTCTAATCTACTTATTACCAAGGCTTGTACCAGGGTCTTATGGGCAGAGGTAGGGAGGTAGGGGAATATTCTGCGCAGAAGGCGCATGTTCTAATAGCATACTCCAGAGGTAGTCAGAATGTGCTCTTTCGTTGTGAGAGCTTGGTCAAATTTCATGCCCAGGTTTTTTGCAGCTTGCTTAGGCGTAGGCATGACGCCCAGTTGGTGTGGCCACCAATCGTTTGTCCAAATGCAGGCTGCTTTCCCAAACAGCATAATCTCCGTCTTATCAGAGATCAATTGGAGATAATTCCTGCTCATCCACTCAGAAATGGCTAGCATGCCCAAGGTGAAACGTTTTTTGGCTGCTCTCACATCTTGGTCAAAAGTAAACATCAGCTGGGCGTCATCCGCATATGAGATTATTTCGAAGCCAAACGGCTCTGCAACCCTGGCCAGGGGAGCCACATAGATATTAAATAGAGTGGGGCTCAAACAGCAACCCTGCGGAACACCCTCGTCCAGGATTGTAGTACGGGAAGAATATGGGCCCAGGATGACAGTTTGATGTCTCTCTTCCAAGAAATACTGTAGCCATTTTAATGCCAGAACCTGAATGCTGATCTCTCGCAGCCTATTCAACAGCCTTCCATGAGAGACTGTGTCAAAGGCTGCTGAGAGATGTAGCAGCACAAGCATTACTGATTTACCTGCATCCAACCCATGGCGCAGAGAATCGGTTACGGCCTGGAGCTCTGCTTCCCTACTATGGCTAGGTCAAAAGCCAGTTGGGAGGAGTCTAAGATTTGATTGGTTTCATGGTTGGTAAATAGTTGCTTGTTAATTAGATTTTTGAGCAGTTTACCCAGCAGAGGTAACAAGGATATAGGTCGGTAGTTGGCCGGAGAATATTGATCCAGGGAGGGTTTCTTTAGGATAGGACGAACACAAGCCGTCTTTCACTCAGATGTAATGAAGACGGTTTCTACTGAACAGTTAAAGATCTCGAGGACCGTTAGGGCAAGATAGTGGACCAGTAGAGCCGTTATTTTAGGAGGGCAGATGTCCTGAAGGGAACCAGATTTAGCTGTCATCAGAGATCTGCAGATTACCTCCAGGGTAAAAGGGGTGAAACTATCCAAAGCATAGGGTCGTACTTTAGATTGGTCCCCATTAGGACTAATGATCTCGACTCCAGGCAAGGAGGGGAGGTCGAGTTTTGCGTAGATGGAAGAGATTTTCTCCTGGAGGAAATTGGCCAGCGAGTCACAGAATTCCTGAGATACAGGGCTGACCTGGGAACAGGCCCGGGGGGTGACAAAGTCATGGACAATGTTAAAAAAACTTTAGGGGAGCTGCAAGCCTGTTCAATTTGATTAATGATGGAGTTGCACCTTGCAAGTTTGATATTATGATGATATCCGGACAAGGCTTTTTTATAGAGATGTTTATCTTGAGGCAATTTGCTTCTACGCCAGCGTCTCTCTAAGTTCCTACATTTAGTTCTTGTTTTAACTCAGAGGTGTACCAGGAGGCCGAAGGACGATGTTTGGAGGGGCAGTTGTTTTTATGGGGGACTGTGTCGTCCAGGGCGGCGTTGAAGGATTCCAGTAGATTTGTAATCTGTGAATTGTTATGAGGCCCGCTAGGAGAAAAGGCTTCCTTAAAGGCATCCAGGTTAAGTCGATGCCATGGTCTAAGGGCACGTGGTGCTGGTCTGCTATTACTTCTGGAGATAGGGGGAAGGGGAGACTGAATGTGAAAGGTAATTGAGAAGTGAGGGGGTTGGAGCCTTACATTAGAGAACAACAGATCTAGTGAGTGGCCCGCTATATGTGTGGGACCAACAACTTGTTGGGAGAGTCCTAGTGATTCCAGGTCCACTAAAAGCTTAGAGACCTCGGGATCGGTGTGGTCTTTCCTATGGTAGTTGAAATCACCTAAAAGTAGGAAATTATTTGAGGCTAGAACATGTGTGGCTAGCTCTTCCACTAACAGTTGGCTAAAATTAGATTTGGACCCTGGGGGGTGATAGATCAATGCTCCACTCCAAGAGTCAGAGGCAGAAATATTTATTTTAAAAACACCCTTGTCTACTGAGTCAGAGATGGTGATTGCAATCCATGTTAGCTTAATTGAATTTTTAACGGCAATAGCTATGCCTCCGCCCAATTTAGAGCCTCTCTCTAGTTTAATTAATTTATAGTTCTCCGGTATAGATAGAGCAATGGCTGGGATGTTGGACGGGTTGAGCCACGTTTCTATCAGGAAGCAGATGTCTGGGTACTGCGAAGTGATAAGACCCCATATCTCATTTGTGTGTTTGGCAAGAGACCTTACATTACAAAGGAAGCATTTAAGGTCCATCCTAGTATGCATGGGGTGGAGACCAGTCTCTGCCTGGGTCAAGGGGTCATTGTTAATCTGGAAGTGGCATTTAGGACAGGAAATCTGGTTTAAAAGGACCAAGAATTCACAACCTGGAGTACTACCAGTGGATTTGTAAGGGTTTTGTCCAAGTGGATTGTGGGAACTGATGTCCTAAACTTTCAAGGACCATCCTGGAGCTTTCAGACCCTTGATGTAAGTTTTGAACCCTTTGGGACCCTTTGGGGAACTTCAGGAAAAGGTTCCAGAAGTTTGGAGCAACTTTAAAAAACAGCTCCATAAGTGGACTAACTCGACCTCGCCAGCCAAGGCATGTGACCCTCAACCATGAGCCGGCCTGACGTCCAGGGTTGTCCCGCTTGAAAAGCTCCGGAGGTCCGCCTTCAAGAGTGTGACTGAGAGTAGGCTGAAACTCAAGCCAGTGAACCCTCACCGAATCCAGCCTGGTGAAGAGCATCGAGGGACTTGCCAGAAAAAGCTCCGTAAAAGTTTCCAGTCTGAACGAAGAAAAGGTAACTGGGGCCAACCTCAAAAGCCAAGCTGCCCACCTTCAACCACGAGCCTGTATTGATACTTGGTTCATCCCGCTGAAATGCTCCAGAGGTCTAACTTCCATAAGTTTGACCGCGAGCTCGTCGCAAGGGAAGCCGGTTGAATCCTCACTGACTCTAAACTAGCTGAGAGCTTCGAGGGACCCAGTAAGACAAGCTCAAGAAAAGAAAAATTCATATCTCCCTTTCCCTACATTGGATTTTTTTTCATTGTCGTGTTATTTTACAGATAAAAATATTCCCTATTTTTATAAATTGGTGTTGGAATTTTATTGTCTGTTGTGTCTTAATTATTTACTGAATTGGTGTTTTTAAATACTTCACATGCCTGTCTTTGAAGTTAAGACTGCATGTTCACAGCCAAGTTACCAAGGTTGAGTATTGGAATAATACCTATTCTGTGCCCTAGACTGTGTTAGTGGCCTTATTGCCAGTGGCAGATATACATTTGCCCCTACTAATAATCCACTTTCCAACAATAACTCATGCTTATTTAAATTTAAAGCATCACTATCAGACACATCAGGAAGGTGATTGAAAAAGTCTTGCCCTTCAGGGCCTAAACAATGTAACAATAAAGCTGTTTTCCGGTTTGAGCTTAGAGACAATCCACACACCTTAGTGTATCTTTCGAACCCCTTCTTCCATTTGGCACATTTTATGTTGGGTTCCACTGGAAATGGGGAAAATAATGGAGGCGCAGTAGCATTCTACATTTTGAATACAATATCACCAATAGATAACAAGAGAAGAGGAGAGGAAAAAAACAGACCAATAAAAAAAATCTAAAAGACAACACAATGCAACCAACTTTTTTTAACAGATAGCAAATGCAATATGCCGCACACCAGCATTAGATAATGTGCTCAAATTTTCCCCTGCAAAAAAATGGACACAACGATTGCCCCAAAAGTCGTATCAAGGGTGTGCCCATCACTCTTTGAGGTTGAAACAGGCATAATTCTTCAAAGGTGTGCTTAGTACGGTGTTTTGGATACTTCTTACTTTGATCCCTTTTCCAATTTATAGAGATTTCAATCTTCCAAAATAACACAATGTCATAATAACGTTGCTTTCAAAGAGTTAGCTTATACAGAAGTACCCAATCTTACAAAATTGTTAAAACCAGCATTGTTTTGAGTCCTTTTCTAAAGGTGATCCAGCTTGTTTCCCCCCCTTTTTTTAGTTTGAGAACATGGTGAACTCAATCCTCTAAAATGGCTGAGACCATCATTGTGCTTCATCTCTTTCTTCTAGCAATAGAGCTTGTTTCCACACCACTTTAACAATACAGCAATGAACATGCCGAGCATGCGCCCGGAGACTGGGGCTCGTGTACTCTTGGGCTCGAGAAATCAGCAACAGCGCAAGCTAAACGCATGCTCAATGACTGTTTGCCCTCAATTTATTAGGGTCCAACAATGTGGGAATGTGCTTGCCAAACTGGTGCACAAGTACTCTCAGCTCAATTACCGTAGCATGCTCTAAGATTTCTAACAGTGGGGTAAAGTTAACTGCCGGCCATAAATGCTTAGACTGCCACTCAGTTCTCCCTTGTATTTTCCCCACCTTGATGTTGGGAAGAATGCTCTCTAGACAAATCCTTATTTTCCTCGTCACTAGGGGAACAAAGTTAAATCTTTCAAAATAAATAGGCTCTGCTTGGTTGAGATCCTTCAAGCAGTCTATTCATAAGATTGAGATTAGGAGAACAATCCCAGCCATCTTCCTCACAGCTGCTCCAATTCCAAGGTCAAACACAAACATTCTCCTTTGGAACAGCTCTTGCCCAATACAGCCTATAGAATCAGATGACATCTCAATGTTCAAGTTAAAGCCCCAGATAACACAATAATCCCTACACACTATGTGGGGTGTTGGATACTCTGGATGTGTAAAATCTCAGATAAGAGCTTTCTTCATGGTTCATGCTCTTCTAAACCTGCCTCTAAATATTCTGCAATATTGGTTTATCTGAAATTATCTCTGTGGTCTACATTGATCGCAATGTTGTTGCCTAACATGAGAAACTTTCTTAACTCACCAAATAAATCTGAGAGTTTTAATAGTAGTATCCACTTTGACACAACTCCCTGTGTTGTATGGAAGGACTGCATTACTTCCGAAGTCTTTAATCCACATTGAAAGAATAGTGCAGTCACTCTGTATTTGCATATGTGTATATTCTTGTTTCAAGAGTTTATGTATTCTGATTTTTCATACTTACATGTTACTTAACCCTATTGAACGAAATAAGTAGCCTACTTAAATGGCAAAATTGTCATGTGTGATGTCCTGTGTTATGATGTTATGGAATGTGGGGAAGGTTGGTAGGTGGTAGAGTGGAATAGAGATGTTGTCAGTTGATCTTGGCTGGAAGATGTATGGGGTCTCTGTAGCTGTGATACTGAAATAAGCCTTCTTTGACCTCCACCGTGACAGTCTACTGTATTTCCTGAAGGGGTACTGCTTTACATTTTAGCAATGATTTACCTATGCTGTACCAATCTACAGGAGACCTCAACAGCGCTTTAAGACCCAGAGAAGTAAGAAGACTCAAGTCCTACCTGGCAAAAAATCGAGGTTGCTGGTGGTGCCTTTAAAGGGGAAAGAATCGCAAGCTGGAATTCATTGGGACTTCATTGGTCCCACTCTGCTCCTTTGGACTCTCCAACCGGAGCTAGCACATTGGACAAGGCAGCAGATCCGTCTGTGGTTTCCCAGCCTTTCAAGTACGGTGGAAGGTGGGCCGGTAAATCTGTGGGAGGGTCACTGCATATGCCCCACCATTTCGTCAAGTTCTTAGGGTTTGAGGTTCTCCCCACACACAAAACAGACATCCTGACGACAGCGTAAGGGGCTACTCATGCTCGTGTGAGGCAGCAAGCTGATGACAGCGAGCGGGGAGGCGCACGGTCTCTCCAACATGAGACGGCAGGCACGAGACTACACCTGCCAACGGCGGCCATCTTGAGTGTAGAAGTTAAATTACACTCAAGCAAGCAACATCATGGTGCTTAATGGTGGCCATCTCATGTGGTAAATCAGCACCCGCGTCTTACTGACTGCAAATGTGCACAGCTCAATCAAGCTAGATGGGATTGCGTACATCTGTCCAGTTTCTTTCGCTGATGCGCACAGCTAACACAACGCAGAGTAGGTGATTCTGTCGCTGATGCACACAGCTAATAAAGTATGTTTAAATTCCGCACATTGAAATTAAAGACTCTGGTTCCATATGTAATTGTATGTATTGACGTGTTCTCCCGTTGGCCTGATATCAAGGTGGTTCAATCTGTTGAGTCTGGTGTGGTGATTTAATTCTTGAAAGAGCTTTTTGAATGTGAGGGTTTCCCTTTATCGGTCTTGTCAGACAACGGCGTTCTTTTCACGTCCACAGTCATGGAAGAATTTTTGAGTTCTAGAGGGATCAAGCATAAAAAGGCAGCTTTACATCATCCACAAAGCAATGGTGTGGTGGAAAGGTTTGTCAAGGTTCTTAAAGAAGTTCTACAACAAGCTGTGACCTCTGGTGAGATTTGGGAGTTGGCCATGAGAAAGAAGGTTCGCGACTATAGGTTCACTTCTCATTCGTCCAATGGTGAAACTCCTTTTCATTTATTCAAAGGGAGATTTATGTTTCATAGGGTACCCCAATATAGGCCTGAGTATTCTCCCAACCTTTCACCTACATTTACCATACTGTTACACTACATAACAGGTGTTGGTATTGACCCTGTACCTAGTTAAGCGCTGCATAAAATGTTGTGTGGTTTTCCATGAAAACTACCTTCATTAATTATGCAAGAAGATTCTCAGAATCACAGCAGGGTTACCATCTTCTGCATAATAACTATGTATATAGGTCATACGTTCCGTCATCCTCGGCCGACATGACACAGCAAGCTAGAATCCCCTGAGGGTACCTTTTGGGTATATATACACCATATCTTTGCCAGGCAGGCAGTGGAGAAAGACTTCCATGCTGACGCGAGACCCTGAGGTTCCTGCACGCAGACACTCCAGCTCACAGTTGTCTGACATCCCTCGAAGGGTGTCCATCTAGAGACCAAGATGGGGTTGCACAGTCTCTCACTTCAGGTAATGGGGTTGGCTTCAGACCATGGGGATTCATGGCTCTACGCCTACATACATGCTAGGTACACTTCGGTACAACTAGTTAGGGTTGAATTGTAGGAGTACGTATTACTATTGTTATGTTTTTTTATACCTGCCTGTGTTCATTGTTTTAGCAGTATGGTAGGAATCTACCATCCATTTACCCTATAGGTGCTTATAATCAATTAAATCTGTTTCTGTCTTATGGTTGTTTCAGCACACCTATTTTACACTAGAATGACGCTGGTTCAAAAATGCTCATTGAAAACGTCCCCACCGTGTATTCCGTGTATCTCTCTGAGGAAAAGTGAGCAGAAGTGACTGAGCGAAAAGTACTGTACTGTTTCCACGATCCCTGAAAGGACAGGGTTGTTATGTTCGATAGTTGCCAAGAACTATTCTCTCCTTGGTAAGATGAGTTTACAGTGGCATTGTGAGCTAGCTGGTATACAGGCGAACACACCTATTGGGGTGTTTAGAATCAGTCTAGACACCAATCCCATAGTCTGTGTTGTCTAAACGCACAGATCCTATATAGGTTTATAGGAACTACACAACAGTGAAACTCCTTTTCGTTTATTGAAAGGGAGAGTCGCCAACATGGAAGTCATTCTGTTGTGGGTAACCACTAAGAGAATCTTTGATAGATAAAAAGGTGGGCAGTGGGCAGTACAGAAGGCTGGAGAGAGTGAGAAAGAGATAATGGAAAAAAGAATGTTCTGGAGTGATAAGAGGAAGGCGGTGAAGAGTTCAGTGGTCAACATTGGGGACTGGGTCAAGATAAAGTCTCCTAGGAAAGTTGGAGGCAGATCCAAATTCAGTCATCCGTTTAAGATTATTAAGGTTTTAAAAAATGCAGTAAAGACCAGTGACCATAGGATTTGTAATTAAAGTAGAGTGGCAAAGTGACAAGCTAGTACTGATCTTGATATGGGCTCTGAGGTAGAAGAGCCTGTTTCACGAGAAAGGGGCTCTAGACCACTTTGCTTAAGATGTACTCCCCATCGCTTACAAGATTGTGTTCGTTAAAGTAAGCATTTTGTCCTATTCATCTTGCACCCCAGTTTTCTCCTATTCTACAGGTTGTATTGTTACATTCTTCAAATATCGCAACTGCATTTTCTATTACACTCTTTGTATTTTTTGTTTGCATGAGTTTTCAATGTATTCATAGTTAAGGTTTCTTTGTTTCCTTTTAGGTCCGAAAGGTGTAAAGGGGGAGATGGTGTGATGCCCTGTGTTATTGTGTTCTGGAATGTGGGGATGGTTGCTAGGTGGTAGAGTGGAACAGAGATGTTGTCAGTTAGTCTTAACTTAAAGATGGATGGGGTCTCTGTAGCTTTGATACTGAAATAAACCTTTTTTGACCTCCAGCGTGACGATCAACTGTATTTCCTGGAGGGGTACACCTTAACATCATGATAAATGTAAATGACCCAAATTACCCATATGTGCACATTCTAAACAAGACAATTAGGCATTATGAACACATTTGCACAAGCACAGGCAGTTGTGGAAGAAAAAGAAGATATTCCAGTGTGTAGTCATAATCTTCTGTATGCCACCTCTAGGATGTATGTTTAGAATGCTACCTTTACCAACATTCTAAATAGTACAATCACCTAGCAAGCATCTTTTAGGTCTAATCATGTATGGTTTGGGGGGGGGGGGAAGTGTCAGAATTAATTAATAATACTTGACTACCATTTCAAGTGTCTACAGGTGGAGTTTGTAGATGAAGTAATAATAGAGAAAATGGCTGAGCTTCTTGAATTATTGAATGTGCCTTCCTGTGCGGAAGATACCCTAGGAGTTGATAGCTGATCATAGGGTTCAGAGAACTCAATGAGAAAGGGTAAATTCCGCAGAGAGATGAAAATGATTGTACTATTCTCACTGTATAACCCCTCTGGTTGAGAGGAAGAGCAATGAGTTCTTTTCATGTCTGACTTGTCAGCTTAGCATTCGATATGAGGCAAGTTAACAATGACTTAAAATATACATAGAGCTGGCGTTGGTTCCCCCCAGAGGAATATTTCTCTCTCACCTCATGCTATTGGTCTACAATTCTGGAGCCCAAGGAGTGTTTGCATTGCAATTCATTAGAGTATAAATAAGTCATTTTTGTGTTTTGTTCTTACACAGCAGCAGATGTTTTTGCATTTCTACTCAAGTTTCAAAATCCAAGCCAGAGCCAATGCTTGTTTATTAATGCATGGACAGATAACAATCATTGGCAAGGTGACCAGGTTTGATAAAATAAGTTAGAGTGTTTATTCTATGACTGCTGAGTTGTGTGTGTGACTGGGTGAGCTGGTGAATGTGAAAATGAGTTAACATTTACATGAGTGAATGGCTAATTAATGGATGAGGAGTGCAAGAACAGACGCAGACAGGTTGCTTCTATTTTAGAGAGCCATAGTAATATCATTATAAACATTCAAATAATGACTGATATCATGCTAGTACTGGCAGTACTGCAGGACCTTGTAACGATGTATTGAAATTTTAATTGCATTTATACTGCACTTACTACCCCTGACGAGGCAATGCATCAAGAAACGTATTTAAATTATTACGATCATTGTGCCAGGGCCAATATTACACAAGGGGTGGTCTTCATAGCATGAAGAGTGCCTACAGTATGTCAGTAATTGCTTCCATTATGCCAGTGCAAGTATTGAATTGTGCAAGGAATGTTCTTAACAGCAGCGATGGAAGCTTCCTTCAAAAGTAGGGAACAGTTACAATTTTGGCAGCAGAATGCTTTTTTCTTACACATATCAAGTCTAGTTCAGATGGTAAAAGACATAAAAAAAATCAGAACAGCAAAACTAAAGCAATGCATACACCCCTCACATTCAGAATTGAATCACTGAAGACAGGAACACCAAAGGCTTTGTTAATTTAAAACATTACGGCCCAGACAGTTAACACACAAAGGGGCTTATGTACAAGAACTTAATGCCACCGTAGCGTCAATTTTTTGAAGTTACTGCGGCTTTTTTTTTATTGCCCTATTTACAAGCTGCCGCTAACTGCAGTTAGCAGGACTTTTCTGGTGTAAACGTTAATTGTTAAGATTGCCACTTCTGGTAGCAGAACTTGAGATGCAAGGTAGCCGTTCCCGTGCAAAAACTGCCGCTAACCCCACTTTGCGATATTTACAATGAAACTCCCATAGGGCTATAATCCACCAAAACTGCTGCTTTGGCAGTTTTTTAAGGCCAGAAAATAGCTGGTCTTAAAATTGGTGCAAACACTTGGGGGCTCATTTCAGAGGTTTTGGTGGTGGACAGCGCTGCAAGCATTGTTGCTGCGCTGCCCTGCGACAAAACAAAAAAAAAGGAATGCGCACTCTCAATAAGATAGGGTACATTCCCGGGCCTCATTCATGAAAAGTGTTGCACCGCTGCGACAAAACAGTGCTGCAACACTTTTCCCTGCCGCCTCCTTTTGATACCATGGATGCGCCTTATACATTGCACATAGCTCCATTTCGCAATCAATGACAGATACGTCTGGAATCCTGACGTATCTGGCAGTGCTAAAGTCACGCATTGCTACAGTTCTGTTGCAAGCATGATGCAACTCCAGCAGTGCATAGGGCCTACCTAACCCAATGGCACTGTGTCACCCTTACGCCTGCCCTGAGGGAGGCGTAAGGTTTTGACGCAGTGGTGTCCTAGAATTGTCACAGCGAAATATGAGAGACTTCACTGCGCCAATCCTACAAGCATTGTTGCGTTTGAACGCCCACCCTGCATATATCATGCCAGAGACAGGTATAATGTGGCACGGGGCTTCACAAGGTCATACATGTGCCTAGATGCGTCACTTTGTATATACGGCGCAAAGTGGTGCAAGATCCGCGCTGCAAGTACGTCAAGAAAATGAGGCACCAGCCACATTAAACTGCCGGAAGGGACTAAGGATTAAGCCCCCCATTCTTCTTCCCCTATAATGGCACCAAATAGGTGCTGTGAACCAATGCAGGCACCGTTGCACCATATTATAAGGGTGACTGTGTCGCGGAGTTGATTGATGTGGCTCCATCCCTACTCAAGACATCTGCAGGTGCGTGTGGACTAGGGGTGGGTGGGAGTGAACCAGTTGGCCTTCTTGGAGTGTTTTTTGCCTGCTCTTTTCTTAAGGGGTGCCAGGGTGTCGGCGCAGTTGGAAATCCAGCGGTGGAGGTTGTGCACTGCAGTGTTGGCATCTGTAAGCACTGGCGGAGTGATGGGGCTGAGGGAGTTCGAAGTTTTTCTGTGACTTTGGTGTCCAGCTGCGATGGGGGCGATGATGGCAGTGGTGTACGGTGGGCGTGGTGAATGTGTGATGTATGCAATAATGGTCGGTCCAGGAGAGTTTTGTGGTGTGGCTGTAGTTGAAGTTCCCGCTGGCAGAGAAGACTGCTTGAGAGTGTGTCCGGCTATGTGGGTTGGTGCTGTGACTAGCTGCTTGAGTCCCTTGTTGGTGACGTTCCCAAGGGGGCCTATAGACAAGGGTGTAATGGACAGTGGTGTTGGGGTTGGTCCAGAGCTGGAAATGGTGGTGTTCCATGGTTGTCGTTGGGTCATTAGAGTGCGTGGTCAGTCGGAGTGTGCTTTTGTAGACGAGGGCAATGCCTCCTCCTGGACGGTCGGGGTGGTCCTGGTGGGTGATTTTGTAGCCGTCGGGGATGGCAATGTCTTTTCAAGAGCAGAGGTTTGTCCAGGTTTACATTTATTTTTCCATTTGTAAAGCACTTGGTTACACCACTGGTGTGTCCCCGCGCTAGCAAGCAGACTCACAGTGAGGCAGCGTGGAGACTCTACGCAAGGGCATGTGACAGTGGTTCTAGTGGATCTTCTCTGGTTTGATAATGGGAACAGCCATGTTTTTACGTTTTTGTGAAAGGTGGTTTCACAGGGTTCTGCTCTTATGTCTGCAGCAAGTCTGTTCCAAGTCTTTGCTGCCAGATATCTAAAAGAGCGTGCACACATCCTCGCTTTCTGTATTCTTGGCACAGTCACCAATGCCCTGCCTTTGGATCTAAGGTTTCGGCTTGGTGTATAGGATGTTATCAGTTGTTAAAGGTACCGTGGACCTTTTTATTTACAGATTTCCGTGACAGTAACACATTGCTTTAAACATGATTCTCTTCTCTACAGGTAGCTCATACAGGCTTGCCAGAGCTTTTGTTGCGGATGTTCTTTTTGAGAGGTTCAACACTAGGCGGGCTGCCGCGTTTTGTATCGATTGGAGTTTATTCATCCCTTTTTTGGATGCACCCAGATATGGAAAATTGCCGCAATCCATCTGGGAAGTGACCAAGGCATCTACTATTGTTTTCTTTGTATTGATGGGTAATAGGTGAATGATTTATCTCAGGACTTTAAGGGTCCCTATGCATTTCCCTGTTACTTTCCGGATTTGGCTGTCAAATGTCAGTTTGGAGTCGAACCACACTCTGAGGTTTTTTATTTCTGCATTTGGGGTCGGTAGTTGGCCTAGCGTCTCAGGCCACCAAGCCAATGTCCAAATGGATGGGGCCTTTCCTACGATCAACACCTCTGTTTTGTTTCCATTGAGCTTCAGACAGTGGTTGGACATCCATGCTGCTACCTCCTACAGACATTGGTAGAAATGGTGGCTGTCCGTTCCGGGTTTTGAGATAGTGTGACAATTAGCTGAGTGTCGTCAGCATATGACACAATGGTCACGTTATGACCTTCCACTAGCTCTGCAAGTGGCCCCACATATAGATTGAACAACGTGGGGCTTAGGATTGATCCTTATGGGACTACCTGTGACAGGGGAATACTCTTGGATGTATGCGAGGAGAGGAAATATGTCATTCAGCGCAGAGCTGTGCCCCTGCTGCATGTCTCTAATCTTTGGAGCAGGAGACCATGAGATACGGTATCAAAAGCCGCACTTAGATCCAAAAGGATCAGTGCAGCCGTCTGTCCTTCATCCGCATATTGTCTTAGTATTTCAGTGGCCAAGAGCAGCTCAACTCAGTTGAGTATGCGGCTCTGAAACCCGATTGTGAGGGGTGAAATAGGTCATTCTAGTTAATGTGATTAGTTAGTTCCCTTTTTGTTACTTTCTTTGCGATTTTAGCAAAGAAGGGTAGTAGCGAGATGAGGCGTAGGTGTTTTTTAGTGGACGCACTATCGCTTGCTTCCATTTATGGGGAACTTCTCCCAGTTGACAGAAGCATGCAATTAGCTTAGAGATAAACGGCATAGTAATGTTTCCTCCCTGCATTAGGATCTCTGGGCAGGCTGGGTCTAGTGGGGATCCAGATTTGATTCCACTAGCTATGTTCATCAGCTCTTCTCATTCTGGCACCTTGAATTCATCCACGGTTTCTCCCTTGAATGATGTGTCTGGCCTGCACTCTGTGTTCCTGCCCTGACGTGCATCTTCTGGGAAGGTGCCATATATTTTTGCTACTTTTCTGCAAAGAAATTGGCCACTTTATTGCAGGACTCCTCTGAGGAGGTTAGTGGGTTAGTTGGATTTTCGATTGGCGGGATTTCAGTATGGAGAACATTTCTTTGGAAGAGTTACTGGCCCTTTCAATCTTCCCAGGATAGAACTCATATAGTGTTTTCTTAATAAGCTTGTGGTATTTTTTTAGTTCTATTTTATATTCCTCCTTTATCTTAAAACAATAGTCCTTCCACCACCTGCACTCCAACTGTTTACACTTATATTTGGCCTTCATTAATGATTCATTAAACCATGGTTCCGATGCTTTAGACCTCTTGGTGTTCATTGTGGTGCACGGTGCTATCTCATCCAGTGCATCCGTTAACCATGTCTCAATTTGCCTATTTGCTATATTTATGTCTTTATCAAGTTTAAGATAATTTTTCAGCAGTACTTGTGTGAATGTGTTAGAGTTAAATCTGGTATATTTCCTACATATAATTTTCTGCTTAAGCCTCTCAGCCGTGGGTCTGTGGGAGGGAATAGAAAAAGAGACTAAGTGATGGTCTGACCATCAGACTGGCCATGGTGTCCCCACTTCGATCTCTGTTAAGTTGGTGAAAATTGGGTCTAAAATATGCCCCTCTTTGTGTGGGGGCATTCACTTTTTGCACTAGGTTAAAAGTCATAAGGTCTTTACATAAAGATTGTGTTTCCAGGTTCTCCATATCATCAAAATGTATGTTAAGATGCCCAGAATGAGGGAATTGTTATGAGGTTGAGCTATTTGGACCAGTTTCTCCCCCAGGCTCGTCACAAATTGAGTTACAGGGCCAGGTGGGTAGTAGATCAAAAAGCCCGCTATGGTTTTGTTTTCTGCTGCTGAGAGGGTGAAGAAGAGACCTTAGCATTTCTCTAGATTAGACTCATTTATGCAGCACTTCATTGATAATTTACGGGTTATCGCTATTCCGCCTCCTCTTTGGCCTACCCGTAGCCTTCCGGGAGTGCATCCGGGATATCTGGGGTAGAGCTTTCATTAAGCCATGTTTCTGTAAGAAACAGGGCGCCTGACATTTTCTCCCTCAGTATTTCAGAGATCTCGTATTTATGTTTTGTTAAAGACCCACAATTTAGTATGAGAAAAAGCAGTTTTGTCACCTGCTGCTTTGTGTGTTTTCTCGGTGTAAAGTCCTTGTTACAGTTCCCACATATCAGTGGCTACATTAATGTTGTGCCTACAAGACTTCAAGATAGGCTGCAACAACTTGAGTAGCTCATCCACTGAGTATTTTATACTTTGTTGGGACCTCCAACCGGCAGTTCTGGCCCCTGGTCCCGGCCAGGCATGAACGGGCGCAGACGGGATTGCCTTTGGCGTGGCAGCGGTGCACCCGCTGTGCGTGTCTGCTGCAGCATGCTCCTGAAATAGGCCAATATCCACAAAGGCTAGTCTGCCAACTTCCGAGACCGGAAGTGAGTGCTAAGGTTAGGTCCCCCCCTCCGCTCAAATGGCACAGGCAGCCGTGGGGGACCAGGGCGTGGATCGACGATTAAAAGAGTTCTAGTCAACACTTGGAGGTAGGTTAGAAACTGGTTCACTGAGAATAAGTTAAAAACTGTTTCGGGTCGGTGATCAGTACAAACAACTAAGTAATCCTGTCTTCAGGAGTGTAATGTTCAAAATACGCAAATACAAACTTTTAGAAAAAAATATCACCACAGAGCTATCATCTACCTGCGTCTTCGATTTGGTGACACTGCCTGCTAATGAAGAAGGCGATGTCTAAAGAGGTGGCATTGAAAAGGTCCCAGATTTCTGTTGCGTGTTTGTTGATGGACTGCATGTTGAGGAGGATGCAGTTGTCGGTTTGCTGCGTTGTTGGTCAGCTGGGCAGCAGGAGGTGCTGGTGTGCTGATGTGGCAGAAGTTGCATTTGCATTTCAGCAGGCACAGGGTGCAAGGGAATTCTACAGTGAGGCTAGATGGCAGGTGGTGTGGCATCCAGGGCTGATGGCTAGGAGGGTGCTGGCGTCGGACTGTTGGAGTGTCCAAGAGGAAGGTCTTTGGTGCTGGGTGCGGTCCAGGGGCATATGGATGAAGATAGGCTTGCCTTTGGCTCACCAGGGGTATGCCCGCTGCGCATGGCCGCACAGCAGCTGCCACTCAGAAGTGCTTCGGGGGGCTGACTGCTGGGAGGTGGGAAACACGGGAAAGGACACTGGAGGGGGCAGAGACACGGGGGAGCAGGGATTGTAAATATATTTTTTTTAAATCTTACTTTGAGGTCGGATCCAGAGTCTTCTGTGCTCCTGTTCCCCTGAGCCTAATTCCAGGAACAGGAAGCAGGCGGCCAGGCTCCCTCCCCTAAATCAATCACAACGCTGCAATGCGGTGTTGTGATTGTTCTTGAGCGCCATGACAAGGCGTTCAGCCAGAGGATGGAGGGGTGGGCATGTTCTCCATGCAGGCTGTGATACAGCCTGCATTGCGAATAGGGAAGTCCGCATGACTGCTTGTGTGGCCTGAAAGGGGCAACCAAACAGTCATTGAGCACTTGGGTGGGCATACTACTCAGCCCCTCCCCTGCTCCATGAGCAGAGCAGCCCCACCCACCTACCCACCCGCAAAGGAAACATAGCATGAAAATATCAAAATGTTATCATCATGTTATGTTTCCTCTTCTTGCACTGCTTGAAAGCAGTGGGGTGACGATCTTCCACCATAGCAGAGGAGCCGCCACTGGGGGTGCATCACTCACATGCACTAGGCCTGGGCCTGACTCGACGCCCGGGCCTCCTCCACTACGTGTCCCAGATTCTCCTCACCTGGACATAGAGGCACAATCCGCTGCACTCTCTCCAAATCTGCGACTCATCCAGCAGGAGCCTCAGCCAAGCAGGATTTCACAAGCCTGGGTACAGCAGTCGCCGCCAAGTCTGCTGGGGGAACCCCTGATGCAAATGGTGCAACAAGGCTCCCTTATGCGTCAAGTTGCAGCGCTCTCACTACACAAGTTCAGCGCAGCTCATGGTCCTCACCATCCACAGCATCGGGCCAGCGCAACATCCTCAGGCCCGTAATGCAGAGAAGTGTGGTCCACCATAGGTAAATCTCCTCCATGCACCCTGGTGTAGTGGTGGCACATGGTATGCAATACAGACCTCTCTATGTTGGTGCACAGGAGTACTTCTACCATTCACAGCTCCAAGGGGCGCCAGGTGGTCTTATCACACAGGTTAGCAATGTGTTTCCATGTGACCTGGCAGACTTCACCACAAGGTAAAGGCAACCGCTGAAGTTTCACTGTCTACCGCCACGGCCCAGCAATTTCACAGCACCTCCGTATCACACTCCGGGTCCCAGATGCAGGCACAGCGAGGCCTCCGGGCCCCTGAAACTGTCCGCACTTTCAAGGTTTTGGCTACCATGGTGTTGCAAGGAGAGCGCTATGAAAAGTGATACATCACAGGTTTTCCCCAGCTATGTGCCTCTCTTCATATATGTAGCCCTGATTCTGCATTTCCTCCTCCCCTGGGATTCTGGCTGGTCATCCTGGCTGTTGGGGGGTTTGAGGAGGTTGCTGATGTGTGCTGCACTTGTCCATGCCTGCTCCATTCTGCATTCCATTCTTTTTCTTTTCTTTTTTTAATTGGAGGTGGACTTATTGGCTATTTTTGCCTTTAGAGGCAAAAAAGGTGAAGTTCTGCTGACTAACGTGAGTTTTTTGCCCACAAATTGGCCTTTCGTCAGTTTTCGCCCGCTAACGTCAGAATTTGTATCGCCTTCACGCTAGTGTTAGCGGCAGTTTTCACTGCGGCTACCTCAAACTATCGCCTTGTAGCGATGTATTGTAAAAACATTGCTAACAGGGCAATCGTTTTTTTTGTTAGGCCTTCTTAAGAAAACTACCAGTTAGCTGCATTTCTTGTACATATGCCCCAGAATGACTTAAAACTCCTTCATTTTGGACACTCCATTGTACAGTGTGAGAACTATTACATGAATCCCTAAAATAAAACATTTCCTCCAGTGCAGTCTTTACAGGAGCAAACCTATCATGCACATGACCAATAATCAATTAACAGGCCCAAAAAGGCAATCCCCTTAGCCTGTCAGCTTTTACCTGGACGCTGAGTGGATGCCCTAAGGGTCCAGGTTAAATAGGGGAAATCCCTAGTTGTCAGGTGACCTGGATTAAGTGGAAGTTCTAGGAGTCACAGATTGGAAGGGTCTGGCCAAATTTAAGAGCTAATCCACAAGCTTCTTGACTGGAGCACTTTTGTCTGGGAAACCGTACTTAGATTGTTAGGGGACAGATGGAAAGTAGGGAGAATCGTGCCCTATATTAAATATTCACAATTTAAAAAAAAAGCAGAATGCAATCAATGTTTTGTTTCTGGTTTTATTTTTTTAACTAAACTGTAGACGTCAATTCAATTATTTCTTTATTCAATTACAGGTAAATGGATCATAAAAGAGCAGGCCATAAAGTACAATAAACAATAACAATAGTTAAAACTAGGTTAAAAAGTTTAGAAATGAGTACATTGACTAAAGTGCTTCGTAGATGTATTACCACAGGAGCCCAAAGTGGCATTAGTAAATGGAAGATTATTTCGAGTTCAGCCTGTTTACTCACAATCTGGTACCCACAGTTAGTAGGCAAGTCCTCTGCTGGACACTGCTACTCCATAGTGGCCCTTGCAGTGCTGATGGTTTAGGATTTAGGACCACCTGTGGCAGTGAGAGGGTGGGAGGTTTCCCTTCTGGTCAGCTGACCTTCGATCAATGGGAGCTCAAACTGGGCGGGCGAATGCCAGTCCTAATCTAAGACATAATCCTCAAGGTTCTCGAGAGGAGTCTCGTTGCCTGGAAAACCGTACTTGGATTTGAAGTGGCAAGGGAGAAATATGGGTACATTGATTAAAACCTTTACCGGATGCACACATAGGTTTTTAAACAGAATGCAATAAATAGTTGAAGAGCTCTATTCTACATTTCTTTAAATGCCTAAAACTTACAAACTAGCATAGCCCATGACTCTGAAAAGCAGTGCCCTATTGACGATTCCATGATGCATTGCAGTTTCATACATTCATCATGCCCATCTATCCATTACTTTTTTTTAGTCTCTTGTTCGTGTATCTATTATTCTTATTTTAAATTGTTACTATGTATCAAGTTAAAGAGAATGATATCTACCTGCATAACAGCTTTCAATGAAAACAAGAATTGGCACTACCAATTAGGTCTGTGTTTAAGCTGACAATACATGCAACACAGGGATGCACAAGTGATATTTTCATATGATAACACATTAAATAAAACCTTTAGGATTTTGCAATTCTTGGTAATGGTGATCTGGCATTAGTAGCGGTTAATGGTATTGGTGGTGGTATTAGTGGTAGTATTGGTGGTGGTTTGGTATTAGTGGTGCTATTGTGGTGTGGTTTTACTTGTTGAGATGGTATTGGTGGTGGTGATATTGGTGGGTATTGGTGGTGGTATTAGTAGGGCAGTGCTGGTATTGGTGGAGATGTTGTTGATAGTATTGGTGGTATTGTTGATGGTTTTGATGATGGTGTTGGGATGGTACTGTTGGTGGTACAGGCTTTATTGTTAGTTGTTTGGTAATTGTACTGTTGGTGGTATTCATGATGGTATTGGTGATGAGGGTATTAATACTGCTGGTAATGTGTCAGTACTGGTGGTAATGTGCTATTGGTATTGCTGTTGATGGAATTGGTGGTGTTGATTTTATTCATATTGGTGTAGGTGGCAAATGTGGTGATATTGGTGGCCGTACCACAGAATTATTGATGGTGGTTTTGGTGGTATTTATGTGGCAATGCAGGTGTGTTTTACTGGTGCAGGTGGTATTAATTATGGTTTTATTGTTACTGGTGGTTCTGTGGTACTGGGGTGATATTGGCAATGTTGGTGGTGGTGTGATATTGGTAGTATTGGCTGTGGTGTGCTATTTGTGGTTTTGGGTATGTGATATACAAGAATCAGATGGGAAGGTGTACTAGGGTCAGAACATATTCAGCTCACAGAAGGATTAACAATGGGTGTTGGGGAAAAAACAAAACGTATTGCTTTCTCCCTGTAATGCATGTATAAGATAAAGTACTGAATATGAAAAAGGTTGTGGTGATTGAGTTTACATTTGCATGTAAAATAGCCCCTCTTCACTACAATACAAGCACTCCGTGGGATTTGGAAAGTGGACCAAACAGCCAATATCATGCTTGCATTTGAGAAATACTCATTTGTGTTGATCTAAGATGTGATTGACAATAAAACAAGCGTACGGCTAAATGACGCTTTTCGTAATAATAGCACAAGGAGATGATGGACGGAGCACTGAAACTTTTCAGACACTGACCCTCAGTCACATATCTGGATTAAATCCTTCATCATTCTTTGGCTCACTTCACCACCCCAGTTGAGACCCAGCCATATGCAAATCAGTCTTGAACCTGTTCCACATGGGAACAGTCCAACCCTAAATGCCAAGCCAGGTCTTCCATGGACCGGAAACAAGAATCCTGGGACCAGTTTTGGGGTAAGACACCCCATCAGCCAGTCTAGCTTGAATCCAGTAGCAAAGTGAGCACGGGACCCACATCTGGGCATACCCTGCCAACTTGGGGCGAACAAAACAAACACAAGGAGATGATGGACAGAGCGCTGAAACTTTTCAGACACTTACCCCCATTCACAGATCTGGATTGAATCCATCAACGTTCTTTAGCTCACTTCGTCACGCTAGTTCAGACCCAACCAGTGCTTAATTTGTGCTGGTGGTTTCTGGTGCTCGGCACCGGCACTTAATTGGCAGCACCAGCACTCATGACAGTCTGCCACATGGTGGACTTTTTGCCTGACGTAGAGTGAGCACAACAACAGTTGTTTATTAATTCAACGTACATTAAAAATTAACTAATACCTGCCGCCCTTGCTAATCTTATAGCTTTGGGGGCCTGGAATAGTCTGACTGTCACACTTGTAGGAGTGTGATGGTTTGTAGCTGGTTTGGTACTGTCATTTGTAGCGCTAGCAGGGGTAATGGGTGGTGTCGGCTGCAGCGGCCTCTTGATGAGGGCCATGGCACTTAATTATTTTACAAATTGAACTATGCATATCAGTCTTGATCCTGTTCCTCATGCAAACAGTCCAACCCGAACTGCCAATCCAGGTCTTCCATGGCCTGGAAACAAGCATCCTGGGACCGGTTTTGCGGTAACAACCCTCATCTGCCAGGCTAGCTTGAATACAGTGGCAAAGGGAGCATGGTACCCCAGTCTGGGCATACCTTGCCAACTTAGGGTGATCTGTGTCTGACAAGTTTAGGTGCTCCGTCCATCATCTCCTTGTGTTTGCTTTGTTCGCCCTAAGTTGTCAGGGTATGTCCAGACGTGGGTCCTGTGTACAGTCAATACTGTAAAGTCATCCCGAAAACAATAGCATTGCACATTTTGTGTTATGGTACAAGACGTCTGACTGGTCTTTTTATGCTATAGGAACACGAGTTCCAATTTCCAGTTATTAGACATCACAATTTGGGGGTACAGTAGAAGCTGCTAACAGTCAGCTATTAACCCCTTGCATGCTCATGACGGAACCACTCCGTCATGAGCCACGGGCGCCGTGTGCTCATGACGGAGTGGTTCCGTCATGCTGCGGCCGTTGGCGGCCGCTCCGCCCACGCGGAAATGTTTCCCCGCCTGTGCGGGCGGTCAGCGCAAGTGGGTGGAGTCATGACGGAACCACGCCGTCATGAGCACAGCTCGCCCGTGACTCATGACGGCGTGGTTCCGTCATGAGCATGGCGGCGCCGCGCTCACCCCAAACCCCCCAGCGCTGCGGCGGAATTTGCGCCGCAGCTTAGGGGTTAAGCTGGTGACCACATGTTATGTGGCCCTGCTGTTGTGTTAGATTAAACAGAATTCTGATCCAGTTTTCGGTGGAGTTTGGAGAGGGAGTCTGGCCTAAAATGATGCAAATATATTTATTTATTTTACTTCATATTTTATTGAGGACATTCGTATTGTGTAGTGCAGTGCGCGGGGGGCACAGCCTGACGTCTCATATAGTGACTGGTTACATACAGACTGCGAGCAATGACGTTAACACACATTAAGAAAAAAACAAATTCCCTCTCTATATTTCAGCAGGAGCGGGTGCTAGGCAGATGGAAAACAAAAGTGGCCAAGAAGGGGGGTGACTGCAAAATAGCACGAACCTGTCCGTGTGCGACAAGACAATATTATGTAATACTCACTGTACAACTAATGCCTCGTGCACACCACGAGATCCCTGCCAGTTGTCTATTATTGTTTTCTTTTTGTGCTGGTTTTTGTGGTATTTCTATAGTGCGAACCTGTAGAAGATCAAAGACGGGGCGAAATGGGGACACAAAATAAGGGTGTGTGTTGAAAAAGAGAGAGAGCCACCTCCCAGAGAGAGATCGGCTTGTGCTCTGTAGTCATGAGTGTCAGGGGGAGGAAAACCAGCCCACATCTCGGAGCATATGGCGGAATATCAGTGAGTCAGAGGGACCACATGCTGCTCCGGCGCTGACGCCAGCACTATCCCTTTAATTACACGAGGGAGAGGGAGAGCGCGAGAGCAGAGGCTGGCGGAGAAGAAGTGAGCGCGCGCGGTTGGTAGAGAGGAAGCGATACTATGACTGGAGAGAAAGAGAACCATTAAGGGGAGAGGGGAAGTGGGAAAATGGCAGCGATCGAAACATGACATCATGAACAGAACAGAGAAGTGGGGAGAGAGATACATTGCAGGATGTAGGAGAAAAAAAGAAGGGGTATTCAATATTAAGAAATAGGGAGGCATATGTACAAGCCCCTATCACTATCACAATGTCACTTTTTCAGACGCTGTGGTGGCGATAGGGGCTTAGCCTTATTTACAAGGCAGCGTTAAGCCACATAGGCCCACATGCATCAAAGCAAAAACCGGTCGCAAACGGGCAGATTCTCAGAATCTGCCCCTTTGCGACCGGTATTTTTGCATTTGGGATGCATCATCCCAAATGCAAAAATCGCAATTTAAGTAATCTCTAAATTGCGATTACTTAAATTGCGATTGCATTTAAGGAATCTCAAATTGAGATTCCTTAAATGCAATGCATTAAAGTAAAAATTTTAGCGATTTCGCTAATAGGGGGAGCAAATTACCATGAAGTTGAACTTCATGGTAATTTGCAAAAACTTAAAGTGCATTTATCAAAGTTCCATTTTACACACACACATGCCCTAGGGCATGTGTGTGTGCAAGATGTACTCATATGCAGATTTCAGGGGTGCAACAGGGTGTCCTTTTGACACCCTGGCACCCTTGAAATTGCATGAGCAATTTGCGAATCTCTAATTGAGAATCGCAAATTGAGAAAGTCTTCCCATTCATTCCTATGGGCCTCTAGGCCCATAGGAATAAATGGGGAGGTATTCCTTAATTGCGACTCGCAATTTGCGAGTCGCAATTAAGGAATGTTTAGAAATCGCTATTTTGTAAGCGATTTCTACATGCATAGCCTTTGGCTATTCCTTATTAGCGAATCCTTATTTTTCGCTAATAAGGAATCGCAAATGGCATTGTTGATGCATGTGCCAGTTAGTGTGCAGGAAGGGAAGCCTTCCTGACCAGAAACAATCAGAAGAGGCTTTTTCCTCTTTCTAGGTGTGCTGCAGATTCTATGTGTGCTGCACAATGCAGCACACCTAGAAAAAGGAAATTCAAGGAGAAATAAAGATATTTCTCCTCATTGTGGCTCCCTTACGCCTCCCCTGGAGAGGCATACATTTTTTGAGCTGCCTCAGATAGTATCAAAAAGCTGTGGATCTTTCTGGGAACGCCCCCAGCAACACCCATTGCACGCCCCTTTTACTCAGAAAACTATGTTAAAGGGAGCTATAGATATGAGGCAGCATTAAGCTAAAAAAAAGTGGCTTAGTGTTGCCATGTAAATATGGAGCAGACTCCTGCACCACGCAATGTCACAAAAAGTGACGTTCCGGCAGCATATGGGCATGACAGCTGTGTGTGCTGTGCTCTGCAGTAAAAGCATGTCGTACTGGTACCTCACTACATCCAAACGAGGCAGCTTCCTTCAAACTGCCTGTTCCTGACTCCACTCGTTGAGAAACAAGTCAGTACCTCAAAGGCTTTAAAGTTCTCCTTGTTTGATTTGCTGTTTCCCTCTCGCGCCCCACAGCCTGGCCGCCATCTCTGCTCAGTTTGTCTCTTCTTTTCTTTGTTCCCCTGCACATTGTTTTTTCCTCTCTCACTCATATTTCCTGTGAGCCCATGCTTCCTCTTTCTTCCTTTTTTATCCCTACATCTTTCTAACCAACCTTGTCATCACATCACTACTAAAGCTTGCCGGGCCCTAAAGCCAGACCCTGACAGGTACACAGGTAGGTAGGAGTGATCGGTGTTGGTCGTAGGGAGAGTCTCCTCAGCAGGGCCGGACTGGGAACAGAAACCGGCCCTGGAAAATTGCTCAGCCACCCCCCCTGGGGTGATGGGGTGTGCAGCTGAGCAGTTTGCGAGGGCCAGTTTCGGCCGATTTTCTTACAGGGGGGCTGATATTGCCGACCCCCGGTAACAAAAACGGCTCCCCAGGGGCTCAAAACCGGCCCCCTACCTAGCGGCCTACGGGGGAAATGCCCGGTGCCCGCTACTGCTATTCCGGCCCTGCTCCTCAGTCTGGGAGAAACGGCTCAGTGATGCTCACTTCCCAACTATTAACACAGTCGCTGACAGTCTAGCAGGAGCTCTGAAGGCGTGACCAGGGTGAGAGTGCAGACAGCGCACCTCACAGTGTGTGGTGACAGGGCTCAGGCTTAACAATCTTCAGGCATGAGCTGTGCAGCTACTCTCTGCCACTGCACTCTGAGTACACTCCCAGGGAAAGTCATGGACATCTGCGTTTTAGTACCAGGTCAGAGAGAGGGATGTAACATGATGTTTAATTCCTGTGCAGGCAGTGAGGCTATGCACTGTAACCTTATTCTGCATCTGAAGAATAAAAAAACAACAGTGCAACTATCAAAAAATGGCTTGGTGTCTTGAACTTTAGGAGGGCCAGAAGAAAATTAAGGCTAGCCCAGCCCTGCTAGGCCCCCCATGGCTACGGCCCTGGTGAGAACAAAGGAAATCATAATGCAAGAGAGTAAAGGAGCAGTTTTGAGATTGATGCAAAGGGAGCACAGCATGGGAGAAAAGCATTCAAAGTATTGTAACACAGTGATAAGAAATATTTTTTACTGAATATCATATGAATAAGTCTATCGCAGTAAAAAATGGCTGGGCACCTGCTGTGTGATAACAACACACTAGAAATAGGACGGCGACATACTTTTCACCTGCTAGCAGCGCCCCTGGCATTCGATGCCAGCAGACTGAGCATAATATGGCAGCACAGTGGGCATTTGATGGCAAAATGTCTGTCTTCTCTTTCCATACTCGTGCATGAAGAGCTCTCAATTAAGTTGTGGTGCCGTGAATGTGACGTTAAAATGATAGTTATACCTAGAAATGTTTAGGGGAAAAAATTGTGTTATGAATGCATGAAATGTTACAGTCGAAAATCAAAATGTCTTTTTGACTGAAAATAAATGGTGGACTGAAACTCAGGTTCAGTGACAGCAACGAGCTGGTGACAAAGCCAATGGGCTATTTCATTTCTCACTGATGAGACTCGGGTACAGATTTACAAACAAGACACGAAACCCAACATTTCTGTGCTGCATTGCATGACAGAGAGGGATCAAGAGAGCACCATATCTATAGAGATAGGGCTCTCTCGTCCCCCATCCTTAGCGCTGGCACTGATATCAGCTGCTATGCACCAAGCACACACCGTAGCACTATATCACTAGGGTGTGTGCCTGCGTCTGACATAGGTTTTGTACAAGAAGGGTGAATTTCTTGTATAAAATGCTGTGCTTAGGCACACTTTAGAACTGTTCCTACTTTGCATCTGTGCTGCATAGTGCACACATGCACAGTCAGAAAAGAGAAATAAAATAATTTTTCTTCTATACGCCTCCTTTTAACCCCTTCACTGCCAGGCCCCCACCCCCAGTTCCACACCCTTTTTTGGCTATTTAGGTTAGTTCACGCTTATCCCCATGTAACTTTTTGTCCACATAAGGTATCCACGCCAAATATGGTCCTTTTTTTCCATTATCCGAAGGATTCTAAATGTAGCCAGGATATGTGGATTCCACTGGAGGCGACCGAGAAGTTAGGGAAAATACATTTTGAGGCTTTGGGAAAAATGGGAAAAAAGTGCTGCAGAAGACAGCACCTGTTTTTTCCTCTACAATTGGTATCAACAAAGGCTTTGTAGTGTTAAAATCACCATCTTCTCAGGAACAGGCAAACCTTTGTCAGAAAACCAAAATTTTCTACACAGTTTTGGCATTTTACTGGAACATAAGCCTATTTTTCCTACTTATTTGTGCTTTCAACCTCCTTCCAGTTAGTCAGACCCCCCAGGATATAGCGGCATAGATGTTCAAATTTAGCGGCACAAAAATGGAAATTTAGCGGCACAAAAATTGAAATTTAGCGGCATTATTGCGGCACTTTATTTTACTCGTAATCATTCCTTTTCAGCCTTAAATCAATGTAAACTGATTTAGCAAGGAATTCCACTGTGAAACTGGCATTTTTAAAGTGTTTGAGGCTCTACAGAAGCAAATCTCCAATCAGCACCTCGTGAGAGGGGGCTCTATTTCTCCCTGGGGTATTCTAGCACCCATGTATGCACCCCTGCCGGGGCACTGCTACCTCCTGGACCCATCCATTTTAAATAACAGTAATTTCTATCACCCTTTTTAACATTGAAGATATATTGATAATACCAATATGACCCATACAGGAAGTCCTGCTTTGCTGCTAGAGCGCTTTACTAGAAAGTAATGCAGCAAATTAAGTGTGGCAATTTAAGTGAAACTTTGTGAGTGGACAAAGGCAAGGAAATTAATTTAAAAACGATCCTCTTTTCTGAAACCCAATGGTCTAAAAAGGGCCTTAAAATATCCCCAGCAGTTCTGAAGCACTGCTGCTGGGTACATAGCTGCCAAGGTTTCAGATTGCTTATATGACATTTTCATAAATTCGGTGTAAATATGACTGACATTCAATGACTATGACTGACACTTTCTCCTGAACAAAATCAAGCAAGGAAGTCTAAGGAAACAGATAAATATCAGAAATTACCCAACATTTGAGCAATTAGAAACTCTAAGAATATCTTGAAACTGCAGCAAAGTACCAGAAATGGAAGGACACTAGCCTAGTGCCTTTGCAACCTGATTCACATACTTTGCAGAAGGCATAATAATCCTCTGCCCTATTTTATCATGACAAAAGGCTGATGTCACAACAGCAGGAGCATTATTCAGCAGTTAGACAAAACAAAGATCTCGCCACCAAATGTGTTAACGTCCAGAGTTTTTTCATTATTATTATTCCCTGGGATCTACTGGGCACACAAAGTCCTCTGCAACAGGGGTGTTAACCCCAAAAGATAATTTAAAATCCAGACTTTGCAACTAATAGGATAGAACAGATTTACTACCACATTTCTCCTTGTTGCCAATTTCATTGTTGCAGAGTTTTTTAAAAAAAATGTATAAGTTGAGGCCTAGATTTTGTGTCAGGGTTGAGTCACTTTTTTGGCACACACCCAACACAAAATCTCCTAATGCGCTTAAATGTACTTTAGATAGACCTGCTCAACATGTGTGAGGTCTGAAGATGTGATGTCACTTGTGATATCACTTCCTGTGAAGTCATGGGCTGTATGATGCCACACATCATGTCACTTGCATACTGCCCAACTTGGTTGGTACCCCACTTCTAATTTTTAGGACTTATGCCCTGGAGCAAGCAAACAAAACATGTAAATGGACCAGTGGAACCACAATTCAGAAATCGAGCACTTGTTCCATTATATGATCTAGCAAGCGTGTAATGCACGGCAGGCACCGGGTCAGCCTGACATGCTTCGACGTCTTGCATACTTGAACTCTCAACCTCATGCATGAAAGGCGGGGACTGCTGCTGAGCTAGCTCCGAATGTTCAAACATCGCGCTCTCTTCTGTCTAACAGCTAAGAGATAACCATTTCTTTTCTGCTAGGGGGTCGCTATTGTAATGATAATAAAACCATGCATTCCCTTCTGTTTTTGCCGAACTGACATTTTCTTAACACAGCGCTGCTTATACGTCTAGTCCTTTAAAACAAAACTGTATTTGAGAGCATAACTTGCCGTGACCCAGCATATTTTAATTTTTAAAAGTAGCTTCTAAAACCATTCTCAACTTCGCTTTGCAGATTATCAGCAAAGTACACTGCGAACAAGCAATGCTTCGAAAATATTACTCCTTCCTCGTCTACCGGTTCAGAATTGCAAGCTAGATTAATAGATTCAAAACCACAAGCAGAACAGCTTGATGCTACCTATAGAGAAATGCACATTCGCGGAGCTGAAGGCGAAAGAACGCCGCGCACTGAGACATATGTTGTTTGAACTCAGGGTAGCTAAAGGCTTGGATCTTGGCCAGGAGGAAGCAGGTATTGGACGGCTGGACGGCGGGGCTGGACGGCGGAACGTAGTGACGTGTACGCCCACAGCCAATGAGAAAGAGTATTGTTTGTTTTGCTGACACTTTTTAAATATCGCGGCAATAATTGTAAATATCGCGGCCATTGCGCAAGTAAGCCGATTTCGCGATTTTTTCGTGAATCGCGGAATCGCGAAATCCTGGGGGGTCTGGTTAGTGGTAAAAATGGATATAAATCTAATGATTGATCCCAAAAAGCTATACATTTCTGAAAAGAAAACAAAATTCGGAATCCAGCAAAGGGTCATTTGTTTAGGTCCTTCAAGGTTTTCCTATGGAAGTATCAGTTGAAATACAAAAAATATTGAAATTGAGTTGAAAAAAACAGCCATTTGTGCCTACATTTTCACCTGTAACTTCTTCTAACTATGCTATATTTGTTAAAGCAATATGCTGTTACGTTTGATGGACCTTTTTGGTTGTGAGGCTATATCGGGCTTGTAAGTTCACCAAGAATCCGAGGTACCCAGAGCCAATAGCTGAGCAACACCTTGCAATGATTTTTCATTGTATACCGGGTATACAGCAATTCATTTGGTAAAATATGAAGAGTGAAAAATAGGTATCAAGGAAACCTATGTATTTCCAAAATGGTAACTAGATATGGAGTTTAGAAGCAGTGGTTATTTGTACATTTCTGAATTTGTGAGTACCCATACTAGCATGTGATTTAGGGAGCATTTTTCAAAATGTCTTCTTTTTCACACTGTCTTACATTTGGAAGGCAGAAATGCATAGAAAGACAACTGGTAATTACACTTGTTTTACTATTCTGTATATCCCTGATACAAATGATACCTCACTTGTGTTGGTAGGCCTAGTGCCTGCAACAGGAAATGGGTAAAAATGCAACATGGACACATCACATTTTTCTACTGAAAACTGACCCTTTTTTTGCAGTGTGCCTAGCTGCGGATTTTGAGCCCTAGCTCAGCCGGCACCTAGAGAAAACTAGAAATTCTGTACATTTTTTAAAAGTAGACACTCAGTGGAATCCAGTATGGAGTCACTTGTGGGGATCTCACAAGGTTCTGTTACCCAGAATCCCTTGCAAACCTCAGACTTTGTAAAAAAAAAAAAAGAATCTTCACATTTCTGTGATGGAAAGTTCTGGAATCCGTGGGAAGCCACAAACCTCCACACACCCGGCATTCCCCCAAGTCTCCCGATAAAAATGGTACCTTACTTGTGTGGTTAGGCCTAGTACCCGCAGCAGGAAATGGCCCAAAACACAACATGGACACATAATATTTTCCAGTGAAAACTGAACCTTTTTTCGCAATGTGCCTAGCTGTGGATTTTGGACCAAAGCTCAGCTGGCACATAGGGAAACATAGCAAACCTGTACAACGTTTTAAACTAGACATGCAGGGGAATTCAGGATGATGTGATTTGTGTGACTCTCACCAATTTGTGTTACCCAGAATCCCTTGAAAACCTCAAACTTTGCCTCAAAAACTAATTTTCCTCGCATTTCTGTGATGAAAAGTCCTGGAATCTGTGAGGAGCCACAAACCTCCCCCCACACATCATTCCCCTAAGTCTACAGATAAAATGGTACCGCACTTGTGTGGATAGGCCTACAGCCTGTGACAGGAAACTGCCCAAAACGCAACGTGGACATATAATTTTTTCCAATGCAAACAGACCCTTTTTCTGCAATGTGCTTAGCTGTGGAATTTGAACTGTAGCTCAGCCAGAAAATGGGGAAACATAGAAAAACTGTACATATTTGAAAGGTAGACACCCAGGGGAATCTAGGAAGGGGTGACTTGTGTGGCTTTCGGCAGGTTCTGGTACCCCGAATCCCCTGCAAGCCACACATTTTTTTTTTAAATCCTGACATTTCTGTGATGGAAAGTTCTGGAATCTCGGGGAACCACAAAATTACAACCACCCAGCATTCTGCCAAGTTTCCCTATAAAAATGGTACCTCACTTGTGTGGGTAGACCTAGCGCCCCCAACAGGAAATGGCCCAAAATATACTGTGGAAACTTCAAAATTATTGATCACAGAAAGACTTGGTTTTGCGAGGGAGTCACCTGTGCTTCGGGTCCCAGGTTTGGCGATCATCTAGAAATCCTACACAACCGAAACATTTCTGAAAACTAGAAACCAGGGAGAGTCCAGGGAGGTGAGGCTTGCGTGGATCCCCCAGTTTTTCTTACCCAGAATCCCCTTCAAACCTCAAATTTTGCTAAAAAGTCTCATTTTCCTCAGGGTTTTGTGCAGTAAAGTTGTGGGATCATGGAGCCGACACAAATTTCCTCACCACTCAGAGTTCCCCCAGGTCTTTTGATAAAAATGGTATGTCACTTGTATGGGTGGACCAAGTGCCCGAGACAGGTAGGGGCCTAAAACGTATTGTGGAGACATCAGAATTGCCTATCACAAAACGACATGGTTTTGAAAGGGGGGCAGCTGCGTTTTTGTTCCCTGGCTCGGCGGCCATCTATTGAAACTTTCAAAACCAGACACTTCTGAGCATGGTCAGCCTAAAAACCTATATTAAAAAACTGCCCTTTTAGACCCACTTTGTTTTTTTATTTTTTGCAATTTTAGGTTCTCTGCTTTGGACACCCACACAAGTGGGGTATAATTTTTATCAGAAGACTGAGGGGATTGCTGGGTGTTGGAAAATCTGTGCTGGCGCTGTGATCCCATAACTTTACCACACAGAAATGTGAGGAAAGTGTGGATTTTTAGCTAAATTTGAGGTTTGAAGGGGATTCTGGGTAATAAAACACTGGCAGATCTACACAAGCCAAACTTCCAACCAACCCCCATCTATGCACACCGTCGGCCAAGTGCCATTCGCACACACCACCAGCCAAGCGATAGTCCACACATACCGCCAAACAACCGTCATCTAAGCACACAGCCAGCCAAACTCCATCCTCGTACACCGCCAGCCAAGCACCATCCATACACAATGCCAGCCAAGTGCCATACATGCACACCGGCAGCCAAGCAGCATCCACGCACACTGCCAGCCAAGCGACAGCCCAAGCCACACCGCCAGCCAAGCAACAGTTAACAAACACTGCCAGCCAAGTACCATGCACGCAGACTGCTAGATATGAGCAAGTCAACACATACCACCAGCAAAATGCAGGTGCGCACACTGCCAGCCAAACACCTGTACAAACAGACCGTCAGCCGAGCTCCAGCCTAACTCCAGTTCACACACACACAAAAACGTTTGCTAGTGTCTAGTGGTTTTCTGTCCCCCTTCGGGACTGATAAGCCTAAAAATATCGCTGATCTGCCTCGAAGGGGGACAGAAATTGCCAAAATGTGTGCATTAAAAAAAGGCAGAGCAACCCTTGCCTAAGGGGCTGATCTCTATGATGCACATAAACATATCTCTGGTGCCTAGCGGACATTCTGCCCCACCGGGGGGCAGAAAGACTCAGGCTATTTTTGAGGGGAGTGTTAGCATGCCCTTTCTGGCCAGGCCTGAGCCCTAACATACAAACAAAAAAGTCCCTAGTGCCTGGTGGACTTGCTGCCCTCTTGGGGGTGCAGATCAGGAGCTATTGTCCCCATCTGCCCCCGGAGGACAAAAAGACTGTGCCTATCTCTTGGTGCAGTAAGGGCATTATAATGCCCATCCTGGGCAGCCCCCACCCAATAATGTACATACATACGTAATCCCTGGTTCCTAATGGGGTTTCTGCCATCCCATCAAGACTGTGGCTATTTTTGGGAGTGGTGGGTGCATGGTTTTGTCCAATATGGGCAGCCCCCACCCCTCTTTTATTAAAAAAGTAAACCATGGTTTCTAGGGGGCTTTCTGCCCCCCCCCATTGCAGATCAGGGGGTGGGGGCATTGGCATGCCCTTTCTGGACAGCCCCCACCCCTACATATAAACAAATCCCGGGTGCCTAGCGGACTTTCTGCCCCCTCCCCTGGGGGGGCAGATTGGGGACTAGTGCCCCAATATACCCCCCTAGTGACGGCAGAAAGACTTGTTATTGTGGGTGGGGCATGGTCCTGCCCATTGTGGGCAGCCTCAATCCCTCTTTTATAATAAAAAAAGAAAAATTCCTGGTGTCTAGTGGGTTTTCTGCTGTCCCTTTTGTTTTGGGGGGGAGCGTGGGGGCATTGGCATGCCTATTTTGGGCAGCCCACACCCCTAGGTTTTGAAGATAAAATAATCTCTGGTGAATAGTGTGCTTTCTGCCCCCTCACCCCCCGGGGAGGCAGATCGTGGGCTGTTGCCCCATCTGCTTCCCAGGGATGGTAGAAAGACTGACTATGCCCAAAATAATATGGGGGGAGCAAAGGCCTTTGCCCAAGGGGCTGCTCACCCCACCCTGGTGTATAGTGGTGGATCCCTGGTTTGAGATCGCCCTCCTGCGGGGATCCCCAAGCAAGGATCCACTAGGAAAGGGTAACATAGGAAAAGGAGATTCACCCCGTTCCAACGATATCCCTCCCGTGTCTTTTGGTGCTCCGGGGGCTTAGATATGCGGCCGAGCACTGATACAGTGAAACTGAAAGGAGCTAATAGGATCATTTCAGTTTCACTTTCAATGGAATGACATCATCATGCCATGCACGCGATCATAATTACATTTTAAAAAATGCCTCGGGAGGTTGGGGAAGCTCTTCCCCACCTCCCAAGGCATAAAAAATAAAAAGGAAATCCCTCTGCTGTTTACAGTAGAACGTTTTCATGGTGGTGTGCCGAGGACGTAACTGTTACTGCACCATACGGTTAAATGGCATTAACTTTTGGCACTAAACCCTGTCTACTATTGTTTATCGATAGGTTTTTGCATCAAAAGGCCCATGTAGCACCCATATAATGCCCCCTTGGTCCTCTTGCTGCTTTGCGTTACTTTCAGGGTACTTTTCAGCACGAAACAAGTTTTGCACAGGTAGAAAAATGGGAACAAAAGTTTGGGGCATATTTATAAGACAATGATGCAGCACATTGCGGCAAGCAATTTTTCTAAGCTGAGCTGGGTCATTGTCTAAGTGTAGGAATGCACAGTATTTACAAGAATACAGTGCATTCCTGTATTCACCCCTGCACTGACTCACAAACAGCAGCCATGCACCAATGCAGACACCATGCTGCAAGGTTCGGAAGGAACACCTTATTGCACACAAAATATCGTTAATGGCGTTTTGCTCCTTGCTGCAGAATGCAGAACACGTAGAAAGTTAAAAAAAAACAAGGAGAAATGAAAGTATTTCTCCTTGTTGTGCCACCCTTATGCCTCCCCTAGCAGGCATATGTTCTTGGTGATGCCTTACATTTACAATTCCTTGTAAATCTGGAGCATATCAAACAGCCATGGGTTTTGATGGGAGTGCCCACAGCAACACTCATTGCATGCCCCTTTAATGCAGAAAACTCTGTCAAAGGGAACAATATTTACAAGGGTGTGTTAAGCCACGCAAAGTCGCCGAGCGCTGCCATGTAAATATGGAGCAGTACACAGCGCCACTGGAGCATCGCAAAAAATGGCGCTCCAGTGGTGCAGGGGCCTTGTAAATGAGTCCCATTTTGTGCTGGTTAGTGTCACTTTTGTGATGCTAACCATGCGCAAAATGTTAGTATATCCACTCCACGGTCTCCCAACAGTTTTTGCCCCATTCACAGTTACATAACAGAACGAATGATTGATAAGTATCCATGCCAAATATGGTCCTTTTCTTCCAACATCCTAAGGATTCTAAATGTAGCCAGGATATGTGGATTCCACTCGAGGGGACCGAGAAATTAGGGAAAAACTCGATCCATAGGTATTTCAGCACTTTACATGCGGTGACGGTGCAGGGCCCATGGCCAAGCAGGTTCTTGCCCGGACCGGGGCACCCACCCTGGCGCAGCTGCTAGAGGCGCTGCCCTTTTAGCTATTGCATTTCCTGGATAAGCTCTTTGGAGGCATGACCCAGGGCAAGTCAGAGGCGGCGAGCACTTAGCGGGGCTGTGGTACCTGCAGCAGGTGCCTAACACCCAAAGGTGAGGATGCTGAGGAGTGAGGGGAGCCCAGATGTAGCAGCCCCAGAGCGTGCATTAGTTGTATATGTATTGTTCTAAGTTTGAAAACCCTTTTAGCCGCACCCTCTTTTAATTTGATATTGCCCTGTAGTGTCTCGCTGTCACAGCACTGTAAGGGAAGTTTGCACTGTTGCTTGAGCTGCAGTTGTCCTCTATGTGTAAGAAGCATGTAGCGCTTCTATTGGTAGTGCACCTCTTTAGTGTTAGACGCTTGTCCTGCTGCTGCTGTCTTTTTCTGCAGTGTGTGGGAAGTTTGCATTGCTTCTGTCTGTGCTGCACTATCTGAGTCAGGGGACCTTGCATTGCAACCCTTAGTATTGTGTGCAATGCAAGCATACTAAGTAGCTGTGCATAATGTATGTATCTGGTCCTGAAGTGTGACTTGGAATGGTGAATTGTGTGGCGGGGTGCGGCCACTGCCCTCAAAGTGCCTAGCCACACCTGTCTACACGCACCTGCCTGACCTGCACTTAGGCCTTCATCTGGGTCCCTAGCTGAGCATAGTACTGAATAGGCAAAGCCTCTCTGAGTTCATTGGTTATCTCAAAGTCCTATAGAATCAAATGTCATAAGAAATGGCCCATTTGTCAACACATTGTTCAGGGAGGACATGCGCAAGAGGCTCCATTGGGATGAACATGTTTTTGTACAAATGCACAGGTTCTGTTTAAAACCTAATGGGTTGTATTGGACTGACTGTTGTATTTTGATACTGTTGTAGGCATGTTACTGCATTTTAAAAACAATGACTGTCGCATCTTGAAAGACAAAAGTTGTTCAGCTGCAATCTGAGCCTTGCGCATCTCGCAACATGCAATTTCCAAGATTCCTTTCTTTTAGATGCATTGTAACACACACAATTGTCATCACGTAAATCCACTTCACTCCAAAACACATAAATACAAAACATTTACATTACAATGCCAATAGCTTTAACTCTAAAAAATGTGAAACCTATTGCTTTGCAAATGCTTGCTTAGTACATCTGTTAGTATTATGTATTGGAAAGTGCACTAGTTTTAACCACCTCATGTACAGGCTTGATACCCAGACATTGTCCTATACAATAGCTATCATTTTAAAAGAGGGAACCCAGGACAGACTGCTGTGTCCGATCAGTATATAGAAATTAAAGTGAGTGCTCAGTTATAATTCCTCCAGGAAAGTTTGCACAGACGAAAATATTTAAAACTTCTTAAAGTTGTGAAATGTATCTTATTCGGGGACACATTTATAAACCATGCTTATTCCATGAGTCCTTTCATGAGCACCTTCTGCAAAAGATTTATTTTAGGTTTTGTTTTCTCCTGCTAAACCTATTTTTGTTGTAATTTTTTAACCAGTATCTTTTTTTTTAAGTTGTGTCACTTAATTTAAAAAACTTTACAAAGTTGGCAAAATTCAAATTTCCAAATTTTGCACAACCACATTATAAGATTATTTTATTTGCATGATATAAGGGATCAAGTAGCCCTACCATGCAATATAAGGATATTGCAAGTCACTGAGGAGTTCCATGACCATATAGAGGAACAGGACCAACGGCAGAGTTCCTTAATAAATTGATGAAACTTTGAGGTGACTTACAATATTCTTATCATGTATGCCAGGGATTACTTTATCCCATTAAATACCAGGTCACACCATCCCCTTTCCCACAAACCACTTAAAACCTGGGTGTGTCAATCTTTCCTATGAAATATTGAGCATGTTTGCAAACATGAAGAATACAAATACAATCTCTAGTGCAAAATGAAACACACCAAAAACCTGATGGATATTTGTTGCAAACCAGTATTAGAAACAGTTCAGTACAGGTCAGTAAAAACAAAAAAATAGGTGAAGTAGCTCGAAGTATGTAGAAACATGCATATGAAATATATGTTTTCTCTATAACTAGCTAAGGATTGCAAAACATAAACATGTTCTCTCTGCTTGTCATTGTAAACTAGAGAAGAAAACAACTTCTAATTTTTGTTGCTTTAAACATCTGCTTCAATTATGCTCTGTGACCTGACCTGCCTTTCCCCTCAGCTGTTGCGCTAGCAGCAGGCCTTTTGATGTCAGACCTCGACTGTAATAACTTATAATAGTGGAGTTCTGAAGTTTTATTTAGAATCAGTGATTGGGTCACCAGTCGACGATTGGAGACTGATGTTTATACAGGGATTACAGAAACCAAGTATTGTGATCCCTTAACTGTACCAGCTCTCAATTATCCTAGCTAAGACTTTCATGAAATTAGCTAAATGTAAATGGGGAAATGCAGCCCTGCCTCTTCTCTCTTGGTCGTGCATCCTTTTATTTTCCATACAGTAGTCTAGCCAAGGTCCTGTAAGTGAAACAAAAGCGCAGACTCTGACCCACTGGAAACATGAACAACCAGCTCTCTTGCTCTGATGATGTCTCAGCACTTCATAATAAAAAGCAAAATCTTTTTAACTTTGAATCATTTAGTTGGTGTGCAGGCAAAAAAAGGTAAACGTCCTAGCGTCCAATTTCTGGCTCGATGTTGTTCACCAACATCAGGAGTAGAGGGTAGCATTTTCTTGCAGACAAATGTTTTAATGTTTATTAGGATCAGAAGAATTGGCGGCTAGAAACCACACTGAATCGAATCCTTGTATTGGCTGAGGTTAATAGAGATTCCATTATCAGGCACCCTCTTGCTAAAATAAGATGAAAATAATACAAATATCTCCACTCAAAGATCCTTTCACTTTGAATGTGAGATGCATAGCGTGCAATTACTTTTTGACATTTTCCGAACATGGGGGCATATTATCAAGACAGGCGATAAAATTATCGCTGCTTTAGCGGCAGAAAACTGCCGCTAAAACTGAGATAATGGCCTTGATAATATGCTCTATGGAATTCCAATTGAAGCCCATGTTAGATGTGAAGGACATCTAACATGGGCTTCAATTGGAATTCCATAGAGCATATTATCAAGCCCATTATCGCCGTTTTAGCGGCAGTTTTCTGCCGCTAAAGCGGCAATAATTTTATCACCTGTCTTGATAATATGCCCCATGAGTTGTTAGACTCTCTAGTTATATCACAGCTTCGGATCCCCTAACCTGTGTCGACAACACTTTTTGATTGAAGTCCCAAAAGTAACAGCTTTGTTAAACAACAGTATCCCAAGTGCGCTATTGTCACAGATGAGTGGATGTATGTCGTTACAACGCACACTTTTACAACGCATGCACTTACAACGCATTTTTTACAACGCAACATCCATTACAACGCATTCCATTACATAGCATGACACTACAACGCATTTTTAAAAACTACCTTTACAACGCATTCCATACATCGCATACTACCTTTACAACGCATACCATTACAACGCATAATATTAAATTGCATTTAAGGTAAGTATTAGATAGTATACGGGTAAAAATTACTTTTCTAACTCCAGGGGGTGCAACAGTAGGGTAAGTGTTGGATAGTATAGGGGTAAAAATTACTATTCTAACTCCAGGGGGGGCAACAGTAGGGAAAGTGTTGGATAGTATAGGGGTAAACATTACTATTCTAACTCCAGGGGGTGCAACAGTAGGGTAAGTGTTGGATAGTATAGGGGTAAAAATTACTATTCTAACTCCAGGGGGTGCAACAGTAGGGTAAGTGTTGGATAGTATAGGGGTAAAAATTGCTATTCTAACTCCAGGGGGTGCAACAGTAGAGTAAGTGTTGGATAGTATAGGGGTAAAAATTACTATTCTAACTCCAGGGGGTGCAACAGTAGGGAAAGTGTTGGATAGTATAGGGGTAAAAATTACTATTCTAACTCCAGGGGGTGCAACAGTAGGGTAAGTGTTGGATAGTATAGGGGTAAAAATTACTATTCTAACTCCAGGGGGGTGCAACAGTAGGGTAAGTGTTGGATAGTATAGGGGTAAAAATTACTATTCTAACTCCAGGGGGTGCAACAGTAGGGTAAGTGTTGGATAGTATAGGGGTAAAAATTACTATTCTAACTCCAGGGGGTGCAACAGTAGGGTAAGTGTTGGATAGTGTAGTGTAATATTATGCGTTGTAATGGTATGCGTTGTAAAGGTAGTATGCGATGTAATGGAATGCGTTGTAAAGGTAGTTTTTAAAAATGCGTTGTAGTGTCATGCTATGTAATGGAATGCGTTGTAATGGATGTTGCGTTGTAAAAAATGCGTTGTAAGTGTAGTGCGTTGTAAAAGTTGCATTGTAAATGTTGTTCCCTCAGATGAGTACATCTCACTTAGGGGCATATTACCAAGAAACAGCGTTAAAATTATCTCCGCTTTAGCGGCAGAAAACTGCTGCTAAAGCGGCGATAATGGGCTTGATAATATGCCCTTGAGAATTCCCATAGAAGCCCATGTTCTGGTGTCAACATGGGCTTCTATTGGAATTCTCTGCGGCATATTATCAAGCCCATTATCGCCGCTAAAGCGGTGATAATTTTAACGCTGTGCTTGATAATATGCCCCTTAGCTGGCTGCGGTGGGGGATAACGGGATGATGAAAAAAAAACATGACTTAAGATGAATTTGGGGGGTACAAAATAGCAAATGAGACACTGAAACAAGATCTTGTCTCGACTTTATTAGCTCAGAATGAATTGATAAATGATGAGGATTGAAACTGGCTAAACTACATATTAATATGATATGGAGGGATGAGTGCAGTATTAGAAACACTCATGGTTAATGATTTTACGGTTTCTGGGCGCCACTACTTTATTTGAACCAACTCGAACAGATACAATGAAATACAAACAGTATGAATGGAATCCAAATACTAGTTGATTACAGATTCAACATATATCATCAGGAAATGTTAACAAATGAGGTAGATGGTATTTCAAAGGTGTGGGAAGAGATCAATAGAACAGATCATGCAAACATGTGTGGTGGAAAGTAAAGAAGAATTATGGGAAGAGAGTGGACCGCAAGGCCTGAAAAGATTAAAATGCTCGCTTGGGACAACTCCGAGTGTGTGTAAATCAAATATATTTAACAAAGATGAAATATTATGATATTTTTTTTTAAGTGTAGAATGTGGAACCTGATGATATGGTAAATTGCGTCTCGTTTTATTGTTACATTAAGCAAATATTTATTGGAAATATATAAAGGGGTTGTTATATCTAATAAGGAAGAACAAAATACAGTTTATAATGCGATCAGGAGCTTGCAAAATATACAACCTTGAGGTGAAATGGTTTCAAAGAATATCAGAATGACATGAAATGAAGGTATAGGAAACATAGGTATTTATGAAATCATAGAGGGGCCGATTCACAGAACTAATCTGAAATAAAATCCTAAACCTACTACTTTTGGTATTCACAGAAGGCATTTAGAAGAAGTAACGTTAGGACTCCTAACTTTACTACTACTAAACTGAGACAAAATCCTAAGTTTACGACTTGCGGTATTCACAAAAAGCATTTAGTAGTAGCAAAGTTAGGAGTCCTAACTTTACTACTACTAAATGCCTTCTGTGAATACCAAAAGTAGTACATTTAGGATTTATTCTCAGTTTAGTAGTAGTAAAGTTAGGAGTCCTAACTTCACTACTACTAAATGCCTGCTGTGAATACCAAAAGTAGTAAGTTTAGGAATTTATCTCAGATTAGTTCTGTGAATCGTCCCCAATAAATGTAAATTAATGATGGAAGAAAATAATGAACATTTTGTTATATAAACATTCTGAAGTGTGGAATAACACTAAATTGCAATTCATGTGGTTTGTGAAGGTGTTGAAGTAGTCTGCTGGGTCCAGACAAGGTTAATCATAATGTACACTGATTCATTTTTACTGTTTGATAAATTCATGAAGTTTAGTTTAACATTTGTTTTGGCACTGAGGAGAATGATTTATGTATTTGTCTTTTCATATAAGAAGTAAAAAAAGAAAGATTACCTTGTGTGGAATGACCCTGCAGAAACAGGTATGAGGGTGCCTAAACAGAGGTTGGAAGTACATAAAGACCACCCTCTGTCGCACGTTTTGACTTCCCTGCCCATTGTACCTAGTGGTGAATACAATTAACATTCCTGCTTCTCCTTAATCTGCGTTTGGAGTTCAGCAGGGGTCCATTACCACTCAGTATGAAGCATGTGAAGCTTACAAAACTACCGTCAACCAAGCCAACTTGCCTAACATTCATTTTGTTTTCATTGGCGGGTGACTAGAAGACAAAGGTTGGTACCCAAGATAAGGGGGATCCGAACTATGCCCCGGAAGACCCCGACTTGCTAAAAATTGCTCTCTGTGACGACTCTACTGCTAGCAGAATCCCCTTCATTCACAAAAGATGACCAAGGACACTGCTGCTCCCAGAGCCCAATGACCTTCTGCAATGATTCTTTGGTATACAAGAGAGCAAGAGAGTGGTGTGATGTGGTATTTGAAGCAATGTCATGAAGACACTCAGCATCCTACACTGACTAGGTGTCTTGTATAGCCGAAGCGGTACCACCTGTCTGTGTTGGTGCTGTCCTGTGGCTCTGTGCTAGCTAGCAAAACTATACAGAATAGCTGGAAGCATCAGAGTAAAACTTCCATACTGCCCACTTCATATCCAGCAGAAACAAGTGGTGTTACTACAGTTCTGAATAGTACATGTGTCTTCTTGTGCTTGCAACCTTTCTGGCATTGCCTGCCTAGAGCTTACATCACATCGCAATAAAGAGCCATATTTATCAAAGGTTGCGTCACTTTTGCAACACAAAATGGGGTGCAAAAGGGACGTAACACTTGAGATGCGATTTATCAAGCCACACAAAAGCCATCTTGTGTGGCCCTGAGTGGCTTGATAAATCCAGAGTGACACAATGCAGCGCGAATTGTGTTGTATTACTCTACACAAGAGAGGCACTCCATGAGTGATGCATGGGTGTTCCCACACAAAACCCATGGATTTTGACACATTCCAAGATCTACCATAAGTTGTAAACCAGGGAAGGCACCAAAGTTGCTACGCCGCCTGGTAAGTGTAACAGGGAGAAATATGTTTATTTCTCCACATTTTTTCCTCTTTCTATATGTGCTACATTCGGCAGCAACCATAGAACGAGGATAATGCCTCAGGGGATTGTTTTAGTGCAGGAAGGTGCCCCTTCGTGGACAAAAACAAACCTTCTAACAAAGCAGGCACCCTTGCATCATGGTGCAAGATTGCCTGCATTAGTGTTAGGCACCACATTGTGCGCCAGTGCTTGGAAAAGGCAGGAATGTGCTGTATTGTGATAAATAAAGTGCATTCCTGCCCCTTCTCTGTCATGCATCCCAACGCAGTAAGGTGACATGCTGCGCTGTGCTACGAGATATAATGATAAATATGCCCCACAGTCTGTACCTTACAGTCAGTGCCTTCTTTGTAGAAAAATATTTGTAGAGGGCTAAACTTGTGTTGTGCTTGGCCCTCTCTGCGGGGTCATCCCCAAACATTTTTACTTCACCCACCTGTTTTCTGAACCCATTTTTGTTGGCTTAACCGCTGCTAACCAGTACTAAAGCGGCTTGTGCTAGCTCCTTAAGACATGATAGAATTGGCTTATACTGAACTATCATATTTTTAGTCTCTAGTAAAAAGGCACTACCTGTACAGAGGGCCTGTAAATTATTCGCTACTAGGTGGCTTGCAGCACTGATCATGCCACTCACTTAAGTAGCCCTTTAAACATGTCTCAAGTCTGCCATTGCAGCCTGGGTGTGCTCAGTTTTAAACTGCCATTTCAACCTAGCAAAATAAATCAGGCCTAAACCTTCCTTTTTACTAGATATAAGTAACCACTAGGGCTGGCCCTTGACAGCTCACAGGGCAGGGTGCAGTGTATTTAAAATGTTGGACATATAATTATAAGTTTTACATGTCCTAGTAGTGAAAAACTCTTACATTTGTTTTTCACTACTGCAAGGCCTATCAGGATACCATTGGAGTTACCTTGTTACATTTAATAATCTGAAACTTCCAACTGGGAACAGGTAACCAGTTCATGTTAGGGGTCTTTGGAACCTTAAGAAGAAATCCTCTCTTATGGTAAAATCTGATTTTAAATAACATTTTTGAAAATGCCACTTTTAGAAAGTTGGCATTTTCCTGCCTTGGCTATTTAGTACATGCAGCCAGTCACTGGGTCACATGACTCAGTGTAGTTGGCAGTTAGGTTTGGTGCATTCCTCCTAGACAGCCACACACAATAGAGAGCCTAGGTGTGCCCGGATGAGTCATTACTGGCAGGATGGGTGGGTGGAGGTGGACACAGCCCTACTTACAATTGAAGAGGCTGTGTCCTGCCTCCACACAAAGCACTGCATACACACTGTAGTTAGACTTTAGCTAAGGGAGAGGAGGCAAGAAACCTGTGCACTTCAGTAAGCTTCTCCCACTTCAAGGAGGCATCATACACCAACTCTTCAGTATACATGTGGGACTCTGCTAGGAAGAAGTACTGCTGTGTTGACAAAAAGGACTGCTGGACTGCTGCTCTGCTGGACTACTGCCTTGCTGCTCTCCTGTCTGAGTCAGAGGGATTTGGACCTGCACCTGAACCCTGGACCCTTGGTGTGGCCTCAGATAGGCTCATTGAAGTTTTTAGGTTCCTCACAACAGCTAATGGGCAAGTTGGCCCCAAAACACTGTCACTCACACAGCCCATCAACTGAAGTTCCGTCCGTGCATCTCTTCACACTACAATACTGGCTGCTCACGGAGAGTGCCATTGCCATCGCAAAGCTTTGGCCAACCTCTAGTGTCAAGGGGATCTTCATGCTACAGTGACAAGATTCCGCGACACCAAGACTGCTCTTTGGGCTACATCGATGACCGTTATATGATACTTCTGTGCTCATCTCGGACTCCTCCACCACTAACAGAACTCTTTGCCCTGGACTGAGTACGTAACTTTGCAGTTGGACTAACTTTATCCTTGAATCCACCATGTTCTCCATTGTGGTTGGCCTGAACTTGTGACATTCTCCCAGTCTTGCATGTCCAGATCACCGCAAATGACCCTTTGGGCTTTATGGCGCTATTCTCACTTAAACTATCTCTGGTTCTACTAATTGGATTTTTGTTGTTTTGGTCTTGATTTATTTATAAATCTTTGCTCTATTTTTCTAAATTGGTGAGGGATTTTTCTTGTGTTGTATTTTCACTTTATTATTGTTTAAAGTGCTGCATAAATAGTTTATACATTGCCTCTAAGTTAAGCCTGAATGCTCTGTGCCACGCTACCAGAGGGTTGAGCACAGGTTAATTTGTGGCAAGGATTGTGGTTGCTGCTTGAGTAGGGCTTCACCCTCCTCAAACAATAACCCAATTTCTCAAAAGTTTTTCTTATGAACCTGTTTCAGATACTGATCAATCCTGAGCTTGCTGAATGCCAGGGTTGCCTAGTACCATGGCTGCCTCATCTTGATTCCACATTATAGTTCTGTATTACACCACTATAGACCTTCTGAATATTTATCTTACTTTTGCAGGTCTGTTTTTTCAGTTTCTCACAGTTTTCTTATCTTCCACTTCCCCTTATTTTCTCCATGTTCTGTCTGACTTTTGCTCTGGGTCAAAGTGTCATGATGAAAAAAAAGTCATGGTCCCCAAAATGAGTGCCGATGCCAGTGTACAACAGCCACTGGCATATGATAAGCACTGCGTAGCGTACACCGTTAAAAAGATAACATGCAAAAACAACGCAGCAAAGACCTGGAACGAGCTCCCGATCAGCATCTGACGTGCACCCACTCTGCACATCTTCAGGAAGACCCTCAAGACCTGGCTCTTTGACTGATCGGGTGCCCCCCCCCGTGCCTTGAGACCCTCACGGGTGAGTAGTGTGCTTCACAAGTCCCTGATTGATTGATTGATACAATCTTTTCCTTACACAGGTGCAGGAAGAGAATAAACTATTTTCACAGTAACCACCATGATTAGAACATTGCCAATCCTGCTGCACGCAGAATCCCGTTCCAAGTGCTTTATCAAAACTAAGCTATCCTACATTACCCTTCACAGGAGGAAATAGGCAACACAGTAAAAGATGCACAGGGGACTTCGAGAGTACTGTAAAGCTTTAGCCACAAATGCAGGCTTGCTGAATATGGTGAGTCATAGGATAAAGGAATCCACACTATTTATAGCCACTGATTCACAACCCATTCTGAAATGTCTGCAATGTGAGGAAAGTCAAATCCGCCTTTGCTTAAAACAGAAATCCCATCGTCTCACATTTCTGTGATAGAAACTTTATATGGGACTTGAAAACATTTAAAAATAGCCTCTCTTTCAGCTAAGTGTACAATAACACGTGAATGTAATGCTAATAACTATCACACCTTTGATACTGTCTTCCAATCATATTATGCCTCTATAGATTGTCCCAAGACATTCGCTAATTACCTGATATGGAGTTGCACACTTGTTACAACTGTGCATTCAGTAAAATCAACCTCCCCTGAAAATGCAAATTTTGTATTTTCTTTTGGTCTCTATGGGAAACATATTTTTCCTCATGAAGAGAAACCCCTTCCTCTATAGCCCCAAGAAGTGTGGGGTATCTTTCCCCTTTGCTTCCCTGAAAGAAGATTTATTCGTTGGAGTGAGATGGGTTTTTAGATAATTTATGAATGCCAAAAATTCATTAGTTTGTAGGGTCCACAAAGTCCCAAGACAATCCAGACCTTTTTTGTCAATTTTCAACATGCCGCAAATGGCATTAGCGAATCCTATCCTTAAAGACCTTGCTGCAAAAATGGCAAAGGACTTTGTCACTTTTCATGCTCTGCAAGGATGGCACTGCGCTAACATCAGGTTTAAAAACAGACGCTTGAGGTGAGCAGATTTAGAGTGTTGATGGTGTTGTAAAGTGTTCCATATAAAACAGTTACTCTTCGCCTAAAATCTCAGAACGACCGAGGGTCCTACTTCCTTTTTCGCAATCCAGACCTTCTTTCATCCACTCTCTACCCAGTCAGTGGGTTTTACTATTGCAAAGCTGTATGCAGTAATGGCGTGCAAGTACACAATAGTAAAACTATTTTCAACTGCCAGGTATCGTTTTGTGGTTACCTGACATGTGTACATTTCTTTATGAATCAGGTGCAAAGAAATAAGGGTGTATCGGACTTTCAGAACACAGCTACCGTTCCTATCACTCCTCAACTTTATTCTTTGTCTTTAACCCTGCACAGTGTTCCACTGCCTTTTGGCAAAGCTTGCACTATACAAATACCACATGGAAGAAAGTATGCGATGCACAGGAGGAATTAAGTTAGCCAATGGATGTCATGGTAAGGATGGAAGGCCGCACCTCGAGAAGGACTACAAAGCATTGTGGAGTTACTCTGGACACTATATTAGGGCCAAACTGTGGGGGTTTTGTTACAATAGATGACCTGTCTAGAACTGAACACAGGTTTTTGAGTAGCTTGGTGCTTTTACCTCTGAGTACTCCACTTCATCACCTAAAGTTGGATATGGGCAGGAATTCCATTGCTGATAAGGCAAAATTACACACTGGGCATCTCTAGTTGGCAGTGGTAGGTACCTCTGTCCAAATAGGGACCCTTGCTTCTAGTCAGGGAAAGGGGGATACACTCCTAAAATAATCCTTGCTCACCCCCACGTAGCGTGGCACAAGCAGAAAGGCTTATCTCAGAGGCAGTGTGATAAGCATTTGTGAACACATACAGTAATACAGTGAAAACACTACAAATGGACACCACACTACTTTAGAAAAATAGTAAATATTTATCTAAACCAACAAGACCGAATACGATAAAAATGCAAAATACAATGCTCTTGAAAAATAGTACTTGTGCAAAATAACCTTGAAATTGCATAAAATCAATAAAACACAGTTCTTCCGACTCGGTAGCTCCACCTGGGGCTACCGCGATACTGAATACGGCAGAGTCTAACAATTCCAGCCAACCGCTTCAATACGGGCCAGCTAAAAGCATCAACAGACTCGGGCACAGTACCCCTCTTGTTGCGACCAACATGTTGGTGTGAGTAGGTTGGAGCAAATGTCACGGTTTCGTTGTGAAGCGGGGAGTTGCGGCGGGTGGTGTCCTCACGATGTGGTGCAGGCAGCGGCTCGTTGACGGAGTCGGTGAGACCAGGGCTTGCGTTGAAGGGTGAGACAGTGCTCGTACCGGTGCTGGCAGGTCACAGTGCAGCGACAGAGTCGGTGACGTCCTTGCAGCGTGTAGCGAGGCGTTGCGGAATGCGGTCCCTCAGGACGCGGTGCAAGCAGTGGCTCATTGATGGAGTCGGTGAGACCTGGGTTGCGTTGCAAAGCGAGTCGTTGCTCTTGGCGGTGCCTTCAGGACACGGAATCCTGCGACAGACTCGATGACAGAGTCAGTTACCCTTTTCTTCTGTGGTGACAATCAGAGACGGGACACGGTGATGTCTTTGCTGTTCCTGAGACCTCTAGAACAGGGGCCAAGCTCAGTTTCAAGCCCCTGGAGATCTTTTCTTCAAGCAGGGGGACAAAGCCAGCAGCAAAGTCCTTTTCTCCTTTCCTTGGCAGCAAGCAGCCACTTCCGGCCAACCCCAGACAGCAAACAGCACAGATGCAGTATTCCTCCTCAGCATATCCAGCTCTTCTCCTTGGCAAAGGTTCCTCTTGATTTCCTAGAAGTGATCTAAAAGTCTGGGGTCTGGGCCCCTCTTTTTTACACCAAAATTCTTTGTTCTCTGAAGGCAGAGAGCATCTGTACCAAGCCAAAACCAGTTCTGTCCTCACTGGTGCAGCTTCCTGGCAGGAGGTGGGGACAGCATTGTTGAAGACAGACCAGGCCCATTCAAGTGAAAAGGAAATCTCCTCCCTCTACCCTAAATGCAGCCCAGTTCTATTCAGCCCAGCCCTGACTCATCAGACTTCTGAAGCCACTGTCCCTCTTCAGCCCCTGTCATCCAAAAGCCAGACATGCAATACACAAACCTAGCAGAGGCACATTGGATGGTTAGGCAAGAAAATATCTACTTTCTAAAAGTGGTATTTTACAAACACAGAATGTAAAAATCACCCTCACTAAAAGATGCACTTTAACATTCTGAGTTCAGGCTACTAAACGTTATGTTTCTACCTTGTTCCCAGGGCCAGGTATGTTTATAAGATGTTATAAATAAACTTCCCATTTTATCCTATGGGAAGAGGTAGCCTTGCAATAGTGAAAAACGAAATTGTCTGTAATTCAATATCAGGACATGCCACACATATCAGGGCATGTCCTACCTTTCACATACAATGCACCATGCCCACAGGGGTACCTTGGGCCTACCTTAGGGGTGCCCGACATGTAAGAAAAGTGAAGATTGAGGACTGGCAAGTGTGTGCACTTGCCAAGTCGACATGGCAGCCCCAGACTGCACACAGGCTCTGCAATGGCAGGCCAGAGTCACACTTTACAGGCTGCTTCTGTGGGTGGCACAATCAGTGCTGCAGCTCACTAGCAGCATTTGATGTACAGGCCCTGGGCACACACAGAGCACTATACTAGGGTCTGACAAATAAATCAAATATGCCAATCATGGAATCACTAATCCATAATAACAAGGGAGCACTTGCACTTTGGCACTGAACAGCAGTGACAAAGTGCCCAAAGCATCTAGACCAGCAAAACGAAGTCCAACATACAGCGAAACACAGGAGGCAAAGACAACAAAATGCAGGAGAGACCCACACCAATGGTGCCAGGTTTAACACACACCTTGCTATTTTGGAGGACATTCATGTTCTCACCAAAATTGCTTCCCTATGCTAATGTCTAAATGGAAGTTAGCACTTTGGATAAGTCCAGCGAGATAGCTTGGATGAGTAATGTGAAGAAACTGTTGTCCAATATTGGGCTGCGAGATACCTTCAATAATTCTGTTTCTGACTCTTTTTCCTCCAAAGGTCTTGTGAAAACACATTATTGGGAAAGGTTATTACAAACTGTGACTAGCATTTTATCTTGTGGGCGACTTACAAGTGAGTTTTTGAATTTCAAATTGGTCAATACACTGGAACACTATTTAGATATCCATCCAGGTACTGAACGATATAAAGCTCTACATCCAGTTCAGAATTGGTATGCTCCTTCTGAACACTTTTACTAGTAGTTGGGACCATAACTCGTTGCCATCTCGGTCATGCTTTGGTTACAATGCTGCAAATAAATCTGCCCCCCATGTAGTTTTTGCTTGTCCAGCCTATGCACTTCTGTGAGCAAGGTGGATCAAACCAATCTGTAGTCAGTTGGGAACACACAACTACGAATCTGCTCTCTGCATATTAAGATTGAATGCCAGACCCTTCGTTTTTGTGGTGTTGCTAAATTTTTAGTGCATATGTGGTGCATTAGGAGGAAAACTCAAAAGCATGAACATAGTATTTATTTTATAGCTGGCTATTGTACATATATAGATTCTAGCTATTGTACATATATAGATTCTATCTTCCAATTGCCAATCAATCAATGTTTCTCTCCATTAGAGCTGGTATTTTAGAGTCAATTTTTTTGTCTTGCATTGTAGAATCCAATTAATTGTGACAAGAGAGTAATAAGCCGATGTATCTTCAGTACTGTATATGTTTTACCTACTTATCGTATTGTAGTTTACTGTATGGTAAGCGGTGATGTGGAAACGTCTATGCATAAATGTCGAAATAAAGTTATCAAATTAATTCACCAGTGCCAACCAGGTTCATCTTATATCTAGAACTAATGAAGTCTTATTTCAAAGGTTTTGAAGTTGCCATTCCTTAGTATATTGATGATTTATCAGAAAACCTCATAAATATGTAATGCATACTGCTCTGCTTCTGAAAATTTTTTAAATCCAGAAAATAAATCTGTTAATCATCCTCATACATTGGAACAGCTTCCGTCCTACTCAGCTAAACTTGCTCATGGCTGACAGTTTTCACTTTCATTTTCCCCAGCAGCTAAATCATTAGACTGCACTCTGAACTGTCCTGTCCCTCATTCCCAAATCAAAAGGTATGCCCATTCCAACAACTTCATATTCAGTCATTAAAAACATTTGCTAATTCCCACACGAAAAAAATATGATGTACATTCCTTAATCATCTCATGTCTGAACCTTTGCCCAGATTATGAGTACCCCACTGAAAGCCGTTCCACACTCAATAGCAAGACTAATCACCTCCAACATCAAGTTTGTTACATCACATTGCCCCCTCATGGAGACAAGCATCGAGTTTAAAACTTGTTGCACCATCTTGAAAGCAGTACACCTAAATAAGCCTTAGTTCCTTGCCAAGTTTCTATAAATCTCTGGAGAAAAATTTGATCTTTGAAGCAAGAACTCCCTTCTTGTGGAAACTGGGAAACTACCAGATTCAGAACCACTGAAGTGCAAACCCAATGTTCTTGAGGCTGGAAAGTACGTTCCATGAAAAAAATGCTTTCAACCTTATTTTTTTTATGGAGTCCTTCAAAACTGATGGTCATATTCTCCAGGAGCTATCACCAAGCTAACGGCACTTTATCCAGCCAAAATTGCGATAAATTTATCACCCCATTCACAAGCTGGTGTAAGCAGCCCATAACACCAGTACATCTGCGATAGCAGCCGCAAAAAACATCGCCACAGATTACCCCGGCAACTATTGCTAATGCAATGCAGAGCAGGCGTTACCGTGCAAAAAGCCACGACAACACCACTCCACAACATTCTCAATGACAAGCCACATCGGTGATAAGATCACAAAACATGTGGTAGGGCGCGTTAGCACCAGGAAACTAACACCTGCTCTGACCTGTTGTAAACAGGCACCAGCCAACGGAGCACAGCCCAAAGCCCAAGCTTTGGGCTTTGGCCCAAAGCTAAACATGAAGAACAACAGATGCCCCCGAGCAACTGAACATGCAGCACAGGAGCCCCAATAGGGCAACAATACCCACCACCACCAACCCCCCCAAAACCTCCCCCCGGACCACCACAGAGGCAGCACGCACAAAGACAGCGGACCCACAGGAAACACACCAGCCTCATAGACTCAACACCAGAGGATGCTATTGCCCACTACAGGCTCAAAAGGACAACCATCCTACGCATCCTGACCATCATCACTCAACAGGCCGACGGCACCAACACAGTGGATAAACAACATCCCACCCCACACAAAGCTGCTGGCTGTGATGCACCTGTTGGCCTCTGGTACCCCCCAACCAACACCTGCCAGAGTTGGAGTCTCACAGCCAGCCGCAACCGAGTCCCTCACGCCTGTCCTAGATGCCACCATCAACCTGGTACCCCAGTATCTATACATCCATCACAACGCGCAGGATCCGCTGGAGCCCAAGCAAGGACCATAAGCCATAGCCGGATGCACGCATGTGTAGGGGGCAATCCACAGCACACATGTCCTACCTGTGCCCCCTGGTGACATAGCACACAATCACCGCAACAGAAAGCACACGTCTCACATCAATGTGCATATTTAAAAAACAAAAGGTCCTTCAAAAACAATACAACATGCAATAAATATAGACCAGAATCGGCTCTATATTGCTCGTACAATGCCCAGCCGGGCATTGAAGTTTTAATAATCAATAGAATTATTTTCTGACATATAATAGATTGAAGAGTGGGACACAGTCCTGTGTCCTTAACAACTGAACAAAAAGGTACAGACAGTCAAACAAAAGAAACATACATCAGGCTGAAGAATGAAGCTTTTTGCCAATTCAAGATACAAGGCAAGCTTTCTTTAAGGTACAAAGTCATGCACAGTTTTTAACAAATGTGTTTAAAATGCATGTTTGTACATGGGGTCGACGACGTTTCGATCTATTAAAAAATTACATAGATCATCATCAGGACTAGAAGGAATAAAAAGCCTGATTTTACAATTCCCAATTCGGGAGACGGATCGCCTCTAGAGCAAGTACACACAGTCCCAATGGTAACGCGGATCAATCGGCCAGAATTAAACCAAGGCTGTTAAGCTGAAAACAATTGTGGGCTCCAGCTTGTTGTGGGAATTAATAGCACGACCAACTACCCAACATAACGGCCTGAGAATCCAAGGTCCGCCAGTGTCAAGGGGGAATTGCACGATCGCCAGTTGGCCCAAGCAAGGACCATAAGCCATAGCCGGATGCACGCATGTGTAGGGGGCAATCCACAGCACACATGTCCTACCTGTGCCCCCTGGTGACATAGCACACAATCACCGCAACAGAAAGCACACGTCTCACATCAATGTGCATATTTAAAAAACAAAAGGTCCTTCAAAAACAATACAACATGCAATAAATATAGACCAGAATCGGCTCTATATTGCTCGTACAATGCCCAGCCGGGCATTGAAGTTTTAATAATCAATAGAATTATTTTCTGACATATAATAGATTGAAGAGTGGGACACAGTCCTGTGTCCTTAACAACTGAACAAAAAGGTACAGACAGTCAAACAAAAGAAACATACATCAGGCTGAAGAATGAAGCTTTTTGCCAATTCAAGATACAAGGCAAGCTTTCTTTAAGGTACAAAGTCATGCACAGTTTTTAACAAATGTGTTTAAAATGCATGTTTGTACATGGGGTCGACGACGTTTCGATCTATTAAAAAATTACATAGATCATCATCAGGACTAGAAGGAATAAAAAGCCTGATTTTACAATTCCCAATTCGGGAGACGGATCGCCTCTAGAGCAAGTACACACAGTCCCAATGGTAACGCGGATCAATCGGCCAGAATTAAACTCAATGTGCAGGCAATATACGAACACCGTGGAATCTCCACTAACGTCGTCACCAAATACCCAGCCAGTGTGCATGATTCCTTCATCCTCTGACAGTCCATCATCAACCTGCTCTTCCAGGATGGCACCATTTTGAATGCACTGCCCGTTGTCAAGTACGAAATGAACACCCCACACCTATTAACTCCACAACCATGCAACTCACAACTCTGGCAATGCACATGTCACAAAATCACATACAACATGCAAAACAACATGCCCACCCACCAGACACGACAGAACAACTTACAATGATAACCTGGGCAAGCCATGAACATGAGCCATCACTGGCATTGCACCTCAGCCACACAATAGCGGAATGTGGATAGAGGTTGGAACCAGGCATGTGTGAAGGAGGCAGGAGAACCATGATTGGGATATTACACAATGCCAAGAGTGGCGGAGATGTGCTGGACAGACCACAGTATGCAGAACACACCCATATCCATGGCGACATACACCGCTGGTGTATGGAGTGTAGTGGACACTGGATGCAACCATGTCACCCCAGCCAGTGGAGGAGTACTCAGAAATGTTGCCTGTTACATCCCCCCTTAAGCGTGAGCAGAGTGGGATGGCCCGGCGTACACCAGGCCAGCGTAGGGGTGTGAATATAAAGCATGTAGCCCTGGGCGTGGTCCTCTTCTGGACTGCCCAATGTCTCTGCCAGGGCGGCGCCTCTCACCCCGCCACGAGGCCGACGCCGTCCTTGTGAGCAGAGTGACCTGCGATCCTGTGCACCTGCCGTACCCCAGCCTGCTGGACCCTGAACCCATCAGGCCCGCCCCTGCGCAGCCAGACCACACTGATCACCTGCCGACACCGGCGTGTATCAAGGAGGGCCCACCACGTGCCGGCGCAAGCTCCAAGCCTGAGGCCCACGACCCGGGCAGCCTCCTCAGACCATCACGTCCTCCACGACACAGGCCCGCTTGACTTCTTTCTCGTTGACGTACTCTACTGCTGCACCCGGCCTACACAGCGGTCAAGTAGGTCACACATTTGGAACCGAGTCTTGATTACATGATGGCAGAGAGCATATGTTCATTGCAGAATTCATATCAGTGTACTCACTGCAGTTTTTATATCAGTGTACTCCCTTCGATGTGGTGCCACCAACTCTGTGCATGGCATTCTTACGACACATGTCTGTTGTCCCCTGCTGACTACTGCCTTCGGCCTACACTACGGACAAGTAGGTAACACATTTTGAACTGAGTCTTGATTATACCATGGCAGTGCACATTATTTAAGGCAGAGTGTATGTCACTAATCTCCCTTCGATGTGGTGCCACCAAGTCTGTGCATAGCATTACAACCACATGTGTCTATGGGCCCACGCGGACTACTGCCCTCGGCCTACGCTGCACACGAATAGGTCACAGAATTGGAACTGAACTTCGATTATTCAAAGGCAGAATACATATCATTGCACGCAAGGAGAGGCGTAAGAGGGTGACGCGTTGCAGTCCGGAGGGAATAGGATCATTGTTACGGAGGTGATCGAACACTACTGACAACTGCCCTGGTGTCCCTAACCCTGTGCATCGCGAGCCAATGACACGTGGCTGTGGGCCACTGCTGCCTCTGGCCTACTCTGCGGCCCAGTAGGTCACAGAATCAGAATCTTGATTTAGCAATGGCAGAGTTCATATCAGTGTACCGGCATCATCGCAGACTGCATCCCCTCCCTGCCCCGGTGCCACTAAGTCTGTTCCCCGACATTCATGGGCACTCTCTGGTCGTACATTGGTGGCGTCTGAGTCTATGGACTAGGGGGTTGTTTTCATCCACATATGACTGATACCTAATTGGTGTTGGCAACAAGGCTGTTGCTTTCCACTCCTCCATTTGCAGCTTCTGGATAACATCAAACCTCTGCATCATGCCCTGGAGGACACCTTCCACTGTCCCCCGCAACCGTCCACCACATACACCTCGGACATTGAAGGGGACCCGCTCAGCTTGCGTGGCATATCTGACTGCATCGCAAGTCATCGTCCCGTAGCGGGGTGCCTGTGTCGGCCGCTGTGCATCCGGGGCCACTAACTCTGTGCAGCTCACATCAGAGACCCTGTCTGAATGAATATTGGATGACCTCTGTGACGGTGGTCTTGGGGTCATCAACGCCATGTGCATGTGGCCCTGCGCTGTCCGCTGCATCCTGCCTCAACTGCGGCCACCAGGGCTCATACATCAAATCAAGTCCTGACCGGCCCGGACGTCACATCACCGCAGGAGGCACACGCCACCACCGCCAGGACCAACTCCAACTGCCAGTGTCGAAACGGTCGCACTGGCAGACTGACGGAGTTGCTCGCACCTGTTGTGGATGCCATTTTCTGCCTGTTCCCCTGCTCAGCACTCCAGGTGCCACTAACTCAGTGCACCACAAATCATCGTCCATTACTGTTTTGGTTATGTGCTGTGGAGAGCTCACGCAGCAATGTCACCTCAGGCAGTGTGAGAGGCCTGGGACGACCGTGAGGAAAATGATGTAGGTGTGACACCCCCCACTGCAGATGCATCAGGACTAACCCGAAGGGTCACAATCCTAGCAATTTCTTCACATGAGCACGCTCATCTTTAGGGCCCCAACCTCAGTACACTGCAACTCACGGACACTTCTGTTTGCATGTGGGGTGACCTCTGTACTTGCTCCAGCTCCCTCCATGTTACTCAGCAGTTGACTCTGTTATGCAGGTGTTTTCTGTTTCCATTGCACTGGTGTCCACTGTTCAAGTTGTTGCCAGCACCAGGCACTCCGTGCGGACTGGCTTATACTCACCCCACACACATCTAGCACAGGCATCACTGTACATGTGGCCCTGCCAATAAAGGGGCCGGGTGCACGTGCCCATAGCCAGTTCAACATGATATATGCATGTGTGCCTGTGATCTTGTTGTATGCATGTAGGCCCGGGGCCCTATGACATTACATTGCGCTGTGTACAGCGGACGCAGACATGTTACCGCAGGCAGCAGGTCGGAGCTTGGACATGAAGCTTTGTCGTCAGCCACTCAATACGTAAGGGGAGTGGACTGGGCCGTCGTACGCAAAGCCAACGTGGGTGTGTGACTGATATGTGTGGGTGTGGTTGGGTACTGGGAATGTCCATCTGCATGTGTCAATGTCGCAGTGTGGGTCTCCTTTGTGGGGTATAGGTGGGACTTCGACACCCACGTATGTGATCTAGTTCGGCTTCCATGAGTTGTGAGCCCACCTGCACCTGTCCTGCCACCTCCTTTTGGCATTCTGACACCTGGCATTGGAATGCCATGTGTGCCTCGGGGAAGTGTTGGGAGCCAGCCGTAGTGGTGGTTGCTTCTTGCTGTGTGGTCTGTGCCGGGGCTGTGCTCTCATCTATATAGCTTGGCTGCTCTGCTCCTGGGGGTGGTTTGCCCTGTGATGTCCATGAGCTGATGTAGGGCGTCGGTGTCGAAGGTGTGGTGGTCGTTTCCGGCATCACTGCTGGGTTCTCTGGTCAGACCTGCTGGAGGTTGTTTTTTGACCCTCTGCAATGTGAAGGGGAGATGCATGTTGACAGGTATGTTGGCGCATTATTCTTGTTGACATGCAGACTGTGTGAAAATGTACATTGTGACTGTTTGGGCGATGCTGGCAATATGAGGGGGGACAGTGGACATTTGGACTACGTGACGGATGTAAGGTTGTACACGTACATATACATCTCACAGTTTCCTGCTCTGTTCAATGTGTGTAGCCTGTTTCTGCGCACGTGCATACCCAGTTGTGTCCCCTGGTGTGCAGTGTTGGTGTTGCACTTTGTGCCACATTGTCATGAGATGTGCTGTTATTGCCATGTGTGTGTGCTGCAGTGTGCCACGGAGATGGGGGACATGATCCTGAGTCATTGTGGGTGTGCAGTGTGCTCTACTTACTTGTGCATGTGTGCCATTGTGCCCATCTCCCCATCCCCCTGTCCCTGGTCATTACTCATCCTGTTGTTGTTGTGTCAGGTCGTCTGGAGCTGTGTCCGTACTCCCACCTCCTTGCACCATCTCCACACTGATGACTGGCCTCCATTTCCTCTGGCTTCTCCTGTGGCACAGGACTCCCACCTCCTATCGCCGTTGTTGCCTTCCTTTTGGTGGCGTCTTGGTGCCTGGTTTAGGTTTTCACGTCATGCCAGTGCCTCTTGGCTTCCTACATTTGCCTCCTCGACACTCCGGCTGCATTCCAGGTATTCTCATTGTGGGTTAGTTGATGGTGGTGTTCTGTCACCTCCGTGATGCTGGTCTTGTTTTTCTGCGGACTGCACCACTTCTTCCTCTCCCTGGCCTTCCCCGACCCGTTGTACCTTGCTGGTGGTCTGTGGGGCTTGTGGGGTTCGCGTTGGCCTCTGCGCTCGGTCAGGGTGCATCCATGTTGCTGCGCACCTTGGATTGTTTCTGGTGTGTTTTTCTTGTTCTGCTTTTATGGTGCATTTTCCCGCCAGACGTGTGGGATTTGCAGGCCTGCCGCTGGTTTTCGCAGCTTTTTGTATCACGATTGGCCTCATCGCAGCTTTTTTGGAAAACGTGTGCCGCATTTTTGCGGCGTGGTGTTGATTTTAATGCGTCCATTTGACGCATTATCTGGTGACTATCACATGGTACCGCCATGTTGTGAATACTTGGTTAACATGACATTAGATTCCCGCGATAGACTGCGATGATGGAGGTTGCGTTAAGTAACTTTTGCGATGGTTATCACACATTCTTGAGACCATGCCCCTCATCTTTTCTGCCCTCAGTTGGACACCAGATCATTCCTCACCTTCTTGCTTTCCTGCACAACTCATCCCTCCATTTCATATCTCATGCCTTGGTCACTTCCACATTTTTGTTATTACTAAATTGGTTACCATATACCATTCTTCCAATAGTTTCCTTTTCTTTGTAACATGCACCGGTGCCTCCCGGTGCAGTATTACTATAGAAAATTGAATAAAATTAAATAAAACATGGGACAACAAAAGTCACCAACTCATGGATGGAGTCAAAATAATAGAACGGGTAAGATATGACTTTTTTATTTATGTCCTTGCATTGTCATAGTGCTGACATGTTTTTTGTCCATTTCCAGAAAGCTTATGACTTAATGAAAAACAGAAAAAAGCAGACTTTCGAATGTACAAACATCAAGATGTTTCATGCCATAGCATTGTGTTATGCTACTCTACTGCCTTTTGTGAATTGTATTTTTCAATTCGATTTCTTACTGCTGCTCTAGCGTCCCCAGATTCTTTATCTGTGTCGCCAGATCCACTGACCTGAAGTGATGCCCAGTCCACGGGAACGAAGAGAGCTCTCCACACTCCCCAAAGAAAGCCCCCCTGATATGGAAAAGAAATTCTCTCATACAGGAAGGCTAGCCCAGGGAGATGCGGGGAATGATATCCAACACAGGTAGCCTCTTCTGAATACCCAAAAGGTTCAAGGAAAGCGAATTCAAAATGAGTGTCCTAGGAGAGAAAACAAGAAATGCCTCAAATGAAATTCTATCCCCTTATTTAAATCTCAGAAACTTCATAAGGATATTATGCCTGTCCTGCAGAGACAGTCGTTCCACTTACCAGCCAGATTTGATAAGGAATGTATGAACTTTGTGAGTGATTTGAAGAACAAGTTAAATCAGGCACATCAGCTATTTCCTTCACAGTCCGCAGAAGATCCTAAGAAGAAGAGGCAGATGAATCCAAAAAGGTTGACTTTCAATGTCCAAACATGTTAAGGCGTAAGTTCCAAAAAAAAGTCTGACTTTACAAATTCGTAGGCCTCTTAAGAGCATTCACAGTCTATTACTGAGAGCATATGAAGATTTCCAAACATATGAACTTTGGCACAAAATAAAAAGCTGGATTATGGTTCAATTCCCCGAAAGGCCTTTAATTCCGGGGGTGTTTATTCAGCCCCAGGTTGTCACTTGATATTGGGGCCAGAAATGTTCATGAATCGGCGCTTAAGCCAAAAAACAATCAGAGAGGTGCTACTGTAATAAACATGGTCGCGCATTAGATAAATAAACGACCGCGGTTGCAACGAGAAAAGGACGCGGCCGCGAAAGCAATCTGAATGCGGCTGCGAATTCAGTCTCAATGCAGCCGCGAATTTAATTTAAACGCGGCCGCGATTTTATGGAGTTTAGGACGTTGCCGCGAAGTAAAATAAAAAAGCGGCAACAAGTTCAAAAGGTATGTGACGCGGCCGCAAATTACCTTCAAACGCCGTCGCGGAGTCACACCTGCCCAAAAATAAAATAGGTGCTGCTCATTAAATGCCTTTAGCGCTACTGCGCAATAACAGGCAAACGCTCCATCTACAAAAAGAATCAGGGAGCGGTAGTGTGCCAGCTGGCAAAAGAAAAGGAACAAAAGTATTGGCAGCCCAAAAGAAATAAGATTTAAAACCTCCACAGAAAAACAGGTTTCAGCCACAGCAAGGATGATCTCCACGAAGGAACAGGAAGTGGGCGTGGCCTCAAGGGTGTAGTTTCCGGAAGCCAAGCACTGGGTCCATCTGCTGGCCTGCATTTATACCCTTAAGGGAGCGTGTATAAATTCCTGTCCTTCTTCAGCATGGCAAGGGAATCTCGCAAATCTTTCTCTATCTCTGCAGAGCAGGCATTGCTACCCCTGACTAACAGTGGGGCCATTTGATGGTACAAGAGGCTTGAGCTGTGACAATCTGCCGGCCCTTGTCCACAAAGGAGAGTAATTTTGCCCTCTAGCCCCATAGGTTTGTGGGGTATTTTAGCCAACATCATTTTCTGCCTGTAATTGACTGAAATCCATACATGTTCCAGGCAATCTCAGTCATCATCTGGCATTCTGATGAGTTGACATTATGCCGGAGGACACTCGGGGTAGGCAAACCATGGGACTTACTAGCAAGAGGCAGGGGGAACTCTAGGATCAATCTGTTTTTAAGGTAAATAGTTTTTTATTGGTATTTTAGAAGTATTACATATGTAAAAAATAAGAAATTAAAATAATATATAAGTAGAATACAGACACGGTTACCATTTATAGTAATGACTAGCCTATCATGAACGTATCATTATTTATTACTACAAATGTATAAGTGTAAATTAACAAAGAAAATATCTACAAAGGAGGATAGATAAGCAATAATATAAGGCTCTAAATAACTTACTGTTTCAAAAACAAAATAGATAATTAATCTTAATAAATTGTAATTATCTTAAAAGGATAATTGATAATAAAAACATAACATAAAAATAAATCCTTCTTAATATTTCTTGAACTGAGTGCATAGTAGCAGTACCAGTTCGGCGATTATCACAGACCCCATTCCACCTTGAATTATAGGAACATTTTGATAAATAGTTCCAGCAAAAACTGATCTGCTTAAATGCTATGACAGCAAGTAAATCAGCAATATATTAGTTATGGTATCTAATACAATGGCAAAATCTAAATAAACAAGTAAAACATTTTGAGGAGAAGGTTGAATATTAGTGCTAATAATTTAATTAAATGAAGACTATTATTTTTCTAAAAAATCAACAAAATATTTGCATTCAAATTACAGACAAAATAACCTGCCTTCCATACCTCTGCATGACCAGCAGTTTTCCGATTCAAAGCCCCTAAATGTACATAAACCAATGGCAGTGGAAAGAAGTATGTTATAAATAAATCTTAAAACCTGCATTATTATTCACAAATGTAGAAACTCAAAAAAAAATTGCCAATAAACTATTCTAGAGTTGAGTGATCAATGAAACCTGTAAATCTTGTTTGCAACCAAATTTGGTATGAGTTTAACTTCCTGAAAATGAAATTTGTCTATAAATTTTACGATTCAGTGAGTTTGCAGGCCCCAGGTGGCCGATACATGACAAGGCATCAGAAGGTTCTTCGGGTCCAGGTAGACCACTTCAAGAATGTAACCGGGCTGTGGGGATGATCGTCCAGAATTGAAAGAAAGTTTCCTTTCTGGAATGAGACTTCCCCGTATATTTGGAGAGGCGACACAAGCCTTAGACGCAGATGTTACTCTGGAGGAATTAAGGCTCGCACTCAAGCAGCTTAATGCGTCAAAGGCACCTGGTGGGATGGCCTTCTCACTAAGTTCCTACAAAGTTTTTCTGTGGTGATTACGGAAAATGTTTTGGAGGTGTTCTTGGAGGCAAGGGCGTTTGGGACCCTGCCTCTTACCATGCATGAGGGTGTCATCTGTCTCATGTTGAAGCCAAGGTTGCCCCAGAGAATCTGTCCTCCTACCATCCCCTGACTATGATCAACTCCGATGTTAAAGTACTCTGTAAAATACTTGCAAACCGGTTGCGTGAGGTGGTGACTGACTTGGTTCACGAGGATCAATGCAACTTTATGCCAGCTTGTAATATGAGTCATAATCCCTGGAGACTGATGCATGCCTTGCATGAAACTAATGGCAGTGACTGGGATATTGCCCTAGTGTCCATAGACCTACAGAAGGCTTTCGATACTGTGAGCTGGCCTTATTTTATGGCAGTGCTCAGGCGATGGGGTTTAACTCAGTGTTTGTGGGTTGGATATGACAGTTATATAAGGACCCCGTGGTGCAACTACGGTTGGGCTGTGAACTTTCCGAGGCATCGGTGGTTGCGAGGGGCACCAAGCAGGGCTGTCCTCTCTCATCACTCTTGTTTGCCTTGGCCATGCAGCCCATGGTGATATTATTGCGCAGGGTACTAGAGCCTTGGTGTATATAGGTGGGTGAACGTAAACACATTGGGCCCAATTCACAAAGATAAAGTGGAACTTTACGACTTTCAGTATTCACTACTCATAAATGCCCTTTGTGAATACTGAAAGACATAAAGTTTGACTTTTGGTATTCACAAAAGGCATTTAATAGTAGTATGTGGGCTTGTTGAATATTGTGATATGGAGAAGCCATAAACCAATCAAATCAGGTAGAATCCTTTTCATAAATGTAGTTATATCTTGGTCTTTAACTCCCTCTGGCAAGGCATAAAGCTTCAAACTATTTGGTCTATTATGATCGTTAAGACCTTCAGTATGTCGTTTTTAAGGCATACACGACTTGTTCCTGACTAGGAAACTTTGTAGTATCATCCTGCACATCACAAATGAGTTGCTCCATTTTCAACAGTCTATTTTCCATCATATCCACCTATTTTCAACAGATTGCAATGTCCCATTCACAGAATATGTCAAGGCTGCAATGCTATAATGTAATCCAAAGTTTTAGCTAAAATTGGACTGTATGACTATTTGATTCGAGAAAGAGGATCATTGTTATGGCATTTGAATCTACTATTAAATGTGGCAAGATAACAGCTTGAGTTGACATGAGACCCTAATAAACTTTAGATTTATGGGCAATAAAAAGGTGTTTTGATATTTCCATATAACAATCAGTTACCTAGCAGAAGGTGTTACACCAACCAAGTGGCCTTATATTACTCTCTACTCTTATATAAAGAACACCTTCGGTAGTATAGAAAAATTGGTTAATAATATATTAAATATGTATCAGTGGCAGAGCACCATGGATGGTAACCATTGACCGAATGTGAATATTCAGAAAAAAATACCTCATATAAATGATATGTAAATAAAACTGCTCCATTAATGAATAAGTGGAAAGTATGTCAGTTAGAGGCATTCATTAAGATATGAGATAGAAGTTCTGTAGTAAAATAAAAAAATGAGTGTGTGTGCCGCATCAAAGAATGACAACAATGATTGAAATACACTACACTAAAAATCCAGTTAAAGTAAGTCCTGAAATACTATCAGACTCCAAAGAGCAAAATGTGGATGAGCAGAAACAGCTATTAGATAACAAGGCAGTCATTTAGTGCTTACAAATGTAAAATGATGGTCAAAGTGATTTCTACTTAATGTCATCTGAGACACAGCTGAATTTCAGCAAGCAAGGATGCGTATAGTAAGGAAGCGCAAAGCAGGCGCAAATTATATCCCTTGAGGAGTAAAATCGTCATGTAACCATTGCAATTCAGTGTGCACTGTATTGAATAAATGGCAGACACTCATAGTAAAAGTTCTTCAAAGGATACGCTCAAGGTGTGAACTAGAGCTTGTCATATACATTTTCACAGAGCCTCCTATTATTCAGGAGGGTCCAAAAAGTCTCCTTCTCCATAAAATCCAGCTGACCAAAAAATCAATTAAATCTCCAACGACAAGCAGAGCGCTAAAGTCTAGTGGTTATCTTCCCCATTGCCAAGCCACACAACCCCAGAATCTACTCTAATCTGAGGGGGTGGAACAGAATCTGATGCCTGTATCTGAGCAGTTTTCACTGTCCAAGAGGATGATCATTGTCTGCTTCCCACTATGTAAACCTACTCAACAATCTTGCACCTTATATCTGAACTTTGCCTTCTACTTCATGCCAATATATAAATACATTCTGAGCTGTTTCTTAGTCTTTTCACTCTTTGTACGCCTCCCATGTGTTTACAGACTGAGAATGTGTTCATTTAATGGGGAATTGCTTTTATTCTGATCTGAGGTGGTAGAGAGGAATCAGATATTTGCAATTCAGCTGTTTTCACTTTCCAAGAGGGCTATTCTTTTCCAACACCCCACCACTTTAACTTACTCAGCATTCTTGCACCTTATATTTGAACTTGCCTTCCATATCAAGAATGAGGGCTGTCGTATCTTCTCTGTCAACCATCATGTAGATGTCATCTGTGGTGGCGATGAGTGCTTTTTCTCTACTGTAGTTGGGCCTGAATCCAGACTGCTTGGCATTGAGAAGCTGGTGGTTGGTGAGGTTTGCCAGTTAAGGTAGGGACGGAGATTGGTCTGTAATTGGAAAGTGTGGCTGGGTTAGCGGATGGATTCTTGAGCAGGGGCATGATGGCATATTACCTGGTGTCTGGAAATGTGCCTGGGTCAATACAGGCATTGAGGATGGGTGTTAGGGTTTTGCTGATCAGTCGGAGTCATTTGGTGAAGGTATGGTAAGGGCAAGGGTCAGATCACATATAGCGACTGAGAGGATGGTCTTCATGGTAGCAGTGATTTAGATGATGGTGATGGCAGGCCATGAGGTCAGGGTTTGTTCATCAGCTGTGATGGGAAGTTGAGTTGCGACAGTGATGCAGTCCAGTTGAGGGTCGAAGTTGCTGTGTATGCAGGTGATTTTGTTACAGAAGAATTCAGAGAGCTTGTGCAAAGGTGTTGTGAGGGGCTGATGTTGTTGGAGGTGGCAGGAGGCACAGTGAAATCTTTGATGACGGCAAAGATTTCCTTGCTGAAGGTAGTGCTGGAATTGATGTGATCTGCAAGAGCTGTGCACATGATGTTCCAGAAGTGCTGGTGGTAGCATCTTAGGAAGATGTCTATATCTGCAGTACCCGGACGTTTTCTCCATTTGCACTCCAGTTGCTTGCAGTGATGTTTCATCAACCTGAGGTCTTCTGTTTATGAGCTGGCCTGTGGTTGGGCTTGTGCCATTGAGTTGCTCTTGAGGGGAGCCAGGGTATAATCGCATGCAGTGATCCAGCTGTTTATTGCTGGTGTTCTGGGACATTGCTCAGAGAGGGGGGAGCTCTATTCCTCTTCTGAGATACTTTTTCAGCTTCGACAGGCAGTTCCGGTGGTGGTAGATCTGTGCTTGTACAGGATGGGTATGCTGAAACTGATGAGGCGTGGTCTGTCTATGTCATAGTACCTGTCTTGCTGACTGTGATGTTGCTGATTATGGAGAAATTTGGATCCAATGGGTTTCCGGTGGTCTGGGTGTGTTCTGTAATGTGATAGGTGAGGCCATGGCTTTCAAAGTTTTCTAGAAGGGCCATAGAGTTTGGGTCGGTGCGGTCTTCTAGGTGAAAGCTAAGGTTTCTGAGGAGGATGAAGGTGCTGGCGCTGATGAGGGCCATGTTGTGTTGCTGTCAAAATGAGTGCAGAGTCTTGCTAGCCTGTATACCAGGGTTCTGCCCAGGTAGAATTTGGCTGTGATGTTTATCTTGAATGTGAGATGTCCCACATAGCTCGGTAACTGTGAATAACAGGGATTTCTTTGCACTAAGGGTTTCTGAGAGACATCAAATAGACAACAGGAGTGACATGTATGCAGGAGCAGAGGAGTAATGAGGGAATCATAAATAGAATGTAAAACCTGGCATTGTGCCACCAACAGTCACCACCCATGTCAGATGCCCTCTCATTCTCTGAAGTAAAAAAAAAAGAAATACCTACCACCCACCGTCACCCTCTGGAAAAACGTCCTGCTCCAAATATAAAAAAAGCGAGCCTATTGCCAACAAACCTCACTACCTTCTGTAAAATCCTCCCAAGACCCCACATCAAGTAAACTGTACCAAAAACGCTACCTTACCTCCTGCAACCCACCCTCAGCAACCTGTGCAAAACCCTCCCCATACACAACTGAAAGAAATAACATGGGCTCCTTCCACCCACCCCTACTATCTTCCCTGCAGTCCAACTCCTTCCCAACCCAAAATCACGCTCACTGCTCTGACACTGAGAGTGGAGAGCCAATATCATGTTGACAAACACTGTTTGAGGGCCGCTTGTCAGAGCAGCTTCATGTCCCCTCTCAGCGCAGGTCTGCAGTTTGCACAGCAACAGAACAGCCTACATTGTCCCATCTCCCTGGGGCCTATGGAGATCCAGGAGAAGGTGAGTGAGAACATCAACCACCATTCTGCCATTCTGCCAAAGCACTCTGGTCTCTGGACCCCCAGGTGAGGCAGTGGAACAAAGGGGAAGTGAAAATCTTCCATGGGGACTTCAAGACAGTGATTAACCACTGTTGGGCCATCACTGCAGTGAATAATCGGATTTCGATCAAGCCATTCACACTAATTGGTTCCTATGGTAGTCATTTACAAAAATATTGTAATTTATTTATTTACCTGTTTTATTTGGGGCCATGTCACCAAAGCTATATTATACTGCTTTACATCAAACACTGCTTGAAATACATGGAATACACGAGTAAAGAGTGATCCAGAGAGCTAACTGTGGGATGAGAAAATAAATGAGGAATTACCTGGGGTATTTGTCATTTCAGGTCCGACTCTCCTGGTAAGTTCTCAGTTTGGGCTAGACTTTCACCCAAAGATTTTGGCTGCATTTAGCCGGTCAAAGCACCGGGGGAGGGGGGAATCTTTTCATTCCGATGAGTGGATAATTGGCCCCGTCCGAATTATGTGGGGACACACGGGGGCAGATTTACAAGCCCCTTGCGCCTCTTTTATGCCACCGTTGCGTCACTTTTGTGACGCAGCGGCGGCGCAAAACCAGCACCATGCTGCGGGGTATTTACAACGTGACGCATCTGGGAGATGAGTCACGTTGTAAAGCCCTGTGCCAGAAGTAGGCGTTCCTGCGCAGGGGGGGGCGTTCCATCGCAGGAACGCCTCCTAAAAGTGGCTGAGTGAAATCTACAAGATTTCACTCAGTCACTTTTGAGCCCATGCTGCGTCAAAACCCTGCGCCTGCTTGAAGCAGGCGTAAGGATTGACGCAGCATTGTAAAGATAGGGCACCCCAGAGCCCTTGCTGGAGCTGTGTCGCACTTGCGACGCAACTAAAGCAGTGCGCTGCCTTTACGGCACAGATGCGTCACGCATCTGTCCGTTTTTGCCCCATGATGCGCCGCATTTTAAATGCGGCGCATCCATGGTGGCGGAGGCGTGACACACAATAACTGGTGCATCCCTGCTGATATGCAGGGATGCGCCAGTTATTGTAAATCTGTCTCACAATGCCTACCTTGTTAGTAGCGTTACGTCATATGAATAGGGCTTGACTACTCACCCACCCCTTCCACTGGGTAGTCTTAGTATGAAGTTTCCTACACAAATAATGCGAACCAGGTTGTTCTAAATATTCCTGCAAGCCTCAGGCTCTGCAGAAAACCCCCGACACCTTACAAATCTAACATCATTCCGCTTCCAAAAGCCTCATTGTTATCTGCGGGAAATGAAATGCAATCACAGCCAGCCGCCTCCATTTTCATCAGCAACCACCTTAGACCGAACATTGTCTTTCCTCCTTGCCGGCCTTTTATCTTCACTCACTTCTGCGAAAAAAATGATATGTGATTTTTTCCCCGGCAACTTCAAAGAAGTAATGTGTAAAGTGTTAATTTCCGTGTCTTTACTGGTATCCCTTGCATCGAGCACCTGTTGAAGCAGAAACGAAGACGCATTAGCACTTCTTTGCTTTCAACCTTGAAAGCCATGTCTTTATTGAAAGGAAATGGAAAATGTGTATCTTTTCGAACTGCACTGAGAAGTGACACTTTCTAATACCTGGTTTTCTCTTTAACAAAAGGGAGTTCTCACCAGGGGCTCCCATTGTCATGCAGCCTATACCTGCAGCCTCGTGTGGCACTCTGTCTCTCTGTAGTCACTTCCCACCATTTTTAGGTTGAAGCTTACCAGACTGCGCAGCTGTCTGGTTTGCTGAAGACATATTTGAGGACATTCAGAAAACTGGCCTAGGAATGCATTCCATCCCTTGCTTACCATTGACTTTAGGGTTTGTAACTCACATATTCTGGCTTTCTTTTTGCTAGCTTTATTTTCTTTAGACTGTCCAGCTTCAGTTTGTCTCTCCGAATATGCCTCCTTTTTCCGCTTTCCCTCCAGTCAGTGCGGACAGTAGGGAAGGTGTTGGATTTAAAATCCCCTCTTCCCCCGCAAGTTGTTGTTGCAATGATTTGCGGGGTAATGGTATGCGTTGTTACAACGTGGTCGTTGTAACAACCGCATTGTAACAACATGCGGGGTGACGGATGCGTAGTAAGGGGTGTTTCCCATCTCTCCCCTTGCCCAAAACCTCATTTACTGCATTGTTATGTTATAGACACATTGGGGCATATTTACAAAGTGCTCTCCCCACCACTGCATCATTTTTTTGATGCAGCGGCGGCACTTTCTTTGCTCCATATTTACAAGGTGACGCATCTAGGTAGATGCATCACTTTTCATTGTCCTGCGTTGGTTTTTACTTTTGTCAGAATCAGCTGTGTCCCATTAGTTATAATATATGCAAGCTGGGCATTCCCACCTACAATCCCCCGTAAAACTGATGCAGTGGTATTTATCACATTTTCCAAAAGTGACACAACTTCGGGAAGCGGGCCTCTGAACTTGGCCTGTGTCAAAATTCCTATGCCTCTAAATCCCAGCCATAGGAATGACGCATTGGCTGTGCAAATGTATCTGACCAGCTTGAAACAGTGTAATCTGCAATCAAAACACATCCACTTAAAAGGTAAGTGCACACATAAGGTAGGTAACACAGCAGATATCACATCACACACCATCAGAGACTTGTATGTACTGACATTGCACTTTCACATAATATGTCACACATACGTAGGCAAAGTGGTACACATAAGTACACTATGCCCACTTGTATGCGTGACATCCAGGACCAATGTAAGTTTTTCACCTTTTCACACTCTATTACATTGGTCCCCACGAATGAGGCTACTTGTGTTGGTCAAAACTGATGCTTTGCTATAGTTGCATCAGTCTTATGACCAACTACAACAATGTGCCACTTTTGGGCTGGATGCCTTGTGGCATCCTACTCAAGGATGAGTCAGAATTTCTGACACATCCTTTGGACCTTGCACCATGGAGCCCCATATTGTAAATATAGAACATCCATGGTATCTTAAGGTTTTTGACGCAGACGCAAGAAATTGTGATTCATTGCTGACTTGGTTCAGCAATGCGTTATTTCTTGTAAATAAGGCCCTTAGTATAGCTCAAATTACCCACGCCTGAAAAGAGTATCTCAAGTCTAGAGCACAAAGTAGGTAGAAGAGAGGAGACAGAGATTCAGAAGTGCCAGGTTTTGAGTGGATGTTTAGAGCAGGCAAAGTCCGAGCAAGACCGAATGTAAAAAGGGTGTCTGTTCCAATGATGGGAACCAAAGTAAGAGAAAGATTGACCACCATATTTGACTGCTTATTAAGAGTAAGAGTTGACCTTTCGATCTCAGATTCCTAGTAGAAAGATATGGGTGGAGTGTATTTTGAAGCTAGGCAGGGCCTTTACCAGAGACAGATTTGTATACCAGGAACATGGAACGTTTCCTTACCTTGAGCCAATTAAGAGATATTACAGTGGGCCCTGATGGAGAGCGGGGAGGAAGTTTTCATCAGACAGGCAGCGGTATTATGAACCACTTGTAACTTGGATAGTAGCGATTCATTTGCTGCTATCAGTAGGACTTTGTCATAATCTAAGCGGCTTACAATGAGTGCCTAAGCAAGAGTTCTTCTAGTGTGTAGCGGTAACAACTGAAAAACCTTTCTAAGCATGCACATAATACCAAAGCAGGCCCCGCAGGTTGAACCTACCTTCTCTCTCATCTAGAGATTGTCATCAATCAGGATGCTGAGATTTTTTACATCCTTTATAGGGTGAGGAGCTGTGCCCAATTTGGACAGCCACCAATCATCTGACCAGTACATGTGAGCCTTGCGGAAAAGCAATATCTCGGTTTTATCACTGTTTAGCTGAAGGCAATTCAGGGACATGCAGGAGGCAACATTCCTCATTCATGTCCCAAATCTGCTTTTGGTGGATTTAGGATTAGAACCCATGAAGATGATCAATTGCATATCATCTGTGTATGAGATGACTTCAAAACCGCATGATCTTTTCACTTGAGCTAATGGAGGTACATAGTTGTGAAAGCTTAGGGCTCAAAGAAGAGCCCTGCAGTACCCCTTTCTCTAAAGTCATGGTGCGAGATTTGAAGGACCCAAGATGTATTGTCTGAGTCCGATCGCTAAGGAAATATTTGAACCATCCTAGTGCTTTTCCTCTGGCACCAATCTCAACAAGTCTATGGACCATGATGGAGTGTGAGATGGTGTCGAAAGCAGAGGGTAGGTCAAGTAATAACAACATGTCAGGAAGACCCTCATCTAGGGAAAGTTTAATGGTGTTCAACACTGCTACCAATGCAGTTTTGGTACTATGTGACGCTTTGAAACCTGATTGGGAGGTGTCCAAGTTGGAGTTGTCCTCCACATAGAATGAAAGAAGTCTCCAATGTTTTGCTAAAATAAGAGAGCAGTGATATGGCTCTGTAGTTGGCGGGCTCAAGGGGATCCACATGGGGTTTCCACAAACTCGCTTTCTGTACACAGGCCTTTAATTCTTGTTCTTTTCTTGTCACATTTGCTGTGCATTCAAAGACAGAGTTCAAATGGCATGCTCTCTCTTCTGAGAAAGCTTGGCGTTTACATATCTTTGTCTGGTTTCAAAGTGAGAGAGTGAAGGATGTTTTTTTATAGCACACAATTGTTTTTACTGCGCTGATGTTTTAGAATATGTCAGAATTAGTACAAATGAAGCACATTATTTTTGTAATTCTGACATGTGGTAGAAGAAATAGTTAAATACGATCAAAACACATCAATACACTAGGTGATGGCATCTGCACACGTTGTTTGTGTGTAGTAAAACCGTATTTCAGTGCAAATGTAATTGTCATTTCAATTGAAAATATGTTGTCTGTAATGTCAGTGCACTACCATCCCATGCATACTCCACACTACGTCACTCCATTCCACTCAATGCCCTGCCACTCTATGCCACAACACTCCATTCTACAACACAACACACCACTCCACTCTATGCCCCTTCACTCCACATAACTTACCCCACTTCACTGTACTCAACTCAAGTCTACCTTCGTCCACTCCAATCTATCCCACTCCACTCCGATGTACCCCAATCTCTCCCACACTTAGCTACAATCTACCCCAATCTACTCCCCTCCAATCTACCCACTCCAATTTACCTACCTCAATTTAACCCATCTACCCCATTTCAAACTAATTCAATTTTCCCCACACTAACCCAATATATCCCACTCCACTCCTAGCTATTCCAATTTACTCCACTATGATCTAATCTATTCCCCTCCACCGCAATCTACCCCACCCCACTCCACTACAATCCAATCTACTCCACTACAATCTACCCTACTACACTACACTCCAATCTACTACACTCCAGTCTACCCCACTCCACTCAATCGGACCCAATCAACCCTACCCCACTCCATTTTACCCAACTCTACCCCAATCTACCACACTCCACTCAAATCTACCCCACTCTGCTCCAATCTACCCCACTCCACTCCAATCTACTCAACTCCACTCCAATTTACCCGACTCCGCTGCAATCTACCAACTCCTCTCCACTCTAATCAACCCCGCTCTACTACAATCTACCCCACTCCACCTCAATCCACCCCACTCCAATCTACCACAATCTACCCCACTCGAATGTACCAAAATCTACCCTGATTCACTCCAATCTACCACACTCCAATCCATGCAAACTACCACACTCCACTCACATCTACCCCACTCTGCTCCCATCTGACCAACTCCATCCCATTCCAGTCTATCCCACCCCATTCCACCCCAATCTACCCTGCTCCAATTTACTCATCCCCAATCTACCCCATCTACTCCACTCCAGTCCTTTCCAGTCCACTCCAATATACCCCACTCGACCCAAATATACCGCACTCCATACCATTCTACTCCATTTCACCCCGCTCCACCCCACCAAAATGAAATCTACTCCACCCCACTCTACCCCACACCAATCCAACCCACTCCAAACTACCCCATTTCAATAATCCCTCTTCAATCTACCCTACTCCAATCTACCCCACGCCATTCCAATCTACCATACTCGGATCCAGCAAATCTATCCCACTCCACCCTATCGTATCCCACTATACTCTACTCCTGTTGCCCAACCTATACCACCCCAATCCAATCTTGATTCCACTCCAATCTTGATTCCACTCAAATCTATCCAACTCCAATCCACCTCACTCGACTCCAACCTCCACTCTCCAATCCACCCAATCTATCACACTTTACTCAAATCTACCCCACTCCACTCTACCCAAATCCACTCCACTAAACTCCAATCTACTACTCTCCAATCTGTCACACTCCACACACATCTACCCTGCTACACTCCAATGTAACCCACTCCATCCCACTCCAATCCGCCCTCCCCACTCCACTCCAATCTACCCATCCCAATTCTACTCATCCAAATTAACCACATCTTCTGCACTCAGCCTAATGCACTCCGCCCTAACCTACCCCTCTCTACCCCAATCTACCCCACTCTTCAACAATCTAGCCCACTCCACCCCACTGAAATCTACTCCACCCCACCCCAATCCAACCCACTTCACTCTAATCTCCCCTACTCCAAATTACTTCATTCCAATTAATCCTCTTCAATTTACCCAACTCCATCATACCCCATGTCATTCCAATATACCCTACTCTAATCCACCCGATTTACCCCACTCCTCTCCACCCTATTTTGTCCCACTCCACTCCACTCTACCCCACTCCACTCCATTCTTCCACAATCTATCTCACTCTACTCTAATCTTGATTCCACTCCAATCTATCCAAATCCAATCCATCCCACTTCACTCCAATCTACCCCACTCCATTCTACCTCAATCTACCCCACTGCAATCTTCCAACTCCAATCCACCCAATCCACCCTACTTCACTCTATCCCACTCCACCACACTCCACTTTATTCCAATCTACCTCATGCCACCACAATCTACCCTGTTCCACCCCACTACCACAACTCCATCCCACACTAATCTACCTTACCCCACACCACCCAATCCTACCCCACTCCAATCTACCCCACTCTCATCTACCCTAATCAACTTCACTCCAAACTACTCCACCTTAACTCAATCTACAACAATGCAATCTACCCCACTCCAATGCACCCCACCCCATCCTGATCTACTCCACACCACTCTATCCAACTCCACTCCAATCTACTCCACTCCAGTCTACACTCTACCATAATCAACCCAATCTACCCCACTCCAATCTGCCCCACTCTAATCTACAATAATCCACCCAACTCCAATCTACCACAATCCACAGTGCTCCACTCCAATTTACCACTCTCCAATCCACCCAATCTAGCAAACTGTCCTCAAATCTACTCCACTTAACCCTACCCAAATCCACACCACTCAACTTAAGTCCAATTTACCACACTTCAACATGTGGTAAACACACACATCTACCCTGCTTCACTCCAATGTAACCCACTCCAATATGCTCTTCCCACTCCACTCCAATCTACCCACTCCCAATCTACCCACCCAAATGTACCCCATCTACTACACTCAATCTAATCTACTCCACTCCAACCTACTCCACTCTACCCCACTCTACCACAATCTAGCCCACTCCACCCCACTAACATCTACTCTACCCCAATCGAGTCTTACCCACTTCACTCTAATCTCCCCCACTCCAAATGACCTAATTCCAATTATTTGTCTTCAGTCTACCCCACGTCATTCCAATATACCCTATTCTAATTCACCCAATTTACCCACTCCCCCCCCTATTCTGTCCCACTCCACTCCACTTTACCCTAATCCAATCCAATGTTCCCCAATCTATCTCACTCTACTTGAATCTTGATTCCACTCCAATCTATCCAACTCCAATCCATCCCACTCCACTCCAATCTACTCCACTCCATTCTACCCCAATCTACCCCACTGCAATCTACCAACTCCAATCCACCCTACTCCACTCTACCCCACTACATTCCACTCTACCCAATCTACCCCAATCCAATCTACCCCATACCACCCAAATCTAACCAACTCCAGTCTAATCTAACCAACTCCACCCCACTCCATCCCATTCAAATCTACCCTACCCCACTCCACCCCTCCTTCCCCATTCCAATCTACCCCACTCCCATCTACCCTAATCTACTCTACTCCAATATACCCCACCCCAATCTACTCCACACCATTCTATCCAACTCCACTCCAATCTACTCCACTCCAGTCCACCCCACTCCATTCCAATCTACTCCACTCCAAACTACCCCACTCCTATCTGTCTCACACAATCTACCCCACTCTACTCCAAACTACCCTATGATAATCCACCCAGTCTATCCCACTCCAATCTACCCCACTCCACTCTACTCCACTCTACCCCACTTCACCCTAAACTACCCCACTCCGCTCCAATCTGCTCCTCTCCACTACAATCTACCCTACTCAATTCCAGTCTATCCCATTATAATCTACCCTACACCACTCCAATTGACTCCAATCCACTGCCCTCCACTCTTCCCCAGTCTACCCCACTAGACTAAAATCTACCCTAATATATCCCACTTCATTCTACTCCAATCTACCCCACTCCACTCCAATCCACCCCACTCCACCCCAATCTTCTCCACTTTACCCCAATCTACCCTAATTCTACCCCACTCCAATCTACTCCAATCTACCCCACTCCAGTCTACTCCACTCTTATGTACCCCACTCTACCCCAATCTCTCCCACTCTACCCCACTCCACCAAACCCCAGTCTACCCCACCCCATCCCAATCCATCTCACACCACTCAAATCTACTCCACACCCATTCTACCTCACTCCACTCCCCTCTATCCCAATCTACCCCTCTCCAAACTACCCCAATCTATCCCAACTTAATTCCATTCATCCCTACTATAATACATCCAAATTAACCATTCTAATTTACTCCACTCCATTCTTTCCCAATCTATCCCACTCCACTTGAATCTACCCCAATATATCCCACTCCACTCTACTCTAATTTACCCCAAACTACCCTACTCCTGTCTACCCCACTCTGGTCTACCCCACTCTTCTCTATCCCAATCTACTCCACTCCAATCTACCCCACTCCACGCCAATTTACCCCACTCCACCCTAATTCAATTTACCCCACTCCAATCTACCATGTTAATCTACCCAATTCCCCATTCCAATCTACTCCACACTCCACTTCAATCCACTGCAATATACCCCAGTCCGCCCCATTCCATTCTACCCCTCTACCCCACTCCACTCTACAACAATCTACCCCACTGCACTCTACCCCAATCTACCCGATTCCACTCTACTTCAAATTATCCCATCAAACATGTCACCACTAACCTTTATGTATTTGTGGGTGGTGAGCGCACACTGGTAAACAAATTAGAGTGTGAATATTTCGATATGCGTGCAGTGTTGCAAATATGCCTGCGTAGCATATGAGTGAGACCTAGTGAGTGGCCTAGTACTTGAAAAGATTACTAGGGCTGCAATCTGCACTGCAAATAAGTGTTTCTTCCATTCAATTCTGATTTTTAATCAAAACGATTTTCAAACAAAATATACATTATCAAATGCATATACTTTCATGCTTTTCAATTCTTGACATAAACAAACTAAGATTGAGAAAATTACATGTTTTCTGAACAGAACAAAATATAAATTGGCTTAAAACAACCAATGCATTTCGGGACTCTGTGTCTCTTCGTCAGGGGTATGCTGAAAAAAGAAAGCAAAAAAAGGAGAAAATTTCAAAGTCTGCACTTTTGGGATCAGATATGATATTAAGTACTATTATAATTTGTGAATGTGCTGTGCTCCCCTCACCAAAGTGATCGAAACCCATTCCGAATTATTTATAATACCTGATTATTCAACGCCGGTACTCTGGATTTCACAAGATCCAACCACTATGGAAAAAAACGCTATGTTGAAGAGAAGCCATGGTGCAAAGCAGCCACCCTTGTGTACAGAATGGTTAAAACACATTGCCAAAGCTAACAGCTCTTGCATAAGCGAGACCTATTGGCTTTGCCAATGCTTGTTCCTCACCACCTGTCTGTCTGGGGTTTCATTTAATCATTCTTCTTAGCATTATTTTGGACCCACCCTCCTCAGCATCCACATGCATCAAACTCTTTCAGTAGGCAACTTCAATCATCTCTCTTTAAGCAGCTACTAATTATTACAGAAGCCTTCTGAAACCACGTCCCTCTAGAGTGATCTGCGCCAATCTCTTTCAACAGCCTCAGCAACCCCATTCAAAAACCCTTTCAGGAAGCTCCTGCCATGCCAGTCATATCAGCAATTTCTTGTGCCCACCTCTATCAATAGATTTCGCAACAGCTTCCCTCAGCACTCAGCCACCTATAAAAACCTCTTTGTGCAGCATTCTCTTACCATCTCTCTCAGAAGACTTATGAACAACCTCTCTCAGCAGCCAACTGAAACAAATGTTTGCAGCTGCCTTTTGTCACTATCTCTCTCAGCAGTTACTTGCAACCATCTGTATAAGCAGACCTTCTAGACCCATGTGGCTCGGCAGCCACCTTTCACAACATATTTTTTGCAGATTACTGCAACCACATCTCAAAAGCCTTCGAGGGCCCCATCACTCAAACGCCGCCTCTCAGTCAGAAGACTTCTACAACAGTCTTTCTTAGGCGTCATCTAAGAAATCTTTCAGGGCAACCTCCAGCCTCCAACACTATCAAAAACATTTTTCAACATCCAGCAGGAGGCAGTTGCCTCCACTATCTTCTCACCAACCTAATCTAACCATGACTCCATCACCAGCCTAGTATGTTCATGACCCACAGCCTCTTTTTATACCTCTTCAAAAGCCTTTGTACATTCTTTGCACTTAGAAGCCCTCTGCAATATACACTCCACCAGCCTCCTGAAAGCAGTCCACGTTTATCTCAGAAGCGCCACTTCCCTCTCAAAAGCAACCCCAATTTGCTTAGGGTGAAGGTATAGTACTATGTCACCTGGTCATCACCTTTTCAGAACTAGTTTAGTTTTTATTGAGTAATCAACCCATCCTATACCCCCAGGCGAAGATGTGCACAGGAGCATAAGAACATTTTACCAGTGTTTTTTGAAGTGTTCTTAAGCATACATTATAAAAAGAATAAAAATAAGTTATGATTATGAGATATGATATCGCTAGTCTCACTATCCAAACTATTTATTTATAGCAATTCACCATATTAGTTATAAGCAAGGTTGGTCTTAAGGCAGTTGCAGACCAAATCAATAAACTGAAAATATTCACTTTATGGATTTCAATAGGACTCTGTGGGAGGCGGAATAAAAACCCTAACAGTCAGTAACACGAGAGTGAAAGAGAAATGGTCCTCTGGGCTGATCCTAGATGTGATTAACTCTGTTGTTTCAAAGCAATAACTGAAGGAGTTTGACCCAAAGTAATGAATGTCCATATGGATTTGATTCAAAGCTGGCTGGCTGTGTTTTCCTTATACAATTGGCCTTGGTTGTGCCAGTCCTAGAAAGGTACAATGATTGCTTTATTTCTGTTTATCCAATTTTTCATTGTCTACCGTGCATTCTGGCCATAAATCATCTTTATGACCAGCCCTATTTGTTCCCCTCTCTTACTGCACCCAACATCATTTTCACAGATACATAACTAACCACCTTTACATAAAATTTTATTTCTCTCCATTTACCAGAAATTGTCAAAAAAGCACCTAACCTTCTGCCTAATCAACGGATGGTGGGGAAAATTCACACTGTTTTCTTTTGCGTAATTATGCAAAATTCGAGAAAAATTATGCAAAATGCAAATCTGGAATATTAAGTTATATATTAGTGTGAATTGCATCCTTCCATCCATTTTTGATGTAAGTGTGCATTTCACTAAAAAAACATAGTGTTCCGCACATTTGCTTAGGTTCTGTTCATTCATGCTGTTCCCTTCTTTCCACAATAGAATACTTGAAGTTACAAGTTGTATAATACCATAATTTTAGAAATATTGTGTAACAAGTGTAACTCATGATACTGAAAATTACAGAAGATTACATAGGCATAAGGAGATTACCTACCTTGACTACTTATCACCGTTAGATTCAGTCACTTTCTATTGCTTCTCTCACACATCGTGACTGACTAGGCCCATTTTCAACAACAGATTTGTTGATTTTAGGATCTTGTAAAATGTATTGTTAGACCAGATATCCTTGATGTGGTATTCCCCCAAACTTCCTGCTTTCACTCCTCATGTTTTTCTGAATTTGATTCTGTTGGCTTTACGACTATTTCCTTCAAATTTGGTAAAACTGGTCTACACCTAATTGGCATATGTTATTTACTTGTGAGTACTCAGTATGTGGTACTCCATGTACCAAGAGCCTGTACATTAAATTCTACCAGTGGAGTGCTGCACTCATTCGGACAGACACTAAAGTAACACTTTCAAACCTTCTCAGGCCTGCCATTGCAGTTTTAAACTCTCATTTTGACCTGGAAAAATAAAGCTTTTGCCAGTCCTAAACCTTTATTTATAATATGTATAAGTAACCCTTAAGGTAGATCCTAAAGACTCAGAGGGCAGTGTTCATTATATATATTTTTTAAGGTAGGACATGTGTACATAGGTTTTACATGTTCAGGCAGTTAAAAACTCCCAAAGTCGTTTTTTATGGTTGTAAGGCCTAACTCTCCCAGTGATGAAGACTGGGTTAACTTATAACATTTGATAAGTGTTAACTTTGGATTGGGAGGAGATAGATGTATGCTGTTTACACTGAAATGGACTGTAATTCAAAATCCTCTTCGATGGTAAAGTCGATTTTAAATGACAATTCTGCAAATTCTACTTTTAGAAAGTTGCCATTTTCTTGTCCCAACCATTTGTTCCTTCTACCCGTGTTCAGGGTCACATGACTGTGAATAGTTCTGCTGCTGAGGATTTTGTTTACTTCCAGACAGCAACGATAAGGTGTGGACAGGATGGACCATCCTGACAGGAGGGGCTATACACGGCTATACCCAGCCCACTTACACTTCAAAGGGCTTTTCCTCCTGTACACATAAAAGGAGCTTGTCACCAGGCCTGTTTTGCCTTTTGGCAACCCAGACAGTTTTGAGCCTCAACATGGGAAGGGAAAGAACTTTCCAGAACCAGGTGTGAGGGTAGTACAGGGAGTCTTCTCACACAAAGGATGGCAGTAAGTATAATTATTGGACCACCAGAGCCAGCCAAGACTACTGGGACTTGTGGAAGTTAGAGGAGAGAGACTGCCCTGCAGCCAGAGGACTGTCCTGGTGCTTGAAGGTCAACCTTGTTGTTTGAGAAGGAAGACTAGAGCTGCTTGCCTTGATCCCAGGCTAACCCAGAGTAACTTGAGGGGTCTGTTAGCTGACCTCCTGTGTGATCTGCAGGAACACAACAAACTTCAGGGGCCCCTGTCCTACTTCCCAGCTGACCTGCTGCAACTGGACCTACCTTGACCTCACACTGAACCTGCCTGATCACTTCTGGCCTCTGTTGGAGTCTCCAATGTCGGCAAAAGTGGGGAAAGTATAAAACTTCGGAGGGGGTTAGATTTACCCTTTCCACTCCCAATCTAGGTAACAGTAGGGGAAGTGTTGGACTATGGAGGTGTCAATTGTGTCATTCTCACTCCACTGTAAGCAAAAGCAGGGACTGTGTTGAACTTTGGAGAGGTTAGATTAACTATTCCCAATCCAACATAAGTAAACGTAGGGAAAGTGGAGGACTTTGAAGGGGTAAGATTTACAAGTCCGTCTCCCCTTTATGAAGCCAGATTGATCTGGGTGGATTAATGCAGGCATCAGGTTCTCTATTCTTGTGGCCAGTAAGGCTGAGAACAGCTTAGCATCTAAATATAATAGTGCAATTGGCTTGTAAGAGGCGCAGGTCTGTGGGTTTTTCCCTGTCTTGGTAATAACGGTGATTGCTGCCTCAGCCTGGAGTTCGCCACTGTTAGACCTGGCACATTGGCGTGGGTCTCCCTTCCACTTTTTCGCTTTTGCCTCATGTATTTTTGCTGGTGTTAGTTGCTCAGGGCACTGTGCCACTGCTGTCCACTGCCACAGTGCAAGTGCTCCCTATTGTAAATTAAGGTATAATTTGTGATTCCATGATTGGTTGGTTTGGTTTACTTGTCAGACCCTAGTACAGTGCACCAGGAGTGCCCAGGGCTTGTAAATCCAAATACTGCTGGTGGGCTTGCAGCACTGGTTGTGCCACCCACAGAAGCAGCCTGTAAACATGTGTCTAAGCTCTGCCATTGCAGAGCCTGCGTGCAGTCTGGTACTGTCCTGCTGACTGGGCAAGTGCAACCACTTGCCAGTCCCTAAAACTTCCCTTTTCTTCATATCAGATACCCCTATGGTAGGCCCAAGGGCAGGGTGCATTGTAAGGATAAGGTAGGACATGCCCTGATGTGTGTGGCATGTTCTAATAGTGAATTACAGCCATTTTCGTTTTTCACTATTGCAAGGCTACCTGTTCTCCATAGGCCAGAATGGGCAGATTGGTTATTACATTTTATAATCCTAACTGACTCAGAGAACATGGTAGAAATTCGAATTTAGTATGCCTGAACTCAGGATGATAAAATACACCTTTTAGTAAAGTTGGTTTTAACATTCTGTGTTTGAAAATGCCACTTTTAGAAAGTAGGCCTTTTCTTGTCTAACCATTCAAACCTGCCTCTGCTAGTCTGTGTGTATTCCTTTGTCTGGAGTTAGAGTGACAGGGCTGGGGAATTCCAGGAGACAGGGTGAGGTGCCCCAGTGGTGAATAGAGAGATCTGCATCTATATGGGTGGGAGGAGTTGCACCTGGGACCTGAATAGGGCTGGGCCTGCCTTCCACAATGCCGGCTCCACCTCCTGGAGAGCGGCTAATGTCTCTGCCCTGCACAGTGAATGAAGAGAAGGAATCCTGTCAACAAAGTGCTCCAGGGCTGTACTTGCCTTCCACAATGCTGGCTCCACCTCCTGTGGGGCGCCTAATGTTTCTGCCCTGCACTGTGAAAGGAAAGGAGAAGTCTGGTAAACAGAGTGCTCAGGAACTGGTTTGGACTGGGCAAAGGCCCCTCTGCCTTCAGAGGACAAAGGATTTCTGGGTATAAATATTGGGACCCTGATCCCAAGAACTTAGATCACTTTGGGAAAACAAGAAGAACCTCTGCTGAGGGAGGAACCAGAAGAAGCTGAGGAGGAAACTATCCCTGGCCTGGGGGATTGGCCTGCAGTGGTTGCCTTACTGCCAAAGAGAGGAGAAAGGAACTTTCTGTGTACTTTTGCTCTACTTGTGAAGGATCTCCAAGGGCTTGGAAAAGAGCTTGCCTCCTGCTGAAGTCTCAGTAACAACAAACTTTACCCCCCAGCTCACCAGAGTTCCTTGGAAGTGCCTGCTGCTGTTGTTGGGCCTTCTGAGAGACTGCGTGTCGCAAGGAGCTGGAAGCGCGACTCAAGAAGGAGAAGCGTGCCGCCGTCGGAGCTGTTGTCGTCGCATCTCATAAAGTGTGTCGCCGCTGCAGAATGCCATCGAGTGGAAGCGTCTCGCATCATCCAGGAAGTGTCTCGCAACGCCGAAGAAGCGTGTCGCCATAGCAGCCATCGTAGCTGACGCATTGCACCGCATCAAGAGAAGAGTCTCGCATCGAGGAAGAAGCGTGTCACCATCGCAGCCATCGTAGTTGTCGCATTGCACCACATCAAGAAAAGCGCCTTGCATCCACGGAGAAGCGTGCCGCCGTCGGAGCTGCTGTCGTTGCATCGTGTAAAGGGGTGTCGCCGCGGCAACATCGCATTGAGCGGAAGCGTCTCGCAAACGTCGGAGAAGAGTGTCGCTGCCAAGGCCGCTGTCGTCGCATCGCGTAAAGGGTGGCGCCGCTGCAGCTGACGCATCGAGTCGAGTCTTGTCGCAACATCGGGGAAGCGTACCGCATCTGGAAGATCTTCACGTCTTTATTTCTTTGCACCAAAAACGTAATTGCATCAACATCATTGCAACACTTTTGTTGCCCTGCGTCTCACATCTAAAAGGTACATTGACTTAAAGTGTTGCATTTAAGAACTTAAGAGAACTAAGCAAAATCCTACCATCTAAAGTAACAGTATTGTGTGTTTTTGTCGTTTAATGGTCTTGTGATAAATCTATATAAAGAATACTTATTTTTAATATAAAATCTGTGTGGTGTCCATTTGTAGTGTTGTCACTTGGTTACTGTATGTGTTCACAAATGCTTTACACACTACCTCTGAGATAAGCCTGTCTGCTCGTGCCAAGCTACCAAGGGGGTGAGCGGGGGTTATTTTAGGAGTTTACCCCCTTACCCTGACTAGAGGAGAGGGTCCCTATTTGTCATAAGTGCATACCTGTGCCAACTAGAGACCCCCGAGACTAACATTGGTGGTCAGCGGTGAGGATTCTGTACTTGCATTTGTGACTCATGTACAGTGATTGGTGAACACTACTTAGTGAGTGCAGACCTTAACGCAACCAATACTTGTTGGTAGATTTCTTTTTGGGACTTTCTATTTTTGAGTACTGCCAAGATTAACCACCATGGAGAGAGCAGCATCCATAGTCTCTGTTGATAATGAATGGGAATGGGAAGAAGAGAAACTGGAAAGCTACAAAGTACAACAGCTGAAATTCTTTTGCAAAAAATTTAATGTTTGCACTACTGGATGCAAAAACAAGGCAGAGTTCTACAAGGCGTTGAGGGCCTGGGTAGAAGCAAGGAATGCCACTGATGATGATAATGCAGAGGAGCAGCTGGATGGGCCAGTGGGTCCAAGAGGAAGGAGAACCTCTTCCCCTGCCGGTAGCAGTGTTTCTGGTAAAAGTCTATCTCCAGAGGAGTTGGCAGATAGAAAAGAGTGTAGGATGCATGAAATTGAGCTGACCAAGCTCAAGTTAAGTGGGCAGTTAGAATTTGAAATGCAATGTAGAAAGTTAGCCCTAGAAGAAAATAAGCTACAATTTGAACACGAACAGATTTTGAGGGAGTTGGAGTTGAAAGCCCAGAGCGTAGGGAGTACTCCCTCTGGTGGCAGCACACCATCAATGCCTGTGGAAACTAGAGTATATATCCCTAAGGATGTAGTAAAAGATTTTTTTTTAAATGATGATATTGGGCAGTGGTTCAAGGCCTATGAGGTAGCCATGTCTTCCCACCGGGTCCCTGAGAAGGATTTGGGAGCGGGGTTGTGGGGACGGTTCCTTAGTGAGGGGCGGAACACACTGCTAGACCTGCCTTCTGATGTCTATAATTCCTATCCCCACATGAAAGATGCATTGATGTCTAGATATGGTTTGACCCCTGAGATATACAGATAGATGTTCAGGGGTTGCACAAAGATAGCAAACAGTACCTATGTTGAATATGTGACTTTTTTTCTGCACAGCATTGGATGGTTGGGTGAAGGGTAGCAAAGTCAATGATTTTCAGGGACTGCTTGATTTGATTGCATGGGAGCACTTGTCAAGTAACTGTTTTCCTGAGCTACGCCAGCACCTGATTGATAGTAGGCTGACTAATCCTAGGAAGCTTGCTGAGGAGGCGGACCACTGGGTCAGTACCAGGGTCCACAAGGGTCACATGGGAGACTCAGCCAAGAGTGGGCTGGGTCCCCAGCAGAAGAGTGGGGGGATGAGGGTAAACAGAGGGAGTTCCATGAGAGGCCCCAACGTAATCCCCAAGGGAACCAAGGGAAAGGTTCTCAGCCTCCCCCCCAGAAACCGTCAGGGGCCCGACAGGTCCACCTGTTCAAAGAGGGCCCCCGAGATGCTACAAATGTGTAGAACTGGGTCATTTTGCCAATGATCCCAAGTGTCGCCTGTTTTGAAAACCAGTACCCACTGGTGCAGCCCCCTGGCAGATGGCTAGTGTAGCCCTGGGTGAGGAGATGGGTGCCCAAGGTGGGTGGGGTCCCGCAGAGATGTCCCTTGTCTCCCTAGGAGACTGTGAGGTGGTCCCTAGGACCCAGCTGCCTGATAACACTAAAAAATACAGGCAGTGGGTGACCATCAATGGCCATAGAGTGGAGGCTCTGAGGGACAAAGGGGCCAGTGTGACAGCTGTCAAGTGTCACCTGGTGTCTCAAGAGCAGGTTGTCCCTGGAGCATTCTACCCAGTTGTTGCCGCTGAAAACACAGAGAGTCACTGCAAGGTGGCTCAGGTTCCCTTTGAGTGGGGGGTGTCTCTGGTACTCTTCAGGTAGCTGTGAGGCCCACCATGCCTGTTGACTGTTTGTTAGGGAATGACTTGGAGAGCTCACCTTGGGCGAAGGTGGAGCGGAATGCACATTTAGAAATGTTGGGTATGCCTGACTGGGCGTGTGTGACCACCCCGTCAATGGCAGCGAGTAAAGGTGCTCAAGAGGACCTGGAGCCTGAGAGGGAGGCCCAGGTACCTGCCGTCAAGAGTAGAGGCTGGGAGCGTGGGAAACCGGCCCCGAAGTTCCCATGGTCCAGGAGGGAGCAGACCCCGAGGGGGATGCCCTGGAGCCAACAGGGGGACAGGTAGCCGAACTGGGGGACCTGCCTGAGCTGACCCATTGGCAAGGGGCAGAAAGAATGCCCTTCTCTTGTGGGTCTGCGGCAACAGGCTACAGGCCAGGCAGCAGGTGATCAGTCTGGATCCCATTGGATCTACTGGGATTATGATCTCCTGTATACAGAGCCTAAGGTTGCTGAGCCTGAGTCAGCCCATGTGCTGGTGGTACCCCAGCACTTCAGAGCCCTCCTACTGGGACTAGCTCATGATGTTCCATTGGCAGGACATTTGGGGCAGTACAAGACCTTTGAAAGGCTTGTCACCCATTTTTATTGGCCCCAAATGCGCAGGAGTTCAGACACTCACTGCAGGATGTGTCAGACTTGCCAGGCAAGTGGGAAGAGTGGGAGGAAGCGCAAGGCTCCTCTCCAGCCATTCCCTGTAGTCAGCACCCCTTTGAACGGGTGGGTATTGACATTGTGGGGCCACTGGACCCCAAGACAGCCATGGGCAACAGGTTCATCCTGGTCTTGGTGGACCATGCCACCCGGTACCCGGAAGCCATACCTCTGAGGACAGTGATGGCCCCTGTGGTGGGACGAGCAGTGATGGGAATTTTCTCCAGAGTGGGATTCCCTTGCGAGGTAGTGTCTGACCGGGAAACCAACTTCATTTCCAAGTATATGAAGTCCCTGTTGCAGGAGTGTGGTGTAACCTACAAGTTCACCACGCGTTACCACATTCAAGGAAGCGGGTTGGTTGAGACATTCAACCGAACCCTTAAAGGCATGATTATGGGTCTTGAGGAACCTATGAGGCGTAAGTGGGAAGTCCTCTTACCATGCCTGCTCTTTGCTTACCGTGAGGTGCCACAGAAATCTCTAGGGTTCAGTCCCTTTGAGCTTCTCTATGGATACCCCGTAAGAGGTCTGGTCAAAGAAGGCTGGGAGCAATCTCCCAGGAAACCTTCCCAGGATGTATATAGCTACATGCTGGACTTTCGGAACCAGACTAGGCATTTCAGACAACTCGCTGAGGCTAATCTGGAAGCCAGCCAGGAGGAGATGAAGTGGTGGTACGACCAGAATGCCACTCTGGTTGAGCTTCAGCCTGGACAGAAGGTGTGGTTCATGGCCCCAGTGGAGCCCTGTGCGCTCCAAGATAAGTGGACCGGCCCCTTTGAGGTTGTGGAGCGCAAGAGTCCGGTTACCTACTTGGTGGATTTGCGGTCTCCCAGGAACCCCTTGAGGGTCCTGCATGTCAACCGCCTGAAGCCCCACTTGGAGAGGTCCCAAGTGGGCATGCTCTTGGCAACAGATGCTGGGATGGAGGAGGAGACCGAGCCTCTTCCTGACCTCCTGTCAGTCAGAGAGCAAGATGGGTCAGTGGATGGTGTCAACCTCTCTTCCACCCTGACCCCTGAGCAACAGAATGACTGTCACCAGTTGCTGGGACAGTTTTCTGATCTGTTCTCCCTGGTTCCTGGTGTCACTGATTGGTGCGTCCATGAGGTGGACACTGGGGACAGTACACCTGTGAGGCACAAGGCCTACAGAGTGACTGAAAGGGTAAGGGCTTGCATCAAGGAGAAGGTCTCCAAGATGCTTGCGCTGGTGGTAATTGAGTCCTCTAGCAGTCCTTGGGCCAGCCCAGTGGTCTTGGTCCCAAAGGCTGCTGCGCCGGGTGCCACACCCGAACTCCGGTTCTGTGTGGACTACCGAGGGCTCAATGCAGTCACCAGGACTGATGCACACCCCATCCCCAGAGCTGATGAGCTCATAGATCAGCAAAGGGCTGCACGGTACCTCAGCACGTTTGACTTAACATCTGGGTACTGGCAGATCACCTTGACCGATGGGGCAAAGGAGAGGTCAGCATTCTCCACACCAGATGGACGCTACCAGTTCCGGGTGATGCCCTTTGGGATGAAGAATGCCCCTACCACCTTTCAGAGGTTGGTCAACCAGGTTTTGGCTGGACTAGACTCATTCAGTGCCACCTACCTGGATGACATTGCAGTGTTTAGCGCCAGTTGGGAAGAACATCTGTGCCACCTCTGGGAAGTGTTGATGGCACTGTGGAGGGCAGGCCTCACGATCAAGGCGGGTAAGTGCCAGATCGGGCAGGGTTCCGTGGTGTACTTGGGACACCATGTAGGGAGTGGCCAGGTGGCGCCCCTACAGCTCAAGATTGAAACCATCCTGGCTTGGGAGCCGCCCAAAACCCAGACAGGGGTGAGAGCCTTCTTAGGACTCACGGGTTACTACAGGAGGTTTGTCAAGGGGTATGGCAACATTGTTGCACCCTTGACAGCGCTGACTTCCAGGAAGCAGCCCAAGAAAGTGATTTGGACTGACACCTGTCAGGAAGCTTTTGAGGCCTTAAAAACTGCTATGTGCACAGCGCCCGTGCTCTTGGCACCCAACTTCTCCAAGGAGTTCATAGTGCAAACAGACGCTTCAGAGCATGGTGTGGGGGCTGTTTTATCACAGATGAATGAGGAGGGCCTAGATCAACCTGTAGCCTTCATCAGTAGGTGGTTATTTCCACGGGAACAGAGGTGGAGTGCTATTGAGCGTGAGGCTTTTGCTGTGGTCTGGGCACTGGAAAAGCTGAGACCCTACCTGTTTGGGAATCACTTCCGGGTTCAGACAGACCACAGGCCCCTCAGATGGTTGATGCAGATGAGGGGTGAGAATCCAAAGCTGTTAAGGTGGTCCATTTCCCTACAGGGGATGGATTTCACGGTGGAACATCGTCCCTGTGCAGAACACGCCAATGCTGATGGTCTGTCCAGATTTTTCCGCCTTAGTGATGAGAACTCCCAGGAGGTAGGGTAGTTCTCCCCACATTTCAGCTGGAGGGGACACGTGTTAGACCTGGCACAGTGGCGTGGGTCTCCCTTCCACTTATTCGCTGTTGCCTCAGGCATTTTTGCTGTTGTTAGTTGCTCAGGGCACTGTGCCACTGCTGTCCAGTGCCACAGTGCAAGTGCTCCCTATTGTAAATTAAGGTATAATTTGTGATTCCATAATTGGTTGGTTTGGTTTACTTGTCAGACCCTAGTACAGTGCACGAGGAGTGCCCAGGGCTTGTAAATCCAAATACTGCTGGTGGGCTTGCAGCACTGGTTGTGCCACCACGTGTAAACATGTGTCTAAGGTCTGCCATTGCAGAGCCTGTGTGCAGTCTGGTACTGTCATGCTGACTGGGCAAGTGCACCCACTTGCCAGTCCCTAAACCTTCCCTTTTCTTCATATCAGACACCCCTATGGTAGGCCCAAGGGCAGGGTGCATTGTAAGGATAAGGTAGGACATGCCCTGATGTGTGTGGCATGTTCTAATAGTGAATTACAGCCATTTTCGTTTTTCACTATTGCAAGGCTACCTGTTCTCCATAGGCTAGAATGGGCAGTTTGGTTATTACATTTTATAATCCTAACTGACTCAGAGAACATGGTAGAAATTCGAATTTAGTATGCCTGAACTCAGGATGATAAAATGCATCTTTTATTAAAGTCGGTTTTAATATTCTGTGTTTGAAAATGCCACTTTTAGAAAGTAGGCATTTTCTTGTCTAACCATTCAAACCTGCCTCTGCTAGGCTGTGTGTATTCCTTTGTATGGAGTTTGAGTGACAGGGCTGGGGAATTCCAGGAGACAGGGTGAGGTGCCCCAGTGGTGAATAGAGAGATCTGCATCTAGATGGGTGGGAGGAGTTGCACCTGGGACCTGAATAGGGCTGTGCCTGCCTTCCACAATGCCGGCACCACCTCCTCGGGAGCAGCTGATGTCTCTGCCCTGCACAGTGAATGAAGAGAAGGAATCCTGTCAACAAAGTGCTCCAGGGCTGTACTTACCTTCCACAATGCTGGCTCCACCTCCTGTGGGGCGTCTAATGTTTCTGCCCTGCACTGTGAAAGGAAAGGAGAAGTCTGGTAAACAGAGTGCTCAGGAACTGGTTTTGACTGGGCAAAGGCCCCGCTGCCTTCAGAGGACAAAGATTTCTGGGTATAAATATTGGGACCCTGATCCCAAGAACTTAGATCACTTTGGGAAAACAAGAAGAACCTCTGCTGAGGGAGGAACCAGAAGAAGCTGAGGAGGAAACTATCCCTGACCTGGGGGATTGGCCTGCAGTGGTTGCCTTACTGCCAAAGAGAGGAGAAAGGAACTTTGTGTGCACTTTTGCTCAACTTGTGAAGGATCTCCAAGGGCTTGGAAAAGAGCTTGCCTCCTGCTGAAGTCTCAGGAACAACAGACTTCACCCCCAGCTCCCCAGAGTTCCTTGGAAGTGCCTGCTGCTGTTGTTGGGCCTTCTGAGGGACTGCGTGTCGCAAGGAGCTGGAAGCGCGACTCAAGAAGGAGAAGCGTGCCGCCGTCGGAGCAGTTGTCGTCGCATCTCGTAAAGTGTGTTGCCGCTGCAGCGTCGCATCGAGCAGAAGCGTCTCGCTTCATCCAGGAAGTGTCTCGCAACGCCGAAGAAGCGTGTCGCCATCGCAGCCATCATAGCTGACGCATTGCACCGCATCAAGAGAAGAGTCTCGCATTGAGGAAGAAGCGTGTCGCCATCGCAGCCATCATAGTTGTCGCAAGGCACCGCATCAAGAAAAGCGCCTCGCATCCACGGAGGAGCGTGCCGCCATCGGAGCTGCTGTCGTCGCATCACGTATAGGGGTGTCGCCGCGGCAACATCGCATCGAGCGGAAGCGTCTCGCAAACGTCGGAGAAGAGTGTCGCTGCCAAGGCCGCTGTCGTCGCATCGTGTAAAGGGTGACGCCGCTGCAGCTGAAGCATCGAGTCGCCATCGCAGCCATCATAGCTGACGCATTGCACAGCATCAAGAGAAGAGTCTCGCATTGAGGAAGAAGCGTGTCGCCATCGCAGCCATCATAGTTGTCGCAAGGCACCGCATCAAGAAAAGCGCCTCGCATCCACGGAGAAGCGTGCCGCCATCGGAGCTGCTGTCGTCGCATCACGTATAGGGGTGTCGCCGCAGCAACATCGCATCGAGCGGAAGCGTCTCGCAAACGTCGGAGAAGAGTGTCGCTGCCAAGGCCGCTGTCGTCGCATCGTGTAAAGGGTGACGCCGCTGCAGCTGAAGCATCGAGTCGAGTCTTCTCGCAACATCGGGGAAGCGTACCGCATCTGGAAGATCTTCACGTCTTTATTTCTTTGCACCAAAAACTTCATCGCATCAACATCGTTGCAACACTTTCGTTGCCCTGCGTGTCGCATCTTAAAGGTACATTGACTTAAAGTGTCGCATTTAAGAACGTAAGAGAACTAAGCAAAATCCTACCATCTAAAGTAACAGTATTGTGTGTTTTTGTCGTTTAATGGTCTTGTGATAAATCTGTATAAAGAATACTTATTTTTAATATAAAACCTATGTGGTGTCCATTTGTAGTGTTGTCACTTGGTTACTGTATGTGTTTACAAATGCTTTACACACTGCCTCTGAGAAAAGCCTGTCTGCTCGTGCCAAGCTACCAAGGGGGTGAGCAGGGGTTATTTTAGGAGTGTACCCCCCTACCCTGACTAGAGGAGAGGGTCCCTATTTGTCACAAGTGCATACCTGTGCCAACTAGAGACCCCCAAGTCTAACAGACACTATGGTATCCTCCGCTATCGCATTAAATTGAGAGGTGAGGTGTGGTGTAAGCTCCGACACGTTTGTTGGCCTGCAGTGGTTGCCTTACTGCCAAAGAGAGGAGAAAGGAACTTTGTGTGCACTTTTGCTCAACTTGTGAAGGATCTCCAAGGGCTTGGAAAAGAGCTTGCCTCCTGCTGAAGTCTCAGGAACAACAGACTTCACCCCCAGCTCCCCAGAGTTCCTTGGAAGTGCCTGCTGCTGTTGTTGGGCCTTCTGAGGGACTGCGTGTCGCAAGGAGCTGGAAGCGCGACTCAAGAAGGAGAAGCGTGCCGCCGTCGGAGCAGTTGTCGTCGCATCTCGTAAAGTGTGTTGCCGCTGCAGCGTCGCATCGAGCAGAAGCGTCTCGCTTCATCCAGGAAGTGTCTCGCAACGCCGAAGAAGCGTGTCGCCATCGCAGCCATCATAGCTGACGCATTGCACCGCATCAAGAGAAGAGTCTCGCATTGAGGAAGAAGCGTGTCGCCATCGCAGCCATCATAGTTGTCGCAAGGCACCGCATCAAGAAAAGCGCCTCGCATCCACGGAGGAGCGTGCCGCCATCGGAGCTGCTGTCGTCGCATCACGTATAGGGGTGTCGCCGCGGCAACATCGCATCGAGCGGAAGCGTCTCGCAAACGTCGGAGAAGAGTGTCGCTGCCAAGGCCGCTGTCGTCGCATCGTGTAAAGGGTGACGCCGCTGCAGCTGAAGCATCGAGTCGCCATCGCAGCCATCATAGCTGATGCATTGCACAGCATCAAGAGAAGAGTCTCGCATTGAGGAAGAAGCGTGTCGCCATCGCAGCCATCATAGTTGTCGCAAGGCACCGCATCAAGAAAAGCGCCTCGCATCCACGGAGAAGCGTGCCGCCATCGGAGCTGCTGTCGTCGCATCACGTATAGGGGTGTCGCCGCAGCAACATCGCATCGAGCGGAAGCGTCTCGCAAACGTCGGAGAAGAGTGTCGCTGCCAAGGCCGCTGTCGTCGCATCGTGTAAAGGGTGACGCCGCTGCAGCTGAAGCATCGAGTCGAGTCTTCTCGCAACATCGGGGAAGCGTACCGCATCTGGAAGATCTTCACGTCTTTATTTCTTTGCACCAAAAACTTCATCGCATCAACATCGTTGCAACACTTTCGTTGCCCTGCGTGTCGCATCTAAAAGGTACATTGACTTAAAGTGTCGCATTTAAGAACGTAAGAGAACTAAGCAAAATCCTACCATCTAAAGTAACAGTATTGTGTGTTTTTGTCGTTTAATGGTCTTGTGATAAATCTGTATAAAGAATACTTATTTTTAATATAAAACCTATGTGGTGTCCATTTGTAGTGTTGTCACTTGGTTACTGTATGAGTTTACAAATGCTTTACACACTGCCTCTGAGAAAAGCCTGTCTGCTCGTGCCAAGCTACCAAGGGGGTGAGCAGGGGTTATTTTAGGAGTGTACCCCCCTACCCTGACTAGAGGAGAGGGTCCCTATTTGTCACAAGTGCATACCTGTGCCAACTAGAGACCCCCAAGTCTAACAGACACTATGGTATCCTCCGCTATCGCATTAAATTGAGAGGTGAGGTGTGGTGTAAGCTCCGACACGTTTGTTTTATAAAAGTGCACTGTCAAACCATCGGGCCCAGGGGATTTGTGTGGTTTGAGTTTCGAAATTGCCTGTCCCACTTCCTCGGGAGTGATCGGGCCATTTAGTTGATTGTTTTACGAGAGCGGGACTATGGGCAGATCTAGGGGGTCCAAATATTGTTGTTGCAGTTCTTTGTGTGCCTGTGTAAAGATCTTTATAGAACCCTCCAAACATGCATGCCTTTACATCGTCTGTATGCGTTAAGTTGCCTTCCCCATCACAAATGCCCCCTATGTATTCTCGTTACATCTTTACGCATAGCTGTCTAGCTAGATGAGTTCCCACTTTGCCCCCCTGGGCATAGGCTATCTGACGGAGCCGTAGTAGAGTGTATTCTGCCCTATTTGTATAAATAGCCTTGATTTTTCCCTTCAGTGCACTGAGCTGGCGTTGTAAAGTCCGGGAGGGCATCTTCTTATGGTCTCTCTCTACTCTCTCCAGTTCGGCCTCCAGTTCCACTCTTTCCTTCGGCCTCTACTTATCCAGTGTGGAATTTAATTCAATACATTTGCCTCTGAGGACCGCTTTGAAAGCGTCCCAGTTGTTTTGGGGTGATGTGGCCTGGGGTTGGTTTAACTCAAAGTATTCATTAATTGTTGCTCTCAGTTTGTCCTGGAGAACCCTGTCCCTGGTTACAGAGATCGGGAAATAGCATCTATGTGTGCCTGCCACGTTGCATCCCCAACACAGGCTGATTGTAACTAAACTATGATCTGAAATTGTGATTGGGAGTATCTTTGCTGCTTGGAGAGAGCCCAATAGGGATTGACTTACGAATATGTGATCCAACCTAGAGTATGTCAAATGTACGTGTGAGAAGAAGGTGTAGTCTTTGGTGGTTGGGTGTAACGTCTGCCACGCATCCCTAATACCTAAGGCTTGTATGTAGGTCTAGTAGGGAGGTCATGAACGCTGGCTGGCCTGTGTTCGGTGCGTAAGCTGATATGAATGTGTATTGCCTACCTCTGTTTCCCCTTTACCATGATCACTCTGCCCTCTCTGTCTGCCTTTATGGCTTCTGGTTGGAATTTTACCGGGCTACGACACATCAGGTCTAGTAGGTAGGCTATGAACACTGGCTGGCCAGTGTTGGGTGCGTAAGCTGAGATGAATGTGCATTGCCTACCTCTCAGTTTCCCCTTTACCATGATCACTCTACCCTCTCTGTCTGCCTTTATAGCTTCCAGTTGGAGTTTTACCGAGCTACGAAACATCAATGCGACTCCCTTCTGTTTAGAGCTAGCAGAAGATCTATAAATTAAGGGGTAGCTTTTGTGGCGGAGTCGCAGCTCCTCCTTTTTTTTAGATGCGTTTCCTGCAACGCAACCACCTCAAACTTGTGATCTGTCAGGTATTTCCATATTTTTTGCCATTTGAGAGGCGAGTTCAGACCTTTTACATTCCATGAGGCTATTGATACCATCTCGTAGTCACACACTCCCTCCTCCTCTCATGCACCCCTTTTGCAGCCAACAGTTTCCCCCCAAACCTCTGCCGTCTTGATCAAAAACTATCCAAGCATGCATCGCAGTGACCCCCTGTAGTACCATCACGCATGGGTTGTCCGATTGTCCCTTGTGTCCACCACCCATTCCCCTCCCCCGTAAAACAAAGGGAACAAATAACCAAAGAAAACTTGTGCTGAGTATCCCCTGGATCCCCAGCCGGTCCAATCTTGGAGGCTGAGATCATAGTAATGGGCGGATGTCGCGTAGACTAGGTTCCGCCGTCATTCCACCCCTGTGCCTGCATATCCAGAGGTATTGCTGCCCTGTTATAAAGGTGTAGCACTCACAGTGGCCCTCATTGTCGCTTTATCTTCATTTTTGGCTGGGCTTGACTTTGGAGATCGTGTGCCAATGAGAGGTCGTGCCTTTTGTAGTGCCCGGCCATTTCGAGGGCCCCTGGCCGCCCTCAACTTCGGGGTTTGGAAGACCCAGGATGCGAAGGCCTTCCTCCAGGCCAGAGATGTGGTGGGATTTATTATTAAATTCGAAGGCCAGACCAAAGGGGAATGTCCATCTGTACCTCATGTTGTCCTCTCGAAGCTTAGATGTTATCGGTCTGAGTTGTTTTCTGTGTACTAATGTAGAGGGGGCCAGATCCTGGAACAGCAGACACTTGCATCCTTGGAAAGAAGTCTCTTCTTTCTTTCTTGTGGCTTGTAGGATCGCTTCTTTCGTTTTAAAAGAGTGAAGCTTGACAAGAAAGTCGAGTGCCCAGCGCCGTTCGCCTGACTGCTGATTCCCCACGCGATGTGCCCTATCAATCCTAATCTTCATATGGCGCGGCCTCAATATCTCAGCAAAAAGTCCCTCAATGAAGGCTTCCAGGTCCGGCTCCTCCGCTCCTTCTTCTAGGTCGCTTATTCTAATGTTCTCCCTCTGGGACCTGTTTTCTAAATCTTCTGCCTTCATGAGCACCTGTTGTAGTTGTCTCTGAAGTTCCTGTTCTCTTTCGCCTAACGTCAGTGTGCAATTGTCCAACTCTTGTTGCCTGACCCTCTATCTCCAGGACTCTAGTGCCTACGGAATCCACATCTGCTGGAGCGCAGTCATGCATTCGGTGAGGTCGGATTTTAGCTGGTCCAGGGATGCCCGTATATCGTGCTTGATCACTGTGCAGAGCTAAGATTTGAATTCCCTGAGTGAGGCCACCAGGTCCCCCTGGTGAGTGCCATCATGCTGGATTGTCCTCCTTCAGCAATGACTCTCTCTCAGTTCAATATTTGGCGGCCATCTTATGGTCAGTCATGTAATGTGTCCCCGGGGGCACCGGAGCGCTGCTCAGCTGCTTTTAACGTGTTTTGCATGCCAGCTTGTATTCCAAATCTCCTATCCCCAGCATATTACACATTTTGGCTCCTTGTCAAGCCTCTGGTGCACCTCAGGTCCGAGCGCCGTCTTAGGGTCAGACTCGTCCCTCAGAGTTCACCCCTGCTCAGATTCTGTTCAATCCAGTGACGGTGTGATTGATCTCGGGTGGGCGCCCCAGCACCGGTATTCACAAGTGCATCGCTCAGTGCTGCCCCGCAGCCCCAGCTCACCTCTCCAGAAGGCCGGGTAAGTCACTGCCGTGTCACTCGCACGCTCCCCAGGGCGGCTTTCCATTCACTGTGTGGGGGCTCTTCACTGTCTCGGTCAGACTGCCACTGGCCCTTTTCAGTCGGTACGCTTCTTTTGGGGTACCCATCCTCTGGGCAGGGGCACGACCACCAGATCTCACCTTCTCCACCTGACAAAAGTGACGCAACAGTGGTGCTAAAGTGTTGCAAGGGGCTTGTATATCTGTCCCTAAATTGGTATGCCTGCCATTCAGAGGCACTAAGGGAAATCTACTGGGTGTAATCAGGACTTGGCAAGTATCGACATTAAGAAGGGCTTATTCAAGAGCTATGTGCCTGGAGAGTGGAAGAGTAGATCAGTTCTCTGTTTTCCTTTCCTGGTCCAGAAAGAGTGAATGAGAGTCAGGTATTTATGGTTGTTAATGGGTGTGTCATTATATCCTCATTCTTTTTTTAGGTCTGGGTAAAATTTCTGTTATGCTGGCGTAACCATTTGTAAATTCAGTAATTTCATGTTATGTTGATTACGTGAAATTTCATAATTTACACTACTACACCACCTCACGTAATCATGTACCTCGCAGCACAAGTTTAGTATGAACACTGAGGAACAATGCGAAATACCAGCACACAAACAGCTTCTGTTTGCTGCACTTGTGTATTTGTGCTGCTTGTGTATTTGCACCGTTTTTTAGCACAGTATCCATCATTGTGTCCAAAATGGGGACTGTAAGAAGCGCTTTAGGAGGGCCAAGGGGCAAGCAGGGGTTAATGAGACTATTCACCTAGGGTTGCCCCAGGGTGACATGCTTCATCATAGGGGTCCTCCCAGGCATCTACTGTCTGGGGCGTGCTACAACTTGGCGGAATACGTAGGAGCACTTTTTTACTTTCAACTATGTGTAGTGATGTGCTGTGTGGAGTGAAAAGAGAAATAAATCAATGCGTGTTCCTGGGAGCTACTAGATTTAAAGGCTGATGGTCCGATCTAGACAAATATCTAGAGCCTCCCTGCCCCAGCAACACCATGGAGTAGAATTACACCTGCATAAAAAAAACTACGACCCTATACATCTAAGAAATCCTTATGTCATGGGAATCGTATGTATTTAACAAACCAATTTGGTTGAAAGAGCACAAATTATTCGTTTGTTTGTAATAACACGGAGTGGTACACGCAAGGCTGGTCCTTGTGTGGTCCTGATGAAGGGGTTGGGGTAACCACGAAACATGTTGACCAAGTAACTAGGGACAGCTTCACATAATGGTTACTGTTCTCTACTACTAGCCCCATTTTAATGTACATTTACCGGATAGAAGCAGAATAAAAATTAGGGCTCACTATCCAGGTAATTTTTATTGATTTATTTCACTTTTCACTCCACACAGCACATCACAACACATAGTTGAAAGTAAAAAAGTGCTCCTGCGTATTCCGCCAAGTTGTAGCACGCCCCAGACAGTAGATGCCTGGGAGGACCCCTATGATGAAGCATGTTACCCTGGGGCAACCCTAGGTGAGTGAGGGGACTCTAGAAAAACAAGTGTTTTTTCTAGCATAGGACTCTACTAATTGTGGAGCACCTAATTATTATTATTTTTTTTTTAGGTAGGCTTTATCAGGACCCTTTTGGATCCATTTTGATAGATATATTGTAATAGGAGGCAAAAACCTACCTTCCTATCCTCCAACTCCCTTTCCTTTATTGTGGTTAATGAGACTAACCATTAGAGTTGAGGCCTTTTACACTTGATGTGCTGGGGTCTGACTTACTACGGATTCTGAGTAACTGGGCCAAGTACCCCTTCTGCTCTTGACTCGCGGGTAATCCTGGCTCAAGCAGTCCGAAGCTCCCTCGGGGGTGGTGTGGTGTGGATCCATGGTAATGAACACAGACTCACAACTAAAAATGCGTGTAGCAGCAGCAATAAATCATTGTCCAACAGAATACTCACCTTTATGAAAAAAGTATTTTATTTCTAACCCTAACCACACAAAGAAAAAATAAGACATTAACAAACAAATACACAATCCTACTCAGGTCAGGGTTTTAGTGTTTCCATGGCAGTTTCCTTTCCCACTCCCTCCTCGAGTTAGCAATATTAGTTTGCCCCACACCATATTGGCAATATCCAGGGTATGTCCTACTAGTAGACCAAATCTCAAGAGACCACTATGACTCTATTCTTAAAGTCAATAATGTTCCAGCACCACAGCGCTAATTGGCAGCAAGTTCCCCCACCCCGGGGTATATATGCCCAGAATCAGTCTTTACCCACACTTTGCATGATCAAAGTGACTGGAGTTCCTGAGCACACCCCTTCCACAGGTGCAGGAGCGGCAGGAGTTGATTCAAGTGTTTTCCCTGCATGTGGCCCCAAATGGGTTGCACACTGCTATCGGAGGGGTCTCATATACGGTCAGTAACCGGAGGTTCTCAATGGCTCCTCTTCATCGGATATGTCTCTGGGTCCTCCCACGATATGGGGGAGAGGGGGTGATGATATCTAGCTCCTGGTACAGACCCTTCATCCCTGGCAAGTGTGCATGGTCAACAGTGGCCTCATTCCTCTCTGCGACAAATCCAACCAGGTTTCATGACTTGCTGGTCCTGATGACCCCCACTAGCATACGAGATCACCATATTCTTACAAGACACGGGCTCCCGCCTGATCGGCACAGTGACATCCTTGGTGGCGGCTCCTCCTGGCATATGGGGCGGCAAACCTGTAACCGCACACAGGCTACAGTCCTTTCCACACTGTAGTCTTTTCATGGTGGCCCCACCTAACACATAGGGTTGCCCTTTCCCACTACACATGGGTTCTGGCCCAATCAGCTCTGTGATGAATATGGCTCAATTGACAACAGCCCTCCTCTGACAAATACGTTTGTCACAGACTTCGTTCTGCACATGAGCAATACCCCAGTCAGTGCAATAGCCACCTCCTCACATCTCGCAGAGAAAGTCCAGTCGTCAGAGCTCCCCACTGGACCTCTCTCCCTCTAAAGCACTTCTCTTACTCACAGGGTACACTGGTCTTGGCAAACAGGCAGGCACTGGTGGTCTGGGTCTTGGATTCCCTGGATGATCTCCCCTCACCCAACAGGGAGACTAGCAGGCCTAGGCTCCCAGTCCTGATCACAGGTAGAATTGCTGTGCTTCCCCTCATCTCACAGCTTGTCTGGCTGCTGGGCAGATGATTTTGAGGGTCTCAAGCTCTCCTTCTTGAAGTTCATTTCCAGATATCAATTGTGAATTAGAGTCTGAGACTTTGCATTTTACGTTGGGAGTCGTTTAAAGTCTTTTGATGAGCCCACTCCCCTGCCATCTTCTTCCACTTGAAAGAGGTCAGCCACAGCAGCAGTGACTCCAAAGCTGATAGCCGAACAACACAGGCCATGTGAGTGACTATACTTCAGACCTGGATGTCAGCCACAGTGATGTGTATCAAAAGGTTAGCCAAGGGCCTGATCCCTAACCTATCTTATTTTCTGAGAAGTCCTTTCTTCTTCTTGATATGTCTACAGGCCCCTTCTCACTGAATCAAAGAGCAGCCTCTGTAGTGTACAGGACAAGCCTGGCACTCACCTCTCCAGTGTGTGTCCCACCCAGCTTACAGGAATGCAACAATACACATTTCTCTACCTCCACCGATGTTTCACTATGCAGACCTGGGTCTCCCAAAATGGAACCCAGAGCCCTCGATGTACTGTACCATCTATAGTCACACATAGACCCAGGGCCTCTATATAACCTATAAACACTGGACAGAACTGTAGACTCCATGTTCTTTACCACTCATGGGCAAACATACATCCACCACTTACATTTAACATGCACGCACAGCATCCTTCATGTACTGTACCACTCAGAGGCATGCATACATCCAGCACATGCATTTACTATGCACACACTACACCACATTATCTCCTCCATGTATTGTACCATTCATGGGCACCCAGACACCTAGCACATACACTCGCCATGCACGCAGCTGCCCAGCACTTCATTATCCCTGTATTGTAACCTTCCCAGGCGTGCATACACCCAGCACAGACACACCACTCTTGCACACAGCAATGGAACTTTATAACTGAGTGAGCCTGTAGGTCTCACTCCAGTTACCCAGGTGTAAAAGGACACGTTCACTCTTACTGATCACTTTACAGTATGCTGCCACCACTGCGCCCATTCTGCTTAACTCCTGGTGAAAGCAGTAGGCTTACACCACTATGAAACTATAACTTTGGGTGCCCCTCCTGGTCCAAATAGACTGCAATCTGTGTGAGAGGCCTCAGTCATGGCATGCATGATCAATGTTTGCCTAAGATAATAAAAATCAGCATTAGTGATTCAGACGTTAGTGCAGTCGGGCACTCGGTGCATGGGTGCATGTCCATTACCATGCTTAACTCCTGGTGATCATTATTCTGGCCATCATTTGTTCCTTTTGCTTTTATTGCGCTAAGTGGGAAGGGTATGCCCAGATGTGGGTTCCGTGTTCACTGCCCCACTGGATTCAAGCTAGCCTGGCTAATGAGGAGTGATGCCCAAGAACCAGTCCCATGATGCTTGTTTCTGGTCCAAGAAGGACCTGGCTCAGCAGTTCAGGCTGGACGGTTCCTATGACGAACAGGGTCAAGACTGATTTGCATATGGCTGGGTCCCAACTGGGGTGGGGTGATTAAACCCAGATCTTTGTGACTGGGAGTAAATGTTTTCATTACTCAGCATTCCGTCCATCATTTGTTCTTTTTGCTTAACTCCTGGTGAAGGCAAAAGCCTACCACCACTATAAAGGTAAAATTTGAGCAACTCTCCCGGTCTAGCAATACCCCAATCTGTGACACAGGCCTATGTCTTGGAACACACTCAACATTCATGTTTGCCTATGACAACAAAAAATTAGCATTAGGGATTCAGACATCGGTAAAGTTGGGCACTCAGGGCAGGGATGCACGTCCATTACCATGCAGAGGGTTTTTCTGTACCAACAGATATGAGGAAGCATTTTATGTGAAAATATAGTCACAAATGCTGGTTTTGCATTTTGAAAAATTACAGATAATTTTCCCAAAATTTCATGTAATTACTCAAAAAATCAAGTTACGCAAACTTCACACATCCCTACCTTCTATATAGACATGGAAAAATGGTACTCCATGCAAATTAGCTCACTACAAATAAAATGCTGTAGCTGACTTCATTAAGGGTGTGGTGTATTGATGGGAAATGGATAGGCTGCATTAGGTCTTCACATAGACAATGACAATAAATAATGTGAAGATGATTTTTACTTTGCAACCATTTTTTTCATTGAGAATTGTTTATTAATGTAATGATGGAAATGTGCTTTTGCGTTCTCAATGCCTACTTCTCCACAGATGGCACAGAGCACTGGTGAAAGCCTCATCTGCACTCATTGTTTGGGGAAGGATGTGATTAGCATGTACTGATCATTTAGGTCATAAAGAGTAGTGGGGGGCAATCAACTTGTCTCAGTGAAGAATGTCCACTGACTCAGCTCTCCAGCATTTGTAGAATATAATGCTTGCGCAAGGGTCCCCAACCTTTTCTGTAATAGGAGCTACTTATCTTCATGGGAAATGATCCTGGGCTACTAACATTATTAGTGTTGTAATAATGATCACATCAGGCAATATGCATTAGTGGCCGCCATATGCAAGATTACTAGGGGTGGGTGGCATGTTCTACTCTGCCAGTGGAGTTCACAGAGTTTGGCCCACTCTGCGCTCCACTTGGAGTGCAGAGTTCAGCAAAAACTCTGCACTCCACTGCACGGCAGAGTTTAATGTCCAGTCTACACCCCTAATTAGCAAATTAAGCGTTTCAAGCATCGCTTTCGAGTACAAAGCTAACTCTGTGTTCTAGTCTTAGCTAGAGGTGGGCAGACATAAAAGAAAGCTCTCTGGATTGAAGGCATGGTCAAGGCAAGGGAGTTGTCTGAGACTAAATTGAGCGGTAAGGATGGTAAAGTGCATGCGTCACTACTATACTAGTAAATGAAGGCACAGGTAGCCGGATGTGTCTTAAAGTAGCAGTGTTTAACACACAGCAGTCTGAATTTGTGATTACGTATTAACGTTCTACTGATTATTAAATGGTATATCAGCTGCCGCAACTTTGTGCACATACTTCACGGGTCTACCAATGACCCACGTATTGTCACATAACTACCTTTCTGCCTTTTACCCTCCTTGCATAAGGCACCTTGGGTGTTGGGTAGCACTTAGTCACAGTGTTTGCCTTTTTTTCAGCCCCATGTGGCTTGTAACATTGCTTGACACCATGCCATTGTACATCCTTTAGCCCTGAAGAAGTCGTGGGTCCATTACCCTGACGAAACACGTGTTGGCTGGGCATCTGATCGACATTAAACAAAGAACTAATGCAACATTGGACTACTGTGATTGTTGTGTTTTTGTACATTCTGTATTCTAGATTTGCAGTATTTGCTCTGCTTCTATTTTATCAAATGTGCGAAGGCAACTTTTATCAATTACATAGAGACAAGCAGGCGTAGAAATCCAATTTCTGATGTGCACTGAATGGTTCGTATTTAACCCTTCACATCGTTGTGTGAAGCCGGTCTTGTTTTTGGCTCATCTGGGTAGGTCTAGGACGTACGTTTTTTTCCAGGAGAATCACCGGTAGCACCACCTATGCTGGTGTACAGAGCAGCACCAAGACTGGCCAAGCGGATGAGGCTATGCACCGACGCAGCAAAAGACCCTGGGCAGGAAAGGCTGCCGTGCAGAGGTGCTCACAAAAAGATTCCCAAGCAATTCACTGCTCCAGCGATGGAATGTTCTGCAGAAGCAAGCATCCTAGCACTAGTAGTCTTCCGCTCCCTCCTCATCATCATCGGCTTCTCCCTGGTGTGCATGGGAGCTTTTTACTGAGTCCACCAGGTATGCCTGCGACTGTGGCAACTGCAACAAAATGGCGTTGGCCTACGAGCTGCTCCCCTTGGGCTTCGGCAAGCTACTGGTCAGCACTCAATATCTTCTGGACAACATACCATGATGACAAGGTGAACCAGAAGGGCTTTTCCCACTCCGTGGTCAGACAGTTCCTACGCTGGCATAACAGTGGACAGGCATGTCGCCTACCTAACATTATGCATTCAAGTGACTAGTGCCGACTCATCGCAGAAGCAAAATCTTACTACTCTGCCTACTCACAGAACACTTGCAAAAACAACAATTGATGGACAGAATGCAGAACAATATCATACATTCACCCCAGAACAGAGATCTGGGCCTAAATCCATCGTATTTTTGCTCACCATGCCATTCCAGCTTGAACCCAGCCATATGCAAATCAGTCTTGACCCTGTTCCTCATGGGAACAGTCCAGCCCGAACTGCCAAGCCAGGTCCTCCCTGGACTGGAAACAAGCATCCTAGGACCGGTTTCGGGGTTTCACCCCTCTTCAGCCAGGATAGCTTGATTCCAGTGGCATGGAGAGCACGGGACTCACGTCTGAGCATACCCGTCCCACTCGGGGTAACAAATGCAAAAACAACATGGCTTGGCAGTTCGGGCTGGACTGTTCCCATGAGGCACAGGGTCAAGACTGATTTGCATATGGCCATGTCTAAACTGGGGTGGTGTGGTGGGCAAAAGAACGATGGATTTAACCCAGATCTCTTGACTGGGGGAGAATGTTTGCTTTGTCAGCATTCCGTCCATCATTTGTTTGTTGTAACGCTTTTTGCCCTAAGTGGGATGGGTATTCCCAGGCATGGGACCCGTGCTCACTACGCCACTGGAGTCAAGCTATCCTGGCTGATGACGGCTGATAGCCAGAAACCGGTCCTAGGATGCTTGATTCCGGTCCAGGGAAGACATGGCTTGGCAGTTCGGGCTGGACTGTTCCCATGAGGCACAGGGTCAAGACTGATTTGCATATGGCCATGTCTAAACTGGGGTGGTGTAGTGGGCAAAAGAACGATGGATTTAACCCAGATCTCTTGACTGGGGGAGAATGTCTGCATTGTCAGCATTCCGTCCATCATTTGTTTGTTGTAACGCTTTTCACCCTAAGTGGGATTGGTATTCCCAGGCGTGGGACCCGTGCTCACTACGCCACTGGAGTCGAGCTATCCTGGCTGATGACGGCTGATAGCCAGAAACCGGTCCTAGGATGCTTGATTCCGGTCCAGGGAAGACATGGCTTGGCAGTTTGGGCTGGACTGTTCCCATGAGGCACAGGGTCAAGACTGATTTGCATATGGCCATGTCTAAACTGGGGTGGTGTAGTGGGCAAAAGAACGATGGATTTAACCCAGATCTCTTGACTGGGGGAGAATGTTTGCATTGTCAGCATTCCGTCCATCATTTGTTTGTTGTAATACTCACAGAACACAGCACAATTTGGCAGAGTTTTTTGGCAACTCCTCTGAGTGCTACTCTATGAGCTCCGCCCACGCCTATGGTTTACCAGCAGTGGTCACGTCAGTGCAGGATTCCCAATAGTGATCGCTTTAATGCATCAGGCAGGGTTGCCAGAAGCAATGTAAAAATGCTTTGTAAATTTGACATGGCTATACATAGTTAATACATAGCAGCCATTGCTGCAGTGTCTTGGGTGACTAGTATAATAATACTAAATAGAAGTCTCCCACAATGCCACATGATTTATCACTCAAATGTCAGCTTTAAATATATTTTAAAATTCAACCATTTTTTTCCAAACATCATATTATGAGGTCTGAAAAAACACACTTACGTCTTAGATGCACACTTTTAAATTTTGCCATACATATATTAATAATTCAGTCGAGTAAAACTTTAAACCCTAGAAGACTGGACTGCGCACAGGGGAGATACTTATGGCCAGTGGAACTGCCAGTAGTTCACAAGCTATTCATTGGATAAGTTTGGGCTAGAGTATTCACTTGCTCCATGGAAAGAGGCTGCTCCTTGCTACAAGCAAGTGTGTCCCCTCAAACCAAGTTTTGGATAGGAAGAACATTAAGTAGGATGCTGCAGCCCATGTGGGTGGGGGGGAGGGCTCATTAAGAGGGCCCCTTATAATCCCAAAGCCAATGAATAACTGTAATATTAATATTCTTTTTCTATAAGTTTATTGGCATTTAGCATATAGTAAGAAAATACATACAAATAGACCAATATTGCAGAGGCTTTGTGATACAAACAGAAGTTTCACACCCCAAAAACCAAATAAAAGTAAGAAGCCATAGAAAAATGGCAATGAAGAAATAGATACATTTGATAAATAGCAACCAGATACCAATTTAGATACAGAAATGCAAAAAAATGGAAAATAAAATTGAAAATGATAGCTTTAATATTATTTAAGGGACTCAGGGGCTTATTTACAAGTCCCTTTCACCACCGGTACATCACTTTTTCCCATTTTAAAAGTGAGGCACCGGTGGCGCAAGTGTCTGGTATATAAGCCCCTCAGTCTTCACAGTAGTAGAAGGTAATGGCAGTCTCAAGAGCCCCTCACAACAAGTGGGGGCAGAGAGGGAGGGGGGCTGGACCATTTTAGTTACATCATTACTGGAAAGTCCACAGAAAGGAACTTTAGACTTAAACTATTGGCCTGCCAGAACATGCCATCCATAGACTGCAAGTGGTACAAAACGCTGCGGCACGCCTCTTACTGAATCTACCAAAGAGAGTAAGGATCTCAAGTCATCTTTCCTCTTTGCACTGGCTCCCAGTAAGGATGGGAATTCCGTCGAATGCCTTGGTACTTATTTTTCGTGCTCTCCAAAATATTGGTCTAGGCTACCTGACCTCCCGTATTCTTTTCTACAATCTTGCGAGGAGCCTAAGGTTTTCTCATTTGGCTTTGGCCAGAGTGGCGAGAGTGATACTGTGAAGGATTGCCACGGCGCTCGTTTTCCTTGTTAGGGCATTCTTCATTGGAAATTTCTTCCAATGCTTCTGAGACAGGAAACTTCAGAACCTGCTTTCAGGAAGGGTTTAAAAACTTTGTGGTTCACTCTGTAATCTGGCTTGCTCTGAGATTCGAGCCGGGACACTCCTAGGAGCATCTTTGCGCTTTCCAAATTTGTTTCATCATTATCATCATCATCGACTATTTCCACAGCAGTTCAAAGTTTATCTACTCATCTTAAGCCCCCCAACCTCACAGCATGTGTCTGGTTTTGGAGCCGGTTTGTACTAATAAACGAAACACAACATTTAGGGCCGTATTACGAGTCAGGCGATCCTTGGACCGCCAGATTTGTGGTGGTGCGACAGTGGTGGTCTGGCAACCTCTACATTACAATGCTAGTGATCATGCCGCCCTGTGACTGCCGACACCGCCAGGGAACCGCCACCCCATGGTGGTGGCACAGCCGTCTAGAGCCATCCATATGCTTGGCAGGACCGCCTTATGCCTGCTTCAGGACTGACTTAGCCATGGTATCCTATGGAAGGTGGATATCATGGCTAAGTTTGTGAGTCCCTATCAACTAGCTAACGCCACATTGCGTGAGATTATCGCTGGGTTTCCAGCGATAATCTCACGTTAGGCAGTTAGCGTGAGGATTTTTATCGCTGCGGAGATAAGCGTTGCTAATAACACGCTATCTCAGCGATAAAAATCCACGCTAGCCGGCGATAATTATCCTCACGCTAAGAGCGCTGAGCGATAATTATCGCCGGGTGTTGCTGATATGCCCCTCAACGTCTGTTAAATTCCTGACTAAGGCATAGCTAACATGGGAGGTGGATTATGGTGATACGACCACAGGGTCGTATCACCAAGGCTATCTCCGTTTTGGATGCAACTTCGCTGGTTTTCCAGCGATGTTGGCCCATTTCCCTGGAATATTATCACCCTGGAGTAACGTGTTGTTAATAATGCATTACCAGGGCGATTAATTCCTGCGATAAATAAACAAGCGCTAAATGCGCTTTGCGTTTATTTATCGCCGTCCTAGTAAATATGCCCCCTCATGAGGGGCACATTTGCTGGGGGTTAGTTTGGGAATCCGAGGAGGAGGCCATTGGTGGGGGGGAGGGGGGAAATGTTGCGCGCTAAAGCCGGCCCTGTGTGGTCAGACCAGCTTCTGGGGCTTGGAGAATCTAGCGCTGCCTCCGCCTCATCCAGAGATGTCGGAGATTGATGCTGACTGGTCTCGGGCCCGAGACAGGATGGGCTAGATGCAGCCTGAAACACGTTGCATTTCCAGGCAGATTTTGTAAGTTGGGCTCTTGGAAATGCCAAGGGGCGTCTAATCAAGGAAGTGCATCTGGGGAGGAGAGGCGTAAACAAACAGCAGTGCGGTATTTCACTTCCGCCTGCCAAGAGCGGAGATGCGGGCTCGGAACTGCTGACGGGGCCCGCGGCAGAGCGCGCCATCTGTGCGCAGCTCAGCACCGAGCCAGGGACACATCCTGCCTGACAGCTGAACATCAACAGCCCCAGCAGTGAAGAACCGCGAGTGTCAGAGGAACTAAAGCGAGTGCGGTTAAACAACGCGACTAACACACACAGACAGCACAGGTGTCCCGAAGACGCGCAAACACATTCTGCATTGTGTATTCTTCCACTTTTCAAGGAGCTTGTAAATAGGTGCAGTCGAGTGGCTTCAATAAGAAATCAGTGCATTCTGGGAGCTGTAGTCATTGTTTAAGTTAACCGAACCCAAAGTTTACACCTGAAAACATGACTTGTGGAAAGAAATCCATTGACTAGAAACGTTGTAACCTGGTGATATCTAGTCAATAGTCTGTGATTAAAGTGTTGGAGTGGCAGTCACCCTTATGCTGCTCTTGGGGGCGTGCAAAGATTATGTGCTGAGAGAGTTTTGCCTACTTTTATTTTCGCACTTCGTGAAGTTTGTGGTTTCCCAGTATCTATATCTCAGTTCTATATCTGTGCAAAGTGTTCCTTCGCGTTGCCAGAAATGTTGTCACATGCATTGAATGATGAATTTCTCTCGAGTCAAAGACAGTAAAGACAGAAACTGCATCAGGCGTTTTTCATGCAAGTTTACCCTTTGCAGAGTGTTTCTATTTGCAGTGACAGACGTGTGCTGAATTTTTTTGCACCGAGTTTACCTTTTGGGACATAAATTGCACAAGATGCACAATTTTCATACAAAAGGCGGGGGAAGTTAAAATTGCAACTTTGTCAACATTCTAGTATTTCCCTTGGAATTTTGCGCACTTCCCACTCTTATGAACAGGCTTCTTTACATCACTGAGCTGGCAGGAAGGAATGTTTTCGTAGTAAGGACAATTCCCAGAATTGCTATTGTTTGTGACTTAAAATAAAAATTCCTTCAGTGTCTTTACGATGTGAAGGACGAAAACTTTGCTTTTGTAAATGCATACCCCAACTCGTCGAATGTCCTATCAAACAGAAAATTATACTTTCTTCTTTTGAAGAAACAGTCTAACCTACTAGGAAACAGCAAACATATTCTGTACCACTGAATGCAAATATACTGACTTCAAAACACACACCTCCTCCATTTCTTTAAAAATATATACAAGAAAACTACACAGCAAACACAAATAACACATGTACATAAGAGATACAGCCTGCAATTGTAAAGATTTGCAAGTCACAGTGTGCAAAGTTATAAAACCTGCCACTGAATAAGCATCCAGGTCTGTAGCTCTACACCAAGGTAAAGATAATTTGCAATGGTAAATTGACGCAGATAGGAAATCCCCTCCATGAGGCGAGTTGCCCCCCCCCCTCTCACCCACTTCCAACAAACTGCGTTCATTATTAACCCTTAAATCACCACTGATAACGTGCTTTGGTGCCTTAAAAGGTCGCAGTTTATTCAACATCACCTGTTTATACATTTGCCAAATTCATGGTCATATCAACTGCTCACTTAATGTCCATGCTACACATTTCCTGGTCTTTGCAATCGTTTTTGCTCGCTATATGCACCCAGCCTCCTCAATTCCCAGGGAAGGGAGGGGCCCCTTGTCTGGGCTTCCGATTCACGGGTCTAGGCTTCAACTTGCTACCGAGTTGGAGGGTGTCAGTCAGGACCTGCCTGAGCTGCAAGTGCCGTCCTGCTTGCCCTGGACCCTTTCATGGGCCCTACCTACTCCCAGGGTTCCCTGCCGTGTGCCATCCCAAGGACCTTGCTTGAGCATCTACTCTATGCTTCCTGAGGCTGAGTCATTGCATTTCGCTCTCTCAGTACCCCTGCCGTTAGGCACTCCAAGGGTCCAGCGGGAGCATCACATGTACTCTTTCTATGGCGGCACACCGCCCTTGGCTCCCTCAGTGCCTCTGCCGCGAGGCATCCCAAAGACACTGTGTGAGCCTTCCATCTACCTTTTAGTAAGTTCTCTCTTTTTTCTACCTTTTTTGCTTTCCTTCCGCCACGCTACCTATGGTTTCCTGATCGGAGGGAGCTCCCCCTACCCTGGCCTCCCCTTTGCTCTTACTTGAAACCCATCTGTTCAAGCACCCCTGCAATGTTTAGTAGGAACAGTCAATCCCTATCCCGGTAAGGTGTACCTCGTCCTCCAGGTGATACCCCGGAGACCTCAAGTTTATGAAACCGTGTCTAATGAAACCCCATCCATTGGCCCTACAAACCTTCGCCATGGTGATATTGAGTTACCATCTGGATTCCCGCACTATTATTTCTGAAAAAATTACTTCTGCTGGGCGTATCAGACGGGCCAAGGCCGTGAGGCTTTTCTGCATATTTTCTAGGACGACCCGCCTACCCAATGTTGCCAAGTCATTTCCTCCCAGGTGGACCACCACTGCATCCGGTCTGCCACCATGCCTCATCGCTTCCCGCATCGCGGGTAGCAGTTGATCCCAGTTCATTCCTGAATGGCCCAACCAGTCTACGTCTGTGTCCCGCAGCCATATCCCATTGAATTTGCGTGTGGCCGTCGCCCATTTTTGTGCCCGGGTCACGTAGGAGTGACCCACGATCCACACTTTCTTCCGTGGTTCAGTCGGACCTAGACCGGGGGGGTGGAGAAACTGGACTCAGTACATTGTTGGGCGAACGTAACGCTTAAATGCGCTGGATGTCCAGCGTCCTATCCCCTTGATTTGTTCATTATCCAACCCTAACCCTGCGGCTGTAGTGGCTGCCCCTATTCTGAAAGAGTGGGAACCAAACTCTTTAGCAGGGAGCTCCACTGCCTCCAGGGTCTTTCTCATCACCGCTATGAATTGAAAGCGGCTGAGGGACAACCCGTCCTTGTGCCTGAAGAGAGGCCCATGGCCGCCTTCCCCAGGTCCCAAGTATTCCTGCAATAAGCACACAGGGCAGCAGGCTATGTCCATAATGCAGTTTATTATAGTCCATTTTCCTCTGCCTGCCTGGTCTGTTTTGAACCGTCGCAGCAGTATGTCCAGGTACCCTTCACCCATGCTGTCCCTGGGTCACCGACTCTTTTGGAGGTTTGTAAAGGTTTCTCAAACAAAAATTCTACTGTATACAATTCCAGATGGTGAAAATGTTCCATCAAAAAAAGTCACTTGACATTTCTATGAATCTGCTTTGAAATCTGCAACTATTGGCGGGAGTTGTGATAAGGAAAAAATGTAGAAATATTTTTACGTTGTGATGTATATTTCTTGCCACACTATGGCATTTATTTTTAGTGAATCCAGGACATACTGTTTCACAACATGTCCAATACTCAGCTCGGTTTTTCATAAACACTTTTGTTATGATATCATTTACAACATTAAGAATCTATGTCAAGATCTACAATGGTGGACTCCTAGTTCTGCACCTCACGCTAGTTCCAGTGAGTCTTGTTCCTGAGCAAACAACCCCAGCGCCAGCCGTTCCGTGACGCCTCTGTGCTCCAGATCCAAGATTGATTTCAACGAATGGGGGTGTGCCAGGTAATGAAGTCCAGTAGGCTGTGATTTGTGGCAGAAAAGTTCTTTATTTTAATTTCATAAATCAATTCAGTAATATGTAAAGCTCAGCCAACGCGTTTCATTCCCTCAAGGGGAACTTCATCAGGGCTTTAACATCAATTGTGATAGTGTTCCAAAGTTCAAATGTCGTTGTGAAAGTTCAGTTCCAGTGTATTGCGCTGAAACTCATTGGAGTGCTAACAGGCATGTTAAGGCCTGCATAAAGAGACCGACAAATGTGCTCGTCCAGTCAAAACTTCGGAGTTTGTCTTTCCAGACTTTATTATTTGTATCCAATCTATTTTTGTCCACTGATCCTCCATTGCTGCATGGGTCACTTGAAGCTAAAAGGAAAGTTGACAGACCAATATTCTGATATATAAGTGTTAAGAATTTAATTACAACGTATAAGTAACTTTCTCTGTTCAGTTTACCCAGATGGACACTCTGTATTGTGGGTTTGTGTTGCCAGAATAGAAAGGGCTTCCAGGTCTGGTCTAATCCATTCTACAAGTACCCATTTTTTTCTGTGACAATTAGATGTGACTTCTGCATTATTATTTTGATCACTAGGCCTGGCCAAGTCTTTTTGAGTTTGGAGATTCAACAAAATGTGGGTTTGAGATTTGAGCCATTCAACTGTTCCCCGGGCCCTCTCTGGGAGACTTATGCTTTTGTGTTAAGTTACAGGCCCTGACACTCTCAGAGGGGTCTAAGGACGATTCTAGAGAAATTACTTGCATTGTTTCTGGTTGCAAAAAATCCACTTAGAGCACAGAGTTGCTATTAGTGAGAATGTGGAAGAGGGAAAAAGGGTGAGACCAAAAGTCAAAGAAATGGCAAAGAAATACAAAAGACAGAGGAGAAAGTGGTGAGAATAAAAGAGGCGATGAGTGGGAACTGCCACGTATTGGGTTACTGGGTCAATTAAACCCATGGGTGATAGGTAAATTTGAGTATAAATGCAATATGCACACTTTTCCCATTTGCATCTACTCAGAACTGACCTAAAGATGCATCAGTGTTAGCACAGACACTTAGGGCCATATTAATGACCTGGTTTGCATCGCTTTTTCACCACGCAAGGTGGTGCAAGGCGACGCAAACCTTAAGTCATGTTTTTAAAGCCACGCAAAGCCACTTTACGTGGCTTGAAAAATATGGAGTAATGCAGCGCAAATCATTGTGTTTCATTACTCTGCGCAAGGGAGGCGTTCCATGAGCGTTGTGTGGGTGTTCCCACACAACTCCCATGGGTTTTGATACATTCCCTGATTTACCATACCTGGTAAACCGGGGAATGCGCCAAAAAGATATGCTTTCCTAGGTGAAGTGTAATGAGGAGAAATATTTTCATTACTAGTTGCGGCTCCTCTGTAATGGCAGAGAAGCATCGCCCCACTGATCAGAGTCAGTCACAGAAAAATGAAATAATGATAAAAGCATAATATCATTTTATTTTTCTGTGTCTGAATTGGTGCTATCCTGCCAAAACTGCACCAATGCAATGGGAAAGGACAGGAATGTGCTCTATTGGATGAATTAGGTGCATGTCTGCCCTTTTCCTGTGATGTAGGGCAGCGCAATAGGGTGACTTGCTGCGCTGCCCTGCGCCACAAGGGTAAGAAATATGGCCCTCAAAATCTGGTTTCACTTGGTAGGAATTAGTGGTGCAAGTCAGTGCACAAGTGATCATAACCCATGTGATGCAGTGTTTTCTCTTTATCTTCAAACTGGTCCCAAAGAATACAACTACAATGTCTATATTCATTTATTTGTCTCCCTTCACTTGGTCCTTTGATGGATCCTGCTCATCGCATTGAGGATTAAAGGACTCCAGGGTGTCAATGTTGGCTACCTAACGAGTACCAGGAATTACCAACCTTTAAATTTGTAATCAGGTTCAAATATATTTCCCTTAGTACCATACTGTAAATCTACAGATTAGCAACAGGAAGTCTGAATCTTCTAAAGAAATTTAAATGAGCCAAGATTACACAGACTTAGACCTTGGCCGCTGCAATACAAAACAGCAATAGCACAACCTGATGTTCTGTAAACAATTTATGACTATCTCTGCTATACATTAGAAACGTATCTTAGCACAATCACTGTGGAAAGAAACTGTTAGGAAACACAAGAGACTGAGTCATTTAAAGATTTCAATCAAAGTTTATAATTTTAGTAAATGTCATCAATACATCACACAATCATTAGTCATAAATAGATCAGCCAAGAGCCTCTATGTTGGCAAGTTCCAAAGGGAATCCGAATAAAAGCATTATTAGGATATGCTTCGGCCAGGAGTCCAATAGAAGCCATCTGGGCAGGGGATTCCTGCCTATTTAGAGGCAGAAAGAGTCCAAAGTTCTTAGCAGTCTTTAGCGGGTCAGCCAATAAGCCATCCAGCTCAAATTCAGCAAAGAGAAAAGGAGACAAAAGAGCCAGGGAGCAAATCTGTTGGAGAGTAGAAGAAAAAGAGAGTGAGCCCCCTCTCCTTGGTGTATTTTGGAATTATAGTTGATCAGTCTGGATGTAACATCCAAGGTGTAACACTATTGCAATCAAACATACATGTGGTAATCTTCCACATTCAAAGTGCAAAAGCGAAAACATATATTTTCTCATGCTGGTCCTTCTCAAGCACATGGTTAGAACACAAAGTTCTATTTATCACTGGATCTTTCTCTTGTGCTGGTTGGAAATGTCCTGTTCTCATAGAAATATCAATAATTTTAATACACAATATTTCAAGCCTCTTCCTTTCTCATGAGAAAGTACAAGAACGTTACATGAACAAGATTGCAAAGAAATTCTATTGTATGGATGTCATGAGAAAGAAGAGACCTAGAATTAATGTCAAGTAAAATGCATATAAATTATGATGGCATGATTAATAAACAAATATACAGTTACATGCGCAGGTGTAACTTATTTGTGCATTATTCAGAGCAGGTTATATTAAGAATACTTGCATGTCAATGTTCAATGATAGATATGACTCATTACTACATTTTGAGAAAATCTATACATGTAATATATCCATACATTACCCCCAGGTCCCTCCGTCCTCGACACCGTCATGGACTAGTGAGATGTAACTATCTCGCTGACAGAAAAAGAACGAAGGAATGCTGGACCTACCCTTCCCCCTCCCACTGGGAGTACATAAGGAGTACCGTCCCAGCATTCCTCCTGTTCTTTTTCTGTCATCCTGACGGTGTAAGAGGACGCGGCAGGAGCGGGGGCGCTCCTGCCTTCTTTCTGGATTTATCGTTGTGGCCGCTGGTTCTTACCTGGTGCCGGCGGCCCTTCGTTGTTGGCCTCTCCCTCCCTGCTGGGCTTGGGGGGAGTGGCGCGGGCCTCTCCATTTCCTAGTCCCACGTGGCGGTGTAATACCGCGTTGGTTTCTTCTTGGCCCGATGGCCGCCTCTCCTGGCCTGCTGGGCTTGCTAGGGGCGCGGCCGTGATGCTCCTCTGGATTGGTTGGAGCTCCTTCCCCGGCCGGAAGTCGTCATGCCTGACTTCCGGTTTTTGATCGTGGGGACGGAAGTCAGGCGCCTCGAGGTTACCGGCTTGGGAGACTCGTTATAACGAGCGTTTGGGGTGAGTACCGCATAGCGGTTGTTATCTCTGGCGTTTTTGCTGTGTTTGGTGTATTCTTTACGATGGGAAAGCATTCCAGGAAAAGACATCACCGGGAGAGGTCTTCCTCTTCTTCTAGTGATTCCAGGTCTCCCTCTCCTGCCAGGTCCAGGCGCCGTGATGCTGGTGCTGATGCGCATATTAAGCGCTTAATCAGGGAAACCTTGACTGAGATGGGTGATGTTGGTTCCCGTCGCAGGTGTCCTGCTCCTGTTTCTTCAGCTTCTAGTGGCGATGAGTCTGCTGGAAATTTGGGGGATGACGAGTTGAAGGGCAAATATGTGGACAAGGATACTATGACTGTTATTGTGCAGCATGTTAAAGAGAACATGGGGTTCCCTGACGGAGACGCGCCTAGTACCTCTAGGGGCCCTTTGTTGCGTCAATTTCAGAGTGCTGCCACTGTCGATGTGCCTGTCCATCCCTTCATCAAAGATGTTTTGAAGCGCGAGTGGGCTGATCCTGATCGCATTTTGATTCCTCGATTCATGACGAAACTCTATCCTCTGCAGGATATGGCCACTGAACTGCCTGATTCAATTCCTATTGACTCGTTTGTGGCTAGTTTGGTGGGGCGTACTTCCCTTGCTGAAGATGCTGTTCTGAAGGATCCGGTTGACAAGAAGGCGGATGTGGCGCTCCGTAAGGTGTATTCTGGCTCCCACCTGGCCTTGAGGGCAGGCATCTACGGGACTTATGTGTCGCAGTCCCTGTTGTCTGACCTGAAGTCTCTCTATCAGTCTATGGATAATGCCACGGACTGTTCTGGCTTGCTGGAGCAAATTGAGCGTCAGGTGGAGCTTCTGTCTGATGTCTCCTTTGACGTTGTGCGTGCTTCTGCTCTGTCCGGGGGGGCTTGTGTGGCTGCTCGTCGCAGTCTTGTCCTCAAGGACTGGAAGACTGACTCTGCGCAGAAGGCATGCGCTTTGAGGTTGCCCTTTCAGGGTACGATGTTGTTTGGAGGGGAGTTGGAGACGAAATTGCACAAGTTGTTTAAAGAAAAGAAACATTCTTCCTCTTTTAAAGTCTCTACTACTGCTCCTGTCCCTTCTAAACCCAAATCTTTCTTTCGCCCTGCTTCTCGTAGGCAGTTTGTGAGAGGCCAGGGTAGGTTTGCTTCTGGCCGTGGTCGGGACCGTAAGGCTAAGTCCCCTCCTCCTGCCAAGCCGCGTTCCTGACTCTTTGGCGGTGGTTCCCGGGTTGTTGGTTGGAGGGCGGCTGCACTTCTTCCTGGATGCCTGGGTTCAGTCGTGTTCCGACGTCTGGGTGTTGGACATCATTCGCCAGGGTTATGTCCTGGAATTTACGGCACCTCCACCAGACTCGGGTGTTCGGCCGACTCCTTGGCCTTCGAGTCGTGTGAAGCGGTCCCATCTTTCTCTCGGGATTCTGGACCTTCTTCGGAAGGGTGCCATTCAGGAGGTTCCTCCGTTGGAGATGGGGTTGGGTTTCTATTCCCTGGTCTTTCTGGTTCCAAAGAACACGGGGGGTTTCCGCTTGATTTTGGATCTGCGGGTCATGAACAAATGGGTGGCCAGGATTCCTTTCCGCATGGAGACCTTGCAGAGGGTGATTCCATTAATGCTGCCGGGTCACTTCATGTGTACCCTCGATCTTCAGGATGCGTATTACCATGTCGCGGTCCATCCTCGATCCCGCAGGTTTCTACGGTTTTGTGTTCAGGGGCGTCATTACCAGTTCATGGTGTTGCCTTTCGGTCTCCGGTCGGCGCCAAGGGTGTTTACAAAGGTGGTGGCGCCTTTGGTCGCGTGGCTTCATCTCCAAGGGGTGATGGTGTACCCCTATTTAGACGACTGGTTGATCCATGCTCCATCTCGGGTCCTGTTGCTGGAGGCCAGGGAGGTGGTGTGCTCGGCGTTGCGGGCCCATGGGTTTCTGATCAACTTGCCCAAATGTCAGCTGACGCCGTCGCAGGACATGGTTTTCATTGGGGCCCGCTTCCATTCGGATCTGAACCGTGTGTTCCTCCCCGAGCCTCGGGTTTTGACATTGGTGTCCCTTGCTCGTCGTTTCCGGGTGGGGGGTGCCTTTCCGGTGCGCCTTTGGTTGCGTCTTATGGGTCTGATGGCGGCGACAGTTTTCACGGTGGCCTGGGCTCGTTTTCATCTGCGCCCCCTTTGGGTGTACCTCCTGTCTCTCTGGGATCCCCTGTCCCGCGACATGGACGTTCTTATTCCTGTGTCTCCGGTGGTCCTCCCGGTTCTTCTTTGGTGGTCTGTGAGGGATCATCTGTCTTTGGGTCTGCCCCTGCAGTCTTCTCCTTCTCTGGTCTTGACATCGGATGCCAGCGCCTTGGGTTGGGGGGCGACCTTGGAATCTCACTCCCTTCAGGGTCGTTGGTCCCTCCTGGAGAGCCGCCGGTCGTCCAACTGGAGAGAACTCACGGCGGTGTCCCGAGCTGTGATGGGTTTTCGGGCTCTGTTGCTCGGTCGGAACGTGTTGGTGCGGTCCGACAACATGGTGACGGTGGCTTATCTGAATCATCAAGGGGGGATTCGTTCGGCTTCCTTGAATGCGATAGTGGTGCCCCTGTTTTGTTGGGCGGAGGGCCATCTGCTGTCTCTGACGGCGGTTCATCTTCGGGGAGTGGACAACTTTGTGGCGGATGCCCTGAGTCGGTGCTTTCCGGACTCTCTGGAGTTGTCTCTCACCCCGGTTGCGTTTCGGCTTGTGTGCGGGAGGTTTGGGCGTCCCTTTCTGGACCTCTTTGCCTCCCGGCACAATGCTCAGCTCCCTCGGTTTTGCTCCCGGTTTCTGCAGGAGGGTTGCTGGGGGGTGGACGCTCTGTCTCTCCCGTGGCCGTCGCGTCTCCTCTATGCCTTCCCCCCCCTGGCTCTGGTTCCCAGGTTTCTGGCCCGTTTGTGTCAGGAGGATCGGGAGGTGGTGGCGGTCCTGCCGTTTTGGCCTCGGAGGTCTTGGTTTCCGACGGTGCGTCTTTTGGCGGTGCAGGGTCCCTGGTTTCTTCCCCTGTCTCCGTCTCCACTTCGGTCTTCCCCGTCCCTGTCGCTTCTCCGGTTGCGGTTGTCGGTGTGGAAGTTGAAAGGCAGGGTTGGAGACGGCGCGGTTTCCCGGAACATTTAGCGGTGGCTCTTCAGCGTTCCCGGCGGCCTTCCACCCTTAAGGCTTATGATAGGCATTGGGGTAATTTTGACCGTTGGTGTTCGACGTTGGGGGTCTCCCCTTTGTTCTGTTCCTTGCAGGTTGTCCTTCAGTTTTTGTGGGAAGGTTTCGAGAAGGGTTTGGCTGTGTCTACTCTGCGGGCCCAGTGGGCCGCTGTTCGGGCTTTTCGTTCCCCGTGGGGGAACCTTTCGGATATTGAGGACTTGGTTTCTCGTCTTCTTCGCAGTTTTACTGTTTCTCGGCCTGTTCCTCGTCCTTCTTTTCCCCTGTGGGATTTGCCTTTGGTCCTGCGAGTTTTAATCGGTCCTCCTTTTGAACCTTTGGATGTGGTGGACTTAAAATTTCTGACTCTCAAGGTGGTTTTTCTGGTGGCGGTCACCTCTGCTCGTCGTCTTGGGGAGTTGGGAGCCTTGATGGCTCGGCCTCCTTTTCTTTCCTTCACGGAGGAGGGTGTGGTGCTCCGACTGGATTCTTCTTTTGTACCGAAGGTTTCTTCGCAATTTCACAGGTGTCAGGAGTTGGTTTTACCTGCCCTGGGCTCTGTTTTGGATTCTCCTGGTGGTCCCCAGTGGTCTTTGTTGGATGTGTGCAGGGCTTTGCGCATTTATCTGGACCGTACGGCGGTTTTTCGCAAATCGGACTCCCTTTTTGTCTCCTTTGGTGCGGCTTCCCTTGGGAGTAAGGCTTCTTCTGTGTCCATCGGCCGTTGGCTGAAGCAAGTCATTTCCTTGGCCTACTCTCTGTCTGGTTCTCCTCCTCCTCTGGGGGTTCAGGGTCGTTCTACGAGAGGGGTGGCTGCTTCTTGGGCGGAGGTTCAGGGTGTTCCTCTCTCTGAGATTTGTAGGGCTGCCACGTGGGCCTCTTCCAATACTTTCATCAGGCATTATCGCCTTCTCAATCTGTTGGGGGATGATGGAGGTTTTGCATTGGGGGTGTTGAGCTCTGTTCGCTCCTGATTGTTTTTCTGCTTTATTTCCAATAAATCTCTGGGTTTGTTTGCTATCCTGGTGGTTTGTTGTGTTTTCTAGTGTGAATGCCGGGGTTTGCTTTGGTATTTCTCACTAGTCCATGACGGTGTCGAGGACGGAGGGACCTGGGGGTAATGTCCTATTACTTACCGGTAATCTTCATTACTCCGGGTCCCGTAGTCCTCGACACCGTCATGACTTCCCTCCCTCCCTCCCTGTCTGCCGGCCTTCATTATGGCTTGGTATTTCAGGAGGAATGCTGGGACGGTACTCCTTATGTACTCCCAGTGGGAGGGGGAAGGGTAGGTCCAGCATTCCTTCGTTCTTTTTCTGTCAGCGAGATAGTTACATCTCACTAGTCCATGACGGTGTCGAGGACTACGGGACCCGGAGTAATGAAGATTACCGGTAAGTAATAGGACATTAATATATTTTAATCGTTTTAGGAACTACAAGACACTCTGCATCTAAAGAATATTTCTACCAAGTTTCAGCTTCCTAACTGTTATGATGACAGTTTTGCACCACATTTTCATTACTCAATGGTGCATTACAATGAGATTACTGAGACAGTTTCCAAGACATTAGCACATTTATCCCCATCATATTGATGTGGCATCTGACTTAGTTTAATGGCAAATAAGCTCAATATGTATTGCAAATATTCTTTCACATACTAGTAATAATTTTCAAATGGGTAGTTAAATGCATTTTGGCTATAACTTTCACATTTCTTAATAATTGTTTCATAGCTAAGGATGATTTATACGTTTATGAACTAATAATGTAAAGAAGATGCGGGGAAACGCAGGAACCAATCCAAGGAAACACCAACGCTGGAGTTCTGATACCAAATTTATTAAATCAGAGAGTGAACATGTGAGAGAGAACAGCCCCAAGTGCAGAATGACATTGGCATCCTGGGCCCACCTTATATCTGTATCATGCATTCCATCGCACACTACCATCCTTAAATTGTCATTTTCTAAATCTTGTGCAAAGTTTTTGCATTCCATCACTCGCTGACAGAATTAAACTTGTACTGTATTAATACATATTTTGTCCACAGCCAATAAAAATATACTTAAAATATAATTACAAAGAAAGAAAATTTGTGTGAAATATCTTCACCACCAAACTGGGGCCTGAAATACAGGGCAATAAAAATCGAATGTCATTTGTTAATTTGATTGATTAGGTCTCGCAGACCTGCGTTGCAGCGTGCATGCGCTGCTCGCTCTGCGAGGCTTCTTGTAATCGAGCAGATTTCAGAAGCGGAGTGTAGACTCCGCCCCTTCTTTTCATTGGCGTGCGTCATAGTTCATGCTTTATTTTGATATGGTTAAAGGTAAAGCGCAGGTGCAGCAATTGTTGAAAAAGTACACAAATAGAAAGAAATATGTTTCTTTACTTTTGCTACAATCGCGGCACCCACACCTTACTTTAAAATGGTTAACGGTAAAGCGCGGGTGCCGGCGATTGCTGCAAAAGTAAAGAAATAGAAAAAAAATCTATTTCTTTACTTTTTCAACAATAACGGCACCCACGCTTAACTAAAGTAAAGCGCAGGTGCTGCGATTGTTGAAAAAGTAAAGAAATAGATTTTTTATCTATTTCTTTACTTTTGCTACAATCGCGGCACCCACACCTTACTTTAAAATGGTTAAAGTTAAAGCGCGGGTGCCGGCGATTGCTGCAAAAGTGAAGAAATAGAAAAAAAATCTATTTCTTTACTTTTTCAACAATAACGGCACCCACGCTTAACTAAAGTAAAGCGCAGGTGCTGCGATTGTTGAAAAAGTAAAGAAATAGATTTTTTATCTATTTCTTTACTTTTGCTACAATCGCGGCACCCACACCTTACTTTAAAATGGTTAAAGGTAAAGCGCGGGTGCCGCGATTGCTGCAAAAGTAAAGAAATAGAAAAAAAATCTATTTCTTTACTTTTTCAACAATCACGGCACCCGCGCTTAACTAAAGTAAAGCGCAGGTGCTGCGATTGTAGAAAAAGTAAACAAATAGGAAAAAAAAGAGTGGCCCGCCATTTTTTTCTATTTGTTTACTCTTGTTTACAATGCCATAGGTTACAAACTCGCAACTCCGACACCTATAGCATTGTAAATGCTTATTTCTTTTGCCTATGTCTCACCACAGGGCAACGCTCACCTAACCAATGTACAGTGGTAGAATTCGATTTTGCTAAAAACTTTCTACTACTCCTCCTCACCCCACACCCCACTTTGTTAAAGACGTCTGCTTTCCCCAAGCTTGACTTCCCACTCTGACTCTCTACCTGCAGTAGTGCCCGCCCCAGTTTGCCTAGCACCTCTATGCCCCCCACAAGCATTGCCCCCCCCTTAACCCTTTCCCCCATGTTATGGAAAACTACCCACCAGACCTCCAAAACAAAATTATTTTTTATAACTGGCCCTTCACTTTTCATCACAATGTTCTACCCATGGCCTGACAACCGCCTCTATTTCCCATTTCCCCTCCTAACCCCCTGGTTACCCCACTGTGGTTTTCTTACAATCGCCAGCTCAAATTTTGCAGCCTTTTGGTGGCTTAACCCCGTGCCATTCTCTGGCATCCTACAGGAGGCTTTAAGCAGGCTGTAAAATATTCATAGTTGAGAAGCAGGCCGCCTGTGTGATCTCCAGAGCTGATGTAAGCTGACATCACTCGGAGGCTGTAGCCTTAGCTCGGTGCTGCTTCTATTGGGCCAATAAAAGATACCCAGGACGGCGGATCTTATTTTGCCACACTCCTTGTAAAACACCAGACTGTGTTCATGATGACAGCGGCCGGGGCCACGGTTTGTCCAGATATTTAAATAGCTGTTTCATGCGTCACTATTTATGCTTGCCAGTACTTGTCTCCACTGGATGGTTTAATATTCTAACCTTCCACGCTTACATGCGTGACAAGATAGCTTCTACACCCAACCGTTTTTAAATTTTTGGGGATGTGTGAGGTTTTCCCTCATGTGACGGAAGAAATGAAGTCTGATCTTGCCATAGAATGATGTACCATTTTCTTTATTGAAAGTCAAGAGGTTAGGTTTGGAGAATAGTCTATGTATTTTTTTTTGTATATGCTACCCTTTTCTTAACTAGTTTGATATCGATGTTTTGCACACCCTGGGGCTGAATTAGTATGTCATAAGCACCAGTGGTTCTGCAAATGCGCCTTCGTTCTACAGTTATTTTTCATTCCAAATTCTTACTCTGATCAACGCTGTACAGTCGTTTTTATGATCTTTACAGTTGTTAGATTTGTTTCTTACTTTTGCATTTTTTCCGCATTATATTTCTAGCATTTATAATGTTACTATTTTGTTTGTCCCTACAACAACCACGGTGCAGGGGTTGCACATTTGTGTACGCTGTTAAGATATGTGGCTTGTTTTCGTCACCATTCAGTGGATATTGGGTGAGATACTGCACTAGCCTAGGCATTAGCTCAAAGAATAGTTTAGTCGAATGCTGCGGATTCATTTTTGTGATTCTGGATTTGTACGTTAACACCTTTTGTTATCTCTTTTTCTGTGTTTTTACCAGTTTTGTTAGCGTATTCATAGCAGTTTGTGTAGGCTACAGTAAAACAAAAATAGCTAATTTGGGCAAGAGTGCTCCAAGGACCAGTTGTGAAACAAATACACCCAGCTTGTTTCCACTCTTAGACATGTTTATTCTTGGTTGTGGCTGCTGTCTGTGCTGTTGACTTCAGTTTTAGCTTTTTGTGGAAATGGTATATATTCCCTTTATTGTTATCTTTGGATTCAGTTTCGAAGTATTTTCATCAGTTGCATGTTTGGCCTTTGGTGTTTTACTTGCATTGCTGACATTTCTTGTGATTGACAAACTTGCATGCTCTCATCTACTAATGGATGTGAAGTGCACTTTGTTTCGGTTGGTCACTGTCCCTCTACTAGGTTGGTATTTCAACAAATGCGTGAACAGACCATGAACCAGAAAAAAACGTATTCAGTGTCTACACAGCGGAATGAGAAATGCAACTCCTTTGGAGGGTCCTTATCAGTACTTGCATTACATTAAAGCAATGCAATGCAACAGGTCTCGCATTCTCGCAAGTTTGAGCTATTGGCATTGTACAGGACAATGCCTTTTATTTATGTTTTGGTTTTTAAAACATAAGTAAAACGCTTTGTCATTTACAATGCCAATCGCTTAAACTCACGTAAATGTGTGACCTATTGCATTGCAAATGCTTGTTTTTATATTGTGAGTCTTTACATCACAATCATTGCATCGAGAGCACATTTACATCGCAGTAGTTTACATCAGAGCACTACAACTCAACAATGTCTGGTATAATTGACTCTTGAGCTCCGTTAAAACTAAAAAGAATTAAGGTTAAAGACAAAAATCCCTGGTTCAATGGGGCCCTAAACAAGGAAAGGAGAAATCTTCGCCTAACAGAAAGGAACTGGAGACAACACTCCTCCTCCCCTCAGCTAAAACTTCTCAGAAAGACCAGAAATGCATACAACAAGAGCATTCTCAAATAAAATAAAAAATTCTTTAGATTGGAACTAGAGAACACTAAGAATAGACCCCATAAGCTCTTTGAAATGGTAAAACAGCAATCAAACAAAATGCCAAAAACCTCTAAATAAGCATCAAAATCCCAAACAAACTGTGATGAGTTCTCCTCCTTCTTTGCAGCCAAAATCAACTGTTTGGGAAACAAGCTGAATTCTGCCGCTAGCGTTCGTTCTCTTCCTTCGGCGACACCATCCAATGTCTTTACTCACTTCCACCAGGCAGTATCCAAAAACAAAGCTCACTGGACTACCTTCAACTTGTATGATGACCATATCATCTCGAAAATTCGATCGTCCATAAAACCGAACAACCACTTTAATGACCCGCTCCCCTCCAACTGCCTGTCCACAACCAACCAATTTGTCATACCCATCTGTAATTCAATGCTTCCCTAACTCAAGGGTCCATAACAGACTTTCTAAAAGCTGGTCAAGTCATCCCCATTTTAAGAAAAACACACTGAATCCTGCTGAACTAGACAATTTCAGACCTATATCCAATACTCCTCTACTTGCAAAAGCACTTGAGAAATGTGTGCAACAAGAACTTAGGCAACAGATTGCCAAATTCAATCTGCTAGACGAATGCCAATCTGGTTTCAGGCCAGATTACAGTACTGAAACTATTATTTTCCATATAGTAGATGACGTTCTTCAAGCTCTAGACCAAGGCAAAACATGTCTCTTAATTCTTTTGGACCTATCATCGGCGTTCGACACAGTTAACCATGAGAAGTTACTAGAAGGTCTTGAAAATAGGATGGGATTAGTGTGAACCATCCTCAATTGGTTAAAATCCTTCCTACGGAACCGCTCCCAAAGATTCATAGTTAATCGAAATCTATCCTCTCCTTCTCCGATTACCATCGGAGTCCCCCCAGGCTCAACTCTCTCCCCAACTCTCTTTAACCTCTATCTGGAACCGTTAGCTGAAATTTGTGCAGCACTATGGATCCTTATTCAGACTGAGCGAGTACGATGCACTATTTGGACAGCCACTTCGCCTTGGTCTCAGCAAGACGAAACAGCTGTTGGAAGCATACTTCGGAGGGCCGTAGCAGGCCCCCATTCACCCGGGCCTACCAAATCTGCCACAGGGGTGTGCCCATGGGTCCACCCGATCCAGGCATGCACAGTGTGGCGGGCATCATGGGGTGCCTGCTACAGGGTGTACGTTTTCCCCACCAACCCCTTTTTGCTGTGGGAGCCTGTGTACGCATCTGTACACAGGCTCCCATAGAGTTCTATTGGGCGTCCGAGCGAACCGAGTCTGTAAGCATACAACAGCATCGTACTCACTCGTTCGGACTCCCGGAGCTCGTCTTGCTTGGAAAGCCCTCCGGATCCGAGTCGTACGGAGGGCTTTCCTAGCAAGATCAGAATCTGGCCCTGAATGCGCAAACTAATTTCCCCTCCTAAAAGTTCCACTGACACACTTGAATAGACCCAAATCGATCACCGCGCTAAACTGCAGCCAGACCACAGTGGACTCAGCCAAATCACTAGGAATCACACTGGACAAGAACCTGAACATGCAAGCCCACATCAACACACTGGCCAAAAATGCAAGGTTTCACCTTAGCTACCTGAGACAACTAAAACCATTCCTAGATACTTCGGACCTTAAAATAGCAGTACAGGCATTAGTTTTCTAGGATCGAATACGGATGCTTAACCCTCTCTGGCCTACCCAAGATCTCAACAGCTCCCCTAAAAACTTGTCTCAATGCAGCCGCAAGACTCCTAAGAGGTTCAAAAAAATTCAACCACATGTCACTGTACCTGAAGGCACTAAACTGGCTTCCTTACGAAGCCAGAATCCAACTCAAATTGACCTGTATCGCACAAAAAGCATTACACTCCAATTCTCCAGCATATCTTGCTCAGAATATTGTGCTATCCAGAGGAGGCAGGCACTCTCGGTCTGCCAGGGATTTTGTGCTGAAACCACCCCTCTTCCGGAAGAAGAAAACATTTAACATAGCTTTCTCCCTGGGCCGCACCTAGAATCTGGAACTTGCTGCCACCTAACAGTAGAAGAATACCTTCTTTGTCAAGATTCAAAAAGGAAGCTAAGACTTTCCTAATGGGCAAATTTCTTCCATAAACATGCTCAGTGCATATACAGCTCAGCAGCCTAGCGATATGCTATTGCTCTCCACTTGAACTCTACCCGTGTACGCTGGTCTTGATTTCATGGATGTAATCTACGCGATTCTTGTATCATGATTGTTGCTATTCATTTTGCATCTTTCATACTTCACTGTAACTTTAAGGGGCAGAGGCTGGTGCTGTGCAGTCTTCCTCTGCTCCTGCTAACGTTTGTTTATCTCCCGCAAGTGTACTCATAATCGCCTATTCCTACACCTTGTAAATAGCTTGTTATCCCAGCAAAATGTTCTCATGATATCCTGTTTCGAATCTTGTGGATAACTTGTTATCCTTGCAAGGTGCTCTGATATCCTTTTCCGAATCTTGTAAATAACTTGTTATCCTTGCAAGGTGCTCTGATTCCCTAATGGGTCACGTTTACACTATATAAAACACTAAATAAACAAATAAAATATATACATACATGTAATATAATTTATATATAAAAATGGTATTGTCTATATATGCATTTATATTTCTTTTAAAACATTATTCAATTTTAAATTTAATTTAAAAGTATTAATCAGAAATAAAATATTATTATTATTTAAAGTATACATTATAATTATTATGATGTAATTACATTTATAACATTTTATATGTACACTAATTTTAAATTACCTGTCATATATATATATATATATATCTATATATATATATTCACTGAAAAAACCATAGGTTTCACACATGTTATAGTTAGATGGACATTTCACTCGTAAAAAACCATTGAAATTCCCCCGTTATAGTTAGTTCAGCTAAATATAACTCGCGCGACCGCAATCCACTGCTGATGATGTCACATATTACATCACTGTATTCACCAAGATACTGTTAATAAGTCAGTTATACAATTAATTTTACAAAAAAACCCATCCATTTAGACACTTATTTACCCATTTATTCTTCCATTAACCTTTAGATATACATATATAAAAAATATTTATTTTTCAGAAAGACACATATTCACTGGATGATGTCATCAGTGATGTAATCAGTGATGTAATTTGAGATGTCATCAGTGATGTCATGAGTGATGTCACTGACCATGTCATGAGGGATGTAATATGTGACGTCATCAGCAGTGGATTACGGTCGCGCGAGTTATATTTAGCTGAACTAACTATAACGGGGGAATTTCAATGGTTTTTTACGAGTGAAATGTCCAGCTAAATATAACATGTGTGAAACCTATGGTTTTTTAAGTGTATTTGCAAGGTTTTTTAAATGCTCATTTCTAACTATAACGTGTGTGAAACCTATGTTTTTTTTTTGTGAATTTGTAAGGTTTTTTAAATGCTAATTTATGTATGTATTATTATAATTTTTATATATTTATTTTACAATAAACTACCTATGTATATAGTTATAGATTGACTGTATCCTGTAATATGGAATGGCTCGTTTAAAATGTTTTTTTTTTTTAAGGGTTTTTTACCATTGCGCGACCCGGGATTTAAAAAAAAAAAAAAAAAAGTTTTTTTCACCCTTCGGGGTCCTTCAGGGACCCCCTGACAAAGGCTAGGGGGTCAGGAACTCTCTACCCTGCACCCTTTTCACGTTCTCCACCTTTCTTTTTCACTGCCACACACAAAATGGCGTCCGACACTTCCTGATTTCGACCGATTCGAATGTTGACTGACATCTAACCACCAATCAGAATTACGCTCGCGCACGGCACCGTGCGCGCATATAGATATTTATGTACATTTAACTGCAATTTTCTCAGGAACTACTGAACAGATTGACACCATATATGCAAAAGGCACATGCCTGACCTGAGGACTACCTCTTTGCCAAATTTCAAGTAATTCTGTTCAGCCGTTCGGGCTGTACCTTCGACTAAAGGTCCTATGGGAAAATGCATGGGGAAAACGCGTTTTGGGACCCCCCTTTTTTCTCAGCCCCCGCTTGACGAATCACCCCGAGACTTTCAGGGTAAGAGCTGAGCGGAGCGCCCCATTAGTTTTGAAAATTTCACAAAGATAAGTCATCCGGCGCCAAAGTTATTCAAAATAGAATTTTCAGAATTCCTATGGGAACTCGGTCCTAACTATAACTATCTACTGGCGACCGCCAGTAGATAATATATATATATATATAATTACCACCCCTATAGTCTACTCATTTATGATCCCAAAAACTCATTACCACCCCATACACTTCCCATCTTTGAACCCTAAAAACACCTTCCCACCCCTATACACTACCCATCCCAGAACCCTAAAAACTCCTTACAACCCTTTTACACTGCCCATCCCTCAGCCCGCAAAAATCCTAAAGATTTGTGTACAGTATCCATCCCTCAACCCTCAAACTACTTCCGATCAATGCACTATCTACACCTGAACCCTAAAAACGTCTTACTATTCCTATATATTATCCATCGTTGTAGCCTAAAAACTCCCAAATACCCCTATACTACCCATTTCTTAACTGTAATAAATCATTATTACCTCTCTGTATGTCTCATTTCAGAACCCCAAAAACTCCTAACTACCATTTGTCACTAGGGGTGGGCGTAATTTGCGTAATCGCGTTACGCAAATCTCCGCGAAACGGTAAAAAATCTCCGCAAACACGCAGAAATTCCGCGAACACGCGGAATTGCTTGTTCGCGATGCTTTTTTCCTGTTCACAGTTGCTGTTTGCGTGCTCGGGGAGAAATATCTCGCGAACACGCATTTTGAGAACGCGAACAAGAAAACATTTCGCGAAGTCGCGGAAAGCAGAATTTTGGGCAATTTCGCGTTCTCTGCGGAACGCGAAATTACCGAAATTCCGCAAATTCCGCAAGCGGAACGGAATTTACCGCCCAGGCTTAGTGTCAAGGCTACTTACAATTCCGCAGGGGTGATATTTTGGAAGAAAGGCCCCTACTCCCCTCTATTTACTCACTGTACCCAATAATGTCAAAGTGCCAGTGGTAAACCAGGGAAAGAATGGAACAAGACAGAGGCAGAGTGTCCACCGATGTTCCCCAGCTCAAGCACAGGACCCAGTAGCAAGAGGATGCCCTAAAAAGAGAGAGCCAGTATGAGTATTTAAATGAGTGCATGTATATAGCAGGCATGTTAGTACCAGCTCTCACTAACTACCTCAGTGATTCCCTTCTTCCATTAGCCATCGCATAACTGGGTGGGTGGTGGAAAGTATGATTCTGTCGAAAAGAGAAATAGAGGAGCAGTATCAGAGGCAATGCAATGCCATGTATAATTAAAGGAGGTAAAAAGGGGTTAAGGGCATCCACCCATATCTTTCTTGTAATATTCCCTTGTATCGGAAGAGCTTCAGCACAGTGTAGTGTTCTTCCTCCTAGAGACTTGCTTGTACTAAGTGAGAATTCAAAACTAGAAATTAAAGATAGACTTTCCTTCAGTCCAGGAATAAGGAAATACTATTGTCCCTTTTTCCTACAGGAACCCCTCTGAACACAACGAGGTTGAAGAAAAGAAAAAGGAAAGAAACAGATCTCCACAGAGGAGGACAACAACTTCAGATAAGGTTGTTTGTTTAAGCTTTAATCGACAGAACATGTAATTAAAGCTACAGATAAAAATAAATTGTTTTCTTAAAAGAGAAAATGCAAACGTATAGCATCTTGGATTTATAAAAACAGCCAGTACAACAAAGTAATCTATTAAGCCCTTGATGTGATAATACATATATAATATTCAGGTGGTTAAAAAGCAATAAAACAGTGACGAATACACAATCGATAAGTCAAATACAAATCTATGATAAAACAAAAATAAAAACAATCAGTGCTTCATCATAAGAATGGATCGATAATATACTGAAAGAGTTTGGGTTTTCCCTGACATAGCAGCAAAGATTTAGCAGGTAAAGTGCTTGTACATAAAAGTTCAAACAGATTTAGTATTATGGCGTGTATTTGTCACTGCCGCCCTGTTCAAATTAATACTATGCCATTCTTGACAGAGCTTTCCACCTTATGAGCCATGCTTGTCCCCGAAACTTTGCTACGCAGCATGCAAAAAGGGGACTGGGATCCGATCTAAGGATACGCAGTGCTGTGTGGTGGTCCCGTGTGCCCAGTTGCTGGCATATCGATTTTAGCCATTTAGCCTGTGATGAATTATATGCCGGGCAGGCAAACATTACATGAGCAATACCTTCCTTTGGGGTTTTACAACATGGGCAGACTTTTCCATTGCTTGTGCGCCATTTCGCTGTCATCTCGCAAACAGGGAGATAAGTAAAAATAGCTCATATCATTTAAAACAAGACTTTGGTAGCGTATACACGCTTTACAGTAAGGCAGAGAGACTGGTTGCCTTTGTATTTCTTATTTCCTTTGTAAGTTTGCATATCTTCCAGTTTGAAGCGGAGAACCCCGCAGGAGCTCAGAAGAACAGACGGTTCCAGGTACAAGCGTGGGGACTTCGAGATGCGACCGGGAGAAGCGCCAGAAAACCGCCACTGTAACCAGGAACCTATGGAGGAGCAGGTAAGCACAGGTGAGAGGAGAAGCTGGGGTCCGACGCAGGTAAGCGTAGTATCAGGACAGGATCACGCCGTCGTAAACCGGAAGGACTCGGCCAAGTAACCTGGAAGCAGTCCTACTCATGAAACGCTAGAACTAGAAGTGTTCAGCGCCGGGAGCGAGGCTGCTTTATACCTCACTGCCATTCACAATGCCGCGTGAACCCTAAACACTTCTCACTATTCTTATACACTACCCAACACTGAAGCCTAAAACTTCTGCACTACCCCTATGCACTACCGATCCCTGAACCCTGGGCAATTCTTACTATCCCATAAAATACCCATCCTCGATTCCTAAAGACTCCATACCAAACCCATTCATTATCCATCACTGCACCCTTAAAGCTCCTTACTACTCCTATGCACGGCCATACCCTGATCCCTAAATAGTTCTTACCACTAGGGTGTGCAAAATGTGCATAATTAGCTTTTACATAATTACGCACATTTTAACAAATGTAAGAAAATTTGAGTAATTATGCAAAATGTAAAACTAGCATTTGGGGCTATATTTTAACGTGAAAGTCATCCTTGCATCCATTTTGGATGTGAGGACACATTTCATGTTAAAAAAATAGCGTAAATTTACAAATCGAGTAAAAATGAGCCACTTGCATTTTGGCTGCTTGAGTTGTTCATGTGCGGTCAAGATAAATGCTTGCAGCAAATGTATGGTGTAATAACGTAATTATAGGAATTTCCCAAAAGAAGCATAACACAAATCACTGAAATTACGCAAGATAACACCTGCATATTGAAAAACTGACCTGGCCCTAATTAGCATCTCTATGCACTCGACATCCATGGACCAAAGGACCTCCTCAGTGCCTCTATACACTAACCATCCCTGAAATCTAAAAGCCTCTTATGACCATATATGAATTTGAAGGGAAAAAAAAACCTATACTCAAATGTTAATTTATGTTTTTTTAAAATTGTTACTTATTCAGTAATTAAAATTTTATTATGTTAAACTTATTTTTACTTAATAATTACCTGCAAAGTGAATGACTTGCGAAGTAAAGCACTAAAAATGTACCTGCAAAGTAAAGACTCCAAATGTTTTTAACGCGACAGAATGATTTCTGATGCAAAAATTGTGCTGTACTGGTTATATAACATGTAAAACCTTTCCTTATTCCAGTGGTTCTTAACCTTAACCTGTAGGCTGGAGAACCCGAGGGTCCGGGAAACCTTATCAGGGGTCAGCTTAGAAAATTAAACAATATTAACAGAATAACAATGTGTATATAAATAAAGATGGAAAATGTAAAGTTTACATTTTTAAATGTTCTCTAAATGAAAAGGAATTTGAAATTGGAGTATGAAAATTAAGTTAGCATCTTTGGATTGATTTGTGGGAGCAGTGCAAGTGCATCAAGCAGAATATAGTGAGGACAAAGGTCGGAATTGAGTTTACACAAGTGCCAACTTTCCCATTAAAATTAAAAACTAAGATTGTTTTATTATATTTGTTTTTGAAATAAATAAAATATTTAATTTGTTTATTTGCTGAAAGCTTTTTTACGTTTTTTGTGTATTATTTAGCAGTTCATATAATCAAAAAAGCTTAGGCAGGAGATCCTGGCTTCCAGTAATGACTAAGCGGGGGTCCCCGAATTTTAAAAATGATTCATTGGGGGTCTCTGAGATTCTGTCATAATTAAATGGAGGTTCACAGTAGTCAAAAAGTTAAGACCCCTGCTTTTGTCAAATTATAAAATATGGTACATGCCTGGAAACTGCTCAAAGGGCATTGCACATTTTTAAAATTCCCTCCGTGTATGTTCTCACGGAACATCAACCAGGAAATAGGCCTGGGCGGTAAATTCCGTTCCGGTCGCGGAATTTGGGTAATTTCGCGTTCCGCGGAGAACGCGAAATTGCCCAAAAATCTGCGTTCCGCGACTTCGCGAAATTTTTTGCTTGTTCGCGTTCTCAATATGCGTGTTCGTGAGATATTTCACCCCGAGCACGCAAACAGCGATCGCGAACAGGAAAAAAGTATCGCGAACAAGCAATTCCGCGTGTTCGCGGAATTTCTGCGTGTTCGCAGAGATTTTTTACCGTTTCGCGGAGATTTGCGTAACGCGATTACGCAAATTCAGCCCACCCCTACCAGGAAACAAATATGTCCAAAATATATTATTGCTGCATGATTTCACACCTGTTGAGAAACTCATAATATTGAGTTTTTCCACCCTGCACAAACTTTGCTTTTTTTAAGTGGTTTAATCTGTGTCATGAAAAAAGTCTTGAGTGGAATATTTCTGCACCTGTTGCAATTTTGAATCTGCCCCTTAATTTTGCCTCTCTGAATTTTTCTTAGGTTTCACGACTAACTTTTTTTTATTCAATCATACATACATACATACAAAAACAACAACAAATCTGATGTCGTTCAATCTACACAGATCCCTCAAGTAACATGTTCTCCTGGGGTGCTCCTCTTTAGATGGTGGACAGTCTCACCTACCTGGGTATAATGCTTTCTACAAGTATTTCCTGGAAACCCCATCCTAATAAAGCTGCTTTGAAACTTAGACAAATAAAGGTTGCTCTACCAAAGAATATTCTTCTTCTCACACCAGTCAAAATTCCCTTGTGCTTCATATTTGCGAGGCCAATTCCTTGGTCTTTTTCTAACCTAGCTTCACTCACTAGTATAGAGAATACATTATTTGCAACCTTGCTTCTCTCCTTCGAGCACTCTTTTGCACCCCCTTAGCCATGACATGGGTATGAGAAGTTGTGTGCCTAGAGCTAGGCTACACCCCTTATTGTTCTGGAGGTGGTGGTGGACCACACCTGAACTAGCCCACTATGTATTACTGCTGCAGGACCTTACGGAGGTAGACCAAATCCACAAAGTAACATGGATTTTGAACATTAAAAAATCACTTAAAACACTTGGCTTTTCAGATCTCTGGGACAGCTCGCTTCTTCGTCTTTCCCGTCCAAGAAAGCGTTGAATTTACTTTACTGCGAAACTGTAGTAGTGAATGTTCTTAGGAAGGCTGTCTTCCCTAGGCTGTTTCACATGTTTTTCGATGTTATACCTGTGAGCACGTATGAGCCATAATGCGACCTGTTTACTGTCACTGAAGTTATACTTCCAGTTGTGAGTAGGTACCTTACCGCTGAGGTCTTTGACTGCAAGGTCTACTAAGGACAAGGATGCCTGTCCAGCCTGCACACTCTCAGTGCAGTGTGGCTCCTGTTTGTTTGGCCTGCCTATTCTATGCTCGCCCATGCAGCGGATGCTTGTCCAGCCTGCACACTCTCAGTGCAGTGTGGCTCCTGTTTTCTTGCCTGCCCATTCTATGCTCGCCCATGCGGCGGATGCCTGTCCAGCCTGCACACTCTCAGTGCAGTGTGGCTCCTGTTTTCTTGCCTGCCCATTCTATGCTCGCCCATGCAGCGGATGCCTGTCCAGCCTGCACACTCTCAGTGCAGTGTGGCTCCTGTTTTCTTGCCTGCCTATTCTATGCTCGCCCATGCAGCGGATGCTTGTCCAGCCTGCACACTCTCAGTGCAGTGTGGCTCCTGTTTTCTTGCCTGCCCATTCTATGCTCGCCCATGCAGCGGATGCTTGTCCAGCCTGCACACCCTCAGTGCAGTGTGGCTCCTGTTTTCTTGCCTGCCCATTCTATGCTCGCCCATGCAGCGGATGCTTGTCCAGCCTGCACTCTCTCAGTGCAGTGTGGCTCCTGTTTTCTTGCCTGCCCATTCTATGCTCGCCCATGCAGCGGATGCCTGTCCAGCCTGCACACTCTCAGTGCAGTGTGGCTCCTGTTTTCTTGCCTGCCCATTCTATGCTCGCCCATGCAGCGGATGCCTGTCCAGCCTGCACACTCTCAGTGCAGTGTGGCTCCTGTTTTCTTGCCTGCCCATTCTATGCTCGCCCATGCAGCGGATGCTTGTCCAGCCTGCACACTCTCAGTGCAGTGTGGCTCCATTTTCTTGCCTGCCCAATCTATGCTCGCCCATGCAGCGAATGCTTGTCCAGCCTGCACACTCTCAGTGCAGTGTGGCTCCTGTTTTCTTGCCTGCCTATTCTATGCTCGCCCATGCAGCGGATGCTTGTCCAGCCTGCACACTCTCAGTGCAGTGTGGCTCCATTTTCTTGCCTGCCCAATCTATGCTCGCCCATGCAGCGAATGCTTGTCCAGCCTGCACACTCTCAGTGCAGTGTTGCTCCTGTTTTCTTGCCTGCCCAATCTATGCTCGCCCATGCAGCTTTTGTTAAGCCCCTGCCTTCAGATGCTTGGGTGTGCGGAACCACAGTGAGGCCATACGAATTCTAAGATCAGATCCCAGTCCCTAATTTGTGGTCTCAGTGGCTATATTTTTGGGTGCTATGTGGAAACTTTGCAGAGCGTTCCGCTAATTCAATGTGGAGTCATGTTGGCTATTTTATCTATATTGTAATACTTAAGCCACCTGCTTTTTATGTATATGAATTGTGCTATTTTATGCTAAATGTATAGTTTTAATTATTTATTATGTTTTTATATTTGTGTGCTAGTGCTTTTATAGCCCCAGTGGGCGAAATAAAGCTAGTTTGAACCAAATTATTGTCTAGTATCAAATCCCTGTTATTTGTCTTTGACTATCGTGGATTGTGTTAAACTGTTTTTTTAACCGCAGCATCGAATTGCAAAAGCAAGGCTTAAGCTCACCCTGGCCATCAAGCGCTGAGCCAAGGTTACAGCACAGAGTCATAATTCAGCTAATTTTATAAATAGCTATGCCCAAATATGATATGGAATTGGCTTTAAATAATAACGCATTAATTTTCATTCCCTTCACTAATCAGCCAGTAGAGTTCATTTACCAATTTTGCCTGCTCACCAAGTGCTTACTAGGTGAAGAAAAGGGCTGAGTGCGCCCACAAGCCCGGAGAACGCAGGATACTTGAAATAAACAATGAACAAGTTCTCACAACACACCCGTGACTCAATAATTTCTCAATTTTTAATGTAGCAATGACATGCCTGAAGTTCAAACTTGTCATTGCTTCAGTAAAAATGTGAAAATTTATAGAACGCGCGGGTGTGCTGCAAAGAATTGTTTTTGAACAGTATCTGTGTTCAACTATGCTCACAAGTGACATTTGAGGTAGGAAATCTCTTGGAAGGACAAATTCTAAACAAGGCAGACTCAATTATTTTATATAGTTACTGGGCATTGGGAAACAAAAGTGGCAAGCACTGAGGAAGATGGTGACCTTTTGGAGAATGGAGATTTAAATAGAAAATACTCAGTAGGCCACTATTTACCGATAAATTGTTCTAACAATAGCCAATATGGAGTCAGACAACTTAAATCCTACTGATTGCTTGCAGCCACAGTTAGGCCGCAATGTGCTCAAGATTAAATACTCCCCCTAAACGCAGCAAAATCTTGTAAACATTAACTATTCAAACGGAACCCTGAAGTGCTCATTTCTAATACCTTATTTTTTCCCAATAAAGGAACGGTAATTACTGATTTAATATTTCCCAATAAAAGAGCACAATAGAGGAGAGCCATTACCTCAACACTCAGGATTCACGCATCCAGGAAAACACCACATGGCGTTAGAATATCCTTAACACCCTCATCACTCTTCATGGATGAAGCTACCAGGTCCCTCTACAACAATCGGAATGTATTCATTCAATCATTGGACCGCAACCTAAAGCTTTTTGAAAAAATATTCTTGAGGATCAAAAATACGATGTTGAATGTTGTCGACATCTCCTCAAGAAGTCTACATCTCCTCTCCTGCTCCTTAATGGAAACTTAGACATCTCCCAGACCCTCATCTACCACATCACCTATCTCACATCATGACCATTCTCTCCATCCCTACACTGGAAATGTCGTTGATGACCCCTTTTCACCCACTTGAGAAAAGGTCACGTGCCTTTCCCCTTCACTCCAACTATCTGACCAGCCCCGCCCCCAGGCTCATAAAAACACTAATGCCCACTGTGCTAGAACTGGCAACAAACCCAGCTAAGGTATATTCATGGATACTATCATGACTCCCCCATTCAGTGACACAACCTCCCCCTCCCTATCTGCTACCCAAAGGGAATACCACTTGACCACTCCAGTCGCCAACCTGTCATCAGTGACCCATCAACACCACATGTCTCCGAGTGCTGGCGATCTTAGGATACTTCGGTCGAACACTTCTATCGACTACCCTCTTCCCATCACCACACCTAGCTGTTCTTATATCCACCATCACCCTCCTATCACTTCTCCTATCACTCCCCTCAGCTCCTTTGTTCCGCTCGTCTGTGGACCCTTCTGACCCCCATGGAGAAAGCACACACTTCTGCCCCGAGATATGGATTTCCCCACTTCACTGGAGCTTGCTGATCTCAGTCAAGACTTTCAGATAGTTAAAGCCAACATTCAGAACCTTGTTCACACCACCTCAAAGCTCGAGAAGCTCCTGAACTCAACCTTACCTCCTGGGCTAACCGAAACCCACTCACCAAACAACATTGCTCACCGCTCATCGGATTTCCAATCTACCCCAGGCATGTGACATCATACTGCGAAAATTCTCCAGACTTGATCTGGAAAACTCAACCCCATCTCCAGACACCAGAGGGTTACTGACTACCTATCTTATGCCGACATCCTCTCCCTTCTGTTGTCTTATACCTCTACTAACAAGGATTCAGGATCCTCGCCAGCTACTATCCAGACTATTCCCTCCAACCCACTTAGAAAACCAAGTCACAACTACAGAACCTTAAACGAGCCCAACCTACTTCTAGTTACAATAACTCAGGGGTAAGCTCTTGAAACCAAATCTCATCTCAGTTCTATGCTTCTCAACTCGGCGGTTAAACATGCAGCTGACATTGCAGATCTCATTCTCACACTTGACCTTGACCTCATCACATTAAAGGAAATGTGGCTCACAGAGACCTCCTCACCTAGCTGGGACAGGTTAGAAATGAGGGTCTCTAGTTGGCAGAGGTAGGTACCTTTGTCCAAATAGGGACCCTGGCTTTTGGTCAGGGCAAGGGAGATACATACTTTAGGTTACCCCTGCTCACTCCCTGGTACAGTGGCGGGCGGCATGACTTGTGGGTTGGGAGGCGGGGATCACATGGGGATTCATTTAATAATAAAAACAATTGAACTTACCTTCTTGCCGGCCAGGTCCCGCGTCATCTCTGCTCCTCTCCTGCTCTCCTGCTTCGGCAGGAACAGGAAGCAGACAGCCAGGCTCCCAGTCCCACCCCTAAGTCAATCACAACGCTGTAAGCAGCCTTGTGATTGGTCAGGTCGCCGCCCAGCAAATGGTCCGGCCAAGTTCTCCATGTAGGCTGCATTGCAGCCTGCATGGAGAAGGGCAAAGGGTGCATGACTGGTTTGGTCAGCTCCAGAGGGCCGACCAAACCAGTCATGTGCACTCAGAAGTGGGCACACCACTCCTCCTCTGTCCAGCCCTGCTTGCAGAGCAGCACCGCCCACCCACCCACCCGCCTGCAACCAAACCCTTCTGTTTTTTCGCAGTGTGAGAAGCAGAAACATAAAATGGTAGTTATTACCATTTTATGTTTCTGCTTGTCGGACTGCAAAAAATCAGTGGGCAATGCTCCTTGGCCCCTGGGAGCTCGGCACGAGCAGACAGACTTATACCAAAGGCAATGTGTAAAGTATTTGTACTCAAAACACACAGTAATACAGTGATAACACCACAAATGGACACCACACCAGTTTAGAAAATTAAAGAATCTTTATCTAAACTCAACCACACCTTAACAACAAAACTCCAACATATATGTAATAAGAATATGACTTTAAAAAGGTTTCAAACAACTTGGTCCATAGAAAACTATGGCTACGTGATTTCTCACAAAGTACCTGTAGATGCGTCAAAATTCACATGGCCAAACAGCCGCAGAGATGGAAAGCATCAAAAACAGAGATGCGTCAGTTCTTTAGAGCTTGAGGAGGTGATGTGACAGTTTTGCTGCACACAGGAGAAGTGATGCATCAAATCTGGTCTGTAGGGGGAAGAGATGCATTAGTTTCGAGATAGGTCTGGTCCATGGGTGATGCGTCTGGAAAACTTGTTGCACAGATGCGATGCGTGGAAATCCAGGATGCGCCGGCGATCGATGCATCGGTGTCGGCCGGCGCTGCGGCAGTTTCTTCAGCCATGATCCCTCGATGCATCGGTTCTTGCAGAGGCGACAGGGGCTGCGTGGTTCCGCAGTGGCGCGGCGATATGTGGAGATTCTTCTCAGACAGCGGTGCTGCATTGGAAAAACAGCCACAAGAAGAGCGATGTGTCAATTTCTTCAGTTCTTCCTTTCTTCCAGCTCCCAGCAGCAACAACCTCCAGAGGCCCAAAACTGCAACAGGCAACCCTAGCAGCTCAGAACTCTAAACAGCAGAGTTCAGGGGAGCTGGGAGTGAAGTCTTTGTGTATGTGAAACTTCAGAACAGGAGGCCAGCACACACAGGCCCTTGAAGATTCTTCTTCAAGCAGGTTCAAGCAAAGTTCTAGTCTTTGTCCTCTCCTTGGCAGAAACAGCAACATCAGGCCAACCCCAAACACCACACAACAAAAGGACAGTACTCCTCCTCACAGCTCTTCAGCTCTTCTCCTTGGGAAAGGTACCTTTTGAGTGTAGAAGTGATCTAAAGTTCTGTGGTTTCAGATGTAATACTTATACCCCAAAATGGCTTTGTACTCTTTTTGCAAGGGTCTCTGAGCCCAGTCCAAACCAGTTCTGTCCTCACTGGTGCAGTATGACCACAGGGGGTGGAGACAGCATTGTGCAAGGGAGACAGGCCTTGTTCAGGTGTAAGGAAATCTCCTGCCACTACTCTAAATTCAGCCAAGGTCTATTCACCTCAGCTCTGAGTCATCCAGGAAGGGCCAGGCACACCTCAACCACCCCAGTGCCTGTCTGCAGTGAAGCACATCCCCAGCCCCGTCACTCCAAAACCAGACAGTCAATATACAAGCAGGCAGAGGCATACAGAATGGTTAAACAAGAACATGCCTACGTTCAGAGAGCCTAAGCTTTATTTCTCTATCTTGTCCCAATGGGAAGTTTTACTTGTAAGATGTTCCAAAATATTTCCCATTCTATCCTATTGGGCAGGTAGCCTTTTCGATAGTGAAAAACAAAATTGGCAGTATTTCACTATCAGGACATGTCACACACACCAGTACGTGTCCTACCTTTCACATACACTGCACCCTGCCCAGGGGGGTACATTGGGCCTGCATGTAAGGAAAAAGGGAAGGTTAGGGCCTGGCAAGTGGGTTGAGATGGCAGTTTAAAACTGCGCAGACACTGCAGTGGTAGGTCTGAGATACCTTTTCAGAGCTACTCATGTGGGTGGCACACGCAGTGCTGCAGGCCCACTAGTAGCATTTGATTTACAGGCCCTGGCACACTCTAGGGACTTACTAGTAAATCAAATATGCCAACCAGAGAGAACCAATTGTAACAACAATTTACACAGGGAGCTCTTGCACTTTGACACTGACCAGAAGTGGCAAAGTGCCCAAAGCGTGTATGCCAGCAAAACGAAATCCTGCACAGCATCAAAAATACAGCAGGTAGAGGTAAAAAGTCTGGTAAAACCATGCCAAAGATGCCAAGTGTAACATCCCCCCAACTATAACATCATTAGACTGGCTAGATCTGGAAAAGCAGGGGGGACTAGCATGCATTTACTGCTCCACACTCACCCTGAAACACTCAAAAACATGCCAGTACCCGCCTGAAAATACCTAGGTATTGAAATTTGGAGCAATAACAAGATAGTTTGCAAACTCCACACAATTTACCACAAACCATCCAGGAAGCAACAAACTTTTCACTGAACAAATGATGTAACTAGCTCCTCTAACTCTGATAAGCATACCAATCATATCTTCCTTGGGGATTTCAACATACGCTAGAATGACTACACTGATCATATACTGCACACCCTCAAGGCCTTTCTCACTGGCCTCAACCTTACTCAGTTTTGTAATGGCCCAACACACAATCCAACGCGAATCCATAATCCCCTGTGATTGGTCAGACCACTACCTAATCTCCTTCCTAATTGTGGAGAAGATGTTGACTGGAAAAGGCCAACCACTTAAACCCAGACAATGGTCCAGAGACTTTAGAAATATGAATCTATTCAATCTAACTTCTACATGTAACACCGTCCTGCTGCCTCCCACAAACATGAAGAATGTTAATGATCTTACTGATCACTATAAACGATCCATAACAGACACCCTGAATATGATCTCTCCTAAGCAGTTAAAAAGAATAGTGTGCCAACACTCTAAACCCTGCCTCAACCACAGGCTCAATGAGGAAAGACTCAACGTAAGGCTCATGGGAAGGTCATGGAGTAGTACTTCCTCCACCACACACCCCAAGCACCTGAGGTCTGCAAGAAGCTCTTTCAATAAACATATCTGAAGTTCCAAAGCAGAAGATTTTAGATTCCAACCGGACAATGCCAAACTCTTTGAAATCATCAAACAACAAACAGTATGCAACTCTAATCTACTTTTGGCTGACCATGGCTCCTTACCAAAAGGCAAGGTTTTCTCCACCTATTTAATGGGAAAGATAATCCACTGTGATTCACAGCTTCTCCTAACACAGGCCCAGTCCAGGCTACTACCTGCTCAGCACCAGGACAGCTCCCCTCCCTATGGCTACACTACTACAAACAATGCCTCATGGAGTGCCTTCAAAATCCCGGATGAAGCAGCTTTAATCAAAATATTAACTACAATAAAACCCTCTAACCATTTCATTGATTCTCTGCCAGCAAAGCTCTTCCAACAGCTTACCCCTTCCTTACTCCTTTTTGGACCAAGATTGTCAATGCATCTCTCGCTCAGGGCTTGTTTCTAGACTGCTTAAAGATAGGACATGCCACCCTATTCCAAAAAAATGAATGCAAACCTATCCGACCTCTCCAATTGCCACCCAATCACCAACATCCCGACACTAGCAAAGCTATTAGAGAAGTACGTACACTTGCAACTCTGCAGCCATATTGAGCAAGTTCATCTATTTGATCATCATCAATCTGGATTCAGAACCGGTCATAGTACTGAAACAGCTCTATCATAAATTGTGGATGATCCCTTGAGAATGTTAGACCAGAACAAATCCTGTCTGCTTATATTAACTGATCTCTCCTCTGCCGTCGATACTGTAAAATACGATAAGATGATCGACCTTATTGAGAAGAGGATGGGGCTCCCTGGTCCCGTATTAAATTGGCTTTCTTTATTACTTCACAATAGATCACAGAGAGTCGAAGTAAATTAAAACCTATCTGACAACACACCAGTCACGATTTGTGTCCCTCAAGGGTCAACGCTCTCTCCCATCCTATTCAGCCTGCTCATGGAAATGCTTACCGAACTATTCAAGCTCTCTAACATTCACTACCACATGCATACTGATGATACACAACTGTATTTGAACCTTTTCTCTCCCGATTACATCAAACTACTTAATTGTACCCTACTGAAAACACAATCATGGCTGACTTGCAATCACCTCAGGCTTAATACCCTCAAAACTGAATTCCTCCTGATCGCCCCTAACAATCACTCTGCCCCCATAGAAGACTGGCTCCAAGACCTCACTACTCTCCACTTTGCCCCACAAGTGATTGATACCACTAGATGTCTAAGCACAATGCTGAACAAATACCTGAATATGCAAGAGTTTATCAGTTCCTCCAGCAGAGGAGCCAACTACCAACTAAATATACTGAGGAACATTAAACCCCATTAGTCTCACAGCTAGCGATCCAATCCCTGGTCATCTCGCATTTAGATTACGGGAGCATTACACTGGCAGGCCACCCAAAGTAAGGCTGGCCCCTCTATGTGTCACATTGAACTCAGCTCCTAGGATCATCACTGGATCCAGGAGATTCAAACACATTAGCCCAGGACTCAACCAGTTAAAATGGCTCCCATTTGAAGCTAGAATCCAGCAGAAGGTAGCTTGCATGACTTATAAGCCCCTTCACTACAACACACCTGCATGCTGGCCAAAAAAGGTGAACTATCTGGGGGTAGTCGCTCCTCGAGAAGATGTAACTTCCTACTGCTGAAACCTCAGAAGTTCACCCAAAAAGATGACTTACAACTGTTCCTTCTCCGGTCTTGCCCATAGAATATGTAACACACTTTCTCCAGAAGCCGGTACATACTCCTCCTCTACATTCTTCAAAAAAGAAGCAAAAAAGCTTCTGTTGAATATACTCCTTCGCTAGCTATACTTAATCACAGTCCTGGAACATTTACATGTGGACTCCTTTTTGATCATGGTCCTACCAAGTTGCTGTGGTTTACTGTATCTGTTTTTGTGTTTACATTGCTCCCTAAGTTTGGCTTGTATATATGTATGACCTGACTGTTAAATATGTAGAGTGCTGTGATACCCGAATGGGTCATGTTCGCGCTTTTATAAAACTGTGCAAATGAAATAAATAAATAAATAAGTAAATGTAGCCATTGGTAGGCCCCCTGAATATCGAAGCTAGAATATTGAGATATACAAATATCGAGGACAAAATATCAAAAGGTAAGTATAGATTTTCTATAGCTAACTCCACATCTAAGTACCTTGAAGATATATATCTTTAAGGTACATAAATATGGAGCTAGGAATAATAAGCCTTTAGTTCTCTATATGGACATACCTTTCAATATATTGATCTACCATATTTTGTTCATTCCTTTTTTGTGATATCCATAGTCTCGATATTCAGTGGTATAGTCGCAGCCATCATAGTCTTCTTGATGATGGAAGAAATAAAATGGACACATTTATCTCATTTGGGATACCAGAACGACATGATGCTGTGTAGCCTGGCTTAATGTTGTCATTAACAGTGGATAGTGGATAATTCACATTGCCAATAGATGTTTCTCTTTGTCAAAATAGCAAATAATTGATTCCAAGTTAGCAGTGGGAATGATGATTGAGCTAACCAGGGATATAGCTTGAAACTTTTTACTGCTTGAATGCATCATGGAAATAGGGCCACATTTAAAGAAGCTTTGTTTGAGTGAAGACCGCGCCACACCGGTGACATCTGGCAGGGAAACCAAGAGTTGTTGGTTATTCAGACAGGCATTGTTTTCCTGGAATAGCTCCCATATGGTGTGTGAAATACATTTCGGTGAAGAAAACAGTAAAGAAAGTTGCACCATGTCTTAACCGCAAAGCAGATGTTCTGTCACCTTTGTGAATAGTGAACACGGAGCCCAAGAATGATGTACCCATTTATAGCACTCACTTAACTAATTCCTCCCCACAGCTTGGAGTTGCTTCCGAAGGCATGGAGGACGTTTAAAGGTGTTTCTGTCAGTGACTGCCATGGTTTCAATTGCAGTTTTATGACAGAGGATGTTCCAGAAGGAATGCCAGTGGAGGGGATTTCCTTATTTGGATATACACATCAGTTCCATTGTAGTTGGATGGAGGTAGAACGACCCAGAAGGGTGTCCATGATAGCAAAGTCAACAGAATCCCAGCAAGCTGGAACACCGCCTTCCCCTAATTTCAAATAAATCTGGGCATGTTAAGTAGAGGGACGAGATATCTGCCACATTTTGGCAGATGTCATTCTACTGAAAATCTCAAAATGATACCCATAGTGATAAGTCCTTTGAATTCCCCCCGTCGAATATGTGTAGTAACTTGAGATAAGTTCATTATAATGTTCCATGTAGGAGCAGATGTGGTATAGTTAAAAAGTCATAAGAACAACAAAATTAGGAAGCAGTGGTTCAGAATAAGCACACATCTAGCAGGGAGCTATGTAAGGGTTTTTGTATGGTACTACAATATTAATTATCATATACATGTACAATGTATGCTACAAACAGTTTCCAACGCCCCGCTACCAAAAGGGTGTCTTTAAGGAAGACACACGATGGACACAATGGTAAACCAAGTCTTTAGTCATCTCTCATCTCCCCAATCCAGGCAGCAACTTCTGGCCTGAGAACCCTCAGGTTCAGCTCTCACATTCTACACACTATAACACAACCACATACAAGTCCCCACACATATCCCCTGTTAACACAAAGAAAATATAAAACAGTAAAACCCCAATACAAATGTTAAATACAAGATATACATCAAATGTAACATAAGAACTAAAAATGTTCACATAACAATCCAGAAAATACAGAAATTCCTCATAGCAATCTAAATATTCTAAATACAATATGAGCACAAAAATTTGATGTGCTCAGCGGCTGGAAACTAACCTATTAGATGATCTTTATATTGTACAGGTGCTCTTCTCACTATAGTGAAGGTATCCTTGGCTGTGGTTCACAAGATACATCCACCTACTTTGTCACCAATAGCACCATCACCAGTAACTGCACCATTACCAGTATCCATATCAGTAACCCCATCTCCTGTCTGACTCTCACCATCTTGGATTACATCCTCACCCCCGCTATTGCACTATTTGGTGGGCACTACAGAGGTTTTCCCAAAAGGAATTGCAGAAACCATGCTCTTATTCCACACTTTGCCTCCTTCAACCACAACTACGTTGTCTTGCACAATAATGACCTTCATAGCAAAGAAACTCTCTATCAACCTTTCCTAACACTGACTGATTTCTTGATTCTGACCTAATCTCCTACCTCCGCTCTCACTTTCCTGTTTGCACAATGCTCACTCAGCTTGCCAGCCAATGCCTTCTTCTCATCCAAAACCTTTCTCATGACATCACCCTTCACCATTTTCCGATCCATACATGCCCTGTTCAAATCCGTGCCAGTAATTATTTCCAGCATGAGAGTAAAAGGTGACCCACCAGTCACACTATGTGAGGTAAGACAGCATGTCTTTCATCACCTGTTTCCAATTCACCAAAGGTAACTGCAAGTGGTCCTTTAATATCTAGTTGAATCTCTCCACTAAAGCATTGCTTCTAAGATGATAGCGAGATGTTCTAATATGATGAATACCATTCCATTTGAAGAAAATTCGTAATTTCTGTTGAAATCAACTCCATTATCAATAACTAACTCCTCTAATGACACTTTCTGGAAAACACCTCACTAAGAAAGCCTATAGAACAAAACAATTGGATACATTTTCTACCAATCTGAATTCCAGCCATCTAGATAAGTAATCAATGAGAACTTAAGCACATTTCGGAGTACTTCCCAAAACAACAAATGGACCAGGGATATCCAGGGCCAGCCAACTCCATGGAATTGATGGAGGTTCCCTAGACATGATGAGAGATGGCACCGTAACTTGTGTCTTGACACTAATAATACGAGCATTACAGTCCTTAACAAAATGTTCTGTCGCTCCATCCAGACCCGGCCACCAGATATCTTCCCTTATTTTGCATTTCAATGCCCAAATATCTCCTTGACCACAATGTGCAAGGAAGGGTAAGTACTTTATTTTGCAAACACTTAGGTGCAATCAACAATCCCCTACCTCTTCTTAGGATGTCATCAACAACAGACAACTCCTCTACAACTCTAGGAAACGAAACCAACTCTTCGTGAATATCTTTGATCATAGGCCAAACCTGAACAAATTCTCTGACTTTAATTAAAATGTCATCTTCTCTCAATGATTGCAACCATACTTCTTTACAAAAAGCACCATTCAACATCCTCATTCACACCATTCAACATACAAACCATTTTCAAATCTTTCACTTCATCACCGCAATCTGCTTCTTCATCTTGTACAGGTAGTTAAGATAAACAGTCAGACACAAAATTCCTCTACCCTGAAACATGCTCTAATTTGAACTGAAATTCCTGCATAGGTTATTGCCACTTAGCGATGCGAGGACTGGCCCTTCCACCACCACCAGTAAAAAACAAATCCACTAATGGTTTGTGGTCAATGCGCAGGATGAATTCACTTCCTCATAAATTTGTCCTAAAATATTCCATACCCTAACAGATGGCCAGAGCTTCCCTCTAATAGTAGAATGAGTGGCTTCTGCCCCTTGTACAGCTCTTGATGCAAAGGCAATCAATCAATCAATCAATCAAACAACATTTGTAGAGCGCACTACATACCCGTGAAGGTCTCAAGGCGCTAGGGGGTCGGGGGGCGCTACTGATCGAACAGCCAGGTCTTGAGTAGCCTCCTGAAGGTCTTCAGGTATTGGGTCTGTCGTAGTTTCAGTGGGAGGGTGTTCCAGGTCTTGGCGGCGAGATGGGAGAAGGACCTCCCGCTGGTGGTTGTTCTTCGGATGCGCGGGCGGTGGTGAGTGTGAGGTCGGCAGAGCGGAGCTGGCGGTTGGGGGTGTAGAAGGAAAGTTGTTTGTTGAGGTAGGCTGGTCCGGTATTGTGGAGTGCCTTGTGTGTGTGGGTGAGGAGCTTGAAGGTGATCCTCTTGTTGACGGGCAGCCAGTGCAGGTTTCTCAAGTGGGGGATGATGTGGCCCTGGCGTAGTACGTCGAGGATCAGTCGTGCCGAGGTGTTTTGGATGCGTTGCAGTCGTTTGATGAGCTTGGTCGGGGCTCCCGCATAGAGGGCGTTTCCGTAGTCGAGTCTGCTGCTGACGAGTGCCTGGGTGACTGTTCTTCTTGTATCTGTCGGGATCCACCTGTAGATCTTGCGGAGCATGCGGAGGGTGTTGAAGCAGGTGGAGGAGATGGCGTTGACTTGCTTGGTCATGGAGAGCATTGAGTCGAGGATTATTCCCAGGTTGCGTGCGTGGTCCGTGGGTGTCGGGGCTGTCCCCAGTGCCGTCGGCCACCAGGAGTCGTCCCAGGCTGAAGGGTTGGAGCCAAGGATCAGGACCTCCGTTTTGTCCGAGTTCAGCTTCAATCGGCTGGTCTTCATCCAGTCGGCGACGTCCTTCATTCCTTCGTAGAGGTTGCCTTTGACGGAGATGGGGTCCTTGGTTAAATGGCAATCATTTATTTACTTCCATTAATCCGCCTCTGCATTAGTACTACCCCCAAACTGACATTACTTGCATCAGTCATCAAGATACTAACATCCATGGCGTCAAAAGATTTCAAATGTTGGGCAGACACATTGCTTTGTTTAATTTGATCAAACACCATATCACACTCCTCACATTCTTTGTAACAATTTTCGCAGACCAGCCATTATACTCGCAAACTGCGACACAAACATAGCATAAAATTAAACTATACCTAAATAGGACTTTAATTGATCCTTGTCTGATTGGCGGTGCCTGCTCAATGGCAATCAAGAATTCTAATTTGGGTTGTACACCGCTGGCAGAGACAGGATGGCCTAAAGAATTAACATCCAATTGTGTAAATTTAAGCTTGTCTTTCTTTAGTGTCATTCCACTCTTGCACAATATATTCAACCCCTGCATTAACCTCATGTCATGCTCACTTTTGTCCATCCCATAAACTGAACTGTCATCTCGGAAATATTCTACCCCATCAGTTTCTTTGAACAAGAGATTCATCACTCTTTGGAAAACCGAGAATGCTGATGCCAACCTAAATGGCATGCGGTTATAGCGATATGTACCCTAAGGTATCACAAATTATGTAAAATGTTTCAAATCCTAATGTAACTCTTCTGAGTGATATGCCGAACACAGTATTTGGACAAAATATTGAGTAAAAAAATATCGAGGCATACAAATTTCAAGTTTTTACTATTGCAATACACAAATATTGTGATACAGGAACATCATTGACAGGAATATTGATTTTCTAAGGTAAGTAATATCGATGTTAAAAATTTCTATGTTGTAAATATTTTTTACAAAAATATGTATGTTGTTAATGTTGTTTACAAAACTATTGTTGTAAAGAATATCATTTTTTAATTCTCTTTATGTATTTTAGTATATATTTTAATTGTATAAGTACTGTTAATGCTTTAAATATAGTTAGTACATTTTTAGTTGTTTTTAAATTAAATGTTATTGTAAATTGTCATTTTTAGTGTTGAATCAAGGTGTGGGGTTTGTAGGGGTGCAGGCTGGGAGGTAAATTAATTATAATTAATTTTAAATTAATATTATTTATTTAATTGATAATAAATTATGTAAATAATATAATTAATTTTTAAGTTATATTTTAGGTGCAACTTTTGGTATTTGTTGAGGTACAGGGTGGAAGTAAATTAATTATAATTAATTAATAACTCGATATAATTATTTTAGAATATTTTATTGATAAATAATTATGTAAATTGTGTAATTAATTTAATATTTAATTTATGTTTTCAGTCCAGGTTCTGGGGTTTGTAGGGGTAAAGATTGGGAAGGTAATTAAATATAATAAATTTATAATTAAAGTTGAAAAGAATTCTTTGATCATTCATTATGTAAATTGTGCAATTAAGATATTTTTTAAGTTGTATTTCAGGTGTGGGTTCTTGTGTTTGTAGGGGCAAATAGTGGGATGTTAATTAAATATAATTAAATATTTATTAGTTAATGTTATTTTTTAATTGACAATAATGTAAATTGTGTAATTACAATCTGTAAGAAATGTTTTAGGTGATGATTGGTAGGTTTTTAGAGGTACAGGGTGGAAGATAATGAAGAAAAAAATATTGATAATTAATTAATAATTATTTAATTATAATTATGTAAATTGTAAAATTATCATACTTGTTAAGTCATATTATAGGTGTGTTTTTTAGTTTGTAGAGGTATTGGGTGGGAAGTTATGTAAGTAATAATACATTTAAAATAATCTATTCATTTATTAGAAATTGTGTTATTTTTTATATTATATGTTAATTGTGTTATGCTTTTTAATTTCAATTACATTTTAATTGTTGGCTTTTATGATGTTGAGAATATAGTGTGGTATTTTAATTCCATTAATATTATTTGTTTTAATTGATAATACTGTTGAAAAATGTAATAATTATGTAATTTGTTTATTTTTTGTTAAAGTTTAGACATTTTCAGGCTGATTACTTTGTTCGGGCTGACTTGGGTCCGCTCGACACTGTATTGGTCTGGAACCGCCTGACCATAGATCGGTGGTTCCGTTATCACAATTTCGAAACAACCATTTCAATTTGGTAGCTTGTGCGGCGGTCAGAAAAGGCCTGCAGCACGAGCCGCATAGTGAAATGGATATTTGAAATAGATGTGAGATCAAAAAGGACTAGCCTATTTGTGAATTTACATAGACTCAAGACTGTAAGGCAGGGTACAAACCATTTTGTTTGTTCATGAAGCCCGCACCCACCAACCTAGTTGGTGGCATGCTTCGTCATTGGGCCCACCCAGTGACACCGAGTGTGTCCCGGGTGTCTTTCGACGCCTGGATACAGCGGAGCCGGTATGTATCTGAGTGTGCAGTGTAGTAACGTGAAGGTGACGATTTAAAAGCTATGCAGGGATCCCAGTACCCGAGGGTAAATTATATTTTATTAACTGGGTCACTGCTAGCATTAAAAAAGGCTGTTGGATGTTATAGAAATGTTAATTAGGGTTTCCTACATCCAGGTGTGGTCTACATGTTTCAGCCAGGCCTTTATGATTAAAACTGGCTTTCCTCAGGTCCAAAGTGTGTAGGTGCAAATTGCTTAGATTTAAGTGATTGTGTAATTTTGAGAAATGTGTAGCACTCGCTAAGGTGCTTTACATGTGAGAGGGGGATTCCCTCTTAGAGCATTACTGGACATACAACAAGTATGGCAGGACACACATACAGGGGAGAGTCTCAGTATGGTTAAATATTCACAAGACAGATTGATTGCCGATATCTATTGTGCTGTGTAGACGATAAATAAGCGGCAAATGGTGTAGCCATATTGGTGGTATGGCTAGGGTGAGATTTATTATATGTACACAAAGTTTTGTGGTGGGCTAAGCATCGTAAGTGCTTCAACACACAAAAAAACGGTGAAAAGTGCATGAAAGGAAGATTATCCTCACGTTGGCCTGTTGCCAAACATGCCCCATGGAGTAGTCCGGCAGAGGAATGGACCCTGGGAAGATAAAGGGTCCTTAGGGGGTTAGGGACTTGTGGAAAAGGAGCTTACCCGGCTTGTAGCTGAAGCGCTTGGTTTACTCACGATACTTTCGGTCAGTGTCTGCGTTGAGCCTCCAGTCGTCTCTGCGGCCTCCGTTGGGCTGTCCTCGGCCGTGTTTGTGCTTTAAATGCAGGCTGCATCATTCTGAACACCTGTGCGGGGAAGGACAGAGAAGACAGACTGTGCGAGGACACACTGAGTCATGGCTGTACTGCACATCGGCGGGAGAGCAGTGTATCCTGTTGTGAGCATGCCCAGAAGAGTATCATGCTGCGAGCATGCCCATGTGCGGGGGAGTAGTGTGTTCTGCTGTGAGCATGTGCGGTGCCGAGTGTCGGCGCCTGCACATTGGGATGGCTGGGTGAGCTGTACCCAGTGTACACAGATTAGTGTACAGTTGTAAAACAAAAGAGCGCTAACTGGGGAAAGAGAGAACTTAAAGAGCGCTGTGGGGTGCCAGGTGTGTTATAACTGGCCAATACAACAGGGGGACATTTAACACGGAGGGGAATCAAGAGTAAGAAATTCATGTTTTTAGTGAGCTCCAGGGTATGGAGTCATTCAGGCCCAGGCCCGGTTGCTGCGTGGAGAGGCGATAGATCCATCTCTGTTCTTTGGTATGAAGGATCCGGTCATTGTCTGTTTGGTGAATGTCAAATTGTTTAATGACAGTCCAGGACATGTCATTGGGGTTGTGGTGTGCACTGAGGTAGTGATCTGTCAGTCTGCTGATGTTTTTGTCACACCTGATCGTGATTCTGTGTTCAACCACTCTGGTCCTGATTTTGCGGGTCATCATGCCCACGTAACGGAGCCCACAGGGGCATGTTATGAGGTACACAAGGTTACTGGAGTTGCAGTTGGTGTGTTGGTGTTGTGTCCAGATTTTGCCAGGTTCAAGGCTGAGAGTTTTTGTTGGTTTGGTGAGATGGCACACACTGCAGTTGTTGCATGGATAATGTCCAATGACTTTGGGAAGGCCCCAACAGTTAAGGACTGTGTTGTCCATAGATTTGGGACTGGCACGTGGTCTTGTTAACACTAGTTTGTCTTTAAGGTTGTTGGCATGTTTGAATGCAAAGCGCGGGATCTCCCATTTTCTGGTGCCTGAATTGATTATCTTCCAGTGTTTGCGGATGATGCTGGAAACTTGATTTGACGCTGTATTATAGGTGGTCACACAGGTCATGGGTGGTGGATCTTGGTCTTTTGTTACTGTTTCCAATAGTGATTCTCTGTTTATATTGCGTACCCTTTTGCTGGTTTTGGCAATAATGGCATTGGGATATCCACGTTCCTGTAGTTTGTGTGATAAGGTGCGGGATTGTCTTTTGTAGTCCTCTAGGTGGCCGCAGGAATTGCCCGAATGGTAGATTTTCCCTTAATGGTCTGGGGTGGAAGCTGTCAAATCGCAACAGTGAGTTCCTAGCTGTTGGTTTGTAGTGGGTGGTGGTGCGCAGAGTCCCTTGTTCTGCTCGAATGTTAAGATCCAGAAAGGCCAGCTCGGTGGCACTGGAGGTGCACGTGAATCGTATATATATATATATATATATATTCAATGAAAAAAACAAAGGTTTCACACATGTTATAGTTAGCTGGACATTTCACTCGTAAAAAACCATTGAAATTCCCCCATTATAGTTAGTTCAGCTAACTATAACTCGCGCGCCCGCAATGCACTACTGATGACGTCACATATTACATCACTCATGACATGGTCAGTGACATCACTCATGACATCACTGATGACATCTCAAATGACATCACTGATGACATCATCCAGTGAATGTGTGTTTTTCTGAAAATTAAATATGTTTAATATATGTATATCTCAAGGTCGATGGAAGAATAAATGAGTATATAAGTGTCTAAATTGATGATTTGTTTTTGTAAAATTGATTGTATTACTGACTGATTAAGTGTATCTTTTTGAATACATGGCTAAGTGAGTAATGTTTAAATGTGTAAATACCTGTATCAGTCTCTCACTTTGTGTATAAGTGTCTGCATGGGTTGGTGAGTAGCTACATGGGTGTTTATATAGGTTATTATTTGGTTTTTTGAGTCTCAGTATGAGTGTCTGAGTGTCTTCATGGTGCGGTGGGGGTATTACGTAGTGCATAGATGCATGAATGAGTGACTCACTGTTTGTATGTGTTGAAGACAGCATGTGTGCAGGACTGTATGGGTAGATGAGTGTGTGCATGGGTGTGTTAGTGAGTGAATGACTGTCTCAATAGTGTCTTCATAAGTAACTACATATGTTTTAAACTAGTATATGTGACTATTGGTGTTTATAAGTGAGTATATGTGAGAGTGAGAGATTGGAAGAGTTCCTGTATGAATAAGTATGTGTTTCTATAAGTGATTGTTTAAAAGACTAAGTATGTGTAAGTTTCTGTAAAAGTAAGTGTGGTGGTGTGTGTATAACTGTATATGCAAGTAAATGGATGTTTGATTCTTTATTAGCATGAGTGACTATGTGTGAGTAACTCTATGGATGAGTGGCATTGTGTTACAGGATGTTTAGGTGTATGAGTACATATGATGTGTGAGTACATGTATGAGTGACTGTATAGGACTGTTGGTGGATGAGTGGATGTGTATGTGGATCTTAGAATTACTGAATAGGTTGTTGTAACTGGTATTGGTATGTCCATTTTTTTGAAAATTTCAGTCTCTTTTTTTGAATGTTTGTATCAAAGGTTATATTAGGGTGAGAGGAGGTCTACCACTCTGTCACAAGGATGATGTCATCAGTGATGTCATTTGAGATGTCATCAGTGATGTCATGAGTGATGTCACTGACCATGTCATGAGTGATGTAATATGTGACGTCATCAGTAGTGCATTGCGGGCGCGCGAGTTATAGTTAGCTGAACTAACTATAACGGGGGAATTTCAATGGTTTTTTACGAGTGAAATGTCCAGCTAACTATAACATGTGTGAAACCTTTGGTTTTTTCATTGAATTTCTAAGGTTTTTTAAATGCTAATTCCTAACTATAACGTGTGTGAAACCCAAGGTTTTTTCAGTGAATTTGCAAGGTTTTTTAAATGCTAAGTCCTAACTATAACGTGAGTGAAACCCATGGTTTTTTCAGTGAATTTCAAGGTTTTTTAAATGCTAAATTTTTTTTTTTTTCTTCTTTTTTTTTTTACATATTTTTATTTTAATTGTCTATCCTTTTTTAAAGACTATGGTTAAATTTTAAAAATTCTACAATATGTTTTTATTTTACCATTTTTTTAAAATAAACAGGTAAAATTTATTAGTATTACATATTTTATTTTTTTTTCCTTTTTTTTTTTTTTTTTTTTTTTACCGTGCGCGTACGGTAAGCGCACGTCTTGCTGTAATTACGTTAGATTTACACGCTGTTTGCGTTCATTTACGCAATTTGCGTAGACGCACGTCACGCGCGCACAGCGCGTAACGCGTACGCTGCACGCGCACGTTACGCCGAAGTGAAGGGGCGTGCCTGTTTTGCGCATGCGCGCGTGCGCATGTCTTTTTTACGCGCATGCGTACTTTTGCCGTAAGCGCACCGTAAGCGCACCGTAAGCGTACGGTGGGTCATGTGATCATGAAACACAACTTTTGATTGGTTGAAACTACTTTCAGTTCTAGAACTCTCCTACACCACACCCATTCCCCTCATTTCTGCTTGTGATCCCTTAGGAGAAGGAGCTGGGTTGTCTTTGTGATACGATGGCAGAACAGCAGAGCCCTTCTGAGAGTGAGGCTAGCAGCACTACCTTGAGGCAGAGAGCGAGGAAACAAAAGACATCTTTCATATGGGAGTATTTTTCTTTTCCAGAGGGCCAGCAAAAGGTAAATGCACCCTTAGTGACTTGTAAGCTGTGTGGCCGTGTACTTTCAAGAGGGAATCCCGACAGGAAGTATTCCTTCGGGAATCACACCATGTTGAGACACCTTAAGGATGTACACAGAAGGACACATGCTCGACTTACTGAAGGTAACCCTTCAGTAAATCAACCAAGCACATCCACAGCAGCTCAGCCTGGACCATCATCTGCAGTGCCGAGTCCTTCTTCTGCAGGTCAGGTGAGCCCTTCATCTGTGGGGGGAGCATCTCCTTTTTCTTCTCCTCAGGAAATTAACCCTCGGTTTCTGAGGGTTGAAATACGGTGCGCCACTTGTCATGATCTAATTTGTTATAGGGAGACCAGTATTTCCCTAGTGAACAATAAAATAGATCAGCACACTTGTCGTACCGTCTAATATTCCCATTCTTTCTTTCCTCTGTCCCTGCATGAACACAACGGCTCTTTTAAGAGCCAACCTTACCTTTCATCTATTTTTTATATATGTTTTTAAAACTTTTTTTTGTTTTTTTTTTTACCGTACGCGTACGGTACGCGTAATTTTTTTTTTTTTTTTTAAAAACTAAAAATCAATTATCACATTACAAGGTCCTTGAGAGACTACAATGAAAAACTGAAAATGTGATTGTGGAGAAGTGGAAAAAAGGGACCATGATATTTTTGACTTACCATACCCACTCAAAAAAATATTTATTCATTTAAATATTTTTTTAATTGCTTTAAAAATGGTTCTAGTTTTCGAAAATTTTCAATCTCAATCTGAAAAAAAAGAAAAAAGTATTAATATTTAATAAAACATTTTATAATACAGTACACATATTTACATATTTTTCCAAAAAAAAATTTGCCTTTTTTTTGCTGTTTTCAGAATATATTGCATTTCACTATAAATTGTGAAAGCAATTGCATTCATCATTTAACAGCGGGCAAAAAAAAAATTAACAATCTCAAAGATTGTTTTAAAAAAGCCCACAATCTCTTTTTGCATAAACATAACTTTATAGAAATGCATAATATTCTTAAAAAATATCATCTAATATCAATACTTATTTCTTTAAAATACCGTCTGATATTTTTGTTTCAGAAGTATAATCACAAAAATATATCTCACATAACTCCACAATACATCTGGTTCCATTTCCTTTAGGCCAAATAGTAATTTTAAAATTCTTTTTTGATTAAATTTCCAATGTTAATCCAATAAAAATCTAAAGTTTAAATTGTACAGATCTCACCGATTCTCTGTAACATTTTGGTTTCCGAAAGATTTATTAATAATTAAATAAGTCCACAATAGAATTGTTTACCTTTCCGCATGGCCAAATAGTAATTTTAAAAATCTTTTTTGAATAAATTTCCAATGGCAATCCAAGAACATTCTAAAATTTAAATTGTGCAGATGTTACCGATTTTTTCAAAATTTTTGGTTTTCCAAAGTTTCATTTAAAATTGAAAAAGTCCACATTACAATTGATTACCTTTCCATTAGGCCAAATGGTAATTTGTAAAATCATTTTTTTTTTAAATTCCACTGGTAATCCAATAAAATGGTAAAATTGTTTTGTCCAGATGTTGCCAAATCTCTCTAAAATTTAGGTTTCAGGAAGATTAGATAGGAATTTGCTAAATCAAAAATCAATTGGGAATCATTACACAGTGTCCAGCCTTTTTCACATTTAAGATAAACTGTGTAATGTCCAGAAGTTACAGTAGGTCCATCATGGAAAATTATTGCAACTGTTACAAAAGTTTTTCCTGAAATTGATAATTGCTGTCCTGTAAACTTCTTTATTAAAGTATCTAATTTTGAACCATCAGCTTTACAGCGTTGCATCATTAAAATGACATACTGTCCGTATTCCTTTAAAATTAACGTTGAAAACATGTCAGATTGACACTCACTGCATTCCATGCTATGATTAGCATCTTTAACTAATTTAGCAAAAGTGACTGTTTTACTTTCTGGCAATGTTAAATAAATAAACCTTTCAGAATCAACATTAGAGCCACATATATTATAACAGTTTTCACAACTATGTTCCCATTTATAAGAGAGACCAAATCAATTTTTAATGGGAACCCCTTCTTCTTCCAGTACCTGAAGAAAAAACATCAAGAATTCCTGTGCGTCTTGCTGTACATTTTGAGAAAACTGTGTTCGTCCTGAACATACATCTAAAAGTTTTCTAATTTCAGTAGCACTTTCTATTTGAGTTTTATCATTACTCAGCTTTTGAAAAAGGAGACTCAACTCAGAACAGAATCTTTTTCCCTGATTTACTATTATCTGCTCTTGCACACTTTCCAGATAAAATGCAACATTCAGCACTACATTAGCGTAGCAGTTGACACCAGAGCTATTTTCAAAATGACATCCTACAACCTGTTCTTCATTTTCCTTTTTCTTTTTGCTTGCAATTACATCACTCCTCTTTTTTTTCCTCCTCTCTACATCTTCATTACAGATATTCTCATTTCTCCTTTTACGAGAAACTACACGTTTCTCCAACACAGGATACTGACCTAAATGAGGAGCATAGCTTCTTCTTAATCTATTATACTCCTTTACACAATTTGCATCAGCACTAACTTTTGAGTCATCAAAGTCTATCATGAATAAACCTGATAATGTTTTCACTCGTGACAAAGCAACATATGCCATACCTTCTTTGAACACAGTTGAACCAATGTTCACAAATGCACAATCTACAGTCAATCCTTGAGACTTGTGAATAGTTACAGCATATGCTAGAGAAAACGGAAACTGCTTCCTACGTACATATAAATCTTTCACAAGCATGAAACGAACTGAACAACGACAAATGTCTTTAACTTCTTCTATCTGATCAAATTTTATTTTTAAACATTCAATTCCATCTTTTTTCTGATAATTAATAAAACCCACAACTCTTCCCATAGCTCCATTAACTAAACCTTTTTCAACATCCAAATTTCTCCTTAAAAATACTCTACAGTTCATGCAAACATATAGATTTTTTTCTAATCCAGCTGTTTTGGAAATGTTCTTCTCTAGTGAATCCAATTTATTTTTCAGTGTGCCTGTTAATGTGACAGTAATTCTCCCATCCTCAATTTTGTCCACTGCTTCCAATTTCCTGATATCTTCCTTTTCCAATTTCAAAAGCTCCTCATTGAATATTGAGCATTCACGTAGAGTTGGCATTAAGCAGATGACACTTTTCTTTTCTGCAATGTTCTTGTATATCTTCTCTGCAACTATTTCTTCCTTTGGAAATAAATTATGTAGCAGCCGACTCTGTAATGCTTTTTTGCCAGCTTCAGTGAGTAGTCCAATTCGGATATCTTTCAGAATACTTCCATATTCTTCATCGTTTGCTTGCCTCATATTAGTAGTAAGTTCCTTGTACTCAAAGAAGGACCAAATATTTGCATTACCGATGCTTCCCAATGACTTCTTTGTGTCTTCATGTGTCACAGTATTAAACACTGGTTGTCCTTTAACTGGAGTAAGTTGCAAAAGATCTCCAAAAACTATGACGTGTTTTCCTCCAAATAACACGTCATAGTCTGTCTTCAGAATTTGCTGCATTCTTAAATGCACAAAGGCAAGCATTAAGTTTGATACCATGCTCACCTCATCAATAATGAGAACTTGCATCTTCTTCAATACTCTTGAAACTTCCAAGCATGCTTCTCCAGTTAGCTTGTTGTATTGTATTTTGTTCTCATGCTCCACTGGTAACATTAGCAAACGATGTAAAGTGATTCCTTTTATGTTATATGCTGCTAACCCAGTTGGAGCAGTAACCACACAAGACAAAGTAGAATCCGTTTTTTGCTGTAGGTAGCTTCTGATGACTTTTATAAGGAAACTTTTTCCAGTTCCAGCTTGTCCGCTTACATACATCCTGATTGGATGAAATGATGTGCATGAGCACTCTTTTTTTTCATGTAGAAATCCGTGATCAATTTTGTTTCTGATCTCTTCATAAATTTGTTGCTGCTCTTCGTTCAGTTGTCTTTCCAAATTTTGTAAGTCTATAAATTCTTCTTGAGCTTGATTCATAGCTGTTTCCACTTCATTCATGGCTATTGATGCTTCATTTTCAACGATTGGTTGTCCTAGGGGATCTTGACTGAGTGTTCCTGAACTTTGGCTGTCCTGAGAACTGTCTCTAGCTATTTCTGCTGCAATTGTAGTTTCCTGTTCAATTTCTTCATTTAACATTTGCAGATAAGTTGAGAATGTACTGCATTGTATGCTGTCTTTGCAAGCATTAAAAGAATCTTCATAGCTTTGAAATTCTCCCAGTAGTTCATCCTCTGTACGCCATGGTTTAAACAGCTGTAAAAGAGCCAAGTAGTAAAATTCCTTTTTGTCAGTAGTGTCGCAACTCAGCTTCCTGTGATTTATCAAACTTCCTTTTGTTTGCTTCACCAAACATCCTTCCTCACCAATAACTTTATATTTTCCATTGTTGATGTCTTCTGTGGCTTTCCGTGAATAAATGTAGTTCTGCAGCACTTCATAGAGACACATGTTCTCCAGATGATGACTTCTCTTGGGATAATATGTGTCCAACATGTTTGATTTCAAAATATCTGTACTTTCTGGGTCATTCTCGGCCAAATATTCAATTTCTCCAATAGATTTCAGTACCCGATTTCTCATTGCTGCAAGGCCTAAACTTGCCCAAATTATTCTTCTTGATTTCGAGTAGAGACTTGCAGAAGATAACCTATCTGAACATTCGTAGGATCCAATTTCTCGATGCGATAACATCTTCAAACTGAAACTGTACAGCTTCTTACTGACAGTCTTCTCGTGAGAAATCTCTTCCCACATTTCCTTCAATTCTGTTTTTTCTGATTTCGTAATGTAAGACGTTACATATCGAGCAACAGCAATGGAATTGTCAGCTACATACTGTATATCCATGTTAGCATTCCACATGGATAAAATGACTGGGTTGTAGTCATTTATATTTTTTGATTCTTCTTTTCTTTTAAGGTTGTAGGTATTCTTAGGTGATTTTCTTGTGATAGTATGTCTCACAGATGACATAAAACTGTTTACTCTTCCATTTGAAAGAACAGGTCTAGGAAATCCAAATCGACATTTAGTGTAGTATTTATCTTTGCTCTTGTATTTCCGTCGACAGTATTTTCCACACCGATGACTTTGGAAACGTAAAACTTGCTCCTTTAACTTTTTATCTTCTGTGCTTTTTGGTATAGCACATGTTGCATATTCTTCAATGTAAGATAACACTGCTTCATCAGCATCTGTTCCAAACTTTGGGGCATCCTTGATCCACAACAGCATATGAATATGAGGAGCACCTCTTGCCTGGTACTCTTTTCTCCAAAAGAAATCCACTACTTCTCCTAGAGGTGGATTTTTTTTATTGCAGATGAACGAATTCATAGCCTCAAATCTATGATTGAAATATCTGCAAACATTAACCGGATCCAATGAGCACAGTTCTCCTGCTGTCTTGTATTCGATGTTTTTAATGTTTGAATTTGCCTCTCGTAGAAAATCCAGTAAATCATCCCAAGCGTACTCAGCACAGCTTAGGGTAACGAACCATGTTGGTGTTCCTAAATTCCGTAACATGCATTTTAATTCACCATGACGTCGGTACCAATATTCATTTGTCCCACGCTGACAAGCCATCAGATTGATCAGTTGTGTTTCCAAATGATCATCTCGGTGCTGCACTTTCTCCATAAAATCCTTAGCAGACACATTTTGTAAATGTACTCCACTTTTTAAAATGTGATTTACTGCATAAGACAGTGCAGACAAGTCGCTTTCAAATAAAAGATGGAACAAATAAGGAATACTTTGTCGAAATCTGGGATCTTCAGCATATAGTCTTGTAGTCCGATACTCAGAAGCTGGAATCTGTTCCGGACGTTCATCGTATCGTCCTCCTTTTCCTGTAGGAAACAGCTGGGGAAAACATCGAGCTTCCAAGCTCTCCTCCCATACACTCACGGGAGTTCCTTTTGCTTTCTTCATCTGAAACAGATCAATATTGTCTCCCATAACTTCTTTTGAATGAAGAGGATGTATGCTAAAATGTTCATAAATTTCTTCTTCCTTTGACTTGTCCACTTTTTCAATTTGTCCAGTTGGTGTTTCTGTGTCTTCTTGTAAATCTTCTTCTTCTTCTTCTTCTATATAAATTGATTCATACCATTTGTTATTCCTTTTCAAATACAAATTTGCTCTTTGTACTTTCCGTACATCTACCAGCTCCTGCCAAATCTTCTTATTCTTTGTAGGTACACCATTAACCAGAATAATTAATGGTTCAGTTTCCAAAGTATCCGCATCAATAGTTTCCATATTTTTTTTCAAATCCAAGGGCAAATACACCACTCTACCTTTTAAACCTCTCAGTAAATCTGAAGGAGGTAATTTACCAGTTTTGGGCTCCATACGTACTATGGTCTGGAACGGATGAACACATTGAATGAGTATAGACTCATATGTATTTAATTCAGAAAGTTCAGCAGGAATTGCATCCAATTCTAAATTATTATGTACAGCTCTGGTCGGCATTCTATTTTCTTCTAACTTATTATAACAGTATTTACAAATACGCTGAACTTCACCCAATTCAAAACAATTTTCAAGAAATATATATGTGGCAAAATCCTTCCACTTATAATTATCTTCATTTTCACTTTTTCTATAGAGATCAACATACCTGGTTTGTTTTCTATAATGAGTTCTGCGGCAACAAATACAAGTAATATTTGGTCTTTCATTAGAGATTATTGCAAATTTTGTTATGTGATAATTAAATGTCTTACTTACAGAGGGTTCTACATTCTCTTCCACTTCTTCCTCATTTACTGTGTCCTTTTCTGCACTGTTTTGTTCAGGACCAAAGTAACAAAACTGAATTTCATCAACAACCTTCTCTACATCTGATACCGATCCACGGAACAGAGCCCTATTCAATTCATCTAACTTTATTGCTGGACTTTTAGCAAAATACAACCGTCTCACAAACTTTCTCATTTCAGTATGATGAACAGCCAGCATCCTAAAATGATGGAAAACACTATTACACACTTTTCTAGATAGACAAGCCAGAGAATGACCCTGCAAACCAGTATTCTCTCTCACTCTGCATGGATCCAGACTTTGAAGCACCTTAATCTTCTGTTTTACACTTTTTTTTACTTTATTCTCTTAGAAACTCACGAAATTTATCAATAGATTCCTGACGCACAGTGCAAATACTACTACAATTGCAAGTGTACACTGGGGCTTTAGGACGTCTCCCCATAGCCTCATCCGCCATCACTTGTACCTCATCTCTTGGAACCATTATCTCCTTCTCCATTATGCAACCATTTTTCACTTCGTAAGCACGACCTCTGGTGTCAACTGCATTCAGCAAACTATTACTTTGAAAATAGCTCTCTTCATTAAAAAAAGGTTCACTACTTGAACTATGCATCCATTTTCCTAAAAACACTTTACAAAAGTTTGTTCTGTTCACTACTCTTTTCCTTTTGCTTTGTGATTTCAGTACATTAACCATTTTATCTAATGTACGCATCCTATTCAAAATTAAAATGAATAGTTTCCTTTTTAATTCTAATGCCTTTGCTGCAATGGCTTCAATTTCTTTTTTTCTCTTATAAAACTTAGCCTTTTGCTTATATTTCTTCACATCCTTTATCAAATTGGACATAACTCTTCTCTGAAACATTTTTCTACGTATCTCTTTAAACGCTGTTTTTCTGTTTAAGTTTATCTTTTTAGTTGCAGAAGGTATATTTGCATTAACTAAATGCTCAATTTTTTCCTCTCCTTTTCTATTGAAAACATTTTTTCCAGTACAGACATTTTGTACATTTTTCCTTTTTTTGAATATGTTCTTTAAAAAATCTTTTGTTTGCTTACCAGAAGATTTTTTCTTTTTCCCAACATGAGCATCTCCAACTAACTTAGGTCCTCCAGTTGTCTTCAAATATAGGTTTTTTTGTGGTCTTTCTTTACTCTGGATTTTGTAGGCATCTTAAATTTTGTTCACTGCTCTTCAGCAATACCTGAAAAAACCTAAAAAAAAATTCCTTTATTTTATTTAAATATATTACTACATTTTTTATGTTCTTTAGAAATCTTAAAATACTATAAACCCCTTTCCTATAAATGAAAATCACAATAACACCTTCTCAAATTAAATTTCTAAAAATAATTCCTGTGTGCACACAAAGTCATGCTTTGAAATTAGGCAGAAAACGAAATTTCTTTGCCAATTGCAAAGCATACTTTCTACTACTTTTTAGGCAAGTGAAAAGTACTTTTACAGACTGACACATTTTGAATCCACTTTTTAGATTCTTAAAAAAGCACATGTCCAAACTGCTTTTTCAGACCAGCACCATGTGTAACCTGGGTGACTGACTACACTCCAGCAAGGGCAACCAGCCTTAGTGATGCTGAATGTATTTGCATTACTGACTGAAACCTCAAACCCCACTCGCTTGTGAATACTGTGCATGATTCCACAGGGTAAGCAGCTGGGTGTGTGCTAAGAGTCTGCTTCTGCACCAAAAAATGGCTCCCCCTTTCCATCTAATGCAACTGTGAAATCACCAGAGCAATACGCAATAAATCTCTGCCTGTAATTCCTATATGCACACAGAGTCATGTTTTCACATTAGTCACAAAACGAAATTTCTTTGCCATTTTGAAAGCACACTTACTACTCTTTTTTTTGGCAAGTGATAAACACGTTTACAGTCTGTCACATTTTGAATCCACTTTTCAGATTCTTAAAAAAGCACATGTCCAAACTGCTTTTTCAGACCAGCACCATGTGTAACCTGGGTGACTGCCTACACTCCAGCAAGGGCAACCAGCCTTAGTGATGCTGTATGTATTTGCATTACTGACTGAAACCTCAAACCCCACTCGCTTGTGAATACTGTGCATGATTCCACAGGGTAAGCAGCTGGGTGTGTGCTAAGAGTCTGCTTCTGCACCAAAAAATGGCTCCCCCTTTCCATCTAATGCAACTGTGAAATCACCAGAGCAATACGCAATAAATCTCTGCCTGTAATTCCTATATGCACACAGAGTCATGTTTTCACATTAGTCACAAAACGAAATGTCTTTGCCAATTGCAAAGCATACTTTCTACTACTTTTTAGGCAAGTGAAAAGTACTTTTACAGACTGACACATTTTGAATCCACTTTTTAGATTCTTAATAAAGCACATGTCCAAACTGCTTTTTCAGACCAGCACCATGTGTAACCTGGGTGACTGCATACACTCCAGCAAGGGCAACCAGCCTTAGTGATGCTGTATGTATTTGCATTACTGACTGAAACCTCAAACCCCACTCGCTTGTGAATACTGTGCATGATTCCACAGGGTAAGCAGCTGGGTGTGTGCTAAGAGTCTGCTTCTGCACCAAAAAATGGCTCCCCCTTTCCATCTAATGCAACTGTGAAATCACCAGAGCAATACGCAATAAATCTCTGCCTGTAATTCCTATATGCACACAGAGTCATGTTTTCACATTAGTCACAAAACGAAATTTCTTTGCCATTTTGAAAGCACACTTACTACTCTTTTTTTTGGCAAGTGATAAACACTTTTACAGTCTGTCACATTTTGAATCCACTTTTCAGATTCTTAAAAAAGCACATGTCCAAACTGCTTTTTCAGACCAGCACCATGTGTAACCTGGGTGACTGCCTACACTCCAGCAAGGGCAACCAGCCTTAGTGATGCTGAATGTATTTGCATTACTGACTGAAAGCTCAAACCCCACTCGCTTGTGAATACTGTGCATGATTCCACAGGGTAAGCAGCTGGGTGTGTGCTAAGAGTCTGCTTCTGCACCAAAAAATGGCTCCCCCTTTCCATCTAATGCAACTGTGAAATCACCAGAGCAATACGCAATAAATCTCTGCCTGTAATTCCTATATGCACACAGAGTCATGTTTTCACATTAGTCACAAAACGAAATTTCTTTGCCATTTTGAAAGCACACTTACTACTCTTTTTTTTGGCAAGTGATAAACACTTTTACAGTCTGTCACATTTTGAATCCACTTTTCAGATTCTTAAAAAAGCACATGTCCAAACTGCTTTTTCAGACCAGCACCATGTGTAACCTGGGTAACTGCCTACACTCAAGCAAGGGCAACCAACCTTAGTGATGCTGAATGTATTTGCATTACTGACTGAAACCTCAAACCCCACTCGCTTGTGAATACTGTGCATGATTCCACAGGGTAAGCAGCTGGGTGTGTGCTAAGAGTCTGCTTCTGCACCAAAAAATGGCTCCCCCTTTCCATCTAATGCAACTGTGAAATCACCAGAGCAATACGCAATAAATCTCTGCCTGTAATTCCTATATGCACACAGAGTCATGTTTTCACATTAGTCACAAAACGAAATTTCTTTGCCAATTTGAAAGCACACTTACTACTCTTTTTTTTGGCAAGTGATAAACACTTTTACAGTCTGTCACATTATGAATCCACTTTTCAGATTCTTAAAAAAGCACATGTCCAAACTGCTTTTTCAGACCAGCACCATGTGTAACCTGGGTGACTGCCTACACTCCAGCAAGGGCAACCAGCCTTAGTGATGCTGAATGTATTTGCATTACTGACTGAAACCTCAAACCCCACTCGCTTGTGAATACTGTGCATGATTCCACAGGGTAAGCAGCTGGGTGTCTGCTAAGAGTCTGCTTCTGCACCAAAAAATGGCTCCCCCTTTCCATCTAATGCAACTGTGAAATCACCAGAGCAATACGTAATAAATCTCTGCCTGTAATTCCTATATGCACACAGAGTCATGTTTTCACATTAGTCACAAAACGAAATTTCTTTGCCATTTTGAAAGCACACTTACTACTCTTTTTTTTGGCAAGTGATAAACACTTTTACAGTCTGTCACATTTTGAATCCACTTTTCAGATTCTTAAAAAGCACATGTCCAAACTGCTTTTTCAGACCAGCACCATGTGTAACCTGGGTAACTGCCTACACTCAAGCAAGGGCAACCAGCCTTAGTGATGCTGTATGTATTTGCATTACTGACTGAAACCTCAAACCCCACTCACTTGTGAATACTGTGCATGATTCCACAGGGTAAGCAGCTGGGTGTGTGCTAAGAGTCTGCTTCTGCACCAAAAAATGGCTCCCCCTTTCCATCTAATGCAACTGTGAAATCACCAGAGCAATACGCAATAAATCTCTGCCTGTAATTCCTATATGCACACAGAGGTGCCGATCACGATCCGGTAAAAACCGGGTACGAACCGTCGGACGGAGCATATTCTCCGTCCGACGCGTACCCGGTCGTCAATTTCTACAAACAAGGAATTACGATTCGCACGGGTACACCATGACCGTACGATTCGTAAAAAAGTCCGACCGAACAAAAAAACACCTACCAATGCGATCCGGGAAAGTGCCGACCTGACGTCGGGACGCTCGCAGCCAGCCATTCACGACCCAGGAATCACGATTCGCACCGACGTCACCCCGCACGGTGAATATTTTGCGGCAGCCAAAAACTGCCGGGAAATCAGGACGACGCGAACAAGGACCACCAGTACGCGACGGACAGACGACGACGCGAACAAGGAGGACCAGTACGTGACGGACACACAGGACGACGCCACCAAGGAGGACCCGTACGCGACAGGACGACGCGATTGGAGTACCAGTACGCGACGGACAGACATGGACCCGAACCTACGAGTCATCCCTGCCCTCATAGCAGTCCACCTGCTCTACAGGCACCGACGCAGACGCCGCAGAAGGTCAGAATAACTAAGGGAGGGGGGAAAGTGGGGTGGGGTGGGGGTGGCACGACCAGGGCAGACCACAAAACAACCACATAAGTCACACATGGCCTGGACATACCTGACTCCCATGCCCTGGTCACCACGAGGGGGTGGGGGTGTGTCCTGATAAGCCAGCGACCGCCACAACGGAAGTCCGTCACCACGCGAACCGGCAACACAACCAGACAGGTACGTCCCGTACCCACGCCTCAAGAGCGTGGGTACGAGTCGTACCACGCCCACACACACGTCACCCCAACAATGGCGGGACGGATCGTACCCACGTGGCAAAGGCCTGGGTACGGACCGCACAAGCATCACATAGCGTGGGGACGAATATGTACGGACCCTACCCCCACCCGCGTATGCATGGAGCGTACCCCCACCCCAACAGTGTAAGTACGACTCGAACCCTCACCCGCGGACGTACGGACCGTACCCCCCATGCCAACAGTGGAAGTACGACCCGTACCCCCACCCGCGTATGCATGGAGCGTACCCCCCATGCCAACAGTGTAAGTACGACCCGTACCCCCACCCGCGTATGCATGGAGCGTACCCCCCATGCCAACAGTGTAAGTACGACCCGTACCCCCACCCGCGTATGCATGGAGCGTACCCCCCACCCCAACAGTGTAAGTACGACTCGAACCCTCACCCGCGGACGTACGGACCGTACCCCTACCCCCACCAGTGTAAGTACGACCCGTACCCCCACCCGCGTATGCATGGAGCGTACCCCCCATGCCAACAGTGTAAGTACGACCCGTACCCCCACCCGCGTATGCATGGAGCGTACCCCCCATGCCAACAGTGTAAGTACGACCCGTACCCCCACCCGCGTATGCATGGAGCGTACCCCCCACCCCAACAGTGTAAGTACGACTCGAACCCTCACCCGCGGACGTACGGACCGTACCCCCACCCCCACCAGTGTAAGTACGACCCGTACCCCCACCCGCGTATGCATGGAGCATACCCCCCATGCCAACAGTGTAAGTACGACCCGTACCCTCACCCGCGTATGCATGGAGCGTACCCCCCATGCCAACAGTGTAAGTACGACCCGTACCCCCACCCGCGTATGCAAGGAGCGTACCCCCCACCCCAACAGTGTAAGTACGACTCGAACCCTCACCCGCGGACGTACGGACCGTACCCCCACCCCCACCAGTGTAAGTACGACCCGTACCCCCACCCGCGTATGCATGGAGCGTACCCCCCATGCCAACAGTGTAAGTACGACCCGTACCCTCACCTCGAATGCATGGAGCGCACCCACACCGTGTATGTCCCAAGCGTACATATCCAGAAATTGGAGGTGTGTGTGCAGAGTCCTCCCAGCAGTGCCCAGAGACAGGAGGGTGTGTGCAGAGTCCTCCCAGCAGTGCCCTGAGACAGGAGGGGTGGGTGCAGAGTCCTCCCAGCAGTGTCCAGACCCAGGAGGGGTGTGTGCCTATCACTCCCAGCAGTGCCCAGACGGTGGTATGACACGTACAGGGGTGGGGGTAGGACTCGAACGTACTGGGGTGGGGGTACACGGTGGGACGACACGTACAGGGGTGGGGGTACGACTGGAACGTACTGGGGTGGGGGTACACGGGGGTAGGACACGTACAGGGGTGGGGGTACGACTGGAACGTACTGGGGTGTAGGTACACGGGGGGTACGACACGTACAGGGGTGGGGTACGACTGGAACGTACTGGGGTGGGGGTACACGGGGGTAGGACACGTACAGGGGTGGGGGTACGACTGGAACGTACTGGGGTGTAGGTACAAGGGGGGTACGACACGTACAGGGGTGGGGGTACGACTGGAACGTACTGGGGTGTACATAGACGGTGGTACGACACGTACAGGGGTGGGGGGGTGTACATTGACGGTGGTACGACACGTACAGGGGTGGGGGTACGACTGGAACGTACTGGGGTGTACATAGACGGTGGTACGACACGTACAGGGGTGGGGGGGTGTACATTGACGGTGGTACGACACGTACAGGGGTGGGGGGTTGTACATTGACGGTGGTACGACACGTACTGGGGTGGGGGTACGACTGGAACGTACTGGGGTGTAGGTAGACGGGGCTATGACACGTACTGGGGTGGGGGTGTGGCTCGAACGTACTGGGGTGTAGGTACACGGGGGGTACGACACGTACTGGGGTGGGGGTGCGACTGGAACGTACTGGGGTGTACATAGACGGTGGTTCGACACGTACAGGGGTGGGGGGGTGTACATTGACGGTGGTACGACACGTACTGGGGTGGGGGTACGACTGGTACGTACTGGGGTGTACATAGACGGGTGGGGGTATACATATACGGGGGGTACGTGTCGGACGTACGGGGGCTGGGGGGAGTGTTGGGCACGTATGCGGGCACATGTCTCCATGGTTGCTATTGGTGTTCGGTGCGGACGGTGTTTTTTCCATACGGTTGTAGGCTCGGACGCACGGGATGGATCGTGATTCCTCGGTCGGACTTGGATTTTTACGTTTGTAAGGTAAATCGTCCGAGGACGTGTCGGACACATTTTCCGACCCGAGGACGTGTGGGGAATGATTCCCGGTGCGGTTCGTATGGACTTTTTACCATGCGAATCGTGATTGCCAGTTCGTACGGCACTTGTACGATTCGTACGGTAAAAAGACCCGATACGAGTCGCACGGGGGAATTTTTTACCGGATCGTGATCGGCACCAGAGTCATGTTTTCACATTAGTCACAAAACGAAATTTCTTTGCCATTTTGAAAGCACACTTACTACTCTTTTTTTTGGCAAGTGATAAACACTTTTACAGTCTGTCACATTTTGAATCCACTTTTCAGATTCTTAAAAAAGCACATGTCCAAACTGCTTTTTCAGACCAGCACCATGTGTAACCTGGGTAACTGCCTACACTCAAGCAAGGGCAACCAACCTTAGTGATGCTGAATGTATTTGCATTACTGACTGAAACCTCAAACCCCACTCGCTTGTGAATACTGTGCATGATTCCACAGGGTAAGCAGCTGGGTGTGTGCTAAGAGTCTGCTTCTGCACCAAAAAATGGCTCCCCCTTTCCATCTAATGCAACTGTGAAATCACCAGAGCAATACGCAATAAATCTCTGCCTGTAATTCCTATATGCACACAGAGTCATGTTTTCACATTAGTCACAAAACGAAATTTCTTTGCCATTTTGAAAGCACACTTACTACTCTTTTTTTTGGCAAGTGATAAACACTTTTACAGTCTGTCACATTTTGAATCCACTTTTCAGATTCTTAAAAAAGCACATGTCCAAACTGCTTTTTCAGACCAGCACCATGTGTAACCTGGGTAACTGCCTACACTCAAGCAAGGGCAACCAGCCTTAGAAATGCTGAATGTATTTGCATTACTGACTGAAACCTCAAACCCCACTCGCTTGTGAATACTGTGCATGATTCCACAGGGTAAGCAGCTGGGTGTGTGCTAAGAGTCTGCTTCTGCACCAAAAAATGGCTCCCCCTTTCCATCTAATGCAACTGTGAAATCACCAGAGCAATACGCAATAAATCTCTGCCTGTAATTCCTATATGCACACAGAGTCATGTTTTCACATTAGTCACAAAACGAAATTTCTTTGCCATTTTGAAAGCACACTTACTACTCTTTTTTTTGGCAAGTGATAAACACTTTTACAGTCTGTCACATTTTGAATCCACTTTTCAGATTCTTAAAAAAGCACATGTCCAAATTGCTTTTTCAGACCAGCACCATGTGTAACCTGGGTAACTGCCTACACTCAAGCAAGGGCAACCAACCTTAGTGATGCTGAATGTATTTGCATTACTGACTGAAACCTCAAACCCCACTCGCTTGTGAATACTGTGCATGATTCCACAGGGTAAGCAGCTGGGTGTGTGCTAAGAGTCTGCTTCTGCACCAAAAAATGGCTCCCCCTTTCCATCTAATGCAACTGTGAAATCACCAGAGCAATACGCAATAAATCTCTGCCTGTAATTCCTATATGCACACAGAGTCATGTTTTCACATTAGTCACAAAACGAAATTTCTTTGCCATTTTGAAAGCACACTTACTACTCTTTTTTTTGGCAAGTGATAAACACTTTTACAGTCTGTCACATTTTGAATCCACTTTTCAGATTCTTAAAAAAGCACATGTCCAAACTGCTTTTTCAGACCAGCACCATGTGTAACCTGGGTAACTGCCTACACTCAAGCAAGGGCAACCAGCCTTAGTGATGCTGTATGTATTTGCATTACTGACTGAAACCTCAAACCCCACTCACTTGTGAATACTGTGCATGATTCCACAGGGTAAGCAGCTGGGTGTGTGCTAAGAGTCTGCTTCTGCACCAAAAAATGGCTCCCCCTTTCCATCTAATGCAACTGTGAAATCACCAGAGCAATACGCAATAAATCTCTGCCTGTAATTCCTATATGCACACAGAGTCATGTTTTCACATTAGTCACAAAACGAAATTTCTTTGCCATTTTGAAAGCACACTTACTACTCTTTTTTTTGGCAAGTGATAAACACTTTTACAGTCTGTCACATTTTGAATCCACTTTTCAGATTCTTAAAAAAGCACATGTCCAAACTGCTTTTTCAGACCAGCACCATGTGTAACCTGGGTAACTGCCTACACTCAAGCAAGGGCAACCAGCCTTAGTAATGCTGAATGTATTTGCATTACTGACTGAAACCTCAAACCCCACTCGCTTGTGAATACTGTGCATGATTCCACAGGGTAAGCAGCTGGGTGTGTGCTAAGAGTCTGCTTCTGCACCAAAAAATGGCTCCCCCTTTCCATCTAATGCAACTGTAAAATCACCAGAGCAATACGCAATAAATCTCTGCCTGTAATTCCTATATGCACACAGAGTCATGTTTTCACATTAGTCACAAAACGAAATTTCTTTGCCATTTTGAAAGCACACTTACTACTCTTTTTTTTGGCAAGTGATAAACACTTTTACAGTCTGTCACATTTTGAATCCACTTTTCAGATTCTTAAAAAAGCACATGTCCAAACTGCTTTTTCAGACCAGCACCATGTGTAACCTGGGTAACTGCCTACACTCAAGCAAGGGCAACCAGCCTTAGTGATGCTGAATGTATTTGCATTACTGAGTCCAACCTCAAACCCTTAAAGTATTCTTTATTTTTACCAGTACACCTTAATTTATGGTGAAAACATAGTCCATATTATTTTACATGTTCCTCACATTTAAATTTCTCCCAAAACAGAAAATAATAAACACAACTTCAACAAAAGGAATTCCATTTCTATTATTCATTTCTTAATTTACCATATACATCCCCTCTCAAACTCTAAACTCACCTTTAAAATTAGTTAGCTGTGAAAGAAATGTGGCACTCAAACAGCAGATTATCAGAGCCAGGATCTCTGTTCTTTACACCTCTCTCCTCTCAGCAGAACCAGATAATGGCAAAGTTTCCCTCTCTTTTTCCACACATATACATGTAAGTTTCAAATCTCAGTGCTTCCCCCTTTTTTTCAAATGTAATCACACATTTCTATTGGTTGAAAACCAACCCTTTTCCAAAAGTACCCTTCCCCCAACTTGACTTCTGCCTAGTACCCTTCCCCCAACTTGACTTCTGCCTGCTACCATAGCAACAGCTCATGGAACACTGCTGTGTGGAGTTAGGTCAGAAGTTCACCAAACAATGTTTCAATTCCACAGAGCAAGAGTGCTTGACTTTTCAAACCTAACAGCAAATCCATAGTACTGTTCTTTGGTAACACGTTTTTCTGTACCAATACAAAACATGCTTCTATTAATTTACACATACAGCCTAGTTTTTATTCTAGAATGGTATGAAACAGCCAATCAGTTCTTTTTTTATGAAAAAAATATGTATGCCTCCATTTCCAAACTGTCTTTCATTTCTTTTTACCATTCTACTGAATTACACCTCCTGAGTGCATCCAGTTCTCCTTTGAAGATGTTCACAGTGTGGATTGTAGGGCACAGCTATGTCTTCTGGAGTGAAAAGTATGCAGAGAAAACAGGTATGGTGAGTGACCTTGCTTTACCAAATGTAGACATTAAATGGATTGGTCAGAGAGGGTTAAAGTGGCACCAATTGATGCCATTGGTGAAATCCTTCATGCAAATCCAACACCCTGACCTCATAATAGTGCACTGTGGTGGCAATGACCTAGGCACTTTGACTGGCGTAGGTCTGGAAATGCTTATGAAGGAGACCTTTGCACAACTGTTTTCACTTTTCCCAAAAACTGCCTTTGTGTTTTCTAACATATGCCAAAGGCAAAAATGGAACTGGTCCAATCATTTCTGTCCGCAGATTGACAAAGCAAGAAAGCACGTCAACAAATCTGTTTCTGCTTTCCTCCGTGACTATGGTATGGGTTCCATTTACCTCAACAACTTGCGTTACGACATTGTCAAAAATTTCTAGAACAGGGTATTCAAAAATTAGGAAGTAGTGGCGCTCTGCAGATAAACGTAGGTACAGTAAGCTTGAATATCTGTATGGTGCAAAACAGGGAGGGGAGACCCCTAAACCCCTCAAATTGTATAGGCCAAATAAAATTGACCTAAAACTAAGCAAAAAACCAGTCCTGTGCACACATACAATTCATTAAATCAAAAATTGACATGAGTAAGTACAATTCAACAAAGAAAACATCCATATATAAATTGGTAATTCCGTTTAATAAGCATATCCAGCCGACACGTGTTTCATCGTGGGACGTGTAAACCACGACTCTTCAGGGCTGAAGCTAGTGCCAAAATGACAGTAGATACCCTCCACCGGTGATAATTCCAACCCGGTAGGGGATGCCAAATGGTGAGCAAAGGGTCAGTCGATCTGTGCAAATAAGTATCGTCTCTTCAAAATAAAGCAACAAGGATCAAAGATGACTTCATGCCGCCAGTCACGTACAATTCAGTTATACATAAAAAGTATCCTTAAAGAATAATTCCAGTTCGTATGTGTCAGGTAACGTATTCGTTAGAACAAGTCTGAGCAAACCATTATATATTGAACGAAGTGTCAAAGCATCGTGGCGGCATCTATTCCGTATATGAGCTCATATACGGAATAGATGCCGCCACGATGCTTTGACACTTCGTTCAATATATAATGGTTTGCTCAGACTTGTTCTAACGAATACGTTACCTGACACATACGAACTGGAATTATTCTTTAAGGATACTTTTTATGTATAACTGAATTTTACGTGACTGGCGGCATGAAGTCATCTTTGATCCTTGTTGCTTTATTTTGAAGAGACGATACTTATTTGCACAGATCGACTGACCCTTTGCTCACCATTTGGCATCCCCTACCGGGTTGGAATTATCACCGGTGGAGGGTATCTACTGTCATTTTGGCACTAGCTTCAGCCCTGAAGAGTCGTGGTTTACACGTCCCACGATGAAACACGTGTCGGCTGGATATGCTTATTAAACGGAATTACCAATTTATATATGGATGTTTTCTTTGTTGAATTGTACTTACTCATGTCAATTTTTGATTTAATGAATTGTATGTGTGCACAGGACTGGTTTTTTGCGTTACGACATGCAAGACATTTATAGAGGAGATGGTGTGCACTTCAATGATGAAGGGAACAGAGTCTTCCTCTTGAACCTTAGACTCTGCATCGGTACTTACTTGTAGGTACCACTAAAAAATCACTTCATAAACACAACGGCTCTTTTTAGAGCCCCCTAATATCTAAACACTTAAATCTGCATTTAATTTCATTTTTTATTTTTTTTTTTTTTACCGTACGCGTACGGTAAGCTTACGGTACGCGTACCCCGCGTTTTTTTTAAAAATCAATAAATGTTTTCTTTGTACTTTTCTGTCCTTCTTTGACCCCCTTACAAATGTTAGGGGGTCTGTAACTCTCCTCCTTGCCCCCTTTTCAAGATATCACTCTTTTTTTTTCTGAGTGAAACACATGAAATGGCGGCCGCCGCTTCCTGGTTTCGACCGATTCGAATGTTTACTAAGATCTAAGAGCCAATCAGAAACCCGCTCGCGCACGCCACCGTACGCGTACGGTAAGCGTACCGTAAGCGCACCGTAAGCTGGCTCAGATATATATATTGATTTAAAGGCTATTTTCTCAGAATCTACTGAACAGATTTACACCAAACCTACAAAAGGCACTTCCTTGACCTGAGGACTACCTCTCTGCCAAATTTCTAGTAATTCTGTTCAGCCGTTCGGGCTGTAGCTGTGTCTAAAGGTCCTATGGAAAAATGCATAGGAAAAACGCGTTTTGGGACCCCCCTTTTATCTCAGCCCCCGCTTGACGAATCCCCCCGAGACTTTCAGGGTAGGAGCGGAGCGTAGCGCCCCACCTATTTTGAAATATTCGCGAGGATTCGTCGACCGGCGCCAAAGTTATTCCAAATAGAATGTTGCGGATTTCCTATGGAAACAGGGTCCTAACTATAACTACCTACTGGCGACCGCCAGTAGGTAGTATATATATATATATATATATATATATATATATATATATATATATATATATATATATATATATATATATATATATATACGGTAGCTCGTCAGTTTGAGGAACTACATAAAATCAACAGAAATTTGCTCTGCTTTTATGTGGTAGACCGTGTCCCTCAGACCAGCAGTGGAGGGGATAGGATTCTGAAATTGCATTAGTTGAAATCGAGATACGTACTCGAGCTTGACAAAAAGCACCGCAGGGTTTGAATTTCGATGAGCAATTGGCTTGCTTTTTGGCGGAATAGATTTATCTGTATTATTTTCTTTGTAGGAGTATGTGGCTGTATCCTAAGTATTCTCCATGTACATAATATGAATAGCACTTTATGCCCCTGGGCTTCTTAAACATTTTGGTTTTAACTTTTTCTTCACAGCACTGACAGATTTTAATCAAAGGCTTCTTTGTATTTTTTCTGCACTACATAGGTACAGCTGAGGAGCATTACCTGTAGAAAGAAAAGTATGATAAAAAGAAATCAAACCTGGACCATACAAGATTGTAGGTGTCTGGGAATTGCAAAGTACTAGACAGCAGATATGGTGCTTTATACTTTATAATTTAAGTTATAATGTATAATAATGTGGTAGTATGCAAATCAAGGCTTTATGTTTCAGTAGAGGATACTCATGTTAATAAGTGAATGTCAGCCCACTGGGGCGTTATACTAAGAGGGAACTATTATTTTGATTGTATATTAGTTTTGATTGTGATTATTGTAATCTTTGAATATGAATATACTATAATTATGCTGGCCTTATTTTAAGGTCTATTTTCTGATGTGTCCGAATCAGATTTTTTGTTCCATCATATCATCTATTAGTGTTATTCATGTATGGTGTAGTGGCAGATATGTTGACTAGCCTTGTTTAGTAATTTGCCCATTGGGGTAGAATTTAACACATAATTGATGAGGAAACAGATTTATTTTATATGATATGTATTAATGTTTCTTGTTATTTATGGCTCATAATTTTAAATGTTATGCAATAGTTATTGAGAAACTGCGATTGATTTATACTATAGGTAAATACATATAATAAAGTTCCCTATTGGAACTGAAGCACACAACACTTTAGTCCTTTATTTTTTTGGTAATAGATGCATACCTGGTATTTATAACTGAAATGCGGGTATTTGTGAGGCAGAATTATCTGATCTGCACTTTTTATCTATCTTGGAAGTGCTAGTAACATAGCCATTATGATGTCAATTTTGACACTTAATACGAACTTAGTCTAGCATAGTGTTGTAGGTTGTTTAGTAGGAATGTAATTATTTAACGCGTAGCTGCATTATGGTTTGCCCCATTTCTCCCTTTCCCCCTCCTTACCAACTTTTAGGAACTTCCACATTCTATCCAATTACTCCTGATTTGATTGTCAGTTGGGTTCCGTTGGTTTCCTATGGCTGTCGCATTAATAAATTCTCCTTCTTTACTTTTCATGCAGTGAAGTCCGTTCTTGTTGTAATATTATATATAATTCTATACCAATCTGTAATACATAACCAAAGTCACTATGAAATGAAATGAAAAATGAATGAAATGAAAAAACATTTATAAAGCGCGATGGCTACCCTGAGGCATCCCAGCGCTGCAGACGAACGCGGACATAATGGGTAAGTGCAGTTTTGAAGCATTTGTTAAAAAGCAGTGTTTTTAAGAGTTTCCAAAAGGTTAGGAAATTGGGCTCCGTCCGTATGCGTGGGGGAATAGCATTCCATAGCTTGGCGGAGTTATAGGAAAAGGAGCGTTCGCCACATCTAGAACTCTTTATTCTAGGGAGTAGGGCGAGGGAAGAGGACGCTGAGCGGAGGCGTCTACTAGGTTGGTAGGGAGTTATCATGGATTGGCTGACTGCTGGGCCATTGTTCCAGAAGGCCTTGTGCGCAATGCACATGGCTTTGAATTGGATTCTTTCCCTGACCGGCAGCCAGTGAATTCTCCTCAGTGCTGGAGTTGCAGATTGTCGATGAGGGGTCTGGAGGAGCATGCAAGCTGCACAGTTTGAATAATCTTGAGCTTGCGTGTGGTGGATTGAGGGGCTCCTAGATACAGGGCGTTCCCATAGTCCAGGCGGGATAGAATAAGACCTTGGACCATGTTTTTTTTTGCCTGAAATAGGAGAAGGGGGTTATTTTATGTAACATCCTCAGCAGGCCGTAGAAAGTGGCCTAAAGTTTTGCTGCTTGCTAGTTAAAGCTAAGGCAGCGGTCCAGCCAGATGCCGAGGCTTTTAGCCTGGTCTTTGGGGACTGGAGCAGGACCAAGGCATTTCAGCCAGAGTAGCTCCGAGTTAAAAGAAGGAGAGTTCCCTAGAAGCATAAGCTCGGTTTTGTCCCCATTGAGCTTTAGGCAAGAGAGTTCCATCCATTTGGCTACCTCCTCTAGGCAACTTCGTAGGTCGCTTGGTGACTTCTCTGGGTGGTTTAATGCACTACATGGGCTTGTATTTTATTTTGATGCTATTATGTGCAATTTATTTAGAGATTTTTGTTGTTGTGCACATTATATGATGGCCGTTGAGTATGAAGTCAGCAAAACTATGTGGAAGTCCACTTTTTATGTTGTCTAAGTCCTGATTGTATTTAAATCATGCCAAAAAATGTCTTCTTTACCCGTGGCCAAGACGTGCAGACGATGAAACGTGTTGGGTTTGTTCGGCTATGAAAATAAATCATGCTGTAATTCGCATTTGACTGGTCTATAATTTTATCTTGGAGGGAGTGTGTACCTAGTAGCGTTTCGGCGCTTGCTGGTGAAAAACGATATGACACAGAGTTTCCTCATAAACTGATGCACACCATGGCTGCTGGATCCCCGCACTGATGAGGACGGTGATGTTTATATTATATTGGTAAATTTAAAAACAATAAAAAAATATATAATATAAGTGGAAATTAAAAAATGTTTCAATAATTTTACGGTAAGGCGATGGTCCCACACATGAGATTACGATGCGACCACCACCGTGGCGGTCCTATCATGTAGCTGTAACATTGCCGCGGGTACCTCTGGCTGCAGCACACGCCACAATGTCTAAAATGCACTGTTGGCATTTCTCAGCACTACCTAGCAGGCACCAGGCGGTGCCTGCCACCTGGTCCAGGGAAATGAAGGGCGGTGCCATAGGTACCCCCACAGTGCACACCCACCTCCCCCCAACACAAGGGGGGCTCGCAACGGGCCCCCAAATGCAATCCCCGCCAAACTGTGAATGGTGGTTGAACCACCGTCCACTGCTGGCGGGGATGAAGCATTCTAATATAGCGGACGGTGCCTGCTAGGCACCGCCACCATTCCAGGTATGCTTTCCAGGTCCGCCAGGCAATCGGACAGATTGCCTGTGTCGGACCCATGACAGACGGTCTTCCCGTCTGCCAGCAAACAACCCGCCATCGTAATTTGGCGGGCGGAGAATGGCCACAAGTTCTTTCTTTAACTCTCGCCTAAAACATAAAGGCCCTCATTTACGAGGCCTCTTGCACCACCGGAACGTAATTTATTGCGACGTTCCGTGGCGCAGCAGCCTGCTCCATATTTATGTGCCCGCACTAAGCCACTTTTTTTGGCTTAATGCTGCCTTGTAAATATAGCTCCCTTTAATGCAATTTTCTACATTAAAGGGGCATGCAATGGTTGTTGCTTGGGACGTTCCCAGCAACATCCATGGCTTTTTGACACAGTCCCAGATTTACGATAAATCGTAAATCTGAGGCAGCGCCAAAAACGTACGCCTCCAAAGGGGAGGCATACGGGAACCACAACGGGAAGAAATATCTTCATTTCTCCTTGTTTTTTCCTTTTTTATGTGTGCTGCATTATGCAGCACACATAGAAAGTGGAAAAAGCCTCTTTTAATTGTTTCTGTGCCAGAAGGTTTCCCTTCCCGTACAGAAATAATCATCCCCGCAACACAGGCACCCTTGCACCATGGTAGATACAGCGCATTCCTGCCCTTTTCTTTTTCTGTAGGGCAGCACAGCAGGAAGAACTGGAGTGCTGCCCTAGGGTAAAACCTTATAAATGATGCCCAAAGGCATTATATGTGGCTTATGTAAAACCGGAACAGCATTACTTTTCAAAACAATACTGTGCTTAAAACCTTGCAGTTTGCCCAACCAATCACAAGATACCTCAGCATACTTGCTAATCCTCTTTTCCCTTTCAATGTTCTGTTCCCAAGTAGCGGCATTCAAGAATGAAGCCAATAATTGTGTCTTTGGTTTTTACTAGTTCAGCGTGATTGGGATCCAGATTCATGTTAAATTCCCCTTGATCACCCCAACCTAATAAATTAGACCCATTCTTCCCAACAAACACATCAGCTTGAGTATCACTGTTATAAAAATGAAGTTTGGCTATAAATGTACCCCCAACTTCTAACCTTTTTCCCTCATATGCAAAAAACATAATAGGTGACTGCTCCATCAACGTTTTATGATGAAAAGTTTCAAATTCTTCTTCAACCAGTTACGCTAACGGTAAACCAGAATCTACCATAATGTTAACATTCTGCCCATTAACCAGAATATAACAATAAGGTGACTTCAATTTTCCTACATGTTTGATCACAACACAGGCATTCTTACTAGCTTCATGCTTTAATTCTTCAATCATTAAAATTCATCCATAACCATCAACATGTTCCACACATTCCTCAAGTGCAGCTCCACAGCTTGGGTCCTTAAATTAGTTACCTGACATACATGGACAAAATTCCCTCTCTTGTCACAGTTGTTTATAGTTGCCTAAAAGTGTCTTACTGCCACAACAAAAACAACCAGTTTCCTTCTCAGAACTAGACAATGACACCCCAGGTTTTTGAAAAGTTTTCGGAATTTAGCCTCTTGATATAGATTTATCACTGTTGTTCGTTTGTATAATTTTCACTTCCTTTCAATCCACTCTTGGACTGACGACAGCAAGAACCTTCATACATATGTCAGATTGGTCAGTGTTTCTCACTATGGTTAAAGATAACTCCAAACTATGGGTCTCATTACAATGGCGTTACGATCGCCACCGCCGAGCCAGTGTGGCTACCGTTACGCCATCGTAACGTGAAATACCCCAGCCATATTCTGATAGTAGGGGGTATCGCGATGGATGCAAAGTCCGTCCGCTGCTTTTCTGCCGGTCGGCAATCGTTCCGATTGCCGGCCGGGCGGTGCTGGGCCAGTAACATGGTGGCGGTGCCTATTACAATGTGGCTTGCAGACAGGAATTTCCATGGTGGCGATGAAGCCATGGAAAGGCTGGCGAGGATTGGCTTTGGGGTCCCGTTGTGGGCCCCCGAGGGGGTGGGGGGTGCACTTGGGGGGTACCCAAGGTACCCCCCTGCAGTTCTCTGCACCAAGTGGCAGGCACTGTGTGGTGCCTGCCATGTGGTGCATGGAAATGCCAGGCATGCGATTTTGACATTGCGGCAATGTTAAAATACGGAATACGACCGCCAGAGTGGCGGTCGCATCCTAATTCACGGTGTGGGACCGCTGCATGTCTGGCGGCCGGTCCCTACACCGCGAGGATGGCTGGCGGACTCAGGTCCTCCCACCATCCTAATAGGCCCTTAAGGTCCTGATTACAATGGCGGTGGGACTGCTCGTCGGTGGCGGTCCCACCACCATCGTAATACGGATTACCGACTGCCACATTAGGATGGCAGGCAGATGGTTGGTGATCGGAGAGACAGACCCTCACGGAGCCCGTTGGAGGCACTTGTATCCCTACAACAGTGCCGGTGCCTGCCAGGCAGCGCCGTAGGGATTACGATGTCCCTTTCCGCCTGCCTTTTCATGGGGGTTTACCTGGTCACAAATTATTTCCTGTTTCAAATTATAGTAATTATGATTCACAGCTAAAGTGCGCAAAGCAGAAACAAAATCATTAATGGATTCCCCAGGAAGCTGTGTGCCCTGCAGAAAGCTGTGCCTCTTTAGCACAGCATTACATTTAGATGAAAATCTCAAATTCAGTGTTCGAGTAATAGATGCATATTCATCAATCACCTGTTCGGCATCACCATCACCCCTAGATGGCATATGTACAACTTGTAGAGGTGCAGTTTTTAATTTTGACCTGTCTTCAGATCCTAAATTTTACATTAGCAAGGCCTTTTTCTTAGAGGTTAATATATCACCATCAAATGCATCAAGGTAAACTTCCAAAGTTTCATGCCACTATGACTAATTTAAAGGTGGTGTGCCTGGAATTACTAAAAAAGGAGATGGCAAAGATACTCCTACCATAGTTGTACAAGAATCTATTTACGTAGACATTGCCTGAGTTCCACAGAGATCCACAAATGCACTGTAGTTTCTCAATTATCCCATTAAGAACTTAGGGCCTGATTATGAGTTTGGTGCAGCAGAGCCGGCGCAATGCCACCTTTGCTGCGCCAAACCCACGCAAAACTGCTCAAGGACCACCGACCCTATTAGGAGTTAAAAATGCACAACTCGTAATACGGTCAGTGGCTCTTTGCTAGTCCATTGTGGTGCCTGAGAAACAGGCACCGCAATGGGAACAGCAAAAAAGTTCCAGTATATTGTGTTGTTGCGCTCTTGCGCTCCTGCAATCCTGCGGTTCCCTGGCAGAAGACTGCCAGACTCGTAATCAGGCCATTAATCTCTATTTGACTGTTCCCAATACAAAATGGCGTTGAGCTCTTATAATGCAGCTAATTCACAAAACCAAGGCAATTCCCAATTCAAGATAGCGGCCAAAATTACAACATTGTTCCCAATCCAAAATGGCATTGAGCTATTACAATGCAGCCACTTCACAAAACCAAAGCAGTTCCAATTCAAGATGGCAGCTGCAATGACAATATTCACTCACTAGCTAACGAGGTCAGGTGAGCAGTAGTACATGCGTCTCTCTGGTAAAAAACAAGAACGTCAGGCCCACGTGTTCACAAACACAATACAATGCATAGGCCTAGAGGGGTCACCAAAATAATACAGGGCAAACTACGCACCCTGCAGCTCCTTCATGACTGGAACTCCATGACACAACCCCTCTTGTCATGCAAAATAAAGCACATACATCCCTCCAATTGGGTGCACAACTCTTCAGCACACGACCGTTCCACACAGTTTTCCAACATGCTGGGTTCCAGAGATTGGAGATGCTGTCGGCACTCATCACCAATGAAAGGAAGACACCCAGTGGACATGATGGTAAACCAAGTCTTTATTCATCTGTCAGCTCTCCAACCCAGGCAGCAACTGAAACATTCAAAACACTCAGGTTCAGCCCTCACATGCACATATTACACTCTACGACATAACCACATACAAGTCACCACAGTGTCCCATGCATTGTGACCCAAATTTGGTTCACAATCAAATCCAAAAGTCCAATATGACACCGCACCACCATTAGCCAGTAGATGTCAGAGCGGGCAGCCTATTACGCAGCTGTAAAAACCCCGCTAAATGTATCTTTGGTATACTTAAAGATCTTAATCAGGCGGAGCTACCCCCAGCGCCCTGCATGCCATCAGATGAGCAATGTGAGGCTCTTGCCACCTTCTTATGGAAAAGGTGGAGAACATTTATAATTCCTTCTTGCCAGCTGCCCCATCTTTGAGCTAACCATTCAGTCCCTGTACCACCTACAATCTCACGTCCTTTCCATTAATCTCCCAGGTCGAGATGTGTGTGCTATGCAGCAAGGTGAAATCAGGCTCTCCTGCCGACCCCCTTAAAACGGAGCAATTTATGAACTCCCTACCCGTGCTCCTGTCTCCTTTGTGTCAGGTGATTAATATGTCCCTGTCCAAGGCAGTTGTCCCTAGGACATGGAAGCAATCGAGGGTGTCTCCCCTGTTAAAAAAGCCTTCCTTGGACACAGCCAAACTGGAGAATTTCAGTTCCATATCTCTCCTGCCATGGATATCTAAGATTGCTGAGTCCCATGTCAATTCCATTCTGACAGGCTACCTGGACATCTTGGACATTTCTCAGAACGGCTTTCGCCCCGGCCACAGTACAGAATCAGCCCTCCTAGCAGTGACTGAACATCTGAGGGCCGCACTGGATGAGGGTCATACGTCGGCACTGATTTTAGTAGACCTCAGTGCCGCGTTTGATACAGTCTCCCACCAGATTCTGCTGCAACGGCTGAAGGAGGCGGGGATTTCGGGTTCAGCCCTCGACTGGTTCGCCTCCTTCCTCTCTGAGAGGACCTTTCAGGTGTCGGTCCCCCTTTTTGCTCTCGGATTCATACTACTCAACAAGAGGTGCCACAGGGCTCATGAGCCCTACACTGTTCAATCTGTACGTTCAATCTCTAGCAGCAATGGCTGGAGGCCTGACATTGGTATCGTATGCTGACGATACACAGTTGGTAGTGGCACTTTCTGGCAACTCAGCGCAGGATGTCTCCATGTTCCGGAGCAATCTCATGTCCATTTCTGAGTGGATGTCTGCCAACTGTCTGCAGCATAACGCAAGCAAGACTGAAATCCTGTTGGTTGAGAGGGGTGGTGAGCTGTGGAGTGAGCATTGGTGGGCTACAACCTTGGGCTGTGCCCCCACCCCCAAATAGATGGTAAAGAATCTGGGTGTTTGGGTGGACTCTGCACTCAGCTTTCAGGCCCAAACTAAGAAAGTGGCGGGACCTGTACAGGTATTCTGTGGGGGCTTAAACCATTGTTAGGTTATTTTGATCCGTCCACTCAGCATGTTATCATCCAGGCTGCCATTTCGTCGAGACTGATTATGCCAGCTCGCTCTACTTGGGGACCAACAAGTCAGAGATTTTAAGATTACAGAGGGTTCAGAATGCGGCGGCCAGAACCCTTCTTGGCCTCCCAAGGCCTTGCTCTACCTCTGCTGCCTTTCGACGACTATATTGGCTGCCGGTGGCTAGGCGCTTGGAATTTAAGTCCCTTTGCATCGCTTTCAAGATCCTGAACTCCTCTTCCCCTGCCATTCTGTCCACCCTGCTCTCGCCCTACATTCCCACCCACCACCTTCGTGCTATGGGATAACACTTGGCGGTTGTTCCTAGGGTAGGGGGAGCACGGGTTGGGGGACGTGCCTTCCGCACACTGGCAGACAAACTTTGGAACTGTCTCCCACTGTCCATTCGCAGCCTAAATAATTACTTGGCATTCCGCAAGGCAATTAAAACTTATCTTTTCCCTTCACAGTAGGTCCCTGTGCCTTTTCTGGTGGTCTTCTCCATTTGACTGTTATTAGTGCCGGGATGCCCCTTTGCTGGGGAAGCCGTCCGCTCTATAAGCTAAATAACATAACATAACATGTAATATATAGCAAATATTTTAACGTGATAGTCCAAACATTCTTTGTGTTCATCTGCCTTTATTGCCAGTACTCCAAGTATTTAGGCAAGTCATGATGAGGGTATGTGTTTTGTATAGAACAGACTTTGTCAATGCTGCGATATGTACAAAATACAAGTTGCATTTCTTCACATACCGCATATATCTCTTACTCTAATGCAATTGTGTTCATAATACAAGTGGCACCTTATGTGTCCAGACCTTAAGACAAGAAGAAGAAAAGTATGACCTACTCCTCCCAACCAACAAGGCTTGTTTACTCAGTGAAACCAATCAAACCAAAGGAGAAAAGTACTCACAATATATAATACACAAGATCTTTGTGTTTACACCCAAAGATATGTGAACGACCCATCACCAACTTGCTAGGGGATATCTATAATGTATAACTCATGAGAGTGTAGAGCTTGTGTAAAAAGAAAAGTGCCGGCTAAATATAAATAGCTTAACTTTGTCTTGTTTCCTTCTGAAAAAATCACTGAAAGTGCATAGCTGGATCAAAAACACTTCTAAAGTAGAGAGCAAGGGATGCTGATTTAAATAATTGTGAGAAAAAATGTTAAAACCTAGACCCAGCTATCATGAAATCAACCCATACATGTATGTATGGTTTAATGTGTGTAGAAGCACCATCGTGTAGGTTCAAAGAATAAGAACTCTAGGCACCATAATTCGTAGTGCATAATAAAGGCAGTTTAGTATGTACTTTATGTCTATGATAAGCTGTAAGACAAGCCGCGAGAACAACTATAGGTAAAGGTTGCTCTCTGCTGTGGGCAAATTAGTAATCAGCTTCAAAATGTGGCGCTCCCTAGTCTTCTATACACCCTGCAAAATTATCCACGTTTGGTTGTTTTAGATTTATCTATTGTCTCACTGGCCTGCTGCACCCGTTTCTATTGAATGGTAGTTTCCTCAGGTTTACATGAGCAAATAGCAATGGCAAGTGGTCGGTTTGTTTTGGGGCAGCACATTTTATTGTATACATTAATGGCTATTAAATAGATGACCAGGTGACCAGCTATACAGTGTTTACACTTGACATGAATCATTGAAAATACTGGGGAGGTTATGCTGTCTCACAAGGGAGGGTTGTATGTCAGAATATCATAGAAAGATCTGAAGTTAATATAGTGTAGAAAATATATTTTACAAAAATACTGTCCCATGGGTGTAGATTTTCTATTAATACTGCGAATTTGAGTAATATTTTGTAAACTACATTTAGGACACAGTATGCAAGACAATATTCTAACTCTGATAAAGAGGTACTATACTCAAGAGAGACACTCTTATAGGTCAGGACGTAGCTACGCCAAACTGCTTCTCTTGGGGGATTTATGTAATGGGGCTCTCCTTAGGATTGGTAAACTGCTGCATGTATTAACCGATAGACTTCTAAAGTCATTCACATACACTATAATACCAACTGCTCACTAGTTAGTTTTATAGGTATTTTCAAAAATGTCATGTCCTTGGCCCCTATCAATAAACGATTGCAAAGCTTGTGTAAACTAACTCATTAAAGGCTTATTTAATATTTGATTAACAATCAATCAGTAATGGCAGTGCTTAGTTTGAAAAAGAATAAGTGCCAGGTCCCTGGCCAGGAGGCCACTGCAAATTACTCCAGCCATTTGCCCATGTTATTGTTGCAAATGACAGTACATAAACAGCTCTCTCTCCTGCTAGTGCTGTAGTTCAGATTATTCGAGGACCTATAACTAAAGGAATGGCTGGGGAGGCTGGTATTAGTAATTTTTGGTATACATTGTATTCACAAACAACCGTTTTTCTGCTCATCTCTAAATGAGATCAGCAACGTCAACAAATGGTATACTGTCCTCCATGTGCTGTTGACAATTAAGTGGTGGTACCGAGCATTGGAAACCAATTAAGTGCTGGTGCTGAGCACCGGAAACTACTAGCTCAAATTGAGCACTGAGTAAGGAGCACATTAATTTTAACACAAGCATTTTTGCTGCTTTGTGTTAGGGGGAAAAGTTCAGTCATATCTATTAAAATTGGCCCACTGCTGATGACTTCCCTTATGCTGGCACTTTTAAAAACTGCCTTGTTTAACACACAACCTCACAAAGGGCAGTGTGCTCTGTATAGCAATAGTGTTGTTCTGGAAGCATATACTTTTAGTACAATCCTATGTGTCGACAAACAGAGGAATCCAATGCACTGGATATGTATTGTGGACTTCAGCACACATGCAATATCTGTTTTGTTTCTCATTTTTAGAAATGACATTTTTTTTCCTTGAATGTGCCTTCAATATTTTGTACACAAATCTTGGCTCTTTTGGTAGACTGGGTGTTGTGTCTTGAACTTTGGGTGTTTGAACTATAATGCCGCACTAAGGCCCCTTAGACACAAAGGGCCTTGTTAGAGTTTTGCAGCCCGTGAACCTCTGTACCGGCGGTGGCGATCCAACCGCGGCAAGCCGTGAGGTCCAACTGCTGTATTATGAGATGTGCGAATTGCATTTCCAAAGACCACAGCTAAACCTCTGACACCACCAGCACCCCCCGGGGTCATGGTTGGGGAATGCAACTGCCATACGGTTGTACTGAAGTCTATACCTCCATCAGTATTACAGGTTGGCTTTCCAACAGGCCTACCATGGCGGTCTGACCGCCAGCTTCCAGTCTACGGTAACAAACGATTTGGGGCTCACAATCTCCCCTCTCCTGTTCTTCAAGGCAGAATTCTACATTGATCCCTTTCTCTAGGTCCCCCCTTCACAGCAGCATCTTCACCCCAAAAAATACAACCCTGTTTGCGGAAATTTACAGGTGAGTCCTTTTCAAACCATATACCCATAGCTGAAATGGCCACATATGGGCCGGACTCAGGCAATAGGTAGGTGCTATCTTTTCACATGTATCATGCATATGTGTACATTTGACACATGTGCAGTCAAAATGTACACACAGGCATCAATAGATACGGACAACCATTGCCCACCACTGCATGACCGTCCCAGCCACACCACGGACCACTGCCTGCTCTTAAAAAATGAAAAGAAAATGTATTTTGTTTTTGAAACACATCCCGTTTTCCTTTAAGGAAAATGGGCTGCATTTAAAAAAAAAAAAGTTGCTTTATATAAAAGCAATCACAGACATGGTGGACTGCTGAGCCCAGCAGGTCACCATCGCTGTGATTTTTGTGAATCCTAGGGAGTGGTAAATTGCGACCTACCTCATTAATATTGATGAGGTAGGTCATTTGTGATCCCCTAGGAATCGCTAAAAGTGTTGCACAGACTTTCATGCATTCCGTTTTGCGATTTCCTAGTTGCGAATCACAAAGATTCGTAATTAGTAAATAGCAAAACTGTTTCTTTATGCATCAGGCCCTACATGTCTGACCTTGGAAAGCACAGAACTTTTTATTTATTTTTTGCAAACACATCCAATGTGCCAAAATATCTTGCAAAGAAATGCAAAATATAAGAATATAGGAGAGGCCCACCAGTCCAAAACACTTATATGACACTGAAGTGCACTGCTTTCGCCAACTATGAACCTGCCCAAGAAAAATGCCATCACTCACAATTGAAAGACTGCCAGTGGATGATGTGATCTAACCCATTGCCAAATGCTGTATGATCTGGTTGGTGGAAGCATAATGTGAACAACAGATGAACAGACCAGTAGATGAAGGTGTCTGTCCAAAGACTTGCATCTGTTGAGTTAGAAGATGGCAATAGAAGTATGGTAGAAAGCAGAGTTACAGATTACATATTTCAATGTTACCGTAACCTGATGGCTAGCCCTGAAAATACAAATGTTAGCAATTCTAACACATCTTATTATGACTTTGGCGGTCCTCCACTGGTGCCGCCACCGTGCCGTCTGCTGGAGGACAGCGAAAGCTGTGTTACCACCCCCGACTGATTAGGAGTGTAATCCTGGTTGGGTGGTGCTGCGGCCATCTCATGGTGGTGGACTGTTAGGCACATAGAAGAGGATACCATGCAGCCGCCTGCTGTGACAGCACCTGCAGCACATTCCTGCACAGTGTGGCATGCATGTGACACCATGCAGGAACAGGGGTGCAATAAGAAGGGGCACAACATGTGCCCCCCTGCATGCACCCCCAGGATCAGCACGGGGCCATGTTAGGCCTCCCTTTGTTGCATCTCCACTATTCTTTTCAAGGCAGGCTCACCACCATGAAATGGACGGTAGACAGGAAACTCAGAATATGCTCAGTGGTGCCACAGTGGTACCTGTGCGACCACCGCGGGATCCTGGATCCCCGGCGGACGCAGCGGACCTGTGGCGGTCCAGCCGCCCTACTCATAATACTGCCGACGGTCGGACCGTCACCACAAGTACAGGGTTCCATAGAACGACTGTTCTCGTAATTAGGCCCTTAGTATTTGTATGGATAACCCTTGCATAGAATTACCATGCAATATACATATGTATGGGATAAAAATGTAGCCAGAGTGACAAAGAATAATGAGTCATTTATCTACACTGATGTGCACATTGATATCGGGTCTTTTTTAGTACAGAAAGTATGAATCACACTATTTCTTCCATGGCACACATCTGATATCCCAGATTTCAGGGGTGGCCACTTGATGTATAGCAACTAAACTCAGGCAATACCTCTACACGACTCTCCGAAGACTTGTCCTGAATCATGTTATGCCATAGAATTATATTTAAAGGAAAAGAAACTGTATCTTTCGACTGATCTTTGTTATTGCTCATTCTCATGTTAGGAAACTGATATTATGTATAGCTTTCAATCCCCCTTGAAGTCTAATTTGCGCTCAACAAAAAACTGCAGATAACAGACCTTCCAACTCACACAGCCCCACTATGTGTCACACAATATTAATTCTCTTCTCATGGTCACCCGGTGGAGAACCAATATCACATAGTGAGCACAAAATGAACTGAAATCCCTTTCCCAGAATAGATATTCAGCTTGTGATTTTTAAATCCACGATGTATTTCCCATAATTCATAGGTCACAGATGGTTGGTGTCTTTAGTAACCATTTGTGTTTGTGGCATTGAAAGGAATAGCCACCCTATCTCCAATCTCCACTAATCCATACTAGCTCAGTTTGTAAAGGCCTGAAAGCACCACCCTCATTTTCAGGCACTGCTCTCTCAGACTCGTCTAACACCCACCGCTTCATTTCATAAGGTGAAAACGTTATCCAAAATGAATGAATAAATTAAAAAAATGCAAGTATTTTACAAAAAAAGGGGTTTGGGGCACGATGCTAAGCACCTATCTCATCAGTGGATAAAAAGTTTAGGAAGTGCACGAGTCAGAAAAGTCAAACCTCCTACCCTTTCGCACAGGAGAAAAATCCTCACAAACTTAATTACACAATTGACTCAGCACAACTAATATTTGTCTGATATGATTGATAAATCTGTTCATAAAAATCAATAACAATATATCAGATGATGCACAGACTCCATCTTCTTCATTTGTAAAAATGATTTCTTTCTTAATGATTGTTTAAATTCATCTCCTCATATCTGGTCGTAGCCAGTGCATTTCATCGTTATGGACTTCTTCAGGACTTTATATTGTATTTCCACCTTTGGCATCCACATAATGAAGCATTCTACAAAATTAGAGGGCCAATGACATCACATCATCCAGTTAAGGACAACTGAATTTACAGTTTCAATAGATCAAAATGATGTTCCTTTCGGTCCATCATTGTCGTCATTTTTTTGTGTATCACAAGATATTAAGACGTGGGATCCTATGAGTCCCAACTGCTTCTCATCTATTTGAATCAACTATTGTAATCTTCCTCAATTTCGTTTTACATCAGGCAGAATCCTCCTGATTTAGTGAGGATGGTGGCTTCCGACATCTTCACACACTTCTGATTCAAAACGGCCAAAATAAAAAAAATGCAAATATTAATATGTTCTGGTTCTTATATATAGGATTTGATTGCGATTTTAGTTTTCTAAAAAAACACCAAAAAGGAGTATAAAAAATGATAAAAATTATAATTGAGAAAATATGACTGGCATGAGCTGGTCACAACGTAAGTGTTGCATCGGGTTTTGAACATTTGATCAAAGTTTCAACTTTTCTTTAATTTTATTGCATTCAGCACCTTGTTGTTTATGATTTCGTGCAGTGGAGAGTGTCTTTTTAAAATGATGATGTGCCAGCAAGGCAGTAAGTAAACTGGTTTGCCAATCCATTAATTAGTGTATTTTGTATGACTCCAAGCACCAAGACATTGGTTGCCTCAAAGCCCTGAAATGTTTTTGGTTAGGTTGCATCAGGTAACTTCAAAACTGAGGGGCATATTTACTGGGAGCTTGCGCAACTGCATAATTTTTTTTGACGTAGCGTCAACATAGTCAGTGCTCCACTTTGCCCCATATTTATAAAATGAAGCATTGGGCTCAATGCGTCACATTTTGTAGGCGCGCTTCACATTATACCTGCACAGAAACTGGCTGTGCCACACAGTGTATAATGTATGTAGGGTAGGCGTTCCTGCATAAAAAGCCTACTGACGCAGTGACATTTTTCAATTCATCGCTCTAAGACTAGAATGTGTCAAAATTCCTATGCTTCTTCAAACCAGGCATAGGAATTGGCGCAGTGGTTTTATAATGGGCGCTGCCTCTGTGTTTTGACGCATTTGCATCAGTCTTATGACTCATGACAGTAATCCGTCACGTTTGGACCCACAATATTTCTGACGCATCCGTGGATACTTGCGCCATGGAGCACTGTATTTTATATATTTTTGGCACAATATTCATGCAACTCAATATTTGTGAAACTATATTCTTATCATTCACCACTGAGCGAGATAATGGGTAGTTGAACCGAGGATTAGTTGGGGGAAGAGCGTAGCAAGAGAGAGGCAGAAGATAGGAGAATGAAAGTGCAATGTGTGTGAGATGGAGTAAGGAGACAAACAAAGAAAAGTACATAAAATATTACAACACATATTAAAAAAGCATAGAATTTCGGGTTCCTGGCATCAGCAGTGGAAGGATATGCTAAACCAATGAAAAATCAGTGGGAAACCTAAATGCTACAGGGGTGGGACAGTAAAATAAAAGGAAGGAAAGCCATAGAATCAGGAGCAGGGATTGGAATAGACAAGCAAGCAAACCAATCACGAGCTAGGGTCGATCCCCCATCCCTCCGTAAAATTTGCAAACTATTTCCCTTAGAAAAGCTACCAAAAGTGAATGGAAAAATAGGTCCCTACTACAACTCCAGGCTATTCACAATCAATTAAAAATATAGGGAAGAACGAAAAAGGTAAAAAATGAGTGTTGTATGCCTTCTATCTAACGTATCAAAAAGTTCTTTAAAGTGATTTTTCACCAAAAACTCACTACCAATGGCATATATATATATATATATATACATATATATATTCACTGAAAAAACCATAGGTTTCACACACGTTATAGTTAGGAATTAGCATTTAAAAAACCTTGCAAATTCAGTGAAAAAACCATAGGTTTCACACATGCTATAGTTAGCTGGAGATTTTACTCATAAAAAACCAATGAAATTCCCCCGTTATAGTTAGTGCAGGCAACTATAACTCACGCGACCGCAATCCTCTGCTGATGCTAATACTGTATTTAGACACTTATTTGCCCATGTCTTCTTCCATTAAATTTTAGCTATACATATATTACAAATATTTTTTTTTCATAAAGACACATATGTCATCAGCAGAGGATTGCGGTCGCGTGAGTTATAGTTGCCTGCACTAACTATAACGGGGGAATTTCATTGGTTTTTTATGAGTAAAATCTCCAGCTAACTATAGCATGTGTGAAACCTATGGTTTTTTCACTGAATTTGCAAGGTTTTTTAAATGCTAATTCCTAACTATAACGTGTGTGAAACCTATGGTTTTTTCAGTGAATTTGTACGGTTTTTTAAATGCTAAGTTACTTTACGCCGTTCGTGGCGTGCGCGCCCACTTAACGCAGTTCGTTCCGCGTGCCCACGTTACGCTTTATGGGCCATGTACGCACGATGCGCTTCGCGCACCGTCCGCACATGGAGGACATATTATGCGCTTCGTTGTGAAAGGTAATATTTTAAATGTTCCTTCCCTATTTTAATGCCATGCACAAAAGGTGCCATTCGGGCACCTTTTGCACACGGGGTGGGGAAAGTGTGGATTATTATTTTTTTTTAAAATAATTTTTACCGTACGCGTACGGTAAGCGTAATCGGCGTTTTTTCGAAAAAAAATAAAATTGAATTTTTTACATTGGGGGTTCTTTTGGGACACCTTAATCAAGGCTAGGTGGTTAGGAGCTGTATAAACAGCCCCTTTACATGTTTTTTGCCTTTGTTTTTCCTCCCCCCCTCAGAGTGCAAGAGAGAAAATGGCAGCCGCCGCTTCCTGGTTTCGACCGATTCGAATGTTAACTAAGATCTAACAGCCAATCAGAATCGGCTGTTAGATTGAACAGATTTACACCAGACCTACAAAAGGCACTTCCTTGACCTGTAGACTACCTCTCTGCCAAATTTCAAGTAACTCTGTTCGGCCGTTCGGGCTGTAGCTGTGTCTAAAGGTCCTATGGAAAAATGCATGGGAAAAACGCGTTTTGGGACCCCCCTTTTTTCTCAGCCCCCGCTTGACGAATCCCCCCGAGACTTTCAGGGTAGGAGCGGAGCGTAGCGCCCCATTAGTTTTGAAAATTTCGCGAGGATTCGTCGACCGGCGCCAAAGTTATTCCAAATAGAATGTTGCGGTTTTCCTATGGAAAAGGGGTCCTAACTATAACTACCTACTGGCGACCGCCAGTAGGTAATATATATATATATATACACATATATATGCAGCAGCGATTGCAGACAAAGTGATTGATCCTTTCCCTCCAAATCCAACTGAAAAGTGACCAAGGTATTGACAAAGCAGTGTGAGGAACGTCTGGACAGGTAGAGGTAGCTGGAGTGTATGTGGCACTTCCTTTCTGATAAAAAGTAGAAGGAAAAAAATGCCTCTGAATACCTACTTTGATAACTTTTTCTAAAGTTGATTTTGCTACTACTCAAGTAGACGATCTTCTTGAGAAGCATCTCTCTGACCACAACAGCCTGCATTTGTAAAATCTCACCGGAAGTCCTCCTAGTGACCGCAAATCACACTAGAGGATGCCGAGTCTTGCTCACACATGCCATCTCGCATTCGGAAGCCTTATGTTGTTCCCATTGTCATCATGTTGCTCCAACAGGAAAAAAAAGCCCACCATGTGGCGATTGGTGGATTTTGGCAGGAACTCCACATTGCACGAGTAACAAGGAGACACCAAAATTTCCCAAATCCAATCACAGATTTAAATTCAATGTAGGTTTAGGATTTAGATGCTCTTTCTCTCACTTTTGAAAACAAGTCACACACTAGCCATAATATCCATTTCAAATGTAATTCAATCCTGCAAATTCTTTCCAATAACCTGGCATGAGGATTGATTGAGCCTCCACAAATGGCAGAATTTTGACTTGCACAGAAGGTCCCAAACATGCACACAAAGAAAACTACATCTCTACGTGATGCGCCTACCACTCATGACTTCCATTTTTCCTTGAAGATATGGCTGACTAACCAAAACACAGGTTTGACCCCAAGCAACAGAAAGAAAAAAAGGCTAATTATACAGATGCAATGTAACTTTTTACCAACCCATTGGGGAGCTCAAACAAATATTATGTGCTTACCTAAATGCAGACACGGTACCTAAGATAATCTACTGAACCAATAAGCCTGGTTAGGGCCGGTTTCATGCTACACAAAATGACCATCAACTGATGACAATGTATCTATGATGATTACAGACATCTATTTCTGTGGTTACTGTCACTACTACTCAGATGTGGCTGAGCAGTCAGTTAATGCTACACTACCATCCTTGAGGAAAGACAAAGCACATAAAAGTAGCACTAGCCAAAGGAATGAGTCACTGACACATAAGTAGGTAAGTAGTCAGTTCACTACCTAGGTACTCAATCATTGAGCTCTTCTGGAGTGCAGGGTATCATGATCCCCTGGGAATCTCCTGCATAATGCAATCTGACACAAACTTAAGACCACAATTATCTTACTATGCCAACAGCTTTATAACCACAACTACCTTACTATGCCAACCTGTTGTAGCCAGGACAGAGATGAAAAGAGTGTAATGAAAGTTTTTATGCTAAAAGGGTTTCTCTCACCTTCAGGAACAGACACCTCAGTATATCCTGGGAAGAGAGGGCTTGAAGCCAATGTTCCCTGCACACTTATGACAGGTACATTCCTAGCTACATGCACATAAGGATGACACCAAGTCCAATGGTGTATGACAATATGAATGTAGAAGGGAGTGAACACTCACCTACAGACCAATCATTACTGCTGCCCTTACTAACATTATCCAGAGAACACATATGCAGATTATATGACTAGCCCATACTCTCCACTTTTTGAAGTGGGCGATGAAATACATTTTGCACTTATTTTGCACACAATTCTATCAACACCACCTTATAATAACTTTTCCATGGCTCTATAATACTATGTTTGTATGCACACATTGGATTTTAGGTCTTGCCTACAGACTGTGTTAGCAGTTTGTTATCAAACACCAATTATCTACAATACAATATACAGAGTGTGCTATGGGTCAGACCCGGCTCATGATTGGGTACCTTTCTTGTCTATTTCAGTTCCCTTCTTCTTACTCAGTACCTTCCACCACCCTAATCTTATGTTTGTCATAATGCTGGACCCTAGCCTCTTCACAACCATTTTGACTGGCTCACTTGCATCCTTGCATCTTTCCATTGCTGATGTGAAGAGATAAATGATTTCCTCATCTTGCATTTTACGAAAGGGTGAAGCAACAACATCAGTCACCCTCACAAAAGTTGATTAGGTTAATGGTATGTATCATTGGATTTTCATTCTACCATGAAAGATCGCCAGATCATTCTGAACTCATCGGCAAGACTACTTTGTCATGGTAAGGCATACACCCTCATCACCCTGCACTAAAAGCTTTCCACTGGTTACAAGTACCTAGAAGATATTCATTAAAACTTCTAGGTACCACTCACAAGGCAATACACAGTAAAGGTCCAGAATTCCTCCAAATGAAAATCATTGAATGCTCACAATCCAGAAATGTATGTTTAAGAAAGGCAACATTTCACCTTACAAAAAGAAAGCATGTGGGCACTAGTTGCCCAATACAGAATGCCAAATTATGGAATTCACTCTGAGCAAAAGTAAGAGCCACTGGCAATCATCCAGATTTTAGAAGAATGATTAAGAATTGACTATTTCTAACCTAACCATTACAGACACAGATGTGCTAGCTTCTGAAAAATGCGGTATATAACAAGAGTGAGGAAATGCATACCATTCCTTGCATGCCACTCAAACTACACATCCTGTCTGTTGGGACTACTCACAAAAGGCTTTCTTTTGTAAACACAAGCTAAACCCATAAACAAAATCACTATATTAACCAAGGACGCCAGAGTACCATTCTACTCGCCATACATCCATGTTAGAAATGGGGGTCCTAGTTGGCAATGGTTTGCACCTTTGTCCAAGTAAGGACCCTTGCTTCTAGTCAGAGTAAGGGAGTTACGCACTTAGACAACCCCTGCTCACCCCCTTGGTAGCTTGGCATGAGCCATCTCAGAGGCAGTCCGTAAAGCATTTTGACATCCATACAGTAATACAGTTTAGATAAATAAGTAATCTTTACCTAAACAACACAACCACCAAATGACAAAAATCCACTATACATACAGCAAGATATCACCAAAAATTGGTTATTCACAAAAATAAAGCTTATAGCAACTAATATCTACACCTGGAGCTATTATGACTTTGTGACAGGTGAAAATCCAATGTATGGCGCTGACCGCGAGATGCACCACATCGGGCGCTGAGTCACAAGGACCCCCAAAAAACAGTACCTTGGTAAACAATGAAAGCAAAGACAGTGTAAGCGTCGGGGAGGTGATGCTTTGTTGGCACCGGGCGGCGTCAGTTCCTTACGATCCCAGGGGAGGTGAGGCCTCGGTTCCTTACTTCCTGTTATCAAGGAGGTGGCATTGAGGTGTAGAGTTGCTTGCGATGATGGGGTGTTGATGTATTCGGAACGTCGCCCAATTCAGGTATCAGCTATGCAATGATGAAGTACCATCGTCGGTGAGTTCGGGGCTAAGGGGCAAGTCGGGCGGTGCATCGTGAGCATCATGAGCAGTGCCCTAGGCCCTGGTGCAGACAGCGACCTCAATGATGGCGTTGGAGTTGGAGTCAATACAGTGCGGTGTCAGCAGTTTTTGGGGCTGCGGTGCAAGTCGGGCGGTGCGTCATGCACTTCACAAGCAGTGCCTATGGCTTCGGTGCAGGTCGCAGCATCAATCGCCAGCGTCAGGGTTGCAATTTCCCTCTCTGGTAGCTGAAACGGCTGTTGCAGATGCAGGAGGACGGAGGAAATGAAGTCTTTGTGTCCCTGAGACTTCAGAACAGGAAGCAAGCTCTACACCAAGCCCTTGGAGGTCTTCTTCAAGCAGGATACACAGCACAGTTTATTCTTTGTCCTCTCCGTGGCAGAAACAGCCACTGCAGGCCAATCCCAGACAGCACACTGCAAAGATGGTAGTACTTCTCCTTCAGCTTTCCCAGCTCTTCTCTTTGGCAAAGGTTCCTCTTGAGTCCAGAAGTATTCTAAAGTCCTGGGGTCTGGGCCCCAATATTTGTACTCAATTTCACTTTGTTCTCTTGTGGCAGAGAGGCTCTGTGCTCAGTATAAACCAGTTCTGTCCTCCCTGGCCCAGCTTCCTGACAGGAGGTGGAGACAACATTGTCCAAGGCAGACCAGGCCTATTCAGGTGCAGGGAAATCTCCTGACACTACTCTAAATGCAGCCCAGGGGTATTCAGCCCAGCCCTGACTCATCCAGGAAAGGCAGGACACACTTCAACCCCCCCCCAGTGGCTGTCTGAAGAGGATGCACAACCCCAGCCTCTGTCACCTCAAAGCCAGACCGTCAATCCACAAACCCACAGAGGCACATAGGATGTCTAAGCAATAAAATGTTTTTTTTCAAACACACAATATAAAAATATTCTTTACTAAAAGATGCATTTTTATATTCTGAGTCTAAACAAGCATACTAAACTCCATCCCTCCATCTTGTCCCCATGGGCAGTTGTACTTGTAAGACGTTATGAAATCTCTCCCATTCTATCCTATAGGACAATATAGCCTTTCCATAGTGAAACACAAAATACACTGTATTTCGCTATCAGGACATATGACCCTCACCAGTACATGTCCCACCTATCACATGCACTGCACACTGCCCACAGGGGTACCATGGGTCTACCTTAGGGTTGACTCACATATAGTAAAAGGGAAGGTTAGGGCCTGGCAAGTGGGTGCACTCACCAGGTCGTCAGGGCAGTAGAGACTGCGTGCAGACACTGGAGTGGCAGTTCTGAGACCCCCTTTAAAAGGCTGCTTCTGTGGGTGGCACAATCAGTGCTGCAGGTACACTAGCAGCATTTGGCTTACAGGCCCTGGGCACACAGGGTGCTCTGTACTAGGGACTTAGTAGTAAGTCAACCAAACCATTCATGGAAATACTAAGCCATATGCACACTTTACATAGGGAGCACTTGCACTTTAGCACTGATCAACAGTGGCAAAGTGCTCAAAGCATCTAACCAGCAAAAACGAAATCCAGCACACAGCAGAAATAAGGAGGAAGAGGCAAAAAGACATGGGAAAACCACGCCAAGGATGCCAGGTCGAACAATCCACTTCAAAGCATCTTCAGAGGTAGTAACTCGGTGCTCTAGTGCTTAATTGTCAACACCAGCACTTATGATAGTCTGCCACATGGTGGCGCTCTTTGTTTAATTTAGTCAAATCAATATACCTTAAAAATGACTGATACCTGCCTCCCAAACCATTCTTATAGCTTTGGGAGACATTTGCCACACTTGGTGGGGTGCGATGCTTCGTAGTTGTGTTGGTATGATCATTGACAGCGTTGGTAGGGAAATGCCTGCTGCAAGTTTCAGTGGCCTTCTTACAAGGGACACAGCACTTATTTTTACACAAACTAAGCACCAGCTGGTAAGCCCTAAATACATGCAATTATAATATATGGTGGGAGGTTGTGGGGTTGTGTGGGGTAAGGAAGCCTGAAGAATATATTTCTAAGTGTGTCTGAGTGATATAATCCCCTGGGCTTTGTTATAGTTCATTGATCTTCACATTCATTATGCATGCACTGTGTCATCTACCTGGTTGCTCAGTTAACATGAGATTTTCATTTATGATTTATGTACTGTCTCCGATACTGTTACCATAGCTTGCTCTCTCTGGTGCTGTTTGTTTTCAGTATATTCATTTATTTTTTTAATTCATCTTTTTTCAATGGAGTCTTGATTTCATTTGCCTTCCAAGTGTAACGTGCTTGGCATTTTTATTGGCTCCCCTGTACTGAGGGTCATCAGCTTTTTATATTTGGTACCACTTTTGTGAGGGCATGGAAGAGTTTCATAGGGCCTCATGTAGGTAGCTAAATACCGGTCGGTAACGGCCGAAATTCGGTAAAAAACTCGTTACCGATCGGTATTTAGATAGTTGAGATGTAGGAGGCCAAAAACCCATATTCGGTAAATATGAATCGGTAAATACCGATTCAAATTTACCGAATTCTAAAATACAGCTTCAAATTTACCGAATACGTATTTTCCGATTCGGTAAATATGAAGTGGTAAATATGAAGTGGTAATACGGAAAAATGATATGTAGGTAAATTCGGTAATTAAGAAATCCTTGAAAATCGGTAAATAAGAGTCGGTAATTAACACTGATAGAAAGCAGGTGGTAATTTTCAACAGTGCATATAAGCAATCCCAAAATGCAACAGCATGGACAACATGGCCGCTCTGTATGTCATTGCAAGGCGGCTACGTCTACAGGCTGCAGGACTGATGGAGACGGGAGGAACGCATCTACAGACAGCGCATCACACTCTTCCAACTGACTGACGCAGAGATACATGAAAGGTACAGGCTACACCCCCAAACCATCATGGACCTGATAAGGGACCTGCACCCACTCCTGGACCAGCCAACAAGAAGGGCGCATGCCATACCACCACATGTGCAGGTTCTCTGCAGCCTACACCTACTTGCATCTGGCAGTTACCAGGGGGTGATAGCTGCGGTGGGCGGTGTATCCCAGAGTTGCCTGTCCCGTTTCTTCAGGAAGTTCCTGGATGCCATGATGCAGAGAATGCACCACTACATCAGCTTCCCAAACACACAGGCTGAACTGCAGAAAACTAAAACTGACTTTTATCACATGGCACAGTTCCCCCATGTCATTGGCTGTATAGATGGCACACACATCCCAATCTGCCCACCAGCTGCCACTGAGCACATCTACAGAAACAGAAAGTCCACCCACTCCATCAATGTGCAGGTAATCTGCGATGCAGGGAACATCATCACTGATATCGTTGCCAAATTCCCTGGGAGCACCCATGACTCCTACATCTTCCAGAACAGTGGGATCTACACACGACTGCTTGCGGGAGAATTTGGAGAAGGATACCTGCTAGGTAAGTAACAGTGACGCTCCATAGTACTCAGTGCAAATCATAGTGTATTGAGGCATGTGACTGATGTCTCCCTTTTACTCACCTAGGGGACAGTGCATATGCCGTGCGGTCATTCATCCTCACTCCCTACCTACACCCATCAACCCAGAGTGAGAGACGATATAATGTGGCACACAAATCTACACGCAATGTGGTGGAGCGCACGTTTGGACTACTGAAGAGCAGGTTTCGCTGCCTTCATAAGAGTGGAGGTGCACGCCAGTACACACCCATCCTCTGCTGCAAGATTATTGCCACTTGTGCAATGCTGCACAACCTTGCCACAAAGAGAGGCACAGAGGTCGAAATTACATATATTGAGGACAATGATGATGAGTCTGCACAGGCAGAGGCCAACGCAGCAGGAGTGCCAACAGCAACAGATGGAAGAGTGAGACGGGCAGAGATCACATGCAACTATTTCTGAATGAGTAAGGGGACACAGCCAGTAGTTGGATGCCATAACGTAGTTTAATCAGGCAGCACTACGCCACAACACAAAGGAAATCGTATTCCAACAACAATGAAAAATAAAATTTTGTTAGTTAAGGGTTACTTCACCCAATTGTGTCATTGTTTTGCCTGACGCTTTAATGTTTGCGCCCACGCGCACCAGTGCGGGATGGAATTGAGGGGGCGTCCTCACTGGCTGGGGTACCAGTGGCACCACGTTGACGCCTGTTGCTCCGACGAGTGTCTGGGACAGGGGGGGTTATGCTGCTCCTGCTGGTCGTGTCTTCTGTGTCGCCAGCATCCAAAGCGCCAGCTGTTGCAGACTGGCTGGTGAGCAGCACTTCTAGTGCACTTGTGACCCTAACCATCCCCCTGGACACATCTGTGCTGCACTGTGCAAGGCCCTCCTGCATCGCCACAGAGCGCCTGCAGAGCAGCGATGTGGCAGTCGCCAGCCGGTTCACTGCCCTCGAGGTCAGATCCTTCCTCTGATGTCCCCTGCGCCGTGTTGCCCTGTCCTCATCGTACTTTGAGCACAGCAGCATGATGGATTGGGACATGTCCCGCATGCCCGCTGCCATATCAGCCATGCCCCCTGCCATGGTGCTGATGCCCTTTTCAATGTTTCCAAAGGTATTGTTGAGGCCACGCATTTGTCGCTGTACGGACACCATTGCCCTTGCCTGGATGCGTTGTATTTTCACCATGGTGCCCTCAAGACCTGAGAACACTCCATGGCCCTGCCCAAGGGGAGGTGGACTCTGCGGCCGAGCCCTGCGGCGCCGTCTGCCAACTGTGTGTTCTCCCTCAGACTCGGAAGGCACACTGGCATGGGTTACATCCTGGGGTACAGTGGACGTTTCCGGGCCCCTCGAGTCTTCGGACGATGAGTCGGTCACATCCAACCTGGCTGCAGGACGCCTCCTCAACCTGTGCAATGCAGGAGGTGAAGATGGTGGTGACACCTGCAGGACTGGGGATGCTGGCAGGAGCGGCGATGCTGGCTGGGGTGGTGTAACTGCCTGTGGTGCCGTTCCCTGGGCGGAACTGGTGGTGGCCTTCTCTGTGCTGGGTTTGTGGTGTGCCCTCTCTCCCTTGTCATGGCCAGTTCTGTGCGCAGTAGTGCCTGTGGACAGAAAAGCGACAGCAGCTAAGTGTACCTGAAGCATTTTCTTGATGACATGACAATACATTTTCTATACAGTATCTCAATGTCCTCTGCCTGCTTCTCGCTACTGTGTGTCACATGCCCTGTTATTCTGTGCTAATCGTATCATGTTTGGGCTTTCAGGGACTACATCTCCCATGATGCATTGCAGGCATGCACTAATACCTGTACTGGAGTGGGATTCTCATAGCACATTTTGGGAGTTGGGATAGGGGTAGGGGGGGGCACATTGCTGTGCAAGCATCTTACCTTGTTTGGAGGTGCCTCTGGCGGAGCTGTCAGCGTCCCCAATCCCCACAATGCTTTCTGGCTCAATCGTTGTCTCCACTAGCTCCTCCAGTTCTGTCAGGGCTGGTGCTCTGTTGCGTCCACCTCCTGTCTGGCTGGCCTCTTTTTTTAATTCTGCCACCTTCCTCTTTGTGATGATGCGGATGTCATACCACCGCTTCTTCAGGACATCGATGTCCCGGGGGGTCACTCCCATGGCATTCACCTGTGCCTGGATTCCAAGCCAGATCTTTCGTTTTTCTGACTCAGGCACTTGCTGTGACAGTTTTCCAAAAGGTTTCTGGTGCTGCTTCACGACCTCCTCCACCAGTACTTGCAGCTCCTTTTGGCTGAATTTGAGCTTTCGCTTCCTCGCCCCTCCTTCCCTCTCTGTGTCCTGGCTGGCCATTCTTGCAGTCTCCAGGGCTGAATCAGGCAGTTGCTCTCTTCCTCTCCTCAGCACTCCCAGCCTCTCCAGAGTCTGCTGATTGTGTGCACCTGCCTGGGTGTGGCCACTCCCTGGTTGGGTGGGGTTTAGGTAGCACAGGATTGGCTGATTGAAGTCATGTGTTTTTGAACTACCGATTCGGTATTTACCGATTCGGTATTTACCGATTCGGAAAATACCACTTCGGTATTTACCGATTCGGAAAATACCGCTTCGGTATTTACCGATTCGGTAAATTTCGATTCATGTTTACCGAATTTTACCGATTCGGTAATGTTTACCGATTGATGACCTACATATAACTTACCGATTCTTAAATACCGATTCGGTAAAATTCGGTATTTAAGAATCGGTAAAAATTATTTACCTACATATGGCCCATAGTCTTTAATCTGCAAGAAAAAATGTGAACTGAGACTTCTGCGGTTAGAAAGAATTTGAAATTTGAAGATCGAATGATATATTGTAATTGCATTTATGTAGCGCTACTATCCCTAACGAGGTGTCAAAGTGCTTATCAGCGAGTAGCACGCTTCCCCGGGACCCAAAAAGAATTAGTGGTGAATTAGTATAGGGAAATATGAAATTAATTTGAGCTTTGGACATGTGAGCCTGTTATTTGGATTGAAAAAGGATAGTGGAGGGATAGAAGAGGGAAGGGTTTGCATTTATATAGCGCTTGGTACCCCTAATGAGGTGGCAAAGTACACGCTACTCCAAAACCCAAACAGAATTAGTGGTGAATTAGTATGGGGAAACATGAAATAAATTTGAGCAGTGGACATGTGAGTCTGTTAGTTGGATTGAAATGGATAGTGGAGGGATAGAAGAGGGAAGGTTATTGAAGGTGTTTATTCAGAGATCATAGCAGCAGGAGGAGGTTTGGAATGAGTAGAGGAGAGGGAGGAGAGTCAGAGAGCAAAGAGTTTTAGAAAGGCTTGTTTGGGAGAGCTGAATAGTAAAAAAGGTTTGAGATGATGCAAGGAGGGGTAGAGGAGGGAATAGTGTAGAAAGGGTTATTTTGGGATCATAGTAGTAGAATGGGCTTTGAGATGAGTCAGAGAGTGGACGTAGAGGATATATAGAGAGAGATATAGGGTGAGGAGTATAGTAGTGCAGTGGAGAGAGTAGTAGATTGAGGTTTGGGATGAGTCAGAGAGTGGAGGTAGAGGATATATTGGGAGATACATAGGGTGAGTTATAGGGTAGTGCATATGAGAGTCAGAATGAGGATTAAAGTAATAAATATAAAGATACATAAGTACATGAAAGGAATATGTGTATAATTAAGGTAATATATCTAGATTTAAGTTGAATTTAATAAGTTCAGACTTTCAAGTGTTGCTGTACTTTAAGCTAATTTTTTTTTGTGGTTTTTATTAAAAAAATGTATTCAATAGTGAAGCAATTATAGATGAATAGTTATGGTGACCTATACACATGTTAAATGTAGAATAATATAACCATTAGTAATATGTAAATTTGTTAATCAGAACTACTGCATATTTAAATATTTATAAACATGATTATTGTACACATTTATACAAAGGAATACACATATCTAGGTACACATATATAATCCAAATAACGGCTTATATACACAGGGATATACAGATCTGCAATAAGGCACGGTGAAAGCTAAAACCGATAAAAAACTTTGCTTGTTTTTGTGCTTGGCAAATTGACATATATAAATCAATTGATATGACCTGAACCTTCCTCCCCTTCCAATTAGAGAATAGGATAAACAGAACAAAAGTAAAGAACATCCAAATTAAGCAACCCAAGCATGAAAACAAAGACGCAAGAAGCACCCAATGTCGTGGTGTTTATGTTTGCTGTTCAGGATGTGCTGTTGAATCCAATTAAATCCAGGGAATGAGCTGGGACCTGAAATAGATTTGTGGAAGGGAAAATTAGGTTGTGGAAAAGAACTAAAGAGAGTGTCAAACTGTGCTGGGACACCAAGAGGGATGGATGTCCCCATCAGGGCGAGACATGCCTATTATTCCACTGAGCATTTCTCCAGAGGCCTGCAGCCCTTGGAGGCTGGCTTTGAAAGCCCTGGACCGTTCCTGGTGCCTCTGTCACTTTCCCCCGCTCCCCCAGATTAATCGGAGCAGGCAGAGGGAAGCTTCAAGAGAGAGAGAGAAGGTGAGGGAGAGAGGAGAAGGTAGAGCGAAAGTGATCAGAGGGGGAGATGACCAATATGCGAGAAGAGATAGAATGGATGAATGGAAAGAGATTGCACAAGGAAACAAAGGGAGCGGAGTTGGTTTGATTATTTTTGTCAGGTCCTCTTTTGGTTCCCTAGTCCATTCCTGGTCCCCACCTTACCCAAAAGGTATTTATTTATCCAGTGCTCAATCGACTTTTGGGGGACCTGCATCAAAGTGCATCCATCGAGGACATGTAGATAAATGATTGGAAGAGCACTGGTATACCAATACACACACATGCAGAAATGCAAACACATACACCAGGTGTAGCAAGAATGCCGTGGGACCTATTTCAAACAAGGAAATTGGGCCCCTGTACCCTGGTTTAGTAGTGCAAAAAAAAACACTAATTGGGTTGAAGATGACCTCTCATACCACTGAACCACCTGTTCTATCAACTGACACACACCAAATACACCCACACACAAGTTATTGATTTGTTGGAATTAGGTGTGTGACAAATTTACATTAAGAGATTTAGACCTGGTTTTTGTTTGCTACAGATCTAGGACCATATTTATCAAACCTTCATGCAGCACAAAGCAGTAAGTCACCTTAGTATTACCCAAGAGAGGAACTCCTGACACTACGTGTCAGAAAAGAAGAAACAGACAGGTTGATTTGAGTAAATATATATAGCACAGCAAGCAATGATGTCAAGGCCATTGTCGACATAAATTGGGACTTGATTAAGTCCATGATACCCAAACCTGAGAAGCTGATGTTTGCCTTTAGGAGGTGATGAAACATCAAAGATTTGATAGTCAGAGCAGCTTCCCTAAGCCCTCCTCACCCACCTTGACATCTAAGTGTGGCCAACCACCTGTGAAAGGCCACTGCAAATGTGGCCACTGTATTGCATGTAAATATTGTAAAGAAACAAAGGATTTTGTATTCAAAGAAATGCAGTTTGTTTTGGGGTCATTAACGAATTGCAATTCTAACAATATGTATATCTGGTGCACATGCAACAAGATCTACATTGGACATACCACACTAAAGGTCAAAATTTGGATCCTGCAACATAGAAGCCGCATCAAATGCAATGTGGTAGGGGCTCCCATGGTTGAACATTTCCAGGAACAGTGCCAAACTTTCAGAGGAGCTCCTATGCCAAGTGATTGAGCAGCTTACACCTGACCCAAGAGGTGGGTGGCAACATGACACGCCAACTGATGAGCAGTGACCTGAGGTGGATTGACCGGGTGAACTCAGTCACACATGGTCTTAAGAGCCTTGAGGACTGGCATCAAGCAACCATTCTTTGACCTCACCATCAGTCTATATTGAGAACTTTAGTATTCAAACTGCATCCTGTGGGCTTATTATGGGCCCTTATGACTTACTGCTATAACAATTTGGTTAACATTGTAACATCGTTGGGATGACTCCTTAATGCATATTAATACTGTGCCCCAAGACTCGGTGATCTACAACAATAGTAAGCTCCTTAGGTTCTTTCCTAAAAGTGTATTTGGGAGTCTTTCTTCCCTTTTTTTAATGTTTGAAAAATAGTTTTGTCATATTTAATTTTCTTTTAATTCATGTTCTTACTTGTGTTTCTTTTAACAACCCCCGCACCTGTAAACACTTTTTCCACCTACAAAGTGCATCAGCCTCCTTTTTAAGCATTATCCTGTGTTGGAATGCGAGGCGTACTCCTGGTTACTGTTTGCAATGACACATCTTGCACGGTCTCATTCCTGAGCCGTCTTATCTCCACGTGCACTCTATGTGTGAGAGTCTCTATTTAAAGCCAGATGCGCACGACTGCATACTGACTGTATGCTCTCAGTACAGCAATTGAACTGTGCACTGCAGTAAGTATAGATCCTCGACTCCTGAACGTGCATTTCCCTGCTTGCTTTGTTTTTAGAGTGCATTCTCAATGATTACTAGATTTTTTCACAGGCAATTGGGTTTACAGCAGGTAAATATCCCTGCATGAGATGTTCCTTACTTGTGAATTTTTACTTTGGGCACTGTGGTCCTTCTCTATTACTGCGCATCCCTGTGCCCGCCGCTACCAACCCAATAGTATCCTTTTGTTCTTTGATGTAACGTGTGGTTTACATCCCTGCATGAGATGGATTTTTTTCGTTAACGCTGTGAACACTATGATGTTTTTGACTTATGAAGTTTGGCTTTAAGACGGGTATATCTCCCCATATTGGCTGCATACCACCTACATAGATATACAGCATTTTAACTTGTGCACTCCTGGTGCTATCTGGGCATTATGTATTGCTTTGTATTCTACACCCTGGACTAGACTTGACTCCTTCCTTGGTGGTTTACATTAATCACCCGGTGCTACATACTGAAACATGCATGATTTTAGCGATCCAGCACGCAGACCTTGCATGGTTTTATTCACTTCCCATGTTTTAACTGATATTCAACTATTAAATACATGGCTTTAAGTTGTTCCCTTAAGGATAGCTTTGTACATTTCAGATCAGTGTTTATAATCTGATTGATTCAGAACGAACATACCCTTTATTCGCTATACTGAAGAGGCAAGGCTACCCCTAATCATAGTCTCTTATGAGGTTTTACAATTGTGATGAATCACCGAACTAAGACCATACATGTCTTTGTTGTAGGTGTCTACTTGTATGTCCTGATGAAGCCTCCATTCATAAATTGAAAGCTTGGGATCGAAACGTCAATGTGTTGATTGTTGACCTTATTGAATTATTGCCTTAGGTCACAGACCGTGAATTTGTGCAAACCTTATGTTAACATGTGTTGTTTCTAATTATGTTTCACTGCACACTTCTTGTTCACTAAATATCGCACCGTTGACTTACTCTGCACCATCCACAAAAAGCACGTACATTTCTCTGTTTCTTATCATTGTGGATATTTATACTCTATGCAAATGTGTATACCCTATGTCTGCACAGGATTGTGCACACATGATTCTGTGTTTATTCATGAAACAGTTGGTCCATTTCCACTACTTTTGTGACCATGTGCATTTCTTCAGCTTAGGAAACTATAGTGTAAGCTTCACCTGAGAGAACCTATTTACTGGGTTGCCCAGTATTTTGGTTTCTAGCGCTGAGTGAAAGGGCATGAATGCATCATATTTAACATTATACAATGCATTCCTGTACTTTCCATGTGATGGAGCACTTTTGGATGCCTAGCACCAATTCAGGCACTCCTGCAGGCAGGATTGTTTTTGTGCAGGAAGGAGCACCTTCCTGCACAAAAACATTCCTGATGCATTTTCATCTTTCTATTTGTGATGCAGAATGCAGCAAACATTGAAAGAGAGAAAAACGGGGAGAAATAAAGATATTTTTCCTTGTTATGCCTCCCCAGGGGATTTGTAGCATTTTGACACATTCCCAGGACTACCACTGATGGTAAATCTGGGAATGCGTTTAAATTCCTGGTGGATGCATGGGGCAGAGTAACTCAAGGCAGCAATTTTCACTGCCTTGCGATAATCTATATTTATCAAAAGACACACATTTGATGGACGGAATGCAGAACAAATCAAAACATTCTCCCCCAGTCAAGAGCTCTGGGTTAAATCCATCATTCTTTTGCTCACCATGCCACCCCAGTTTAGACCTGGCCATATGCAAATCAGTCTTGACCCTGTGCCTCATGGGAATAGGTCCAGCCCGAACTGCCAAGCCAGGTCCTCCCTGGACCGGAAACAAGCATCCTAGGACCGGTTTCGGCATTTCACCCCTCTTCAGCCAGGATGGCTTGAATCCAGTAGCACAGTGAGCATGGGACCTACGTCTAGGCATACCCGTCACACTTAGGGTGAGAAAGCAAAAGACACACATTTGATGGACGAAATGCAGAACAAATCAAAACATTCTCCCCCAGTCAAGAGATCTGGTTTAAATCCATCATTCTTTTGCTCACCATGCCACCCCAGTTTAGACCTGGCCATATGCAAATCAGTCTTGACCCTGTGCCTCATGGGAATAGGTCCAGCCCGAACTGCCAAGCCAGGTCCTCCCTGGACCGGAAACAAGCATCCTAGGACCTGTTTCCAGTCCAGGGAGGACCTGGCTTGGCAGTTCGGGCTGGACTGTTCCCATGAGGCACAGGGTCAAGATTGATTTGCATATGGCTGGGTTCAAACTGTAATGGCATGGTGAGCAAAAACATGATGGATTTAGGCCCAGATCTCTGTACTAAATCCATTGTTTTTTAAATGTCATGTCGACTTGGCCAAGTGCACCAGCTTGCCAGGCCCTTCCCTTTTCTTACATCTAAGTTGCCCCTAAGGTAGGCCGATGGTAGCCCCATGGGCAGGGTGCAGTGTATTTGAAAGGTAGAACATGTACTGTACTGGTGTTTGTGACATGTCCTGATAGTGAAATACCTGGCATTCATTTTTCACTATTGAAAGGCTATCTGTCCCATAGGGTAACGTGCAAGTATATTTGTAACATCTTACAAGTATAACTTTCCATTGGGACAAGATAAAGAAATTGAGTTTAGGCTCTCTAAACTTGGGATTTATTAACACATCTTTTAGTAAAGATGGTTCTAAATTGTGAATTTGAAAATGCCACTTTTAGAAAGTAGGCATTTTTTTGTTTAACCATTCTGTGTGGCTCTGCCTGTTTCTGTTTTGACTGTCTGGTTTTGGAGTGACAGGTGTTGGGGAGGTGCATTCTCTCAGACAGCCACCGGGGGGGAGGGGTTGATGTGTGTCCTGCCTTTCTTGATTGAGTCAGGGCTGGGCTGAGTAGACCTGGGCTGCATTCAGAATAGGGGGAGGAGTTCTCACTAGCACCTGAATAGGCCCGGTCTGCATTTAGAGTGGAGGGAGGAGATTTCCCTTGCTCCTGAATAGGGCCTGTCTGCCTCACACAATGCTGTCTCCACCTCCTGCTGGGTAGCTGCACCAGAAAGAACAGAACTGGTTTGTACTGGGCTCAGAGACTCTTGCACACAGAGAACGAAGACACTTTGGGGTATAAGTATTAGACCTACAACCCCTGAACTTTAGATCATTTCTGGAATCCAAGGGGAACCTTTGCCAAGGAGAACAGCTGGAGAAACTGAAGGAGAAGTACTGCCCCTTTGCTGTGTGCTGTCTGGGGTTGTCCTGCAGTAGTTGATACTGCCAAGGAAAGGATAAGGACTTTGCTGTGTGCTGTGTCCCCTGCTTGAGGAAGATCTCCAAGGGCCTGCGTGTGCTGGCCTCCTGTTCTGAAGTCTCGGGGACACAAAGACTTCACACCAGCTCCCCTGCACTTCCTTTCTGGGAGTTCTGACCTGCCAAGAGGTGCCTGTGACTGTGTTAGGCCTCTGGAGTTGTCCCAGCTGTTGGGAGCTGAAAAAGCGGCGCAACTACAAGAAAATTGATGCATTGCTCTTCTTGCGGCTGTTTTTCCGACGCAGCACTGCTGTGCCTGAAGAATCTCCATGAGAAACTAAAGATGATGCCAATGCTGATTGCTATTTGACAAAATCAATAGACCGCAGAAGAAAAGTGAAACATCCACGTCTGTACTAATTAATAGTATTTATTCAAGCTATATCTTTTTTGTCATTCAAATGAATTTTGTATGAAAATATTTTTCAATTAGACGACCAATTAAGCACCGAATACAAGAACTTTTTACAAAGAAAGAAACACTTGTGACACACAATTAAGTACAATAGCTCAACTGCCAATGTGGCAGATACACTAATTTATAGACACATTCAAACACCACTCTTCATTCATCAAAACACACACTCGTTCCACACAGTGTGCCTTTGGTTACAAATGACTTCAATTTGAAAAAACCAAAGGACTCTCCAAACAAGGTAAACTGATAATCAGGACCGTTTAGATGTGGATACAATCTATTCATTAGACAATCATTTGGTAGAATAAACAAGAAAATTCTAAAGATGCACCAAAACGAACTAATTACACCAATGTTTGAATGTGTCTATAAATTAGTGTATCTGCCAAATTGGCAGTTGAGCTATTGTACTTAATTGTGTGTCACAAGTGTTTCTTTCTTTGTAAAAAGTTCTTGTATTCGGTGCTTAATTGGTCGTCTAATTGAAAAATATTTTCATACAAAATTCATTTGAATGACAAAAAAGATATAGCTTGAATAAATACTATTAATTAGTACAGACGTGGATGTTTCACTTTTCTTCTGCGGTCTATTGATTTTGTCAAATAGCAATCAGCATTGGCATCCTCTTTAGTTTCTCATGTTTACCGGCTCAGCCTTGCTGATTTGAGCAACACCCATTTTCGTTCTTTGAAGAATCTCCAAGCATCGCCGCACCGCTGCTGAAACCAACGCAGCGCCTGTCACCGCTGCAAGAACCTTCGTGTCGAGGGATCACGGCTGAAGAAACAGACGCAGCGCCGCTTGACACAGCCGCATCAATCGCCACGGCATCCTGGATTTCCACGCCTTGTACCTGTGTGGCAAGTTTTCCAGACGAATCTCCCGTGGACCATCACTCGGAATTGATGCTTCACTTCCCCCTACAGACCAGATTCAATCACTTCTCCTGCGTGCAGCAGAACTGTCACATTGCCTCCCATGGTCTCAGGAACTGAAGCTTCTCTTTGTTTTTCGACGCGTCCCATCCCTGCAGCTGTTTGGCCTTGTGAATTTTGTCGCAACTACAGGTACTTTGAGAGAAATCACTCGTCCATAGTTTTCTTTGGGCCAAGTTGTTTGAATCCTTTTTAAAGTCATATTCTTACTACATGTATGTTGGATTTTTGTCATTTTGGTCTTGTTGAGTTTAGATAAGGATACTTTATTTTTCTAAACTGGTGTGGTGTTTATTTGTGGTGTTATCACTGTGTTACTGTGTGTTTTGAGTACAAATACTTCACACATTGCCTTTGGGATAAGTCTGTCTGATCATGCCAAGCTACCCAGGGTGTGAGCAGGGGTTATATAAAGTGTGTATCCCCCTTACCCTGACTAGAAGCAAGGGTCCCTATTTGCACAAAGGTACCAACCTCTGCCAACAAGTGACCCCCATTTCTACCAAACACTATGATAAATCTCGTCCTTACTGTCCAGCCGACCGAAAGCTTGAAGCCACCACATACTGTGTGACAGCTCCACAAGCTGGTTTGGCAGGCATTTTTTCGGGTAGATCATTGTATTCACAAGGTTGTTTCCTACTGCTCTCTCCTCGAATTGATTTGAAGGGGGCTCAGGGCTGAATTGAGTGCTGTAGAGACAACAAATATAATGTATACTAGCACTACCTAACATATCCTAGGCCTATCTGCATGAGTAAATGGAGGGCATGAGATAGATTGTGGTATGGAAGTTCAACCAGATCTGCACTACTTTGGAAGGTATGAGAGACTGTATGCATTTGTGTTTGCTTCAGGAAGTTATTGTGGTGATATCAGGGAATCCGCAGTAAAAACCGGCCCACCAGACTATAAAACAGGCCCATAAACTGCTAAAGGAAGTCCTACACATTGATCTGTCAGAGCAGCCCATCGGGCACTCCATGATTGCCCCAAAGGCCAGTCCGACCCTGGCCAAAGGCTTCAGTTCAGAAAAGGATATGACCTCAATGTTGGCCATTCCCCAGCTCCTTACTGGTATGTTTCGATTGTGATACTATAGATCATATTTACTTTCATTAGTGTCACTGTACCCTGCTTTAGCCATGTTTTCTAGTTTGGACTAATATTTACCAAAAGAGAGACTGTCTCTGACGTAGAGATGCTATTGCATCTTGGCTCTAAAGACATGAAAACCTGTGACGAGATTGCTAAGCCAAAACTGTTTACATTTCTGTTGGTATCTAAAAGCCATCCTGTTTCATTCCCATGATCAAAGGCAAGCCACCTGCCTGCGTTGATTATAAGAAATTAACACAAAATTGTCAGTCTTATCTTTGCACATACTGCTGCACTTTAGTAAATGCTCAGCCTTATGTCTGCACCCTACTAAACTTGATCTTGTTTTTGCATATAATGGTGCACATTATACTAAATGCACAGCCTTGTTATTGTTCTGAACAGTTGCATCAGATGCTAAATACACACTTTATTTACCTGGTGTTGTGGTGCTGTGACTCACAGTTATACAGTTTCATAATTACCACAACCTGGTCACTACACAAAACACAAACAATTTGTTGGGTAAATTGTGACGGCTTTCACATGTTCCTGTTTCTATACCAATCTTTCCTATGGTGGAGGGATCCAAAAATAAAACAGCAAGCATGCATCAGATGTTGCACCCATAGCTTTATTACAATAGCAAGAGCTGTACACCACTTATGGGAGAGCTCTAATTTAGGCCTTTTTGACAAGTCGGTGGTCACAAATTGCATGCGCCAGTCAGGTAGAGATAAGGTAGTAGGTGCCCTGTTTCAGAATGGCGAACAGACTTCGATCTACGTTTATTTTCCTTCATCCAACGGAGTGCTGCATGAAACATTGCAGTGCTACAAAGGGAAGAAAATAGCGCAGCACAAGATTTAGTAAGAGTCACCTGCCGATTATATAATCTGCAGCGTTTGCAATAAAGCTACCTGTTCTGTGTGTCTCTAAGCCTCTTGCTGTTGTGCAAAGTGAGTTAGCACTGTCTTTCTACACCCTTCAGTACAAATTCCTAGATGTACACCGCTGCATAGAGCTCAGGCATGCAAGATGTGTGCTTTAAGGTAAAGGTTAGGTATATAAGGTGATATACCTGTGACCCTGCTTATGTCAGTGTTAGACCTGTCAGACTTAGGGTGGTCTTCCTCCAATTGTGCCTACCTGCTCCATTTTTTCTAACTTCATTTTTACTGACATAAGGACTCTCTGTACTTTGCCACTGCTAACCAGTGCTAAAGTGCTTGTGTTCCCTCCTCTAAACATGGTAACATTGGCTTATACCCAATTGGCATATTTACTTTACTTATAAGTCCCTAGTAAAGTGGCCCTATATGTGCCCAGAGTATGTAAATTAAATGCTACTAGTGGGCCTTTAGCACTGATTGTCCCACCCTCTTAAGTAGCCTTTTAACATGTCTGAGGCCTGCCATTGCAAAACCTGTGTGTGTGGTTTTAAGCTGCCATTTCAACCTTGCAAAAAATCTGCCATGGCCAAACCTTCATTTTTAATGCCCTGGACAGCCCAAATGGCAGGGTGCAGTGTATTTAAAAAGTAGGGCATGTACTTTTAAGGTTTACATGTCCTGGTTGTGCAAAACTCTTACATTTGTTTTTCAGCACTGCAAGGTCTATCTCTCTCATAAGATAACTGTATAGTTGCCTTATTATCTTTCATAAGTGTAATTTACAAATGGTAAGAGATAACCAGTTCATGTTTGGTGTCTCTGGAATCACAATTTAAAATCCTAACTTACGGGGAAGTCACATTTTAAATTGCAATTCTGACAATGCAGTGAGCTTAGGTGTGCCTGGATGGGCCATCACTGGCAGGATGCAAAGGACGAGCTGGGCACAGCCCCACCTGAATAGGCTGTGTCCTGCTGCCACACAAAGGGCCATATACCTCATTTAGTTAGTCTGGAGCCAGGGCAGGGAAGGCAGGATGCCAGGACACTTCAAAGGGAAACATGAAGAAGCTTCTCGCCCACTTCAAAGGTGCAACTGGGTATAACCAACTCTTCAGTACATGTCTGGACCTGTGGATACTCTGCTAGGACAAAAGACTTTTGTGCTCAAGAGAGTATCCAGAAAATTTAAATCCCCCTCACTTTGAACTAAAGCTCTTTTGGCACCTGGCAAGTGAAGCAAGTCATCATGACCCTCCCCAGCTTGATTTCCTCTTCTACCCAAGACTTTATACATTTATGTTTCCATCCACCCACTGATATCCACCAATTCAACTTTGAATTCTATAATTCATTCATTCTTTCATCCATCATGCAGTCATTCACCATTCTGTCCATCCATCTTCCCATCCATATCCAAACTTATCCATCTATCCATCCTTTCAGTCACCCATTCCTCCAGCTCCCTTTTACTCATCCATCCACCCCATTTCACTTTATCTGTCCATCCATTAATCAATCCATCTGTCCATCCATCCACCCACCCATATGCCTTTTGACTCATCCACCCACCCTTCCACATCCATCCACGCATCTCTCGATCCATTTAGCCTTCCACTCATTCAACCATCCATCCTTTCACTCACTCATCCATTGTGTGAGAAGCAAAAACATAAAATGGTAATAACTTCTAGTTATTACCATTTTATGTTTCCTTTGTGTGCAGGGCTGCTCTGCTAACAGAGCAGGGCAGGGGAGGAGTGGTTTATTCACTGCTAAGTGAGCAATGACTGTTTGGTCATTCCTCTTGGGCTGCCCTAACCAGTCATGCACACTTTTCCATTCTCCCTGTGAACATGCCCACCCCTCCAGCCCCTGGCTAAGCGCCATGTCCTGCCGCTCAGACCAATCAGAACGCTGCATTGCAACGTTGTGGTTGGCTTAGGGGAGGGAGCCTGGCTGCCTGCTTCCTGTTCCTGGAGCAGAGACAGGAGAGCAGGAGCAGAGACGCGTGGCCCGGCGGAAAGGTAAGTTATTTATTTTGGTTTTTTCATTATGCTCTTTCCTGCATGATCCCCCCACGGCGAGAAGCGCTCCCACGATCCCCCCATGCACTTGCCCATCCCTCCACACACGAGCCATTCCGGCTGCAAATGGCTTTTAGGTGTTATTTTTCACTTTAATCTTTAACATTCATAACTCTGGTTCTACTGATTGAAGTGTTGTTGTTTTGCACTTGTCTTCTGTCTGAAATTCTGCTCTTTTTTTCTAACTAGGTGTGGCATCTTTTTTTGTGTGGTGTTTTCACTGCTTTACTGTTTGAAGTGTTGCACATATACTTTACACATTCCCTCTAAGTTAAGCCTGAGTGCTCTGTGCCAAGCTACCAGGGCGTTGAGCACAGGTTAACCTGGTGTTGCTTGTGCCTTATCCTTACAAGGCCTGTGGTTGCTGCTTGGCCAGGTCTCACAGCCCAGTCAACCAGTAACCCAATGCTTTTCAGACAGCATTTACCAGACATTAGGATTTGGAATAAAGCCATATCATGGTAATTTAGAAGAGCAGTGTCAAATCTCAAGGTCTTTGAACTGGCCCCTAGCAGGCTCCTTGCATGCGTTAACAGGGGTATGGCAGCAAAGGGCAGACCTCGAGGGTCTACTTTTAGTGCCAAATTCTTTTTGCAAGTGAAAGTTGATCCATCACTGTTGTTTATTCTGTTTTGCAACGTTTTGCTCCACGTTACCTGGAGGAATGCAAGAAACATATTTTAGAATATCTAGGCCTTCTTGGTGTTTCTAGTCTTATTTGCTTGGACCTCCGAATCAACAGCAGCTTGCGGTGCCTTGCGCTCACAGTCATGACATCATTGAGCCAGAGAAGTCAGAGATGTGGTAATATTTGCCCCAACCCTACAAATCAATAACGCATCCTAAGACGAAGGCCACCTGCGGCCCGAGGAGCATCACATTATATATGGATCAGGTGAGAGAATGGGCCCAGCACCCTGGGGTCTTGGTCCGGCTTCCTGTCAGTTAAATTTGGCCACCAATTAACAGCTTCGTCTGGCTGTTGCCATGGCTACCTCACGCCTGCTCCTAAGCAGTGGTCCAGAGGGGCAGTCTTGGGTGTGCTCTTCTGTCCTTGGAGAAGCAAATTAATGCGGCATTGATTGGCCCGAGGACTCCATCGGAGCGAAAGGTACAGGAGTCCGGCTAATGAAAGGCTACTGATTTCTTGTCGCAGCTCCAGGATGTCACTTGTGTATACAGCAGAATGTACAGATTCCAGCCCGACGCTGGCCAATCCCCTCCTTTGTGCTCAAAATAACAGGCGCCATTACTGGCAGCCTGCTCGAAGAAGCATACAGGAGAACTGTGCACAGATTACACGCACAATCCCTGCTCATTCGTGGCAGATCGCAGACATCTGTAATGCCTTAGTGGAGGGGTTGTCACTGTCAATCACCAGGGTGACAATCAATGGAAGGCCATGGTGGGATCCTGTCTCCTGGTGAATAATTGGAACAGAATAACAAGACGTCAGTCCAGCGCACAGCATCTGGCAACAGGCAACAGGCAACACCTCCTATGCGGACCAGACCGGAGGATTTCAGGCATAATCATTGATCAATCCATTCTTTACCACTTCTAACAATGACCCCATGCCTACCCTGTCTCCAAAACTAATGACAGGTGCTAAGAAGTACCTGTATACACATGTAACAACTCATGTGTACTCACATTTTCACCATGTAGACTAAAACAACTCAAATGTTAGAGCTGGACAAAACTCGTGCATATATATAAAACTTTATTTGGCTAGTTACTGCCATAAAAGCACAGATGATAAAAACATCCCTTTAATATGTATAGCAGGAATACATTATAGACACAACATAGCGTACATATCCGATAAGATGCATAAAACATATCAAGAGGGCCAACAGGTCTCATACTAGCGATTAAAAGTTTAAAAATAAAAAATGAAATCAGATCCTAACATACAAATGTGATAGTGGTGGGGCAGTTCTATTGAACCGTATTTGTTTCTTACCCCCAGTGTAAGGCGAACAAAATTGACCACTGCCATGCAAATATTCTCATTCTCCAGCCTTTGCAATCGCTCAAAAGCCTCCTTATAGGAGTTCGTATTAAAGGAGCGAGAAATAGGACACAGAAATCTCTTCCTAGCATGAGCAAACAGAGTGCAAATACTATAAAGTGCAATGTGCTTTGAGGGGCAGCATTATAAATAAAGAGGGTCACAATACCGATCATCAAAGCCCAACAAATAAAAACAGTGGATCGTAACCATCACTGTTTCACAACTCACAAGCTGCAGCGGCAGTCACTGCCAGCAAAGAACAACAGCAAATAACAAACGAGATTGCAAGCCACAAAGTGTTTTCGTTTTATGTGGTTAGTCATGGCATTTATGTTTTCTCTCTTAGGCACTCTGTGTCTTTGATACTTGGTATGAATACTCTTAAGGTGGTGACTGAGTTATGAGCATCCTGCAATGAACATCTGCAGGTCTCGACCTGCTGCAGACACCACTCCACCCCACTGCAACAGTACCGCCGCGGCTATTCCTTCCTCGCAAGGATTCTGCAAAGTTTCCACAGTCTTCCTGCCTCTTTCCTGCATGTGATGGTTAATTCACCCTTGGAACCCTGAGTGCTTATGTTGCCATGAAAGTCAAATACCAGCATAATACCATATTTCTTTTATCTCTGGCCTGGGCCTCTTCTGCTTTTTGTCAGAGTGTGTAAGACCTGCAATCCCAGGAAACCCTCAACATTCAGACCTGGTGACTCCCATGGACTAACTTGGGGGCATATTTATAAGAGTTAACGGAACCAAAACAACAATTTTTTTCCGATGTTCTGGTGGCGTTAAGTCCTTCGCTTTACTTGCAAGGTGTCCTTAAGCCACTTAACGTGGCTAAATGCTGCTTTGTAAATAATGCCCCTATTCACGCAGCACTTAGAGTGAAAGGGGAACATGACTCATTACATCACATACCAATACCACGCGTGCCATTACAACGTGGATATTACTACATGATGTCAATGACAATGACATTCCATTCCATCGTAAACTTTTACCACGACTATACCTTTACCATGCATGCCATTACACCGCAAAGGCATGCGTGATAAAGGTATTCTCATGGTAAAAGTTTGAAAGGTAAGGGACTCTACCCTGCCCTACCCTAAACCCTAATTTAGTACCCCTGCACGATCCTCCCCCAACCCCCAGTCCTCTCCCTACATTTACACTACCCTGCACGACCCCCAACACTACCCTAACCCTAAAACACTACCCTACATGACACAAACACCACAACACTACCCAAAACCCTAAAACACTACCCCCAGCACATCTCTTCTCTGACCCCCAATCTGGTCCCTACACTCAAACACTACCCTGCATGACTCCCCAACACTACCCTAAACCCTAAAACACTACCCTACACTACACAAACACCACAACACTACCCTCAACCCTAAAACACTACCCCCAGCATGACCCTCCCCTGACCACCAGTCTGGTCCCTACACTCAAACACTACCCTGCACAACCCCCGACACTACCCTCAACCCTAAAACACTGCCCTACACTGCACAAACACAACAACACTACCCTAAACCATAAAACACTACCCCCTGCACGACTCTCCCCCTACCCCCATTCCGGTTCCTACACTCAAACACTACCCTGCACGACCCCCAACACTACCCTAAACCCTAAAATACTACCCTACACTACACAAAAACCACAACACTACCCTAAACCCTAAAACACTACCCTCAGCATGAGCCTCACCCCACCCCCCAGTCCGGTCCCTACACTCAAACACTACTCTGTACAACCCCAGATACTACCTTAAACCTTAAAACACTACCCTACACTACATGAACACCACAACACTACCCTAAACCCTAAAATACCACCCCCAGCACAACCCTCCCCGGCCCCCAGTCCGGTCCCTACACTGAAACAATACCCTGCATGACCCCCCGACACTACACTAAACCCTAAAACACTACCCTACACTACACAAACACCACAACACTACCCTAAAACACTATTCCTAGCACGACCCTCACCCGCCCCCGCCCCCCAGTCTGGTCTCTACACTGAAACACTACCCTGCACGGCCCCCCGACACTACCCTAAACCCTAAAACACTACCCAAGACTACACGAACACCATAACACTACCCTAAACCCTAAAACACTACCCCCAGCATGACCCTTCCTCGCCCCCCAATCCGGTCCCTACACTGAAACACTACCCCCAGCAGGACCCTCCCCCTTCCCCCATTATCCCTTGCCTCTTTCTCCTCGTGGTTCCTCTCTCCTGGTTCCAGCGTCATCTAAGGGGCAGTGCACGTCATTGTGAGGAAACGGAAGAGCCTCAGTTTCCTCACAACGATGTGGATAGCCATTACATGGCATGCGTTGTAAAAGGGCATGCGATTTAATGGTATGCGTAGTAATGGTTTCGCGTTGTTACATTGCATGCGTTGTAATGACTTGCGGTAAAACAGCTGTGTTGTAATGGCTGTTCACCGTGAAAGGGTCATGCAATGGGTGTTGCAAAGGACATTCCGCCGCAAAACCCATCGCTTTTTGACGCTGCCCTATATTTACAAGGTATGGGACAGCGGAAAAAATATCGCCAGGAAATACCTGGTCTCAAGCAGGCGATATGAGGGGATATGCTTTATTTCTCCTCGTATTTTGCTCTTTCCATTTGTGCTACATGCTGCAGCACACATAGAAACAGCAAATCACCTGTAAAGATTGTTTATGTACACCCCTGCAGCACATGCACCCTTGCAACATAGCACAAGGGTGACTGAGCTGGCACTAGGTAACGGTATAGTTGCGCTTCGCGCTGCGGTGATTACTGTGCATTTTTAACTCTCCCGTTTTGTATTTCATTTTATTTTATTTCATTACCCTTGGTTTTACTCTGGGATCAGGTAGGGGCTCCCCTCCCTCTTACCGCATTTAATTTGTATAAGCACCGCCGTTTGGTGGGTCCTGGGTCACGGGTGGGTCCATAGTCCTGTTTGGGCGCCATCTTTGGTTGGGCTGGTTTCTCTTTCCCCCGGCGGGCGCTATTTGGAGCGCTACTGCACCTGGACAGCCTCGTGGGACACCTATTTAAGGTGGTCCTCTTTTCACCGGTAACCTCGACAAGGTAACGGTATAGTTGCGCTTCGCGCTGCGGTGATTGCTATGCATTTTTAACTCTCCCGTTTTGTATTTAATTTTATTTTATTTAATTACCCTTGGTTTTACTCTGGGATCAGGTAGGGGCTCCCCTCCCTCTTACCGCATTTAATTTGTATAAGCACCGCCGATTGGTGGGTCCTGGGTCACGGGTGGGTCCATAGTCCTGTTTGGGCGCCATCTTTGGTTGGGCTGGTTTCTCTTTCCCCCGGCGGACGCCATTTGGAGCGCTACTGCACCTGGACAGCCTCGTGGGACACCTATTTAAGGTGGTCCTCTTTTCACCGGTAACCTCGACAAGGTAACGGTATAGTTGCGCTTCGCGCTGCGGTGATTGCTGTGCATTTTTAACTCTCCCGTTTTGTATTTAATTTAATTTTATTTCATTACCCTTGGTTTTACTCTGGGATTAGGTAGGGGCTCCCCTCCCTCTTACCGCATTTAATTTGTATAAGCACCGCCGTTTGGTGGGTCCTGGGTCACGGGTGGGTCCATAGTCCTGTTTGGGCGCCATCTTTGGTTGGGCTGGTTTCTCTTTCCCCCGGCGGGCGCCATTTGGAGCGCGACTGCACCTGGACAGCCTCGTGGGACACCTATTTAAAGACGTCCCCCCCACGCAGCGGGGTCGCGCAGTGGGACGCCGTCGCTTAGCCGGAGTCGTGCCAGAGTCCTGCCCGTCTGCGCCTGTCCGCGCTGAGGACGCACTGGGCGCAACGGGTTTGCCTGAGGCTCTTGTGTGTTAAGTGTCGGGATGATTACCTATTCAAATCTCACTCTGTGATCTATTGGTCACTCTATTCCGAAGTGTGATCAGTCTCAGATTCATCCGCTAAGTGGCCCCTATCGGTGTGCCTGCAGAAGATGGGCACTTGGCTCTCCTGTGTGCATCCGTAAGGGAATTTTCTCTACTGCTCCTCGAGGTAAGGGCGTATTGCCTTCACTTCGAATATTTAGTTTAAATGTTAGGTCTCTGGTTCAACATCATATAGCCTTTTATGACCTCATACAGGAGGAGTCTCCTGATATATTCGCGATCACGGAAACGTGGTTGCAGGAACACGATGCAGCCATTATTAACTTGGCTTTCCCCCCGGAGTATTCCATCTTTACACTAAATCGGTCAACTAGAGGCGGGGGTATCGCCTTGGCTGTTAAATCTAGTTTCTCCTGTAGCTGGAAGGTCTTAAACATTGCTGGATGTGAAAGTGCCTCTTTCAAGATCTCGATCAGCCCCCAGTTTACGATCTCGGGGATGGTGGTTTATCGACCTCCAGGCAGTGATGTTGCATTTAGAGAAGCCTTCCCTGATGCCGTTAGCTCTTTGGCAATTGGCTGTGCCAATTTTTCTATTTTGGGAGACCTTAACCTCCACTTTGATAATAAGAGCATATCGGCAGTTAATAATATCTTAGCTGACCTTGAGGCCCTCCAATTGGATCAAAAGGTAGCCCAACCCACCCATGTAGGAGGGCACACGCTAGATCCCTTCTTTACTAATCTTTCGGAAGCTTCAATCTCCTCCATAACACCCTTGGGGTGGACGGACCATTTTCTAGTGGCCATTCGAGCTCCTTTGCCTGAGACTCCTTCTATCCTTCCTTCTAGATCAGTTTTTAGAAGGCATTGGAATAAACTTAGATTAGAGGACTTACACGAGGTCTTGACTGCAGATCCGCTAGGACCCTTGGAGAATGCTGAACTGGGTTATGACCAGTTCTGTCAGTGGATCACTAGGGCGCTTGACTTACTGATTGCTATTATGGCTAGTAAATCTCGCGCTAGAGATTCGAGCCCCTGGTATGACAGCACCCTACGTGCTTTAAAGGGTACTTGTAGGCGGGCTGAGAGAGAGTGGCAGAGGCACTATGACGCGGCCAAGAAAGCGTTGTATCTGACCTCCGTCAAGGTCTACCATCGTGCCATATGTAGAGCTCGCGCGGCGTTCTACTCGGAAGAATTCCGCAATAGCTCCAACCCATCTAAATCTATATTCAAGGCCCTCAAAGATCTTGTGGCTAAAAGAACCTCTTCTCCTGTATTGGCTTCTACCTCTCATTGCGAGGCTTTGGCATCCTTCTTCTTGGAGAAAGTGCAAACTATTTACCGGGCGTTTTCTCTTACGGGGCCACCATTTGGGACTCTGGTGGCTGTCCCGGGTCTCCCCACCTTGGAGTCTCTTCCTCTGCTTCTACCGGAGGAATTTGATGGAGTAGCCCAAAAAATCAAGTCTGGATCACCTCTGGATCCATTAACGCCTGTCTCCTTCAGAGATCAGTTCTTTGTGGGACGCCCTATAGTGCGTTCTCTTATTAACAGCTCGCTGGCGACGGGCATGGTCCCAGATAAATGGAAGCAGGCTGTGGTCTCCCCTATTTTGAAGAAGCCTTCATTGGACCCTTCGAAACCGGAGAATTACCGGCCAATTTCTCTACTCCCCTGGCCGGCAAAAGTCATGGAGGCCCATGTTAACCAGGCTCTTTCTGACCACCTCATTCGAGCTAATATCCTGGATGATACCCAGCATGGGTTTCGTGCTGGGCATAGTACGGAGACAGCCCTTCTCGCCATGGTGGAACATCTGCGTAGGGTGTTGGATGAGGGACAGACGGCGGTGCTAATATTATTAGATCTGAGCGCCGCCTTCGACACCGTCTCTCACCACATCCTTCTACGTCGCCTGGAGGAGATAGGCATTGGTGGGTCCGCCTTACAGTGGTTCCGTTCCTTTCTTGATGACCGTTCCTTTTGCGTTGCTATACCGCCTCACCAGTCCAAATTCCATCCTCTGGGCCTGGGGGTGCCGCAAGGTTCCTCGCTGAGTCCTACGCTCTTCAATCTTTATGTGAGACCGCTGGCTGCTGTCGTCAAGCAGTGGGGCATGACGATGGCCTCTTATGCCGACGACACTCAGCTAGCGGTCACTATCAGCGGGGATGTTGAGCATGATGCCCTCAGGTTCCAGAGTGGACTGAGGGCGGTGGCGAGTTGGATGAATGTAAATTGTCTCCAGCTCAATGCTAAAAAGACTGAGGTTATGGTCGTCGGGAAGGGGCGGGAACTGTGGGGAGATAGATGGTGGCCACCGGAGCTTGGGCCGGTTCCAACTCCGGTCATGGAGTTGAGAAACTTGGGAGTATGGCTGGAGCCCGCTCTCAATTTCGTGGGGCATTCTAAGAAAACTGCGGCGTGCTGTTATGGGGTTCTTCGCGGCCTGAGATCCGTCTTGAAGTTTTTCGACCCTCCAACGAGGCAGGTGGTTCAGGCGACTGTAATCTCACGCTTGGACTATGCCAGCTCCCTCCTGATAGGGGCAAATCAGGCGGAAATCAGCCGCCTCCAACGCGTCCAAAACGCAGCAGCCAGAGCCATAGTTTGCTTGCCCAGGTCTTGCTCTGTTTCCAGGACTCTCCGTTCCTTGCATTGGCTGCCGGTGAAAACTAGAATTAATTTTAAAGTCTTATGCCTGGCCTTTAAGATCCTGAAGGGCTTAGCCCCCCGGATTCTTCAAAATCTTTTGTCTTTTTATGTACCAACTCGCTCTCTGAGATCAGTGGGCCAAGCACTTGTGGTGGTCCCGAGGTTTAAGCTTAGTCGTATGGGAGGTCGGTCCTTTCGGGTGAAAGCAGCAGTGCTGTGGAATTCTCTCCCGTTGGAGATTCGCCTGATAGACGACCTTTTGGCATTTCGTAAAGCTTTAAAAACCGCATTATTCTAATTTTTCCCCTTAGTGTTCCCTGTTTTTTCTCTCTGTTGTTGTTAGGTGCGGCTATGTTTACCTTGTTATGCGCCAGGACGCCCCTTAGCTGGGGCAGCTGTGCGCAATACAAATGCCCCTAACATAACATAACATAACATAACATAACTAGGCAGCTTCCTTAGCGTACGCGCTATGGGAAATGCAGGAGTGAGCATTTTTAAATTGACGGAGTGCGGCGTTACCAATTTTGCCGTGACACCGCACCCCGCCAGTTTCTAGTAAATGTGCGCCATGGGTTACTATAATAAAAAAATGGTAATTGCAAAATGGAGCATGCGTGCGGCTCATTAGACTACCCCACCTGCCATTTTGTTTTCTGCTCTTCCGTTGTTTCCGCTAGCAAAGATGAGTGCATATATCGGACTCCATCAGAGAAGTGCCTGAAGGATTCACCTGGATCCCTGCGTGCAAGGAGTGTCTCCTGATTTCCCAGATTCCTCTCTGTGGAGAGAAGCATGACCCTAACCTGAATGGCTGTCACTATGACATTTTGATTTGCACTAGATATTAAATGGCAGTGAGGTTTCATCCAACTGCTCAACTTTGTGCATACAAACTGGAGTCCACCAGGAGCTCATTAAACATTTTCTTGACTCGGGCTCTGCATGCACCTCAGCAACTAAAGTGTGAGGAGGTTCAATGTGCACATTTCCTCCTGGGTGAGGCTAACAACTGTCCTGCTGTAGCTCTGCTTGCATGCCATGCTGCTGCCATTGCCCAGTGTCAAACCCCCAACGTTACCCAAGGTGTTCTGCACTGCTATTGAGAGCTCAAGTATGTTCCCGTACTACCTTCATCACAAGTCTGAGTTGGACACTGATGATTAAATCGCATCTCAACCAAATGTTTGCAAACATCTTCTGAGACCATGGTACCCAACAGCAGTGATGGAGATCAGCTGATGGAGAGATCAACCCCTTTCTAGTACAGTTGAGATAGCGGTGACTCCGCCTGGCAATCAAGCCTTTCTATGTGCTGCCTTTGGTTAATTTCTTCAGTTTCCTTCCTCAATTTTATGGATCAGGCCTGTAGCCCGGTAGCTAGCCAGCTCGTTGGAATCCGTGACCTCTGCGGTCAGTTGAGAGCTCTGCGTACTCCTGGGCTACTGGGCCTTTGCGTTTCAGCACCTCATGGTTGGCGTGCCTCCTTGGTGACCTTTTCCATATGACAAATGTATGACAGAGCCATTGGAGAAGCTGAACAATGATGAAAGAGGTGGTTGGCCCAGGATGGATGTTTGGTTTCAGTCTTTGTTTTTATTTCTAAAATGAAACAATCCCAAGACGGTGGTCCACAGTCACCAGTGATTGGAAATCCATTGCCACCGACAGCTGTCGAGAGAGTCCCAGTGAAGATTATTTGTGTAACGAGAAATGTTGCTGGCAGTAGAAGGTCCCTTTGGATGGCTGATATGAGATTGAGAATGATTTAAAAGTCTATAATTACAGTCCTGGAGGCATGAAGGCTCAAAGGCTCAGAAGGAAACCTGTTTATCTAACTTAATATTTTTTTTTTATATTTTCATGTACAACACTGCTCCAGAAAAACACACTTAGCATCCTTCATCCACTAACATTTTCAATCCCTAACAATTTCACTGCTCTCCTCCTGGTTTACTGTGTATCACAATAGAATAAAATCTTGCAAACCAGCTATGTCTCCTATCACTTAAAGACTCTAAGCGTGTCTTAGTCCCTGTACAGCATTCCACTGCCTTATGGCTAGGTTCATGCTTTAGAAATACCACATACATACATATACAAATGCATACATACTGATTATGGTTCTGTCTACAGTCTCCATTCTCTGCTGCTAGGTTACGGCTATCCTTCGCTCCTGTTACAGCCCACGAGCCAAACAAGCATACCACACTCTGGCCCTTTCAAGTTGACCCATCTTGCATTTCTTGAGGGCCAGAATGCTCAACAAGCCAGTCCAACAGTACCTAGCCTTCCTGGTTGTACCAACGAGGTTTTGAAGGCGGTGTCTTAAAAGTAAACTGTGGACAGATAATGCGGGGACATACAAAGAGAGTATATTTAGCAGCATTTTTCTCAGTTTGTCCTGAAACTCACACAGCCTACAGGGCCCAAGCCTTATTTGAGACTTTCAAGTTCTACTAATAGTTGGGGGGCAGGTGGGTGGATTGCTGTCCACTGGTAATTTGATGGAGAAGACGGCAAATGTCTTCTGATATGGTTTCTTGGAGGTTCAAGATATTATCAAGTTCTCCCTATGCAGTGGCATTGTCCCTGGTCCTCTTAAAAAGCCATTTTTATTTATTTGGTGGTCTGGATTCTCTCTCACCTGCCAATTACCGTCTTATTACCTTGCTACTGTTGGCAGCAAAATATTTGGAGGTTCATGTAGCCTCATAGATTCGTAGTTTTCTAGAATTTCATAATATCCTTTATGGCTCCCAGGTAGGTTTCCATCAATGTGCAGCTATGAGCTTGCTCCTCTGGCTGTCCTTGTTGACCTTTGTCTAGTAGCTGATAACAAGTGCGCATGTACTCTGATTTAACTTGATATGTCAGCAACAATTGATTGTTAGGTGCTGAGAATAAGGCATTAACTGAGATCCCATGCGGTAGAGGGTCAAAACAGGGGGCAGAGACACATGTGGCTGTATTTGTTACAGAGGCAAATCGGGACATATGACAAATACTTTTCAACATACACATAGCCTCCTATTTTTATGTATGTCAGTGTTAAACACACGGATCCATTTAAGATTCACACATATTCTCATTCACGTAGACACTTTTTTTTTTTTACATCCCAATAACATTGCTACAGAGAGCTGGATAGATAGAGAGGGAGTGTGTGCACGCATGTGTGTGTCTGCACATGTGTGTGCGTGCATTCCTCTGGGGTGGGGATTGGTCTGCGTGTGAAAGAAAATTCACAAAGGTAACACTATCACGCAAACTGACATGTTCACAGATCCGCCAATAAACCGATCCAATTGGACAGAAATCTGCTAACCATCACACAAAATTAGCAAATATACACAAATATATCTCTAGGGAAACTGATTACCGATTCCTAGAAATCAATACACAGATTCAGACGCTGAAAAAAACAGATTTACTTCACCAGACATTACTCTTTTTAAAGGTTTAGGCACACATACAGACTCAAATATTTAAAAAACAAACTTTACTGAGCAGCACCCACATATAAACAAAACACTCACACAACACATAGACATACACTCACACAAATACCTCTTTGTTTATACCAAATAGTTTATCGGGTAGAGATAAGGCATGTCACAGCCCCCGAACATGTCCCAAAAAGATAATAAATCCTTCAAATAAAGGAGGCCAGTGAGTGAAGAATCCATGCCAGGTGTAAGCATCTGAGCTGCCAGTACTTCAAGGACCAACTGAGGAGTAATGTATTGAATAATGTCGTAAAGAAGATCGGATTATCCTAATGCTAGAGAGAATAGATGAGCCAGTAGGGTTTTTCCGAACTTGGAAAAGTCATCCTCAATTTTCAGATGTAGTGGTAGGAAATTCCACATGGAGCAGACATGCACATAAAAAGGTTCATCCATCATTATCCATTCGGAGGGTTGACAGTAGACATCTATTAACTGATCTGAGGCTTCTGGTTGATAGGTCAAAAACATTTTGTAATGTACTCTCTTTATGGACAATGGAGCATCTTATACATCGAACAGATGTATATTCAGGGCATTATGATTTGTTTTTAACTAAATAAAGAGTAGACTGGCCAGTGTTAAAGTCTTAGGAGTTTGGCGAATGGTATGTGGGAGATATCCGTATAAACAGTTGTGTAATACACGTGGAACATGTCCTACCTGTGACTGTCTGACCCGAGGCAGTCCACTCTGTTACCCCAGAGCATGTCATATAGGCATGCACCTGTGGCATACACCAATCATGGGCTGACTTGAGTCATCACTACCAGTGCAAGAAAAGCCTCCTTGAATCTGGTGCTGGCCTGTTATGTGTGCCTTTCTGGTCTCTGACTGGAATGATGACCGGGAAAAGCCTGCTTAATTATTATTTTTTTACAGAGTTTTATACAGCCAATTTGACCCAAATCGGGTATCAGAGCGTTTACATAGCACCAGTTGCATTACATGAGGACACATTCATTTTTGTTAAACCCGGGGAGATTAAGTGATTTGCCCAGAATCACAGGATGTTCCGCATCTGTCATTGCCGAGACTCGAACCCAGTTCCCCAGATTCGAGGTCGACTGCCCTAGCCGTTAGGCCAACTCCTCTCCCCTAGTTATCCTGATGATGATCATGTGCAACTTCTGACATATGAGGAGGGTGAAACGTAAACTTTTCTAATAAAGAAAACTATTTCTTTAAAATGTTCGAGAAATAAGTCCCATCTAAATATATGCATTGAAAGAACTTTGACTTTGTGGATATGTGTCTGTTGCACAGTTTTATAATGTTTTTTTAATTGCTGCACCTTGAGCCAGGTGTTACTGCTCCACCTGCACTTACTGCTCAAAACTTGCCCCCATGCTTTATCACTAACTTTCTGCCATATCCATCGGTTTCAAATTTTGCAGTGCAGTGCGTCCAAAGAAGAAGTATATTTTAAATACTGAATACATTGAGCTAAAAAGCACTTCCAGACCATCTCATCATTTATTATTTGCTGGCTACATCTGATTCTGCCAGTTAGAATTTAGAATTATTTTCCCATAAAGAACACAGTTTTTTGCAGCGATACATAACATTGTCCTAAAAACTTGTCATTTTAAAGGCCAGCAAAACCTTTCCCAGCCATTTTGCTCTTAATTATACTTGCAATCTGGCACTTAACCAGCTTAGATCTTGTTTGCTATTTAGTTGGTTAACTGCTGAGTTGAGATTTAATTTCAACCCAGATCATCAAACTAAAACCAGGAACGTTTTCCAAAATTGGTTCCCTCCTAATACAAATGTCTTTCAACACTTACTCTGGCCTTACCTGAAGCATCCCCCAAAACCTGGCAGAGATTGTATCAACACTTCTCATTTTGGTGGACGCAACACACCTCGGGACCCCAGTCTGCTCACTAGGGATTTCACGATGGTAAGTCTATCTCCATTCTCATGTCTTGGATCATGACACTGGAAAGCATTTTGAAAAAACTTTTCAAGGCTCGTGAACTATTTAGGATCAAGTTATATTTTTGATACGTACTTTTACTAGGCTTATGTTTTTAGGAACGGAAGATCTGAGAATACGTTTAAAGTTGATGGGAATATGGGGCAATGTACGACATTTTAGGGTAATAGGCATTTTAAGCTATTGGACTTGAAATGTTTTCTGATTTATTAGCTTGATGAATTTTAAGTTTTTAATTCCTGCGAATCCGATGATATTGATGAATTTTGATGTATGAATTTCGACATTTTGACGTATGAATAATAAGATGCTCATTTTTGTAATATATGGATTTCATTTAAAAAAACAAAAAAACTTTTCAAGGCTAAACCTTCTAATATTAGCAAATCCATACGTTCAAAAACCCTTAGCACCGCATAATGAAAGAAGGGGAATCGTTCATTTAAAGTCTTCCAAAGGGGTTCTAGTGAACGACCTTAATGCCAGTGCTCAAGCCAAATTAAGCTGTTTATGTTTGGTAAGGATTTTATACTTGTCGCTTTAAGATGATTATCCGATTTTAGCTGAGAATTTAAAAAAATAACTCAAATGTATATTGGTTTACTAAATGTAACTTATTTCCATCCAGCCACCAAGTAAAGTGCAACATTCCATGGTTCCCTCGAAAATCAATAGGTTTTATTTTCTACGTTTAACTTACTTGCGTTGTAATATTGTTCCAATTTCTTTGCATTCACCCTAATGTATAATCCATGACCACCAGGTATCACCATATTATAAAAACAGAATACGATTTTTTTCCAACTTCAGGCGAGAACATATGTGTACTTAACAATACAAACAGCAAGTCGGCAAGATACACCAAAAAGAATGGGAGCGGTTGGATAATCTTGATCAAGTCGATTCTTAGCATAGCTACAGTCTGTTGAACGGTCATTGATATCGATCAGTGCACGGGCCCAGCTCTTTGTAATCAAGGACTGAATTAATTGCAGCACTCCCACTAAAAGTGATTGATCATCCAGTTTGTACTGGGTATGCCTATTCACCGGACCTCACGCGGCCCTGCAATCAACGAAGCAGAAAAACAAATATCCCGCTTCATGAATTGTCCTGCTATGAACCATCCTTGCTCAGATGAATATAGTTTATTTTCATTCACTCATTCATTAAGATTCAGTATAACTAGCTTGGTAAATATATTTGAACCCCATCAATCATTAAATAAAAGAATATTTGGATGAGTCCTTTGGATTCCCTTTCTTATGTAGGAGTCTTCTAAAAAAGCCCTGCCAGCGATCAGGGATTGTATTCGTCTGCACTAATATTTGGAAAAACGGGTTAGCTGCTCAGCCCTCCTATAGGTCCCACAGAGCTTGATCATTTCAGATCCTTCATTTTCTGACAGATACTTCTAACTGCAGAGTCCTCACCTTAGAATGTTCCCTCAGCACTAGACTGGATCCAGGGAATTTTGAAGCTATGCTCCCACATCCTTGCATCTGGGGTTGTGCGTCTCTGCTTTGACACCAAACCACCCTGGAAAAGATGGCGTGGATCCGCATTTAAGACCGAACCCTGCTCACAGTCTAGCGCTCCTTTCTTTCTGTGGTATCTGACATGGATCAGGAGCTCTACTCCCATCTTATTGATTTCACAAAGACTTCTAATTACCTTAAACATTCTGCAAGGGAATGATGTTGCCACCCATATCAGCAGGATTTAAGCTATGCTGCAACTGCAGAAAGCAGATGTTGGTAAAAAATCCACACAAGTTTTGCCTTTGGTTCCCAGTCTCTGCACATGATGCAAAGTCTTGTGACATACCCGAATGCACCCAAAATCAAGTTGAGACTGAGGGTCGAAGATGTATGTCATCGAACACAAGAAAAAATCCCAGTCTTCATGTAGGTCCCACCTCTGATCCAAATGATGGTCTGTATTTCTCCTTGTCTCTTCCTATTTCTATGAATTTTCCTCCTGTGATTGTTTTTGAGTAGGAAAGTGGAAGGGTGCCTGCGTTGGTTCTAGGCTGCCAAAAGGGCACGAGTGCAAGGGAAAGGACAGGAATGCCCCAAATTGCCTTAAATACAGCACACACCTGCCATGTCCTTGTCACACAGTGAGTGCAGCACAGACAGGTGTCCTGCTAAGCTACACAGCGTGACTTCCTCATAAATGATGCCCAAAGTGTTGAACAACTCTGCTGGTAGCAGCACCAAACCTCCTTACTATCCCAATGCATTGTTGGGTTTCTAGTAGCATCTGAACACATTCCACATCAATGCTACTGTGCAGATGTTGTGGATATGTCATTGGCAAACAAAAGGAGTCTGCTGGGTAGTTTAACTTATTATTAAAATTAACTATGAAATAGTCACTCCCTGTAAAATCAGGAATAATCTCTGTGAAATCAGTAAGGACTTTATGCATATTCCTTCCTGGACTTATGCTCTGCAACTGATTACTGTGACTTCCTTACTAACTATTGAACATTTGAGAGTGCCTCTGGCCACCCTGAAATGGCTGTCCAGCTTATTACCTACTCTCTTAGTAATGGTAGCACTGAATCAGGCTTGTACTTTGACTCTGGCAGCTTTTCTACCATTTGTGCAGGAAATATATCACTTTCTTGCAGTTTAACCTTACAGCTATCTTGCATTGTGTCTCTCTTGATTCTCAGACATAATTCTAACTCCCACTAGACAGGTGTACTGTACCAAATATATATTTACCTTTTTTTAATGAACATTCACTTCTGGGAAATATATGCATTGGCGTGCCCTTCATTGAGAGCTCCAGAAACTGCTGTATTCTCTGCTTCAATAACACACTATAATCCCGAACGAAATCATCCCCATTTATGAGACATTATCTCTGGGACCACCATCCTAGCCATGAAGTACCTTGCCACACATTTTAGAATGGAAGAGGCTAACAGCAAGTTTTAACTTCAGGTCCTTTGTTCAATTAGATCCAATATTCTTCTGACATGTTTGCTGACTACTTGACCGCTGATCTTTTCAAGAGAATGGTGTCTGACTTGAGGGAGGAGATGAGGATTTGTGCATTCTTTTGAGATTAATGGACAGTATGGTTACGCCATGGATACAGATGGCCACCTCTCCTTACGTCTCCTGACAGCCATGGCACAAACATGTCCAACGCTCCTGCTTCTCGCCACTTCTGATGACAACGGCCTTTGGAGGCAATGTATCAGGGGCGGCTCCTCTGCTATGGCAGAGAAGCATCACCCCACTGCTCAAATGCAGCAGGCAGTAGAAAAATAAAATGACAACAAAACTATTTTATTGTCATTTTATTTTTGACTTCTAATCTGCAAGTCTAGGGCGGGACGGGGCCATGTCGCATCAGCAGAGGGGAGGGAGTGGTGGTAGGCACTGTAAGTGCACATGTCGGTTTGGCCGGCCATCCATGGCTGGCCAAACCGACATGCACACTTGGATATCTCCAGCTGTTCCCTTGGAGATATCCCATTGCTCAGGGCACAGGCTCCTACTCCCTGCTGGAGTGTGATACTGGCCTGACCCACCCAATCCCAGCGCTGCTCTCATGCTGGGAGTAATAGCATGAGAGCAGTGTTGGGATTGCGTGGGGAGTCTGGGAGCCTATACTCCTGGGTATTGGTCGGAGTGCCTGGAGCAGAGGAGTGACACAGGAACAGAAAATTGAGCAGCCAGTCGCAAAAGGTAGTTTTTTGTCTCTCCACGCTGCTCCCCCAGGTTGGATTGGCAGCAGCTAACACTCCAACATATGCAGGCATAGGGGCATGTCACGAGCCAGTTATAGAACCCCAGTGTGCATCCACCCATGAGTTCAAAGATCGCCTTCCCTCCTCCAACCCGGCTGTTGCATCCTTGGCCTGTGCTCCTTGCTGGCAGTGACTCGGGCAGCCACCCAAAAGAGCAGGGATTCACTCTACCTTTCCACCTCCACCACCTAGTGACTGTGCACCTTCCTGGCTGTGGTGCAGCCCAGCTACAGGCCGCCATAATTGCTTGATCCTCTACTCCCTTTCTCAGCCCATCGACCAGGCAATGTGAGAAGGACCAAGCCCACCACAGAGGCGTAGTGAGCCACGGCACCTTGAGTGCATATCCTGAGGGCTTTTTGAAAGGGCACAGGCACCCTCCTTTCTCACTGCTGACATTGCTCTATGCAGTGCTCACACATCCCCACCACACTACACCCCGCCCTGGCCAACATACATGTTCTTTGCTCCACTCATCCATTGCCTATCTCATTCACCACTCCATTTGGCAGTGCACTTGTGATCACCTCATTTGACAGGCAAAGGATGTGCCCCCATTCACCTATGCCCTGTGCCTTTCATCTCACCCTCTCTACCCAACCTAGCTCATATCCCCTCTGATTCAAGTTGCACCGTTGGAAGGGCGACGGCTCACTCTTCACCACAGCCCACCTCCTTGCTTATTTCATAGAATGAGCAGCTTCCCCTTCCCTAAACAGCATGGCCTCCCAGCCCCCCACACATTTTTCACACTTAACCTTAATGGTCTCATGTCCTATATCAAGCTCAAAAAGATTTGATCATACTTGGACTTCAAGGCCACAGTCATAGCTCTCTTACAGGAGACACACGTTTCCACTAAAGTATCCATGAAGCGTAAGAGGTATTGGGTGGGGAGAGTGATGTTAAGCAGCCAGACCCCCATCAGATCAACACCCACACACCCCCATGTCACTAAATCCGGCTCAAAACAATGCAGAGTGGCCATTCTTATCTGAAAATCACTTCCCTGTAGGGTCTCCAAACATGGATGGATGAGGAAGGACAGTATGTGTTTGCCAAGCTCAAGGTCAGCACCAAAGTGTTCGGTGTGGCCTCCCTCTATGCCCCTAATGACTCTAAGGCCTCTTTCTTTTCCCTGGCTCAGCAGACTCATCACAGAACTTTACACATCCCATATATTAGTGGGAGGTGATTAGACTCTGGTGATGGATGCTTTTTTAGACCAAATAGGCCCAATTGATGCGCATCATAACAGAGACAGGGCTTTCTTATGTAACATTGTAAGACCAAACCTCCTCAACATATGGCACCTTCTCAACGATCTGAGAGTGTATTTTTGGTTCTCTGCCACGACTAGACTACTTCCTCGAATCCCAACCAGTGACTTTGATGGTCCTAGATTGCACAATACTGGAGGCCTCTCTGACTGATCACATCCAGTTCACCTATTAGCAGGAGCCTTCACCAATCATCTCGCAAACCCTGGCACCTTAATACCACACACTTTAAATTACCCCAGGAGAAGACCTCCTTAAAGGCATATATGGCTACATACATTCAAGCACAAACAGGCTCTGTTCGCTTGGCCCAAGTCCTGTGGGTAATGACCAAGGCTACCCTCCATGGCTAAATCATGAGAGACGTCCCAATCACATACAGGCTCAGAGCCCAGCTCCAGGTGTCTCTGGAGCAGATATTAAATAACATTCTTAGCCATACACGAGGCATCCTATTCCTGATACACAACGTTTACTAGAGACTGCTGATATGGCCCTTAATTCACTATACATGTTGCAGGTTGAATATAATAGGGAGAAAGGTGGGAAGACTCCTAGCTGTTCAACTGAGACAGAGGGAAGCTGTAAAGGCTATCTCTCCCATTTGGGACAATTCTGGGTGTACACTGAGATCAACTCAGAGTATTGCTGACACTTTTCTGGCCAACTTTACCAAATTATATTGTTCTGAATTAGGAGATGAGAAGGCCCAAGAGGAAGTCTTCTTGCTGATTTGTCGTTGTCCCATCTCAACTGTGATGGCCCTGCACTTATGGAGGGTGAAAAGGAGCAGGCCATCTTTTGCTCCCATTCAACAAGGCCTCAGGAGACAACGGGCTCCCAGGGGACAGGGGAGCACACATGGAAAAAGCAAAGACGAGGAGAAAAAATGCATTTCTCCTCGTTTCGCCAACATAAGACTATGGTTTTCCTGGTCTTAATTTTGGCGCTGCCTCCTATGTACACCACCCTTGTACATAGGGGGCAGCGTCAAAATACATTGGGTGTTGCGGTGGAACACCCACCACAACACCCACTGCACGCCCCTTTCACGCTAACCATAGCGTGAAATGGTGCCTTATGTACAAGGCAGCGTTAAGCCACGTTAAGTGGCTTAACGCTACCTTGAACATAAGGCGCAGCCCCTAACGCCACCACAATGTCCGGAAAAGTGACGTTGTGGTGGCGATAGGGGCTTGTACATATGCCCCTATGTTTTTTACTAACAACCCTGGAACCAATCTTGAAGCGATTATCAGAGAAATAGTGAAACATGATGGTTCTTGGGCATCCAAATTAAGTGGGAGAAGTCTGAGATGTTCCCTCTTAAAGATGTCACAGGCAGTGGCATAGCAAGGTCAGGTGGTACCCCGTGCGGAATCTTTTGTCACCCCCAGTTTGACAAAATGGCAAAAATATGTGTTTAGAAGACATATTTTTGCCATTTTGTCACCCCCTTAGTGATGACACTTGTCACCCCCAGCTTGACAAAATGGCAAAAATATGTGTTCAAAACACATTTTTGCCATTTTGTCACCCCCCTCCCTATGTGATGACACCCGGGGCGACCCACGCCGATCGCACCCACTGCACTCCCCTTCTTGCGCCACTGGCCACAGGCAGGGTGGGACCGGGACAGAAAATTGGGCCTGGCCCCAAACTAAAAGTGGCTCTCATTAGTGAATTGGCCCATGTTGGCAAACTGGGCCAGTTTTAAAATTTGTAAAGACACACTAAGGGGCCGATTCCGATCCTGGATAAACTGGGTACGAACCGTCGGATGGAGCGTTTTCTCCGTCCGACTCGTACCCGGTAGAAATACCTTACAAACATGCAAGTGCGATTCGTACGCAAACACCATTTGCGTACGAATCGTAAAAAACACCGACCGAACAAAAAATACCCACAATTCTGATCCGGGACACCGCAGACGTGACGTCCGGACGGAGTCAGGCAGCGTTTCACGAACCAGCAAGTACGATTCGTACCGACGTCACTCCGCACGGACAATATTTTACGGAAGCCAAAAACTGCCGGGAAATCAGGACGACGCGCACAAGGAGCACCTGTACGCGACGGACAGCCATGGTCCCCAACCTACGTGTCATCCCGGCCCTCATTGCAGTCCACCTGGTGTACAGGAACCGACGCAGACGCCGCAGAAGGTCAGAACAACACCCAGGGTCAAAGGGTGGGGGGGCAGGGGCAGGAAACATAACCCCCACCCAAGTCCAAAATCAAACATGCCCTGTACATACCTGACCCCCAGGGCCTGGTCACTTCGGGGGTGGGGGCGTCTCCACCAAGGCCTGCGTCCGCCACAACGGAAGTCAACATGGACGCGAACCGGCAACACAACAATTGTGGTACGCACCGTACCAATGCCTTAAGAGTGTGGGTACGGGTCGTACCATGCCCACCCCTACGTCACCCCAACAATGGCGGTACGGCCCGTACCCATGTCCCAAAGGCTTGGGTATGGGCCGTACCGCCATTCTTGGGATGACGTAGGGGTGGGTGTGGTACGACCCGTACCCACGCTCTTAAGGCGTGGGTACGGTGCGTACCCCTAGGGCACCCCAACAATGGTGGTACGGCCCGTACCCACGCCCCCAGAGCGTGGGTAAGGCCCGTACCACGCGTACCCCTACGTCACCGCCACAATGGTGGCACGGCCCGTACCCACGTCCCACAGGCATGGGTACGGCCCATACCACCATTGCAGTGTTGATGCAGGGGTACGCTTGGTACGAGCCGTACCCACGTCCTAAAGGCATGGGTACGGTGAGTACCCCTACGGCACCCCAACAATGGGGGTACGACCCGTACCTATGCCTCAAGGACATGGGTACGGCTTGTACCAAGCGTACCCCTACATCACCACTGCAATGGTGGTACGGGCCGTACCCAGGCTGTAGGACGTGGGTACGGGTCGTACCACGCCAGTGGACAGACAAATAGGGGTGTGTGGCCATCAGCCCCAGCAGTGCCCAGACATAGGAGGGGTGGGTGCAGAGTCCTCCCAGCAGTGCCCAGACATAGGAGGGGTGGGTGCAGAGTCCTCCCAGCAATGCCCAGACATATGAGGGGTGGGTGCAGAGTCCTCCCAGCAGTGCCCAGACATAGAAGGGGTGGGTGCAGAGTCCCCCCAGCAGTGCCCAGACATAGGAGGTGTGGGTGCAGAGTCCTCCCAGCAGTGCCCAGACATATGAGGGGTGGGTGCCTATCACTCCCAGCAGTGCCCAGACATAGGAGGGGTGGGTGCAGAGTCCCCCCAGCAGTGCCCAGACATAGGAGGGGTGGGTGCAGAGTCCCCCCAGCAGTGCCCAGACATAGGAGGTGTGGGTGCAGAGTCCTCCCAGCAGTGCCCAGACATATGAAGGGTGGGTGCAGAGTCATCCCAGCAGTGCCCAGACATATGAGGGGTGTGTGCCTATCACTCCCAGCAGTGCCCAGACATAGGAGGGGTGGGTGCAGAGTCCTCCCAGCAGTGTCCAGACATATGAGGGGTGGGTGCAGAGTCCTCCCAGCAGTGCCCAAACATAGGAGGGGTGGGTGCAGAGTCCTCCCAGCAGTGCCCAGACATATGAGGGGTGTGTGCCTATCACTCCCAGCAGTGCCCGGACATAGGAGGGGTGGTTGCCTATCACTCCCAGCAGCGCCCAGACATAGGAGGGGTGGGTGCAGAGTCCTCCCAGCAGTGCCCAGACATATGAGGGGTGGGTGCAGAGTCCTCCCAGCGGTGCCCAGACATAGGAGGGGTGGGTGCAGAGTCCTCCCAGCAGTGCCCAGACATATGAGGGGTGTGTGCTTATCATTCCCAGCAGTGCCCAGACATAGGAGGGGTGGGTGCCTATCACTCCCAGCAGTGCCCAGACATAGGAGGGGTGGGTGCAGAGTCCTCCCAGCAGTGCCCAGACATAGGAGGGGTGGGTGCCTATCGCTCCCAGCAGTGCCCAGACATAGGAGGGGTGGGTGCAGAGTCCTCCCAGCAGTGCCCAGACATATGAGGGGTGGGTGCAGAGTCCTCCCAGCAGTGCCCAGACATAGGAGGGGTGGGTGCAGAGTCCTCCCAGCAATGCCCAGACATATGAGGCGTGTGTGCCTATCACTCCCAGCAGTGCCCAGACATAGGAGGGGTGGGTGTAGAGTCCTCCCAGCAATGCCCAGACATATGAGGGGTGTGTGCCTATCACTCCCAGCAGTGCCCAGACATAGGAGGGGTGGGGGCCTATCACTCCCAGCACTTCCCAGACATAGGAGGGGTGGGTGCAGAGTCCTCCCAGCAGTGCCCAGACATATGAGGGGTGGGTGCAGAGTCCTCCCAGCAGTGCCCAGACATAGGAGGGGTGGGTGCAGAGTCCTCCCAGCAGTGCCCAGACATATGAGGGGTGTGTGCCTATCACTCCCAGCAGTGCCCAGACATAGGAGGGGTGGGTGCCTATCACTCCCAGCAGTGCCCAGACACAGGAGGGGTGGGTGCAGAGTCCTCCCAGCAGTGCCCAGACATATGAGGGGTGGGTGCAGAGTCCTCCCAGCAGTGCCCAGACATAGGAGGGGTGGGTGCAGAGTCCTCCCAGCAGTGCCCAGACATATGAGGGGTGTGTGCCTGTCACTCCCAGCAGTGCCCAGACATAGGAGGGGTGGGTGCCTATCACTCCCAGCAGTGCCCAGACATAGGAGGGGTGGGTGCAGAGTCCTCCCAGCAGTGCCCAGACATATGAGGGGTGGGTGCAGAGTCCTCCCAGCAGTGCCAAGACATAGGAGGGGTGGGTGCAAAGTCCTCCCAGCAGTGCCCAGACATAGGAGGGGTGGGTGCAGAGTACTCCCAGCAGTGCCCAGACATAGGAGGGGTGGGTGCAGAGTCCTCCCAGCAGTGCCCAGACATAGGAGGGGTGGGTGCAGAGTCCTCCCAGCAGTGCCCAGACATATGAGGGGTGTGTGCCTATCACTCCCAGCAGTGCCCAGACATAGGAGGGGTGGGTGCCTATCACTTCAAGCAGTGCCCAGACATAGGAGGGGTGGGTGCAGAGTCCTCCCAGCAGTGCCCAGACATAGGAGGGGTGGGTGCAGAGTCCTCCCAGCAGTGCCCAGACATATGAGGGGTGTGTGCCTATCACTCCCAGCAGTGCCCAGACATAGGAGGGGTGGGTGCAGAGTCCCCCAGCAGTGCCCAGACATAGGAGGGGTGGGTGCAGAGTCCTCCCAGCAGTGCCCAGACATATGAGGGGTGGGTGCAGAGTCCTCCCAGCAGTGCCCAGACATAGGAGGGGTGGGTGCCTATCACTCCCAGCACTGCCCAGACATAGGAGGGGTGGGTGCAGAGTCCTCCCAGCAGTGCCCAGACATAGGAGGGGTGGGTGCAGAGTCCTCCCAGCAATGCCCAGACATATGAGGGGTGTGTGCCTATCACTCCCAGCAGTGCCCAGACATAGGAGGGGTGGGTGCCTATCACTCCCAGCACTGCCCAGACAGAGGAGGGGTGGGTGCAGAGTCCTCCCAGCAGTGCCCAGACATATGAGGGGTGTGTGCCTATCACTCCCAGCAGTGCCCAGACATAGGAGGGGTGGGTGCCTATCACTCCCAGCAGTGCCCAGACATAGGAGGGGTGGGTGCAGAGTCCTCCCAGCAGTGCCCAGACATATGAGGGGTGGGTGCAGAGTCCTCCCAGCAGTGCCCAGACATAGGAGGGGTGGGTGCAGAGTCCTCCCAGCAGTGCCCAGACATATGAGGGGTGTGTGCCTATCACTCCCAGCAGTGCCCAGACATAGGAGGGGTGGGTGCCTATCACTCCCAGCAGTGCCCAGACATAGGAGGGGTGGGTGCAGAGTCATCCCAGCAGTGCCCAGACATATGAGGGGTGGGTGCAGAGTCCTCCCAGCAGTGCCAAGACATAGGAGGGGTGGGTGCAGAGTCCTCCCAGCAGTGCCCAGACATAGGAGGGGTGGGTGCAGAGTACTCCCAGCAGTGCCCAGACATAGGAGGGGTGGGTGCAGAGTCCTCCCAGCAGTGCCCAGACATAGGAGGGGTGGGTGCAGAGTCCTCCCAGCAGTGCCCAGACATATGAGGGGTGTGTGCCTATCACTCCCAGCAGTGCCCAGACATAGGAGGGGTGGGTGCCTATCACTTCCAGCAGTGCCCAGACATAGGAGGGGTGGGTGCAGAGTCCTCCCAGCAGTGCCCAGACATAGGAGGGGTGGGTGCAGAGTCCTCCCAGCAGTGCCCAGACATATGAGGGGTGGGTGCAGAGTCCTCTCAGCAGTGCCCAGACATAGGAGGGGTGGGTGCAGAGTCCTCCCAGCAGTGCCCAGACATAGGAGGGGTGGGTGCAGAGTCCTCCCAGCAGTGCCCAGACATATGAGGGGTGGGTGCAGAGTCCTCCCAGCAGTGCCAAGACATAGGAGGGGTGGGTGCAGAGTCCTCCCAGCAGTGCCCAGACATAGGAGGGGTGGGTGCAGAGTACTCCCAGCAGTGCCCAGACATAGGAGGGGTGGGTGCAGAGTCCTCCCAGCAGTGCCCAGACATAGGAGGGGTGGGTGCAGAGTCCTCCCAGCAGTGCCCAGACATATGAGGGGTGTGTGCCTATCACTCCCAGCAGTGCCCAGACATAGGAGGGGTGGGTGCCTATCACTTCCAGCAGTGCCCAGACATAGGAGGGGTGGGTGCAGAGTCCTCCCAGCAGTGCCCAGACATAGGAGGGGTGGGTGCAGAGTCCTCCCAGCAGTGCCCAGACATATGAGGGGTGTGTGCCTATCACTCCCAGCAGTGCCCAGACATAGGAGGGGTGGGTGCAGAGTCCCCCAGCAGTGCCCAGACATAGGAGGGGTGGGTGCAGAGTCCTCCCAGCAGTGCCCAGACATATGAGGGGTGGGTGCAGAGTCCTCCCAGCAGTGCCCAGACATAGGAGGGGTGGGTGCCTATCACTCCCAGCACTGCCCAGACATAGGAGGGGTGGGTGCAGAGTCCTCCCAGCAGTGCCCAGACATAGGAGGGGTGGGTGCAGAGTCCTCCCAGCAGTGCCCAGACATATGAGGGGTGGGTGCAGAGTCCTCCCAGCAGTGCCCAGATTTAGGAGGGGTGGGTGCAGAGTCCTCCCAGCAGTGCCCAGACATAGGAGGGGTGGGTGCAGAGTCCTCCCAGCAGTGCCCAGACATAGGAGGGGTGGGTGCCTATCACTCCCAGCAGTGCCCAGACATAGGAGGGGGTGGGTGCAGAGTCCTCCCAGCAGTGCCCAGACATATGAGGGGTGGGTGCAGAGTCCTCCCAGCAGTGCCCAGACATAGGAGGGGTGGGTGCAGAGTCCTCCCAGCAGTGTCCAGACATATGAGGGGTGGGTGCCTATCACTCCCAGCAGTGCCCAGACATAGGAGGGGTGGGTGCAGAGTCCTCCCAGCAGTGCCCAGACATATGAGGGGTGTGTGCCTATCACTCCCAGCAGTGCCCAGACATAGGAGGGGTGGGTGCCTATTACTCCCAGCAGTGCCCAGACATAGGAGGGGTGGGTGCCTATCACTCCCAGCAGTGCCCAGACATAGGAGGGGTGGGTGCAGAGTCCTCCCAGCAGTGCCCAGACATATGAGGGGTGGGTGCAGAGTCCCCCCAGCAGTGCCCAGACATAGGAGGGGTGGGTGCAGAGTCCCCCCAGCAGTGCCGAGACATAGGAGGGGTGGGTGCAGAGTCCTCCCAGCAGTGCCCAGACATATGAGGGGTGGGTGCAGAGTCCCCCCAGCAGTGCCCAGACATATTACACATGCATACCCACCCCTGGTGCTGGCAGCACAATACACACAATGAGAGCATGCAACAAGACTGTATACTTATGTGCCACCCTACTAAACTAAGAGACCCAAAGGGAACACACACTGTCACGCACATTCCAGGACTGATAGGAATGTACAGGTGTTGGGGCAGCCAACAAGTTGATGCCTCCCATGAAAGGAAAAGGGTGGAGTACTCACAGATACAATGCCCACAATTGTCAGTCAGGTGACCAAAGAGCCTGCAGAACACGTAACACATGTGAGCGAGGCTGGGAGTACACACATGCATAGGGCGTAAAAGGGAACATGTCCACATGAAGTCATGTCAATATACTCCATACACTAGTACAGTGACCACCAAGGATGCCACAAATGATGCAGGTGGAGACATTGCTGAGCAGGCATGGCCAAAGTTGAAGGGATCCGTCACACACCCAGGATATGGAGACATAGCTCAGCACAACAATTGGGAAACAGCCTGCAGGGAAGATGTCAGGGTCCACAGAGGAAGGAACACACCTTGGGACAATATCACCATACAGTAAGAGCACACATGACCAAAGATTATTTGCAGAGCCCTTGTGATGGCACACAGATACCAGGGCCCACCCCATGAGCAGCACACTAGAACATTTCCCAGACACCTAACACATTATCACCACCCCAAATCATGGAGCAGCACCACCAACAGCAAGTCCAGGAAAGCATTTACACTATTTACAAGGCCAAAGGTGGATTCCAGCACGGCGCTACACACTACTGCCAGGTCGCCCAGCGTCTCCCTTGCACCCGAATGAACCACAGGCCCCAAGGAGGGGGGGGGCGGAGGGATGGGTTGCAGCGCTCCCGGGGGAGGGTGTGGACAGGGGGGGGACTCTTCTCCCGTGGCCGGGCACTGCCTCCACCGCTTGCGGGGTGGTGCCACACTGGGGCTGAGGGACACACTGGCCACCAAGGACTCATTCGGTGACAGTTGGCCAGGAGAGCTAAGGGGAGTGGTTTTGGAGGAAGTGGGTCTTGAGGAATGTGGACTCCCACTCTGGCTGCGTGCCTGCCATTTGCCCCCAGACCCAGTGGGTGTGGCTACTTCCCCCTGTGTGAGCATGACTGGAGGAGTGCGCTTTGCCTTCCCTGGGGGTGTGCTGCCTGTGTCTGGTGGGGTGCGTGCATGGGGACGTCTGGGTGTGCGTGGAACAGGCATGGAAGTAGGAAGTGTGGATGGTGCAGGGGTAGGGGGGGACGGAGCACTGCTGGAAATCCACTGCTGCAGTCAGTGAGGAGTCTATGGACTTCAGCAACATCCGTTGATCAGACATCGCTGCTGACATGCCCTCCATGTACGACTGCATCTGTGTCAGCAGTGTGGTGTGGCCATGGAGGGCAGTAAGCATCGATGCCTGACCAACCTGCAACTGCCGCAGAATGTCCACAGACTCGGCATTGATGGCAGCAGGGGAGACAGGGGCAGGGGGTGCGGTGCCTGGCACGAAGGAGACCTGTTGGCGCCTAGCACGGTGGGAAGGGACCCGAGCAGGTGGGAGGCGGGTGATGGGAATGGAGAGGGCGGCGACAGATGGAGTGCTGCTCTCAGCTCTGGGAGCAGCGTCCGCCCTCTCAGGGAGCTCAGCCTCGGACCCGTCTGCGTCATAGTCGGTGGTGGGACTGGACAGGTCCTCCGCCGCACTCCCCTCCGCCTCCGTGCCACTCTCTGAGCCAGACACGCCAGCACTGGTGGCACCGCTGCTGGGTCCCTCCTCAATTTCCGTGCCAGTGTCTCCCTCGGTTTCCCCCGACGATGCTGTGGGCAAGGTGAAGAGACAGGAAATAATCAGACACCTTTATACATATGACACATGATTCAAAACTACATAGGTCACAGTGCATAGCATGAAAAGCAACATGAGTAACATCTACAATACTACGCACATATGTAGGCCCTGCACCACACAGTTGGTTGACCCACCATGCCACTGAGAAACAATGGAGAGCATGATACAACAGCAAAGAACTTGATATCAAATTAGACTGAGGAGCTAGTCTCTGGGGACAGTCGAGTACAGCATCTGGACCACACACCGTAGCCAAAAAAGGGATGAGCAGGAACCATGTCTTGTAACTTTTGGCACATGCTGCTTAGCAAATACATTTAACCCTGCCCAACATGACTGGGTCACTGCATGTTGAGTGTATGTTCAGACAATCATCACACACAGGCCAGACCTGGCAAGGACACATACGGTTTGGACATGTAGGCGTTTCCCGCACAAACCCCCCCCCTACCTGAGACAATGTGAGTGACACCGAGGAAGTAGTTACACCTCTTACTCAGGGATTACTAAAATGCCCTTCAATAAATCCTGAATGTACACGAACTAACCCTCGTGCGCCTGTCCACACATAAAATTGACAAACAACCATCATCAGATAGTTGTACCAAAACACACTGGCACCGGCCGCTGTGAGTATGCACAAGCCAAATTGGGTCACCCTGTACAGTGGACACATGTAGCACACTTTACGTATATACACATTAGGCCAGGGTACAATGCCACAGAGCCCAACCTATGCTGAAGACACAGTGAATGTCCACATTGTTGGATGACACACATGATACCTAGGAAAAGGTGCCCCAGGGGACTGTAGTGGCCACACTCCTCCATGGTCCGGGATGGATATGACTGCAACAGAAGCAAACGTCCCTGCACTATGCATATCTCCCACTCATGCACATCATGTCTGAGGCCACAACATTGGTCATGCATGCTGTAAGGCAGTACACTTTTCAGACACACTCCTAAGTCGGGACTCAGCATCAGTGCCAACTAACATGGACCCCACATTGACTGAACTGGCCAGGGCACAGGCAAGGTCCCAACACATGTTACACACCACCCCCACACATGATGCTGCAAGCATTGGGCACTTGGATTAACTGGCAGCCTAGATGACCTTGTGCAAGAGTGACTACACACAGACCAGGGAACACGTGTCAAGGAGGGGAAGGGAGGAAGAACAGCACCGGTTTACTTTGGGGAACAGGATATGTACTGCACATGTGAACCCTGGCAGTGTATCCATGCAACTGCACACTTCCAAAAGCTGGTGACACACAACAAACACACATGTACCTACCCCCTTCCTGCTGCTGCTTCTCCACTAGGCGCCTATCCAAGTCAGGGAAGACCACCGCCAGCAAACGCTTCATCTGGTGGGTCAGGCGCCGGCGCCCACGGTTCTTGTGGCTCTCAGGTGAGTCCCCCAGCAGGACCCGGGCGATCCTCCTGGTCCAGCACCGGATATCCTGCCAGCGTTTCCTCACCTGGGGCAGGCACCGCCTCCGACCCTCCACCGACCTCACAGCACTGACTGCTTCCCTCCAGATCTCCCCCTTGGCATGGCCGCCTACCTGTGAGGATGACAAAGTGAGACAACATCAATACACCTGCTACATGTCACAGAGACACACATTTGAACAATTTGGCTGGTTTGAACAGGGCATAGTATGCAGCAAAATCATTGCATCTTCATCATAGGGACATTATCCTCTGGGGAAGGCCAAATGCACGACGTGGCATTGAAAGTACACAGGTGGAATGAGGGGTGCAACACAATCACTGATCCCGGCTCACACTGTGCATCACAAGCTACACCACGATTATGTACAGCACCTCAAAGCAGTCACATGCCCCAGGCCACTTGCGCAACCTCAGCAGGGTACACAGACACACACAGGCACAGGACAATCACCTGCCATTGGCAACTGCGGGTACAAACATCACTCTGCACATGTGGCACTAGACCGGGGGGTGTCACAGGTGTGGGGCAGGCTCAGCACGTCAGACACACAGCACTGCTCCCTGCTCACATCAGATGGGTAGGGTATATGCATCCCTCATGCAGCTGGGGTGCAACACTCCACATAGACACTCACCCACATGACAGGGGACTTACACACACACCAATGTCCAGGGGACGAACACATCATTTGGACACTCTCAACACAGGTACACTCAACTCACACACATCTGTGGGTACAGTCACCTGTCACACTGGGGGACCACAGAATCACATTAGGACTGTAGAAACAACATTCCCAAGAGGATTAGACCGGCTGAATGTGGCATGCCCCATGCAGTGATTGTCACAGTAAGCACCATGCAAGTGAGGAGTGCAGACATGCACTACAGCATGCTCTGCATGGGAGACATGAGGCATTCCCCCCCCGGGACCCACTCTGAAGAACATTGCATGTCTGTCACACCTGGACACAATGCCAGAAGTGACAGTCACAAAACAGGGGCACAGTCTGAGCTAATGGAGTCAGCACTCACCTGCTCCCCTGGTCTCCCATAGAGGCAAGGGTACTGTGGGAGGATCACGTCCAGCAGGGCCTGGTTCTCCTCCTGGGTGAATGGCTGGGCCCTCTCCACAGACCTGGACATGGTGCCAGAGGAATCACGAGCAGCAGCAGTGGTGTGGAATGAAAGGTTGTGCAGGCAAGTGCTCTCTAATGGAGCCTGGCTGCCTTATATTTGCCTTGCTGGCCTGTTTCATTTACAGGAGTACAGAGTGATTGGTCAATCTCATTTGCATCCTACGTTTCCTCCAATCCCTTTAAACCTACCCCAGTGGGTGCCTTTGCATGTTATAAAAAATGAGCATGATGTCAAGTCAACAACCACTTTGCAACTTTGTATATTGTCTCCAACCGACTTCTGCTGGCCACCTGATGAAAAACTTTGAACTTGAAACTGGGTCTCCATGACAACCAGCATGCATTTAGGCCCTTATAATTATCCCTCATGTGTTCCCTATGTAATTTTACTATACACACACAGGTACGGAGCGTTCCACCCTCCTAGGACACCACTACTCCAGTAATACGGTCCGTACACGCGTGTGTAGGATCCGTACCACTATGGTTGTGTCGCCATAGGCGTACGCCATGGTGATACGGTCCGTACACGCGTGTGTAGGGTCCGTACCACTATTGTAGTGTTGCCGTACGCGTACACCATGGTGATACGGAGCTTACACACGCTTGTTTAGGGTCCGTACCACTATGGTAGTGTTGCCGTACGCGTACGCCATGGTGATACGGGCCTTACACACGTGTGTACGGACCGTATCACTATGGCATACGCCTACGGCGACACAACCATAGTGGTACAGACCCTACACACGCGTGTACGGACCGTATCACTATGGCGTACGCCTACAGCGACACAACCATAGTGGTACGGACCCTACACACGCGTGTACGGACCATATCACTATGGCGTACACCTACGGCTGCACTACCATAGTGATAAGGACCCTACACACGCCCTCAGAGCGTGTGTACAGTGCATTTCACACCTTACACTGGTGACAGGCGGCACACAGAAAGGAATTGAGCTGTCATACTTGGCCGAGGCTGGACATCAAGTCATTGTCAGTGCAGTCCTACATGTTTCGGGCCTAGGTGTGTCAGGCTGTGATGTGGCACAAATCTCCTCATGTTTGAACCCAGTAGATGTGTGATGAGCTGTGTACACATGTCATGTGTCAAGCTGCACTATGTGCCACACATCCCCTTCACACCTTTGACATGTGTGCATGTAGTACAGACTTGTTGAGCACTGCGTCACTGGCATGGCACAGTCGCCAACACCGCAACTGTCCCCTGATGCCAGGTACACGGATAATGTGACTACCGGCGTAGCACGATGTGAGTATGTCATGTGTGTGTCATGTGTTCCCATAAGCTTGCTGTTGGTGTTCCATCAAATGCATCTGCAGTTGCTGCATCCAACATGTGCATGTGTGTGGATGGGCATGGCACACTATTATGGACACCAGGACACATGTGGAATCAGACGTAACGTGTGTATGTATGCATCGAACATGGACTTGCGAGACAAGGACATATCTGCGTAGTATCAATGTATGTGTGATCAGTTTTGACATGTACCCCTTCATGGCAAGGTGTGTGGTCTGTCCTTTTTTCAGGGACATGTGACCTGTGCCTCTAGTGTTCCGCAACCTGTCTGTATTATAAACATCCTTCTCCTGCACACATGTGGATGTCTGTCACTCCTGTAATGCGTCTGCCTGTTCACTTACACTGGCCCACAGCTAGTCTCATGCCATGTCATGTTGAGCTTGTGAATCCACGTTTGTAGATGGCTCTTGGTAGGAGTGGCACCTGCCTGGCATACGTGTCCAGGATATATTGCACAGACCTGACTCTACATGTAGCATATGTGTATTGGCTGTTAAACATGTGCTCAGTACATTGACAGTGTTGTTGTACTGTACTCACTCTTCGTTGTCCCTTCCAAATTACTGCAGGGCTCCGCCTCTCCCCCGACCAATCCCAGACTTGGCTGCCCTGAGGGAACATGACTGTATACGCCGCTACCGCTTCACCCAACGGTTGATTCTGAACTTGACAGCAAGGCTGGCACCACACCTCCAACCGCTACACAGGTATCCTACTGCACTGACACCCAAGATGAAGGTGATGGCAGCCCTACATTTCTTTGCCATGGGTACGTTCCAACATACCATTGCTCATGTTGGTGGCATGTCCCAGACCATGTTCAGCCGTGTCCTGCATGATTTTTTAGAGGCCATGTTGGTTCACCTGGATGAGTTTATACATTTCCCAACTCCTGAGCAGTTGACAGGTGTCAAGGGTGACTTCTATGCCCTGGGAGGGATGCCCCATGTCATTGGGTCTATTGATGGGACACATGTGGCTTTGGTACCACCACAGGCACAGGAGGTAGCCTATAGGAACAGGAAACATTACCACTCCATTAATGCCCTTGTGGTGTGTCTTGCTAACATGGTGATTTCCCATGTCTGTGCTCGTTTTCCAGGATCAAGTAGTACACAAGGAAACCCAAGGAGTCAGACGGGACCGAGGGTAGATATGTATTTATAAAGGAACAAGGGTCCCATGCAAGGAGGGTGAAAAACAAGTGGTCACAATTTCTAAAATGAGAAACCGGAATACAAGGGAGCAATTAATGCAATTTTATGCAGAATAATGTTCAAGGATGAAATTTCACAAAGCATGATAAACACAACAATAAGTGAACTAGCCGTGCGGAGGTTAAAAGGAAATCAGCCGATTTCCGTAACCCAGGCTTGTGACTAAAAGGTGACTTTAAGTAAAGGGTGAGAATATGTGAAAGTCAGATCAACATCTCATACTCAAAAAACAGATATATAGTAAGAAAATGAGTTTAGAGACAACGGTCGACGACGTTTCGATCCCTATACAAATAGCGGGATCTCATCAGGACAAAGCAATAGTAAGGGTGCCTGGGAAGTAGCGCGGTAGCCGGAGAATAAGGGTAGCGGCAGTGGTCCGGGGATACCGGAGTGCTATCCACGGTCAGGGGCGGTAGGAACCAGCCACTCGGTATGCGCACGGTAGGGGGCGGTAGGAAGCAGCCACTCAGTTGGCGCAGGGGTCAGGGGAGTAAGGAGATGAGCCCAGTCCGACTCACGGGAAGCCGGAGTAATCCGGTTGCTCGCAAGGCAAGGGGAGATCAGGAGGCGAGTAAGGATGCGGCGATCCGCACCGTTCAGGCAGCAAGGGCAGCAGCAAGGAAGGAACCTGGGTGTTAGGGTTCCATGAACTGCTGGGCAAGTTGAAGGACGATGTCCTATCTCACTCGTATGAGAGAGGAGCAATGCGAAAGTGGCATCGAGGGGCGGCAGTCCGTAGGCCAGATCCAAGAGAGCCATGGAGGGCGGTGCAAGGAGGCAGGATGAGCATCAGCACACGATGCCTACATCATGAGGCGTAGCAGGGTGCCTGATATGATGCTGCAGCTTCGCAACGAACTAGCATGTCTTGTTGGTGGGTATACTCTGTTACTCCTGTATTTAGCGTCATCTTTCTGTCTTACTGCTTCTCCTGACCCACTTCTGTCCATGATGTTTCCACGTAGGGGACTCTGGCTATCCCAACATGCCATGGCTGATCACACCTCTCCGCAACCCCAGAACGGCTGCCGATCACCGGTACAACAACGCCCATGGGCAGACCAGGCGAGTGATAGAGAGGACCTTTGGCCTCCTGAAGAGCCGATTCCGGTGCCTCGACAAGACCGGCGGCGCACTCCCATATGCACCAGTGAAGGTCTGCAAAATCTTCCTCATGTGCTGCATGCTGCACAACATGGCAGTGGAGAAAGCTGTGCCACTCATCCTGGATCCGGATGAGCAGGAACATCCACCCGTGGAGGACGAGGGGCTTGGTGACGGGGCAAGTGATGTTGAGGAGGAGGAGGAAGAGGACATCCGGAGTTGGCTCATAAGCAACTTCTTTGCTTAGTGGTGAGTTGCAGTGTCTGAGTGTGCACGCATTGAGCCTTGTGTGGCATGTGTTGCAATGTGTGGGTCCATCTGCATGTCTGGCAAGTGAGTCAGAGGTGTGTTTGGATGTGTCACTCGAGTGATGGTGTAATAACAGTATGTCTTACCTGAGACACTATTTTCACCTAGCATGTTGACAACCTTATACGTGTCGAGTACATGCCCATGCATGCGGATGTGCTTCTTTTGGCTCACTTCTTGTGTGTCTCTCATCCCCAGGTATTTGCGCATGCTGTCTGCTGGTGGCATTGTTGTGCTCCTGCTATTCCTCATGAATACAGCAACGTGTGCTAAATCAGCGTAACATGCACGGACATGTCGAAAAATCACCTTAGGGTAAGGGATGCACCACGGCTTTTTGGGTGTGCTATGTGTTTGGAGTGTGTGTGCCCTGCTCCTGTTCATGTTTGGTTACTTAGCATACATGTAGAATCACCATGGGCCACATGACATGGAGCTGGATTCACCTGAATTGATAGTCACACTTGGTGGCAAGTCATCTGTGATGTGATTGTGGATTGTGATGAAGGCATCAATGTGTGTAACACTGCCCTCGGAAACATACGGGATGCACCGGCTTGACATAGTGTGGGACATCCCCATTAGTGGTTCAATGGTGAATTGCAGCCTCTCCGTGAGCAACACTGGGTGTTTGCCTCAAACCTGTCACTTGTATGCCAGTTCTATGGGTCTCCTGCATCTGTGGTGCAAAGGGGGGTGCCAGTGTAGGTTCCACATGTTCATCCACATGACCGGTGCATCTGTTAATATAGATGCATTTGCCTTCCGGCAAACACGACTAATAAAGGTGTCCCTCAGCCTCCAAGGTGCCTCATCTCTGTCAATGCAGGTCTCTTGCCACTGTGCATGCGGCATGTCTGGCATAGTTGTCACAGATTGTGCATATGAGTCTATGTGTAGAGTAGCAAGATGCAAGCTGTTTATCAGGGATTATGATATGTATTGTGCACGATGTACATGGCTGTGTAGGTATTTTGCCATCTCAGTCCCCACAGTGGCCACTTTTCTGCATGTGCATCCATTGTCTGTGTGTGTGCCATGTTGAACCAGACACTCCTCCCTTCTCATACACCATTTGCAGTAGTCCTTTCTGACATGCTTGTGTTAGTGTGCAACTTGTGTCATGGTTTCCAGGACATGGCGCCTGCTGCTGCAGGCCCTGCAGCAAGGGCACACAGAGTTTCTAGATTTGCCCTCACACACACGCCTCTAAGACGCACCCCCCTTCCTCCCTCCACCCATTCATTTTGGTGTAATCTGCTTGTGTGTGACACAGTTGCGGTGGCAAAGGCTGGACCGTCTGCACATGCTACGTGCACATTGCACATGACTCATGTCCTTGCATGTGCCACATCACGCTACACCATGATGTTGAGGCCACCCACCAAGCAATGTCCATCCAATACATCTGTTGCATGCACTCAGGCATGCACTCATCGCCCACACAACACCTTTGCATAATGAGTGTGCAACTCCAACTGCCTACACAGCGCTGGCATGCCTTCCAGGCCATGTCACACCAACCAGGTCATGTCCCTCCTACTCCCCACCGGCTCTGTACCCCAACATGGCCATGTGAGTGGTACTCCAGGCCTCTGCATGTAGTATGGTGTTGTTGTGGGACACATGGCACAGGTATCATGTCTCAGCGTGTCAGTCTACAATGTGTCCAGCATACCCCTCTACACCATGACATGCGCACTGCATCTCATCATCATCTGGTGTCCCATTGACAGGCAGGTGCTCCTTACTCTCCCCAAAGACGCTGTCCTTGTCAGTTCCCATATTGAATAATGCATGGTATCCATTGGCAGATGGCTGCACGTTGGCCACCTGATGCTGGACTTGTACACGACTGAGGTGTTCATCTGCGGATTGTCCCCTTACAGCTGGGTCAACTGCTTGTGTCCCACCCGCAAGGGCCCTGCACAGGCACACAGTGTCCACGCACACGAGCTGATGTGCATCATGGAATGCTTGCTCACATGTGCTATGCTGATCACCAGCATCTGTACCTCAGGCCTCAGCACACTCTGAGTTATGCACAAGGTCCACTGTTCGATCCACCTCAAGGCAAGACAGACCATCCCCCAGGTCAACTTCGACATCCATGTCCAATCCTACCCTGCACTCTAGGGAGAAGTACCTTACAACTCCCATGACACTTGTCCACATCCAGGGTGCATCTGCACAGCTCTGCTTCAACATCCGGCAACCCAGCCACATCACCGTCCAACAGGGATAGCGGCAATGGATCACTGTCATCTGCAGGATGACCTTCACAATCCACGGCCACACTCAGGATGCAGCCCACGACCACGCCCCCAACACAACCATGTGGCACTGTCATCCAAGACCCCATTGTGCCATCTCCATGCATCCAACCTTGGCCTGGCCACCATTCTCCACATCCACCTGACTCCTGCTTGCAGGACATAGTTCTCCCACCTGGCTACACATACCTGGGACTCCCACCCCAGGACACTGCACATGATCCCTGACCTCTGCGCATGACTGTTGCTCTTCGAAATAGGTCTGTCCGCACACTTGTGCAGGCACCCCCTCAGCTGGTTGGGCCCATCACGGGTGAGTATGGTGCTCCATGTCTGTATTGGATGATACATTGTGACCCATGTGTGTCCTGTGCCAGACTCAGACCCCAGGGTATGCATGGTTGGAGTTACTTCAAAACTCAGGCATGGTTTGACTTGCCAACACACACATGTAATGGAATCATGCTAAATGACGGCATCATCTCGTGATTTCTAATATTTTTATTGGTGGTGGGGTACGTGTTTGGGGGGATGCAATTAGGTGCTGTACCAGGGGAATAGAATCCAAAGTTCACAGGGGGAGATGGTATCCTTGCCATTGGAAGTCATCAGAGTCCATGCCACAGTCTTTGTCAACAATGGTCAGACAGTGACCAGCAAGTCCATGTGGCAGAGAATGTCATTGGATGAGGTGCTGCTGTTGCGCCAGAGGGCCAGGTGCCAGGCCAGGTGACCTGGGAGATGGTGATGGTCCGCTGACTCTCACAGTCTTTTGCGTAGACGACCCACCTTCCTCCGGGGACCCTCAGATGCAGGCCTTGACGATGCTGGGGACGCTCCGTCAGATGAATCCTCCTCCTCCTCCCTCCCTGTGTCTGATGCTGGTCTACGCCTGGTGGCACAGGGAGGGTTTGCCAGGTTTTGGGCGATCTGACGGAGTGATTGGCTCACGTCCCTGTGCACCGCCAGGAGCTCAGCCAGTCTTGCCTCCATCCGTCCTTGGTGTTGTTGATGACTGGCATGATGCTCGACCTGCAGGTTCTTAATCTCATCGAGGGTCCCCTGCATCTCGGAGAGTCTGGACATGACCTGGTCGATGCCTCTGGTGTCACGCCGGTATGTGTCCAGGATGTTGCGGACGTGTGACATAACCGGTTCCTCAGCTGTCTGGTCAGGTTCGCGCCTCCGCCGTCCTCCACTACCACCACCCCTGCTCACTTGAGCCTGGCCTGCCTTTGTGGGCACGTCGGGTCTCTGGGACCCCTGAGGGATGGCATTTGCAGGGTCGCCTGCCTCCTCCTGGGTGCCCGGGGTCCCTCGTCCCTCCTGGTCAGATTGGCTGCGTTGTGTGCGAGCAGGGCTCCTGTGTGTATCCTGGGATGTGGCAGGAATGGGGGTGGTGGTTGGCACAGTTGTAACTGACGCAGGTGCTGCAGGTGCTTGGGCACCAGAGGGGCCAGGTTGGTCGGGGTCATCCACGGTGTGGTGAGAGTCATCGCTGCCGGTGGGATCATCGTCATGCCGAGCCTGGTCAAGTGTGTCTTCCCCCCCAGTGTTGGGGGGAGATCGACGACGTTGCCCTGTGTGTGAGAGAGAGACAATGTTAATGGTGTTACATGCGTCATCCATGTTTCATACATATTCAAGTTGGCACAGTTGCTCTGGGTAGTTGGATATGTCTAGCATTCCTCTCACAGTGCACTTGTGGATGGGTATGTTGCGGGGGTCAGATTGATATGTACTCCTGGTTATTTGGCCTGTCTAATGAGTGTTGGGATGCTTATTTGGCTATGGATTGGTCTTGTTGTGTGATGTCACAAATCCATTGTGGGAGTGCCAATTTGCGTTGGCTGCCCCGGGGGTGGTGCTTGTGTAAGGGGGGGGTGTGACCGGGCATGCTGTTGGGTGTGGTGTGATTTGTCATTGGGTCTACCAGGTGATGTGTCTATCCCCTCATGGTGCCTGCTGGCATGACAGTGAATGTGAGTTCCTGTGGTAGGTAGGTGGCATGTGGAGTTGGTGTTTGAGTGTACAGTGGTCACAGGTTTGCCTTGTGCTGTCTACAGCAGGGCCAAGTGTCATCTACCTTGTCTGTACTTGGCAAGTCCCTGTGCATTGTGCATGGTGCATGGGTATGTCCCTTGGCCACGGCTGTTAACACTTTTCCTATGTGTGACACACTCTTTGTTGTTGCATCAGTTTTGAACGCAGTGAGCAGTGTAGCAAGCGTGCGTAGCGAGCGCTGCAGAACCGACTTACATGTTGCACTGTACGCGGCCAAATGTTGCTTTGTCATGTCTATTGGAGAATGCAGGTAGGAAACTTATGCATTTGTGACTGGGTTCTAACAAACACAGTGAGTGGGTATACTGGGTGTGAGGTTAGGTTTGTGCCTGCAGCGAGGATCGACTCGTGCACAGTTTGACACATGGGCCAGTGCTTTCCAAACGAATGAGGGTTGTTTCACGCACTGCCAGACCTTGTCAACATGCACACAGTCCACCTGCTGATGAGCGGACATGCCCACACCACCCAAGGGTGATTTTGTCTCCCTCTGTCTCTCTCTCTCCCTCCCTCTGTCACCCTCCTCCCTCCCTCTGTCTGTCTCCCTCTGTCTCTCTCCCTCTCTCTCCCTCTCCCTCCCTCTCCCTCCGTCTGTCTGTCACCCTCTGTCGCCCTCTGTCGCCCTCTGTATCCCTCCCTCTCTCTCCCTCTCCCTCCCTCTGTCTGTCTCCCTCTGTCACCCTCTGTCTTCCTCCCTCTCTCTCCCTCTCCCTCCCTCTGTCTGTCACCCTCTGTCGCCCTCTGTCTCCCTCCCTCTCTCTCCCTCTCCCTCCGCCTGTCTGTCACCCTCTGTCGCCCTCTGTCACCCTCTGTCGCCCTCTGTCTCCCTCCCTCTCTCTCCCTCCCCCTCCCTCTGTCTGTTGCCCTCTGTCGCCCTCTGTCTCCCTCCCTCTCTCTCCCTCTCCCTCCGTTTGTCTGTCACCCTCTGTAGCCCTCTGTCACCCTCTGTCTCCCTCCCTCTCTCTCCCTCCCCCTCCCTCTGTCTGTCTCCCTCTGTCGCCCTCTGTCTCCCTCCCTCTCTCTCCCTCCATCTGTCTGTCACCCTCTTTCGCCCTCTGTCACCCTCTGTCTCCCTCCCTCTCTCTCCCTCTCCCTCCGTCTGTCTGTCACCCTCTGTCGCCCTCTGCCGCCCTCTGTCGCCCTCTGTCTCCCTCCCTCTGTCTCCCTCTCCCTCCCTCTGTCTGTCTCCCTCTGTCGCCCTCTGTCTCCCTCCCTCTCTCTCCCTCTCCCTCCGTCTGTCTGTCACCCTCTGTCGCCCTCTGTCGCCCTCTGTCGCCCTCTGTCTCCCTCCCTCTCTCTGCCTCTCCCTGTCTGTCTCCCTCTGTCGCCCTCTGTCTCCCTCCCTCTCTCTCCCTCTCCCTCCGTCTGTCTGTCACCCTCTGTCGCCCTCTGTCGCCCTCTGTCGCCCTCTGTCTCCCTCCCTCTCTCTCCCTCCCCCTCCCTCTGTCTGTCGGCCTCTGTCGCCCTCTGTCTCCCTCCCTCTCTCTCCCTCTCCCTCTGTCTGTCTGTCACCCTCTGTCGCCCTCTGTCGACCTCTGTCGCCCTCTGTCTCCCTCCCTCTCTCTCCCTCCCCCTCCCTCTGTCTGTCTCCCTCTGTCGCCCTCTGTCTCCCTCCCTCTCTCTCCCTCTCCCTCCGTCTGTCTGTCACCCTCTGTCGCCCTCTGTCGCCCTCTGTCTCCCTCCCTCTCCCTCTCCCTCTCCCTCCGTCTGTCTGTCACCCTCTGTCACCTCAGCACAGCTTCCTGGGCACACACACTTTGCAGGTCTTTCAGAGGCCATTGGCTTGTTCATGGGCAGAGTGTCTCTGAGTCTGCGCTGCAGCGGCGGTGTGTGCTGACACTCTTTCACAGTGTTGCCTCTTCATTAGCTGCTGTTATGTGCGAATTGGGCCTTCATACCCATGTCATCCTGCGACGCGGCCGCCATTTGCAGGCGACACAGTACAGTGTCGGGACACACTGTTTGTATAGCTCTGCCCTAGGCCATATGGGCTGAGGGCATTGGTGTCTGCTTCTGAGTTGCACAATGTGATTTTGGAGGCCCCCCCTCCCGGCATCACGGACATCCTGTCTTGTGTTGGTGTTTTGTGTGGCCTGTGACTTGGCATGGCCTTGCTTGGTGCATGGGGCATGGAGCCGATAGTGGCATGTGCGTGTTGTTGGAATGTGGTTGCGTCCGGTGATGGATTTGGGGTATTTGCGTGCATTATCGGGAGTTGGGTTGTGGATGCGGTTCCCCCCATGTGGGGTGATTTGTTTGTGTACTCACCAGGCTCGGCGAGTCCTTCTACTCCGTGTACTCCCACCGGCGGCAGCGTGCGCATCACCTTCTCCTCCCAGGGATGGTAGTGTACCGGTCTGCGGGGTGGCCCACCTCCAGTGATGTTCCCCAGGTTGTATTCGTCGGTCATTTTGCGGCGGACCGTCCTCCGCAGATCGTACCACCTGGCTTGGCATTCATGCCTGGTTACTTCTGATGGGCGCAACAGCATTCACCCTCTCGATGATCCTCTGCCACATGGCTGATTTTTCTGATACGCTGGTCTGTCTGACCAATGTTCCAAAGAGCTGTGGCTCGACTCTGATGATTTCGTTGACAAGGATCTCCAGCTCCGCTGTTGTGAACTTTGGATTCCTGTCTGTGGGCATGGTGTGGGGTGTGGATGGTTGTGGGTGTGTGTGTGTGGTTGTGAAGGTGTGTGTGTGAATGTGATGAGGGGGTGTTTGTGAAGGTGGTTGTGTGAAGGTGTGCAAGTGTAAGGTGTAGTAAAGGTTCAGGTCTGGTGCTGTGGGTTGTCTGTGGGGTCTGGCAGCAGTGGGTCTGTTGCAAAGGCTCATGGTTTGTGTGTGTGGGCCCTTTTTATTGGTCCATTTGTGGGTGTGGCTGTGTTTGAACTTTGGGTGGGTGTGTTATAAGGGGTGGTTGTGTTTTGGGCCTCTGTTTACCTGTTTGGATGTTGCAGGTCAGTGTATTGGATGTATTTGGGCTTGTTGGACGTGTTTTCTGGTGTTGTGCGATTCGAATTGACTCTCCTTGTGGTGTTTTGCAGGGTCCTGGTTCAGTACGTGTGTTTTTCGCGTCTGTGCGGTGCGTACATCGGCCATGTTGTTGTACAGTGCTCACATTTGCTATGGCTTGGTACGACTCGTACATGCGCACGGCTGGGTGAGGGTGCTAGTGTAGGGGCCTCGGGTAGGGTGCGTACAGGCACGGGCAGGGTGTGGGTGTGGGGGCCTGGGGGTACATGCCGTACATACGTGAACCGAGGGTACGACGCGTACATGGGGGGGCTGGGGGTACGGCGCGTACATACGGGGTGCTGGGGGTACGGTGTGTGCCTCCACCCCCGTATGGACGGTGCGCACCCCCAGCCTCTGTATGTAAGCACCGTCCCCCAGCACATACCCCCACCCCCGTATGTACGCGCAGTACCCCCAGCACCTGTATGTACGCACCGTACACCCGGCCGGCCCTATGTACGCGCCGTACTCCCAGCCCCCCCCATGGACGGAGCGTACCCCCCCTAGGTATGGAGCGTATCACCACCCCCGTAGGTACGCTGTGGACCCCCAGCGCGTAACGCACCATACATGGGGGGGGTGGGGGTACGCCTCGGTGTTTTTTACATACGGTTGTGCATTCGGATGGACGGGACGGATCGTACTTGCGCGCTCGGACTTCAGTTTCCCGATTCGTAGGTAAAACTGTCCGGGGACGTGTCGGACACTTTTTCTGACCCGATGACGTGTCGGGGTATTTTCCCAATGCGATTCGTATGGATTTTTTCACATACGAATCGTACTTGCCAGTTTGTACGAGACTTGTACGATTCGTACAGTAAAAAAAACGGATATGATTCGTACGGGGGAAATTTTTAACGGATCGGAATCGGACCCTAAGTGTTTTGCACTGTACGGAAGACTGCATGGATTTGAGCTTGCTGCATGCAATGTTTGTTTTAATAGCAGGAAAATCAGTGGTAACATCACTAAATCATTAAAAAAATGAAATTTTGCAACTTCTATGTGTGCTGCATTAAGTAACACACATAGAAGTTACAAAATACCATTTAAAGATTGTTTATGTGCAGGAAGTAACACCTTCTTGCACATAAACAATCTTCCCCTGCAAAGCAGACACCCTTTCACTATGGTGCAAGGGTGCCTGCGTTGGTGCTAGTAGCTAAATTTAGCACTAGCGCAGGGAGAAACGCAGGGCTGCAGCATATTGTTGTAAATATGGTGCAGCCCTGTGTTTCAGAAGTGGCGGAGAGCAGTGTTAAGCCAAGGAGTCTAAAGCCATGCTCCTCCACTTCCATTGTACATATGCCCCATGGTCTCTAATGAAGAGGTTGCTTCTGCCAGTGCCACAGAACCAAGGGGTATATCTACAACGCGGCGATATAAAATTATCGCCGCTTTTGCGGCCGTTTTTGGCCGAAAAGTGGTGATAATTTTATCGCTATATTAGCAAGGTCACGCTATCGCGTGAAACCTTGTCTTAGCGCCTGAATTCCTAACGCCCATCTTTGCATCTCTAATGAGATGCAAAGTGAGTATTCCTCCCCAGGATAACGGGAGAAATATCGCTAAGCGACATTTCTCCTATTATCAAGCCTCTCGCAAAGCAGCATAGTGACAAGAAAAGTTGCGATAGCCTCTGTTATCGCTACTTTCCTTATGCCTGCTTTGAAACTGACATAGCCATGATATCCTATGTAAGGTGGATATCATGGCTAAGTATGTGAGGCCCTATCAGCAAGCTATCGCCAAAATTCGTGGGATTATCGCTGGGTTCCCAGCGATAATCTCACGTTTGGCAGTTAGCGCTAGGATTTTTATCGCTTCTGAGATAAGCGTTGCTAATAGCACGCTATCTCAGCAATAAAAATCCACGCTAGCCGGCGATAGTTATCCTAGCGCTAAGTGCGCTTAGCGATAATTATCGCCGGTTGTTGCTGATGTGCCCCCAAATGCTTCTACTGAGGTTCCAAGACTTTCCATTCCCTATGTTTCTATGTAGGCATCCACTCATGATTTGTATCCAGGGGATTGCTCATCCTACACCATATGCCAACTCTGCTACACTATTACTTTAAAGACTCCAGTGTCTGTAGTTGTTGGACGTGGCCCTTTTGGCAGGTTCACCCTGAAACCTTTTGCATTCTCCTAGCCTTTTTATGCAACCTGGTGTTGGTGATTTTAGGCCTCTGGGCACTTTAGCACTGTGGTCCAGTGTAAAGTGCATGCGCTCTCTGTGTACATTAGTGAGATTGACCTGCCCTCCCATAGGAATGCATTGGGGATTAGGCCTGGGCGGAAAACTACGCTACGCTCGCGGAGTGTGTGTAGTTTGCGCAACTAAGCGCTATGCAAATCGCACGTAGCACAGTGCAAAAATGTGTGGTGTAGCGGGCATTTTTTGCTCGCTCGCGGTCCTCAACTTCAAGTTGGCGACCGCGAGCGAGCAAAATCAACATCCAGGCGAGACTTTTTCCTCGTTCGCGATCGATCACATCAAGTTGCCGCTCGCGAACATGGAAAATAAACCTCCCGGCGACATTCTCAACGCGAGGAGGTCAGGTTTCTCATTGCGAGTGGTCGTGTATGCTCGCAAGTGGTCGCGTATGCTCGCGACCGCTCGCGATGAGAAACTACCAGTTGAGAAAGCTGCTGCTCAAGTACAAATCTACTCGAGCGGCAGAAAACGACCGCTTGCACTGTGCATGATGCGGTTCACAATGATTGCACAGTGGGGACAAGCATCCGGCACTGTGCAATCATTGCGAACAGCATTTCCCTACCGCACTACGCAGTTCGGTAGCTACGCGTAGCGTGCGTAGTGCAAAGTGTATGATCAGTGTATGTCAGTGGTAATTCTTGGTATGGGAGGAGCAGAGTGGTCGAGATTGGTATTTATGAAATTGTGAGAATAAATGCTGCGCAATGGTGTGCGCAGATTTATTATGACTATGGGAGAAATGCCACTTTTAGAAGTTGGCATTTCTGTGTGCTATGTGTCTGCCTCCCTGATGTGAATTGCATGTCTGGCTTGTGAGTGACAGGAGCTGGGAGGTGTGTGTAGCTCCAGGAGGGACAGGGTGAGTCAGCGCTAGGTTGATTGGGACATCTGTGCTGGGAGTAGTGGGAAGAGTAATCCCCTGACTCTGAATTGGAGTGTGCCTGCCCTGTACAATGCTGGCTTCGCCTCCTGTGGTGTGTCTGATCACCTAGCCCCCACCTGACAAAGGGGAAGAGAAGCTTGCAAAACAAAGTGCTCCAAATCCCCCTGAACCAGTTGCATATGGTTCCCCCATGCCCTGCACGACTGACAAAGGAAATGTTGGTATAAATATAGGGGCTGTGACCCCATGAAGAGGTTTAGTTCTCTGGTGTGCTGTTCCTGACTAGGGGGTGTGCTGCTGCCCAGGAGGAACCGCCATCGGGGCTTACCTCCCTGCTGGAGGGCCCTGTGTGCTGGCCTCCCTGGGCCCAGCTGTGCCCCTGGACCTGGAGGAACTTTTGCTGGACTTATTCTTTCTAATGCAGGATCTTTGCTGCATCTAGCGCCTCGTAAGCGACATGGTTTAGTTTAATTTTCCCCTAAGAAGGTGGAATGCGTGGGTTTTTGCAGCGCTGAGCTGCTCGTCCCGTTGGAGGGAATCCCGGCATGAGGGATTCCCCCGTGATGCCGATCAAAGCGGGAGCCCACCCTACATTTGGATTTTTAATTGCATATTTCTTTTGGAGAGCGGGTGCCCACCACGATCTCCTGGTATTTAGTTAGCGGGAGCCAACCCCGCATTGCCAGCGAGAAATCACTGCCGCGACCCGAGAGAGGAGCGCCGGAAAACAGGAAGTCAGGCAACCTTGCCTGGACGTGGGCGGCGCCTCGCCCGCTGGAGCCAGATGTAAGGTGTGGTGTGCTGGCCCGAGAGGGGCTCCCGTGAGCTGGTGGGAGTCCGGGGCGCAGAGAGGAAGCGGGAAGGAGTTTGCAGGCTCCTCCAGAAACCTGCAGGAAGCCAAGCTTTCCCACATTGGTCCAGGAAGAGCCCCGGGTGGAGAGGCCTGACCGGAGCCTAGAGGCCTCCCAATGTTGAAGTTCCCGCACGTCTGGCCAGAGAAACAAAGAGAAGAGACGGGAGCCTCACGGGCCCCGGTGACTGCAATCCTGAGACACCCCGGTGAGTGGGGGCTGCATCTTGAGGCGAGGCACATTGTCGGTGCCTGTGGGGGAGGCCGGAGGAGTCTCCAGTGAGGGAGACAAGGTGAGGAGCCATATCTGCCTCTCAATACGTGGCCGGGGTCGCGGCTGCCCCAGATGGTAGTGGGCAGCTGCCGGAGTCAACCTAGGTCCCACGGCCATTTGGGGGCATTCTTTGCGTTCCCTGCATTCCCGGAAAGGCCCCGCAGGTGCCCCAGTTTAATTAGACAGTGACTGGGGGTAGCAACTCGATGGAGGCCCCCCGAGCCTGGGTGGAGCAAGGAGTCTCCACAACAAACTACCTGGCAGTCCAGGTGGAAAGTGCAGAGGCGCGGGACTGCCAATTGGAGGCCAGTGGGCTCTTGGGGGACATGGTGGCAGGTTGAGCCCTGGAGCAGTGATATTTACGCCCAGGAGCGGCTAATGAGCTGTGTGCACTCAGATGAGATTACTGTCTAGGTGGGGGCCAGTTCTTTTAAGTAAAAGTGGGGTGAGTACACCCAATGCCCCGGCGCATGTGCATACCTTGTGGACGCTGCTGAGGCAGCCAGGGGACCCTTTGAAAGGTCCCCCCACGAGAACCCTGACAGTTAGGACAGAGGGCATTTGAGCCCTAGAGGAGGCCAGCTGGCCTGCGGGGTCATAGGTGGGATGGTGAAAGGGCGCCAGGCCCTAAGGTGATGTATGCACCTTGTAGTGCTGTTACTGTGGTGCACTACTGAGTTCCCGCCTAATATGCTTATGTCCAATGTCATTTATGCGTAATGTTATGCCCAATGTCATGCTATGAGGTTTTGGGATGATGCCTGAGGCGTCATTTGTTTATGCTCATGCTCATGAGGTTATTCCATGATAGGTTTATGCTAATAAGGTTTGGGCCTAATGTGTTTTATGCCTAATGTTATGTTTATGAGGTTCATGCCTACTGTGTCCTATGCCTAATGTGTAGTGTGGGTTAGGCGTAATGTGAGTTATGCGTAATGTGACTTAGGCCTAACGTGATGCAGACATAATGTGTTTATGTTGCAGGTGATGATGCTAAGTGCCTTATTGTACCAGTAGTTACTGGTTTTGTTTTACATTTACTTACCTGATCTGATGGTTCTGACCACGGCCCGATTGGCCTGGTCCTGTATATAGTCCTCTGTGAATATTGCCCGTGCCAGTTGGCACAGTGTAGATTGTGTGATTATGATTCTAATGTGTTTATGATAATACAAAGGCTATTTTTGATATAACCTTGTGTGGAGTTACATTTGTAGAGTGCCTAGTGTGTTGCTGCTGTGTGTGTGTGTTGCGCAAACGCTTTACACATTGCCTCCGGGATAAGCCTGACTGCTCGTGCCAAGCTACCAAGGGGGTGAGCAGGGGTTATCTTCGGCGTGTAACTCCCTCACCCTGGCTAGAGTGGTGGTCTCTGTCTGGCTTTGGCACAAGCCTTAGCCAACCAGAGATCCCATTTCTAACAGTAGTTATGCCCAGTTATTTAGCAACAGTCTCCACTCCAAACACTACAGGCCTGACACCGTTCAGCTTTTCTTCAGTTAGCTCTTTATTTCAATGTCAAGTGTGTTGTGAATGTTACCTTAGATCCCCAGTAGTGAAACGACATATGCTTGGGGTGGGTCTTGTAGAGTCATCACTACGCTGGCAACTTTTTCCACAGTGTACCCTGTATATAGGCGAATGGCAAATTTGTAACAAGGACATGAGAAGATTCATCTGCTCACCGAAGAGAGCAGACAAGCAAGCTCCTAGATCCTGCTCCATTGAAATGATCCTGTTTTGTGATGAATTTCACAGTACAGTTTTCACCTTGTACACTGTAAATAAAGAAATTCCAGTCTGATGATCTGTTCTGACCATTGCTTGGTCTTGCGCTGCCTTTGGGCACCATCCTGCTCTGCATTTGGATTTCAATAAATGTAGGTGAACTGGTAAACAGTGGTCAGTATTTGTTTTGTGAACTGTGTATTCTTTCTCCAATCTCTGTTATGTCTCTCCCACACATATTATCTTAGGGAACATCATTGACTGGAAACCAAAACTTTAGATTTTTGTCTCTTTCTGGATTACCCCAGAAAGAAAACATGTTTAAAAGCTTGCCAAACTAGGTCCAACTAACAAGCTGGCATTGTTCCAGTCTAATGGAGGCCTTCCAAGTACTACTGTTCACATCTCATTTAATGTCTGGTCCACCTTTTGTGGGAAACATTATTGATTTCTCATAAAGTCTCAGCATATAAAGACAGGACACGCATTGAGCAATTCCTGGCAAATATCTTCAATTATCACACAAAGGATTTTATATAAACCTTAAAATAAGCATTCAAGATGGATTGATCAAAAGGTTTTTATCAAGATGTTCTGCCACATATAAAGCCCAGGGGCTGCTCCACAGAGGAAAATGCTGGAATGTCCTTCGCCGTAGTGCTCACAACCAGCAGGATGTGCCACAGTCACTATGCTTTCATTAAGGACACCATTCAGACAGCAGACATAACAATACCACAAACCACACATTCAGGAAGAAGTGACTGACCCTAGCAATAGAGAACGTAATGGGTATCCCAGACAATTGTCTGTAAATATGTCTACCAGAGAGACATTTGAAGTTGACCACTAACCTTCTATGGCATAGTGTAGTGTAAGAGCAGAATCCACCTTCCGCTATGTGTATAGGTGCATTTTAGGGACACCTCTCACTCTGTTGTGGGAGGACGACAATCAACACAAGTCACCTTCAATGCTCTGGTAGATATCTAGGCAGCTGAGGAAAATAAAGAATGGTTCAAAAAGGCACAGCTATCTGCTCTGTGCAAGACGTTTGCATTTCCAGTCATTAAATGACTTACTCATATTATCACAGTAAGGAAAAATTGAAAGAACAACTACCATGGGCAGTTAAGATCGATGTAGCTCCTGTGTAGGGATTGATCCAAAACCTATACCAATGAGACATCTTATCACTGCATCCCTCGACTTATCATATCAGATATTCCACCCTTAAAGATAAACCTATTAAAAGTGCACATTTCCCTTACATTAATTTTTTAATCACTCCCTCCTACAAGGTAGCATAATAGGTCACTTGCTTTGTAGCTTTTAATTCTGGGTTCCTTACTGTGAGACAGAGGATTATAAATTAGAGTGGATGGTTGTCCACCACAAGTAATGATGTCGCTATTCTTGTTGGGGACAGTAAAGGTTACAGTATTTAATTATGAGCGCAATGCCTGGCAGAGATGCCTAAATTAAAAAGGTTTATGAAGTATTTAGAAGTCCCAAAACTGGTAAAAATTGGAAAGCACAATATAAATCCCACCCAATTAATAACAATAGAGAATATTTTAAGTAATAAAATGACATAAAAATGACAAAAATGCAATGTAGGAACCAGAGATATTAATTTAAAAAAATGTAAATAGCTCCAAAATGTACAATATGTCAGCCGTGGGCTACTGGTCACACCAGACTAGGACAAGTGTAAAGATTGAAGTCAGCCACGATGGAGCATGGTCAGATGTGAGGACCAGGTTGGTCCCGCTCAAAGAATTGCCTTCGGACATAAACTTTTCTTTAAAAAGTAGATTCTTCAACGGGGCAAGTTTGCAAGTTGCATCACAAGATGGGCTCCTCTGCGATGCGTTGATGAAGGATGTGGTCTTGGTGAAGCCATCGATGAAGGCAGGAAACCGTGAGCTCTAAAAGTCTAGAGTGTGTGCTCTGGAGGCTGTCAATATATTGAGGGAATGCTGCCCCATTTTGGACCCAGTAAAGATTTCAAAATTCCTACTTAGGGACTGATTTAGGTCTCAGGGGTCAGGTTACTCTGTCACAAAGGTGACAGATAGCCTGTCCGCTGAAATATAACTCGGCGAACCGGATATCCGTCACAGTTGTGATGGAGTAACCCATCCACCGTGATCAGATGCCAGTCATGTTGGGCCCACTGATTCAAATTTGCTACTGTGGAGAAAATGTAACAGGATCCGTAGCAAAGCCAGGCCACTGGCCATGCACCCTTGCTGGGTTGGCTGGTCCCTTTCTCTCAGACATTCTCCAGGCAAAGAGCTAGGGAATGTTTCTAAGTCCCCACTTTTTTAATTTGGCTAGGATGAGTACACTCTGACACCGGCCAAGGGTTCCAGGACCTCAGGAATAGGACTTGGGGGTCAGGACTCACTCCAAAAAAAGCTACTGGCACAGTCTAGGGCAGGTCCATTTGTAACCGGCCAGCAAGGCTCTTTCTGGAAAGGGGGCTTCTTACAGCATTTGTGTCACTGTAGCATAACAGGAGGTCAGCCAACTGACACTTTGAATCCACTTTTTCGTCCTGGGTACAAGTGGGAGGAGGTCCAGCCCTTAAAGTTCTCGTCGCAGGTCTCAAAAGTGGGTGCAGGATTTCTTATGTCTTCCACAGGGCAGTAGTGATCTGATGAGGGTCTCAGGGGTGTCATATTTACACCTGGCATTAGCCTGCTGGTAGGGGTTGCCCTTCCCTAACAATAAAACAAATGTTCCTGGAGCAAACCTACCTAGCATTGCAACAGTTTCTGTGTGCTGTATACAAACAATCCCACAGTTTCACTCTGTACCTAGAACAGAGATGGCAGAACCTTTCTTGCTTTGTGCAAAACTCTTACACCTATCCTAGGGTGTGGCCTGGAAAATGAGCAACCTCTCCTCTATTGTAACTCAAAACAGGATCTGCAGGCAGCTCCTATCCCACTAGGATTGGTGACTGGCTGGATAACAGGACAAAAGAGGTGTTATGCCCTCGTGTTTGAGGCCTACCCTCTGTGAGAGGGCAGGCCTCTTCGAAGATAATTAAGATCTTGGGCACTGCCCAGATGGTCATGCGGTCAGGGGAACAGGGCACCTCACCACACCCAAGGCCTTTTTTCTCAGCTCTGGTTGCTAGTTCACACTTCATCAAGTAGCTATTATTCAGCAAATGGGTGACAGTGGTAGCTCATGCAAATTGGCTTCTAGAGGCTTTATGCAGACAAAAGGTGAATTTCTAAAAGTAATTTTTGTTACATATGAAATTCAAATCCTACTTTACCAATGATTTGGATAACTAATAAGTATTTGAAAAAGTCCAAGAATTCATTTTTAACTGGTTCCTGAGCACAGATAACATATTTAATTTTAATATTACCTCATTACCTAACGGGGTTCTGAAGCAATTTGAGAACTCTCTCATATTTAGCGTCTCTAAATGCACTATGGGGCATATCAGCAACAACCAGCGATAATTATCGCTAAGCGCACTTAGCGCTAGGATAATTATCGCCGGCTAGCGTGGATTTTTATTGCTGAGACAGCGTGCTATTAGCAACGCTTATCTCAAAAGCGATAAAAATCCTAGCGCTAACTGCCAAACGTGAGATTATCGCTGGAAACCCAGCGATAATCCCACGAAGTTTGGCGATAGCTTGCTGATAGGGCCTCACATACTTAGCCATGATATCCACCTTTCATAGGATATCATGGCTAAGTCAGTTTCAAAGCAGGCGTAAGGAAAATAGCGATAACAGAGGTTATCGCTACTTTTCTTGTCGCTATGCTGCTTTGCGTGAGGCTTGATAATAGGAGATCTCCCGGTATCGTGGGGAGGAACGCTCACTTTGCATCTCATTAGAGATGCAAAGATGGGCGTTAGGAATTCAGGCGCTAAGGCAAGGTTTCACGCGATAGCGTGAACTTGCTAATATAGCGATAAAATTATCGCCGCTTTTCAGCCGAAAACTGCCGCAATTATCACCGCTTTGTAGATATGCCCCCAAGTCTGAAGAGAAAATGTACAAACATATTCAAGAAGCAAAGTTATGGAGTCATGTCAAAAGCTTGGGTAGGGACACTAACAAAGCTCCTATCCCAGTAGATGAAGACACTTGGCTTTCTTATTTTTGCATTTTGTATGCATCTACTTCCTCTTTTTTGTTTATTTGAGAAGCTTACTTTTTAATAGAGGCCCCAGGTCCCTCGAACTTAATGTTGATGAAATTGCCCATGTTATTTTAGAATGAAATAATAGTCATGCACAGGGACCAGATGATATGGCCGCTTATCTGGTTAAAGTTGACCCCTATTCATAGGTGGGTATCCTGAAGCCGCTCTTTGACTTTTGTTCAAAAACAGACACAGTCCCTAAGTCTTGGCATGGTAGTAATATCATTCCTGTTTATGAAAAAAGGGGATGGTAACCTTCCAGAAAATTATCTTCCAATTCCACTTTTAGGCATCACTGGGAAGATTTTGGTCAAATATTTATAATATCATTTAGATTCTTGGTGGAAGCAGCAAAGTTATTGCCCATTGGCCAGTTCAGGTTCCAGAAAGCTCGCTTGACAATTGACAAAATCACATTCTTCCGTTTGATTTGCAGTGGCGACTCCTCCGCTAAGACGGAGGAGCGTAGTCCCATTGCTCAAAAATACAAATAAAATGATAACTATTGTTATTACCATTTTATTTTTCCTGTTAAAACCAATGGCTCTTGGGCGGGGCTGGCCAGAGCAGAGAGAAAAAGTGGTTTGCACTCCTTAAGTGCGCATGACGGCTTGGCTGGCCCTGGAACTGGGCATGCATGCAGACTGGCGGGCACACCATATGCCCCTCTGCATTCACCCCTATGGCATGAGGCACTTAGTTTCCTCACCGCCAGCGGTTTCATGGCGTGAACACCGCCATGAGTCCGCTGGTAGTGAGGGAATTTGTAATATGCTTGGTGAGGCTACAGCACCCCTGTCAAGCATAATGCGGCCTCACACCGCCGCACCACCACCGGTGAACGCAGTTCCCTGGCAGTTGCAGTGGTGCCATAGAGTTCCTATGGCTGCAGTTGTAATACGGCGGTCGGACCACCAGTGCAGAGGTCCCCGACCACCACCGCACCCTCACCATGGGTTTGGCGGTCCGATGGCATGCTGAGCGCGCAATCAGGCCGTAAGTAATTTTCCCAGGATCACAGGATGTTAAGCATTCCTGTTGAGACTCGAACCCGGTTCCCCAGCTTCTAGGTTGACCGCTCTAGCCATTAGGCCACGTCCTCTCAGTGGCGGACGGGGACCCTCAAAACTGGAGGGGCGTTGGTGGACCAAGAGACAAACCCAACGAGGGGCAAAAAGATAATACTTTTTTTTATGTTCTTACCTGTGCGCTGCAAATCCCGACACTGCTCTCATGCTGCAGATGAAAAGCATGACAACAGCACCAGGACTGGCTGGAGCATGCTGCTTCTATGCTCCAACAGGCACAGGAGACCTGTGTCTGCTCTCCACCCAGCTGTCTGAGACAGCTAGGTGGAGAGTTTTACACTGCGCATGTCAGGCTGGTCATCGCAAGACTGCTGGCCAAAGTGACTTGCGCTGTCTAAACTGATGGAGTGAGCACCGCTCCCCTGCTGCCAGTCAGCAGCAACAGCCAGCCCCCAAACACCGCTCGGACTGGGAGCAGTGAAAAATAAAATGCTAATTAATTTTATTACCGTTTTATTTTTCACTTTTGCTGCACTGGCAGCGGGGGGGGGGGGCGACGCTTCTCTGCCTAATGGGGGTGGGGGGGTGCTGCCGCCGCTGCATCCTCCTCTCCCCATTATGCTAAATCCTACTTCTCCTCACCCTACTCCTAATTCACAGTTCCTCTCTTAGAAGTGGTGCACATTGATTTACTTCTTTTTTGCTTTATATTTTACAGGGTTATATAGATTAGTGACTTATCCTACCTTCTAGCAGGACAAGGAATGGTTCGAAAATCACTGGAAGGAAATGTAAGCCTTTTATGGGTCTTTCCTCAGATGTTAGGAATGAGTTAGGGAAGAGGGGGATTCAACAAAATTAAGATTATTCATAAGAAACCTGAGTATTTGTTTGCCTAAGTACGGTAGTGGTGAAAGGGATTTAAAACTTCAAGACAAAATAACTTTTCTCCCGTTGGCGTGCTGCCCATCCAGCTGAAGAAGGCAGTTTTCTGTTGCTTTGCTCCAGCTTGGCATCACCACAAGGTCATGGCATGAGGCTGCAGCCTCGCACTGGCTTTGCTCCGTGTTAGACCTGGCACCTTGGCGTGAGTTTCCCTTCCACTTTTTGATGGTGTGCCTCGATTGTTTTGCTGGTGTTGTCCGCTCAGGGCACTGCGCCACGGCTAATCCGTGCCGCAGTGCAAGTGCTCCCTAGGTAAAGTGTACCTGTAATTGATGTCCATGATTGGTTTATTGGATTCACTGTCAGTCCCCAGTAAAGTGCACCAGGGGTGCCAGGGCTTGTGAATGCCAATGCTGCTGGTGGGCTTGCAGCGCTGGTTGCGCCACCCACAGAAAGCGGCTCTGTAAAATGTGTCTAGGGTCTGCCACCGCAGACCCTGCGTGCAGTCTGGGACTGTCGCGCTGACTGCGCAAGTGCCCCCACTTGCCAGTCCCTGAACCTTCCCTTACCTACATATTAGCCATGCCTCTGGTAGGCCCAAGGGCAGGGTGCATTGTAGGCATAAGGTAGGACATGCCCTGATGTGTGTGGCATGTCTTAGTAGTGAATTACAGCCCTTTTCGTTTTTCACTATTGAAGGCTACCTGCTCTCCATAGGCCAGAATGGGCTGCTGGAGTCACTACACGCTGTGACCCCAGTGGACTCAGAGAGCATGGTAGAATGTCAAGTTTAGTATGCCTGAACTCAGAATAATAAAATACTTCTTGTAGTTAAGTTTATTTTAATATCCTGGGTTTGTAAATACTACTTTTAGAAAGTTAGTATTTACTGACCTGGCCATTCAGTCCACCTCTGCTGTGTGTATGTGTTCTGCCTGGCAACAGTAAGGAGCAGGGTTGGGGAATCCCCAGAGACAGGTTGGCTGCCAGGTGGTGGGTAGAGAGGTGACACCTGGATGGGTGGGAGGAGTACACCTTGACTCTTGAATAGACCTGTGCTCTGCCACCACAAAGCCGGCGCCGCCCCCTGTGGAGCGGCTGATGTCTCTGCCCTGCTGCTGAAAGGAAAGAGCAGAGTCACCATAACAAAGTGCTCCAGAACTGGACTGAGCCAGGCCCAGGCCCCCTGGCGCTAAAGAACAAAAGAATCATGGTATAAAAGTAGGAGCCTGGCTCCTAAGAAATCAGAATCCTGTTTACCACAAAGAACCTCTGCCCGACTAGAAGGAGAAGAAGACGCTGGAGGAGCTGGCCTGCTGCTTGCCTTGCTGAGAAAGGAGAGGAAGAGACTTACTGAAAAGACTTTGCTACTTTGTGCTTGAACATTCTCCAAGGGCTTGATCTGAGCTTGCCCCCTGAACTGAACCCCAGGACCAGTGGGTTCTCTGTGCTTTTGCTCGTCCTCCAATTCGAGCCGTGTGTGCATCCCGCTGGAAAGAGACTGCGCCCCTCATCGCCCCTCCTAGGGCCGTGACACTCAGAAGCTTGCCTGCCTCAAACCCGTGAGAGCCCCGCTCCGTCCAGAGCCGCTCTCTGTCCCCGGGCCGGGCCGCCTGCATCCCTGTCACCGCCTGCTACTGGAGCGCGCTGACCGCGCTATCACCCCTCCCGCCGGAAGCCGTCCGACGACTGCGATCTACGCCGGGTCATCCAGCTGCACTGACCGTGCCCTGCGACCCCGCTTCGCTTTTCCCGGACATCTCAGGCCGCGCCGCCCCCGCTGTGGAGACCCTCCGGCACCGCCGTGCTAAAGGGTCGCTGGCCGCGCCTGCCTACGTGCCCACACCTGCTGATTGAGGACCCAAGAACACTTCTCAAGCTGAGAGTCGCACCGACCTGTGCCGACTCTCCACATCACGAAAGAAGTTCCAGTATCGGGCTCGGGGCCCGCAACGCCTTATTTCCCCGTTCGCAGGAGCCGATCTCTGTGAGTACTGGAACCACAAGTAACATTTGCAAGAGACTACAAAGTATCCATTTGAAGCTACGAACAAAGAACATTTGCCTGCTTTATAACCTGGTGGCCTAGTGAAAACGTTATTGGTCTTGTGATAAGTCTGCTGAGATGTATATACCTACTTTTACATAAAGAAGCGTATTTTTATATATATCCAAGTCTGGTGTCCGTTTCTGGGGGGATTGATGTATTTACTGTGTGTATGATTGTAAGTGCTTAACCAACAACGCCTGAGGAATCGCCTTGGCTGCTCACGCCACGCACCTAGAGGGTGAGCAAGGGTCATTCGCGAGGGGTTATCCTGCGCCCTGACGTGGAGGAGAGGGTTCCTGCTTGACACAAGGGCAACCTTGCGCCAACCAGAAACGCCCGCCTCTAACATTGTTGGCAGCGGGTGGGATTTCGGATTTGCACTTGTAATTTGCATACAGTGAATTATTAATCACCAGATAGTGAGAGCAGACCAAATAACGCAGCCACAGGTTTTAAATTTTTGAACTTTGTTGAGACATCTGCCATTACTGCAACCATGCCTAGCTCACTCTCCGCTGGGAGAGCACTCTCTGTGATTTCTGGAATAGACGAGGTGGATTGGGAGAGACTGGAAGCATCACGATGGAGCAATTGAAAGGCTACAGTGTAATATTCAGAGTCCCCCATGCTGGATTCAAGAGGAAGACCCAGTACACCAAGGCGTTGAGAGCCTGGAAGGAGTCAAGAGACCCACGGAATGCGGGGGACATCGTTCCACCCGACAACCTTGAGGAGCCCAGCAGAGTCCAGTCGCCAGAGGAGCTGGCAGACAGGGCAGCAGACAGGGCACATGCAATGGAGATGGCAAAGTTGGCAGGACAAATGGAAATGGAAAAGCAGAAGTTGGCCCTGGAGGCACAACAACGCCAAATGGATCATGATATCAGATTGAAGGAGTTGGAGCTGAAGGCGAAAAGTTTGGACACCGCTCCTTCTGGTGGCAGCACTCCACCAGTGCAGGTAGAGTCCAAGGTGTACATCCCCAAAGATGTAGTAAAGGAGTATTTTAGAAAGGATGACATAGGGCAGTGGTTTAGAGCCTACGAGGTGGCCATGTCTTCACACCGGGTCCCTGAGAAAGACTGGGGAGCGGGGTTGTGGGGAAGGTTCCTTGCTGAAGGGCGTGACACACTGTTAGATTTACCCTTAGATCTCCAAGCCTCATACCCCCATATGAAGGAAGCTTTAATGAACAGGTATGGGTTAACTCCGGAGCTATATAGACAGCGGTTCAGGGAGACGAAGAAGATCCCTGAGAGTACGTATGTGGAGTATGTGACCTTTTTCTGCAGAGCGCTGGATGGTTGGGTGAAGGGTAGCAAAGTGAATGATTATCAAGGGCTGCTTGATTTAATTGCATGGGAGCACTTGTCCAGTCAATGTTTTCCTGAGCTACGCCAGCACCTGATTGATAGCAAGCTGTCCAACCCGAGGAAGCTTGCTGAGGAGGCGGACCGCTGGCTCAGCACCAGGGTCCACAAGGGTCAAGTGGGAGACTCCGCCAAAGGTGGGCAGGGTCCCCAGCAGAAGAGTGGGGGGGACAGGGGTAAACAGAAAGGGTTCCAAAAAGGCCCCCAAAGTAATCCCCAAGGGAACCATCAGAAGGGTTCTCAGCCTCCCCCACCCCCGCAGTAGAATGGGGCCCCGACAGGTAGACCTGTTCCAAAGGGGCCCTTCAATTGTTATAGGTGTGGTGACCCGGGTCACATTGCAACTGATCCTAAGTGTCGCCTGTTTGGTAAGACCGCACCCACTGGTGCTCCACCCCGGCAAGTAGCTAGTGTTAACTTTGGGGAGGAGGTAGCAGTCCAGGAGGGTGGGGGTCCCGGGAGGATGACCCTAGTCTCGCTAGGAGACAGTGAGATGGTCCCCGAAACCTACTTGCCCTCTAACACTAAGAAATATGGGCAAGTAGTGACCATCAATGGAAAGAAGGTTGAGGCTCTTAGAGATACAGGAGCCAGCGTGACCTCGGTGAGGCAACACCTGGTGTCTCAAGAGCAGATTGTACCCAATGCCTACTGTAGGGTTGTCAATGCTGACAACATAGAGAGTCGTTGTCCAATGGCTCAAGTTCCCTTTGAGTGGGGGGAGGTCTCTGGTACTCTACAAGTCGCTGTGAGAACTGACATGCCTGTAGACTGTCTGCTAGGGAACGACCTGGAGAGCTCCCCTTGGGAAAAGGTGGAGAAGACCACGCATCTGAGGATGGTGGGTCTACCCGACTGGGCGTGCGTGACCACCCGGTCCATGGCAGCCAGTAGGGGTGTTGAGAGGGTCCTGGAGCCTGAGGGAGAGGTCCAGGAACCGGCCTTAGGGAGAAGGCGCAGGAGGCGCGGGAAACCGGCCCCCGAGGTTCCCACGGCCCAGGAGGAAGTAGACCCTGAGGGGGATGCTCTGGAGCCTACCGGGGAACAGATTGCCGAACTGGGAGACTTGCCTGAGCTGACCCATTGGCAGCAAGAAGGAGGTCCCTCCAGGGAGGAATTCTGCAGGGAGCAGAAAGAATGCCCTTCTCTCGTGGGTATGCGGCAACAGGCTGCAGACCAGGCCAATGGTGTTCAGGCCAAAACACATTACGTGTACTGGGAGAGTGACCTCCTGTATTCCGAGCCTAAGGCTGCTGAACCTGGGTCAGCCCGTGTGCTGGTGGTACCCCAGAAGTTCAGAACCTTCCTACTGGGGCTGGCTCACGATGTGCCGTTAGCAGGACATTTGGGGATGGAAAAGACCTATGACAGGCTTGTCACCCACTTTTACTGGCCCCAAATGCACAAGAATTCAGATTCCTACTGCAGAACCTGTCAGACTTGCCAGGCAAGTGGTAAGAGCGGAGGGAAGCACAAGGCTCCTCTGCAACCTTTCCCTGTGGTCGGTACGCCATTCCAACGAGTGGGTATTGATATTGTGGGGCCTCTGGACCCCAAGACAGCCCTGGGCAACAGGTTCATCCTGGTCTTGGTGGACCATGCCACCCGGTACCCTGAAGCCATCCCTCTGAGGACAGTGACGGCCCCCGTGGTGGGACGGGCACTGATGGGAATTTTCTCCCGAGTGGGATTCCCTCTAGAGGTGGTGAGCGACAGGGGGACCAATTTCATATCCACATATATGAAATCCCTGTGGAAGGAGTGTGGGGTGACTTACAAGTTCACCACTACTTACCACCCCCAAGGAAATGGGTTGGTTGAGAGATTCAACCGAACCCTCAAAGGCATGATAATGGGCCTGGACGGTCCAATGAGGCGTAAGTGGGACGTCCTCTTGCCATGCCTGCTCTTCGCTTACCGAGAGGTGCCACAGAAGTCTCTAGGATTCAGCCCCTTTGAGCTTCTGTATGGTCATCCGGTAAGAGGACCTCTGAGTTTGGTAAAGGAAGGCTGGGAGCAATCTCCCAGGAAACCTCCCCAGAATGTATACAGTTACATGCTGGCCTTCCGAAACCAGACTCGGCATTTCAGGCAACTTGCTGAGGCAAATCTGGAAGCCAGCCAGGAGGAGATGAAGCGGTGGTACGACCGGAATGCCACTCTGGTAGAGCTTCAACCTGGACAAAAGGTGTGGGTCTTGGCCCCAGTGGAGCCTTGTGCACTTCAGGATAAGTGGACAGGTCCATTTGAGGTTGTGGAGCGCAAAAGTCCTATCACCTACTTGGTGGACATGCAGTCTCCCAGGAACCCTTTGAGGGTCCTACATGTTAACCGCCTTAAGCCCCACTTAGAGAGGACCGAAGTGGGCATGCTGCTGGCCACTGATGATGGAATGGAAGAGGAGACCGAGCCCCTTCCTGACCTCTTAGTGGCCTCTGAGAAAGATGGGTCAGTGGATGGAGTTAACCTCTCGCCCACCCTGACGCCCGAACAACAGGAAGATTGCCGCCACTTGATGGGGCAGTTTCCAGATAGATTCTCCCTGGTTCCTGGTGTCACAGATTGGTGCGTCCATGATGTGGACACAGGAGACAGCTTACCTGTGAAGCACAAGGCTTACAGGGTAACTGACAGGGTCAGAGCTTGCATCAAGGAGGAGGTCTCCAAAATGCTTGCGCTAGAGGTGGTTGAGTCCTCCAGCAGTCCTTGGTCCAGCCCCGTGGTCTTGGTCCCCAAAGCTGCTGCGCCGGGAGCCACACCTGAACTCCGGTTCTGTGTGGACTACAGAGGACTCAATTCAGTAACGAAGACTGACGCGCACCCCATCCCCAGAGCTGATGAGCTCATTGATCGGCTGGGGGCTGCCCGGTTCCTCAGCACGTTTGATTTAACGTCTGGGTACTGGCAGATCGCCTTGACCGATGGGGCCAAAGAGAGGTCAGCATTCTCTACACCAGATGGGCACTTCCAGTTCCGAGTCATGCCATTTGGGATGAAGAATGCCCCTGCCACCTTTCAGAGGTTGGTCAACCAGGTACTGGTTGGGCTGGATGCGTTCAGTGCCGCCTACCTGGATGACATCGCAGTGTTCAGTGCCACCTGGCCCGAACACCTGCGCCACCTCTGGGAAGTGTTGATGGCTCTGCGCCGAGCAGGCCTCACGATCAAGGCAAGCAAGTGCCAGATCGGGCAGGGTTCCGTGGTGTACTTGGGACACCAAGTGGGGAGTGGCAAGGTGGCACCCTTGCAACCCAAAATTGAGACCATCCTGGCTTGGGAACCCCCCAAGACGCAGACCGCAGTGAGGGCCTTCCTGGGGCTCACTGGGTACTACAGGAGGGTTGTCAAGGGCTATGGAACGATTGTTGCCCCCTTGACAGAGCTGACTTCCAAGAAGCAGCCTAGGAACGTGATTTGGACTGACACCTGTCAGAAAGCTTTCGACACCCTGAAGACTGCCATGTGCACGGCGCCCGTGCTCTTGGCCCCTGACTTCTCCAAGGAATTCCTAGTGCAGACAGACGCTTCAGAGCATGGTGTAGGGGCTGTTCTCTCACAGATGACTGAGGAGGGCTGGGACCAACCCGTAGCCTTCATCAGTAGGAGGTTACTTCCACGGGAAAGTAGGTGGAGTGCAATTGAGCGAGAAGCATTTGCTGTGGTCTGGGCGCTGAAGAAGCTAAGACCCTACTTGTTTGGGTCTCACTTCCGGGTTCAGACGGACCACAGGCCCCTCAGATGGTTGATGCAAATGAGGGGTGAGAACCCGAAGCTGTTGAGGTGGTCCATCTCCCTACAGGGTATGGACTTTACGGTGGAACACCGTCCTGGTACAGATCACGCCAACGCTGATGGTCTGTCCAGGTATTTCCGCCTTAGTGACGAGGAACCCCCTGGGCAAGGGTAGTTCTCCACACATTTCAGCTGGAGGGGCCACGTGTTAGACCTGGCACCTTGGCGTGAGTTTCCCTTCCACTTTTTGATGGTGTGCCTCGATTGTTTTGCTGGTGTTGTCCGCTCAGGGCACTGCGCCACGGCTAATCCGTGCCGCAGTGCAAGTGCTCCCTAGGTAAAGTGTACCTGTAATTGATGTCCATGATTGGTTTATTGGATTCACTGTCAGTCCCCAGTAAAGTGCACCAGGGGTGCCAGGGCTTGTGAATGCCAATGCTGCTGGTGGGCTTGCAGCGCTGGTTGCGCCACCCACAGAAAGCGGCTCTGTAAAATGTGTCTAGGGTCTGCCACCGCAGACCCTGCGTGCAGTCTGGGACTGTCGCGCTGACTGCGCAAGTGCCCCCACTTGCCAGTCCCTGAACCTTCCCTTACCTACATATTAGCCACCCCTCTGGTAGGCCCAAGGGCAGGGTGCATTGTAGGCATAAGGTAGGACATGCCCTGATGTGTGTGGCATGTCTTAGTAGTGAATTACAGCCCTTTTCGTTTTTCACTATTGAAGGCTACCTGCTCTCCATAGGCCAGAATGGGCTGCTGGAGTCACTACACGCTGTGACCCCAGTGGACTCAGAGAGCATGGTAGAATGTCAAGTTTAGTATGCCTGAACTCAGAATAATAAAATACTTCTTGTAGTTAAGTTTATTTTAATATCCTGGGTTTGTAAATACTACTTTTAGAAAGTTAGTATTTACTGACCTGGCCATTCAGTCCGCCTCTGCTGTGTGTATGTGTTCTGCCTGGCAACAGTAAGGAGCAGGGTTGGGGAATCCCCAGAGACAGGTTGGCTGCCAGGTGGTGGGTAGAGAGGTGATACCTGGATGGGTGGGAGGAGTACACCTTGACTCTTGAATAGACCTGTGTTCTGCCACCACAAAGCCGGCGCCGCCCCCTGTGGAGCGGCTGATGTCTCTGCCCTGCTGCTGAAAGGAAAGAGCAGAGTCACCATAACAAAGTGCTCCAGAACTGGACTGAGCCAGGCCCAGGCCCCCTGGCGCTAAAGAACAAAAGAATCATGGTATAAAAGTAGGAGCCTGGCTCCTAAGAAATCAGAATCCTGTTTACCACAAAGAACCTCTGCCCGACTAGAAGGAGAAGAAGACGCTGGAGGAGCTGGCCTGCTGCTTGCCTTGCTGAGAAAGGAGAGGAAGAGACTTACTGAAAAGACTTTGCTACTTTGTGCTTGAACATTCTCCAAGGGCTTGATCTGAGCTTGCCCCCTGAACTGAACCCCAGGACCAGTGGGTTCTCTGTGCTTTTGCTCGTCCTCCAATTCGAGCCGTGTGTGCATCCCGCTGGAAAGAGACTGCGCCCCTCATCGCCCCTCCTAGGGCCGTGACACTCAGAAGCTTGCCTGCCTCAAACCCGTGAGAGCCCCGCTCCGTCCAGAGCCGCTCTCTGTCCCCGGGCCGGGCCGCCTGCATCCCTGTCACCGCCTGCTACTGGAGCGCGCTGACCGCGCTATCACCCCTCCCGCCGGAAGCCGTCCGACGACTGCGATCTACGCCGGGTCATCCAGCTGCACTGACTGTGCCCTGCGACCCCGCTTCGCTATCCCCGGACATCTCAGGCCACGCCGCCCCCGCTGTGGAGACCCTTCGGCACCGCCGTGCTAAAGGGTCGCTGGCCGCGCCTGCCTACGTGCCCACACCTGCTGATTGAGGACCCAAGAACACTTCTCAAGCTGAGAGTCGCACCGACCTGTGCCGACTCTCCACATCACGAAAGAAGTTCCAGTATCGGGCTCGGGGCCCGCAACGCCTTATTTCCCCGTTCGCAGGAGCCGATCTCTGTGAGTACTGGAACCACAAGTAACATTTGCAAGAGACTACAAAGTATCCATTTGAAGCTACGAACAAAGAACATTTGCCTGCTTTATAACCTGGTGGCCTAGCGAAAACGTTATTGGTCTTGTGATAAGTCTGCTGAGATGTATATACCTATTTTTACATAAAGAAGCGTATTTTTATATATATCCAAGTCTGGTGTCCGTTTCTGGGGGGATTGATGTATTTACTGTGTGTATGATTGTAAGTGCTTAACCAACAACGCCTGAGGAATCGCCTTGGCTGCTCACGCCACGCACCTAGAGGGTGAGCAAGGGTCATTCGCGAGGGGTTATCCTGCGCCCTGACGTGGAGGAGAGGGTTCCTGCTTGACACAAGGGCAACCTTGCGCCAACCAGAGACGCCCGCCTCTAACACTCCGCTTAAAATCACAAGCTATATTAATTCTTGAACACCTTTTCTTAGCCCATATGCTAGGCCTTATGTAATCACTTGTTTGCAAACCAGCAGACGTAGCATTAATGCGCACAGAGATGCGGAAACCAGCATACACCCTTCCACACTTTCAATTTCATGGCTTGAATAAATGTATGTACATTATGAACAGGGGAATATTTTAATTCCGAAGCCGAAGGATAATATTGTGAATGCAAATGAGCCCTTATTTCCTTGACGGATATGAAAATATTGCCGTTGTCCAAAGTGGTAACATCTTACCGACTTCGCACCGTTAATGAGGGCCAGGTATTTACATATGTACCTCTGCGCCTCACTAAAAGGCATTTTCTGACGAACGAAGGCATGGCTCCCCATAATTTATAGGAGCACAAATGCTTAAAAATAACCCAAGGGGATGTGGTTATATGCCAATTTCGCAGGGTAAGGCTTTAACGCAACACATGCAACCATGCGAATGTTTGTGAGGGCATCAAACAGTTTGACGAACTGTAACAAAGTGAAAGGAAAAATAATTCTTTTGTGCACCTACATTCAGTTTTGATGTGCAAATAACATGATTCAGTAATCGAAAACAGCGTTCGCATTTTTTTGCATGTGAGTTTACACCCATAAACTGATGTCATTACACTGCCGTGACAGTTTTCTATAACACCTTCTCAGGCACGGCTATCAGTTTGCAGCACCCTGCTGAGAGCCGTCTTTGTACCTCGTGCACCTCACCTAAATATCACAAAAAAATCTAAATAGGATCTGCACCATCTAAACCCTGCACTCACAGTCCTGCCAAGTATCACGCATCAGGCGTGACAGGAATGCATTTCAGTGTGATGATCCGCATTACCGCACTAAAATGCATTGTCACGCATATCTACTGTGACTCTGAAAGCACAAAGTGTGGCAGCTACAGCGCGCCGCGCCCCCAGTGTCGTGCACTGCGTGAGCTGTGAGGTCAGGAACTTCTGGCAGCCTCACAACTCACTCAACTGCACTATTGTCATCATTCCCTCGCGGCGCGGCTCTGACGTCATGATCCAATGACTAGAATGCCAGGCCCTGTCAGGTTGTGCTACTTTGCAGCTCCGCGGGGGATGGCACATCCTGCTACTGGAGCGGGTGGGGAGTTTTGAGGAAGGTGCGCCTCCGTGCTGACCGTTTTGCTGGTGGTGCCGCAAATTGAATGATGGCTGTAACGTCCGGATCCACCCTCGAAAGGATACACGGACACAAGTTGAAGTATTTCAGGGTTTATTCCGGAGAGGGCTTACAGTGTACACTCTCCCAAAATGCACGTGTGCGTGCACAGTATACGTCAGGCACCGTGTTGGGTCACGTGGTCGCCCGACGACTAGACTGCGACACCACACATCTCCGCCCTTAACAATAACAGCAAAAGGAGAACATGGTGAACTTACATCATTCACAACAACGTATATTGTGTAATCTGTGGGTAATGGGAAGTCCTGTGTGTGGTGCTTCCCGGGAGAGGGGAGCAGGTGGGGAAGGGTGGGGTGGTAGGGATATAAGGAGGATGTCCTGAATGGGGGGTAGTGGTGGTGCGATAGCAGGGCTACATTTCAAACTCGTTGTATCTCTTGGGGCGCACCACTACTCTGCCTGTGCGAGTATGTGTGGAGAAGGCTTGCTCTTCAGCTACTTCTCGTGTCTGTGATGAGGTCTGTATGTTGTTCTGTGTCTGCTTCTCTTTGTGTGCTGTGGGAATGCCCTGCCTTGTGTCTGGGTTGTCATTGAATTCCTGAAGAGGTGGTTGCTGAGTAGGAACATCGATGTTCCTTCCTACTGTGGTCTCTGTATCAACCCCTGTCCCCCTCATGGTGCTGGTAGGTCTGGAGTCCACCGGCGGCGGGGCCTCTGGTGCGTCTGCATCCTCACCGTTGTAGCCTGTGCTGGTGGGAAAGCTGGCTTTGTGCCACTGTAGTACCATGTTGCATTTCGCCATCCGGCATTGAGACCACACTTTGCCGTCACTTAGTAGCGCCGAGCGAGAATAGAGTAAACTTTTTGAGCCTTTTCAATGTTGCTTCGAACTACGGCCGGAGACCATTTGCTCTGAAGTTTCATATTCATCCATGCAAGGTTTTCCTTCGTGAATGGTTCTCTTCCTCGCAGTATCAAGAACGGGCTATAGCCCGTCACTGTGGGCGTGATGCGATATGCCCAGAGCGTGTTCTGGAGCTCTCTTTCCCAGTTCCTGCCCGCGCTGATGGCCGCCTGAACCGATCCCATGACGACACAGTTGAACCTTTTGGCTTGGCCGTTGCTGGCGGGGTGGTATACAGGCGTGTGGTTGGTCTTGATGCCATTTCTGCATGTGAACGCCGTCCACTTCTCATTGATGAACTGTGGCCAGTTGTCGCATGTGATGACTCTCGGGATCCCTTCTCTCAGGAAAGCGCCGGTGAGGAAAGCGATGACCGCATCAGTGTCCACTTTTTCACAGACCTGAATCTCTGACCATTTGGAGTACCTGTCGACTAAGACGATGACATATTTGAGTACACCCCAGGAGTCGAGGATGGGACCCAAAATGTCGAGGGATAACTCGCCCAAGGGGTTGACAGGAGTGGCGAATTCGCCCATAGGAGGCGTCAGGAGCGTCAATGACTTGTCTGCATTGGCGCAATGCATGCACCCCCGTACGTACGCTTCCACAGCAGCGTCGATGGCCGCTCATCAATATGACTGTTTTAACCTCCTTTTGGATTTCACGATGCCCAGATGGTCATCATGCATGTTGTCCAGAATGCGGTCTGTCAGTGCTCTGGGGGGTATTACTTTGTCTCTCCTGAGTAAAAAGACTGTGTCGTCGCTGAGGGACAATTCATCCCGGATTTTCCAATATTTCTTGCTTTCCTCAGTCAAGTGCTTTTTGACAGGCCACCCTTGTGTGACGAAGGATTTCACCTGTGACAGTGCGGGTCAGTGTTGTAGGCTGAGATCCAGTCCTGAGCGCTAATGACGAGTTCATGGTTCGCAGTGAGGGCGACCTGGAAGTCATCCCACTTGCTGGGGTCAGAAGCACACTCCATAACGGTGGTGCGGCTGAGGAAATCCGCCACTTTGTTTTTTTGGCCAGGAAGATACTCTATGTCATACACAAAGTCAAGAAGTTTAAGCAACATTTTGGCAATGTGTGGAGTCGCTGTAGCGTGGCCACTGGACGTTAAGACCTTGATTAGTGGCTTGTGGTCTGTTCTGAGGGTAAAGCGGGAACCCCAATGATACTGCCGAAATTTCACCATGGCCCAAGTGGAAGCCAACATCTCTTTCTCAATGGTGCTGAATTTTTCCTCGTTGGGTGCAAGAGCACGGGAGGCGAAGCTGAACGTGGTTTCCGTGCCATTGGCTGCGGGTTGCGATAAGACCGCCCCTAGTCCTTTGTCACTGGCGTCTGTCGTCAATATGCTGGTGGCAGAGCTGTCAAAACAGTGTAAGGGGATGGCATCACATATGTCTCTTTTTACGGTCTCGAACTCTCGGTCTGCTTCCGGTGTCCAACAGAAGATGGTCTTGTCCTTCAGGAGCTGGCGCATGCTGTGGGTTTTAGTTGCAAAATGTCTGACGAATTTGCTGTAAAATTCCGCGAACCCCAGAAAGGAACAGACATCTTCCTTAGTTTGTGGCTTGGGCGCTGACTTGATGGCCTCCACATTCACCTTTTTCAGAGAGATGCCATTTTCACCAATTTCATGCCCCAAATATGTGACGGTGCGTAGGCCGAACTTGCACTTAACCAGTTCCGCGGTGAGGCCGTTTTACAACAGCGTCTTTAACACCTTGCGGAGTGTGATGTCGTGCTCCTGTTTGGTGGTTCCCATGATGAGGATATCGTCCTGAAAGTTAAAGACGTTGGTGCAGTCTTTGAATAGTTTGTGCATCAGTTTTTGGAACACAGACGCTGCGGAGGCCAGTCCAAACGGGAGTCGCCGAAATCTATAGCAGCCAAACGGTGTGATGAATGAGGTCAAAATCCTGCACGGAGGGTGGAGCAGAATCTGGTGGTATGCCGCCGTTAGGTCTACTGTGGAGAACCACTTGATCCCCTTGGTCTGGGCCAACAGTTTGTCGATGCGTGGAAGTGGGAACTTGTCCACCAGTATATTTTTGTTCAGTTCTCAGAGGTCAATGCATAGGCGCACCTTGCCATTCGGTTTGCGTGCCACGACTAAAGGTGCTAACCATTCACCGCTTTCAATGGCCTCGATGATGCCGTTATCCTCCAACCGTTGTAATTCCAGCTGCATGACCTCTCTACAATTGAATGGGATGTTTCTTACTTTGTGACTGACCGGTGTAGCGCCCACCTTGAGCACTATCTTGTGTGTGAATTTGACAGTCGGCCAATCATCCCTCCAAAAATGTTGAGGAACTCCGCCTGCAAATCAATGCCTATGGGCCTGGAAGGTTCATCCGTCATGAGGACATGGGTTTCTCTGTTGGGGTTCAATTGTATACCCAATGCTCCTTGGTCAAACCATCCAAGCACAGAGGGACCCTTCTCAGCTATGTATAGTTTTCCTGTGGTTTCCCTCCCTTTGAACTCAAATGTTAACTGTCTAACCACGTCAGATCACCCTGCCTTCATTTCCCCCTCTCACCTCGGACGGGTTTGATAAACTTGCTTTGCAAGTTAAATCTGGATCTCCATCTGATCCAGTAAGGCCTGCTCTCTTTCGAGACCAGACCTTTATGGGACGCCCCGTTGTGCGTTCCCTTGTCAACCTCTCCCTGGAGTCGGGGGTAGTTCCAACTAAATGGAAGCAGGCGGTAGTGTCCCCGATCATCAAAAAACCCTCCTTGGACCCGTCTAAGCCTGAAAGTTTTCGCCCCATTTCACTGCTACCTTGGCCGGCAAAGTTGACAGAGGCCCATGTCAATCTGGCCCTGTCAGAACATCTATCCCGGACCAATGCCCTTGATCCCACACAGAATGGTTTCCGTGCTGGTCACAGCACGGAGACCGCTCTCCTCGCAATGGTGGAATATCTGCGTGCAAGGTTGGATGCGGGTCAGACGGCGGCGCTGATATTGTTAGATCTCAGCGCCGCCTTCGACACGGTATCTCATAGCATCCTCCTGCATCGGCTTGAGGAGATCGGTATCAGTGGTCTGGCGCTGCAGTGGTTCCGCTCCTTCCTGGACAACCGCTCCTTCTGTGTGGCCATTCCCCCCTTTTCGTCCAGTTTCCAGCCTCTGGCCATGGGGGTTCCGCAAGGGTCCTCGCTAAGTCCCACGTTGTTCAACCTTTACGTGAGACCGCTGGCTGATGTCGCGAGGCAGTGGGGCCTAACTTTGGTCTCATATGCCGATGACACTCAGCTGGCGGTTACTCTTAGCGGGGATGTACAACAAGATGCCCCTAGGTTTCAGTCTGGACTGAAGGCGGTGGCTAGCTGGTTGACAGAAAACTGTCTCCAGCTTAATGCCACTAAAACGGAGGTAATGGTTGTTGGGAAGGGAGTGGAGCTTTGGGGCGATCAGTGGTGGCCTCCTGAGCTGGGCCCCACTCCGACCCCAGTGTCGGAGGTGAAAAATCTGGGGGTCTGGTTGGACGTTGGCCTTACCTTTATAGGACATACCAAAAAAACGGCAGCCTGTTGTTTTGGTCTGTTAAGAGGACTTAGACCAGTTCTTAAATATTTCGATGCCCCAACCAGACAGCTTGTAGTCCAGGCTACTATCATCTCTCGCCTGGACTACGCTAGCTCTCTTCTGGCTGGGGCTCATCAGGCTGAGTTAACCCGCCTACAGCGGGTTCAAAATGCTGCGGCTAGAGCCATTGTTGGCCTACCCAGATTTTGCCCAGTGGCGAATGTCCTCCGCTACCTGCATTGGCTCCCTGTAAGGAAGCGTATTCTTTTCAAGGTCCTCTGCTTGGCCTTTAAAATATTAAGAGGTATAGGCCCTGAAATCCTGTCCAATTCTATTTCCTTCTATGTCCCCACCCGTAGCCTCCGATCTCAGGGTCAGGCCCTTGCTGTGGTCCCTAGATTTAGACTCAGTCGGATGGGGGGTCGTTCCTTCAGCGTGAAAGCTGCACTAATTTGGAACACCCTCCCAGTTGAAGTCCGTCAGTTAGACGATCTGCTGTCTTTTCGGAGAGCTATTAAAACTTTTTTGTTTTAGCTGTTCATTTTAGGTTTTTTCTTTTCCTGTTGTGTTGTGTTTCTCCTTGTCTCTGCGCCGGGATGCTCCTTGGCTGGAGTAGCTGTGCGCATAATAAATTAATATAACATAACATAACATAACATAAACCCTACCATAGGGATTCTGTCCCCTGTGTAAGTGACAAGGTGTACATCTGTGGGGTGTGGGTGGCTTCCTATGGTGTCTGCAAAGTCACTTTCCCAAATGACCCTTTGTATGATCGTGAACAGGGTCCCAGAATCTGCTACCATGGAGATTGGAACGCCACCAGTGGTCAGTAGGCAGAGGGTTTGCTTCTAGCTTTACAGGTAATCCCCATTACTCGGTCATCAATACACAGGATGCACTCGTCATCACTCTCGCCCTCCCCTGTTTCTGGTTCTGACTCATACAGTACACAGTTCACTGAGGAGCTGCTGGGCCTTCTCCTGCAAACTTTGCCGAAATGTCCCACTACCCCACAATATGAACTTTTGACTCGATAGGCTGGACAGCGTTTATCATTGGCCATGTGTGTGTGGCTACTGCATCTGTAGCATGAACCTTTTTTTCCGGGGAAGGTCTGGCGGGTCCAGAGGTGTTCTTGGTGGGTCGTCTGCTAGTGCCTTGGTTAGCTATGGGCGCAGGTCTGTCTCTTGTCCCTCTAGAGTCTGTAACTTTACATATCGCTGGTTTAGTGTTTCTCTCTTCCGCACAACGTTTAGACAACTACGCTTTCTTGACGATCGCTATAATTTTGTGCAGGTGCGCGTCACCACTCACCCACAGCTTTTCGTGAAGGTGACCAAATTTGCAGTTGATAGCCAGTTTTTTGAGTGCTGCGACGTAATCATCTACAGTCTCTGAGTCACTCTGTTTTCTTTGGAAGAAATTGTACATGTCTATGGCTGCACAGATCACTTGCTAGTAGTGGTTGTCGAGGTCTTCCAGGGCGTGTTGGAACACGTCTTCATCTGTTGCGACCCTTGGCTTCTTCACCATATTCTCGTAGACTCCTAATCCTTCAGAACCTAGGTTGTGTAATAGTATCTTCTTCCTGCGTTTACTGGAAAACTCTTCCTCACCTTCATCTTCTAAGGCAGACAGGTAGTTGAGGAAGTACCCCTTCCAATTAGCCCATTTCATGGCTGGCTCCCCCGGTTTAGAGAGGAAAGGTACTGGATTGGTGAGAGAGAATGTTTGGGCGCACATTGTGGTAGGTCGTGACGTGTCTGTTGGACGATTCCGTTACTTCACACTGGTGAGGGACTTGACATGCGGCGGAAGTGGCCGGTGTGGCCGGGAGACCCCGTAGTTAAGGGCCTGTTTGCCCTGTGTATGGCTGGGGGGGGCGGTGCATAGCGCTGGACGTTGTCCCCCCTCCGGTGGCGCTGCGTGGTGCGTGCTGCATGTAATGAGGCCAGCTGGCAGGTGCAACGAATGTGTCTCATGGGACACTCTGCTGGGTATACTGTAGCAGGGTTGGATCGCAGTCTGCAGGGTGAGGCTCACCGTGTGGAGGCTATGTGCCGAAGAAAGGAGTCCCCTGGAGATTCAGGCTGTATGCAGGTGCTCACTCCATACAGGGGTGGAGGTGAGCGGCGGAGTTGGAGCGCCTTGCTGGCCTTTATCGTGCAGGGCTGAGGGGGCTGCAGGGTGCACTTGCACTATGGATCTCTGTAGCAGAGGCGGGGACTTGCTCTTTTGGCTGTGCAACACGTTGCAAGGTGCTTCTGGAGGACTTCAGGCTTCACGTCGATCGGGGCTGTACTGGGTCTCCCCAGTCCGGATGGCAGAAATGCGGCGCTCTTCAGCGGGAGTGCAGCGATGCAGAAGGCACTTGCGGCAGGTGCGAGTCCGCTCATCACCAGTATGTAAAGTCCGGATCCACTCTCAAAAGGATACACGGACACAAGTTGAAGTATTTCAGGGTTTATTCCGGAGAGGGCTTATAGTGTACACTCTCCCTCAATGCCCGTACCAACATCCCGTACGCGTGCGCAGTCTACATCAGGCACCGCATGGGGTCACGTGGTTGCGCGACAACTAGACTGAGACACCACAATGGTGCCGACGTTCACAACGCTGCTGCAGGCACCTCGCACTGACCAGGGCTGTTGCTGTGCATGTAGCTCAGCTGTTAATTTACCCCCGGGCCCCGCCGAAATTATTGCAGCCACCTTCACTATTTCTAAATAATAACCTAGTTAGGACCTCATTCAGACTTAAGCTACTGAGTCGCCAAGCTACTGGAGTGTCGAGTACCTGTCACCTGTCACCTCTGACCCTGCAGCCTCGTGACCAACTTGGACTTCTCCTCTCAAATGACGTGCTCCCTAATCTACTGTGGCACGCGGTCGCGGTGGAGATTCAGTTGGCTTTTTCACAAGAACCCCAGAGCGAAGGAGGTTTCCGGCAGGGCCTTATTTACTTGACACTATTCAGCTAGTTTTCCAAACGCTCTAGGACTTTTCTCCCAGGGCGTGTTTTCTTTTGCAGTTTTATATGGCGCAAACGCGACCTGATGGTATTGAGGGGCATTACTTGTGCCACAGTTACGTTACAAGGGCACATTCATTTGTTGTTTGGCATGTGGAAATTAAGGGATTTTCCCAGAATCACAAGATTTTGGGCCGGTTCGCCGAGACTCGAGCCTGGTTCCCATTGCCAAAGTCAGCAGCCATTGATCATTTTTCCATGACCAGCACCCCAATGTGCTACAGAAAAAAAACACAGCAGATTTGGTTTGCCCCCTTATGTAATGCCTAATTGTAGCAGCAGACACCTCACACCACTCCTGCAAGGCTTCTATGATGATGGAGCTACTGTACAATTGTGATTCTCCTATTACCATGACCAGAGAATCTGGATTTCATTAAAGACATGGAGGCTAACATTATGCATTAATCTTTTAATGCAACTTCAAGTACAGCCACTTTAAAGTTACATCATAAAGGAAAACTTCTAGAATAAACACGTGTAACTAGGCAACAGCAGCACAGAGATCAGCCTCTTTTAAATGCAGTGAGAGCAAGGAAAACAGTTGTTCCAGAGGCAATGAAGCCCAAAAGCTGGCATCATGCACGAAAGGCCACTCCTTGGAACAGAGGAAGGCGAGGTGTCGAGTGCTGCTTACAACGGATCGTGAAGAAGAGCCAATCAAGACGAATTATCTGAAAAGGGACAAAATATTAGGAAATTGTACTTAACACCCTATGTAAAGGGGCAAAGAAACAGTGGTAAATTATATTATATTACACATTACACAATTAAAAGGCAAAATACTGTGAAAAAGTGAGTTATATTGTAATTAAATCAAAGCATTACACATGACAATCGAAGAGATGTTAAAATCTACTCCCGGGAGGGAGGGTTGGGATAATGTTAGCCTCCGTGTCTTTAATGAAATCCAGATTCTCTGGTCATGGTAATAGGAGAATCGCAATTTCATTACAAGACCGGAGGCTACCATTATGCATGTTGGTAGTCAAGAAGAACTACATCTGACATGTGTTCGACAGGTTTGCAGTAATGTTCTGCAAAGGTATAGGAACTTGACCAGTCTGCTACTTTGAGGATATCATCCAACTTGCCTCCCTTCCAAAAGGACTTACTAGCCATAGCCCCTCTTAAGGAATGTGCCTGAAATCTAGACAGATCGATGCCTGCTAATTGCATAGCTATTTTAACCCACCTAGCTATGGTAGAAGAAGAGACAGGTTTGAAGGGCTTAACAAAGGATATAAGGAGTTGGGTTACACCAGTGGTGCGAAGAGGATCCATCCTTAAATCATACTCTTTCATGTAATCCACCACACATCATTTTTTACAAGTGTCAAACCAAGGGTAAAAAATCATATCAGACATCGTTGTAGTCCTCTTGATAATTTTGAATCTGATGCCGAACGCGTTATAGGATCTGTTGGATATTTCCAAGGCTTTAACGTCCGAAACTCTACGGCAGGATATCAGACAAAGGAGAGTAGCTAGTTTGATGGAGAGAGACTTATTATTTAACAAGTTATTATCCGGCCAGTTACAAACGAGATCAAGTAGTAACCTAACGTCCCAAAGGGACTCATATTTAGGTTTTGGAGGTCTTTTAAGCCTGATACTTTTCGTAATTCTGCAAATAATAGGGTTCTTGCCAATAGTTCTACCATTAAGGAGGGAATGACCAGCGGAAATGGCAGATCTATAACAGTTAATAGATCTATAGGAAAGACCTCTTTCAAATTCTTCTACAAGAAAATTGGTTACATGCACAACAGGGGCCTCCACGGAATTCAGGTTCCTTTCCAGGCACCAACAAACCCATCTTTTCCAGATGCCATTGTACCTATAGTGTGTACCAGGTGCCCAAGATTCTTGGAGGAGAGAAGAAGCTTGCGCCGAAAGTCCAGAGATTTCATTGGCTTGCCTGACACTTTCCAGGCAAGAAGGTTCAAAGTCCCGTTCAGAATGAGCGGGGGATCCAAATCGTCTATGTCTCTTAGGAGGCCTGGAGATGCTGGAAGTAGAAAGGGTGTGTCGTAAGCTAATTCCAAGGTTGTTGGGAACCACGCTTGGGACGGCCAAAAGGGGGTCACTAGGACTATTGATGATCGTTCCGTCCTCAGCTTCTGAAGGATGCGTTGGATCATCGCAAAGGGGGGAAAAGCGTATCCCCGAATGTCTTTCCAATGCTAGAGAAAGTCGTTCCCTGCTAGGGCACCCGGGTCTGGCAACCAGCTGAAGTATCTTGGAAGTTGGGTCGTGAGTCTGCTTGTGAAGAGGTCTACTTCTAGGGGACACCAAAAATAATCTAGACAGTTGAATACGATTGAGTTTAATTTCCAATCGGTGTGATGTACGAGGACCCTTGAATTCCAATCCGCACAGACATTTTTTAGGCCGGGAAGGTTTTCTGCTCTTAATGAAATTTGGTGTTCCAAGCAGAACATCCATAGTTTTTTGGCCAGGTTGGAGAGGTCTGGTGACCTCGTTCCCCCTAGGCGATTTATGTTAGCAACAGCTGCTATGTTGTCCATCTTGAGGAGCGCTGACTTCCCTTGAAGGGATTGTTTGAAGCTCATTAGGGCATAGAGCCCGGCGGTTAACGCCAAGAAGTTTATATGATGTAAACTCTCCGAATAGGACCATGTAACCTCCAGTGCTCTGATTCTGAAAACAAGCACCCCAGCCATGAAGGCTGGCATCCGATTCCAGTACGTAATCCGGGGAAGACCCAAAAATGGCTTTCCCATTCCATGCGTCTAGATTCTCCAACCACCAAGTCAGTTCCTCCTTTGACTCTGAGTCCAGGTGAATTTTGTCTCTGTACCAAAGGCCGGAACGGAGGGCCCTCCCTTTGAGTCTTTGAAGGGCTCGGTAATGTAGCGGGCCTGGAAAGATAGCTTGGATAGATAATGAAAGGAGGCCCAGAAGTCTGGCTAGTTCCCTTAAGGTTAGGAGATCTGATTTTAGAATGTGGCGTATCTCTTTGCGAATCTTGGAAATCTTCTTGGTGGGAAGTAAAAGCATAGACTTTACGGTGTCTATCGTGAAACCAAGGAACTCTAGAGACCTCGAGGGAGTCATGATGGATTGCTCCCTGTTTATAATAAAGCCTGTACTTTCTATCAATTCCACAGTAGTGTTTAAGTCTTTGAGAATTTGAGAGTTGTCTTGAGACATGATGAGAATGTCGTCTAGATAGATCATGAGGCAGACACCCCTCTCCCGAAGGACCGTGGTAATGGCCTTCATAACTTTGGTGAAGCACCAGGGGGCCGAAGATAGGCCAAAGGGAAGAGCTTGAAACTGGTATAGATGGTTGTCCCAAGAAAATTGAAGGAAGGACTGGGATTCCTGTGCCATAGGAATAGTGAAATAGGCGTCTTTTAGATCTAATTTGACTAGCCAGTCTTTCTCTAGGAGCATGTCCCTGAGGAGATGGATACCTTCCATCTTGAAATGATTGTAAGTGAGATACTTGTTCAACTCTCTAAGATTTATTACCGGTCTCCACCCTTTGTCCTTTTTTTCCACAAGGAAGATATTGCTTATGAAATTCTTGCGATCCCAAGGAACTTCTAGAATTGCACCTTTTGATAACATTGAATTTACTTCCACCGCAACGATAGAGTGTTGGTTTAGCATCAAGTTTAAGACTTGGGGAGTTGAAACCTGGAAGGGTTTTTCCGTGAAGTCTATACTGAAGCCTTGAACTGTCTCTAAAAAACAAGGATCGTGTGTGATTTGCTCTCAAACGTGAAGGAAATGTTTTAGGCGACCCCCTACTCTTAGAGTTAAAGAGGAAGGATGAAGAGGAAGTGTACTTACTTGTTGAGTTGGAGTTGTTGATGCCTCTGGCTCTCGAGCCTCTTGAACGGAAGGAACCACCTCGTTGTGGGAAGAATGAGGAGTTGTGTTGGTAAGCTCGACCGAAACCTCTTGATTTTGAGAAGGGTCTTTGGAAGAGACTGCCGGCAGAACGACCCCTTCTGCCGGCCCTAGCAAAAACATTAGAGTTGAAAACTCTGCGCATGTTGGCTTGGGCCTTATCAAGAGCTGTAAAGGTTTCTACATACTTCCCCAAACCTTTAATCATGTCTTCCCCGAAGAGTAGACCATTAGGGTTAGAAGAGGATTCCTTCTCTGCCATGTCGCAGAGCTTTGGGTCAATTTTAGACAGGACTACTTTTCTCCTCTCAGCATTGAGAGATGCGTTAGCATTACCGAGGAGGATAAGAGCCCTTTGGCTCCAATACCCGTAGGAGATCAATGTTAGGTTGTGTTCCCTTGATATAGCTCTCCTCAATTAGATCGATCATGCGGCACAAGGAGCCGAGCATGTCAAGCATGCGGTCCTGGCAACTTTTGAGGGAGCGTTCAATTCCCTTCCTAGGGTCTCTGCTCAATTTGAATAGGAACCTAATAAGTTCGGGATTCAGGTTAGGAGTAAGGCAATATTTGTCTTGGATGATGGGTCATGGGCATTCTGCTTTAAGAATGTTCCTTGCCTCTCTTTCCAAAGGGTATTTGATCCATCTCTTAATAAACTTGGCTACATGATTTTGGGGCCACCATTGGGAGCTCCTAGGATGCTGTATGTTGTCAGGGGAAAACATTGCCCGCTAAGGGGATCAAGAATAATCTGTTTAGAAGAGGAGGGGGGTTCTTCCTCGGACAAAATCATGGTCGATATCATCATCGATCTGATCTAGGTCAAATATATATTCGTCTAGTGACTCATTAGAGGTGTCATTAGGTAAGCGGGGATCTGTATTGGCACTTTGGTACAGTGAGCCGCTTAGGGCATCCAAATGAGATGTGCCGTTGTTGGCACAGAGTCTTTTTGGGGCGCGTAGGCCTCCCGTAATATTTGAGGAGCTTAGTCCTCCTTCTGGTCCTGAGGCGCGTAGGCCTCCTAATATATTCGAGGTGCTTGGACCTCCCATGGTGCCTTCGTTTTCTAGACTGTTGCATTTTTTTGTTTTTTACCTCCCATCTTGACCGGTTTATCAGAGTGCGCTCCAAGGAGTGTAGGAGGGGGTCTCTTACCTGCAACAATCTTATTTATAGTCTCCCTCATACAAGTGTGTAATTCTTTATGTATTTGCTTAATAAGCTCCACATTGGTATTTGGAGCGGGTAGCTGGGTCTGAGAGTCATCGGACTCAGCATCAGACATGATAAAGGTTAAAGGGGAGGTCTACTTGGAAGTTAGAATTATAGAGGGTAAGTAAGTACAATTTAATACGTATAAAAATAGTTTTAGTTATAATGGGTTCAAATAACTAGAATAAGTAATCGTTTTGAAACAGGAATCTGTTAATGGGAATATAAAACTAGATTTATGTGTCCGGAGAGAAAAGTTAACGAGCTCTCAACCACCGGTAATCAGATGTTGAAGAAAACAGTGTTGCCAGGTAACAAGGGTTGTGGAGAGGACGTGCCTGCGTGATGCGGGTCGCTGCTAAGGGTGTATCCTCTAATACGGAGGCCTCTTCTACGACTCCGCGTTAATACTTTTTTTTTTTTTTTAGCTTTAAAATTATGGCTTGGAGAAACGCGCGCCTAAATAGACACCGAAGGCGCGACGGTGGTGCGGCGCGGCCGGCAGTCTGTACATTGGAGCTGCGGGGAAGGGGCCGCGCCGAACCGACACGCGAAGTAAGGGTGTGGAGATCTTATCTTGTGGCGGCAGAAGCAGGAGAGAGGGTGTCTCTCAAGTGAAAAACGGAACGATGCATTGAATGAAAAGGTAATGGAGCGTCTACATTGAGACTATAAAACGGCAGTATTAACATCAGTCAATAAAAAGGCAGTATTAACATTCTAGGTTATATAATAGAATTAGTAAAACAGCAGTAAAAAAACCTCTTAGGCTATATAATACACGGTAAAAACTGTAGTATTAACATCTTAGGCTATATAATAGACAGTAAAAGCAATTAAAATGGTGATTTAAACCAAGCGTAAGAAAGTAAGGGTCTACAAGGGTTTCAGGAGATAATCAGGAATACAACTAAGTAAACCAAGTAAGAAAAAAAGTAGTACAGTGACAGGATAGTAAAAACACAACTTATCTGTCTTGAAGCCGCATTTAAAAGAGGCTGATCTCTGTGCTGCTGTTGCCTAGTTACACTTGTTTATTCTAGAAGTTTTCCTTTATGATGTAACTTTTAAGTGGCTGTACTTGAAGTTGCATTAAAAGATTAATGCATAATGGCAGCCTCCGGTCTTGTAATGAAATTCAGCATCGAACACACCGCTGTACACAATCTCTGAATGAGGAGTTGCGGTACTGTGGGGTGCTAAGATGTAAGACATATTTTGTAGCCATCAGTTTTCGGTGGATGTCCCATTACCTGCCATCGCTACATGACAGCTTTCTGCTGTTTGGAGTCATCCTCTAATTGCATCATAGGCAAGCAATCACCAGGCAGTTCCACGGAGCTCAAATGCCACTTCAGGTTGCAAGGGCACTAGGTTAGTGCCTTTCCATTTCTGGTACTTAGCAGCAGCTAGGGGCATATTATCAAGCCAGGCGATAAAATTATCGCCGCTTTAGCGGCAGAAAACTGCGGCTAAAACGGCGATAATGGGCTTGATAATATGCTGTATGGAATTCCAATTGAAGCCCATGTTAGATTTCCTTCACATTTAACATGGGCTTCAATTGGAATTCCATAGAGCATATTATCAAGCACATTATCGCCGTTTTAGCGGCAGTTTTCTGCCGCTAAAGTGGCGATAGTTTCTCGTTGCTTAGATGGGTGTAATTTCTGATATTTATATGTTTTATCTTGTCTTCATTGCTTGATTTTGCTCGCGGGAAAGTGTCACTCACAGTCTTACAAATGTCACTCATAATTACACTGAAATTATGAAAATGTCACACACAGCAATCTGAAACCTTGGCAGCTATGCACTTACCGAGGGAGCCATCTATCTGGTGAGGATCATCATTGTATAAACTCTACAAACATCCCATGAGTATGCTCTGATTCTACATTGAAGCAATTCTGCTGCAAGGAGAGAGAGCGAGAGTTCAGAGGTGGAAATACCTTGCAAAATGGTAGATATGCATTAACCTCAGCAAAGCACATTGCCACTCTGCATACTGGCAAACATTTTCTCTTTTCAAGAGCAAATGAAAATTTGCATTGAGGGGGAAATTATGAGGGAATGCTCCTAAAATGTATTAGAATATAGGAGGATGTGTTTCTCCGGTGGGAAAAACTATTCCCCCACGGAAAAAAGGTTAGCAAAGGTCTGTGCCATTTGTCGGTAATTTCTGAACGTGAACATAAGCACTTGTGAGTTTACTAGTGAGAAAATTGCTCTTGAGAAAATATTGACAGTGACCGCTTCAGAAAAATACTTCTGTGACCCTGCGTGATTTATGAAAATATTGTAAATATAGTCCAGCCATAGCAGGAAGTGTGCAGGAGTAAATTCCTGGATTATCTTTACCCAAAGAAAATAGCTTTCACTGAGCACCCTAAGCGATAGGGAAAGGTAATTCATCTGTGCAATTTGTGCCATTTTATGGAAATGTAGGGCCAGATTTACAAGAACTGGCGCATCTCTGCACTAGTTAAGATGCGACGGATGCGTCGCTTTTACAATGTGGCGCGCCGTGGCGCATGGATAGAAAGATGCGTGTCGCATCTTTTGTCATAAGGGCAGCGCATTGCTGGAGTCGTGTCGCAAGCGCGTCGCAACTCCAGCAATGCTCAGGGACGGCCTATACTTCATATGCTGCGTCACTCCTTACGCCTGCTTCAAGCAGGCATAAGGTTTTGACGCAGTGGTGTCGTAAAAGTGACTCAGTGAAATCTTGTAGGCTTTCTTGTGTCGGAACTCCCACCCTGCATACATTATACCTGACACAGGTATAATGTAGTGCAGTGCTTTAAAACGTTACGCATCTCCCTAGATGTGTCACATTCTAAATATGTCGCAACGTGGCACATTGTTTACGACACCGCTGCTTCACAAAAGTGTTGCAACGACGTCATAAAAGTGTCGCAAGGGGCTTGTAAACCTGCCCCGTAGTACATAAGTCTGATGTCTTACCAGAGAAGTCTCGAAATCTCTGTGGTCAGGGAGGGAGACACATGGTGGGGTGGCCAACTATGACCATGTGAACAGCACCCCCCGCAAAATGTGATGAGGGGCCCCTAAGTCTCTCGTATCCCACAGATATTCATTGTACTTGCATGAATGGGGGCCCCTGAAGGATTGGGTGCCTCCTGAAGGGTTGGGACCTCCCTGCACCGCAGGGGCTGCTGAGGCCTGCATTACCCCCTGCATGTGAAGCAGAATCATACACAGGGAGCCAAGCACCTTTTATTGAAAGGATATAAATGTCCTTCGAGAAGAAATTCTTCAGACACCTCTATCGTCACCCCAGTTGCAATATGGATATGCACATACTCATGAGGGTGCCTTATTTCAACACCACGACCAAACTAACTTGATTGCACTGGTGTGGTTTTATTTTGAATTGACGTTCGCACTGGCCATCATTTTTACTAGCATCAGCCCAAATGTGGGTGCACATGTGGGTGAAATCAATGCAGTGCACATAATGCGGAGTGAAATTGCCTCAGGACAGTCTTTGTAATCAGGTCACGGGTCAACTAACTGTTTACATTGTTCTGATGTTTGGAATTGTGGTTTCATAAAATATATATCCGTTTTTTTCATTAAATAAATTGCAATGATCCCTTGACTATTTCTAACAGTTAACTATTTCTCTAACATTTGCATGTAGTAGCACAGTGAAAACACCTACCAATGAACACCACACCAGTTTAGTAAAATAAGTCAACTTTAACTAAACCAACAAGATCAAAAATGACAAAAATCCAACATGCAATACTCTTAAAAATAGTTACTGTGCAAAATAACTTTCAAAATTGCAGGAACAACGTGAAAATACAGTTCCTTCGACTCGGTAGCTCCATCCGGGGCTACCGCGATACTGAATACGACAGAGTCTAACAATTTCAGCCAACCGCATTGATACGGGTCAGATAAAGTGTCAACAGACTCAGAGACAGTACCTTTTGTTGTTGCGGCCGACACAATGGTACGAGCCAGTCTGGGGCAACCGTCACGGTTGCGAGGTAAGATGGAAGCTTTGCAGCATACGGTGTCCTCACGGCTCGGTGCAGGCAGCGGCTGATTGACGGAGTCGGTGTGACCAAGGCTTGCGTTGTAGGGTGAGGCGGTGCTCGATACGGTGCTGGCAGGTCACGGTGTGGCGACGGAGCCGGTTGATGTTCGAGTCGGGCAGCGACGGAATCGATGACGTCAGTGCTGTGTGTAGAGAAGCGGTGCAGGGTGTGATGCCCACAGGACGCAGTGCAAGCAGCGGTTTGTTGATGGAGTCTGTGAGACCAGGATTACTTTGTGAAATGAGGCGGTGCCCTCTACGGTGCCTTTCAAGACACGGAATCCTGCGACGAACTAGGTGACAGAGTCGGTTACCCTGTATTTTTCTCCAGGCAACTGAAACCAGCAGTTCCAGAGACGGTGCATAGAAGCTTGGTGAGGTCTTTGATGTTCCTGAGACCTCATGAACAGGGGGAAAGCTCCACTTCAAGTCCTTGGAGATCTTCCTCAAGCAGGGGACACAGCACACAGCAAAGTCATTCTCCTTTCCTTGGCAGAAAGAGCTACTGCAGGTCAACCCGACACCACACAGCAAAGGGGCAGTACTCCTCCAGTTTCTCCAGCTCTTCTCCTTAGCAAAGTTTCCTCTTGATTTCCCTGAAGTGATCTAGAAGTCTGGGGTCTGGGCTCCTCTTTTTATACAGCAAAATCCTTTGTTCTCTGGTGGCAGAGAAGCCCTTGTTCTCTGGTGCAGGTTCCTGGCAGGAGGTGGAGACAGCCTTGTGTCAGGCAGACCACGGCCATTCAGGTGAAAGGAAATCTCCTTCCCCTAACCTAAATGCAGCCCCGGTCTATTCAGCCCAGCCCTGACTCATCCAGACTCTGGCACTGCTCCTCCCCAGCCCCTGTCCCTACAAAGCCAGCAAGTCAATACACATCCTAGCAGAGGAACACTGGATGGCTAAGCAAGAAAAGACCTCTATTAAAAGCCAGTACTCAAATTAAGATCCATAGGTAGGCTTTATTATCGCAACCACCAACGTAAGCCAACTCCTCTTCACAGCATCTCTCAGCCTGAATGCCTGTCACCAGAACATTCACATTCCATCACCCAGACAACAGGGATTCCACAATCCAACCACAAGTAGATTACAACACACTCCTTTCTAAAAGTGGTATTTTCAGACACAGAATGTAAAATCACCTTCACTAAAATATGCATTTTAACATTCTAAGTTCAGGCAAGCTAAACCTTTTTTTCCTACCTTGTTCCCAGGGTAGTTATGTTTATTAGATGTTACAGGCAAACTCCCCATTCTATCCTAAGGGAAAAGGTAGCCTTGCATTAGTGAAACCCCGAATTGGCAGTATTTCACTATCAGGACTAGCCACACACACCAGGGCATGTCCTACCTTTTACATACACTGCACCCTGCTCACAGGGGTACCATGAGCCTACCTTAGGGGTGACTCACATGTAAGAAAAGGGGAGGTTAGGGACTGGCAAGTGTGCGCACTTGCCAAGTAGACATGGCAGTCCTAGACTGCCCACAGGCTCTGCAATGGCAGGCCTGAGTTATATTTACAGGCTGCTTTTGTGGGTGGCACAATCAGTGCTGCAAGCACACTAGCAGCATTTGATTTACAGGCCCTGGGCATTCACAGTGCACTGTACTAGGGACTGACTAGTAAATCAAATATGCCAAACAGGGAATCATTAATCCATAACAATACTTTACAAAGGGAGCATTTGCGCTTTGGCACTGAACAGCAGTGACAAAGTGCCCAAAGTATCTATACCAGCAAAAACAAAGTCCAACACACAGCAAAAACACAAGAGGCAAAGGCAAAAATACAGGGGAAAACCATGCCAATGGTGCCAGGTCTAACGACAGGCATACAAGATAGCAAGACATTGATAGACATTTTCAGTTTTTACATATATTTCAGATTTGTGTAGGTTTCTTCTGTTACCCGATAAAATGACCAAGGTAAGATTGTTTTGAATAATAAAACGGGATAAGCCAGGCACAGAGCTCACAAGGAGAAAGGTGTTTCATAGGGGGTAACAAATTATTTATCGCAGCGATAGAATTAAGCAAAAGTTCATGATTTTGCATTTTTTGCAGTGAGTCTATCTAGATTGGTCTCCTTTTTCTTTCCACAGCGAGTCTATTCTCTATGGTGTCTCTTACTGCCTACAGGTGCTGTGCCTCTCCTCTATGGTCTTCCATGCTCACTGCAAACATTGTCTCATGCCTTCTTGGTGTGTCTTCTGTCTGTAGACATCCCTCTTCACCTGCTTTACCTTCCTCACTCTCTGTAAACGCTGCATCTCACTTGATTTGTCTTTATTGCTGCTGCACAGATTTATTTTATTTGAAGATATAATTTCAAATTTTTCTTAACCGGATCATTACTCAACCCTGTTGAAAAGGTAGTCCACGGGTAAATTAAAAAACAATGTGAGTTATTTTGACTGGTATCACTCCAACCCGTGGAATTACTATTGCCTAGGCATTGGTGAGTCCATTGAGTAAGGCAAATGCAGTTTAATCTGGTATTTTGAAGAATATCATACAGGAATTCTTTTTTGCATAACTATTTTTATTATATTTTGCCTTAAATTTAATTCGAACAGTTTGCCGGCCTTCAGCAGATGAAGAGTTTGGGTGACACACTCCTGATCCCCCGAGTTATCACATACGTGGAAAGCCCCCAGTATACATATATATCTATATATCTATCTCTCTCTCTATATATATATATATATATTCACTGAAAAAACCATAGGTTTCACACACGTTATAGTTAGGAATTATCATTTACAAAACCTTGCAAATTCACTTAAAAAACCATAGGTTTCACACATGTTATAGTTAGCTGTACATTTCACTCGTAAAAAACCAATGAAATTCCACGTTATAGTTAGATCAGGTAACTATAACTTGCGCGCCCACAATAAACTGCTGATGACGTCACATATTACATCACTCATGACATGGTCAGTGACATCACTCATGACATCAATGATGACATCTGAAATTACACATTGTGGATTGCGGTCGCACAAGTTATAGTTACCTGATCTAACTATAACGTGGAATTTCATTGGTTTTTTACGAGTGAAATGTACAGCTAACTATAACATGTGTGAAACCTATGGTTTTTTAAGTGAATTTGCAAGGTTTTGTAAATGATAATTCCTAACTATAACGTGTGTGAAACCTATGGTTTTTTCAGTGAATTTGTACGGTTTTTTAAATGCTAAGTTATGTATTTATTTTTTATTTATTTTTCTGGTTTTTCACTGTGTGCACACCATGCGCGCACGGTGCTCTATATATAGAGATATATATATAGATATATAGATTACCTACTGGCGGTCGCCAGTAGGTAGTTATAGTTAGGACCCTGTTTCCATAGGAAAACCGCAACATTCTATTTGGAATAACTTTGGCGCCGGTTGACGAATCCTCGCGAAATTTTCAAAACTAATGGGGCGCTACGCTCCGCTCCTACCCTGAAAGTCTCAGGGGGATTCGTCAAGCGGGGGCTGAGAAAAAAGGGGGGTCCCAAAACGCGTTTTTCCCATGCATTTTTCCATAGGACCTTTAGACACAGCTACAGCCCGAACGGCTGAACAGAGTTACTTGAAATTTGGCAGAGAGGTAGTCCTCAGGTCAAGGAAGTGCCTTTTGTAGGTCTGGTGTAAATCTGTTCAGTAGTTCCTGAGAAAATAGCATTTAAATAAATATATATATCTGTGGCAGCTTACGGTGCGCTTACGGTGCGCTTACGGTAAGCTTACCGTACGCGTACGGTGCCGTGCGCGAGCGCGAATCTGATTGGCTGTTAGATCTTAGTAAACATTCGAATCGGTCGAAACCAGGAAGTGGCGGCCGCCATTTTCTCTCTCGCACTCTGAGAGGGGGTTAAAAAACAAAGGCCAAAAACATGTAAAGGGGCTGTTTAGACAGCTCCTAAGCACATAGCCATGTTGAAGGAGTCCCCAAAGATCCCCCAAGGCCAAAAACGGAATTTTAATTTTTTCGATAATTTCGCCGATTACTCTTACCGTACGCGTACGGTAAAAATTATTTAAAAAAAAAAAAATATCCATACTCTCCCCACCCCATGTGCAAATGGTGCCCGTAGAGCACCATTTGTGCATGGCATATGAGTTTGTGAAAAATTAAAATATTACCTTTCACAACGAAGCGCATCATATGGCCCATCGAGCGTAACGCACTAACTGCGTAACGCTAAGCGTAAGCGTAAGCGCACGGAACGAACTGCGTTAAGTGGGCGCGCACGCCATGAATGGCGTAAAGTAACTTAGCATTTAAAAAAATGCACAAATTCACTGAAAAAACCATAGGTTTCACACACGTTATAGTTAGGAATTAGCATTTAAAAAACCTTGCAAATTCAGTGAAAAAACCATAGGTTTCACACATGTTATAGTTAGCTGGACATTTTACTGATAAAAAACCAATGAAATTCCCCCGTTATAGTTAGTGCAGGTAACTATAACTCACGCGACCGCAATCCTCTGCTGATGACATATGTGTCTTTATGAAAAAAAAATATTTGTAATATATGTATAGCTAAAATTTAATGGAAGAAGACATGGGCAAATAAGTGTCTAAATACAGTATTAGCATCAGCAGAGGATTGCGGTCGCGTGAGTTATAGTTGCCTTCACTAACTATAACGGGGGAATTTCATTGGTTTTTTATCAGTAAAATGTCCAGCTAACTATAACATGTGTGAAACCTATGGTTTTTTCACTGAATATATAGATAGATATAGATAGATATATATAGATAGATATATAGATATATAGATATTGATCATATTTGTCCAACTGGGGCGGAATTGTAAGAGAATTTTTAGAAATTATGTTACAGACAATTCATTTTGTATATTACCCACTAGGGTGGAATTGTAAAGGTCAATAACGATATTAACATACTATCTTTATAACATTATACCTGATAATGCAGACAGCAATGTAAGTTTTAGGAGTAAATTATCACCAGAAAGCCTGAGATTATCAGCCTTGAAATAGATTGGGCGAGAAAAGTAACTTTTATAATCATGTAAGAGGGATGCCAAGTTAAACACTGAAAAATAAGTGCCCTGTGTAGTCCTACTTCTATGGTGATGGTGTAGTCACATGTATATATGATCTATTATGGTAAATGTAATGGACCTGTGACCAAGAAGCGAGAGCTTCGAAACGCGTTGGGACGTTTTCTTTTGCTGCACGCTGACAGGAATTGTGCCCTGGCTGTCTTTGGTTTTTGACGAAATAAACATTGATACAAGGAGGAGACTTGCGTGGAGTATATATATATTCATGTCGTAAACCACAGAGGGTGTGCTAACAGATGACCATGGGAGCATGGCAGGACAGTCAAAGGTGTGGGTGGAGCAGCTCCTTGTATGCAGAGGCATCTGACGAAGGCGGTGAACGCCGAAATGCATTATGCCCATCAGTCCTATTAAAAAGCTTCCAATTTGAATTTCCCAAGTGGCCTCTTACCTTTCAGTACCGGAGGGGTGTTTGTTTGGATGTTTTACATGCTACCAGCGGCATGCTGAAGAGGCCCCATCCTATCAAGTGGCCGGAGCTTCGCTGGTTCAGCTTTGCTGTTTTTTGGTCTAACCAAGGGATTGGCTGCATCAGCTCGCTTCGAAGTGCAGATGAAGGGAAGGGCTGCTGCCAGGTGCAGCTCGTGACTCCACGAGGAGCCGGGAATCATTGTATCCCGACTCGCGGCCCATCGGGAATCTACATGAGGGGCTCGGATGTCAAGGGGACTCAGGAAGCCATAGGACATTATTCCGAATTCAAGGACTTCCACTTCTACAATTCTCACCTTTGCCCTGGTAATATGGACATGGATTTTGTCTTCCCCAAGCATAGCATATCCCGAAAAAGTGAACTCTAAGACCTGTGGTCAAGATCGTAAACCACAGAGGCCGTGCTAACAGGTGACCATGGGGCGCGACTATCTAAACCAATGGGAGCATGGCAGGACAGTCAAAGGTGTGGGTGGAGCAGGCCTTGTATGCAGAGGCATCTGACGAAGGCGGTGAATGCCGAAATGCATTATGTCCATCAGTCCTATTAAAAGGCTTCCAATTTGAATTCCCCGAGTGGCCTCTTACCTTTCAGTACCGGAGAGGTGTTTGTTTGGAGATATATATATATAGTGATGTCATTTGAGATGTCATCAGTGATGTCATCAGTGATGTCACTGACCATGTCATGAGTGATGTAATATCTGACGTCATCAGCAGTGCATTGCGGGGGCGCGAGTTATAGTTAGCTGAACTAACTATAACAGGTGAATTTCAATGGTTTTGTACGAGTGAAATGTCCAGCTAACTATACCAACCCTGAAACCTATGTTTTTTTCTGTGAATTTCTAAGGTTTTTTAAATGCTAATTCCTAACTATAATGTGCCTGAAACCTATGTTTTTTTATTTGAATTTCAAAGGTTTTTTATATGCTAATTTCTAACTTTAACGTAACAGAAACCTATGGTTTTTTAAGTGAATTTCAAAGCTGTTTAAAATGCTAGTTTCTAACTATGCCTACAGAGGTAGGACATGTGAAGAAAGAAGAAAAAACACACAGAAAGAAGAAAAAGAAATGCAGAAAGAAGCTACAGAGTCCTCAAAGACTAAGAAAAGTGCAGGAAGAAGGAAGACGTGCAGAAAGAACAAACAGAGGAGCAGAAACAGTCTTTGTTCAAAATCATCCTGTACCCTCAACTTTTTCAGATGGGTACTGGTGGTAACTGTCTCTGACTAACCAGTCCTAGAGCCAGTGCTATGCTAAAAGACACTTAGAATACAGTTAAAACACCTACATACACTAGGGAACACTATGCGTTGGGGTACCCCTGTTATTAGCATGACCTCCTCTGTAAGCCCCTAGTATATAATAGGGCAGGGGTATTAAAAGTACCTCTTAAAACGCGCCACAGGGCGAGTTTGCGCACTGGTGAAGGGAGGGAGGGCTTGAGCTGACGTGTGCAAACACGCCCTATGCCCATTTTAATTTGGGGGATAAAGTCCCCTTGAATCCTGAGTGTCCCTTGGCTACAACTAGCCCACTAGGTAGCACCACAGAGCTGCGTTGCAGAGACAATAGGCATGGCCTGGACCACCTCTCTGCAACGCAGCACAGTGGTGCTTACTGGAAGCACCTGGTGGACTAGTTGGCCCCCATGGGCCCTCGGGATTGAAGGGGAATTATTTCCCAAACTTAAAACGCGCCATAGGGCGTGTTTGCACACGTCACCTCAGGCCCTTCCCCTCCCTTCCCCACTGTGTAAACAAGCCCTGTGGCCGTTTTAAGTTGGGAGATTAACTCCCCTTGAATCCTGAGGACCCCTAGTGGCAAACTAGCCCACTAGGTACGTCCAGTAAGCACCATTGCAGAGAGGTGTAAAAAGGGACACAGCCTGCACCACCTCTCTGCAACGCAGCGCAGTGGCCCTTACTGGAAGCACCCGGTGGGCTAGTTGGCCCCCATGGTCCTTTAGGATTGAAGGGGAATTATTTCCCCAACTTAAAACGCGCCACAGGGCGTGTTTGCACACGTCACCTCAGGCCCCGTCCCCTCCCTTCACCACTGTGTAAACCCGCCCTGTGGCCGTTCTAAGTTGAGAGATTAAGTCCCCTTGAATCCTAAGGGTCCCTAGGGTCAAACTAGCACACTAGGTACCTCCAGTAAGCGCCACAGAGCTGCGTTCCATTCAGGTGTAAAAAGGGGCTTGGCCTCTGAACACCTGTCTGGCGCATACTGTAGATACCTGTTGGGCTACTTGGCCCTCAGGGACCCTCAGTATTATTATTAATATTTATAAAGCGCGCAGCTACTTCCAACGGAAGTGTCCCGGCGCTGGCATCCATCAAGGGAGAAGGGAGACACGGGAGGGTTAAGCAGCAAATACCAGAGTCTTTAAGGTAATCCAAACAGCCAGGTTTTCAGAGCCTTTCTGAAAGAAAGTTCCGTCTCTAGCTGGCGAAGGTCATTTAAAAAAGAGTTAATCCCCCAATTTAAAACGCGCCACAGGGTGCGTTTGCACAGTGGTGAAGGAAGAAGGCATGGCCTGAAGTGACATGTCTGCAAGCACACCCTGTGGTGCGATTTAAGTTGGGGAATTAATTCCCCCTCAATCCTGAGGGTCCCTGGGGGCCAACTAGCCCACCAGGTACCTCCAGTATGTGCCATAGAGCTGCCTTGCAGAGAGGTGTTCAGAGGCCACATCCCTTATTACAACACTCTGCAACGCACCTCCGTGGCGCTTACTGGAGGTACCTGGTGGGCTAGTTAGCTCCAGGGACCCTCCGGATTGAAGAGGAATTAATTCCTGAACTTAAAACGCGCCACAGGGCGTGTTTGCACACATATCACCTCAGGCCCCGCCCCATCCCTTCACCACTGTGAAAATGTACCCCGTGGCACGTTTTAAGTTGGGGATCACCCCCCCTTGAATCCTGAGGGTCCCTGGGGTGCAACTACCCCACCAGCTACCTCCATTAAGCACCACAGTGCTGCGTGTCAGAGAGGTGTAAAAAGGGGCGTCGCCTCAGAACACCTCTCTGCAACACAGCCCCCTGGCGCATACTGGAGGTTCCCGGTGGGCTAGTTGGCCCCCAGGGACCCCCAGTATTCAAGGGGAATTCGTTCCCCATCCGCAAACGCACCAGGGGGCGCGTTTGCAGAGTGCTGAAACGAGGGGGCGTGGCCTCCGGCGCAATGCCGGTATTTCTTTTTTTTTTTTTTTTTAAAGGGGGGCTGCGTAGCCCCCCTTCTTTTACTCATTTTTTGGCCCTGGGGTCCCATCCACCAGGGCCTGGCCCCAAATTGGTTTTAAAAAAAATTAAAATTTGGGAAGGGGCCGCATGGCCCAACTCCCTAGGCCTTAATCAGCCCCTATCCCCAGGGGCATGGCCTTTTTATTTTTTTTTGGAGGGGGAGCTGCGTTGCCCCCCTCCTCTGGCCACTAATAGCCCCGGGGACCCCATCTCCCGGGGCTGGTCCTCTCCGTTGGGGGCCGTGGGGGGGTCCCCAATCCCCCCACGGTCCCGCCGGTTCCCGCCTCCTGCAGGAACCGGCATTGCTTTCCAAATGCGCCGTTCCAAATGCGCCAATGTAATCAAGGCGCTGGAGCCGCTCCGTCAGCAGCGGGGCGCCCTCGCGACCTGGGTAGGCTGCTAATATATCCATATGAAAAGCACCTGACGGAGCGGCTCCAGCGCCTTGATTACATTGGCGCATTTGGAATGCGTGTCCGTTTTGCCTGGACTGGAATGTTGCGGAGCTCCCATGAGGGAATACTTTTGTTTTAAGAACTCTGATAACCATAATGCAAAGCATACAGACGCCCGGATGGGCGGGTCTACATAAACCCACTGCGAATGCGATGGAAATGACTGCTGCCTTCTCTCCAGACAAGCAGTGACAAAGGGCGTAATTACGCCCGAAATGTGTTTGGTAATATTGGCAGAACTGAAGCTGAAACAAGCGATCCTGTTGCCCTGCTTGTCCCGCAAAATAAAAGGAAGAAAAACACGACCGTGTGTGGCGTGGTAGGAAAAAAGAGACGACTCGGGTCCGGGGATTGGAAGGCTAAATTCAGCTTTTATTTGGCACAGGTAAGCGTGGACCATGAAACGCTAGGGCAGATGCGTTTCGCATAATTGCTTCTTCAGTGCCGGTTTCAATGGCTGCTTCTTCTTTCTAGGGGGCCAAATGTGCAGGTCCTAAGTACTGTAAGTCACTCCCCATCAGGTCATCTCTCGCCCCTCCTCTCACCATGATGTTCGTGTGTCCTGTGCTGTGCCAAACCAGGCAGATGCATGCTGGGGCTGGAAGTCCTCAGAGGTAGCCCATGCAGTGACGGGACACATCCTGACCATAAGTAGGGTCCCAACCAGTTGGCAAAGAATCCCAGCTCCGCCACAGGTACCCGGAATGGTGAAACCTTCCTGTGTCCCCTTTTCAGGCAAACAGTGTTGCCTCCTCTCTCCCAAAATTGGGGGGCATTGTGTTTGCAGTTCATGCAGTTACCAGAGTTCACAGGCTCCTCCGCAAAGCACCAGACTGAGAGGGCGGTCGTCACAGCCAGCGCCTGTATGCTGGCGAAAATATGCACACCAACCTTTTCTCCCTGGTAGGAAAAAAGAGACGACTCAGCTCCGGGGATTGGAAGGCTAAATTCAACTTTTATTTGGCACAGGTAAGCGAGGACCATGAAACGCTAGGGCAGACGCGTTTCGCATAATTGCTTCTTCAGTGCCGGTTTCAATGGCTGCTTCTTCTTTCTAGGGGGCCAAACATGCAGGTCTAAGTAACGTAAGTCACTCCCCATCAGGTGATCTCTCGACCCTCCTCTCACCATGAAGTTCGTGTGTCCTGTATATATATATAAGAGAGGAGTTGGCCTAACGGCTAGGGCGGTCGACCTTGAAGCCGGGGAACTGGGTTCGAGTCTCGGCAAAAACGCTAAACATCCTGTGATTCTGGGCAAATCACTTAATCTCCCTATGCCTAACAAAAAAATGAACATTACCTCGTGTAATGCAACTGGTGCTATGTAAAGCGCTCTGATACCCCATTCGGGTCTAGTTCGCGCTATATAAATCTCTGTAAACAAAAAATGTATATATATAGATATATGCCACAAGGAATCGCCTCACCAACCGCACAGCATACCAGTGCAAGAGACGAACACGGACCCAGAGTAAGTGCTTAGTGGTTTTTATTAAATCAAAAACCCAATAGCTGCCATGACGCGTTTCGGCCTTCCAGAGGCCTTGATCACATGACGCTGTCTCGTGAAGCCAGAGCTTTTAAAGTGCAAGTGCAAAGGTTAATCATGACATCATCACAATAGACATAGAAAACATATTCTGTAAAATACATCTGTACAAATGCGCAAACAATTATATGCATTAATTCATCTTGTGATTCATATTCCAATTAATTCTGAAGCCACGAATACAAGTCAAATACTTTTAACAACATGTGCACTGGCCAAAGAAATTTAAAAATTGAACGACTGATGAGACATTTTGTGCAGCAAAAATCGATCTAATGAATCGATCTATAAATTATAGCTTATATCGGTTTCACCAAAGAACTCCCTGGTTAACCAATACCTGCACACCAAAGGCAAAAACTAATAATAACTGGATCAATCCGGTTATACTCAATCATAATCTTGCCTCAATTTATCGAGTCATAGGAAAAACAATTAGAAACCCAATGCATATGAGAGAATGCACAGAGTGATGGTCTGATCAATCTAAAAAAATATATATATACAAAATTGTTCCATGTAAAAGTGCTAATTAGTGTAGAGGAGGAGACATAACAGAAAAGGAAAAACGACAAATTTATAAAATACGTGACAGCCAGATGGATAAAGCTGACATAATAATCTGTATACTCAGGAGGGAAAACGAAATTAAATACATGTTGAAAACTGCAGAAAAACATATTGAAAATAGGTAACCCAGAGTACGTCAGTGACAGACAGCAAACCAGAGTTATTACAGCCAGGTATGAAAGTCCTCACTCGAATTCAACCCATTAGGTGCCTTCAAGTCTAGCTCAAGGATATATCTAGTCTCCAATCTCCTAAGCATTGCTTCCCTGTCACCACCACGCCTCAGTGGAGGTATCGTATCGATGACAAAGTAGCTAAGGTTCTCTAGGTTACTGTTGTGCTTTTCACCAAAATGCCTGGCTACTGGGTAAGAAGCATCATGATTAATGATGGCTCTCATGTGCTGGAGTATACGTTTGTGTGCCTGCAATTTGGTACTCCCAACATATTGCAGGCCACACGTGCACTCCAGCACATACACTGCAAAATCGGTCTTGCAAGTGAGTTTTTTAGATATTTTACAGGGAGTGCAGGAAAAAGGAGAGGTGTAATTGGACGTACTTTTGCCCAATGTACAAGCCTTGCAAGTGGAACATTTAATGAAGCCCTTGCTGGCCTGCAGCCAATTGCTTGCATTACTCTTGAGCTCCGGACTACTCTTGACCAGCATGTTACTCATAGAACGCGCCTTGCGAAAAGTGATGGCAGGATTCTTCGCTATACTATTGCCTATAACCGGGTCTAGTTGGATCAATGACCAGTTTTTCTTTATAATTTTGCGCAAGTTGTTGTGCTGGCGACTGTAGGTTACAATCAGTCTGGATGTGTCATCCTGGGCAGGAGCTGGACTGGGGATGCTCTCATGGCTCGAACCTATAGTGTTGATACCTAGGATTTGATCCCTGACTAGAGCCCTAGTCCGGGATATTGCCTTGTCAAGAATATTAGGGGAATATCTCCTGGCAAGAAACCTAAGCTTGCTATGTTCCTGAGCAACCCTGCAGTGTTCATCTGTGCTACAGATCCGTTTTATGCGCAGCATCTCCCCATATGGGATGCTGCGTATAAGATGGTCAGGATGGTGGCTAAGTGCATGCAACACGGTGTTGCCCGCAGTTGCTTTTCGATACAGCTTGGTGTGGAGTCTCCCTTCGGAGATAAAGACCTCCACATCAAGAAAGTTGACTTGATTCTGACTCAAAACAGCTGTAAACTGTAAATTTAGTTGATTCATGTTGATGGCTTGAATAAATTCACAGGCTGAAGTTTTAGAACCCTTCCAGACCACGAAGAGATCATCAATATAGCGATGCCAGGCAACGATGTTGTTGGCCATGACATCACTATATTCCTTGTGAAGGACTTGCTCCTCCCACATGCCCATGTGCAAGCACGCGTAGCTTGGGGAAAAGCAAGCCCCCATTGCTACGCCTCTCAGTTGCTGGAATACAATATTCTGAAATAGAAAATAGTTATTATTGAGGCAGATGTTGATCATAGCTGATATCATTTTGCAATGGTCCATCATGTAGATCGGTTCAGTCTTAAGAAAGTGTTCCACCGCCTTGATACCATCTTGGTGATGTATACCTGTATAAAGGGCGGTTACATCCAATGTAATAAGCCAGAAATCATCCTGCCACTTGATACCATAGATATATATAGATATATATACATAGTATTTCTTTAGCACAAACATAGCCAAAAGGCATAGGCAATTGAAGTTAGAACTGACATTACCACAGGACTCCCTTTGAGGCATCATGTCTAACACACTCCATTGCTCCAGTGCCTCGGCCTATCCTGTAAAATACCACAAGCAAATAGATTGATTAATAAATAAATACATACATAAATAAATAAATACATTTAAAAATTATAATATAGACTTCCAGATGTTTACCAATAAGATTTCCATTCCTGTCATGGGACAGTATTAGCAGAGCATTCAATTTGAGATGGTATGCTGTGTCAGATCAATGGATTGATGAATCATGGTCTAATTGCTGCTTTTGATATTGTAGATTCTCCATCACTTTATCTTAGAGACCAAATGGGAGGCAAAATCTGCATCAGCTTCTGTTTTTTTTTTAATCTGACAAAGGAAAGATAGTTATTATGTGATTTTTTGCTTCACACTGTACAGATTACCAATTGCAGTTCAGAGTTGCACAAGGTCTCCCCACTATCACCTCTACAATTTAGCGTCTGTCTGACTCCTTTACTCGAGATCCTGTATTATGTTGTGTTAATGGAAAACAACATTTCTACAAGAAATTCTACATAATAAACCCAAAGAACATGCGTTCTTCATGTACCTGAGTGTATACATTAAAATTATTGGGCAAAGTTATTGAGGATGATGAGTCAAGACAAACAGCAAGACAGAGTTTTCGTAAAAATGGAGGATGTATTCCATTTTCTCCTTCTGGCTGCCACAAGTTCGAGGGAGAATAAGCAGTGTACACAGGGGAGGAGGTATACAGGAAAGGGACAGAAATACATTAGATAGGGTAGGTGCTAGAAATTGGATCTCTAGTTGGCAGAGGTTTGCACCCTGTCCAAGTAGGGACTACAATCCTGGTCAGGGTAAGTCAGATACACAATCTGAATTAACCTTGGCACAGAGCAGTCAGACTTAACTTAAGAGGCAATGTGTAAAGAATTTAAGGACACTTAGGGCCGAATTTAGCAATTGGTGGATGGGATACTCCATCACAACAGTGACAGATATCCCGTCCGTCTGAAATATAAATCCCATAATACCCTATGCAATTTATATTTCAGCGCATGTTATATCTGTCAATGTTGTGACAGAGTAACCCATCCGCGAAATCTAAATCAGTCCCTTAATTACAGTAAAAAGTAAAAAACACTACCAAAGACTCCACACCAGTTTAGAAAAATAGAGAATATTTATGTGAGTAAAACAAGACCAACATGACAAAAATTCAATACGTAGGTCTCAAGATATGAAGTTTTAAAGAATAAACTGCAATAGGGTACTTAAAAGTCAATCGCAGTTAGGGGTTACTTGAGGTCGCGCTTAGATCCAGTAAATCCAAAGTTTTAGGCTGACCACGATGGAGGGCTAGCGAGCTACAGAACCCATATAAGGCCATTGAAAAAGTACCTTGGTTGAAGCAAGCATCAGTGTTGAAGGCTCCGATTCACACAGTCGGGTCGATGCTTCGAAGTCGAGCTTCACAATTGGGTCCCACATTGTCTTTAAACCCCTTCCAATGCAGGCGCAGCGCCAAGCTTTGCTGGCTTTGCTGGGACGTCTCGGATTGGCACTGCATTGGCAACGGAGGGCGATGCTTTGGTTCCGATCGGTGCAAAGTCGTCACTGAGTCACTTTGTGCAGGAAAATAGTTGCAGAACGCAATTCTAAGGCCAAGGACTGGATCGGCACCTCTTGGCAAGGCAGGACTCACAGTTGACAGAGCCAAGCAGCTGAAATAGAGTTGAAAGAAGTCTTTGATGGCCCTGAGACTTCAAGAACAGAGGGCAAGCCCTTGGAGAAATGTGTTGAAGTATGTACAGAGTAGGTCCAGTCCTTCTCACTGGCAGACAAGAGGCAGCAGACAGCAAGCCAGCACAGCAAAGTAGGTAGCAAAGTGGCAGTCCCTCCGACAGCACAGCAATCAGCAGGTAGCTGGAAAACACAGAAAAGCAGTTAGCAGAGTGGGGGTCCCTTCTACAGCACATCAGCTCTTCTTACTGGCAAAATATCATTGATTCCAGCAAAGTTTTGTTTTCCTGGTGTCAGAGGTCCAGTACTTACACCTAATTTGGCCTTTGAAGTAGGGAAACTTCAAAGAGATGCTTTGAAGGGCCCAAGACCCTGCCTTTCCTGTCTTAGCCCCAGACTCACTACAGGGGGATATGCAGCCCTTTGTGTGGGGAGAGGCACAGCCCTATTCAGGTGCAACTGTCAGCTGCTCCCTCTCATCCAGTCTCAGGATGACCCATCAAAATGCAGATGACTGCTCAGTCACACCTACTCTGACTTTGTGTGTGGCTGTCTAGAGGGAATGCAGGAAGCCATCTGTTACCCACCCCAGATGTGTATTTCAAGGACAGGCAGAAGGCACAACAAAGTTTTAATAAAAAAATGCCAGCTTTCTAAAAGTCAAAAAACAACAACCAACCTGCCAGTGCTGATATATGTTTTTTATCATTATTTAAAAGAGGGGCACAAAAAAACCATTCAATGTGACCCAGACGACTTTAGTTCATTGTTTTTATTTCATTTAATAGAAAACTTTTTCTTTATTTTTATATACAATAAATTTTGAAAAACGTTTTAATTGTTACAAGCATGATGTGGTGTTTGTAACGATTAAAAAGATTTACTACATTTATGGGATAGAAAAATAAAGAAAAAGTTTTCTATTGAGTGAAATAAAAACAATGAACTAAAGTCGTCTGGGTAACATTGAATGATTTTTTTGTGCCCCCTTTTAAATAATGATGAAAAAATATATCAGCACTGGCAGGTTGGTTGTTGTTTTTTGATTATTAGGCTCAGCCTTGCTGACAAGATCCTGAACCCTTGATTGTTAGCTAGCTTTCTAAAAGTGGCACTTTCAGAACTGCAATTTAAAAACCAACTTCACCATAAGTTGTGTTTTTGTACTGTGAGTCCAGAGACACCAAATTTGATTTTCCAATTTTATCCCAGTGTGAAACTACACTTTTAAAATGTTATAAGGATGTACCCATGTTAACCTATAGGAGAGAAAGGCCCTGCAGTGGTGAAAAACAAATTTTAGAGTATTTCACTACCAGGACATGTAAAGCTTAAAAGTACATGTTCAACTTCGTGAATACACTGCACTCTGTCCTTTAGGCTGCCTAGGGCCTACCTTAGGAGTGACTTATAGGTATTAAAAAGGAGGGTTTGGCCCTGGAAAGAGGGTTAACTTGTCAGGTTGAAATGGCAGTTTAAACTGCACACACATGCTCTCCAGTCGTAGGCCTGAGTCATGTTAAAAGGGGTACTGAAGTGGGTGACACAATCAGTTCTGCAAGCCCACTAGTAGCATTTAATTGACAGGCCCTGGGCACATGTAGTGCACTTTACTAGGGACTTTAGGTAAATTAAATAAGCCAATTATGGATATGCCAATGTTACCATACTTAGAACAGAGTACAGAGCATGTGCACTTTAGCACTGGTTAGTAGTGGTAAACTGCCCAGAATCCTAAAGTCAGTAAAAATGTAGTCAGCAAAACAGGAGGTCAAAAGACAAAAAGTCAGGAGAAACCACGCCAAGGATGCCAGGTCAAACAGTTGGCAGAGAGGGTATAGTCCTTGCTAAAGGGTATTGCAGTGTAGAGCAATGAGGAGTTGGAATAAGAAATGCCATTACTGTGTGTTGGGATTCAGGAGCATTGAAAATATGATAGATATGGCTGATGAAGAACGTCCAATTACCTGTCCTCAACAGAGGGAGGTGGGCTGGGGTTCAGCAAGAGTCATGAAACCAGGACATTGCATGACACTTGGCCTCTGTTTTTGAACTCCTAGCAAGTGCAACAAGAGAAAAACTAAACTTAAATGCCTTGTTGTACATTCCTCTTCTGAATTTCAGGGGGTTATCTTGCAGATGCTGAGGCACCTTCCGCAACCCTAATTCCAGCAACGCTTATATCTTATTTAGTCTTGTGGTACTGTAAATTTCGGAACCATGTTGGAGGCATGGCCCTACCATGTCGATTTTGGTATCAGCGAACCGCAAATGACTAATGCGGTATGTATGAGTGTTTTATCGATGAATTCACAGTGTATACGGTACTACATATCGAACTCTCGGGTTCCATTTTAGAACGGTAACCATTCTGTGGTTGCCCTCACATAGGCTGCTTTTTTAGGCCATGCCTAGGCCTAAAGGACACACACACCTTCTGTGCCTTCTTTGTGACCTGTGCAAACTGACCCCACTGCCCGAGGTCAGTCCTGTCCGGCCGGTTCCTTTTACAGTGGCCAAATGGGATTAGCATCAGGGCGCGACACATCATAAAGTCGTTCATCCCACACGAACCCTGACTAATCTCTTTCTCACCTGACTCCGTTTCCTACTTTATGGCTTGCTTTACGAGGAGGAGGTGCCCGTTTTTATTGGGGTCTGCTGATATCTGATGAGGGTTCTGAGCCTCGCTGGGTAAATAATTGTGGGCTGACCGAGCTGAAATGTGGGATTATCATCATGACTTTGCTGTTTCTTTGAAGCGAAAATATGTGAATGACCACTTGTAAAATAGGGGCGGTGTTGCCCAGAGCGTAATATTTTGTATATAAGAAAAGACTGGTTTTTGGTTGGGAGCAGTCTCCTGAGAACATACAACTTGCTGTACTTCTCGGATACCTGTGATTGGTCTGCAGCCAATAAATTTGATCTTTGACTTCACCTAGAAGACTCTGTGTTTCTGTGGTGTGAGACAGGAAGAACTCGAAGTCTTCGGGTGTGTTCCCTGGCACCGCTGGGTTGGTTCTGAAAAACCCAGTACTTCAGTTGGCGCCCAACGTGGGGCGATTTCAGCGGTACCGGTCCAAGCCAGAGGTTCGTGAGGAGCTTCGTGTGAAAATTCTGGAGGAAGGCTGCCACTTCATTGACCCCTGCATGTCGACGTGGTCCGAAAGTCTTTACTGCGAGGTTCTCCGCGTCCCAACGGCTACAAAGGACTGCTGCCCTGACTATCGCCCTGTTTTGGACCCTTAATGATTTGGTAGAGCAAAACGATTAAACGAGTCTTCTGGTGACGTCATCGATACCTCAGTTAAGTATAAGTGGAGCGTCTCCCAGTCCTTAGTTTGGTTCTTAGTTTGGTATCCCTTTGGGATCGCTTTGATTTGGAACTTGCAAGTGCCAAAGCCGAAGGACTCGTGTATTCACGAGACTATCGTATTCGATAATCCTTTGAAGTTTGAAACTAGACTAGTGAGCGACGATGCCTGGTTCTAGTATATTTGGAAATTAGTTTTGTTTGGGTTGTAATAGGGACTCCCGATTAGAGGATTCGTGTCCGGTTCCTCCAATTGGAACTCCAATTTATGAGCTTTATGTGAAACATGGCGTGGGCCCCATTACGTATAATGAAGTATGGATCCGATACACCAGGAAGGATGGTGTTTTAAAATGGCCCCAAAATGGTAGTTTCGATACAGAAATCCTAGATAACTTAGAAGTTAAATTATTTAAAAAGAAAGCCCGGCCGGCGATGTTTGATTCTTTCCGCCTATGGTGAAAGGAAGCTAAACAGAAAGAAATCAAACTGGCAAAGAAAAATAAAAGGGAGAAAGGTATGTCGATAATGCAAGCAGCCTTGCAGTTTAAAGATAATGAAGAAGAACAAATGAATGAGCAGTTGCGCAGGCAACGTAAACTAGTGATTGATAAATGCTACCCAGTTTTGCCGCCCCTTCAGCAAGATGCGTCAGAAGAAAAGGAGAAAGATCCCCTAATGTCACATTTGCTGAGTTCGCCACCCCCGTATGCGCAGAGTGCTACAGCGCCTCCGCAACCTTTAAATGTACAGCCTCCAGTTAATTTGCCGCAAGCTTTCCCGCAGCCGCCAGCTCCTCCTCAGCCGGCTCCTATGCCTACGGCGCAGCCCTCTCAAGGGCCGCCGGTTTCGCTGCCTATCTCTTCTGCGCTTCCTGCGACTTTACCTAGTACATCAACTGTCTTCCTCGGCGCTCTTCCTGATACGACCCCTGTACCTGTATCTGCACCAATTTTTCTTCCCTCTGTCTTTCCCCCTGTTCTTGCCTCAACTTCTCCTTCTACATGACAACGAATAGCTAGTGCGGTCACTAGTTTTTTATCGCCTCTCTTTGGGTCGTCTAGTACGACCCCTGGTTCACAACGTAAGCAGTTGCGTAGTCAGCTGCCTGGTCCTGGAGAGAAAGAAGTATTAGACCGCATGGCACGTAGATGGATTGTTTATCCTTCAAGGTATGATGTAGAGTCTGTCGTAAATGTTTTTCATCAATGGGAAGCACCAAAACAGAGATACGTCTTTGAGAAAATGTGTGAATTCCTCTGTGAGGAATTGGAAGATAATGGTTTAGATTTAAGCCCGCAGGAGCTGTGTCATGTACGGTTTGAATTTGGAAAAGGTACGATTGTGGGTCCCGATGTTGAGAAAACAGTTGCGACATTATTGTCTTTTATGATCGGGAGTCCTTCTCAGTCACTGTTTGAACATGACTCCTCTGATAGGAAGGTTAAACAATACCCTATGAGAGAAGTCCCTCCAATATGGAAGGACGCTGTTGCAGCTAATGCCGCTCAAGGTATCGCTGCTATGCCAGCTCATTTTCAGCGTGTTTGGGTACATGTTCCTTGGAAACGATCAGAAGTTTTAGCCCTTAAGCAGACATTGCCTGACCCCCGTAAAAACCCTGCAGGATATTATAAGGAGTTATCACAGACTGCAGAATCGTGTGTCATGAACCTAGCTGACATAGATATGTTATTCGGGAATGTCGTTCCGTAGCCTTTATGGGGGCTGATTCGTAATACAGATCATGCTGCAGAACTAGGTGACACATGGGCTAATATCATTGCTACAGACACTAGACAAGTTGGTGGTGCGAAACCCGAGCCCTTAGTAGCAGAACTCCCTGGTAGAATTATTACCTATATGAAAACTTTAATGCCGGCGATGCGTGTGAATTGGGATAAATTATCCGCATGCAAACAAAAGAAAGACGAAACAGTGTCTGATTTCTTCACCAGGTTTGAAGAAACGTTTATCGACCACAGTGGTCAAGACATGAGTACGGAAGGTGGTCAACGGTTATTTGTTGATAAATTTGTGCATAATTTGCTTCCAGAGTTGTGTAAGAAATTAAAAGATTCGGAGAGTTCTGTTTCCTCATCAGCGCAAATACTGGCTACTGCACATAGGGAAAATAGGGATAAAGATGAGAAGGATAGAGCAGACAAGAAAACAAAAGAATTGAAGATGAAGGTTCTTTTACAGCAGGCTTACCCGCCACGTGGAGATCAGAATAACTATAAGCAAGGTCAGAGTAACTATCAACAACCCCAACAGTTTCAGAGTAACTCGCAAAGGTTCGGGTATTCCCAACCGCGTGTTCCTGTGGGCCCCAATCAGTGTTCGTATTGCAAAGAAGAAGGTCATTTTAAGTATAGTTGTCCTATATTGTTGCAGCACACGAATAATGCTTATGGCACAAGAGGTAGAGGTGGTCAGCAAGTTCCTAGAGGTAGAGGGCGTGGGAATGTTCCCCAGAACGCGCGCCCTCTTCCGCCTCAAAATACGATGAACAGTTTTGATCAGCAGGCCAATGTAACTGGTGGGACAGCTCAGTACTATAATAATGACTATTATGCAGAAGACGGAAATGCAGAAGGTAATGATTACTAGGACAGCCGTAGACAAAGAGAGGGAGTTGTTTCAGTACCAGTGGATCAGAGTGGACCGTATGTTAAGGTGACTACAGCGGGTGTGTCAGAGCCCTTTCTGTTGGATACTGGTGCTGCAAAGAGTTCAATTATGCACTCAAAACTCCCTGGCGCGCCTTTGTCTGGCGAAATGAATGTTTCAGTAGGTTTTTCTGGCGCCCCGGTTAGGAACCCGATCTCTAGTCCTATGCCCCTTTCTGTTGGACCTTGTGAGCTGAAAGCACCCCTTATCCTAACGACAGGTTGTGGTGAAAACCTGTTGGGATTGGAGTTGTTGAAGAGATTACATGCGACATTATATTGTTCTCCCTCGGGAGTACAACTTACAATGGGTAGGGCAGTGATTTCTCCAATGTATTTGTCGAAGAATAAACTGCCAGCTGAATTGTCGTCTCTTCCGGATGTCCTTTGGGCTACTGGTCCTAATGATGTGGGCCTCTTGGAAATACCGCCATATGTGGTCACTTTGAAAGCCAATGTAAAATTGCCACGCATTCCCCAGTACAAGATCTATAATGAAGGTGAGAAAGCATTGTTAGCAATCATCTATGATTTGATTGAAAAGGATGTTATTGAAGAGACAAGAGGCAACGTTTGCAATAGTCCTGTTTTGCCTGTTTTAAAACGTACCGACCCCTCTCAGCCACCTGTTTACAGGTTTGTGATCGATCTTAGAGAGGTCAATAAAATAGTTGTGCCACAGTTTCCAGTTGTCCCTGATATAACTGCCTTGTTAACTATGATCCCAGCTTCCGCTGCTTGGTTCTCAGTGATCGATTTAAAGGATGCTTTCTTTAGCATCCCGATTGCAGAGGAAAGCAGGGATATTTTTGGTTTCAGTTTAGGAGGACGAAGCTTCTGCTTTAAACGCGCTCCACAGGGCTACTGTGAAAGCCCATCAATATACAGTCAGGCTTTAAAAGCGCAGCTTGATGCAATTGTTTTACCTAGTGGTGCTACCCTTATTCAGTATGTTGACGATTTACTAATCGCCGCGGATACTGAGGAGATTTGTAAAGAAGCTACATTGTCATTGTTGCGTCATTTGTCTGCCTTTCATCACAAAGTGTCTCTCTCAAAACTGCAATATTGTCGACAAGAAGTGACCTACTTAGGTCATCTCTTATCGAAGGAGGGAAGGAAACTGACCCCAGAAAGAATTCAGGCCATTGCACAATTGAGCGTGCCAAGAACACAGAGAGAAGTGCGTGCTTTCTTGGGTATTACTTCATACTGTAGGCAGTGGATCCCGAGTTTTTCTTTGCTGGCAAAACCTTTGATAGCATTAACATGCAAAGATACACCGAATCCCGTCCCATGGTCTGAAGAGTGTCAGAAAAGTTTTTCGGAATTGCGTAAGGCATTATCTTCGGCTCCTGTGTTGGGTACCCCCGACTACAGTAAACCTTTTACATTGTATGTTCACGAGAAAGAAGGTTGTGCGTTGTCAGTGCTGACACAGTCTTTTGGAGGCAGACAGCGTCTGTGCGCGTATTTTTCGTCGACTTTGGATCCAGTAGCTAAGGCATTGCCAAGTTGCTTGAGAGCCACAGCGGCAGCAGCTGTGTCTATTGGACAGTCTGCTGGGTTAGTAATGAATAACACATTGATTGTAATGTTTCCACATGCAGTGGACACATTGTTAAACAGGACCAAGACACAGCACTTAACTAGTGCTCGATTGTCAGTGTACGAGTTGACACTGCTAGCGAGTCATGTGCACATAAAGAGGCGCAATAGGTTGAATCCAGCTACATCATTACCGATTTCAACAGACACAGATGAGATTGAACAGCATGATTGTCTGTTCAGAACAGAAGAAGAAACAAAAGGGAGAGTGGATCTTAAAGATACTCCCCTGGTTGAGTGTGATGGTACCTTATGGGTGGATGGTTCGTGTTTCAAGCTTCCGAATGGTGATATGACTGCTGCATATGCTATCACAACTTTGCACACGATTGTTGAAACTGCTCGTATACCACATAATTCGGCTCAAGCAGCAGAATTAATTGCACTTACAAGAGCATGCGTGTTGTCGAAAGGAATGAAAGTGAACATATATACTGACAGTCAGTATGCCTCTGGCATGGCCCACAGTTTTGGGCGCTTGTGGAAAGAACGTGGGTTCCTGACTTCGCATGGAACTAAGATTCAGAATGGTCAATTGGTGAATGATCTCCTTGAATCACTGACCTTACCGTTACAAGTTGCGATTGTGAAATGCAGTGCACACAAGAAGGTTATTGATGATGTTGGTCGTGGTAATGCATTTGCTGACGAAATCGCGAAAGAAACAGCAAAAGATGTGACGAATCAAATGTATGTTGCAGGCCCTGCAAGATGGGTTGGTGATGTTGGAATGTGTGAAGACACGATAGAGAGTGTGAAGTCCCTTCAAGCTGAAGCCACAGAGAAAGAATTGAGCATGTGGAAAGAAAGTAAGTGTAAATTGGATGAAAATGGTTGTTGGGTTGATTTGTCAGAACACCGGCGATGGTTGTTACCTGATGCATATGTGCTTCCAGTGGTGACGATGGCACATGGAATGGCGCATATCAGTGTGAAAGGGGTTTGTAAGTTGTTAGCTCCAGTATGGCAGAATGCTGGAATTCCCAAGTGTGCAGAGAATGTGGTCAAAAATTGCATGGTATGTTTGAAATACAATCCTGGTAGGGGAACCCCAACTCCAGCTGGTCATTTTGCGCCTTCAACGTATCCATTCGAGGTTTTGCAGCTAGATTTTATCCACATGGAAAGGTGCAACAATTTGAAATATGTACTTGTTGTTGCTTGCGCTTTCTCAAGGTGGATAGAAGCATATCCCCTAAAAGACAATACTGCGTTATCCACAGCTAAAGCCCTTGTCAAAGAATTCTTCCCTAGGTTTGGAATGCCGAGAATGGTCTGGAGTGATAATGGGAGTGAATTTGTGGGTCGAGTGATGAAGAATGACTGTGAGGGACTAGGTATTAAGCAAAAATTCCACGCTGCAAATCACCCCCAATCAGCTGGACTAGTAGAATGCTACAACGGCACTTTGAAACTTAAGTTGGCTAAGATTCAGGCGAGCTCCGGTCTTAAATGGCCTGACGCGCTGCCCTTAGCACTCCTATCAACAAGAATGACTGTGCATTCACGAGTAGGACTAAGTCCGTACGAGATTGTGTTTGGCCGTCCGGCCAATATATGGGGTGTGCCAAGACCGACAAAAATCAGCGAAATTGAACATCCAGTACTGCTTGATTATCTGTATGAATTGACGGCTAAATTGCGTGTCTTACACCAACAGGTCCACGATACTCTGCCTCAGGGCACATGTTATGTTGCAAATTTGCTACCACCAACATTTACTGCCGCCTCAGATTATCACAAGACCAGAGTTGTGCGAGGCGTTGCTAGTCAGGAGCATACTGCCGGTCAGGAAGCGGGAGACTTCTTCATGGGTTTCCTGCCGTTTTGGGGACCAATGGTCAATAGTAGGAACCTGAGACAACTGACTCGTGTAGTTGAATCCACTGTTAATGTAACAGCCGGTGCCCTTGGTAACTTGTCAGCTGAGCTCCAAGCGGATCGCCTCATGATGTTGCAGAACCGTATGGTTCTAGATGTCATACTTGCAGACCGTGGTGAGGTATGTAAGGTTATCCAATCAAGTTGCTGTATTTTCATACCAGATAACGCTCCGACAGTCTATCAAGCCCTCTCCAAACTGCATAAGATTTCCGAATCCATTCACGTGGATAAAGGAGATTGGTCGATGATGGGGTGGTTCTGGGGACTGATATCAGCTTGGGGATGGAAGATTCTAATAGTCATTGGGACAATCTTAGCCGTTCTTTTTCTGTTCTGTCTATGTATGCAGTGTGTTCCTGTGTAGCCTCTGTGTTACATCATGTGTAAGGAAACCTGTATCAAGGGACGAGCTAAGCAATAGGATGATGCTACAGCAACATCTCCATGACTTTATGAATGTAGACCTGGACTCAGATTAATATAGTCATTGCCTATGTAAGGGCAAAAGGAGGGTCTGTGGTACTGTAAATTTCAGAACCATGCTGGAGGCATGGCCCTACGATTTTGGTATCAGCGAACCGCAAAAGACTAATGCGGTATGTATGAGTGTTTTCGTCATGTTTTACCGATGAATTCACCGTGTATACGGTACTACGTATCGAACCCTCGGGTTCCATTTTAGAACGGTAACCATTCTGTGGTTGCCCTCACATAGGCTGCTTTTTTAGGCCATGCCTAGGCCTAAAGGACACACACATCTTCTGTGTCTTCTTTGTGACCTGTGCAAACTGACCCCACTGCCCGAGGTCAGTCCTGTCCGGCCGGTTCCTTTTACAGCGGCCAAATGGGATTAGCATCAGGGCGCGACACATCATAGAGTCGTTCATCCCACACGAACCCTGACTAATCTCTTTCACACCTGACTCCGTTTCCTACTTTATGGCTTGCTTTACGAGGAAGAGGTGCCCGTTTTTATTGGGGTCTGCTGATATCTGATGAGGGTTCTGAGCCTCGCTGGGTAAATAATTGTGGGCTGACCGAGCTGAAATGTGGGATTATCATCATGACTTTGCTGTTTCTTTGAAGCGAAAATATGTGAATGACCACTTGTAAAATAGGGGCGGTGTTGCCCAGAGCGTAATATTTTGTATATAAGAAAAGACTGGTTTTTGGTTGGGAGCAGTCTCCTGAGAACATACAACTTGCTGTACTTCTCGGATACCCGTGATTGGTCTGCAGCCAATAAATTCGATCTTTGACTTCACCTAGAAGACTCTGTGTTTCTGTGGTCTGAGACAGGAAGAACTCGAAGTCTTCGGGTGTGTTCCCTGGCACCGCTGGGTTGGTTCTGAAAAACCCAGTACTTCAGTCTATGTGCTCAGCCGACGTCGTGAGAATATTTAGGCTATGGGCACAGTGGCCTAATGGCATTTAGTGTATATGTGTGTGATGGAGCGGGTAATATAAAATTTGTATACCCCCCATTCCCGCATGTTCATGCCAATTAGAATAATCTATTAATTATAATGATATTAACGTGTGTGGAGTGGTAATTAATCAACCTTACTAATGTAAGAATTACACGTGGGATTCGCATTCTGCATGGCTAATATAATTTGTAAACTAATATACGTACGCATACTAATGCTAGAAAATTAGAATATTGCACGATATATGTTGCTTTTGTGATGTAATTGTAAGTCGCACCAGATGACATCACTGGGTGAATATAAACCCTTTGAATGTCGCTATTATGCTAGATAATTACATACACATAAGGGAATTAGTGAGGGATTAACATTTTATTAGCTATTTCCATGTTTTAATTATGATTTGTGTTTGTTTCGCTTAAGTTAACCATTTGGGCCTAAACAAAGATGGCTGACCGAGACACCCGACGTGACTACTACCGTTTCACGAGGTTTCTGGTGAAGTGCGCCTGCGCCACTGCAAGCAACAGTGGCCTCGTCCTGACCCATGCATGATGTACCCATCAAGGTCACCCGATGAGAATCGCCAAGTTTACGAAACAAAGAACTGTCTTTAAAACCGGAACCAGCAAGTGTAATGACCTAACTCAATAGCCTATGTGAGAACTTTACCGAATGACCCCAAACCAGCCAATCAGGACTGCCTAAAACTGATTTTTGTTACATTTTGACGTTAATTTCATTATAAAAGTTGGTAGAATAGAAGAAGAGAGCGGATCTTTTCCTGATTCATGACTTTATGCTGACGGAGAGGACGGTGACACTGCTGGACAGCTGTTTTCCCGAATCTTTGACAGACTGAATCGTTGCCTGACTTTGATGAATTAAGGATTATCACGACTTGATTGACTTAGAGGACGACTAATAGCCAGATTAGGTAAATATGATGTTCTGTGTTTGAACTAATGATTTATTAAATTTGCAATTAATTAGATAAAAGTATTGATCTACAAACAAATGTGTTGGGCTGTTTATTGAAGAGATTTGATTGAGATGGAATATAAAGGTTGAAGAATATAATCACTAATTATCACTGCAACTAATTTGATCCATCGATTAAATGGAAGGAATATCTCGAGATTCTAGGTTTAATAAAGGTATTCAATGTATATTCATGTAAATTAGGTTCTTCAGGTGAATAGGTATTCCTTTCATGTCAGCGATTGGAAACGTATCCCTCCCGTAAGAGCAGATCAGGTTAGTATGAGTGTTGGTGTTATGGGTCCCACCAATGAATGTATTGAGTGAAAGTGGTAGTGTGATGTTTGGTCTGTAATGAAGGGAGGATTTGACATTCCACGCTGCATCAGTTTTTCTGGTAGCAGGATGATGGTTTTTATTGTTTTGGTTTGGTGATTATTGCTTGTAAATTGCTTATTGATTATAGGTTATTGATTGATATTGGTTTATGTACTAACACTCTTTGTTGAGTTGCGTTGAGTTCTATGTTGTTTGCACGGCTTCTGGGATGTAGGAAGTCGGAAGTTTGTAACGGTTCCGTAGTAGAGCAGAGGTAAGCGCTGCTCTTGGGAAAGACGGAATTGTTGTTGCCCTGTAGGAACACGGGGAAAACGTGTGACGATTGAAGTTGCACGACGCATTGTCTGGGTTCGATTCGGTAGCATCGCCGTGTGTTGCCATTAGAGACATTTTCTGTAAGAGAGAAGTGTGTATGATAGCGAAGGTTACCTGTGAAATTTTGGTCTTAGGTACCAGGAGGCCAGAAGGTACTCTGATAACGTTTATCACTGGAAAGGTAGCAGGTATTCTCTAAGCTTGATAGAAGGATAAAGTAGAGGGAAGTGCTACTTTATTAACGTGTGTCATAATTCTGTAGTAGGACAGACAGTTCGCTGTTCTCGGGAAAGACCGAATTCTGTACGAATGTACTACATTTTACATGTGAAAGTGCGTGAATGAAGAGGCATTCGAGTTAATTGCAAAACTATGGTTTTATTGGGTCTCCAACCAAGTATCTTAATTCTGGAGAAACAGTTAGCTAATGCTTGCTAGAAGGGTAAGGTAGAGGGATGTGCTACTTTATCAACGGAAGTGACGATTCCGTAGTAGGGCAGAGGTAAGCGCTGCTCTCGGGAAAGACGGGATTCTTGTGGGAAAGGTCTTTTACTATTCCTTGGCTAGCGAAACAGACAATGGTGGTGTTTTTATGTTGTTACTAACAACATTTTAGGTTAGAAAGGGTGGAAAAGCTTACCGAGAATTTTTTTGAAAAAGAGGGGTCAGTAGAAGCAGGAGTAGGAGCAGCGGCTGCTGACATCAGAAAGACCGCGCTGGGATTGGCCAGTCAATTAGAAGCGTAAACGCTCCTGATTAGTGCATTAGTGTGAGTTGCGCAAGGAGTGGAGAATCACAGGGTGACATAGATGCTCCTGATTAGTGCGTTAGCGTGCGTCGCGCTGGGATTGGAGAATTGTAGAAGTGACGTAGACGCTCCTGATTAGTGCGTTTGTGTTACTCACGCTACGATTGGTCAGAATAAGCGGTACAGTCGAGAAGAGAGACTAGTAATACACGAAAAGACAGAGAAAATGTATTACGATCCACCAGAAAAGGAGAAAAAGTCCTGGTGTGGGAGAATTAAGAAGTGGTTTAAAAAGGATAAACCGATTGTGACTAGGGAAGGACAATTACTTCCTCCACCGAAAACCCCCGCATCCTTTATGGTTGCGAAATATGGGTATCACACTTGTATTTGGTTAGATAATTGGGTGAAGTACACTAGGAACGATGGAGTTTTGGCTTTTCCAGAGCATGGTTCTTTTAATTTAGCCGTTCTGAGAAATCTGAGAGAGAAAATGATGAATTTAGAACCGAGACCTAGACCAACACAATTTGAAGCATTGACCGAATGGGAAGAGGAGATGCATGACCGAGAGAGACAGAGGAGTGGCGGAAGGTATAGGTATATGTTTGGCAGATCATATGGACATGAGAATCATGATGATCGAATTAGAAGGTGGTGGAATGCGTGTATGACTGAAGGAGTGTTTCCTATAAGAACTACAGAAGAAAATGGAGGAAGAAAATGCACAGAAAAGAGACATAATGTGGAATTCAGAGGGTATGGAGTGAATGAATCAGAGGATGATGTTCTTGATGACATGTTTTATAAAAATCCACCTCCGTATCGACCAGAACCAGAAATCTTAACACCAAGTGCCCCAATGAAAGAAACTTTGCGAATCATTAAGACAGAACCAGTGTCCCAAGATTTAGAGGGAAATAATTCCATTAGAGAGGCAGAGAGGAAGTCAGAAAATAAAATAAATGGTGAAAATTCAGCAGAATTAGCAAAGACAACTTTAGAATTAACTGAGAAGATAAGAGAATTGACTAAAAATCTGGAAGCCGTAACAGTTCCAGTGACAATAGGTCCAGTGATGCCTATTTTCGATAAACAGAAAGATAGCGAGCATTGTTTAATGGTTCCTTATAAAAGCAATAAACAGGCTGAGCAGTCAAAACTGAGCCAACATGAAAACCCATGGAGACAGACAATGAGTATGGTCAAACCAAATGTTTCGAATAACCCATTTATAGGTCCAAACTTGACAGGAAGACATACAATGACAGTGGGTTCAATATTAGATACACAAAAGGATTCAGAACAAGGTAATGTAGAAAAACCAGTAGGTCCATCTACGGAAGAATTAAGTGAAGGGTTGAGAAGCTTACAGGGAAAAGACAAAGAATCCCAATCAATAGATGTGGCCAAATTACGAATGGTACTTGATGAGTTAATAGTAGGAACTATCCCCACAGAGAAATTAAAAACTTACCAGGATGAGGAATTACTATTTTTATGCAAAAGTGTGACATGGAGAGCGAAAAATCTGCATGAACGATTAAAAGAAGTTGCAAATGAAATGGGTATAGATATTGAGAAGGTAAAGGCTTTACAAAAACCGTATCGAATAGATTTCACTGAAAAGGATATTGAAAATTTGAACACCACAGGACGGATAGGTCAGATCAAGGAAATAATTATATTATTGAGAAAATGGGGAGATGTGGATAAATGGAGAAGCAGATGGAATCGAAAACGAGATGATGCTTCAGATAAAACATTTTCAGCATTCCCGGTAAGAGAAAAGGAAAAGATAGTAACAGAATGCCCTATGAGACAAATTCCAGGAGGAGGATATGTGCATGTTCCATGGACAAGACAGGATATATTGTCTTGTACAAATGATTTCCCTCAACTACGTGAAAAGCCTGTCGAGTTTTATAGGCAGGTAGACAGATTTGTGAAATTGTCTAAAGTATTATGGATTGACCTGAATAGTGTGTTTGACATGATAGTACCAGCAGATTTATGGACAGAATGCAAGCTTATGATCAATTGGCCAACTCAAGAATTCTCAGGGGATCCAAAAACAGGGGCTCCAAACTCCGAGGTAATGAAGATATATGAACAGGTTATTGTCTTTCTGAAAAACAAGGTTCCACCTAAAGAGACAGATTGGGTGAAAATTGACAGAACACATCAGGAAAGTAAAGAGTCAGTGCATGCATATTATGAAAGGCTCATTTTGGCTTTTAAACTGTTTGGTGGAGATGAGAATCTGGGTGAAAAAGATTTGAGTCATTTTGTATACAGATTTGTATATGGTCTACGTCCAGAAATTAGTGAGATGATAAAACAACATACCGTAGACTGGCAAAATAAGAAAATAGATGAAGTATTGAGACATGCCAAATATTTTAGTGATGAGATTGAAGCAAAACAGCGAAAATTAAAAGAAAAGGCTATGTGGGCACAGGTCAAGGCAGCAGAAAGGCAGAAAGCCCAGTTAGTGGAACAAGCAAGTACAGGACCAAGACAAAAGTTCATTTCTGGGAAAGGTGAAGGGAATTTTAATATAGAGGAAGCTAAAAAGAAATTCCCATGTCATAATTGCGGCAGAATAGGGCATTGGAAATCCGAGTGTAAATTTCCCCCAAGTACTAACAATGAAAATGCATCGTTGAATCCACAGGTGCAGAATGAGGTGAGTGGACAACTGCAGCGACAGCAGCAGGTTGTAACACAACAGGATCAGGTGCCAAAACCACCTTTACCACAGAGCAAAAACTCTCAGAAATGTAGTCACGAAACTGGATTCTACAATGAAGAACAGGTAAATAAGCTGTCTCGCAGTATTGGCTACAACGCGATGAGAGTGATTCAGAAGAGGGTTATTGACGGTGCCGAAGGGAGGAAGAAGAGTGCGTACTTGGTGCATCTCTAGAAGTAAACCAGTCAGGCTCATTTGTAGATGGAAAGGTTAATAATGAAAATATTACTTTCTTAGTCGATACTGGCGCTACTCGATCAACTGTTAGATCAGCTGATGTTAAAAATCTTCCTCTCGGATGAAACGATCCAAGTAGTTGGTGTGTCCAACAGACAGATTAAAATTTACCTTACAGAGCCAGTGAAAGTTAGCTTAGGGAAATGTTCTGAAATGCACCGATTTGTCGTGTGCGATACCAGTCCTTTGAATTTATTAGGTAGGGATTTGTTGTGTAAGATGAACTGCACTATATTTTGTACCCCGGATGGGATAGCATTTGAGACCCCGGATGAAGATGTGTTGTATAAAATGACAATGGCAAACAGGCAAAAGGAGGTTACTGAAGCCTGTGCTGTATTCAATCCTGATGAATTACCTAAAGAATTGAAACAGTCTGTAAAGGCAGAAGTTTGGGATTTCACAGCAGAAGATGTGGGATTAATGAGAAATAAAGATCCAGTAAAAATAACAGTAAAAGAAGGAGTAAGTTATCCAAATGTCCCTCAATATAAACTGACACCTGAAATAATTGAAGGAGTAACTCCTGTGATTGAGAAAATGATAAAACAAGGTATTTTGAGAGAAATAATGAGTAGTCCATGTAATTCACCAATCATGGGACTGAAAAAGCCAAGTGGGAAGTTCAGGATAGTACAAGATCTGAGAAAGATAAACAAGATTGTTGTTTCATGCTGTACCAAATCCATCTGTGATTTTATATCAGATTCTTCATGATGCAGAATGGTATATAGTGATTGCTTTGTGTCACGCTTTCTTTTCCATCCCGTTGCACCATGACAGCCAGCAAATTTTTGCGTTTCGTTTCGGTGAGCATATTTTGGCATGGTGCCGAATTCTACAAGGGTATACAGAAAGCCCCTCAATATTTAATCAGCTATTGAAGAAGTCTTTGGAAAGCTTAAAAATGCCCGAAAATTCAGTGTTAGTTCAGTACATCGACGACCTTCTTGTGGCGTCGAAAACCCGTGAAGCTTGTGAGCTAGACACTATAGCCTTATTGAATCATTTGGCAGATGGAGGACTTAAAGTGTCACCATCAAAATTACAGTTTTGCAAAAAGGAAGTACAGTATTTAGGGCATAACATTGAAAAAGGATTGAGAAAGATAACAATAGACAGAATCAGGATCATAAAAGGAATGAGAGCACCCATGACCCAAAGAGAGGTGAGGATGTTTCTTGAAATGGTTGGATATTGTCGTCGGTGGATTAGTGGATTAGGAACTTTTCATTGATTGCAAAACCTTTGGTACGACTGACAAGAAGTGATGTGAGAGACCCCATTGATTTGAACAAGGAGGAATTGGCAGCTTTTAAACGATTGAGAGATGGATTGTGTGAAGCACCTGCATTAGGTGTGCCTGATTATGAGAAAGAGTTTGAGTTGTATTGCAGTGAGAGGAATGGGTGTACACTCTCTGTTCTAATACAGAAGCATGGAAAACTGAGAAGACCAATTGCATATTTTTCATCAATGCTGGACCCAGTAGATGTACCCTTACCTGGGTGTTTGAAAGCAGTAGCTGCTACATGTCGGAGTTTGGAACAGAGTGAAGGAATTGTGATGGGATATCCTGTGAAAGTGTTTGTACCTCATGATGTGGCAATCCTTTTAACAAGGAGTCGGACTTAGTATATGACCCATAGTCGGCTGACTAAGTATGAGAAAGTCATACTAGGTACAACAAGTGTAAGCCTTGTGAGATGTTTGAATGTGAATCCTTCAACATTGTTGCCTGATGCTGAGATTGTGGAAGTCAGAGATGAAGCAGATCATTATTGTTTGGATGTACTTGATTTTTGTACAAAACCACGACCTGAAATAAAAGATGTACCTTTATCAGAGAGTGATTTTGTCATGTTTGTAGATGGGTCTTGTTTGCGAACAGATGATGGAGTGTTAAGCGCAGCTTATGCAGTATGCACGGTTGCAGCAGTGATGGAAGACTTCTTATCTGAAAGGAGTTAAATCGGCCCAAGTTGCTGAACTCGTTGCTTTAACGAGAGCATGCAAAATTGGGAAAAGTGTGAGAGTGACTGTGATAACTGATAGCCAGTATGGCTTCAGAGTCGTACACGACTTGGGTCAAATTTGGCTTCAGAGAGGATTTTTGACAACTCCCATTAAGAATGCTGAAGTGGTTGGAAAATTGCTTGAGGCGATACAGCTGCCTAGACCATTGGCTGTTGTGAAGTGTGCAGCCCATAGTCAAAGTGGTGATTACATCGCGACTGGAAACAAATATGCAAATGACATGGCACAATACTGTGCACGAAATCAGAATTCCATTAATCGGGCCAAGGAAAGAGAAGTGATTTCTTACTCTTTGATGTTTACTAACACTGTGGGAACATGGGAAGAAGTAAGACAATTGCAGGAAGAGGCAGGAGAAGAGGAAATGAAGCAGTGGGTAAAAGCAGGATGTGCACCCAGAGAGAAAGATCACGTGTGGGTCCATCGGGATGGAAGACCAGTTATGCCTGATAGCATGATGTCTGCCATGGCACGGATGTATCATGGTCAGGGACACATAGGGAGAGATACCATGATCAGGTCATTTAAACAAACCTGGTACAATGCCAAATTTAGACTGGTAGCAGAGAGTCTTTGTCAGAGATGCCTAATATGTCAGCAATACAATCCGGGAAGAAAAACAGTAGTAAGTCTAGGAACAATAGGATGAGAAGGAGGGCCTTTTACCAGAATGCAAGTGGATTTCATTGAGATGCCTCCCTGTAACAGGTTGAGGTATGTTCTAGTTATGGTCTGTCTGTTTTCTAGATGGGTAGAGGCATTTCCAACAAGAAGAAATGATGGGATGACAGTGGCGAAATTCCTTTTGAGGGAATTTATCCCTAGATTTGGGTTCCCAGTGACTATTGAATCTGACCGAAGAGGACATTTCCATAATGAGATCATAAAATTGATATGTGAAGCATTGAATGTACAGCAAAAATTACATTGTGCCTATCGACCAGAAGCTTCTGGTGTAGTGGAACAGATGAATGGTACTATCAAAAACAGGATAGGGAAAATGTGTTTAGCCACAGGTATGAAATGGCCTGACGTCTTGCCTCTGGTACTCATGACTATTAGATCAATTCCAGACAGAAATACAGGGTTAAGCCCCCACGAAATTATCATGGGATGAGCCATGCGGCACGTGTATATACCAGTCAACAAGCTGATGACTATAACTGATGACATGGTGTTGGAATACTGTAAAAGCCTAGCTGACGCAGTTCATTCTGTGTTTCATCAGGTTGGAGCGGATGCCACCACCCTTGAAAATAAGCAAGCCCATGATCTGAGCCCGGGGGACTGGGTAAGGATAAACACAGAAGAAGAAACTGCTTGGTTCCAAGGTGGGAAAAACCAAGACAAGTTATCCTGACCACAACAACAGCTGTAAAGTGTGCTGATCTGAAGAACTGGATCCATGCAAGTCATACATTGAGAATTCCAAATCCAGTGGACAGCACAGAAAAGGAGTATTTTGATGAATCAGAATCCAGATAACGAAGAGTCTAAAACAGAAGAAAACCCTGAAATTGGGGAAACAGAACAGAGTTTAACATTTGTTCCCAGAAGTATTTCCCTGAGGAGAAGATTACAGATATCTGATACCAGCTCAGATTCGGAGACTGAACAAGGAGCGCAATGCTCTAAGAAAAAAACAAGGAAAGAACAAAAGAAAAGACAGTGAAGAGACAATAAAAGAAATTAATGAAAGAGAAGTTCCAGACGAAAGATTGAGAGAAATTCCACCTGAAATAACACATTTAGAGGGACAGGTGCCAGATACAGAGAGAGAGAGGGAAGGATTACTGCGGAAGACTCCCGAGGAGGTGTAGGGAAATCCAACATTCAGATAGAAACAGGGACAAGTAGTCAGCAGGAAGATTGCGTGCCGGAGATTCGAGGAGGGACAGAAGTAGGGAAAACAAAAGAAGTGGTGAAAAAATAGTCTGTCAAGAGTAAAAAGCAAGTTGAAACAGAGTCAGAGGAAAGCGAAGATGAAGTACCTGAAGGTCGAGTTCTAAGAAAGAGAGCTTGGAGAACTGAAAAGAACGATAAAGGAAGTAAATTGAAAAGAGTTGATGTTTGGCCAAATAAAATAAAGAAATTAAGATATCGACTGACACGATTGAATTCACCAAGGGCTGAACAGGTGAATGAAGTGACAAGTCAGGAGAAATCAAAAGACGAAGAAACAAATAAAGAAAGCAAAAGAACAAGAAAACCTAACCAGAAGTATAAATCACCAGAATGGACGTATGTGGCCCTGCCTGGAATAAAAGTAGAGGCGGATAGCCAAGGAAATCCAGAGGTGGTTGTACCAGAAGTGGTTGAGGAGGACGAAGAATCGGAAATCCTGAGAGTTATCTTGTCCGATATTGGAGAAGAAGCGGATGTTCAGGACATTCTGTATTCGGATCTCAAAGGAAAAGTGAAAAATGATGAAATGCTAAACTGAATAAGAAAAGACAATTACTGATGGAAAGACAATAAAATTACGGAAAACTACACAAACTGGTAGAACCAAGTAGGTGCTTAGAGCCTTGGGTTAGAAAACTAGTTGTGAGGTAGAAGAGGCTAAGTCAAAAGACACTGTTCATTTTAACAAAATGGCAAACACAGAAAGTAGAAAAAGTAGATGTATATTTTTGAGTAGATGGTGTAAAATGTGTTGTTGTAGTACAGGATTACTAATGCTTCTGTGGAGTTTACTTGCTCTGACGATCTCATTTAAGGTTACTATAGATACAATAGAAGGACATAGTGAAAACAAAACTAATATAGAAAAGATACAAAAGGTAATTCCAACTAGAATAGATAGAAACTATTTACACAGAGATAGATCTATAACCGATTTTACTAATAATGTGTTTTCAAAATTGTTGTATGAATATGTAAAGACAATGGATGTAAGGGACTGCTACGTTTGTATGCAGTTACCTGCCTCTTTTTCGGAGGGAGTGACTTATCACCACCTTCCAGTAACATATGGAATAACATGTAGTGTAATAGCTAGTTTATTTTATCAAACAGGGAAATTAGAATATTATTTTTCAGATGTAGATAGTATATTTTCACAAGTACCATCAATTAACAAGCTAAACAAAGTAAAACCTGTGAAGGTATTAGTTGAATTTTTCTTAGAAACTAAAGAACTAACATTAGAGTATATATTTAAAAACAATTTGTCTTGCATATTTTTAATTAATATTACGTTAATATATATATATTTTTACCCCTACGCTATCCAACGCTTTTTCAACTGTTGCACTCTCTGGAGTGGGAATAGTCATTTTTACCCCTACGCTATCCAACGCTTTCCCTACTGTTGCACTCTTTGGAGTGGGAATAGTAATTTTTACCCCTACGCCATCTGACGTTTTCCCTACTGTTGCACTCACTGGAGTGGGAATAGTAAATTTTGCCCTCCCGCTATCCAACGCTTTCCCTACTGTTGCACTCTCTGGAGTGGGAATAGTAATTTTTAGCCCTACTCTATCCAATGCTTTCACTAATGTTGCACTCTTTGGAGTGGGAATATTAATTTTTACCCCTACGCTATCCAACGCTTTCCCTACTGTTGCTCACACTGGAGTGGGAATAGTAAATTTTACCCTCTCGCTATCCAACGCTTTCCCTACTGTTGCACTCTCTGGAGTGTGAATATTCATTTTTACCCCTACGCTATCCAATGCTTTCCCTATTATTGCACTGTCTGGGGTGGGAATACTAATTTTTACCCTCCCGCTATCCAACGCTTTCCCTACTGTTGCACTCTCTCGAGTAGGAATAGTAATTTTTACCCTCCCGCTATCCAACGCTTTCCCTACTATTGCACTTACTGGAGTGGTAATAGTACATTTTACCCGCCCGCTATCCTACGTAAAAAATATTGCATATTTTTAATTAATATTACGTTAATATATATATATTTTTTTTTACTTACATTAATTATTTATTACATTTAAAGTTATTTAAGTATGTTTCAGTTAATTATAAGTATTATTTCATTAATTTTACATTAATTTTAAGACATTTAAAAAATTCGATATTTTGACTAACTATATTTTTTACAACGATATTTTGGATTCTATATTTTTTTACTTACCTGTTTGGAGATAGGGCTTCGATATTTTGGCATTCTATATTTTTACTTCGATATTTTGGCAATTCGATATTCTTCTACTCGATATTTTGTCAGTGATCCGCAGATGTCCTATGCATGAAGCTAGTTCTCTGGAGCACAATGCAGCAAGAGGTATGTTGGGATTCACGCCAGGTGACAATTATTGATAGTTAGAAAAAATGTTGGATTTGTATTTTTTCGCTTCCTATTTGTGCATATGATAATTGCTGTAGAATTAGAAACAGTTATTGTTTTGTATCACTTTTCATATATTTGTGTTTTAAAAGTGTTAGCTAAACCTCTCACCAACGACTACTGCTGATCTCTTATTGTCTGTGTACAGGGATGCTCCCTTACTCAAACCATACAAGAGAATAATAGTGGTGTGTATCTCACAATCCTCCACAAGGTGAGAAGATAAATCTTATCCAGAGGTGGACGCGTAGTTCCTATTTGTTGCATTCCATTCCGCTCTAGACCTATCTATGATCACAGTGGCATGTGGGTGCCTAACCTGGATTATGGAAAAAAATGTTACATTCAGAACCAATTCTTCACCCTACATACCATATCATTAAGGTTTTAAGTAGAAGATCTAAATCTGCAACCTGACCTCAATAACACCCACTTGCCGTGTAGCCCAAAACATCCATTGGCTGCCTAGAAAGTCCAGAGCGAAGGGGCTCAGTATATTCTGAGAATCAAGTGTAGATGCCTTTTGCGTAAGGGCCGCTGCTGTCAAGACTGACTCCAACTGGTGAGCAGTTCTTACAAGACATTTTCTGTTACTGATTCAGACCCCTGTCCTCTGAAATTATTAAATAAGTTCCATTGCAAGTGTGTAGTCATAGCCATTGATTTTCAGCTTGTAATGGTTTGTGGTAAAAATAAACTATGGGCCTGATTTAGATATTGGCGGAAAGGTTACCCAGTCACAATGATGGCGGATATCCTGTCCGCCAAAATCTTAATCTCATAGAATATAATGGGATTTATATTTCAGCAGCAGAGATATCCGTCCCCATTGTGACAGAGCACCCATCTGCCAAAATCTAAATCAGGCCCTATTTTTTGGAAAAGGGGTCTTATCACTATTAGAATGGGCACTCCTTTTTGTTGTTATGTACAATTTATTTTTTAACAGAGTTTTATATAGCGCGAACTTGACCCAAATCGGGTATCAGAGCGCTTTACATAGCACCAGTTGCATTACATGAGAACACATTAATTTTTGTTAAGCACTGGGAGATTAAGTGATTTGCCCAGAATCACAGGATGTTCAGCGTCATTGCCGAGACTCGAACCCAGTTCCCCAGACTCAAGTACGACAGCCCTAGCCGTTAGGCCAACTCCTCTCCCAATAGACCTTAAACGCTCCAATGGATTGCCTAATATAAGGAAGGGCCCACTTCAGATTCTAGGGATGGCAATATTTGTTTGAAATGCTATAGAAGTGTAAAATATTCACATAGCACACTTATCCACACATCCCTTGAGCAGCCCTAACTCATACATCTATCAATCTGTGTGTCTGCACATTATCCATCCATCTTTCTATCCATCATCCAACTATCTCCCCAAACACTCTTCCATCCACACATCCAGTTATCCATCCATCCATCCATCCATCCATCCATCCATCCATCCATCCATCCATCCATCCATCCATCCATCCATCCATTCATGCTTAAATCATCCATCCCACCTCCTTGCGAGTGGCTACTCTTCTGTCCGCCACTTTCTCTCCACAGGAAACAGCCTGCACCATGTTTTCATTACCACGCAGGCCTCCACAACACAGACCTTTACCACATAGGTAAGTACCACTCAGATAAGTGTTTCTATCTTTACCAAGCAACTTAAATTTCATGTTATTTAAAAATGGTGGTTTATGTGCAGCTACAGGTAAAGAAAGGTAAAGATGATTTTAGGATTTGAGGGGGTTAGAGGTAAAGAGGGGTAAGGGTAATGTTAGGGTTTAAGGATGGGTAATGGTAAAGTAAGGTATGGGTAATTTTAAGGTTTTGCAGTGAGTAGAGGTTAAGGTAGGTAAGGGGAACTTTAAGGTTTTGCGATGAGTAGAGGTAAAGATAGGTAAGGGTGATTTTAAGGTTTATGGTTGGGTAGTGGTAAAGAGAGGTATGGTTGATTTTAGGGTTAGGGGGTGTGTAGAGGTACAGTGAGATAAGGGTAATCTTAGTGTTTAGGGGTGGGTATATATAAACGCGTGGTAAAGGTCCACAATGTAATGCCATAAGTAGTACTACATGCATATTAAAGGCATTCATGATAATGACATTCGTATAATGTCGTACAGCCACTCTCCACTGATTTCATGTCTCTGCTCATTTTACACTCGTGCAGTCTGAATAGAGAATACCCTTATGCTTATAGTTGGAGTGCCTCCCCTATTCTGTTCTACCTTTACAATATTCTCATAAAAGAATAGAAGATTTTGCATTCTTTCTGCTGCCTTTCACCTTGTGTACCTTGAATTATTCACTTTTCACATCAGCACTCCATCATGCATCATAATATGTGTATTAGGGAAATGTAGAAAACAGAGAATTTAGACAAACACCCACACATATCTTCCTGACATCACCATGAATAAGAAGAATGTGATGTTTTATTCTTCTACAAAATGAGACTATTAGTATTGATTTCTTTATAAGAACCATGGCTCTTCTTGTCTGTCTTTTTTTAAACTTATTTATTCAGTGAGTTATCAGCCTATTTTGTACTGCATTGGCATGTGCTAGGAACCACTTTAAAGTGTGGATAATCATATGAACAAAGTTTTGGGTATTCCTGCCCTCTTCATTAGTGGAGGGCAAAGTGATCATGGTTGGTATGGGGTTACTTGGTATTTATTGAAGTATACACTTAGCTGGGGGTCATTCTATTCTTTAGGCCCTGCTCCTTGGGGAGGGGGTAATGGTTTCCAGAAACCTTGTTCAAGGATTGCAAAGCCTCTTTGAATAGATATATTTTCAGTATGTTTAACACAGCAACATTGGGGCAAGTCCTGAGAACTTGGCACATTGCATTCCTCACTCAGACCAATTTCCCTCTGTGGATCTTATGATTGTGTTGGGATTTATCTCTTCAGTATGTCTGTCTCAATCAATCCCACATTAAGATTCAGTGTGTGTACACTGGGAAAACAACCTATAAGTATTTGGAACAGTCACTCATTAGGTCTAGCCTAGGCAGCGCATTCGCTGCTCTGGGAGGCATTCGGTGTTCGGTATGTGGGCTTTAATTCCACCCCTCGCTGGTGATTCGGTCAAATGTGTAAAATTCGTAAAAGCTTGCTTTTGTTTGGATTTTGGTCTTTATTTGTCCCACATTGTCAGGTCTCGCTCCTCCCCTGGAGTATTGACCTATTACGTGTATCTTTTCTCTAAATACTTTTTAGCTTTGTGCTTGCACACTATTTTATTTTTGTGCAGGCTGCAGCATTTGTAAAGAATTTATCTTTTTGGTCTCTTAAGTTACAGAACCCTATGCGCGATGTATTGTACACTAATGCACTTTTTTTTACTAAGTTATAGTATATTGTGCACTTTTTGTAGATAAAATCCTTTTTCTGTTTTATTGCAAACAACTTTCACATGCTAATTCAAAGCCTATTAGCTGATGACAAACATTATTTGTTAACTCTTCACATTTTGTAAACATGGCCATTGTTTGCGTCATGTTTATTTTCGTTGCAGACTCCATTTTTGTTCTCGTAATGTTCCTTTATTTTTTAGTTTGTTTAATGTGTATGCTATACCCTTATTCATGATGCAACATTTTATTTAGTTTAATTAGAGAGGGGTGAATCTATATATTTTCCTTTCTGTTTGTGCACTATTATTTATGTGCAGGCTTGACTAATTTTGCACAGGACTCAGAATGAGCTCCATTCCTTCTGTATAATGTCACAAAAATACTGTCATTTTTGCCCATTGGTGTAGGGAATGGTCCCCTAAATGGATCAGGACATTCTAAGGGGTCCATTAGGATAGCGGGCGTCCCACCCGACACCCTAGCGGTGCTGGGACCGTCCGCCAGTGGTGTGGCGGTCCCGCACTGCCAATTTGGATGCAACCGCCACCGTGGCGGTCGCATCCCGCATATACAACATTGTGGCTGTCAGTGCTATGAGCAGCACCCTCCACAATGTTGGAAATGCAGGTTGTGCAGTGGCATGCACAACGTGACAGGCACCAGGTGGAGCCTGCTACCTTGAGTATGCCAATTTAGGGGGGTACCCAAGTGCAGCCCCCCACACCCGGGGACCCACATCGGGCCCCCATAGCGATTCCCGCATGCCTTTCCATTCTGAAGTCTCCACCATGGAAAGGCATGAAACCGCCAACATCCTAATATGGATGCCGCCACCATATTGTGGACCTTTTCCGCCCGGTAGGCAATCGTGATGATTGCCTACCGGCAGAAAAGCGGCGGACTGTCTTTTAGTCCGCCGCGGTACTGTCCGCCATGCTAATGTGGCAGGGGTAACAGGCTGTCCGGTGGGGTATTTTGGCAGGCGGATCACCACCGCCGGTCGGGCGATGGCGATCCACCCGCCATTCTAATGACCCCCTAGGTCTTCTAGACAGCGCTGCTAGCTGCTTTTCTGCTCCTGTTGGTTATTCCTAATTCTAAGTCCTCTTGGCAGTGCTGCTAGCTGCTTCTCGGGTCCCAGTGATAATTCCCCATTCTAAGTCCTCTAGACAGTGCTGCTAGCTGCTACTCTGGTCCCGTAGGTAATTCCTTAGTCTAAGTCCTCTAGGCATTGCGGCTAGCTGCGTCATTGTTTCCTGTTGTAATTCCTCATTCATAGTCTTTTAGACAGTGCTGTTCGCTGGTTTTCTGGTCCCAGTGGTAATTCCTCATTCTAAGTCCTCTAGGCAGTGCTGCTTGCTGGGTCTCTGGTTCCAATGGTAATTCCTCATTCTAAGTCCTCTAGACAGTGCTGCTAGGTGCTACTCTGTTCCCATTGGTAATTCCTCATTCTAAGTCTTAGGCAGTGCTGCTAGCTGCTACTCTGGTCCCGTCGGTAGTTCCAAATTCCAAGTCCACTAGTCAGTGCTTCTAGCTGCTACTCTGGTTTCATGGGTAATTCCTCATTCTAAGTCCTCTAGACAGTACTGAAGCTGCTTCGCTGGTCCTGTTGGTAAGTACCATATTTTAAGTCCTCTAGGCAGTGCTTCAGATGCTTCTCTGGTCCCAGTAGTAATTCCTCATTCCTAGTCTTCTAGGCAGTGCTGCTAGTTGCTTCTCTGGTTCCATTGGTAATTCCTCATTCCAAGTCCTCTGGACAATCCTGCTAGCTGCTTCTCTGTTCTAGTCAGTAATTCCTCATTCTAGGTCCTCTAGGCAGTGCTGCTAGCGGCTCCTCTGGTCCCAGTGGTAATTCCTCATTCTAAGTCCTCTAGACAGTGCTCCTAGGTGCTACTCTCTTCCCATTGGTAATTCCTCATTCTAAGCCTTACAGACAGTGCTGCTAGCTTCTACTCTGGCCCTGTCTGTAATTCCACATTCCAAGTCCTCTAGACAGTGCTTCTAGCTGCTTCTCTGGTTTCATAGGTAATTCCACATTCTAAGTCCTCCAGGCAGTACTGCAGCTGCTTCGCTGGTCCCATTGGTAAATCCCATATTTTAAGTCCTCTAGGCAGTGCTGCAGCTGTGTCTCAGTTCCCAGTGGTAATTTCTCATTCTTAGTCCTCTAGGCAGTGCTGCTAGCTGCTTCTCTGGTCCTGTCGGTAATTCCTAATTCTTAGTCCCCAAGCCAGTGCTGCTAGCTGGTTTTCTGTCCCCAGTGGTAGTTCCTCATTATTGGTCCTCTAGACAGTGCTGCAGCTGCTTCTCTGGTCCCAGTGGTAGTTCCTCATTCTTAATCCTCCAGGCAGTGGTGCTAGCAGCTTGTCTGGATCTGTCTGTTATTCCTCATTCTAAGTCCTGTAGACAGTCCTGCTAGCTGCTACTCTATTCTCATAACTAATTCCTCATTCTAAGTCCTATAAGCAATGCTTCTAGCTGCTTCTCTGGTCCTGTCGCTAATTCCTCATTCTTAGTCCTCTAGACAGTGCTGCTAGCTGCTTCTCGAGTCCCGTCAGCAACTCCCCCATTCTAAATCATCTAGGCAGCGTTGCAGCTGTGTCTCTGGTCACAGTGGCAATTCCCACATTTGAAGTCCTCTAGGCAGTACTGCAGATGGGTCTCTCTTCCCAGTGGTAATTCCTCATTCTCTGTCCTCTAGGCTGTGCTGCTAGCTGATTCTCTGGTCCCGCTGGTGATTCCTCATTCTTAGTCCTCTAGTCAGTGCTGCTAGCGGCATCTCTGGTCCCATTGTTAATACTCATTCTAATTCCTCTTGACAGAGCTCTAGCTGCTTCTTTGTTCTTATTGGCAATACTCATTCTAAGTCTTGTAGACAATGCTGCTAGCTGCTTTTTTGGTCTTATCGGTGATCCCTCATTCTAAGTCATCTAGACAGTGCTGATACCTGCTTCTCTGGACTCATTGAAAATTCCTCACTCTAAGTCTTCTAGACAGTGCTGCAATGCTTCTCTAGTCCCGTCCGTAATTCCTCATTCTTAGTCCTCTAGGCAGTGCTGCAGCTGTGTTTCTGTTCCCAGTTGTAATTCCTTATTCAGAGTCCTCTAGACAGCGTTGCTAGCTGGTTTTCTGGCCTCAGTGGTAATTCTTCATTCTTAGTCCTCTAGACAGTGCTGCAGCTGCTTCTCAGGTCCCGGTGGTAATTCCTCATTCTTAGTCCTCTAGGCAGTGCTGCTAGCTGCTTCTCTGGTTCAGCCGGTAATTCCTCATTCTAAGTCCTGTAGACAGTCCTGCTAGCTGCTTCTCTGTTCTCATCATTAATTCCACATTCTAAGTCCTCTAGGCAATGCTGCTAGCTGCTTCTCTGGTCCTGTGGTAATTCCTTATTCTTAGTCCTCTAGACAGTGCTGCTAGCTGCTTCTCGAGTCCCATCAATAACTCTGCCATTCTAAATCCTCTAGGCAGCGCTGCAACTGTGTCTCTGGTCACAATGGTAATTACCCATTCTCAGTCCTCTAGGCAGTGCTGCTAACTGCTTTTCTGGTCCCATGGGGTATTCCTCATTCTAAGTCCTCTAGACAGTGTTGCTAGCTGCTTCTCGAGTCCTGTCAGTAACTCCCCATTCTAAATCCTCTAGGCAGCGCTGCAGCTGAGTCTCTGGTCACAGTGGTAACTTCCCCATTCTAAATCCTCTAGGCTGCGCTGCAGCAGTTTCTCTGGTCACAGTGGTAATTCTCCATTCTCAGTCCTCTAGGCAATGCTGCTAGCTGCTTCTCTGGTCCCATCAGTAATTCCTCAATTCTTAGTCCTCTAGACAGTGCTGCTAGCTGCTTCTCGAGCCCAGTCAGTAACTCCCCATTCTAAATCCTCTAGGAAGCACTGCAGCTGTGTCTCTGGTCACAATGGTAATTCCTCATTCTACACCCTCTAGACAGTTCTGCTAGCTGCTTCTCTGGTCTCATCAATAATTCCTCATTCTAAGTCCTCTAGACAGTTCTGCAGTTGCTTCTCTGGTCCTGTGGTAATTCCCACAGTTTAAGTCCTCCATGGTTTGGCCAGCAAAATAAGTAAAGCATCACTCAATGTAAGCAGAAGGGTCACCGCAAGAAGAGCTCTGTTGTATAGTGCTTTAAGATGTGGGGTCAACAACGGAGCATAAACTTTGTCAAATTCAGACAGCAACCCGCCTGTTCTGGGCATTTTGCGATGGCTAGGGCTTATATTGCCTCTTGCACTTCAAAAATGGAAATTTTCCCAGTAAGCTCTTACCTATGCTCGAGTGAAATTCCTGGCAGGGTAATGTCAGCCAAGAGGTCACCTATGTCCCTCGGCATCACCTTGTTCACGGATGTGTACAACTGAGTGTAGTGGCGTGTGAAGATGGCATGAATTTCCCTTTGTGTGTGCAACAACTGTCCCTCGCCTGACTGTATAGAATGTATAGGATGCCTATCCGATTCCTGGCTTATCAGTCACACCAGTAGCGATCCCAGCTGGTCGGCCTTGGTGCACATTCTCTTGTGCCTAGCATTGTTAAGACATTGCCGTCTTTCCAGCAGCAGTGGATGGTCACGCCTAGCCTTGAGTAATTGTGTAAACCTGGGCAGCGTTTGAGGACCATACCAGGTCCTTGAGTTCTAGGAGGAGGCCCTCCATTTGACTTATGTCTTTCGTGATATGGCAACACATGTGTAGGGTATTACCCAAACAGTGCCCTCTGATAGAGACCTTGAAGGTGTCCCATTTTATTAATGAGAGGAGGCGGAACCGGTGTTTAAATCAAAGTATTCTGATATATTGCCACCAATAAAAGATTGGAACGCGGGCCTTCTAACGTGGACGCCTGCAATCTCGAGTGGGAATTGGGGGGGCAATCTCTCATTGCAGCTGCAACTGGAGCAAGTTGTGATCAGAATGTCTCTGGCCATGGTAGACCATGTGCATGATGCAATGGACAATGTGATGAGTACAATCAAATCGATCAATACAGACAAGTAGCTTATGTGAATGAGAGTAAAATCAGTGCACCTTTGTGTTAGCGTTACGGAGACTCCACATGTGTAACAATTTCCAGTGCTGTAACCATGTGCTGAGTGTATGTGCATTAGAAAAAGCTACTGTTCAGGGCAAGGGTGGGAAGGAGCGGTCCAGTTACACATTCAGAATACGGTTAAAATCCCTGCCCAACAACCAGGGGATGCCTCTCCAATCCACTAGTGTTGTGGATAGCTCATTATTGAACAACTCCTGTCCTACTTTGGGTGCATAAATTGCTCCAAGCAGCATGTGCCTACCATCTAGATGGCCCTCTATGAGGACCTATCACCCCTTCGGGTCCATGACCGAGTGTGTGGAAATGAAAGGGACCCGCTCATATGCATATCAACACCCCCCAGGCATAGGTAGAGTAATTGGTGGACAACATTTGCCCTCTCCATCAATCTGGACATCTCTCTAGCTCAGTAATTTGTGGGTTTTGCAAATATACAATGTGTATTCACCTCCAGAAATAAATAGCACAGCATATCGGCAGGAGGGGGTGTGAATACATCACACATTGCATGTGACAAAGTCAGTGGCTGCCATAGTGTGTGATCAAAAGTTGAGGGACCCTCCGTGCACCCAGAGCGGGCAACGCTTGTCTCATCTGATAGCATAGCGAGAGAGCGAGTGCAGGTCACAACAGTCATAAAACAACAAGGGACTACTGACAAGTAATACCATTCAGAGCAGTGGTACAACGGGTATCTGTCCAAACCAGCAGATCTAAAAGAGCATTAGGGAGGAGCTGGTCTAAGGGGTGGGTAGTGCAGTGAGAGATTGTACAGTGGCCACACTGGGCAACTACCAAGACCCCCACGTATTGTGATTGAATGACAAAAGGGTGTTAGGGACAGCTCAGTGAGCCAACATCTCAGGCCAAAAGGCATTCACACTGAGAAGTTATCAAGGGATTATTTCCTCAATTACATGATCGGGAACAAGAGATGATGTATGCCAAGGGAGAAGACAAATGGGAGCTGGGGAAGGGGAAAGAGGAGGAGGGAAAAGGAGGTGGGAGCGTGGGGGGGGAAGAAAACACATGGATAATTCTGTTTGTCCAGGCACAGGTGATTCACCAACACCCACCCCAGGCACAGAGAACCCACCACACCCCCCCCATCCTGCAAAGGCTAAAAGGAAATCTATCAAAATAAATATGTGAACCCAATCAAGTAACATATTAAAGGATATCGCCTGATGTTTGCGGAGTCTCCCTGGCCATCTTACCAGGGTTCGGGGAAGTATGTCTGATGTTAAAGTGTCTTCGTCTCCTGAGGTTTTGGATCCCTCCTCTTCTGCATTGAAGTGTGGAGTGGGGTCTGCTGCCACCTGTAGCACCCTGCGTTGCGCTTGGATGTCTTCTTTGAGATTCGGGGAACTGAGCACACAAGGGGACGCCAATGCCAAGCATCACACATACTTCCTGCGCCTCCCCCCTTTGGATGATACCTGATCTGACTCCGCCATTCCATGATTTTCCATCCTTAACCATGTTTCCCTGGGGTCAGTGAAGAAGGACGTTGTGTCTTCACGCTGGATGCGGAGGCAGGTTGGGAAGAGGAGTCCGTTCTGGACACTGTGTTCCCTCAGTTTACTTTTTACCTCAAGGAAGGTGTGACGTTTCCGTGTCCAGCGTATAGTCTGGGAATATCATCATTTTAACATTATCCACAATTAAATAATTCTGCCTTTGTGCTTCATCGAGGATAGCATCTCTGTCCTGCTTAAGTCTCATCACAATCGGATAGTGTGGAACACCTGGAGGGGGCCTCCTTGCTGGGACCCTTTATACCCGTTCCACCAAGAGGAAAGGCAACAGAATCTCTGCTGGCACTAAGCCACATATCCAGCCTTCAAAGTATGCTTCTGCATCGTGGCCATCCACCCCTTTGGGAAGACCCACCAATCGAATAGCATTTGGCCATGATCTACCTTCAGCATCTTCTGCACGGTCTTCCAGGAATGTGTATCTTGCAGTATGTGGTGGTGGGAATGGGTTTCTTTAGCTTGTGGAAGAAGAGTGACCAATGATTGTTCCGGTGAATACATCCTGTCTGTTAGTTTCTGATTATTATCTCACAGCAGCGTAAGATTCAAGCCAACTGTGCCAATCTTTGATTCTAGGGATACTCAGGATCTTTCTATGGCTCCTAGCATCACGTCCAGTTTGTCAGTGGCCTCTTCAGAGTCAGAGAAGGGATTCTTAGGTTAAGTAGTGCTCTGAGAGCCCGGTGGTAGTGTCGATGGGTTTGAGCTTGCAGATGTGGCGCCTGGTCTCAGACGCGCCATTGCAGAATCCAGTCAGGTAGATTATCCAGCAGAGGTAGAGGAGTGTTTCAAGTGTGGGCCCGCTTGTGAGTGCTAGAAGAATCTGCGACAACCTCACAGCATGAGTAGCCCAGCGTGAAAATCCAACAAGATGTATCGGGAGATGATTAGGAACCAATAGGTCGCAATGGCAGTTTGAATGTGTTTGGCTAGGGACAAAGATACAAGCACTCAGGGCTTTGGTCTGTTCCCTGGTTGCCTCAGGTATTACGCTGCATCCTTGGAACAGGTATTCCGCAATTACCCTCCACTAGTTGTGAACAGTGAGGCTGGGTCAGGGTGAAATACTTAGTTCATAGAGCAGACTGGGAAGATTGAGCTACTGTAGGCAGCATAAAGGGAAGGAAATCCATCCAGAGATATTGTCACGGGTCGGTTGCAGGCTCAATCGGAATCACCAGGTTCATCAGTGACCCCCCCCCCCCCACAGTGAAGATAATACAATATTCAGTTGGAACAGCACTCTTCAGCAGGTATGTTAATTTCTGTGGACTGTGATGTCAACCCGGGTGCCGGTCAGGTAAGTAATGTGTAGATATGTCAGCCTCTGCCTCACAAACCCCAGCACTGGGCCCAGTGTGTCTGCATGCAGGCTTATGCAATGTCTCAGAGAGTCCCAGACCTGTAATAATAGTGCTGCACAGTGCCGCCCCAAATTGAGTCAGATGAGTGACCGGGCCCCGAGGAAGCCTTAGTATGTAAGTAGCAGTCCAAGTGAAGCAGAGTGTGTCCTCCAGGCCAATGTGTGGTATGAAGTCTTAGGGAGGGTATACCACCTTCTTCCATGGGCCCCCAAGAGTAAAAGCTGCCTTCTCCAGGCCACACCCACAATACACCTCCAGTCTTGCTGTACGCAGGAATCTCACCCTGCATCCAAAAAGAGGGTGCAGGAAGAGTATCCAACGCGAGCACCTCTGCGCTCCCAGGTCATGCAACGCGGTCCAGTCCCACTAGCCTGAGGCCTTCCTTCTTTCTCAGACCCACATAATGGAAAACCGAGCAGTCTAGAGCGTCAATCCCAGGTTGATTGTAGGAGTGTGGGGGGAGGGGTGGTGCCAGTCCCCAAAGTCCTCATTTTCAGTGGGGCCCAGCAGACAGCGACCAACAGAACTGCTCGGCAGCCGCTTGCTCCCCCGCATGGGCACGCCATAGCACGGTACCCGGAGCAGATCACTGGCGCAGGTAGCTCACCTTGGGGCCCAGCGGCTCACAAACAATTAGTCCTGGTGGTTCCTCAGTATTATACAAAAAAGTGATGAACAGCTTGGAGTCCCGATGGCCGTCCACAGCAGGATATTTTAATAGATGACAGAATTGCGGAATGGAATGCAATCCGTCAAGTCTGCCATCTTGGCCGCCCTGGCTATGCCCCCTACATTTTCTTGACTTATATTCGACAAAAAAAATTGCAGGACAGTATCAGTGTTCCGGGAAAAGTCTTCCCGACTCCCTGCAGTGTTGTGTGGTCTAATTTGTCTAATGCTAATGCTGCAGATGGATCTAAGAGCATCCTGATTGCTGTTTCCTCCCACTATAATACCGCAAAACCTCCTTGCTCACTATTCATATTTGACTGCTCTATGTCCTGCTCTGAGTGTTGTCTTTGGCTCACTGGAATCTGAGTGTTGCCTTGGGCTCCCAATATCTTCAACAGGGATGTTCATCTGCTATTCAAGGGATTCTTCAGCAGCAAAGGTAGGTTAGCTAAAGTCACATTCCACTGCCGGGACTAAAGGAAGGATGCTTTCTGTCACGTGTTCACATAGAATTTTACTTTGTAAGTCTGATTGTGTCAAGATCTTAGAGCTTTTGCAACATCAGAAGTTACAACCTTGATAGATTAAGCAGTCTGTTGGGCAGCATCATGACAATTCCAAGCAATCCACTTTGGCTCTTCATCATTCTTGGCTTAGAAGGAGAGTAGCCTCCTGCAAAAACCTTTATCAGTTTTCAGTCTCCAACAGACCTTAAATGCTCAAAGCATGTCTATACTTCTTGATCAATCACTGCAGGGGTAATTACCTCCTTTGTCATTAGAGTTTTCAGGGTAGTTGAAACTTTCTCCCTGGCAAGCACACAAGTGTATCCAAAGTGAACTCTTTCCAAAGCTAAGCGAGGGGAATGATTCTCCCCTAAGGAAACAGTTGCTTTGATGCTGGCCAAATTTCCAAGTACCAGTAACGTAATGCCCGTCTGTGAAGAAGTAGGGTTTGACCCGTAAACCTCCTCATCCTCACTAGGTTTTTTTTTGTGTTGCTTTTCAACCTTCTGCGTTTGGACCTATGCTGTGAATAAGTCTTCTTAATGGGATCACTTCCACTGTAAGCTTCTGTTGAATATGATTTTGAGGTGTATCTACCGGTATATTCCCTATTCTAAAATAAGGCCCACTTCAGCGAAGCTGGAGCTAGAGGCTCTACCAGGTTACTTATGAACACTTCTGTACACACGCGGCAGACGTGCCGGCTAAATGAAGAAGACTTTTATCAGGCTCAGCATAGCATCTGTGCACAGATAACTCTGTGACAGATGGGGTACAAAGTAAAATGTTTATGGCCTACTAAGGCAGTAAAATTCTATTGGAAATCCAAAAATAAATGTAACCTTTCTTTTTGATTGAATTGAAAAATCTGTAATGTTTTAACTCTTTTATTTTTTGGGTACAGTGTGCGTTAAATGCAACTTTTGATTGGCACCAGGTAGGAAAACTATTGACATTTATGTTTTTTAGAGTTTTATATAACACAAACTAGATCTTAAGATATCAGAGCGCTTTACATGAGCACCAGTTTCGTTACACAAGGACACATTCATTTTTGTTAGGCACTGAGCGATTAAGTGATTTGCCCAGAATCACAGGATGTTGAGCGTTGGTGCAGAGACTCTAACCAGGTTCCCTAGCTTCGAGGTCGCCCACGAGGTCGCCCACTCTAGCCGTAAGGCTACATCCTCTCCCCAATGTCTTTGTTAATGACTTCTTGGTCCCGGACTTTTATCAGGTGTATATACTTTCATTTCTTTTCCTTGAGATTAGAAATATTTCACTGAACCAACAGTGATGGAATTCCTATTCTGAACTACAATGCCAGGCCAAACTAATTTCACTATTGACCAGCTGACAGTTCAAACTCTCGCAATAGATCAACCCTGAAGGAGTAGCCTTCTCCCGGGTGCACTATGAGCCAACAAATCTCTTTAAGGTAACACGCTGTCTCTCTCTATCTAACAAGCTTTGGCTGGGTCCTCAAAAAGTTTGCAAACAGAGGGCAGGAAGACCTCTGGCACCAGCAACAACTATTTTGAAAACTCCCATAATGCTATGTTGAGAGATGGTCAACCCAAGGGCTGCTCCTAGGAAGACGTCTGGAGTACCATGTTATGTGATGTCTACAGATTAGGTAGGGGGTCGTACTTTATAGGACCCTCCATCTCCATCTTTAAATCTCCTCACCAGGATAATTCTTGGAGAAGATGGGGATCAAAGGAGGAGGGAGGAGACACACATAGACTATTTATGAACACCTATCTGGAGTTTGTGGGACCGACCCTGGACTTGTATCTTAGAATTCTTGTTGGATGTTGTCTCCAGAGTGAGTGGCACTGGCTCCCTACCTCCGTCCTTGGGCCAGCAGAGGGTGGCTTTGCTGGAAACCCTGAAGAAAGGGTTCAGAAAGAGGGTTCCTTTGGACATCTGTGGAGTGGTTTTGGCTATGAGTGAATAGGAGTGAGTGCCTCAGGATCTTGCTGTACAAAAGGGGTGGTGGTGGACGGAGCATCAGAACCAATCAAACACTCACACCCAGTCAACAGATCTGGGTTTGATCCATCACCGTTCTTTAGCCCACTCTGCCACCCCAGTTCAGACATGGCCATATGCAAATCAGTCTGACCCTGTGCCTCATGGGAACAGTCCAGCCCGAACTGCCAAGCCATGCCTTCCCTGGACCTGAAACAAGCTTCCTAGGACCGGTTTCTGGCATTTCAGCCGTCTTCAGCCAGGCTTGCTTGAATCCAGTGGCATACCCTGCCAACTTATGGCAAACAAAGTGGTACAAAAGGGGGTGGTGATGGACGGAGTATCAGAACCAATCAAACACTCACACCCAGTCAACAGACATCACCACCCCCTTTTGTACCGCTCAGGATCTTGCTGGGCACAAAAGTACTTTGTAAGTGGTGGAGGGCTTGGGTGGTAGGGAAGTGCAAGCAGGGAGAGGGCAGGAAGATCTCCAGGTCAGGATTCTACCAAGGACTATGACAAAAGTGCAAGTCCAAAGCGCTTTTCATCCGACTGCTGCTAGGAAGACAAAACAGCAATGCAACAGGACTGTACTATCAATGTATCATTTTATACTATCAACCACTGAGAACCAGCGTTCTTCAGGAATACTCCTGGTGGATACAGAATGACGCAACCCTGAAAACCCCTCTTGAAAGCCTATTGTGGCTAGAGATACATTACTTTAAGTTAGCAGCTTATGAGTTGCTTCTCTGTCAATTCCTATTGGGTCCCACGAGGACTTTTGGGCCAGCAAGTAAAAAGAAGCCTTACTACGAACTGAAGTGTTTGAAATACCCTCCTCAGAAACCAGTGTGGCGAGTCCTCCCATTGGAAATAGGAGATTGTTGGAGCCATGGGGTTAAGTACAACAACCCCAGAAAGCCTGTAATCAGGTGGATCCCCTTGCGATCCACAGACCACTGGGTACTGTTGTGCCTCTCCCAACAACTCTCTTGGACGGGGGGGGGGCGCAAACAAAATTAGCTTTGCCGGATGAGCCCACAATCTAAAACCCTTTGGTTCTCTGAAGGCCAGGCCAGATAAGCATCCTTTATCCCGCTGCTCCCCCTATCTGGGAGAGAGGATAGAGAACAACAGTTGATTCTCCCACCAGCACTTGTAGAGGAAGTGCAGAGTGGGAATGGAGCAGGAAGGCATGCAACCCTCATGGTTGCAATAGGTGGGTGTTCGAGTGTCACATAGAAATGGGAAGGGGCACTGTTGGACCTGGCCCTTTTTGCAGGGTTATCCCCAAAGTTTTTGCGTTCTTCCTCTTATTTGTCTGACCTTCTTTTTGTTGGTTTTGGGCATCTGGGCACTTTACCACTGCTAACCAGTGCTAAAGTTCATATTCTATGCTCTCTGTCTAAATTGTGTTGCTGATTGGTTTATCCATGATTGCCATATTTGAATTACTTGTAAGTCTCTAGTTAAGTGCACCAGGCATTCCCAGTGCCTGTAAATCAAATGCTACAAGTAGGCCTGCAGCACTGATTATGCCACCCAAATTAGTAGCCCTTCAAATATGTCTCAGGCCTGTCACTGCAGTTTTAAACTGCCAATTTGACAAGGCAAGTTCACCCACTTGTCAGGCCCAAACCTTCCTTTTAACTACATGTATGTTACCCCTACGTTAGGCACAAGGTAGCCAATGGCAGGGTGCAGTGTATTTAAAAGGTAGGATATGTACTGGTGTGTTCTACATGTCGTAATAGTGAAATACTGCTAATTTTGTTTTGCACTATTGTAAGGACTATCTCTCCCATAGGGTAACACAGGGATTGCTTCAAAATATCTTTTAAGTGTAATTTCCTACAGGGAGCAGATAGAGATTTGAAGTTTGGGGTCTCTGAACTCACAATTTATAAACACATGTTTTGGTGAAGTTGGTTGTTAAATTGTTTATTTGAAAATGCCCCTTTTAGAAAATGGCCACTTTCTTGTGGAATCATTCTGCTTATCTGTAAACTACACGTCTTGGTTGGCTGACAGTTGGGCTCTGATGCTTTCACTATAGACATTCACACAAAGGGAGCTGCGGTGTGCCTTGCATATCCTGATGGGCAAGATGTCACTGACAGCTGAATCTGGCTGTGCCTGTCTCCACCCTCCTGTAAAGTGTCTGGAGCCAGGTCATGGAAAGGCAGGGTCTTGTCCACTGCAAGGACTTTCCTTTGAAGTTTGCCTCCTTCAAAGGCAGAAAGGGGTATAAGTATTGGACCTCTTATACCCCCAAATCAGAACGCTTCTGAATTGAGGACATTTTGCCAAGAAGAAGAGCTGGATGTTGTACTAGGGACTGGCTCTCTGCCTGTTGCTTTTTTGTGCTGGCCTTCTGCTTGATGCTTATGTCCTGAGAGTGAAAGGACTGGACTTGGCTTTCTAGATCCTGTTTCCAAGGATCTCCAAGGGCTTATGCGTGCTTGCCTCCTGTTAAGAAGTCTCAGGGTCATCAATGACTTTACCTACCGGTGCCTGGGCTATTCTGCTGAAAGTCCTGACTTGCCAAGTGGTGCCAAATCCAGTTCATGGGCCCTTCGTTTTAGGAACTGCCAGGAGTGTGGCAGGACCCTTTCAAAACCCCTGCATCAGTTTTCATTCAGGGGCACGCCAAGTCTCCCAGGGCCCAGCATCACTGATCCTTGGAGAGGTTTACAGACTTTTCAAACACTCTGAATGAACAATCTGGGGGATTATTCACAAGGATCTATCGCCGAGTTAAAAGCACTTTATCGCAGCCAAAATTGCGATAAACTTATCGCCCCAATCACTAGCTGGTGTTAGCAGCCCACAGCACCGGTTTACCCGTGATAGCAGACGCAAAAAACATCGACACAGATGACCCCTGCAACTTTTGCTAATGAGATGCAGAGTAGGCGTTCCTGTGCAAAAAGCCGCGTCAACACCCCTCCACAACTTTCACAACGACAAGCCAGAACTGCGATAAGAACACAAAACAGGCGATAAGGTGCGTTAGCAGCAGGAAAATAACACCTGCTCTGACCTGGTGCATAGCCTGCACCACAAAAGGGAGTACAGCCCACAGCCACAACGGAAGGGCAACAGATGCCATGGAGCAACTGGACATGCAGCCCGGACACCTAAGAGGGCCACAACACCCACCGCCACCACCCCAGGACCCCAACACCCACCCAGAACACCCCCCACCCGACCACCACAGAGGCTGTGCAGACAAAGACAGCGGACCCCCAGGAAATGCACCAGCCTCACAGACCCAACACCTGACAATGTCATAGCCCACAACAGGCACAAAAGGACAACCATCCTACGCATCCTGACCAACAACGCCCAACAGGCCGACGGCAACAACACAGCGGACAACCAACAACCCATCCCACACAAAGCTGCTGGCTGTGCTGCACCTGTTGGCCCCTGGTACCCTCCAACCAACACCCACCAGAGGCGGAGAAGTCTCACAGCCCGCCACATCCAAGTCCCTCACACCTGTCCTGGACATCATCATCAGCCTGGTACCCCAGTCCCCATACCTCCAACGCAATGCACAGGATCCGCTGGAGACCAAGCAAGGACCATACACAATAGCTGGGTGCACGCACATGTTGGGGGAAATCCACAGCACACATGTCATACCTGTGCCACCTGGTAACACAGCACACAATCACCGTAACAGAAAGCACACATCTCACATCAATGTGCAGGCAACATCAGAACACCATCGAACCTCCACCAATGTCACCTCCAAATACCCAGCCACTGTGCATAATTCCTTCATCCTCCGACAGTCCATCAGCAACCAGCATTCCCAGGATGGCACCAAGGAAAATACACGGCCCTTGACAAGTTCCAAATGAACACCCCCTCACCTCAACTCCACAACCATGCAACTCACAACCCTGGCAATGCACACGTCACAAAATCACAACCAACATGCAAAACAACATGCCCAGCCACCAGACACAACAGACCAACTCACAATGGCAACCTGGGCAAGCCGTGAACATGAGCCATCAACGGCATGTCACCTCAGCCAAACACTAGCCCAATGTCAGGAGAGGTGGCAACCAGGCATGTGTGAAGGATGCAGGAGAACCATGATTGGGAAAGTACACAATGCCAAGAGTGGCGGAGATGTGCTGGACATACAGCAGTATTCAGAACACACCCATATCCATGGCAACATACACCTCTGGTGTATGGAGTGTAGTGGACAGTGAACGCAACCATGTCAAGCCAGCCAGTGGGGGAGTTTGCGGGAAAGTTGCCTGTTACGTCCCCCCCGTAAGTGTGAGCGGAGTGGGATGGCCCGGCGTATGCAAGGCCAGCGTAGGGGTGTGAATAAAAAGCACGTAGCCCTGGGCGTGGTCCTCCTCCGGAAAGCCCAATGTCTCTGCCAGGGCAGCGCCTCTCACCACGCCACGAGGCCAACGCCCTCCTCCTGAGCGGAGTTGCCTGCAATCCTGTGCGCCTGCCGCAACCCGGCCCACTGGATCCCGAACCCGTCAGGCCCGCCCCTGGGCAGCCAGGCCACACTGATTACCTGCCGACATCGGCGTGTGTCAAGGAGGGCCAACCACGTGCCGGTGCAAGCTCCAAGCCCGAGGCTCATGACCTTGACAGCCTCTCAGACCATCACGGCCTCCACGACACAGGCCCGATTCACTCCTTTCTCGTTGACATACTCTACTGCTAACTCCAGACTACACCATGATCAAGTAGGTCACACATTTGGAACTGAGTCTTGATTACACCATGGCAGTGAACATTATGTAAGGCAGAGTTCATGTCACTATACTCCCTTCGATGTGGTGCCACCAAGTCTATGCATAGCATTACAACCACACGTGTCTGTGGGCCTACGCGGACTCCTGCCCTCGGCCAATGCTGCGCAAGAGTAGGTCACAGAATTGGAACTGAACATTAACTCTGTGCATCGCGAGCCAACAACAGTTGAGTGTGGGCCACTACTGACCGCTGCCTCCGGCCTACACTGCAATCCAGTAAGTCACAGAGTCTTGATTTGCGATGGCGGAGTTCATATCAGTGTACCGGCATCATCGCAGACTGCATCCCTCTCAGCACCGGTGCCACTTAATCTGTTCCCTGACATTCATGGACACTCTCTGGTCGTACATTTGTGACGTCTGAGTCTATGGACTAAGGGCTAGTTCTCATCCTCATGTAGCTGAGACCGAATTGGTGGTGATAACGAGGCTGTCACTTTCCACTCCACCATTTGCTGCTTCCGGATAACATCAGACCTTCCACATCATGACCTGGAGGACACCTTCCTCTGTCCCACGCAAGTCTCCACCACATTCACCTTCGACATCGATGAGGACCCGCTCACTGTGCGTGGACATACCTCAGTGCAACGGAAGTCAACATCCCATGGCAGGGTGCCTGTGCCGGCCCCTGTGCATCCGGGGCCACTAACTCTTTGCTGGTCAGGTCCAGGACCCCTTCTTCTGAGATATTGGATGGCCTCTGAGGCGATGGCCATAGGGTCATCGACGCCAGGTGTCTGTGGCCCTGCGCTGTCCCCTGCCTCCGGCCTCAACTGCGGTCCACCAGGGCTCACACACCAAATCGAGTCCTGACCGGCCTGGACGTCGCATCACCGCAGGAGGCACATGCCACAACCACCACCAGGACCACCTCCAACCGCCATCTGCCAGAGTCGAAACGGTGGTCTTGACAGACTTACGTAGTTGCTCACACCTTTCGTGGATGCCATCATTAGACTGATACCCTGCTAGGCACTCCAGGTGCCACTGACTCAGTGCACCACAAGTCATCATCCATTACTGATTGAGTTTTGTGCTGTGGAGAGGTTGTGCAGCGATGTCACCTCAAGCAGTGTGGGAGACCTGGAATGTTGGTGAGGAAGATGATGCAGGTCTAACACACCCCACTGCATCTGGAATATCTCGAAGGGACATAATCCGAGACTTTTTCTTCACATGGGTGCGCTCAGCTGTAGTGCCCAGACCTCAGTGTGCTGCAACTCACGGACACTTCTGTTTGCTCATTGTGTGCCCTCTGGACTTGCTCAGGCTACCTCCATGATGCTCCGCAGTTGTCCCTGTGATGCTGATGTTGTCTGTTTACGTATTCATTGTTTTAACTGTTGTATTTGTTGCCAGCACCAACAACTCCCTGAGGGCTGGCTTGCACCCACCCCACACACATCCAGCACAGGCGTCACTGTACATGTGGCCCTGCCAATAAAGGGGCCGGGCGCACGTGCCCGTAGCCAGTTCAACATAATATCTGCGTGTGTCCCTGTGGTCTTGTTGTATGCATGAGGGCCCAGGGCCCTACGACATTACATTGTGCTGTGTACAGCGGATGCAGGCATGTCACCGCAGGCATCGGGTTTGAGCTTGGACATGTAGCTTTGTCGTCACCCACTCAATTCGTAAGGGGAGTGGCCTGGGCCATAGGATGCAGAGCCAATGTGTGTGTGTGATGGATATGTGCGGGCTCCTGGGCGTGGTGGTGTACTGTGTATGTGCATCTTCATGTGTCTTTATGGCAGTGTGGCTCTCCTTTGTGGGGTGTAGGTGGTCCCTGAAGGGTGATGAACACCAACGTATGTGATCTAGTTTGCCTTCCATGGGTTCGGAGCGCACCCACACCTGTTGAGCCACCTCCTTTTGGCGTGCTGACACATGGCATTGGGGTGCCATGTGTGGGTGGGTGAAGTGTTGTGAGCTGGCTGTGCTTGTGGGTGCTTCCTGCTGTGTGGTCGGTTACAGGCTCTGTGTTCTCCTCTAAGTAGATTGGCGGCCCGGGTCCTGGTGATGGTTTGTGTTGGATATCCATGGGCTGTTGTAGGGCGTCGGTGTCGAAGGTGTGGTGGTCCTCTTCGGCATCACAGATGTGTTGTCTTTTGTGCTCTGCTGGATCTGTTGTGTGCCCCTCGGCAATGTGAAGGGGAGCTGCATGTTGACATTGTGTTGATATGTATGTTGGCGCATTGTACTGGTTTACATGCAGACTGTATGGCAATGTACACTGTGACTGTTTGGGAGGTGCTGGATTCTTCTGCGGGACAGTGTACATTTGGACTACATGACAGATGTGAGGTCGTACGTGTACATTTCCATTTCACAGTTTCCAGCTCTGTCAGATATAGTAGGCATGTTTCCGTGCATGTGCGGAGCCAGTTGTGTCCTCTGTTCTGCTGTGTAGGTTTTGTGCATTTTACCACGTTGTCGTCAATGTGGGTGTGCTGTTCCTGCTACGTGTGTGTGCTGCAGTGTGCCAAGGGGATCAGGGACATGATCCTGGGTGATCGTGGGTGTACAGTGTTCTACACCTCGTTGTGCATGTGTGCCATTGTGCCCAACTCCCCCCGTCCCCCCAGTCCCTGGTCATTACTCACCCTGTTGATGTTGTGTCAGGTCCTCTTGAGCTGTGTCCGTACTCCCTACTCCTTGCACTGTCTCCACACTGATGACTGTGGCCTTGGTTTCCTCCCGCTCCTCCTGTGGCGCAGGGCTGCCACCTCCTGTTGCCAGTGCAGCCTTCTTGTTGGCAGCGGGTTTGTGCCTAGTTTAGTTTGTCACATCATGCCAGCGCCTCTTGGCCTCCTCGATTGGCCTCCTCGGCACTCCGACTGCATTCCAGGTGGTCTACTTGTGGGTCAGTTGATGGTAGTGTTCTGCCAACTCCGTGACGCTGATCTGGTTTTGCTGCGGACTGCACCCCGTCTTCCTCTCCCTCTTGTCCTCGGCCGTCCCCGTAGTTCCTTGCTGGTCATCTGTGGGGGTTGTGGGGTTTACGTTGGCCTCTGCGCTGGGTCAGGGTGCATCCATGTTGCTACGTGCTTTGGCTTGTTTCTGGTGTGTTGTTTCTGTGGTTTTTATGGTGCATTTTCCCGCCAGACGCATGGGATTTGCAAGCCTGTGGCTGGTTTTCACTACTTTTTGTACCGCGGTTGGCCTCGTCGCATGATTTCTTGCGTTCGCATTTTTGCGGCGTGGCGTTGATTTTTGCGCGGCCATTAGACGCGTTATCTGGTAACTATTGTGTGCTACCACCGCATTGTGAATACTTGGTTGCCACGGCGTAATTTTCCTGCGATAGGCTGCAATGTTGAGAGTTGCGTTAAGCTACTCTCGCAGTAGTTATCACACGTTCTTGTGAATAAACCCCCCTGTTGTGTATTATGCAAGGGCACAGCTCTTTTGATGTTCTGGTTTTTCTGTAGTTATTGTGCACCCTGGTTAAATGACAGAAATAAAACTTGTCTCAGTATAATAATATTTGTCTCGGGATCGATAGAAGAAATTAATTAGAGAGTCAGTAGATCTACACATATGTTAGAAACTGAACGATGGCAATATGATCTAAAATGGTGCTAGGGACACTCTCAAGGATGCTCACATGCAATGCTGGTACTGAAAGCGTCACAGAAACCCATATGAAAGTCGAGAAATAGGCTTGATGCCAATAGGCATTCTGATAAATGTGCTACTCGTCCTGGTCTTGGTGAGACTATCCATACCAGACAACAACAATTAAAGTGATATTTCACTGTTCTGGTTTGCATGCCTGAACTATCACTGAATTGTTTAGCCAACACACATTCCAGTTCTTCCAGAACACTGTCAGGTATGTCTGCTTTATTGTGTGTTCAGATGGTATTGAAGTAAGCCTTTGAAAGGAAAGGATTTTTAACCTGTCCTCATTTACAAAATACTGAAAGATTTTCAGAGCTAGAGAGAGCCTATAACCTACAGATGCTGTATCCCAGTCTGATTTCATAAGGTTGCTGCTGACTGAACTAACCAAGGGGCATATTATCAAGGACAGCGTTAAAAATTATCTCCGATTTAGCGGCATAAAAGCCAATAGAAGTCCATGTTCTGGTGTGAACATGGGCTTCTATTGGAATTCTCTAGGTCATATTATCAAGCCCATTATCGCCGCTTTAGCTGCAGTTTTCTGCCGCTAAACCGGCGATAATTTTAACGCCGACCTTGATAATATGCCCCCAAGACTTAGGGCCATATTTATGTATAAGTCACACAGCGCAGCACAGCAAGTCACCATGCTGCACTGCGTGACAGGGAAAGGGCAAGAATGCACTGCATTTAACACAATACGGTGCATTCCTGCCTTTTCCCAGTGATGGCGCACAATGTACTGCTTAGCGCTAATGCAGGCACCCTTGCATGGTGCAACGGTGCCTGCATTGTAAGTAGGATTGTTTTTGTGCAGGAAGGGGTGCCTTCCGGCACAAAAACAATCCCCTGTGGTATATTCCTCATTCTATGTGTAATGCATAATGCAGGACACATAGAAAGTGGAACAAGCATTTGCAATGCAATAGGTCTCGCATTTGCGAGAGTTTGAGCTATTGGCATTGTAAATGACACTGCCTTTTATTTATGTGTTGGTTTTTTAAACATCAATAAAAGGAATTGTCATTTACAAGGCCAATAGCTTAAACTCTCGCAAATGCGAGACCTAGTGCATTGATGCTTGTTTTTAATATGCTACAGTTATCCATACAAAGATCCTGGAAAAACAGATCAGTTAAATACCCTGGAAGCTTGCGAACCAGAGCGATGAGCTCTGTGAAAACTGAATGCCAACAATTACCTCTCAGCCAGCGAGGAGAGGGCTTGGAGCAGCCTTTACCCAAACTACTTTAACCTCAGAGGGGCAGGAAATGCACGAGTTCACTCAGCAGACGAAAAGCAGAGCAAAGGAATGTACAGGAGCAGGAAATAAAATCTAGAGTCCGTGAAACAGAAAACGAATAAGCGATAAACCACAAATTATTTCTACCTGCTGAAAGGTGCAGAGGCGTGCACACACTTCAACTATGCTTGAGGGCTCCCCCATATATCCAGTGTCTAGTGATCACGGTGGGTTATTAGTGATGGAGTATGTGAGGCGTTAAGGTGGTGCGACACACAACTCAAAACATAAATAACACTATTTACAACACCACGCCCATATCTATTATACCTCAGACTGCCACAAACACAACTACAACAGGGCAGCTGGATTTAACCCAATGAGCACTGAGCAGATCTAACAATTTAGAAGATGTGAAAGCAAATCAATGAGGCCTTCTACACTCACCTCTCACATGCCATAATATGTATCTACGGTACAATCAATAAAACAGAACCACCAAGCAGAAAGGCGTCTCACAGCACAAAACCATACCCACAAAGCTACAGGTGGAACCAGGCTCCAGTCTGCGATCAAACCTCAGGAGTATTTGGAGAGTCATCCCCAGGCGGACGAAAGCACTAGGAAGCCATGCTAGAGGAAAAACCGCACCTGGATGCGGCAAAAAAGCAAGCAAGAACAAAATGCTATTTTAAGTAACAGATGAATAAAAACGAGCGTACCATATGTTGGTAGCTGGTCTTGGGCCAGCCCTGCATGCACATTTTTCAAATGTCAATAGTACAATATAATCTAGGACTTTTTACTTTTGAAAAAGTAAACTTTTCGTGGGATTACTCTACAGAATAATTGTGTCTATATGCGTACACTCGGGTTCAAAGGAAAAAACATCGACTGAACATTAAGGTTATCGAATCCAAGAAATAGTGGTGCTATTGACACACAATATTTTGAGCAAACCGTGGGTTGTACTCGCAAGGGCTGTGCTTTGTACACAGTTTACTGACAATGCCTCAATCAGTTCTACATCCATATGGTCAAGCCCCTGCGCATATTACTAATCACCCCCATGAGCACACAGTGTGCACCAGATAAATAGTCTAGGATCCCTAAAACAAGTGTTGTGTAATGTAATTTCGAAAGAGCCCCTCCAACCCGAGATACCTTTATTTTAGCAGCATCGTCCCCTACAAGGTAGAATGGTGGCCTTTCAGTGCCTTGAATAACTAGGTGCTTATGCAGAGTTTAAATCCTACTTACGTCGTGGTATAATGTATACAGCCTGCAGTACAACTGGCAATCTAGATTTTGATTGAACAACCAACTGTTCAGTAATCTGCTGAGCAATAAATAAAGTTACTCGAGTGAAACTCGATACAGAATGGCTCTAAAAATACCTTAGCAATGACACCTGGACTATCCTTTCATATGCTGTCCAGCTCCCTTCCCAAGACCTCAATAACATTACAAAGGCACTTTAAATGCAATTAAGTGCAGGCACTGGACCCACCACAGTGTTTTCTGGCAATGAACATGTTTCCCTTTTAAATGCGGGATTAACCCGAGGCAAGAGCAAAACTGTCGGTCAGAAAAAAGTCACCACAGTCACGGCGCCCACTCAAAGCACTTTAAATCCTCTTTTTAGGAGGTTTTGGAAACACCGAATCACAGCTGTGACAAAGCAGTGACAAAGCACAGAAGTGTAGCACTTATATAGATACAAAAAACGACGGGGGAAGGGACAATGCAAAGTAACATAGGGAAGAAAAGAGAAGTAGTAACGGGAAAGAGGGTTTGATAGAGAGCGAGTGAGACAGGAGAGAGACAGCAGAGAGATAACAGGAGAGGAGAAGTGAAGCGAACAAGGTCTGTCAGCAACATTTATACAAGCTTTGGCAACGCGGCCGCGAAACTGCCGCAAAAGTGAAAGTGATCGCAATTGCGATTACGATCGCGTGCAACGGAGGGCGCGTGTGCACGTTCACGTGCACTGTAGCTTTAGGCCACGGCAGCACTTTGAAAAAGCCTGTTTACAAAATGTCTCGGGCAGATCAGCGCAAGCGCTGAATCAGGCGAGACCTAAAAACGAGGAGAAATGAAGACATATCTCCTTGTTACACTTCCCCTGGCAAGGCATAGTTTTTTGGAGCATTTCCAGGTCTAGAAATAATGGTAAATCTGGGAATGTGTCATAATCCATGGGTTTTGCATGTGAACACCTACCTGGAGCAGAGTAACACAACACAGCGATTTACTCTGCATTTGGTTTTTCTGGATTTATCAAACCACTCAGGGCCGCACCAGGTGGTCTTGCGTGGCTTGGTAAATTACATTTTAGGGTTGCGTCGTGCATGTACCCCGTTGTGTGGTGCAAAAGCGTTGCAACCCATACATAAATAAGGCCCTTACTGTTCTATGTAAAAAGATTAGACTTTCATGGAAACTAGGTTACAACTTTTTCCCAATGTATAAGTATCATTTGGACAGCATTTGATCCCGACTGGAGACCAGTCCTTAAACATCCTTTTCAATAAGCTAATCAGCATACCAGTGTTGTCATTTGCCTGCCCTAGAAAACCCGACTTGCTCCACATCTTCTCCAACCTCGATGGCCGAGGAGCCTTGTGTTACCTGTGATAGATAGTAAGCAAGAACGCTTGTACATACTAGACACAACCCAGCCATACTAAAGAAAAAGATACACCTTAAACACATTAGGGTTCCTCACACTCAAGGGACTCGTGTCTTAGAAAATCTTTGACTATCCTTGTGAGACCTATATTTACTGTGAGATCGACTAGTCAATGTGGATGCTGTGGGAGAATGGGGACTTGCCATTTTGTCAACAAACGGCATTCTGCTTGAGTATTGACTTAGATGGTTGAATACAGATGAAAAGCACCACGTCCACAAATTCATACATATCAGATCCAGAGTTCACAATCACAGAACTGTCAATAACTAGACTGAAGGCCATTATCAGATTTGTGACCATACAGGTTGCACCAGGCAATGTGCACACAAGTCTGGACTGGAGCATAAAATGCTTGAGCTTTAAATAGAGTATAGGAATGAACTTCCCAGCTGAGTGGTTGCTCCCTTTGGCTCCGGTATCGTTGTGTAACGCTTCTTGCTGGAAACTGTGTGAAATTAATTGCCTGCTGTGCGCTTTGTGTGCCGCTTTGCATATTTCATTATTAAGATTGCCAGCGCGACTTTCCTGCTCTTTTAGTGTATTCCCCCAAGCGCCCTCCATTTTGTTGTTGTTGTCCTCCTACTTAGCCCGCCCCGCCTCCCAGCTGAGCCGCCCTCGCCCCTCCCCCCACCCTCCTTATATGACAACCGTTCCCGCGCGCAGCGTTCACGCGCAGCGACCGCGCCCAATCCGCACCGAAGGTGCGCCAAAGGTAAGCCCGTCTACGCCCGTCCGCGCCTGGACCGCGCCCAGCGCCAGACCCCCTGGCCCTTGCACCCCCCACCCCTCCCGCATCACTTACGATGCCACCACCCTCCTAGCCCTTAACCCCGGTCGCGCCCCCAACTGCGTCCAAGCCGCTCCCGGACACACCCATGGACCTTTCTCTTGCTACTCCTGCAAATTCAGCGGCACCGACAACATCTCCGCTACGACCACACCACAAATTCCCGACCCCAATCACCTACAATGCATCCTTCTCAACACCCGATCGATCCACAGGCACGCCATTGACCTATGGAATCTACTAGACACCATCTCTCCGGACGTCGCCTTCCTAACAGAAACATGGATGAACGCTTCCTCCGCCCCAGACATCACCATTGCCATCCCTGAAGATTATAAGATCACACGCAAAGACCGTACCGGCCACACAGGAGGAGGAATCGCTATCGTCCATAAAAAATCAATCCGCATCTCAACCAGCTCTGACACCAACCTCGCCAACTCCGAACACCTTCACTTCCAGATCCACATCGACCCCAAGACCACACTCAGAGGCACCCTCCTCTACAGACCACCAGGACCCCGCGCAAAATTCAGTCAAGAAATCACGGACTTCATAACTCCACACGCGCTCCCCTCCAAAGACTACATCCTTCTGGGAGACCTCAACTTTCACCTTGAAAAGATCAACGACCGCAACACCACCACCCTCTTGGACAACCTCGCCAACCTCGGACTTAAACAACTGGTCACTTCCCCCACCCACATCACAGGCCACACACTCGACCCCATCTTCACCTCCAGCAAACATGTCTCCTTCAACTACACTACGGATCTCCTCTGGACTGACCACAGCTGCGTTCACTTCACCTACAACAAGCCAAAACCCACCAACCACCTCCAACCAACTCTGCAAAGAAACTGGAACAAAATCACCATCGACCAGATCTCCTCATCGCTCCTTCTAAACACCCCAGCCCACTCTTCTAACCCAAACCAAGCCGCCGCCAACTTCACCCTTTGGTTATCCAACACCGCCGACACCTTAGCACCACTGAAAAAACGACAAATCAAACTTGGCAGCAAGAAGGCCTCATGGTTCAACGATGATCTTAAGAAATCCAAGAAACTCTGCCGCTCCCTCGAAAAGGCCTGGAAAAAAGACCCAACCACTAGCACCAAGGACGCCTTCAAAAACGCCACCCGCACACACCACCAATTAATCCGAAAGGCCAAGAAAACAGCATTCAAGGATCGACTTGACAACAGCGCCCACAACAGCAAGGAACTTTTCAACATCGTCAAGGAGTTTACCAATCCCTCGGCCAACTCCAACGACATCACCCCCTCTCAAACCCTCTGCGACTCCCTAGCCTCATTCTTCCACAACAAAATTGCAGACATCCACAACAGCTTCGACAACCAACCCGGAGACCAACCCACCGAACCATATACCGAACATTCTCCCCCCTTGAACACCCTTAACGACTGGAACCCAATCTCCACTGAGGACACCATCCGCCTGATGAACTCCATCCACTCAGGATCCCCCACAGACCCATGTCCTCACCACATCTTCAACAAAGCAGACTCCGTCATAGCACCACACCTCCGAGACGTCATCAACTGCTCCTTCAACTCCGCCACCTTCCCGGAAAAATGGAAACACGCTGAACTCACCGCCCTTCTGAAAAAACCCACAGCGGACCCCACCGAACTCAAAAATTACTGCCCCATTTCGCTCCTTCCATTCCCGGCCAAAGTAATCGAGAAAGCTGTCAACAACCAGCTCGCCGCTTTTCTCGAAGCCAACAAATCCCTCGACTCCTCACAGTCCGGCTTCCGAGCAAAACACAGCACTGAGACCGCCCTCATCGCAGCAACAGACGACATTCGAACTCTACTGGACAATGGAGACACAGTCGCCCTCATCCTCCTCGACCTCTCTGCAGCCTTCGACACAGTCTGCCACAGCACCCTTTTACAACGCCTCAGAAATATCGGAATACAAGGAAAAGCACTTGAATGGATCACCTCGTTCCTCACCGGTAGAACCCAGAGAGTCCGCCTTCCACCATTCAAGTCCGAGGCCACTGAAGTCATCTGTGGCGTACCACAAGGATCCTCACTCAGTCCCACCCTCTTCAACGTATACATGAGTCCCCTCGCGACCATCGCCCGCCAACACAACCTCAACATCATCTCCTACGCGGATGACACTCAACTGATCCTTTCTCTCACCAATGACCCCAGCACCGCCAAAACTAACCTACACGAAGGAATGAAAGAAGTTGCCGAATGGATGAAACACAGCCGTCTGAAACTGAACTCAGATAAAACAGAAGTCCTCATCTTAGGTACTTCCCCCTCTGCTTGGGACGACTCCTGGTGGCCGGAAGCTCTTGGAAAAGCACCCATCCCGACAGACCACGCACGGAACCTATGCGTTATCCTGGATTCTTCACTCTCAATGTACAGACAAGTCAACGCCGTATCCTCATCCTGCTTCAACATTCTTCGCATGCTCAAAAAAACATTTCGCTGGATCCCCACCGAAACCAGAAAAACAGTCACCCATGCTCTGGTCACGAGCCGACTGGACTACGGAAACACCCTCTACGCAGGTACTACCGCTAAACTCCAGAAGAAACTCCAACGAATCCAAAACGCCTCAGCCAGGATCATATTAGACATCCCGCGCAACGAACACATCTCTGGTCACCTGAAAGACCTCCACTGGCTACCCGTCAATAAGAGGATCACTTTCCGACTGCTAACCCACGCACACAAATCACTCTACGACATCGGACCAGAATGCCTCAACTCACGACTGTCCTTCTACACCCCCTCCCGCCAACTACGTTCTTCCAGCCAAGCCCTCACCACTGTACCTCGCATCAACAAGACCACAATGGGAGGCAGAGCCTTCTCATACCTGGCTGCTAAAACATGGAACTCACTCCCCACTTACCTTCGCCTTACCCAGAACCACCTAGCATTCAGAAAGCAACTTAAAACGTGGATATTTGACAAGTAATCCTCCTCCCCTCCCTAAGCGCCTTGAGACCCTCCGGGTATGTAGTGCGCTATATAAATTCTTTGACTTGACTAGGGAGTTGTGAATTATTGCTAATCTTTCAAGGCCGTGTGCGGTATTTCAGATTGCATCTGGGCAAAGAAATCTGCATTTTGGCAAGTTATGCCCATGCAACAGCACTGATTACCAAGGCATAATCTTGGAATATAATACCCTACTGGACATGTGAATCTTTATGTGGCATTTGTCTAGTGCTTAATTTGTTTAAAAAAAGAAATTGTACCAAAAAAAAGACAATGCGAGGTCTCTCGTTATGAGGTCACTGCAGCTTGTACCACCCATTGCCCACTGCCAGCACTGCCAATGACAGTACCAACACAACTACTAACAATCACACTCTTACAAGTGTGATAATTCAGACTATTCCAGGCCCCCAAAACTATAAGAATGGCTTGGTTGGAAGGTATTATTCATTTTTACTATAATTTGAATTATTAAACAACTGTTTTGCTCATCTCTAAACTAGAAAAAAACAGCGCCACCAGATTGCCATAACTGCTGGTGTTGACAATTTGGTGGTGCCGAGCACTGGAAACCATAGGCTAAAATTAAGCACTGCATTTGTCAGTCCTTTGTTCTACAAGATTGTGTCGGGGACTATGAGACAGTGCTTGGCCATATAGGAATGGTTTAGGCATATGAATGCACTACCTGGATCATTGAGTCTTTGCCCAGGAATATGGCCAGGTGCCTGCACCCCACAGGCATATGAAGGTGTCATTAGGACTTAAAACTGTGTTTGTGCAAATAAGGCTGCACTCAGTGGCTTAGAGAAACCCCCTTCTTTAGGAGCTAAGCTAGGGTGTAGAATTGTCACTGGACACAATGGGCTGCTAATCTGGGTTTTATAAATTGCTAATTATTTATGGGCTTCTCCTGCCTACAAATCAGCAGATAAAAATGCATACAGAACAATGTAAGCGAGAATCATAACACAGCGGAGGGATTTGGAACCAAGCATATCGAAGGAGCCTGGGAAGGAGGAGTGATGAATTTAGGAAAAACGGGATAGAGAGATAGAGATAGAGAGCGTGAAAGAGAGAACGAGAGAGAGTGAGAGAGAAAGAGAAATACCTGTGATGGAGCAGTTAAAACAATATTTTGTATACCTCCTCTAATTTGCATGAAATTAATTACGTAATCATTCTAAAATTATTTAAAATATCATGTTTGCATTGGAAGTGTTATTAATCAACCTTTACATCTTGATAAACATAAATACACGTGGGACTAAATTGCTAATTGCAGGGCAGAACAATGAATTAATTAACCATGGTATGCAAACTAACCTTAGATTGTGGTAAAATAGTAAAATTGCATGATATATGTTGGTTTGTGATCGTTTGTGCTTTAAAGTTATCGAGTGGTAAGTATTATTGCTTTAAATGTTGCTACAGCTAGGAAAATACTAATATATATTGGGATTAGTATGGGTTTGAACATCAGAACTTTCAATTCTATATTTTAATTGCTGTTATGTCTATTTCTGCTTAAGTTGGCATTCAGGCCTACTAGGCCGCAGTACCCAAGATGGCGTTCTCTGAAGCAGATGTTACCATGTGCACATGATGACTCCTGCGCATGCCCAGATGGCTCTTGAAATAATGAGGTAGCTTGAACTCCTGACATTGTGTTCCCTGTCAAAGACGAAAGTCGGGAACTTGTCCGCCAGCTAAAGGATGACCAAATGAAAGTCAAGGAAGAGACAAAGAGAGGACCTATCAGTGGGACCCTTTTACCTTGGGAAAAAGATACAGCTACTGTTTCCCCGCATGGGAACGGAACAGAAAATATCGATTTGAAAACTATGTGAAAAGTCACTAGGAGGAACCAGTTTGCACTGGGAAAAATTCAATAAACTACAGATAACCCCGAACTGTCCAATCAGAACATTTGGTCTGCCCCTACAGTTGCTATTCCAACATGAAGTAAGGCGGAAAATGGTATAAAACCTATCATCAATCATTACATAGGGAGGAGAGTTGGAGTTGGAAGGGTTGGTTGCATCAGCGTTCGTTCGTGGGTTCGTTCATTCGTTGGGTCCCGGTTGTGGCTGCATATATCTTTGGGTTATTCCTTTGCGTTTCCTAAATTCTATGCTATCAGTCTGAGTGTGGAATTGGTCCATGCTCCGGATTGATGTCCGGACTTTGCTAAAATTCTGCACTTTACTGCGCTGTACGTTGTACTTCGCATGCCGGTTTGATCCTTTGCTGAGAATTGGACTGCCTGATCGAGGGAGTCTTCATTTGAGAATGCAGATAACTCCCTGTTTGACCTGATCTTTTCATCATTTCTCAATTGGTAATGATTCAGTGTACTTTTCTGAAAATCTATGGCTAAAGTAATTTTCATAATGTTCATATTTTTCTCTTTAATAAATTTAATGATCAATTAACGAGCTCTAGAAATAAATGACAATTTATGACTTTAATTTCCGCTAAGATAAACAAAGCTGAAATAATAAAAAATTAGTTTGTGGTTCTTAAATTAATTGCAGAAAATATCAAATGTTTCCTAGTCTTTAATTGTGTTTTAGCTGGTTCTAAATTCACCATCAACCAGTCCAAGTAGTTGGTCCATAGACCAAATAGTGGAGTGCCTTGCTGTTAAAGTCAGGATTCTGAAGCTGTATGTAGAATGTGTATATAATGTAAAAGCAAATTAATCCTGACAGGTAATAAGGTACCCACTTGTCCAGTAGCCTTTCTCCTGTGTACAGATTCGGGTGTGTTCATGTGAAGGTAATGTGTGTTGGTGTTATGAGCCCCACCAATGAATGAGTGTATGAATGAGATGGTGTGATTAAGGATCTGTGACATAAGGAGAATATGTAAATGTTGTCGTTCGCGCTGGATCAATTTTCTTGGTAGCAGATTGATGGTTATTATTGTATTTGTTTGGTGATTATTGAATTATGATTAACAATATATGTTGAGTATTGTTTATGTTAAGTGTAGTCAGAAACTTTGAAGCTTGCAGGAAGTAGCGAGTGGATTTGTGTGGCAAGGGAAGTCACATGGACTTGAACATTGTCTGGTTTCAAGAATTGTGATAACACGGAATTGTGTTATGTTAGGCAAATCTCTGTATGAATGTGTGTGAGTGGAATAGTAATAGGTTCTCTTGTGAAATTCTGGCCTTAATTCTCAGGAGTATTGTAGTATCCACATGTGTTTTATTCCCAGAGAAACAGGTTTGCCTTTTGCTTGGTAGAAGGGTAAGGTAGAGGGAAGTGCTACTTCATCAGCGAAATGGGAAAATTCTGTGGTAGGGTAGAGGTAAGCGCTGCCTACTGGAAAGACAGAATTCTTGTGCAAATGAACAAAGCTATCTCTTTGGTTTAGCGAAACAGGCAATGGAGATGTTTTATGTTGTGACTAACAGATTATAATTAAAGAAAACGTAAGAAAAATTTGCCGATGAAATTTTATAAAGGAGGGGTCAGCAAGAGCAGGAGTAGTGGGAAAGGCTGACTTCAGAAAGACCGCGCTGAGATTGGTCAGTTGGAGGAAGACGAAGCTTTCACTGATTAGTGCGTTAGTGTGAGACGCATTGGGATTGGAGAATTACCAGAGTGACGTTGATGCTCCGGATTGGTGCGTTAGTGTGTGTTGCGCTGGGATTGGAGAATTACAAGAGTGATGTAGACGCTCCGGATTGGTGCGTTAGCGTGAGTCGCGCTAGGATTGGTCAGAATACGGAGAAACCATAGAGAGATGATTTGCAAAGCTAAGTTGATTAAGAATTTTTGGGGGGAAAATTAAATTGATGTACTATGATCCACCTGAGAAAGAGAAAAGGTCATGGTTTGGAAAAATCAAAGACCTATTTAAAAAGGATAAGCTGATTGTAACTAGGGAAGGACAGATACTTCCTCCACCGAAAACGCCTGCATCATTTATGGTGGCAAAGTATGGTTATCACACATGTATTTGGTTGGAGAATTGGGCAAAGTATACTAAAGATGATGAGTGTTAGCGTTTCCGGAAAATGGTTCCTTTAGTCTGGCAGTACTACGAAATTTAAGAGATAGAATGATTAGATTGGAACCAAAACCTAGACCTACCCAATTTGAGGCTTTGACTGAATGGGAAGAAGAGATGTATGAAAGGGAAAGACATCAGAGTGGGAGAAGGTATAACTATGTGTTTGGTACACATTGTGGTCAAGAAAGCCATGACGACAGAATGAGAAGATGGCGAAATGCGAGCATGACTGAAGGTATGTTTCCTCTGAGAGGTGCTGTAGAAAATGTGCAGAAAAGAGGAACAACACAGAGTCAGAAGGTTACAGATATGGAGTGAGTGAATCAGAGGATGAAGTGCTGGAGGACATGTTTTATAAAAAAAAAAACTCCATATCAGCAAAATTCTGCGTTGGTGACGCCAAGTGCACCACCACAGGAGGCTGTAATGAATAAAAAATTTGAGCAAATGTCGAGTAATTTTGGGAAAAATAATCCATTTAGAGATTCAGAAATGTCACAGAGAGTAAGATCTGAAAATGAAAAATCTGTGGAATTAGCTAGAACTACACTGGAATTAACTGAAAATTGCGGTATGCAAAAGGAGAAAGAAAGGAGTAGCTCAGGAGAAAATTATTGGAAAGTTACTGCAGGAATATCAGGATTAAGTACCCCTAAAAATGTTACTATAAATCAAGGTCCAGCAAGTAAAACACCTATGGCAACAGAATCAGCAACGGAAACCCCAGAGGGAATGGCAGATAAAATGAGAATAGCAACAACGCCTGTAGGACCAACATCTGAAGAATTAGGTGATTGGTTAAGAAGTTTGCAGAAAAAGGATACAGAACCACAAACTTTAGATGTGGCAAAGTTAAAAGTGACTTTAGAAGAGTTAATTGTAGGGACAATTCCAAGTGAGAGATTAAAAGCATACCAAGATGAGGAATGAATATTTTTGTGTAAAAGCATAACTTGGAGAGCGAGGACTTTGCATGAAAAGTTAAAAGAGACAGCGAGTGAAATGGGAATAGATTTTGAGAAAATAAGGTCATTACAGAATCCATACAGGGTAGATTTTTCTGAAAAAGATATTGAAAACTTAAATACTGCAGGGAGAGTGACTCAAATTAAAGAATTAATTGCATTGTTAAGAAAATGGGGTGATGTGGATCGATGGAAAAGTAGATGGTTTAGAAGGAGAGAGGAGACTACAGACAAGGCCTCTCTAGCTTTCGCAATTAGAGAAAGAGAGCCAGTGGTAACAGAATGTCTCATGAGAGAAATCCCTGGAGGAGGATATGTAAATGTTCCATGGAGCAGACAGGATATCTTGTCCTTTACAAATGATTTTCTGAGGTTGAGAGAAAAACCAGTTGAATGGTACAGAAAGGTAGGCGGGTTTGTCAAGCTTTCAAAGGTGTTGTTTTGTTGTGTTGTTGAATGGTCTTTTTGATATAATTGTACCTGCAGATTTATGGGCAGAATGTAAGATTACAATAGATTGGCCAACACAAGAGTATCCTAGGGATCCTAAGACGGGAGCCCCAGATCCAGAAGTAATGAACTAATATGATCAGGTAATTACTTTTTTGCAAAATAAAGTATCTGATTGGGTAAAAATTGACAGAAGTCATCAAGGAGGTAAAAGAATCAGTACATGCATATTATGAGAGGTTACTGTTAGCATTTAAACAATACAGTGGAGATGAGAAATTGAGTGAAAAAGATTTGAGTCATTTTGTTTACAGATTTGTTTATGGTTTAAGGCCTGAAGTCAGTGAAATGATTAAACAGCATAGAGTAGATTGGCAAAACAAAAAGATAGATGAAGTGTTACGACATGCAAAATAATTTAGTGATGAAATTGAAGCCAAACAGAGTAAGTTGAAAGAAAAAGAAATGTCTGCACAGGTTAAAGTAGCGGAGCGACAAGAAGCCCAGTTAATCGAACAAGCCAATGGAGTAGGGCAAGCAAGACCGAAACCTAATATTGGAAAAGGAAAAGGACAGATTTGCATAGATGAAGCTAAAAAGAAGTGGCCATGTCATAATTGCGGAATATTAGGGCATTGGAAATCAGAGTGTAAATTACCACCAAAACCTAATGGTGATAATTCATCATTAAATCCACAGGTGCAGAATGAGGTGAGTTGCCAACCACCGCGACAGCAGCAGGTTGTTACCCAACAGTGTCAGGTGCCAAAGCCACCTTTTCCACAGAATGTAAATCCTCAAAGATACAGTAATGAGACAGGATTCTACAACGAAGAAGAGGTAACAAAGCTACCGCGCGCTGGTGTCATTTCTCAGTATTGGCTGCAACGCGATGAAAGTGAGTCGGAAGAAATTATTGACAGTGCCTAGGAGAGGAAGAGGAGTGCGCACTTGGCGCAACTCTAGAGGTAGACCAGACAGGACCCTTTGTGGATGGAAAGGTGAATGAAGTAAACATTAATTTCCTGGTGGATACTGGTGCTACTCGTTCAACTGTTAGATCAGCTGAAGTGAAAAATCTTCCTCTCTCGGGTGAGACAATCCAAGTGGTTGGAGTTTCTAATAAACAGATACAAGCTTATCTTACTGATCCTGTAAACGTTAGAATAGGGAAATTTGCTGATATGCATCGTTTCGTGGTGTTTGACACTAGACTTGTAAATCTGTTAGGAAGGGACTTACTTTGCAAGATGAATTGCACCATCTTTTGTACACCTGATGGCATCGTCTTTGAAACTTCAGACGATGATGTGCTATATAGAATGACAATAGCTAACCTAGAACCAGAAATTACTGAAGCCTTTGTTGTATTTGATCCAGAGAGATTACCTCAGGAGTTAAAAGAAACAAGCAGACGTCCGCGCCCTGATGGAGAAGTGAGAGCTGTGGTGATTCGAAAGCGTCGTCGGAGAAAACTTTGGGAGGATGGCTCAAGAATTTAACTGACAGAGCTGAGGAGGATGAACGGCTGACGCAGACCCACCCTCGCCGCCGTTGTGCTTCCTGTATCCGGCCTCACTGGTTTTCGCTGAAGTGGCACTGCCGCGGCCGCTGAGTTGGATACGGGAGCCTGAGCATGGAAGGCTGCAACGTGAGTCCGTCCTGGGTTGCGGAATGCAGAGCAACTCTCGAGCAGGACCTTAGTTCAAGTATCACTGCCATCTGCCATCTGCATCTGCAACGCGGGTAGAGGTGAGCGTGTGCCCTGAGACGACACGGACATGGACGTCTAGAGTGATCCTGGGGGTCGACGGAGCAAGGTGAGCCCCACCCACAGAGCATCGGCCAAAAAACAGAGTGCACAGGGTGCACAGGGTCATGCAGAGTCTGTGGCCCCAGACGAGGCGATGCAGCATTGTCGGGAGGAGTAGGTGAGCGCCGAGCCCTGAGGCGGGTCTGATAGTCCGGACGGTGCTGCAGCCTGACCCCGCCCCCCTCGAATTTAACCCATTTCGGCACTGATTCTGCTCGTTGGAGCATATTCCTAGTTCATTGACCCTCACATTTGCTATGAGACATAACGGCGTGTGCATATAGCTCGTCTTTTCCAACAAGAACAACCTCAGAGAAGCTTCTAAGATTCTGGTCGACTTTCCAGTTCTCCTACTCGTTTTCAGTCCTCTCCTTTAGAAGCCTGATCATTTCGGCCCCCACAAGTCCGTGAGTTCACACGGCCCTGCCCTCTGTCTCTTCTGTTGGTGGGGTGTGCAACACTGCTGGTCCCGGTCGACATCCCGGAGCAGCTGAGGCGCTGCTGGCACCTATGTTGACGGACTTCCGGGGGAGCTGAGGAGCCTGGGGGACGACGGTTGTGTGACACTGCAAGGTAAAGCGCACTGGGTTTTGTATCCGGTCTGCGCTTGCTGTGCTCATTGTGCTTGAGCTGTGCCCTCTGTGCCCTTTGGGTTTTCTCGCGCCGGTGCGCTGCCCATAAAATTGGCTACCTCATATTCAAAAGTGATATTCCAGATGGCGACAAGAGTGAGGGGCAAACAGTCCAAGTTGGAGCTGGGGAATGAGGTTAAGCACACAATTCCGATCAGTTCTCCATCAACAACAAAAGGAGAGAGGGGAAAAAGCAAAAGGAAAAATCAACAAAAAGAAGCCCTAAAACAGAAGGCGTTGGTTTCCCCTGACTTATACAGAAAAAAAAAGTATAATGTGTTAAGGAAACAGGCTGAGGAGGACGACAACGAGGAAAACGATCAAGAGGAGGGCGGTGAAGATAAAGAGGAAGAGGTAGAGAGCTTGACCCTCTCTGATCTATCCGCAGAACAGAGCTTGCTCGCTGTTGGTAACAAAGAAGAGGGAGGCGTGGAAGTTAAGAGATCAAGAATGGACCAGGGGGGTAAAAGTATAGAGGAAACGGATAACATTGCCATGAATGCTATTATGTCTTCTACCTCCTGTCTCAAGAGTCGCTCTACCCCGAAACAATACCCTCTTTTTTCAAAGCTCTTTTCTCAACAAGGCCACAAGGCCCCTTCACATGGGGGGTTAAAACAGGGAAGCACAAGTGTCACTTTAGAGAACGAAGTTGCTCCCACTGGTGATCAAGTAAGCAGTCCCACAACGCAGAAGACCCAGATAAGGGTAGAAGACGCTCCAACATCCATACCAACGGCTCCAAGCCAACCCCTAAGCCTAGAAGTCTCCCCGATCTCCCAAGACGACGGACTGCTTGCTCTTCCGAGTGCTACAAAGGCAAACACGATGGAAGACATCCTAGTTACTATCCTTTAGGAATTAAGAGAATTTAAATCCTCTCAGGCACAGGAAATTTCACTCCTACACAGTAGGCTTACGAAGATGGAAGAGTGCCTTGGCAACATTCCCTTGAGGGTCTCTGAAGCCGAAGTGCGGATATCGTCTCTAGAGGACTCTTTAATTACAATTCAGAAAAATCTTGCGGAGGCAAATAGAGAGAAATCCCACTTAGAGGAAAAACTTCAGGACCTTGAGAGGATGTATGTCGTTACAACGCACACTTTTAAAACGCATGCACTTACAACGCATTTTTTACAACGCAACATCCACTACAACGCATTCCATTACATAGCATGACACTACAACGCGTTTTTAAAAACTACCTTTACAACGCATTCCATTACATCGCATACTACCTTTACAACGCATACCATTACAACGCATAATATTAAATTGCATTTAAGGTAAGTATTGGATAGTATAGGGGTAAAAATTACTATTCTAACTCCAGGGGGTGCAACAGTAGGGTAAGTGTTGGATAGTATAGGGGTAAAAATTACTATTCTAACTCCAGGGGGTGCAACAGTAGGGTAAGTGTTGGATAGTATAGGGGTAGAAATTACTATTCTAACTCCAGGGGGTGCAACAGTATGGTAAGTGTTGGATAGTATAGGGGTAAAAATTGCTATTCTAACTCCAGGGGGTGCAACAGTAGGGTAAGTGTTGGATAGTATAGGGGTAAAAATTACTATTCTAACTCCAGGGGGTGCAACAGTAGGGAAAGTGTTGGATAGTATAGGGGTAAAAATTACTATTCTAACTCCAGGGGGTGCAACAGTAGGGTAAGTGTTGGATAGTATAGGGTTAAAAATTAATATTCTAACTCCAGGGGGTGCAACAGTAGGGAAAGTGTTGGATAGTATAGGGGTAAAAATTACTATTCTAACTCCAGGGGGTGCAACAGTAGGGTAAGTGTTGGATAGTATAGGGGTAAAAATTACTATTCTAACTCCAGGGGGTGCAACAGTAGGGTAAGTGTTGGATAGTATAGGGGTAAAAATTACTATTCTAACTCCAGGGGGTGCAACAGTAGGGTAAGTGTTGGATAGTATAGGGGTAAAAATTACTATTCTAACTCCAGGGGGTGCAACAGTAGGGTAAGTGTTGGATAGTGTAGTGTAATATTATGCGTTGTAATGGTATGTGTTGTAAAGGTAGTATGCGATGTAATGGAATGTGTTGTAAAGGTAGTTTTTAAAAATGCGTTGTAGTGTCATGCTATGTAATGGAATGCGTTGTAGTGGATGTTGCGTTGTAAAAAAGCGTTGTAAGTGTAGTGCGTTGTAAAAGTTGCGTTGTAAAGGTTGTTCCCCCCTTGAGAATTATAATAGGAGATCTAATTTACGTCTTGTAGGGATACCAGAGGGCCTTGAAGATAAGGATGTAGTCAAGTGGACAGATTCTCTACTGAAAAAAGCTATACCTGAGCTGCAAGGTGACCTGACTATTACAAGGGCGCACAGAGTCCCTTCACATAAACCTTATAATTTGAAGTACCCTCGCACTATTCTGCTTAATTTCTCAGACTTTAGGGTGAAAGAAAAAATTCGAAATACCGCATTTTCTAAAAGAACTTTCAATGTGGAGGGGGTGAATAACTTTCGAATCTTTGGTGATATGTCGGTAGCATCTGCTCACAGACGTAGAGACTTTGTGAAGCTCATCGACTCCTTTAAGAGCAAGGGGGCCCAAGCCATGATAGTGCAGCAGTCAAAACTCAAAGTCCTGGCTAAAGGAAAAAAATTTATATTCTAGGTCCTACATGAAGCTCAGACATTCCTCCACGGCCTTGGAGGATAATTAAATAAGTTGCTGAATCCTTCTGAAGTTACTATCATCCTAGGGCGGTCATTCGATGAATACAGGAAGCACACAAGGATGCAATGTGATGGCATCCAAAAAGAAGAAACAACAGAGCTGGACGGAAGTGGGACACTGGGGTCTCCGTCCACTCAAGGGGGGAGGGAAGGGGGGTGAAGGGGGGTGTCGCAAAGGTGGAAAAATGAGAGTTCTAAGGCAATATGTTTTTTTACATTTTAATGATTACGGTATGAGTAAGGTTATTCTACGAAATCTTTTTTTGGTATTTCTGTCCATTTGGATCATGTTTAGACGACAAGACCTCATAAGTATGCCTGCCCATTTTGAACTAAGAAGGAATCGAAACCCTCAGATCCATGTTGCTATTTCCACCATTTTGCTGCTCATCTGCATACCTGCACAGACAGTGGTGTAAAATGTTCTTCTTTTGGCTGATGATATTATATATCTATAGAGTCTATGTTAGTCAAGCTTTTACAATACGTTGTCTCCATAATGAATGGTATGTTTCTTCAAATAACATTATCTTACACTTCTGCCGCCTTTTTTGCATATTTGCACATTGAAACTTAGATTCTTTATGTATTGTTCTTTATTGTTATATGTATATAGATTATTGGCCAGACGATCTTACTCCTGCTGCTGTTTGTACATTTGCACATTTGCACCATTGCGTACCTGCACATTTGTATTTTTTGCTGAGGGCTACATCAAATTTATATGCTGCTGCTGTCGTTTGTACATTTGCACTTTTGCGTATTTGCACATTTGCATCCATGCGGAAGGTTACATCCAATGTCTTGAATCTCAAACAACATGGAGAAATGTATTACTTACTGCTGTTGCTGTTTGTACATTTGCACATTTGCACAATTTCGTACTTGCACATTTGTATTTTATATGCTGCTGTTGTTGTTTGTACACTTGCACTTTTGCGTATTTGCTCATCTGCATTCCGGCGGAAGGCTACATCCAATGTCTTGAATTTCAAACAACATGGTGAAATTTATTACTTTAAATGTTAATGGTCTGAATAACGTTCGTAAAAGGAACGCTATTGAGTGCTGGTTGAAAAACCTTGTACCAGACGTAATCTATCTCCAAGAAACTCGCCATAAAGATCAGACAGAGTCAGCTAAACTCTTCAAAAGCTGGGCCGGCTATAATATATCTGCTCCTGCTGGGATGGCCCAGAGAGGAGTTTCTATCTTAATAGGGAGACATGTAGGTTTTTATCTTGAAGGGACATGCATAGACCCCAGAGGTAGATGGGCTGTCGCACACGGTAAATTAAATAACCTTAATGTCATCCTCTCCACAATCTATGCACCAATTTTGGATGACCCTCAAGCTATTTTACAGGTTAAGCAGGCATTAACCGGTTTTTCTGGGCCAATAATTTGGGGGGGTGATTTCAACTTATTACAAGACCCTCGATTAGACTCCTCCAAGAAAGACCGCCGACAGAATAAACCTCAACTTGCCTTAGCTATCCAAAGTTGTAAAACTGACTTAGATCTTACTGATTGTTGGCGTAACTTAAATCCCACCAAGCGCGAGTATACATGCCACTCAGCAAAATATAATTCTGTGTCAAGGTTAGATTTTTTTCTTTCATCTCATGACATAGAATTATATAACTATGCCTACCTACCCAATGCTTTCTCAGACCATGCAGCTCTCTGCATGGAGGTCACTTTGAGGAACTATGAAGTAAGTTCTCCAAGTAGATGGTTTTTTAACAAACTTAACCTTCTTGACCAACAATGGTGTACGGATATTAACGAAAAAATAGAGCAATTTTTTACTCAGAATAGAGGTACAGCCCCAGTAAACATAATCTGGGATGCATTTAAAGCCACTCTACGTGGAATTATTACATCTAAAGAAATTCCTAAACTCAAGGCAAGAAGGGAGAAGAAAACTAAACTCCAATCTGAACTCTCGCAGGCAACCCAAGAGCATTATAGGGTCAGATCTATGGCTTCTGGACATAAACTCCATGAGGCGAAGCGCAGGATGAAGGATTTTTATTACGATTTAGGTGAGATTAACAGTAATTCACAAATGCAAAAGATCTATGAGGAGAGTGAATACACAGGAAAGCTGTTGGCCTGGCAATCTAAAGAAAAGCAGGTGTGTAATAGAATAGATCAGCTAATAGACCCTATTACTAAAACACAAGTTAAGACCACCACTTCCATCGGTGAGTTGTTTTTAAAACACTATGAGGGGATATATCAAGCAACTGAGGGGGCTACACCTGACTCGATCACGAAATTTTTACAGACACTTGAAATGCCTAAAATAGATGCTGAGGGTAAGAATTACCTTACACAGGATTTTGCATCATTAGAATTAGATGAAGTGATAGAGTCCTTCCCCAATTGCAAGGCTAACGGCGAGGATGGCCTCCCCATTGAATTTTTTAAAACATTTGGGGGAATATGACGTAAGGAATTTTTGAAACTAATTAATAATCTACTTCAAGGGAGCCCCCCGCCGGACTCCTTCCATATAGCGGTGGTGGTTAGCATTTTAAAAAAGGGAAAAGATAAGGAAAATACAAACTCATATAGACCGATTAGCCTTTTAAATACAGACTACAAAATTTTTACAAAACTTTTAGCAAATCGATTAAATAAAATTGTAGGATCTCTGGTAGCTCATGACCAGTGCGGTTTTATTGCAGGCAGACATCTCAATTCCAACACTACATTTTTATTGGAGGCACTAGATTATTTTAATACGAATAAGGTGGAGGCTCAAATTTGGTTTCTGGATGCGGAGAAAGCCTTCGATTTAGTGTCTTGGGATTGTCTGTTTGCAATTCTGAGTAGTTTTAATTTCCCGAATGTTTTTATTTGTATTTTACAAAATCTGTATATGAATTCTAGGGCACAAATTATCATCAATAACACCAATATTGGGTCCTGTGCGGTTACTTGAGGTACGCGACAAGGATGCCCCTTGTCGCCAATTCTATTTGCACTATTTATTGAACCTCTAGCGATCGCAATCAGGAATATTAAAGCCGACACTGCCCCAATTCTAGGCATGACAAATATAAAATTATATGCGGATGATATTGCCCTTTTCATTGACTCTAAACCCTCAAGCCAATTCAAGATTCTAAAAATCTTTTCTAATTTTCAAAAGCTAGGGGGCTATAAAATTAATGTAAACAAAACAGAAATTATTCTACTTAACTGCACTACAGACACCTTAGCTCCTGAGTTCAGGAAGATATATAATACGGATCCAAAGAGATATCTTGGAATACTCATATCCGATAGCCCAGATGATCTTTTTTCACTTAATTTTGTACCTTTATTAAACAAGGTGGGCTTACTTTTAGACCGCTGGAATTTACTTCCCCTGTCTCTTTTGGGGCGGGCATCGCTAATTCGAATGTCGGTGTTACCCCTTTTCAATTTCCTTTTTAGCGCAATTCCCTGCGCAATCCAGGCCTCTTATTTTAAAAAAATAGAAGCTTTGATCTCCTCTTTTCTATGGGCAAAAAAATCTCCCAGACTAGCACTGAGCACTTTATATTTATCATCTGCACAAGGAGGACTGTCCCTCCCAAATTTCAGAGAATACTATTTCGCATCTTTTGCACATTATAGTCACAGGTTTTTATTTTTAGACTCTCTTGACACAGATAATTTTTTAATGAAAAGGATGTTGCTTGAATTGAAAATCTACGATCCGGTTAGAGCCACGAAAGATCCCAAAAAAGTTCGCTCTAAATCCCTTCAGTGGATCTTCAAGGTGAAGACGCAGTTTTTTAAATTTTATGACTTGCCCATTTTTAGCAATAAGACAAGTTTAATAAATCTTAGCTTGGGAGATGCTTGCTGTTTGGACCAAAACATATTAACTCTTTGGAAGGAGAATGGTTTTGAGAAAATTGAAGATTTCCTCCTGGGAAATAGATGGAAATCTTGGGACGAAATCCACAGCCAGTTAACTCATTCGCACTTAATGCTGAACTGGTCCTTTATTAGAATAAATCTAAAACTCAGAGAACTCAATATAGCAACTTTATTCAATAAAGAAAATATTTCCACTATTTTTAATAATAAAATTCAAAAGAAAATGAGTATCTGGGTTAAAATTTTAAAAGAAAGCAAGGCCCAGAACCCTTACAGCAAGTTTACAGAAAGATGGAAAAAGAGGGAAGATATTACAATCAATCATCAGGTATGGGACAAAATAAATAAATTCAATAAAACCATTTTTCGCGGAGCAAATTTTAAACGTATGCAATTTTTCAACAAATGGTTAATATATAGAACCCCGTCCTTTTTACATAATATTTTCCCCCAAGTAGCCAACAAATGCTTCCGATGCGATGAAAAAGGCACTTGGAAACACATTGTCTGGGAGTGCCCAAAAATCCAGGTTTTATGGAAGGAAATAGAAAAATATCTTTCAATTATTCTTAAAACTAATATTGTATTTGATGACCTTATTCCCCTTCTAGGCTGCTCTCCTATCCACACCCAATATGATGAGTCCCTCTTTATAGCTTCTTTAATAGCTAAATCCCTCATATTGCAGTCCTGGAAAACAGATCTCGTTCCATCCTTCCAGGCATGGAAGTCAAAACTACTTCAAATCCAGGGTAGGGAAAGAAAGTACTCTCTTAGATCAGGGGCTCTCAAAAAATATGATAAAAATTGGAGTGTGTTCGATTCTTAAAAATTTGTCTTGCTATTACTTTATAAGATTTATACTTTTGCGAGAACATCTTCTAGCCTATATGTCTAGTGTGTTCGTCTGGACTTCGCATGTGGCACTTTATAAATTAGTTCTGTAATATTAACTGAGAAGACGTCCACTGTATTTAAATGTTTCATACTGTTTTCATTCTATCAATATCTTTTGATTATTAATGACAGTCGATTGATTGATTGCTCTTATATAATCCTGCACTTTATAATTTAAATGTTAAAATGACAATTTGTAAGAATATTGTTAGTATTCCTTTTCTCATACTGTATTAATTGGTTTTCAACGGTATTTTGCTTTCAGTTTTTCTGTATTGTTATATTTGAACTCTCAATAAAAAATACATTTAAAAAAAAAAAGGAGTTAAAAGAAACAGTGAAAACAGAAGTGTGGGATTTCACAGGAGAAGATGTTGGATTAATGAAAAGAGTAGATCCTGTGAATATAACTGTAAAAGAAGGAGTAAATTACCCGAACATTCCTCAGTATAAATTAACACCAGAAATAATTGCAGGAGTAATGCCTGTAATAGACAGAATGATTGAACAAAGAATTCTGAGAGAGATAATGAGCAGTCCATGTAACTCTCCAATCATGGGTTTGAAAAAGCCGAATGGGACATTTAGAATAGTACAGGATTTGTTGTTCCTTGCTGTCCCATTGTGCCAAACCCTTCCGTAATTCTATATCAGATCCCCCATGATGCAGAATGGGACACAGTCATTGATTTGTGTAATACTTGCAAAAGTTTGGAACAGAGTGAAGGAATTATAATGGGATATCCTGTGAGAGTGTTTGTTCCCCATGATGTGGCGATCATTTTGACAAGAAGTAAAACACAGTTCATGACGCATAGTCTAAATAAATATGAAAAGGTGATTTTGGGTGCTACAAATGTGAGTCTTGTAAGATGCACTAATTGAACCCATCGCCATTGCTGCCTGATGCTGTGAATGCAGAAGTGAAAGATGATGTTGATCATGATTGTTTGGAAGTGCTTGATTTTTGCACCAAACCGCGTCCGGATATAAAAGTATGCCTCTGAAAGAGAGTGACTATGTGATGTTTGTGGATGGGTCATGCCTAAGAACTGGAGAAGGGATTTTGAGTGCTGCATATGCTGTGTGCACCGTAGCGACCGTGTTGGAAGCATCCTGTTTGAGAGGAGTACGATCTGCTCAAGTTGCTGAAATATTTGCACTAATTAGAACATGCAAGTTAGGAAAGAATCTGCGAGTCACTGTGGTTACTGACAGCCAGTATGGGTTTGGAGTGGTGCATGATTTTGGGCAAATTTGGTCCGAAAGAGGTTTCTTGACATCAAGTGGAACTCCAATTAGAAATGCAGAAACAGATAAAAAATTGCTCGAGGCGATACAGCTCCCTAAACAGATCGCTGTTATAAAATGTAACGCACACAGGAAAGGAACCGATTACGTGTCAGCAGGCAATGAATTTGCCAATGATCTAGCTCAGTACTGTGCATGAAATCAGACTTCATTAAATCGTAACAGGGAAAAGGAAATGGATTTATGTCCCTTGCGTTTTACTAACACTGTAAGTACATGGGATGAAGTGAGACAGGTACAGGAAGAGGCAGGGGAAGAGGAAAAGAAACAGTGGATAAAATCAGGATGTACACAACGAGAAGTAGACAGAGTTTGGGTTTACAGAGATAGAAGACCAGTAATGCCTGATAGCATGATCTCTACCATGGCACAGATGTACCATGGGCAGTCCCACATAGGCAGGGATGCCATGATTAGACTTTTTAAGCAAACCTGGTATAATGCAAAGTTTCGGCTTATAGCTGAGAGCCTTTGTCAGAGATGTCTCACATGCCAGCAATTCAATCCAGGAAGGTAAACTGTGGTGAGCTTGGGAACCATAGGACGGGAGGGAGGTCCTTTCACTCGTATGCAGCTTGATTTCATTGAAATGCCCTCATACAACAGGTTAAGATTTGTATTGGTGATTGTTTGTCTGTTTTCTCTTTGGGTTGAGGCTTACCCGACCAGAAGGAATGATGGAGTTATTGTAGCGAAACATTTACTGAGAGAGTTCATTCCTAGATTTGGTTTTCCAGTAACGATTGAAACAGATAGAGGGACAGATTTTCAGAATTAAATTATACAGTTGATTTGTGAAGCATTGAATGTACAACAAAAATTACATTGTGCCTACCGACCAGAAGCTTCTGGAGTGGTAGAACATGTGAATGGCACCATAAAGAACCGATAGGGAAAAATGTGTTTAGCCAGGGTCTCAAATGGGCAGATGTCTTGCCTCTTATTCTGATGAGTATTAGATCAATTCCTGATAGGAAAACTGGTCTGAGCCCCCATGAAATTATCATGGATAGAGAAATGAGACATGTTTTCATTCCTGTCAACAAACTACTGCCTATATCTGATGACTTTGTCTTGGATTATTGCAAAAGATTGGCTGATATGGTACATTCTGTGTTTCATCATGTTGGACCAGATGCGACCACTCTTGAAAAGAAGCCAGCTCATGACTTGAGTCCTGGAGATTGGGTCCGAACAAAGGTACACCGAAGAAGAAATTGTCTGGTTCCACACTGGGGAAAACCACGTCAAGTGAAGAACTGGATTCATGCCAGTCACACTCTTCAAGTCCCAAATCCAGAAGATCAATCTGAAGAAGAACATGGAGAAGTATCAGATACCAGTTCAGAATCAGAATCAGAAGAAACGAGAACAAGACAAGAACCAGAAGCAGGTGAACAAGGTCCAAGTTTGATCACTTGACAGGAAAATGTACCAAGAAGACACCTTGAAATTTCTGATACTAGCTCTGAATCTGAGACAGAACCAGTAGGAATACAAGAAAGAACGAGTCATGAAACTGGAAAAACTGAAAAAGTAATCTTTGGAAAAGAAATCCCGAGTACAAGCACAAGAGAAATTCCCCCAGAGGTTATAGAGATAGAAGGTGAGGAATTAGATACAGAGAGTGAGGGTGAAGTAATTGCGGAAGAACCCCGAGGATGTGTAGGGACACAACACACACAGGTAGAAAAAGGGTCAAATAGTCAGCAGGAAGCTTGTGTGGACGAAACACGAGGAGGGATAGATACAGATAGTGAACCTGAAATATTGAGGATAAAATTAAAGAAGGTGAAATCCAGACGGGGACAGAATCAGAAGAAAGTGAAGCAGAAAATAAAGGTGGAAGAATGTTGAGGAAGAGAGCTTGGAAAACAGAGCGAAAAAGGAAAGCATCTAATTTGAAAAGGCCATTGAAAGAAGATATTTGGCCCAACAAAATCAAGAAGTTGAGATACCAGCTGACCAGAATAAAGCATGAGAATGCTGAACAAGTGAATGAAGTGTCTAGTCAAGAGAAACAAAAGGACACGGATCAAAAGCACTTGCAAAGCACAAAGAGACCAAATCTGAAGTACAAGTCACCGGAATGGACATATGTGGCACTTCCTGATATACAAGAGGTAGCTGATAGCCATGAAAGTCTAAGTGTGATTATGCAGGTGGTGGACAAAGAAGAAGAAGATTCAGAAATCCTGAGATGTTATCTTGTCTGACACTGGAGAAGAAACGGATGATCAGGAAATTCTGAACAAAGACTGTGAACCTAAGGATAAGGACGAACCATACATGGATTAAGAGACAAAAGAACTCAGAAAGAATTGAAAGACCGGACAAGACACATGACCAGAAAAGAACACAGGGGCTATTATCAAGAACGGCGTTAAAATTATTGTTGCTTTAGCGGCAGGAAACTGCCGCTAAAGCGGCGATAATGGGCTTGATAATATGCCCTGGAGAATTCCAATAGAAGCCCATGTTCTGGTGTGAACATGGGCTTCTATTGGAATTCACAAGGGTATATTATCAAGACCATTATTGCCGCTTTGGCGGCAGTTTCCTGCCGCTAAAGCGGCGATAATTTTAACGCCGTTCTTGATAATATGCCCCCAAGTAGGCAACTAAAGCCTTAGGTTTAAGACAAAGGTAAATTGTTGAAGAAAGAGGCTAAGTCAAAAGACACTGATCATTACCAAAATGGCAAACAATGAAAATAGAAATCCAACATGTGGATTTCTTCGGAGATGGTGTAAAATGTGTTTTTGTTGTACAGGATTATTAATGCTTGTTTGGATTATATTAGCAATAACAATTTCATTTAGAGTAACATTTGAAAATATTGGTGGACACACAATAAATTCAACTAATAATGAAAATGCTGATGACAGTCATGTCACAAAACTGGTAGACAGAACAGAATCTCACAAAGATAAGTCTATAAATGATTTCTCTAAGAATGTTTTTTCAAAGTTATTGTATGAGTATGTAAAAACCATGGACGTTAGAGATTGCTATGTATGCATGCAGTTACCTGCCTCTGTATCAGAAGGTGTCACTTATCATCACCTTCCTTTAACATATGGGATAACTTGTAGTGTCTTAGCCAGTTTGTTTTATAAAACAGGAAAGTTAGAATACTATAACACTGATATAGATAATATTTTCTCGCAGATTCCTGTAGTTCCTGAACTAAATAAGGTGATTCCTGGTAAAACTCCAGGTGAATTTTTTCTAGAAACAAGAGAATTAACTTTAGAAGAAGTGTTTAAGAATAACCTTACTTGTAGTTTAAGAAAAGAAGAGAAAACTTTCCTGAACATGGTAGAGGAGAGGAGAATTAAAATGCAAAAGAAGGTGACTAGATCCGGTATTTCCTGGAATATATTAAATCTGTGGGAACAGAGCTATTTATAGGTTGCCGGAGCATTGGTACGGGATTTGTTACGTAGGCCTGGTCTTTCCAAAAATATTTCATGTGGAAAGGGGAGATGACGGATTGCACGAAATAGGTAGATAGCAAACACGGAGAAGAAGGGAGAGTTGGTCAGAAATTATTGGGGCTATCTTTGGAGCACTGTTACCAGCAGTTGGAATATGTCTGAATGCACATAAAATTAGACAATTGTCTACAGTTGTGGATCGTTTATCAACAAGCACAGCTGGAGGGTTCTTAATGGTAAATACCGAAATGGTTGCCATGAGAGCTATGGTAATGCAAAATCGACTTGCCCTTGACATTTTATTGGCAAAAGAGGGAGGAGTCTGTGGAATGCTGAAAGTACAACATTGCTGTACTTACATTTCTGACGAAAGTTAGAACATGATGAAATATATTAAGAATATAACTTAATTGCATGAATAAATTGTTCCAATGGAGGTTGAAGGTGTATGGGAGAAACTTGATGGGGTTTTTCCACTATTAAGAACTTATTAACAAAATTAGATAGCTCCTTTGTGGGGAAAATATTGATACCTGTAACTTTTGTGATTATAATAGTATTAATAATGAGATTAGGATGTTTGTGCATAAAAAGAAGAAAATTACAAAATAAGATAAAAAGAGAAAACAAGAAAAATAATGAGAAAGAAATAAGAGAAAAAGAGATAGAAAAAATAGATTTAGAAGAATTTCAAGAAAATATGTACAAGAAAAAAAAAGAGAATAGTATGGAGAACACTATGATTTAAACTAACAAACGCAAGTGGAACAAAATAAAACCATTTCCGTAGATAAATTGAGTGAAATTAGTGAGTAGTGGTGATGTTTAAAATCACCAAATGGGGGATTGATGGAGCAGGTAATGGACACAATGGGCTGTTAATCTGGGTTTTATAAATTGCTAATTATTTATGGGCTTCTCCTGCCTACAAATCAGCAGATAAAAATGCGTACAGAACAATGTAAGCGAGAATCATAACACAGCGGAGGGATTTGGAACCAAGCATATTGAAGGAGCCTGGGAAGGAGGAGTGATGAATTTAGGAAAAACGGGATAGAGGGATAGAGATAGAGAGAGTGAAAGAGAAAACGAGAGAGAGTGTGAGAGAAAGAGAAATACCTGTGATGGAGCAGGTAAAACAACATTTTGTATACTTCCTCTAATTTGCATGAAATTAATTACGTAATCATTCTAAAATTAATTAAAATAACATGTTTGCAGTGGAAGTGTTATTAATCAACCTTTACATCTTGATAAACATAAATACACATGGGACTAAATTGCTAATTGCATGGCAGAACAATTAATTAATTAACCATGGTACACAAACTAACCTTAGATTGTGGTAAGATAGTAAAATTGCATGATTTATGTTGCTTTGTGATCGTTTGTGCTTTAAAGTTATCGAGTGGTAAGTATTATTGTTTTAAATGTTGCTACAGCTAGGAAAATACTAATATATATTAGGATTAGTATGGGTTTGAACATCAGAACTTTCATTTCTATATTTTAATTGCTGTTATGTCTATTTCTGCTTAAGTTGACATTCGGGCCTACTAGGCCGCAGTACCCAAGATGGCATTCTCTGAAGCAGATGCTACCATGTGCACGGGATGACTCCTGCGCATGCCCAGATGGTTCTTAAAAATCAAGAGGTAGCTTGAACTCCTGACATCGTGTTCCCTGCCAAGGACAAAAGTTGGGAACTTGTCCACCAACCAAAGGATGACCAAATGAAAGTCAAGGAAGAGACAATGAGAGGACCCATCAGTGGGACCCTTTTACCTTTGGAAAAAGATACAGCTACTGTTTCCCCGCATGGGAACGGAACAGAAAATATCGATTTGAAAACTTTGTGAAAAGTCACTAGGAGGAACCAGTTTGCACTGGGAAAAATTCAATAAACTACAGATAACCCTGATCTGTCCAATCAGAACATTTCGTCTGCCCCTAAAGTTGCTATTCTAACATGAAGTAAGGCGGAAAAAGGTATAAAACCTATCATCAATCATTACGTAGGGAGGAGAGTTGGAGTTGGAAGGGTTGGTTGCAGCAGCGTTCGTTCGTGGGTTCGTTCATTCATTGGGTCCCGGTTGTGGCTGCATATATCTTTGGGTTATTCCTTTGCGTTTCCTAAATTCTATGCTATCAGTCTGAGAGTGGAATTGGTCCATGCTCCGGATTGATGTTCGGACTTTGCTAAAATTCTGAACTTTACTGCGCTGTATCCTGTACTTTGCATGCCTGTTTGATCCTTTGCTGAGAATTGGACTGCCTGATCGAGGGAGTCTTTCATTTGAGAATGCAGATAACTCCCTGTTTGACCTGATCTTTTCATCATTTCTCAATTGGTAATGATTCAATGTACTTTTCTGAAAATCTATGACTAAAGTAATTTTTTGAATGTTCATATGTTTCTCTTTAATAAATTTAATGATCAATTAACGAGCTCTAGAAATAAATGACAATTTAAGATAAACAAAGCTGAAATAATAAGAAATGAGGTTGTGGTTCTTAAATTAATTGCAGAAAATATCCATTGTTTCCTAGGCTTTAATTGTGTTTTAGCTGGTTCTAAATTCACCATCAACCAGTCCAACTAGTGGTTCCATCGACCAAATAGTGAAGTGCCTTGATGCTAAAGTCAGGATTCTGAAGCTGTATATAGAATGTGTATATAATGTAAAAGAAAATTAATCTTGATAGGTAATAGGGCACCCACATGTCCAGCAGCCTTTCTCCTGTGTACAGATTCTGGTGTGTTCATGTGACGGTAATGTGTGTTGGTGGTAGGGCCCCACCAATGAATGAGTGTATGAATGAGATGGTGTGATTAAGGATCTGTGACATAAGGAGAATATGTAAATGTTGTCGTTTGCGGTGGATCACCTGGAAAAGAAAGGTAAGAAAGAAAACGTAAGTAGGTGAGGGAACAAAATTGGTAGCTGAGGAAAGGAAGAGATGGACGTAAAAAGGGAGAAAAGAACTGTAGCAGGAAGAAAAGATTCAAGAAAGGGTGGAAAGAAGGCTGTATCTGTGAAAGGAAGGAATGGTTAAAATAAGAATAAAAAGAATTAAATGTGGAAGAAAGGGAGCTAAGAATGGTTGGATGGAAGGATAATAGCACAATGCAAGGGTGACTGGATCGATGGATGTATGGAAAGGTGAAAGCATGGGTAGATCAATCGAATGATAGAATGGTGAAAGGCTGGATGGATGTGTGAAAGTATAGATAGATAGATGCAAGGGTGAGGGTTTTATTGGGTGAACAGAAGGAATGTTGAATGAATGGCTAAAAGGATGGATGAATGGTCTGAAAGGATGTATGGGTCGGTACATGGATGGGTGAGAGGATGGATGAATGGAAAGGTGGGTTGTCTGTGGACGCATGAAAGGATGTATGGATAAATGAAAGGAAGGATATAATGGAAGATCAATGGGTGAACAGATGAAAGATCAAAAGATGGCTAGCAGATGTTGGAAAGGATAGTTGGATGGATTGTTGCATTAATTAATGGATGGGTGAAATGCTGGATAGATAGAATGGCAAAACAATGGATGCATGGAATGGTGAAAGGATGAGTGGATGGAAGGCAGGACACACACTCCCCACATCCACAAAAGCAAAACTGTAGGTCGTTATTCTCCTACATCACACCCAAGAAATGGAACAACCTCCCTCAAAACACCCAAACCTCCTTCTCACTTCTTAAATTCTGCAAAAAGCTGAAGACCTGGCTCTTCCTATAAGCATCTTGGGGTCCACATACCTACACACCGGCCCAAGCACCTGGATATCCTCTCTGGTGATTAGTGGGCTTCACAAATTCGTATAACATAACAAGGGTGAAGGAAACTCTTCTTCAATCGATCAATCGGTATTTATAAAGCGTGGCTAATCACCCGATAGGGTATCCAGGCACTTGTATGTGCCAGAGACTTATTAGAACAGACAGGTCTTGAGGGTCATTCGGAATTCTGGAAGTGAGGTGATGGCCCGGAGTTGTGTGGGGAGGCTGTTCCAGGTGTTTGCTGCGATATAAAAGAAAGGAGCACTTCTCAGGTATTTCAGGCTTGCTTAATGGCATTAAAGGTATGTATCAGACTGGGTGTTTTTTTCAATTGTGGACCTACTGCCTTGCACTTAGCATGTCACAACAATATGTGGCCATGCAAAGTGATGCCTGGATGTATAAGGCTCTATGTCGAAGGTTTCCTATATGTCGTCAGCAGTGCTCCACATGCAAGGGAACCTGAAGCTTTCAAAAGACCTCAAGGAGCCACAAGTTCAGGGTCTCATGCTATCACGTTGAGAGTACTGAAAGTCCCATGTGTTTCTAGTTACACTGATAACAGGCAGGATGCCACTGAGATGGAGCTTGGTTGGAGAAGCACTTGTCTCCAATGAAGTGCATCAGCACCAGATCCTTTTTTCAAGAGTCTCCTCATTCTCACCAGTTCCTATAAAATCGTAAGAAACTTTGAGGAGATAGGGGGATTCTAAAGAGTTTTGCTGATAGTGAGTTTATCTGAATTTGGTGCTTGCACAGTTGGAAAGACATGTTGCAGAGTTTAGGGATGCTTACCACAAGAATTTGTTACTAATGAAGAGGACCTGAACTGTGCCTAGAGGAGCCCTTCATATTGAATGAATGAATGAATGAGAGATTTATACAGTGCACGGCTACTTTTGGATTGTCCCATCACTAAACAGAAGAAGCCCTTAGGTACATGCCTCAAAACACAAGCCAGAAGAAAAAACACGTTTAAAGTGTCCAGCAGAATAAAGTAGTGCAGCTCACTTTTCAGTAACTGGCTCGGTTGGCAGGGATGCTGTGGTTTGAGCTGTGGCAAATTTGTCTCTCTTGCAACAAACACATGAGAAAATGCAATTGATTGTATGATGTGTGTCTGTCTGAGCTGTGCTCAGCGAATACTGGGGTCCTGGGTTCAAGCATTTTGATAACTTCAAATTAGAACCATGCTTGAGAAGAACTATGTCTTAGAAGTATGTTACTACCCAGAAAGCCTGGGGAAAATGGAGATGTAGAATCAGGGATCGAGTGCCTTTGAACACAGAGAATATGGATTGTTTTTATCGTGGTTATTGGCTGTTGAGACTGATATCTCTGACTAACTGAGATCATTGGCTACAGCATTAAATATATTGTAAGCAGTGAGATGTGCAAATGCAGGGTACAGCATGCTGGAGAACAGTTGGTTTTGTGGAAATAAGTATGAGGAAGCAACACAGGAACCGGAGAATGTGTGGGAATCACAAATGCACAGATATGTGGGACTGACATCAGGTCTCGAGGAATGCACTTAGATGTCACTTCTCCTACTCACATTCTTGCAGGTAGATGTCCACCTAGATGCCCACTCCCAGGAGGCAAGTGGATCAACTCTCTACTCACCTGCTCGCCATTATTGAGACAAAGAGAGTCCAGAAGGCTACACCATTGAACATGTTTATCTGCCTAACACTATATGGGAAATATTTACAAGAAAATGCTTGAGCGCAGTATAATGCCAAATTTGGCAATGCCGCGCTATGACATTTTCAAAATGCAGGGATGCTCCGTATTTAGGAAAATACAGTGCACCCCTGATCTTGTCCTAGTGCTGGTGCTAAAAAGCTGGCTACTACCAGCGCATTGCACCCTGCCGCCATGTTGCAAGGGTGCCTGTGCTGCAGGGGCATATGTTTATGTGCAGGAAGTGACACCTTCCGGCACCTAAACAATAACTTATTTGTAATTTTCTTTTTCTATGTGTGCTGCAAATGCAGCACACATAGAATGAGCCAAACATGAGGAGAAATTAATCATTTTAATTTCTCCTGAATTAATAATTTCTCCTCGTATCGCCAATCTAAGACCAGGCATTTGTTTTTGATTCATTAAGTCATGGGCAATATAACACATAAGACAGTGCTAAACGCTCTGAAAATACAGATTCACAGCTATTCAATATACCCCAGATAGTTCTCAATGGCGGTAAGGTCTAATACTGCATGACAAGAGTGTACTTGAGCAGTATACTGACTCTCAACACGAGAATCCCTTCCGAACGTATTTCTATAGCGCTCGGGTTTCTAAGAATCTGCTTCAGAGCGCCACAGAGAAGGGGGAAGGGGAGAAGGGATAAGAGTCATAAGATTTATAATGAATCAAGTCCGTATGCTTCTCAGAAGACGAGAGACTTTGGCATCAATTAAGCTCTCTAAAGGCCCTTCAGGTGATGGTACAAAGGTAGTAAAGTGCTCTGTGCATAAACTGCTTGATCCTGACTTAAGCACCTAGAAGCTGTTCTACGAGGCACACCTTAGATGTCTGGTTGACAAGGTAAGAACTGCTAGCACTGCAGGACCTGAGCAACGTGTCCTTATAGAACAGTGCAAACCAAGAGTAGTGGACGCAGGTCCTGGCTAGTGCATGCCCTACAAGCGGAACCCGTGCTGGCACTGCTCCCGGCCCCTCACCGTGGAGGGCTGATAAGCATTCATGGGCATACTCTATTGGCTACGGGGACTGTACAATGTGCGGCTCCTTGATGGAAGCACATGTGTATAGTTCTAAAGAACAACTAAGCTGTATCAACAAACACTTTATGAAAAGCAAAGTATTACTATTATCATTAATAAGAAGAGTTGTATGTTTTTATTGAAATAAAAATAATAATAATAATAATAATAATAATAATAATAATAATAATAATAATAATAATAGTATTATTACATCTATCATTGTTAAAGAGACATTGGCATCAAACCACACTTCCAATAACTCCATGGGAAAGTTCAGAAGAGTGTGTGGCCTTAGCAGGCTAAAACACTTAGGGGCATATCAACAAGGGCTTTATCTCTGCTTTTTTGGCTTTAAAAGCCAAAAAAGCAGAGATAAAACTAGCACCCTATCAACAACAGGGTGCTAACATGCAAATTTGCATGTTAGCACCCTTTTACTCTACGCTTCCCCTTGCATCTCTAATGAGATGCAAAGGGGGCGTTCCAGAGTAAAATAATAGGAGAAATGTCGCTAAGCGACATTTCTCCTATTATCAAGAATGTCGCTAACCCTGTTAGAGACAAAAAAAGCAGCGCTAACCACGGTTAACGCTGCTTTTTTACGTCTGGTATTTTTCTGATTTAGCCATGATATCCTATGGAAGGAGGATATCATGGCTAAGTTTGTCTGTCCCTATCAACAAGGTAACGTGAGATTACCCAGCGATAATCTCACGTTAGCCTGTTAGCGTGAGGATTTTTATCGCTATTGAGATAAGCGTTGCTAATAGCACGCTATCTCAGCGATAAAAATTCACGCTAGGCGGCGATAATTATCCTAGCGCTAAGTGCGCTTAGAGATAATTATCGCCGGTTGTTGTTGATATGCCCCCTAACTTTTTTATGTTCATGAATGACTGGTTCTTCGTAAATGCGCTCGTCTAGCAGCTGCATCGCAGTGCAAGACTTTTTTCTCCTGTATCGTGTGTTTGCGTCCCTTTTCCCTGCATGTGCAGGTATGTCACACAGTGTTATGATGCGAGTCACATCTTTTGCTGTTATGCAAACCTGGGCATTTAGACAGCAGGTGATCGCACCTGTCAGGTGTTTTAAAGGATGCATGCATATTCAAGGGAAGTTCGGGGAGGCATACTGTGAAAGAGCATGATACACTCCTCACGTGAGAGAATGCGCCTGCGCACAAGAGTTGTGCATCTCAGAGGGCGGTGTAATGTAAATAGTGCCGTAGATGCCGCACATTCTCTCTTCGCTGCTTGGCAGTGGCTACGGAATTCCTTTAAGTTTAGAGGACCTTAGGTATGCACTTCCTCTGTCCAAGCCGACTGTCAGTCAGCACCTGGCTGCACAAGAGCCGATAGTGTTTTTGGCAGGAGCCCTCTGGTTTTGGCAATGTTCACTTGTGTTTCCAGGGTTGGGTTGGGATGAAAAATGGACCCGTGCACCCTAAAAACAAGCATTTGCAATACAATAGGTCTTGCATTTGCGAGAATTTAAGCTTTGTAAATGATAATGCGTTTTATTTATCTGTTTTTTGCTAATTAAAACACATAAATAAAAGGCATTGTCATTTACAATGCCAATAGCTCAAACTCTTGTATATGCAAGATCTCTTCAAAGAAGCAGCCGCCATTGTCCCGGCTGCTCAGAAAGTGAAAGCACGCATGGCGCGCTGAATGTTGCAGGAAAGCATGTTGTGGCTGCAGTAGGAAAAACTCATTGAAGAAAATAGTGGTTACGAACTAAAAAAGACGTACTATGTAACAACCTAAGTAAAAGGGCTAGTCCTCATGGGAAGTTACAAATGAAGACAAGGCGGTCCAAAGGAGGGACTAACAAGCCTATTAAGGAATCAGAAGTCATCATTTAAGAAGGACAATGACACAACCCAATGACAAATATGGGCGGAGAGTGGGCGGGGCTTCTATTCCATACTCCAATGCAGCATGCCGCAGAGCAGCGCATGTGCTGCTCAGGCTCGACCTAAAAAGTGACCCATATTTACGGATTGCGCTTTTTTTGCAAAACACCGCTTCCGTGTTATAAGCATTATGAAAGGAAGTGGGGGCAGTTCGCTAAAAGAGTCATGTTTTACTAACTTCGCTGAAACAAAACAAAATGTAAATGTTGCCAGGACTTTGTGCATGGATTAGTTCACACTGGTGAACCACACCTGAATATAAGTGATTTGACTTTTACTCAGGCCCCCTGTCCCTGCTCAATCTTCATACATTAATGGGGGCGGCCCAGCGAGAGACTGTGAATTACATCTCTGCCCCCTTGGTAAAAGGGAGATAACAGAGGCCCATCTGCCTCAGTAAGGCATCTCAAATCCCCTTCTGTGCTGCTGACATCATCTGAACAGCACAGACACAGCCCAAATAGGCCAGCACGCTGGCCAAAAAAGCAGCCCACTGCTGTAAGTCCGATGCTCGAGTGCCCATTTTACCAATCCGACCCTGGGTGTTTCACTTAGCAAGTTTAGATTCTCTCTCAATTTTACTTGTCAATTTTAATATTTTAAGCCATATATTTTAAAGTGCTTACTTTGAACACTTCCCTTGACTCTGCTTGCAGAGGAGTCACACAAAGCGCCCCACCTTGAGAACAGTAATTCCTTGACTTGGTTATAGTGGTAGACAGTGCTTGAAATGGAAAAATAGAAGTGTAGGTTCTCTGTGCCAGAGTGCCTGCTTGTTTCTTAGAAGTGCCGGTACTCTCCATTTACAAGTATTACGTTTTTCTTGAGAAGAGCAGGATTTTTAGCATTATTTCTGGACATGCAAGCTGAAACTGGTGGCAGATCAGAACATCCAAATATCTACCGAATTTCAGAGCCTGGAGATTAGATTAAAGAAGTTTCAGAATCTAACTAGCACATGCATCAAAAATGCCATTTGCGATTCCTTATTAGCGAAAATTAAGGATTAGCTAATAAGGAATCGCAAAAGCCTATGCATGTAGAAATCGCTTACAAAATAGCGATTTCTAAATATTTCTTAATTGCGAGTCGCAAATTGCGAGTCGCAATTAAGGAATACCTCCCCATTCATTCCTAAAAACGACACCCTGTTGCACCCCTGAAATCGATCTGTGTACAAATATTGCGCACACACATGTCCAAAGGACATGGGTGTGTGTAACCTAACACTTTGAAAAATGCACTTTTGTGCATTTTTCAAAGTTTTTGCAAATTACCATGAAGTTCAACTTCATGGTAATTTGCGCCTCCTATCAGCGAAATCGCTAATTATTTTACTTTACTGCATTGCATTTAAGGAATCTCAATTTGCGATTCCTTAAATGCAGTCGCAATTTGAGAACTCGCAATTAATTGCGAATTCTCAAATTGCGAGTGCCTTGACCCTTCATGCATCGCAGATGCCCTTTTTGTGGTCGCAAACGGCTGATTTTTGCGAATCGCACCGTTTGCGCTCGCAAAAATGGTTGATGCATGTGCCCCAAAGAGAGTATTTGGAGACTTTACTCAGCTGACTTAGTTGCATCAGGGTTGAGTCAGGGTCGAATGCTAAACTTCGGTGTTTCTTCAGCTGGAAGCCGCATGACTTCTTTGTGATGGAATGTGGAATTGCATTGGAGGAAGACTTCCCCCGTTCATATTGATCATAAGAGTGATGGTAAAGTGTTATATCCTGAGTATTACATTTAATTGTAATCAGCCTAGGTCTTTCTAGCTGCTCAGCCAGAGTGAGAGATGGTAGTGGAATGTTGGTGTGACTGTGATGCGTGGAATGCCTGTGTGCCTGTGTGAATGAGTGGTGACAGTTGGAGATGGGCTGAGAAGCTGGGCAGGCTGCTCCTGGTGGGGCTGGTGTAGGAGCTGGTACATGGCTGAACTAAGACTGACACTGTTTGGAACTGGAACCAATAAAGAAGACTTAGAAACTTACAACATGGCTACCAGTGTACAGAGCACAACATAATTTTGGCGACGAGCGGACCTGGACCCAAGTGTGCTTAAGGACTGAACAGTAACCCAGAGTCTACAAAGAAACCATTGTAACCAGCGTAACTACAAAGAAAAAAGAAAGAAAAATACATGAAGCAGAATGGAGTAAAAGGCAAGCCAGCCCCACCAGTGTCCTGTCATCGGACGGCCCCAACCTGTGTCCTGCCTGATCTTGCTCCATGAACTTGACCACAGGTATGGTCTGTATGTTAGGGTATGAATGGACTGACTTTCACCCTACCACTTCCTTTTGAATCTGCCATATGGGTGTGTCCACTGCGCAAAGGAATTGTGGCTGTTCAAGATGTGAGTTATACACTAACTCAGTGAAGATAATTCACAGGTACCACATAGGTACGATGTGGCTCTACATGTTGGCAAAACAGTCTCAGTGAACTGTTTTTAACTGCCCCCACTGTGGTGTGAGGATTGCAAGAGTAAGCACAGCTCAACATTTAGTAAAGCAGTCAGCTTGATTACAATAGTTGTGCAAATTCAGTTGTTTAGCACATGTTTGGCACTGCGATGAAAAACTGCACAGTAGAAAAAGAATATTGGTGTTTAAGCTGTGCTAATTTGACATTTATGTGCTTGGAGCATGAGGAGTGCTTTCATCTGCATTTTGTGACTAGCGATGGTAATTCCTGTCAACTGTGCACATGCTGCGCACGTCTGCTTAGTTTTATGGTGAGACACTGCACTCTCGACTCTACAGTGATGATCGCCATGTGTTTTGAATTTTCAAACATCTGCACTCTGTGCTATCCTGTTGTGGACTTCTGTGACGGAGTTTGGAGTGGGAGCGCTATGTTTTTTTTGATTTGTCAAGGTTCGCGCTCCCTTCCTTCAGCTTTACAAATACATTTGCATGGAGTACGTAGGCCACGTGTGGTGTACTGGCTTAAGACCATTGGTGAGCCCCATTTCGTCTTTCATTGTTATCATCCTTTGAGCCATCTCGCTGCCCGTGCCAGTTCAACCGCTTCACTTGTTTTTCAAAAAATGCTGGCACGTGTCATTATCACTGCGCGCAGTCTTACCTGCTTTGTGTCTTCAGCGGTCTCCACGGATCTCTTGTGACGTTCCTGGCGGTTAGCTGGTTTCTTGACTGCTGCCCCATGGAACTGTATGCACAGACGTGCCTGGAGCCATCCGGCGGGACGTCTGCAACGTGCCGCCATATTTTGGTTGTCTGCCAACCACGCTTCATTTTGCCAACCAAGCGGCATATTGAAACCGGATCTGAGCCGAACATAAGCTAATGAAGTTCATGCTCTACGCAACGTTTATGTAGACAACTTTGTGGCTGCACACCGTCGTCGTGGTGGTATTTAGTGTGACACTCCATTTTTTGTAAGTTGGAGTTAGTTTCACTTGGAGTAGCCCAAATTCATCATCTATTTCAATATGGTGAGAATATACACAGTAGTCAAAAATCAAATGGTTTCTGAGTAATGTCCAGGATGACGTGGGAGTGCTCTTGTCTGGGTTCTGTTTCGCACTAGATGTACAGTGTTTTGTGGGTACTGTGGTTAGGGGTTCCTTTTGTTCATTTCTGGTTATGTAATGTGGGGGGCCCAGCAGTTTAGCCATTTTACCGGTCAGTGTGGCTGTATATTTCCAGAACAAAGAAAAGATACATTTATTTCCACAATGTTTCATGCTGAGTTAAGGGCCAAGGATAAAGGGAAATTTAGCAGTGAGACCGATGGCGCTGGAGTCACCCACAGATACGAGATCCTAACATTCTGTTGATTTAAATAGGTGATGTTATATTTCACATTGTAGTACTCGGGTGAGGGGCCACTCACCTGCGTGGGGCACAGTTTTCTAGTGTTCTGCAGTGTTTACTTTTCTTGTAATGGGGTAATGTTCTATGAGAGAGCCTATTTACACTGTATTAGCAATGTAGGTTGCATTGTTTAAAGTTTAAGTTAGAAATTTAACATTTACAGCGTTTTGGTTTTGTGATGCCTCAGTATTACGCTGTTTAATGTTTGGGACGTCCTAGTCTCCTGGTGGGTGGACATCACATGTTACTCCTTACATGAGGGTGGTTCTGGTCTTGGTGGGTGGTTTCCCACTTCTTTGTCTGTTGGTAAGTCGTCTTGCGCTGCACGTCTTGTCTGTTTGTAAGTGTGTACGCCGCCCTGCGCCTCACCTGTTGTTCTGTGTAAGTCGCCGTGTGCTTCAGTTGTTGTGTGCAAGTCGCCCTGCGCATCACGTGTTGTCCTGTGTAAGTCGCCCCGCGCTTCAGATGTGGTCGTGTGTAAGTCGCCCTGCGCCTCACTGTGTGTACCGTCTATGTGGTCCATATTGTGGTACACGTGTATCTGTAGTGTTGGTTCACCCTTGTTGTCTGTTTCTGGCCTCGGGTGTTTGTCGTGGGGCGAGTGCATCCTTGACTACATTATTTTCAAATGTTCATTGGAAAGGATGGGGTTATGGCTAGTTTGTAATTTAATTGCTTGACAATTTTTATTTCTTCCCAAAAGTACGCAGTGTTAGTCTGCTTCTCTGCATTTTAACATCGTTTCTGATTTGATAATTTATTTCACGCTTTGATGTGACTTAATCTTCATGAGGGAGGATGGGGGATTTTTATGCATGTTTCTATATGTCGTATTTTGCCCATCTTTTCCTTTATTTGCATTGTTCTCTCTTTTGCGATGCTTTACTTTTAGTTGCATCCTTGAGTTATGAACATTACTTCTTCTTTTGTGTATAGTTCTCTGCTTTAGTATTGTAATCTTTGTTTTCATTTTAAAAGGAAAGGGATAATGTTATATCCTGAGTATTACAATTAATTGTAATCAGCCTAGGTCTTCCTAGCTGCTCAGCCAGAGTGAGAGATAGTAGCGGAATGTTGATGTGACTGTGATGCGTGGAATGCCTGGGTGCCTGTGTGAATGAGTGGTGACAGTTGGAGATGGGCTGAGCAGCTAGGCAGGCTGCTCCTGGTGGGGATGGTGTAGGAGCTGGTACATGGCTGAACTAAGACTGACACTGTTTGGAACTGGAACCAATAAAGAAGACTTAGAAACTTACAACATGGCTACCAGTGGCTTCATGTACAGAGCACAACAAAAATGGTTGATGCATGTGCCCCTAAGAGAGCATTTGGAGACTTTTCTCAGCTAACTTAGTTGCATCAGGGTTGCGTCAGGTTCGAATGCTAAACTTCGGTGACTTCTTTGTGATGCGATGTGGAATGGCATTGGAGGAAGACTTCCCCCATTCAGATTGATCATAAGAGTGATGGTAAAGGTGCTGGGGAAAAGGTGAAATGGAATCTCTTTAGCAGCCCCTTTAAAATGTCATGGGTGGTTTCCAGTTCTTTAGTCTGAGGGGCCACCATTTTCAAAGTACCCTTTGATTCTGACTGGTCTGCAGGGTAACCCTCATCCAGGTTTGAGGAGCCCTGTCCCTTCCTGAGAAAAAGCATGGACAGCTTCTGTTATTTGAGGAAAGCTTTCTTCTGATATCAATGTCCAACTTCTGTGGTCAGTGACACTTCTGAAATTTCTGGGAAAGGGGGAGCAGCATTTTTGTACACTCAGTCACATACGTGTCTTACCTTTATGGGTTTCCAGTCTATATTTGGTTTTCCTGCCCGAGTCATAGTAAACGAATGACCCTGAATATCGGCATCGACACTACCCAAAATGGACAGAGGAGTTATGAAAACTGTTCAGCATTAGTTCAATATATCAAATTGGTTAGAGAGCAGAGTGATCTTCTTGGAGAGATACAGCTGTCTTGTCAGAAGACTGGGAGAGCTCTTTCAAGGGTGGCCTCTCTGATCACCAGTAAGGGTTGGGTCAAAGTCACATAGACGACTCTACCCCAGTCGCTCTGACCATCCTGCAGCACTGACTGGCCTACGATCTGCGGCTATCCATGCAGGACGATCAAACCTGGTGAACAATCACTGGTCTTCAACCTCTGGGGTTAAAGTCAACAAAGCTGAGCATGGAACAGAGAGGCTGGATTTAACACCTACAGAAGCTCAGAAAACGGCGTCCAGGCAGAAGAAGGAAAGAGGGCAAACAGTCGGCGGGAGAGGTATAAGTACCTCCCCCCCCCGCCCCCTCCTGCCCGGAAGTGGCGTAGGCACGGGGACCTTCGAGGGTCCCAGATGCTGGGAGGCTGACCCGTCGTGTGCCATCCTGTGGCACTAAGGGGGGCCGCCCTCTTAGGAGGGCCCCCGCCCCCGCGGGGGCCCGGGGCAGCCCTGCAAGAGGATGGTAGTTTGAAAGAGACAGAAGTCTCGCTTAACAATGATGCATTAGCGACCGCCTTCAAAACCCTTGGCAGTTTTTCTTCCATTTGTTTCCTTAAAGCTTTCACGGCCGAGTCACCTCTGATTCGACGTCGTCTTCTATTCAAAAAGGGTCATTACAGATGGCACACAAGAGGCGCAGTTGCCTTGGCATTATCTTTTTTTATGTTGTCATTCATTATTCTGGATTCAAGAGATCGGTGACGCAGGTTTTGGAAAAAAAAATTGCGTGTTTAAGTGGATCACGGTGGGGAGAAAGAAGGGTACATTTTTGCATAACGTTCTATGTAAGCTTTTCACAGCACTTGAATGTTAGCGATTCATTTGTGTTTCTCCAGTGAGGCAGGGGACTTCAACAGAAAACATTTATGTGAGAGCCGCTGACTGCTTTGGAAAATTGAAGACTGCCTATAGTCCAGGGGTGGGCAACTTCGGTCCAGAAGGATCACATCGATGCAAGAACTTTAGGATGCGCACACACGCCATAACAGGAATATACAATTGAATTATTTACTTAGTTGACCCTTATCTTAAGACTCAGGCATGGCTCAGACTATCATGACCTACATTAGCTAAGTTAGGCTGACTCACAAAGCTATTAGTGCAAAGAGCATGATATATAAGTACAAATCATGTTTTCAATTCACAAAATGCAAATGTGCACTCATAAATAGATGCATTCACATTTCATACCACTCCTGAATGATGTAATATTCTGTGGAAGCACATCTCCTTACAAGTGTGTGGGCATTCTGCCATGCACATGTGAGTTAGTGGGTATGTTGTGTTTCAAGGCACTTTTCCACCCTATCCTTAGTCAGAGATTATGCATGTCAAGGGCAGAACTAATATAAACCTATGGTAAAAATGAAGGGGCATATTTACGAGGACGCGGTGGAGCGTGGCATTTGCCTACTTGGCTTAACAATGCACTCTGCGACTTCTGAAACGCAGGGCTGCACGGTATTTACAAGGATGCGGTGCAGCCTTGCTTTACCCTGCGCTGTCGCTAATTTAGCTCCCTAGTGCCAACACAAACACACTTGCAGCATAGTGCAAGGTGCATGTGTTGCAGGGGAAGGTTGTTTATGTGCAGGAAGGTGTCCCTTACTGCACATAAATAATCTGAAATGGCGTTTTGTAACTTCTATATGGGCTGCTTAATGCCTTCCTTTTGTTTTTTTATTCCTGCACATAAACAATCAATGACCTTTTGCTGTTTCTATGTATGCTGCACAACGCAGCACACATGGGAACAGCAAAAACTAGGAGAAATTAAACATTTCTCCTAGTTGCGAAACCAGGTGTTCTCTGGTCTTAATTTTGGCACCGCCCCATATTTATGCTACCCTTGTAAATATGAGGCAGCATCAAACTCAATGGGTGTTGCGGCGGAACGCCCACCACAACACCCATTGCCCTCCCCTTACAAGCTAAGCATAGCGTGAAAGGGTGCCTTATTTACAAGGCATTGTTAAGTGGCTTAACGCTGCCTTGTAAATAAGGCAAAGCCCCTATCGCCACCACAACATCAGAAAAAGTGACATTGTGGTGGCGATAGGGGCTCGTAAATATGTCCCGAAGTGGCAACAGCACGAAAATTGGGAGAGATATAGGGATAGGAACTTCAAAAGGAGAAAAAAAAATCCAAGTGTGCTTTTGCTATGTTATCATGTGATAAAATATTCACCCTCTACTTTCAAACGTGTAAATTCATGCACATGTGAATACTCGTGACAAGATCAGTCCAGGGGTGGCTCCTCCATTAAGATGGGGGAGTGTTACCCCGCTAACTAAATTGTCACCAGAGTTGGAAAAATAAAATGGAACTAAAGTTCATTTATTACCATTTTATATTTCAAAAACCTGTCCCGAGCCCAGACGGAGGGGGAGGGAGAGGGGTAGATTTCTGCTGCTGACAGTCAGGCAGCAGAAGAAAGCAGTAAGGGCAGGGTACTTTAAGTTTAAAGTGCTCATGTCTATTTGGCCGGCAGTCTTGCAATGGCCAGCCAGACATGTGCATTGTAAACCTCTCTAACCCAGCTGTTTAGGACAGCATAGGGCTCCAGTGTCCTCAGGAGCGCCGCAGGAGGCAGCTCCCTCCAATCCTGGCTCTTCTTTCATGCTGCATGAGAGCAGCACCAGGATTGGTTATTGCAGTTTCCTGGGTCCTCTATTGGAGCCTACCTGTCTGCCTGTAGAAGACTTAAGCTAGGAGGATGTCGCACCAGGAAGGTAAGAATAATTTTTAAAAATGTATTTTTTACTTTTATTTTTGTCCCACCCGCCGCACCACCCCTCCGTACATGTAAGCACCCACTGTATCACTCTGCCCAGTTTTCCACTTGAGTATCGTGGATTTTTACAAAAATACCAAACTTACTCAAAACATAGGTATAAACCAATAGCTGTAGATTTACATTTGTTTTCCAAATGGGGTACCTAATCAAATCTAATTTAATTAAGATAATCAACTTTCATTTACCCACCACCCTAAAGATCCTGAGACAATAAATACATACACAGGAGAAGGTGAGAAGCTGTGAGTCCTATTAAACCTACGGGTACATTTTCAAACATGTTGCGCTGGGTTTGCGACACAAAAGTGACGCTAACCAGCAGATATGAATTTGAGTATTATATAGTTTTGCTAACTGTAATTTCCATCATTTTTAATTATAGCTTTTAATTGCCTCTGTATTAAAGGATCATTATTATTCTTATCATTACATTTTTAATCTAATCTGACAGCTTTAGATTTCCGTCAGGCTCTTGTAATGAAAAAGAACCCACATAAAAACACATGCATGCATATACGTACATAGAGGTGCTCCCAATCAGCTCTCTTCAGCCATTGGTCTGCTTCAGTGTCATTCACGTTCTGTTTCTGCCCATAGATGCATATAGCATGGGGCTCACTTCTGCCATTGGCTAAATCGCCTCCTGAGGGGCAGCAGTTTGAATCACCAATGTTCACATCCGGAAAAAAATGGGTGAGCTTCAGTGCCAGGACTTGAGCACCAATCACTTTACTTTAGGGGTGGGTGGAATTTTTAATGATGCTGGCAGAATTGGAGGAATTTAATAATTCTGCCTTACTCTTGTAACGCTGAATTACTAATAACATTTTCCGCTCCACCGGTGGAATAAATCAGCACTAAATCCCTATAAAATAACATAACATCAGGATGCCACTTAATATAGTTGCAAAATTACTGTAGAATGAAGGAAAACTGCAGTTTTCACTGTATGGGTGACTGACACATTCCTTTTTTGCCCCAACACTAAACATTCTACCAGACTTCTCCTGGTTTAGCACATGCCCATGGCACCAAAAACGTAAACCTAATGAGGACACAAACAAACTATTACGAATTACTCACAGTTTTGTACCCCATGAAAATGGGCTTGACATCTCCCAATGCATCATGGTTACGGTAGTCACCACCAGCGCTCATCACTTACGAACAATGGGGCATATTATCAAGACAGGCAATAAAATTATCGCTGCTTTAGCGGCAGAAAACTGCCGCTAAAACGGCGATAATGGGGTTGATAATCTGCTCTATGGAATTCCAATTGAAGCTCAGGTTAGATGTCCTTCACATCTAACATGGGCTTCAATTGGAATTCCATAGAGCATATTATCAAGCCCATTATCGCCATTTTAGCAACAGTTTTCTGCCGCTAAAGCGGCGATAATTTTATCGGCTGTCTTGATAATATGCCCCAGTAGACTTTCAACCAAAGGAGGAAGCATCGCCTCTCGCCGCGCTGTTGATTCTGTCTGTTTCGCGTCTCGGCAGTCTGTGATTGGCCCCTATGCTCACGCGGTCCTCTCCTAACCCGACCTTGGACTGATGTGGTTTATTAATTGGTCGCTATCGCACATTCTTCTTGCGGTGTTAATGCTGTTGCCACCTATGGGATTTTGGGGCATCCGTCTGTCCTGGAGGACCCCGTTGTGCTTGGTAAGTGTGTTATTGTGCCCTGCTTGTATTCTGTTTGACAGTAGTTACAAATATAGGGGCAGATTTACAACAAAGTAACGCAGCATGGTGCAGCAAGTCATTTTGCTGCGCCGTGCTGTGTTAGTTTGGAAAGCACAGAGATGCAACATATTTACAAGAATATGGCGCATCTCTGTGCTTCCCCTGCACTGGCGCACAAACTGCAGCCATGCGCCGGCGCAGGCACCCTTGCACCATGGTGTAAGGATGCCTGAGTCGTGGGGAGATTGTTTTTGTGCAGGAAGGGACACCTTCCTGCACAAAAACAATCACACACAAGAGGCTTTTTCCTCTTTCAATGCGTGCTGTATAATGCAGCACTCATTGAAAGAGGAAAAAACGAGGAGAAATGAAAAACATTTCACCTCTTGGGTGGTGTAGCATTCACACACATCTCCATATTTACGATTTCTCGTAAATCTGGAGATGTGTCTTGTTCCATGGGTGTTGCGTGGGAACACCCACAGCAGAACCCATGGAACGCCCCTTCAACGCACAGTGCTGCGTGTGAAGGGGCCATATTTACGAGGAGAGGAAAAGTCACGCAGGGTGGCTTTTCCTCTCCTTGTAAATATGGAGGAGCCCCCTGCGCCACCAGTACGTCACGAAAAGTGACGTAGTGGTGCCGCAGGGGGCTTGTAAATCTGCCCCATAGTTTAATAATAATGAAACAGAGTCACATGCTGGTAAATTATTTGAGACTAGTCTAATTCTGTGCAACCTTTAACTTGCTGGTTTGTGGACGCACCACAGCTTAAGCGAAGCCCCAGGGAGGGTGAATTCTTTATCTGCCCTCAATATCATAGGAAGTGTAAAATAATAATGGGCTACCAGTTTAGGGAGGGGACTGTAGAGAGAGGTCCACAACTTAAATCACGAACCGTATCCGAGGGAGAGGTAATAAATATTGCACTAACACTCAAAGTTCATATAGCTACAAGATAATCTTGTCCTAAGCGTGCCGAGAGAAGCAAGGAATGATGCCCCTGCTTACACAGAATGCATTTTAGAGCAGAGAATTACTTGCCCAAAATCACACAAATACTAGCGGTGAGTTTTTATGTACCTCCACGGAATTCCGCAGAGTAAAACTATGGGAGTTCCGCCCACCCCTACTTTACTTTTGCATTTGCTCCTTTTGTGGAGCCTCATCTTTCATTTCCTTCTATTTTTTATATATTTTGTTTGGGAAATTTTTGGGAGCACCTGGTAGCTCTCTAAACAATGCTCGCTCATTTACTACTCATTTCATCTAGAGTGCATCAGTCCTGCATGGCAACTGCTTCTTAACAAGATGCCTATCTTGAAGAGTTGCCCATAGTTTATTATTGTTTATTTTTCCAAGATAGCTGCCCCAATTAGAAGCAACATATCAGCCATCTTGGAATGGTACTGTAATAAATTTGTGTCCCGTTTTTGCCTTTGTGCCACTGTCTCCCCCTCTTTTGTGCCCCGTTTTTTGCTTCTGTGCCACTGTTTTGCCCCTCTTTTGTGCCCCATTTTGCTTTCTGTGCCACTCGTTTCCCCGCCGCTGTGCATCCTGCGGCCCCGCCCCCCTGTCTGCCCACTGCCCATTCGCTGCTCCCGCCTCCTGCCTCCCAGCTGCTCCTCCCTCCCACCTCCCCATATATGGCCGAAGGCGTGCCTTAGGTAAGCCCGTCCGCGCCTGGACCGCGCCCAGTGCCAGGAACCCTAGACTCCGCACACACCACGACGCCCGCCTCCGCTACGACCCCAGCACTCTCCACGCACTCAACGCCGGACGATCTTGCACCTGCTGCCAGGCCGCCCCGAAATGCACCCAAGGACCCTTCTCCTGCCGGAACTGCAGCTTCACCAGCATGCGGCGCGCCAACCCGCCCAACATGGAAACCAACTTCCTCAGATGTATCCTGCTCAACACCCGCTCCGCCCGCAAACACGCCGTCGAACTCTGGGACCTACTCGACAGCAACGCCGCAGACGTCGCCTTCCTGACGGACACATGGCTGACCCCCTCCTCGGCACTTGACATCGCCATAGCCATCCCGGAAGGCTACACGATCACCCGCAAGGACCACACCAACAGAATAGGAGGAGGAATTGCCATCGTCCACAGAAACACTCTCAAAATCTCGACACACGCCGACGACACCCTCAGCACTGCCGAACACCTGCACTTCCAGATCCACACTGACCCCAACACCACCCTCAGAGGCACTCTCATCTACAGACCCCCCGGACCCAGACTGCAGTTCAGCGACTCCATCACCGACCTCGTCAGCACACACGCCTTCGCCTCCACGGAGTACATCCTCCTCGGGGACCTGAACTTCCACCTCGAGAACAACAACGACCCCAACTCCTCCACACTGATCGACAACCTCGGCAACCTCGGACTCAGACAACTTGTTACAGCACCCACACACTCCGCCGGCCACACGCTTGACCCCATCTTCTCAACGAGCACCCGCGTCTTCTTCGACCGCACCACCGAACTCCACTGGACCGACCACCGCTGCATCGACTTCACCTTCCGGAAACCCACCACACACCACCACACCCAGCAGATGCCTCGCCGAAGACCAGCTAACCGCTGCCCTCACCCAGAGCCCACCCGCAGACCCAACCGACCCCGACGCCGCAGCCCACAACCTCAAACAATGGATCAATGACTGCGCCAACACCCTCGCCCCGCTCAAGAAACACCCCAACATCCACACCAGCAAGAGAGCCAGCTGGTTCACCGAAGACTTCCAGGCCTCCAAGCTAACCTGCCAAAAACTAGAAAAAAACTGGACCCGCGAAAGAACACCGGAAAGCTACACAGCCCACAGGAACGCCACCCGCCGACACCACCAATTCATCAGATCCGCCAAAAGGACCGCCTTCAGAGACCGCCTAAATAACAATGCACACAACAGCAAAGAGCTCTTCAGCATCGTGAAGGAACTCTCCAATCCCAGCTTCAACACCAACGACATCCCACCATCACAAGACCTGTGCGACTCGCTGGCCGCCTTCTTCCATCACAAGATCGCAGACATCCATGACAGCTTCGATGCTGTCTCCACCTCGGCAACAGCCGACACCCCCGCTCCCACGACCCACACCCGCACCAACCGCCTGCTCGCCTGGACCAACACCAACGACAACTACACCATCAAGATCATGATCACCGTCCACTCCGGATCCCCGGAAGACCCCTGCCCACCCCACATTTTCAACAAAGCCAGTAGGACCATGGCACCACACCTTCGGAAAACCATCAACATCTCCTTCGAGACAGCGACCTTCCCGGAGAGCTGTAAGCACGCAGAGATCAACGCCTTACTAAAGAAACCCAAGGCGGACCCCAAGGACCTCAAGAACTTCCGACCCATCTCCCTGCTTCCGTTCCCGGCGAAGGTCATCGAAAAGGCCGTCAACAAACAACTGGCCAGCTTCCTCGAAGAGAACAAAATCCTGGACCCATCCCAGTCAGGGTTCCACAGCAACCACATCACCGACACTGCCCTCATCGCCGCCACCGACGACATCAGGATCTTGCTCGACAACTGAGAAACCGCGGCCCTGATCCTCCTGGACCTGTCAGCCGCTTTCGACACAGTCTGCCACCGCACACTAAGAGCACGCCTCCATGACGCCAGAATCCAAGAGAAGGCCCTAGACTGGACCACCTCCTTCTTCTCCGGGAGAACCCAGAGCATCCACCTCCCCCCTTCCACTCCAAAACCACCGAGATCATCTGCGGCGTAACCCAAGGCTCATCTCTCAGCCCAACGTTGTTCAACGTCTACATGGCACCACTCGCCCACGTTGCCCGACAGCATGGACTAAACATCATCTCCTACGCCGACGACACCCAGCTGATCCTCTCACTCACCAAGGACCCCCACACTGCCAAAACCAACCTCTACAAAGGAATGAAGGCCGTCGCCGACTGGATGAGGAACAGCTGACTGAAGCTGAACTCAGACAAGACGGAGGTCCTCATCCTCGGCTCCACCCCCTCGGCCTGGGACGACTCCTGGTGGCCGACAGCACTAGGAGCACCCCTACACCCACCAACCACGCACAAAACCTAGGGGTCATCCTCGACTCCACACTCTCCATGACAAAGCAGGTCAACGCCGTCTCCTCCTCCTGCTTCAACACCCTCTGCGTGCTTCGCAGGATCTTCAAGTGGATCCCCACCGAAACTAGAAGGACAGTCACCCAGGCCCTCGTCAGCAGCAGACTGGACTACGGCAACGCACTCTACGCAGGAGCCCCGGCCAAACTACTGAAACGACTCCAACGCATCCAGAACGCCTCCGCTCGCCTGATCCTGGACATTCCCCACCGCAGCCACATCACACCCTACCTGAAAGACCTGCACTGGCTCCCAATCAACAAGAGGATAACCTTCAAGCTCCTCACCCATGCACACAAGGCACTCGACGACACCGGACCAGCGTACCTCAACAGACAACTCAGCCTCTACACCCCAGCCCGCCAGCTCCGCTCCGCAGACCATGCCATCGCCACCATCCCCCGCATCCGAAGAGTGGCTTCCGGTGGCAGATCATTCTCCCACCTCGCCGCCAAGACGTGGAACACCCTCCCCATCTGCCTATGGCAGACCGAAGACCTTCTAACCTTCAGGAGACTCCTCAAGACCTGACTTTTCGAACAGTAGCAGCATCCCCCCTAGCGCCTTGAGACCCTCACGGGTATGTAGTACGCTTTACAAATGCTATGATAGATTGATTGATTGATTGATTGATTGATTGATTGACTATACACAATGCTATTCTCAGATGATAACTAAGTGCTATACTTAATTTAAAAAATAATGTAATCTCAAGGACATTCCTGCTATGGTTATGTGATAGCATTTTTCTCTTTTCAACCTTTAGTCTTTTACTTTGTATATGGTTTATCAGTACGTATGTGTTTTAACCCCTTGCATGCGTTGGACGGCACCCGGCCATCCCACGTCACGGTGGGCATGTGCATCGGACGGCCGGGAGACGTCCGATCTGCACATGCATGGAATTTTCCCGTACTGCGGGGAAATTCCGGCCGCGCCCAAAGGGTTAATGTGGATGGGTGTGTGGATTCATGTATGAATGAGTCAGCAGGTGGATGAATGGTGCAAGACTGCAAGGATGAGTAGCAGACTGCATGTACGATGAGGTATTAAGGGGCAGATTTATCATTGTGTTGCATCGCCCTTGCATTATTGAAGGTAACACAAGTGCAACACAACCCTAAAGTCAGATTTACCAAACAACGAAGGGCGACCTTTGTGTGGCCCTGCGGTGCTTGGTAAATCTGGAGTCGCGCATGGCTGCGCAAGTCCCCGTCTTACATTACTCTGTGCCATGGAGGCATTCCATGGGTGGATCGTGGCTGTTCCAGCACCCCCACCCATGGATTTCAATACAGTCTTAGATTTAACATGAGTGGTAGATCAGGGAATGTGTAAAAATGTTATGCCTCCTCAGGGGGAGAGGAGGAGGGGCCTAACGAGGAGAGTTGTTTTTATTTCTCCTAATTTGTTCCTCTTCCTACAAGTGCAGCATATTCATACAGCACACATAGAAACTGGAAAAAGCCGCAGAGGATTTTTTTGTGCAGGAAGGTGCAAGAGTGCCTTTATTGACGCAAAGCAGCACATTGGAGGGGACAGGATTGCACCACATAATGTTAAATGTGGTGAATTCCTGCCCTCTCCCTTTCACGTTTCTTGTTGCGTTGTGTGAAAGTTTAATACATTTGGGCCTAAGTATCTAAATTCACCAGTAACTGAAAAGTCACTTTCAAATTAAAGCCATACATTTTAGCATTGTCAAAGCTTGTTTAAAGTAACCTGGCCGCACATGAAAATACCATCTGTAACCCCTACTTGTTGAGTCTTTTTTGACCAGGATGAGTAAGAGAATGATCAGTGTGAGAAGGATGGTGCCAAAAACCGTGCTGAATTCTGAGACACAGAACTCATGCTGTCTTCAAGAGAGCACAAGAAATGTGTTGCATCACTGGGAATAACATTTCTGGATAAGCATTTCAAACAAGGTTTCACATGTTTACAAGTTTCTAGAACTCGACACTAGAAAAATGATGGTTCAACACTTTCTTGCCCCTAAATTCCACACCATGTTAGATGAGCGGAAGTACTGTTGAGTGGTGGCCAGGGCTGGGTATTTGGTGCACCACATTTAAGGGCCCAGTGTTGAAGGAATAAAGAAAACATAACACTGACCTCATAATCTCTGATGGCTGCAGAGTCCCGTGCTATTTAATAACAAAAAGGACTAATCCTGGAGACATATCGAGGCTGTGTAGTAATTTACAGAATCACTTTAGAGCTAGCTACGACAAGGGCTTTGACAATTTCTCATGAAGTGTGAATCACTTGTAAATAAGGCCCCCTCTCACATTATACTTAGCCTGAAAGGGGAGGGCAATGGGTGTTGCTGAGGGCATTCCACCGCAACACCCATTGATTCTGACGCTGCCCCCTATTCACAAGGGAGGCGTAAATAGGAGGCAACGCCAAGATTAGGGCCAGGAAAAACCTGCTTTTACCCTGGCGCAACAAGGATTTCTCATTGTTGTTGCTGTTTCCATGTGTGCTGCGTTGTGCAGCACACATGAAAACAGCAAAAGGCCAATGATTGTTTATGTACAAGAAGGTCCCTCTTCCTGTACATAAACAATCATTTTTAAAAAAATGCTGTTTTGCAACTTCTGTGTGTACTGCATTAAGCAGCACACGTAGAGGTTACAAAATGGAATTTCAAGATTGTTTATGTGCAGGAAGGGGGACTTTTCTGTACATAAACAATCTTCCCCTGCACGCAGACACCCTTGTGCAAGGGTGCCAGCGTTGGCACTGGGCTGCTAAGCGTTGCGCCAGCGCAGCGGGAAACGCAGAGCTGCACCATATTCTTGTAAATATGGGGCAGATCTGCATTTCTGAAGTGGTTGAGTGAAGTGTTAAAACAGGAAGGCTAACGCCTCACTCCACTCCACCGCTTACTTGTGAATATGCCCCTTGATTTTCTAGGTACTGAATGGTATTACCACATTAGAATCAAGGGAATTCTGAGTTTCCCATCTGCAATGTGGAATGACGTGGTGAAAATATTATTACAGCTCTATTTTTGCACACTTTTTTTTTTACTGAAACCTGGCTTGTTTTCTGGGTATGTGTACATCTGATTTTTTGCAGGTGGAAATAAACCGTAAATACAGGGATGGCAGAAATTCAGTTCTCATAGGAAAGGTGAGATTTCAACCAAAACCCGAATATTGGACATTTATGATGGGTCTTAAGTTACAAAAAGCTCTTGGCTTGGGTGGTTTGTTCCAGTCTAGACAAGTGCAAAGTCTCACCCATGTTGAATAAGTCATGACCTGAAGTTCAGCAAAACGTGTTGACTGGATGGTTGCATACCTAATTAATCAAAGGTATATTTGCTTCTTAAAATGACACAGGTCTCTTTCTCTTTGTCTCTGTCTCTCCTTTTCCCTAAGTGCCCATGATCAATTTACATTTTTGTTAAAGCAGCCGGCTTGAAGATTGCTAAGTATCAATCTGAGCCACTAACCAAGGCCATTTTTGAAATCCAAATTAGCACCTTGCAGTTCTTGAGTGATCATACCATTGGCAGAACCCTACAGGATTGATCTGAATTTCACTTGACCTGTAGTTGAGTCCAGACTCTCTGCCTGCCTTTTACTTTCATGCATTAAACAAAGACCTGCAAAACAACATTCCAATCAAAGGAAGGGCACACAGATGGTGTGAGCATTTTTTATGGTTGAGTAAAGAAACAACAAACATGCCCAACAGTTTTTATACAGCTGCTAGAATCCTTTAGTTCCCCCTCCCCAAAAGGTTTTCATCCCTCTCACTTTTTTATATTTTAATTACATTTTACAAATTGTCATGTACAGGACAAGAAATTGTTGTGGATTGTCTCAGTGCTGGTGTTAGCATAGCTTCGCTGTCATCTGATCAGACTGTTTCAGGATCTCGGTGTTGTACAGGTCTAGGGCATGGTTCACCCGAATTATCTCACTGTTCGTCAGCTTCAGCCGGTGCTTGAGCATACACGAGAACAAGTCCAGCTGAGGTTTCCCTGGAGCTACCGGGGGAGCCAGTCTGTTGATTCGGTCCCGAATATCCAGTAGCAGCAGCATGACCGAGGAGGAGGAATAGAACTGACCACCCTGTGTGTATGACTGGTTGACCTGCTGCACGGCACTGCGCAGCAGGTCTGCATTGAAACGCAGACTGTACCCGTACACCTGCACGTCAGAGATCTTGATATAGAACTGGCGCTTGGCAGGATCAGACAAGTCCACTGGGCCCTGACCAGTGGTCTCATTGCGCAGCACGGTAGGTAGGCGGGTCCGGCTACGTAGGTAGATATGGACAGTCTCAAAGAAGGTTTTCCAACGATTGCCTAGGAGCAGAGTCCAGTTGTAGCACTGGCTGCTCTGCAGGCGCATCTTCTCCCATCGTGGGTAGCCATGCTCTCCAAAGGGCATGTTCCAGCCCTCTGAGTGACTACCGCTGAAGGGATTAACATAGACAAAGAACATGGGATCCAGGCTGCTGTTCCTGACCTGGCAGATCCGCATGGAGATGCCAATGACCATGTGGATGTAGTCCATTCGGTTCTTGTTGCTTTTGAGGGTGAGAGACATACGCTTGCGCAGGCGTGGATCAAAAAAGGTATCAAGACGAATCTCATTGCTGATGAAGGTGGTATGGATGTTGAGCCGTGAGTCCATTTTCTGGAGTAAGTACTTGAGCTCCAAGTCTTGAAAGTCCAGGTCAGTCTCAAAGCTGATAAACTGCTCACTGCGCTCAGAGTCTACATTCTGCGGTTCGCAGCGACCTCGGTACAGCTTGTAACCTTTGTTGCAGGAACCACATAGGGAGATGTTGGCCAAGCTGCACATAGCACAGCTGTTGTTGCCACCAATGATGCAGGGGATAGGTCGCTGGCAGAGGCTGGTGCTGCTGTGGCAGACACAACTCCTCTGGCTCTCCAGGAATGTGCCCCAGAAACCATTTTCATTGCAGTACAGGAGAGACTGCACTCGAGTCAGCCACTGCTGGATGGTCCTGAGGAAAAGAAGAAAAGAACATAGATTTAAGTCCAATACTACAAGAGTTGGGGAGCCAACTGTGAAAGTAAACACCATTATAAAGCACGATGGGTAAATACAAAAGATTATTACAATGCTAAATAAATGACAAAAAGGTAAAAATAGTACAAAAAAATGAGACCAAAAAACAGAAGTAGTAAATAAGCAAGGATACGAATTTTCAGACAGATGACAAACTAAATAGCTAAATAATATAGAGACCTTCTGGAGTATGAGAAGGAAAGAATGGATGAAAGAATGAAATTAAGATAAGAGTAAAAATCAAAGCGGAATCCTATGTACTCCAGTCCAGTAACATACAGGGGGGATATTAACGAGGACCTAGCATCATGTTTGCACCACGCCACATGGTATATGCACGACACAAAGCTCCAAGTAATATTTATAAAGACGTGTAAAGCCACTTTCTGTGGCTTTGAATGACTTCAATATATGGAGTAATGCAACACAGCGCAAATCACTGCTTTGCATTACTCTGCACAAGGGAGGTGTTCCATGGACCTTGCGGTGGGTGTTCCCACGCACATCCCATAGTTTTTGACACATTCCCAGATTTACCAAACCTGGTAAACCTGGGAATGCACCAAAAGGATACATCTCCCCAGGTGAGGTGTAACAAGGAGAAATATCTTTATTTCTCCTTGTTTTTACCTCTTTCTTTTTGTGCTGCATTCTGCAGCACACACAGAAAGAGGAAAACACCTGTATGAATTGTTTTTGTTCAGGAAGGTGCCCCTTTCTGCAGAAAAACAATCCTGCGTACAACACATGGTGCAAGGGTGCCTGTGTTGGTGCTGGGCTGACGAAACGGTGCCAGCACAGGGGAAAGTACAGAAACAGACTGTATTGGATAAATAATGTACATTTCTGCCCTTTCCCTGTGACGCAGGGCAGTGCAGCAAGGTAACTGTGCCACAGTTCCCATAAATATTCCCCAAAGTACTTAATTATTGATCTAGTTCATTCAAAATGAAGCAGTGAATAATATTCATTATTATGCAACACTAAGACATTATATACAATGTGAACTGTTATGTGAAAAGGGTAATGCAAGGAACAGCCATAGAAAGAGAAAGGAAGTAGCAAGGCCCTCATTTATGATTTTGTGCAGTGAATTAATGCAGATTGGAAGATCACCCATGCCCATTCAAGACTGCACTTTCCTTACCACATTTGCATGTGGTGGAGCCACAGGATTTCTGACAGGAGAGTCTGTTTGTTTTTACTGTGAGAAAATCTTCACTTGATGCGCTTGCCACCACTGGGATGCCAGGCCATAGCGATGGTTGCCACATTCCATATAGGGCAGGAAGCTATACACTAGAGTGCCCTGCAATGGACCAACATGTGAGGCATGGTAGTCCCTGGCAGGGAAATCACTTAATGGCCCCTACAAAATATCAATGTGCCTGAGCCCATGGAGGAATCTGACTGAGTCTAAGAGCCATTTATATTATACTTGTTTTTCAATAAAAAAAAATCCTGCTTTGGAAGTTTATTATTTTAAACCAAAACGTTTTTGAGTGGGTGCACCAAACATGGTACCTCTTAGGCTCTCACAGCAACCGACTTCATGAAAAGGCAGACAGAAAGATACTTTGGGGGCCCCAAGCAGGGCCCCTGTCCCCTGTAGGCCACTGCTAAGTGGTCTGGGAGGCACATGCAGTGCCCCCCCACACATCCATGCACTGTGTGCCAGGAACTACATGGTGACCGGCACACGGTGCATGGATGTGCACAATGTGCCCTTTTCTACTGAGGCTTGTGCTGCAGCCCATTTTCTGGGCCGAAGCAGAGGCCACAGAAGAAAAGAGCACTTTACGACTGCCTGAATGGTTGTCCTGCCATAATAGGGCAGGCGTTACCGCCAACTCATTGCCAGACGGTCACCTGCCTGATACAATAGCGGTCGGCGGTCCGGCCCACCGCCATCGTAATGTAAGTCTTTGTGTTGGGTTCATTCAGCTCTCTGGGAGATGCACTTCTATCATCGTTAAGCCATAAGACCCCTTTTCCCACTTTACCTAAGAGGCTCTGAGGGTCACTGAAGAGACAGATGCAACAATCAAACCAACTGAGTGCTGGACAAATGAGAGGGGTACGCAGCAAGTCCTCGAAAAGAGGCATGTTAATTATTTAAGGCAATAAAGTGTGGCTGGAGGTGCTTAAGGGAGAAATTCATGAATATTTCACTGAATATGATGAAATGAGAATGAATCAGAAGTGAAGGTTTAAGGCTATGGAAATAAAGGCATGTTAGAGAAAGGAAAAGTCAGATATCTGTGATGGAAGCTTCTGTAAGCCAACGAATGGCAAAACATGGTATTCCGACATTATCACTGTTTTGTTCCCAAGGTACCACTTCATATTTGAAAATAAAATATTCATATCCTTGTCTCTAGGACGGCAATACTGCGTGATGACAAATCAAGGGCCGATTTTCAAGGTAACTTAGAAACAATATATGTATGCCATGACACACAGCTCAAAATGTTCAATACAAAAGACATAGGCAATTATACAGAAGTTACAAATCGAAGAACTAATTGAATGAGTTTACAAATCCAACCTGGATTTTTAGAAAACCAGGTCGCTGTGGGTGTGGGGGGTTATAAGAAAAGTCGGATTGCATCTTGCCATCACTGCACAGCAGGTAGTGTATAACAGTGCCATATCCTACCCTATTTTCTAAAGAAGTCCCTGTAGTGGAGACACCTTGATTGGGATTATATCCTTGTATTTGGGATTCATTATCAACAGTGTTTAATTTAAAAAAAAAAAAGGAAGTTGAATAGACCCACTTTTTCTTAGGGGCACGCCGCTGGCACAGTCAAATGGCGCGATTGATAAATAAAAAAGTTGCCTAGGTGTAATTTCACTTAATGCTTCTTTCTTTCATCGCCCTGCACTTCTTGTCTCCTTATCTTATCAATGTATTTTTCTTCTGTGTGTTTTCCCTTGGGCGTAGTTTACTTATCTTTTGCCTCTTTCTTCTTTCTCCTTTTTCTGCCTTTCTCTCTTCCCCTGGATTACAGACCATACATAGATTCATACAAAGAGATCTCTACCAGTGTAGCATAGATCTCTGTGCCTTAAGTAGATCAGAAGCAGTTTCACTAAAAGCACTGAAGCTCAGCTGTACAGGAGCCATGTTTATGCACCTTGAAAAACAAAAGAACATAATTTCCTGGGGGCACTGGGAGCTTTCTGACTGCATATGTGGATCATCCTCTTGTTTCCTGTTTGCGTTCACCAGGCTTTCCCTGGTAGACCCTAACAGGAAACGTATGACAGAATGAGCTCCCTAAATATGACAGATGTTCTGACATACATTGCATAATGGCGCTTTGGCGAACGGACTATGGGTCAAAGATTTCAGCCAGTGGAACCAGCAGAGACTTTGCCGTTGTGTAAAACCTGACACAAGAGAGTGGGGAACCATGATTTTGGTGAAAAAATACCTGCTACTTTTTAGGTCTCGCCTGATCCAGCGCATGCGCTGAGCTGGCCGAGACATTTAGTAGCTGCTTTGAAAAGTGCTACCAAAGCAGCCACCAGCTTGCTGTCACGCGCACAAACGCGCGTGCTGCTGCGCGTGCAACCCTAGCGTGCTTTAGCGCGTCATCGCGATGACTTTTGCTTTCAGAGTGATCGCGATCTCGATGACTTTCGCTTTTACTACCACGCGGCGTTACTTTTACTGCCGCGCGGCCAATCCTTGTTCACTTTTCATGGGGTACTTTTTCCTTTTGTTTAAGCACTCCATAAGAGTGCATGTGTATGTCAGCAGTCTCCCTTGTGTATGTCTCTCCCCCCAGCATTCTCCAGTGTTCCACCCCCTCCCCCATGTGCTATTCCCCACCAGCTCTACGTTGCTCTCTCTTTTTCCCATTTGCCCCCACCAGCACTCCACTTTGGTGTATTTCTGTGTCCTTTCCCCTTCCGTGCCCTCCGTGTTGCTTTACCCTCCCTACACCATCCGCCAACTGTGTTACTTTGGCCTACCTGTGCCCCATATTGCTTCAATCCCCCATCCACACACCCCCATGTTGCTTCGCCCCCTCCCCCATGTTGCTTCGGCCCCCCTTGTTGCTTCCTATCTACTGCTTGAGAAAAAACCAAAAATTGTTTCTTTTCAGTTACCAAATCATCTCCGGTAAGTATCTAAAAACTTGAAGTTGCGCATCTATGGTGCGTTTCTTTTTTTGCCGTGTCAATTCTTTTTTTTTTTGGGGGGGTGTTAGATTCTTTGGGATGCTGTGCTGCATGACTAAAAACATTGGCAAAGGTAATACGTCTTAAAGATGAGACTTACTGGCTTTGCCAGATCTTGTTTCTCTACCTTTTGAGTCTGATAAATCAAGTATTTATGGTACTCACCCTATTTTTTCCCCTTAAAACGCATGAGAGGGGGTGTGGATATGCCTAGTGTTTGCCTGTAATGCGATCTCATGTGATATATACTCCGCCTGATCTTGTTCCTAAGTACAATCAATAGTACCTTTGGAGGTGAACCTGATTCCAAGTTAATGTTCCACAGAGAAATAACAAGTCCCAGCTACAGTATCTGTATAAGCTTTATGGATTGACATGAAGTAACAAGCATTGGCATAGCCAATAAGTCTCGCCTTTGAGACCTTATAAGTGTGTTTAGCCATGCAACAGTTGATGTTGTTGCACCAAGGATATTGTGCTGCATAACTAAATACGTATAAGGCCCCAAAAGCAAGACCTATTGGCTATGCCAATGCTTGTTGATGGATTCCACCCATCAACCCAATTAATTAGCAGCCTGGTGGACAGCCTAGTGGCCTGCCAGATCAGAAAGGATTGCCTGTCCACCTCTAGCAAAGGACCACTGCCCATACTTAAAGATCTCCGTCTGTCAAAAGCAAGACACTCCCCCCAAACAAGTGGGGGGGGGCAGCATGTTTGGTGGACAAGGCATTTGCTGCTTTTTGGCAAACACCCAGCATCAGACAAACTCCAGATCAGCCCCAAAGTCTTGAAAGATAGTATGCTGTCAGTTCCCATTGCATTGTTTCTAGTCTCCAATATGAGTTCCAATGTTTATATTTTTTTTCTGAAACCTAAAGAGCTGACAACATAATAATTATGGACTCACGTTGTAGAATCCAAGATTGTTGGACAGAAGCACTTACAATAACCATTTTAAGTCTATATTTGTGTGTCTACCTTGTTGAATGCAGAAAACAAATACATTTTTGGAAAGCAGATTCAAAAAGTATCACAGTATGATATCCACCAGCCACATAAATAAAAATTCAATACATAGCTTGTATTTAATATATCTATAATGATACCCGATACATACAAGGATTAATGTGGATAGATGTGTACTTCCTAGTGACTTTGATGATTAAAAAACGAAAAAGGTTTTTTTTTCCAAAATGTTTTGGTCAGTGTTGTTTTTCTATTACAATTAACATCCACAATGCTCTTTCCTCTTTGTGGGATGTGATCACTTGAATGTAAATCCTTTAGATGTCATAGGATCGCCTTTGGTTTGCACATGCACTCTGGCAACAAGCGTGCCTTAAAAACTGTGGGCACGATTCACAAAGGTAAAGTGAGACGAAAGTCTAACTTTACGACTTTTGGTATGCACAAAGGGCATTTAATACTTGTAAATGCTCTTTGTGAATACTAAAAGTCAAACTTTATGGATTTCAGTATTCACAAAGGGCATTTACTACTTGTAAATGCTCTTTGTGAATACCGAAAGTCGAACTTTACGGCTTTCAGTAGTCACTAAGGGCATTTACGAGTAGTAAAATTAGACTTTCGTCTCACTTCACCTTTGTGAATCGGGCCCTGAGCTCCCTGCCTGCGCCATGGAGATATGGAGTTGTTTGCCTTTGTTCCACTGAATGTTTCCTGGCCTATTGTACTTACAGAGACCTCCATCCTCTTGCTCAAGAATGCAATAAACAACAAGCTCTATCACTTTTTCATCCTTTGTAACTATCTAACAATAACCACTTCACAAATTGATAACATTTATGTTATGTTTTGTTATGTTATTTATGTTATGTAACATTTAGAGGGGACTTCAGGATACTTCAATCAATCAATCAATCAATCATTTGTAGAGCACACTACATACCAGTGAGGGTCTCAAGGCGCTGGGTGGGGGGGGCGCTACTGGTCAAACAGCCAGGTCTTGAGTAGCCTCCTGAAGGTCAGCAGGTCTTGAGTCTGTCGTAGGCTCAGTGGGAGGGTGTTCCAGGTACTTAACACTCAAGTCAAGGTCCTTGGTGATGAAAATGTCATTGACTAAGGTTGCCTTTTAGACTACAATTGCACACAGAGGATGGCAATGTGCTCACTGTTTCTGCTGGTGCATACTTTACACTTGTGTCCTAACTGGATGGGGTTGTAACTAAAGATTATTTCTAACTACATACTTCTGGTACTCTTTGTCTCCGTTATATTTGGAGTATTTTATACAGGTAAAGAGATATTACTCTTTCAAATCATATACATCTCAGTGGATATTCATGTTTATTTATCTTTTGAATAGTGGAGTATCAATTTGGGAATGGTGGGCCCTTACAAACTCAATAACAACATCCTTGCTAGGTCTCAAGCCTTAGGCTGAAACGGTCAAGGAAGAGCACACTGTAACACTGCAGTACTGACAATGGGCTTCCTGTGTCTGTTGATATCTGTTTATGCACTCCAGACTGTGGGCCACTGCAGCTGTGTCGCGGAGTGATGTAATTTTGATATTCCCATAGATTCCCATAGCTGAGCTGTGCTAATATGATACCTCGCATGAGTGACAGACGAGTGGTAGCTTCTTTAATGTACTTTCTAGGCCATTAAATCACACAGTGAAAATGTATCAGATATGGAGCACATCGTCTTGTCTTTTATTGTAACAGGTGATATTTCATTTAGATCTAAAATTAGAGATATGGAGGTGAGCGAGTAGACAAATTAACAGGGAGAGCCCTGCTAGTGCTGAGGCAGGGTTCGGCTCTGGCTCTAAGAGCCTGTGCACGAGCCGAGCCATGAAAATATTCGGCATGTAAATTGTGCAACAAACATCACGTTATAATGAGATCAGGAATCTAAAAATCAAAAATCTTCAAGACATGGAAGCATTCACCGTCGCAATTCATATTGTATCCCTGCAAAGGAGACACCGTGAATTAAAGTATTTGCCGAGGATCACATAATTTGGCAGCTTTACACAGCCCAAACCTTGCCCAAGGACATGAGAGCTCTTCACAACAGACATAGACTTTGCTACAACTCTTTTTTTGGCACAGGGACATTCACCCGGATGCTGAAGCGAGGGCGGGATTTATTTAAACACTCCCAAAAATATGCCTGTAAGATTGTTATGGATGTTTCAACTGGATACTTTTAGTACACCAAACTCACTAATTTGCAACATTTGAGGATTGGCTTGTGTGCTTCATGGGTATAGTGATCTATGGTTGTGATTGCTAGTGTGTCAGGTGGAAAATGTTTGTGAATGCAATGTCTTGGCCCCTTTGTCTGTTTCCCAAAGTTACAGTGCTGCTTTTAAGTAGTGCTGTAAATGTAGGGAATAAAAAAAGAGGACCGTCTAAGAGCACACAGAAAGACAGATGCCACATTGACGTGACACAAAACCTACACATTTGTGCATGTCTCTGCTTACATGTGTTGGCACATTAAAGCCAAATCTATTGGCTTGAAGTGGCGATACAGCCCACCAAAAAATATATCAACACACACATCTAGAAGGGCTTTCATCTGTAATTTTCATATATCAGTCTCTTGGATCATTCTCGTTTTGCTTCTCTCCACCATTGTTTACAGCATGGGGCAACATGTGAGGTCACTGCAGACACTGACTCTCCTCACTGTGAGTGATGGAAGTTTGCTTCTGCACAATGTGCATAAGCTACAAAAATGTCCTCTCCTCCAGTTGCAATGTGTTCTTTTCAAGAAATATATATATTTTTTGTCTTTTACCAGGGTGGCAACTCCACAAGCAATACTATGACCTGCAACCTCCATGGTCACTGCAGGTATCACCCATCTTTAAATGGGAGTTAAAACCATGTTAAGATGGCGGTCTCTGCAAGTGCACATGCTTAACCACCTTTTATTGGTTTTGAAGGCCACAATACATGCACAAGTGTGAGTGTTCATCTTTGAATGTTTTTGACAAAGTATAACAAACTCCATTGGAAGATAGACACCTGTGTGAATACACTGATATGCTTCAATGGCAGCCATTTTTGGATGAGCTTGGGTATACATTCCAAAAACCATTCAAAGGAAACAAGCTGTTGCACTCTGCCCATGGCAGGCTTCAGCCGGGGCGGAACGTTAAATCCCGCGGGAGCCAGTGGGACTGTGGAGGTACTGGCCGGCTCCTACAGGCCTAAAATACCCTTATCTCAAAGCAGCCAGCCCACCGGTGCTCTCTTGGACAGCGGCCCTCTGCTTGGGGACATGTTGGGAGACAGCCTTGGTGTGTCTATGTTTCTCTTCCTTGTTCCTTCCAGAATCCTCTGTATAGGATTTCTGGGAAAAACAGCTTATTCCAAGATGTCGCCTTGTCCATTCCTTCCAATAGGATGTTCCTCATCAAATATGGTGGCCTAACTTCCTGTGATGTAATTACTGTCCGGAACCTATATAAGGAAGAGTTTTCCATGTTTTCTTTGCTTTACAGGTCTTCTGTGGTATGTTCCAGTTCTTCAGTCATTCCTTGGCTCCTCCAGAAATCTTCAGTCTTCTGTTATTCTGCAGTTTGTCTCCAGCCACTCCAGTGCTCCAGGATTTCCTTGGCTGCTCCAGGAACTGTCAGTCTTCTGTTAATTTGCAGTTTGTCTCCTGACATTCCAGAGCTACAATCTTTACTTGGCTTGTCCCAGAATCTCCAGTCATCTCCTGTTGGTTGGGTCCTCCGTCATGTTTTGTGCCCCAAAGTTCCGACTACTCCCAGAAGTCATCTTGGAGGTTTTTTGGTTCTTTGCATTGAAATGCTTTGCTGTATCTCACATTGTCTCCTCACTTTAGCCATCACTTGAGCGCTGCATCATTACAGATTCTTGCATATGCAGCACCTTTCTGCAAATTGCCATAGTGATTGCCTTCATCTTTTATCTAACACTGAACTGAATTTTATTCCATTATATGAGCTTTATTATTCTTCATTCTGTTTTATGTCCAGTGCGTTTGTTCAGTTGACACAGCATTAGGTAATTCGTCTACCTTAAATATAAATGCACTTACTTCCATTAACGAGATACTCGCACAATACGGCTTTACTCCTCTCCCCTTAACTACAATTACTAGTTTGCACATTGCTCCCAAAGGCACCATTGGTCTGCATTTGCCAGAAGGCTCACAGTGCGCTGCTGCAGACACAGAAAGGCTGCGGGGATGTGGGAAGAGCGCAAACACTGACATCAGGGGGAAAAGTTAAGGAATCCACTAAGACAACTGAACAAACACTGTCCAGCAGTTTCAAAGAGTGCTGTCTGCAATTCTGCTCATTAGTAGATAGTAACCCCCAAACCAACACAGTGAAACCCCATGTTAAATCAGCCCTCTGCTCCTATTTCAGTCTCTCTCTTCCTTGGAAACTTGAACCGCTATAGGGAGATTTGTCTTTTCTCTGCTTCCTAACTTTTCCTTTGTTTCTTTTGCTCTTGCCTAAATCTCATTCTTTTTGCTTCCATCTGCATTGTGGATAGTTCTGGCGCATCTGCTTCCTCCCTGATCATTTCATACATATGTTTTATACTTGTTCTCAGTGTCTTACATTGATTACATGCTTGTCTCGATTCTTCCTGGTTACTTGCTTGCTTTCTAGTACTTCATGCTAAACATTTTCCCGTTTCCAATGATTATTTTTAAATCAAAATATTAATATCTATTATTTCTTGATATTTGGGAAGTTCCAGACGTTGGTCTGTTCTCTTTGCTAATTCTTCTCTTCTCTTTTTTTAATAATATTTATACACTTTGTAGAGCTGTATCTTTACCCATCAATTCAGACAAATTGTGAAATTTTGCTGCAATGGGGCGGTCAAAGTTTTCTTACATAGATTGTGGAGAGAGACATGGAAAAGACAGGCAACGGAGATGGAGGGAACAGGTCATGAAGAGTAGCCTAGTCGGGAGTGAGCCATAGAAAGGAGATCAGTTGGTGGACAGGAGGAGCCTAGCACGATAAAGACTAGATTATAATAAGCTGTTCAGGGTGTAGCTGGACTGGTGATGAGAAAAGAAAGGTATTGAGGGATAAAAGAATTGGATTGCAGAATGACACGACTAAGGCATTTAAACGATTAAGAGGAGAAGGTAAACGGAAGTGAAAGGAAGACGTTTCACAGGTATTAATTAGATAGAGAAAGCTAATAGAATCAAACGGAGAAGGAAGGGGGAAGAGGAGAAGAGAGACCTAAGAGACTAAGGGGCATATCAACAAGAGACATAACGCCGCTTTTCTGGCACATAGCGCCGGAAAAGCGGCGATTATTTTAACTCATTATAATCAAAGCGCCGCTAACATGCATTAGCGCATGTTAGCAGCTGTTACATTAACGCTTCGGCCCGCATCGCTAATGAGATGCGAAGTAGGCGTTGCTTCCCAGAAACAACAGGGAAAAACTCGCTAGCCAGACATCGCAGTATTTGCAAGCCGGCCCCGGACATGCAAAGCGATAATAAAAGCCACGCTAACCGTGGTTATCGCTGGTATCTAACGTCTCCTTTTTTTCCGACTTAGCTATCTGTATAATGGGAGGTGGAACGCAAGGTTAAGTCCACATCTCCCTATTATCTACATTTTCATTAGCGCAGTTCCCTTATCGAGGGATTTCGCAGGATAATGCTCATTCTCACCGTTTAGCACCGGATTTCACATCGCCTGTTAGCAACGCGTTGCTAATACGCCGCTAACACGGCGATGTGATCCGGCGATAGACGGCGATAATGAAAAACACGCTAAACGCGTTTAGCGATACTTATCCTGTGTTGTTGTTGATATGCCCCTAAAAGAGGAATATGCAGCAATGAAGAGAGATAGGAGATGTAGATGGCCAAATTATGAGGTAGTGAGGCACAAAGAGGACAGGTGATTTAAAGTGTTATGTGGTGGGGTGAAAAATATAATGAAGAAGGGTAGATAAACTAGAGGGAGTTGTGAGGAAAAGAACAGGAGAAGGACTGAAATGATGACCAGGCCAGCCGATGAATGGAAATAAGGAGCTATAGGAAGAGAGTAAACATTAATTCTCAGGAGGCAGAGGTGATGGGAGACAAACAGGAAATATACTGCACTTTTGCACAAGGGGACAGTAGCATAACAGATGACTGAGGAACAGAAGTAGATGGAAAGGAATACTATGGAGAGAATTAAGATGGACAGGCATTTTTCTTAAACAAAGACTAGAAATTATTTGGTGGGGGACAATAGTCGCAGGAAGAGAAAATAAAAATCAAATTGAGATCAAGAGTTTCTAATAGGATTTGCGAGCCATACCCTTTGGAGAATATGACATCTAGAATGTTATAGAGATATATTTTCTTCTTATGTCTTACTGGGCCAGTGTACATCTTCGAGTCAACCTTTACTCTAAAGGAAAAACTAAATCATCCCTGCTCATTCTGTGAGGCTTAATCTAAAGGAGTGCATACATTGATAACATTCATATATTCTATTCTAGTCGCTCCATCATAAGGATTGAAATACCGATATGTCTATACCTACCCTAACACAGAATAAACATCGGTGTGAGACAGAATACCCACTGTAATGGTCCATGTAGCAAACTGGGATTTTGTTGCAGTAGGCCTCCCACTTTTTGCCTGGTATTTGATGAAATTTGACTGGAGTGCACGGGGGTTCCTGCTAGCCAGGTCCCCACTGCCAGTGGTCTTTCCCCAAAACAAGGTAACTGGTCAATTGATCCCCAATTGGCCAGGCCTTTAGCACCTCTGTGAGTCCTTTGTAAGTGGTTCCCCTGGTACCTAGGGCATAGGTATTAAAAAAGGGTTCCTAAGAGCTGCAGCATATTGTGTGCCACTCTAAGGGGCCCAACACCAAACTCATGCAGCCGGCCACTGCAGTCTGTGAGACAAGGTGCTCTAAAAATTGAAAACACAACATGGCACATACCCTGTGTGCCTTGTCTCCTAACACTGCATGTAATATTTGTAAGCTACCCCTTATCTAGGCATTACAGCCCTAAGGCAGTGGGCATTATATTACAATGTAAGGATATATCTGCATGAGCAGATACGCCACTGTTCTGGCCAGTTCAGTAACTGGCAGCACAAGTGAGCAGGGAAGACATCTTAAGGTATGTACTGGGCACTGGTCAAAATGAGTTTCCTAGCTACATAATGGCTTCACTGAAACCTATGGCATTTGGTATCAAACTCATATTAATAAACCCACAACGATTCCAGTGATGGATGTATTAATGCAATTACCTTAGAAGTAACCCCAGATAACCTACCAACCTCTAGTGTATTGGCTGACAGGTCCTGTCCAGCCTGCTACCACAGACATGTTTCTGAACCCCTGGACGTTAGAACCCATGCTTCTTGAGGTCAGAAACAATGTTTGCTCCGGCAGAAGGTGTTATCACCTCCTCCAAGCAGGATGGCTAGTAAACAGCATATCAAGGTAGGAGCCTTTAAATGCCTCCACCGCCTTTGATATGCCACCCTGTCTTCCCCCAGACAAAGGAAATGCCACCCCCTGCACAGAGCCTATTTGGTACCAGGGAAGGTGGGAAAATAAGCTAGTCAGGAGGTGTGTTCACCCTCAGGCTAATACCACCCCTAAGGTGGGCTACCTGAAGTGAACACAACTAGGAAAATTACACCATCTTGTCTTTTGTTGGAATTAGGTCCTATGGGTCAGGGATATCCCCGTTTCCCACAGGTCATATAGAGGGTGTAGTCACACTAAAGGTATGTAGCCCATTGGCTACTACAGGACACTCATTGTAATGCCCGTAAATATAGTATTTAGTTGTCACCCCTGAAGCCAGGACTGGAGATTCAATGGACACAGAGAAGGACTGGAAAAAGGAGATTACTGGCCAGAGAACAGAGGAGAAACGACTGACTTGGTATCAACCCTGCAAGCCTTCCTGATGTACCTGCCCCTTGTGGAGAAACTGACTCATCATGCCACTGTGCACACTCAAAGAAACCTGGAGGGCTGCCAGTGCTTCACAAATCGCCAGAGAATTCCCTTAAATGTAATGTAAATGTAAATGTATGGTTTCTTATATAGCGCTGATCACCACTACGGGTATCTCAGTGCTGTATTCATACCGCTGAAGGAACCCTTCCTGGCTTTCCATGTGAGGTGTCCACTCCTGGGCACCTCCATGGTGAAGGCCAGGCATCCCAACGCTGTTGGGGCCGTTGTGGAGATTAAGCAAGCTATTGCCCAGAGTTGCAGCGTGGGACTCATGATTAGAATAGGCACTGAGGCGAGAATATCTGGTCCGTGGAATTTATAGCCCGAGACCCTGCCGCGATGGGAATCGAACCCTGGTCCCGAACTAGTGCTCTGCATCGAGTTCTGCCGCTCTAACCATTGAGCCACACTTTCTGAGGGGCTACTTGCCTGCAACGGCAGGCACCAAAGAAGCAAAGCCTGGTTCACCATTCTGCAGCTTACCAGGACCACAGAGGCAGCTGCCACCCAGGAAGAAGTCATCATGTTCCCACAGGTCAGATCCATCCTCCCTCCAAGTGTGGGGATGCCATTACCAACTGGAGCTGCATCGCACCAATACCCGGGGAACCAGACCCCTTGTCCAGAACAGACACTAAAGCCGAGGAAAACCAACCTGCATGTTGAGGGACTTCAGGGACAGTGAGACCTACAACGAAAGTGGCCCAGCTCTGCCGTTTGCCCATTTTCAGCAGAAACGGAAACAAAGAGTGAGCCTCCGACTGCCGCCACTCGACACCTCAAAGCACCTCTGCACCTGCGCCCCACAGCCAGAGTTCGAGGGAGGTGACAGTGCCAAAGGCGTTCAGAGACCCTCAAAGGCTAAGCCCATCACTGGGTTTGCCTAGGCTGGACTCCCAGTTGCCACCTACTGTCTCTTTGTGCAGGCCCCCTCAACCGAGAGTGTCTCTTACAGCATGGACCCGAGGCCGAAAGACACCACTGTACCCTAACTCTACAGCTCAAAGAGAAGTGGACCAACAGTGTCCCTAAGTGCCTGAGAATCTTAAGGACTGAGAAACCCCCTGTGGGTTCACTCAGACCTATCCCCAGTCCAAGCCTACAGCCTCTTTTCAACTAGACTGTTCCCTATTGAGGTGAATGGGTCACCCAACACTGATAAACACCGGTGCCACCCGAGGTGAAATGTTGGTGTTGCCTAGGACCTTGCCTCATATTCACCTTAAGTCCAGGAGAAGGGTCATGTATGTCACTGACAAGTGCCCGAATGCTATTTATGTTTTCCCCCAAAGGATAATGTTAGACTTGGCACCATTGGCGTGGTTCTCCCTTTTATTTTTTGCTGTTGCCTCCTGTGTTTTTCCTGGTCTAGACACTTTGGGCACTTAGTCACTGCTGTTTAGTGCCAAAGTGCAAGTGCTCCTGTTGTAAAATTGTTGTTATGGATTAGTGATTCCATGATTGGATTATTTGATTCACTTGTCAGACCCTAGCAAAGTGCACAACGCCTGCCCGGGGCTTATGAGTCAAATGCTGCTTGTGGTTTTGCAGAATGTGTTGTGCCAGTCACGGAAGCAGCTTGTAAAAGGTGGCTCAGGCCTGCCATTGCAGAGCCTGTGTGCAGGGCTGGACTGCCGTGTCGATGTGGCAAGTGCACACACTGGCCAGTCCCCAAACGTTCCCTTTTGTTGTCATGTTAGTCACCCCTTTGGCCAGGTGCATTGTATGTGAAAGGTAGGACATGCCTGATGTGCATTGCGTGCCCTGATAGTGAAATGCCACCTATTTTGTGTTTCACTATTGCAAGGCTATCTGTTTCCATAGGCCAGGAGGGGTAGTTCGTTTATACCAAAAGTAGGTATTTTCTTGCCTAACCATCCAGAGTGCCTCTGCTAGGGTTGTGTATTGCATGTCTGGCTTTTGAATGACAGGTGGCTGGAGAGGGCTGTGGCTCCAGAAGTCTAATGGGTCCGGGATGGGCTAAATAGGCTGGGGACGCATTTAGAGTAGGGGGAGGAGATTTCCTTCTCACCTGAAGAGCCCCGTCTGCCTTCAACAAAGCCGTCTCCACCTCCTGCCAGGAAGCTGCACCGGTGAAGACAGAGCTGGTTTTGGCTAGGTACAGACACTCTCTGCCTTCAGAGAACAAAGACTTGTGTAATATAAATATTGGGGCCCAGACCCCAGAACTTCAGATCACTTCTAGGAAATCAAGAAGAAACCTTTGCAAAGGAGAAGAGCCGGAGAAGCTGAGGAGGAATACTGCCCCTGTGCTGTTCGCTGTCTGGGATTGGCCTGCAGTGGCTGCTTGCTGCCAAGGAAAGGAGAAGAAGGACTTTGCTGTTTTGCTTTTTCACCTGCTTGAAGAAACAAGATCTCCAAGGGCTTGAAACTTAGCTTCAATCAATCAATCAAACATTTGTAGAGCGCACTACTCACCGGTGAGGGTCTCAAGGCGCTAAGGGGGCGGGGTGCTACTACTGCTCAAACAGCCAGGTCTTGAGAAGTCTCCTGAAGGTCAGCAGGTCCTGGGTCTGCCGCAAGTGGATGGGTAGGGTGTTCCATGTCTTGGCGGCGAGGTGGGAGAATGATCTGCCGCTGTTGGTTGTTTGGTGGATACGTGGAACCGTGGCGAGGGCGAGGTTAGCAGAGCGAAGCTGGTGGTTCGGGGTGTAGAAAGTGAGTCATTGGTTGTGGTATGTTGGTCCGGTGTTGTGGAGACCTTTGTGAGCGTGGATAAGGAGCTTGAAGGTGATCCTCTTGTTGACGGGGAGCCACTGCAGGTCTCTCAGGTGGGCAGTGAAGTGGCTGTGGCAGGGGATGTCGAGGATGAGGCGTGCGGAGACGTTCTGTATGCGTTGGAGTCTTTTCTGGAGTTTGGCCGTGGTTCCCACATAGAGGGCATTGCCGTAGTCCAGCCTGCTGCTGACGAGGGTCTGGGTGACCGTCCTTCTGGTTTCGGTGGGGATCCATCTGTAGATCTTGCGAAGCATGCGGAGGGTGTTGAAGCAGGAGGAGGAGACGGCGTTGACTTGCTGGGTCATAGATAGTGATGAGTCTAGGATGAACCCCAGGTTGTGCGCGTGGTCGGTGGACATTGGTGCAGCTCCCAGCATGGCTGGCCACCAGGAGTCATCCCAAGCGGAGGGGGTGGAGCCAAGGATGAGGACCTCCGTTTGTCAGAGTTCAGTTTCATCATCCATCATCCATTCGGGGACGGCCTTCATTGCTTCGTGGAGCTTGCCTCCTGTTCTGAAGTCTCAGGAACGCAAAGTCTTCACCCCTTCTGTCGTCCTGCATCTGGAACTGCAGTTTCAGCTGCTACAGAAGGAACTGACATCACCATCGCCAGCGAGCAACACCGTAACCTACCCGACGTTGTGAGCGCTGCTCTGGCTTATGACGTGGGCCGGACGCCTGCTGCTGTGCCGCATCGACTCCTAAACTAACTTCACCATCGCGGAGCCGATCCTCGATGTGGGTGACCCCAAATCCATCGCCATTGTAAGGAACAGTGGCTTTGGCACCATCGTGACATCACCTCCACAACACAGTATGAAACCGTCATCTAACCTCCACTGCGCTGCAGTAAGGAACAGAGTCTACACCTCCCCTGGGGTCGTAAGGAACCGACAATGCGCAGTGCCTACGAAGCCGCACCTCCCCGACGCTGTGAACTGTCTTTGTTTTTCATCCCTTTTCAAAGGTACTGTTCTATGTGGGCCCGACGCCGCGCACCTCGCGGTCTGCGCCGTACTTTGGGATTTTCACCGGTCACAACGTCGTTATAACTCCAAGTGGAGTTATTTGTTGCTAGAGACTGCATTTAAGTGAATAACCTATTTTTGCGAATTTCTTAATAACTGTACATTGGATTTTTGTCGTTTGGTCTTGTTTTGGTTTAGATATAGGTTACTTATTTTTCTAAACTAATGTTGTGTCCATTTGTAGTGTTTTCACTGTATCACTGTATGTGTTCACAAATGCTTTACACAATGCCTCTGAGATAAGCCTGTCTGCTCGTGCCAAGCTACCAAGGGGGTGACCAGGGGTTATTTTAGGAGTGTATCCCCCTTACCCTGACTAGAAGCAATGGCCCCTATTTGGACAAATGTACCTACCTTTGCCAACTAGAGACCCCCATTTCTAACAGATAACATTACTGCTCCAGAAATTGCACTGTGTGAACTTTTGAAACTTGTAAAAATTCATATCTTGAAAAGCACTGTTTCTGATGATCTTGGTATCTAAATTTACATAAAATCAGCATTATTTGTATAAATTGTTGTTGGATTTCTTTATTGAGTGTGTGTCTCAACTACTGCTTTTGTGTGTGAAATGAATGCTTAGCACTACCCTCTGATAAGCCTAAATGCTAGCCCACACTACTACAAAAGAGAACATTTGTGCCTCTGTAAACCAATTGGAGTTTGCCTGGACTCTTTACACAGAGTACCTCATTTTAGTTCACTACATTAAGAGACAGCTTCCTAAGTCCACAACTTCTTTTAAATACCTTGTTATCCAGATCTACTTCGAAGTTAAAAGTATACTGATGGAGAAATATGGTAGGCGTTGACCTTAATGGGGCAAACAGAACATTGGCTAAATTCCCCTTTAACTATGGTTGGCAGACTTACTCTTGTCATGCCAAAATATTTATCTTATTTAACAACATTCCCATACATTCACATGCATACTTTTTGTGCCACATTTCAGTCTCTGTTGACCAGCCCAAAATGGGCAGACAAACAGCCTAGGTGTAAATTGTCTACATTTGTTCTCCTGTTTCAGGAGGACAGACTTAAAGTGCCAGACCCACTCCTTTACTGTAATTGCACTGAGGCACAGTTAGCTTCTTACTAGCATCACCTTTCCCAGTCTCCATAGCAAACAGTCAAGGAGACGGATATAGCTAATCCCAAACCTTTACGTTTATATAGCGTGAACCAGACCCGAAGGTATCGGAGTGCTTTACATGAGCGCCAGTTGTGTTACAGACGGATACATTAATTTTGTTAGGCACAGGGAGATTAAGTGATTTGCCCAGAATCACAGGATGTTGAATGTCCCTGCCAATGTATAAAGGCTCCAAGAGCGCTCCCACTTGACCTGTATCTCTTCAACAAAGGCTAGAAGAGCTCACTCGGCTATCCTTTGCTATGTCAATACATTAAATGCAGCAATGTTTTGTTCCTGCCAAGACTCAAACCTGGTTACCCAGCTTTGAGGTTGACCGCTCAAGCTATTAGGCCACATCCTCTACCTGCTTTGACAGATGGTGCCCAGATCCCTCCAGAAACTGAACCCTGTCACATAGTTAAAGCATTCCACTGCTTTACAAAATATTCAGAAATACAGCAACTGTACTCACCCTACTTACCCCTTATCCCTTATCAGCCCCCACCAGCAGAACCTGCGGTAAGTTTCCAACTCACATACAGAGGGGCCATTTCACTGGTAAAAATATTTCACAGTGGCCAGTTTCTGTCATTTTAAGATATTGTTGGGACAAAAAGGGGTTCACCGCTCGTTGTTTGCCTCCACACATAGCTGAAAATAATGCTAAAAAACTACTGAGAGAGTTTCCCTTTAATGCCACTCAGCTGACATAGCTTTCATATCATTGCCGCCCCGGGGATAAAGAAATTAGGGCCTCATTTAAATCTCGGTGGTACAGATACTCCGTTTTGATGGCCATAGACTATCTATATTTATATGTGGGCTGACTTCAGGTTTAATTATGGCAGAGAAGACCTCTAATTTCACTCATATAATTTAGATGGGAGGAATAACAGGTCAGTTTTCACTGCCCTTCACAGCCAGGAAAACCCTAGTGGTACAGGGCAGTGAAAACTGCTAAATGGTCCCCTCACCTTCAGAGAGGACTCCCATGGTGAAGAGAGAATTTTATTTTTTATTTTCAAAAAGAAAATCCTGCTTCTGGATTTTCTTTTTGGAGAAAAAACACTGCTTGGTTCACGCCTCCGTCATGTTGACAGAGCTGCGTACCAACCTGTAAGCAGCATTCACATTTGTAGTCTTTCCTACATTTACAAGTTTGGTGTTTTTTTTGACAGAAGGATCGAGTAATTTACTCCATCTCCCTGATGGAGAAACAGGCTGCACGACAAAAAGGAAATCAGGCCCTTAGTCTCCAAAACGTATCATACGTTGGCGAGGGCTAATCCCAGAACTCTACTATGGTAGATGGGAGAAGGGTCTGGGTAGGCAGTTAACTGACACACAGTAGAACTACTTTTGCCAGCAAACCCAGAAGGTTTCTATAAACAATCGGTACAGAGCAATTCCTTTCAAGTTCTTACACTTGGTCTACCACACTCTTGCTAGCCTTAGGGAACTGCAACTTCATGCGAATGTCAATGGAGCGTACTCTGGGACATCCTGAGGATGATTTTCTACACCTGGCATGGAGATGCTCCCACATGACTCAATACTAGACATATGTATTTGAGTATTATGGGTGCATCTAGCACTGGACCCATTCATTGCCAACCTAGGGTCTGTATATGAGATTCCCAAGACCGTTCACGGCTATAGCTTTGTTGTTGGCTAAGAAACACATTGCCATGGGAGGGGCATAGGCCCTCCAACTCCCCCGGCCATGGCGTGGCATACAGAGTTAATAGATTGTAATGTAAATAGTGAGTTGTATGCTCAGCTTCAACATCCCAGTATGCGACCCAGAGACTTTTGGCAACCACTGGAAAGCTTGTTGTCTAGACAATGCTTATCCTCCACTGTTTAACATAACTAGACCTGATGTTGAGGTCCTGTTGGACAAAAACTCACATATGCATACTTTTTTCTTTTCATTACCTAGGGAGACAATATGTTTGGCTCTACTATATACACGTACAGAGATTTGTGTGAGCATAGCTATGCTCTATACCGACTGCCCTCTATTGGCTGTACATGAATAATGTAGAATGTTGCTAGTGAATAATGATAGTTAATCTTGGCGTTCTGTACTTTCTTGACAGCATCTATGGTTCCACTGCAAGCATGATTTGGTGTTTCCATTGTTCCTTCTTTTCTTCTGTTTTGTGTGATTACGAAAATGATAAAATAAGGTGTAAAAAAAGCCTTTCCTATCCCTTACCCCACCTCCACCATGCGATGCCCCTTGATGTGATCTCATCTTGGATAACACTTTAACATGGTCAATTTTCAGTAAAAGTCAATCTTTTGCAGGTTATAATCTGCCCCTTCTCTTTGTCACTTTCATTTGTTTTCCTTTAATTTTGCAGGTTTTCTAGCCCATGCTGCACCCATACTATCACTGCTGTTGGAGAGTACATCACTATCTCTGCCAAGTGGCAGGCCATCTTTCCAACATAATCCCTGAATCTTTGCATCCCTTTTAACTGCTGAGGCCATGCTGTAGAACAGAGGCCCACAACACCTACTCCTTCTTAATTTATTCCTACAGGAAAAGGGCATGTAGAGATTATACTTATATCAAGGCCATAGGCAGGTCGTTACTTGCCCACATAGAATAGCGACCTATGCTTATTTTCCGTCACCGATACCGTATGATGATGGATTCCAGGATGCTTTCACCTATGGACAGAATCTCTAGCTCTTACCTTTGCTATCTGTTCCCCAAAGTCTCTTAATTCATTGAAAAGTTATACACGGGATCGGTGTCAGTCGCTCACCTTTCTCGAGGCAGCTGGTGGTTAGGGTTGTGCCTGCAGCGGACACTCAGGCCAAAGAGCTTGCGGGCAGTTCGCTGTATCTTCTGGCGTTGGGTGTCCATGGAGCTCTGCAGCAGCTTGTAGCGGTTCTGCAGGTCCCAGTCATTCCCCCAGTGCTGGTGGATGCTCCCAATGGTCAGGAAGTGGTTGTTCGGTAATCGTTTCATGAATGACTTGAACTCATCTGGTGAAAATACAGCCAACAACAAAGAAAGGCTTCAGAAAACTCAGTGTTGAGCTCATTGCAATAGATGGGCAGACTTCTGAACACTGTTTAGAGAGTGCCAGCCTGCCCTAGCACTAGACACAGTGAGCAAAGGGTGAAAGACTATGAGACAGCTGTAGTGGAGCGAGAGAGTGAATGCATTAGGGTGTAAAAGAGGACAAATAAAGCTCACTAGAAAAAGGCCTGGATCTTAAACAAACTGGACACAGGGGGACAGAGTAAGAAATACTGTGAATTGTGGTAAGCATTGCATAAGTTAATCAAATGATAAATACTTTTACTTGCTCTTAGAAACAAATTAATTGAAGATGAACTGTCATTTGTAAATAGATACATAGAGCCATTGTGTAGCAGCCACACACATTCCTCTCATGCTTTGATCTTCAGATTTACACAAAAACATCATGAATCCTGGCTCCTCTTCTCCTCCAGCCACATCGTAATGCATGGAGTAATATCTGATGATTTGGCGGAAACTTCGCCTGACGCAGGGAGCAAAACACCACCAATGCAGAAAAGTACACCGAAATGTCCAGGTTAAACATAAAATGGACGGTCCCTACATTCTTAGGTTCACAATTAGCCCACATACACTGGGCTGCCCAGCCCCCATCATAGCAGTAAATGTGATTAAGGTGGGCTGCGAGCTATGATGTTAATTTCACAATCTGGTGGTTTCACGGTTGAGGGAATTCTAGAAATGACCATGGGGTGGAAGTGAGAAACTGTTGCTCTTGCCAACTCTCTTCATGTATTAGTAACAGATGGACCAATGTACTTGTAAATGTAATTGAAATCTACTTTGGTATAGTTTTGGGATTTACTGAGCACAGCAGGTAGCATCTAATGGCCTCTGGGGACTGTTCGATTTGGACAGCCAGGAATGGCGAGAGAACTGAGATGATCAACACTGTGTAGCACAGACTCAGTCCAATTAATGAACTCACTAATCCTGGGGAGTAATTAAATCAAGGACCTAATGATGTTGTCTATAATGAAATAAATCAAAATGTTAATATTCATATATCAAAACCATTTTATCTGAAAAAATAATAAAGATTTTTTAGCAGGGCAAATTTGGATCACATTTCTTTTATCACATTTTCCTCATTGTTTGTCAACCAATGAATCCTACACTAACTTTTAATCTTCATCTGCCTTTCTCTGTGCATCCCAAACTCCTCAATGAGGTTTTCTCCTTCAATGCTCCTTTCCCTTGCTTTTTAATATTGAGATTTAAGTCTCATTGTTCATGTTGCAGTTGCTCCTTTAAATGTGATATAGCTTTTCGCTTGAAATGCATGTATTTTTCATAAATTAAAAAAATGGGATTTAATGTTTTTGATTGCTACCATGAGACTGAATACTGAGTGATGATGCCAATTACCATGCACAGTGTAATTTGGGCATAATTCATAATTATGAAATTGATAAGCAAATATTGATGATATTCTTAATTTTTATTGTTAAGTAAGCTGCTAATGAATAAAAAAGACATTGTAGCAGAAACGAGACCAACCGTCATGAATTGGGCGGTCCCGCTGCTATTATTACGATGCGACCGCATTCACGGCGGTCGGAAAGTATTTGTTTTTTCAATTACGGCTTATGCTCCAGGGCTGCAGCACATGCTGCAATAGAAAAAATATATTTTTAAAACATCCATGCACTGTGTGTCAGGCACCATTTCGGAGGCCGTGGGGGACAGGGGCCCTGGCAATGGCACCCAAAGTTACTTTTAGACAGCCTTTCCATGTCGGAAAGGCCAATATGGAAAGGCTGTCGGAAAAGCACATCATAATCCCAACGGCGGTGCCTGAGTAGGCACTGCTGCCATTTGGCGATTAGCTGCCTGATCGACTCCCTGACGGGATATCCGATCCCGTTAGAGGCGTTGGTCTTTTCCCCAGGCCACAGCGGTCTGAAAGACCACATCATAATGCGGAGGTCGACCAATGAGTCTGATTGTCGGAAAGACCGCCACAAACAGCCTGTCGGTGGTGATCCGCCCGACATCATAATAGGCCCCCAAAGTGGAGATAGGTTGGTAAATCCTGACTGGTGGATTAATCAGGACCTGAAAATAAATGTGTGATTATATGTGTAAATGTCAAAAGTGTAAACCTAACTGAGGAGCAATGTAGCAGTGCCCTTTAAAGGGACTAATGCCCTTTAAAGGGACTAATGACCTTGGTATTGATGCCAAGCATGCCTGAAATATACCAGGAAAACATTATCAAGGATTTCTGTTACCCAAAGCCATTTTCTGCCACACTTTAATTAGGCCTGGGCGAAATAATAATTACGCCAGAGTAACTGTAGTAATTTGGGTAATTTCATGTTAATCTTATGATGCAAAATGACAGAAAATTATACGATTATGCCCGTTCATGTATTTATGAGTAATTTGGCACAAGCACCCTACCACGAAAGCACAGGAACAATTAATTTTACGGGAGGGAGGGGCTACTGTCTGCTGCTGTTCGTGTTCTGTTTCATTTAGCTTTATTTGCTTAGAGCAAAATGCATCCTCAGTTCAGTCTTTGGATGTGAGGGTACATTTTGTGCTACGAAAATAGCTCTAAATGTTGGATTATGCTCCTGGCGTAATCCCATGTAATCTGGCGTAATTTTTCTGTAATTTCACATATTTATTCTACAGCAATTTTCGCTAGTTTCACTAGGTTTCGCCCACCCTTAATTTTGATATTTTCCCAGAGTTTTGAGGAATAATGGAAGATAACATTGGGACTATTTAGACATTGTTAGGCTGCATTCTACTACTCGAGGGCAGTGAAAGGATGTATTTCACTGTCCTGGAAGACTTAAACCCACCATATTTAAAGTTCTACAGTAAGCACGCCCAGATCTCTGTGCTTTTAGAGGAGCCCCCTCCATATTCAATTGTCCCATACAGTAACGTTTTTTTGTTTCTCAAAAACAAACTTCCAAAGCTGGAGTTTGTTTTAGAAAAGCAAAAAAAAAAAAAGAATGATGACACGGAATTTTCGGGGCAGTAACTACCCATGCTAGAACATGGGCTGCTTATGGACCCCTAAAGATCCCCACTATGAGTGGTCCAGTTAATTGTGATATGTCAAGTAACTTCTGTTACCGCACATATAGCAATTATGAGTTTTGTGATAAATACCATCAGGTCAAACCTGCCAATATTTATTGGGGTAAAAATGACTGGTATTTACTGGGACATGTGGATTTTGCCCTGGTAAGCACCAAAATCTGCTTGTTATTCTACAAAAACTCATAATTGCGTGGTATTTATAAAAAAAACAAAATACTACTCGGCAGGGTTGGATTTTATCAGGGGCGATAATTATCATACCAATTACCAAGCCACTCATAATGAGGGTCACAGTGTCAGAGCTGGAATCAGAAAGCACAGCAGGCACCAGTCTCACCCCCTCGGAGACAAATGTCATACCTATTATTCTAACACAAGAAACAACGCTGAATATTTATCGTCAGCAAACTTAGCAAAGGACTCGCTGATTGCTTTGGGGAAAACATTGCACAGAGGTAAGGGAAACCATTTTAACAGGGCTGGCTTTAAACCGAGCTAACAATTCTTTAGAGGCAAACAAAATGAAAAAGATCCAATTTAAGTTGTTCCTACTTTTTGGCAACTCTAACAACATACAAGCAGAGCCAAGCCTAACTCGGAGAACACGTAGAGTACACATTGCTTATTTTTAATTTAAAAGGTATACTATATCCTGGATTCAGACTTGTATTCATAAACTCTGTCTTGCTCCCCTTAAAGAGACGTTCATGGCACAGCTCGAATCGTTTCTGGGAAAAAATGGTTGAACCATATCACCCACTACTTAGCAAAACCCTCTACAAATTAGCTTACTTTGTTCACAAGCCCCCACACTCTCAGCACTTCCCTTTACTTGTCCAACAAGTTTATGAATCCAATAGGAATGAGAGTATTCTGTGGCTGTGTATCTCCCATACTTTGCCCTTCGACAAATAAAAAACAAACCCTGAAAAACATCATTCTTTGTATGTTCTCCCCAAGTCTGAAATGCAATCCCTACCTCCGTTTGCACCATTCCCTCCTTTATTTTCTTATAAAATAACAACTATTCTATTAACATTTTCCTTGATATCCGGTTATGTACCTCTCTCATTCCCAACATTTGATGATCGTTTTCTATCTCACTAGAACCAGCAGCATTCTTTTTAGAGATTTGTGTACACACTCATATCTGTACAGGTTCTGCTATGTTAATGTTTGCTATGTAGCACATATGCATGTTGCTCATAACCAATACTTCTACCCACCTAACTCTATAATCCTAGTTGGATCCCCCTTGAGCTGCCTTATATGTCCTTTGGGTAATACATATTGTCACTGTTGTTGTTCCCATGGGCCTTTTGTGTTCTAAAGGTGACTTTTAAATAACCAAACAATCACACACAAAAACAAATACCTATATAGGTACATGTATACATGTCTACTTTGATGTTTGTACCTGAATTTTCAAAATCTTTGTAGGCGTCAGTCCAGGTCTTCCCCATGTTGGCCAGGGTATACTCCATGATCTGTATGTCAGTGATGGGGCAGTTGCATTGTGGGTATTCTTCAGCACACTGGCACACGCACTGGCTGCTGCGACAGATGTACTCCCCCTCGCCATTGCACATAATATAGCTCAAGGCCGATTGGACAAATTTCTCCTGCAAATATTGTGGGAAGATGATTTGGAGACCTGGGTAGAATAAGACAGAAAGAGTGCAGGGGGAAGGTCAACAAAGCAGTTTGACAGAGTTTGGAAAGCAATTTGGCGGAATGAGTTTTCTTTCCAACTGTCAGGATCAAAAATCCCAGGGTGGAAGATTGATGCCTGGAGCCTACAAACTCTATTGAGCGGTAATGGTGTGCTTTCTGCTTCACTGTGGAAAGAGGCAGTCTGTGTACCTTCCTTTCATCTGCAGAACTTACTGTACCTCCTAGTAGTGGAAGAGAACATTGTGCATTATTTGCAAAGACACATGCAGTTTTCATGAATAAAGTAATATTTACACCTACGATCGCACTGGATTATTAAAAAAGGAGCCTGCAAGGAGTGACTGACAGAACAGGGACAAATGAAAGCGAACCTGCGGTAACTGAGCCGAGAAAGAATGGGTAGAGAGGCAGCCTGGGGAGTAGAAGAGATAAGATTGCCAGGTGACTTCCGGTCATCCAGGTCACCATGGGCCACATGCATCAAAAAAGCATTTTGTGATTACCAAATAGTGATTTTTACCAAATCACAACTGGGCAATCGGAAAATGCTGTGTATGTAAGGAATCGCCAGAGATTTTGCGATTCTTTAATATTACCAAATAGCGAGTCGCTAAGTAGGTAATTGCTATTAGGTAATAGTACTCCATTCCTAAGATGGGCCTAAAGGCCTATAGATGCGAATGATTTTGCATTAGCTAATTTACGATCACCTAATTTGTTAATCGCAAATTAGGCAATACAAAGCCAAGAGAAGCATCCTAAAAAATAAAAATGTGCACTTGTAAAACGCACACATGCCCTAGTGCACTATATGGTACTTTGAAAAATGCATTTTTGTGCATTTTTCAAAATGTATCGACTTGAAGTCCATGCTGATAGCATTTTCCTAAATGCACAGTTTGCATTTAGAAAATGCTTGGTACATGTGCTAAGGGAATCGCAAATTGAGATTCCCCATTTGTAGTCACAATTTTAGGTAATCAATAATTTTGCGATTGCCTAAAATTGCAACAAATACTTTCATACATCTTAAAAGGCTATTTTGCATTTGCAAATGGCCAAACTTACTCATTCACATCGTTTGCAAATGCAAAACGGTTTTAATACAAGTGGCCCCCAATGTTTGTTATGTGGTTTCTTTTACAAACCCTATATATTCTGGGAGCTGTATTTCTGGGTCACCTCACTGGAACCAATTTGTGTAAGGTTGTAGTTTAAAATGGGTTGTAGAAGGGAAAACTTACCCCAGCTCTCATGGAATGCTCCCAGGCAACACAGTGATTTGCACTGTGTCACATTACTCATGATTTATTAGGCCACTGAAAGCCACGCAGGGTGTCTTTGCGTGACTTCATAAATGTTTGTGTGGCTTCATAAATCTTTATAAGAGGCCTGCGTCACGCATGTACCAGTTTACATGGTGCAAAAGGGATGCAGGGCTCTCCTAAATAAGCCCCTTAGTTCCCAGCAACACTAAAAATAACACCAAAAACATAATTTTCCTGTCAGTGATTTTTGTCAAAAAAGAAAAGTACTTAGGGCAAAATGTACATAGCTTTTGTGCGTTCCCAAACAGTCCAGTTCTCAGAAACGGGCTATTTGGAACTGCGTGAAAGCTTTTTACAATGTATGTTAGAAATGGGATTTCTGGTTGGCTGAGGCTTGCGCCAAAGCCAGACAGAAACCACCACTCTAGTCAGGGCAAGGAAGTTACACGCCAAAGATAACCCCTGCTCACCCCCTTGGTAGCTTGGCACGAGCAGACAGGCTTATCCCTGAGGCGATGTGTAAAGCGTTTGCGCGCGCACCCAGCAACAACACCCAAGGCCCACCACAAAGGAAACTCCACACAAGGTATTATATAAAAATAACCTTTGTATTATACACAACACATTAGATAAAAACACACACTTTACAATGTGCCAACAGGCACGGGCAGAATTTACAAGGGATTATATATACAGGGGACAGGGCCACATGGACCACTGTCAGGAATTAGCACTTTGTAGAAATAGCACTTAGAACGTAGGAATCATATTTTAGAACATAGCACATACAATCACTGTAGCACTAAAAATAGAACATATAGCACACAACCAGTAACTACTGGTAACCAGAAAGTACCACCTACGCAACCCTAACCACCTTTAGGAATATCACGCAGGGAACTAGGACCTTACTAGTACCACCTGTACTAGGGAGAAAACAACCACCTAAGTATCACTCTACCTGTAGGGGTCTAAGCACATAAACACAGGATGCATAAAATACATTTAGAGGTGTAAACACAGTTTAGGAAAGAAAATATCATGAAGGCATTGCGCAGGCGCAAAAGTACATATATGAAAATCACCAGGTACCCTAGGGGAGGGCACAACACAGCAGAAACTGTCCCCAGGCCAACTGGCCTCTCAGGGGTGCAGAAATGGCCAATATCCAACTGTCAGTGCGCGACTGCGCAGGCTGCGCAAACCAGGCGCACAATGCACAGGGGCACAACCTAAACGATGCAGCTGCCCACTAAGTGCTGGGCAGCTGTAGGGACTGGGGCCTGGGCACCGCTGGGCCCTTAGGACAATCAGGGCAGTCGTTGGAGCCTGTCTGGGCTCTCGTCGCAAGATGCCCCCTAGAGCCTCTCAGGGCTCTAAACAAATATGGCCCCCGTCGTTGGAGCGTACTCGCGCTCTGAAGTACACAATGCCCCACGGGCGTGGGAGCCTTCCTGGGCTCTCAGACGATCAATGGGGGCCTCGGTGCCTGGCTCAGGCACAACAGAAATGCCCCTGCCGTTGGAGTCCCGCTCGGGGGACTCGTGATTAAAGCTACCCTCCACACGTCGCAGCTGCCCGCTGTCAGATGGGGCAGCTGGGAGGTAGCTTGCACAGGGGGGCGGTCACCGCCAATGTGGCCCGACAACCTCCCAACCACCGAAGCTCGCGCCCCACTCACCGGCTCTCCTTCGTCTCGTGTTGAAGCAGCAGCACGCCCGGGGCCCTCTTCTTCGCCGGTAGGCGGGGTGGGCTCCCGCCGAACCTCCGGCTCCGCTTCTTCTTGTCTCTCTCTCCGCTTCGGGGAAGCACGGGGTAGGCTCCCGTCCGCTTCCCTGGGTCACCACACGGCTTCTTTCTCCTTTGTCGCCAGAGTCCCAGGAGCGCGGGGTAGGCTCCCGTCTGCTTCCTGGTTGGGCCACGCCCCTGTCCTAGGCAGCGCTGCCTGACTTCCTACGCTTCCCCGGCCGCGGCGGTGATTCTTTTACTCGTGAGAGGGGTAGGCTCCCTCGCGCTATGGAATACACGGTGGGGTGGGCACCCGCCGTGAAATTAAGACCAATAAGCGGGGTGGGCACCCGCCAACGACCACGGCAATGTCCCTGGCAGGGTGGGCACCTGCCAGGGGACTTTAAGATCAGCGAAGATGGGGCAAACGCCGGGTGGGCACCGGCTTTCAGACATAAAGTGCTCCTAGCGCTAAGGGCAGAAGTGGAAGCGCTCTCAGCGCTGCAAGCAAGTCCAGCGCTTCCAGGCGCTTAGAAATTCCAGGAAGCACAAAGTCCAGCAAAGTTTTCCCTGCATGCAGCAGGGCAGGGGTGGGGGCAAGGCTGGACCCAGAGCCAGCTCACTGGGCCTCCAGGCAGGGAGGTAGTCCAAGTGGCGGTCCTCTGGTCCAGCAGCAGCAGCAGCCCCCCTCAGGCAGGATCCTGGCAAAGAACAGTTTCTGTGGGGACACAGCCCCATTTTTATACAGCAAACCCCTTTGTTCTGGGTTCAGGGTGAGGGGGAAAACCAGTCGCAGCTGGTTGGGGAGCACCCTTGATGTGCTCAGCCCCTCACTCTATTCACTGGCAGGGCTAGGGTCGTCAGTCGCACCACAGGGGGCGGGGCCAGCATTGTGTTTGGAAAACCCTGTCCTATTCAGGACCAAGGTGGACTCCTCCCACCCATCTAGCTGCTGATCTCCCCATTCACCACTGGGTGACTCATACTGACACTGGGGAATCCCTAGCCCGTCACATGACATGACCAGCCAATCACGCGACAGACACACTGCACACAGAAGTGCCCACTTCTAGAAGTGGCACTTCCACACTAGGTACATGCACGCCGCACACATCATCGCGCAGCATTCACTCCCACGAGTCCGCACATACCAAACTCGGGCCTGCACACCCCACGCATCAGGAACTACTAGGGACACATACATTCCCCATGCATTCCTATGGGAGGGCAGGCCTATCTCACCACATGCACTCAGAGCACGCACGCACTTTACCCTGGGACACAGGGAAAGTGCGCAGAGACCAAACAATTACCACACCAAGTCATCAGTAAAAAGAAAAAAAGTTTAGGGGTGAACCTGCCAGAAGGGCCAAGTCCAACACAACCCCCTTCCAGCCAAAACGCAGGGCAGCCCAATCACCACCGTGATGGACTTCCCTGCTTGGGGCGATAGAACACGGACGCGGGCCCGCAACTGCAGGGACACCCTCCGGTTCTACGCCACGGTGAACCCATGGAATTCTTTCTAACACCACTGTCTGGACCAACTGGGCTACCCCACTGGTACTCCCAAGCTGTCCGCGGCCAAGACCAGGCCCTAGGCCACCCAGGTGCCACTGGTCTTTGCCTAACCACAGAGTGGGGGGTAGTAACCCCTGGCACATAGCGGCCATTCTCCACTCTTCCTCTCTGAAAGACAGGACTAGACTGCCACTGGTTCTCCAGCCTAGGGTCTACACCCTCAGGCGGACCAGGAGTCTCAGGGAAGGCTCTCCTCCCCCTACCTCTTCTCCTAGGGTTCCTCCTCCTCTGGCGAGGGGTACACCTAGAACGCCATTCCAACCCAGGGTTTAACCCCTCAGGTTGTACCGGGGGCAGAGGTGGGCTCTCCCACCCTCTGCACCCCCTTCCAGAACCCTGCTCCCTACCAACTGGGGCGGTACCTCTGGAAGAAGAACTGGTCGGGACGCTGATTACAGACGTCCCACCCTTCAGGTCAGGCTGATCCCGAACCTGGCCTTCCAACCTCCGGCCTAGAACCTTTGGTGGAATAATTGCCTGGCACTCCAGGACTTCTGGGGATCTCCACTCCATCCCCCTGAGGCTATCAAATGACACGTATGTCGAGCGACTGTCTGTCTGGCGCTGATCTCCCGTCCCCTGTCCACCTGACAGTGCGCGGAGATCCCCCAGAACAGAAGTGTTGTCACCCTGGTCACTACACGGGAACCTAGCCCAACTGGGAAGTCCCTGACCCACCGGCTCTTCCACTGGGGAACTCATCCCCCAATCACTCACGCTGGACTCCTGTACCCTCCCTACCGGAGCGGTACCGCCAGACTCCAGAACCACAGGAGCCCTGGTTACAGGTGCCCCAGGTCCTCCACTCACTAAGAGATCTTCCTCAAGTGGACTAACAGGACAGCCTAGGTCCCCAACTTGGTGTTCCCTCATGAAACCATCCAAGTCCTGAGGCAGGGTTTCGGGCGTCTGGGGACCCTCGGTCACCCCCTCACTCCTGCTCCACTGAGCCAGGCAGCGAGCCCCTACACCCTCCTCGCTATCCTGGGACCTAGCTGGGCTACACTGAGCCTCCTCCACCACGCTGGGCTGGGGGATCTCTGACCCACTATTGTTGGAATCACTCACTAATGACACTAGAGAACCTCTGGCCCTTTCCCAGCGCTCTGCTTCCTCTGCAAGTTTCCATGGACAAAAAGAGTTATACCTCAACAGGTGTTGGCGCAACCCTGAAGAACAACTACTGAGCATCTGCTCTTTGATAATCATATTTAGTACTCCATCCAAATCCTGCTCCGGGTTAAACACCAACCAGTCCACCAGGGCATCATGACATTCCTCCACAGCCTCCTCCCAAGACTGGTGAGACAGCTTCTTACTGCCCCTGAACTTCAACCTACATTCCTCCTCTCGGGAACAAGGTACCACACTCGGGGAATTGGGACTGGGACTCTCTATACTGCACTTTATATTGCTGCCCCCCCTGGACTCCACCCTCACTGGGGAATCCAGAAAACTACCACTGCGCTCAGGGGACAGGGAAAGGGGTGAGGCGCTAACTTCTACGCTGGACCCAGCAAGGGACTCCCTACCTACGGGGTCCTCACTCTCTACTGGCGTCCAGGTACTGTCATCTTCTTCTGAGTCTTCAGGGCTCCCCACAGACCCACCACCCTCCAGGTGTGAGGCCCGGGCCCTTTCTTCCTCACTGCGCTCACGTTTCCATTCATCTGCTTGCCATCCAATCATGTAGTTCCTCAATTCGTACACAGTGTCTGACTCTCTCACCCCTATGTTTCTTTCTCTACAGAACCTTTCCAACTCCTGCATACGGTAATAAACTAGATCACTGAGATCAAAAGCAGGCTCCATTCTGGCAGACGTTCTAGAGAAAAGATCACACAGGGAACCTAGGGGTCTGAGTTTAACAGGAGTACACAATTCACAAAAAGATTCAGCAAGCTCTCTAACCCAGAGAACTCACACTCACTTGCCTAGTGCCACTCACCACTCATCCACACACAACCCTCCCCTCAGACTGGTAAGGCAGTTTCTACCACCCCTGATTCCTCAACCTGACCACCACGTGACACAGGTACCAACTCTGGGCGCAGGGCGGGGGACAAATGTACAGGACACTATTACGCTGCCACCACTGGATCCCACCCTCTGGTGAATCCAGAAACACAATGCACTAAGGGGGATGATCTACCCTCCCGAGCTAGGGACACCTAACTCACAGTGCACAAAAACACATTTCCAAGGAAATGACAATTAAAAACAATTTTAAAACAATAATCCCTATACCATGTGATTTATCTAAATGCAGAGTTTTGTAGTGCGGCCAGTTGCCGCTGCGGTACAGCGCAAACGCAAGTCCAAATCCCACCGCTGATCACCAATGTTAGAAATGGGATTTCTGGTTGGCTGAGGCTTGCGCCAAAGCCAGACAGAAACCACCACTCTAGTCAGGGCAAGGAAGTTACACGCCAAAGATAACCCCTGCTCACCCCCTTGGTAGCTTGGCACGAGCAGACAGGCTTATCCCTGAGGCGATGTGTAAAGCGTTTGCGCGCGCACCCAGCAACAACACCCAAGGCCCACCACAAAGGAAACTCCACACAAGGTATTATATAAAAATAACCTTTGTATTATACACAACACATTAGATAAAAACACACACTTTACAATGTGCCAACAGGCACGGGCAGAATTTACAAGGGATTATATATACAGGGGACAGGGCCACATGGACCACTGTCAGGAATTAGCACTTTGTAGAAATAGCACTTAGAACGTAGGAATCATATTTTAGAACATAGCACATACAATCACTGCAGCACTAAAAATAGAACATATAGCACACAACCAGTAACTACTGGTAACCAGAAAGTACCACCTACGCAACCCTAACCACCTTTAGGAATATCACGCAGGGAACTAGGACCTTACTAGTACCACCTGTACTAGGGAGAAAACAACCACCTAAGTATCACTCTACCTGTAGGGGTCTAAGCACATAAACACAGGATGCATAAAATACATTTAGAGGTGTAAACACAGTTTAGGAAAGAAAATATCATGAAGGCATTGCGCAGGCGCAAAAGTACATATATGAAAATCACCAGGTACCCTAGGGGAGGGCACAACACAGCAGAAACTGTCCCCAGGCCAACTGGCCTCTCAGGGGTGCAGAAATGGCCAATATCCAACTGTCAGTGCGCGACTGCGCAGGCTGCGCAAACCAGGCGCACAATGCACAGGGGCACAACCTAAACGATGCAGCTGCCCACTAAGTGCTGGGCAGCTGTAGGGACTGGGGCCTGGGCACCGCTGGGCCCTTAGGACAATCAGGGCAGTCGTTGGAGCCTGTCTGGGCTCTCGTCGCAAGATGCCCCCTAGAGCCTCTCAGGGCTCTAAACAAATATGGCCCCCGTCGTTGGAGCGTACTCGCGCTCTGAAGTACACAATGCCCCACGGGCGTGGGAGCCTTCCTGGGCTCTCAGACGATCAATGGGGGCCACGGTGCCTGGCTCAGGCACAACAGAAATGCCCCTGCCGTTGGAGTCCCGCTCGGGGGACTCGTGATTAAAGCTACCCTCCACACGTCGCAGCTGCCCGCTGTCAGATGGGGCAGCTGGGAGGTAGCTTGCACAGGGGGGCGGTCACCGCCAATGTGGCCCGACAACCTCCCAACCACCGAAGCTCGCGCCCCACTCACCGGCTCTCCTTCGTCTCGTGTTGAAGCAGCAGCACGCCCGGGGCCCTCTTCTTCGCCGGTAGGCGGGGTGGGCTCCCGCCGAACCTCCGGCTCCGCTTCTTCTTGTCTCTCTCTCCGCTTCGGGGAAGCACGGGGTAGGCTCCCGTCCGCTTCCCTGGGTCACCCCACGGCTTCTTAATCCTTTGTCGCCAGAGTCCCAGGAGCGCGGGGTAGGCTCCCGTCTGCTTCCTGGTTGGGCCACGCCCCTGACCTAGCCTGACTTCCTACGCTTCCCCGGCCGCGGCGGTGATTCTTTTACTCGTGAGAGGGGTAGGCTCCCTCGCGCTATGGAATACACGGTGGGGTGGGCACCCGCCGTGAAATTAAGACCAATAAGCGGGGTGGGCACCCGCCAACGACCACGGCAATGTCCCTGGCAGGGTGGGCACCTGCCAGGGGACTTTAAGATCAGCGAAGATGGGGCAAACGCCGGGTGGGCACCGGCTTTCAGACATAAAGTGCTCCTAGCGCTAAGGGCAGAAGTGGAAGCGCTCTCAGTGCTGCAAGCAAGTCCAGCGCTTCCAGGCGCTTAGAAATTCCAGGAAGCACAAAGTCCAGCAAAGTTCTCCCCTGCATGCAGCAGGGCAGGGGTGGGGGCAAGGCTAGACCCAGAGCCAGCTCACTGGGCCTCCAGGCAGGGAGGTAGTCCAAGTGGCGGTCCTCTGGTCCAGCAGCAGCCCCCCTCAGGCAGGATCCTGGCAAAGAACAGTTTCTGTGGGGACACAGCCCCATTTTTATACAGCAAACCCCTTTGTTCTGGGTTCAGGGTGAGGGGGAAAACCAGTCGCAGCTGGTTGGGGAGCACCCTTGATGTGCTCAGCCCCTCACTCTATTCACTGGCAGGGCTAGGGTCGTCAGTCGCACCACAGGGGGCGGGGCCAGCATTGTGTTTGGAAAACCCTGTCCTATTCAGGACCCAGGTGGACTCCTCCCACCCATCTAGCTGCTGATCTCCCCATTCACCACTGGGTGACTCATCCTGACACTGGGGAATCCCTAGCCCGTCACATGACATGACCAGCCAATCACGCGACAGACACACTGCACACAGAAGTTCCCACTTCTAGAAGTGGCACTTCCACACTAGGTACATGCACGCCGCACACATCATCGCGCAGCATTCACTCCCACGAGTCCGCACATACCAAACTCGGGCCTGCACACCCTACGCATCAGGAACTACTAAGGACACATACATTCCCCATGCATTCCTATGGGAGGGCAGGCCTATCTCACCACATGCACTCAGAGCACGCACGCACTTTACCCTGGGACACAGGGAAAGTGCGCAGAGACCAAACAATTACCACACCAAGTCATCAGTAAAAAGAAAAAAAGTTCAGGGGTGAACCTGCCAGAAGGGCCAAGTCCAACAATGTACGAAATACAAATTTGGATTTGGCAGCTTCTTACTGAATCGCAAATTGCGTTTGCATGCAAATACCGATTTAGTATTTGGAAGGGGCATCTCTTCCAAATACTGAATATGTATGGTATGTATTAATGTTTTGCGACCAAATTCTTGTCACAAAACGGTATTACCTTACCACAAGTGTAAAACTGATGGTAAACCATTCGCAAATTGGAAGGAGTCCTCTGCGGACCCCTTCCCCTTTGAGAATGTTTAAAAAAATGTTTAAGAGCAGGCAATGGTCCTTGGGGACCACTGCCTACTCATAGAAAATGGAACTGCAAAGTTTCATTTTTTGCTTTTTAAACATATCCCATTTTTCCTATAGGAAAATGGGTGGCATTTAAAAAACAAAAAGATGTCTTTATTAAAAAGCATCACAAACAGGGAGGACTGCTGACCTCAGCAGGCCACCATCCCTGTGATGGCTGCAATTCTTAATGGGTCACAAATTGTGACCTACCTCATTAATATGCATGAGGTAGGTCTATTTGCGTCCCACTAGGAATCGCTAATGAAACTCAGAAGAGTTTCATACACTAGGAATATTTTATTACCATATGTAAAGGAAACCCCCTCACTGTCTGCCAACCCCATGTTGTGCACATCCTTCGTCGGTGCACAACAGGATCTTAGCAACGCTAGCCCACCCGGAGGCAACCAATTCCCCAGACAGCCAACCCAAAACTGTGCACTGTCTTTCGTCATGTGTGGCATGGGGTTGGATGCAGGACCTGGCTTGCATCCAGGTCTTATATCCAATTCCTCACAGGCAGCCAATTGGAAGCAGTCAACACCACAACGCTCATGGCCTTTGGTCATGCTAGGGGTTGGCTATAGGGACTGCCTTTCGTTCAGGCCCTGCGTCCAACTCGCACAGGTTTGACTCACTTAGTCAGTCACACACCTACTAAATCATCCATTCAGACACTTATACACCCACTCATTCTTCAATACTCCTTTCCCTATATATACTAAACCTATTTAAAATGTACAGAAACACACAGTCACTGGATGATGTAATCAGTGATGTCATTTGAGATGTCATCAGTGATGTCACTGACCATGTCATGAGTGATTTAATATGTGACGTCATCAGCAGTGCATTGCGGGGGCGAGAGTTATAGTTAGATGAACTAATTATAACGGGGGCATTTCTATGGTTTTATACGAGTGAAATGTCCAACTAACTATAACTTTCCCGAATACCTATGTTTTCTTCAGTGAATTTCTAAAGTTTTTTAAATGCTAATTTCATACTATAACGTGCCTGAAACCTATGGTTTTTTAAGTGAATTTCAAAGGTTTTTTAAATGCTAGTTTCTAACTATGCCTACAGAGGTAGGACATGTGAAGAAAGAAGAAAAAACGCACAGAAAAAAGGAAAAGAAATGCAGAAAGAGGCAACATCAGTCCACAAAGACGAAGAAAATTGCAGGAAGAAGCAAGACGTGCAGAAAGAACCAACAGAGGAGCAGAAAGAGGCCTTGTTGCAAAATCATCCTGTGCCCACAACTTTTTCAGACGAATACTGGTGGTAACTGACTCTGACTAACCAGGCCTAGAGCCAGTGCTATGCTAAAAGACACTTAGAATACAGTGAAAACACCTACATACACTAGGGAACACTATGCGTTGGGGTACCCCTGTGATTAGCATGACGTCCTCCGTAAGGCCCTAGTACATAATAGGGCAGGGAGATTAAAACTACCTCTAAGTCAGACGTGCAGAAATATGCTACTTTAACTAGTAGTCGTGTTTGCAGAGTGGTGGAGAAAGGGTGCTGGGGGTCCAACCAATGCTCAGGAGTTCCGCTGCGTAGGACTTACAGGAGGTACCAGGAGGGATTGTTGGCCCCCAAATTCCCTCAGGACTAAATTGGACTTCATCCCCCATCCAGTAGTCTGCCACGAGGCACGTTTGCAGAGTGGTAGAGAAAGAGGGCCATGGCCTGCGAAGATGTCTTAGCAATCCCACTGTGTGGGACTTATTGGAGGAAACAAGAGGGGTGGTTGGCCCCCAAGGACATCCTTGGGGGCCTTCTTCCCAAACTATTACCTCCAGTCAGTCCCACACAGCAGCACTGGTAAGTACTTGTACCAGGCCACGCCCACTTTGCCCACCACTCTACAAACGCGCTCCCAGGCACGCTCTTGGATGGGGATTGAAGTCTCCTTCTCTGCTGCAGGTCCTTTAAGGGCCAACTAGCCTACCTTTTACCTCCAGTAAGCCCCACGCAGTGGGATTCGTGAGAGGCAGACAAAGGCCATGCCCCCTTTCTCCACCACTCTGCAAACGCGCCCCCTGGCGCGTTGTAAGTTGGGGGATTAAGTCCCCTGGAATCCTGAGAGTCCCTAGGGTCCAACTAGCCCACCAGGTACCTCCAGTAAGCGCCATAGAGCTGCGTTGCAGAGAGGTGTAAAAAGGGGCGTGGCCTGGCCCACCTCTCTGTAACGCAGCGCAGTGGTGCTTACTGGAGGTACCTGGTGGGCTAGTTGGCCCCCAGGGACCCTCAGGATTGAAGAGGAATTAATTCCCCAACTTAAAACACGCCACAGGGCATGTTTGCACACATGTCACCTCAGGCCCCGACCCCTTCCTTCACTACTGTGCAAACGCGCCCTGTGGCGTGTTTTAAATTGGGGGATTAAGTCCCCTTGAATCCTGAGGGTTCGCCGCAAATATTTTAGCCCTGGGGGTGGTGGTCCCCGGGGCTGCGGGGCTCCCCCTGGGCCCCTGCAATTTGATTTCTGCATGCCCCCGGGACCTGGCCCACCCGGGGGCTTAATTAAACGAAGCTTGGGAGCCCGCGCTTCGTTTTTTTTATTTTCGGCCGGATTCGCGCACCCAGCGCGTATTAAGCCGGTTTTTTTTTTTCCATTCTTTTTTGGGCCCTGGGGGTCCTTGTGGGACCCCTGAGCAGGCCTAGGGGGTCAGGGTGTTTCTACCCTGCCCCCTTTTCTTTTTTTTTTGCGCTTCTTTATCTGTTTTCTTGTGCCTCGGTTAGGCACAAGATGGCTGCCAACACTTCCTGGTTTGGAGTGTTGACAGCGAATTAGAATCAAGCTTGTGATCGGGAGGGTGCGCGGATCCTCCGTGCCTCTAAATATCGAAACTTTTATTTTTTGATTTTCTCAGAAACTACTGAACGGATTTACACCATTTAAAAAAAGGATGCTTTCTGAAGCAAGCACTACCTTTTTGGTGTAATTCTGTTCAGCAGTTCCAGCTGTCTAAAGATTCCTAGTGGAAATTGATTTTTTGACCTCTATTTTTTTAATTTCTCAGGAACTACTGAATGGATTTACACCATTTAACAAAAAGGTCTCCTTCTGAACCAAGGGCTACCTTTTTGCCAAATTTGGTGTAATTCCATTCATCAGTTCGGGCTGTAGTCGTGTCTAAAAGTTTCCTATGGGAAATAACATGGAGAAAACACGTTATGGGACCCCCTTTTTTCTTGGCCCCCACTTGGCGAATCACCCCGAAACTTTCAGCATAGGAGCTGACTCGAGTGGGCTATAAGTTTTGAAACTTTCGCGAAGATTCGTCAACCGGCGCCAAAGTTATTGTGAAAACAAAAAACGAGTTTCCTATGGAAACTAGGTCCTAACTATAACTACCTACTGGTGACCGCCAGTAGGTAAAATATATATATTTATTTTTCAACTTCAGGACAGGGGACTAAGTCCCTAAGTCCTGTAATGGCTGCCAGCAATATTTTTCTCATGCTGCTGGCAACCAACCAGAGTGCTCACTCCCTTGAGAGTCTGATTCCTGTGGGAATGAATGGACCCAGGGGGGAAAAAGGTCCATGGTCCATCAGAACACTCTACTTTTTAAAACTGTGTTCAAGGGACTCTCGCAGGTGTCCCTTAAACCCAACTGTCCGCGGCATAGAAATATTTTTGGAGCTCAATATCTCCAAAACTACTGAATGGATTTACACCATGCACACTCCCTGCCACATTTGGTGTAATAATAGGGCTGTTCAAAAAACTCTATGGAAAATACATGGGGAATTTGTGTTTTGGGGCCCCCTTTTTTCTAAAGCCTCCTGCTGACTGATCACTCTGAAACTTTGCATATGCAAGCTAGTCAAAAAGTGGCACCTTTTATTAGCAACTCAAAAAGAAACATTTCCTATGGAAACAGGATCCTAACTATACCTACCCAATTTTCAAAAGGGGGAATATGGCTTTCAGCGCCTTCAGATAGTAATTTGCCAATAACGTGACATCAATTCATAATCGTAAATGTGACACAAAACAAATCATTACTGCATTCTACACCATGGCAAGCCAACACAAAATAAAATGCTGAGCCACATGTCATAATTATGGTACTTGTGTAACAAAACATCGACTGCATGACGTTCTGTGAAATTAAGTGCATATTTCATTACAAAACCAGAGGAAAAACCTTAAACTACATAAGTAGGGAAATGAGCCCATTTTATGTCAGATTACATGTGTCCTATCACATAAACATGATAATACATTGAGAACCACTAGCATCCTTCTCAAAATATCAAACTTGCTAACAAATAAATCATACATTAAATTAATTACAAACGGATGTATAGCATTCCCATGCTTTCCTTTACAAAGCAGAATCCTTAACCACGCAAGGTAATTACATTTAAGGTACATTAAAGCACTCTGTAGGCATTGTTAGGATTCTTAGAGATAGAAATGTCTCAGATTATTGCTCGCTAATAACGTTGCCCCTGTTTAATGTATCTCCCTGGACCTTTACAGACTTCATGGCTAGCCAAGTTTTGGAATGTCATCAGTGATGTTGTAAATTATCTCATAGAACATGTCATTACTGATCTAATATGTGAAGTCATAAGCAGTGCATTGTGGTACGCAAGTTATAGTTACCTCTGCTAACTCTAACTGGTGAATTGCTGTCTTTTTTTTAGTTCAAAACGTTATGTTGACACTGACATATTCGCCTAATTATACGTCACTTTGACCTTTGTTTTTTCCAACTCGGCGATGCAGCGAGCGCAAGGTAAATAGTTATATTTATTTATTTACTTGCTTTACTCGTGGACGTCTTCTGTCCGACTCCACTACCCCCCTACCCTGCTCCTCCCCCGCCTCACCGCCCTACAGCACTCCCACTGCGCGCCGCCACTGAGTATAGCATTTTTCTTGAGAAGTGCTGGTACTCCCCCGCTCAAAATAAAAAAGTGCCGGTACTTCGTACCTGGCATTTATAGTACTGCCTTAAAGTAATTCCACAAAAGTAGTTTTCTGAATTAAAGGGAAATAATTCTTCCCAGCACGTTCGTTTGTTTTCCTGTTTATTATAAAAACATGACATGACACAATATTTCAAGTCATAACTTTGCACAACATAACATGTCAGCTTAATTTAGGGCACAACAGAAACCAAGTATACAATTAGTTGCATAACGAACAAATTAATTGAATATCATATATTTCACTTGCATAACATAACACAAACATAACATATCGTGTTACGCTGCTTGTATAGCATATTTCAGGCGCCCAGCCTGAGAAGCTTACGTTGAGTACAATCTCATGCCCTTGCCAGCCTCATTGTTGTTCCAGCACGTCGGATGCACGGTGCCCTGTGTTCGCCTCGCGCCCTCTGGACACACAGCTGGTTTCACCTTGAGAATTCTGCTTGTCAGAACCTGTCAGCATCTCCGGTGCACGAGGCGCCCCGCTCCTGCCCTCTGATTGGGCCTTGCGTGAACACTGGCTCCGGAGTCTCGGGGCGGGCAGGCTGGCAGATACAGGAGTTTATGGCTCGAGCGGATGAGCTGAACTGCACCGCAATAAAGGCGAGGAGGTCAAATACCCATCTGTTTGTGCTCCTGTTGCTCAGAATTACAGGACTCGTGTCTGACAGCTTGGTAAAGTGGAATGAAAATAAGGCCATAATTCACGCGGTGGAACGGTGCGGCAAGTGCAGCAGGGCAGTGAGCTCATTCACTGCTCAGGCCAGCGTCCCCGATGGCTCATTTATAACTCAGAGGGTCAGGGTGAGCAGAAGGTGGTTGGAGAGCTATTCCTTCCACGGGCCCGAGTAGTTTCAGAATGATGCATCCTAAGTGATAGGAATGACATTTGCTCGCTCCCTTTACCCGCATTCTCTTTCTTTCTTTCTGTCCTTGTCATTCTCTCCATCTCTCTCTCTCTTTTTCTCTCTCTCTCTCACTCTCTCACACACACTCGGGGTCATATCATCAAGGAGGCGATATAAAATTATCGCCGCTTTTGCGTCCGTTTTCGGACGAAAAGCGGCAATAATCTCGCTTTATCAGCAAGGTCACGCAATCGCGTGAATTCTTGCATTAGCGCCTGTTTACTGAGCGCCCATATTTGCTTCTCTAATGAGATGCAAAGTGGGCGTTCCTGCCCTGACATAACTGGAGAAATGTTGCTAAGCGACATTTCTCCAATTATCAATGGGCACGCTAACCTGCAGAGCGACAAGCAAAGTAGCGATAACCTCTGTTATCGCTACTTTCCTTACGCCTGCTTCAAGACTGACTTAGCCATGGTATCCTATGTAAGGTGGATATCATGGCTAAGTATGCCTTGCCCTATCATCAAGCTATCGCCAAACTATGTGAGATTATCGCTGGATTTCCAGCGATAATCTCACATTTGGCAGTTAGCGCTTGGAATTTTATCGCTTTTGAGATAAGCGTTGCTAACTAATAGCTTGCTATCTCAGCGATAAAATTCCACATTACCCGGCGATAATTATCCTAGCGCTAAGTGCGCTGAACGATAATTATCGCCGGTCCTTGATGATATGCCCCTCGGTTTATTAGTCTGCCCACAGAGGTCTACCTCTCCGTCTCCAACTCATGTTTTTACTATCTCCGCCTCTACCTTTTACTATCCCTCCTATTTCTCTTCTTCCTTATTCTTTCTCCCTACCTTCACCTCTCTTTCTGCTCCCTCCCATTTCTCTCTCGCTTTTTCCACCTGCCTGTTCTCTCTGTCCCACACACACACACCCCACCTCTTTCTCTTTCTTTCATGTAACCCCCCTCTCTCTCTCCTTCCCTGTCTTTGTTTCTTTTATTCTTCCTTGGCTATTTATGTTTCTGTCTCTCCCCTACCCTGTCTTTGTTTCTTTTATTCTTCCTTACCTATTTATGTTTCTCTCTCTCCTACCCTGTCTTTTCTTGTATTCTTCCTTAGTTATTTGTTTCTCTCTCTCCTACCCTATCTTTGTTTCTTTTATTCTTCCTTAGATATGTGGAGAGGAGTTGGCCTAAGGTTAGGGTGGTTGACCTCGAATCTGGTTCGAGTATCGGCAATGACGCTGAACATCCTGTGATTCTGGGCAAATCACTTAATCTCCCTGTGCCTAACAAAAACGAATGTGTCCTCATATAACGCAACTGTGCTATGTAAAGCGCTCTGATACCCGATTCGGGTAAAGTTCGCGATATATAAAACTCTGTAAAAAAAAAATGCTATTGTTGGACCCGGCCCTTCTGGCAGGTTCACCCCGAAACTTTTTGCTTTTCATTGATGACGTGGTTTAGTGATTTTTGGGTTTCTGCGCACTTTACCGCTGTGTCCCAGGGTAAAGTGCGTGCGTGTTGTGAGGTTGGCCTGCCCTCCCATAGGAATGCATGGGGGAATGTATGTGTCCTGGCAGTTCCTGATGCGTGGGGTGTGCAGGCCCGTGTTTGGTATGTGCGGACTCGTGTGAGTGAATGCTGCGCGTTGATGTGTGCGGCGTGCATGTACCTAGTGTGGAAGTGCCACTTCTAGAAGTGGGCACTTCAGTGTGCAGTATGAAATGTGTGGCCTGTCTGGTGATTGGCTGGTGAGGTCAGGTGACGGACCAGGGAATTCCCCAGAGTCAGGAGGAGTCACCCAGTGGTGAATGGGGAGTTAGCATGTAGATGGCTGGGGAGGAGTGTACCTGGGTCCTGAATAGGACAGGGCTCCCCCACACAATGCTGGCGCCGGCCCCTGTGGTGCGTCTAATGACCCTAGCCCTGCCAGTGAATAGGGAGAGGGGCTGAGCAAAACAAAGTGCTCAGGAACCAGATGTAACTGGTTCGCCCCTTCCCTGCACCTTAGACAAAGACTTGTATAGTATAAAAAGGGGCTGTGTCCCCTTACATTGGGTGTTCTCTTGCAGGATCATCTGAGGGGGGGCCTGCCGCTGCTGGGCGCCAGGAGAGACCGCCACTGGGGACTGCCTCCCTGCTGGAGGGCCCTGTGTGCTGGCTCTGGGCCCAGCCTGTGCCCCCTGTTCTTTGAGGACTCTTTGCTGGACCTGTTTGGTGATCCATAGCGCCTGGGAGCGCTTCCTAGACTTTGTAGCGCTGTGCGCGCTGGTTTCCTGGACTTGCTCTCTTTGTAGCGCCTGGGAGCGCTTGTGGGGCTTTCCAGCGCTGGGAGCGCTGTGCGTGACCTTGTAGCGCTGTGTGCGCTTTGATCTCGCTGGCGGGTGCCCACCCCGCGATTTTGCCGGTATTTTGCCCAGTTCGGCGGGTGCCCACCCCGCCGTTATACTCGTTGGCGAGGGAGCCTACCCCTCATTGCCGCTGTGAAGGAGAATCACCGCTGCGGCCCGGTTCGAAACCGGAAGTCAGGCGGGTTGAGGGCGGGCCTCCGGGACAACCGGAACTTAGAGAAGGAGGGCGGGAGCCTACCCCGCCTCCTGCCAAGCACCGCGGTCGCAGCCCGGTCGAAGAAGTTAAGATCCAGGCGGGAGCCCACCCCGCGCTGGACTGAGGAGAGGAGCGCGGCGGTCGGAGTTGGTGCGGAGGGGGCGCGAGGCACATTGTCGGTGCCTGCCCCTCCGCGTGGAGAAGAGCCCTCCAGTCCGCCGGCACCAGAGAGAGAGAGGACGACGCGGGAGTCCCCGAGCAGCCCGGTGAGTGTTTAAGAGGGCTGGGGACTCCGCGCCTGTGCTGGGGGTGCGGGGGCAGTGATCGAGCCCCGTGAGGCTCCAAAGGTTACCACCAGCATGTCTCGAGCCCCGTGAGGCTCTAGGGGGGCATTGTGAGTAAAGAGTCCCCCGTGTGGGACTCCAACGTTCCGGGGGCATGCTTCTGTGAGAGCGCGAAGCGCTCCCACGTGGGGATTGTATTTCCTCGAGCCCAGCGAGGCTCCAACGATTGGGGCCATGGGTTCTTGAGCCCCGAGGCTCCGACGACGTGGGGCATTATTTTGTGCTCAGAGTCCAGAGGGACTCCAACGGAGGCCCATTGGTTGCACAGGGCCACGAAGGCTCTAGGGGGCATTGTTCTTGTGATAGAGCCCAGAGAGGCTCCAAGAGCGACAGAGTGGTGTTCCAAGGGCACAGTGGTGCCCACGCGCAGGTCTCCAGCTGCCCAGCACTTAGTGGGCAGCTGCCACGTTTAGGTGGGGGGGACCTTTCTTGTTTTGGTCTGCGCAGCTGGCGCAGCCTGACTTTCTGAAGACAGAGTGTCCTAGCTTGGACAAGGCCAGTTGGCCTAGGGACTGCCACAGGTGGTGGCTCATGTGAGTTTTCACGCTAAGGTTCCTACTTGCACCGCTGAATGTATTTTTGGATGCATCATGTGTTTCCCTTACCTGCACCTCTGAATGTATTTCGATGCGTCATGTGCCTTGCTTTACACCTCTGAATGTGTTTTCATGCATCATGTGTTTTCCTTGCTTTACACCTCTGAATGTGTTTTCATGCATCATGTGTTTTCCTTCCTTACACCTCTGAATGTCTTATGCATCATGTGTTTTCGTTCCCTACACCTCTGAATGTTTTAGGCATCATGTGTAATGTGTGTTTACCCCTATAGGTATGGTGATACTTAGGTGGTTGTTTGTTTCCTACTAGTACAGGTGGTGCTAGTGAGGTCCTAGTTCCCTGCGCAGTATTCTCCTAAAAGTGGTTAAGGTTGCGTAGGTGATACTTTCTTGTCACCAGTAGTTACTGGTTGTGTGTTATATGTGTATTTTGTGCTACAGTAATTTTATATTCTAAAAGTGCTGGTTCTTGACAGTGGTCCATGCGGCCCTGTCCCCTGTATATATATATAATCCCTTGTAAATTCTGCCCGTGCCTGTTGGCACATTGTAAAGTGTGTGTTTTTATCTAATGGGTTGTGTATAATACAAAGGTTATTTTTATAGAATACCTTGTGTGGAGTTTCCTTTGTGGTGGGCCTTGGGTGTTGTTGCTGGGTGCGCGCGCAAACGCTTTACACATCGCCTCAGAGATAAGCCTGACTGCTCGTGCCAAGCTACCAAGGGGGTGAGCAGGGGTTATCTTTGGCGTGTAACTTCCTTGCCCTGACTAGAGTGGTGGTTTCTGCCTGGCTTTGGCGCACGCCTTAGCCAACCAGAAATCCCAGTTCTAACATTGGTGTTCAGCGGTGGGATTTGGACTTGCGTTTGCGCTGTACCGCAGCAGCGACTGGCTACACCACAAAACTCTGCATTAGATAAACCACATTTTAGGGATTATTGTTTTTGAGTTCCATTATTTCCTCTCCTAAAGGTGTCCTTTTTGAATCATGTACTCCTGTGTTAGCTCAGACACTCAGGTTCCTTGTGTTAAACTCTTCTCAGGAACGTCCGCCAAAATGGAGCCAGCTTTTAATTTCTGTAGTCTGTTTAGGTACAGTAGGTTGGAGCTGGTAAGGTTCTGTGAGGAGAGGGGCATAGAGGTGGGTGAGTTGGATACCCAGTCCAAACTGAGGGACAACTAGCCAACCAGAAATCCCAGTTCTAACAGCTATTTGTTTCTCTCTCTCCTACCCTGTCGTTGTTTCTTTTATTCCTCCTTAGCTACTTATGTTTCTCCCTCTCCTACCCTGTTTTTGTTTCTTCTCTCTCTCTCCTACCCTGACTTTGTTTCTTTTATTCTTCCTCAGCTATTTATGTTTTGTCTCGTGCTATGCTTCATGCAAAAACACCAGCAGCCATGTACAGGCACAAATGACTTCAGGAATGGCAGTGGTGGGCGGTGATGGGCAGATGTGGTGAAAGACGATTGAAAGGTCAGGTGGCTCAACAGAAATGCATGTCCATCACAAGGTTGGGAGGTCAATGGAGAGGGTCTGCATTGTAAATGCAGCTGAGTGACATTCATGGTATGAGCCAGTGAGAGGGGACCACGTGGAGGTCCGTTCAGAGCATCGCGGAGGGGTGTGAGCAGCTTCCGAAGGACACGAAGGTGGGCACAGCCCAGCTGGCGCATGTAATAAATGTTTGGACAAAAGCAGCCATGTGTGTGAACACAGTGGGCAGATCTACACACCAGGGGTGCCAGGATCTTCAGCCAAGTGCATAGCTTGGTCAGTAAGATTGAGGGGGGGGGGGAGGGCTACATATTTCCTGACAATCACACTGGCATATAATGTTAAAATACATTATATGTCAAGCAGGGCACGTTACAGGGAGAGGAATACGGGTTGGTAGGAGTACTATGAGAGAGAAACACAATATTTTGTAAAATAATCAAAAATGTTTAGGGCTTTCAAAGCAGAGATGAGAGAGAGTGCATGTGTTTTTGTAAGTGTGTGTGTGTGCAAAAATCCCAGGTAAAATCCGACAGACACCTCATCCTACCCGACTGAAAGCACCGGTACCCAACTATTCATCACAAAAGAAATGTATTAGGGGGGTGTAACACCCCAAACACTCCCAGAAGCTACGTCCCTGTCTCCAGCAACAGGCTGCGGCACAGTGAAGAGGCGATCATGAGATAAACTGAAAGCGGACCCCCGAGGTTCCACAGTAACCAGACAGATTCATATGGGAGCATAGGACATTGCCTACTAAAGTGGTATTAAGGTCCGGGTCACACACTCTGAGCCCAGCTCCTGCAGTGACACCAGCTGCGCCTGTGTTGGCAGCAGCTCTGGGATGGGGTGGGCTAGGGCGGTTTTCTAAGCTTCTACATTTCTCCCAGACCTTCCAGATGCAAACCACAGGTCCAGAAGAGCTTTGACCCCTGGCGAGATGGGCAGTGGTTCAAGGACAGGAAATAATATCTCTGACGAGGCCCAATGAGCCTCCGGCATCCACCAAAGGTAAGATTTTTTTTACTTCAGATTAGATATGTGTGACAATATCAGACCCTCTTGTCCTGAATCAGGCACAGTGAATGAGTAAACAAACCCAACCTAGCCAAGGGATTGAAAGACAGACCCGAAAGGATCTGTATGCAACAAGAAGCAACATAAGATCTCAGACTGGGAAGAAAGTTCTTCCACAGACTCCAGATCTGAATATATATTGCATCCCTTCTCTGCACTCTTTCTCCCAAATTGTTTGATCAAAAAGTTCACAAAGGCAGAGAAGAGATAGGGACCTTTTAAGAGGAGTGACAGGAGAGACATGAGAATGATACAGTGCACCTGCCTCCACACTGAAGAAAGTAGTTGGGCAAAGAAACCCCACTTGCAACCTATCACCAGCAGTAACCAATCACAGTCTAAGTGGGCTAATCCAAGACAAAGAATGATTTATTGAAAAAAAACGTTCACAAACATTTTTACCGTGAGCCCAGAAAGACCCTAAAGAACAGAAAACCTGATGTATCAAAGGATTTTACCCATGCTATGACTCCGGAAAAATGCACTGATACATCACACCTAAATTATTTGTTTGCTTCCATTACAAGGTAAGTCGGGGGTGGGACAATTAGGCACCAAGCATACAAATAAAAACATAACTCGTGCCAATGTAGATGTGGTCTGGTTTCTAAGCTGCTGATCTTGAACCTCAGATCCTCGGTTTTGAATCCCTCTATACAGGCACTTAATTGAACATGGTGTGATTCTGGGAAAATCACGTAATCTCACTGCGTCTAAACGAAAATATATGAAATGGAAATGCAAACATGTGAAAATAATCTAATGGTGGAAATAATAGATTAAATAATATAGAGCTGTTGATTTTCACAAGATGGTTTGCTCCTTATTGAAACCAATACATACATACATGCATGCATACATACATACATGCATACATACATGCATACATACATACATATCTTGTGTATTCAAAGCTCATTGGAGTCCATCACAATGTGTTGTGGATATGTCACACACCCACAGTTTTTTGTACTGAATAAGAGTCTCACCAACCTTTAATCATCTATTAAATTTGTACTGGACAGATATTAGGAGCCCTACTGCTCTACTATTAGTTCAACGCTTTGACTTGCATTAAGACATTTCTTTGACACATTAGGGACTCATATATATTCAAGTGAGGGCTCCAAGATCTCTGAAATTCCCATAGAATCTTTATACTTGAATCAAGTTTGCAAATGTCACACTCCTGCCATGCCTTTCCTTGCAGCCTCCTAAGTACTCATGAGGTTCTTCTGGGGCTGCCCCATCCTAAGATCCTTTTATAGGCCAGCTGTCTGTGCCCTTCCAATGGGTTTCGCTGATTTTTAAATGGATAAAGGTCAACAAAAGCATAAAGTGGACAGGCTTTCAGTTGGACTAGAGCTTCATAAGCAGTGTTGTGGAAGTTTCTAGTCCTGAGCAGGTCCACACATTCTCGCTTCTATTCCCCCAACCTGATCCATCAAAACCTTTCATCGTTCAAAATAAGAACCGCCTTGTTGCTTCCCAAAACAGCTTGGAAAGCCTCAAACCTTGGGGATATGGAGATACCCTCTAGTGTTGGCTGATAGCCTAATGGAAAATAAAGATTTGTATACCTTGTTACCTGGGCACCATGTACCACTTTCACACTAATACTTGTTAGGTTTGTTCCCATTAGGCCTAGGTTTCTGTATTTTGCAACAATGAGCAAAAATTGCTTGAAAGAAAATACTGGTGGATTTGAACAAGAGCAAAGCAGTTATGAATTTGGCAGTGGATTTTACTCACTTTACCCTGAGCACATCAATTCTCACTGTCCTCGCTCCCCTACTTTCTCCTTCCCTTTCCGTATAAATAAAATGCTATATCCAAAGGCAGCCCGGCTGAATATATAACAGTTGTAAAAACAGCCTGTACAAATTGAAAGTTAATTGACATCATGGTGGGGATGATTTTATTCTCGGTGGATCTCTTCTTTCAGGGCAAAATATCTTGCACCCCTTCCGATAAGGCCGGATTTCCGATACCAAAAGAGGTTACTTTTGTAATAGCATTTGGACAGTATTCTGCTTTTTTACTACTGAATGCTGGACTCAAATTTACCTTCATGGTATTGATACTTTTTGTTCATTTGGCTCCAAAGTGTAGCAGAACACTATACAGAGAACATCTTCTGTTAGCACATTCTGAAGGGCTACCATTTTGTTTCAAGCAAAATCTTGTCTTCGAGCCTTACAAATGTGAAAATCACATGCTTGACTGCAGCAAACCAGTTCACATGCAATACAGACACAGATAGGTGAGAAAAAACACACAAAGATCTATGTTTTTAGGTCGAGCCTAGGCAGCGCATGCGCTGCTGCAAGGCATGCAGTATTGGAGTATGGCTTTGAAGCCACTCTCCGCCCATATTTTTAATTGGCTTGTGTCATTGTCCTTCATAAACACTGGCTTCTGAATCGTTATTAGACTAGTTAGTCCCTCCTCAATACCGCCTTGTCTGCATCTGTTACCTTCCATAACAACTAGACATTTTACTTGTTACACAATCTGCTTTATCTTGCCTGTGAGCACTATTTTGTTTTATGATTTGCTCCTATACCACCCACTACATTGCAGCACACCGCCCGCTTTTATTTTATTTACTAATGGCAGTCTGCTTTAAATACTGCAACTGCGTTTCTTTCTTTCTTTATTTTAGCAGCACAGTTCACTTTAAGTATAGCGGCGTGCATACTTTTTTTTTGTTTTTGTTTTCTAGCACCCATGCAGCACTTTCACATTCATGGAGGCCGCACCCATTTATTTAGACAAGCCGCGTCTAAAGAAAGGTGCCAGGCTGCTATTATAGTGAAAGCGCGGCATGTGCGCTTTTACAAGAAAAATCATCTGTTTGTCAACTTGACAAACAGATGCTTTTCTTTTGTCGAAGCACCCCATGCCGTGGTTTCACTTTAATGTCGGCCACGTCCCTTTCTTTAGATGTGGCTTGTTTAAAGAAAGGGGCGCACTCTCCATGATTGTGAAAGCCCTGCATGGGCTGTATTAATTTGCAAAGCAATGAGTCTCGCATTTGCGGGAGTTTGAGCTGTTGCATTGCCAATAGCTCAAACTCTTGTAAATGCAAGACCGATTGCATTGCAAATGCTTGTTTTAAACACCACTTGCTACCACAGTTCACTCACAATGTTAGTAGGTTTTACTGTTATTCAACTCAGGGGTACCCATTTTATTCAACTCAGATGATAAGCTGACCTTGTCACAGCAAGATTCGAGCATGTGATCTTCTGGCAGCTCTCAGGTTAGCCCACCAGAAATATCAACTCAGTGGGCTAACTTAGCTGAATCTTAGCTGTATCTGCTGTCCAAGTATATCTGCGGGCTAAATAGCAAAATGGGTTAATGCATCTTCTGTTGAGATTTACATTGAGTCAGCACTACTCATGATATAGTAATTGAAAAATAGCTCAGGTGGAAAATGCACCTGCTACACATATATGTCAAAGACGCCCTGGTCGCTATTTTTAAAACTCAGGAAATAATTTAGGTGTTAAATTTGTGTTCAACAGTGCATCTCATACAACTCACAGATCAGCAATTGACCTCTGTTAAAAATGGCTCAGTGGGTTCATACCTTTGTTTCAGAAGCCCAATAGTCATCTTGGCACAAGTTGTAATCCTGATAAATAGTTCAGTAGGTTAAGTTCTTCCTCCAAACGAAAGCATGTAAGCTGTGTAATAAGTTTCAATCTCTACAAGGCTAATGGATGTACGCAGACTCGCCTCGATGACGGCTTTCAAACTGGAAGCCAAAATATTCTTAATAAGCAATGTCCGACCATAAGGGGTTGTGGCACTCATAAGGCGGCTGTCTCTATGTTCCTAGCTCCATGGCACAACTAACAGTCATGGATCGTATCGTCTGCATAATATTATACCTTTTATGTGTACCATTGCTTACTGTTTATCATTGCTTTTTATTTTCTTTTTTTTTTCTTTCCACAATTGCTGTGTATATTTCATTTTGTCCTCTCTCCCAACTTATTGTAAAGCGCGCTGATATCCTTCGGGCACTTGTTCGCGCTATATAAAACTTTATAAACAAATAAAATAAAATAAATAATGAACTGTTTTTTTGTTAAACTGATTTGAAATGTGCCGTTTCCTGGACCGAAACTAACACCTGCTATTAAAAGGCAAAAATCATAAAATACATCTTGCAGCAATTTCTGCTATCTCTCCATACTCTTTTGGTATCATCACTTATTTTCTTAGCTCTGTCTTTTTAAAGAATTTTACAAAGTATAACGTTTTTATGTCTTGGTTAACTTCTTGGCGAACAGGTGACATGATATGGCATAGAACATCTTCCTTTACCTTGGTGAGTCAGATGTTAGGTCTGGCAGTGTCCAGTTGTGTTGGCTGTGACTTCAGACATACACATCAAGACATAGCTTGTATCTGTTTTATGGATAAATCTAGCGAACAGTTCCCAGGGACAGGGCCAAAAATCTGAAATCTAGTGGATCCATAATACAAATCAGGTCAGAGTATACAAAAATTGCTTGGGTGACAACTCCAGGAATCTAGATCCTCTCAAACCCAAGGTGCTGTCATGGTAGGGATTCTATGTAGGATTGCTGCCTTGCTCAGGCAGAAATACCAGGCATTTGTGCATATTTTGGACTTCGGGAATAGCCAGAAACTCAAACTCGAATAAACGTTTGTGTAAAGTAGTCTTTTTTCTTTTTACCATTTAACTCCTGCTTCTATTTGCATAAAAACGTCTATGAATGTGCAGGCATAATGAACTTTTGTGGGAAAATATTTCTATATTGTATTAGATAGATTCAGCGTATAATTCAAAGGAAAAAAATACTATCTTTTTATGATTTTCAAAAGCATTTACCTATCTTGGTATGAAAACACCAGCCAGGCCTGTTGAATACTGGTCAGAGAGAAACCCTAGTTGCATGTGGGGACCAGTTCTAAGACAAGGCTTCTAACTAGAAAGTGACGTGGACAGAATCTCCACCATTTTGTAATTTGAAAAGAAGGAGGAAAGAAAGGGCTCCTCCACAGAAGCTTGTAGGGGGGTGTCTCTTCAGAATTCGTTGTGCCACTTGGCTTTACGGGGGAGGCAGCTGTCATTTAGTCACACACAGTTGGCATGTTTTTTAGATGTATTTTAACCAGACAGTGCATGGTTGTCGTAGGGACATCAACATAGCACTGTAAATGGCCCACACTAACTGGGCTCGCAATATATAAATAATAGGTCTTGCTTTAGCCACTGCATGGAAGACATTTTTATCATCTGCAAAAGTTCAACTCTGCTTCTGTCCGAAGTGTCCAGTGGCGGCTGCCTCAGAGTTGGGGTGGGGAGGCGGGAGGGGGATGGGGAGAAATGAAGAAAAAAAAAATCTTACCTTTCCTTCGCCGCTGCCGCCTCATGTATCTCCTCCGTCCTCTTTATTTGCTCTGGCAGCACCGGAAGCAGACTCTCCCAATCAGCGCCGTGATTGGTCAGAGCGGTCTGTCTGACCGCTCAGGCAGAGCCTGGGAGCCTCGGCATGTTCTCCAAGAGGGCTGGCCAAACATTCATGCACACTTAGGGAGTACAAACCACTCCACACTGTACTCAGCCCTGCCCCGCCCTGGCTCCAGTCCCGCCCAGAAAAATAAAATGATTATAACATCTTGTTATTACCATTTATTTTTATTTTTGCACTTCTCAAATAGCAGTGGGGCGACGCTCCTTCGCCTTAGCAGAGGAGCTGCCACTGGAAGAGGCAACTTATAGTTTACAGAGGGATAGCCCACAGGCCTTTCTATAAATCCGTTCACAGTTTTTTTTCACACTTTCATTTGTTTGAGTGCATCTCTAAAATGCAAAAGAAGAAATGTGGATGCCTTAGACAATACACTTCTAATCCTTGTGCATTTTTTATAGGGGTGGGCGAATAATTCTGGCAGAATTCACAGAGGTATGCCCACTTCACGCTGAGTTCTGAATAACGCCCCAAAGTGACACGGAGTGGAGTTTTTCTATCTCATGCTTAACTTACCGTTGGTGAGCCCGATCGAGAAAAGTCACATGCCAGACCTCCTTCCAGCGAGATTTATCAACGCGGGCGGTCGTGGCAGGTCATGACCACTCGCATTGATAATCTGCCACTCGTGTTGAGAAAGCTTCTGCACATGTAGAATATTTACTCGAGCGGCAGAAAGAAGCAGTGCCCTCTGGCATGACGCATAGTGCAGTTTGTGGTGATTTTACAGCACAGGACAAACTCCTTGCTCTAAATATCTGTGCGAGCAGCCCACCTTACCACACTCCGCCACTCGTGGAACTCTGCGGAGCGTGGCACAGTTTTTTCGGCACTTCACGGATTCAGTGGAGCAGAACTCTGCCAAGCCCAAATCTTTTATACATTTATTCTATATAGCCACTGCCACACAAGTGTGCAGCAAAATCACTATTCTTGTACATCAAGAGGAGATTTAATTAGCAAGCAGTGTTCCAAACGTTTTCCACATGCTGTACCTGCCTATACTTAGGGGTTAGGCCCTCTATTTATTATTACTATTATAGAAAGCACTCCAAGTGCTTATTAAAATGAAATGTAGGTTACCAGATGATTTCATGTCACCAAGGACGCAATCATCAGCTTCAGGACTTTTTTATTTATTTATTTTTTTACAAGTCACAGAATTCAGGTGATATAGTTGAACTGGATTAAGCAAAGTGCACCCGGACTGAAACTACCACAATGTATTAGGGTGTCCCAAAAAATTATGAAAAGGAGCGCTGCATTCCTAGGTGTCTAGAGAGTCATCTGGTAACCTGGTATGAAATGGATGGAAAAGTTAGACTAAATCACACTTGCAGCTATATGAAAAATATCATAGATGCATTACTGGGTACTAAATAAAACGTGCTTGGTGGCTGCTATCTTATGTTTCTACATATAAATAAGACATAAAATGTTGTCATGCATGAATTGTTTTAGTTGCCAACTAAAAGTGAAAAATGAAAGAAAAACAGTGTGCTCAGTGGTTTTATTGGGATATTTCTCACTCTAAGAGGAATAGTAGAATATTACATGCTATATTACATCAACGATGATTTTATTGTAGGTAAAAAAGATATTTCCACCAATGCATCTTAGCTTCAAAACGATCACTCATTTAGGCAGTTGTTTTCACTATCTTAAATGTATAAATCAAGAATCGCGTTCACAGAGGCCGACAACAAGATGAAAGTAAATACATCTGTCAGGGAGTCAGAGCACATCATGGCCACAGTGGGTTCAAGCTGCGTGTCTGGGCGGCTCCATTCAAGGTGAAGGCGATTTGAAAGGAGCACTGGGTTGAGGTGAACAAAGGTTTAAGAGCAGTGGCTACCAAGGCACTTTGCCGTCCTTGGCGCCCCGGCCTTTGCCGCCCCGCGGCCGGGCTGAAGAGTGGAGGGTGTGGAGGGAGGTGCTGGCGATGTTTTGGGGGGTAAGCCATCACCCCCAAAACTCGTGCCGCCCGGGGCAGACCGCCCCCCTGCACCCACCGTACTACGCCACTGTTTAAGAGACAGATGTCATTCCGAGCAGCAACGGGGCTCTCCCTCAGATTATTCCCACCCGCAGAGGTTTGGCACCCTACTGAACTAGACTCTTCCTAACTTTTGCTGGAAAAGACGACACAACACCGTGTGGCCCCTTTCAACGCCCCTTTCAACGCGGAATGTTTTTCAAGTCCATGTTGTACATTAAGCATACCATTTTGTTGTATTAACTGAAGGTGCAAAAAGTTGGGGAAGATTTACAAACCGCTACTGCCAGCCCACATCCTACCTACCCTCACCCATCCTGCTCAGAGCGGGTGGTAATTGTGAGGGTTAATCCACAGGGGATTGGGAATTCCATCTGGAATTCCACCAAGAAAGTCTGTATCCATGCAGTTACCCTGTGCTTCGCGGTGATAAACTCATACTAGGCATAGGGAGGTGTAGAGATAGTGCCAGGTCCATTCATTTCAACAGTCCGGTGTTTCCATACATAACTACACCAAACTCGTAAATGGGGCTTTATGGGCTTTACTAATTTCCCATTGAGAAGCAGAGTCCTCCCACAGATCTCTTCTCATTGAGAAGCACAGAGTCCTCCCACAGATCTCTTCTCATTGAGATGCACAGAGTCCTCCCACAGAGCTCTTCCCATTGAGAAGCAGAGTCCTCCCACAGAGCTCTTCCCATTGAGAAGCACAGAGTCCTCCCACAGAGCTCTTCCCATTGAGAAGCACAGAGTCCTCCCACAGAGCTCTTCCCATTGAGAAGCACAGAGTCCTCCCACAGAGCTCTTCCCATTGAGAAGTACAGAGTCTTCCCACAGAGCTCTTCCCATTGAGAAGCACAGAGTCCTCCCACAGAGCTCTTCCCATTGAGAGCTCTCCTCTTGCAGCATCCACATTTCCACCCTTGACTGTACAATGACATTTCCACCCTTGACTGTACAATGACTACAGTACAGAATCTGGCACATCAGTGGCTCTTCCCTAGTGATATGTACATTTTGTGGTCAGAGACAGCCAATAAATGCCACACGTGCAGAGGCCCTTTGTGAATAAGCTTCACAATGTGTATGCATTGGGCACATACAGAGTAGACATGCTGATGTCAGTAAGTAAAACAAGATCATGAACTAGATTTAGAGATCATCTCCCACTAAATAATACAGAAACCTCCCACCAACCCACCAATCCACTTGACTTCCGCGACACCAGTTTTATTATTTTATTTTGTCTATTAATATTATCCCACCGGGGAAAGGATTGCTCCTCTCATGTGGATGTTCCAGTTTAAGGCCACTGTACATTGTACAGCATAAACTACCTGCATCCCCATGGAAACCATTTCATCTCATGCTATTCGCGCCATGGGGGCACGTGAGTTTCTAATTAACCACAGAAAAATCGAGCATCTGCAATATACACCATAAACAAATAAACATGTTCCTTCATCACAGAGACAAGACAATCTTAGACCAGGACAATAGTTCATCATTATCACAACAATGGCTACAGATCTCCTCAGTCACCGCTAAATAATCTACAATTTAATTATCTCATAAATTAATACAACATAACTACTGGAATAATTCCCATACAACGCACATGGTTTTCTAATGCACCATATAAAGAGAAACCTATTATTGTTCAGAGATAACGTATGACAAGCTGTATTGTTATAATCACGGAGCAGTACACTAGAAGACAGCACTCCCATCTCAAAAATAGAAAAGATACACCACACTTAAAGAGACCAACTATCCCACTCATACAGATATTAGCAAGTTTCATTTAATACTGAATGCATGATCTCAGGTGTCATGGAGAATGAGCGATCTCTTGTACCAGAGAGGACACTCCATCCCATCATCAGAGAGAACTGAACACCTCACTCTCCAGAGAGAGGAGTCTATCCATTGCACCATGGTCAATGTACCTGATGTTCCCCCTTATAAAGATCGGGTCACCCCTCTCACTAACTAGAATATACATTTTTAAATACTATAGATATAGGTCTAAATCATATAGGATGGAAAATAGATTTGAGTGCAAAATTGGTTCAGCTACAAAATGCCATGAGGTAAATTGACCCCACCTTTATTCCAATTGAAACATTACAGTAAGTTCCTTAATAATGAACCGTGACAAGACTAGAAAAACTTATTTGAACATCAGCCAATAAGGTCCCAGAGAAGGAAGACAGAAACATCAATTTATGCCAACAAAAATCATAACTATAACATTTCTTCTAATAGCTCAGAATCATATTCCTAGAAAACAATCTTAATAGTTAAATCCATAGATTTGAACATCCTATCAAACTTCCTCTGCCATTTAACTCTCAGGACTATGAAAACAAGCACTTCAGCCCCAGCGAACACCTAATACAACGATGGCATTGCTACGCGGTGCCATCGCAACACAACATTTACATCGCAGGATCCTTTGCATCGCATGCCTTTACAACGCATGCTATAACAGCCCCAGCAGTTCATAAATGCAATGGAGACCAGAGAACTGGTGTGGTCGGGCTTCATCGTCTTTGACACTGAAAATTGTCTATTTTGCAGTGAAATTTTATCGGAATATGAGACTTTCATTTAGAGGTGTCAGAATATTTGTTAAACTCTCTAAAGGAAGATACATAAACCGACAATGACAGAACTCATTGCAAATACATAAATACAACACAACACAACACAACAGCACAATACTATAGCGCAGCATAACAACATAATAAAACAAAGAGCACAACGAGATAACACAGCAGAGCAACACAAAAACAAACAAATGTGATAACAACCCAAACAAAATGGAATAAACCGCAACTGAAAAAAACACGCAAGAAAGATGTAAAACAAATCAATGATTCATCTTTGCAATTTAACTTTGTATGGTGCTTCCTCACTTATTAGTTACAAGTGGTCTCTGTAAATACTCATACATAAATACATATACATGCGAAAATACATACAATTCACACTTTGTAAATTAACGGTACCTTGGGGATTCTCTACCTCAAAGCACATTCAAATATACAATGAATCCAGCTGCCAGACTACTTCTCCACGCTACTCAAGCATGACCACATCATCACACCCTTCAAGCTCTATACACCTCCCAGTAGCAAGGAGGCATACCTCATTCTGTGCTCTGTACAATACCTACCAGGTCATTAATAGCAATGAACTGATCCTCTTTCAACTCAACTGTTGTGTCTTCTGCAAAGAAGGATGCTCATACTCAGACTGGCCAACAAGGGACAACCCCTTCAGTCAAAAAATCTCTTATTCGGTATATTTCCTTTCCTGTGTGAACCAGCAAGGCCTGGAACCTACTTCTGACAATAAAGATGCTCCACAACCACGCAGAGTGTTGGATAGTGTTAAGATCTGGCTCTTACTAAAGCCATGAACAGCTGCACACAGGTCAGGTAATATGAAGATCAAGGTGCCAATTACGATCCGGTAAAAAAATTCCCCGTGCGACTCGTATCCGGTCTTTTTACCGTACGAATCGTACAAGTGCCGTACGAACTGGCAATCACGATTCGCATGGTAAAAAGTCCATACAAACCGCATTGGGAATATTTCCCCACACGTCCTCGGGTCGGAAAATGTGTCCGACATGTCCTCGTACGATTTACCGTGCAAATGTGAAAGGTGAAGTCCGACCGAGGAATCACGATCCATCCCGTGTGTCCGAGGCCACAACCGTATGGAAAAAACACCGTCCGCACCGAACTCCCATAGCAACCATGGAGACATGTGCCCGCATATGCGCCCAACACTCCCCCCAGCCCCCGTACGTCCGACACGTACCCCCCGTGTATGTACACCCCCACCCGTGTATGTACACCCCTGTACGTTCGAGTCCTACCCCCACCCCTGGACGTGTCGTACCACCGTGTACCTACACCCCAGTACATTCGAGTCGTACCCCCACCCCTGTACGTGTCGTACCACCGTCTATGTACACCCGAGTACGTTCGAGTCGTACCCCCACCCGTGTATGTACGGTGCGTACCCCCAGCGCGCAGCGGGTGTACATACACGGGGGGTTCGACACGTACTCGGGTGTACATACACGGGGGGGGGGTACGGCGCGTACATGCGGGGGCTGGGGGGGGTACGGCGCGTACATGCGGGGGCTGGGGGGGGTACGGCGCGTACATGCGGGGGCTGGGGGGGTACGGCGCGTACATGCGGGGGCTGGGGGGGTACGGCGCGTACATGCGGGGGCTGGGGGGGTACGGCGCGTACATGCGGGGGCTGGGGGGGTACGGCGCGTACTTGCAGGGGTTGGGGGGGGGTACGGCGCTTACCGGGCCACCTGCTCTGGTCATTTCGCGCCGTACTTCGCATTTCCGGCACTTTTTGGGTGCCGTAAAAATATTGCCGTCCGGACTGCTGTCGGTTCGAATCGTAATTCCTGGTTCGTGAAACGCGGCCTGAGAGCGTCCCGACATCACGTCGGCGCATTCCCCGGATCCCATTTGTATGTATCTTTTCGTCGGCCGGTGTTTTGTACGACTCGTACGGAAATGGTGTTTCCGTGCGAATCGTGATTGCATGTTTGTAAAGTTTTACGACCGGGTACGAGTCGGACGGAAAAAAGCCTCCGTCCGACGGTTCGTACCCGGTTTTTGCCAGATCGTAATCGGCACCCAAATGTGCCTGTAATTCTTTTTGCCTTACACCTTTATGCATCACTAGATGCCTAAGTGAAATTACATGTTTGATACAACACAATTGATGCACCCCTCTGAAACTCACACGTGGCAACTAATGCTTCTCATACTTATCTTACTAAGTGAAAGGGGCCTCGAGAAGAGTTAAAACCGCTATACAAATTTTCAATATACCTCAATACAAAAAACATGACAACACTCCAGCACACTACAATAAAACATTGCAATAGTACAACTACAACAAAAGAGCAATACACCACAATATAGCTAACAGCAGCAATATGCTGTTGTTCTTTTGTGTGTTGGGGGTTTGTTATTTGATTACGCTGTAATTTTTATTTGGTGTGTTGTTGCGTAGTTATTTTGATGTATTTCTGTTTTGTTTTTTGTTGTTGTGCTTGTTTGATATGTTGTTTTTTTTGGTGTGTTTTGCTGTACACCTCTTCTCCTGCTGTGGATTTGTAGCTGTTGGTGTTGTGTTGGCTTGCTGTTGTCCAGTTGCTAAATTATCATTGTGCTGCATCATGGGTGTTTTATATTTTGTTTTGCAGGTGTGTGTGATTCTGAATTGATATTCAGGTACTGTGTTGTAGTGTGTTGGTTTTTTGTGTTGGTCTAATGAATTTTGTTTTTTCAGTGAATAGTTGTATTGTTTTGTTGTTGCCATGATGTTTTGTAAGTTGTTGTGTTGGGTTGTAATAAATCACAAATACTCTTGAAAGACAGCACTGTCGCAATAAACCCACCTTCATAATCTAGTCATGAAAAATGTTTGCACCAAACGGTGTACTATTTGCCGCTGAGGACGTGTATTGGTGCTGACCAAGGAGTTTGCGATTTTACACAGTGCTCACTCTTATTCTGTTGTAAGAGTTGGGGCCAGATATACGACAATTTTATTGTGTGCCTCGCTATTTGCGACAAATTGCGAGACGCAAAATAAAATGTACAACAGTGTGTTTAACACTGTTTGCGATTCCCAATGGGGTCGCAAATTGCAAGGCCCATTAATATTAATGAGCCTCTCCCAATTTGTGAGCCCATTGGGAATGACAGACCCTCCCAGGGATGGTGGCCTGCTGTGCTCATCAGACCACCAGGTCTGAGACTGCTTTGAAATAAAGCAGTTATTTTAGGTCTCGCGTGGCGTTGCAGGGCAGAACCCTGATCCGCCTCCGCGAGAGATTTTGTAGGAGAGGATTTTCAGAAGAGGGCTTTAAGCCCCGCCCCTCATTTCCACTGGCTGGCATCACCGTTTATGCTAATCAGTGGCCAGCCATTGGAAATGAGCTATGTATGTTGCCACCCTTTGGCTTTTTGTGCTGGTCCACCTGGACTGACTCGCCTGCTTTCCTTCTGTCATAAGTGATTTCTTATCTTTATGGGCCCATGTGTTTAAACACATGGCCCCATAAAGACACAAGTTCGAGGCTTGTTTTGTTTTCCCTCTTGTGTCTTTTCCCAGCTCCTCCACCCCACTCTCTCTGCTGTCCCTCCCCCTCCCTTCCAGTCAATCATGGGGCTCTCTCAGGAAGTTCCGCGTAATTAATTCTCAAAGCTTGTTTCTTTTGTGGTTGCACAGTGAAGATGGAAGCCGGGATGACTATCATGCTTTCGCCATCAGCACCTTAATCTGCAGACTGCACAAAGGCCTACGACCCTGAGCTTGTTTTTTAAGGGAGCTTGATGCCAGTATTTGTTTCTGCCCTCCCACCACCCTCTGACACAAATGCAGCCCTTCCACACAAATCCATGCAATGTATCTGCTGTAAAAAATGTCTGTTCTCAAGGAAACTCGCCGATTAAACAACAATAAAACTTGGTGACGTGTAGTGTCCGTGAAATGTTTTTCATGATGACAGTGCCAGGACATTGCCGCTAGCAGGGCTTTGACTGACGTCATGTGGTGAGATAGTGCGTAATACGTACCACATCATCAGCTGACTCTGAGTTCATGAAACAGGCTCAGAGACTTTAGGTGTCTCGCCGTGCCGCCCAGCCCGCAGGGACGTCACGTTCTGGTAGTGCTGCCGGAGCTGGTGTTCCCTCTTGGTTGCAGGATATCATGGCAGCGCTGCTCATACTGTCGCGTGGCTGCAGTGAATTAAAAATCTTAATCCTGATCATGACCGTCCCCTCCAATCCCAACCCCCAGTGAAGTGAGAGTGAGTGACTGTGCAGGACTGGAGTCTGAGAAAGCAGGCGGGCTTCGGAATCTGAAGTAAGTCAGATTAACATTGTGTTACCTACAGCTTTTTTGTGTGTAAGCGGCAGCTGATATTACTTACAAAATGTGTGTTTTTAGTGTAAGCGCCAGCGCGTTATCAGCTGCCTGCAGTGTTGCTGAAGTTCTGCCCTGGGCATGGCTGCAGGCTCGAGGCTGCCGGTGGGCTGCGACCAAGTGTGTGCTGCCTCACAGAGCCTGAGGCTGCCTTGCCCAAAATGCTTCGGGGCTGTATGCTGCTGCCTTATTTTAAATTTCCCTTGCGTCTTTTTTCTAGCCTCGCAGTCAGTTTTTGTGGGCGAATGTTTGTGTCCTCGAGAATGTGTAAGAAGTGCATGCCAGGAAGTTTTTTTGAACGAGAGAGTGAGTGTCAGACAGTGTTTTTCAAGTGTGTGTGTTTCAGACAGTGTTTGCATTGCTACATCAGTGAATTTGCATGTTTTTATATGCACCAGATAGTGCATCTGTCAGTCGTGTTTATTTATAAAGCTTAAGTTAAAGACCTTGTGCGAACGTCGTTCTGTGTTTGGTCAGTCAGTGCTTTTAGTTACTTAGTTTGTGCGTGTGACAGTGCCTCAGACAATAAGAGTGTGTGTGCCAACGCTTGTTTGTGTCACTGAGTACGTTATTGGCTATGTTAATGTATCTATGTGTGTGCTTTTGTCACTGGAAGTAATAATAATGTGGATGTGTGTTCGTGTGTCAGTGGAGGTATCAGTAGCGCACATTGATGGGTTGTCCCTGTAACAGTTTTCTCAGTGTTTGTGCCAGTGAGTGTTGTGAATACGTGAGTGAGTCATCAAGTGAAAAGCTTATGGGGGCATATCAACAACAACCGGCGCTAATTATCGCTGAGCGCACTTAGCGCTCGGATCATTATCGCCGGCTAGCGCCGATTTTTATCGCTGAGATAGCGTGCTATTAGCAACGCTTATCTCATCAGCGATAAAAATCCTAGCGCTAACTGGCTAACGTGAGATTATCGCTGGAAACCCAGCGATAATCTCACGTTAGCTAGTTGATAGGGACTCACACACTTAGCCATGATATCTACCTTCCATAGGATATCATGGCTAAGTCAGTCCTGAAGCAGGCGTAAGGAAAGTAGCGATAACAGGGGTTATCGCTACTTTTCCTGACGCTATGCTTCATAGCGTGAGGCTTGATGATAGGAGAAATGTCGCTTAGAGACATTTCTCCTGTCATGCCAGGTCAGGAACGCCCACTTTGCATTTCATTAGAGATGCCAAGCTGGGCGTTAGGAATCCTGATGCTAAAGCAAGGTTTCACGCATTAGCGTGGCCTTGCTGATTAGGCGATAAAATTAGCGCCGCTTTTCAGCCGAAAACGGCCGCAAAAGCGGCAATAACTTTTTATCGCCTGCTTGTAAATATGCCCCCTGGTCTCGTGACAGTGGGAGTTGAGCGAGTGAATATTTACACTAGACATCGTTTTTAAGCTAGTGTGCTAGTGAGCTAAGAATCACAAAATCTGCTTTTGTGTCAGTAAGTCCTTAAAAAAGTGCTTTAAATGGAAAAATAGGTTTGTGTGACCTGTTACTTTTGAAGCGGGCCTGGACTTTAACCCTGTGGGGATGTGTCAGCGCGTGGCTGATTCTTTTCAGCTCACTCAGCGCCCTGGCGAGGAGCAGCGGTGTTAGCAGTTCAAGGAGAAGGACTGCCCTCACCAGCAAACCCAGGAATCATGACAACTCACAGGGACTTAAGCAAAGTAGAAAACTATATGGGAATGCATCCCCCATACAGGTGGAAAGAAATGTGCACACAAAGGGTCGCTGATCCTGTACTGCACAACCTGCATTTTAACTTATTTAGAATCATTTTAAATCTTGTGTTGGAACAGTGATGTACCCTGTAGTGTGCCCCAAAGGAGTATCCTCTATCAAATATCACACATTACTATGCAGGGCTTTATGCTGCACCCCTTTACCGTGGGCACTGCAACGCATTGACCTTCACAATGCACTGTATTCTACGTTTGTGTATTGTTTTGCTAGTAATGCGCAGAGAAACATAAATTGTAATTGTATTTCTTACAGACCAATGACAGATCACATTGCTTCCCACTTCTCAGTATTGTCAAGTTTCAAACAATTACAATCTGTTGCTAAAATGACTGAGGGCAGAAAGAGCAAGCCAGTCAGCCCTGCCAGTTTTAAGTGCTTTATAAATAAATTTACAGTTGACTCTGACTGACCTGACTTTTCGAAGGAAACTGTAAAAATGCCCAAAACATTCAATTGAGATCATAAAGCCATAAAAGTAGATACAATTATTATAGTTATGCAGTCATGTGTTTCCAACCTATGGCAATCCAAAACCAAAGACCCGATTTCACTGAAGTACTTGAATTGCTCAAAGACTCCGAAGAATGCTATTCGATCGTGCATACATTTAAGTCAAGGTGAGCCGGTGTTCCTCAGATCAAGGGAGTTGCCAAAAAATTAAAATATACCCCACTTTCAACCAAAGGTCTTATGGCACTAAGCAGGCAAAACAAGTCATTGTGGCCCTCCCCAGAAAAGCTTGCTTGTCTATTCCACCCAAACATCTACCCATTCATCTTTGCATCATTCATCCACCTGTTGATATCCACCATTTCATCAATATATTCTGTTATCCATTCAGTCTTTCATCCAACATTCAGTCTGTCACCTTCTGCCCATCCATATACAAACCTCTTCATCTATCTTTAAACCTGTCCATAACACAAACCCTTCCTTTCACCCAGTCATCCATCCTTTCACTCAGCCAACCATCCTTTCACACAGTCTTTACCTTTCAACCCATCCATTCATCCATTTACCTTTTTGCTGATACATCTTTTCACCAACTCATCCATCCACCCTTTCACTTATTCGTCCATCCTTTCACCCATCTGCTCATCCATCCACACTTTCACTCAGCCATCCATCTACTCTCCCTTTCACTCATCCAGCCATTCCTTGACTCATGCATCCTTACAGCCATTCCTACACTCACCCATCCATACACTCATCCATTCACTATTCCACTCAGTCATCGATCTGTTCACTTATGGATCCATCCATTTACCCTTTCACTCATCGATCCATCCTTTCACTCACTCATCCATACTTTCTCTAATCCATCCATTCATCCACCCATTCATCCATACATTCTTTCACTCATCCACCCATCCTTCCTCTTTCATTCATATAACCTTGCATCAATCATTTTGCTCATTCATCCATGCATGTATCCATCCATCTGTTCATTCACCTGCAATCCACCTTTTCACTCACACATCAATCCATCCATTTTTCTTTTCACTCATCCATCCACCCTTCCACTCACTCATCCTTCCATTCATTTGTGCTTTCACTCATCCATCCTCCCTTTCATCCAGCCATCCATCTGTCCTCCCTTTCACTCATTCATTTATGCTTTCATTCATATGCCCTTACATCATCCTTTCACTCACCCATCCATCCATCATCCATTCATCCACTCATTCAACCCGTCCATCGCTCCAGCCTTTCACATATCCTTCCAGTTACTCTTTCACACAATATCCATCCTTTCACTCATTAATCAATTTTTCACTCATCAGTAGTCCACCCTTTCACACATTCATTCAGCCATCCGTTAATTCATCATTTCACTTATTCATCCATGCATGTTTCAATCCACCCCTTCACTCACCCACCCATCCACCATCCTTTCACTCACTCACCTTCCCACCCTTTCACGCAGCTATACAGAAATAAAAATAACACAATTTTTATTAAAAGCAACTTTGCTGTTTTCATTAGGTGACAGTAGAAACTTGGAAAATGCAAGAGTTGGTAGAGCGTGAAGTACTAAAATAACTACTATACAGAGGCAACCCGACTATGTCATTGGTGGGGAACGAGTTTAATGTTTGCTGCATCCACACAGTTCCACGTCACACAATTCAACAGCACACCACATAATTAAACTCCACAACACAAAAAACATTCAACAGTATTAAACTCCATAACACAATCCCACTCCACATAATTCCAGTACTCAATACCACATAATTAATATACACATATTTCCACTGCACACCATGCCACATAATTCCACTACACAAATCCACAGAATTCAACGCCACACAATTCCACAACTAACACTTCCAATCCAACCCACATAATTACACTACACACCACATACATACACCCCATAACACATAGATAAAAGACATTGTCATTTACAAAGCCAATAGCTCTAACTCAACCAAATGCGAGACCTATTGCATTTTCAATGCTTGTTTTAAATGCAGCCCATTTACCTTGAAGGAAAATCGGATGCATTTAAAAAAAAAAATAATGAAACGTTTTCGTTTAATTTTCTAAGGGCATCCTTAAAAAATATTTTTGCGTGCATTTGCATAGGGGAAGGGAAATTTGCGAATGCATTACCACCTACTTGAAGTAGGTGGTAATTGCAAGTGTTTTGCAATCGCAATTGCGGTCGCAAAACATTAGCACATGGTTTTAAGACTCGCTATTTGGAAGGGAACGCCCCTTCCAAATAGCGAGTTGCAAAACCTATTTAGGCGACTTTCAAATAAATTGCGACTTGCATGGCCCATTATGTTTTTGTGAGCGCAAATGGGTGCGCATGCAAAAACGGGTCGTACATCTGGCCCTTGGTCCTCCGCAGTACTCTGGGCCAGAACCTACTCCAACTATGCTGTCTGCTGCGTGAGAAGTAAGGCAAGGGAATATATTCTTAATAATGTCGGTTTATGATTCCGGCCACGCTCCTGCTGCACTTATAAATAATGAATTCCAAGGCGCTTAATCCAGACATTTATAGTGATTGCTATTCTAGGGGAACAACACATACCTCCGTTTGTAGGCTTGTCCTTAAAGATCTGGATAGGTTGGAACATCTGCTCATAGATTAAAGGCTTTTATTTGAGTCCATCATCTCACTGAAATATGTGTTTATCTTTAAATCCTTGTGCTTGCATAGTTTCTGGACATACTAATCTGACACCAAAATTATACACCACCATTTTTTAAATCTAGGCACCGCCAACCATGCGAAAGATAAACAGTTAAATGGAAATGTAGAAGGTAGGGGGTGCTCACTTTCCTGGCAGTGCCAGTCTATTTAAAGCACAGCCCTACACAACATTAGATAGCAAATTCTGATTATGGTGGAATCCTCGCCCAACATGGTTCTAAGGGTGCTAATGGCAGACTGTGCACTAGACAAAAGCTACTTACATAACATAGGATAAATAAGCATTAGATTGACAACGTTAAGGCTCTGCAGAAATGTTTGTATATGTTAGATCTGGCATCTTGGGCGTGGTTTCCCCTGACTTTTTTGTCTCTACCTCCTGTAATTTTTGACACTGTGCTTGATTTAGTTTTTGCTGGTTTAGAAGCTTTGGGCACTTTGCCACTGCTGATCAGTGTCAAAGTGCAAGTGCTCCCTGGGTAAATTGTTATTATGATTGGTTATCCATGACTGGCAGATTTGTTTCATCAGTAGGTCCCTAGTAAAGAGCACTGAGTTTGCCAGGGCAGGTGATTCAAATGCTACTAGTGGGCCTGCAGCACTGATTGTGCCACCCACATGAGTAGCCCTAAAATTGTGTCTCAGGCCTGCCACCGCAGGGCCTGTGTGCAGTTGCTATCTGCCATGTTGACCTTGCCTGTGTCACCACTAGCCAGACCTAACCCTTCCCTTGCTGTACACATTGGACACCCTTCTGGAAGGCCCAATGTACACCCCTGGGCAGGGTGCAGTGTATGTGAAAGGTAGAGCATGTACTAGTGTGGGTGACATGCTCTGATAGTGAAATACTGCCAATTTCGTTTTTCACTATTGAAAGGCCATCTTGCCCATAGGACAGAATGGGGGGTGCTGTGTCCCATGTGTACCTGCATATCTCCCCATAGGAGCATGATGGAAAATTGAAGTTTGGTATCCCTGAACTCAAAATGTAATAACCCATCTTTTAGGAAGGATGGTTTTTAAATCCTGTGTTTGAACACAACACTTTTAGAAAGTGGCTGTTTTCTTGTCTAACCTTTCTGTGTGCCTCTGCCTGTTTGTGAATTGACTGTCTGGTTTGTGAGTGACAGGGGCTGGGGTGGCTCCAGGAGGCTGGGTGAGTTGGCACTAAGCTGAATTGCTCCATCTGCATCTTGAGTGGTGGGAGGGGATAGCCCCTGGGCCTGAATAGTGCTGTGCCTGCCTTCCACAGTGCTGGCTACACCCCTTGTTGGGCGGCTGACGACCCTGCCCCTCTCTCTCAAAGGAAGAAGGTGTCCACTGGCAGGAGACACCCAGAACTGGTTTTGACTGGGCTCAGAGCCCCCCTGCACAAAGGGATCAAAGACTTTTTAGGGTATAACTACAGGACCCCAAAACCCTGAACTTTAGGTCATCCTGGAATCAAGAAGGAACCTCTGCCAAGGAGAAAAGCTGGAAGACTGAAGAGGAAGGACTGCCCTGCTGTGTGTTTGTGGGCTGACCTGCAGTTGCTATTTTGCCAAGGAGAGGGGAAGGACTTTGCTGTTGCTGTGTCCCCTGATTGACTAGATCTCCAAGGGCCTGAGGAGAGCTGGCCTCCTGTTAAGAAGTCCCAGGAACAAAAGGACTTCACCCCCAGCTTCCCCCCTGAACTCCGCTGTGTGAGTTCTGACCTGCCCAGAGTGCCTGATCCAGTTGTGGGGCCTCTGGAGGTTGTCTCCTGTTGTTTGGGGAGCTGGAAAGGAACAAGAAGAGAAGATTTACAATTTTACACGCATCGCTCGCTTGCGGAGTGCATCGTAGACAATGTGAGAAAATTCCCATCGCCGCGAAGATCGTCGCAGCGCCTGTTGCCGCTGGAATGACCCAACTCGTCGCTCGCTTGCGGAGCGCATCGCCCCGGTGCGGGAAGATTCCTATCGCTGCGAATATCGTCGCAGAGCCTGTCATCGCTGTGAGACCCGTTGCACATCTTGCCTGTGGACCGCATCCCGTCGCTGCGAACATCGTCGCATAGTCCAGTGCCAACGCATTGAGGGGCCGCGACAGAAGAGGATCAATGCTGCGGTGCTCGTCGTCACTGCACCGAAGATCATCGCCGTCCTGAAGATCGTCGCATCGTGCCTGTGCGAGACGCTTCCTACCGGAGATCCTGCAAACTGGAATTCATACAAGGTATCGCATCGCTCCCCATACAGTCCGGATTCGATGCAACCCGCCCACTGCGTGCAGCGGGGTTGTCGCATCACCTCCCCAGGGTCTCAGGAGTGATGCATCGCTTGTTTTCTGACGCTGCAGCTGCCACTGGGAACATTTGTCGCATCTACAGGTACTCTGGACTAAAAGTGATGCAACTGTGGATTATTTTGGTGCAAACCCTTGAACTTTTGGAACAGTGCATGTTGGATTTTTGTCGTTTTGGTCTTGTGTAGTCTAGATGAAATGACTTTATTTTTCTAAACTGGTGTGGAGTCCATTTGTGGTGTTTTCACTGTATTACTGTGAGTGTTGGTACAAATACTTTACACATTGCCTTTGATAAGCCTGTCTGCTCGTGCCAAGCTACCAAGGGGGTGAGCAGGGGTTATCTAAAGAGTATATCCCCCTTACCCTGACTTGAAGCAAGGGTCCCTATTTGGACATTGGTACCTACCTCTGCCAACTAGAGACCCCCACATCTAAGAGTATACAAGAGTAATCTTCACATACACCGGTTACAGTTGGATGGATATCACATCATATCTGTTTACTTTATGCTAATGCTGATTGTGTGAATGTACCTTGCGGGATTCTTGGTGTGAGTAGAAAATGTCTTGCAGGAACAGTGAAACTGTGTGCTAAAGCAGTATGCACTGCAGGTGCAGAAACTTTAAGCATCTGACTTTACAAACTGGATGGACTAGACACTGGCGCTGATCTCTTGACAGCTGCTCGCCCCTCCTTTTCAAGCACATGAGGTTCAACGCTTAACATGCATAAAACTTGTAATTCTCAGATGAATTACACATGCGAACCAGGGAAAAAGGTACCCATTTTTACACCCCCTAAAATTGCAACCTAACTACACTGTCTGAGCTGATTATGTTTTTCCTTTAAGATGACACCATCATTGTGATTTAACTCTGTGCTTATCCATGGGCATTAAATCCTACGTCTGGGTCTGGAAGTGAAAATCGAAAGAGGTGGCGTTGTATTTATCAATCTCTCTTCTTGTGGATAGGTACCTGGTCTGATTTATTTAGCCTATGAATGTCTAGCTGTTTCCCTGCAATCACCACCATCTAAGAATGATATGTTTCACATTGAGCACCGTCCTCCTGGGAAAGACATACTCTTTGCTGAGAAGTTTATTGATCTCTGTCCTGCTCAATTAATGGAGTCTCAAGAAATTATTATATAGCTGTTGACTTTAATTTAAATTAGAATAACTGAAACAGCCAGGTATTTTCTGTTCCTTATTGGTTGTTAGACAACACCTTGGCCCAACATTTGACTCATGGAACAAAGGAATAAAGGAAGATGGTTGATCTTAAAACTTTCAAGCAATTGTGCATCTGGTTTTCAACTACCAAAGCGTGGGACGTCCTTTGTCTCAATTTTAAAAGAAAAGGACAATCAGAGCTGGAAAACCAATCTTATAGTTTTACGTTACATTTTGCTGGCAAGAAGGTTCAAGTTAAAGCCCTAGCAAGGTCAGTTTAAGAGGTCATCCGCCTAAGGTTGATGATACGAGTAATCAAGTTACTATTAAGTGGTATTTGTTTCTCTTCTTCTTTATTTATGTGCATCCAGGGGGACATTTTATAAATTTCATTTGATGAATGTAAACCCAAGGATTACTTGTTTGCAAAACTTCAGCTAACTATAGGCAAGACTGTTAAATCAATAAATAGTTGATCTAAATAGAATTAACATTAAAAATAAATTCTCTGGCGAAGGGCATATTAGGTCAATGGGGACTGGAGTTGACAAATGTCTTTGCACTCAGTGGCTAAATATTTGAATTGAACTAAATTATGCAAGGTCGTATAGTTGCCAACATGGGGTCAAATCTGTGGATAAACAAGAATCAGAACAGGTAGTTAGGAGTTGCCTTTACCAGAACATTGCTCAATGGATCAATGTATAATTCTTTCCAAGCAGCATTCTAAAGCTGTGTGCTATGTACATTTGTACCAGAGGTTGACAAACCGAAGCCCATTAAGGATGGCATGTGCTTTAGTGGATAAGTTGTACACTTTCTCGGGCCTCTCACCAAGTTTGTAGCAGCAGTGTTGGGCCACGTTTGGCTATCCCACAGCAGCAGGATCTCACCAGCAGAAGTAAGACTCCAACCAGCATGGGACAGTCTTCTCTAGGGCTGCGTGGGAGCCAGCCATACAGTGTGCCACTTGATAGGTCACAACAGGAGTGGAGTATTCTGTTAGGGTCCACTTCTGGGTGGTGGGATGCAGATAACGGCTCACTCATACACTCTGGGGGTACTGGATTCACACTCTTAATGGGTCTCACTCTGATACTTCTGTGAGAACTTGGTGCTTCTTTTTAGAAACAATGGCCACAATATATGATGATTTTACGGTGCGACAGTATCCGGGGGGACACAGTGACTTAAGGTTATTACCTCCAATTTTCATGAGGGTCTACTAGGGCACCTCTATGGTAACTCAATCTTCAGGACTTGTCCAGACCCAACAACACTATCAGCAGTGCTTCAATCATGCAGTACACTTGTGGGGCACACATGTCACCAGCAGGTACTTATTTTGGCTTCAGTCAAGCCTACCACATGGGCACACCACTGCAGGTGCCTAGTGACTCTGAATGTCATACTGCCTGATCCAGGAGTCCTGCGAGTCCTGTGCTGTATTTGCTTAGCTAGTCAGACAGAACCAATGTCAGGGTCAATTACAGCAGTCTCTTCTTTTATCTGCTCCTCCTGCAGGGTTAGTGCTTCCTTCCTTCACTTAGAAGTAGAATATCTTGGCACCCAGGACAATCCAGTATTGCCTCCTTCTGATCAGAATCCAGGTGGCTTTTCCTCGCCTCTAAGGAGTTATCTCAGCACGACACTAACTCTTGGCTGCGTAACAGTGTATGAGTACTCTGCGGAGTACTCCCTTTTGGTAGGAGAGACCACAGCAATGAACAATGATGGATACTGAACTCCAATCCTTTTAGCAATTTCACAAACAGAGGATATGTATTCCAGGTCTGCTTCCTTGGGAATGGTTTGGGTCAGTCCCCCTTCCATCTATCCTGGCCAGGCCACCTTACACGCATAGCATATGTTAGACCTGGCCCTTTTTACAGGTTTATCCCCATACGTTTTGCCTTTTGCCTCCTATTTTTTTGACCCTGTTTTCGTTGGCTATAGACTTCTTGGCACTTACCCACTGCTGATAAGTGCTAAAGTGCATAAGCTCTCTGTATAAATTGTGACAGTGATTGGTTAGCCATGATTGGCATATTTGATTTACTGGTAAGTCCCTAGTAAAGTGCACGGTGTGTGCCAGGGCCAGTAAATTAAATACTACTAGTGGGATTGCAGCACTGGTTCTGCCACCCACGAGAGTAGCCCTGTAAATATATCTCAGACCTACCACTGTAGTGTCTGCGTGTGGAGTCGTAAACTGCCATGTTGTCCTGACAAGTGCACCCACTTGCCAGGCCCATAACTTCCCTTTCCTTACATGTAAGGTACCACTAAAGTATGCCCATGGTACCCCTACTGGCAGGGTGCAGTGTATGTGAAAGGTGTGACATGTCCTGATAGTGAAATACTGCGTATTTCATTTTGTACAGTTGAAAGGCTATCTGTCCCATAGGCTTATCATTATAGTTGCACTGCAACAATTTTACATGTGCAATATGCAATAGGGACAAGATAGGAAAATTAAGTTTAGACTCACTGAACTCAGAATTTATTAACACACCTTTTGGTAAAGGTGGCTATTAAATCCTGTGTTTGAAAACAACACTTTTAGAAATGCCATTTATCACGTTCTCACACCTGGTCCCGCACCTTCCCACAATACTCCTTGATGCATGCAGAGTCTTTGAGGCATACAGCACCCCCTTGTGACCAGCGGATTTCGTGTCATAATTTCAGCCTTATTTTGGAAGCCTGGTTGATCATTATTCCCTATTATTTGCTGTTATGTTGACCAGTGGATATTTTTCTCAGGCTTCTATCACAAAGGTCCTGATTATGATCCCGTTATCTACCTAAAGGGATCGAAACATTGTCGAACAAAAGTACCTTGACAATCTAAAAAATGGATGACTATTTTGTAGTGCAAAGGTGCTAATATATGTATTATGTGGCTTACCTTGCCCAGTTGGACATGGGCCACTTCTGCTTAATGCCTGAACTTTGCAATTTTTGTTCTCTTTTTTGTGTGTTGCAATTTGGCCCATTTTATATGATTTGATGCCTTTGCAGGATTTGTTGTTTATAAACATTTGATTTTGTCACACAAACATAGATGTCATAGTATTTCTGTGTTGTATATTTTTGAACTTTTCAATGTGGGGCCCATTGTTCCTAGATAGCGACTTTTAGAAAGTGCCCATTTTCTTACTTCACCATTCTGTGTGCCCCTAGCTGTTTGTGTATTCAGCATCTGGTGTGTGAGTGACAAGAGCTGTGATGTGCAGTCACTGGGGGGATTTAGGTGTGCCCTGCCATGCCTGTGTGACTCATCGCAGGGCTGAATAGACCTGGTGTGCATTTAGAGTGGTGGGAGGAGTTCTACTTACATCTGAATAGGCTGTCTCCTTTTTCACAATGCTGTCTCCCTCCCCTGTGGTCATGCTGCACCAGTGCATGTAGAACTTGTTTGGACTGAGTTCAGAGACCCTTGCCACAATGAGAACAAATACATTTTGGGGTATAAGTATTAGACCTAAAACTCAAAGCCTTTAGATTACATCCAGGAACAAGAGGACCCTGCCAAGAAGAAGATCCCGAAAGCTGTAAGGAGGAGTACTGCCCCCAATGCTGTGTGCTGTGTGTGGTTTGCCTACAGTTGCTGCTTCTGTCTGTGGTGGCGGAAAAGTACTGACTCTTTTTGCCCTGCTATGGTATCCTGCTTGTGAAGAATCTCCGAGGGCTTGTGTGTGCTTGCCTCCTGTTACATGTCAGGGGTACAAAAGACTTACAGAAGAACTGGTCTGTTTTTCACCTTGTCCTTTCTTCCAATAAAAGCTTGTAGAAGTGCTGGATTTTTAAATCTCCAGTTAAGGGAGTGCTGAAAGATTCAACTAGCGCAGGGTGAGCACTGTATCACCTGAAAGTTCTTTTGTGCTTTTCACTGAAGAATTGCTGGGGGCTTTATTCTCTGGAAAAGCCCTGTTTACTGGTTTCTACTCTGCTAGAAACCAGCACGTGTTGAGGACAACCTTTTCCTTTCGGCAGGAACAGCAGGAGGGAGAGCTTATTGTTAGGAAATGTTTTCCCTGGCAGTGACCAGCGAGTGGTGAGCGCTGTAGTATTGCATGAATCGTGTGTCGAGTGCTGCTCGGCCCCAGGTGCCTGGGCAGCTGGAGGGGAAAGCTTAGGTTTGAAAGCGCTCTCCCCCCACTTTCTTTTGTTACAAGCCAGTGCTTGTGCCCGCTGCAGGGAAGCCCCGGCCGGAGTCCCCACGTTGCTGAGCAACAAGGGCGGGACCTAGAGACCAAGCGGAAGAGCTCCGCTGACTAGTGTTGAGAGACGGAGCCTCCCAGGAAGTCTTTGCCTCGCTCCTGCAACAACAAGGATGCAGCCTGACCAGATGGAGATCGCTCCAGGAGGCCTGCAGCTCTCCGGGTGAGGCTGCTGGGGTCTGAGGGGCCTCAGAGGGCTCCTGACTCGCCCGAGTGGGGTGCGGAGTCGCTGCATAGTTGGCAGCTGCACCACAGTCACAGGCAGCTGAGGTGAGTACCTACTGTTGGGGGGCATTTCATTCTTGGCCATACCCACTTAGATCAAACGGGCAAGCCTGAGGCTTTTGGTGGGACGGATGCGGTTCACCGCAGTGAGACGGACCACAGGGGTCCGCAGCTGCACAACGGGTTCGGGGGCAGCTGCCCTTAGTTATCTGCACAGAGAAAGGTGGTAACTTATGGATTCAACTCCCCCAACAGACTGTGTGTGATGTTCTAAGGTTATAAAATACCTGGAAAATATGGTGTAAATGGGGATGGTGTCTTTCACAAGGATTGATAATGTGTGCCACCGATAAGTACTGTCTGTATGTCCCCAAATGTGGGTTGTGACCACTGCCTTATGGCAAATCTGATTTATGCTCTATGTACTTGGTGCACTACATGTGATGTTATGACTATGGCCTAATGAGGGCAAAGTGAATATTATCTACATGTGTTATGACAAGTGCCTAGTGGCACAGTGATTTGTGTAATTATGGTCCTATGTGGCTTATGTGCATCTTTATGACCAATGCTTAGTGGTGCAGTGTTATATGTGATGTGGTCTAATATCTTTCTATGTATGAATACAAAGGATATTTTTTATATAAACTTGTGTGGGGTCTCTTTTTGTGGTGTGCCTTGTGTGTCACTGGTGTGTGTGTATGTATTGCGCAAATGCTTTACACATTGCCCATGGGATAAGCCTGACTGCTCTGACATGCTACCAAGGAGGTGAGCAGTGGTTATCTTGGGTGTGTAACTCCCTTACCCTGACTAGAGTGGTGGGTTCTGCCTGGCTTAGGTGTAAGCCCTAGCCAACCAGAACCCCCATTTCTAACAGCGTATGTCTGCAAGGATGATTTGCCAGGCTGGACAGTCTCCTGCTGGAGTGCCCACGAGAGAAGTATAAAGTAGTGAGAGTAGGCTGCACCCAGCTATTTACGAACCCTCCTCCCAGAGATCAAGAAGAGAGTCAATGACCAGTGCCCATTCCAAGCACTCCTTTCCCTAACAACAGATACTGCAGGCCTCACCCTGCCCCCTGCCACCTACCTAATAGCAGCTGCAGTCAGAGTTATTTCAAGCCCAATGTATCAGGAAGGGTGCTGGTGCTTCTAAGTAAAGTATGTACCCTAATTTATTCCCATAGCATCTAGTTATCCCCCTTCCATCAAGTAGGTTATGGCAATATTCATATGTTATCTGGAGAAAGCAGTCTTTCATGTTGTACTCAGACACAGGCCGTGGGCTTCCAAAATGGAACCCACAGGCCTGTACCATTCATTTATGGCACACAATTAATTCTAACACACAAACACACACAATACAATATATGGGATGCTGGTGTTTTGGATCTCGGGTTCATTCTTAGCAGCATAACCTTTTAGATGAATGGGCTAATAGGCACATATTCATGTTTCACAGGCAAAATGTTCTTTTACTATAATTCACTAACATGGTGTGCTTCCACCATCATGCTCTACGCATGAAACACATGACAAGGATGGAAGTCCTTGTTCACTACAGTCTGTTCCAGATCAGAAAACGTCTTATGACATTGGCTTGACTTAGAACATGAAATTTTCTAAGCTGAGTGTCACTATGGGGGAGAAAAAAGTATGTAAACTTGGAAAGTGTCACATCTCATTGTGATGTAACAATCTGTATGAACGACTGGCCATTTTTACGAGTTAAGAAATTGTCTTTTAACAATTATGATCTAGTAGTTCTTTATGTTTCACTGTTAAAAATGATATTACACAACATCTTCATTTGTGCTTAGACGATGAGCACTCATACACTACTCATGTCCGGCAGTCTCACCTTAGTGTAACTCTGCCACTCAGATTTTTTTACATTTAATATCAAACATATTGTCCATACAAGAAGGGAAATACCAGCCATCCTAGTAGGGAAAATAGATATGTCAGCATTGACAATGTACTCCCAGATATGGGGTGCATTTCAAATGCCTAAATTTGGTGGCAGAAATAAAGCCACTTGTGGTTGAATTTGGTGGATTTTCCTCACTTGGGGCCCGATTCACAAAGGGAATCTGAGACAAAAGTCTAACTTTACGACTTTCTGTATCCACCAAGTGCATTTATGAGTAGTAAAGTTAGGCTTTTGTCTCAGTTAAACTTAAGTTTTGGCCTTAAGCTTAAGTGAGACCAAAAAGCTAAACTTAAGACCAAAACTTAGGTTGAACTGAGACAAAAGTCTAACTTTACTCCTCGCAAATGCCCTTTGTGAATGCCGAAAGTCGTAAAGTTAAACTTTCGACTCAGTTCACCTTTGTGAATCGGACCCTTGTTCTAGAACAGCTATTTTACTGGATAAGCATAGAAACCTTTACATTTGGAAGGTTTTCCTCCTGCCACAGTACAGAGTTCGAAAGTCTGCAGCCCAAACTCTAAATTTGACCATCTGTCTGATCACTGTTGTTTTTTTAGTATATAGTACTAAAACATGATTTTTCCCTATTGGAAAAAAAAAAATTATCATTTGCTGTACAAATGAGTGACCAATGCTAGCCCTGTGAATGTTCCATCCCTGTCGTATTCCCTCTGTGCCTATCTGTTTTCCATGACTATTATAGAGTTTCTTTGGCCTCTAATCCCTCTGGACACCTTCAGCTGCAGGTCTGGTGTTTCTCACAGCAAGGTCTGAGGGTGGCTTGTGCATGAATGCTAGAAGCTGATTATTGTTTTTGGGGACATATGTTTGCACACAAGAGGTGTTTACTGACCTCTGTGTGCAAGTCCAGAATCTTGATGTAGATGGGGGCCCCTTATTCATTTTTATTAATGTATTTAAAAGTTATCCAATATTATTCACAGTCTTCACTGGTATATCTTTTTGCAGACATTGGAATCAAAAGGTTCCATTAGGCATATGTTTTCGGGGTGGGAACATTAAGGTATAGGTAAGTCCCTCCAAGCGCAGCTGCAGTTTGACCGTTTGGAGGGATGCACAGCATCTCTGCTCTTCTAATGTATAGTCTGGAAAAAGGGACACTGTGTAATTGTCCAATATAATGGAAGTCACCTATCTAACTTTACAAAGTAGATGATCATGATCCCTGTAGTTAAATACCTGTGCTACCATGGGACGAGGTGTTGCCCAAAGGGAAAGGCGTTGGGCTGGCACCCGGTGTGCTTGCTCCACAGTAAAGAGGAGTCATAGGCCCCGGTAGTGATAATTTTTTGAAGCCATTGTTCAATGAATATCGTCAGGTTGGGTCCCCCATGCCCTCTGGCATCCCCACTATTTGCACGTTATTATGATGTTCTTGACCATCTGCATCCTCTACTTTACCATATAGGGCCCTAAGCTGTGTCTGAAGCTCGGTAATGGCAGTGGAATGGGCCACCTGCTGGATTACCATTTCTGATAGCGTATGTTCCGCTGTGTGCAGTTTGTCCGACAGTTTACGATGATCCTCATGTAATATGCCAAGGTCTGTCTATAGGGAGTCAATACGCTGTTCGATGACAGACCTGGATTCACGTATTTCATGGAGTATCAGATCGAGTTTATACAGTGGAGGAGTCAGGTTTGTAGGAGGAATACAATCATTCAGTGTGTGTGTGTTGATGAACCATCAAATTGGGTTTGCGAGGCAGGCACACAGGCCTGCCGGGTAGATGAATAAACAGACTTGGTGCGCCCCATGTTGATGTTGTTACTGATGGCCAGGGTAGCGCATTATTATGGTTGGTAAAATGTCTGGATCACAAACCGAAGGGGGGTATTCAGAGCAGACAGGACAGCGTGTAACACCTACTAAACTAGTGCAGAGGAGCAGTAGCATTACCCCTCCACAAGGCTGAATGAAGTCAGTCAACCCACTGGTTAGATCCCACTCAAAGGTACAAACGTGAGGGGTGAAGGCCCAGCAAATAATGTCGCCGAACCAAACCAGCCAGGGCGATGGATAGTATAGATTCAGAGGCAGTGCAGTTCAGTCTATGGCATCCAATAGTGAGGGGGGCATGAACCACAGAGTCCAACACTCCCTGGCAGCCCAAAAGAACAAGAAAGAGTCAGCACTTGGTGTGTTGTTAAGGACTGGGGTCCTCACAGAGTGTAGCGCTACAACTGGCTAGCCCAGTGGTGTTGCAGTTCTGCAGGTAGGATTCGGTGTCACAAAGGTCTTATGGAGCTGCTTGCCAGTGGGCCCAGGTGATAATGGTCACTGTGGCCCGCACCCTTCTAAATGTGGCAGAGGGGCAGAAAAGACAATAGAATTCATGGAATGCCACCAGACAGATAGGCTGCGTCCCCGTCTATGCCACCTGACCACCTGCAGTCTGCACAACTGGTCCAATCTTAGGCTAACCACGCAGTTCACAGTGGTGAGTGCAGGGCCCGGGGGAAACACTTAAGATTGCATGAGCCCCCCTGCCAGGTGCCAACATAGACAATGCAGAGAATCAGGCCTCCTCTGCTCAGCTGTACTCCATGCCAGTTCAAGGTCCAGGCAGGTTGCACGGTCCTCCAATCAGCTCATGGTCATCTGCTGTTCAGATAATCTGCTCGGGCCCTCAATCGGTGCTTTCACCCTCCAACACACTCAAAAGTTACATGACCTGATAAACTCGCACTCTCTTCATTCGGCCTCACTGTAGATCAGTCTAACACGGTCGCCGCGGGAGAACACGCGCTGCGGCCTAAGGTGCATAGGAGACACCAGTGGGCTGCTTCCAGGATAGTCCCAGGCCATTGGTAGGTAGGTGTTTTCACCTCACTCACCTTTCCGATCATACGGGGCTCAAGTGACTCACCCTCTCTGCACCTGGTCTCATTGTGGTGAGCAGGGGCCAGGTTAGGCCGCCACCGGAAAGAAGAAGCCGTGGCACAACTACCCCTGGGTGTCACCAGCAGCCATTTGCAGGACAGCCTGAACCCTCGAACGGTCAGAGCGGGCAACAGATAAGGGCTGGTCACTGTATTTCACTTTGATGGGCCTGATCACCTTGCTGGGGGCAGCCAATGTTCAAAGGCTGCGCTCCCGCATCGCTAAACCAAGCTGGAAATGCCACGGCAGTGACGGTCAGGACCCAATAGACAGTTTGTTATGGTGGATCGAAATCCTTATATTAATGTCGGATGATAAAGGATTCCCGGGCTCCTAGCAGGAGCTTTAGTGAGACAATTCTGCCATCTTCAGCGGTTGGCGACGCCCCCAACTTGGACCTACATAGTATAACCCAGTCCTTAAATCATGGTATGTATTCACTGTTGCACTCTGTAAACACACATAGCACAACAATATGTATGCAATAGTGCACACATACCATGTGTAATGAACGGTACAGCTATCAAACCTAATTTCATGAAGTTTAAAGGCTATTCTGTTGCAGGTGGTAAAATAATGTACTGCAAATACAATTGCAAATACTTTCCAACTGGCGAAAAAGGTGGAAAATCTTAAATTAAATTCAGACTCATTTCTACACAGCCCTCAATTGAACAAGATTACTGTGTGCCAAAAGGATGTCTTCCTCTAAACGCTTTTAAAGTACACAGTACTCCAACACAAAGAACATTGCGTGATGGATTTAAACTGCTTAGAAGTTAGAGCACAGATTAGCCCGCTATTTGAAATATTTGTAAAGTTTTTTTCCTGTAGAGGAAATCATGGTTTGAAATAGAATATTAAGACAACTTTTTAAAATAGCGCATAGTGTCACACAAATTACGGGGCATATTATCAAGCAGGGCGTTAAAATTATCGCCGCTTTAGCGGCTGAAAACTGCCGCTAAAGCGGCGATAATGGGCTTGATAATATGCCCTTGAGAATTCCCATAGAAGCCCATGTTGACACCAGAACATGGCCTTCTATGGGAATTCTCAAGGGCATATTATCAAGCCCATTATCGCCGCTTTCGCGGCAGTTTTCTGCCGCTAAAGCGGCGATAATTTTAACGCCGGACTTTGATAACATTGGGCAGATTTATGTTTGACTTGCGCCTCATTTACGCCGCCGTTGCGTCACTTTTGTGACGCAGCAGCGGCGCAAATCCTGCGCCATGCTGCGGGGTATTTACAACGTGACGCATCTGGGAGATGCGTCACGTTGTAAAGCCCTGCGCCACATGTAGGTGTTCCAGGGCAGGTGGGGGCGTTCCGGCGCAGGAACGCCTCCTAAAAGTGGCTGAGTGAAATCTACAAGATTTCACTCAGTCACTTTTGAGCCCATGCTGCGTCAAAACCCTGCGCCTGCTTGAAGCAGGCGTAAGGATTGACGCAGCATTGTGAAGATAGGGCCCCCCAGAGCATTGCTGGAGCTGCGTCACGCTTGCGACGCAACTCCAGCAATGCGCCACTTTTACGGCACAGATGTGTGACGCATCTGTGCCGTTTTTGCCCCATGGTGCGCCGCATTATAAATGCGGTGCATCCATGGTGGTGGAGCTGGGGCGCACAATAACTGGCGCATCCCTGCTGATATGCAGGGATGCGTCAGTTATTATAAATATGCCCCCATGTTTCAAATAAATGGCGTACGTGCTACTTCGAAATCTGAATAAACAAACTATTTGGCAGGCAACGCAGTCAGGAAACAATTACTTTCATTGTTGCTCTAAATGTAACCTCATAAAAGGCATGGTAGCATAGGTTTGCGCTCGCAAGAGCTTGTCTGCAAGCAGTCTGTGCCAGTCTACAAAGGCTACAGAGCCGGGAGGGCACAGGTCAGAATATTCCTAAACCTTCACCAGAATCATGTAAAAAGCAAATCCACACTCAATGTTCGCCACCGGCTACCAGTTAATGCTAGGATTAGGCCTGCGCCAAATTTCATTTATGCAGGTGAAATGTTGCATTTTTCCAGCATTTTGCATTACAGTTGCTTCTCAAATTGACTGAGATGATGACGTAATTATGATTTCGTTCTGGTAAAAATCAGTTTGTAAGGGCACACGAAGAATGAGGATGAAGAAAATGTTAATGTTTGTATGTCACGTGTAATTTTGCACTGTTTTTTGTGCAAAATGTGTCCCCACCAAGTACGCATTCCACACTAAAAAGCAGCTCAAAATGCTGCATCGAAATTTCGCATAATAATGTGTAAAATGTGTTTGCCAAAGACGCATTTCATGCTAAAAAATACTGCAAAATTCTGGACCGGTATTTCATGAAATATTGTGTCACATTTTGCCAAATCTTTTGGCCTTTGCAAAAATCATGCATTATTCCCCCAGATTTAGAAAGGATCAAGTTCACATTGCTTACTGTGTGCACAAAGTGCATTGATAAAAAGGGGCAGAATGCTTAAAAAGCCTATGACCTCCTTTCATAAGTCCAACAAACTTGCATTCAGCATCCGCCCAACGGATTCACCAGTGGTCCATCAAGCAGGCATGACCTCTGTCCCCTAGTTAACACATGACACTTCTCCTGTATACTCAAGGGACTAGAATGTGGAATGCCATCGGCACTCCATGATATCAGATCCAATTTTAATGGCAAGTGGTTCAGGAAACTCCTAACAACTGAACTGTTCAGAGATACTCTCAACAGAGCTCTCAAAAGTACTCAAGAACGTCATACACGGCAGAGAAGCTTTCCAATTGGATTTACCTTCCCTCCTTTGTATATGTACCTTCTTTACAGTCTCCGTACAGCTACATGTAGAACTTCACCGAACTTCCAAATAAATGTGATTGAGCAAATATTAAAATGGCTCTCCTTTGGACCTCACATGGACTTCGATGGTTTCTTCACATAAAAAATGTATTTTGAGTGCAGATCTGAACTGACAGGCTTATCTTGATTTTGCCCTGTAACACGAGCATAACCAATCGAGGCCAGACTGGCCGTACCGGGTATTGGGCGTTTCTCCGGGAGGCTGGAAGGGTGTGGGCCGCTTTGTAGCAGTGCAGCAGTTTTAAAAGCAGTGCAGAGTTCCATGCATATCCACCAGCTTTCAGGCAACAATAAAAGTTCCAAGATAACTCTTGTGATTAATGTACCTCCTGGAGAGAGATTGAAGTTTTGGGAGCATCAGTTTTGACTCACCTAAGGTAGCGCAGAGTTTTAATATTCCTACTGCAAAGATTGTGTACTCTGCAGATCACAGAACAGTATTTTATGGGCATAGCTCAGTGGGTTACTGCTTATGTCACAGAGATCCTTTTGTTACTGTGGAGTTCATAAGTTACAATCGTCATCGAGGTTAGAAAGTTAAGCTTTTTCCAGTCTTTCTTTATCCTAATTTTGCTTAAAAAAAGGTTTGCTTGAGCAGAAATCAATTCTTAATAGTAAGGTCAACCCTTACCACTGTGTTATGCTCTGTATCCTGAGTTTGTGCTTCCCCAAACCAAGCATTTTAATATAATGCCTACAAGTGACATGTGAATCCTACACCTTGTAGTTCCCTCTGCCTCATGTAACATTGCTATACACTGACATACGTATGACTCATTGCTTCTTTGTGTGTGTGTGATGTAAAGTCCTCAAACACCCTACCCTGCTATGAGAGGCGCTATAAAACAAATGAAATACATGTAAGAGAGGCTATGGAGAGATGAGAGGCACTGTTGGAGGGTGATTGTGAGGGAACCATTGAAGAGCCCCATCAAAGAGTGCAGTATCCCGGTGCACTGTAAGGTCATCATTTTCTATGCTTTGAAAAACAAATGCAATTGAATGCCAAATGTGTTGTAGAATGCACCATTTTTGCAATTTTTCCCCATTTTTTTGGGAGGAGAACAATGTGCCTTCGTAGTAGTTAAATGTGAATAATATTCATGGAAATACTGGAGAGGGGGGGACGAAGTTCCCTTTATGAAGTGAAGGAAAGGGGTCCCAGCCTCATCCCAGGTGATGCTAATGACTCCCACTTCCAGATTGTTCAATGGGGAAGACATCCTTGGCCAGGAAAATCTGTGGCTAGATTGGCCGCATGAAACGCGCCACAGGACTTTTACGAGGTGTGGGGAGGGGTGGGAAAGTAAAAGTTAGGCGACATGAACTGTCTTCATTCACTGGGTGACTGTCTTGGCCTTTCTATTACCTCATTATTCAGATAATGTGCAGAGTAGGTGTGGCATCATGCATGCCTTGGGTTATGTTGAATCCATTTCAGAAGCACACTTATACAGCAAGGGTTTTCTGGTGCTAATCAACAAAAAAACACCATCCTCAGGACACTACACACAGGTGCGCAAGGATATGCTACCTCTGTTGCAGATATTACAGAGAGAGTCTCCACCCCACTGGAAATGTGTCTGTAACAAACTCAAAATCCATTATTCATTCATTCGTATGCAGGCCTTCAGCCCAGCGATCGATTACCTTAAGCTTCTTGTTAAAGGCTTACATCTCCTAAACTAAACAACTTTAATCAAAGAGAATACATTCTCGTAAAATCAAATCTAAATATGTCTTATGATTGAATATTTTCCATGCGCCAGTGTGATTTACAGAGGAGTAATCTTTTTGATTGAAGGTAAGAGCATGGAATGAGAACTATTATAATATGTTTAGAAATGCTTCAGCACATTTGAGGCTGTGGTTCTAAACATGAGAGAAATATATACTAAACAGAAATACCCAAGTCATTACAAGACACACCGGCCTTGACTCATTATTTGAAGCAAGGCACCGCAGCAACCAAAGTTTCTGCGCTGCATTGCATGAAAGGGAGAGCGAAAAATGTGTGATATCTACTAAGATACTACACTTTTTTCCTGACCTCCACTGCTGACGCACTTTTGACTGGTATGCGCCAAAACCCACACTCTTGCGTCATAGTGCAAGGGTGTGCACGTCATAGTGCAAGGGTGTGCACGTCATAGTGCAAGGGTGTGCATGCTCTCTGAAAGCATAGGTTTTGTACTGAAAGGAAATACTTCCACTACAAAAATTACTTTACATTTCACACCTTGTATGTATGCTGTACAATGCAGCACAAATGCAAGATGGAAAAATAAGGAGAAATAAAAACATTTCTCTTTGTTATGCCTGTCTCAAGGAGGTGCAGTGATTTTCACCAAAACTCATGGGCGATTGCATGAGAACACCCACCTACCACCCATGGAAGGCCCCTTGGTGTAACGTAGTACAAAGCAGCGCGTAACACAGCTTTGCTTTACTTTGGTGAACTTTCCAATGCAAAACCAGGTTTGCGTGGATAGTATATCCCACCTCAAAGTGTGAGTAAATCTATGCAATACTATGCAGAGTCTTCCAAATGTTATGCTAATCTTTGTGTGTATACCCACACACAGCACGTAACCTGAATGCCACAGTCCGTAGAAAACCCACGATATTATATAGCCAAGAAAAAACATTCGCCACAACATCCATGCAATTTTTGATGAGTCTGTTCCAATGGACCCCTGATAGACTCAGAAAACTGATGGGCTCCTGTTTCCTAAATAGTTACACTTTGATACAGTCAGAATGATTGAGTGCACGCCTACTATTGGAATGGGCACGTACGTGCTGCCACAGGGCGTTCCTACAAGCCTTGAACACAATAGATTGTTACAACTGAAGGGATTCTGAATGCTTGCAGGATAACAAGGTCACACAAACATTGGAATAGTTTTCTCTGGACTCAAGGTCAGAAAGTCTACAATGTGTGGCACTTTTAATAGCTGGATTTACAAAAGAAGTTTCTCAAACAAAGGACTTTACAAAAAGCGTTCAACAAGATGTCTATTCTGGTAACAGAAACGCTGGCAAGTATGATATCGAAATCCCAGAAGGTACTCAGAGACAATATGTAAATGTAACACTAGGAAATGGCTAAGCCGTAGAATTTTACTACACTTAACAAAAAGTAATAAAACATTAAAATAACAAAAGATCTTTCACGACCAATCCCTAAAATGTGCAAAGATACTTTTTTATGAAAAGCTGTAGCTTATAATTAGTGAAAAGTGTTTGACCTTCGAATGGAAAGCATCTGTGTTTGCAACGAATATAAAATCACATGACATGATACTCTAATATGTTGTTTTAGAAAATGGTACTATGATATTTCTTTATTTTTCAGCCCTGGGCCACAATGTAACTGGCCTTCAAGGGATAAAATCTAAAAAGCCTTTTAAGGCATTCTGAAATGCATTACTGCCTTATCTTTCTGGACATTATCCGTGTTACATGAAATACATTCCTCAGTCCTCCCTAGGAAATATCACATTTAAAGTGACACAAGACGCCGACGAGGACTTGTTGCCAAAGAAAATGTATTGGTGTCGAAGCACACATCAGTTTCACAATTCCTCTCAGGCGTTCGCCGCTCAAACAACCCTCCCCCAGGAGAAAATTACACACAGACGCATAACCAGGAGGGGGAAAACATTAGCGCAACATGCGAACGCCAGCCACCGGGATTAATGGCGGACTTCACTCACTTAGCACAAAGTTCGCCTAGCTTAGTCTTTAGTAGAGATGAAATGTGCTCTCACAGTAGTACATGTTCTACTTTTGAGCTGCAGTAGCATTAGAAAAAAATAAAAAAAACTAAGAGCAGTAAGAGTCTTTTATGGCTTTTGGAAAAAAAAAAACTTGCTCGAAATATTTTGTGACAATACCAAATTACTTTTATGTGACAAGCAGGAGGCCTTCGATTAGGATGAATAGTGCTCTAACAACAAGAACAGGGTAGAATGCATTAAATTCGTCTTTGGCCTGTCGTTTCTAATCTATGGTCTCATGTGCTAGAATTGAAATGCTTTTAGGGAGCATTAGCTAAACTATGCCTCACTTTAATATTCTGAATCTTTGCTCAGAGGCAGAATCCAGCAAACACGCAGATGATGAACAATGCTGAAAAACTTGCCTGATGCATTTTCTAATCATTTGTTGGCATATTAATGTCTTTTTCATAAGTGTGGATGCTGAGTTCTGTAAAGGATCGAAGAGTGAGTTCGGAAATGATTCATTGAGACTATGGGCCTAATAGAGAGTTTGGCGGACAGGTTACTCCATCACACACATGCTGATGTTCAATCCCTGTAATATATATGCCGTGAGCTATATTGCACGATATATTATGAACATAGGATATCTGCCACATATTATTCTGCAACATATGTGGCAAACAGGATATTGTCTGTCAAATTCTAAATAAAGCCCTATGTGTTGAACACATGAATATATCATAAGATGTCTCTAGGTGACCCCATTAAGCTGCTGTCCTAAATTCTGCTGCAATGAGTGAATTAACTACTTGATAGGAGAAAAAAAAAACATCCTGTCTGTCCTCTACAAAGGAGTGGTGGCAAATGAAAAGCATGACACCGTCAGATAGATAGGTTTTATTTAATTCCACAGATAATTGGAAGCTACATTGTGTAAATGATAATAATAACATTAACAGTAATAATAATACTAATAACAACAACAGTAGTAGCAGATGAAGAATTTGATCACAGTGATTCATGATGCTGTTTTGCCTTATGTAAGCTCTGTACACAACAGATGTAACCCAGTTTAATGGCATTCATAGCACAGGCATTCTAAATTAAATCAAGAATCAAGCGTCCTGACTGACCGACTGATCTGACTGCAACGTGTCTGGTCCCATTTGCACAGTCTTTCAGAGCAATTGTATTCGAGCAATGCGGGCCCTCAGCAGCTTAGGTAGGAGTTTCCCTAGTAACACAGCATCAGTGGAGTCGATCGTGTGAGTATCTGCAGCTCGTATCACTATTGCTCTATATTACCCAGAGAGTAGTGGCATGATCTTTTTCATTCTGCACATCACCACATCACCTCTTCCTACTCAACATCTCACTCTCTTAGCCCTCAGCCAAATATATCACACAGTACTGCATATAACCATGCCATGTTACACACCACCTCTTCGTATAACACCATACCTCTGCACATCACACAGTAGGGCACGACAACACATCCCACCATGCAGTCTACTACACTAGCACACATACTACACCGCATAACTCTTCACCATACTGTACCACAGTAGCAAACACCATTTCTGTCAGAATCCGATTCAGAGAGGCACAGAGCAAGCGGGAGCTACTGGGCTCAACCTTGGGGGTGGAGGCCTTTTATGCCTGCTGTCCCAGGGCCCGACCTACTACGGATCCTGATCAACTAGGCCAAGAACCCCTTCAGCAGTTGACTCTCAGTGGGAGCGCAGGTCGAACAGTCCAAGACGTCTTGGGGGGAGGGAGATAAAGGGGGAGGAGCACAGGTTCACAACTCAAAATACATGCAGGAACAGCAATAAATGATTGTCAAGTCCACCCCATCCATTCAGTTACCTTAAGAGAGTGTTGGAGATGTCAGGAAGGATAGTCATGGGTGAAACTAATATGTGCTGAAAGGTCTTATAGAAGTCACTAGTAATGGGGGCGTGGCTAGCGCCCGCGGACGATGGCGGCTTCCTTGTAGCTCTCCCGGGCGGCGCGGAGGATGTGGACCCCGGTGGGACTTCCTGCGGTCTCTTAACCCTTAACAGTCGTGGTCTCCGACTTCGGAACGGGTGGAGAACCGATGGGGTGATTTTGGCTGCCCGACCTAACTTTCGCACTTGTCATCTCCTCTATGGGCAGAGTATATAAGGAATTACGCAAGCCTTCTTCAAATCCTCGCAAATTTCTCCTTCACACGAGCTCTAGATATCAGTGCCTAGAGATGGATGTCTACTCTGATCCTGCTAAAAGCTCTTCATCTGCTTCAGCTCCACAAACCAGTGGACTCACCAAAGGTTCAACCAAACGACTAAAAAAAGATCCACCTTCTCCTCCCAAACAAACCTCCTCAGTGACAATGGATGTCCTTTTGGAAGAAATTAGGGCATTATGCCCTTTTATTGAGGAAACTAAATCTACTCTTGAGGAAACCAAGACTACTCTTCAGTTGCTCTCTGACAAATGGTCTACTATTGATGGTCGTGTGACCCTTTTGGAACAATCTGTGGATACTCTTACTTCCTCTGTTGCCAAGGTTGACCCACTATCTCTCCAAGTTTCTGCACTCCACAAGCAGATTGAGAATTTGGAGAACAGAAGTAGGAGGAACAATCTTCGCATTTATGGCCTGGCGGAAAATTCAGAGGGATCTGATGCCCTTGCTTTTTTCAAGCCTTTTTTGCCGAAGATTCTCCAGTTACCGGAGTCCACTAGTCTCAACATACAAAGAGCTCACCGTTTAGGTCCTCCTCCTGCTGGTATCTCCACTACTCATGTCAAAAGACCGAGAGGTGTTATCCTCTTTTTTCTGGAGTATACAGATTTACTTACCGTTTTGTCTGCAGCCAAGGCTCTTCCTCGCCTTACATGGTCTGGCAATCAGCTTTTCTTTGCACAAGATTATGCTAAATCCACTGCTGACCGGCGCAAGGAATTCCTTTCACGTAGACCACAGCTTCGATCTTTGGGAGCGAGATATGGGCTTTTTCATCCCTGCCTTTTCAAGGTGACTTTCAACAACAAGACTACTACTTATGATGATCCGCTGAAACTAAAGAGTTTTCTATATTCTCAAACTGCTATCAAAATGGACATTGCGGCTTCCTCTAGTTCTTCTTAATTGGTGACCAATCACCTATTTCATATTAATGCTTTTTTTTATGCCTGGTTCCTTGTTGGTTTTCATGATTGTTATGATTATGCTATTTTCTTGACTGTTTGTTTTCACTTTAAATTTATGTGTTCTTAACATTTAACTTCCATCCTCTCTCCCCTTTTTCACAGATTTCTTCCTTCACATCACCATCCTCCTTCATGTCCTTGGAGTCCGTCGCGGTTGTCCTTCTTCCCTGCCTTCCCCTTGGAGCTCATGACCCGTCATTGTCTCATGTGGCCTTCACCCTCCTCTCCTTTTGTCTGTTCTCAACAATTTGTAAGTTTTTTATTCTCCTTCCTTTGTTCTGTTGCTCTTACATTTCTTTCTCTCTCTTCTTTATGTTCCTTAGCACATTCCTTCTCTTTTAGCTATGCTTTTCCTCAGCTCACTTGTTGTTCTTTTTTCTTGATTCAGTCCTTTCGTCTTCCCTCCCTATTCCTCTTCTTTTTTATTCTCCCTTTTTTTCTTCATCATGTAACTGGCTCTCATTTTGTTGTTTTCTATGAATTTCTCTTTCTTTATTTCTGCTGTCTCTTCTTAATATGCATATATGCTTTTAGTAATTTTATTTCTCATGCTTTTTCCTCAATTGGTACCTTGATATGCTTTTTTAACAATGTTTTATGCCATTGAAAATAGTTTCTTGGAATGTTAGAGGTTTACATTCGCCAATTAAAAGACAGAGAGTAATATCGCATTTGACCAAACTCAATGCAGAAATAGCCTGTTTACAGGAATCCCATCTATCGGCAGATGAGTCTGCCAAATTGAAAAGAGGTTGGGTGGGTGAAGTGTACTTTTCCCCAGGGGATGGTAAACGCAATGGCGTTTTGATTTTATTTAAAAAATCTCTTCCAGTTAAGTCAGTGACGCATTTTGCTGATATTTCAGGCAGATGGGTGTTAGTTAATTTTATTTTAGACAATGTTCCCATTTCCATTTTAAATGTGTATGCTCCAACATGTGGGGACGCCTCTTTTTGGGCCTCTTTAGCTCCATTGATCACTCAACATTATGTTGATAACTTCATTTTAGTGGGGGATTGTAATGAAGTTTTTGACCCCTTTTTGGATAGATGTTCAGCTAGCGCTTACATTCCACACAAATCACAGAAGTCTTTCACTCACCTCATTGCACAATACAAACTTACTGATGCCTGGAGACTGTGCAATCCCACCTCGCGAGAATACTCGTTTTTCTCACCCCCTCACCAAACGCAATCTCGGCTAGATTATTTTTTTATCTCACACCACCTTACCCAGTCCCTTATTTCTTCTGACATAGGTTCCATTTTAATTTCGGACCATGCTCCAGTTTCTATTACTTTGGATGTATTACAGAAGCCTCTTTCCATTAAAAAATGGCGTTTTAATAACGCTCTCCTTCTTGATACACAATTTGTTTCTTCTTTTACATCTTTTTTTCATGATTATTTTTTGCTCAATCATACAGGTGAAGTTCCATTTCCTGTAGTTTGGGATGCTTTCAAAGCCTCAGCCAGGGATTTTATCATTACCTATGTTTCACGTAAGTGAAAGAAAGCCCAACAAGATACTAATGTTCTACTCTCCAAAATTAAACAATTAGAGCACTTATATTATACTTCTAAATCAAAGGATTGCTTAAACGATCTCATCTCTGCCAAACTTCAATTTAATAAAGACTCCACATTTAATGCCTCTAATTTTCTCTTAGAGACTAGCGCTAAATTTTATGATGGGCAGAATAAGGCTGGTAAATTGTTGGCCAATTATTTAAAGGTGTGACAAAACAAAGTCACCATTGAATCTGTTTATGGTCATGATGGGTTATTGAAACATAAAAGCGATGATATCTTACAAGAATTTTTACATTTTTATGAAACATTGTATTCTTCAGAAACACCCTCGTCTGAGCAGTCCATTTCCCAATTTTTGTCAACCATTGCTTCTCCTTTCGATACTCCTCCAGACCTTTCTTCTTTAGAATCCGATCTTACTCACAGCGATCTCCTTCATGCTCTCCATACTCTCAAACATGGGAAAGCTCCGGGGCCGGACGGCTTTACTGTTGAGTTTTTTTCCTGCTTTGCAAATTTGCTAATCCCCAAATTACATCTGCTTCTCTCTACCTTTCTTCAAACTGGTTCCGCTTCTGTATCCTTCTCTGATGCCCTTATTTGTATTATCCCGAAACCGGGTAAGGATCCACAACACTGTAAAAATTATCGCCCTATTTCTCTAGTAAACATTGATTATAAAAAATTTTCCAAAGCATTAGCTTTGCGTCTGGAGTCTTTCCTACCTGAGCTTTTAGGGAAAGAACAGTCTGGCTTTGTTAAGGGCAGACTGTTGTCGGACAATACTAGATTATTTTTTGATATTATTTCTAAGACTTCACACTATCCCCATTCCCTCGCAGCAATAGCTTTGGATGCGGAAAAAGCTTTTGATCGGGTTGAATGGCCTTATCTGTTTAACACTCTGAAGTGGTTTGGTTTTGGATCAAAAATCTCTACCCTGATTTCCTTCCTTTATTCTTGTCCTAGAGCAGCAATTTCGGCGAATGGAGGCTTATCCTCTTATTTTTTATTAAGGAGAGGGGTTAGACAGGGTTGCCCACTTTCACCCTTTTTGTTTAATCTTGCTTTAGAACCCTTTCTTTTACGAATCCGTCAGAATGATAGTATCCATGGTTTTACCTTTCATAATTCCAACATTAAAATGGCAGCTTATGCCGACGATGTCTTACTATTCGTATCCCAACCAGACACCTCCCTTCCAATATTTTTAGATGAAGTTCATTCTTTTGCCCAGGTATCTGGTTATAAACTCAATGAAGATAAATGCGAAATCCTACCACTTACTAAAATGACTTTTAAAGATGACTTCTCTGCTTCAGGATTTACTTGGAGTCCTAATTCTATTAAATATTTGGGCCTTAATTTTCATTCCTCTCTTTCGGGTACTGTCACTAAGTGTATGGACGAATGCATACAAAAATGAACTACTCTTACTAATAAATGGCATCCTCTCTACCTATCGTGGTGGGGAAGATTAGACACAATTAAGATGATGCTCTCTCCCATTGTTTTGTTCACTATATCCAACATACCTCTTGCTATTCCCTTGAAATATTTCAAGAAAATCAACTCTATTCTATCTTCCTTTCTGTGGGGACATAAAAAAGCTCGTATGTCTTTATATAAGCTAATGCGCTCTAAAAGAGAAGGTGGGGTGAACTTCCCAAACTTTTCCTTGTATCATAAATCATTCCTACTACATCAAGTCTCTCATTGGATTAAGGACTTCTCTCTTTCCTCCCCTCTCTGGTTGACCTTAGAACAGTCTTTCATTTCTCCTTTTTCCTTCAAAGAATACCTTATGTTTTCACGTAGACCTCAGTCTATTTCAACTCCCATTCTTAAACACACTTTTAAACTTCTTTCCTGTTCACCAGATTCATCTTTTTTTAATCAGCCTATTTGGCATAACACAGCTATTTTGATCAATAATAAGCCAATTTTTTGGAAAACCTGGAGAACTCGTGGCCTTATTTGGGTCCGGCAATTGTGTCAGTCTACTCAGATTATTTCCTTTGATTTAGCTGCCACTTCTTTCAATTTACCTCTCTCTTTTCGAGCCAAATATTTGTTACTGACTCGCGCTGTACAGCAAGCTTACGAGGTACATCTTGCTGTACCTTCTTCATCAATCCACGCACCTTCTGATGTGCCCTTGTTGAATTCTTTACTACTTAAACATTCTAAAGCTTCAAATATATACGCCCTTCTCCACACTCAGTCCTTCCCTCGCGTTAAAACCATGACAGAGGAAGAGTGGGAAAAAGATTTTACATCCTCTTGGTCCATTCAGTTATGGGACAAACTGTGGTTAAAGATTCGTAGATCTTCTAGAGCTGCCAACACTACCCAAACATTATTTTTTATTTATAATCGTTTATTGCTTTCACCACTCACCCTTAGCAAACACTTCCCAGATGCCTCTGACAAATGTTGGTCCTGCTCCTCACCATGTGCAGGCCTTTTCCATATGCTTTTTGGTTGTCAACATGTTCTTGATTTCTGGAAGCAGGTTTGGTCTCAAATTAATAGGATTTTTTACTCCACTCACTCCTTTTCCTTGTCTCACATTTTTTTAGGAAGTCTTTCTCCTATATGGGATCATTGCACTTGTAGTGTTAAGATTATTGACTTGCTATTAGCTGTAGCATTTCAACAAATAACTAAAAATTGGAAAGATTATACCAAATTATCTTATAAGGCTTGGTGGTATGCTGTTTGCTACAATCACAGATTGGACACGACTTTTGTTTATCCCTTAACCTTAGCTGGCAAGCGAAGAGATTTGTGGAGCTCAGTTATAGAATTTTTTGACTTAAGTGCTTGTACCTCTCTGTCCTTATCTCCGTTACAACAAGAAGTTTCTAAACCTCCATAACTTCCTGTTATTGTTAAACAAGGTCTTCTTTTTTCGTTCTTTCTTTTTTTTTTTTACTTTCCCTTGCTTATATTGTATATCTCATATCCCTTTTTATTACTTCATTTCATATCAAGTACCAGTTTTTGCTTCTAATTATTTTGAATCTTTGATGTTTCATACTACAGCCTATGTTATTGCCATTACTTATCCTGATAATTGCTTTTGTTGTTATACTTTTCTTATTTCTATGTCTTATTTTGTAGCATTTGAACATTTTCTTTCAATAAAAATTTTTTGAACTTAAAAAAAAGAAGTCACTAGTAATTCCGCCTGGACACCGGCTTCGTTGGGTGATGAGAAATTGTGACCACATCACCTCTACCACCAACAGCTACCTATACTGAGAGGTCATTTTCCAACCTTGTTTTTTGGCTGCAAAAATCAGGTCTGTGTTCCGGCACCCAGTAAATCCATGTGTGGAATCAATGGAGAACTCTTCATGGGAAATTCACTGTGCTCACTTTGTAATTGATATTTGACAACCCTGGCATCTTGTTGTGCTAGCAAAGGGATCCTAAGAAATATTTTTTACAGATTAAGTATGCCTAAGTGCTTCCAAAATCGACATTTCTTTTATTCAGCAATTTGAGTCTGAACAAAATTATAATGCAAACCGTCACCTTCTCGTTGATCATACCAGCCTTGTAACTAAACATGGCCTGATAAGTAGGCCCCTAAAAACTGAAACATGATAGGACAACGCCACCCAATAATTACTATTTAATAGATTAACTCTATGATTAGACAGTCTGATATGTAATGATAATTCCACAAGCCACCCACATGCACACACACACATTCACACACCCTCACACACACACACATTCACACACACACACATTCACACACACATTCACACACCCTCTCTCTCACACACACACACACACACACACACACACACACACACACACACACACACACACACATTCACACGCACATTCACACACATACACATTCACACACCCTCTCACACACACACATTCACCCACACACACATTCACACACACATTCACACACCCTCACACACAAACACATTCACGCACACACACACACATTCACACACCATCACACACACAAGGATGCTGTGTATATGACATGCGCAGGGGTGAGCGCGGTTGGACGGACATGTGATTTGCTCTCAAAAGCCCTGGTCCCTTTCTGTCAGGCTGTCACTACGCATCCAAGGATTCGACCCCCCTGAGACCAGGGCACGAGGCTGGTACATGACAGCGCGGCGGGCTGACGGGTGAGCAGGCGCACTAATCACTTTGGAGGATTGAATCCTGCGACGAAATCTGCAGCCCGTGACTAATTCCTAATAAGGTCTCTGCACACTGCAGTGAAAGGAGGAAGTAATTATTGTGTAAGCCATCCCCCGATTGGCGAGATAACATTAAGAAGGATTTCTGAGAAGGTCAGACTCAGCAGTGACAGTTGGATCCTCTCTCTGCTGCACCAGAAGGCAGCTCTGCTAGAAATTATAAGTAGGACACCCAGCATTATTATATTTTATTTTTGGCATGTGTTTGCATTGATCCTCATTTATTTTTTGCCCATTTAATTGGTATTTATTCACAATTAGTTTTTAAGTTCCAAGAAAAAATTAAGAATTGTTTTCAACATTTATTTAAGAAGTTGCACTGTATTAGGGACTGTTAGGTTTCTAATTCTTTGGTGTTCATATAAATCAATGAATACAGAACAAGATTGCACGAGATTTCATCTTTATATATCTTTAAATGGCTGTCAAAACAGAAAAGAGTGAGACGTAATTATGTGGCAAACAGCTCCTAACAAACAACGGGTGTGCAATTAACGCACATGCATTGCTAATGAGATTCATGGATATTCATTAACTGCATGGATACACAGCAAACATTAACAATCCGTCTTCACGCAATGACACCAGAGGCGTAGCACAGGCCCTTGCAGGCCCCTGCAGCCCCTGTTGTGCAGGAGGCCCCCAGTCCATCAAGGGCCCCATTCAACCCAATGCCAATGAATATTGGAAGGAAATGGGAGACTCAGGGGCCCCTCACTACATTCTGTAGTGTGAGACCAATCGTTTTACGGTACACCATTGAGTCACACTGCTGTTAGTATGCATATGCACAAGTAAGATGCGCACAACAGCAAAGTAATGAAGGGCCTTGCGGCCCTGGCAATGTGTGGTCCTAGGGCCTGCTGATCCCCCTCAATCACCAGGTGATTAGTGTGTGTTCTCCAGGTTTCTTAGGTTTCCTGTGGTGGCTGTCCAGACAGCAGTAATCTGCTTGCAGGGATATCTCCTGTGCAGCTGGGTCTTTGAAGATTGGTTTAAACAGCTGCCACCAACTCAGTACTGGCATAATCGGGTTGTGGGTGATTTCTCAGGAAGTGGGGTGTTCAGTGGTGGCTTCACTAGCTTCTGTCATGCAGCCTTAAGCCTGCCGTCACCTTGAGGGAGCAGTCACATCTTATTTTTTATTTAGTTATTTTTTTATTTGCTATGCCCAAACCTAGCCTACATATCTTTTACTTTAGTGAGGGATTAAGGGATTTGCCTAAAATAACCCAATGCTGAGCTGAGGCAGGGACTCAACCCTAGTTTCCCAGTTCCAAAGTCATCAGCTATGGCCTTTAGGCTACATCCTCTCCATTGCTCCCCGACCTATAAATAAGCTGCATGGTGATTGGTGGATGCACTTTGATCAATCCCCGAGGCCCGTGATGTTAGTCCCTCACACTGCTTGGGTGCGAGCATGCCGGGGTCCATCACGGGGAACCTGCCACTGTTCATCACGGTTGACGCTCATCTGCAGGAATCAGTGAGGAAAAGGCGTCACCTGCCACATATCAGTCTGCTATTGAAGTCCTGGCAAAGACCTCTCCATTCATGCACAAAAGTGCCTTGAATGTCCCGACACACTGCACTGACCTAAAAGGCAGGAGGAACCTGTGCTGGCTGAAGGGAGGTTGTGAAGATAGCACACCTCTGTAGTGTAACTGTTGATCGAGGTGGGAAGCCAACAAATTAAAAGGGAGAGCCCAGCCGCTGGTTTGTCTTGTGCATGAGCCTTCAACCATTAAATGTTTGGCACGTAATTTATGCAACAAGCATGTAAAAATATGATAAAATCTCCTTCAAAACTTTAAAAAGAGTATTTCTTTAACATGCAGAAGCGTTTCATCTCTGTACTTCTAATTATATCCCTGCATTAAGTGGTTCTTACTAAAAGTTTTTTTGACATCAATTTTGAAACAGCCTTTAAAAGAATGTCACTAGTGAACAAAGAGGCCGGTCAGTTTTAATCTGTGCCCTATATGTGGCTTAGATTCGTATGATGCATGGAGCGGATCAACATTATAGTCTGTTAAATCAAACACAAGCGATGATCTTTCAGAAAGGAAGTGTAAGGAGGCATGGAGAACGAAAATACTTAGAAGCACAGAATGTGGTCCAGAGGGGAAGACGGTTTTCTGGTTTTATGTTGAAAAATTCAGCCACTAGGTGGGTATCTCTTTCTCTCACATATTGTATATCAAAGTTTAATGTTTTTCTATAATTCTTGACACATGGTGTTAGAGTGATGAGGGCGTCAGGCACAAGCCACATGAAAACTTCATGTGTTTTGGGGTTGATGGACAGACAACATCAGGCTGGGCCACAACCAGCATCAGTGGTATGCTCACCGCTGTGCAATTGTTCACTGTTACATACAGGCTGCTAGAAGTATCTTCCTTTCTCTGGTCATAGTGTGCCTAAAAAGATCTAATAATCTGAGATTATTATGATTTTAAATTTCATTCCACGTGCACCTTAGTTGCAGTCTGAGCGATTTAACAAAGACCACCATCACCAGTCCTGTTTTATAAACAGTTTCCTATTAACCTGATGTCTGTGCTAGGTGGCCTGATTTATTATGTGCCATGAGAGGGATTACGGACACCTGATATTCGCAGCAACTTCAAAATGAAAATACTCCATGCAAAACCATTTTGACAACAACACCGGCACTCTTGTGTCGTGGTGCAAGGGGGCCTGTGTTGGTGATAGGCTGCCACAAGTGCGCCAGCACAAGGCGAGAGCAGAAGGGTGCCATATCTTAGTAAATACGATGCATTTCTGCTCTGTCCCTATCATACAACTCAGCACAGAAATTTCCCTTACTGCATTGCATTGAATGCAAGTTTATTAAATCGGGGACTTAATCCAAAGCCTGTGGGTCTATGTAACTTGTGGAATACCCAGACTGTGATGCCTTATGAAGTTAGGGAGTGGGGAACAAGGCAAGTTGACTCTGGTATGGGCCCCGGTAAGGGTTTGTTAGGACACTGGCACACAACCAATACAATTCAATACAGTACAATTCAATACAGTAGGCATGTACCACAGGAAAATGAAATACATCTTCACATCATACCCAGCTAAAAGTACGGTGTCAAGATGAATATACGCACAACACACACTTTGTATTTAATGCTGCCTAACAAACTGCATATATTTATTTCATGTAATGTGTAAACTAATGTAAATTGATCAAAAACATATATGTAATGCATAAGTGTTGGACCTGGCTCTTTTTGCAGGGTTATCCGCAAACCTTTTTCCTTCCTCCTGCATTTTTTCTGACTTGTTTTTGTTGGTTTTCTGACTCTGGGCACTTTACCACTTCTGAAAAGTGCTAAAGTGCATGTGCTCTCTCTTGTAAACATGGTAAGATTGGTCTACACCGGGTCCCAGGATGCTTGTTTCCGGTTCAGGGAAGACCTGACTTGGCAGTTCAGTGACATAAAGAACGATGATGGATTCAACCCAGATCTGTGACTGGGGGTTAGTGTTTAAAAAGTTTCAGCACACCTTTCGTCATCTCCTTGTGTTTGCTTTGATTGCCCTAAATTGGCAAGGTATTCCCAGAAGTGGTCCCTTGCTCACTTTGCCACTGGATATAAGCTAACCTAGCTGATGCTTGTTTCCGGTTCAGGGAAGACCTGGCTTGGCAGTTCAGGCTGGACTGATCCCATGAGGCACAGGGTCAACACTGATTTGCATACAGCTGGGTCTCAACTGAGGTGGCGAAGTCTGCTAAAGAACGATGATGGATTCAATCCAGATCTGTGACTGGAGATGAGTGTCTGAAAAGTTTCAGCACTCCGTCCATCATCTCCTTGTGTTTGCTTTGTTCGCCCTAAGTTGGCAGGGTATGCCCAGACGTGGGTCCCTTGCTCACTTTGCCACTGGATTCTAGCTAGCCTGACTGATGAGGGGTGTTACCCCGAAACCGGTCCCAGGATGTTTGTTTCCAGTTCAGGGAAGACCTGGCTTGGCAGTTCGGGCTGGACTGCTCCCATGAGGCACAGGGTCAAGACTGATTTGCATATAGCTGCGTCTGAACTGAGGTGACGAGTTGAGCTAAAGAACGATGATGGATTCAACCCAGATCTGTGACTGGGGTGAGTGTCTGAAAAGTTTCAGCACTCCGTCCATCATCTCCTTGTGTTTGCTTTGTTCGCCCTAAGTGGCAGGGTATGCCCAGACGTGGGTCCCTTGCTCACTTTGCCACTGGATTCAAGCTAGACTGGCTGATGAGGGGTGTTACCCCGAAAACGGTCCCAGGTTGCTTGTTTCCGGTTCAGGGAAGACCTGGCTTGGCAGTTCTCGCTAGACTGTTCTCATGAGGCACAGGGTCAAGACTGATTTGCATATAGCTGGGTTTGAACTGAGGTGGCGAAGTGAGCTAAAGAACGATGATGGATTCAACCCAGATCTATTACTGGGGGTGAGTGGCTGAAAAGTTTCAGCACTCCGTCCATCATCTCCTTGTGTTGGCTTTGGCATATTTAATTTACCTGTAAGTCCCTTGTACAGTGGTATCTCCAATTTCCAGGGCCTGTAACTTACATGCTATTAGTGGGCCTGCAGAGCTGCTTGCGCCACCCACCGAAGTAGCCTTTCAAACCTGTCTCATGCCTCCGATGCTGCAGGGTCTGTGTGCGCAATTTACTGCCATAGTGATGTGGAATTTAAAGTATTTGCCACATGTGAAACTCCCCTTTTACTACATATAGGTCACCCCTAAGGTAGGCCCTAGGTAGCCCAATGGGCAGGGTGCTGTATAGATAAAAGGTAGAACATGTGCCTTTGTTGTGCGGCATACCCTCGCAGTGACAAACAGCCTATTTGGTTTCGCACAAATGTGAGGCTGCTCCTCTCATAGGGTTGCATTGGGAATTCCCTGATATGTGTTTCAGAGGTCATTTCTGATAGGAAATGGGTAGCGTGGCCATGTTTTCTATGTTTGGAATAGTAGGAATACATCCTGCTTATTGGTGAAAGCGGATTTGTTATTACTATTTTAGAAATGCCACTTTTAGAAGTGGGCATTTCTGTGTGCTTGTGACTCTTTGTGCCCTGCCTGGTTGTGTAATCAACGTCTGGTTTAAACTGATAGGAGCAGGGGATGTGCATTCACTGTAGACAGTCACGGGGGGGGGGGTTGAGGTGTGTCCTGCCTTTCCTGGGTGACTTATAGTAGGCTGAAAGGCACTGGTCTGCATTTAGAGTAGTGGGAGGAGTTGTCACCTGCACCTGAATAGGGCTGTGCCTAACTTTCACAATGCTTTCTCCGCTCCTCCTGTAGTGTGTCTGGATCTAGGGCCTGGCAATTGAATGGGGGTGTTGTGCACTTCTGAAGTTTGTTTGAAGTTCCCCAGAACAAAGACTTCAGGCGTATAAGTACAGGGGCTGTGACCCCATGATTCAGACACTATGTGGGACTTCTAACCAGTCGCTGCTGGCTCTACAAGTTGCACACTGCCAGGAGGAACCACCATCTGAACTTGCTTGCTTTGCTGTGGTGACTTGTGGCCTGCTAGCTCACAAGGAGGACTGCCACTTTGCTTTGAAAGGACCCTGATGAGCTGGCCTGCTGGTTATTCTGTGCTCTAGTGCCCCCAGTTCTTCTCCAGGTACTGGGTAGTGTGCCCTTCCCCCCTGTTTTGTGAGCCTGTGGAAGGTTGCGCTGGAGTGAGCCTCAATCATCTTGATGGCACATGACGAGCACTCCCCTTTTGCTGAGGTGGCGCACAGTGTGTTGAGCACTTCACTTTTGGCCACTCTGAAGGTCTGAAGGGCTGGCTCTCTCCCGCGGATTGCCCCCCCCCCCGCCGTACCACACTGTGACTCTCCCCGAGGCAGTGTGGTGCTGAGGGCCAGACCCTAATGCTGCCTAGGGAGCCGATCTAGCAGAAGCTACAAGGAATAAAACGGTGAGGCTGACCCTGCTCCTATGTGGGCGGTGCTGGGTGACACCGATAGATAAGGGCTCTGTACAGCTCCAGGCACACCACACTGGGGGACTGCAAGGCGGATCCTCGACTCCTGGTGGTGGAGTTCGGGCCTGCTTATCTCAGACCTGGGTGGTCCCAGTGGGGTTGCTCGGTGCTCCTCGTCTTATAGGCGCCATTGATTTCAACAGCTGACCGTACGGTAATGGGCAGCTGCCGTTTGCTCTCCTCACACACGTGAAATACAGCGCTAGGTCTCCCGCGCATCACTGTGATTGTGCGCCCCGTTCTATGGGTGCATTTCTGGTGGGGGTGCCTGGCTGCCAGGTTGTTAGTGGCACAGGACCTTGGAGACACAAAGGGTGAGTCCTTGGCGGAGGCACCACTTCGGTAGTCGTAGAACAGATTACCATATAATCTCTAATAGGAGGGCAGGTGTTCCTGCACTCTCCCTTATGAACATGGGGACTGACAGATAGCACCATATTTGAGGTAGTAGGTGGGCAGGTGCTCTGTAACCTATGCGTGGTGCTCTCATTATTGAGCAACTCACTATAGGAGCGCAGGTGCTGCCCTAGGTGTTGTTTATGTAATATATGGTGACATGCATATATTGACACAGCATTTATGATCCTTCTGTGGTTTACGGTATATTCTGTTGCAGCTCAGGCCCTGATATTATGACATATGTTGCTTTGCCTTACAGTATGAGGACACTATTATTTCAGGAAGTTGCCTTTATTTATGTGCACAGTGATGGTGTCTTTGTGATGTGTGCTATCTATGAGTATTTACCCTAGTGCATTTTCAGTGCTGTTATGACCGTTCCTTAGGGCAAAGTGATTTTGTGATCTATGTGACATTATGACAATTGCCTAGTTGGCAAAGTGATTTATGTGATTATGGTCTAAATTATTTTATGTGTAATACAAAGCAAATATTTATATAACCTTGTGTGGAGTCTCTTTTTGTGATATGCCTAGTGTGTCACTGGTGTGTGGGTGTGTTGCGCAAATGCTTTACACATTGCTTCTGGGATAAGCCTGACTGCTCTGCCAAGCTACCACGGGGGTGAGCAGGGTTATCTTGGGTGTGTAACTCCCTTACCCTGACTACAGTGGTGGGTTCTGTCTGGCTTAGGTGCATACTTTAGTAATCCAGAAACCTCATTTCTAACAATAAGTAAGATTTTGTGATCTATGTGACATTATGACAATTGCCTAGTTGGCAAAGGGATTTATGTGATTATGATCTAAATTATTTTATGTGTAATACAAAGCAAATATTTATATAACCTTGAGTGGAGTCTCTTTTTGTGATATGCCTAGTGTGTCACTGGTGTGTGGGTGTGGTGCGCAAATGCTTTACACATTGCTTCTGGGATAAGCCTGACTGCTCTGCCAAGCTACCAAGGGGGTGAGCTTCAATGCTCATGTATGCACACTGATAGGTCTCCTGCACACTGCACACACCACAGTGATAACCCTTAGATATTCCAAGCATGTGTACACACAATTGACTTATAATGTGCAGGCACAAACATACAGAAAAAAACAATTGGGCAATGCTTTTGTGTACAACACACCATGGTAGAGCACTGGTACAAATTGCATGCCTGAGCAAAATGCATCAGTAGAGAACACAAAGCCATTGGATCTGTACTTAACTTTTGCTGATGAATCACACAATACTTGCTAAAAAAATAATTAATGATCAAGCACAAATGATTCTGAACACACACACATATGTGAATGACTTAAAGCCAATGAATATGCATACAATAGCCAAACACAGTGTACATATACACAAAAAGAAGCAGAAAATAACAAACGATGAATTAAAGACACCAAATACAACTGCACACATTCATGCGGATGAAGCATAGTCATAGAGTAGGATGAAAAAGCATTCTGAGGATTTAAATGTACCCCACGCTAATAAAGCAAGGCACACAATATAAATGTAGAATAAATATATATTGTAGTTTTGTAGTTGGAGAAAATAGGAAAATGAAGGGTGCAGGTAGGCAGAAGGGGATACACTGCATTTAGCAGGATGGGACGCACTACATCTGGCAGGGTGATAAGGCATGCTTAGGACAGGCTTTGAGGAAGTTAAGCAGGCTGAGTTTAGCAACCAGGGGCAGCATTATGTAATGGGTGCACTGCTCCTGCTTGTGCAGTGGCGCTGATACATTCTATAGACTTTCTAGAGACATAGAAATCAGTTTCCTGATCCCATGCCATTAAGAACTTAGCCAATGTGCCAACCCACAGCAGAAAAACAGTTGTGTTGCAACTACTGCACAACCCACTGAGCAATATTTTTGTGAGATGTGTTCAAGGTAGCAGTCAATCACAATCAGTGAAACCACAATCCCTTTTTCATTAAGGAATAACAAACTCAAAAAGCAATAGAACACAAAGGATACATTTTAAATATTTATTTTCAAACTTAAATCCTAGCCTATGAATGTTAACCACAATTAAGGCAGATAATATGGTAGCAGCAATGATTACAGCAATGATTACAAGAAGCTTGAATACCACTTCAACATGATTGCTGTTACTAATACATAACAATTGGATTCTTTTTCTGCTTCTTCTGTGCACTAGTCTTTTCTAGAATTCTCCCAAAGCAGGAAATAAAACCTATTTTGAGTTTCAGAGATGGATAACAACTGCATACCTGTTTGAACAAGGACGTTCTGTGTTCAAGAAAATAGCAGGGCCTGCTATTCTTGTCTCATGAGGACCACTGCCCTGAAACATCAGTGCATGAAGGCTAAGTGCCTCCCTTTCTGGTATCCTTCAACAGGAACCGCAGACATGATTTATAACCTGTCCCAGTGTCGCCCTGTGTGAAGACTCCTCTTTCCACTTCACTTTCTGTGCTCAATATTTATAAAAATAATCCTATTATTAACCCCTTCCCCGCTCATGACGGAACCACTCCGTCATGAGCCGCGGGTGCGCTGTGCTCATGACGGAGTGGTTCCGTCATGCTGCGGCCGTTGGCGGCCGCTCCGCCCACGCGGCGCTAATTCTCCGCCTGTGCGGGCGATTAGCGCAGTGGGCGGAGACGTGACGGAACCACTCCGTCATGAGCACAGCGCCACCGCAACTGCCCCCAAACCCCCCCAGCGCCGCGGCGGAATTCCTGCCGCGGCGAAGGGGGTAAGAACTCTTGGTGAAAACAACTGATAGAAAGTGACATGAATCCCCTTGAATTATTTTTATTCTATTTGAATGTCATCAAAGTGAGAAATGAGGTTATTACCCTTCTAGAACTCATAAAAATTAATAACAAGCGGATGTAAAAATGAAGCAGTCAGCATTTAGATAAAACATTGGAAATAGTTTCAAGTAGGCTTGATTACCACACTGCAGAACATAATAATATATATCCAACATGTGTCATTAAAATCATGTGCGTTCAGCAATTTTATCAATTGTTTACTGTGTGTAAGTCAAGCAGGGGAATGCCCAGAATAGAAAGGACACAATATTCATAACAACCTTCTACTAGATGTACTAACAGGGACAGCACACCCTATAACAGATAATGCTCTGCATCCAGGACAGATGCAAACTTGTCTCTGCCCTTGGGTCAATGCATTAATAAAAGGCAGAGACTGTTTGAAGCAGACGCTTTGTCTTTCACAGTTCAGGCAGAATGTGGCCTGCTTTACAGACAAAGATCTCCCTGTAGGTAGGTGCAGTGAGTGACTGTACCCACCTGCAAGGGGGTATCTGGGGGAGTCCATATAAACCCCCTTTCCCTGCTCTCTAAGGGTGTACTCAGGGGCACACAGACTGTGCACCACTCCTTTGTGGCACTCAGTCAGGGTACCTTCTGACAGGCTCTTTTCCTTTATGCCCACAGTCATGAAATGGAATGGGCACAGAGGCAGAGACCCCATGCAAACGAGGGAATGCCCCTTACGGTTGATCTGGTACTATACGTGTGCACAAGCATCTGCGTCCCCTTCTATAATACAAAAGCATGCCTGGGGTGCAGAAAGAGGACACATCTTGGGCCCAAGTATCTGGGAATTGAAGAGGAGATGGGAGTTGGTCTCACTGGAGCACCAGTTCCCCACAATAATAAAATTGCCCCCATACTTGTTTTAAAGCTATGAATAGCTAAAAGAATATGCTGAGTTTTGAGAAGTCTGGTTTCATAATTTGGCCCAATCCTTAACACATTGTTTCAATGAATCACTGATGATGTATTATAGAAACACATACTGCAGATGTACACAGTGCTTCATGAACAATCACCTCAATATCATGTACAGACATGTACTTCATGTGCCATCTCCATATGCACAAAGACCTAGGGGCTCATTTATGAGCCCCTGCGTCACTTTTGCGCTGCCGGTGCGTCACTTTTTGTGACGCACCAGTGGCATAAAACATGCGCCATGTTGCGCCATATTTACAAAGTGACGCATCTAGGTAGATGCGTCACTTTGTAAACCCCTGCGCCACATTATACCTGCGCCAGGTATAATGTATGCAAGGGGGGCGTTTTGACGCAAGAAAGGGTCGTAGAAGTGACGCAGTAAAATCTACGAGATTCCACTGAGCCACTTTTAGTGTGCAAATGCGTCAATTTCTTGCGCCTGCCTCACAGCAGGCGTAAGACTGACGCAGGCCTTTTCACATGGGGCTTGCCCCATGTGAAAGGACACATTGCTGGAGTTGCGTCACTTTCGTGACACACTCCAGCGATGCGTCACTTTTGCGCCTACAGATACGTCAGAAATACTGACGTATCTGTGACTCCTTGCGACATGATGCATCATACTGTAAATATGACGCATCACTGGAGTCGCAGGGAGGGCGCAGTGAAAAGTGGCGCATCACTGTTTTCACGCAGTGATGCGTCACTTTTCATAAATGAGGCCCCTAATGTTTATGATGAGATACATGCCGCAAATATACATAAAGTATACATGAAACTTATTGAACAAATTCAAAGCATAAGACAATTAAGAACAGGGAACACTGCTGCTGTACAAACTGAGGAGCCCATTGCTGAATGTTTGCAGTAATTGCAAGGTAATTCCGAGGGTTCCCCTTTTGGCAGTGAATGCTTGCAGATGTCAGGGAAGTCACTGCTAAATATCTCCATGACATCTTGGTTTTCTAAAGTGGCTGTAGCCATTTTCCCTTTCAGGGCTGAATAAATAACTAAGTATTGCCTGAGCCTTGCTGGGCAATCTCTGAGCTCTTGGGCCTCGTGGCTCCACTACACACACCCTTCTTATGCCAGGCCATATGAAAATCGAGCAGCGAAAACTGACTCCCTTTAAACAGTGCTACAAATGCTTGGTGGTGAATAAGTTGGAAAGACAGGTACTGCAATTTATTAAATGGTGCCATACAAATTTTAGTTACAATTATATTTGCTTATCCTGTTTAAAAAAAAAACAGATGTATCTTTTTAAAACGTCTTTTTGTGAAATATGGCATTAAGTCAGCTGGAACAGCAACCCTGTTGTTATTTTGTCCCGGAAATTAATAGATGTTTTGCAAAATGTTTTACTTTTTAAAAAGTTTTTTTAAAAATGTACTAGCACTTGAATCATACATGTTAATCTACTTTACAACTCCTCTAGAAATATCTTTTAAAAACCTTTTCTATGAAATATGGTACTAAGCAGGGCTGGACTGGGAACAAAAACCGGCCCTGGCAAACTGCTCAGCTGCCCTCCCCCCGGGGTGAGGGGGGGTGCAGCCGAGCAGCTTGCGAGGGCCGGTTTTGGACAATTTTGCTACTGGGGGCCGATATTGCCGACCAGAGGTAACAAAAACGGCCCCTATGGGCCCAAAACTGGCCTCCACCCTAGCGGCCCACCAGGGAAACGCCCGGTCCCCGCTACAGCCAGTCCGGCCCTGGTATTAACCCCTACCATGATTATGACGAGCACAGCTCGTCATGAGTCACAGTGGAGCTGTGCTCATGACGAGCTGGGCTCGTCATAACGGCCACGGTACGCCCACGCGCGATTGATTCCCCACCTGTGCGGGTGAATTAATCAGTGGGTGGAGTCGTGACGAGCCCAGCTCGTCATGAGCACAGCTTCACTGTGACTCATGACGAGCTGGGCTCATCACGAGCACCGCGGCGCCTCGCCCCCCTCCCCCTGCGCCTTGGGGGAATTACCCCCGCAGCAAAGGGGTTAAGTCAGCTAGAGCAGCAACCCAGATGTTACATTGTCCAGTAAATGTATTGATGTGTTGCAAACTTAAAAAAAAAAAAGTAAGGTTTTAAAAAATTATTTTTTATTACTAAACCTTGAATCTTGTATATTACAATACTGTTGATCTCATTGTAGATCTAAAACTTTAATAACATCGTGGAAAATCTTGGCAGTGAATACTTCACCAAATTTCCAACTTGACAGGGTTTTATGAAACCAGTGACAGAGATCGTCTGATTTATGTATGCTTGTTCGTACTAGAGTCTTGTTATTGGCAAAATAGAAGAGAGTAGTAGTATGTTGAGGAGAATCATGCTGCATACATACTTAATAACTAAGAAAGGTGCCCATTTTTGTTGCTCCTCTGTGAATGTTCTTGGCACAAGACTTCAAACCTACATATCTAGGCTTTCAGGAGCTCCTTTGCTGGTTCCATAGTTAGAACCTCTCAGAGGAGCAAATGACTCCACCATCTCCTCATGGTCTAATGTGGCTTGATACCACAACTGGTAGGTTATGCGCCTTAAAGGTTTGCAAGTCTGATAGCATGGCAGTCACAGGTCTTTACAATACCTAATAAGTTACACAATTACACCGGCATAATTACAATTTCGCCTGGGCTTCATTTTCACCCTGGATATATTCAGAGATTTGTCTGTTTCGACTGGGAATAGGGAGAGAACATCCTTAAAATGTATGGCAGTGTAATGAAAGGGAAAAATATTTTTCTTGAAAGGAAAAAAGAAAATCTTGCAAATAATCTCGAAAATTAATTGCACACACACACACACACATATATATCAGGGTTGGGTTAACTCACAAATATACTCTGAAAAGTTTCACAAAAATTAAGTAACATTTACTTGCCAGTATTTCTTGTGAAAATTAAATGTAAGTGGATAGATACTTCACATTCAAAAGTCACACAAGATATTGGCAAAACACTGGTTTAAGGAGAACATTTCTCTTAGCTTCGATTTTAATTTTCCTTGAAGTAATGTAATGCTCAAACCAGCCTTCTGCAGAAGAAAAAGAGCTCAACATTTTGCACCTGCTATGCCTTGTGAAATTTCATGAAATTGGCGGAACAAAAAAATCACAAAGTACAGGACGAATATATATATATATATATCTGTGTTACTTTGACACTTGTAAAAAAAGCTTTAACTTGTGATACAATTGGAAATTCATGTAAGAATTCTAGAGCTGGTCCAGGGAAATTAGGACTGCCTCTGCTCTCAAAGATTATTTGTGAAATTCTATGTGAATGCCATAAATTTCAGAAATTCACTCTACAAACAGGAGCACGTGGGAAGGAATACATTCCCTAACATTTTGAGAAATATGGCGTGATTATCCATGTCCCATCTACTGATTTAGCACAAGTCCAAAAGACACTTCATAGATTTAAAACTTTCTAAATATGCAAAGTGCAGACATTAGTTGTTAGTCACTGGGAATAAAAAACAGAGAGGACCAGAATTCTTCTCTCAGTAATTCAGTCATTTTTTTAACCGTGTCCCTTCCTTCGTCTGCATCTACCCTGCCCTGTCCTTACCTTGGAGGTGAAGCTTGCTTTCGGTGCTCTGCAGCAGGACGGAACTCACAGAGTCCAGGTTGTCGTAACTGCTACATCCCAGAGGACCAGTCCTGGTTTCTGTGACCTACAAGACAGAGAGCTTTGTGATGTTGTGCTTCTGTTAGCGAAGGCATCACATATAGGTTCATCTTCAGAACTTTGTCATAATTTCTTGTACTGCTGGTTACAGGCGAGCATTCTCCATATTTCTCACTAAATTGCAATAATCTCATTGGAGGGGACTAGTTTTCCCCACAGGTGTGTGTAAGCATGTGACTTAAATAGTAAGAAAGTAGCTACAATCTAAGCGAGCCCTCCATGCAGTGATGTTTTTAGTAGGGAGTTCGGATGTAGCGATAGAGAGAAGGCAGAAGTGAGGATTCTACGTGTAAGAGTGTGGGATTACAGTGGGGCGGCGAAGGAACTATTGGGGATGTGAGGTGAGTGGAAGAGCAGTGGGTGGAAGGGATGGAGCCTATCAGATCTGGACTTCAATTATATTATCCTTTCTGTGAGAGCTATTAAAGTAGTCAGATTATATCTACCCTGTTCTGGCAGTGGGCAATATTTATATATTTCCTATCAAGTCCTCAAGGCGCCCCAACACATAGGGAAGCTCTCTTCATCACTTCCACTCAGAAATGTGTTCTAGACAGGGAGGCTATTTCTTTATGCCTCTCACCAGGAACTCAATGGGTGCTACTGTGAAGGAAGGTTTTTAATGTGGCTCACCCTGCGAGCGTCTTTTAATCCACCCTGTGCGATGTTAGTCTCAACAGCACACTTGGGGGAGGGCTTTATCCCTCTATTGATACTTTACACATGCTTGACACCAGGTGCAGCAAGGCTTATACTGGGCTATGGCATAGTAAATGTTTTTTTTTTCTTCAAGTGATGGATCCCAATATTTTGTACTAGGCATCATTAGTATGTCTGTAAGCGTGCATTACTCCCCCATAAGCAGTGTAAAAAAGACACAAAGCCATTTTCAGTCTGCACAAACATCATATGTATTTGCACTTTTCAATAACGAAAATAATAGTGTCTAGGATAGAGAACACATCACACATGGTCAAAGTACATTGTTTACTAAGTAAGTTCTCATCTTTTGAAGACTCTTTGCCTCCTTTTCCCAAAACCCATCATCTAATCTGCCCCTTCCTCCCCCTTCAAGGGCATCAGAGCTCCACTTGCTTCCTAGCACTGTGCCCAGTGACCGCCCTTAGTAAACTCTCTCAATCAGAGCACTGAAGTCCATTTTGGAAAGAGTTTATCATCAAAGACGTTTCTTCTTTCTGATGATTATTGTACCCAATCTCAGTTCTGCTTGTTTCAGCACTCTCACAGGAAGAAAGATTGAGTGAATCGACAACGACTTTGACATGGTGATTGCGACCCCATGGTTACGGATAGTCCCAGGCTGTGGATGCACACGCCCAGTGAGTCTCTGGATTTAAAAGGACCGCAGCTGGATTTCTGAAGCTACAGCATGATCCTTGCTTTAGATTGTGCTCTTTTCACATCTTCCAACTATTCACAGATCAGCCTGTGCATATTGCTCTGGCCTGAGGGTGGAAAATCCCTGCCTATACATCAAACTAATTTAATTAGACAATTAAACGATGTTTCTCCATCTGGCACACGTAAAGCAGTACCGATATCAGCGGCTGCAGATCTGCACGACCGAAAAACACGGAAATTCTACTAAGAAATTCCAATGCCCTCGCTTATTTAGACCTGTGAGGAAACCCGTAGGCTCAAAGTTTAAATAAACCAACCTCTTCTTACTAAACACATCATTTTTTTAAAGTTTTTCTGGGTACTCCTGCAGCACCCAGCACAGAAAGTCAAACCCTTGCAAGATACCCTCGGGGTCCTCCTATTGGTTTTATGAGTCCATAAAATAACCATAACGCGCGCACTTGCAATGCACTGCTAATTACCTCCCATATTACATCACTAATGTAATGTTCTATGAGATCATTGCTAACATCATTGCAACATTTGAGGTGACTTTACTGCTAATAACACTGTGCATGATGGGGGTGCAAAATATAGTTACTTTAGTACTTAAGACATGAGTTATAGTTACGTGAGATAACTATGACTGGTGAATGTAGGTGGATTTGTTGGTTTAAAACTATATGTTTTAACTGACATTTTCACCTAGCTATACCGTCCCTTTAACCGTTGCTTTTGTGATGAAAATAAATATTTCAATTAATTTCAATTTCCCTCGTACTCTGGTATGTTGTGCTAATATGTTGTTCTTGGTCTCTATTTCACATGACCATTGCATCCTGACTTCTCATATCCCACAGTGTGTTAAGTCATTGATGACAGACTCATATACCTTAATAGCACCAGTGGAGATCTGGATCTCATGGAGACGTCGCATGGTGCCATCTCGGTCAACAAAGTAGGAAGATGCCAGTTGGTGTAGTGCTTCCACGCTCTGTGTGGCATTGCCTGACTTACGGTCCAGCCGGCTTTTGTCCATGTACATGGTAAGTGCTTCCTCACCTACAGAGAAAGGTAAGGAGAATTTAAGAGAATGTTGCAGAACAATTCATTATTTAAAATGCATGCAGGATACAGAAGTTTCATAATGTCGTGAAATAAGTCTACATCACGTTTACCATAGTATTTCTAATGTTGTAACAATTAGGTGGAAGATAATTCAAGTCCGTAAAAACTTGGATTAACACGATTGCTGGAAACCATGTGCAGGCAACCGATCATAAAATCCATTAAAATAAATTGCCAATTGAACGCATCCTCCTTGAAAACAGCATTCATCAAACATGTTCTAACAAACTAATATTAGAATGCTGAGATTCTGACAGATCATCAAGATATTTGGAATCTTTCTGAAGCTCCTGGTTTGGGGGAATTTATTTTGAAGCTAGGACCAGACCCATCAGAAAAAATGTAAGATCATAGATGGACCCCGGATCCATTTCTGCCCTACCCTTAGACCAGAAATAGCTATTTTGGCCTTATGAGATGGTTTCATATACACATTTGCAGAGTCATATGCGGACCCTCTTATATCTACTCACAACATTTAACTTAGTGATATATACTACATGTGGGAGTGTGTTGTGCGTGTAATCAAGCACTGTGTCCACGGAGCCTTTATGGCTTTACATTTCTTGCCAAAGTCTGCAAAATGTTGTTTTCTGTGTGGTTGGTCACAGCTTCTCCCACATTGGCATCCCTGTTAAATACTGAATTTAGACAACTGATGGATCTCTAAAGATATTTTATACTATTTTTTAGTTTGACATACAAGTTTATTTGCAGGTCTTAGATGCCTGGATCAATATACTAAATTACATAAAATGGCTATCCTAGAAAGTTCGGACATCTCTATTGTTGCAACTCTAACATCCCGCTTCTATGACCAAGACATGACTCTGTCCTAGATACGCGGGGTTGTCATTAGCTACTCTTAAGCAAAAACGGGGTTCTTCCTAATCAGAAGTGAAAGCTTTAAACCAAAATTATACTATAAAGCCTTCTCCCTCTTCTACACTAGCAGTGCCCCGTCTCTGGGGTTCTACCTTAATCTGCACCTATCCTTTAAAGAGAAGACTAAAAAAAAATATTAGAGGGCTTGGTATTGCAAATAGGTTCTTTGCAGGATCTAATCATGCACCCCAGGCCGCTCATTACACTCCACAATTCCGGCTCTCACTTTTTCTCACACTGTTAAATGCAATGCGATGCTGACTGGCCTGTTACATTCCACCCTCATATGACTTTAGGACCTCTCGTATGCCGCTACTTGCTTCATTATCTGTAGAAGGCTAATACAACCCTATAAAATCCACAGTCTAGAAACTTAACTAGATTCCCATTCCAGCACGACTGAAATTTACATCTCCCTGCTCAATCTATAAAGTCATCAACATCAATAAACAGCGGGCTTTCTAGCCAATAACAAACACCTCTCCATGTACGGCAGGCCACTGGAGAGGTGAGCATTAGACTTCAAGCTTGAACATTCTAGAGCACTTGTAAATCTATCACAAACAAAGGCAAATGCAGTAGCGGCTGGTGTGCTTGAGGAGTGGTGAGCAGGTGGAAAGGGGATGGAGGGAATGGGGGTCAGGTAAGGGGTATAAGGACTGCGGGTGAAACATTAAACAAATTCCCTGCGGCTGTGCCCCAAACGCCCTTCTGCTCCTCCTCACTGCAGGAAGGCACAGACTCCCAGAATGCCATGCGGCAAATCCTGAAGCAGCTCTTACACATGAGAGCAGCTTCAGGATTGGCCTGAACGCCTTTGATTTGTGCTCCGGGACAGACTGTGAGTCTGTGACTGCTCTCTGCAACGCAGCTCCATTGCTGGGTTGGAGAGAGCTTTCACTGCGCATGCCGTTTGGCCAGCCTGAGACGGCCAGCAAACCGTCATGCGAAGAGATGGGAGTGTATTACCACTCCCTTCAGTGCCTGTCACTCCGAGGTCCCACACCCAAGATTCAGCAGTTGGCAGGAAAGGAGAACTAAAATGAGTGTTAATTATAATTTTATTTTTCCTTTCCTGCCAATTTTGAGGGAGGCGACACTCCTCCGCCATATCGAAGGAGCGTCTCTGGGCAAACCGGGAGCCAAAACCAGTCCTTGCAAATTTCGTCATACCGGCCCCCACACTGTAGGTGGTCAGTGGGCAGGGCATGGCAAGGGGAGTTTGGGGAAGTTCCTCCAAAGAAATGTTTAAAAGAAATTGCAAATATGTTGCGTTTTACAACACATTTTTATATTATGATCCCTAGTCCAATTATGGAATGGATGGATGTAGATTGAAGACATGGTTGCATGGCTCAATGAATGAATAGTTGTATGGTGAGGAGTGGGTGGATAAATAAAGACTTTTAGCTATGTGGAGTAAACGGTCTCAATGCACTAACCAAGGGTGGGTTCTCTGGTATTCATGTTATCTTACACATTGAAGCATCACCCTCCACAAACACCCCTACCAGCAGTCCTTATGAAGCATGCATAGCCTGGATGAATATAACATAGTGCACAGATTTAGCAACTCGAAGAATTAAGCTTTGATTAAAAATGGAAGAGAGAATCGGGCATGCATCAATCTTGGCTTCCTCGTGGCCACATTGTGTGATCTTAAGCAATTACTTTTTGCATAGTGCCTTTTTTCCTTCATTATTACATGAGAGCTCCTTGAACTACATCAGTTTGGTGAGTGTGAGGCACAAAAGCAAAAGATTATAATGTTACTTCATCTACATTAACACCCTAGGCCACGAAAAGAGGATATAAGACAGCTTTTCTCTTGGTTCACTAACAGCATCGTTGTTAGGGTGGTGGGGGCTTGAATGTTTCTAAGTTCATTATTAGAACCTGTCACTTCTAACGATCTGTCACTTCTAACAATTGCCACTTAATGCAATGGTATAATTTAGCGTTTTAAACTGAAATGCTTTGCAAAGATCACATTATAAAAGAAATACACTGTAACTTGAATTTTTTGATGAGTCATTATCATATATGTATTGGACTCTCTGAGCCAAGATACAGCAGACCCCTACTCCCTACCCTCTATCCTCCCAAAGCCCTAAAGGTCGGCTCTGTTGATGCTGCAGGACACAGGAATCACCCAAATGCAAAACCATTTGTTTGCATTGTTTAGTTTTAAAATGCAGATGAGCTTCTAGAAGCAACTGTGCCAGTCCATCACCCAGCAACAAAACCACCCACCACAAGCAGTGAAACTTGCCCTCACCTGGCTAGTCCACTAGTGTCCAGAAGCGCCAGTCCAGGCCTGTCCCAAATACTACAAAGCACAGACCATATTACACATGCACATTAACGTGGTCTGGATCTGTGTGGCACCACATTTACTAGACTTGCAAGTTAAGCTTGGAATTAGTTCTGCTAGCATTGGGAGGATATGGAAGGCGGGTCAGACATTTTCACCTACACATGACTCGGGCTTATTTCTTCAGTGCCAGATATTGGGACACTGGAGGGATATCCATATCTACTTCCCTCGCCAGCTGCATGAGTTATCCGGATTGGAACTTCCTGCTATTCATTCTACAGCCTACGCTTGATGTGATGTCACAACTCCTTCAAGAAGATGATAATGGATTGGTTATTAGACCTTGCATTAAAGGCCTTTGTTGTGGTTTTGTTCTTCACATTTGACAAATCCACTCCTTGTATTTTCAATTTACAAATAAATGACAACATATAAAATGATTTAATCGATGGTAGAGCAGCTCTGAAATGTAATGATTTGATCAACATGTTAATCAAGAAGGTTGAGTGCTGATACGGTTGATATGTAACGCACTCAGGTAGTTGCGTAGTTGACTTATTACCATCATGGATGTGATCAGCATCGCTTCCGTGAATCAGCATTGCTTCCATGAATCAGCATTGCTTCCGTGAATCAGCATTGCTTCCGTGAATCAGCATTGCTTCCGTGAATCAGTTGTCTACTTGATGTCAGTTTGCTTGGACCTCCTGTGTTCTGTTCTGAGTTCTCCTGCAATCTTGCCTTTTTCTCTTCCTGCAAATCTTTATCATTATATCAGAACAGTGGACAACTCTTAAACGTAGTGCCTTGAAATTCTCTTACAGTTCTTTCCATAGGCTCTTATGTTTTCCATTATGGTAAGCTTTCCATTGCTGTATGTGCAGGTTCTTGCTGGCGCTGAATGTATGGCTGCGGTTTTCATTAATTTCTAATGTAGGTTCGTCTTTCTGACCGGGTGGCTGTATTTCAGTTTGTTTGTTTGCTCTTGCTATTGCTATATATTTGTCCTTCAGCAATTCCTCCTGTTCCTTGATACCTGTCAACTATGTGGCTAATGTTCTCTTTTCAGTCTTGAAATTTTCACTTCAGGAGCTTGTTCAATTTATTTTTGTAGCCTTGACAGTGATTCCATCCTTTTTTGTGGCATTGTCCATCTAATAGAAATTCTGCTGCAGCCCTTTTTGCTTTGTCTTGCATTGTTTGCATATGGTTGCTGATTATCCTTATGATTGCTGATTGCCCTTACACATCCACCCACTTGGATGGGTTGATTGTCTAAATTGTATTCCTAAATGTTGAGTAACATATCTTTGAGATCTTCTTTACACTCTATGGGGCATATCAACAACAACCGGCGATCATTATCGCTCAGCGCTCTTAGCGTGAGGATAATTATCGCCGGCTAGCGTGAATTTTTATCGCTGAGATAGCGTGCTATTTGCAACGCTTATCACAATAGCGATAAAAATCTACACGCTAACAGGCTAACGTGAGATTATTGCTGGAAACCCAGCGATAATCACACGTTACCTTGTTGATAGGGACAGGCAAACTTAGCCATGATATCCTCCTTCCATAGGATATCATGGCTAAGTCTGAAAATTAGCAGACGTAAAAAAGCAGCGTTAACCGCGGTTAGCGCTGCTTTTTTTGTCTCTAACAGGGTTAGCGACATTCTTGATAATAGGAGAAATGTCGCTTAGCGACATTTCTCCTATTATTTTACTCTGGAACGCCCCCTTTGCATCTCATTAGAGATGCAAGGGGAAGCGTAGAGTAAAAGGGTGCTAACATGCAAATTTGCGTGTTAGCACCCTGTTGTTGATAGGGCGCTAGTTTTATCTCTGCTTTTTTGGCTTTTAAAGCCAAAAAGGCAGAGATAAAGCCCTTGTTGATATGCCCCTAATTAGGTAATTTATAAATTTCAGCATTTTTCAAACTGTGGTTTGTTCCGCTATTAATTTCTTTTTCGTTTTGCACATTGCAATGTATTTACTTTGTTTGAGCACTCTGGTAGGTGGCTAGAAAGCTCTAATTTGTTCTTACCATCAACATAGTGGTTTAGTAGTTTTGGCCTCCTACGCTATCATCTAGTCATAAACAGTATTTCCAATTTTCAAGAGAATTATAATACACAAAGGACTATGCAACAAAACCCAGAGGGTTACTCGTTTTAATGTTAGGTTATAGCCCTTTTGTGGGCCTGCATTAAATGCCATCATCAATTCATGATCTTAAAATACCATGCCATGGCTTAATAAAATTAGAGCCAAGCTAAACCTATTTTCGTCAATTCTACATTTGAGAAAATAGGAAAAAGTAGTGGGGAAAAAACTCAACTCTACTGCACCGCTGTTGCCTACTTTCATCTGTTACTGGTAGATGTAGAGTCTGTCAGATCAAAAGCAACAATTAGTGACCTCTTTTTCCTCCTTCATGTTTTCTAATTCTTCCATCTAACATGCCTTTTACTCTTCATTGTCTCACTTAGCCCCTCTGCTGACTGCCAAATGTCCAAAAACATTCATGAAAAGAGAGGTTGTGGGTGGATGAAAATATAATTTCTTTGGGTTTTACCACATTCATATGAATTCTTAAAATGAATATATTATTTATCATGTAACCAGGCTCCACAAGAGCCTTTCTATCATTTTCTTAAACATAGTATATTTTTATCTCAACAACTACCTCATTCTGAGTCGCTCTACTATGTCCTTCACTGTTCCCCCATTATCTGTCTGTAATGTATCAATTGCTTACTTGCCTTCCTAGAATCCACCTCCTTTTCACATCCATCTTCCTTACCAATTATGCTTTATAATCTCATCTCCCACCTATAATCCCTGACCTTTTCTTTCACCATTTTATTTATAATATACTGTTTTATTCACAGGTTCACCACTTTATGTCACTCGCTATCCATTCCACCCCCCCCCTCCCCCCACTCTCCATTGTCACATCTCTTGGTCTAGCTTCACTCTCCATTTCTACAATGTTTTCGTCCTCTCTCAAAATTCTCACTTATCCACCTCTCCCTTCATCTTTCCTTGACTCCCTTCTAACAGTCTTTCTACCCACTGTCTTTTTTGCATCTTCTATGTGTTTCCTTCCACTCAACATCTACCAACATCTTCCATTTCAAGGTACATTCGTTTTGTTTGTGAGCTTTTGCAGGTGACCCTCTAACACCCACATATTTTGTTGTTGTTTTCGCAGTTTTTGACCCTTATGCTAACATATTGTCAGAGAAGTTCTCTCCAGCACTCAAGAAAACAATAATATACAAAGAACTTTGCTCATTATTCCCTGGTTTCCATATGATTAACTAACCCAGGGGAGCTTTTAAACATTTTTGCCCATAAAGTATTCCTGTTGTACAGTTAGTGCTAATTTATTTATGATACACACATTTTCTCCAGACATCAGCTTCCTTCTCTCATCATTCTCACTTAATTTCCTTCTTCTCTCAAGCTTTATTTTCTCCTATCCTCAGTCCATCGCTCCTTGCTTCACTCCTGTTTATTTCTCATTTCCCCATGCTGTCTGATTCGATGACTTCCCTTCTCTCCTTTATTTACACCTCATCTACTCCTTAAATTGTGTCACTACTTCTTTCCTTAACTCCTCCCTCCCATCCAGGGAATCCTTTTTATTTTCTTTACGTACATCTTTTCATATTTTTACATACCTCAACATATCAAAATGTTAAATTTGTCAGACGTACAATAGAATGTTGTGTACAGTAGAAACTATTGTTTTATTAAGCACGTCATTAAAGTAAGGAATATTGGCATAGGTTAAACCCTTTGTAGGGGGTGTTTTTTATTAGGACTTGTCCTCAAAGAAAGATATCTCAGACTGGTACATTCTTATCTCCAAACAACTTTACAGTGTTTGTCTTTGAGGAGGGACTCGAGTAGAAAATGAAGTAAAGAGATATAGTTGGAATTTGTGGACAAGAGTTTGGCAAGACTTTAGGGGAACTTAAAGAGTATCTCAATACTCCATTATCAACTGCCACTGAGCAGAACCTATCAGATACGTATTAAATAGGGGTGGGCGGAATTTGCGAAATTCACTTTCGCAAATTATCGCGAAAATGTTACAAAATCTCCGCAAACACGCGGAAATATCACGAAGATGCGGAAGTTTTTTTCCCGCCCATTCGCGGTATTTTCTGCATGGTCGCGGCTTGCCAACTTACCCATGTGGTTGCTCGCGGGCGCGGCCATCTTGTTTTCACTTGTCTCGCGGTGCATGATCGTGAGAAGAAAGACGTGATCGCGCGACGAATGACGTCACTACGGGCGCGAACTGTCGCGAGACAGCGCAAATGGCTACCAACAATCCAACATCTCATGGAGAACGCGAACGGATTGGGAAAACTTGTCAGCGAACGCTGGAATTCAGGTAAGGCGATCGCGCGCACGCGAGAATGTATTATTTTACAGCGCGAGCAAGCAAAAAATTTCCGGTAAATGCGGATTGCGGAAATTTTGACATTTTCGCGCTCTCCGCGGAACGCGAAAATGTCAAATTATCGCAATTTCCGCGACCGGAACAGAATTTTAGCCCAGGCCTAGTATTAAATGGGCAGTTATATTTTCTCTACTTCAAAGGCACTGCCTTGCTGATAAAAAATCAGATATTCTCTGGAGGTCTCTTGGCCTATGGAGCAGAAATGGAGGGAATGCATTCATTTCAAAACAGGAGAGGAACAAGCCGGCCTTGTCCACATGTATTAAAGTGGTGGTGAATAATTCACATCCTTGGCCACTGCAATATTAAAAATATATTTCATGTGGTGACTCTATTGTTTTGCAGCGTGCCGCATGGGTAGGGGCGCCATTCAGGCGTGGGAGTGATTCTCTTTCAGCACAGCACTGCTGGCCTCCAGGCTTGTGCTTCATCTCAAGTGTGATGGAGGCTCTCAAGGCCCAGCTACTTGAGCGCCGCAAGGCCTTGGCACATTTTCCTGCAGTCCTTCAACTTGTGAGGCTTTTGTTCTTTACAAATGAATGCGGTACTGCAGGTGACTGGCCTTGCGCGACTTGCAAAATGAGAAGCGTGTGCTCCTCGCTAGCTCCATCCCCTCTCATTCCACAGGCTCATTTCTGATCAACTCTACTCCCCATGTTGGGTTTTTCTCAGTGTATTACTCTGTATTCTACTCTGTCTTACCAAAGGCTGGCCTTCTCATTAAGTACTGAAGGCAATGTTCTAACAGCGACAGTAGGCAGAAGTTATCAGTAGAACAGTCTCAATTCTTAGCAGAAAATTATTTTAGGTTTGCTCTGTGAGACCGCTCTAGCTGTTTCGCCAGACTATTCTGTTTTTCCCCTCAAAAATCCATACATAATAAACATATTTGGTCAGTTGGCTTCATCCATTAGCCTGTGAAGCTGTCATTCATATTTTGCTTCTGCCCACTTACCGCACGCTGAATGGGGCAATCTGTCATCTCACTTTACCCATCGCACTTGCATCACTGGAGTATTGATTTTTTCCACCAAAAACATTCAGAATAGTCATACATAAAGGGGCTTTTGGTCAGTGGGATGTATTCACTGGTCTGTTAAATTGCCATTCCCATTTGGCTTCTGCCCACCTGCAGCATACTGAAGGGGGCAATGGGTCAGCCCACTGTACTCATGGCTCCCTTCACCATGAGTGATTGCACAAAACCTGTGCACATTGTTCACATCAACCTAAAAATAGCTCATTTTTGTCCAATGACACACCTTGTTCAAAGCGTGCTTCATTTTATTTAGTTTTTAAATTAACTTCAAATACTGCCCATCTTTTTCCAATGCAGTTGGTTGCCCAGTTAGATGGTGACTTATTTTCTGTAATTAAGGGTCTAAATGACATTGTAACATCGCTGTGCTTGTAATTTGAATGTTTGTTTGGTGGTGATTTATTATTATTGGTGTCTCATTGTAATTAGAATCATAAAACTAATAATAACACTACTACTACTACTTCTTTTACTACTACTACTAATAATAATATTAAATACCTAGCATGCCTGAAAACAGGAACTATCTCAGTGAATGTTTTTTAACTTTAACATTTATATTTTAAGCATATTGCAACCATATATAGGTGGCTAAATAGCTTTTTGGTCATTTTATTGTATTATTTTAATTTAATTTTCATTTTATTTTGTGAAATATCCTTTGATGTAAAAAAAAATAATGATAATATCCATTGTACCAGGGAAGGCTAGACCTGTTTATTTAGGCCAGACACTTACCAAGACCTTTTGATTGTACTAGAATTTAGTATAAAATCATCCATTGGTCTGTGGGTCATTAACATTGTCTTTCCATCCACTACAGCATACAGCATGGGGTAATTGGGCAACCAGCTTAACTCATTGGCTAACTTCAGTTTGAATGATGCCATTCCACCGTTGCACAAGAAGCACATCCGCACATGAAGTAGTTCCCTTCAGTGAGCGTGACTAGTATGTATGGTAATGTGTGCTTTTTTAGATCAAAATTTGTTTGCTTTTAGTCAATGTTATCTTTTTTACTGGCCAGGGCCCGCTAGTTCTCTCAGCATTAGCATTTTATGAAATCCATGGCTTAACAAGCATTGGTAAAGCTAAAATACTGGACAACAGTCGCCAGACCAATTGGCTTCTCCAATACTTGTGTAAAATGTATTCTGTTTTTCAGAGATAACTGGAAAAGTGTGCTTTAAAAATTCCATATTTTCCTTTTTTTCTTTTTACAGAAACTCCGAAGTCCTTCACAATTGTTTCTGCAAATGATATTTTGCACCATCTAAAAACAAATCTATAAATTCTGAACAAGGTATATTTCTGTGATATTTTCCTAAAAAATATTTGGCAAGACCCATACAACCTGTCTCTAATTGCATAAGTTCACCTTTTTTCAAGGTAGTAGGAATTTGGAAAACCTATTCATGCAGCATAAAAATATGCAATACGTGCTGAACTCTATTTTGTCATTTTAACTCACATTGATACAAAAGGAATCGCAGCACTATGGAATAAAACCAAGCGTGGTAAGAGTGAAAAGTATACACATTCACCAGATGCTGCTAAAATGTTATTTACCATATACACAATGTGTTCTTCCATGGAAGCACAGGGGCATCATTGTGTTAACATTGTCCATTTGAAATCGCAGATTTAAATAGTTTATGAAAAACGTCCAACGATGCACTCAGCAGAAAACATGCCTACTTATGCATACCTAATGTAATAAAAGGTGTGTGATTTTCTCAGTTATGTTTTAGAACTGGTCTTCAGTTTTCTTTTAATTCTGTTTCAATACCATGGGCCCCTGCAAGGACTTCAGAGCATTAAGAAACAGCCTTGCAGAACAGTATTTAAACTACAAATGTGCAATGTAGGGGTTTTACTAAGAGGCACTGTTAGATGCAAGTCAGCAGACCTTTGAAAGAGATGTAAGATGGCTGATATTTGTGTACCCTGAATGCCCTCTTGAAAGAACCGTTGCTTAGAGGCCAGTGTCTCTGGTGCTACATACATTTGCCCAAATGACGAAACAAAGCATGTTTGTGACCAAAGAGGATTCCTTATTCCCACCAATAGTCAATTCTGTTTACATTTGAGAGGGCGTCTTTAATGCTGTAGACAAAAAACTTTCATCAACGCATTAAATGCGGGCATCCATACTATCTGGCGAAACGTTTTCACGGGATTCTTGCTAGTTTAACTCCTGAATACATCAGTCATATGAAATGTGACCAGTCAACCTTTGAAAAGTGCGGTGGTACCCGGTGCGGAAAATTTCTTGTCACCCATGGCAAAAATAACATATTTTTGACATTTTGTCTCTCCCCTCAGTGATGACACCCGGGGCGGCCCCCACCCACCGCACCCCCTTCCTATGCCACTGGTAAAGTGCCTGCCGCTGTGCTGCGCGATACGAGGCATGTTTTTGGTAACTTTGGATCCGTTTCACCTGGAGACATTTCCGCTGTTCAAATTTGCAATTTCTGCTGAAGGGGTTGAATTGTCTCGCAAGTGCAGTAAACCTAAAATTATGCGGGTAGTGCTGCAACCATACAGTTGTGTTTTATTTTCCTAGTTCTGTCTAAAATGTATTTAGTGAGGGTGGGCAGAGGGCAAACAATAAAAACAATAAAAGGGAAGTAGGTCACGCAGATGGAGCAATAAAATGTTAATTCACTTAGAGTGGCAAAATCTTTGAACTTGCCTTTATCTTTCTATCCCTTGCACTCCTTCCTCTCGTAATCATTCTGCATTTAATGTACTAGGTGCCATCTCTTTTTTCTGCAGCTTATCGGTCATCAGTGTTATTCTCTTTGCTTCTCCTCTTTCCTTTATTTATCATTTTGTTTCATTCTGGGGGTCATCTGCAGTCTCGGTCCCCTTCCTTCACCCATCTTTGAACCTCCACTACATCTGTCAACAACACTCCTAGTGAAGTTCAACACTGGCTATCAACAAACCACCTTAATCTCAATCAAGATAAAACCGAAATCTTCCTCATCTCCAACAAAGAAGAAAACCCTCAAATCATAGAGTGGCTAAAAGCAATCGATGCCCTCAACGGTAATTTCACCCTGGCTAACTCGGTAAAATCTCTAGGAATCACCCTAGACCCAAAACTGAACATGACCAAACACATTAACCCCTTCGACGCGCATGACGGAACGGTTCCGTCATGCACGTCGGTTGCGCTATGCGCATGACGGAACCGTTCCGTCATGGCCCCGCCCGCGCACGGAATCTTCAGCGTGGCGTGGAAATCCGCGCCGCGCTGAAGAGGTTAAGATCTCCACGGAGAGTGCCTTCCTCAATCTGAAGCTTCTCAACAAAATTAAGCCCTTCATCCTGCCAAACGACCTCAAACAAGCCACCCAATCACTGGTGCTATCTAGACTGGACTATGGCAACGCAGTCCTCCCCGGTACAGCTCGATCCCACCTAGCTCACCTCAAAACAACTCTCAATGCAGCTGGCAGAATGGTCACCGGAGTTAAGAAATATGACCATTTATCACCCACACTCAGAGAACTAAGGCTCCCAGTCGAACAGCGTTCCAGCCTTAGAACTGCCTGCCTCACGCACAAAGCCTTGCACACAGGGAAACCGGAATACCTTGCCTCAAAACTCAAGAAAGCCGACCAGACAAGAAACCTCAGGAGCTCCAACACCATGCTACTCATACCTATGAAAACTCGCAAACAAAAAACCGCTGCAGGATCCTTCGCTGGAAACGCACCCAAAATCTGGAACTCCATCCCAGCCGATATCAGGACTATCACTTCCTTTATAAAATTTAAAAGACTCATAAATGACCTCTACCTCAACCGTGCCTTCCCGAACCGAGAACCGCCGCCGAAATGCACAAGCCTGCACTCTGCAGCCCCTTGACAATGTTCCACCACAACCTACCTCTTCCTGCACTCTGCAGCCACTTGACAATGTTCCACCACAACCTACCTCTTCCTGCACTTTACAGCCCCTTGACAATGTTCCACCACTACCTACCTCTTCCCCGCTCCCCGACCCCCTCCTCGTTTACTCCTCCCGGAATGAGGTTTAGCCCAAAACATGGCAACACTTTGTTTAAAAATATTTTTTTTTTCCTTGGTTCGTTTTTTATTTAATCATATGAGTGTTAATTGCTCTATTAAATTTATGTTTGACAAATCAAAAAGTTTGCTTTCCCTCCTCCCAGCGGCTGCTGCAGAAAGTAAACAATGCTCATCTACACACTGTTTGCCTTCTGTTCTGGGCTCTGCCTTTACCACCTTTGAAGCCAGGGATGCAAAGGCAGTACCATGGGTCACAAGAGGCACCTTAAAGATGTCCATTGGTTGTAATATCTTCTTCTCCATTTGATCCAAATATTATTATTGCAAGCAACTGAGATTGGCTTCCTGTGCTGACATTCCAGTCTGCTAAGATTGACAACAATTATAATGACAGTAAGCTTTATTTACAACGCGTTTTATAAACACAAGTACAATTCTCTTCATCTTTTAACAATAATAACTTGGATTTTCATATAACAATTCATACTGCTCTTTCTTCATAGATTTTAAAACCATTGTGTCACTATTACCCATTTCAATGGTACTCAATTTACTAACCTTGCAAGAATTGGGTCATAGACCCCATAGGCATCCAGTTTTTCCAGTACCTAATTGAGGTCTACATAATTGCCAACCTGGGAAGAATTAAACTATAAATTGCCCTTTCTGAAATTGAATTTATGACATGCAGGTCACATAAAATGTTATCATTGAAGATTTGAATTAGCCAACTATCTCCCAGCTATGTCTTTCCTCTAGTAATGCTGGTCCCTGCATGTTTACTAACTCATTCAGAAACACACCCCTCATCAATTCTCAAATTTAGTGCATGTTTCATTACTCATATTTCATGACTCCAGAAGTTGTAAAATACGATTTTCGAATGTCCACTAGTGAATATATCTTCACATGCCAGTGAGTACTGGGAAGAGGTAGAGGGCCATGTTCAATGGTAGGTATTCTGCTGAGCCTCCAACAAACAAAGTGAGTGACCAAACAAATGACCATGGGATGGTGGGTGGGCTTCTTCAACAGAGAGGTCCTCCCTGGTTTTACTTGGCCCATTTATGAGGAGGGTAGCTTTCTCTAGGTCTTGGAAGAACTGAAAATACATGTTAATTGAACTTCTATAGGACACATCTGGTACGAATGATGGTGTTAATTGTCTGAATGATATGTTGTTGCTTGGCTCATTGGAAGTTGCGCTGGCTTGTGAATATAGGATCGCTTGACTGTTCGCCACCACAAGTCCCTGGGCACTATAGGATGTACATTACCACATGTTTTCTGCCTCTCTGGAGTGTTTGTTGCCACAAACCACAGGGCTCTATGGAATGTATATTGACACATTCCAGTAAAGTCAGAAATTGGCATTATAAGACCCCCAAGCACTATGGAATGTGGGTTGCTTCCCTGCTCTATGGATTGTTTATTGGTGCATGGTCCTGTGGATCATGCAGAATGGAATGTGACCCCAGAAGACTGGCGTGTCATGAGTGTGAAAATTGTGGCATTGAAGCAACCTCTGCACTGAGGTTATAAGTCAGGTACCTTGCTATTGTATTTCATGGTAGTGAGGTGTCAGCATGTCTGAAGTTATTTCAGTACATTGGTGTGTTCGGTTGTGGTATATCGTCTAGTTGTCAGATTTCCATTTTGAGTTGTGTCTGTGTCTCATGTCAGCCAGTATGATGGTGTTACATGTGTTAATTAGTTGTAGGTTTTATATGTATGTATTATGTTAGTTTTGTCCATTTGAAAAGCCACTGTGTCCTCTGCAGCAGTTCTTGGCAGTAGCATGGAGTCTATCGTAGGGTGCTTACTTTGTTTATGCTTGTTGTGGGCGATTGCTTGAGTGAATTAGATTTTTGGGGGTTATGATTACCTGTTGATAGTGGTTTCACGATATGTTTTTGGGATCTCAATGGTTTTGGCATGTTGCAATTTGGTAGCAGAGGTGTAACACAGGGCCCTGCAGCAAGGGGTCCCCCAACCATTCCAGGGCCCCAAACCCTTCAGAGAGGCCACATTCTGCCCAAGGCCAATGAATATTTGTGAGATATGGGAGACTAAGAGCCCTTCACCACATTCTGCAGGGTGGCCCCATCATTTTACATTATGCCACCGTCTGGCAGTCTAGATGCGTCATGCGATGGACGTAGCTAAATTGAAATTTGAGCACGAGAAATAAATGTAAGATGCAAAACTGTGGTCTTAATTAAAGAGCCTTACATCACACAGCATCTGAGACTTTTATTTCACACATTCACCCCATTTTTCTGGTCTGGCACTTAGCTCACCTGTCCCCATAATCACCGCTTACAATACATACGTAGAAACAATAGTTACCTCCCAGCGTGGCAGAGATGAGGATGTGTGTGCCGTATTTCTTGATGATGGTGTCAATGAATTGTTGCGTGGTGGGCCTCCTGCCCAGCAGGCGGATGCTCCTCTGGAATTCAGGCATCAGTGGTACGGGGTTCCGGTGCAAATCCTTGCGCTCAATGGCTGTGTTCCTAACCTTCCAACGGGCAAACTCCCTGCAAGAACCAGCAAAAAGGGCCAAAACTCAGGGTCAGAAACAATCTTTGACAGGGCATCTGAGTGAAGAGATCCACGTATGAGGGAGAACTGTCTGGGTAAAGGGAGATGTGTAGAGGACTGGCGAGAGAGGCATAAACTTAAGGAGCAAAGGAGATAGGGAGAGAAAATAAAGACTGAAGATGAGGGAAGCCTGAAGGAAACATAGGAGTTAAAAGAAGTGAGATATTATGAGAGGAAAGGCGGAACCTATATGAAGCAACAGAGGTAGACTTAAGAATGATAAAGAGAGGCTGAACAGAAAAGCAGATAAAGGGAAACATCAATATACACATAATGGAACAAATGCAAAAACAGACAAGAGATGAAGGAGTTAAGAGAAAAGAAAACAGGAAAGGCAGAAGATATGAATGGGCAAGAAGACTAAAGAACCCCTTCGAAGTGGAAGAGAAGTAATGGAAATGAGGAGTCAAGAGTGAAATGTGATGGAGGGAACTGTTTGGAGTGATAAAGAAGACAGGACAGGGCAGACTAATACATTTGAAAACATGGGAGAGTAAAGGGAGATAGAACACAAAATGAATGCTAGCTTTAAAATATAAATAAAGGAGTAAACTGGGGTCTGAAAGAGTAAAGAAATGGGGGGAGAGATACAGAGAAAAAGTGGAAATGAAAGCGTAGAAGATACGCTGGAGAGAATGGTTTATGTGATATTTACATGTGGACATCATTATTCACATTGGAATGTAAATCTATTATGTAATACATACACATTGTTAGCAATTACAATACAATCAAGAGACTCCGTGCAATGCACAAGTGTATTGCTGGCATTAACATAAGAGCACAAAGCTGAGACCTTGAGGAAACAAGTAGGACAGAACTCGGAGAAACAGCTTTATCTGATTATTCCGCATCCAAGAGATGTGGACAAAGGAAAGTTGAACTTGTGTTAAGGTCCAAGGCTGGTAAACAGAGAGACGTGGAAAGCAATCCTTGGGTGTTAACAATGGGACCGAGAGAAGAACACTGTCTGATGTCTCCAAGGCCACATAAATATAACAGCAGTAAACACATAGAATGGCAAAGTGGGATATTATTAATTATTTTTTTTTTTAGCTAAAACAGGTTTATGGCGAATCTTCAACTGCAGTAAACATATCTAAAGCCAATGTGCTGTGGCATTTAAAATACACCATGGTAGATTTATAAAAAAATAGTGCAACGCAGAGGAGCAACCAGATTTGGGACAGAGGGAAAGGCAGCGCAGAGCCATATTTATTAATATGGCCTGCTGCCGCTCTGTTTCCCTGTTCCGCTCAGAATGCATGCTTGCATTGTGATGTATACGAGTGTGACCGAACCCTGTTCGGTCGCATCGTACTAGCAGGGCCGTAACTGATGACAGCAGGTCGGTCGGTTACGGCTCCTGACCGATGTCGGATGGACCTGAGTCTGTCCGACATCGGAATCGGCAACTTAATGTGTCATACCCTGGGCCATTGCAGTAATGTGATTTTGGGGCTTTGGCATTTTGTGTATAATTATTGATTTGCTGCACTTGTCAAATATTCCATTTCCTTCTGCACCGTTTTCAAATTTTAACAAAAAATTAGCATCCAGCTCAAAGGATCCAAAGTTACTAAAACCTCTACTGCACATATTGCTGCACAATGATGGACTTTTGTGTACAGAGGCAGGTCACTTACAGATGCAAATTGCTGCGTTCAGGTGTTAAGCCGATACTAATGTTGTGAAAGATACTATTAGATCTGTAAAGTTTTTCACCTACACTGATGCTGCTCTTGCCAATATTCTGAGAGGCACCAAGGGCGGTGAGTGAATTGTCGAAGGTTCTTAAGGTTTTGCTGCACCTGATTTTTACAGAAAAATGTTTGCTAAACAAGCAACTGGTGAGGGACCTGACCAAACAAACCTCAGACCATTTGCTTCTTTAAATGTGTTTGTGTGCCTGTGTACGTGTGCATGCATGCGTACATGCAGAGAGAGGGAGAGAGAGAGAGAGAGAGAGAGAGAGAGAGAGTGTGTGTGTGTGTGTGTCTGTGTAGGTAGGTTGGTAGGTAGGTACTTGTTTCCCTTGCCTTCAATGACAGCATACTGGGCAGACTGATGCAGCAGGACCCTAGATCTTCAGCTGTTGCTCGCTGGCTATTGAAGCCGAGGCTCTGCAACAAGAGCATCCTTGCATCCTGTCACAGCACAACCGAAGAGCACTGAGGAGACTCTCTGCGATCGGGAATCTTCACCTAAGCACCTGGGCCTGTATTATAGATACAATCCCTGGCTTCACTGAGCGCAAACAGGGATAGTGTGCCCTATTGCAAATAATGTGCTGCCCTCAGGACAGACACGGACTGGTGCTGCCCTAGGGGCATGGAGCAGCTGACTGAAGCAGCCAGTTCGTCTATCGCTGTAGAGGCACCACCTGCCTGCATTTAAAAGAGGGGACAGAGATCCCCCTGTAGGTGGGGACTGTGAGGGACTGCACATAACCGCATGGGGATGTCTGCGTGTCCATGGGATCCCTTTTCATCATTCAAGATGGCTGCTATAAGGGGGAGCACTGACAGTGTGCCACCTCTTTTGTGACACACTGTTACTCTGCCTTTTAAGGGTCTGTTTGCCTTTGGGCTCGCATCTGTAATAGGGTACACAGGCAAAGTCATTCCCTCATTTGCATGAGGCCATGCTCCCAAGACAATGAGGCAATGCCCCTTCAAGACAGAGCTCATTCTAATGTGCATCACCACTATCAGTATTCCATAGGGGGCCTCCCAAGTGTCTGGGGCTCCTTCTGAATTACCATATTGGCTCAGGGGCGCTCAAAGTAGGTGCACACCCCTGTTGCGCCCCCACAGAGCCATCCATAATAGGGCCCCTGTGGTGCTTTGGATCCAGAGGAAGCACTGAGCCTTATATACAGAATTGTGAGGTTTTGGGATGTCCTTTTTTCCACTCCTTCTGGCGAGAGCGGCAGTGGTCTGGGTGGCGCTTTGCATTTCGTGTCTAAAGCAGGTGTTTTAGTTCTCCTTGAAGCGAGACAGTGAAAGTGATAAAGCCAGGTGCTGATAGGAAAGGAAAGCTTTACAAATAAACGGCAGGTTACAAGGCCTTACAGAGAATGTATCTGAGGGTGGTTTCCATACAGAGGCAATGCAAATATGTATGTCCTTATGAGGCGGTGTACATCCATATGAGGGGGTGTTGTGATCTACCAATGGCCATAATGTGCTACAGAGAACTGTGCGGTACACACTCAAGTGCAAAGCAGCATTCAGGACTCGGTTAGATGGAAACATGTTAACTCTAGGATGTAGGTGCATTCTCTACAGAGCGTTCTCCGACGTACGAGTGACTGACACGTTTGCAGGTTACAAGCAGCTGTGTTAACACAGTGGATGGACGCCGCGTATTTTCCTTTAGAAGCTGACAAAATTGAAAGGCTCGCTTGACAGTCAGTCTGTCTCGCCTTTTGTCAGAGTTGTGTCAGCTGTGCGTAGTCCTTTGCTGGTTAATGGGGCTCATCATCCAACTTGCTAGATTCAAACTGCCATGGAAGCTGAATCATACGTTTTTATGGCCCTAAAATCCCTCTCTCTTGTTCCAGAGCAGCTACTGGAGTTTTACGTCACATCCGCTCCACGGACACTTGTAGTGGGGAACGAGCACTGCCAGCCTTCTGATCAGGGCACACAGGCTCAGCAACTCCCCCTTCAATAATAATTTTAAAGGAATTGATTATTTAGGAACAGATTTTCAGAGCATATGTGCACCCTCAGATCGGTACATATATCAATAACATGCAGTCTAAGATGTCTGTGTCAAACTACCTTAACACTATATTTTAGGCCAGTTTCAAAGCTGAATGTCTTCAGAACTCGAGGAGGTGGACTGCACTTCTCTGAGGAAATGTGGCAGTGCACTGCAAGATGAAGACAGGAAAATAGAGGAATTTGACAATCATTGTTTCGCAAGTTTAAGAGAAAGATTCAAACTTAAGGAATACCAAGAGAGATTAGTCACTTACAGCAGAGATACAGCTGTAAGGACAGTGAGGTGCTCGGTTCTTGTAAATCTGCTAACGTATTCATTTGAAAAAGAAAGAGTATCTAATGTAAACACTGAATAAATAATAACGTGGCAATTGTATGTGAATCAGTGGTGACTTTACTGGTACCTCAGTCCTCCTCTGCAGTTACACATAAATGCCTCCAAGGGAGTTGGTCTCCCTAGTTTATGGAACAATGTCTGCGCGCCTCATCCTAGAGGCCCGTGAAAGATCAGGGCTGTGGCTCTCAAAGATGGACTCTGAGAGAGAAAGGCTGTGGGGAAGGAAGCTCGTGGGGAGCTATGGGGGAAGAGAGAGATTGGCACAGTAAAGGCAAACTATGGGGCATATTATCAAGACAGGCGATAAAATTATCGCCGCTTTAGCGGCAGAAAACTGCCGCTAAAACGGCGATAAGTGGCTTGATAAGATGATGTATGGAATTCCAATTGAAGCTCAGGTTAGATGTCCTTCACATCTAACATGGGCTTCAATTGGAATTCCATAGAGCATATTATCAAGCCCATTATCGCCGTTTTAGCGGCAGTTTGCTGCCGCTAAAGCGGCGATAATTTTATCGCCTGTCTTGATAGTATGCCCCTTATTTTTTAAACAATAGAAAAACATAGTCCTCACCATGGGGCATATTATCAAGAAACGGCGTTAACATTATCGCCGCTTTAGCGGCAGGAAACCCTTATGCCCTTGAGAATTCCCATAGAAGCCCATGTTCTGGTGTCAACATGGGCTTCTATTGGAATTCTCTGCGGCATATTATCAAGTCCATTATCGCCGCTTTAGCGGCAGTTTTTTGCCGCTAAAGCGGCGATAATATTAACGCCGTGCTTGATAATATGCCCGCAAGTTTTTGTGGCCCTGAAGTATGTAAACAATGATAACCACCAATTTGCAGAATTTGGGAAAACACTGGAAAATACCTACTGTGGTTTACAAAAAATACACACTGAAACCGGAAACCATGGCAGAGGTAGACCCCACTCCAACACCACTAGGAGGACACACACATTCCTCTCTTGGTCTAGACTTCTGATTAAAACCCTGTTCTTGACCCACAGAAATCCCCAGTTTCATTCACCGCCTTCTCTGAGAAGGTGGTTCATGGTCTAGATAGAATGGCAGACAGATGCACTATTCCATTTCATTTCCAAATTGATTCAGCCTCCAAGGAAGGATAAAAAACAGTGAAATATTAGAGCTATCGTGCAGTGACAGGCAGCCAGTGCAAGGACATTTGATCTTACCCTCTGCCCTGACTGACTACTGGAAACTCTCAATCAGTCCGAAATAAGGCAGCATTTTAGTCTGTATTTGAAATAAGGCAGAATATTGGTCTAAATCTGAATGGAAGTGGGACGTCAGAAAGAACTGAAGCCTCAGAAAATTTAAGTTTTCTTTTTTTTTTGCTATTCACAAACTACGAGTGGAGTTTTTCGTGTAGTATTTTTACATCGGCAGAAACTGGCCTATCCTTTAATATGCATGTGGAGTTAGGAATAGTAAACCTAAACTTACTTACATGCGCCTACCTTCTTGATAGTGTTCTCCTTGATTTTTTTACCATCACATTTGGCCCCACAATTGTCTTGTCCTCGATACTCTGTCATTCAACCAATCTTGTCGGACATGGTTACTATTAAATCTCTAACCATGCTAGTAGTTCAGGATGATTTTCATGGAACATAAGCAGAACCTATTACAGGAAAGGTTGGAGATCCCTGGATTAAAGTATTGAAATAATCAATGGACCAAGATTATTGTTGTTGATTTGTTCTCTGTGAACATCCCACTATGGACCAGTTTTTTCCTATCATACCCACACTGGGCAGGCCCTGCATCAAGACGCTCTTAAGCCGGAAATGGCAGGATCGTTCTTTATGTAGCTATCAGCAGTCCTATAGAACACAGTGACATGGAAGTGATGGTGCACTAAGGAGTGTTATAAAAGTGAGAATCAGAAAAATCCAGAATAAGAGCAAAACTGCCGTATGAGAATTAATGTCAGGTACATATATTGTAAATTAAGATTTCTTTCATTGGGCTTTTAAAATTATACAGGAATAGGTGTGTGGTCATGTCTGACATGTCTATGCTTCACACATGCACAGTAAAATCACTTATAAAGGTCATCCTCGGACGTATATGGGCATTATAAGTCATGATATTTCAAATATTGTTACCTCAAGTCTAGTTTATCTAGCGCTTGTGAGTTAGACCTGTACAGGTCTCACAGGTCAGGTGTACGTTGCAAGTTCACAAGGCATGTACATATAAAACAGGCCAGGTCTACATATGTAACGTAGAAGAGATCTGTGAAGGTATTGCAGCTCACATCTGTACAGGTATCTCAAATCACATCTGTTCAGGTATCGCAGGACATGTCTATGTAGGTTGCCCTAGGGCATACCTATAAGGGTTATCATAGGTCAGACCTTTAAAGGTTATAGTGGGTCAAGCCTATGAAGGTAATAAAGCGTGATGCATGTTGACGTCAGAGCACCTCTGATAACTTTCAACCTGCAATCTTCACGATATCCATAAAGACGTGCTAGATGCTGCTCTTGAGATTTTTGTACGGTAGTTTCTTATCTGTAAACTCTCTTGTTAAAATTTCTGTAGCAGAAGAAGAAGACATGGCGACCATGTAGTAAGGATCTCAAATGGTTTCAATCTCTCCAAGGTACTCCTTGTTATTGTACAATCCACCAGAGATTGGTTTGCTGCTAAATCCCGATCTCGTACCTCCCTACCTCACATCAATCTCTCTCTGAATCAATGTTCCGTACTCACTCTAACATGGCTCTCCTTTCTCCACCCATTTGCTGTAGAGGCTGCTGAAGCACCCATCTGTCCTTCTTCTCTGGACACCCACCATCGTTCAGCAGTCCATGGATTTAGCTATATCAGGACCCTACATATATTAAAAGATATAAGCGTTCATGGACATCTGGAAGCTAATGTTGACCTGTTGGGAAGGTGCTATTTTCGTATAAAGTTACCAAACGTAGACAATCTTTTTGTATTTGTAGCATCTATTTGTCAGTATTAAAGGAGAATCCCTCCAAGCATTTCTGCATATGTGAAGTTAGTGAGAACCTTTACTCATACTGCACACACCATGAACTGAAACACTTGTAAGAATTGGGATGAATGAGAGGACTGTGCCAGTGTTTGTGAAAGGTGGTCACGTGACAACAATGCACTGAAGTCTTTCCACCTGTCAACCATCATGCCTCAAGCTGCTCAGATGAATGAAACAGCACTTGACTTTATAATAAATACACATCAAACCAGATGTTTGTCCAACAATAGGAAGACATAGCTCGACAGTGAGCAATGTTGTGGCTATAGGAGTTGCGGGAGTTGCGGGAGTGATAGGCGGATAGAGTTTGAGGGTAGACAGCGCTGAGTCCTGAGATGGTGTTTAATCTCATCAGCATTAACCCTGCCCGGCATGTAGAGTAAAATGGCTGTCATGAGGGTCATACATACTTTGTGTCCTTTCACATACATCCTGAGAACAAGTGGCAAATCGAGGCATAATATATTTCATCCTACAATTTGCATATAGTTCCAAAAACAAGAGAAATGATTTGGTGCTTTTTAAGAGAAAGATCAGATTTATTGGAGAACATAGTTTATTTGCTAAATCAGTGTACATTCATGGTAATAGGTCATGGCTAAGGTTTTTTTTGAAAGAAAGTAGCACCCTCGCCTGGTGGAATGCGCCATTATTGTATCCACTCCTAATAGTAGTTGTGTTTTCTTTAGCCCCAGTGAATTCCTGGATGGTTGGGAGCTCATGTATTTAATCTCCAAAGTAAGAAATAACCTTATTTCAGATCATGCACTGAAATAGCATCCTAGTATCCTAGTATCCACCTGGTTTTTAAAAGACGTGGTGACTGATGTATTGTTTAAAACTACTTTGGCGTAGATAGTACTTTATTCTAGTCTTCCCAAGATAAAGTTAAAAAGACAATAATGTGGGTAGAATGTATCCCTTGTATTCTTAGGGCAATATGTTTCAGTCAGTTTACAAGTCCAAAGCAGTTCAATGGCCTTCTTCAGGCGGTAAAGACACCGTCTACTGAATACTTGACAGTGTAAGGTGTGTAGGTGCAGTTTAGTGCTTGTAATGAAGCATATAAATAAAACAATATGGATATATCCCCAGTTTGAAGATTCGTCAATCTGATTTGTTGTTGTGGCCCTAATAAATGTTCCTAGGGGGATACCCAAGGATGGAGATGGGGATTGGTTCCACCTGGAAGTACACTGGGTGTCGGTGACTGGACTGGGTTTTTAACAGAAATACCGACCGAGGTGCATAGATGTCAGACTATTAGATGACTTAGAAAAATCGTCAGACCTATGCATCAACATCTGCACATATTAGAGCTATCCGTGTGTATTCCTTCTGCCCTACATGAGGATTGTAGTAGACAGAAATGTGCTTGTGCATATTTAACTTTCTTTTTTGATAGATTTTTCACCTGGAAAATGGTTTGTCAGGCTGTGAATTGTATCTCCTTTCCCTATAATCCAAGAATGTCTCTGGGTGTTTGGACCTAGCCTTTTCTATCTTATTTGTACACTAGCTCCAGTTGCTTTGCCATCTAGAGCTGCTGTAAAAAGCAGCTGTGAATACCATTAAGAAGAGTGGGAAGATCTACAAAGGTATAACTTTACAAGTGTTCCAACAGGTGCCTCTTCACCACTTATCTGGGAACTTCTGTGATCGAAGTCTCACCGCAAGCCTTTGACTGCAGAAACTCAGCTTCCCTTGCACATTGTCCCTAGTTTGCCTCTCTGGTTGCAAATGTCTTCTGATCATGATTCTGTCAGTCAAGATCAGACATTTTCACATTCAGGCAGTGCTTAATTTGAGCCAGTGGTTGCCGTGGGGCCACCAACTCTTATTTTTGGAACAGGAACTTGTTTTTCCATCTTTAGACTTTGACCTCCAACAAGAGGTAGAAAGACTGAAAAGAAGGAAACGAAAGATGAAGAGAATGGCAGCATAATAGTGGCAAAGGGAGAAAGCTGGGAACAAAAAGAACTTGCAAGAGTGCGTCAAAGCGGCAAGAAGTGTAGATTGGTCACTGAAAGAAGCAAGAGTATCCAATCAAGACTAAACAGCCTTGGTATTCGGCAACTTCATCATTCTGCAGGCCGGCCCTGCGTTTCTGAGAAAGACTTTGGGCTCCGGCTCTTATTATTCCACAAATTAAGCATTGCTTTCAGGCGACATATTTTGCGCACATGATTGCAACATTTTGTGCCTAGAAAACACACTTAAGGACGAGGAAAATTCTGTAACCTAAACCCCTTTGCAGGCTATTAAAGACTCACAGCAGCCATGGGAAGTAACTGGTAGATATGTTGTGTCGGAAAACAAGCTGCATTGACAAGTCTTATTTTTAACTGACAAGTGTAATTTCTGAGCCTCAAGCAAAGCTCATGAAAATGTCATACTCTACGCACTGGACTAAGCATATGTAAATATTAATGTAAATAGATTTCTCTCAGTAGACGTGGATGCTGCCTTACAACTCGTCACCCACTGTAGGAAGCCCTTGATTGAGGAAATCTAACCTTAGATTAACCAATAAGTATGTGTCAAAAAGCCCCTCCCCACCTCCAAGCCTCGCTCATTGCTTGAACATGGTGTATAGCCCCCAAGCCCCATTCAACCACTCCTAAAATTATTTGCAAGTGCCTGTGGCTCTGCCTGGATGAGAGCTCATCCGTGCCCTACTGACATACAAAAATACACTTAGCCCAGTTACCATGTGTGCATTATTGGAATACGAGCATCCACGCCATTAACTGCGGATACACAACATCTGGTACCGCTGGTACCGCTCTACCCCATTCTGTCACCAGTTTCTGCTGCAACCTGCTACTACATTCTCTCTGCCACACTACAGGACGACATGCATCACTCTTCACGGGCTACACTACCCAACTCCCTTACTGTTCACTCAAACATGCACCCGTAAGCCTGTAAAGGTAAATTAACATTGCTTCGGGCCGCATGCGTGGCAGCATTGTGCCATTTAGCTGACAATGATAATATGACATTGGCTGGCTTGCTAGTTAACTTAACTGTGTATGAATGAAAATGGTGGACTGCATTTTATATAATAAGTTGAAATATTTGTATATTTTATTACATCAACCCATGCCTTGTGCTAGTTAACTCCTACCTTGAATCTTTGTGCCCCAAATCCATATAGTCCGAACGTCGATCAACTTAAACAACCACCCCCTGGACCTCATGCAGGCAGTGTGAAAAGACAAATATAAGTAAATAATTGATCTCATAAGTACATTTGATAAATACAAACCCTGGAATATAGTCGGCTACCCTCAGCCTTGGTAGAACAGTTGCAGAACCCCTGACCCTCTGGTGTTTCAGAGGGAGCAGTCCCCCGAAGAACTTTGCATGCAGCATCTTCCATCCTCAGTGTCCTGGTGGCGACGCCTGACAAGACTCCGTTAGAAGGATTATCTAAGAAGTGCTAGGGGCATGTGCTGTTCCCTAATATCTGCTGTACTTGCGCCATGAGGAGCTTGGCATCGATCCCTCTTATTATATATCAACCGCTGATATGTGCATCTGCAAACGTCTCCCTGGATAACACTGGCAACAGAAAATCAATGCGGCAAGATTTGCTTCCAGAAAGGTGAAGGATCTTAATGTAGTCAGTGTTAAACACGAGCCGGCTTTGCCAGACAAGTACCAGGGGCATCTCGAGACAGCTCTTCGTCTTGTCTGAGATTGTGTTGCATCCTACTCATGTGCAGGCGTCGGGCACACTCCACCTACGCCGAGTGGTGTAAATGCACTCGACAAGTTCGAGCATCTGCTTCTATTACAAATAGACATCTTGATGGCAACCTCAAGTGACCTCTGTGGAGAAGTAGTGAGAAGCCCCTGACCGGGAGCAAAGAGGCTGTTGGCGTATGGTGGGGCACAGATTTCTAGCAGTGAAGCAAGAGTTGGAATTGTATCACGGTCTTCTCTAAAGCGTATCATCTTTCTGCATCTTTATTTTTAGGATCAATTTATTGATCTTCAAACGGTTGCGCTGTAGATGACTGGTCTCTAGAAATAATAGTTTCCGCTTCCTGTCCGCCAGCACCCACCACAATGAAATCCTAATTGGAATTCCACATCCCTTTGTTGTGGTAGATAACCTCAACGCTATCATCTATAGAGCGAGCTTAGATGGGGCACCAAGACGCTGCAGATAGCAGTGAAGGGCAAATGCTTACAAGAAGGGAGGAACGGATTCAAGCTTCTTCCCTAGTGGGACACCTTCAGGCTATGCAATGCTATCGTCGAGTTGGGTCTATTTCTGTCTAGAAAGAACCTAGCTAGTTCCGCAGAAGATACAAGAGCTGATTTGCCCCTTCCTCGTTCATAAACAGGTTTCTGTGTGTCTCTCTGGTAAGTCTTGCTCTGTCTGACAAGGACAGGTCAAATGCTGTTAAATTAAACAACAGACCATGACCGGCTGCCAAGAAAACATCGGCCATAAAAAAGACAAATAGGAATGAAAATTATCTTGTGGCACTCTTATTAATTTGGAATCAATCAATATAGGAAATAATGGTGAGTTCAAGACATTTTTCTTCCACTCTAGGGAATATAGAAGTAATTATACAGGGATGCATATGCAGAGTACGTGTGAGAAGGTTACCCTGTATGTGAAAGTGTGATGCCAAAAATAAGTGTCCATCCAGTGAGCAAGGGTGTCCTTTCAGAATGTACCAAGGTCATGCACAGAGTGTAGACATGAACTCCTGTCCCCAGATGGAGTCCATTCACTATTATCACACTCTAGCACAAGTCCATGTCTCGCTTCATATAGGCTCCCACACTAGGGATTTTCCAGAAACACGGGGACATGATTTCCAATATAAATCAGTGGAATGTCTAGGGCAATCCATTTATAGGATAAGGTCCTGATAGTAAATGTTGGCATTACCCTTCTTCCAAAGTGGAAGGCATCACACATTGGAAGCACTCTTTTCTGTGTAGGATGTTAAATAATCTTACCAATGCTTAGAAGGTGTGAATTAATTTGTCTGGGGAATTTTCGCAGAAAATAATTTGCTGTTAATCCTCAAATTATCACATATACCCTATCCACAGATGAACAGCTGGGCAAGCTCAAAAGTTAATAAAAAAGGATGGAATACATTTTCGGAGACTAGTCATGTACCAAAATTTACGTCAGTTTAGGTCAGCTGCGGTATGTAGTCAATGGCTCTTGTGCTTACAGTCACACCGAACGGTGACATCACTTTGTGTGTCTGAGATCACACAGTATTAACTCTTTTTGTATACGCTGTCTTCCATTTGTGTATAATACTGGTTTATGGTTGTTAAGGGGGACAGTCCAAAAGATTGTGCAATACCAATGTGCCATTGATGGAAGTGGTCTGCAGTGGGTGGTGCACTGTGGGAATAGACCCATCTATATGAAACCAGAATCTCCAAACTGCACATCTAACCCTGCCTGAATTATTTAACATTATTGTAAGTGCAAATCACACATTGCATCAGTGGGGCGATGTAAAGCGGGAATCATCACAGTGGGGCAGCGATCCATTGTGAACATTCACTGAGACTCATGCTGTGCTCAGTCATTTGCTGTTTTGGGTCTGTGTGATACTGCTCACAGATGGCTACAGGAGCCACGACTCCCTCACAAGTGTATACTGTGAATAGCACAGTGCTTCACACTCACAGTTACAGCAGCTAGATAGCTCTGAATGGTAATTGCGTGTGCCACACTCCTCACATCAATAACAGCCATAACATATGTGAGTGTGCCATACTTCTCAAAAATACTTATAAGAGTTATTTTGCATTTACAACTGTCATCTCTGTGCTTGACAGTGCCACATGGTACACACCCTTCGAGCAAATATACAACTACCCAAGGCAAGTGTTAATTTCAAGATTTGGAACTCAAACCAGATCCACACGGATAATTACAATTAAAGCATTATAGTGATAACATTAAAACAACAATGCCCCCCGAATATAATTAATTGCATAATATCAAAAAGGGGGCTTCAACTAGTTATTCAATACAAATTTAGGAAGCTGTTAAAACATTTAAAAACTTACTGGCACATGCAACAACAATGCCATTTGCGATTCCTTATTAGCGAAAAATAAGGATTCGCTAATAAGGAATAGCAAAAGGCTATGCATGTAGAAATCGTTTAAAAAATAGCGATTTCTAAACATTCCTTAATTGCGACTCGCAAATTGAGAGTTGCAATTAAGGAATACCTCCCCATTCTTTCCTATGGGCCTAGAGGCCCATAGGAATGAATGGGAAGACATTCTCAATTTGCGATTCTCAATTAGAGAATCGCAAACTGAGAATGCAATTTCAAGGGTGCCAGGGTGTCAAAAGGACACCCTGTTGCACCCCTGAAATCTGCATATGAGTACATCTTGCACACACACATGCCCCAAGGGCATGTGTGTGTGTAAAATGGAACTTTGAAAAATGCACTTTAGTGCATTTTTCAAAGTTTTTGCAAATTACTATGAAGTTCAACTTCATGGTAATTTGCTCCTCCTATTAGCAAAATCGCTAATTTTTTCACTTTAATGCATTGCATTTAAGTAATCACAATTTAGAGATTCCTTAAATTGCGATTTTTGCATTTGGGATGATGCATCCCAAATGCAAAAATACCGGTCGCAAAGGGGCAGATTCTGAGAATCTGCCCGTTTGCGACCGGTTTTTGCTTTGATGCATGTGGGCCTTTGTTACAAAATATTTTAATAGGAGGAGAAAAGAATAAATGAAGGGCTTCAGCAGTTGCTCGGGCATTATATTTTAAAATTAGAGATCCTAAAAACGAATGGCGATACAATAGTCGAGCGGGACAGAGGAAAAGTGCATGGTTCAAGTCCTAATGTTTACAAATACATCAAGCACACTACTTTCGTGAAAGTAATTGGTGTGTCCATATCATACAGTTGTCAGACACTCACACCATCCACTATGTTGTAAAGGTAATTTGTCTGTGTGCAAAAGTTTTTCCACCCAAAGACTCTTAAGTCATCAACAGTTCTTTCAAAAGTGATTGTAGTGTCACTACTGTGCCCTTCGAAGAGCTACCACAATCTAAGTGGTAATGTCCTACTGCGCTTAACAATTATTCCTCCATTGTACTCGACACAAATACTGCACTGACCAGCTTCCATTTCAGCCTCCATAGCTTCCTGAAAAAAATAATGCATGCTGATGAGAGCATCACGGGGTATTGGCTAACGCGAGTTGTTTTTATCACAATGTTCTATATAGGTGTGTAAAGCAGGTCAAGCTTTCTTATAACTGTCATTCCAGTTATACAAGAGTAATATGTTCAAACACAAAATGCTGCTGACAAACTCACGTAGCTTACTACCCTTCACAACACTGATCTACACAGGCATGTCACTCACCGATCAACAACAGCTACATCCACTTCCAAGAGCAATCTATACAGCCAGTGAGTCCTTCCAGGTGCCATATACAGCAATTATCTCTCCCTTCTAACAGGGATCAATGCAGCCAGGGACTCCACCTTCCAGCAGTGATCTGCACAACCAGTGACTCCACCTTCCAGCAGTAATCTACACAACCAGTGACACCCCCTTCCAGCTGTAATCTACATAACCAGTGACTTCACCTTCCTGCAGTAATCTACACAACCAGTGACTTCACCTTCCAACAGTGATCTACACAACCAGTGACACCCCCTTCCAGCAGTAACCTACATAACCAGTGACTTCACCTTCCCGCAGTAACCTTCATAACCAGTGACTTCACCTTCCTGCAGTAATCTACACAACCAGTGACTTCACCTTCCAGCACTGATCTACACAACTAGTGACTCCCCTTCCAGCAGTAACCTACACAACCAGTGACACCCACTTCCAGCAATAATCTAAACAACCAGAGACACCCCCTTCCAGCTGCAACCTACACAGTCAGTGAGACCCCCTTCCGGCAGTTGTCTATACAACCAGTGACTCCAACTTCCAGCAGTAATCTACACAACCAGTGACACCTCTTCCAGCAGTAACCTACACAGTCAGTGACACCCCCTTCTGGCAGTTATCTATACAACCAGTGACATCTGCTCCTAATAACAATCTACACAGCCAGGGCCTCCTCCTTTGAAGAGGAATCTAGGCAGCCAGTAACCCCTCTTTCCAGTTGTGATCTACACAGCGATTTACGACTCCTGCCAACAGTAATCTACACAGCGAGTTACTACTCCTTCCAGCAGTAATCTACACAGCAAGTTACGTTTCCTTCCAGCAGTAATCTACACAACCAGTGACATCCCCTTATAGCTGTAAACTACACTACCAGTGACTCCACCTTCCAGCAGTAATCTCCACAACCAGCGACACCCCTCCCAGCAGTAACCAACACAGCCAGTGACATCCCCTTCTGGCAGTAATCTATAAAACCAGTGACACAACCTACTAATAAGTCTACACAGCCAGTTCCTCCTCCTTCTAATAGTAATCTAGGGAGCTAGTGACCCCTCCTTCTAGTAGGTATCTACACAGCGAGTTGCGATTCCTTCCAGCAGTAATCTACACAGCGAGTTACGATTCCTTCCAGCAGTAATCTACACAGCCAGTGACTCCTATTTCCAGAAGCAATCTGTACAGCTACTGACCCCTCTCTCAACAGAAGGCTATTCAGCCTGTGACCCTACCAGCTTCAAACACCAATCTAAACAGACTGTGATAATCCTTTGCAACAGAAATCTCTACAGGTTCCTGGTGGTACCCACCTTAAAGCAACAGACTCGGCAGCCTTAGACTAGACATGTCCCCATCTTTGCTGCCTTACAAAACTCATCCTTTTTTACAGCAAGTCTGTGAGCAGCCTCAAAGAATCTTCCTCTCCGTTCCACAAGCAATATCTGTAGAACTGATACGTCATTCTCTACTTTAAAAACTGAACCCTAACTATAACATCCTAAACAGGAATGCAGACCCAGGGATCATCTCCTTCCAGTAAAATAGAGAAAATAACTCTTAAAATGTAATCTGTAAGAGTAATCTATACACATGATATCGTTAATGAGAGGTGGTAAATCCACAAAATAAAATTAGAGAGAAAGAAGCACTTATGTCAACTCAGACGTTGTATTTGAGGACTAACCAACGCATAATAAACTTGACACATAACCAGCTTATAAAATCTATTCTTGTTGTACCTGCTACCTCCAGAGCCAGCAAGATCTTTCCCGCAATAAGTGCAATAAGTACATTGCAAGGCTCTTGGTCCTAGTAATTGGGTTTTAGTTCTCACCACATCTTCATCATTCAACTTCAGATCACGTGATCCATGCTTGCAACAATAACTTTTAGATTTAGCTCTTTTCAACAACAATGGTGACATCTTCATGTGAGTTACAATCTGACATAAAAGGCATGAACGTAAATAGTCTATATATTCTAAAAATCCACTGACGCTGACCAGTTGGATAATATCTATAACTAATCATTATACTCACTCTACAAGACCATTACAGATAGGAAGATACAATGTCAAGCAATCTGCTTAATTTCCCTTACTATTATTAACTCCTAAGTACCATTGGAACACAATTAACCATCACAGTTTACTGTGTCAAGTCCTTATGAAAGAATACTGTTTCCCAAAACTCTACACCCACCTCCATAATCACTCCCTGCACAGAGGAAGCTGCCTCCTATGTGTGGCACAATCTACAATAAAGAGAGTGAACCAGGCATCCATGCTGGGAAACACAAATGACCACATATTATCAAATACATGTTTACCCCACAAGCTACTAGGAACTTCACCCTCAAAGGGGGAATATTAGGGGTGGGCAGAATTTGCGAAATTGACTTTCGCAAATTATCGTGAAATTGCTCAAAATCTCTGCGAGCACACGGAACTTCCGTGAAGATGCGGAGATTGCTTTTCCCGCCCGTTCGCGATGTGTTTTTGCGTGCTTGCGGGGAAATATATCTCCAACTTGCCCATGCGGTCGCTAATGGGCGCGGCCATCTTGCTCGCGATGCTTATTTCATGTTCCAGGTCGAATGACGTGTTCGCGATCGCAAACTCTCGTGGGATAGCGCGACTGGCTACCAACAATCCAACATCTCGTGGTGCACGCGAACGGATGGGAAAATTCGTCGGAGAACGCAGGGACCTGGTAAGTCGCGACCGCGAGCACGACAACACATTTTTAAAGTGCGAACAAGAAAAATACTTCCGTTTCGCAGCAGATTGCGAACGTTTTGAGATTGTCGTGCTCTCCGCGGAACGCGAAAATGTCAAAATATCGCAAATTCCGCGAGCAGAACGAAATTTACCGACCAGGCCTAGGGAATATGCACATAATGGAATAGTTTACTCGACTGCAAGCATGGAAATCCAGCAGCGCACTCCAAAATGCACCATCTAAACAGGGCGAGCAGATTTCTTCCCATTTTCTGTACTTTGTCAGACTCCACACAAGGTCATCTAATTGGACTATGAACGAAAACCTCCTCTGTAAATGGATTGGAATTAGCACACTGCCTTTGTGAACATCTGAGGGCAATGAATAATTCAATATTTTCTGTACTAAATGCAATCAAATGCTCATCCATCCTCTTCCAGCCTCAGCAACCCTTTAAATAGCATGATGTAACTTACTGTCCTCATCACACACGACTTACCGCTCTTCCCTGCCAACCCTCACATCTTGAACCTAGACCACTTGGCACTTTCCTGTATGCCCCCACAGCCATCCATTGTGTTTGAATGTTTGGTATCAAACCCCTTCCTTGATATCACTGACAACGTACAGCAAGGCTCCAGAGCAACCATTAACCTTATTGGATAAAACCTAAACAGGTCATCCGAGCATTAGGGTGCCCAGGGCCATCTGAGTGTCTGCATTAAACCATCCAACTTCAGACATATTCAACCGTAGGTCCACCCATCACAACAAAATTATGAAATTGAGTGAGTGAGGTGAGGGAGCGAGCAAGCAAAAGAAAGAGAAAACGAGTGTATGAGAGACACTAAGGGGTGAGATCATGAGGCTAGTGTGAGCAAGAAAAACAGAATATAAAAGCGGCTGAGATGATACGAAACAGGAAGAGAGCGAGATAGACAGAGACAAAGAGGAACAAAAGATCGATGAAAAGAGCAAAGTTATGAATAGAAAGAGAATCTGATAAAGTTAGGATGCGTAGAGTACGGTGCCAAGGATATTCAGGGGAGGAGACACACAGAAGAAGACAGAAGTGAAGAAGAGAGTTGACAGTGAAATAGTGAAGACAGCAAAATAGTGAAATATTGATGGCTGTGAAAGTAAGGAAAAGGAAGGTAACGACGTTAGGGAAAAAAGCAGATGAGGTGAGAAAGAGTAAAGCGAAAAGGTTGAAAGAGAAAAACTAACAGATATAGGGGCATATTATCAAGAAACGGCGTTAAAATGATCACCGCTTTAGTGGCAGAAAACTGCCGCTAAAGCGGCGATAACGGTCTTGATAATATGCACTTGAGAATTCCCATAGAAGCCCATGTTGTGGTGTCAACCTGGGCTTCTATTGGAATTCTCTGCGGCATATAATCAAGCCCATTATCGCCACTTTAATGTTAACGCCGTGCTTGATAATATGCCCCATAGATGGAAATACATGAATTAATAGGAAGAAAATACGAAGGCAGCGAGTTCTAGAAATAGAGAGTGGAAGTCAGGCAGACTAGGGAGAGAAATGTGAGAGGGGAAGTGGTGTTGAGGTCTGTAACATATCTAGATATTTCTCATCTCTCATTAGAAGATAAACACAGAGGACAGAATTCTAGCTGGGGTATCCATCACCATTAGAGGCGAGGCGGCGCACAGCAGAGCCTGCGAGCTCTGTTAGCTCATATCTTAACCTTCGCATGGACAGCACCGAGTCCGAGGGGACCACTGCAAAGGCTGCGCCATCTTTAATAGAGCACAGCATGTCAGAGCCAATTAAAATATCTCTCGCCGAACAGATGACAAGACCAGGGGCCAAGCGTGGAAACAAATTCAGCAGAGACCCCAGGGCCACCGCTTCAGACTAAAAGGAATAATTAGGTGGGGAGACCTCCTGGGCAAGGTTAGTGGGCTAGGAGGGTGTTGGGAAGGCTGCTGCAGTCCCACATGGCCTCTTAGCTCCGGCGCTGCTGCCTGCTTCCGCACATTCAGCACACAACGGGTACCCTCCCCGGCTATGATTCGCTCACCTAGCTCAAGGATGTGCGGATACACCAATGCTGAGAGGCCCAAATTGAGCACACGCAGAGATATGCAAATATCATGAATCTTAACGCAGGAATTATGGACTGCTCAAATTAAAAAAGAGCTCTAGTTCGCCCTGCTCACCAGAATCTCCATCCCTAACGAGCACCCATACACATGCCACCAGCTCAGAATTTTAATGTTCAGCACCAAAATGTAAAGATCCCTATCCAGGCTGGAAAAATCTGCATAAAAACAAGACCTTCCCCTCTCTTTACAACATTTAGCAATGGGCATCTCTAGGGTTATTAGATGTCAGAGGGACATATTAGCCAACATTGAAAACAAGTCAACTTGAACCCCAGAAATCAAACTTTTACAGGCAGCCCGACTCTGTACAGATACTCTTCTGTCTGGCAAAATGATTTTGTAGATGGATTATACATCTTTGCAATCAGCACACATATTTTAAGATTCCATAAGAATGGACAGATTCCATAAGAGTCCTTGTCTCTCACCGTGAGAGTCAGCATGAATATTTCAAGAGAAACTGTTAGACCCAGCAGGTTCGGGCTGGCTAAGAGGCACCAAAGCCAGTCAGTATCCACCATTCCAAGTAGGATGCGTCCGATACACTTTTCCGATAACCTGTGCTCACCCTCTGTTAGCTTGGCACCGAGCAGTCACGCTTATCCTCCGGGCTGGAGTGTAAAGTTTTGGCACAACACCCCCTCGAAGCACACTGCGTCTGCTACAAAAAAGACTCCACACCTTATGTATAAAAACACTTGTCATTGTATTACGCACACTGAAATCAAAATGAGATGCACATTGTATATACACTCTACAGTTACACGCAATCATTACACTTCTCTATTTAAATCAAAATGGAACACACATTGTAAATACACTTTACAGTTTTTTTTGCAATTGTCGGACTTTCCAATTGAAGAAAGGTCAAACAGTCACCAGTCTCTGACTACGCCTCGTGACCCAGCCCCTCAGTCCTTCATCTCCACCAGCCAATGATACACATTGCGCTGGCTGGCACCCTGCTGACTAGACAGTCGGAACCACCTAACACAGAAAGAAAACAGTTACCTAGTTTCATCCATCCAGATTAGACCTCCAGGTGCCTGATGGTAACTGCATGAGTGTGGGATTGCTAACCCCCGTAGACAAAAGGTTGTGACCCAGGAATCTGGTGCGCTTCCCTGTCTGGAGAAATTTTTTCCGCTGAAGTGGAGGTGTGACTTGCTGTAGACCCCAGCCAGTCAGCTGCAGATGAACAAAAGGCACATCAAACTCATCGGGTCTCGTCACAGTGTTTTCTAAAACAAAGCACCCTGTGGCGTGGGTCCATTGAGAGGGAGCCAATGACCTCAGACAGAGGCTGCGATGTCAGGCGCTATCATCCCCCCGATCAGGAGGCCAAAGACAGTCTCAGTTCCCAGCTCAGGTTCCCCCAATGCCCCTTGCACCCCACACGTTCTCTAGTGCAAGGTAGCACAGGTCACCTGGTTGCAAGAACAGTTCCCTCGGATTTTGCAAACTTTCCCTGCACTCCTAGAACTTCTCACGTCCCAGCACCTCAGATGGCTGCTGATCTTGTGCACACACTCCTCTTGTAAAGCAAGATGATGGTGTATGCCAGGAAGGTCCTTGTCACAACCACAATCACTTCCACCTGTCTCCACTACACCCAGTGCAGTCCTTACAATCTTGTGGAGACAGAAAGATCCTTTGCATCCCTGGGGTCTCCTGAACAGGAGACCAGCTAAGGGGCACTTGGAGAGTACTTCGAGACCCAGGCAATGACAGTTGGCACTTAGCTGCAGGCCAGCAATGACCAGGAAAAATCCACCAAGTGATAGTCCCCTTCTTGGAGCACAACAAGTTCCAAGCCAATACAAGTCTCCAGATAGTCCAGCTGCAGACTATCCTTCCCTATTGATTTCTCATGTCATTGTTCCAGGATCGAACCTGCGTTGTATGGTTCTAAATTCAAAAGTGTCTGTGCTTTCGTAGGCCAAAGCCCCAGTAGTTATACCCAGCATGGCCTCTTACGATACGATCAGTTCAAAAGGCCACCTTTGAAATGCAAAAGCCCTCTCTAAATTTTGTCTCATCTGCCATTCTACCATGGGAGGTTTGATCACAATCTTTAGTGGAGCCAAGACCCTGCCTCTTGGAATGCAGGTCCCAATTCCACCCATACTTAACCATCCAAAAAAGGCCCCTCAGAGTCAAAGGTCCACAATTTCCAGTGAATGCCTTGTTAATGGTCCTCTATCAAGAATGTACACATGGGCTGTCCCCTAACACCCAGTTGTGAATTAGGAGACAGGCGGCCAAGCACACAGAGTCCCAAGCATCAAAATGCCCACATTCCCAAAGGGACATTTTCAGCACCATAATGTCAAAGCCCCTCCCACTACCGGAGAGGATTCGCCATTACAAATTCATCAATACCAAACACTATACTGTTATTATTCTACCCATAGGAAATGGTGCTCAACAACCTTTCCCTATATCCCCCATGCTAATCCAATGCAAGAAGACAGGCCCCATAATACCGAGAAAACCATCCGGCATCATTCACGACTCTTGCTGGTAACACATACGCACGCCTGCCTAACCTCTTCCCAACACCGCACCCTGTCACCAGGGAGAACTCTGATACAGCAGGAGACATGCACAACCTTGATTCAAAGCTTTTTGAATGCCAAACCGAGTAACCATAACCCGTGCACACAGGCCCAACCTGGGCAAAACTGTGGCACAATCGATGAGCTGCCTCCATGGATGGCACAACCAGTGCAGCAGGCCCACGAAGGTGCATTAGAGATATATGTTCCTGGTGTAGGTCTTACCCCATGACAAGGTACTTACAGCTAACTCAAATCAACCAATAAATACACATATCCACAATATGTATATGACGAGCGCAGTGCTTTGACAATGCACAGAAGTGCCAAATGCACTCAAGTCCTAAGGCTAGCATCCAGAGCAGCGGAAAACTGGAAAGGAGAAAAGCTAAAAGTTGAGGGAAAGTACCCTAGAAAGGGAGACTTCCCACAGACCCCCTTATGAAGTAGTTTTCCCAGTCCAAAGTTGCCAAGATAATAGCTGACCTTCTTCTGACCACAACCACCAGAAGATACAATGATATATGCCCTTCTCCACCACTCTCCAGTGCATCAGTACAAACTGGACAGATGCCCTTTTGACACACATCCATCAGCCCACCTACAGTACAGATGTTCTTCTGACCCGACCATTCACTCACAAAATTCCCACAATAAGAGCAGATGTCATTTTGTTCCAGTCTTTATCTCCAGAGTCCACAAAGGCAGAAAATACAAGATGTTTGCTAGCAGAGCTTTTGAGTTAAAATGCAATTTGCTTGGTACCATAAACCTTAAGGTTAATGACGTTAATGCATGTGGGATAATTGAAGTAAAGGGAAACTTTCAGCGTATAAAATGAGGATTTCTTTCATCTTCTAAAGCTTTAGAATAATTCCCTGCCAATGGAATTACATAAGAATGGTCTGGTCTATATATATATATATATATTTAAACACTGAAATATACTTGTTTAACAATAAAGCAAAGTTCATGTTCCTTAATACACTTAGGTTGAACATGCCCTTTTATTTAAAGGGCACAGTGTGGGCGTAGTGAGTAATGGCCAATTAAGAGGGCTTAACTATACGGCTGGCAAATTATGCCGGAAGGTGTCAAAGATGGTGCCTGCCAGTACAGCCGCTCATGATTTTATGATAAATCTCAGGATTTGCTTTGAGAAATCTTTAGCAATCATCTCATAAACATATATGGCAAACTGTTAGGGATACACATTGCTCCTGTAGAGAATGCCCACAAGCCACCCATGGAACACCTCCCTGATGCAAAGTAACACAAGGCTGGCAGTAGAATGTGCTGCATAACTTTTTTTTTATGTACATAGCAAAGCAAATAGCCATTTGTGTTGCTTTGTAAATACCCAAAAAGATTTTGTGTTGCGTCTATGTTAAAAAAGTAACGCAAGCCAGACACAAAACCTTTGTAAATGTGGGTGTGCATTTTGAGACTTTAAAGCCAAATATCGTTACTGAGCACTATATTATTCCAGAAATACAATATGTTAAAATAAATTAAATCATTTCACTGTGGATGCATGTTAGTGCATCTTCTCTGTGACATTTTATTTTGATTTATGTCCACTGCCTCACAGAAGACAGTAATGGTGAAGAGTGGTCACACTCATTTGCGTTGTTAGATATGTCCTCCAGTAGACAATGTAATACAATGCCGCTTTTGAGTGGGGTCACATATAGGATTATGCCTGCAAATGGCTAATTTTGCCCTGTTCCCATAATTATAGCCCTAAAATTTGAATATCTTCCCCAGACAATTTACAAGAATTTGTTTACATAGCTCTTCATACCTCACTTCTACTTACTGTCCGCTCCTTAAAGAGGAGGTGTTACATTTACCTATTTAATGATACTCAATTTACTCACCTAGGAACAAGGGTAAGTGAGTCAGCCATGCAGGAATTTGAACGCAAGACCTGCAGATCACACATAATTGTTCTACATGGATTCTTTAATGTTGGAAGGTATCTGTTGGAAATTTCCTTTTTGCAGGGTTAATCCCAAGTTTTTTTGCTTCTTCCTCCTATTTTTCCTGACCTGTTTTTGTTGGCTTCAGGACTCTGGGCACTTTACCACTGCTAATCAGTGCTAAAGTGCATATGCTCTCCGTGTAAAGTATGATTATAATTGGTTATGCATGATTGGCAAATTTGATTTACTGCTAAGTCCCTAGAAAAGTGCACTGAGTGTGCCAGGGCCTATAAATCAAATGCTGCTAGTGGGCTTGCAGCACTGGTTGTGCCACCCACATGAGTAGCCCTGTAAATGTGTTTCGGACCACCCACTGTAGGGTCTGGATGCACTTTGCTAAACTGCCATGTCGCCCTGGCAAGTGCACCCACTTGCCAGGCCCTAACCTTCCCTTTTCTTACATGTAAGGCACTCCTCAGGTAGGCCCAAGGTACCCTCATGGGCAAGGTTCAGTGTATGTCAAAGGTAGGACATGTACTGGTGTGTTTTACATGTCTTGATAGTGAAATACTGCCAATTTCGTTATTCACTATTGAAAGGCTATCTGTCCCATAGGCTGACATGGGAGTAACTTTGTAACATCTTACAAGTATAACTTTCCATCGGGACAGGATGGAGAAATGGAGTTTAATGTCTCTGAACTCAGAATGTAATGTTTTTTAAATTGTGTGTTTGAAAATGCCACTTTCAGAAAGTAGAAAAATACGTTGTAAGAATGCACTTCTTCCCTTGTCAAACTTTATGTGTTCGAAATTGCTTTCATCTGTAAATGCGTGCGATCAGTTCCTGTGTACCGCCCCCAGTCAAAGCTTCTGCAAAAGCACTCACTCCTGGCACAAACTAGCGCACCCATCTGTCGCACTGCTATTTGGGAAACATCCCTCATATTAAATCACTTGTTGTGAAATTATCCTTATTCACCATGTAGTACCAGTACTTATACGATTCCTTGTTCCATTGCTCTTCAAAGCTTTATTGAATCACTACAGAGACAGCGAGGTTCCATCTTGTTTCTTTATTTAATTTTTTCATATGTCTACTGAGTGCCCGTGAAGGCATTTCACAGCAACACGTTCAAATAAAGGTCAAGGTAAAACGTACAGCAGAGAAGGTTCATTACTTCTACCCAATGTATTTCGAGCCTAAAAGGCTCTTCGTCAGGGGTCTCTGCAACAAAATAAAAAAAACAACTCAGCTGACCATTCACTGCTGACCTTCACAATACAAAACAGTACATAACACAGTGCTGGTACTAAATGGTGGATAAGGATAATTTCACAACTAGTGATTTAATATGAGGGATGTTTCCCACATAGCAGTGCAACAGATGGGTGCGCTAGTTTGTGCCCGGAGTTAGTACTTTTAGAAAGTATGCATTTTCGTGTTTAACCATTCTGCATGCCTCTGATGGTTTGTGTATTGACTATCTGGTTTTGGAGTGACAGGAGCTGGAGATGTGCATTCACTGTAGACAGCCACAAGGGGAGTAGATGTGTGTCCTGCCTTTCCTGGGTGACTCATAGCTGGACTGAATAGACCTTGGCTGCAAATAAAGTGGTAGGAGGAGTTTCACTTGCACCTCAATAGGCTGTGTCGCCTTTGCACAACCCTGTCTCAACCTCCTGTGGCCATGCTACATCAGAGAGGAAAGAATTGGTTTGTACTGGGCTCAGAGACCCTTGCCACAAAGAGAACAAAAAGAAAATGGGGTATACATATCGGACCTCAACCCCCGAAGAATTAGATCACTTCTGGACTTAAGAGGAACCTCTGCAAAGGAATAGAGCTGGAGAGCTGTAAGGAGGTGGCCTGCAGTTGCTGCTTCTGCCAAGGAGAGGACAAAGACTAGAACTTTGCTATGAGCCTGCTTGAAGAAGAATCTTTAAGGCTCTGTGTGTGCTGGCCTCAAGTTCTGGAGTCTAAGGTACACAAAGACTTCACCTGCAACCGACTTACCACCAACTGGACTTCTCTGAGGACTCCTGTATTCAAAAGGGTGCTAACTCCAGATCCTGGGCCCTGAGAAAGATGTGATTGGTGCTGCAAAGCAAGAAAAACAAATTTGACGCCTCCAGCGATGCCGACAGTGATGCCGCGACCTGCACCGAGGTCGGGGGCACGGCTCGTGAAGTGCACGATGCACCGTCCTGCCTGCACTGCAGCTCAGAGGCCTTTCGATACCTGCCGACGCCTATAGTTATCGGCCTTCCGAACGCCAGCACTCACACCGACGCCATCATGGCCAGCACCTGCATTCTGTTATCGCGAAGCCAATAATCGACTTTGCATCGCCTTACGGGACCCGACACCTCACTGCCGCTGCCGCCTAACTTCCCTTGTCCTGGGTATGATGCCTCTACTCCTTCTGGACTCGATGCCTCACCTACCCCATGGCAACCAGGGCCTCCACCATGGCACTGACACCTCACCTCCACAGCACTGTGCATCGTCCATAGACTTTATTTTCCAAAGTACTGTTGTTTGGGGGTCCGTGTGACTTCGTGCCCAATGCCGTGTACCTCGTGGTCGGTGTCGTAATAGCCCCAGGTGGAGCTATTTGTTTCTACAAGTGCTAGTTTTTAAACTGTTCTAAAATATTTTGAGAATGTGTGTTGGATTTGTGTCATTTTGGTCTTGTTTGGTTCAGATAGAGATACTTTTTTTCTAAACTGGTGTGATGTCCATTTGTGGTGTTTTCACTGTGCTACTGTATATTTGGGTACAAATACGTTACAAATTGCCTTTGGGATAAGCCAGTCTGTTTATGACAAGCTACTAGGAGAGTGAGCAGGGACAATCTAAAGTGTGCAACTCCCTTACTCTGACTCGAAGCAAGGGTCCTTACTTGGACAATGGTTCATACCTCTGCCAACTAGAGACCACCATTTATAACTGTATCCATCTGGCATTACACACTGTTCAATCTCTAAGGCCCTCATTTGGAGTACCTTTTAACTTCCAGCTCGACCGATAACAGGATAAACCAGTCAAATTGGATAACAAATTATAGGTGAAGGCCATGTTCTTCAGTGTTTGCACATTTTACCAGGAAATACCTAGTCAAATGTGTATGGATAAACATCCCGGAAATGGTGGAAAAACATTGCATTGAGCGAGGAGACACAAGTTTCTTTGGTTATTTTCAATTTCTGAGAGCCAAACACATAATGGTGCAGATTAGCCATAACACTACCGCATACCAGTTCAAATGTTTGGTATTACCGGTTTTGAGGCTGATGGATCGTATAATAAAGGGTTCCTTTTTTTTCTTTTACCTGCTCACATTTGTCATATGCTTGTAACAGTCACTTCACACCTGTCTAATTTTGATCCAACCTTTTTAAATTCTTTTTTCACACTTTTTATTCCAAAATGTTGCCAATGTTTGGGTGGATTCATTAACAGTGTAATATTTATTGGCAGATAAAAATTTAATGCAGATCCATTAGACTGTATCGATATTATTACTAATTCTAAAATGTTATGACCCCCCCTCCATTGGATCTGCACAAAACTTGCAATACTTGCACTGGGTATAACTTGCTATCTGTCTGCCACATTTGATATACATTCATTTGTAAACGTTAAAGTTATAAGCAATTGTACATTTTATTGCCTCCCTCCTTAACTTTCCTCCCCTTCTTTATGGATTGGCATAAAACATGGAACGCCAATAGGAAACAGATTATTCCTCTACACTTTTTGCCCGCACTTTTTAAAATTGTTCTCCCTTTATGGCTATGCAGAAATTCAAAAATACCAATAGTAATCTGAAAGTACTATGACGAATTTCAGGCGTAATCATCGAAAGGGGCAAACGTTATAAGCACAGTAATGAAGGGCTTTTCAACTGACAAAATATGCCAAAGTGCTAACTATTTTAATCCTGCCGGACCCTTTTCTAAAATATGTATATCTCAAAAACAATTGCTTAACGTAAATGAAAAAGCAAGATTTCTGAGTAAAGGTCTATTTTGTGCCAAGTACGGTGTAAATCCATTCAGTGGTTCCTGCTCTATAATGCAGTAACATTTTCTATGAGAGCTAAAATGGGAAATGATGCACTTTTCACCCCTCCTTAACGTTTTTTTTTCATGGGAAGATCTTCATGAAACTGGGCAAGCCAAAACGTAGCTGATCAAGTTAGTACAAATATATATATATATATATATAGATATATATCTACACATGTATACAAATGCTCACTGCCGAAATGTGTTGTTGTTTATGTGCACAATAAATAATTGTTTTTGATTTATGTGTATATAAATATATTAAAATTATTCGAAACGCGCCAGGGCTGCGGTCCGCTGGTTTTAATTGCTGGAGGGTGTGTCTGCTGTACCAAATAAAGCGATGGGGAAAGCTCTTCTGTGTTCGAGTGCTGCCTAACCTGTTGGACATTGCCAGAGGAGCTGAATATAAATATATATATGTATGCAAATAGAGGAATAGGGAACCCTGTTTATTTCCCACGTTTTCGGTGGAGAGAACTTCCTATAAATGGAGCACCCCACGACACCCCCCAACACCATAAATTTGCTCACCTTAAATGTCTGTTTTTTTAGCCAAGTTTTTAAGCATAGGATTAGCCCAGTGTAATATATATATTTGCATAATTATGCAGCATTCTTTTGACTAATACTAGGTGTTCACTTGTATCTTGACAAAGGTGTCGCCCTGTCAAGATCTAATAAGAGAGACAAACACATGTGCCTGGGCCTGTTTTTAATCTTTTAATCCTTCCAGGTTATCCTGGATGGTATTTTTCCAATCCAAAGCTGTTATACTGTGCCTGTAATGGTAAAAGTATTTTGTCATTTATCAGCTTGGCGTGGATTACACAAAGTAATCCTATGCTCAAAGACTTTGCTGCAGAAATGGCAATAGGCTTTGTCAGTTTTTTTGCTCAGTAGTGATGGCGCTGTGCTAATTCCATTCCTAAAATCTTTGTTAGAAAAACAGGTGAGCAGTTTTAGAGGATGTATAACATTACAATGCAAACTATTACAATGCATACCTTTACAATGTGGTTTTTACAACGCATCTCCTATTATTACGCATGCCATTAAAATGCAATCCATTATAACGCATGTTCCATTACAACGAAAATTACTATTCTGACACTGCCGGGTGCTTAGCTCAGGGAAGGTGCTGGTCAGTGAGGGATATGCATTGTAACGGCAATGTGTTGTTATGGCATGTATTGTAATGGAACTTGCATTGTATTGACTAGGCTGTAAAGCCATTGTGTTGTAATACCTGTGTTGTAATGGATGTTTCCCAGATTTGGAGTGTCATTTATAGACTTATCCTTGGTTCTCATCTGTGTTTGGACTAAGCTATGCCTCTCTGGGAAGAGTGAAGCACACGTGTAAGGACCTGCTTTTATTCATTCCAGGTTTGCTTGCATGGTAATTTACCAATTCAAAGCTGCAATGCTGTGCCTGGAAAAGCAAAAGGCTTTGCCATTATACGGCTTGATGTAAATGGCCCTAGCTAATCCTGTACTTAAAGACTTTGCAGCAAAAATGGCAAAAGGCTTTGTCACTTTTCCAGCTCGGCATGGAGAGCACTGTGCCAATCTAGTGCTAAAAACATCTCCTAACAGATATGTGAGATGAGTTTCATTAGAGTGTTTGTAGTGCTGTAGAGTCCTCTGGCTTTCCACCTAAAACTTGAGAACTACACAGGGTTCTCTACTTTCTTAAATATGTACCTTAGTACCATTAATGTCTAATATTATTTGGACACTGCAACATATATCTTCCAGCTTTTCCTATATAAAAATGTGATGGAATGCCTACAGATTGAACCCCATATCAAACACAGTGTTGAGGCACTTAATCTGTATTGAGGCACATATTTATGTAAGTGAACAAGATCTGCACATGGAATAGGCATAATGAAGTTCCAGGGGACTTTGACAGGTTCCAAGATGATGGCCATAGACCAGTAATATTTGCTATACTTTGGTGTCCTTGCTTGTTTGTTTTGCACCCTTACAATATTTGATTGTTTGCTATGGCTGTACATGTAACCTATGAACAAGGCTTTGCGTCAAAACGTGTCTGTTCAGTCCGATGCTGATTTCTACACAAAAAGGTTATTACCATAAATGCCCAGGTGTGCGGTGTTCTTCAATGAATCACAAAGAAGCTGTCTAGCGCTATATGGGGCCTCATATATGGCTGGACGCACTTCCACTCCTGCCTTTTTCAAATAAGATGAAAATATAGGATAAAAACTAACTTTAAAAAAAAAAAAAGAAACAATGAAATTTACCATTTGTAATTTACTGAGCTAATTATAACTTGCACCCACTCCAAGCACTGCTTATGACCTTCTATGTTAAATCATTAAAGACATGCTACATTATACAATTGGTCATGGAATATACCATGTTACATTGGGCACAGTTTTCCACTTGCCTCATTTCTCTAGCATTTTAGAGGTTTCTTTTTATATAGCGCAAACTTGACCCGAAGATATCAGGTATCAGAGTGCTTTACATGAGCACCAGTTATGTTACACTAGAACACATTCATTTATTTATTAGGCACAGGGAGATTAAGTGATTTGCCCAGAATCCCAGGATGTTGAGCGTCAATGCCGAGACTCAAACCCAGTACCCCAGATTTGAGATTTACCTCCCTAGCCCGCTAGGCCACATCCTCTCCCCATTTTGACACTACTAAGGCATACTTTACAGTAGATTCCTGCTCACCATCAGAGGTATCAGCTGTCTTTGTAAAATAAACTCATTATTTTTACCTGCATTAAAGCTTCCACATCTGTCGCCTACCTATGTCCATGATTCATCCAAGTAGGATTCAACACCTCATTCTCTGGTCTCATTAAAGTGATCACACCGGGGCCATCTTTCCAAAGAGCTCAGCATAAGCCTTTAATGCCCCCTGCTCCTCAGAATCCCAGTCTGAGTCCCTGCAGTCTGGCTAAATTTAGACCTGCTGTTTCTCCTTAAGCTTCCTGAAAAAAGGTAGGTTCCGGTCTCATTAACACTCTGAGACAAAAGCACCCTCTGATCCTGAGGAGTGGGGGCCTTTACCTTGGCTGTTGCGCATTAAAACTAAAGGCTGTTAGAATAGTTGGAGTTACAGCCATGATCAAGGATTGCTTTAGAGCTTTTGACATCATGGATGATAATAGCCTTCTTAGCACATCTTCACTGAGACGGGTCTGTCAGCATTGGAACTGCTATGGACAGCAACCTCTCTCAGAGAATGTTCTCAAGTTCAGAGCTCCTCCTTCATGCCACTGCGACTAATCAAATATAAAATACATTTGGACCAAAGAAATCCTGTTATTTATAATAAGTGTGGTAATAAGTGTTGATTCATACAGCTGTTACTACTGTGTAATTGGAAAACCACTTTTATTTATCACACTTGCTATTCTTGTGGACTATCATCAAAATAAATTGAATTAAAAAAAAGTATATATAGATATATATATATTCTCAAGGAATCACAATCCGGCATAGCAGATTAAGTCAAGCCCACACAATCAATGTCTGCAGGTACGTTTTTTAATTAGATCGCAGACAAGGACGATGCGTTTCGACCACGTCCGTGGTCTTGGTCATATATACATATATGTATATACATATATATTTTTTTCCACTTATAAAACCAAAAGTTACAGGGTCATTATTGTTAGGTTATGAATTTACTACACCAAACCATAGATATTCAGCTGTTAGTGTTATTTCAAGTAACTATAACTCGTGCCCGAAGGTCACTAAAACTTGCGCGCCTGCCATGCACAGTTTTTCTGTGAAAAATATATCTGTGACTATTACATTGATATTAGCAATGATTTTATCAAAGATGTTATCAATGCTGTAATATCTGAGGTAATTAGGAGTGCAAGGCGAGGGCATGAGTTATAGATATTTTATGACAATTTGAGGGTCACCCCCGCATATTTAGGTATCTGTGCCCCGGAGAGGTGGCGGTCTCCGGGGCTTTTCTGAAGCCCAGGAGGGGGGCCCAATGAGCCCCCCTCCTTTATTTTAATAGCTCATTTTGCCTCTGGGATTTGGCCCACCAGGAGCCTTCCTCAAAAAGATGCACAGACTCGGGTCCATCTGTAAATTCACTGCAAAATTGCAAAAATAAATTCTCTTTTTAATGCCTGGCAGAGTCACTGTGGGATTTCCCACCATATCTGGGGGTTGTGGGTATTTCTACCCTTCCCCCTTTTCTATATTTTTTATAATTTTTGTGGGACTCAGCTTCAAGCAGAGTCCCAAGATGGGTGCCAACACTTCCTGGTTGAAGTGTTGGCAGCCAATCAAATTGCAGCAAAGGGACTGTAGATCCGCAAGTCCACTGAAAGGATTTGCGCCCCTAGATATCTATATTTTTTAACTTTGAATATCTCTAAAGCTGCAGAATGCATTTATAACATATAACAAAAAGCAAATGTTTTTCTGGACCAACATCTAGCTTTCTGGAAAATGTGGTGTAATTCAGTTCGGGCTGTAGTCATGTTCAAAATTCCTATGGGAAAATGCATGGAGAAAACTAATTTAGGGATCCCTTTTTTCCTGGTCCCCGCATGATGGATCACCCCAAAACTTTCAACACAGCAGCACTGGCGTAACAAAACTTGAGGGGGCCTCCCTGCAAGGCATTTGGAGGGGCCCCCTCCGGGCTCAATCAGGAGCTCTGCAGCCAGAATGCTGTACTGAGGGGGCCCCTTGGTGCTTGGGGCCTCCCCGCACCGCGGGGGCTGCGGTTGCCTGTGTTGCACCCCTGCACAGCAGCTGAACCGACTAAAGTATACATTTTGAAAAATTGATGAAGATTCGTCAAGCGGCGTCAAAGTTATTGGCAAAAAAATGCTCTTCCTATGGAAAGTAGGTCCTAACTATAAGTACCTACTGGCGACCCCCAGTAGGTTACATATATATATCTATATCTATAAACATGACAATCCAGCTCCCTCAGACGTAAATCCAACGAAGAAGGCACAGACGCAGGAGTGTAGGATTAAGGCTTCTTTTTAATAAATCAGGTCACCCTCAACCCAGGATTACGAGAGACGCGTTTCGACTCCGCAGGAGTCTTTGTCATTCTAAAAGACGCCATTGCAGCATAAGTATATATAGTCCATCCCACATTAGATCGTAATAAATATGGAAGAAATACTTGCAAGCACTTTACAACAATGAATACCCTATGCAGTATGCTCCGATGTTACAAAGGTAAAAACATCAAGTCTTAAGACTAGTATATTGCCTGCATGTTTTTTACCATACCTTTTGAGAGCATGGGTGATGGAAGGTGCCCTTAAAAGTTGAAAATAACTTCCACTAAGTGGGAACATTTTGTACATATAACATATGGCGCCCTTCACTCGTATACATCGCCTATTCATCCAACACATAATATGTAAATAAAAATTAAATTTAAAACAAACGACCCTGCTGTAAAAAACATTTGTCTCGATATGGCACCCCTTTCAATTCAAATAGTTTTGCCGCACATGCTGTTGACCTTCTGGTAAAAGAACCTTTGGATCTCTCTGACACATGTCGTTTGTGCCTGCTTGCAGTTGCTGGAAAAGTTGCACCTGGGTTCACCGAGGCCCAAATGCTCGCACTGAAGCACCGGGATGTAACTATAAATAGTTAGCGATATATGAGGCATAAATGTCAACACACCCAGTGCGTGCCTATTTGCAAACGGTACTACTGTTCCCATAATTCATCATGACGAGTAACAGCAAAGCTAGTCCAAAATGTCAGAGAGAAAGTCACTGTATGTAAATGCTAAATACCAGGGCCATAAAGCAAAAACTAAATGTTCATTACAATTCAAATATTGTCTCTATGCAGAAAAAAGTAACCATGTCTATAATAGCAGGCAGCGTCGAATGAAAATTCAAACCAGGCACAGGCTCTGGGTGGAAGGGGACCTGCAAATGAAAAGTTCCAATCATGCCACACACTCATCACCGCTTCAGCATCGGCGTAGGCGGTGCCTGGTCACCAGTAGGGGTGGGTGGAATTTGCATAATCGCGTTACGCAAATCTCCGCGAAACGGTAAAAAATCTCTGCGAACATGCAGAAATTCCGCGAACACGCGGAATTGCTTGTTCGCGATGCTTTTTTCCTGTTCACAGTTGCTGTTTGCGTGCTCGGGGAGAAATATCTTGCGAACACGCATTTTGAGATCGCGAACAAGAAAAAATTTCGCGAAGTCGCGGAAGGCAGAATTTTGGGCAATTTCGCGTTCTCCACCGAACGCGAAATTACCGAAATTCCGCAAATTCCACGAGCGGAACGGAATTTACCGCCCAGGCCTTGTCACCAGATGGCGTCAGTATAAAGGGCAAGGCATTTCTTGTATATCTATATCTATATCTACATAGATATAACTTAGATAGATAGATAGATAGATAGATAGATAGATAGATAGATAGATAGATACAGCCACACAAAAAACAAAGGTTAATGATAGTTCGGCAAACTCTTTTATGTTTTGTATACAAACCCAACTGAAGTTACAAAAACATTACAAATTCTACAGTTATAGTTATATCTCTAATTTACAATTTCAGAAACACTTACAAAGTTCTATAAGTCATACTTATAACTCACGTTTATACTTATGCACCACCTAAAAAAATCAAATAACTGGCTCGACCTTTCGTTGTTACTTAAATAATAAGTATAATATACTTTCTTAAAAGGGCTTTCAACCCCTATCTCTCTTTAAACCATTGGGTTGTTGTTGTATTTCTCCCATTTTGCTTCCGCACACTACAGCATAGAGCATGGGGGAGTCGGTCAGCGTACTTACACCTCTGGTTAATGTCACTTTGAGTGCCTGCATTTTGCTCTTTTATAATAAGCAGATCTGTAAACAAGGTAGTTTAGTTCCCATTAGTGCCACTGTTGCCTGATATGATAGTAGGACACATTTGCTGTTAAAACAGGGCACATTCCAGTTCTATTAGTTTCTGTGTCTTTCAAATGTGGTTGTAAATTCCAATTGAAGTTGGCTGCTGCTATTTCACAGCAAACAATATTGTGTTCCTGGACTCAGTTCACCAATGGTTCTTTAATAAACTTAAGTCTTTCTTTCTTTCTTTTTTCAATTTGTTTCTTACTTTTTCCATTTTTCCTCTTTCTTGGCTTCCTTTCTTGGCTTCCTTTCCACTTTCATTCCTTCTTTCCTTTTTGCCTTTTCTTTCCTCCTTTTGCCTTCTTCCATCTTTTCTTTCTTCCATCTTTCTTTCTTTCTTTCTTTCTTTCTTTCTTTCTTTCTTTCTTTCTCCATTTCATTCTTTCTGTCTTTCTCTTACTTTTTTGCCTTCTTTCTGTCTTTTGCTTATTGTTTAGTATTTTCTTTCCTTCAGCCCTTCTTTCCTTTATTTCCTTCTCTCTTTTTACCTTATTTATTTCTCTTTTGCCTTGTTTCATTTTCCTTTCTTTCTTTCATTTTTTTTGCCTACTTCTCTTTTTTCATTCTTTCTTTTTTCCTTCAAATTTTTTCCTTTCCTTTTTTTTCCTTTTGTCTTTCCTTTATCCATCATTATTTCTTGCCTCCTTTTTTTTCCTTCTTTCTGATTTGCTTATGTTCCTTTGTTCTTTCTTTTTGGCTTCTGTCCGTTTTTTGTTTTGCCTTCTTTCTTTCAATTTCGCCTTCTTTATTTGTTTCTTCTTTCTTTCCTGCCTTCTTTTCTTTTTTCTCTCTGTTTGCTTTTTTTCTGTTTACTTTCTTACCTTCTTTCCTTTTTTACTTACTTTCTTTCCTTCCTTCTTCCTTCCTTTCTTTCCTTCTTTCTTTTTTGCCTTCCTTCCTTTTTTCAAACCTTCTGTCTTTCTTTTTCGCCTCTTTTATTTTTTCTTTCATTCTGCCTTCTTTCTTCCTTTCTTTCCTTCCTTCCTTCTTCCTTTCTTGCCTTTTAAAAAAATAGTTCTTCCTTTGTCTTGCCTATTTCCCTTTTCTTCCCTTTTACGCTTCCTTATTTTGTTTGCTTTTCTTCTTTCTTTTTTTTGTCTGCCTTCTTTCCTTCTTTGTCTGCCTACCTGCCTTTATTTTTCTTCCTTCCTTCCTTAATTACTTTCTTCCCTTTATTCTGCATTCTTTCTCAGAGACGAGGCTTGCAGCGAATGCCAGACTGATGGCTTTTTTAAGTCTGTGTTAGCCAACACTTTTTTATTTTACTAAAAGTATTAATAACATAGTAGCTTATATAGGTTTTCAGGCAGACTTCATTCATTAGTCTGTTATTGTGCCATTCTCATTTTTCTTCCACCGACTCCAGCATGCATCAAGGGGCAATGTTAGCCCACTTCATCCACTGGCTGGCTGTACTATGAGTTACAGCGTGCTGCTCTTTCACAAGGATCACATTATCACAAGGTAGTTTCCTTCAATGGCGGGTGCACCTCGGTAATGTGCACTTTTTTGAACCCACAAAAACACTTTTGCCAGTAGATAGTGATATTTTTTTAGATTTAGGTGACGATTACGATCCGGTAAAAAAATTCCCCGTATGACTCGTATCCGGTCTTTTTACCGTACAAATCGTACAAGTGCCGTACAAACTGCCAATTACGATTCGCATGGGAAAAAGTCCATACGAATCGCATTGGGAATTATTCCCCACACGTCCTCGGGTCGGAAAATGTGTCCGACACGTCCACGGACGATTTACCGTACAAATGTGAAAAGTGAAGTCCGACCGCGGAATTACGATCCATCCCGTGCGTCCGATCTTACAACCGTATGGAAAATGCACCGTCCGCACCGAACTCCCATAGCAACCATGGAGACATGTGCCCGCATACGCGCCCGACACTCCCCCCAGCCCTCCTATGTACAAGTCGAATCCCCCCCTCCCGGCCCCAGTGTGTACGCGCCGACCCCCCCCCCAGCCCCCGTACGTTCTAGTCGTACCCCCTGTGTATGTACACCCGTGTACGTGTCGAACCCCCCGTGTATGTACACCCGTGTACGTGTCGAACCCCCGTGTATGTACACCCGTGTACGTGTCGAACCCCCCCGTGTATGTACACCCATGTACGTACGAGTCGAACCCCCCCGTGTATAGTCGAACCCCCCATGTATGTACACCCGTGTACGTACGAGTCGAACCCCCCCGTGTATGTACACCCGTGTACGTTCGAGTCGTACCCCCACCCGTGTGTGTACGGTGCGTACCCCCTGGGGGTACGCACCGTACATACACGGGTGGGGGTACATACACGGGTGGGGGTACATACACGGGTGTACATACACGGGGGTTCGACACGTACACGGGTGTACATACATGGGGGGTACGACTCAAACGTACGGGGGCTGGGGGGGTCGACGCGTACATAAGGGGGCTGGGGGGGGTTGGCGCGTACATACGGGGGCTGGGGGGGTCGGCACGTACATACGGGGGCTGAGGGGGGGTCGGCGCGTACATGCGGGGGCTGGGGGGGTACACCCATGTACGTGTCGAACCCCCCGTGTATGTACACCCGTGTACATATCGAACTCCCCCGTGTATGTACACCCGTGTACGTGTTGAACCCCCCGTGTATGTACACCCGTGTACGTACAAGTCGAACCCCCCGTGTATAGTCGAACCCCCCCGTGTATGTACACCCGTGTACGTACGAGTCGAACCCCCCCGTGTATGTACACCCGTGTACGTTCGAGTCGGGGGTACACACCGTACATACACGGGTGGGGGTACGACTCGAACGTACACGGGTGTACATACATGGGGGGGTTTGACATGTACACGGGTGTACATACACGGGGGGTTCGACACGTACACGGGTGTACATACACGGGGGGTTCGACAAGTACACGGGTGTACATACACGGGGGGGTACGACTCGAACGTACGGGGGCTGGGGGGGGTCGGCGCGTACATACGGGGGCTGGGGGGGATCGGCACGTACATACGGGGGCTGGGGGGGTTGGCGCGTACATACGGGGGCTGGGGGAGGTCGGCGCGTACATGCGGGGGCTGGGGGGGGGTACGGCGCGTACCGGGCCACCTACTCTGGTCGTTTCGAGGCGTACTTCGCTTTTCCGGCACTTTTTGGGTGCCGTGAAAATATTGCCGTCCGGACTGCTGTCGGTTCGAATCGTACTTCCTGGGTCGTGAAACACTGCCTGAAAGCGTCCCGACGTCACGTCGCAGCATTCCCGGATCACATTCGTATGTATATTTTCGTCGGTCTGTGTTTTTTACGATTCGTACGGAAATGGTGTTTCCGTGCGAATCGTAATTCCATGTTTGTAAAGTTTTACAACCGGGTACGAGTCGGACGGAGAAAACGCTCCGACCGACGGTTCGTACCCGGTTTTTACCGGATCGTAATCGGCACCTTAATGTGGGTCCAGAAGCATTCCAACTGATAACGTTTTACAAAAACCATCACAAAACCAAAAAAGAATTGCCAATAGGCTGATGGCCAACACCAGACCTATTGGCTTTGCCAATGCTTGGTTCCTGTTTTGTGGTGTCACAATTTGGGCATGGACATGACCAACATGTTACATAAAGATAGTGGGGGCTGCAGAGAGGGCAGCCGTGCCTTCCAAATCATTTATTAAATGTAACTCTATTTTTAGGTCTCACCTAGGCAGCGCTTGCTCTGTCTCTTCGAGACATGCCGTGTCCAGGATATGGGCTTGCAAAAAAAAACGCCCATCTCTTAAATTGGTTCCTCTTGCTCTCCTTTAGAAATGCTGGCTTTTCATTGGTGAATGCATTTAGTAGTACCTCCTTTTTGAATTTTGTATCCTCCCATGAGAACTACCCCTCACATGTGTTTTTTTTGTTCAGGTTGTTTATACGTAGAACTATTTTTTTACTTCGCCTGCTCTTTGCTCGTTAACTGTTCTGTTTATGTGTGCAAAGAAACTTCCATCACTTCATTTGCTTGCTATCCCTTTATCTTCCCCTCGCCCTTCCCACACCACTGCTTCGAAGGGACATGATCTCCCTGTGCCTCCTCATCCCTGCTCCTACAACACTGCTCGCAGGCCCCCAACACCACTCGGAGGTCACTGCTCCTTTTTTTCTTTTGATTAATTTACCTTTAATTTACATTACCGCGTCTCACAAGTAATCTCTAAGTGCTGTCTCTCCCCTCCCCTCACCCCTCCCACAACACTGCTTGCCCGCCCCAGCACCCCTCTGAGATCCCTGCTTTTTTTAATGTAAATTTGTAGAATTATATAGCGGGGGCACACAGGCAATTAAGTAATTTACCAGATTCACAGGATGTTTAGCCGACGCTGAGACTCAAACACTGATCACCAGGTCCGGAGTCAGCAGCTCTGATGCACTTCACCACTGACCATAACTCTGTGCAGGGCACCGAGTCACAAGTCTGTTAATATTTTTCTGGGTTATATATTACCCCTTCTTATTTTTTATTTTATTGGAGGCTGTGTTTCTCTTGGGAATTAATATTATGCATGCTTGTATTAATCTGCACATCTCCATAAACATCACATTTTTCTAAGGAACGATTGCGCTTTAGGCTGTGTTGTTTTGGGTGTGCTCACTCTTGATTTGTTCACAGCGTCTCTGCGGGATCATTACTGTCAGAGACGCGCTTGCTGTCTATTTCTCTCCTCAATACCACCTAGGCTGATTATCTATACTTCTCCTTCCCATTCCAATATGTCGCCCAATCCCACATAGATAGAAAGACCCCTTTAACACCACTTCACTTCTGGGTCATACAAGCACTTTTGGCATGTACACCACATTAATACCGCATTCTCTGCCACTCCCTCTGGGGCCGTAGAGACCTTCAAGTGACTAACTTTGCTGACAAATTCTTATCATATCAAGTTCAATGGGAATAGCTTGAATTTTCAAAAATGTGAGACCGACTGCATTGCAAATGCTTGCTCCTGAAGTGTATACAGGCTGACCCCAGGAAAAGTTTACAGTATTTGTAATCCTTCCTATGTCTGGAGCTTATACACTTCATTAAGCCTTATGATGAAAGTTTAAGTTTCCAAGCATTGTGGTAACAGCCTTGCCATGCTGCATTTTTCTTCAGTATTCTGCCTAACCATATATCATCAACCCCCCTGCAGCCCAACCCTCCCTCCTTGAATAGAAATCTGATCTTAATACATGAGTATTGGTGTTGTTATACTTGTAGAGGACAATGCACTGGTGGCCATTCAAAGCTTACCCTACCACTTATAGAAGTGTCTAGGGCCCTCCAACAATGCTAAGGAGAGACTGGCAGTTTTGTGACAGTGGGAATTAATAGGAGGGTAATGCAGAAATGTTTACCGATACCCTTGGAAAGATGTCTCTCAAAAACCACCGAACAAAATCCATCCGGTACCTCCTAACTGCAGTGCAAGACATCCTCTTGTCTCTATATGTTTTATGGTTACATATGGGAGGTGTTGGAATATAGTGTGCTCATGTATAACATGGCTCGGAGGACACATGATGAGCAGACAGTGTTCTTCCTCAAGAAGAACCCATGAATACAGCACAAAATGGATGCTCATGCCCATTTTACCATTGTGCCTGATGGAGCTTTTCCTTGCAAAAATATTCTAGCTTGTCTACACATACATGCCAACATTTTGAACCTGGAAAGAAGGAGATTTTAAAAATAAAAATAAAGTGGGAGTAAATTATTTTCCCCATTGACTTACAATTAAAGCTGAGGAGATTTTAAATGGGAGTTTTCAGCCTGAATGCCATGTATGCCAATGTGTGTTAAAGGAATTTTTGCTGCTTGGCATCTTCACCTGTAGATCTACTCACGTATGAACTACCTTTGCTTGGAATGGTCTTTCACTGTCCTAAAAACAAAATCAGATGCCATCTGTGGCTGCTTCTTTTGCACACTACTGGGAACTTTCATTCAATTAAAGAAACCCAACTCAGGAAGTCATACTCCATACTTTGGAAATTCCTTTAATCTTTGAGGAGCTCTGCTACAGTTTGTCAACTGTAAGGACATTTTGCACTGCATATGTTTTGGCTAATAAGGACTTCCTGGCAGTACCTACCTCACCTGGATAACTGGATGGTTATTAGTGGGTCAATGATGCATCTAGTCCATTAAAGTGATCTACTTGCTGGTGATCCAGGAATATTACTCGTCTCCACTGACATGTTGGGAACTGTTATTATCCCGTTACAAACCCAAAATGAACACATACTTTATCACACTCACCAAAGATTATAAACAAGTATTATGTTGACTGGCTGTATCTTGCCGATTCTGGAACCATTTGAATCATCTTTCGACTCCTTCGAAATCTAGATGTGTTGCTATTTAAATGTTCAGTAATTTCCGGGCAATAAATCCTCACATCTCTCTTAGTAGTGGCAGCCTACATCTCACACTTACCTGTGCTACACAAGCCTTCCGAATTCGGCCACTTGTTTAAGATGCCTCTATAGTGTGGTACCTTAAGAGACTTTCTGTGGCTGCTAAGACCATTCCTAGCACAGTTTGAGCCCATGTTAAAATAAATTACTCTTGAATTCTATTGAACTTGCGAATTAATCTCTGATTAGCTGTCACTAGTCATCGTGAATTTTCACTGGATCCCACGAGCCGTAAATCAATGAGAGATCGAACCCTGGCTTAGATAAACTGTTCTTTGCTGAAACTTGCATCTTTGTGCATCTGGGTGGGTTTTAGGAGAGCTTCAGCTATCTGGGCTCAAGCTCAATGAGCTGCCATTCCTTGCACCCTTCGGACAGTGAGAAGATGAGCTGTGTGTCATCGGTGTAGGGGATGATGTCGAATACGTATGATCTGATGGTGTCTGTCAGGGGGGTCATGTAGGTGTTGAAGAGGTTAGGGCTGAGTATTACCTTCTTGGGCTCCGAGGTGAATGGTGGGAGACGGATCCTGTGGGTTCTACCGGTGAAATATATGAGGCAATCCATTTGAGGGCCTTTCCTTGGATCCCAATGTGGTGGAGTCTGTTGATCAGGGTGTGATGGGAGACGACATCAAACGTGGCAGGCAGATCCAGGAGGGTGAGGGCTGCCATTTTACTGTGGTCCAGGAGGGCTCTGATGTCGTCAGTGGTTGTGATCAGAGCTGTCTCACTGCTGTGGTTTACTCGACATCTGGATTGGGAGGGGTCCAGGAGGTTGTGGTCTTCTAGGTGTTGGGAGAGTTGCTGGTTGATTGCTTTCTCAAGGACTTTTGCTGTATAGGGAAGCAGAGACAGGCCGGTAGTTCTTTGGCTCAGCTGGGTCGGTGGATAGTTTTTTCAGGAGCGGGTGTTGCCAGTCCTCAGGGAAGGAGGCTGTAGAAATGGAGGTGTTCATGGCCTTTCTGGGCTCATCAACGACTATCTTTCATCTGAGGAGAAAGACGTGGTGGGGCGGGAGTCCGAGGGTGCTCCCGAGTGCATGGAGTTCATGATGGAGATAGTGTGTTGCGTGGTGAGGAGGTCTCAGTGGGTGAGCAGGTGCTCAGGGTTTGTGTTCGTGGGTGTGAGCTGATTGATGCTGTCGGCAGTGGAGGGTTGGCATTCAAAGTTTACGTAGATGGCCAAGATCTTGTTGTGGAAGAAGTCAGCAAGGTTACCGCACAGTTCCTGGGAGGGTGTAATGTCGTTCTCGGTGGCTGCGGGATTGGTGAACTCTTTCACAATGGAAAATAGTTCCTTCCTGTGGTTTGCACTGGCTTCAATGCGGTCTGCTAGGAAATTCTCCTTAGTTTCTTTCAGGAGGCGGTGGTACTGGTTGAGAGCAGTCCGGAAGGCGGTGCGGTCTTACGTCCGTGTGCTGATGCACTACTTTCTTTCTAATTGCCGGCAGTTGCATTTGTTGCAGTGCTGTATCCCAGTGAACCAGCTTGCTCTTTTGATTGGGCCTTTGGTCTAGAATGTCTTGGCAAGAGCGAAGCTGTTGGCACATTCTGAGATCCACTGGGAGAAGTTGTTTGCTGCTTGTTCATGGTTGTGTGTAGAGACCAGGAGTAGAAAGCATTGTTCAACTGTTCTTCTGATCCCTTTTACCAGTCTCTTTGAGTGGATGAGGCGGGCATCGTGCTGAAGTAGGTGGGTCCTAAGATGGCGAAGTGGATGCTGTAGTGGTAGGACCAGGGAGTTGTGTGATGTGGTTGTACCTGTCTCTGTTGCTGGAAGTGAAGATGGGGTCGAGCATGTGTCCTGCGATGTGGGTTAGACCGGTGACAAACTTATTGAGGCTGATGTTCCTCATGCTCTCCAGGAGGTCGGTGGTGTTGGCGCTGTTGGAGTTATTGAGGTGGAAGTTGAGGTCCCCTTGGAAGATGTAGTGCTCTGAGTCAATAGCGAGAGGGTCGATGGGGTCCGGGATGGTGTTGCAGAAGCTGGGGTGTGGTCATGGTGGTCTATAGGTCAGGTTGCCACTGATAGTGCTTTTTCCGTCTGTGTGGAGTTGGAAGTGTTTTGATGTGTATGTTGATGTGGAGTTAAGAATATAAAAACTTTATTTACCAATATATACATTCCCCCACGACTTTTTAGTTGTTGATATTGTGATATTCAACCCTTACGTGCATTTGGTTTTCATGCCTTGCATAACCTATCATATTCATATGGTGTTGATGCTAAATATGGCATGCCCCCTGTGACTGGATACCGGGAACTGGTATTTTATCATAGACAGACTTTTCACAATGTATCATAGGTGAGGGATGAGCTCGACTCGGGGATGGGTATAAAAGGAAATCAGGGATCTTAAAATTAGACTACCTGAAGCATGATAAACAATCCCCTTTAATTCACTTTAAAAATTATCGGCTTTCAATTCTCCATGTAAAAAAAAAAAAACTCTACTTAGATTTTCCCATTCTGTGTGTACCCGTTTCAGTAACACAAGGTTGCATCAGTGTGCTCTGATTTAATATCAATATACTCGTTTTAACACCGATGGTTACAGCTTCAAGTCATTTTCTGTGTGTTTTATATTAAAGAGAGAAGATAAATATTTGCAGTGGTTGCTCACGCAGCTCACCATCCCCTGAAGAGTGTCTTTTAAACGATCCTACTGCAGGATTAAGTCACATAAAATGTATGACTGCCTAACTGATGCTCTCTGAAGAACACTATTTTTGCCATTTCAATATCTCCAGGCAGAAGTTCACATGAGTTCACTTGAGTTTCAGAATCCTAGGCAGTGTTACTTTAAAGTTTGCTTCGTCTGCCTCCTGAGCCAAGAAATTACAGGCACCTTCCCTCGCCTTCTGCCTTGAGCCTACAAAAACTGATAAATTGCTTCCTAGTGAGTATCGATTTGTCTCTGGAATAGTACATATTTTATTCTGTCCTTATTTAACTCATCATAGAAATGAAAACGGTGCACAAACATATAGTACTTCAAACTCCATAGAATATTTTCAGAAAGAAAAGCTACACAAAAAAAACGTGTTAACACAGAACAGGACCAAGTTGAAGGACCCTTAGCAGGGGCATCAAGCTCCCTAAGTGGGGAGAGGATGTGGCCTAGCGAATAGACCTCAACGCTGGGGAACCGGGTTCGAGTCTTGGCAACAATGCTCAGCATCCTGTGATTCTGGGCAAATCACTTAATCTACTCATGCCTACCAAAAATGAATGTGTCTGTCTGTAAAGAAACTGGTGTCCATGTAAAGCTTTGCAATACCTGATATCTTCAGGTCGAGTTCGCACTATTTAAAACTCCCCCCCAAAAAATGGAAGCAAGGAAAGGGAGAACCGGTTTTCGATCGTAAAAAGCAGTCTCTAATTGGTGTGAAGTGGGTCCCTCACTCCCCTGGACCTCAGTGGCATGGCACATGCTGCACTGTTAATAGCTACTGCCCTGAAGCTCAGCTGCATAGACCAGTCTACCACCCCTCACTCTCTATATATTTATGTGTGTTCATTTTTCTCTACTCCTCTCTCTCACATTCTTTTTCTCTATTTCTCTCTGCCCTTATCTCCCTGTATATTTGTTTCTTTCTCCATTCCTCTCTCACACTCTCTTTTTCCTCTCTTCCCTTTTCTCCCCCTCTTCTCCTCCTCCTCTCTCATGCAGCCCCACCTCCCCTTGAGGAAGTTATCCTCCCCTCCAGGTGACCAAAGAAGTAATTATCTCTCCCTCTCAGCATACAGCTCCAGAAAAGTTCAGGTAGTCTGTGAAATAGGTTGAGGAGCAGTTACTTTCCAAATGGCAGAAGGCGGCTAGAAGCAAACTGGATAAGGGGAGATACAGAAAGTTTGAACTTTGTGGTTCTGTTAGGAAAGGGGGCAAACCTTCATACAATTTGGCTTACCCTACATTATTTTCATGTCATGTTTTAGACATTAGCCTCATGGCGCAGATTAGATAATGGATGCCCCTTTTTCTCAGGGGAAGGGGATGTGCATAACCTTTTACCTCACAATCTATTTCATAAAGGCAAAAACAGTGTATTGATTTACCTGCAAGCCATACTCACACACACACACACACACACACACACACCCATACACACACACACACACACTTCCCCCCTGAAATCTCAGTTAATCTGAATAACAATAACCAGATGTCAAGGGCCAAAAGGTGTTTATCATTTAAAAGGATAGAATCTTCATCTGAAGAGGCAATGAACCTCTTGCAGATTTCCTAAGGGTGAGGTGTCCTAAATCAAATGAATATTACTTTGTAGCAAACGATAGCCATCCTAATAGATATCCTCCATGAAAAAGTAGCATGTTTCACCAACAGCGTTGATGGACGTTGTTAGAAATGCTGGTCTCTATTTGGCAATGGTTTGCACCTTTGTCCAAATTGGGGCCCTTGCTGCTAGTCAGGGTAAGGGAGTTAGACAACCCCTGCTCACCCCCTTTGGTAGATTGGCACAAGCAGACAGGCTTATCCCAGAGGCAGTGTGTAAAGCATGTGTGCACACATACAGTATCACAGTGAAAACTCTACAAATGGACACCAGACCAGTTTAGAAAAATAGTTTTTTTTCCGAAACCAAATAAGACCAAAATGACAAAAATCCAACATGCAATAATCAAAATATGCACTTTGCAAGAATAACCTAAAAAATGCAGTTCCTTGAAGTTGGCAGCTCTGTCCGGGGCTACTGTGGTGCTGAAAATAACCAAATCCAACAGCTTCAGTCGACCGCATCAGTGCAGAATGGCATTGGTGTCAGAAGACCTATAAACACTACCTTTGGTTCTGGCCGACCGTGTCAGTGCGGGCCGGTTGTGGCAACCATCGCGTTGTGGAGTGGAGCAGTGTGCCATGTGGTGCCCTCAGGTCATGGTACAGGCAGCGGCTTGGTGACGGTTGTCTAGCGGCATCGCTGAAACTGGGGCGGCATTGCTCATTGCGGTGCCGACAGGTCATCTGGCATCGGTAGGCCCAGACTGCAGTGTGGGACGGGGTGGTGCTTTGTGTGACTTAAGAGCGGTGCCCACAAACCACAGTGCAGGCAGTGACAGCGGTGAGACCAGGGCTGTGGAGTGAACCGAGGCGGTGCAGAGTGCAGTGCCCACAGGTCGCAGTGCGAGCAGGGGCTCTGTAGCAGCAGTCATCGTGATTGGTGAGGCTGGGGTTGCTGTGCCCTCTTTGGTGTATTCAGATCACAGAACCGGCAGCGGTGTTGGTGAAGGCATCGGACTGCACTTTCCCTCTGTGGCAACTAGAATGCACGTCCCAGTGGCGGTACCCAGAGGAAGGCCAAGTCTTTGTTGTTCCTGAGACTTTTTGAACAGGGGACAGGCTCTTTTTCAAGCCCTTGGAGACACTCAGCAGAAAAAGTTACAGAAAGTTCAGTCCAGTCCTTTCTCTGCCCAAGAAAAAAGCAGTTACTGCAGTCCAACATAGCAAAGAACACAGCAAAGTGGTAGTCTCTTCTCACAGCTTTTGTAGCTGTTCTTCTTTACCGGTTACTTGATCCAAGCAAATTCTAAAGCTCTGGGCCCCAATTTTTATACTGCTTTTGTCTTTGTTCTCTTGTGACAGAAAGGCCCTGTGCTCAGTCCAAACCAATTCGATCCTCTCTGGTCCAGCTTCCTGGCATGAGGTAGAGAAAGCATTGTGTAAGGCAGACCAGGCCTATTCAGGTGCAAGGAAATCTCCTCCCACTACTCTAAATGCAGCTCAGGTCTATTCAGCCCAGCCCTGTCTCAGGAAAGGCAGGGCACACCTCGACCCCCCCCCCACCCTCAGTGGCTATCTACAGTGAATGCACATCCCCAGCCCCTGTCACTCCAAAGCCAGACAGTCAATCCACAAACCAGCAGAGGCACCCAGGATGGTTAAGCAAGAACCCACGTTCTAAAAAGTGGTATTTTCAAGCCCACAATATAAAAATCATCATTACTAAAAGATGCATTTTTCTATTCTGAGTTCAGGCATACTAAACTCCAACTGTCTACCTTGTACCAATGGGAAGTTATACTTATAAGATGTTATAAATAAAATCCCATTCTAGCCTATTGGACAGATAGCCTTTCCATGGCGAAAAATGAATTATACTGTAGTTCACTACCAGGACATGGTACACACCAGTACATGTCCTACCGTTCACTTACACAGCACCCTTCCCACATAAGTACCTTGGGCCTACCTTAGGGGTGACACACATATAATAGAAGTGAAGGTTAGGGCCTGGCAAGTGGGTGCACTTGCCAGGTCGATATGGCAGTAGAAACTGTGTGCAGACATTGCAGTGGCAGGCCTGTGAACCCTTTGAAAGGCTGCTTGTGTGGGTGGCAGAATCAGTGCTGCAGGCCCACAAGCAGCATTTGATTTACAGGCCCTGGGCGCACACAGTACACTGTACGAGGGACTTAGTGATAAGTCAAAAAAGCCAATGATAGAAACACCAATCCATATGCACAATTTACATAGGGAGCACTTGCACTTTGGCACTGGTCAGCAGTGGCAAAGTGCCCAAAGCATCTAGACCAGCAGAAACGAAATCCAGCACGCAGCAAAAATATAGGAGGCAGAGGCAAAAAGAGGGCAAACCACAACAATGTTGTCAGGTCTAACAGACATCATATTGAGACCCACAATGTTTGAGCTGGAAAAGGATGTAGAAGTGAAGTTGGGTGGTGTGCAAAAAAGAATACTACATAGTAACCAGTAGAATGCACAAAGATTTTGTGCTCCATTCTCAGATGTTTATAAGGAGCTTTTTTCAAATAGTGATGCTTGTGATTTATCTTGGGTACAGCACATGAGTGGGTGAACTTTAATTTGTTTCCTCAAGCAATTTAAATAATTTTCCACTATTATGCAGCAAGGCAAAAATTGGTACATAAATCAAAAAGCTATGATTCATTCAGCATGAAGGGGAGGCTACTACAGGTTTGCCTGACCACTCTCTCCTCACTCTAGAGAAACTTGGGGATTATGACAATCTGCTGACACAGTGGCTGTTCTCTCAATATGTTACCTGCTAATCGAATGAGGCTTTATCTCTTCCTCTAAATTTAAATATGTAGTAGAGATATATCAAGGCATTCACTTCAATAGTAAATTTGCAAAATGGTTCAAAACTTGGCAATGTGAAAGATGAGGCATACTTTAGCTTATTGGAAAGAAGTTTCAATAAAGCCTTCTTCCTAGCCCTTGGTCTAATTTTCAGGTAGAAATGAGAAAAACAAATAAAACCTTCATTTAGGCAGACAGTTATCTTTCTGTCAACAGTCCCCCATGGGTGTAAGTACTTCAGTCCCTTTGCCTTAGTCAAAGCGATTAAGTATTTTTTCTATTCTGGACTGCCGGGTAAACCCTGGTGGTCAGGGACAGTAAAATAAAACAGGCATTTGGAATACAATAGGTCTCACATTTACGCGATTTTAAGCTATTGGCATTGTAAATGACAATGCATATTACTTTTGTTTTTTAAAACATAAATAAATGGCATTTTCTTTTACAATGCCAATAGCTTAAACTCGCGTAAATGCGAGACCTATTGCATTGCAAATGCTTGTTTAAGTTTAAAACTGAGCGCAGCGCCGCTTCAAGGACACCGCACTTTTTTTTTTTTTTTTTACTTTAACACTGAGAGCGGTGTGCTTGAAACGGGTGCCGCGCTCAGTGTTAAAGTAAAAAAAGAAATAAAGATACTGTGCGCGGTGTCCTTGAAGCGGCGCCCCGCTGAGTTTTAAAGTAAAAAAACAAAACAAAAACAGAGCGTGGTCTCCCTGAAGCGTGCACCGCGCTCACTATAAAAGTAAAAAAAAAAATAATAATAAACAGAGCGCAGTGTCCCAGAAGTGGACACCCCACGCTTCATAAAAGTTAAAAATAGATAAATAAACTGAGCGCAGTGTCCCTAAAGCGGGCGCCATGCTCAGGATACAAATAAACAAAAACAGTATCCGCCATTGTCCTCATAAGTGCCCATTAACAAAATAGTGACCCCCTAGATAAAGCTGACCGTGTAACGTGCCAAGTAAAAGGTCCAGTCGTTATGGACAGTAACAAATGACGACAAGGCGGTAACAAAGAGGGACTAACAAGCCTTATAATGAATCGGAAGCCGGCATTTACCAAGGACAATGACAGCATCCAATGAAAAATATGGGAGGAGAGTGGGCAAGGCTTCCACAGTATACTCTACTACAACATGCCTCCCAGATCGAGTAAAGCATGCGTGCTACTGCTAGGCTCTACCTACAAATATGACCCCAGAAAACGCTTAGGGTGTCAGAGTCATTAACCTTCTGAGTTTGTTTTTGAGAGACAAAAAGTTTGCCGAGTGAACGCATGAAATGTGGCGGCCACTCAGTAAGTACCTTCAGAGGAACTGTTGTAGTGGTGGGACCCCTAAGGGATATAGATCTCTCACTTGGGCACATGGAGAATACTACAAATGGTGAAAAATAGTCTGCCAGGGCAGCAGAGGTTAATGTGTCAGGGGAGTTTGGTGAGTAGTCAGGGGGCTACACACCAAACTCTAAATGAGGGCCTGCGTTTGGTCATTTCAAAAAGGTTAAACCCCTCATATTTGGATTTCCTTTGAAAATAATAAGTGGTAATCAATATGATTGTCAAATGAAACTTTATTTTTTGTCAGTTACTATATGGTGTATTGAGTCACAGCTGTATTGGAAGATTAGATGGAGAACACTTCACATATGACAAATGATTCTTAGAGGCTACACTGTTATTAGGTAATATTTTGCTTCTTAGCATCCCAGAGTGACTCAGTGAGATAATATTTCTAAGGGTATAGAGGCTCCCAGGGTTGATTCACTTGGATCACTTGGAGTAGGTTAAGACTGAGGGCCAGATTTATATCTTGCTAGAACTGCCGTTGTCCCGCCATGGCAGCGGTTCAAAGTACTCCACCGAGCTGATGGTGATCCGTCCACCATATTTAGATAGTCTGTTTCCCACCATGGCGGAGGTCTTCTTCTGCTGTCTAACAGTATTCCAGTGCTGTCATGCCAGTGGGTTTGCGCTGAGCCAATTTAGATGTGCCTGTTGTGCTGGTGGTGTCCTGGTCGTGGAGTCCTGATGGAGTGTAGCCCTGATGGCGTGAAGACAGGTAAGTACTTCTAATTGTTGCCTTACTACACATATATGTTGTGAATATTTCAAAATGTGTATGTAGGCAGTGGCGGCTGGTGACATTTGAAAGTGGTGAGCGTAAAATTATTGTCATACTGCTCCGTAGCGAGCGAGCTCAAACAACCCAAGGGGGGTATGGGGCTGTTTTCCCCCCGAGAAGCAAATTTGAGAAAGCAAGAAGGATATAAATGTACTTCTACAACATGTGGGCAAAATGATCTTCAGATATTAACCTTTGTGACTCAGGAAAACAACTGCCGTCATTGCTACCATAAAGATATTTTTTCTGACATTTAACTATGATCAAGCTGGCCACAATCTACTTACATGTTTCCAAAATGTATATTAAGATAATAATTGTTTATAAAGCGCCTTGTTGGTTCTGTAAATAAAAACAAGTTTTGTTTCTGTGAACCTGAGAAGTAACCTTACTCGGTGTCAGTGGAAGAGTGACTTTCTACCCTTATATTTGCATCACATATGTCTTTGGTGCTTCCAGAACTAGCTTCAGTCCATTGATTGGCACAGCAATGCCCGTTGAGCACTAGAACTCTTTGCATAGGCCCCCTCTCTAGCTTAGATACAGGGTAACACATGCAACCCTGTTTATTCCCAAGCACGGATGGCAGCAAATAGAACTGAAAGTGCAACCGGATGTAACAGCACTTGTAATGATTTAGGGACAAGACACTTATGAATGTGCATTGTTTGTCCCCATGTATATGTTGTTTTTTGGGATCAGCCTGGTGTGCGTGCCTAGCTGCATTGTTGGCAGTGTGCTGTTTAACTGTTTTGTGCACTTTCATGGAGGATACAGATGTGTCTATTGTGTGTTTTACCCTTGTGTGCCATGTGTGTACTTGTTATATGCGAGTTGCCTTTTGTGTTATCACAGCTAGACGTTTATTGTCCACCCCCAAGCGTGCCTGTAGTGTTTCCTGTGAAGTTCTGCATGTCTGTTGCCAGGTTGGTGTGCGTGAACTAGAACAGTACCAGAGCTCCGGGAAGGTCTGAGCCTGAAATTATAAATATAACTCACTGAAAAGGAAGAAACAAAACCAGCACATCACAGGAGGGAGGGGAATGTGCACATCTATCCGTGCAGACACAGGTATGCCAGAACCACCAATCACCCCAGATAGCACACCCTGCTCTGCCACAGCACCCCAGACCTTATGTGCAGCGCCACTACGATTCCAGACCAGTGGTGAGACTCGCACAGACAGGCCTGCCAGTGCACCTCAACCCTTCCAGGCTGCGCCCATCTGATCAAATAGAGGGACGGGTCCGCACACAGCTCGGCCAGGACACCCCAGTAACCACCTGCTACTCCAGTACTGAGGCCTGCATGCAGCTCTATCAGTGTACCTCAATCCTCCCCTGCAGGACCCCTTAAATTCCAATACTGGGACCAAGGCACAGCCCTCCTAATAAACACAAGTCAGCCTAGCAGCACTCCTGCTATGGGACCCAATCACAGCTCCATCAGTGCACCGGAATCCTGACGTCATAAGTACCAGCTGTTTGAGAAGAGAGGCCTAACTATATGCATTCTCTGATTTTCCACTGCTGTTACCTACATAAAGCCAGTCAAACCAGCTCAATCCAGAAATGCAGCGCCTCATCCTATTTCCGTATCTGACCCCTCACACGGCTGATAATGCACCTCAGTTCTGTGCAACTGTGTCCCTTTGATTCGTTCCTCCACTGGTGATCGGCAGCACTCCCACTATTCCACTGTAAAGATCTGGAATTTATTAAATCCACTATTGCTATGCGGCGCTATATCAAAAATGGAAAGTAAACAAGTACAGTTACAACACAGAGCTGTGCCAGCACATCTCACCCATAACCTTTGGCACTCAATTATTCCATAAGCATACCATTCTGTCTTTTCTGTCTTTGCCCCCTGCCCCCCCTCCCCCCCCGTCCTATCCTGCACCTCACTCTGCTGTTCAAATCATGCCACGGACACACAGGTGCGCCGATGCACCTTGTTGCCATCTCTAAATGTAGATGTGATTATACATATATTGCTCCAGACACCTTTGCGCTGCAGGTCCATCATTCCAGCCTGGCTGGAACAGCTGCTCCAAGCGCCACTGCCAGGAGGCTACGATAAAGCTTGTTTTAAATATTCAAACAAACACTATCATCCGGTCAAGCTAAAATGTTGGTCCGGGTCATGCATACCTTTCTTTCTCCCTTGCAACCAGCAATTTGACGCTTCAGAGCATATGCCTCCTGCACCAACCTCCAGCGGTTGTGTGCAGTTCACAGGCTGAACTGCGCCGTTTAATATGGGTTGGCGAACTCTCGCTGCATTTCACCTGGGCATCACATCTACAGTCCTGGCACTATCTTTAACAACGATGTACTGGGACACTGAGTAAGATGACTACCATACATACGATATATAAACAAGCAAGCAATGATAAAGCCTATGAAATCTATTGACTTTAGCTGTGGTTTTAGCCATGGTGTACAACTAACTGCGCGTCTGCTGTTCAGCATGACTGCAAATAATTATTTTAAAAGTGCTATGATGCAGCGGGCACTAATGCGCTTAACGGGTTGGGTGGTAAGGCAACAGAGAGAGAGAAAGAAAAAGAGCAGTCGCGGCTGGCATGACTCGGGGGTACGCAAGGGGAGGGGGGTGGGGGGGAAGCGTTTAATTAAATGAATGAATAATAAATAAAAACAAACTTACCAGGCATCTCCTCCGCCGGTCCCACGTCGCATCACGTCTCCTTTGGCAAGTGGCAAATCAGAAGACTGGATGCAGCTGGGGGCGGCTACTCGGCTGCTATCCTGGCATGTGACAGGGCATAGGGCGACTGTACGTCACCGCCTGAGCAGGATCCCATCTTCAGACTCCTTCACTTACACTAGGCATGCGCAGCACTCCTAATGTAATATCAAAGGAGTGGGGTGCTGAAATAAAAAAGCGCTCTTCTCGCAGATGCCCAGTCGGAGTCTGGACTCCTGCTGCTCTTGCCTGCGTGCGCTGTGCGTTTGTTACTCTGTCATGCGCACTTGAGGCTGTGAAGTAGCTGCCAGCACAGGCCGGAAATGTAAACAGACGAATTGTCAAAGCTGTCAATTTGTCTGCTTACATTTCTTGCTGCCCGATTAGTGAGCAGTTTTTCTTGTGGGGCGCTGCCCCGGCCACTGTATGTAGGTAATGTGTAATGCTTTTTTTTTTAGAGATAGCATGTACACCAACAATATATACACACTGTTGAATGTACGCCCACAGGCACCACAAGCACAACACTCACAACTACAACCATTGAGTAAAAGCTTTTTGAAGTGTAAATAGAGGTGTGTTCATTTTACCCCGATAAGTTGTAAAATGAGTGTTCATGCATAACACAAAAAATTGCATATTAGACGAAAGTAAAAAAAAGAGGAGGCTACATCAAGTGTTACCACACGATTCATAGTGGGATCAGTGACACAAAAGCCTGCCTTAGATTTTGGCGACGACAGGGTTGCTTAGTGTCATGGTCAAGTAGCAGCAGCACAGGAAGGACCTGTACAATGGGGTTCAAGAAGGAAACGGAAGTGGGAAACTGGAAAAGTAAGTAGTCACCTCTTTTTCTTCAATTTCGCCAACCTGAGTTTGGAGGATTCCCCAACATAGTTGCCTCGACGGAAAAGCACATCATAATTGGGATGGCAGGAATCTTGGCTGGACTTCCTCCGACAGCCGCAGTTGCCTGATGCTGACAACGTGGAAGCAAAATTCAGGCAGAGACGCCGGCACTCTGACAGTCTTTCGTCCATAGTCCCACCATTATCTTAATAAAGCAGGTGAACCGCCAAGTCAGCAGGTGGGAAAATCATCAAATAAGCAATGGCGGGACTAGATCTGACAACATCTAAATCAGGCCCTGAGTGTCTTAGAACAATGGTCCTCTTTTGTCATATGTTTTAAATACAGTGATTCCTCTAAAAAAAAAAAGTGAGAAAGTGTTTAACAGGTTTGGCTGCTCCTTTCTTCATACTCTGCTACTGTGTTTCAAAACGTATCCCGATTTTGTGAAGTGGTTTCGAGCAACTTAACTGCTGCAGTCTATGTTGATAGTCAACTCTGTCCAGATTTCGGGATGGAGAATAGAAGGAAAGTCGCTCTATAGAGGGGTAATCAATGTTTGTTAGACCTGATCATCCTTGACATGGATTTCCCTGACTTTTTACCTCTACCTCCTGTGTTTTTGATGCTGTGCTGGATTTCGTTTTTGCTGGCTTAGATGCTTTGGGCACTTTTCCACTGCTGATCAGTGTCAAAGTGCAAGTGCTCCCTGTGTAAATTGATATTGTGATTGGTTCTCCCTGATTGGCATATTTGTTTTACAAGTAAGTCCCTAGTAAAGTGCACTAAGTGTGCCAGGACGGGTAAATCAAATACTACTAGTGGGCTTGAAGCACTGATTGTGCCACCCACATGAGTAGCCCTGAAAAGATGTCTCAAGCCTGCTGCCGCATTGCCTGCACGCAGTTTGTTAACTGCAATGTCAACCCGGCCAGTGCACCTACTTGCCAAGCCTTACCCTTCCCTTCCCTTTTCCTACATATAGGACACCCCTATGGCAGGCCCAAGGTACCCCCCTAGTCAGGGTGCAGTGTATGTGAAAGGCTGGACATGTAACATGTCCTGATAGTGAAATACTGCCAATTTTGTTTTTCACTATTGAAAGGCTATCTTGCACATAGGACAGAATGGGAAATGCGTTGTAACATTTTACAATCATATGTTCCCATAGGGATAAGATGGAAAAATGGAGTTGAGTACCCCTGCACTCTGAATTTAATAACACATCTTTTAGTATAGATGGTTTTTAAATTGTGCATTTGAAAATACCACTTTTAGAAAGTGGATATTTTCTTGTTCAACCTTCCTGTGTGCCTCTGCCTGTTTGTGGACTGACTGTCTGGCTTTGGAGTGACAGGAGCTGGGAGTTGCAGTGGCTCTGGGAGTCTGGATGAGTCAGCACTAGCCTGAATAGGACTGACCTCCATTTGGAGTGGTGGGAGTAGCACCTGTACCTGAATAGGGCTGTGCCTGCCTTCCACAATGCTGGCTCCACCTCCCTGTGGTGTGTATGGAACCAAGGCCCACACTAACAAAGGATGTTGTAGTGCAATGGCAGAGTGCCCCCAGAACTGGTTGGAACTGGGCTCAGAGCCCCTTGCACACAGAGAGCAAAGACATTTTGGGGTATAAGTATTAGCGCTAAAACCCCTGAACTTTAGATCATTCCTGGAATTCAAGAGGGACCTTTGCCAAGGGTAAGAGTTGGAGAGACTAAGGAGAAGTACTGCCCTTGCTATGTGTCTGGGGTTGGCCTGCAGTTGATGCCAAGGAAAGGAGAAGGACTTTACTGTGTGCTGTGTCCCCTGTTTGAAGGAAATCTCCAAGGACCTGAAGTGAGCTGGCCTCCTGTTAAGAAGTCTCAGGGACACAAAGACTTCACCTCCAGCTCCCCTGAACTCTGCTGTTGTGAGTTCTGACCTGCCTTGAGGTGCCTGTGACTGTTTTGGGCCTTTGGCCTTTTGCTGCTGTTGGGGAGCTGGAAGAGAGAAGAAACTCAAAGAACTACAGAAATCCACACATTGCTCTTCTTGCAGCTGTTTTTTCGGCGCATCTTCATAGCGCAAGAAGAAATTCCACGCATCGCTGTGCCGCTGCGAAAACTGTCGCAGCTCCTCTCATCGCTGCAAGAATTGGCGCATTGAGGGATCGCAGCTAAAGAGGACCGATGCAGCGCCGTGCAACGCCGCCTCATCGATCGCCGACACATCCCGAAGATCCACGCATTGTACCTGTGGGACACGCTTTCCCGACTCAACACCTGCAGACCGGAACCGGCACAAAGAATCGACGCATCACTCCCCATACAGACCGGAATCAACGCAACCCTTCCTCTGTGTGCAGCGGGACTGTCGCATCGCCTCCTCAGTGTGGCATCGCTTTCTTTTTCCGACGCTGCGGCTGTTTGGCTTGGTGAACTTTGACGCAACTACAGGTACTTTGGTGAAATGTCACACATCCATAGTTTTCTATGGTACAAGTTCTTGAAGCCTTTAGAAAGTCATATTTTTAACTGTGTAAGTTGGATTTTTGTCGTTTTGGTCTTGTTAAGTTTAGATAAAGATGCTTTATTTTTCTAAACGAGTGTGGTATCCTTTTGTTGTGTTTTCACTGTGTTACTGTGAGTGTAGGTACAAATACTTTACACATTGCCTTTGGTATAAGCCTGTCTGCTGTTGCCAAGCTACAAAAGGGGTGAGCAGGGGTTATCTAAAGTGTGTATCCCCCTTACCCTGATAGAAACAAGGGTCCCTATTTGGACAAGGGCACCTACCTCTGTCAACTAGAGACACCCATTTCTAACAATGTTCCTCACGCCTTTATACATCATGGCAACAAAACACAGAAATTGCCTTGAGAGAAAATCGAGTATTCAAGGATGCTGCATGCCAAGTACTAGCTTAATGTGCTATACCAGGAGATGCGTTAATATACACTGCTGTCACAGTCATTGCTGGTCATTAGCTTAGAATTATGCAGATGTAGAAGTGTCTTGGTATGGTATGTATTGCGGGCCTGACTGGAAACCAAAAGCATCAGTGGCTTTCCATTCACTCCTTTTATCTCTCTTTCTCTCACCCTCTTTCTGTCTCCTCCTTTTCCTCTGCTGTGCCTTATGCCATGAACTGGAGACAGTCAGCAGCCTTTTAGCTTCCAAACTAGCCTCCAATGCCATCTACCGCCCGGGGAAATGCCACATGGAATAAATGCCCAGTCTGGACATGGATGCAATGATTCCTTTCTTCCTCCCACTGTTCCTCGATAAGACTGAAGTGTGACCCTTGCATGGATAGTATAAAATCATTTCACACTGATGCTCCCAATATAATGTAGACCCTCTCTTCAGGGCACCCCAGAGGACGGACTGGGAGGGGCATTCAATCGGGCCTCAAGCTCTAAGTGGGCCTCAGCATAAGACAACTGTTCATTTTTTGCACTTTGATGAGTCTAAATGTTTTTTTCTCTGACTAATGGATTCAAGAGCTGAAATTGGTCGCGCCTCAGGGGTTCTCCAAGAAGATCCCCCACTACGATAATACACATCTCTCTTCACTTAACTAGGGTGTTGGGTTGCCTACTGAAACTGGCCCCCATAAGATGTTTAGAATATGTTCATTTCTGGCTATTTTTAAAATGCTGAGAGCTTCGAAAACTGAAAGTGATCTGGGCTTCCGTGCATGGTCTGGGAGGGTCTGCCTGTACGTTTTTAATGATATCTCTTTATCTAAAACTCTGTGTGATGGCTTCGTAGGTTAATCCCTCATAGGCTGAATGACTTCCATTGCAATAAATGTCCTGCGCTCTACCTAAATATGCACTTATGTTTTTGATATTACTAACTGCTGACCCGGAAAAGATTTTTTAATTCGAAAAAGTAATTATCTCTTTTGTCTGGGGAGAAAAGAGAGCCAGCATTTCAATGCATATATTTAGGTTTCCAGTGCCAGAGGGAGCTGCATTCCCGGTTTCTGAGAATAATGCAAAGAAGCTTGTCATCCAACCACTTAAGGTCCCAGAAAGATTAGCCCCGGATCCATTTCGAGGAAGCAATGGATAAGCATTTAATGGTAGGAGGTGCCTTGTGGTCCCGAACGGAAATGCGTTGTCAAATGCTGATGCTTAGTAGAGAGGGTGTGATGAGAACATCAGGGCTACTGTCCATATGCCCTTGCTTCCCCCCATAGACTGAGGTCGCATATCTCTCATTCCACTTATTGCACAACCTCAATTAAACACGGTGGCCATCATTACGAGTAACCCAGTGTCTGGTGAATAACAATACCGTGGTATGTTATTAAGCAGGTGCAATAAATAGCACCTATTCTGATGTTTTTCCCCCTAACATGGACCATACCATGCAGATGTTGTGCTTTCTGCTCCAAAATGTGCATTTCTCCTTATTGTATTCCTATAGATTCTTTCGGGTTTCTATAAAACCTAAATGTATGTTCCAGTTGAAATTAAAAAAAATACAAAACTCATTTGATATCCCCGGTAGTAGGAGTTATCGCACTTATTGACAATTATCAGATCACTTGTAATGAGCGCCTTGGACACTCTACAGATGTAGTGCACTAGTTGTGGGGAAGAAATCCCATCATATCCTATGCGTGCCTCCGAAAGGTGCTTGCCCGTGGGCGTATCAGGCTTCTTACATACGGTACCTCCAGTTTCAGGACATCTTACAGTGCCTGGAGTAGAACCGGAAGCACATGTAACCCGCTGCATCCTTTGGAAAGAACAAAGATTTGCACAGTGCTGTTTTCCTTTAGAATGCTGGGGACTATTGGCAATTTTAGCATTAGGAAGCTGTGTAAGGTTCAGAAAATTATACCACAGCGCTTTTTCTAAGAAGTCACTTGCAGAGGTTCTGCATGCCTACATTTCTGAATACCACGTCTGCTTAGTTTTGTCATTGTTCGAAATGGTGTTTCTGGTTGGCTAGGGTATGCACCTAAGCCAGACAGAACCCACCACTCTAGTCAGGGTGAGGGAGTTACACACACCCAAGATAAGCCCTGCTCACCCCCTTGGTAGCTTCGCAGAGCAGTCAGGCTTATCCCAGAGGCAATGTGTACAGCGTGTGCACCACACACACACACCAGTGACACACTACAAAAGAGACCCCACACACTATTATTTACAAATATCTCATATATTGTATATCACATAGACCAAAATCACATAAACCAATAATCACTTTGCCAACTAGGCAATTATCATAACATCACAATTTGTGTATAAGATAAAGACTGATATGTGCACACGTCATAAAAACAACACCATCAATGCTCTATTAAAGTACACTCTGAAATAGTACTCACTATTCTTTCATGGTAAGGCATAAAACGACATACATCATAAATCAGGGCACAAAATGCAGCACGTAGGTTACGAAGAGAAAGCACAAGGGGCACCAAACATCATTGTACATAAATCACTATACTTCACTGCAGGGCGTACATCACCATATGTCATTATGAAGTCCTAGGCCACAGTGCACATTCACGCCTATTATAGGTAATATGGTAACTTCCTTTACTCCCACTAAAGTGCAGAAGCAGCTGCGCTCTTACTATTGAAAATCAAGTGAATGTGGCTGTTTTCCCTACATGCCGCCAGTCCCTAAGTGGGGGCTCCATCAAGGGCTTGCCCCACAATGGCCACAAAAGAACAAGTGACACCCCAAAAGGTATGTCACAAGAGGAGGGAAAGGGCACACAACGGCAGCGAGACCTCACTCGGACCCCCGCAAGTGGGATCACCCAAGGTAGCTGCCTGCAATGGCAGCACAGGTACGGGGCTGCCAAGGAAAGCCCCAAAATGAAAGACAAGTGTCCCTGAGGTCCAGTGCCAAAAATGAGTGAGACATAGATCAGGATCGCATGGGAGACCTTGCTCGGTCCCCCACACAACTACAGTGGCCCAAAGGAAAAATGCAGCACTCCCCTTTAGGGAGTCACGGTAGTCCCTCGTTGCCCATGGGGATGGCGCATCTTCCTTCCTGCATGACTCGCACCCATCAGGGACAACACCCTGTGTTGGGGACAATTAACGGAAGCTGCCTGCAAGCTAGCCAACCCACACCGGCCCCCATGTGCAGCAACCAGCACCATGAACTGGGAAGGGGAGTCATGGGCTAGGGCACAAATGCTGCTTCTGGTCTTCGCTGCAAGGAGCGGGCAATCAGAAGCTTGCCAGCTCCATGGTCGTAGTCGTAGCCCTGGCTCAAGGATAACCAGCCAGGAAGCAGTGCACCAGATGGGGGTGCCTCTCCTTCTCATCAGGTGAGGAGCATGTAAAGATGGGTCTAATCCGGTAGAGTTAATCCAGAATTATTTATTAAGGTAGATCCAATACACCTCAGCCTGCCAACTCAGCTGTAGTCCATCCAACTGCTTTCTCTTGAATAAAAGCACTCTTAAGAAGCAGTCTTCAGAACACCACTATGTCATTTAGAATATAATGAGTTCAGCATTCCACATAAATACATGCAATGGCTTAAAGTACAATGGCTTAAAGTATAGCATATTACAGAGTGCTCCCCACGTGCTCACGAAGGCAGCCCCAGCACTCACCCTGGGGGAGAGAACAAAAGCGCTCACCACTCACTGACCCACAGTACCACGAAGATATACCAGTGAAGCAAAGTTGCAGGGACAGCAACCAACGCTCCCCATGGGCTGGGCCCCTGGGAGAACACTGGGGAGCATAAATGTTCAGGCAAGCAGCAGACCAGCATATTGGGTCCCTCAGCAAAGTAACAGAGACTCTAGCAGCCACGTAGTCAAGCAGGTCAGCACAACATAGCTCAAACAATCAAGTGGTGATCTTCATTGGCAGCCAGCAGTTCATCTGGTGCAGCATGTAGAGCCAGAAGCATCCAGCTACAAGTCCCACGCAGCGTGTAAAAACATGGGGTCAGAGCCCCTGTACTTATATTCAAAATGTCTCTGATCTGGAGGTAACTTCAAACAAACTTTAGAAGTGCACAAACCCCCATTCAATCCAAGCCCTGGCTCCGTACACACTACAGGAGGGTGGAGACAGCATTGTGAGAGGACAGGCACTTCCCTATTCAGGTGCAGGTGCCAGCTCCCCCCACCACTCTAGCTCAAGAAGACCCATCAGGATATGCGGGGCACGCTTCAGCTCCATTTGTGACTGTCTAGAGTGAATGCACAAGACAGGCCCCTATTTAAACCAGTTGTTGATTGGAGTCAGGCTGCAAAGCACAAAGAGTCATAAGCACATAGAAATTCTCACTTCTAAAAGTGCCATAAAAATTCCATTTACACTAATAAGCAGGATTTATCAACATTATTCCAAACATACCAAACACGGTAAGGCTATTCCTTAAATATCATATCAGAAATGACCGCTGAAACACATATCAGGGAATTCCCAATGCAAACCTAAGAGTAGAGCAGCCTCACAGCAGTGTGAGAAAACAACTAGGCTGTTTGTCACTACCAGAACATACCACACAACAAAGGCACATGCCCTACCTTTTACCTACACAGCACCCTGCCCATAGGGCTACCTAGGGTCTACCTTAGGGGTGACATATATGTAGTAAAAGGGGAGTTCCAGACTTGGCAAGTGACTTAAAATGCCAAGGCACTGTGACAGTAAACAGGGCACACAGGCTCTACAGCGGCAAGCGTGAGACTGATTTGAAAGTCTATTTCGGTGAGTGGTGCAAGCAGCACTACAGGCCCACTAGTAGCATTTAATTTTGAAGCCCTGGGTCTATATGATCCCACTGTACAAGGGACTTACGGGTAAATTAAATATGCCAAACAGGTGTAGAACATTTATAGCAAGTTTACAGGATAGAGCACATGCATGTTAGCACTGATCAGCAGTGGTTAAGTGCCCAGAGTCCTAAAGCCAACAGAAACAGGTCAGAAAAAATACAGGAGGAAGTAAAAACATTTGGGGATAACCCAGCAAAAAAGGTCAGGTCCAACAGTCATATTATGGCTCTTTCTTTAATCACCCTACATTCCCTGTTCCTTTATCTTACACAAGCAGGTTGCTTAAGTTAGGGGTGGGCATAACTGACATAGATCTTTCTAGTGTAATTACGAGGTAATACAGCAAGATTGCTCGTAAATATGTGTAATTACACACAATGTGTAATCCAGAATTTACTGCTTTTTTCTTAGTCCAAAATACACCCCTGCAAGGGCCTGAGGATGCATTTTGCACTAAGAAAATAGCACTATGTTACAGGACACAAACAGCATTAGCTAGCAGCTGTTCGTTCTGTCTTAAATCATTGTTCCTGTGCTCCTGCAGTAGGAATTCTGCCCCCAAATTACACTTAATTATTCAAGCCCCCATAATCGCCTTATTTTGGTAATTACTGAAAGTTCTCCAATTATTCAGGCATAATTTTAATTACTGCTTTTCTCTCTTTGTCACTGTTGTCCTCCATTTCTTTTCCTCATTCTCCCTACCTTTTGTTGATTTCTCGCTCTGGGTCAAAGTCTGGTGATTAAATGTAAGTCCTAGTCCCCAAAAATAAGTGACAATGCCCATCGCCAGGAACTTTTGTTCCAACAGGGGCACTATAGTTTACCAGAGATCACCCAACTGAGGAGCCTGGTTTAAGGATCGAGGGAACAAATACCCTAGTAATAGAAAACCTACAATAATTCCTACTGGGGCAATTGTATTTGGAAAATAGTTGTTTTGTATATCCAGCTCAGAGACTCCCTCCCTCCAATGGTGCTCAATTATGAGGTGTATCCATTACTGTAATTTGCATACCTCTGGTTTGCAGCCTACTCCAGAGCTGTACCCGATTACAGACTTCACAGTGCACTAGTATCTAAGCATCACTATGTCACCACCCATTATCACGCAATCTTTAATAAGCTTAGACTTTGTCCATGTACCATCACACCACCCCAAGCATAAGCTGAGATTACCCTATGGAACACCACATGATCACTAACATCCTAATAACACATGAAACACAAAGTGTTGCTAAGGTTGCCTTTTGTTCTGACACAAGACGGACTACCAGAGCAAAGGGTGCCATGCCAAACATGAAAGACAAATTTTCATTCCATCACACAATATTATCTCTAGCATGCAGTATGTGTCTTCTCAAATATTCCTCACGAGTCGAACATAGTGCAAGAGTCTAAGAGCACCAACACGAAGCGTAGACTGTCTTCAAATGCCTACAAGATCTTGAATCTGGAGCAGAGGATGCAACCCTTGATCAGTGTGTAATTTGGGGTCTAATCTTCCTGCCCCAGGCCCCATCTTGCAGGGGCTTAACCTCAGGGGTTGTTTGGGGTGTTAAACTTCCAAATCAATGCATACTGCTGTTGATAGGTGGGTCCAGGGACTTTGGCCTGGCTATGGCAGGGCTGGTGTTGGGTTTTACAGGCACATGTGCCTTTTAACTTGTAAAACACTAGTTTTAATCGGACCCTTTTCTCTAGGGGTAGTGGAGCTTTTGGAGTTGCACTACACGGAAATCCATTGAGTTGCATAAAAACTCTGTGCAATTCCGTGGAGTTCTGCAAGCAGGCAGAGTTGCTCCACTCACCCTGTTGCCCTCCTACCCCTGCCCCTCATCCTGACATCTGTCTTCTGTCACCAACACCTCTCCGATCCGCGTTAATGCAGGGAGAGGTGGCCCCTGCCTGAAATAGAATGTCGAACATTCCCAGGGGTCTCGAGGTGTTTCAGCAAATAGCATGGATATTAGATACTATTCGGGGTGACATATTGTAGATACTCGTAAATACAGGCTAGGGGGGCCCAGAGAGGGCTTCATGATTCAGCCGGAGACTGCGGGAGTCTTAGCTAAGTTCTAGTCACGGAAACTCCAGCTCCTCGGGGAGTCTAGAGTTTCCTACAGTTACACAGCCTCTCCATTGAGACTCGGCCCCCTAATTGTGCATGGGGGTGGAAATATGGGCTCTCATTTTCCCTCACGACAGGCGGTTACTCAGATTGTGTGTAATGTGTCCTGATTGGTGCCCTACAAGATCTAAGAGGGATGGAGGGCTGCAAGGATGAAGAGTCAGTCAAAACTCAGACTACTCCTGGCTTTCAACCGTAGCAGCTTGTTGGGCCGCAGGAAGGCCCTGAATCCGGAAACGTGATACAGGTGTGAAAGGTCACAGCCCCCGTCTGCTCTCACAGATTACGAGGTTCCCGAGCCTGCATCCTCCAGTGAAAGGGCAGTGGAGGAGGGAGAGCTCCATAGCAACTGAACTCAATGACAGAGCCAGGGCTACAGATCACACTATGCATTTGGAGAGGGGAAATGACTCCCAAGACGCATAAGTGAGTATGGTATGCCATAATGCAAAAAAGACTGCTCACCTGGCAGGGTGAGGCTGAGGAGTCCACTCCAGAGAAGGGATCAATGTGTTTCCTCAGTCGGTTTAGGACTCCGAAAGGGATACAGGCATGCACGTTCTCTGTATTCCAAGGTTTAGAAAAGAGATACAATGCAAGTGCAATCTGTTGTAAAAAGAAGCCTGACTCAAACCCAACCTACAAAACGGCAGTAGCGGGCAACAAAGTATCTGCATAAAACTTTCAACATTCAATAACATCATGCTGGAGTGAAATGATACTCCTCTACGTTGCATAGGTGGAGTTTTTAAGTTTTTGCCAAGCTCCACCCTCCAAGCGGAGTAGCAAAAAGTTTGTGAACTCCACTGGCAGAGCTGAGTTTACCGCCCACCCTTACTTTTTTCTTTATTAGGTCACCTTAAAACCTGATAGTAAGGACCCTGTCAAATATAAGGCTCTCAGCCTTGTCCTTTCGTCTCTAAGAGAATTGTTTTTCACTTGTGTATTTCAAGTCCCGTTCTAGCAGTCTTTCTCACGATGAAACCTATGCTAAATCTCCACTAAATGGAAAAATATATCAAAATCTTTCTGACTCCAGTCACAAATATTCACAGCCTTCCTTAAATTATTGAAAATGCTGCTAAAATCACTCAGATGAGTACACAATAATGGTTTGTATGTTTACAGTGAATGCACTTAATGCAGTGCATACTGGTTGCCATTAGCCAACTGTCTCCTTTGTAACCAATTTCACCAACATGGGAGTTTTGCAACAGTGTCCTGGGATTTACCTACAGCCAAGACAAGGCCCTACGACAAAAGTGAGGCCCGGACAAGTAACTCAGACAGTTCCCTGCAGCATCACAAGGGCACTATGTGTAGCACATGGTGGTTTGAGTGACATGGCAAATTTCGAACGTGTGATAATGAAACATAGGATGGTCCCTAAGATGTGGAACAAAATGTGCCTTGTAAAACTAATCTGTTGTTTCCACTGAGCCAAGACTATGCCCTGTACCATGTGAGAAGCAATATTGTAGAAGGATTATGTATGATGGAAGCCTTCTGAAGGAGCCATACAATAACAGCAACAGCTGCAAATGTCCCAGGGTACCAGGAACTTGATTCACAAACAAGGGCACCCATCTCAGCACGTGTTTATCAACTTTAAACATGTGACAGAAATGAGCTAATTTTTACCCCAATACAGGTTGCCGTTCTCATAAAAAACTCATTTTAGCCTTAGGTGTTACAGTTTTTTGCTAAATAGGAGCACATTATTGCTCAAACATCAATGTTCCCTTTTCAAATTATGGGCATAATTTGGGAAGGGCAACCATAATAACAGGTGACACCTAAATGTGAAAGAGAGCAGCAACATGCCATGGTCAATGCCATGGAAAGTGTTGGTAGCATTATTCCAGAGATCAACCGCTATTTTTTTTTAGAGTGTTTTATAAAGCGTGCACATGACTCAGAGGTATCAGAAAGCTGTACATAAGGCTGAATAAACAAAATGATACGTATAGACAGGTACATCAAAACTAAAGAGCCACAATAGGACATTGCAACAGATAACACATCAAAAGACTGTCATTCCATTAATATTCCATTAGTCCACATTGATCTTGCATCTTCATGGTGGGTATTTGCTGCTGCTCTGAACTATTCAGATCCAGGTACCCAGGGTAGCAGTGTTTCCGCTGGTTCTCCTGTAAACGACGTGCTTCTGACCAAACTCGAGATTGCTACCATTGTGACATCCTTTGCGCCCTGGGGTGGGGTTCTCCGAGAGTCTATGGAAGTAATCTATTCATTAGGATCTTTTTCACCTCTTTTTTGAAAAGGTGGGTCGATGGATTTGAACGCACCATGGGTGGTAAGGAGTTCCAGATCATTGGCGCTGCCCCAGAGAAGGAGCATGTGTAAGTTTTTTGTTTTCTGAATCTGGGAGTTTCCAGCCTGAGAGAGTTAGCACTTCTTAGGTAGCGGCTGCCACCGGAGATTCAAATCTTTTCTGCCAGGTAACTTGGCTCATTAAAATGTAGTGCTTTGTGGGTGAGGCAGGCAATTTCCTTTTGCGTTCTTGCCTCGACGGGAAGCCAGTCTAGATACCTAAGAGATGGGGTGATGTGGTAAAAGCGTCCTGTTACCAATTGTTTCGAGTGGAGCTTTTCTTGATTCGGGTAGACCTGACAGGGTTGCTGCGCCGTACTCTATTCTGGAGACCACAATCGATTGCTCTGCTTGTTTTAAGTCTGAAGGTGGTATAAATGGTTTCAATCTCTTCAGTAACCTGAGTTGGAATGCTGCACTGCATGTGGTAGTACTGATGTGAGCTCTCATGTTTAGACTCTTGTCCAGTGTTATTACAAGGAATTTTGTGGAGTCAATGATGTTAGGTTTGCAAATGAGTGCGTCTAGGTGCTTGAGACTATCTTGGATGGGTGTGGAGCTGTCTTGCTATATTTAGGTCCTGTTTGGATGGTTTTCAAAAGACAACTCTGGCTGTTTTGTGAAACTTAACATTCAATTCAATACTGCTTACAGCAAGAGGGCTTGAGTTTTCTGAAAATGGGCAATAAACTTAAAATGGTTCTGCATGCTCATGAAAAATATTTACTTAATCACAACTGAAATTATGTGTGAATTGATTTTAAGGTTGTAAATCCATGTTTTCTAAATTCTCAACCTGGATTTGCACTGGCAAAAATCACCATTGATGCATCCAAGTTCAATCGACCAAATATAAACAGAAACAAAGTTTTGTGGGTTAACTATTAATATAAAGACATTTTATTTTATTTAGTAAAATCTTGACAGAAATACTCATTGAAGAATTCCCACATTTGTGTGTTTAAAGCTTGAGAATAACACAATCCCTCCTTGTTTCTTTGACTTGTCTCATCTATCTCTTAATCAAAATTAGGTTATGTGTCTTTAAAATTAAGAGAAGTTAAACATTCCAGTGTTGTGTGATTCTTTAATAAACGGTCATGGTGTTTTATCGGTTTTGTGATGTAATTTTGGCTTTTAGTTGATGAGTTTTGGACTACTGCATAACTCTAATAAAATAAGAGCACATGGTGTATCTGTAATTACCAGATATTCCAAATCACAAGCAAGTCCCTCCTCAAAATTCTTGCTGCAGCAGCAATAGTTTGGATGAAGATAATTCCTCAAGGAATATTCTTGGTATACTTAATATTGTACCCAGTTCCTTGGGGAAAATTGGGTTGCCCTATTTTGTTCAAGCAGGCAGCAAAAATCAAAGCACTGTTCTGAAGACTTTACTCATTTAATAAGGTAAAATGTGACAATTTTTTTCTAAATTCTTTTGTACTCGTTGAATTGTGAACTCTGATTCGCTCAGCAAGAGAAATGACAGGAGGCGGGAGACTGGAGAAGAACAAAGAAAAAGAGTAAAAGAAGATAGAGGTAGATGAAGACAGGAAGGGATGTGTGGTAGTAAGAGAGATGCATGAATGTCTCACTAATTTATTTTATCCGATTTCCAAGAGTGATGTGCACAGACTCAATGTTTGACAGCCAAGGGCCAAGTCATAAAACATGTATTCTATATTTCAACAGGGAAAGAGGCAATCGATGAAGAAATGAAGCCGCAGTTACTAGAAACCTGATGAACATGAAATGAGCAATGACTCAATACATTGATCCATCAAATAACACATTTATTACACTTTCAATCCAGTAATAATTTATGAGTGTGGTTGGTTGTGAATTTCTTCAATTGTCCTTGACATGTCCAGAGTGTGAGCGCTTCTGTAAATAAATAAATTGAAGACTAGTCGATTGAACTTAACACTCTAAAGGTCATGGCTTTTACAAAAGTGGTTAGTCGGCATCTGAGAATGCTCGTGGGAATCAGGAAGTCTAGCGCATGGAGCTGGAAAGTGTTCCTGAGAAATCAGTGCCTATGGAAGGTAGGTAGGATGCCGTGTAACTGTATATAGGTTAACTTAGAATAGAAATTAGTAAAAGGTGTAAAATAAGATGTGATTTTTACCGATCGCATCACTTCAGAAATATTAAATACGTTATAAATATCATAGTTTATGCCTATGTGTTTTTTGTAGTGATTTTCTGTGTAGCTTTAACAAGTGGAATATTTTTAAGACAGTGTAAGCAAGACTGTGCAATATGAACCCCAGGAAAGCTTTCTTTAGAATGTAGGGGCCATGTCGACCACTCAATTGCTCCCCAATTACCCTGTTTCGTGTGTCTCCAGGCAGCCCTGGCAGTATACTATAATACCATTGTGGACAGAATACAAAATATCATGCTACAATAAATAAATAAATAATTAAACTATATATATATATATATATATATATATATATATATATATATATGCCAATATGTTTCTGACCAAATCAATGCATACTGATTCAGCCCCAGTAGGCAGAAATCAATTTTTACGTGTATTTCATTGCACACAATAACGTATAAATGTCTAAAATGAAAATAACACGTATAGTGTTTAAATATGACCTGCAAAAAAGTGGATAAAGCCGAATATGTCAGAATTGGTTAGACAATGGAATATACAATGTAATTTTGTATTTTGTAAATATGTATATATGTATATTTATAATATGTATACGTGTAGATATATATTTTTGAAGGCATTTTCTTTAAACACACGTACCAAACAGATATGACTTCACTTTTGATAAGGGTAACAATGACAAACTACAGGTCTGTTTTCACTGTTTATGGTTGTGTAGTTTTCACATGACACGGAACTTTCACTGTTTAAAAATGGCCGTTTTTCTAAACTTAATCATCGGTGGGCAAAGAGCAAGGAGGTCCGAAACGCGTTCGACTGAGGCCGAATAAAGAAATTATGAGGCACCCCACATTCCTGGTTTGCTAAAGGAATAATTTGCATATATATATATATTTATATATAAATATATATATGTATATATATATATTTTTTTCTCCTGTTTACAATTTGAAATTTCTCCACAAGAGTAAGGCAGACACCACCGGCAGATATTTATGTATGTATGTATGTATGTATGTATATATATATATATATATATATATATATATATATCTATTTGCGTGATTCCAGCCTGAATCCAACTCTCCGGAAACAAACGTGGCGGACACGGACCCGATTTCGTGCTTAAAGGTTTTTATTTCCTGCTGTCAAGACGCGTTTCAGCTCAATGAGCCTTGTTCACTATATATATATATATTTTTTTTTGGGGGGGGGTAATTCGGCAAGCAGGGGCTGAGAACAATGGAGGTCCCAAAAATAAGTTTCCCCAACCAATTTCCCATAGGGATTTTGAACATGACTGCAGCCCAAACCGCTAAACAGAATAGCACCAAATTTGGCAGCAAGCTAGATCTTCATCCAGAAATATCTCTTTTTGTTACTTGTTCAGTAGTTTTGGAGTTATTGAAGACAAAAGAAATATAGACATCTGGGTGGAGCCTCTGCACAGATCTCATGATAAACTCTAATTGACAGCCAGCACTTAAACCAGGAAGTGCTGTTGGCCTTCTTGGGACTCGGACTCAGCAAGTTTAATGAAAAAACATATAAAAAGACAAAGGGACAGGGTAGAAATACCCTGACCCCCTAGGCCTGGTAAGTAACAGCCCTCAAGTGGAGATGAAGTTTGGATTATTTATCTGGGATTGGAGCTCCCTCCATTGCATACGGTACTTTGGAGGTTTGATTTCCTCAGGCCAGAGGAACTGCATAAGCGGTTAGTTTGGATGCAACATTATAGCTTCTCAAATTTTGGGGAAGAATATATCACATGTGAGCTGGTGAGTCCTCCGCTCTATAGAGGATCTAGTATGGCCAGTACAGCTTAGCCCCAGTGTTTGACTGTGCGGGCTTGAACTACCACAGCTGACCAACGTTGTTTGAACTACACACTGTGCTACCATCTGACAAGGAGTACTTTTGAGGACTACTGGAGCACTGAAGGTGTAGCTGTGGTTACATTGTATGCCATACCGTACCTCCTTAAGTGGTGAGTCTTCAGCTCCTAAGAGGTTCCATTATGGATATTATGGCTAACCTGCCATGTCTGACAAGGAAGGCAGGATCTGCATCCATCTCATGCAAAGTGACAGCATTTTCAGTATCAAGCACAAGGGTAAACATCTGAGGGCCTGCACGCTGTCTCTCCTATTATGCCTGAGGAAACGGAAACCTGTATGTCCAAAATGTGAAACAAGGGTCATTTCTAATAAAAAAAAGTGATGCACACATCTTGCCTTTGTGTATTATAGAGATGATTTTCTTTGGTATGTTTGCAATTAATTTACGGCAGCCTCATTAAAAAAAGAAGAAAAAAAAGACTAGCCGGAATCCTGAAACCACCACACAGCCACACACAGACCCATTCAACCACTTATACTCCCATGCAACCCCACACACACCCACTCAAAAACGTATACAACCACTCACACACCCACTGATGCACCCATATAACCACTCACATACCCACTCACAAACCCATACAACCACTTACACACCCATACAACTACTCACACACCCTCTCACACACCCATACAACCAATCGCACGGCCACCCATACAACTACTTACACACCCACTCACAAAACTATACAAACAGTCACACACCCATACAGCCACTCACACACCTACTCACATACCCATACAACCACTCACACATGCAACCACTTTTACAGTCACTCACAGACCCATACAACCATTTGCACACCCATACAGCCACTCAAACCCATGCCACCACGCACACACTCATTCCCAGACCCATATAGCCAAACCCAAAATATAATTGGAAAAAATCATATTTTGTTTTTCAAATAATTAAACCTATGTAATGTAAGATTTGTAAATAGTTTTTATTACTTAAAATAATACTATATTAAAAATACTAGAACATTTTAAGGTTAAAGTAATGTTATAGGTCAGTGTGTTTATTATTATATCTATTTTAAAAAACAAAACATAGAAATTAAGTAGGATGACCAAAGATAAAAGACATATAATATACTTAGGAAAAATTATAAAAATATTGTATAAATTAAATAAAAAAAACCTTACATGGGCATTGTAGTTACAAATATCAATACAAAACCATAGTAATTTACTGAAAAAAACAAGCATTAAGATGCATTATAGTTAAGAAATAAAATGTCAAAAAGAACCTTAAACATTCTCTAAAATAAGGAAAGGTTACAGGGATGTTATAGTTAGGAATTGTTTTTTAATAGACCTTAGTAATTCACTGAAAAAAATAAAGGTTATATCGGCCATTATAGTTAGAAAACAGAATTAACCCCTTCTGTGCCACGCCCTTTCCCCCTCCTGTGCCGGGCGTTACATTAGTGGGTGGGGTTCATGACAAGATGGTCTCGTCATGGGCACAGCGCAACCGTGCTCCATGACGAGACTATCTCGTCATGGGCACAGAAGAGGTTAACAAAAACCTCAGAAATTCACAGAAAAAACAAATAAAGGTTACAGGGACGTTATAGTTAGGTTCAGATTTTACAAACACAAAACCATAAAAATTCAGCAGTTATAGTTACCTCACATATTATATCACTCATGCAGTAGCGGTCCGTGGAGGGAGTTCGGCGGGGCAGAGAGGCGGGGCGGGGGAGGGGTAGGGTGGGGAAATGTAAACACCGGAATATGGATGAACGGAGGTAAGTACACATTTAAATAAATAAAATGAATTCCTTTGCGCACGCTGCATCGCAAAATGTGATGCAGCGCACGCAACGAAATATAAATATATATATATATATATATATATATATATATATATATATATACTCTAAACAAAGGTGAAAGTGTGGCATTATAGTCAGGTACAAAAATGAAATAAAAATGCTAATTCAAAAACTAAAAACACTGAAATTTGCCAGTTATAGTTTGAAGAACTGACTATAAATTGCACCCCGTCAAGCACTGCTGATGATCTCACATATTACATCACTGATGATATGTTAAATTACATCATTCATGGTATCACTGATGACATAGCATATGACATCATTGATGACATCAGTGATAACATTACTAATGACATCATCTTATGATTGTCACAGTGTACTTGTCATTCTATGCAACTCATGTAATGTTGTCTAGTCACTTTCCTGAACTTAGAAAACCCTACCTACATAAGTATTACTTGTAACGGTACAGAATTTAAACGTAGGTCTGTTCAACTCTCATATAATTATTATTTTAACTTTTACTTAGCAGACAACCTTAGCTTTGTGCAATTTAAGGCTAAGATCATTGTCACTTTTGAAACTCACAGCCAAGGAACTATTGATCATCTTTCCTGCACTGTTTCAGACATATTTATTCACCTATTATCAAACAGGTGTCACAATGAATTATTTTTTGGCAAAATAAGCTCTTGTGGCCCCAGTAAACTCCTTGTTAGCTCAATGGTTGAGCTGAAAGTATAAAGAAAGAATAATAGTAGTAGTAGTAGCAGCAGTAGTAATAACATTGATAATAATATATAACAATAATATTGATAATAGATTATATGGAACTTTGACTACTGCAGACTTGCCTCTCTGAAGGGCTGAAAAGCAATTCTCACTATTATATAACTCATAACTACTCACTTAAAGATAGTAGGCCATATTTCTTAATGACTTTTGCAATCACAAGCACTACGATTCGCAACTCACAGGGTTTGCAAGTGCAAAGGTATTATGTGCAATGTACTGAAACCATTTTCTGAGTTGAAAAACCTTTATAACTTGCAAAATGGGCTTTACTAGCCATACTGAATCATAATTAGGGATGCAAGAAAGGGGTGTACCCTCCTAATTGCGAATAGTAATAGTATCTATGAATGGTTTGTGTAGGAAGTCCACCTTTTTGTTCATGATCGCCCCAGATTTTTCACATTTTAGTGGACCCAGTATTTTTCCTGGCTTAAGAACTCTGTGCACCTTACCCCTGCTAACCAGTGCCTGTGCTTCTCCTTTGGATATCAATCAATCAATCAATCAGTCGTTTGTTAAGCGCGACTATTCACCCGTAAGGGTCTCAAGGCACTGGGGGGGGGGGGTTAGCAGACTCCAGTCCATCAAGGGGGGTCTGTCAAAGAGCCAGGTTTGAGGTTTCTTGCGAAGATGGGGAGCGATGTTGTCTGTCTGAGGTGGAGCGGAAGGGCGTTCCAGGCTTGGGTCGCGAGGAAGGAGAAGGAGCAGCCTCCCGATCTGGTCTTTCTGGTGCAAGGAACCACGACATAGGAGAGCTGGGCAGAACGTAGGGTCCTCTGGGGTGTGTGGAATTTGAGTCGGCTGTTCAGGTATGCTGGTCCGGTGTCGTGGAGGGCCTTGTGGGCGTGGGTGAGCATCTTGAAGGTGACTCTAGCTTCGATGGGGGGCCAGTGGAGTGTGCGCAGGTGCTGTGAGATGTGGCAGTGTCTTGGCAGGTCGAGGGCCAGTCTTGCGGTGGCATTCTGGATGTTCTGTAGCTTGTGGTGAGGTTTTTTTATTCCGGCGTAGAGTACGTTGCCGTAGTTGAGTCTGCTGGTGACCAGGGCGTGAGTGACGGTCTTTCTGTGTTCGAGGGAGATCCATTTGAAGGTCTTACGTAGGAGGCAGAGGGTGTGGAAGCAGGAGGATGAGACGGAGTTGATCTGGCAGTCCATTTTGAGCTCGGAGTCCAGGATGATTCCCAGGTTACGTGCATGGTCCGTGGTGGTGGGCAGTCTTCCGAGGGCGGGGGGCCACCAGGTGTCGTTCCAGGCGTTAGGGTTTGGGCCCATGATGAGTACTTCTGTTTTGTTGGTGTTAAGTTGTAGGCAGCTGTTTTTCATCCATTTGGTGACGGCTTCCATGCCTTCTCGAAAATTGTGTCTGGCGGTATTGGGTTCATTGGATAGGGAGAGGATGAGTTGGGTGTCATCTGCGTATGACACAATGTTGAGTCCGTAGGTTCTGATGACGGGGGCGAGCGGAGCCATGTAGACGTTGAAGAGTGTAGGGCTGAGGGAAGACCCCTGGGGGACTCCGCAGGTGGTAGGTGTAGGGTCCGAGAGGAAAGGGGGGAGTCTGACCTGCTGCGTTCTGCCGGAGAGGAAGGAGTGGATCCAGTTGAGGGCCTCATCTTGGATCCCTGCGTCGTGGAGTCTGCGTATTAGGAGACTGTGTCTAACGCCGCTGAGAGGTCGAGGAGCATGAAGGCTGCTGTTTCTCCTTTGTCCAGTAGGGTGCGGATGTCGTCTGTTATGTTATGTTATGTTATCATGGGTTTTGTTAAGCGCTCAGCTACTCAAGCAGAGTGTCCCGGCGCTGGCAGACCCGAGACCATAAAGCTTCGTCAGGGGAGGAAAACTTATAGGCTAAACAGCCAAGTTTTGAGCTTCTTTCTGAAGGTCGTCAAGTTGTCGCTCTTTCTTAGAGCTAGTGGGAGGGCATTCCAGGCCCGAGGCGCAAGATATTTAAAAGAACGCCCACCGATCCGGGCGCGCCTAATTGCCGGGACCGCGGTGAAGAACAATGACGCAGAACGCAAGGCTCTGGCAGGCCGATGAAAACCGATCCTCTTCCTCAAATAGAGGGGACCGGGGCCATAAAGCGTCTTAAATGCCATAGTAAGTGCCTTGAATTCAATGCGCCTCTGCATAGGGAGCCAGTGCAGAGATTGCAACAATCCCGTAGCATGGGAGCGGTGGCTGAGGCCAAAGATTGCCCGGGCGGCCGAGTTCTGTACAACCTGTAGCCGTGAGAGAAGGAATTTCGGGAGACCCAGATACAGGACGTTGGCATAGTCTAACCTAGAACCTATCATGGCCTGCACCGTGATTTTCTTATGGGCAATGGAGAGAACAGGAAGAAATTTTCTTAACATTTTTAAAATGCCAAAGCATTGACCAGCTAGGCTCATAATCTGTGGTTTCAGGGTAAGACCGTTGTCCATCTTAACACGAAGATTTTTTGCCACCAAGGCCACGTCTGAAGGGGGAAACATATCAGCGGGCCACCAAGACCTCCAACAGGGATCCGGAGGACAACCAAAGAAAAGAACCTCAGATTTATCTGAGTTGCAGCGAGGAGGGTGGTTTCCGTACTATGGTTTTTTCTGAAGCTGGATTAGGAGGAGTCGAGGATGTTGTGCTCTTCGATGAATGTGGCGAGTTGGCTGTTGATGGCTTTCTTGATGACTTTCGCTGGGAACGGGAGATGGGTCTGTAGTTTTTGAGGTCAGTGGGGTCCGCCGAGGGTTTCTTCCGGAGGGGGTTGACCTCTGCATGTTTCCAGTTGTTGGGGAACGTGGAGGTTGCCAGGGAGCAGTTCATGGTGTGGCAGAGCATGGGTGCGATGGTGTCGGCGGCTCTGTTGAAAATGTTGTGGGGGCAGGGGTCTGTGGGGGCCCCGGAGTGGATTGACTTCATCGTCTTCAGTGTGTCTTCGGTGGTGAGGGCTGTTCAGTTGTTGATCGCTGGCTTCAGGGTGTCGGGGGTGGTTGGTGAGGGTTCAGTATATTGGTTGTCTTCGTCAAAGTTGTCATAGATGCTCTTGATTTTGTGGTGAAAAAAGATGCTGAGTTTGTCGCAGAGGTCTTGTGATGAAGGGATGTCGGTGGACTCGCTGGTGGGTTGGGCGAACTCCTTGATGATGTTGAAGAGTTCTTTGCTGTTGTGTGCGTGAGTTGACATTCTGTCTTCAATTGCTTTTTTTCCTCGTTTTTCTGATGAGTTGGTGGTGGGCGTTGATGGCGGCTCTGAGGTTGTTGTGGGCTTCTGTGGATTTGGTGTTCCTCCAGGCCTTTTCGAGGCGGTGGCAAGTGCATCTGGACTCTCAAAGTTCGGTGGTAAACCAACTGGCTTTCTCGGCGTAGGTGTTGTTGTTTTTCTTGAGGGGGGCTAAGGTGTTGGCACTGTCAGAGATCCATCTGTGCAGGGTTTGGGCTGTGGTGTTGGGATCGTTGTTTTCCGCGATAGTTGGGGTGGAATTGCTGAGTGATGAGGTTAGCTGGTCGTCGGTGATTCTAGTCCAGTTTCTTCGTGGGAACAGGTGCAGGTGTCTGTGGATGGTGGGTGTTCTGAAGGTGAAGTGGACGCATCGATGGCCAGTCCATGGGAGTTTGGTGGTGTGGCGGAAGGTGATGGAGTTACCTGTTGTGAAGAGGGGGTCGAGGGTGTGTCCTGCTGAGTGCGTGGGTTCGGTCATGATCTGGCAGAGTCCAATGTTATGGAGGTTGTCCAGGAGGCATGTGGTGCTGGGGTCCAGTTGGTTGTCGAGGTGGAAGTTGAGGTCTCCCAGTAGCGTGTAGTTGGTGGATGCATGGCATGCGGGGAGATGATGTCAGTGATGGAGTTAGCGAAAAGTCTGCGGGGGGCAGGTGGTCAGTAGATGAGGGTTCTTCGGAGGGTGGTGATAGGGCTGGCCAGTATCGTGAAGTGAAGGTGTTCCATCAGGACATGGTTGAATTGGCATATTTCTTCTTGGTATACTTAACTTACCGATAAGTCACAAGTATATTGTCAAGCTTTACACTGTCAAGTCATGTGACATGCTGATCATTGTGTGGGAGCCTGTAAACATAGTGGTAGGCTATAAAAAACGATGGACTAGCGAACACCTTTTAGGCAAAAGCGGTTGCAGTGGGAAGGGTTTGTAAGGATAGTTCACCGACATGGACCCCTCGCTGTTCATGCTTTTGAAAATTTAGAAAATAAATGCTTTTGAAAATGATCTAGGGTGCCAATTTTTAAAGTTAATAGGAACAGGAAAGTACTGCACGACTAGTGAAAAATGGTACATTCTCTACGCTATGTGTGATAATAAAGGAGTCTATGGTAGTTCTACTACATTCCAACATGGCCCCCATGACCGTCGATTGGTCATGTGTTCCGTGTCCCGTTTAGGAAGTTGAAATGTGAAGCGTTCACTCGGTGGTAGTGACGATTGAGAAAACACGCTTCTAGAAGATGTAGGTGGTAAGGACTGCTGTATGTATGGAGAGGGGGGCATAATTGTCTGAAAAGTATGATTGAGAGCAGTCCTGATTAAAGGGTTGGGTGCCGGTAACTCGAAGCGGTGCCCGGTGGAGCCTTACAATTGAAGTTCCTAATATGGGAGTGGCCCCAGTTGAAGTGCAATTGACAGTAAGATAACAAAAAAATCTGCGTGTATGAAATACATAGCTGAGAGCAGTGCAGATTGAATGGGTGGGGTGCCGATAAATTTTAGCGGTGCTCGTCATAGTCTAATTAAAGCTCCGAATACGGGAGCAGCCTCAGCATAAGTGGACTTTGCTCGTGAGTAAGAAAAAAGTGTGTGTTTTTTAACAATTTTACCACTCTGTAGATTGATTCTACGGCAGAGTGTAATCATATTGAGAAGACTCACGGATGGAGTTTTGTCCAATGAGTGACATAAGAAAAGAGCTGGTATGAAGGACTGTGGTTCGTTTATGTTAATGTACCACATGTGTATTGAGTAGACAGTTTCGGACTAATTGTGGGGAAAAAAAACCTTGAGAGTAATTGGCTATGTATCTGTTTTTGTTTTTACATTTGACAGTCCCTGTAAGAAGAAAATTTCAGTGTCCATTACTGGTGCCAGACGACCTCACTGCCCTGATGAAATTGCCTCAAAAATGTTAGTGGCAATGAAACATGTCGGCTCAGTATGAAGCGGTATGCATAAATTGCAACCGGTTTTAATTTGAATAAGTGCACAAGTGAATAATAAAGTTGACTTCGGCTAATGTGCTACTTATTTCAATTTTAATTTTCACATGGCCGTGTTTGTAGTTTGTGATATATTCACTTCACGTTTTCTTAGCACCATCTGTGTTTGTTCTGGACACTTTTTCTTTAAGGCAAGGTGGCTACCAATGATGAAACACGTGGGCATAGCTGGTGAGTACCAATCAGCAAGCTCTATAGGTGGTGCGCACTTGAGGTGCCATCTTGCCATCTCACCATTTTTTCTGAGTTGATATATAGATTGAGGTGATCTATTTTTGATACATTTTTCATAGCTACACTCCTGTATGTTGGCCAGGGGTATTGTAGTTCAGTGACTGTCATCTGTAAAAATAATAAAAAACTTTTTTAAAATAATTTAAGGCATTAAAGTGGGAGGTCACTACCTCTGAATATAAATGAGGGGTGTATATGGAGAAAAAGTTCTGGAACCCTTACCTACCTCTACTTGTATAATTGTCCTCAAAAGAGGTGCCTTGAAGATCAGGTCTTGATGTATTGATAAAGCTTTACTCTTGGCCTGGAAGTTTAATGCCAGTAGTAAACATCAGCATCTATTGTGCCATCTACTACAGTGGCAGTGCAAATATGGCTTCAGTCCTACCATTATAGCCTGACTGTAGCCGTGTAAAAACCGAAATTCAAAAAGTATATATATAATCTTTTGACAGGTTACAACTTCTATTTTAAATAGTATTAAGTCAACCCTATGTAGGTGTTGCCGCCCACAAGACATGGTATTTAAAAAGGATGTGATTAAATTAAATGTTTAGCATGTCCTAACAGTGATTAGCACCCAAAATCCATTTTCACTGTCGGAATGCAAGCTGGCTGACAGGCTCATAGAAACACTGGGAAGCAATATTAAATGCTAACACTTGACCTTGGGAATAGGCCTAGCTAGAAAAATAGCTAAGCAATTATTTTTAAAAGATATTTTTAAAAAACCAATTCAACTGTGAAGTTTTGTTTTATAAATATTAAGTAAAAGTAACTATTAGAAAGTTACCTTTCCCCTGGATGAAGTTCCTGGAGGCTAATTTGCATTTACTCTACTGCTTATCTCAGCCAGTGATTAGCATTGAATAGGTGTGAAAAGTGTAAAAATGCCTCCTGGGAACAATCAATAGGATAACATGAATGACCAGAGTTGACTCCAATGAGTTCAGCAGAATATGCATGGTGGGTTGCTGTGGGGCCCCTTTCGACAGCACAATGTCAAATCCTGCTTTACAGGTTTGGTGACCCACATGTAACACTTACCATGCACTGTTGGACTTGGACCTTTCTGTAGGGCCATCCCCGGATTATTTTCCTTCACCCTCCTATTTTCTGAACTCATTTTTGTTAGTTTTTGGGACTCTGTGCCCCGATGAATGGGCCACCCCTTGACTTTATAGGGAGGGCAGAGCTGTCAACTCCCACACTTGCACATCAAAATGACTCTGCCTCAGCACACTCACATAGGGTTTTACCCCAGTCTATTGTGCCCCCAGACAAGTGAGAGCCAGGGCAGGGAGGAAGCAAATTCCAAACACCATTGAGGGTGGAATCCTCTAGAAACTTCTCCTACGTCATAGCAGGCACCAAGTATAAATAGTGTATCTCACACCCAACACTCCAGTACACCTTTAGTCTGCGGAAACTCAGAAGACGTACTGATGTGCAGCCAGAAGTACTGCTACTCTACTGCCCTGCAGCTTGAGTGAGAAGGACTGGACCTGCATCTTGAACCCAGGACTAGCAGAGTGAACCAAAGGACTAATTGGTTGGTCTACTGATCGGAACCTCAGGTACAGAAAAGGTTTCATCCACTAAACCAAGCACCGGGACTGTTTCTGCTGTGAGTCTTGTCCCCCAATTGGTGCAACTCTATCCCTGGACCCTTGGAAGTAGGGCCTGAAGATACCCTGTCAGCCCAGCGGTGTTGTTTTGGGCATAACAGATACTGAGCACCGCATCACCTCAGAGATTTGCATCGGAACCACTGCTGCGCAATGCATCCCTTATTCAGCACCCGCAGCTCTTCGAAACCGCTGCTGCATACAGCATCCATGACACAGGACCTCGCATAGCAGCCCTGCAGCACCTTCGAACCGCCACTGGCTGGCGAAACCTTGAAGCGCCCTTGGCGCGTGGCCTCGCATCACAGCTGTGCGGCTCCTTGGAACTGCCACTTCGAGATGCATCCTGAATGCAGGACTTTGCATTGCAGCTCGCAGCTCCTCAGACTGCCACTATACAACGTATCCTCGATGCAGGATCTTGCAATGTTCCGCAACTAGGATTAAAGGGACTTTGTTCAGCAGGCCAAACTGGGTCCTCCTATCCAGTCTGCGTTACATCGCGGTCGGCCTAAACTTATGACTTTGTCCCAGTCCAGTGCCACCAGATAACCACAAGTGGTGTTTTGTGCTTTTAAGCACCACATTTGCTTACATCATTAAAATTGCATATTTCTGGTCCTTACTAATTGCATTTTTGTCATTGTGGTGTCCAGTCATATATTACATTTTACTTTGTTTTTTTAATTGGTGTTTGATTTTCCTTATGTTGTGTTTTCACTTTATTACTGCTTGCCTCCTGCACATTGCCTATTGTCTGTAAGTTAAGCCTGACTGCTGTTGTACCAAGCTAACAGAGGGTTAAGCACAGAAATATAGATATTTGGGGTTTCTCTTGTGGTTCGCACTGACAAGAACTGGGGTTGCTGCTTGAGTAGGGTTTCGCCCTCTCAATCACTAATCTAATGTCCTACAAGCACTTGAAAGGAAGAGAACAGAATGCCAAGCCAGTTCTTATCAATTCACTGTCTGGTTGCAGAAAGACACTTCTTTGCCCTACCAGACTTCTTACTCTGGGTTTGTTGTGAGTAGAGTGCCTGCTCCAAACTGGATTTTAGTGTTAGATTTGGGAGGACTATACGGATACCATAGTTCACTCCCCAGTCACAAACAGCCTCAGATCCCAAGCTAAGTGTGCCCAAAGACATTAGCTGTCATGTTTTCCCTTCTACTTTGAATTTTGGGCCTGTTTGAAGTAAACCAAACAGAAACCACTTCCCGGCATAAATAGGTAGCTAAAGAACTGAGATTTTTTAACCCCACTGGTATAGAGAAGCTGGGGGATAACCCCACCCACTGGCACCTCCAGGCACCCACTTCAGAACACTTTCTCGACCCACGTCAGATCAGAAGGCTGAATGTGCTGTCTGTGACCTGACAGGAGCCGGAAGGACTGGACCGGCTACCTCTTTTTTTCCAGGAAAAAGACTTGGACTCTGAGGGACATTTACCTGTGGCTGAAGGGAGATAACAAACTGCAAGAGGCATTAACCTGGAAGTGCCTAGTTGACCCTTGACAACAGAACCTGGAATGAACCCTGCTGTTGCCCTCTGCCTGACATCCTATGAGTCTCTGCGTTTGTCCCCTGAGGCCATGGGGGGTTTTAGAAGAGTACTCCTGTGGTGTATTGAGACGTAAAAGACTAAGGGCCTGATTTAGACTTTGGTGGAAGGGTTACTCCATCACAATGGTGATGGATATCCTGTTAGGCAAAATATAAATACCATAATATCCTATGGGATTATTATTTTGGCGGACGGGATATCCACCACTGTTGTGATGGAGCAACACAACCGCTGAAATCTAGATCAGGACCTAAGTCAGAGGAAAAATCTTTGACCAGCAGGAACCTGGTTGGTGTATCCGACCCACTCTTCATTGCGGCCAGATTCAAATTGTATTGTATTGTATTGTATAAACTTTATTTTGACAATTGGCGACATAAAAGCTATAAAAACATCATAATAAAATGCTAAAAAGATATGAAGGAGTAAACATATCATGCAACAGCTAATTACAGTTACAAAACGTGAAACAATTCATGTTATGTGTGGCTACCACAGATGAGCAGTGTAAAATTCAATACGTCAATAGTGAGAAGCAATTTTAAAACAACATAAGTTAATAGAACTTACGTTAAAAACAATATAAAAGAGAGGAAGGGGCGTCACAAAGGTTTCACAATTGAAGCCTTTGCAACCGGACCCAGTTCCCTATACCCAGGTTGCCTGAATATTCGTTATTCCGTCCCTCTTCGGGACAACATTGGGAGGGGGCATAAAGCACCAAAGTGTATGTTCATAACATATGGGTAAAAAGATAAAGTGCTGGCCAGTGAGCCCTAGTGTGGCTGTGAGTGGTTCCAATCCTGGAGTGTGCTATGAGGTTCCTATCTGAGCCTTCCAACTTATCAGCCATGCATAACTTAGGAACTTGGCTGCTCCCCAAGCAAAACGTGGTCTGGGTCGGACCTTAAGAAGCATAAGGCGACCCAATGGTTCTGTGTGCCAAGTTGCCAGCAAATAGGAGTAAGCCATTTCGACCTCGGTTTGGCGTATGCCAGGCAAGCAAACATGACATATGCAACACTTTCCACCGGGTTCTTGCAGTGTGGGCAATCCTTTGGAGTTGAGTTGCATGGATGCCAATTAGATGTTACTTCACCTACAGGAAGTCTTCCAAATCTAAAATGGATGTACAACATCCTGTCCCAAGGGACCTGGATTATGTCTCCGTTAGTTTCCAGGTATCTAGACTGTTTGTGGAGAAGGAATTCTGCGGTTAATCGCCCCAAGTTAGGTTTGCTGGATTCTTGCAGATCCACCAAGTACCAGTAATGACGGTTGATCACATCTTTCCTCGGCGGATCCTGCTTGGCCCACTGGGTTTGGAATCCTAGTGCAAACATCAGCGTCTTCAAATTGTCTACAGGTACTATTGACTATCATTGGTGCTTTGGGCTTTGTTATACTATTTCTACCTCAAACTTTAAAAATTCATATCTGCAGTTTTCTCTATTGCATTTTTGTCATTTTGGTTTCATTTTGTTTATTAAATGTTACTCTCGTTTTCTATTTTTTTTATTGTTTTGCATTTCGACTTTATTACTTTTTGAGTCTTCAGAAATACTTTACACATTGTCATTAGATAAGCATATCTGCTCTTTGCCATAGCTACTAGGGGTTTGAGCACAGGTTAATTTATTGACTTTGAGGGGCCATCCTGATATTCCTTGAAATAGGTGGTCACCCACCCCAAATAATGTTACAAATTCTTACAGCTTGTGGTTGCAAACAATTGATCAGTTACAGACACATCAAAGTAGATGTGAAAGTGGAAATTACTTTTTTGGGACATCTTCTCCTTCTTGAATTGTGTTGGGCAACCTCAAGCAGAGGTGGCAGTAGTCCACAGAACCACTGCCTACTTACTTCGAAGTATTCCCAAATGGAAAAGCAGCTCCTGTGTCTTCAATATATATAGATACTTAAAGGGAATAAAATGTTTCCCCTTGCAAACACTGGAATGGGGGTCTGCTGTTCTTTGCAGGCTACCATCACTGTTCTTTTAACCAATCACCAGGGGCTGAAAGTAGCACTTATATAATTAATATTTATTAGGCAGGTCAGTTTGTGACCCCCTTGTGACTTGAGATTTTGTGACTCAATCGAATACTACACAGGTTGCATTGCAAAATCAGGTGCAGATTGCAAAATGTCTGTGAGCAATGTGCCACCACGTGTTACGACCTGATTCTGAATAAATGAGGACTATTGTTTAAAACTTGTGTAGGTAATTATGTAAAATGATGGACTATTATTTATTGACAATATTTTGTTCCCAGCGGCGTAGCTAGCCCTCAGGCCACCCGTGGCGTTCCCTGCGTTTGATGGCTGCATTGAGGAGCAGGGGGGGTGGTGGTGCTTGCTATTGACACACCGAGATGGCAGGTAAAAGCGGGGGGAGCCCCCAGCCCCCAAAACTCGTGCTGCCCAGGCTTAAAGCACCCTCAGTGTTTGAAATGAGAAAACGGTCGAAACAAAATCTGATAGTTCTTTTCAATTTACTTGCAAAGACGGTTTTGGAGACTCAAATCCAAATCGCAGCTTGTGAGAAAAAGCAAATCTACATGAACAAATGATCTACATTTGCAATGCAAACACATGCAGAGATCGCCAAACTACAATAAAGTCCAGTTGAAGAAAGACTAACGACACCCACAAATTCACGTCAGAATAAGTTAGCGAAGAGCATGCACCGCATATATGTAGACCCTGCAAGACATACATGATCACTTCCTGTATGAAGGTAACTACAACTATTAATGAATTATGAGCTCAGAAATGTTATGCACCTACATCAACACACAAACGCAGTACTTTCTTAACCACTACTAAAATTGTTGGTGACAGAGGTTATTTTTCCCTGTTGTTTCTCTTCTTCCAAATACCTCAAGGGGTTTTGTTAGGGGGTGTTCAAGATTCACACAATCTGCTTTTGTAACATTTTGGGGAAATTATGCAAAATTATGTGTGTTACATAAAATGCAGATCTATCATATAGTTATATTTTGGTGCAAAATTTGTTTACATGTCAATTTTTGGCACACAAACACTTTTTACACTGAAAAATAGTATTAAAAAGCTCATCTGCTTTGCACAAGAGCTGTTGTTTTATGACTGTTCACATTTGTCCCACCCTATTATTTTGCAGCAAACGGTGGCATTATTACACGAAGTGATGCAATAGATTACTTTTGTTTAAGTTTCTGTTGAACTCATTGGGCCAGCTTCAGTTAAATTCAGTGCCATACCAACTGCAAGTCCCACTCTCTTCACACTACAACCTCCTGGAGTTTCTGCTCCAGTTTCTCTTAGCAGTGCATTGATCGCTATGTCTCCCTTTGACCTTCAACCCGGATGCTGGCTGTTGTGGGCAATCCTAGCAAGGTAGCTGTAGTGCCCAGGATTCATTGTGGAGCATGTGGATGTAAGAGTCATTTGTCAGTATTAGACGACACTGAAGGTTCCCTCTACACCCTGCCAACACATAACATTTTGTGGCTGCCTGCAGGGAACGAGCCCATGTATGTGTCAGCCACACACTCAACAGGCTGAAGCCACCCTACTGCAATCAGCAATTCTCCAAGGACATTGGTATAGCAAAGGTTTCCTGTTTACCCCATGCCTAAGTAGTTGTTGTTTTGCTATCTTATGGAATGTTCTCGGTCATGCTTGAGAGGAAGTCATCAGCTTATGGACCTGTTGTAAAGCAAGGACCAGACTGGGAACCAATTAGGATGAGCATAATGATATGATCTCAGGAAGAATATAGTGTAAGCAGTGAAGCTTGTGAATACTAAAGGCGCTCCATCCTTATGGGAGAAGTAGAAAAAGGACCAGCTGTTAGGTTTATTGATGGCAATGGGCTTCTTTAATTGATGGTCAATATAAAAGGCACTGGTATCACTGAAATTTATCTGGACTGTTGCACTTGTGAGGCGTGGATTGGCTGTTACCAGAGACTGCAACAAATGGATTGATGGTTGATGCAGTACTCTGCGACCTTATGGAGGTTGTAGGTGGCCGTCCACAGGCACAGGCCATACAGTGTCCCGTGGGTGGGGCCACTGGAATCCAGTAATTCTGCATCAAGGACTTTTCTGCATGGAATTGCCGTATTTGCGACATAATCCGCCATCTGCTGTATAATATGCAGATTTCACCGCACAAAAAAATTGTTTCTAGCTTTAACAGATTAAATGTTACTTACAAAGCACCAAAATGGTTTTTTGATCAATGGCGGACCATTTACAAATGTTTCTGATTGCTGTATTCTGGTGTTAAACTTGTATTAATAAGGTGCAACTTTGCCCAGGTGGTATTATTAGGTGAAGGAATGTCAAAACATTGAAAAATACCATCACAGATTGTGTTTATTATGCCACATAATTTGCCATGTCTTGCAACAGAATTGTATATACCTGCTGATCCTCCATTGCTGCATAATTTCAGCGAACATTCATATGAGACTGATTATGATGATGCCATGAGGTTCTCCATTTGACTTGATTGAAGAGTTTTGATATTTTTCCCTATTTGCAATCTTTTTTTTTTTCCTTTGTGTTTGTGCTCTGTTCCAAACTAAAGCTTCACATTGACTCACCTGGCTGCCTGTGTTCTTAATGTTTTGCTGGGAACTTCATTGTAGCTGGGTTTTTTTTGCCAATGGTCTGTTAAATGTTATTTTCAGACGATGTAGGCTTTACAGGTGACAGTGTGCGACTCTTCCTTATGTTACAGCATCTTGCCATTATCCTCGTTTCTTCTTGCCCTTTAACTTTCATTTTCTATATTTACTTCCTATTCCTTTCTCTCTCACCTGACTTCCCCCAAGCTTTCCAGTCACTCCAGCCAATCTCCTACTTCCATTTGCGTATGTTCTCTTTCTAAAGATATATTATGTCTTATTTCTAATTTTGTCCATCTTATAAAGGTGTCGTCATTTTCCAGGAATTAATTATTTTTCTCAGTTCCAGTTTACGAATGTATGTGCGTAGCGTTTGCGAAAATCACTTTCTACCTAAACTAAATAAAATAACACTGATATTTAATTAATACCATTCCTCCAGATGCCTTGTAGCAATAGATCTGTAGCAATTACAGTGCAATGTAATGTTAAATGTACTTTCAACTAACATCTTTCTATAGAATATGTTCTCAAAATGCTGTGCACCGGATTATTTATTTTATTAATATATGAAAGAGGAAGGCTGTGCTTATTTTATGTATTTATGCTTTGTTTGCTTTGCATGCTCCACCATTTTTACAGACATTTTACAGAAAACAATCATGTCTTAAATATATTGATTAGACAAATGATGGGCTATGAATATGTGGTACACTACGACCCCTGAAAAGCTGTTCAGATTAAACTCTTCCCTGCAAGAGTTGTGTTATGAGTCTCAAAAGTGAGATTCGGAACATTGGAAGACTAGAAAATCACAAATGATATACTGTTCCATTTTACTCCTATTATTGCGTGTGTATAGGAACACGTGGTAGAGCAGCCTTTAAACTTAACTACTGTCTTTAATATAGCCCTGCTAAGGACAATATTTCTTAATCCAGACCCGTAGGAGAAACCATTATCACTATTGGCAAAAGGGCTATGTTGTTATTAGACCTTTCCATCAATTGAGGGTTGAATGTTCTAAATAAAACAAGGCAAAATACAAAGAAGGCCATTGGAATGCTGTAGCAGAGTGCATAAACCCGCGGCAAATGGACCTGGTCACGCCGATGGATTCAATGTGTTTAATGGTGCTCCTAACTTTTCAATGTTCTAAAATAAGATCATAGACCACTTTGAGGCCTACTCCAGTCGTTACAGCTCTGATTCACAGTGTAGACTGTAAAATATATATATTTCATGTTATGCATGGTGTATCCTGAGGTGGAAGGCCTTCAATGCTATTAGAACTCTCCACTCATTGGGGGTCAAAAGTTCTAAATTCACCAGGAAAAAAATGAAAAGATAGATTTGAATGTTGAAGTAGTAGTCCCTCCAAAGCCACTGCTCACCCTCTTCCCCGCTGTTCCTTCAAGGAGCTTTAAAGATTTTAGTGCATATGTACAAGCCTCTATTGCCACCGGAACATCACTTTTTGTGACGTTTCCATGGAAATAGGGCCCTTGCCTTATGTACAAGGCAGCAATAAGGGCCATATGTAGGTAGCCTCATATTTACCGATTCATAAATACCGAACTTTACCGATTCGGTTTTTATGAATCGGTAAATGTGATGTAGGTAATGATTCGATAAAGTTTACCGAATCGGAAAAATTCGGAAATTATGAATCGGTATTTACCGATTCGGTAATGAGGCATACCTTCCCATTGATTCCTATGGGCCTGGAGGCCTATAGGAATCAATGTGAAGGTATGCCTCATTACCGATTCGGTAAATACCGATTCAGTAATGGGGGGAGCATATACAAGGGTGGCAGGGTGTCACATTGACACCCTGTTGCACCCCTGAATCTTGCATGAGTGCACATGTGGCGCACATACATGCCCTAAGGGCATGTATGTCTGCCACATGGCACTCTTAAATCTGCAAAATATTGCGTTTTGCAAGGTATTCGTTAATTATCACCAACCTGTATTTGGTGGTAAATAACGAATTCCTATTTGTATTTGTCACTCTTTAAAGTGCTCCCTACATCTGATTTCTGGATTCGGTATTTACCGAATCGGTATTTTGCCGATTTCATAATTTCCGATTCGGTAAATACCGAATCCAGAAATCAGCCCCCTACATCGCAAATGCCTAAATACCGGTCGGTAACGGGATATTTACCGAATTTCGGCCGTTTCCGACCGGTATTTGGCTTCCTACATGAGGCCCTAAGCCACTTAAGGTGGCTTAAGACTACCTTGTACATAAGGCACCCTTTCACGCTATGTTTAGCATGAAAGGGGCATGCAGAAGGTGTTGCGGTGGGCGTTCCACTGCAACACCCATTGTATTTGACGTTGCCCCCTACGTAAAAGGGTGGGGTACATAGGAGGCAGTGCCAAAATTAAGACCAGGAAAATCCTGGACTTAAGTTGGTGAAACGAAGATAAATGCATTATTTCTCCTCGGTTTTGCTTTTTCCATGTGTGCTGCCTTGTGCAGCACACATGGAAAAAGCTAAATGCCACCTTCCTGTACATAAACAAATCTTTTTTTTTTTAAATGCCATTTTGTAACTCTCATGTGTGCTGCATGAAGCACCACACATGAAAGTTACAAAATGGCATTTTAGGATTGTTTATGTGCAGGTAGGGACACCTTCCTACACATAACCAATCCTCCCCTGCACACAGGCACCCTTGCACTCTGGTGTAAGGGTGTCTGCGTTGGTGCTAAGTTGTTAAACTTAGCGCAATCACATGGGGAAACACAAGTCTGCACTACATTCTTGAGAATATGGTGCAGTCTTGTGTTTCCGAAGTGGCGGCGCGTGCCGTTAGGCCAAAGAGGCTAACGACACGCTCCGCCACTTCCTCGTACATATCCCCTTTAGTATTTTAATAGTCTTAGACGCAGTATAAGGCTCTTAAGTTATGGATGGCTTAAGTTATGCAGCTTATTGGTGATACCAAAGCAGTAGGACATTCAAGGGCAGCTATTATTGATGGAAGGAGTTATATTTTTATTTAAATTGTCATTTATGCGTGCGACCTTCCACATTCAGTAGTTAGGACAGCGCTGTAGGTTTAGGCCATTCTTTTTCCATTTGACATGAAGGTTTCTAAGAGTTAATTCGATTGGCTGAGTCCATAAGGCACCCGTATGAAGTTCATTTCAAGGCAGATGATGCATTTGAAACTAATGAGAGCCATTCTCTTTAATTGCAGTCATTGCAGTGCAGTGATTCCAGCTTTGGAAATGATGTCTTTTATGAATGCGGTGTAAGTTATCCAGAAGTGAAGAAAATGTGCGAAAATTTTGGTAATTAGGATATATTACAATGTAAGCAAACTTTTCGAAGCCTAATTATTCTGCAATATTCTGTACATTATGATTTTGCTTTGACTGTTATGATATCTAAAGATTAAATTGATATATCCAGTTCCTAGGTTTGCCAAAGTGTTTCTATCCATGGCTTCTTCTTTGGAACGAACAGCATCATCTCTTGGTGCAGGCTAGGAGGTACAAGCAGAGTGGGCTGTTTCGTACCTTGCTTGTAACCACCTGTTTGTTACATTATGTTCGTATGTGTGGAATACCAGTCGCACAATGTGCGGTTGAAACTGACAAGCAGATAAACAAAAATGACACTGCAACCATGTAGGAAGTGCTATAGATGCATTTGAAAGATATATATATATGGGCTAAAATAGAAGCATGTGGTTCTATGTTAAATATCCTGCTGTGAACCAAGGAATAAAGGTGCATTTTTATCTTTAGACGCACGTGCCGCTGCGCAGAATCCTTCGGGATACAAGACGAAGATTTGGAAGTGCCAATTGGTTTGGTGTTTGCAGAGTAAAAATGTTTTCTTAAGCTTCAGTAAGACACAGAGCCCTGGTGCTGCATGTGAGTTAGCAGTGCAGGCTTTCCTCACACAGGCAGACTAGATCTAGCAGTCTCTGCAGCAGTGCACACACACAAAGGCATGGAAGGGATAGAACAGGAAGCAGCAGTGCACCATAACACGGGCTGCAGCAGTGCACACACTCAAAGGCATGGAAGAGATAGAACAGGAAGCAGCAGTGCGCCATAACACGGGCTGCAGCAGTGCACACACACAAAGGCATGGAAGGGATAGAACAGGAAGCAGCAGTGCACCATAACACGGGCTGCAGCAGTGCACACACTCAAAGGCATGGAAGGGATAGAACAGGAAGCAGCAGTGCGCCATAACACGGGCTGCAGCAGTGCACACACTCAAAGGCATGGAAGAGATAGAACAGGAAGCAGCAGTGCGCCATAACACGGGCTGCAGCAGTGCACACACACAAAGGCATGGAAGGGATAGAACAGGAAGCAGCAGTGCGCCATAACACGGGCTGCAGCAGTGCACACACTCAAAGGCATGGAAGAGATAGAACAGGAAGCAGCAGTGCGCCATAACACGGGCTGCAGCAGTGCACACACTCAAAGGCATGGAAGAGATAGAACAGGAAGCAGCAGTGCGCCATAACACGGGCTGCAGCAGTGCACACACACAAAGGCATGGAAGAGATAGAACAGGAAGCAGCAGTGCACCATAACACGGGCTGCAGCAGTGCACACACTCAAAGGCATGGAAGGGATAGAACAGGAAGCAGCAGTGCACCATAACACGGGCTGCAGCAGTGCACACACTCAAAGGCATGGAAGAGATAGAACAGGAAGCAGCAGTGCACCATAACACGGGCTGCAGCAGTGCACACACACAAAGGCATGGAAGAGATGGAACAGGAAGCAGCAGTGCACCATAACACGGGCTGCAGCAGTGCACACACACAAAGGCATGGAAGAGATAGAACAGGAAGCAGCAGTGCACCATGACACGGGCTGCAGCAGTGCACACACTCAAAGGCATGGAAGAGATAGAACAGGGAGCAGCAGTGCACCATAACACGGGCTGCAGCAGTGCACACACACAAAGGCATGGAAGAGATGGAACAGGAAGCAGCAGTGCACCATAACACGGGCTGCAGCAGTGCACACACACAAAGGCATGGAAGAGATAGAACAGGGAGCCGCAGTGCACCATAACACGGGCTGCAGCAGTGCACACACACAAAGGCATGGAAGAGATGGAACAGGAAGCAGCAGTGCACCATAACACGGGCTGCAGCAGTGCACACACTCAAAGGCATGGAAGAGATGGAACAGGAAGCAGCAGTGCACCATAACACGGGCTGCAGCAGTGCACACACTCAAAGGCATGGAAGAGATAGAACAGGGAGCCGCAGTGCACCATAACACGGGCTGCAGCAGTGCACACACACAAAGGCATGGAAGAGATGGAACAGGAAGCAGCAGTGCGCCATAACACGGGCTGCAGCAGTGCACACACTCAAAGGCATGGAAGAGATGGAACAGGAAGCAGCAGTGCACCATGACACGGGCTGCAGCAGTGCACACACACAAAGGCATGGAAGAGATAGAACAGGGAGCCGCAGTGCACCATAACACGGGCTGCAGCAGTGCACACACACAAAGGCTTGGAAGAGATGGAACAGGAAGCAGCAGTGCACCATAACACGGGCTGCAGCAGTGCACACACACAAAGGCATGGAAGAGATAGAACAGGGAGCAGCAGTGCGCCATGACACGGGCTGCAGCAGTGCAACATCGTTGTCACACACAAGCACATCTTGCACACAATGAACAGGTACACCTGTGACCTAGCAGTGCATGAGTCACACAAAACATGCATTCAGAGGACAGCACTGCTGCAAGCGATGCGTGCGCGCACACACACACACCCACACACTTTTTCACTCTCTTTTACAGAAAGTCAGCAGCATTGTTGTGCTCGGCAGACATTCCCGGCAAGTGTGCTTCACACATCATATTTGCAACGCCCATAGTAGCTTTAGGTAGTGCCAAGGTTGTAGGTGCACGTTGTAAAAGCAGGTGGGAACTGTAGAGGTTGGCCTGATGGCTGCATTGGTTGTGATACATATAGGGTCTAGGCACTGGCAGGGAAATCGTTTTGGGCATTAGACGGAGGATGCTTCTGTAGGAGACACATTTGAAGCACAAGTATGTGGTGGGTTCAAGGAAGCACATACACGCATAAATTGTGTAATGAGTAGTAGCGGTTTATTGGAGCATCCAAGCACCTTCACAGCCAGGTCCAACTGACAACCAAGACTCCTAGAACATGGAATAAACAACAACAAAGCTCAACCATTAGGACACAAGGTAATTACATCACATTACCATTATAAAGGTCCATACAGCTAAGCATGGACGTTACCATAACCAGTATGGACAATAGCTCGTACTATAGCTTATAGCTGACTGCATACCTCCCCTCCTTATAAAATAAAATAATTTAAAAAAAAACAAAAAACATTAAACAGCATTACGAAGAATAAGTAGATAACAAAGTCTTCAACTTTCTTTGGCAACTTAGGGACTCATTACGATTTTGGTCGGAAAGACTCCAAATGGCATTCGGATTTTCCTAACCTGTGTTGGAACACATGTTTCAGACCGACTCGGAAACATTTCCAACCGACCGATTACGATAGAAGGTAACCGTTTGGTCTTTCCGACTCAGTTCCCACCGGCATTCGAAGACTCCGAGTCGGTCGGAGCAAAATCGTACAGCTCTAAGGACCGCATTTCCGACTGACATATTACGATGTTAGATTTAGACAGCCTTTCTGAGTCAGTCTGTCTGATATGGAACGGCTGCCAGAAACTGACTTTGGGGGCCTGGTAGCAGCCCCCCTTCACCCAGAGGTCTCCGGTTGGGGCCCATGGAGGTACCCATGGGACCCCTCTGTACAACCATGCACAGTGTGGTAGGCACTATGGGGTGCCTGAGACAGGGTGCAAGGTTTTCCGCAACCACTCTTTTTTTCAATGGAGGCCTGTGTTGTCGGTCAGAACACAGGCTCCAATCAGTGGCAGCCAGTAAGTTTTGAAGGTAGGGGAGCGTACAGGACACACTTACATGCACACATACACATAACACTCAAAGCAATGTATTCACACACATGCACGCACACAAACACATCCATTCACAACACTCTTCACCAAACATTCATACACACATGTACACACACAAACACATCCATTCACAACACTCTTCACCAAACATTCATACATACACGCACGCACCAAACAGTTTAAAAGAAAAACAAACACTTACCTGCAGCCAGCTCTGCCTCTGAGGTTCCAGGAGGCCTGGAACTGCTGCCTTCCCTCATTGGCTGACCTAAGGGCTCAACGTCATCACAAAGTGGGGTGGGGTCAGTGAGACTGCTGACCCCACCCAACTCTCTAATGAAGTGTCACTGATTGACACTCGACCCTGGGCGCTTGAGGGCTTAAAACTGAAGCACCCAGGTGCGAGGCAATCAGCGACGCTACCCCTCATCACTGAGGAGGGGGCATCAGCGACCTTTGCTAAGCTGAAGATGTCATGCCCACAGGAGCTGTGACTTCCTCAGCCCAGCAAAGTTCAGCTCAGGCAGCCAGGAGCCTGCGCTATATGTGCATGAATGGTTCCTGGCTACTTGAACTGAAAGTGAGCAGTGTCTGTTACGCTGACCTTTGTGCAGCCTGACAGACACTGTTCATGAGGGGCAAAAGGTGGAGGGGCATGGCCCATCAGCCTCAATGGACCGGCCGCTCCTGGCTCCCATTGAAGTCATTAGGTGTCCAACCGAACGGTGTTCAGAAACATCGTCAACGGTCGGTCGGACTCACCGCACCCAACTCGGCCGGAACCGATTCCGACAAGGAGTCGGTCAGAATGCTTTCCGACTGACATTGTAATGAGGCCCTTAGTGTTTCTTTTCTCCTTGACCACTTCTTATACCACAACATTTTCTGGTGTACTTCTTTCATTTTCAAATTGGCTATCCTTATCCATCACAATTGATTCGCTAGTAAAATCAGGGTGATTTGTAAAGTCCACTTGATCATCCACATTGGTAACATTATTATCTGAGTTGAACTTAGCCGACCTAGAAATAGTCCACCATGTGTTGCTGTTTAGTAGTGCAGATGTGTTCACAAATTTTAGAAAATTTAGAACACCCTTTCAGTACATGCACGGGCAGCTTGATTTTGACTTTATCTCCCACACCTATTTTGATTTGTCTTGGCACAACCATTTTTCAATTCAACGCTGTTTTTTAAAGTATTATAATTCTTTTTTAAATTACAAATCATCCCTTTAGAAAACAACCAAGTATGATTCAACTCTTGCAAAGCCTTCTTCCTTCAACTTAAACAAAGGAGAAAATGTGGTCGTACATTGAGATGTACAATGATACGACCACAGTAAATCTGCCCCATGTTTCTTAACATTAGTGCGTGCTCTAATGGCTAACTGAATACCTTCCGCTAATGTCTTGTTAAATCTTTCCACCAAACTATTCATATTTGGTGAAAGCAGTCTTAATATGTCAAATTCATTTTGCTAGATGTAAATTTTGTTGCATTACCTGAAACAATAGAATCTGGTAAACCTTCTCCCCTGAAGGAGTCTTGAAGGAAACCACTAACTGTTTCAGTATTGCGCTCTGAAATCCATTTCAATCCCAACCATTTCGAGAGATGATCAATTATTACTAAAATATAAGTTTTTCTAGGACTAACATTTTCATGAGGCCACAAGAAATCAATTGCCAGTTTTGACCATGGTATCTCTGGAAAAATCATTTGAACCTTAGAAGACTGGTGTGTCTTCAACAGTTTGTCAGAATTTAGGCATAAAGGACATGTTTCCAAAATGTTGATGATGTCACCATGTAAGGCCACCAGAAAAATTACTTAACTTTTTTTAATGGTACTAGTTTGACCCCTATGGCCTAAATGAGCAGTATAAATCAATGTATTTAAATTCCTTCAGGTGGAACAAAACATTCTCCTTTAAAAATGATATTCCAAGAATAAGTGATCTCTGACTTTCCAAAATATTTGTAAGTCTTTGGACAAGTGTTTCTCTAAATCAGTAGAACGTGGCATTAACCATTCATCTTTTGACTAAACTTGCTCCACAGACTAAACTACAACTTCAACTGTGGCCACAACACACGCTTCATGTGACTGTTCACTTTTGGCATCTTGAGTTTCACCTGTCAGTCAACCGAGATAAACAATCATCTCTTGCATTGTGGATGCCTGGTAAATACATAACCATAAACTTGTACTCATGTAACTTGACCAGTAACCTAACCAATCAAGAAGAGGCTTTGCCCATTCCATGTTTATCAATAATGAACTCAAATGTATGCGGTCAGTTTTCAAATGGAAGGGCTTACCCCACAAGTACATTTTAAAATATTCCACCGACCAGGTACACCCTAATGCTTGCCTTTCTATCTTCAAATACCTGGATTAAGCAACAGTCAACAGTCTGGATGCAAAAGCAATGATGTGTTCAACGCCATCTTAATTTGACTAAACATCGCACCCAGACGGGTGGCACTAGCACCCACCATCATCACATTCACAGCTTTATGGGCGATTTTATTTTTAACAAGAACAATGGGAGATACCCATTTCGATGAGTTCACTGGCTCAATTATCGCCTCTTCACACATATTCTTTAACATCTGAGCTAATTAATCGCAAACTGATAATGGCATGTCTTAATTTGTGTTTTGTAGGCACAGTATTTGAATCTGGTGAGAAACCCCTTTTACTTTACCTAGTTGTTTATTAAATAAACGTTTCTGTCTATCTAAAGTCACTTAGCTGCAATTTGAATGTCTATGCCTTATTGGCCTCCAGCACCATTCTAGCTGAATGCTGGCCAGGCCTGAACATACTCTACACTTTTGCTAGAACAGAATGACACAAAACAATGCTTTTGTGTCTTTGGCATGCGCTTAGAAACCAAGAGAAATTTGGATCGTGCACAAACCTCAAGGTGATAACGTTGAATATGTTGTCGGGTGCCACAGAGGTATCACTCTCATAACCCAAGGAGTGTATATGTATCAAGAAACTCTCATGCGTTTGCTGACAACAGCCAACGTCCCTCTGGGCGCACCGTATGAAGTTTCGCTAGGAGCGAATGAGAAGTTTATAATGGAACGTTGAAACAAAAACGAAGGTTGATGCTTGATTCCAAAATTTATTGGCGGAACTCAATAGGTAATTTGTGTAGTCGTATCATGAAGACTTTCCCATGACATGAACATCGCTGTATAAGCTTCATCTCAAATGTTAAACAAGATCCCAATGCATTTCGGGCCCGTCTGGCCCTTCATCAGGGGTATCTAAACAACAAAAGAATATATACATATAACTAAATGCTGCAATGAGGGGTTTCGCCATTTAACAAAAGATAATAGGACACTGCCTGAAAAGTGAATTTCACTAAAGAACACGGTGTAGTGGTGCTTTAGAGGGATAACCACCATGAACTGGTTCATGTGGAAACGTCACAGAATCATCATGTTGGTGAATAGCATGAAACACAGTCGAAAGTTCGCTAAGGAAGAACAAGAGTGTGTAGGTGCCAAATTGGTTGACGGAAGAGTTAGCCCTTGAACGTGCTGCGTAACTTATTGGTTAAAAAACGGAAAGTTTCTACCGTGCTAAACTCTATAAAAGACATCCGTGTGATGTGTGAGGTGTAACTAAGCTTATCCATAATCGGGGAAACAGTGAAAGTTTAAAAGAACCGTTGTAGAAAAGAATCAAAAGTGCTCCAGTTCAAGTCGTGTGAAAGAGACGCGTAAGTGAAGCAAGTGAGTGAAACAAAACGCTGGTTTTAATTGTGCTAATCAAAGCGGCGCTTCATACCTGTTGAATACAACGGTGTCACCCGACAGTGCTGTATCAGGTTTGTGAATGTTTTGACGGGCGTGCTCTTAAAGAGGATATCCGTGAGACCCGGAAGTGAAAATAAAAAGGGATGTTTGACCGTAAGTGTGTGTTACCATGATAGTCAAATGTGGGCGCCATCTTACGAGTGGTGAGAAGTGAAAGCCCAAACGAATGTAATTTCCCAGGTTAAATAGAAACAACACGTGTTTGAATAACAGTGGGTTGTTCATATAAAAAAGAAAAAACTGTGTAACAATCATGCAATGATGATTAGAGTATTTGTCAACAGCACATTGACTGGTAATATCATTGTTCATAGATAGCACGCAAATTCCAAGCGATCGTTGAGACCCCTTGGTTTCAAGGATTCCAATTTATAAATCCAATGGTTTTCGCGCTGTAACAGGAATGTAGTATTGTCTCTGCCTTCCCTTTTCACCACAGTCTCTAGTACCATAAATTTCAGTTGTGCAATGTTGTGCTGATTCTCCAGAAAATGCATTGCTATGGTTGATTTGGAGTTGCTAGTGCGTATGTTGCTCTTGTGTTCGTGTATGCGTGTCTTGATCTTCCTTTCGTGTTTACCCACGTATACGAGGCCACATGGGCATTTCAATAGGTAGATTACGTTGGTGGTGTCACAGGTGGCATTCACTAGTAATTTGATCGGGGTGCCCCTCATGGGATGTGTCATTTTGTTACCCTTAATGATGTTATTGCAGTTGCTGCAATTTAGACAGGGGGTTGTCCCCCGGAATTCAGTGATGGGGGATTCAATGTTGGGTCGAATCAATTCTTGTATGTTTTTACTCCTGGTGTGTGCAAACATCGGTGGATTGCTGAAGATGCCATTGAAATCTGTTTCCAGGGTCAAAACCGGCCAATGTCTTTTGATGGATTGTTTGAATCTGTGGCTCATGGTGGAAAAACGGGAAACCACTACCATGCGATGTTGTTCTCTTCGTTTGGTTGGTTGTAGTAGTTTATCACGTGATGAGCTGGCCACTTTGGCAATTGCATTCTGTATGATCTCTTGAGGTTAGCCACGGGTGGTGAACCGTCGTGCCATTGCCTGTGTTTGAGCTTGTAATTCTGAGTGATCTGACACTATTCTTTTCACCCTGAGTAGTTGCGAGAATGGTAAGTGCTTTTTCAGTGATGGTTGGTGGAAGCTTGTATAATGCAGAAGATTATTGCGATCAGTTGGTTTCCTGAACATGGATGTGGTGAGTTGTTTGTCTCGTATTGTCAACAGGACATCCAAGTATGTGATGAAAGTGTCATGAAAATTGAACGTGAATTGAATGCGGTCGTTAATCAAGTTCAAATTGTCCAAAGCTGCCTTGAGAGAATCCAACGTGCCAAACCATAAAACAAAGATGTCATCTATATACCGTAAAAAAAGGCGTGCGTGTTTCTGCCAGGTGTCCAAACTTAAGATGAATTTGCTCTCAAACGCGTGCATAAAGAGATTCGCGTAGGTCGGTGCGGCACAATTGCCCATTGAAGTGCCAGTTAGTTGCAAATAATAGTTGTCATTCCATCTAAAATAGCTCTGGTATAGTGTGAAGGTGAGAAGTTCCATCAAGAAGATTTGAAAATCGTGATCCAATCCAGAATGGAGTAGTGTTTCTTCAATGGCTTCAATCCCCAAATTATGGGGAATCGAGGTGTAAAGTGACTTGACGTCAATGGTACATAGCCAAACTTCTTCATACTTGGGTAGTGTAATCTGATTGATTTTGATCAAAAAGTCAGTGGTATCCTTGACATATGTGTTCATTTGTGAAACAAATTCCTGGAGATGGATGTCTAGGAATTTGCCGATGGCTTCATGTATGCTACCCTTCGTGGAAACTATTGGGCGCAAAGTAGGATTCTTAAGGTCCTTATGAATCTTGGGTGACATGTGTAGAGTAGGTGTTCTGGGGTGCAAAGCAATCAACATTTTTTTCGTTTTTTCATCTATAGAACCATTTTCTACGGCGTTGTTCACTATCCCTTGTAGCAGATTTTGAAATACAGCAGTGGGATCCTGTGGTAAAACCATATAAGTGTCTCTGTCGTTCACATGAAACCAAGGGGTCTCAATGATCGCTTGGAATTTGCGTGCTATCTATGAACAATGATATTACCTGTTAATGTGCTGTTGACAAATACTCTAATCATCGTTGCATGATTGTTACACAGTTTTTTCTTTTTTATATGAACAACCCACTGTTATTCAAACACGTGTTGTTTCTATTTAAACTGGGCAATTACATTCGTTTGGGCTTTCAATTCGCACCACTCGTAAGATGGCGCCCACATTTGACTATCATGGTAACACACACTTACGGTCAAACATCCCTTTTTATTTTCACTTCCGGGTCTCACGGATATCCTCTTTAAGAGCACGCCCGTCGAAACATTCACAAACCCGATACAGGACCGTCGGGTGACACTGTTGTATTCAACAGGTATGAAGCGCCGCTTTGATTAGCACAATTAAAACCAGCGTTTTGTTTCACTCACTTGTTTCACTTACGCGTCTCTTTCACATGACTTGAACTGGAGCACTTTTGATTCTTTTCTACAACGGTTCTTTTAAACTTTCACTGTTTCCCCGATTATGGATAAGCTTAGTTACACCTCACACATCACACGGGTGTCTTTTATAGAGTTTGGCACGGTAGAAACTTTCCGTTTTTTAACCAATAAGTTACGCAGACGTTCAAGGGCTAACTCTTCCGTCAACCAATTTGGCACCTACACACTCTTGTTCTTCCTTAGCGAGCTTTCGACTGTGTTTCATGCTATTGACCAACATGATGATTCTGTGACGTTTCCACATGAACCAGTTCATGGTGGTTATCCCTCTAAAGCACCACTACACTGTGTTCTTTAGTGAAATTCACTTTTCAGGCAGTGTCCTATTATCTTTTGTTAAATGGCGAAACCCCTCATTGCAGCATTTAGTTATATGTATATATTCTTTTGTTGTTTAGATACCCCTGATGAAGGGCCAGACGGGCCCGAAATGCATTGGGATCTTGTTTAACATTTGAGATGAAGCTTATACAGCGATGTTAATGTCATGGGAAAGTCTTCATGATACGACTATACGAATTACCTACTGAGTTCCGCCAATAAATTTTGGAATCAAGCATCAACCTTCGTTTTTGTTTCAACGTTCCATTATAAACTTCTCATTCGCTCCTAGCGAAACTTCATACGGTGCGCCCAGAGGGACGTTGGCTGTTGTCAGCAAACGCATGAGAGTTTCTTGATGCGCTTAGAAACGCCACCAACTGCTACCTTTTGACAGTTAAGTGCAGTTAATTGGAGCCAGAGTCATTCTGCAAGTGTATTATGCCATTGTGGCTGTGCATGTTCAGGTGTTCATCTAAGTTTGTGTGTGTCCATTCATATTCATGACTAACTTTCCTTTATGCGGTCATATTTGGATCCTTTTTTGTATTTGTTGGTATTTGGTATGCACCCTCGTCATATTTGTGCCCTTGGCATATTGTGCAAAAAGAACAACTGATGGACAGAATGCAGAACAATGTCATACATTCAGCCCAGTACAGAGATCTGGTCCTAAATCCATCGCTTTTTTGCTCCCCATGACATTTCAGTTTGTACCCAGCCATATGCAAATCAGTCTTCACCCTGTGCCCAATGGGAACAGTGCAGCCCGAACTGCGAGGCCAGGTCCTCCCTGGACTGGATACATGCATTCTAGGTCCAGTTTCGGTGTTTCACCCCCTCACCAGCCAGGATGACTTGACTCCAGTGGCATGGAGCGCACGGGACCCACGTCTGAGCATACCTGTCCCACTCGAGGTGACAAATGCAAAAAGAACAATTGATGGACAGAATGCAGAACAATGTTATACAATCAGCCCAGTATAGAGATCTGGGCCTGTTGTGAGCATGCTTGGCATATTAGATTGCATCTTGGAATTATGGTGCCCCTGGCATAAAAATGACCTGGGAAATTATGGGCATTCCTATTTGTTTGATGCAGCTGTGGCATATACATGGGCATGGCATTTCAGGAATTCTTGTCTGCATGGTGGCAATACCTGATATAATAATGGTCATATGAGACAAAATGACGGCTACTCCTAGCATAAGATGGCAGAATAGTGACCGTTCTTGACATTATGGTGCCCAACATTGGCATAACGATGTCCTTGAAATCTTGTGCATATTAGAAGCATCCCTAGAATTGTAATGCCATGTTCTTTTAAGTGATGTTAAATTTATCTTCCATGGCTCTTGTCCCCATGTTTTTCGAAATGCCAATGGGTGATATTCACCGATCAATTCAGAGCCCTTCAAAGGAGGATCACAGGTAACATTTTAGGCACATAAATTATTGTCTGCACAATGGGGATTATAACTAATTTCTAAATTATGCTGTTGGCTTCTGTGCACTTCCAGAAACCTCTTTCAGTACTTTACCTTTTGAACAACACAAGCTTGGTGGAAAGCCCACCAACATTACCTGCCTGACCTCAACTTTGGTTGGATAAATCATTGCTGCTTTGAATTTTCAGGCTCCAGAAAAGCATTTGTTGCTCGTATTTTCTATCCAAAAAGACTGGAGACCTAATTTAAAAATTCTTAGGCACAATAAAAATAGATTCACACATTATCATTTTGTTCATATGATATCTCTTTTATCTCTTCAAATACCAAAAATCAGAAAGGCAATTCAATGTTTTATTATTTGTCATTTGGGAATGCTTTTCCTGGTGTCATCTACATACTGCCTCCTTCCACAATCTAGCCAACATTGTATTAAAGCATTTGCAGCCAATCCTGGAATTATAATAACTATCTTTGGCCCAGTGAGGTTTTTGACTAGGATGGTACTCTTAATTGCGTTATGGGCATTTAAGCCCTTATATGGGGTGCCCCTTGCATAATGATAGTCGTCCACAGCAGTATGTGTTATCCTGCATTACTGTGATAACCCAGGAATTAAGGAAAGCAATGGCACAGTGTACCTTCCTTGGCATAGTGTTTGTATCTTTAACATAATGATGGACATCTAAGAGGTTGTGTTTTTTTCAGGTGAAAGGGAGGCTTTGGCATAAAGTGACAATCTAGAGCATAGTGTTGTGTCTTTGGCATAACGCTGGTCATCTCAGACGTAGAGGTGGCAATAACTGCTACTGATGGTCCTGGCGGCCATCCCCAGCATGCGGTTGTAATTTGTGACTTCTAAAGTGTATGCTAGCCTAAGCTGGACATTCCAGACATAAATGGCTACACCTGGCCTAATATGGGCTTCATGGAATATGAGAGCAACACATGCGCATGTGAAGAAGAGTTTGTCGATATGAGGTAATTGTATATATGGGTACTTGACAAAAATGACAAGCTGCAATTTAAACAGCAAATAATTTTTTTTAACTTTTTATTTTCGATGGGATAAAAACTGTTATTGACAGACCACTGCAAACATACGCTTGGGGGATATTGAGTTACTTTTGCTACAGTGAAATGTCAATAATATTTTTAAATGGTAAGCCGGTGTTAGAGGAAAATGTGTGCCTTTTGCAAAACCAGAAAGATATTGCTTGAAGGCAAAATGTGTGTATTTAATGAATGTTGAAATCTTATACTTTAGGAAAAAATAGGTTATGTAGTAAAAACAAAGTTCAAGCACATGAGTCCAACATGTATCATTTTTAAGGAAATTGTAAGCTGATGTTTCGGGACTAAATCATTTATTTATCAAACTCAAAGTGAATAGTTGAGTGGTAATTCATGATGTGTTGTGTACATTTATTGCTGATCTAGTTTTCATCACTACCGCTAGCTGAAGACTTTGAGATTGGTGTAATGCCTATAGGACCATATCTGTTGTAAGAATGTATAATGTCTCCATGATCCTACAGGTAGTTGTACTGTTTGTGTCTGCATTAGTGATTAAGGGGGGGTCATAGGTCTGTTGACAGAAGCCTGAGATTGTGAGATATTTCATCCTGATACTTCCAAGAAGATTCCCAGCAATACGGCATGACTTACAAGCCACTTGGAGGGGAAATGATGGCAAAACATGAGTACGTGGAAGGGAGAAGGGACGAAAGATGCCTATTGAAATAGAAAAGGAAGCCATTTGAAAGCCTGAACCCAGTTTACTTGAATGGCCTATACTTTCAGTGAATTTTAAGACAAATGAAGAAAAGGCATGATGAAAAATGAACAGTTTTAACACCCCCTTTTTAAAGTTTTAGGGATAGGGAGGTTCGTTCGAAAACGCCCACGTCAAGGGTTGAGTTCAACACCCACATCAAGGGTTTGATTTCCTTAGCTCAGATATAATAACTGTTTGCAATATTTAAGGAGTGTAACTTGAAATCTGATTTTGTAAAGTGTGAGTTTTTACTCATTTCATTTGAAAAGGATGCTCTAAAGTGCACAATGTGGCCCCCACTTAACAAAGACACAAATCAGGGCGGCTCATTACTCCCAAACGCATTCACTGTTCACCAGCCACCGCTGAAGTTGGGAAGTATTAATAACTAATTACTTGAGTGCCAATTGTCAATTTATTTTGTGCCATGGAAGGGCAGGATATTACTAAATTATAGCATATGTGATGCCTCCAGCTGCCAGATCCCGGGTGAGATTCGTCTGATAAGCAAAAGAGCTGTGTCAAATACCAGAATACAGGCACAGCGTGTCCTGCAGCAATAACTAAGAGAGTAGCCAAAAATGAAAGGTCATGTTGATTAGCAAGCTCTGTCGGGCAAGATGCCCAGCGGCATCCTGCGGGATGTCACAGTAGCATAACCTTCACTGCTCTCACCAGCAGATCTGAACATGCTGAGCCAGGAGAAACTCACCCACGTCCAAGCACGTGATCTGAGGCGCGCAAACACCTCCCCAATATTGCCAGAAATAGACAGAGGTCGTAAAGCGACAGTCTGGAGTGTTTTCGGTACATAACAAATACCCTATTTGCTGCAAATTACTACTGCCTTCTGAATGTGAACACTGTTCACTAATATGGCTGGGGGGGCGAAGTTGGGGAGTCTTTTCCCATAGGGGAGCATGCATAGTTCCCACTAGAACGATGACTTTTTGCATTTTACTCGGGGCGGCATTCGTGTTAAACTCCGGACTCCTGCAATGTTTCCCATTGTACGATCACCATTTTCACCAATGGTTCACTAACTAATGATTCTGTATCCCTTTCATGCGCCACCATCCAGTTGGCATGGTGAACGACGCCAGTGCGTCAAAGGTGGGACACATCTGGTTTCACAGTTCCCACAAGACACATCTAGTCATATCGTCTCTCTTGAGGGAAGAAGCTAGATCGGTGTTGTAGGCATCAAGAGGAAATGACGTAAGTTCCGGTGGGCTCAATAAATTGGGATTCACACAACAGTAAGCTTGTTAGTAAACATTATGTATAGAAACACATACAACTGTCCGTTTAGCTCGAAGTCGGAATTGCTTCGGTGTGTCGTGGTTTAAAGAGTTCAGAATAAACTACATTACAGCCGGTGACTGCAGCAACCTGTTTCAGGTGCTTTTGGTGTAATTTCTAAACTCTGTAATATTTTCCATATTCGCGGAATAAGATATATGCACGTTTAATTTTAGACTCAACTCTAGTATAAACAAATGTAATATTCTACAGCAAGGCGTTGGGAAATATATCCTGCCTCCCTAGGTTTAGGAGCAGAGGGGAACGAGATGTTATACCAAACTAAAACATTTATTTATCCTCATTAATGCACTGGGAAGTTTTGGTATGCAAACACTCAAAGATAAACCGACCTGTTTTTCACCATGTGGGTGACTGTCAAAATACAGAGAAGAAAAAAAAAGTTTGAGTCGCCCTTGTTGTGATTGGGAACTCGGAGGTGTAAAGATGTCGCCTTTTCTTGAGATGTGTTACCCTGAATGTGGCAGCCCATGAATTCCGGCTGCCTCCCATCAGACACATCTTTAACACACGAGCATATGATGCCATTGACTGGCTGCTTACAGCATCTACTGTAAAATGTGCCCTACTCATGCATTTACTTGCACAAGTAAAGGAATTCAATATTAGACCAACTGAAATGTATTTCGTTTCACTGATTTCTGATACTCTCAGAGTTTGTTATGTCTACCGTTCTTATATTTAGACTCTAGCTAGTGCTTCATAAAACAATAAAGTAAGTAAATTAAAGGTTCACTCGTCTGTCATCAGAACATATGGGTTGCCACTGGTCCGTCCACTCACCTTCTCCGTGTTATCAAAATAATTGGGCCTATAGCTTCATTCCCGTAGACATCTTGAGGGTCCCCTCAGAGCATTCATGTTTTTATCCCCAATATACCTACATGTCTAGAAGGGATAACCTAACCGGCCACTGGAGGGCGACAGAGGCATTTTTCGAGGAGTTAGGCTGAAGATGTGGAGAGAGTAGTGGCTGTGGAAAGAGAAGAGTAAACAGTGGAGCGAAAGCAGGACGTAGAAGAGAAGGGGGTGGTATGAGCAGAGGAGAACGAATGGACAATAACATGATTTGGGAAGAGAAGGAAGATGTGAGGGAGTAGGTGTGGGAAGGCAATGGGAGGTTGAAGGAAAGCATGAGGATGCGAGAAGAGGAGGGTGTGGAAGAAAGGGATCTGCAAAGAAAGGGATTTGTAGAAGGAAATTAAAGGAGAGGATCTGATGCAGGAAAGGAAAGTGAGGATGGGAGATAAAATAGAGAAGCATGTGGGAGAATGGAAGGAGGAGTGGGGAAAAGAGTGGAATGTGGATGATAAGGAGCGAGTAAGAAGCAAAAGGGTGGCAGGACGACATAAGGGTGACGTGGGGAGACAAGTATGTAGAGGAGGCTGTGGGGAAAAAAGAGATGTAGGTGTAAGACATCGATTAACAGGAGTGGGGGGAAAGGCTAATTGTGAAGCAAGCATTATTTGAGCAGTCAATGTGCCCTAATTTACAGATAGGGCGAGCCACGAAATCTCCTTGAAGTAATAGCCCATGGCTCAACAATAGCAACAAACAACAGTCTCAAAGACTTAACCCAGACACAGTTGAAAGGTGAGGAAAAGAACGAAAAAGTACCATGACTACCAAGTTAAAATAAAAGGTACAGAGGATCTCCCGCAAAAGAATGTATAACAGGAGTTTTAATACTGGAAAATTTGAAACAATTTTAACAAGAAAAAGTAAGACTTTTTGTTGGATTTCAAGAGGGATAATATTTAACATTAAAGTCGACGGAATTACTTTACAGTCTATTGATGAATTCAACACATTTTGGTACAGTGCAAATGGCCCTGCTCCTATCATTGGCGAGAGAAGCCTTGAGTTACACGTGCAATGAGGCCGCAGAGGAAACTCATGAACAGCGCATTTACAATGACTGCTGTGATACCTTGTTCTGCTAAGTCTCTGTCATTTGTATGGTGCACAATCTGCCACTGGTGTGGCATGCCAGCACTTGTGCTGCTGTGGAGATGATTGTGAAGGTTCAGAGAGCACGAGCTGTTGATAGTGCAAATGGGTTTCTGGTTAAGGTGCCCAGGTGTCTGATGGGAGAACAGGAGGGCTGGTGGTGTCATAGGTGGTTGAGGTCATATTCACTGTCCCTTTTCATAATAACATATTACAAATTATTTTAAAACTATGAAATATGCAACGTTTGCAGATTTCCCATGTCAAACTCATAACATTCTGACAATTTTGAGGGGCCTCACATTTTTTTGGTGCATAAGTCTGGTGACGCAGAATATCTTGCGGGAGACTGTTTCTCCTTAAATTATTCTCTTTGTCTTGCATAATAATTCGTTTTCACACCTAAATTTGTTTACCCTCAATGACATATTCCAAAGTAAGATTCTTGGTTAAATATTCTATTTACAATTCGTTAAATATTGTAGTTGGGATGTGTGGGGATGGAAAGTAAGCAAGCTGGAAGAGGTGGGGAGACAGAAATCAGGATGTGTGGAGAAAGAAGGAGAGGTGGTTACAGAAAAATAGGATGTGGGGAGAGATCAGGGGGTGCGGGAGAGAAGTATAGTGTGTGACGGGCAAGAAGGCATGGTTTCAGAAAGAAGCTGTGAGAAGATGGAAATGTGGGAATAAGAAGACAAATGATAACGAGATGTGGGAACAAAGGAGGCTACAGGGAGAGAACAGGGGTGAATAGAACAATGTCGCAGAGAAGATGAAAAGGTTAAACGGAATAGAATCTAGGCAAAAATAAGGTTGCTGATAATCAAGCTCCTGCAGACACAGCACACATGCAGTGCCACATTCTATGAGAATTTTCCTGCTTAAACCAGTCTCCTGTGGGCGAATTTATGCACTAAAACATACGCTGAAGAAGAAAACTATGTAAAATACACTAAACCAAATAATTGCATTTTAGACGAGTGTATACTTAAAAAAAATAGAATTCCCAAGCTTATATATGGGGCGATAGGGGTAAGATGAGAGATAATGTTAAAGACGTGTGAAAGTAGGCAGAAGAAAGAAGAGCGGGTGAGGGATAGAAGACAAGAATATGGAAGGAACAAAGACATGATATGGAGAGAAAGAAGTGGGAGAGAAAATTAGGAATTGGGGAATAAAGTGATGCGTCTAGAAAAGTGTGGATCTTGAAGAGAGGAGGACGTGGGAGTAAAGAGTAGGATAATGTGGGAAGAAAACGTGGGAGAGAAAATAGGAGTAAGAGCTGATAAAAGGACGTGTTAGGGAAAGTAGAAGAGGATGTAGGAGAGACGATGAGGGGGAGAGAGAATAGAATGGTGTGAGAAGAGAAAAGATAGATGGGAAAGAGAAGCAGGTGGGCAGACATTAAAAAGATGTTGGAGAGAATTAGAAATATGAGATTAGAGAAGGGGAGGGAGGGAGGGAGAGAGAGAGAAAGCAGAATGGTGTAAGAGGAGGAGGGTGAAGTGGTTTGGCCTTTGAATAGAAGCCTTTTGGTGCTGCTCTGCAATGAGACACTTCTGGTTTCAAGGATGATAAAATAATGCACACAGATTTTCTCCATTTATCACTCAGTCTGGCACATTATCAAGAGTACATTTATTAGTTTACAAGCCGGTTCGAGCCAAAACAAGCATTCGTATTTGGAATGAGCGTGGCTCAGATTCGCACTGGGCTCTATCCTGCTGGCCCGGTGTCTGTGTGTGCTTGGGGGTGGGCTGTCCGCTTTACATTCTCCATAAATACGTTTGCTCTCCAAGAGGCCTTACAGGAACGCGAGGAAGACTGGCGCACATTACTAAAGCACATGCAAGCATGTCAAGCACTCTTAAGAGGACCATTTAGTTCATAGTTTTCCTAGGCACAAGCAGTGATTCACTTGTAGGGTAAATTGTGGGTTTAGGAGTTCACTAAAAGCAATATGTTTTGAAATACTAGCGAGGTGCGTAGAGGCGTTCCTTTAGGAGGCAAAATTAGGTTTGCCAGATGTGTCCATGTCAATGGAGAGACCACGATCCCAGTCAAGGGCTTTCTTCAGCAACCAATGCATTCTAAGCAGTCTTAAAATTCAACAAGCTATGTCAAAACCAATCAGGTTTGTGTTGGCTGCCAACCTTTTGCTTAGTCAATGCTCAGGGTTGGACTGGTTAACAGGGCAATATGACAGCGTGGGCCATGTATTTGTCTGTTTGCAGGCCTGTTTTCTGGTCTCGGGGGCCAGTTTTTTGTTGTTGACTACGTCTATGTTACTATAAGCGTTGCCTACAGTCTGCCTTACCTTGAAAAACACTTTGGGCCCGATTACGACTTTTGGCAGTGCGAGGGTAGGTGGCTCGCTACTTCCGCGCCCCCACACCACCAAGAGTCGCCGCTGACTGCCTGCCAGATTACACGTTTTTTGTAGTTTGGCAGGAGGGCCGTGTGGTGGTCCTGTGCCGGGGCTGTTTAAATGGCTCATTTTGATAGATAGCACTGCCGGGGGACAGCCAGTGCACGTTCCTGCACAGAAAGGAATGCACTATGTTGTGCATTTCTTCTTGAGGAGGAACTGGGGGTGCAGAAATACTGGGGGCACCACATGTGCCCCCAGCATGCACCCCCGTTCACAGGGGCAAGAGAGGGACCTGTAGTACCACCTTTCTTTCCTCACCGCCTGCCTTTACATGGAGGAAGAACCTCCATGACAGCGCTCGTGGCGAGGAAAGTCGTAAAATGCTTGGTGGTGCCTCAGGACACCACAAAGCCTACTGCGGCCCTCAGACTGCTGAGGGACTGTCAGGGAACTGGGGTTCCCTGGTGCAATGGCCACCACCACTCACTTTGAAGTTAGCACCACCACTCACTTTGAAGTTAGCCACTGGTTGAAGTGGCCTTACCATTGCCTCATGCTGTATGTTGTAGTAGTGGAAGAAAATTCTGAATAACACAATAGACCTATGGATGAAGAGTGTTCACTGAAAGCCCCAATAACTAAGTAGGTTATATTTATAATTTGACTAAAATCAAAATGTCTTGGCAAACTACAGTCCAAAAATACAATAAAATGCCAGATTGCCATTCGGTGTTGTATTGTGTCATGATATATTGCTCTTTTGCTGAAACATTTTGCTCTTCAGACTGGCCTTGAAAGTCTGTGGAAAGTATTTGTCATAGATACAATAGTGATTTTTCCACCATTGTTTCAAGAGCAAAGTATTCAAGGTCTTACTGAATTTTAGATAGATGCTTTGGGTGGCTAAATGTCCAATAAGGAAACAGCATGTAGACTAAGGGCCATATTTATGAAATGTGTGGTGCGCAGTAGCGCAGCAAGTCACCTTATTGCACTGTCCTGCATCACAGAGAAAGGGCAGGAATGCACTGTATTTATCCAATACGGCCCATTCCTGTCCTTTCCCCCTGAGCTGGTGCTTTTTTTGGGAGTCTAGAGCCAACGCAGTACCCCTGGCACCATGGTGCAAAGGTACCTGTGTTGTAGGCAGGATTGTTTTTGTGCAGGAAGGGGCACCTTCCATCACATAAACAATCCTGCGAGGCAAATTCCTCTATCTTTGTGTACTGCAGAATGCGCCTCTCCTGGGGAGGTGTATCTTTTTGGCGCATTCCCAGGTTTACAAAGTCTTGTAAATCTGGGACTGTGTTAAAAATCATGAGAGTTGCGTGGGAGCGCCCACAGCAACGACCATGGAATTCTTCCCTTGTGCAGAGTAAAGCAACACAGCAATTTACGCTGCGTTGCCTTACTCCAGATTTTTCAAGCCACGCAAAGTGGCTTGGCGTGACTTCATAAATCTGACTTAGAGGTTTGTGTCAAACATGTACCACATTGCGTGGTGCAAGCATGACGCAAAGCTCTATAAATATTCCCCTTATGTTTTAAGGAGACTGTGGGGCTGGAATCATGGTATTGTTGGGAATGTAGGCTCGACTACAGCATAGTTTGTAGCTGCCGTCTCATATCGACTCTTGATATAGTCTGACCCAGTGCCGTCTTAATGCATGTGCACACTGGGCAGTTGCCCGGGGCCCCCACGAGCATACGGGCCCCAAGCAGACCAGAATGCAACACTCATTTCCCGTCAAATATTTTTATTCCTGTGAGTGGTTGTATAGGCAGGGCCCAGTGTACTGCCTTGCACGGGGGCCAATAATGGTGTTAAGAAGGCCCTGCATGATCTTGCTATAATTGCTTACTGTCATATGAAGTAGAAATATTTACAAAACCTGATGTTGGCATTAATGAATACAAGTATCTGTTATTCAGTCATGCATCTCATCTAGCTCTCCCTGTACATCCTCCCATGACTGTCACCACATGTTGCCGCTCAACCGTAAGGGGATTTAGACTCTGAGACACATTAAATGCTTGTGAGTGTACCATGCCTTCTTTTCTTCATTCATGTGTGCATCCGTTCATCCATAAGCTCTTCCCCAAGCACTATGGCTCACAATCAAATCAATCTGTCATACGCATGGCTTATCTCAGTGCTAAAGAATGAGGATTAAGGTAGCACTAGCTACTATAGAAAAGTAACACTCATTCATTAATTCAATCATCCTTGCATTCATTCATTTCTACACTGAACAGCTTGTTCCCAATCCACGCGGTACATTATCCGATCATATTCCCTGCAGGTAACGTTACAGTGTTAAGAATTTGATTCTGAAAAAAAACCTTCTATTCTTTATGCCATTCATGCATTCATGTATACATCATTTCTTCTTTGACCCCCATGTGCATCCTCCCAGCCCCTCCCCCCTTCCCCTACAAGCTGCACCTCAGTGGTGAGGATTGGGGCTTTGCACAGCTGCTTCCCAGGCATTATTAGTGCGGCACTGCACAGCCCCAGGGTGGACACGCAGCTTTGATTGACGTGAGGCACCGTGAGAGGTTTGTTGTCGAGCTCTGCAGAGCCTTATCAGAAGCGTGTAATAACACCCCTCCACCGAGCTCTCACAATGCAGGAAAAGCCAGGGAGTCTCAGAGGAAATCAAAAGGTTACAGCGGCTCCAATTTGACCAAAGTGTGTCGAATCCAACAATGCCGGGCCATTACTGCAACAAGACTTCCTGCTTCACCGACATCCACAAACACCTCGCTATCTGGGGAGTTCCTTTGTACACACTGGGCTGAATAGGCCTCCTAGCGCCGACAAGGACTCAACGCTTCTTCCATTGATGGAGTACAGCTCTCTTCGGCGCCATGACAGCCTGGGAAGCCTGCGTCCACTGCTGTGGGACCTTCCTTCATTACACCCACTGCTCCGCCATTCACGCCCCTGGGGACTGCAGGCAAAGGGCGCACACGGACTCTGCCTTTCTCCTCAATGTGGTCAAGTCTAAGGGACCTGCAGACAAGGCTGGAATCTTTGAGAACATGTTACAGTACCTGAACACACCCACACTCCAATTTCTGCCCCTATATTCTGGGAAAATTAGATAAATTGTGTCCTTAGCAGACCATTTTGGGGTGTTTTTTTTACCATTTAAGGTCACCTTTCCTATAACACCAAAAGTCTACTTCTGATCTACATTCTGCTTTAACAAGTTGGCCTCCAGTTAATATGTTTATCTCCTCTCTAACTGATTTATCAGGAAATTTAGGGCATGAACATATTGTAGCAGCATCTGATACTACAGGGAACACTGTGTGAGAATTCAGCAAAAGCGGAGCCTTTTTCAATGGTCCCTTATCACCTGGCTAGGCCTAGTGGGGGGCTAACAGCAGCCTGACTTAGCCCACTTGAGTCTTTACTACTTATGCTTCATGAACAGGGGTCCTGCGCCACGTGTTCTCTTTTTTCTACACCAATCTTTACAGGGCAATGATCCTTTAGAAAATGTGCTCTGTGCTATTCCCAACCCACCACTCTTCCACTAAGCCAATGGCTTCTTTAAACAGGATTTATTAAACTACGCTTAAATGCGTTCAACAATAAATGACCATTGGTGCACATGCATCATGGTTGCCATCTCTTAACAGCATATTTTAAAACTTTACAAAACGCATTCAAAGATGAGTGCCATGGTTGCTACAAATGTGAGTTATGAGAAAATGTGAGCGGAGAGTCCAGGTGGTTGCAATTTCAATTTCCAATCAGTATCGCCATACCTATAACAAGTTAAACTTCATATAATAGGAATATTGTGCAGATCTGGTTTCTGAGGCCAGAAATCCACACATTATTCCAAATTCCATGTGATTTTAGATACTCATCCGTCACTTGCTCTGAGCATGCGGTAAATGTGTATGAGGGTGCCAGTGCACGCTGTGATGGGGAGAGGAGTTGGTGGGAAGAGAGAGGAATCGGGAGCATGCTGCTTGGCAGGGGGAAGCGCAAGCGTTACACGATCCCTCCCACACCTTGGAGGAAGGTTGGGTGGGGGCAAGAGAACAGGGTCAGACTACATTGCAGCACATTTACAAGGCAATTCAACTAAACCTCTTTTCTGCACAGTAAAAATAAGGTACATTGAAATCTGGGTGCAGAAAGAAAGATCCACTCAAGTTTGGAGGGAACTCCTTACTGGGATTGAGCTCAACTCATAATCGGGGCCTTCGAATGGCTGCACTTCCCTTTAACAATCTTAATACCACTGGGCCTGCAATTGAAGTGTCCTCACAGCACAAAAGGGAACAACTCTGTGATACACTCAAGGCGCTGATGTCTTACCATAAACTTCTTAACATTAATGCACCTCCCCACTCAACCTATGATAACCATGACCCTCACCTTCCAGGCTCCCATGAATAGGTTCATATAATGTCACCAGTAGGTCATGACCAGGGGTATTTATGGGTATATATATCTATTGGAATATGTATAGTTGTGACTCAATAGGGCCCTATGTATGAATTGGGCATTTACACATTTGGAGTTTACAAGGAAATTAGATTTTACATATTTGCAATTAAATTGTATTATTCACATATTTAAAGTTTCAGGTGAAGGGAGATTAAGTGATCGGCACAGTTAATTGTCAGAGCCAGAATAAGAGTCCAGGTCCCTAGTTTCCAAAGTCAGCAGCTCCGTCGTTTCACCGTTTTCAGTACCTTTCTGGGAATCTTCATCTGTGGCAAAGGAGGGTGAAAGTTCCAGACTTCCTCTGACTTGCCGAGGCATAGTTCAAAGCCCCAGACAGGTAAGGAATCAAAGAGAAGGAAACTGTGACACCATGCAACCCCTCCCACAATCAACAGGTAGAAGATGCTGGGAAGGGCCTCAATGGGTGATGGGGGAAGGTGCCTTCAAGGACTGGGAGAAAAGGTAACTCAGTTAGGGGGGAGCACACAGCTTAAAGCTGGGCTGGGTGTGCTGAGTACCATTAAGGTGGGAGCCCAGGGAAATTATGGACTTGGACAGGGATCCAGGTAGATCTTATGTGGAAATTTTTCAGAGGAAGCCTCAGCAGTGTTCACCACAGACCGTAAGTTGCAGACAGGCACGTTCAATAACATCAACCAGGAGTAATAATGAAGTTGACGTGGTCACTTTCAAAATGACTCGTTATTATTATAAGTTAAAAGTATAGAACAAGTTAGACGAGCTGCACATGCCTCACCAAGGGCAATGATGTCCTCTCTGTCTGACAAAAACACACTGGAGCCGTAGAACACATTCAGAAAAAGAGCAGCGAGGGATTCACAATCGTGACATACACAAGACCTAGCTCAACACAGGATGGTTCCAACCAAGACTTTCCATCAAGAACACCTGTCCTCAGGAGAAAAGGGAATAGAAGCACTACACCTGTTCTCAAAAACCAGAATCTGTGATGTGACACATGCTCTTTGGAAACAAGAACAGCCTTCATTTTGTGTGCAAAATGGAGCATTTTAGCAATGTGTCTAAGGGACGGGCAGGGTCACTGAAATGATCCCCAAAAGTAAAAAATGTGTACATGGTAAGAGCAGTGTGAAACGAAGCACAGGGCGCGGAAAGTGTAGAATCCAGCAGGATGTATTGAAGCTCCAAGTAAGCACCTCAGCCTCCATGCTTGTCTCTGCTAAATGCCTCTCCTAACTCCCTCCATTTCAAAGGCCTCCAGTCCAGCACCATGGTCTCAGTGCAATGAGCCCCATATTCCACAGCTAGAACATTTCACACCCAGAGACAAGCACAGAGGCAAGTGGGATACCAACCACACAATATGTTGCAACATAGAGATATTACCACACAGTGCTTAACTTGAGCCAGTGGTTGCAGGAAGGGCCCACCTGGCCTCATTTTTGGGGGCAAGACTTATTTGTCATAAGAGTTTGACTCAAAACAAGAGAGAGAACGGCAGAAAAGGGGGCACAAAGGATAAAGATGGAAGAATGGTGTTAAAGGAACGGGTAGAAAGCCAACCTGATAGGGTTAGATAACAGAAGAAGAATGTATCGAAGTGGATGAAAGAGGCACTGGGTAGAATCAAAACTAGACTACCTTGGTATTCAGCATCCCCCACATTTGGCAGAGCCCAGGGCAGATTCTGAGACAAACTTTGGCCTCCCACACTCTTTATCTTTTACAAATTAAGCACCGGGTGAGAGGCAGCGAGTATGCAAGGGGAACCATGACCAGTAATGATTTTAGAAATTAGTTATTACCCTCATTATAAACCGAAATGTTACTGAAGTGACTACGAACCAGAGATAAATTGATGAAAATTGGTTAATCTCTCATATGGTGAGAATGGCTTTAAGAGAAAGGCTTTTTCTTCATTGAGAGCTGATACTGACTTTCGGATGGTTTAGCTTTCCACATCTGGTAAGCAGCCTACAAAAGTGTAAAACAAATATTTTCCCCAGGGTTGAAAGTCGAAGACGGATTACAGAGAAAGCCTCCTTCAACTAAACTGAGCTAGTGTTGGAGAAAGATGCATGCCTCCCTCTTTCCCAACAGTTAAGATGAGTTATATGGACAATTGCCCTCATCTTTTGCTGGATGCTGAGAATGTGTTAGAGAAAGGCGATCCCCGTGGGAATCTGGTATTAGTTAAAAAATGTCAAACTGAGAGTAGATTAAGGACCACAGAAAGCAGTTCCTCTGGAACAGAGAATAGGCTACATACATATAATGGGTTACAGAATATATTTACCCTAATGGGTATAGGAGAATTTAAAGAAAGCTTTCTTTCTCTAGAAGTAGGGGTAGGTTTAACCCTTCCCCTTCTCAGCAATGAGGAGGGGTTAGGAAGAAGTCGACACGTGGATATCACGATTAGATTACATAACTTTAATGTGGGTAGGTTACAGAAGGAGTGCTCCCTCATGGAAGCAAACACTAAGTTAGAGAAAGGGGTTCCCTCTGGGAAGAGAAGGAGGGCTTTTGCAAGAATTCTCTCCTTCCTTCTGAGAGCTGAATTAGAGTTACTAAAAGTCCCCATCCTCCTTCCTTTAATGTCCCTAGACAGGTTACATTATCGGGTTTCCTTCAGGTAGCTAGAACTGGGTTGCAGGAAGGTGGATCCCCTGGAGAACTGATCCCTTTTGTGGGTTGATTAAAGGTAACAGTGCAATGAGCCCCTACAGGGGTGGCTCCTCCTCGTGAGCTGAGGGGCATCTTCCAGCTTGCATCGAGCGCAGCAGACAAACACAAATAAAAAAAGGCATGTCAATGCCATTTTATTTACTTGCCACCACACAGGGTCGCGCTGTGTACAGTGTCAGGGTGGGGGCAGGGCTGAATCCTGCAAATGCAGGACGACAGCACTGGTTTATAGTGCACATGTCGGATTGGCGACGGCCAGCCCAGCATGTGCACTGTAGACCCTGCAATCCAAAGGCTGTGAAATGAGCACTGGGTGAGCCTCCTCCCACCAATCCTGGGGCTGCTTTAACAGAATGAGAGCAGCTCCAAGATTGGTTGGAGTTGCATTCCACAAGCAGGTAGGAAGTTCTTCCTTTTTCTGCTTGTGGAAACCTAAGAGAAGTGCTGCACCAGTCGTGCTTCCAAATTCATGGTAAGTAGAGTGCCTTCGCGCTCCCACCATTTTTATTTACAGTAACCGCCAAAACAACATTTGGACAAAATGACCAAGGCAAACTTCCATTTTCTACTCGTTGTTCAGTCCAAATATCAGAGCAAATATAGGTTTACAGTTCCAGCAACTCCAATGCAATGGTTGTCATTCAAAAAAGTCAGTGCAATCTATACAATCATGCTCGGTAGAACACACTGGCCACGTTTTTGTGGATTCTCTGCAGGGACAAGTTTTGTTTGAATTATGTTACAGAATAATTTGGGATACTGTGCTCCTCAATATCATATTCTTTGATGCTCATGCACCCTAACAGTGACCAGCTGAGAGATAGGACCCGTGGGATACCTTCCAGTTTCAAGGGCTGGGAGATATGACCTGTGGGATCCCCTCCAGTTTCAAGGGCTGGGAGATATGCCCTGTGGGATCCCTTCCAGTTTCAAGGGCTGGGAGATATGACCCGTGGGATCCCTTCCAGTTTCAAGGGCTGGGAGATATGACCCGTGGGATCCCTTCCAGTTTCAAGGGCTGGGAGATATGACCCGTGGGATCCCTTCCAGTTTCAAGGGCTGGGAGATATGACCCGTGGGATCCCTTCCAGTTTCAAGGGCTGGGAGATATGACCCATGGGATCCCTTCCAGTTTCAAGGGCTGGGAGATATGACCCGTGGGATCCCTTCCAGTTTCAAGGGCTGGGAGATATGACCTGTGGGATCCCCTCCAGTTTCAAGGGCTGGGAGATATGACCCGTGGGATCCCTTCCAGTTTCAAGGGCTGGGAGATATGACCCGTGGGATCCCTTCCAGTTTAAAGGGCTGGGAGATATGACCTGTGGGATCCCCTCCAGTTTCAAGGGCTGGGAGATATGACCCGTGGGATCCCTTCCAGTTTCAAGGGCTGGGAGATATGACCTGTGGGATCCCTTCCAGTTTCAAGATCGGGCAAGCTGAGCCTGGCTGATGGCCCTTTTGATGCTAACCTCATTAGCAAGAGGTGGAGGATTCAAAGATTCTGCCGCATCGCACAGTGCGATTCTGAATTATCACTTAAACGAAGATTCATTACACATCAGGAGCAGCGATAATTGCTAAGGGCAAAGGCACGAAGCCACAAATAGCAAGGAATGTAATAAAATTGGTATTGATCTATATAAGCTCTGAGAAGAGACACATGAGGGTGCCCAGAATGAGCAACTCAGGAGAGCTAAGCTTCAAGATCCGGGACTGTGGTTTTAAACCAGAGATCCCACTAGGGTCTGGCATCAACCTGAGCCACTCAATAAAAAACATCCGAATTTTGGGGTTTTAAACTAATAAATGCTTCATGGTTCATACGTACTTTGAACCTCCCAAGTTATTAATGCCAACTAGAACCTGAGGATTGGGCACACAAAGGCGATGCCATAGGTAGGCGAGAGAGAGTCTCCGAAAGAGTTAGCCACAGACTCCAGGGTGGTTTTCAGAAACAGGTTTACCTAAGGAGCTTAGAACGAGTTACTCTGATAATGTGTTCTGGACCCTGGCGGGAGCAAACAAGGGTGTGACAAATCAGAATCCTCCTCTTCGTACATGCTAGGAACCCGGCTCTCTCTATAGTCAAAGGGTCAGTATTGTGAAATAAACAACAACAACAAAATGAAAAATCAAGAAATTAAATAATTATTTATAGCTTGATAAAGTAAAACATACCTTACATTTAGTAATACCAGATCATTACAAAATAAATACAAAAGATATTATCTGTACATCAAAATTAACGATCACAATATTAAAAAGAGGACAAAACGTGATGATGAAAATGAGGAAAGGATGGAGATTAAACGAGAACACGAGGAACAGTTGACTTAGTTGTGAGGTACTAGTTTTGTAGAATTTCTAAAGTTGACTAAAGAATAAACTCTGGGGACGATCTACCCCAAAACTGTCAGATGACTATAACGGCTTCAACCCCACAGGGATTTCTAGGGCAAACGTTGGCTCTGTTGAGGTAGAATGAACCAACTCTAACAGGACCGTTTTGGAAGAGACCCAGATCTCATTTGTAGTGGGCGGACATTGTTGGGATATTCCCCAGTGAAACCTCATATATTACCAGTAAGTCCTAGGCATGTAAGCACTCTTTTCTGTAGGTGTACATTTGGCTTTTGTCTCAATTCGGTGCCCCCTCTTCACTTCAGACCCATTACCTTGCAGGCTTTTTAGAACACCTGCAGCACTTAGTCTTTTTAGTGCAGACTTCTTGCAGTGATGAACCATCACCTGGGAAGCAAGTCCAGATACTGCAAGCAGTTGTACTATATACGCCTCGTCAGTGGCAGTAAGCGCTATATAATACAATTTACACAAATACAATATAATGCTCTGGTTCACACCATAATTTACCAAAATACCTTTTGCGTTAGTACTTACAATCGGGCATGTGTTTTTCGACTGATTTTTATGCAGCAACATAGCACAAATCCATTACATCTATGTCACAAATGAACCTGGATTGAATTAAATGGCCAATCTGGCTACTGAATAATCAATGTAATCTTTCCAGTTAAATTCAATGGTGCAAAAGCTGAACAGAGGCAACAAGTGAATGCAAAGAGTTTTTTTTTAAGATGTCCTTGCATTGCGTTAACACTTCGAAAGAAAAGTCCTCAAATCTGCAAAAATGGGTCATACTGCATGACCTAATGACATCACAAGATAAAAGTTATTCTCTTTGTCACACAACATACCATAGCAATCCCTGGTTTAGTCCAGAAAGACATCCATTCTGCATGCAGTCTCTTATATGTTGTAGCTGCAGCTGAAGGGTTGTCCTCAGAGGTCTTGAGAAACTATAAATACCAGAGTGCTGGTCTGCAGTGCTCTAAAAGCTTCTGTACCCACTAGACGTTCTAATCAGGGCAGACATTGACTTTCTTCATGCAAAGCGTCCTACTTGTCAATAGTTTATCTTCTCCGTAAACCTCTTTTTTTAAAGTGGAATAGGTGATTAGGATTGGCAACCTTCCCATGTACTAAAGAAAAAAATCATTTTTTCCTGTCTGTACGAACTTGACAAGAAGGGCGTTAAAACGATGTTCCTATGGATGCACTTAGTTTCACTCAAGTCAACTTTGTAACTTTATAGTTGGACAAAAAAAAGCCTTGGAAGGTGAAAAAGCAAAAGAGAGGCTCCGAACACACACACCCCATAACTTAGGGTTTCTATCTCTTAGTTGAAATCACGACATAGGAAGATTATTAGGAAGATACGGAAGAGGATGAGAGGGATGCCTTAGCCTGCACAACTGATGTATTGGTGCATTCAACACAGACTCACTCACACTTAGAAAAATATGTCCATGGCCACATAATTAAAGAAGGTAATATACATAAAGTTACAAGCATTAAGCACATTAATAACAAATAATACATAGAAGGGAACAGCTGCAAACAAAAATTGGTAGATGAGCACAATCCCGGGCACACGTAGGAGGGATATCACAATGTTGTGGAAGTCTTGTTAGAATTACAATTGCAGTGGTCGACACCAGTGTAAAGTTGAAAGGTTATTTAATGAAGCAACGACTGAATCGAAACAAACAACCATCCGACACGTGTTTTGTCACTTGGAGTGGTTCTGTGACTCTTCAGGGCAGGCGTGTGATGAGCCAAAGGCCGTGGAATCGTTGAGAGAAGCCGAGGCAGATGCGCCGGACAGCGGGTGGACGCATGTATGCCCAGGGACGAAGTAAGCGTTCGGCCAGTGTCTGGCGGAGGGGAGGGCTCGAGCACCAAGTGGCTGCAGGAAATGGGGAGCCTAGCGGGAAAATAACCGTGGCGATCCACAATGCATAAGCGTACTGGTAGGCGGGTGCGCCTGCCGTGTGGTTTGAATGAGGCCGGAAGATACTGGAACCATCTGACTGCCGTGGCATGGTTATTTTCCTCCTAGGCTCCCCATTTCCCGCCGCCACTTGGAGCTCGGGCCCTCCCCTTCACCAGACACTGGACGAATGCTTACTCAGCTCCTGGGCATACACGTGTCCACCCGCCGTCCGGCGCACCCGCCTCGGCTTCTCTCAACTGCAATTGTAATTCTAACAAGACTTCCACAACATTGTGATACCCCTACTACGTGTGCCCGGGACTGTGCTCAGTTTCCAGTGTGAATCCTTTGATTCACACAACTCCGGGGGTTATTGGGTAATTCCCCCGACCTGGCAGCACCGTAGCTACTCAGGTCCTTGGAAGACACCCCGCGCATTAGTCTGAGCGCCATTCTTCCTGACTTTACTAAAAACCCTACCCCTAGCCTTAAACAATTGGTAGATGTCCACAGCTTGGGTGTATCAAGTCCATGTGCCAAAATGTGAAATGCCTTAATTCTGTACCAAAGTAATTAAAAAATCGAAATTGGATAGATGAACATTTGCAGTTGGAATTTATTTACTTCCAAAAAGTTCCTCAATCTCTGCAGTTGCTGGTGTGCTGCAGAAAGAAGATGACACCAGTTGATGGTATGTGATATATGGTGTATAGAAAGTGGTGCACCCAGGATCAAAGAATGACCCTTCCTTATTATTGTTAGGTGAAGATGGAAGGTGGATTGCAAAAAGAGATTGTTCTTAGAAAGAGATGGCTAGTTTCAAAAGACGATCTGTCTTGATTGGAAGGAATGTATTAGAAGTGGCACTGGTTTGCACCCTGTCCAAGTATGGACCCACACTCTAGTCACGGTAGATGTAGTGCACTCTAAGTTTACCTGTGCTCACCCTCAGGTAGCTTAGCACAGAGCGGGCAAGCTAAACTAAAGAGACAATTTGTAAATTATTTGTGCGCACACACAGTAACACAGTGAAAATACCACAAAAGTACTCCACACCAGTTTAGAAGCATAACCAATATTTATCTGCGTAAAACAAAACTAGAACGACAAAAATCCAACATACACTAGTCAAGATATGAATCCTTCAGTATTAAATGCAGTTATAGCGTTTAGAAAACCATAGCTCCATTTGGGGCTATTTGGTCGGGCTTGACCAAGACAAATACACAAGTTCAAAAGAGTTCTCCGAGCACTGAATAAATCACTTTTGATGTTGAGGTCAAGGTATCAACTGTCCTCTATTAGAACATCCAATCATTGCCATTACTGCTTCTCTCTTTATTCCTTGCCAACACATGTCGCCTGGACCCCAGTACAGTACCATTGATGTATCACTAAGTCAAAGATGGTGCGGTGTGCAGAGGAGATATGGCAGTTCCTTATTGCTATGCAGGGCATTGTCCACCTTTTAAACTGTGATGGTAGGGCAGGTAAGAGCAGTGGGGCGGGATGGGGGAGTCGACAGATGACAATGAGGGAAAATAAAATTTAAGAAAACCACTTACCTTGAGCTCGCCGCATTGCGAGTCAGCGATGCGGCAAGCGCAAGGTAAGTGGTTTTCTGTTTTTTAGGTATCGCCTGAGCAAGCGCATGTGCTGTCTCAGGCGAGACATTTAGTATACGGGATTTCAAAGTGCTACCAGTTCTGGCCTAACGCTTGCGTTCATGCGAGCGTGCACGTGTGCAGCCGCCAATCACTGCTGCGCGCGCACAACTCACGTGCTTACCACACAGCGCGTCCCGTCCTCGTGATCGCGATCACTTTCACTTTGATCGCGATTACTTTGGCTTTCACGGCCGCGCGGCCGTTACTTTTACGGCCGCGAGGCCAATGCTTGTTCATTTCTCTGCTTATGAAACTAGACAAACCACTGTTAATACCAAATTACATAACAATGTGAAAATATGAAAAAAGATTTATTTTCAACAATTCTATCTCTAGGATGTTGGCAACTACTAAAATCAAAATACATTACTAGCCAAACCTATGTGCTTTTTTTCCCCATTTGATTTATTTGTGATACTACGGATACTACTTTGCTGTCTGACCCAAAGAAAACTTTATTTTGGCACTATTGCTATAGGCCATAAAAGTGCATACAATTTATATAAAGAACATTCATTTAATATAACAGTAAAAATGCAATCACTCTGCACCCAATACAGTTAAATGAGTCAACAACAACATTCTTTCTCTCCAATAGGCATTGAACAATAAAACAGCACGTCATATAACAACGTTTAAAAACACACCCCAGGTACATACAGAACATCACAGTCTCAGCATAAACTCTTACTGATACGGTTGCATTACAGATATATGATGCAACGCTAAAGCATATAATGGGGGATTCCAAAGCACATAAAAAACGCATAGTCGTTTTATGGTCCCTAATATTGTGCGCAATAAATAAGGGTTTTAAAAATTGCTTTCTTGAATTATCATAAAGCCAACAACAAAGCAAACAAGCATTGGCACAGCCAATAGGTCTCGCCTTTGGGACTTTATAAGTATTTAGTTATGCAGCACAATATCCTTGGTGCAATAACATCCACTGTTGCATGGCTAAACACTTATAAGGTCCCAAAGGCGAGACCTATTGGCTATGCCAATGCTTGTTTTAATTTCTTTTCCCTCATCTTCATCGGTCGACTCCCACCACCCCACCACCCACTGCTCTTACCTGCACCGGTCGCCACTGCTTTTGCAGAAACAGCACCCGATCCCTGGAGCTTCCTCGGGCCTACCTTAGGGGTGCTTTATATGTAGTAAAAGGAAAGGTTCGGGCCCAGCAAGTAGGTGTACTTGGCAAGTCGCCATGGCAGTTAAAAGTAGTACTCAAGGTTCTGCAGTGGCGGGCCTGAGACCCGTTTGGAAGTCTACTCATGTGGGTGGTGCAATCAGTGCTGCAGGCCCACTAAAAGCATTTGGTTTACAGAGGAGTTACTAGTAAATCAAATAAGCCAACCATGGAGAAACCACATTTTAGACACAGAGCACATGCACTTTAGCACTGGTTAGCAGTGGTAAAGTGCCTGGAGTCCAAATAGCAGCAAAAACGAAAAACAGCACACAATGAAAAACATGGGGCGAGAAGCAAAAAGACTGGGGAAACCATGCCAAAAGATGTCGGGTCTAACAGAATGCTTTGCAGAAGAAAAAATACCTGCATGGAGAAGTGCAATGACATCAACCTCTTCTTCAGTGAAAAATAAAGATTCTACAGCACATCAACAACTAGAAGTCTCCTCTAACATCCACTGCTTCTCATAGAATCATTCAAATCCCTGTTTCAGAGTGATCTCCTTGACATACTCAACTCCCTCAAAGCCACTTCCAGTAAACACATTGTCTTTTTCTCGCCTTCCATCAAAACTCTTTCTGGGGAAGCTCCCTCACTCCTACTGATCATTATCAGTGCCTCTCTCACTCACAACATCCTCCAAGAAGCTCTCAAGACAGGCCAGATCTTCCTATTCGTAAGGAAACCCAAATGATACCCTAAAACCTGCACCAACTCACCTATCTTTCATAGGCAAGATCTTTTTCAAAGCAAATTTCTCTCAATTCCAAGATCTCGTCAGTGCTCACCATCTCTTGCATGGTTACCAATCTCACCGTAGATCATTCTGCAGCATGGAGACCACTAGCTTACACATCATAGATGACACCCTGCTGACCACATATGAAGCTGACCCCTTTGTCTTGCCGAACACCCAACCCTCATCTACAGCCGAGAGTCTTGAATGAGATTCACTAATGACATAATTCACTGTATTTCCCCCTGCCTTTCCCCTTTCCAAACAACACCAGTTTGTTCACATGGTCACCTCCAGCCCCCAAAAGATTCCTATCACTGGCACAGTCCCCCAGGGTTTCATAGTGTCCCCTGTCATATTCAATGTACATGAAGCCTGTTGGGGCACAACTCACAGATAACAGCATAAAGATTTACCTATATGCTACCTTTACACAACTCTCTGTGAAAGTCTCCTCTGAGCCAGACATCCAATTCCTCAAACTCAGGTTGCAACTCATACAGATCTAGATGTCAAACACCTACTGAAGCTCAACCCAACCACAACAGAATTTCTGCATATGGTTAGCAACAAAAAACAAGGAAATCTTCAAACCTGGCTCAATTACATTACTTTTGATGGCTTCGACCCCACCTTTCACCAAATGACTAATCATATGGATTCACCTTGGATATCAAACTCGCCCTCAAGAAACACTCTGCCAAAAAAACAGACAAGCTGGTGTCAGTTCTCTCTTCATAACTGCTATTCAAGCACTTGTACTCTTTCATCTGGATGGCGATTACACTTTACTCCATAGCCTCCCAGACCCTACACTGGCGGGGTGCCATCTTAGATGCCACAGTCCATCTCATCCAGGCCTCAAAGAGATATGATTACATCGCCACCATCCTGATGGAACCCCTTGCCAATTCACACTATCTTCAACAGCAAAACAGCATAATTTGCAAAGCCATCAAGACCAGCTCCTCTGTTTATCTTGTGGAGTAGCTCACCATTTCTGGAGGCTCTCAGCACTCCGGCTTACAGGTTATCATAAGACCGGACACTAAGAGAGGTAGGAAAGACAAAAATAAGCTAATGGGCCTTTTGCTTCAATGCCCCCAGGGCAGTAGCGGTCCGTGGAGGGAGTTCCGTGGGGCGGTGAGGCGGGGTGGGGGAGGGGCAGGGTGGGGGAGATGTAAACACAGGAATATGGATGAACGGAGGTAAGTACACATTTAAATAAATAAAACGAATTTCGTTGCGCGCGCTGCATCGCATTTTGCGATGCAGCGCGTGCAAAGGAATTCGTTTTATTTCTTTAAATGTGTACTTACCTCCGTTCATCCATATTCCGGTGTTTACATCTCCCCACCCTGCCCCTCCCCCGCCCCGCCTCACCACCCCACGGAACTCCCTCCACGGACCACTTCTGCCCCAGGGTCTAGTACACCATCCCTTTATCCACAAGGACTTCCCCAAAGCTATTCCCAATTAGGAAAGAGTTGAAGACACTCCTGTTTAAAGACCCTACATCACAATGCAACCAAGTTACCTCTCCTGTAACTTGTTGACTTTATGCTTGCCTTTGACGCTAACGAGCCCTCCACAGCCTTTTTGGCTATGTTTGCACTACACAAATACCACATACATTCATACCAAGTCTACAGATTGGAGAAAAAGTATGACCTCAGAAACAATAAAAGGATTATGTAAAGTAGTTTACCACAAAACTGACCAATGTATGGTCAAAAATGAAGTTAATTACAGACAGTCTGCACATTGATTAGAGAGTGAGACTTAAATCAGTGAGCAATACTATATTACGAAAAGAGGTTACCACAGGTCACAAGGATGAAGACTATAGAAAGGCGTTTATCCGAGCACTGAGTTATATGTTACAGAAAGAGGATCAACATCCCAAACCCTGGGATGCTTTACAGGGAGATCCCACAAAGAGCAAGGTATCATTTCAGAAAGACAGTCCCACCCAGAAATAAAGAGTAAACTAAAGAGTATTGCCATGTGGGATGTGGATACCTGTATTTGTAAAGTGTGAACAAGTACCCAAGGGTGTCAAGGCGCTGGGGGCCGTTGGGAAGATTAAGCAAGCTATTGCCCAGAGTCACACGGTGCTGGGCTAACCTGCCGCCAGCGCCGGGGGTCGAATCGCGAGCCCCAGTGTTCTGGAGTCAGTCGCCCTGGCTGCTGCACCACACCTTTTCCTGTGGGTAGTAGTTGTTCTCAGGTGCTGAGACAGGGGTTTAAACAACTTCCAAGGCTGAGCATAGGTTACAGAAAAAGGTTTTCCTGCAGTTTAAATTGTTGGTGACTAACACAACTCACAACAGTAGCTAAGAAAAAGTTACACAAACATTGGCAATGTAGACAATTATGTGTTTCAGAAAGGAATTTACCACACAAGTCAGGAATGGGTTGCAAAAAAGGGACTTTACTCAAAAATCTGAAGAATTACAGAAAGGAGTAACTTTTGGAGGCCAGAATTGGCTACAACAAAAGGCCATCAGTATTTGAAGGGTTTCTGCATGTAGTGTATCCCAGGACCCAAGACTGGGGCAATGAAAGTTCGCTTTGTGAACTGGAGTGTTACAGGGAGGGGTTGTCCACAGGAGTGAAGAATGCCTACACAAACAGTCTACTCCAAAGATGCGTAACAGAAATAAATGTAGCAGATGAGCCAAGGAACATTTACAGAAAGGAGTATACCCGAAGAGCAAAGAGTTAAAGAAGAAGAGTTTGCACCTGGAGCCAAGATCGGTTGCTCTGGGAGTGTAGGGTGTATGGGAGAAAGTCCTTCTCTATAGGTGTAAATGATTGGTTACACAGGGTAGTATATTTTTGTTAAATTTAATCAGTTTTAGAAATGTGTTTACGTTTGGAATGAGGTTACTCCGAGATATATGGATCAGTAAACAAAGGGATTTAACCCCGAATCCAGGTATAGATTACCAGAAGGACGTTACTCCCCACCAAGGGTGGGTTACCTAAAAGCGTTTGACCCAAGAAGATGAAGAGTTTCAGAAATGAGCTACACACGGGCCAAGGATGCTCTATAGAAAGTTGTTTGCCCCAAGAGTTTTGATATTTGGGAAAGGGGTTTTCCCTGGGAATCGCTCATGGTTTACAGCTGAATTTTTCTGCCTTGAAGTGATGTGTTCAGTGCTTTAAATGGAAACAGATAAGTGCAGGTACTCACTATTTAGAGTACCTGTTTGTTCCTGAGAAGTGCCGGTACTATCCTAGGAGTGCTGAGAAGTGGAGGTACTGTCGCTCTCAGATTAAAGAAGTGCAGGTACTCAGTACCGGACAGTACCTGCCCATTTAAAGCAGTGGATGTGCTATAAGTCGAAGTTCCCAATGCAGTCAATAGCCGGTTACAGAAAGAAGTCTCCGTTGTGTCTTTTAATGCAGTTGTGTATGTTTAATCTCTCCTACAACATATCCTGTCCTGCAGTATCATCGAATAGCGCCCTTTACCGCTGCTCGTTTTCCGAGTCTCGCGTGTATACCGCGCCGTATGGCATCACCAGCAGGGGGCGCCAGTGCGCCAGGCAGCGGGAGGCTTGCCAGAGTGAAGACCCCAGAAAGTGCATGTCTGCCTGATGGGCTCTTTACCAGCGCGCGGGGGGCCTGGGGGGCTTCAGAAGAGGTGGCGGGACTGCTCACTTCTCCCTGTAGTGAAAGTTGGCAGCGTGTCATCGCATACACAAGCACTCATCACACATCCGCTGCGGCGATAATTGGAAAGAGTAAAGGCAGGGAGGCGCAAATGGCGGGGAATGCAACAAGTATGGGGTTTTATTCAAGCACATAAAACGCCTGGAACGTGCAGGCACAGGAATTCAATTCCCTCTTGATGAAGTGACGGCAGCAGCGGGCGGCCAGAGTTGGACAGCAGCTCACGAGGCCGCACCACTTGCGGGACGTCTGTGCCTGGAATACATCTGATCCTATTTGGCGGAAATGAGCTAAAGAACGAAAAAATGTTGTATCTCGCTGTTCATCATTCTTCATTCTCGTTTTTCATGTCCGTATTAGGCCCATCTTCTACCAGCAGAACATTGCCAGATCAAGACATCATTTTCGGGTGCACTCTACCACTCTGTCTACAACACGGCGCCGGCGCAAAGGCAGTGAGTGGGTTCCATCATTGAAACGTGCTTATGCCCCATGTAAAGGGGACGGCGCGGGCGAACATTAAGATCCGGTGTAATCTGTTTTACAGAAGCAGCAACACAAATATCCGCCCCACACGACCCCAGCCTGCCCTTTAGCATTCAAAGACAACCTGAGGCACAGGTGGGGTCTCTAGGGTATACCTGTCCTATAAATACCGACCCCAGCCTGCCCTGAAAATACAAACCAAGCACTGTCCTATTAATACAGATCCGAGCCAGCCCTGTAGCAATCATAGACAACATGCAGCACAGGTGGGGTCTATATAGGTTCCACCTGTACTATAAATACCGACCCCAGCCTGATTGTAAATACTGCCCCTGGCCAGTCCTGTAAATACCGACCCCAGCCTGCCCTGTAAATACCGCCAAGCACAGTCCTATTAATACAGATACAAGCTAGCCCTGTAGCAATCATAGACAACATGCAGCACAGGTGGGGTCTATATAGGTTACACCTGTAGTATACATACCGACCCCAGCATGATTGTAAATACCGACCCCAGCCTGTCCTGTAAATACTGACCCCAGTCTGTCCTGTAATGATCAGAGACAACCCGAGGGACAGGATGGTTGTAAGGGATATTTTTGCCCTTTAAATACCAGCCACAGCCTGTCCTGTAAATAACAAACGCGGTCCTACCTCCGAAACATGCGTGATTAATTCTAAATGTTCAGGGATGCGGAAATATCTTCACATTTTGCTAGCATCACACGTGATGCATGCTACTTGACAGGCATGTCACAGCCAAGGCAGGCAGGGGTCGACAGTGGATCTAAAAGCCTGTACACCAACCTAGTCTTAAAAGCATTTGGCAAGCAAAGTGTGCACAGTGTCTTTAGAAATGCCTGTACAAACTTTAACTTTTGGTTATTTTATTATCAAAATCGTACTGCAAAATACACCATTTTAACCTATTTTAAAAAAATATATATATAATTCTCGAGGGGAGACCCCCTCTAGCCCCACAAACACCCCTCAGGACAGTCACACTTCAGTCATTTTACGCCCACCACTTTAAAACTTCACCACCACTGTTCGCTATTAGAATAGGAGCGGGTAAATCAACGTTAGCCAACCAACTGAGGTAATACGGGACTCTGTACCTACTGTAATCCTACTGTATTTCGACAGTGCATGCACCAAATGCATTTTTTGGTGTTTTGTGAATTCTTTCTGTGTATGTTACCTATTAGAAATAATACTGGTATGGATCTTAATGGAATACGGGAGCCATTTTTGCCAATGGAGCTGAACAGGGTGGTTGTCACTGATTCACAGCTCCCTCGTGCAAACCCCCCCTCCCCCAACATGCACAACAATTCTTAATGTGTGCACTACTAAACTCAAAACAACCCCACATTTGTATTGCCTTTGATTTTCTCCTTAGGGCACATTCTGTTTTGTTATGCCGCAGGGGCTTTTACCTCTGAATAAATCTCATTACATAAATGATAGCCTCACTCACTGGGTGTGAGTCTTATGAGGGGTGAGTTTTCTTCAGCACCACCCACCAGCTGACAAACAACACTACCTCTCGAGGCCAGAGTGTCCTCCACCCTCAAATTCAGTTTTTTCAGCTGTACTTGCTTTTTCTGTTTAAACTCTCCCCAGGAGTGCAAATCTGCAACGCATTGGAATACAGAGGAGGTGGTCACTTGCTGCCACAGCCCATTAGACTAATGCCAGTGGTATAATTTTAGCCCCCGCTGCCCCCACACCCCCTCCGGCACTGTGCACGGGCAGCAGGCCCCTGGTCTGAGGGCTCCTGACTGGGTCTGGATCGTGGGGGCCCTTCCATGTACTTTGCAGCTGGCCACCTCAAGTTTCATTACGCCAATGACTAATATGTCTATTGTTCTTGAAGCCAGAAAATGAGTCCCCATGTGAGAACCATCCTGCCCGAAACTGGGAATCTGGGGAGACACAACACTTCTACCATTAAAGGCCATCGACTGAATAGCTCCTGCAACAAATGATAATTCAGAGTGACTGAAAAGAGGAAAGAGAAGACAGAATTAGCATCTTCATGTGGTGCTAATATAATCATTGACCTTGGAGGCGGTCGAAAACTCTAGTTGTTATCCTTTCCCTCCTTATGCATGCCTGGCTGCAGCTAATCTGGTGAGGGGCAATAACTAGCAGTATGTGGTCAGTTCAGCTATACTCAAAGACCAGGGCAGCTTCGTTTGCATGGTCCAAACTGGTGCTAGCCTTAGAGATCACCCATTTACCTCCTTTCGGCACACCTTCTGGTGCTTATATGTGGCCAGGCTAATGGCTTGCTGAACGACTCATCATGTTTGGTTCCCTATAACGAGTGTCCCCTCTTCCCGTTCCATAGTCTATTTACCTCTCTGCCTCATTTTCTAATACTCCATTTGTATTTCCTCAAACACCATTTGTTGTGATGGCTGAGGGTTGTTTACTTCTCTGTGCTCACAGCCCACTTGCCTCTCCACATCTGTCTCCTGCCATCCTACACCCTCTTCCGGGCCTGTCCAAGATCCTTGTGTTGAACTGCCCAAGTTGGGGCAGCAATCGCTGTAATTATTATTTGGTTGTGTCCCGAGCCTCTCCCGGCTGCCTTGATGCCAACAGCTGGGCTCTCGTTGAGGATAGTGACTTCTGGGCTTGAGGGCTACTGCATTGTTACATCTACTTGATTCCCCCAGACACAGCAGCGGGTTGATGAAGATCATGAGTAGTAGTCTCACAGAATATCATGTGCAAATATATTGTCTGACATAAATATAACTTTACAAGTATTGTTCCCCATGCAATCCCCTACTATCTCCTATAATGCCATTGTGTTTTCCCCACTGTCTTTTTCACCCTTCCACCTAAATGTTTCTGCGATTTCTCTGCATTCTGTTCCACACTGTACTTAGAATTTTTTCAAAACTGACACATGGTACCAGAAGATCACATGGTCACCCTTTTTCTCAACGTTGATGGCTCCAAGCAGAAGTTTCTTATGAAATCCTGTCCCTGCTCCATCGGCTTTTTGACTCCTTCTCACATTGCTGATGGGACCGCTTGTGTCCAAGGCACAGCCTCTCAAGGCACCAATGGACAAAGAGAACACTAACTTCAGATGATATACTCACTATATTGAAGATATCATTGAGGGCATCATCTGAAGCATGTTGTTGTTTATATCATGTGTGTTCTCATTGTCTAATGATACCTCGAGAGCCGCTGCTGTTTGCAATATCTAGTACCATTGCCCACCTTGCGCTATGGGCTGTTCCTGTGGTTTTTGTACTAACATTGTCTCAACATTAGGCCAAGGGCAAGACAGTTCTAGTGTCCTGAACCATGCTAATGAGACCATTGAGACTGACTAAGAGTGGGGATGAGGTTCAATAGATATCTACTGAGTGCATCTTTGCTCAAGGACCTGGGAGTCGTGCTAAAGAAGTGAAACTATGTTGTATCACATTACTAGCACTCAGTGAGTGACAATGCGCACCAGGGCGGGCAGCTCAATCCTTAATGAGACCGTGCTGCAATGCACGAGAGCCACTCCTAATGTCGGAGACTGTGACCTGTAGAGTGAGACGTGCACCCAATTTGCTCCAATGAGTATAACTCACACTGTGTGAATGGGGTTTTGCTCCAAGAGCAAAGACTCACAATGTGTAAGATTGTGTTTAATGAAGTGAGATTCACACCCAGTGAGTATTTTTGTGCTTAAAGGCAGTAGGGTGACATGCAATAAGCGAAGCTGTAATTGAAATCAACAGATTTACACCTAAGGTGTACGATTATACTTGTTTTGCAATGCTGCCTTTTTGTGTGCTTCTGCCAGGTGTGACACTCACACAATATGAGTGACAGCAAGGCATGAGACGCATAACTAATGTACCACACTGTGCTCCAAGACATAAGAGCCGAAGTCAATGAGTGAGACAATGTTTTAAAGACTGAGTGAGACTTGCACCAAGTGAGAAAGACAGTGCACCACTTTGTGGGACTCACACCAAGTAATAGAACTTCTCTACCAAGAATTGAGACTTGCAAACAACTGATACGACCGTGTTTCACTGGCTCCACTGCTGAGACTCACATCCAGTGATTGAAGCTGAATTTGCTCCCTTCTGCTCTATAGGGCCTCGATGCATCGCCTTTCTTTGCTTAGCTTTGTGCTCCCTTGCTCTCTAGCTATGCTCCATGCGCCGACTCCTGGTCTGGATTCTACAGCTACGGTCTCTGTAAAACATCTCTGTCCAGATCCAGGGATTTAGAGCACCTAGAAGGGTCTCTGTGACATAAGACGCTTGATATTATATACTGCTGTAGTTTATTCACACTTTTGGACAATGTTTTTAGTGGAATGAGGTAGCAAGCAGGTGTTGCCAAAAGCACCAGGCCTCTAAAGCAGAGCCAAAAGTAGGTCATCCCGCACTTTCACCACCAGGGGGAGCACTGCGGTGCATTAAGATGAGATTCCAACCTCTGCATTTCCCCCAGTAACACAACCCTGCATCTGTCTCTAGTCTCTGTTCCTATCTTGGAACATGTGAGATAAATGAACAGAAACCCGTAGTAATACCCTACTACACGGATACATCTGGTGCACTTGAAAAGTCCACAATTTGGCAATCAGGGGAAGCCAGAGACATAGTAAATTCTGCCTGACCCACATTTGCCAAGGTGACAGCACTATTTTACGAGAGATGCTTTGGCTAATACACTTTACTACAGGTGCTTTACAATCACCAGTTACCACCATTATGTTCAATTGTATACAATTGTATACCATGTAATTGTTTATGAATGTTCCCATTGCTCCAGTAGAGGGCTGTGACTTTTGTTTTTTGAAACAAGGTATACTGTGGTCAGAAGTCGAGATCTTTGATTTTAATTCCTCAGTCAACTGAGTTTAAACTTTTGGCTAAATTGGTTGAGGTGGCCTCTGGTCGAGGAGACCAGCAGATTATTTTCAGGGGGCTGCCAGGGGTCGTACTGGCATAGGGGGGATCTGAAACAAGCGCTGCTGTGATAGGTTAGTGTGTGGGGCGTTTTGGCTCCTTGTGGGCCTGTTTTATGGTCGGGTGGGCCAGTTTTACCTTGATTTCCCTGATACTGCCACAAATATTGTGAACACAGATTGCAAAACACCTATAAAGCGTGTTCAAAAGTTCCCCCATTTGCAAACGTGGAGCATTTTTTCATCTTTCTGAATCACTAGTGGGGACCACGGACCAGTTTTATTTTGGAGGCCCAGCATACTTCCTATCTCGGTCGACCTTGAGGCTGGCTCTTGATATTGGACATGAAGTACAGTGGTCCAAGGAAATGAAAGGTTTGTATCTGTCAGTCTCTTCAATGGCCGCTACAAGCACATTTTTCATAAACTCGAAATAAACTTTTGCGATTTTATGTCATTTTAGTCTCATTTATTTAGGTTATTTGTGCTTTAGGTAATTGTATTTATTTTAGCACGTTCTTATAATTTCCAACAATAACCTTTTAATACATCAGAAATGGCATAAGGGCCAAATCATTTGACGTTTAATTTTGATTTTCTCACTCATTGACAACCAGTCTGAGCCCCCTAACTCCATAAATTCTATGGCTCATGAGAGATGGTGCAATCATTGCGCGAAGAAGAGGAGTGTGGAAGCAGCGTGCGTCAGCATTCTGAACTTCCAATGGTGTGCTCTGTGCCAAGTGCAGAGGCTGTGCTTTCTTGGCACTACTTCCCAAGAGAGCTTTGTGAGTGACTGTGTGGGCTCCCTCCCATCTGCTTAGCTGCTCCACTGATAAGGGCACACGTCCCTTGAGGGCCAGCACAGAAGGCCTGCTCCAAGGCGATGATCTGACAGCGGGAGAGCGGAGGACTACAGTACATACATGACGTCAGAGTTAGCTCCGCTGCTCTGTGGGTGCGCGCGTGGCGCTATATCCTGGAGGAAGCGCAATCAGAGCATGGGAAATATAAGTGTTTAAACCAAACTCTCCCATTGGCCAGACTCTTTTTAGACTTGAGGCCCAAGTCCTGCAAGTTCTCTCTCTCCTTATAACTTTCCGCCCACTCAGAGAGGGCCTTTTAACTACACCGAAAGCACACTGCTTGACCAGAACTGTAATAAAACAAACAAGCATTGGCAAAGATGGACTCGACTTTGGGTTTTGACATTGCAGACCTTTTGGCTCACTCAGTCATTTGTGCCAATGTTATTCAGCATTGGCAAAATAAAGAAAATGGTTAATAATGATGATGCTAAGATATGGCCAAAGACAAAGAAAAACAAGATGCAGTGAGGAATATATGGACACGTTCGACATCACGTATTCATACATGAATGAATGAAATATAATTTATATACCGCACAGCTGCGCCGACAGAACCATCCCGGCACTCAAGCTTGGAAAGTGGAAAGAATTTCCAGTTCCCTAAAGAAATAAGTTTTTAGCGAGGTTTGGAAGGCTTTTTCCGAGTCCAACTCTATAAGAGATTTAGGAAGCAAATTCAATTTTTTTGTTGTAAAATAAACAAAGGGGTGTCCCCCTGCCTCTCCTTATGTATCTTCGGGATAAATGTAAATCCCTGATTGGGGTGACAGAGGGTTCTATTAGGGAACTGGTGTTTAAATCTTCTTTGTAAATAGAAAGGGCCGGAGAGGTGAAGAGCCCTATAGGTGATGGCAGGGGCTTTGAACACTATCCTTTGTTTGATGGGAAGCCAATGTAAGGATTTCAAATTCTGCATAGATGAATGTCTTTTAGGACATCTCAAAATGAGGTGAGCTGCAGCATTTTGAAGTAGCTGTAATTTGCTGAGTAGTCCAAGGTACAGTGAGTTTGCGCAATCAAACTCAGCCGTGATCATTGCGTGGATTGACATTTTATGAGACTGATCCAGCAAAAGTATTTTTAAAGATTTTAAGAGCAAAAAAACAGGTGGCCATGATCTTTCCCACTTGAGGCTCAAATGATAACTGATTATCAAAAATGACACCAAGGTTCCTGACTATTTATTTCTTTAGATATGCATCATTACGCTGTTGGGGCCACATCATGATGATTTATATGTACGCATGCATCACCAGGCATGTGCACGCATCTGTTATGATGCAAGTTGCAGTGGCCTCCTGGTCAGGGCTCTGCTACTTATGATTTTACAAATTAAGCACTGCTATTAGGCAACAGGTATACAATAAATTACGAGAGAGCAGGGTAGGCAAATTGGGGATGGAGGAGAAGGGGGGAGGGGTGGATGGCCGGTGCAAGGAACAAGACAAGAAGGAGCGCTTGTTTTAAGGTGAGTTTGGTACCTAAAGGGTTGTTCCAGGTGAGCTGTAATAAGACCCACCTGTAAAATGTCTATGACTATGATGCAAAGAAATCAATATGTTTCCTATGACCACCAGTTTGCCATCTTCCCTTCCTTTGCCCCTTCAGAGTGCCTGAAAGTTTCACACAGCTTCACATTTCCACCACTGCCATCTGTATGCCTGTGTGCTAGTCCTAAATGCTGAGCTTTCTCAACATTCTCACCATCTAAGGATAAAAGCAGGAGCCAATGTTGGGGCTTATGGAGCTATCTTGGCCTCTCTAGGCCTTGCATCCTGCTTTCTGGCTACAAGCATCACTTCTGTACACAAGGCGTGCAGAGGCGACATAGGGTCAGCACATGCTTGTGCTTTTCTCTGCCCTTCCCTGCTCAAAAGTTAAGGATACGACATGGGGGCAGGATGAAGAAATCAAGTGACCACATCAGGCACATGAACTGCGCACACCAAACTTCCAATACAGGCTACGCCTTCAACACTTTCCTTCTGTAAAGGGGCACAATCCTGACCACTGTTGGTCATAAATTCATGTGGACGCCAGGAACTATGCCACAAAAGGGTCGAAATCCCACTCAGATAGCGTGAAACAATATGACTTTAGCATTGGTGATTGTGAGAGGTGGAGGACTGTGTCAAGAGAACTGTTTATGTTGTCTTTTTACTGGGGGCCAGTTTAGGTCGAAGGAATGGTGTTTACTAACTGAATAAAGAAATTCCTTGGCTGGTTCAGGTATAACACTAATGACTATTTATATAGAAAAAAACACACACTGAATGGTATTGAGACACTTATACGCTTTTTTTATACTCACCCAAGTCATCAGTATCAATAATCGACATTTGAAGGATGAATAGCCGAGCCAGCCCTTTCCGGATTATAAAATGTGGTCTACGGTTTTCAGAAGGCTCTCAGCCCATCAAGTTAGGTCATCATTAGAAAGCGTCTTTACTCCTGCTGAAGTACCACCCCGCCCTGGTCAGAAGTCTGCTGTTACGCAGTAATGGTGCGGCCCCGCCCACGAGGGGTAGATACCATCTCATTGCTCTGTACAGCTCATCTCTGAAGTAACATTCCATCAGAGCTCTGAGTGCACCAGGCCCTGTCTCCGAGGGCGGGAGCTCGGGGAACGGCTGGCTCCTGCTTGGCTAATAACTATCCATTATGATTTTACAAGGGACCCGCAGACATCTCTCCGCTTCACACTGGTGCCTTGAGCTGAAACTCATAACATTAGCTGGGAGACTCCCCGATTTTTGCATATGAAAGTTCAAGCATGGTACCACGTTTTCAGCACTGTCCTAAGGAAGGAGGGTGTATCCCAAGGAAGGGACGTGGTCCCAAGGAATGGGTGTGGTCCTAAGGAAGGGATGTGCAATGTTTTTATAATACAAATAAAACCTCACAGAGATTCAAACCAGTATTGGCAAAGTCGATAGGTTTCGCCTATGCAAGATCTATTGACTGTCAATTTTTTTTTTACACGTCACACAGCAGCGAAAGCTACAGGGCAACATTGTTCACAGTAAAAAAAAGCATTTGCAATGCAATCGGTCTCGCCTTTGAGACCTTATATGTATGTAGCTATGCAGCACATTAGCCTGGGTGCTGAAACATCTTCTGTTCTTTAACATGGAGGGAAAGTAAGTACCAAACTGCTGACACGCCAGGTATGGGAACACATGGAGAGAAATATTGCCTGTTAGCAGGAAATAGTATAGTCCAAAGCTCTGTTTTTAATATAAAATCAGGGACTTCGGTGAACATAACACTGAAAATACAAAATTTGAAAAAAATGTTATTGTCTATGGGTGCTCGTGGAAGACAATTTCTATGGACTGGAATCTAGAGAATGCTAAAGTGATTCTGGTATCTTACTCAGCTCTGCTGGTCGTTTTCTATCAAGAAAGTTAAATAGAGGCAGTTGCCAGAAAAATAAAAAAAGAAAGTCCCTCAGCAGAAAGCAATTCGGGTATTTTACCGACCTCTACTGGTCGTTTTCTATCAAGACAGTTAAATAGAGGCAGTGGAACAAGAAAAAAGTCCCTAAGCGGAAGCAGACAAGTCCTAGGGCTGATCCCCGGAGCACACAAAGTACATACACATATAAGTATATACTAAAGTGTATACAAGAGGTCTTGAATGCTCGACCTGAAAAGTACTATGACATGGACACTGTTGACTGCGTCATATTGTTTCTTTTACTTCTTAAAATGTTGCCAAATCTCTGCGGGGGGTGAGGGGTCAGGGGTTGGGCAAAAAAATGGGCTGAAGAGAAGGGAGTGTGGGGTTGAAGCAACAGCAGGTATCTGAGAGGGGAGTGTGGGACGTGGGGATACTGTACAGTGCCATGCACTATGCTAGAGTACAGGGTATAAAGTAAAAAATAGTACCTGGAGCAGTGTGGGGACAGTGGAAGGACTCTGCCTGCAAACAGGAAGCTGTGCTAGGCCCATGCTCCATGGCAGGTACAGAAAAACCTTGAAGAATGCAGGAGGAAGTAGGAGGCATGCCCATTAAAAAGCAAGGAAACAAGGTTGACCTGAGAGCGAATCAATGGTAAGTGTTGATAAATAATGGGCAGGCTCTAAGCCTGTTCTTATGCTTTTTTGAAAAAAACAACAATAGTTTCACTAAAAGCGCATGCACACCACAGGCAAAACCTAAAAATGGCCTCTATATTGTACATGGAATTTTCTACTTTCCCTACATCTATGCCGTTGCAAAATTATTTTTTTGCAAACCACAAACCTGCAATATTTCTATACTATTACTACTTGATGCAGAAAACGGACATACCATTTTTTAGTTAACTTTAGAATAATTTTCCTTGTGATTTTGAAACCAGACGGATGTTCGCAATCATTTAAATTTTAAAGAACATTCAATGGGGTGTGAAAGCTTCGATTTCAATGTGAAATCCCAAATGCAGAAGAATACTTTACAAAACATGTGTGGGAAGTGTGTAATTTGCAAAAATTACTGAACGTTTGGACGTGAAAAACGTTGCACCCCCCTAGTCCTGTAACACACAATCTCACAGCTGGGTCTCAATATAAGTACGGTGTTCTTATAGATCGCTTCACAATGCCAAAATGTGTCTTATGGCCAATCATTTCAGAATGAAGGAGCAGTGCTAAACATGCAGGCTGGTGTTAATTAATCTCCTGGAAAGCGCATGGGTTTCAAGAGTATTCCAGATTTGAGAGCTCAGAGCTGAGAATCGGAGGCCACCAAGCAATGTTGTCTTGAATGACGAGGCTAACTCAGGTAATAGAATTAGCACTAGCCTGATAACGCACCCATTCTCCCTAGAGACAACTCGAGCCCCAAAAATGGCATGTTCTGTGCTGTGTGAAGGGCAGAAAGTAGTGCAGCACCAGATTTTGTAAGACCTGTCTGCCAATGATGGCATTAGCGGAGTTTGCACTAGCAGGTCTGGATTAATCAGAGAATCACTCCGTGGTGCAAAGGCCACTACAGTGTCTACCCTTGAATGTGTATTGAAAGCAAAACCTCCAGGACATATTTATACTTGCAAACTGCATCACAGTTTCAGACATGTAAGATGTGTGTTATTGGGTCAGACACACATGTTGTTTGTATGTATATCAGGAGAAACACAGCTTCTCTCCTTGCTTGTGCCTGCTTTTCTTCACATGTGGATTTGGGACAAAGTCAGATCACACAATTTTAGAAAATCTGGATCCTCACCAAAACCTAAGATTTTTGTGCGGTCCCACCCTCGACATGCCGGCCTTGAATATATCAGCAGACAATGTTCCAAAGGGGTTAGGTTCAGCACGACAGGAACATTCCAGTGCACAATAGGTTTTGCATGTGAAAGCTGATCCGTTGCTACTGTTTGTGGTGCTTTGGGTGCTTGCCTCGCTTTGCTTCATTTAGTACCACACATGCACCAGTGTTAACCCTGTGTAAATCTGGCCCAAGGAGGCTAGAACCCATGCCTTGGTGACCAAGGTTCCATAAAAGGTCAAAACTAGTAGAGGGAAGGCGTGGTCTCTCCAGTGGTTCTCATCAGGAGGTGGGAACTTATGTCCTTTCCAGGGCGATTGATGCACATATTGAAAATGCCCATGATAGTAACTGATCTTTGTAGGTATTGGCTAGTGCATTATTCCAACCTAGGCAGCCGGCCCCCATTTCCCTAAATTAGTAATCCAGTGTTGGAAGAAGAGTGCTTCACCACACACCTTTCCACTTCAGATGACTTAAGTGTTAACTGGGAACTCATGAAGTGAGAAATAAATTGTAGACAGGATGCGAAGGCAGATGAGGATTAAAATGATGTGTCAGAGAAGGTGTCACAAAGACCACACTTATGGGTTGCCAAGTCTGGTCATCTCCACTGTGTCATCAACGTAGACACCAAAGCCAAACCAAAATGATGTGTAGGGTACACAGTAGGCCATGCCTGTGCATCAGGAGGCAATGAGACGAAAGCCTGAATATGGCTATAATAGACTATTTATCATTGAAAAGGATTGAATGTAACTTCTGTTGACAACCCTAATCCAGATGGAATATACAGCCTTCCATTTTTTCCTGCCTCTTAGCATGGGTGGAACGAATGTTTTATTAATTTTCAGTTAGGCCAAAATGCCAAAACATGTGGGTTGTGGAGCATTTTGGTAAAGCAAAACAGCAAAAAAGTATGTAACTCACAGCGCGTTCTTGAGAGGGTATTTGGACAAAATATCAAGTCAGTAATATAGAGCTACATTAAGATCGAGCATTTAATATTGTAACACATAAATATTGTGATGCAGAAATGTTGTTAAGTATAATTAATTAATAATTATTTTTTAAATATTATTAATTATTTAATTGGGTAAAGATTATTTTTGCAGTTATATTTTAGGTGCGGGTTGTTGGGTTTGTAGGCATAGAAGGTGAGGAGTTAATTAAGTAATAATTAATAATGTAATATTCATGTATGAATTATTTAATTGATAATTAATTATATAAATTGTGTAAATATTATCTTTTTTAATTTATATTTTAGGTGTGAGTTGTGTTTGTAGGGGTATATGATTGGAAGTTAATTAAGTAATTATTAAATACCAATTAATTAATAATTTTAATTAAAATATGGAACTGATTTATAATTATGTACATTGTTTAATAAATATATTTGTTATGGTATATATTAGGTGTGGGTTGTGTTTTAGGAGGATAAGTTGGGAAGCTATTTAAGTCATAATTAATTAATAATTAATTATTCATGTGTTATTCACTATTTTAGTTAGAATGTTAATTGTGTTAGACTTTTTAAGTCATAATAAATAAACAATGAACTATTCATGTATTATTCATTATGTTATGTATTACTTAATATGTTAATTATGTTATACTTTTTTATTTAAATTATAGTTTAAATGTGGGCTATTAGGTATGTGGGGTCATATTGTGGGAATATAATGAAATAAATGAATAGCATAGTTAAAATACTGTGTGTGTTTGAGGTGAAGCACTTTCTCTACTGTTGCACAGACTGGGTTGGGAATAGTTATTTTTACCTCTCCTTAGTCCAACGCTTTCCCTACTGTTGCAACGACTGCAGTGGGAATAGTACAATTTACCTCTCTACAGTCCAACGCAGTCCCTACTGTTGCATAGACTGGAGTGGGAATAGTAAATTTTACTCATCTTGAGTTCAACGTTTACCAAACTGTTGCACCTACTGGAGTTGGAGTAGTACTTTTTACCTCTCCTCGTTTACCAAACTGTTGCACCTACTGGAGTTGGAGTAGTACTTTTTACCTCTCCTCGTTTACCAAACTGTTGCACCTACTGGAGTGGGAGTAGTACTTTTTACCTCTCCGTCGTCCGTCGTCCAACGCTTTCACTACTGCTGCACAGACTGGAGTGGGAATAGTACATTTTACCCCTCCTGAGTCCAGCACTTTCCCTACTGTTGCACTGACTGGAGTGGGAATAGTACATTTTACCACTCATGAATCCAACAATGTCCCTACTGGTGACCGACTAGAGTGGGAATAGTACATTTCACACCTCCGCAGTCCAATACTTTCCCTACTGTTGCACAGACTGGAGTGAAAATAGTAAATTTTGCGCCTCTTAAGTCCAACGCTTTCCCTATTGTTGCAGAAAATGCAGTGTGAATAGTATATTTATTATTCCTAGAATTCAATAGTTTTGTTAATATTGTTTAAATATATTATTATTATTATGCATTTGTGTATTTAATTTGATATTTTATATATATATTTTTTTATTTTTAAGATATTTTTAGTCAAATGTATTTTTTTCTATTGTTTACTTTTTTATGTATAACTAATTTGGCAGTTGTTAAATGTTTTTGCAGTTTATTTTTTAATTTGCTTTGCATATGTATATTGCAAGCTTCTACGGAAGTGAAACGCGTAGTGAAAAAACGAGGGTGAACACTTATGAGTACTGAGTCCTACATTTCCTGAGAGCGCGCTTTATTTTGCATTTCCAAGTTGGATTTCCACAGCCGGTTTGCTTCGCCGGAGTGCGGAGTAGCGCTGATTGTAAGGTGGATATATATATACATATACATATATATATATATTCACTTAAAAAACCATAGGTTTCACACATGTTATAACTCGCGCGCCCGCAATCCTCTGCTCATGACGTCACATATTACATCACTCATGACATGGTCAGTGGCATCACTCTTGACATCACTGATGACATCATCCTTGTGATAGAGTGGCGGTCGCGCGAGTTATAGTTATCTGAAGTAACTATAACGGGGGAATTTCATTGGTTTTTTACGAGTGAAATATCCACCTAACTATAACATGCGTGAAACCTATGGTTTTTTAAGTGAATTTGCAAGGTTTTTTAAATGCTAATTCCTAACTATAACGTGTGTGAAACCTATGGTTTTTTCAGTGAATTTGTATGGTTTTTTAAATGCTAAGGTATTTATGTATTATTATTTTTTTAAAATATTTATTTTTCAATAAACTACGTATTAAAAATATATATATTTTTTTTCTGGTTTTTCAACGTGCGCGCACGGTGCGTGCACCCCCGCATTTTATAAAAACAATTTTTTAATGATTTTTTCTGCCTTCGGGGTCCTTCAGGGACCCCCTGACAAAGGCTAGGGGGTCAGGATCTCTCTACCCTGCCCTCTTTTCACGTTCGCCACCTTCCTTTTCCACTCTTGCACTGAAAACAAACAAAATGGCGGCCGACACTTCCTGATTTCGACCGATTCGAACGTTGACTGACATGTAACAACCAATCAGAATTACGCTCGCGCACGTTAGAGTGCGCGCACGGTGCGCGCACGGTGCGCGCACGGTGCGCAGCTATAGCTATGTATGTGCTTTTAAATGCAATTTTCTCAGGAACTAATGAACAGATTGACTCCATATATGCAAAAGGCACATCCCTGACCTGAGGACTATCTCTCTGCCAAATTTCAAGTAATTCTGTTCAGCCGTTCGGGCTGTACCTTCGACTAAAGGTCCTATGGGAAAATGCATGGGGAAAACGCGTTTTGGGACCCCCCTTTTTTCTCGGCCCCCGCTTGACAAATCTCCCCGAGACTTTCAGGGTAGGAGCTGAGCGGAGTGCCCGATTAGTTTTGAAAATTTCGCGAAGATTCGTCAATCGGCGCCAAAGTTATTCAAAATAGAATATTGAGATTTCCTATGGAAACACGGTCCTAACTATAACTATCTACTGGTGACCGCCAGTAGATAATATACATGTTATATTAGTAAATTAAAAAAGTCACAAAATTATATTATTTACATGAATATTTTTAATAAAAGTTTTGCATTATATATGTGTACATAAACAAACACACATATATGTGTGGGTGTTTGTTCATATAAATATATATGTGCATATAGTTTTAAATATTATTTAAACATATTTAATTTATAATATATTAATGTTACATGTTAAAATATTAAATATTTACTATTTTAATATATATATATATATATATATATATATATATATATATATATATATATATGCTAAAAAACAATATTTCTGTATTAATGTATACAGTATTAATGTTAAAGAATATTCTTCTCCCGATATTATTGTTGTACTTACCATTATAAATATATGGAGACGATATTTTTAACATTGATATTTAGGACTCAATATTTCTGTAGGTCGATATTTGTGGTTTAGATATTATGCCATAGATGCCTTGGGACAAATGTCCTGAGATCCTTTTTTCTCCACGTAAAACAGCAGTGAAAGCGGAGAAAAATGCATGCCTAGTCTGCTGATTTATTTCATGGAAGGATGAAAAGGAATTCTGGCTTCCTCAGTCTCAGCAGTCTGTTCGTCGTCCATGGTTCTGAAAACAGAATTCACTCATTTGTGCACCCTTTCACGTTCCTATGCGAGGACCATATTCTCCCACTGGATCAAAACTCTATTGAAATGCCCAATCAGTAGGTGGGGTTGAAGCCAAACCTCCATACTCAACCAAATGTGTAGGTGGAACTAAAGAGATAAGCATGTCTGTGGGCAGGGACAATGCCTTGAGAAAGGATTGTTTGACCTGGGTTTCACACAAGAATGTCGTGGTCTAAAAATTGTCTTAAAAAAGTGTTCAAATATTGATTACAAAAATATTGCTCCATTCACTGCTTGTAAAAGAAGAATTGCTGGTACCCAAAGTTTTATTTAGAAGCCTGCGGCTGATGCTATCGAATGACAGGTGTGCTAAATACCAATGCTGTTTGGGTCTAAATCTGATGACTAAAAAATAAGTACTAAATCCCAAAAATAAGCGCCTGTGGGCAGGTTTTTACAGTCGATTTCAGTGATATTACCACTTTATTTTAGCTATCCGGTTGGCTAATGAGAGCCACTTTTATTTTGGTACTCGGGCCTTTTTTTCAATGGCGTCAGGCACAGGTAAAATCAGTGATCCGGTGGGGTGGGGTGGGGAGAAAGTCGATAGGTGACTAAAATTAAACAAAAAATAAATAAACGGCTTACTTTGCATGTGCCACATCGCCGAGTTGGCACTGCGGCGAGCGTAAGGTAAGTAGTTTTTTTTTTTTTTTTTTTTAATGTTACCTACCCTGTCGTCTGTCGACTAGCCCCTGTCACCCAGCCTCACCGCTCTTACCTGTGCCAGCCGCCACTGCTCTTTTTTGTCCCAGTCCAAGCCTGATCATGCACATATTAATTCAGTTCGCTAGTTCTTCGTTCACTAAATCAATCACTTTGCTATTTCTGTCATACTTTCATATGTATGTGTTCCTTCCTATGTTTATTCAGTCATTACGTAGCTTGCTCACTTAATGACTGACTTGCTAGTTCATTAATGTGATCACACTTTAATTGTTCAAAATGTTTACTCACCCTGCAATGTGAATGGGAAAGCACTCTTTTCTAAGCACATTCAATCTTCTCCAACTTATTTATTTCTTTGCTGCATATTTGGTTATTCTCCTAATCAGGGATTCAGCCACTATGAAAATGAATCCCATATTTATTAACAATCTCCCTTGGTAATATTTGGTCATTCACTCTCTTATTCACTTATTTGAATATTGTTTTTTTTTTAGTTGCTTACTCATTTAGACAATCTGTTATGCACCCAAGTACTCCTCTGTTCTATCACTCTCTCGTACTCTAATTTCAGTCTACCAAATTTGGCACTTCTGGAATTTTCCATTGCTTAGTGCAGCGCTTCAAAGTAGCCATACCTGTATATCTTATATCGGGTTGTAAATCCTTGACGGTGTCTTTCCACAAAGGATAGGTAGCTCCGTGAATGATGGAAGGGTCCTCTGTCTGAAATAAGCCAATCAAATTCCTTGGAGACATGTTGCTCAACTGTGGTGGCTTCCTGGTGGGCGGGCTGTACTGTGATATGGTCCCATATAAACAGGAAGGAGATGACCTCAACGAACCTCCAGTTCATGCTTTTCTCCCTGCCTTGCTCCTCTCATTCTTGCTCCATTCTGTGGAGTCCTGTTATGAGGAAGAGAGAGACAGACATAAGTGACCCAATTTAAAGGAAAAGTCAAAAAAGCAATACTATTTTATGGAGTATTCAGGCTTAATTCAGAGATCCAATGATCAACACAGACAACCAACATTTCAAGGGTAGAGGCAGATTAAATATGTTGTTTTGAAGGGCAAGGAGCAAAATCATACACTGTTGAAACCATACCGGGGTTGACTTTTATGAAAGAGAATTGAGTTGACTTATACAAACCTCTTCTTCTTCCTCAAACTAAAGGTAACAATGAAAGGCCTACATGTCTAGGAAAGGTCTACTTGCATGATATGCATCAGAGTATATTCTAGTGTTACCAGCCATACAAGGCTTTCAAAGGCTTTGATTTGTGAGGAAGGTGGCTGATTACACTCAAGAAAGTCTCCTTCTGTTCCAGTACAGGTTAATGCTGCGTTTCATAAGTCCAGAGATGGACAGAGTTACTTTTGCATTAGGAAACACTGAAGCTTCTGAGAGGCAATGTTATTCACATGTTGTTTGACATGTGGACTACTCAGACACATCCCTATTATCCACTGAAAGCATCAGTCTTCTTGTTTCATAGATAGGCAAATTCCCTCATACAGAAGTTCAAAATCCAATGTTGTCTTAAATGTTAGAATCATAAACACAAGAATTAGGGAGGTCAAGTAGGGCATGGCCTCTGATGCCCCCAGCCCTAAGTCTTAGAATGAGCACTTTGGCTCTTTCCAACTTTTCAGCCCCTCCTCCCTTTTCCCACAGTGTACACCTTCGACATTCGCAGACTCTATACGTCTTTTGTTCACTACAGGCAGTGCATGATGTTACTTCCCTTCCCAGCAGTGCGCTCATTTGAAGTGCTCTAGGTAGAAGCCACACTGCAGAGAAAAGTTCAAGGTCAGCAAAGCTATCAGGCAGGCAGTGGTGGGGGGATGGAAGGAGATAGCAGGATGGGGATGGACAAAAGTTCAGCTACTAAAGATGTGAAAAGGAATGTACCAGTCGTAAATCTATAAGAATTGATGGACATCATTATAACTGAATGAGTACACCAGTTTAGTTAAGGTATTCTTTAGCTTTTATCCTGAGGTCGGCTATCACGAAAAAAACATTTTGTGTTGGTTCTTGAGAAATTAGGGGCTATTGTTACTACCAAAACAACTTGTTTATAGGGGATAATATCCATTCAAACAAAGTTAAGTAAAGATTTAAGAACATTAATTGACCCTCTCCACATGCCTATTTAACAGGTAATAGATATTACTCATTATCATGACACACTTCCTAAACAGTTAAATGTAAACCATCTTCTGAATGACTACTAATCTGGCTTCAGGTTATGCTGCAGCATGGAGACCTCTACCTTAAACATCATTGAGGATGTCCTTTTGCCCACAGATGAAGATAACCCCTACCTCTTGCCTTGGTTGGTCTTCTCAGCTGCCTTCTACACAGTTGAACATAGCCTGTAGTCTCGAATGAGATTTTCAGGCAATGCCCTTCACTGATTCTCCTACCTTTTCATCTGACACCAGTAAATTCACATAGGCTCCTCCAGGTCCTAAAAGATGCCCATCACCTGCAGAGTCCCCAAAGGTTCCATACTGTCCCATGTCATCCTCGACCTCTGCATGGAGCCCTCTGCGCTCTACTCACAAATAATGGCATCATAATTCACCAACATGCCTATGATACAAAGGTCTACTTGAATGTCTCCTCCACTCCAAAAATCTAACCCCTCAAACACTGCTCATATCTCATCCCGACCTATATGTCCAGTGCTTTCCTGAAGCTCAACCCTACCAGGGTAAAATTCCTGTTATTTGTCAAGAACAGCATGCAAGATACAGTACAAACCTGATTCAATGACATGAACCTTGATGGCTACAGTGCAAACCTGACTCAAAGACATGAACCTCAGTGGCTTCAAACCCAAACGTTTACCTAATGCCAGGCTTCTTGGATACACCCTGGACACCAATATCACAGTCAAGCAACACAGTGCCAAAAAACAAAGATGGCCTTGTACCATCTCTCTCTTTTAAAGAACATGAAACAGTTTCATCCAGAAAGCAACTTCTGGACTGCTGATCAAGCCAACATAGTCTTGCATCTAGATGCTGGTAATACCCTACTCCATGGCCTCCACGATGCCACATTTAAGGCATCATGCTTGACAGAGCATTTATTTTCCAGTGCTTGAATACATATGATTTCATCACCCCTGTCCAGATGGAACCCTAGTAGCTCCCCTTACCCGCCTACAACATCTTCGAAAACAGTTGCTTTATTTACAAAATATCATGGCCAGTATTATTTTGCAGGGAAGTTTTCCACCTCTTAAGGCTTGGAAAGCCCACAGCCAGGAAACTATGGGCTGGAGACTGTGGACCTTGTTATGATTATGGCAGTCCATAGGACCGCCATACTGGTGGTGGCGGTCTGACCACCTCCACACTTCGGGCCTGCCCGCAGTATTCAGAAAGTGGAAGTTCGACCACCACAAGACCACTGGCTCCACCAGGATCTAAGATTCCGCTGGGACAAGGGTCTGCAACCAGCATGAACATGCTGGTGGTGATGCTCTCGGTAACGCCACACCTATCATGTGATGCCTTTTCACCATCTTTTTCATGGCAGTGAGCCCAACATGAAAAGGGTGGCAGGGAGGCAACTAAGGGAGCCCTAACATGGCCCCATTCTGTATCTGTACCTGGGGTTGTGTGCGGGGAGGAGGAAAGGTTGTGCCCCATGAAATTGTACCCCCTTTTCTGTACAGTATGGTATGCATGCCATACCATGCACGAACATGCTGCAGGTGCTGTCATGGTGTTAGGCTGCATGTTATGGCTCTCAGATAAGCTTAACAGCCCATTGCCTTGAGGCTGCCGCAGCACCATGCGGCTGACCTGGATTACACTTGTAATCTGGCCGGCTGGCGCACCATGGTTTTGGCGGTCCACCAAAAGATGGCGTGGTGGCGGCACCACTGAAGGACTGCCAAAGTCGTAATACGGCCCTAAGAAATGTAAAAAGAAAATCAAGACAGCTGGCAATTTCTATCTATGCACCAGGGATCTGGAACAACATCTTTATATCAATCAGGACTTCCCCAACACAGCTCCAATTTACACAACAGTTGAAGACACACCGATTTATATAGCACTACATTATAATGCAGTAACAGCACCTTGCTACTCTCCCATCATGTCTTGACTTAATTCTTGCATTTGACCCTGTGCAGTGCTGCTGTTTGTGCTTTTCAAATAGCACATGAATAAAAAATGGAGCAAATTAACATCTGCTGCTGAAATACAGTGATGTGTTTTGTAGAGGTTTTGAAAATGCGCCATTCTGGAACAGTTGTGTGTTTGACAGGATTTGAATATCAAACAGAGTGCTTTCACATAAAAGCAATGCAGATTCACCATTTCTATATATAAATAAGTTAGCATTCACAAGGCTTTCAACCGATATAAAGACTGTTAATGCCTGTGGGTTGCACGAGTGATTCTCTGGAAGCTATACCTGAGAGGAGATGGAGGCTAGTTGCAAAGCTGCATGCATCAGAATCAGGCTTTCCATTTTAACGAACTGTGTGATCCGGGAGAAAACAAATGATGTCCCTACTGCTAAACTCCCTTAATTTCCAACATATTGGCACTGCTTATAGGTCATTCAGATAGCAATATAAATCACACTTACCTTATCATTTGCTCATGTCAAAGTAATACCTGTTTGGAACACCTATCCGTTTAAATCGGGGTATTGTACTGTGCAAATGATGCTTTGGGGCAGATTTACTAATATGCATCAAATGGAAAGGGAAGGACTGCACCATATCTACTAAGTTATGGCACATTCTTGCTCTATGGATGTGCTGGTGCACTAGTCAGTGGTGGCTCGCAAAGGTAACGCTGTGGGACGGGGAGGCGGGCTGGGCAGGGGGGTAGTGGAGTCGTGGAGTCCGACATATGAAGGCAGTTATTTTTTTTTTTTTTACGTTCACCTTTGCCGTCGTATGTCGGACTCCACTACCTGTCCACCCAGCCACGCCACGACCCACCTCCCCGCAGCGTTACCGTTGCGAGCCGCCATTGGCACTAGTCGCTGTCAAGCGCCAATGCAGCCACCCTTGCACTGTGGTGAAAGGGTGCCTATGTTGCAAGCAGGATTGTTTGTGCAGGGAGGGACACCTTCCTGCTAAAAATAATCCTTTGAGGCATTTTCCTCTTTTTACGTGTGCTACAGCACATGTAAAAAGATGAAAAAACTAAGAGAAGTAAACATATTTCTCTTCGTTATTCCTCTCTGGGAATGCACAGCATTACGATGCATTCCCAGGTTTACTATTTTTAGTAAATCTGAGAGTGTGCCAAAAACTATGTGTGGATGCGTGGGAACACGACGCTCCACCCATGGAACGCCTTCCCAGTGCAGAGTAATGCAAGGCAGCAACTTGTGCTTCCTTGTGCTACTTCCAATTAACTATGCTCTGCAGAGCCACATAAAGTGGTACTGCATGGCATTGTAAATCTCACATAAGGGCTTGCATTGTCCTCGCGTCACACAAAACAAGACTTTAGTAAACCTGGGCCTTTGTGTCAAGCAAAATGAAAACCCATTGCATGATGCTACCTTTACCAGACCTCACTGCACCACCAACCTTGATTTGCTTAATTGACCCACCCCCACCGTAAGTCGTTTAATTTTGGGCTGGTTCACCCTGCTTCAACTTTTCAAAGATGGCTGCTCCCCTGCCTAGAATCCTCACATGGCTGTGCGTACAGGGTTCGTCCATACAGCTCTCAATGAAGAAACAGGATTTGCTTAATGTTACAAAATCACTTCTTAAAAAACTCTTACTTAAGTATTCGAATACATAAAGAAAATGCCAAAGTTAAACTATTACTGTGATCCACGTATATGGTTGCTCTCAGAGTATGAAATTACTTAGTAGAAAAAAAATCTAAACATCACGCTGAACATTCATGACGATCAACAGCATCAGGTTTCTGCCACCATCTAAGAAATAGTAGAGACAATTTCAGAAGTATATTGTACTTTTTAATTAAACTTTTTGTGCCTTGTTCTCTAGCCCTTTTAATAGGACAACCACACATGCCAACCACTGCAGGCAATGAACTCAGATTTTATATTTTCACAGCACAGTTAAGGAATTTTCAAGATGCAATTTGCACTCATCAGCAGGAAAGGGCAAATTGCATTTACACAAACAAAATTAGCAACTTTTGCTAAATTAATTTGCACTAGTCTCCAGCTGGTATTTGATGTAACTTTGGAATGCAAGGTGTGCCCTTGTGTTGACTCTTCACCTCTGATACCGGCATGTGGATTCATTAAAATATTGCACAATTTAGTGTACCTTTCGTCACATTACAGGACATTTCATTATGCAGACCCCTACTTACCAGGGGTGATCCATTACTGTACCCAAACGATGTTATTCTATCAAAGGTTTTGTCTTTTACTGCACACAGTAAGCACTATAGCTGAAGTGTGAGTGGCTTTCCCCAGATTCAGGGACAATTTCTGATCAACAATATGGTCTCCCCAAATTCACATGAGCGTACTTTCTCATTTCATCCGGAGAGAAACACCTAAGAAGCCTTATGCCACCAAGATGGCTATGGGAGTTGGTTCAGGGTCGATAATGGTTGGTAAACATTATTCCAATGTTTATATTCAGTTTCTTCTTTTTTAATACATAGCACTGTACCCTCATGCGGTGGAATGTTCTAATAGCATTATAGCCCTTTTATCTCGCGCTATACTGGCTGTTAAAGCCTCTCTGCCTCATTATAGGCCCTTGCCTTCCATTTCAGGGCCTTTGACAACCACTATAGCCCTTAGCTGTGAGCTATAATCCTATAATAGAACATTAACATGTTACAATCTCTATTGAGAACAGTAGGGTTGCGTTGGGCCAATAATGGCTAGTACAAACCTTATGATCCAACATTTCAATGTATGTATTTCATTTTCTTCCTTTATAATTTAGAACATTCTACTTTCATCTAGTGGGATATTGTAACAGCATTATAGTTATAATGATTGTGAAATACCCTGCCTCGTTGAATCAGTTTCAGGGCCTTTAACAACCCGTAAAGCCATTGATATTGGACCATAATGCAGTATTATTAATCCTGAATGCAGTCAGAGAACAGATATGTCTACTTCCACCCCAATTTGCAACCTATCTTATGAGCTGTAGATTCTAGCAAGAGTTGTCGATATAATCACTGCAGTCTTATGGTTGATTTACAATTTTTTTGTAAATAAGATATCTACAGAAGCAAATGTTATAATGTTGTATAACAAGAGATTCAACGTGTGTCACAAAGGGAATGTATTTAGTCATTAGATATTTTTCACTGAACAATCAGGTAGGGATCTGCACATTTTTTAGGCAAACAAAGTCCCCACTCTGGGGGATGCACTTGCATTTATTTGGATTATAGAAGACCATAGACAAGTTACTCATTGAACCACAGAACTGGATGCTTTAACCTGCCCAGAAAATCACAGGGCCTTATTTATGAGGCCTTGCAACAGTGTTGCACTGCCATTGCATCACTTTTCTGTAATGCATCGGCGGTGTAAAACATGCCCCCTGTTGTGCCCTATTTACAAAGTGATGCATCTAAGCAGATATGTCACTTTGTAAACCCCTGAATGCACTACATAACACCTGCATCAGTTATAATGTATGCAGGGGGGCATTCCCATGCAAGTAAGACTCGTAGAAGTGACGCAGTTAAATCAATGAGATTTCACTGCGTCACTTCTAAGACGCAAATGTGTCAAAACCTTACGCCTGCCACATGACAGTCGTAAGGGTGCCACAGTGCTAAATCCATAGCCCTCCTCCCCTGCAGTTCTGGAGTTGCGTCACAGGGAAACTGACGTATTTGTCATTCCTTGCGACATGATCCGTAATACAGTAAATATGACGCATCCATCATGTCACAAGGAGGGCGCAATGAAAAGTGACGCATCGCTGTTTTCACGTAGCAATGCGTCACTTTTCATAAATGAGGCCCACAATGTTTTGCAAAGCACAAGAAGGAGTTAAGCAACAGGAAGTGAGGACAAGAGCACAGGCAAAGCGAGGCAACAACAGAGCATCTCTGAAGTGGGCTATCTGTGCTACTCGAGAGCACTACATCATCATCAAGTTATATCCTTTATTAGTGACCTATTCCCAGTGCTGCTGAGTGAATGCGGCGTGGCATTAAACATTCATACAAGCCATCGGATGCTGCCGGGCGTAAGCATTAAAACTGGCTAAGTGCTAGTATGTTGCGTTTAATACAACATTGCGGTGTCTATTAAACTGAAACGATATAACCAGGACTCTCCAATTAATTTTTTCGTTAGGAGAAGTTGTCCTCCTCTGGGACTGATGATTTCTTTGAAATCCTGAAAGGAGGCACCAAGGAACAGTAGGAGTGTCAACACATTTCATGAGGATATTCACAATGGGAGAGTTTCTCTGCAGGTGACTTTATTATAAGTATCTACTTGAATTCCAAAACAGGAACAAGGTACTCCAATGCCTCATTCCTCGTTTCACCAAAGCACTTTGGGCCTTATCATAAGTTTGACGGTGCAAGGGGCAGGACCGCCCCTGCACTGCAAAACCCATGTTTGAACCACTCACCAGATTAGGTATTTTCTCCTGTCTGCGGGGCGTTTCTTTGGTGTTCCCACAGCTGTTCCTATGAAATAGGCACTGCAATGGGAACGTTAAAATCAGCACCTGCATGGCATTGACTGCTGCAGTCCATGCCGTGCAGGTACTGGGGTGCATGCACACAGGGAGGCACAACATGTGCCCCCCTGCATGCACCCCATGGCACAGAGGCACAAGGGGGCCTTTGTTACCTCACTGCCACACTTTCCATGGCAGTCTCACCGCCATGAAAAAAGTGGAGATGAGGAAACTTGTAATTGTGCTTGATGGGGCTGCAGCAGTCCTGCCAAGCTTATTGCAGCCTCAAGACCGCTGCGCAACTGCCACAGAGATCCCTGGCGGTTGCGGTGATCCCAGGGCAGGTCATAGTATGGCAGTCGGCAGACCACCACTGCCATTCCACTAGGGGTTTGATGATCCGTGGACCGCCAGACTCGTAATAAGCCCCCTTATCTCTCTGTGTTTAAGAAAATTGAAAGCACTTTGCACAAGGCTATGTCCCAGAATTATAGGTTAAAAAAGGGCTTGTGAACAACAGCTAATGTTTATGAAAAAATGAGCAGCACCTATGGCTCCTTAATTAAGAATTCATGGACAGATAGAGTTAGTTCTGCTCTCTGGCCTTCCAGCTTTTATACCAGAACTTAACAATATTGCTGGAAAAGGTCTTTCCTCTGATTACTCAGGCATTTTATGAAGGCTGAAGCACAATCTCATTCTCCTCTCCTTGGCTTCCTCCTGAAAATGGTAACACAGACCTAGAGAATCTCCTCTTTCTCACACTCTCTGATCTCATTGTGAAAACTCTGCCACTCAGCCAGATGAATGCTCCACTCCCTGATCTCGTATCTAAGCGTCAGCTGTAGAGCCAATATTTTGTTTTATGTGTTGCCATATGCTCTTCTCTTCAAAATATAGAACCTTTACCTCTATTCATATATTCATATGGCTATAATCCAGACACAGTTTCATGGATGCATTTTGTTAAACGTTTCTCCATCTTTCGTAGGAGATCCACGTGTGAAACTGGCACTAGGGGAACTGCATAGCATGGTCTGACTAGTAATAGGACCAAAAAAGCAAAAAGGTGTGCTTCAACATTTCCAACATCATCAGAAGTGGTGGGCTCTATGGTTACCAGATGTGCCAAGACGTTCTTAAATATTTTACTAATGGATGTTTCCAAAGTATGGCCCTCACAAAACTATTTTTGAATCAAGACCTACAACATGTGCCCACGTGACTTCTATTAACGACCCTGACAGCAATGCAAGAGAAGGTTGGATTTTGTCAATAGTAAGCCTCTAGGAACACTTTTTATTTCCTAACTGCCCATTGATGGGACCTTGATTTGTCAAATTGGAAGCACAATCACTGCAACGCTCTCCTATTTGGTCCAAGCTTGTTTCCAAGAATCTTCACAGAGTTTCTGATGGTAGTTGCTAGGCGACTAATGTATAGTCCCCTTGATTCTACGAATGAATAATATTTTGTTTCCGAATGTGACATGAGGTAGATTGTATACACAAAGTTGTCCGTGCTTCCCATTGCTTCAGAGGTGGCTCCTATTTACACCAAGGCAATGTTCTCACATATTGGATTCCAACCAAATTGGGCAATAAATGAGGACATCTGCACAAAATGTTCAATCTATTTGAGACTGTGCTCTTAATTCATCCAGACCCTACAAGTCTTCCTTTCACACTGAGGCTTATTCAGTGTAGCAGAGATCAATTTTAAACAAATCCAATGTCCCTATGATCCTAAATTTCGGTCTATATCTTCTGACATTTATTCAGAGATGGCCTCCCTCATAATCAAAATGGTACATTAAAGGACCCATATACACAGTTCTTACCATTTACAAATACTGCAGAAATTTGCAAGCCTTAACTTTCCCAAATGTTATATCTATTAGAATTATAATAGATGCATTAAAATGGAAGTGTACCTATTATTAAATGGCACCTGGACCAAGCAAATCCCAGGAACTGTTTTTTCCGTTTTTTTAAAAAAGGTTTACTTAGATGTTCTTCGGGTATAGTTTGCTCTTTTGAGTACAGAGGGTCAGGCATGGACGACATCTTCATTTATGGTATCGATAATGCCATTTGATATGTCATCAGTGACATCATCAATGATGTCACTGAACATGTCATGAGTGATGTAATATGTGAAATTTTAAGCAATGCATGGCAGGAGCACAAGTTATAGTTAGCTTGGTAAACCAGTACTTTCCAAACCATTTATCGCCATTGAACATGTCATGAGTGATGTAATATGTGAGGTCATAAGCAATAAATGGCAGGAGCACAAGTTGTAGTTAGTTTGGTAAACCAGTACTTTCCAAACCATTTACCAACATTGAACATGCCATGAGGGAGGTAATATGTGAGGTCATAAGCAATGAATGGCAGGAGCACAAGTTATAGTTAGCTTGGTAAACCAGGGCTTTCTAAACCTTTTACAGTCACGATCCACTTTTTAGTACGCAAACGTTTTGCAACCCACTTAGCTTTAATGGACAAGAAATGGGAGAACGTTTGACTGAACTAAAGCATCAAGTCAGTAAGACTGTCACATAATTCACTTTACTTTTCTTTCTATGACTGCAAAGTGAGAGGAGTTTGTAACATCAGCCCTCATGTTAACAAATAAGCAGCTGAAGACCTAGGGGCCTCATTATGTTGTTTCAGGGCCATAGGGCGCATGCACGGGGCATATGGTGCCCACCTGTGTATATGCACCCCAGTACATGCACAGTATGGACTGCAGCAGTCCATGCTCTGCAGGTACTGATTTTGACATTCCCATTGCGGTGCGTAATTCATAGGAATCCCTTTGAATATAGTTTTTTATTATTTCACTTTACTTTACTTCCTATGACTGCAAATGGAGAGGAGTTTGTAATACCAGCCCCCATGTTAACAAGATATGCAGCAGAAGACATAGGGGCCTCATTACAAGTCTTTTCATAGGTAAAACCATGGGAAACCCAACGAACCACCCACCAGACAGGAGAAAACTCCTAATCTGGTGGATGGTTCAAACATGGGTTTGGCAGTGCAGGAGCAGTGCAGTCCTGTCCCTGCACCGCTAAACTCGCAATGTGGCCCATAACCTGACATTTGACCTCTGTCTTTGAAGCACATGAAATGTGACAAAATAAATACGGAATTTAGAAGCATCTTTATTTATTGATTTGGCTTTTGCGACCCCTCAAATTCTGGCTCCTGACCCACCTATGGGTCTTTACCTACAGGTTATGAAACACTGCAGTAAACAATAGCTGGTGACTTTCGTAATTTTTAAGTTTAAAATTGCATTTGATAAAATTACATTTTCACTTAACTATAATGTCACTTTAACCTTTCAGCAAATTTTTAGGGGTTCATTTGATGTAAAGTACAAAACTGACAAGTCTCCCAGGTCCATGTGTAATGTCCTGTTCCAGTCCATGTTTTTTCCTTTGAATTCTGGGATGTGTAGTCCAATGGAATAAACAAGGCTGCAACACCCAGAATAAAACACATAAAATAAACCTGACTAGAGCAGCACATCAAAAATGGACTTGGGAAACCTAGCAGAAATGAAAGTATGATCTTAACCCTATACCCATAACTTCACTCTCCTGTGGTGGATAGGCCCTGAACCCAACACTAATGGGGGAGGCCGACCCTCAGTGCATGACCAGCCACTAAAAGTTCTCATCATAATATAAAGGATATCATTTAAAATGAGGCAGGTTTTCTGGCTTGATCAAGAGGTCCCTACATCAATATATAAAAGGCAGGCCTATTGATTTTTTCAAAGGGTAAACACAATAATATACAATGCAGGCTTTTTAGCTTTGTCAAAGGAACAGCACATCAATATATGAAAGCAACCCAATTGGCTTTGTCAAGGTTAACATGTCAATACATGAAGGCAAGCCTATTGACTTTGTCAACGGGTAACCATATCACTACACAAGACAAACCTATTGGCTTTATCTGGGGATCACCACATCAATATATAAAAGCAAGCCTATTGGCTTTGTGAAGGGGTGACCACCTTTCTAACATAGTAATCATGGTATGATTAAAAATTAAAACCAATAAAATACACAACTATATTCAAAGGCATTCATTATTAATAACAAGCATTGAATGTTTGTCAATAAACCTTTAAATAAAGTATGTATATTAAAATCACGAATAAACGTGTCAGAGTCTTTCTTTTACACTCAACAGGCCACATAAAATCGACCACAAGAGTTCCCTGTAATACTCAGCTAACTAGTTAAAGCTCCAGAGAAACAACTACACGCATGGTTTCATTCATAGAAGTGCCTCGCGATAAAGAACATCTTCAACTCGGTTACTCAAACCCTAGAGAGCATCTGTGGACCCTAAGAATATCCCCTTTGCCTAACGCTGATTACCCATACAATAGCATCGATACAGGACTTCAGAACCATTGCAATACAATTTCCTATTTGTGATGCCAAAAATGTCCTGGTTTACACTGAGCCTTTGGATGAACAAGGACACCTAAGGATTATATTGCTGCTTCGACTAACGCTGAGCAGACAGGAAATCATGAACCCAGTATCATAATTAGGGTGAAGTCTCCAGGTATATCCCCCTAACTTGTAGAGAGACAGCGTTTAGGGCTAGGTACATTTGTGTTTGCTCTGTGGACATTATTTCAGTTGTGCATTAAATATGTCAGGCATTTAAAGAGGTATTTCTCATAAAAAGCAAAAGTCACTAATTGGACTTTTAGATGTATTGCCTTTGGTGAGACACAGCATATTATTGTAAATGACTATGTGGGTGTCACTCAAACTACATCCTATGGAGTGTAAGCCTTGATTGGTCAAACAAAACAAGCCTGTGTGAGGTACAGTCGATATTGAGACTTTGCCTCATTCAGACACTCATAGTATCTAGCATCCAGGCTAGAGGCGCACTCACAAGCAGCTTTGGGGCTGGCAGACAGATGCACACTGCTTCCACTCATGATTTGCGAGGGATCTAACAGGGGGACATGATTAGAAAACTATGTAAATAGATTCATGGATGAAAAGGTACTGACTAGAGATTAGGAAATGCAAGGCACTCTGAGAGAGAGTGAACGAGCCGGGAACCAACAAAGAGGCATTCATTCTGTCTGATGATGTGTTCCGTGCAGTACAGCAGCAAAGATGAGATTCAATGAAGCTGGGCTTTTTCATCATAACGCTCTATTGTGTGCCTGCCATTCAGTCCGCAAGAACTGATGGGTGCAGCAAAAGACGTCACCAGCAGCGTGCAGCATTACGGTATTCATGATATTATGATATATAGTGCTGCGTAAGTTGGCACGCAGCCTCCGCATGGCATCCTGGTGTCTGTCTCACAGCCTGTGGGAGAAGAGACAGGGGCATGAGGGCGGATAGGAGAGTGAGAGTGGAGAGGTAACAAACTTTCAGATTGAGGCAATGATAATGAACTGCGAGTGGAGAGGGGAGGCTGGGCAAGACTCTGACTGGAAGGGGGAGATGAAATGGAGGAGAAGCTGGTGGGACTTCAAAGGCCAAACAAACTCTCAGACTGGAGATTGAGAGACATTGAAATGCGAGTGGACAAAGACAAGAGCTTGGGTGGGGACTTGAGAGGTGAACCTGACAATGGAAAGGAAAATAGCAGCCATTTTGAGACAGGCAACTGAGAATGTAGAAGGAAGAGACTGAAAGGAGAAAGTGAAGAAAGACGAAAGAAATGATAAGAGAGGCTAAGAGGGGAGATCAGGGGGAAGGATGGGAGATGAGTGAAAGTGTGAAGAGGGGTTGAGACAAGACACACTGAGACATATATGAAAAAATTCCACCTCAGACAGACAACATCTCTCCCCATCTTCACATGAAACCTCAAAACCTGGCTCTTCGACAGACCCCCTCCTTGATGGACTGGAACCTGCTAACCCTCCTCCCCCAGCGCCTTGAGACCCTCACTGTTGAGTAGCAGCGCTTAACAAACACGTGATTGTGAAGAAGTAGTAGACCATCCACCATTACATTCTTCCTCTATAGGCTGCAATCTGGTGACACAAAGGTTCTTTTTTACTGCCAAAGTTCTTGGATACCTACCTCACACCACTGATACATTATTTTGAGATCTTGACCAATACTTATGCAGCTGGTCATTTCCAGTCTATCTATAATCTGACCAGATTGAGCAACTGCATGCTTTTAATGTCTGGATGCATAATAATGAATTCAATCTAAAATACACTTATAAGGATGTCTTTAGAACAGGTTAAATAACCAAACTGTGGACACCAATCCAAAGAACTTCAAAAACTGCTGCAATAGAAACTTAAAAGGTCAGAATTAACCTCAAGTCATTCATTGAGTAAATCACGCTTTGACAATGTTGGTCATTAAGAGGCCTTCACCCCTCTCCACAGTAGTTAATTTGAGCCGGTCATTCCTGGTTTGGCCCACAGGCACACACTTTTGGGAGCCAGCACTTATTTTTTCTCATCAAACATGTTCCAAAAGCAGGAGAGGGAACACACACCAAGGGGAAAGGAGGAGATGAAAACATGTCAAAAAGAGAGAAAGCGAGAGTGATGTTAAAGGGGCTCGGGTGCCTGGTAGTCAATTAACGAGGGATGAGGTAAACTCTAGACTAATCAGCCTTGGTATTCAGCAAGCAGGTTCGAGACACAGGCATCTGAGCAGAGCACTCGATACTGACACTTATTCTTCTAAAAATAAAGCACTGCCTCTCTGAAGTCCTCTAACCCAGGAGTGATACAAGACATCAGCACTTGTACTTGCATAAAATGACAGTGATAATGTCTTACACACCAGAGTCCGATCAGCTCTACAGACTGTAGCCGAACTCTTTACTGCAGCTTGGAACTGGGTGCTTTCCTTGACAGCTTGTTCACTTTTTTGCTAACTTCGTGCATTTGTGAGGATCTCAAGATCTTCTGCAATTTCCATAAGCACCTTCACAAGAGAAGTCCACTCTTTTACCAAAGGTACTTGTCCATAAGATTCCACCAAGTTACTATTGCTCCACTGTCCTAGTGCTGCAAAACATTCATAGAGTTCAAAGCAGCAGGTCTGGGAGACTTTTATTTACTGTAGTTTACCAACACCTGTGGAATTTACATCTGTTATGTAGTAAATCCACATGGTCTGCAGGGTCATCCCAGATTCTTTTACCTTTTCTTGGACCCAATTGTTGCTGTTTTTTTGACTCTGTGAGTATTATCCCTGCTAAACAGGAGTAAAGAACCTGTGTTCCCCCTTTAAACATAGTTAAATTGGTTACCCCTGCATATTTAGCTTGCTTTAAGTCTCTAATATATAATGTAGGAAATACACCACAAGCCTGGAAAGTAATTGCCACCTGTGGACTGCAGCACCTATTATGCCATTCAAAGAGTGGCCCTCTAAAACATGGCTTCAGGCCTACCTTGGGTAGCCTGACTTCAACAACCTAAACACCTGCTGTCAAACCTGTCAAAATAACCATTTTTAACAGACTGGAAACCCTGCTTTTAAATATTAACGAGTCATCCCTAACTACACCTTGTTGCCCAAAAGGTAAGGTGCCTGATAGTAAAAAGTAGAACATGTGTAATATTAAAGTTGGCATATTCCTCGAGTCGATAGCCCCCAAAAAATGTTTTCACTGGCAGGGATGTGACATAATCCTAGAAAAATTCTAAGTACAGATTATAAACTTTAATCAGTAGCATTTGACAGGAAATGGGTGAAATAGTTATTCATTAACTATTTTTCATATCTATTAAAAGCCCAATTAATTGGTGAAGATGGATGTTATATAAATATTTAGGAAAGCGATCCTTTAGTAAGCTACCTGTTCCCTTCCTGAAGCTCCAGGAGGCTAATTTACAGTAGCACCTTTAACTGCTCTCCATCCAATTGCTTGACCTTAATAAAGTGTGGAAAATGTTCCCAGAGCAGGATCAATGGAGTGGGAGTAGCAAGGTGGTTTTCTTACCCTTCTAGAAAAAACAGTTAGGGTATAACCAGTAACTTCAATATCTTGTAAAGGGGCATGCCCTTTCACAAGTAAATGTAAGGTGCTACCTGGAGAAGGCAACACCTTGTCCCTTTGAGCCAGGCTGGTACCAACCCAGTGGGAAGGGACCTGCCCAAGAACCAGTTTTGAATGGCCACAGAGGAGAGGACAGCTCGTTTTCTTGGCCACACCTGCTGTGTGCAATGGGTTCCCTTTATTGGCTTTCTGGCATTTTAGAGTGATTTAAAAAGTTTGTTGTTTGGCGTTTTAATTTTATGACTGGTTTGATAATAACATTTTTACACATTACCCTAATTTAAGCCTGTCTGCCATATCTGGCAGGGGGTTGAGCTCATGTCAATTTAGTGGCTCTAGCTCTCACCCTAACAAGTAAGTGGTATTATTCCTTGAGGTGGGTGACAGTCCATCCCAATTAATAATCCTTTTTCTTACTCTCACACTACCACACCTCTCTTTACCTGTCTTTCATGTCAAGGACCGAATACTGTGAAGCTTTCTCATCTTTGTGTTTATATATATAAAAATATTCATATTTTGTCCAAGGGAAGAAGTAGGGCCCCGTTGCATGGCTCAACACAGAGCCGATATCTGGAAACATGGCATGATGCCCAACGCGTTTCAGACTATTCCAGTCCTTGGTCACATGCTGCCATCCCTAAACGCACAACAGGGCAGCTTTACAACACCAGGTAATTAGCACGATTTTATTAACCTCAAGTGAGTTACCAAGCATCGTGGTTGTTTTTCATTGGCCTCCAGTGTGTTTCCAAGCTTTATGGTCCTGGTAGTTTTGTAAACAATGTCTTTTCCCAAGTGGGTGCTGTGCATTTCAAAAATACTTACAACATTGCCTTTTCCCCCAGTGGGCAATGACGCTCTGGCTGCAGCCGCCTATAACTTGCCAAAACAACGTCCCATCTTAGGCTTTTGATAGTTGAAAGGCTAACGGGCCCGCTTGCAGTTCGCCGCGGTGGCGCGGCTTGACGGTTTGGACCACAGTTTCAATTAATTCATATTTGTCCAAGGGACAAAGTCCCACCCTGTCACATGGCACAAGACAGAGACGATATCCGGAAACATGGCATGATGCCCAACGCGTTTCAGACTATTCCAGTCCTTGGTCACAGGCTGCCATCTCTAAACGCACAACAGTACAGCTTCACAACACCAGGAAATTAGCATGATTTTATTAACCTCAAGTGAGTAACAAAGCATCATGGTCGTTTTTCATTCACCTCCAGCGAGTCTCCAAGCATTATGGTCCTGATAGTTTTGTAAACAATGTCTTTTTCTAAGTGGGTGGTCTGCATTTCAAAAATACTTAAAACATTTCCATTCCCCCCAGTGGGCAATGACGCTCTGGCTGTAGCCACCAATAACTTGCCAAAATGATGTCTCATCGTAGGCTTTTGAAAGTTCAAAGGCAAACGGGCCCACTTGCAGTTCGAGGTGGTGTTTCGGCTTCACAGTTTGGACCACTGTTTCAATTGATTCATTCTTTGCCCAAGGGACAAAGTCGCACCCCGACACAAAGGAACATCACCAGTGCCAGGGAGACCGATCATCTCGGCACGCAAAAGCCTCTGTGAAAACATATGTAAATATATTGACTACTTTCTGCAAGAGCACGTCACCAATTTACCAACGTACTTGAGAGATACCAGTGATTTCCTTCTCAAAATCAAAAACGTCCTGTGGTCACCGAACTGTGTCCTAATGTCTCTTGACATAACTTCACTCTACACCAGCATACGCCATCCAGATTGACTAAACGCATGCCAACAATTCTTGGCCAAAAGACCCATCCACTGCTACAAACACAATGAACTTATCATGTTTCTCATTGAGTGTGGTCTGCAACATAACTTCTTTATGTTTAACAACAAGATATATCAGCAGCATAGGGGTGTGGCCATGGGAGCTTGCTTCTCGCCCTGCTACGCATGTCTTCATGTGGGCTGTTAGGAGGAGCGGGTCCTATGGGTCACACACTCGGAAGCTTGGTCCAATAACATTCTCGCTATATAGATGACGTATTTGTAGTTTGGAATGGCTCCATGGACAGTGCAAAAACAGCCATTAATGAGATCAATTGTAATGATTATTATTTGGAGTTCAATGCAACTATGAGCACTGAATCAGTGGAATTTCTAGACGTAAAAGTATATGTCTCAGATAACACACTACAGTCCACCCTCCATAGAAAAATCACAGCAGGGAACTCCACCCTTCACGCCACCAGCTTCCACCCCAAACACCTGATAGCAGCATTTCGTATGCGGAAATGCAGCGCCTGCGCAGAATATGCAGTAACACCACAGACCTAATCAAGTGCCAACAGGAGTCCCACATGAGATTCAAAGCCAGAGGCTATACTGAAAAGACCATTACAACAGCTATCACCAAAGCTGATTCTTTCCCCAGAGAATTGCTATTAAAAGGAACATCCACAGACACTACTAACAACATGGATACTCAACCGGAGCTGACCATCGAGAGTTGGGTAACCACGCGCCTTATCATCACACACAACACCGAGGCATGGGCACTGAAATCTATTTTCAACAAACACTGAGGTATCATCAAAGCCGATTCCATACTAGGACCCATGGTAGCTCCTAGGCCTGATATCACCTATAGGAGAGCCAGTTCTACGCATGATGCTGTAGTCAGAAACAGCCCTGAAATCACCAATGTAACTAATTGGTTATCAGGGGTTAAGGGGTTCTTTAAGTGCAGCAGCTGTAGGGCGTGTAGATTTGGACTTAACACGACCCAAATCAAGGCGGAATTCAGGAACAATCCCATAGTCATCCAACAAAAACTAACACGCAGAACGGAATTTGCAGTTTACATGCTTACCTACAGTTGTGGTCTCAGATATGTAGGGAGCACTAAACTCCAGGTGCACCTACGAATCTTGCAACACATCAGAGCAATTGTCAACAGTGACCCGACATATCCTGTTGCCAGGCAATTCATAGAAACACATCAGAATAACTTGGACCACCTTAAATACTGTGTAGTTGACTGTGTCCCACCGCTCAGGCGTGGGGGCAACAGGGAGAAATTGTTAAGACAACTGGAGTCTAGATATATAATTGAACTCAATACCAAGGCCCCAGCAGGGCCGAATGTTAGTGATGACTTATACAACTTCTTATATAAGAAGATGCTCCAGTTGTGCCTAGGATATCATCGCCCATATGGATTTTAGAAGTTGGCTGACTTCTTGTTGGTTGTCCATTTTGAAACCCACCTAGATTTACACTTTCACCATTAGGACCCTTTTTAATGCACTGCACCAGTCTCGCCAGTCCCTGGTGTGACTTTTGGGTTTAACATTCACATATCACGGCACCTCCACACTTTTCCCTGTCCATGTACACATGTATCTAGTTTTGCTCTTTAGTAACCTCACTTTTTAGCACATTAACTACTTACAACATAAGCTATCTAGGGATATAACAGATCCCACACAGACATCGACATGCTGTGACAGACTTGTACTGTATTATGGCCCCTCTTGAACTCCTGCATTAAGCTAAAACAGCAGCAATACTTCAGAAGCACAACCATGTATTATAGGTATCCATCTGGGCACTCTCAAGCAAAGGCAATTATAGATGCGCTTTATTAACTGTTCCCCGGTGAGTTATGAAATGACACTCGGTTCCATGGATTCAACCCGTGCCACATGTCATTTATGCACGATATCCGGAACGCGAGTACCTGCTAGTCCATCAATTTTAAAACACGGTTCTATAATAGTCACGTCTCGGGACACCAGTACTGACATAGAGCCTTTTAAACACACAGATTATGCCTCCAAAATTGCCCACACTTGCTTAACCACTGAAACACTGCGCGTCACTTGCACTGTTATATAGAGCACTAGTCTTTTGACTATGTCTGTTACTCAAATTTGCTTGTCATTCTTGCACCAAGTCATCGGCTGATGATGAGGTGATTTTACTACATGCTGCAATTGTGCTACTTTTTTGCTGTCATTACAAACATAGAAAAGTCACTTACTAGTGTATAAAAACAATGCCGGTTTTCACAGCGCACTATGTGATCAAGACTACAGGCATGTAGTCTCATAACGCGTCATCCTGACATGTTAAGGCAATAAACAAATTCATTGCATCTTCTACTGGAGTGTGTGCCCTTGTTTGGCCCACTGTGGTTGTTCGTTGGGATCCTGGTTATAGATAGATAGATAGATAGATAGATAGATAGATAGATAGATAGATAGATAGATAGATAGATAGATAGATAGATAGATAGATAGATAGATAGATAGATAGATAGATAATAGATAACAAGGGTGCCTTGGTGAACAGATCTCCAGCATTTACGCTCTCCTTCGCCCCCTTGGGGAGATATTGAACTTTACACGTTGGAGATTGACTTTATCACAATATACTGCAGAGGTGGGCAGGACCCACTGGGGTGTGCATTTTAACCTTGAGCCCAGGCAACGATTATATGGACTACACCTACCACGATGCCTTGCGCCCATTGGGGCGGGACTCTCACTAATAAATATGGTTGCTTCTATCACCACTTCTGCATTTCCTTTCTTGGCCACTGATGAAGAGCATTCCGCTCGAAACGCGTTTGGCTGCGCATGAAGTTGGGAGGTTATGCTGTGCTAGCAACTGCCGGCGATGGTGTGCGTTATTCCTGTTGGTGGAGACCTGTTCACCGAGGCACCTTTGTTTTTCTTAAATATATAATAATTTACTATTCCAACTCCAAAAAGCACAACAGTAGGGAAAGTGTTGGATTCATAGGGGTAACATTTTCTATTCTCACTCCAGTCTGTGCAACAGTAGGAAAAGTGTTGGACTCCGGGTGGGTTAAATGTATTATTCCCAATCCAAACAGCACGACAGTAGGGAAAGTGTTGCACTTCAGAGGCTATAATTTACTATTTACACTCCAGTCTGTGCTACAGTAGCAAAAGTGTTGGATTTCAGAGCGGTGGAATTTACTATTTCTAATCTAAACAACGCAACAGTAGGTAAAGGGTTAGACTTTGGAGGGTTTATTTTTATTATTCCTACTGCAGTCTGGACAAAAGTAGGGAAAGTACTTCACTTCAAACACAGTACATATATGAGTATACCCATAAATGTGGAAAAAAGTATATATAAACAAATATATACAAACATGATATATATAAAAATGGAGAAAAAAATTATCAATCTACATAATTACTATTCAATAATTATCAATTAATAAATATTTGTTAATTAACTATACTTTAAAGAACTTCCTACCCTAGACTCCTACAAACATGGCAGCCTGCAACTAAAATATAAGTAAAGTAAAGAAGTATTTAATAAATTACGTAAATACAAATCAATTAAATAATAAATTAACAATTATTAATTAATAGTTAATTAATTATCACTTAACTTCTCACCCTACATCTCTACCTACACACCTAACAGCCCACAAATAACATGTAACAAAATAAATCAGTATTATATAATTTATATATCAATCATATAATTAAACACAATTTATTAAAAATTCATAATTAATTATTACCTAATTAGCATCCCATGCTACCCCCCTAAAAACCCAGCAGGCAGCTACAAAACTTTAAATTACTATTAGAAATTAACAAGAAAATTCTAAATCACTTAAAACGACATGCTACATTTAAAAACATCATATCATTCATATAAACAATAGTAAAACATTCAATTAAATTACCAACTAAACACTCATTAACATAATTTTAAAACGATATTTTTAACCAATATATTAGTGAAAACGATAATAAAAAACAAACATATTATTTAAAACAATATTACTCACCTCAAAAAAATGATAGTCTTGTTAATGATATTCTTGCATCACATATTCATGTATCACGATAGTTTATTGCCAATAGTTATTTTCCTGATATTTACAATTCAATATGTTTTCCAAACACCCATAACAAGCAGAGGTACGTCTGTGGGTGTAATATGACTTTCCAGCTAAATTGGAGTCAATGTAGTGAAGAGCACAATCATCTTCCCAGTCTCTAAGCTATACATTGGTTAATCATACACAGCCTACTTTACTACTATTACTGTCATTTTACAGATAAACGCATTTACCTGTTGTCTTTATGTAACACAGAGATGCAAGTGAGCATGAGTGGTTACCAAATGCACATCCGGTAATTTGGTGTTTCATAGAATGAATCCCTTTGTGTCCATGCTAGAGGCCATATCTAATAGCAGTTGGCATGGTTTCTTTTGTTACCTCTTTTTCTTTGAGTCATTCTTTAAATGTCAGGGTTTGCATGATTCACAGCATCACCTGAAGAGTCTTGGTGTTTTTGTAGGTTCTAGTTTTCTAGTCTGAGAAACAAAATGCATTTTCCTTTCCTATACAAATTCGACCACTTTGATTTATATGAGAAGTTTTTAGTCACGACAGGGTATGTCCAAACTGGCATTTATGCTATGCTGGTGCTCAGGGCCTATACTGGGCTATGGAGAGGGGTGAAGAAAGATTATAAGGCAGACCAAGGGGTGGGAATAGGGGTCTATGCTCCTGGTGCCACGCTCTTTGAGGGTCCTGGACTCCTGCTGCTCAATTAATTTGTAGATTGTAAATCAAGCTTGGCTGTTTATTCATGAGCCAGTTAAACACAACTATACTGCTAGATGGCGCCAGATAGTGTTTTGACACAGCCATGTGAAACTTGTCAGGCCTAGGAAGGTGCATATAGATAACTGCCCTAGCATCATCATTATACGAGTTTCAGCACACAGCATTTACCCAATCAGGGGAAGAGGGGTTAGGGATTAACCATTGGGGGCCCATGCGGGTGACCCAGTTGGCATGGCAATGGCAAATTGGATGTTTGGGAGGTGTGTTAAAAACATTCTCATGGAAGGTTAAATCAAGTTGTAAAATACTGGCATGGCAATAAGAGTTGAAAATTCACTCTCCTTTAAATTCTTGCCTACTTCTTAGCAAGGGCTCTTTCTAACAAGTACAGCAGGACCATCATGCCAACAATGATGCAATGCTGTGCCACCTAACTACCTGCAAGACGTTGATGTCCACCAAAATGTCCACAAACACAAAATGAGTATTCTTCTGTAAAGATCAGTAGAATGGTACTGGGCACTACATAAATGCCAACAACACATAAAGATGATCAAACAATCAAGAAGATGAGAGCCCAGGACTTAAAATATCACACTCAAGAATAAAAAAAATCCAGCCCATAAATCGCAATATTCATTAGGTAATGCATATATAACAAATCCTGATTGATACCAACTTATGACTATTGATGAGATCCATGGGTGGTGTTGTCAGCAAGTGGGAAATAGGCAAGGTCAAGCACCAACCATATTTAAATGGGATCCATATTCAATGTTGAAGATGTAGATTTATGTAGTTTCTCCAGTTGCTTTACTCAGGAATGATAAACACTAAGTCTTCCTCTACAGAAACCTGTCTTCTTGAGGATTAAGGTATGCACATACCTATACATGTTGCAAAATTTATTGGACATTCAAGTGAGGGTGTCATAGATTCTTTACAATCAATTGTATAGCCATCTAGGATTTGGAAACTGATAGAAATTAGGTCTCTATTTGCCAGAGGGATGCACCCTGTCCAAGTAGAGACCACAATTCTAGTCAGGGTGAGTCAGTCACACACTTAAATCAGCCTGTGCGCACCCTCTGGTAGCTTGGCACAGAGCCGTCAGGCTTATTTTAGGAGGCAATGTGCAAAGCAATTGTGCATATGTGGCTACAGTAACACAGTGGGGTGGGGAGGGGGGTAAAGCAGTATTTTATGTGAGGCCAGGCCACCTTTTCAGGTGTACATGTCACCTCCTCCCCTTCCTCCTGCCCAGTAAGACCCATCGGTATGCAGATGAATGCAGATGCTGCTGAGTGTCCTGTACTTGTGGCTGTCTAGAGGAAATGCAGAAAGCGTAGCTGTCACCCCACCCCAGACGGCTAAGGCACACAAGAGAGCTAAGAGCAGAGAAGTGTCCACTTTCTAAAAGTGGCATTTCATATTTGTAATACCAGATCCACCTTTACCACTAAAGAATATTTGTCACTATCAATCCAGTGATGAAAAACATAAAGCAGCTCCTCCTCTCCAATCAGGAGTTACATTTAAAAAGGGTATTTAAGGAACTCCCAATATTAGCCTATGAGAGGGTCAGGCCTCACAGTAGTGAAAACAAACTTGGGTGGTTGCCACTAGTAGAACATGGAAAACACAAAGGTACATGTCCTACCTTTTACATACACAGAGAACCCTGCCCTTAGGGCTACTGTGGGCCTATCTTAGGGGTGACTGATATGTAACAAAAGGTAAGTGGAAGTCTTGGCAAGTAGTTGGAACTGAAATAAACTGCGCCCACAGGCCCTGCAGTGGCAGGCCTGAGTCAGGTTTGAAAGGCTACTTCAACTAACAGTGCTGCAGGCCCACTAGTAGCATTTGGTTTACAGCCCCTGGGCATATGGCATTCTACTATATTAGGGACTTATATGTGAACCAAATATACCGATCATGGATAAATCGTCATCACATTTTAGATAAGAGCATATGACACTAAGCACTGGTCATCCTTGGCAATGTGCTCAGAGTCCTAAAGCCAACAAAAACGAAGTCAAAAACAGGGGAGAAGGAAGGCAAAATGTTTGGGGTAACCCTGCCCTGCAAAATTGGCCATTTCAACAAATACTGAATAAGATGAGGGGATGGGTATTCTCAAATGTCTTCACTCTTTGATAACATCAGTGGCACCCAGGTGTTTCTGTGACCGAATTTTTAATATTACTTACAAAATCTTTGTTTAGGTAGACTACAGGCTTCAGCTCAGTAAAGTCAAGAACACACCCAGACAGACTTTCTATAACTTCTTTATATTGAAGATGTGGGTGTCATATGCATTTCTGTTTCTGACACAGCAATTGAGCACAGAGATGCTGTCTTCTCTTCTGATGTTTCATATAATTCTTAACCAGTAAGAATGGTTCCTTCTTGATTCCTGTGTTCAAGATTTAGCCATCAAGATTTACTCCTGTCCACCTCAGATTTAGAATCCTGTTAAGGACAACTCCTTTCTTCCAGCTGTACACACCTTGAGTATAAACTGCTGTGGGCATATCAAGTCTTCTATGACCTTCCTCTAAATGCATGAAGGTGCATGTTAGACCTGGCATCTTTGGAGTGGTTACCCCTGACTTTTTGCCTCTACCTCCTGTATTTTTGATGCTGTGCTGGATTTCGTTTTTGCTGGTTTAGATGCTTTGGGAACTTTGCCACTGCTGATCAGTGTCAAAGTGCAAGTGCTCCCTTGGTAAATTGTCATATTGATTGGTTATCCATGATTGGTATATTTGTTTCACCTGTTAGCCCCTAGTAAAGTGCACTGCGTGTGCCAGGGCTGGTGATTCAAATGCTACTAGTGGACTGCAGCACTGATTGTGCCACCCACAGGAGTAGCGCTAAAATAATGTCTTAGGCCTGCTTGCAGTGCCTATGTGCAATCCAGGACTGCCATGTCGACCTGGCCAGTGCACCCACTGACCAGGCCTTATCCTTCCCTTTCTGTATATGTCAGGCATCCCTATGGTGGCCCTAGGTACCCCCCTGGGCTGGGTGCAGTGTATCTGAAAGGTAGGGCATGTACTGAGGTGTGTAACATGCCCTGGTAGTGAATTACAGCCATTTTCGTTTTTCACTGCTGAGAGGCTATCTTGCCCATAGGATAGAATGGGGAAGGCTGTTTACATGCCTATCTTCCCATAAGGGCAAGATAGAAAATCCAAGTTTGGTATCTCTGTGTTCAGAATGTAATTATACATCTTTTTAGCAAGATGGTTTTTAAATTCACTGTGTGAGAATAGCACTTTTTAGAAAGTAGCTATTCTCCTGTTTAACCTTCCTGTGTGCCTGTGTGCTGGTTGGCTGACTGGTGTCATGTGATGGGCTAGGTGGCTCCAGGAGCCTGGATGAGTCAGCAGCAGGGTGAATAGGGAGATCTGCTTTAGATGGGTGGGAGGAGTGGTCCCTGGGTTTGAATAGGGCTGTCCCTGCCAAACACAATGCTGGCTCCACCCCCTGCTGGCCAGGCTGAGGACTCTGCCTCTGCTGGCACAAAGAAGGCTCCACCTCCTGCTGAGCGTCTAACGACCCTGCCCCTCACTCTGAAAGGAACCAGGTGCTCCAGGGCAGAGCACACCCAGGAACCGGTTTGAGCAGGGGAATCCCCCCACTGGAACAAAGAGAGACAAAGACTTGGAGGGGTATAAGAAGAGGACCCCAGACACCTAAAACTTTAGATCACTTTGGAACTAAGAAGAAACCTCTGCCAAGGAGAAAGCTGAAAAGGACTGAAGAGGAGAAGACTGCCTGCTTACTGTTTTGCTTTGCTGCCAAGGAGAGGGGAAGGACTTTGCTGTGTCCCCTTCTTTTGATTCTGATCTCCAAGGGCCTGAGAAGAGCTGGCTCCCTGTTAAGAAGTCCCAGGAACAAAAGGACTTCACCACCAGCTCCCCTGGAACTCTGCTGAAGGAGTTCTGACCTGCCTTGGAGTGCTTGCCCAGTCTTGGGGCCTCAGGAGGTCGTTTTGCTGTGTTTTGGGAGCTGGGAAGCAGAAGCGTGAAAAGAGTAACTGGTACCCAACGCATCATCCGATTGCGTGTCGCAAGAACGAGAGTGCGTGGAAAATTTCATCGCGGCACCATCGCAACACGCAGGGTCCCCGCATCGCCGAGTGCGTCGAGCATCGTCCCGAAGCGTGAAGATTCCTGACATTGCGAGGGTCGTCGCAGAACCAGTTTGCGAGCCGCACCACTGCCGGTGCGTGGAAGTCTCCAGTCATCGTGTGCGTCGACGCAGAGTTCCGTTCCGTGGCGCATCGAGAGTTGCGGCGCCGGAAGTCAACGCTGCGCCGCGCATCGTGCCACATCGAAGCGTGTCGCATCGAACCTGTGCGTGAAGCTTCCCCCTAAGAAACCTACGCAACGAAGGCCAAAGTCATCGCATCCTCCCCTTACAGATCGGAGCCGGCGCATCCACCTCTGCTGCGTGAAGCAGGGCTGCTGCAAAGCCTCCCCAGGATCTCAGGAGTATCGCATCGCCTTTGCAAGCTTCCTTGTTATAGCTTTTGGGAACCTTATCGCAACTACAGGTACTGTTGGGCACGAAAGTGTCGCATTTTGTGCATTGAGAGTCGCATTGTGCAAGACACTGACTTTTACATCCTGGAGTACTTTCTGCAAACTCTTGAACCATCTTTAAAGTAACCTTTTTGAATTATATGTTGGTTTGTCTGTAGTATTTGGTCTTGTGAAGTTTTTAGTAAAGATACCTTATTTTTCTAAAACTGGTGTGGAGTAAATCTGTGGTGTTTTCACTGTGTTACTGTGAGTGTTGGTACAAATACTTTACACATTGCCTTTGATAGCCTAGACTGCTCAGGCCAAGCTACCTAGAGGGTGAGCAGGGGTTATCTTAACAGTGTATCCCCCTTTCCCTGACTAGAAGCAAGGGTCCCTACTTGGACAGTGGTACCTACCCTGCCAACTAGAGACCCCCAGATCTAACAGTGCACATGTCCACCTCAAATTTAGGATCCTGTTGAAGATGAGTTTCTTTCATGAACTCTATGGTGCTATTCAATGCTCTGTAGTATGCTCTGTGTGTCATTAAAAACATAATATATATTATGGCTCTCTGTTGGAGTCTCCTCCTGGTTAGTCCTCTAAAATTGGTTTATTTGAGTAATTCTTCAAATTGTTTGGTGTAGGCTATCCTTACAACAAAGCCAGCACTCTTCACCTCAAGTGAGGAGTCTTGGATGCATCCCTTCCCCACATACAAAGAATGGCATTTTTAAATGTAGAATAAACAACACTGTAGTTGCAGGAATTTCTTCTTCCTTTCCTTTTTCTTGAATTAACTTTGAGTTTCTGTTTTGCTTCTCTTCCATGGATGGTAACTCCCTGGTTCTCTCCAATTATGCAAATATTTTTTAACTAATTTTGCTGTAAGACTTTTCCTCATCACGTTTGCTGGTTGATTCCTCCTGCTTTCTGCCCCCACTTTCATGTTCTCTTACCCACTGTCCCACTCTGTTCTTTCCCTTTCCATCTATGTTTCGAACTTCCTTTCCTCCTCTCTTTATATCTTCCCATCTCTTTCACTTCTGCTCTTGCTCTCTATTTCGATTGTCTCCCTATATTGCCAATTTGCTGGCCGAAGATCTTGCTCCTTTAGGAGCATATTTACTAACATTTCAGACAACACTGTGCAGCAGGTAAAGTTGTTGTGCTGCATGGCGTGGAAGATAGAGGGTAGACCAGCACTTTGTTCTCAAAGGTATAGAACAATTCTACTCTCTCATAATGCTGGCACACTTTTGGCTGCCTAGCGCCCACACAGCAACCATTGCGTTATAGAGTAAGTGGGCCTGGATTGTGTTCAGATTCGTTTTTGTGCAAGAAAGGATTCCATCCTGCACAAAACATGTCCTTTGGGGATATTTCCTCCTCGTATGTGTGAGGTAGAATGAGGAAAAATAAAGATATTTCTCTTTGTTGCACCAGCCTCAGCCATGTTTATTTGTGTTTTTAAATATTGTTTTGCATCAAAATACATAGGTGGATGCACACCACCCCTGTAATGCCTACCTGACACAAGGTATGTGCTGCTTTGCTTTATTTATTTCACAAAGCCATGCAAAACAGGATTTGTGTGGCTTTGTAGCTCCCAAACATGGATTTTGCGTCAGGGGTGTGCCAGAAAAGTGACACAACCCCCAACGCACACTCTTATTAAATATGGCCCCGGACCTTAGTTTCATGGACGGCACAACCACACAATTGGAAGAGTCTGAGAGCCACTTGGCTCTTTCCTGCTCTGTAGCTAAACATTGATGGGCCTTCTGAGGCAGATGCTGAGAATGTATCAACTCCATCCAGGAAGCATTCCCCCGCTGGGACTATTCCCTTTTTCAGAAATGATTCTGACTCTTTGACTCCAGAGTGTGTTGCTTTCATAAACATGGTTTTCTCCACCTCTCTGCTGCTCCATTGGCTTTCTATGGGATTGATAATGTCCTTGGCATTTGCATCAAGAGTCCGTGTGTGAAGGTTGTTGTATTGGAAAAGGTGTGGTCCTAATCACACCCCACATACAAAACACCATGAAAAATTTCATCTACACTATTAAACAAGGACATTAGGACATGTCCTTGTTTAATAGTGTAGATGAAAAGTTCCTAGGGGACTAGTCAATTACAATTATGGGGTTTGTGATAATCGCCGCCCAATGAAACCTGCTGATGTTTTTCAAGGCGGAAATACTTGATATTTACCAGAAATAAGGATTTTGGTAAGGTAAACACCAAAATCTGCATGTTATGCCCCAAAACCAGTAATTGGGTGGCATATGTTGCTCGTGATAAATTCCCACTCAGCTGAGTAATATTTTATCCGGTGCTATAAATATCCCACCAATTACTAGGCCAATGGTAATGAGTACAACTAATGGCAGAATGGTACTCAGACCTTTCAGTTAACTGGCCATAAGGACAGATAATCTACTTAAAAGAACATATCAGGAAACAGCAAAAAAGATGAAAGCAAGAGTATATAAATACTGGCATATCCTGCAAGTTATTTCTAGGCCCTGAGATGTAAACTAATCCACCATTGAACACTTTCAGATGAGCAAAGAGTATCACATAATTTGATTTCTCGCTTGCGTTCTGACAACAAGTCTAGCCTCGAGGAAGATGTTGCAGGAAACATTAATTGGATTCTACAAATGTAAAACCTGTAAAGCTTGTGAAATCGCAGTTCAGAATAGATTCTCTAGAGGTGTTGATAACAAGAAGTATTTTCAGAAGAATTTCTCTCAATTGTCAAGTACACTTTGGTATTTACTTATTTAAGCATTCCTGTAATGTTTTATTTATGCAGACAAAGTTATATGAAAAGTCCAAATGAGAATTCCGCAGCCTCTCAGCGCTCTGAGATAAAAACAGCAGCAGACTGAATAAAGGAGGTATATTGTTGAGGGGCAGAGAAATATTGAGGCACAAACTAAGATTCTTTGCGCTGTTCAGGGGCCTCATATCACACTCTTACAAAAGAAAACATTGTGGATATATTATTTGGAAACAACCACACCCACAATTTTAATAAAAGATGAGGGTTGAAAATCTATGCTTTAATCAACTACAAACAGAACTGCCTGGAAATAAAACATCAGAGGGACCCATTTTCCTTTTAGCTGAGAGTGTTGCAGTTTTGTAAATAGGATAATGAAGTGTGCCATCTATTTTACTTTTTCTTTGGTTGCTCTAATAAACATTGAAACACCTCACTTGCAATACTCATCTTCAAATCAACTCATTACCATGTTCATCCATGTTAGGCAAATTAAACACATGAAAATAATTTACAGGCACGTTTTTCAAGTGACTTCTTACATGAAGAAGCTGGCAAACTGAAACTGACATGTGTGCCGTCAAGTGGTGAGAAACAAAAGTAAAGGAATAGTAAGTAAGTACAGGAAGGTAAATTGAATCTAGTAAATATTTATCAAACTTTAGAGACCAAATTTATCGACATGGCTGACAACTGCAAAGCATTCCGAATCCATTGAGCAAATTGAATTTCTTAAAAAAAGGTTCAGGTTATTCAAATCAAATGATTTAATAACTACCTTTTGTGCATGTACCCTTTAGAGATTTTTCAATGCACTACATTTCTGTAAAGAATCTATTTTAATATTGTTAAGGGCACACTGACTTCTAATCAGCGATAATGATAGACTGCAGGCTTCTTTAGAAATCTCTGAGTTACTGGGGAGAGAGCTGCATCCAGCGGCGCTACAGAAATTATATTCCACGTGATGGATATGTTGCAACTTAACTCTTATTACACTGAACAATTGAACATTCATTTCATTTCTGGATGGATGTGCGGAATGTGGGCTGCAGGAGGCAGTAAACCTTCCTCTGGAAGAGCGAGAGTGTGGAATTGGTGCCCTCCAGGGGAGTTCTAAACATAGCATAGGTTTCTGTAAAGGTTTTTAGGGACCTAGGGGCATATGTATGAAGCCCATTTCCCGTTCGCAAACGGGATGATTCTCAGAATCGGCCCGTTTGCGAACTGGAAAAAGCCTTCTGGGATGTATCATCCCAAAAGGCCCTTGCAAAATAAGGAATCGCAACATTTGCGATTTCTTATTTAGCAAAAGCATTTAAGGAATCGCAAATTGCGATTCCTTCAGTGCAATGTAAAAAGCACCCAAGTTGTGCGATTTCTCATTAAGAAAACGCAAATAATTACCAACTTCAAGTTGGTGGTAATTTGCGATTTCTTTGACAAATGCACTTTTATGCATTTTTCAAAGTGCCATGTGGCACACATACATGCCTTTAGGGCATGTATGTGTGCCACAGCACACATGCACATTTCAGGGGTGCAACAGGGTGTCCTTTAGTCACCCTGGCACCCTTGACATTGCATTCTCAATTTGCGATTCTCTAATTGAGAATCACAAATTGAGCATGTCTTCCCAATCATTCCTATAGGCCTCTCGGCCCATAGGAATGAATGAGGAAGTATTCCTTAATTGCGAATCGCAATCTGCGATTCGCAATTAAGGAATATGTAGGATTCACAAAATTATTTGCAAATCCTACATACATAGCGTTTTGCGATTCTCAAATAGCGATTCTCTAAAAATCGCTATTTGAGAATCGCAAATCTATCCTTTGATACATATGCCCCCTAAACTCCCTGAGGCAGAGTGGGACCAAAGGACATTCACCAACACTGTTAAAGGGTCTGGATGTTTGGATCTACACATTCTGTGAATGGACATTTTCAAGCAGATCCTGTCTGTGTATCTTTGCCCATGAAGATGAGGTATGCCACAAATACATTAGGCAAGATATCCCTATGCCCTTGTGGGCAATAATCAGGGGCAGCACCTCTGCTAAGGCGGAGCGGCGTCGCACTATTGCGCTCAGAGCAGGAAAAATAAAATGATAATAACGTTATTATCATTTTATTTTTTGTAGGTTTGGGCTGGGTTAGGATGGGGCAGGGCTGGTGGCACAGAGGGAAGGAGTGGTTTGCACACTCCAAGTGTGCAAGACTGTTTGGCCGGCCACCACCAGGCATGTTCCCCACCAGGCTGCATTACACAGTCTGGTGGAGAACATGCACATGCTCCCATTCCCCGTCTGAGCGCCAAACCACGGCGCACAGACCAATCACAACTGCAGCGTTGTGATTGGCTTAGGAGAGGGAGCTTGTGTGCTTCCTGGATTCGGTCGCAAAGAGACAACGAGAGACTAAGGAGGAGATACGACAGAGGAGAGATGACGGAGGAAAGATGCAGCAAGGAGGTAAGTGTTTTTTTCATTTTTATTTTGTATTCCGCTTGCCCCCCTCCACCCTCACCGTCCTCCACTCTCGTTCCCTGCCAGCCGCTAATGGCAATAATGAGCACTCCATATCACAGAAAATGGCGGCATCATCCTAACCTCAATGGAACTTTTTGGTGTACAGGTAAAGTGACTGCAACATGCATTATTCCTTTAATTAGCAATTATCTCCAATTGGTTTTAATCAGAGGATGAATTAAAACGTTATTTTCATCTGTAGAACAACTAGTTAGGCCATATCAATTTGCAGTGCATTTTAACACGGATTCGAAGTCAAAGTATAATTTACATACGAATTCTTGACAAATGAAACATTTTTTCAGCACATTAGTTTACTGACATTGGTCACAACATGGTGGAAATGAAAGACCTGCTCACAAGCAAGGTGCTCCTTCTCTGGAAATGTTTGGGATATTTAAAGGTCACTGATGAATTTTTAGCACATTTGAACCATAACTGTGTACAAAACCTATTAGCATTATATAGGCACTTTACATTAGCGCATCATTCTAAGCACATCAGGCCAGCAAATCTTGATTAACTTTTTTCAGGATTTAAAGAAGACTATGTGAGGTTTGTGTGTTTCAATTTAAAATCATACTTTTGATATTAAGTGGCAAATTGTGTATTTTGTATTGGAGCATTATTTTGCAAGGCTGAAGACTCTTTCTAAATGAAATCACGTAGCTGAATGAAGGAACTGTTGGTTATTAAATTGGGGTCAGGGATTTTTAGGGATTTTCTTCAACTAAACCAAGACGCTTACACAATAAGGAAGCCAAAAAAGAAATTGTACTACTTTTGTACTCTGAACACACAAAAAACACGTGCACCAGCTACATAACTCAAAGCTCAGGATCAGGGTCATAGTGCATGTAGTGTTCCAGCTGTTCAACAGCAGCACTATCCCAAAAAGGACTGCTGACAATCTAGTACAACCGATATGCTGAAAGGCAATTTTTAAACGTAGCCCCCCCCCCCCCCCCCATTGACCAGTGCAGGGATGTTTAAGTCCTCTGTGTGACCTACACAGCTCCATGCCAGTTAAGCCCTGCATGTAGCACAGGAATGATGTCTGTTTCCAAGCCCCAACCCATCAGATACTCCTGCTGTGTTCAATAAATGCAGGAATGTTAAAAAGATCTTCCTTGGTGTGTCTGTCATGTTATAGAAGATGCCTCTTCACACATCTTCAGTTCAGAAGGAAGCTAGAAAGGTGTGCATCTCTCTTTCTTCCTTTGGTCTACTCGCCCTATGCTCTCTCGTCTGCTTGTGATGCTTCTTAACCTAGAATAATAGCTCCTCAAATTTGGATAATAATCAGATGGAAAAATGAATGATAAGACCAGGAACTCCCTACAGCAATGGGGTCCATAGCAGTAAACATATAAAGATATTTTACAAGAGGTAGCCTGAAAACGCTTTAAAGCACTTGGTATTTTTTTATGTCTTAATTTATAATTTCAAAATATAGAAAACCATATGACATTTCATGGACACACAAAACAAGGCTTAGCCCCTACAGCAAGACCCATGGCATTCCTCGTGCCGGCAGAAAGTAAAAGCACAGGACAGCACTATGATATAGAATCTAGCTGTCCACCATAAGCATCACAGGCAGTAGGTACAGAAGAAAACAAGATGAGAATTTCACAAAAAAAGGAGAATAGCAAGAAAAATACAAAATTAGATGTCCACCTTACACTGGTGATAGGCCTTAAAAGGAGCAACTTGTAACAGCATGTATTCCACGTGCAAAGCGTCCCGCCACTTGGCACACAACTTTTACTGTTGGGGCACAGAATGCAACTGGAATGTCAGTAGACTATAGAAGTCAGACAAAACACCCTTGAAGAGACCCCAATGGTGCAAGTACCTCTCAGTAGGGAAGTCCTGGAGATCCATGGTAACTTCCCTAACTTGCTCCGTAAACAGGGCAGTCGTTGGGTATATCTCCATCCCTGGAAGACAGGCAACAAGAATTCCTCTTGCAGTAAGTCAAAGGACTTAAGGACGCCCTGGGACACAAGCTGCTCCAGGGTGAGGAGTCCAGCCATCTGCTTTGTCTCCCAGCAGATGGGCTGCCCAACTACGCAGATATAAGATTTATTCAATATGGGCATTTGATGGTGTAAGTCTGCATAAATTTGTAGCAATTTGTGGGAACAAAGCCAGGAACTCACCCTGGCACTCGCCACTGGGTTCTGTGTGGTAAAGAATGGAGACCAATGTTTATATGGAAGATGGAATCCTTGGCCGCCGGAGGCAAGATACTGCTCAATGGAGACACACAAGGAGACTTCCCTAGCACTCGAACATGATAATGCTAGTTGCAATAGCTGCAGGGCCGTGTAGTAGTGCTCCACAAATGGGAGGTTAAGGCTGCCCTGACATGTATGAGATATCAGTTGGACATTTTCATCCTGGGTTTCATGTTATGTTATGTTATGGTGTATTGACTTGTATTGAACACTAATCACCTGAGAGGGTATCCAGGTGCTTGGACAGGTGTATAGGTGCTTGGTCCCCAAAAAGGTGCTTATACAAAGAGTCAGGTGTTCAGCTTCTTGCAGAACTCAAGAAGTGAGGAGGAGGCTCTGATGTGCTGAGGAAGGTTGTTCCATGTCTTGAGTGTGATGCAGGAGAATGAGTGACCTCCAGTTTCGCTTAAGCAGAGGCTTTGTATATGTGTGTGAGAAATTGAATTGGCTGTGCCTGTGAATGGGGAGCCAGCGAAGCTTCTGAGGTGTGATGTGATATGGGTGCAGCATGGGAGGTCAAGTATGAGTCTTGTGCAATGTTCTGGGTGGTCTGGAATTCATGTAGGAGTTGTTTTGGAATTACGGTGTAGAGAGTGTTGTCATAGTCCAGCCTGCTGGTGATGAGTGCTTGCATGACAGTCCATCTGGTGCTCTAGGGCAACCATTTGAAGATCTTCACAACATGCATAGTATGTGGAAGCAGGAGGTGCAGACTCCGTTGACTGGAGCCTTCATGTTGAGCTTGTCGTCTAAGATGATCCCTAGATTTCTTGCATGGTGTGTGGGTGTTGGTCCTAGCTCTGACAACCACCAAGTGGAGTACCATGGGTAGGTCTTGTTGCCGAAGACAAGCACTGCATATTGTCTGAGGTGAGCTTAAGACAGTTTGGTTGCATCCAGTCTGAAACCATGGTGGTGCACTTGGTGAAGTTGGTTCTGATGGTGCTTGTCTTGTCCATCAGGGAGAGCATGATTTGGGTGCTATAGGAGATGATGGTGAGGGCTTGTGATCAGATGCTGTTGTCGAGCGGTGTCATGTATATGTTGAAAAAGGTGGGGCTGTGGGACTCCACATATCACTTTCTTGGTCTCTGATGTGAAGGGTGGTAGCCTGATTTTTTGGGTTCTTTCCATGAGTAAGGCACAGATCCATTTGAGAGCGGATCCTTGAATGCCAAACCTGTTGAGTCTCCTGATGAGGGTGTTATAGCAGAGAATGTTGAAGGCACAGAGAGGTCAAGCAGGGTGAGGGCCGCTGTTTCTCCTCAGTTCAGGAGGTTTTGAATGTCATTGTAGCTGCGATGAGTGTTTAGAAGATGGTGAAGTTCAAGGTGGGTTGTGAGTTGCATGTCCATTGCCTTATCAATCACTTTGGATGGATAGGGGAGCTGGAAGATGGGTCGAAAGTTGCTCAGTTGATTTAGGTCAGCTGTGGACTTCTTGATGACGGCACAATGTAAACAAAGGTTTTGCTATCTCTGTCGATGGATCTCAATCCAGTTAAAGTGATTGGTAGTGTCCAGGACTTCTGTTAAACACGGCACTACAGCCATTTTCACCATAAGTGTGTCCATTTCGCATAGTCCAACCTGGCTCAAGTTACTGGGCAGCATCCAATCCAGCCGCCTGTGCTAAGGTATGCCTCCAGGTATTTAGGTCACTCAGACTCCCATTGGAAATGATACGCTGTGACTGACACAGCAGTAGTCATGCATGACAGAGGCAAAGACTCACTCTTGTCCCAGTTCAGTTGTACAGAACTTGGTATTTTCAAAGAATAACTATAGCCTATTTCATATGTGTGAGTGTGTGTGTGGTGTGTGTGTGTGTATATGTATCATTATATATACATTCACTGTAAAAAAGGTATTGGTGATATTAAAGTTATGCATGATAATAACTTACTTTACATTAAAAAACACCTTAGAAATTCACCAAAAAACACACAAAAGTTAAAGTGACGTTATAGTTAGGTGAAAATTACACTGAAAAAATGCCATTTTAAAATAAAATAACCACTGGAATTCACCACTTATACTTAACTGAAATAAATATATCTTGCACACTTGCCATGCACAGTAATGTCATTAATGATATCATCTGAGATGTTAACAATGATATCAAAGAACATTTCATGAGTGATGTAATGTGTGAGAGCAGAAGCAGTGCATGTCAAATGTGTAAGTAAAGGTCCAGCTTTCTGCCAGATATAGCGTCATTTTGTTTGGCGGTTTAGACTGTAACATTGTCTAAAGATCCTAGGAGATATTGCACTGGGAAAAGGGGTTTTACGGCCCCTCCCTTTTTCTCGGCCCTGCTTGACTGATCACCCGAAAACTTTCCAGGAAGGAGATGAGGTGGATGAACAATATGTATATATTAATATATGTATTTTGTTCTCTGTGGTATATATTTTATTCTTTAGTTAACTACCCAACTCAGATCAGTAACTAAAATTGAAAAAAGTGCATTCATCATTTTGTAAACGCACATGCATGGTGCTCGTACTTATAAAATGAAACAGACATCTGCATCGAAGTCTTCTTTTTTAACTTTAGCCAGGCTTGACAGCATCACAGATGCTCTGCAGTGTGGCTAAACCCATTTGGCAAAATCAATAGCTCACAAGGCAAAACCTATTGGCTTTGCCAATGATTATTATTTCCCGAAATGCCTCCTACCTCAGCAGAATAGCTTTATTCCTGTGATTGTTGTAATAATAACTACAGTAAATAATGTTAACATCAGTTATTCCTCAAAACTTTGGCACAGTTTCAAATACAATACCGTAATGGCGTTTCATAATGCTAAACTTGGATCTGCCTTTCCAGCATCTTTTCCAGGAACTTTAACACCCAGGCACTAGATTGCTGTGAAGTATGTCAGGGCTGAAGGTCAGCTATAAATGAAGGCAGCTTTTTCTGACGGATTCTAGGCTTGTCCCAGATTTTTTGGGTGAAGACCTAGCAGAAACATGTTTTTTGCCGACGATTACCTCAAAACTCCCCAGATAGCAAAACGTCGCCCGGGAAAACTGAGATAAATTCAGAACAGAATAAAAATGTTTTAAGGAAATGCAAATCTCCCGGTGATTTGTCAAAAGATTGCCTGGCAACCGATTACGGAACATTTTCACCTTAAATGGAGCAGTTTAACATGAGGTGTATTTGGGGTTTCTTTTTATATTCATGTCTAGATTAAGAGGATGTAGCCTTACGGCTAGAGCGGTCGACCTAGAAGCTGGAGAACCAGGTTTGAGTCTCAGCAACGACACTCAACATCCTGTGATTCTGGGCAAATCACTTAATCTCCCCGTGCCTAACAAAATGAACGTGTCCTTCTGTAACGAAACTGGGGCTCATGCAAAGTGCTCTGATACCTGATGTCTCTATACTAGTTTGCGCTATGTAAAACTCTATTAAAAAAAAAGGGGTGATGGACTGTGTACAGAAATGCCCTTAATTGGTGTGTGAGTCTTGTCTGTACATCTTATGGCCTCTTAAATTCTCAGGGTGTGTCCTACCCCTTTGTTCCTTTCTTGTGGTGTCTAAATTGTCCAAGCAGACATGTTCAAGGTTTTCCTAGGTGCACATTCAAATCTGACTTATTTACATTTTGAAGGCTGCAAATGTAAAGGGTCTGCCAATGCATAGAAATAGGTGTTCACAGACCTCTGCTTGTCGTTTTTATATTTACCAGTGGCAGAAGAATGCTAGGGGCTGATGAAAATATGTGTCACTTAGTTAAGAAAACATGTGTAATACAAGCAGTATTGATGGGGTAGGTCCAGAAAACGGAATCCAGGATATTGTGGTACGCTAATATGATGGACAAATAATTAAGTATGGATTATCTATACCTAACTCCACATCTATGTACCTCGAAAATATATATATCTTCAAGATAAATGTGTGTTTGACCTCATGGTGATGTTCTGGTTCGTCCATTCAGCCTTTCATCCTTCAGAGGCCAGGTACTACTCAGTTGGATAACAATGAACAAATGTCTTCTGTAAATAGTGCCAAGAGACAATTTTGAATGTCTTGGTGCTGAGCTGAGCACACCGTTTTAACAAACATATTAACATTTTTGTGAGAGTATGGACATGTGGGTCCATAGCTTGAAAAACAAGCGATGGCATAGCCAATAGGTCCTGCCTTTGGGACCTAATAAGGGTTTAGTTATCCAGCACAATATCCTTGGTGCAACAACATCAAGTGTTGCATGGCTTATAAGGTCCCAAATGCGAGACCTATTGGCTATGCCACTGCTTGTTTTGAGTGAGTGGCTCGTGCAGGTATGCCACTGTGAGGTAGACATGCTGCGAGTGCTTTTACTGGAGCCCCTGTGACATTGCCCCTCTTCAAAATGTATCTTGGGTCTGGTGTAATACTCTAGCCCCTATTCCCATCTTCTCGCACCCAATGCATCCTTAAATGTCCCATATACAGCCGGCGTTGACACTCCTATTACCTCTGCCCTCCAGTGACACTTTACCTGTCACGGGTGGTGGTGGTGGCAGATGCGGTGGTGGACGTGGTGAAGGTGGTGGGCGTGGTGGTGGTGGTGAACGTGGTGGTGGATGTGGTGGTGGTGGATGTGGTGGTGGTGGATGTGGTGGTGGTGGTGGACGTGGTGGTGGTGGTAGATGTGGCGGTGGTGGCAGTGGTGGATGGTGGACATGGTGGTGGTGGTGGACATGGTGGTGGTGGTGGACGAGGTGGTGGTGGATGTAGTGGTGGATGTGGTTGTGGTGGACGTGGTGGATGTGGTGGTGGTGCTGGTGGTGGACATGGTGGAGGACGTGGTGGTGGTGGATGTGATGGTGGTGGACGTGGTGGTGGGGGACGTGGTGGTGGTGGACATGGTGGTGGTGGACGTGGTGGTGGTGGAGGTGGTGGTGGTTGACATGGTGGTGGTGGAAGTGGTGGTAGTGGACATGGTGGTGGTGGTGGACATGGTGGGGGTGGACATGGTGGGGGTGGACGTGGCGGGGTGGTGGATGTGTTGGTGGTGGACGTGGTGGTGGTGGACTTGGTGGTGATGGACATGATGGTGGTGGTGGATGTGGTGGTGGTGGTGGATGTGGTGGGAGATGTGGTGGTGGTGGTCGTGGTGGTGGTGGACACGGTGGTGGACATGGTGTTGGTGGACGTGGTGGCGATGGACCTGGTGGTGGTGGTGGATGTGGTGGTGGTGGTGGACATGGTGGACGTGGTGGTGGTGGTGGACATGGTGGTGGACATGGTGGTGGTGAATGTGGTGGATGGGGTGGTGGTGGTGGATGTGGTGGTGGTGGACGTGGTGGTGGTGGACATGGTGGTGGTGGATGTGGTGGTGGTGGATGTGGTGGGGGTGGCGGATGTGGTGGACGTGGTGGTGGTGGATGTGGTGGTGGTGGATGTGGTGGTGGTGGACATGGTGGTGGTAGACATGGTGGTGGTGGAGGACATAGTGGGGGTGGATGTAGTGGTGCTGGATGTGGTGGATGTGGTGGATGTGGTGGTGGTGGACATGGTGGTGGTGGACGTGGTGGTGGACATGGTGGTGGACGTGGTGGTGGACATGGTGGTGGTGGTGGATGTGGTGGATGTGGTGGGGGTGGTGGATGTGGTGGTGGTGGATGTGGTGGTGGTGGGCATGGTGGTGAACATGGTGGTGGATGTGGTGGTGGATATGGTGGTGGTGGACGTGGTGGTGGTGGATGTGGTGTTGGATGTGGTGGATGTGGTGGACATAGTGGTGGTGGATGTGGTGGTGCTGGACATGGTGGTGGTGGAGGATTAAGTGGTGGTGGACATGGCGGTGGTGGACGCGGTGGTGGACGTGGTGGTGGATGTGGTGGTGGACGTGGTGGTGGTGGTGGACATGGTGGTGGACGTGGTGGGGTTGATTGATGTGGTGGTGGATGTGGTGGTGGTGGACGTGGTGGTGGTGGACATGGTGGCGGACGTGGTGGTGGTGGACATGGTGGTGGTGGACATGGTGGTGGTGCTGGTGGTGGACGTGGTGGTGGACATGGTGGTGGTGGATGTGGTGGTGGTGGTAGTGGTAGTGGTGGACGTGGTGGACGTGGTGGTGGTGGACGTGGTGGTGGACATGGTGGTGGTGGACATGGTGGTGGTGGACATGGTGGTGGTGGAAGTGGTGGTGGTGGTGGACGTGGTGGTGGACGTAGTGGTGGACGTGGTGGTGGTGGACATGGTGGTGGTGGTTGTGGTGGTGGATGTTTTTCTGGTGGACATGGTGGTGGTGGATGTGGTGGTGGTGGACGTGGTGGTGGACGTAGTGGTGGTGGACATGGTGGTGGTGGACATGGTGGTGGTGGTGGACGTGGTGGTGGTGATGGATGTGGACGAGCCCTGGTAATTTCTCTGTGGTTGGCTCTATGGTATCTTTCCTCCATAAATGGAAGCAATTGTTGATTGTTATTTTGAAATCATAGCAGATAAAGTGCTGCCACTACTTGAGTTATTCAAGTATTTTAGGCCCCGCAGCCAGTAGTAGCAAAGTGACATGCAAACATAATGCAATGCAGTAAAATGGAATGTGATGGGACACTTTGGAGAGAGAGCCGTGCACAAGGGAAAACTTATAATGTGATATTTTATGGCTCAGTAGTGTCTGCCTTATATTGAGACTATTGTTAATTGTCGTTACAAAGAACATCGTAAGACGAATTGCTGTCTCTGTGCGACATGCGACCTGCGACAATAAAGAGAGAGAGCGAAAGAGAGAGTGCGAGCGAAAGAGAAAGAGAGTAAGGGGGGAATGAAAAAAATAAAAAGTGCGGCCCGTGCTGTGTTTAATCACTGTGAATGTCTAATGCTGGAACGCAAACAAGCAGCAGCTGTTTTAAAGCACACTCGTGCTTGTGCTGTCCTCCGCCTTGCGGGAGCGAGCAGTGGCGGCGCCAAAGCCATATGTTTTCAATTAGAATGCGCGCCACTGCACGCTCCCGCAAGGTGGATACCAGCACAAGCACGAGTGTGCTTGAAAAGGAGCAGACCGATTGCTAAAGGCCTTCCTAGGGCAGCACATGCGCATTGCCTAGGCGAGACCTAAAAAAGGGTATGGGAAAATTTAAGAAAATGAGAGGAGGTGCATTTCTAGAAGTTGGGCAAAAAGGTTGAATTTGGAATCGGGTCTCTTCCCTATTTCAGGCGATATAGATGTACACATTGTATATATAAAAGCCAAATGCCATTTAAAAATGAACTGAACAGATGATAAAAATAAACAAGCATTGGCATAGCCAATGGGTCTCGCCTTTGGGACCTTATAAGTGTTTAGCCATGCAACAGTTGATTTTGTTGCACCAAGGATATTGTGCTGCATAACTAAATACTTATAAGGTCCCAAAGGTGAGACCTATTGGCTAGGCCAATGCTTCTTAGTTGTATTTATGTTTTAAAAAACAACACATAAATAAACACTTAACACTCACGTCAATGGCGTCTGTAGAGGGAGGACGGTGCCTTCTTACAGCCAATAATTATTCTGACGCACAACTGTCCTGCTCCTGATGACATACCAGCATTTCCACCAGTGATGCGGTGACAAAATAACACTGCTACTTCAGAGGCAAACTTCCATGAGGTAAAAAATAGGAAGTAACTAACCCTCTAAGTTGCATGCTTTGGGACTACATCTCATGTAATGTGTAGAGAGAGGATTCTCACCAGACAGCTTCAGGTAAATTTACACACAGTGAATTTAAATAGAATTTATTTTAACAGTCAGAGGTTATTCTGAAATTGTAGCATGGTTATGGCCCTCACACAAGTTGTTATTTACAAGCTACAGGTATATGTTCACTAGTCAGGTTCCAGGTCACTATTTAACGCAGAGTCTCTCCCCACATGATGAGATAGTGTCTAGTGTGAGCGATGCGTCAGGAATCGCCATAACTCCTGATTTTGCGGACTTGTAGTCTGCCGTCCACACCATTGGCCATCACCACAACTGGCATCAGTGCCCACGTAGCTGACAAGTTTTCAATCTCTGGAACTCTTGACATACCTGCAGCCAGGTTACCATCAACAGGGGAAAAAATAAAAAAACGAATCGACAAGCCTGCTCCATTTAACCACCATGGATCTATAATGACATCCCCTGATCCAGTAGGTATGACCCAACCCTGCTCCAATTTAGAAAAGAGCTGGAGACATCTCTTTAAAGAACACCACCACCCACGATGCAGTAACTACCACAACCAGAATTCAAGTAGCCCTCCAAATCCCTCCTCGACTAGCTTTGTCTTTCACAGTGTACAGCGCTCCACTGCCTTCTGGCTTGGTTACCACACTGAGTAATAATGAAGCGAGTCTGTGATATATATGTCAGAGGGGTTAAGACATTTTTCTTTATGTTGGGTTAACTCTTCGCTGTATTTAACATGCAAGGGAAACTCAAGGGTTTCCATTCAAATTCAGTATTCGAGGCATAGGCCTATGTTCTTCCGCAAGGTTCTGCCTATAGGTCGTCTTTTTAACACTGCTATGCAGCCACTGGTGGGGCCTGTCCAGAGGTCTTGTATGGGTTGACAGATCATGCTGATGACACCTTGTGTTACCAGTGATGGAGAGTAAGGAAGGAGTGGGGAGTAAGCCTTTGGAAACTAGAGGGCAGTGAAAATGGGCCTTAACTGAGACCCTCTGTCAGGGCCTCCACTCTCTACTGAAACCTCTACCACAGCGGTCAGAGACGCATGATAGCAAGAAGATAAATATGGAGTAAGAGAAAGAGGAGAGAGTTAGAGACGTATAGTTAAACGACCTCAACGAGTCTTAATCATAGCATCATCAACTCAACCTTCTATCTCTCAGTTTATCTGATATTATCAGGGCCACTTGAATTATGTATTTCTGCAGCTGCAACCGTTTCCATATAATTATGGATTTGTTGCATTTGCCACATAGTCCATCATCTGCTAGGTAATTTGCAGATTTTACCAATAAATTGTTTTTTAGTTCAAACAAATCAAACGTTACTAAAAATGCAGTGAGAAGACTTGCCACGCAGTGGGAGGCCCTCCACAAAAAGCAACTGGTTGCCTTTAAATTGCCTATTGCTGTATTTGAGTGTTAAACTGTTACTAATGAAGAAGGTGCTTTGCCCAGATAGAGTTACAAAATACACAATAATGCAGAACACAAAATGTGCCACATTATGGAACATAATTTGCCTTTTCTTGCCACATCTTGCCAGAGGCCTTATGTATTTCTTTTAAGAGTTACACCTTTATTTCACAGTACAAAAAGCAGCACCTCCTCCAGACAGTGTTTAACGGGAAAGGGTCAGTTTCAAAAAAATGAGACAATGTCGTTGGCCCGTGCTTATCATTTGAGTGGGTTGACTCATGTTTAGGGACGTTCAGCAATGACAGGAGAATTGGGAAACTAAAACTTTCAAAGCTTCCTTGGCATATGTTAGTCAGTGTTAAAAACCTACGACTGCAGATTGTCCACTCAGCGGAATGATGCAGTTTCTGCAAAGTAGTGAATTATGTGTTGAAAAAGGCAAGTCAATGCTTGTGAATATACAGACAGTACCAAGTTACCACGTCCACCACAACCCCCAAACAACTTCCATTGCATGAGAGCAACTGATCATCTGCGAAAAACCCCGGCACTGGGCAGAGCGTTCATCAGTCTTGCCATCTGCCTCCGTGAAATGCACATATCTTCGTACTGAGAATCAGTCTGACATCTGTAATCACAATCTAACTTCTTTTTCACACAAGCACATTGAGGTTGACAAATGGCGCCATGTTTTCGGGGACACCTTACTACAGTACATTGCTTTCCCTTTTGAAAGGCCTCGTAGTATGGAAATCTAGCCCAAATAGGGGTAAACTTTCGTGAACTACAACTCCCATAATGCAGCAGGCCTTTAAATACATGCAAGCAGCATGACAAAGCCATTCCAGGTGACTTGGCGACCTTGATGTGAATCCGTTTGCGAGAATAGTGCGTTTCAGCGGTCTTGTGAAATAATAGCGAAAATGAGCAATAACACCGAGGGAGCCTTCCATGACCACACAATATTGACAGAGTGGAAGAGTGACACACGGCAGCGGCATGTCCTCTCCGTTGCATCCAACATGTACGTCTGAAGGCTTGGACATGTAAAGCTGCTGCTGGCAGGAAGGAAAGTAAATTAAAAAGATGCAGTGCCGATTCTGCATACTTAACGAGCACTGGGAGGAGGGAGGGTTGGGGGAATGAGGGCAGAGCGGAGTATACAGGGAGCAGGGGGAAAAACGAGGCTCTACCTAAACAAGCCCGGGAGTGGTGCGTGCATGCGCGCGCGGTCTGCTCATTTTCAAGCAATGCACTCGTGCTTGTGGGGCGCCCCTGCTCGCTCCCGCAAGGTGGATGCCGCCACAAGCATGAGTGAGCGTTGGAAATGAGCATAGTGACGGCTAAAGGCCCTCCTATGCAGCGCATGCACGCTGCGTAGGCAAGACCTAAAAATGTACATGCAGGTAGGGTTAACCCATTAGTTTGTACATTGAAAGCAATAAACTTGTACAGTCCCCTAATACCCGTTTGTCTTGATAGGCCTGTGCCATGCTAGTTATACCGAGTAGATATTATAACAGATTTACCTATTCATGTGATTCATGGGTTAATGTCTAAATATTCTCCTCATTTTTCTAAGAGAAGAACTAAAACCACTTTTAACAACAAAAATACATTTATGAAACGTGCTCAATAGAAGGATTACTTTATTAGGGCAATAGAAAAGAATAGCAGCTCTTCAAAAGAGCTGTTTAAAATTGCAAAAGAGCTCGCCCAGCCGAAATGCCTTTTCCCAAGCAATCACTCCCACAGAAGCACACTGTGAGGAAGTCGGAAAGCTTTTTAACGACAAAGTAGAGAGGACCCATTCGTCATTTGATACTCACCCTTCTCTGGACGGGCTCTCATGGGAACTATTGGGCCCATATGCGGAGGTTGGAACCCATTTGGGTTCTTTCGAAAGAATCACGGAAGAACAAGTGGCAAAATTAATGTCAGAGGTCAAGTCAAGATCCCCTCTTTTAATTTATTCAAGATTCCCTCATTTAATTTATTCTAAACTAGTTACTATACTGAGTCCCCACCTTACCCTGAAATTTAACATTTCATTGGCAGAGGCAACATACCCAGATGCTTGGAAGCATGCTTTAACGTCACCTCTAGACAAGCAGCCAGACATGGATGGTTTTTTGCTTGCCAACTACCGACATATATCTTTGTTTCCATTCATGTCCAAGATACTGGAAACATTTGGGAATGGACAGTTAGCCTATTTATAGAAAATAACAATCTGCTGGACCCTTCTCAAGTGAGTTTTCAAGCCAAAAATCGTACAGAGGCCACCCTTTTGGCCGTATTGATGGTATCAGGTCAGCAGTTGATCAGGGCAAGTTCGCTGCCCTGATCCTACGTGACCTGTCTGCGGCTTTTGACATCGTCTCCTATAGTTGGCTAATCAGAAAACTTCACAAAAGTGGACTCCATTCTAAATTCTTACAGTGGTTTGGTTAATCTTAAATACTAGAACTCAAACAGTCTATCTAAATGCGGAGCACCCCAAGGCTCTTCTTTGAGTTTGACTCTTTTTAATATTTATGTTTCCTCCCTAACAAAAGATGGTAAGGAAATGGGGCTTTAAGGTTTGCACATACATCGATCACACTCAGATGGTCATCTCAATGAGAGAAAAACTTGCTAAAGATCGAGGCAACTTGGCCATTGACCTCTCAGAAGTAGCAGACTGGAAGAATGACAGATTAAGTCTTTTGATAGGAACATCTGAAGTAGGGGCAAGCAGGGGTAAGATTTTCACTGGCAAAATCATGTGATTTGGAAATTTTCAACAGCTAAGTAGAGTGATGTTTTCCAACTTGGCCCTACTTCATAGAAGACCAGTTTCCATACATGTGGCCCATACCTGGGCTTGATGCCCCACCCATGAAGAATGGTGAGATTCTATGGCCAGGGAACATCTGGAAAACAGTATGGCAGGGGAAAAAGCAGGACTAGTGTCCGGTGCGTGTTCTGAAGTACTAGAGAAAGAGCACAGAAAAGTAATTTTGTCTGGGAGCGATATGTGGCGCTGACATGGCTATTATTGTTGGAAGGTGTGGAAGATGGGGCATATGACCTGTCAGGGTGTGGGTTCTCATGGGGAATGGCCATTGATCAGCACCAGCCCACTTGTTGTTCCTATGGGTAGTGCAAATGGTTTGCCTTTCCTTGGAAGGAGAGCTAAATCTCCCCCTATTTTTTTAAACTTTGTAAACTCACCATTTTGCAAAGTTGTCCAAAAGAATTTGCAAAATGTTTAAAGCTTGACTTTGCCACTTTGCAGTGCAATAGTTGTGAGAGTGCTGTGCCAAAAGCATGTCCCTAGTTGACCAGTGGGTCACGCTTCGGTGGGTAAGGAGGAGCCTCTGCTTATGGAATTCTGGTTTTGTGTGGGACTAGTTTTGCATCCTGACTTTTGAGGGCATCACTCTTGTATTATAAAGCTTGGCTTCTAGACCAAGAGAAGGCCGGGTCCACTATATAAACAGGCATATATTTGTGATAGGCAAAGTTAGAAAAAATTTATTTACTCCATTTTATTGGTATCTTATCACTGGCAGAGATTATCAGGAGGTTGGGATACAGCCACAAGTATCCTTCTTGCTCCCCTGAATATGTGTGACACACTGATGCTCTTCAGTGTCATTATCACGTCCAATGATCATCATTGGGCAGACTAAGAAAAAAATTATACTATTTGTTCTAAAAGAGTTTTGCCTCACTAAAATCTATGGATGCCGGCAATAATTGTTGGTGGCCTCTGGGGCACAAGACGTATTGGTGGCCTTTGAAGATTATTGTACCTGGGCATGTTTGGTAACCTCCTGTCAAGGTGTGTGAGCATTTGGAATGTCTGAATAATTATGTGTGGGCATTGGAGGATAATGTATGTGACCATGGAAGATCATGTTCTAATTATGGTCTTTGTGTGTTAGGTAATATCACAATTTCACGGTATGATCATTAACTAATGACGTCCCAATATTAGTTGGGGTATGTTAGATACCATGAGTGTGGAAAGAGATTTTAATAAGAATGTCTTGCTGATGGTATGTTTGATGAGGGTGTTTTGAGTGCAGTGTGTTGGGACTGGATCCCCTGATCCCAATTCTAGTGAGTGGGGGATTGGATGAAAGGGATGTAAAAGATATATGTACGAGGATTTTCATGAAAGTGATTGAATGCTTCTGATTACTTTTCACTATGTTGCCAATACAACTTCAGTAAAAGATATTTATTTAAGGTTTTGTAAAATGCTGTAAGCTTCCATATCCTTTTCAGATACAAAGATAAGAACAAGTTTAAAAGAAACTACACAGTTAAATGACTAAAGGCAAGACTGGTTATGGAGTCCACCGTGGAGAATGCCCAGTCCTTTAGGAAGACCTCATTATGTCTTCAGAGTATATTTGATGTTGAGAAGAAAGCTCAGATCATTTGCATGGCTGGTCAATACCCAACACTGTTTTTTTATTATTGTATTTACCCTATATAATTATGCCACAGCTTGAGGGAGCCCCCTAATCCCAAAGCACCATCTACAGTGCAGATCTGCTGCTCCTTAGTAACCCGTAGGGGCTAATCATAACGTATGACTTCTATAGGCCTTGCCTCACAAATAAATTTGGTCCAATGTTCTAAAGAAAAACTACAACTTTCTAGTTGAATGAGAGAATTTACAAACATTCTGTGGATAATTTTTGCAATAACAAGCGTAAAATTCAGAAGTAAACACTGACAAGGCCGCTTTCAGTCAAGACCCCTGGAATTATGTGATTTCGCAGGTGTGTGCTACAGAACCATCAATTTGCCACACTTACTACTTAATCTAGCTTCTGCTGCATAATTTGATGATTTGATGATTTAAACAAAAAGAGTTTTTATCAAACAGATAAACAGATAAAAAGTTAGAAAAAAACACTGCCTTACATGTTGCTATATAGTGGCAAGCTCTTTGCAAAGGTTAGCTCGTCACCTTTCAGTTGTTGATTGCCATTTTTGGGGGTTAAACTGTTCTAGTGAGATGGAAACGTTGCCTAGACACTGTTAATGTATAAAAATGACAAAATAGTGAAGGAATAGTGCCTCAAAATGTGCCCCTTCATTTGATTTCTCTTGATGCATAATATAGTCAACCATGCCACATAATCGTGCCCTCCCTGCTGCATAGTTAAAGAAAACACAACTTGGTGTAGGCTTTGAGTTATGGTCCAGCAAATTGTGCAATCACATCACCAAATTCCTCTAGAGATTAATTTTTGGGGGGAAGCCAAAAATGCATTGATGCATCCCTGTGTAATTCATAAGTATAATTAAAAAATTAATAAACAAAAACAAAAGCAGTCCTTGAATTCAACAGTTTTTCTACTATATTTTCTTTCGTTTGTATAAAGCCATCTAGTCCACATTACTGGTGCATAATTTGAAAAAAAAATAAAAGTGCAACATCAGAAATATTTTCTCAGTAGGCCATCGCCGGCAATACCATATGTGATGGTTGCAATTTAGCAAACCGTCGAGTTTATATACCACCATATGCATTTTCCTTCCATCACTCTATACTCCCTGTCTCTTTTTCTCACACTTGCAGCTTCATTTTCATCTCTGCTTTCTCTATTTATTACTGTTTTCCCATCTTTATCTTTCCCTTGCTTTCCCTGTTCCCCAATGCTCTCTCTTCTTCTCTGAGTCAAAGACTGATAATAAAAATATAAACCTGGGCACCAAAAAGTAAGTGCGGGTGTCCATGTCCACCTGTCCAAATTAAGCACCACCTGCAATGGAAATTACCTACAGCCAACACTTTTTTTACAGCTTTAAACGGTTGTAAAATGGCATTTGCAGTCGGTCAAAAACAATGTTTATTTAGACCATTGGTCCTTAAACACATTAAAACTTCTCAACTTTCCATAAACACAATCCCCTATATAAACTGTATAAAAAGATTAAAACCGTACATAAAATTCCATAAAATGGGAGATTCCTTAAACTCTCTATCTATACAGTCATTATTGCTCACTTTTATTTCATTTGATTTCAGAAGGTTATGGGTTTAGCAAACTACCTGAATAATAGCAATATGATTTAGTTGTGAATTTCCGAAAATAAATTGAATGAGGGTGTTCCTGATTGACATTGATAAATATTGTTGATTAGATTTGCCTTGGGATGTCCTATTTAAGGTGAATATTCAATTGGACAGAGCTGCCCTATTTTAAGATAGTGATTTTCAATTAGAAGTTAAATAGTTTATGTTTTTAATATGGTTAGTCCTGACTATAATGACTGACCTTTGGATGAAGATGTCTTGATTTAAGGCAATATATTTTTGCTGAGACTTGCATGATAAGGTTAATGGGATTTGGGGTGGAATGTTTTGATAAAAGTTAATGAGATTTTGAGAAGAAGACCTAATGTATGTCAAAGATTATTGGCTAGGAGGTCAGATGTATAAGGTAGACCGACCTTTTTCCAGAAATGAAGCATCACAGCGAGGCCAGGTATGGACAGGAGAAGAGATTTTACCTTGGATGCTTTCATAACTCGATTCTGATAACAAACAATACAAGCCAGGAGAGGCTTTGAACAATAATTTGTCATCAATAAAACAAGTGCTGCTCTAAAGTAAGTATTTGTGGTCTTTCAAAACCACATTCTCATCATTAGCCATCAATAATTCTTCCTTCTCTGGATATATTGTATGGTTTCTCAAGCGGCCGCTTCTGGGAGCTCCCTACGCGCACTGGCGCCAGGTTTCGCTCTGTGCACTGCGTGAAGAACTCATTTCCCATTTTTGAGATGGGTTCTTGGTCTGATAAATGCCATTTCCAAAGTCATCTAGCTGTTTTTGCTTCAGTGCTCAGACTCCATGTGCTAAGGTTTCTCATGATAATACCATCTGAGGCCATGCTGTGCACACTAAAAGGTGCATCTATACAGTGAATCATGTAATAAGTTACATAGATGTATTACCATGTTATCAACTTGGCACCCACGCTAGAATGGAATCAGCACAGCGGCGGGCTCCTCTTCTATGGAGGAGAAGCCTTACCCCCCCCACCCCCCCCGCCCATCCCACCGCCAGCACCCTCAAAAACTTTAAAAATAAAAGTATAATAAAACGGGCTTAAACCTGTTTTATTATCGTTTTCTTTTTCTTCTAAGTGACTGTGTGCTGAGTCTTGGGGGCAGGGCTAGGGGGTGAGAGTACTGCAGGGGGAGTGGTGGGCACTGTTATCAATGCACATGAAGGTTTGGCCGGCCGTCTCAGGAGGGCCAGACCATCATGCTCACTGAAGCTCGCTCCAACCCGAGCTGCGTTGCTGGGTTGGAGACAGCAGGCACAGGTGCCCAGACTGTGTGGGAGTGAAAATTCATGGAGCTAATGCCAATCCTGAAGCTGCTCTCAATTATGAAAGCTGCTTCAGGATTGGCCACAGGGCAGTCTGAGAGCCTGTGCCTGCAATGGGGAGGAGCAGAAGAGCGCGATGCTGAAGTGCGGCAGGTAAGTTCTTTTTTTCTTTTTTCCTAGTCGTTCCCCATCCAACCCCTTGACACCCCTCCCCTGGCCTCTTTTTCATGACACAAGCGGCTGCAGAATGTGCAGTCCCAAGTGCTTCAGCATGACAAGGCACTTCAAGTCATAAAAATATTGGTTGTACAATCCCTTCTCCTTCTCACAAAGTTGCAGGGTGAACAAGTTGCCCAGAAAGGCCCTCGCGCTCCAATAAAACTCTGCCTCTGGAGGGTTTCAGCTTCTTAATAAAACTGGGAAATCAGCCATTACCTTGCAGCCAGAATATCTCCAATCCAAGGACCTTCCAAGGGTCCCAGATTAAACATTCATCTGCCAAAATTAAGTGGAATATATAGGTATTTACCCCAAAAGTAGGATCCTAAAAACAATTTTGCAAATGATTTCTAATAGACTTTGGACCTCATCCCGACAAGCCCACTATATGGTGTGATATTTCTTGCACCCGACCAAATCCAACTCTGCTGAGTCGGAATTTATCGGGTGCAAAAAATACTAGCCAATTATAACTTTGGGGCATAACGTGGATTTTGGTGCTTACCAGAGCAAGATCAACATGTTCCTCTAAATGCTAGTTGTTTTCCTCTGATAAATATCGACAGGACTAATTTGCCGCTACGTATTAGAAAACCCATTATCTCAATATGTGCTGTAACAAAAGTTATCTCAAATATCGCAATGAGCTGGGCCGCTCGTAAGGAGAGAGGTGCTCATTTCCAACCGCAATTTAAGAAAATGGGCAAAATAATGACTTTCTGCTCCAAGGAAATATTCCTCATAAATTGCCCATTCTGTCCTGACCATCAGAGAATCGTTTAATTTTGTCGTTTTTTCTTCGGCGGAGTCATATTTTGCCTTTTACCTGCACATATTGCAGAAGCTTTGATCTCAGATTCTTGGTAAATGTCATCTACTTTTATGGAGATGAAACACTGTGTATTTTTGACATTGTGCATGTTGCTGATTCAAATGTGTTCCAAACTTGCTAATAAGGACTCTAAGCATTTTGAATTGATGTATTTACGCAAATAGAACATTAAAACCGAAAGTAAATGATAGGAATTATTTTTATGAAAAGATTAATCACTAGCACCATGAAAAATCTTAGGCTGAATCTACTAAATTAGAGATGGCATATGAAAATGAACTTTATAATCTGTCCTTTTCGCTTTGTAAAACACACATAATTCAAGTTCACTTCACTTCACCTCTGGAAGTATTGTCTTAGTCCATTATTTTAAAAACCATGGTCAAGCGGATGCTCATGCCCCTTTAAGACACATGGAAAGCAAAATGGCCACTGTAGTATCTGGCTGGATACATTCTAGTGTTCCACTTGACTGTAACCCACACTGAACACCCACCCACCACAGGCGTCACCAGTCAGGTGACCCTGACAATAAAAGGGGCCGAGCGCACGTGCTCGTGGCCAGTTTACCGTACAAGTCATCCGGTGTCTGTGTCCTTCATTTCTATACATGAGGGCCTGAGGGCCCAATCACTACATTGGCGACAAGTGGGTCCTATCCCACGTGTGCGGTGGCCTCGCCTCCCCCGGTCCTGGTGGGGGAAGTATGAGGCCGTGGAAACCGAGTGAGGGGAGGAGAGCTGCCGCGTCGCATCGGCACCCCCCCCCCCTGCGTGGAAGGCACCAGCTGTCGCGGAGGCCTGCGGGCGTGCCAAGTGCCCCAGGGAGAAAGCGAGGTGAACGGGAGCCCACTCCGCACCTCATGCGCCCGCTGACATCGGTCCCCGCGTGGAAGTGCCGTGGGGGAATACTGCAAGCCGAGCGGAGCCCACCCGCATCGGCCGCGATGCTGTGACCCCTGCGAGGGGAAGTCGGGTGCCCACCCCGACCCCGTCGAGCCTGCGGCGGTGGCCCTGCGGGGAAGTGCGAGCTAAGCGGAGCCCACCCGCGTGAAGACGAAGGCCGCCGGTCGAAGGTGAGGAGCTGCAAGCGTGGGAAGGGAAGCCAGAGTGCCGTAGCACGCAGCTGCCACTGCCGTGCACAAGCCCTGGCACAAGCGGAGCCCACCCGCAATGAGAGCCTGGCGTGGGGAGAAACAAGAGACTGTCTTCCCCCAGTGGAGCCCGGACCTTCCCCACCCCGCGCGGCGCGTTACCAGTGGGATGGCGGCAGCGGGTGGAGAAGGTCAAATCAACTGTCTCCCCCCCGCAAGGACGAGGCCGAGCGCTGGCCGTCGTATGAACAGGGAGCCGTGAGGACAAGCGGTCAGCCCCAAGCACCCGCGAACCTCTTCTTCCCCCCCCTCCCACCCCCCGCGCGGCCCGGGAAGCGGACAGGCCTGCTGCGGGGGCGGGAAGGATTTAAACAGTAAACGAAGGGAAGGCACCTCACCGCCGGTGAACAGAGCAAAGCAGCACCCGGCCCGCGGCCGGCGGAGAGCGGCACAAGCAACCCCCGCAGGGCTCGAGAAACGAGGAGGCCTGCTGCGGGGGCAGGACAGATCAAAGGCGCATCGAAGCGCGAGTGTAGAAGAAGCGCTATGAAGCGCGAAGTGCACAGAACTGCACAGAACGGCCGCCGCCGGCCATGGAGGGTCATGCCCCACCTCGCAGGACCCCAGCAGCGCCCCCCACAAGAGAGGCAAGCGGCAAGCGCCGCCAAAAGTGACCTGCAACCGAGTGCGCGTCGGCACTGACTGCCATCATGCCCCAGAAGTCCCAGATGTGCTGGCAAGCACAGCGTGGCGAGCGAGGTAGTCTCCCCCAACTCGTACACACACAACACAATGCCTGGACCTGTGCAGCTCTGACAATGCCTGGACCCGTGCAGCTCTGTCAATGCCTGTGGCCCCCTGCCTCTACGATAAAGAAAAGTAAAGAGACTTACCTGCTGTCGTCTAGCCACGGTCCTGCACTCCACTGCTCTGCTGTAGCTCTGGCCCCATCTGGACTCCACTGGTCTGCTTGGCTCCTGCCTCTGCACTCCACCGGAGCCTGGAAAAGGAAAGAACATTCAAGGAAGAACAGGTTTGCAGCAGAGAAGGTTGCTGCTGAGGGAAGTGAAGTAAAAACCCTGCACTGCCATCTAGTGGCTGGAGAGCAGCATTGCACCAGCTGCAGGAATGGAATAGAGAGGCATGGAGGAGAGGCAGCGAGGCATGCACCGCAAGGTCAGACTGTTGCACAATGGGGAGTGCACAGGAACGCGACGGAGGCGCGCAGGAATGCGCCAGAAGCGCAGGAAGAAGACACAGTGTGTCACCGGGATGCCGCGCCATCCCACAGCAAGACAAGGTGAAAGAATAAGGGTGTCAAGCCACATCCACCCCAGCAAGGACTGTGCTGTCGCCGCATCAAGTGGAGCGGAACCCTCGAGCGAAATAAAGGACTCTGCGCAGATGTACCCCGGACGCGGAAGGTACACAGCAGCGCCTAGGAAGAGGAACTCACTGACGAAGATGCGCGCAGCAAGTATCCGACACTGGCGGGCGAAGGATGAAGAAGTACACCCAGTGGCGCCAAGAAGCCACCACCTCAAGAAATCACACAGCGCAAGGAGCAACGCGACTCTGAAGATGTACCGCGACGGTACGAAGAGAAGCATGCACCAGCACTCGACAACTCAGCAAACACAGGTAGTCGCACGACGTGACGCACCTCGTGAAGCCGGTCACCCAGATGGTCGCGCGAAGGTTGCCGGCCACCCAGATGGTCGCGCGAAGGTTGCCGGCCACCCAGATGGTCGCGCGAAGGTTGCCGACCGCCCAGATGGTCGCGCGAAGGTTGCCGACCGCCCAGATGGTCGCGCGAAGGTTGCCGACCGCCCAGATGGTCGCCCGAAGGTTGCCGACCGCCCAGATGGTCGCGCGAAGGTTGCCGACCGCCCAGATGGTCGCGCGAAGGTTGCCGACCGCCCAGATGGTCGCGCGAAGGTTGCCGACCGCCCAGATGGTCGCGCAAAGGTTGCCGACCGCCCAGATGGTCGCGCGAAGGTTGCCGACCGCCCAGATGGTCGCGCGAAGGTTGCCGACCGCCCAGATGGTCGCGCAAAGGTTGCCGACCGCCCAGATGGTCGCGCGAAGGTTGCCGACCGCCCAGATGGTCGCGCGAAGGTTGCCGACCACCCAGATGGTCGCGCGAAGGTTGCCGACCACCCAGATGGTCGCGCGAAGGTTGCCGACCGCCCAGATGGTCGCGCGAAGGTTGCCGACCGCCCAGATGGTCGCCCGAAGGTTGCCGACCGCCCAGATGGTCGCGCGAAGGTTGCCGACCGCCCAGATGGTCGCGCGAAGGTTGCCGACCGCCCAGATGGTCGCGCGAAGGTTGCCGACCGCCCAGATGGTCGCGCAAAGGTTGCCGACCGCCCAGATGGTCGCGCGAAGGTTGCCGACCGCCCAGATGGTCGCGCGAAGGTTGCCGACCACCCAGATGGTCGCGCGAAGGTTGCCGACCACCCAGATGGTCGCAAGGAGGACGAAGCTGACCACCAGTTGGTCGTAGGGAGGATATAGACCTACAAGAGGTCGGAGAGGGCACTGACCTGCCAAGAGGTCAGAGCTGAAGAGAATAGGAAGTCCGAAGGGACGTCAGTGAAGAGGACCCCATGAGAGGTTCACAAAGAGGACCAGGAGGAGTAGGAAAAGAGGTCCAGTAACATCACTCAACATCAGAAGCAACTACGAGACAGAAGGTCGCGATGATTGGTCCAGTCACAGAGCGAAAGGAAGACAGTGTCCGAGTGGCGGGACAAGACCAGAGGGAAACGCGTAGAGTGCACGCTACACGAGGAAGCCTGGTAAGGACGAGCAAAAAAAGGCAGGAAGACTGGATCACGTCGCAGTGGAAGTAGAAGGAGAACACCCGAAGAGGAAAGGAGAAGAGCACAGAGGTGTGCGTAACAGATCAACACGCACACACCAGAAGGAGAACACCCGAAGAAGAAAGGAGAAGAGCACAGAGGTGTGCGTGACAGATCAACACACACACCGGAAGGAGTACCCGAAGAGGGGAGTGAGAAGGTGCATGGACACCCAGACCCAGTACCTGGAAAACAACATCAGCCCCACTGGGAGTATACGTCGATGCGCTAACCCGAAGGTCACCCGGGGATGACAGAGACGAGCAGGCCGGTCCGTTGGTAACAACCACCTCTGGGACGTCACGGAAACAGGACCGTGGACATCCAAGGGGCAGAGGCCTCAGGGACACCGGTGGCAGCGGATCTCAAGACGAGAGATGGACTGTTGAAGCTGGCTCTGGAGATCCTAGGAGAACAGAGGCAGAGCGCGAAGGACCAAGTGCCAACAGCACCCTTTTAGGTGGAACTTCGGACACGGGAAGAGGACCCGCAGCGACTCCTCCAACGCGATTGGAGCGACCAGGCGCGGTCAACCGTTCCAGTGGAAGCCTGGCAACAAAAGGGCCTCCGGGTCGTCCCGTGAGAGGGGACACCCACGAGAGAGGGGTATCCGTGAGAGGGATATCCTGCAACGGGAGTCCTGTAAGAAGACAACTACTAGTTGGAGGAAACACCTCTACCAGGGCATACAGCGGAAGGTCGAATAACGAGGGTCCACCGTCATTCCACCCACACTTCCACCGACGGCGGTACAAGAAAGAGACTGTGAAGCGCACTTCCACGTCGTAAGTCCCAAATCACGCATCCATAGAGCACTTGGACATTGTGCCAAAGAGACCGAGTGGTCCCGGCTGTCAGAACACCCTCGACGGCAGTCGACCATCAGCAAAGAGACTACGTGGAAGTCCTGCTTGCCAGTCAATGTTTTGTTTGTAACTTGTGCGTTTTCTCCCACAGGTTCGGACTTCATTTTGGTTCAACTTTCATTAAAGTTTGGGAGGGATGTAGTATCCGGCTGGATACATTCTAGTGTTCCACTTGACTGTAACCCACACTGAACACCCACCCACCACAGGCGTCACCAGTCAGGTGACCCTGACAATAAAAGGGGCCGAGCGCACGTGCTCGTGGCCAGTTTACCGTACAAGTCATCCGGTGTCTGTGTCCTTCATTTCTATACATGAGGGCCTGAGGGCCCAATCACTACAGCCACCAATGAAACTTGAGCGTCGACGTCTGGCGTCCGGCGTTCTGTAAGAGGGGGTCTCACGTCAATGTGTGTTATGCTAAGTGACTGTAGGTGCAAAAGGGCAGCCCCCTGCCACTGAGCTGTGCCAGCAGCATCGTAATGAAAAACTGAACGCACTTGCACACTCTAAGACTGCATGTGGAAGCGCCTGAGTAGTTCTCTTGCGTCAGAGAACCGGTATCACCAATCCTCCAATCACAGGAGATGAATCATGTTTCACTGATGCTCCCTTATCAGCCATCCTTTTAGGTCCTCGCGAAACGGTGGCATAAAATAGCAGCACTTCATTTTCCAATGTTCTAAGTCAGTGATTAAAGTAAGAAATGTAATTACAGGAACAGAAAGCAACACTGCCATCAACATTTTTAAAAATGCATTGCCAGTCGTGTGCCATTTGCCAAGTAAGTAGGCCCGGGCGAAATTGGTGATATGCCGCTGCAAATACCGTAATTCTGGTAATCTATTACTCATGTAAAGTGAAATTTCCAAAATTGTGCTGTTATGCCACATTGCATAACTGCACGCTGTTTACAGTAACATTTACCATCCGTTAAAAAATTTACCATGAACGTACGGGAACAATGCAAGTGACTGTATGAGCTGCTGTTGTTCCCTGTGCTTTCATTGTGATTTTTAGCGCGAAATGTATCCTTGCATTAAAAAGAGACATATGTACCAATTTCATGCTAAAATACAGAACAGACGGGCAGGCAGATGTACGACCCTCAGTTTATGCAACTTGCATTTTATTGCGACTCGCAAATTGCGAGTCACAAACACTGATGTACAACAGTGTCTGAGACACAGTTTGCTATACCCAAATGGGTCGCAAAGTTCCTGCCTCATTTATATTCATGAGGCAGGTCACATTTTGCAGCCCATCGGGAATGGCTAGCACTCAGAGGGATAGTGGCTTGCTGGTGTCAACAGACCACCACGTCTGTGACTGCTTTTTTAATAAAGCAGTTTTTGTTTTTGAAATGCAGCCCGTTTTCCTTAAAGGAAAACGGGATGCATTTAAAAAATAAAAATGAAACGTTTCAGTTTCATTTTTTAAGAGCAGGCAGTGGTCCATGGAAGGGGTCGATAGGGGACCCATTCCTGTTTACAATTGACTTACCACCAATTTGAAATTGGTGGTAAATGCAACTGTTTTGCGACAGCATTTGCAGTCACAAAACATTCTTACACCCCCTCACGACTCCCTATTAGGAAGGGGCGCCTTTTATAAGCCCCTTCCTAGTAGCAACTCGCAAAACTTATTTTGCGAGTCAGTAACAGGTTATCGACTCCCAAAATAGGTTTATTACATGATACAACCCTTACTAGCAGTCGCAAACAGTCCTATTTCTCATTTGTGGCTGCTAAAGATGGTCGTAAATCTAGCCCTAAAGCCTAGTTTTGCACTGGACATAATTATGCTTAATTTTGTCACAATTTAGCATTATTACGCGAAAGTAAGTTACGAAATTTTGCACACCCCTACAAATAAGTTTAACACCTGATAGATGCTATGGTCTAGTTAAAACTATAGCTCATAGTTTGCTATGCAGCTAAAGTAGTACATTCAGGATATCAGTACTGCCCCCCCCCCCCTTTGTTTTGGAAGCATGTATGTATTTTGTTTGGGTTGGGTTACATGGTACCACAGTTTGTGAAATTATTGTAGGGAAGCAAGGGGCAATAGCGGAGACCATGGTCTCAATTCAGGTTTTGGGGGTGCAGAAGTGGGCAGTAAATCGGCGGGGCTCCATCCCTTTATAGGTGGAAGTTCATCCACCCTATTTAGAGGTGGGGGACTGTCATGTTCTGGCGGCAGAGTACCTCTTGGCTCTGTCATTGGAAACACCTGATCCAGCAGCTTATCTGCTACAGGCTGACAGTGGTGCAAGCCCCAGCTGACTTAGAACAATGATTCAGACCCTCATGTTTCTGCCCGAGACCCCATGAGAGGCCTGGAAGTGCCCAGCAGGAAAAGCAGAAATGTCCTGAGAAGTAGGGAGAAAACTTCTTGGTGTCAGGAACATTTAAGGGCTGAGCAAGTGAAAACAACATGGCCACCTACTCAGCGTTCAGTTTTGCTGAAAGTTGTCCTGCTATCCCAGCGGATGCCTTTTTGGCAAAGTAATCCCACCTAAACTTGTGTGGATCTTCATGTAGGGTGAGTAGATCCCTGCTGCAGCATGGTGGGACCCATGTTTCCAATGGGATACAAAGTTCTAAGTGCCTTATCTGTAGTGCTTTGCAGACTCGTTGACCAGACCCAATGTGTTTTTTTGGCCTGAATAGGAGTGGACAGATCACAATGTCTGAATTATAAGACATACAATGCACATTAATAACAACGTACATATTGAGATCCCGGACTTTTCTGAACATTTTGAAGTAATTTGTTTGTGACTGCAGGCTCCCTAAAGATCTTTGATATCTGTGGTTACATGCATTAACATCGTTGTGAAAGGCTGAGGTTATTTTAATGTATAAATCACATCAAAGCAGCATTGCAGCACCAGAATAAAACAAGCCTCACCATTAAACACCAAATATTCTGACCCAAGGCACAATCCATGCTTTGTGCACCTTAAAATTCTTACAGTTGCATGTTTGACATGTAGTGAATATTGGTTTTATGTCACTTCTTTGCAGTAAACTACAGTCTTCAGATTCCACTCTGCCTTGCTCCTCTAGTTCAACGTGTCCTTTCCAAGGCTTCTCCTCTGCGTCACACTCCATGCAGGCGATAATCCTGCAAGCCCTTACCTCTGCCTCATGCTCCCAGTGTGCCCTGTTTCCTCTCCCTGAGAGGGAGGAAAGCTGAACTTGATGTCCACACCTCTTGCCAGCCCTGCTCTTGCCTTCCTCTCACAGCCTTTTGCACAGAGCCTGTGACTCTGTCGCAGCAGGGCAGTCTTTCGGCGGTTAATGTGATGCTACATATGTCCCTCTGTGGAATTTTGTATTCTTTTCACCGCCTGAACAATACGACCCAGACAATGTATCAGTGGAGAGCCATTCCCCCTAAATGTAAATTGCAGGTTAATGCTGCACTCCCGTCTTCTCTGCGGTAACCTTTCGGCATGCAACGGTGCATCACTCGGACATTTTTACGATTGAGACTAGAGGTCTGTGATCAGTCTCTGCTAGCACACTCTCTCTGTAGAAGCGCTCGGGGGAGTCTCCTGAGCTCTTCACGGTCCCACGCATCTCTTTTCCTGTAGCAGCAGAGCTTGGGTGATGGATGCCAATCGTCTGATGCATTTGAGGTTGAAAACTTATTTAAACTCAGATCAGAGCCCTATCACTGCTTTTTTCAGCTAGTATTTCAAATTAAGCAAAAAATGTTTCATTGTTTTAATTGAATCAAATGAAAAGTTGATTTCTTCCCTGAAGTGTTCTCCAGAATCCTATGGCCTGCTTACATGAATGGTAATGCTGGGGGTAATTTACTTCCTATAATACACTTGCCCTCCCTCTTTTCCATCCAAAGCAGACACATTACAACTGCCCCAATTGGTCATGGTTCCTGGCGCTCTTCTTTGTCAACCAGGCTATAGTTGTGAATCAAAGTTACTGTGAAGAAGCTGAGAAGACTCCGGTATCGTTATAACTTCTTCTTTATTTATGTTCATCTGTATAATAATAAACGTCCTATCCATATTTGTTTTGATCCAAACAGCTGCAACATGCAGCATCCGCCGGATCACTATGGACATTTGTTTAATCACTGTATACGCACAATGAAGGTTTCTCTGCAGTTACAGTGGGGGTGGACCGGTGGATCACACCATCCAGTTCCTAAATATATTATTCACTCAACCATCCTTAAAAAATATCAGTTATGACCATTTTTTATTGCTGGGTTTCTGGAAGGGTGGGGTGATCCTACTAAATAGAGACTCATCACTGCTGTTCTACCATTAGCACTGAAATCCTGATTCAATTTCCTTGAATAGTGAACTTGGAAAACAATGTCTTCAACGCACTGTTTTCTATTGCATTTATCGTTTTAGTTTTTTTCATTTTAAAAACAAAGCATAAATATTTTGATATGTTTCTGCATTTTGTTCTGACATCAGTGGCTGCTGTCTTGACCCCTAGAGGTTTGCTTTGGTGAACGATACAAATTAGGTCTTCATATTGCTGAACCAAGAGACGGGGTGAAAAGGTGAGGGAAAAATTGCATTGTATAACATATGCTCCCATCTCTGCTGGTAATGTTTGAGGAGGAGACCAAATATTCTTGGTACAAAGGCAATACAATAACTGCACTTTAGTGGTCAATGAATTTGAGATAAATTTGGCATTTCTGATATGAGTAGGGCACGGAGGAGTAAAGATACAAAATCTAGATTTTGGAAGTTTTTATTCAAGGTGAGTAATTCCATTACCGTAGAGTTAATTGGCATATAAATTAAACAAGTGGCTGTCTCGTTAGCCAGTAAGTCAGACAAGGCTTACTTTGGACATGAAGCTCACTTGTTAATGGATTACAGTTGAGTCAATAATCAATTTATGCACGGAACAGAGAATGGTCTTTGTTGAAAATCTTCCTCTTCCGTGGGGTCACCCCAGATTTTTGCCTCTTTTTCCTGAACCCATTTTTGTTGGCCGTAGGAACCTGCACACTTTACTCTTGCTAACCAGTGATAAAGTGCTAGTGTTCTGTTTTCTAAACTTGTAAAATTGGCATGTACCAGATTGGAACATTTTATTTACTTTTAAGGCTCTGGTATGTGGTACTACAAGTACAGAGGGCCTGTAAATGAGATGCTGCCAGTGGGCTACAGTTCTCATTGTGCTACCCACTAAAGTAGCAATGTAAAGAATGCCTCTAGGTCTGCCCCGGCTGCCTTGGTGTGAAGTTTTCAATTTCATCCCAGCAAAGAAAATGTTTTCCAACGCCTAAACCTACCTTTTTGCTTCCTATAAGCTACCCATAAGGTACGTGCTAAATGCCCATGGGGCAGAGTGCATGGAATTTAAAAGTAAGGAATGTATACTTGATATTTTACAAGTCGTGACAGTAAAAAACCCCAAAGTTGTTTTCCCCTATGGCAAGGATGGCTCTCCCATAAGAAATCTCTTGGTTACAATATAAAAACTTATAATGCTTAATTTTAGTTTGGGAGCAGCTAGAAAAATACATGATTCAAGTGCTCATTTAATGGTAATTTAAAATACAGTTTAATGGTCAAGTTTGGTTTTATATAACTCTTGTCGAAATTACACTTTTTGAAAGTTGTCATTTTTCTGCATAAAACCAAAAGGCTTTTCTGCCAATGTCCAGCTGTTTCCAGCAAGGTGTATTGCTTCCAGGCAGTGCGCAAAGGGCCCTGGGAGGGGGGGAGGGGTCTCCTTTCTTGACAGGATGACCTGGGGGTATTTGCCCAAACACTTCTTGAGCATCAAAGGATGCCTACCTTGTCACTGGCAGATTAGGCTCACACCTAGACCTGCCTCTCCTTTGTATCTCTAGTCAGGATGGCACCACACCCAGTGGGTGCAGAGGAGCTGACAAGACTTAGCTGAGAGGTGGACAAAGGCTTGCCCTCCACCCACACAGGCTGGCACTGGGCATAAAAGTGAACCCCACGGACCTCTTCTCAGAACACTCTTGAACCAGCGAAGATCAGACGAAGGACTGTCCTGATTGTCTGAAACCTGAAGGATGACTAAATCTGCTTGCCTAGAATGCAGGACCCCAGAAATGATTCCAAGAGTAATTTGGCAGATGTCCTGTTGGAGCTAAAGGGACACAAGTTTCAGAGGCCCTTCCCCTGCAAATTTGCAGCAGACCATTGCCAACTTGACTTGCCCTGGATCACCTGCTGGTCTCTGTTGGAGTGAGTTCTAACCGCCAAGAACTGGCCCCCAGGTGCTCGACCCTTGGCTGGTGTTAGACTGTACTCCTACTGTCCTCAACTGCAAGTGCTGGAACTTAGAAGCACTTTACCAACTTTCTGCCTATAAAACATAGAAAGGATAGGAATGCATTGAGTCCCAGCCATCTATGTCGAATAGCTGGTCGGCCCCAGCTTGCTAGTTTTTCCCGCTGAAGGAGATATGATTCCCAGAAACGTTTCTAAGTCAGAACGTAGAGGGCTTCAATAGGACTCATGCCAAGCAGCATCCCATTGACGCCAAGGCATCCCTAGGCATGGACATGAGACTTAACCCACTGGGAGCATTCCTGCCTTTGGCAATGACCACACTAGGCCCTGCTTTTCTGCAAACTCACCATCATCAAGCCTCGCCTAACTTTCAACTTATAGATTGCCCCACTGCTGACTATTCGATGATCACTTTTTCTCCGTAAATGTCTCTAAGTCGGAAGGTGAACTTTCTACCGGGACAAATCTGGCCCCTATATCTGCTCTGTGCTCCATTGGGGTTAGTCTTAACTTTTGGCTTTGACCCAGTATAGCGTGACCAGCTAACCTCAGTTGATGCTTTGTACTTTTTAGCACTATTTTTTTTTAAACTTTAAAAATTCATATCTCCAGTTCTGCTTATTGGATCATTTGTCACTTTTGTGTCATTTTATTTAATGAAATGTTTTCTATTTTCTGAATTCCTTTGGGATTTTTCGTGTGTTTCGCTTTGATGTTATTACTGTTTGAGTGCTGCATTAATACTTCACACATTGTCTCTAAGTTAAGCCTGCCAGGTTTTAAATTATGTGTAATTTTATCTAAGGTTGGGCAAATGATCTCTCTAGTTTATCACAATGATGGATGCAATGGAAAATACTGCAAGCAATTTTTAAATATGATGTTAAACAGAAATTTACTGAGTTAATCAAAAGTGGAATCCTCTTCAGGGTGTTGGAATTTAAATTAGCCCAACCTAGAGTAGAATGTAATTTTCTTAATTTGCTTCACCAATGACTGAGACAATGCTTTGATCTAAACTATTTTTCCATCCATTCTTTGTAGACAGCTGAGCACAAAAAGATGATAGGAAATAATCTATTACTGGTGAATGGGGCAAGATCGGAATATCCATGTTGATGTGGAATTATGAATAGTAAATCTATCTTTTCCTACATGTACCTAATTTAAATATATTACAGTGGTTGACATTCTGCCTGTGATATTTTTGTAGGCCAATATTCTGACATACAATCTCACTCAAGTCAGTGGGCAATATATTGAGAAATCATGTAGCATCCCCCATACTGGGGGTCTCTCTTGGGTTCCCTCCGGAGGACTCAAAATTGTCCACAGAAATCCCAGAAACTAAATATTCAGCAGTGTGAGTCCTTGCAGCTAGACCTCATAATATCAATTATGAATGGAAGATGTTGGGAAAACATTTGCCTGTACTGCCATTTAAATGTGTAGGTACCCACACATCAGAATGAATCATTCTTTATTTGGCTAATCATGTTGACAAGCGGTGCTATCCAGCAGAAATTAGCACTGGCATCCTCTATTTGGTAATGTGCATTGACAGATTACACCACTGTTTAATTTGTAAAAGAATAAGTGCTAGGGCCCACAGTTTTGCTCAGAAGCCCTCGTCAGGTGCTATGGAAGGTTGAGGATGGTGAATATCAAGGCTGTATAGTCTCTTATCCCACCTCATGCCTCTTCCACCTCCAGACAGTCCCTGTCCCTTTAACTCACTCTTGCAGGTTCTTTTTTGTCCTTGCTTTGTCACTGTCTGCCCATCTCTCTTCCTGCTTTCCCCTCTTGTGTCTTTCTGTTTTTTGCTCTGGGTAAAAGTTTAATGAGGAAAAATGTGTGTGAGACCCCAAAAATGAGTGCTGGTGGGCCCCTCCTGCATTCACTGGATCAAATGAGGGCATTCAGTGTTCTCAGTTTTGCCTAGTGTGTTAGAGCTAATGCCAGTTGGCAAACCCAGCAGTACCCACCTCCCACTAATGTAATATGGCCTTTATGGTTATATTAGCCCCAAGTGTTGGACAGGTAGGGGAACTGACCTCGAGCCCAGCTCGTGTGCTCATGCAGATGTGGAGCATGTGACAATGAGATGTTAAGGTTATCCATTCAAACTATTTACTAAAATAACAACATTGAAATGTTATATTGTAAAATGATGGTTAACAATGTATTACTGTTACAAGACGTTCTTTTGTAACACAAATGAGAACCTCTTTCAGGTAGGTGTGTGGCAGAGGAGCTGATAATTCCAAATCTTACAAATGAAACAGGGTTTTGCAATATCTCGACTCCACCCTCTGGCTTTCTTCTACGCATCGGCCACTAGACCCCTCTAGTGTATAGCACTCGGTTCCTTTGTAGCAGGTATGTTTGTTGGAGTTGCACAGCTTTTTTCTCACAAAGTACATTCAATTCTCATAAGAACTGTGAAACTGCACAAAGTAACCAAAGTTCTAAGCAAGTGAGATGAATTTCTGGTCGGAAATTGGGGCTTTCACAAGCATTTTATACATGAGCGCTATTTGTACTGAGTCACTCGTGAGGAAATCCCAAACAAGGCATTCACTTAAGTTCAAAATGCCCTCATGTTACCAGGTACTCGAAAATCAAAACAAACTATGGGCTTGCAGACAAAACGTGGATGCACACTCATTATGGGCTACTTCATTATGCTGACTAGGTTCATCTCGACTGACCAAACGCTCCCTTTTCTGATTGCTGCTTCATCAGAATCAGAAATTCTGGGATCTTACTCCGTGATCACCACGTGCGAGTCCATGAGGGAACGAAGAAGATAAGCCTCATCCTGTCCAACGATGAGGTCTGAAAAGGCTTTACCTTTGCATGATGGAAGGAGGCGCAAGAGGAACATGGTCTATTATTCTACAATCTGCATCCCCAGAACCATGGCTCTGGTGCACTTGGATCCGCACATCTCTTTCCTGGCAGTGGGCATCTTGGACTTTTTGTGAAATGCACATATGGGCATATTGCAGAAGAGACATTCTGCAAGCCTCGGGGGGAGGGGTGGACCATTCCTCCAGGGAGACCTGAAACCCCTCACACCAGTTCAAGAGGAGCTGGCCAAGCACGTTATACTCCAAACTGGCGGCAGGCAAACAAGTGCAAGAACAAAAACAGAGACAAAAAATTGAGAGTAGTGCCAAGTGCAGCCAGAACCCGTGCATCCTTCAGCTTCGCATTTCTTCGATAAATCAGCGTGCAGTTATTGTAGATAAATGAGCAAAGCCTCTCGATACATATTTCCGACTTGCGAAAGCCAGACTGCAGCCTTTCGTATTTCTGGACTGCAAAATCCTCCTTTCCATGGTGTGCTGCTTTATGCATTCACCGTTTTCCTGCCATTTTCATTCGCATTTCCTGCTATGTTTTTATTCCTCCATCTGCTGCACTTTTACGGTATTCTGGGCACGTGCGCTCCCTAACTGCACGCTTGTCCGCTGTGTGTGCATGCCCGTGCCCAAACAACCCTACTTTTCTCGCCGCCACTTTGCTGTTGCTTGATGGTACCTCCCCTGTGGTTGTGTGCTTTCTTCTGCCCAGGCACAAGCACAGTGCATTTCCATTTCCAATCCATCATTCTCTTGGCAGTATCACTCCCAGCCCTCTCTCTGTACAAGACTCCCATCCCATTAAGCCACCGAGCGTCAATGAGAAGGTGCAGTGACTCACAGGGACGACCTTGAGCGTTCCTCCTCCTGCTCACCCAGCCTCTCTCTAGCTGCAGTCTCCCACCGTCTTCAGAAGCTGCACCTCTTCTCCTCTGAAGCACTGTCCATCCACAACAGGAAGCACGCAAGGACTGCAGCTCAGACCACCCTACTCTCTGCGGCCCTGGCCAACATTCACCGCTCACACGAAGGAGCCGGGGCAAGCCTCCTAGGACTGCATCGAGGTTCTCTTAATGGCATGCACTTTACTTTCCCTCTCCATGACCCCAAATGCCATGGAGCGACAACTTTTGTTCATTTCCATTTACCAACTGCCCAGAAACATTTTGGGCTGTGGTGAATAAAGTGAGCTTTCTAGACAGTCACCACACCTTCGTTCGATTACGACTCGAACCCCTATTTTTCAACATTATGTCAAAATATGTTGTTCAAGTCCAGAGGTTTTATTTCATGCATGTAAGAGGAACCCATGTATAGAAAATATATATGCCTTTGAATGTATCAAATATTCACAAGGATTCTGGACTGGAGGTGGATAGATTATACAGATTAAACAGGAGCTCTTTCACTTGTTTCAGAGATTACAAATGTCTTCAGGGACCAGATGCTAGATTTAAGATTTAAAATATTGTGACAACAAAAATGCACCTTTAGAAAATGTTTTAAAACTCCTCCAGTATCAGCAAGACACATTCATACCCCTCTATATTGTAAAATGTTGTTTGCCCCCATTCAGGATTCTGAGTTTTGCCACTAAATTTTACATATGTAAAGTGTTTTCTTTTCAAAAGCACCAGAAAATAACCTGTCAAAATGTGAAAAGGGGAAACTTCTCGAAAAGAGTAAAGCATGCTCAAATGAATGCGGAAACTCCAATCACACGGTTATGCAAAACAGCTTGTATTTCTAAAATTGCCAAGACAGACTTTGATTACTTTTCTTGCTTTCATCTATCATGTTACTGGTAGCATGACAACTTCTTACCTTTTGCGAATTCTCATCTCTCACCTTTTGGGCCACATGTATGGCAGGTTTTAGCAGTCGCAAACAGGAGAATCAGTCCATTTGCAACCGCTAAAGAGTCGTGTGGCATGTGCTACCTCTCCTTTGCAAGTCGTAACCTATTACCGACTCACAAAATAGGGTTTGCGAGTCGGTCTCAGGAAGGGGCGTTTCAAGGGCGTCCCTTCCTAATGCAAGTCGCAGGGGCTTGTATGAATGCTTTGCAACCGGAATGCGGTCACAAAACAGTCATATTTTACCGACTCCGTGAAGCAGGTGGTAACCCATACACAAAGCGAAGGGATCACCAAGGGACCCCTTCCTCTTTCTGAATTGATAAAGATGTATCTAGCGCATTGGTGCCAACCTTTTTTTAAGCGCGGGCAGTGGTCTCACAGACCGCTGCCTAATCTTAAAAGATGAAAAGATAGCTTTTCATTTTTATTTTTGAAAAGCTTCCATTTTCATTTATTGAAAACGAGTTGCATTTAAATAAAAAAATGCTTTATTTAAAAAATATCATCAGGACAATATTTTTTAAATGATGTTAAGACACAATATATTTGTGAGACAATATATTTTGACAGAATTAGGGTTCTTCTGTCATAAATGTTGATTGAATCCTGTTCTTAAAATCAAGATATTAAACGTATCACCATTGCCACTTCCATGGTCCCAAAACCAATAGCTGTTTTAACTAAAGAAACGAGGATTTGCACACAATTCCAGTCTTCCATAAGAGTTTCATACTGCCCAATAATTACAGATTGTATTTTTAGTATTTAGATTCCTGTGGACGGTCAAGTACATTACTCCCTCCCACAGTTTAGAACTCTGATACTCTCAGTTTTGGTTTCTTAGATGTCAGCAATGATCTCCTGGCAAGCTTAGAAAATTCAAAACTGATCTTTTTCCCTTAAAATCAGTTTTTCACTCCACACAGTGTGTGATGAGGTATTCATTTCACATCATTCACACGCTTATCATACTTTGATTACCTGCCGCTGCCAGATGAGAGTGCCAAGAAAGTATTCTATCTCTAGCCTACCCTGCTTTTCAGAGTCAGTTTCTTCTCCACCTGATAAATTCTGTTAGCCTCAAAAGTTTACATTTGTAATTGGGCACCAACTGATAGTGTTACCTAGCTTTGATATTACCCGCTTGCTGGACTTCATGTGTTCCTCACTATCCTATAGGCAATTTAAAACACATTTTTAATTAACTTTTCCAAAAGTTTCTGCCTTGTCTCCCTATTCTTCCTCCTTTTCTATGAAGGATGTTCAACTTATGGGCATACAGTTCTTAGCATTTCATGTAAAAACATAGACAGAAACTACAGACTAGCAAAAGCTTATATTCAAAAAAGAAAAATGTCTGAATATCTACCACACATGAGCATCTTCAGACCATTATTTTAGCTTAATTACTTAAATAAATCCAGACTATCTTCTCTTCTACTGTTGTTGTCCTTAGTTACTGTATCACTCTGACGCCAGTCCTAGCACATTTGAGGGCACTGAGTGCTTAATACTGAGTTTAGAGGGGAAATCTAAATGTATTCAGGGAGATACTTATGTTTGCCCAATATTTCAGCAGTTAACCCACTGAAAAGGATTAGTGGTTGACAATATTTTTGTAGAATCTTCATTTAATACAATTACGGACTACGGTCCTTATTACGAGCGTCCTTCTTATTCCAATGGGGCCAAGCACTGGCCCAATTGTTCTAGCAGTTTTTACGTTCACACAGAGATTTCAGCTGCTGAAAATGTCTGGGTGAAAGTCCAGGGAAAAATTAGGAATTATTTGAGGAATGTAACATGGAATTACAAATTCTCCTGATAATTCTTCAAGGCATATTTACAATAAACTGGTTGAGCACAGTATTATTCCAAAATTGGTAATGCTGTGCTCCAACAGTTTTAAAATGCAGTGATGCGCTGCATTTACAAAAATACTGCACACCTCTGCATTTCCTCTAGCACTGGTGCTTAAAAAGCTGCCTAGCACCAGCGCTGGCACCCCTGCGCCATTTTCCTAGGGTGCCTGTGCTGCAGGGGCGATTCTTTATGTGCAGGAAGGGACACCCTCCTGTACATAAACAATCTTTAGAGGCAATTTGCTCTATCCATGTGTGCTGCAGAATGCAGCATACGAGGAAAGAGCAATATACGAGGAGAAATAAAACATTTCTCCTCGTATAGCCTGTTGAAGACCAGGTATTTCCTGGTCTTATTTTTGGCACTGCACCATACCTTGAAAATATGGGGCAACGTAAAAAAGCAATGAGTGTTGCGGTGGAAAGCCCACTCCAACACCCATTGCAAACTCCTTTCAGGCTAAGTGCCGCGTGAACAGGGGCACTATTTACACTGCGGAGTTAAGCCACAATAAGTGGCTTGATGCCCCCTTGTAAATAAGGGGAATCCGTTAACACCACCAGAACTTCAAAATAAGTGCTGTTCTGGTGGCGTTAACGTCTTGTACATAAGCCCCTTCATTTCTTAGTGGACTAATGGTACAGCTCCTTATTGTTTGGATATGGCCCAACCTTAGCGTTACGGGTACTCCAGTTATTTGTAACTACAAGAAAGGAGAAAAAAAAAAGCATTTTACGGTCCACTGATAAAGAGAGGCTATATGGTATAGATAAACAGCTGCAGCTGATATAGCGACCAAGCAAATAGTTCATTTCCAAAATGTATTCATTTGTTTGACTAGAACATTGCACCTCAATGTAGACTACAATGAGTCAATAGCTCTGTTTTTCCCTCTACTCTTATGAGGAACATCTACATATATTCTGAGATGCAAGGAAGCTTGGCTGTAATGCCTAGTCTAACTCTATGCTCATTGAACTTTGCTCTTGTAGTGATTAACAGAAAGGCATATTTATTTGAAGACTCTGAGGGGTGTTTCTAGCTCAAACAGATGAAAAGTTACTATAACGTGCCACACTGGGGCAGCATAGTGGCAGACACTTTGGAGAGGTGGACTAGTAAACTTTCAAATGCTGATTATTTATGGACAACAGAAAAGGAGCTGTTTTTGTGAAAGGGGTATTTAGTCATTTAAATGTTATTCAAAATGGGAATGACCAAGGATTTCTTCTTTGCCTTGAAAATGGTTTGCTTCATTGTGTGAGCGAATTCATGTCACACCACGGAAGAGGGCACTGAACGGCATAGTAAAAAAAATACATTTGAAGCTCCTTTGGCGCCTCTTAGAGATGTACATATGTAATATACACATTACAGGGTTCTGCAAGGCTGTTTCTTAATGGAAGCAGGTGCTTCAAGAAACTCATAACATGGATGGAGTAAAATCAAAGCTTAAGGACAATACGAAAAGAAAACTGGGCGGGTGGGGGGAAAAAACTGTAGAAGACAGTGAGAAAATAGCAATTGCGTGTTTACTAACAACCCAAAATTTCATTTTAAGTCAAAGGAAAACATATGGCTTCATTCAGACTAAATCACGACTAATAGAAGTTTTGTATCTTTAAAATCTTGTCTATGGCATTTTGACCCTTTTATCAATGTGGCCGTCTCATCAGCATGAGAAGATATGCAGGAAACCTATGAGGGATCATAATTATGGGAGGGCGTAACTCGCATAATTCAGTGTAACAAAACCACACAGAGTTAGCAAAGAATTCTGTGAATTTGCGCATAATTAAGCAAGAATAGTCATTCTGCATTTAACACTATTTCATAGAGGAAAAATGCCGCCCGTGTTTTTAAAATAGGCGTGAGAATACATCTTGCGCTAAGAAATAGTGCTAAATGCAGCAGAGCATGAGCAGCAAGTGTAAGCAGCTCCTCTTGCCAGCTAAATGAGCTCATGTGATAGGAACCTCCCCCACCTAAATTAGTCTTAATTATGCAAGCAGGAGTAATCGCGTTATTATCGGTAATTCTGTGTCAAAGAGTAATGCAGAATTACCGAAATTACTCCAAATGCTCCTGCGTAATTGAAATTCCGCCCGGGCATAATCATAATGACCAGAGTCATCTTGCGAGAACCGAGGGCATTAATAATGCCAGTGATCCCCGAACAGTTATTCAGTTACGTAACTAGTGTGCAAAATTGTTTTGAGGTACAACAGAATTGTTTGCCACTGAGAAGTTAATGAAAATATTATACTCGTGGGTGGGAGTGACCTAATGATAAATAATGAGAATGCGTCAGAAAATAACACAATAATGATATATAAGGTTGGTCAACCATGGGATAAGATGTATGCCAGAACATGAGTACGTGAAGCGTTCTAGGTGTGATACGTCCCAGTGCAGAAGGCTGGTGGAGCGGGAAAGCCTTCTAAATTAGTCAGCTTAGGTCCAGGCACATGGCGTGATGTGCAGTCGTTGAAGAAAAAAGGAAGACGCAAGCGACTACATATTAGAGTGCAGAAAGCGAGAAGGGAGGAAGACCTTCTGGTCACGCCCAAGAACTATAATTGCTGTACCCAGGGAGATATCAAAGGGCAGATGCCTCATCTCCAGAAAGGCCACAGTCGGCTGTGAATGGTGGAAGGGCGCGTTAAGAAGACCGCCACTGACCCTTATCACAATCTGATCTATTAAGCGTGCGCAAGTTGAAAGAGTAAATATGGCCGCTTCAAAGGAGAGACATGGAATGTAATGTGCGTTTCAAAAGAGTGCGACCATCCGTGTCAAGGGGTGGTTCGCTCAATCAGACAGATGTGAAGACTGGGAGAGATGAATGGAAAGTGGAGGAAGGGTCTAGTCACAGAGCCCTCTCAGGTAAAAAAAAGTGCATGGGCTATGTTAAGCACAACAGAATTAAAGAAAATAATGCCAGTCATGGAGACAAAACATGTACATATCAGATTCACATGGTACCGTGATATAAGCACAATCTCCTTTGAAGGGTAAAAAAATGTTGTACACAGAATGAGTCAATACAAAGGAAGTGTAATACATAAAGAACCGGATATCATCTGTCTAAAATAAGTAAATAGTATTGTAATTTCAGTTGAAATCCCATAGTTTCAAGGGCCCAAACGAGTGGTCCCATTTTATCATAAAATAAACCAATGTAATCCAGCAGGATCAGTCAATCCAGTCTTTTTAGTTAGCCATTTACTGATGAGATCTAACTCCACCGCTCCTCTGTGGTGTTGAGTCCTTTTGCATTCCCCCATTCCCTTGCACTCTAGTCACTGTAGAATTAGAGCGAATTAGAGAGATCACCCCTAGCAAACGTGTAACGTCAGTGACTTGCCACCTTATGCCATCTGCAGAGTGGTTCTCTTCAGGTAAGTGGAAGGCCAAGGGGGCATAAGTACTCAACACCTGATGTGACTATGATGCTGTACAATCTTGGCCTTCACTTGATGCAATTTTGTCCTACAAAGATAAGTTGACAGGGGACACCAAATACTGTAGACTACAATGGAAAAGTTACAATTAGTGAGGGATCTCAGCTCGACCTGCGTGGTGATGTGGACATATTGTTTCTAACTGAGAGTAAATTAAGATCCTGCATGGTTACCACATTTGTAATCTCCAACTACTAGAGACAGTCCCCAGCTACTTCTCAATGTGTTGCTGACTTGAGTCTTTCTACCTCCTGAGTTGACAATATGTCCATGATGTTCTTACCTCTCCAAAGAGTGGCATCTGAAATGATACATCAATGTTCTGTAGGGTATGCCAGTGTTTCTTTATTGACCCATCTATGCCATTATTGTGTGGACAGAAACTAGTCACACACACCAATTTTTAAGAAGACTCTAGCTGTGGGTTTCAACACCTAAAGGAGGGTAATAATTTGGTGTACAGAGAAGATGATATTGGCAGGCTTTAGAGCCACTACGCATCAGCCATGCACCCTCAACTCCAGGCCCTAGAAGACTGAGCTTCTGTAAGCAGGGAATTACAGAACATGCCTGTTTTGCAGCAGGGTGCACATGCTAATAGAAACAGCTGTTAACCCCTTCAGTGCCACGCCCTTTCCCCGCCCTGTGACGGGCGTTACATTAGCGGGCGGGGTTCATGACGAGATAGTCTCGTCATGGGCACAGCGCAACCGTGCTCCATGACGAGACTATCTCGTCATGGGCACTGAAGAGGTTAAATCTTCCTCCTTTCATTTAAGCTTGCCTTGCAAGTTCACACTTTAAAAAGCTTGCAAAGTTTAAAGCCATGCCAAATTATGTAGCGGGGACTCTACAGCTTCACACATCCTGCACTTTGTAACTCTGGCAACTGACTCTAGAAATGCTTCTGCTTGTATCAAAGGAAAGACATTAAACTGGTAGCTTTCATAGAGAAACTAATCCAGGTGTGATGTGCATCTCTCCAATGATTGATCTATTCACCGTTGATTTTGGTGATGTCCATCCAAACCAGTAATGACGGACAGTCCATTCCTATGGCAAATACCAAATGCATGTCTAATTTTTTAACATAAACATTTTAACTGTATTTGATGGTCTTTTGCCCTGCGAATTTGTCTATGCACTTTACTTAGCATGTTTACCTCACCAATAAAAATGTATCACCTTAATTACTTCCCACGAATACAAATTCTATCACTCCAAGAGGTCCCAATGATTTGGGCTCTTTTAAGAGATGGCTGTCTTTGTCGAACAAAAATAACTTACAGAGGCAATGTCTTTGGAATATGACAGTATTGGAAGCATCTGCTTGGAATAAATGAAGTTGGCGCCTTTCTGTGGAAATTTCCATAAGTACATGTAATGCTAATGATCAAATTCTGGTGAGAAAACCTGCTGTAAAGGGCTGCAGATGGTCTAAAAAGATCACGGAGAGAGCTTCTTTTCTTCTGCATGATAACTTTTCAAGAAATGTGGAAGAAAATAGGATTTTGAAGCAGTACTAAAAAGTTAACTTAAATTCCTAAAAGGGATAGAAGCTTATGAGGGCTTATGAATTATTCATTTTACAGCCCTGCTACTTAATCAGGCATCAAAAAAGGAGAGCAGCCATTTCTCTTTCCCTTGGACAAGTAAAAGCTGTATTTTTATCATAAAAAGCAAGATACACCCCTTGAGAAGTGATTGTAATAGCATGACTCCCACAGAGACAGGCAGGAATGATTTGAGTGGACAATCTCCACTACGAAACATTTCAGTGCTATCCCAAAAAAAGGCCAATTTTCTATCTTGCATTGTTCGGTAAGATGTCAAGAGCTGAAGCTGAAACTTTTACATCTGATTCACTAAATTGAAATCTTGTGACCAGACAGATGTCTCACCTCTAATTTCATGATAATTAGTGAAGCTCACTTTCTCTGGTTACTGTGTCCATTCCTGCTCTGACACTTGTCATTATTCCACAGGTAGAAACTATGGTCACTGGGTAGAGTGAGTGGGCAGTGCTCTACTTGCTTGACTTTGGGAATCTTCTTCAGCAGGCAGCACGGCAGCAGGCATTGGGTGGTGTCGGTAAGCAGTCACAGAATATGCCACTGGTTCATTGGCCTTCAGGTAGAATCTTCAGCAGGCAGAAAGGCAGCAGGCCTAAGCCTGGTTGCAGCTGGTACGAAAATGGGCCACAGTGGTTGCTTTCCGCATTCTGAGGATTAGTAAAGCAGTTTTACTAGGAAATTGATAGGCATCACCACGTTGTTTAACCCCTCCCCTGCTCATGACGGAACCACTCCGTCATGAGCCACGGTCGCCGTGTGCTCATGACGGAGTGGTTCCGTCATGCCGCGGCCATTGGCGGCCGCTCCGCCCACGCGGTGCTAATTCCCCGCCTGTGCGGGCGATTAGCGCATTGGGCGGAGTCATGACGGAACCACTCCGTCATGAGCACAGCTCAACCGTGGCTCATGACGGAGTGGCTCCGTCATGAGCACAGCGCCACCGCGCTGCGCCCAAACCCTTCCCCAGCGCTGCGGCGGAATTGCCGCCGCAGCGAAGGGGTTAATACACGAGATACATCTTTGTATGGGATGTATCTGTTCCTGGGAATTGAGCACAGTGTAAAATTAGCAGTGATGTTTTTCCAAATACTGAGCAGGAACCAGATAGTGGTGAATTTAAGTGTGTTTGCTTCTACCAGAGGTTGGCATTAAGGATACTACTCTGTTGCTTACTGCCTTAATGGCATCTTGTGAATCAGCCCATGAAACCAGACACTTTTAGAGGAGCACCAGATTTAATTCTCCATAGAGCCATAGATATACAATTGAAGCCAAAGTTCCACTGTGCAATATTTACAAGCAAATCTATCTCTGGTTACCACTCTCGTGTGGCATCTAGCACAAAGCAGCTAATGTGGACTACTGCAGATCTGTGCCCCGACATCACGCAAGGATTATTGCACCACAGATTCACCACTGTCTTCTGGTTGAGAGGATTTAAATTAGATAATGTTACGTGGCATCAGAAGCATTGTTGAGTCACCACTAAACTATTTTAGACACTAAATGTAACAATTTAAATAAAGCATTTGGAATAAGAATTATAGACATGGGCATCTCATACCCTTCTCCACACAGCGATAATGAGGACAGTCCAATTCGTAATTTATATTGACACAAGAGGGTTCAAAGAGGGTGGAGGGATGAGTTTCCTCAAAATAATATCTGGAGTGGTCATAGATCGAGTGAGACTGCAAAAGGCTAGTAAAATAACTTTGACTTGAGCACACAAGTAACCAGAATGGCACAAAGAAGAGTGGAACACCTGGGGTCTGCAGAGAGTTGATATTGCTTGCTGACTACAGAAACACTAAAGTGACTTACAGAGCACCGAAAAATGAAATCAGGGATTAGGTCTTTTGGGAATCCTTTATCTTTTGTTTTTATCAGGTTCAGCAACACTCCTGCACTTCATGAGTGGTTGGGTACTGTTTTAATTTTTACTTGTGTTATGTTACGTTATGTTATAAATACTTAGAGTGCACAAATACCTATAGGTATCTTGGATCTAGCTTTGCTGAACCAAAGGAGGCGACCTAACAGTTGGTGAAAAGCCAAGTTTTCAATGCTTTCTTGAAAGTAATGAGGCTGGGCATGGTTTTGATGTGTAAAGGTAGTGAATTCCAGATTTTAGCTGTACATAACACAAAACTTCTTCCTCGACAAGAAGAATGTTTGAAATTAGGAGGTTTGTGTCTTTTTGCTCCCGCTGAACGCAAACTTCTAGGTGGCTCGTACCTGCTGAAACTCTTAATAACTATTATCTCTAATACCCTTCTATTGCTCACGTAGATGGAGGGTTATGTGCCTTCTCACCAAAGAAGACCCTGTAAGTCCACCTATATGGGAAGTGATAGCCAATGCATCAAGCACAGCACACACTCACATGTCCTGATGGACCTCTAACAATGCGCATGTCTTATTTGTGAATGTAGTGCATAGCATCCGTTGACTCTAGCAAACAACTGCACATAAGACACAGCATAGATATGTAGTATAGATTGTGTGGGTCATACCCAAAGTTGTACTTGTTCTTGATGGGTTTCATGTTACCAAACCGACCAGTGTGTAGAGACTGTGGTGATCTGCTATTTTAGAGACAGGGGTATCCAATACCACACCCAAATATTGGTCTGGGTTTTTGAACACAAGTCAATCTTTGACACTGGATTCCATTAATGTAAGGGTCAGTCAGTCAGTCAAAAAACAACTTTATTTGGCTTATCACAACCATAAAGCACACAATAATTTATTTATGACAATCAAAATTTAAAAGCAAAGGGTTTCCGATAAAAAAATGTTTGAAATATTTAAAATTTTTATAAAATTTCCAGTCCTGTACCAACCCCAATCATTTATTCTTTGTCCGCTTTCTGTAGGAGGTTGTCCACCAGTGTCATGAATTTTACGCCACGGCAAATGTAAGGGTCAACAATTAGAAATCCAACCAAGCAGTAATTAAGTATTCAGAGAAGGCATGCAACACATGTGAGCACCCAGATAAAGTGTGGTATCAACAAGCACACACAAATGTTAATTATTGATTGAGGAGGTGACAAGTAACCTAGGATCATCCCTCAATATGGATGAAGGATTCCAGGCATGCATCCACAAGCAGTGACGGGTACTAATACCTGCTGGAGATCTATGATTGATATCAAAAGAGGTATGTAATATTCAATATTCAGTATATCAAACTTGAAGTCTAGCGACCCCATGAAGCAATAGTGGTAACCACTACTGTTGGACAGGCGATAATTCTATATGACCCCTGTTGGGTAGGAAATATTTCTGATGCACTCTGACTAGTCTTTATAATAAGAGGTATTAAATATACATTTTGTAGAATATAAAACATGTCTAGCTCTTCCGAAAAGCAATAATATTCATGGTATTACGAAGAAATGCTTCGGAAAATAATAACTACTGTGTGAAACCTATTATTTACCCTGCAATCTCCAAAAGACCTTTACAAAAAATATGTGAAATTGCACCACATTATTGCACCAAATTATTATGTCACTTCTGTTTGTTTCTCTCTTTTCTTTTCCTCTGTTGTGTGTTTTACAGCCTTGAGAAACCTACATTTGTGTCAGCTTTGTCATCTTAAAATAATAGCCCAGCAGAATGAATGACTGCTTTACATTGACCTATGAATTTTCTATTTCCACATTGACTGTACTAATAAATTATTATAATCCTTGCATTGTTTAGTTGCTAATGCATTTGTTTGTTCATTATTGAACTGTGCATGCAATATGACTAATTGAAATGTGATAATACACTTCAAATCTCAAAGAGAGCTGCGAATCTGGTCTCAAACTCAACTTCAACCCACTACTCTTCCCAGATGACAAACCATGCAAACTTTCTGAGATTCACCCTCAATACAGACCTCTGGTTCAAGCTGCATTTTGGCTGGAAGACCAAGACAGCTTTGTTCCAACTATATCTCTTGCAGAAAGTGAAGCTATTTCTCCTAGAATATGACTTTAGAACAACTGTGCAAGGTTTAGTCCTCTCCCCTCCAGACGGAGGAAATGCAATCAGCAATGGCTACTCAATGTAAACTTAACAGCCCTGAAAGGCATCCTGCACACACTGGTTGGCTCATCAAGATCTCAAATAAATGGTCCACACACCCCACCATTATAAGAGCTTCAGTGCCCCTCCCCTCTTCAGCCCTTCAACATCAACTGCATGAACTAAAGAGCCCTTAAAAACAAAACACCAGCCTACCTGGAAAATTAATTAGCCATATTTGGGAGACAACACGAGACCAGGAGCCTCAGCATAGCCAAAGTAGAGCTAAAACATTAAGGAGTAAAATAGAAGGCAAGCTTTCTCTGTTCATGCTGTTCATGATCCCAAGATCAGAAACAGCATTTCTATCTACTCTCCTACAGTTCACACAAAGTTAAAGCACGCCTGTTCACACTGGACAGGGCATTGTATCAGGGAACAAAAGACTACATAATTAATGATAGCACTTATAAGGCACACACCACCTTTGACAAGTTCACTTGGTGGAGGTCTTCCTGGTAGATCCAGCAGTGCTAATATTTCATAAATCGTTCATGGTGCTCTGATCAGTTTGCGAGGGAATTCCACAGTGGTCTGATAAACAAATAGACATTCAGGGCAAGATTTAGAATACAGCGGACAGGTTACTCTGTCACAAATGTAATGGATATCCCGTCCGCCAAATTACAAATGTCATTGCATATAATGCACTTGTAATATGGCGGACGGCATAGCCATCACATCTGTGACAGTGTGACTCATCCGCTGAACTCTCAAGCAAAGGTGTGACTCCTCCGATGGAGCGGAGGAGCGTTGCTCCACTGAAATACACCCAGAGGGAAAAATAAAATGGCAATTGTTAGACCTGACCCTATTGACAGCTTTATCCCTATACTTTTTGCCTTTTGCCTCCCATTTTTCTAACACTGCTTTTGTTGGCTATAGTATTCTGGGCACTTTACCACTGCTGATCAGTGTTGAAGTGCATATGCTCTCTGTATAAATTATGATATGAACCCATGATTGGCACAGTTGCTTTATGGTTAAGTCCCTAATAAAGTGCACAGTGTGTGCCAGGGCCTGTAAATCAAATGCTACTTGAGGGCTTGCAGCACTAGTTGTGCCACTCATATAAGTAGCCCTGTAAATGTGTCTCAGACCCTCGCAAGTGCCCCCACTTGCCAGGCACAAACCTTCCCTTTCTTTACATGTAAGGCACCCCTAAGGTAGGCCCAAGGTACCCCATAGGCAGTGTGCAGTGTATGTGAAAGGAAGGATATGTACCGGTGTGTGTGAAATGTCCTGATAGTAAAATACTGTGTATTTTGATTTTCATTATTGAAAGGCTGTCTGTCCCATAGTCTTATCATTGGTGCTGTGCTGTAACATTTCACATGTGTAGCTTTCCATAGGGACAAGATAGAAAAATGGAGTTTGGGCTCTCTCACTTCAGAATATATTAACGCACCTTCTGGTAAAGGTGTTTTTAAAATTCTGTGACAATGACAATTTGGGGTACAAGAAATGGACTTAAACCCCCAGGACTTTAGATTACGTCAAGAAACAAGAGGACCCTGCCAAGAAGAAGAGCGGAAGGACTGTCTGAGGAGTGCTACCTTTTCTGTGGGAGTGGTAGGTTGGCCTGCAGTTGCTGCTTCTGTCTGTGGTGGAGGAAAAAGACTGATTCCTTTTGCCCTGCTGTGGCATCCTGCTTGTGAAGAATCTCCATGGGCTTGTCTGTTCATGCCTCCTGATGGAAGTCTCAGGGAGATAAAAGACTTCAGAGAAAGATCCTTGCTGGATTTAAAGAGAACCTGCCTGAAATTAGAGCTGGAGAAGCAGCGTGAGGAGCGCTGCCCCTGATGTGTGTGGTGTAGGATGGCCTGCATTGGCTGCTCTGCCTGGTGCGGGAGAAGAACTGGACTGTTCTTTATCTCTTTGACAAGGAAAGCCTGCCTGTCTTTTTCATCACTGGGGAGGCTCTCTAGCGCGCCATTAATTGCAATTCGCCATGTGCGCTGCCGCTGAGCCTCCTGTGTAACTGAATTCTGGGCTGAGCCCCCACTTACTTCATGATAAGCCCAAAGGGTTTGCTGATTCCGAGAGCGGATGCTGGTCAGCTGAGCGAGCACCGCACTAACACCAGGCATTGCCTGATAACCAGCCCCAAAGCAACTGGAGGAGGAACCACTGCACATCGTGGCCCCGCCCTGAGTGAGACGCCGCACCGAGTGCCCCTGCACCTCTGTGGTGGAAGCCGACAGCCAGGAGGTGCGGGGACACTGCATCGAGTACAAGGGAGCTACAAGAGAAACTAGCCCCACCCTAGGGTTGTCAGAGCAGTCCTAGTGTTGGACGAGGCTGGCCAGCATGCCAGCAGATAGGACGCTGCATGCTCACGTGGAGCCATCGGTAGTTGCACCAGAGAACGCAGTCAGCAAGGGCAGTCCCGTGAAGCCGACACCGTAGCACTCACGAGAGCAGGTACTGCGCCCCCTACGAGAGAGCTGAAAGAGAGCATGGAGCTCCTCTCAGCTGTTCACTGGCTTCCCATGGTTGGGGCTTCCTGACGTGTATTATGAAACGTGGGCCCCGCTGAGAGAGGCCTGATGGCATTGTGGATGCTAGGAATACCCGCAGCTGCGCCGCTCACGTGCAGGCAGCTGCTTTAACCTTGGGGGCATTGATTGATATTATCCCATTGCTGGTAGTAGGTGCGTGCGTGTTCCTCCAACCTACGTTCTGGGTTTGAATGCAATTGAACGATTTATGTATGGTCTCCACTGGCCTTTCAAACCCTGACCTTATACAACTTTGATTTTTGTATGCCACAAAGGTGCTTCACATATGATACAAAGAGTTTGATGGCCTAATTTCATGGGTTATGCCAGTTACACCTGACCATGATAGAGGGACGAATATCCCTCTCAGAAACTGCACCATATGTACAGTGAGGGTGCACTAAATGTGGTGTCATATATTTTCACAATGTTTCTAGGACATATGCAACTTCTAGTTATCTACTTCAGTGCCGTACATGTATTAAGACAATTGCCTAGTTGGCAAATTAATAGTGATATTATGTGATTGTGGTCTAATGCTTTTAATGTATAATACAAAGAATATTTTTATATAACCTTGTGTTTACAAATTGCCTCTGGGATAAGCCTGACTGCTCTGCTACAAAGGGGGTGAACAGGGGTTATATTGTGTGTGTAACTTCCTTACCCAGACTAGAGTGGTGGGTTCTGCCTGGCTCAGGTGCATACACTAGCCAACCAGAAACACAATTTCCAACAGTAATGAAGTTACTTTATTATCATTTTATATTTCTTCACCCCGCCCTGAATGGAGCTTCCTTCTAGAGAAGGGATGCACGGAAAAGACCACAGTGCATGGAGATGGGTTCTGCTCATGCTGTGCTTTGAGGAGCCCTTGTGTGCATGGGACTGGTTCTAAGAGTAAAGTGACATGAAAAGACCTCTCAGGTATTAACCTGGGCTCGGCTGATAAAGTATAGTGAACATGATGCTGAGGAGAAAATTCTAGCAGTGAGGCAGTTTCTAAGGGGGCGGTGTAATGCAGGAAAATGTAGGCGGCACTAGTGATGTAGTGTTGAGGAAAACTCCAAGGTGTTTCCACACGTTAAATAAATGCAGCAGATTTTCCACGAAAAGCAAATGTAGGCCAAGCGGAACTAAAAGAGCTTAAAGATTTTCTTTAACGCTGATCAGCAGAAATTCTGTCTTTGTAGCTTGCAGGCACAGCTAGTTAGATATTCCTCAATCGGTGCTCAATCCCAGGACAGCAAACAGCCAACTGGGAAATGTAATCAACATTATGAGCTACTGTAAACCCATCCTTTACAAAAACAAGCGTTCAAAGGATTGAGAGAAGGGAGACATGCATGCTAATACAGCACCAGTAAGCCTGCATCCTGGGGTGAAAGGATTAACTAACCAGTCACAGGAACATACATTCATGCACGATAACATCCATGACTGTCATGGGCTGGGATATTTAAGATGGTTCCAGGCTGTTATTGGCATCTTCATGTGGATTAAGAGATCTCCATTAGGTAGTACTGTTATTTGTGACGAAGCTGTTGTTTGTCATGTGACTCAACATAATCTAAGGCTTTATAATGTGAATGTAGGTTCATAATGTAGACACTTACGGCTTAATTTCGATTGCCGTACTCATGATGGCGGTCTGACCAGTGCGGCCCGCTCGCAGTATTATTAATGCAGCTGTCGGACCGCCAGCAGCCTGCTACGACACTTCCGGCATCACCAGGATCATGCGATGCTTGAAATGAGGAGGGATGGAGACGGTGCTGATCCTGGAACTGCCGTCCATGTTACAACATGCCCTTCCATAAGCCTTCTCCTGGCAGTGCTCCTACCATGAAAAAAGCTGGTGAAAGGGCAAGAAGGGGGCTCCTGGGAAAATTTACTAATGGAGGTGGGAGCTCGTGGCACATAATGTGCCCCACCCCCTATCAGTACCAAAAAATACATCTAAAAAATTAATTTAGCAGGCGAAAAATCCTGCAAATAAGAGGTTTATGAGATTTTATTTTAGCAAAATATGAGAAACCTACTTAATAATTTCTCCCCTAATATTGCCTGCATAACCCTTTGTAAAATTACTTTTTGCACGTTGTTTTTGCAGGCCTATATATACAAAGGTGTGGTACTCGCAACATTTTGAATTAGGAATTTTATAGGAAGTGTTACAATTTTGCACACAGATGGAATCCTCTTGAGTGACTGTATCAGATGAAATGTTAAATCTTAATGTCCTAGATTCATCTGGAGATCCTGTATTACCAGACTTATTAGCCAGCACGGGAGCCTCTGAGGAAGGGCAGCTGTCAGAAACATTCAAGATAGACACATGGATGTAAAGATCAGCGGTGCGTCTAAGATATTCATGAACAGAGTCAAAGCTTTAGCAATGCGGCGCCCTGGATTCCATTTCATCCTCCCCTCGGCCACGAAGCCTAGTGTGAGGCTTCATCTGACTGAATGCCTGGGAGGGGTCTTCTCATCATGAGGATTCCAGTACTCCTATAGGCAGACATTGCACAGCTCCATCTGGAGTATTCATTCACAGGCACCATTGAGGAGTGTGGCTCAATGGTGGAGGAGTGTGGCTCAATGGTTAGAGCGGCAGACCCTGAAGCAGAGTTCTGGCCAGGGACCAGGGTTCGATTCCCGCCTTGGCGGGGCTCGGGCTCAATTTCCTCGGACCTGTCTATTCTCGCCTCGGTGCCTCTTCTAATCACGGGCCCCACGCTGCAACTCTGGGCAATAGCTTGCTTAGCCACCACACCGGCCCCAACAGCGCTAAGGATGCCTGGCTTCACCCTGGGGGTGCCCAGGAGTGGACACTTCATGGGGAAAGCCAGGAGGGGTTCCACAGCGGTATGAGTATCAGCGCCAGGAAACCGCAGAAGGCGACACCGCAAGGTGGCCGTCTGGTGACAGTGCGCTCTATAAGTACCTTGACATTTACATTTACATTTACACCATTATGACAAAATCAGAGGGGCGGTGGAAGTGACGTCACGATACCTTTGACAATGATAAGATCACAACAGGTGTGAACACAAACCCTTTGGCTCCATGACATTTGCAAAGCGTTGCTATAAGAATGCTACTATAGGGGATAAAGCTAACAAATGGCTTAAAACTCATATCGGCTAAAAGGCAGTCATATCCGTGACAAGGTGGGGAATAGGGAGGCAACTGCAAACCCCAATGACACCTCAATGGTACTGCTGTCTGCACTAATTGTGACAGAGAATGTCTGAGCCTCAGTTTCCTGCCACGACTTGTGGGAAGGGGAGTTTGGTTCACTAAACTCCCCACCTGTTTACTAGCGCCAAGACACCTCCGGGTATTCGTGCGCTCAATACATTTTATTGACATATTGGCTCTAGAAAATAAAAAGATTACTCAATTGAAGCTGCAATACACAAAAACATACTTGGCCTTAGGGTCACACTCAGAATGCCTAGAGGTAAAATGCATATAATACATTTTATTATGTATTTAAAGTGGAAATTCAATATACCATTATTTATTATGCAGCATTAATACCAACAGCCTGGAAATTAATGCTATCTGAGTTCAACTCGGGCAAACTCTAATTTTTGTGGAAGAAAGCCTAGATACAGTCAATCAACAAATCACACAGTACTATTTACCCATAAATTAAAGATAAAGCCAAAGGCCTTGGAAATTTCATAAGAAACATTTTTGATGCCCCCTTGGCTAGGAATGAACTCGAGAGGATGTGAATAAAAGACGCTGACAACCTAACATAGGACCTTCTGTAAACCACGATTATAGCAAAGTCTTGACAATGATCAATGCCAACAGGATTCTCAAAGCTCAAATTCAGCAAATCAGAATGTAGGGCCAGAATCATAGGCAGTCAGATGAGACCTGACAATGTAACACCCTGGCAGAAACAAGTGAAAGAGCCCAAATATAGGGGCATATTTATGAGAGCCCTGTGTCATTTGTGCACCATGTAAGGTGGCTTTGAGTGGCCTCATAAAACTTGATCAAGGAGACACAGCTCAAATCGCTGCATAGCCTTACTCTGCACCCAGTAGACGTTCCATGGGTGTTGCGATGGGTATTCCCAAGCAACGTTGCTCCAAATTTACAAAGTGATGTAAACCTGGGGAAGCTTCAAATCCATACGCCTCCTGAGGCGAGGCGTAACGAGGCGAAATATGTTCATTTCTCCTCATTTTTTCCTCTTTCCATGTGTACTGCATTCTGAAGCACAATTAGAAAGAGGAAAATGCCTCATACGATTGTTTTTGTGGAGGAAGGTGCACCTGCCCTACACCAACATGCCATAAATGAGGCTCTATGTTTTTCTTTGAAAACTGTTTCTGACACTCCCAGATGCTGGGATTGCTGCATAGCAAGAGGGCTTCTCTTTGTCTTGATTGTATCTGATGCGGCCTTTTAGCCTCACTTTACACTTATTGTCTCTTTATCTCACTCTCACAGTTTCTTCATCGATTCTCATTTAGTCACGCTTTTCCTTTCTTTTCCTCTTTCTTTCTCCATTTTTTCTGCCTTTCTCTCTTGCTCTGGGACAAAGACTGATGATGAACAATAAGTCCGAGCCCCCAGAAATAAGTACCAGTACTCAACACCTGCACCAACCGGCACAAATGAAGCACTGCTTTAACCTACTACCATTCATCTGAAAGTGGTACTAGAGACACACGCTTATGATCTACAGGTCATAGTCCTGCTCCTCCAATCTCATGGAACCCAAGAATGGAAGCACCCAGACAGCGCTATGGAAACTAAATCGATCAGCACAAGCAATTCACGTCCAGCGAAGAGAACCAAACACTGGAATCTGGGGCTTGCGCCCTGAGGACAAGCAAAAGACAGACCTAAACATTCCTTTAGGACAAGCTGATCAATGCACTGAGAAAGAATAGACGTATGAAGAAACAGCAGAATGGAAAGTGTATCATGGCCATGAAGGCAAGATAATAAATTGGCCTAAAATATAGAAGATGTCTAAGAACAACAGGGAGCCTGACATTTGCAATCACCAAACCGTAAAACAATATCAGTGCTAAATCTCCCTCTCACCCACAGCACAGCTGACTCTACAATGGATGTGGATGCTAACCCCAATCACAGACCCCAGCATAAGGTTAATCCAAACTTTAAATATAACCTTCTCAAAATCAAACCCAATCTCATCCTTAAACCAACCTAAACCTGTAAAACAGTAAGCCTAGCCACAGCTTTAATCTTGGCTCATTCTCCCACCCTAGGCCCAGCATTTCCACAAACCCTACAAACAAGTCTTGCATATTCAGTCTGTCTTAACTATTTAATATGCAATCATTTTAAAGAGCAATGTCATCACAGCTGTGTGTAGGTATGGGTAAGTGAAGTGAGGGTTATATACCGGCAAAGAATCCAGATGAGACAAAAAGGCACAAATAAAGGCTCCCACATTCCGTAGGTCCTCTCTCCATCAGTCCCCAACTCCAGCTGGAGAAACCAGAGTTGGCAAACATGTGGAAGTAACACAGAACATAGAGCCCAGCACAAATGTAAACAATACATGTGATATCAGAAGGTAACTGAACAGGTATGTTGAAGTGCGAAGGGAAGAGATGACAGACTACAGTAAGGCTACTTGTGCACAAAAGGCAATGGCTTTCTGAAGCTATCCCAGGTAGAGCTTCAAGGAGGTAGACATTTAAATGCTCTCATGGACAGCCTTCCTCACACACAGCAACGAGCAGACAGTCTTGTACAAGGAGGCGGATGAAGGAGTAACATATGGAGTTAGTGGAGGGAGGCGTGCGTCACCTGACGCACACGGCAGGCAGGATGGTACCCCACATACGTGGAAGCAGATGGAGGTGATTTTGAGTAAACATGTATTCCCTCCCACCCGGCAGAAAGATACGGCATTTGTAGGCAGGATTTCTTGCACACACAACTAAAGCAAGCTGTTTTCCACAGACAGGAAATATTTCTATTAATTCAACAAAAGCATTTCATACTGTGCAGATCACCCTCAAACAGCAGAGGTGTGTAAAGGTTTGTTTTTTTGCAGCAGGTGGCTATGCCCCAAGAGGATTTATACGTGTACTGTCCATTGTAACACGTAAAAGGGTGGCCCCTTTCTGTCCCACAAACACCCCCACATCCATCTCTCACCTGTGCCGCAGCTCACAGAACTGGGCACACGTGCCCTCAATGCAGTTCTGCAGCCAACACAGTGTTATTGTAATATTTCTGCACGGCTACGCAGGAGACTGGTGTAGGAAGGTGGGTGCGGGCCACACTGGGTGTCATCCCCGAAGGGGGTGACAACATGGCAAAACTATGTGTTTTAAACAAATATGTTTGCCATTTTATCAAGCCGGGGTGACAAGAAATGTTCCGCACCGGGTACCACCTGATCTTGCTACGCCACTGAGGACACTACAGTATACAGCCAACAATGGGGTTGTGAGGTGCGGTGCGAGACGGGGAAAGAGTGAATACGAACTTGAGAAAATACAAAAGAGAACATAGCGCAATTGTAATATACCTGACACTATTCATTTTTTACATGAAGCACATTTTAAATAAATATATTTGGAAATCGAGGGACAGTGATATAAACTGATCTATTACACAACACTCCCTAAGTGTAAAAAAAGAAGAATTCTGACGTCAGCAACAGACATATCCATACATGCCAACATTTTAGAGCAGGCAAGTGGGAGAAAAAAGAAAAAATAGTCGAGAGAATGAAGGGCCTCATTTACATGTCCATTGCACCGCCGGTGCGTCATTGTTTTGGACGCAACGGCAGCGCAATGGGCCTGCCCATTTTTATAAGGCCACGTAACGCCACCCCGCATGACTTTTCATGGCCTTGTAAATCTGGGTCCCTTTCATGCATTACTCTGCATGAATGGGGCGTTCATGGGTGTTGCTGTGGGTGTTCCCACGCAACATCTATTGGAACCTGACACATTTCCAGATTTACAAAGTTTTGTAAAGCTGGGAATGAGTCAGAATTATACACCTCCCATGGCAGGGCATAGGAGTAGAGCAACAAAGAGAAATACTTTTATTTCTCCTCGGTTTTTCCTCTTCTTATGCGTGCTGCTTTCTGCCGCACGCTTAGAAAGAGGAAAATACCATCCGCAACGCAGGCACCCTTGCAACATGACTCAAGGGCACCTGCATTGATGCATGGCAATCAATTGTGTGCCAGCACAGGGGAAAGAACATGGGTGTGTCTTATTTTTGTCAATGTGACGCATCCCTGTGCTTTTAAAATCACGCAGCTCAGCGCAATGGCTTGTGGCGCTGTGCCATTGTTTTGTAAATGAGGCCTGCAGTTTCCCCATTGACATATTGAAGGCGAGGAAATATGCCTTAATCGGGTCTATTGGCATGTATGGTGACTGAAAATCAGCATTTTATTTTTGTCAGATTAATAACATAGTGCAAGCAAAAACAGAGTTCTTAACTCTATTTTGGTCTGCACTATCTAAAACTGTCAAAAATAAAATGAGGATGCCTGTCACATGCTCTAATCTCCCCCTTCAAAAATTAAGGACAAAGCCTTAATCTTTGATGTCAGAAGTAATTCTTGGAGGGTGAGATGGGAGTGTGCGTGACAGGCTTCAACATTTCACTTTTGCGTTGTTTCCAGCAGATCACGATTTGCCAATTCGAATCGGGTTGCCGCGTCCCTGAATCGGGAGGTGGGAGACTAACCTTGAAATCGTAGTCTCCCGCCTGAATCGGGAGGTGGGAGACTAACCTTGAAACCGTAGTCTCCCACTTGAATCGGGAGGTGGGAGACTAACCTTGAAATCGTAGTCTCCCGCCTGAATCGGGAGGTGGGAGACTAACCTTGAAACCGTAGTCTCCCACTTGAATCGGGAGGTGGGAGACTAACCTTGAAATCGTAGTCTCCCGCCTGAATCGGGAGGTGGGAGACTAACCTTGAAACCGTAGTCTCCCGCCTGAATCGGGAGGTGGGAGACTAACCTTGAAATCGTAGTCTCCCGCCTGAATCAGGAGGTGGGAGACTAACCTTGAAACCGTAGTCTCCCGCCTGAATCGGGAGGTGGGAGACTAACCTTGAAACCGTAGTCTCCCGCCTGAATCGGGAGGGTGTCATGTATGCATTTCTATAGATCCCTGCCCTTATGCGAGTGAATTTCTGTCGACTAAACAGAAGCATTTTGGGAAAATTGTGCAATACTGGCAAGCTTGCCATGAGGGCATGAACATCATTTAGGGGTCGCAATAGCAACACCAGTAGCCCCTGGCAGTGCCCCTTCTCCCCCTTGCTTCCCATAAGCAGCAAGCATACATTAATAAATACAAGCTTTTTTATTGCCCCTCTGTTATCTGAGGGATATATTTATGGTTTTCCTTTGCATGCATTTAGGCCTGGCTGTACATCCAATTTTACCAGCTTTAGGGCGGTGCACCATGTTGCCATCCACTGACTGGCAAGCTCAAGGGGATGCCCTTTACATGACAGGCTTAGTGAGATAAGAGAAGCCTGGCATTTTTCAGGGTATAATAACAAAGGCCTGATAACACTGGTGGTTAATGCACCGGATGGAAAGATTTGTGATTGGCAGGGAGGGTTAATGATCCCGCAACAATGCAGAAGTGCAACAGGCAGACTACAGATTTGTATTTAATGTAGATAGTTTAGTGGGCAGTGCACTGCATTAAAGCACTACATGCAAACTGCCAGCAAGGCATAGGTTTAGACACATCTTGTTTATTTCCTCAATCTGTCATTATTCTAAGGTTCTTTAAAAGGGTTTCTTTAGGGGTAGTAATACAATTTTATAACTGTGCCACCCCCAAACATTGAATTGTGTCACGTTTCTCATCCAGAATGTATGGGGCACTCCTGCTTTGAAACACAAAAGTATTGCAAACCTGTGTTGTTTGGGGTATACTTTCTAGTACAAATGCTGAATTGTGCTGGACCGTAGGCCTGTAGTAACATAAAGTGACACTATGCACTACTTTGGGTCAAGGAGCCATACCGTGGGTGCCGCGTGGATGTTCCCAGGCACCTATCCATGGATTTTGATGCTAATTCCTGCCTACTGACTTCGTTGAAAGAGATTTTCATTAAAAAGTTATGCCTCCTCGAGGCCAGTGTAAAGTTGGAGAAAAGATATATTTTCTCGACACCATTCCAACTTTGCATGTGTTCTGCACCATATACCACACATGCAAAGTGGCAACGCCTTCATCTGTGACGAAGCACATAATTTGGTGCTGGAAAGGTACTCTTCCAGTGTAAAACCTATGTTTGACATCACATATACACCCTTGAACTATGGTGCAAGCGTGTGTGCATCGGTGCAAGGCAGCTTAAGGTAAGTCAGCACTAGATAACAGCACCACTTTACCATATCTAAGTAGATATGGTGCTCTTGTGGGCCCCCCACCGTGGTTACTGTGCTGCCTGAAACCTAGGAAATCTACCTCTTCATTTCTCCAGAACAAGCACTCTTAACATGGTATGTCTATCAGTATGGATGACGTGTTTTTGGGCCACCTTGGGCATATGGTAATATTGAAATATATACAGTTGTGTAGTTCTAAGTACATTTTTGTTTCTGTGTACGCAGCGTGGCTTGTCATTCTTGCCTGTTTCTCTGTACACCTTTTCAATTCTCCTTTCACTAGCTTTCGAAAACATGAAATACCCACTTCTCATGATGTTTTAACCAATTGTCTTTGCAGGAATATTCTCCATTCCACCCCTGTTTGGTGCACATACTTCCTTATATTAAACTGCCACAATCACCAACATTATGAGATGCAGAAAAATATTTGATTCGTCTTTTCCAACAGTGATTGATGCGCCATATTGTGTTAATTTAAGAGACATTTTTTGCACACAGGTTGCTCTGTGCCACATGACTCTAAAGTGACCGGTGGCATCGGGAGCCCTGCGGTGCAGACCTTTAGGGAATTACTGTGAGTACTCTGTTTTTAAACCTGACCCTTTCTATCCTATTTTGGCAAAATTTCCAGAACTTTGGTGGTGGAAGAATAACTCAGCGGGCTGAATTTTTTCTGTGGAAACCGTATGTAGTGACATTTGTTAACTCTTTACATCTCACTCATCATACTACTATGATTCAATCTACAGACAGCAATTTGTTTTGTGGTGCATGATATGTATATGACGTATACGTTAAATACATATACAATTACACTAATATTATTGGTGGTGTGTGTTATATACATGCTAATAGTATTAAGTATATATCAAACCACAGTATCATAATTATCGGAACATTTTTTATGTCTATGTTATGCATATCAGTGATCAAACCACTGGTTTCCCGAGCACACACATACTAGTTAGGGGCAGAACCCACTGGATTTCACATGCTGTGAGACCTGAAGGCCCTTTTTAACCTGTCTGCAGACTGGTTGTGAGCGGGAGGAGACTCTGCACACATGCTCTTATGTGGCTGCAATTGGGCTTGTGATGCTATGATAACTGCTCCTGAGCAAATGATGGTTGTGCAAGGTCATTTGAGGATGTACATGGGAATGTGATAGAGTAGAGCCGCCCAACGATTGCCTTGTACTTTTTCTACCATATTTACACCTTTGCCGTACCATGGCAGCACTCTATGGGTGGTTATTTAAAATATATTTTTTTCTGTTTTAGTGTCTTTCATTTTTTTTCATTTGTAATGGTTTTATGATGTGTGTTTTAGGAGTCAAGCAATGTCAACTCCTGTAATATCAACAGAGTCAATGGTCATGTAACACAACTTCCTGTGATGTCATCAGGGTCAACGTCATGTGAGGTCACTTCCTATGAAGTCATGAGGTGTGGGGTCAAGGAGTGTGATGTCACTTCCGCTACACCTGGCATTTTGCTCAATCGACACCCATGCATTTTTTTTTTTAAATGGTAATTCGATGTACCTGACACCCTGTGAGTTTTTCCCAGTTCATGGGGGTTAGTGGTGTTTTTTTCTCTTGCCTGAGACAAAAAAAAACCACAAAGTGGACATGGCAATGAAAAAAATAAAAGAACAAAGTGAGGATTTGTTTTTGATAAAAATTCCATCAATGTTATTAACATGTTGGGAGTTTTCTTCCACAGCACAACAATGTGGAGAGGAGAGGAATATTGCACAAAGGAGACAGCTGGAAAGCACATGCACTATCTAGGAGTGCTTAACGGTAAAGAAAAAGTTAGTTAACTAAAAGAAGGCAGCAGAAGCATGGAAGCTAGCCTATCGAAGGGATGCTAAAGAGGCTATGCTCCACGGTAAAGATATACCTAAGATGGACAGGTGGAAACAAGGAAAGCTATCCTATAGAAACCAAGTAAATTATAGGTTCAGTAAAACCACCAATGTTAGGCAATGAGCTGGCTACTTCTTTATGTCCTTGGTAAACCCCTAATATGTATTTCATACAAAGACGACTAGCACTGTCTATTATGCTCAACATAAAAAGCACATTAATCACAATGCAATAGACATATCACAGATACAATAACACCAAGATGACCCTAGTCAGGTCCTGCTTATTATTAATAACTCCCTAATGTACCAGTCTACTTTGTCAAGAGTGCTGCACCCCATGTCTGATATACTAGACAATCATGAACAGTTAATCTTAAACAAGGTGAAGCCAAATAAAAAGCCTTATCTCTCTCTCTCTCTCTCTCTCTCTGTCACTACCTCCAGAAACAAAGACAACTGTCAGGTGGACAAATGCCACAAGCATGATTCACACCAAACTGGTTGCGAGTCAGAATATCATAGTCCGAAATATTGGCTGATATAAGCATTGTGCCCTAAATAGTGTTTACAAAATATCATCGAAATGGTTGTGGATTATCTATGATTAACGGGCAATATTTATGGGAACAATATTTAGGACATTATATTTATTTCACAAGACATTCTATAATAGTCTGGTGTAACATCCATCAACTAAAGCTGGTGCAGTAATACCAAGTATGCTCAAAAGATTAAAAGAATATTTAATTTTCCAGTGCCCTTTAAATTTAAACCATTGTGTTGGTGTGAGTACCCATTTCTAAATTGATCAAACCCTGTATCTGCATCATTATCAAATAAGTGCATAAGAAGCAGAAACTGCTGAACTTTGAGAGATCTGAGAGAGACGCCCGATGATGGATCCACCTGTGTTCTAAGTTGCCTGTTTGGTCCACCATCAGGATGAGGAATACCCTTCAGTTTCATGAGGGCATGCCTGCCTGTGACCAATTTGGTTCTGGGGCCCATCTTTGGTTGCTAAGTAACCGAAAGTGCTTCATTGGATTCCATAACAGAAAAGGAATACTATGTTATATTCTACAAGCACAATTGCATAGTTTTGACTAACACAACTGCGAACACATTACATTGAATGGTTCATTTAAAAACTTAATGTATTTAGTTAATAAATATATGAAAAAGCAAGTGATTGAGTGTGTACTTCATCTAAGCCAGTGATACTGAAAGTACGGCCCTGACCTTTACATGCGGCCCCCTGGGCAGCAACAGCACTGTGCTGCTGTTTACCCAGTTCAGCACTGACATGGAAAAAAATGTTAAATATACAGCAAGCACTTACTTAAAGGTTAACTGCAGTCAGGGAAAGGAAGTAACGAGGCCCTCAACTTTAGGAACACCTTCATTTTTAAAGACACCCACTAGATATACATGCTTTTGCTTCCCTAACACCCACTTTTTACCCCCCACTGGCATCATTGTGGCCCTCATTCACACCATAGACCAAATTTTCGCCCCCCGGGAAAATGTTTGTGAGTACACAAGATCTAAGCTCACGGCACACTGACAAGAATGTTAAATAACAAACAGATTTTCATTTAAAAAACACAAGATTCAAGAAAATGTATACTATGGAAAAGGAGGAACTTAGAATGGCAATTGTTGAATTTAGAGCTAGATATTAGCTATGAAAAAGATGTCATATCCATCTGCACAATGTGTGTGGGGGTGTTTTTAATTATGGAAGCATACTATGGTGCATGAAAATGTAAGTGCCATTTTGACCTATTTGGGCAGCTCAATCACCCATTAGGTCAATGAAGGGTATAACTTCTGGTCCTATGTGAGAACCTCTGTGCCTCCAGTGGACCCACTCACTGGTGTGGTGGCTCCACTGAAGGCACTGAACATAGCTGTTGTCTGAACTCAGAATTTTTTTTCCAAAAAGTGCTCACAAGCTCTCAACGTATGAGTTTGTTTCTTGAACACAAAAAAGGCCACAATGCATTTAGTTGTAGTGCGATGGACCACCATTTTTTGCGTAGCCATCGAGGAGATGTAACGGCAGAGCTGTCCAAAAGTATGGCAGGCGACCATCACTGTAACATGGTGGCACAGTGTCTGATAGGCCACCAGGTGAGATGTTTATGCAGGCAGAGCCAGCTGAGGCTGTACTGCTGCAAACCTGGGGTTTTCTTCACCCCTAAATGATGTGGGGGAGTTCCAGTTTTGGCAGACCAGTTGTGCTGCCTGCCTATGGTAGGTTTCCTGAAACACAAAAAGCAGTTTAGCTGTCCATTGGATGAAATTTAAACATTCTATATCACAACTCAAATTTCAAGTAATAGAGCAAGTGGTCCCATCCCCTGGTAGAAATCTTACTAAAACGCTGCTGCAGAGGGAAATATTTTGAATAAGGAGGCTTAATACCCAAGATCCTAAGGGGATTAACGACAAAGTAGAGTTAGGATGTTTTTTGTAATCATATATACTCTACTTAGATAGAGGATATGTAGACGCTGTTTCATTCACTTATTGTAGTATTTATGTGTATATTACTAGCTATTATTGGTATTTGCTGGACTAAAACTTTGCAGTATGCCAGATTTCAACCACATTTGTTCATTTTTAGTGAACGTTGTTTTGTTTCTTCCATGATCCTTTATTTTCAACTTTTCTGTTCACATCTCTTTCTCCAAAACAAACTTTTTTATCTGATTTCTTTATCACATTTTTGTATCACATCTGTGTTGTTTTGCATGATTAGTATTATTCACCTACTCATTTTAGCAATAGGTATTGGGGACCGCGCGTCGGTAACGTGTTACATAGCACCGTATTAGAATTCTGATTCGTATTTTGAATGCTTTCCCCATTCTAAGATGGCGGGATTTGTTTTTAGCGTTCAGCGAGGTTCAATCCGTTTTCAATTACCCGTCCGGAAAGCTTTATATGTCTGAAGCGGTAGTAATGAGGAATAACTTGTAGGGAGTTTATCATTTGAACCGATTCTTCGCGGTTGATTAAGGACGGTTTCGTTTAAGGTGAGTCGGATATTTGGTACATCGGCAGTAATGTAGTTTCATCTCATTCAAATGGGGATCACATTTTGTTCCTTTATCTATGTAGCTTCTTCGTTTTACAGCTTGCAGCACAGATTTGGAATTTGAACTAGCATGTTGGTGGGAATAATATTTTCAGAAATTTCAGTTGTCGCTATTGTTGTGTTTTAGGTAGTCCACGAGAACGGATCATACCAGGTACTTGTCTTTACATAAGTTGTTGCTGCATTTAAGACTTGCCATTTTTTCATTTATTTTTTCACCATCACTTGGGGTGTATGGGTTCTATTTCGGGGTCTCAGTACACATGTTTCTGTGAAATTTTCTGGCGCAAATACTGATTCAAGACCAAAGTAATATGAGATTCAGTTGTTTTCTCATGATGTAACATTGTACTTTAGTTCTTGATATAAGTGCGACCCTGTACACTAAAAAATGTTTATAATGTTTGTATTGATTGCAGACTATTTCCCCTGAAGAAGGGCCATCAAAGGCCCGAAATGCATTGGGCAGGCATGAAAATGAAAATCATGGAATGATATGTTACTATGTTTACAGACTACAATCAAGACATTATTTGTGACTTCAACAAAATAAAATGTCATTTCTATAATGAGAGATTGTGAAAATGTTCTGGTTGTTTATAATCACATCTAGTGGGTTGATTTTGTTGAATGAATAAGAAAATTTCAAAAAAAATCTTTTAGCATCAGCTAGTAGGGTAAGGTGCTCAGAGGGCAAGTTTTGCTAAACTTGCATTCAACTACTTTTGCTTTTGGCATATTCTGACAGTGTGCCGTCTTCAGAAGCACACCTAATAAGTTTATTTAAAATTCTTAGTTGTCATAACTCAGGGAGTGCCCTTCTTAAATTATATTAGGTTTCCTGCTTCGCCAAAATCTAAAGGATGCCCATTGTGTCATTAAGTGTTCAGCAAGTGATAATAAGTCATCTGGTCAATGATGAGGCAGGTTTTGAATCTTCTAATAAACATACACCCCGTCATCAGATAGTCCCGCTTGCACAAGTGTGGGTCATGACAGTGTTAAGTGTTCATGTGAATCATTCAACTGCTGGACAGTGGAAAACTCAACATCACGCGATGCTCTGCCCCTAAAGTCTTTAAACACCTTTGATTTAAGCTTTGACACCTTCTTGTTGAGTGATGGTGCAGTTTTCAGATGATGATTGTTAGATCTGGGGGTCTCTAGTTGGCAGAGGTAGGTACCACTGTCCAAATAAGGACCCTTGCTTCTAGTCAGGGTAAGGGGGATACACTCTTTAGATAACCCCTGCTCACCACCCTTGGTAGCTTGGCGCGAGCAGACAGGCTTATCAAAGGCAATGTGTAAAGTATTTGTACCAACACTCACAGTAACACAGTGAAAACACCACAAATAGACTCCACACCAGTTTAGAAAAATAAAAGTATTTAATCTAAACAAAACAAGACCAAAACAACAAAAATCCAACATACACAGTTCAAGAATATGATTTTTAAAGAGTTCTAGGGTTTGAGTCAAAATAATCCACAGTTGCGTCATGTTTAACCCAAAGTACCTGTAGATGCGACAAAAGTTCCAAATGAAAGCTGCAGCATTGAAAAACAAGCGATGCGTCACTCCTGAGACCCTGGAGAGGCGATGCGACAGCCTCGCTGTACACAACGGTCATGTTGCGTCGAATCCGGTCTGTATGGGGAGGGATGCGATACCTTGTATGGATTCGGGTGCACAGGTTCTGTAGGAAGCGTCTTGCACAGGCACGATGCGACGATCTACGAGGCGGCGACGATCTCAGGTGCGGCGGCGATGTGCGGCACAGCGTCGATCTTCTCCTCTCGCAGCCCCTCGATGCGATGGCTCTGCGATGATGTTCGCAGCGACGTGATGTGGTCCGCAAGCAAGCGGTGCGACGATCTCACCCAGCGGCGACAGGCTCTGCGACGATATTCGCAGCGGCAGGAATCTTCCCACACCGGGGCGATGAGCTCTGCAAGCGAGCGATGCGCCAGCTCTTGCAGCAGCAACAGGCGCTGCGACGATCTTCGCGGCGGCGGGAATTTTCTCGCACTGTCGACGACGCGGTCCGCAAGCAAGCGATGCGTGAAAGTTGCAGATCTTCTTCTTTACTTCTTGTCCAGCTCCCCAAAGAGCAGGCACAACTTCCAGAGGCCCCACAATTGGATCATTTTTTTTTTTTTTTTTTTTTTGAAAAACAACAGGTCCTTCAAGAACAATGCAACATGCGATAAATATAGACCAGAGTCGGCTCTATATCATTTATACAATGCCCAGCCGGGCATTGAAGTTTTAATGATCAATTAGAATTAATTTCTGACATAAAATTAGAATGTAGAGTGGGACACAGTCCTGTGTCCTTACAAACTAAACAGAAAGTGCAGACAATCAAACACAAAAAACATACATCAGGCTGAAGAATGAAGCTTATAGCCAGTACAAATACAAGGGCAAGCTTTCTTAAAGGTACAACAACATGCACAATTTTTAACAAGTGCGTTTAAGATGCATGTTTGTACATTGGGTCGACGACGTTTCGATCTATTCAACCAATACATAGATCATCATCAGGACTAGAAGGAGTAAAAAGCCTGAATTTACAATTCCTGTACAATTAGAAGGGGAAAAAATAAGAGAGAAAGGAAAGGTAAGTTAAAACCTAATAATACTGTGAGAAAAACTGTCAGTAACCATGCACTGCATGCCATACGTGAGAGACACATCTGGCGGCTGGTTGTTGAGGCGAAGTTAAGGTATGGCTGGTGAAGTGAACCGAATGAACGAATCTTGCACATACGCTCAAGGCTGAATTGGACAAGTGCAATGGACTGGGATGGTGCGTGGTGGAGTGTAGGTGAATCGCCAGAAGGTTAACGGTGAAGTGGTACATGAACACAATAGCGAAAAGGTCAAGAGGACGTGAAGACTAACGGTGAGCCGGTCGCGTCGTGACTGGGAACGAAGGAAAGGCGGAAAACTAACCCAAAAGGAACCGAATCGCTCCTAGAGTAGGTTGCACTGGAGTCCAAGTGAGGAGTTGCTTGCATGGGTCAGCCAGGATAATACCAGTGGTTCAGCTAACCCTAGGACGGAAAACAATTAGAACCCGAAAGGGTAACCAGGGAAGGGAAGGGCGGAGTGAAGGAATGTACGCTCACCAGTAGTACGATGCAACAGGTTGCGGGAATTTCAAAGAACGACCAACTTCCCAGCAAAACGGCCTGCGAATCCAAGGTCCGCCTGTGGAAAACCATACCGCGGGAGTTAAGGGTGAGGGGAGCAAGGTCGTCGAGAACGAGCACAGTAGCGCGCCAGTATGACACTTACCAGCATCCAGGGGAACGCACAATCGCCAGTTGGTAGTGACCGACTTGGCTGGAGGGTAAAAGAAGGATTCAGGAGTCACGTGATAACGGACCCGGGTCATGTGACAGGAAGTGCCGGTCGTGCTGGGACGTGATTGCGTGAGTGAATAGATGGCGGCCATGTTGGGTCAGTGTAACTTGAAGAAGGTGAATACGGAAACAGAGCGTGGATCAGTTAAAACAATACGACGATCAGTTAAACCAGTATCGTAATTTCAACAATTGTCAAAGGCATAAAACAAGGGGTTATACAGAATTCCCATAATTTGCAGAGGGGTCTAAATAAGAGAGAGCCAATCTTCATTTCTGTTTAAACCATTGCGAATTGTGTCAAGTTGAATGATAAGCTTCAGTTCTTCTTTGTTCAGCATTTGTGCCAGATCACCACCTCTTGGTGGTAGCTTGATGATTCGCAGAACAGTCCATTTGATCTCATTGTCCTGGTGATTAGCCTGATTAAAATGTTCTACCAGTGGTGCATTAGGGACATTACAGCGAATCCTGCTGCGGTGTTGACCAATCCTTGTTTTAATCTTCTGGGTAGTCTGCCCAATATAGTTTTTCTTGCATGGGCACTGGATCAAATAAATCACATTACATGTGTTGCAATTCGAGAAACCATTAGAATTAATGACAATGTCACCGAACGAAAAGGATTTGCCTTCTAACGTCAGATCACACAAATTACAGTTGCCACATTTTGCATGCCCCACCAGTGGTGTGAGACCCCAATATGAATTAAGTGTTGTGGGAGGTGTTTTTTTGGGAATTGCTGCTCGCACAAGGTGGTCTTTTAAATTGCGATTTTTGCGGAAGGCAAATAATGGTTTCTCCAGATTAAGGCTGCCTGCATTCAGTATAGGCCAGTGTTTAAGGACAGATTTTCGCACCTGGTTTGAGATGACAGAGAAGGTGGTGACACATACAATTCTTTTGGTTTCTTTTTTGGGGTTGGGTGTGAGCAATGTTTCCCTAGGGCAATACCAAGCCCGTTTCTGGGCGTTGCGAACAAGACGTTTGGGGTAACCTCTAGTTTTAAGTTTTTCAGAGAGGACTGAGGCCTCGGTGAAATAATTCTCTTTAGAAAAGCAATTACGCCGAATGCGCAAAAATTGTGAGTATGGTAGAGAGTCCCTCAAGGCTCTGGGGTGATTACTCTCATAACGGAGCAGAGTATTTCGTTCGGTAGGCTTCCTGTAGAGTTTGGTTAGGAGCTCACCTTCAGAGTGGTATATGGTCAAATCAAGGAAGGGAATGGATGTGGAGTCACTGGAGAGTGTGAACTTGAGGCCTAGACAGTTGTTGTTAAGCCAATGCTGGAAATTAGACAGTGAGTCAGTATTATTGTGCCAGATGAGAAAGACATCGTCTATATATCGACGCCATACTTTGACGCCTGATATAAAGGGATTAGTGGGTGACAGAATAGTGGTAGTTTCAATACAGTCCATGCATAAAATGGCCAAGTTTGGGGCAAAAATAGCGCCCATCGACGTGCCCTTAACCTGTTGGAAAAATATGTCATCAAAACAGAAGAAATTCCTAGTGAGGCAAATTTCAAGTAATTTCATGATGAATAACGTGGGGACTCCATGCGGTCTCGGTCTAGAGTCAAGAGTTTGTTGAATAACTCTGAGGGCAAAGGGCTGTGGAATATTGGTATAAAGTGATTCCACGTCAAGGGTACAGAGGAGGTGCTCAGAAGGATCAAATGGAAGGTGTTCTATTAAATTGATCATATCCATGCTGTCTCGAATATAGCATTGAGTCTGGGGTACGAAGTCTTTTATAAAATAGTTGACATACTGGCCTAGCGGTTCTAAAATAGAGCCGCAACCCGAGACTATAGGGCGGCCAGGGGGAGAGGTGAGGTGTTTATGTATTTTAGGAAGAGTGTAGATTACCGGTGTTCTGGGTGATTTGGCATTGAGAAATTGGAATTCTTTTGAGCTAAGAAAACCTTCATCTCTTCCTTCAGTAGTAATTTGAACTATAAGAGCCTGTAATTCATTTGTGGGGTCTCTAGGCAGTCTACAGTAGTGCTCAGTGTTGTGTAGTTGGCGGAATACCTCTGCTTTATAATCAGTGAGTTCTTGTAAAACAATGCCACCACCCTTATCTGCAGATTTAATGATAAGGGAGTTGTTACTTTTTAAGGATTCAATAGCTTTCTTTTCTTGAAGGGTTATGTTAAATGGAATAAACTTTTTGGTGTCTCTCAAAGCGTTGAGGTCTTTGAGTACCATTTTTTCAAAGGTGACAATTTCCACCGGTACCATGTTGGATGTTGGAAAAAAGGTTGAGGGGGGGCGGAATGGTGTAAATGCAGTAGGTTGAGGTGTGGCATTATTCAAAAAATAGGCATACAGACGAAGGCGTCTGAAAAATCTAAGTAACTCAGCATGAAGGTCAAGGTAGTTGGGATGCGTAGTGGGGACAAAGGAAAGCCCTTTACTAAGCAGAGATAATTCAGTGTCTAGTAGGTTGTGTGTCGAAAGATTGAAAATGGGGATAGTTGCCAATTGAGGGGTTGCAGTTGTAGCGGAATTTACCATTGGTAAAACTTCTGTCTGGTTTGACGTTCGCCAGGTTGGTTGTACCATCTCTGAGCCCGTTTTACTCGCCCTCGTCTCGATGGTTCTGTCTGGCCTCTGCCTAAAAAATTCTGGTTACGGGAGGAAGTGCTAGGTCCCTCACCTGGGTCAGAGTTATCGGAGGATTCTGCTGAGGTATCTGAGAAGCCCACAAGGGTATTCCGTTTGTTAAAACGTCCCCAGGGTCTGTTGTTCTGCGGGTTTGAGTAGGACCTGTTGGTGTAAAAGTCTTTTTGAAGGTAGGGGTATGTACGTTCAATTGAGTATGCTTTGATATCCTTCTTGACTTTGAGAGACTTCTTGTTTTGTTCAATTCTGTGGAATTCATCAACAGATTTTTGAACGGATTCAATTAATTTCTTGGCCTCAGTAACTGAACTAGAGTCTTTTATCTGTTTCTCAATTTCAGTCAATTCCTCATTGAGTGTTGTTAGTGTTTCAGTTGCAATATCAATACCCAAGACTAACCAATGTCTAGAACACGTTGTGCCAATATAACTGAAGTTGTTAATGTATTTAGGGTTATCCGTAAATATACCAGGAATATTTCTCACTTGGAGCCCCACAGGAATGATATCGGCTTTAAGGTATTCAGTTAGCATACGAACCATAAGCTGGAGACGGATCTGCTTCTTCTTACATTTTTCTAGTTGCTCTGATAGGGAAATATTTGGACAAGCAGTATTATCAGTTGTATCAGTAAATAGGGAGGGACCTTCGCAAATCTTCTTTATATATTCATCTGAATATAGGGGTGCATGGTCTGACATAGTAAGTGTAAAGTCAGGTTTAAGTTAGAAAAGAATTAAGGAAAACAGGGACAGGCCACTCAGTTAGAGGGAAATAGGGGAAGCATCCCTTACAATCCAGCGATTGTGCTAACTATATTAAAGCTTGACAAGGGGAAACCCGTAAGGTACGAAGGACCCAGGGTGCTAACTATTTTGAAAAACAACAGGTCCTTCAAGAACAATGCAACATGCGATAAATATAGACCAGAGTCGGCTCTATATCATTTATACAATGCCCAGCCGGGCATTGAAGTTTTAATGATCAATTAGAATTAATTTCTGACATAAAATTAGAATGTAGAGTGGGACACAGTCCTGTGTCCTTACAAACTAAACAGAAAGTGCAGACAATCAAACACAAAAAACATACATCAGGCTGAAGAATGAAGCTTATAGCCAGTACAAATACAAGGGCAAGCTTTCTTAAAGGTACAACAACATGCACAATTTTTAACAAGTGCGTTTAAGATGCATGTTTGTACATTGGGTCGACGACGTTTCGATCTATTCAACCAATACATAGATCATCATCAGGACTAGAAGGAGTAAAAAGCCTGAATTTACAATTCCTGTACAATTAGAAGGGGAAAAAATAAGAGAGAAAGGAAAGGTAAGTTAAAACCTAATAATACTGTGAGAAAAACTGTCAGTAACCATGCACTGCATGCCATACGTGAGAGACACATCTGGCGGCTGGTTGTTGAGGCGAAGTTAAGGTATGGCTGGTGAAGTGAACCGAATGAACGAATCTTGCACATACGCTCAAGGCTGAATTGGACAAGTGCAATGGACTGGGATGGTGCGTGGTGGAGTGTAGGTGAATCGCCAGAAGGTTAACGGTGAAGTGGTACATGAACACAATAGCGAAAAGGTCAAGAGGACGTGAAGACTAACGGTGAGCCGGTCGCGTCGTGACTGGGAACGAAGGAAAGGCGGAAAACTAACCCAAAAGGAACCGAATCGCTCCTAGAGTAGGTTGCACTGGAGTCCAAGTGAGGAGTTGCTTGCATGGGTCAGCCAGGATAATACCAGTGGTTCAGCTAACCCTAGGACGGAAAACAATTAGAACCCGAAAGGGTAACCAGGGAAGGGAAGGGCGGAGTGAAGGAATGTACGCTCACCAGTAGTACGATGCAACAGGTTGCGGGAATTTCAAAGAACGACCAACTTCCCAGCAAAACGGCCTGCGAATCCAAGGTCCGCCTGTGGAAAACCATACCGCGGGAGTTAAGGGTGAGGGGAGCAAGGTCGTCGAGAACGAGCACAGTAGCGCGCCAGTATGACACTTACCAGCATCCAGGGGAACGCACAATCGCCAGTTGGTAGTGACCGACTTGGCTGGAGGGTAAAAGAAGGATTCAGGAGTCACGTGATAACGGACCCGGGTCATGTGACAGGAAGTGCCGGTCGTGCTGGGACGTGATTGCGTGAGTGAATAGATGGCGGCCATGTTGGGTACACCATTCCGCCCCCCCTCAACCTTTTTTCCAACATCCAACATGGTACCGGTGGAAATTGTCACCTTTGAAAAAATGGTACTCAAAGACCTCAACGCTTTGAGAGACACCAAAAAGTTTATTCCATTTAACATAACCCTTCAAGAAAAGAAAGCTATTGAATCCTTAAAAAGTAACAACTCCCTTATCATTAAATCTGCAGATAAGGGTGGTGGCATTGTTTTACAAGAACTCACTGATTATAAAGCAGAGGTATTCCGCCAACTACACAACACTGAGCACTACTGTAGACTGCCTAGAGACCCCACAAATGAATTACAGGCTCTTATAGTTCAAATTACTACTGAAGGAAGAGATGAAGGTTTTCTTAGCTCAAAAGAATTCCAATTTCTCAATGCCAAATCACCCAGAACACCGGTAATCTACACTCTTCCTAAAATACATAAACACCTCACCTCTCCCCCTGGCCGCCCTATAGTCTCGGGTTGCGGCTCTATTTTAGAACCGCTAGGCCAGTATGTCAACTATTTTATAAAAGACTTCGTACCCCAGACTCAATGCTATATTCGAGACAGCATGGATATGATCAATTTAATAGAACACCTTCCATTTGATCCTTCTGAGCACCTCCTCTGTACCCTTGACGTGGAATCACTTTATACCAATATTCCACAGCCCTTTGCCCTCAGAGTTATTCAACAAACTCTTGACTCTAGACCGAGACCGCATGGAGTCCCCACGTTATTCATCATGAAATTACTTGAAATTTGCCTCACTAGGAATTTCTTCTGTTTTGATGACATATTTTTCCAACAGGTTAAGGGCACGTCGATGGGCGCTATTTTTGCCCCAAACTTGGCCATTTTATGCATGGACTGTATTGAAACTACCACTATTCTGTCACCCACTAATCCCTTTATATCAGGCGTCAAAGTATGGCGTCGATATATAGACGATGTCTTTCTCATCTGGCACAATAATACTGACTCACTGTCTAATTTCCAGCATTGGCTTAACAACAACTGTCTAGGCCTCAAGTTCACACTCTCCAGTGACTCCACATCCATTCCCTTCCTTGATTTGACCATATACCACTCTGAAGGTGAGCTCCTAACCAAACTCTACAGGAAGCCTACCGAACGAAATACTCTGCTCCGTTATGAGAGTAATCACCCCAGAGCCTTGAGGGACTCTCTACCATACTCACAATTTTTGCGCATTCGGCGTAATTGCTTTTCTAAAGAGAATTATTTCACCGAGGCCTCAGTCCTCTCTGAAAAACTTAAAACTAGAGGTTACCCCAAACGTCTTGTTCGCAACGCCCAGAAACGGGCTTGGTATTGCCCTAGGGAAACATTGCTCACACCCAACCCCAAAAAAGAAACCAAAAGAATTGTATGTGTCACCACCTTCTCTGTCATCTCAAACCAGGTGCGAAAATCTGTCCTTAAACACTGGCCTATACTGAATGCAGGCAGCCTTAATCTGGAGAAACCATTATTTGCCTTCCGCAAAAATCGCAATTTAAAAGACCACCTTGTGCGAGCAGCAATTCCCAAAAAAACACCTCCCACAACACTTAATTCATATTGGGGTCTCACACCACTGGTGGGGCATGCAAAATGTGGCAACTGTAATTTGTGTGATCTGACGTTAGAAGGCAAATCCTTTTCGTTCGGTGACATTGTCATTAATTCTAATGGTTTCTCGAATTGCAACACATGTAATGTGATTTATTTGATCCAGTGCCCATGCAAGAAAAACTATATTGGGCAGACTACCCAGAAGATTAAAACAAGGATTGGTCAACACCGCAGCAGGATTCGCTGTAATGTCCCTAATGCACCACTGGTAGAACATTTTAATCAGGCTAATCACCAGGACAATGAGATCAAATGGACTGTTCTGCGAATCATCAAGCTACCACCAAGAGGTGGTGATCTGGCACAAATGCTGAACAAAGAAGAACTGAAGCTTATCATTCAACTTGACACAATTCGCAATGGTTTAAACAGAAATGAAGATTGGCTCTCTCTTATTTAGACCCCTCTGCAAATTATGGGAATTCTGTATAACCCCTTGTTTTATGCCTTTGACAATTGTTGAAATTACGATACTGGTTTAACTGATCGTCGTATTGTTTTAACTGATCCACGCTCTGTTTCCGTATTCACCTTCTTCAAGTTACACTGACCCAACATGGCCGCCATCTATTCACTCACGCAATCACGTCCCAGCACGACCGGCACTTCCTGTCACATGACCCGGGTCCGTTATCACGTGACTCCTGAATCCTTCTTTTACCCTCCAGCCAAGTCGGTCACTACCAACTGGCGATTGTGCGTTCCCCTGGATGCTGGTAAGTGTCATACTGGCGCGCTACTGTGCTCGTTCTCGACGACCTTGCTCCCCTCACCCTTAACTCCCGCGGTATGGTTTTCCACAGGCGGACCTTGGATTCGCAGGCCGTTTTGCTGGGAAGTTGGTCGTTCTTTGAAATTCCCGCAACCTGTTGCATCGTACTACTGGTGAGCGTACATTCCTTCACTCCGCCCTTCCCTTCCCTGGTTACCCTTTCGGGTTCTAATTGTTTTCCGTCCTAGGGTTAGCTGAACCACTGGTATTATCCTGGCTGACCCATGCAAGCAACTCCTCACTTGGACTCCAGTGCAACCTACTCTAGGAGCGATTCGGTTCCTTTTGGGTTAGTTTTCCGCCTTTCCTTCGTTCCCAGTCACGACGCGACCGGCTCACCGTTAGTCTTCACGTCCTCTTGACCTTTTCGCTATTGTGTTCATGTACCACTTCACCGTTAACCTTCTGGCGATTCACCTACACTCCACCACGCACCATCCCAGTCCATTGCACTTGTCCAATTCAGCCTTGAGCGTATGTGCAAGATTCGTTCATTCGGTTCACTTCACCAGCCATACCTTAACTTCGCCTCAACAACCAGCCGCCAGATGTGTCTCTCACGTATGGCATGCAGTGCATGGTTACTGACAGTTTTTCTCACAGTATTATTAGGTTTTAACTTACCTTTCCTTTCTCTCTTATTTTTTCCCCTTCTAATTGTACAGGAATTGTAAATTCAGGCTTTTTACTCCTTCTAGTCCTGATGATGATCTATGTATTGGTTGAATAGATCGAAACGTCGTCGACCCAATGTACAAACATGCATCTTAAACGCACTTGTTAAAAATTGTGCATGTTGTTGTACCTTTAAGAAAGCTTGCCCTTGTATTTGTACTGGCTATAAGCTTCATTCTTCAGCCTGATGTATGTTTTTTGTGTTTGATTGTCTGCACTTTCTGTTTAGTTTGTAAGGACACAGGACTGTGTCCCACTCTACATTCTAATTTTATGTCAGAAATTAATTCTAATTGATCATTAAAACTTCAATGCCCGGCTGGGCATTGTATAAATGATATAGAGCCGACTCTGGTCTATATTTATCGCATGTTGCATTGTTCTTGAAGGACCTGTTGTTTTTCAAAATAGTTAGCACCCTGGGTCCTTCGTACCTTACGGGTTTCCCCTTGTCAAGCTTTAATATAGTTAGCACAATCGCTGGATTGTAAGGGATGCTTCCCCTATTTCCCTCTAACTGAGTGGCCTGTCCCTGTTTTCCTTAATTCTTTTCTAACTTAAACCTGACTTTACACTTACTATGTCAGACCATGCACCCCTATATTCAGATGAATATATAAAGAAGATTTGCGAAGGTCCCTCCCTATTTACTGATACAACTGATAATACTGCTTGTCCAAATATTTCCCTATCAGAGCAACTAGAAAAATGTAAGAAGAAGCAGATCCGTCTCCAGCTTATGGTTCGTATGCTAACTGAATACCTTAAAGCCGATATCATTCCTGTGGGGCTCCAAGTGAGAAATATTCCTGGTATATTTACGGATAACCCTAAATACATTAACAACTTCAGTTATATTGGCACAACGTGTTCTAGACATTGGTTAGTCTTGGGTATTGATATTGCAACTGAAACACTAACAACACTCAATGAGGAATTGACTGAAATTGAGAAACAGATAAAAGACTCTAGTTCAGTTACTGAGGCCAAGAAATTAATTGAATCCGTTCAAAAATCTGTTGATGAATTCCACAGAATTGAACAAAACAAGAAGTCTCTCAAAGTCAAGAAGGATATCAAAGCATACTCAATTGAACGTACATACCCCTACCTTCAAAAAGACTTTTACACCAACAGGTCCTACTCAAACCCGCAGAACAACAGACCCTGGGGACGTTTTAACAAACGGAATACCCTTGTGGGCTTCTCAGATACCTCAGCAGAATCCTCCGATAACTCTGACCCAGGTGAGGGACCTAGCACTTCCTCCCGTAACCAGAATTTTTTAGGCAGAGGCCAGACAGAACCATCGAGACGAGGGCGAGTAAAACGGGCTCAGAGATGGTACAACCAACCTGGCGAACGTCAAACCAGACAGAAGTTTTACCAATGGTAAATTCCGCTACAACTGCAACCCCTCAATTGGCAACTATCCCCATTTTCAATCTTTCGACACACAACCTACTAGACACTGAATTATCTCTGCTTAGTAAAGGGCTTTCCTTTGTCCCCACTACGCATCCCAACTACCTTGACCTTCATGCTGAGTTACTTAGATTTTTCAGACGCCTTCGTCTGTATGCCTATTTTTTGAATAATGCCACACCTCAACCTACTGCATTTACACCATTCCGCCCCCCCTCAACCTTTTTTCCAACATCCAACATGGTACCGGTGGAAATTGTCACCTTTGAAAAAATGGTACTCAAAGACCTCAACGCTTTGAGAGACACCAAAAAGTTTATTCCATTTAACATAACCCTTCAAGAAAAGAAAGCTATTGAATCCTTAAAAAGTAACAACTCCCTTATCATTAAATCTGCAGATAAGGGTGGTGGCATTGTTTTACAAGAACTCACTGATTATAAAGCAGAGGTATTCCGCCAACTACACAACACTGAGCACTACTGTAGACTGCCTAGAGACCCCACAAATGAATTACAGGCTCTTATAGTTCAAATTACTACTGAAGGAAGAGATGAAGGTTTTCTTAGCTCAAAAGAATTCCAATTTCTCAATGCCAAATCACCCAGAACACCGGTAATCTACACTCTTCCTAAAATACATAAACACCTCACCTCTCCCCCTGGCCGCCCTATAGTCTCGGGTTGCGGCTCTATTTTAGAACCGCTAGGCCAGTATGTCAACTATTTTATAAAAGACTTCGTACCCCAGACTCAATGCTATATTCGAGACAGCATGGATATGATCAATTTAATAGAACACCTTCCATTTGATCCTTCTGAGCACCTCCTCTGTACCCTTGACGTGGAATCACTTTATACCAATATTCCACAGCCCTTTGCCCTCAGAGTTATTCAACAAACTCTTGACTCTAGACCGAGACCGCATGGAGTCCCCACGTTATTCATCATGAAATTACTTGAAATTTGCCTCACTAGGAATTTCTTCTGTTTTGATGACATATTTTTCCAACAGGTTAAGGGCACGTCGATGGGCGCTATTTTTGCCCCAAACTTGGCCATTTTATGCATGGACTGTATTGAAACTACCACTATTCTGTCACCCACTAATCCCTTTATATCAGGCGTCAAAGTATGGCGTCGATATATAGACGATGTCTTTCTCATCTGGCACAATAATACTGACTCACTGTCTAATTTCCAGCATTGGCTTAACAACAACTGTCTAGGCCTCAAGTTCACACTCTCCAGTGACTCCACATCCATTCCCTTCCTTGATTTGACCATATACCACTCTGAAGGTGAGCTCCTAACCAAACTCTACAGGAAGCCTACCGAACGAAATACTCTGCTCCGTTATGAGAGTAATCACCCCAGAGCCTTGAGGGACTCTCTACCATACTCACAATTTTTGCGCATTCGGCGTAATTGCTTTTCTAAAGAGAATTATTTCACCGAGGCCTCAGTCCTCTCTGAAAAACTTAAAACTAGAGGTTACCCCAAACGTCTTGTTCGCAACGCCCAGAAACGGGCTTGGTATTGCCCTAGGGAAACATTGCTCACACCCAACCCCAAAAAAGAAACCAAAAGAATTGTATGTGTCACCACCTTCTCTGTCATCTCAAACCAGGTGCGAAAATCTGTCCTTAAACACTGGCCTATACTGAATGCAGGCAGCCTTAATCTGGAGAAACCATTATTTGCCTTCCGCAAAAATCGCAATTTAAAAGACCACCTTGTGCGAGCAGCAATTCCCAAAAAAACACCTCCCACAACACTTAATTCATATTGGGGTCTCACACCACTGGTGGGGCATGCAAAATGTGGCAACTGTAATTTGTGTGATCTGACGTTAGAAGGCAAATCCTTTTCGTTCGGTGACATTGTCATTAATTCTAATGGTTTCTCGAATTGCAACACATGTAATGTGATTTATTTGATCCAGTGCCCATGCAAGAAAAACTATATTGGGCAGACTACCCAGAAGATTAAAACAAGGATTGGTCAACACCGCAGCAGGATTCGCTGTAATGTCCCTAATGCACCACTGGTAGAACATTTTAATCAGGCTAATCACCAGGACAATGAGATCAAATGGACTGTTCTGCGAATCATCAAGCTACCACCAAGAGGTGGTGATCTGGCACAAATGCTGAACAAAGAAGAACTGAAGCTTATCATTCAACTTGACACAATTCGCAATGGTTTAAACAGAAATGAAGATTGGCTCTCTCTTATTTAGACCCCTCTGCAAATTATGGGAATTCTGTATAACCCCTTGTTTTATGCCTTTGACAATTGTTGAAATTACGATACTGGTTTAACTGATCGTCGTATTGTTTTAACTGATCCACGCTCTGTTTCCGTATTCACCTTCTTCAAGTTACACTGACCCAACATGGCCGCCATCTATTCACTCACGCAATCACGTCCCAGCACGACCGGCACTTCCTGTCACATGACCCGGGTCCGTTATCACGTGACTCCTGAATCCTTCTTTTACCCTCCAGCCAAGTCGGTCACTACCAACTGGCGATTGTGCGTTCCCCTGGATGCTGGTAAGTGTCATACTGGCGCGCTACTGTGCTCGTTCTCGACGACCTTGCTCCCCTCACCCTTAACTCCCGCGGTATGGTTTTCCACAGGCGGACCTTGGATTCGCAGGCCGTTTTGCTGGGAAGTTGGTCGTTCTTTGAAATTCCCGCAACCTGTTGCATCGTACTACTGGTGAGCGTACATTCCTTCACTCCGCCCTTCCCTTCCCTGGTTACCCTTTCGGGTTCTAATTGTTTTCCGTACTAGGGTTAGCTGAACCACTGGTATTATCCTGGCTGACCCATGCAAGCAACTCCTCACTTGGACTCCAGTGCAACCTACTCTAGGAGCGATTCGGTTCCTTTTGGGTTAGTTTTCCGCCTTTCCTTCGTTCCCAGTCACGACGCGACCGGCTCACCGTTAGTCTTCACGTCCTCTTGACCTTTTCGCTATTGTGTTCATGTACCACTTCACCGTTAACCTTCTGGCGATTCACCTACACTCCACCACGCACCATCCCAGTCCATTGCACTTGTCCAATTCAGCCTTGAGCGTATGTGCAAGATTCGTTCATTCGGTTCACTTCACCAGCCATACCTTAACTTCGCCTCAACAACCAGCCGCCAGATGTGTCTCTCACGTATGGCATGCAGTGCATGGTTACTGACAGTTTTTCTCACAGTATTATTAGGTTTTAACTTACCTTTCCTTTCTCTCTTATTTTTTCCCCTTCTAATTGTACAGGAATTGTAAATTCAGGCTTTTTACTCCTTCTAGTCCTGATGATGATCTATGTATTGGTTGAATAGATCGAAACGTCGTCGACCCAATGTACAAACATGCATCTTAAACGCACTTGTTAAAAATTGTGCATGTTGTTGTACCTTTAAGAAAGCTTGCCCTTGTATTTGTACTGGCTATAAGCTTCATTCTTCAGCCTGATGTATGTTTTTTGTGTTTGATTGTCTGCACTTTCTGTTTAGTTTGTAAGGACACAGGACTGTGTCCCACTCTACATTCTAATTTTATGTCAGAAATTAATTCTAATTGATCATTAAAACTTCAATGCCCGGCTGGGCATTGTATAAATGATATAGAGCCGACTCTGGTCTATATTTATCGCATGTTGCATTGTTCTTGAAGGACCTGTTGTTTTTCAAAATAGTTAGCACCCTGGGTCCTTCGTACCTTACGGGTTTCCCCTTGTCAAGCTTTAATATATCCACAATTGGATCAAGCACTCTACGAAGGGCAGAACTCACTCAGCAGAGTTCAGGGGGGAAGCTGGGGTGAAGTCCTTTTGGTCCTGGGACTTCTTAACAGGACGCCAGCTCTCTTCAGGCTCTTGGAGATCTCTCCAACCAAGGGGACACAGTCACAGCAAAGTCCTTCTCCTCTCCTTGGCACCAAAGCAACTGCAGGTCAGCCCACAAACACACAGCAGGACAGTCCTTCCTCTTCAGTCTTCCAGCTTTCTCCTTGGCAGAGGTTCCTTCTTGATTCCAGGATGATCTAAATTCTTGGGATCAGGGTCCCAATATTTATACCCCAAAATCCTTTGTCCTCTGAGGGCAGAGGGGCCTTTGCCCAGTGTAAACCAGTTCTGGAGCACTCTGTTTACATGACTCCTTCTTTCCTTTCACAGTGCAGGGCAGAAACATCAGACGGCCCACAGAAGGTGGAGCCAGCATTGTGGAGGGAAAGCACAGCCCTGGAGCACTTTGTTGACATGATTCCTTCTCTCCTTTCACAGTGCAGGGCAGAGGCATCAGGCACACCACAGGGGGTGGAGCCAGCACTGTGGGGGGCAGGCACTGTCCTATTCAGGTCCCAGGTGCAACTCCTCCCTCCCACCTAGATGCAGATCTCTCTATTCAGCCCTGTGCTGGTTCACTCTGTCTCCGGGAATTCCCCAGCCCCCTGGAATTCCCCAGCCCCTGTCACTCAAACTCCAGACAAGGAATACACAGCCTAGCAAAGGCAGGTTTGGATGGTTAGACAAGAAAATACATACTTTCTAAAAGTGGTATTTTCAAACACAGAATGTTAAAACCAACTTCACTAAAAGATGCATTTTATCATTCTGAGTTCAGGTATACTAAACCCGAATTTCTACCATGTTCCCTGAGTCAGTTTAGGATTATAAGATGTAATAATCAAACTGCCCATTCTGGCCTATGGAGAACAGGTAGCCTTGCAATAGTGAAAAACGAAAATGGCTGTAATTCACTACCAGAGCATGTCACCCACACTAGTACCTACCTTTCACATACACTGCACCCTGCCCAGGGGGGTACCTAGGGCCTTCCATAGGGGTGTCCAATGTGTATAGAAAGGGAAGGGTTAGGCCTGGCCAGTGTGGACACTGGTCAGGGCAGCATGGCAGTTAGCAACTGCACCCAGGCACCGCGGTGGCAGGCCTGAAACACCATTTTAGGGCTACTCATGTGGGTGGCACAATCAGTGCTGCAGGCCCACTTGTAGCATTTGAATCACCAGCCCTGGCACACTTGGTGCACTTTACTAGGGACTTCCTGGTAACACAAATATGCCAATCATGGATAACCAATTACAATAAGAATTTACCTAGGGAGCACTTGCACTTTGACACTGATCAGCAGTGGCAAAGTGCCCAAAGCATCTAAACGAGCAAAAACGAAATCCAGCACAGCGTCAAAAATACAGGAGGTAGAGGCAAAAAGTCAGGGGAAACCACGCCAAAGATGCCAGGTCTAACAATGATCTTTGACTTTGCCTTATTTTCTCTTCTATTCCCCTTACACTGGATTGGTATTTGTTTAGAGTGGCTCAATTGTAATTAATGTTCCTGTCCTTATGTATATGTACATAGAAATATCCTGTCACATCCTCACCTTAGATGCCAGGAATTCTCCAAATATGGTGTACCTTGGACGGGTGGACCTTTATTCATGTACAGGGTGAAGAACATATGTTCTGTATGTTACAGGACAGAGAGGGATGCAAGAAGCAAGCGTAGTTTACATAAACAGGCAATCACCATTGAAGGTCTAAGAGTCAAAGACAGCCACATTGTTGTCCCTTGTCTACTTTTAAGACTCATCATCACCTCTCGCCCCTTCTGTGTTTTCTCAATTCTTTAAAAACTAGGTGCAGTAAGGAGGTGTTTTTGTTTGACAAGGAGTTCCATGATATTTGTGGCTGTACTCGACCCTGAAAATGGTTCTATCTAGCTACCTAAAGCCAAGATCAATCAGCAGGAATCTCCCTGAGATCTCATGCCTTCCCATCTTCCTGCTGCATCTTTTCCCTGGGAGGTTTGTGTTGCCTTAAATGGAAACTATTGCCTACCATCAACTGGGTGGACACTGAAACTGACAGCGAGGTCGTCTTTTTTGTGAATCTTGTATTTATTTTATTATGCACGATTAATTAAAACCTTTGCATATACAGAAATAAAATTCCACTCAGTACATGGTAAAATCACTATATACAATTAAAACTTGTTTGTCACAATCATAAAATTATTGACACAAGTTTTACAAAGGTTAGCTATTGTTGTTTTTTTTTTTGTTGTTTTTTTTGTAATTGTAGCTGATGGTATTTTGATCTGGAATTCATATAAAACTTAACCTTTCAACGACTCAATCCGGCTTTTTTAGACTCTTTGCGGTAATGTCAAGAAATGTAATTAATCTGCTGTTTAACTGTACCCAATCGGGGTTAAAGCACAACATTAATGCTTGTCTGCATGATCTGACACCATGTTGTTTGAAGGCGGGTTTTAATAGGGTACTCCTGATATCTTTTAACTTTTTACAGATACATATAATATGGATTGCGTCTTCTGTACCACTACAACATAGCCGGCATTGGGCGTTTTCATCCTTTCTCTCCCACGGAGGCAAGAAGTGGTTGAAAGGTCCTGCCCCCAGTCTTAGTTTGAGGAATTTTTCCTTTATGATAATTTTTAAACCCACTTTCAGGTAGGGCTGGGGTGCGAATTTATTATAGGTATGTAAGACCATCCAGCCATGTGATCTTTTAGCTAGAGTTCATTTATCCTATAGTGCAGATAGGGTACGAGTTACCTTTGTGACTGTTTTTTTAAAAATGTGGTGGTTACCCTGGGCTTTCCACAGTTCTGTTAACCCCAGCTGTTTAATTGCTTCCTGAAGGTATGCATTTGCCGGAGAATTTCTTGGAAGGGAGAGTTCTATCCAGATTAGCTCATTCAGGGTTCCCTTGTCATCGTTCTTAATTTTGTGCAAGCATTTCACGTAAGCTCCCATACGTTCTAAGGACTGTTTTTGAAGACCGAATTCTAATCGAATTTGAGCGGGGAAGACCGTTCTAGGAAGGTGAAAAATTGCGCGGTATGCCTTGGATATTATATTGTCAAGAATTACGGCATCTTTTCCCTTCAGCGCTTCGCTCCCATAGAATATGGTTGGTTGGAATTTTGCTTGCATGATCCTAAGTAAGGGGTCAAATGACAAGTCCGGTAAGAGCTTCTTTAGGGGCTTAATTGTTAGATATGTTGTTACCCCTTTTCTCCGCACGGCTTTTGTGAATCGATGTACACTTGTACACAACGATTTGAACGTAAAGTGCTTTATGAAATAAAATACGCTATTGACTTTTTGACATTACAACTCATTAACTGCTTTCTTTGGTTTGGTCCTTGAGGGCATACCATCCTCAAGGTGCACCTGACATCAAGATACTTATATATTATTGATTCAGTTTAGCTGAATGCAGTGCAGACCATCCATGGGCTTATGAACAAATCTCACAAAGGTAGCCAACAAATGTTGGGGTCTTGGAGTGGTCAACTAGTCCTCCCATGCAGACGTCAACCCTGAGAAGCACCTCTCACAATGGTTGACTAGTGGCCTTCAGTTTCCCCACAGCCCCTGACAAAATACTCACAACACATTTGATATGGTAACTGCCACAAAATTGACTGGTCTGCACAATACGCAAAAGCATTGGGGAAATGGACAGTAACGAAAGCTCACAACCTCACAAGCATACCGTAGGCAGATGTATTCTACAAAAATGTAGGTAACACAACATAATTGAAGAGATGAATTGTCATATGTGTACACACATGCATATCGCTGTATGCACACTCAGAAATACGCACACATGCATATTTGTCCATGCATAATGTTTCACACATATAAACCACAGACACATTCTTGCATTAAAAGAAACACACAAGCAGATAACACCTTCCAAGATTCTTCTCATGAATAAAAACACATACGGATGAATTATAGTATCCATACAGACACACACACACAGATCGTTCGTCAACACACACATCTTTCAATGCACACACACATATCTTTGAATGCACACAGGCATATTAGGGTCTCAGCCCAAATATCAGTGGTGGCTCCTCCGCTAAGGCACAAGAGGAATAAAATGATAATAACAATGTTATTATCATTTTATTTTTCACTATTATGGTGCACTGTAAAGCTGCGGGCGGGGCTGTGCCAGCCACAGAGCAGGGGGAGGAGTGGAGAGCCCACTCTAAAGTGTGCACAACTGTTTGGCCAGCCGTCCTGGCCTGGCCAAACAACCATGCGCACTATGCACGGCCTGGTGGGGAACATGCCCAGGATCCCATTCCCCGTCCGAGCGCCGACCCACGGTACTCAGACCAATCACAACACTGCTTTGCAGCATTGTGATTGGCTACAGGGAGGGAGCCTGGGTGCTTCCTGTTCCGGCGCGTGTAGTGGACATGGATGAAGAGGATGGAGGAGAGCCGGCAGCAGGGAAGGTAAGTGGATTTTTCTTTATTTTATTCCACCCCTTTTCTTTTTTTAAACATCCTCCCCTTCCACCCATCCACCACTACCTCCCGATAGCAGCTGCTACTGCCAAATATACAAATATACTCCCAAGTCCACATGTCGTCATCCTACATACACTATAAATCGTTGCACGCACACAACCCTCCTCTCCTGCAGAGGTGTACGAGCATGTGAATTCTCTCATGGATTTTCTCTCAGTTGTGCTCTACGCAGACATACAGAAACCCTACATCAGGGGTCTTCAAACTGGGGGGGGGCGGGCCCCCTAGGGGGGCCACAAGTGATCAAAGGGGGGTGCCAGGCTCTGGCCAAAAGAAGCATTTTGCTGATAACTGTGCTCTGTAATGGACCCGTCACTAACAACTCTTGTCATTTATATCCTGGCTGAGAGAAGGTGTCAAAAGGGAATGGACTCCAAATAGTCTTCAAAACCCACACCCCCAATTCTAATAATCACACTGTGGATACTTTTACATATTAGTACGGCCTGCCTGACCGAAATGGTATGTTTGGCAATCATGTATTTGATTACATTTTTAAAACAGTAACAGATCTTAACTGCAATGTTTAAATGTCTATACATATTTAAACATTGCCAGCTTGATTGAATAATTGTGGGGGGGGGGATTTTTTTTTCTCAACTGGGGAGCGCAGCATAAAACGTTTGAAGACCACTGCCCTACATGCACACACACGTTGTCAGATACAAAAACCCACATACCCTCGCCACTGGCATAATGAAAGTTGAGGGGGGCCCCCTGCAATTTACATGGAGGGGCCCCGCTCAGGATTGAATTAGGAACTCTCAGGCCCGACTTCTGTGCTGAGGGTCCCCCGCAGCTAGGGTGACCAACTGTCCGTAGTTTTCACGGACAGTCCGTAATTTGGATTTCAAGTCCGTGAAGATCCCTTTTAGGGACACCTTTTGTCAGTAATTTTGGGCATTGGCATCACTGTTCCCCTGCCAGAAGCCTCAGCTCCCTGATGGGGCCCCACCCCGCCCATTGTCATTCTGTCTGCGGCTGATGATCACATACAGAGTGACAATGGGACAGTCTGTGCTCTTACTGCATGCGGTGGGCCTCCTCCTGCCTCGTCTAGCGCAGGACATTCAGTCAGGTGTAAGAAATGAACAAAAGCGCCCATGCTGCTAGCTGAGAATCCAGTTCATAAAAAGGTGGCGAAACAAGTTTTAAAAAAAGGGGTATGGGTCTTTCACTGTCTCACCATTTTAAAACTGACACATTTTCAATGTTATATTTAACCAAGCCATGGTTGCTGCTTTTTTTATTCTATGCATCTAGCAACCAGTGACAAAGCCAATAGTTCTGGCTTGTAGGAGTAACACTACTTGTTGTGTTATATATCTGATGTAATGACAGAAGCAGCAAATTACCAGACGGGCTGCACACTATGCTAAACACGGATTTTTAGCTTAGTTGTTTTAAGCCTTAATTACATCGAACACCCCCTTTGGAGAGACCCCCCATTTTTTTCATCCCATTTAAAGCCCTGGAAACAACACCATGTCACAGTGGCACTGTGCATCATGCATGACTCATGACTTCCACTTTTTCGGATTGCATATGTACGGGGGCATAGTGAGCCCTCCACCGCCCCACCCCTTGCTTTAGGAACTACAGCAGGGGTGAAGTCCTTGATGAGCCTTGTCTGTCTGAAACTCAGCAGACAAACGCTCATCTCATAATTAATGTGAAAAGGTGTGTAAGTGAAGGGATTGGTGGATGAATGGATGGATTAGTGAAAGGGTGAATGACCCTCGCCGGTTCATACAGAGATACATCACTGCAGAGTGCAGACACATACAAGCACACTCACATGCTCTCTTGCAAAGAGGCGCGTGTATCCTCTCATGCATGCACGTGCAGACATTTCTATGCACGCGCGCACGCGCACACTGTGATGTCTGCACGGCTCCTGCCATCCTGGCGATCTCTGGGCCGCCCGAGTTAACACCGAGCCCCCGGGCCTCATATTCTAATCGCGGCGCTCTGCTTCCGAGATGAGTTTACACTTTTTATGACTGTCTGCATTTAGAGGGTCCCCAGGACACACCGCGGCGGACAGCGGGAGATGGCGCGGCGTCGCTGCCGAGCAGCAAAACGCTTCAGAGGGAGAGTGAAGGGAGGAAATCAATTATTGGAAGAAGACCGAAGGATGCAGGTTGTGCGGCTATAACTGCCTCCCTCCGATGGATCTGCAGAGAGAAGAGGCTGGAGGGGACCAGGAAGGTGTTTGTGTGGGAGAGGAGGTTTGAGGGGGGGCAATATGATGTGATGAAACGAGGGAGTGTCGAAAAGAGTGGGCGGTGGGGGGAAAGGGTAATCGTCGAGATAGGGAGAGAGAAATACGGGATGGGATGATGTTGGTACCAAGGGAAGTAGGAAGGGGTGAGGGGTAGAAGAGGAGGTTTGAGGGGGAGGGGAGGGGGTTAGAGATGGAAATAAGTAGAAGGGCGAAAAAGAAAGGCAAGAGAGGACGCGAGGGCTTAGTGTGAGGGGAATATGTGAAGAAGGAAGGTGGAGAGATAGAAGTGAAGGGAGGGGGAGATGTTGGGAGAGAGAACATTGAAGCGAAGCGTGTATGGGAGAAGACACCGTGTAAAGAAAGGGAGGGAAAGAAATGCCTGGAGAGAGGGAGAACCTTGAGTCCATCTCCCCAAAAACGGGTCAGGGAGGAGGTCAAAGGGGAAAGAGCATTGGGGGGGGAGGGGGGTACGTAAAGAACAGGCGAGTGGTGGTAACGAGCGCTGTGGGCTTGACTCATCAAGTGGACGGGAGGGTAACAGGAAGTGCTGCACAAAGAGGCGCTACAATTTGTCCCAGAGACCCCCCCCCCCCTCCGATTTCACGGGATATCCCACACGCAGTTCCCTCTATTCCGATTTTTCTCCCCCGACAGGCACTAGCATGTTAGTGACCACACCGTCATCCGCTTCAGTCAACACGCATACACAGACGTCACCCAATGATTACACTGACACTTTATTTGTGGGTGAAGAACTGCTGCAGGTTTATTTCATACAACATAGTATGATAATAAAATTGGGTTATCTTACGGGCGATCCAGGGCAGGCAGCCCCTTGCTGCTCCGCCCGCCTGTTGAGCCAGCACACACGGTGGGTCGATGCCCGGCAGTGTGGCACATAATTATTTACAGATCATCCACTGGGTCACGTGATCTGTCTCCTACTCCCGCCCCTTCCGACAGGGGCGGAGCGTGTTGTGGCACACCCCCGGTTGGTCAGGCCCCCCAACCGCCCGAAGGACTAACGGGGCGCCGTCGCGGTCTTCCCAGAACCCCCTTCGGCTCCTGGACCTTGGCTCGGGCACCCTTACTGTGCCGGACAGGGGTACCCTTACTGTACCGCCTGTCGCAGAGGTACCCTTACTGTACCCGTCTGCATCCAGATCGCCCTGTAACTCCGCCACAGCTCTGGGGAGGCTACCGTCGCTGCCAGAGCCCCCCTTCCTCCCTTCGCTGTTTATAGGTGCCTGCCCCTGCGAGCCAGCTTTTAGCGGGCTAAATAATGGGTCCTGTTCTGTAACCGTAAATATACGGCATTAAGTTGCAACATTACTCAGAAGCCCAGGGCAGACTAACCACGAATGACTCTTGGCCCCAATGCCGCTCAGCTTAGGCGTGACTGGAGTTACTAGCCTTATAAGCGATGCCACTGCAGATCTCCTATCGTAATTATGGGAAGATCTAGCACCTACATATGGAGTCAGAACTAAACCATAGCTGAATTCGTCAATCCATCGCTTCCCTTCATATCCTAGCACTAAGGTGTTGATTTCCGCTTTGTCTACAAAGGTGATGTATAGATAGCGTCCTGGTACCTGAAAAGCAGCTGCTGCTGCGGGGGATTGCATGATATCTTTAGCAGGACAGAAGATTTTTATGTAACTGCTAACTGGACGTATTCTTTTTTCATGACTCCGGCTACAGCCGATATAGCTGACTGAGCTGCCGAAGGTACAACGCTCAGCTCGAGGACCCAAATTTGTGAACGTTTCCCCCCCTCCCTGGCTCCAAGGAAAGGCTGGGCGAGAAGGTAACACCTAAATCTGATTTTCGGGCTGGAAATATGGCATCGGTGCAAGGCATTGGTGAAATAGGCGCTTCTGGACCTGCCATCCCCTTAAGATTTTTTAATTGGCCAACTCTGGCTTGAAATTGTGTTCCCAAGAGCTACCGCACAATAAGCAGGGTGAAGGTACGTGTGAGTTAACCACTTTACCCATGTACACCTGCTGCCAGGGAACATATATCTACATGTACACCTTCCCTTATCCTGTTGCACCACTTGGGACACTGCTTCGTCCCTTTGTACCCACCGGCATGGAACTCATGCCCACGAGATTCCCCCCTAGTACCGGATAATCCTAATAAATGCTGCATTTTGGGCCAAAGATACCAGGGAATAAATGCACAGGGGGGGGCTCTCGGGTGCGTGTGAACCCCTGTCATTGCGATTAGTAACAGTTGCTCTGTTCGAGCTAGACCATGCGACTTTATTCCTTTAATCAATTAATCGGCAAAGCATGCCATTCCCTAACTTGGACATACACACAACCGCCTCTAGTGTCCTGCAATACCAGCTATTCCGAATCTGGCTGACAAAAACTACCATTGGCCCAAAGCTAAACTAGTAAAAAAAACTATCACCCTGGCCCCCCCAAACCTTTCCCAGGGAACTGGAGAGAAATGAACTCAATTGCGCAGGGCAAGAATACCAGAAGTTACTGCTGACAACGTTTCCCTGACCACACTCTCAGATGCATTGAATCAGTTATATAGTGCCACTCCTACCGGTGTCGGGTGTCCCCGAACTTTGCATCTTACACAGAATCCGCCGAGCCAATCAATCATATGCATAATTTGAACCAATATTTGTAGCAATCAATCCGTTTTAATACGTGAATTGGCTCGGCACCTCCTTCCCCAATTCAAAACCTAATGCTAACCACAACAATCGGGAACATATGTGCAAAGTCTTGTAAGAGGCACTGATGTACTGATCGTTATATAATGTTGTTATTTGATGTTATCGACTGCTACAACTTGCACTGCAATTTAGAATTGCTTTGGTTAAACGATGCAACCTTATCTCACCTTTGACCATAACTATCCGTCCAACATATCGTTAAACTTGTTGACTTCCATTCAATTAATTTCAAAATAATGTAAATTCTTTTTTCGTTATTTGTTTATTCCCACAGTACGGCTTGCTGTCACCTTGTGAAACATCCTGTGTGGTTACACAGCTGTTTTCGAATCACTCAGTTTGTGCCACAAACACATTATGTTCTGCTCCTAAAAGATTATGACAACCAATCCAACATTTGTTATGTTATACCAAATTTGATGGGCCCCGTACCAAATTGGTTCCCTGGCGCTACTCTGAAACCGGTTAGGGTGGTATGTTACTCATGTACCTGTCTAACTAGCCATGTTTTAAAGACTTTGCGGGAAGTCATGAGGTCTGTGCGGGACCCAATCTCTGGAGGTGGGGAGTTCCAATCTAAGTGACCTGGTGCGCTAAACCTTGTTCCACCAAAGGGTGTCCCTGTAGAGGATCCCTGGGGAAGCCACATGTAGTTTTATTCTTGTGGGTCGTGACGTGACGTGGCCAAGGTGAACATTTCACGTCAACACATTAACATCGCTGAATGTATAAGTTAGAGCAGTTTTGGTGGGTTACTTAACGAATTGACTTTCTAGATTTTGCACCATGACCCCTTGATGTGCCATTGGCTTGCCTATTCGGCAATGTCCTTTTCGCAGGAGTAAAACTCTCAGATATCATTCACCCCAACACAGTGCATCTCATGAGTGACTCCAAATATTTACCGCTCCCCGTGCTTACAAAATTGGACCCTATCCTAGGTTCCCAGGACACAATGCACTGGAATGTCATCTGGCCCCGGTGCCTATCCAACAACCGTGTACCAACCTTTACCCATCTTTGACCACATGTGAATAACTTAATCACAATCAGCCTGGGCCTACTTCCCTAGTCAAATGGCGAGTGGGCCGCAAAAGAGTACATTAGAAATATAAAGCCATGCATTTTCAACATGAAGCCAGGAACCAAAGGAAAGCTTGGGGACAATAGTGTGAATAGTGATGGTGGCCTCTGGGAAAAAACTAATCTGCAGGGCTACCCAGCTTGCTCAGGCACTGACTATGGCATTCAGCCCCGTGGACACCTGGTCGCTCCGCCCTCACTAGCATTAATCTAACGCACGTTGTGAGTTACCTATCTATTCTACAAATGTAACGTGTATGTAGATGCCAAGGCATTGAAACGCTACGCATGAGCCCAGGTACATTACATATTCATCGCAGCCATTGCGTCCCTATATCTACTACAAAAAGGGGGGGGCACTACCTCCAACAAGCCCAATTCTTGGCAGATCCCCAATCCCCAATCTGCGGATAAGTAAACAATGCACAGGAAACCAGTGCGCCATGGGCCCGAAGGCCTAGGGGCGCTTGACATATCGCCGCATTTGCACTTACACTCATAGGCGAGGAGGAATATAATTGCCCCCAACAATCATTCGCCCCACATGGTTACAACATAACAACATCAACACACTCCGCTGCGCATTGTGCTTGTTGTAGGACTCCCGCGGTGAGCGGTGATACCGACCTGGCGAAAGCGCCCTGTGTAACAATGTTCGTTGCCGCCTCCACCCCAGAATCTCTCACTGTCCCCCTCTACCGTGACCAGGTCTTCATAACCACACTCTCCGATGCACTGAATGCACTGTTGACTAGTGGGCTTTAAGATCTACATTGCAAGTCACAAAAGGATGCCTCTTTTGAACACAGTAACCTGCTGGCCCATTTGCATCATACGCACTGCACTCTGCTATCTACTTGGCACACGTTCTTTGCAGCAGGCCTCTTAACACTCTGAACTAACTACACCGAAGTCAAAAGACCTCTCAAATTGTTGATCTCAGAAGAGGTCTAAATCAATGAAATGTATTTGAATTGAATAGAAATGATACACTATACAAATTCCTGCTCTCTCTCCAGGAAGATCACAAACTATCTTGACATTTATGTGTGGCCTGGCGTGAGCGAGACTCGGACAGTTAAAACTTGGCTCTACAAGGGGCCAGCTACCAACTCAAAACCCTCAGTTAAGCGCGGGGGGGTGTTCAATGGGACCAAGCTCCCGGATGTCGAACGGCTCTGAGCTCGAACCTGGACTCTCCGATCTAAGGCGGCAGCTCACTCACTGCAATCAACCTAACCTATGGACACGGCAGACTGGCGTAATTACCTCATTAGCCACGCGGTGTCCCTAATGCATCAGTACCTCTTTTGATGACTGACTCAGAATCATTTCCCCCATTCCACGTCTTAGCGATCGGGGAGGACTGGGCAATACGGCGCCTGTAGTGACTGCCCTCTACAGCGTCCCTTACTGAATCTGAGTCATCCCGGTCCTCAGGATACAGTATGCTGAACACGGACATAAACATTCGCCTTATCCCTCCGTGCAACAAAAAGTGTACAAAGAACGGAGAAGCCCTAAGAATGTCAGGCATTATCGTAAAATAGATAACATTCTTAAAACCCTTCAGGTGTAGCCAAACGTCCACTGACGATGTGTGCTGCCACATCACGGAGCGCTTTGCTTGGGCGCCGCATTTAAACTCGCAGCACGCTGTCGCATCTGGGATCTTAAATCAAAAATTTTATTTGTCAATAACAAGGATGCCTCTCTCACAAGCAACCACCCACTGACCCACGTGCGTGGCACGAGCCCAACTATAACCTACTCGGCACTCATCTCAGCAGGCCCGTGCACAATGAACCCCTGGCTCCACCATCCACTTTCTCAGCAGCCAACCCCTACATGCTGCCTGTTTATTTAGCGCGAATTTGACCAGAAGGTATTGGCCGCTTTACGCCCGCGCCGTATTGAATCTCACATCCCGGCACTAGGAGCTTAGCATCATGCACGATATATAGCGCGCATTCAGCCGGAAGGCCTACGCCCCGGCACTCAGGGGGGGGGGGCTCGCATGCTGGATGTTATATTTAGCGCGCCTTCCACCACAAGGTGTTGGAGCGCTACGCGGGAGCGCCGTATATAAATCCCCCATCGCGGCACTGGGGGATTGGCATGCTGCATGTTTCGAACGCGCGGAATCGACCAGAAAGGCATCGGCGCGTTTCGCGTGAGGGCCGTGTTAAAAACGCACTTTACAGCACTGGGGGCTGGGCACCACCTCCAATGCTCGAATATCCCGATCGTAAAGAAGAGATTTGCCAACTTATGACCCACGTGACTATCGCTGTTCCCGCAGCCAGATGAGACCGCTCGCAAACAAAGGCCATCCGGTAGCTTTTAGACGCAGTGCTCATTCCACGGCCATAACCCCCATTCACATACAACTTCCGGAAACCTTTCTACAATCGTACCCTTTACAGCTCATCCTCCCTGTGCACGCCATGTATGTACTTTCCCAGCAGCCCGTCTTTGCTTTGCCAAAATTCCATCCCATTTCCGAACAGTGCAGGACAGCATAAATCACGGTGAACGCGTGAGGCTGCAAATTCCCTTAAGTGGGCAGATCAAACATGACTCCACGTTTCCCACCCTTGAGCCAGATGATACCCGCCCGGGTGCGACCTATAGACCTGCACCCCTGTCCCGTCGAACTCCACTGCCACATGGACCCCCAGTCATTTCCTCATTTCCGAGGCAAGCGCGGCTCTAATGGGGAGGAAGCCCGCAGTTGCAGCAAGTGCCCGGCGCAGCTGCATCCCGTCACGCATAGCTCCCACGCAGGCCCGCTCAAGGCTTCTAGGCGCAGCCGCCGGCCCTACGCTGGCATGAGGCGCACCCCGGAAGCACCTCCGCCGAATTCACAAACACAAGCCCAACAGCACAAAGAGACATCAGGAACAGGTCTCTACAATGTGCGAAATCCAAACCATACCTCAAAGGCCTCTTGGGGAGAAAACTATGGCCTCGCTGCGCTAGAATGAGAATGATTAACATGTGCACAGCAACATTTGTTGGAATAAAAGTTCAGATGCCGACCCTTAGCAGGTTGAAGAGAGGGGAGAACTCGGGGTGCTCTGCACGGACACGGCGCTTTGTGTAAGGGTGGGTGAAGCAGAGAAACTCTCTTATGCTCAGAAGGGCCAAACGGAGCAAGGAGTGGGAATGAAGGGCTTCATGTCACTGCATGCGATCGGACGAAGTTGCGGGGCCTGTCCTCTCCCAGGCTCCGTTTGCTTGAGGAAGCCGCTCTTCGCCGCGGGGCATCGCGGACACGGCAGCCACTCACGACGATGACGGACTTGCTTTTAACTAAGCCAAAACCATGACATCAGCGTGCCAAATACCAAATGGGAGCCGCTCACCCCCGGCACACATTCCTGCTAGACCCGTGATCCCGTTTCGCTACACCAGTCCAAAACTTGCTCCGAGCTAGTCCCCAGGCATACCCCCCTGCCTCTACCCTTCCATAGCACCGAACCTAGATCCGCCTCAAAACACTTGCCACAACCAACACCGGTCAAACCCCCGACTGCGGCATGCCCGAACCCCATGGGATCCATCGCACCCAACGTGGGCACGACACTCCTTGCCGCCAGACCAGGGGCCCCCAGTGCGAGAGGCAGGGGGCCCAACTCACCGCAATACAGAAGAAGCCGGCCATCAACCACGCGACAAGTCAGTAACCTGCACGACGCCGACGCATAACCAAACGGCGAGCAAGGCGAGACGTCGAGGGACAACTGCTCATCAAAGCCGGATGTGCCCACCAAACTCCGGACTCACGGAAACCCCTGCATACCCGAGGGAGGCGCCAGACACCGCTGCCCAGGGAGCGCACACAACCACCGGCACCTAGCGCGGGGAAAGGCAGGCCGAATAAAGCACACACGCCTACCCGCGCTAACCACCGGCAGCGACCACACGCTCCCCCGGCCCCAGACACCTCACCTCGGGATCCCGTTCCGCAACGCGCCCCGTCGCACCAACTCTGCCGACCACAATCAAACGCGACGCCGCCACAAAGGAGACCACGATCTCGCGTGGCCAGGAGGACAACAGGAAATCGCGTGTCCAGGCTGGAGCGGCAGAAAACAGAGGAGGAACTGGGAGAGGGGGCCTCCTAAGTAGGGGGGGCAAGCCGCGCCCCCCGCCCCCAAAGGCCCGCCTCCCGCTCCAACTAAAGGGAGTAATACCTTAGTGGGCGTAGCCTCGCGTGCGAGGCAGCAAAGGGGAAGGCTCCGACGGGCGGCCACTAACATGTTGCCCTGCTGATGTCCCACTGCTTGGGACGCGGGCAGCGCAATCTCATTCTGGGGAGAAAACTGCTGACAATGTCCGCCTGCTGCTTCGAGCAAGAGGGGAGTGACAGGCGGAGGGGAGTTAGGGGTGGAGCGGTGATGGGTTATTGCAGAGTACAAACTGTCTGGGGGAGCTTTGACCGCCCCCACCCCCACAGCTACTGCAGGAGGCAAGGCTTTAAGTGGAATGAAAAAACTGATGGGCCTCTCAAAGGGACGAGACTATGTAATTAAGGGCGTGGATTAAAAACACATCAGGTAAAAATCTGTGTGCGCCCGACTAGTATGTCGCTACCTCTCTCATCATTGCATCCAGATATATAATAAAAGTAACATTACACCTATACAACAAGCCAGGATTATTTGCTTTGTCAATGGTTTTTAGTTGCATAAGATAAGCAACAACAATGGCTTATTTTGTATGTACAATTGAAAATGTTCTGTTCTGAAATGACGAGACTGTGAAAGAACTATAACGTGTTTCTTTGTTGTTACATCAAAGGCAGTGAAGGGTGGCTCTGCTGCAGAGTTAAGATATTTTTTTCCACCCTTAGTGTGGGGAGAAAAATGGAGAGCCCGAGAGGGACCCGTCTCAGCACCTGCTGTTTAGAGCTGCCTATGCTGAGCACTAGCAGGACACGACGAGTGACTGGCCACTAGAACAAGTAATGAGATGGGTGAGACGGGAGTGCTGAGTGTGGGATGAAGGGGCGGGGGCGCCGAGTGAGGGGTGACGAGAGGGGCGCCGAGCGAGGGGTAAAGAGAGGGGCGCCAAACGCGGGATGAAGAGAGGGGCTCAGAGGGACGCCGAGTAATGGGTAAAGAGAGGGGCGCCGAGTGAGGGGTAAAGAGAGAGGCGCCGACTGCGGAATGAAGAGAGGGGCACCGAGTGCGGGATGAAGAGGGGGGCGCCGAGTGAGGGATAAAGACAGGGGCGCCGAACGCGGGAAGAAGAGAGGGGCTCCGAGTGAGGGGTGAAGAGAGTGACGCCGAGTAGGGAGTACAGAGAGGGGCGCCGAGTGAGGGGTAAAAAGAGGGGCGCAGAGTGAGGGGTAAAGAGAGGGGCGCCGAGTGAGGGGGAAGAGATGGAGCCCAGTGCGGGATGAAGAGAGGGGTAAAGAGAGAGAGGGGGGGGAAGAGAGAGGGGCTCTGAGTGAGGGCAAGAATATGGATGATGAATGAGACGGTCAATGAATGATGCCCGAGGAGAGCAGATGGGAGGGTGTGGCTGGGAGAGAGGCGGTGAACAGAGAAGCAGTGAGTGAGGATAAGGCAGGAGCAGCGAGGGAAGCGGGAGGGACAATAAAGGACTGGTGTGGAGGACGATGAATGAGGGGTGTGAAGAGAGGGCGGGATCAGAGAGGGGACAACGAAACCAGGAGGCAGGCGAGGGGTTATAGGAAAAGGGGGTGAGTGAGCAACGGAGAGAAGGAAATAAGGGGATTACAACAGATGCCTGGTGTTCCTCGGTGGGCAGGTGGTAAATCACCCCCTGCGCCCATCCACAACACAGTCACATAGTCACGGACACACACCCTTGCGTGCAGGCTTTGACGCGCCAACTCAGATAGTGCGGGCTTCGGAGCGCTCGCATCCCGAAACTGAATCAAAGCGACAGCGAATGAGTGCATATGCATCCTAAGGTCACATCGTGTGCTGCTGGCAATCTAGAAGGAATATTTTAATTCCCGCATCCACGCATGGCCCCTCTTCCTCGGCCTCGTGGCTCTTGGTCACAGGCCATGTGCACGCACAGCCAGGGGGCCCTAGCGCTGCTCTCCGTCAAGCATCTCTTACTGAAAAGCTGGAAAGTGGCGAACAACCCAATACAAAATAAATGGTCGCTGTGATGGCGCCCTCTGCAGGCGTGGCGTGTGCCATAGGACTTCACTGCATTTCCAACCGGATGGGGGCCCGGCCCTGGATCCGACCGTTTCCTATGTTTGCACGACTGGGTTTACGACTGCTCGTAGAGTGCGTGGTGGGTTCGTTCACACCGGGCGTGAAGTGCGTGCACGTGGCGGCATGGGTGAGGTATTTGTGTGTCTGTGATTTGCATTTCAAGTATGTTTGGATTTGTGGAGATGCAGTGTTCAAAGGGACTCCATGCAGAGCTGTCTGTTCATTGTGTTGTGTAGCTTCATGTCGTCATACACAGAAATATCATTTGTGTGTCTCTGTGCAGAGTGTATTTCTCTGTATACCAGGTTTCCGTTTTGTTTCTTGTTTCTCCTACTGCTATAGTTCACGATTTAATGTATTCTTCTTTCAATATGTTGTGTGCATATGCATGTCTCTAGTATGGGGGATATTTATTGATGCGTATAAATTATAAATATTGTTGTGTGTTGATGGGCCTCTCTATGGGCGCCAGGTGTTAGCCATTAATGTTACATTTGCTGTTTGCTCTGTGGTGTGTTCCCTGGAATACAAAGTGGCGTCGTTTATCTGCTTATTCTATGCGAGGTTCATCTATTTCGGGTCCAACACTGGTGTGGGAGGGATTAATCATCTCTGCATTGCGAATGTTTTGAAAATATTATGTTTCTTAATAATAAATATATGCTTATGAACAATATGTTGGCTAGCCTGTATGCATACGCGTGTCTGTATGCAGAGACATGCGTATGCCTAATCCAAAATGTGTATTTCTTTATTGGTTTGTGCCTACAGGAGCTACAAAGTGCTGTTGTTCATGCCCATGGACCAGTTTTCTGAACAGTGACAGAAGAGGACACACCTTCACTGGTCACCTCTGCATGCCCATGTGTTCTTGTACCCTTTGGTGGCCACTCTGCTGTATGCTATCACAAACACTAGTTCCAACCCTGGGCAACAACATGCATTCTGGGTGTTTTAGTCTTTTTTTGCTTCGATTAAAGCAACACATCTAATAGCAATGACTGGTCAGTTAAAAGACGAGGACTGGAGCCAGTGCGCCTAGAGTCACCTGGAACTCTTAAATCAGTGGGCAGTGGTGCGGATAATTTCCTTAGCCTGTAGCATTTGTCTCCAAGTAAATTCTTTTCCTACAACTGGGGTCACCTAAGCCACTTTTTATGTTTTTAATACCAGTCTATTGCTGTCTTGGTCATCACCAGATCTTTAACTAAGAGCAGAATTAGGAAACTGCAGCAACAACAAACCTCCTTGCCTGTCAATGGTTTCTAACTCAGCCAAGGTGCAAGCATCGCCCGCAGGTGTGCACACTGTCACAGGGAGACACCCACGCTTCCAATTCATAGTAACCGAGCAGACATTGCGGGCAGTAGAAGTAAGGCAATGCGAACTAATACAGGACTACTTGCAACCAATGATGCAATGAAAGACATCTCTCAATGATGTTCACCAATCAGAGACAGTCCGACACACCTGCCTCTGCGGGATATCCAGTAGTACATATCATATTTTGGCAAGGTGTCGGAACTGTAAAACAGTTAGAAGGGAAATCAATACAGCATCGCTTTACCACAAACAATAAAGCCACTTACTGAATGCATTTATTCTCACTAACATGGCCGACATAAAATACAAGCGATGGCAGGTGTAAGGTAAGATTTATTTCTGTCTGAAGAGGAGGCAGGCTAGGGTCCTTACTTCTAAGGAGTGCAGATGCGGTTAAACACACGCCTCAGTCACAAACGACCAGCACAAATAAAAGACCTCTCAGAAAATGTCTACCACTTATATCCTTTAAATTACTGTGCAGGTGGACATATGGCGGCACGGGCCATAGAGTTTGTTCAGAGAATGGCTTTGCAAGGCCTGGTCCATGGAGGTAGGCTAGGATTCCCCTAGACTGCCTGAATAGGCTGACATGGGCCTGTGGGAGTGAACAGCACCTGCAGCCTGATGCATCAAATAGCTTTACCCATTCTGTATATATGAAGAAATACGTTCACATGTTAGGCCCCCGGTTCAAGAGACCCATGTCCTTGCACGTAAGCAAATCCGGAGGCATTGGGACCACAGAAGGCAATATGGTCCTGCCGAAGAGATCAGGGGACATTAAGTTTCTGGGTTCACCGGCACCCTCTGCATTCATCAATGGCCCATGGAGACCCTGCTTCATTCCCCAATGGAGGCACTGCCATTGGCCCATGGAGGCACTATCATTGGCCCATGGAGGCACTATCATTGGCCCATGGCGGCTCTACTTCATTAGCCAATGGTGCACACATTGTGTCACCAGTCCACAGAGACCCTTTGTCATTTTCAGTTGGAGACACTGTGGCAATGGCCCATGGACAGCCTGCTTCGTTAATCAATACAGACACTGTGTCAATGACCCATCGAGAGCCTGCTTCGTTAACCAATACAGACACTGTGTCAATAACCCATTGAGACACTGTGTCATCAACCAATAGAGACAGTGTGTCAGTGGCCTACGTGGACCCTGAGTCATTAACCAACGAAGACACTCTGTCATTGGCCCACAGACACCCTGAGTCATTAACCAATACATACACTGTGTCAATGGCCCATGGACAGCCTGCTTCGTTAACCAATACAGACACTGTGTCAATGGCCCATGGACAGCCTGCTTCGTTAACCAATACAGACACTGTGTCAATAGCCCATTGAGACACTGTGTCATCAACCAATAGAGACAGTGTGTCAGTGGCCTACGTGGACCCTGAGTCATTAACCAACGAAGACACTCTGTCATTGGCCCACAGACACCCTGAGTCATTAACCAATACAGACACTATGTCAATGGCCCATGGAGACGCTGTGTTATCAACCAATAGAGACAGTATGTCAGTGGCCCACATGGACCCTGAGTACTTAATCAGTGGAGACATTGTCTCAATGGCCACAGAGACCCTGTATTATTAACCAATTGAGACATTAAGACACTGGCCAACACAGCCCATACGTCATTAACCCAGAGACATTTTAAGGCATGGGCAAAGTGGGCTCTGGCCCAGGGCCCCAGCCTTTCAAAGGGGCCCCCTGAGAGAATATTGCCCTGATGACCTTGAACAGTTCTTAAACAAATTGTTGTAAATAGCCATTTCCTTCAATTTATTTTTAATGTAGTGAAAAGTGTGAGGGTATATAACATACATTTTTTCAGACAAATATTGTGTTTATGTTTCATGCAACATCTATAAAAAATAAAAATGTTTCCTTTGGCTAAAAACAGGACTTCACATATGGCAAATGGCAGGGGGTCACAGAGATTATTTGCAGTAATATTAGTGAGCTGCTGCTATGTTACAATATTGAAAAAACACATAGCTATCTCTGAATATTAGATGGAAACACATTTAGAATTTGGACCAGTGTGCCTGCGCACTGCCAGTGACCTGTACAAATATAGCATAAAAGAGCTGTAACTGTATCATAAATTCAACGCTGTTCCAAACAGGGGCCCCCAAAATATGTTTGGTCCAGGGCTCCCAAAATCCTTAAGACGTCCCTGCATTAACCAATAGAGACACTGTGTCAGTGGCCCATGTGGACCCTGGGTCATTAACCAATGGAGACCCTGTCTCAATGGCCACAGAGACCCGATATTACTAACTAATGGAGACACTGTGTCAGTGGCCACAAAGCCTGTATTACTAACCAATGGAGACACAGTGTTGTAGCCCACAGAGACCCTGAGTCATTAACTAATTGAGACACTGTGTCAGTTGCCCACAGAGGTCCTGCTTTATTCATCAATAGGCCACAGAGACCCTGCATGGTTCATTATTGGAGACACCATATCAATTGCCCACAGAGGTCCTGCTTCATTCATCAATGGGGATTGTGTGCTACTTACCCACAGACAACCTGAATCATTAACCAGTGAAATACTGTTTCAATGGCCCACAGAGACCCTTTGTCATTAACCAATGGAGATGCTGTGTCAATGGCCACAGAGATCCTGTATTTTTTAACTGATGGAGACATTGCATCAATGGCCACAGAGCTTGTATTGTTAACCGATGGAGACACTGTGTCTATAGCCCACAGAGACCCTGAGTCATTAACTAATCGAGACACTGTGTCAGTTGCCCACAGAGGTCCTGCTTTATTCATCAATCAGCCACAGAGACTCTTCTTGGTTCATTATTGGAGACACCGTATCAATTGCCCACAGAGGCCCTGCTTCATTCATCAATGGGGACTGTGTGCTACTTGCCCACAGACAACCTGAGTCATTAACCAGTGAAATACTGTTTCAATGACCCACAGAGACCATTTGTCATTAACCAATGGAGACGCTGTGTCAATGGCCACAGAGATCCTGTATTTTTTAACTGAGGGAGACATTGCATCAATGGCCACAGAGCTTGTATTTTTAACCAATGGAGACACTGTGTCTGTAGCCCACAGAGACCCTGAGTCATTAACTAATCAAGACACTGTCAGTTGCTCACAGAGGTCCTGGTTCATTTATCAATTGGCCACAGAGACCCTGCTTCATTCATCTTTGGAGACACTGTATCAATTGCCCACAGAGGTCCTACTTCATTCATCTTTGGAGACACTGTATCAATTGCCCACAGAGGTCCTGCTTCATTCATCAATGGAGACAGTGTGCCACTGGCCCACGTAGACCCTGCTCTTTAACATTTACACCTTGCATCACTGAAGTCTAGACAAACTGTGCATTAGGACCTGCACACTGAGCGCAAATAAATCTAGAGATCCCGTGTCATGGGTTAAAGGAGACCCTGCTTCATTATCCCATTGGCACCGTACATTATTAACCCCCTAGATACCCTGGGCTTTAACACATGAACACCCTGTGCCACTGACCCTGGAAACTCACGAAATTAAACCCTGAATATAATACACATTCAAACCTTGGATGATCGGTCATTAATCCCTGGACATCCACCGGCCTTAAAGGCTGGACATCTTGTGTAGTTTAAAAAGACATACTGTCAATGAGCCATGCACACTTTGATGGCTGTACCACCAACTCATGTAAAGTCTGTCTTGTACCTTCCTAGACACCCTGTCCTGTTACCACTGCACATACAATGACGCTAGCCAATGGGCGCTCGGTCTGGGTCTTCAGGGATTTACACCCGGTGTCACTATTTTCTGCAGCCCCTGGGTCACTAACTTGTTTGTATTTTATGTCTTTGACACGTAGGCAGCATCAGATATTAAGCCCTGGATACCTTGTGTTGTTAATTCCTGAGCCCCTTCGTAACACCCTAGCCCCCATCTTATCAACCCTTTCATACATATTTCACAAACCCCCTTAATGCTGTGTAGAATTAACCCCACAACGCTCTAAGTAGTGAACCCCTCCCACAACGCTCCAAGTAGTGAACCCCTGTACACCTCTTGTTAACATGTGAGGCCTTTGTCATTAACCACCTACACTGTATGAAACGGATCTCTGAGAAACTATTGGCCGTACCCGATGGATGTCCTATGTTACAATTCACAGGATACCCCCTATGGTATTACCCAGTAGACAATCTGATTTATCTTTCAGTGGCCTCCCTATGCTATCATCCTTTGGCGATCCTACGTTATCATCAAGTGTACACTCCATGTTATCATTCACCGGACTCTGTATGTTATCATCATTTGGACATCCTGTGTTATCTGCTGGATATGCTAGGTTAGCATCCAACGCTCATGCTATCTGTCATCCGCTGGGCACCCATCTTCTAATTCACAGGACACTCTATGTTATCATCCACTGGACAAGCTATGATATCATACACTGTACACCACGTGATATCTGCAAGGCTTGCAATGTTATCATCCACTCAATATCCATGTTATCATCTACTGGGCAACCTATGACATCATACACTGTACACCACATGATGTCCGCAGGACTAGATATATTATTATTCACTCAATATCCATGTTATCATCCACTGGGCAACCTATGACATCATACACTACACCACATGATATCCGCAAGACTCTCTATGTTATCATTCACTCAATATCCATGTTATCATCTACTGGGCAACCTATGATATCATACAATGTACGGCACATGATATCTGCAAAGCTTGCAATGTTATCATCCACTCAATATCCATGTCATCATCTACTGGGCAACCTATGATATCATACACCGTACACCACATGATATCCGCAAGACTTGCTATGTTATCATCCACTCAATATTCATGTTATCATCCACTGAACAACCTATGATATCATACACTGTACACCACATGATATCCGCAAGACTCGCTATGGTATAATTCACTCAATATCCATGTTAACATCCACTGGGCAACCTATGACATCATTCACGACACTGCATGATATCCGCAAGACTCGGTATGCTATCATTCACTCAATATCCATGTTAACATCCACTGGGCAACCTATGATGTCATTCACGACACTGCATGATATCCACAAGACTCGCTATGTTATCATCTACTCAATATCCATGTTATCATCCACTGGGCAACCTATGATATCATACACTGTACACCACATGATGTCCACAGGACTAGATATATTATTAATTCACTGAATATCCATGTTATCATTCACTGGACAACCTATGACATTATACACTATGCCACATGATATCCGCAAGTCTCACTATGTTATAATTCACTAAATATCCATGTTATCATCCACTGGGCTACCTATGATATCAAACACTGTACACCACATGATCTCCGCAGGACTCGCTATGATATTATCCATTCAATTTCTATGTTATCATCCACTGGTCGACCTATAACATCATACACTAGAACACATGATATCCGCAAGACTCGCTATGTTATCCACTCGACACCCATGTTATCATTCACTGTAGTCTGTGTTATTATCCACTGGTCACATAATGTTATCATCCACTGGGCATCCTATTTTATCGTCCCTTCGACTCTTTCTGTTATTACCCACTTGAGACTCTATATTATTACCAACTGCACATGCACTGCTGCCATTCACTGGAAATGCTATGTTTACACGCACTGGGCACCCCAGGTTTATCATCTAATGTTATCCTGCACTGGACTCCTGTCACCATCCACTGGACATCCTATGTTATCAGCAACTGGATACCTTATTCTGCTAGCAAATGCCCCCCTTTGTTATCATCCACTGGAAATGCCATCTTTACACCCACTGGGCACCCAGGTTTATTATCCAATGGGTACGCTATGTTATCCCCCACTGGACGCCTTATACCAACCACTGGAAATCCTATCTTTTTAGCAACTGGATACCGTATTCTGCTTTCAACTGGCCCCCTCTGTTATCATCTGCTAGACATATGTTGTTGTGCAATGGGTACCCTCTACATCACTGGGCTCCATGTGATGTCTTCCACTGGACACTCTTTGCCGCCATACCCTGAACGCCCTTTCTGCGAAACCTGTAGTCTCATCCATAGGCCACCTTTCCGCACTGCCCTTTAAAACTCCTTCACTTCTGACTAAAGGGAGGGCAGCCCGTGTTCTAGGTCAGCCGCGGCTGGGCACCCTGCTTCACCACCTGACCTGCGCCCTCCCTGGTTCTCCCTCAGTCTGTTGTGTCCCCCATTCCTGTGCAATGTTCCCTGCTACCCCAGTGAGGTAACCAGATGGTGATGTACTGTTCATGGTATGTTCATTTGGAGGGAGTCAGTCCTTCTACCTAGTCTGTGACGTGAAAGCGGGTACACTGGCACAACCCTGCCGTACTCTGGGCCGGAAGCCTCCATCCCTAGAGGCGGGCGAGCGGGCGGGCGGGCGGGCCGCTCGGCTCCCATATTAGAAGGACAGGCACGTAGCTCCCTCCCGCTCGATTGAACGTCCCCTCAGGCCCCAGGTGTGGGGATGGCATGAACCTGGGGCGGATGTAGTGCTGGCCCAGTGTGGACTCCGTTTCTTCTGCCTGGAGATTGTAAGAGCGCGTGTTCGTGCAGCTCTGCTTCAAGCTGCATAACAGAGCCCTTCACAGAGGTGTGCATACGTGCTTCGATAGCTAATGTCCGGGCAGAGCCCCTGTCCACAGCCGCCGAAGGCAGCAGCAAGGATGCGTCCTACCGAGCGCGGGCAGGCAGGGGTTCCAACGAGCCACGGGCGAAAGCCGCAGACTCACACAGACGCACACAGGCAGACACACACACTAACGCACACAGACAGACACTCCCAGGCACAGGCACAGCCGCACACATGCACACAGGTATGCGCGCAAGTGCACACCCACAACACACTGACACAGGCGCGCACACACACAAAGGCGTAACGTAAATGAATGCCCCCACACCCCGCAGAATGTGAAATGGGACCATTGAGTCTTTCACATATTAACACATATTCATTGGCCATGGACTGAATACCCGCCCCTCCCCCTCCTCCTCCTTAAGGGTTCGGGTGCCCCCCCCCCACCCCCCCCACCCCCCCTGCGCCCCAGGAGCTGCAGGGACACGCGTTAGGCCCCTGCAAAACGCACACAGGCTCACACACATGCGCGAACAGAACAGAGAAGATTGCTTTTAGTTGCACGTGACGTAACTCAAGTGAGAATATCGGGTTCCCGTGCTAAAATGGCCACAAACCAGGCCAAATGGGAGGACAATATGGCTAATATGGTTAATAAAAACTGTAAACAGAGATCCATTAGAAATTTCCAAATATACGCTGATATCGACAGCTCAAAAGTCTCGCAGCTTCTTCGGTCCTGCTGTACACAAAACCGGAACCAACATCGTGTGTCACAGTGTCATACAAACACAAACCTGTGCCTACAACACCTAAAAATATATTTGAAAAAAAAGAGTTCCCGCTACGTTCATATCAACAAAGACTCCAGCCAGGCGTCCCAACAACAAGAAAACACAAACTTGTGCCTACAAAGCCAAGAAGGATGCCTTCTGACGCACCTATCCCAACGAAGACCACCACCAGGGTTCACAGCATCACACAAACACAAACCTGTACCCAGACCAAGAAGAAACAGCAAAGATGTCAGCATCACCTGCCAAAACACAGACTACAACCCGGGCTGGCAAGCATTCATTAAAAAACAACTATGTTGCATTAATCACAAATGCAGTAACTGAGCTGTACTGGACTAATATGTAACCAGGCGCCCCAACAAAGACACAGAAGGTGATGGGAGCAATGGTTGCAATTTGTCTAGCCACTGGCAATCGCTTGGGGGAGCATCCCAACCCCTCGGTATTTCGCTCACCATGCCTCCTCAGTTTGGACCCAGACACATGCAAATCAGTCTTGACCCTGCTCCTCACGGGAACCTTCCAGCCCGAACAGCCAGGCCAGGTCTTCCCCGAACCAGAGCTCAAGCAACCTAGGACCGGTTTCGTCCTGAAAAGGGCTCATCAGCCAGGTGTAGCCTTGATCCAGTGGCACAGAGAGCACGGGACCTATATCTGGGCATACCCTTGCCACTAAGGGTGGTACACCAAACACACAAAAGGTCCCAAGAACACCCAAACCTGAAACTGAGCCTATAGGACCACGAAGGAGCAAAGAAGCCTTTTTTCTGCTCCTACCTCAAAGAAGAACATCCAAGGCGCCCTAGCTCTCAGACCTAACCAGTACCCACAAATGGCGCTGAATAAACTGTCGACACACGCATTTTAGCCTGTGGTCGTGCACAAAACAGCACCAGAATGAAATGCCTCGAAACCACAGACAAAGAACAGAAAGACATCCTTCCTAGTGGTGAGACACAAGTCACCATCTGGGGTCCATATAAACATTTCAAACACAACATGATGTCCTGCTCAACCCAAAGCAACGAAAGTGAACCCACCCTTCCTGCTATGTGCATATGAATAAATAACATAGGAGGTGGTAACAACTCACTGGGCAGTGCTTTCGGACACTCAGGTAGAACAGCAGGCCCGATGCACACTATGCTGAGAAGCAGGGGGTCCTTGTCGAAAACCCAATAAAAAGCACTTGTCCTCCTCCACAACACAGACCAGGGAACTGCCCTTACAGGAGCACATGCAAACAACCCAACTCTACAAAAGCCCAACAAACGGTCTGCACTTTGTACCCTCCAACGGCATCACGGAAAAAATCACCGTTCAGGAAGCACCCATCAAAACACAGATGATAAGAATGAGGCCGGCATGGACTAACATATGTAAGGCCCAGAAATGGACAAGCTTCGCAGGAGCTGCAAACCACACGTGTAACCTCGACCCCGCCAAAGGAGCAGAGAAGAGTCCTCCACACTGGCGCAGGCTCACACGTTCACCCCCTGAACTGGGCAGCTACCGAGCAAGTGACTAACCCCACCGCTGTCGGACACAGACCTGATGAGGGGCACCCAGAAGACCCCAAATAGGCTCACTCGGTGCTTTAAATGGAAATATAGAAGTGCGGGTACTTTCCCTTTCAAAGGAAAAAAGTGCAGGTACTCAGTACCGGCCAGTACCTACTCATTTAAAGTGCTGGATACACCCTCCCACAACCCACAGACACCAGAGATGGGTCCACCTCACAGCTGACCGCACCCACCTAAACCTGGGCGTGGGGCAGGTCTGGACACGGCAAACCCCCGAAGGTATCAGCCTGCCTACGCCACTGGCACACGGTCAGATGCACCCTTCACACGGCTGCCCCCGTGTGATAGTTTCCGGACCATACACAATGACTGGAGATACACACTGTACGCGTGGATAGACAGCCCCTACACAATTGAAACAAACACAAAACAAGTCTCCACGACAATAACAGACAGAGAAAGGTCCTTCTTGCTACCGCACCTCAGACATATCTGGTATGTTGGGGGGGGCAGCAAATGTACGAGGCAGGCGGCAATTCTTTCGCGCTGCGTCCTTCCAGGCACATTCTCTCTACCGGGTATTCTGCGGAGTGCCGGCTCGAGACAGAGTACAACTGGTGAGGGGGGGGGGCATTTTCGGGGTGTGGAGGGCAGACATGCCAAATCTTTAAAGAGAGGAGCCCGTCTGCAACAGACAGATGTGCGCATCAGCACGCTGGACCCACCGAAGCGTAGATCTTTACTGAGGGGGCGGGTGGCACACTAAATCCATACAGACCCGCCTGTTCACGCCAAGCAGAGATGCGCCGTTCAGCATGCTGCGCCCACCCGAGCAAATTTTTATTGGTGGGGAGGGGGGGGGCGGCGGGCAGGGGGGGGATCAAAGAAAGAGATGGGCTGGGGTTCGGATCCCAAACAAACCCCTCGTAAGGAGAACATTCACTTCCGGCAGTGAGGAATGATTCACAATGCGGCACTAACACAGAAATTTCCATAGCATGGACCATCACCAGGGGGCGCTCTCAAGGGGCGGGGCACATAAATATGACAGAATCCGGCAGGTACAGGGCCTTCATACTGGTGTACCCGCCCAGTGATAATATGACCTGCATTTCAGGGCAGCCAGAAAGCACCATTCACCCTTCTGCCACCCCTGCCATACGTACATCATGACATAGTGGGGGTTCGGGTCAAACCAAACGTAGCCCTCGTCACCAGTGACCGGGAGCAGAGGCTACCTAGGCAATGCATATACCTCATCGGAAGGACTGGGCAGGCCGCGGAGCCCCAGCCCCGGAGGAGAGAGTCAGCCTTCTCACTGGTGAGCTCGCCCATTAGACAGCCACTGGGGCACCTTGTAAAGCTAGACAGACACCCGGGCCACACCGCCGAACCTGCTCGAACACACATCCTTCCTGCAACGAGCGTGCCTCGCTGCACAGCTCAGGCGAGGGACCTCTGCAGAGGTCAGTGTGAGTGCACTGTGGATCTACGAGCCCTGGGCAGAGCTCAGGTGAGACAGCTCAGGCGAGGGACCTCTGCAGAGCTCAGGCGAGGGACCTCTGCAGAGCTCAGGCGAGGCTCCTCTAGAGTTCAGTGTGAGTGCACTGTAGATCTAAGAGCCCTAGGCAGAGCGCAGGTGAAGGCCCTCTACAGTTCCCACAGGGCCCTCTAGTGAGCTCATCTGAAGGACCTCTGCAGAGTTCAGTGTGAGTGCACTGTGGATCTTACAGCCCTGTGTAGAGTTCAGGCGAGGGGCCTCTACAGAGCTCAGGCGAGGGTCCTCTGTGCACTGTAGCTCCAAGAAACCTGTGTAGAGCTCAGGCGAGGGATCTCTGCAGAGCTCAGGCGAGGGTCCTCTGTACACTGTAGATCTAAGAGCCCTGTGTAGAGCTCAGGCGAGGGACCTCTGCAGAGCTCAGGCGATGGTCCTCTGTGCACTGTAGCTCTAAGAGCCCTGTGTATAGCTCAGGTGAGTGACCTCTGTGCACTGTAGCTCTATGAAACCTGTGTGGAGCTCAGGCGAGGGACCTCTGCAGAGCTCAGGCGAGGGTCCTCGGTGCACTGTAGCTCTAAGAAACCTGTTTAGAGCTCAGGCGAGGGACCCCTGCAGAGCTCAGACGAGGGTCCTCTGTGCACTGTAGCTCTAAGAGCCCTATGTAGAGCTCAGGCGAGGGTCCTCTACAGTTCGCAGAGGGCCCAGTGCCCTCTACTGAGCTCACCTGAGGGACCTCTACAGAGTTCACTATGAGCGCACTAAGGACCTTACAGTCCTATGTAGAGCTCAGGCGAGGGTGCTCTGCAGAGCTCAGGCGAGGGTCCTCTGCAGAGCTCAGGCGAGGGACCTCTGCAGTTCCCACTGGGCCCAGGGCCCTCTACTGAGCTCATCTGAGGGACCTCTAGAGAGTTCAGTGTGAGTGCACTGTGGATTGAAGAGCCCTGCGGGGAGCTCAGGTGAGGGCTCTCTACAGTTCCCACAGGGCCCAGGGCCCTCTGGTGAGCTCATCTGAGAGACCTCTACAGAGTTCAGTGTGAGTGCACTGTTGATCGAAGAGGTCGGCGTGGAGCTCAGGCGAGGGGCCTCTAGAGTTCAGTGTGGTTGCACAGTAGTTCTAAGAGTCCTGGGTAGAGATCAGGCGTAAGCCCTCTACACAGTTCGAAGTGGGTTGGTTCCGTGTAGATCTAAGAGCCCTGTGTAGAGCTCAGGCGAGGGACCTCTGCAGAGCTTAGGCGAGGGTCCTTTAGAGTTCAGTGGGAGTACACTGGAGACATACGGGCTCTGGTGAGGACTCTCGGCAGAGCTCAGGGTAAAGTCCTATAGAGAGTTCAGTGTCAGTGCACAGGAGATCTAAGGATCCTGTGCACAGCTCAGGAGAGGGACATCTACTGAGTTCTGTGCGTGTGCACAGTAGAACTCAGAAGAGTTCTGTTTAAAGCGCCTTAGAGATACGGTTAGGGTCCTCTGAGGAGTTGAGTGTGATGCGCTCTAGACTGAAGGGATGATCCTCTGAAGAGCTCAGTGTGAGTGCACTCCACACCTCAAGTGACAGCACTCTGCAGAGCACAGGTGAGGGTGCACTCCACACCTCAAGTGACAGCACTCTGCAGAGCTCAGGTGAGGGTGCACTCCACACCTCAAGTGACAGCACTCTACAGAGCTCAAGTGGGGGTGCACTCAACAGCTCAAGTGACAGCACTCTGCAGAGCACAGGTGAGGGTGCACTCCACAGCTCAAGTGACAGCACTCTGCAGAGCTCAGGTGAGGGTGCACTCCACGCCTCAAGTGACAGCACTCTACAGAGCTCAGGTGAGGGTGCACTCCACGCCTCAAGTGACAGCACTCTGCAGAGCTCAGGTGAGGGTCCACTCCACAGCTCAAGTGACAGCACTCTGCAGAGCTCAGGTGAGGGCGCACTCAACAGCTCAAGTGACAGCACTCTGCAGAGCTCAGGTGAGGGTGCACTCCACAGCTCAAGTGACAGCACTCTGCAGAGCTCAGGTGAGGGTGCACTCCACAGCTCAAGTGACAGCACTCTGCAGAGCTCAGGTGAGGGTGCACTCCACAGCTCAAGTGACAGCACTCTGCAGAGCTCAAGTGAGGGTGCACTCCACAGCTCAAGTGACAGCACTCTGCAGAGGTCAGCTGAGGGTGCACTCCACAGCTCAAGTGACAGCACTCTGCAGAGCTCAGGTGAGGGTGCACTCCACAGCTCAAGTGACAGCACTCTGCAGAGCTCAAGTGGGGGTGCACTCCACAGCTCAAGTGACAGCACTCTGCAGAGCTCAGGTGAGGGTGCACTCCACAGCTCAAGTGACAGCACTCTGCAGAGCTCAAGTGGGGTGCACTCCACAGCTCAAGTGACAGCACTCTGCAGAGCTCAGGTGATGTTGCACTCCACAGCTCGTGACAGCACTCTGCAGACCTCTCCAGGGGGTCATGTGCTGTGCTCAGTGTGGGTCTCCTGCACAGCTCTGGCGAGGGATCTATTCAAAGCTCAGATGAGTACCTCTGAGGAGCTCAGTGGAGTGTCCACTGTATGGCCGAGGATCTTCTGTCGCTAAGGCGAGCACCCCCCTCCCCACCACCAGGGCCTAGGCGGTGGCCTTCCTTGGGGTGTGGCGTAACAGTCAGAGCATCCGGCTTTGGAACTGGGAAACTAGGTTCGAATCTCGACGTTGGCTGAACATCCTGTGATCCTTGGCAAATCCCTTAATCTCCCAGTGCCATAAAAAAATGAATATATCATTGTGTCGGGTAACTGGTGCTAATGTAAAGCGCTCCAATACCTTCCGTCGAGTTCGCGCTATATAAAACTGCAAAAAGGGCTTGATTGGAGCACTGCTCTTTTTCAGAGCTCAGATGAGGAGCTCACAAGAAGATCTCCAGAGGAGCTCATGGGAAGGAGCTCAGGTGAGTCCCCTCTACAAAGCTCAGGAGAGGGTCCACGGCAGAGCTCGGGAGGGGGTCCTCGGCAGAGCTCAGGAGGTGGTCCTATGCAGAGCTCGGGAGGGGGTCCTCTGCAGAGCTCAGGTAAAGGTCCTCTTCAGGGTCGGGCGAGGGTCCTCTACAGAGGTCACGTGAGGGTCTTCTGCAGAGATCGGGCGAGGGTCCTCTGGGAGCTCAGCTGAGGGCCCTCTCCGAGCCCCGGTGAAGTCCGCTGGAGGGCTCAGGTGAACGGACCCCTCAGACACACTGACAAGCTTTCGGTCGCTTTAGATCATGTACAATTAAACCAGTGCGCGAGACGCCCCGCAAGGCGGGACCCGGCCGGGCCCTTACCTGACGTTAATGCCCCTCTCCGCTGGGGATTTGGCAGCCGGGCGCTCTCAGTCGACTCGGAAGGACCTTGGCAGGACGGCTCTGTAGACAGCGGGCATGCTGGTCGCAGTGCTGGCGTGCAGATCCTGGGGAGCTAGCAGTCCTTTTCATGCTCAGACAGCAGCGCCCGCTCCTTGCTCCAGATCCCAGGCATTAAAAGGCGGCTCCGAGCCCCGTCCGTCCCGCAGCCCCCGGTAATGCTTATCTCTCTGCTGGTCACGGCCAAGCCATCCCGAAAGGAGCGGAATCAGACTGGCGAGGCTGGGAGGGAGGCAGCGGTGGGGCTCCGGGGGAGGAAGGGAGGCGGAGCCAGGGCTGGAGGGGCGGAGCTCCGTCCACAGCCTTATTCTAGGGAGAGCTCAGCTCATAATTAGATGTAGGTGGCGATGGAGAAGGGGAGGTTGAGGGAACAGGAGGAGAGCGAGGAAGGAAAGGGGTTTGGAAAGGGTAGAAGAGGGTATGGAAAATAGCGGAACTAAGAGAGAGCAGACGAGAAGAAAAGGGGAGAATAAGAGAAGAAATCGTGAAATGACGTAGGAAGAGATGGTGAATAGACCTACGAGAAAGGAGGAACACGGGAACAGAGGGGAAGAGAGAAGATACAGAGTGTGTGTGTGAGAGAGAGAAGGAGAACAGAATTACAAAAAAAGATCTAAGAGTGTATGGGGAATACGCGGACTAGGGGGACTCAGAGAAAGCAGGGGGAAGAAAAAGACGAGAGGAACGAAAAGTGCAGGGGAGGGTGTATAGACAGTGATGGGAAGACTGAGAAAAAAGGGAGCGAAAAGAGAAAAGGGTGAAGGAAGAAGGAGAAAGAGGGAGTTCGGAACAAAAAATAGGACAGGGAGAAGGCAAAGGAGGGAAATAGTGAACAAGGGAGAACATGAAAGAGCAGTTAGAGGTGGGGGTGGTTAAAGAGAGAGCAGAACAGAGGTTGAGAGATGGAGAGGAAGAGCGGTGTGGGGCGAAAGAGGAAAGCAGAGGATGTTGGGAGAGGGCAGTAGGGCTGTGAGGGAAACACCGAGCGGCGCGGATGAGACTGAGGGAAAGGACGAGAGGGTGGAGGGCGGTGGAGGAGAAAAGAGGAGCACAGAAAGGAAAAGAAAGAAAGGTAGTGAGGAGACCGTGAAGAGGAAGAGTATGAAAGAGCGCAGAGAACGAGTACAATAAGGAGACGGTGAATGAACGAAATAGAGGCTGGTGACTGATGAGGCCGCGAGTCGAACTTGAGAGAGAGAGAGAGAGAGGGAGATGGAGAGAGAATAGTGGATGGGGGAACAGGGACAAGTGTATGTAGGAGGGGGAGGTCGCAGACTCAGAGGGACAGACGTGTAGGTAGCTATGCATACACTGTCAAAGTTACGCCTAGGTGATGGGGGGGGGGGGGCGAACGGAGGCGCACGAGAAGCTGTGAGAAGTAGAGAAGGGGGACACATGAACCATTCGCTTCAATGTGAGTTGAAGGGTGAGACAAAGTGAGAAAAAGGCGCAAGTATGGTGAGGAAACGACAAGTGGGTTGAGGAGACGGGGTTAAAAGAAAGAACATCGGTGCATATATGCAAGGGAACCGCGCCAGAAATGAGTGAAACTGAGGGCGAGAGTAAAAAAGGCAGAGACAATGGGCGAGGGAGAAGAGAAACGATGTGGAAAAAGAACCCTGAGCCATGTGAGAGAATGTGGGAGGGAGGGACCGAGAGAAAGAGGGGGAGAGAGAGGAGAACGGTGCGAGGAAAGCACAAGGGATGCGTGAGGCTGTTGAAGAAAGCGGAAAGGGAAAGACACAGTGAGCGGGGGAAAGGAGAAACAGTGTGGGGAGAGGACTGATAAAACCCCATGTGAGAGACTTTAGAAGATAGAGAAGGGACCTAGAGACAGTGGAAGAGGGGCAAGAGAAACGTCGCGGGAAAAGAACTGCGAGGGATGTGTGAGACTGTGGAAGATAGAGGAAAGGGGCAGAGTGACAGTGGAAGAGGGGGGAAAGAAAAAATGTGGGGCGAGACAGCAAGGGGCGTGTGAGCCTGGAAGATAGAGGAAAGAGAAAGAGAGTCCGAGGGGGAGTCGTGAAACAGTGTGGGGCGAGAACTGCAAGAGATGTGTGAGACTGTGGAAGATAGAGGGATGGAGCAGAGTGACAGTGGAAAAGGGAGAAAAGAAACAGTGTGGGGCGAGACAGCAAGGGATGTGTGAGACTTTGGGTGATAGAGGAAAGGGGGAGAGAGACAGTGAAAGAGGGAGAAAAGAAACTGTGTGGGGCGAGACTGCAAGGGATGGCTGAGACTGCAAGAAAGAGGAAAGTGAGAGAGAGTGAGAGGTGGAGTAGTAAAACAGTGTGTGGAACGAACTGCAAGGGATTTGTGAGACTGTGGAAGATAGTGGAAAGGGGCATGGCAACAGTGGAAGATGGAGAAAAATAACAGTGTGGGAAAGGACCATGAAACAACCATGTGAGAGACTTTCGAAGATAGAGAAGGGAGGGCAGGAAAAGAATCGCGGGGGAAAGAACTGCAAGGAATGTGTGAGACTGTGAATGATAGAGGAAAGAGAAAAAGAGTGAGAGGGGGAGTAGAGAAACAGTGCGTGGAAAGAACTGCAAGGGATATGTAAGACTGTGGAATATAGAGGAAAGGGGCAGAGTGACATTGGAAGATGGAGAAAACAAACCATAGGGCGAGACAACAAGGGATGTGTGAGACTGTGGAAGATAGAGGGGAGGGGCAGAGTGACAGTGGAGGAGGGAGAAAAGAAACAGTGTGGGCCGAGAACTGCAAGGGATGTGTGAGACTTTGGGTGATAGAGGAAAGGGGGAGAGAGACAGTGAAAGCGGGAGAGGAGAAACAGTGTGGACAAAGAACTGCTAGGAGGGTGTGAGACTGTGGATGATAGAGGAAAGGGGGGAGACACAGTGAGAAAGGGAGAGTAGAAACAGTGTGGACAAAGAACTGCAAGGAGTGTGTGAGACTGGCTGATAGAGGAAAGGGGGAGAGGAACAGTGAGAGGGGAGAGGAGAAACAGTGTGGACAAAGAACTGCAAGGAGTGTGTGAGACTGGCTGATAGAGGAAAGGGGAGAGGAACAGTGAGAGGGGAGAGGAGAAACAGTGTGGATAAAGAACTACTAGGAGGGTGTGAGACTGTGGAAGACAGGTGAAGGGACCGATAGACAGTGGGAGAGGGGAAACATTGTGGAGCGAGAACTGCAAGGGATGTGTGAGACTGGAAGATAGAGGAAAGGGGCAGAGAGACAGTGCAAGAGGGAGATGGCAAACTGTGTGGGAAAGAACTGCAAGCGATGTGTAAGACTGTGGAAAATAGAGGAAAGGTAGAGCGAGGGAGAGGGATAAGAGAAACAATGTGGGAAAGGAATTGTGAATTGTGTGTGAGACTTTTGGAAGATAGAGGAAATGGGGAGACCATATGAAACAAAGAAGCGACACAGTGTGGAGAAAGAACTGCAAGGGATGTGTGAGACTGTGGAAGATAGAGAAAAGGGAGAGAGAGGGTGAAGAAAAACAATGTGCTGAAGGAACTGCAAGGGATGTGTGAGACTGTGGAAGAGAGGCGAAGGGTCGGAGAGACAGTGTGAGAGGGAGATGGGAATCAGTCTGGGAAGAGAACCATGATAAAAACCCATGTGAGAGACTTTGGAAGTGAGAGAAAGGGGCGGTGAGACAAAGAAAGAGGGAGAAGAGAAACCGTGTGAGAAAATAACTGCGTGGGATGTGTGAGACGTTGGAAGATTGAGGAAAGGGTGGCTAGACGATAATAGAGGGAAAACAAAACAGTGTGGGAAAGGAACTGCGAAGTGTATGTGAGACGTTTTGGAAGATGGAGGAAGGGGAGACCATATGAAACAAAGAAGCCACACAGTGTGGGAAAAGAACTGCAAGGGATGTGTGAGACTTTGGTACATGAAAGGTAGGAGAAACAAGGAGGAAGAGAGTGAGAAAATGATGTTCTCGAGGACCAACAGAGAGTGGAAATAAAACTCAGCCCATTAATGTGTGGAAGTGAGGGAAGAATGAGGAAAAATAGGGCTAGGGCGAAGAAAATAGGGCGAGGAAAGAGCTCTGCCAATGGTTTGTGAGAGTAGAAAACAGATGGGCGAAGAAACTATGAGAGAAGAAGAGTGAAAGCTCCGTGGGAAAAGAACTCTGACAATGACGTGTGAGACCAGAAGAGAAGAGCAGAGACAAAACGAGAGGGAGAGGGGAAAGAATATGTTTATAAGTGAAACTCTGAAAATGGCGCGTGAGACCCTAGAAGGAAAAGAACGGTTGGAGAGACAAGGAGAGAAGAGGAAACGAAGGGCGGGAAAATTCTCTGCGAGCCATGTATGAGAGTGGAAGAGAGGGGAGAGAAAGGCGAGAAGGCTGAGATGGGAGGGGTATAACAGAGGGCGGGAAAAAAGAATACTATGAACCGTATGTGAGACCGTGGCTGAGAAGGAAAGGGGGGTGAACCATGTGTGAAACAATGGAAGAGAGAAGAAAGTGAGAGGAAAGATAATGGAAAAGTGAGAATATAATGAGTGGGGCATAATAGAGGGCGGGAAAAACTCTGTGAGCCTGTGGAAGAGAAGGAAAGGGTGGTGAGTCATGCGTGAGACAATGGGAGAGCGAGAAGAGAGAAAATATGGGATAGTGGCAAGGGAATGACACAGGTATAATACTAGGGTGGTAAAAAAAGAACACTGTGAGTGTGCGACCATGGAACAAATAGAAAAGGGAGGTGAGCTATGTGTGAGACAGTGGAGGCGAAGGAAAGAATGGACAGTGGGTGCGAAGGGAAGGGAGATGAGCCGTGTGTGAGAGTGGAAGAGAGACAAAAGGGGAGAGCGAGCAGGGAACGGAGATGGCGGGAAAATAATTCTGCGAGCCGTGTGTGAGACCATGGAAGAGAAAAGAAACGTGGGGAAAGAAAACCAAGAATGAGATGGAAATGGAAATGGAAGAGGAGATACAGAGGGTGGGGACGAACCTCTGGCAATGGTGTGTGATACCAGAAGCGAGTAGGGGGGGGGGCAATGGGCGAGGTGCAGGAGACTTGAGAGAGGAAACAGGGCTATGTTAATGCACTCTCCAAAGTGCGCGTGGGGCTGTGGAAGATGGACCTATAAAAATAGAGTGGAAGAGTGAGAATAGGAGGGGGAAACAACAGCGCGGAAGTGGCACTTGTGTGAGCCAAAGATGTGCGAGATACGGATGGAAGGACATGGAGAGGTGCGTGTGAAATGACTCGGGGTTGGAAAATAACTGAGTGGGCGCGTGAGTGAACTCTGCCAGGCAAGCGAGGGAAGGAAAGAGAGGGAAGGAAGGAGAGCACAGAGCGCGATAGAGCCTCTAGACGGCGAGCTACTGCGTAAATGGGAGGGGGGTGTCCGGGATGTGTGAAAAAGAGCGCCAAAAACGCACCAAGATAAGGGAGTGGCGTTTGATCTGCGCTGGGGCGTGAGCGGGCTTTGCTAAGGGTGGGCGGTAGCCTAGGGGCGTGGGCGCAGGGAGACAGCAGGAGAGCAGCGCTGTGCAAGAGCGCAAAGCGACTTCTACGGGCACGAGGAGGGGGTGGGAGAGGGAGCAGGAGGTGCGTGCGTGGACTCGACGGAGAGAGGGAGACGAGGACGAGGTGTGCAGATATGTGAGTGTGTGTTGTGCCAGCGCGTGGTGCCAGCCACATAAGGCAGTAACAGCTGCAGGAGAGCAGCGGGGCCAGGGTAAGGCGCACTCACACTCACCAAGGATGGTGAGAAGTAGTGAAAGAAAGGTAGTGGGGGAATCAGATGAGAGAGCTAGAGAGCAGCGCGAGAAAGTAAGGAACAGACAGGGAGGTGTAGATGAACACGGTCTTGCAGAAAACATTGGGGCGCGGGGTAAGTTCAAACGCGGGGGTGAGATACGTGAGGGATGGCTGAGGGAGAGAAAGCAAGAAGTGAACAGAGCACAGAGGAGGAACGAGGAATTTAAAAAGAGAAGGGTGAAAGGTGGAGGCATGCATAGAGGTTTAATTGAAGCAAATTGTTTTAAAGGCTAAAGCTGCAGGGAGAGCGGGGCAGCGAGTCAGTGACCTGCAAATTCTGCTAACCTGAGGACCGTGGATTATAAAAAAAAGCGGCGTTAAGAAAGGAGAGCAAATAGTACAGGGGCGAGGGAAAACGACGGAGAGAGGAGCAGGGGTCAGAGAAGGTGGCGGAGGAAGAGCGAGAGATGAAGGGAGAGTAGTAGATATTGAGAATAGGAGATGATTGTAGAGAAGAGGATAGGGAAGAAATGGCTATTGGAGGAGGTTGAATGGATTTGGGGATTGGAATATTGTGAATGAGGAAGACAAGGAGGTTTAAGGAGTGTAGAGGGTGGGAGAAAAGATAGCGATGGGAGAGAAGAAAGTGTAAGAGAGAAGAGGGCAGCAAGAGATGTGATCACCTGAGAAGTCGATGGAGATTAAGCAGAAGTTAGAGCTAAAGAAGAGTGAGCAGAAAAGGTGGGTGATGAAAATCAGGAGGTGGAGGTAAAAAAGCATAAGCAGAGAAGGTGGATGATGAAGCTCAGGAGTGGAAGGAAAGAAGGATGAGAAAAGAAGGTGGATGATAAAGGACATGAGGTGGAGGGAAAGTATTATGAACAGAGAAGGTGGTTGATGAAGGTGAGGCGGTAGAAGGAAAGAGGGAAGAGCATAAAAGGTGGGAGCTGGAGATCAAGAGGTGGAGATAAGGATGAGCAGAGAAGGTAAGAGAAGGAGCTCTGGAGGTTGAGAGAAAGAAGGATGAGCAGAGAAGGTGGATGATGCAGAAAAGGAGGTGGAGGTATAAAAGCATGAAGACAAGTGGTGGATGACGGAGATCAAGAGGTGGAGGGAAAGAGGGATGAGCAGAGACGGTGGGAGATGTAGACCTGGAGATGGAGAGAAGGAAGGATGAGCAGAGAAGGTGGATGATGAAGATCCGGATCCATTGATGTTCTCCGTTTCTAAAGATACTAACGACACCGCAGCCAATTGCCACCTCTGTATGTGACCGGTAGCAGCTTGGATGGCCACAAACTACTTGGAGTTGAACGGAGATAGGATGAAGGTATTGCTGTTGGGAGGTGAACCTTCGATCTGAAACCGCACCTGGTGGCCAGACACGATAGGCATATTACCCACTCCAATTGACACTGCTAAAAACCGAGGTGTCCTTCTGGATAGGGGGTTGTCATTGGACCATCAGGTCATCTGTACTGTGTCAACCCGCTTCTGGACGATCAGAATGCTGAGGAAGATAATCCCATTTATTGCCATTCTGGTCCGTAAACACGTCGCTCTTGCTTTGATTTCATCATGGTTAGATTACTTCAATGCGCTCTACCTTGAGAACAATGAGTCAACTTTAGCAAAACTGCAACTTATGGAGAATGGTGTGGCAAGCCTGACTTTGGATATTCCTAAGCGGCATTTGGTGTTGAAAGGTCTATGAGAGCTGCACTAGCTTCTGGTAGAGAATCGTATTTGGTTTAAGTCATTATGCACAGTACATAAGGCCCTCTACGGGGTAAGCCCTGTTGACATCAAAGTCATGTTCCTATGGTATGTTCCTGCTAGAAATCTCCGCTTAGCACTCTAAAACTGGGTAACTGTCTCCAGAGCCTGGAAGAAGAAATGGGGAGACAGAGACTTCTCAGTTGCAGCCGCAAGACGCTGGAACACTCTTCCCTACTATCTTACATCCATGAAGTTGTATCTCCCTTTTAGAAAGGCCATAAAAACCTGGTTGTTCAACTGGTATGTAGGCATAGCACAATCAGAAGTTTTATAATAGGGTGCTGTGCAGCATAGCAAGACTACTGCACCTAGACACCTACAGAAATTTGTGCACTTTAGACATTTTGATCATGTCATATCATATCACTATGTTATATGTTATAATGGATTTATACCGTGCTCAAATACTCAGGAGTGTCCTGGCGCGAACAGTTACCAAAACCTGATGGAGCAGAGAGTTAAATCGGCTGATTAAAAAGAAACGTTTTAAGTTGTTTTTTGAAATGTCTGAAGTCCTGGATAGACCGTAATTCCAAAGGAAGGGAATTCCATGCTGTGACTGCTTTAACGGAAAGTGACCCCCCAGCCACATCTTGCGGAATCGGGGATCGCCATCCGTCGTTGGGTGGCCGAGCGCAGAGATCGACTGGGGACATAAAAAGCAAAACACTTCCTAATATACATTGGTCCAAGACCGTGCAGGGCTCTATGGGCAAAGGTGAGAGCCTTAAATTGCACTCTGTGGGCCACAAGAAGCCAATGCAAATCTCGTAAATGCTGTCTCACGCTTGATCTTCCTGATATGTTAAACAGCAGTCTAGCCGCGGCATTCTGTATGGTCTGTAATTTTTTTAGCAAATATCCCGGGATGCCAATGTACAGAGCATTGGCATAGTCAATGCGGGAGAGAATGAGAGGGCGGGCGACCATCTCCTTAGCAGACCTTGAAAGCATGGGGAAGAACCTTCTTAATGATTTAAGAGTGCCAAAGCAAACTCCAGTGAGTTTCTTGATTTGCACCGAAAACCAAAGGTCTTCTCCAAACCAGGCCCCTAAGTTCTTTGCTGGAACGCCCTCTAACTTGGGTCGAGGGAAGTCTGGTGGCCACAGGGTTTCTCTAAAGGCCGGCGGAAACTGACCATACAAAAGGACCTCCGACTTGTCCTCGTTGCACTTTAGTTGGGCATGTGCAAGCCACTGAAACATGATGCACAACATTTCTGGGCAGTTTCTGTCGACAAGTTGCAGTCCTTCCAGGTAAATAGGAGCTGGGTTTCATTGGCATAAGCTATTATTTTTGCTCCCAGCTCCTCTGCCAGAAAAATCAAAGGAGTCAGATAGATATTAAAAAGCAAAGGGCTCAGGGTAGAACCCTGTGGGACTCCAGTAGACATTTTCCTAGCAGCCGATGAAAAAGGAGGCATCCAGACCTGCTGAGTGCATTCTTCCAGAAAGGATTTAATCCAATCCCAGGCGGGGCCACCGATGCCAATGTCCGAGAGTCGAGAGAGAAGTAATTGATGGGGCACCGTATCGAAGGCGGCAGAGAGGTCGAGCAAAATCAAGGCTGCCCTGCCACCCGCGTCCAGGCATCCAGGCATTCCCTGATCACCTCAGCCATTTCCACTAAGGCGGTCTCGGTGCTATATGATGTCCTAAAACCAGATTGTGCCGGGTGGAGAACAGCGGATGTTTCAACATACACCTCAAGCTGACGGAAAACCACCTTTTCACAGACCGTAGTCAATGCCGGGAGGAGAGAGATGGGATGATAACTCGCAAGTTTAAGCGGGTCTAAGGAAGGTTTTTTCAAAAGTGGCAGAAGCTTTGCATGTTTCCAGTTCAGAGGTACAGTAGCAGTGTGTAGAGATAGATTGATAATGGTTTACCTCTAGATAGACCACCTCAGCAACCCCCGCCAGAACTCTAGCTGGACATGGGTCTGTCGGAGAACCCGACTTAAGTGATTGGAGGATGGTCAAAATATCTGACCCAGCTATGGGCAGAAACTTCATAAATGAAGAGGCCTATGGAGTAGGGGGAAATAATTTATTATTGTTAATTATTTATAGATTTTATTTAGTGCTAGCTAGACCCGAAGGTATAAGAGCGCTTTACATAAAACACAAGGTAATTTGATTGATGTACATACATATATGCAGACAAAGAAAATTGTTAGGCAGTCAAGGTAGTTACAATATGCAGATATAAGAACAGCATAACTAATGGAGTAAATGGCTTAGTGGACAGCTGAAACAATCGACTGCCGCAATGGGTCTATTCAGTTTGGGTGTGAGCTTTGGGAGCATAGCTCGGTTTTTGTGTGTGTTGAAGTATTTGTTGAGCAGTAGGTATTTAAGGTCTTGTTTAGAGCAGGAAAAAGAGGGGTTGCAGCGTAGATCTCCAGGAAGTGAGTTCCAGATCATAGGTGCATCTCCAGAGAATGAGCATGTCTAGGAGGATTTCTTTTTTAGTTTGGGAGGTATGAGATGAAGTGAGTTGGAGTTTCTCAGTGTCCTGGCTCTTCCTGCTTTAGAAAGTTTGGAATCTAGATAATTGGGGTTATGTGGTGAAGGGCTTTGTGGGTGATGCAAGCAGTCATGTAGAACATCTTTTTTCAATGGGAAGTCAATTGAGGTTCTGGAGGGCCGGTGAAATGTGCTCAAACTGTTTTATAACCGCTTAGGAACCCAGGCAGCCATGTTGAGAACTGTTCTTAGGGGGGGCAAGGTGATGTTTTGGAATTCCTGTGAAGATGGAGTTGCCATAATCCAGTTTTTATAGCACTAGAGATTGCACTACCATCTTAAAACCATCAGGGGGAATGACCAGGTTGATTTTCTTGAGATGTTTTAGTGTGTAAAGTGCTCCTTTGACTGAGTTGTTGAGGTGGCCCTTCATTGACATGTTTTTGTCCAGTGTGATACCCAAAGACTAGAGTTGAATAGTGTGAGGAAACAAATTAGGGCATCTAAATTCTTGAGCCAATCTTGGATTGGTAGAGGGTTGTGTTTAGTGGAGAAAAGTAGTAGTTCAGTTTTTGGGGTTCAACTTTAAGTGGTTGGTGTTGAGCCCACTTTGTATCTTGATTAGTGTGGTGTTCAGATGTAGGATGTCAGTGGGGGATTTAATTTAGTAGTAGAGTTGGGTGTCACCGGCATATAAGTGATATTTGACCCCTGCTTGGTCCAGGATAACAGTAGGGGGTTCCATGAAGAGATTGAAAAGGGATGGGGAGAGAATTGAGGCTTGCGGTGCCCCATGAGGAACTAGTGTAGGTTTCGAGAGACACTTGTTGAATTTTATTTGTTGCGAGCGATGCTGTAGGTAAGGTGTGAAACATCTTAGGACTGTGCCATTGATACCAGTGCGGTTCTTGAGTGTCCCGAGTAATGCTGGGTGATTTAGTCTCAAAAGCCACAGATAAATCAAGTAGGATTAGGAGGTATGTGTCACATTCATGTAAGGATCTGTGAATGTCATCTGAGACATTGAGCATAGCAGTATCTGTGCTACAGCCTTTCCTGAATCCTGACTGGAAGGTGTCATGGAGGTAGAATTCATTTATATGCTGGTTGAATTTTAGTTGGATGCACTTCTCCATTGTTTTGGCTAGCAATGAGAGGTTGGTGATAGGTCTAAGTTTATTGAGGTAATTGGGGTCTGCCCCAGTTTTTTGAGTATGGGTGTGATTTGGCCTGGTTGGAGAGAGTCAGGTACACAGCCTGAGGAGAGAGATGTGTTGATGATTTTCGGCCAGAAAGGGGCAATGATATTGTTGAGGTTTTGTACTGTTAAGGATTGGAAGGGATCAGTAGTGTGGGCTTCAAGTTCACAATTATATTGAAGACTTCACTTTCTGTCATAGGTTTGAAGTCAGACCAAGGGTGAACAAGAAGGTTGAGCAAAAATAGTGGGTAATGTGGACCAGAAGGTGGAGGTAAAGAAGGATGAGCAGAGAATTTGGGTGATGAAGATCACAAGGTGGAAGGAAAGAAGGATGAGCAGATAAAGAGGGTGATGAATGTCAGGAGGAGGAGGGAAAGAAGGATGAGCACAGGATATTGCTGATGAAGATCATGATGTGGAGGGAAAGAATGGCGAGTAGAGCAGGCTGGTGATGAAGATCACAAGGTGGAGGGAAAGGAGGATAAGCAGAGAAGGGAGTGATGAAGATCATGAGGTGAAGGGAAAGACGGATGGGAAGAGAACTTTGGTGATGAAGGTCACAAGGTGGAGGGAAAGAAGGATGAGCAGAGAAGGTGGGTGGTGAAAATCAGGAGGTGGATGGAAAGAAGGATCAGTAGAAAAGGTAGGCGAGGAAGACCAGGAGATGGAGGGAAAGAAGCATGAACAGAGAAGGTGGGTGATGAAGAACAGGAGTTGGAGGAAAAGAAGGATGAGTAGTGAACATAGTGAAAGTCGAGTAGGAGACAAGAAGTAGAGGAGAAAAGACAGCGAAGGGTGAGCAAGAAGTGGATGGAGGGGAGGAAAGCAAGATAGTGTCATGGAGGAATAATAGAAGCTAGAGGGACAGAAGAGTATGTGGCGGAGGGGGAGAGTAGGAAGAGGGAACAAAGGAATAGGAGGGAAGGTTGTGGATAGAGCAAGAGGTAGCTTGAGAGAAGAGAATGTTGACAAAATGAGACAAAATGACAGCAGGATGTTGTGGGAGAAGGGTAAGGAGAAAATGTGGTGGAGGGAGTGCAGGAGCCATGAGTCAGTGATCTCCAGATTCTGCTAACTTGGCAGGCATTTATTACAAGAGACTGCCTTCAGGAAAGGAGAGCTGTCTCGAAACCAATGTGTCACTGGAAGTGCAGCACAGCACATGTGTGGTCTGGGTCTTCTGACTCTGCACTCTCTTGGACAGTGTGGGTTTTCAAATACAATATGTGATTGCAGCGAAAGTTCAAAAAGCGCATGGCCAGAGGATGTGTGGCGGCTCTGAAGTACGGAGCATGGGCACAGCCTTTTTACATGCCCCACGAGTACCAAACACACTTCATAGGCCCACCCACATTGTTCTCCAAGGAGGAGTGTTTTCAAAGTGCGATTGTGAACCTGGGCTTGATAATTAATGTGATAGCTTCTACTGTTGTAATTTCCTATTTGGTTGCAGGAAGGTGGCGGGAATAGAATTGCTTAGGTCGGTTATTAATGCACATGTGGAAATTCAACCTTCACAGTTTAACATATTAAGGCATTGCATGCACAATTTTGCCCTCCAGCTTAGGCCAGAAAGAGTGTTGGTAGGTTTGTGGGATACAGGAAGGGGGGCCCATACCTCTGTGCACTGTGTTCCTACCCCGGGAGATACCTACAATGACAAGGAGGGATCAGGTCTGGGTAGGGGGTGTAGGGATGGTGTGCCCGAAACTGGGTGTCTCAAGCACAGTAACAAGTTTTTCACCTTGGTGAATGATTTGTAAAGGTCATGCAACTGGGCTGGAACAGTTATTCATATATAAGCAATTTCTGTGACGGAGTAATGCAGAGCTCTAGTTTTTTAGATTATTAAAAATACATTTTGAATGAATAGTGAAAGTCGAGTTTTTTCTAGTCCTGTTGGTTGTGGTAAACATTTTTGTTTCACTTGTTGGGTTAATATATTGAGTACTACTTGGTTCTGAAAGGCACACCATTATTGTTTGTAAATAAATGCAACTCTTACTTTCTAAAAATATTTTCTCAATTGTATATATTTCGTCTCAGAAAGTTTTAGTGGGTTTATTTGGATAAGATAAATTCATGTTCAAATACCATTTGGAGGAGCAATATATTTTGGTTTTGTTGGTTGAGATAGATGTAAATAATTGTACAAATGAAAGCATTATTCGAGTGATGGTTATAAGAGTTCAGGAAGTAAGAGAAATGTTAGTAGGAAGAGAAGAAGTAGCAGGAAGTGAAGAGAAGAGAAGAGAAGAGAAGAGAGAAGGGAGGATGGGTATCAGGGGGACAGTGTGAGAAGAAAAGGAGGAGCTGCCACGCTGTTAGACTTTATGTATGATTGATATATTGTTTGCGGGAATAGGGATATTGGTTGGTAGTACTGTAGGGATTGGTATGGAAATGTGGTAGATAGGTAATTTGGTGGTTTATTTTTTTGTGGTATGCATCTACTTTGTTACATAAAGTTCTGGATGATTTGGGTTTGAAATTGTGATTGCTGTTATGATTGTTTGCACAGCAGATAAAACATACCCAGGCCAGGACCACCATGTGCCATGAGGAAAATTGTTGACTTCTTCCAAACTGCTGATGTGGTTTTCATACCAATATTTAGTAGTACATTTAGAAGGCTACTATTCCATAAGTCAAGGTTACTAGGCAAAGTAATAATCTATGGACCTACAGTAATTATGGCGTGATTGAGAGTGATGTTGACATGGAAGATCTCATTCAGTGGCTGTTCGATTTGGGGAGACAGCCTTTACAACAAAACTATTACAACGCATGCCATTACATCGCATGTTGTTACAACGCAAAAGGTGTGCAGCAGTGGGTATAAGGTGTTGGATTTAACTCCAACACCTTCCCTACTGTTGCACACACTGGAGTTGGAATAGAAAATTAATCTATTCAAACTTCCAGCGCCTCCCTGACAGAAAGTCGTAGTAAAAGTTTGCGTTGCAACGGCATGCGATGTAATGGCATGCATCGTAACGTCACATATTCTTCGATTTGTTCCAGTGAATTTGTATGTTTTTGCAATAAAAGAGTAAATGCTTGTTAGAAATGGCGTTTCTGGTTGACTAGGGTATGCAGCTAGGCCAGGCAGAACGCACCACTATAGTCAGGGTAAGGGAGTTATTCACCCAAGTTAACCCCCTGCTCATCCCCATGGTAGTTTGGCAGGGCAGTCAGGCTAATCCCAGAGGCAATGTGTAAAGCGTTTGCGCAACACACACTCACACACCAGTGACACACTAAATACACCACAAAAGAGACTCCCCAAATTTCAAATAAAAATATTTCTATATTGTGTATAACACATAGAACAAACATGACATGAACCATAAATCGCTTTGCCAACTAGACAATTGTCATAATGTCACAGTTAGAGAAATAAAGTAAAGACTTATATGTTGCACACATCATAGAAACACCACCATCACTGTACGTAATATGCAGATCCTGAAATAAGACTCGTTATCCTATTTTTACAAGGCATAAAACAACATAAATCCTAATATCAGGGCATGAAAGGTAACAGTTTGGTTGTACCAAGTAAAACACATGAATCATCAACGGATCACCCTAAGCACTTCAGAAGCTTATAGTAAATACTGAGGTCATGGAATGCCAGTTCAGAAAAACAGGAAACACACAAGTCATCATATATCCCTTATAGCGTGGAAATCACGGTCATACCATAAACACACAAAGAGCAGCACTTGCACTTCTTATACATGGTAACTATATGGTACTCCTGTTACCTACATGTAGGCTACTGGGCCACCTGCTCACCAACACGGGGAATATAGTAATTTCAATGTGGGGGAAAGTGAGATTGGAGCCTCCGGTGAGGATTCACCCCTGTAAGGAGATGTTGGGAGAGGGCAGTAGGGCTGTGAGGGAAACACCGAGCGGCGCGGATGAGACTGAGGGAAAGGACGAGAGGGTGGAGGGCGGTGGAGGAGAAAAGAGGAGCACAGAAAGGAAAAGAAAGAAAGGTAGTGAGGAGACCGTGAAGAGGAAGAGTATGAAAGAGCGCAGAGAACGAGTACAATAAGGAGACGGTGAATGAACGAAATAGAGGCTGGTGACTGATGAGGCCGCGAGTCGAACTTGAGAGAGAGAGAGAGAGAGGGAGATGGAGAGAGAATAGTGGATGGGGGAACAGGGACAAGTGTATGTAGGAGGGGGAGGTCGCAGACTCAGAGGGACAGACGTGTAGGTAGCTATGCATACACTGTCAAAGTTACGCCTAGGTGATGGGGGGGGGGGGGGCGAACGGAGGCGCACGAGAAGCTGTGAGAAGTAGAGAAGGGGGACACATGAACCATTCGCTTCAATGTGAGTTGAAGGGTGAGACAAAGTGAGAAAAAGGCGCAAGTATGGTGAGGAAACGACAAGTGGGTTGAGGAGACGGGGTTAAAAGAAAGAACATCGGTGCATATATGCAAGGGAACCGCGCCAGAAATGAGTGAAACTGAGGGCGAGAGTAAAAAAGGCAGAGACAATGGGCGAGGGAGAAGAGAAACGATGTGGAAAAAGAACCCTGAGCCATGTGAGAGAATGTGGGAGGGAGGGACCGAGAGAAAGAGGGGGAGAGAGAGGAGAACGGTGCGAGGAAAGCACAAGGGATGCGTGAGGCTGTTGAAGAAAGCGGAAAGGGAAAGACACAGTGAGCGGGGGAAAGGAGAAACAGTGTGGGGAGAGGACTGATAAAACCCCATGTGAGAGACTTTAGAAGATAGAGAAGGGACCTAGAGACAGTGGAAGAGGGGCAAGAGAAACGTCGCGGGAAAAGAACTGCGAGGGATGTGTGAGACTGTGGAAGATAGAGGAAAGGGGCAGAGTGACAGTGGAAGAGGGGGGAAAGAAAAAATGTGGGGCGAGACAGCAAGGGGCGTGTGAGCCTGGAAGATAGAGGAAAGAGAAAGAGAGTCCGAGGGGGAGTCGTGAAACAGTGTGGGGCGAGAACTGCAAGAGATGTGTGAGACTGTGGAAGATAGAGGGATGGAGCAGAGTGACAGTGGAAAAGGGAGAAAAGAAACAGTGTGGGGCGAGACAGCAAGGGATGTGTGAGACTTTGGGTGATAGAGGAAAGGGGGAGAGAGACAGTGAAAGAGGGAGAAAAGAAACTGTGTGGGGCGAGACTGCAAGGGATGGCTGAGACTGCAAGAAAGAGGAAAGTGAGAGAGAGTGAGAGGTGGAGTAGTAAAACAGTGTGTGGAACGAACTGCAAGGGATTTGTGAGACTGTGGAAGATAGTGGAAAGGGGCATGGCAACAGTGGAAGATGGAGAAAAATAACAGTGTGGGAAAGGACCATGAAACAACCATGTGAGAGACTTTCGAAGATAGAGAAGGGAGGGCAGGAAAAGAATCGCGGGGGAAAGAACTGCAAGGAATGTGTGAGACTGTGAATGATAGAGGAAAGAGAAAAAGAGTGAGAGGGGGAGTAGAGAAACAGTGCGTGGAAAGAACTGCAAGGGATATGTAAGACTGTGGAATATAGAGGAAAGGGGCAGAGTGACATTGGAAGATGGAGAAAACAAACCATAGGGCGAGACAACAAGGGATGTGTGAGACTGTGGAAGATAGAGGGGAGGGGCAGAGTGACAGTGGAGGAGGGAGAAAAGAAACAGTGTGGGCCGAGAACTGCAAGGGATGTGTGAGACTTTGGGTGATAGAGGAAAGGGGGAGAGAGACAGTGAAAGCGGGAGAGGAGAAACAGTGTGGACAAAGAACTGCTAGGAGGGTGTGAGACTGTGGATGATAGAGGAAAGGGGGGAGACACAGTGAGAAAGGGAGAGTAGAAACAGTGTGGACAAAGAACTGCAAGGAGTGTGTGAGACTGGCTGATAGAGGAAAGGGGGAGAGGAACAGTGAGAGGGGAGAGGAGAAACAGTGTGGACAAAGAACTGCAAGGAGTGTGTGAGACTGGCTGATAGAGGAAAGGGGAGAGGAACAGTGAGAGGGGAGAGGAGAAACAGTGTGGATAAAGAACTACTAGGAGGGTGTGAGACTGTGGAAGACAGGTGAAGGGACCGATAGACAGTGGGAGAGGGGAAACATTGTGGAGCGAGAACTGCAAGGGATGTGTGAGACTGGAAGATAGAGGAAAGGGGCAGAGAGACAGTGCAAGAGGGAGATGGCAAACTGTGTGGGAAAGAACTGCAAGCGATGTGTAAGACTGTGGAAAATAGAGGAAAGGTAGAGCGAGGGAGAGGGATAAGAGAAACAATGTGGGAAAGGAATTGTGAATTGTGTGTGAGACTTTTGGAAGATAGAGGAAATGGGGAGACCATATGAAACAAAGAAGCGACACAGTGTGGAGAAAGAACTGCAAGGGATGTGTGAGACTGTGGAAGATAGAGAAAAGGGAGAGAGAGGGTGAAGAAAAACAATGTGCTGAAGGAACTGCAAGGGATGTGTGAGACTGTGGAAGAGAGGCGAAGGGTCGGAGAGACAGTGTGAGAGGGAGATGGGAATCAGTCTGGGAAGAGAACCATGATAAAAACCCATGTGAGAGACTTTGGAAGTGAGAGAAAGGGGCGGTGAGACAAAGAAAGAGGGAGAAGAGAAACCGTGTGAGAAAATAACTGCGTGGGATGTGTGAGACGTTGGAAGATTGAGGAAAGGGTGGCTAGACGATAATAGAGGGAAAACAAAACAGTGTGGGAAAGGAACTGCGAAGTGTATGTGAGACGTTTTGGAAGATGGAGGAAGGGGAGACCATATGAAACAAAGAAGCCACACAGTGTGGGAAAAGAACTGCAAGGGATGTGTGAGACTTTGGTACATGAAAGGTAGGAGAAACAAGGAGGAAGAGAGTGAGAAAATGATGTTCTCGAGGACCAACAGAGAGTGGAAATAAAACTCAGCCCATTAATGTGTGGAAGTGAGGGAAGAATGAGGAAAAATAGGGCTAGGGCGAAGAAAATAGGGCGAGGAAAGAGCTCTGCCAATGGTTTGTGAGAGTAGAAAACAGATGGGCGAAGAAACTATGAGAGAAGAAGAGTGAAAGCTCCGTGGGAAAAGAACTCTGACAATGACGTGTGAGACCAGAAGAGAAGAGCAGAGACAAAACGAGAGGGAGAGGGGAAAGAATATGTTTATAAGTGAAACTCTGAAAATGGCGCGTGAGACCCTAGAAGGAAAAGAACGGTTGGAGAGACAAGGAGAGAAGAGGAAACGAAGGGCGGGAAAATTCTCTGCGAGCCATGTATGAGAGTGGAAGAGAGGGGAGAGAAAGGCGAGAAGGCTGAGATGGGAGGGGTATAACAGAGGGCGGGAAAAAAGAATACTATGAACCGTATGTGAGACCGTGGCTGAGAAGGAAAGGGGGGTGAACCATGTGTGAAACAATGGAAGAGAGAAGAAAGTGAGAGGAAAGATAATGGAAAAGTGAGAATATAATGAGTGGGGCATAATAGAGGGCGGGAAAAACTCTGTGAGCCTGTGGAAGAGAAGGAAAGGGTGGTGAGTCATGCGTGAGACAATGGGAGAGCGAGAAGAGAGAAAATATGGGATAGTGGCAAGGGAATGACACAGGTATAATACTAGGGTGGTAAAAAAAGAACACTGTGAGTGTGCGACCATGGAACAAATAGAAAAGGGAGGTGAGCTATGTGTGAGACAGTGGAGGCGAAGGAAAGAATGGACAGTGGGTGCGAAGGGAAGGGAGATGAGCCGTGTGTGAGAGTGGAAGAGAGACAAAAGGGGAGAGCGAGCAGGGAACGGAGATGGCGGGAAAATAATTCTGCGAGCCGTGTGTGAGACCATGGAAGAGAAAAGAAACGTGGGGAAAGAAAACCAAGAATGAGATGGAAATGGAAATGGAAGAGGAGATACAGAGGGTGGGGACGAACCTCTGGCAATGGTGTGTGATACCAGAAGCGAGTAGGGGGGGGGGCAATGGGCGAGGTGCAGGAGACTTGAGAGAGGAAACAGGGCTATGTTAATGCACTCTCCAAAGTGCGCGTGGGGCTGTGGAAGATGGACCTATAAAAATAGAGTGGAAGAGTGAGAATAGGAGGGGGAAACAACAGCGCGGAAGTGGCACTTGTGTGAGCCAAAGATGTGCGAGATACGGATGGAAGGACATGGAGAGGTGCGTGTGAAATGACTCGGGGTTGGAAAATAACTGAGTGGGCGCGTGAGTGAACTCTGCCAGGCAAGCGAGGGAAGGAAAGAGAGGGAAGGAAGGAGAGCACAGAGCGCGATAGAGCCTCTAGACGGCGAGCTACTGCGTAAATGGGAGGGGGGTGTCCGGGATGTGTGAAAAAGAGCGCCAAAAACGCACCAAGATAAGGGAGTGGCGTTTGATCTGCGCTGGGGCGTGAGCGGGCTTTGCTAAGGGTGGGCGGTAGCCTAGGGGCGTGGGCGCAGGGAGACAGCAGGAGAGCAGCGCTGTGCAAGAGCGCAAAGCGACTTCTACGGGCACGAGGAGGGGGTGGGAGAGGGAGCAGGAGGTGCGTGCGTGGACTCGACGGAGAGAGGGAGACGAGGACGAGGTGTGCAGATATGTGAGTGTGTGTTGTGCCAGCGCGTGGTGCCAGCCACATAAGGCAGTAACAGCTGCAGGAGAGCAGCGGGGCCAGGGTAAGGCGCACTCACACTCACCAAGGATGGTGAGAAGTAGTGAAAGAAAGGTAGTGGGGGAATCAGATGAGAGAGCTAGAGAGCAGCGCGAGAAAGTAAGGAACAGACAGGGAGGTGTAGATGAACACGGTCTTGCAGAAAACATTGGGGCGCGGGGTAAGTTCAAACGCGGGGGTGAGATACGTGAGGGATGGCTGAGGGAGAGAAAGCAAGAAGTGAACAGAGCACAGAGGAGGAACGAGGAATTTAAAAAGAGAAGGGTGAAAGGTGGAGGCATGCATAGAGGTTTAATTGAAGCAAATTGTTTTAAAGGCTAAAGCTGCAGGGAGAGCGGGGCAGCGAGTCAGTGACCTGCAAATTCTGCTAACCTGAGGACCGTGGATTATAAAAAAAAGCGGCGTTAAGAAAGGAGAGCAAATAGTACAGGGGCGAGGGAAAACGACGGAGAGAGGAGCAGGGGTCAGAGAAGGTGGCGGAGGAAGAGCGAGAGATGAAGGGAGAGTAGTAGATATTGAGAATAGGAGATGATTGTAGAGAAGAGGATAGGGAAGAAATGGCTATTGGAGGAGGTTGAATGGATTTGGGGATTGGAATATTGTGAATGAGGAAGACAAGGAGGTTTAAGGAGTGTAGAGGGTGGGAGAAAAGATAGCGATGGGAGAGAAGAAAGTGTAAGAGAGAAGAGGGCAGCAAGAGATGTGATCACCTGAGAAGTCGATGGAGATTAAGCAGAAGTTAGAGCTAAAGAAGAGTGAGCAGAAAAGGTGGGTGATGAAAATCAGGAGGTGGAGGTAAAAAAGCATAAGCAGAGAAGGTGGATGATGAAGCTCAGGAGTGGAAGGAAAGAAGGATGAGAAAAGAAGGTGGATGATAAAGGACATGAGGTGGAGGGAAAGTATTATGAACAGAGAAGGTGGTTGATGAAGGTGAGGCGGTAGAAGGAAAGAGGGAAGAGCATAAAAGGTGGGAGCTGGAGATCAAGAGGTGGAGATAAGGATGAGCAGAGAAGGTAAGAGAAGGAGCTCTGGAGGTTGAGAGAAAGAAGGATGAGCAGAGAAGGTGGATGATGCAGAAAAGGAGGTGGAGGTATAAAAGCATGAAGACAAGTGGTGGATGACGGAGATCAAGAGGTGGAGGGAAAGAGGGATGAGCAGAGACGGTGGGAGATGTAGACCTGGAGATGGAGAGAAGGAAGGATGAGCAGAGAAGGTGGATGATGAAGATCCGGATCCATTGATGTTCTCCGTTTCTAAAGATACTAACGACACCGCAGCCAATTGCCACCTCTGTATGTGACCGGTAGCAGCTTGGATGGCCACAAACTACTTGGAGTTGAACGGAGATAGGATGAAGGTATTGCTGTTGGGAGGTGAACCTTCGATCTGAAACCGCACCTGGTGGCCAGACACGATAGGCATATTACCCACTCCAATTGACACTGCTAAAAACCGAGGTGTCCTTCTGGATAGGGGGTTGTCATTGGACCATCAGGTCATCTGTACTGTGTCAACCCGCTTCTGGACGATCAGAATGCTGAGGAAGATAATCCCATTTATTGCCATTCTGGTCCGTAAACACGTCGCTCTTGCTTTGATTTCATCATGGTTAGATTACTTCAATGCGCTCTACCTTGAGAACAATGAGTCAACTTTAGCAAAACTGCAACTTATGGAGAATGGTGTGGCAAGCCTGACTTTGGATATTCCTAAGCGGCATTTGGTGTTGAAAGGTCTATGAGAGCTGCACTAGCTTCTGGTAGAGAATCGTATTTGGTTTAAGTCATTATGCACAGTACATAAGGCCCTCTACGGGGTAAGCCCTGTTGACATCAAAGTCATGTTCCTATGGTATGTTCCTGCTAGAAATCTCCGCTTAGCACTCTAAAACTGGGTAACTGTCTCCAGAGCCTGGAAGAAGAAATGGGGAGACAGAGACTTCTCAGTTGCAGCCGCAAGACGCTGGAACACTCTTCCCTACTATCTTACATCCATGAAGTTGTATCTCCCTTTTAGAAAGGCCATAAAAACCTGGTTGTTCAACTGGTATGTAGGCATAGCACAATCAGAAGTTTTATAATAGGGTGCTGTGCAGCATAGCAAGACTACTGCACCTAGACACCTACAGAAATTTGTGCACTTTAGACATTTTGATCATGTCATATCATATCACTATGTTATATGTTATAATGGATTTATACCGTGCTCAAATACTCAGGAGTGTCCTGGCGCGAACAGTTACCAAAACCTGATGGAGCAGAGAGTTAAATCGGCTGATTAAAAAGAAACGTTTTAAGTTGTTTTTTGAAATGTCTGAAGTCCTGGATAGACCGTAATTCCAAAGGAAGGGAATTCCATGCTGTGACTGCTTTAACGGAAAGTGACCCCCCAGCCACATCTTGCGGAATCGGGGATCGCCATCCGTCGTTGGGTGGCCGAGCGCAGAGATCGACTGGGGACATAAAAAGCAAAACACTTCCTAATATACATTGGTCCAAGACCGTGCAGGGCTCTATGGGCAAAGGTGAGAGCCTTAAATTGCACTCTGTGGGCCACAAGAAGCCAATGCAAATCTCGTAAATGCTGTCTCACGCTTGATCTTCCTGATATGTTAAACAGCAGTCTAGCCGCGGCATTCTGTATGGTCTGTAATTTTTTTAGCAAATATCCCGGGATGCCAATGTACAGAGCATTGGCATAGTCAATGCGGGAGAGAATGAGAGGGCGGGCGACCATCTCCTTAGCAGACCTTGAAAGCATGGGGAAGAACCTTCTTAATGATTTAAGAGTGCCAAAGCAAACTCCAGTGAGTTTCTTGATTTGCACCGAAAACCAAAGGTCTTCTCCAAACCAGGCCCCTAAGTTCTTTGCTGGAACGCCCTCTAACTTGGGTCGAGGGAAGTCTGGTGGCCACAGGGTTTCTCTAAAGGCCGGCGGAAACTGACCATACAAAAGGACCTCCGACTTGTCCTCGTTGCACTTTAGTTGGGCATGTGCAAGCCACTGAAACATGATGCACAACATTTCTGGGCAGTTTCTGTCGACAAGTTGCAGTCCTTCCAGGTAAATAGGAGCTGGGTTTCATTGGCATAAGCTATTATTTTTGCTCCCAGCTCCTCTGCCAGAAAAATCAAAGGAGTCAGATAGATATTAAAAAGCAAAGGGCTCAGGGTAGAACCCTGTGGGACTCCAGTAGACATTTTCCTAGCAGCCGATGAAAAAGGAGGCATCCAGACCTGCTGAGTGCATTCTTCCAGAAAGGATTTAATCCAATCCCAGGCGGGGCCACCGATGCCAATGTCCGAGAGTCGAGAGAGAAGTAATTGATGGGGCACCGTATCGAAGGCGGCAGAGAGGTCGAGCAAAATCAAGGCTGCCCTGCCACCCGCGTCCAGGCATCCAGGCATTCCCTGATCACCTCAGCCATTTCCACTAAGGCGGTCTCGGTGCTATATGATGTCCTAAAACCAGATTGTGCCGGGTGGAGAACAGCGGATGTTTCAACATACACCTCAAGCTGACGGAAAACCACCTTTTCACAGACCGTAGTCAATGCCGGGAGGAGAGAGATGGGATGATAACTCGCAAGTTTAAGTGGGTCTAAGGAAGGTTTTTTCAAAAGTGGCAGAAGCTTTGCATGTTTCCAGTTCAGAGGTACAGTAGCAGTGTGTAGAGATAGATTGATAATGGTTTACCTCTAGATAGACCACCTCAGCAACCCCCGCCAGAACTCTAGCTGGACATGGGTCTGTCGGAGAACCCGACTTAAGTGATTGGAGGATGGTCAAAATATCTGACCCAGCTATGGGCAGAAACTTCATAAATGAAGAGGCCTATGGAGTAGGGGGAAATAATTTATTATTGTTAATTATTTATAGATTTTATTTAGTGCTAGCTAGACCCGAAGGTATAAGAGCGCTTTACATAAAACACAAGGTAATTTGATTGATGTACATACATATATGCAGACAAAGAAAATTGTTAGGCAGTCAAGGTAGTTACAATATGCAGATATAAGAACAGCATAACTAATGGAGTAAATGGCTTAGTGGACAGCTGAAACAATCGACTGCCGCAATGGGTCTATTCAGTTTGGGTGTGAGCTTTGGGAGCATAGCTCGGTTTTTGTGTGTGTTGAAGTATTTGTTGAGCAGTAGGTATTTAAGGTCTTGTTTAGAGCAGGAAAAAGAGGGGTTGCAGCGTAGATCTCCAGGAAGTGAGTTCCAGATCATAGGTGCATCTCCAGAGAATGAGCATGTCTAGGAGGATTTCTTTTTTAGTTTGGGAGGTATGAGATGAAGTGAGTTGGAGTTTCTCAGTGTCCTGGCTCTTCCTGCTTTAGAAAGTTTGGAATCTAGATAATTGGGGTTATGTGGTGAAGGGCTTTGTGGGTGATGCAAGCAGTCATGTAGAACATCTTTTTTCAATGGGAAGTCAATTGAGGTTCTGGAGGGCCGGTGAAATGTGCTCAAACTGTTTTATAACCGCTTAGGAACCCAGGCAGCCATGTTGAGAACTGTTCTTAGGGGGGGCAAGGTGATGTTTTGGAATTCCTGTGAAGATGGAGTTGCCATAATCCAGTTTTTATAGCACTAGAGATTGCACTACCATCTTAAAACCATCAGGGGGAATGACCAGGTTGATTTTCTTGAGATGTTTTAGTGTGTAAAGTGCTCCTTTGACTGAGTTGTTGAGGTGGCCCTTCATTGACATGTTTTTGTCCAGTGTGATACCCAAAGACTAGAGTTGAATAGTGTGAGGAAACAAATTAGGGCATCTAAATTCTTGAGCCAATCTTGGATTGGTAGAGGGTTGTGTTTAGTGGAGAAAAGTAGTAGTTCAGTTTTTGGGGTTCAACTTTAAGTGGTTGGTGTTGAGCCCACTTTGTATCTTGATTAGTGTGGTGTTCAGATGTAGGATGTCAGTGGGGGATTTAATTTAGTAGTAGAGTTGGGTGTCACCGGCATATAAGTGATATTTGACCCCTGCTTGGTCCAGGATAACAGTAGGGGGTTCCATGAAGAGATTGAAAAGGGATGGGGAGAGAATTGAGGCTTGCGGTGCCCCATGAGGAACTAGTGTAGGTTTCGAGAGACACTTGTTGAATTTTATTTGTTGCGAGCGATGCTGTAGGTAAGGTGTGAAACATCTTAGGACTGTGCCATTGATACCAGTGCGGTTCTTGAGTGTCCCGAGTAATGCTGGGTGATTTAGTCTCAAAAGCCACAGATAAATCAAGTAGGATTAGGAGGTATGTGTCACATTCATGTAAGGATCTGTGAATGTCATCTGAGACATTGAGCATAGCAGTATCTGTGCTACAGCCTTTCCTGAATCCTGACTGGAAGGTGTCATGGAGGTAGAATTCATTTATATGCTGGTTGAATTTTAGTTGGATGCACTTCTCCATTGTTTTGGCTAGCAATGAGAGGTTGGTGATAGGTCTAAGTTTATTGAGGTAATTGGGGTCTGCCCCAGTTTTTTGAGTATGGGTGTGATTTGGCCTGGTTGGAGAGAGTCAGGTACACAGCCTGAGGAGAGAGATGTGTTGATGATTTTCGGCCAGAAAGGGGCAATGATATTGTTGAGGTTTTGTACTGTTAAGGATTGGAAGGGATCAGTAGTGTGGGCTTCAAGTTCACAATTATATTGAAGACTTCACTTTCTGTCATAGGTTTGAAGTCAGACCAAGGGTGAACAAGAAGGTTGAGCAAAAATAGTGGGTAATGTGGACCAGAAGGTGGAGGTAAAGAAGGATGAGCAGAGAATTTGGGTGATGAAGATCACAAGGTGGAAGGAAAGAAGGATGAGCAGATAAAGAGGGTGATGAATGTCAGGAGGAGGAGGGAAAGAAGGATGAGCACAGGATATTGCTGATGAAGATCATGATGTGGAGGGAAAGAATGGCGAGTAGAGCAGGCTGGTGATGAAGATCACAAGGTGGAGGGAAAGGAGGATAAGCAGAGAAGGGAGTGATGAAGATCATGAGGTGAAGGGAAAGACGGATGGGAAGAGAACTTTGGTGATGAAGGTCACAAGGTGGAGGGAAAGAAGGATGAGCAGAGAAGGTGGGTGGTGAAAATCAGGAGGTGGATGGAAAGAAGGATCAGTAGAAAAGGTAGGCGAGGAAGACCAGGAGATGGAGGGAAAGAAGCATGAACAGAGAAGGTGGGTGATGAAGAACAGGAGTTGGAGGAAAAGAAGGATGAGTAGTGAACATAGTGAAAGTCGAGTAGGAGACAAGAAGTAGAGGAGAAAAGACAGCGAAGGGTGAGCAAGAAGTGGATGGAGGGGAGGAAAGCAAGATAGTGTCATGGAGGAATAATAGAAGCTAGAGGGACAGAAGAGTATGTGGCGGAGGGGGAGAGTAGGAAGAGGGAACAAAGGAATAGGAGGGAAGGTTGTGGATAGAGCAAGAGGTAGCTTGAGAGAAGAGAATGTTGACAAAATGAGACAAAATGACAGCAGGATGTTGTGGGAGAAGGGTAAGGAGAAAATGTGGTGGAGGGAGTGCAGGAGCCATGAGTCAGTGATCTCCAGATTCTGCTAACTTGGCAGGCATTTATTACAAGAGACTGCCTTCAGGAAAGGAGAGCTGTCTCGAAACCAATGTGTCACTGGAAGTGCAGCACAGCACATGTGTGGTCTGGGTCTTCTGACTCTGCACTCTCTTGGACAGTGTGGGTTTTCAAATACAATATGTGATTGCAGCGAAAGTTCAAAAAGCGCATGGCCAGAGGATGTGTGGCGGCTCTGAAGTACGGAGCATGGGCACAGCCTTTTTACATGCCCCACGAGTACCAAACACACTTCATAGGCCCACCCACATTGTTCTCCAAGGAGGAGTGTTTTCAAAGTGCGATTGTGAACCTGGGCTTGATAATTAATGTGATAGCTTCTACTGTTGTAATTTCCTATTTGGTTGCAGGAAGGTGGCGGGAATAGAATTGCTTAGGTCGGTTATTAATGCACATGTGGAAATTCAACCTTCACAGTTTAACATATTAAGGCATTGCATGCACAATTTTGCCCTCCAGCTTAGGCCAGAAAGAGTGTTGGTAGGTTTGTGGGATACAGGAAGGGGGGCCCATACCTCTGTGCACTGTGTTCCTACCCCGGGAGATACCTACAATGACAAGGAGGGATCAGGTCTGGGTAGGGGGTGTAGGGATGGTGTGCCCGAAACTGGGTGTCTCAAGCACAGTAACAAGTTTTTCACCTTGGTGAATGATTTGTAAAGGTCATGCAACTGGGCTGGAACAGTTATTCATATATAAGCAATTTCTGTGACGGAGTAATGCAGAGCTCTAGTTTTTTAGATTATTAAAAATACATTTTGAATGAATAGTGAAAGTCGAGTTTTTTCTAGTCCTGTTGGTTGTGGTAAACATTTTTGTTTCACTTGTTGGGTTAATATATTGAGTACTACTTGGTTCTGAAAGGCACACCATTATTGTTTGTAAATAAATGCAACTCTTACTTTCTAAAAATATTTTCTCAATTGTATATATTTCGTCTCAGAAAGTTTTAGTGGGTTTATTTGGATAAGATAAATTCATGTTCAAATACCATTTGGAGGAGCAATATATTTTGGTTTTGTTGGTTGAGATAGATGTAAATAATTGTACAAATGAAAGCATTATTCGAGTGATGGTTATAAGAGTTCAGGAAGTAAGAGAAATGTTAGTAGGAAGAGAAGAAGTAGCAGGAAGTGAAGAGAAGAGAAGAGAAGAGAAGAGAGAAGGGAGGATGGGTATCAGGGGGACAGTGTGAGAAGAAAAGGAGGAGCTGCCACGCTGTTAGACTTTATGTATGATTGATATATTGTTTGCGGGAATAGGGATATTGGTTGGTAGTACTGTAGGGATTGGTATGGAAATGTGGTAGATAGGTAATTTGGTGGTTTATTTTTTTGTGGTATGCATCTACTTTGTTACATAAAGTTCTGGATGATTTGGGTTTGAAATTGTGATTGCTGTTATGATTGTTTGCACAGCAGATAAAACATACCCAGGCCAGGACCACCATGTGCCATGAGGAAAATTGTTGACTTCTTCCAAACTGCTGATGTGGTTTTCATACCAATATTTAGTAGTACATTTAGAAGGCTACTATTCCATAAGTCAAGGTTACTAGGCAAAGTAATAATCTATGGACCTACAGTAATTATGGCGTGATTGAGAGTGATGTTGACATGGAAGATCTCATTCAGTGGCTGTTCGATTTGGGGAGACAGCCTTTACAACAAAACTATTACAACGCATGCCATTACATCGCATGTTGTTACAACGCAAAAGGTGTGCAGCAGTGGGTATAAGGTGTTGGATTTAACTCCAACACCTTCCCTACTGTTGCACACACTGGAGTTGGAATAGAAAATTAATCTATTCAAACTTCCAGCGCCTCCCTGACAGAAAGTCGTAGTAAAAGTTTGCGTTGCAACGGCATGCGATGTAATGGCATGCATCGTAACGTCACATATTCTTCGATTTGTTCCAGTGAATTTGTATGTTTTTGCAATAAAAGAGTAAATGCTTGTTAGAAATGGCGTTTCTGGTTGACTAGGGTATGCAGCTAGGCCAGGCAGAACGCACCACTATAGTCAGGGTAAGGGAGTTATTCACCCAAGTTAACCCCCTGCTCATCCCCATGGTAGTTTGGCAGGGCAGTCAGGCTAATCCCAGAGGCAATGTGTAAAGCGTTTGCGCAACACACACTCACACACCAGTGACACACTAAATACACCACAAAAGAGACTCCCCAAATTTCAAATAAAAATATTTCTATATTGTGTATAACACATAGAACAAACATGACATGAACCATAAATCGCTTTGCCAACTAGACAATTGTCATAATGTCACAGTTAGAGAAATAAAGTAAAGACTTATATGTTGCACACATCATAGAAACACCACCATCACTGTACGTAATATGCAGATCCTGAAATAAGACTCGTTATCCTATTTTTACAAGGCATAAAACAACATAAATCCTAATATCAGGGCATGAAAGGTAACAGTTTGGTTGTACCAAGTAAAACACATGAATCATCAACGGATCACCCTAAGCACTTCAGAAGCTTATAGTAAATACTGAGGTCATGGAATGCCAGTTCAGAAAAACAGGAAACACACAAGTCATCATATATCCCTTATAGCGTGGAAATCACGGTCATACCATAAACACACAAAGAGCAGCACTTGCACTTCTTATACATGGTAACTATATGGTACTCCTGTTACCTACATGTAGGCTACTGGGCCACCTGCTCACCAACACGGGGAATATAGTAATTTCAATGTGGGGGAAAGTGAGATTGGAGCCTCCGGTGAGGATTCACCCCTGTAAGGAGAAGACCAAGAAATGCCCCCAGGTATGTGCAGAGATGCAGGGAGGTGCACACATGCACACGCGTGCACACACACACACACACACACACACACACACACACACACACACAGAGACACACACAGTAAATCTCTGTGTGCAATATGGCCAAATGCATCTGCCTGCGAGTGCGCAGGGCAGCTACATGAGTCCCAGCGTTTGCGGGCCAAATGCGGGCAGAAGAGACCTCTCTTCATCTCTCCTGGTGGCATGCAAGCAAAACACAGCTACTGAGGGAGGAAACTCGTCAGCCACGGTCCACTTTAGTCAAAACTGCACATCCCATGTAGGAACTGAATGGCCTCACTATGCCTCCAGGGATGCCGACTCCTGTTGAAGAACCGGGGTTTAACCCAGCGGCGTCAGGGGCACGCCTAAGATCTTCGAGTTCACCTGTCTTGGTATACAGAGACACGGAATACTTCTGGATGGCATCAGAGACCAAGTTTATTATCTGCAGCTAGTAACAGTGATCCTAGAAATACATCACGGCGTAAATTCTCAGGAGACTGCTCATTTTACTAAGGCGAGACGTCTCCTTTTATACCCAATATTCACATTATAAATGTACACCCACTGCACAAAATTCTAGCCAATAAGGTACATTTTCAAACAAAGTGTCACATAACAAAAACTCAATTTACAGTATCCTAACCCAAAAGTAAATTATTAGGAATGTCCCAAATTCAATCTCCACAAGCCGGACAAACCTATAATTGAAAGCATAACCCATGTAATGAAGAAACATAAAAAAAGAAACGGTAACAGATGCTGAACAAGATAAGGCATGTGCAAGGAAACTAAAAGTTAACGATGTCCTGAACATTGATTGGCAATCTCAGACAAAGATCGATCAGGGAAATTGGCTTTGCAGGGTCCGTTTCAGGTGCAGAGGTCAGTTTCTTACAGTTCATTTCAAAGTCAATAAGAAACCTAGTTAAGGTATACATGAACTAAGAAGGCCAGGCCACTTTATTCGCCAGGCTACCTTCACAGTCCGACGTGAGGGCAACACAAAATGGTGGCACAGAACAAAATGGAGTCAGACTCGAGAATTACAGAACCTCACTATGCTGTTGTTTCTGGGATTCCTGGTGGACGGGCAAAGGCAGGCGTGATGTCGGTGGAGGCTTCCCCAGGTGCCACGGCGACTCTCTCGGCCCAGGGGAAGTTCCTTGCAGAAAGTGTGCAGGCCTCATCAGCAAGGCCTGCTTCTCTGGTTTTAGCTGCCTTGGCCAGAGCCACACCTCAGAGAAGACGAACCAGTTGCTCAACAAGTGCCGTCTGCATGAATGAAGCGCTCACAATGTGCTGTACTTACCGGGCACAAAGTGCTCACATGCGCTGGCTCAAGCACTCCCTCAGCTTAGGAACCAAGACAAATCTTTCCACACGCGCTGACTAAAAAGAGGAGCAGTCTCCATGCGCTGTCCCTTGGTAGTTGAAAGTGGCCGGACTCAGAATCCCATGGCCAGCAGAAAGTAAAGCAGAGTCCTTAGTTTTGGGCAGACAAACAAGCGCTTACCACGTGCTAGGCAGGACACAGGGCAAGTCAAGAGCTGTGGAGAGCACTTGGGTCACAAGAGCAGGGAGAAAGGCTGCAGGCCAGCACATCAGATAGCTGCAGAGTGACTGTCTCTCCAGCAACCAAGCAGGCCTGTAGGTCAGCGCAACAAAGCAAAGTGCAAGTGGAGGTCTCTCCTGGCAAAACATCAGTCCCTGGCAATGTGTAGCATGCAGAGCCAGCATCGTCTGGTTACAAGTGCCACACAGTGTCTAAAATCATGGAGTCAGAACCCATGTACTTATGCTCATAATGTCTTTGTTTTGGAGGTAACTTCAAACAACTTTAGAAGTGAGCAACACCCTCATACAATCCCCAGCCCAGGCTCCAGACAAACTACAGGGGGGCGGAGACAGCAAAGAGAAAGACAGGCATAGCCCTACTCAGGTGCAGGTGACAACTCCTCCCAGCACTCTAGCTCAGGAAGACCCATCAGGATATGTGGAGCACACCTTCGCTCCCTTTGTGACAGTCTAGAGTCAATGCACAAATAGGCCCCTATCAGTCTAAACCAGACGTTGATTGGAGTCAGGCTGCATAGCACAAACAGTCACAAGCACACAGAAATGGCCAGTAAAACCAAAGGGGATGATGGACGGAGTGTTGAAAATTGCAAGCACTCACCCCCAGTCAACTGATCTGGGTTTAATCCAGCATCATTCTTTAGCTCACTCTGCCACCCCAGTTCAGACATGGCCATATGCAATTCAGTCTGACCCTGTGCCTCATGGGAACAGTCCAACCCGAACTGCCAAGCCATGTCTTCTCTGGATTGGAAACAAGCATCCTGGGACCGGTTTCTGGCTAATCAGCCCTCATCAGCCAGGCTAGCTTGAGTCCAGTGGCAAAGTGAGCAAGGGACCCACGTCTGGGCATACCCTTCCAACTTAGGGCGAAAAAAGCAAAACCAAAGGGGATGATAGATGGAGTGTTGAACATTGCAAGCACTCACCCCCTGTCAACTGATCTGGGTTCAATCCATCATCATTCTTTAGCTCACTCCGCCACCCCAGTTCAGACATGGCCATATGCAAATCAGTCTGATCCTGTGCCTCATGGGAATAGTCCAGCCCAAACTGCCAAGCCATGTCTTCCCTGGACCGGAAACAAGCATCCTGGGACCGGTTTCTGGCTAATCAGCCATCATCAGCAAGGCTAGCTTTAATCCAGTGGCAAAGTGAGCAAGGGATCCACGTCTGGGCATACACTGCCAACTTAGGGCGATCAAAGCAAAACCAAAGGGTATGATGGACGGAGTGTTGAACATTGCAAGCACTCACCCCCAGTCAACTGATCTGGGTTTAATCCATCATCATTCTTTAGCTCACTCCGCCACCCAGTTCAGACATGTCCATATGCAAATCAGTCTGACCCTGTGCCTCATGGGAAAAGTCCAGCCCGAACTGCCAAGCCATGTTTTCCCTGAACCGGAAACAAGCATCCTGGGACCAGTTTCTGGCTAATCAGCCTTATTCAGCCAGGCTAGCTTGAATCCAATGGCAAAGTGAGCAAGGGACCCACGTCTGGGCATATCCTGCCAACTTAGGGCGAACAAAGCAAAACCAAAGTGGATGATGGACGGAGTGTTGAACATTGCAAGTACTCACCCCCAGTCAACTGATCTGGGTTTAATCCATCATCATTCTTTAGCTCACTCCGCCACCCCAGTTCAGACATGGCCATATGAAAATCAGTCTGACCCTGTACCTCATGGGAACAGTCCAGCCCGAACTGCCAAGCAATGTCTTCCCTGGACCAGAAACAAACATCCTGGGACCGTTTTCTGGCTAATTAGCCATCATCAGCCAGGCTAGCTTGAATCCAGTGGCAAAGTGAGCAAGGGACCCACGTCTGGGCATACCCTGCCAACTTAGGGCTAACAAAGCAAAAGCAAAGGGGATGATGGACGGAGTGTTGAACATTGCAAGCACTCACCCCCAGTCAACTGATCTGGGTTTAATCCATCATCATTCTTTAGCTCACTCCGCCACCCCAGTTCAGACATGGCCATATGCATATCAGTCTGACCCTGTGCCTCATGGGAACAGTCCTGCCCGAACTGCCAAGCCATGTCTTCCCTGGACCAGAAACAAGCATCCTGGGACCGGTTTCTGGCTAATCAGCTGTCATCAGCCAGGCTAGCTTGAATCCAGTGGCAAAGTGAGCAAGGAACCCACGTCTGGGCATACTCTGCCAACTTAGGGCGAACAAAGCAAAACCAAAGGGGATGATGGACGGAATGATGAACATTGCAAGCACTCACCCCCAGTCAATTGGTTTGGGTTTAATCCATCATCATTCTTTAGCTCACTCCGCCACCCCAGTTCAGACATGGCCATATGCAAATCAGTTTGACCCTGTGCCTCATGGGAACAGTCCAGCCCGAACTGCCAAGCCATGTCTTCCCTGGACCAGAAACAAGCATCCTGGGACCGGTTTCTGGCTAATCAGCTGTCATCAGCCAAGCTAGCTTGAATCCAATGGCAAAGTGAGCAAAGGACCCACGTCTGGGCATACCCTGCCAACTTAGAGCGAACAAAACAAAACCAAAAGGGATGATGGACGGAGTGTTGAACATTGCAAGCCCTCACCCCCAGTCAACTGATCTGGGTTTAATCCAACATCATTCTTTAGCTCACTCTGCCACCCCAGTTTATACATGGCCATATGCAAATCAGTCTGACCCTGTGCCTCATGGGAACAGTCCAGCCCGAACTGGCAAGCCATGTCTTCCCTGGATTGGAAACAAGCATCCTGGGACCAGTTTCTGGCTAATCAGCCCTCATCAGCCAGGCTAGCTTGAGTCCAGTGGCAAAGTGAGCAAGGGACTCACGTCTGGACTGTTCACACGAGGCACAGGGTCAAGACTGATTTGCATATGGCTAGGTCCAAACTGGGGTGGCGTAGTGGGCAAAAAACAATGGATTTAACCCAGATCTTTTGGCTGGGGGAGAATGTTTGCATTGTCAGCATTCCGTCCATCATTTGTTTGCTGTAACACCTTTCGCCCTATGTGGGATGGGTATGCCCAGACGTTGGACCCTTGCTCACTGTGCCACTGGATTCAAGCTAGCCTGGCTGAAGAAGGGTGACATACCCTAAAACCAGGCCCAAGATGCTTGTTTCCGGTCCAAGGAGCACCTGGCCTGGCAGTTCGTTCTGAATTTTTCCCATGGGGCACTGGGTCAAGACTGATTTGCATATGGCTTGGTCCAAACTGGGGTGGCGTAGTGGACAAAAAAATGATGGATTTAACCCAGATCTTTTGACTGGGGAGAATGTTTGGTTTGTCAGCATTCAGTCCATCATTTGTTTGCTGTAACACTTTTCGCCCTAAGTGGGATGGGTATGCCCAGACGTGGGTCCCTTGCTCACTGTGACACTGGATTCAAGCTAGCCTGGCTGAAGAAGGGTGACATACCCTGAAACTTGTCCCAGGATGCTTGTTTCCGGTCCAGGGAGGTCCTGGCCTGGCAGTTCGGTCTGGACTGTTCCCATGGGGCACAGGGTCAAGACTGATTTGCATATGGCTAGGTCCAAACTGGGGTGGCATAGTGGGCAAAAACAATGGATTTAACCCAGATCTTTTGACTGGGGGAGAATGTTTGCATTGTCAGCATTCCGTCCATCATTTGTTTGCTGTAACACTTTTCGCACTAAGTGGGATGGATATGCCCAGACATGGGTTCCTTGCTCACTGTGCCACTGGATTCAAGCTAGCCTGGCTGAAGAAGGGTGACATACCCTGAAACCGGTCCCAGGATGCTTGTTTCTGGTCCAGGGAGGACCTGGCCTGGCAGTTCGGTCTGGACTGTTTCCCTGGGGCATAGGGTGAAGACTGATTTGCATTTGGCTAGGTCCAAACTGGGGTGGCGTAGTGGGAAAAAACGATAGATTTAACCAAGATCTTTTGACTTGGGGAGAATGTTTGGATTGTCAGCATTCCGTCCATCATTTGTTTGCTGTAACACTTTTCGCCCTAAGTGGGATGTGTATGCCCAGACATGGGTCCCTTGGTCACTGTGCCACTGGATGCAAACTAGCCTGGCTGAAAAAGGGTGACATACCCTGAAACCAGGCCCAAGATGCTTGTTTTCGGTCCAGGGAGCACCTGGCCTGGCAGTTCGGTCTGAATTTGTCCCATGGGGCACAGGGTCAAGACTGATTTGCATATGGCTAGGTCCAAACTGGGGTGGCGTAGTCGGCAAAAAAACAATGGATTTAACCCAGATCTTTTGACTGGGGGAGAATGTTTGCATTGTTAGCATTCCGTCCATCATTTGTTTGCTGTAACACCTTTCGCCCTAAGTGGCATGGGTATGCCCAGACGTTGGACCCTTGCTCACTGTGCAACTGGATTCAAGCTAGCCTGGCTGAAGAAGGGTGACATACCCTAAAACCGGTCCCAGGATGCATGTTTCCGTTCCAGGGAGGACCTGGCCTGGCAGTTCGGTCTGGACTGTTCTCATGGGACACAGGGCCCAGACTGATTTGCATATAGCTAGCTCCAAACTGGGGTGGCATAGTGGGCAAAAAAACGATGGATTTAACCCAGATCTTTTGACTGGGGAGAATGTCTGGATTGTCAGCATTCCGTCCATCATTTGTTTCCTGTAACACTTTTAGCCCTAAGTGGGATGTGTATGCCCAGACGTGGGTCCCTTGGTCACTGTGCCACTGGATGCAAACTAGCCTGGCTGAAAAAGGGTGACATACCCTGAAACCAGGCCCAAGATGCTTGTTTTCGGTCCAGGGAGCACCTGGCCTGGCAGTTCGGTCTGAATTTTTCCCATGGGGCACAGGGTCAAGACTGATTTGCATATGGCTAGGTCCAAACTGGGGTGGCGTAGTCGACAAAAAACCAATAGATTTAACCCAGATCTTTTGACTGGGGAGAATGTTTGGATTGTCAGCATTCCGGCCATCATTTGTTTGCTGTAACACTTTTTGCCCTAAGTGGGATGGGTATGCCCAGACATGGGTTCCTTGCTCACTGTGCCACTGGATTCAAGCTAGCCTGGCTGAAGAAGGGTGACATACCCTGAAACCGGTCCCAGGATGCTTGTTTCTGGTCTAGGGAGGACCTGGCCTGGCAGTTCGGTCTGAACTGTTTCCCTGGGGCACAGGGTGAAAACTGATTTGCATTTGGCTAGGTCCAAACTGGGGTGGCGTAGTGGGAAAAAAAGATGGATTTAAACCAGATCTTTTGACTTGGGGAGAATGTTTGGATTGTCAGCATTCCGTCCATCATTTGTTTGCTGTAACACTTTTCGCCCTAAGTGGGATGGGTATGCCCAGACGTGGGTCCCTTGCTCACTGTGCCACTAGATTCAAGCTAGCCTGGCTGAAGAAGGGTGACATACCCTGAAACCGGTCCCAGGATGCTTGTTTCCGGTCTAGGGAGGACCTTGCCTGGCAGTTCGGTCTGGACTGTTCCAATGTGTCACAGGGTCAAGACTGATTTGCATATGGCTAGGTCCAATCTCGGGTGGCGTAGTGGGCAAAAAGAAAAAACCAACAAAAAAAACGATGGATTTAACCCAGATCTTTTGACTGGGGGAGAATGTTTGGATTGTCAGCATTCCGTCCATCATTTGTTTGCTGTAACACTTTTCGCCCTAAGTGGGATGGGTATGCCCAGACGTGGGTCCCTTGCTCACTGTGCCACTAGATTCAAGCTAGCCTGGCTGAAGAAGGGTGACATACCCTGAAACCGGTCCCAGGATGCTTGTTTCCGGTCTAGGGAGGACCTGGCCTGGCAGTTCGGTCTGGACTGTTCCAATGTGTCACAGGGTCAAGACTGATTTGCATATGGCTAGGTCCAATCTCGGGTGGCGTAGTGGGCAAAAAGAAAAAACTAACAAAAAAAACGATGGATTTAACCCAGATCTTTTGACTGGGGGAGAAATTTTGCATTGTCTGCATTCCGTCCGTCATTTGTTTGCTGTAACGCTTTTTGCCCTAAGTGGGATGGGTATGCCCAGACGTGGGTCCCTTGCTCACTGTACCACTGGATTTAAGCTAACCTGGCTGCAGAAGGGTGACATACCCTGAAACCTGTCCCAGGATGCTTGTTTCTGGTCCAGGGAGGACCTGGCCTGGCAGGTTAGTCTGGACTGTTCCCATGGGGCACAGGGTGAAGACTGATTTGCATATGGCTAGGTCCAAACTGGGGTGGCTTAGTGGGCAAAAAAACGATAGATTTAATCCAGCTCTTTTGACTTGGGGAGAATGTTTGCATTGTCAGCATTCCGTTCATCATTTGCTTGCTCTAACACTTTTCGCCATAAGTGGGATGGGTATGCCCAGACTTGGGTCCCTTGCTCACTGTCCCACTGGATTTAAGTTAGCCTGGCCGAAGAAGGGTGATATACCCTGAAACCGGTCCCAGGATGCTTGTTTCCGGTCCAGATCTTTTGACTGGGGCAGAATGTTTGCATTGTCAGCATTCCGTCCATCATTTGTTTGCTGTAACACTTATAAAAGTGTCATTTCTAAAATATTAATAAAAATCCACTTTCACCAGTAAACAGGATTTATCACCTCTATTCCAAATATACCAAACATGGCAGCGCTACTCCTTTTAGATTAGAGATTACTACTGAAACTCATATCAGGGATTTCCCAATGCAAACCTACAAGAGGAACAGCCTCACAGCAGTGGGAAACCAATTGGGCTATTTGTCACTACCAGGAAATGCCACAGGACAAAGGCACATGCCCTGCCGTTTACCTACACAGCACCCAGCCCATAGGGCTACCTAGGGCCTACCTTAGGGGTGACCTATAGGCAGTAAAAGGGGATTTTCAGGCTTGGCAAGCACTTTACATTCCAAGTCACTGTGGCGACAAACTACGCATGCAGGCGCTGCATTCGCAAAGGCCTGAGACAGGTTAGAAAGGCTACTTCTGTGGGCGGCACAAGCAGCGCTGCAGGCCCTTTAGTAGCATTTAATTTGCAAGCCCTGGTTATATGGGATACCACTGTACAAGGGACCTACAGGTAAATTAAATATGCCAATCAGGTGTAGACCAATCATACCAAGTTTACAGAAGAGGGCACATGCACTTTAGCACTGATCAGCAGTGCTAAAGTGCCGCCCAGAGCCCTAACACCAATAAAAACAGGTCAGAAAATACAGGAGGAAGGCAAAAAGGTGGAAACAATCCTTGAACAGTGCTCTAGGTCCCCTGAGGTATACGAACATTGCAAACATTGGTCTGAGTTTGATAGGCCTAGTTTGTACAGTTTTGGTGGAGCCCAGAAGCATCTTTATATGATCCAAAATTTACACTGGTAGAGCAGCATGGATATGTTGTGGAGCTGTGTGTATTTTGCTTTGGAGAACAGGGTCTTCTCTAGTTCATCACAGCCTGCCAGGACATAACGGTGTGCAGGTAGAGCTGGAACTATGTGTCAGTTACCTGTAGAATATATTGATTATAAGAGAACCTTTTAAAGAAGGGAGAGCATACTGAGAATAAGGATTGTTTAAACTATTGAATGAGGTGGAGAGAGAGAAAAGGATGGGAAGATAAAGTGGTGAAGGGGAAATAGGATGTTGAAGGAAGGATGAATAAAGAAAGGTGAAACAGAGAGTTTAGCAGATATTAAAACAGGATGAGAAGGAAAGGATATGGATGAAGAAAATGGATGGTGACCATGAGATGAAGGATGGACGTGCACAAAGGTATCAGCTGATTGAGATAGACCTCAAGATGGTGAAAGAGGCGTGATTGGCAGCAATGCTTAATTTGTAAAATAATAAGTGGCGCTGCTCAGATGCCCTCGACCGGAGTTATTCAATCTTGGTGTGCCAAATAACAGAGCTGTGTAGCTTTCAATTCACTTCATACCTCCTTAATCAACTGCAGCATTATTTCTCTATTGCATTTTCCTTCTTTCTTCATTTGTGCCACATTTTCCATCTTTCTCCTCCTTCGTCTGTCCGCTTTGTATGTTTTTCCCTCTCTTGCTCTTGTGATATGTCTGATGAAGGAAAATAGGTAGCAGCTCTCAAACATGAGTGCCAGTGGCCCCCACCAGCATCCACCAGTTCAAGTTAAGCACTGGGTGGCTTAGTCAATTGTTCACATGATCAGGCGGAATTGCAGAGAGTTAAATGGAAGAAGACAGGTGGTTTAAGGGACAGTGTGAGGGCATGTTGACAAAGGAAGAGAAATAACTGGCAAAAACATTTGTTTAAGAAGAAATAGTGAGCTAAACGAAGAGATGTGGTTAAGAAAGGTACGTAATAAATCAGATGGGAATCAAAACGTGGAGTGTGAATGGGATGATAAAAAAGAGGAAAAAGAGAGATATAGGGAGAAATAAGATGACGGGAGAATAGTGGATGGAAGGAGAGTATGTAATGGAGACATAGATAGAGATGAGTGTGAACGAGGTGGTAGTTGAACATTAGATGGTTTGAAAACATGTTGAGAAAACAGATGTGTAGGTAGAATAAGAAACAGAATGGAGGGGAGAGTAGTTGGAGGTGGAAAGTAGGGCTGCATGAGTTAGAGTAAGATAAAAAGCATTGTAGAGAGGGCGAACAGAGCCAGAGATCAAGATGGGGAAAGGCATGGAGCTGGAGACAAGGCAAGTATGAATGATGAGGACGTTGAAAGTTAAGGGGTGGAGGTAACAAGTTCTGGAAATACAGGATGAAGAAAAACAAGATGAAGAACTACAGAATGAAGAAATGCAGGATGGAGAAAATAGAGAATAAAGGACTGCAGAATGAAGGACTCCCTATCATCTACAAGGAATTCATAAAATACACAACATCCACAGAGAATGCCACCCCATTCATGGAATGGAACCCCTCTACCTCAAGTTGCAAATTTCTGAAAACTTCACCCTTAATGGACCCCTCACATATTGACTACCCAATCCTTGAGCCACATTTATGAACCTCATCACCAACTTCATCGCTCTGCTCACCATCGACAACAGTGTCTACATTCTCCTAGAGTGACCACAACTTTAGCCTGGAAGACCTGAATGACCACTGCTTCACAACACACCTCGAAAGCTTGAGAGACACCAGACTCACCCAGCTCATAAGCAACAAAAACAGCAGCACAAACACACTGGACCCCATCTTCAGCACAAGCAACAACATTAAATACAACTCTACCACACTGCTCACCTGGCCCGACCACACCCTCATCCACTTCCAAATTGAAAACACCTCAAGTCAACACCCCTACCAGGGTTAGCATTCTAATTCACAGCTGAGGCAAAATCACAGAAGCAGACTGGCTTAGCACCCTTAGCACGGATCAACCTAGCCCTGTAGGCAACCTCGATAAGGACATCAACAACTTCAATAGCTGGATCATGAACTATACTTACTCTCTCACACCATCAAACCAAGAGCAGAGCAAACAGGCAGGCCAGCTGATACACAGAAGACCTTGAGACACCAAACAACACAGCTGGATAGGAAATTGAGAGCCAGTCACGGCACAATTGACAGAACTACCTTCAAGGATGCACTCATACACTATAACCAGCAAATAAGAGATACCAAGAAAAAAGCACTAGTGGACCACATTGAAGGAAGCTCCAACAGCTGCAAGGGGATCTTCTCGATCATTAAGGATTTGACCTCATCCTCAGCCCCTGTCAACAACTTCACTGCCACCCAACAAATCAATGACAACCTATGTATCGCCTTCCACAGCAAAATCACAAACTTTTACAGCAACTCAGCACACCAACCCAACCCTAGAGAACTTGTTGCTAAACTACCCACCACTAACCAAGATGGCATCCTGACTGAATGGAAAGCCCTCACCAGAAACAACACAGCAGCAATCATGTGGACCATCTACTCAGGGGTCACAATGGACGCCTGCCACCCTACGTCTACAACCTGGGAACATCACTGTTAGAAATGGGGTCTCTAGTTGGTAGTGGTGGGTAAGAGAGTCACACAGCTAAGATAGACCCTGCTCGCCCTCTTGGTAGCTTGGCATGAGCAGTCAGACGTATCTGAATAAAAGAAGGCCAAAACGACAAAAATCCAACATACACAAGTAAAGATATCACTTTTCAAAGGTTAAGTAAATGAAGTCTATAGAAATCTATAGATGTGTCACTTTTAGCACAAAGTACCAGGGAACGTCTCAAAATTCAAAGATGAAAACAGGCACAGGGGAGGTTAGGCATTGGAATAACAAAATTATGCATCAGTTCCTTACTCCCAGTGGAGATTATGCATCAGTTCCTTACTGCCAGGTAAGGTGTTGTGTCTGGTCCTTACCGTCAGGTACGGTGATGTCTTGGTTCCTTTCTGGAAGGAGAGGTTATGCTTCGATCTTCAGACACGTGGCCTTGGTTAATTACTGCTGGGCAACGTCGATGGAGGCAGCATCGAAGTACAATGCTTCGAAAATCCAGACACGCTGTGTCGATGTGATGGAAGCGAATCAGGCGCTGCATTGATTTCACAGCCGTGAACAAGACGATGCGAAAATTCTTAAGCTGCAAAGCAAGGCCATTGTCGGAGTCAGAGTGGGTGCCACGGATGTCGGTGACACTGTGCTTGGGAGTCGAGCTGCGGTGATTTTAGCTGGACTGCAGGAACTGCGTCTATGCTTTGGAGGATCAGCGGTGATGCTTTGATTATTCAGCTACTCGAGAAAACGGGCGCTGTGAGTCGATGCATGGATTTTCTCACCAGTTAGCACTTCCAAGGGCCTGGGAACTGAATTTGGCAGCACATGGCAAGTCAGCAGAAGAGCCCAGGCACTAGTAGACAACGTCTTTGATGGCATTGAGACGTCTTAACAGGCAGCAAGCACGCACATGCCCTTAGATAACATTGGAAGCAGGATTCAGAAAGCAAAGTCCAGTCCTTTCAGTCCCAGGACAGAAGCAGCAAGCAGCAGGCCAACACAACAAAACAAGAGGCAGATTGTCAGTTCCTCCTACAGCATCTTTCTTTTCTTCCTGTCAGAACGTCCTTTAGTCCAGAAGTGTTCTGATTTGAGAGTGTCAGAGGTCCAGTACTTATAATCCTTTCTGCTTTTGAAGTAGGCAAACTTCAAAGGAAGGTCTTTGTAGTGCACAAGACCTTTCCTTTTCGATGACCTGGGTCAGACACACTGCAGGGAGGTGGAGACAACTTTGTGTGAGGACAGACACAGTCCTATTCAGGTGTCAATGACAATTGCTCCTACCACTCTAGCTCAGGAAGGCGCATCAGGCACATCTCAGCTCCCTTTGTGTGACTGTTTAGAGTGAATGCCCAAGAGCCCAACCATCATCCTAATCTAGACTTGGATTCTAAAGACAAGCAGGAGCAGAGAATGGTTAAGCAAGAAGGTGCCCACTTTCTAAAAGTGGCATTTTTCAAAATGCAATTTAAAAAACAACTTCACCCAAAGATGCACTGTTAAATTGTGAGTTCAGAGACCCCAAACTTCAAATCTCCATCAGCTCCCAGCTGAAAATTACACTTGAAAGGTATTTCAAAACAATCCCCAAGTTAGCCTATTGGGTAGTCCTTGTAATAGTGAAACATTAAATTAGCAGTATTTCACTTTTAGGACATGCAAAACACACCAAAAGATGTCATACATTTTAAATACAATGCCCCCTGTCCATGGGGCTGACATGGGGCCTACCTTAGGGGTGACTTACATGTAGTAAAAGGGAAGTTTTGGGCCTGGCAAGTGGGTGCACTTGCCAGGTCGAAATGGCAGTTTAAAACTACAGACACTGCAGTGGCAGGTCTGAGACATGTATGAAGGGCTACCCATGTGGGTGGCACAAACAGTGCTGCAGGCCCACTAGTAGCAATTGATTTACAGGCCCTGGGCACACCTGGTGCACTTTATACCAATCATGGATAAACCAATCACCAATGCAATTTACACAGGGAGCACTTGCACTTTAGCACTGTTCAGCAGTGGTAAACTGTTCAGAGTCCTAAAACCAGCAAAAAGTAAATGCAGCACACTGTCAATAACAGGTCAAAAGCTAAAAGACAAGGGGAAATCAGGCAAAACGTTTCTAGGTCTAACAATTACCAATCAGCACCACCCTGACCCACATCATCAACACCTACATCATATCCAAACACTTGCTCAGATGAATGGAAACGTGCAGGAATCAAGCCCTCCACAAGAAGCCCACAGCTGACCCAAATCAACCCATGTCCCTTCTCCCCACCCCAGCCAAAGGAATTGAGAAGGCCATCAACAAGCATCTCACAACCCACCTCAAACTTCATCATCTTCTAGACAACACTCAATCAGGAATCAGAAAGAACTACAGCACCGAAACAGCACTCTTCCCGGCCACCAATGATATTCAAATCATCCATGACCAAGGAGAAACAGTGGCCCTTATCCAGCTTGACCTCTTTGCGGTCCTCGACACTGTCTCCCATAACACCCTCATCAAAAGACTCCATGAGATTGGCATGCAAGGATCTGTTTTCAAATGGATCTGTTTATTTCTCACAGGAAGAACCCATAGGGTCAGGCTGCTGCCCTTCACATCAGAGACCAAGAAATTGATATGCGGGTCCCACAGGCATCGTCCCTCAGCCCCACCCTTTTCAACATATACATGACACCTTTCTCCAACATCATCTGATCACAAGACATCACGTCATCTCCTATGCCGATGGCACCCAACTCTACCTCTCCCTGACGGGTAAGACGACCACCACCAGAACTAACTTCACCAACTGTTTAAGCATGGTAGCAGAGTGCTTGCAGACCCCTACAGGCCTGGGGACCACCAACTCCCTGGAGTTAGCATAAACTTTAAAGAGGGGTCCATGCGGACTCCCGGCCTTGGGGACCACAACCTCCCCAGGACTTTTTTTTTTTTTTTTTAAAGGGAGTGGGGCCGTTCGACCACCACCTCCCTGGTGCAGGACCTTGAAAATCAAGGGAAGGTTTCAGTGCAGCCCCCCTCATGGAGCCATATATGGCCCTGGGACTGCCATCACATGGCCAGGTCCTGCTATGTCCCATGGTGCCCACCCCTGGGACATAGCTGTTTGCTTTTGCTTGACTGCTTCTGCCAAGCAAAAGCAAACACTCTGCTTCCCGCAAGCGAGAGCTGTAAAACCGCTCCCACTTGCTGGAAGTGGAGTTTTCATCTCTTTCCCTGCCTGCAGAAAAGCGGACAGAGACAGAGATGAAAGTATTGCTCTTGCATGCAGGGAGCTGCATGTGCAAGAGCAATGCTGGCTCCTGCAGGAAATGGAGAGCCGGCTGGGACTGCGGGGGCCTTGAGGCTCCCCCATAGTCCATAGCAAACTGAGTGTGCTGGGTGGAACCAGGACACACAGGAAGACATAGCTGGGCCCCAAGGATGGGGTCCTCAAGGCCGAAATTGACCCAGGGAGGGGGGCTATGTGGCCCCCCTCCACCATTCAAATGTGGTTGGACCCTTGGGGATGGGACCCCAGGACCAAAATCAGCCCGGGGAGGGGGGCACAAGGCTCCCTCTCCCAATAAGTCAAGGTTGAGCCCCAGTGAATGGGGTCTCAGGGCCGTTCTGGCCCTGATGCTCATTTCACAGAAATTAAACCTCAACAGGAGGCACTTTCAAAAAAATATGTGAGGTCATAAGTAGTGCATTGCGGGGGTGTAAGTTATAGTTTGCACGGGTAACTATACCTGCTGAAATTCTACAGTTTTGTACGAGTGAAATCTAAGCATAACTAAAGTCAGGCCCCAAGGGATTGTGTCCCTGGGGCCTTAATCGGCCTGGAGAGGGGGCCACATGCCCCCTCTTTTCGAAAAATACCTGGCCCCAGTGGATGGAGTCCTTCGGGCCAAATTCGACTCCCCTTCGCTTATAAGTTAACAAAAAACAAATCAAAAGCTACTTTGCAATAGCACCTCCCAACGCACTACTGGTTGGGGGATTAAGTGTCCTTGGCTACTGAGGGCCACAAGACAAAGGTGGTCTTATTCCCCCAACCAGTAGTGTGCCAGGAGATGGGTTTGCAGAGTGGTGGAGAAAGGGGACATGGACACCACAACTACTTAGCAATCCAGCTGTGTGGGGATCACTGCAGGTAACAGGAGGGGTAGTGGCCCCCAAGGACCCTCAGGAGTAGAATAGACTTCATCCTCCAACCAGTAGTGCGCCAGGAGGCATGTCTGCAGAGTGGTGGAGAAAGGGGCGTGGCCACCAAAGACCCTTCAGCAATCCAGCTGTGTGGTACTAAACTGAGGCAACAAAAGGGGTAGTTGCCCCCCAAGGAATCTCAAGAGCCAAAGGGACTTCATTTCTCAGCTAGTAGTGCACCAATGAGGTGTGTTTGCAGAGAGGTGGAGAAAAGGGGTGTGGCCACCAAAAACCTCTCGGCATTCCTACTGTGCGGGACTTACTGAAGGTAACAAGAGGGTAGCTGGCCCCCCAGGACCCTCAATAGCCAAGGGGACTTAATCCTTCTACTAGTAGTGCACCAGGAGGTGCGTTTGCAGACTGGTGGAGAAAGGCGTCGTGGCCTTCGACAACCTCTCAGCAATCCTAATGTGTGGGGTTTACTGGAGGCAATAGGAGGGGTAGATGGCCCCAAGGACGTCCTTGGGGGCCAACTACCCTTCCTCTTACCCTCAGTAAATCCCACACAGTGGAATTGATAAGAGGTCTTCGGAGGACATGCCCCCTTTCTCCACCACACTGCAAACGTGTCTCCTGGCACACTACTAATTGGGGGATAAAGTCCACTTAACCCCTGAGGTCCTTAGGGGCCAAGAAGCCCTCCTGATACCTTATGTAAGTCCTACGCAGTGGACTTCCTGTGCGCTGGTTGGAGGCCCAGCCTCTTTACTCCACCAATCTCCAAACGCGACTACTAGTTAAACAAGCATTTGCAATGCAATAGGTCTCACATTTGCGGCAGTTAGAGCTATTGGCATTGTAAATTTAAACGTTTTTTACTAATGTCTTTTGGAGTGGAGTGGATGTACATTGTGTGTAGTGGAATTATGTTGTATGTTGTGTAGTGAACCTATGTGGATAGTAGATATGTGGTATTTAGTGTATAGGAATTATGGGTAGTGGGGAGGATGTGGCCTTACAGCTGGAGCAGCTGACCTCGAAGCTGGGGAACTGGGTTCGAGTCTCGGCAACAATACTCAACATCCTGTGAATCTGGGCAAATCACTTAGTCTTCCCGTGCCTAACAAACATTAATGTGTCCATCTGTAACGAAAATGGTGCTCATGTAAAGCGCTCAGATACCTGATATCTTCGGGTTTAGTGCGCGCTATATAAATCTCTGAAAAAAATGTGTTATGGAGAGCAATTATGTGGTATCGTAGTCTGTGTTGTGGAGTGGTAACTTCAGGTTTAGTCGTCCTTGTTTCCATAGAAGCTAAACTATAAACTCAATGAGGCACAAAAAAAGAAGCAACCACAGAGTAGCACTTCTGGACCTAGTTAGAGGTGTGAGCAGGGCCACAGAAATTATGCGACTGTTCGACTGCAACGATTTTCACATAATTATACATTTTCCGCATTTGCCACCTAATCCATCATCTGCCGTGTAGTCTGTAGATTTGTGGAAAAAAACATATTTCTAGCTGAAACGGCACAAACGTTGCTGAAAATTCAGCGCCACGTGTTACAGCGTGGTGGAAGGCCCTTTGCAAAGCTGGAATGGCCACCTGTTACTTATTGATAAATGTGTGTGTTAAATTGGTACTAATGATGCACAAACCTCTCTTGATTCTTTCTGCACCTGTCTTGCCTTTTTCTGCACTTCTCTTGCTTCTTTATGTGCCTTTCTTCCTGTTTCTGTACCTCTCTTGACTTTTTCTGCACGTCACATCTTTCGGCGCCTTTCTTACTCTTTCTGCATCTTTCTTCCTCTTTCTGCACCTCTCTTTCTTCTTTCTGTACCGTTCTTCCTCTTTCTGCACCTTTCTTCCTGTATCTGCAGTTCTCTTGCTTCTTTCTGCACTTCCTTTAGCCTCTTTCTGCACCCCTCTTGCCTCTTTCTGCACCCCTCTTCCCTCTTCATGCACCCCTATTTCCTATTTCTGCACCCCTCCCCCTCTTTCTGCACCTTTCTTGCCTCTTTCTGTACCCCTCTTCCCTTTTTCTGTACCCATCTTCCCTTTTTCTGCACCCCTCTTGCCTCTTTCTGCACCCCTCTTCCCGCACCTCTGTTGCCTGTTTCTGTAGTTCTCTTGCCTCTTTCTGCACTTCTCTTGCCTGTTTCTGCATCTTTCTTCCTGTTTCTGCACTTCTATTGCCTCTTTCTGTACTGGATGGACATAAAGAGGTAAGATAGGTGCAGAAAGAAGAAGAGAGGTATAGAAAGAGGCAAGAGTGGTGCAGATACAGGAAGAAAGGTGCAGAAAGAAGCAAGAGTTGCTTCTTTCTGCACCTTTCTTCCTTTATCTGTACCACTCTTGCCTCAATCTACACCTTTCTTCTCTTTTCTGTACCTATCTTACCTCTTTATGTCCATCTCTTGCCTCTTTCTGCACCTCTCTTGCTTCTTTCTGCACCATTCTTTCTTTTTTCTGCACCTCTCTTGTTTCAATCTGCAACTCTCATGTCACTTTCGTCACTTCTCTTGCTTCTTTCTGCACCTGTTTTGCTTCTTTCAGCACTTCTCTTGATTCTTTCTGCACCTTTCTTCCTCTTTCTGCATTTGTCTTGCCTCTTTCTGCATTTCTCTTGATTGTTTCTGCATCTTTCTTCCTCTTTCTGCACTTCTATTGTCAATACTTCTGTTGCTTCTCTCTGCACCTTTCTTCATCTTTCTGCACCTCTCTTGCCTCTTTCTAAACCTTTCTTCCTCTTTCTGAACCTCTCTGGCTTCTTTCTGCACTTCTTTTGCCTCTTTTTGCAATTCTCTTGTGTATTTCGGCACTTTTCTTGCCTCATTCTGCACTTTTATTGCCTCTTCCTGCACATTTATTATTCTTTCTGCACCTTTCTTTTTTTTTACTGCACTTCTCTTGCCTCTTTCTGTAATTCTCTCACCTCGGTCTGTACTCAAATGGGAAGTACAAGCTGTCAAGTTTAAAAGTCTGCATGCTCTTGTGACAGGTATATGTCTACTTGTACATGTATTCTCACATGTGTTATGCATCAGAAGATGATAGCTTAAAAAGCGGGTAGCTTCTCCTATAGGTGGTCAAATCTTCTCAGTTCTGCTGTGTCATTTGGTAGCACAGGCAGATATGTCTTACGTATGTAGGTGTTATAGAGCCCCTCAAATATACTACTGAAAAACCATGTGCCCTGTATTATGAGCAGAAAGAAATACATACACCTTCTTGTACACAAATCTAGAGAGTATGCTGTATGCTGTTTCAAAGACAGGTATTCAAGTATTTGTCTGTTTATTGTTATGTAACATGTCACTAGGTAAAAGCACAGACACGCATGCATACCTTCACAAACTTGGTGAGACTTACAACAGTGATATGGTTAGGATCGCTGTTTTACATTTGGTAGGCCTAACATTCTGAGCAGTCGATGAATAGTGAACTTTCAAGAGAAAAGTGAGGTTTAAGAAATTATGAGAGAAGGATTAGTGATTAGGCTACTTTGTATGAATCAAAGCAGGCCTCTTTCTGCACATCTGTTGCTTCTTTCTGCACTTCTCTTGCTTCTTTCTGCACCTCTCTTCCTCTTTCTGGAATACTCTTGCCTCTTTCTGCACTTCTCTTGCTTCTTTTTGTGCCTTTCTTCCTCTTTTTGCACATGGCTTACCTATGTAGGCATAGTTAGAAATTAGCATTTAAAAAACCTTAGAAATTCACTGAAAAAACCACAGGTTTCAGGGAAGTTATAGTTAGAAACTAGCGTTTAAGAAACCTTAGAAATTTACTAAAAAAGCTACAGGTTTCAGGGACGTTAAAGTTAGAAATTATCATTTAATAAACCTTAGAAATTCACTGAAAAAAACACAGGTTTCAGGGACGTTATAGTACGGCTGACATTTCACTCATACGAAACCCGAGAAAGTCAGCCGTTATAGTTAGATGAGCTAACTATAACTCACGCCCCACCAATGCACTGCTGATGATGTTGAAGGACTGGGTTATTCTAAGACCCAGCTGTGCCAGGGGACAACACCTGAAACCTTCGTGGGTTACCTGTTCTGGCGTACAAAACACAGAGACACGGGACACTTCCAGCGGCGTCAGAGATCAGCGTTTATTTACTGCAGGGATACAGAAATCACAAGAAGTACACAACGTGTAGGTTCTCGGAGACTGCTTCAAATTGCTAAAGTGGATCGCTCCTTTTATACACGTTTTTGCCATTGCACAGTATGGCGAACAAAGGTTACAACTCAGTTCCCACAATAAACTTCAAAGGAGTCGCATTCATGTTTCAAAAGGCCGGAACATAATTACAGCAGCATTGCCGGTTCCCAACTGTAAAAACATGTCTATCCCGCAATAAAATACATTCCATTCTGACCATAAATACATTAGAAGAGGGGACAAAAACAGATGCAAAGAAAGGACAAGGATGCACAACAGGTTAGAAAAGAGTGTTGGGAGTAATAAAGGAAACTTGATGACTGGATCAAAGACCTCGTGTCCAATGCATGCGTGGCTGAAACAATAGACTAGCATGGCAAGATGAGCCTCGAGCGGGCCATCTGCCTTCGCCATGTCATTTCCCTTATCGTAAATGTCACCCTCAAAGAAACACGTGTCCTTCGTGTAAGCTTGGGAGTCCCAGGGTCACGAAGCGGACAAAGTCCGTTCGCTGGCTACTTGAGGGCAAGAAACAAAATGGATGCCGTATCTAAAATGGAACCCGAGGGTTCGAATGAACAAACCCAAAAATAAGACGAACCATACGTGGTTGCATAGCGAAACTGCGTACACCCACTATACTCGTCATTTGCGGTTCATAGACACCAAACTCATCCATATTCGTCACCACTCAAAAAGTGTCGTTCCGTCTCACACGGAACCTCAGACGCTCCTTTTGCCCTCATGTAGGCAAGCACTAGTCGAGATCGGAATCGATTTCAATATTCATCAGATCGTTCAGCTGCTGCTGGAACATCATTCTATTCATCAACGTCTCCTTAGTAACAGATGGCCGTCTTATACACGTTGTAGCACAGAGGCCACATAAGGCAGGACCACACTGTACACAAAGACAACACGTGAATAGAAACGTTACAACAACCCCTACGATCATCAGAACCTTCCAACCCCAAGTTGACATCAGACCCCAAAACCATCCTAGAAGTGTCCAATTACCTTCGTCCACGTGTATGGACTCGGAAATCTTGTGCAACTTTGAGATGGCTTGGTAGACAGTTGGAGCATTGTCAGGAATGAAAATGCAACAACTCGAATGGATAACTTTACACACACCACCTCTATCTGCAAGAATAACATCTAGAACCATCCGGTTCTGCAACGTCATGAGTCTATCCGCCTGAAGTTCAGCTGTTAAATTACCAAGGGCACTCGCAGTAATATTAGCAGTCGACTCAACTACACGGGTCAATTGTCTTAGGTTCCTACTATTAACCATAGGTCCCCAAAACGGCAAGAAACCCTTAAAGAAATCTCCTGCTTCTTGACCGGCAGTGTCTTCTTTGCTAATAACGCCTCTCACAACTCTAGTCTTGTGATAGTCTGAGGCAACTATGAAAGTCGGTGGTAAAAGATTCGCAATATAACAGGTACCTGAAAAATCACGGGGTAACCATGTATATGCGCGCTCATAACATACAAAGTAAGTGCCCTTAGCAGTCAGGAAAACAGGGGAAGAGAGCATCGGTAGGACATATGTGTCAGTGCAAGCACTGTTCCCGAGTTGTGCTCTCGGATTTCGACCCAAACCTTTCAAGCAGAAGTTACCGAGGTGTGGTACAATCCATATTGGGGACGAGCTCTTAAGCTGTCTATCACCCACTGAAACACTGTACTCAGCCTCACTCAGATCCTTATAGGCTTGCACCTCTTCATCTGGGATGAGCGATGCATCAAAAACATCTCTATCTAAATCCGCTAACGCTATCGCCAAAGGCTTGTGGTACGGACCGGGACCAAAATTGACAGAGCGTGGCTCTCGACTGGGGTAGGAATCTAGTGCACTACGAAACATAGTTTGGAATGCTCGAGCTGAACCCTGGGAGCTGTAAGGAAGGACCAAATACGGAATACCCCTATCCATGGTATGTGGCATTAACCCACACACCCAACAGTTGGTAGTATTCATAACCAACTGATGCTGATGTAGGAGTTGAACGAAGGAGTTATTCATAAATTCCGCACGTCTAACCTGTTCGTGTTGAGGCAAAGGATGAAAAGAATGTGGGGAAACTGTGGTGATGGAGCTTAGATTAGGAGAAAGGGTAGGTGGAACAGAAGGTAATAACAGCTGTATTCCAAAATACACTCCACCCACCAATAGCATAGACACAGTTAGAAACAATAGAAACACCTGAGACAAAAAACATTTTGTTCGTACAACCCTCTGTAACTCTGATCTCTGCGCCGACATCCTTTCTACTTCCAACAGCTTAGAGAATGCCATCCTCTACAAACCGTCCGTGACGTACTTGACGCACTTCGTTCTGAGTAGCGATTATCAATCCCCAGGAGTTCCCAGGAATCGACAAAAGTAACCGACCTAGCGTCAGAAACCTGCTAAACAGAAAGGAGTACCCGCACGGCCCTACGGTAACCCGGATGGTAGGGTTTCCTTGAAACGTTCAATTTTAATACAAATCTCTTAGCAGTGAAAAGCACATAAAAGCTCAAAAAGAAAGGATATAATTGTCCATAATGTTCATAACACCAAAAAGGGAAAAAAACAAATATACAGCTAATGTTTATTAGTCCTTGAATGAAGAAAGTATCGACTTCCTCCAGGTCGAGTTTGTTCTATAAACAATTGTTCAGCTGACGCAACAGTGTTCGATGAAGTGAACGGCGATTCAGACCTTGGGCTCTCTGCTACTGATGACTCCACAAGTGGGTTTGGCAGTGACAAATCATCTCCTACAGGTTGAGCATCACTAAACGGCACAAAGTGTAAAGGAGTCTCAGTTTCCGTTGCCGCAATCCCAGTTCTCACCCAACCGTCTGTTGGTGAGGGGATCGGTACCTTTTTCGTGTGACTGGCATGTACCCAGTTTTTCCGGCCCTCCAATCGAACCGCAGTCCTCATTGTCAACAAGACTTGAAAGGGTCCTACGAATCTTGGCTCCAAGTTACGTTTCCGACCAAAATTTCGGGTAACGACCCAGTCGCCTGGCCGGAGCTGATGTCCAGGACCCTCTGTCTGCGCCGGTAGAGCTTCAAAGACCTGTTGATGGATTAACCGTAGTTTAGTGGTCAAATCATGAAGGTAATCAATTAGCATTGGATACTCAAGACTATCAAAGGCCTTAGGTCTCGGGACTCCCCAAATGTTCGCAGGGCGACCGAACACAATCTCATATGGGCTAAGCCCTACTCGAGAGTGTACAGTCGCTCTGGTTGACAGGAGAGCCAGAGGCAAGGCATCAGGCCATGATAGACCAGTCGTAGCTTGTATCTTTGCAAGTTTCAGTTTCAGGGTACCATTGTACCCTTCAACCAAACCCGCTGCCTGAGGATGATTAGCGCTATGGAATTTTTGACGAATTCCAAGGCCCTTACACACTCTGCATTACACTTCCCACAAACTCACTTCCATTATCCGACCACACGATCCGTGGCATTCCATACCTAGGAAAGTATTCCTTCAGCAAGATTTTCGCTGTGGACAGAGCAGTATTATCCTTAAGAGGATAGGCCTCAATCCATCTAGAGAACGCACAAACCACAACCAAAACATATTTCAGGTTATTGCATCTCTCCATATGGATAAAGTCCAGTTGGATAACCTCAAAGGGACAAACAGGGGGAGCAAAATGACCAGGTGGAGTGGGGGTTCCCTTACCAGGATTGTGCATCAAACACACCATACAATTCTTAACCACTCTCTCAGCACACTTAGTAATACCCTCATTCTTCCATACAGGGGACAAGAACTTACATATCCCTTTTGCACTGATATGGGACAGCCCATGAGCACTCGTCACAACAGCTAATACGTACGCATCTGGTCACATCCACCTCTGACATTCCGTCAAGTCAACCCAACATCCATGCATATCCAACTTTCCCGTACTTTCTTTCCACTTGACCTTTTCAGCTTCAGTGGCTTCATTCTGAATTGCTTTCACACTCTCAGCAGTGTCTTCACACATACCAGTTTCCGTCGGCCATCTCACTGAACTTGTCACGTACATTCGAGTCGTAAGATTCTTAGCCGTTTCCTTAGCCACCTCATCCGCAAATGCATTACCACGACCAACATCATCCGTCACTTTCCGATGTGCACTACATTTAACGATCGCCACTTGTTTAGGCAATGTAAGTGCATCTAAAAGATCATTCACGAGCTGCCCGTGTTGGATCTTCGTACCATGCGATGTCATAAATCCTCTTTCTCTCCACAGTCTTCCAAAGCTGTGCGCAACGCCGAATGCGTACTGACTGTCGGTAAACACATTCACTCGCTTTCCCTTAGACAAAACACACGCTCTTGTCAATGCAATCAACTCTGCCGCTTGTGCTGAATTCTGGTTCAATCTCGCAGTTTCCACAACCGTGCTCAACGTCACCACAGCATACGCAGTCGTCACATCGCCATTCGGCAATTTGAAGCAAGAACCATCAACATATAAAGTACCATCGGGATCTGTCAAAGGAGTGTTTTTCAGGTCCACACGACCCTTTGTTTCTTCCTCAGTTCGTAAATAACAATCATGTGGTGGTACATCATCTGATTCCATATTAATCGGCAACAATGTCGCCGGATTCAGTACATTACAACGTTTGATCTGTATATGACTTGTCAAAAGGGTCAGCTCGTACCCAGACAACCTTGCACTCGTCAGATGTTGAGTTTTTGTCCGATTCAAGAGAGTATCAACTGCATGCGGAACCATCACTATGAGCATATTATCCATGACAAGACCTGCGGATTGTCGGATAGATGCCGCAGCTGCCGCCGTCGCCCTCAAGCAACTCGGCAACGCTCTAGCTACCGGGTCTAAGGTCGAGGAAAAATATGCACACGGACGCTGCTTGCCACCAAATTGTTGCGTTAAAACACTCAACGCACAACCTTCCCTCTCGTGGACGTATAATGTAAACGGCTTGCTGTAATCAGGAGTACCTAACACAGGAGCCGAACACAACGCATCACGAAGTTCAGAAAAACTTTTCTGACATTCCTCCATCCATGGCAAAGGAGTCGAAACATCCTTGCACGTGAGAGCTATCAATGGCTTCGCTAACAGTGAAAAATTTGGAATCCACTGTCTGCAGTATGACGTGATACCTAAAAAGGCACGCACATCTCTCTGAGTCGTCGGCACAGTCATTCGAGAAATTGCTGCGATTCTTTCAGGGGTCAACCTTCTTCCCGCCTTTGACAATAAGTGACCTAGGTAGGTAACTTCTTGACAACAATATTGCAATTTAGAAGGTGACACCTTGTGGTGTAAGTCGCATAGATGCTGCAACAGTGACACAGTAGTAGTCTTGCAAACTTGTTCAGTGTCTGCAGCTACCAACAGATCGTCAACGTACTGAATCAAGGCCGCACCAGCTGGCAGCACGAATGCATCAAGTTGGCTCTTAAGAGCTTGGCTGTAGATCGATGGGCTCTCACAGTAGCCCTGAGGTGCACGTTTGAACCGGAAACTACGACCACCTAATGAAAAACCGAACAAATCACGACTTTCCTCAGCAATCGGAATGCTAAAGAACGCATTCTTCAGATCAATTACCGAGAACCATGATGCAGAGGCTGGAATCAGAGTCAGTAAAGCCGTAATATCAGGCACCACAGGAAACTGCGGGACAACAATTTTATTTACCTCCCGTAAGTCGATAACTAGACGGTACACGGGAGGTTTGGAGGGATCAGTTCGCTTCAGAATAGGCAACACAGGACTATTACACACGTTACCTCGTGTCTCTTCGATAACATCTTTATCGATCAAATCATAGATGATCGCTAATAGTGCCCGTTCACCATCAAGGGAGATACGATACTGAGGTATGCGTGGTAATCGCGCATCAAATTTCGATTGAACAACATAAGGTGGTATATCCAGCAGGCCCACATTATTGGGACCTGTCGCCCACAAAGAAGCCGGAAGAGAACTCAATTCCGGTGGGAGCTTATCGATCGACAGATACATAGGGGAAACCACACTCTGACCCAATGTAAGCTCCACTCCCGTTGGAGAGCAGTACAAAGTCGCATGTAACCTTTTCAACAAATCCAAGCCCAAAAGATTCTCACCACAACCAGTAGTCAAAATCAAAGGAGCTTCTAACTCATGAGACCCAATCGTAAGGGGCAAGGGGCTAGAAACTGGATTGCTAACAGGGGTGCCAGAGAATCCAACGGAAACATTCGTTAAGCCAGACAAAGGCGCGCCAGGGAGTTTCGAATGCATGATGGAACTTTTAGCTGCACCAGTGTCCAACAGAAAAGGCTCAACGACGCCCAGTGTGGCAACTGCGACATAAGGCCCTCTCTGATCAACCGGAACTGATACTTCTCCCTTCCTTTGTCTATGGCTGTCCTAGTAGATACCGTCCGCATCAACATCACGCTCGACGTAATAGTCGTCAACATGATACTGTGCAGATCTACCAGACGTGTGGTCACGTCGATCGAAACAATTCTGCGAGTCCGAAGAAGTGACAAGACGCTCGGCCTGATTCTGAGTAACTCCGCGACCTCTACCACGTGAAGCTTGTTGAGGACCACTACGACCTCCTCGAGCCGACACACCATTGTTCCTATCACGGAGAACTGGACAATTAAACTTCAAATGACCCTCCCCTCGACAATATGCACATTGATTATATCCCAACACAAAGCGAGGTGCGGGAGAGTCATTGCGCACCTGCGATCTGGAAAACTGTGATTGTGATCGATTTGGCTGTTGCGAGTCATTGAAATTTGAGCGCGGAGGATACGCTTGCTGCAATAAGACCTTAGTTTTAAGATCCTTCGTTTTCTTGTTGGCACGTTCTCTTTCTTCCTTTTCTCTATTTTCGTAGTATTGGGCCGTAGCCAAGATTTGAGCAGTGGTAGAAACAGCCCACGAACTCTCAGAATTCTTCAACTTGTTGCTGAGTTCGGGCAACAAGTTCGATACAAACTTATCAACGAACAACCGCTGACCACCCTCCGAACTCATGTCCTGACCACTATGATCAACAAATGCTTCCTCAAATCTCGTAAAGAAATCGGAGACACTCTCATCCCTCTTTTGTTTGCACGCAGACAATTTGTCCCAATTGACGCGCATAGCTGGCATAAGCGTTTTCATAAGAGTAATGATCCTCTGAGGCAACTCCACAATAAGCTGTTCAGGTTTAGCCCCACCAACTTGCTGGGCGTCCGCCGCCGTAAGGGCAGCCCAGTCACCGCCTAACTCAGCCGCGTGATTCTCGTGACGAATTTTCGCCCAAATCGGCTGAGGCACTACATTGCCAAACAACATATCGATATCAGCAAGATTCATAACAGTAGCATCCACTAGTTGGGACAACTCCTTATAATAACCTGCAGGATTTTTACGGGGATCGGGCAAAGTTTGCTTCACCTGTAAAACTTCCGATCGCTTCCAAGGGAGGTGTATCCACACCCTCTGAAAACGTCCTGGAACAGCAGGATTAGCATTAGGATCACCTGGCATCCATACTGGGGGAACTTCCCGCATAGGATATTGACCAGGTTTTGCCATCCACTCTGCAGTCTCTTCTTTAAACAATGCTCGAGGTTGCACTGTACATCGAAAGGATAACAGGCGTTCTAGAGCAGCTCGAACCTTATCGCCTACAATCACACCAGTTGTAAATTGATGCTGGAGCTCAGAAACCTCAGACGGTACATTGTCAACCACATCATGATCCCACTCCTCCTTCAACGATTTACACATTTCCTCAAACACGAATCGTTGCGTGGGCACATTAAACTGGGAAAATGTTTCAAACACTACACGCGAAGTGTACTTAACAGGGTTACAAATCCATTTACGTGCCATTTTTACCAACGATTCACGTTCCCTATCATCAGGAAGCTGGCTGCGCCTCTGGGCAACATCCGAAAGAGTCGATCCGAGTATTGGCCCAAAAAGCGGAGAATAAAGAGTAGCAACAGCAGTCAGGAGACGGCTACGAACAGAAGGAGAAGAAGAAGAAGAAGGCACAGGAGCAGCGACAGCAGGAGTGGAGACAGTAGAAGTGGACGCGGCACCAGGAGTAGCGGGAGCGACAGGCTGAGGAGGGGCTGAGAAAGGCGCAGTAGGAAGAAAAGCCGGTAAAGGAGGATGCACGTTTTGCGGCACAAGAGGATTCGGGAGAGCGGGAGGAACGGCGGGCTGACCAGCAGCCGCCAAAGCAGCAGGTTGGGGAATAGGAAGAATCACAGGACCCACAGTATCGGGAGCATAGGGAGGTGGTGATTTCAACAGATAAGATAGTAGTGAATCTTCTATCACTTCTTCTCCCGTCTTATCGGCATTAGACGGTAACACCGGATAACACTTATCCACCGCCATATGATGAAGTCGAGCACTAACTTCCTGCTCTTTCTCATCTTTGTCTCGCTGATACTGTTCAGCATTTCGCATCACCGTAATGACACCTTCTCTTTTATTTTTCTTACTCTGTTTGATTTCTTTCTGCTTGGCCTCTTTACGCCATAACCGGAAGGAATCAAACATGGCTGGCCTAGCCTTCTTTTGAAACAGTTTAGCTTCTAAATTATCTAAAACGGCAGTTTCGAAACTACCATGTGATGGCCAACTAAGAACACCATCTTTTTTAGTGTAACGAACCCAATATTCGTTATATACGATAGGACCCACACCATGGCGACTATAGAGCTCATAAATTGGAGTTCCAACCGGAGGTATCGGACATGAATCCTCCAGCCGGGAATCCGTTCTGCAACATTTAAGAAACCCAAACAAAGTACTACGGCCAGGCATCGTGCACACTAACCGAGTTTACAAACTTCAAGGGCTATCGAGTTATGATGTCCTCGCACAAAAATGCAAGACCCTCGGTTTTTGGCAATTGCAATCGTCAAATAAAACCCAACAACTAAGAACCAACGACTAAGAACCACAAATGCAATGGAACCATGCAAACAACAAGGGAACACTGGGAGCGACCCACAAATACTTAACTGAAAGAGCAATGGCGTCACCTGGAAGGCCCGTCTATCATCTCGCCGTACAAAGGACTACGCCAGGCGCCAATACAGGTCGACAGTCAGGGCATCAGTCCGTCACAGCCGTCAGGAGGCGGGAATCTTCGCGGGAAAAGACGTCGGGCCACTTATTTCGACAACTGGATCGATGAAGCGGGGTGCACCTTCCCTCGGAGATTTCACACGAAGTTCCTCACGATCGTCGGGCTTTGGTCCGGTGCCGCTGATGTCGCCCCACGTTGGGCACCAACTGAAGGACTGGGTTATTCTAAGACCCAGCGGTGCCAGGGGACAACACCTGAAACCTTCGTGGGTTACCTGTTCTGGCGTACAAAACACAGAGACACGGGACACTTCCAGCGGCGTCAGAGATCAGCGTTTATTTACTGCAGGGATACAGAAATCACAAGAAGTACACAACGTGTAGGTTCTCGGAGACTGCTTCAAATTGCTAAAGTGGATCACTCCTTTTATACACGTTTTTGCCATTGCACAGTATGGCGAACAAAGGTTACAACTCAGTTCCCACAATAAACTTCAAAGGAGTCGCGTTCATGTTTCAAAAGGCTGGAACATAATTACAGCAGCATTGCCGGTTCCCAACTGTAAAAACATGTCTATCCCGCAATAAAATACATTCCATTCTGACCATAAATACATTAGAAGAGGGGACAAAAACAGATGCAAAGAAAGGACAAGGATGCACAACAGGTTAGAAAAGAGTGTTGGGAGTAATAAAGGAAACTTGATGACTGGATCAAAGACCTCGTGTCCAATGCATGCGTGGCTGAAACAATAGACTAGCACGGCAAGATGAGCCTCGAGCGGGCCATCTGCCTTCGCCGTGTCATTTCCCTTATCGTAAATGTCACCCTCAAAGAAACACGTGTCCTTCGTGTAAGCTTGGGAGTCCCAGGGTCACGAAGCGGACAAAGTCCGTTCGCTGGCTACTTGAGGGCAAGAAACAAAATGGATGCCGTATCTAAAATGGAACCCGAGGGTTCGAATGAACAAACCTAAAAATAAGACGAACCATACGTGGTTGCATAGCGAAACTGCGTACACCCACTATACTCGTCATTTGCGGTTCGTAGACACCAAACTCATCCATATTCGTCACCACTCAAAAAGTGTCGTTCCGTCTCACACGGAACCTCAATGTCACATATTACATCACTCATGACATGGTCAGTGACATCACTGATGGCATCACTGATGGCATCACTCATGACATCATCCACTTAATCTCTGATGCACCTACTCACACCCTAATATAACCTTTGATACATCCACTCCAAAATACAGAGAACCATTCTCAAAACCATAGACACACCAATACCAGTTAGTACAGACCCACTCACTCATTCATAGGTCTACACACACATCCATTCAGTCACCCATACAGAAGGTTACCAACACGCTCCTCCACTTCCCTTGTACATATCCCCATATTCTCTTACCCAAGTGGGTCCTGTACATTTCAGACAAATTATAACATTTCCATTGCCCTCCTCTGGTCAGAAAGTTCTGTCAGAAATGACCTGTAACTTTCCAAATCGATGTCCCATTATTAATTTTTGGAACTTCAAAGGCAAATGGACCAGCTTGCAGTTCCATGCGGTGGTGCGGCTTCACAGTTTGAACCACCATTAAAATGTTATCACATACTTGTCGAAGGGACGAAACTGCACTCCTTGTCTCAAGGCACAAAGACAAAGCAAATATTTAAAATCCATGTGTCCATGAGAAAATTGTTTCTGGCAGTTATTACAGGAATTGAAGACTTAGTCCCCTGTCCTGAAGTAAAAAGGAAAAATTGTATCGGGGGCAAGGTAGGGTTACCCTGACCTCCTAGGCCCCATGAGGGAGAACAATAGGCATCTCACCTGGGGCCAAAAAATGAAAAATAAATTGGCAAAAATGCGTGTGACACATGCAGGATCGGAAAAAAAAACTGGTGTCTGGGTGGTATTTATCAAGATAATGCCACGGAGAGTCCATCTCTGGGGCTCCATATATAAAAAGGGAAGGTGCTGCATGGCCTCCCTCCCCGAACCATTAAAGGCCCTAGGGAGCCCACCCCCAGGGCTGAAATTTGCATGTTCAGGAGTTCGGCAATGTGGACCCCATCTCCAAGCCTCCAGAGGTCCTGGGCAGTCCACCAGGGACAAAATCAGTTTATGTTGGGAGGGGGCCGCATGGCCTCCCACCCTGGGCCATTAATGGCCCCGGGGATCAGGGAAACCTGTTTTAGTCTCCCTTGAAGCGGGAGCAAACACTATGATCGCTCCCAGCAGGCAGGAGCTTTAAAAATGCTCCTGCCTGCTGGGAGAGGACGTTTGATCTGTTTCACTGCCCGCGCTGATGCAGCAGGGAAACAGAGGGAGCAGCATTAGTAGCTGCTGTTTGCTGGTAGTAGCAATGGCGGCTCCTGCAACTTGCAAGAAGCCGAATGGAGCCGCTGGGGCCTTGGGAACCTCTTGCAGCCACCAACGAGAGTATGGTGGGTGCCCAGGTTGGGCACTAGAGCACCCACCTAAAAGAGATAAGGGCCCCAGGATTTGGTCCCCAAAGGCGATAACGTTTAGGTGTAGGGGAACAAGCAGCCCCTTCCCCTTTATTTATAGGATTGGCCCTGGGGGTTGGGATCCCCAGGGCATAACAAAGCACTGAGACGGGGTCACATCTCCCCGTTCCCCACCGATTTAAACAAACAACCCTGGGGGTCCCTAAGGTCTAATAAGATGCAACGAGAGGGCAGGGGTGGCTCCTCCGCTATGGGGAAGCAGCGGGAAGCAGAAACATAAAATGATAATACCTTTGTTTTATTATCTTTTTAAGCTGCTTCTTGTTGCTTTGCGGGTGACTGTGTGGGAGGGGCTGCTCTGTTCTTGAAGCAGGGTATGGGAGGAGTGGTTTGAGAACACCTAAGTGCACAATGACTGTTTGGTCAGCTCTCTCGGGCCGCCCAAACCAGTCATGCACACTTTCCCCTACTCCATGCAGGCTGCATTACAGCCTGCATGGAGAACCTGCCCACCCCTACAGCTTTTGACTGAGAGCCGCTCAGACCAATCACAACGCTGCATTGCAGCATTGTGGTTGGCTTAGGGGAGGGAACCTGGCTGCCTGCTTCCTGTTCCTATCAGAGATGGAGGCAAGAGAGCAGGAGCCGAGAAGAATCAGGACCCGGCCTCAAGGTAATTTTTATTAATTTGTTTTTATTCTGATCCCTAACCCCACCACCCCCGTGTGACACCCCCTAACCCCCTGCGCCCACCCCGCCACCTGCCACTGGGAGAGGGACCATGCAGCCCCCCTCCCTGTTTATAAAACAAAGGCCCTGGCAGACAGGGTCCCTAAGGCTCAGGGAGGGTGGGGCCACATGGACCCTTTGCCTTAAATTGGAAAAAACATCCCTGGGGGTTTGGATCCCCAGGGCCCAATAAGGCTCAGGAACAGGGGCTATGTGGCCCCATGCCTTGAATTTAAAGAAACAGCCCCTAATAAGGCTGGCCCCTCTCAAAATGTACTAAAAAAAGGCCCTGAGGATGGGGTCGCTATGGCCTAAAAAGGCTTCGGAGGGCGCTATGTGGCCCCTCTCCCCTGTCATAAAAAAAGTAGTTGGGTGATGGGGTACAGTGCCTAATATGGCTCAGGGAGTGGGGTAGCACAGCCCCCTGTGCCCTTAAATAAAAGGACCTGGGGGATGGGGTCACCAGGGCCTAATGGACTTAATTAGGCTTGGGGAGGGGGGCCATGTGGGTCCCCTCCCCTTTAAAAAACGTAAGGCCCTGTGGCCAATCCCCCACGCACACAGCTGAAGGCCATGCACGGCGTGGGGTTGGCTTTATGTATGGTAATACAATATTGTTACAGTAAAAAAAGACTAAAAATTCAGTGAAAAAACAATGGCTAAAGTAGTGTTATAGTTAGGTGTGATAAATGATATGTTTACGTTTGTAGAATAAATTTGAAAGTTATAGTTAGGTGAATTTGTCAGTGACAACGTTAACGTTTTGACCTAAAAATAAAACACTGAATTTCACCAGCTGTTGTTCACAGAGCATGGTGTTCAATCTATATAAGGCTATTCAGAGAAAGCCTAGTACTTAAAATACTGACCGTCTGTTCCAAAACTAATGCCCTACTAAGGACAGCTTTTATCTGCATCAAACCCCTGACAGTCACCGAACAGACATTGAGAAATTAAATTAAGATGAGTTGAGAAGTGAGTATTGTAAACAGTATTCACTCTATGGAGAGAGTTTACCCTGCACCACACTGTTTGCAGACAGTGAAACTCTCATGAGAAATACACAGCAGAGTATGAAAAAGTATCTACTAAGAACAGTGTACACTCAATGCAACACTTAGCAAAAAAGATACTATATGCATAGAATAAGCTATGTCTGAAGCTGTTAATGATTACACTACCTGCAGCCTTCATACTGTGGTGAAAACTTTACAGATAGCCTATCTTCTGAAGCAAAACAAGAACATGTACATAGCTTATACCTGGTGCACCCAGTCTTTTATGTTACATTGAAATTGTCATGCTGAGACGATTAACTGCTTACAATACTTCGGGGTCCATTTATGAACAAGTAACGCAGTGCAGCGCAGCAAGTCACCTTGCTGCACTGCGTGCCAGGGAAAGGGCAGGAATGCACCTTATTTAAGGCAATATGGCACATTCCTGCCTTTTCCACTGCGCTGGTGCCCTTTTGTCAGCCTAGCGCAGTAGCGGTTGGTGCTGTGGAAGAGTGGCAGGTGGGGCGATGGGGGATGGGAAGGGGGAGAAACAAAATTTTTAAAAACTTGCCCGCAGCCAGTCATATTGCGCTTTTATGCTCCTCTTCTCACAGACACAGGCTCCCAGAGGCAATGCCTGATGCTGATCTTTTGTCATGAGAGCAGCATCAGGATTGGCCTGAGTGCTGAGGATTTGCTCTCCTTGGGGAGACTGGGATCTTTTGCCTGCTGTCTCCACTCCAGCAATGCAGCCGGGTTGGAGAGCGTTTCAGTGCACATGACGGTTTGGCTAGCCTGAGTCTGCCAGCCAAACCATCATGCACACTGAAGGCATTGCACTGCCATTCCTCCTGTGCCCGTTGTCCCCCATGGCCCCGCCCCCAAAGATTGAGCAGGAAAGAAAAAATAAAACAATAATAAAAACGTGTTTATTATCATTTTATTTTTCCTTTCTTGCTGTTTTGAGGAAGCTGGCAGGGGGGACAACGCTCCTCCACCATAGCGGAGGAGCAGCGCTGGCCTAGCGCCAATGCAGGCACAGCCTGCATTGCATTCAAGATTGTTTTTGTTCCTGAAGGGACACCTTCCTCCACAAAAACAATCCTGCGAGGCATATTCCACTATGTGTGCTGAAGAATGAAGTACACATAGAAAGAGGAAGTAACGAGGAGACATAAAGATATTTCTCCTCATTATGCCTTTCCTGGGAAGGTGTATCTTTTTGTTACGTTATGGTATGTTATGGGTACATGATATCGGGCACTACTCAATCCCGAATGAGTATCCCGGCACTGCACTGAGCAGGCACAGTGCAGATTGTCTAGAACAACCATATTTTGAGCATCTTCTTAAAATTCATGAAAATGGATATAGAGATAAAGCATGTTCCAATGATGAGGAGTCAGATATGAGAAAGCTCTACTGCCAAATCTGGCAGTACGCACACATGGAATCTGCAGAAAAGTCTTAACTATCTCCAAGATTAATAGGAGCTCAGTTTTGAACGGAGGTACAAAGGCTGAGACTGATACAGGGCCTTGTGAGCCAAACAACAGAGCTTGAAAATTGCACGTTTTTTTATGGGCAGCTAAATTAATTTTTTTTAGAATGGGAACCGGACATGACCACGCAGGTAAGTACAGATCAACTGGGCAGCACTGAACTGAATGACCTGTAGTTTAGCCAGCAAAGTGTATTTTGCTGCAACCAACAATGCATTTCCATAGTCCAGTCAACTAATTGTAAGTGCCTGGACCACTGTTTTCCATGAGGTGGAAGGTAACAAGGGAAATACTTTTTTTAACAGCCTCATTGTGGCATAGCAGGTGCCAGAGGAGGCATTAACCTGGGCTTCCAAAGATAGTGTCCGATCAAGTTTCACTCCTATGTTTCTCACCACTTGTTTAGAAGTGGGGGCTGATCCAAGATCCGAGTGCCACCAGTCAGCTGACCAAAGTCTGTGCGCTTTGCCAAACACATTCTCAGATTTTTCACTAATTAGTTAGAGACAGTTATTGTCCATCCTGTCAGCGATCTCCCTCATGCAGTATGCAATTTGTTTTTCACCATATCTGGATTAAGACTGAGTTGAGTTGAGTGCCATCCGCATATGACAGCATCACCACACCGAAGGATCTCACAATGTCTGCCAGAGGTGCAAAATAGATGTTAAAAAAAGTTGGGCTTAAGCACGAGCCTTGAAGAACCCCCTTGTTAGAAAGTATCTTTCTTGATTTAAACAGACCCAAGCAAACCTGGTGGGTACGGTTGTCAAGGAAGTCCCTGAGCCAGAGTAGTGCCCTACCATGGATATCTGCTTCATGTAGTCTGCGGATGAGAATGGGGTGTTAGGCCATGTCAAATGCAGCGGACAGGTCCAACAGAACCAACATGATTAGGGTTCCTGCTTCTAGAGAGAGTACGATGTCAGTGACTGCCACCAGTGCTGTCTCCGTACTGTGTTGTGCTCTAAAACCCAATTGTGAATGATCTAGGTTCCGATGCTCTGCTCGGTAAGATATGAGCTGTTTGTTAATGTGGCTGTCTAGAATTTTAGTGAGCAATGGTAAGATGGGTCTATAGTTAGCGAGATCTTTAGGATTGGCAGAGGGCTTTTTGAGAAGTGGAGATACCTGCGCACGCTTCCAATCTGATGACAGTTTGCAGAAGTTAATGAAAGACCAAGCAATGATTTTGCTGAAGGAGCCAGAGAGCCAGCTAGACTGGTGATTTTCCTGGGTGGGCAGAGGTCAAGCGGGGAGCCCTATTTTGCCAGAGTTAACATCCCCTGCACCTATTCCACTGCGCAGGGTTCAAAAGCTTCCAGAGTAGCTAAGCCAACAGGGTGAGGTTGACTGAGATCCGGTGCCATATCTGACGGTTCTCGTCATACACAAAAGCTTTTATAGCTGGCATTTATTTTATTTTCAACATTTTTGCTAGGGAATCACAGAAATTCTGGGATAACGGGGCAGTAGTAATGCAGGCACAGGTTTTCCAAAAGCTGGTAAGCATTTTGCAAAGCTCCTTAGCAGAGTTGCCCGCTATGTTGATTATAGAGATAATATGCATTTCCGAGTGTCTCTGATCTTGTTATGATGATTGCAGAGTATCACCGGATAAGCTGCTTTATCAGTGGAAAATTTAGTGGCCTGACAATGCCATTCCAAGCGTTTACATTTCATTTAGTCCTGTTGCAAGTCAGTGGAATACTAGGGAGCCTGGTTTCTCAGAGAAGAGGGAGAAGAAGAGAGTTTCTTAAAAGGGGATATTTGATTAAGAGTATCTGTTAGAGATTTGTTATAGGCCCACATAACGGCATTGATTTCCAAAAAGTATGACAGAGTAGCCGCCATAAAATATTCAGAGAAAGAGGTGGGAGTGACCGTCTTCCCTGGACAATAAGCTCTGATGAACTCTTTCTTAGTTTTTGCAAAAATATTTTTTTGTAAAATTGAGAACTTAATCAGATAAACCTGACCATGTAATTGGGAGAGGTGGATCACTTGTCTCATTAGCTACATATGTAAAAATAAGATCCATGGTATGTCCTGTCCTATGTGTAGGGCGAGTGACTTTTTGTTTCAGCCCTAGGGGGCTCTCCATATCAGCTAGGAACTGGGACAGTCCTTGGTCATTAGTATTCTCCCCATGGTAGTTAAAATCACCCAATAGTAAACATTTATCAGAAGCTAAAATGTGGGGTGCAATAAAATCAGTTAGTACATGGACAAAATCTTTCTTGGAGCCAGGTGGATGATAAATCAATGCCCCCCTCCAGACTTCAGTAGTGGATATTGAGAATATACAGATGCACATCTCAATCCAAAAGTCAGGAGTCAAGGAGTCACTAATTGTAACTTGTACAGAATCTGGAAGGTAATGGCAATGCCTCCTCCCGGGCATTTTTCCCTATCTAGTTTAACCAGAGAATACTGCTCTGGTATTGCTAGTGAGATACTAGGGAGTGCAGTGTCACATAGCCATGTATTTGTAATGAAACATATCGTAGGGCGATGAGAAGAGATAAGATCCCAGATCTCTATAGAGTGCTTTAACATAGATCTAATGTCACAGTAGAGCCCCTCTTTGTTTCCTATGCTGTCCTTGCGTAAGCCTGATTTAGCCAGAGTCAGCATCCATTTCTGGTAAATCTGGGAATGGGGCAAAAACTATGAAGTTGCATGGAAACACGCACACAACGCCCATGGAATGCCTTCCCAGGGCAGAGTAAGCCAGCATAGTGATTTGCGCTGTGTTGTATTACTCCAAATTTATGGAGCCACTCAGGGCCACGCAAAGTGGCTTTGCGTGACTTCATAAATCTCACTTACGGTTTGCGTCGCTCTTGCAACATGTTGAATGGTGCGGAGAGCCGGAAGCCAGCTCGTAAATGGGTCTCTTAGTATGTTATATGTAGAATCTTTGCCCTGTGGCAACCTTTTTCTTCAGGGCCTACAATCTTGTGTGGAGCATAATGGACACAAGTTGTCAACTGTCACCTGCACACAGGGTTACTCTTCCATGCAAATATTTATAACATCTTCAATACCTTTACACACCTATGATGCATTGGGAGCACACACGTTTTGTAAACACTCACACCCATTAGCTGACCCAGGCTTTACAGGCTGTACAAAATGACGTAGAAAAGTAATATGGTAGTTACCCGCCACAATGTAAACTATAAAACAAAGAATCACACTCATTGGATGATGTCATCAGTGATGTCATTAATATATATATATGTATATATAAATATATATATATATATATATATATATATATATATATATATATATATATATATATATATATATATATATATATATATATATATATATATATATATATTATCTACTGGCGGTCGCCAGTAGATAGTTATAGTTAGGACCGTGTTTCCATAGGAAATCCGCAACATTCTATTTGGAATAACTTTGGCGCCGGTCGACGAATCCTCGCGAAATTTTCAAAACTAATGGGGCGCTCCGCTCCGCTCCTACCCTACCCCATTATTGTGGGCGCGCAAGTTATAGTTACCTGATCTAACTATAACGTGGAATTTCATTGGTTTTTTACGAGTGAAATGTACAGCTAACTATAACATGTGTGAAACCTATGGTTTTTTAAGTGAATATATATATATATATCTTCACTTAAAAAACCATAGGTTTCACACATGTTATAGTTAGCTGGACATTTCACTCATAAAAAACCATTGAAATTCCCCCGTTATAGTTAGTTCAGATAACTATAACTCGCGCGCCCGCAATCCACTGCTCATGACGTCACATATTACATCACTCATGACATGGTCAGTGGCATCACTCATGACATCACTGATGACATCATCCTTGTGATAGAGTGGCGGTCGCGCAAGTTATAGTTATCTGAACTAACTATAACGGGGAAATTTCAATGCTTTTTTACGAGTGAAATGTCCAGCTAACTATAACATGTGTGAAACCTATGGTTTTTTAAGTGAATTTGCAAGGTTTTTTAAATGCTAATTCCTAACTATAACGTGTGTGAAAGCTATGGTTTTTTAAGTGAATTTGTAAGCTTTTTTAAATGCTAAGTTATGTATGTTTTATTATATTTTTTATATATTTATTTTACAATAAGCTACCTTTGTATATAGTTATAGATTGACTGTATCCTGTAATATGGAATGGCTCGTTTAAAATGTTTTTTTTTTTTAAGGTTTTTCACCGTGCGCGCACGGTGCGCGCACCCCGCGCTTTTTCATCAACAAAATTAAATGTTTTTTTCACCCTTCGGGGTCCTTCAGGGACCCCCTGACAAAGGCTAGGGGGTCAGGAACTCTCTACCCTGCCCCCTTTTCACGTTCTCCACCTTTCTTTTTCACTGTCACACACAAAACACACAAAATGGCGGCCGACACTTCCTGATTTCGACCGATTCGAATGTTGACTGACATGTAACCACTAATCAGAATTACGCTCGCGCACGTTATGGTGCGCGCACCGTGCGCTCACGGTGCGCGCTTATAGATATTTATGTGCTTTTAACTGCAATTTTCTCAGGAACTACTGAACAGATTGACACCATATATGCAAAAGGCACATGCCTGACCTGAGGACTACCTCGTTGCCAAATTTCAAGTAATTCTGTTCAGCCGTTCGGGCTGTACCTTCGACTAAAGGTCCTATGGTAAAATGCATGGGGAAAACGTGTTTTGGGACCCCCCTTTTTTCTCAGCCCCCACTTGACGAATCATCCCGAGACTTTCAGGGTAGGAGCTGAGAGGGGCGCCCCATTAGTTTTGAAAATTTCGCGAGGATTCGTCAACCGGCGCCAAAGTTATTCAAAATAGAATTTTCAGATTTCCTATGGAAACTCGGTCCTAACCATAACTATGTACTGGCGACCGCCAGTATATATATATATATATATATATATATATATATATATATATATATATATATATATATATATATATATATATATATATATATATATACTACATAGATGTGGAGTTAAGAATAGTAAATCTATTCTTACCAATTTCAACTTACCTTCTCCATATTTTGGTCCTCAATATTTTTTAAATGTCGACACAGACAGATAGTCTGTCATTGATTCCCTGTCCACACCTAAGTCCTCTTCGTTACTGTCTAGAAGTAAACCCCAACAGCAGAGCCACTAACAGTCATGGGACCCAAGACACAGTTGGTTGGGTCAAGGAAATGGCAACTTTCTAGAAAGAAGCATTTTACATATAGCATTGTTACGACTGCAGAAAACTGTGCGTCTGCAGTTACAAAGTTACTACACATAAAACTACACTCATAGTTTGTCAGTTGCAAACCTATACCTAAACAGTATGTATATATTTGTGAATAAGGCCCTTTAGATTTTATGTGAATAGCCCAAGGCCCCACAACCAATGCTAGTCATGTGTTGGATTTTAATTTCTCCCCACTGACACAATTTCAGAGGGTCCTAATGCTTTGAATAAACATAAACAATATGATAGTTCAGTAAACTTAACAAGATGACAAGAAGCCTTAAATCCGGTACAAGTGAAAATATTTCTAATACTAATTTATCTCTACTGATGTCATGTAATTTATTTAAATATCCTACATAGAAAATGTCAAACAAAAATAGAGACGCTGGCTACCCTACAGAAAGCAGTCAGCTGTTTTAAGCATTCAGTCTATTAACTAGTTTTTGTAAAGATCTCAATAGTGTGAAACAAAAATGTTGACAGCTGCATTTTAAATGGACAAATTCAAGATATATAAATGATAAAAAAATAGTGGAAAGTCCACTGCAGGGCTTATGAAAACGCCATTCAGATAGTGATCAATTGTTTTAATTAAAAGTAATATTTGAAATAGTTCAGAAACTAACTTCAAAACCAGATAGTGAGTCAAGGATAAGATGTCTCTTTGATTTCTTTAATCAGACTTTTTTGTTTTAAGGAAAAAATAGTGATACATATATCCTTATCTGTAAAGTAACCCTTTTGAAAATCTATCTGTGAACAGGATCTTATAATACTAACTCATTACAAGTGGTCCAGAAAATTCCAGCCCCTGAGCAAACCACTGTGTCCCACCTACTTGGAGATACGAAGGGGCATATCAGCAAGGGCCGGCGATAATTATCGCTCAGCGCGAGGATAAATATCGCCGGCTAACACTGAATTTTATCACTGAGATAGCGTGCTATCAGCAACGCTTATCTCAACAGCGATAAAATTCCAGGCGCAAGCTGCCAAATGTGCGATTATCGCTGGGAGTCCAGCGATAATCGCACAACGTTTGGGGATAGCTTGCTGATAGGGCAGGGCAGACTCAGCCATGATATCCACCTCCCATTGTATATCATGGCTAAATCAGACTGAGAGCAGGCGTAAGGAAAGTAGCGATAACAGCGGTTAGCGCCACTTTTCTTATCGCTCTGCATGTTAGTGTGCAGCTTGATAATTGGAGAAATGTCGGTTAGTGACATTTCTCCAGGTATTTTGGGGAGGAACGCCCACTTTGCATCTCATTAGAGATGCAAAGCTGGGCGGTAAGGGAAAGGGTGTTGAGGCATGGAAACACGCGTGCCCATGCTGATAGTGCAATAAAATTATCGCTGCTTTTCGTCCGAAAACGGGACACTAAAGCGGCGATAATTTTATCGGCGGCCCTTGCGGATATGCCCCAGAGTTTCTTTAGTCCAAGCCGTTTTATTCTCCAGGAGCTTCTACTGTTCATCTCTTTGTCACCACATTTCACAGGTTCAACTTTTGATATCTAACCAAGCTACCGGACCTCAAGCATAGAGCGATGAAATTAGGAATGGGCATATTGAGATTTGACTATGTGTCGAGCCTGTGATGGGAACTTGTATTGGCACTGGCAGACCGACACATTAAGTTAAGGGTTGTCTGTATTAAATGGATAGGTCTGCATGGAGTGGAATTTATTTGGCTAGGTGTGTAACTTTCAGAAATCCACGAAGATCACTGTGATCTACAGCAGATCCGAAAATAGTTGTCCCTAAGTGGTGACTTGTGAGTTGTCCCTAAATGGTTTTGGACTATGCACAAGAAAGCAGCTACTGTGCCATGGAATCATCTTCCTTTTCCACTGCTTTCTTCCATTACATTTAGGTGTTTTAGAAAGGAATTCACAATTGTATTACTGAACATGGAATCGTCTAATTTGGATGTGTGTACAGTACACCTATGTTTTAATTTTCCGGCAATTGTCTATTGGAGTTAGGCCTGGGCAAAAATTTTGTTCCGTTCGCGGAAATTGCGATAATTTGACATTTTTGCGTTCCGCGGAGAGCGCGAAAATGTCAAAAATTCCGGTTTCCGCAGCTTGGCGATAATTTGTTTCTTGCTCGCGCTGTAAAATAATACATTCTCGCGCGCGCGCGATCGCCTTACCTGAATCCCTGCGTTCGCCGACAAGTTTTCTTGATCCGGTCGCGTTCTCCATGAGATGTTGTATTGTTTTTAGCCATTTGCGCTGTCTCGCGACAGTTCGCGCCCGCAGTGACGTCATGCGTCGCGCGATCACGTCTTTCTTCTCGCGATCATGCACCGCGAGAACAACTCAAAACAAGATGGCCGCGCCCGCAAGCAACCACATGGGTAAGTTGGCGACCCGCAACCATGCAGAAAATCTCGCGAACATGCCGGAAAAAAACTTCCGCATCTTCGCGATATTTCTGCTTGTTTGCGATAATTTTAAACATTCTCGCGATAATTTGCGAAGGTTAATTCCGCAAATTCCGCCCACCCCTAATTGGAGTGAGTAATGATTAGATCGCGCCTATCAGACAGTGAAAGCTGTCTGGTTGCAAAAAGCCTACTGTGAGCTTACCAAACATTTACAAGGGGTTACAACCCAGGCATCGCTTACCATTATCAGACTTTATTGTCACTCTCATTTGAATGCTTTATATTCAAAGGTTTATTTGTCCCAGCTTGTCTATCTTGATTGTTCGTCCCCTGGATTATAGACTCGCTACCATCTCTCTGATTGGCTGACTTTTACTCTTCCACTGCTCACTTCTATCGAACCTTTTTTTTCTTCTTTTGGTTACGCACTCTATGACAGTGCATGTGTTTTTCAGCTCTCGCCTTCTCTCCCTTGTTTGCTCCTATCAAACCTCTCCCAGAACTCCATTTTTATTTCTCCTTTTTCTCATTTTTACTTTATTTTTATTTCTTGTGTATTTCTTCTCTTGTCATCTTCGCTCTCTGGTGTTCATTGGGGTTTGTTTTTGGCACTGCCTCAGCCTTGTAAATCTGGGGCAGTGTCAAAAAGCAATGGGTGTTGCAGTGGAATACCCACAGCAACACCCTTTGCCGCAGAGAACTGCGATGGAAAGGGGCATATTTACAAGTTAGCATTACGCCACGCAAAGTGGCTTAGCGCCACCTTGTAAATATAGAAAATGGCTCTACGCTAGCAGAGAGTCAAAAAAAGTGATGCTCTGGTGGCTCTGAGGGGAAACATCCTTTACAACGCAGTCAGTACATCGCACTACCTTTACAATGCAGTCATTACAACGCAACATCCTTTACATCGCATGCCATTACATTGCAGCCATTACATCGCATGTCACTACAACGCATGCCACTACAACGCATACCATTACAACGCACAGTTTTTACCCCTACACTATCCAACACTTACCCTACTGTTGCACTCACTGGAGTGGGAATAGTAATTTTTACCCCTACACTTTCCAACACTTACCTTATATGCAATGTTTTGGTATGCCTTGTAATGTTATGCGTTGTAATGGTATAATGTGATGTAATGGAATGCGTTGTAAACGTATTTTCTAAAAATGCATTGTGATGGCATGCGATGTAAAATCATGCGTTGTAATGGATGTTGCGATGTAAAAACTGCATTGTAAATGCATGCGTTGTAAATGTGTGCATTGTAACACCATACATTCGGCTCTGAGGGCTTATAAATAGGCCCCCCTGTCTACCTCTCTCCATTTGTGCTTCCCAGCTGAACCCCATGTTGCTCTTTTCCTCATGTGATGCTTTTCCTGTCGCCACCAGTGGCTCCCCATATTAACTTCTCCATCACACCCCAAACCCCAGTTCCTTTTTTTTTTATTGATTGTTTTTTCACAAATTTTAAAAAAATTGTATTTACTGATCTAAGTGGCATCCTCCTCCTCCTTCTTGGATTAGTAAATAAAATATGAATGCAAATTGCATCTGAGTCATTCCATTGGTACACACATGCATTCTTATGCATGCCTACACGTACATCATCAGACATGCACGTACAAGTGACAGCCATGCTCACATCTTTGCTCCTTTTTATTTATCTATTTTGTATTCACATATTTGTGTATTTATTGACGATGCTGCACAACATCTGGAAAAATCCCGATATTGTAAGGCATCACAAAAAGGCATTGGCAAAGCCAATAAGTCCTAATGGCAACACCTTTTGCTTTGCCCATGCTTAATTTTATGTTTCAATACATTATTTTGTTTTCACGCGGCCTATAAGATAGGCAAAAATAAGAATACAAACAATACAATTTGACTCATAAATAGCATATTATGTTTCAAGCCCAATGCTTCTTAATTGTCTATGCGATGTTTATTAGCTTCCAATTTTGGCTTGAGGCAGCCAGTCTTACCCACGCTTGAAATCATCTTTCATCTCGTCCTAAGTCTCTTTGGTGGGAGCGCTCAAGTGAAACCTGGATACTGACTCCGACAGTCAGAGTTTTCCCTGCAGCATATCCCACTTTGACATAAATGAAATCAGAACAGTCTCTGGCACCCAGTGGCTGCCACATCGCTCCTTGCTGTTCAAGTAAGGGATTAGTGGTCTTTTGTGAGTCATTCATTTACTTACGGCTAGAGCGGTCGACCTCGAAGCTTGGGAACCGGGTTTGAGTCTTGGCAACGACGCTCAACATCCTGTGATTCTGGGCAAATCACTTAGGGGCATATCAACAAGGGCTTTATCTCTGCTTTGTTGGCTTTAAAAGCCAAAAAAGCAGAGATAAAACTAGCACCCTATCAACAACAGGGTGCTAACACGCAAATTTGCATGTTAGCACCCTTTTACTCTACGCTTCCCCTTGCATCTCTAATGAGATGCAAAGGGGGCGTTCCAGAGTAAAATAATAGGAGAAATGTCGCTAAGCGACATTTCTCCTATTATCAAGAATGTCGCTAACCCTGTTAGAGACAAAAAAAGCAGCGCTAACCGCGGTTAACGCTGCTTTTTTACGTCTGCTAATTTTCAGACTTAACCATGATATCCTATGGAAGGAGGATATTATGGCTAAGTTTGTCTGTCCCTATCAACAAGCTAACGTGTGATTATCGCTGAGTTTCCAGCGATAATCTCACGTTAGCCTGTTAGCGTGTAGATTTTTATCGTTATTGAGATAAACGTTGCTAATAGCACGCTATCTCAGCGATAAAAATTCACGCTAGCCGGCGTTAATTATCCTCACGCTAAGAGCGCTGAGCGATAATTATCGCCGGTTGTTGTTGATATGCCCCAATATCTCCCCGTGCCTAACAAAAATGTATGTGTCCTTCTGTAAAGAAACTGGTGCTCAAGTAAAGCGCTCTGATACCTGATTTGCGTTCAGTTCGCGCTATATAAAATTCTATAACAAAAAATCAAAGAAACAAAAAAAAACATAATACATGGCTGAAATTAGCACTCATTCATAGGTCTACTGGTGTGCTTTCTCCATAGTAATAAGACTCTTTACGCTGATAAAAGGATCGAGCAGCAATGGTAATATGCACCTTTAGAATCCACGGAGAGCAGGCATAGGATTCAAAATTGGTGTGTGTTACTTTTGCTAAAAAATGCACACTCTGGTGAGCCACTTACCATCATCACTAACTGCCTCAAATGCAGTATTGTTTACACTAGAGTACCCAGTTGCTAATGACTTCAAATGCTAGCACAGAGACTGCTTGGAACCCCCCACTTACTCTCTGACATGAAATAGTCCTCCTGCTACCCCAAAGTTGGGTCTGAGAATTGATTCACTAGCTCCCTTATTTATCCAATTGTGTACCATGCCAACAAGGAATAACGGAAAGTACATTTCCATTGGTGGTATGACCATCCTCTTAACACCCGTCTAACACCAGGCGCAGATTCATTAATACCAAAAGGGTCTGTCTCCCTCTAGTGATGTACTCTTCTCCAATGTGCTATCTTTTTTCATCTTCTGTGATCCGTTTTTGCAGCTTTTATTTATAGATACATCTGTGGGTTAATAACATTCTCTGAAAGGAATATGTAATGGTGCTTTGCATTATTTTCCACACCCAAATGAAAACTCTCATGCCTTTTCCAAGACCCTCTGGCTGGTGGGTGGCCATCAGCAACGGAATCGGTTGTGAATGTTGCTTCGGCTGTCTTTTCACTGACACTGGGTATTGTTGTCTGGAAAGGTAAACTAACATTCACTTATTTTCCTTGACTCTCCTGTGATAGCTGAGATCAGAGAACTTTTAAAGCATAGACAAAATGGGCGATTGCCTTGGGTGACTATCATTTATGCCCCCATCCCCCCGAAAGTGGACTGTCTCTCTATCTCACTTCTGTGTATTTTCGTGGTAAATAGACATAATATCGAAAAAAAAATATCGAGTGGACAGAATATCGAATTTTTAATATCGAATGGACATAATATCGAATAGCAAAAATATAGTGGTGAAGAATATCGAAAAACAGGTAAGAAATATCGATTACAATAATATAGAAGTAAGTAATATCGACAGTCATAATATAGTTGTTAAAAATATCGAATTTTTTATAGTGTTTTAAGTGTTAGTATATGTGTTAAAAGTATGTATTAATATTGGAATGTATGTTAGAATATTTTTAAAGTAATGAATTTTATGTTATTTTATTTTTGTGTAATTTAATTCCGTAGCGGGTTGTGGGTTTATAGGGGAGTAGGGTGGGAAGTAATTTAATTATAGTACATTAAATATTAATTTATAGGAATTATTAATTATTTTTAATTTAATTTAGCGTTTTACTTCTGTAGCGGGTTGTGGGTTTATAGGGGAATAGGGTGGGAAGTAATTTAATTATAGTACATTAAATAATAATTTATAGGAATTATTAATTATTTTTAATTTAATTTTGCGTTTTACTTCTGTAGCGGGTTGTGGGTTTATAGGGGAATAGGGTGGGAAGTAATTTAAATGTTATTAGTTAATTATTAATTGGTATTGAAAATTAATTGGTTGTTGATTAATTATTAATTGGTAAACAATTTGTATTAATTGGTAATTAATTTGTATTAATTGATTAATTGATAATTATGTTAATTGTATTCATTTAATATTTGTAGCGGGCAGTGTGTTTATAGGGGAATATGGTGGGAAGTAATATAATTGTAAATAAATAATTATTTAATTAATTTGTGTACATTGTTAATTAATATATCTTTAATTTAATTTTGCGTTTTACTTCTGTAGCGGGTTGTGGGTTTATAGGGGAATAGGGTGGGAAGTAATTTAATTGTTATTAGTTAATTATTAATTGGTATTGAAAATTAATTGGTTGTTGATTAATTATTAATTGGTAAATAATTAGTATTAATTGGTAATGACTTTGTATTAATTGTTTAATTGATGATTATGTTAATTGTATTTATTTAATATTTGTAGCGGGTAGTGTGTTTATAGGGGAATATGGTGGGAAGTAATATAATTGTAAATAATTAATTTTTTAAATAATTTGTGTATATCTTTAATTAATATATTATAAATTAATTATTAATTGGTATTATTTGCATGTATTAATGTTTGTTATTGAAAAACAATTGTTTTTTAATTAATTATTAATAGTTAATTAATTAAACCAAATTGTATTCGTATTTATAAATAATCAATTATTAAATCTTGTGTGATTGGTAATTAATTGTAATACTTGTTTTGGTATTAATAATTAATTTTTTATTTTTTAAAAATTAATGTATTATTTTCCCTACTATTGCACTTACTTGAGTGGGAATAGTAATTTTTACCCCTACACTATCCAATGCTTTCCCTATTATTGCACTCTGTGGAGTGGGAATAGTAATTTTTACCCTCCCGCTATCCAACGCTTTCCCTACTGTTGCACTCACTGGAGTGGGAATAGTAAATTTGACCTTCCCGCTATCCAACGCTTTCCCTACTGTTGCACTCTCTGGAGTGGGAATAGTAATTTTTATCCTTACGCTATCCAATGCTTTCCCTACTGTTGCACTCTCTGGAGCGGGAATAGTAATTTTTACCCCCACGCTATCCAACGCTTTCCCTACTGTTGCACTCTCTGGAGTGGGAATAATAATTTTTAACACTACGCTATCCAATGCTTTCCCTACTATTGCACTCTCTGGAGTGGGAATAGTAATTTTTACCCCTACGCTATCCAACGCTTTCCCTACTGTTGCACTCACTGGAGTGGGAATAGTAAATTTTACTCTCCCGCTATCCAACGCTTTCCCTACTGTTGCACTCTCTGGAGTGGGAATAGTAATTTTTATCCCTACGCTATCCAACGCTTTCCCTACTGTTGCACTCTTTGGAGTGGGAATAGTAATTTTTACCCCTACGCCATTTGACGTTTTCTCTACTGTTATAATCACTGGAGTGGGAAAAGTAAATTTTGAACTCCCGCTATCCAACGCTTTCCCTACTGTTGCACTCTCTGGAGTGGGAATAGTAGTTTTGTCCCTCCCGCTATCCAACGCTATCCCTACTGTTGCAGTCACTGGAGTGGGAATAGTAAATTTGACCCTCCCCCTATCCAACGCTTTCCCTACTGTTGCACTCTCTGGAGTGGGAATAGTAATGTTTACCCCTACGCTATCCAATGCTTTCCCTACTGTTCCACTCTCTGGAGTGGGAATAGTAATTTTTACCCCTACGCTATCCAACGCTTTCTCTACTGTTGCACTCACTGGAGTGGGAATAGTAAATTTTACACTCCCACTATCCAACGCTTTCCCTACTGTTGCACTCTCTGGAGTGGGAATAGTAATTTTTACCCCTACGCTATCCAATGCTTTCCCTATTATTGCACTCTCTGGAGTGGGAATAGTCATTTTTACCCTACCGCTATCCAACGCTTTCCCTACTGTTGCTGTCACTGGAGTGGGAATAGTAAATTTGACACTCCCGCTATCCAACGCTTTCCCTACTGTTGCACTTTCTGGAGTGGGAATATTAATTTTTACCCCTACGCTATCCAACGCTTTCCCTACTGTTGCACTCACTGGAGCGGGAATCGTAAATTTTACCCTCCCGCTATCCAACGCTTCCCCTACTGTTGCACTCTCTGGAGTGGGAACAGTAATTTTTACCCCTACGCTATCCAATGTTTTCCCTATTATTGCACTCTCTGGAGTGGGAATAGTAATTTTTACCCTCCCGCTATCCAACGCTTTCCCTACTGTTGCATTCTGTGGAGTGGGAATAGTAATTTTTACCCTCCCGCTATCCAACGCTTTCCCTACTATTGCACTTACTGGAGTGGTAATAGTAAATTTTACCCGCCCGCTATCCTACGCAGAAAATATTGAATATTTTTAATTAATATTACGTTAATATATATGTATTAATTTTGTTTTTTTAATTACTTTAATTATTTATTAATTTTACTGTTATTTAAGTATTTTTAAGTATGTGTCAGGTAATTCTATGTATTATTTCATTAATTTTACATTACTTTTTAAATATTTAAAAAATACGATATTTTGACTAACTATATTATTTACAACGATTTTTTGGATTCGATATTTTTGTAATTTCCTGTTTGGAGATAGGGGTTCGATATTTTGGTATTCTATATTTTGGCATCGATATTTTTGTAAGTCTATATTTTTGTAGTCGATATTATGTCAGTGATCCGTATTTTCGTATCTTAACCTTTAATGTATAATTCAATATTGTTAGACAACATAGGGCTTGAATCAACAAAAAATGTGTAATAAAATTCTAAGTTGTTCAAAAGAGGGCCCCCAAAATATGTCTTGGCCAGGACACCTGTTAGACTTGGGAGTCTCTAGTTGGCACAGGTATGTACTTGTGACAAATAGGGACACTCTCCTCTAGTCAGGGTAAGGGGGTACACTCCTAAAATAACCCCTGATCACCCCCTTGGTATCTTGGCTCGAGCAGACAGGCTTATCTCAGAGGCAGTGTGTAAAGCATTTGTGAACACATACAGTAATCAAGTGACAACACTACAGATGGACACCACACAGGTTTTATATAAAAAAGAAGTATTCTTTATATAGATTTACCACAAGACCATTAAACGACAAAATACAGAATACTGTTACTTTAGATGGTAGAATTTTGCTTAGTTCTCTTAAGTTCTTAAATGCGACACTTTAAGTCAATGTACCTTTTAGATGCGATACGCAGGGCAACGAAAATGTTGCAACGATGTTGATGCGATGAAGTTTTTGGTGCAAAGAAATAAAGACGTGAAGATCTTCCAGATGCGGCACGCTTCTCCGATGTTGCGAGAAGACTCGATTCGATGCTTCAGCTGCAGCGGCGACACCCTTTACGCGATGCGACGACAGCGGCCTTGGCAGCAGCACTCTTCTCCGATGTTGCGAGATGCTTCCACTCAATGCGATGCTGCAGCGGCGACACCCCTTTACGCGATGTGACGACAACAGCTCTGACGGCGGCACGCTTCTCCTTGGATGCGAGGCGCTTTTCGTGATGCGGTGCAATGTGACAACTACGATGGCGACACGCTTCTTCCTCAATGCGAGACTCTTCTCTTGATGCGGTGCAATGCGTCAGCTACGATGGCTGCGATGGTGACATGCTTCTTCAGTGTTGCAAGACACTTCCTGGATGATGCGAGACGCTTTCGCTCGATGCGATGCTGCAGCGGCGACACACTTTTAGAGGCTGCTTCTGTGGGTGGCACAACCAGTGCTGCAAGCCCACCAACAGTATTTGGATTTACAAGCCCTGGGCACTCCTGGTGCACTGTACTAAAGTCTGACAGGTAAACCAAACCAACCAATCCTGGAATCACAAATCATACATCAATTTACAATAGGGAGCACTTGCACTGTGGCACTGGACAGCAGTGGCACAGTGCCCTGAGCAACTAACAACAGCAAAAACATATGAGGCAACAGCGAAAAATGGAAGGGAGACCCACGCCAATGTGCCAAGTCTAACCACACCCAAAATCCTTGAGATGATAGTTGTAGTTTTGTACTTTCTGTGGCAGAACTGAGAGAGATGTTACCTAGGTGGTCAGATATATGTAAGTAAAAATAATCTTTGGAGCTTTCACAAGATGTAGCTGAAAACACATCTCCAGGCAGCTGGGACTACAGCTGACCCATTGGGAGAGCAAGATGACCTTGGTCCCTAAATCAAGCAAGGAAACTGGCCCCTAATGCTGCTCATAAACAGTGATTTTTGTCCTAGGGGACTTGAAAGTAATTGTAGCAACTGGTACATTTTACAGAAACATTTCTTACAAGCATGACTGAAAATCCATAGATTTCTCAGACAGATCTTAAATATTCCAAAGGTTCATGACTTTTTGAGAGACCCTAATCCTTCCAATGGTTGTTTGATAGGATCTTCCTACAAGAGTAGCTTGAACAATCAGGACAATTACAATACAATTATGCAAAAAAGAAAAAATAGATACAAAGCTAAAGGCTTTCAATCTGCTCAAATAATCTTACACATTTTGCATGTTCTTCTTTCCATACTTATAAGTTATAATGTGTAAAGCCCCTTACGTGGGCCTCCACAACCTCTCAGTTTTCCACCATGTCTCATCCCAATATATTTGTAGTCATATAATATAATCAAGAATCTACTGAAAAGAACAATGCGTGGAAATGATAGGTTAGGCATATTTCAGAACCTACAATTTATGCAGCAAAGTTATGACCCAAGTTCGATGGATGGTATGTGCTGAAACAGAAGAGCTAATAATAAGGCTTCAAGAACATTGCAAGTTCATATACCAAACACATGGTGCATGTTGAAAAAATCTCACAAACTCAGGACTCATATATATTTTATTCTTAAGGATAAAACTGTCATAAAAAGTTATCAACATACCTTACAAGACGCCTCCAGAGCAGTCATGACATACACAAGCCAAACTCTAATAACAAGTGTCTTCTCATATCAAGTAAACAATATAAAAAAATCTGCAATATTTGCTCCCAAATCAGTATTAAGTATCAGTCAAATAACAAATAAGTGTATTTGGTAAATGAATACATTTTTTTTCTCTAAACATTAGCATGTAATTTTCTGAGTAAACGTTCTTTTGTCCTCTTTTCAGCTTTTCATTTTTAGAATAATGCAATTTCCCCATATGACCCCTTGGCTTTGTCACCAAGAGTTCCCTTTCACTCCTGCTCTCCACATGAATGTATACTGCCTCACGTTCCTATGCACTACTGTCTTTTGACCAAATTCAAACTCACACGCCTAGGTGCAGCCTCACATTTTCGTTTTCAACAACACATTTATTTGATATTATGTAAGGGATGAATGCAATGAGCTCGGGTTGATCACCATAAATCAGAGATGATCACCAAATGCCAATGATGGCAGCAAATGTCTGGAACAGTCACGGTATGCCAGAAGTTTTCACTGAATGCCAAGGGTGCCCACCTGATATCGGGACTAGTCCCAGGTGCAAAGGTTGAACATTATGGTGCCAATTCCGATCCGGTAAAAACCGGGTACGAACCGTCGGACGGAGCCTTTTCTCCGTCCGACTCGTACCCGGTGCAAAATCCATCCGAAAATGCAAGTACGATTCATACGGAAACACCATTTCCGTACGAATCGAACAAAACACCGACCGAACAGAAACTAAACACAATTCCGATCCTGAAAGGCGCCAACGTGACGTCGGTACGCATCCAGCCTACGTTTCACGAACCAGGAAGTACGATTCGAACCGACGTCATCCCGCACGGAAAATATTTACCGGCTGCCAAAAACTGCCGGGAAATCAGGACGACACACGCAAGGAGCAGCTGGACGCGACGAACAGACATGGACCCGAACCTACGTGCCATCCCTGCCCTCCTAGCAGTCCACCTGGCGTACAGGAACCGACGCAGACGCCGCAGAAGGTCAGCACAACAACCAGGGGCAAAGGGGGGGGCAGGGGCAGGACACACAACACCAACACATGGTACCAAATCACACATGGCCTGGACATACCTGACCATCAGGGCCTGGTCACTTCCAGGGGGTGGGGGCGAGGCCAGCAACGCAAGCGTCCGCCACAACGGAAGTGGATGGTCACGCGAACCGGTACGTACCCTACCCAGGCCGCAAGAGCGTGGGTACGGAACGTACCACGCGTCCCCCTACGTCACTCCAACAATGACGGTACGGCCCGTACCCACGTCAGAAATGCCTTGGTACGGCTCGTACCAGCATTGCTGGGGTCATGTAGGGGTACGCGTGGTACGACCCGTAGCCACGCCCCCAAGGCCTGTGTACGGTGCGGACCCCACGGCACCGCAACAATGGGGGGACGCACCGTACCCACCCACCAAAGGCATGGGTACGGCCCGTACCCAGGCACGCAGAGCGTGGGTAGGGGCATGTACGGACCGTACCCCCACCCGTGGAAGTACGGCCCGTACCCCCACCCGTGCATGTACGCCCCGAACCCCCACCCGTGTATGTACGCCCCGAACACCCACCCGTGTATGTACGCCCCGAACACCCACCCGTGTATGTACGCCCCGAACCCCCACCCGTGTATGTACGCCCCGAACACCCACCCGTGTATGTACGCCCCGAACCCCCACCCGTGTATGTACGCCCCGAACACCCACCCGTGTATGTACGCCCCGAACCCCCACCCGTGTATGTACGCCCCGAACACCCACCCGTGTATGTACGCCCCGAACCCCCACCCGTGTATGTACGCACCGAAACCCCACCCCAGCACTGTATGTACGCACCGAACCCCCACCCGTGTATGTACGCACCGAACCCCCACCCCACCCTGGTATGTACGCCCCGAACCCCCAGCCGTGTATGTACGCACCGAACCCCCAGCCGTGTATGTACGCACCGAACCCCCACCCCACCCTGGTATGTACGCCCCGAACCCCCACCCGTGTATGTATGCACCGAAACCCCACCCCACCCGTGTATGTACGCCCCGAACCCCCACCCGTGTATGTACGCACCGAACCCCCACCCGTGTATGTACGCACCAAACCCCCACCCGTGAATGAACGGACCGAACCCCCACCCCCCTCCAGCCGTGTATGTACGCACTGAACCCCCCCCAGCCGTGAATGTACGCACCGAACCACCACCCGTGTATGTACGCACAGAACCCCCACCCGTGTATGTACGCCCCGAACCCCCAGCCGTGTATGTACGCCCCGAACCCCCACCCGTGTATGTACGCCCCGAACCCCCACCCGTGTATGTACGCCCCGAACCCCCACCCGTGTATGTACGCACCGAACCTGCAATAAGAATGGTGTGTGCCAAACACCCCCAGCAGTGCCCAGACATAGGAGGGGTGGGTGCAGAGTCCTCCCAGCAGTGCCCAGACACAGGAGGGGTGGGTGCAGAGTCCTCCCAGCAGTGCCCAGACACAGGAGGGGTGGGTGCAGAGTCCTCCCAGCAGTGCCCAGACACAGGAGGGGTGGGTGCAGAGTCCTCCCAGCAGTGCCCAGACACAGGAGGGGTGGGTGCAGAGTCCTCCCAGCAGTGCCCAGACACAGGACAATATACCCCATCAACAAGTTCAGTGACCAACAAGGGTGATACCCCAGATGCAGGCGGAGCCATCGCTGAGCCAGCATGGCTATATTGAACGGCAACCCTCACACATCCAGGAAATGTAGACACAGCACAGCATTTGGGAGACACCCTGCAGGGAAAATGGCCTGCTCCACAGAGGATGGAACACACCTTGGGACAATGTCACCATACAGTGAGAGCAAACATGACCAAATACCATTGGCAGAGACCTTTGTGATGGCACGCAGATGGCAGGGTACACCCCATGAGGAGCACACTCCAACATTTCACAGACCCCTAACACATTATCACCACCCCAACGCAGGGAGCACCAGCACCAACAGCAAGTCCAGGAAAGCATCAGTGTGCAAAACAAAAAGAAAATGCTTTATTCAGCAGGAAAATATCTCTGAGAAAATGTCCACTATGTACAAGGGCCATGGGCCAGCCCAGCAGCAAAGTCCGGGGGGGGGTACACATCGGGACGTGTGTCCCCTAGCTTGCCTGCACAGTTCACAAGTCCATTTCATCCACAGAAGAGGGGGCATCAGGGGGGAGGGTGGAAACAGGCACCGCAGGGACAGGAGGGGAAAGGGTAGGTGTTGTGGGTGCAGGGAGGGATGATTCTGCCACAGGGGGGTGCCAGCGCCAAAGGTGGAGGACAGAATGGCGCTGCACACGTCGGCAAGTTCCCCCAGCGACTCCCCCGCACCCAATCCAACCACAGGCCCCAAGGAGGGGGGGGGGGCAAAGGGATGGGTCGCAGCGCCACTGGGGGAGGGTGTGGACAGGGTGGGGGACTCAACTCCCCTGGCCGGGTCCCGCCTCCACCGCTTGCGGGGTGGTGTCATCCTGGGGCTGGGGGGCACACTCGCAGTGGATGATGCTGTCACCGACTGTTGGCCAGGAGAGCTAAGGGGAGTGGATTTGGAGGGAGTGGGTTGTGTGGAATGCGGACTCCCACTGTGGCTGCGTGTTCTACGTTTCCCCCCCGACCCAGTGGGTGTGCCTTCCTCACCCTGTGTGTGCGTGACAGGAGGTGTGCGCTTCGACTTCCCTGGTGGTGTGGTGCCTGTGTCTGTTGGGGTGCGTGCACGCTGACGTCTGGATGTGCGTGTGACAGGCACGGGAGTGGGAATTGTGGATGGGGCAGGGGTAGGGGGGGGTACGCAGCGCTGCAGGAGATCCAGTGCTGCAGTCAGTGTGGAGTCTATGGACCTCAGCAACTGCCGTTGGTCAGACTGCGCAGCCGACATGCCCTCCATGTATGCCTCCATCTGGGTCAGCACCTGGGTGTGGGCATGGAGGACATTTAGCATCGCAGTCTGACCAACCTGCAACTGCCTCAGGATGTCCACAGACTCCGCACTCACCGCAGCAGTGGTGACAGGGGCAGGGGGTGCGGTGCCTGGCAGGAAGGAGACATGTGGGGACCGAGCACGGAGGAAAGGGCCACGAGCATGTGGGAGGCCGGTGATGGAACCTGAGGTGGCGGGGGGATGTGGAGGGCTGCCATCAGCTGGGGGGGCAGACTCCGCCACCTCTTGGAGCTCAGCCTCGGACCCGTCTGCGTCATAGTCTGTGTTGGCAGTCGACAGGTCCTCTGCCTCACTCCCTTCGGCCTCCGTGCCACTCCATGTGCCAGACAGGACAGCACTGCTGGCACTGGTGCTCAATCCCTCCTCCCGGTCCGTGCTAGTGTCTCCTTCCGTGTCCCCCGGCGATGCTGTGGGCAAGGTGAAGAGACAGGAGATAATCAGACACCTGTACACATATGTCACATGAGTCAAATATACATAGGTCACATTGCATAGCCTGAAAAGCAACAGGAGTAACACCTACAAAACAATGTACACATGTAGGCCATGGAACACACAGTTTTTCGACCCACCATGCCACTGAGACACAATGGAGAGCATGACACAACAGCAAGTCACTGCACCTGAAATTTTACAGAGGAGCCAGCCTCTGGGGACAAATGTGCACAGCACCTGCACCACACTGCGTCGTCAAAAAGGGATGAGCATGAATGATAAACATTTACTCTTGCCGCATGCTGCAAAGGCAATACATGAAACCAGGCCAAACATGACTGGGTCACTGCACCTTGAGCGTATGTCCAGTCAAACATCACACACAGGCTAAACCCAGCAAGGAGGATGAAGCTCCTGACATGTAGGCCTTGTACGCACAAACCACCCACACCTGAGACAATCTCATTGAGACGGAGAAAGTATGTACACCTCTTACTCTGGGATGAAAACACATGGCCTCCACTAATTAATGACTGTACACACACAGCCCCTGGTGGGCATGTCCACACATCATTGACAGGCAAACATCATCAGATTGCCTCAACAACACACACAGGTAATGCACACTGTGAGTATGCACAAGCAAAATGGGTCCCCCTGTACAGTGGACACATGTAGCAACCTGTAGGTCCTAACAGTTGAGCCCAGGGTACAATGCCACCCTACCCAACCCATGGCGAAGACACAGTGAATGGCCATATTGTTGGATGACGCACATGATACCTAGGAAGAGGTGCCCCAGGGCACAGTAGTGCCCACACTCCTCCATGGTCCAGGATGGACATGACTGCAAATTAAGCAACCGTCCCTGCACTTAGCAGGCCTCCCACTCAGGCACATCATGTCAGAGGGCACACAATTGGACATGCATGCTGGAAGGCTGTACAGTTTTGCGACACACCCCTATGTCGTGATTCACAATCAGTGCCAAGTGACATGGACACCACAATGACTGAAATTGGCCATGGCACACGCAAGGTCCCCATACCTGTGGCACATCACCCCCACACATGATGCTGATGGCATAGGGCACCTGCATGAACTGCCTGCCTAAATAACCTTGTGCAAGAGTGGCTACAGACAGACCAGGGAACACATGGCAAGGAGGGGAAGGGAGGGAGTGAGAACAGCACTGTGCTACTTTGTTGAGAAGTTGACGCACTGCACAATCAAACCCTGGCAGTGTATCCATGCAACTGCACACTTACATTGGCTGGGGACACACAACTGACACACATGTACCTACCCCCTTCCTGCTGCTGCTTCTCCTGTAGGCGCCTGTCCATATCGGGGAAGACCACCGCCAGCACACACTTCTGGATGTGGGTCAGACGACGGCGCCCACGGTTCTTACGGCTCACAGGTGAGTCCCCCAGCAGGACCCGTGCAATCCTCCTCGTCCAGCACCGGATGTCCTGCCAGCGTTTCCTCACCTGAGACAGGCTCCGCCTCCGACCCTCTGTACCCCTCACGGCACTGACGGCTTCACTCCAGATCTCCCCCTTGGCAATGGCGCCTACCTGTGAGGATGCAAAAGTGAGAATACATTAATCCACATGAGCAGAGACACAGAGACACACATATAGAACAATCCTCTTTATGAACAGGCCATGGTATGCATGCAACTAATTGCACCTTTGTCATAGGGACATTATCCACTGTGGAAGGCCAAATGCACTACGTGCCATTGAAAGTACACGGGTGGTATGAGGGGTACCACACACTCACTGACCAGGGATCACACTGTGCCTCACAGGCTACACCAGGATTATGTACAGCACCTCACAGCAGTCACCTGCCCCAGCACACTGATGCTAACTCAGCAGAGTACACAGACACACACAGGTACAGGACAATCATATGGCATTGCCAACTGGGGGTACACACCTCACTCTGCCCATGTGCCAGTAGACGGGGGTGTCACAGGTGTGGGGCTGGCTCAGCACGGCATGCACACAGCACTGCTCCCTGCTCACATTGGATGGCCAGGCTACATCCATCCCTCATGCTGCTTGTGTGCAACACTCCCCATATGCACTCACCCACATGACAGGGGACTTACACACACACCAATGTGCAGGGGACGAACACCGCCTTTGGACACTCACAGCACAGGTACACTGAACAAACACACATCCATGGGTACTGACACCTGTCACACTGGGGGGAACACAGGATCACATCAGGACTGTGGAAACAACATCCCCAGGAGGAGTATGCATGCAGAATGTGGCATGCACCGTGCATTCATTGTCACAGTAGGCACTATGCAAGTGAGGAGTGCACACAGGAAACACAGCATGCTCTGCGTGGGTGACATGAGGCCTTCCACACCCTGGGACCCACTCCAAACAACAGTGCATGTCTGTCACACATGGATACAATGGCAGAAGTCACTGGCACACAAAAGGGGCACAGTCTAAGCTAGTGGAGTCTGCACTCACCTGAACCCCTGGTCGACCATACAGGCTCTGGAACTGTGGGAGGATCACATCTATCAGGGCAAGGTTCTCCTCCTGGGTGAATGGCTGTGACCTCTCCACAGTCCTGGACATGGTGCCAGAGGAATCACTATCAGCAGCAGTGGTCATGGATGAATGGATGTGCAGGCAAGTGCTCTCTCATGGGACCTGGCTGCCTTATATATGCCTGGCTGGCCTGTTCATGTACAGGAGTACAGATTGATTGGTCAGTCACATTTGCATCCTACGTTTCATCCAATCCCTTCAAACCTACCCCAGTGTGTGCCTTTGCATGGTTTCAGTTTTGATGATGATGTCAAGTCATCATCCACATTGCAACAATGTAGATTCTTTCAAACTGACTTCTGCTGGGCACCTGGTGCTCAAATTCATAAATCTAACTCAGTCTCCATGGCAACCATCATGCATTTAGGCCCTTATACTTGTCCCTCATGTGTCCCCTATGTGTGTTCATACATATACACACAGGTACGGTGCGTTCCACGCCCTAGGGCACCCCCCAAGCAGTGATACGGACCGTACACGCGCTTGTACGGTCCGGATCACAATATGGGCGCTGGCGTATGCGTACGCCACAGTAGTACGAACTGTACACGCGCTTGTACGGTCCGGATCACAATATGGGCGCTGGCGTATGCGTACGCCACAGTAGTACGAACTGTACACGCGCTTGTACGGTCCGGATCACAATATGGGCGCTGGCGTATGCGTACGCCACAGTAGTACGAACTGTACACGCGCTTGTACGGTCCGTACACGGGTGGGGGTTCGGTGCGTACATACACGGGTGGGGGTTCGGTGCGTACATACATGGCTGGGGGGGGTTCGGTCCGTTCATACACGGGTGGGGGTTTGGTGCGTACATACACGGGTGGTGGTTCGGTGCGTACATACACGGGTGGGGGGGGGTTCGGTGCGTACATACACGGCTGGGGGGGGTTCGGTCCGTTCATACACGGGTGGGGGTTGGGTGCGTACATACACGGGTGGGGGTTCGGGGCCGTACATACACGGGTGGGGGTTCGGGGGCGTACATACACGGGTGGGGGTTTGGTGCGTACATACACGGGTGGGGGTTTGGTGCGTACATACACGGGTGGGGGTTCGGGGGTGTACATACACGGGTGGGGGTTCGGGGGCGTACATACACGGGTGGGGGTTTGGTGCGTACATACACGGCTGGGGGGGGTTTGGTGCGTACATACACGGGTGGGGGTTCGGTGCGTACATACACGGCTGGGGGGGTTTGGTCCGTTCATACACGGGTGGGGGTTTGGTGCGTACATACACGGGTGGGGGTTCGGGGGTGTACATACACGGGTGGGGGTTTGGTGCGTACATACACGGGTGGGGGTTCGGGGGCGTACATACACGGGTGGGGGTTTGGTGCGTACATACACGGGTGGGGGTTCGGGGGCGTACATACACGGGTGGGGGTTTGGTGCGTACATACACGGGTGGGGGGGGTTCGGTGCGTACATACACGGCTGGGGGGGGTTCGGTCTGTTCATACACGGGTGGGGGTTGGGTGCGTACATACACGGGTGGGGGTTCGGGGGCGTACATACACGGGTGGGGGTTTGGTGCGTACATACACGGGTGGGGGTTTGGTGCATACATACACGGGTGGGGGTTCGGGGGCGTACATACACGGGTGGGGGTTCGGGGGCGTACATACACGGGTGGGGGTTTGGTGCGTACATACACGGCTGGGGGGGGGTTTGGTGCGTACATACACAGGTGGGGGTTCGGTGCGTACATACATGGCTGGGGGGGGTTCGGTCCGTTCATACACGGGTGGGGGTTTGGTGCGTACATACACGGGTGGGGGTTCGGGGGCGTACATACACGGGTGGGGGTTTGGTGCGTACATACACGGGTGGGGGTTCGGGGGCGTACATACACGGGTGGGGGTTTGGTGCGTACATACACGGGTGGGGGGGGTTCGGTGCGTACATACACGGCTGGGGGGGGTTCGGTCCGTTCATACACGGGTGGGGGTTGGGTGCGTACATACACGGGTGGGGGTTCGGGGGCGTACATACACGGGTGGGGGTTCGGGGGCGTACATACACGGGTGGTGGTTCGGTGCGTACATACACGGGTGGGGGGGGTTCGGTGCGTACATACACGGCTGGGGGGGGTTCGGTCCATTCATACACGGGTGGGGGTTGGGTGCGTACATACACGGGTGGGGGTTCGGGGGCGTACATACACGGGTGGGGGTTCGGGGGCGTACATACACGGGTGGGGGTTTGGTGCGTACATACACGGGTGGGGGTTTGGTGCGTACATACACAGGTGGGGGTTCGGGGGCGTACATACACGGGTGGGGGTTCGGGGGCGTACATACACGGGTGGGGGTTTGGTGCGTACATACACGGCTGGGGGGGGGTTTGGTGCGTACATACACGGGTGGGGGTTCGGTGCGTACATACACGGCTGGGGGGGTTCGGTCCGTTCATACACGGGTGGGGGTTTGGTGCGTACATACACGGGTGGGGGTTCGGGGGCGTACATACACGGGTGGGGGTTTGGTGCGTACATACACGGGTGGGGGTTCGGTGCGTACATACGCGGGCGGGGGGGTGGTAGGGTGTTCGGCGCGTATGCGGGCACATGTCTCCATGGTTGCTATGGGAGTTCGGTTCGGACGGTGTTTTTTGCGTACGGTTGTGAAATGGGGAGGACGGGAGGGATCGTACTTGCGCTGTCGGACTTTATTTTTCCGCACGGTGGGTTTTTCGACCGGGGACGTGTCGGTGACTTTTCCCGACCCGAGGACGTGTGGGGAAATCTTCCCAATGCGATTCGTATGGACTTTTTTCCGTTCGAATCGTACTTGGCAGTTTGTACGCTACTTTGACGATTCGGACGGAAAAAAATCCGGATACGAGTCGGACGGGGAATTTTTTTACAGGATCGGAATTGGCACCTAAATGTCAAGGATGCCCATCAGCTGTCTCATACTGCCATAAAATCTTACTGAATGCCATTGAAGAAATTCTGACATTCTGAAAAGCATTGCCAAGGGAAAATGTACAGATACTACTGAAAATGCTGGCTTAGAGTTCACATACTGTTCTTAGGGCCCGATTACGATTCCGTAAGAAACGGATCCGACCCTCGGCTGGAGCCGTTCCTACGGCATCGTAATCTCCTGTTTGTATTCATTTCCGACCGACCCATTTTGATGGAGTCGGTCGGAAATGTATCCAAACAGGATTCCCGAATGGCTTACAACGGGCTCGGAGAGCCTGTCTGCCATTCGGAAAGGGGCCTGTAATCCAAAGGGTGGCTCTTTCTGCCCATGGGATTACAAAGGCAGATTCCCACAGCCTTTCTGTTCCATCCTTTCTGACAGAAGGGATGAAATCCTTGTGATCAGTAAAATGGCAAAGCCTTAGCAGCTCATGAGTTATAAGAAAACTCAGCTAGTGGCAAGAAGGGCACTGTTATCTTGAATGGTACCACAATAACACTGAAGATATTGTTTCAGACTTTGATCAGTTCATATTCACTGGGGATAGTGGCTAGAAGAAAGAGCCTCTTCAGTTCCCAGGGCTTCAGTTCCCTTCCAAAAATGTAAAGACATTGAGTTACTCTGTCAGAAACTGTTGCATGTGTCAAACCAGAAGACAACAATGTCTGTTAAAAAGCAACATGGATTTCTCATTACCTAAGAATTTTTTATATGATTTTGCTTACGATATACAATGTTATTTAGGTATTATTGCTTAATCATAATATTTTATGTGCTGTCTATTTTTTAGTTGTATTTGAACAAAAATTCAATAAAATATTTTGAACAACAAAAAGCAACATGGAGCTATTTCTTCAGCTTTCAGTAGCTTAGGCTGGAAAAAAAATAGCCACTTTTTAAAGACGTGTGAACTGGAAACATTGTTACTTGAAACCCATCCGAGGGCACAAGTTCGGTAAAAAAAGTAGCAAAGAATGTATTTCATGGTTCAGGAACCACTGATAAATGCTGAAAATATTCGAACAGTTAAGAAATCAAAGGCTTCTTTTGAGTACATGCTGGGCAGGAAATAAAATTGAACATCAAATGCACTCGATGCCACTGAAAAGACTGAAGCGCAATATCCAATGTGGGTTTAACTCCTTCATCGCAGAATCATGGCAAATAATAATTACATACATTTGCCTTTCTTTAGTTCTAATCAAAATTGCTTGTTAACAAAAATACAACATATTTTATCATGCCAATGAAGTTTTAAGAGGAAGATCCTTAAGCCTTTTCCACCCTTTTCAGAAATTTCTGAACCATCCCAAACACACTATGAGTGGGAATTATAGGTTGATCAAATGCAAATGATGACTCTTGCTAAGGCATCGGCCAAAAGCTTTTTTGAACCAGGAATGTAAGCGCTCGTAATGTCATATTGAGAAAAGAAAATGCCAATCCTGACCGGTTCTACATTGAAGATTTCTAAAACATTGCAAATTCCTATTATCAGTCTGAATGTAAAAAGGTTCTCTGGTGCCCATCAATAAATCTCTCTATTCAGTATAAGCCATCTTCATGGCTAATAACTCTTTCAAGGACTGAATAGTTCCTTTTCCTTTCTGACAGAATGTGCAACATTTAAGAAACACTTGGGTGCCGATTCCGATCTTGTAAAACCCGGGTACAAATGGTCGTATGGAGCGTTTTCTCCGTACGACTCGTACCCGGGAATTCCACCGTACAAACCAGCAAGTACGATTCGTACAGAAATACCATTTCCGTACGAATCGTAAAAAACACCGTGCGGCTAAAAAATACATACAATTCCGATCCTGGACAGCGCGTACGCGACGTCCGCACGGAGTCAGGCAGCTTTTTACGGACCAGCAAGTACGATTCGTACACACAGCATTCCGCACGGCTATATTTTTACGGGAGCCAAAAAGTGCCAGAAAAGCTAAGTATGCCGCGATGCACGAGGAAAAGGGGGCACGGTACGCGCCGTACCCCCACCCCCGTATGTACGCGCCGTACCCCCAGCCCCCGTATGTACGCGCCGTACCCCCACCCCCGTATGTACGCGCCGTACACCAGCGCATAGCGCTGGGGGTACGGCGCGTACATACAGGGATGGGGGTACGGTGCGTACATATGGGGGTGGGGGTATGGCGTCTACATATGGGGGTGGGGGTACGGTGTGTACATACGGGGGGGCTGGGGGTACGGCGCGTATATACGGGGGTGGGGGTACGGCGCGTACATACGGGGGGGCTGGGGGTACGGCACGTACATACGGGGGTGGGGGTATGGCACGTACATACGAGGGTGGGGGTATGGCATGTACATACGGGGGTGGGGGTACGGCGCGTACATACGGGGGGCTGGGGGTACGGCGCATACATACGGGGGTGGGGGTACGGCGCGTACATATGGGGGTGGGGGTACAGCGCGTACATACGGGGGTGGGGGTACGGCGCGTACATATGGGGGGGCTGGGGGTAAAGCACGTACATACGGTGGTCGGGTACGGCGCGTACATACGGGGGTGGGGGTATGGCGCGTACATATGGGGGGTACGGCGCGTACATACGGGGGTGGGTGTACGGCACGTACATACAGTGTTGAGGTACGGTGCGTACAGGTACGGGGCTGGGCTACGGTGTGGGGGTACGGTGCGTACAGGTACGGGGCTGGGCTACTGTGTTGGGGTACGGTGCGTACAGGTGCGGGGCTGTGCTACGGTGTTGGGGTACGGTGCGGAGGGGGGGTACGGTGCTGGCATACGGGGGTACAGTGCTGACATGTGCGGGGTGAGGGGGGGTTGTACGACTCGTATCTGGGCACAAGTTTACCCGTGTACATGTGTGCTACAGCATTCGCTCCGTACCAGGCCTTTTACATGTGGTTGTGTATTCGGACCGGCGGTACGGATCGTACTTGCGCGCTCGGACTTCTGTTTTACGATTTGCACGTAAAAATTTCCGGCTCCCTGTTAGACACTTTTCCCGACGCTATTCAGACGTAAAAATATACGGCTCCCTCTCGGACCATTTTCCCGACGCAATTCGTATGTATTTTTCACGTACGAATCGTACTTCGCAGTTTGTACGGTACTTGTACGATTCGTACGTGAAAATATACGGATACGAGTCGTACGTAAAAATTATTACCCGGATCGTAATCGGCACCCAAATGTTCTCATTGATCACTTACAATTGCAAATACACAGCCTCTACCTCTCTTTTAGAAGTATCAATCTTTATAGTGAACTTCCTAGGAGTGTTAGGGCGACACAGAATTGGGGCTTTGGCAAACATCTTTTTAGCACGTCCAATGCCTTCTCAACTTGAGCAACTTTGATATTTTATTTCTCTACAACACTATAAATGTCACTATTTATATATACGCGAAATTCTCAATGAATTGATTATATCAATTCGCAAAAGCAAAGAAATGTGGTTATTTCAACAAAACAGAAAACCATGAAAATAATATGTTGAAATGTGCGCTTCTCAAGTTCGCGCCTCACTATATATGCTCTAGGCAGGAAATGATTTCACAGGAAAAGGGGCTGGCATCATATTGGATCGGGAACTACAGACAGCAAACTCTGGAAAGGTGCCCAACTTGAGAGGCTAGTTATGCCTACTGTTCCAAGAGAATGGTCTAAGACCAAGGAAGAATATCTTCCAGGTTGATAACCGTGATACCTTCTCCCTCTGCAAACATTTGCTGTACCCAGCGCTCCACAACTTCTGTGGTAGACTCCACCAAGCTGTTGCAACTGCTAACGCTGGTTAGGGTGCGAGTGGTGAGCTCTCCCCTTGTATGCACACCATGGGAATCAAAGACGAGCTGTCTTCTACTCACATAATTCAAGCCCAGCGGATTGTGGTGCTCCTGCTGAGCCCTCTTCCAAGGTGTGACATTGCTTAATTTGTGCCTGAAGTTGCTGATGGTACAGAGTCACCCTATTTTATTGGAAACCAGAAACTATTTTTCATCCTCAGACTTTGACCTAGAGGAACACAAAAGGGAGAAAGAGAAGTAAGATGAAGACATGGAAACAGTGACAAATGGAGAAAGCTGGGGGGGGGAGGAAGCAGTAAATAAGAGCAAGATAAAAAGTTTGCAAAATTCATGTAATTTGTGCAACTGAGTGAAATATTGACAAAATTAAGCGGACTTACCCGAAATGCAAATCCATCATTTCCGGTTATATTTTGAAATCTGGATTTTCAGTGACACACTGTGGGGTTCACACTGAGTCAGAAGTATCAGTCTTTGCTTGAGTCTATCACATTGCTGCCTATTTATAAACCAACTAGGTGGATTTCAGCAAGAACATCCACCATAAAAGGCGACCAATCATGGAGGGCATATCAGGATCTTTAATTTGTGACATGGCCTTCAATGTCTGCCTTCTGAAAGTAAAATACAGAAATATCAAAACTGTGCCCAACTGTAAGGTGTAAGTAAATTGATATGAGTAGTTGATAATAGTTTGATGAGCACCTGTTGAAGAGATCAGTGACATATTTTAATACTGAGAGTGTCTCTGCACGTAGATGTTATCTATCTGAACGAATTTGACCCGTTAGGGTGAGGATTTACTGTATAATGACTATAAATGGCTTAGAATGTTAAGTTCTCACTGCTGGTGTCTTGCAGATCACAAGTTCAGATGCTTGAAAGATCAAAACATCTATACATTGTTCTGAGATTATTCATCAATTTAAATTCTGTTAAAAATAGCACAATTGCTTATTTGCAGTCATTGCTTAGTTTGTTAAAAAATGCCAGGGCTCTGGTCAGGAGGCTACTGCAGGTTGCACAATACATTGCCACAGCAATGCTGCCAGTGATAGTAAAAGACACACAGATGATGGACGAAATGCAGAGCAGAGCAAACATTTATCCCCAGTCAAAAGATCTGGGTTAAATTAATTGTTCTTTTGCTCACCATGCCACCTCAGCTTAGACCCAGCCATATGTAAGTTACTTTTAACCCAGTGCCTCATGGGACCAGTCCAGCCCGGACTGCCAAGCCAGGTCCTCCCTGGACTGGAAACAGGCATCCTGGGACCGGTAACCAGGCACCACCCCTCATCAGCCAGGCTTGCTTGAATCCAGTGGCACAGTGAGCCCGGGACCCATGTCTTGGCATACCCGGCGCACTTAGGGTGAGAAAGCAAAAGACACACAAATGATGGGTGGAATGCAGAGCAAATCAACATTCACCCCCAGTCAAGAGATCTGGGTTAAATCCATTGTTCTTTTGTTCACCATGCCACTCCAGTTTAACAACACAACGACTAACTATCGCACTCCTACAAGTGTGACAGTTCGGACTATTTCGCACCCCCAAAGCTATAGAATTGGCTTGGGCGGCAGATAATAGTAATTTTTAATGTATTTTGAATTAAGATGTTGTTGTGGTCATGTCTAAATTAGCCAGACAGCACCACCTTGTGGCGGACTGTCACAAGCGCCGGTGTTGACAATTAAGTTCCGGATCGTTGCCCGGCTAACTCAGGCAAAGGACCAAATTTACAATCATTTTGCCCTGGGTTTTGCATCACAAAAGTGATGCAAACCTGTGAAGAATGATTTTGTAAAATGTTCTTTCCAGTGCAAAAGTTGTATAGTGCTGGAAAGTTGCCCCAGATTATCGTAAAACAGAGTTAATTGCTGCTTTGTATTACTGTGCGTCAATAGGCCATTCCTTGGGTGGTACATGGGTATTCTCTTGCAACCATTCATGGGTTTTGATGCAAAACCCTATCTACTCCCATAGTCATTAGGTTTTGCACCGAAAAATAATGCTACTTTGAAAAAGGCGTAAAAATGAGAAATACTTTTATCTCTCCAAACTTTGAAAGTGTGCTGCACTGTACAGCACACATCCGAAGTGGGAAAAGTTTTAAAGTTAGTCTAAGCATAGTGTTTTGTGCTGGTAGGTTAACCTTCAGGTACAAAACCTGTGCTAGACATGATACAGACACCTTTGCACCCCAGTGCAAAGGTGTGTGCATGGCTCTAGGTGGCTTAATTGGGATCTGGCACTAGGGAGAGAGCAGAATAGTGCATATCATGGTAGATACGGCACTTTCCTGCTCTTCCTCTCTCACACAATGCCTTCCTGCTCTTCTCTCTAACACAACGCGGTGCTGCAACTTTGGTTGCTACGTTGTGCGATACATTTGTAAATCTGTACCATAGATTTCACTTACCTCTGACAGTGAACCCCATTTAGGCACTCCAACAGCCTACAAACTGTCCCGGCTTTAAAAATGTCTATGTTCCAACTCTAGCCCACAACTTTTAAAATTACTCTTCTAGTTGAGAGGGACATTCAGTGGGTGTAGAGAAAGGTTGTTTTGAAATCTGAATGAAATCCCAGCCCACTGGCCACATCAACCATAGCCTTCAGAGGAAGACACTAATCCTTGTTTGGGTCATAAATGACTAACATGCAACCAAACTCTTTTACATTGCACTTGTTGGATAGTAAACAATATGAACTGATTGTCACACAAAGAAAGTTGCATTTATTGTTCCCCACTATAAGAGATTTCTGTCTGTCATGAGGCAATGTAGCAGCAGCTAGCGAAGAAGAGACGATATGCCTGATGTTTTGTATGGCAGCCTTTACTTTATCCCTCATGGTAGTGGAGGATATTACATCCCTCACCCTGACAGACAGAAGACCGCCATATTTAGAGATTACCACCAACCCAACACTGTACATTCAAAGGAACTAATATGACGGCGGTTCCTCTGAAGGTACCTAAAGTTTCGTAGATGGCTGCCGTCAGTATTGATGGCCATTCAATAAACAATTTGGGCAATTAAAATGATCTGGTTTGCATCCATCTTGCACCAGGCAACGTCTTGCAAGAGCGATGCAAACCTTAAGTCATATTTTTAAAGCCACTATGTGTGGCTTTCAGTGGCTCAAAAAATATGGAGTAACACAGTACACATCACTGTGTTGCATTACTCTGCCCTGGGTATGCTTTCCATGGGCATTTGCGTGGGTGATCCCATGCAACTCCCATGGCTTTTGATGCATCTCCAGATTTATAAGACCTTGTACACCTGGGAATGTGCCAAAAAGATACGCCTCCCCATGTGAGGCGTAGCAAGGAGAAATACCTTTATTTCTCCTCGTCTTTTGCTCTTTCTATGTGTGCTGCATACTGTAGCACACATAGAAAGAGGAAAATGGCTTTCAGGATTGTTTTTGTGCTGCAAGGTGCCCCTTCCTTCACAAAAACAATCCTGCCTATAACACAGGCACCCATGTACCATGCTACAAGGGTGCCTGCCTGGATTAGTGCTATGCTGCCAAAATGGAGCCAGGGCAAGAGAAAAGGACATGAAAGCACCATATTGGATAAATACAGCACATTTATGCCCTTTCCCTGTGATGCAGGGCAGCACAGCAAGGTTACTTCCTTTACTGCCCTTCGTCAAAAAACTCATAAATATGTGCCTTTATTCTTTAAGAATTCGTTTCGAAAAACAATTAAAAAATTAACCCCAAAGAGTGGGAGATTTTTTCCCTTGATGTGAGGGACAGTATTTTTATTTTTTGTTCATCCCCAAAAGGTTTCATCAGACAGAAAAAAAGACTTAAGACTGTCAGCCCTAAATAGGTTGGCGGTCTGATGCCCTCACTTTGATGACCAGCACTCCGTCAGGCCTTCAGATTAAGTCTTCCATCAACAGTGACAGTGGATTCATCGCTGATGAAAAGCTGACCGTCTGCTGAACTCTAAATACGGTGAGAGGACTGAGAGTTTGGTGGACAAACCCCCCACCACGTTTCTCACAGATTACTGTGTCTACCAAACTCTAAATTAGGTCCTATGTCACGTCTTGTCGATCCATTCCTCAACCACCCCTACTCCTTCCTGCTGTAGCCATTGAGCTAAGCAGCATATCAAACTGTGTCCTTTTATTAATTTCTACCCCAGGCAGGCCAAGTGGATGAGACCAGGGAGGAGCCAGCTGCAAAGAGGCAATAATACTAGCAAAATTATTTCAATGTTGGGGTCGGATACGGAGAAAAGCTTCACTGTTCAAGTCTTATTAAGTCAGAAACTTTGCAATTGGGAAGCAAGGCAACCCAGACGACCTTCTGAAAGGCAGAATTTCCTGTGATGGCAGGAAAATTGAAGGTGGGCAGGGTATGCCAGAGAGCACCAAATGACTGCACGAATTTGGATGAGGGGGGCTGCAACGGCCAGGTCAGAAAAGCTTCAGTGCAATAGTAGTTAAGTTGTGGTGGAAGCAGCAGCAGAGCCGTCAACTACTCTGAGCCCTTTCTGCTGAATTAGAGGAGAATGGCACTATGTATATGGTCAAGGAGTCAGGTTCCTACAATTCTTTAGCCTCAGAGAAAGACTTCTTCATGGTCTTAAAGTTCAGTCGCCACTCAATGGTCCAGTTGGCTTTCTTGGGTTGTTTTTGAGTTGTCAGGACAGTAAGTGATACAACTATGAGCCTTCAGTGTCTTCCAAAGTCCTGAGTCCGAAGTTTGTCCTTGCATGTGCCTAGGAGTTGGGAGTTTCACAGTCCAATATTGTTGTGTTTTATACTGGAGACAATGTGCTTTTTCACCACTTAATTGGTGTCCACTACAATCTCTCCCCAAATTGGCCCTTTCATGGTTCGCTTTACCCATTGTAATGCCCCCATTACTTCTCTGAGGTATATGTGGTGAGCCCCATAGCTGCACCCAAACACTGCATTGTGGATTAGGTAGTTGACGTGAAAGGCTTCTTCAAAAACAACAATTGATGGACAGAATGCAGAACAATGTCATACATTCACCCCAGTACAGAGATCTGGACCTAAATCCATTGTTTTTTTGCTCACCATGCCATTCCAGTTTGAACCCAGCCATATGCAAATCAGTCTTGACCCTGTGCCTCATGGGAACAGTCCAGCCCAAACTGCCAAGCAGGTCCTGCCTGGACTGGAAGCAAGCATCCTAGGACCGGTTTCGGGGTTTCACCCCTCTTCAGCCAGGATAGCTTGATTCCACTGGCATGGAGAGCACGGGACTCACGTCTGAGCATACCGTCCCACTCGGGGTGACAAATGCAAAAACAACAATTGATTGACAGAATGCAGATCAATGTCATACATTCACCCCAGTACAGAGATCTGGGCCTAAATCCATTGTTTTTTTGCTCACCATGCCATTCCAGTTTGAACCCAACCATATGCAAATCAGTCTTGACCCTGTGCCTCATGGGAACAGTCCAGCCCGAACTGCCAAGCCAGGTCCTCCCTGGATTGGAAACAAGCATCCTAGGACCGGTTTCGGGGTTTCACCCCTCTTCAGCCAGGATAGCTTGATTCCAGTGGCATGGAGAGCACGGGACTCACGTCTGAGCATACCCGTCCCACTCGGGGTGACAAATGCAAAAACAACAATTGATGGACAGAATGCAGAACAATGTCATACATTCACCCCAGTACAGAGATCTGGGCCTAAATCCATTGTTTTTTTGCTCACCATGCCATTCCAGTTTGAACCCAACCATATGCAAATCAGTCTTGACCCTGTGCCTCATGGGAACAGTCCAGCCCGAACTGCCAAGCCAGGTCCTCCCTGGACTGGAAACAAGCATCCTAGGACCGGTTTCGGGGTTTCACCCCTCTTCAGCCAGGATAGCTTGATTCCACTAGCATGGAGAGCACGGGACTCACATCTGAGCATACCCGTCCCACTCGGGGTGACAAATGCAAAAACAACAATTGATGGACAGAATGCAGAACAATGTCATACATTCACCCCAGTACAGAGATCTGGGCCTAAATCCATTGTTTTTTTTGCTCACCATGCCATTCCAGTTTGAACCCAGCCATATGCAAATCAGTCTTGATCCTGTGCCTCATGGGAACAGTCCAGCCCGAACTGCCAAGCCAGGTCCTCCTTAGACTGGAAACAAGCATCCTAGGACCGGTTTCGGGGTTTCACCCCTCTTCAGCCAGGATAGCTTGATTCCAGTGGCATGGAGAGCACGGGACTCACGTCTGAGCATACCCGTCCCACTCGGGGTGACATGCAAAAACAACAATTGATGGACAGAATGCAGAACAATGTCATACATTCACCCCAGTACAGAGATCTGGGCCTAAATCCATTGTTTTTTTGCTCACCATGCCATTCCAGTTTGAACCCAACCATATGCAAATCAGTCTTGACCCTGTGCCTCATGGGAACAGTCCAGCCCGAACTGCCAAGCCAGGTCCTCCCTGGACTGGAAACAAGCATCCTAGGACCGGTTTCGGGGTTTCACCCCTCTTCAGCCAGGATAGCTTGATTCCACTGGCATGGAGAGCACGGGACTCACGTCTGAGCATACCCGTCCCACTCGGGGTGACAAATGCAAAAACAACAATTGATGGACAGAATGCAGAACAATGTCATACATTCACCCCAGTACAGAGATCTGGGCCTAAATCCATTGTTTTTTTGCTCACCATGCCATTCCAGTTTGAACCCAGCCATATGCAAATCAGTCTTGACCCTGTGCCTCATGGGAACAGTCCAGCCCGAACTGCCAAGCCAGGTCCTCCCTGGACTGGAAACAAGCATCCTAGGACCGGTTTCGGGGTTTCACCCCTCTTCAGCCAGGATAGCTTGATTCCAGTGGCATGGAGAGCACGGGACTCACGTCTGAGCATACCCGTCCCACTCGGGGTGACAAATGCAAAAACAACAATTGATGGACAGAATGCAGAACAATGTCATACATTCACCCCAGTACAGAGATCTGGGCCTAAATCCATTGTTTTTTTGCTCACCATGCCATTCCAGTTTGAACCCAGCCATATGCAAATCAGTCTTGACCCTGTGCCTCATGGGAACAGTCCAGCCCGAACTGCCAAGCCAGGTCCTCCCTGGACTGGAAACAAGCATCCTAGGACCGGTTTCGGGGTTTCACCCCTCTTCAGCCAGGATAGCTTGATTCCAGTGGCATGGAGAGCACGGGACTCACGTCTGAGCATACCCGTCCCACTCGGGGTGACAAATGCAAAAACAACAATTGATGGACAGAATGCAGAACAATGTCATACATTCACCCCAGTACAGAGATCTGGGCCTAAATCCATTGTTTTTCTGCTCACCATGCCATTCCAGTTTGAACCCAGCCATATGCAAATCAGTCTTGACCCTGTGCCTCATGGGAACAGTCCAGCCCGAACTGCCAAGCCAGGTCCTCCCTGGACTGGAAACAAGCATCCTAGGACCGGTTTCGGGGTTTCACCCCTCTTCAGCCAGGATAGATTGATTCCAGTGGCATGGAGAGCACGGGACTCACGTCTGACCATACCCGTCCCACTCGGGGTGACAAATGCAAAAACAACAATTGATGGACAGAATGCAGAACAATGTCATACATTCACCCCAGTACAGAGATCTGGGCCTAAATCCATTGTTTTTTTGCTCACCATGCCATTCCAGTTTGAACCCAGCCATATGCAAATCAGTCTTGACCCTGTGCCTCATGGGAACAGTCCAGCCCGAACTGCCAAGCCAGGTCCTCCCTGAACTGGAAACAAGCATCCTAGGACCGGTTTCGGGGTTTCACCCCTCTTCAGCCAGGATAGCTTGATTCCAGTGGCATGGAGAGCACGGGACTCACGTCTGAGCATACCCGTCCCACTCGGGGTGACAAATGCAAAAACAACAATTGATGGACAGAATGCAGAACAATGTCATACATTCACCCCAGTACAGAGATCTGGGCCGAAATCCATTGTTTTTTTGCTCACCATGCCATTCCAGTTTGAACCCAGCCATATGCAAATCAGTCTTGACCCTGTGCCTCATGGGAACAGTCCAGCCCGAACTGCCAAGCCAGGTCCTCCCTGGACTGGAAACAAGCATCCTAGGACCGGTTTCGGGGTTTCACCCCTCTTCAGCCAGGATAGCTTGATTCCAGTGGCATGGAGAGCACGGGACTCACGTCTGAGCATACCCGTCCCACTCGGGGTGACAAATGGAAAAACAACAATTGATGGACAGAATGCAGAACAATGTCATACATTCACCCCAGTACAGAGATCTGGGCCTAAATCCATTGTTTTTTTGCTCACCATGCCATTCCAGTTTGAACCCAGCCATATGCAAATCAGTCTTGACCCTGTGCCTCATGGGAACAGTCCAGCCCGAACTGCCAAGCCAGGTCCCCCCTGGACTGGAAACAAGCATCCTAGGACCGGTTTCGGGGTTTCACCCCTCTTCAGCCAGGATAGCTTGATTCCAGTGGCATGGAGAGCACGGGACTCACGTCTGAGCATACCCGTCCCACTCGGGGTGACAAATGCAAAAACAACAATTGAAGGACAGAATGCAGAACAATGTTATACATTCACCCCAGTACAGAGATCTGGGCCTAAATCCATTGTTTTTTTGCTCACCATGCCATTCCAGTTTGAACCCAGCCATATGCAAATCAGTCTTGACCCTGTGCCTCATGGGAACAGTCCAGCCCGAACTGCCAAGCCAGGTCCTCCCTTGACTGGAAACAAGCATCCTAGGACCGGTTTCGGGGTTTCACCCCTCTTCAGCCAGGATAGCTTGATTCCAGTGGCATGGAGAGCACGGGACTCACGTCTGAGCATACCCGTCCCACTCGGGGTGACAAATGCAAAAACAACAATTGATGGACAGAATGCAGAACAATGTCATACATTCACCCCAGTACAGAGATCTGGGCCTAAATCCATTGTTTTTTTGCTCACCATGCCATTCCAGTTTGAACCCAGCCATATGCAAATCAGTCTTGACCCTGTGCCTCATGGGAACAGTCCAGCCCGAACTGCCAAGCCGATCTCTTGACTGGGGGAGAATGTATGCATTGTCAGCATTCCGTCCATCATTTGTTTGTTGTAACGCTTTTCGCCCTAAGTGGGATGGGTATTCCCAGACGTGGGACCCGTGCTCACTACGCCACAGGAGTCAAGCTATCCTGGCTGATGACGGCTGATAGCCAGAAACCGGTCCTAGGATGCTTGATTCCGGTCCAGGGAAGACATGGCTTGGCAGTTCGGGCTGGACTGTTCCCATGAGGCACAGGGTCAAGACTGATTTGCATATGGCCATGTCTAAACTGGGGTGGTGTAGTGGGCAAAAGAACAATGGATTTAACCCAGATCTCTTGACTGGGGGAGAATGTATGCATTGTCAGCATTCCGTCCATCATTTGTTTGTTGTAACGCTTTTCGCCCTAAGTGGGATGGGTATTCCCAGACGTGGGACCCGTGCTCACTACGCCACTGGAGTCAAGCTATCCTGGCTGATGACGGCTAATAGCCAGAAACCGGTCCTAGGATGCTTGATTCCGGTCCAGGGAAGACATGGCTTGGCAGTTCGGGCTGGACTCTTCTCATGAGGCACAGGGTTAAGACTGATTTGCATATGGCCATGTCTAAACTGGGGTGGTGTAGTGGGCAAAAGAACGATGGATTTAACACAGATCTCTTGACTGGGGGAGAATGTATGCATTGTCAGCATTCCGTCCATCATTTGTTTGTTGTAACGCTTTTCGCCCTAAGTGGGATGGGTATTCCCAGACGTGGGACCCGTGCTCACTACGCCACTGGAGTCAAGCTATCCTGGCTGATGATGGTCGATAGCCAGAAACCGGTCCTAGGATGCTTGATTCCGGTCCAGGGAAGACATGGCTTGGCAGTTCGGGCTGGACTGTTCCCATGAGGCACAGGGTCAAGACTGATTTGCATATGGCCATGTCTAAACTGGGGTGGTGTAGTGGGCAAAAGAACGATGGATTTAACCCAGATCTCTTGACTGGGGGAGAATGTATGCATTGTCAGCATTCCGTCCATCATTTGTTTGTTGTAACGCTTTTCGCCCTAAGTGGGATGGGTATTCGCAGACGTGGGACCCGTGCTCACTACGCCACTGGAGTCAAGCTATCCTGGCTGATGACGGCTGATAGCCAGAAACCGGTCCTAGGATGCATGATTTCGGTCCAGGGAAGACATGGCTTGGCAGTTCGGGCTGGACTGTTCCCATGAGGCACAGGGTCAAGACTGATTTGCATATGGCCATGTCTAAACTGGGGTGGTGTAGTGGGCAAAAGAACGATGGATTTAACCCAGATCTCTTGACTGGGGAGAATGTATGCATTGTCAGCATTCCGTCCATCATTTGTTTGTTGTAACGTGAAAGGCTTCTTGTCAGGATTCGACTCACCAAAGATTGCAAAGTGAATAGTATAAGTTTCAACTGAAAGGGCACAAACCAGCAACAGGCACGTCCTTTTACAGTTTTGTAAATTTAATTAGTGCAAACTGACAGTACTTGCAGGTATGATTGAAAAGGTGGTCCGAAACTGGCCAGCTGCAACTTTTTAAAGAGCTCCAAAACTAACTCCGGGAAATGTTGTGAGTCCATGTTGGTGACTGCCCTAATAATTGACCACTGTTTAGGGGTTACAGAATGGCTTAATCCTGACATAACCCTTCCCCACCCGGTCCAGCATGTGGAGGACGTGAATCTTAGAGTCTGATATCTGCTTTACAATAACATAATAATTTCTAGTTAGATTTCATTATGGTATAGACTTGCAATAGCCATTCTAAGCTACCTTTGTCGGCTCCTAGGAGCAGATAGGCACAGACTTACATTCCTTATTGTCTAATGAGAGGTTACGCGATGGTCTACATTTCCATTTTTAGCTGGATGGGAAATCCTATGCATTGACAATAATAGCAACAAATTGAGTGGAAAAGCAGCAGTGTCTATTGATGATTCTGCTTTTTGGTCTATACATTGCATATTGCATATTTATCTATTGCATTGAAGGGTATAAGGTGCTTTCCTGTGGTGATCTGCCTAATATGGCTATCATGAGTGCAGGTAATGTAATTTTATTAGATCATTTTAAAGCAGATCTAAGGCTGCCGCCTACCGGATTGAAGGAATATGTTGCTGAAAATAAACTCTACATAAGCCAAAGAGACACAAAAGTGATTTATTTTGTAGGTTTAGCGAAAGAGAACTGTTGTAACTTGGGGACATTACAATTGAGTAAGTGGCTTCTGAAAACTCCTTTGGATATTGTAAAGTTTGATCATGGTCAAAACTCTGAGTAATGCAACTGTGAAATCTTCTAGGAAGGTCCAGAACCCCATTGGTGGGTCCCTCATTGAAATCAGGTCATGGAAAGGGCTTTCCTGCACTTTCACATTGGATGATTCCATAGAGACTTTAGTTAACCAAAAAGTACTTATGGCTCAAGTAAAAATTGTCAGACCGTATTCCATCTAATCAATGTGCTTCTCAAGAGTCAACTACACATTGAGTCTGACCCAATTATTTTCTGCTGCTGACAAGGCTTATCTACTGTCCATGTCCTAATCACAATTTTTGGAGGTGAACTCATTGAATGGTGTCACTGCTGCATAGTTGGATCAAGAAAATTAAAGCCCAATGTAATCCATGGGTTATAATAATACTCCTCTACTCTTTAATTAGAATATTCAGTTATCGACATAAACTATATTCTCAGAGATAAATAGAGACCTGATGATCTTATAAGGGTAAAGTAATTGGTGAAAGCTAGACAGCCGGTTGAGAACCTTAGAAGGGGATGTATGACGTTACAACGCATGCTGTTACAACGCATGCTGTTACAACGAAAGTTTTACAACGCGAGTGCATTGACAACGCAGGACTTTACTTTGACTTGCACTAGATGGCGTGCTAACATTAAAAAAGTGTAATTTACTATTCCAACTCCAGTCCACGTAACAGTAGGGAAGGTGTTGGGATAGTAAACTACACTATTTTTAATGTTAGCACGCCATCTAGTGCAAGTCGATGTAAAGACTTGCGTTGTAATGTCCTGCGTTGTCAATGCACTCGCGTTGTAACAGTTTCGTTGTAATGGTAGTGCGTTGTAAAAGTTGCGTTGTAAAGGTTGTTCCCCTTAGAAGGATGAGCTGTTGCTGGCGTCCTCTGCAAGAGTTTTTCAGAAGTTTATGGAATAAATGATTGAAAGGCATCAAGGGTGTACAAGCATTTCAGGATGATATCCTGATTTTTGGTAGAGATTTTGTAGAACATAATACTGTATTGGACAGAGTTGTAAGCATTTTAAGTAGAAAAGGCATGACTATCTCCAAAGAAAAGTGTCAATTTTTGGTCAAGGAACTGGACCATTTGGGGCACACGATTTCGTCTGACGGTATTAAGCCTAAACAGGATTTAATTGATGCTATTGGAAAGGTACCAGCGCCGGCTGATAAGGACTCACTGAGATCGTTTTTAGGTCTCAGTAAGTATTATGCCAGATTTGTTCAAGGGTATGCACATTTTGTGGAACCTTTAAGGTGTCTTTTAAGGAAGCATGAAACATTTTTGTGGACGGAAATGCAGGATGAATCATTTTTGGAATTCAAGGATATGATTATAAATGCTCCCTGTTTTCATCCTTTGAACTGTACTGATAATTGTGCAGTTGTTAATGCCAGCTCAGTAGGGCTAGGAGCTGTGCTCACACAAATACATCATAGCAAAGAACGTACTATAGCATTTGGGTCAAAAACTTTGAGTAAGTCAGGAAAACCCTACAGCACGATAGAGAGGGAAGCATTAGCATGTGCTTGGGTGGTGAACAAATTTAAAACTTACCTTTGAGGGCAATGTTTTTGATCTGTATACAGATCACAAACCACTTTCATTCCTAATGTCTGGTAATGGTACTGGTGCTGCTTTTGCTAGATTGATATGTTTGTTATCTAAATTACAAGAGTACACATTTATTGCAAATTATATTCCAGGTGGTAAATCTACAGAGCAGATTGCTTGTCACGCATACCACTTAGCGAGGATGAGGAGAACGATGTGGTCCATGATCAGGAGTGTTATTGATGCTGTAACTCACTCATCTGGTACTATTAATGAGGATGAGTGGGTACAGCATTCTAATAATTATGTGGTATTGACAGAAGTTAAGAGATACATTTTAAGTAAATGGCCACATGTAAGGAATTTGAGCACAACACTTATGCCCTATCAGCAAGTTTCTACTAAATTATCAGTGGAGAATGGTTTTGTAACTAGACAAGGTCTGTTTGTACCACCTGAAATGTTAAGACTGAAGTTGTTGACTAATGTGCATTCTGGACATTCTGGCATGTCGAACACCCAAAAATTGCTCCACAATTATTACTGGTGGCCTGGTATGGACACATATGTCGAGCAGTTTCCAAACAAATGTCCAGAATGTTTAACTTCTGCTAAACACTGAAAAGTAAACAAGTGTGAAACTGGAATGAATCCTATTCCAGAAATGACTTCGTGTAAATTGGCTATCTCTCTTTCAGGTACATATCCCAAGTTTCACAGAGATATCAAATTTCAAATTGTTCTCGTAGATTATTATTCTAAGTGGTTAGTTTATGACTTTGTATCCATGCCTACAACAGATGTTGTGATTCAATTTTTGGGCAAAGTGTTTGCCATTGAAGAAAGTCCAAATATTTGGGGGCAGATTTATGAGGCTCTTGCGCCTCATTTACGCCGCCGTTGCGTCACTTTGGTGACGCAGCGGCGGCGCAAATCCTGTGCCATGCTGCGGGGTACTTACAACGTGACGCATCTGGGTGCATTTTAGAATTCACCATTATTTTACAGGAGTGACAATGTTTGTCCAAAACTTGCCCCTCTGTCCCTCCTTTTGTTTGATATAATGTTTGTCACGTTGTAAAGCCCTGTGCCAGCAGTAGGCGTACCTGTGCAGGGGGGGGGGGGCGTTCCGTCGCAGGAACGCCTCCTAAAAGTGGCTGAGTGAAATCTACAAGATTTCACTCAGTCAATCTTGAGCCCATGTGTGGAAATTTAGCTTGCAAACTGAACATTATCTGCGCCATCTTGCCTCTCCCCAGCGCCACGCACAGCGAATGCACGGCCGCCATTTTAGGCACCCCACTCTCTCCCCGCTCATTCTCGATCACCAGCGCTTCCCCCTGGCGCTGCGAACATCCCCCCGCGCGCCGGCCACCCCCGCTCTCTCATGCACGGGCCATAAACCCTCTCCTTCAGCGCGACCCTGCTACGGAACCACATCCGACCGACATCCCATACATGGTCATGCCGCACCTTTGATAACCCCCTTCCTCTGCGCCCCATTGTCCGAACTGGTCCCAGGCCATCACCTAGCCCTGCGGATGCAGTTTATTGCCCCTACTGTAAGGGAAACACCCCACATCAAAGGGATTACAGTGGATCAAAGCCCCTACCCCCTGAGACCCGGCCGGTCGCACACACCCCCGGGAATTGGCGGAATTCCCTGCTGCGCGATAGCCATCTCCCACTGCGGGTAGGGTGGGAACCTCTACTGTAACTATGTGTGGGATCGGATCTGAGCCAGGGCTTCAGGGGATGTTCTTTCATGCATCAAGAGAATCTCAAGAATGTACTATGTGTAATAAAGCAATAAACCGGTGTATAAGAGACCAGGTCTCAGAGATGCGGTTAGAGCACCTCGTGACGATACCTTGCTGTCTGATCTGATGTGTTCTGCTCCGACGGAATAAAACTTTGTTTCCTGCCTTCCAGTCTCCGGCGCCTGCCTCTTTCATTGGTAAATTATCGAGTGGTATGAGAGGCGATTACCGCCGGGCAAATACTTGAAAGGTTATCGACTGAAACTGCCGCTACCATTTAACAATTGGCGTCCCAAACGTGGGGCCCATCAGCGACACGTGGATCCAGTGGGAGAGGTCCCGAAGACAGAGTGAACGACTGCAACGATCGGGAGAGCTCCTGCCCAATAGACCCTCGTCTGGCAGCCGATCATCCGAACTTCACTGGTTCCGAGCAGACCTCTCTCGAGTGATCTACGGTCCTGACTGGGAACCATCAGGAGTGCCGCGGCAAATACGGAGAGTAGAGGACGATCGGGCGCTGGAGGCGGAAGACGAGAAACTGTCCACGCGGTCCGGGTAAGGTCGTGATACACGACAAATTGCGAAATAATTGATTGATTGTCCGAAGCTTTTTGAATACTAGTATTGCTCATTGATTGTGCTCATTGATTGTTCTCTTTGAGATATTCGCTGTCTACAAACGGGGAGGAGTAGAAATACTCTCTCTCTCTCCCTTTGCAGATAGTGAAGGGTAGGTAACGCAGACTTTTGTCCCCGTTGAAACCCGCCGTGCCTATCTTTATCTCCCCACTGATTGATTGTCCGAACATTGATTGTTTTGAAGAATAGTGCTCTTTGAGATATTCTCTGTTTGCAAATAACGTAGAATAGAAATATTCTGTCTAGTCTTTGCAAATAGTGAAGGGTAGGTAATGCTGACTTTTGTCCCCGTTGAAACCCGTCATGCCTATCTTTATCTCCCATTGATTGATTGATTGATTGATTGTCCGAACACTAGTTGTTCGATATTGGTTCTTTGGAGGTATTCTCTGCTTACAAATAACGAAGAATAGAGATATTCTGTCTAGTCTTTGCAAGCAGTGAAAAGATAGGTAGTGCTAACTTTTGTCCCCGTTGAAACCCGTCATGCCTATCTTCTCCCCACTGATTGGTAGTTGGTTCTGCCCGGACCGCTTATTAGAGGTGAACCATCTGGCTCCACTGGAGGGCACCCCTAATAAGGACATGTTCACTAAATATGGATTAGTCGCCGTAGCTTATACCAAGCTATGGCATAAATATACAAAGAAGGACCCCGAGAGTCAGTGGCCACTGATGGGATCCTTCGACGACCATAAGATAGAAGTGCTAGAAATAGCCCTGCGTAGCAATAAGACCACGCCTACTATGCTTGACAGTATTGGCATGTGGCGCAAAGAAGCAACGCAACGGAAAAAGAGGGAAGAAGTAAAAGCAGAAAAGGAATTACGAAAGGCAGCTCACCTTGCCGCTAGAAAGTTAGAAGAAGAAATAAAGGAGAGAAGGGAAACTAAACTAAGACAGGAGCCCGAAACATCAGGCCAGTACGCTGTTAGGACCCCTTCTTTGCTCTACCCTGAGTTGTCCTCCAAGCAGCGAACGAATGACGAATTACTGTTAGGTCCCCCGATCATTTACATGCCCCCTCCATATGCACCCTCCCAGTCAGTAGTGCAACACCCACAACCCCCGAACACGAGCGAAAGCAGTACAGGGGCCTCGGTCCTCACGGCCTCCGCGCCGGCCGAGCCTCCTGTGTTGAACACAACGTCGGCTATAACGTTAGACGACCCAGAGATGAGAAAGAAAGAGTCCACCAGAATGAATCGATTAACGAAGGATGAACGAGCAGGAATTGATAAGATAGTAGGGACACTGGTGGAGCGAAAGGAAAGTGAGGAGTATATAACAGACGTGTATAACTCGTATGCCGACAGCCGCAGACGACACTTTGTCGTACGGCTCTGTTATCACGCCCTGAATGCATATGAGGATAGATACCACGATAAAGGTCCCGAAGGCTTAGCGGCCCTATATAGGAAGGTAGACATCGGAGAAGAAAGAGAGGGCGACGTGACGAACCTCTTTACTCGTACACTCGAGGTCTACCGACACCTTAGAGAACATAGGCAGACCACCAAAGCAGAAACCCCCATAGCGACTAAGCCCCAGGAAGGAAGGGCTGAGGCCATGATGCCCATCAAAGAAGCTGCCCCCTACTGGGTCCCCCCACGAGGTCAGGGAACGCATGACGACATCAACCACCAAGATGCGAAGGGGAGGGTTGTATATAACTGGGTCTACCAGCCGTGGGACCGGCAAGATATTTTGACCTTTAGAAAAACTCTACCCGACTTGAGAAAGAACCCGACTGCCTTCTACACTGAACTGGGTACAGCCTTAGGTTCTACGATTATGACTTTAGCAGATATCGACTTGTTCTTTGGGCTATGTCTGCCGGCTGATGTGTGGAAACAAATCCGGAAAGTTGACCACGCTGAGCCGTTCGGATATACCTGGGTACAACTCGATACCATAGATAAGCAGCGAGAACCAGGACAGAAACCCCCAAAAGCCATATTAGAGCTCCCAGACAAGATTGTACTAAAACTGAAGACTCTAATCCCAGAAAGAAAGGTAGACTGGTCGATAGTAACGGCTTGCCGCCAGAAACCCCAGGAGGATGTGTCTGAATACTTCTCCCGATTCGAGACTGTGTTTTCCGATTACAGTGGCCAAGACATGACCACCGCAACCGGACATCACCTCTTTGTCCAGAATTATGTGAAGGGTCTGTCACAAGAAATTTCCCAGAAACTACAGACCAGCGAGAGTAGTTGGGCAGCCTCCAAACCCGCAGCAATTCTCCAGATGGCCCAATACTACGAAAATCAGAAAAAACAAGAACGATAGGGCATCAGAGAAGAAGAAAAAGGAACTGAAGGAGAGGGTAATGATAGCGCAGTTGCAAGGGGTGACCATAGGAAGGGAACCCCCGAAAGAGAATTACCACCCAACCGCCCCTAGAAAGCTACCCCCTAGAGACCATACACCTGCACCCTACAAAGGACGGAGAGACTTAGATGGGAACCAATGTGCGTTCTGTAGAGGGTTCGGACACTGGAAATCCCAGTGCCCGGTCCTTCTGGAACTAAACAAAAATAGGGATCCCAGAGACACAGCATATGACCCCAGAAACAGAGGACAGGGACGAGGGCACACGAACGACGCAACCAATGTCAGGCCAGGCAAACCAAACACCTTTGATCGCCCCCGACAAAACCAGTTTCAGCAGTCCGACTATGAAAGCACCCATGACTTCGCATAGGACCGCCAGGGGCAAGGGAGGGATCCAGTCGAACTCCGTGTTGACCAGCAAGGCCCTTACGTCACTGCTAAGGTCTTGGGCACAAAATCTCCATTCCTGGTAGACACTGGGGCGACACGTAGTGCGTTATCCAAACGACTGATCCCTAGGGCACCCTTGTCTGGCTCACATGTAACCTCAATAGGCTTCGATGGAACGCCCTCCACTAACCCCTTATCAGCACCAATCTCCTTTGACTTTGAAGATAACACCACTGACACAACCTTTCTGCTCTCCTCCAACACCCCCGATGCTATTATGGGACTTGATTTGCTAAAACATTTTCGAGCTACCATCAGATGCTCCCCAGACGGAGTTCGAGTCATCCTACACGATAACCCAGATCTGTCCAGACCCTGTCACACACGGCGTATGCTCTCTATAACCGATGCTGACATGTCCCTACTCGACACATTACCTTCACATCTATGGGCTAAAACCGACTCAGATGTAGGGCGCATGGTGATTGACCCAGTACATATAACCGTCCGACCAGACGCAGTACTCCCAAAGCTTCCACAGTATCGGATATCACCCGAAGGCGAGAAGGCATTGGTGGAAATCATCGAGTCCCTAGTCGAGGCAGGAGTGGTAGAAGAAGTAGTCAGTAATGTTTGCAACAGCCCTATCCTACCCATTGTAAAGAAGCAAGGCGAGGGAGATGAGAAAGCCTACCGTTTCATTGTTGATTTGCGAGAGGTTAACAAAGTAGTCGTACCCCAGTACCCCGTGGTCTCAGACATCACCACCATCCTCACCCTGATTCCATCCACTGCCACCACCTTTACTGTTATTGATCTCAAAAACGCATTCTTCTCCATCCCCATCCACCCAGACAGCCGTTACCTCTTCGGCTTCACCCTAAAAGCCCGTTCATACAGATTCTGTAGGGCACCCCAAGGCTACACTAAGAGTCCCAGCATTTATAGCCAAGCCCTCAAGAGACAGCTAGATGCAGTCCAACTACCCGATGGAGTGGTGTTGATACAGTACGTCGATGACATTCTTTTGGCGGCCGACACCACTCCACTTGCCGTCACAGCCACCATTCACCTCCTCCGCTTCCTTGCGGAGAACGGTCACAAGGTCTCCAGAAAGAAATTGCAATTCTGCCAGCCCCAAGTAACGCATCTAGGCCACCTACTATCCAAGGACGGGAGGAAACTTACCCCTGACCGAATTCAGACCATCCTAGAAACCCCTGTTCCCAAAACTCAGAAGCAAGTGCGGTCCCTAGTAGGCCTCACCTCCTTTTGTCGACAGTGGTTGCCAAACTTCAGTCTCATCGTAAAACCTCTGCTTTCCCTGCTGGCTAAAGATGTCCCCTTCCCCCTCCCCTGGACACCCGAATGTCAATCCTCCTTCAAAGAATTACGAGACGCCCTCTGTTCGGCCCCAGTCCTAGGAACCCCAGACTACACTAAACCTTTCTCCCTCTACACCCACGAAAGGGAGGGATGTGCGTTGTCTGTCCTAACCCAGTCCATAGGCCCTAAACAACGCCCTTGTGCCTACTTCTCTGCCACTCTTGACCCTGTAGCCAGAGCTTTGCCCACATGCCATCGAGCAGTAGCCGCCGCGGCTATCTCTATCCGGCAAAGCGAGGGGATCGTACTCTCAAACCCCCTCACGGTACTGGTACCCCATGCGGTTGACACCCTCCTGAACCAGACCAAGACTCAACACCTGACTAGCGCACGACTGACCGGTTACGAACTGACTCTGCTTGCCCCCCACATCACATTGAAACGATGCACCACTCTGAATCCAGCTACCCTACTACCTCTCCCTGACACTGATCCCAATGCGTCCCCTATACACGACTGTGTGACCCTCACCGACGAACAGACCAAGAGTAGGGTCGACCTCCGAGATACTGCCTTCCCGGACCCTGACGGAGAACTGTGGGTGGATGGCTCATGCATCAAGCTCCCCGATGGCACCACCTCAGCTGCCTATGCAGTCACCACAGCCCGAACAGTTGTTGAGACAGCCCGCATCACACAGCGATCCGCACAGGCGGCGGAACTAATCGCTCTCACACGAGCCTGCATCCTGGCAGCAGGGACAACCGCAAACATCTACACAGACAGTCAGTACGCCTTCGGGGTAGTTCACCACTTTGGGCTCTTATGGAAAGAGAGGGGAATCTTGACTTCTCATGGCACACCCATCCTGCATGGAGATCTAGTCTCTGCCCTGACCGAAGCGGTCCTCCTCCCCACACGGCTGGCTGTGATCAAATGCCAAGCACACAAGAAAGTGACAGACATTATAGGACAGGGAAATGCACTAGCTGACATTACTGCCCGAACCACAGCCGAGAATAGGTCCACGACCCGTATGTACGTGACCAGGTCACAAGCTGAGAAGTGGAAGGATACTGGGGAAACGATTAGGGACATCCAATTAGCGAGTACACCACACGAGTTAGCTGAATGGGCACGGGTGGGATTGAAGGACGATGATGGTTGCTGGCGGACTAAGGACTCGAACAAATGGTTGCTACCAGACTCATACTTGATCCCCATGCTGACCATGGCACACTCCCCCGCACATATAGGGTCTGCCCCCATGATCGAACTCGTCTCCAAAGTCTGGCACAACGACAAGATCCCAGACTCGGCCAAACGTCTGGTCCAACAATGCCTAGTATGCCTCCAACACAACCCTGGGAAAGGAACTGCTGTACCCCGGGGAGGGTTCGGGGTCCCCAATCACCCTTTTGAAGTCCTACAAATGGACTATGTCCAGTTAGAAAGGTGCCAAGGTTTGAAGTACGTACTTGTCGTTGTGTGTGCCTTCAGCAAGTAGGTGGAAGCCTACCCAACCCACGACAACACCGCTATGACTACTGCAAAAGTACTACTGAAGGAATTCTTCCCCCGATACGGCCTTTGTCGAATTTTGTGGAGCGACAACGGCCCCCACTTCGTAGCCGAAGTTATCCAACTCATCTTAAAGGGGTTGGGTGTAAAACAGAAATTCCATGCGGTCTTCCATCCCCAATCCGCAGGCCTGGTTGAGCGTCACAATGCCACATTGAAGCTTAAGATAGCAAAAATAGTCACCACCACAGGACTAAGATGGCCAGACGCTCTCCCACTAGCATTGCTATCAATGCGTTCCACCCCCACCAAACACCACTTAACCCCCTACGAGGTCGTCTTTGGGCGGCCCATGAACCTTTGGACTGCACCAAAACCAACATCCATCCACGACGTCCCGGACGTCCTCATGTCTGACTATTTGTATAACCTAACTAAGACGTTGTCTGTTATCCATCAGCAGGTGCTGCACGCCATTCCCGATGTTTCCAGGGGCCCGGGACACGACATCCAACCCGGTGACTTCGTCTTAGTGCGTAACTTCCAGCGCACCAAGAGTCTGGAGCCCCGGTGGACGGGCCCCCTGCAAGTCCTGATCACCACCCGAACAGCTCTTCGAGTGGAGGGGAAACGCAATTGGCTGCATGCACACCACTGCAAGAAGGTATCACCGACCCTGACAACCACGGACAACATCACCGCCCAAGAAGAACTTCGGGACAAAGACCGACCATCCCTGAGCCGCTGCCCAGATACAGAGACACTCGAGTTAGTAAGATATCCTGATCCCACCGTGCCATCCAAGGAAGGGTATAACTTGCGACGAAAGGAGAGAACTTCGGCTAAGCAGACCACAGGCTAAGTGGAAATCTCAGAGCGGTAGCCTAGTCCCCTCAAAGGCCACCGGGAGAGAAACTAAGCGAAGTCTGTGGTTCTGCCCGCTACCGAGTCTCTTGAAGGTGATGGAAGCGCCCGACATGAAGATGATGGAAGCAACCGGACGTCCGAAGATCCACTACAAAAACCCAAAGACTGACCGAATGCACAACTTCAAGACTATCGCACTTTTCATTACCCTTCTCTTTTGCCTTCTCCTCGTGGTCACCTTCTGGATCATGGAGGAGGGCACACCCGCTCATAAGATATTGCTGACCACCATTCAACCTACCACCACGAAAGAACACCATCTGATCTCACTTTCACCCCAACTCCGAGAAAGGCGTAAGGAGTTCTGGAATAACTCTTTTGTGCAGTTGCTCCACCAACACAATCTTGCTGCCAACGCCACCAATTGCTGGATCTGTGGATTGCTGCCACATGCCACTGGACACTCTATCCCTTTCATCCCTTCACCTTTTTCTGTCCATGGTTCCTGCCTCGCCTGGCTAATCCTCCTGCAAGAAAGCTACAAGGACAATGCCACTTCCGGCAGAACCATGTCACACTTCTACCATGGGTTCTGGCTGAACAAAACTGGAAAAACTTCTGCCCTCTTCTGCCCTCTGAGATCGAACACTTCCTTTCACATGGACATCCCTGCCAAAGAACGAGTTGAAATGCAGGTGTTCAACAACCCAGCCAGACCCACCTTCTCTTACCTCCGGAAACGGACGGCCGCCACCCTAACAGTGGCCCTGTCCGTCATCAACATCACTGGATTTGTGTGCATCGAAGGCCTGGGGACGCAGCTGGTGGGCCACAGCTCCTGCCTCATCACCCAAACATTGGACTCAGTTGACCCACCCTCCTTTGTTGCCTCCCCGAATATGTACTTCGTCTGTGGTACTAAGGCCTACACCTGGCTTCCGAAAGGTTGGGGAGGCACCTGCTACATCGCCTTTGTCCTTCCTCCGACATATGTGGCTCCAGCAAACCACCACCGACAGAAGCGGGCCAAAGACATTGTGCAAGCAGACTCCGCCGGGGCACAGTTCATGGACGCAGTGAAAGGCCTTGTTCCACTCTGGGGTCCAATGGCAAACAGCCGTGCCATCCGCCACTTAACCCAGGCAGTCGAGACGGCGATGAACATTACAGCTGGCGCCCTCGCCAACAACACCGCTGAGCTTCAGGCCGTCCGCCTGGTGGCTCTTCAGAACCGCCTCGTTCTAGATGTGGTTCTGGCTGATCGTGGAGGAGCATGCCGCATCATTGGGTCCAGCTGTTGTACCTACGTACCGGATAACTCACCCTCAGTCTACAAAGCAATTGAACACCTCCACAGACTGTCCACAGAGGTCCATCAAGAGCAAGAAGAATGGTCACTGGGGAGTTGGTTTTGGGACACTATTAAAGGTTGGGGATGGAGGCTGTTTTCATTTATCCTCATACCAATCGTGATACTATGTGGATGTTGCTTGGGGATTCAGTGTCTGCCACCTTTGTGTTCGCTTTTTATGAACTGCATCTGCCCTAAGACTTTGGACTTTGAAACAGAGCGAATGAAAGCTCTGAATGAGGTGGAAGTACGGGGTATTATGGGGATAGATCCAAACTAGGCAAGCTGGCGAGATATCTTAAAAGGGAGGACTGTGGAAATTTAGCTTGCAAACTGAACATTATCTGCGCCATCTTGCCTCTCCCCAGCGCCACGCACAGCGAATGCACGGCCGCCATTTTAGGCACCCCACTCTCTCCCCGCTCATTCTCGATCACCAGCGCTTCCCCCTGGCGCTGCGAACATCCCCCCGCGCGCCGGCCACCCCCGCTCTCTCATGCACGGGCCATAAACCCTCTCCTTCAGCGCGACCCTGCTACGGAACCACATCCGACCGACATCCCATACATGGTCATGCCGCACCTTTGATAACCCCCTTCCTCTGCGCCCCATTGTCCGAACTGGTCCCAGGCCATCACCTAGCCCTGTGGATGCAGTTTATTGCCCCTACTGTAAGGGAAACACCCCACATCAAAGGGATTACAGTGGATCAAAGCCCCTACCCCCTGAGACCCGGCCGGTCGCACACACCCCCGGGAATTGGCGGAATTCCCTGCTGCGCGATAGCCATCTCCCACTGCGGGTAGGGTGGGAACCTCTACTGTAACTATGTGTGGGATCGGATCTGAGCCGGGGCTTCAGGGGATGTTCTTTCATGCATCAAGAGAATCTCAAGAATGTACTATGTGTAATAAAGCAATAAACCGGTGTATAAGAGACCAGGTCTCAGAGATGCGGTTAGAGCACCTCGTGACGATACCTTGCTGTCTGATCTGATGTGTTCTGCTCCGACGGAATAAAACTTTGTTTCCTGCCTTCCAGTCTCCGGCGCCTGCCTCTTTCATTGGTAAATTATCGAGTGGTATGAGAGGCGATTACCGCCGGGCAAATACTTGAAAGGTTATCGACTGAAACTGCCGCTACCATTTAACACATGCTGCGTCAAAACCCTGCGCCTGCTTGAAGGATTGACGCAGCATTGTGAAGATAGGTCCCCCTAAAGCATTGCATCGTTCTGCAGTACTGCTCAAAGATCGTGGATGGCGGAATAAGAGATCTCTGGTTTATCAATCCCTTTCAAAATGAAATTATTGAAAATGTTAAACACTACTGATGAATTGGATGAATTGGATAGTAGTTGTGTGTCCTGGCAATTTGGATGTGGTGGCGAGTGTGAAGGTGCGAGTAGTGTGGTTGTGGATGGCAATGAAGGTGATCATGAGAGTGGGCAAATTCAAGAAATGATGACAGTTCTGATTACAGTTCTTTAGTTGGACCTGGACAAGAAGATTGTGAGGCAAGTTCTCTTCAAGATGGTTGTGGAGGAAATGTGGGTGTTTAAGGGAAGGTGTCAGAAAACATGTGCGCTCATGAAGACACAAAGGCTTGTACTGGAATGGGCAGGTTAGCTGTTCATAGTTCTACTAGAAACAGGCTTAGAAGAAGAATTGTTTTACTTTCAAGGTTTAACGAGTTTACATTGTATTGTTTTATTTTTATTTGTGTTTTATTTGGTTCCTTCGCTTCTGTTAAAAAGGGAGATGTCGTGTTATCAGTACTGTATTTCTGTGCGTATCTTTAAACAGCTCGTGCATTTTTCTTAACTGAGTGTTTGTGATTGAAGAGGTAACATTGAGTTTAGTTGCCATGGTGCATGCTGTCACTTCGGTTTGCATTTCCTTCGGGGCTGTCTACCGGTACGGGTGCGGCTGCTCCTGTCTATATGACTCTTAATGGGCTCATCTTGTTCACTACAAGAATTAAAGGATTTGTTCTGTACCTGCTTTCCTGGAGTGGTTCTTTCTCTTTTCCTGGATTCAGCACTTCAGCTATGTAGCCACGAAATTTACTGACACAAAACCATTTAGTGTCAGCTCTTGTGCATCAATTTCACCACAATTTTTTCAGATTTAGATTGTTGCTGCCTGACACGTGCAAGTTTAGAAAGGCCGGCAAAGTGTGGAGTTTCAGCTACATATTTTGTCCTTGTGCAGCTAAAACTGAGAGTTTGCAACTTCTTATGTGTATATGTCCATTTACACTGGGTCTGTGGCAACAGTTATGTATTACAGTGTCAGACAGTGGCATGAGTGCAAGAATGACCACTCTGCTTAAGTGTTCATTTGAAGATTAGGAAAAAGGCTGACATCAAAAGCAAGCAACCTTTGTGCTTAGTTCCTTGAGTGAATTATTTTATGACGAAGAAGAAAAATAATGACAATATGATTATGAGATAAAGGATCTCTAAGATATACATCATTTTAATTTTTGTATTGTTGTATGCGCCTAACATCGACAGTAAAATGTTTGTTGCTTATGAAACTTGATTGTTTTGACAAACAATAGTTTTAAGTTATGGTTTTAATTAAGACATGTATTGTTGAATGGATAGACTGTGATTTTTCTTTTGGTTTGTGTTTACTTGTAAAGACATATAATTGGAACTGCTCAGTTGCTAGTGGCAGTGGTGGCATAGCTACCTACCCCAAACATTTGTTGGGTACCTACTAAATGAACAACCACGGTGATGATCGCATCCAAAGTTTCTGTGTTGACTTACTTGCTACCTATACACGTGAATAGCGTGTTGAAATTGGCATGCGCTCCTCTGTCTTTAGGTCAAGATATCATGTGTATTCAGTCCATGCCTTTAATAAAAAAACTATGCTTACTTAACTGATGATCTACCTACATCCTCGCCAACTTCAACAAGACATTCATATGAATACCCAGAATTTCTCCGGCACTTAAGAACCCTCTTTTAGTAGGTGTGCAGTGGCACTGGGCTAAAAGGGCTAAAGCCTCCCGAATGTGTGACGTAGCCTGGGATGCATATTTGTAGGAGACTATCTCAGGGATAGCCTGGGCTGAATAAGGGTGGGGAAGGAAGCACAGGAGCCAACAATTTATTACCTCCAAGGGAGGCACTTTCAGCTTCTACTGCTGTTGCCGGGTTTCCTCACAGGTGGGTGTGTGTGTTCATTCAACTCACAACATGCCGGGACACAACCCCCATGGTGGGGGTTCTAATTATGCAAAGCAAAGCAATACATTTTAGAATTCACCATTATTTTACATGAGTGACAATGTTTGTCCAAAACTTGCCCCTCTGTCCCCCCTTTTGTTTGATATAATGTTTGTCCAAAAACACTGGGATGACAGAGCGATCATTTGCACTAGAAAATGTATCTTTGCAGTCTTCCCAACTTGACTGATACCCTTTGAGTTCCTCCAAGTGAAGAAGGAAGAAACTCACAAATTAGATTGTATTTCCTTCTCTAAATAGCTTTGCAGAGATTTAATGGCCACCCGGCAACACTGCCTTTCCTGCCAACGCCATCTTGAATTCCAGGGTATGTGCTTTTGCTTCTGTTTTTTTCAGTTTTTTTCGTTTTTCAAACAACATCACCCCCTGTGTCATATATTGCATAACAAACAACCAAGCGGATGCAATATCAGGCCATACTGATAGAAGGCTAAATAAAATGACACAGCACAATATTATACAACGTGAAATTAAAAAATGGAAAATAATATATTATGATAGTGTGCTAACATGTCAAACTATAATAGGAAAAGAAAATAATATAATAAAGTAATACATCGTGCAAAGTACAGCTGTACCAATACTGTGTTTTTTGCCTCGCACTCATAGAGAATAGCAAACACAGTTATGGGGCAAGCCCAGTAACCGCGGGAGCCTTGGTATAGGCGATTACCGCCGGGCAAATACTTGAAAGGTTATCGACTGAAACTGCCGCTACCATTTAACAATTGGCGTCCCAAACGTGGGGCCCATCAGCGACACGTGGATCCAGTGGGAGAGGTCCCGAAGACAGAGTGAACGACTGCAACGATCGGGAGAGCTCCTGCCCAATAGACCCTCGTCTGGCAGCCGATCATCCGAACTTCACTGGTTCCGAGCAGACCTCTCTCGAGTGATCTACGGTCCTGACTGGGAACCATCAGGAGTGCCGCGGCAAATACGGAGAGTAGAGGACGATCGGGCGCTGGAGGCGGAAGACGAGAAACTGTCCACGCGGTCCGGGTAAGGTCGTGATACACGACAAATTGCGAAATAATTGATTGATTGTCCGAAGCTTTTTGAATACTAGTATTGCTCATTGATTGTGCTCATTGATTGTTCTCTTTGAGATATTCGCTGTCTACAAACGGGGAGGAGTAGAAATACTCTCTCTCTCTCCCTTTGCAGATAGTGAAGGGTAGGTAACGCAGACTTTTGTCCCCGTTGAAACCCGTCGTGCCTATCTTTATCTCCCCACTGATTGATTGTCCGAACATTGATTGTTTTGAAGAATAGTGCTCTTTGAGATATTCTCTGTTTGCAAATAACGTAGAATAGAAATATTCTGTCTAGTCTTTGCAAATAGTGAAGGGTAGGTAATGCTGACTTTTGTCCCCGTTGAAACCCGTCATGCCTATCTTTATCTCCCATTGATTGATTGATTGATTGATTGTCCGAACACTAGTTGTTCGATATTGGTTCTTTGGAGGTATTCTCTGCTTACAAATAACGAAGAATAGAGATATTCTGTCTAGTCTTTGCAAGCAGTGAAAAGATAGGTAGTGCTGACTTTTGTCCCCGTTGAAACCCGTCATGCCTATCTTCTCCCCACTGATTGGTAGTTGGTTCTGCCCGGACCGCTTATTAGAGGTGAACCATCCGGCTCCACTGGAGGGCACCCCTAATAAGGACATGTTCACTAAATATGGATTAGTCGCCGTAGCTTATACTAAGCTATGGCATAAATATACAAAGAAGGACCCCGAGAGTCAGTGGCCACTGATGGGATCCTTCGACGACCATAAGATAGAAGTGCTAGAAATAGCCCTGCGTAGCAATAAGACCACGCCTACTATGCTTGACAGTATTGGCATGTGGCGCAAAGAAGCAACGCAACGGAAAAAGAGGGAAGAAGTAAAAGCAGAAAAGGAATTACGAAAGGCAGCTCACCTTGCCGCTAGAAAGTTAGAAGAAGAAATAAAGGAGAGAAGGGAAACTAAACTAAGACAGGAGCCCGAAACATCAGGCCAGTACGCTGTTAGGACCCCTTCATTGCTCTACCCTGAGTTGTCCTCCAAGCAGCGAACGAATGACGAATTACTGTTAGGTCCCCCGATCATTTACATGCCCCCTCCATATGCACCCTCCCAGTCAGTAGTGCAACACCCACAACCCCCGAACACGAGCGAAAGCAGTACAGGGGCCTCGGTCCTCACGGCCTCCGCGCCGGCCGAGCCTCCTGTGTTGAACACAACGTCGGCTATAACGTTAGACGACCCAGAGATGAGAAAGAAAGAGTCCACCAGAATGAATCGATTAACGAAGGATGAACGAGCAGGAATTGATAAGATAGTAGGGACACTGGTGGAGCGAAAGGAAAGTGAGGAGTATATAACAGACGTGTATAACTCGTATGCCGACAGCCGCAGACGACACTTTGTCGTACGGCTCTGTTATCACGCCCTGAATGCATATGAGGATAGATACCACGATAAAGGTCCCGAAGGCTTAGCGGCCCTATATAGGAAGGTAGACATCGGAGAAGAAAGAGAGGGCGACGTGACGAACCTCTTTACTCGTACACTCGAGGTCTACCGACACCTTAGAGAACATAGGCAGACCACCAAAGCAGAAACCCCCATAGCGACTAAGCCCCAGGAAGGAAGGGCTGAGGCCATGATGCCCATCAAAGAAGCTGCCCCCTACTGGGTCCCCCCACGAGGTCAGGGAACGCATGACGACATCAACCACCAAGATGCGAAGGGGAGGGTTGTATATAACTGGGTCTACCAGCCGTGGGACCGGCAAGATATTTTGACCTTTAGAAAAACTCTACCCGACTTGAGAAAGAACCCGACTGCCTTCTACACTGAACTGGGTACAGCCTTAGGTTCTACGATTATGACTTTAGCAGATATCGACTTGTTCTTTGGGCTATGTCTGCCGGCTGATGTGTGGAAACAAATCCGGAAAGTTGACCACGCTGAGCCGTTCGGATATACCTGGGTACAACTCGATACCATAGATAAGCAGCGAGAACCAGGACAGAAACCCCCAAAAGCCATATTAGAGCTCCCAGACAAGATTGTACTAAAACTGAAGACTCTAATCCCAGAAAGAAAGGTAGACTTGTCGATAGTAACGGCTTGCCGCCAGAAACCCCAGGAGGATGTGTCTGAATACTTCTCCCGATTCGAGACTGTGTTTTCCGATTACAGTGGCCAAGACATGACCACCGCAACCGGACATCACCTCTTTGTCCAGAATTATGTGAAGGGTCTGTCACAAGAAATTTCCCAGAAACTACAGACCAGCGAGAGTAGTTGGGCAGCCTCCAAACCCGCAGCAATTCTCCAGATGGCCCAATACTACAAAAATCAGAAAAAACGAGAACGATAGGGCATCAGAGAAGAAGAAAAAGGAACTGAAGGAGAGGGTAATGATAGCGCAGTTGCAAGGGGTGACCATAGGAAGGGAACCCCCGAAAGAGAATTACCACCCAACCGCCCCTAGAAAGCTACCCCCTAGAGACCATACACCTGCACCCTACAAAGGACGGAGAGACTTAGATGGGAACCAATGTGCGTTCTGTAGAGGGTTCGGACACTGGAAATCCCAGTGCCCGGTCCTTCTGGAACTAAACAAAAATAGGGATCCCAGAGACACAGCATATGACCCCAGAAACAGAGGACAGGGACGAGGGCACACGAACGACGCAACCAATGTCAGGCCAGGCAAACCAAACACCTTTGATCGCCCCCGACAAAACCAGTGTCAGCAGTCCGACTACGAAAGCACCCATGACTTCGCATAGGACCGCCAGGGGCAAGGGAGGGATCCAGTCGAACTCCGTGTTGACCAGCAAGGCCCTTACGTCACTGCTAAGGTCTTGGGCACAAAATCTCCATTCCTGGTAGACACTGGGGCGACACGTAGTGCGTTATCCAAACGACTGATCCCTAGGGCACCCTTGTCTGGCTCACATGTAACCTCAATAGGCTTCGATGGAACGCCCTCCACTAACCCCTTATCAGCACCAATCTCCTTTGACTTAGAAGATAACACCACTGACACAACCTTTCTGCTCTCCTCCAACACCCCCGATGCTATTATGGGACTTGATTTGCTAAAACATTTTCGAGCTACCATCAGATGCTCCCCAGACGGAGTTCGAGTCATCCTACACGATAACCCAGATCTGTCCAGACCCTGTCACACACGGCGTATGCTCTCTATAACCGATGCTGACATGTCCCTACTCGACACATTACCTTCACATCTATGGGCTAAAACCGACTCAGATGTAGGGCGCATGGTGATTGACCCAGTACATATAACCGTCCGACCAGACGCAGTACTCCCAAATCTTCCACAGTATCGGATATCACCCGAAGGCGAGAAGGCATTGGTGGAAATCATCGAGTCCCTAGTCGAGGCAGGAGTGGTAGAAGAAGTAGTCAGTAATGTTTGCAACAGCCCTATCCTACCCATTGTAAAGAAGCAAGGCGAGGGAGATGAGAAAGCCTACCGTTTCATTGTTGATTTGCGAGAGGTTAACAAAGTAGTCGTACCCCAGTACCCCGTGGTCTCAGACATCACCACCATCCTCACCCTGATTCCATCCACTGCCACCACCTTTACTGTTATTGATCTCAAAAACGCATTCTTCTCCATCCCCATCCACCCAGACAGCCGTTACCTCTTCGGCTTCACCCTAAAAGCCCGTTCATACAGATTCTGTAGGGCACCCCAAGGCTACACTGAGAGTCCCAGCATTTATAGCCAAGCCCTCAAGAGACAGCTAGATGCAGTCCAACTACCCGATGGAGTGGTGTTGATACAGTACGTCGATGACATTCTTTTGGCGGCCGACACCACTCCACTTGCCGTCACAGCCACCATTCACCTCCTCCGCTTCCTTGCGGAGAACGGTCACAAGGTCTCCAGAAAGAAATTGCAATTCTGCCAGCCCCAAGTAACGCATCTAGGCCACCTACTATCCAAGGACGGGAGGAAACTTACCCCTGACCGAATTCAGACCATCCTAGAAACCCCTGTTCCCAAAACTCAGAAGCAAGTGCGGTCCCTAGTAGGCCTCACCTCCTTTTGTCGACAGTGGTTGCCAAACTTCAGTCTCATCGTAAAACCTCTGCTTTCCCTGCTGGCTAAAGATGTCCCCTTCCCCCTCCCCTGGACACCCGAATGTCAATCCTCCTTCAAAGAATTACGAGATGCCCTCTGTTCGGCCCCAGTCCTAGGAACCCCAGACTACACTAAACCTTTCTCCCTCTACACCCACGAAAGGGAGGGATGTGCGTTGTCTGTCCTAACCCAGTCCATAGGCCCTAAACAACGCCCTTGTGCCTACTTCTCTGCCACTCTTGACCCTGTAGCCAGAGCTTTGCCCGCATGCCTTCGAGCAGTAGCCACCGCGGCTATCTCTATCCGGCAAAGCGAGGGGATCGTACTCTCAAACCCCCTCACGGTACTGGTACCCCATGTGGTTGACACCCTCCTGAACCAGACCAAGACTCAACACCTGACTAGCGCACGACTGACCGGTTACGAACTGACTCTGCTTGCCCCCCACATCACATTGAAACGATGCACCACTCTGAATCCAGCTACCCTACTACCTCTCCCTGACACTGATCCCAATGCGTCCCCTATACACGACTGTGTGACCCTCACCGACGAACAGACCAAGAGTAGGGTCGACCTCCGAGATACTGCCTTCCCGGACCCTGACGGAGAACTGTGGGTGGATGGCTCATGCATCAAGCTCCCCGATGGCACCACCTCAGCTGCCTATGCAGTCACCACAGCCCGAACAGTTGTTGAGACAGCCCGCATCACACAGCGATCCGCACAGGCGGCGGAACTAATCGCTCTCACACGAGCCTGCATCCTGGCAGCAGGGACAACCGCAAACATCTACACAGACAGTCAGTACGCCTTCGGGGTAGTTCACCACTTTGGGCTCTTATGGAAAGAGAGGGGATTCTTGACTTCTCATGGCACACCCATCCTGCATGGAGATCTAGTCTCTGCCCTGACCGAAGCGGTCCTCCTCCCCACACGGCTGGCTGTGATCAAATGCCAAGCACACAAGAAAGTGACAGACATTATAGGACAGGGAAATGCACTAGCTGACATTACTGCCCGAACCACAGCGGAGAATAGGTCCATGACCCGTATGTACGTGACCAGGTCACAAGCTGAGAAGTGGAAGGATACTGGGGAAACGATTAGGGACATCTAATTAGCGAGTACACCACACGAGTTAGCTGAATGGGCACGGGTGGGATTGAAGGACGATGATGGTTGCTGGCGGACTAAGGACTCGAACAAATGGTTGCTACCAGACTCATACCTGATCCCCATGCTGACCATGGCACACTCCCCCGCACATATAGGGTCTGCCCCCATGATCGAACTCGTCTCCAAAGTCTGGCACAACGACAAGATCCCAGACTCGGCCAAACGTCTGGTCCAACAATGCCTAGTATGCCTCCAACACAACCCTGGGAAAGGAACTGCTGTACCCCGGGGAGGGTTCGGGGTCCCCAATCACCCTTTTGAAGTCCTACAAATGGACTATGTCCAGTTAGAAAGGTGCCAAGGTTTGAAGTACGTACTTGTCGTTGTGTGTACCTTCAGCAAGTGGGTGGAAGCCTACCCAACCCACGACAACACCGCTATGACTACTGCAAAAGTACTATTGAAGGAATTCTTCCCCCGATACGGCCTTTGTCGAATTTTGTGGAGCGACAACGGCCCCCACTTCGTAGCCGAAGTTATCCAACTCATCTTAAAGGGGTTGGGTGTAAAACAGAAATTCCATGCGGTCTTCCATCCCCAATCCGCAGGCCTGGTTGAGCGTCACAATGCCACATTGAAGCTTAAGATAGCAAAAATAGTCGCCACCACAGGACTAAGATGGCCAGACGCTCTCCCACTAGCATTGCTATCAATGCGTTCCACCCCCACCAAACACCACTTAACCCCCTACGAGGTCGTCTTTGGGCGGCCCATGAACCTTTGGACTGCACCAAAACCAACATCCATCCACGACATCCCGGACGTCCTCATGTCTGACTATTTGTATAACCTAACTACGACGTTGTCTGTTATCCATCAGCAGGTGCTGCACGCCATTCCCGATGTTTCCAGGGGCCCGGGACACAACATCCAACCCGGTGATTTCGTCTTAGTGCGTAACTTCCAGCGCACCAAGAGTCTGGAGCCCCGGTGGACGGGCCCCCTGCAAGTCCTGATCACCACCCGAACAGCTCTTCGAGTGGAGGGGAAACGCAATTGGCTGCATGCACACCACTGCAAGAAGGTATCACCGACCCTGACAACCACGGACAACATCACCGCCCAAGAAGAACTACGGGACAAAGACCGACCATCCCTGAGCCGCTGCCCAGATACAGAGACACTCGAGTTAGTAAGATATCCTGATCCCACCGTGCCATCCAAGGAAGGGTATAACTTGCGACGAAAGGAGAGAACTTCGGCTAAGCAGACCACAGGCTAAGTAGAAATCTCAGAGCGGTAGCCTAGTCCCCTCAAAGGCCACCGGGAGAGAAACTAAGCGAAGTCTGTGGTTCTGCCCGCTACCGAGTCTCTTGAAGGTGATGGAAGCGCCCGACATGAAGATGATGGAAGCAACCGGACGTCCGAAGATCCACTACAAAAACCCAAAGACTGACCGAATGCACAACTTCAAGACTATCGCACTTTTCATTACCCTTCTCTTTTGCCTTCTCCTCGTGGTCACCTTCTGGATCATGGAGGAGGGCACACCCGCTCATAAGATATTGCTGACCACCGTTCAACCTACCACCACGAAAGAACACCATCTGATCTCACTTTCACCCCAACTCCGAGAAAGGCGTAAGGAGTTCTGGAATAACTCTTTTGTGCAGTTGCTCCACCAACACAATCTTGCTGCCAACGCCACCAATTGCTGGATCTGTGGATTGCTGCCACATGCCACTGGACACTCTATCCCTTTCATCCCTTCACCTTTTTCTGTCCATGGTTCCTGCCTCGCCTGGCTAATCCTCCTGCAAGAAAGCTACAAGGACAATGCAACTTCCGGCAGAACCATGTCACACTTCTACCATGGGTTCTGGCTGAACAAAACTGGAAAAACTTCTGCCCTCTTCTGCCCTCTGAGATCGAACACTTCCTTTCACATGGACATCCCTGCCAAAGAACGAGTTGAAATGCAGGTGTTCAACAACCCAGCCAGACCCACCTTCTCTTACCTCCGGAAACGGACGGCCGCCACCCTAACAGTGGCCCTGTCCGTCATCAACATCACTGGATTTGTGTGCATCGAAGGCCTGGGGACGCAGCTGGTGGGCCACAGCTCCTGCCTCATCACCCAAACATTGGACTCAGTTGACCCACCCTCCTTTGTTGCCTCCCCGAATATGTACTTCGTCTGTGGTACTAAGGCCTACACCTGGCTTCCGAAAGGTTGGGGAGGCACCTGCTACATCGCCTTTGTCCTTCCTCCGACATATGTGGCTCCAGCAAACCACCACCGACAGAAGCGGGCCAAAGACATTGTGCAAGCGGACTCCGCCGGGGCACAGTTCATGGACGCAGTGAAAGGCCTTGTTCCACTCTGGGGTCCAATGGCAAACAGCCGTGCCATCCGCCACTTAACCCAGGCAGTCGAGACGGCGATGAACATTACAGCTGGCGCCCTCACCAACAACACCGCTGAGCTTCAGGTCGTCCGCCTGGTGGCTCTTCAGAACCGCCTCGTTCTAGATGTGGTTCTGGCTGATCGTGGAGGAGCATGCCGCATCATTGGGTCCAGCTGTTGTACCTACGTACCGGATAACTCACCCTCAGTCTACAAAGCAATTGAACACCTCCACAGACTGTCCACAGAGGTCCATCAAGAGCAAGAAGAATGGTCACTGGGGAGTTGGTTTTGGGACACTATTAAAGGTTGGGGATGGAGGCTGTTTTCATTTATCCTCATACCAATCGTGATACTATGTGGATGTTGCTTGGGGATTCAGTGTCTGCCACCTTTGTGTTCGCTTTTTATGAACTGCATCTGCCCTAAGACTTTGGACTTTGAAACAGAGCGAATGAAAGCTCTGAATGAGGTGGAAGTACGGGGTATTATGGGGATAGATCCAAACTAGGCAAGCTGGCGAGATATCTTAAAAGGGAGGACTGTGGAAATTTAGCTTGCAAACTGAACATTATCTGCGCCATCTTGCCTCTCCCCAGTGCCACGCACAGCGAATGCACGGCCGCCATTTTAGGCACCCCACTCTCTCCCCGCTCATTCTCGATCACCAGCGCTTCCCCCTGGCGCTGCGAACATCCCCCCGCGCGCCGGCCACCCCCGCTCTCTCATGCACGGGCCATAAACCCTCTCCTTCAGCGCGACCCTGCTACGGAACCACATCCGACGGACATCCCATACATGGTCATGCCGCACCTTTGATAACCCCCTTCCTCTGCGCCCCATTGTCCGAACTGGTCCCAGGCCATCACCTAGCCCTGCGGATGCAGTTTATTGCCCCTACTGTAAGGGAAACACCCCACATCAAAGGGATTACAGTGGATCAAAGCCCCTACCCCCTGAGACCCGGCCGGTCGCACACACCCCCGGGAATTGGCGGAATTCCCTGCTGCGCGATAGCCATCTCCCACTGCGGGTAGGGTGGGAACCTCTACTGTAACTATGTGTGGGATCGGATCTGAGCCGGGGCTTCAGGGGATGTTCTTTCATGCATCAAGAGAATCTCAAGAATGTACTATGTGTAATAAAGCAATAAACCGGTGTATAAGAGACCAGGTCTCAGAGATGCGGTTAGAGCACCTCGTGACGATACCTTGCTGTCTGATCTGATGTGTTCTGCTCCGACGGAATAAAACTTTGTTTCCTGCCTTCCAGTCTCCGGCGCCTGCCTCTTTCATTGGTAAATTATCGAGTGGTATGAGAGGCGATTACCGCCGGGCAAATACTTGAAAGGTTATCGACTGAAACTGCCGCTACCATTTAACACATGCTGCGTCAAAACCCTGCGCCTGCTTGAAGGATTGACGCAGCATTGTGAAGATAGGTCCCCCTAAAGCATTGCATCGTTCTGCAGTACTGCTCAAAGATCGTGGATGGCGGAATAAGAGATCTCTGGTTTATCAAACCCTTTCAAAATGAAATTATTGAAAATGTTAAACACTACTGATGAATTGGATGAATTGGATAGTAGTTGTGTGTCCTGGCAATTTGGATGTGGTGGCGAGTGTGAAGGTGCGAGTAGTGTGGTTGTGGATGGCAATGAAGGTGATCATGAGAGTGGGCAAATTCAAGAAATGATGACAGTTCTGATTACAGTTCTTTAGTTGGACCTGGACAAGAAGATTGTGAGGCAAGTTCTCTTCAAGATGGTTGTGGAGGAAATGTGGGTGTTTAAGGGAAGGTGTCAGAAAACATGTGCGCTCATGAAGACACAAAGGCTTGTACTGGAATGGACAGGTTAGCTGTTCATAGTTCTACTAGAAACAGGCTTAGAAGAAGAATTGTTTTACTTTCAAGGTTTAACGAGTTTACATTGTATTGTTTTATTTTTATTTGTGTTTTATTTGGTTCCTTCGCTTCTGTTAAAAAGGGAGATGTCGTGTTATCAGTACTGTATTTCTGTGCGTATCTTTAAACAGCTCGTGCATTTTTCTTAACTGAGTGTTTGTGATTGAAGAGGTAACATTGAGTTTAGTTGCCATGGTGCATGCTGTCACTTCGGTTTGCATTTCCTTCGGGGCTGTCTACCGGTACGGGTGCGGCTGCTCCTGTCTATATGACTCTTAATGGGCTCTTCTTGTTCACTACAAGAATTAAAGGATTTGTTCTGTACCTGCTTTCCTGGAGTGGTTCTTTCTCTTTTCCTGGATTCAGCACTTCAGCTATGTAGCCACGAAATTTACTGACACAAAACCATTTAGTGTCAGCTCTTGTGCATCAATTTCACCACAATTTTTTCAGATTTAGATTGTTGCTACCTGACACGTGCAAGTTTAGAAAGGCCGGCAAAGTGTGGAGTTTCAGCTACATATTTTGTCCTTGTGCAGCTAAAACTGAGAGTTTGCAACTTCTTATGTGTATATGTCCATTTAACACTGGGTCTGTGGCAACAGTTATGTATTACAGTGTCAGACAGTGGCATGAGTGCAAGAATGACCACTCTGCTTAAGTGTTCATTTGAAGATTAGGAAAAAGGCTGACATCAAAAGCAAGCAACCTTTGTGCTTAGTTCCTTGAGTGAATTATTTTATGACGAAGAAGAAAAATCATGACAATATGATTATGAGATAAAGGATCTCTAAGATATACATCATTTTAATTTTTGTATTGTTGTATGCGCCTAACATCGACAGTAAAATGTTTGTTGCTTATGAAACTTGATTGTTTTGACAAACAATAGTTTTAAGTTATGGTTTTAATTAAGACATGTATTGTTGAATGGATAGACTGTGATTTTTCTTTTGGTTTGTGTTTACTTGTAAAGACATATAATTGGAACTGCTCAGTTGCTAGTGGCAGTGGTGGCATAGCTACCTACCCCAAACATTTGTTGGGTACCTACTAAATGAACAACCACGGTGATGATCGCATCCAAAGTTTCTGTGTTGACTTACTTGCTACCTATACACGTGAATAGCGTGTTGAAATTGGCATGCGCTCCTCTGTCTTTAGGTCAAGATATCATGTGTATTCAGTCCATGCCTTTAATAAAAAAACTATGCTTACTTAACTGATGATCTACCTACATCCTCGCCAACTTCAACAAGACATTCATATGAATACCCAGAATTTCTCCGGCACTTAAGAACCCTCTTTTAGTAGGTGTGCAGTGGCACTGGGCTAAAAGGGCTAAAGCCTCCCGAATGTGTGACGTAGCCTGGGATGCATATTTGTAGGAGACTATCTCAGGGATAGCCTGGGCTGAATAAGGGTGGGGAAGGAAGCACAGGAGCCAACAATTTATTACCTCCAAGGGAGGCCCTTTCAGCTTCTACTGCTGTTGCCGGGTTTCCTCACAGGTGGGTGTGTGTGTTCATTCAACTCACAACATGCCGGGACACAACCCCCATGGTGGGGGTTCTAATTATGCAAAGCAATACATTTTAGAATTCACCATTATTTTACATGAGTGACAATGTTTGTCCAAAACTTGCCCCTCTGTCCCCCCTTTTGTTTGATATAATGTTTGTCCAAAAACACTGGGATGACAGAGCGATCATTTGCACTAGAAAATGTATCTTTGCAGTCTTCCCAACTTGACTGATACCCTTTGAGTTCCTCCAAGTGAAGAAGGAAGAAACTCACAAATTAGATTGTATTTCCTTCTCTAAATAGCTTTGCAGAGATTTAATGGCCATCCGGCAGCACTGCCTTTCCTGCCAACGCCATCTTGAATTCCAGGGTATGTGCTTTTGCTTCTGTTTTTTTCTGTTTTTTTCGTTTTTCAAACAACATCACCCCCTGTGTCATATATTGCATAACAAACAACCAAGCGGATGCAATATCAGGCCAAACTGATAGAAGGCTAAATAAAATGACACAGCACAATATTATACAACGTGAAATTAAAAAATGGAAAATAATATATTATGATAGTGTGCTAACATGTCAAACTATAATAGGAAAAGAAAATAATGTAATAAAGTAATACATCGTGCAAAGTACAGCTGTACCAATACTGTGTTTTTTGCCTCGCACTCATAGAGAATAGCAAACACAGTTATGGGGCAAGCCCAGTAACCGCGGGAGCCTTGGTATAGATAGAGGGGCGTCATCAACCACAGCTTTAGCAGATACAGTGGGGGTGGGGCTCTTGATGTGCCTCTTCTGTCTGCAGCTCAGCTCATAATTAGGGTGAAAGGGGGGTAGTAAGAGTGTAAGGATGGATAGGTGAAAGGGAGGGAGGATGGATGAGATCAATGGATGAATAGATAAGTGAAAGGGTGAGTGGATGAATGGACGGATGAGTGAAAGGGTGGATGGATGATGAGTGGATGGAAGGATGAGTGAAGGGTAAACGGATGGATGAATGGAGTGGAACACTGGATAGATGGACAGAGTGAAATGGAGATGGGGCATATGGTGGATTGATGGATGAGTTAAAGGATGGATGGATGAATGAAAGGGTGGGTGGATGGATGCGTTAGTAAAAGGATGGATGGATGAGTGAAAGGGTGAATGGATGGAGGGATGGATGGATGGGTCTAAAGGTGTATGGATGAGGGAAAGGATGGACGGCTGAGTGAAAGAGTTGATAGATTGATAAGTTAAAGGTAGGATGGATGGAGGGATTGAAAGGGTGGATGGATGACTTAAAGGATTGATGGATGGATGCATGCTAGAAAGTATGAATGAAAGGGAGATGGATAAGTTTAAAGATGGATGGTTGAGTGAAATGGTGGGTAGATAGATGAATGGATAGGTTTGATGAATAGATTTGAAGACAAATAGGTTTGGATATGTATGGGTGGATGGATGGATGGAATGGTGACAGGCAGAATGATAAGACTGATGGATGACAGAATGTAAAGGTGAAAAGGTGGATATCAGCAGGTCGATGGAAAGATGAAAGGAAGAATGGATAGATACTTGGATGGACGAGACAAGCACGCTCTACTGGGGAGGGTTGCAATGACTTGCTTCACTTGCTTGGTGCCAAAAGAGCTTTGGTTCAAAGTGGGGGGTATTTTTCTTTTCTGGCTTCTCCCTTGCATACCTACATACATAAACACAGCGGTGGCTCTTCCGTTATGGCGGAGGAGTGTCCCCCTCCCCCCGCCAGCAGAGGCAAACGTAAAATAAAATGAAAATAACAGTTTTATGATAATTTAATTTTTGTCAGGAGGCGAGTCTTGGGGATGGGGCCATAAGAAGAATAGTGTAGGAGTGGTGGACACTGCTGTCAGTGCGCATGTTGGTTTTGCCAGTTGTCTTAGGATGGCCAAACCAACATGCACACTGACATCTCTCTACAACCCAGCTGCTCTGCTGGGTGGAGAACAACAGTTGGCACAGGCTTCCAGTCCCCGATGGAGCTCAAAACCAGCCCGCTCCATCCATTCCAAACGCTGCTCTCCTGGGTATTACCTGCATGAGAGCAGCATCTGGATTGGCCGTAGGAGAGTCTGACAGCCTCAGCCTGTGCACAGCAGAAGTGGGGCGTGCTGCAGGCAAGTTCTTTTTTGTTGTTTTTTTAATATTTTTATGGCCCCCCACGTTGTCCCACTTCTTATCCCTGACACTTAGTTTTATGATACTGCAATGAATTTATAATCAACGTCATCATCGATGTTTCAACCCCACCAACAACTCAAAAAAAGTCTTCTTCTGGACAAGAAGGTGTTTCCTACCTTCCACGAAACGTTCTCTGAAGCAGATTGGTAATGCCGACACTCTATATAAAGCAGGCCCGGGCACGGACACCGCTTTTGTGATGCTAGACCCTGAAGTACTTTTTTATACGCTTTCTTAAGTTGCTTTTTTCGTCATGATTTGCTCTTTGTTTGACTTCTATGTGCAATACTCTGTTTTTAATAGTGCTATTTTTTATCCCTTTGCAACATCTCGTTTTGTTGCTGCACTACTGGGTGTTTGACTGCTTTTTTGCATTAGTGTTTGAAAGGGGAATTCATTTTAAAGGATTATGTTTTTGGTGACATTGCACCCTGCACTATACCTGTGGTGGATTGGAGAGGGTTTTTTACCATCCGCCCACCATCTTGGGCCGGTTAGCGATCTAGTGCCTGAAGTACATTGGTAATGCCCGCACTCTACATAAAGCAGGCTGGTTCAAGGCAAGCTTTCTGTGCTCCTCCGCCCTCAGCACCAGCCACGCTGCCTATTTGTACTCTTATTTTCAACGGATTATCTACATGGCAATGAAACTTCTGGCTTTGAGAATTGAGTCATATTTTTCTGTAAGGCCTAATTCTTTGAGTTGTCCCCTTCCTCAGGTTTGTCAGTACTGCCGTGCTACTCTACTGGCACTTGGTACTCCTTGTAAGGTTCCCCCACCTTGCAACCCTCAATGCCCTCTAGGCGGACAGGGGACTTCTGCCCTATTGTTTAATATTGCTGCATAAGAATTCTCTGCATATTTATGAAATGTTACGGGAGGATAATACTGATATGTTTTTTTTATGGAGACCTGGATGCCTGATAGTTTGGTGCCAGATGTTGCGCTCGAAGTTCCAGCTGGTTACACCATATTGCATCTGGAGTGGGGAAAAAAGGTGTCAGGTTCCCTTTCAATCATAAGCACCCACTGAAATGCACCAAATTTGATAGTAAGGAACTTGTGAGTGCAGAATCCATGGGCTTTTGTTTTTCACTTTCTGGTAATAAAAGCCTAGTGAATACTCTCCCAGGAAAATGGACTACTGTGATGCTGAAAGGAAACCACTCTGCAGGACTGCTGCTCTGCTGGACTTCCTCTTACCTGGTTGAGAAGGACTGGACGGGCATCTCTTGAACCAAGAACCTAGAGTGATTCCAAGGGCTAATTGGCTGGCCTCCTCATGTGAAGCCTCAGGGACATAGACTTCCAACACCCTTGCATCTGCCCTTGGACTTTGCCATCTGTTAGTCTACCCTGCCAATTGGTGCCACCCCAGTCCTTGACCCTTGGAAGTGGGCTTAGGGTGTTTACCAGCAGAACCGCCACATCTTCTCTGCTGAGTGGTACACCCTTGAGCCAAACCTAAGCATTTCTTTATCTGAGTGGCACATTCTTGAGCAGAACAATGCATCACCACTGCTGAGTGGACTAGACCCGGCACAGAAGATCTGCATTGCCCTCACAGTCCTAAGAACGACTCATCGCCAGTTGTGTGCCACATCCCAGATGCCTGTACTTTGCATCCCAAGGCCCGTTGTCAGGATTCTCGATTGATGATGCAACAGCACCTCAGATCGCAGCCTCACTGCATCTCAGAACTGATATATCGCTTTGACTGCACAATGCTTCTTTGACTTGAATCCATGACAACGACCCACAACCCGGATTTAAGGTACTTTGTTCAGCGGGCCTAACCTGGTCCATGTAACCAGTCCCTCTCTGTTGTCCTGAACTTGTGACTTTGTCCCAGTCCGGTGCGGCCAGCTATCACTTGAAACTGCTTTGTGCTTTTTTTGGTTCTATTTTACCCGAAAACATTGGAATTCAATATCTCCAGTCTTCCTGATTGGATTTTTTTTAATCATTTTGGTCTTGTTTTATTTATTAAAAATTACACTATTTTTTTTAATTTGGTGTAGGATTTTTGTGTGTGGTATTTGTCAATATTTTACAGTTTAAAATGTAACACAAATACTTAACACATTGCCTTCCAGCTAAAACTGACTGCTATGTGCCAAGCTAACAGATGGTGAGCAAGGGTTAATTTGGGGTTTGCTTGTTCTTTACCCTGACAAGGATTGTGGTTACTCTTTGACCAGGACGTACACCCCAATTAACCAGAAGCCCAATTTCTAACACGTACCAACTCGTAAATGTGGGTAAAAATGTGTGATGGTGCATGTAAAGGAGAAGAATGGGGAAATTTGAAATAAAGGAAAGAATAGTGGGTCATGAGAACTAAGGGGGCTGTCACCAGAGTGCAGAAATAAGGTCAGCATGTATACCATTGAATGAATAAATTATTGAATGAATGCTTGAAAATTTCATAGAATGAATAAAAGAAAGTGGATATTTTAAGCACAAAAATATACAGGCAAAGGATGTCCTTGAACTAATAGAGGAAGCATTGTCAAAATGAGGCATAGAAGAAGGCACCATCAGAATCTAAAGGTTGAAAAGATGAGGGCCAGTTGTTTGCAAAAAGTGGCAGACTGTAGAATGAAGGTGTAATAATGGCAGAGAATTCCAGGCTCTGGCATATCTGACAGAAAAGACACAGTTATCAGTCCAAAACCTCTGTAATCTGGAAATGTCCAGAAGATTGGCTGACAAGGAGTGGAGAGGTCTGGTGCGCTGGTACCAGGTTAAACTATAGTTCACGTATGTTGGGGATGGTAAATATAGAGCTTTATGGCAAAGGTGAAGAGCCTTGAAGACACAGGTTTTTTAAAGAGGGAATATAGTTAAGTCCTTCTAGATGACCCGAAATTCGAGAATGATGTGTAGGACTTAGGATCAACCGTGCGAGAGCATTTTTAAATATTATGGATTCTAGCCAACATATAAGAAGAAATGCCAAGGTATAGGCAATTTCAATAATCCCAGAGAGGGGGTAGGTAGGTACCATGAAGGGGAAGTGCCCAATCAGTAGGTCTAGTTTCTCCTAATTTATCCTGGTTCCCTATGTACCAAACAGCAAGAGTCAGTGAGCATGCGTAAGCAGTCAATGGGGGGTAGAGGCCTCCTGCTAAAGTACACAGTGAAAGGGTAGCAAGCCCGATCTGAAGTGTACAGCCAGGCCATGATGGTGGAAGTCATAGAGAAGCATTCATGGTGGTGAAGGAAACAGACATGAAGAGTCTGGCCTGTTACTGGTGTGTCTGTCACGTGGCATATGGAATCACATTCAGTGGCGTGTCAGTGATTGTCTACAATATTCTTAAAGTTGGCACTTACCCCCACTGGGTGTCATACTGAGCAGTAGGACAGACTGTGTATAGGGTCATGCATGATGGAACTGTTAGCATTTCATACTTGTGGGTTATTTAAAAAAAAATCTAAGTTCTGTTTAATAAAAATGAAGAACATGCAAAGTGAAGGTGACAATTATGGGAGCGGGTGAAGATGTTGCAACCTGACAGACAGCCATTTGAAATTATGTTGTACAATTGTACAAGGTGGTCTAGTACATTTTGACATAAACAATAAAACCTTCACATGATTTGAGGAGTTGTTATTAGTATCATTTATAAAGATAAGAATCTACAATACCATTTGCATTAGTAGCATCTCTAAAATTCTCCACATGGCAACAAGCCCCTTGCACCTTCCCTAGCAAAAATAATAGGTACATAGATGTCGAGGTGGGAGTAAGTCTTGTAATTCCGTGTTGCGTAAACACACAGAATTATCCAAACATTCCATATGATTATGTAGAATTACGTGAGAAGGGAAATTAGGCATTAGTGCTATTTTCTTCCTGCACAAATGCCCTTTTGCAGGCGCGAGGAGGCCTTCTGCGTGCGCCAAGATATATCACTATATCACTAAATGCATCCGAGTAGCAGCATGAGCAGCCGCTTGTGCGCGTTAAATGTGCAATTGTGTTCGGATTTTCCACCTACTTATTCCCAGGAATATAGTTTCCTAGTGCAAAATACAGCCTTGCGTTCAAAATGGACGTGAGGATACATTTTGCGCAAAGAAAATTGCATCTAATGCTACAGAGTACGAACAGTTGCACTCAGCCATTCGTGTGCACTAAGGGCCATATGTAGGTAAATATAATTTACCGATTCTTAAATACCGAACTTTACCGAATCGGTATTTATGAATCGGAAAGTTATATGTAGGTAATCCTTTGGTAATAATTACCGATTCGGTAACATTCGGTATACAAGAATCGGAATTTACCGAATCGGTAAATACTGCGGTGGTATTTACCGAATCGGTAAAATCCGAGGTGGTATTTACCGAATCGGTAAATTCCGAGGTGGTATTTACCGAATCGGTAAATACCGAATCGGTATTTACCGAATCGGAAAAACGAAATCACATGACTGGATGAAACAGCCAATCCAGTGCAACCAAACCCCACCCAGCCAGGAAGTGGCCACACCCAGGCAGGTGCAAACAATCAACAGACTCTGGAGAGGCTGGGAGTGCAGAGGAGAGGCAGGGAGCCAGTGCCTGATTGTGCAGCTCAAAATCACTATGTCCATCCAGGAGACACAGAGAGATGGAGGGGAAAGGAGGAGAAAGCAAAGATTTAGCCCCAAGGAACTCCAGGTACTAGTGGAGGAGGTGGTGAAGCAGCACTAGAAGCTGTTTGGGAGGCAGTCCCTGCAAGTGCCAGAGTCGGAGAAGCGGAATATATGGCTTGGAATCCAGGCGCAGGTCAATGCTGTTGGAGTGACCCCCAAGGACATTGAGGTACTTAAAAAGCGCTGGTACGACCTGAGGATCGTCACAAAGAGGAAGATGGGGGAACTGCAGAAGGAGGCCAGCCGGACAGGAGGTGGGAGTAACAGGGCACCTGCCCTTACCGAACTGGAGGAGCTGGTGCAGTCCACAATAGAGCACGAGAGTGTTGTGGGGCTTGGGGATGCCGACAGCTCTGCCAGAGCCGCCACCCAACAAGGTAAGACGAATGCACAGCAATGTAGCCCCCCCTACTCCTATCCCACATCCCCCATTGTGAAATGAGTATCCCACTCCAGTCCATGTGTTAGTGCAGACTGGCAATGCATTATGGGAGATGTAGTCAGGGAATCCCCAACCATGAACTGAATAGCACAGAACAACAAGGCATGGTACACACGTTAGCCAAAAGCAGGCAGAGGACAATGTGAGAGTGTTTCAGAAATGTATTGTGATGCTTGCAATGCAGGCCTTCAGGTACACTGAGCTGATGTTGCATTTCTGTCCACAGATGTAACATCGCGCAGGACTGCAACAGGAGAGAGGGCACACCGGCAAGACAGTACAGGGCTGGCCAGCACAAGTTCTGCCCAGATATCATTGCCACAGCCAGCATCACCACTACCACAGCCAGCATCACCACTACCACAGCCAGCATCACCACTCATGCTTGAGTCACCGGCCACATCACCGCCTGCATTTGTGAGGTCGAGGAGGCGTGCAGCTGCCAGGTTGCGAGTGTTGGAGACCTCATCTGACGACAGCAGGGGCCCGGATCCAAACACCATGCCCCAGGATGGGAGCCATGCCACTGTGCCCTCCACCTCAGAGGGATCACACACGGGTGCCAGACAGCGCCGCAGGTCGCGGGTGCAGAGTCCACCAGCACACGTTGACAGCCATGGGGTGTTCTCGGGGCTCGAGGGCAACATGCTGAAAATCCAGCACCTACAAACAAAGGCAGTGATGCCAGTTCAGCGGCAAATGCGGGGACTGAAGTCCACTTTTGACAACATGGACAGGGGCATCAGCGCTATGGCGGTGGGGATGAGTGACATGGCAGCGGGCATGCGGGACATGTCCTAGTCCATCAAGCTGTTGTGCAGCAAATATGATGCAGACAGAGCTGCACGGCGCCGGGAACGGCAGAGGAGAGAAAGTCACACCATGGCACTCAACCGGCTGGCAACTGCCACGTCACTACTCTGCAGGCGCTCAGTGGCTATGCAGGAGGGCCTGACACACTGCAGCAGCGACGTTTCTAGGGGGATGGTGCAGGTCACCAGTGCACTGGAAGTGCTATTGACAAGCCAGGCGGCCACAACTGGTGCTGGGGATGCTGCGGAAAGCATCAAAACCAGCAGCAGGAGCAGCATAACCCCCCCGGTCCCAGATACACGCAGGAGCAGCAGGCGGCATGTGGCTGCCACTAGTGAGGAGGCACAATCCGTGGCATCCCACACTGTAGCGCGTGGCCGAAAACAGTAATGCTGCACGGCATAGCCTAAGACAATTGGGTGACGTAACCCTGGACGTGCTAGCAGTCATTACGAAATGTTGCCAGAATGGCATTTTCTTGGTGTTGTGGCGTAGTGCCGCATTATTAAACTACGTCATGACATCCAACAACTGGCTGTGTCCCCTTACTTACTCAGAAATAGTTGCATGTGATCTCTGCCCGTCTCTCTCTCCCATCTGTTGCTGTTGGCACTCCAGCTGCGTTGGCCTCTGGCTGACCTGACTCATCCTCATTGTCCTCAAAATATGTTAGTTCCACCTCTGTACCTCTCTTCGTGGCAAGGTTGTCCAGCATTGCACAAGTGGCAATGATCTTGCAACAGATGATGGGTGTGTACTGGCGTGCGCCTCCGCTCTTGTGGAGGCAGCGGAACCTGCTTTTCAATAGTCCAAACGTGCGCTCCACCACATTGCGTGTAGATTTGTGTGCCACGTTATATCGTCTCTCACTCTGGGTTGATGGGTGTAGGTAGGGAGTGAGGATGAATGACCGCACGGCATATGCACTGTCGCCTAGGTGAGTAAAAGGGAACCATCAGTCACATGCCTCAATACACTATGATTTGCAAGTATCATGGGGCGTCACTGTTACTTACCTAGCAGGTATCCTTCTCCAAATTCTCCGGCAAGCAGTCGTGTGTAGATCCCACTGTTCTGGAAGATGTAGGAGTCGTGGGTGCTCCCAGGAAACTTCGCAACAATATCAGTGATGATGTTCCCTGCATCGCAGATTACCTGCACATTGATGGAGTGGGTGGACTTTCTGTTCCTGTAGATGTGCTCAGTGGCAGCTGTTGGGCAGATAGGGATGTGTGTGCCATCAATACAGCCAATGACATGGGGGAACTGTGCCATGTGATAAAAGTCAGTTTTAGTTTTCTGCAGTTCAGCCTGTGTGTTTGGGAAGCTGATGTAGTGGTGCATTCTCTGCATCATGGCATCCAGGAACTTCCTGAAGAAACGGGACAGGCAACTCTGGGATACACTGCCCACAGCAGCTATCACCCCCTGGTAACTGCCAGATGCAAGTAGATGTAGGCTGCAGAGCACCTGCACATGTGGTGGTATGGCATGTGCCCTTCTTGTTGGCTGGTCCAGGAGTGGGTGCAGGTCCCTTATCAGGTCCATGATGGTTTGTGGGTGTAGCCTGTACCTTTCATGTATCTCTGCGTCAGTCTGTTGAAAGAGTGTGATGCGCTGTCTGTAGATGCGTTCCTCCCGTCTCCAAATCCTCAGACCTGCTGCCTGTAGAGGTAGGCGCCTTGCAATGACATACAGAGCGGCCATGTTGTCCACGCTGTTGCATTTTGGGATTGCTTATATGCACTGTTGATGCTTACCACCTGCTTTCAATCTGTGTTAATTACCGACTCTTAATTACCGAACTTCATGAATTTCTTAATTTCCGAATTTACCTACATGTCTTTTTCCGTTTTACCACTTCATATTTACCACTTCATATTTACCACTTCATATTTACCGAATCGGAAAATATGTATTTGGTAAATAAGAATCGGTATTTTAGAAATCGGTAAATATGAATCGGTATTTACCGCTTCATATTTACCGAAAATTGGTTTTTGGCCTCCTACATCTCACTTGACTAAATACCGGTCGGTAACGGGATATTTACCGAAATTCGGCCGTTACCGACCGGTATTTAGCTACCTACATATGGCCCTAGATGTGCTCTTGTGCTAAGAATATTTTCACCCAAATTACTCTAAAAAACGCAAGTGGGAGTAAACGAGTTGTCAGTAATTCTGAATTAAAGAGTAACATTTAATTATCAAAATTGATTAGATTACGCTGGCGAAGTTGAAATTTTGCCGAGGTCAAGAAAGATAGGAGCAACAGGAGAAGAAGCACAAGGTATATCAAATAGAAAGGGTACAAACCAATTATGAAAAACTATTTCTTTAGTAGAACAGGTACAACTGCAAGCAACAGTGGAAATGTTTTTCTTGCTCATAACAGGCACAGATGGGGCATGAACAGTGTAAGCTTTTCTTCCATGTAGAACAGGTGCAACCAAGGTGGCAGCAGTGCAAGCTTCCCTCCATTATAGCATAGTTGTTGTCTGGGAAACATCAAATAAGGCATAACAACAAAAGGGCAACAGAGACGTGTTTATCTGTGCCTAAATTGTTATCTTCATTTTATATATGGTTTTGTCAAGTTAAAGACCGGATTGGTTGTAAATTATTTGGATGTACTTGAACCGCCTTGCCTTTCCGTTTCTTCCACACAATCACTCAATTCTCCCTGAGCACTCACTCCTTCCCCTCCTCCCCCTTGTTCTGAGCACCGTTGCATACTAATATTGATTAATTTCGTATTCATATGTTTGGGTTGTTTCTTTTTCTGTGATGCGATATTAAATCACAGTAAATCCTTATTCTGTGCTGTGACGTTCTGAATTATTTTCTGGTTTTGAATTCAGCTCTATGTACATAAATGTATAAACAGCCACTGTGACCATTTTTCTTGTACCAATAACTACAGATTAGACATACCTACGCACGTTTTGTGTATATCTTTGCATGTTTGGTATTTCTAAAGTGCAAACCGGGGCTGGCTAACACTTTACAGGGCATGAACCCAAGTGAGGATGCATAGGTGGAGGGGACCGAGGAATTCGGTAGACCTACAGGGAAGGGGTGAGAAGCTGGACTTGAAGAGGTCATTGGTCCTGTTCTGGTATTAGAGGGGATGTTACAGAGAGATCCCGGGGGTATAGTCCGAGATGTTTTCTCCTTTTTGTAGTGTTTAGGGCATATTATCAAGCCAGGCGATAAAATTATCGCCGCTTTAGCGACAGAAAACTGTCGCTAAAACAGCGATAATGTGCTTGATTATATGCTCTATGGAATTCCAATTGAAGCTCATGTTAGATGTGAAGGACATCTAACATGGGCTTCAATTGGAATCAAGCCCATTATCGCTGTTTTAGCGGCAATTTTCTGCCGCTAAAGCGGCGATAATTTTATTGCCTAGCTTGATAATATGCCCCTTGGTTTCTAATCGAGAGATGTTGGAGGCCCTTGTCTAGCATCGATCTCCAGATATTGTTATTTTGTTAGCTACTCAAACATGGGTCTTATCAATTATGCACTGATCTTTAAGATAATCCAGGCTTTCAGGTAATGGGGATTCAATATAAATCCTGTAGAGCGAAGATGGTATGATTGGTGAGACCATTGTTTTCTTCAGCCCCTTAATGAGCTGGGCTGCTTCTTGAACGGTGCCTTTCAGGGGAAGGAGGGAGGTCTGTCGGATGCCGTTTAGCAGGGCATTACCTCCAGCTAGATGGGCTAGAACTATGGGACAATTGTACTAAGCATTTAACAAAGGCAAGCGCTCCAATTTGTCATTGCAACCATTCAAATACCTTTTACTATCTACTAACCTCATTTTGGGAGACAGAAACGTTGTTTCCAATCCTAAAATGGGATTACAAATGAATACCGATTTGGTGTCTGGAAGAAGCATCTTGTAGGCATTCCTTCAATATACAGACTCCTTATTTTATTCAGCAATGTTTTCTGGCCAAAATCTGTTTGTAAAACCTTGATATTTTATTAACACCTCAAAGGAGGCAGTAAAGCATTTGTAACAAGCATTGGCATAGCCAATAGGTCTTGCTTTTGGGACCTTATAAGTGTTTAGCCATGCAACAGTTGCATAACTAAATACTTATAAGGTCCCAAAAGCGAGACCAATTGGCTATGCCAATGCTTGTTTCTGTTTATTACTGCTCTGTAGTAATGGCGGCGCATGGGTGCCACCATTACTACATAGAAGTAATAAACAGGAAAAAAAGCAAAGAGAACATCAAAGCAGCCGTGCTGGCGCGAAAGTGCGGCGCGCGCGCCCGCGCACATGCACTGTAACTCTAGGCTACAGTGGAAGCACTTCTTTGAGCCCTCACAAAAAGTCTTGCCAGACCAGCGCATGCGCTGGGTCTGGCGAGACCTAAAAACCAAGAGTACCCTTTGGGAATCTTTCCTCTTTGTGAATGTAAAAGAAAGATTGTTGAAGAGTAGGCAGTAATGCAAGAGACCACGACCAACGCTTAAGCAAAGAAAAAAGTAACTTTTCTTTTTAAATGCAATTCTTGTTTCCTTTATGAATAATTGGTTGTATTAAAAAAAAAGTTTGCTTTATTGAAAAGCAATCACAAACATGGTGGACTGCTAACCCCAGCATCTCAACATTCATTTGATGGCCTCAATCACAGAGAGTCACAGTTTCTGACCTACTTCATTAACATTCATGAGGTTGGTCAGATTCTGACCCACTACAATTCTGAATTTTAAGAAACAACTTATCAGTACATAGGTCGTTTCTTAAAATTCTTTACATTTCACGAAATACTGCTCGCAATTGTGACCAGTATTTTGTGACCAGTCAATAGTACATCCAGTCCTATGGTTGAACTATCCTTCTGAAGACATTCCTTTTTTCAGAAGAGCTGGAACAAGGCAGTTTTGGGTTTCATGGCAATTTGTTCTTTGAGAGGTTGGAGTCCAGGCTGAATCCAAGGGGTTTGGCTTATTCTGCAAGTTGTGGTGATAAGCTTGTTAGGTTTACATTTGAGAGTCTTGAGTTAATAAAGAATGTTTGTATTGTTGGCAATGAGGTGGACTTCAGTCTACATAGGATTTAGCATTGGGTACTTTATTGACTTACAGGTCTTGAGGCGTTCAGGGTTTGAATCTCTGCATGCTGTTGTGTTAGGAGATTTTGAAATAGAGTTGGGCATCCTCAGCATACTGGTGAATGTTGATGTCACTGTCTGCAAGGATGGCCCATTAGGAATATATAGAAGAATAGCACTCGTTACAGTGCATGCATTCTCTACGCATGCCATTACAATGCAAGTCGTTACAATGACGCGTTGTTACATCGCATGCCATTACAACGCAAGTCGTTATAACGACTTGCTGTGGGGGGGCGCTGGAGTTTGGAATAGTATAATTTACTATTCCAACTCCAGTGTATGCAACAATTGGGAAGGTTTTTGATTTAACATACAACAAATCCAACATCTTTGGCCACCTACAGGAAGTCGTTGTAACAACTTGCGTTGTAATGGCATGTGATGTAACAATGCGTCGTTGAACGACTTGCGTTGTAATGGCATGCGATCTATTTGAAAATGAAGGGCGATAGGATGGAACCCTGGGGAACTCACATATGATGGGGAGAGTCAGTGATCTTATACTCCCTATCTGAAGGAGTTGCTATCAGTGGGTGAGGCAGGAATTGAACCATTGTAGGATTATGCCAGTGAAACCCATACAAGCAAAGTGGTTGAAAAGGACCAGGATGCCATTTATGTCATTGAGGTCACTTTTGTCATTGTGGAAGAGGGGAACCTTGACTGCTTGGAGCATTGATGTTTGAATTCTGTAAATGAGTCTGGACTCCAAATGATCATCTTGAAGTAGATTTATTCATTCTGATGAGCTTTAGAGACTTGGAATAGACTGTCTTTGATTATTTTCCAACAAAAGGGAGGTGAAATATAGGATGGACTTTGGCACGGCTAGGTGGATCTACTGTAGAGTTTTTCAGCAGAGGGATGATCTGTCCGGTCTTGAGGCTGTTAGAAAGGCACCCTGCGTTAGTATGGCATTGACTGTGGAGAAGCGATGTAAAGGCATCTTCTTGCAGATACTTGTTGTTGGAGAAAGGATGAATGTCATCTTGGTAGGAGGTGGTTTTCAGTGACTTCAGAATATTGTGAGTCTGTGTGGGAGATAGTGTTACAGGATGACTAGAAAGTGGTACGACAGGTGGGTATAAGTGATGATGTGGATGAAAATGATGAATGGGTGATCTTAGAATTGAATTTGTTGATTTTCTCCTTGAAGAGGATAGTATTCCATCTAACACAGAAGCTGATGGTAGGAATGCTTGCATTAAGTCTAACCACTGGTATTCTCTTGGGGTAGCATTCCAACCCACTATTCTTTTGCCCGGCATGCCACCTTAAATTAGACCCAGCCATATTTCAGTCTTGGTCCTGCTTCAATATGAACTGTCCAGCTTGAACTTTGAAGCCAAGTCCTCTCTAAACTGGGACACAAGAAATCCAGACCAGTTTTGAATTCCATTTGACAGCTGATTGTGGGTTCCTGGATGGAGCTGGTACACTGTTTGATGGTCTTAGAGAGGGATTTGCATCTGTTGGTTGCTCTATTGATGGTGGCTTTAACTGTGGTGATGATGAAATGATGGTGGAGTGGAGTGCTTTCAGAAGGGTAAGGTCCTACTGGTTTTGTGATCTTCTGATCTTATGCATTTTTCCCCAGGTCTTTGTATGACACACTTGTTTTGGATAAGTTCTTGGGTGTACTACAGTGGTGATGGCATAGGCTTGAAGGCACACATTTGCGGAGGAGCTTTGCATTCTATGTGGTTCTGCGAAGTGGTGTTGTAACTGTTGAGAAGGGTGTTGACATCTATTGATGGCTGGAAGTATCTTAGTAGGTTGATTAGTTATTCTTGGGGTTCTTCTAGATGGATGCTCTTAAACAAATGATGGTAACTTTCCTCTTTTTCTGCTGCTTTTCATGTGAGTGATTGGCATGTGTGGTGGTGAAGGGGACAGGCAGAGATTCTCAATTGGATTTGCAAAGAATATTTAAGGCTCAGAGGAAAGTAGGATAGGACTATTGGATTGAGGTGATGAGTCCTGATATTTGATTGTAGAGGTGATGTATGGAGCATGTTTTGTAGACTGTGGGAGGAAAGTGCAGGGGAGGAGCTAAAAGACTGAGTGACTTGTGTATGACTGTGGATGAAGCTTTCCTCACAGAACAGATACTCATTGGCAGCAAGTAAATATGCTTCTCTTGCTTGCAGAGGGTTGTAGAAGTACAAACCACTTTATAACACACACAGAATGGCAGCTGATGTGCAAGCTTTTATTGCTCACAGAACCTGTACCGCTCACCGTATTGGCTACACATAGCTCTCTGGAACAGGTGCTAAATCCACTTAAATGGGATTATGGGTGATTAATTGAGTAGATGAAGTGTCACTACCATTCTGACTTAGGTGGGATTCCACTTTGATACACATGCAATCACACTCTTTCTTTCCTGTTTTTACAGAAAATACTTTTTGAGAGGCTTCTGTTATATCCTGAAAGTCCCACTGATGTCACACCGATCCATGCTGTCACCACTGCTCCTATGTCTGTCATATTTTGGATCCTTGCTGCTACCACTGAGCCCTGCTGTCAAAGCCTGTAGCTCGTATTGTGTTCATTACTTGCAAATCCTGCTTCTGTCACGGCAAGCCACTGGTGCTGACATCATACTCTGACATCACATGCTGCCCGTCCCTTCTGCTGTCACTTCTGCTGTCACTCTGAGTACTGCTGTGCCTGGATGTAAGTCATACAAGGCTCTTGCTGCTTCAGCCAATCAAACACAATGATGTGATTTCAACTGTTAGAAATCCTGCTGTTACATTCTCGGCTTGGAGCAGGCAAACTCTAGAGTGAGTTGGTGGAGGTGTGAAACATACAGCCTGTGAAAGGGTACAGGAGATGGGATTTACTACGGCAGCTTCAGTGTCTGTTTAATAATTGTTAGGGTGTTACTTGGTAGCACCACAAACAAACAAAGGGGGGTGGGGGCGGCTCCAGTTGTGGCACCCTCAGCAGTCAAAGGTTTTTCGCGAAACCCTAAACTGGTAGCTGTTCCTTCCATCTTCCTGCGAGAAGGTATCAAGCATCTGTTCAGGTGAATGAAAATGGACTCCACACTGGCTGAGGATGCAGACTTTGAGCTCCAACTGAAGCTACAGCATCACAGTGATAAAGGTGAAGCAGGTTCATAGGTATGTTTGCACTTTCCCACATGCATGGGTCAAAATCCCGGTCTCTGGCTATTCTCATATGTCTCTACCTAATCCTACAGCATAACCTATGATATCTGTGCTCAGCATAACAAAAATAAATCAGTTTTTTAGGCTGTCTCAGCTCTTTCACAAGCATGACTGCCAACACCATTTTCCATGTTGAGGTTCTGGTTCAGTGCTCACAGTTTTAAATGTTTATTTGAATTTCTCACTCTTTCATAGAAAGGAAATTGCATGATTGCAAATTTGGCCTAGCCAAGCATGTGTATTTTTAAAAGAAAAGTAATCTGGCACTCACAAAAAAAGAACCAACTTCATAGTTGGAACAAAGTGCTGTGAGTAGGCCTACCCTTCGTGCTCTTTGTGAGAAAATAGATAGCTATGTATGTACATGTATTTATAGTACAGGTTAACATTTCATCTGCTAATAACTTTAGTGCAGTTTGACGATTGTTCACGAAAGCTTCCCCCCAAAAATTAAATACACCTAAGCTCTTTCCTGGAAAGTTTCGGGGTGATCCGTCAAGCAGGGGCTAGGAAAAAGACGTGGTGGTCCCAAAAGGGGTCTTTCCTATGCACTTTTCCATAGGAAAATTGAACAGCGATACAGAAAAATAACTGAGCGCAATTACACAAAATTTGGCATAAAGCTATAAAGCTAGATCTTTACCCACAAAGCATGTTTTTGTGATTTGGTGTAAATCCATTGAGTGGTTTTTGAGAAATTAAGGTTTAAAATGTATGTATATATAGGGACATGGGGGATCTGTGGACCCAACAGTTCTGAAGGTAAGATCTGATTGGCTGCCAGTACATAAACAAAGATGTTGCAGCAGCCATTTTAGGTCTTGAGGACTTAGTCCATTGTACTAAAATAAGATTAAAAAAACATGTAAGAGGGCACGTTAGGCATACCCTGACCACCTTGCTCTGATGGGGGTGTCCAAGAGAGAACACAGGGGCCAAGAATAAAACAAATGTTAACACTATTGCAGTGCTTTTTATGAAAAAGGGCGGTCTCCTACCCTTTTCAAATAAAAAAACCCTGGTGTAGGCCAGGGTCCAGGGGATATGAACCTTTATCTTGCCGTATGACTCCCTATCCCTGAGGTCCCCATCCCTAAGGCCAATATCTTCTTCATGGGGAGGAGGGCATGGATTCCCCTCCCATACCTTTTTGAATGCTCCCGAGACCCCATGCCCCAGGGCCAATATCTTTTTTATAGGGACGGGCATAAGATCACCTCCTCAAACCTGTTGTAGGCCCGAGCAGTCTATCCTCATTGGCTGAGGTAGTTATGATTTAAAGAGGGGTGATTGTGGCCCCCATCCTGGAGCCATAGAATGGCCCTAGGGCTCAATGTCAGCAGTGTACCAGAGAGCAGAAGAAAAAGCTGCTCACCCCAGGTGGAAGCAAACTAATGCAGTAGGCTCCCGCCACTTCTCAGGATGGGTGCTGATAAGGGAGACAGCGAGGATGTGAGGGACACCCACAGAAAAAAAGGGGGGAAATAATGATAAATGAGTGGCTGGAGCCCTCGTGCCCCAAAGTAACTGTATGCAAAAAGAACAATTGATGGACAGGATGCAGAACAATGTAATACATTCACCCCAGTACAGAGATCTGGGCCTAAATCCATCGTTTTTTTGCTCACCTTGACATTCCAGTTTGGACCCAGCCATATGCAAATCAGTCTTGACCCTGCACCCAATGGAAACAGTCCAGCCCGAACTGCCAGGCCAGGTCCTCCCTGAACTGAAAACAAGCATCCTAGGACCGGTTTCGGGCTTTCAGCCCTCATTAGCCAGGATAGCTTGCCGCCAGTGGCATGGAGTGCATGGGACCCACGTCTGGACATACCCATCCCACTCGGGTTGACAAATGCAAAAAGAACAATTGATGGACAGAATGCAGAACAATGTCATACATTCACCCCAAAACAAAGAGTTCTGGGTCTAAATCCATTGTTTCTTTGCTCACCATGCCATTCCAGTTTGGACCCAGCCATATGCAAATCAGTCTTGACCCTGTGCCCCATAGGAACAGTCCAGCCCGAACTGCCAGGCCAGGTCCTCCCTGGACTGAAAACAAGCATCCTAGGACCGGTTTTGTGCTTTCAGCCCTCATCAGCCAGGATAGCTTGATTCCAGTGGCATGGAGAGCACGGTACCCACATCTGGGCATACCCCTCCCACTCGGGGTGACAAATGCAAAAAGAACAATTGATGGACAGAATGCAGAACAATGTCATACATTCACCCCAGTACAGAGATCTGGGTCTAAATCCATTGTTTCTTTGCTCACCATGCCATTCCAGTTTGGGCCCAGCCACATGCAAATCAGTCTTGACCCTGCGTCCCATGGGAACAGTCCAGCCCGAACTGCCAGGCCAGGTCCTCCCTGGACTGAAAACAAGCATCCTAGGACCGGTTTTGGCCTTTCAGCCCTCATCAGCCAGGATAGCTCGCATCCAGTGGCATTGGAGAGCATGGTACCAACGTCTGGGCATACCCGTCCCAATCGGGGTGACAAATGCAAAAAGAACAATTGATGGACAGAATGCAGAACAATGTCATACATTCACCCCAGTACAGAGATCTGGGCCTAAATCCATAGTTTTTTTGCTCACCATGCCATTCCTGTTTGGACCCAGCCATACGCAAATCAGTCTTGACCCTGCGCCCAATGGGAACAGTCCAGCCCGAACAGCCAGGCCAGGTCCTCCCTGGACTGAAAACAAGCATCCAAGTACCGGTTTCAGGCTTTCAGCCCTCATCAGCCAGGATAGCTTGCCTCCAGTGGCATGGAGAGCACGGGACTCATGTCTGGCATACCCGTTCCACTCGGGGGACAAATGCAAAAAGAACAATTGATGGACAGAATGCAGAACAATGTCATACATTCACCCTAGTACAGAGATCTGGGCCTAAATCCATCGGGGCTTATTTATGAGCCCGTGCGCCTGTTTTGAGCCACCAGTGCGGCACTATTCATGACCCTGCGGCGGAGTAAAACATGCGCCATGTTGCGACATATTTACAAGGTGACGCATCTAGGTAGATGCGTCACTTTGTAAAGCCCTGTGCTACATTATACCTGCGTCAGGTATAATGTATGTAGGGGGAAAGTGTTGTCGCAACAAAGCCCCGTAGAACTGTCACAGTGAAATCTATGAGATTTCACTACGACACTTCTATGCCGCCAATGCCAGGCTTCCGACACAACTTCAGCAATGTGCCACTTTTTGCGTCGACAGATACTTCAGTTATACTGACGTATCTGTCCTTCCTTGCAACATGATGCATCATATTGTAAATATGACGCATCATTGGAGTCGCAAGGAGGGCTCACTGAAAAATGACGCATCGCTGTTTTCACGCAGCGATGCATCACTTCTCGTAAATGAGGCCCATCATTTTCTTGCTCACCATTCCAGTTTTGACCCAGATTTGCATATAGCTGTGTCTGAACTAGGGTGGCAAAGTGAGCTAAAGAATGATGATGGATTCAACCCATATGTTTGACTTGGAGTGAGTGTTGAAAAGTTTCAGCACTCCATCCACTATCGCTTTGTGTTTGCTTTGTTCACCCTAAGTTGGCAGGGTATGCCCAGACGTGGGTCCCTTGATCACTTTGCCATTGGATTCAAGCTAGCCTGGCTGATGAGCTCTGTTAGCCCGAAACCAGTCCCACGATGCTTGTTTCCGGTTCAGGGAAGACATGGCTTGGCTGTTCGGGCTGGACTGTTCGCATGAGGCACAGAGTCGAGACTGATTTGCATATAGCTGTGTCTGAACTGGTGTGGCAAAGTGAGCTAAAGAATGATGACGGATTCAACCCAGATCTGTGACTGGAGGTGAGTGTTTGAAAAGTTTCAGCACTCCGTCCATCATCTCTTTGTGTTTGCTTTGTTTGCCCTAAGTTGGCTGGGTATGCCCAGACGTGGGTCCCTTGATCACTTTGCCACTGCATTCAAGCTAGCCTGGCTGATGAGGGCTGTTAGCCCGAAACTGCTCCAAGGATGTTTGTTTTACGGTCCAGGGAAGACATGGCTTTGCAGTTCGGGCTGGACTGTTCCCATGAGGCACAGGGTCAAGACTGATTTGCTTATAGCTTTGTCTGAACTGGGGTGGCAAAGTGAGCAAAAGAATGATGATGGATTCAACCCAGATCTGTGACTGGAGGTGAGTATTTGAAAAGTTTCAGCACTTCATCCATCATCTCTTTGTGTTTGCTTTGTTTGACATAAGTTGGCAGGGTATGCCCAGACGTGGGCCTCTTGCTCACTTTGCCACTGGATTCAAACTAGCCTGACGGATGAGGGCTGTTAGACTGAAACCAGTCCCAGGATGCTTGTTTCCGGTCCAGGGAAGACATGGCTTGGCAGTTCGGGCTGGACTGTTCCCATGAAGCACAGGGTCACAACTGATTTGCATATAGCTGTGTCTGAACTGGGGTGGCAAAGTGAGCTAAAGAATGATGATGGGTTCAACCCAGATGTGTGACTGGGATGAGTGTTTGAAAAGATTCAGCACTCCGTCCACCATCTCTTTGTGTTTGCTTTGTTCACCCTAATTTGGCAGGGTATGCCCAGACGTGGGTCCCTTGATCACTTTGCCACTGGATTCAAGATAGCCTGGCTGATGAGGGCTGTTAGCCCGAAACGGGTCCCAGGATGCTTGTTTTCGGTCCAGGGAAGATATGGCTTGGCCGTTCCAGCTGGACTGTTCCCAGGAGGCACAGGGTCAAGACTGATTTGCATATAGCTGTGTATGAACTGGGGTGGCAAAGTGAGCTAAAGATTGATGATGGATTCAACCCAGATCTGCAACTGGGGGTGAGTGTTTGAAAAGTTTGAGCACTCCGTCCATCATCTCTTTGTGTTTGCAAAGTCACTCTATGGTTAACCCCCACTTTTTGCCTGGTGATGATGTAATTACCAGTTGAAAGTGCACTTGATCTCTGCTAACCAGGTTCCCAGTGCCAGATATCTGTCCCAAAACTGCAGCACGATTCGCACAACTTCAGAAATCACTGTAAATACCTAGGAAATTGTACCCCAGGTGACCTATGCATTGGTACTGAAGAGAGTCCTCTGGGGCTGCAGCACCAGTTGTGCCACCCAAGAGACCCCTCACCAAGACCATGCAAACTCCCTTTGCAGGCTCTGTGTCTTGATGCAGAGAAAACCAAAGAGTCAACATTGAACACAGCCTGTGTGCCAAGCCCCCATACACTGTATGACATATAGGTAAATCACCCCTATTTCAGGCCTTATAGCATAATGCAGGGTGCACTATATCACATGTGTGGACAAATCATGAGCAGATATGGCCCTACAATATCAAGTCCATTCTTGGATAATGTAAGTGCACAGGGAAGCGATAGAGAGTACATGGGCCAGATACTTGTCATTATGAGTTCCCTAGCTCCATGATGACTTCACTGTACCCGAAGACGCTTGGTAGCAAAGATTTCATCTTAATAAATCTTCACTGATGCCAGTGTTGGATTATTAATAAATGCACACAGGAGATCCTCTAGAGGGTCCCCTGAAAACCTACCAAGCACTGATGTGGTCTCTAACTAATCATAGCCAGCCTGCCACCACCAGACATGATTCTGACCTCATGGGGTGGGGGCGAGCACTCTCAGAGGCCAGGAACAAAGTCTGCTCTGGGTGGAGGTGCTTCATACCTCCTCCAGGCCTGGATGGCCTTCCATCACGGGAAGCTTCAGAGGTGATGCCACCTTTTAAATGTGACCCAGGCAGCTCCAGATAATGGAGGATGCCAACCTCCATTTCCTGCTCCTCATTTAGTGGCAGGACAGGCAGGAAAAGTAATTAAAATGAGGAGGTGTGTCCCCATTCAGCCAGCACGACTGACGACTCCTCACCTGGAGCAGTGGATGTGGAGACCAGGTTAATTTCCCTCTATCTTGGTTTGTGAGAGAATTAGTGAATTCGGATCAGGGTAGTGCCCCTTCCCACAGGAAGTTGTCATTTAAAGGGTGTATACACCCTAAAGGTAGTAGTTCATTGGCTATTATCTGTGACCCCCTTAAACATCCCTGAATGTAGTATTTAGGTGGCATCCCTGGACCCTGAACTTAGATTCGATTAACACAGCGAAGAAAAGTACAAAGAAGAGATGCTGACCCAAGGACGGAAGCCTTTCTGCAGAAAACTGGCTACAAACCCAGCCTGCTGCCTTACGGTCTCGACAAACGTGGTGTGCTGTCTAGTTCTGTAACAGTGAGGCATCCAAGAAGCCCAGAGCTCCTCCAGCCTTGTACAAATTGCCAAAGAACTCCCTTGGAGTGGAGGTACCGCTTCCCTGCAGCCTCAGACACTGAACTGCAGAATCTGGTTTTACCGACTTGCTGCTCCCCGGCGACTCTGAGGCAGCACTCAAACCAAAAGTGCTGCATCAGTTCTGGAGGGTCAGATCTGTCTCCGCACCACGTGTGGGACACCAGGACCTACTGGAGCCATTCAGCACCAATGCCCAGGGTAATGGACCCTCTACAGCATTCACCAAGATTAACCCTGGGCGTAGTTCGCAAAGTAGCACTTCGCGAAGCTACGCAAAGTGCAGTTCGCACTACGCGAGCTACGCGTAGCACTTCGTGAACTACGTAGTACCTTGTTCGCACTGTGCCAGATGTCGTTTTCAATGATTGCACAGTGCGGACAAGCAACCGGCACTGTGCAGTCATTGAAAATGGCATCTTGCAAAGTGCGAGCTGTAGTTTTCTGCTGCTCGAGAAGATTTTTACTCGAGCGGCAGCTTTCTCAACGCGAACTGGTAGTTTCTCATCGCGAGCATACGCGACCACTCGCAATGAGAAACCTGACCTCCTCGTGTTGGGAATCTCGCCGGGAGGTTTATTTTCCATGCTCGCGATCGCCAACTTGATGTTGCTGATCGCGAACAAGGAAAAAGTGTCGCCGGGATGTCATTTTGCTTGCTCGCGGTCGCCAACTTGACGTTGAGGACCGCGAGCAAGCAAAAAATGACCGCAGCACTACGCAACACTACGCTACGCGTGTTCGCACTGTGCTACGTGCAGTTCGCGTAGTGCGAAGTAGCGCGAACTTCGCAAACTACGCGAGCGTAGCGTAGTGCTTTGCCCAGGCTTAACCAAGATGAAGAGTCCATTCCGGACTTCAACTGCCCAGGAAGCAAGCATCCATCAAGTGATATTAAGATCCACTTTGTGAGTGGCCCAACTGTCTAGGAATCGACCCACCAAGCTGCGTGCTCCTAACAGTGGGGACATCTTGACACGCACCGCCCAGCTGACCTATCTGCTCTGCACTTAGCCTAGCCGACCTTTATCATGACGATCCAGCTGTGCTACCATGCTCACAAAGCCCTTGCAGCCTGCTGCCTCAATTGGGATCCCTCGGACTTACCTTTAAGTCCCCTTGAGCAGTGTGTTTTAAAGTGGCCCCCTTCTTCATAGCCCACCATCTACCAATAACCACAGCACCCTGCTCCTGGCCGAATCCGGGATGCTCCGGAGAATTTCCTGATGGAACATTGGGCATGGCCTTGCTACTTAGCTAAATCCCGTGAACCTTGAAATTCAAAAGTGTGATTTTATGTGCATTTTTCTCTTCCCTCCCATTGACTTCAAAGGTGTGTAATTGCACACAAAACTCATTTTGTGAACTTGAAAAATTAATAACTTGAAAAGTTTGTCTGTAGAACAAAGTTCTTAGTCTGAAAAATTACATACAAATCGGTGTTATTTTTATAAATTGGTCTCGGATTTATTCTTGAGTGTGTGTCTCATTTATTGCTTCTGTGAGTACAACAAATGCTTAGCACTACCCTCTGATAAGCCTAACTGCTTGCCCACACTGCCATAAATAGAGCATTAGCATCATCTACTTTTGCCTCTGTATAACAATCTGGGTCTCACTGGACTCTCTGCACGGTGTACTTCATTTTAGTGAACTATATGGAAGCCAGGGTTCTACAGTAATTATAACTTGCGCCCCGACATGCACAGTATTGTTATCAATATTGTAATTTCAGATGCGAGGGTGTTATCAATGCAGTCATTGAAAATGTCATGAGTGATGCAATATGAGAGGTTACAAGCAGTGAATGGTGAGGGCATGAGGTATAGTTACTTTAGGGCATGATTTATAGTCAATCGAGAAAGCAGTAACTGTTGATTCTCAGTGTTTTTTTTGTTCAAAATTGAATGCTTTAAGTGACATTTTCACATAACTATAACATATCTTCAACCTTCGTGTTTATTCAGTGCATATATAGATCTGGATGATTTTATAAAGGTCTCATCATGCTTTTGTAGAAGCCCACCTGTGTCCATGATCACAGTACTCAGTTTACAGTTCCTCCACTGGACTGGTCAGTCTCTTTGGCAGGATTAATCTTCCTGCATCGGTAGACTTGAGGATTAACAGAAACACATTTTGAGGAATAGCTCTGATGTTTTCTTGATTACAAACAAGTGTAAGCAGATATATTAATTATTCCTATCTTTAGAAAGAAGGGGCTCGGCTCACACTAACCCCTTGCCCTGTAACATATGACCTGTGTAGTATACAGGGTTTAGTCTCAGTGGCGGCTCCTCCGCTAAGGCAGATGAGCGTCGCCCCACTGCTTTTTAACAGTGAACTAAAGGGGGGAAAAATGAAAATAACTCGTGTTATTATCATTTTTATTTTGTCCTACTTTTGGCAGCTTTGTGGGGCTGCTCTGCTCGCAGAGCAGGGCAGGTTAGGAGTGGTAGCACCCTCCTAAGTGCGCAATGACTACTTACCTGGCTCTGTCGGGCCGGACAAACAGTCATGCGCACTTCGCATGTTCTCCATGCAGGCTGCATTACAACCTGCATGGAGAATATGCCCACTCTACCATTCAGCGTTTGAGCGACGGACAACGGCGCTCAGACCAATCACAATGCTGCTGTTGCCATAGATTTTCAGATCCAGCTACAAATACTGTTGGTGTTTCCCTAGTAATTCGTTCAAGATTGAGAACATTTCCTGGAGGGAATGGACATTCTGCCAAAGTATGAGATTATATACCATTGATAAGGATGGAAAGGGAAACAGTCAGAACACCGCAGTCTGAACCATGTGGGTTCTGACTACGCAAGCTCGAGCATGCGTGCCTTAACCACACATAAGCTGTAACAACACATATGCGTGGTTAAGGCAGTGTGCGGTCTAGCTACCAGAAGATGGAAGCAGGGAGACGCTGCAGTTAGGTAAGTGGGGCTGGGGGGGGGGGTAGTTTTCAAGGCTGGGAGGGGCTCAGGCTAGTTTTTAGGGCTGGGAGGGGGTCGGTAGGTTTTAGGGCAGTGGAAGGGTTTGGAGTAGTTTAAGGGACAGCACAGGGGGTGGGGTAGTATAACTCACAGGACAAGGTTTTAGGGCTAAGAGCAGTGGGAGGGGAATGGGTAATTGGGTTCGTTTTTAGGGCGTGTGAGGGGGTCAGGGTAAGGTTTAGGAAAATGGAAGTGGTTGGGGTAGTTTAAGGGACTGCATGAGGGTTGGGGGGTCAATGTAGTGTACATAAAGGGGCAGGGTTTTAGGCCTTAGGGCAGTGGGAGGGAAATGGGTAGATTGGGTAGTTTTTAGGGTGGGGGTGTGGGTATGTTTTAGAGCGGTGGAAGGGGTTGGGGTAGTTTAAGGAACAGCGCGGGGTGGCGGAGACTGGGTAGCGGCGACCTTAGCCACAAATACTCCTTTACCATTCATGCCTATACCGGGAAAATTTGTGGTAAAGGCATGCATGTTTAAGGAATATATGGTTAAGACAGACTTGTGGTTTGGGCTGCGTGGTAGAGGCACGCGTGGTTTAACCATGCGTGCTTCTATCATACAACCAGATGGAAACTTCTTGTGGGAAGTCTTCAACACTGAATAAGATCCAAGAGAACGATTTCCAACATACTAGTTGTTGGACTTGGCCCTTCTGGCAGGTTCACCCCTGAACTTTTTGCTTTTATTGGTGACTTGGTGATAGTGATTTTTGGTTTCTGCGCACTTTCCCTGTGTCCCAGAGTAAAGTGCGTGCGCCCTCTGAGTGCATGTGGTGAGATAGGCCTGCCCTCCCATAGGAATGCATGGGGAATGTATGTGTCCCTGGTAGTTCCTGATGCGTGGGGTGTGCAGGGTCGAGTCTGGTATGTACAGATTCGTGTGATGAAATGCTGCGCGATGATGTGTGCGGCGTGCATGTAGCTAGTGTGGAAGTGCCACTTCTAGAAGTAGGCACTTCTGTGTCCAGTGTGAAATGAGTGCCTTGTCTGGTTATTGGCTGGCTGAGGTCAGGTGACGGGCTAGGGAATCCCCAGAGTCAGGAGGAGTCATCCAGTGGTGAATAGGGAGATCAGCAGCTAGATGGGTGGGAGGAGTACACCTGGGTCCTGAATAGGGCTGGGCTTTCCCCACACAATGCTGGCTCCGCCCCCTGTGGTGCGACTGATGACCCTGGCCTGTGCTGTGAATAGGGAGAGGGGCTGAGCAAAACAAAGTGCTCAGGAACCAGATGTATCTGGTTTGCCCCTTCCCTGCACCCCAGAGACAAAGGGATTTGGTGTATAAAAGAGGGGCTGTGACCCCATGAAAATGTTCTCGTTCTGTACTTGAATCTGCCAGGGCGTGCTGCTGCTGGGGCCCAGGGGAAGGCTTGCCTCCCTGGGCCCTGCCCAGCCCCTGGATGCCCTGGACGCTGGAGGACTTCTGGGACCATTCTTTGCCATTGCCCCTTACTTCGTAAAGACCTCTTTGCTGGGAGCTTTTTGCTCAATTTCTTCGTGCCTCCAGGACTTTACAGAGACTTCATGCAGCCGTTTCTGCGCACTAGGAGCGCTTTTAACTTAATTCCCCCCGAGAGAAGAGCCTGAGGGCTGAGCAGCATGGCGCTGCAGCCCTGGCGGAGGGAATCCCCAGTGTAGGGATTCCCCCCCTCCTTCTGAGCCTTGCGGGTGCCCACCCCGCTTATTTCGCATTTCGACGGCGGGTGCCCACCCCACATCCTGGTGAGCTCGTGGGTGCCCACCCCGCTCTGTATTGTATTTTTATTGCCCCGAGATCTCTGCTGCCGTCCGCAGCCCGCCTGGTTGTGGGCGGGGCCGCGGGACGGAAGCGGAAGTACCGCCATTTTGAGAGGAGGAGGTCCCGGAGCCTCGCAGGCTCCACCAGAGATGACCCGGTCCCGAGATGGGGGACCAGGCGAATACCGGCGCATCGAGGGACGGGGCTCTCATGAGGTGAGAGAGCCCCGCCATGACCGCAAGTGCAGGAAGTCCCGGTCCCAGAAGAGGGACCGGGCGAAGAGCGAGCCGGTGAGTGGTGCTGCCTGTGGCGAAGGGGGGGGACCGAGGCACCAGTGCCTCCTGCCAGAGCGGCCCCCACATGGCAGAGGGCCGCTCCATCGGGGGCATTAGTTACTTTCTGAGCCGGCGTGCTCCAACACGGGGCACAGATGTATATCTTTAGAGCCTGTGCATAGGCTCCAACGATGTGGGAATAATTGGTTTTGAGCCACGAGGCTCCAACGAGGAGGGCATGGTCCGTATTGTATTTTTAGATCCCCGGGTGGCTCTAGCGATGTGGGGGCAGAATTGTCTTGAGCCAGAGAGGCTCCAACCCAGCATTGTTTGCCCAGAGAGCGCCAGTGCGCTCCACAGTACTTTGGGGCAAGCCCCTTTTCTATATTTGCGCACCATTATTTTAGGAGCCCGTGCGCTCCATGGGGACATGTCATTTTCGAGCCTAGGTGGCTCCAACGTTCTGGATATTGTTTCAGGGGCTAGTGAGAGCCCCTGCCTACTATGTGCCTTCCCCAGCTGCGCAGCACTTAGTGCCAGCTGCAGCGTTTAGGCCCTGTGCTTGTCCCCAGCTGCCCAGCAAGTAGTGGGCAGCTGCTACGTTTAGGTTCTGGTGCGACCTGGACCCTAATGTAATTGAGGTGTTATTGCAATTCATGCTGATGTGATTTTAGTGCTAGGAAATCTACTGTGTAGTATGTTTTGCGCACCCTGTGTTCATGCTTATGGTGCTAGGAAATGTACTGTGTATAGTATGTTTGGCGCACCCTGTGTCTTATACCTCTAAATGTGGTTAGTTCTGCCTAGGAGGTTGTTTTACCTGTTTAGGTTGATGTTAGGGAGATTGTACTTCCCTGTGCGATGTGCGCCCTAGTATAGTTATACTTAGGTGGTTAGGTCTAATGCGTTAGACTAATGAGAAATTGCATAATGTGATTTATGCCCCTGTGATAGATGCAGGATAGGTTTTATACCTGATGCTAGTGTGATGACGCTGAGGTCATTATTGCGCCAGTAGTTACTGGTTGTGTTCTACAGTGCTAATTTGTGTTATGTTCTACATGTACACTTGGTGATTTGTGCTAATTCTGACAGTGGCCCATGTGGCCCTGTCCCGTGTAAATAGTCCCTTGTAAAATTCTGCCCAGTGCCAGTTGGCACAGTGTAAATTGTGTGAATATTATCTAATGTGTTTGGTATAATACAAAGGCTATTTTTATATAATACCTTGTGTGGAGTTTGCTTTGTGGTGGGCCCTGGGTGTTGTTGCTGGGTGCGCGCGCAAACGCTTTACACATCGCCTCCGGGATAAGCCTGACTGCTCGTGCCAAGCTACCAAGGGGGTGAGCAGGGGTTATCTTTGGCGTGTAACTCCCCAGCCCTGACTAGAGTGGTGGTTTCTGCCTGGCTTTGGCGCAAGCCCTAGCCAGCCAGAAATCCCATTTCTAACATTGGTGATCAGCGGTGGGATTTGGACTTGCGTTTGCGCTGTACCGCAGTAGCAGCTGGCTGCACCACAAAACTCTGCATTTAGATAGTCACATGGTATAGGGATTATTGTTCTAAGTTTGTTTTTAAATGTAATTTCTGTGGAAATGTGTTTCTTGTGCACTGTGAGTTAGGTGTCCCTAGCTCGGGAGGGTAGATCATCCCCCTAAGTGCAGTGTGTTTCTGGATTCACCAGTAAGGGTGGGATCCATTGGTGGCAGCAGATGTGTGTCCAGTGCATGTATTCCCATTCCCAGTTCCAGGGGTATTGGTACCTGTGTCACGTGGTGGTCAGGTTAAGAAATCAGGGGGCGGTAGAAACTGTCTTACCAGTCTTGGGAGGGGTTTGGGGATGAATGTGTAATGCGCTGGATGAATGTGAATGTCCCATTCCCAGTTCCCAGAGTAATAGTACCTGTGTCACGTGGTGGTCAGGTTGAGAAATCAGGGGCGGTAGAAACTGTCTTACTAGTCTGGGGGGTGTGTGTGTGGATGAATGGTGTGAGTTCTCTGAAATAAGGGGCTTGCTGAATACTTTGGTGTGAGTTCTCTGAAATAAGGAGCTTGCTGGTTGATTGGGTGTGAGTTCTCTGGGATAGGGAGCTTGCATTGGGGAGTGATTCCAAAAGTAGTGGCTGAGGTGTCTTCCAGCCCAGCGTGGTGGAAGAGGTTCAGAGTAGCCCAGCTAGGTCTCGGTGTAGGGGCTCACGTCCTGTCTCTGCGGAGAAGGAGTGGGTGGGACTGCGTGTCTCCAGGTGCCCGAAACCCAGTCTCAGGGCCTGGATGGTTTTTTTAGGGAACATCAGGTCGGGAGCCTAGGCTGTACCAATAGGTCATTTGAGGAGGATCTCCCAGTGTCTAGAGGACGTGGTGTGTCTGTAATCAGAGCTACAGTAGTCCTGGTGTCTGGCGGTACCGCTCCAGTTGGGAGGGTGCAGAAGTCCAGAGGGAGGGGTGAGAGGGGGAGGGATTCCCCAGTGGGAACCAGTAGGTCAGGGACCAGCCGGGATGGCTGAGTCGCCACTGAGTGACCGTGGTGTCGCCACTTCTGTCCTGGGGGGTCTGCACGCCCTGTCAGATGGACAGGAGGTCGTGAGATCAGCGCCAGGAAGACTGTCACACGACCCATTAGGTATGTGTCACCCTCGTTAAGTCCTGGTTCGCCAAGCATCTGACCAAAGGGTACGTCCCTCGGTTGGGGAGCCAGTAGTCGGTGTTTCCGGATCTGGACGCAAGGGCAGCTGTAGTCCTGAGGGCAGGTGGGGCTCATCTTAGGTGAAGAGACCCTGCTCTACAGTGGAAGGGGGTGCAGAGGGAGGGAGTCCTCGCCTCTGACCCCTTGGATCCCAGGTGGTAGACCAGTTGGTGGAGAGAGGTCCTGAACTGGTGGGAGAGTTGTGTTCTGGTGGGTGCTTCCCTGGGAGGGTGCGGAACCCCAGAAGTAGAGGTAGGGTGGTGCATTCTTGCCCGTGACCTCTGGTCAGCCTGAGGGTGCGGACCCTAGGTTGAAGGATCAGTGGTAGTTGGGAACTACACTGATAGGGACCCAGGCAGCTCCAGATAATGGAGGATGCCAACCTCCATTTCCTGCTCCTCATTTAGTGGCAGGACAGGCAGGAAAAGTAATTAAAATGAGGAGGTGTGTCCCCATTCAGCCAGCACGACTGACGACTCCTCACCTGGAGCAGTGGATGTGGAGACCAGGTTAATTTCCCTCTATCTTGGTTTGTGAGAGAATTAGTGAATTCGGATCAGGGTAGTGCCCCTTCCCACAGGAAGTTGTCATTTAAAGGGTGTATACACCCTAAAGGTAGTAGTTCATTGGCTATTATCTGTGACCCCCTTAAACATCCCTGAATGTAGTATTTAGGTGGCATCCCTGGACCCTGAACTTAGATTCGATTAACACAGCGAAGAAAAGTACAAAGAAGAGATGCTGACCCAAGGACGGAAGCCTTTCTGCAGAAAACTGGCTACAAACCCAGCCTGCTGCCTTACGGTCTCGACAAACGTGGTGTGCTGTCTAGTTCTGTAACAGTGAGGCATCCAAGAAGCCCAGAGCTCCTCCAGCCTTGTACAAATTGCCAAAGAACTCCCTTGGAGTGGAGGTACCGCTTCCCTGCAGCCTCAGACACTGAACTGCAGAATCTGGTTTTACCGACTTGCTGCTCCCCGGCGACTCTGAGGCAGCACTCAAACCAAAAGTGCTGCATCAGTTCTGGAGGGTCAGATCTGTCTCCGCACCACGTGTGGGACACCAGGACCTACTGGAGCCATTCAGCACCAATGCCCAGGGTAATGGACCCTCTACAGCATTCACCAAGATGAAGAGTCCATTCCGGACTTCAACTGCCCAGGAAGCAAGCATCCATCAAGTGATATTAAGATCCACTTTGTGAGTGGCCCAACTGTCTAGGAATCGACCCACCAAGCTGTGTGCTCCTAACAGTGGGGACATCTTGACACGCACCGCCCAGCTGACCTATCTGGTCTGCACTTAGCCTAGCCGACCTTTATCATGACGATCCAGCTGTGCTACCATGCTCACAAAGCCCTTGCAGCCTGCTGCCTCAATTGGGATCCCTCGGACTTACCTTTAAGTCCCCTTGAGCAGTGTGTTTTAAAGTGGCCCCCTTCTTCATAGCCCACCATCTACCAATAACCACAGCACCCTGCTCCTGGCCGAATCCGGGATGCTCCGGAGAATTTCCTGATGGAACATTGGGCATGGCCTTGCTACTTAGCTAAATCCCGTGAACCTTGAAATTCAAAAGTGTGATTTTATGTGCATTTTTCTCTTCCCTCCCATTGACTTCAAAGGTGTGTAATTGCACACAAAACTCATTTTGTGAACTTGAAAAATTAATAACTTGAAAAGTTTGTCTGTAGAACAAAGTTCTTAGTCTGAAAAATTACATAAAAATCGGTGTTATTTTTATAAATTGGTCTCGGATTTATTCTTGAGTGTGTGTCTCATTTATTGCTTCTGTGAGTACAACAAATGCTTAGCACTACCCTCTGATAAGCCTAACTGCTTGCCCACACTGCCATAAATAGAGCATTAGCATCATCTACTTTTGCCTCTGTATAACAATCTGGGTCTCACTGGACTCTCTGCCCAGTGTACTTCATTTTAGTGAACTATATGGAAGCCAGGGTTCTACAGTAATTATAACTTGCGCCCCGACATGCACAGTATTGTTATCAATATTGTAATTTCAGATGCGAGGGTGTTATCAATGCAGTCATTGAAAATGTCATGAGTGATGCAACATGTGAGGTTACAAGCAGTGAATGGTGAGGGCATGAGGTATAGTTACTTTAGGGCATGATTTATAGTCAATCGAGAAAGCAGTAACTGTTGATTCTCAGTGTTTTTTTTGTTCAAAATTGAATGCTTTAAGTGACATTTTCACATAACTATAACATATCTTCAACCTTCGTGTTTATTCAGTGCATATATAGATCTGGATGATTTTATAAAGGTCTCATCATGCTTTTGTAGAAGCCCACCTGTGTCCATGATCACAGTACTCAGTTTACAGTTCCTCCACTGGACTGGTCAGTCTCTTTGGCAGGATTAATCTTCCTGCATCGGTAGACTTGAGGATTAACAGAAACACATTTTGAGGAATAGCTCTGATGTTTTCTTGATTACAAACAAGTGTAAGCAGATATATTAATTATTCCTATCTTTAGATAGAAAGGTGCGCGGCTCACATTAACCCCTTGCCCTGTAACATATGACCTGTGTAGTATACAGGGTTTAGTCTCAGTGGCGGCTCCTCCGCTAAGGCAGATGAGCGTCGCCCCACTGCTTTTTAACAGTGAACTAAAGGGGGGAAAAATGAAAATAACTCGTGTTATTATCATTTTTATTTTGTCCTACTTTTGGCAGCTTTGTGGGGCTGCTCTGCTCGCAGAGCAGGGCAGGTTAGGAGTGGTAGCACCCTCCTAAGTGCGCAATGACTACTTACCTGGCTCTGTCGGGCCGGACAAACAGTCATGCGCACTTCGCATGTTCTCCATGCAGGCTGCATTACAACCTGCATGGAGAATATGCCCACTCTACCATTCAGCGTTTGAGCGACGGACAACGGCGCTCAGACCAATAACAATGCTGCTGTTGCCATAGATTTTCAGATCCAGCTACAAATACTGTTGGTGTTTCCCTAGTAATTCGTTCAAGATTGAGAACATTTCCTGGAGGGAATGGACATTCTGCCAAAGTATGAGATTATATACCATTGATAAGGATGGAAAGGGAAACAGTCAGAACACCGCAGTCTGAACCATGTGGGTTCTGACTACGCAAGCTCGAGCATGCGTGCCTTAACCACACATAAGCTGTAACAACACATATGCGTGGTTAAGGCAGTGTGCGGTCTAGCTACCAGAAGATAGAAGCAGGGAGACGCTGCAGTTAGGTAAGTGGGGCTGGGGGGGGGGTAGTTTTCAAGGCTGGGAGGGGCTCAGGCTAGTTTTTAGGGCTGGGAGGGGGTCGGTAGGTTTTAGGGCAGTGGAAGGGTTTGGGGTAGTTTAAGGGACAACACAGGGGGTGGGGTAGTATAACTCACAGGACAAGGTTTTAGGGCTAAGAGCAGTGGGAGGGGAATGGGTAATTGGGTTCGTTTTTAGGGCGTGTGAGGGGGTCAGGGTAAGGTTTAGGAAAATGGAAGTGGTTGGGGTAGTTTAAGGGACTGCGTGAGGGTTGGGGGGTCAATGTAGTGTACATAAAGGGGCAGGGTTTTAGGCCTTAGGGCAGTGGGAGGGAAATGGGTAGATTGGGTAGTTTTTAGGGTGGGGGTGTGGGTATGTTTTAGAGCAGTGGAAGGGGTTGGGGTAGTTTAAGGAACAGCGCGGGGTGGCGGAGACTGGGTAGCGGCGACCTTAGCCACAAATACTCCTTTACCATTCATGCCTATACCGGGAAAATTTGTGGTAAAGGCATGCATGTTTAAGGAATATATGGTTAAGACAGACTTGTGGTTTGGGCTGCGTGGTAGAGGCACGCGTGGTTTAACCATGCGTGCTTCTATCATACAACCAGATGGAAACTTCTTGTGGGAAGTCTTCAACACTGAATAAGATCCAAGAGAACGATTTCCAACATACTAGTTGTTGGACTTGGCCCTTCTGGCAGGTTCACCCCTGAACTTTTTGCTTTTATTGGTGACTTGGTGATAGTGATTTTTGGTTTCTGCGCACTTTCCCTGTGTCCCAGAGTAAAGTGCGTGCGCCCTCTGAGTGCATGTGGTGAGATAGGCCTGCCCTCCCATAGGAATGCATGGGGAATGTATGTGTCCCTGGTAGTTCCTGATGCGTGGGGTGTGCAGGGTCGAGTCTGGTATGTACAGATTTGTGTGATGAAATGCTGCGTGATGATGTGTGCGGCGTGCATGTAGCTAGTGTGGAAGTGCCACTTCTAGAAGTAGGCACTTCTGTGTGCAGTGTGAAATGAGTGCCTTGTCTGGTTATTGGCTGGCTGAGGTCAGGTGACGGGCTAGGAAATCCCCAGAGTCAGGAGGAGTCACCCAGTGGTGAATAGGGAGATCAGCAGCTAGATGGGTGGGAGGAGTACACCTGGGTCCTGAATAGGGCTGGGCTTTCCCCACACAATGCTGGCTCCGCCCCCTGTGGTGCGACTGATGACCCTGGCCTGTGCTGTGAATAGGGAGAGGGGCTGAGCAAAACAAAGTGCTCAGGAACCAGTTGTATCTGGTTCGCCCCTTCCCTGCACCCCAGAGACAAAGGGATTTGGTGTATAAAAGAGGGGCTGTGACCCCATGAAAATGTTCTCGTTCTGTACTTGAATCTGCCAGGGGCGTGCTGCTGCTGGGGCCCAGGGGAAGGCTTGCCTCCCTGGGCCCTGCCCAGCCCCTGGATGCCCTGGACGCTGGAGGACTTCTGGGACCATTCTTTGCCATTGCCCCTTACTTCCTAAAGACCTCTTTGGTGGGAGCTTTTTGCTCAATTTCTTTGTGCCTCCAGGACTTTACAGAGACTTCATGCAGCCGTTTCTGCGCACTAGGAGCGCTTTTAACTTAATTCCCCCCGAGAGAAGAGCCTGAGGGCTGAGCAGCATGGCGCTGCAGCCCTGGCGGAGGGAATCCCCAGCGTAGGGATTCCCCCCTCCTTCTGAGCCTTGCGGGTGCCCACCCCGCTTATTTCGCATTTCGACGGCGGGTGCCCACCCCACATCCTGGTGAGCTCGCGGGTGCCCACCCCGCTCTGTATTTTATTTTTATTGCCCCGAGATCTCTGCTGCCGTCCGCAGCCCGCCTGGTTGTGGGCGGGGCCGCGGGACGGAAGCGGAAGTACCGCCATTTTGAGAGGAGAAGGTCCCGGAGCCTCGCAGGCTCCACCAGAGAAGTCCCGGTCCCGAGATGGGGGACCAGGCGAATACCGGCGCATCGAGGGACGGGGCTCTCATGAGGTGAGAGAGCCCCGCCATGACCGCAAGTGCAGGAAGTCCCGGTCCCAGAAGAGGGACCGGGCGAAGAGCGAGCCGGTGAGTGGTGCTGCCTGTGGCGAAGGGGGGGGGGACCGAGGCACCAGTGCCTCCTGCCAGAGCGGCCCCCACATGGCAGAGGGCCGCTCCATCGGGGGCATTAGTTACTTTCTGAGCCGGCGTGCTCCAACACGGGGCACAGATGTATATCTTTAGAGCCTGTGCATAGGCTCCAACGATGTGGGAATAATTGGTTTTGAGCCACGAGGCTCCAACGAGGTGGGCATGGTCCGTATTGTATTTTTAGATCCCCGGGTGGCTCTAGCGATGTGGGGGCAGAATTGTCTTGAGCCAGAGAGGCTCCAACCCAGCATTGTTTGCCCAGAGAGCGCCAGTGCGCTCCACAGTACTTTGGGGCAAGCCCCTTTTCTATATTTGCGCACCATTATTTTAGGAGCCCGTGCGCTCCATGGAGACATGTCATTTTCGAGCCTAGGTGGCTCCAACGTTCTGGATATTGTTTCAGGGGCTAGTGAGAGCCCCTGCCTACTATGTGCCTTCCCCAGCTGCGCAGCACTTAGTGCCAGCTGCAGCGTTTAGGCCCTGTGCTTGTCCCCAGCTGCCCAGCAAGTAGTGGGCAGCTGCTACGTTTAGGTTCTGGTGCGACCTGGACCCTAATGTGATTGAGGTGTTATTGCAATTCATGCTGATGTGATTTTAGTGCTAGGAAATCTACTGTGTAGTATGTTTTGCGCACCCTGTGTTCATGCTTATGGTGCTAGGAAATGTACTGTGTATAGTATGTTTGGCGCACCCTGTGTCTTATACCTCTAAATGTGGTTAGTTCTGCCTAGGAGGTTGTTTTACCTGTTTAGGTTGATGTTAGGGAGATTGTACTTCCCTGTGCGATGTGCGCCCTAGTATAGTTATACTTAGGTGGTTAGGTCTAATGCGTTAGACTAATGAGAAATTGCATAATGTGATTTATGCCCCTGTGATAGATGCAGGATAGGTTTTATACCTGATGCTAGTGTGATGACGCTGAGGTCATTATTGCGCCAGTAGTTACTGGTTGTGTTCTACAGTGCTAATTTGTGTTATGTTCCACATGTACACTTGGTGATTTGTGCTAATTCTGACAGTGGCCCATGTGGCCCTGTCCCGTGTAAATAGTCCCTTGTAAAATTCTGCCCAGTGCCAGTTGGCACAGTGTAAATTGTGTGAATATTATCTAATGTGTTTGGTATAATACAAAGGCTATTTTTATATAATACATTGTGTGGAGTTTCCTTTGTGGTGGGCCCTGGGTGTTGTTGCTGGGTGCGCGCGCAAACGCTTTACACATCGCCTCCGGGATAAGCCTGACTGCTCGTGCCAAGCTACCAAGGGGGTGAGCAGGGGTTATCTTTGGCGTGTAACTCCCCAGCCCTGACTAGAGTGGTGGTTTCTGCCTGGCTTTGGCGCAAGCCCTAGCCAGCCAGAAATCCCATTTCTAACATTGGTGATCAGCGGTGGGATTTGGACTTGCGTTTGCGCTGTACCGCAGTAGCAGCTGGCTGCACCACAAAACTCTGCATTTAGATAGTCACATGGTATAGGGATTATTGTTCTAAGTTTGTTTTTAAATGTCATTTCTGTGGAAATGTGTTTCTTGTGCACTGTGAGTTAGGTGTCCCTAGCTCGGGAGGGTAGATCATCCCCCTAAGTGCAGTGTGTTTCTGGATTCACCAGTAAGGGTGGGATCCAGTGGTGGCAGCAGATGTGTGTCCAGTGCATGTATTCCCATTCCCAGTTCCAGGGGTATTGGTACCTGTGTCACGTGGTGGTCAGGTTAAGAAATCAGGGGCGGTAGAAACTGTCTTACCAGTCTTGGGAGGGGTTTGGGGATGAATGTGTAATGCGCTGGATGAATGTGAATGTCCCATCCCCAGTTCCCAGAGTAATAGTACCTGTGTCACGTGGTGGTCAGGTTGAGAAATCAGGGGCGGTAGAAACTGTGTTACTAGTCTGGGGGGGGTGTGTGTGGATGAATGGTGTGAGTTCTCTGAAATAAGGGGCTTGCTGAATACTTTGGTGTGAGTTCTCTGAAATAAGGAGCTTGCTGGTTGATTGGGTGTGAGTTCTCTGGGATAGGGAGCTTGCATTGGGGAGTGATTCCAAAAGTAGTGGCTGAGGTGTCTTCCAGCCCAGCGTGGTGGAAGAGGTTCAGAGTAGCCCAGCTAGGTCTCGGTGTAGGGGCTCACGTCCTGTCTCTGCGGAGAAGGAGTGGGTGGGACTGCGTGTCTCCAGGTGCCCGAAACCCAGTCTCAGGGCCTGGATGGTTTCTTTAGGGAACATCAGGTCGGGGGCCTAGGCTGTACCAATAGGTCATTTGAGGAGGATCTCCCAGTGTCTAGAGGACGTGGTGTGTCTGTAATCAGAGCTCCAGTAGTCCTGGTGTCTGGCGGTACCGCTCCAGTTGGGAGGGTGCAGAAGTCCAGAGGGAGGGGTGAGAGGGGGAGGGATTCCCCAGTGGGAACCAGTAGGTCAGGGACCAGCCGGGATGGCTGAGTCGCCACTGAGTGACCGTGGTGTCGCCACTTCTGTCCTGGGGGGTCTGCACGCCCTGTCAGATGGACAGGAGGTCGTGAGATCAGCGCCAGGAAGACTGTCACACGACCCATTAGGTATGTGTCACCCTCGTTAAGTCCTGGTTCGCCAGGCATCTGACCAAAGGGTACGTCCCTCGGTTGGGGAGCCAGTAGTCGGTGTTTCCGGATCTGGACGCAAGGGCAGCTGTAGTCCTGAGGGCAGGTGGGGCTCATCTTAGGTGAAGAGACCCTGCTCTACAGTGGAAGGGGGTGCAGAGGGAGGGAGTCCTCGCCTCTGACCCCTTGGATCCCAGGTGGTAGACCAGTTGGTGGAGAGAGGTCCTGAACTGGTGGGAGAGTTGTGTTCTGGTGGGTGCTTCCCTGGGAGGGTGCGGTACCCCAGAAGTAGAGGTAGGGTAGTGCATTCTTGCCCGTGACCTCTGGTCAGCCTGAGGGTGCGGACCCTAGGTTGAAGGATCAGTGGTAGTTGGGAACTACACTGAGAGGGAGAGTGGAGAATGGCTTGTATGCTAGGGGTTACTACCCCCCATGGGTTTGGCAAGGACCAGTGGTATCTGGGTGGCCTAGGGCCTGGTCCTGGCCGTGGACAACTAGGTAGTACCAGTGGGGTAGCTTAGTTGGGCCTGAGTTTTTTTCCGTTTTTTTTTTTTTCAGATGGAACCATGTTGATTGAGAATGGCGTAGAACCGGAGAGTGTCCCTGCAGTGCGGGCCTGCGTCCGTGTTCTATCGCCCCAAGCAGGGAAGACCATCACGGTGGTGATTGGTCTGCCCTGCGTTTTGGCTGAAAGGGGGTTGTGTTGGACTTGGCCCTTCTGGCAGGTTCACCCCTGAACTTTTTGCTTTTATTGGTGACTTGGTGATAGTGATTTTTGGTTTCTGCGCACTTTCCCTGTGTCCCAGAGTAAAGTGCGTGCGCCCTCTGAGTGCATGTGGTGAGATAGGCCTGCCCTCCCATAGGAATGCATGGGGAATGTATGTGTCCCTGGTAGTTCCTGATGCGTGGGGTGTGCAGGGTCGAGTCTGGTATGTACAGATTTGTGTGATGAAATGCTGCGCGATTATGTGTGCGGCGTGCATATAGCTAGTGTGGAAGTGCCACTTCTAGAAGTAGGCACTTCTGTGTGCAGTGTGAAATGAGTGCCTTGTCTGGTGATTGGCTGGCTGAGGTCAGGTGACGGGATAGGTAATCCCCAGAGTCAGGAGGAGTCACCCAGTGGTGAATAGGGAGATCAGCAGCTAGATGGGTGGGAGGAGTACACCTGGGTCCTGAATAGGGCTGGGCTTTCCCCACACAATGCTGGCTCCGCCCCCTGTGGTGCGACTGATGACCCTGGCCTGTGCTGTGAATGGGGAGAGGGGCTGAGCAAAACAAAGTGCTCAGGAACCAGTTGTATCTGGTTCGCCCCTTCCCTGCACCCTTGAGACAAAGGGATTTAGTGTATAAAAGAGGGGCTGTGACCCCATGAAAATGTTCTCGTTCTGTACTTGAATCTGCCAGGGGTGTGCTGCTGCTGGGGCCCAGGGGAAGGCTTGCCTCCCTGGGCCCTGCCCAGCCCCTGGATGCCCTGGACGCTGGAGGACTTCTGGGACCATTCTTTGCCATTGCCCCTTACTTCCTAAAGACCTCTTAGCTGGGAGCTTTTTGCTCAATTTCTTTGTGCCTCCAGGACTTTACAGAGACTTCATGCAGCCGTTTCTGCGCACTAGGAGCGCTTTTAACTTAATTCCCCCCGAGAGAAGAGCCTGAGGGCTGAGCAGCGCGGCGCTGCAGTCCTGGCTGAGGGAATCCCCAGCGTAGGGATTCCCCCCCTCCTTCTGAGCCTTGCGGGTGCCCACCCCGCTTATTTCGCATTTCGACGGTGGGTGCCCACCCCGCATCCTGGTGAGCTCGCGGGTGCCCACCCCGCTCTGTATTTTATTTTTATTGCCCCGAGATCTCTGCTGCCGTCCGCGGCCCGCCTGGTTGTGGGCGGGGCCGCGGGACGGAACCCGAAGTACCGCCATTTTGAGAGGAGGAGGTCCCGGAGCCTCGCAGGCTCCACCAGAGAAGTCCCGGTCCCGAGATGGGGGACCGGGCGAATACCGGCGCATCGAGGGACGGGGCTCTCATGAGGTGAGAGAGCCCCGCCATGACCGCAAGTGCAGGAAGTCCCGGTCCCAGAAGAGGGACCGGGCGAAGAGCGAGCCGGTGAGTGGTGCTGCCTGTGGCGAAGGGGGGGGACCGAGGCACCAGTGCCTCCTGCCAGAGCGGCCCCCACATGGCAGAGGGCCGCTCCATCGGGGGCATTAGTTACTTTCTGAGCCGGCGTGCTCCAACACGGGGCACAGATGTATATCTTTAGAGCCTGTGCGTAGGCTCCAACGATGTGGGAATAATTGGTTTTGAGCCACGAGGCACCAACGAGGCGGGCATGGTCCGTATTGTATTTTTAGAGCCCCGGGTGGCTCTAGCGATGTGGGGGCAGAATTGTCTTGAGCCAGAGAGGCTCCAACCCAGCATTGTTTGCCCAGAGAGTGCCAGTGCGCTCCACAGTACTTTGGGGCAAGCCCCTTTTCTATATTTGCGCACCATTATTTTAGGAGCCTGTGCGCTCCATGGGGACATGTCATTTTCGAGCCTAGGTGGCTTCAACGTTCTGGATATTGTTTCAGGGGCTAGTGAGAGCCCCTGCCTACTATGTGCCTTCCCCAGCTGCGCAGCACTTAGTGCCAGCTGCAGCGTTTAGGCCCTGTGCTTGTCCCCAGCTGCCCAGCAAGTAGTGGGCAGCTGCTACGTTTAGGTTCTGGTGCGACCTGGACCCTAATGTGATTGAGGTGTTATTGCAATTCATGCTGATGTGATTTTAGTGCTTAGGAAATCTACTGTGTAGTATGTTTTGCGCACCCTGTGTTCATGCTTATGGTGCTAGGAAATGTACTGTGTATAGTATGTTTGGCGCACCCTGTGTATTATACCTCTAAATGTGGTTAGTTCTGCCTAGGAGGTTGTTTTACCTGTTTAGGTTGATGTTAGGGAGATTGTACTTCGCTGTGCGATGTGCGCCCCTAGTATAGTTATACTTAGGTGGTTAGGTCTAATGCGTTAGACTAATGAGAAATTGCATAATGTGATTTATGCCCCTGTGATAGATGCAGGATAGGTTTTATACCTGATGCTAGTGTGATGACGCTGAGGTCATTATTGCGCCAGTAGTTACTGGTTGTGTTCTACAGTGCTAATTTGTGTTATGTTCTACATGTACACTTGGTGATTTGTGCTAATTCTGAGAGTGGCCCATGTGGCCCTGTCCCGTGTAAATAGTCCCTTGTAAAATTCTGCCCAGTGCCAGTTGGCACAGTGTAAATTATGTGAATATTATCTAATGTGTTTGGTATAATACAAAGGCTATTTTTATATAATACCTTGTGTGGAGTTTCCTTTGTGGTGGGCCTTGGGTGTTGTTGCTGGGTGCGCGCGCAAACGCTTTACACATCGCCTCCGGGATAAGCCTGACTGCTCGTGCCAAGCTACCAAGGGGGTGAGCAGGGGTTATCTTTGGCGTGTAACTCCCCAGCCCTGACTAGAGTGGTGGTTTCTGCCTGGCTTTGGCGCAAGCCCTAGCCAGCCAGAAATCCCATTTCTAACACTAGTCATAAATGTCTGTAGTAACAGACATCAGGGAGACTCCAACACAGGGTAGTGCATACCACTTTGCAGCCCGAACACTGTCCATGCTTCTGCCCTGGTGCTAGACTTGAAAGCTAGCTGGCGGTCTCCCTCATTGCTTCTAAGAGACGTAAGAGATCTTTGGGCATATTTACAAGCATCTGGCAGCACACGCTGCTACTCCAAAATTGGTAACGTCGCACTCCGACAGTTTCAAAATGCACGGATGACCCGTATTCACATGAATGCGGTGCACCAATCCGTTACCCTCAGGACTCGTGCTAAAAATGCTGCCTAGTGCCAGTTCAAGCACCCTAGCGCCAACTTACTGTGGTGCCAGGGGCAATTGTTTATGTGCAGTTAGGGACACCTTCCTGCACATAAACAATCTTTACAAGTGATTTGCACTACCTATGTGTGCTGCAGAATTCAGCACACGTGGAAAGAGCAAAGTACGAGGAGAAATAAAACATTTCTCCTCTTATCGGCTTCTGAAAACCAGGCATTCCCTGGTGGTATTTTTGGTGCTGCCCTAGCCTTGTAAATCTGGGGAAGCATCAAAAAGCAAAGGGCGTTGCAGTAGAACGCCCACTGCAATACCCATTGTGTGCCCCTTTCACTCTAAGTGCTGAGTGAATAGGGGCATTATTTACAAGGTGGCATTAAGCCACGCTAAGTGGCTAAACACCGTCTTGTAAATAAGGCGGAGTTAACGCCACCAGAACGTTGGAAAAAGTGACGTTCTGGTGGTGTTAACTCCTTGTAAATATGTCCCCTTATCTGTATTGTATGATCTATCTTGTTAAAGTTTGATGTTTGGTTATTCTTTGAATCCATCTAACTGCAATACAAGATCACCTATGTGTTTTTTGACATTGCTGTTATTTCATGACTTTTTGTTGCTATCAATTAAAATGCATTATTACTTCATTAAGAGTGGCTGGTTTCTGTTATTTCTACAATGGTTATAATCCCACTTGCATGCACGTAGAGACATCAAATTGGGTTAGGTGCTGCTACCTGGGCGCACTTGTCCAAAACAACCTATAACCTCCATCTGCACCCTGTGATAAACTTCCAAAAAGAATCAAGTTACGCATTTCATAAAAGCTTGATAAATTATAGCATTTTTTTCTATACTGAACTTGCATTATTTTAAATCATTTACTTGACATTTCTAGCCAAAGCGAGCATCATACACAAACTAGTCAGCAATTAAAAACAGTGAGGTGCAGAATTTAGCCATGTATACATCAACATACACATTGGGTAGCAAAAATACAAATAGTATGTATCATCAGCCATCGAATGTGGGACAAAGCGTCATACAGAGATGTGAAAATGGTTTCACCAGGGGCCCTAAATATTATCAAGCAGCTGGGGGAAGCGCCTTCTGTGGGAAATAGGTGCTTCAGGTAGCGGACATCTCTCCCTCCTAACAATTCCTCTATGGAATGCTAATCCTATGAATGCTAGTGTTCAGCAATGTCTCTTTGACTAGATACAATCCTACCAAAAAGAGAGGCCCTCGTGTGTAACATACGTCTTCCATGGTCCCCAAGAGCATCTGTTTGTGAGTGAGTTTCAAGCCACCACCCCAATACCTAGGACAAGGTGCAAGTGATCTTCTATGAGAAATCCTGAATAATTGTCCCGTGCCACAACATATGCACAATGTCGCTGACTCATTTATAGTATCGAAGACAGTACGCGTTTTGGTCTTTTATTTATTTCCAAGACCATTTAGCAGATATAGCTAATTCCTCATGTGGTGGGGTGGCATCATGCTTCCCTACACTCTTCCTCTTCAAGACTCCTCTCTCCTTTTCTCATGTGTGTCATAGCACTAGGACCCCATTTTGGGCACTACACACTGGTATTCTATGAAGACAGGATATGCCCTTCACACCTAACCTGTCCAATACCAAATTGACTTCTAATGGTTAAATTCAAGAGGGCCATCAGGTCTAAAGGGTGTGCTTCAAGTGCATAATGTAACTGCAGGTAACTATAAAATTGAGTTTTATGCATTTTGTGAGTCAGATTTTATTCACTCCTTAGGGAAGTTCCTCGGTCAACTTCTGATTCCATGTACATGGTCTTCGTGATATCCATACATGGAAGTGCCAGCCACTCATTCTACTTTTCTATTTATAGACAATACACAGACCTCACTGTACTCTTCTATACATAGACAATACACAGATCTTCTGAAGATTTTATGGCGCACTAAACAGTTCACATTTTCCCACCTCTGGGTGACTTCAATGAGTGGAATTAAAGAAGTTCCCTCAACTCCACTAATAGAAAGTAGAGGTTCTCCTTCCATATCCATGACAAATGCTTCACCTCCAAGCACACCCCTCAGTCACTCTCACTTCCTCTTCCATGAAAATAGGGTACAGAATTGCATAGAAATGATGCAACAAAGCACAGTAACTAAGGTTGCTGTGCTCATTGTGGGAAGGAAGACAGGAGGATAGTGTCACATCTACCAAACTATGCTGTCCTACCCTGCACTGGCACTATTTAGGATGCCTTGTGCCACACTCGCACACTTGCAGCATAGTGTAAACCATGTTCAGCATATATTTCATTCTGGCAGAGCACCCTTCTGTTCCAAAATACTATACTTGAACATAGTTTTAAAAAGTTGTACCTTTCTTGGTGTGCTGTACATTGCAAGACATATGCAAAGTTAGAAAGTTTTTAAGAAAAGAAAACTTATTTCAAATGTTATGCCTAATATCAGAAGTTGTACATTTTTGTCTCAAAACCCTGTCTAATGTTTTTAGTAGATAGGGCTTTGCATCAAAAACCATGGATGGCTTCACATTTGCCACCCGTGGAACGAACACTTGCTGCAAAGTAGCATGAGACTTTATTCTATGTTACTTTAAATATACTTTCTAACGCAAATCAAGACATCAAGGTTTGCATTGGAATTTTTGTCCCAATTCAAGACTTTGCACCAGTTTTCATCACGTTTTGTGACACAGCACCATCATAAAGTCTTAATAAATCTGGCTCTTGGATTCCACTTTTAAAAAGATCTTTGTACATCTTGCTCTATCAGAGCTTCCAGCTCACATCGTGCCACCATGTGTTGCACAATATCGGCTCCCATCACATGGTCACCTAGTGAGGAGCCAATATCACTTGGTGTGCACATAATTAGCTGGAAACTGCTGCTGAGAGCAGGTTTCTAGCTAATTGTTTGGAGGTTCTGCTCAGCCGAAGTCCCTTATGAGGTGTGAAACATCCCCAGGGTATCTGCGGCAGCCTCAAAGATTCTGTTTTTGGTGTCGGCAGAGTGGAGGGGGATAGGTGGTGATCAGTGGCGGCTGGCAGGGAACGACAGAGGCGTGGTGGGTGCAGGGGATTGGGAGTGTTTGAAAAAAACAACAACATATAAACCACATACCTTTTCCGTGGCTGCCGTCTCTCCGTTGGAAAGTCCTTCTCTTCCTGGCAAGTCCGGAACCGGGAAGCACTCGGGCTCTCCTAATCCAATCATTTTGGTTCCCCTATGCCAATCACAATGCTGCAATGCAGTGCAGTGATTGGTCTAAGTGCCGTGGTTCAGCACTCAGATGGGGACTGGGGTCCCGGGGATGTTCCCCACTGGGCTGTATAATACAGCCTGGTGGGGAACATGCTGAGTGCGTATGACGCTTTGGCCGGGACAAGATATCCGGCCAAGCAGTCATGCACACTTTGACAGTGTGCACTCACCACTACCCCCAAGCTCCGACCCCAGGCCCGCCCCACCCTAACCCAGCCCCATAGCAAAGAAAAATAAAATGATGATAACAAATTTATTATCATTTTATTTTTATTTTTTTCTACTCTCAGAGCAGTGGAGAAGCCGCCCCTGGTGGTGATATGGAGGGACTTGGAGGCTATTAATCTAAAAGTCCCTGTGTTTTCCCTTGCACTGGTGCTGAAAAATTGCTGCCTAGTGCCAACACAGACACCCTTGCCCCATAGTGCAAGGCTGCCTGCGTTGCAGGGAATGATGTCCCTTCCTACATAAACAATCAACAATGGCCATTTGCTACTTCTATGTGTGCTGCATTCTGCAGCACTCATACAAGTAACTTTATTTAATGATTGTTTATTTACAGGAAGGGACACCTTTCTGCACATAAGCAATCATTAATGGCATTTTGCACTTTTCATGTGTGCTGCAGAATGCAGCAAACATGGAAAAAGCAAAAGCAAGGAGAAATAAAAGTATTCTCCTCGTTGCACCATTCTAACACCTGCTGCTGCTTGGCGTTGGTTTTTGACACTGCCTCAGATTTACACCTCCTTGTAAATCTTGGGCGGCATCAAAAAGCAATGGGTGTTGCAGTGGCATGCCCACAGCAACACCCACTGTACGCCCATTTAACGCAGATACCTGCGTGAAAGGATAACATATTTACAAAGCGGAGTTAAGCTACAGAAAGTGGCTTGACCCCAATTTGTAAATATGGTGCAGGGCATTGCGCCACCAGAACATCAAAAAAGTGACATTCCAGTGGTTCAGTCCCCTTGTAAATATGCCCCATAGTATTTCTATTAAATACAATACAGCAATATATTTCCTGAAGGTACTAAATACATTTAAGAGGTTATAAAATGGAACCACAGTGCGCTTTATTAGCCCAACAAAAAATTGCCCTGACCCCTTACCTTTAAAGACTGAGGGACTCCTTTAGTAGCTTTTGGCATAGGGCAGTGCCATGAGCTTTCCTGCTGCACTGCCCTACATCACCAACACGTTTCTAGCACAACTAGAACTGTCAATTCTGGATCAAAATGACACTTTCCATCTCCACAGTGTCAGTAAATGGCTAATATCTAATTCACCACCTTTCAGCACGTTTTCCTGACATGTGAGTGGTGGAAACAGATGCTTTGCTGTGCAGCCCTCTTGTCTCTGGATCAGTAGCCGCTTCCAGCCCAGTCCTTCTTGTCTTTACTAGTGCAGAAAATGCTTCTTTTAACTACGACTGTGCATAAGGTTTGTTATGAGGTCGTCATCTTGTGCATCCTCTGGTTGTTGGGTCACCCAAATTTTATGTACCTTCTGTTTTTCAGTGTCACTTAAGAGCAGATTTATCATTCTTTGAGGCAGCCCAGCTTCACTGTGTCAAATAGGGCTAGAATGTACCATATCTACTAAGATACGGTGCACTCCTGATCTCTCTTTGCTCTGGCACACTTGTGGGGTGCAAGGGTGCCATTGAGGGCACCCTTGCACCATGGTGCAAGAGTTCCTGGATTGCAGGCAGGATTTGAGACTTTTTCCACTTTCTGAGGTGCGTTGCAGAATGCAGCACATTCAAAAAGAACGAATAACGAGGAGCAATTCTCTTAGATTTCACTGCACCACTTCTACGAGGCTTTTTCATGGAGTAAGGCTCACCCTGCATACATTATACCTGATGCAGGTATAATGTAGCACAGGCCTTTACAAAGGGACGCCGCTGCCTAGATGCAACACTTTGTAAATAAGGGGCAGTGTGGCACATTGTTTATGCTGCTGCAGCGTCACAAAAAAAGACTCAACTGCAGCGCAAGCCCTTCATAAATAAGGGCCCCATTGTATATTTTGAAAAGTATGGTAGATTGCATGGACTTTAGCTTGCTGCAGACAATGTTTGTTTTAATATCAGGGAAAGCAACAGTAAAAATCGACCCATCAGATCATAAAACAGGCCCAGAAACAGCCATTAAAGCACCCACACACACTGACCTGTCAGACAAGCCCATGAAGCACTGCCTGATTGTCCGACCCTGAGCAGTTATCCTCATCAAGACATCCTCTTTATGACTGTCGACCCAGTCGAGGCCAGTCCCCTGCCAAAGTGGCGGGGCGGGCTGGAGGAGGGAGCTGGGGGTAGTCCGGGGGATGGGGGGGTAGGTGGGGGGGTCGGGGGACAAAATAAAATTAAAGACATAAAATAAACTTACCTGATCGCCGGCGCCTCAACCATCTGCTCCATCGCGCTATTCCTGCTTCTGGGACAGGCTACCAGGAGGATGCACTGTGGGAAATCATGATGCTGCAGGAAAGCAGCGTCAGGATTGGCCTGAGAGCTACGACTTTGCACTCCCAGGCAGACTGTGACCCTGCTGTCTCCAGCGCCAGCAATGCAGCTGGGGCTGGAGAAAGCTTCACTGTGCATGAGATGTTTGGCCGGTCTGAAACGGCCGGCCAAACCCTCCTGCGTGGAGAAGGGACAAGGGAGTACACTACGACTCCCCCACCACAGTGTCATTCCCCTGGACTCGCTCCCAAGACTCGTGCTGGCCCAGGGGATAATAAAATGGGTAAAAACCCGTTTCATTGTCATTGTATTTGCAGGTGATGGCAATGGGGGTGGCCCTCCTCTGCCCTAATGGAGGGACAGCCGCTGCCAAAGCTCCAGTGGTCCTCTCGCGCCCCAGTCTCTGCACCAACAAATCCCCCACCCTGTGCACCATCCATTGGTTGAAATGAAAAACATTGCCCAGGAACGTCAAAGCAAAGTTTTTTAACTCGCCTTATTTCTTTGGAAAAGGCATTGCCCTCAGCCACCATTGCATTTAAACTATGAACACGCCCATCTAATGTCCTCAATAATTCTCCCAGTAGCAGGAATACATTATCGGGAGACCTTCTGACGAGCTGTACACCTGACTGCACCCAACAAGAGTGCAGTCTCACTTCAGCACATTCAATGGAGGCTGCGATCATTTGTTTCAAATGGCAGCCATCCAGCTGCGTCATCTTACGTCCATACAAATTATATCACAGCGAGCAAGGAAATTGACATGTACTCTGCACAATTGACTCTTCTAGTGTACTCCACAATGTAAGACCAGGAGCCCAATCATGGGGGCCCTATTACATAGATGCAAGAATCACAGTAACAGCCACTTGCACCATTTCTGTTTCTCATTTTATAGGGTTGGAACCAATCAATAATTGCACTGGGGAAAGCAGGTCACAAACTGATGTTATCTTACTTTTGCTGTGAATGCATAATAATATGTGATCAAACTACCTTTTATCCAGCTTTCAAGTTGACACAGATGGGACTATGTTTGAAGCAAGATCAGTGTGTTCCAGTTGTATCAGAGAAGCTGCAAAACAGATCAACAAAAGATTTATCAATTGAAAAAACCGATTTGTGCTCTCAAGTCTCGATTTTTATTTTTATTGATTTGCCAGCAATCCAGCTATTTGACCCTTTTCTTTAATGTTGCACTGGTGGAATAATCCTTCAGTAATATGAAGTGCAGAAGAATTGTTTTGCCCCATACGCATCACACAAGTAGAAAAAAGGGGGCTATTTATGAGTGCGTTGCCCCACCTGGAGGGTCATTTTTGTGACGCTGCAGTGGCGCAAACTACAAAATCATATTTATGAGGTCACGCAAAGCAACTTTGCGTGACTTTGCATGGCCTAATAGATATGGAGTAAGGAAAGGCAGTGCACACGGCTGTGCTGCCTTACTGTGCACCAGGGAGGCATTCAATGGGCGTTGCGGTGGGGATTTCTGCGTAACATCCATGGATTGTGATGCGTCCCAGATTTACAAAATGATGTAAACCTGGGGAAGCGTCAAGAACTTACGACTCCACAGGGTAGACACACCGAAGAGAAATAACTTTATTTCTCATGGTTTTTTCTCTTACTATGTGTGCTGCGTTCTGTAGCACACATAGGAACTCTCTTCCACCGGAAGTACGCAGAATCCACTCAATGACAGTGTTCAAACTGGAAGTCAAAAGATTCCTTATGAATAAATTCCTACCGTAAGTGGGCTAGGCTCTCCTGCTCGATGACATTGTTCCTACTGCCATGGTGCCATCATCTACTACTACTCTTCCTTACCACATACTGTGCCCCCCTTCGCTACCCGTGTACAACTGTTTATTATAACCCTCTGTGTTGCAATTGTTTTGTAATCTGCCATTTTCCTGTTTTTACTCCTACCCCATGTTGATTTTGCATTATTGTCCTTCCTTCCTAATGTAAAGCGCTCTGATATCCTTCGGGATCTTGTTCGCGCTATATAAAACTTTATAAATAAATAAATAAAATAAATAGAAAGAGGAAAAAGCCCCCAGAGTTGTTTTTGTGCAGGAAGCTTCTCCTTCCTGCACAAAAACAATCCTGGTGCCAACACAGATACCCTTGTACCAAGGTGCACGTGTGCCTGTGTTGGTGCTAGGCTGCCGAAACAGCACCAGCGCAGGGTAAAGGACAGGAATGCACAGTACTGGATAAATACGATGCATTCCTGCCCTTTCACTTCGACGTAGGACAGCACAGAAAGGTGACCTGCTGCTGTGCCCTATGCCTAAACTTCATGAATGAAGCCCAAAGTATACAGATGGATGCGTTCTGTTATCTGCACGGTGCAAAGTTTCTGCAGGGCTGGGTGTCCGATTCCACTCCTAGGCCTAACAGGGTCCTGGAACAGCACATCCAGCCAGCAGGAGCGCGCCATTTGATCTGCTTTCTTTTCTGTTCCATTTTGAGGACATACATTTTTTTTCTCATCCTCAGGCTCTTCTTTCCAGAGATCCCTGTGCAGCTGGGCTCTGCTTCCAGGGCTTGAGCTAGAAGCTGCATGGAAGGGAGGTGTTCACACCAAGCACCGTGGGGATTCCTGGAACAGGTGCGCACAAATGACCCTGAGGTATGAGGAGGAGGCGGGAACGAGAGGCTGAAAAGTCCTGCAGCCCTTGGGGACCCCTCTCCTACTCAGCCATCTCTGCAGAGGCTTCTGATGGAATACAAACACATCCTGCAGCGTCACCTGAGCTGCTCTCTCTCTCTCTCTCTCTCTCTTTCTGTGTGCCACACACACACACGCACACACACACAAACACGCGCACCCAAACCGAAAGACGAGTACTGAGTCTACAAAACCATTCCCTGGAGCAAAACGAAGACAGCTTCAAAAGGAATCAATGCGAGAGATCTGTGAACAACCAATGAAAAGGAATGGAATATTTTAATAATGCACTGTTGAACAGTGTCATATTAGCATGCATCAAAGCACGCATATTACGTTGCTTTAAGTAACGTTACTTTCCCCTTCTGACATGTTTCATTGCGTTACCTTATGCTGTTTCATGTCGTGTCACATTGAGATATGTTGTGCAACATACTGTACTCTACAATATAATAGGCTAGGTTATCATACGTATTTGTTTTGACCTATCTAAGGTTTGTTGTTGATATTGCATTTTATCGTATTTAAACTACATTTTACGTTACATCTGTGACAACTGATTCAAGGCACTTGAAGTTAAGGAACATCAAGAAAAAGATAATGACTGCAAGACCGAGAAGGTTGGGGAGTGACACAGATTCGGGAACAGATTACTGGATGACAAGCGAGTTTGTGAGACTTTAAAGTTGCTTAAGGACACTCACTCCTCTGCTCAGGAGCTGCTGTTCCTCAGAGTCTTTTCTTGTTACCTGAATCTGTCAGTATCTCCTCTTGGATAATGGATCCAATGGAAAGTTCTGGAAGTCTGTGGAGGTTCTGGGAGGTCTTCCATGTAAAATGTAAATTCAAAGGGAGGACAAACTGCAGGAATGGAGAGGGGTGTTGGGAGAAGTGGTGTGTGTAGGTTAGGTATGGCTACAGGGGTGAGAAAGAGGACATTATTATTGAGCAGGTTATCTAGATAAGAAAGTAAACAAGTGATGGGCACCATGCTTTAATTAACCTCAACTGCTAGGCAGCATTACAGTCCATTGTTTTTACCCACTGTGCCAATCTATACAGAGCCAGGTATATGCAAATCAGCTTCGGTCATGCTCCTATAAGCTGAACTGGCAATCCAAGCTTCCTCAAGATAGAACACAAGAAGCACCAAGACTGGTTCCAATGTACATTGGTCTCATCGGTGAATTATATCTTGAGTCTTATGGTATAGCAGGCCTGGGATATATACCCAATGCCAATTAGATCCCTTTGGTGCACATGCATCAACAAAAGCAAAAGCGATTCCTTGATAGCGAGAAATGAGGAATCGGTATTAAGGAATCGCTTTTGTGAATGCATCAACAGATTCGGTAAAAAATAGCGATTCCTTAAAAATCGCTATTTTTTACCGATTATCCAATAGCGTGGAATGCAAACACCGTAGAGCTAATTGCGAAATCCGTATTACCGAATTAGCTAATAGCGATTTCGGTATTAGCGAAATCGCTATTAGCGATTACGGAAAAGATCGGGTCGCTCCGGGAACGTGTCTATGACATCACCAACCAGGAAATACTGCAGCCCCACCCTCATTGCCTCGCAAGAGGAGCAAACAGGAGCTGGGACTGGAGACTGGCTGAGCACATTGAAGCCACACAAACTGATCTACCCTCCAAAACAACCAGGATGGATAAGGAAGCACCATCTAGCGCAGAGGCTGCACGCAAGCGGAAACGCAAGTTTTCCGACCTGGAGCACCTGATAGAGGGAGTCAGCAGCAAGCACGATCGCCTTTTTGGTAAGCTGTCCCTAAATGTGCCAGAGGCTGAGAAGCGGCGCATATGGCTGCGCATCCGGGAGAGGGTAAATGCAGTTGGAGTGACGCCCCGCAGCATTGACGACCTCACAAAAAGATGGTATGACCTGAGGAAGCGGGCAAAGGAGAGGATTGCGGAGAGGCTCCGGGAGGCATCCAGGATGGGAGGCGGACCTTCTACAGTGCAAGCCAACACTGCCCTGGAGGAGCTGGTGGAAGGGACGATCGAGCATGAGGCCGTCGTAGGAGTAACCCAGATGGATACCTCCGGCGCAGCCACAAGTGCCCAAGGTAAGATGCATGCCTGTGCCCATTCCCAGCATAGCGTAAATCCATTCCCATGCCCCCAGCAGGATCAGAGTGTGCATGCAGCTTTGGCCCACACAACTTTACTCTTAACACTAGTGCATCATGGGAGTTGTAGTCAAGTCAGCCCGGTGTGCATGTACAGGATAAAATATAATTACAAATCACCACATCAGTTGAACCTGGATATAGACTGTTTATTTAGTGGATCACAGAGGGACATGTATGTTTACAATACTATGTAGGTGTAACTATCCCACTAACCATGCACTGTTTCACACACAGATGCATCTCCTGGGGATTCGGACGACAGCGGCCGGCTGATTATTTCCGAGACTCCTGCCGATTCCGACATGGATACAGCGCAGGATACGCACTCACCACCTCCACCTGCAACACCACCACCACCACCACCAGCACCACCAGCACCAGCACCAGTTACACCTGCTCCTGCTCCAACTTCTACTAAAGCGCCGAGACGCAGGTCCCAAGTTCCGCCCATGCAGGTGATGGAAACACCCGCTACACCATCGGGTCAAAGTCTGCGCAGCATCACACCACCTGCTGCACCACCTGCACATGCCAGACTCCCACAGCGGCACAGATCTCGGCGCAGTTCACTCTCCTTAGGCGACGTTGCTATCACCCTAAATGCTGGCTTAGAGGAAAGGATGCTGCGTGTCCAGCGCCTGCAGGGAAGACACATGGCGACAATCAGCTCCAACATAGCGCGCCTTGCAAAGGAAATGCGTGCCATGACTGCGGCTATGAGGGACATGACCACTGTGGTGGCAGAGGGCAATGGGTACCTGAGGGAGGACATCCATGAGCTCACCCGTGCCATGAGGGAAGGCCATGAGAGCGAGAGGAGGAGGCACCGTCATAACTTGGTGAGGTCCGTGGCCTCTACAAAGGCCATCACAAGGCTGAGCAATAGCACCGCAGTGTTGGCACGCCGCTCGGTGTCAATGCAGGTGGACCTTGGACACTTTTGCGGGGATGTTGCCAAGGCTCTGGGGCAGGTCACCGCTGCAGTAGAACACCTGCAGAGTGGCACATTCAGTGCTGGCGCTTTGGGAGGGGAAGACGGCAGTGAGGCTGCCTCGAGTGTGAGCAGTGTGTCTGTGGCAGAGGCCAGCACCAGGCGCCGCAGTTCGCGGTGCTCCACGGGGACAGGCCGTGGTGAGGCGTCGGAGACACCTGAGAGGAAGCTTGGCATACAAGGCAAGCGCCACTAGACTGAATGGCAGTCATACTTGACCGTGGTGGGGCAACCATGGTCCTCCCCTTCCTGACGCTGCACAGCCGTGACTGAAACGGACATTTGTTGTTACATTTTTCCTGGGGAGCATTCATTTCATTGCTTGTTTGGTCGCACATACCTCAGTACTCCTGTGCATTAAACAGTTTCACCACCAATTAAATTGTAATGTTTCATTCTTACCTGCTTCAGAAAGAATATATATATTTTTTTCGCATGCGTTTACTTCGCATGCCGTTTCTACGTGGTCGTTAGTACGACCGCGTTGTTAGTTAGCATACCGTTTGTACGCAATTCGGAACTACGAATTGCAGTAAGGGGGTGCTGGATGTTGGAATATTATAATTTACTATTCCAACTCCAGTCTATGTGGACACTAGGGAAGGTGTTGGTTTTTAAATCCAACACCTTCTCCCCCTTACTGCAATTCGTATTTCCGAATTGCGTACAAACGGTATGCTAACTAACAACGCGGTCGTACTAACGACCGTGTACTAACGGCATGCGAAGAAACGCATGCAAAGTAAACGCCGCTTCCCCTTCAGAAATGATGTTGCATGATGTATGTCCGCCTCCTATGGCCCTCTGCTGTGTTAGGGACGTGTGCCTGTCGGTGTTGGGCGGGTGGTTGGTCATCCCGGTGGTCGTCATTCCTGTCAACCTCTATGGGTATCCCCCTTCTGGTCGAAATGTTGTGCAGCATAGCATATACAGCTACAATCCTGCAGCAGGTATCAGGTTTGTATAGCAAGGCGCCGCAAGTCTTATGTAGGATTCTAAAGCTACTCTTCAGAATCCCAAAGGTCCTCTCTATGACATTCCTTGTGCTTATGTGGGCGGCGTTGTAACGTTGCTCCTGTGGTGTTGCTGGATTGATGTAGGGGTGAGTATATATTCACGCAGGGCGTATGCACTGTCGCCTAGAAGATAGAAGCAAAGACTTAGCAATGGTGATGTACAGACATGTGTGGTGCTCATGTGTGGAAGAGGTATGTGTACGTACCAAGCAGGAGTTCCTCTCCAAATTCTCCGTTGAGTAGACGCCTGTGGATGCCACTGTGTAGGAATATGTAGGAGTCGTGTGTGCTCCCCGGGAATTGTGCCACTAGGTCCGTGATGATGTGCTTGGCATCACACACAACCTGCACATTGATTGAGTGGTATGACTTGCGGTTACGGAATATGTACTCATTTGCAGAGGGTGGACAGATGGGGATATGCGTACAGTCGATGCATCCAATTACATGGGGGAATTGTGCCACCTGGTAGAATGCCTGTTTGGTGCGGTCCAACTGCTGTGGGGTTGTGGGGAAGCTGATGTGGGTGTGGATCATTGTCAGCATGGCGTCTAAGAATTTCTGGAAGAAGCGTGAGAGTGCGCTTTGCGATACGCCTCCGGCTACGGCGATTACCCCCTGGAAACTTCCTGAGGCCAGTAGGTGCAGGCTGCATAGGACCTGAACGTGCGCAGGGATTGCATTGGTTCGATGTGTCTGGTGCTGCAGTAGTGGTTCCAGGTCTGCAATGAGGCGCATGATCATGCCACGATTCAGTCGATACTTCTCGTACACCTCGTCCTCATTCTGTCCGAGCAAGGTGATGCGCAGTCTGAATACTCTCTCCTGGACCCTTCTCCTGCGCTGTCCTGCGGCATTGATTCGCATCCTCCTTGCAAGCACGTAGAGGGCTGCCATTTTGTGCTAGCCAACAGGGTCTCCTGGGCCACATTTAAGGGTTTGCTGATTAGCACAATCATTTGCACATGTGTACATTTTATTTTCTCTTTAACAACATTTTTTTTTTTACTTTACCTCCAGGTTCTGATTCCCCTTATTTTGCTCATGCTAAATAGCGATTTTTGGGATTTTCGGTATTTGCGAGTGGTGTTGCATTGGGTGGAGATTGGTTATTAGCCATTGGCACTTACCGGGAGCTATTTGTGAGTTCCGGTATTTGCAACTTCGGCATTTAGCGATTTGGTAATTTTGAGGATTGGTTAATTGCGATTAGTTATTTTTCCGGTATTTATTTAGCGATTCTTTATTTGCTCACATTTTGGGTTGATGCATTGGAAATCGGTTTTTCACACTCGCTAACGGGTGATTTTAGCGATTCGGTATTTTACCGACTGGATTTTTGCTTAATGCATGTGCCAGTTTGTTGGTTTCCTCTGCTTTTCACACTGCGTAATCAATTTCAATTCATTGTTTATTTAAAGTTCGCTCAAACTGTATACACGCGTCAAGACTTGACACTCAATGTACTCCAGATCCACATCTGGTTCCATTCAGCCAAATTAACCTGTGCACTTTCTTGGAGAATGACCCCAAATATTTCTCATGCACTTATCTTAAAATTCGTAATTCATTCTCATTACTCTTTGTCATGTAATATTTTAGAAGAATTCACTTAAGTTACAATAACTTTTTCAGAAATGTCTTCTATTTCATTCACTTATTTATTCTAATTTAAATCTTTATACCCGAAAATAAATTCTACATTCATTTCTAAAGTCAATGTACTTCACACTGTATAGGTGTTTCTTGAGTAGTATTTATATGTGCTCACCTACAATTTGGAAAATACATAGCCATTGTCAAATTCTTTTTTAGACCTAGCTACTGCTTCATATTGTATAAGGTTCAACACAGTGACAACTAAGTTTCTTAAAACTCAATAAACACATTTCAGTAGAACCTAACCTTGTGTAATGTAATCTGATGAGCACGTGGGCTGAATTTACTCTATTTCTAAAAACTGCAAGAAAGACAATCAATATTTCAAACTTGTTGAATGTTCATGAGACCCAGTATTTTTTATTTCAGAGTTAAAATTCTTCTGTCAAAAAGTAATAATGGGTGAATAATAACATTTAAAAAACTAAAGGAAGATTCTAAGGGGATGTGTAAAATGACAGGCAGGTCTGGAAATAGAAAAACCTTTGAACATTCTATTGACTGAATCTTCAGCGTCTTTCATCATCAGATTCACAAAAACTCTTAACCGAAAAATACTGCAATTTAAGAGCTGAAATAGAAAGATCTTTGTTAAACCCCGCCAACCGAAATTTAAGAATAGCAGAGACAGAAGAAGATACTGACGATAGATTGTGAGATGAACACCAAACATCACATTTTGCCCAATGTCTAGAATAAGATTTAAGAGTTGCAGCTTTCCTAGATCCATGTAGTTGGTGCTGCCACAATGATTGATATGAGCCACCATTACAGTATTGTCGCACCTTACCAAAAATGAGAGACAAGAGTTTGAGGCTTGAAATGGAGGAGGGCGCTGTACTCCTTGTCAGCTCTCACCAGTTTGAAGATTTTAATGCTTCTAATGGGTTCCATGTTGTTTGAACTGACAACGACCCCAGAACTGCATCCAGCGTACCATGCTAGCATCCGTTGTCAATGCCAGAGGTGGGTCTCATAGGAACTCCTTCTTATATTGCGTGAATTCTGCCATCATTCAAGATCCTGTTGATTTCTGATGTCACCTGCATCACCTGTTTCATATTCCGGGACCTGCTGACAAAAACATGTGGAAATGCCACTGTGAGGCCTAAGACGCAGCTTTGTCCAGTGCACTGTAAATACACATGCAGCCATGTGCCCTTAAATCTCTATCCATTTTTTCTGCTGAAGCACTGTTTTGGGAATAGATTCTGGCAATAGATTCTCTAGGTGGTCTATATTATCCATTGGAAGAAAGACTTTGGACTGCTGATTATTGAATGTTGCTCCAAGAAAGCTGAGAAGAATCAATGAGACTAACTGGCCTTTTGGAGCATTTAGCAGGCAGCTATTATGGTTTTAGAATAAGTATGGTCTTTTCTAGAGTCTGATTCACACTCATCCAAGACTGCAACATCCAATCCTCAAGATAAGTAAACATTAACATTTCCTGTAGATTTATAAATGCAACCATGGGGCCACCACCTTCATGAAATATTTGAGGGCATATCTGAGACCGAAGGGGAGGACCCGGAACTGTCAATGGCACACCTTCACGAAAACCTTAGGAACCTTTGATGGGACTTCTGCTTTAGAACATGAAGGAAAGCATCCTTCAGATCCAGAGTCGCTAGCATGTGATCTTTCTGAATCAATGGAATTATCCTCTTCAGCAGCTCCATTTTTAATGCAATTTCCTTCACTAATTTGTTCAACTTCTTTCATTCTATGAAAATTCAAACTCTTCCTGTCAATTTCGGTCCAAGAAACACAATGGTATAAACTCCTTTCCTTTTGTCCTTCTCCAGAACTGGGATGATTGTTAAAACTTTCAACTTCTCTTTGCACCTTGGTAAGGAAGTAGGAATGATCCCCGAAGGAGTTTGAGGACATTTGGACTCAATTTGGTACCCCTTTCTGACAACATTCAACACCAATTTGTCTGTTGTGGACTTGTTCCAGTTCTCCAAAAAGTAATGAATTCTGCCACCAACCACTAACCTTTGACCACTTTCAGGCATGTTCAGGATTGCTAGTCCTTATTTGAAGAATCCAGCTTCTGATTTTTTCTGGAACTTGATCTGAAAGTAACTAGGATGAAATTTAGAACCAGTTTCCAAATTCTGGTTATTTATAGAGACATCTGCCTGAAGGATGATGTATGCATGAATGGAGTTGAGACTTTTGGCTGTTCTTTACAGAATGAAAAGTAATGCTTCTGTTCCTTATAGATTCAGTGCACCTTATCCTCCGGTTCTGATCACTCTGGAATCTTGAGAAGACATTCTTAAGGCTGCTGATATCTGTGCTGAATCAGTGTTTCAATCTTTGAGAAACAGGTTCTGATGTACTGCAACTGAAGCTCCACATGCCAAAGCAGAAGCTTGCATGGCATCAAATTAGATATCCGACCAAAATTCCACATCATGTTCCATATTTTCCAGAACATAGAGGTTTAGCAGTATAAGCCCCATATACACCAGACTGTAGATCCAGATGAGATCTTTAAAACACCTTTTTTAAAAAATCAGCATTCACCTTCTTTTCAGCTGAGTTTTTCAATATATTCTCTTCAGCCATAGATTAACTGCCAAGTAAACTATCCACCACTACTCCTGTATGAATAGTGTCAAGCTATTTCTCATCCAACCCCATCTAAACGATACAGCATAAACAAAAATCTAGGAAGGTATATTTCTTTCTTGGTCCTTACATTCATTCAACATAACATACTTCACATACTGGTGAATAGGAATGCCCATACTATCAAGTCTTTTAAATTGCCTTTTGATGCACCTGCAGTTTCACCTCTTGAGAAACCCTGTATTTCCTTTAATATAATTCAGATGTTCAGGTAATAAGTCCATTGAAATGTACTTCCACTTCAGCTCACAAGGCAATGGGGAGGAGTCATCAGAAACCTCCTATACTGTGAGATCGGAATACATACTGCCTTGATCTGGTAGCTCCGTCCAATTCTTCTTTTTATGCTTTAGGGAAGTCAGGTTCCCATAATCAGCCCCTTAATCCTTTCATCCTCTTGCTTATTTCTCTTAGGAGGAGGTGAAGATGATCTGTCTGACGATGAAGAAGGCGAAGAGACACTCCATCCCTTTTGTGAGTATTTCCCCATGGTTATAACGTTTTGCACATTATCCATTTTCTTTCCGTAATCCATAAAAAACAGTAGAAGTGCCTTTAAAATATGAAATAAAAACCCACAAAATCAATCGGGTTCATTTGTCTTATGGGGTGTCTCTAAATTGAAAGTACATGCATGCGCATAACGAAAATCACATTCAGGGCATGCGCAATCAGAAACCAGATCCGCACATGCATGATCATAATATGACTCCATGCATGCATTTAGAATAAAGGACTCTGTGCATGTGTGTAATAAAGGAGGTGTTGAGTGAAACACCAACAACCCATAAGTAAAATTGTGCCAAGACATAAAGGATAATGTTAGCCTCTGTATGTCTTTAATGAAATCAAAATTCTCTCTGCATAACAATTGGAGAATCGTCATTCTCAGAGGTAAACTGTGACGAAAGTCTAACTTTAAGACTTTCGGTATTCACAAAGGGCATTTACGAGTAGTAAAGTTAGACTTTTGTCTGAGTTAAACTTAAGTTTTGGTCTTAAGTTTAACTGAGACCAAAAGTCCTTAGACTTTGCTAATACCAAAAGTCGTAAAGTTAGACTTTCATCTCAGTTTACCTTTGTGAATCGGGCCCAAAGTATTCAAAGTTGTACTTTGTAGCACTGTATATATTGAAGTTGACTATTGGAAAAAATTGTAAAGTGATGCCATGCATTAGGAAATATTAAAAAACAACCAACCAGTTCCCTACTTAAAATGGAAGCGTCAGTGGTTAGACACATTAGTAGAGTTTCTATTCTTAGCTAAAGGATCCACTAATTTCTCCACATAGCTGGTGCTCACCCGATGGCACTAGGATTTGCCCTAAGCCCAGCATGGAGCAAAACCACCATCACATAATGGAGACTGTAGGCCTGCTTATGTCTCAGCTCTCCCGGTCCTCTTACATAAGCAAGAAACAAAACTTGAAGTGCTTGGGGAATGCTACCCTTCTAAAGCACCAAGCTGAGGGTGGGCGAGCTCAATTTAAGCATTCCTGTTTAGTTTCCTGTCTTGAAGATTGGTAACAATCCACAGGTAGTAATGACTGGTATGAGGACGAGGGATGTAGAGATAATGGCTTTTACTTTATCGAACCAGAGCAACATACAAGAAATGCATCATCTTGAATGAATGTGATAGAGCCGAGACAAGCACTACTTGATTACACACATACACCACTGAGCATAGTGAGGACTGGAGGTGAGAAAAGGTAATAAATCCAGACTCCATATAATCGAACCAGGGGCATATTTAAAATTAACTGTTGGAGCACAGTGTTACGCCTAAATTGGTAAAGCCACGCTCCGACATTTTTAAAATGCAGGGATGCACAGTATTTTCAAAAATATGGCACACCCCTGCATTTCTTCTAGCGCTGGCGCTAAAAAGCTGCTTAGCGCAAGCACCCTAATGTCATTTTGCTAGGGTGCCTGTGGTGCAGGGGCGATTTTTGATGTGCAGGAAGAGACACCTTCCTGCACCTAAACAATCTTTACAGATGATTTACTCTATCCATGTGTGTTGCAGTACACGTGGAAAGAGCAATACACAAGGAGAAATAACACATTTCTCCTCATACCACCTGTTTAAGACCAGGTATTTCCTTATCTTATTTTTGGTGCTGCCCCATACCTTGTAAATACAGGGCAGTGTAAAAAATCAATGAATGTTGCGGTGAAACGCCCACTGCAACACTCATTGCATGCCCCTTTCACGCTAAGTGCTGCATGAATAGGGGCATTATTTACAAGGTGGTCAAAATAAGTGACCATCTGGTGGTGTTAACTCCTTGTGCATATGCCCCCAGATTTTCTACAGTTTCAAAAATCAGATAATTGATCTAACGAGTAAAAATAAATCACTTTATTGATACAGAATAGGGAGCTGATTGCGATGAGCAAAATGAACAATGGATAAGCGGTTGTGTTTGATGCAAATAAGATCCAATGGTTGACTGAGCTAACGCGTCTAAAACTCATCAATAGCATTGAATCACATTTTTGGCGAATAATGAGATTAATCACAGAATGACCGTTAACGAGAACTGACTTAATAAGATCAAGAAATATGTAGAATATTGGTTTGCAATACTGATTAATTGAGTGCAGTCTTTTGTGTTCAGTGGGATAGCACAAGGTGAGCCTGTCTTCTGCTGCCAGCATCCTTCTAAGTTGGCCATTTAATGCATGGGCTTGTTTACCTCACACCACATCACACCACATCTCAGCTTGACCTTTGGGAGCCCTTCCTGTGGTCCCCTTCCAGGAAAAGAAGAAAATGAAGCATACAGATTTTTTGTCTGGCCTTTACATGTGGAGTAATGCAAGCGAGGAATGGCGTGTAGTTTCCTACGTCAATCCAGCAGCTGCCTGAGATCTGATGTAGGGTAATACTTTAATGAGTGCTATCACTTTAATATCACGATCATGCAGTTGTGGAAAGATCGCTGTAACCCCACAAAGGTGCAGTCAGATGATACAGAACACGTGGGATGCAAAGAGGCCAAGGAATGAAGAGGAGAATGAAGGAGAACAAGGGAAGAATTGGTAAACTTACAACCTAAATAGTAGCTTTAGAAATACACTTGTGTGTTTCGAGAACTAGGAGGAAAAGGGTATCTACTAAAGAGTACTACGGAGAGACCACACACCCTTTACTAGGGATTTATGGAGTATTATACTGCTTAAGGTGTTAAATCAGCCATGGAGGGTCCTGGTATGTGGGTGGGAAAAGTTTCAACACTGAGAAGGGAAAGACTTGGGGGGAATTGTAGACATTTTATGACCCTTTTAAGCTTTTCAAGATGTTTCCTCATAATATAGTCCCTGAAAATGATCAGGGTACTTCAAGATAATTTCTCACTTGTCACCCCTCAGGGGAACTCTGTAAAAATAAATTTTTGGTAAGGAGGAGTGTTCAGAGTCAGGCCTTTTGGCTATCACAGACATAAGGTTAACTTCAGATTGCCAGTTTAACCTGCTAACTATAACCAGCCTGTGCGTGCCACACAAGGGATCCAATGTTTCGACTAGTCCTTGCAGATGTGTTTCAATCATTCACGCACCTTCCTAGAGCGGTAGGGGAAGGGCAGAAAAGCAAGTGGTTTGCAGGAAGCTGCCCAATGTCCAGATGAATTGACGTCAGTCGATGGAAGGAAGAAAACGAGTGCAGGAAGTTTATGACTAGTTTTAGGAACATCCACGTGGTTTGGGTGCTTTTGGGACCAGCAAAGGTTAGCCCTATCTATCAGCTTCTATTCCTGGAGGGTGGAATGAGTTCCCTCATTTAGGAGTCACAGCAGTCATTGCACAATGTTGTGGGTTTCAGGGCAGTGGCAATGTACCGCATTTTGGGCAAAAGAATGGCACTTAAGCAGCTACAGTCTGTCAAAAGAAGAACACCTTTCAAACCACGCGGCCGGCCCATTACAGGGTTGTAGGCGACTTGCTGTGTATACGATGAATCTCCCTCTATCCCTTAATAAAAAGAGTTAAAACCAAAAAAAAGATTAACACCTATGTGACTAAAGTGACACAGCAGGCTGGGTCTTTTTTTGAAGCTGCTGGTCAGTGTCACAGTGTGTTACATCATAGTTCACACCTCAGATCTTTTTCAGCAGTCACACAACAATTTCTGAAAGTAGGAGGTGATTCCCAAAGGGAGTTTAAGAGGGTTTCCTTGACTTGATGAGAGAGGAAGGCCATTAATCCTGGAGCTCTATGCCCAAGCAACACACAGCGTGGTGCTAGGAAAAAGTAGCATAAAATATACTTAATGTAATAGGGCCACTTGCTACTAGTGTCAATCTAAAATGTGCTATCCACATTTATCTTGGAGGATGCAGTTATCAAGTACAGGTTTCTGAGCATAATGTTATGCTTTGTTCACTGCAACACAAATAGATGATGGATGGAATGTTGAACATTGTCAGACATTCACCCGAGTCACAGATCTGGGTTTAAACCACTGGCATTGCCTGAAGAGGTGCGCGACACACTGGGCCAGTTCGCCCTGACCTATCAAAATGTGCTGCCTGTCGACTGGCATCGTGAAGTCTGGAAACGAGGTATCAGCGTGAGGCCTATGAATGAGCTCCAATCTGTCGTATTATTTTCAAAATCATTCTTCTGCATTAGAAGTGCCAACAAAAATGCCTTGGCATCTGAGCGCTTTGTACGAGCGCAGCGGCCAGAGTGGCCGACTGCGGAGCGTGGGGCTTGCGGTTCGATCGCTGGTGGCGGCTCAGCTCAGCATCATGTGACTCTGAGCAGTAGCTCACGTAATCTCCCCGACGGCCCCCAGTGCCTGGATACCCTTAGGGGTGATAAGTCGCACTTTACAAATCTGTTATTATGATTATTATTATTAAGGAAATTGGGACAGCATGCACCAGGTATTGTGTAAGACTATCCATACCATGCAATGAAATGTTGTGATTAAGTTGCTTTTTGTTTTACTCTTCCCGTCCATTCAGTAGCGAACTGATCCAGTCACTGACATTATTCTCGCACAATAGAAGGTCTTCTTAACAGCAATGTGTGCATGTGGCACCCATGTCTGCAATGAACAAAGAAGACCTTAACAAGTGCAGCCATTTTGTTTATTCCTGTTGGACACGTGCACCGCCACTCCGAGTTTGGAGCTCATGGGTCTAAGTGCTGGAAATGGCAGAAATGGAACCCAAGTCTTACTCTGGTGCATATTTAATTGGGGACGTTGGAGTTAATTTGAGGATACTGATAACCGAGGGGGCATATTAAATACACACTGCTGCCCAATGCAGCACCGTGTCATTAATATATTCACAAAAATGGCCTGAGGTCCGCCCCAAGGCTCCCTCTTTTGCTTGCAGTTTCTTGGTTGAGTTTGTTGGTCAATCAAAGACGCTGCATGCTGTTGTCTTTGTTCAGTGTGGCATGACACATAAGCGGAGCTATGGTGCATTGTAAGGCGTGATGAACGCAGGTTCAGAAAGTTCAGACTATGGCAGATTTTCTGGTTATCCACACACATTTTTGTTCAATTATTCAAATTGGAATCCGTACATTGCCAATTACTTTCCTGAGAAACTAGCATGGATCCACTTCACCTGGACCGACATACCCCCCTTCTGAGTGAGAAGTTCACAGGCTCACTCAGAAGCAGTGGCTGCCGCAAACCCCTGGCTATGGAAGGTCGTGGATCGTACTATTGAATATCGAGCCTAACAATAACGATATACTGGGCTACCGTGGACAGAAATTATTTAAACCAAAATATCGAAACCTAATTGTATATAGTGGAAGTATGGATTTACTATTCCTAACTCCACATCTACATACCTTGAAGACATATATATATATAACTATATATTTACTTATATAGCTATATTTATATAGTTATATATATATAGTTTTATTTATATAGTTATATATAGAGTTAGATATATATAGTTTTAGATCTCATATCTAGTCCTGGTTATTTGTATGCCTCCCTATTCTAGCTTCGAATTTTCAGGGGGGATAGCAAAGTCATCTCAGCTTGCCACACTCTTTGGCAGTCACTCACGCTCTCCCTTTTTTCTCTTTCTCTCTCTTGCTCTTGTCCTCTGTCACTCTGAGGGCTCCTGGTTCACAGCAAACTGCTCTCAACTATCCATTCAGCCTTCACTTTTCTGCTTTGTGGTATGTAGAGTGTAATGATGGACTGATGGGTTTCATGCGTCCTCAAGAAATGTTTCCCAGTTACTGGTCATCAGTATAGAACAGTTCTTTAAGTAAAAGGCTGGGGTAGAGAAGTGTGGCTCAATGATTAGAGCAGCAGACCCTGATGCCGAGGTCTAGCCCGGGACCAGGGTTCAATTCTCCGCCTCCGTGGGTCTTGGGCTCAAAAATTCCAAGGAGATGATAATTCTTACCTTGGTGCATATTCCAATCATGGAGTCCCACTCTGCAACTCTGGGCAATAGCTTGCTTAATCTCCACAACAGCCCCCACAACGCTAAGGATGCCTGGCCTCCACCTTGGGGGTGCCCAGGAGTGGACACCTCACAGGGAAAGCCAGGATGGGTTCCACAGCGGTATTTGTACAAGCGCCTTGAGACCCTTGCGGGTGAGTAGTGCGCTATACAAGTATCAATTTACAATTTTTTTTTTTACAATAATAAGGGGCAATCATGTAGTTTGTTCAACCATATGGATCTATACGATGTGTGTTAACGAAACTAAGTACACCATACTAAATTTGCTACACTAATATTTTAACCTTGCTAAATACTTAGCACGAAAAGAAATAAGTAGGGTCTTTTTCATGTATTTCCAATCTTTCATGTCCCCCTATTTGTGCAGAGCTGTGGTTATAAGCTGTGCCACTGGAATTATGTGGACCTGCAGCTGAAGTTTTTTCTATATAATTATGGATTTGCCATATAATCCTTTATCTTCTGCATAATGTGCAGACCAAAAAAAAGAAATTCTATCTCTAACGGCTCAAAAGTTACTAAACACACTGCCACACGTGTTGCAGCTCAGAGGCAAACATATTGTCATAAAGATGTATGTCACCTTACAGTTGTTGACTGCTGTATTTAGGTTTTAAAGTGGAATTAATGAAGTGAAACCCTTAACATAAGTAAACATGACAGAATAGGGGTGGAACACTGCTTAAAATGTGCTGCATAACATTACATAATGTACATGTTCGTGCTGTATAATTTAGCCAACCCTGCCACATTATTTGTCAGTACTCTGCCACATAAAAGTCAATCACAGTGTTGGACTTGGCCCTGGAATTAGTATCCCTCCATCAGGGGTGCTTGTATGGGAGCCTGATTGGTTCTAGTGGGATTACTCCTCACCTAAGATATCCATCATCATATCCCTCATGTTCAAAGATGCAGCAGCATGAAAAGTGAACGAGTGATTCAGTGAGTGAGATGAAGGTACACGCTATTAATGAAATCATTATCATAAAATGGTTGATCATTGTGTTGGTCACAATGTTGCATCCCGCTCCTCTAACAGTTACTATTCATTGCAAGCAAGAGCAGGAAAATACGGGTGAGCAAGCATGTATTGACTGTGAATGTATGAGCAATGACCCTGGCACATTCTCTGCCTCACATTTCTTCCCCTTCCAACTCACATTGGTCTATGCAAGGTCTGGACCCTATACTTCTCACTGTTGTTCAGTACCACCATCAACACAAGCGTCACACTGCTACTACTATTCTTCCTACCACACTGCAATTAACACCACCACATCACCATTAATACTACTGTCATTAACACCAGGACAGTTACCATCATTGTGAATAATCCACCACAGCCATTAACACAGCCACTATTTCCAGCACCATTACCACCACCATCACTTCCACCTTTATCCACCATAATCATAAATCACCACCACTAGTACCCCCATTACAGTGTGGCCTAACGGCTAGGGAGGTCGACCTCGGAGCTGGGGAACCCGGCAGAGATGCTCAACATTCTGTGATTCTAGGCAAATCACTTAATCTCCCTGTGCCTAACAAAAATGAATGAATCTGTATGTAAAGTAACTGGTGCTCATGTAAAGCCCTCTGATACCACCGGGTCTAGTTAGTGCTTTAAGACTCCACAAAAACCCCAAAAAAAATTACTTACACAATTACGACTGTAACATTAACATTTTTGGCACCACAACATCATCTTTACTGCTACCAACATCTCTCCAACCACCAATTTAATTACTATCAGCATTACCACTACTTTAATTACCATAAGCACAATTACAGTTAAAATCAGCACCAGTACCACACAAATATCACCACCATTATCACCACCACTATTACCACCATCATTATCATCATCACTATAACCTCTACCTTTATGATCTGGAAATTTCAATAACACCACCATTATCAATACCACCAGTATTTCCAACATTACCACCGCAATTAGAACCACCACCACAAACTATGCTACCACCATTAACACAATTATTACCAATACCACCATTGCCACTACCACAAACCACCATCATCACCACCACCACAACCACCATTTCCACCACATCCATCTCCACCACTTCTACCATCACTGTCACATTTAGTATAACTATTATTATGAACACTAATATTACCATTAGCAAGATTATAACCACCACCATTACCAACAGTGCCATGTTTAACATCATAACTAGCACTATTAATGCCACAAGCCATTGCTATCAAAATTACAGATATTGTCACCATAACCGTCATCAATACTGCAACCATTACAGCTATCACCATCACCACCAACAGCAATACCGCAATAACAGCTACTTCTGCTACCACCACTACTATTACCACCACTACTACTTCTAACCACTATGACCACTTGTACTAACACCATCACCATTACCACCACCATCACCACTTCCACAATCACCAGGTCCACTATTACCTCTGTCACCACTACTATCGCCATCACTACCACCACTTTCACCACCACTTTCACCACACCACTGCTTTTACCACTGCCATCACCAACACTACCACATTCATTACCACCACTAACACCATTACCACTGTTACCACTGCAACTACCATCACTGTTATCATTATCACCACCAGCATGACCATTAGAAGCAATGCAACCACCACACATTATCACCACTACCATGATTACCACTACTAGCATTATCAGCACCATTAACACCACAACCACCACTACCTACAAAGTTACAATAAATGCCACCATTAATACCATCATTTCCACACCATTACTGCCATTGCGAGCATCACTGCCACCACCTCTACTTCAACTACCACCCACCATCACAACTACTACCATAATCACCACGACTGCTTCCAACATCACCACTAATAACACTACCACCACTAGGACTAACACAGCTAGCACCACCACTATTATCATCACTATCATCACCCTTATCACTACCTTCATTATCCTTCATCACCACAACTATTACAACTACTACTGCTTTACTATTGCTACTACTACTGCAAGCAGCACTCTTATAGCCATCATTACCACAACCTCCTTACCAACATGTTGGTATGTGTCATTGTGCCTAGGAGCATTGTGTACTTGACAGTGTTGTGTATAAGTAACACAGAAAAGAACAGAAGGGATGATGTGGACATGTGTGTGAAAGCCTTTATATGAGTCCAATCAGTTACATAAAAATGCATGACCTATTTGGCCTTGTGAATTCTTGTTTTCTCTGCTGTCCAAAACCTTAGCCAAACAAGTTTTCGACCCTGGTATCGCCTTTACTTCTCCCATACCTCAGAGTGTTCTCATAAATCAGGGGCTTGTAAATACACTTGTTTTTTTTTTTGCAACAGTGGATATTGTAATAGTTCACGTGCACTGTCTTATTTAAATACAGATAACTGTAAAATCATTTTAATGAAAACGCCTCCGTGTTAGTTCATGCGCTACGCATCAGGAGATGGATTCCTTCCTCGCTCATAGGACAGCGATGAGAGATTTTAATAAGAAAGCCCACGCTAGGAAAATGTTAAATTGTCAAAAAAACATAATTATTATAATTATCGTTATTAATCAATAAATAAAGCTTCCTGTTTTGCAAAGCTATGAATGCTCTTCAAACAACAAATCCATTAAACGTGACGCGCCTATCGAGTGGAAAGGCTGTCTTTCAGATTCAAAGGGGCTTTTAAGAGAACGCAGGGTAGGAGGGGGCGAAAGTACATTAAGGTGGGAAAAGCGAGGTGGGACAAGCAGCGGAGAGGAGTGACATGGAAATGTCAGGGAGCAGCAGGGAGCAGAGATTGCACTGGAGATATAAAGATTAACAGGGAAAGTAAACAGGGAAGAAGTACGAAAGGTGCAGGGAACAAAATGACACAAGCAGTGACAAAGACAACCCACGTAGCTTTAATGTATAAACACATTCAAACACAGCCGTGCACAATTTACATTCCTTTATGTAAGCATATTAAAACCAAAGCCATGTTGGGTGTTGTGAGACTGACACGATTGTTTATGTCCTTGGCTAGTTACTATTTTGCATTTGATCACTCTCATCAGCAACAAGACATTTTTCACCCATTTCTTACAATTTGATAACAACATGGAGCTATGTTGGTGGCAATGGTAGATACCTGCCTATAATGACCTGAAGATAAGCCCAGGCCCGGCTGGCTCTGTGCAGATGAAGTGAAGTCCAGAAGCATCCTTTACTGAAGAAGGTCTACAAACTCATCAGAACTGCAAGATGTGTATGACTACAACAGCTGTCCTCGAGGCCTACCTACAGGCTACTCTCAAGAGATACTCAGTTGGGTGCACAAACAGTGAGCCTGGTTGTTTGCGATTGTGATCCCCTTTAACTTTAAAAATGTTAAATATTCCTCTGATGTATGTGGTGTGCTTTCGCTTGCACAGTGCCTGTGCTCTGTGTGGAGAACGCTTTCACTACTGCTGGATGCGCTATGTGTATGTTGTTTGCGGCAATGTAAAAACGAAAAAGTGCTTCTGTATGTAATGAGTGAATGAGATAAATAATGTATTCTGTGATGGTTTACTGTACTTTTGTTTTGTAAAATAGTTTTCATGCATTCCAATAGAAACACTCCCTAGGAGGTGAAGTGATACACAGCTCCTCAAATAACATGAAGGAAGGGAGAAATGCTCCTCTAGGTAGAGCCAAAAACCCTATATTTGAAACAATGAGCTATAGTTGCTCATGAGGAGAGCAGTGAAAAGGAAAAAGCACAGAGACATTGGTTAACCTTTTGTTAAACTAAAATTAGGAATGCCTGCTAGACCACATATACCATATACTCCTGGGCTGACCAGCACACATGGATGTCAGTTCTCCAAAGTACTCGGGGTAATGGAAGTGACATCATACACTCTTTGACCTGGCCACTCTTGGCATCACTGGACATAACCTCACATGACCTTTGCACAATGACATAGAAACTTAACAAACTACGATAAAACAAATGATGGTAAAATTACAAAACATACTAAAGCAGATACAAATGTTGTAGTGTAGGCTAAGTTCAGTTCAGTGTACAGTGGGGAAATGCATGATTTGCAATGCTACATCTAGAAGTGTAGTTTATAAGCATCAGGACAGATTATAGCTTATTTGGAGATGTTCATTGTACAGTAAGTGAATTCTGGAATTATCCTTAAGAAGGATTTGATTTCCTGTAAAATGAAAAATAAAATAAACTATGCATCTCCACGGTTCTATCTTGACTGACCAACAACCATCTTAAGATTAACCTCAACCAAATCAAACTCCTCTTCATCCGACTGAAAGAAAAGTCCTTTCCTGTATATATCTGGCTTGACAACCTCACTGCATTAAACTTTCCATCTCCAACTCTGTCAAATCTCTGGGGATTAAGGTTGACAAAAAACCTAACAATGAAAGAACACAATTATGCCTTAGGTTAGAGGGCCTTCTACACGTTGCAGCACCTCAAAAAAATCAAACCCTTCCTCCCCATCGAAGACCTAAAGACTGTGGTGCAATCCTCATTCCTCTCTAAGCTGGACTACAGTAACTCTTTTTATTTTTTTTTATTTTTGTTTTTTATTTTGCAGTTTGAATACATCAGTACAAAAAGAATAAAAGATAAAAAAAAAAAAACATGCATAGTCAGCACAAATACGGTTATTTAAGATCAGAAGCCTGGGCCATAAGTCCATGTCGAGCCAGTACACAAAATAATACATAGGAAGAAAGAAAAACATTACAAATCAATGCCGATTTACAATATATAACACTAGCACGACAGACTACTGTCCATCTCCCTCCAATTTGAGATCGGGGCCCACAAGCTATTTCCAAAATCCCACATTTTTTTACCCTTCTGCTCGTACAGACATCTCTCTATATTATGTATACTCAACAGCCTAGAAAGCCCCATTTGAAACAAGGGGGCCATAGTATCCTTCCAACCTGATGAGATTAAAATCCGAAGCACAGCCACAGAAATAAAGACCAAAGCTTCTTCAGACTTTACCAGTTTTAACTTATGATCACAGCCCAATAGCATCAGGGTAGGGGATAGGTCGATCTTGTGGCAGAGCAGCCCCTCCCAAAACTTTCCCAATTCCCTCTGGATTGAAATCAATGAGCTGCAATAAAAAAACATATGCAAAAGATCAGCTTGCCCTGCGTTACACCTAGGGCATCTATCATCTGCCCTGAACCCCCAGGCGAATAATTTAGCGGGAGAATGATAAAGATTAAATATAGTTTTATAATGCTGGGCCCTCAAATTTGTAGATCTAAATTTTTTTTATTTAAGGTGAGGGCCAAGTCGAGATCAACATCAGGGTCTCCCAATGTAATAGCCAGAGAGGACTCAGTTTTTTCCAGATCATCCTGAAGTCCTGCCATGAGAAGCTTATAGACCAATCTGATCTTCTTACACCACTTTATTAACATTTCGATCACGGGTGCACCCTCCGATAATGAAGGCTTTGGTCTCAATGCCTTTAATGACCATGCTACTTGACAATACAAAAACCATTGATTGACCGGGATATCAAACCTCTGTTGGAGGGCGTCAAACCCAAGCGGTTCAAGTCCTCCCCAGATATCCCCAAGAGTCTTGATGCCAAGATCCCTCCAAACCTGCAAGTTCCTATCAGCACCAACATAAGGGAGCAGGCTGGACTTACACAGACGGAGATATCAGTTTACCTTTGGAATTTTACATAGTCTTGACGTGGACCTCCAAACCCCCCATGCCCCTTCCAAGATCTTCAGGCGGGGCCTCTTATAGTACCTACGATCGACTTCGCACAACAGCAGTCCAATGGCCTTTCTCCCTATTAATAACTCAAAGATAGATGGTGGGACCTTGGCGACTGGATTAGTGACACCACTATTTACCTCACACTGGAACAGAGTACCCATTTGGAAAAGAAGACAGGACCAATTATATAATCTTAGGTTTGGTAGGGCCTGCCCTCCCCTTTCCCTAGGGAGTGACATAAGGTGTGTAGAGTGCCTGACCTTGCCATACCGCCAGATGAATCTTATAAAAATAGAGTCCAGATTTTTAATCAATTTTTCCTCAAATGAGAGGGGTATGGCTCGGAACAAATATAAAATCTTTGAAACATTGTCATTTTTAAAACATTTACCCGCCCAATCAAAGAAAGATGTAACACGTCTATTCTCTTTAGCTCTGCTTCGATAGATTTCATGAGTGGGGATAATTCTCCGCTACTATTTTCTCCACTAGGGCATTGATCTTAATCCCTAAATAGATCGCCGAATCCACATATCTCATATCGCTTTTGACTATACTTCCAGTGCAGATTATTTGCGTTTTGGACTCGTTTAAGAGATAACTGGAACGACTACCGAAATCCTCTGCTATTTCGACCAGGGCCGTAGGCGCCTGCTGAGGGTTGATTGTGATGATTGCCAGGTCATCAGCATAGGCCAAGATTTTGCTGATATGACCATTACAAACCACCGGACTGATCCTGGAAGACCCTAGTATCTTCTGTATAAGTGGGTCGATATACAGAGCGAAATGGATCGGGGAGCAGGGACACCCTTGTTGTGTGCCTCTCTTTATGACTATCTTCTCCGAGCTCTCACCCATGACCACCACCCTCGCTACAGGATCTACATACATAGCTTTAAGAGCTCTGATGGCTTTTTCCCCAAATCCTCTCCCCGCCAGCACTTCCCATAAAAAATCCCAGACCACCCGGTCAAAGGCCTTTTCTGCGTCGAGCAGGATCATGGCCATCTCCCCTCCCCCGGCAACCTGGGCATCAAACAGCGCTATTGCTCTTCTAATATGATCCGTAGTACTGCGCCCCGGTATGAACCCATGTTGCCAGGGGGAGACGAGACCGGCAATGATCCTGCCCATCCTTTTCATCCAGATCTTCGAATAAATCTTAGTCTCCGCGTTAATTAGCGAAATTGGGCGGTAAGAGCCCAATTTCTCCCGGGGTTTACTCTTCTTATGGAAGACTACAATGTTAGTTTCCCGTCAAGAATCTGGGACCACTCCTGTACACAATATGCCGTTAAATAGATCCATCAATAACGGAATGATCTCTGATTCAGTACATTTGTAGACCTCCAAAGGGATCCCAACCGGGCCTGCGGCCTTGCCCGAGGCGAGCTCTCGCAAAGCCTCCATTATCTCACTCTCACTAATATCCCTCGCCAGTTCATCCTTCTCGAGGGCGTTAAGTCAAGGACCATTATCCACCACCTCCTCCCCCTGATAACCATGCCGGGTTTCCTCATCATACAGGCGCTGGTAGAAGTTCTTAAAAGCCTGTATTATCTCGTTAGCCTGCGTAAATTCCTCCCCATTTTCTTCGATCAAGGAAATTATATTCCTTGCTTTCCCCTGTCTTATTTGCAAAGCTAACACTCTACCTGCCTGTTCTCCCGTTTCATAGCGATTGGCCCTTGATATTTGATAATCTCCCGTAGCCTTCTGGGTGATCAACTTCTGTAGTTCTGCTCTAATTTTCAGCATCTCTCTCTGACTCTCACTACTATCCCCTCCATTAATTATATCCTTCATATGCTGTTCTTCAGCATCCGACAAATTCCCCATTAACCTTTCTACCTCCCTCCTGTCCTCCTTTCTTATCCTGGCCCCAAAGCTTATAGATTCGCCCCTTAGAGCGGCTTTAAATGCCTCCCAAATGCCATTTATGGAAGTACTATACCTATTAGCCGCAAAAAATTCAGCTACCCATTTCAAAATACGTTCCGTAAATCTTCTATCTGTCAATAATTGTCTTTCAAATGTCCATCTAGTCCTGACCCTATCGAATCCAGATATTTTGTAAGACAATATCAAAGGGTTATGATGATCCGACAATAATTTCGGGAATTTAATTATTCCTACTCTATTTATTTCAGTTGAGGATATAAAAAAATAATCCAGCTTTGTAAACTTCTAGTAGGGGTTAGAATAATATGTATAGCCAGGCTTTGATACAGTAACTCAATGCTCACAGGTGTCCCCAAAAATTATTTTGCACCTTTGAACGCCACACTCCACACAAAGGCCAGACTACAGTCAGGGGATATTTGCTTTGAGCACATCACTCCCACTCTCAAGAAACTCAACTGGCTACCAATCGAGGCAAGATATGTTCTCAAAACTGCCTGCTTAATCCACAAAGCTCTCTACACAGACAAGCCAGGCTACATCGCCAACAAACTACCAACAGCTGGCCACAAGAGAATTCTTCAAAGTTCTAACAGTTTACTCCTGATTCTGTCTAAATTTAAGAAAGAAAAATCTTGCACCTGCTCCATCTCAGGAACTCTTCCAGAATCTAGAACTTGCTGCCTCAGGAGCTTCATGAGATCCAATTACTCCCTTACTTCAGGAAAAAAATTAGACTTCTTCTTCTCAATAAATACTTAACCATCTGACTGGCTTGATCACCCTACCCCACACCCTCCAAATAAATCTGAGCATCACTACCTCAGGCAAAAACTATGCCTATGCTTTCCCCACATTTGCAACAACCTATCATAACTACCATAGAAATATATTGTGCATATATCTCACTGTCTAGTCTCTCGTATATCCTGTTGCTTTGTATTTTTACTTACTCCATATGTTTTTCGTGTAATTGTTGCTATGATAACTCTGTAAGCAGTCCTATACCTTTGGGTCTAGTTCACGCTATCGTCCTCATAAAGTAATGTTTATCGTATACTTCTTTTATTTACTGTTACTATGTATTATTATTTACTCCATATGTAGCTTTTGTAATTGCTGGTGTGCTAGCTTTGCACAGCGCTCTGATACTTTCGGGTCAAGTTCCCGCTATACAATCTCGATAACTAAAATAAATAAAAATCTTTTCAAACTAAAATGTAGGCGTTGACATTTGATCCTTGGTTGTGCCTGTTCCTCCAGTATCAACTTTGGTGGCTACGGGAGGAACAGACACTTGTTTGCTGGTTCTGCAGTCTAATTTTTTGTAAATATTTTCCTACTTTCAAACACATTTTCTAAATACACTTTCATATTAGATTATACAAGGAGCCCCACTGAAAATATGCTGACAGACTTAAATATCTTATATCTGTTTCTGGAAGTAGTATCACCGCACTGCACTTCTTTTGTTTGTTTTGTTTGAAAACAATTTATTTAATTTATAGTGACAATAGTACATAGCAAACAAAATTGTAAATGTAATCACCATCAAACAGAAACAATGTAATATATAGTATTTATTAAGAGGTAAAAAATAAAAAAAAGATATACAATTATAGAAAAGGTATTAGAAATATAAACTGCAGTACCTTACAATAGAGCATTTTTTAAATGTTCATATTTCGTAGAGAAGAAGGAAAGAAATAAAGGAAGAAGCAAGGAAAAGGAGGAAGAAGAAAAATCAGCAAAATGTGAGCTGGAGGCTGCTGAAAGGTTACTCGTTTAGGTCATACATTTTATTTCTCATTAGACCATCTGAGACACAAGCCACATATGCCTTTCATCTAATCTCAGTATCATGAAATGGGACGTGATTTCCTGTGATCACACCATCGGGCCAAAATAGATGTGAAACCAGTTCTGAGGTTGTTCCTATTGTGCTAATTAGTGGGTTTCAAACCTGAAAAATCCTACCCATTTGCTATCACAGAAGGCTGGCAAGTATGCGATAAAGGCTGCAGCCCTGCGGCCAGGATGGATGATTTTAATCTTTTCACAAATTGAAAGTGATGTTCTTCCCTGATGTTACAATTACTGTGCCAGGGTTTTCAGAGATTCAGCCTGGGGTAGCAAAGGGTAAGCCAGGGGGTTCATAATCAAAACCTCAGGCGACCCTTAATTGACGTCAATGGATATCGCTCCTACTTTTGATCAATCCTGTCTTCATGCCCCATAAGGTAGAGAGGTAAAACCTTCTCGCACAAATTTAGGCAAGTTTGGAAAAGTTCACTTCGGCAAAGTTTTCCCATATCCACCAAGTTCGCTAATAAAAGGTTTTCCAGCCTGTAACCTAAACAATCATTGGCATAGCCAATAGGACTTGCCTTTGGGACCTTATAAGTGTTTCTCCATGCACCACATTATCTTGGTTACTACTATTACTTCACGTGCCACTGGTGAATGGCCCAACAACCAAATCGTGCTTTTGTGCTATTTAATGAATACTGGAAATGCAATTCATGCTTAGATGGGTAAACTCTGCAGCCTAAAGGAATTTGAATGATGAATAAAAATAATGTTATTCCAATAATGCCTTCAATAACTGGGTGGGTGTACTGTGTGGAGATCAGTCCATCAATGTGTGTAAGGCCCTGGTTAATTCAGCTAGATTTATTGTGGCACTCACATGATAATAAACAACTTGGGAGCGCTTGAGTTCACTTTAGATCCAGTTCTAAGATCCTAAGACACATTCTGAAGCCTCATCTCTTTCCACTACACTTGTCTTTGTTTATATGTCAGGGGATATTGCGTGGTCCAGAACATGGTCTTCAAAAGTCCCATCTCAGAGCAGCGCAGTCGCCTGCAGGGCTAAAGCACAGTATGCTCGATTTGTAATTATTTACTTTAATAAAAATCAATGGACTTACATATATTACAACTGCCATGTATGGAAAGGTAGAAAACTGTTGAAAAACAACTGCTTACTTGTATGCAGAAATGCACTTCCTGGAATAAATGTTTAAATTGTAATAATTTTTTCAAAATACACCTCAGTAACTGGTTTTGCGCGTACCTCCAGATTTAGCCATTTCGTACCTTAGTAAAAACTTACCGGTTCTACCAGCCAACTTAGCAGTGCTCATTTTATCAACTGAGAAAAGATGAAAGTCTGAGCAAGTTAACCGGTATTGTAACATGCTATTGGTCCGCACAGTTTGAGGAGATACCCACTCAGATGCTTTACTTACGTTTGAACCTGTGGCAGAAAGCCTTAACAAAGACATTTTTAGCAGGCACACTGGCCCACGCATATATTTTACCCGGATTGGAGACTAGAGCTTTGAATGCAAACAGATCTCTGCAGTGAGCATATCATGCCATGATCTACTACACAGATGTTTTTTTTCCTAAGGAGACATTTCAGATAAAACTTGAAAACCATGGGCGTTCCTTGGAAGATATAGCTCCCATATTTAGTGTTATTGAAGTGCATGGTCTTGTGCCTGTAACTTATTGGGCGTTTCCACCATACTCTAGAAACAAAAAAAATAAACGTGCGGTGTGGAAACCTTCCAAAGTGTCAGTGTCTGCTTTGCACAGAAAAGTTTGGCACACTGTTAGTGCCACTGTAGAAATCTAAACACTGCAGACTACTATTTCAATTGAATCAACATGCTACAATAAACCGGCTTTCCAGGTCCTACTGGTGCCCTTCTTCAGCAAAAGTGCATCTTTGAAGACACCTGTGTAGTTAAGGCATACTCATCAATCTCCCAGTCAACATCTTCTTCTCCGTCCTCGGACACCCCTTCCAGTTCCAGTAGGACATCCTCGTTATCCAAGTTCATCGCTGCTCCCTGCAGAGGATTTTCTCTTCTCTTTCAGGACTTGAAATGCACAACAGCCTGCTCCCAACTGGGATGGGGAGGTGCCCTGGATGGTGAGGAGGTAGAAGAGAAAGCTGCTAAAGGAGGGAGGAGACTGTCAGGGCTGGGGAGAAGCCACCGCCTGACTCCAGTAGGAGAGAGTCAGTGGTGAGCAGTAGCCTGACTCGATGGTATATGAGGCAGCTGTGGTGGAGGAGATGAGGAGGCTGCCCGTAGTGAAGAGAACGAGAGAGGAGTGGGTCCTTAGTTAGAAACCAGTTAGAGGATCAACAGTGAAAGTGAAAGCAGCGTTCCTAATTAAGAAAGGTGCATGGCCATGCTGTGTGACCAAATCGAGTAAGTCAATATAATTACATATCCGAAACAAAGCCAAGGCAAACAAGAAAAAAGTGCTCAAAGGACCATACATTAAAAAAAAGAGTAAGACCACAGTAACAGGGGCAGTCGCCTGGGAAGGTGGGGAACACCAAAAGGTGCGACTAACTAAACATATCCACCTTTTTAAAGGGCACTAACAGGAGCCATTAGAAAACATGAGCAGTGTTTGAAGTCCGTATTCAGATACTACATACCTCACAGAGCAGCGCATGCGCACTGCTAGACTCAACTGAAAAACTGCCCTGCTTTCCATTCACAGGATGACTCACCCGTGAGGTGAGGGACAGCCACAAACTTTCTAACAGCCAAGCAATAAGATATATTTCATGCAATGAGGGTGAGGGATCGCAGGACGGGACAGAGGCAGGGCCATGATTTGGAAAGAGGTTTAGGGGTATATTTATGTATCTTTCATGCAGCTCAGAAAGCCATGTTGCTGCACTGCACTGCATGAAAGGAAAAGGGTGGAATGAGAAGTATTTATCATAATAAGACACATTATTGTCCTTTCCTTGTGCTGGTGCCCTTTTGGCTTCCTAGCACCAACACAGGCACCCTTGCATTGTAAGCAGGATTTCTTGTGTAAGAAGGAGCACCTTTCAGCACAAAAACAATCCACTGAGGCGTTTTCCTCTTTCTATGTGTGCTGCAGGATGCAGCAGCACACATAGAAAGAGGAAGTTATGAGGAGAAATAAAGATATTTCTCCTTGTTAGGGCTCCCCTAGGTAGGCATAGTATTTTGACGCATGCTTGGGTGGATGTGTGGATGCTCCACCCATGGAAGACGTCCCAGGGGCAGTGTAATGCAACTCATTGCAGTGATTTGCACTGCGTTGCGTTACTCTAGATTTATCAAGCCAAGTTGGCCTTGCATGGCTTGATAAATTGTATCTTAAGAGGTGAGTCATTTTTGCACCCTGTTGCGTAGTATAAAAGCGTTGCAACCCTATGATAAATATTGCCCTTAGAGTTTAAGGGGCAGTGTAGGGAGGTCAGAGAAGCATCACCAAAAAGAATCTTGGCAGGAATGGAGGTTGAATTTTGCAAGGGATATTATCATGGAAAGAGTATGGGACAAAAAACATGTAGGTGATAGTGTCTGAAATTTAACGGGTGCTAAGAGGTGTCAGTCCATCAGCTGCCCCTCTCAACTATATATATGGTTTCCCATTCCCAATTCTATAATAGTTCCTGAAACTACCCTCCTTTTTGGCAGACTTTACCAGCTTCTTATTATTGCAAATGCTGTAAAGTTTTTTTATTCATAAAGTTGTAAGTCGATGCGCTTTACAATTTAACATCTGCTAAGAAGCAAAGTGTTGCATGTATGTATATGGTATTTATATAGTGAAAACCTAGTTAAAAGGCAGTGGAATGCTGTGGAGGGCCAAAGACAAGCATAAAGTCAACCATTGATAGCAGCAGCTGTTTTGTGGGTGGTTAATGCATTGTGATGTAATGTTCTCTAAAGAGTTGCTTGCCAGAGAGAACGCAATAATGCTTTAATAGCATGACTAGAGGTAAACATACTGCTAGATCTGAGCAGTGGGTGACAACTACTGTCCTGCACAACAGATTGTAAGCCATTAAAGAAAATGTGATTAGAATGACTTACAACTATATTAAATTTAAAAACCATTACATCAAGTAGGTATGCAAATAATTTAACTAGTCAATATGTTGGCATCACTAAATTATAATCTGAAATGTAATCTAATCCTAACGCTACCCTAATCTAATCTTTTAGCCAAGCCATACACCTAATCTGAACTCTTATCTTAACCCTACCACACAGATTTACTCTTACTCTCACCTTATGGTAAACCATACCGGAAACCATACCCTTACACTAGGTGTTGGACTTCTGCACAGGAAGCTGGAATGAGGCTCACAAAAGCATAAGAATGGGGGAGACAGGCAGAACACTCAGCAGACAGAGGATGTTATTTTAGTGTCTAGCATTTGGTAGATGTCCAACATCTGCCAAACTCTAAAGAAACCCTGGAGACCCCAATCATCTCATATGTACTTGTAGCAACTTCCTCTGATGAAATAGTTCTCTGGTCTCTTGGCACAGTGAGTGAATCTCTAGACTATTTGGACTGGCAAATATATCCACATCAGCAATATCAGTAGCAATATGACATGCTAGGAGAGCTTCAGCAGAGCCTATAGGTTTTTCCAGAGCCAAGAGCGAAGAGGAAATGAGTAGCACTCCATGTTCATGAAGAATCAGTGAAAGATTCATGTTGGTTTCTGTTGAAAAAGGTGTTTGACAAATGGAAGAGAGCCCCAGGTTATTTTCCCAAGTCTTGGAAGCGGTGCAGTAGCCATTGCCAATCAGGTGCTGTACACCCCTAAAGACTGTAAATCCATTCAACCATGTCGGAGCAGCACTTCCATCCTCAGGGTGTCGTCATCCAAGGGCACTCCTTGCATCTTCCTAGAATGTGCAGTGATGATCACATCTGTATGCATTTGGACAAATACAATCAAAACGGTGTTGCCATAGTAGGAATTCTTGCGTATTAACCCCCAGACACGTTCTGCAGGCAAAGGTTTAGGAGAGGAATAAAAGCCGGGGTACGGACAATCCTTCTTGTTATCTGTGGATAGCATCCAACCTCCAGCTTGAAACAGCTATTCATACAAACATAAAGATGCGTAGGGTTGGCTAAGGGCACTGTTAGTGAATGTGATCTGTCACACATGCACATACTTTCCAATGTTTGCAGTTGCTATTGCAAAACCATATCACATAATACTTTACATTACTACTACTCATGAAAAAAAAAAAACAGTATGGGGGTCTCCTCTCCATCTGCCACAGGCCAGTGCTTTAATACAGAAGGGGATGCCACTATGGATCAGCCTGACTGCAGCTTTTGAAATCCAAAACCTATAAGAGTGCCACCAGATAGGGTTTGTGCAGAGTGGGGCGAAGGATCTAAACAGTTGGGGATGCCAATGAATGGTCTTTTCATCTCAAAGCGTACCAGAAGAAGTAGAGCCCCCAAACTGTGTCACCTTCACAGATGGTAGGGAACTTTCACCCTTAGAGTTTATAAGCTAGTCAGCTCAGAGGCTGAACACCCAGCTCCTGAGTTTTGAAACAAAGCGATGAGTCCCACCCAAGAAAGGAAAACAATGACTTTACGGCACCAAGTGTCTCAGTATCAACTTAATGGTCACTTCTGTGATTTCAGTAATTGGTGTCCTGTTGAGACATAGTTCAGGTTAAGAGCCCACCTGACCTTGCAGTTATATAATTGTGGTCATGTGCATTAGTGGATGAGCAGCCCTATGATGTTCCTGGAGAACAAAGCCTTAGGAGCCAGTCATTTGTTCTTGGTTGGCAAAGACCACCAGTAGATGCCATTAAAGCCAAGGCCGGACTGGCCATTACCGCACATCATACGTTTCCCTGGGAGGCTGGCAAAGTGGGGGCCGCTTTTGTTACTGGGGGGCTGATTTGTAGTAGTGCAGCACCTTTAAAATCACTGCAGAAAAGCACTGCAGAGTTCCTTGTATATCCAACAGTTTTCAGGCAACAAGAGAGGTGCCAAGATAACTCTGGTGATTGATGTACCTGCTGGAGAGAGATCAGAGTGTTGTCTAGTGGCAGTTTTGACTCATCAAAGGTAGCGCAGAGGGTTAGTTTGCTGCAAAGAGTGTGTACTATGAAGATCACAGAACAGTATCATAGAGATCCTTTTGTTACCGTGCATTTCAAAAAATACAATCATTATTTAGGTTAAAAAGTCATGTTTTTTCCCAGTCTTTCTTTATCCTAATTTTGATAAAAATGGTTTGTTTGAGTAGAAATAAATTCATAATAGTAAAGTCAACCCTAACCACTGTGTTACATTCTGTATCCTGTGTTTGTGCTTCCCTATAACAAGCACTTTAAGAAAATGCCTACCAGCATGGATGCCATGTGAATCCTACACCTTGTAGTTTCCTTTATCTTTTTTTTTTCCTTCAGAGCTTTTATATAGTGCAAACTTTACCGGAGGGTATCAATTATCAGAGCGCTTTACACAAGCACCAGCTGCGTTACACAAGGACACATTTATTTTGTTTGACAAGGGGAGATTAAGTGATTTTCCCAGGATCACAGGATGTTGAGTGTCATTGCCGAGACTCAAACCCGGTTCCCCAGATTTGAGATCGACCGCCCTACCTGTTAGACCATATCGTCTCCCTAATGCAGCATTATGCAACATTTTCTATACACTGATTTACACATGTATGATTCTTTGCCTCTGTATGTGTGTGCGATGTAAAGTGGTCCAACACACTACATTGGTATGAGAGGTACTATAAAACAAATGAAATATATGTGAGAAGGGGGCTATGGAGAGATAAGAGACACTAGTGGAGGGTGATTGTGAGGGAATCATTGAAGGGCCCCAGTAAAGATTGCTGTATCCTGGTGCACTGTAAGGTCATCAATTACTTTGCTTTAAAAACGAATACAATTGAATATATAATGGCAAATGTGTTGTAGAATGTGCCATTTTTGCAATTGTTTCCCAAATGTTGTTGGGGGAGAATGCTCCACTCAAGCCTCCTTATAGTGGTCAGATTCGCTTGGTGCGCTCGCTCGCAATGTACCGAATGGGTGCTGGTCTGACAAAATTTGCCGTCGCTAATTTGGGATCCCAGTCCGGCCCTGATTAAATCTCAAGAACCATTAAGGTGACAAGGTACAAATCAGACTTGGTAATGCCAGTAGACCCTAAGGCATCACCATAGACCCGAGCAATTTATTGTTTGTTTCCATGAATACATTTTTGGTGAGTTTATGAATGTAATTAAAGGGGTTCACCAAGAAGCTATGAATAGAAGCCATATGGTAATATAAACTTTGATTTGAGAGTTCAGATATTAATTTCATAGATCTATTTATATGAATAGTGATGGTTATGAGGAGATTAATGAGATTGATGTGAACATGGTACCCCAAGTAATATGTTTCCCTATTTATAACCATCCGTGGAGTAATATTGTTCTCAATTGTCTCATTCTTTCCAATAATCGGTTCATTTTTCATGGTATTATATATTTTCTTTTCTGATTAATCTCTGATGAGAAAGAATTTTGAAAGCCAAAAATGTGATTATCCCCTGGGCATAAACATGATAAACATGAGAATATGTTAACTAATGTTATACATTATGTTATATGTATTAAATACAGTAATACGTAATTTTAAGTCCCCAAAAATATGTTGGAGTTATTTCAAGATTCACTCATTTTTCATGTACATGTTTGGTTATTTTTATGACGTAACATTACATTTATGAACAACTGGGAACATTTACATGTATTTAATTCTCCATGTTAGCGCTAAAGACAAGTACTGTTGCATTTTAATTGAATTTTTTTTATTTTTATCTAACAGCCCTGAAGAAGCGACAAAGCTGCGAAGCACATGTTGGCTGTGTGGCAGTGAACATAATTGTGCAAGAATAAACTAATCACTTGGCACAAGAGCTGTTTTTCTCAGACTATGAACTGTTATTTCTATAAAGCTAAGCACAAACTGGTTGGGTATCAGTGATCTGGGAATAGCACCAGGTAATATTCCTGATACCCGCTTATTTTTAATAATAATAAACATGGGCAATATAAACAGGGTTCACTGCTGGTCCGGGTGTGGCAAGTATGGGTCCTTAATAGATAGAAGCATGTTCTAAAGTGTTCCTGAAACAGCTTGCCTGGCTGGAGGCAACAGGACTAAACTCCATGTTTGTGGTGTGAAGACATGAAACCAGCAGTTTCCCTGGAGCTGGAATCGGCTGCACTGACACCTTCAAGGCCAGACTGGATATACCAGGTATTGGGCGTCTGGAAGGGTTGGAGGGGGCTGATCTTGTTACTGGGCAAAAACAACAGATGATGGACGGAATGCTGAACAAAGCAAACATTCCCCCCTAGTCACAGATTTGGGTTAAATCCATTGTTTTTTGGCCCGCCCCGCCATTCCAGTTTAGACCCAGCCATATCCCAATCAGTCTTGACCCTACTCCCCATAGGAATAGTCCAGCCCGAACTATGATGGAGGGTGGATGTTTGATTTGTTCAACATTCTGTCCATCATCTGTTCTTTTTGCTTTTGTCACCTTAAGTGGGAAGGTTATTCCCAGATGTCGGTCACGTGCTTACTGTGCCACTGGATTTAGGCTAGCCTGGCTGATGAGGAGTGTTACCCCGAAACTGGTCCCAAGATGCTTGTTTCCGGTCCAGGGAGGCCCTCATCTGGCAGTTTTGGACAGTTCCCATGGGAAGCAGGGTCTAGACTGATTTGCATATGGTTGGGTTTAAGATGGGGGGGCATGATGACCATAAAAGTGATGGATGAAACCAAGGTCTGTGACTAGGGGTGGATATTTGATTTATTCAGCATTCCGTCCATGATCTGTTCTTAATTATCTTGTTGTTGGGGGACAGTTTTCTAGCAGTAAATCAGTTTTAAAAGCACCAGCTGTTATTAAAAATTGTACTTTAATTTTTTTTAGCTAATCCCATTTCCAAAATTCAGTATTCAAATTTTAATCTGTACTTTGAATTCCTACATATCACATCTAAGCCTCCTTCAGTGAAAATAGCTTTTAGGTCCTTGTCACTGTATTGTTATGGTGACAATAATTTATGCATGTCCCACTTTTAAATATCATGCACCCTACCTGTGAGGCCTACACAGCCTCCATAGGAGTAATTTAATAATATTCATAAGGGAGATCTTTAACCTGTCAAAAGGGTTATTTTAACAGGGAGCACTGTAGGTTTAACACTTCAGCAGTCAGCCAGGATGGTAGTCCTGAAACCATCTTTTCCTTTGTCACACAAGTGAATGGAACAGCAATTGCTGTGGTTCACATGGTAAATTTGACTTTTCATGTCATGGATGAATTTTGACACCATATACGATGGCCTTAAAGACAAGTTAAATAATCTAATAAGGGATTAGACAATTCCAACATGTATTAGGGGTCTGACCACGTAATATGAACTGGACAGTCGTGTCCCAGTGTGCAGAGTCTAAAATCCAGCAATAAAATTCAGCAAATAAATGTGAATGACCACGCAATAATGGGCATTTTCTCACAAGGGTCAGCAAGGAGAAGTGCTACATTTGTAAAAAAACATAAGTGCCAGGGTCATTTTTGGGATGCCACTGCACCCATACTACACATTTCCCCTGCCAGAGCTGCCAATGACGGAAGCAACACAAGTACTACCCATAACACTGCTAGAAGTGTGAGGATAAGATATAGGGGCATATTATCAAGACAGGCGATAAAATTATCGCCACTTTAGCGGCAGAAAACTGCCGCTGAAACGGCGATAATGGGCTTGATAATATGCTCTATGGAATTCCAATTGAAGCCCATGTTAGATGTGAAGGACATCTAACATGGGCTTCAATTGGAATTCCATAGAGCATATTATCAAGCCCATTATCACCGTTCGTTTTAGCTGCAGTTGTCTGCTGCTAAAGCGACGATAAGTTTATCGCCTGTCTTGATAATATGCCCCTTAGTAATGTGAGCAACAGATGTTATTCATTTTTAATGTATGTTGACTTCTTAAACCCTGTTGTTGTGCTTATCTCAAAATTTGACAGACAGCACCACCATTTGGTGGACTGTTACTAGAAATGGTGCTAACAATTAAGTGCTGGTGCCGAGCACTGGAAAACACCGGCTCAGATTAAGAACTGTTAAGGAACATATGTAATCTGACTTTTGGTATTGTTAGGTGATCCATACAATGGATCTAGGGGAATCCCAAAGACAAACATGGTTAAAAATCCTATTACGGCTCAGTCTGCACTTCGTTCACCAGGATTGGAGTGACACACAAATTAAGACAATTGTTCAAGTTAAATCTATCTATTATTGTAGCTTGAATACTTTGGCGTTTTTCTGCTTGTTTCTCATGATAATTCACAATAATGATGTCAATGTTTTATCTAAGGGTTCAATCATCCAAAAGTACAATGATGGTCACAAAACAGAAACAAGAAAAAAAAGACGCAAAATTATATGTGCAAAGTAAAAGGAACCTATAATTTGAACATTAGTGAGATGCTTCACGTCGTGAGTGCATTTCAGTCAGAACGAACATGGTGTAAAGTTTTGACAGCAGTCACGCAGTCAGGCGAGAATGCTGATTTTTTTACTTTTCTGGTGCAGTTACAGAGATGATTTTATATGAATCCCTAGGCTATATCCTGTCTCATATTTGCTACAAATAACTATTTTTAAACTGGATGAAGGCCATGGATAAGCTCAATATTCCATGCAGTTATCCCTTTCTACAGATGGTCAGAAGCATGCATTACAACATTTCATGAAACACATTCAGGTGAAAGAAAGGGTATTGTTATGAGGGATACGGTGAAATATATATTGGACGAGGGTCAGAAGTCTGTGAAAGAAATTCTGCGCTCAGGCCAATCGCAGTCTTTAAGTGTTTATTGACAAAAGAAAATAGACACGTGAGTCACAACAAGGAAGATCCCACTGCAGCTGTGTATATGTGAGCACTGCTTAGCAGAGAAAAGTCACAAATATATAGGGCCACATTTGCTATATTTTGACACACTGCAGCGCAACAAGCCTTCCTACTGTGTGTCAAAATAAAATGGCAATAATGCGCCATATCTACAAGATATGCAAAAAGAACAATTGATGGAAAGAATGCAGAACAATGTCATACATCCACCCCAGTACAGAGATCAGGGCCTAAATACATTGGGGCAGATTTACAAGCCCCTTGCGCCTCTTTTACGCCGCCGTTGCGTCACTTCTGTGATGCAGCGGCGGCGCAAAACTAGCGCCATGCTGCGGGGTATTTACAACGTGACGAATCTGAGAAATGCATCACGTTGTAAAGCCCTGCGCCAGAAGCAGGCGTTCCTGTGCAGGGGGGGCGTTCCGTCGCAGGAACGCCTCCTAAAAGTGGCTGAGTGAAATCTACAAGATTTCACTCAGTCACTTTTGAGCCCATGCTGCGTCAAAACCCTGCGCCTGCTTGAAGCAGGCGTAAGGATTGACGCAGCATTGTGCAGATAGGGCACCACAGAGCCTCGCTGGAGCTGCGTCGCGCTTGCGACACAACTCCAGCAATGTGCTGCATTTACGGCACAGATGCGTCACGCATCTGTCTGTTTTTGACCCATGGTGCGCCGCATTGTAAATGCGGCGCATCCATGGTGGCGGAGCCGTGACGTACAATAACTGGTGCATCCCTGCTGACATGCAGGGATGCGCCAGTTATTGTAAATCTGCCCCATTGTTTTTTTTGCTCACCATGGCATTCCAGTTTGGACCCAGCCATATGCAAATCAGTCTTGACCCTGCGCCCAATGGGAACAGTCCAGTCCGAACTGCCAGGCCAGGTCCTCCCTGGACTAGAAACAAGCATCCTAGGACCAGTTTCCGGTTTATAGCCCTCATCAGCCAGGATAGCCTGACTCCATTGGCATGGAGAGCTCGGGACCCACGTCTGGGCATACTCGTCGGGGTACCAAATGCAAAAAGAACATTTGCTGGACAGAATGCAGAACAATGTTATACATTCAGCCCAGTACAGAGATCTGGGCCTAAATCCATTGTTTTTTTGCTCACCATGCCATTCCAGTTTGGACCCAGCCATATGCAAATCAGTCTTGACCCTGCGCCCAATGGAACAGTTCAGCCCAAACTGCCAGGCCAGGTCAAGCTAGCCTGGCTGATGAAGGCTGATGCCCTAAAACCGGTCCCAGGATGCTTGTTTCCGGTCCAGGGAGGACCTGACTTGCAGTTTGGGCTGGACTGTTCCCACAAGGATCAGGGTCAAGACTGATTTGCATTTGGCTGGGTCCAAACTGGGGTGGTGTGGTGAGCAAAAGAATGATGGATTAAACCCAGATCCTTGTGACTGGGGTGAATGTTTGCATTGTCCCACATTCTGTCCATCAATTGTTTCTTTTGAATATATATCTACAAGATATGGCGGATTCTTGTCCTTCTCCCCTGCACCGTTGCACAAACTGCAGCCATGCACCAACGCAGACACCCTTGCATCATGGTGCAAGGGTACCTGTGTTGCAGGGATGATTGTTTATTTGAAGCAAAGGACACCTTTCTGCACATAAACTTTCATTAAATGTGATTTGCTCTTTCTATGTGTGCACATAAAAAAAACACAAAACGAGGAAAAATATATAATTCCTCCACATATCGCCATGCCAAGACCAGGTATTTCCTGGCATTCGTTTTTGGCGCTGCCTCAGCCTTGTAAATCTGGGGCAGCGCTAAAAAGCAAAGGGTGTTGCGGTGGAACGCCCACTGCAACAACCATTGCAAGCACCATTAATGCAGAGGATTGCGGCCCAAAGGGTTATATTTACAAGCTGGTATTAAGCCACTTCAAGTGGCATAATGCCACCTTGTAAATATGGGAAATGGCGCGACACCACTGGAGCGCCAAATAAAGTGATGCTCCGGTGGCGAATGGGGCGTGCAAATATGACCCTAAATGCAATAAAGTGCATGGGCGGGGAAACATGGCTGCAGCATTTAAAGGTACTCTAAGGTATTGGTTCCCATTGATTACTCCTCTGTTTTTGTGCTATTTAATAACACAGCATAATATATATCCATGATCATTAAATTATAAACTTCGAGGTTTGTGTCAGGCTCAAAACAGTTGCAGGTACTCTAAGGCATTGGTTCTCATTGATCACTCCTCTCTTTTGTACTGTTTATGATAACAGCATAAGAAATATGAATCATTAAATTGTTAACTTCCAGGTTTGTGTCAGGCTCAAAACATTTTAAAGAACCACATCGATTTCTCCAGCCTTCATCTCAAATATGCAGTTACCTCTAACCACAAAAGCTACTAAAAACTAAGCAGTTACTTCATGGCGTGTTTTTGATATACCAAATATCAAATACATTTCTTTACTATACATATTAGTAGGAACATGCTTTCACTTTTCTGCTTCTTGAGTGAGACATCCTGGTGCAGGAATTGAAACGGAGACAGCTGTTCCCTTCCAGATGATTGGTAATGGTTAGATAGTGCTCATAGAGCACTGCAGTCAGGGAAGAGGAGGATAGAGGACATTTTTAAGGGAGTATCTGAGGGTCTGGCATTGGTATTGTGTGGGCCTGATCCAGCCCGGCCTCATCGCAGACTCTGAATTTTGAGAGTGCTAGTGTCTGTCTCCCACATTGCCCTGTTTGGGCTTAAAATGTTCTTAAATAGAAATAGCTACAGTTAGTTTTAAAACAAATGCTGTGAGCCATGAGGCTACCAGACTTCTACATCTGTGTTAACCAGCCTAAGAAATTTACCAACTGTGGATGACAAGAAGAGCGGTGAGTCTACCAGCACGAATCAAGAACTTGTGTACCCTGGAATCCCAGACAATCAGGGGAGAACGGACACAAGAATCTTCAGCGGACAAAATTCAGAACATACATGATGGGAGAGCTGTTGCCCTCCAGTGTACCCTTCTCTTCCACTTCTCCACTGCCTCTCTATCCATGGCGAAGAAATGCTTCAAAGTGGCAGAAAGGCAACAAAGTAGCCACACACATATATAATAATGGTGGCTTGTGAAGTGGCCTCTCGGTGCTGAAGTCACTTAACTTGTACCTTCAAATTACAAATAACAGCCACGATTATGAATTATGAGGAACACTTTTAAGATGATTGACACATTGTCCTCTTTTTTTTGCCTTTTATGTTTATTGTCTTGTTAAATTATAATTCTGTGATGGCTCCACTAACATTGAGCATTGACTTTTAGAAAATCTCTCAAGAGCTAGCTACTTCATTTCTTATAATTCCTTCTTTCTTGCTACTTAGTAGCCAGCGCCAAGACACTCTCGGGAATTTGTGAGCTAAATAGGTTAATTTAATATAACATAACAAAGCAAAACAATAGGTCAGAATTTGATGTTTAGTTCTTAAACACTTGTGCTTTTTTACCTGGCGCTCTGTAAAAACATGTTGAGTAGTTATTGGCCTTCCAGAGCTTACTGTACTCAATGCCATGGCAGGGTCTACCAACCAGTTTTCTTCTATGATGTGCTCCCTTCCAGAGGTGTAAATAGAGACCAACACATGGGGCACCTCACCTCACAATCCCCTTTTGCTCAAAGGGATCCTGTCTGCATCGTGAGACGCCAACGCTCCGGGAAGGAATTTCTTTATGTATGTGTGTTACATTCAATAGGAAAAGTCATTGCTCCAAAGGGAGGCAGCATTTGTTTTCCTAATTTAGACTATGAAAAACAATGAATCAAAAAATCTCTTGATTGGAGACTTTGAGCTCGATTTAAAAATAAATGTTTTACTCTAACATGGGGGCATATCAGCAACAACTGACGATAATTATCGCTAAGCGCACTTAGCGCTAGGATAATTATCGCCGGCTAGCGTGGAATTTTATCGCTGAGATAGCGCGCTATTAGCAACGCTTATCTCAAAAGCGATAAAAATCCTAGCGCTAACTGCCAAACGTGAGATTATCGCTGGAAACCCAGCGATAATCCCACGAAGTTTGGCGATAGCTTGCTGATAGGGCCTCACATACTTAGCCATGATTTCCACCTTACATAGGATATCATGGCTAAATCAGTTTCAAAGCAGGCATAAGGAAAGTAGCGATAACAGAGGTTATCGCTACTTTTCTTGTCGCAATGCTGCTTTGCGTGAGGCTTGATAATAGGAGAAATGTCGCTTAGCGGCATTTCTCCCGTTATCCTGGGGAGGAACGCCCACTTTGCATCTCATTAGAGATGCAAAATGGGCGTTAGGAATTCAGGCGCTAAGGCAAGGTTTCACGCGATAGCATGACCTTGCTAATAAAGCGATAAAAGTATCGCCGCTTTTCGGCCGATAACGGCTGCAAGAGCGGCGATAATTTTATATCGCCGCCTTGTAGATATGCCCCTTACTTCTGAGTTATTCTTGAATTTATAAAGATAAATTAAATCTTGGGTGGGGGGGGGACTTTATGAATCAGGCCAAATATAACTGATGTGGTCGCAATTTCAAATATGCTTCTATAGCATGGCTTATCGTCTACGATATTTATTGAGACACGTCGCCAAGCTGTTAGTTGTACCTAATACCCTCTACAGCCCTATTGTTTCATTTTATTTCATAAATCGGCAAACATCTTTGTTGTAAGCTAGTAATTTTACATGGCAATATCAGACTGATATTTACAAATAAACAGTGCAATGTTTGGGGCCTCTGGGATTGCAGCTCAGACACTGACATGATTACATTTCATTTAGGAGTTAAAGAATACATGTTGTGCGTTGTTCACCCAATTCCAGTCATTCCAAGGTCCTAGATTACACCAAAGCCCAGGGGGCCAGAGGCAGCTCTGTGAAGTCCTTGTTTTCACTTGATTGCCTCTGCTTGCTGTTTTCCTGTTGGATTAAAAGCAGGGAGCTTCAATGAAGGGGAGGAGTGTGGGGGGAGGATGCCAGATCAGATCAGCCATATTGGGTACCAGCATGAAGGTGAACTGGAGAGGACATGATGGCAACATGTTGACAATAAACTGACTCGAAGCTAAAATGGGTTATTAATAATGAACACATAAAGCATCCTGTGTTCAGCGCACGCTATTATATTGTGTGATCTTGGTCTCGGCCTTCTTTCTTTGCGGATGACGCCTGGATTCCCGCCCTTTACCCAAACAATTTGGGGGCATATTATCAAGCACTGAGTTAACATTATCGCCGCTTTAGCGGCAGAAAACTGCCGCTAAAGCGGCGAAGATGGGCTTGATAATATGCAGTAGAGAATTCCAATAGAAGCCCATGTTGACACCAGAACATGGACTTCTATTGGAATTCTTTGCGGCATATTATCAAGCCCATTATCACCGCTTTAGCGGCAGTTTTCTGCCGCTAAAGCAGCGATAAATTTAACGCCCTTTCTTGATAATATGCCCCTTGGTCCTTTGTGATGAAATATGGGGCTTCTAAAACTAATATTTGTGAATGAACCAAAGTTATAATAATTAACTTGAATGGTTTAGTTTGATTAAAGACACCCGTGTGATGGTGGCGAATAGTCCCACAGGCCCCAATAATAATGGATGTATTCAAAATCTTCAGTCATTGTAGTGGGGTTCCCTGTGCTCTCCACTCACAGTACAGTTTTAAGAGATTATGGTAAGAAAGATATCAAACAAATTTACATTTTCAAACAATGAATATGGTTATTATAGTTATCATTACTAATGTACCAGTAATTCTATCTGTTTACAAGCTAAATATTATTCAAGCAGACACGCTACAAAACCGTGGTTTAGGGTAAGCACTGAGTCAAAGAGAGAGTATACTATTGAAATAAAAATTGGCAGAAGGGAGCACTTGAAAGAAGGTGTGCTTAAAAGTGATCATTAGGGGTGAAGAGTGAAGACGTAGAGAAAGAGGAATCTAACAAGCAGCTCAGAGGTGTGAAAGAGCGCTTCATATAGAAGATGTGACAGAGAAGCCTTGGGGTAGCGGTGACAGAGGAGGATGGGGAGAGGAAAAGGGAATTTGAGATGAATCAGAAAGCAGAGGGAACAGTGAGCATGAGTCAAATGGTGAAAACCCCATCAGACCCACCGAGATATCCCCCCAGTTTTTCTTTCACAACCCCAATGCAATGAATTGTCTGGCTTTTTCGTAAAAAAAAGTGGCTGATATTCAAGCCTCCGTTACTTCGGCAGATTCCTCAGACTGCAATAGAAGTGTGGAAAGGATGGTAGATTCCATGATCTTTCTTGCCTACACCACCGTACCACCATCCCAGAGAGCTCTCTGGATGGGTCAAGAGAAATCGCAACCCTGAACTTATCAGGAAACCATCAGAAGATGATCAGTGGAGATCACCTCATTAGTCCTGGTCTTCCCTGAGTGCTGAGTACATTTGCACCTCTGGACCTGGGGACATTTACAGAGCTGCAAAATAACATAAAATCAGGCTCCTCGCTAAACCCACTATCTCCTCCGTTTCTGGGTAATCTGTACCACAAGTGTTGGAACATCTAACACAGCATCTGAATGTCTCTCTAAGGAAAGGGCATGTTCCCAAGGCATGGAAGACCCAATGGTCAGACCATTGCTGAAAAAGCCAAATTTAGACATCACCAACAGGGTAAATTACCGACCTACATCCCTTCTTCCAATACTGACCAAGATCTTGGAAACACATATAAATAAGCAGCCTACAATGTGTATTGACTCTTAAATCTTAAAGCACAGTTGGACAGAGGCAGTATCCATGCTCTGATTTTATTGGAACTAACTGCCTCCTTTAACACAAATAGTCATAACCTCTTAATGAAGAGATTAGAAGACATAGGTGTGTGCAGCATCACCTTGCAATGGTTTAAGTCCTTTCTTTAGGACCACGGTTTTCAAATGCATATGAAACAGCACTGCTCACAGATCTATCTATTATCCTGTGGAGTACCGCAGGGCTCGACACTTAGCCCAAATATGTTTAATGTTTATGTACATCATCTGGCTGACATTGTAAAGAGCCGAGGACTGACTCTGCTCGCATACGGCAATGACACCCAGATCGCCGTCTCTCAGACGGCCCAAGAAAACCAGAATGGGGCCTAAGATTCATGGGACATGTCCTACTACAATGCCAGCTGTCAAGAATCTGGTCATCTGGATAGATAGCAAGCTCTCAATGAACATCCAGATTACCGAGGTAGTGGCTTCCTGCTTTGGAATGCTCAGGTGTCTGGAAATGATTCTCCGCTGCCTTCCATCCTCAAGCAAAGAGCAGTGATACAGGCGTTCAACTGGATTACAGCAACATTCTATATCTGGGTGTTACCAAGGGTGCTATCAAGGGACTGCAGCTAGTCCAAAATGCGGCCATGAGACTGCTTCTGAAGCTGCCAGACTGGCTGTCTGTGGAAAGAATAATTCATTTTAAAACATAGTGCTACATGCACAAACTACGATCAAACACTGACCCTAAGCATCTCAGACACCTGGTCTCACCCTACAAACCACATCGCTCCCTACAATCTAGCAACTCCAACCTTTCTTCAGTTCCTTCGGTTAAAAGAACACCTCAAGGAGGCCATGTGTTCTCCTATCTAGGACCCAAACTGTGGAACGCAATGCCTCAGTCACTGAGATCCTATCAGTCTCTCTGCATCTTTCGCAAACAAATGAAAACCTGCCTGTTTCAGTAAATTATCCCATCACTCTGAGAACGTGCTTTTTGAAGGCCTGGCGCTGGGAAACCCATTGCGGGTAGCTGCGCGCTCTACAAAACATCAGTAATAATAATCCACCCTATCCACCAGTGATCCCTGGTTAAGAATTACGGAGATGTGTGACAGCTGCAGAGAGGATGTGGCCTAGCGGCCAGAACTGCCTTTGGAGCTGGGAAGCCAGGTTTGCATCTTGGCGTCGGATCAACAGGCTGTGATTCTGGGCAAATCACTTAATCTCTACCAAAACATGAATGTCTCCTTGCGTAAAGTAGTGTGCTAATCTAAAGCACTAAAATACCTTTGGGCTGAGTTCACACTTTATAAACTGCAAACAAAAAAACTGCGTTGGGCCAATAGCTTTGGGTAGAAATATCCTTGAATGTTCCCCTCAGTACCCAGAAATGTACCCACTGGTTGGGACCAGCCATTCCTGGCTATCTTCTGTGCCTTTGCGCCACGTAAAGAGTAGCAGCCTGACACGGGCAGCTTTGAGCAATCAGCTCACCAGTGGTTCAACGAGATGCAACAACTGGATTCCAGCCCCTTGGTAACATTGGATACATAACGTAAAATCGAGCATGTGGTCTTTTGCTATCAGGACCACTCCTTTCAGAGATGATGTCAGTCCCAGCCAGTCCCAGTCATCCATGATTGGCTCGGCTTCACAGAGTCCCATCAGCTCAACACCAACTGATAGACCAAAAGAAATGTCTTACTCATATACTACCATATACGGAAGGTTAGACCGTCCAATGGGAGCACTCTCCCCAGTCACGCAAATGCTCATTACCTCTTCAGATGTTGCAATGTCTTTATTTCCTGGAGGAAGCACATGATTTGCTTCCACCAGGCCTTCAGAGAGGTGTTTTGCATGGCGGTGAAAAACCTGCTGTAGTCTGCCAGCTCCAACATGCAAACACACACACATAGCTGTTGGGAAGCTGGAAAGGATCAGGAAACAGGCAAGGGAAGAGATCAGAGGTGACTGTGAAATGCAGGGAGTGAATGGGAAAGGCATGTGATTGGAAAAAAAAGAAGAAAACGGTGAATAAAGCAAAGTGAACAAAGTAGTGGAGTGACATACAGAATGGGCAGGAGCTGAGGGGAAGGGCGTAGTGAGGGGAGATGCTTGAAAGTGGTGCAGAAACAGAGGCTTGTGGGAGCTAGAGGCACTGGCAGATGTACAAAAAAGAGCTGGAAACAGAGGGTTTGGGATGAAAGAGAAATCCGTGGAAGGGGAAGCAGGGAAGATGCAACAGAGCGACAGACAGTTACACGGGGGGCGGTGCAGTAAAGGGCATGACATTGAGGCGGGTCAGGCAACGAAGACGCCGGAAACTGCGAAAGCAAGTGCCATGCGGATTTAATGACGGAGCTGAATAGGAGCATGAAGGAGGAAAGGTAGAAGCAGAACAGAAGAGTGAAAATGAGGAAAGCAAAGAGCAGAAAAGAGTGGTGCGAATGAAAAACATACTAAAACATAAAGAATAACTTCGATGGAAACCATACTGAGAATTTGAAATCTGAAAATCTAAACAATCTGGGCTAGTATAGCGTTCGACTGGAATAACTGAGCATAGTTTGTTAAACAGGTACAATTCACCCCGGCAGTGGCCGGCAGGAGTGCGGTATAAACAATATATCTATCACTGTCAAGTGCAAGGGAAGCCAGGGAGAGAGCAGTGAGCAAGGGAAGGGGTGAATGAGACTCAGAGAAGGGCAGGTGGAGGGGGGTGAAGAAGGGTAAAACTGAAGGAGCAGTGTGGCAAAATTGACTGAGCAGAAGTCGCAGGAAGAAGAGGGAAGTGAGGGCTGTAAAAGGGCAGAGGGCGCAGAAGAGGGAGTGAAGAGAGAGACCAAGAAGAGGTTCCAAGGAACCAGCATAGAGGAAAAGAGGGTCAGGCAGGCCGTGCTCAGAGCATAACACGGCCCCTGTAGCCACTGTGGGGAAGGGGGCAGCCCTCCAGGAAGTTGCAGTGAACAGATTAAGGGGCCCCTGTGCTGTGAAATACGGGAAACTTGGGGGCCCTTCATCACATTCTGCAGGGTAGACCCATCCTTTTGTGTTATGCCACTGTGGTGACCAGAGCCCTGCTCAGATGCATGCTGCCAGTGGTAATACATGCCCAGCTGAATGCCAAGGCTGTGCAGTCTTGAATCCACCTCATTCTTCTTCAGTCCTCTACTAGACACTCCTGCCCCTTTATCTCACTCTTGCAGGCTCCTGCTTTCTCTCTTTACAGCCGTTTTTCAGTCTTTCTTGTCATCCTTCTTCATTCCTTTCATTTATTTTTCTCTCTCTTGCTTTTGGTAAATGTCTTATGAGAAAAACATAAGTTTTGTTATCCAAAAACGACTGCCTGTGGGCCCTACTGGCAACCACCTGCTCAAAACAAGCAGAGAGGGCAGGCTCTAACAGGAAGGGTCCACAAAGAGATGACATGGGCAGATAAGAATAAATAGCAGGAAGATCAGGACTGCGCTAAATGAGAGGAAGCGTTGAAGGAAGGAATGAAAAGAGAGGAGAAAATTAGTGTGGTAGAGCGGCGGGATAGGGTGGCGTAGAAGGTGCAGAGCATGTGTGGTTAATTTAAGGTTACAGTGTGCGAAAGTCTTAAATTGTGAGAATGAAAACCTGGGGTTTAATCTGATGCATCTAATTAAAAACATGCGCACCCCAGCAAGTCATAGCGGCCTGTTGATTGAGTGGCTCCTCCATTGCAAGTCAACCCTCGAAGGTTCCTTTGTGGTTCTGTATCCTCTAAGCCCTTCGTGGTCAACTAATAAAACATATGATAGCGGTGTCATACCCATCACTTCGCTCTCACTTGGAGGCAGGCCCGGCTCTAGGAATTTTTATTTGGGTGAGCCAAGGGTCGGGCCACTGCAGCAGTCGCGGCTGGCATGACTCGGAGGGATTGGGGGGGCTGGGGGGTGTCACAATGGGGTTTGACTTAATAATATTAATTTTAATTAATCAGCATGGAGAAGGACAGAGTGTGCATGACTGTTTTGGGCGGCCCCAGAGGGCCGACCAAACAGTCTTTACGCACTCAGGAGTGGGCACACCATTCCTTCCCCGCACTGCTTGCAGAGCAGCCCCGCCCACCCGCAACCAAACATAAAATGGTAATAACTGAAAGTTATCACCATTTTATGTTTCTGCTTCTCGCACGGTGAGAAGCAGTGGGGCAACGCTTCTCCGCCCTAGTGTAGGAGCCGCCCTTGCACTGCGGGCCCAAATTGTTGCATCTGGAGGCAGCCTACAAGCCCTAGATTACATCATATATATTTGCAAACAGTCACCATGATACAACGGATTGCTTCTGAGTGTATACGGAGCATGTGGAGAGTTATTTGAAAGTAAGAGCAATGTCTGGACCTAACTGCAAACCCTCGAATTCCAGCAGGCCAGGCTTCAAAACAGGTACTTGAATACCATGCATATTAAAATAGTTCAAGATTAAGGAAGTCCCTATTGGCACACAAAAGCCTTGACAGTGTATTAGAAAGGCTGGCTATCTACTTGTTGCAATTTGTCCAACACTTATTTCTCTGCACAAATTTAACTTCATACATTTTACTTTCTTGTCATTCTTTTGCAATGTACTTTCAAAGATAGAAATTCTTGAAAAACAGTAATGCATTTCAAAAAAGAGAAAGGAGTATTTTTGAGAACTGCCAACAGTTTTCACACCGACCATTTCAAAACTAGCAGTCCAGTCATAGAGGTAACTTTCTATTATTCTTTGGAAACTCCCTTATTAACTCATCCATACATAAGTTTCCGTGAGCTCCTTTCTCATGTGCTAAAACAGTCAAATTATGAAAGCTAAAGCATTAATATGTAATGCAATACAGGAGAATGAGACACTCATCTAGTTGCTGAATTGCACAATGTGAAACTAGAAATCCTGGGATCAATCCTGGTTTCCATGCCTGACCAAATTGTGAGATCCTAGCCAAACCTTTATTTCCCTGAGCCTCCTTTATTCATCATCACATAAGAGGGCACCTTCAAATACATGTGTTCTAAATATGCACTGTACAAAACACATTTTCTGTGAGAAAAAGCCCGAGCACTCATACATCATTTGATGTATGAGTGCTCGGGCTTTGTCTCACTTGTAAGGTAGATCCCTAGGGGTCACATATCAGGGGTGTGGGTGATTTCCCCCTCCCTTGAGCACCATAGCAACTATTTACGAATTAGGATAATACCGCTAAGAGTGAGCACCAACACCACACGGGGCCCTATCACCCAACACAGAGTTTATTTATACTGTTCTATTCGTCGGACGTCACAGTGGGTGTGTACAGAGGGCAGCCAGGGGCCGTCCGAAACACGCCCGCTCATTATTTCACCCGCACCGTGGCGGAATTTGCGCCGCGGTCAACGGGTTAAAAACACATTTTCTGTTTGATTTTGTCTACTATAATAGTGCTTCATCTGCACTAAGAATGTAAGCCACAAGTAAGGTGCACAATCGATCAATCAGGGGGTTTATAAAGCGCGCTACTCACCCGTGAGGGTTTCAAGGCACATAACAACAGACTTGCCTTTTAGCTTACTAAGGGCCAGGTGTACAACCATTTTTTGCAGTGGCAAACAGGCAATTGGCCAGTTTGCGACTGCAAAAAAGGGTGTTGGTATGTACAAACGCTATTGTGCAAGGCTGTATTAGGAAGGGGCATTCCAAGGGCATCCCTCCCTAATAGCGAGCCGCATTTGTATGTACCATGGTTCTGCAACCACAATTGCAGTTGGAAAAGACTTGAAGTTTGCGCCTACTTCAAGTAGGCGGAAACCCACTCGGAAAGAGGAAGGAGTCGCCAGGGTATCCCTTCCTCTTTGTGAACGGATGCAAAAATATTTTTTAAGAGCAGGCAGTGGTCCCACGGCCCACTGCCTGCTCTTAAAAAATGAAACAAATGTTGAATTTTTCTTTTTGAAATGTATCCCATGTAAGGTCCCATTGATGGGAAGACGTGGTTTCTGAGGTGGGAGTATAAGGCAAGTAACACAACTCAGCCTTTCTCATTGCCAGTCTTCAGATAGAATCTCTCTTCATTACTACCTGCAGAGATCCCGGACTCTGCAGCACACTCCCTTCCTGGCCTGATTATCCATTTTCTATCATCCATCTCCCGTGCACCCTAGTTGACAGCTGACCTTGGGCCCCAGCCCCATATCAGCCACCGTCCGACTCCATTTTCATTATTCCCGGTAAAAAACATTAGGAAAATTACCCTCAAACATAAATCATTGAATATAATAGTAAAGAAAATTAGCACACACTTTAAAATATATTCCACAGTGGTTCTAATGACCCGACTGCTAATTAAATAAACAAAAACAGAGAGGTCATGACAGGGCCGGCTTTAGCGCTGGTGCAAAAGTCTTTAATGGTGCCCCATGACCACCTCCTTGGATTCCGCCATTGCCACCCTCCACCAGTGCTCCTTATCGCTCCATAGCCCCTCCCCCACGAGACCCCCTCCTCGGATGCCCTCACTGCCACGCTCCACCAGTGCCCCTCATCTCTCCATAGCCCCTCCAACTCATGACCTCCTTCTCAGACTCCCTTACTACCACCCTCCACCAGTGCCCCTCATATCTCCATAGCCCCTCACTCATATGCACTTCATTGGTTGTATAGCGCTACTCATAGTGTAGGGTGTTACAGTACTTTACATCATGCCCACATTATGCAGAGACAATGAATCATACAAGTATGTAAATCAGCCTATAGGGAACGTTGCATAAGCCAATGAGGATTACCAGGAGTAGGAATCATATGTCATCCATACTGGTGGGTAGTATGTTTTAAGAGAGTTTGGTCTCGAGAAGCACAAACACAGGATTTAAAGCATACCCCAGTGGTGGTGGTGGGCTTTGCTGATTAAAATGATGATCTGCCCTAACAAACTCTTTATAGCAACATTAGAATAATGAAAGACTGAGGAACTATTAACTACACAAAAACAGAAGTTCTAATTATACCTTTCAGGTTTGTATGCGGCTCTTTGATGACAGTTCATAGGTCACTGTCCTGTTAGGATTGTAACTTCTGAATTGCAAGTAACAAAAGGATCTCTGTAAGCAAGGCAGAAACCCACTGAGCTGTCCACATAAACTACAGTTTATCTGCATTTCAAAACTACAAACAGACAAAGGATTGCTCTCCAGCAGGATAATTAATCACCAGAGTTATCTGGACATTTTTACTGTTGTCTTGCATTTGTGTCAAAGAAAGGATTTGTCCCCTTCGCCATGCCCCTATTCTACCTGCACGAGTGGGCGGGGGCACAGCCCACCTTTCTAAAACGAGATGCGTGATTGGGGGGGGGGGCATGGGAAAGAGCCCTGGCCCAATCACGCAACTCCTAGAAGAAGGAAAATAACATTCAGAGGAACGATTTAAAATTCAGTGGCCATTTTCTGTTGGCCTTCTTAATGTTGCTGCCAGTGGTAGCTAGTGACATTTGAAAGCGGTGAGCGTAAAGTTAGGGATGACTTAAGTAGCAAGCGAGCACTGCATTTTCTTTTACTCTACTTTAGCCTTATTATTTTGAAGACTGTGTAGCCCCATAAAAAGGGTCCCATCACACCCATTTCAACAGAATGACAATTACAACAGGAGTATGTGACCACCTTGTGATCTTTGCCGAGAGGCCAAGGATGCATGGCCATGTATTCTGAACACATTTTTGACTGACTGCAGGCACTATGAGAAACGTGCTGTGCTCTCTGCTCCAGAGCTCTCAATTGTGGCATAACACATAACGCTGCTGGTGCGACTGGATCCAAAGGACAGGGGCCTGGAATCTTGAGTGATCTTATTTATAAGGCGCTGTCTGCCACATTTCACGTTTAATGTTGCCATATTATTGGAGTGCTTTGCCTGAGCACCAGTTACTTACACAAGGAGAACACATTCAGTTTTGGTTTCCACACGCAGATCACAGACTGTTCGATTTTTGACCAAGTGATTGCCTGTAATTAAATAAAGCAAGTCTATTTATTAAACGTCTTTAAGAGATGAGCATTTGCTACAGCAGAGTGGGCACAAACCACGGTTCTTAATTAAAAGAAAATACTCATGAAGATCTCAAGCATGTTCTGAAAATACACCACTTCCCACCTTGAGGAAACTTTCCTCAATGAATGTGGGTAAATAACTGCCTCCCAGTTTGCTTGGATGAGCACTGAATGTGCCTGATAACATCAATTTGGCATTAATTCTAAAATAGTAGAATACCTCACTTCAGCAAAGCCTGACATAAATCATTGGGAGACCGGGCATTGCACATGCGCGACTTCCTGTCACTGGAGAGTTTCTGAGATTTAAGTGGAAGACAGGAATGGATCCTGGCTGAGGAAGGGCAAAACATGGCAAATAATGCCCCCCCTTCTCCACCCCCCACATGTCCCCCTCCCCCTCCCCCGGCGCAACAAGAGCCAAATTTCTTGGGCTACCAAAAATGTCGGGTGGGGCTGATTCTTCCAGCTATATGCAGAGTGGAGATGCAGGGGCTCTAAGACGGGGTGAAAAAACAACAAATCTCATTATCACGTAAATGGTCTTTTAAAGACCTGTGAAGTACTCGGGTGCCGCTGTGTGTGTGCCCGGGAAGCTGTCTCAGCTGCGCTGACACGCCCGAAGAGGGGGGAGGGAGGGGGGCGATGGCCAAGGTTCATGTTTGGGTGGGCTAGGCTCATGTTGGGTGGGCGTGGCCCACCCGGCCCACCCGCTAGAACCGGGCCTACTTGGAGGGTGTGGACCTCCTTGGGCTCATCTTCCTTTCCCCTTTATACAGCCTTTAAGTCTGCCAGGGATTTCAATGGAATCACTCGCCTCAAAAACATTTTGCACCCTCTAAAAATGTGTGGCCTCCATTAACATCAGTACCTTCCCCGCTCAATACATCTTGACCACAACCTCCTCTTGCACTCAGTGGCTGAGGAGGATGCGCTGCATGGAAATGGCAATATCTGCTCTGCCTGCTGGCTCACATCTGGTCAGGACTTCCACCCGAATAGAGAAATCCCATCCCAGCGACGTCCGGCGTCAGCAGAAGCATCTCATTGGCTCCTGGTTAATATCTCCCCTCCCCTGCTGTGTGAAGCACCAGGTGAATAACCTCACTTCTGTTCAAGTCAGGACTCCCCCTTCCTCTGCCTTCAGGAGAGGGTCTCCGTGGGGAAGGGGGAGGTGTTAGGGGCTTCCCGTGGCATTCCTCCTCTGAGAAGGACGCTATATTTCAGCTGAAGGTGACACCAGGTCAAGTGAGCACCTGCTCTGTGCAGCAACACTGACAAAGGCTGGAAATATAGCACACATGAGGGGCGGGATGATGAGAAGAGGAGAAGCTAAGATCACAGAAGGAAAGCGCTGAGATAGGATGAAGCGCAGAACAGTGTGTAGAGAGGAGAGTTAGAGACGTTCATGGAGAGAAGAGGAGGGAAAGAACGTGGAAACAGACGAGCGGTTTAACATCTGATGTAAAGATACAAGTGAATAAAGGGAATAATGGGGGAGGGCCGAAATGAAGGGAAATAAAAAAAAAAGTTAAAGAAAAACAAAGACGAACATAAAAGAAAGAAACATAAAAGGAAACAAGAATGGAAAAATATATTTTTAAACTCAGCAGGAGATCCTTGGGCTCAGCAGACATGCATGTGTACAATCAATAGATGTGGCATCTACTGGAAACGGAGAATGAGATAAAACATTACTAATGTACTCTTGTCTGAACTGTGTACGCAGTCAATGCAGACCACATGTGTAGTGGGATCGAGACTTTCAAGACGTCCCGGGCAGCAATGCATGTAAAACGATGGCTATGTTGTTGTGGTGGGATGTGAAGGCTGCAAAGTCTAAACTGACCACTGTAAAAGTTTCTGAATGTGCTTTTTATATAGGATTTTCCAACTGAACCTGGCTATTCCTGTGGTCACAATAGGACATATTCAACTACTGTTGAGCTAATGTGATCCTATGCTGATCTTGCAGTGGGAGGCAATGAGGAGGTAATTGGGTTATGCAGTGTATGGAATTCTGCAAAGTATTTCATACTTCTTAAAGGTCTAAGTTGAAGATTTGAAATGGTACTCCCACTGATTTCCATTTGTTTCCTTCCCTTAGACAGGTTTGAACATAAAAATCATCTGAAGTCTCATTCTTAGCTCTTTACTGCTCCAGCTTGTATAGCGCGGGTTCCCCTTTTCGCAGCCAACAATTGTGAACTCCTTCTCAGCCTCCACATTCTGGCACAGGTAAACTCATTCGTAGGCTCCCATTCCAGCATTTTGACTCTCGTAAAGTCTTCAAACAATGGGGACCTATTACACATGACCCATCTTTTCCTTCATCATGGACAGTAGTTTTGTTGTGATGATCTTCCCAGAGTCACTCGTTTGTATCTGTTCGTACATTCAAGATGATAAGTTCTCTTTTGCCCTTTTTTTGGGAACTCATTATTCTCATAATTCACTGGTGTCTTCAGTGCTCAATCACGACTGTGAAGTGCACCACAACGAGTAAGTTCCAAAATAATTTAGTCCATCCAATCAGTATGAATCCAAAATGTTCTTTAATCTTCACCTGAATATTGCAAAAACAGCCAATACATTTCGTCCAACTTCTGTGGACTTCATCAGGGCGTATTGGTTAGTCGTGTCCTTCTGTGACTAGTGTCATGAATATCAGCATTGTACTATTCACAGCTGTTGGTACCTCCTTTTTGTGTACCTAATCCTTCTTAGATCCAGGGTAGGCTTGACACCTCTATATTTGGTAATTCCACAACGGTGCCTTGTTAAGCTCCTTTTACTGTTGCGGTGGTTGGCGTCTCTCCCTCTCTTGATTTTCAGGATATTTCCTGTGCTCCAAAACTGATACAGCTCCATGGTGTTTGCCATCAGTATAATTTTTGTAAAATTATGTTTTAGTGAAAGAGACTGTGTTGTGGAACTTGACATGGGGTTGCCTTATGAAACTAGCCTTCAGCATTATCAGCAGGGGGCACTGAAATGTGGCATGTGGCAAGGGGGGTTTCATGTAACTTTTTTTGCTGCACCAAAGACTGAGTTACCTTTGTCTGAGAAGTATTGCTTATAGGGAATTTTGAATTTATGCTTCCCCTCACTCACTTGTCCTGTTTTTTTGCCGCTTCTTTTCTCTTTGACTATATTAGAGACGCCTGCTCATCATGTGGCAGGATAATCAACGTGATCGTTCCTGTGTTTCCTTCACTTACTGCCTCTTATGTTGAGTGCACCTTATTGTATGCAATAGTCAACAATTCTTTTTTATAGCTTGGTTGGTCATGAGTATTGATGCTCTGCTGCAGCTGCATGCCATCAATGCCAGTTGTGATGGTCAATGCCCCACTTTTCTCTAATGATGTTTCCATTTCTGATGCTCCTTGTTTGGGTCTCAGCTCAGGTTCATCAATGAGTGCAACATTTCTTGCAAATACGGGATTGATTGTGAGCAGTTCTTCCTTGCAGATACCATAGATGACTGACAGGTTTTATTCCCGATACAACACTTTTATCCTAGTAGCTATTCTTTCATGTTTTATGGATCTTGGTGACGAGGATTCAGTAGCATCTCCATCTGGGCTCTTACAGTTGTGAGTGTGTAGGAGCATACTAGTATGCTCCTGATGCGCCAATACCCTTTTCGGCTCCTCCACACTCAATGGGACCTGCTGCCATCAGCTCTAGTGAATCTCTCGTAGAGGCCAGATGACTCTGAATTCCATGAAAGGGAAGGACATCATCACCCCCACCATCCCTGTGGTATGGCACAGGCATGTTCGTGGAAGTCAATTCAGGTCCCTCACATCAAGAGATCCCAAATGACCACTTGGGCAAGCTATACTAACTCACCACCAAGGGCAGCTAACCACTTCTGCTTGGCAGTAAGCCTATGTGATATTAAAAATGTTCCCTTAGTGCAACTCTAATAGCTGAAGGTTTTGTTTATCTCAATGCTATTCAATGCAACCATGTTTTGTTCACCTCTGACATGTTAAGCCTCACTCTCATGTCTGGCATTATAAACTTGAAATTCGTGAATATCTTGCTCAGCTCTGAAAGTTTACATTTTTATATCAATGTGAAGGTTGTGTAGTATCCCACAATTTCAGTTTCTGCTCTTGCATAACTGTTTATTACAGTTTTGTCACATGATCTTCATTACAGCACTGTATATGAAAACATAAATTTGCTTCTGTACTTGCATGCTTTGGCTTCACCGGTACCTAGAGAAACATGGCTCTGATATTTGCAAACTATTTTATTTCTGTTAATAAACATGTTTAGAAGCTGCCTTGCATTGCACTGTCCCAGGGAGGCATTCCATGGATGAAGCATGGGTGTTCCTACACAGCCACAAATGGTTTTTGGCGCATTCCCAGATTTATCATAAGTGGTGGACCTGGGAATGCGTCAAAATGCTATGCCTTCCCAGGGGAGGCAAAACAAGGAGAAACATTGTTATTTCTTCTTGTCATTTCCTCATGCTAGGTGTGCTGTATTCTTCAGCACACCTAGAAAGAGGAAAAAGCCTAGAAGGTTCATTTTTGTGCAGGAAAGTTTCGCTTCCTGCACACAAAAAATACATATTCTCACGTCTCAGGACTTACAAGTAAATTATATCTGCGTCAGATGTATACCAAATTTAACGTCTTTGAGAGGGAAAGAATGCAGGCTTTACTCGTGGTTAGCAGGGGTGAAGTGTGCAGAGTTCTATGCCCAACAAAAACGGGTTCATCAACAGAAGTAAAAAATCTGGGGAATACCACGCAAAAGATAGCCATTTCCAACATGTGCCCCTCCCTCAGCAGAAGGCAGGGAGAACTAACCATCTGCTTGGGAGTTCCAATCACTAAGACAGAAAACCCTAGATAGACTGACAGCATTGGCATGGTGAGTACCAGGGCAAAGCTCTAACGTGAAGTAAATTCCCTGTCGGGAGATGTGCCACCTCAACCATTTTGGATTTGCATCCCTCATTTTCATCAACCATCTGAGGGGCTGTGGTCTGTCTGAACTAGGAGTAAGCCTGAAACAAGAATGATCTGAACTTCTTCAGCACTCAAACCACTGTAAATGATTCAGACTCAATTTCACTGCACCTCTGCGCCCTGGGAAGAGGCCTCCTGCTGACGAAGGCTACAGGTTGATCCAAGTCCTCATCATTTAGCAGTGAAAAGACAGCCCCAGTGCCATGCTTTGAGGCATCCATCTGAACTGGAAACTCTTTAGAGAAGTCAGAGGCCTTTAGCACTAGTGATGGCTTCCTTCATGGTATCAAATGGGCTTTGGCACACCTCTCTCCAGATCATCTTTTTGGGCTAATTCTTGAAAATCAGCACAGCTACAGGGGCAATTATGGTGTCATAGTCCTTAACAAATTGCCTATAATTCCCAGTTAGGCCCAAGAAAGCTCTAAGCTTGGCTTTACCTTGACTCCACCAAGTTGGTGCACCAAATAACAACAGTTCCCTGATATATTTGGCACCGCCTGGCCTTGATAGTCAGACTTGCCCATTGCAGAGTCTAAAGTACCTCCTGGAGGTGGTGCAGGTGGACATCTCGGATGGAGCGCTGAAACCAGCATTGTCATCCAAGTAGGCTGAACTGAAATTTTCGAGCACAGCCAAGACCCACTTGACCAGCCTCTGGAAGGTGGCAGAGGCATTTTCTAATCAAAAGAGCATCACCAGAACTCTGGAGTCGAGAATGCTGACCTTTCCTTGACCAGCTCAGTTAGGGCAAACTGCCAGTATTCTGAAAGGAATTTGACAGCACCTAACTGATCAATGAACTCATCGGCTCTTGAGATAGAGTGAGTGTCAGTCTTGATGGCCGAAGTGAGACCCCTGTAATCCACGAGAAACTCAGTTCTCGGGTGGTGGCCGGTGGGGCAGCCTTGGGTACCAGTACCACTAGACTGGATCAGGGAACACAGGAAGGTTCAATCACATTCAAATCTAGCACCATAGAAACCTCATTCTTGTTGCTGACTCATACTTTATCAGACAGCCTCAAGGTTTTGTTCTTGACGAACATGCTGTCCCCTGTGTCGGTATCATGGGTAACCCAGTCAGTGTGCCCTGAGGTTTCAGAGAATCATCAGAGTACCTGGGGACATCCTCTCTCCTGTTCTGGAGTCAGTGTGGGGGAGAGGATGATACCCTCCACTAATCCATTTTGCTCATTAGAAGACAGGATGTTTGGGAGAGGTTCACTCACCTCTTTCTCGTCTCCATATGGCACCAAGATAATAGTGACTTCAGACGTCTCAAAATGGGGCTTGAGGAGTTACACATGTAGAACCTTTAAGGGGTTCCTGTATGTCTTGAGGTCCACCGGGTAGGTGACCTCCCCTCTCCATTCCTCATAAGACCTGGTCCTTCAAGGCCCACAGCAAAACAGGCTCCATCACCTACCCCTTTTGACCAGGTTGAAACTCCATCAGAGTGGCCCTCTGGTCATATCATTGTTTCATTTCCTCCTGGCTGGCTTCCTTGAGAGCTTTTACAAGACTGAGAGTTAGTGTGACAGGATGACCAAAGGGACTAAACTTCTCTCCCTTCTGGGGCACTTCTCTGTAAGCAAACAAAAGGTATGGATGTCCCTCTCAATGCCACCGTCAGGCCCATCATCCTACCTTTTAAGGTCTTGTTGAACCTCTCTCCAAGAATGTGTGCAGTGATGAGTTAGGTGCACAGTGCAGGTTGTACATGGGGCCAGGCCCTGTAGCCAACCACCGCTGCAAAAAGGCAAAGTCAGCATTTTGCAGGGGCTACCAATTGCAGTGGGTTGGGCACAGGACCATGCCCTGCCCACACCCTGCAAAAACAAAAAAACAACAATCCTAAGCCTCACACAAAACTAACAAGCAGTGATGTCATTAGTGATGTCATAATGATGTAATCAATGATGCTTTTGTGACGTCATCAATCATATTTTTTTATGTCATAGGTTGTACAAAGGGATGAAGTATAACTGGTAAATTTTAGTATGGTTGCTGTGTATGTGTTTGTGCGTGTGTGCATGCATGTGTGTGTGTGCGTGAACACATGTGAAGAGGCCATGGCTAATGAGAGGCAGAGTTTTGAGTGGGACATGCTACCCCTTCTCTATCTCAACAATGGTAAAAACCAGCATCCATGCCTGTAAGGTTTATGTCATGCTGTTTTGTTGTGTGCAGTAGTAAGTTGTTAACAAAGATAATTAACCAAGACCAAAGAAGACCTATGTGACTAAGAAAGAAAAAAAAACTGGTAACTTATCAATTTTTCATAGATCTCAGGAAAGGTTATCAATAAACGTTGTAACTTTCCGCATCCCCACTAAGGGCCTCATTACTGTGCCAGGGGTCCGATTATCTCTAGGGATGCTAATGTAATGGGATTACAGGTTGAGCAGGGAGAATACCAAGAGTAATGTTAAATTCCAGGGAAAATATGATTTTCAAGGTTCGATTCTCCCGATCAGTTCTGATTCTCCCCATTGTTTCCTCTGAATATTGTGGCTTCTTTCAAGCAGCGGAATCTTTGTGGGAAACATGGTAGGAGTGTTGATAGTTTCAAGAGCGAAATAAGTGACCTTAGCACGAGTGAACTCTTGGATAAAAGGCAAAGCCAAGTTAAGAAAGTAGCAACAAAAAGATGGTGGGATGAATTATATGAAATAAACCATAAACAACGAATAAGCCAAAGAAAACCACGCTAGAGGCGCAGCCAGCTGTAGAGAGAAGGATGAGGTGCAGGGTGGGTCTTATAGATCCTTGTACCCTAATATCCTGCTACATGGACTATGGCTCTGCTTATGTTTCATTTGTAAACGAATTAGTAAAAAAAAGCTAGTGCTGAATTCCAAGGCTATGTAGTCTTGATTCTGCCTCGTGTCGCTTGAATCGACCACCAGTCACTCCCCGACCCTTATCTCACAGGGTTCCTGCACACTCATTTTGTCAGGGTTCTTCTGCATTGCTCTTCCTCATTCTTCCCTGTGTGTGAGACTTCACTCTCTTGCTCTGAATCAAATTCTGTTGAGGAAAAATAAGTGCTGGTCCCAACAAATGAATGCCGGTGGGTCTTAACTGTGACCACCAGCTCAAATTAAGCACTGGCTCTTCGGTCTATTCACCGATGATAATATGTATAGTGCTAAGCCACTTAACGTATCTTCAACAAACTATCAGGTGCAGATGATGCAGTATTTTTTTCATGATATGGAGAGGAAATATCGAGATTGGGTTGCGTTAAAATGTGTCCACACACAGCAAAAAGAGCGAAACAACAAGGAGGAAGATGGAGACTATCAGAACTGCTAGCAAAACGTAATGAGAAAATATGAGTGGAAGAGTTTGAGCTCTGGCAAGTAAGACAGAGAAAAGAACATGTCTGGCACTGCCCCAGTCTGGCAGGGTAACGTATGGGCTATTTGTGGCTGTTTGTGGACTTGTTTTAAAGTCAGATGGGCGGGTTTTTATGTTGATTTGCCTGATACTCCTACAACAAGCTTTGCCTGCTGCAAGAACGAACGCATGTAGTCTTCCATACCTTGTAAAACAGCTACAGAGTTTGTCGTTACAAGGGTAAAACTGCCCTGATTTGCAAAGGCGTCCACTTTTTTAGCTAGCTGATTCGCTAATGGGGGCCACCTTTAAATTGGCGCCCGGGCACAGTTACTGTCCCAAAGAGTTTCGTGAAAATAAAAGAGAATGGGAGCAGCGAGTCGTAAAATTCTGCTAGGTATGTCATGAATCCCATGTGCATCTCCGGATGTGCACAATGCATACTGTATTTATCTGAACCCCGGAGGCTTCCTAACCTCAGGGCTGCAACCAAGCAGGCTAAAGGCAGGTTCCCAATACGAGAATACATAACCGGAGAGCAGCTGGCATTTCCCAGGCAACAATCTGATGCAATGTTTGATTAATGCAAAACTAGGAAACAAGAAGCATTTACAAACCGGGCACTTACCATATTTCTAAACCTCATATTGATGTGGAAATGCCATGTAAAGTTGTGCTGTGAGGAAAAACATCTGCTGCAGCTGTTCGCGTCTGGTTGAGATGAGAGCGGAGGCGGAGGCCGTAATTTCACTCTCATATTAAGGACAGATAAAAAAGAATGGGGGCGGTAGAGAAAAAGAGCAAAGTGGCGGGGGGGGGGGGGGGGGGGGGGTAAGGGGGCTGGGGATACATTTCTTCTCCAACATGTCACCTGGCATATGGTACGCCTGCATTTCAGTTGAAACAATTTCTACGGTTACACTTGTAAGCACTGGACCAACCACACCCATTTTGAAATTTAAAGGGAATCACATAACTACAGTAAACATAGAGAAAAGACTATCACCAGCACTAAAAACACGAACACCCTGATTCCAATTTTAAACAGAGGCGACTCTCCGCAATTTGAACAGGTACAACAAACACCATGTTTGGGATCCCAAGCCACGAGGCTTTTGCACCTTTCCAGCGACATGGAGAACATGTTTTCAAAACCTTTTTGAAGCGGCTGGCACATGTGTGCCTGGCTTGAGTTCATTTACATAGGAGGTGACAGAGTTTCTCCAAATAACCCTAACTTGATAGGTTGCAACAACTGCTCAATACTGAAGAGCCAAATACTCACCCCCAATACCCAGCAGTTTCTAAATGGCACCGAATCAAATGTTACCTTCTTTTCACAACTAAATATCCACATTTCACTTTGAAATCATCATTCCATTGAATTTAATTCACAATCTCATTAGCTTGCAGGGGGGCAGTTATCATTAGTGCAGAAATTGCAAAATAGGGCACGATGCCTATGGGGCCCATTGTACTCTATTCCTTGCTGCATTTTTTTCTATCAGAACAGCAGAGGGTGGCCACTTTCCTTACTTGCAGTAGAACCCTTGCAGTCCCTGCTAGGTCGCTATCAGCGAGGGCACTCCGTTTATACTGCTGTATTGTCCTCAACAGCTTAATTAAAAAAATATCATGTCCTTGCTGCTATCATAGGACATTGATGGGGTTATGTTTGAGAGCAACATTATAATTCGTTTTTGACACACAAAAGTCACAGGGGCAGATTTATAATAACTGGCGCATCCCTGCATATCAGCAGGGATGCGTCAGTTATTTTGCGCCCCAGCTCCGCCATCATGAATGCGCCGCATTTAGAATGCGGCGCACCATGGGGCAAAAACGGCACAGATGCGTCACGCATCTGTGCCGTAAAAGTGGCGCATTGCTGGAGTTGCGTCGCAAGCGTGACGCAGCTCCAGCAATGCTCTGGGGGGCCCTATCTGCACAATGCTGCGTCAATCCTTACGCCTGCTTCAAGCAGGCGCAGGGTTTTGACGCAGCATGGGCTCAAAAGTGACTGAGTGAAATCTTGTAGATTTCATTCAGCCACTTTTAGGAGGCGTTCCTGCGCCGGAACGCCCCCACCTGCCCTGGAACGCCTACATGTGGCGCAGGGCTTTACAACGTGACGCATCTCCCAGATGCGTCACGTTGTAAATACCCCGCACCATGGCGCAGGATTTGCGCCGCTGCTGCGTCACAAAAGTGACGCAACGGCGGCGCAAAAGTGGCGCAAGTGCAACATAAATCTGCCCCACAGTTTCTGACTCAAACAATCTCATGATTGCTAGTGGGCATTGTGACACACAAAGGTCGCAGCGCCTGACTCAAACAAGCTCTTGAATGTTAGTGGGCATTGTGACACACAAAGGTCGCAGTGCCTGACTCAAACAAGCTCTTGAATGTTAGTGGGCATTGTGACACACAAAGGTCGCAGTGCATGACTCAAACAAGCTCTTGAATGTTAGTGGGCATTGTGACACACAAAGGTCGCAGTGCCTGACTCAAACAAGCTCTTGAATGCTAGTGGGCATTGTGACACACAAAGGTCGCAGCGCCTGACTCAAACAAGCTCATGAATGTTAGTGGGCATTGTGACACACAAAGGTCACAGTGCCTGACGCAAACAATCTCATGAATGTTAGTGGGCATTGTGACACACATAGGTCACAGTGCCTGACGCAAACAATCTCATGAATTTTAGTGGGCATTGTGACACACAAAGGTCGCAGTGCCTGACGCAAACAATCTCATGAATGTTTGAGGACATTTTGACACACAAAGGTCACTGTGCCTGACTCAAACAAGCTCATGAATTTTAGTGGGCATGGCTGTTAGCTCTTTGTTGCCACCATATAAAATTCTTCTAGTGTGTTGCCAATCCGGATACAACTACAATCGCAAGAAAATGCAATATTTTTCTCTCTGGTCGCCACTCTGCCGTTTTAGGAGTCCTATGATTACATTGTGAGGCAGTAAGAGTGGCTACTACCATAGACAATTTAAAGAATGGGACGCTTCGGTTGTCTTCTGGACTGGAGAAATAACATTTGCTAGGGAAAGGATCACAAATGCTTGGTGACTGCCCCATCCGACGTTTAATCTTTCATTAGAAATGCCCTCCTAGTCTGGGCTGAATTTCAGAAGCTGATTGTCAGGGCTTCACCCTGGACCTTGTTTGATCGCACCAGGCCCAAACTGAGGTTCTTGCATTAAGGGGTGCACTCATTGTGCAGCAGCCAGGTGATTTCGCAATTCTCATTAAAAGAACATCTGTTGCTGTGCAGAATTACCACTTGTAGACTGGCACTGGTACCATGGCAAAGATGCCAGGGGGCACCATTGGCACAAAGATCTGTCCTGGAACTTGCCATACCCCAAAGCAGGTAGCGTCACTGGCTCGCCTATCATTGGTTGATTTGTGCCACGGGGGGGCAAGACAGTGACATACTTTCAACTCACTTTCCTCTGAATATTCTAGCAATGTGGGTGTGGGTGGGGGGAGGGGGTTGTCTGGTCTGATATTGGCATTACCATTTTAAGCTTTACATTTACAAGTCAAGCCAAAACGAAGTGGGTGCTCTGAAGCTGACCCTTAGCAGGCCAGTAGCCTCTCCAGTCACCGTTTTCATTGAATTCTGGTGCCAATAGTTTGTTTCCTAATTAAAATTGCCGGACCTAAAATCGATAATACATGGGATAGGCAGCACTCTACAAGGTGCTCACACCACTCATTCAACCACTCGGGATATTCCATCTCTGCACAAATGTAATAAAAAGCTTGATTAAAAAAAAGTCCAACTGCAGTGTATTTATTGCTATTTTTGTAATGCTGCACAAATCTAGTAAGGGATCAATGCTGCACTCTACATACATATGAGGCTTACCTAGGAACTATCCCATGGAAAGGCACAAAGCTGTAGGAGTGGGGTAGGTAGTGGCAGGGTTCCGCACCAGCACAGGGTGGCAGTGGCAGTTTCAGCCCTGTCACTGGCGTCACCCCGCCCCCCCACAATCCCCCGGCCTTTTTATTTTAAATTTATTATTTTAGAAATTGAGCACTATCAGAGCATGGCTGTTCATTTAGAACTTCCAATAGACCGCTTCTCTACACAGAGAAATGGACGTGAAATGCGGCTGACTGAGGCCCCCGCAAGGTGCCACTAGAGAGGGCAGCCGTCTAGTATCATCAGGGCACCCCACCCCCCCCCTTAGGGGCAGGGACTCGGGAAGCAGTCCCCCCCAGCCTGGTTGTGGCGCACTAGGGGGTGTCAGTTCCTGCGCGCTAGGACTGAGAGAGGAGTATATAGGCTTCCCCACCATCTTGGCGCCATCTTTCGCGCGCCCGACACGCCGTCTTAGGATCGTCCCCTCGTTGGTGGTCGACTTCCGTGGGGGTCGCGCATCGGGTTGGTCGCTTGGTAGCCATCGCGCTGCTTTGAGGTGAATCGCCCCCCCCGTAATCCATTTGCAAGGGTCCCTTGCGGCTTACGTGACTGAAGGATCCGTGGATTCTGGGACCAGGCCCAGCGAAGGCCCACTGAGTTGGATTTGCTGCGGTGCAGCAGGGGCCGAGTTGGGGATTTGGGGAAATTGGGGCGATCGGCAGTGTCCTGCTCCCGTGTTGGAAATCCGGGGTAGCCTTTCTAATATTACGACCGACCCCTTCCACCCCCCACTACCGTCCAAGCTGGCACGGTTAGGTATTGCCCGGGCCTTTGTCACGCGGGTAGTGAGGCCAGTGTTGGGTGAGCCCATGTGGTCTGGGGCAGCTTGTGCGGCATAATCTCAGGTTCCTCTCAGCAGTCGCGTGGTCAGTGTGGACACGCGCAGGCCTCCACAACCACGGCACCCCCCCACAACACCTTGTGGCACATCAGGGCAGTGCGCAAGTTAATAGAGTTCAGGCTCGTCGTTGGGGGGTGGATAGGCCCGGGGTAGCTTGCCCCTCAGCGGATTGGTTGCAAGGTTAGTTGTGGTGGCCGAGTTGCTAGGGTGGGAAGCACGACAGGGCCTTTTTAGTGGGCACAGGGAGATTGAGTGATTTGTCAGTATCACCGGGTGTTGAGCGTTCCAGCTGGAACCCGAACCGAGTTCCCAGACTTCGAGGTCGACAACTCTAGCCCCTGCTTTCCCCTGTATGATGCGCGCTGTACCACCCGCAGCACCCGCACGCACTATTGGGCCCTGGTGGTGCTGCCCGCGTGGCCCCAACAGTCACCAGCGTCCCCTTTGCCATGGCTGATCGTCCGCTTTGCCGGTGTGAAGCACACCGTAATAGCGCCAGCAGGCGGCAACAGTCCCCACCCCCCCACAATAGTATGCATATTCTTACACATAAATAAAACACACCACACAAATTTTTGTTTGGGTAAGAAACTGCTGCAGGTTTATTACATACACCGTTATGTAATATGGTGGGTTATCTTACGGGCGATCCAAGGGCAGGCAACCAACTGGGCCGCCTGCCCGCCTGATGAGCCAAGCAGCACTGGGGCGAACCCCGTCTGTGCTGCCCATTCGGTGATCCTCTTCCCGGATCACGGTCCCTTATTACTCACGCCCCTTTCAGAGCGGAGCGTAGCAAGGCAAGCCCCCGGTTGTTCAGGCCCACAACCACCCAAAGGACTGACGGGGCGCCGACACGGTTTTCCAGAAATCTCCCATGAGGCTCCTGGGCTCTGGCACCCCCTATGGTGCCGCGCAGAGGTATTCTTCGGTACCCATTTGCTTCCAGAACGCCCTGTAACTCCGCCTGCAACGAAAAAAGAACATTACAACATTCTATGCCTCCCCCGCTGCTTCCACGCCGGGTAAGTGGTAGGGTGGGAGACGGCATGCCCGGGGCGCGAAAAGAGGAAGGACAGAGGGTGGGGGAGGCCTATATACCCCCACCCTCGTTACTCGGGCCCCGGAAGTGACGCGCCCTGTGCGCCGCAGCCACTGGCTGCTAGGAGTGGGGGGACTCCTCCCCGAGAGGTCCCCTACCAGAAGGGCGGTGGGCTGGTGCCTGGCTGGCACTAGAGGCCCGCCCTTCTAGGGTGCCTTGCGGTTGCCAGGGCAGCCGCATAGCACCAGCAGGAGGCAACAGTCCCCACCCCCCCACAATAGCATGCATATTCTTACACATAAATAAAACACACCACACAAATTTTTGTTTGGGTAAGAAACTGCTGCAGGTTTATTACATACACCGTTATGCAATATGGTGGGTTATCTTACGGACGATCCAAGGACAGGCAACCAACTGGGCCGCCTGCCCGCCTGATGAGCCAAGCAGCACTGGGGCGAACCCCGTCTGTGCTGCCCATTCGGTGATCCTCTTCCCGGATCACGGTCCCTTTTTACTCATGCCCCTTTCAGGGCGGAGCGTAGCAAGGCAAGCCCCCGGTTGTTCAGGCCCACAACCGCCCGAAGGACTGAGGGTTTTCCAGGAACCTCCCATGAGGCTCCTGGGCTCTGGCACCCCCTATGGTGCCGCGCAGAGGTACCATTCGGTACCCATTTGCTTCCAGATCGCCCTGTAACTCCGCCACAGCTCTGGAGGCGGCCACCATCACCGCCAGGGCCCCCCACCAAAGTAGCTATAGTCTTGCCCGCTAGATCGTCTGTCTAGGGCCTCCTGATATCGATGCCCCAACTATCTACCAATAGCCCTGGCCGATAGCTTGGGTCAGCTAGCGCCTGATGAAACAGACGCCCCATGCCTGTGGAGTTGTGCCAAGCACAAACACCTCATGCCGCAAAGTTCGACTGCGTCACCTGCCTCTGCCCCGTACAGCACAGGACAGTTTCAGGCACCCTGGCTCACGATGCCCATCTATTTGCTGATCGCACTGGATGCCGCCCTCTGGCACAGTATGAGACTGGGCACATGTGTCTCCGATCTCTGGGACAGCACTCACTTGTTAGGAGATCGTTCCTACCTCAATAGCCAGCTAGGCTATTGGGGCGGGAAGGATTGTACTTAACCTAGGCGCCGTCCCTTTACTCGCTAAATCAATGCGCACATGGAGGTCCCTAACCGCGTATGGACATTGCGCACACCTGCACCCCTGCGCAGCCCTGCATCACCTATTCTTTATAGGAAAATCGATCGCTAGCTCCCTCTGGGAAGTCCTCTAGGCATACCCGCTTAGAGAATCTGCTGCTTCGATACTGGGCGCACAGTCTGTGATCCAGTGCCTAACCTTAGATGAGGAAGATGCCACCCACCGCCTAGGTCATGGGGATCTAACGGAGCACACCATATTTCTGGGCGTACCTCTACGTGGGACTGGCTCCACCCAGCTGTGACGCCAGAGACACACCTCCTAAACCTCTTTACTCGTTATGCACTTGGCACCCTTCTTGTTGCAGCTTGGTGTATTAGTAAAGCGCGCATGCCCACAGGGCACAATGACGCTGCTAGCCAGTGTATGTAACCACTCGCTGATACTTTTCTATCCTAGCTGGCCTTACTTGGGTTGAGGAGATGCTGGATGCTACCCCAGGACTGAAGACTTAATGCTCCACCAACTAAGATCCCGGAACTTGGGGACAACCGCAGGGGTGACCCTGTCTTACCTGGTACATCTACCCCAGCATCGACTATCAATGTGATAGGGACCCCACCCAAGAGATGCCCTTTCTAATGTCTGGTTGTAGCCCGCAGGAGGCTAACCCGGGGGGGGGGCAGACAAGTCTGCGGAACCAGGGGGGAGAGGAGAGTGCAATTACCTGCCCTTTCCTGAATTTTGGGATGCCAAAAGGTCGAAAATCCCTGTCGCCAAGTGGCACTAACGCAGAGTTTACCAAACCTTTCCGTGCCAGAGCACACTGGTTAGCTGATAACTACCACCACCCGCCTGCTGCCCTGGTGGACGTGCGGGGGATATGCCTACTGGAGCTGCCAGATGCCGGCCCTTGGCTTGCGGGGGACTGCCCACCCAATGTATAAGGTACCTGGTTCTATATGGTACTCGCAGGTGTGCCCCATGAAGGCCCTCGTAGCCAATTGCACCATGCAGTCATCATTTTGTAAGTGCCTCTTTCTGCGTTGAAATTTCCTGAGTAAGTCAAAATTATAATTTCCCACCATTGAGCAGGAAACCGGAGGCAAGGCAGACTGTTATTTAGTGGCTTCTGGCATTGCCTCTGTACCATTGGCTTTAACAATGCTTGTTAGTTGCATGAGGTAACTGAAGCCAAGATTCCGGCTTCGCTGCGTAGCATATTGATCATACCTCCATTCAAAACTGGTGGGACTGTCACCTTATGTGTTGAACAAGCATGAATTGTCTCCCTACGATGAGTAGTGAGCGTACCCGCAATTGGGACCATTCCATTAATCAACTTCCGCAACCGCCAGACAGGTCACCAGGCCGTGAGCCAGGTACTGAAAGCGGGAGCCCTATGTAAACGGAGAAGCGGCACACAATCCCAGGGTTGGAGACAAAATTGATCTTGTTGTACTGCGAAAGAGGCACATGCGGAAACAAATTAACCATTCTTTGCAAAATAGAGCCTGTCCGTAACTTTTATCTATATTGGGACAAGGATGAACCATGATAATATCACTGATCTAGTCTGAGATGTCATATACGCTACCTCTGGCATATTTCTCAGGATTCGCCTTATCTGACTGACACCAATCACTCATCCTGTGCTTTGTGTGATCTTGGCCCACTTTGGTGTGAGCAGAGCCCTGTGAAGTATACTTGGCTTCTAGGCCGATAATGCACAAGTGTTAGGTGAGAAAGATGAAACCATACTTGCAGAGCCCCGGCCAAAACCGACAACCATTTTACCATTTGTCATCAGTAGAACATACATCAATAAGACATTGATAAGGGCCACATGCATAACTCATGGTGGCCAAAGGACCTTGTTGGCCAAGCAGCAAAATCTTCGCTCAATGCAATGATCAAAACAGACTTCTCACGGCGTACGCCACGCAGGCGCCAAACAAGACACTGAGGTTTACACCGAACATCCCGACTCCAAAGGAAAGGCACCACAGACCCAACCCCCTCCGCAAGTCACTCACCGAGGCAACGCAGAAGGATCCACCCCTGCACAGCGCCTTCCAAGAATAGCAAGCGCAAGCGCAAGTGGGACCCTTACACTAAGCAACCCCACCCATCAATGGAAATCAACCATGCCCCCTTGCAAAACAGGTAAAGTGTGTATGAAACCCAGCCATAGCCAGACGAAACCTTGGAAGCCGTATATCTGTGGCTTTGTAGAGACGTAACCGATAAGACAACCTGTCCCTTCTGTCTGAAAATCGATAATCATTAACAGGATGCCAAGTGACTGAAAAGGGGCATATCAACTGTAACAGCTCCGAGGGTGCAAAGGCTCCTGCTATAAGGGGGAACCTCAACTAAGGTGCTATCTTTACCTGTCATTGCAATATCTGCAGTCCTGTGACCTAGGCTTGGCTCGATATCATCAACAGAATGCCAAGTGACTTGGAGAAGAGGTCTAAAGCCTTTGTGCCATTAACTTACACTGTCAGTAACCTTCCTCACAGTGGGCATGTAAGAACTGCACTGTCTCACTTAAAGCTGCTCCATGCAGGTGCATATTCATAGTCCGAGTACAACTATGGGAGACATTTAAATGAATATGAAATTACCTTTATTGCTAGCAAAATCAAGCTCTGGAGTCGAGGGAGACATACCGATCCGTAATTACACTGCACAATGCTCCCACCAAGTCGCAAAACCAAGTAACATCACCCACTAACCCTGACACTTGGGCAAGAGTGGCGATTCAGCTTAATCCAGGTCCTCAAGGCTATAGGAATGGCTTGGGCAGCGCAACGGAATATAGTGTATATTCAATAAATTACTGCCTGCTGCTGTGGTCATCTCTAAATCGACAAACAGCGCTGACTGGTGGCAAGCTGTCACAAGCACCGGTGTATACAATTAAGTGAAAGTGCCACGCACCAGGGACCACCCTCTCCGGTCTAGCACAGGTGGACTGTCACTTAGTCAAGCGTGCAGGTCACAGTAGGGTGCCCCAGTCGTGAGTTTCAATACGAGTCAAGCAGTTAAACCGTGGGTAACGTAGGCCTACGCAAAGGGGGAAGGTAACTATATTGCCTACCACCCTTCCAGGGGATACCCATTAAACAATGCTCGCCTACATAGACGCCCAGTATTGCGCGAAACCAGAATCCGCATATGCTTGTGCTACCTAACTACAAGGCAGTGCAACAGACAACCTGACACAAGTGCCACTATATGCCTTGACTCCCGTCACGCAGCCACTTCCTTTGCACCATACCTTGCTCCTGCCGTGCTGCCCATCCTATTATCACCACCACTACTAACCCTGACCCGTGCAAGCATGACATTCCAAGGCCCTCAAAGCTAAAAGAATGGCTTGGGCAGCAGGCAATAGTGATTTTAATGTAAATTGAATTAAACCATGCCTGTTGAGGTCATTTCTAAAATAGACACAACAGCACCAACCCGTGGCAGGCTGTCACAAGCACCGGTGTGCTAGTTAAGTGAAGTGCACAGATGAAAATTTCTTTAAGTCTTCAGTGAGTGTCATGACGTCATTGACTTGCGCTCACATTGAGATGGGGAAAACACTTTGCCACAGAGAGAAGTTGTCCCCAATAAAATATCCACGTTGGATTAAACTGGGCTCTACTTGGAAAACAACTCTTAAGTCCATTTTACTTGGACTAAGACTTTCCACTTCCTCACATCCAGGCCAATGTCCCATTTCAATGGAGAGTTCTCGGTCTAGTTGTTTTTCAACTCGAGACTCTCTCTGTGCTAATGCGCGTGCACGAGCTTCCCGCGGCGCACTTCAACCTGTGAAGAAACCTGAACGGACGTTTCTCTACAGCGCGCAGTGACCTGACTAACGTGCGCATTTTCTTGAAGTTCCGCCGAGGCTATTTTTGAGGAAAGTACTGGAGATATTTGTTGTGCTTAGCTTGAGTATTTCTTTATGTGCCTTTTCCGTTTAAATTGCAGCGCGATTTCAGTCAGCAAACTTTCCAGTGTGTCAAGTGAAGTACTGAGGAAGGCTCAGTGAGAAGTTCGAGTTGTTTGGTAAAAGAGAAGAGTCTTCTGTGAAGAGAAGCCTTCTCACTCACAGAGGTAAGCGTGTTTATTTCTATCGTATTTCGCAAGTCTATTTATTGGCAATTAATGCAGCGAAGAATAAAAAGCAGCGTTATTTCTTAACTCTATATGAAGGCATTTGAACTGTTTTTCATGACATAACTCTTCAAGTACAACTAAAGAAAAGCCATCACTAGGAGTGTACTGTAACGGAGTTGTTCTCTCATGCAATGCTTCAGAACTAGTAAATGGTTAAAAGAACGGACAGCAACAAACTTTCAATTTCCCTCAAAAGATCCTAACCAACTGATCAAATAAAATTGAATAACAGAACACTAAGAGAGGGGCTAGATCTCTGGCTCTAAGAGGTAAAGAGTAGTTAAATAGTAAAAGTATACTACGCAGAGCTTTGATAGGAAAAAGCTAATAATTGTTATTTATTTCAGGAACCTCACTAGAACTGAATTCCAGAAGAAGAAACAGAAACCAGAGGCAGTCTCTCTTATTTGTCCTCCACTTCCCCTTTCCCCCTGGCTGAATTCGGAGGCAGTTGTTTACACCTGTCACTGACTTTGGTGAGAGGGTTTTGGGTCCTATCATCTGTTGCTGGGGAGATAGCTACACAGATCTGACAGATTGAAGTGCCTAAAACCTCTTTATTGAGGATATAGATCTCCCCCTGAGCAGAATGACTGAAGGCTTTGATTTAAAAACCCTAGCTTCCATTTTAGAGGGAATGCAGAAGCAATTAAATTGTGCCTTAGAAGATAATAAGTCCTTGAGGGAGGAAGTTAGAAGGCCAACTCAAAAAACCATCCAGACTAGGCAGAAGTTAGATGAGCTGGTAGCAGCAGGTCCAAGAGTACACAAGGTATGCCTGGTAGTCTGTCTCCTTCTGATATCTCCACTCAAGTTATCCATGCAGTCTCGCCCATTATTCCTTTGGCCCCTCCTGAGAGATTTGGCGGAGACCCTCAGAAGGCGCAAATATTTTTGACACATTGTTCATTGCATTTTCTGTGCAGGCCAGTCATTTTTGCCGAAGATCAATCAAAGGTGGCTTTCATACTGTCGTATTTGAATGGTGATGCAGCGGCATGGTCAATGTCATTAAATACGCAAAATGATCCAATGTTGTACAAATTTAATGATTTCAAGTTGGAATTTTTACGAATTTTTGATCGACGTTCAGCTTCGCAAGCAACTGACAATGAGTTGTTGGAGCTCAAGCAAGGTAATCGGGATTTGGTTGCATATCTTGCCCACTTTAACAAATTAATTGTGGAAACTATAGGGATTTAAAAGACGAACCTAAAGATGCCTTGGCACAAATCCCGAAGAGACCCACTGAAGTCTCTGAGTGGATAGACTTGGTATTGCAAATTGATCATAGACTGAGTGAGCGTCGAAGTGAAAAAAGAAGAGATTTTCGTCCGCTCCCTCCTTGGTTTGATCGCATGAAGGTAGAAGGCCACAAGACAACAGAAACTTCATCTTCCGAAGAGCCGATGCAGATTGGATCAATAAGAGGTCCGTTGTCTAAAGAAGAAAAGGAAAGGCGCAGAACTGGTCATCTGTGATTGTACTGTGGGCTCTCAGGTCATTTTGTTAAAGATTGCCCAAAAAAGCCAAAATCTGTTCAGCAGGGAAAAGAGAGGCTTCACCTGTAGAAGGAGCTGCACAGGTGGAAGCAGTCTTAAAGTCAGTTCCATTTTCTCAGCAAGTAGTTAATACTCTCCAATCTTCTGCACCTCACTTGGTGGTCTCCTTTACTGCAAAATTTCGTGATCAAGTAATCAGTGAAGTCTCAGTAATGATTGACTTAGGGGCAACTGGGCACTTTTGCGACATCAAATATGCTAAGCGCATTGGAATCAGGTTTGTGGCCAAGCAAGTAATGGAATCAGTGAGAGCTGTGGATGGTACAAATCTATCCTCTGGGCCAATTACTCATGAAACTGAATTGATTCAATTAACAGGTTTGCAAGGTCATTCTGAAAAACTAGCCTTCAATTTGATTGATGCTCCACAGTTTCAGTTAATCCTAGGTCTTCCTTGGTTAACAGAGCACAATCCACGTATTGACTGGGAGAAGAGAACAATAACTATGGATTCAATCTTTTGCAAGGAGAATTGCTTTTGTGAGCATTTGATATTGTCTGAGGAGTCTCCAGCTAGAGAATTAGCTAGTCAACCTGCTTTGATATGTTCTTTGGAAACAAAGAAGATTCCAATGGAATACAAGGATTTGTCTACGGTATTTGACAAGAAAGAGGCAGAAAAGCTTCTCCCTTATCGTCCATACGATTGCAAGATTGACATCGAACCAGGAGCGATTTTGCCATGCAGTCGAATATATGCATTGACCGAAACGGAAAACAAATATCTTAAAACTTACTTGGAATCATGCTTAGCCAATGGTTTCATACGCCCCTCCAAGTCTCCAGTCTTGTCATCCTTATTTTTCATTCCTAAGAAGGATGGTGACTTGAGAACTTGTATCGACTATAGAGCACTGACTCAAGTTACAATTAAGAATCGATATCCACTCCCTCTGATTTCAGTCCTCTTGGATCAAGTAAAGAATGCAAAGGTCTACACCATACTGGATCTGCGTGTGGCTTACCATTTAATTCGAATCGCCCCAGGAGATGAATGAAAGACCGCATTTAGAACCTGTTATGGATTATTTGAGTATCAGGTGATGCCTTACGGGTTATGTAATGCTCCTGCAGCGTTCCAACATTTTGTAAATGATATCCTCAGGGAATTCCTAGACAGAATCGCCGTTGTCTACATAGACGACATTTTAATCTTTTCTGACAGCATGGAAGAACACGTAGCTCACGTTAGGTCAATTTTAACCAGGTTACTGTTGAACCATCTTTATGTGAAATTGGAGAAGTGTGCTTTTCATGTAGAAAAGGTGGAATTCCTTGGATTTGTGTTGTCTCAAGAAGGGGTTACCATGGATATTTCAAAGGTCAAGGCAGTTCAAGAATGGCCTTCACCCAAGAGTGTGAAAGAGGTCCAAAGTTTCATAGGATTTTCACATTTTTACAGAAGGTTCATTTCAGATTTTTCCCACAAGGTCAGTCCAATCACACGTTTGTTAAGAAAAGGAGTCAAGTTTGTCTGGAACAATGAAGCTGAAGAAGCCTTTCAATTTCTGAAGAAATCTGTCACTCAAGCTCCTATTTTATTGCATCCCAGAATTGATGAACCATTTTTTGTAGAAGCTGACGCCTCTGATGTAGCCATTGGAGGAATTCTATCACAACGTCACAAGAATACTGGTCAGCTTCACCCAGTGGCATATTATTCCAGAAAACTAACGCCTCCAGAATGCAATTACTCAATCTCTGACAAGGAATTGTTAGCTGTGAAGAGTGCCTTTTTGGAATGGAGACATTATCTGTTGGGTGCCTTGCATAAAGTAACTGTCTATACTGACCATCGAAACCTTCAATTCCTAAAATCAGCTCGAACATTGACAGCTCGACAGTTACATTGGTCTTTGTTTTTTGCTGATTATAATTTTGTAATCCCGTTCCGGCCTGGCACAAGTAATGGAAAAGCAGATGCGCTTTCAAGAATCAATTCAGATCATTTGGAAACGAATCCAAAAGAACAGGCCATAATTCCAGAAGAGAAAATCATTTTGGCCACCCTCACTACAGACTTTTTGACTGGAATTCAAAAGGCAATGTCTCCAGAAGAAATTTGTCATTGGGCAGGAGAACAATCTGAGAGAGAAATCAGGAATGGTCTTCCATATCACAAGAATGGCTTATATCTCCCAACTAAAGAACTACAAGATAAGGCTCTAAAGTTATGTCATGATGATGTACTTGCAGGTCACAAAGGGTTGCAAAAAACCATGGAATTGGTGGAAAGAAATTTTTGGTGGCCCAAGATGAAATCGCAAATACGGCAGTATGTTACCACCTGCGAGAGATGTTTAAAAGGAAAATCTGATCGAAGAGCTCCTCAAGGGTAATTGATGCCTATGCCTACCCCACCATACCCTTGGCACATGCTATCTATGGATCTGATTGTTGACCTTCCTCTTAGTCAAGGTTTTAACACCATTTTGGTAATGGTAGATACCTTTTCAAAAATGGCCCATTTTGTTCCATTAAAGAGTATTCCTCAGGCCTCGCAATTAGCACACTTGTTAACACAGCATGTTGTTAGACTGCATGGAATTCCCAAAATACTAGTCACTGATAGAGGTTCACAATTTGTTTCCCATTTTTGGAAAGCCTTCACCAAAAGACTAGGAATTGACGCTCGTTACTCCACCAGTTTTCATCCTGAAACTGATGGACAGTCAGAAAGAGTCAATCAGGATCTAGAACAATATCTTAGGCTTTATTTAATAAATCAAAAGTCTGAATGGTCAGATTTAGAGTGGTCAGCAGAGTTTGCTTATAACAATGCCAAGCATTCCTCTACTGGGTTCTCACCTTTCTATTTAAACTATGGGCGACATCCAAGTTTGATACTTGAAAAAGAAGAGGGTCCAGTTCCAGCAGTAGAAGATTTTGTAAAAAGGATTCAAAATTCCTTAATCCAAGCCTCAGAAAATATTGAAAAGGCCAAGGGTTGTTATAAGACTCAGGCAGATAAGAAAAGAAGGGAGAGTCCAGTCTTTAAATCAGGAGACCGAATTTGGTTGTCAACTAAGAATCTAAAACTAAAAGAGAATCGAAAATTTCAACCTCGATTTATTGGTCCTTTTAAGGTAGACAAAATGATAAACCCAGTGTCAGTTAAGATTCACTTGCCATCATATCTCAAGGTGCATCCTGTATTTCATGTCTCATTAATAAAGAAAAGCCCCACTAATTTAAGAATTCAATCTCCTCCAAAACCCATAGTAATAGATTCTGTAGAGGAGTTTGAAGTCCATAAGATTCTAGATTCAGCCTTTAGAAAAGGTAAATTGTATTATTTGATCAGTTGGAAGGGTTTTGGTCCTGAGGAGAGATCTTGGGAACCACATACCAATGTTCATGCTCCAAGACTCATTCAAGAATTTCATAAAAGATACCCTACCAAGCCAAAGTTGAAAGGACGCATTTTGGTGGGGGGTACTGTCATGACGCCATTGACTTGCGCTCACATTGAGATGGGGAAAACACTTTGCCACCCAGAGAAGTTGTCCCCAATGAAATATCCACGTTGGATTAAACTGGGCTCTACTTGGAAAACAACTCTTAAGTCCATTTTACTTGGACTAAGAGTTTCCACTTCCTCACAACCAGGCCAATGTCCCATTTCAATGGAGAGTTCTCGGTCTAGTTGTTTTTCGACTCGAGACTCTCTCTATGCTAATGCGCCTGCGCGAGCTTCGCACGGCGCACTTCAACCTGTGAAGAAACCTGAACGGACGTTTCTCTACAGCGCGCAGTGACCTGACTAACGAGCGCATTTTCTTGAAGTTCCGCCGATGCTATTTTTGAGGAAAGTACTGGAGATATTTGTTGTGCTTGGCTTGAGTATTTCTTTAGGTGCCTTTTCCGTTTAAATTGCAGCGCGATTTCAGTCAGCAAACTTTCCAGTGTGTCAAGTGAAGTACTGAGGAAGGCTCAGTGAGAAGTTCGAGTTGTTTGGTAAAAGAGAAGAGTCTTCTGTGAAGAGAAGCCTTCTCACTCACAGAAGTAAGCTGTGTTTATTTCTATCGTATTTCGCAAGTCTATTTATTGGCAATTAATGCAGCGAAGAACTAAAAGCAGCGTTATTTCTTAACTCTATATGAAGGCATTTGAACAGTTTTTCCTGACATAACTCTTCAAGTACAACTAAAGAAAAGACATCACTAGGAGTGTACTGTAAGGGAGTTGTTCTCTCCTGCAATGCTTCAGAACTAGTAAATGGTTAAAAGAACGGACAGCAACGAACTTTCAATTTCCCTCAAAAGATCCTAACCAACTGATCAAATAAAATCGAATAACAGAACACTAAGAGAGGGGCTAGATTTCTGGCTCTAAGAGGTAAAGAGTAGTTAAATAGTAAAAGTATACAACGCAGAGCTTTGATAGGGAAAAAGCTAATAATTGTTATTTATTTCAGGAACCTCACTAGAACTGAATTCCAGAAGAAGAAACAGAAACCAGAGGCAGTCTCTCTTATTTGTCCTCCACTTCCCCTTTCCCCCTGGCTGAATTCGGAGGCAGTTGTTTACACCTGTCACTGACTTTGGTGAGAGGGATTTGGGTCCTATCATCTGTTGCTGGGGAGATAGCTACACGGATCTGACAGATTGAAGTGCCTAAAACCTCTTTATTGAGGATATAGATCTCCCCCTGAGCAGAATGACTGAAGGCTTTGATTTAAAAACCCTAGCTTCCATTTTAGAGGGAATGCAGAAGCAATTAAATTGTGCCTTAGAAGATAATAAGTCCTTGAGGGAGGAAGTTAGAAGGCCAACTCAAAAAACCATCCAGACTAGGCAGAAGTTAGATGAGCTGGTAGCAGCAGGTCCAAGAGTACACAAGGTATGCCTGGTAGTCTGTCTCCTTCTGATATCTCCACTCAAGTTATCCATGCAGTCTCGCCCATTATTCCTTTGGCCCCTCCTGAGAGATTTGGCGGAGACCCTCAGAAGGCGCAAATATTTTTGACACAGTGTTCATTGCATTTTCTGTGCAGGCCAGTCATTTTTGCCGAAGATCAATCAAAGGTGGCTTTCATACTGTCGTATTTGAATGGTGATGCAGCGGCATGGTCAATGTCATTAAATACGCAAAATGATCCAATGTTGTACAAATTTAATGATTTCAAGTTGGAATTTTTACGAATTTTTGATCGACGTTCAGCTTCGCAAGCAACTGACAATGAGTTGTTGGAGCTCAAGCAAGGTAATCGGGATTTGGTTGCATATCTTGCCCACTTTAACAAATTAATTGTGGAAACTATAGGGATTTAAAAGACGAACCTAAAGATGCCTTGGCACAAATCCCGAAGAGACCCACTGAAGTCTCTGAGTGGATAGACTTGGTATTGCAAATTGATCATAGACTGAGTGAGCGTCGAAGTGAAAAAAGAAGAGATTTTCATCCGCTCCCTCCTTGGTTTGATCGCATGAAGGTAGAAGGCCACAAGACAACAGAAAGTTCATCTTCCGAAGAGCCGATGCAGATTGGATCAATAAGAGGTCCGTTGTCTAAAGAAGAAAAGGAAAGGCGCAGAACTGGTCATCTGTGATTGTACTGTGGGCTCTCAGGTCATTTTGTTAAAGATTGCCCAAAAAAGCCAAAATCTGTTCAGCAGGGAAAAGAGAGGCTTCACCTGTAGAAGGAGCTGCACAGGTGGAAGCAGTCTTAAAGTCAGTTCCATTTTCTCAGCAAGTAGTTAATACTCTCCAATCTTCTGCACCTCACTTGGTGGTCTCCTTTACTGCAAAATTTCGTGATCAAGTAATCAGTGAAGTCTCAGTAATGATTGACTTAGGGGCAACTGGGCACTTTTGCGACATCAAATATGCTAAGCGCATTGGAATCAGGTTTGTGGCCAAGCAAGTGATGGAATCAGTGAGAGCTGTGGATGGGACAAATCTATCCTCTGGGCCAATTACTCATGAAACTGAATTGATTCAATTAACAGGTCTGCAAGGTCATACAGAAAAACTAGCCTTCAATTTGATTGATGCTCCACAGTTTCAGTTAATCCTAGGTCTTCCTTGGTTAACAGAGCACAATCCACGTATTGACTGGGAGAAGAGAACAATAACTATGGATTCAATCTTTTGCAAGGAGAATTGCTTTTGTGAGCATTTGATATTGTCTGAGGAGTCTCCAGCTAGAGAATTAGCTAGTCAACCTGCTTTGATATGTTCTTTGGAAACAAAGAAGATTCCAATGGAATACAAGGATTTGTCTACGGTATTTGACAAGAAAGAGGCAGAAAAGCTTCTCCCTCATCGTCCATACGATTGCAAGATTGACATCGAACCAGGAGCGATTTTGCCATGCAGTCGAATATATGCATTGACCGAAACGGAAAACAAATATCTTAAAACTTACTTGGAATCATGCTTAGCCAATGGTTTCATACGCCCCTCCAAGTCTCCAGTCTTGTCACCCTTATTTTTCATTCCTAAGAAGGATGGTGACTTGAGAACTTGTATCGACTATAGAGCACTGACTCAAGTTACAATTAAGAATCAATATCCACTCCCTCTGATTTCAGTCCTCTTGGATCAAGTAAAGAATGCAAAGGTCTACACCAAACTGGATCTGCGTGTGGCTTACCATTTAATTCGAATCGCCCCAGGAGATGAATGGAAGACCGCATTTAGAACCTGTTATGGATTATTTGAGTATCAGGTGATGCCTTACGGGGTATGTAATGCTCCTGCAGCGTTCCAACATTTTGTAAATGATATCCTCAGAGAATTCCTAGACAGAATCGCCGTTGTCTACATAGACGACATTTTAATCTTTTCTGACAGCATGGAAGAACACGTAGCTCACGTTAGGTCAATTTTAACCAGGTTACTGAAGAACCATCTTTATGTGAAATTGGAGAAGTGTGCTTTTCATGTAGAAAAGGTGGAATTCCTTGGATTTGTGTTGTCTCAAGAAGGGGTTACCATGGATATTTCAAAGGTCAAGGCAGTTCAAGAATGGCCTTCACCCAAGAGTGTGAAAGAGGTCCAAAGTTTCATAGGATTTTCACATTTTTACAGAAGGTTCATTTCAGATTTTTCCCACAAGGTCAGTCCAATCACACGTTTGTTAAGAAAAGGAGTCAAGTTTGTCTGGAACAATGAAGCTGAAGAAGCCTTTCAATTTCTGAAGAAATCTGTCACTCAAGCTCCTATTTTATTGCATCCCAGAATTGATTAACCATTTTTTGTAGAAGCTGACGCCTCTGATGTAGCCATTGGAGGAATTCTTTCACAACGTCACAAGAATACTGGTCAGCTTCACCCAGTGGCATATTATTCCAGAAAACTAACGCCTCCAGAATGCAATTACTCAATCTCTGACAAGGAATTGTTAGCTGTGAAGAGTGCCTTTTTGGAATGGAGACATTATCTGTTGGGTGCCTTGCATAAAGTAACTGTCTATACTGACCATCGAAACCTTCAATTCCTAAAATCAGCTCGAACATTGACAGCTCGACAGTTACATTGGTCTTTGTTTTTTGCTGATTATAATTTTGTAATCCCGTTCCGGCCTGGCACAAGTAATGGAAAAGCAGATGCGCTTTCAAGAATCAATTCAGATCATTTGGAAACGAATCCAAAAGAACAGGCCATAATTCCAGAAGAGAAAATCATTTTGGCCACCCTCACTACAGACTTTTTGACTGGAATTCAAAAGGCAATGTCTCCAGAAGAAATTTGTCATTGGGCAGGAGAACAATCTGAGAGAGAAATCAGGAATGGTCTTCCATATCACAAGAATGGCTTATATCTCCCAACTAAAGAACTACAAGATAAGGCTCTAAAGTTATGTCATGATGATGTACTTGCAGGTCACAAAGGGTTGCAAAAAACCATGGAATTGGTGGAAAGAAATTTTTGGTGGCCCAAGATGAAATCGCAAATACGGCAGTATGTTACCACCTGCGAGAGATGTTTAAAAGGAAAATCTGATCGAAGAGCTCCTCAAGGGTAATTGATGCCTATGCCTACCCCACCATACCCTTGGCACATGCTATCTATGGATCTGATTGTTGACCTTCCTCTTAGTCAAGGTTTTAACACCATTTTGGTAATGGTAGATACCTTTTCAAAAATGGCCCATTTTGTTCCATTAAAGAGTATTCCTCAGGCCTCGCAATTAGCACACTTGTTAACACAGCATGTTGTTAGACTGCATGGAATTCCCAAAATACTAGTCACTGATAGAGGTTCACAATTTGTTTCCCATTTTTGGAAAGCCTTCACCAAAAGACTAGGAATTGACGCTCGTTACTCCACCAGTTTTCATCCTGAAACTGATGGACAGTCAGAAAGAGTCAATCAGGATCTAGAACAATATCTTAGGCTTTATTTAATAAATTAAAAGTCTGAATGGTCAGATTTAGAGTGGTCAGCAGAGTTTTCTTATAACAATGCCAAGCATTCCTCTACTGGGTTCTCACCTTTCTATTTAAACTATGGGCGACATCCAAGTTTGATACTTGAAAAAGAAGAGGGTCCAGTTCCAGCAGTAGAAGATTTTGTAAAAAGGGTTCAAAATTCCTTAATCCAAGCCTCAGAAAATATTGAAAAGGCCAAGGGTTGTTATAAGACTCAGGCAGATAAGAAAAGAAGGGAGAGTCCAGTCTTTAAATCAGGAGACCGAATTTGGTTGTCAACTAAGAATCTAAAACTAAAAGAGAATCGAAAATTTCAACCTCGATTTATTGGTCCTTTTAAGGTAGACAAAATGATAAACCCAGTGTCAGTTAAGATTCACTTGCCATCATATCTCAAGGTGCATCCTGTATTTCATGTCTCATTAATAAAGAAAAGCCCCACTAATTTAAGAATTCAATCTCCTCCAAAACCCATAGTAATAGATTCTGTAGAGGAGTTTGAAGTCCATAAGATTCTAGATTCAGCCTTTAGAAAAGGTAAATTGTATTATTTGATCAGTTGGAAGGGTTTTGGTCCTGAAGAGAGATCTTGGGAACCACATACCAATGTTCATGCTCCAAGACTCATTCAAGAATTTCATAAAAGATACCCTACCAAGCCAAAGTTGAAAGGACGCATTTTGGTGGGGGGTACTGTCATGACGCCATTGACTTGCGCTCACATTGAGATGGGGAAAACACTTTGCCACCCAGAGAAGTTGTCCCCAATGAAATATCCACGTTGGATTAAACTGGGCTCTACTTGGAAAACAACTCTTAAGTCCATTTTACTTGGACTAAGAGTTTCCACTTCCTCACAACCAGGCCAATGTCCCATTTCAATGGAGAGTTCTCGGTCTAGTTGTTTTTCGACTCGAGACTCTCTCTATGCTAATGCGCCTGCGCGAGCTTCGCACGGCGCACTTCAACCTGTGAAGAAACCTGAACGGACGTTTCTCTACAGCGCGCAGTGACCTGACTAACGAGCGCATTTTCTTGAAGTTCCGCCGAGGCTATTTTTGAGGAAAGTACTGGAGATATTTGTTGTGCTTGGCTTGAGTATTTCTTTATGTGCCTTTTCCGTTTAAATTGCAGCGCGATTTCAGTCAGCAAACTTTCCAGTGTGTCAAGTGAAGTACTGAGGAAGGCTCAGTGAGAAGTTCGAGTTGTTTGGTAAAAGAGAAGAGTCTTCTGTGAAGAGAAGCCTTCTCACTCACAGAAGTAAGCTGTGTTTATTTCTATAGTATTTCGCAAGTCTATTTATTGGCAATTAATGCAGCGAAGAACTAAAAGCAGCGTTATTTCTTAACTCTATATGAAGGCATTTGAACTGTTTTTCCTGACATAACTCTTCAAGTACAACTAAAGAAAAGACATCACTAGGAGTGTACTGTAAGGGAGTTGTTCTCTCCTGCAATGCTTCAGAACTAGTAAATGGTTAAAAGAACGGACAGCAACGAACTTTCAATTTCCCTCAAAAGATCCTAACCAACTGATCAAATAAAATCGAATAACAGAACACTAAGAGAGGGGCTAGATTTCTGGCTCTAAGAGGTAAAGAGTAGTTAAATAGTAAAAGTATACAACGCAGAGCTTTGATAGGGAAAAAGCTAATAATTGTTATTTATTTCAGGAACCTCACTAGAACTGAATTCCAGAAGAAGAAACAGAAACCAGAGGCAGTCTCTCTTATTTGTCCTCCACTTCCCCTTTCCCCCTGGCTGAATTCGGAGGCAGTTGTTTACACCTGTCACTGTCTTTGGTGAGAGGGTTTTGGGTCCTATCATCTGTTGCTGGGGAGATAGCTACACGGATCTGACAGATTGAAGTGCCTAAAACCTCTTTATTGAGGATATAGATCTCCCCCTGAGCAGAATGACTGAAGGCTTTGATTTAAAAACCCTAGCTTCCATTTTAGAGGGAATGCAGAAGCAATTAAATTGTGCCTTAGAAGATAATAAGTCCTTGAGGGAGGAAGTTAGAAGGCCAACTCAAGAAACCATCCAGACTAGGCAGAAGTTAGATGAGCTGGTAGCAGCAGGTCCAAGAGTACACAAGGTATGCCTGGTAGTCTGTCTCCTTCTGATATCTCCACTCAAGTTATCCATGCAGTCTCGCCCATTATTCCTTTGGCCCCTCCTGAGAGATTTGGCGGAGACCCTCAGAAGGCGCAAATATTTTTGACACAGTGTTCATTGCATTTTCTGTGCAGGCCAGTCATTTTTGCCGAAGATCAATCAAAGGTGGCTTTCATACTGTCGTATTTGAATGGTGATGCAGCGGCATGGTCAATGTCATTAAATACGCAAAATGATCCAATGTTGTACAAATTTAATGATTTCAAGTTGGAATTTTTACGAATTTTTGATCGACGTTCAGCTTCGCAAGCAACTGACAATGAGTTGTTGGAGCTCAAGCAAGGTAATCGGGATTTGGTTGCATATCTTGCCCACTTTAACAAATTAATTGTGGAAACTATAGGGATTTAAAAGACGAACCTAAAGATGCCTTGGCACAAATCCCGAAGAGACCCACTGAAGTCTCTGAGTGGATAGACTTGGTATTGCAAATTGATCATAGACTGAGTGAGCGTCGAAGTGAAAAAAGAAGAGATTTTCGTCCGCTCCCTCCTTGGTTTGATCGCATGAAGGTAGAAGGCCACAAGACAACAGAAACTTCATCTTCCGAAGAGCCGATGCAGATTGGATCAATAAGAGGTCCGTTGTCTAAAGAAGAAAAGGAAAGGCGCAGAACTGGTCATCTGTGATTGTACTGTGGGCTCTCAGGTCATTTTGTTAAAGATTGCCCAAAAAAGCCAAAATCTGTTCAGCAGGGAAAAGAGAGGCTTCACCTGTAGAAGGAGCTGCACAGGTGGAAGCAGTCTTAAAGTCAGTTCCATTTTCTCAGCAAGTAGTTAATACTCTCCAATCTTCTGCACCTCACTTGGTGGTCTCCTTTACTGCAAAATTTCGTGATCAAGTAATCAGTGAAGTCTCAGTAATGATTGACTTAGGGGCAACTGGGCACTTTTGCGACATCAAATATGCTAAGCGCATTGGAATCAGGTTTGTGGCCAAGCAAGTAATGGAATCAGTGAGAGCTGTGGATGGTACAAATCTATCCTCTGGGCCAATTACTCATGAAACTGAATTGATTCAATTAACAGGTTTGCAAGGTCATTCTGAAAAACTAGCCTTCAATTTGATTGATGCTCCACAGTTTCAGTTAATCCTAGGTCTTCCTTGGTTAACAGAGCACAATCCACGTATTGACTGGGAGAAGAGAACACTCACTAGAACTGAATTCCAGAAGAAGAAACAGAAACCAGAGGCAGTCTCTCTTGTTTGTCCTCCACTTCCCCTTTCCCCCTGGCTGAATTTGGAGGCAGTTGTTTACACCTGTCACTGACTTTGGTGAGAGGGTGGTTTTGGGTCCTATCATCTGTTCCTGGGGAGATCGCTACACAGATCTGACAGTGAGAGCGCTAAACTAACTAACGGTTGCACTACCGACCCACAGCGCTCCGCTTACCGACCCCGTTATCATACCTGCAAAGCTTCACCCTGCGCCGCTAGGGCCATGTGTTCCACACTTACAACATCACTAAAATGATTATTTTAGATCGAGACAGAACCTCCTATCTGCTAAGTGGTGGAGTCACCTCTTATTTCCAGTGATGTTAGTGAGCTGTTGCTGTGTTACTGTGTTAAAATACGTCACTGTCCCCTGATATTGTATGCAGACACATTTAGAAATTGGAAGAGTATGCCCATGCACTATCAGTAACTTTCCCCAAGATGGGCACGGAAGAGCTGAACTGTTCATATTCAAAGCTGTTCCAAACGGGGGCCCCCTAATAAGTCTCTACCAACTACCGCATGTGCTGAGTGCACAAGAGTGCCCTCCTGACCTCAAACCTTCAGAATGGCGAGTTAAATGCGCCAGAGCCGGGACCCTCAGCCTGTTTTTCTTCGAGGAAAACTACCCCTTCCCAACCTTCAAATCAGAGGTCCCACCATATCGCTGAGAAAACTGACCAGTATGGGCAACTTGACAGCACCACGAGGCCCTGGAAGGGACGATACGGTGTTCATAGGAGGGCTTCCCGGCGCATCCGGAGCACAAGTGTTTGATACCCCAGGGGGGAAAAGCACCCTCCGTCGCATGACATTGTATACAATGAAGTACCTGTGTTGGTATGATGTGTTCAATCACAGCGTAACTGGGCACTGGATCTTTGCCTGGCTTCAGGGCTGAACTAAGAATAAATGATTATTTTCGTTCGTAGTAAAGTTTTATTTTTTTTCCAGCGCAGCTAACCGAGACGTCGGGTAGAAAAGCGCTTTACCTGAGCACAAGTTCCGTCACAAGAGAACACATTCATTTGTAAGGCACTGGGAGATAATGGATTTGACCCGAATAACGATATGTTGAGCGTCGTTGCTGAGACTCAAACCCGGTTCCCCAGCTCCAGCTTCGAGGTCGCCGCTTTAACCGTAAGGCCATGGCCCTGTACATTATATGCTTTGAAAAGCACACCCCTCCGTCCTTGCCCTTGGAAGGTCAGCCCATGTCAACCCTTCATGGAGCATGTGTAATGTACCTCGGCCTAGAGGTCTTGTTGTGCTCCGACGATGTAACCGATCCCTGTCTAACTAGAGATGCAAGGTCCCATGTGAACAACCCACTGCCTGCGCCGTGTAGGGACCACAGAGTAATCTCGCTGAGAAGAGACGCTAGGGTCTTCCACATTCATGTACTGGTCATCCTTGAACATCACAATTTAAATCCCAGTAAGGACAAGCACGGTTAATCGCCTCGTGGGTAAGTGGTGCTTGAAGTGCCTCTAGGCGCAGAGGTCAACGCAAAATGCTTTCCACGTGTGCGGCGGCCGCCACCTGCGAAGGAGCACCCCCAGTAGTATGCGCGCATTATGGGATACATCAGTGTGTGTGCTGTCTGGGTGCTGGTACTGCAACTGAAACTACCACACTGGGGCAATGAGGAAAATTATAGTACTCAAATCTGCCCCCAAGCCCGTAGACCACTCACTTGCCTTCAACCCTTACCAAGAAGCGTTACAGACAACTACCCCTAACGACTCTCACGTGAGAGGAGGCTGGGCCAGCCAGGCCCCCCTCATTGTCACAAGACGCTTGGCTGTGTGCTAGGCCCCGGCTCACGTCTGCTACGCCATGGGACGACGCCGGGGGAGCCGCGGAACCCACTGCGGCGACTCACCTTCCCCGTGCGCTTGCAGGCTCCTCAGTTCTACATCCTCTGGCTACGAGCCATAGGAGCGCCAGGGCTAAGCCTCCGGGCTCCCCCATTGTGACCTCTGACACATTTATCCAGGAGAGGACGCGACCCATGTCAGCGCCATTGGCTAGGTGACGGTGAGGTGGCAGAGGCCTGCCGTTGGCCGGGGGGGCACAGGAGGGGGCGGTGAGCCCTGCGCGATACACGGCCTGAGCGCGCGCTCAGCAGCGCCAGATGAGTGCGAGGCCGGACGAGACCCTGCCTCCCGCCCGGTACGGCAGACCCGCATGACCAGCTTCTCCTTCCCCGTACTGTTGTTTGGTCGGGGGGGGAAGGGTGCAGGCACGGGAGGAAAAATGGGACAGTTTCAAAGTACCTAATCCCTCATAAGCTTCTGAGAGGAAGCCTGTAATAAATCTATCTAATTTCTGGAAAAGAAAGGGGGAGCACATTAGTTTTCACCTCAGATGGGAGCCGAACCCACAATCCTTGGCTTAGTAGGCCAGTGCCTAATCCATTAAGCAACTGAGGCACACATGCAACCTGTGCCATCCGATCCCGTAACTGCATGGTGGGGTCTCGGTTAATGGACCGCAGACCAAAACACCACACAGTGCCCGAGGCGGATCCCGCAGCACGTTGACCGAGCCCCACCCCACAACTGCCACCGCCCAGGAGGCATCGCCCCAGCAGCTCCTGCTCCGAGGCCGGCTGCCAGCGCCGGACCGTGACCCGCGCGGCTCCAGGACCACTGCCGGGCACTGTGGGGCCCCGAGGAAAGCAGGAGACCGAGAGCGCGAGGGCAGAGCTAGAGCTCGCAGGCAGTGCCCCTCCACGCTCCCGGAAGCACCCAATGCCGCCCAGGAACGACAGGCCGGGTAAGCTTGCCGGTAAGTCTCCGCACGCCTGGGCTGCAGCACTCAATCCTGCAAGGCTGGGCCCGGACTCCCCGCCTCAGTGAAGGCAGGCTAGACCCCCATGCCACAGCAGCACTAACAAGCAGCAGCTACGCGGCTGTGAGGGGTGGGGGGGTGTCACACGGGCAAAATACTGTTTTACCACCCTTGTAGAGATGGCGGGCTGAGTTAATTAGTCTAGCTTCGAACTCGTGGCCGAACCCCTGAGGTCTCCCGCGTGCCCGCTACCCACAGGCTCAAACGCGACCCCCGGGGCAGACAGGGGCGCTGCGCACCCGGTCAGAGCAAGGCTGCGGATGGCACCGCATCCCCGCATGCAGGCTGGCCCGAAGCAGGGCAGGCTGTGTGCCCTGACTGGCGCTGCACCCTGCTACCTCCCCCTCCCTGGCAGCCTCCAGCTGAGGACGGACCACCCGCCAAATCACCCAAAAGGGGAGATACGGCTGGGGGGGCAAGGCCTGCACTCAGCGCCACACGGGTCAGTTCCGGAGCGAGGGGTAGAGACGGCGTGTGTGGGGCGTGAAAAGAGGAAGGACAGAGGGTGGGGGAGGCCTATATACCCCCACCCTTGTTCCTCGGGCCCCGGAAGTGACGCGCCCTACGCGCCGCAGCCACTGGCTGCTAGGAGTGGGGGGACACCTCCCAGAGGGGTCCCCTAGCAGAAGGGGGGTGGGCTGGTGCCTGGCTGGCACTAGAGGCCCACCCTTCTAGGGCGCCCTGTGGGCGCCAGGGCAGCCGCACTCCCACTGTGTCTGCACGCGCTGTAGACGTCCCGGCACCCAGCTTCTGCCCCCTACCTATCCATGATCCCGGGGGATTGCAGCAACTTGCGTACAGAGCACGCGATCGCTCGGGGACCGAAGAGGGTCACGCTGAGCAGTATTGCTCAACGCGAGCAGCGACCCATCGGCCCCATGCTCACTGGTGATCTGGACAGCGGACAGGCTGGGGTGCCGGTCTAGGGGTCCACCCCACCCCATCCTGTTTTGTTTTGTTGGTTTGCTGGTTTGGCCCCGCCATGAGGCCTCCGACGGGGGCTTTCATAATTTATTAGACTGGGTGTTTCCCTGGGCATGAAAACATGGCGGAGGTCTCATGCTAAAGGAGATAGACAGAAAGTCTAATGACTTAAACGACCAATTTTTCACTGTATACGGTACTCTTCACTTCTCACTGATCCATCCAGAACGTATTTATGTATTTCTAGAGGTTTCCGCAGCCCCAATTCTTGGTGCGGCCGTGCCCCATCGAGGTGAGGTTGATCAATTGCACTTTGCGGCACACCGATGAACCAGAGACTCTCTGGGGTAGGGGATGATTGTGTGGTCCGACGCTACACGCTCTGTGAGAGCGCAGGGTTCTGGGCATTCACGGGGTCCCAGGTTACAAAACTTTTGTTCCCTCGGCCAACCGACGCAGAATGGCCCAGGCATGGACAAGAGTCTGGGTCCCCTGGTCGGGCGAGTCAGGGTATATCAGTCGGACATAATTGTCCTGTGATTACGATATTGGCTACAATCCGTGTTAAGGCAATTTAAAGGTCAGGACAACTCCCTTTTCATGGCCTGGTGTTCCCAGAGCTGCACGTTTTCAATTGTGCCCTCATTTGACTGAGTTCTTCCTTTTCACCTTCACGGTAATGGCTCCAGTTTTGTGGGGGTCCTCCAGGAAAGTTTGTCGCATTCCTTTCCTGTAGGTCCACGCGTTTATGCGAATCTTGGCATGACGTGTGGGAGTGAATTAGAATCAGAAACTCTTTTCCCCCATCAGTTCCAATGACACAAAAAGCCTAATTTCAAGACAATCGGCAATTACTTTTATCTAAATTGTGCCTGGCTGGGAGCATAATGGACAGCTCCTATCTTGACACCAAATTTTGTAGCCGACAGGGAAGCTCGGATGTGTGTCACGGAACGGCGCTTGGGGCATCCGGGGCCATAGCCCTCCCCATAAGGGGTTGGCGGGCAGCGGTGGCCAGGCGATGATAATTAGCGAATTTCACTTATTTCAAATTAGGGAATGTTTGTTAATAGCGGGAGGAAGTCACCCGTTTGCCTTGTCTCTTAGGAATGCAATGATGGTCAGGTAAAGCGCACCGATACTTTAAGTGTTATTAAACCTTTGACAAAGCCAACAACCCACACACGTTGCAGGTATGATGTTCTTGCTGCATCATATATCGGGATGCAAGGAAAGTAACAGCAAAATACTATTCGCGGCTTTCAGGAATATGAGACTTGTATATAAACATCTCCACGTCATGCTTTTCCCAACAGCCTGTTCGTGTTATGCTCTGATGGCAGAGGTAGCTTTGGTTTGCGAGGCGAGCTTGGGCTCATTGAGGCAATTGATACACACCTCTTGGTGTGTGCCACTGGTTTGGGCTTGAAATCTGCTGGGAAGCATTTTCAATACTCACCCAACTAAACCATAGTTCTTATTTACGCATGTAACCAACAACCATTGACCATGTCAATAGCTCCGGCTTGCTGTAGGGGAAATGTTACAGGTGAGAAAGTGTGGCAATGTGCTACTACTGCTAAATTACAGCATCAAGTTTACCGGTAATTTGACCGGGGGTGTTTCTGGTGCGCTGCACGTCACTTAAGTGTCACACTGGCGCTTGTGACAGTCTGCCACGAGTTAGCGCTGTCTCGTCTATTTTAGAGATGACCACAACAGGCATAGTTTAATTCAATTTACATTAAAATCACTATTGCCTGCTACCCAAGCCATTCTGATAGCTTTGAGGGCTCGGAATAGGTGGACTTGTCACGCTTGCACGAGTGTCAGGGTTAGTAGTTGTGGTCTTAATAGGATTGGCAGCACGGTAGGAGCTAGGTATAGTGCAAAAGGAAGTGGCCGCCGGACGTGAGTCCTGGCATATAGTGGCACAAGTGTCAGGTTTTCTGTTGAACTGCTTGCTGTAAGGTAGCGCGGGCGAATGCTGAGTTTAGTTTTGTGCAATATTGGCCGTCTCTGTATGTGTCACCGTGATCAGCTCTAGGTCAGAACTTGTGTTACTCTGCCTTCAGTTGGAGTGGCGGTGCGTCTGACTTGGCGGTAACCGGACATGGTGCCCTGGGTGGGGCTAAACAGTATATCAGTTTGGGGTTGATTATTGGTGTGTTAAACCAATTTGGACTGCCACGGTGCCATAAGGGGGAAGCCCACTTGGGGGCAGTGTTTCTCACTTTGGCTGCACATGAAGGAATAATGTCTTCATTCACTAATACAGATAATGGCCATTGCTCCATCCTTTTCAGCAAGGTAGACCAAAGCGGTTTGATATGTCCTTCGACTTTGATGAGTGATTCATTCAATGCTTTTCTTTCATAGAACTATTTTCGCTATTTCTAATTCAGTAGTTTTGGATGGCGCCTATGTCTCAAATCCAACACTATTTTCATTGACGATCTGATGACTCGCATTTAAGGGGATGTCCATGGTTCTTTGAGTGGCTAATTAATGTTTTCAGTACACAAAGACACCCGTTGCTTAAGGCCTCATGCGCCTACTGCTTTAGCCTTGGTTTGGTCGTACCATAAGGGGGGGCAGTCTCTCATGTATAAAACGTCGGTTGGCTCCGTTAGAAAGACTTTTCTCACACCTGAGATTATCGGGAGCCGCTATAGCGGAGAATTCGGAGGAGAACTGGACAGACCACTGCCTCCGGTGGGCCGGCCGTCCACCAGTTCTTGTTCATGTCTCATGGCGCCCGAGTTAAATTGTGGAATATGTAGGTTTCAATATTAGTTCTGGCTGGGTATTCAACCCAATCAGTGACGCGAGTGACCACTCAGTGGTCATTGTTTCTCTGCCCCCATCCCCCCTAGCACCCGTGCATGTCAGGGGGCCAAGGTGAGGCACTCAAGAGAGGTCCACCTTCTCTTTAGTTTTGTTGGTTTCGAAGTAGGCAGGAACTGTACTTCTCCCCTCAGTAGCAGGAACTGTACTTCTCCCCTCAGTAGCAGGAACTGTACTACTCCCCTCAGTGGGCTTTAAATCATAGAGGGTTCTTCTTGGATGTGGCACGGCTGTGTCCGGCTGCCCTTTTATTTGCTTATATCGATGTGCGATTCTAACTTAGTATTAGGTCCAGGTTGCAAGGATGGCATTTGCACGTTCTTTCACCTTTACCAGAGTCGCCTGTTTCCTGGTGGTTTCTTAATTGGCACTAAGGCTTTAGACCTCTGTTCCGTTTCACGAGTCCTCGAGTGCCCTCACTAAGTGGGACGATATTGATAAGTTGGACATGGCTTCTAGTAGTGGGACGATCGCCGAACCTCACGTGCACCTTACAAATCCAGGTTCAGCAACATAGGATTAGTGGAGAAATCCCGGCAGATGGTATTTTGTTGACCACAAAGGCTGAATTGGTTGACATGTCGCCTATGTCATTGAAATTGGATGACATCTGCATAACAACAGGTGGATAGCTCATTGGGTGCTTGTAGCACATTTGATAATGGTGCAAGATAATTATCGTTTTACTCTAGGAAACGAGGATCTTATTCTCAGGTTCTGTCTTTCTTTGCCGTTGGTTACCAGCCCGATGGTGGGACAGTACAATTTTACTCTTACTCTGGGCAATTACAATGCAGTGAGAGGTGCTGCGAATACAATGCCTCGGACCCTGATGGACGATGTTTAATTTTAGTTGTGTGGGAGTGAGGCTCGCAAGCTCGTCGCTTCTTGCTGTGTCTGGTCGATGCAGCTAAAAAGTGCCCTCTGCAAACAAGGGCAGGCTACAGGCCGCTTCAGTGAAGACATATTCACCTGCGCTTTAGCCAGGGTAGCAGGCGGGTTGTGGTAGTTGTAGTCTAACAAGTGTGCTGCGGTGGAAAAAAGTTTGGTAAACACTGCGTTAGAGCCATATTGCGACAGGGTATTATAGACCATTTGGCATTCCCAATATTCAGGAAACGGCAGGTATTTGCACATATTGTTCCCCTCTGGTTCCCACAGACTTTTCTGCCCCCTGGGTTATCCTTCTATGGTCTTGAAACAGAGACTGTAAGGGGCACCTTCTGCGACCTGTGTCCCAAATAGGTTGATAGTCAACGCATGATTTCTCCTTGGATTTTCCCAAAATTTTATACTGTCATCTGTGATCAGACGGCAGTTAAGCAAGCGGGGTGCGCTGCATAAGTTGTCACTACCCGAAAGGGTGATGTGTTGCCAAAAGTGGGACAGTCCATATATGGTTCAAACCAGATTTGACACCAATAAGGTGTTCACCAGGGTTTAGCAATCATAAGGGTCTGTGCAATTGGCTGGTCAACGGGGGGGGGGGGCAAGTAAGTGCATCCGAGAACCAAGGGTAGGTGTCCGGTTGCCGCAAGTAAGCTCAAAAGCCCCGCACGGTCATCTATATTAGCCACGCTTGGTGTGGACGCTGTAAGCCAACATAGTGTGCTGCCGTCCCAATAAATGGGGTAACAAACGTGTCAAGCACAATGGGCTACTAGGTAAAAAAATACATTTGGCACGTCCAGTGTTCAACAAAAACAAAAAATTTAACGGAGCAGCTAATTTTTTCACCGCTGGGGATGCTCTGGGTTCGCCCAGATTTGGCATGGGGTGGAGTCATGTGAGGCAGTGGAACTTTCACGCAGAAGGGTGAATAGTTAATTGCACAAGTCACAGGCCAAAGGGGCTTTGGTTTCATCAGACACTAGCTGATTCAGGCTAACGTCAAGGGCTATCGTGAGATAGATGGGGTTCATTTATCACCGGTAGGGATGTATCCCTTTCTTCTAGATTTGCGGGAGGCGCTAGAGACCAGAGGTTGCAGGTCAGACTTTAGCTGTTTTGGTGGGGGGGGGGCTCTAGTGGCGACCGTGGCCACCTCCAGAGCTGTGGCGGAGTTACAGGGCGATCTGGAAGCAGTGGGGTACAGAAGGGTACCTCTGCGCGGCACAATAGGGGGTGCCAGAGCTAAATCCTAGGAGCCTCATGGGAGGTTCCTGGAAAACCGTGTTGGTGCCCCGTTAGTCCTTCGGGCGGTTGTGGGCCTAAACAACCGGGGGTTCGCTATGTTACGCTCCGCCCTGTAAGGGGAGTGAGTAAAAAGGGACCATGTATCACTTAATCCGGGAAGAGGATCTCCAGAAGGGGCAGCACAGGTGGGGTTCACCCCAGTGCTGCTTGGCTCATCAGGAGGGCAGGCTCCCCAGTTGGTTGCCTGCCCTTGGACCACTCATAAGATAACCCACCATATTACATAACAGTGTATGTAATAAACCTGCAGCAACTTTACCCAAACAAGAAATGTGTTGTGTGTTTATTTATTAGCATGCATGTTATGTTGGAGGGTTGGGGAAGGCTGCCAATGGTGATACTATGCTGCTGACCGAGGCCCCCGCAGAGGGCCACTAGAGAGGGCAGCTGTTGGACTTGGCCTTTTTTGCACGGTCATCCAAGAACTTTTTGCCTTCCTCTTGTACCTTGTCTGACCTGTTTTTGTTGATTTTATGACTCTGGGCACTTTACTACTGCTGATCAGTGCTAAAGTGCATATGCTCTACCTATGGTAAATTGATGTATGGATTAGTGATTTCATGATTGGCTGGTCTGGTTTACTTGTCAGACCCTAGTACAGTGCACTGAGTGTGCCCAGGGCTTCTAAATCCAAATGCTGCTGGTGGGCTTGCAGCACTGGTTGTGTCACCCACAGAAGCAGCCTGTAAAAGTGTGTCTAAGGCTTGCCATTGTAGAGCCTGCGTGCAGTCTGGTACAGTCATGCTGACTGGGTAAGTGCACCCACTTGCCAGTCCCTAAACCTTCCCTTTCCTTCATATCAGACACCCCTATGGTAGGCCCAATGGCAGGGTGCATTGTAAGGATTAGGTAGGACATGCCCTGGTTTGTGTGGCATGTTCTAATAGTGAATTACAGCCATTTTCGTTTTTCACTATTGCAAGGCTACCTGTTCTCCATTGGCCAGAATGGGCAGGTTGATTATTACATCTTATAATCCTAATTGACTCAGGGAACATGGTAGAAATTCGAATTTAGTATGCCTGAACTGAATGATAAAATACATCTTTTAGTGAAGTTGGTTTTAACATTCTGTGTTTGAAAATACCACTTTTAGAAAGTAGGTATTTTCTTGTCTAACCATTAAAACCTGCCTCTGCTAGGCTGTGTATTCCTTGTCTGGAGTTTGAGTGACAGGGCTGGGGAAGTCCAGGAGACAGGGTGAGGTGGTCCAGTGGTGAATAGAGAGATCTGCATCTAGATGGGAGGGAGGAGTTGCACCTGGGACCTGAATAGGGCTGTGCCTTCCCTCCACAATGCTGGCTCCACCTCCTGTGGTGCGCCTGATGTCTCTGCCCTGCACTCTGAAAGGAAAGAAGGAGTCAGGTAAACAAAGTGCTCCAGGACTGACCAGAACAAGGCAAAGGCCCTTCTGCCCTCAGAGGTGAAAGTATTTTGGGGTATAAGCATTGGGACCCTGGTCCCAAGAATTTAGATCACTTTGGGAAACAAGAAGAAACCTTTGCTGAGGAGAGGAACCAAGAAGAAACTGAGGAGAGACTATCCCTGAAACTGGGGGATTGGCCTGCAGGGGCTGCCAAAGAGAGGAGAAAGGAACTTTGTGTGTACTTTTGCTCAACTTGTGAAGGATCTCCAAGGGCTTGGAAAAGAGCTTGCCTCCTGCTGAAGTCTCAGGGACAACAGACTTCAACCCCCAGCTCCCCAGAGTTCTTTGGAAGTGCCTACTGCTGTTTTGGGCCTTCTGAGTGAATGCATGTCGCAAGGAGCTGGAAGCGCGACTCATGGAGAAGAAGGGTGTCGCCGCTGTAGCTGTCGCATTGCACCGCATCACGAGAAGCGCCCCGCAACACCGAAGAAGTGTGTCTCCATCGCAGCCATCGTAGCTGACGCATTGCACCACATCACGAGAAGAGTCTCGCATCGAGGAAGAAGCGTGTCGCCGTCGCAGCCGCTGCCGTCGCATCTCAGATGACGCCACTGTAGCTGTCGCATTGCACCGCATCAAGAAAAGCGCCTCGCATCCACGGAGAAGCGTGCCGCCATCGGAGCTACTGCTGTCGCATCACTGAACAAGGGTGTCGCCGCTGTAACTGTCGCATCAAGCGGAAGCGTCTCACATTGCTGGAGAAGAGTGTTACCGCCAAAGCTGCTGTCAACGCATCACTGGGCAAGGGTGCCGCTGCTGTAGCTGACGCATCGAGCTGAGATCTCTCACAACATCGGAGAAGTGAGCCACATCAGGAAGATCTTCACGTCTTTATTTCTTTGCACCTAACTTTCATCGCATCAACATCGTTGCAACACTTTCGTTGCCCTGCGTATCGCATTTAAATGTACATTGACTTAAAGTGTCGCATTTAAGAACTAAAGAGAGCTAAGCTAAATTCTACCATCTTAAAGTAATAATACTGTGAATTTTTGTCGTTTATGGTCTTGTGGTAAATCTATATAAAGAATACTTATTTTTTATATAAAACTTGTGTGGTGTCCATCTGTAGTGTTGTCACTTGATTACTGTATGTGTTCGCAAATACCTATGCCAACTAGAGACCCCCAAGTCTAACAGCAGCCCTCCAGTATCATCTGGGCATCCCCCCCCCCTTAGGGGCAGGGACTCGGGGAGGAGTCCCCCCCAGCCTGGTCGTGGCGTTCTAGGGAGCATCACTTCCTGGGCTCTAGGACTGGGGAAGGAGTATATAGGCCTCCTCCACCATCTTGGCGCCCTCTTTCACGCGCCCGACATGCCGTCTCCCACCCTACCGCTTACCCGGCGTGGTTCGTGGCAGGCAGGAGGCAGAGAATGTTGTAATGTTGTCTTTTTTTCGTTGCAGGCGGAGTTACAGGGCGATCTGGAAGCAGAGGGGTACAGAAGGGTACCTCTACGCGGCATCATAGGGGGTGCCAGAGACAAATCCTAGGAGCCTCATGGGAGGTTCCTGGAAAACCGTGTTGGAGTGCTGTTAGTCCTTCGGGCGGTTGTGGGCCTGAACAACCGGGGGTTTGCTATGCTACGCTCTGCCCTGTAAGGGACGTGAGTAACAAGGGACCATGTGTCACGTGATCTGGGAAGAGGATCACCAGAAGGAGCAGCACAGATGGGGTTCGCCCCAGTGCTGCTTGGCTCATCAGGTGGGCAGGCGGCCCAGTTGGTTGCCTGCCCTTGGATCGGCCGTATGATAACCCACCATATTACATAAAGGTGTATGTAATAAACCTGCAGCAACTTTATCCAAACAAGAAATGTGCTGTGTGTTTATTTATTAGCATGCATGTTACGTTGGAGGGGTGGGGAAGGCTGCCAATAGTGATACTATGAACAAATACGCCCGCAAAGACGAGGGTCTTCGCGAACAGCTGCTCCTGCTTCTGTGGTTCGAAGGCAGCCCCTTCCCTCGGCAGCTTCATGAAAATACAGATGGGCAAAATACAAATCCATCTTTTTTTGCTGTAATTGAGAAAACTCCTGTGAGCAGTGAATTTTAAAGCCCAATCAGCCTTTCAGCACAGAACGAGGAATGCAGACTTTTTGCTAGCTAAGACGTTTCATAACGCGTGCATCACCCCACATCCTCGAAGGGAAATAGTGGGCTATTTATTCAATACACACAATCGATGAAAATCGTTTGAAAACATATTCAAGAGACATCAATACTACAGTCACCGAATGCAATGATCCAGAGGCACAGTGACGTCATCATCCGCAAATGCAGGAAAAGGCAATTTAATAAACATGGGCCACTTACATTTGCGTACCCAATTATTGCAGGTAGAAAGGTTTAGGCTTTTGCCTGCTGCTTGATTTCTGATTGGCACAGAGGTAGGTCCCCATGAGGGCTACTCAAAACTTTGGGGTAAATGTAGAAACCGTTTGTTTTTCTGATCTGCATTGTTGCTCTGGTGGTAGTTTGGTGCTCCTACAAGAACAGCTTCAGCTGAAAGACATCCAACTACTTTTATATACAATACAGTCTTTTCAGACCTCTCCAGCAGGTAAAAATTCCTGCCGGTCTTGCAGCCATGTTCTGGTCTATTTAACAATAAAGGTAAGGGAATTTGGAAGACTCTCGCTTGCAGAAGTAGATTTTTCTGCTTAAATATTACCGAACGTTCGAGCATTGCTGAAAGTTTATTTTAAGCTAAGAAGTACAAACCCGCTTTTTCACCTGCCTCTTGTAAACTATCCTGAATCGTAAGCAGAGCCGGACTGGGAACAGCAACCAGCCCTGGTAGGTTGCTGCCCGACCGGCCCTGGGAGGTGGGGGCGGAGTTAGCAAGAAGCACCGCTCCCGCTTTCCTTACAATGAGGCCGATATTGCAGCACTACTGCAAAACCACCCCCCAGTAAGAAAAGCATCCCCGCAGCCACAAAACTGCCCCCCACTCCTCGGGCCCATCGGGGAAATGCCCGGTGCCCGCTACGCCCAGTCCAGCCCTGAACGTAAGGTTACGCTCAGTGCTTCACTGCACCACAGATAAGTGTGACCTAAATAAAGTTCACTACTGACATACATATACTTTTAACAGAAAGGCCAAAAACAAGTATGTACACAAAATAAGCTCGCCGAAAACTTTGCAATTTATAGAGATTTGTGATATATGTATCCCTCCCAACGCTACTCAGTACAAGTGTTGGGCATGCAAAAAAATATAACGGATTGTCCTCACACACCACCAGGTATCATGCTTCATCATAAGACAATCCTCACTCTCTCTCTTAAACCTCAGTTTGGTGAAGAACGGGCTGTGGGACTTGCCTCTTTTTGGCTAAAGTTCCCTAAACTTTTTGCTTTTCCCCTAGACCTTTTTTTCTGACATGTGTTGCCAACTTAGATGCTTTGGACACTTTGCCACTGCTAAACAGTGTCAAAGTGCAAGTGATCCCTGTGGACTGTGTAATAGTATTTGGTTGTCCATGATTGGTGTGCCGTATTACTAGTGAAGTCCCTAGTAAAATGCACTATGTGTGCCAGGGCTTGTAATGCAAATGCTACTTATGGGCCTGCAGCACGTATTGTGCCACCCACTCAAGTAGCCTTGAAAAGGGAACTCAGGCCTGCCATTGCAGGGCCTGCGCGCAGTTTCTTAAACTGCCATGTTGTTCTGGTAAGTGCATGCACATACCAGACCCTGCCCTTCCCTTTCCATACACATCAGGCACCCCTATGGTAGGTCTAGGGTACCCCCTGGACAGGGTACAGTGCATGTGAAAGGTGGGACATGTACCAAGGTGTGTACCATGTCCTGGCAGTGAAATAATCTCCATTTCGTTTTCACTGCTAACAAGGCCATCTTGCCCATTAAAATAGAATGGGAAGGCTGTGTAATATGTTTTCCAGCCTATCTTCCTAAAGGCTTAAGATGGAAAGGTGAGGTTTAGTATGCCTGAACTCACCCTACAATAAAACATCTTTTTATGAAGATGGTTTTTGCATTATGTGTTTGTTTCAGAAGTGGCTAGGTTTTTATGCTTTAAACTTTTCTGTGTGTCTCTGCCTGGTGGTGGATCGACTGGCTGGATTTGAAAGCGATAGGATCTGGGGAATGTCTTCACCCAGGGGAGAAGGTGAGACAGCAAAGGCTGGCCTGCATCTGGAGTGTAGGGGGGAGCAGTAGCCCTAGAGGTGAAGAGGCCTGGGCTGTTGCTATAAAACAATTGTCCCATCTCCTGCTTAGTGATTGAGAACCCCAGACACCCACTAATCAAAGGAAGAAGGTGTCACTGGTAGGGAGGCACCCAGAACTGGTTTGAGCAGGGGTCAGGGGTCAGTGCCCCCTGTAACACAAAGACTTCAAAGCCATAGGAGAGTAGGCCCAGTCCAAAGGACCCTTATTGATGATTAGGTTAAAGACAACCTTTATTAAAAGCTATCCTAGTGGTAGCTATGGAGAGCAGCCTTCAGGCTAAATCTCGAAGGAATGTAAAGCAGCTTGGTTTACCAGATTATAACCTCCTGAATGAACAAATGAAAGGAGAACCACACAAGGAATATATAGAATATATGTCACAGAAAGAGGGTAGTAGCGTTCCCTGGAAGGGAAAAACCGCACATCAAAATAAACAGATATTATGCAAACTGAAAGTCAATGGCGTGAATAATAGACAAGTTACTGTACAGCGAGGTACTTGGCTAGCTTGAGGCACCCACCACCCAAGAGTGCTATTAGTACGTCGATAACAACATGTGACTTAACAAGAAAAAGAATAGGCTAATAAAGCACACCCATTATAAGTAAAATTTTATCCAAGAAAAGAAACAATGTTGCGGACATATGTTAATCCAAATTCAATACGTCAATCTGTTGTAAATTGAAACCACGATGTGATTAAGCATTTACTAAAGACATGAATTCTCCTGCCTTACACATGTCTCTTTCATTATGTTGACTGAAGTTTGGACTCCATTTTGTATTGTCATGTCTCCACGTGCTCAACACGAGAAGAGTCCTATCTTCGTGTTAGTTGCTCTTGTAATCTGCCTAGTAACAGTCTATAAATAGTTCCTCTGTCCGCCTGGCGCATGCCCAGGCTTGACCACATCTGTTATCAGTTAGTCCTTGCTTGACCATGTTTTCGCGGGCTCAAGGAGTATGTCAGCTCCACCCACATATTGATCTTGTATCGAAAATGTCCATAAAAGGTAACATTCCTTGCCTCATGTTGTATCCTCCCACTTATGAGCCCCTCTGTTGTGTATAAAAGGGGACCGTGTACGCAAGTTCTTTGTGCTACTCTATGCAATACTGAAGGGTATTGTATGGGTTGTAGGACCACCCTTAAGGGTTAATAAACCTTGTCTTTGTACTTTGCAGTTTCCGTGCCAACTTCCTTATAGATTCCATTGCAAGAGAGCGAACCCTTGTGTCCTGCGGGCCTAGCTGGGGCCTGTATTCATCAATTGGCGCCCGTCACGTGGGGCTCATCGGCGACTCGGATGCTCGAAGGATTGGTCGCGACGAAGGTGAGGAATTTGGCCGGGGATGTGATCACTGCCAGAGGCACTTTAGTCCTGGCATCCCGAGGTTTTTCTTCCTTCCCTTCCGACCTGACCATCTGGGTGGCGCCGGTCCTCGACTGAGACCTCTTCTGTCGGTCCTGCCGTGACAGCCGTTTGGGCGAATTTTGGAGCTTGGCAGTTGGAATCTGGACTCTTGATTGGTAAGAACCATTGTACGGTACTTGCTCCGAGTTTTTGAAGCCTGGTTTGGCTATTTGAGTTTGATTTGTGATGACCGGTCATATCTTGTATTGACTATTGTGAGAATATATGCGTTGCAACACATATAGGCAGGTAATGTGGAGATATTTCTCCGGAACTGTGTAACTTTGAACGGCACAACGTTTAAGTGCCATTTTTTTGATAATACTGCATATTCTGCATTATTTTTGAGCATGCCTGCTTTTAGCGCACTCCGTAAGTGGTGCTGCTGCTTTGGAAACCGGTTAAACCTCGAGGAATCTGCTCCAGCTCCCCCAGAGGGGACTCCTAATAGGGATATGTATGTGAAGTATGGTCTTTCTTCCATAATGTACAGCACAGTATGGAGGAAATATACCAGAAAGGATCCTGAGTTACGGTGGCCGTTGTATGGGTCGTTTGATATGCGTAAGATTGAGTATGTGGAACAGTGTATGTGTAAAAGGCGTGCTCGTCAAGACATGTTTGAATGTGTGCGATTATGGGTGAAGGAAGTGCGTGAGCGAGAGAAACGTGAGAAAGCGCTGTTTGATAAAGAGCAACGAAAGAATGATCATGTGAGAGCGCAGGAAGCAAAGCGTCGGGAGGAAAGAGAACAGACGGAGAGGCAAGAGAAAGAGCGTAGATTACAAGTCTCGGGTCAATATGCTGTTTGTCAGTCACTCTATCCTGTCCTTAATAATCATGACGATGATTTTTATTTATTAGATCGTTCTCCGCCTCCTTATGTCGGCGCGTCTGCCCCGAGGCCACAAGATTCTGGATCGGGTTCGGGTAAGGTAGACACGTGGTCTATGTTATCGGCTGAGCGAATGGGTGAGCTTCGGCAAGTTTCCTATCGTGCACTTAAGGGCAAGTTATCCCTTGCTGAGTTGTTGGATTCTTGGAAGTTGTGGCAGGATAGAGAAAGGTTGTATTTTTTGGGCCACTTTTCTGAGGAAGTGATTGCTGCTTTCCGGAAATATTCCAGTGTCTTTGAACCTGACGATGTGGTATTAGATGCTAAAGCATTGCGTAATGGTGTTTTCTCTCCCTCTAAGGCGCCTGATGCGGTTTGGCGACTGTTTGCGTTGCGGGATGCAGCGAGGGACCTTAAAGAGAAAGCACGCCAACAAGTTGAGGAGGAGAAGCGGTCGGATTCGCGTACCGGAGATGGCCATTCATCCACCTCTCAGTCAGATAAGAGCGACCTAGTGCATGCTAAACCAATGCGAGAGGCGGCGCCTTTGTATGTTCCTCCTAAAGGAGCGGGGACTAGCTCGGATATTACCTCCGCCGATGCTAAGGGATATTTTGTGTATAATTGGGTTTATACTCCCTGGCACAGGGCTGACGTCATGGCGTTAAAGAATGCGTTGCCTGATCCCCGCAAGAATCCAGCGGCCTTTTACGAAGAAGTCGAGGGGGCCTTGAATTCTTGTACTATGACCTTAGCAGATATAGATTTGTTCTTTGGGCTTATTTTACCACCAGATATGTGGCGATCTGTGCGGAAGGTGGACGATGTTGCCGCTTTTAAGGCTCGGTGGTCTGAGCTTGAGGATGAGGAGAGGGAGAGAAAGCCCGCGCAGAAACCACCTCTGATTATCTTAGATCTCCCTGCTGCTATTCTGGCTAAGTTGAAAACAATCATTCCCCCTAAAAAGATTGACTGGAATATGCTAGCCTCGTGCAAGCAGAAAGTCGATGAATCAGTTGCAGATTTCTTTACGCGCTTTGAGGAGACGTTTCATGATTTTAGTGGTCAGTCACTTACGGACGATACGGGTCGACACCTCTTTGCTGAAAAATATGTGGCGAATTTATTACCGGCGATCGCAGCCCGCCTAAAAGCGAGTGAAAGTTCTTGGTCCACTGCGACCCCGACAGCCCTCCTGACTATAGCTCAGTACTATGAGCGCCAGGAGCAAGAAGCGAAGGGGCAGGAGTAGAAGAAATCGAAGGATTTGAAAACGAAGGTGATGTTAGCACAAGTATATGGTCCGCCCCGACGGGGTGTAAATAGAGGTAGGGGAGGATTTTATGGCCCTCCCTCGGGCCGATCTGATTTGAACAGGAATCAATGTGCGTATTGTAAGCAATCGGGACACTGGGCCAGAGATTGCCCGGCGTTGCATGCTTCGCGTCAGGGACACAATCAGGGTGGCCCGAGAGGTAGAGGGGGTTTCTCGAATTTTAGAGGGAATTCTAACGATCACGCTCGTTTTGACCCTGCCGGGCAGCAACGAGATAGGCCTAATGTTTTCGATCGACAAAACCAGTATCAAGTGTCGGGGATTGACCGTTCTGGGTACCATGATTCTCAGCATGCATAGGAATGCGTTGGATGGGGGTTAGAATCAGTTGAGGTGCCGGTTGATCAGAAGGGTCCTTACGTATCAGCTGAGGTTTTGGGTTCTACTGACCAGTTCCTAGTGGATACAGGAGCGACTCGTAGTGCGCTGTCTAAACAATTGGTTCCGAGGGCTCCCCCATCTGGCTTAATGGTTACATCGGTAGGGTTTGATGGTACACTCTCCCGAAGCCCTCTTTCACGGCCCCTCACATTTCAGGTTGATTCTTTTTCTGCACCCTGTCCGTTTCTGCTTGCCCCGAACACGCCGGACAATATTATGGGCCTTGATATGTTGAAGCACTTCAGAGCTACGATCCGCTGCTCCCCTGCTGGAGTGCGGGTGATATTAAATGACAATTACCCCCTGTCTGAACGGATGTGTGTGGTTGCAGAAGATGCTGCGTTAGCTACCCTCCCTTGTGCTCTGTGGGCCACCTCGGATACTGATGTGGGACAGATGGTGATTCCGCCTGTTCACATTAGTGTCCAGAAGGGGGCGGTGTTACCACGCCTTCCACAGTATCGTATTTCGCAGGAGGGGGAAGAGGCTCTTATACAGATAGTGCAGGATTTGATTAAGGTGGGAGTAGTGGAAGAAGTTCCCTATAACGTTTGTAATAGCCCGATTTTACCCATTTTGAAAAAGGATACGGATGCCAAAGTCTATCGGTTTATAATTGACTTGAGAGAAGTGAACAAGATCGTGATACCTCAGTACCCAGTGGTTTCTGATATCACGACGTTGCTTACTTTGGTCCCGCCTACGGCGACCACGTTTTCAGTTATTGATTTGAAAAATGCCTTCTTTTCAATTCCTATTCATCCCGATAGTCGATACCTCTTTGGTTTCACCCTAAATAATAGGTCTTACCGATTTTGTAGAATCCCTCAGGGTTACACGGAAAGCCCTAGCATTTACAGTCAAGCTTTGAAAAGACAATTGGACTCCTTTGTTCTGCCCGAGGGCGTCGCCCTCATTCAATATGTCGATGACATCTTGCTGGCGGCCGACGCTCCGGAGTTGTGTGAAACGAGTACGTTGTCTTTACTTTCCTTTTTGGCATCCCACAATCACAAAGTATCTCGGAAAAAGTTGCAATTCTGTAGACCAAAGGTGACTTATCTGGGTCACCTTTTGTCTAAGGAGGGGCGTGCACTCACACCAGATCGTGTCCAAGTAATTCTGGACACACCGACGCCGTCCACGCAGAAGGACGTGCGTGCATTTTTGGGTCTCGTTTCGTTTTGTAGGCAATGGATACTAGGGTTTTCACACATAGCTAAGCCATTGTTAGCCCTTTTGACAAAAGACACACCTATTCCGCTTCCTTGGACGAATGAGTGTGACACTGCCTTTCAGAAATTGCGACAGGCTCTCTGTTCAGCACCAGTGTTAGGGACTCCTGATTATACCAAACCTTTTTCGCTGTATGTGCATGAGAAAGATGGATGTGCATTATCAGTTTTAGTGCAGATGCACGGCGACAAGCAGCGCCCTTGTGCATATTTTTCGTCTGTACTTGATCCTGTTGCCCGAGCATTGCCTGGTTGTTTTCGCTCGATTGCGGCGACAGCTGTGTCAATACGCCAAAGCGAGGGAATTGTGTTATCTCATAAGCTGTTGGTATTAGTTCCCCATGCTGTTGATGCCCTGCTTAATCAGACAAAGACGCAGCATTTGACCAGTGCCCGTTTAACGGGATATGAGCTGACGCTTTTGGCTCCTCATATTACGTTAAAGAGGTGCCTGACGTTAAATCCAGCCACATTGTTGCCATACCTTGAGACTCAGTCTGAAGCACGGAAAGCACATGATTGTATTCTTGTGACTGAGGAACAAACAAAGGGTCGTATTGATCTCCAGGATACGCCCTTTCCAGATGTAGATGGAGAACTGTGGGTGGACGGGTCCTGCCTGAAGCTACCAGATGGTACGACTTCAGCAGCGTATGCAATTACCACATTGCAAACAATAGTGGAGGCAGCACGCATACCACAGAAATCAGCTCAAGCAGCGGAACTGATAGCATTAACACGAGCATGTGAGCTCAGTACAGGATTGTGTGTGAATGTTTATACAGATAGCCGGTATGCCTTCGGAGTAGCGCACGATTTCGGCCTGCTCTGGAAGGAGAGAGGGTTTTTAACGTCACATGGAGTACAAATAATGCATGGGGAGTTAGTTCATAATCTTTTAACTGCATTGACATATCCGAAGAAAATTGCCATCATTAAATGTAGCGCCCATAGGAAAGTAGTCGATAAAGTTGGAGAAGGGAATGCGTTAGCAGACCGGGTGGCACGGGAGACTGCGATTCAGCCCGGTGCTACTGCCATGTATGTAGTGAAGTCGCAAGTAGAAAGATGGCATGATGCGAAGGAAGAAGTGCGAGAAATACAGAGGACCGCTTCTGATAAAGAACAGGAGCAATGGTCCAGTGAGGGAGAATTGGATGATGAGGGTTGCTGGAGAAATAAGCAGATGGATAGATGGAAATTACCCACGGCTTTTGTACAACCTATGGTTCAGATGGCACATGGGCTAGCACATGTTGGAGCTTCCGCAATTGTAAAATTGCTTACCCAAGTCTGGGAGCATCCAGAGATTGCTAGCACGGCAAAGAGGGTGGTGCAGACCTGTATGATCTGCCTGAGGTACAACCCAGGAAAGGGTACTCGAACCCCAGCAGGAGGATTTGTAACACCTACTGCACCCTTTGAGGTTCTGCAGATGAATTACATCCAGCTTGAGCGCTGTAACAATTTGAAGTATGTTCTAGTAGTGGTTTGTGCCTTTAGCAAATGGGTTGAGGCATACCCTACGAAAGACAATACTGCAATGACTACCGCCAAGATGCTGTTGAAGGAGTTCTTCCCTCGATATGGCGTTTGTAGACTTCTGTGGAGTGATAACGGACCCCACTTTATAGCGGATGTTATAAAGTATGTTTTGAAGGGTCTGGGCATCACCCAGAAGTTCCACGCAGTATTTCACCCTCAATCTGCAGGACTAGTCGAGAAGTATAATGGTACACTGAAGCTCAAGATCGCTAAAATCCAAGCTTCGACGTCTTTGACTTGGCCAGATGCTTTACCGCTGGCGTTATTGTCAATTAGGTCGGTACCGCACTCTCGAACCGGTCTTACACCGTACGAGATTGTCTTTGGACGTCCAATGAATATTTGGGGTCCACCAAAACCTAAGACTGTGTATGATGTACCTTGTGTAATGATGAATGATTATCTGGCACAGTTAACGGGTAACTTGGTTTCTATTCATCAACAGGTCCGGGAGGCGCTCCCTGATCGGTCCACCGGTGAAGGACATAGTCTCCGGCCTGGCGACTATGTCATGATAAAAATCTTTGACAGGACGAACAGCCTGGAGCCGAGATGGGTTGGTCCTGAGCAAGTCCTACTTGCAACGAGGACGGCTGTGCGAGTTTCCAACAGAAAGAATTGGATCCATTCCCTGCACTGCCGCAAAGTACCGCCCGGATTGGTGGAGCCTGCTGTATTGACCGATCAACGAGAGATTCTGACCACAGAGAAAGGCCGTGCTGTGGAATCGAACGACGCTGAGGAGCTCTTTCCGGACCACGCGACTCCTGGAGGAAAGCGATATCATCTGAGGCTAAGAAAGTGAATCCTTCAGTATCGGGACATGTTGTCAGAACGGCCCTTGGGTTAGTGAAACGGAGAGCCAATGAGGCAAGGGGGGGGGATCAGCCCTGCATTAGTGTAGCGACACCCGTCTTGGCCCGTTGGTGAAGAAATCGACCGCTGCCTAAGGGGAAGAGTTCTGACAAACCTTTTAGTTTCAGGAAGATATTAATTCTTTATCTTGACATGGAGAAAAAGAAGATCCTTTGTGCAACAGGTTTTATGCTCACAGTAGCTATTGTTGGGATAACCACATGGTTTGTGGAGGATGTGACTCCAGCTCGAGAGTTACTTGTGTTGACCACTCCAGTGCCTGAGGAGCACTACTTCTATACCCTTCCGTATCAAGAATTGAAGCATCGTCAGTCTTATTTGAATAACACTTTCATCCAGATGTTGCATCATACCCACGTTGCCACGAATGCTACGAACTGTTGGATATGTGGTATGATGCCAGCTCATCAGAAGAAAGGAGGAACGCCATTCATACCTCTTCCTTTCTCTCATAATGGCTCTTGTAGAGCATGGTACACTTTGCTTTTTGCCACCCGGAAACCCACAGTGGGACGATTACTTTTCAGACTCAATAAAGAATGTCATCAGGATAAAGATGGATATCCGCAAGCGAATGGGACAATTTGGGAATGGGAAGAGTATCGACCAGACAATGAATCGATTCCTTATATTTTCACGAACACCAGAGACACTGTGGGAAAAGACAGATTTGTGATTCAAGTGGCACAAGCTCAAGCGGACCTGTGTGTCCAGAGTGTGGGTTATATTCCTGTTGGTGTTAGTGATTGCATTACCATATTAAACATCGACGGGTTGAATAACAGTACTTTCTTAGCATCCCATAATACATACTTCGTATGCGGAAATAAAGGTTATTACCGTTTGCCAGCCGGTTGGTCCGGAGTATGTTATGTAGCATTTCTATTGCCTCCTGTATTTTTAGCACCTGCATCCTATCATAAGGATTTGAAGTTGTTAAATAATGTGACTGTAAATAGGTATAAACGTACTCTATCAATTGATGATGTGGATCAGACTGACACCAGTCTGCAGCAGTACATTGATTTTAATTTAGGATTGTTTTTCTTCGTTGGAGCTGCCCTAAATAGTAGGAAAGTTCGAAGATTAACAAGAGTGGTAGAGGCTGTGACAAACCAAACCGCTGCTGCTCTTGGGAATCTTACGGAAGAATTGCAGATTACCAGAATTGTTGCATTGCAGAATCGTATGGTGTTAGATGTTATGTTAGCTGATCGAGGTGGAGCTTGTAAAATTATCGGGAGTAGTTGCTGTGTGTTTATCCCTGACCACACACCGTCAGTCTATAATGCAATCAACAGGTTGCATAAAATTGCAGCTGAAATCCATACAGAAAACGGCACTTGGTCCTTTTCTGGATGGTTTTGGGCATTGATCACTGCTTGGGGTTGGAAGGTTTTAACTGGTCTCTGTATAATTATAGCAGTTCTGTTTTCTTGCTGCATCTGTGTCCAATGTGGTCCTTTGCTCTGTTCCTTATGTGTATCATTCTGTATTCCCAATAAGAAAGCTATTGCCAATGTCACTTATCAGAAACGTTTAGCTAAAGAAGTAGAAGAAATGATGACAATTGACATATACGATGATTATCCTAACAAACCGGATGTCTTCAGTAAATGCTGAAAGGGTCGTCTGTTGTAAATTGAAACCACGATGTGATTAAGCATTTACTAAAGACATGAATTCTCCTGCCTTACACATGTCTCTTTCATTATGTTGACTGAAGTTTGGACTCCATTTTGTATTGTCATGTCTCCACGTGCTCAACACGAGAAGAGTCCTATCTTCGTGTTAGTTGCTCTTGTAATCTGCCTAGTAACAGTCTATAAATAGTTCCTCTGTCCGCCTGGCGCATGCCCAGGCTTGACCACATCTGTTATCAGTTAGTCCTTGCTTGACCATGTTTTCGCGGGCTCAAGGAGTATGTCAGCTCCACCCACATATTGATCTTGTATCGAAAATGTCCATAAAAGGTAACATTCCTTGCCTCATGTTGTATCCTCCCACTTATGAGCCCCTCTGTTGTGTATAAAAGGGGACCGTGTACGCAAGTTCTTTGTGCTACTCTATGCAATACTGAAGGGTATTGTATGGGTTGTAGGACCACCCTTAAGGGTTAATAAACCTTGTCTTTGTACTTTGCAGTTTCCGTGCCAACTTCCTTATAGATTCCATTGCAGGAGAGCGAACCCTTGTGTCCTGCGGGCCTAGATGGGGCCTGTATTCATCAAATCCAAACAATCTTGAAATTACACATGGAAATCCAATAATGCACAGGACATAATGGGTAGTCCACGAGACTTCTGTAGAAAACGTTCCTTTTATTGATTTTCAAAATAGTTTCCAGCATATACAACAGCCAACAAGTGTTTCGTCTGTACTAATCAGTATTCAGACTTTCTCAAGGCTAAACATTGATTCTTAATGGACACGAAGTCAAACCAAGGTTGGTAGAAGATCCATACGTAGTCATACGACTAATAGTTAAGAACAGTCACGAACAGTAGAAAACTGTGGTAAGTTTGAAATACAGCCTGAGGATAAATCGAAAATAATGGCTGACTGAGCATGAGTCCAAAGAGTGAAGTTCCTAATGACCAAAGAACTAAGTAAATCAAAAGCAATATATGTTGCTGTAAGAAGGACGTTCTTCAGCCATGCCGCGTTGAAAGAAATTTGGAACAGCAGAGAGATCAAGGCTGTAATGCGTAAATATAGTCTAGTGAATTAGTGTGATTCCACTAAACTGCACACTAAATATGGTGGACCAACAACAGGAGGGGTACCCTATCAAAATTGACACAAAGGCCCACAGAAACCCTACTGAAATGGTGAAGTTCCATATATCAACAAGTTAAAGCTGTCGAAAAAACAGCCCGACCATGATACGTCAAGTCCTCATCTGTCAACAAGTCACCGCCGAGCCTGACGCGCGTGATAACGATTCATGAGCGATTGTTTGGATTGACTTATTGAATTTGGATTAACATATGTCCAAAACATTGTTTCTTTTCTTGGATCAAATTTTACTTATGATGGGTGTGCTGTATTAGCTTATTATTTTTCTTATAGAATATATGTAGTAATTACTAAACACTCTCTACTAACCTCTTTATGAGATTAGAGAACAAGGCACACAATATTAAAGCACTAGAACGACAGTAAATAGCACAATACACAGCGGGCTCCAGGGGGAGACCGAACCATACACTAAGAAAGTGGTATAACAACCACGAATTGCCTAGACACAGTGCCTAGAGCAAGTAGAACTGCTGGGACCCCAAGGAACCACCCAAGGTAGTGACAAAGGGGACCCACGGAGGACGGGTGCAGTGTGAGAACACAGGCGCAAACTCTGTACAACTCTATGGGAAAGTCGCAGTTGGAATTTTAAAGATTAAGGACACTTAGGAGAGGATATCAAGCAAACCCTTTGGAACATAGAAGGTTGTAAGGCCAGCACCCTTGAGAGTACCGAGGTACCCGTGTTACCTATCCCAGAGTAGCCGGGTGCATAGAGGTCAAGTGGTGTTGGATACGCTTGTTGATTTCAATGGCGTGCTGGGAAGATGAGAAGTGTCTGGTGTGATCTAAGCCTGAATCGGAGCTGAGAGAACCTGAAAGCAGAGGGGACAGTGTCTGGGTCACTTCACAGTGACCAAGGGCACGATAGACGAATGCCCACCGATGTCGGGTGTTTCAGGTGAGAAGAGGTAAAGCTTGACTCTTCAGCCACGGGGAACTGGAGATGTCGACGACAACCAAAGTCTGGAGGTGAGCTGTCCCACAAAGGATGTCAAGTGCTGGGTGGTCAGTGTCCGGATTGAACACCAACAAGCCTTGGCAACTACAACCCATGTGGTCAAAGAAAAGATGTTTTGGTGAGGACCAGCAAGGTCCTGGGGACACTCCAAGCTATGGAGAGTCAGGGCACATCTGGAGCAACCAGGAAAAGATGTTTCTCTTGGTTCGGTCTCCCCCTGGAGCCCGCTGTGTATTGTGCTATTTACTGTCGTTCTAGTGCTTTAATATTGTGTGCCTTGTTCTCTAATCTCATAAAGAGGTTAGTAGAGAGTGTTTAGTAATTACTACATATATTCTATAAGAAAATTTTTTTTTTTTTTATATTTTTATTGTTTTCAGTGGCAGAGGCAAACAGAATACAAGGATGAAAAACATTTTAGACAATGACAATCAATCGCACAATTATTGGTACGTTAGATTAAATCCAGTTTTCAATAGGAGACCAAAGTTTCCTAGCAAATGTCTTTTTTCTGTGTCCTTTCAAGTTATACACTGCTTTATCCATTCTATAAACACTTAACAATTTTCCCAACCATTGCTCGAATGATGGTGGATCAGAATCTAGCCATCTTGAGGTAATACAGGAACGATAAATAGACATTCCAATAAAAAGAAAATGTTCTTGATCAACGGATAAGCTCTCAGATGGAACGTATAGGCCAAAAATAATCACAGATGGACATAATTTAATATTAACATTGAGCAAATTGGTCAAAAACTTTTCTATCCTGTTTATATATACAGTTAGTTCAGAGCAGCTAAAGAACATATGACAAGAATCAGCTGCTAAAGTTCCACAGCGGCTACAATTAATACCTTTCGTAGCTTTCCATTTAGCCAGTTTTGCCGGTGTGTAATAGAGATCTAGAGATGCCATGTAATGTTGACTTTTAAGAGAGCTGTTAACTAATGTTTTATTACTGATCTCAAATGCCCTTGCAAGATCAATTCCGTCTGTACACAATGTCGTTTCCCATTTCTGGGTTTGAAAATCGAGATCATCATGCAACGTGTTGACCATTGATTGGTAAATTGTACCAATACGGCTATCCCTCCTAACATTTTCCATGACTATATTGGTCTCCATCGCATTGGTATGTAAAAGGTGTTTTTTTTCCAAGAAGCTGCGAATTTGTAAATATTTAAAAAATTCGTTTCTGGATAGACCGAATATATCTTGGAGGTTGGAAAAAGACATTAAAGCCCCATTTTGGTACAGTTGCCCGATTGAATGAATCTGTCCCAGACGGAATCGATTCATAGGAATGTCTTGAGGAATACCAGGTACAGAGAGATTGCAACAGATGGGTGTATAAAAATTATATTTTAAAGTTATCCTTAAAGTTTTGTTAATTTGTCTCCACACCAAAAAAGCAGAGAGAAGAACCTTAAATCTTGTTTTTTTGTAATAGCTTGGCTCCATGAATATCAATAAGCATTGGCGCACATGAGCACCCATAAGCATCTCAAAAATGGATGGTGACATGAAAGTTTCGTCAATATAATCATGAAATAATAAAACCTTTATGTTTTTGAGAGTTATAGCCCAATAATACATTCTAAAATTCGGGAATCCTAACCCACCGCGCTCTGGCGGTAGAATGCACCATTTTAGGGATCTTCTTGAACGGCGATAGCCCCATAAAAATCTGGACAGCATCCTGTCTATTTTATTGAAAAGGGACATAGAAAAAAATAATGGAATAGTACGAAAAAAATAAAGAAATTTTGGAAAAATCAACATCTTGATGACATTAGTCCGTCCGAATAGAGATAAATGTAGATTATTTATCCTTTCTAGAGTTCTATTAGTAGATGTGAATAAAGGATCCAGATTTAATCCAACAATGTCATCTATATTAGGTGATATGGTTACACCAAGGTATGTGGCAGTATCATTTAGAGCAATGTCAGTGGGCATACTAGTTTTAGAATGTATAATTTGGGTTTTTGAAATATTTAATTTGTATCCAGAAAATTTGCCAAATTCACTAGCAATTTCTATTATTTTGGGTAAGGCAGAAGAAGAATCGGAAGTTACAATAGCCACATCGTCTGCATATGCTAGGACCTTATGGTCTATCTCATGGAGCCGTACAGGTGGAATACCGGGCTCTATGATTAATCTGTTCAAGTAGGGTTCTAAATAAAGTGCAAATAAAAGTGGAGAGCAGGGGCACCCTTGTCTGGTCCCCCTAGTAATTGAAAATGGGCTAGATATATCCGTGCCTAATCTTATTACACCCTTTGCGTTGGAATAAAGTGACTGAATAGCTTTAATGAATTGTGGTGGAAGACCCTTCCATTTTAATACGGACCAAAGGAAGCCCCAGTCTACTCTATCAAACGCTTTTTCAGCGTCAAGTAAGATAACTCCGGCTGGGGATTCCTTTGCTTGGGCCCAATCCAGCATTGCAATAACACGTTTAATGTGATCTGTAGTGTCCCTGTGTTTAATAAACCCATGCTGGATATTGGAAACCAGGCCCGACATAACTTCGTTTAGTCTGTTTGCAAGAATTTTGGAAAAAATCTTACTATCAGCTGTGATCAGGGAGATAGGACGATACGAGCCTAATTCCTTTGGGTCCTTATTCTTTTTGGCAAACACAACTATAGTAGCTGTAGACCAGGAATCAGGAGCTTTCTCTTGGAAAGCTGCATTAAAAATTTTAAGCAGCTCTGGTTTTAACAAAAGTCTGAATGTCCGATAAAATTCCAGAGGGATCTGATCGGGCCCCATAGCTTTACCAGCTGCGAGACTCATAATAGCACTTTCAATCTCCTCCCAATTTATTAATCTAGAAAATAAATCTATATCTTCTGTGCACAAAGAAAGTTGGTTAATGTTTGATAAATAATCTTTGGGATCAAGGGTCTTGTCAATTTCATTGTTGACGTCATTATACAGCGTCTTATAGAAGCCCTGAAATGCCTCTAATATTCCTTCCCTGCTTTCGTGAAGGACCCCATTTGTATCTTTGACACAATATATTTCATTAAAAGACGATTTTTGTCGTAAACGCTGAGCTAGAATTTTACCCGTACGTTCACTAAGTTCGTAACGTTCCGTTTTATATTGTTTAAATTTTGCAGCTACTTCTTCAGCAATATGTGTACGAAGACCTGAACGTTCAATAGTTAAGCGTGTTTGTACATCCTCTATATTCGCATTATTTTTGCATACGGCAGATAATTCCATCTCCAGCCGCCTTATCTTATTTAGCCTGTCCCTAAGATCTACTTGGTTTTTTTTCCTCTTATAATTTGCAAAACTGATTGTCTCGCCACGTATAATAGATTTGAAAGAGTCCCAGACTACTTGCGGAGAGGCAGTATCGTTATTTATCAAAAAATAGTCTTTGATGATATTAACCATAAATTGAAGGTATTCTTCGTCTAGTAATAATTTTCTTTGGAATGACCAAGATCTGATAGAATTTAGGCGGTCGGTAGAAAATTGCATCTCAACGATTATAGGATTATGATCTGAAATGACTTGTGGAAGTATCTCGATGCGAGTTTTCTCCAGAAAAAGTGATGATACAAAAAAATAATCTAAGCGGACAAATTTTTGATGAGGAATAGAAAAAAAAGTATATCCAGGGTCATTGTAATGAAATTTGTTCCAAACATCAGTTAATCCATTACTTAGTACCAAGTCTCTAAGTGCTTTATAAGTTTTGACCTTTCTGCCCATATATCTCCTCTCTAATTTAATATCCCAGTCGGCGGACATATGTATGTTTAAGTCTCCACAAACTATGATCGGTTGTGCCCAAGTGGATAATTCTGCATTCATAGTATTAAATAATTCAGCATCATCCAGATTGGGACCATAGATACAGCATAGAGTAAATTTGCAGTTTCCAATTTTTAGCTCCACCAGTCCCCATCTACCCCATTTATCAGAAAGAGTTTTTGCACATTTCCCTATTCCCTTTCGCATACAGATTGCAACACCTCTTTTGATGCCCATTTGCTTAGATGTAATCAAGACTTCCAGTCCCAAATTATTCAAGAGACAGCGTTTATCCCATGAAATATGAGTTTCCTGTAAGCATAGGAGATCGATATTCAGCCCTTGAAGCATTGTTCGCAACATGGCAATCTTCTTTAAATCATTGAGACCATTAATATTAATGGTACATATTTTCACCTTTTTATACATTTCCAAAATAATAAAAACAGATTATTGACCATCATCAAACGTATTTGCTCTTCAATATTGCCACTTAAATGCCTTATAATCATCCCTGTACTGAACACCTCTGCCTTACACCCCCACCACCAACCCTTGCCCTTACCCACCCCTACCCTTATTCCCAGAACCCCTCCCCCCACCCTCCCCAAAGTATGAGGCACAGGAACTGTCAGTTCCTGAAGCGAATGGAAGCCGTGTCCCCGACCCGTGGTGTCTCTAAGAAAAGAAGAGCAAAAGAAAAAGAATCAGAAAAGAAGGAGGACAAATATGGAGATGGAGAAGCGTAATGGACCTGCATTCGAATAATTATTATACAGTGCGATATAATTATTACGCCCCAATTCTAGATTTATCATGCTATACACCAAGAGAATGCCAAAGAAAGTTCCATGGACAGTTAGCTGTCAAAAGGCATTTGATGATCTAAAGGAGGCCATGTGCACTGCTCCCATTCTGCAAAGTCCTGACTATTCCAAACAATTAATTGTCCAAACAGATGCATCTGAGTTGGGGGTAGGGGCTGTGTTATCACAATTGAATGATGAGGGTCAGATCAGCCAGTAGCTTTTATTAGCATAAGGCTGACCCCCAGAGAGAAACGTTGGTCAGCTATTGAGAGGGAGGCCTTGGCTGTGGTTTGGGCTCTGAAGAAGCTGAGACCATACTTGTTTGGCACTCGCTTCATTGTTCAGACAGACCATAAGCCCCTCTTATGGCTAAAACAGATGAAGGGTGAATACCCCAAACCTTTGAGGTGGTCCACTTCCCTACAGGGGATGGACTATACAGTGGAACATAGACCTGGGAGTAACCATGCAAATGCAGATGGACTCTCCAGATATTTCCACTTAGAACATGAAGACTCAACTGGTTAAGGTGAGTTTATGTCCTTACATTTGGGGGGGGGGTTGTGTAGGAGAGTAGGATCTGCTTCTTATAGTTTCCCCACTTTTTACTGATTTTTCACTTTTTTCGGCTTAGATTGACTGGGATCCTGCTATCCAGGACCCCAGTCTAGCTGCTTTCTCCTCTAAATTGATTGCATGTACTTTAGGTGCACTCCAGATTGTATTCTGGGGTACCCTTATCAGTCCCTAGTAAATGGTATACTATGTACCCAGGGCATAGGTACCCCAGAGGCCTCTCAGGGGCTGCAGCATGTAATATGCCACCCCTGGGAGACCATTCAAAATGACACAACAGGTCTGCTACAGCAGCCTGTGTAAGGTGGTGCATGCACCTCTTACTTAGATATAGGTTCACTATATCTATCCGATATCACTGCACATATAAACCTATCAGTCACCCCTATAGCAGGCCTTATCAATCCTGAAGACAGGGTGCTGGGTTTTATGTGAGAGGGTGCTCCTACATGAGCAGAGCCCCTCTGCAGCCTTCGGCACCTATATTCCGGGGTTGTTTGTGATGTAGCCAACCATATATACTTAAGTGCATTATAACCTCGAGGTAAATGCTAACTTTAAAACGGCTGCATGGAAACATGTTGTGTTTGATGTCAAACACCTTGGAATCATACCTTCCCGCCAGTAACTGGTGGGGGAGGTATGATTCCACCCTCCTAGAGGGAGAAATATGACAACACCGGTACCAGCTTTACAGAACCTGGCACCACAAAATGGATGCTGCCAGCCACAGACACAAGTCTGCCCTCTTCTTCTGGATGAAACTCCAGCAAGGGAATGCTTGACAATAGATTTCCTGTCACAGGGAGGTGTGACCACCTCCCAGACAGGCTTTAGTGTATTGGGGCTGGGTGGGTGCACTCTGAGAGTGCTTTGATGTCTGCACTGGGGGCACAATTGGTGTCCCTGTGCATAGTCCAGCCCAAACCGGTTGCAGGAGCCATTTGCTCCTGCTCTGGTGCGAAACTGGAAAAAGGACATGGGTGTAGCCACCCCTCTGTCCTGACCCTCCCATAGATGGGTCCCCAGAGTTTGTCCCACCCCTTCCTTGGGTATAAAGTAGGAACCCCAGACTACAGGACTTTAGACTTTACCTGGACTAAACTCTGCTACAGAAACCAAGTACTTCGACGATCTGCAAGACGCTGGATGACTGAAGAATATCCCTTGGAGTAAAGGAGTTACTCCCCTGCAAGGCAGGCACCTAAAATGCATCTGACTGGTTTGCATCTCCCAAGCTCCTGAGGACTCCGAAGATTACTGCAACACAGGAGGTGGGTTCCCAAGGTCTCTAAGGTTGATCTGTGCTCTCAGCAATTCTAAGGCCCGTATCCCTTGTGGGGACCGTGCAACCCGAACCCCTGTGCACCGCGTACATTTGCAGCAGCATATGCTTTTCGGGGACCCCGGAGGCTGTGCTTTGGGCTACTTGTAGTCCTGACCCCAAGCATTATTTCCACTGAAGAATTCCAGCCTGCACTCCACGAGAGTTCTGTGGGCTGGTGTTTTGTGATTCAGCTCGAGGTCTCTTCACGATCCCTGGTCCATCAACCTGTGGGTCCCTGTGAAGGTAACTTTGACTTTCCGTGGGCTTTCCTGGTTGCTCCAGATGTACCCTGACTCTCCATAGCTTGGAGAGTCCCCAGCACCTTGCTGGTCCTCACCGAAGCATCTTTCCTCTGACCGCGTGAGTTGCAGTTGCCAAGGCTTGTTGGTGTTCAATCCGGACACTGACAGCCCAGCACCCGACATCCTTCATGGGCAGCTCACCTCCGGACTTTGGTTGTCATTGACGTCTCCGGGTCCCCGTGGCTGCAGAGTTAAGCTTCACCTCTTCTCACCTGAAACACCTGCCATCGGTGGCCATTCGTCTATTGTGCCCCTGGTCACTGTGAAGTGACCCAGACTCTGTCCCCTCTGCTTTCAGGTTCTTCTCAGCTCCAATCCAGGCTTGGATCACACTGGACTCTTCTGATCTTCCCGACAGCAGCACTTCTTCACATCACGCCGTTGAAATCAATGAGCGTTTCCGACACCACTTGACCCTAATGCACCCGGCTCCTCTGGGATAGGTAACATGGGTACCTCAGTACTCTCATGAGTGCTGGCCTTAGAACCTTCTATGTTCCAAAGGGTTTGCTTTAAGTACTATTCTAAGTGTCCATAATCTTTCAAATTCCAACTGCGACTTTCCCATAGAGTTGTACGGAGCTTGCGCCTGTGTTCTCACACTGCACCCATCCTCCATGGGACCCCTGTGTCACTAGAATACAAAGGGAGGGGCTGAAGAGGCCGTTTTCCACTCTCAAGAGAGTGGGAAGTCCAGTAGGAACAAAGGCCCCTAGAGCAGTAGTAAAAACAAGTGTTCCTATAGTTCCTCAGAAAAGAAGTGTGGTGTCAACAAGAAGGCTGACGTCAATTAGATGCACCGTGTAGACCTAGATGGAAATCCATATGTCGGATTTGAATGCCCTCACACACCCTTTCAGGTGTCATGCTTCATCATTTGGGCTGCTCCTCGTCGGGCCGGCGGTGCAATGCCCGACGGGCTCCCTCGAAGGGGCACTTTGGCGGAGATCTTTAATCCGGATTGTTTAGTTTTGCTCAAGAATAATAGGCCAGGGGGAGCATTACCCTGACGCATATGTTGGTTTAATATTGTGTGGTAATTCAAAAATATAGGAGAGGGGTCCTACTCACCAAAGGGACAGGACACCAAGATTAGACACTTCTGTCAAAAGTAATATCCCTTGGGCTCCTTATAAACATACAAATACACGTTACTATCATACATACACATTGGTACCATACATACACTATGTAAATCGCCAACCCTAAATAGAAACCAAAAAACTAATACAAGTAATGTAATATATTTTTTATTGTTTAGGCTCCATATTGGATTCAAAATATAAAAACACTATTAAAATAGCGAGTTTCAGTCCAATAAATGTAATGTCACTACACTTTAAATATTAGCATTGGTTAAAAATATGGATTAAAAACAACCTGGGAGAATATACAGAAAGTATAACATCATAAGCATGATAAATCAAATGAGCACACCAAGTACATTACACTGAAGTTGATGACACTAGTTCCTTACTTTTCCAAATGTATTTTCTCCTAATCGAAACAGATAGTGTCTTGGGTGCACTTTCAAAGCAAAGCGACGCATTTCGGTGGTATGGGCTGATAACCCACCTTCTTCAGGCTTACAGATACCATTAGTGATCTCCCAACACAATCTACAAAGACATTGTACAAAAATTATTTTTACAATGTTGCCCTTATCAGTAAACTTGAGGTGCATTACATGTCAGCTTCTATTTAACCAATGTCAAGTTAAAAACAATCAGAACAAGTTCATTACTAACCATTTAAAAATACTAAAAACATTTATATTACGATTTTGGTGACTAAGTATGAGAATTAAATTAACCAACTCACTCAACATCCATGCTCTAACATACTCTTATTATAACTCACGGTTATTACCCACCATGAAAAGGTGATGCAACAATCTGTTTAAGGGGATCTCTCTCCTCTTATAGGTGTGGCTGCTTAAATCACATATGCTACACAATATCAGTCAAATGTTGAGGCGTATATGTCTTCCCTGCAAAGTGAATAAATGATGACCATAGGGGGAATATATGTAAATACAAAGACTATCCCTCCTAGCTCGAAATTCCTAACAAAAATGAATCATCTGGACTCTACCTTCTTTATGTGTTCATTTTAGTTTACTTGAATGGACGATGGAATCATATGGAAAAACACAAATCAGACTTCTCTAAGTGCCCTGCATATATCGGCGACAATGTCAAGAGAAAATCAAAGTCTTTTATATGTATATTCTCTTCTATCATATCATTATACCTCACAAATAATTGGGATAGTTAATAAACAGCACTATATCTTGGTTAAAAATTTATGGTGAAAAGCCACTGGAGCTGTGGCATATAAAGCGATAAAATCTTTTTTCACTATGTGCTTCTCAAATGCTTAGACACTGCACTGCCCAGCTTCAGCAATTTCTGATCACAATGCCTATGTATGGAGACAATCGCAATATTTATTAACTGCACTCGTTGCCATTAAAGTGCAGAATAGCGGATAGGCTTACAGAAAAATCATACCTCCCTCCATTAGATTAAATGATTTCCAAATGTGCCATTTATATAATAACCTGCATGCTCCAAAATGGGCAAGCAAATATCTTTGTTTTTATACTGGGGCACCTTCGGGAAGGAAACCATGTATTAAAGTCTAAAAGGGAATCCAGCCTTCGAAAGAGTTATCTCTCATAGATTACAGGCATGGAGGACTATACAGTGCTAATAACACTCCCGCCCATTATCTAGGATCACCCAAATCTACAAATCATTGCCCAATCCTCATTTCCTTACCGAGACTGAAAAGCCTCCAGGCTTGCTCCTTCTTTCTGCAAAATGTTAGTTAAACGCCAACTAGAGGGCGACTCTGCATTTAAATACACCCGCCGTCTCTTTCCTAACTACGCAGTCATCGAAATAGAGAGCGGACTGCGGAAATTCAGTAATAGGCGCCATCTTAGAAGAGAGAATAGGATTAAACCAATTGTTGCCCATTATATTTCTCTGGGAAATGCGGCTCTACTATTAACTGCGTCAATCATCCCTCTACTAATGTGCGGCTCTACTCTTGAAAACGCCCGTTGTAGGAGAGTAGGGTCTGCAATCCTATGATCACCCAGATTTTTTGCTTTTGCTTCATTGGTTTACGACTTTCCCTGGCTGTGGGCCTGCCAATCAGACCCACAGCCTAGCTGTTCTCTCTCGAAATTAACACACATGTACATTAGGTGCATCCACTAATTGGAACTGGGCCGCCTTGTCAGTCCCTGTCTCAGCATACCACAGGTGTCCAGGGCATCGGTGTACCCAGGGCCTACCAGGGGCTGCAGCATGTATTATGCCACCCCTGGATGGCCGCCCAAATTTGACACAACTGGCTGCACGACAGCTGGGGCAAGGTGGTGTAAACACCCGTTGCTGTAGGTGTAGTATTCCTACACCTAACCCTAAAATGGACACATGGATTCCTATCAGTCACTCCTATGGCAGGCCTTATCAATCCTGAAGGCAGAGTGCTGGGGATCATGTGGGACGGTGCTCTGGCGCGAGCTGAGCCCGTCGACGGCTTGCGGAACCAAGTCCTAAATAGCCGTTCCATGGTGACGCGGGCCAACTACCTTAAAATGCATTATAATCCTTGCGGTTATTTGCTAACTTTGGCATCGCATCACCTACACATGTCGAGTAAGGTGTCATACGAATTGGAATACGAACCCCTCGCCAATTCTGGCGACGGGGTTAGCATTCCCCCCTTTTAGAGGGGCACGACATGGAAGTAACCTTGAACCCCGGTTAAAGTTGACTCAAGCCTCAGCATCACAAAATGGATGCTGCCACCAGACACAAGTCTGACCTCCTGCTGCTGGGAGACCTTCCAGCGAAGGGAGCTTGGACAAAGGGTTTCCTGTCGAGGGCGGTGTTAGCACCATCCCAGACAGGGTTTGTGTATCCCAGGTAGGCAGGGCTGAAAGGAAGGTGATTGCAAGTGGCACCCCGGTGCTCACTGTGCATAGCCCGACTCAAACCAGTTTCGGGGGCACACCAGCCCCTGAGCTGGGGCGAAGCCGGACAAAGGATAGGGGTGTAACCACCCCCCTCCTGGTCCCACCCATAGGTAGGACCTAGTCACAGGCCAGCCCCTTTTTCCTAGAATAAAGGTGGGAGCGGGTCCCCTTCCCTAATTGGATAATTCTGAATCTTGAACTACTTTCCACGAAAGGAACTCTTGACTTTTCTGAAGACTCTCCCTTGTGGCTAAGGAGTAGCCACCCTGCACCAGCAGGCACCAACTAAGCGCTTGCGGTTTACTGTACGTCTCTCCCACGGATCAAGACTGCCCAGCTCGACGAGACCCGGGTTCCCTGCCATCTCTGACCTCTACCTACATCGTCAGCCCAGCTGAGATTCGTAGGTGTGACGAGACCTGCGGGACCGGCCATCTTCAGAACCTGCACGACGCTTATCTAACACGCCCACCGAGGGACCCTCGAGTGAGTGTACCTAGGGTTTGAGAAGCCCTAACCCTGAGCAGCTCCAGCACCGAAGTCCGCCTCCCCAGCATCCACGAGATCTGCGTGGGGGCCCTTCTGCTCCTTGCTGTTCACCGCGTTGTCCGACCACTCGCCGACCGGCTTAAGGTCCTCTTCACGACGCACCACGATAGTTTGTTTTTCATCACTGGTCTGTTTGCTCCAGACTGGCCCTTGCTCCCCTTCAACAGAGGAGTACCTCGGACCCTCCTGGTCCACTCCAGACGCCATCTTGACTCCCCCGCGTGGGTTTGCCACTGCCAAGACCTGCTGCCCCACTCCTGGGCCCAGCATCATCGACAGCAGACACCTTCGTGGGACAGCTCGCCCTCCATCCTGGTCGCCGCCGCGCCTCCTGGTCCGAGGAACAGCCGAGTCCGACGTCATCCACTCACCTGGTCGAGGTCACTTCAGCCGGTACCTTCCTGGTACCCACACGATCGCTGGCTAGCGGTTGAGAACTGAGTCCCCTCTGCTTTCAGGTTTCCTTCAACACCGATCCAGGCTTGGATCTCGCTGAAACATCGACACTGGTCGCCTGCCAGCAACTTCTTCTTTCAGGCTCCTGAGACTACAACGAGGACTCCCGACATCTTGCCGAACCTCACGCAGCCGCAGCCTCTGGGCTAGGTAACTCGAGCATTTCGGTGCTCCATCGCAGGTTCGCTCTACAAGTGTCCAGTTCCTTTTTCGTTTAGTCCCACTGATCGGATCACTCCGGAATCAGTAACTCCAGACTCTAACCACTCGCATTTCACTGTTAGCGTAGATGGTTTCTCGTGCACTTCGGGCATTTGTGTAAATTGTGCAACCGAAGTATTTTCTAAGAGTTTTGTAGTGTGCTTAGCTCCCTGACTCATAAAGAGCCAGGGTAGTCTTGTTATAAATAAGTATCTTTTATTTTTCATAACAACTTGTGTGGTGTCTTTTCACTTGACGTTCAAGGGGTATATGTGATGGTAAACAGCTGGCTTAATACGCCCTCTAGAGTTTAGCCTAAAGACTGCTCGTATCCACGCTACTAGGATAGCTGGTCTAAAAGGTTGACTTACAACCAATCATCAATAAGGGTCGTTTGGAATGATACACAGTGATCACTAGAATAGTGAGCACTACATATCAGGCCAACTTCTCACACCCGTCATTCCTTATCTTACTCTGTACCCATAAAAACAAAAGGCGGACCATGATGATAAATGGTGGTCGCCATCTTGGAAGGGGACTGAGATAAATATTTATCATAGATATTAACTCTGTTATATACTCTAACATGACCCTACATCCACTAATGACTTTTTACATAGGATATTGTAGTTAATTGGTGAAATCATGTAATTGTCACCTCATTTGCTTTACCAACTTAAAATTAGTGCTTCAACCTAAAACCATTGCAGGGATGGTATAAACATCTCCCTATGACCACAGTTCCCCTAGCAGTTGAACATTTATTAGTATTTTCACTATTTTGGTAAAATTGGACTCATGGTATTAGCGAGCTATTTACTCCCGAAAAACAGTAATACAGAATCTTAAACTTTAATTTGTCAGGCGTAATCTCTTCCTTTACATAATAGAGCCTAGTGCGGAAACTCCAAGAGTTTTATCCAGCCCTCATTTACTGCTAACAAATCTTACCGGAAGCTATTAATGGCATCTAATCCAGTTATATCCTAGTTATCAATACATCGTTTTGCCATTGTTAAAATTACAGTTTATTAAATAAATTTCTCCCACTCCTCTCATGAGTTTAGTCCTTGCCTTTACGGTATTAAGGATGGAAATGTACCATTGCTCCCTAGCTTTCCTTTTTTCCTCCATAGTGCCCCCTCTTTTAATTATGATCACTTTTTCTAAAATATACCATTAAAATCAATTTCTGTGTATCCCTCTTCTTTAAAATGTGCCACCAGTGGGACATTTAATTTTTTTGTTTTGATAGCCGATCTGTGTTCTAAAAGGCGTATCCTGAGCTGACGGCCAGTTTCACACACAGGTGACAAAGGAAAGCTAGGGAGCAATGGTGCATTTCCATCCTTAATACCGTAAGGCAAGGACTAAACTCACGAGAGGAGTGGGAAAAAACGTATTTAATAAACTGTAATTTTAACAATGGCAAAATGATGTATTGATAACTAGGATATAACTGGATTAGATGCCATTAATAGCTTCCGGTAAGATTTGTTAGCAGTAAATGAGGGCTGGATAAAACTCTTGGAGTTACCACACTAGGCTCTATTATGTAAAGGAAGAGATTACGCCTGACAAAATAATGCTTAAGATTCTGTATTACTGGTTTCCGGGAGTAAATAGCTTGCTAATACCATGAGTCCAATTTGACCAAAAACGAGAAAATTCTAATACATTTTCAACTTCTGGGGGAGTGTGGTAATAGGGACATGTTTATACCATCCCTGGAATGGTTTTAGGTTGAAGCACTAATTTTAAGTTGGTAAAGCGAATGAGGTGAAAATTATATGATTTAACCAATTAACTACAAAATCCTATTTAAAAAGTCATTAGTGGATGTAGGGTCATGTTAGAGTATATAAGAGAGTGAATATTTATGATTAGTATTTATCTCAGTCCCCTTCCAAGCCAAGATGGCGGCCACCATCTATCATCATGGTCCGCCTTTTGTTTTTATGGGTACAGAGTAAGATAAGGAATGACGGGCGTGTTCAAGAGTAGAGCCGCACATTAGTAGAGGAATGATGGTCGCAGTTAATAGTCGAGCCGCATTTCCCAGAGAAATTTTATGGGCAACAATTGGTTTAACCCTATTCTCTCTTCTAAGATGGTGCCTATTACTGAATTTCCCCAGTCTGCTCTCTATTTAGTTAGGGAACTGACGGCGGGTGTATTTAAAAGCAGGGTCGCCCTCCAGTTGGCGTTTAACAAACATTTTGCAGAAAGAAGGAGCAAGCCTGGAGGTTTTTCAGTCCTGGTATAACGAGGATTGGGCAATGATTTGTAGATTTGGGTGATCCTAGATAATGGGCGGGAGTGTTATTAGCACTGTATAGTCCTCCATGCCTGTAATCTATGAGAGATAACTCTCTCGAAGGCTGAATTCCCTTTTAGACTTTAATACATGGTTTCCTTCCCGATGGTGCCCCAGGAATAAAACAAAGACATTTGTGTAGTGTCGTGGTCTAGTTGACCGGGCACTACGCAAGCATGCAATAGCGCGTGGTGGCCATCTTGGACGCCACTGCGCATGCGCGAAGGAGCGCGAGATGCGCGAAAGTGAATTGAAGCGATCGGAGGCGGTTGCCCGGCGCTTTTAAGTATTAGGTGTATTTAGAGAATAAAGAAAGGTGGGAGCCATACTTTGGCTACTGTCCTTCACTGTGGGGAAAGCCCATACATTACAGTGGCGACGAGGATGGGACGCAGAGGACCCTGAAGGACCCCCAAGGTAGAGGAAACCCCACCAGCAGGAGAGCAGGAGGAGACGACGCCCTACAGGGGCAGGTACACCAAGGGGTCACAGAACAGACACCAGGACACCGACAAGAGCGTGGCAGTGGCAGACGGAGGACAGAGGGAGGCACCATAAGAAGCAGGAGTGCCGACCAAGTGCAAGGAAGCGTGGTAAGCGACCCCAGGGCGAGAGACAGAAGAGGCCCTGGCGGAATGAGGGAGGGACGGCGCAGAAGGGACTGAAGAGGCCCAGACAACCCAAAGAAGGGGAGAAGGGACGGAAGCGCCAGGTAGTCCCAGGAAACAGGCGGAAGCCAAGATGTGCGCACAGGCATCAGTACTAACGACGCCGGTCCCGTTCCTACCAAGACCAGGGGAGCCTCAAATGAAATGGGAGGACTGGAGAGAATACTTCAAAAATTACCTCGAAGCATTGGAAGACGAGAATGAAGAGGCGTTCTCCAGCAGCCGGAGGAAAAGGATACTCTTGCATAATCTGGGACCAGAGGGCATACGAGTATTCCAAAACTTAACACCGGTCACCCGTCCAGCAGCGGACGATGACGTATTCAAACACGCCATTGAAGACTTAGACAACCACTATCGCCCCGCAGTCTGCACATCCATCGACCGCTACAATTTCCAGCAGAGGAAGCAAGAAGCGGGAGAAACGATAGACGACTACGTGGCGGCATTAAGGAAGCTGGCGATAACGTGTAAGTTCGGAGCTCTACACAACGACTTTATAAAGGACCAAATTGTAATGCACACAACAAGCAAAACGGTGCAGGATAAATTGTGGGCAAGCGGAGATGCTACGCTAAAAGACGTGAAATCCATCGTGAAAAGAGCTGAACTGACCAAGCGCTGTGCAGACGCAGCGAAGAGAGACCAGGCCCCGAGACCTACGATAAACAAGGTGAAGGACGCCGACCAATATGGTAGAGGAAAACCGGCGCCAGGAGAAAATAAGGGAACGTACAAGGGGAAAGGAAAACCGGGACAAATGTGGAAACAGGACAAAGACGGAACGGCGAAGTGCTACAGGTGTGGGAGCCCGAACCATGCGGCACATGACAAACGTTGTCCCGCCCTCAGAGCCAAGTGCACGTTCTGCGGCCTGGTCGGCCACTACGAGAAGGTGTGTCGCAGGAAGTGGAAACAGCGCGCGGTGAAATATGTGGCACAAGACCTAGGAGAGGAAGAAGAGGGCCAGGAAGAAGACGACGAAGTCCTTTGCGTGGAAGACCAAGTACTAGGTATTGATGGCAGGAGAGCGCGCAAACCCCAGTGCGACATCCACATCGGAGGAGTGGAGATCACCATAGTAGCGGATTCAGGGTCCCCCTACACGATTGTCCAAAGGTCGGTGTGGGAAGCGAAATTTGAACCGAAAGTAGGCCCACATCTGGAACTGCCCGACATACGACCGGTCACCTACACAGGGGAACCTATCCCAATGGTGGGATTTAGAAGACTGCTCTTACAGTTCAAAGAACGCAGCGACCAGTGCAAATTGTACGTTGCAGAGAAGGGACCCTCGGTCCTAGGGTGGATGGACCAAGGGGAACTGGGAATACAACTGCATCCGGGAGGAGACACCCAAGTGTTGGTGGCGTTGGAAGGAAAATGGTCCAAGGCAGCGGGACTGCGAAGCGCACACCCGAAGATATTTGGGGACAAGATAGGGAAATTGGAAAAATGTACCCACAAAATTGTGCTCAAGGAGAACGTCCAACCGGTCACACACAAAGTGAGGAACATACCGATCGCAGTGAGAGAGGCAGTGCAACAGGAATTACACCGACTGGAAAAAGAAGGGATTATCGAACCCATTGATAGCGCGGAATGGTTGGCACCATTAGTGGAGGCCATGAAACCGTCAGGCAAGGTGCGCTTATGTGTGGACCTCAGAGAACTCAACAAGTGTATAGTGGTGGAGAAGTTCCCGCTACCACGCATAGAGGAAATGTTGGCACGAACAAGAGGAGCGAAATGGCTCTCCACCATCGATCTAAAGTCGGCGTACCATCAGGTAGTCCTGCATCACACGAGCAAGAAACTGACGTCATTCATAACTCCATTTGGGTGCTATCAGTTTTGCCGCATCCCCTTTCGTTTGGCATCGGCAGCGGCAGTCTTCCAAAAGCTAATGGCCCGACTGTTCAAGGATATAGAGGGAGTACAATACTTCCAAGACGATATTCTAGTGACGGGGAAGGAACAAGAAGACCACGACAAGAAGCTGGATGTGGTACTTAGGATCCTGGAGGACAACGGTCTAACAGCAAAATGGGAGAAGGGCCATTTCGGCATGTCGTCAGTCACATACCTTGGGCACGAAATCGGAGAGAATGGGATACCACCAATAAAAGGGAACGTGGCAGCCATATGCGATGCACCTCCGCCCGCCACCAAGGAAGAAGTACGATCCTTCCTAGGGATGGCGGCATACTACAGTAAGTTCGTCCAACACTTTGCCACGAAAACGCACCACATGAGGCAGCTCACGAGGGAGAAAACAGCGTTCGCATGGACGGAAGACGCGCAAGAAGAGTTTGACACTGTCAAACGAGAAATAGGCCAGGCTATCCCGTTACAAGGGTACGATCCCCTAGGGAAATCGATATTGATGACAGACGCCATCGAAAAGGGGTTGGGAGCAGTGCTCATGCAAGAGAGACAAGACGGCAAGAAGGAGACGATCAGCTTTGCGTCCAGATCACTGACGAGTTAAGAACAAAAGTTCAGTGTGATTGAGAAGGAGATGTTGGCCGCAGTATGGGCCATGGGGAAATATCGCCAGTTCCTGTGGGGTACGCGATTCCTGCTGAAAACAGACCACAAACCCCTAGTGAAGGTACTAACGTCCAGCGGCCATGCCGGCGCGACACCCCGAATAGCGAAGATGACACTGAAACTCTTGGAATATCGCTATGATGTGGAATATATACCAGGCTCAAGAAACAAGATAGCTGATTATCTCAGCAGGGCTGCAGCGAAGGAAAGTGCCGCCATGGGCACGGAAGAAGATGATGAGATGGTAGCCCTGACTGAGGACCCGGAACGGGCAATAAGCAGGAGAGAATGGAAGGACGCGTACGGAGCAGATGGAGATCTGGAAGAAGTCAAGAAATGCATAGTGCGAGGGTGGCGTGACAGGAAACACCAGAAGCCCCAAATTCGGCAATTTTATGAAGTCAGGGATGAGTTGTCGGTGGGAAATGAAGGAGTGTTTGTATACCGAGGGAACCGAGTGGTACCACCAGCAAATATAATACCACATCTTTTGCAGATAATACATGAGGGGCAACGAAAGCACTAACCAAACAAACGTATTGGTGGCCAGGCATGGATCTACAGGTGGAGAGACACGTCAGAGACTGTGTGCAGTGCCAAGGAGCTGACAAAATCCTGAAAACCTTGAGACCGGCTCTAGGGAGGTTCACGAACCCAAGGAATCCCTGGGAAGAAGTGGCAGTGGACATCTTGGAACCGGTACTGGACAACATGGGTATTCCAAAGTACATATGTGTGATAGTGGACAAATACTCAAAGTGGCCAGAGGTACACATTCAAGAAGAAATGGACACTGAGACAATCATTCGATTCCTCACTATAGTATTCCTCAGGGAAGGCATCCCCAGAGCCATCATTAGCGACAACGGACCCCAATTTACTTCGGACAAATGGAACCGATTCGCAGAAAGAAATGGCATACGACTCAAACACACGTCGGTATATCACCCTGCCAGCGGCGGCCAAGTAGAAAGGTTCAACAGGGTGATAATGGGATCTATTCAGGCAGCCATCTCCGGGGGCAAGGACTGGGAAAAGGAAATACTAAGCACAGTATGGGCATACCGCATCACCCCCACAAGCACGGGGTACAGCCCGTTTCAAATTTTACGAGGAAGGCAACCCTTCACGAAAGACAATGTCGCGTGGCAGGAGAAGACCATCACAAGCAAGTGGTCACCTGCAGTGGTGCAACACAACCTGGAGAAAGCGCAGAAGATATATACTGACCATTACAACAGCAGAAAAAACGTGAAAGAGAACACTTTGGAAAAAGGGGAGTGGGTCAGAGTAAAGCTGGCGGTTCTCAAAAGAAAGGGAGACAGCAAATACTCCCCACCCCTGAGAGTGGAAGAGGTGTATGACCGAGCGGCACTGCTCAGCGATGGAAATGTATGGTCCCAAGACCGCATGGCCAAATGCAACAAAATCCTACAGTGGCCCCGAGAGGACATGGGAGGGGTGACAGCCCCAGAGGACACGAGGAATGAAGCTGGAACACCGAATGGAGAGATGGGAGAGAGTATGCAGGAAGATCACAACAACGAGGGGGAAGAACGAGAAGGACCACAGATGGGAGAAAGGACCCGGGAAGAGGGTGAGAAAGGAGGAAGAGAAGGGAAATGTACCCTAGAAGGAAGAAGGGGAAGCCCTGTCGCAGAAGAGGGCCGAGAAGGACACGCTACCCCGGTAAGATACACCCGAGTTGGGAGAGCGGTGGTGAGACCAGCCAAGCTTAAAGACTATGAACTGGAGTAACAGACTATGAACTGGAACCCCACTCTCTGTTATGTAATTAGTTTTGTGTGGTGTAAAAAGGGGAGATATGTAGTGTCGCGGTCTAGTTGACCGGGCACTACGCAAGCACGCAATAGCGCGTGGCGGCCATCTTGGACGCCACTGCGCATGCACGAAGGAGCGCGAGATGCGTGAAAGTGAATTGAAGCGATCGGAGGCGGTTGCCCGGCGCTCTTAGGTATTAGGTGTATTTAGAGAATAAAGAAAGGTTGGAACCATACTTTGGCTACTGTCCTTCACTGTGGGGAAAGCCCATACATTACAATTTGCTTGCCGATTTTGGAGCATGCAGGTTGTTAGAGAAATGGCACGTTTGGAAATCATTTAAGCTAATGGAGGGAGGTATAATTTTTCTGTAAGCCTATCCGCTATTCTGCACTTTAATGGCAACGAGTGCAGTTAATAAATATTGCGATTGTCTCCATACATAGACATTTTGATCAGAAATTGCTGAAGCTGGGCAGAGCAGTGTCTAAGCATTTGAAAAGCACATAGTGAATAAAGATTTTATCGCCTTATATGCCACAGCTCCAGTAGCTTTTCACCATCAATTTTGAAGCAGGTATAGTGCTGTTTATTAACCATCCCAATTATTTGTGATGTATAATGATATGATAGAAGAGAATATACACATAAAAGTCTTTGATACTCTGTTCACATTCTCGCCGATATATGCAGGGCACTTTGAGAAGTCTGATTCGTTTCTTTCCTTATAATTCCATCGTCCATTCAAGTCAACTAAAATGAACACATAAAGAAGGTAGAGTACAGATGATTCATTTTTGTTAGGAATTTCGAACTAGGAGGGATAGTCTTTGTATTTACAGATATTCCCACTTATTGTCATCATTTATTCACTTTGTAGGGAAGACGTATACGCCTCAACATTTGACCGATAATGTGTAGCATATGTGAATTAAGCAGCCACACCTAGAGGAGGAGAGAGATCCCCTTAAACAGATTGTTGCATCACCTTTTCATGGTGGGTGATAACCTTGAGTTATAGTAAGAGTATGTTAAAGCATGGATGTTGAGTGAGTTGGTTAATTTAATTCTCATACTTAGCCACCAAAATGGAACCAACATCGTAATATAAATGTTTTTAGTATTTTTAAGTGGTTAGGATTGAACTTGTTCTTATTGTTTATAACTTGACATTGGTTAAATAGAAGCTGACATGTAATGCACTTCATGTTTACTTTTTTTTTTTTTTTTTTTTTTTTAATTTTTTTATTTTTCTCTCAACAAAAGTAAGTACAGTATTTCTTACATTGAACAGTTTACAATATTCTCCTTAAGTTCTATTACTTTTATCACCTTGATTATACAATAAGAAAACCTTGAGGAAACGTTAAGAAAATACAAAGAATAAAGGAGGCTCAATCGTCCTACTTTTGCTTCTCCTTCCAATTACTTATTGGCTCCCAGATCCTTCTCCCCAAACTTCTTCCTCTCCTCCCTTTTCGGGCATAAATATTTTGTTCCATATTATATGCGTACAGCGTGTTTGCTAACCACGTTTGGAATTTTGGTGGGTTTTTGTCTAACCAAGCCCTAGCTATTGTCAATCTATAGACAGCCATTATCACAAACAAAAATTCTGCATACTGCTCTTGCTCCCCTTCAGCCACTCCTAACATGATCCAAGATGGTACCAAAGAAATCACTATACTTAATGACCTTGCTAAAAACCCTTCTATCTCTTTAATCAGTGTTTGTAGCTGGGGACATGTAGCAAATATATGTATACTATCTGCCTCTAACGCATCACAACGAGGGCAGTTAATTCCTGTAATCCCACCCCATTTTGCTATCCTTGCAGGCGTAAAATATAAAAAATATAATGTTTTATAGTGTTGCGACTGGAGAGGGGCTGCACTTAATATTGTGCGTCCTAAGCACAATGATTCAATAAACAGGTTGCAATCACCTCCTATTTTATCCGCCCATTTCATGCCAAATTTCTCCAGATCGTCCTGGGTTTCTTTCAGGAGGACTGCATAAAATGACCTTATTGAACAATCCCCCATCAACTTAATTTTCTCCATTATTTCTATTTTATTAAAGCCTGCAGGGCCTCTCGTTTTGTTTTTGAAGAAGCTTCTAATCTGCAAATATTTGAAAAAAACCCTATTATCTAAACCATATGTAGTTCTTAATTCCGAAAATTGCTTGAAACCATCCTGGGAGAACAAATCTCCTATTTGCGTAACCCCCCTCGTTGCCCATTCTGCCATTATCTGATCATCAAATATTTCCGGTGGGAGCGATCTGTTGTTAGTTAAATACACATATCTATGAAACCTCCCCATCTTCACCCTCTTTAAGAAAGCGTTCCATACCGTAACTGCTGCTTTAACAGTTTTAAACCTAGTTCTCTTGAAATAACTAAAATCTATACATTTTAAAAAACAATTATAAGAGTTTGCCCCTAGCACAGCAGCGTACACCCCAGTTGACATGTTATACATTCTTACATCCTCAATATTCCCCCCTATTAGACCTTGTATATATTGTAAAACAGTTGCCATATAATACAGTCTAAAATCAGGTGCCCCCCATCCCCCTTTTTCCCTGGGTAATGTCATGAACCTGTAGGCCCTTCGAGTTTTGCCATGTGCCCAGATAAACCTATTACATATAGACTCTAGGCCATTAAACCAACTATTTTCAAACAGTAGGGGTATAGACCTAAAAAAGTATAAAAATTTAGGTAAGACCAACATCTTGATGATATTTGTACAGCCTACCAGTGAGAGATGTAGATTATTCATTTTTTCCAGATCCTTTTTGACTAGGGCTATTAGTGGTGTCATATTGTTTTCTACAATCTTGTCTATTTCTGCTGTAATTTGCACCCCAAAATAGGTTGCCGCTCCCACCACTCTGCCGTCATTACAGATTGCCCACTGATTTTTTACTATCTGAGTTTTACCATTATTCAGACTGTATCCTGAGAACTGACCAAACCGCACAGCTTCCTCTTCAATTACCCTTATAGCTTCCAAGGGTTTTGCAGTTAGAATAGCCACATCGTCAGCATATGCTAATGTCTTTAATCTACAGCCATTTAAAACTAGTGGTGGAATCTGTGCATTACTTTCTAACTTACGTATGTAGGGATCAAGGTATAAGGCAAAGAGGAGCGGGGAAGAAGGGCATCCCTGCCTTGTTCCCCTCTGAATCCTGACTGCGGATGACTGTCCTCTATTAACCTTTATCTTGGCCGTCGGGTTTATATATAAGGTCTGCAGAGCCTTAATAAATCCTACCCCTATACCAAACCATCTCAAAACTTCCCATAGGTACCTCCAAGAGACCCTATCGAATGCTTTCTCAGCATCCAAAAACAGAGCTGCCATAGGGTCTCCTAGAGTGCCTGCCGCATCAAATGCCGTAATTACTTGCCTGACATGTTGAGTTGTTCCCTTACCCGGGATAAATCCATGTTGAGAAGGGGTTACCACTGATTCAACTACCCTAGACAGCCTTTTCGCCAGAATTTTGGAGAACACCTTAACATCTGCGTTCATTAAAGTAATGGGGCGGTAAGACCCCGGGAGATCTGCAGGTTTACCCTTCTTCGGTATTACGATGATTTCCACGCCACCCCATGATTCTGGAACAGAGTCACCCTTCTGAGCTAACAACATAACGTTAAACATTTCTCTTACCAAGGATGATTGGAAAGTCTTGTAAAATTCTACCGGGATCTGATCCGGACCAGCTGCCTTCCCAGATGGTAACTCCCTCAGGGCCTCATCCAACTCATCCAAATGCACTACCTCTTCTAGCCCCTGCCTATCTTCCTCCGATATCACTGAGGGTTCTATCTCACTTAGATATGTCCTTGCATCCTCCTCTCCCTCCGAAGCATCTTCTGTATAGAGCTCCGTATAGAATTGTTTAAAAACCTCTCTTATCTGTTTCACTTCCTTGACCCTACTTCCCTGAGAGTTCCTGATCTCTTTAATATCAGCCAGCGCATCCCTTTGTCTGGCTCGGACAGCCAGTATATGGCCAACTCTTTCACTAAGTTCATACACCTTTTCTTTATTTGCTATATACCTCTCTACTGTTTTTTTCCGAAATGCACTTCATGTTTACTGATAAGGACAAAATTGTAAAAATAATTTTTGTACAATGTCTTTGTAGATTGTGTTGGGAGAGCACTAATGGTATCTGTTAGCCTGAAGAAGGTGGGTTATCAGCCCATACCACTGAAATGCGCCACTTTGATTTGAAAGTGCACTCAAGACACTACCTGGTTCGATTAGGAGAAAATACATTTGGAAAAGTGTGGAACTAGTGTCATCAACTTCAGTGTTATGTACTTGGTGTGCTCATTTGATTTATCACGTTTATGATGTTTCTATACTTTCTGTATATTCTCCCAGGTTGTTTTTAATCCATGTTTTTAACCAATGCTAATATTTAAAGTGTAGTGACGTTACATTTATTGGACTGAAACTCGCTTTTTAATAGTGTTTTTATATTTTGAATCCAATATGGAGCCTAAACAATAAAAAATATATTACATTCCTTATATTATTTTTTTGGTTTCTATTTAGGGTTGGTGATTTACATAGTGTATGTATGGTACCATTTGTATGTATGATAGTAATGTGGATTTGTATGTTTAAAAGGAGCCCAAAGGGATCATACTTTTGACAGAAGTGTTTAATATTGTGTGGTCGCATCGTATATCATTTTATAAACATATACTTGTTTTTCTATGAAACTCATGTGGAGTCTATTTGTGGTGTCATCATTGAGTTGCTGTGAGCGTAATTGCAAATACTTTACACTTTGGCCTTGAAGATAAGTCTGGCTGCTTGTGCCAAGCTACCTAGGGGGTGGAGTGGGGGCTATCTCTAGAGACGACCTTTCTCTCCCTTAGGTTGTGGCCGCAGTGTGGGATTCTAACACCGGGTCCAAAATGGGCCTACACCTGGAGTCAGGGAGGCACTTCTAATTAAGAATGGATCTGTGATATAAGTGAGTTAAAAAACAATGTGGCATCCTAAAACAGTTGTTTCGCTAGACATGACACTTGGTGATTAAAATCAATTGTGATTGTGAAGATGAGGGGAATTAGTACCCCATCACCACTTGTTACCGTCAACATGTTTCTGCCTTGTGGCTCAATTGAGTCTGTGGCTTTCATCAGGACAGACATAAGGAATCCTAATAAGGCAATGTGCTTTGCCTCCAAACCAGAGTGACCTGTGTCTACCTCTTAAATAATCATGCTTTCCAAATTCCACAATGATGGGTTTTCTACACCTGCATGGAAGAACGGCACTGGGACCCTGTAGTCACTCTTTCGTCAAGGTGCGTCCCTTAAGGCAAGCCTAGATGCGTCTGCTCCTTCCTCCTTATATGTGAGACGCATTGTTTTTTAACACACTTATATCCCGGATCCATTCTTAATTAGAACTGCCTCCCTGACTCAAGGTGTAGGCCAGATCTCCATCAAACGGAGGTTTTGGAGAGCGAGGATTGTTCTATGATGAAGCATGACACCTGGTGGTGTGTGAGGACAATCAGCTACATTTTTTTGTATGCTCAACACTTGTGCTGAGTAACGTTGGGAGGGATACATCACATATATCTATTAATTGCAAAATTCTTGGGGAGCTTATTTTGTGTACATATGTTTTGTTGTCAGTCCAGCTCACCCTTGAGACCCCAGAGCCTTTAGTTCCCTACCCGGGGACGGAGTGTATTTATATTATGCTTAAGTATTTGCACATCTCACTGCTTGGACTGGAATGTCATTTTTATGACTCTGAGAGTGTGTAACTCTGCCTCCAGTTACCTAAGGAGAAGGTTTGTGGCACATTCAATCAATTAATCAGTCAGAGTTTTTGAATAGAGTGCTAATCATCCCTAAGGTCTTGAGCCGCTCCTGAACTCAGCGAGGGATGTTGATGTCGGAGGTGGATGATGAGGTCGTTCCAGGCATTGGCTACGAGGTGGAAGAAGGAACGACCTCCTGTTCGGGTGCGATGGATTGGTGGGATGGTGGTGAGGACCAGGGCGGCAGACCGCAGGTGTCTGGTGGGCCGGTGGAATGTCAGACGGGTGTTCGTGTATTCTGGTCCGGTGTTGTGGAGAGCTCTGTAGGAGTGCGTGAGCAGCTTGACGTGGCATCTCCTCTTGATGAGGAGCCAATGCAGGCTACAGAAGTGGCGGGTGATGTGGGCCCATTTGGGCAGGTCCTTTTCTTTGACTTCAGCACACATGATAATTATGCATCTAATCTAGGGGCCCAGTATTTTGTGGATCGTGAACTAGAGGGGAGCTCTATGGCCCAGAAGGTACAATGCTTATACACTCCTCAATCAAGTGTGACTGACTACCATCAGTTCAAAAGGGACTAACAGTGGTAGCAGCAATGTAATCATATGGCGGGAAGGGCTTTTTACCTCTTACATGCACAAGAAGAGTTTCCAACTTGCTCACCTCATTGAAACTGGTCTGCTTGTTTGGACTGGTCTGCTAGCATTCTGTCTGCAAGCCCTTTTGCTGTATCCAGTTGTGTGCCGATGTCACATGTGTGTATACACAGTTTGTGTGTAGCAGAGTGGGTAAGGAGTGTGTGTGTATCCTGGTTGACTGTGGACATCAAGGAGTCATGCTTGGGTTTCCTCTGTGACAATTGTTTACAAAAGATTAGGGTAGCCTGCCTGGCAAGGAATGTCTACTTCAGGGCTACTTCCACACATCCCGGAAGCCTCAGTGATAAGCCACACTCTAGAGGGGACAGGAGACAGTAGTTCCCTGAGAAGTGCAGATAGTCTCTGCCCGCGTCCTGTCCTTTGGTTCCTACTGACACCTCCATCAGGTTCATTGATAAAGAGTGTGAAGGATTCGCCATCAGTTGTGTATTGAGTTTCTGTGAGCCATAGACACTCAGCGCCATCCCTACTTCCTGTTGACACTCGAAGACAAATCCTGTGGCTGGTCTGTCTGGAATGAATAAGCAAAAACGCACAGCTGCCTGAAACCAGTATCAGGAATGTGCCTGTAGAATTCACTGTCTCTGCCCAGAAATACAGCATCAGAATGGGGCCAAAACCATGAGCCAATAGTCCAAGCTTTCTCGTTGGCCGGTGCCCTGGCAACACCCCTAACAAGCATTGGCATAGCCAATAGGTCTCGCTTTTGGGACCTTATAAGTATTTAGTTATGCAGCACAACATCCTTGGTGCAACAACATTAACTGTTGCTTGGTTAAACACTTATAAGGTCCCAAAGGCTAGACCTATTGGCTATGCCAATGCTTTTTTTTTTTTTTTTTTAAGGGACATGCAGTGCTATCAGGCTCCGGCTGCCACTTAAAGGTAGAGAGAGAGGGGTGTATATATATATATATATAGAGAGAGAGAGAGGTGTGTATAGAGAGAGAGAGAGAGGTGTGTAGAGAGAGAGAGAGGTGTGTAGAGAGAGAGAAAGAGGTGTGTAGAGAGAGGTGGGTAGAGAGAGATGTGTAGAGAGAGGGGTAGAGAGAGTGGGGTAGAGAGAGTGGTGTAGAGAGAGGGGTGTAGAGAGGTAGAGAGAGGTAGAGAGGTAGAGAGAGAGGTAGAGAGAGGTAGAGAGGTAGAGAGAGAGAGGTAGAGAGAGGTAGAGAGAGAGGTAGAGAGCCAATAGGTCTTGACTTTGGGACCTTATAAGTATTTAGTTATGCAGCACAATATCCTTACTGCAACAACATTAACTGTTGCATGGCTAAACACTTATAAGGTCCCAAAGGTGAGACCTACTGGCTATGCCAATGCTTGTTTATAATGTGGTGGCACCTTGTAAGCGAGATCCAATAAGAGTGGTTGTTCAATGCAACGCCTCCGACATGAACTCCGGTCAATTCTGTGATGACTGTCGGAAGATGAGCCACGCAACAATCAATTGAGCCACCTGCAGCACCCAGTGCTCGACATGGACGTCATTTAGGGGCCACTAGGGGTCACTACTGCACCCTTACCAATCCCCTTGTGACCCCTAGCGTCAGCAGTGGCAAAATCAGTGGCAGGAACAGAAGCAGCTCGTCCTTATGGATGTGAGTGAGGGCTTCACTCACCTCGTTTTATTTGTCAATTTCTTATTATATTAGTAGTGAATAACATTACATTATTTGCAAATAGCGGGAATATGACTTTCTCTGGCAGCTGAGGCAAGTAAAAAAAAATGCTTTAAAATGAATGTATGTTGTGTGCGTGCTTGCCGTTTGAGTGTGTTTATGTAAGACAGTGTGTGAATGTGTGTGCATGTGTAGGCAGAGTGTGTGTGTACGTGTGAATGTGAGTGTATGTACAAGCATATGTATGTGTGAGTGAAAGTGAAGGTCAAGGGGCATGTGAAGTACCTTCTGCTACCTCTGGCGTTTTGGTGAATTGACGTCCAACGTGGTGGATGCCTGCTGATGACAGGGAGAGCATCATGGTACCCCAAATTTTGGGGGTCACTTCCCTTTGGATTGACGGCAGCTTGTAATCTTTACACACCCCTGGCTGATTTCTTCACTCTGGAGCTCCAACAGATTGCAAAACAATTTACCACTGTAGTAAGAGATTCCTCTTTGAGCACTGGAGTGTGCCCAAAATTCTAACACGGGCTTCCCTTTTCAGATTGTCAATGGATTTAGTTTGCTGTTCTATCTTAACCATGCCCACAACTGCACAGGGCAAACAGGGTTTTATCTGACAAGACAAACTTCTCTCAGAGATGTTCAGGGTTCAGCCATGTTTGCTTTGTGACCCATTTGGAGCTTGTTTGTGCGATAGGTTGCAAGCTTTGATGATGTCATAGCTGGTGAGCTGGTGCAATCAAAACCAGGCTACTCGATGGCAAAATACAGAGCTTCCTGCCAGTGTATCTTTAAAATGTTCGATGGAAAAGTGTTATTGCCCACTTCTGGACAATCTTTGAATTCAAGAATTTTCCCAGTGCCTCCACAACCTGGCTACGTGTTTGAGCCCAACTAGACAGCAGAAACATGCCGGCAGAAACATTAACTCTATCAATGCCCCACTAATGGAGCAAGCTGGCAGCCACTTTAGCCCTGAACCCCTCATTTTCAACAAGGGTGGCAGAACATGAACATGCAACGCAGATCTTGGGACCAAACCCCTCAAATAACAAGTGTCATCCTAAAACCCACCGCATTGGCATCATGCACATCAATAGAAGGCTTCTATCTAATGCGGACCAAGCAGATAGACCACCCTCCACAATGCCCCTGCATCTGCCAACACTGAGACATGCTCCAACCAAACATTGGTGAAGACACTATTTCCATCTGCACTCAGTCCGATTACCTAAGTAGTGCTGTGAAGAGGCATTTTCGGGCACCAGGCTACAATTGAATAAATACTGATAAAGCACCAATGCACCAAATCAGTGATGCAGAGATCTAAAGAAAATGTACTCAGTAACCCGAAGTGTACTGCTGGAGGTCAAAAAATCAGGTTTGGCTAAATGACTCTAGGTGGCAATGTGCCCAAAAACGCGACCAACTGTGTACCCACCCCAAATTGTGTGGTGGGTGCCTTTTATCATTGCACATGTAAATAACGTTTTCACCAAAGTGCTCTCCATCCATTAATGGAATCTTTCACACCTATTTGCATGCATGAAAGAGGCGCAGACGAGCGGCTGTTTACAAGGAGTGGGCAGGCAGATCATGAGAGGCCGCAGGTGCGTTTTAAGAGGAGTTATGACATGAGAAAAATATGAAAGACTGATGTGGAGAGGAAGACAAAAGGGTTTCTGAAGGCTGGAGGAGAGAAAGGAAAATATTCACAAGCAGCACAGGCAAGAGTTGGCAGGAAAAGTTGTGACAGAAGTCCAGGAGATGAGTGGGTTGTTGGAGAGAGAAAGTAATATTTTTTATAGAGCACCTTGGACTGCAACACAAAAAATACGGGGGTGGAGTAGAGGGAAAGGTGGAGAAACAGAAGTGGGGGAGAAAAAGGAGAGACAACAGGGAGAGACAAAAAGAAGGGGGGCAGAAACAGCAAGCGGGAGAAGGAGAGAGAAAAACAAGATGGACAGATGCACCTATTACCTTAGTGAGGTAATAGCGGGGAAGAGCAACAGTATAGGATGAGAGAAACCAGCAGTGAAAGAGACACAAGGTGAGAGGGAGAAGCAGTAGGTGGAGAGAAGTACGGGGAATGGTAGGAAAGAGAAAACAAGAGCTGACGCCGTGGGGGAAGAAACGCAAGAGAAGCCTGGGAGTTGTGTGCGAAAGTGAAAGTGATCGCAATCGCGATGCACTTAATGAGGCCAGCAGAGTGACGAGATCTGTGGTGGGGGAGGGGAAGGGAATTGAAGCGCGGAGAGAGGCACGCAAAGCGCGCGCCCGTGCACATGCACTCAAGCTTTAGGCCGGTCATGGCAGCATCTGGTAGCACTTTTTTTTACCCCTTTACTAAAGGTCGAGCAAGCGGCGCATGCGCTGCTCTAGGCTCGACCTAAAAATTGTTAAAGGAAATTCTCTGATCCAAGTCTGGTGTCGCTGACTGTCAGGTTTCTAGACAGGAGAGTGGACTTCACCTTGAGTCCAAGCATCCTTGTCCTGAAAATGTGCCCTGAGAAGAAGGAGCCTGCCACCAGGGCTGGGGAAGTGCAATAGTAGAGGTGCTTCTGCAGGAAGAGGATGCCCAGAGGAGAGCCTGGCTCAGCTGTCTGGAAGAAGAGGAGCTGCCCAGAGGAGTTCAGCGGGATTGCCATTATGGATTGCCCTATCCCTAGAATGGGGTGATTTACCCGTAAGTCTACGGATCCCATATAGCACCCGAAATGTGTCATGTGGAAAGGACTGAAACTGCAGCACTGGTTTCCACTCTGTTGCCAAGACTACGCAAGGCGGTAGCAAAGTGCGGCCTTGGGACCTTTGCCTTGTAAACGAATGCTGACTGACTCACCAGCACAGTAGGGTCTCCGAGCTGAAACCCCAATCAGAGTAGTGATGCAAGGAAGGCATTGGCCAGCAAAGCAGTCCCTCGAGGTCATTCAGAAAAATAGTTAGTCTCTGCCTTTTTAAAATAGCTCATGATAGCTTCTGATCCAATTAATTATTAAATTAATGTATTTATTTGTTTATGTCTGCATTTATGTATGTATGTATGTATGTATGCATGTATGTATGTAGTGTTTGATGCCAACCATCCTTCTTTGTGGCTGAACGTGCCATCGATTTGACTCGTACAGAAATGTCCCAGCATGCACTCTGCTGCTACCGAAGCTCTGCTGATACCTCCTGGAACAGTTTTATGTACTCAAGACTTTGAACTGATCTATCTATCACAAGTGCAGTTCATCCTCTCCCAGGTGTCTGGAAGCCTGAGGCTGGTCTAGAGTTTAACTGCTTTGGCGGCTTTTGAACTTCAGGGCTGCAATTAAGCCACAGACATGCAGGTGTCCCGGCTGCTAACAGCAGGAGTGGCTGGAGCGCCATGGCGTGTCCGTTCCAGCTCCGGTCATCCCAGAGCCGGGCAGGGTCATTCAGAATAGCCCCGGATGTTTCCCACTGACCTCTACAGGAGGGGTCAAAGACCTCCAAATGCTTATAAGTAAAGAATAGGAGGTTTGAGTAGAGCTACTCGGTCCATTCCTGGGCTCCATTCTCGATTCTCTGCATACATGCTGTGTGATCTTGTACAAATTAAATGTGATTTTCCTTTTCTAATGGTTATTTGCTTGCAAAGTTTCCTAGAAACCCTCAGATGAATCGATGATTGAGGTGAAATGGCATACAAATAACAGGAAAACGGGAGGGCAGTAATCACGGTGCTCACTGCCCTTGGCTCTGACTTAAATAGGGCCTGTTCTTAAAGGGGCTATCGGCTGAATGATGTCACAATAGAAGTCAAAACCACAGCTGACGTAACCAAACAAACATCATAGAATGTCTGTTGTTGGTGATTGTTATAGATGCAGGACTGCGCAAAGAGACCAATCATTTTTTTGCTCTAATCAAAATGACCCCTTAAAACCATTCGCTATATACCAAACATGGTAAATGGAACCCAGTGAAAATAAAATGTTACTAGGATTTCTGTATCACACTTCTCCCAAACGGTTCTGGTATTTGTATCTGCTGGTTGTGGTCGTGTTTGGATATATCATCACACAACTACCACAACAACAAAAAATAAACAATTCTCCAACACTGTTGTTATTTGCAGTCTATTTGATTCGTTTTACAAGGGGGGATGTTGGCAAGAGATGAATAAAATGTCGTTTCCGGTGCCACAATATTCGAGCACAGGGTGAGAAGGGGTAAAAGGACCCGTAGGTGAGGGGACGAAGCACATGCAAACAATGAAAGGGGGAAAGATAATCCCGCCCGCCCCCCAAATGAAAACTAATTTAAAACAAAGCAGTGTGATTGAGAGGACACCTTGTAATTACAGAAGCAATTAATAATACGTATGCAGTGCAAGATGGTCACGTGGTGAGTCCTTGATCTGCCTCCTGGTCGACGCTATCACCAAGTACACGTCCAATAGGAAGGCAGCCTCGCCACTGCAGTCAAGAGCAGTCCAGATATTACGCATAAAATTGCAATTTTCAGGCTCCAGGGATTCCACTCCGCCCACAAATCGTGGAATGCACTGTTAATGGGAAAACTCCTCTTGCAACACCTTGGTGTGGAACAGTTGTAAATATTGCATTTGCAGCAACACAAATGGCCCAAGCGCTGGCCTGCTGGGGGACCTTAAGTTGGGGCGGGTCCCTTTGGGTCTCAGAGACAGCAGTAATTGAAATGCACAATAGGAAAAAAGCTCTTGTGTTTGATTTAATGGACTATAAAGTTGCTCCATCGGTAACATGAATCTAGGCAACAAATAGGAGACTCAAGACCTCTGCCTTGCATACTAGTTCACTTATGGGATTGTCATCAGGGTGGAGGGCAGGAATATTTTTTAAGTTCATGTTTTAAAACCATCACTTTTAATAGATTTCTCTCAATGGGTGACATATTCTGATGCATTATAGGGAAACACTTCCCCGTGTTAAACAAATGCACGATTTTGAATTTGAAGAGATTTTCAGATTTTTACATGATGCTTGTTGCATGATATCCATATCAAATATTTTCAAGGCTTGGCTCGTCCACCGGCTCTTAGAGCCAAGCCAGAACCTCGGCTTAGCTCAGGCTCGGCTCTTCTACTTTGTTGGCTCTACCACCTTTAGCAGTTCCTGCACATTCATTGGTGCCAGCACCATGCCAAATGCACATATGGCGTGAGAGTAGCTTTACTTGTGCAAGAGAAGCCTTGTATAGATCCTGATAACAGGGATATTCAAGCCGAGAGCAGTTTTCTCCCTCTGCTCCATTTACCCAATGCCTTCATTTTCCCTGAAAAGGCACAGAATAGAGATATATAGGGGCTTATTTATGAGCCCTTGCATCACCTTTGCGCCGCCAGTGCGTCACTTTTTATGACGCACCAGCGTCGTAAAAAGTGAGCCTTGTTGCACCATATTTACAAAGTGACACATCTACATAGATGGATCACTTTGTAAACCCCTGCGTCACATTATACTTGCGCCAGGTATAATGTATGCGTGGGGGCGTTCTGACGCAAGAAAGGGTCGTAGAAGTGACGCAGTGAAATCTATAAGATTTCACTGCGCCACTTCTAGGACGCAAATGCGTCAATATATCTTACACCTGCCATGATGCCTGCAGGCGTAAGACTGACGCAGGCATATTTCACATGGCACTTGCCCATGTGAAATGACCCATTGCTGGAGTTGCGTCACTTTTGTGACACACTCCAGCAATGCGTCACTTTTGCGCCTACAGATACGTCAGAAATACTGACGTATCTGTAACTCCTTGCGACATGATGCATCATACTGTAAATATGATGCATCATTGGTGTCGCAAGGAGGGCGCAATGAAAAGTGACGCATCACTGTTTTCTCGCAGCGATGCGTCACTTTTCATAAATGAGGGCCTTATTTATGAGGCCTTGCGACAGTTTTGCGCTTCCGTTGCGTCACTTTTTGTGACGCATCGGCAGCGTAAAACATGCCTCCTGTTGGGCCCTATTTACAAAGTGACGCATCTAAGCAGATGCTTCACTTTGTAAACCCCTCCGGTACATTATACCTGCGTCAGGTATAATGTATGCAGGGTGGGCGTTCCCACGTAAGTAAGCCTCGTAGAAGTGACGCAGTGAAATCTACGAGATTTCACTGTGCCACTTCTAGGGTGCAAATGCGTCAATATCTTAAGCCTGCCACACAGCAGGCGTAAGACTGACGCACGCCCTTTCACATGGGGCTTACCCCACGTGAAAGGACACATTGCTGGAGTTGCGTCACTTTTGTGACACACTCCAGCAATGCATCACTTTTGCGCCTACAGATACGTCAGAAATACTGACGTATCTGTAACTCCTGGCGACATGATGCGTCATACAGTAAATATGATGCATCCATCATGTCGCAAGGAGGGCGCACTGAGAAGTGATGCATCGCTGCTTTCCCGCAGCAATGCGTCACTTCTCATAAATGAGGCCCATACTGTCTCCCAGGCAGCATTTAGATTTACTGATTACCCAGTTGCACACATTTACTTGTCTTTCAGATAGCAGGCACCATAGCGAGAAGAATTGTTCTTTAGCTGACTGGCTCTTCCTTGCCTTCACAGTACAGGAGATCCCCACCCTACCCTCAGGGACCAGAACCTCAGGCTCAGCATTAACCATTCAGAAAGGGTTTTTTTTAAAACAAAAAGTAGGGGCACTGTATTTGTAAATATAAAAAAAAATGGTGAAAGTCGCTGCCAATAGATCCTGCCCACTTTAACCACTCCTTGATAATAGATTACTGCTGCTGTACTCTGCTTCAGACGAGCTTGATGCTCTGCCTGAAACTTGTGCCCATTACCTTCGCCTCACCTCAGTCATTCAGCCCATACCCTAGCTCCTTTCTTTTGAGAGGCAAGAGGAGGGATGGACGGTGTGAGGGAGAAGGAAGTGGGAGCAAGAACTAGAAGTTGTGGAATGAACCTAAAACAGTGAACAGGCTCCTACGAATAAAAATGAATAAATGATCAATGCTGTTTGCCAGGTCAGGTCAGAGTGCCCTGGGCCTGGGCCCATCTTGCCAATGCCAAAACCAGGCCTTGTATGTGACCGTGCACACACATGCAATCTTATTAATTTACGGCAAGAACAGATGGATAACCACGGCTACTTTTGGAAACCGTTCAACGTTTGCAAAATTGCACAAAAGTTGGCATGTTATTTGACTCAGTCTGAATACATAGGTTGAACATTGTCTGGCTGCAAAAGTTATGCAACGCGGTTATGGCATGTATAGCCTACACATATCACGAATGGTCACTTTCCACCGATATCCATCCAGTCTTTTACATTTTTCAGTGCTCATAACTTAAGTACATACTTAAACTAACATTTAAATGCACGTTTTATATTGAATTTTTATGCATGTTTTAAACACACATTTTTTAAAAAACATACTTAACACGTAGCTCGAATGCACAATTTGCTTATGCACCTAAGGAGCACCAAGCAGTGTGGTGGAGGAGGAAATATGAGAGACTGGCACGCAGAGATCAGCTGGCAGTGATAATTTATTCTGCACGTCCCACACTATGTTTCATTGTTGGACCTAGCACTTTTTGCAGGGTTATCCTCAAACTTTTTGCATTGCTTTGTGCCAAGGGGGCATACCACGAGTGGAGCATAGGCGTTCCCATGCAACCACCCAAGGTTTCTGACGCAAAACTCAATTTACTAAACAAAGTAGACTGGGTTTAGCATCAGAAAACAGCGCCCATTTGAAGTAGGTGCAAGGAAGGAGAAATGCTTTAATTTCTCCTTCCTTTTCCGACTTGGCATGTGTGCTGCACTGTACAGCACGCATACACAGAGGGAAAAGGTTTGAAGTGAGTCTCAGCATAGTATTTTGTACTGGAAGGGTACCCTTCCATTACAAAGACTATGCAAGACTCACGGAGACACTCTTGCACCCTGGCACAAAGGTGTCTCTGTGGCGCACAGAACCTCAGCACCGGCGCTAGGGAGAGAGGAGGAGAGTGCCTTATATTAATTAAATTTGGCACTCTCCTTCTCTCTCCTTTTCACACAGCACAGCACAATATTTACGGCTGCTGCACTGAGCTGTGTGAAAATGTAGTAAATCTCCCCCTTTGTGCTTTTCAGACTGACCCCCAATCCACATCTGGTCCTGGATGACAGCTACACTTTGTGCATACTTTCCAGACAGCCATCACACAGGAAGGGCTGGGTATGACAGGGATTACATCTACATTCATCTGCATACTCATGTTGATCCAGCTTAAAAGCGTATTATTCTTTACACAACATATACACTTGATATGAGAAAGATATAAATGTAAAGTGAATGTATACCTTGTATTCCTGAAGCCGTCCCACAAGTTCACGGGCGGCTCCATTCTTTTTTGGGCATTCATTCACAGGGGTCCACAATGCCCCAGAGGGCTCTGGACATGGTGCAATGTTGGCCTGATAATTTCCGAAAGGCTGCCTTATTCAGCAGCCACTTTGTGTGTTCACAGCCAGCGACTTTGTGCTGATGCGTGCGGGGGCCCCAGCGAGGCCTCCCCTCAGAAGAAGCCGTGTGTGCCTCCGATGTTGTCACATACCTTGGGGGGTCACCTGTTTGCTGGCGGTGGTAGCAGGACCGAGGAAAATCCTTGATCGAGGTCCCATTCTTGTGGATTCTATAAATGATGGTATTAAAGGTTAATAGGCATGCAGGTGCTGCTATGCCCTACGCTTGGTGCCTAAATTACCCCATAACCATTAGTAGGAGTGATGGTGCGCTGCACACTATGTGTTTATGATATTTGGTGGTTTGTGTGTTGTATTCATTAAACGCTGCATTACATGCTCTAAGTGTTATTGTATGTCTTTTTATACCTTGCACTGTTCAGGAAAAGGAGTACTATATAGTGTGACTGCATAGTATGCACAGTAATAGTGGTTTAATGACATGCCAACATATAAGCCTTTCTCTTATTGCACTCATTGTGATGTTTGACAATTCCCTAGTTGGCCATATAATTATTGGTTCATGTTGTTGTGGTCTTATGTTATGTATAATATACAAGATATTTTCATATAATCCTGTGTGGAGTTTCTTGTGTGTGTTGGGAAAATGCTTCACACTTTGCCTCTGATGTTAAGCCTGACTGCTCTGCACCAAGCTACCAGAGGGTGATCACAGGTTATCTTTGGTGTGTAACTTACTTGCCTTGACTAGAGTGGTGGGTTCTTCATAGTTTAGGTGCATACCCAAGCCAACCAGAAACCCCATTTCTAACATTCATTGTTTCTATGATTTTTTTTTTTGTCAAACCGTTTTTATTGCAGGACCAAATGTATAATTCAACCATCAGGGCACATATTTGTAATGCGGGTTTCCCGCCTTCCCTTCGACCAGTATGTCGCGCGACGTACACAGCCGTACTGCTCACATCCCGGAGGCCGGGCGGCATCACTCATTCGTATGGTACAGTGAAACAATACTAGAGAGGACAAACTGCCGGCGGGGAAACCCGCTGCCCGCTTTTGAATGTTGCTCTCTCGCGCCCCCTAGAATGTGTGGGCTAGTGTCTTACTACCATTGAGCCTGAACCTTACCAGTCTATTCCCCACCCTCCCCCTCCCCAGTGCCCCCCCCCCCCCATTGCGCCCAGTTAGGAACTATCCCCGTGTGCAGTAGGCAACAGGAGAAATTCAGTAATCCCTACTCGTGTGTGCTTGGCAGGATGGCCGGTGACACCGCTCCATCTGTCGCGTCAGGGGCCTCGTCCTCCTCCCCGCTGGTCAGGCTATCCCGCAGGGCCTGCACTAATAGTTCCCACTCCATTGCCGCCGCCTGTGCCCTGTCATTCGGTCTGCGGTGAGCCAGCTGGTACCTGAGTGTGCTCTCGCTAGCCGCCCACTTGAGGAACTCGTTCAGCCAGCGTCGGTGTGTGGGGCCCACCCTCGATTTCCACCCCTTCGTCACCTCCCTCTTTGCAAGGACAAGGCCCATGTCTATAAACTTACTGGATATTTTATTCTTGGGCGTGTGCGGGAACCAGTGGAGTATGCAAACAGCCGCGTCGTATTGTAATGCTCTGTCCGCTACGTCATTCAACGTGCTGCCGACCCCCTCCCAGTACTCCTGCAGGTTTGGGCAGGTCCGCAGCATATGAATCAGGTCTGCTCCCACCCTGTTACATCTAGGGCACGCAGCTTCCGCAGCCCCGAAGTATTTCCTGATTTTGTCGGGGGTGAGGTATGCTCTGTGGAGCACGTAGAAGTGAATTAATTGAAATCTCGCATTTCTCGTGCTTTTAATGGCTCTGCGCACCAATTGCGCCCAGGCGGTGTCAGGGATGTCCACCTGTAGGTCCAGCTCCCACTTGTTTTTTAGCGCAGTCAGGGGCTGAGTGGCCTCCCTCACCATCCGCGAGTAAAGGCATGTCACTGCTTTAAAGGTGCCGGCTGACAATTCATTGTTTCTATGATGATAGAGGCAAGAGAAATAGACAGGGATTTACTTGGCTCTTAGAGGGAGACTGTAGGAGAGTAGGGTCTGCAATCCTATGATCACCCAGATTTTTTGCTTTTGCTTCATTGGTTTACGACTTTCTCCGGCTGTGGGCCTGCCAATCAGACCCACAGCCTAGCTGTTCTCTCTCGAAATTAACACACATGTACATTAGGTGCATCCACTACTTGGAACTGGGCCGCCTTGTCAGTCCCTGTCTCAGCATACCACAGGTATCCAGGGCATCGGTGTACCCAGGGCCTACCAGGGGCTGAAGCATGTATTATGCCACCCCTGGAATGGCCGCCCAAATCTGACACAACTGGCTGCACGACAGCTGGGGCCACGTGGTGTAATCACCCGTTGCTGTAGGTGTAGTATTCCTACACCTAAACCCTAAAATGGACACATGGATTCCTATCAGTCACTCCTATAGCAGGCCTTATCAATCCTGAAGGCAGAGTGCAGGGAATCATGTGGGACGGTGCTCTGGCGCGAGCTGAGCCCGTCGACGGCTTGCGGAACCAAGTCCTAATAGCCGTTCCATGGTGACGCGGGCCAACTACTTTTAATGCATTATAATCCTTGCGGTTATTTGCTAACTTTGGCATCGCATCACCTATACATGTCGAGTAAGGTGTCATACGAATGGGAATACGAACCCCTCGCCAGTCCTGGTGACGGGGTTAGCATTCCCCCCTTTTAGAGGGACACGACATGGAAGTAACCTTGAACCCCGGTTAAAGTTGACTCAAGCCTCAGCATCACAAAATGGATGCTGCCACCAGACAAGTCTGACCTCCTGCTGCTGGGGGACCTTCCAGCAAGGGGAGCTTGGACAAAGGGTTTCCTGTCGAGGGCGGTGTTAGCACCGTCCCAGACAGGGTTTGTGTATCCCAGGTAGGCAGGGCTGAAAGGAAGGTGATTGCAAGTGGCACCCCGGTGCTCACTGTGCATAGCCCGGCTCAAACCAGTTTCAGGGGCACACCAGCCCCTGAGCTGGCGCGAAGCCGGACAAAGGTTAGGGGTGTAACCACCCCCCTCCTGGCTCCACCCATAGGTAGAACCTAGTCACGGGCCAGCCCCTTTTCTTAGAATAAAGGTAGGAGCGAGTCCCCTTCCCAAATTGGATAATCAGATAATCGGATAACTCCGAATCACGAACTACTTTCCACGAAAGGAACTCTTGACTATTTCTGAAGACTCTCCCTTGTGGCTAAGGAGTAGCCACCCTGCACCAGCAGGCACCATCTAAGCGCTTGCGGTTTGCTGTAAGTCTCTCCTACGGATCAAGACTGCCCAGCTCGACGAGACCCGAGTACCCTGCCATCTCTGACCTTTTACCTACCTCATCGGCCCAGCTGAGAGTCGTAGGTGTGACGAGACCTGCGGGACCGGCTATCTTCAGAACCTGCACGACGCTTATCTAGCACGCCCACCGAGGGACCCTCGAGTGAGTGCACCTAGGGTTTGAGAAGCCCTAACCCTGAGCAGCTCCAGCATCGAAGTCTGCCTCCCCAGCATCCCCGAGATCTGCGTGGGGGCCCTTCCGCTCCTTGTTGTTCACCGCGTTGTTCGACCACTTGCCGACCGGCTTGTAGCCCTCTTCACGACGCACCACGATTGTTTCATCACTAGTCTGGTTGCTCCAGACTGGCTCTTGCTCCCCTTCAACAGAGGAGTACCACGGACCCTCCTGGTCCACTCCCGACGCCATCTTGACTCCCCCGCTTGGGTTGCCACTGCCAAGATCCGCTGCCCCGGCCTGGGCCCAGTATCATCGACAGCAGACACCTTCGTGGGACAGCTCGCCCTCCATCCTGGTCGCCGCCGCGCCTCCTGGTCCGAGGAACAGCCGAGTCCGACGTCACCCACTCACCTGGTCGAGGTGACTTCAGCCGGTACCCTCCTGGTACCCACACGATCGCTGGCTAGCGGTTGAGAACTGAGTCCCCTCTGCTTTCAGGTTTCCTTCATCACCGATCCAGGCTTGGATCGCTCCGAACATCGTCACTGGTCGCCTGCCAGCAACTTCTTCTTTCAGGCTCCTGAGACTACACGAGGACTCCCGACATCTTGCGGAACTTCACGCAGCCGCAGCCTCCGGGCTAGGTAACTCGAGCATCTCGGTGCTCCATCGCAGGTTCGCTCTACAAGTGTCCAGTTCCTTTTTCGTTTAGTCCCACTGATCGGATCACTCCGGAATCAGTACCTCCAGACTCTAACCATTCGCATTTCACTGTTAGTGTAGATGGTTTCTCGTGCCCCTCGGGCATTTGTGTAAATTGTGCAACTGAAGTATTTTCCTAAGAGTTTTGTAGTGTGCTTAGCTCCCTGACTCATAAAGAGCCAGGGTAGTCTTGTTATAAATAAATATCCTTTTATTTTCATAACAACTTGTGTGGTGTCCTTTCACTTGGTGTTCAAGGGGTATATGTGATGGTAAACAGCTGGCTTAACACGCCCTCTAGAGTTTAGCCTAAAGACTGCTCGTATCCACGCTACTAGGATAGCTGGTCTAAAAGGTTGACCTACAACCAATCATCAATAAGGGTCGTTTGGAATGATACACAGTGATCACTAGAATAGTGAGCACTACATATCAGGCCAACTTCTCACATTGGTGGCAGCGGTGGGATTTGAGCTTGCTGTTGTTTTACCACACACGTATCCTAAGAATATCGCAGTGAAAGATCACATAAGTACCCAGGTACATATAACTTAACTTAGAATACTCCGAGTTCTACTGAACCGGCTGTTGTAGTGTAACAGGGCTTAGCACACCCTGACTACAACTCTTAGCAAGGGATCAGTAGGTAAACCCATAGTGTAGGTAGGTGCAACACTTACACCTCACTAGAAAAGCATGTCGGTCCACGGAGAGTCTGCAGGGACTCCCTTAGTGGTCAGTGACCCTCCACAGGTCGTGTCACGATATGCAACTCTTAGCTTCAAGGAGATGCGACAACTGTGTGCCTCCAGGAAGCTAAACCAGGGTTCTAACCCTACCATCGCAATACTGATAGGTCTCTTAGAGGCGTACGATGCTAGGAGGTCCTCTAACCCAGGTCCCCCCAGTGCAGATGGGAACATGCCTCCCTTAGAGGGAACCCTCGGTGACCCAGACCTCGACCTCCACACAGAGGAGGAGGACGAGGACGAGTTATCGGGAGACGAGGCAGACAAAGGTCCAGTGGTAGTCGGCAGGCTTACAAGGACCAACTTAAGCAGGCATGAGAATGGAACTGGGGGAGCCCCGGGCCCACGCTCAAGCAGGCTTAACCTTGGGAACGGACGAGCTAGGTCTCTCTCCAGAGGCTCTGGCAGATCGGTTCATACACATGTCTCTCAGGCACCTTCTCAGAGAGGAATGACTTCCCCTCAGAGGAGGGAGCATGAAGCGAAGATGCGGGAGGTCAATCTGAGGATCGAGCGGGAAGAACTTGCCCTCGCCAAAGAAAGACTTGCCTTGGCCCGAGAGCAGAAATTAAGTGGGTTAGATCCCGCTGGTGGCAGCATTCTCAATAGAGAGAAAGACAGGGGTATAGACACTAGACACCTGAGTAAAATAGTGCCCCCCTTTAAACAAGGGGACGACATCCACAAGTGGATAACTGCCTTGGAGAGGGCCTGCACTGTCCAGTGCGTCCCCCCAAGTCAGTGGGCAGCTATACTGTGGCTTTCCTTTGAAGGTAAAGGAAGGGACAAGCTCCTCACTACAAGAGCTGAGGATGCTAACAACTACCAAGTCCTGAAGAACACACTGATTGATGGGTTCGGCTTAACCACGGAACAGTACCGGGTGCTGTTCCGGGACACCCAGAAAATTCAGTCTCAGGATTGGGCTGACTTTGTCGATTGTGCCACTAAGGCTTTGGAAGGCTGGTTGCTGGGTAGCAAGGTTACTGATTACACAGGATTGTACAATCTTATCATGCGAGAACAGATTTTAAACAACTGTCAGAACCAATTGTTGCATCAGCACCTTGTCGACTCGGATCTGACCTCTCCCCAAGAATTGGGAAAGAAGGCAGACAGATGGGTCAGAACAAGGGTCAAGCAGAACCAGAATCAGAACCAGGGTGGTCAGAAGAAAGCAGACCAAAAGGGTAACAAGAACGAACAAAATGACCAGAAGTCTTCGACAGGTCCCCAACAAACCAAAGAGGGTGGGGGTCAGGCTTCACAGAAGAAGAAGACTCAAGAAGGCCAGACAAAAAGGTGGTGCCAATACTGTAAAAGTAAGACTCACTGGTTTAGTGAGTGCACCAAGAAAGGAGGGCAAACTCCTACCACTGCAGCCCCTAAGGCACCTGCGCCCCCTAGTACAGTCAGCAGTGGTAGTGCGCCTCCCAAGGCATTAGTTGGGTTAACCTTGGGAACCGAGGGGAGTGACGACTTAGTCGGCACGCTCACTCAGGCCGTCCTTGTCTGTACAGGGGATATGGATATGTCCCCTGATGCCAGTCCCAATACTTTGGGCAAATACAGGCAGACACCTTTGATAAATGGAAGAGTGGCTCAGGCCTACAGGGACACGTGTGCCAGTGTCACCATGGTGACGCCTAACTTCGTGGACCCTGGACAGATCATGCTAGGTACCAGTTACCTAGTGACCAATGCCAGCAACGTCACTACCAATCACAGTATGGCAGTTGTTGATTTCTCCTGGGGAGGGGTAAGTGGCCCGAAAAAGGTTGTGGTTAGTTCAGACCTCCCCGTAGAATGTCTGTTGGGCAATGATTTGGAAACGTCACAATGGTCAGAAGTGGAGCAGAGGACTCACATGGAAATGTTAGGTTTGCCAGCACATGTCCTTGCTGTGACCAGGTCACAGGCCAAAAGATGCCCCACTGAACAGGTGCTGGATCCTGGAAGAACGGACCAGACACCTTCCAAGAAAAGGAGCAGTAAGGGTAAGGCTTCGCCTTCCCCCTTGCCCCAGGTCGTGGATCAAGTCTCCGAGGAGGCTGACCTTAAAGAACTGAGGGAAACTGAGCCGCAAGAGCTTGAACCTGGTCAGGTTGAGTTTCTGGGCTCAGGGGGACCCTCCAGGGAAGACCTGGGGAAGGCACAGTTAGACTGCCCCTCACTTGAACCCCTCAGACAGCAGGCCGCTGCTGAGGCTGCAGGGAACGCCACAGGTACCCACAAAGTGTACTGGGACGATGGACTCCTGTACTCTGAGGCAAGAGACCCCAAACCTGGTGCGACCAGGAGGCTGGTCATCCCCTTGTCTCTGAGAGGTTTCCTTCTCACCTTGGCCCACGAGATTCCCCTTGCAGGTCACTTAGGCCAGAATAAGACTTGGGACAGAATTGTTCCACACTTTCACTGGCCCCACATGTCCGAAGATACGAAGGAGTTTTGCCGCTCCTGTGTCACTTGCCAAGCCAGTGGTAAGTCAGGTGGCACGACAAAGGCCCCCCTCATACCACTACCAGTGGTGGGGGTACCCTTTGAACGAGTGGGGATCGACATTGTCGGACCAATGGAACCCCAGACAGCATCAGGGCACAAGTTTATACTGGTGGTGGTGGACCACGCCACCAGGTATCCTGAAGCTATTCCCCTTAGGACCACTACGGCACCTGTGGTGGCACGGGCCCTACTTGGAGTGTTCTCCAGAGTGGGCTTCCCTAAGGAGGTCGTCTCAGACAGAGGTGCAAACTTCATGTCGGGATATCTGACTGCTATGTGGAAGGAATGTGGTGTCAACTACAAGTTCACCACACCCTATCACCCACAATGCAATGGGCTTGTTGAGAGATTCAACAGGACCCTAAAAGGGATGATTCACGGGCTACCTGAAAAGCTTCGGCGGAGATGGGATGTCCTGATACCCTGCCTCTTGTTCGCCTACAGAGAGGTCCCGCAGAAGGGGGTTGGCTACAGCCCTTTCGAGCTTCTGTTCGGACATCCTGTAAGGGGACCCCTTTGTTTGGTAAAGGAAGGATGGGAGAGACCTCTCCGAAAGCCGGCCTCAAACATTGTGGACTATGTGCTCGGTCTCCGCTCGCGGATGGCGGAGTACATGGAAAAGGCGTCTAAAAACCTGGAGGCGAGCCAAGAATTACAGAAAGCTTGGCACGACCAAAAGGCTGTCCTGACTGTGTACCAGCCTGGACAGAAGGTGTGGGTGCTGGAGCCAGTGGCCCCAGCAGCACTCAAAGACAAATGGTCTGGGCCCCACACGATCATTGAGCAAAAGGGAGAGGTCACCTACTTGGTAGACCTGGGAACTCCCCGGAGCCCCCACAGGGTGCTCCATGTAAACAGGCTCAAGGCATATGTCGACAGGGAGGGCATGGGCTTGCTCATGGCCACAGATGAGGGACAGGAGGAGGAGAGTGACCCTCTCCCAGACCTGCTCTCTCAGAACCCTGACGATGGATCAGTAGATGGTGTTGTCTTTTGTGGCAGCCTCTCTGGACATCAACAAGAGGATTGTAAACAGGTTCTTCAATCCTTTCGACATATGTTCTCTCTGACACCCAGTCAGACCAAGTGGTGTACCCACGAGGTCGACACTGGGGACAGTCTGCCCGTAAAGAGTAAAATCTATCGGCAACCTGATCATGTCAGAGACTGCATCAAGACAGAGGTGCAGAAAATGTTGGAGCTGGGAGTCATTGAACCCTCGGACAGCCCCTGGGCTAGTCCCGTAGTGCTCGTGCCGAAACCTCACACCCAGGGCGGTAAGAAAGAGATGAGGTTTTGCGTGGACTACAGAGGTCTCAATGCGGTCACTAAGACCGACGCCCACCCGATACCAAGAGCAGACGAACTTATCGACCGGTTGGCCTCGGCCAACTACTTAAGTACGTTTGACCTGACAGCTGGGTATTGGCAAATCAGGTTAGCTGAGGAGGCCAAGCCCAAAACAGCATTTTCTACCCCGGGTGGGCATTATCAGTTCGTGGTAATGCCCTTTGGTTTGAAAAATGCACCTGCCACCTTCCAAAGGCTGGTGAATCGAGTTCTCACTGGGTTGGACGACTTCTGTGCGGCGTATCTGGACGATATTGCTGTCTTTAGCTCCACCTGGGAGGATCACCTGGTCCACCTGAGGAAAGTGTTAGAGGCCCTGCAGAAGGCAGGCCTCACTATCAAGGCCACCAAGTGCCAGATAGGGCAGACACAGGTTGTATACCTGGGCCACCTTGTAGGTGGAGGCCAGGTTCAACCATTGGAGAGCAAAATACAGGCCATCCAGGACTGGGCTCCTCCAACCACCCAGACTCAGGTTCGAGCTTTCTTGGGCCTGACTGGTTATTACCGGAAATTTGTCAGAAATTATGGATCCATTGTGACCCCGCTAAACGACCTGACAAGTAAAAAGATGCCAAAAAAAGTTCAGTGGACAGCAAGCTGTCAGAAGGCATTCGATGACCTAAAGCAGGCCATGTGCACAGCACCTATCCTAAAGAGTCCAGACTACTCCAAACCATTCATTGTCCAAACAGACGCTTCGGAGCTGGGTGTGGGAGCTGTTCTATCGCAACTGAATTTTGATGGTCATGACCAGCCCATAGCTTTTATTAGCAGGAGGCTGACCCCCAGAGAGAAGAATTGGTCAGCTATCGAGAGGGAGGCCTTTGCTGTGGTTTGGGCCCTGAAGAAGTTGAGGCCATACTTGTTTGGCACTCACTTCAAGATTCAGACCGACCATAAGCCCCTCTTGTGGCTAAATCAAATGAAGGGTGAAAACCCCAAACTACTTAGGTGGTCCATTTCCCTACAGGGGATGGACTTCACAGTGGAGCATAGACCTGGCACTGATCATGGCAATGCAGATGGGCTCTCCAGGTATTTCCACTTAGAGCAAGAAGACTCACCTGGTCAAGGTTAGCTTATTGTCCCAAAGTTTGGGGGGGGGGTCATGTAGGAGAGTAGGGTCTGCAATCCTATGATCACCCAGATTTTTTGCTTTTGCTTCATTGGTTTACGACTTTCTCCGGCTGTGGGCCTGCCAATCAGACCCACAGCCTAGCTGTTCTCTCTCGAAATTAACACACATGTACATTAGGTGCATCCACTACTTGGAACTGGGCAGCCTTGTCAGTCCCTGTCTCAGCATACCACAGGTATCCAGGGCATCGGTGTACCCAGGGCCTACCAGGGGCTGAAGCATGTATTATGCCACCCCTGGAATGGCCGCCCAAATCTGACACAACTGGCTGCACGACAGCTGGGGCCACGTGGTGTAATCACCCGTTGCTGTAGGTGTAGTATTCCTACACCTAAACCCTAAAATGGACACATGGATTCCTATCAGTCACTCCTATAGCAGGCCTTATCAATCCTGAAGGCAGAGTGCAGGGAATCATGTGGGACGGTGCTCTGGCGCGAGCTGAGCCCGTCGACGGCTTGCGGAACCAAGTCCTAATAGCCGTTCCATGGTGACGCGGGCCAACTACTTTTAATGCATTATAATCCTTGCGGTTATTTGCTAACTTTGGCATCGCATCACCTATACATGTCGAGTAAGGTGTCATACGAATGGGAATACGAACCCCTCGCCAGTCCTGGTGACGGGGTTAGCATTCCCCCCTTTTAGAGGGACACGACATGGAAGTAACCTTGAACCCCGGTTAAAGTTGACTCAAGCCTCAGCATCACAAAATGGATGCTGCCACCAGACAAGTCTGACCTCCTGCTGCTGGGGGACCTTCCAGCAAGGGGAGCTTGGACAAAGGGTTTCCTGTCGAGGGCGGTGTTAGCACCGTCCCAGACAGGGTTTGTGTATCCCAGGTAGGCAGGGCTGAAAGGAAGGTGATTGCAAGTGGCACCCCGGTGCTCACTGTGCATAGCCCGGCTCAAACCAGTTTCAGGGGCACACCAGCCCCTGAGCTGGCGCGAAGCCGGACAAAGGTTAGGGGTGTAACCACCCCCCTCCTGGCTCCACCCATAGGTAGAACCTAGTCACGGGCCAGCCCCTTTTCTTAGAATAAAGGTAGGAGCGAGTCCCCTTCCCAAATTGGATAATCAGATAATCGGATAACTCCGAATCACGAACTACTTTCCACGAAAGGAACTCTTGACTATTTCTGAAGACTCTCCCTTGTGGCTAAGGAGTAGCCACCCTGCACCAGCAGGCACCATCTAAGCGCTTGCGGTTTGCTGTAAGTCTCTCCTACGGATCAAGACTGCCCAGCTCGACGAGACCCGAGTACCCTGCGATCTCTGACCTTTTACCTACCTCATCGGCCCAGCTGAGAGTCGTAGGTGTGACGAGACCTGCGGGACCGGCTATCTTCAGAACCTGCACGACGCTTATCTAGCACGCCCACCGAGGGACCCTCGAGTGAGTGCACCTAGGGTTTGAGAAGCCCTAACCCTGAGCAGCTCCAGCATCGAAGTCTGCCTCCCCAGCATCCCCGAGATCTGCGTGGGGGCCCTTCCGCTCCTTGTTGTTCACCGCGTTGTTCGACCACTTGCCGACCGGCTTGTGGCCCTCTTCACGACGCACCACGATTGTTTCATCACTAGTCTGGTTGCTCCAGACTGGCTCTTGCTCCCCTTCAACAGAGGAGTACCACGGACCCTCCTGGTCCACTCCCGACGCCATCTTGACTCCCCCGCTTGGGTTGCCACTGCCAAGATCCGCTGCCCCGGCCTGGGCCCAGCATCATCGACAGCAGACACCTTCGTGGGACAGCTCGTCCTCCATCCTGGTCGCCGCCGCGCCTCCTGGTCCGAGGAACAGCCGAGTCCGACGTCACCCACTCACCTGGTCGAGGTGACTTCAGCCGGTACCCTCCTGGTACCACACGATCGCTGGCTAGCGGTTGAGAACTGAGTCCCCTCTGCTTTCAGGTTTCCTTCATCACCGATCCAGGCTTGGATCGCTCCGAACATCGTCACTGGTCGCCTGCCAGCAACTTCTTCTTTCAGGCTCCTGAGACTACACGAGGACTCCCGACATCTTGCCGAACTTCACGCAGCCGCAGCCTCCGGGCTAGGTAACTCGAGCATCTCGGTGCTCCATCGCAGGTTCGCTCTACAAGTGTCCAGTTCCTTTTTCGTTTAGTCCCACTGATTGGATCACTCCGGAATCAGTACCTCCAGACTCTAACCATTCGCATTTCACTGTTAGTGTAGATGGTTTCTCGTGCCCCTCGGGCATTTGTGTAAATTGTGCAACTGAAGTATTTTCCTAAGAGTTTTGTAGTGTGCTTAGCTCCCTGACTCATAAAGAGCCAGGGTAGTCTTGTTATAAATAAATATCCTTTTATTTTCATAACAACTTGTGTGGTGTCCTTTCACTTGGTGTTCAAGGGGTATATGTGATGGTAAACAGCTGGCTTAACACGCCCTCTAGAGTTTAGCCTAAAGACTGCTCGTATCCACGCTACTAGGATAGCTGGTCTAAAAGGTTGACCTACAACCAATCATCAATAAGGGTCGTTTGGAATGATACACAGTGATCACTAGAATAGTGAGCACTACATATCAGGCCAACTTCTCACAGAGACCACCTCAAGTATTCCAGGAAAGTAAAACGCATCACCAGCCTGGTAAGGGGGCCAGCGGAGTGCTGTGTGTCTTTATATCAAAAAAGGTAATAATCAGAAAAGGCCCAATAATCCATAGGACAAGATGAGCAAGGCAGATATTTCGTCAAATGTGTAAAATGTTGCAAAAGGGTCAAGAAGGGGAGTTGGTGGCATGAGTAGGTGCCATGCATATTTCTTAAAGATAGAGGGCCTCATTTATGAGAAGTGTTGCATCGCTACTTCTCAGTGCGCCCTCCTTGCAACACCATAGATGCGCCATATTTAAAGTACGGCACATCATGTCGCGAGGAGTTACAGATACGTCAGTATTCCTGATGTATATGTTAGGGGTGGGCGGAATTTGTGTAGTTGCACTACGCAAAGCTCAGTGAAATGGTAAAAAAATCTCTGCGAACACCCGGAATTGCTTGTTCCGCCCATTAGCGATGCTTTTCTCCTGTTTGCGAACGCTGTTTGCGTGCTCGGGGGGAAATATCTTGCGAACAGGCATTTTGAAAGCACGAACAAGCAAAAAATTCCGCCAAGTCGTGGATCGCGGAATTTTGGGCAATTCTGCGTTCTCCGCGTAACGTGAAATTACCCAAATTCCGCAAATTCCGCGAGCGGAACGGAATTTACCGCCTAGGCCTAGTATCTGTATGCGCAAAAGTGGCACATTGCTAGGGTGTGTCTGAAACCAGATGTAACTCCATGTGAAAGGGCCTGTGTCACCCCTAGGCCTGCTATGAGGGCGGCGTAAAGCTTTCACGCAATGGCGTCCCAGAAGTGGCACACTGGAATCTTATTACTTTCAATACGTTACTTCTAGGAGGCTTTGATGCAGTGGAATGCCCAGCCTGTGCTACATTATACCTGACGCAGGTATAATGTAGCGCAGCGGTTTACAAAGTGACACATCTGTCTGGATGTGTTACTTTATGAATAGGGCGCAACATGGCAATTTTGTACGCCAGTGGCGAAAAAGTGTCGCAAGGGCTCATAAATAAGCCCCAGGGTTTCTATCTAATGCTTTACAAATATACCTTATGAGGAAGGAAAGAAGCTAAAGGGCAAAAAAACTTGATCCTTCATGAAAACTAGACAATCTTTCATTTAAATGTGTTAAATGCGTACAGTCTAAAGCAGCTTTCACCACATTCAAAGGAGAGGTGTGCTGCTATTCTCAGTACCATAGTTATGTGTGGTTTCTGAGTTATGCAACAAGTGACATTTCGAGGTTTATATTTGCTCTCATTCATTTGAAGATTTTCTGCACAATCTCAACACACAGTGAGATAAAATTCCCTAAAATGAAACTTATCTAACCTGCAAAATATCTATAGAATCAATGTGGAACACCGCTGCGTACACTTCTCTTTCAACACCTCCACCGCACCCAAACCCACTCCTCACCCTCCATGAAGGAGCTGGAGCAAGGTCACTGAGGAGCACCTCAACTCCACCCTCAGCCACAACCCCCCGCCTCGACGGACGCCAAATCTGCAGCCAAGGAACTACACCACTGGATAACCAACTGCTCAGACAAGCTTGCACCCCTCCGCACCACAGACAGACAACGCCCCCTGAAAGGCCATCTGGTTCACCACTGACCTCCAAGAAGCCAGACGGCCCTGCAGACGTCTCGAAAAACGAAGGAGAAACAGCAAAACCACAGATGACCTGACCACCTACAAGAACACCATGACAGACTACCACCAACACATAAGATCCACAAAGAAGACCTTCATTCAGAACAGAATCCTCACTATCTCCAGCAACTCAAAGGAACTCTTCAACATCATCCAGCAATTCACCAAGCCACACAGCGAAGCCACTGACGTCACTCCCTCCCAAGACCTCTGCAACAAGATGGGCTCCTACTTCCACCTGAAAATCAAAGCCCTCTATGACAACTTCAGCGAACAGACTCCAGAAACCACCCTTCCCTCCTCCACGAAGCCAGAATACAGGCAACCGCCCTCGACTGGCTCCACTCTTTTCTCGCCGGCAGAACCTAAAGGATCAGACTCACGCCTTTCCTCTCCGAACCCACAGAGATCAACTGTGGAGTACCACAAGCATCTTGTCTCAGTCCCACTGTTAAATGGTAGCGGCAGTTTCAGTCGGTATCCTTTCAAGTATTTGCCCGGCGGTAATCGCCTCTCATACCACTCGATAATTTACCAATAAAAGAGGCAGGCGCCGGAGACTGGAAGGCAGGAAACAAGGTTTTATTCCGTCGGAGCAGAACACATCAGATCAGACAGCAAGGTATCGTCACGAGGTGCTCTAACTGCATCTCTGAGACCTGGTCTCTTATACACTGGTTTATTGCTTTATTATACATAGTACATTCTTGAGATTCCCTTGATGTGCGGGGAAATATCCCCTGAAGCCCCGGCTCAGATCCGATCCCACACATGGTTACAGTAGAGGTTCCCACCCTACCCGCAGTGGGAGATGGCTATCGCGCAGCAGGGAATTCCGCTAATTCCCGGGGGTGTGTGCAACCGGCCGGGTCTCAGGGGGTAGGGGCTTTGATTCTACTGTAATCCCTTTGATGTGGGGTGTTTCCCTTACAGTAGGGGCAATAAACTGCATCCGCAGGGCTAGGTGATGGCATGGGACCAGTTCAGACAATGGGGCGCAGAGGAAGGGGGTTATCAAAGGAGAGGCATGACCATGTATGGGTTGTCGGTCGGAAGTGGTTCCGTAGCAGGGTCGCGCAGAAGGAGAGGGTTTATGGCCTGTATGAGAGAGCGGGGGTGGCCGGCCCGCGGGGGATGCTCGCAGCGCCGGGGGAAAGCGCTGGCGATCGAGAGTGAGCGGGGAGAGAGAGTGGGGTGCCTAAAACGGCGGCCGTGCATTTGCTATGCGTGGCGCTGGGGAGAGGCAAGATGGCGCAGATAATGTTCAGTTTGCACGCTAAATTTCCACAGTCCTCCCTTTTAACATGTCTCGCCAGCTTGCCTAGTTTGGATCTATCCCCATAATACCCCATACCTCCACCTCATTCAGAGCTTTCATCCGCTCAGTTTCAAAGTCCAAAGTCTTAGGGCAGATGCAGTTCATAAAAAGCGAACATAAAGGTGGCAGACACTGAATCCCCAAACAACATCCACATAGTATCACAATCGGTATTAGGATAAATGAAAACAGCCTCCATCCCCAACTTTTAATAGTGTCCCAAAACCAACTCCCCAGCGACCATTCTTCTTGCTCTTGATGGACCTCTGTGGACAGTCTGTGGAGGTGTTCAATTGCTTTGTAGACTGAGGGTGAGTTGTCTGGTACGTAGGTACAACAGCTGGACCCAATGATGCGGCATGCTCCTCCGCGGTCAGCCAGAACCACATCTAGAACAAGGCGGTTCTGGAGAGCCACCAGGCGGACGGCCTGAAGCTCAGCGGTGTTGTTGGCGAGGGCGCCAGCTGTAATGTTCATTGCTGTTTCGACTGCCTGGGTTAAGTGGCGGATGGCACGGCTGTTTGCCATCGGACCCCAGAGCGGAACAAGACCCTTTACTGCGTCCATGAACTGTGCTCTGGTGGAGTCGGTTTGTACAATGTCTTTGGCACGTTTCTGTCGGTGATGGTTTGCTGGAGCCACATACGTCGGAGGAAGGACAAAGGCGATGTAGCAGGTGCCTCCCCAACCTTTCGGGAGCCAGGTGTAGGCCTTAGTACCACACACGAAGTACATATTCGGGGAGGCAACAAAGGAAGGTGGGTCAACTGAGTCCAATGTTCGGGTGATGAGGCAGGAGCTGTGGCCCACCAGCTGTGCCCCCAGGCCTTCGAGGCATACAGATCCAGTGATGTTGATGACGGACAGGGCCACTGTTAGGGTGGCGGCTGTCCGTTTTCGGAGGTAAGAGAAGGTGGGTCTGGCTGGATTGTTGAACACTTGCATTTCAATTCGTTCTTTGGCGGGGATGTCCATGTGAAAGGAAGTGTTCGATCTCAGAGGGCAGAAGAGGGCGGAGGTTCTACCAGTTTTGTTCAGCCAGAACCCATGGTAGAAGTGTGACATGGTTCTGCCGGAAGTGGCATTGTCCTTGTAGCTCTCCTGCAGGAGGATCAGCCAGGCGAGGCAGGAACCATGGACGGAAAAAGGTGAAGGGATGAAGGGGATTGAGTGCCCAGTGGCATGGGGCAGCAATCCACAGATCCAGCAGTTAGTGGCGTTGGTGGCAAGATTGTGTTGGTGGAGTAACTGCACAAAAGAGTTATTCCAGAACTCCTTACGCCTTTCTCGGAGTTGGGGTGAAAGTGAGATCAGATGGTGTTCTTTCGTGGTGGTAGGTTGAACGGTAGTCAGCAATGTCTTATGAGCGGGTGTGCTCTCCTCCATGATCCAGAAGGTAACCACGAGGAGAAGGCAAAAGAGAAGGGAAATGAAAAGTGCTATTGTCTTAAAGCTGTGCATTCGGTCAGTCTTTGGGTTTTTGAAGTGGATCTTCGGACGTCCGGTTGCTTCCATCATCTTCATGTCGGGCGCTTCCATCACCTTCAAGAGACTCGGTAGCGGGCAGAACCACAGACTTTGTTTTAGTTTCTCTCCTGGTGGCCTTTGAGGTGACTAGGCTACCGTTCTGAGATTTCCACTTAGCCTGTGGTCTGCTTAGCCGAAGTTCTCTCCTTTCGTCGCAAGTTATACCCTTCTTTGGATGGCACAGTGGGATCGGGATATTCAATCAACTCAAGTGTCTCTGTATCCGGGCAGCGGCTCAGGGATGGTCGGTCTTTGTCCAGAAGTTCCTCTTGGGTGGTGATGTTGTCCGTGGTTGTCAGGGTCGGTGATACCTTCTTGCAGTGGTGTGCATGCAGCCAATTGCGTTTCCCCTCCACTCGAAGAGCTGTTCGGGTGGTGATCAGGACTTGCAGGGGGCCCGTCCACCGGGGCTCCAGACTCTTGGTGCGCTGGAAGTTACGCACTAAGACGAAGTCACCGGGTTGGATGTCGTGTCCCGGGCCCCTGGAAACATCGGGAATGGCGTGCAGCACCTGCTGATGGATAACAGACAACGTCTTAGTTAGGTTATACAAATAGTCAGACATGAGGACGTCCGGGACGTCGTGGATAGATGTTGGTTTTGGTGCAGTCCAAAGGTTCATGGGCCGCCCAAAGACGACCTCGTAGGGGGTTAAGTGGTGTTTGGTGGGGGTGGAACGCATTGATAGCAATGCTAGTGGGAGAGCGTCTGGCCATCTTAGTCCTGTGGTGGCGACTATTTTTGCTATCTTAAGCTTCAATGTGGCATTGTGTCGCTCAACCAGGCCTGCAGATTGGGGATGGAAGACCGCATGGAACTTCTGTTTTACACCCAACCCTTTTAAGATGAGTTGGATAACTTCGGCTACGAAGTGGGGGCCATTGTCGCTCCACAAAATTCGACAAAGGCCGTATCGGGGGAAGAATTCCTTCAGCAGTACTTTTGCAGTAGTCATAGCGGTGTTGTCATGGGTCGGGTAGGCTTCCACCCACTTGCTGAAGGCACACACAACGACAAGCACATACTTTAAACCTTGGCACCTTTCTAGCTGGACATAGTCCATTTGTAGGACTTCAAAGGGGTGATTGGGGACCCCAAACCCTCCCCGGGGTACAGCAGTTCCTTTCCCAGGGTTGTGTTGGAGGCATACTAGGCATTGTTGGACCAGACGTTTGGCTGAGTCTGGTATTCTGTCGTTGTGCCAGACTTTGGAGATGAGTTCGATCATGGGGGCAGACCCTATGTGTGCGGGGGAGTGTGCCATGGTCAGCATGGGGATCAAGTATGAGTCGGATAGCAACCATTTGTTCGAGTCTTTAGTTCGCCAACAACCGTCATCGTCCTTCAATCCTACCCGGGCCCATTCAGTTAATTCGTGTGGTGTGCTGGCTAGTTGGATATCCCTAATCGTTTCCCTAGCATCCTTCCATTTCTCAGTTTGTGACCTGGTCACGTACATGCGGGTCGTGGACCTATTCTCGGCTGTGGTTCGGGCAGTAATGTCAGCTAGTGCATTTCCCTGACCTATAATGTCTGTCACCTTCTTGTGTGCCTGGCATTTGATCACAGCTATCCGTGTGGGGAGGAGGACTGCTTCGGTCAGGGCAGAGACTAGATCTCCATGCAGGATGGGTGTGCCATGAGAAGTCAAGAATCCCCTCTCTTTCCATAAGAGCCCGAAGTGGTGAACTACCCCAAAGGCATACTGACTGTCTGTGTAAATGTTTGCGGTTGTCCCTGCTGCCAGGATGCAGGCTCGTGTGAGGGCAATTAGTTCAGCCGCCTGTGCGGATCGCTGTGTGATGCGGGCTGTCTCAACAACTGTTCGAGCTGTGGTGACTGCATAGGCAGCTGAGGTGGTGCCATCAGGGAGCTTGATGCATGAGCCATCCACCCACAGTTCTCCGTCAGGGTCCGGGAAGGCAGTATCCCGGAGGTCAACCCTACTCTTGGTTTGTTCGTCGGTGAGGGTCACGCAGTCATGTATAGGGGATGCATTGGGGTCAGCGTCAGAGAGAGGTAGTAGAGTAGCTGGATTCAGAGTGGTGCATCGTTTCAATGTGACATGGGGTGCAAGCAGAGTCAGTTCATACCCAGTCAGTCGTGCGCTAGTCAGGTGTTGAGTCTTGGTTTGGTTCAGGAGGGTATCAACAGCATGGGGTACCAATACTGTGAGGGGGTTCGAGAGCACGATCCCCTCACTTTGCCGGATAGAGACAGCAGCGGCGGCTACTGCTCGAAGGCAGGCGGGCAAAGCTCTGGCTACGGGGTCAAGAGTGGCAGAGAAGTAGGCACAAGGGCGTTGCTTAGGGCCTATGGACTGGGTTAGGACAGACAACGCACATCCCTCCCTTTCGTGGGTGTAGAGGGAGAAAGGTTTAGTGTAGTCTGGGGTTCCTAGGACTGGGGCCGAGCAGAGGGCGTCTCGTAATTCTTTGAAGGAGGATTGGCATTCGGGTGTCCAGGGGAGGGGGAAGGGGACATCCTTAGCCAGCAGGGAAAGCAGAGGCTTTATGGTGAGACTGAAGTTTGGCAACCACTGTCGACAAAAGGAGGTGAGGCCCACTAGGGATCGTACTTGCTTCTGAGTTTTGGGAACAGGGGTTTCTAGGATGGTTTGAATTCGGTCAGGGGTAAGTTTCCTCCCGTCTTTGGATAGTAGGTGGCCTAGATAAGTTACCTGGGGCTGGCAGAATTGCAATTTCTTTCTGGAGACCTTGTGACCGTTCTCCGCAAGGAAGCGGAGGAGGTGAATGGTGGCTGTGACGGCGAGAGGAGTGGTGTCGGCCGCCAAAAGAATGTCATCAACGTACTGTATCAACACCACTCCATCGGGTAGTTGGACTGCATCCAGTTGCCTCTTGAGGGCTTGGCTGTAAATACTGGGACTCTCAGTGTAGCCTTGGGGTGCCCTGCAGAATCTGTACGAACGGGCTTTTAAAGTGAAGCCGAACAGGTAGCGGCTGTCTGGGTGGATGGGGATGGAAAAGAATGCGTTCTTGAGGTCAATAACAGTAAAGATGGTGGCAGTGGATGGAATCAGGGTGAGGATGGTGGTGATGTCTGAGACTACGGGGTACTGGGGTATGACTACTTTGTTAACCTCTCGCAAGTCAACAATGAAACGGTAGGCTTTCTCATCCCCCTCGCCTTGCTTCTTTACAATGGGTAGGATAGGGCTGTTGCAAACATTACTGACTACTTCTTCCACCACTCCTGCCTCGACCAGGGACTCGATGATTTCCACCAATGCCTTCTCGCCTTCGGGTGATATCCGATACTGTGGAAGCTTTGGGAGCACTGCGTCCGGTCGGACGGTTATGTGTACCGGGTCGATCACCATGCGCCCTACATCTGAGTCGGTTTTAGCCCATAGATGTGAAGGTAATGTGTCGAGTAGGGACATATCAGCATCGGTTATAGAGAGCATACGCCGTGTGTGACAGGGTCTGGACAGATCTGGGTTATCGTGTAGGATGACTCGAACTCCGTCTGGGGAGCATCTGATGGTGGCTCGAAAATGTTTTAGCAAATCAAGTCCCATAATAGCATCGGGGGTGTTGGAGGAGAGCAGAAAGGTCGTGTCAGTGGTGTTATCTTCTAAGTCAAAGGAGATTGGTGCTGATAAGGGGTTAGTGGAGGGCGTTCCGTCAAAGCCTATTGAGGTTACGTGTGAGCCAGACAAGGGTGCCCTAGGAATCAGTCGTTTAGATAACGCACTACGTGTCGCCCCAGTATCTACCAGGAATGGAGATTTTGTGCCCAAGACCTTAGCGGTGACGTAAGGACCTTGCTGGTCAACACGGAGTTCGACTGGATCCCTCCCTTGCCCCTGGCGGTCCTATGCGAAGTCATGAGTGCTCTCATAGTCGGACTGCTGACACTGGTTTTGGCGGGGGCGATCAAAGGTGTTTGGTCTGCCTGGCCTGTCGTTGATGGTGTTGTTCGTGTGCCCTCGTCCCTGTCCTCTATTTCTGGGGTCATATGCTGTGTCTCTGGGGTCCCTATTCTTGTTCATTTCCAGAAGGACCGGGCACTGGGATTTCCAGTGTCCGAACCCTCTACAGAACGCACATTGATTCCCATCTAAGTCTCTCCGTCCGTTGTAGGGTGTAGGTGTATGGTCTCTAGGGGGTAGCTTTCTAGGGGCGGTTGGTTGGTAATTCTCTTTTGGGGGTTCCCTTCCTATGGTCACCCCTTGCAACTGTGCTATCATCACCCTCTCCTTTAATTCCTTTTTCTTCTTCTCTGACGCCCTATCGTTCTCGTTCTTCTGGTTTTCGTAGTATTGGGCCATCTGGAGAATTGCTGCGGGTTTGGAGGCTGCCCAACTGCTCTCGCTGGTCTGTAGCTTCTGGGAAACTTCTTGAGACAGACCCTTTACATAATTCTGGACAAAGAGGTGGTGTCCGGTTGCGGTGGTCATGTCTTGGCCACTGTAATCGGAAAACACAGTCTCGAATCAGGAGAAGTATTCAGACACATCCTCCTGGGGTTTCTGGCGGCAAGCCGTCACTATCGACCAGTCTACCTTTCTTTCTGGGATTAGAGTCTTCAGCTTTAGTACAATCTTGTCTGGGAGCTCTAAGATGGCTTTCGGGGGTTTCTGTCCTGGTTCTCGCTGTTTATCTATGGTATCGAGTTGTATCCAGGTATATCCGAACGGCTCAGCGTGGTCAACTTTCCGGATTTGTTTCCACACATCAGCCGGCAGGCATAGCCCAAAGAACAAGTCGATATCTGCTAACGTCATTATCATTGAGCCTAAGGCTGTACCCAATTCAGTGTAGAAGGCAGTCGGGTTCTTTCTCAAGTCGGGTAGAGTCTTTCTAAAGGTCAAAATATCTTGCCGGTCCCACGGCTGGTAGACCCAGTTATATACAACCCTTCCCTTCGCATCTTGGTGGTTGATGTCGTCGTGTGTTCCCTGACCCTGTGGGGGGACCCAGTAGGGGGCAGCTTCTTTAATGGGCATCATGGCATCGGCCCTTCCTCCCTGGGGCTTAGTTGCTATGGGGGTTTCTGTTTTGGTGGTCTGTCCATGTTCTTTAAGGTGTCGGTAGACCTCGAGTGTACGAGTGAAGAGGTTCGTTACATCGCCCTCTCCTTCTTCCCCAATGTCTACCTTCCTATATAGGGCCGCTAAGCCTTCGGGACCTTTATCGTGGTATCTGTCCTCATATGCATTCAGGGCGTGATAACAGAGCCGTACGACGAAGTGTCGTCTGCGGCTGTCGGCATACGAGCTATACACGTCTGTTATATACTCCTCACTTTCTTTTCGCTCCACCAGCGTCCCTACTATCCTATCGATTCCTGCTCGTTCATCCTTAGTTAATCGATTCATTCTGGTGGACTCTTTCTTTCCTATCTCATGGTCGACTGGCGTTGTGGTTGACGTTGGGTTCGGCACAAGAGGCTCAGCCGGCGCGGAGGCCGTGAGGGCCGAGGCCCCTGTACTGCTTTCGCTCGTGTTCGGGGGTTGTGGGTGTTGCACTACTGATTGGGAGGGTGCATACGGAGGGGGCATGTAAATGATCGGGGGACCTAACAGTAATTCGTCATTCGTTCGCTGCTTGGAGGACAACTCAGGGTAGAGCAAAGAAGGGGTCCTAACAGCGTACTGGCCTGAGGTTTCGGGCTCCTGTCTTAGTTTAGTTTCCCTTCTCTCCTTTATGTCTTCTTCTAACTTTCTAGCGGCAAGGTGAGCTGCCTTTCGTAATTCCTTTTCTGCTTTTACTTCTTCCCTCTTTTTCCGTTGCGTCGCTTCTTTGCGCCACATGCCAATACTGTCAAGCATAGTAGGCGTCGTCTTATTGCTACGCAGAGCTACTTCTAGCGCTTCTATCTTGCGGTCGTCGAAGGATCCCATCAGTGGCCACTGACTTTCGGGGTCCCTCTTGGTATATTTATGCCACAGCTTGCTATAGGCTACGGCGACTAGTCCATATTTAGTGAACATGTCCTTATTAGGGGTGCCTTCCAGTGGAGCCGGATGGTTCACCTCTAATAAGCGGTCCGGGCAGAACCAACTACCAATCAGTGGGGAGAAGATAGGCATGACGGGTTTCAACGGGGACAAAAGTCAGCACTACCTATCTTTTCACTGCTTGCAAAGACTAGACAGAATATCTTTATTCTTCGTTATTTGTAAGCAGAGAATACCTCCAAAGAACCAATATCGAACAACTAGTGTTCGGACAATCAATCAATCAATCAATGGGGAGATAAAGATAGGCACGACGGGTTTCAACGGGGACAAAAGTCTGCGTTACCTACCCTTCACTATTTGCAAAGACTAGACAGAATATTCCTATTCTACGTTATTTGCAAACAGAGAATATCTCAAAAAGCACTATTCTTCAAAACAATCAATGTTCGGACAATCAATCAATGGGGAGATAAAGATAGGCACGACGGGTTTCAACGGGGACAAAAGTCTGCGTTACCTACCCTTCACTATCTGCAAAGGGAGAGAGAGAGAGTATTTCTACTCCTCCCCGTTTGTAGACAGCGAATATCTCAAAGAGAACAATCAATGAGCAATACTAGTATTCAAACAATCAATCAATTATTTCGCACTTTTGTCGTATTTCACGGCCTTACCCGGACCGCGTGGACAGTTTCTCGTCTTCCGCCTCCAGCGCCCGATCGTCCTCTACTCTCCGTATTTGCCGCGGCACTCCTGATGGTTCCCAGTCAGGACCGTAGATCACTCGAGAGAGGTCTGCTCGGAACCAGTGAAGTTCGGATGATCGGCTGCCAGACGAGGGTCTATTGGGCAGGAGCTCTCCCGATCGTTGCAGTCGTTCACTCTGTCGTCGGGACCTCTCCCACTGGATCCACGTGTCGCTGATGGGCCCCACGTTGGGCGCCAATTGTTAAATGGTAGCGGCAGTTTCAGTCGGTATCCTTTCAAGTATTTGCCCGGCGGTAATCGCCTCTCATACCACTCGATAATTTACCAATAAAAGAGGCAGGCGCCGGAGACTGGAAGGCAGGAAACAAGGTTTTATTCCGTCGGAGCAGAACACATCAGATCAGATAGCAAGGTATCGTCACGAGGTGCTCTAACTGCATCTCTGAGACCTGGTCTCTTATACACTGGTTTATTGCTTTATTATACATAGTACATTCTTGAGATTCCCTTGATGTGCGGGGAAATATCCCCTGAAGCCCCGGCTCAGATCCGATCCCACACATGGTTACAGTAGAGGTTCCCACCCTACCCGCAGTGGGAGATGGCTATCGCGCAGCAGGGAATTCCGCTAATTCCCGGGGGTGTGTGCAACCGGCCGGGTCTCAGGGGGTAGGGGCTTTGATTCTACTGTAATCCCTTTGATGTGGGGTGTTTCCCTTACAGTAGGGGCAATAAACTGCATCCGCAGGGCTAGGTGATGGCCTGGGACCAGTTCAGACAATGGGGCGCAGAGGAAGGGGGTTATCAAAGGAGAGGCATGACCATGTATGGGTTGTCGGTCGGAAGTGGTTCCGTAGCAGGGTCGCGCAGAAGGAGAGGGTTTATGGCCTGTATGAGAGAGCGGGGGTGGCCGGCGCGCGGGGGATGCTCGCAGCGCCGGGGGAAAGCGCTGCCGATCGAGAGTGAGCGAGGAGAGAGAGTGGGGTGCCTAAAACGGCGGCCGTGCATTTGCTATGCGTGGCGCTGGGGAGAGGCAAGATGGCGCAGATAATGTTCAGTTTGCACGCTAAATTTCCACACCACGCTCTTCAACATCTACATTGCCAACGGCAGATCAATGCCGTCGCCTCCACCTGCTTCTACACCCTCCGCATCCTCTGCAAGACCTTCGCCGGAATCAACAAATCCCTGCAACGCAAACTCCAGACCATTCAGAACACCACGGCCAGACTCATCCTCGGCATTGCACAGCATGAGTACATCACCCAACACCTGCAAGACCTCCACTGACTCCCCCTCGAGAAGAGAGTAACCTTCAAGCTACTCACCCACACCTACAAATCCCTCCACAACAGCGGACCTGAATACCTCAATGAAAGAGTCTCTTTCCGCATACCGAAAAGAAACCTCCGCTCCGCCGACCTCGCCCTAGCAGAAACCCTACGCTTCCGCAAAACCAGAGCGAGTGGAAGAGCCTTCCCCTAAATTGCAGCCAAAGCCTGGAACGAGTTTCCAGTCAACATCAGACGCTCCCCACTCTGCACAACTTCAGGAGAAGCCTCAAGACCTGGCTCTACGGCTGAACCAGAGCTGCACACCCCCCAGTGCCTTAAGACCCTCACGGGTGAGTAGCTTGCTTCAAACCCCCTGATTGATTGATTGATTGAATGTCTATAACTTTACCTTCTGCAAAGCTTTTCTATGTGCACTGCACTGTGCAGCAAGGAACACTTAGGTCATTATTCCGAATTAGCCACTAATGCCGAGTAACCAGTAAGACTGAATCGGGCATCCACTGTGCTTTGCGGACAAATTGAGTTACAAGTTGTGTGCAGATTTACACTGTCACAGTGGGGTTCCCCCCGAGAATTGGCTATCACTTGGCTAAATTTGAGAGGGTAATAAACAATGGACTTGTATTGTGTATCATTTCCTTGGGTGTTATTAATGCACCAAAATACTTGTCAAATAAGATCAGGGCATAGCTGTTTTCTGAGAAGTATTTCTTATGGAGAACCATTTATTTAAGAGTAAACTGTAAACAGGTATGGCAAAGTAAAATCCTTTGCAAAGCTTTCAGTGACTTTACAAAGGTGCAAAAAAATGTTAAAGACTTGCAAACACCTGGTAAACTCACAACCTGAACATAAGGTCCAATAGATCAGTCTTGGGTCTCAGGCATTCTTTGGTTTAGCATTGTCACTGGATTGCGAACAAAGAGGGAGATTTAATAAGATTTTGCACTGTGTTTGCGTCACAAAAGTGAGGCAAAACAGCACAAAATCTTTTTTTCCTAATTTTCTTTCCAGAGCTAAACTTGTTTATTGCTAGAAATGACGCACACATAATGCGGAGCAACGCATAGTGCTGCTTCGCATTACTTTGCGCCATGGGGGTGTACCAAGGGTGGTGCATGGAGGCGTGAGAAAACTGCACCCTTTTAAAGTAGGCGCAAGGAAGGAGAAATGCTTTAATTTCTCCTTCCTTTTCTGACTTTGCATGCGTGCTGCACTGTACAGCACGCATACAAAGTGGGAAAAGCTGTCCCTCGTGTCTAGGCATAGTATTTTATACAGGAAGAGTACCCTTCCTGTACAAAACCTGTGCTTGACTCATACAAACACACACACAAACACACCCTAGTGCTTTGGTGCTAAATTGTGTGGGTGGCGCACGACACGGCAGCTGTAATCAGCGGCGGTGCAAGAGAAAGGGGAGGAGAGAGACATATCTTTTGAAAATAAGGCAACCTCCTGCTCCTTCCCTGTAACGCAACGCAGCACAGCCTCGCGGGAGGCTGCGCTGTGTTGCGTGGAGATTTGGTAAATCTCCCCCCAAAAATACTGTTGTGCTGCTAAGTATGTACTAATCCATCATTTGGTAAGAGCAGCAGCATCATGCCAAAATAATGTTCGTAAGGAAGGGCGGCGGATGCAAGAGTGAAGCATGTGAGAGAATAAAACACATTTGCAAAATGCCCTAAAAGGGAGATGGGCTGAAATCAAAAATAATATTGGAGCGATGGAAAGGGCATTGGCAGAAGCATGCTGTGATCTCCTAGCCAGAGTCGCAAAAAAAAACATTAAAAAAAAACACCTGGGTTTAATCGTGAGAAGCGAGTAACTTTAAAATCCTAAGCTGAGAAAATATTACAGAGAGGCACTTTATGATTAGTTTAAAAGTGAGGTGATTGCAGGGTGTCGATTTTTTGAAGAACTTAAGTGTGGCTGTTTTTTTTTTCCTGTTAGAAACTTTTGTTCACGTGGTACACCATTAAGTGCTTAAATGTGTTTCACACTGTGTGACATTTTGTTTTTCTAAGTCTTTATAAAGACTTCTCGAAATCATTCTGCTTTCCACTTAAATTTTCAGTATTGTTCGCCTTCTCAAACACACTCAGCTGGAGATGCATGATTAAAGGGGCATGTTTTAAACTCACAGGGGTGCCACAAAGATGCTTTAACATGCTGCATTCTGCTGAAACTAATTGTTATACACATTCACAGCCTCAGGTTTTACAGTATAGGAAAACTTCCACAGAATGTGACAAACAACTTAACACAGCACATCTGCCAAAAGCATAAAAGAACACCCTGTGAAACCTCTCTGAATATATTGACTATATTACAAAATTATTGCCATCTCCCCGGGTGGGAAGACGCTTCATCTATCAGAAGGTAATTCCAGGGTAGAGAAGGGTGAACTGGGTAGAGAGGGACGGAATCCTTCTACACAAAAAACAATAGGGATTCCAATAAAAGGCTGGGTAAATTAAAATCGAAACTCAGAAATCTCATCCTATGAAGCATCACTAACGAAGACCACAATATATCATTGATGGTTTTGATGTTAAAATCTTTGAACATTTAATAAATTAGCATTTTAATTGTATTCTGTCAGAATATCGACTAAAGAATATCATGGGGCCAAAATATTGAGGCTTTAATATTGAGGATCTAAATATCGTGACAATAAGGGGGGTCATTACTATGCCGGTCAAAATGACTGTCCGACTGCCATGTCCGTGATCTGATTCCGACTTGCGAGGCCGGCAAAGTTACCCCGCATTACAATTCAAACGCTGCTACCGCGGCTGCCGCATCTATTGCGATGCACATTTTAATGAATATGTCACTGCAAGTGCTTACAAAATCCAAGAAAACATGTGAATTGTACACACATGCATGACATATGTGGGGATATGCCTTGTGCTCCATGTACCCCATTTCTGGAGTGTGTTGGAATGTGCACAGTTTAGTCAATGGGGATACATTCTGCAGAAGGACTTACCTGGATTCCTGCTCCTTCAGGGTCATAGATATTAGGGTTCAGCCACTCAGTTGTAGGGGGGACCTGAAGAAAGGGATCCACGGTGGTTAGACCGCCACGGTCGGGTCCTCGTAAAACTACATTGTAATTTGGACGGCATTCGGTGATCCCTGCTCTGCCCTATATGGCTGCTGTTTTTCTCCGACCACCATCTCAGCAGTTGGTGAAAGGCTGTTGGAGTTGGCGATCTGTCAGCGGTCAGTCGGAGTACACGATGCATGCATCGTAATCTGACAAGACCCAGGGTCGTAACACAGGCCCCCGCATCCCCTGTGGTGCGGGGGGGCCCCGAGCTGCAGGGGGCCCCCTCAGCACAGTACTCGGGCCCAAAAGCTCGGATTAAATCCGGAGCGGGGGCCCCTCTGTGTGCGTGGCAGGGGGGCCCCCTCACCTTTTGTTATACCACTGACAAGACAACAGTGGCCCGACCGCCTGTGAAAGGACCATGGAAGCTGGTCCAACCGGCATCGGTATGACCCCCAAAGTGCAAATAAGTAAGTATAGGTTTATCATTCTTAACTTCACATATAGGCATCTTGAAATCAAATTGCAGCACTGATGACATCATCCACACTCACATGCCAACTCATTAATTCATACAGCCACTCACACATCAACTCACCCATACAGCAACTAACGCAACCACTAACTCACATATACTGCCACTCATGCACATACTCACTGACGAATACAGCCACTGACACATCCAGTAATACAGATATACAGACACTTACACAACCACATGCTCAATCAGTCACCTATACAATACTCACATACCTACTCACTCACCCATACAGTCACTCACACAACCACTCACTCACCCATACATCCACCTCACCCACTCACTTGCTCATAGAGATACTAGCAAATCTACTCACTCATCTATACAGTCATTGAGACAAGCACATACTCTTCTGTACAACCTTTCTCACACTCACTTACTCATTGTTGGAAAGTGGATTATTATTAGTGGTAAATATGCATCTACCACTGACCATAAGGCCACTAACACAGTCTAGGGCTCAGAATAAGTCTCCAAAAAATATTCATATGCTCAACCCTTTGTAGCTTGGCTGTGAGCAGGCAGGCTTAACTTCAGAGACAGGTATGTAAAGCATTTAAAAACACCAATTCAGTAAATAATTAAGACAGAACACACAATAAAAATCCAACATTAATACGGAAGATATCCAATGTAGGGAACCAGAGATATGAATTTGTAAACATTTAGCACTATATAGCACATAGAAACTATAGCACGTATTGGGAGATCTAGTCGCATTAGACAAGGACAAAGTTAAAGTTTCAGGCTGACCTCAATGGAGCCCTGTGCAGCTACACCTCACGGTAGCCCTCGGACAAAGTTTTACCTTCGAACGTAGAAACCTTTCTGGAGCTCTTTCTGCCGGGGTCCCTCAATGCTTTTCATCAGTCCGGTTTCTGTGAGGGTTCGCCGGCTTGCATCCCAGGAAGTTCTTGGTCAAACTCTGGAAGTCGGACCTCTGGAGCTTTTCAGTGGTACGAACCAGCAGGGCAGGCCAGCTCTCCACAGTTTCTCCAAAGTTCTTCAAACTTCTAAAACTCCTTCTGAAGTTCCTCTGGAGGTCATACAGTGTCCAAAACACCATCCAATAGTCTGAAATCTCCAAGATGGTCCATGAAAGTCTGGGACTTCTGTTCCCACAATCCACTTGGACAAATACTTAAAAATCCACAGGTCTCACTACAGGCTGGGGATTCTTGGTGGTGATGGTCCAGGTGTGCTCTGTTAACCTGTAGCTTGAAGGGAGTCCCCTCTTTACCCCTCTTGAAGCAAACTAGGTCCACAGGGCTGTAGTTCCAGATTGTGCAGCAGGTGCAGTCAATCAGAGTGCAAGGCCTAGTTGGTGCAAATCAAACTTCTTCTTCTCTTAGTTTTAAGCAGCAGATCCAAGAGGCTCTGCCCCTCTCAGAGACTTATTCATTGTTCTCTGGGGTCAAGCAGGAGGGTACTCCTGTCCAAGGATGTGCAGGGCAACACCTCAAGCATGACCTCTTCCTCCAAAGTGTGGCATAATGGTCTCCCAGGAAGCACTATTCCTCCAGAATTCACTATGGCTGAAATCTCAGCAGAGGAGCAAGAACTAGTTGAACAAACCTCCAGTAGGGCTCATTTCCATAGATCTCCTCCCACTGACATCTGCAAATTCCTTCTTTAAGCCTGCCATCTGGCTGAGTTCAGAGGGAATAGGGGTAGATGGACCTGCCTTTTCTGCCTGTCCCCTTCTTCCTTTGAAGCTCATGGTTTTAAACCCCTCTGCTCGCTCTGGCATTCCTGTTTAGCAGAGCCCTCTCCTCCCAGATAGCCTCATTCCCTGGGTGCTACTTATCACTTCATCAAAGTAGCCTGAGTAATCCTCTTAACTCTGACCAGTCAGGGGAGACCACAGGAGGGCCTCATTTTGGCTTACAGACAAAAAAGTCTTATAACCTGTTTTCTTTATATTTTAGGATACATTCAACAATAGCATATTGTTGGATTTATCAATACCATTCTCCTAAGCCCAAAAGTGGAAAAAGCAAAGGTGAAAAGGAAACAGCAAGAAAGAAGAGTCTCTTTCTATATTTTTTGGGGTCCTGAAGACTGCATAAGTGAAACGGAAGTGTGTTCCAGGCCGACACCACCGTATAGGCCAGGAAGCTGCCATCTGTCCTTTTAAGGTGTAATCTGGGAGTGCTCGCCATCACCATTTTGTAAGAGCGCTGTTGCCTGGTGGGGCGAAGAACTGAAAGCGCTTCCTTTGGTACACCGGACCAAGCCCATAGAGAGCAGCATGTGCCATTACCAGAGACTTGAATTTATCCTGTCTTTCACAGGTAGCCAGTGCAGATTACAAAGATTCTGCCCAATGCTGATCCGCTTGGGGGGGTTGAGGAGAATTCTAGCCGCGTCGTTTTGAACAACCTGCAATTTATCTAGTAGGTAGCTGGGCAAACCGGCATACAGTGCATTACCTTTAAAAGCAGTCCTGCAACACAGGGCTGCTTTAAATATGATCCCAGCCTCTCAGCATTGCACACGTGCAAGTGCAGAAAGGGCTACTGGCCTCTGAACTGCCATGCCCTATTATATACTAGGGACTTAATGGTAGTTTTAACCCCCCTGCCCTATTATGTAGTAGAGACTTATAGGGTAGGTCACACCAATTAAAAGTTTACCCTAATATACACTGTGCCCTAACATAGCCCTGGCACTGGCCCTGGGCCTACTCGCAGAGTCAGAAAACCAGCACCTAGGTGTCTCTAATCGGACAAAAAGTGGGGGTACTGCAAACAGGTCCTGATTTCCAACATTCATCGATACAGCCACTCAGACACCTATTCACTCACCTATACAACTACTCACACCAGCCGTGGCCACTGCATGTAAGAGCGGTGGGGCAGTAGGGGCAGCTGGAGGGATTTCGAGAGATGACCACAAGGGAAAATTAAATAAATATTTCATTTTCCCGTATGGTCGACTGTCGAAATCTCCTCCAGCCGACCCCACTGTCCCAGCACTCTTATCTGCAGTGGCCGCTGCTAACTCACACACCCAGTCACTCACCCATACACCCATTTACACACCTATACAGTCACGTATGTGCCCTATCACACACCCATACAGACATTTATGTACCTACACTGTCACCCATTCAGCCATTCAACCACTCATGCACTCTCTCATTTGCCATTTACACCCACTGACACACCCACACTCTCACCCATACAGCTACTCATTCATCCTCTCATTTACCATTACAGCCACTTACACATCAAATCACTCGCCCATATAGATACTCACACAGCAACTCACTTACTCATACATCGACTGGCATACCTGCTCGCTCAGCGACACAAAAACGTGCACACCCACTCATTCATGTATACAGTCTATTACATTCCCACTCACTCTTGTCTACACCATTTACACACCAACTAACTCACTCAAATAGGTACTACCACAGCCACTTACTTTAGTATATATGTTTAACACTCAGTAAGTTTTAGAAAACACTCACAATCACTGGTTGATGTCATCAGTGATGTTATTAGTGATGTCATCATTGATGTAATTTAAGCTGTCATCAGTGATATATATATATATATATATATATATATATATATATATATATTAACTGAAAAAAACATAGGTTTCAGGAACGTTATAGTTAGTTGGACAGTTCAATCGTACAAAACCATAGAAATTCAGGCATTATAGTTAGTTCAGCTAACTATAACTCGCGCCCCCGCAATGCACTGCTGATGACGTCAGATATTACATCTTTCATGACATGGTCAGTGACATCACTGATGACATCTCAAATGACATCACTGATGACATCACTGATGACATCATCCAGTGACTGTGTGTTTCTGTAAAGTTTAATTTTGTTTTCTATATATGCTAAGCTGTATTGAGGAATGAGTGGGTGTATAGGTGTTTGTATGGAGGATTTAGTAGGTACGTGACTGACTGTATAAGTGAGTGATTAAATGTGTCTTACTGAATGCATGGGTTAGTGACTAAACTGTGTGAAAGTCTGTATCAGTCTGTCTGTTGTGTAAGCTGCTGCATGGGTTGGTGAGTAGCTGCATGAGTGTCTATATGGGTTATTGATTGCTTGCCTGAGTATGTGTATGGCTGCCTGAGTGTGTGTGTGGGTGGGTGGGAGGTGTGTGACTCTGTGCATAGATGTGTGAGTGGTTGATTCACTGGGTGTATGGGTTCAAGAGTGCATGTGGAAACAGCTGTATGGGTGGGTGAGTGTGTGTATGGGTGTGTTGGTGAGTGAATGGATATCTCAGTGGTAAATGTGCAAGTAACTACATATGTAAAAGGCAGTATATGTGAGTGATGGTATATTACCTACTGGCGGTCGCCAGTAGGTAGTTATAGTTAGGACCACGTTTCCATAGGAAATCTGCAACATTCTATTTTGAATAACTTTTGCGCCGGTCGACGAATCCTCGCGAATTTTTCAAAATAGGTGGGGCGCTACGCTCCGCTCCTACCCTGAAAGTCTCGGGGGGATTCGTCAAGCGGGGGCTGAGATAAAAGGGGGGTCCCAAAACGCGTTTTTCCCATGCATTTTTCCATAGGACCTTTAGACACAGCTACAGCCCGAACGGCTGAACAGAATTACTTGAAATTTGGCAGAGAGGTAGTCCTCAGGTCAAGGAAGTGCCTTTTGTAGGTTTGGTGTAAATCTGTTCAGTAGATTCTGAGAAAATAGCCTTTAAATCAATATATATATCTGAGCCAGCTTACGGTGCGCTTACGGTGCGCTTACCGTACGCGTACGGTGGCGTGCGCGAGCGCGATTCTGATTGGCCCTTAGATCTTAGTAAACATTCGAATCGGTCGAAACCAGGAAGCGGCGGCCGCCATTTTCTCTCTCGCACTCTGAGGGGGGAGCTGATAAACAAATGCCAAAAACATATAAAGGGGCTGTTTAGACAGCGCCCATGCACATAACCATGGTAGTTGAGTCTTCAAAGATCACCCAAGGCAAAAAACGGGAATTTTTTATTTTTTCAAAAATTTCGCCGATTACGCTTTCCGTACGCTTACCGTACGCGTACGGTAAAAAAATGTTAAAAAAAAAAATCCACACTCTCTCCACCCCGTCTGCAAATGGTGGCGGAAGGCCACCATTTGTGCATGGCATATAAGAGCACAGCATTTCGAAAAAAAATTTCAACAGATTACCTATCACAAGGAAGCGCATAATATGTCCTCCATGTGCGCACGGTGCGCGAAGCGCATCGTGCGTACATGGCCCATCTAGCGTAACGTGGGCACGTGGTGCGCGTAGCGCACCGCGTGCCCACCGTGCGTGCACGGCACTAACTGCGTAAAGTGGGCGCGCGGTGCGCGAAGCGCACCACGTGCTCACTGTGCGCGCACGGTGCGCGAAGCGCACCGTGCGCGCACGGAACGAACTGCGTTAAGTGGGCGCGCACGCCACGAATGGCGCAAAGTAACTTAGCATTTAAAAAACCGTACAAATTCACTGAAAAAACCATAGGTTTCACACACGTTATAGTTAGGAATTAGCATTTAAAAAACCTTGCAAATTCACTGAAAAAACCATAGGTTTCACACATGTTATAGTTAGCTGTACATTTTACTGATAAAAAACCAATGAAATTCCCCCGTTATAGTTACTGTAGGCAACTATAACTCACGCGACCGTAATCCTCTGCTGATGACATATGTGTCTTTATGAAAAAAAAATATTTGTAATATATGTATAGCTAAAATTTAATGGAAGAAGACATGGGCAAATAAGTGTCTAAATACAGTATTAGCATCAGCAGAGGATTGTGGTCGCGTGAGTTATAGTTGCCTACAGTAACTATAACGGGGGAATTTCATTGGTTTTTTATCAGTAAAATGTACAGCTAACTATAACATGTGTGAAACCTATGGTTTTTTCAGTGAATTATAAATAACTATATGTGAGAGTCAGTGATTGTGAGAGTGGCTGCATGGATGAGTGTGTATTTGTATCATTGATTCTATAAGAGAGTATTTATGTGTTAGTATCTGTATGAGTAAGTGAGGTTGTGTCTGTATAACTGTATAGGTGAGTAAATGGAAGTATGATTGATTCTTTGCATGACTGACTAAGTGTGTGACTCTGGATATTTGGCAGTGTGTGAGTGTCTGTATAGGTGTATGAGTGCATATGATAGTGTTGTATTGATGAGTGACTACATGTATGAGTGACTGTATGGGTGAATGAGTAGATGTGTGTGTAGACCTAGGAATCAGTCAGTGCGTATTTCGTAACTGGTATTGATGTATCTATTTTTTCGACAATGATAGTCTGTATTTTAGAGTGGGTGTATCAAAGGTTATATTCAGGTGTGAGGAGGTGCATCAGGTTTTCACGTGGATGATGTCATCAGTGATGTCATTTGAGATGTCATCAGTGATGTCATCAGTGATGTCACTGACCATGTCATGAATGATGTCATATGTGACATCATCAGCAGTGCATTGCGGGGGCGCGAGTTATAGTTAGCTAAACTAACAATAACGCTGGAATTTCTATGGTTTTGTAGGAGTGAAATGCCCCACTAACTACGACGTTCCAGGAACCTGTGGTTTTTTCAGTTAATTTCAAAGGGTTTTTAAATGAAAATTTGTAAGTCTAATGTACCTCAATCCTATGTTTTTTTATTTTATATATATATATATATTTAAAAAAAAATTGTGAATAATTTTTTGTTAGGAAAACTATATTCATTTAAAAAAACATATATTATACAGAAGTCCCACACCCTACACGATGGCTGTGCGCATTCCGGTAGCCATTTTGAAAAGTCGCGCTGGGGTCGCGACCGGCGTAATTTGTAAAGTATGAAATATCTTTAAATTAATTATAAATAAAAGTTTTCCTTTAAGTGTTTGTATAAATTTAATAATAATAATATTTTTAAAATATTATTTTCAATATAATTTCGACTAAAAATTATTCAATTATTATTGGATTCGGAGGTTAGGAGGGATTACCATTTTGCTCGATCTGTTTTGCAAGATATTTTGGTCTAGTCAGGTAGACACCCTCCTCCGGGTGAGGTACGGCTTGAGGATTCTATTCAAAAGGTGAGGAATCAACAGGCAGAAGTATCCATCAGAAGAGCAAGTTACTTACCTTCGGTAACGCTTTTTCTGGTGGATACAGTATCTGCCTGTGGATTCCTCACTGTCCCACCCGCCTCCCCGTTGTCCACCTGTTTCTACCAAAAAGATGCTTTTACTGTTTGGCATGAATGTTTTTATTATGTCTTAATCATGCTTATGTTTTAATAGTGAGAAATGCTTGATCTGTTGCTATTTCTTCATGCCTTTGTTGGTTATGCATTTATATATATATATATATATATATATATATATATATATATAGCTGGCCATTTCACAGAGCTGCTCTAGAGGCAGTGAACCAGGTCAGCAGAGCTCTTTAGAGTGAGTGAACCAGGTCAGCAGAGCTGCTTTAGAGCCAGAGAACCAGGTCAGCAGAGCTGCTCTAGAGCCAAAGAATCAGGTCAGCAGAGCTGCTTTAGAGCCAGAGAACCAGGTCAGCAGAGCTGCTTTAGAGCCATAGAACCAGGTCAGCAGAGCTGATTTAGAGGGAGAGAACCAGGTCAGCAGAGCTGCTTTAGAGCCAGAGAGCCAGGTCAGCAGAGCTGCTCTAGAGCCAGCGAAACCAGGTCAGCAGAACTGCTTTAGAGGGATAGAACCAGGTCAGCAGAGCTGCTTTAGAGCCAGAGAACCAGGTCAGCAGAGCTGCTCTAGAGCCAGAGAACCTGGTCACCAGAGCTGCTTTAGAGCCATAGAACCAGGTCAGCAGAGCTGCTCTAGAGGCAGTGAACCAGGTCAGTAGAGCTGATTTAGAGGGAGAGAACCAGGTCAGTAGAGCTGCTTTAGAGCCAGAGAACCAGGTCAGCAGAGCTGCTTTAGGGCCATAGAACCAGGTCAACAGAACTGCTTTAGAGCCAGAGAACCAGGTCAGCAGAGCTGCTCTGTAGCCGAAGAACTAGGTCAGCAGAGCTGCTCTAGAGCCAGAGAACCAGGTCAGCAGACCTGCTGTAGAGCCAGAGAACCCAGGTCAGCAGGGCTTTTTTAGAGGGAGAGAACCAGGTCAGCAGAGCTGCTTTAGAGCCAGAGAACCAGGTCAGCAGAGCTGCTCTAGCTGACACTGACTGACTGACACTGACTGACTGACATCGACTGATTGACACTGACTGACACTGATTGACTGACACTGACTGACTGACAATGATTGACTGACACTGACTGACTGACACTGACTGACTGACACTGATTGACTGGCACTGACTGACACTGACTGACTGACACTGACTGACTACTCTCTACTACTCTACTACTCACTCTCTACTTCTCTCTACTACTCTCTCTCTACTACTCACTCTCTACTACTCACTCTCTACTACTCACTCTACTACTCACTCTACTACTCTCTACTACTCACTCTCTAATACTCTCTACTACTCACTCTCTACTACTCACTCTACTACTCTCTACTACTCACTCTCTACTACTCTCTCTCTACTACTCACTCTCTACTATTCACTCTCTACTACGCACTCGCTACTACTCTCTACTACTCACTCTACTACTCAATCTCTACTACTCACTACTTCTCACTCTCTACTACTCGCTCTCTACAACTCACTCTACTACTCTCTACTTCTCACTCTCTACTACTAACTCCTACTCACTCTCTACTACTCTCTCTCTACTACTCTCTTTCTACTACTCTCTCTACTACTCACTCTCTACTACTCACTCTCTACTACTCTCTACTGCTCAGTCTCCACTACTCACTCTCTACTACTTGCTCTCAACTACTCTCTACTACTCACTCTACTACTCACTCTCTACTACTCTACTACTCTCTCTTACTCTCTCTACTTCTCACTCTCTACTACTCTCTCTACTACACACTCTCTACTACACACTCGCTACTACTTGCTTTCTACTACTTGCTCTCTACTACTCTCTAGTACTCACTCTACTACTCACTCTCTACTACTCTCTACTACTCACTCTACTACTCACTCTCTATTACACTCTACTGAAGAACCGGGCTTTTAGACCCCGGCGGCGCCAAGGCACGCCCAAAGTCTTCGGGTTGACCTGTCTTAGAATACAGAGACACAGGATACTTCTTGGTGGCGTCAGAGATCGAGTTTATTGGCTGCAGCCAGTAACAGAAGTCCTAGAAGTCATCACGGTATGAGTTCTCAGGAGACTGCTCAACTTTACAAAGCAAGTCATCCCTTTTTATGCCAGAAACATCACATTCCAGACAAACACCCATTATTTTACAAATTGTCCAATCGCATGTAACCACACCAAAAGTATCGCATGACGGTAAAACCCACTTTTCAGTTGTCCGGCCCATGATCAATCATCGAACAATCCCAACATTCTTCTTTAGGCAAGCCGGACAGACCCATGATAAAGAGACCACAACCCATATCGTAAATGGACCATAAAAGAAGAAACAGAAACAGATAGAAGTAGGATGGGGCATGTTTGTGTGCAATAAAACTTTACGAGATCCCGTGCTCTCACCCTTAATCAAGATCAGCTAGCGGGCGGGAACGAAATGGCTACCATGCGCAAAATGGAACCCAGGGTTCGGAACGAAAAACCCTAAATGCACATTGAATCCATTGGTGTAATGTGACGAAAACACACGTACTAGCTGAACTCACTAGTTACGGTTCGCCGTTACCACAATCGTAATGGAACCATGATATTCATTACGAAGATTCAGATTTCACGGAACCTCAGACCCTCCTTTTGCCCTTACATAGGCAATCTCAGTCAGCATCTGAATTGATGTCGATATTCATCAAATCATCGGGGTGCTGTTAAAGCATCATCTTATCTCTCCGTACCTTTCTCAAGACAGGCGGTCTCCTAACACAGGTAGCAGCACAAAGGCCACATATGGCAGGACCACACTGTACACAGAGACAACACAAGAAAAGAATCGCTAAAACCACACCAATGATCGTCAGAATCCTCCCTCCCCAAGCGGATAACAGTTCCCAAAACCATCCAGTTAACGACCAATCTTCTTCGTCCGTATGTATTGACTCGGAGATCTTATGTAGCCTGGAGATGGCCTCGTATACTGTCGGAGCATTATCTGGAATGAAAACGCAGCAACTCGATTGGATCACTTTACATACTTCACCTCGGTCTGCAAGTATGACATCTAAAACCATACGATTCTGCAATGTCATAAGGCGATCCGCTTGAAGCTCAGCTGTCAAATTACTAAGGGCACCGGCAGTTTCGTTTATGGTCGATTCAACCACTCTCGTCAATTGCCGCAATCTCCTACTGTTAACCATAGGTCCCCAAACCGGTAGGAAACCCTTAAAGAAGTCTCCCACTTCTTGTCCAGCGGTATCTTCCTGATCGAAGACACCCCTGACAACTCTCGTCTTGTGGTAATCTGCGGCAGCAGTATACGTAGGAGGCAACAAATATCCAACATAACACGTTCCCGAAAAATCAGGGGGCAACCATGTATATGCTCTGTTGTAGCAAACAAAGTACGTACCCTTGGCTGCCAGAAACGGCGGGGAAGACTGAGACGTAAAAACGTACGTCTGAGTACAAACACTCTTCCCTAACTGAGCTTTCGGATTCCTGCCAATACCTTGCAGACAAAAATGACTTCGGTGGGGTACGATCCAAATAGGGGGTGACCTCTTTCGTCTCTGCTTTTCACTCAGACTAACACTGTATTCAGTCGCGTTCCAGCCAACATAAGCTAGTAACTCATCTTTGGGAATAGTCCTATACGTATCGATATCCCTACTCATATGCGCAATTCCCTTCGCCAAGGTTTTATTACTTGAGTTATCTCTTATGGAACACCGGGGATAGACTTCGATAGCATAAATGAACATCGTCTGGAAAGCCCATAAAGACCCATTCTGACTAAACGGCAGTACCAGATAGGGAATACCTCTACCCGTAGTGTGTGGCATAAGACCACACACCCAACAATTAGTGACGTTCACCACCAACTGATGTTGATGCAGGAGCTGTACAAATTAATTATTTACAAATTCTGACCTTCTAATCTGCTCGTGTTCGGGTAAGATGTGAAAGGAATGCAAAGAAGTAGTAATAGGAAAAGATGTAGGTTGGGAAGTGGGTGCAGAAGTCAATTGGGTAGAAAAAACGATCCAACCCACCAAAGCTAACGTCATGCTAAGAAACATCATACTACATGTAATCGGAAAACATTTGAGATGCATTATCCTGCATAGTTTCATCTTAAAGTTCGTTTTCTCAACAGCTCTCTTGCCCTCAAAAAATTCCATCCTCTCACCGTGCTGTTCGCGGCGGTTGGTTTTCTTCTGCTAAGGAGTGCGTCTGTCAGTCCAGGGAACGCCCTAGGACCAACCAGAACCATTGACCTTGTGTCTACACGGCTGCAATCCCAAGTCTTTACACCACGACCTTACAGCTGAACCCGGATGGTGGTTCGAAAAAAAAGAAAAAAAGGATCAAAACGGTTTCTCGGCAGAGAGAGTGCTGTTCTCAAAATGAGAGGAATTATTTGTTCTTTATTAGTCCATTGTCTCTAGACCGCAGGTTATAACGACTTTTTCCAGGCTCTGTCTGACTTTGAAACAACAGTTCAGGTTCAGTGGTGTCCAATCTTAAAGGTGAAGGCACAGCTGCTTGCAAGACATCGTCATCTCCTTTCTCAGACCTTGTCCATACCAATTCAGCGTTGCTAAACGGTGTGAATTTCGGTAATCTCCCAGTTTCGGTGTCTGCGATGCCTTCGCGGATCCACTGGTCATACGGCAGTGGTAAAGGTACCCTCTTACAGTGTACGCCGTGGATCCAATTTCTTTTTCCGAAGACTTTTACAGATGTCCTTGTAGACAACAACACCTGGTGAGGGCCCGTCCAACGGGGCTGATCGTTTTTAGTCCTCTGAAAATTCTTTACCAGGATCCAATCACCAGGATTGATAGTATGACCTGGGTCCACAGATGCTAGTGGCAAGCTATCATGAACCTGTTGATGCAAGACACGCAATTTAGCCGTCAGGTCATCCAAATAGTCCACCAACACAGGATAATCGATGTCACTGAATTTCGTTGGTCTCGGCACTCCCCACACATTTGCTGGTCGACCAAAAACAATTTCATACGGACTAAGTCCAATTCGGGAATGTACTGGCATCGGGCCATTGGAGACCAGAGCTCGCCTGAATCTTGGCTAACTTCAGCTTCAGAGTGCCATTATAGCACTCCACTAAACCAGCTGATTGGGGATGATTCGCAGCGTGGAATTTCGGTTTTATGCCCAAACCCTCACATACTCTCTTCATGATCCTGCCCACAAACTCACTTCCGTTATCACTCCACACCATCCTTGGCAACCCGAACCTAGGGAAATATTCTTTGAGCAAGAATTTAGCTGTGGACAAGGCAGTGTTATCTTTTAGGGGGTATGCCTCTACCCATCTAGAAAAGGCACAAACAACTACAAGGACGTATTTCAGATTGTTGCATCTTTCCATGTGGATAAAATCCAATTGCAAAACCTCGAACGGATACGTCGGAGGCGCGAAGTGACCAGCTGGGGTTGGAGTTCCCTTACCAGGATTATACATCAGACACACCATACAGTTTTTGACCAAATTCCTCCATTCTCCCACACTGGAGCCAACAGCTTACAAATCCCTTTCGCACTGATGTGAGACTTTCCATGTGCCATCGTAACCACCGCAAGCACATACGCATCGGATAACATCCATCTTTGGTGTTCCGACAACTCAACCCAACAACCAGTCGAATCCAATCTACCCGTAGTTTCTCTCCACACGTTTTTTTCACTCTCTGTAGCTTCGGCCTGAATCGATTTCACACTCTCAATCGTATCCTCACACATTCCAGCCGCACCAATCCATCTCGCAGGGCCTGCAGCATACATTCGACCCATCATATTTTTCGCTGTTTCTTTCGCAACTTCATCCGCAAATACGTTACCACGGCCAACATCGTCTGTAACCTTTCGGTGAGCACCACACTTCACAATCGCAACTTGCTTTGGCAGAGTAAGTGACTCAAGAAGCTCATTCACCAACTGTCCATGTTGGATTTTAGTCCCATGCAATGTCAGAAATCCTCTCTCTCTCCACAAGCGTCCAAAACTGTGTGCTACACCAAACGCATACTGACTATCGGTATATACATTCACTCTCTTTCCTTCAGATAAGACACACGCTCTTGTTAATGCGATCAATTCCGCTGCTTGTGCTGAATTATAGCTCACTCGTGCAGTTTCAACAATCGTACACAATGTCGTCACGGCATATGCCGCAGTCGTATCACCATTCGGGAGCTTGTAGCATGACCCATCAACCCATAGAGTACCATCTGGATTTGAAAGAGGAGTATCTTTTAGATCAACTCTACCCTTCGTTTCCTCTTCTGTCCTAAGAAAGCAATCATGCTGTTCCTGACCATCCCTATCCACAGAAATCGGCAACAATGTCGCTGGATTCAATACGTTACACTGTTTAATGTGTATATGACTGGCCAAAAGCGTCAACTCATATCCCGACAACCTTGCACTAGTAAGATGCTGAGTCTTTGTTCTGTTCAATAAAGTATCCACTGCATGTGGAACCATCACCACCAACGTATTATCCATCACCAACCCAGCAGACTGTCGGATGGAAACAGCCGCTGCTGCTGTAGCTCTCAGGCAACTCGGCAATGCTCTAGCTACCGGATCCAAAGTCGACGAGAAATACGCACAGGGACGCTGCTTCTCACCAAACTGCTGCGTCAAAACTGACAATGCGCATCCCTCTCTCTCATGAACGTAGAGTGTAAAAGGCTTACTGTAGTCAGGAGTGCCCAACCCGGGAGCAGAACACAACGCGTCACGCAATTCAGAAAAACTTTTATGGCAATCGTCAGACCAGGGAAGAGGACTCGGTGTATCCTTACGAGTCAAAGCCAACAAAGGTTTTGCCAACAAGGAGAAATTCGGGATGCACTGTCTACAGTACGATGTGATACCCAAGAAAGAGCGTACCTCTCTCTGCGTACTAGGCACAGTCATTTGAGCAATCGCTTGGATTCGTTCTGGGGTCAACCTTCTTCCCTCTTTCGACAAGAGATGACCTAAGTAGGTCACTTCTTGGCGACAGTACTGTCACTTTGAAGGTGACACTTTATGATGCAAATCAGACAAATGTTGTAACAACGAAAGAGTAGTTTCTTTACAAGTTTCCTTATCATCCGCAGCCACTAACAGATCGTCAACATACTGAATAAGAGCAGCACCCGCAGGCAACACAAAAGTATCAAGCTGAGTTTTCAAAGCCTGACTATAGATGGACGGACTTTCGCAATAGCCTTGAGGAGCGCACTTAAACCGGAAGCTTCGTCCTCCCAAAGAGAAGCCAAAAATATCTCTACTTTCTTCGGCGATAGGAATACTAAAGAACGCGTTCTTCAAGTCTATGATGGAGAACCAGGCAGCTGAAGCTGGAATCAAAGTCAACAAAGCAGTAATGTCCGGAACGACAGGAAACTGGGGCACCGCAATCTTATTAACCTCTCGAAGGTCAATCACAAACCGATACTCAGGCTGCTGAGAAGAATCAGTACGCTTTAAGACAGGCAGAACAGGACTGTTACACACGTTACCTCTCGTCTCTTCGATCACACCTTTCCCAATTAAATTATAGATAATCGCTAACAGCGCTCTTTCACCATCACTCGAAATCCGATATTGGGGAATACGTGGCAATCTAACATTCGATTTGAGCGTCACAACATATGGTGGGATCCCCAAAAGACCCACATCATTAGGACCAGTAGCCCGAAGAGTATCAGGGAGACAACGCAATTCCAGTGGAAACTGATCTCTAGATAGATACATCGGAGAGGTCACTCTCTTACCCAATGTAAGGTGTACTCCCGAAGGAGAACAATACAATGTCGCGTGCAGTCTCTTTAACAAATCCAGACCCAACAAATTCTCAGCACAACCTGTCATTAAAATAAGGGGTGCTTTCAATTCACAAGGCCCAATAGAAAGAGACAAGGGACTAGAAACTGGATTATGAACCGGGGCGCCAGAAAATCCCACTGAAATATTTGTTAAGCCAGACAAAGGTGCGCTTGGGAGTTTAGAGTGTATGATAGAACTCTTCGCTGCACCAGTATCCAAAAGAAAAGGCTCTACCACACCCGATGTAACCACTGCAACATAAGGTCCATCTTGGTCTACTGGAACTGACACTACTCCCTCTCTTTGTCCTTGGCTGTCCTAGCAATCATTATAGCCAGTACTCTCACTCTCAACGTAGCGATCATCAACATAATATCGTGGAGATCTGCCAGTCTGTACGTTCTGCTGATCAAAAAAATTCATAGACGTCTGTGGGGGAAAAGAACGTTCGTTCTGAGGGAACGTGCCACGTCATTTACCTCTAGACACTTGCTGGAAACTACCACGACCTCTTGGAGCCATCATACCGCTCGCACGTTGTCGTAAAATAGGGCACTCATTCTTATAATGACCTTCCTCTCTACAATACGCGCACTGATTCAGACCCAAAGGTGGTCTTGGAGGAAAAAACTCGGGTTTCTGTGACAGTCTCTGAAATGATGGAGGTTGCTGAAACTGTAGACGTTGCTGTGATTCCTGCTGATTCGAGCGAGGCGGATACGCCTGCTGCAGAAGAACCTTCGTTTTTAAGTCTTTTGTCTTCTTCTCTAATCTATTTTTTTCATCCTTATCCCTATTCTCGTAGTACTGTGCGGTCGCCAATATCTGGGCCGACGAAGAGACAGCCCAAGAACTCTCAGAATCTTTCAACTTATTACACGGTTCGGGAAGTAAATTAAAGACAAACTTATCTACAAACAGTCTCTGGCCACCTTCCGTACTCATATCTTGACCGCTATGATCTATAAAAGTCTCTTCAAACCTGGTGAAGAAGTCGGACACACTTTCGTCCTTCTTCTGCTTACATGCTGTCAACTTGTCCCAGTTCACTCGTAACGCTGGCATCATCGTTCTCATCATATTAATAATTCTACCGGGTAAATCCGTTATTAGAGGCTCAGGTTTAGCTGCTCCTACTTGTCTAGCATCTGCAGCCGCAATATTCACCCATCTATCACCTAATTCTACCGCATGATCCTCATGGCGAATCTTCGCCCACAACGGTTGAGGGACTACATTACCCAATAACATATCCACATCAGCTAGATTCATAATGCATGCGTCGACTGTCTGGGACAACTCCTTATAATACCCCGTGGGATTCTTACGGGGGTCGGGTAAGGTTTGCTTAAGAGACAAAACCTCAGCTCTCTTCCAAGGGACATGTATCCAAACTCGTTGGAAATGAGCCAAAGTGGGTGGATTAGCATTTGCGTCTCCCTCTCTCCAAACTGGAGGAACCTCTCTCATTGGATATTGTCGTACCTTCTTTCTAACTGAGGCATCAGGCTCAAACAATGGCTGGGGAGGAAGTGCGGACCTATACGTAAGAAGCGTTACTACCGCATCCTCGACACCAGCTCCTACTATCGTCCCTTTAGCGAACTCACTCTGAATATCAAGCAATCCAACAGGAGCCAACTCCAATTCATCATCTTCCCATTGTTCCCGAAGCAAAGTACACATCATATCAAAAACATACCGCTGCGTTGGCTCTTTCCACTGTCGGAACGTGTTCAGAACCACTCCCGGATCATACCTAGAAACATTCGTAACCCACCTATGAGCCAATTAATCCAACACTCCACGCTGCACAGAACCAGGGAGCTGACTACGTCTCTGTCTGTCATCAGAAACGGGGGTCGTGACTAGCGACCCAAATAGAGGCGTTAAGAAATTAGAAACAGTGTCAGCCACTCGCCGACGAACAGAAGGGGAGGAAGCAGTCATAAGAACAGGGGAAAAGGTACCTTGCGATGGTAAAGAAAAAGACGCAGAAGTGGAGGAAGTCGGAGGGACAGGAGCAAGAGGCACAGCAGTCTGAGTCAAGGCAGGCAAAGGTAAAGTAGGCAACCCAGGAAGAGGGGTGCCGGAGGAAGCTGAACCAACTGTGTAACAGGAAAAGGGGTTTGCGGAGGGACTAAAGGCTGACCAGCAACCTGTTGTACAACAAACGGTAATATCGGTGCAGTAGCACCTTGCACGTAAGGGGGAAGTGACTTCAATAAATAAGACATTAATGGATCCTTTTCGGGATCCTTAACAGCGTTCACAGGAGGGGGTGACAAAACTGGATAACATTTGTCAATAGCCATATGATGTTGCCTATCTGACACCTCAATCGCTTTATCTTCTTCATCTGCTTTAAACTGCCTAGCAGCTTGCATTATCGATACACCCTTTTCTCTCTTATCTCTTTTAGCTTGTTTTATCTCTCGTTGTCTGGCTTCTTTGCGCCAAAGGCGGAAGGAGTCGAGCATTACCGGCCGGGCTTTCTTCCTAAATAATTTCGCTTCCAAATTGTCTAAAATCTCTGTATCGAAACTACCATGTTGGGGCCATCGTAAGATGCCATCTTTCCTAGTGTAGCGGACCCATACTTCATTGAATGTAATGGGGCCCATGCCGTGTTTAGAATAGAGCTCATAAGTCGGAGATCCAACTGGAGGTATCGGACACGAGTCCTCCAATCGGAACTTCCTGTTATAACCACAACAAACCAAGTACCAAATTTGCTACGATTAGGCATCTTCGCTCACTAATCGAGCTTCAAACTTCAAGGGGCTCTCTCTACCAATACACTCGTAAATATACGAGACCCTTGGCTTTGGAAATTGCAATTTTCAAATCAAAACTAAGGACCAAACAAACTAAGAACCAAACTAAGAACCAAGCAAAACCAAGAACTGCTCAAACTAAGGACCAAGTAAAACTAAGAACCAAACAAATTAGTGGGAGCGACCCACTTATACTTAACCAAGTCGTCTGCTACGCCACCCAGAAGATCCGTCGATCGTCTCACCTTACGAAGTTTCACAAAAAGGGGGGGTGTCCAAGACAGGGCGACAGTCAGGGCAGCGGTCCTTACGTAGCCGTCAGAAGGGGGAAATGTCATGGAAAAGACCCTCGGTCCACGTTTTCGACATACAGGGGTCGCTGAAGTGGGGGCCCTCCTCCAGAGTTTCCTCACGAAGTTCCTCTCGATCCTCAGGCTTGGCCCGGTACCGCTTGATGTCGCCCCACGTCGGGTGCCAACTGAAGAACTGGGCTTTTAGACCCCGGCGGCGCCAGGGGCACGCCCAAAGTCTTCGGGTTCACCTGTCTTAGAATACAGAGACACAGGATACTTCTTCGTGGCGTCAGAGATCGAGTTTATTGGCTGCAGTCAGTAACAGAAGTCCTAGAAGTCATCACGGTATGAGTTCTCAGGAGACTGCTCAACTTTACAAAGCAAGTCATCCCTTTTTATGCCAGAAACATCACATTCCAGAAAAACACCCATTATTTTACAAATTGTCCAATCGCATGTAACCACACCAAAAGTATCGCATGACGGTAAAACCCACTTTTCAGTTGTCCGGCGCATGATCAATCATCGAACAATCCCAACATTCTTCTTTAGACAAGCCGGACAGACCCATGATAAAGAGACCACAACCCATATCGTAAATGGACCATAAAAGAAGAAACAGAAACAGATAGAAGTAGGATGGGGCATGTTTGTGTGCAATAAAACTTAATCAAGATCAGCTAGCGGGCGGGAACGGGTTTGGCAGGGTCGGCCTCAGGCAACGAGGTCAGTTCACTCGAGTCATGTAGGAGTCAGCACAAACTTGAGCTAAGGTGAGCCTGACCAAAGAGCTCGTTTAACCACAGTCATCAGCCTATGTGAGGGCAACCACAAAATGGCTACCATGCGCAAAATGGAACCCAGGGTTCGGAACGATAAACCCTAAATGCGCATTGAATCCATTGGTGTAATGTGACGAAAACACACGTACTAGCTGAACTCACTAGTTACGGTTCGCCGTTACCAAAATCGTAACGGAACCATGATATTCATTACGCAGATTCAGATTTCACGGAACCTCACTACTACTCACTCTCTACTACTCTCTACTACTCACTCTCTACTACTCTCTCTACTACTCTCTACTGCTCACTCTCTACTGCTCACTTTACTACTCACTCTACTACTCACTCTCTACTACTCTCTACTACTCACTCTCTACTACTCTCTATCTACTACTCACTCTACTATGCACTCTCTACTACTCTCTAATACTCTCTCTCTGCTACTCACTCTCTACTACTCTCTACTACTCACTCTCCACTACTCTCTACTTCACACTCTCTACTACTCTCTTACTCTCTACTACTCACTCTCTACTACTCTCTACTACTTACTCTCTACTACTCTCTACTACTCACTCTCTAATACTCACTCTCTAATACTCTCTACTACTCACTCTCTACTACTCACTCTCTACTACTCATTCTACTACTCTCTACTACTCATTTTCTGCTACTCTCTCTACTACTCTCTACTACTCACTCTCTACTCTCTATTACTCACTCTCTACTCTCTACCTCTCTCTCTACTACTCTCTACCTCTCTACCTCTACCTCTCCACCTCTGCCTCTCTACCTCTACACCTCTACCTCTACACATCTACCTCTACACATCTACCTCTCTACCTCTCTCTACACACAAACATGCATATATGTATATATACATATATATGCATATGCATTTATATATATATATATATATATATATATATATATATATATATATATATATATATATATATATATATATATATATATATATATATATATATATATATATATGTGTATATATATATATATATGTATTACCTACTGGCGGTCGCCAGTAGGTAGTTATAGTTATGACCCTGTTTCCATAGGAAAACCGCAACATTCTATTTGAAATAACTTTGGCGCCGGTTGACGAATCCTCGCGAACTTTTCAAAACGAATGGGGCGCTACGCTCCGCTCCTACCCTGAAAGTCTCGGGGGGATTCGTCAAGCGGGGGCTGAGATAAAAGGGGGGTCCCAAAACACGTTTTTCCCATGCATTTTTCCATAGGACCTTTAGACACAGCTACAGCCCGAACGGCTGAACAGAGTTCCTTGAAATTTGGCAGAGAGGTAGTCTACAGGTCAAGGAAGTGCCTTTTGTAGGTTTGGTGTAAATCTGTTCAGTAGATTCTGAGAAAATAGCCTTTAAATCAATATATATATATCTGAGCCAGCTTACGGTGCGCTTACGGTGCGCTTACCGTACGCGCACGCCGCCGTGCGCGAGCGCGATTCTGATTGGCTGTTAGATCTTAGTAAACATTCGAATCGATCGAAACCAGGAAGCGGCGGCCGCCATTTTCTCTCTCGCAGTCAGAGAGGGGGTTAAAAAACAAAGGCCAAAAACATGTAAAGGGGCTGTTTAGACAGCTCCTAAGCACCTAGCCATGTTGAGGGATTCCTCAAAGATCCCCCAAGGCCAAAAACGGAATTTTAATTTTTTCGATAATTTCGCCGATTACGCTTACCGTACGCGTACGGTAAAAATTAATAAAAAATAAAAAAATATCCATACTCTCCCCACCCAATGTGCAAAAGGTGCCCGAAGGGCACCATTTGCGCATGGCTTATAATATATATGAAAAATTAAAATAGTACCTTTCACAACGAAGCGCATCATATGTCCTCCATGTGCGCACGGTGCACGAAGCGCATCGTGCGTACATGGCCCATGTAGCGTAACGTGGGCACGGCACTAACTGCGTAAAGTGGGCGCGCGGTGCGCGAAGTGCACCGCGTGCTCACTGTGCGCGCACGGTGCGCGAAGCGCACCGTGCGCGCACGGAACGAACTGCATTAAGTGGGCGTGCACGCCACAAATTGCGTAAAGTAACTTAGCATTTAAAAAAACGTACAAATTCACTGAAAAAACCATAGGTTTCACACACGTTATAGTTAGGAATTAGCATTAAAAAAACCTTGCAAATTCAGTGAAAAAACCATAGGTTTCACACATGTTATAGTTAGCTGGAAATTTTACTGATAAAAAACCAATGAAATTCCCCCGTTATAGTTAGTGCAGGCAACTATAATTCACGCGACCGCAATCTTCTGCTGATGCTAATACTGTATTTAGACACTTATTTGCCCATGTCTTCTTCCATTAAATTTTAGCTATACATATATTACAAATATTTTTTTTTCATAAAGACACATATGTCATCAGCAGAGGATTGCGGTCGCGTGAGTTATAGTTGCCTGCACTAACTATAACGGGGGAATTTCATTGGTTTTTTATCAGTAAAATTTCCAGCTAACTATAACATGTGTGAAACCTATGGTTTTTTCACTGAATATATATATATACATACATAAACATATATATCATCTGCATATCTATATAAATACAAATATAAATGCATGCATACATACATATACATATATGCATACATATGCATGTTATCTACATGAAAGTTTGAAAAACACTAAGACAAGCAAAGCTAAAAAGCCACCTAATTACAAACAGAATTGCTTTAACTTAAACGAGGGCGAGACCTATTGCATTTTCAATGCTTGTTTACTTTGGTTCCATCAAGAAGGCATACAGATGTGTCACACATTTGCCATAAATTCTGAATGGTAGCACTCTAGTTGCTCATTAGATCACTGTAGTAAAGCTACTGCTCACCAGGGAAGTCTGCTGCTGGTATTCAAAGTGCATCTTTCAGTCTGCATGTCAGAATTTTTTAATGAAATAGAAGAGGATTTGAGAAGTCAAAATGTGCCCTAATTTTTCTTTCTGCAGCACTAATCATAATTTCTATGGCAAAATGAACCCCCTCATTTTGTTCCTTTGCAAATTAAATGTTTTAAGTGTTACCACTTTATTCCAATCAAGATGGCTTCAGGGGTGCCATACCTTTGTCATAAGTAAGACTGTTAGCACTCTAGTTGTTCTTTAGAACACTCTGGGACATTCTGTCATTGGGCTATACTTGGACTACATCTGGGTGATATTTGTGCTACATTTGGGCTCTTTTGTCTCTGGTGGCCATCTTGGGAGACTTATTTGTTATGAAGTTTCCTAATTTCCTCATTTATTACAGTCTCCTCAGTAGGAAATACTTTCAGGTTTTATACTTTGATTCCATCAAGAAGGCATTCAGATGTGTCACACATTTGCCATAAATTCGGAATGGTAGCACTCTAGTTGCTTATTAGATCACTGTAGTAAAGCTACTGCTCACCAGGGAAGTCTGCTGCTGGTATTGAAAGTGCATGTTTCAGTGTGCATGTCAGATTTTTTTTATGAAATAGAAGAGGATTTGAGCCGTCACTCAAAATGTGCCCTAATTTTTCTTTTTTCAGCACTAATCATACTTTCTTTGGCAAAATGAACTCCCTCATTTTATTCCTTTTTAAATTAAATGTTTTAAGAGTTACCACTTTATTCCAATCAAGATGGCTTCAGGTGTGCCATACGTTTATCATAAGTAGGACTGTTAGCGCTCTGGTTGTTCTTTGGAACACTCTGGGAAGCTGCAGTAGAACACAAAGGAATCAACTGACAGTCTCTGCCCTCGTTGGATGTACATGTTTTACTGAGAATGTCAGACTTCATTCTCACATAACTGAGAAAGATAATGTGAATTTACAGAAAACATGCTCTCAGTTTAGCTTATAGATCACCTTCCAAACCTCTGTGGGAAAACCATGAGAAAATAGTTTTCTCTCAAACATGATTCATGATATCCCAGCAGAAGGCTTTTTCACATGGTAAAATCACCTTAGAACATACCACAATTCCTAAAATGAGTATGGTACCATCAACAAATGATTTATAATGTAACTAAAGTCTTAAAACCTTCTATTAACTGCAATGCTTTTTAATGAGGTGCTATCATGTATATTGGTCCAAGATGGCTGCCAACACTTCTTGGATGAAGTGTTGACATTCAATCAGATCTCATGATGAGATGTGTGGTTAGGATCCGCCCAGATATATATGTGATTTTCTCAGGAACTACTGAACGGATTTACACCATTTAAGCAAAAGGCACGACTGTAGCTGCGACTAAAGGGCCCTATGGAAAATTGCATGTGGAAAACATGTTTTGGGATCCCCTTTTTTCTCGGCCCCCGCTTGACGAATCACCCCGAGACTTTCAGGATAGGAGCGGACCGGAGCGGGCAACGAGTTGTGAAAATTTCGCAAAGATTCGTCAACCGGCACCAAAGTTATTCTAAATAGAATGTTGCGGATTTCCTATGGATAATAGGTCCTAACTATCACTACCTACTGGCGACTGCCAGTAGGTAATATATATATATTTAGTATACCATGTATTCATGTGAAAATGTGTCGGTCCACCTGTTTACCTCGGTGACATGGAAAAAATGGGTGGAACGGACGTCAACACGCCGACGAGGTCCTCTTATGGCTCCTATGACGTCAGACGGTGTCGCGCGCGGAGCCGTGCTATTATGACATCGTCATCGACGTGGGAGAGCTAGGAACCAATTTCCGCAGAATGCTGGTGCAGGGGATATTCACCTAAGTGTTCAGGCTAGTCCTTTGGGAGCAACTGTTTATGTTGCCACTCCAGAAACCGAAACCAGTGATCCGAGGACAGAGGGCCTGCAGATGGCACACGAGGTGGGGAGCCCAGTCGTGTGCACCGGTGGGGCAACGAAGTGACAAGCACCACTACCCACAGAAAAGGTAACTGGGGCACTGAATAACACAGGATCATCTCTTTGTATCTGGTAGGAACAACAATGTTAAAATGCCCTAGTTCCAAAATGTAGAATTAGTGCTACAACGGTCTTGAAGAGGACCTGCGAATGAGGCCGCTTCTGCCTTCTGTACACTGGAGGCAGCACATGGGTCACGCGGTACTGTCATACTGCGGTGGAACGCACACTTGTTGAACTCTCATGGCACTGCTCCACACTTTGGGGACAACGCTTTCCATTAGCTGTGTTTTCTGATGACGTATCGCGCCTGCCCCGTCCAACAGCAGAACCCCTTTAGATCCGAACAGACTCTTCCACTCTCTCACCGTAAGTGAAACCAGGCCACGCAGACACTTTCACAATACAATAGCCGGGACTGCACTTTTCGGTAAAAAAAACACATTCCTTCCTCCTAATTTATCAATTAAACGACTCACGGAAGAACAGGGGCCAGCTTCGATCGGTAAACAGCTGTTACAACAACTTTTTTACTTTGTGATACCATTACAACGCATGCATTACCATGAATGCGTTGTACATCGCGAAGTCATTACTGCGCATTTTTTTAGAACGCATGGTCATTTACCACGCATGCCTTTACAACAAATTTTGTTGTGAAGGTATGTATAGTAAATTACAATGAGTTTTAAAAAACATGTAGACGATCCACGTCATAGTAAGGAAACAGAGGCTGTTCCATTTCCTCACAACGACGTGCACCGCCCTCAGAGACGACATGAAGCAGTAACCACAAAAAGAGGGAACCATGAGGAGTGAAAGGTAAGGGGGATTGGGCATGGGGTGGTGGTTACTTTTCTAGGGTTTCGGGTAGTGCAGTGGTGTTTGGGTAGGGTAGGGGGTTGTGCTGAGGGTAGTGTTTTAGGGTTTAGGGTAGTGCAGTGGTGTTTCTGTAGTGAAGGGGGCCATGCTGGGGGTAGTGTTTTAGGGTTTAGGGTAGTGCAGTGGTGTTTGTGTAGTGTAGGGGGTCATGCTGGGGTAGTGTTTTAGGGTAGTGCAGTGATGTTTCGGTAGTTTTGGGGGTCGTGCTTGGGGTAGATTTAGGGTTTATGGTAGTGCAGTGGTGTTTGTGTAGTGTAGGGGGTCGTGCTGGGGGTAGTGTTTTAGGGTTTAGAGCAGAGCAGTGGTGTTTGTGTAGTGTACGGGGACTTGCTGGGGGTAGTGTTTTAGGGTTTAGGGTACTGCAGTGGTGTTTGTGTAGTGTAGGGGTAGTGTTTTAGGGTTTAGGGTAGTGCAGCGGTGTTAGGGTAGTGTAGGGGATCGTGCTGGGGGTAGTCTTTAGGGTTTAAGGTAGTGCAGTGGTGTTTGGGTAGTGTAGGGGGTCGTGCTGGGGTAGTGTTTTAGGGTTAAGGGTAGTGCAGTGGAGTTGGTGTAGTGTAGGGGGTTGTGCTGGGGGTAGTGTTTTAGGGTTTAGGGTAGTGCAGTGGTGTTAGGGTAGTGTAGGGGCTCGTGCTGAGGGTAGATTTAGGGTTTAGGGTAGTGCAGTGGTGTTTAGGTAGTGTAGAGAGTCATGCTGGGGTAGATTTAGGGTTTAAGGTAGTGCAGTGGTGTTTGGGTAGTGTAGGGAGTCGTGCTGGGGGAAGTGTTTTAGGGTTTAGGGTAGTGCAGTGGTGTTTGGGTAGTGTAGGGGGTCGTGCTGGGGGTAGTGTTTTAAGGTTTAGGGCAGTGCAATGGTGTTTGGGTAGTGTAGGGGGTCGTGCTGGGGGTAGTGTCTTAGGGTTTAGGGTACTGCAGTGGTGTTTGTGTAGTGTAGGGGGTAGTGTTTTAGGGTTTAGGGTAGTGCAGTGGTCTTTGGGTAGTGTAGGGGGCCGTGCGGGGGTAGTGTTTTAAGGTATATGGTAGTGCAGTGGTGTTTGGGTAGTGTAGGGGGTCGTGCTGGGGGTAGTGTTTTAGGGCTTAGGGCAGTGCAGTGGTGTTTGTGTAGTGTAGGGGGTCGTGCTGGGGGTACTGTTTTAGAGTTTAGGGCAGAGCAGTGGTGTTTGGGTAGTGTAGGGGGCCATGCTGTGGGTGGTGTTTTAGGGTTTAGGGCAGTGCAGTGGTGTTTGGTAGTGTAGGAGGTCATGCTGGGAGTGGTGCTTTAGTGTTTAGGGCAGTGCAGTGGTGTTCGGGCAGTGTAGGGGGTCGTGCTGGGGGTGGTGTTTTAGGGGTTAGGGCAGTTCAGTGGTGTTCGGGCAGTGTAGGGGTCGTACTGGGGGAGGTGTTTTAGGGTTTAGGGCAGTGCAGTGGTGTTCGGCAGAGTAGCGGGTCGTGCTGGGGCTGGTGTTTTAGGGTTTAGGGCAGGGCAGTGGTCTTTGTGTAGTGGAGTGGGTTGTGCTGAGGGTGGTGTTTTAGGGTTTAGGGCAGTGCAGTGGTATTCGGGCAGTGTAGGGGGTCATGCGGGCGTGGTGTTTCAGGGTTTAGGGCAGTGCAGTGGTGTTCGGGCAGTGTAGGGGGTCGTGCGGGGTGGTGTTTCAGAGTTTAGGGCAGTGCAGTGGTCTTCGGGCAGTGTAGGGAGTCATGCGGGGGTTGCTGTTTCAGGGTTTAGAGCAGTGCAGTGGTGTTCCGTCAGTGTAGGGGGTCGTGCAGGGGGTGGTGGTGTTTAAGGGTTTAGGGCAATACAGTGGTGTTCGGGCAGTGTAGGGGGTCATGCAGGGGGCTGGTGTTTCAGGGTTTAGGGCAGTGAAGTGGAGTTCGGGCAGTGTAGGGGGTCATGCGGGGGTGGTGTTTCAGGGTTTAGGGCAGTGCAGTGGTGTTCGGGCAGTGTAGAGGGTCGTGCGGGGGTGGTGTTTCAGAGTTTAGGGCAGTGCAGTGGTCTTCGGGCAGTGTAGGGGGTCATGCGGGGGTTGCTGTTTCAGGGTTTAGAGCAGTGCAGTGGTGTTCCGTAAGTGTAGGGGGTCGTGCAGGGGGTGGTGGTGTTTAAGAGTTTAGGGCAGTGCAGTGGTGTTCGGGCAGTGTAGTGGGTCATGCAGGGGGCTGGTGTTTCAGGGTTTAGGGCAGTGCAGTGTTGTTCAGGCAGTGTAGGGGTCGTGCAGGGGAGCGGTGTTCCAGGATTTAGGGCAGTGCATTGGTGTTCGGGCAGTGTAGGGGGTCATGCTGGTGCTGGTGTTTTAGGGTTTAGGGCAGTGCAGTGTTGTTTGGGCAGTGTAGGAGGTCGTGCTGGGGGTAGAGTTTCAGGGTTTAGGGCAGTGCAGTGGTGTCCGGGCACTGTAGGGGGTTGTGCTGGGGGTGGTGTTTTAGGGTGTAGGGCTGTGCAGTGGTGTTCAGGCAGTATAGGGGGTCATGCTGAGGGTGGTGTTTTAGGGTTTAGGGCAGACCAGTGGTGTTCTGGCAGTGTAGGGGGTCGTGCTGTGGGTGGTGTTTATTGTTTAGGGCAGAGCAGTGGTGTTTGGGCAGTGTAAAGGGTCATGCTCTTGGTGGTGTTTCAGGGTTTAGGGCAGTGCAGTGGTGTTCGGGCAGTATAGGGGTCGTGCAAGGGTGGTGTTTCAGGGTTTAGGGCAGTGCAGTGGTGTTCGGGCAGTGTAGAGGTCGTGCAGGGGGTGGTGTTTCAGGGTTTAGGGCAGTGCAGTGGTTTTCGGGCAGTGTAGAGGGTCTTGCTGGGGGTTGTGTGTCAGGGTTTAGGGTATTGGTGTTCGGGCAGTGTAGGGGGTCTTGCTGGGAGTGGTGTTATAGGGTTTAGGGCAGTGGTGTTTGGGCAGTGTAGAGGGGTCTTGCTGGAGGTGGTGTTTTCGGGTTTATATCAGTGCAGTGGTGTTCGGGCAATGTAGGGGGTCACGCTGGGGCTGGTGTTTCAGGGTTTAGGACAGTGCAGTGGTGTTCGGGCAGTGTAGGGGGTTGTGCTGGGGCTGGTGTTTCAGGGTTTAGGGTAGTGCAGTGGTGTTTGTGTAGTGTAGGGGGTCATGCTGGTGGTAGTCTTTTAGGGTTTAGGGTAGTGCAGTGATGTTTGTGTAGTGTAGGGGGTCGTGCTTGGGGTAGATTTAGGGTTTAGGGTAGTGCAGTGGTGTTTGTGTAGTGTAGGGGGTCATGCTGGGGTAGTGTTTTACCGTTTAGGGTAGTGCATTGGTGTTGGTGTGGTGTAGGGGGTCGTGCTGGCGGTAGTGTTTTAGGGTTTAGGGTAGTGCAGGGGTGTTTGGGTAGTGTAGGGGGTCGTGCTGGTGGTAGATGTAGGGTTTAGCATAGTGCAGTGGTGTTTGGGCAGTGCAGGGGGTCGTGCTGGTGGTAGATTTAGTGTTTAGGGTAGTGCAGTGGTGTTTGTGTAGTGTAGGGGGTCATGCTGGTGGTAGTCTTTTAGGGTTTAGGGTAGTGCAGTGATGTTTGTGTAGTGTAGGGGGTCGTGCTTGGGGTAGATTTAGGGTTTAGGGTAGTGCAGTGGTGTTTGTGTAGTGTAGGGGGTCATGCTGGGGTAGTGTTTTACCGTTTAGGGTAGTGCATTGGTGTTGGTGTGGTGTAGGGGGTCGTGCTGGCGGTAGTGTTTTAGGGTTTAGGGTAGTGCAGGGGTGTTTGGGTAGTGTAGGGGGTCGTGCTGGTGGTAGATGTAGGGTTTAGCATAGTGCAGTGGTGTTTGGGCAGTGCAGGGGGTCGTGCTGGTGGTAGATTTAGTGTTTAGGGTAGTGCAGTGGTGTTTTGGTAGTGTAGGGCGTCGTGCGGGGGAGTGTATTAGGGTTTAGGGTAGTGCAGTGGTGTTTGGGTAGTGTAGGGGGTCATGCTGGGGGTAGTGCTTTAGGGTTTAGGGTAGTTCAGTGGTGTTTGGGTAGTGTAGGGGGTCATGCTAGGGGTAGTGGTTTAGGGTTTAGGCGAGTGCAGTGGTGTTTGGGTAGTGAGGGGGTACTGCTGGGGGTAGTATTTTAGAGTTTAGGGTAGTGCAATGGTGTTTGGGTAGTGTAGGGGGTACTGCTGGGGGTAGTATTTTAGGGTATAGGGTAGTGCAGTGGTGTTTGGGTAGTGTAGGGGGTACTGCTGTGGGTAGTGTTTTTGGGTTTACGGTAGTGCAGTGGTGTTTGGGTAGTGTAGGGGGTCGTGTTGGGGGTAGTGTTTTAGGGTTTAGGGTAGTGCAGTGGTGTTTGTGTAGTGTAGGGGGTAGTGTTTTAGTGATTAGGGAAGTGCAGTGGTGTTTGTTTAGTGTAGGGTGTCGTGTTTTAAGGTTTAGGGTAGTGCAGAGGTCTTTGGGTAGTGTAGGGGGTACTGCTGGGGATAGTGTTTTAGGGTTTAGGGTATTGCAGTGGTCTTTGGTTAATGTAGGGGGTCGTGCTGGGGTTTAGTGTTTTAGGGTTTAGGGTAGTGCAGTGTTGTTTGGGCAGTGTAGGGGGTCATGCTGGGGGTGGTGTTTTAGGGTTTAGGGTAGTTCAGTGGTGTTTGTGTAGTGTAGGGGGTCGTGCTGGGCTGGTGTTTTAGGGTTTAGGGCAGTGCAGTGGTGTTCGGGTGGTGTAGGGGGTCATGCAGGGGGTGGTGTTTTCAGGTTTAGGGCAGGGCTGTGGTGTTCGGGCAGTGTAGGAAGTTGTGCTGAGGTGGTGTTTTAGGGTTTATGGCAGTGCAGTGGTGTTCAGGCAGTGAAGGGGTTTGTGCTGGGGGTGGTATTTTAGGGTTTATGGCAGTGCAGTGGTGTTCTGACAGTGTAGGGGGTTGTGCTGGGGTTGTGTTCCAGGGTTTAGGGCAGTGCAGTGGTGTTCGGGCAGTGTAGGGGGTCGTGCTGGGGTGGTGTTTCAGTGTTTAGGGCAGTGGTGTTCTGACAGCGTAGGGGGTCGTGCTGGGGTTGTGTTTCAGGGTTTAGGGCAGTGCAGTGGTGTTCAGGCAGTGTAGGGGTCGTGCTGGGGGTGGTGTTTCAGGGTTTAGGGCAGTGGAGTTCGGGCAGTGTATTGGGACTTCCTGGGGTGGTGTTTCAGGGTTTAGGGCAGTGGTGTTGGTGTGGTGTAGGGGGTTGTGCTGGTGGTCGTGTTTTAGGGTTTAGGGTAGTGCAGGGGTGTTTGGGTAGTGTAGTTGGTCGTGCTGGGTGTAGATTTTGGGTTTAGCATAGTGCAGTGGTGTTTGGGCAATGTAGGGGGTCGTGCTGGGGGTAGATTTAGTGTTTAGGGTAGTGCAGTGGTGTTTTGGTAGTGTAGGGAATCATGCTGGGGAGTGTTTTAGGGTTTAGGGTAGTGCAGTGGTGTTTGGGTAGTGTAGGGGGTCATGCTGGGGGGTAGTGTTTTAGGGTTTAGGGTAGTTCAGTGGTGTTTGGGTAGTGTAGGGGGTCGTGCTAGGGGTAGTGGTTTAGGGTTTAAACGATTGCAGTGGTGTTTGAGGAGTGAGAGGGTACTGCTGGGGGTAGTGTTTTAGGGTTTAGGGTAGTGCAATGGTGTTTGGGAAGTGTAGGGGGTACTGCTGGGGGTAGTGTTTTAGGGTATAGGGTAGTGCAGTGCTGTTTGGGTAGTGTAGGGGTACTGCTGGGTGTAGTGTTTTATGGTTTACGGTAGTGCAGTGGTGTTTGGGCAGTGCAAGGGGTCGTGCTAGGGGTAGTGTTTTAGGGTTTAGGTTATTGCAGTGGTGTTTGTGTAGTGTAGGGGGTAGTGTTTTAGTGATTAGGGAAGTGCAGTGGTGTTTGTTTAGTGTAGGGGGTCCTGCTGGGGGTAGTGTTTTAGGGTTTAGGGTAGTGCAATGGTGTTTGGGTAGTGTAGGGGGTACTGCTGGGGGTAGTGTTTTAGAGTATAGGGTAGTGCAGTGGTGTTTGGGTAGTGTAGGGGTAGTGCTGGGGGTAGTGTTTTATGGTTTACTGTAGTGCAGTGGTGTTTGGGTAGTGTAGGGGGTCGTGCTGGGGTAGTGTTTTAGGGTTTACGGTGGTGCAGTGGTGTTTGTGTAGTGTAGGGGGTAGTTTTTTAGTGATAAGGGAAGCGCAGTGGTGTTTGTTTAGTGTAGGGGGTACTGCTGGGGTTTAGTGTTTTAGGGTTAACGGTAGTGCAGTGGTGTTTGGGTAGTGTAGGGGGTCATGCTGGGGTTAGTGTTTTAGGGTTTAGGGTAGTGCATTGGTGGTTGGGTAGTGTAGGGGGTAGTGCTGAGGTGGTGTTTTAGGGTTTATGGCAGTGCAGTGGTGTTCTGGCAGTGTGGGAGTTGTGCTTAGGGTGGTTTTTTAGGGTTTATGGCAGTGCAGTGGTGTGCTGGCAGTGTAGGGAGTCGTGCTAGGGTGGTGTGTCAGGGTTTAAGGCAGTGCAGTGGTGTTCGGGCAGTGTACGGGGTCATGCTGGGGGTGGTGTTTCAGGGTTTAGGGCAGTGGTGTTCGGGCAGTGTAGGGGGTTGTGCTGGGGTAGTATTTCAGGGTTTAGGGCAATGCAGTGGTGTTTGGGCAGTGTAGTGGTCGTGCTGGGTTTGGTGTTTCAGGGTTTAGGGCAGTGGTGTTCGGGCACTGTAGGGGGTCTTGCTGGGTTGGTGTTTCAGGGTTTTGGAAAGTGCAGTGGTGTTCAGGCAGTGTAGGGGGTCATGCAGGGGGTGTTGTTTCATTGTATAGGGCAGTGCAGTGGTGTTTGAGCAATGTAGGGGGTCATGCGTTGGGTGATGTTTCAGGGTATAGGATAGTGCAGTGGTGTTTGGGCATTTTATGGGTTCGTGAGGGGGTGGTGTTTCAGGGTTTAGGGCAGTGCAGTGGTGTTCGGGCAGTGTAGGGGGTCATGCTGGTGGTGTTGTTTCAGAGATCAAGGTAGTGCAGTGGTGTTCGGTCAGTGAAGGGGGTCGTGCTGGGGGTGGTGTTTCAGGGTTTAGGGCAGTGCAGTGGTGTTCGAGCAGTGTAGGGGGTCATGCTGGGGCTAGTGTTTCAGGGTTTAGGGCAGTGCAGTGGTGTTCTGGCAGTGTAGGGGGCCGTGCTGGGGTTGTGTTCCAGGGTTTAGGGTAGTACAGGGGTGTTTGGGTAGTGTAGTTGGTCATGCTGGGTGTAGATTTAGGGTTTAGGGTAGTACAGTGGTGTTTGGGTAGTGTAGGGGGTCGTGCTGGTGGTAGATGTAGGGTTTAGCATAGTGCAGTGGTGTTTGGGCAGTGTAGGGGGTCGTGCTGGGGGTATATTTAGTGAATAGGGTAGTGCAGTGGTGTTTTGGTAGTGTAGGGAGTCATGCCGAGCAGTGTTTTAGGGTTTAGGGTAGTGCAGTGGTGTTTGGGTAGTGTAGGGGGTCTTGCAGGGGGGTAGTGTTTTAGGGTTTAGGGAAGTTCAGTGGTGTTTGGGTAGTGTAGGGGGTCGTGCTAGGGGTAGTGGTTAAGGGTTTAAGCGATTGCAGTGGTGTTTGGGTAGTTAGGGGGTACTGCTAGGGTTAGTGTATTAGGGTTTAGGGTAGTGCAATGGTGTTTGGGTAGTGTAGGGGGTACTGCTGGGGGTAGTGTTTCAGGGTTTAGGGCAGTGCAGTGGTGTTCTGGCAGTGTAGGGGGCCGTGCTGGGGTTGTGTTCCAGGGTTTAGGGCAGTGCAGTGGTGTTCGGGCAGTGTAGGGGGTCTTGCTGGGGTGCTGTTTCAGGGCTTAGCGCAGTGGTGTTCGGGCAGTGTAGGGGGTTATGCTGGGGTGGTGTTTCAGGGTTTAAGGCAGTGCAGTGGTGTTCGGGCAGTGTAGGGGTCGTGCTGGGGGTGGCGTTTCAGGGTTTAGGGCAGTGGTGTTCGGGCAGTGTATTGGGTCTTGCTGGGGTGGTTTTTCAGGGTTTTGGGTAGTGGTGTTGGTGTGGTGTAGGGGGTCGTGCTGGCAGTAGTGGTTTAGGGTAGTGCAGGGGTGTTTGGGTAGTGTAGTTGGTCGTGCTGGGTGTAGAGTTAGGGTTTAGGGTAGTACAGTGGTGTTTGGGTAATGTAGGGGGTCGTGCTGGTGGTAGATGTAGGGTTTAGCATAGTACAGTGGTGTTTGGGCAGTGTAGGGGGTCGTGCTGGGGGTAGATTTAGTGTTTAGGGTAGTGCAGTGGTGTTTTTGTAGTGTAGGGAGTCATGCTGGGGAGTGTGTTAGGGTTTAGGGTAGTGCAGTGGTGTTTGGGTAGTGTAGGGGGTCTTGCTGGGTGGTAGTGTTTTAGGGTTTAGGGAAGTTCAGTGGTGTTTGGGTAGTGTAGGGGGTCGTTCTAGGGGTAGTGGTTAAGGGTTTAAGCGATTGCAGTGGTGTTTGGGTAGTGAGGGGGTACTGCTGGGGGTAGTGTATTAGGGTTTAGGCCGGGTAGTGCAATGGTGTTTGGGTAGTGTAGGGGGTACTGCTGGGGGTAGTGGATTAGGGTATAGGGTAGTGCAGTGCTGTTTGGGTAGTGTAGGGGGTACTGCTGGGGGTAGTGTTTTATGGTTTACGGAAGTGCAGTGGTGTTTGGGTAGTGCAGGGGGTCGTGCTTGGGGTAGTGTTTTAGGGTTTATGGTAGTGCAGTGGTGTTTGTGTAGTGTAGGGGTAGCATTTTAGTGATTAGGGAAGTGCAGTGGTGTTTGTTTAGTGTAGGGGGTCATGCTGGGGGTAGTGTTTTAGGGTTTAGGGTAGTGCAATGGTGTTTGGGTAGTGTAGGGGGTACTTCTGGGGGTAGTTTTTTAGGGCATAGGGTAGTGCAGTGGTGTTTGGGTAGTGTAGGGGTACTGCTGGGGGTAGTGTTTTATGGTTTACGGTAGCGCAATGGTGTTTGGTAGTGTAGGGGGTCGTGCTGGGGTAGTGTTTTAGGGTTTAGGGTTTAGGGTAGTGCAGTGGTGTTTGTGTAGTGTAGGGGGTAGTATTTTAGTGATTAGGGAAGTGCAGTGGTGTTTGTTTAGTGTAGGGGGTACTGCTGGGATTTAGTGTTTTAGGGTTTAGGGTAGTGCATTGGTGGTTGGGTAGTGTAGGGGGTAGTGCTGGGGGTGGTGTTTTAGGGTTTAGGGTAGTGCAGTGGTGTTTGTGTAGTGTAGGGGGTTGTGCTGGGGGTGGTGTTCTAGGGTTTAGGGCAGTGCAGTGGTGTTCGGATAGTGTAGGGGGTCGTGCAGGGGGTGGTGTTTTCGTGTTTAGGGCAGTGCAGTGGTGTTCGGGCAGTGTAGGAGGTCGTGCTGAGGTGGTGTTTTAGGGTTTATGGCAGTGCAGTGGTGTTCGGGCAGTGTAGGGGGTTGTGCTGGGGGTGGTGTTTTAGGGTTTATGGCAGTGCAGTGGTTTTCTGGCAGTGTAGGGAGTCGTGCTGGGGTGGTGTGTCAGGGTTTAGGGCAGTGCAGTGGTGTTCGGGCAGTGTAGGGGGTCATGCGGGGGGTGGTGTTTCAGGGTTTAGGTCAGTGGTGATCGGGCAGTGTAGGGGTCGTGCTGGGGGTGGTGTTTCGGGGTTTAGGGCAGTGGTGTTCGGACAGTGTAGGGGGTCTTGCTGGCGTGGTGTTTCAGGGTTTAGAGCAGTGCAGTGGTGTTCAGGCAGTGTAGGGAGTCATGCAGGGGGTGTTGTTTCATTGTATAGGGCAGTGCAGTGGTGTTTGGGCAATGTAGGGGGCCATGTGTGGGGTGGTGTTTCAGGGTTTAGGGCAGTGCAGTGGTGTTCGGACAGTGTAGGGGGTCATGCTGGGGGTGGTGTTTCAGGGTTTAGGGCAGTACAGTCGTGTTTGGGCAGTGTAGGGGGTCATGCTGGGGTTGGTGGTTCAGAGTTTAAGGCAGTGCAGTGGTGTTCGGGCAGTGAAGGGGGTCATGCTGGGGCTAGTGTTTCAGGGTTTAGGGCAGGGCAGTGGTTTTCGGGCAGTGTAGGGGTCATGCTGGGGGTGGTTTTTTAGGGTTTCGGGCAGTGCAGTGGTGTTTGGGCAGTGTATGGGGTCGTGCAGTGGGTGGTGATTCAGGGTTTAGGGCAGTGTTGTGGTGTTTGGGAAACGTAAGGGGTCTTGCTGGTGGTGGTGTTTCAGGGTTTAGGACATTGGTGTTCAGACAGTGTAGGGGGTCACGCTGGGGGTGGTGTTTCAGGGTTTAGGACAGTGGTGTTCAGACAGTGTAGGGGGTCATGCTGGGGGTGATGTTTCAGGGTTTAGGGCAAGGCAGTGGTGTTTGGGCAGTGTAGGGTGTCTTGCTGGGCTTGGTGTTTCAGGGTTTAGGGCAGTGCAGTGGTTTTCGGGCAGTGTAGGGGGTCTTGCTGGGGCTAGTGTTCCAGGGTTTAGGGCAGTGCAGTGGTGTTTGGACAGTGTAGGGGGTCATGCTGGGGGTGGTGTTTCAGGGTTTAGGGCAGTGGTGTTCGGGCAGTGTAGGGGGTTGCGCTGGGGCTGGTGTTTCTGGGTTTAGGTCAGTGCAGTGATGTTCAGGCAGTGTACGGGGTCATGCGGTGGGTGGTGTTTCAGGGTATAGGGGAGTGCAGTGGTGTTTGGGGATTTTATTGGGTCGTGAGGGGGTGGTGTTTCAGGGTTTATGACAGTGCAGTTTTGTTCGGCCAGTGAAGGGGGTCGTGCAGGGGGTGGTGTTTCAGGGTTTAGGGCAGTGCAGTGTTGTTCGGGCAGTGTAGGGGGTCATGCTGCGGGTGGTGTTTCAGGGTTTAAGGCAGTGCAGTGGTGTTCGGGCAGTGAAGGGGGTCTTGCTGGGGGTGGTGTTTCAGGGTTTAGGGCAGTGCAGTGGTGTTCGGGCACTGTAGGGGGTCATGCTGGGGCTAGTGTTTCAGGGTTTAGGGCAGTGCAGTGGTGTTCGGGCAGTGTAGGGGGTCGTGCTGGGGCTAGTGTTTCAGGGTTTAGGGCAGTGCAGTGGTGTTCGGGCAGTGGAGGTTGACGTGCTGGGGCTATTGTTTCGGGGTTTAAGGCAGAGCAGTGGTGTTCGGGCAGTGTAGGGGTCATGCTGGGGGTGATGTTTTAGGGTTTAGGGCAGTGCAGTGGTGTTCGGGCAGTGTATGGGGTCATTCAGGGGGTGGTGATTCAGGGTTTAGGGCAGTGCAGTGGTGTTCGGGCAATGTAGGGTGTCTTGCTGGGGGTGGTGTTTCAGGGTTTAGGACAGTGGTGTTAAGACAGTGTAGGGGGTCATGCTGGGGGTGGTGTTTCAGGGTTTAGGGCAAGGCAGTGGTTTTTGGGCAGTGTAGGGGGTCTAGCTGTGTTTGGTGTTTCAGGGTTTAGGGCAGTGCATTGGTGTTTGGACAGTGTAGGGGTCATGCTGGGGGTGGTGTTTCAGGGTTTAAGGCAGTGGTGTTCAGGCAGTGTAGGGGGTCAGGCTGGGGCTGGTGTTTCAGGGTTTTGGGCAGAGCAGTGGTGTTCGGGCAGTGTAGGGGGTCGCGCTGGGGCTGGTGTTTCAGGGTTTAGGGCAGTGCAGTGTTGTTCGGGCAGTGTAGGGGGTCTTGCTGGGGGTGGTGGTTCAGGGTTTAGGGCAGTGCAGTGGTGTTGGGTCAGTGTAAGGGGGTCATGCTGGGGCTGGTGTTTCAGGGTTTTGGGCAGAGCAGTGGTGTTCGGGCAGTGTAGGAGGTCATGCTGGGGCTGGTGTTTCAGGGTTTTGGTCAGAGCAGTGGTGTTCGGCCAGTGTAGGAGGTCATGCTGGGGCTGGTGTTTCAGGGTTTAGGGCAGTGCAGTGATGTTCGGGCAGTGTAGGGGGTCTTGCTGGGGTGGTGTTTCAGGGTTCAGTGCAGTGGTGTTCGGGCAGTGTAGGGGGTCGTGCTGGGGGTGGTGTTGCAGGGTTTAGGGCAGTGCAGTGGTGTTCGGGCAGTGTAGGGGGTCGTGCTGGGGGTGGTGTTGCAGGGTTTAGGGCACTGCAGTGGTGTTCGGGCAGTGTAGGGGGTCGTGCTGGGGTAGTGTTTCAGGGTTTAGGGCAGTGCATTGGTGTTCGTGCAGTGTAGGGTGTCGTGCTGGGGTAGTGTTTTAGGGTTTAGGGCAGTGCAGTGGTGTTTGTGTAGTGTTCAGCGCATGCGCTGCATCGCTAGGCGAGAGCTAAAAAGCATTGCACAAAGACGGCTGCCAACACTTCCTGGATTGAAGTGTTAGCATCCAATTAGAGCCAAGCTCGTGCTTGTGTAGTTAGGTCCCTCTCAGATATATAAAGATTTTTTTCCTTTAATATCTCAAAAACTACTGAACGGATTTACACCATTTAAAAAAAAGGTAGTTTTATGAACCAAGCAGTACCTTTTTGCCAAATTTAGTGTAATTCTGTTCTGCAGTTTCAGCTGTAACCGTGTCTAAAGTTTCCTATGGGAAATTGATTTTTTGTGGTGCACAGATTAACAAAATGCATGATGGGACACGAGGTCCTACAGCGAGAGCCATTATCCTTTGGTAAGTTTAAATGTCCCAATTGTTCATTAAACATTCATTACAACCTTAGTAGGCAATGGCGCAGATAGGCAGACTCGATATGCAAGCGTGAGCATTCAGAAATTTCTTTAATTATTAATATATTTGATTTAAAAATAAATGTATACAAACCCATGAAAAATAAAAATTACAAATAATTAAAAATAATACACAAATGATAAAAATCCAAAATAGACAACACTGGAGAAAGTGTAGACTTTCAGGGAGTAAAATATACTATTCTCCACTACCACTAACTCCAACACCAATAAAATCAGCAAAGGTATTTGACTTTTAGGGGTTAGATTACTTATTCCCACTCCACTCTGAGTAACTGGAGGGAACATGTTAGACTTTTGGAGGGGTTAGATTTACCATTCCCACTAGAATCTGCACAACAGTAGGGAATGTATTGGACTTTGAAAGGGTTGGATTATATCTCCTGCAAAAACCAGGAAAGAGTTAGACTTTGGAGGGGTTAGATGTGCGAGTCCCACTCAAATCTGATCAATAGTAGAGGATGTGTTGAACGTTATAAGGGCAGCATTTAATCTTCTCACTCCAACATAAACAATAACAGGGAAGTGTTGAACATCAGAGGCTTACATTTACTATTCCCACTCCAATCTGAGCAATACTTGAGAAGAAGTTGGACTTTGGTGGGGTTAGAATTAATATCCTCACTCCAATCTAAGCAACGGTAGGGAAAATGTTGGACTTTGAGAGTGGGGGAGAGTTTCATTTACTATTCCCACTCCAATGTAAGCAACGGCAGGGAAAGTGTTGAACTTTGGGTTTTTACATTTACTAATCCCACTCCAATCTTAGCAAGAGTAGGAAGCATTGTACTTTGGAGGGGTATGAGTTATTATTCGAGTTCCCAACCTTTTTAATACATTTACAATTAAACATATAACAAAATAAAAATATTTACAAAAAATAAAAATTAAAAATAAATTTGTTATCGAAAAAATATTAAATTAAATGGGAAAAATAGTAAATTCATGTTACAAAATTAATTTACAAAATATATACGAAATTCACTTTATTTAAGATAAATACACTTTCCTTGTACCCAAACAACCAAGGAAAAAACGATATCCCTCATTATGATGTCGGGCGGAAAGCCATCCAACAGCTTGTCAGAGGCGTTCCACCCGACATCATAGGTTTTCGTGCAACCGCCGTATTTTGATACTGGAGGTTGTAGGGAACCCATGGGGGAATTCCACTCCACTTCCAAGGGGCCTACTGAGTCCTTCAAGTCGGTGGACAAAATAGAATCCCAAAATGGCAGCGGAGAGAGCTTAGGCACGGCAGTCGTGGATTACAATGTCACTTTCCGCCTGCCCTTTCATGGTGGTCCACCTGCCATGAAAAGACAGGCAGAAAGAGACCCCTTCCCCCTGGCCCTCCGCCAAGGGGCCAAATATCCCTGCACCATGTGGCAGGCAAAGCATCCATTTTTCAATTGCAGATTGTGCTGAGCCGCTTTTCCGCATAAGCTGAAATAGAAAAATTAATGTTTTCGACCACCCATAGGGCAGTTGCTACGGTGTCGGTTGGATACTCGTCTGACTGACATCGTAATAGGGCCCTATTTTTTTTTTCTTATGAAATCTTAATGTAAATTATTTTTTTAATTAAGCATAGAAAAATGTATCAATCAAGAACAACATGGACAGACCCACTAAAGAATCCTCATACCAGGACGACTCAGTTCCAGACACTGGAATGCAAAAATCCGAATAGGTTTATAAGAAGAACCGTCACCCACATGATCAGTTGGCTTTTACACAGGCAAGATGGCGTCCGCGCGAGTGGACGTGTAAGCTGACTGCTCCTGCCTGACCTCGCAAACTGGCTGATGGAGGAAAGCGGGAGACGGAGACGATAATTCCGGCTCACAGTAACTTTCTGTTTTGTAGAACCCCCTAAATTGCTTTAGCATGAAAAACTGTGGAATACTCACTGCAATCTTTAGGTGGTTTTCTCCTTCCAGAACGGCTGATGCTGGAAACGCTGTTCGCTCTTGCGGCAGGAATCAACAGGTGCCGACGGACTCGGTGGGCGGCCGTTACTGCAATCAGGCTGCGAGGAGCGGTGATTGTTTCCACCTGGTGGTAGTCCAGCAACCGGGGAGTAAGCATCGATTGCTATACGGGAATGCCGCCGAAAGGAACCCGAGGGAGACCGCGAGCCCAAGAGGGTGATAACGTCAGTGCTGAGACTCAGCGTTAAAAAACTGGGTAACCCGGTCAAGAATGCTAAAAGCGACTCTGAGGCTATGAGAGCTAAAGGGACTGCGGTCGATAACAGAACTATCCCAGCAATTTTCTCCGCAGTTAAGGATAAACGGAAGGGGAAAAAGTCAGCCTCTGTCTCTGAAGGTGGGTTAGATTCAGCAGATGCAACTACAGCGGACGCATTGAATATGGAAGGAATGAGTGCTATGCTGAATTCGGTGACATGGGAGGAAACTACTTCTGGGAATGCCAGATCTCTGGGAAATGGCTCTGATGTAGCAACCAACAAACAAAATACCTGCCAAGGTAATTAAAGAAAGGCCCTAGTTCGGGTCCTAATAATAATGGCCACCCGGCGTGGCAGACCGACAACAAGAATTGAGACAAACAAAAGTCCAATACAGGTGAGATTTAATCAAACTGATCAGTTAAATTTATGTTTCTGTATTTTTCAACCCATTATATCATGTATAGATCGGTGTATTACAAAACATCATTCCATAATTCAACTGAGTAAAATATTTCTGTCCCACATATCTCATTCAAAAACAGCAATCATACTATCATACATTCCGCAACAACATCATTCTATATATCAAAAACACACAAACTATATTCATGAGATAAAAAAGACATCAACATAATGAATCTGCCATATATTAATTGAATGACACAGTGGCAGTAGGCATCCACAATGAATGGGTAGTGAAGTTTCAGCTACCCGGTAGCCTTAAAAAACACCAACCCGCGTTTCGGTGTCAAGCCCCAGCCGGGGCTACACCTTCATCAATGGCTCTGATGTAGTCTCACCTCAAAATTCTATTGACTCTGAGGGCACCGCCGGCATAGTCGGTGCTTTGAATGTGAATGTGAATGACTTCATCAACTCTGAGGGTGCTGGAGGTGTAGATGGGGCGGTGAATGGTGGTAAACAACTTCTTAACGTTCAGACCGACATCCCTCAGGGAGATGAGCAAGCACAGCTGCAGGATGTTGAATCGGGGGATTTTTTTTCTCTCTCAGAACAGTCTACCTCATCCTGTGAAGACTTGGTGCTACCATACTCCAAACAGATGAATGTGTCCGGTGGCAGCGCCCACAGCAGCATCTGTTTGGATGACTCTGGTGACTTCGCTGTTGGCAGTCCACATACAGTGCGGAAAAGACCCTAATTGATGACAGGCAAGGGGGGGTGAGAAAAACTCGTACCAGCCTACTGATTTTGAGCAAAATAAACACCTGGATGATGCCATTTCTTTATCACTAATATATCAATCAATCATGTCCCATCGGGATGAAACATGGGAGGAGAGCCAAAGGGTGCAAATCTATGTCACAAATTGCAGAACTCAGTGTGGTGGCTGGTCAAGTCTCAAGCTGATTTTACTTTGAGGTTTAACAAAGCAGAGACACGAATTTCAAATTTAGAGGATGAACTGGCACAACAGAAGGCAATGACTGAATAACTTTTGCCACCAAGGAGGATACTCAGTGGAAAATGGCTGATTTTGAAAATCAGGCACGAAGGAATAATTTGAGAGTGATGCAGATTCCAGAAGGAAAGGAAGGACAGGACTCGCGCAAGTTCATAGTGGAACTGTTTAAAAATGCCTTCCCTGAGCTTACCAGATGGGATTGGGATAGCGAGATTGAACGAGCGCATAGGTTTCCCTTTAATATTCGTCTTCACCCAGTACAGGTTGAGGATAGGCCTAGAGCCTTTTTAATCTGAAATCTGCAGAATCTGCATGAGAAAGGGCCTTCTAGAACTGAGGGTGTAGTAAGTGCAGAGTAAGCTGGATGCCTACAGAAGTTAGAATGGTTGTTTTTAATATTTAAAAGTTCATAGCATGTGTAGGGGCATCGATCCCTAGGTATATTACTACCAGCATTTGATGGAAAACCGGCACGGGGTCTGGCTCTTGGCAACGTCCAGGTGCGGACGGGCGCAGACGGGCTTGCCTTAGGTGTGCTGCGTGCCCACTGTGGGCATCCGCTGCGTGTCGAGCCAAGCATAAATGTAAGTAGAGAGGTGGCAGCTAGACTGCTAACCTCAATTCCGTCTTACCGGAAGTGTCACTGGGCACTTCCGTGAGCGTGAACTCCCTCCACTCAAACGGGAACCGCAGTGGACCAGAGAGGGATGCTGTCCGTGCACACAGCAAGAAGTGAGTGTTTTTTTAAATAGGTGAAAGCAGTAATGGAGACCAAAAAACAAAATTAAAATACTTGAATGTTGGAGCCCTTAACAAGAACCCTTCATAGGCTGCAGCACCGAGCACACTGACCTGGGAGTGCCTGGTTGTCTCGAGCGAGTCCCTTTGATCATTCCATTATTTGATGGTGCGAAAAAGGTGGGATACATATTTGAATTCTTGTTGAATATCACTTTCCTACCTGGATTGAGGCACAAAGTACGGCAACCTAGCCCAAAGGCCAGTAGGATGCTGTAGCCACTGCTTGCTGCCTAAGAGCCAGGCGCATTAGGAAGCCGCTGTGGGCATGTAGGTCTGACAACCGAAGAGCAACAGATAAGTCAGAGACTGCTTGTATGAACTCCTGCAATGTGAAAGTCCTTAATGTCATTAAAATATTTACTTTATTTTAATTTATACAGTGAACACAGTGCTAAAACAATCAGCTTCAAGGCACAGAAACAGCACATATAAAACAATACCATCTCTGAAAAACCAAGCAGTGAAGGTGGCTGCAACTTGCTTTACCATACTGAAATGGATCAAAAAGATTATCTGGATGCCGCCCAACTCTACCCAGAGAACCATGGTCCAAGCTCTTGTTACCTCAAGACTGGACTACGGCAACATCCTCTATCTGGGGGCAAACAAGGAGGTAACGCGCAAGCTACAGGTAGTCAAGAACTCTGCCGCCAGACTGATCAGTCAGGTCCCCAGAACTGCCTCAATCTCAGGCTCTCTGTGTGACCTTCATTGGCTCAGGGTGGGGAGCCGAATTAAGTTCAAAGCCCTGAGCTACATGTTCCAAATCAAATCTCGAGCGGCCCCTCAATACCTGCAGGCTCTGGTTCACCCCAACTTGCCCCCACGTGCGCTCCGCTCTGCCACTCAGGCGAAGTTCTCTGTACCCAGAATTAGACTGTCACGTATGGTCGGTCGATCATTTACCTACTTAGACCCCACTTTGTGGAACTCTCTCCCTGCGCCGCTTTGCAATGAAACTGTATATGCGAACTTTCGTAAAAGCCTAAATACTTGGCTGTTTAATCAATAAATCGTTCCTTCATTCTGGTCCTTCTTAGTTGGTACCGGGAAACCCTTCTTGGGTAGCTGTTGCGCATTACAAATTAAAATTAACTTAACATAACATAACAAGTACCAATGGAATTTTGCGGCAACATAAACATTTATTTGACAGGGCTGACTAAATGTGGCAGGCGAAGGCAAATTATGCGGCTTATAGCAGCACATTCTGTAGCAGTATTATTTTGTTGTTTTGTCATTTTGCTACGTTAATAATATCTAAGAACAAGCTTCACTTCATTAGTGCCAGTTAAGCACCTAAATTCAACAATTAAAAACTGAAATGTAATCCGTTAACCTATTTATATGGTCTTCCAAATAGTGCCGCTACACCTAGCACCTGTGCTTAGTAATTTTTTATATGTGTGAGTAGAAACAAATAGGGGCAAATTATCAAGACAGGCGATAACATTATCGCTGCTTTAGCGGCAGAAAACTGCCGCTAAAACGACGATAATGGGCTTGATAATATGCTCTATGGAATTCCAACTGAAGCCCAGGTTAGATGTCCTTCACATGCCCCCTTGTTCTTTATTGTAACCTAGACATTATTCAGCAGATGGTGGATCATATAGTGTATGAAGTTTATTCATAATTATGGGGGAAACAATGCGGCCGCAGAATAACACAATTCCAGTGGTCTAACATATAATTAACAGACAATAAACATTACATAATAAACTATCAATAAACCTCAATAAAACAAGCAGTATTAGGGATGCTCAAAACAAATAACAGTAAGAGCCACCTTAAAACATATTTCTAGACAGGAATGCTATAAAATTGGGTTTTCAGACATTCGGGCGAGTCATTTGTCCGAATGTGCACCGGTAATTGATTCCAAAGCTGGTGCCAAGCACTCGCAATTTTCTTCCACTTAGTCTAGTACGATGCCACTTAGCGACAATCCACTTGGCATTTGCACCCGAGCAGAGATTTCTTCGCGGTTTCTACAAATGAAAATGGCTTGCCAGGTAGCTGGGAGCTTTATTGTCTACAGATTTCCAAATCATGCAAAGCACTCTAATGTTAACCTATGGCAAGCCAGGTTCAGATATTGCTCTGTAAATATGATCATATTTTCCATGGCCATAGAATTTACACCAATGGCTCGAGAAATATAAAAGCGTGCTAGTTTCTCCCCTTTGACAACTGGCATGGTAAAGGACCTATCGTTGGCAATCAAGTCTGGCTCTCCAAATGGAACCATGCCCTTCGGACATCATTCATAGTGTCTCAAACGAACTACGGGGCATATTATCAAGGACGGCGTTAAAATTATCGCCGGTTTAGCGGCATAAAACTGCAGCTAAAGTGGCGATAATGGGCTTGATAATATGCCCTGGAGAATTCCAATAGAAGCCCATGTTTTGGTGACAATATGGGCTTCTATTGGAATTCTCTGCGGCATATTATCAAGCCCATTATCGCCGCTTTAGCGGCAGTTTTCTGCCACTAAACTGGCAATAATTTTTAACGCCGTTCTTGATAATATGCCCCTTAGTGTCCTTCTTGCCCCCTCCTGAACAATGTCATTAACACTGGTGTCTTCGCGACCTCCTGGAAGAAAGCTTGTATCAGACCCATTTTAAAGAAACTCTCCCTTAATCCTCCTGGAGTAACAAACTACCACCCGATCTTGTGTCTAGCCCTAGCAGCCAAAGTCCTGGAAAAAGCCATTAATTCAGAGGTCACTGAATACCTAGATACTAACAACCTCTTAGAGTCCCCACAACATGGCTTTCGATCGGACCACTCCACGGAGTCTGCATTAATTATGGCAACTGAGGAAATACGATGGCAAATAGACGGGGTGGCAGGGCTGTCCTGATCCTACTTGACCTATCAGCCGCATTCGATATGGTCTCTCACACTGTACTTTCGCAACGGCTGGAGGCAGTAGGAATTGGAGACATTGCACTCACCCTTCAAACCTCTTTCCTCTCAGCCAGAGAACAGAGGGTGTGCTGGGACACCCTAGAATCAGGCAAATTCTATCTTCCAGGGGGAGTGCCACAAGGGTCAGCAATCTCTCCAACGTTGTTTAACATCTATGTAACCCCATTGGCCAAACTAATCAGGGACCATGGCTTCTCGTTAGTATCCTACGCTGACGATACTTAAATTATTATCTCCATTTCATCAGTGGCAGAGTCGGTGGCAGACAGATTCCATAGCTGTCTTGGCCAGTCATGAAATGGTATGCACAAAAACGACATAAAATTAAACACAAACAAGACCGAGGTCATGGAATTTGGAAATGGTCCTCCAATCTGGACTCAATCATGGTAGCCAGCAGTGGCCGGACTCTGTCCTGTCTCTCCTACCAAAATGGGAAACCTTGTTTTTTTTTATATGATGCACAGCTCAACTTCTCAGGGCACATCAATCAGCTGAAATCAAGCTGTTGCTTCCTGTTAAAAATGATACGGAAAGTCCTGCCCTTTTCTACCTATGGAGTTGAGGTAAACGGTTGTGGTGGCTCTGATTCTCTCCCCCCTAGACTATTGCAATGCCCTGTACCTAGGCGTTGACAAACACCAGCTGCCTAAACGTCAATCCCTACAGAATGCGGCTGCACTTACCCTGCTAAACATTCCAAAATACAGTCATATTTCTGGTGCCGTTAGAAATCTACATTGGCTTCCAGTTAAGTAGCAAACTGAGTTCAAAGCACTATGCCTGGTTCATAAAGCCCTATATGGGGTGGTGGGCCTAACGACTACCATAAACTATTCAAATGGCATGCCCCTGCCGGACGCTAAAATCTGCCACTATAGCTCCGGTCCACGTTCCTAGAGTTAAGAAGTCCAGAGGGGGAGGCAGATGTCTCTCTTTTATGGCATCTAAGCTCTGGAATGAACTTCCACTCAATATTAGGCCTTCACTATGGTTTTCACCAGTTTCGGAGCCAGGCTAAAACCTGGCTTTTCCCTCCCCAATAGCGACCAATCACCTTCTGACTTGTGCACCTTCATGCCTGCTCACTCGCAAAGACGCCTCAGCATTCACGCACTTTATAAGCCCTTTACTTACTTAGTTACTTACTTCCATAGATATGGAGTCAAGAATAGTAAATCTGTACTTACCTTTCAATATCTTGTCTGTCTCTATTTTGTCTACGATATTAGTGTGCTACAATATTCTTCAACTCAGTATGCCAGAGTACACTTGCTTCAACCTATTTATCTGCTCCTTCAAAATGTTTATGTAGACTGAGTAAAGCCTCGAGAAAACCACTGCCCACACCACGACTGGTGAGCAACCCTAGCAGGGTCTCATTGGAGCCACATTTAAGAGATGGTCATTTCCAGTGTTTGCTACTGCAGCAGCTGAGTTTCAAACATGTCCACTCAATTAAATATGACCCCTAAAGTCCTAAATTTACCTTTTAGTCCATCTTAAAACACAGAATGGAAAACCATTGAAACAAGCATTTGCATAGACAATAGGTTTTGTCTTTGGGACCTCATAAGGGCTTTGTTACGAGTTTGGTGGTCCGACTGCCGGAGAACCGTGTCTGACCTCGCCAGCAGCCCACGGCGCTGGTGGTCCAAAGACCACCGTTTAATGGGTTGACCACAGTGTTGGCTGAGTAGATGCAGAGATCTTGCGGCGGTGGTGAGAACTTTTATCAAATATATTGATGCCTATCTGTGCATTTCAACTACATATGTGTTCGATGCACACATATGCATGATACATGTGGAAAAATACCATCTATCCATTGCCAGGGTTTGGCCCATATGTGGGCAGTCCAGGCAATGCGTATATGGTACAAAAATAACTCACCTTTAGATCGTCACACACAGGGCTGTAATCCACGGGGTGAAGATCCTGCTGTGAATGGTTGACCTGAAGAAAGGGATCCACGTTGGACTCTGCCTGGAAGAAAAATAAAGGGGTGAGTACGCACCCTAAATCCCTCGTCACCAACACTTTGAAGCAGGCGTTCAGATGCTCTTGGACAATGCAACACATAATATGGATAGCCGTGCAGCTCCCCTAAACCGCCCTATGGGGGCTGCCTATCTCCGACCTTGAACCTGGCGGACTGCTGGCAGTCTATGCATTTCAGCCATGATCTGCGCAAAGGAAATCTTCCCAACTCATATTACAGTGGTTGGACCACTGAGCTCTCCACGCTTAGACCGCCACCGCCTCAACGGCAGTCCACGGACCCACCAAACTCGTAATAAGGCCTAAGTGTTTAGCCATGCAGCATATTATCCTGGGCGTTACATCATCTTCTGTAAAGGACTTCAAACATTATTAATTGCATAGATGCATTTTTAAGAGTACTTCACTGCCTGGCTGCGCAGATTAAAATTGGCTTGCTTAGTACATCCACCTACGCTAAATTAGGTAGTTTTAATGCTGGTGTCTCACAGTGTATTACATTGTAGTTGGCTACTTATTTACAACCATAACACGGTCCTCAACAACATTAGTAAATCTTTATTTACGACTGAACTTTTTGTACTCCACTATGCTTCTTCTAGGACTTAGTTTTTTAAACAACAAAACAGTGATAAAATGTTATCAGACACTGTCCATTTCAAACTCAATAATACAAATATGTTTTCCCTGTCAGTGGTCATGCCTGTTTTTGCGGACAACTCAAAGACAGACCACCTGTACTGAGAGATGGGTAGGAAGTTTTTAAAAGTAGCTCCCTTCAGATCATGTGGCTAGCACAAAGTACATTATGAACTTTTTGTTCCAGGTGGAAGCGGACGGCCAAAACCACTTAGGAAGTATTATACTGTCATATTGCAGCACGTAAAGTGCATTTTCAATCTAATCGTTCACAATGGCAGTGGGAACTGGATTTTTTTTAAAGTAAACGTACAGGGTGAAAACCTTAACTGGCTGATCAGCCATAGGCAGTCTAGGGTATGTTAAAAACAATTGACCTGAGGAGTTGATGAACCGCTGAGATGTTGGTGGAGCAAGAGCATGGCCAGTTGCGTGTCATGTTCATTCGCAACTTAAAGACTGAATGTGCTGGAGGAGAATGACACATCTCAGGCCCATCTGACATCTGACAGCTGCTTCAGTACTTCTAGTTGTTCTAGAGGCGTTGTCCTGTCTGAAAGTCATTCACTAGACCATAATTATAAGAAACCAATTAATTGTAAAACAAATTACTCCAGCACCCCAGCTGTTCAGATATGTATTTATTCATGGTTCTGGGATTACTCAGTCATGTAGCTTGCTGTGGGATTCAATTAATCTACTGCTTAGACCTGAGGGAGTGGTGAAGATCAGAGACGGACAAAGATTGCCCTGTCTTTTGTGTATTTGTTCTACTCCTTCTGCTGTGGCTGCCCTTTTGGCTCGGTTCTAATTACAGTCCCTGATAATTGCAGGCATGCAGTTGCGGGGTGTGCAGAACAGTGGGGGTCGACCGCCCTTATCATAAAATGCCTTCAGGGCCGTCGGTGGAGTAGCGTCCCCAGGAGGGAAGGTTGTCACTGGGTGGAAGAAGGTGGGAAAAGAGTCAAAGGAGCGCTGGTGGGCAAAAATACATTCAAACTGCTCCCTACACACAAACAATACATCGGCATCAGACATGCTGTGAAGGACATCTGGGAGGCCCAGAAAACAGATGTAAACAAAACACAAAAATACCACAACCGGGCATAGACCAGTATGTTGGGAGGGGTGTAGAAAACAAAAATACAGAACTACGTATGCATTTATTTTTACCAACATAGCAGTGGCAGCAAAGACATAACAGCGGGTGCAAGGAACAGCATGGGTAGATTCCATCAAAGATTATATTTGCGTGTTTTGTTTTCAAAGATATTCTTTGATGTAATCTAACACATCGTTCCTTGCACTCTCTACCATGTCTTTTCTGGCACTGCTATGCCAACAAAAGGAGACTCAAAGACAGATCCCTTGCGGGAGAGGATGTGGCTCAGCAGTTAGAGCTGCCGACTTGAGAGTTGGGATATGTGTTCGAGCCTCGTTGTTGGCTCAATATCCTGTGATGCTGGGCAAATCACTTATCCCCGCCCCTGGACAGAGCCAGGATACCCTCATGGGTAGCCTCGCTTTATATTTCTACCAATTTTATTTAAATTAAACAAAAGAAAAAACAAGCAGCAAGCTCAAAGGGGTGGTGGGAGCAGGCAAGCAGTGTTGTGGGAGGGGTGATGGGGTGTGGGAGTCGGCACAGGGAGATTAAGTGACGACACAGCAAATGAAGCTGCCACCAAGTTTCCTGTGCAAAGTCAACAAGACAGAACACTTAACATGAGAAGAGGCATGCCACCAAAAAAAGAGTGCTCTCAAAGAATCCTAAATAACCTGAAGAGTACAAACACATGTAACAGGGGCAGTCCTCATGGGAGCATACAAAAGACCAAAAGTAGGAACTACTAAGTGTATTCACCAAAAAAAGCAGCCATTTGCAAAGGTCAGAAGAAGAACCAATTAAAAAGATGGGCTGTGCTTCAAGCCAACATTGTAGATACAGCATATCTCGAAAGGGCTAAAAAAAGGTTAGACCTAAAAAAGACAAAGGGGCCATACGAGTAAAGTCAGATAATATTTTTTCAGTTTTCCTGGCAAATGAATGAAATGATACCAAAATATTTGGCTGTATGTATTATTGACATGCATTTGAAAATATAGGCCATTGACCTACAGAATCTGTGTCAGAGGGATCATGTAGACATGAAACAGTAGGGAGAAAGGCTGAGCCTTGAGGCTCACACATTAAGTACTGTGAGGTAGAAAAGAAATCACCCAGCTGTCTCTAGTGGTGATGATTGCACAACAATGTGCTAATCCAATTCATTGCCTTGCTTCACAACCCTAAATCTGGATCCAGTAGCCTAATCCATGGTTTAAATGATTAAATGTTATTTAAAGTTACTTGCAGACCAGTGCAGTTAGACTTCCTTCTTAATATTGTTCTTCAAATGTTGGTAGCTTTCTTTCATTGCCTACGGCATGTTCTTCGTCTTTCCTCAAAGTCATCACAGTGACCTAGCCAGTATGACATTGTGATAGCCCAAAGGAAGCATTAGGACCTATTTCACTTTTGAAGCTTAGGGCAAAGAAAAATAATCGATCCTAAGGCAACTTTGTACAGTAGGCTGAACCTAATTAACACTATCAACCTAAGTGCACTCATGAATTGACTTGATTCTGACCTAAATCCAATTGAAAAGTCCCAAAGAAACTTTTAGGCCCTTATTACAAGAGGCCATGCTTGCTTAATGCATTGGTACCGGACTCTAAGGGGGCAGAAAGACTGATGAAGAAGTTTTTTTTTAGTTATCAATGTGGCTTAAATTATCACTGAAGATTGTTTTCAAGAATGTTACAAATGTTGCTTTCATAAAGGTCTTTCTTTCTTCTTCTTGGTTATTCGGTCCTTCTGGAGCTTCGAATACCTTCTTGGCATCGCCACATGCTTGAATAACAATGAGTTTCGTCCAGCATCTAGGATAAACAACCGGTAAAAGTACAGGCAAGTGTTCCCCAAAATGTACATTTATGTAAGTTGCCTTTTCTTCCTCTGTTTTGGATGATAAAGTTTGACCATGATCTCTCACTCCCTGTTTTATTTCTCCTTACACAGATTTTCTGGTTCCTTTCTTTCTCACACTTCTTTTTGAGGGTTTCTATACAATAGTTGTTTTAATGCCTTTTCCCTTTTTGGATTATTTGTCCTCAACATGGCAGAGGTGAATAAAAATTAGGTTCAGCGGGTGGCACTGTACACTTCACAATCAGCAGAAGAAGACAAAACATAAATGCTACCACAAAGGAAGTGACATTACATCTCAAAACAGTGTAGAAGGAAGACAACAGAAAATACACAAAATTGACACAGACGTTCAGACTGCTGAATGGAGGCAGCACCAGAATCCATGGAGCTTGAGTCAGGATAAGGGAGAAGCAAGGACATAGAGTAGTTGCAGAGTGGAGGGAGTGGAATCATTGTAGAGTGGTGTGGTGGGGGCCAACGGCAACCAGTGTGACCTGCAAGAGGCCGACAAGAGACCGCACCATAAGCCCCGCCACACTGTTTGAACCACTCAACCAAGGTCCGCAGACTACGGGACGCCTGCAACACACAGGAGAGCACCTGGAAAAGAACAGCGCCTAATGGTGAGCAAATGTGAACCTGAGTTGGTTGAATGTTGGAACACCGTACAATAGTGTGTGTCAATTGCTCCGAACCACCTCCTAGCACACTAATTAGCCACAACATCTGCCATTGCATTAACTTACTGCATCATTTGATATTTGATTGTGCTAAGTATTCTGCATGGAGCGTGCTGCATAGAACACCGACAGTATAGGCACGCAATAGTTGTCGTGACAGTACTAGGGAGATGTCAGAGGTCCAGTGCGTCTTGCATCCTACCGGTATGCTCTCCCCGCTTGCCCAGTCACCTTAGTCTCATCAAGGATACCAAAGACTCAACAAGGGCCACAAAAAAGTTGCAAAGCACGGCAATGAGAACACGTAGCTCAAAAGTACTGCATGCAGCCAATACACATCAGGGATCTCCCACATAAATGGAAAAGATTGTCCACTAACCAGCAGGACTCCCATTTGGTGAACAAGCAGGAATCTCCTATAAATTCTGACAAGGACAAGACACAATCACCAAGAGCAAAGCAAAATAAAAAAGGAGAGAGCTTAATAAGAGATTTCTGAATCATACCTGACTATATAATAAAACAGTCAGCTCTGACGGTACAACAACAGTCTCAGAGGCAGGGGGGGCAGAATGAGGGCAATGAATGAAGGATGTTTAAATGAGAGATACATGAATGTGAGCTTTGAGGCTATCATTGTTCAAGAGGACCCTGTGCACTCACCAACCAACCACATCTCAACATCACAGCGAGGGGAGGTCCCACCCATGGGCACGGGAGGAGAACATTAAGAAAATATAAAAGATTGAATTTCCTAAAAGGATTGAAAGTGAAAATGGAAATGGAAAAGCATAGTGCACAAAGAAAGTGAACACTGTGACTAACATGAGGTGTGGCAGAAATGGAGCCCATCATGTCCAAGTCCATGCCTCTTTCCCAGGATTATAATCAAGTCCTCACACCTGCACACCAGTAACCTGAGTCCCCTGGTACTGAGTCAAATCAAAGCATATCACAAAGAAAATGTCAAGTCACCCCTAAGCCGGGCGACTGCCAAGATGGAGGCAGAGGAAACACTTGGATTTGCAACAGCTGCAGCAGAACATGATCTGCAGGATCCGCAGGTCCGCTCGGTGGAGGGAGATGAAAAGGACAAGCTGACTAAGCATCATTTCAGGACCTCAGAGACTTTGATGCTAGATACCCACAGTTGCTTAGGAGTGGCTGATGGCCACACTTTAATATAAACACTAACAGCTGTCACTAAAGCCAGTAGACTCAATGGTGACAATTTGGACAGGCAAATCAACGTACTGCAAACATTAGCTACTTTCACCATGGCAATTGATGTGAAATTTGAGAGCCTACATTTATTATTAGGGCAGGCAAAGGATAAAGCTGTATACTGCCAGTGTGATTCCATAGTGGAAAAGCTCTCCACCTTGCTGGAGGTCATGACAGCGCTTATAGAGGACATGAAGGTGGGTGTCTCAATCAACTCAACAAGGAACAGCAGAGGAAATGAGAACCTTGTAGAAGGTCAGAGGAGTGAGTTTGCGGAGTCAGTGGAAAACTCAAAACAACAAGGAGCAATTGGCATGCAGGGGAAAACAATCTATCTAATAATACTCCCTCTTGACCTAAACAACAGTTATTTATATATAAACTAGCACACAAAGCACAAAAGTGTATTCTTAATATTTTTTTTATTTTTCGTATTTTTATATTTTCATTTTTTCTGTATAAAAATATAATCAATTTTGAACAGATAAATCAATTTTCATAAATGAACGTTTTCACTTATACTTTACACATTGTTCATGTCAATTCGATAAGACAAAGATATTCTTTTGATTCATGTCAAAAAAAGGAAAACAAAACCCAGGGAGAAAGAACACTGCACATACAAACTCTTCATTCATGCAGACACATATCAGACATTCCGTACACATATATCTCAGTAGCTTTACCACTTAACACATAATGAGTGGTAATGTAGTCCTAATAGCCCCCAAAAAGGGAGCTGCTACAAGAATTTTTTGTAGGATCTACAAGAAGATTTGGTCAACGCGTTTCGGTGGTATAAGCAAATGTGGAAACCACCTTCTTCAGGACCAGCTACTTCTCTTAGCGCAAGTTCTCAAAACCTGGGGTATCTAAAGAAAAGAGAATTTTTACATACAAAAGACAAATTAGTCACTAGTCTCTAAACATTATTATTGTCAATACTGTGTGCTATAATAAAAGACACCGGTTGGGCCAATCTATACAACTGAGCATTCAAGTAAAAAATGAGAAGAAAAAAACGGTGTCTTTTATTATAAAATTTATTTATCTGTTCAAAATTGATTATATTTTTATACAGAAAAAATGAAAATATAAAAATACGAAAAATAAAAAAAATATTAAGAATACACTTTTGTGCTTTGTGTGCTAGTTTATATATAAATAACTGTTGTTTAGGTCAAGAGGGAGTATTATTGGATAGATTGGCTTCATTTTCCCCTTTTCTCCCTGACCTATTGGAAAATTATCTCGTATAAAGGGGGTCCCAGTATTTTCTGCATGCAGGGGAAAACAACCAGAAAACTTCATCCTCTGAATAAACCCCACATGCTCTATTGGACGAGCCGAGGCCTCATAGTGTTAACCAAGAAGTAAAAAGGGAAGATGCTGACCTGGAAGTATGCCTGTCTCAAGTAAAGGAGTATGGGAGTAAAGATAACGAATGGTGCACACTGTCTAGAAAAAATAAGAAGCGCCTAAAGAAACTAAATGAGAACAATGAAGGCTTGGAATCCCTGACCCTGTTCAAATTAAACAGGAAAACAAACCTTTTCAATTAAAAAGAAAATGCCTCTGGCAATGAAAAGATTGGGGATTCACTGGTCCCACAAAAATACCAAAAGAAAGCTGCATTGAAAGTTGAAATGAAAGATGACGCAATAGAGACAGTCTCACTAAGTAAAAGGCCACAGGTGGTAAAGCAAAAGACCAATAATAGAGAAGTTTCCATCGACCAAGAGCTGATAGCAATAGGGGATAAGTGAGCCAAGGATTTTGAATCTAACAACTTACTCATATCACTTCCTCAAATGGAGGCATATGCCAAGGAAAGGACACAACCAAAGTCACCAACTTATCCACGAATGTCACCAATAAATAAAAAATCCACTAAGGGCAAGATGAACAAAATAACCAACAAAGGACCCACCAGGCAACAATAGAGGGGCCTTGCATGGGCCCAAAAAGTATCAAATTATACCCGGAATATGGCTCACAAGGAAAATTGGACATTTTGAATTGACAGAATATTTTAAGACTAGCCGCTAAACTCCTGGGTCTGAAAAACAAGAAATCAAAGGACATTGAGTATGTGGCTTTTAAGCCCCCTGGTTATAGTGAACTAAACGAACTAATTGAGATTAGCTTTAAGGCGGAGAGTTTTGCTATAAGTTTCATAAACCACAAAACAATAACTAGCTAGATTGGGAATAGGTCTATCCTGAACCCTGCTTGATAGTTACCCCATGATATTGAATCCGCCCTGCCCTAACATACATCAGCCCATTAGGACTAATGCTCAGGCATTACAATCTCATCGGTCCTGAGGAACACTATCGGGACAAAAGCGGATACCACCATAAACATGCAACATCAATATATGGCAAGGGAGATCACAAGGGGGCCAAGTCCTTCTTGGCTACAAGCAGTGCCGTGAGAAATGGGGCCCGATGCTAACCATGTGGATTAGACCACTCAGACCCCGGCAAACTGGGAATGGTTGGGGGGTGCTTAAATCAACACTCCTAATTAACACAAGATAAATAAAGTGGGGCTTAATGTATGGGAGATCAACATCTGTTCCTGGAACATGTGGGACATCTTGGAACATGAGGACAAATTAAGAGAGTTGGGATAACTAACTGAGGTTCACATAATTTGCCTGCAGGAAACATAGAGCATGGAGCCGGAGCTTTTCTTGGATTATGTCAACTTTGCGGCACCCGCCCTCCCATCCCAAATTGGGAGACGTCCAAGTGGGGGGGGGGGTCTCAACCCAATTAAAAAGCAATCTGGCAGTAAAGACAGAAATATTTTGGGCAGGAAAAGTGGATGCAATCATCGTAAAAATCGATCCACTCAAAAGATAAAACAACAGAGAGATCATACACTAATCATCGAAAATATCTACTTGCAACTGACAATCACAAGGAAGCATGAGTCTGCAAGCACATTGCTGGACTGCCTAGAAAATCTTAGGTCAGAATGTCCTAAAGCACACTGCTAATTGGAGGCTACTTCAACTCAGATATACTTAGAAATAGCAATCTGGGGGAAAGGATACAGGAGCATTCCGCAAGTGATCGCCCAGGACAAGCAGCAGAAAACATTTGGTGTAAATCTGGCAAATGCCCTAGAATCTTTAGAGATGTGGTGTATTAATCGTAGAGAAAGACAAGCGGCATACACTCACATCTCCCTTCTTAGATTAGCAACCCTGGACTATCTATGGTCTTCAATAAAACATTTTCACAATATAGATGGTTTCCAGATAATCCCTCTAGTGACCATGCTGCAATTCTATGTAAGATAACCATGCCTTTAGAAAGGTACAAGGCAACAAAGATAATTGGCCTTCAAGATGACTCTGGGCCATTCAAAAGAATATGCTGGCAGATAGAACAGTCCCAAATATACAAAATAAAACAAAGCTTAGCTCCAATAGAAAAGGATCTAGGAAGAAAGAAGGAAAATGAAGTAATAATAGTCTGAGCCACACTGATTGCATCACTCCAAAACAACTTAATAGAATGCCCCAAAAGAAGATAGGTGTAACAAAAAAGGCGTGGAACTCTGAAGGCCCTGCAACAAAACGTCTAAGAAAGGAGCTAAATACAGCCCTCTGCAACCTCAGGTATAAAGGCTCTTTTGTAAAGGGTATGAAAGAAAGAGTGAAAAAACTGAGTCAAACTTCCAGGAGGACAAACAGAACACCGATGAATAAACCTGGGCCAAACTTCACGCTGCACTCAAGACAAAGGATTCAAGGACCTTCTGGGTGCTAGTTAACAAGCTCACCAAAGCCATAAACCCAAAGGTCTGTAACATCTCCATGAATAAATGGTATGACCTCATAAAGCATTTCTATAGCACAACAGCTGGTTCAAATTACAGGCATAGCAAGCATAATGAATTGACCATAAAACATGATAGCCAATTGACCGAGATTACCAAGAGAGACCGAATGGAGATACAAATCTTGTGTACATCGGATACAATGAATGGCCCAATGGGAGTGAGGGAAGTGAGCATAGTACAGAAGCCCCTTGATATCAACCTTTGGCTGCCTATAAGAAAGGTAGGAATAGCCCTAAGGAAAATTAGGGCAGCTTGGGCACCAGGCCCAAATGGCCTCCCGGTGGCCCTTCCAAAATCAGATCATAGTCTTTGGATGACCATCCTAAACTCCTCTTATCTGAATGTTAGTCAATGGCCTCAGTCCCTGATAGCTGGAGGAGTTAAAATTTGGTGCCCATATAGAACGGTGAAACCTAAAAATGGAAGTAGAGCCTCACCTGCAAGCTGTAGAATGATAGCGCTATTGGTTGTGGAAGGAAAGGGCTACTCAAGGTTACTGTACAAAGAGCTGGAAATCTGGGCAAAAGATATGAAACTGATTCCATGGTTTCATACTGGTTTCCAGAGGCATAGTCACATCAAGGACAATCTCCTGACCTTATCTGCCTATGTCATAAAGCACTGCGCCCTAAGACCTGAACGCTTAATGCAGCATTCATTGACTTCACAAATGCCTTTGATAACATCCTAAGATGCCGGCAATGGACAAAGCTAAGAAAGCCATAGATACCATCTCAGCTCCTGAAGGCCAAAAAATCACTATATAGTAATACATGGGTGAAAGTCACATTAGCAGCTCATTATGAAACCTCAGAGAAAATCTACACAAGGATTGAAACAGGGTTGCATCCTAGCTCCTTTACTTTTTAATTTGTATATGGCAGACTTGGAAAGTCATCGAGTAGTCCCAAGAACCTGCCAGCCCCGTTTGATGAATCAAACAATTCAAATCTTACTATACGCATATGACATGGTAGTACTTGATAACATACACATTGGCCTCCAGGGATCTCTTGATGCACTAGTACAATATTGTGCATTAACATTAAACAATATTACCATCAGCCTAACGAAGATGAAAGCAGTGATCTTTGGCAGATACCTGATAAAAAAGAGGGGTTCATTGTAGGGTCAAAATTGGAAAGAGTAACACACTTTAAATATCTCGATGTCAATCTCGATGAAAGAGGGGGCAGGTAAGTCCAGGAAGGCTCCTTGAAACCGATGGCAAAACATCTGACATGCAGGATGGCCCAACTGAAGAGAAGCCTAGCATGCCAAGCCCAAAACACAATCTCACTATTAACAGTGGTGGCAAGTAATTTGATGCCCACAATAACTTATGGTGCAATGGTATTCAAGGATCAATTATATGAGTGGCTAGATAAACTGCAATGTATCTTCATCCACTGTTTATTTGCACTACCACACTAACTAGTCAACCTCAAATAAGGCTGGAATTCAAACTACCAAGATCTGGTATTGCGGGCCAAATTTGTTTCTTACTGTCAAAATTGAAAATGAGTCCAATTGGCTCAATGAAACACAGTCTCTGGTAGAATTTCAGGAACATGACTCTGCATGGGTTTCGTTCCTGGCAACCTCTATCAAGGCCCTGAGGGCAAAATATCTAATTAATAACACCTTACCCCAGAAAATAACAGTGAAACTATTAATGAAGTCAGTAAAGATAATTTCATATGATCAGGACCTTAGGGATCTAAGATCTAAATTTCCCAGTAGTTGGCCCGTGAACCTTTACATCACAGGGCCCCTACCCAAATATTTGAGTCTGCCTCTCCCAAACCATGCAAAGTAAACAATCATGAGAATCTGCTTTGGCCTTATCCCCCTAAGGTGCTATTGGTATGGTTGAAATGAGGGTGAAGGTGATGCGTGATGCAGATGGTCTGGCCAAACAGAAAAGTCTTAAATACATGTGATCTGCGTCTGCAATATGCTAAAACCCCTGAGGCACTGCTGGCTGGGGCTAATTTTTCTAACTCTAAATGTGAGGTACATGTTGGGCACCGATCCTAACCTGCTCAAAAGCAAAATGTTGTCAGATATCCGGGCACTTTATACAGTTTATGAAAGGAGTAACTGGTAATCTAAAATGTCTATGACAGTTTACACTCTTACGCTTGGAGTACTTTCACTTTTTGGGCAGCACTTTACGGGCACAGAGCACTTTGGTCCAGTGGAGGTCAATCTCCAGGATATGGTCTGGCTGTGATGGGCATCATCTGCTTGTAGAGTAATAGATGAGAGTGGGCATGGCTGGTGGGCCCTATTTTGCCCCCACAGGAATGAGAGTCTAGGAGAAACATAAAAGCACTAAGCACTTTAGAGTAGTGTGCGGTCCCTTGGCTTCCGTGACTAATGTTTGGTGTGAGGCAAAGCATATATGTCATGTCTAACTATCGGGAGTGAGGCAAAGCATATGTGCCATGTCGGACTATCACTAATGGGGAGTTTGGAGCTCCAAAAGGGGACTTCAAACTTGATACCTTTTTAAAAAAATATATGGTTTTAATTATGCTTTATAATTGTGATTTGTGTTCAGATGTAATGATTTTTACTAATCAAGCATCAATAAAGTAATTCAATAAAAAATTCATTCCATCAATACCTGTCCTCAGCATATCTTTCCTACTGTAAGTAAACTACATCTTGAATGACAACAAATTATGTCATTAAAAAGGAAGAGGACTTCCCTTTATTGGATTTGAATTAAATGGTCAAAAGCCTCCCCCTGGGGTGTCCTGCATGTAACTGCCCCAATGAGACTGACATTCACGTTCTCTTTTTTTGTCCCGGGTACAAATCGGCCAGAAGACGCTGGTTAATTCCACTCTGCAGGAACCTGGGGTGTAAGCAGTATGTGGAGGCATACAGATTATTGCGAACAGAACCCCATCCACACATAATTGTTGCAGTTTCCCGCTTCTTGAACTCTATGTGGCACAACCGGAATTCATTGGTAAAGACAGTTGTGCAAGTCTAAACCTTTCCTTAGTCCCCTTTTATCTATTTTAGTCTTTTTAACCATTTAATTTATCTTTTATCATCTTTTAACCTGTCACATTTCAAAATTAATTATATTGAATATTGGAAATATAAAGATACCAACTTGATTTGGGGTAAATGCTGGCCGCTGTCTAGCAGTGTTATATTAATAGTGATTTTTCTTCATTTTGATGCATTCTATCGAATTTTTAACTGAGCCCTGTTCTCATTTTATTTTTATACACTACCCATTCTCTACGTTTCATAAGTATCATTGTTTCTTGTTCACTTTTTATGGTCTTAACGACCGAAATAAAGTTTGTTGAAATGGAATTGATTTGAATAAAAAAAAATATGTCGCCTATTTTCCTTATTTTTCGAATGTTTTCCACCTGTTCCCCACCATGTCAATTTTAATATGGGGAAAAGGTCTCCATTTATAACAAGGCTCCCTGGTGTACAAGGTAGGAAAAAAACCTAAGACACGTAAGAGGACATACAAGAGAACTGTAGGAGTTCTACTTTGCCTACACCAAAATGACTTTGTGAGATGCCCCACATGTCTATATGTAAACAGATCTTGACCAAAGGCCTCTGTCATTTAAGTGAAGAGGTCACACTCCCAAAAGGCAAAGTAGACCCTATACAAGATATAATAAACCTCACAGAAAGCTTCTCAGGCTGAAAGAAGCATTTCTTGTTTACACACCCGCCAATACTAAACAGGGCCTGAGGCAAATTCCTCTAAATTAGATTTCCCTAAACACTACACCTCCTTTTTACCCCTGGATAACTCCATGACCTCAATTAAGTGCAGAACTGATTACTAGTAGTGTATACAGAGGTGTGTATACTCTGTGTTCATGAAGCACATACATTTGTATGTTTTATATTTTATGATTCATGTGAAAATATACACATTTAATTTACAGCTCTTCCCAGGCATACATGAGAATTAGACCTTGAAAGAATCTTTGCGAATCTAGCCCCTCGTGCTCTGCTAACAGCGAGGCCTATTCCCTTTTTATCATTCTTCTCTAGAAATATTTTGAAATAAAAATACACCGCAAATAGATGTTAACAGGTTTGCTAATTTTCGGAAAAAAAGGCGAAAGTGTAGCTGTTTTACTTCAGGGACAAGAGCAGTTTTCAAATTATCATTCGTGACTGAAAATATGGGTGTTAATAGTGTGAATTCTACCTTGTATAATGAATGAACATTTATTGTAAATCAATCTGTTAAGAATTGGAAGCTGTGTGATTGGGGTCTGTTGTCTAGACCCCCCACCCTTATGCATCCATCCAAACATACCAAACATGCTAGGGCAGGTTTATGTCAGAATAATATTGACAAACATATCGTCGAAATCAAATATTACACCTTAAAAAGTCATTTACAAATAATATCATTCCATTGACTGTAGAATCTATATTATTACCTCAAAGTAAACTATATCTGTTCTCTTTTTTACCATTGATTAAAGATAGTGGCATTCACTTTATATGCTCGAGTGGCCCCTGGGACGTGTGCAGCAAATGCATAAAATATTTTATGCACTGCTACCTTACACGTGACTGTTGTTTAATAAATGACACTACATTTCTGTGTGCGCGCGCTTTTGAATATATGCATAATATCAAGATGATAGTAAACGTTGTATTCAAGGCATATTTTTCATAACATACTTAGGCCTTCAATGACAGCTCAAGCAGTTTATTATAGAAGTGCTCCCAAACCTTAGAGGAGAGAGGCGCACTGCAGTAGTGCAGTGTGGCTGCATACCCGAAGCATGTTTTAGGGGCCCAATTTGAAGAGTGATTCTGATTTAGGCACACAAAGGGTTGCTTTACAAGGGCAAGGCACTGAGCAAACCGGAGACTCATAAATGCTATTGCTTATGGAAACTATTGCCTCCACAATGGAGTAAACGTAGTGCATGAGTAAATCTCACTGAAGCTGTGGGAAGTGGACATTTTCTGGAATCTTTGCGAACACCCATAACTGATGACGTTTGGGGGTTTCATAGCAGAATAACCTTGTCAGAATGTGAGTTGATGTAAACATTGTATTCTGAACATTATTTACAAAAATTATAGAATATTTGTGAACAATATTGAAGACTAATATTTATATCAGTAAATATTTATGTTTATGATATTCTGACATAAACCCATTGGAGGACATTCTCCAACTTCTCTGTAATAGCTACCCACCCTCCAAATTGTAGGTGATCTAGCCTACAATACAGGTGTAAGAAGAAGGCAGCACCCCTAGGTTTTGTGGGGTGTAGTTGGGTGAAGATTGTACTTGGAGAAAAACAGTCTAAAAATGATTTAAGTGAACAAAGGTTGTGGCATTTTGCAACTTGTAGTTATGCAATTCTGCTTGTGCTTTTGACAATGCTTCCACATTGTCAATAGCAGAGCTTCACAAACATTGTCCAGAAGTATGCCTGGAACCAACTACTGCTAAGCTTTAATTTAATTTAATTTAATTGTGGGTTTATATAGCGCTAGAATCGACTCCCGGATGAGTATCTCCGCGCTTCGACCGCTGGGGAACCCGTTCTGGCTCACCCCGAGAGATTGTCCCTAATGGGTATCTCTAAGGTGCGACCAAGCATCCCCGGCGGTCTGGGGGGGCCGTTGTGAAGATGAGGCAAGCTAATGCCCAGAGTTGCCGAGTGTGGTCCCTGACTGGAGTAGGCACCGAGGCGAGAATTTTCGAGCCCGCTGACCCTGGTCCACGACCCTGCCGCGTCGGGAATCGAACCCTGGTCCCGGGCCGTCCTCTGCTTACGGGTCTGCCGCCTCTAACCAGTGAGCCACACCTCTCCATGTGGAATCGTGGAAAGCTATGTCAATTTCTGGAAGCTGTAAATCCCTGCCCATGTGAGGCTGGAGTCCTGGGAGCCCGGATTCACACATTTCCTTGTGAATGCCCATCCACAATATTTTTTTGAAGTTGTGGTGTTGCTGTAGCAACTCTATCTAATTGTAGAGAACTTCACTTGGCAATAAAGATCTTTAAGGACTGTCACCAGACAAGTTCATTTTCCATTTAAAATCTTAGCGATATGGGTTGTCCACTTGGATTTTCATAAAAATCCCTTTTAAATGAAAGGGAAACAACAGTACCAATCTCCTACAATTTATTTGGGACAACGCTTGGAGTTGTTTGATTGCCAAATGTAATTCATGTGAAATCGTAATAAATTGTTTAAAAAAATGATATCTTTGGACCTCTGGTTCTTAAAGAGCAGATATGAGAAACTATTGTTCATCTCAATAAGAGTGTATTGTTCAACTGCACAAGTGTAAGACTGTGTCATATCTCCAGGACTGACCGATGACCAATAAGCTACAAATGGCCATCTGCATCACGAGGTGAATGTTCACACTCTACTACATTGTCATTGGGAGTCCAAGGACCAATGCAGGTTCTAGATTGTTAGAAGACATTATGATTTCTTTTAACAAACCAAACTGTTGGACCTTAGTTGAGAAAGTGTATAGTTTTAGTTTTTCTTTACTGTTTATTACTGGACAATTTTTTTGTCCCAAAGAATTCTAATTATACTTTTGGCATTGTTTAAACCCTATTTCAAACAAGTTGTGCAACTAATTTTAGTCATAAATGAACTGATATTTGGGTTACTGTGTACCTCTTTAAAACACCTTGACGTACAAATAATTCTGAGAAATTCTACTCTACTTTTATTAAAAGAGAATTTTCCAAATATGAAAACCTAGAAAGCATCACCAGGGGTGGCGGGGTGGTGGGAATGTATACAAAAGAAAAAGCTGAGGTTCTGAAAGGGTGTGCCAGCAGTACTATTGGGGTGTAAGGTCTTCTTTCAAAACCTGCATTTGGAATAGCCTCCGTTGTGGTAGCTCAGAATGGTTTTCTACAAATGTGCTTTGGCATGTGCTGGAAAGTCACAAATTATAACATAAACAGTTAGATAAAAAGAGGTGCGATGAGCTCGCTTGGCATATGTGATAGGGCTGAAATTCTAAGTATTGACCTTTTTATTCTAGGGCACTGCCTGAATCCAAATTGATGGGTTCAATTCAAAAAGGCCTGTTTGTCCCTGAACGCACAGTCAGGGGTGAAAATGCCTTTAAGTATGCCTGCCATATTTCACAAAAGGAAAACTGGCAGGCATAAATAATTTTACTTCTGCATATTATTCTGCCATTTGTACATGAAAATGTACAGTAGTAACTCCTGCGGAATGGGTGGAAAGTAGAAAGGAACAAGACGTGATAAATCTTAAAAGTTTGTGAACACCCATACACTTGCGACCTGTGCTGCCTTGCATTACTCTAGATTTACCAAGCACCACAGACCCACGCAAGGTGGCCTTGCATTCCTTGGTAAATCTGACTTTGGTATTGCGTTGCCCCTGAGACACCATGACGGACGCAAGGGCAATGCAATACTGTTGCATTTGCTTCTCTTGGCCTGCTAATAGAATATGGAACACAGTATGTTATGGAGTGGGAAATTCTGTGGAGAATTCTGAGAGCGGCAGTTGCTGCTGGTCAAGGTGGTAGGAGGACATACTAATGATCTCCAAAATAAAGGTGTTCCTACTTACCCACTACATGTCGTGGATTTAATAGTGGCGACAAGTGATAACCTGTCCTTCAACAATCCTGTGACCGTGAAGCCGTCGGAAGACAAGAAAGCAAGGCTGCAGTATAACAGTGGTCCCAGGAAGCACAAGGCCTGTTTGTGCCAAGAAGACCAAGCTTCTGTATCCGAAGTGGGGATCATAGCTGTCCACCGGCGACAATCGTGAGCAATTATGAGTTTTTTTTTTATCACCTGTGCACAGTGGTGTTTATGTGAGAGCGGCAGCACGAGCGGCGCCTGTGGCCAATGTCAATACGAGCAACAGCACGATCGGTGTCTCTACACAGAGCGAGTCACGGCTCGTGAGGAGTGGACATGAGCGGCTCGTGAGGAGTGGGTGTGGCAGCACGTCATAACGCCACGCGCAAACACAACAGTTGATGGACAGAATGCAGAACAATGTCATACATTCACCTCAGTACAGAGATCTGGGCCTAAATCCATCGTTTTTTTGCTCACCATGCCATTCCAGTTTGAACCCAGCCATATGCAAATCAGTCTTGCCCCTGTGCCTCATGGGAACAGTCCAGCCTGAACTGCCACGCCAGGTCCTCCCTGGACTGGAACCAAGCATCCTAGGACCGGTTTCGGGGTTTCACCCCTCTTCAGCCAGGATAGCTTGATTCCAGTAGCATGGAGAGCACGGGACTCACGTCTGAGCATACCCGACCCACTCGGGGTGACAAATGCAAACACAACAGTTGATGGACAGATGGCAGTTCGGGCTGGACTGTTCCCATGAGGCACAGGGTCAAGACTGATTTGCATATGGCCATGTCTAAACTGGGGTGGTGTAGCGGGCAAAAGAACGATGGATTTAACCCAGATCTCTTGACTGGGGGAGAATGTCTGCATTGTCAGCATTCCGTCCATCATTTGTTTGTTGTAACGCTTTTCGCCCTAAGTGGGATGGGTATTCCCAGACGTGGGACCCGTGCTCACTACGCCACTGGAGTCAAGCTATGATAGCCCGAAACCGGTCCTAGGATGCTTGATTTTGGTCCAGGGAAGACATGGCTTGGCAGTTCGGGCTGGACTGTTCCCATGAGGCACAGGGTCAAGACTGATTTGCATATGGCCATGTCTAAACTGGGGTGGTGTAGTGGGCAAAAGAACGATGGATTTAACCCAGATCTCTTGACTGGGGGAGAATGTCTGCATTGTCAGCATTCCGTCCATCATTTGTTTGTTATAACGCCACGCGCAGCATTGTCTGACTTCGTGCCTGACTGAAGGGAGAAGGCGTAGCAAAGTCCGAACATCACACTGCAGCGTTGTCTGACAGCATTGTCAGTGTTGCCTAGGGTACGCCTGACTCCGCTACGGTACAACGTGTTGTCAAGGCATCAGCTGACTCCAGTCATGGCTAATTTATATAGCGCTGCCTCTGGGGCACCCATCTTTGTTTGGAAAAAAAAAGATCCTTCTCCAAAGAGATGTGGTACATCGCTCCATCTCTGTAACCGTGTGAAATTCTTTTCTGTAGGTATTTTTGGTTTAATTGTGACTTTGCTTGAGTTCAATGATAGCAGTAACAGCAGATCCCTTAGCATAATGGACAATTTAGACTCCATAGTGTCCCCACCTGCATTTTTAGCATCTCCAGGTAACACACCAATGTTATGGGAAGATTGGCAAGAAGCCTTTTTAACTTATTTAGATGCCATTAGTGGTGATGTATTTGTGCCTAAATACAAATAGGCAATTCTTAAACATAACTTAGGCGCGGAAGGAAGAAAGGTGCTAAAACTTATGTTAACTCCACCTCGTGAGGCCCAAGAAAATGAAGTAGATGATGAAGAGGATGATGATGAGTTTGCTCAAGCCATGAGAGCTTTAGAGAGCAATTGAAAGGCAAAAGTAAATATCGTTGTGGAACGCCATAAATTCTTATCTAGAGAGAAGATGGTGGAGAAGTCATTGGATCAATACATTGTGGTATTGAGGACATTGGCATCTACATGTACATTCTGTGAGTTATGAGATGAGAAAATCAGGGATCAGTTGGTAAATAGAACTAACAACATAAAATTTCAAGAAAAACTACTCAACATGAAGGAACCTTTGTTAGAGAAAGCCATTCTGGCAGCAAAAAGGGTGGAGAATACCACACAGTATGTGAAAGAGCTGAAACAACAAGATCTTGATAAACGTGGAGAAACGTTGAAAACTCTAAATGTTGTGCAAAGGTTAAATAAATTGGACATGAAATCAACTAATTCACGTGAGTGGGAGGCGTTGTTGCCACAGATGCAAGGCTTTAGAGATAGCAAAAAATCTACCACTAGATGTTATCAATGTGGTAGTAAAAAGCATGTTGTCTCCTTTATTAACAGTCCAGCAATTACTGTCAGATGCTATAAGTGTAGACGGATGGGTCATTTCACTTGTGCATGTAAAGAGCAGGAGTGGAAGGGTAACAAAAATGTAAATGTTATTCACAAACCTGAGGACTCCGATTCTGGAGATGATGAAGTATTGGTCATTGAGGAAGCGTCAGTGAATTAAGTGGGCGATTCTTATCATCCGCCGAAGTGTAATGTGACCATGTGTGGAAAAGCAGTAGTTGTGTGGGCAGATTTGTGTTCCCCGTACACAATTATCGGCATTGTGACTTACAATAGCTCAGGTCAAGCAGAATTGGCTGCTACTGAGGTTAATACGGTGGGCTATTGTGGGAAGAAACTACCAATGGTGGTGTGTTTTTCTACAGATATACATTTTAAGGGGAGGTCTGTACAGTCCAGGGTTTACATTGTCAGTGAGGGGAAGAATCTTTTGGGGTGGTCTGACCAAAGGCTACTTGGTATTATTTTGGACCCAAACCATCCGGAACAGGTCTTGTTTACCAGCACTGAGAAAATTGTTGAGCAGAGAGGTGACTGCAATGTGAAAGATGCTTTTCCAAATGTTTTTGCATCTAAGTTAGGTTGTTTAAGGGATTCTATCATAAGATCATTTTAAAGGAGGATGCCAAACAGTTATTCATAAGGTCAGGGGTGTGCATATTACTATGAGAGTTGCTTTGAAGAGTGAATTAAATCGGTTGGAGACTGAAGGTGTTATAGAGCAAGTGGAGTCTGCTGACTGGGTAGGACCCATTGTTTTGGTTAAGAAATCTGATTGGGGGTCCGCATGTGTGTGGATCTCAGTGACTTGAACAAATCTTTTTGGATAGCGCAATACCCTCTCCCCAACATCAATGAGTTGTTAGAAACAGTCGGGCATGCTAAAGTGTTTTTGACATTAGATTTATCACAAGCTTACCATCAGGTTAAGCTGCATCAATCCTCTAGGTACTTAACAACGTTAAGTTTTCCAAAGAATCATGCAAAGGCTATTTAGTGATGAATCCAATGTAAAAATATTCCAGGATGATATGCGACGCAACTCCAGCAATGCGCCGCCTTTCCGACAGGAGATGCGTCACGCATCTACCCATCCGAGTGCCATGGTGCGCCGCATTGTAAATGCGGCTCATCAATGGTGGCGCACGGGTGGGCAGATGCGTTGCGACTCTTCTGGCGCATCTCTGCTGATTAGCAGAGATGCCCCAGACGTCATAAATCTGCCCCTAAGTATGCTTGGACACCATATTGTGAAAATGCTTTTAGAAAGATAAAAGATTGTATTGTTAATGCTGTTAATCTGAAAGCGTTTGATGTAAATGATAAATCCATTTTGGTGACTGATGCCAGTCTGTATGTGCTAGGTGCGGTTCTGATGCAGAGGAAGGATGGTAAAGAATACGTCATTGCTTTTGCGTCTTGTACTCTTAGATAGGCAGTAGAAACCTATATTGTCATAGAAAAAGAAGCCTTAGTATGTTGGTGGGCAATCAAGCACTTTAAGAATTACATATGGGGTTGTTCATTTGAGTTAAGGACGGATCACAAACCATTGGTTGGACTGTTTTCTACCAAGGGTGCTGGTAAAGCCACACCCAGATTAGCCAAATAGTTGTATTATTTGCAAGAGTTTCTGTTTCAGATAAAGTATGTTCCTGGGCATACTAATGTTAATGCACATTGCTTGTCATGTTTACCGTTGTGTTGTAATGAACAAGAGATGCAAGAAGGACATATAGAGGATGACAACATTGTGGTCGCTTCTTTATCTGATTGTGGAAAGGGTGTCATTCAAGAAGATGAGGGGTTAGCAAAGATTTCTTCCTATAATGTCATGAAGCCTATTAAGGAATGTTTGTCTGAGGGTTGGCTTAGGGATAGGCAGAGAATGGTTATGTTGGATGAGTACAAAAGTGTGTTGGCCGAGTTGGCTTGGTTGGATGGCAAATTGTATGGGGGTGAGACGTTGGTGGTTCCTGAAGTGGTAGATTTGTTACATGATGGTCTTGGAGGCATGTCTGGGATGAAAAGAAAGGCGAGAGCGCATTTTTGGTGGCCAGTCATGGACCATATGGTTGAAAGGAGAGTGAGAAATTGTTTACCATGTGCCAGAAGTGATAAAACACATAAATCACAGGAAACGCTTATAACTCCTGTGAAGATTCCCGATGGGCCATGGAAGAAATTAGGTATCGATATTTGTGGACCCTTTGTTACCAAAGGATGCGTTGTAAGTATGTGCTGGTGCTAATGGATTATTTATTCAAGTGGCCTGAGGTCAAGTCCGTTAGTTGTGTCAATACTTATGCAGTGGTGGAATTTTTGACTGAAGTATTTATGCGTGAAGGATGGCTGAAGGTGATAGTTACTGACAACGGTCCACAGTTCGTGTCTAGTCAGATGGAGAAAGTTTTGAAAACCAATGGTGTTGTGCATCACCGCACGGCGCTATATTATCCCAGGGAGAATGGTTTTATTGAGTGGTTCAATTGTGTTTTGGTGGAGTGTATGCAATTGATTATGTATAGTAATTTGGACTGGAAGAGAGAAGTGCAGAACCTTTTGTGGAATTATAGAATAGATCCCCATTCTGCCACAGGTGTCACACCCTTTTGTTTGTTAAAAGGAAGGTATCCACACTCATTGGTGTATCCATGATGGATGTGCAAAAGGGAAAAGGTGACTTAAGATGCTAATGCTAGAAAGGACAAGGTGAAGGACAGAGTTGAGATATATCAGCAAGGATATCAGTTGCAGCACAAAAGATCTACGAATTGTAAAATATGTTTATTAAGGTGGGTGATTGGGTCAGGTATAGGAAAGAAGGTTGGTTAGAAAGAGTGAATTGGTGTGGTATACCCCATGTAAGGTGTTCAGAGTCTGAAGGTGGCAATGTGTGGAATGCCAGGAAGGGAATGAGATGCCATGACGCTGAAGTGGAGTGTGGAAGTTGATGTCCATTATACAACTGCACTTCTCAATGTCACTTCATCATCATATTTTGTATATTGTTTTTTCATGTAAAATGTTTGATCAATTTACTCTTGTCACAAGGATATTCTTACCACAACATTTATTTTTTTATATGTGTTTTATGGTCTATTATAGGGAGGAGATATATTGCATTTGCATCTAATAGAATATGGAACACAGTATGTTGTGGAATGGGAAATTCTGTGGAGAGCGCAGTTGCTGCTGGTCAAGGTGGTTGGAGGACGTACTCATGATCTAGCGAATAAAGGCGTTACTACTTACCCACTACGTGTCGTGGAGTTAATTAATACTATGATAAATCTAAGTCCAGACATGCTACAACTCTGCACCAGGTTCTAGAGCTGACATGAGTTTTTGGTTTCCCCTGATGGATACTCTAGTTACAGAAAGAAGCAAGTTTCTACAGGACCATCAACAACTATGGCATGTCTTCCTCTTCCCATCCTGGAAGTTGCCAGACATTTACTCCAGTATAGGGGGTTTCATTAAGGAAAAATGTTAAATACATGAAGAAATAAAAATGTGCGTGCGCACAGTCAACTCCATTCCCAAAGTATATAAACGTTTTATTTGTTGTTTGGCAGTTTTTATACTATGCAATCTTGGGCCAAGGACATTAGGGAACTCTACATGGGTACCAGATTACATTATACAAGATCAAGTTAATTGTTTTTAGGCACATAGAGATTAAGTGATCTGACCATCACCCAGTCACCGCTGCTCCCATGAAGGAGTAGTGGGGAGGGGAAGGTGGAGGAGAAAAAATACATTAAAAAAGAACACATACCTGGTGGTGACCGGCTACTGCTTCTCTTCCATCCTCTCCGTCCTCTTCCTGGCTTCTGTTTGAACAGGAAGCAAGATAGGCTTCCCTAAGCCAATCACAATGCTGCAATACTACTTGAAATAATTGGAAAACTCCAAAAAATAACAAAGCTGTGTCCATTCGAAGAAGTACTTTTGCAGATGTACATTTACTACTTGTTGTGATTTTGTCCGTAGTGCTTAGAACATGAAATGAAAAGTAGAAGCTGATACAGAGGGTCAACATTGTGAAAAGAGTGTTAGCTGTAGGGCTAGGACACTGATTGAAGAATACATTGGGAATAGAAATGAGTAACTTTGCAAGAATACTAGCTAAATTATTTAATTATATGTGTAGTTTTCAGAAAGGGAAACGTAGGGTAAGTCAATATGATGCATTTTGAAAAGATCCAAGGGCCTTCTATATGAGCCCCTGTGTAACTTTTGCACCGCGCTCCGTCACTTTTTGTGACGTAGTGGCAGCATAAATAATGTGCCATGTTGCGCCATATTTATGAAGTGACGCATCTAGGCAGATGTTTCAGTTCGTAAACTCCTGTGCTACATTCTACCTGTGTCAGGTATATTGCATGCAGGGTGGGCGTTCCCCCTGTAAGAAAGAGTTGTAGGAGTGGCACAGTGAAATGTAAGATTTCTCTGCGCCACTTCTAGGACGCCAATGCATCAAAACCTTATGCCTGCCTCATGGCCCTAAGTTGGCAGGGTATGCCCAGACATGGGTCCCTTGCTCTTTTTGCTACTGGATTCAAGCTAGCCTGGCTGATGAGGGGTGTTATCCCGAAATCTGTCCCAGGATGCTTGTTTCCGGACGAGGGAAGACCTGGCTTGGCAGTTCGGTCTGGATTGTTCCCATGAGGCACAGGGTCAAGACTGATTTACATATAGCTGGGTCTGAACTGGGGTGGTGAAGTGAGCTAAAGAACGATGATGGATTCAACCCAGATCTGTGACTGTGGGTGAGTGTCTGAAAAGTTTCAGTGCTCCGTTCATCATCTCCTTGTGTTTGGTATGGGTGACGCAGGCCCATTCACATGGGGTTTGCCCCATGTGAAAGGACACATTGCTGGAGGTGCGTCTGTTTCAGACACACCCCAGCAATATGCCACTTTTGCACCGACAGATACATCATTAATACTGACATATCTGTCATTCCTTGCGACATGATGGGCCTTACAGTAAATATGACGCATCCATCATGTCCCATGGAGGGCGCACTAAGAAATATCACATTGCTGCTTTCACGCAATGACGCAACACTTCTCATAAATGAGGCCCCAAATGTTTTATAAAATCCCCAAGGTTTTGCTTGTGTAATTTTCTTACTATTTTTGTGAGAATTCCCTCACAATTTTTTATGAGATTTTTTTCAAAATGTTTTCCTCTTAGTTTAATCTTTACAACCAAAGCATTGCAAAGATTTTATTGAAGACGCGAAAAATACATGCAAAGAAACACATTTTTAAAATGTTCATTCCCCTAGCTCCAATGAGGTTGAGAATGGAAGAACGGTGATTGCTATCAGTAGAAATATGTCATGCTATGTGATGTGGTGTGGTTCGGTATGTTGTATTCTGTTGTGTTGTGATGGCGTGATGCTATGCAGGCAAGTGTTGTGATATGTTGTGCTGTGATGGTGAGTAGTGTTGCTGTAATAATGCGTTGTGTATGTATATGTTATGTTGTTGAGATCATATGTTATGCTGTGTCACGATATTGTGCAGTGCTATGTGGTTGTAATGAAATTTTGGGTAGTGATATGTTCTGTTTTTGTGCTCATATGCTGTCCTCTGTTGTAGTAATATGCCACGCCTGTGCTCTGTAGTTGTAACGATATTTGGATTGATGATATTTTGTGTTGTTGTGATGGTGTGTTGTGTACAAAACAAGTACATTTTGGAATGTGGCTAGGACACGAGGGAAGGAGCATGGTGGGCTAGAAAGGTGTTCCCTCAAGGGAATGTCGTGACATATGAAGCCCACTACAGAGAAAAAAGGGTGGGTAGCAGCTCGGTATAGATGGAAATATGACACACTGACAGTACCAAGATGGGCACTGGTTAGAATGGGGATTGTGGTACACCCAAGAACACAGAGGACAGAAGAAGTTGGACTGAGCTGGCTCAAGAAGGAGACAATGAAGGTGCCAAAAATATCTGCAGGGACTTTTGTGGTGGGGATATGCAAATTGACTTTATCTTTTGTGATATGGATATGCAAATTAATTTTGTGGTGGGGATAGGCAAATGGGTTTTGTCTTTTGTGATGTAGATATACAAATTGATTTTGTGGTGGGGATAGGCAAATGAGGTTTGTCTTTTGTGATATAGATATGCAAATAATTTTTGTGGTGGGGATAGGCAAATGGGTTTTGTCTTTTGTGATGTGGATCTGCAAATGATTGTTGTGTAGGGGCTATGTAAATTGATTTTATGGTAGGAAATATGCAAAGTGAACGACATACATTTAAATAGCAGCATTTCATGGTAATCCCCCTTCTGTCAGAGGGTTCGTGCAGGGAATTAAGAGCATTCATCCAGCAAAAAGCAAACCTCGGACTAAAGATTTGCACAGAGCAGAGTGGTGTGTAGCTGTTTTTAATGAAGTGTGAACAGGTTTGGAAACAGTTCCTTGCCGCGGTGGGTTATCTCACTGAAATCGATGGCTCTGCTGCAGCCACAGCCTCCACCCCAGTCAATACCCGGTGCACTGCTCTCACTTGCGAGCAGCATGAGTAAGGCTGGTGTAAGTAGGCCACGCAGGAAACATCATCTTATTGGTTCCTGGTCTGCCAACATTAACCCTATTGCCTCTGCCTGTTTCTGTGCATTTTCTTTCTGGTTTGGGGCCGGCTCGGATAGCAAAAAGCAGAGCAATGTACAGTTTTCAAAGCTAAAATATATAAACATGAAGCATCTAGAAATACAAGGGGGCATGAAGGAACACCCAGGAGTGCGGTGGGTGGAAGAGGAAGTGTGAATAATTATCGAAGCAGCATGTCAGATGTGAGGAAGATATTAAGGAGAAAAAAACGAGAAAGTGAATAAATCACACAAAGAAAGTGGAAAAAAGTGAAATGTAGTGGAGGAAGAGGACCAGAGGGCAGTGAGGTGGAAAAGAGGTTTATGACGAAAGGAAGTGCAGAAAGTGAGAGAATCTGATTGGACAGTATTTGTGGATCCCAATGAAAGTGATAACAGAGGATGTGGGAAAAAGAAATTAAATAAAAAGAAAGAAAGATAAAGAAAAGGGTACTAGAGAGAACGGAAGTGAGAAACACAGGTGTGAGAGGTGGGTAGAGAAGGGAGACTAACCAGTGGGGAGCCAGTAGGAGGGAGGGGCTGTGCCTATGCCAGCCCCAGAGTAACCCCTTGATGGAAGGGACGAGCAGAATAGGGGTCCTTTGTTAATTAAAAGGTAGCAAAGCTCCTTGTCTGCATGAATGGGGACAGTCAATAGTGTTCAGTCTGCTGGGAACGGCTGCAATCAATTCTCCCTGTGCCGCTCCAAGGCCGCAGCTGTAAAGCACTCAGCAGCTGATCAATGGTGACCTTGAGAAGGCTGAAAGGAGAGACAAAACGCCGCTGATGGCAGCAAAGTGGTGAGGGGATCGGCAGCAGCTACGCCAGGGCTGGGAGTTAGGGAGCCACCGTGGCATCCCTGAATCCTCGCGCAATATTATCCTTTTCCCGGCTCTCCGCGGCTCACTCTTGAGGTCTCACCTCCCTCCCACCACTGCTGAATGCTAATCAATCAAGGCTGCAAAAGACTTCCTGCTCACTCTCTTCCTCTTCATCGGCTGCAGAAATGCCACAGACCAGTCTCTGTCCTGTCAGAGAACAGATGGTCCAATGACCAGGAATCTCAGGCTACAAACCAAGCCTGTGACATCACTGTGGGGTTTGATATGAAGACTCCATCAAGAATCCAAGAGTTAATGAGTTCTAAAAGCAGACACACTTCCTTAACGACAGTACGTGTGGGAGATCGACTGATTCTAGACATACAACACTTTAGTTCAATCACCCCAGTCTTGATATTTATGGACTGACAATCTGGTCTGGGTCCAACATCAAACCAGCGTGCATGACCAACAAAGCTCTCCATAACACCTCTAGGGAGAAAAACATATGTAGCTAACTGTGGGGCATATCAGCAACAACCGGCGATATTTATCGCTAAGCGCACTTAGCGCTAGGATAATTATCGCCGGCTAGCGTGGATTTTTATCGCTGAGATAGCGTGCTATTAGCAACGCTTATCTCAAAAGCGATAAAAATCCTAGCGCAAACTGCCAAACGTGAGATTATCGATGGAAACCCAGCGATAATCCCACGAAGTTTGGCAATAGCTTGCTGATAGGGCCTCACATACTTAGCCATGATATCCACCTTCCAGAGGATATCATGGCTAAGTCAGTTTCAAAGCAGGCGTAAGGAAAGTAGCGATAACAGAGGTTATCGCTACTTTTCTTGTCGCTATGCTGCTTTGCGTGAGGCTTGATAATAGGAGAAATGTCGCTTAGCGACATTTCTCCTGTTATCATGGGGAGGAACACCCACTTTGCATCTCATTAGAGATGCAAAGATGGGCGTTAGGAATTCAGGCGCTAAGGCAAGGTTTCACACCATAGTGTGACCTTGCTAATATAGCGATAAAATTATCGCCGCTTTTCGGCCGAAAACGGCCGCAAAAGCGGCGATAATTTTATATCGCCGCCTTGTCGATATGCCCCTGTGTATTTTGCGCAGAAGAAGAATACTTTGTCTTGTAATTTAGAAAAAGTTTAAATGTGGTTTATTAGTAGGTGTAGCTATAAACCTACCTCTAGCAATAAGGTCACAATCACCATATAAGGTCCAGTCAAGACCTCAATAAATTATTCCCTTCCTTAACCCTTGGTAACTTGCTATCATCGGGTCACCCTGATGCCTTAAGGTCAGGGTGGGCTCAACCATATTCCAGGGAGCTCTTAGTGATATTATTGGCCAGGGGGAATTAAAGATTAAAAATCCACAGGCAGATCCCAGTTTCCCTGTATTCTTGGATCTGTCAGGGATATTAAAAATAGAGATAAAAGGGTCAATTAGGGTATTATGGTCCTAAGACCCTAGTGCTAACATGTTTCAGTCCTCTTTCGCTCCTAAAGGGTGCTGGACTTTCTTCAGGGCAGTGCAACCGTCCTCCCTGGAAAGAAAAACAATAACAAGGGAATTTCCATATACTGCTATTTATAAAGGGCAGGTAGCTGCTCCTTTTCTCGACAAGAGTATTTTATCTTTTCTGATGCTCCATCCCATTGTGGGAGAAGATGTGCATCTCAAGGTAACTCACGTAGTAAAAAAGGGGTAGCCCTGTAGTCGCATAAAAGCCCAGGGACCAATGCCGATTAGGTTACGGAACAGGACGGGACTCTTGATGGTTATCTTTAATTCCCCCATGCCAATAATATCACTAAAAGCTCCCTGGAATATGGTTGAGCCTACCCTGACCTTTAGGCGTCAGGGTGACCCGATGGTGAAGCATGACACCATTAGGGTGTGTGAGGGTAAATAAAACAAAAGGATTTGTTTCCTTCCCCACTCCCTAGTGGGTTACTATCTATAGCTTCACATAGGGACTTCCCATCACTGTTGTATCAGGGTCCACCTGAGGTAAACCGTGGATACGATTTACGTACCAGAGGAGTACTTTTTATGGTCCAGTGTTATTACACGGGAGGGTGTACTCCCTCTTGAGAGTTCCTCACAGCCCGCACGGATATAGAGGAAGGTTTCTTTCTCTAATTGCCATTTGGTGCATCACCACTGCAAGACCACCACCACTTCCAGGATCTTGGATTCTGTGGCAGTGTGGTGTGAAAGGGGGCTTCAATTGTGGCAGTGCCAATGCTGGCACTGCCGTCCTGATTAGGAGTTGCATTTCACCCTACCTTTTCATGGCGGGAACCCTGCCATGAAAGGTACACAGAAAGGCAGTGAAGAGGCCCCAGACAGGGCCCTAGGCCAAATCTGCAGATTGCCCTCTGTGCATGGGGGCAACTGTTGTGCACCCCTAATTTGTCACTGCCGTGCATGCACTGTGTGCCGTGCATGACATAATGCATTGTAAATATTGCACCTGATGTGCAACAGGCACTGGATGACAGCGGCATGTTTCCAGGCTCTTTCTCTGAGCTGAAGCATGCAGCTTTCCTCGCACCACGTTCCCAACCCTGCCAGCCTGCATGGAAATCAGAATACAGTCATGATGCCACCGACTTGGCTGTGTTTCTTTAAGCACCACCTCAAGGGTCCTTCAGGAAGGCTTCCAAACTCGTAATCAGCCCCTATGTCACTTCTTTGGATCTTCGTCAGGTTGGGGTTTGAGTTGAAGATGGTGACTCGGTTCAACATGAGGCCTCTGTGAAATCCTGGAATTCTTGAGCTCCGTGCTCTCAGTAAGACAAACCTGAAATCCAGGTCATGTCGCAGTTCGACATCAGTGGCTTGATGGGTCAGCTGCCTGATGGAGATTTTGTTCCCAAAATTCTCCAATTTTCTCCAAACCTGTGGATCCTTTTGGGGCTTCAAGGTGTCCACAACCCCAGTCCAAGGGTCTAGAAGCTCTGAGGGGCCCTTGGGATGTTGGGACTACGTCTCCCAGAATGCATCTGGCCAAATCATCAAATGTCTCCTGAACGCTGTTCAGCTGGGTTCTTCTTGGTGGAGATGATGCAGGTGAAGCTCTTTTGACCTACTGCTTTCAGGGAGTCCACTCCTTCTCTTCTTGAAGCAAGGCTAAATACTTAGGGCTGTAGTTCTAAAGTGTGCAGCAGATGCAGTCATTAAGAGTGCAATCCTCTGGGCTGCTGGCCAGGGTTCCAGCAGGGCAGTTCTTCTTCTTCTTGCAGTTTCAGACAGTGATTTGAGTTGCTGGGCATCTCTCCCAGTTTTATACAGTGCTCCTTGGTGACAGGCGGGGAAGGCAACCCTGCCAATGGGTAACAGGGTGACACCCAGGAGTATGACAACTTCCTCGAAAGTGTGGCATATTCTTTCCCAGAAAGTACTATTCCTTTAAAATCTCATATAAAGAAACTCTCTCCTGAAGGTTAAGATCTGGCTAAGCTAACCTGTCTGGCTGAGGGTGCAGGATGTGGGGGTGAGCCTTTGTCCTGTCCAAACTGTCATCCCCTGTTTGAAGACCAGTTTGGCTACCCTGCCCCCTTCCTGCATTTTGCTCTGCAGCTACAGATCTCCTCCCACCAGATGTCTTTTGTTTCTATGGAAGCCACTTCACACCTCATCAGAGCAGTTTGCCTTAGCCTGCCAAAGGCTGGCCAATCAGAAGAGGCCACTGGAAGCCTGGATTTCAGTTCATCTGAAACTTCTTTTCTGTGATAGTTATAATAAATCCAACCTTGCCAAGTTGTTGGATTCATTTTATCATTTTGGTACTTTGAAGCACGTTTATAGCTAGCTCCAGTCAATATTTATACTAATAAAGTATTCCCATGTTAGCATATGGAGCTAATGTGCTACGATGGGAAAAAGAAAAGCGACAGTTTTTCCCTCACCAGGGCCTTTAAAACATATTTTATAATGTCCCTGCTAACATATACAAGGCATTCTACCCCTTGGGCATTAGGGGGAGACCTCAGGGGTCATTTATCTATAAAATGGGGTCGTTTCAGACTTTGGAACTACCTTTGATTCCATAGTCGAGTTTGCCTTCAATTTACATTTAGAAGAAGCCTGCAGGGCAGGGCTGCCTTTAAAATGATAGCGGCCAATACAGCAGTGCACACTCAGGTGCATTAAATCTTTTGGCCCTCTAAACCTATATGCCCTACCATATACTAGGGACTTACAGGTAGGTTGCCAGTACCAATTCTAATTATACCTAATTACCCTGTACTTTCAATCAGGGCACAGGTCCTGAGTCTGTTTAGCAGAGCCCAGGGCACAACCAGAATATATAAACTAGCATCTAGTAGCCAAAAATAAGGGCAAAAAGTGGGGGAACACTGCAAAAATCCCTGGTTTTTTACAGAAACCATAAAAGAGGTGGACACTTTAGCAATCAATGTATCGCTGTGAACTCTCAATGTGGATCGCTGTTCTAGTCATGCAATACAGTGTCACTGACTTTATGATTTTTAACCAATCTTTCTGGCTCATGCACATATAACCAATTGAATGAAATGTGCAAAAATGTCATTTTGATTGCCAGATGTAAATCAAGATGCCTAATGTGCAATATCATCAGGTACATCCAAAATGTGTGCACTAGAAACATGTCAAAACTAAGCTGCACTACAATGAATATCTAATATACAAGTAGGCACTAGTCAACATCTATCTGCAAAGTGTGCTTCCAGTAAGATATAAGGGGCTTCCCTAAACATTTTGTGTGTCTCAGCTGTGATATGGGGCCCTTCTCTGGCTATATTGTGTCGTATTGCATTGTATGGCTTACTTGTATAGCGCAGACTGTCACCCAGCGGGTACCCTGACGCTTTAAGACCAAGGTGGATAGGATCAACAGAAACGGGCCTGACTATTAACAGGAAGCATTACTTCTCATTCCTGGAAAATAACCAGGTCTTTAGGCTTTTTCTGAAGCCTAGCAGGGAGTTCGCTTGTCTGATGTTTTGGGGTAGCTCATTCCAAAGACGTGATGCTGCTGTGCCGAAGGCTCTACCTCCCATCCCGGACCTCTTGAATCTGGCAGTAGTTGCCAGGCTTGCACTAGAAGAGCGGAGATGTCTAGTAGGCTTATACCAGATGAATCTCTCTTGCCTAGTGGCGTTTAAGGTTGTACAAAGTAGGCTAAGGATCAGCAGTAGCAGTGTGGGGTCCTGATAACAGCTGGGCCTGTGGCTTATTGCCCTTACTTCACCTCCTTGTAATGGCCTGTTAAACACCCCTGTATCTCATAGGAAGCACCTTGGTGCCCTCTCACTTCATGTAATGTAAGACTGGGCGCTCTGAAGCAATACACTCCAGGTCATGTTTAGTTGTAAACAAGGAAACAGTCCTAACACTCTTTTTCAATGGGTCTTGAAACTAAAGAAATGTTTGAGGATGCAGAATGCCAAGAATGGTAATTATATCCAGCAGCAAGAGCTCATGCTTTTGGGTCACCACCAGTTGTAAACTTGCTGTCAGCAGCATATTAATTATAATAAGGGATTCAATCACAGGAGGTAGAACCAGTTGTAAATGTCTTACACAGTGTCAAAACTAGAGCCAGCTGCTACCACCTCAAACATAAGCTTGGTTACTCGGGTATTGATGGTATTGTTTGACAGTTTGTTCCTATAACTATGTGTGCAATTCGCACTTGATCCCGCATGATTGGCAAAGCTCAAAATTAAATTAAACCCCTTTATAGTATTTCAAAGCAGCTCAAACGCAGAGCATTAAGTGATTCGTCACTGCTACCTTTTCACCCATGCAGTATTCTTTAGCTGTAGAAAAAGCTGTTGCTAGTGACACATTTTTGTACATTTTTGCAGAGAATTGAGTGCTCTTTAATTGTCCAGAGTCATAATTAGACTCCACAACAGTGCCTATACCATATCCCTCACCCAAATGAACAGGTGGCCACCACAACATAGAGTTGGTGGGGCGGGTGGAGGGGGTGTGCGCGGGCAGGAGAGCGTGGGTGGGGTATAAAATGAGTATATAATAGACACACTTACCTGGATCTCTCGGCACCACTGGTGACGCGCTCAGCCTCCTGCTTCCTGGTCCAGCAAGCACTGGAACTGCCTCACGGACCCACTTCAATCCCGCAATGCTCTCATGTGAGAGCAGCATGGGTATTGGTCTGAGCCGGCCGGAAAGATGCTCCACTCAGACCAGAGAGTCTATGGGGGGTGCTCCAGCCCACCTGCTCAATGCAGCCGGGCTGCAGAAACCAAAGTGCGCATGTGTGTTTTGGTCGCCTAAGACGGGGGCCAAACACATATGCGCATTTAGGGAGTGCACATAGCACTCCTCCTACCCATTTCTCCGCCATTGCCCAAATACACATAATCCTTACCTTCTTTTGCAGAGTCAATCCTACTCCAGGCTTGTTACAATCTAATTGCAGTGCGACTTGCGCTCGCTGATGACATTCACTGTTGACTCATCTTCAAGTTGATGAAAGCCTGTGAGTAAAAACATCAGACTCAATCTGAACTTGCCCTGCTTCCAGGAATACTTGAAGACTCAACTCTTCACACTCCTCCTTTAGGACTGACACCTTCTTCTGTGCAAATAAATTGTATCTACTATCTATTTCCTCTGTTATATGATATATTTGCTCTTTTTCCTTATGAAGTTATTCACTGTCCAGGTGGCTATGATATTTGTGTAATAATATTTTTGTAGATTGGATGAATACCTTTAATAATTTAGGGCCTGATTAGGATGTCAGGTAGTTGGATCACTGATAGGCCGTAGGTGGCGGCCTGACTGCCGACATCCCTTCTGTCCAACCGCAACATTCCGTTGCTGGCTGTCAGAGCCACAGATGTTGGGTGCAAGACCACCACCTTTGCCAGGATCGGAGATCCCGATGAGGCGGCGGTCAGAGCAGAATTCTAGCATGGCGGTGGTGCATGAGGCAGGCACCACCATCGGGATTATAATATCCCTTTCGACAGCATTTTTATGGTGGGAATCCCGCCATGAAAAGGATGTGGGAAACAGATATGGGGCCCCAACCAGAGCCCCCGTCCATCATGGGCCAATGAAAAGTGGCCCTGGGGACACACGTAGTGCCCCCGCTCACATCTGTGCAGCGTGTGCCATGCACAACATGGTGCATGGCACATGGCGCAAGGGAGTGCAGAAGGCTACTGCACCGCCTGCTAAATGGCCGAGCCATGCAGCCACAGTGGGACCATTAACTTTCTGACCATCAGCTCAGTGGTCATATCCAAATACAGTGGTTGGACCACCGCATGCTCATAGGGTGGTCCCTGACCGCTGAAACAGCAGCCGGTGGTCCGACCACCCGGCATCTTAATGATGCCATTAGGGTCTGATTTAGAATTTGGTGGATGGATTAATTTGTCCCAAAAGTGACTGTTATTATATCAGTTGTAATTGCCATAGGATATAATTAGGCCCACTCGAATTATACACCGGGGAGGGCCAAATTATGCAGCAGGGTTAGTTAAATTATGCTGCAAAAGAGGGTAAGTTATGCGGCATTAGACAGCACATTCAGTGTCAATATTAACTAATTATTTTGACATTTTTACACATATAAATACTTCCTGACGCAAATGTTGAATCGTTATACTACCGCTTGAAGACCCAAATACAGAAATAAGCAAGAAAAAGGAGACCAGCCAATATTTGCACATGACCTTCTTCTCCAGGCCACATCTAAATTGCATCTTCATTAATTCAAATTTGCATAAAGAAAGTACACTTTTCTTTTATGTGATTGAGCATTCTCTAAGTGCATGTGTTTCTCTGTGTGCTTTACCACTGCAGAAAAATCAGCACAATAGATGCCTCATTAGCTGTGGTGATTATTTTATAAATACATTTGTATTACTTTATATTTCTCTGAAGAAAGCCACGCTCAGTGTTTTCTTGCCTGTGTAGTATTCAAGGTTCTTTGCTTAAATCTCTCCTAGGGACCATTCATTACCTGAACTTTCTATTGTAGTTCTGTGTTACACAACCTTCATGTCATCTCCTTCATTTCCTATGGACACTTCTTTAATAATATGCAGCAAAGTACATATTTAAAAGATGTATCTTTTTTGATGTATCGTGTGCATTTGAATAATGATTGGTTTACATGAATATATCTTTGTTAATCCCTACTAATACATGCCAGACCATACTGCATGCTTGGCTTTTCTGTCTGATACCCTATAGCAGATGATGTTTTTGGGATATGTGCCACACTTTCTATGTCTTTTAAACTGAGCAGACTCTTGAGGTTCTGGACTTTTAAGAGTCCAGAGGTGTCAGGGAAACAACACCCAAAGACCCCTGAGTTCCTCCTGTCTCGGTGCACAAATAAACAGAGACACGGGCTTCTCGATGGTGGCGTCAAAGACCAAGGTTTATTTACTGCAGGGACACAGAAGTCATAGGAACCACACAGAGGCAGAATCTACGAGACTGTTCGAATTGCATTAAGTGGGTTGTTCCTTAAATACACGGAAAATGTCTTTAGGCAACATTACATGAATATTTCTCATGCCCAACCCGGTATCCCAAATAAACAGTAAATAGACATCAAACAATAATTAGTCGTAGGTTTTCGGTATTCGATCAGGTCCCCTTGTCAGTTTTCCATTCTTTACCCGATCCTCCCCATCATAAAAATCGTAACCTTCCCATTGTAAAAGCCCAGAAGGAGAGGAGCAGAGCCAGATGCAAAGGATTGAAAAGTAGGATAAGAGGTGTTTATGGATCATAAACGGGCATGGCTACCGTCTTCGGCCTTTCAGTCAGGACAATGGACATGAGAACCAGTATAGCAGGACTGGCCTCAGGCAAGGGAGGCAGCTTGATTCTGCCTAGTCATGCAGCGTCAGCCTTTCTCGGGGCTCGAGCTTACGTGTCCTTAACAAGGTGACTCTGCCGGGGTCATCGTCCGTTCAATGACTATGTGAGGGCAAGAAACAAAATGGATGCCGTAACTAAAATGGATGCCATCTGGACTTTACAACAGAATGCCCTATTTCTCAGTGAATTCATGCTAGTTGCGTAGCGAAAACACTGTCATGTATGTAATGGATCATTTGCGGTTCATTGGTACCAAAATCGTGTCAGTACTACGATACCGATTTCACGGGTTCGGATCGCTACAGAACCTCAGACGGTCCTTTTGCCCTTACATAGGCAATAACTTACTCTATGTCGGAGTCCATTTCTATGTTCATCAGGTCACTGATATGTTGTTGAAGCATTACTCTATCCCGTGGCGTATCTCTAAAAACAGGTGGTCTTCTTACGCATGTTGAAATGCAGAGATTACATAAGGCAGGACCACACTGAACAATGAGACAGCACGAAAATAAAAATACCAAGCAACACCAGTGACTATCAGAACCTTCCATCCCCACGCAGACAACAGGCTCCAGAACCATCCCATTAATGACCAGTCACCTTCCTCTACATGAATAGAGTCAGAGATTTTGTGTAACTTAGAGATGGCCTTGTATACTGTTGGCGCATTATCTGGGATAAAAAACACAGCAACTCGATTGGATCATCTTACACACTCCACCTCGATCTGCAAGTAACACATCAAGAACCATACGGTTCTGTAACGTCATGAGGCGATCCGCTTGAAGCTCAGCTGTCAGGTTACTAAGGGCACCCGCAGTTTCGGTGATAGTGGATTCAACTACCCGTGTTAGTTGACGTAAGTTTCTACTGTTAACCATAGGCCCCAGAACGGAAGGAAACCTTTGAAGAAGTCTCCTGCTTCTTGGCCAGCAGTATCTTCTTTACTGAAAACACCTCTCACAACTCTAGTTTTGTGATAGTCCGGTGCAGCAGTGTATGTCGGAGGTAGCAGTTGAGCGATATAACATGAGCCTGAGAAGTCAGCAGGCAGCCATGTGTATGCTCTGTCTTGGCAAACAAAATAGGTACCCTTAGCAGCTAAGAATGCAGGGGAAGACTGTGACGGGAAAACATATGTTTCGATACAGTCACTCTTCCCTAGTCGAGCTTTCGGATTCCTCCCATTTCCTTGCAAACAGACCTGACCTTGGTGGGGTACGACCCAGATCGGAGTTGAGCTTTTACGTTTGTTCTCACCCAGAGTAATGCCATATTCCGTAACATTCCAACCCATGTAAACTCGCAATTCATCCTTGGGAATGAACGGAGTGTTATTGACATCTCTAACCATGTCAGTGATTCCTTTTACCAAGGCTCTATTAGCAGAGTTATACCGAGTGGAACGCGGAGGTCGTGGAGGATAGGTCTCTAGGGCATAAGCGAACATGGTCTGAAATGCCCAGAATGATCCATTATAACTAAAGGGCAGAACCAGATAAGGGATGCCCTTGTCCATGGTATGTGGTATTAAGCCACACACCCAGCAGTTTGTTGTGTTAACTACTAGTTGATGTTGGTGCAAGAGCTGAATGAAAGTGTTATTTATAAACTCAGAGCGTCGAGCTTGCTCGTGGGCAGGAAAAGGATGGAAAGAATGAAGAGAAACAACAGTCGGAGAAACAGGAACATGGGGAGATACTGTAGATGTAACAGGTGTAAAGATCAACTGAATACTAAAAATAATTCCGCCTACCAAAGTTATTAAAACAATTAGAAGTGTCGGAGTACATTGCATTAGAAAACATTTGCTATATAATATGTCATATAGCTTTGTCTTGTGCACATTTATGACATTAACCCGTCGCAGTTCAGGAAGTTCCATCTTCTACAACCGTTCGCAACGGATGGTTTGTACCTGTTAAAAACTTGCCTCTGTTTACCCTGGGAGTTCCCAAGATAGACAGAAGAAACCGACCTTATGTCTGATTCCCTGCAAATTAAAACAAGGCACACGTTACGACCCTACGGTAACCCAGACGGCAAGGTGAGAGAAACAATAAAAACAAAAAGATAAAAATTTTGAGCAAACTTCCTGACTGAATGGAATGCAGTAAGATCAAAACAGTTTTCAAACAGAAAGGTAATTATGCAATGTCATTAGTTCATAACATGAGAACGTAGATTATATCTGTACTTTCCGGATCTTGTCTGATCTTGAAATAGCTGGTCTACAGGTGCGGAAATGTTCGACTCCACAGGTGACAAATGTTCACTTTGTACAATACTCGGTTCAAGATTCAAAGGAGCGGCTCCTGCTGAGGTGTCAAAGTTCTGTGTTTCAGTTCGTGGGTGGTCCGTTATATACTCTGCATCACTGAAAGGGATGTGCCTAGGAACAGGTTCTGTCTCGGATACGCCAAATCCCTGTCTAACCCAGTTGTCATAGGGAAGTGGGACAGGGACACGTTTCGTATGGCTAGCGTGCACCCAATTCTTCCTTCCAGCTAGGCGTACAGCAGTTCTTGTTGCGAGGAGTACCTGGAACGGACCCACGAATCTTGGCTGGAGGTTCCGAGTTCGTTCAAAGTTCCGTACTACAACTTGGTCGCCTGGTTTCAACGTGTGGCCTGGACTCTCTGGCAGTTTAGGCAAGGATTCGAATACCTGTTGATGAATAAGGCTTAATTTAGCAGTCAGATCATAAAGATAATCAATCAACATTGGGTATTCAATCTGTTTGAATTCCTTTGGCCTAGGGACTCCCCAAACATTAGCAGGACGACCGAACACAATCTCATATGGGCTAAGCCCTACTCGAGAGTGTACAGTCGCTCTGGTGGACAATAGAGCTAAAGGCAGTGCATCTGGCCAAGATAGACCAGTGGAAGCTTGAATTTTAGCAAGTTTCAGTTTCAGGGTGCCATTGTACCCTTCAACCAAACCCGCTGACTGTGGGTGATTCGCACTGTGAAATTTTTGGGTAATACCTAAACCCGTACACACACTCTTCATAACTTTCCCTACAAACTCACTTCCATTGTCCGACCAAACAATCCGTGGCATACCATACCTGGGGAAGTACACTTTAAGGAGGATTTTGGCAGTGGACATAGCAGTGTTATCCTTTAACGGATATGCCTCAATCCATCTTGAAAAGGCACAGACTACCACTAGGACGTATTTAAGATTGTTACACCTATCCATGTGGATGAAATCCAACTGAATCACTTCAAAGGGACAAGAAGGGGGAGCAAAATGACCAGTTGGGGTTGGGGTTCCCTTGCCAGGATTATGCATCAGGCATATCATGCAGTTTTTCACCACTCTTTCCGCACACTTAGTAATTCCATCGTTCTTCCATACTGGAGCTAACATTTTACAGATCCCTTTCGAACTGATGTGCGCCGCTCCATGCGCCATCGTGACTACTGCGAGCACATACGCATCAGGTAGCATCCAACGCTGCTGCTCAGACAAATCAACCCAACATCCACTTGAATCCATCTTACCCGTTTTCTCCTTCCATTCATTCTTTTCATTTTCAGTTGCTTCATTCTTGATTGCTTTCACACTTTCAATCGTATTCTCACACATTCCTGATTCAGCAATCCATCTTGCAGACGTTGCAACGTACATTCGGCTCATCATGTTCTTGGCCGTTTCTCTAGCGACCTCATCAGCAAACGCATTCCCACGGCCAACATCATCCGTAATCTTTCGATGTGCACTGCACTTCACAATCGCAACTTCATTCGGTAGGGTCAGGGATTCCAATAGATCGCTGACTAACTGTCCATGTTGGATCTTAGTTCCATGGGACGTGAGAAAACCTCTTTCTTTCCAGAGACGTCCAAAGCTATGTGCTACGCCGAAGGCGTATTGGCTATCAGTAAACACATTCACTCTCTTTCCCTCAGCTAAAACACACGCTCTTGTCAATGCAATTAATTCTGCAGCTTGGGCAGAATTCTGACTTACTCTTGCAGTCTCAACAATCGTACTCAAAGTCGTAACTGCATATGCGGCCGTCACATCACCATTCTGTAGTTTAAAACACGACCCATCGACATATAAAGTGCCGTCTGGATCTAGTAACGGAGTATCTTTCAAATCAATCCGACCTTTTGTCTCTTCCTCAGTTCTAAAACAACAATCATGGGGCTCTGAATCACTCGACTCCTGAGTAGTCGGCAACAGCGTTGCTGGATTCAATATGTTGCATCGCTTAATCTGAATGTGACTTCCCAAAAGCGTCAGCTCATAGCCTGATAGTCTAGCACTGGTGAGGTGCTGAGTTTTCGTTCGATTCATGAGTGTATCCACAGCATGTGGAACCATGACTACTAACATGTTGTTCATGACTAGTCCAGCAGACTGTCGAATAGACACTGCAGCTGCTGCTGTAGCTCTCAAACAACTTGGCAATGCTCTGGCTACCGGATCTAATGTGGATGAGAAATATGCACAAGGCCGCTGTTTGTCACCAAATTGTTGCGTTAAAACACTCAAAGCACAACCTTCTCTTTCATGGACATATAAAGTAAACGGCTTACTGTAGTCAGGAGTACCCAACACAGGAGCTGAACACAGCGCATCACGTAAGTCGGAGAAGCTCTGTTGACATTCGTCAGACCATGGCAAAGGGCTCGGAACACCTTTTCCAGTCAGGGCTACCAATGGTTTTGCCATGAGAGAAAAATTTGGGATCCATTGCCTACAGTATGACGTAATACCCAAAAACGCACGCACTTCTCTCTGTGTGCTTGGTACAGTCATCTGCGAAATTGCTTTGATTCTCTCTGGGGTCAACCTTCTTCCCTCCTTTGACAAAAGATGACCTAAGTAGGTCACTTCTTGGCAACAATATTGCAGTTTAGAAGGTGACACCTTGTGATGTAAGTCTGACAAATGACGTAATAGAGAAATTGTAGCTGCTTTGCAAGTTTCCTTGTCATCAGCAGCCAGTAAAAGATCGTCTACGTATTGGATCAGAGCAACACCAGGAGGAAGTACAAGAGCATCTAATTGACTCTTCAATGCTTGACTGTAAATTGAAGGGCTCTCACAATAACCTTGTGGAGCGCGTTTGAATCTGAAACTGCGACCTCCTAAGGAGAAACCAAAAGTGTCTCTACTTTCCTCGGCTATCGGAATGCTGAAAAAGGCATTTTTCAAGTCGATAACTGTAAACCATGAGGCTGAGGCAGGAATCAACGTCAATAATGCAGTGATATCTGGGACCACAGGAAACTGCGGAATCACTATTTTGTTAACCTCTCTGAGGTCAATCACAAATCTGTAGATTGGAGGTTTGAAAGGGTCAGTGCGTTTCAAAATCGGTAGAACAGGACTATTGCAGACATTTCCTCTAGTTTCCTCAATCACATCTTTCTGTATCAAGTCTTTCACAATCAGCAAGAGTGCACGTTCCCCTTCATTCGAAATCCGATACTGTGGGATTCGTGGGAATTTAACATTCGCTTTCAGACTTACCACATAAGGGGGAATTTCCAAGAGGCCTACATCGTTAGGACCAGTTGCCCAAAGAGTATCAGGGAGAGAACGCAGCTCCGGTGGGAGCTTATCCATCGACATATACATTGGAGAGATTACTCTTTTGCCTAATGAGAGCTGTACTCCCGAAGGAGAACAGTACAGTGTCGCATGTAGGCGTTTCAACAGATCTAAACCAAGCAGATTCTCATTACAACCGGTTGTTAGAATAAGGGGTGCTTCTAGTTCGCATGGCCCAACAGAAATTGATAAAGGACTAGAAACAGGATTGTGAACAGGGGCGCCTGAGAAACCTACTGAAGTGTTCGTTAAGCCAGACAAAGGTGCGCCAGGGAGTTTCGCATGCATAATTGAACTTTTTGCCGCACCAGTATCCAACAGAAACGGTTCGACCACGCCTGATGTAACTACTGCGACATAAGGTCCACTCTGATCAACTGGAACTGATACTACTCCCTCTCTTTGCCTGTGGCTGTCCTAGTACTCGCTTCTCTGAATCTCTTCATTATGATCATAATAATATTCAACATGATACTGTGGAGATCTACCTGCTTGCGCAGATTGTGCATTTCGCTGATCGAAATAATTCGATTGGCGATCAGCCTGTGGTGTCATTGTACCACGTCCTCTACCCCTAGGAGTTTGCATAAACCCAACATTACCTCTCTGAGCTGGGACACCACTAGTCTGTGCGTGCAGTACCGGACACTCATTCTTATAATGGCCCTCCTTTTTACAATAGGCACACTGATTCCATGCTAACTGTTGTCGGGAAAAACCATAATTAAATCTTTGGGACGTCCCTTGCTGGAATTGTGGCTGTTGCTGAAACTGGGGTCGCTGCTGTGAATCTGACTGATTCGAGCGAGGCGGATACGCCTGTTGCAAAAGAACTTTAGTCTTTTAATCTTTTGTTTTCTTTTCTGACTTTTCCTTCTCTCCCTTCTCTCTATTCTCGTAATACTGAGCAGTTGCAAGTATCTGTGCTGTCGTCGACACTGCCCATGCACTTTCAGAATCCTTTAACTTGTTACTAAGTTCGGGTAATAAATTAAACACGAACTTGTCGACAAACAATCTCTGGCCTCCCTCAGTACTCATATCTTGTCCACTGTGGTCTACGAAGGTCTCTTCAAATCTAGTGAAAAAGTCAGAGACGCTTTTGTCCTTCTTTTGCTTGCATGCCGATAGTTTATCCCAATTAACTCGTAACGCTGGCATCAGCGTTTTCATCAGATTAATTATTCTGCCAGGTAGGGCAGCAATCAGAGGTTCAGGTTTAGCACCGCCAACTTGTTGCGCATCTGCTGCTACAATAGCTGGCCAATCACCTCCTAAGGCGACTGGGTGGTTCTCTTGCCGAATCTTGGCCCATATAGGCTGTGGCACTACATTACCAAATAACATTTCAATGTCTGCCAAATTCATGACGCACGCCTGAACTGTCTGCGTTAACTCTTTATAATAACCAGCAGGATTTTTACGTGGGTCTGGCAACGCTTGTTTTACTGCTAATACTTCAGCCCGTTTCCAAGGGATGTGTATCCACACTCTCTGGAATTGTGCCGGGGCAGCTGCAATACCATTAGCCGCATCAGCTTGAACTGCATCACGCCATATCGGTGGAACTTCCCTCATCGGATATTGACCTCGTTTTTTCCTAGTAGTAATCGGTGAACCATCAGGGTCCCTTGTCGCTCGAAGAGGGGAATCATCCCTATAAGCTAAAATCAGTTCTATCGCTCCCCTTACTCCTGAACCTATCACCATTCCTGCGGCGAACTTCTGTTGAATATTTATCAGATCAGAGGGGACGGAATCTAAGTCATCATCTTCCCATTCTTCACGCACAAGAGAACACATCACGTCAAAAACATAACGTTGAGTTGGTTCATTCCATTGCATAAAAGTATCTAGCACTCTTTGTGCATCATACTTCACAGCTTTCGACATCCACCTAAGAGCTGTCGAATCTAACATGTCTCGTTCCTGAGGACCAGGAAGCTGGCTACGTCTCTGTATAGAGTCAGAAACGGGGGTCCCAATTAAAGACCTGTAGAGAGGAGTTAAGATATTAGTTACAGAGTCGGTTATTTTCCGACAAACGGAAAGTGGAGTCAGAATGTTCATAGGGTTCGGGGATAGGGCAGCTGGAGCAGATGAAATAGTAAGGGTGGGAGTAGCAGGTAAAGCAGTTTGCGTAACGACAGGCAAAGGCGGAGCAGGCGACCCAGGAAGAGGGGGTGCCGAAGGAACATTAACCACGGGAAGGACGGGTGCTGGAATCAAAGGAAGTGGAGCAATTACTCCAGGCTGACCAGCAGCTGGCTGTACAACAGGTAGTAACTGTGGTACTGTAATACCCTGTGCATACGGTGGAGGTGAATTCAACAGATAAGACAACAGAGGATCCTTTTCATGATCCTCCATCGGCTTAGTAGGACAAGATGGCAGTACCGGGTAACATTTATCAATTGCCAAATTATATTTTCTATTCGCCATCTCCATTGCTTTCTCAGTCTCGTTGACATGCAGCTGCCTAGCAGACTCCATTAAAGTCAACCCTTTTTCTTTCTGTTCTTTCTTCGTCTTCCTAATTTCTCTCTGTTTGGCTTCTTTGCGCCATACGCGAAAAGAATCAAACATTGCCGGCCGGGCTTTTCTCTTAAACAACTTCATTTCTAGATTGTCTAGTATTTCAGTTTCGAAGCTACCATGCGGTGGCCAACTAAGGACACCATCTTTTCTGGTATAACGGACCCATACTTCATTATACGTAATAGGACCAACACCATGTTTACAATAGAGCTCATATGTAGGAGTTCCAATCGGAGGAACCGAACACGAATCCTCCAACTGGGAATCCCCGTTGCAACGTAACCAGGACAGGAAACAATTACTACTGGTAGTCATGACAAACAAAGACAAATTCCAACCAAAATGCGCAAAGAACTTAGGCCTACCAAAATGAACTATTACCAAAACAAAGATTATCTAAACAAGAGCAACCAATGATAATCTACAAATTAAACCAGAGCAACAAAGAACAACCAAACTGAGCGTAACCCACTTAATACTTAACTGAAATGTGGAAGACGTCACCAAGGAGAACCTGTCTACGTCTCGCCGTACTAAGGTCTGCACCTCGGGTCCAAGACAGGGCGACAGTCAGGGCAGCGGTCCTCTGTAGCCGTCTGGGAACGGGAACCCTCGTGGAAGAGATCGTCGGGCCACTTTTACGACATGCAGGGATCGATGAAGCGGGGTACATCCCTCCGGAATCTTCACACGAAACTTCTCGAACTTTTCAGGCTTTGGACCGGTACCGGATGACGTCGCCCCACGTTGGGCGCCAATTTGAGGTTCTGGACTTTTAAGAGTCCAGAGGTGTCAGGGAAACAACACCCAAAGACCCCTGAGTTCCTCCTGTCTCGGTGCACAAATAAACAGAGACACGGGCTTCTCGATGGTGGCGTCAAAGACCAAGGTTTATTTACTGCAGGGACACAGAAGTCATAGGAACCACACAGAGGCAGAATCTACGAGACTGTTCGAATTGCATTAAGTGGGTTGTTCCTTAAATACACGGAAAATGTCTTTAGGCAACATTACATGAATATTTCTCATGCCCAACCCGGTATCCCAAATAAACAGTAAATAGACATCAAACAATAATTAGTCGTAGGTTTTCGGTATTCGATCAGGTCCCCTTGTCAGTTTTCCATTCTTTACCCGATCCTCCCCATCATAAAAATCGTAACCTCCCCATTGTAAAAGCCCAGAAGGAGAGGAGCAGAGCCAGATGCAAAGGATTGAAAAGTAGGATAAGAGGTGTTTATGGATCATAAACGGGCATGGCTACCGTCTTCGGCCTTTCAGTCAGGACAACGGACATGAGAACCAGTATAGCAGGACTGGCCTCAGGCAAGGGAGGCAGCTTGATTCTGCCTAGTCATGCAGCGTCAGCCTTTCTTGGGGCTCGAGCTTATGTGTCCTTAACAAGGTGACTCTGCCGGGGTCATCGTCCGTTCATTGACTATGTGAGGGCAAGAAACAAAATGGATGCCGTAACTAAAATGGATGCCATCTGGACTTTACAACAGAATGCCCTATTTCTCAGTGAATTCATGCTAGTTGCGTAGCGAAAACACTGTCATGTATGTAATGGATCATTTGCGGTTCATTGGTACCAAAATCGTGTCAGTACTACGATACCGATTTCACGGGTTCGGATCGCTACAGAACCTCACTCTGTGCTAGTCTGTTTACTTATTTTATACTAAAAATGTTCCTGACATTCTTATTCAGCAGACTCAGTGCTAGTCCCTGCTTTGATTTATACTTAGATCTGTTTGCACTTGCTTAGAGACTCTATTTCAGCCCTTTTACGGACCATTGTGAGAAAGAGGATTATTAGATTGTGTGCAGACAGGCTGAACCTAGGAAAATGTGTAAAGAATTTCAGAGTACTGTTAGAAATGGGGGTCTCTAGTTTGAAGAGGTTTGCACCTTTGTCCAAGTAGGGACCCTTCTTCCTTGTCAGGGTAAGGGGGATACACTTCTAAAATAACCCCTGCTCACTTCCTCGGTAGCTTGGCATGAGCAGACAGGCTTATCTCAGAGGCAGTGGGTAAAGCATTTGTGAACACATACAGTAATACAGTGAAAACACTACAAATGGACACCACGCCAGTTTAGAAAAATAAGTAATCTTTATCCACACTAAAAAAGACCAAAATGACAAAAATCCACAATACAGTAATAAAAATATGACTTTCAAATGGTAGAAATAGTTCTGTTGAAAGCCAATTTAAGATGCAACACTTTCCACACAAAGTACCTTGGGTGCATCGCTCACACAACAAAAAGGGTCGCAGGTAAGGTGATCCGTCGGTCCCTTACACACAGGGAATGTGATGCGTTGGTTCCTTGCTTCGGGCGATGTGATGCATCAGTTCCTTACTGCTGCGCAGGGGAGGTGATGCGTCATTCCTTGCTGCATGGGAAGGTGATGTGTCGGTTTCTTACTGCGTCCCCCAATGATTCGACAGACCTGGTGCCTCGGGACGATGCATGGATTCTTTCAGCCGCACAGCAGGGCTTGCGTCGGAATCTGTGCGTGATCTCGGACTTCGGAGATCCGTTCACCCGAAGCGGCGTGCAGCAATTTCTTGAGCCGCAGGCAGGCGCTGCGTCGGTTTCTTCAGCGGTGCATCAGAAACAGGTACGAATGTGTCGCGCTTCTCCTAGTTGCACTACTTTTCCAGCTCCCAACATCAGGAACCACCTCCAGAGGCCCAGAACAGCTACTGTTCAGAACTCTCAGCAAGACGTTCAGGGGACCTGGGGGTAAAATCTTTGTGTCCCTGAGAATTCAGAACTGGAGGCAAGCTCTTCTTCAAGCCCTTGAAGATCTTCCTCAAGCAGAAGACACAGCCCATTGCTAAGTCCTTTGCCTTTCCTCTGCAGAAAGTAGCCACTGTAGCCAACCCAGAGAGCAAACAGCACAGGGGCAGTATTTCCCCTCATTTTCTCCAACTCTTCTCCTTGGCAAAGGTTCCTCTTGATTCCCAGTAGTGATCTTTGAAGTCCTTTCTATTCCTGAGACTTCCAACAGGAGGCAAGCTCAACTTCAAGCCCTTGGAGAAAACTCTAACAGCAGGGTGATGAAAGCACAGTCCAGTCCTTTCCCTACCCAAGACAGAAGCAACCACTGCAGGCCAACCCCAACAGCACTAGGGCACTAATCCTCCTTCAGCTTTCCTGGTTATTCTTCCTGCAAGGTTCCTTAGTTCAGCAGTAATTGAAAGTTCAGAAGTCTGGGCCCCACTTTTATAGCACAAATTCCTTTGTTCTCTGGTGGCAGAGAAGCTCTTTGCCCAGCCAAAAGCATGTCTGTCCTCTCTGGCGCAGCTTCCTGGCAGGAGGTGGAGACAGTATTGTCAAAGACAGACCAGGCCCATTCAGGTGTGATAGAAATCTCCTCCCCATACTCTGAATGGAGCCAAGGTCTCTTCAGCCCAGCCCTGACTCATTCACATCACCCCCCCCCCCTCATTCACATCACCCCCCCCCATGTGGCCATCTGAGAGAATGCACATCCCCAGCCCCTGTCACTCAAAGGCCCAACAGTAAATCCACAAACCAGCAGAGGCACACAGGAAGGCTAGGCAAGAAAATATCCACTTTCTAAAAGTTATATTTTCAAACACACAATATAAAAATCATCTTTACTAAAAGATTATTTTTTATATTCTGCGTTCAGGCACATTAAACTCGATTTTCCAATCTTGTTCCCATGGGCCGTTATACTTATAAAATATTATAGGTAAACTCCCCATTTTATTCAAAGCGGCAGATAGACTGTCAATAGTGAAAAACGAAATTGGCAGTATTTCACTATCAGGATATGCCAGACACATCAGGGCATGTCCTACCTTTCACATACACTGCACCCTACCCACAGGGGTACCTTGGGCCTACCTTAGGGGTGTCTTAAGTGTAAGAAAAGGGAAGGTTAGGGCTTGCCAGGTCGACATGGCAGTACCAAACTGCACACAGACACTGCAGTGGCAGGTCTCAGTTACATTTTGCCAGGCAGCTTGTGTGGGTGGCACAATCAGTGCTGCAGGCCCACTAGCAGTGCACTGTACTGGGGACTTACCATATGCCAATCATGGAATCACCAATCCATAAACACAATTTACAGGGACAGCATATGCACTTTAGCACTGATCAGCAGTGGTAAAGTGCGCAGAGTCATAACCAACACAAACAGGGTCTAATACAGGAGGCCAATAAGCAAAAAGTCGGTGGGTAAACCCACTGGAGAAGCAAGGTCTAACAAGTACCACAACAAAAGTCAGAAAAATAACAAAGTAAAAATCCTACTCCAATTAATAAGACGAGAGAATAATGTAATGTACAAAAAACATCAAACTATATAGACATTCACTAGGGGAACAAGAGTTTTTGAAAAAGTTTTAATTAAAATAGTGCAAAAAAACTGTCCCAATTGTTCTCATCTGGTTTCGCTTCACTGGTTCATAGACGGAATTTAAGGCCAACTCCAATGGAGCATGGGTTGGATACAAGAAGCCATGTTCTTCCTGGACGGACATTTTACACCTGTAAATTACTTATGTTGCAAATGAGGCAAATCCATTATTATGTACAAAATACTTTAATCGACAAATCACATAATACCAGAGGCCCTTGTTGTAATGCACTCATAATAAGACAAATGGAGTATGCATCACTTTTGCGATGGAGTAACCTATCTGCCAAACTCCAATTCAGGTCTTAAAAATGTCAGGGCCTATTCCAAAGGTAAATTACCCATAAGTGAATCTTCACATTCAAATTTACTCTTACACTTTGAAGTACATTTTCTACTTTGGGCTGCTCAACATTTCCTAAAACCAGGGGTGAAGATAAATTTACTTGTGTAAACTTACTACTTGTAACTTTTCACAAGTTGTTAGAGATCTCTTCCATGGCAAGGAGATCTCTAACACTTACAGTGGAGAACTCAACCACGAATATATGACGTTACAATGCTTGCAGTTACAACGCATGCTTTTACAACGCAGTCTTTACACTGCAACTACCATTACATTGCATGATTTTACAACACATGCAATTACAATGCATTTTTAAAAACGACCATCACAACGCATTCCATTACAACGCATACCATTACAAAGCATACCATTACAAGGCATAATACTTTTAGAGCAAAAGTAGGGTAAGTGTTGGATAGTGTAAGGGTAAAAATTACTATTCCCACTCTAGTGAGTGCAACAGTAGGGAAAGTGTTGGATAGTGTAGGGGTAAAAATTACTAAGTGTTGGATAGTGTAGGGCTAAAATAACTATTCCCACTCCAGTGAGTGCAACAGTAGGGAAAGTGTTACTATCCCAATGTACCCCAAAACCTATACCCACCCTAATACTAAATAAATCTCCATTACTTACCTTTTAATTTGTTGTAATGTCATGCGTTGTAATGGCATGCGTTGTAGTGATATGCGTTGTAATGACATGCATTGTAATGGCATGCAGTGTTAAGGCAGTCGTGTTGTAACAGTAGCGTTGTAAAGGTAGGTCGTTGTAATGACTGCGTTGTAATGGATGTTTCCCCTCAACCACCATAGTTCAGATCTCCGATGGGAAAGAATAGGCAAAATGAATAAAGTTTGATTCATTTTTTTAAAACAATATTTTAGAGTGAAATATTTTTTAAATAAATTACAATCTTTTTTTTACCCTAGAATGAACAATATAAAATATTAGTACAGATTACCCCTTCAAAATAAATGTTTACTGAATAAGTAAATAATTTCTTTAGTGAATATTATTTTTTAAACAAAACGAAATAAAAACATCCTACCTATCACTGTTTTGATTAATCTTTAGTATATTTAATTAAAAGTTGTGACACATTACTGTAAATTACGTTTTATTTTTAATAAAAGATAAAAATGTGTTTATTCTAATAAGTTAACTGTTTATATTGGAATCAAGAAAACATTTCTTATTAATTTTACATAATTTGCATCTATATATACATTTATATATAGATATATATGCATACTGAAACACACACATAGAGACACAATTTAAAAGTTGAAATAACTTAGGCCCTTCTTACGATGACAGTCAGATGAGCGTCCGACCGCCATCAAAGCAGGATGGAGACCAGCAGACAAGGAGTCGGCGGCCCCACCTGTCATATTTCGATCAAACCGCCGTGTAGGCAGTTGTAAAATTCCTTTTTTGATCTGGAAAACGGATGCAGCACAAGCCGCAGTAGAACAAGGCATTTTTAAAACATCCATGCACCGTATGCCAGGCTCCATATGTGGCCTGGCCCACGCGGATGGGGCCCAGTTTAGGGGCCCCAAAGTCCAATTCTGATAGACTTTTCATGGCGGTGAGACTGCCATGAAAAGACTGTGGCAGTCCCACCGGCATCATAATGTGCCCCTTAACTATTATGACATTATTTCTAGGTCTGAGTCAAATTTAAATTACATTGGGGGAATTCACATAATTTTCTTGTTACGTGAATCCCCAAATTTCGCCATTACTCCATTTAGTGGCCTTATTTGAGGTAGGCATACTCCAAGGCTAGGGTGCATACAATTATTACCATTTTGTCATCTTTAGGGCAGTGGTAACTTGAGAAGTATAGTTCGTGATTGTCAATGTTCTTACTCTGTTGTGGGTGCATATTTATTTCAGAATTCCCCTCCTTCAAACTCTAATGCCCCTACCTAAACCACTCATTATTCATAACTAAAGACCTTCTATACAGTAGCTGATATTCCCCATTTCCCCATCACTCCCCCAGTCCCTCCTACATCTACTATCAGAAAGCATACTTACAAGTGAAAGATCTCCCCATAGAAAATATAGGAGAGGTTGAGATGGAGATTTACACATGTAGGTTAATAAATTGCATTTTGTTGTTAGTAAGTAGTACAAATGTAGTAGTACTTTACTTCCTACAAATTACAGTTTGTGAATCAGCCCCTCGGTGTATGGGAAGGCAATCCTCACATCGGTCAGTTGGTTACAAACTGCTACAATACATCAAGGCAGAGGCAGCTCGCCGAGGGAGTGCTGCGGGGCGGTGGGGCGGGGGAGGGGCAGGATGGGGTGTAGTGGAGTCCGCCAAATAAATAAAACAATTTACCTTGCGTGCGTTGCATCACCGAGTTGGCGATGCAGCGAGTGCAAGGTAAATAGTTTTATTTATTTAATTACTTACCTTACTCCTGTCTGTCGTATGTCGGACTCTACTACCCCCCCCCCCCACCATAACCCTACCCACCCCGCCTCACCGCCCCGCAGCACTCCCTCGGTGAGCCGCCACTGCATCAACGCATCAGCAAAATGGATAATTATATGACATAAAATTCTCAGGAACCAAACTGGGCTGCCTCATTATCTTGAATTTATCAAAATGTATTCTGTTACGTGGTTAAAGATAAACTAGTATGTAGGTGACCAAAACTCTGTTTGATGTCTACATTTTATGAGTGGCAGCAGTATTAACAAAAGAACATGGTGTAGAATTAAGCAACTTTCTATTGTGTATCACATTTGCGGTGGTCCACCAAAAGTCAATTTTAGTACTAAATAAATGAATAATGGAAAACCTTTTGTCCTAACATCACCTCCGCTTTCTCTCAATTATCAATTTACTGAGACATGGACCGAAAAATCCAACATGTACAATGATACTCCATCTAAGTTCTCTCCATAGCTGCTCCTCAGCAATAAAAAGACACATTTCTAAGAATTTCTAAAGTTTCCTCCTAAAAGTAAATTGCACATTCTCAATGAAGGATGTTTTCTTTAAAGACGGACCTATATTTGACTTATAGGAACTTCTTGGAACAGCTCCCTCTTGTTTTATTTTCAGTTCACAATTTTGACTACATAAAAGATGCCAACTTGCAGAGTATAACATCAATTGTCTCAGCCATAAAAAAATCATATTTTCATATGACCCTTCTGCATCCCATTCTTTCACATTATTCTTCTCGAGAGGCGGCCTGCTTGGCAGATACATCATCAATTCGTATCACAAAATCACTGCCTCGCTATATTTCCCGCTAATTTTCTTCTTCTTCAATAAAATCCAAATAGTGCCGTGAGACTCATTTCAGATAAAAGGTTTACTTGTCTCCGTGTCCATTCAAGATTGTTTTTTTTTATTGTAGGTCGGGATGCTATTACGAGCATAGGACAAAGTTGTACCTCTTTGAATGAAAGACATATTACTGACACTTCCTATAGTATATCTTAATCTGCACATTATGGAGATGGTCCCTTGGTGCCGTACTGCCTGTTGCCTACACCAAATTTATAAAAGAGAAAGCTAGCAATTATTTTTTTATACCTGCCCAAAACTGTGAGTAGTCCTCTTTCTCAGATAGTCTGGTAATGAATTCCAGCAACAGCCAGATAGCTAGAAACACAGGCGAGGACAGTTTGATGAAATCCTTCTACACTTGAGCACCGAGGAAGTCACTGGGACGTTTTTTTTTAAACAGCGCTAACCTGATTTTACTGGGAGTCCGTTTTAAAAGCTGGGACTGCGAGATCCAGGTCCAGGGTGCGTAACTATAAGGCTAATACAGCGCACCTGGACACTCTTCCCGGCCCCTCCTTCCACTACGCTGCCATAAAACGCCTCGCGGCCCCCGCTTTGCGTGAGCCGCTCGCAGGCGAGGACAGTTTGATGAAATCCTTCTACACTTGAGCACCGAGGAAGTCACTGGGACGTTTTTTTAAACAGCGCTAACCTGATTTTACTGGGAGTCCGTTTTAAAAGCTGGGACTGCGAGATCCAGGTCCAGGGTGCGTAACTACAAGGCTAATACAGCGCACCTGGACACTCTTCCCGGCCCCTCCTTCCACTACGCTGCCATAAAACGCCTCGCGGCCCCCGCTTTGCGGGAGCCGCTCGCAGGCGAGGACAGTTTGATGAAATCCTTCTACACTTGAGCACCGAGGAAGTCACTGGGACGTTTTTTTAAACAGCGCTAACCTGATTTTACTGGGAGTCCGTTTTAAAAGCTGGGACTGCGAGGTCCAGGTCCAGGGTGCGTAACTACAAGGCTAATACAGTGCACCTGGACACTCTTCCCGGCCCCTCCTTCCACTACGCTGCCATAAAACGCCTCGCGGCCCCCGCTTTGCGGGTGCCGCTCGCAGGCGAGGACAGTTTGATGAAATCCTTCTACACTTGAGCACCGAGGAAGTCACTGGGACGTTTTTTTTTAAACAGCGCTAACCTGATTTTACTGGGAGTCCGTTTTAAAAGCTGGGACTGCGAGATCCAGGTCCAGGGTGCGTAACTACAAGGCTAATACAGCGCACCTGGACACTCTTCCCGGCACCTCCTACTTCCGCTATTTAAATCAAGCCCACAACCGCACTAGCGGGACGCGTGCGGGGCGTAGTCCGGGCCGAAGCCTGGGCAAAGGGCGGGCTCGTCTGAGCTCGTCCGAGGTCGGCAGAGGACGGGACGGGCCATAACTCTTGGCTCCACTGGTATGTGAACTCAATTTTTTTTCCCGCTGATGCTGATTGCCTGTGTTACAGCAATTCGCTGCTCCGCTGGCCCCTTAGGTCTATTGTGTTGCCTTGTTCTCGTCCACTTCTGTTTTTGCGTCTACTTTTGCTGCTGCTACCTGGGCAATGGCAACTGGAGGTCCAGGGAAAGGGAGAAAATCTATAACTGGGTCGGGAATTGTCGGCACATTGGACAATTTTCTCATAAGGGCCACCTCAGTCCTACAGAGAGAAATCGAGATGACCGAAAAAAGGCTTTCTTTTGATCAAGCTTTTACTAAAAGGTCATCTTTGGGGAATATTGCCACAGCTCAGTCACCAACTAGCCATTGTATTCATAGTTGTATTGTTAATTCTCGCAGCAGCCTATCTACATCCATAGAATTGAGTCCTAACATCAATAACCCTATTGAGCGCGACGAGCATACTGACCAGGTTCCAAGCCTTGCTACAACCACTGTGGGGTTTACCCGATCTGGCCATCCGATCCGACTGGAAGCAGGCAATGCTACTTCAACCAAACAGGCTGCCAGACGTAAGCGGAGTGGCACAGCCTTGACCAACATAGATTGTGCAGTTAACACTGAACATGCTATTTTGACGTCGCAAAGCACCGAGTGCAATCTGGGCTCGGAATTTGGAGGAGACTTTTGGTCTAAATTGGAGCAGTTACTTACTGCTACATGCCTTCCAATGTACAATAGACTTGATGTAATTGAAAATAAGTTATCAGCCTTTGAATTGCGGTTTGCTGGTTTTCTGGGGGATATTGAGTCTAATTTGCGTGAGGGCACTAACATCAATCCTACTATGACAAATTATCCTGTTGAGCCAGTTCTTCCTGCTCCTAAATCCCCTAACCCGAGGCTAGGGGCTGTAGTCCATTCAATCTCGCAGAGTTTGAGGTCTGGAACTACTGCGCAAATATCACTTGATAGCCCATCTACATCCACTATAACTGGAAATGCCTTGAGTAGGGGTAATCTTGTTAAAACAATCATACCTGTTGATAAGGGAGCCACTAACCTGCCGCATAACACACTTATCTGTTCAAAAATTGCCACCAAAGTGAAACACAAGCTAACTTGTTTGGATCTCCCCCCGGAATCAGTACCTTATGTGGTGGTACTCGCAGGGGTCCCAACCCTAGATATAGGCTCGAAGGAGGACCCCTCTAAGCTTAAGAATAAGTGCATTCATTGGTTGAACCGGTACAAACCCCTTCCGAAAGGGTGTAGCAGTGAAATTCTCTTTGCAAGACGGCTTGACTGGGTGGGAAACAGAACTAAAGATCTACAGGGCGATTGCGTTGTGATTAACTTTAGAAATCCCAGAACAGTTGGTTACATCTGCAATGTACAGCCATGCATCACAGGCAGCACTCAAACTTCCATTAAAGCTCTCCCCCTCACCTACTTCTACCCGGGTTCTCCTCTATTGGGTCGCAAAGCTTCTGGAATGATCCGGGAGACGGGCCCAGATTGGGATTTGTTGGGTTCTTACCCCCATCGTCCCAATGAATCTCAAGCTACAACTCAACTTTGCCCACCTGTTCTTGAATCCTTCTATCATTTTAATAACTATAGCGTTCTGGACCAGGTGGACTGACGCCCGGTCCCCGGTGTTCCCTTTACTCTGACTAGGGCACAGAAAGAGACAAATAATGTTAAGGTAGCTGGGGAGGTTAACTGCTCACGAATTGTGTTTCCCTCCTGTGTTCCAATACCCAACCCCATGGCAACCTGTTATAGGGAAGATTCACTTGTACATCTAGAAAATTCTCGCCCGGTCCCCGGTGTTCCCTTTACTTTGATTGGGGCCCAGAAAGAGTTAAACAATGTTAAGGCAGCTGGGGAGGTTAATTGCTCGTGGATTGTGTTTCCTTCCTCTGTTCCTGCACCTAACCCCATGGTAGCTTGTTACAGGGAAGGTTCTCTTGTACACCTAGAAAATTCTCCTTCACTGCCTCAGTTTGGCGTATTGACACATGAACATGTTGGGGTAAATTTGGATAAGGACTCTTCTCTTGAAATAGAGGCCAGGACCAATGTTAATCTTATCTCCTGGAATATAGCAGGTCTAAAGAGCAAACAGACCTGCGAAGAGTGGGGCAAGTTTATAGACACCTTTGACATTTGTTTGTTACAAGAGACATGGGCCTTGGAAAATTACCAACGAGAAGGGTATGCCACCTTTGATATCCTTGTCTTATCTAGTGGCAGGGGAAGACCCTCCGGAGGCCTTAGCACCTGGGTTGCAATTCATCTGGGAGCCTCAGCAAGGCAACTCCAAACGGGATCTGACGACATTCTATGTGTCCTACTTGACTTGCCTGGGAACAAATTCATAGCCCTTTTAAATGTCTATTCAAGACCCTCCCCAGGATGTTGTGAATCCAAGGTCATTGCAGCTCTGAATGATTTTATTTTGACTTTGGATTCAGAATATTCACTCATAGTTGGTGGTGACTTCAATTGCCAATATGAGCCATTAAGCCTCTCTGCACAGAATGATCCCGTGGCGGAAGATGCTCACTCGAATATTCCTGAGCCTATGATTCCCAAGGTTAGGGCTTGGACCCCTCTAGTGCTGCAAATACTCTCTCTTTCTTTATCGTTGAGGGCTTGCAACGGACGATTTAAATCTGACCAGCCTGGACAAACCACTTTTAATAGAGGTGGGCATTTGTCGATCTTGGATTACATTCTGATTGACATAAAATCCTGGGATAAGGTCATAGATTTTAGGGTGGTCGCTCGAGATGATAGCGACCACAATGCCCTTACTCTGAAATTAAAACCAGATCACTGGGGATTTACAACACATGTTAATGGACTGTCATCTCCTCCACAACCCTTAACCCTACATAACAATAAACGTAGGGTAAGATGGTCCAACATCCTTGTGTGTCCCGACAGATTGGCTGAAACATATAGATTGGCACTTCCCTGTCTCATTGAAATGGCCGGAGTCGAGCTAAATTGCTCCTCTACTGAGAGCTTACTCAGCCCTGTCACTATTCACACCCAGCTATCCACAAAACTTGTGGAGGTTTTCTCCAGGTCAGAGGCTCCTAAGGCCCATGTGACCAACAAACACGCCTGGTACACTCCTGAGTGCAGGAAATTAAAAACTGAATTGATTGGGGCAATAAAAATGAAGGACAAAGCTAGGACCAAATTACTCCGAGCCCAGTATAAACGACAGACCAATAAGGCAAGGAAGTCTTGGGATGATGATAAGTGGGAGGAATTGAGAACCTCATTGCAGAACAAGGACTTTAGAACATTTTGGGCCATTGTTAATAATGGTAGGCTGAATCCTGATACCATTACTGGCTCAAATATTGCTTCTGTAGTATGGGAAGGGCATTTCAGGGCCCTATATTCTATACCAAATTGTAACTCACTTCCCCCGATTGATCTTCCCTCCAGTCCAGTTTGTCATGCTGACCCCATTCCACGAATTGTAATCAAAGAGGTCCAAAACGTCATTCTTATGCTCATATCTAACAAAGCGCCGGGTCTGGACAAAATCCCGGGTGATCTTTTTAAGTCTGAACCTTTGATATGGGCCCCTTAATAATGCGTCCTATTCAATGCTATTCTATTCGGTGCAGATCCTCCAGCAACTTGGCGAGGTGCCGAGATAGTGCCTATTCATAAAAAAGGTTGTCCTTTACAGCCTTCGAACTATCGCCCGATAAGTTTAATTGATACGACTCAAAAACTATTCGGGCGTATAATTCTGAATAGACTTCAGGCCTGGGAAGAAGAATGCAACATCTTAAGCCCTTTGAAGGCAGGCTTCAGGAAGGGCATTTCAACCCTCGACCAGATCTTTCGTCTCCAAGTTTTATTCTGGAAATTTGCGAGTGTAGAGGGTGGCAGCCTCTACCTCGTTTTTGTTGATCTACGATCAGCATTTGATCTGGTCCCGAGGGAAAAACTGTGGGCCGTCCTGCAAACGCTCAATGTTCCCCCCTATCTTCTGGATGTCCTGAAAAGCTTACATAAGGCCAACTTTGCTCGGGTCAGATGCGGAAAATATGGCGAACTTTCTGAACCCTTCCCTGTCTCTCGAGGAGTTCGACAGGGATGTGTGTTAGCGCCTACGCTGTTCTGCCTCTACATCAATGGGCTTGTAGACCATCTTTTAGCCCTCAAAGACACTGATGTTCCTAGGCTGTCCACGGGCAAGGTACCGGCCTTAATGTTCGCCGACGACACCTTGCTGTTGTCACGCACCCCTATGGGCATTCAGCGCATACTAGATGGCTTTGTAGACTTTTGCAGTGATAGGGGTCTTGAGATCAATCTGGCCAAAACTAAATTTATGATTCTAAACCCTCCTAAACGTACCCGCCCCAACCCAGTCTTGAATGGCACTCCCCTAGAACGGGTGAAAACTTTTACCTATCTGGGGAATACTCTCCAGGAAGACTTGGGCTGGGGTGGTCAAGCTCTTTATTCCACTCTTAAGCTGACACAAACTCTAGGAGGCATGGCCCGATTGTTCAATGGATCGGTTTTCAAACCAATTCTACCAGTCGTAGAAATCCTTAAAACCCAGGCAAGACCTGCTTCAACTTATGGAGCAGAACTATGGGGTCACTCGAATACAGATAGTCTAGCGAGGGTTGAAAATTCTTTTATAAGAAAATTGTTAAGTCTACCCTCTAGTTCTCCTTTGGTCCCCATTAGATTCGACCTAGGTCTGCTTCCTATTGAAGAGGTGGTGGCAGCTCGGCCTGTCCACTATTGGAAGAGACTATGGTCTAATCCGGATCTTGGGACCTATAGAGATGAATTTATAGAGATTTGGCCCACAATCAAATATATGAATATTCCTTGGTTGACTCATGTCAGGGACACCTGTTCCAAGATTGGACGACAGGACCTCTGGGATACCCCAGGAAGTTCCTGTTTAGCTGTTTCCAAAACCAATCTGGTTGATGATCTTAGACATTTCCACTTAACACGTCTACACATGAACTCTAAAATAGGTAGGCTGACTGAGCAGTTTCTCTTGGTCAAACCAAATTATGGGAGGGAACCGTTCTTGGATTTGATTTTTCCTAATGTGGCCAGGAAATTATATGTACAATTTAGAATGGGTACTCTACCACTCAGGTCTTTTACCTCTAGTTGGGGCACCACTAAGACTACTTCATGTCCTGCATGTGGCTACAAGTTGGAAGATGAAAATCATGTGTTCTTCTTCTGCCCAACGTATCATATTCATAGGAAGCGTTGGGTGAAATCAATATGCAGGAATCTTGGTTTTAGAGACTGTGTTACCGCCCTGCGAGTTTTAAAATATCACACCCATCCACCCATTGTCTTCGCAGTTTCACGTTTTTTAAATGCTGTATGGTTGCAGCGTAGGAAATGTTCCACCAATTGTTAATCATTTGATAATTTTAAACCCAATTCGATTGTTTTACACTGTTTTGGTGGTTTAAATGTGTTCTGCTTTTTGACATGATTATTGATGAAATGTATTGTTGCTTTTATGGCCCTGGTGGCCGAAATAAAGTTTTCAAATGGAATGGTAATGAATTGGAGAGCCTTAGAGTACAGTAACAAAAGCTCCTACCTTCTTATTTCTGACAGTGTCACAAGAAAGGGGCAAGCAAAAACAAGCCTCCAATAGTTCTGGCCTTGGCAAGCAGGTGCCATGATTTTTATTTTTTTATTGCAGGGATATGCCACACAAGAGAAGGAAAGGAAGAAACTATGCCAGCCTGACTTCAATATGCTTGCAATAAAATGTTACAACTAAAACACAAAAAATCATTGCATATCACTGTAACAGAACAGTCTGTGTGTGTACTCGCAGGCAGGTGTACATAGAACAGATATACAAACCCCTTTCATTTTTAAAGCCCATTAAAGTAAATATGATTCTTATTGATGCAGAGATGAGGTACAGTTGGCTTTGAAATACTTTTTTTCTGAAGACATAGTTAAACACACACGGCAACACTATAAATTTACAAATAGCATAAAGAATAAAACGGTAACATTCATTGAAAAAGTGAAATATTGGCCCTGCAGCCGTGGCACTGAAGTGCATAACTATTTAATGGATATGCACGTGATGAGGCAAAATGCTGTCAATCAAAGTGGAAGAGACGCAATGATTGGAGTGGGTTGACCCACTGGCGCATGCCATATGTTGGAGTGGCAGAAGTAACATGTCAGTGAAAGTGTAACAGTCCAGTGGATGAACAGAGCTGACGCTAAGCCTCTCTACATATGCAAATATGTTTGTATTTTGTATTTATGATTTTTTTATAACATGAGATTGACAACAAAACAAAAGATGGCTATAGGCCAGACCCCCAAACTACATGCTTATGCCTTGAATCCCACGCTTTGCACGTGTTAACTAATAAGAATTTGAATTTTTTTTGTTAATGAACAAAGAAAACTCTAATGTCAATTCATAGTGACAATGTCTTAACCCTGGCGCTGTCCCTCATTGGAACTGCACAGTGCCGAGTCTGAGCATAGGCTGTGGGCCCCGCTGACACATGTGGTGACTGTTTAGCCGAGGTCGAGTTGATAAGGGGGCAGTAAGTGGTGAAAGCGACCTTTGCATCCTTGGCATCCTGCATGGCCTGCTGTAGACAGAAAGCAGGATAGATTCTGGCTCCATTTTTTCCACCCCCACAAGGTGTGTCCTCCGCCTTTTTTTCAGTTTGCAGTACGTCTGTTTCAACTCCACACTGCATCCTGGGAGAAATTTTGTGTGAGCATTATGAACTTATGCCTCATTCTGAGAGAATCGGTATGAATAAAAGAAGCATAAATCTATAATCGCCCTTAAAACTATCTCGGGGAGTTGTAAGGAGCGGCAAGGAGTGGTAAGGAGGAGCTCCGGTGGAACTGTGACCAGAATGGGAAAACTGCTCAACGCCCGCCTCAAGGTTAAAACTCGCTGAGCTCAGGCTAAGGAGGCAAAAGAGGCAGCCCAATTGGCCTGTAAGGAGATTGCCCCAATCTGCTTGACCTTGACTCTACACTTGAGAGTTCAGAGGGAGAGGATCTACCCTTTGTCGCATCTTCGGATCAGGGGGGCACGGTGGGTGTGACTGATAAGAACGCAGCTACAGCTATGCCCGGAACATCTCCACAGGATAATTCAGGGACAAAAGAAGCAAAACAATTTGCATTATTTCTGAAAAAAGCAACACTGCAATCCCCCCTCTTGGCTCTAGCTCAGCCCTGAAACTCTCTAAGGAACCTTCTGGCATCATATTCCCATCAGATTTAGTGCCAGCAGTAGAATTGACCCCTATGAGTCAGGTAAATTCGCAAGCTAATCTGAAAACTGGTCTTATTACAACCACGGAGACATCACGGGGACAAATACCCAATCAGGATGAGACAACATCTTTAACTCTGTTGACCACTCAGAAAGGGAGTCAAGTGGGGCATCCAGGAACCTCGGAAATATCTGAAGTACCTGGAAAGGCTGTCATCGCCTCCAGTGCCCCCGGTACATCGTCGACTCCCCAAGCAAAGTCTCGAACACAGCTTCAGGCTCCCCTACAAGAGCTGGTACCTTCGACTGGTTTGATGTCTCCTGATGGGACTCTACCTTCTGTTGCGGACCCTCCCCATGTTAATTCTAGCCCAAATATGGAGCCAGTTGGCGAATTTCAGATGAGTGTCAAAGATATGCTAAACTTAATTCTGGAGGAAGTCCGTGAGTTGAAAAGAACTCAGAAAGCTGAACTTGCCTCTCTTCATCAACGACTAGAGAAAATTGAAGGTACAATGTCAACACTACAAGTTAAATTTCAGAAGGCAGAAACCAGGATTTCAGCCTTAGAGGACCAGATGACTATCGTAATGGGAGAAGCCAAAGTGGCGGTTAAAAGCAAGTATGCCCTTGAGAACAAACTGGAGGAGCTAGAAAATCACTCTCGGAGGTCCAATCTCCAGATAGTGGGAATCCCGAAGGAATTGAGGGCTCCCAAACCTTGCAGTGGGTCAACTCATTTATCAAACAAAGGGTCATCCCAGAGTTCGAAGGCGATCTCACCATCACCAGGGCCTATTGTGTTCCTGCCTGCCCGTTTCCGAATTCTACGTTGCCACGCACAATACTGTTAAACTTTGCAGACTATCGTGTAAAAGTGAGGATACTGTCTAAAGCTATCCAACAGAGACAATTTGTAGTGAATGAGACTGTAAAATGTCGCATTTTTTCCGATATGACTGCTGTGGCGGCGCTTAGGAGAAAGGAATTTGTGAAGATCCTCCATCTATTTAAAGCTAATGGGGCGCAAGCATCCATCGCCCAACAGTCCAAACTGAGGGTCTTGGTTAAGGGCAATTTTTTCATGTTTTCTGATCTGGATAAAGCCCAGGAATTATTAAAAGAGATCTTGCAGGGCTCTGGGGCTTAGAAGGAGATGCTGCATTTGAAAAATAACTGGGGGGCTAGGTGGATTAAGCCACGCTTACCTTTTGCTTCTCTCAGTGGAATGCCCAGTCAAGGTTATGTTGTTTGTTAAGTTGCTATTTGATCATAGTAGGGGCTGTATCCTTACAGCGCATGCTTGTTTGCATGTGTAATTAATAGATGGTAATTTTCAGCATTGCTGGGGGATCAGGGGTGAGATCACTCTGGTATAATTACATGACACCCAGGTTAGATGGGGGGGTGAAATGTGGTTGGTGTGGTTGGTGGGTGGTTTTCCACATTTTGGGTGGAGGAGTCACAAGGGGTTGGTTGGGAGCATAAGGGGGAAAAAAATGAAGTCCTGTTTTTTATTGAATTCATTCTGGTCTTATACATCCGTTTGTTAGTTTGACTCTGGGTAAGGTGTTTAAGGGGTTTAAGCCTTGGTTAGGTCTTAACTATGGCTAGTAAAGAACCGCTGAAAGTGGTTTCTTTTAATGTTAATCGTCTCAATAATAAAAAGAAAATGCGGGCAATTGAATCATGGATCAAAACAGAAAACCCGGCAGTGATTTGTTTACAAGAGACCCATATACCAGCTGCAAAGCTGCCTGATTTTCCTATGTTCAGGTCCTGGGCAGCTTATAGGAGATTATCTTCATCTTCCGCTTCCCATAGAGGGACAGCAATATTTTTAACTAAAAGACTTCAGGCGGAGGTTGTTAATTTTGATAAAGATCTGCATGGTCGTTGGTGTTGGGTTACCTGCTCTCTCAGACCAAAGCAGAGACCGTCAACCTTTGTCAGCATATATGCCCCAGTTGAGGATAACTGTAAGGTCTATGAGGATCTGTTTCAGTCCCTAATTCAGGTACCTGGGGGAGCTGATTTTGGGGGCGATTTTAATGTTTTAATGAATCCTAAATTAGACTCGTCAGCACGGGCTAAAAAGCATTTGAAACCTAAAACCCTAAGAACCTTGCTTTAGCCAGCAGAGATGCCTATATAACGGATTCTCTGATCATGCCATGTTGGTGCTTGAGCTACATTTAGGAAACTCCATTAGGTCCCCTAAGCGATGGTTGCTGAATAGACAATATTTTAATGAAGAGCACTGGGTGGGTTTTATGGGGACAGAGATCAAGGAATTTCGATCACGAAATAGTGAGTCCGCACCTCTGAGTGTGGTCTGGGATACACTTAAGGCCTTCATCCAGGGGTTAATTATTGGAAAAGATGCAGAAATTGTTAAAAAAGTCAGGGAAGATAAGAGAATCTTGGAGCAGAAGATCCAAGTGTCTTACTTTGCATTTCTTAACAACCCCTCTGTGTTTAACCAGCGTCAGCTGGATCAGGCTAAACATAAACTCAGTGCCAATTATTACACTCAGAGTGAAGCCTCCTTTCAACAATATCGCCAAAAAACTTATGAGGATAGGAATTTTACGGGTAGGTTTTTAGCTTGGCAGGCTAGGGAGCAGGCTGCTTCAAATCAGATCAATGCATTGAAATGCCCCTCAACCGCCTTGCGTATAGATGACCCAGTCAAAATTGGGGAAATACTGCTACAGCACTAGGAGTCCATCTATGGCCAACATCAGATTGTGGATATGACTTTGCTAGAAGGATTTTTGCAGAATAATAGCCCACCAACACTCTCGGATTTAGAAAAACATTCTATGGCAAGCCCCTTCACTATGGAAGAGCTGGAGGGGGTCATTAAGAATGGCAAGGCCTGTGGCCCAGATGGGTTTCCGCCTGAATTGTCTTTTTTAGTGCAGTTGCGGACTTTTTCCTTCGCTTAGTAAATTCCATGCTGGAGGGGAGGGGGAAATACCAGAGTCCTTTAGACAAGGCAACATAGTCAGCTTTCTGAAAAAAGGTAAGAACAACGAGGATCCAAACTCCTATTGCCCGATAACGTTGTTAAACTCAGACTATAAATTTGTCACCAAATTGTTATCACTTCGGTTTAATCAACACGCAGCGCAATTGATCCATTCGGACCAGAACGGTTTTATTGCTGGTAGACAGTTAGCCACCAACACACATTATTTAACTGAGGCGTTGGACTATTTCGATACAAAGAGAATACCCGCATTAGTCCTTCTACTAGACGCTGAGAAGGCTTTTGACCTTGTTGTGTGGGAGACATTGTTTATGATTTTAGGTCACTTTGGTATTTCCTCAAAAATCATGGCCCTGATTCATAATCTATATAATAACGCTGAAGCCAATGTAATTATGAACACTTCGGTGTCCGGGCAGGTTAAAGTAAAACGGGGCATAAGGCAAGGGTGCCCTTTATTGCCGATCTTGTTTGCTTTCTTTATCGAACCTTTGGCGATAGCAATTAGGAACTGTGCTGATATCCGTCCCCCAATTCCATCTATGGTGAAATTGAAATCATACGCTGACAATATCATGCTTATTATCAAACCTGAGATAGAGGTTCAGGCTAAAGTCTTCCAGGTCTTTGAGGACTTTGAGGCCTTAGGTGGGTATCGCATTAATAAAAGGAAAACCGAAAATTTACAATGTGGTGGGGCAAGCTTGGATCTGCACCCCGATATCATTTCTTGCGCCAACACCAAACCTAAGAGATATCTTGGGGTATATTTCTCCGAAAGAGTTTCCGACTTATATCATCTGAATTTTGCACCGCTCCTTCGAAAAACTCAGGCCTTGTTTTTACGCTGGAACTCTCTTCCTCTATCTATTTTGGGTCGTGTCGCCTTGATTAAAATGTCTGTTCTTCCTCTGTTTAATTTTCTGTTTTCAACCATCCCATGTATTTTATCAGGTACCTTTTTCACAAAAGTAGAGTCTATGTTTACAGCTTTTCTTTGGGCAAAAAAAGTATCATGTATTGCACTTAGCACTTTATATGAAGAACTGGAACAAGGAGGTCTAGCTCTTCCGAATCTCAGGGATTATTACTATGCTTATTTTGCACAGTATTTATCTAGATTCAAACCTCAACTGCAGTCAAACCTTTTTGTTAATAGTTTCATGGATTTAATGTGTAAGAAAAGTCAGATCCACTCCCCTTTGTGAATTTTCAGATCCCCTAAGCGGGTCCGTTATAAGTGTCTTCACTGGCTTTTTAAAAAACGACAGGCGCTTTATAAAAGATATTCCATTCCTGTAATCAATTCAGCCACTTTACTATCTGACATTCTAACACTAGCAGGGATCACACATTCCTCAGAACTCACTTTAAAGTGGGTTTCGGCAGGATTTCATAAGGTCTCAGATTTTCTGAGGAATGGAAGATGGTTGACTACGACCGAAATGGCGCATTTGATTGTCAATGATTTTATTCTTTTGGGGTCATATAACATCTTCCATAAATTTCTTGCTGATCTAGATATTTCCCAAATTAGCGAACAACACCAGCTAGCCAATGAACTTTTAGAGGATGCATCTGGCAGAAAACCTGGGGCATAGAAGAAGCGTTTAGCTTCAGTTAGGGGCCAGGATCTTGGGCAGAAGGCTATTAAAAAATTGATGGATTATGAAGACCTAGAAATCTCTGCTAATTTGTGGTCAGCTATCAATAAACTTAATTTCAGTACACTTAGAGGCGCGAATTGGCGAAGGATGTTGTTTTTTAGTAAATGGCAACTTTATCGAACCCCTCTTTCCCTTTCGAAAATGTATGCCAATCATTCACCGCACTGCTTTTGCTGTATTAATCATCCTTCAGCTAATTGGTCGCATATTTTGTTGCAATGCCCTAGGATTCAGAAGTTCTGGGAGGACATTTTTTGTAATTTGGAAACTGAATGTGGTATTCAATTAGTAGTGAATGATTTGTTAATTGTTATTGGTTTTGATTCAGACCTTCTCCTTCCTGACCAGTTGGTTACATTTGTATATATTGCAATGGCAGTAGCTAGATCACTTTTATTGCAAAGGTGGCGCACCGATTCGATTCCTTCTGTCCTGGAGTGGGCCCATAAGATGAAGACAGTTAGAAGAAGTGAACGCACTTATGCACTACGTGTGGGGGGGTCTTAGGAAGTTCAAAACAATATGGGCTACGTATTTTGATTAAGATTAGGAGAGGTCTTTGCCTTATGTATGTGGTTAAAAAACTATTCTGTCTGTTTTTTGTATCTGTCCCTGACTTCTTAGTGCTTTATGTATTATCTATGAACTTTTGGAAATTTTATGTTTGCCTAAAGGTAATCTCTTTTTATGGATGTATTGGTTTTAATGGATTTAATGTATCGCAATTTTTGGACTTCAATAAAAATAAATAAAAAAATGAGAATGTCTTAACCCAGTCAGCACTGCAAGCAGTACTCTGTCCCCATCCTACCAGGGGCTTTCTCTATGGGCAGTCAATACCCGAATTCCCATACTTCTGATTGTAGTGAAGGTTGAATGTTATGCTTGTGTTGTACCAATGTAATGTCCATGTTCACATTACCTGGACGGATTTTCTCTTTCCGGGTGAGCATTACTCGAATAGGTTTCTTTGTTCACATGCCCCCCCTATTGCTGGAAGCCAATTACTTTTTTGTAATAAAAACGAAATTCTTAATTACAGTTTTTTCACTTTCAAAGTGCATTTTTATCGCCTCTATCATCATGAAATGTGCAATTCTAGAAGAAATATTGCCCCTCAAAATTGCATTTATGTGATAAAATATGAATGGCAAGTGATGTATGCAAGAACTATACTAACATGCATATTAATACTAGTCAAAATACTGCTCTTGTAGGAATAATTCTGTTAAAATGTTGGGCTGCTTGAATGCGTATCATAATTACCGTTTCGAATAGAATGTGCTTTCACAACAGGAATGTGCTCATCAAAACCGGAGTTCCAGCAGAACAGACTCATGAGAATTACGTTTCCATTGAAATATGTCATTAATGATTACTGTGCCATAAGGAGATGCAATCAGAATTACTTGTCAATCAATATCCCCGTCATAACTTTTTATATCAAGTAATTTTCTCATCAGAATGCTTGTCTCAATTGAGTTTCTGAATTCCTTTACTAACGAAAATGTGTCTTACAATTCAGATCCCAAAGAGGACCGCGTTATTATTAGTGATGTACACAATTACAGTTTAGTCTGTAAGGTTTTGTGAAGGTGACAGACTGTGCAACTTCTAAAGGTGGAACATTTGTCATATTTACACAAACTTCAATTGCAGTTGAAATTTCTTTAGGTGTAAGAAGCTGCAAAGTCAATTTGCAACTTCTCATATTTCTTTAGATGTGAGAACTGGCCAAGGGCCTAATTACGACTTTTAGCGGTGTAGTAGCGGGCGGCATTCCACCGCCGCACCCCAAAATTATCAACAGTCGCTGCCGCCCACCTGTCAGATTACAAGTATTTTTGTGGTCTGGCAGGCGGGTGGCATGGCTGTCCCACGGCAGTGCTGTTTAAAAGCTCATTATGAGCCTTAAACATCACCGCTGTGGGACCATCAGTGCACGTTCCTGCATGTGTACCATGTTGTGTATTCCTTCACTATGCAGGAAGTAGAAATGCAAAATTACAGGGGGGCACAACATGTGCCCCCTGCATGCACCCCCTGGCACCAGGGCAAGAGGGGGCCCTACTTTCCTCAAGGCCAGCAGTTTCATGGAGGAAGAACCTCAATGAGACCGCTGGTGGTGAAGAAAGTCCCAATATGCTTGGCAGTTCCTCAGGGCACCACCAAGCATATTGAAGCTCTCGACCACCGCGGGACTGCCAAGGAACATGGTTCCCTGGCGATTGCGGTAGTGCAATATCAGTGCGACCGCCAAAGTCCTAATAGGGCAGTTGGACTGCCAGTGCGCCCTCGCGAGTCTGGCGGATCCTTGTACTGCCAGATCGTAATCCAGATCTAAGCCAAGATTCAAAGTCAAGACAGTATTTAAACTTGTGAAAACTGGCAAAAATGTGCTTCTGCATGACAGCTGGATCGTTTTTGCTATACTGACAGTAAAGCCCAGAATCGCGACTCAGGAGGCACTTATGTTTAGCCACTAAGGCCCCAATTACGAGTACTGGTGTTATCTATTTAACTTATAAATAACAAAACATGTGGTACAATAAATAGCAACTATTCTGAGTTTTTGGGGAATGACATGCAGATTTTGTTGTTTAACACTCCAAAGATTCCATGGTACAGCAAATACCACACACATTTTCATGTCACATGGCCCATAGGGACATTGTCGTGTTTCTCTAAGTTAGCATGACCACGCTGCAGCGTGCCTGCTGCTTTGCACACGTTGCTACACAACTTTAGTTTTGTAATAACTTCTATAGCAGTTTTAACATGAGAACTCATTGCTTTGTTCACTCTCTGCAGGTTCCTGGGATTTTGACTGAATATTGTGAGCAAGGTCGAACAACAATGCCCTTTGTTATTTTGTTCTGGCCAGGCTGATGCAGCTGTTGTTTGGACAACGTACTTTGGTTTTTATTAGGATACACGAATAGGTAGCACACACTTGGAGAGGGACCTTTCTAGGGAGAAAAGTGAGACAGCACCTATGTTGTAGATCTACCATCTATAGGCTAAGGTATGGGGTCTGCTGACAAAGCCCAGAGATCTTCTAATATATAGTAATACTGCATAATAGCAAGGGGAGGAAGGTTAGGCTCTATTGTCTTTTCATGATGACATCTTCTTTCATGATATATGGACTAGCTGCTATGCTGGCTGTATTTGTACTATGCTTTTCTGCTTGTTATGACACGTATACTGCATGTTAGGGCACGTTAGTTAAAAAATATATTTTAAACTGTTTTGTGTCTCTGTCAGATATTAATGTGGGCAAGTACAAAAGTGCGAGCGAAAGGGTATGTCTTGTTACTGCGATTTCTGAGAGTTCTAGAGGTGTTGTGTTCTGGGGTGTCTAAGCAGTTGTTTCTCTGTGAGTGAGTGGGAGAACAAGTGAGACACTATAGCTAGTTGGTTCTGGGCTCATTGGTACTAAGGTGGTAGGATGACTTGGTGTATAGGGATCAATCCCTATACACCAAGGTCCGATAATCCAGTGCATAGTTCTGTTTTCGGGAAGAATCCCTACAACATGGCGCCACCAACATTTGTTCTGGAACTTATTCAAGAGACCCCTGAATAGCGCTTGTGCTTGTCCACAATACCCTCTCACCGGTTCTCAGAGATGTCTGTGGTGGGGGGGCTTAGCCTCCTGTATTTGTAGGGTATCCCTATTGCTATAGGTTTTTCAAGCTTGCAGTTTAAAAGGTTTTTGACCCTGTTTTTGCACTGCCATTTTGTTAGTTGCTTTCTTTATAAACATGGTACAACCCGTCGCTATTGCCACTCCTAATCGCATGGTGGTTACGGCTTTATTGACTCAACATGGAGTCCACAATGCAGGGGCAAACATTATTTTCGTGGCTGAGGCTGATCCCGCATACTGCTTTGATGTTTTCTATTCTTGGGTAACTTTTCCTGCGGTGAATGCGAATGATAATACTTTTCACACTTACACAGCAGCTACTCCTCTGGCAGCGTATAGGCCGTATGCGTTAAATTGAATTTTCGCTGACATTCTGGGAGCATACCATTTGGTTTAATGGTACCCTTCCTCACCCTGTTTTTTTGTTCGAATGGGCCCCTTGTCAATCGATGGGGCCACTTGGCCTGTTTTGGCTGGTTTTACACCACATCAGAGTTATCTGAATGTTACTGTCACAGAACTACATATATTGTACACACAGTTGGTCCATCTTCATAGACGTGTCATACAGTTTATGTCACGTGCACCACCAGAACACGGAGGAGGCTTTGTGATTAGTCCTATCATGATTAATTCAGTGATGGGCAAACATCATCAAAATTTGGCTTGCACAAAAATCTGAGCAGCTTGAGGCTGTTTTTCCAAATACTACTCCTGTTGAAAAACACAGGATCCTTATCATGAGTTTACTGAGTGGCCTTATTCCTTCTTTAGCGGACTGCATGACCTGGGGAACAGTATTTGCTTCGGTATATACGCTGTGCTTTGGCACTCCCTAAATGAGCGTTCTGTCGAGCATTCTGAAGAAGGTACAGGATGAACACAGGGCTGGGCCAGCCCTGGATTTGGGGATGAAGTTAATGGCATTGTTCCTTCCTGAAAGGACGCTCATTTCAGGTTTTTGATGAGGGCATGAGCCCCAAACCCTGGCCCCTCCAGTGTGGCGTACCTCAGGGCTCATCTCTGAGCCCTACGCTTTTTAACGCATATATGGTCCCTTTGGCATCAATCGTGGCACCATTTGGGATCCATATCGTCACCTACGCCGACGACACCCACTTTTCGTAGCCTTAAACCAATCTTCTCCATGCTCTACGACCCTGAAAGCCTGTCTTTCAGAAGTGGTAAAATGGATGGGGTCCTCCCACCTGAAATTAAATGGAGGAAAGACCGACGGAATGACCCTAGGCAATTTCGACAACACGTCACTCAGAACCTTCTGGCCAGCATGCATGGGCCCAGTTCCAACCCCTAAGCATGAAATAAAGAGTCTGGACATCTGGATAGACCATAACCTGACATTCCACGCGCAAGCCAGCAAGACAGTGGCAGTTTACATTGGCCTGCTCAGAATGGCAAGGAAGGTCCTTCCTCTGCTCCCTCCCCGAACCAAGAAAATCATGGTCCAGTCTATTGTGCTCTCTAGACTGGATTATGGCAATGCGCTCTATCTGGTAGCCTCTACTTCAGTGATCAATAAACTACAGATCATCCAGAACTATGCAGCCAGACTGTTGACAGGAACATCCAAATTTCTCTCCGCAAAACCAGCCTTTCGTCTCCTACATTGGCTGACCGTGAAAGAGTGAATTAGCTATAAATCCCTCTGCATTGTCCATCGATCCCTACAGGGGATAGGCCCTCCCGTGATCTCAGCCATAGTTCATCCATACAAAGCAAGGAGAAAGCTTCGCTCGGATGACCTCCACCTTATCGAGATCCCCAGAATCAAACGAGCCAGAATTGGTGTTAGACTCTTCTCTTTGAATGCAGGCAGACTTTGGAACGCTCTTCCGCTCCACCTCCGGAAAGAGAATAGTCATGGCGCCTTCAGGAAACAACTCAAAACCTTTCTATTCCCTTAACCCCTTCGACGCGCATGACGGAACGGTTCCGTCATGCACGTCGGTTGCGCTGTGCGCATGACGGAACTGTTCCGTCATGGCCCCGCCCGCGCACGGAACCTTCAGCGTGGCGCGGAAATCCAGCACCTGCCGAGGGTTTCCCCTGGTACTCCTGCTGATTTGCAGCGTACTTGTGCTTCTACTGTTGCTCCACTTAGTGTGCTCGATCTCTGGAGCTGCCAGGCCTGGTCCAGTTGCAGCTGTACCGTGATCGGATGCGCCAGCTTTTGGGTTCAGTGCCATTAATGGCTCTTAACATTGACTATTGGCTGACCTTGCGTTATGCCGACTTTACCTGCATGCAACCTGTGTTCTACTGCGGCCGGTGCCCTTTTCAATGGGCCCTTGATGTCTGCCTCTACAATACGACACATGCTGCCCTTGATTATGAACTGTTGATGAGTCTGTTGAAGGCCCATGAACAGGACTGTTCCATGAGTAGGCACCTGGTGTGCGATCCTTTACTTGGACCAACAGCAGACTTGAGTACCTGTGCTCATTCACAGCGCCTCCTGGATCGGAGTTTCATCGAAGTTAACGAAGGTTGCCCTGATATGCTCCTAACGGCCTTTGGATATGAGGAGTGTGTCTGCTCGTTCGACCTACTTAATTTGATGGCATATCTTTTTACTATGGAAGGTACAGACAAAATACTGGAGCTTATGACATTCTGCTTTTCCTGCGACATTTTTAGCTCTGAAGATTCGCTGTGAATGGATATCGTTTTGTGTACACAGTGAGATGTTTTTTAAATTTGAAAGAAGATTTTATTATTTTTGATCAACAGCTATTATAATTGGGATACCACTGAGTCGCTTTGCCTCTGCTTACCTCTGACTTTTGTTTTATCCCAGTTCTAAAGGGGAAGGTGTCACATGGCCCCGAGGGACATTGCCAATTTTCTCTAAGTTAGCATGAGCATGCTGCAGCTTGCCTGCTGCTTTAGGATAGGATAGGATAGGATGTGTATTTATAAAGCGCAGCGAATGCCGAAGCGTCTTTGCGCCTGTTACTGCACATCTTTAGTTTTACAATAACTGCTATAGCAGTTTTCATATGAGAACTCATCGCTGTGTTCACTCTCTGCAGGTTCCTGGGATTTTGACTGAACATTGCGAGCAAGGTTGAACAAGAATGCCCCTGGTTATTTTGTTATGGCCAGGCCTTAGCCCTTAGACAAAACATACCGATGTAGCTTTTGTTTGGACAACGTACTTTGGTTTTTATTAGGATACACGAATAGAAGGCACACACTTCGAGAGGGACCTTTCCAGGGAGATGAGCAAGACAGCACCTATGATGTAGATCTACCATCTATAGGTAAAGGTATGGTGTCTGCTGACAAAGCCCAGAGATATTCTAATATATAATAATACTGCTTCTTAGCAAGGGGAGGGAGGTTAGGCTCTAATGTCTTTTCATGATGACATCTCCTTTCATGATATATGGACTAGCTGCTATACTGACAGTATTTTTACCAATCTTTTTTTCTGCTTGTTGTGGCACGTATACTGCATGCTAGGGCATGTTAGTTAAAATAAATATTATAAACTATTTTGCGTCTCTGTCAGATCTTATTGTGGACAAGTACAAGAGTGTGAGCGAATGGGTGTGTCTTGTTACTGCGATTCCTGAGAGATCTGGCAGTGTTGTGTTCTGGGGTGTCTAATCATTTGTTTCTTTGTGAGTTAGTAGGAGAGCAAATGAGACACTATAGCTAGTCGGTCCTGGCCTCATGGGTACTAAGGTGGTAGGATGACGCAGTCCCTATACACCAAGGTCCTAAAAGCGGCGTTATTTTTATTGCCCTATTGGGAAGCTAGCACAAACATGCGTTAGCGACAGCTTTCCGGAGTTGTCTGCCGGTTTTTCTATCGCCATGCATGGCAGCGATAATCATCGCTAATGACATGCAAGGTAGGCGTTCCTAAGTAAAAGCACACGGAAAAGGTCGCTCTATTAGCAAAGATGTCCCGCGATAACAATAGTCGCGCTAAACCCCGAGCATCTCAGGAATTGTACGCCTGATAAAAACCTGACTAAGGCATACCTAACATGGGAGGTGGATTATAGGGTTAAGGCCACATGGTCGTATTAGCAAGCTTATCGCCGTTTCACAGTGATTTTCACTTGTTTTGTCAGCGATGTCGGCCCTTTTCCCCGCTATTGCTGGATTTTAGATTGCCAATGCGCTAAGCGTTGTTAATACAGTGCTATCATGGCGATATAATCCAGTGATAGCCGGCGATAGTAAAAAACGCCCTAAGCGTGTTCAGCGATAATTATCGCTGCGTCTTGTTAATATGCCCCAGAGAGAGAATATTTGACCGGATCATATCACTGAGATCGCCATACTTAAAGAATAGGTCACACGTTGTGAATCATAATTAAAACTATGCATCTAATCACACCACAAAAATAATGGTGCTGTGCTGATGCCAAAAAGTATTGTTTAACCGGCTGTAATTCTTCTGAGAGATTACTTTGAATTTCACTGAGCATCATGCAAGTTTATTTATGTTAATCTTCAATATGTCATAAAAGGATTAAGGTCATAGTAAATATTACATGCCTCACCCTATGCAAATACGATACTAGTGCTTAGCAGTATCAAACAGGGTGGGCACCCTACATAAAATGGGGAATACGGGGGGAGGGGGCATAAGGGAAGCAATCAACATGAACTCATAATATTTCTCCTCACTACACTTGAGGAACCAGACATGGGAAATACAGCTCATGCATCTGTAAATGTATCCCAGTTCCAAACAGGCTGAGAAATCCAGTCCTAAAATTGAACTGTATCTAGTACAGCGATCAGTAGATGGCAAGTCTGAATCCCAGCACAGCCTACGCATCCTTTCAGCCTTCCAAGGTCGATAAGTATCCTTACATTCTGTAATAGTAACACCTCTAATTTACAGCAATTGGAAACTTCAAATGTGCACTATGCAGCACTAGTCCGGATTTTTTTTTTAATTATTATGGTGTGCCTACACTGCATGAAATAAATGTTTTGTCTCTACTGGGCTTTTGAGGCCCACATTTGGCCCCAGATTTAACAACCATTTTTAAAGCCAATAGGTTTGACTTTACTATGCAAACACATGCAAAGGCAGGCGTGCACCTATGCTGTTTGCATGTATTAGCAAACTAACCCAATGCTTATTCATATATTTTGCTGGTTACGGATACAAAAAGGTGTTTACAGCACTGCTCGTGTCATTCATTAGCCTACGCTGGCACCATTTTTCAGAATATTTCAGTAACGAGCCGAACCTAATTTGAAATTACCTCTAATGCCCGTCAGTGGTTAGTAGTAATGCGTTGTGCACAGGGACTCTTGCGGCTGAGACTTCCGACAGAGGCAGTGCAAAACCGCAATGCCCTGCAAGCCGAGTTCTTAAAACATGGGTAAATGTCATTCAAACTATGAAAGGGGTAATTTCCATTTAATATGTATGTTTCTTTTCTCAGGCTGCACAGTTTATATACTGTGTACTTTATTAAATAGCCTGTGTCCTACCGTGAGTATTCAAGATGGCATTCCAGTTCTAAACAGCATATTAGAATGTTGACGCGAGACCAGCGTTTCCGGTTCACAGTGTGCTCTTGATAAATACCCATTTTGATTCTTTAGGAATGTGCCACTATCAATCAACCGCAGCAACATCTGTGGGCTCAGACCTGCGCCGGCACCATGTTTACCCTGCCCATTTATACACTTACAGACAGGGCTTTAAAGAACTGGGGGTGGTCTAAAAGAGGCGTGACAAATTTCGAATAAGGGTGTGGCATATTCAAGTAGGGGAGGGGTCTAAATCAAGATAACTAGCATTGTGTGCTTCAGAAAATCATGAAGTCGCATCCAGCAAAGGATAATAAAGTAGGCAAAAAGGTATATTTATTAAGTATAAGCCATAAAATACCAAACACTTTAAAAAACATGTAAACATTATTTACATTACTTAGAAATCCATTGCAGGATTTCCCAAAACGTTTGAAAATATTCACTGCGTCTCTTTTGCTGGGGTTTTTCACAACAATTTTCTTCAGCAGACCTTGTACCTTTTGCCAGCCAACTCTTTACATACAGCTTTGCGTCAAATGTTTCAAATGGAGGACCATTGAGTTTTACCCATAAGCATGAAGAAATGGTCTCTACAAGAAGAGAGGCCCTTGTTGGACAAGCAATTGAGTTCATTGCACTGAAACCTCTCTCGCAATCCGCATTACTTGCTGGCAGGGCTTCCATGCAAACTACTAACTTTTTTAATGCTTCAGGGGTTTTCTTTCCACCAAAATCTTTGAAAAGTGTAAAAGCTTGGATAGTATTTCTTGCTGGCAGCTGAAACTCTGAACACAGTTTCTGGAAATCTGTTTCAGCATTAAGAATGCATTCATCACCAGAAGGCAAGTTGCCTGCATCTAGCACACTGAAGCTGGCTATAAGTTCTTTGAGGCCCGAAAATAGAGCACCCTAGAGACCCCTTTCGAGGCCCCCCAAAAAAACTTGGGGTGCTCAGACCCCCACAGACCCCCCCACTTAAAGCCCTGCTTACAGAACACGCCGCTCTCTGCTCCATCGTAGAAGACGAGGAACAGCACCGAGTACAACGTGTGCAATTCAGCGCAGATCGCGGTTTACAAGACCAACAGAATGTACTTCAGCAACTACCCAACACAAGAGACACAGAGACAACGGGAATCTGAGAAGCAAAGTGGGGCATCATATTGCGGCGTCCAGAACGTCACAGGGCAGCCGCGGAAGTGTCAAACGCTGACGTGTCCGCATCACCAGTACTCAGGTCTGGGTACAAGAATGCAGACCTTTGATGGACAGCCCTGTAACCCTCCGCGTAGACAGGGGTTTAAACGAGACTATAGCATGCAAAGCCACCCCACCCACTAGAAACCCACCAGGTACCTGTTGAACAGCACTGCCTTTTTGAAATGGAAAAGCAATCATTTAACTGCTGTAATAACTACTTCTTCTTGACAGAATGCAGAACACTTGTTAAAGTTCAATGAGATAATATTTCCCTGAGGCATGCTATCAAGCATGTGAAGCATTAATATGGTTGACAAAAGCTGAAACCATGTTGACATGAGTAACATTCAAGGCTGTTTCAAAGCAAATGTAATAGGGCACACAGATATTCCAGAAATAGGGGAGACCAAAGTCTTAGGATCAGCACTAAAGATGGCGTCAGACAAGGAAACACAGGAAGGACTGTAATGAATTTGACACATTTTTCTTGTCAACAAATTTTATTGAATTTTCAGTAAAAGACAAGTCTAACATCCATACGTAGCTTTTCAATTAGGACTGCACTTCTGCTCCAAAGGTATGTGAACATTAAGCATATATGCAAATCACTTTCCCGCTATCAGCAGTCGTGTCTTACATGTTAAAGCATTTAGTTCCAGAAACTACCAATTCCAACAATATGAATGTTGACTCAAAGAAGGCTACTGGCCTAAATGAATGCCTACTCAACCATAAAGGCTCAACAACATCAACAAGCCCTATATACAGTGGTGGTGCCTTGATATTCACTCAGTAGCTATTATTGGTGCCACAACCTTGGTGTATTGGGCTCACTTTGGTACTTCGGGTGTGTTGGAATGCTAACCTAGGATTCAAAGAGAATCTCATTACCCGTCTCATCCCATAATTTTGGCTGTGAAGCTCAGTAACTGCTGAATCCTCTCATCCCACCAGGAGTTTATGGGGTGCCGGACCTTTCTTCTGGCATGAAGGGATCATGTTGCAGTGTTTCCATCAGGGCCTCCCAAGCTCTAGCTGCATCCTGTAAGCCCTGCTCACTCTTGGCCCCCGGAGCTGCACTTCCCCTTCATACCCTGCCCACCTTAGCAGTTCTTTGCTCCATACAGCTTTATGGGGTAACCAGAGGAATAAGCAATAACCAGGTGAGCACTGCACCTCCCGTTCAGTGACCTCAGCCAATGTTCCCTCAACGGCCTCGCAATAATCTACCAATTTAGGACAACTACAGAACATATAGATAACCTCCTCCCAGATTTCTCCACACATAGGGCTTGCGCATCTACCACAGCGAAGTACCTATTACTTCTACCAGGTGTGAGGTACGGTCTATAGAAAATGTAAAAATTAATCATCTTGAACCTGGCGTTCCTGGAAACTTTAGTTACACGGGCTATCAAAACCTCCCACTCCTTTCCTGTGATGGGAACCCCCAAGTCCTCCTCCCAGCGTACACGGAGGCTCTCTAAGGGTGTCATGATGTCTTCCCGTAAGTTTTGATAAAGGCAAGTGATTGCTCTATATGTACCGGAGGGGGTTATTACATATTGGCATCCCTCAGCTCAAGATGGTTCCTACACCCCTCCCAATGCTTTCGGATTGCGCGGTAAGTGCTCCATGCAGAAGTAAATTACCCCAAGGAAGTTGTATCTCTTCTGAAATTCTTCAAATGGGAGCAGCAGTTCTGGCTCAAACAATGTTTCCCGCCCTCCCCACGCCCGCCGCCGCCCAATCTACCAGCGCTCTCCAGTTGCCACCATGGGGGAGCACCGCGTGGAGTCCCGGGGGTATATACGGAGAGTAAGGCATTCGTATGTTTGACTTCTACAAGCTTCTATTCCAGCAACGGTGTAATTCTCAAAACTCTATGGTGTCATCTATAGAAGGAGTACGCATTTGCAACAGTACCCGGGCCAGCTGTTGTAGATCAGGGATATAGGGGCCGAGTTCTCTTCCATGAGTGAGTCTGTCAGCTATCCATTGTGTGAACCGCTGCAGCTGTTGCCTTTAAATGGTAAATCTTAAAGTCCGGGAGGGCTAAACCTCCATCTGCAGTTGATCTTTGCAGCACGGACAATACCTATACCTATAGCCGGCACCCCAGAAGAATTTCATCATCATTGCTACAAGGTCTCGGAAGAGACTCAGTGGAATCCACACCGACAGCACCACAAAATGATTACGCATCCGAGGGAAGGGTACCATTTTTATAAGAGCAACCCTTCCTATTACGGAGAGAGGGAGTGTGGCCCAAAAATCTGCACTGGAGTGAGTTGCCCGAATTGATTTACCCACATTTCCCTCCATAATATACCCCACACCCTCAGATATGATAGACACTGAGGCTCCCACAGCACATTTCCTAGCCTCTCTGGTTGGTCTCGACCAGCTCTCGTAGGAAACAGGCAAGATTTTTAACAATTAACCTGCAGGCCCGATACTTTGCCAAAGTGCTCCAGAAGCCTGTGCACCACTCCCAAGGCCTCCCTGGAATCACAAAGAAAGAGTAACAGGTCATCTGCATTAAGGGCAATGTGGTAGGTCTGACCTCCCATTATTAGTATTATTATTATTTTTTATTTATTTAACAGAGTTTTATGCAGCGCAAACTTGACCCGAATCGGGTATCAGAGCGCTTTACATAGCACCAGTTGTATTACATGAGGACACATTCATTTTTGTAGGGCAAGGGGATATTAAGTGATTTGCCCAGAATCACAGGATGTTCAGCGTCATTGCCGAGACTCAAACCCAATTCCCCAGATTCGAGGTTAACCGCCCTAGCCGCTAGGCCAACACTGTACTTTGGTATGTGCTTCCGGCCATGACATAACAAGCCAGAGGCTCCAAGGCCAGAGTTAAAAGTAAGGGCAGCAGGGGGGCAACCCTGTCATGTGCCACTCCCTACCGGATACCTCTCCGAGATAACGCAGCCCATCCGCACCTTGGCCAATAGGTTTGAATACAGGAGCCGTGTCCAATTCAAAACCTCGGACCAAGACCAAATCGCAGCATCACCTTATATAGGAAGGCCCATTTCAGGCTATCGAATGCCTTCTCTATGTCAACCGCATAAATTGGAAATTGGAACCTCTTCTTTGTCATAGAAATCAGACTCCAGCAATCTCTGGATAGTCTCTGAATATTAAGGGCAGTATTCCGACCCGAACTAAACCCCACCTGGTCTTGATTCACAAGTGTTGTTATGCGTTGCAACAGTCAGGCTGCCATGATCCTGCTCCGTATTTTATAATCTAAATTGAATATCAACAGTGGCCTGTAGGCTTTAATATACTGGGCAGGCTTGCCAGGTTTACGTTAAGGCACTATCAAAGCTTTTCACGTAGTGACAGGGAGCGATCCCGCATCAGCCAACACCTTATATAACTCCTCCAACCGAGAGCCTAGGTCCTCTGCGTAGACAGTTTAAAACGAGACTGGCAGCTCGACCGTACCAGGAGTCTTATTTGCGGGCCATAGCCTTTATGGCTGCTCTAATCTCAGGGAGCGTTGTATCACCCCCCAGCAAATCTGCGTCTTCCGCCGTTATGGTCGGAAACTCCAATGGCTCTAGGAAAGATACAATGTCCGCAGTTGAGCAAATAGTCTTATTACTATATTGGGCAGAATAATAATCGTGAAATTCATGATTAATGTCTGACTGGCGGTATAGTCTGTGGCCGCAATCCATATCTAACACCACTATCACTGACCCTCTCCTTTCCGGGTTGGCAAGTCACGCCAGCAGTGTGCCAGTGTGGTCTCTCTCGGCATGCACCCTTATCATTTCGGGGCATATTATCAAGGACGACATTAAAATTATCGCCGGTTTAGCCGCAGAAAACTGCAGCTAAAGCGGCGATAATGGACTTGATAATATGCCCTTGTGAATTCCCATAGAAGCCCATGTTCTGGTGTGAACATGGGCTTCTATGGGAATTCTCCACGGCATATTATCAAGCCCTTTATCGCCGCTTTAGCGGCAGTTTTCTGCCGCTAATCCGGCGACAATTTTAACGCCGTCCTTGATAATATGCCCCATAGTTCTTATAATCAAAGCACCACAGCCGCTCAACTTGCTCTGCTACTTTTTCTTTAACCTCCACTAGTTCAACTTGTACCTCTGGATGTCCAGATCTACGTCTCCACTTTCCCTCAATTTCTCCTCTGCCTTAACCACCTCTGTCAGTAGAGTCTGCCAGACTCCCATTGATTCCGAGATGCACCTACCTCTGAACACCACCTTCAATGCATCTCACTCCACTTGTGGGGTCGAGGCAGAGCCAGAATTATCAGTGAAGTATTGGCTAATAGCTTCCACTATGGAGACTCGGAAGACCTGATCCTCCAGAGCAGTGATACTCAAAGTACGGCCAGGGGGCGCTTGCGGCACTCTTGACATTTAAATGCAGCCCCCACGTTGAACAGTAGAACGAGCTGCTGTTTACTTGCTGAGCACTAATATTTTTAAAAAAAATGTAAATAAACGGGCAAGCATTTATTTGCAGGTTAAATGAAGTAACTACTGGGGTGTCCTGCACCACGTAACTTTAGTTAACCTGCAAATAAATGCTTGCTCTTTATTTTGATATTATTTTTAGATCTCTTTACACAACCCCTGACCCACCCAGGACACCCTACCACCACAGTGCGGCCCTCGGTCACACCACACACCATACTTTTTGGCCCCTGGGTAAATGTTTACAAGTATCCATGCTCCAGGGCCTCAGGTTTTAACTTCCATGTTGGGATACAGGGTCTTTCCACCTCCCACCTCAGTGCCAGCAACAGGGGGTAGTGATCAGATATAGTCCTAGAGATATATTCAGTGGTTCTGACCAGCTTGTGAACAGTAGGCGTGCATAAAAATGCATTGAGCCTGATGTGCAATTCATGCAAGTGGGAGAAGAATGAATAATCTCGCTCCCCTTGGTGATGCAATCTCCAGGTGTCTATGAGGCCCCATTGTGTCAGTCAGTCCCTAAACACCCTAGCCACACTGATCGTTGGGGAATCTTGTAATGGAGGGTGTGATCTATCAAGGCTGGGGTCAGCTACACAATTTTAAGTCCCCTAGGATGGCCGGGCCCAGCATGTAAGTGGTCAGCACTCTAGAAAACTCAGCCATGAAAAATGCTTGGTCTTCTTTAGGGCCATAGATGCTACCTATTGTGATTTTCATGGCCATCCTGCCTCCCAGGGACCACTACACAATGGACCGCCGGGACAATCAGATGCCCAGTGTATTGAAAGGAGACCCCGGGTCTGACCCACACCAGCGCCGTCTGGCAAAGTCGGCCTAATTAGTATAGTAGGCTTGCCCTCTCCGTTTATGCTGAAGCACCGCTCCCTTTTTAGCAAGTATGTGTGTCTCTTGAAGCAGTGTGATTTGTACTCCTCTTCTAATCAGGTATGAGAGAACTAATGTCTTTGTGCATCCCTCTAACATTCCACGACAATACACTATAGGTGGATACCATAAACTATTCAGTAATCTTCCGAGGTGAACCCAGTGGGCTTGCACGCCCCCCATTTTCCAGCACTCCTTGTTTGTGCTCCCACATAAGCATATTTCCCAGACACGGACAACATCTGTCCCCAACATAATTAAACAAAAATAACCCAACTTCCACTCCCCAGGACAAGCAGGACGATCCCCCTCATCCAAACATTCAGTCAACAGACTTACATGTGCAGGTGCACCCACAACAATGTCAGCTGGAGAGAAGCAATGGCCATTCTGCGGTTCCCCTACCAGACCACCCCATCCAACTAGGAGCAGCAGGCCAAATCTGCGGCCCTGTGGCCCCCACTACCATTTCACATAACAAAATCTAATCTTACCATCAACAGGACCCCTTTTTCGTAACAAACAGGCATGGATACATACAGGTTACCTTCCTTGCTATATGAGTTTATCCGCCATACCAGGTTCGGCAGTTCTGTCTCTGAGTTTTCAGCCAAACTAGTGTCTTTAATGTTTTCAGAGTCTTGAACACCCTCCTCACTCTCTGACATTGCTGGGCTCATCCCCCCTTGTGCATTGCTGCTACCTCTTCAACTGCTTGTGGCTGTTCTCTCTGAGCCTTGGATCCTGACGACACCCTGCCACCTCTCCTCTTCAGCCTCAGGCGCCTACCGGTGGTTCGCGGTGAGCTCCTTCTGGGACCAGCCCGCAGGTGTCTTTCAATCCAGTCCCATATATCTTGCGGTGTCCTGAAGAACTGCCCTCCTTCTGGCATCACTACCCTCCGGTGGGCCAGTAACAGCATAGCGTAGGGTACGCCCATCTTACGTAGTCAGCGTTTGGCATCCAAAAACGTAGCTCATTGTTTTTGTACCTCCTTGGTAAAGTCTGGGAAAATCATCACCTTACTGTTGGCCACTTGGATAACCCCTCATTGCCTGGCCTGCCCCAGTATGAGATAACAGTTTGGGCAGTACACCTGGCAGGGGCGGTTGAGCTGGCACTCTGTGCGCCCTCTCCAGGTCATAGAATGGGGAGAGACCCTCTGGGGCCTCTTCTTTGCGTATCCTACGCTCTAGATAGTCCAACATATTCTTCCCTTCAATCCGCTCTGGAAGACCTATGACTCAAATATCATTTCTTCATGACCTATTTTCGCTGTCTTTGGCCCTGATCTCCAGTGTCCGCACCTTATCCTCCATCACAGACAATCAGGCTTGCATCATGGATATATCCCGAGGGACCTTTGGAGCGTCCTCTCTGCAGCATTGATGCGTTCAGCGAGGCAACGATGATCATCCTTCAGGATACCCAGGTCGGCACCCAAAATATCAATCTTGGTTTCCAGTGCCTCTCTGGATGCAGTGATGGCCTGCATAGTGTCTCGGAGTGTGATTTTATCCTGGGGCCATCCTGGGATGACGGGAGTGCTTCTGCCACCTCTCCATTGGATCCTGCCACCACTGATGAATCCCCCCACCTCCTTGTCTCGCCGCTTCGTCACCTTGCCCCTGGCAGTCAACAGGCCCCTCCAACCATGTGGACCTCACTTGCTGGAGTATGATAAGGGAGTAAAGGGTCCAATCATGCATATAGAGGGCCTGGTCATGTTATTCAGACCTTATGGTCAATTCGTCAGCCGCAGCACCACAGACCAGGCCACCGCAAGGCGAACGTCTTGTGCCGTAATATGGCCTGGGTCTCTGGCTTGGGTCTCAACACCAAGAAGGAGGAGCTCTCCATCATCGATGAAAGAGCACCTTTCGTGTTCACCACAGTAGCAAGCAGGAGGTCCTCTTTGCAAGGATTATCAAAGGTCCACCAGTGCCCCAGGGCTACCCCCAAGGGGGAGCCCGGTGATTGCCTTAGACTCAGCACTAGTTCTGTTTGCACCAAAGGGTCTCTTTATTACTCCAGGACCCTAATCTTGTCATACCTACTCAGGTGCCAAGGTCGGTCCCCTCTCATAAATGCCCAGAACTAGGTCAGCTGTCAGTCAGGGGTGGGTGTCACGTGTATTCAACCCTCTCCCCCAGCTGAGGTCCCAAATGATTCTGCAATACAACGGGTTCCAAGCCCATCAGTGGGCCATAAGTATTCAATGGGGACTGCTCCATCGGCTGGACTCACAGCTCCAGAGCCCCGGGATCACTGCCTATGCATGCAACAGTCCCAAACATTAACTGCTGCTAATTCGCCTGCAGGCTGCCCCTGCAAGGCCGCGACTGCAGTCCCTGTCAATCTGACCATCCCTTAAATATGCCGCACAGCAGCAGGCCCCAGTGCCTCTGTCTCTAGCCTTCCAATGACCACACCATACATCTCCACAATTCTGGGGCAGCTGCTTCCCATGCCCCACTTCTACAGGCAAACGATCCCAGGTTCAGCGGCATGCTCGTCTGCCCATTCCGCGGGAGGTGCCCCTCAAGTCGCTTAGACCGGGCCGCAGTCTGCCACGACCCGGCGGAGCCCAGCCCTTTAAGTTCTGGCCAGGCAATGTTCCGCAATCTGTTGCTGTCTCTTGATGTGGAGGAGAGGTGCCCGCTCTTATCTTCAGCTAGAGCCTTCCACCATCTCCTCAGAGTCAGTGTCTATATGCATCGCTGGTCATCTGGCCCAGAAATCCAGTCGGCTCAGCGGTGCAAGCAATGCAAACCGGCCAGCTCCATGCCGTCTGCACTCTGCCGCCTCCCTCTACTTCCTTAGTGCACTCCTCAACAAGTGGCGATGGCCATACTTAGCTTCATGTTTGATCTCCTGCTCCACTAGAAAGTAGGCCCCTCGGGCCTCTCCCACAGTTATCTGGCACAAGTCCGATCCCCAACTCTACCGTCAGTCCTTGGGATCTCCGCTCTGCTTACCGCAGTCCAAAAATTAGGGTCCCTTCATAGCGCATTTGCAGTGTGACCACCACCGGTTCCCGGCAAGCCCTCCTCCACCGTCAGGCCAAGGGCACAGCACAGTCAGCAGCCGATCATGGCCGCAATATTTGGGAGGCCCCCCTCGTAGCCTTGGCAATCTGTGAATCCAGGACCAGCAATAGCCATTATTCCACCTTGTGGGGAGGTCAGGTTAAACCCTTCAACTTCAGGGGTCCTCCGTTGAGGGTGCGGGCATTCCTGGAGCCAACATTACATCAGGATTTTTACAGATGGGGTGTCCCCGGCCAGGAGCACTGAGATCTATGTCCTACATCGTCGGTGTTTGGCCATGCCCCCCAAACTGTAATTAATTTGACAATGAAGAAGGACAACCCAGTAATATTAAAGACAACCCCCAATATAAGAATAAACAAAGCAGAGCTACAAAATTGAAAAAGAGCCATTAGGACATGCCTGGGAAAGAAAAGATAGACACCGTAAAAATTTGTAAAAAAGGCAAAATAATTAGAGAGAAGGAGTTAAAAAAAATAGGGAGGATTGGGTTGCTTGGCTTTAAGACCACACCACTAACGTCTTTCAAGACTGAAGCTTTTGTTATTGAATTAGCAAAACTAAAAGGCTGCCATCTTGGGATAAGGCTGTCTCAATTGAACAACACAATAGGGTGGCCATCTTATGAAATTAAAATTATTTTTGTATAGGGTACTACTGCCTGAAGGCGTCTAGGCACTCTTCTTAAATCTTAAAATCGGGCTCACACATAACTCCTGACTAAAACATTACAAAATTGTGAGGCAGTAAAAGAAGTCAAAGACTGCTTTCACAAAAAATTTATTGTGTGACGATTCAGTCATTTTTTGAGATGTAAAATAACTGCTCATAAATTGCTCACTCTCAATAAGCACCTGACTGATACATTAAAGGTTAGCGGGGAAATACACCTCAGGAGAACAGACAAAGCCCACTCAATGAAATTTTAAAGAGTTGATAACAATGGTCCACATAATAAACTCTCTATACATCTCTTCTTGGTTCCTCTATGAAAATATTTGCCAAGTACAATTTGAAATTAGTAGAGGAGGGGACTAAGTGAAATAAAATACCACTACTTGGTCAGGTGGGGTTTATTGCCACAGTAGGCAAAGGTTATTTGGACAGGTTGGAAGTATTATAAACTTTTGCAGGGGCTTTGTCATAATAGGCAGATTGTACATCAGAAACTAAACAAACTGTGGCATGACCACGATACAAAATCAGGAATTTAGGGCCATATGTAGGAAACACTTTTGCGATCGCAAACACTGCGAATCGCAAGAATCTTGGTGTTTGTGATCGCAAAACTGACTGCACCTATGTAGGAGAGGTGTCCGCAGCAAAAAGTAGCGAATCCAGGTGAGCGATTTTCAGTGAGCGAAGCGCAACTTGGGGGGGGTGGTGGGAGGGGGGGTGGAGATCCGAGACTATACTATAGATCAAAGAATGTAATTGCTTGGTTTGTTTTCGGTGTTCTGTTTTTCTTTCCCAAAAAACACAAAACAAATTGTCCTTTGCGTTGTATCTCCATGTAACTCTGTGCGGTAGTGGCTTCTGGGGTTACAGAGCCCTGCCTCTTATGTGCAAATGACAAATAAAATCTGTTGTTAAAAAAAAAAAGTAGCGAATCGCTAATTTAGCGATTAGCAATTTAGCGTAAAGCTTAGTTTGCGAATAATTTAGCGTAATCGCAGTCTGCATCGCAGTATTTGCGGAAAGCGCAATTACCGACATCGCAAATTGCGAAATCTCTAAATCATATTTTCAAATAAATCGCAAATAGCGATTCCTCAATATTCGCAGTTTAGCACTTCTCAATTACCACCAAATCTGAGCAGGTGGTAACCAAGTGCAACCTATTTAAACAGGCCCACAATGCCACAGGGACTTCCCACCATGGCTGGGCTGTACGTGATAGCCAGGAGGCTGCGAATCAGGGATGCCATGCAGAGAAGGAGATGCCAGGAAAGGATCTACAGAACACGCATCACCCTCTTCCAACTGACCGATGAGGAGATCCATGTGAACTACAGGCTGCACCCACACAGCATCCTGGATTTAATAGAGGAGCTGACACCCATACTTCAACACCCCACACGCAGGGCACACTCCATTCCCACCCATGTGTAGGTGCTGTGCTCACTGCACCTCCTGGCATCAGGGAGTTTTCAGGGGGTCATTGCCACAGCAGGTGGTGTCTCGCAAAGTGCACTGTCGCGCTTCCTCCACGCTTTCTTGGATGCAATGGTACAGAGGCTGCATCACCACATACAATTTCCTAGCACACCACAGGCACTAGATCAGACCAAGCAGGACTTCTACCAAATTGCCCAATTCCCCCATGTCATTGGCTGCGTAGATGGGACCCATGTCGCAATCTCTCCCCCATCACATAATGAGTATGTATTTCGCAACAGAAAGTCATATCATTCCCTGAACGTCCAGGTAGTGTGCAATGCCCAACATATAATCACTGATATTGTGGCCAAATACCCTGGAAGCACACACGACTCATTTATGTTTCGCCACTGTGCATTACATCGAAGACTCACAAATGGTGACTTTGGAGAGGGCTAACTGCTAGGTAAATGCATGCCAAACACACACAGAGGCAGGAGAGTGATGCAGTGGCAGGACACTATTGACCCTGAATCTGCTTATGCCCCGCAGGTGACAGTGCGTATGCTGTACAAGACTACATCCTCACACCGTACCTGAATCCAGCTACTGCAGGTGAAAGGAGGTACAACAGCGCACACAGAGCCACACGCTGTGCCATTGAGAGGACCTTTGGAATCCTGAAGAGCTGTTTTTGATGCCTCCATAAGAGTGGAGGAGCGCTACAGTACAGCCCTGAAACATGTTGCAAAATTGTGGTTGCCTGTGCAATGCTACACAACATCACTACCAAAAAAGAAACCCAAGTGGACCTGACAGACTCTGAATCATCAGATGAGGATGGACCAGCACCACATCGCGGTCCGGCAGTTGGTGATGGTGCTGCTGCCGGACGCATGAGACAAGATGAGATCACACAAAAATACTTCTAAGTGAGTAATGAGGACACAATGCGACTGATTGGTTTCTTACAGGGATGTTTATTTCCTTATCTTCAGGAATGAAGGTATGACTTTATAGTCCCTGCATGCACTTGTTTGTGTCACAGTGCACTAACTACCATCAGCCACTGAGTCATCATGGACTGTGTTGCGTCACACATGGCCATTAGTCCCTTGTGCCCCTTCACCTCCTCCGTGCACGGCCTGTTGAGCCTCGCTGTGCCTGCGCAGTGCCCTCCCTGGAGTCATCATCCACTCTGCCCTGGCGTGCACTCCGGCGTCTGTCCTGTGGAATCGGGGGAGTGATGCTGCTCCTGCTTGATTGTTCATCAGTGTCCATGGCACCAAGTGTGCCTATGCCACCTGTGGCAGTTGCGCGCATCTGGTCCACCGCATGTGTAACTTGCACCAGGAAACTGCCAACGTCCTGGCAGCAGTGGGCCATCTTGTGCTGCATGCTGACACATCTTCTGGCCAGCAGGGATGTGGCGGTTGAGTGGCGGTTCACTGCCCTGGTGTATAGGTCCAGCCGTGTGTGTAGGCGATGTCTCTCCCGGTGCCGGGCTGCCCTGTCCCTCACGATCTCCCTGCACAGGCCCTCCAATGCACCAGTCATGGCCATTACACCTGCGCGCAACTCGTTCATGTTGTGGTTATGTGCAGCCAGTTGCCGTTGGATTGACCATATCCCCTTTACTTGCAGGCACTGTTGCTTGAGCATGCTGCCCTCAAGGCCCGAGAACACAGTGTCCTCTTCACCAGGAGCAGTGCTGGTGGACGGGCGTGCCCTGCGTCTCATCCCCCTCCCTACTCTGGAGTGTTCAGGGGACTGTGGTTGGTGCTGTTCTGCACGCTGCCTGTGCACTGGCTGTTGCTCCTCTGCTGTGTCTGGTGCCTGTGCCTCCAACAGTGGTAGTGGTAGTACAACATTGCGGCGCCTGCATGGTGCTGTGCCTGCAGTTCTAGCTTTGCCCTGCTCCTCCTGGCCTGCCTCATTCTCCATCTCAGCTGTTGCCTCGCATTCAGCCTCACTATCCTGTGTTGGTGGTGGTGCTGTGGATTGAATGGCACACATTAGTTCTGTGTTGCATTTGTAATGCATTAGTTTTACATAATACATTCACATGGGTACTATCTGTCTTTGTCACTGTCTGCATGATGGAGTCCTCCCTATTCCACCTGGCTGTGTCTCACTGGCACAGTTATCAGTGCATGTGACTACGTCTCCCATAATGCATTTCAGGGTGTGCTGTGTGACATGTACTGGAGTTGCAGTCAGGTTGCCTTTTTGGGGTTGGGGTGGGTTGGGGATGTATCAGGGTGTTTTGGCATGCATCTTACCTTGTCTGGTGTCTGTGTGTTCTGAGCTGTCCAGGTCAGCCACTCCACTCACACTCTCAGGCTGCAGTGTGCCCTCCACCAGCTCCTCCAGGGGCGTTGGTTCTGTTGCAGTGGAAGGCCGCCCACCGTTTTTATTGGCCTCTGCAAGTCTTGTGGCCACCCTCTCCTTTGACCTCTGCCAGATGTCATACCACCTTTTTCGTAGGTCCTCGACACTGCGGTGTGTGACACCAATGGCATTGACTTTCTCTTGGATGTCACTCCATATCTTGCGCTTTCTGGTCTCTGGAACACGTAGGGAACTTTTCCCAAAAAGGAGATCATGGCTGGTGACAACCTCCTGTGTGAGGACCTCCAGCTCCCTGTCACTGAATTTATGTTTCCTCTTCCTTGCTGGTTTATCATGCTGCTTCTCAGGCCCCTGGGACTCCATTTGGCTTGTTTCCAAAAGCTGTGCAAAACTGTTCTCCTTTCCACACAGGCTCTGACACAGCTACTGGCTCAATCACAGCTGCAGGCAATCAGGTGCAGCATGGGCAGTCACACTTCCTGGGTGTGATGTCATCATTCTGCACCTGAATTGCAGATTCCCGTTTTTGCGATTCCTTATTTGCGATTTCCCAATTAAGGAATCGCTATTTGGGTAATCGCAATAATATTCTGCGATTTTTTGGGAATCGCTAAATAATACCGAAATTATACCTACATCGGAATTTGCGATTCCGAAATTGCGATTCGCTAAAAAACGCAATATGAGAATCGCAAATTCGGTTCTACCTACATATGGCCCTTAGTCACTTCACACAGAAAAGTAGTGCCAGGCTCATTTGTTCAAGAGTATGGCCTTTTCTAGGGAAATTCACACTGAGAATGGGTGGACCTTGGGTACACCTCGACAACACTCCTGTCCAACATCTGGTTGATGGTCTGCAGGCAAGGCTCATGAAAAGATATTGATCCTCATATAGAAATGAGAGAATCTCCCATGAGGTGCTAGGGGAAGATTCCGCTTCATTACTCAAAGTTCCACAGTGTTGAGCAGAGGCTTTGAGCTTCTTGAAAAATTCTGCTGTCTGAAACATCTCTTGACAGCTACTCATCATGAGGTAAGATTACAATTGCATGGGGTATGAAGCAAGTAACTATCATCCCAACTATTCCCTCTTCTTGCTTCAAATGTTGTTTCACCTCTACAAAACTAAGTAAGTTATGGGATACACTGCCAAACGTTTAACTTTTTTTTGAGTGTGGACCTCAAGAAAGCTCCTCTCCCACTGGATTGGAAGCTACGAAGGCGACCTCATTGGGAAAGAAAATATGACCCCTGCCATTTGGCAAAAGCATTTCCACACAGCAATTTCATAGACAGCACAATCATAGTTTCCAATTTTTCAGAATAATTGATAACTCTCCAATAGCATTGTTCATGTTTGGACAAAGAGATTAAATCCCACTCCACCTCAGCATTATCCCGGGGTAGAGTAAAACTGTTGTGTGCCTAGCACTTCTTATATTACTGTAATATGGCTTTTCCTCCTCAAGTCAAAGAGTTATTAGCCATTTATATGCAGATGCCATATTCAATTATCTGAAAAATCTAAAAACAATCTAAAAAAACAGCCTTCAACACAATTTGATCTATTTACAGACATGCCCCGGAGACAGTTGTCTGGACATAGCTCCTTAGGGTCCAAAGGTATTATTGTGGGGAGAGGGTCAGAACAAAATAATGTGTAAATGAAAAGTATAGAAACATAAAAAGTTTTGAAAATCTAGAGTTTACTGATACACCGGGAAATCATAATGTGAAGCTAGCTGACAAGTCAAAAGCTTGCAGTATGGGCCTTAAATTCATTGTGAGTTCGGTAAGGAGACCACTCATTGGCGTTCTTTAGAGAAGCACTGCTGAAAAATATTACACTGATTGTTTCTTATTAGTCACTCCCCCCAACATATTGTCCAGAACTGGAGGCATTTCATTGGAAATTGCTCAACCTTCTATTCACACAGGCTGAGAAATTCAAACTCACCATAGAAATTAAGATGTCACATTGGAATATGTCTTGCTTGAGTCATGGTTGCTGTACCTGTCCCACCTTCATGCGTCATTTCAACCTGGCACACATCTACCACACAATGACCACAGTCAGCGCAGAAGTGACGAATGTGTGCATGAGCAGACATGAGAGGCCATGCAAAATAGATCATCATTCTTCGAGATGAGCATTGCTGTGATTGTCACTGCACCTCAACACATTGACATGTGTACACATTGTAGAGTCCTGAACAACTCTGTCCTGCCTACACGCCCATCAAATTCATAAGTGACATGTGAGTGAGTACAGGCTAATCTACGAAATCACACACACAAACATGGCATGTGTAGTCGTGTGCACAATGATGTACCATTGACCATGTGGGTACTGCACACTGTTGATGTTTGCACAATGGCCATTGCCATTGTATTGCACCCATATCGTGGTAGCTACTGCCTGGCCACAGCAGTGTGTCACGAGCACCCCCATTCACACAAGTGCGTTAGTGATAGGCATGGAAACATGGGGAAATGGTGGTTGGCATGCTCCGCCGCCTGAATCGCCGTGCTTCGTGTCAATGTATGGCACCCATATCACGGTAGCTACCGCCTGGCCCCAGCGGTGTGTCACCAGCACCCCCATTCACACAAGTGCGGTAGTGATAGGCATGGAGACATGGGGAAATGGCGGTTGGCATGCTCCGCCACCTGAATCGCAGTGCCTCGTGTCAATGTATGGCACCCATATCGTGGTAGCTACCACCTGGCCCCAGTGGTGTGTCACCAGCACCCCCATTCACACAAGTGCGGTAGTGATAGGCATGGAGACATGGGTAAATGGCGGTTGGCATGCTCCGCCGCCTGAATCGCGGTGCCTCGTGTCAATGTATGGCACCCATATTGCGGTAGCTACCGCCTGGCCCCAGCGGTATGTCACCAGCACCCCCATTCACACAAGTGCAGTAGTGATTGGCATGGAGACATGCCCAAATGGTGGTGGGCATGCTCTGCCGCCAAAATCGTGGTAGCGCACACCGTGCCCCAGCGGTGTGTCACCGGCATGGAGCATGCCCATACAGCCAATGGGAACTTTAATTGCGGTGGCATGATGCAATTTTGAAGATCGCGGAAGGCGTGCTCCGCCACCGCGGAGGTGGTCATTGGATGCATTTGAAAGATGCACCATCGCGGTAGCGCACACCGGACCCCAGCGGTGTGTCACCGCCAAGGAGCATGCCCTTACAGCCAATGGGAACCTTGATTGTGGTGGCATGATGCAAATTTCAAGATTTCGGTAGGCGTGCTCCGCCACAGTGGAGGCGGTCATTGGACGCATTTGAAAGAGGCAGACCTGGACCACTAATTGCTGCAGCTTGGCATCTTTGAAACGACCCCAGGGGGCTATATATATGTGTGGGAGTGAACCTCACATTATCACTGCTCCCAGAGCCTGCTGCCTGAGACCCCTCACCTGCTTCTGCCTCCAGGGACTGCTGCCTGAGACCCCTCACCTGCTTCTGCCTCCAGGGATTGCTGCCTGAGAACCCTCACCTGCTGCTGCCTCTAGGGACTGCTGCTTGAGACCCCTCACCTGCTACTGCCTCCAGGGACTGCTGCTTGAGACCCCTCACCTGCTGCTGCCTCCAGGGACTGCTGCCTGAGACCCCTCACCTGCTTCTGCCTACAGGGACAGTTGCCTGAGACCCCTCACCTGCTTCTGCCTCCAGGGACTGCTGCCTGAGACCCTTCACCTGCTGCTGCCTCCCGGGACTGCTACCTGAGACCCCTCACCACCCAATTCTGCCACTGTTGTCTCATGTTCACAGTGATGGCAAGGACAGAGAAGATCCGTGCCAGTCCCTTCACGAGCGAGGAACTGAAGCTCCTGGTGGATGAGCTGCTCACACAGTACCCAAGGCTATATGGTGCCCCAAATGTCGTGGTAAGTCCTCAACAGTGGGTGGTAGGGCAGGGGAGGCACACATGTGGTTGGACTGATGCAGTATGTGCCTGGGATTGTGGGGTTGTGTCATGCACTGCCTAACATGCTGTCTCCAGGGGGAAGGTGTGTGTACCCAATGCCACAGGTTCCCTTGCCTGCACATGTATGTATGAGTGACCTGTGTTGTGTTGTCAGCCATAGAGTGATGCAGGAGGTTGTTCATGCAGGAGTCAGGACCCTGATTGCTTGGCTGAATGGCTGTGTGTGCCCCTGTAGTCCATCTCAGTGTGAGCCCACATGGCCAGCACAGTCCCCGCCCACAGAGACAAGGACACATCACTTCACTTACAAAATATTACATCAGTCTTTTCTCATTGCACACCAGCTATGGGCCATCTCAGCACTGTAGATTGCACACGACCGGCCTTGTGATGAGGATTTTTGATTTGTGAGATCATGTCCCGGCCTCAATGTGACATCCATGACACAGTTATCTATTCACAGGGCAGGGACATTGGGGACTGCGCAGTCTTGGACACAGTGAGTCAACCCCCAGGCGCAGGTCGATATGTGATGTAAGTGTTGCTCAACCCAACAATGGACTGGAGATGTGGGCAGGCTACATAGGTGTTTCGGTGCTGGCATCCTGCATGTGTGTGATATGTGCAGGGACTGTGTTCCCCGTCCCACCTGCATGCATTTACATCAGCTTTTACCATGCAGATGTACCATGTGAGATGTACTCTAATCTCTCATTGACATATCGTTGGATTTGTGATGAGTTTGTATCTTGCTGCTATACTGATAGATGTTGGTACATAACACTGTGTCACTGATCATTTCCCCCTCTTGTCTCCCATGCCTGCAGCTCAAGGTACACCAGCGTAAGGCCGTGTGGAGGGCCTTTGCAGCCAAGGTGCGAGCTCTGGGTGTCTCAAACCGATGGTGCACCCACTGCCATAAGAGGTGGGACGACATCAGCCGGCTGGCAAAGAATGTGGCGGAGATGACCTTGGGGCTGCTTCCTCGCACTGGGTGTTTGGCACAGAGCAGCATGACACCCCTAATGGGGCGCATCTTGGTGGTGACACAGCCTGAGTTGGAGGCACATATGAAGGAGCATCAGCAGCAAGCCAGGGGTGAGCATTTGAGGAGGGTGACTTTGGCTCGGAGTGGCTGCATGTGTTCAAAGCCTGTGCCAGCGCTGGCCTTTGTGATGTTGGTAGTGTGATGCAGTGGCATGTATGTGGCTGCTGGGCTGGGTGCTGGTGTCATGCATTTGCCATTTCTGTACTTACAAAGGTTATTTGAATGCTGTGCATTCCCATTGCATTCTGAGTTGTGCTCTTCAGGTTTCTTCTGCATTGGGGTAATCTTGGGAATCCCATGGGAGGGAACAGCAGTGTTCCCGATCTGAGTGTGCCTTCATCAATGCGTCCATTGCATGCACCCAGATTGTGGAGGCCTAGACATCGGACAACAGTGTGCACCAGTCTTTGGGCCCCAAAGTACAACATGGTGGGTGGCATGGGCTAATGGCCATTGTGGACTGTCATGTTGTAGTCTCTGTCTGTGTTGTCCCCTCCTATTCCATCCAGATCTGTCAGTGGCAACAAGTAGTGTGCCCCCATCATGTCCCTAGGTGTGCTCAGAGCTAGTTGTGTGTCTGGTTGAACAGAGCCACAAGCATGGTGTTGTGCTGTGTGGTCATCACTTGGCTCACTCATGCCTGAATTTCCAGTTTCCACGCACTGTTTGAGTCTATATAGTGATTTGGCACAATGTGATTGCACAGGGTGGTGTGCAACATGTAGATCTGGTAATCTTTTGTTATGCATTGCTTTCATATGTTTGTTATGTTGCTGCCACTAACCTGACCCTACATCTCTCTCTCTCATGCAGCATATTCTGTGGTCACGGAGGGACAGGAGACTGGTACCAGTGGAAGTGAAACTAGCACGACAGCTGCACAGGAGCCCAGTGACACAGATGTCACCAGTGCCTCAGAGGGGGACAGAAGTCTGCTGGAGGAATCTCAGCCTGAGACACAAAGTACCACATCATCTGATGCCAGCGGGGATGCATCCATGCTGACAGGCACAGGTAACGGGGATCATCTTCCACCACACAGCGGCCAGTGCCCACCCTCCCAGCCACTTCCTCTGGTGCTGCCCGTATCCACCTCAGTAAGAGGGAAATAGTGTCCTTCACCCCTGGCACCGCTGCCCCTGCCCCTGTCCCCCCTGCTGCCATCAGTGCTGAGTCTGTGGACCTTTTGCGCCAGCTGTGTGTAGGCCAGACAGCTCTCCTTAATGCCTTCATTGACCATGACAAAAAATTGGCACAGGTGGTTGCTTTCATGGAGGGCATACATTCTGACGTGGGTGGGCTGCACCGGACGGTCCAGGCTTTGTCCTCCACAGTGATGTCTGCCCTTCAACAGGCACATACTCACAGTCCAGCTCTGGTCCCTTTGTCCACCCCCCTGGCAGTGGCCACGTCTGACGACAGTGACCACGGTACACATACATCAAAGTCACGTAACGGCACACAAAGCACACAGCAGCAGCAACCCAAGCAGTCCTGGGTGCAGACACCATCCCCACAGAAGGACAAAGCCACCCCAGATCACAGAGAGAAAAGTCCGTGAGGTGACACCAGGGGACAAAAAGCAAAGCAGCAGACCTCAGGCACACTTGCCTCAGAGGCATCCCTATCCAGGGACTCTCCTGTCCCTAAAGCATCTCGCAAAGAGAAGCATACAGTTTCTGTGCCCACCAAGGAGGTGGTGCATGCCAAGGGTACACCTAGGAAGGGCTCCAAGGCAGATTCACCCACCACCTCGACTCCCATTCCAAGCCCAATGAAGCAGGGGAAGGAGGGCACTATAGGGGTGGCACCTAGTAAACAGGGGAAGGGGGGCAGAGGCGAAGCCAGGCAAAGCGTTCCGCTGGATCCAGCACATCACCAGAGGGGGTGCCAGCATCTGCACCTAATGCAGCTTTGGTTGTGAGTGTTCCTGTTGTGCCCACACCACTTCCCATTGATGCAAAGTCAGGCAAGCCATTTAGAATCTCCAAGAAGTGGAAAGGCACACCTCCGCAATCTCCCAGCCACACCGTGTCTGCCATCTGCACGACTCCGCCTCCACGTGCCACTACACCACCTGGTCCAAGGAGCCCTCTGGCTTGCCAAGCCACTAATAGCTCTACCTCAGCTGGTCCGCTCTTTCCCCGGTCAAGTGCCCCGACAGTCCCCGAGACACAGCCAGCTCCCAGTCCGCATGACAACCAAGTCTGAGTGATACTCACCCTCACACACCTGTCTCTCACACAGGTGGGCCTGTACTGCACATTGTTACCCCCTGACTGTGTTGCTGACCAGGTACATTCCCTGTGCACCTCTCATGGACATGCTCTGCACTTAGCCCTGGCCACTGGCCTTGTTGTTCACTGCTGTTTTGCCCTTGCCTGTGCAGCTTCTCAAGGACATGCTCTGCACGTAGCCCTGGCCACTGGCCTTGTTGTTCACTGCTGTTTTGCCCTTGCCTGTGCTGCTTCTCATGGACATGCTCTGCACCCTATTTTTTACAGGGGTGACAGGGTCTTCAGTTCTTCCTGATTGTGAGGGCAATGGTGTAAATTTTCAATGGGAAGCAGTTTTCATGTTCTTATTTTGTTCATGTTGGCTATATTGTACACATGTCAGGTTGGGGGGGGGGCACTGCCAGCACAGAGTGGGTTTCTGCACACGGTTTTGCAGGCAGGCTGGCCAGAGTCATTATGTTTGTGTATTCTTCCTTTATGTGTACCCAGTGGTTTATGTGTGTGGTCATCTTGTGATGGCCAGTCATCCTAGTCCCATGGCTTGCTTTCCATGGGTGCTCTTGGATGGTCAGGAAGTGTGCAGTGTGAAGGGGGTGAATTTGTCGGGAGTGTTGATGTGTGCATGCCCCTCCATTGTCAACTACACACATGTGTCACACAGGAGTTGTATGCCTGTTGTTTTGATTGTTCAGCCCTGTGGATGGGGTTGTATACACATGTGTGAGTTGTATGTTGTGCACTGTGCATTGTGTTGGTTTGACCTTGCAGTTCTGTCTGACTCCTACTTGTTGTCTTTGTCACTTGTGAGTATGCAGTGTGTGTGACTGGCAAGTCAGTGTTATCTTTTGTTGCACATCCATGTGTCTTGTTACTGTTTGTGGAGACTGTGCAGACCTGCTGTTCCACACTGCCATTGTGGTAGTGTTTTCTCATGCATTGCTGTCACATGGTGCCTTCTTGCCTCCAGTATGGCATGTTGTGTGTGTTGTCATACCATCCCCTATCTGTGCTTCAGATGCCTACCAATTGGTGGTCTGCACTCCCTCTCTTTGTGTATGGTACACTCCTGCCATGCCCCCTACTGACATGCAGTACACTTCACTTTGGTGTCAGCTGTCCCCTTGGTTTACATGTGTGTGTGTGCCTCCCCATCACTTCATTTGTGACACTGTGCTTTGTGGTGCAGTTCTTTGGCCAGGATCAATGTGTCACTCAGGGCATTTCACCAATGGGTTGTATGTGATGTTCTTGTGCTGTTTGGCAGTCATGGTTGCTCCTATGCAGTTCAACCGTGTGTGTTGCCCAGTCCTCTGGTCAAGTTGTTTCCACCTTTGTGTCCCAGACTTGTGCATCTGTTGGTGTTGTGTTAGATGTATGTGTGTTGGCTGTGTTATTGCTTCACTTCCTGAGTGTGCTGTTGTCTTTGTGCTGTGCTGATTGGTGTTGTGTGGGTTGATGCTATGTCACTCATGTCTGTGTGTGGCTGGTATGTTTGGTGTGCACACACTGCTTGTTTTGCATGCAGTTCTGTGTGCGTATGTTGCCTTGTCATTGCCTGGTGTCCATCCCCTGATGTCCAGCTGTGTTTGCTATGTGATTTTTCTGCATGTGCATCTGTTGTTTGTTTGGTGTGACTGTGTTGTTCTGTGATGGTGCACTTCTTGTGTGTGTTGTGGTATGTTGTCTGTGCATTGTTCCTGAGTGATGAGGTTGTGCACTCCTGTTGTGTCTGTGCTCTGATTGCCTTTCCACAGTTTAGCTGCACAGGGCATGTCTGTTCTTGTTGTGTGCTTTGATGGTCTGAGGGTGTTGTTCTCTGTTCCTTGTCTTGCATGTGATGTACACATGCTTTTTGTGTGTCTCAATGGCCTTCCATTTGTGTCCAGGATGCAGAGGGGTGACTTGGTTGCAGGTGGGTGCTGTATGGGTGACCTTGTGGATGTGTTCCTGTCCCGACCAGGGTGTCTGATGTACCCTGTGTCAGCCCATGTGTTGTGTGTTGTGTTTGTGTTATTGCGTTACTGCGGCGGCGTATGCGGCGGTCCATGAGTTGCTGGTGAGGTATAAGGTACAGCACCCTAAAAACTTGTAGAGCTGGATCCATGGCGGTCGTGACCGGGTGGTGTGGGCCGGGACTCTGGTTTCGCGCTCCGCTGTCGAACTTCTGCCGTCTCTGGTTGGGCGGTTTCTCCGCTGCGGTGCGTCTGTTTGTTTGAGGCATCCTAATTTGTGGAGCGGGCGGACGTCATTCTGCACGGCAGTGACTCTCCATTGGCTCCCACCGCCGCGTTGGCAGGAGCACTTTGATGGCGGTGCACGTCGCACTGCGGAGGATGGGAAATGGGCTATGTTTGGCCCTACTAATATGGCGGACGTTTGACCCGCAGCTCCCAGGCGGAAAAATGCATTTTTCCGCATCACCGGCACTGCGGTTGTGCCTCTGCCCGACATCCTAATGGACCCCAAAGTCTTTACAGTCCACTCCTTGTCTGGGAGTTTTCCTATTTGGACCTCCGTCTCAGTCTGGAGTCTTCCTGGACTCATCCATCCTCTCCGAGGAATGAGGTCACCCAAAGGAAAAGAACAAAAAAAAAAAAAGAACAGGCCAGTCTTCCTGTTTAAATGCTCTTTGGTAGTTATACTACCCGTCAACTGGGCTGTCACCAGTGTGCAAGAGACAAGGATTTAAGGCAAGTGCCCCTTATCATGCCGTTGTGCCTTTTCTCCCTTAGCCTGCCAGCCTCCTTAAGTATCAAAGGAGAGGGACTTGCCTGGAGCTATGGCCCTCTGGAACCACAGCAAGGGGTATTGCGGCACCCTCGCTTCCCTGGGGATGTCTGGATGCACAGGTGCTCTCCTTCCACAATGCCGCGACTTCTCCGTTCTTCTCTCTGTCCTCCGGTCTCCACGTCTGCCATACAAGAGCATCTGCTTCTTCCTGTCCCTCCTTGCGACGTTCTTCCCCCGCCTTGTAAACCTCTCTGCTTCTCCATTCATTAGGGGGCGGGGCTTGTCACGTTGAGGTAGAGAGACTTCTTATCTATCGAGATGCCAAACATTGACTACTTATCTCTTCCCATTTGGAAATTACCCATTTGAAAATTACACTTCTAAAATGTAATATGGCAACTCCAATATTAGCCTATGGGAAAGAAAGGCCTTGCAGTAGGGAAAACAGAACATGTAAAACTGAAAGTACATGTCCTGGTTTTTAAATACACTGACCCCTGCTCTTGGGGCTGTCCAGGGCCTACCTTAGAGGAGACATATGCATTAAAAAGGAAGGTATGGGCCTGGCAAAAGGGTTATATTGCCAGGTCGAAATGATGGTTTAAAACAGCACACACAGCTGCAATGGCAGGCCTGAGACATGTATAAAAGAGCTACTTAAGTGGGAGGCATAACCAGTTCTGCAGCCCCACTAGCAGCATTTCATTTACAAGCCCTGTCACTGTTAGTGCCATTTTACTAGGGATTTATAAGTACATTTAATATGCCAATTGGGTATAAGCCAATGCAATCATGAGTTAATGAAAGAGCACAAGCATATTAGCACTCTTTAGCAGTGGTAAAGTGCACAGAGTCCTAGGGCCAACAAAAACGAATTCATGAAAAAGTGGAGGGCAAAGGCAAAAAGTTTGGGGATGACCCTGCAGAAAGGGCCATGCCCAACACTCACAAAACCCACTTTCTTTGTTGGTAATATTTAGATTTCCCATGTTTGAAGGAAATCAATATGTTTTAGCTTTAAGATTTGTTAGAACCCTTGTTACTGGACTGGTTATGCTTGTAGTCTCATGTGGTCTTTGTTAGGAAGTTGGTTTCTGCTGAGCTGGCTGCCAGAAAACACCATAGATGTCCTGCTGTAAATAAACTCACTTAAAGGAAAGCCTGTTTCCTGTTCAGTCGTCCATCTTCCATCTTCCATCTTCCAACTGCTACAGAGGGTCACTGAAACTGCCAGCTTTTTACTTGCACGTTTTGCACTTTGTAAAGTTCACACAGTTTAAAAAAATTCCAGGCTGTGTGTCAATTAGACCATTACTTCACTATTCATAGTTATCAAGCAAGATGAGCATCCACAATGCCCATTGGTAAGGTGCCTGTTAAATGAATATTTTAGATACTGCTATGAAAAATATTTCCAAAACAGCCCTTCTTGAAACTGTCTAGGAATATCTAACCAGAGCTCTGAATATTACAGCCACAAAGTAGATAGCAATTCACTAACAACAACAAAAGTACACATAGTGATGATATTCTCTGCACATTTTGAGCGACGATGACAACCCCTCACTCTGCTAAAACTGGGCCAAAAAATTAATTTAGTGGTTATTTTTGTGTTATTGAGAATGTGTTTAATCGTATGAATTTCTAGAACCCACTTTCCACATATAGATACTTGGAATGGATTTGACTGGGAACTTCAAGGAGCTTATAATTATTATTTGATGAGATGTGTAAATTCTATTATCATTTTAGCTAGTGACTTTTTTAGCTAAAAGATTGTTAATGACTGAAACAGCTCGCTATATTTAGGCAAACATGCACAACATAGGTATTTTTTTTTAAACATGCAAATGTAAAATATTAATGCTTCCTTTGATGTGAATAAAACAATTTCCCATGTTTAGGTCTCGGCTAGGCAGTGCATGCACTGTCTCAAAGAGACAAGTTGTTTTCAATCTGAGAGCTTCAGCTGGCCCATAGGCTTACCATCATCACTCTCCCATCCTTTGCCCCTGTTTGTCTGTGACCTGCTTACGTCATGCCTCTTCTTGTGTGTAGCCCTCCCCAGAGCATGGACCAAGTACTTGTGGCCATCCACTGCTCCTGTTTTAGAAGCTACTTTTTTCTTTGTGTTTGAGCACTCGACACAAGTGCTCATGTGTTTAGTCGCTCCATCCTCATCTCCTGTTGCCTCTTTCTCCCTCCCACCTGCCCAATCACAACCCCAGCCAGATAGCCAACATATCCGAACAGCTTACAGGGGCCTGGGACTCATAAATAAAATTGCTCTCCCTATCCCTCCAATCCCCTCCGCTTCATTGTTGTTATCTATCTCACCCCCCCAGGCTCCTCCACATTACTACAACAATCACTATGACAACCAGCACTGGCCACACCATAGCACTTTGTTTTGTTTACTTTAAGCTGTCCTTAAAAAAACTTTAGCTCAACTTTGCCGGATTCGAACTCGTAAACTGTCGCTCCCAACTTGCCAGGAACATGGAACACCTTAATCCTGCGATACGGTGATCATCGTTTTACAGCCAGAAGAGTAAAGCCTGACAGAGCTCAAGTACAAAATGTACACCACTTTGCACCTAAATTAGTGTTTATCTAGTGTGCACTAAGTCTACTTATTCAAATATACAGTTGACAGGTTAATTCATGTTGTAGTTGGTTTAAAAAACAGGGGCAGATGTTGTCCCGCTAACATTGAGAGCCTCACCCACCAAGCTACTACAAAGGGCTGAGAGGTGCTGGCGGTAGATGCACAAGGAGTGCTAAAGCAGGCCATGCAGCATTGATGGCCTAGTTTTACTGGAGGCAGGACCACAGTACTCGTAGAGGCAGGGCCATAGCTCGCATTGCAGGTATCCGGCATAAATGTGCACGCTACAGGCGGGCCTACCTGCAGAAATAGGACGGCGGCCCAGATGTTGGCACCCCTTGCATTAACAGAGGCTTGTTAAGCAGCTTTGCTCTACCAGTGTGCCACTTACAATATTATAAGATTAAACAGGCTAAACAAAACTGGTGGAGGTGTGGCCTGTATCCACAGATCAGACATTACTATCTTTAAAGTCCTCTCGAGCCCTATTGATTCATTTCAATACCTGGGGCTCTCAGTACAATTCACAGACAACCAACTGTACAAATTACACACTTTCTACCGCCCCCAGGCAAAAACTAAATTTCCATAGACCAACTAATGGAAATCATTACAGCAAACTCAGAACCTCACTCCAATTATATTTTCCTAGGAGACTTTAATCTTCATTGGAACGAAAGCAAGGATAATCAGGTCAATATTCTTAAAGAATTCCTAGCCAACCACTCACTAGTGCAAGCTTGTGCCCTGCTAATCCATTCCAAAGGTGCTACATTAGATTGGATCATCTACAAAGAGAACGCAGTCCAATCAATTTCAATCGTTCCTTGTGACTGGTCTGATCACCACATCACCACTTTCCAAATACCATCCACTAAAAAGAAAACAATTGCACAACCAGTCAAAACCAAGCCTTGGGTTAGAGACACTAAAAGTCTGAACTCTGAGAGTTTAACAATACGTGGCGAGAGTGAACTTCAACCCACTTCTGAACTGACAGACATCAAAGAGCTTACGGATCATTACAATCGTACAATATCTAAAAGAATTATCAATATAACACCTCTAAAACTTAAAACAATACAGTGTCAAAGATAAAAACCCATGGTTCAACGGTTCACTGAATGAAGAAAGATGGAAACTCAGAGTAACAGAGCGGAAATTGAGACAAATGTCATCTTCCCCCACCTAAAACAACTTAGAAAGACCAGGAAAACTTATAATAAAAGCTTACGCAAATCAAAAAAATATTTATTTTTTTAAATGAGCTTGATAATGCAAAGAACAGACCGAGAAAACTCTTCAATCTATTAAAAGAGCAATCAAACAAATTAGCCAAATCCTCCATACTAACTTCTAAATCAGAATTGAACTGTGAATATATTCAACATTCTTTACAGATAAAGCCAGCTCACTGGAGAAAGAACTCAAGAATACCGCTGACAAAGCCTTGAATCTAAGGAGTAAACAAATGGAGACTACAGCCCTACCTGCACAAGCAATGCCCAAAAATAATGCTCATTTGTTAACCTTCTAAATATATGACCAGCAACACATTGCCAAAATCTTGCTAACTTTGAAATTCTAATAACCATTACAATGGCCCTCTTCCTGCAAAATGCTGACACACATTTAACCACATGGTCATTCCCTATTGGACTAAGATAATTAATGAATCGCTAGCTTCAGGATCTTTTCCTGACTGTCTAAAAACAGGACAGGTCATCCCTCTGTTAAAAAAACCTACTGAGAACCCCTTGGACCCAAACAAATTTCGACCGGTAACAACCATTCCCCCACTAGCCAAAACAATTGAGTCAAAACATTACTGAATTTAAGCTACTAAACAACTGTCAATCAGGGTTCAGATCAGATCACAGTACGAAAACAGCTATTCTGCACATATTAGATGACGCTCTGCTTGCTCTCGACTGCAATGAAACCTGTCTCCTCGTCCTTCTTGACCTATCGTCCGCATTTGACACTGTAAACTATCCCAAATTATTAGACCGCCTGGAGAAAAGGATGGGCGTATTGGGAACAGTCTTGAAATGGTTTTATTCCTTCCTGGAGAACAGATCACAAAGATTCCTGGTGAACAATAAGCTATCCCCACCATCTCCGATTCAAATTGGGGTTCCACAAGTATCAACTCTATCCCTTCACTATTCAACCTGTACATTGAGCCATTAACAGAAGTATTACAAAAGGCTACATTTCCTTCCACATGTATGCAGACAACACCCAGCTGTATATGAATATCTCATCACCAGAAGAGATTAAAATAATGAACCAAGCACTACAAAGAACCGTTGAATGGCTAGGTGACAATCATCTTAAGCTTAACTCACAAAAAAACGAATTTCTTCTGATTTCCCCTCCTGAAAGTTCTGCCAGGGTTAAGGAATGAGCCAAGATGATCATTGCGCTAAACGGTACCCCGATTCTAGTATACTCAACTAAGTCTCTTGGACTCACGCTAGATAAAGAATTAACCCCTTCGCTGCGGCGCGAATTGCGCCGCAGCTCTGGGGCGGTGAGGGGTAAGCGCGGCGCCGCCATGCTCATGACGGAACCACGCCATCATGAGTCACGGGCGAGCTGTGCTCATGACGGCGTGGTTCCGTCACGACTCCGCCCACTGTCTATTTCGCCCGCACAGGCGGGGAATTAGTGCCACGTGGGAGGAGCGGCCGCCAACGGCCGCAGCATGACGGAACCACGCCGTCATGAGCACACGCCGCCCGTGGCTCATGACGGCGTGGTTCCATCATGAGCGCACAAGGGGTTAAACATGCGAACCCACATCAGCACAATGGCAAAAAACGCCCATTTCCATCTGAGTTACCTCAGAAAATTGAAGTCATTCATCGATTCAGGTGATCTGAAAACGTCAGTACAGGCGCTGATCATATCAAGAATTGAGTTTGGATGCGCAACTCTATCAGGGCTGCCGAAGATTTCAACAGCTCCCCTAAAAGCTTGTCTAAATGCAGCAGCTAGGCTTATAAAAGGATCAAAAAAAATTGACCACATCACTCCACATCTAAAAGTGCTCAATTGGCTACCGTACGAGGCAAGAACACAGCTAAAGATTGCATGTATTACACAGAAGGCAATATACCACAAAACTCCACATTACCTGACCCAAAAAATTACGCTGTCTGGAGGCAGTACACCCTCCAGGGGATCCAAAGATTTAGTATTGAAACCAGCACTCTTCCGTAAAAAGAAAACGCACGATAGAGCATTCACGGGAGCGGCACCAAGGATTTTGAATTTGTTCCCACCGAATATTAGAAGAATCACCTATGCTCCACAATTCAAAAAGGAGACTAAGTCCTTTCTGATGGGTAAATTCCTCTCATAACAAACAACAGGCAATACTAAGATTGTTCTGAGATCGGCAGACAACTCGTTGATCCTATACTTTCAGCTGTTCAAGTAGGCTACTGTAAGCAGGATTACATTTTGCAAATCGCAGAACAAAGAAACTGGTCATTGCTCAAAACTGTTTTACTGTCTTTGATTGAACTCAAATGGTTACACTAAGCTGGGTTGGATATAGTTAGTCCCTTTGACTGTCAACAGGGATGTTGTCTATGGACAGGTACCTCGATCAATCCACACGTATATTTGAATAGACTAGCAGTGGTCTTACTTTGATATGTAAATTATGATAGGGCATGTTTTACTGTAATCTAGTAATTTCTGTATTCTTCAATTTGTGTGGTTGGGGTAACGGTAAGTATATGACGATGTTATTGGAACACGTACACATGTACTTGACGTTAAAGAATGGGATATCTGCTGATGTTGAAGGTGGTCGTAATGTAAAGCACACTGACACAAATTTTGGATCTTGTTTGCGCTATAAAAAACACTGAATAAATAAATAAATGAATAGGGTGGCGGCCCACATGTTGGCACCCCTCGCATTAACAGAGGCTTGGTAAGCAGCTTTGCTCTACCAGTGTCTTTGCCACACCTGCCCTGTAGATTCAGGGCTTCATCTTGCACTCTTGGTGGCACCTACTTCAACCGTGCCAGGAGTGGCCATTGTTTTTTTTCTGTGCTTGTGGGGAGAGGCCATTGCAGGAATGCGCCCGTTGACATACGAGGGAAGTGTGCTTGCACAAACATGTTCTCTAAAGTCAGCAGCCGGCGGTGTAACACACTGTTGGAGAGGAGGAGCTCCCGTCTCTGTCCTTGTAGGTATGCCAAGAAGAAACCCTTCCGTCGTGGCTTTCACACCTGTGTGTGCCAATGAACGATTGGGTGCACGTGGCATCGTATCTCAACTGTTCTAGTCTCCTAGCGTGAGGCTTCTGAATTTAAATATTTACTGTTTTTAACAAATGCGTTACGTTCTTGTGTGTATTTTCCATTCAGGGCGCCACTACACTTAACCTTGCTTGATTGCTTGGTTAATACCAGTTGTGCCATTAGACACCATTTCACGTCGCACTTCTGGTCCATGGACATGGTTTCCACCTCTATTCTGCACTCCTTTCCCCCGAATTGTGCCAGTGTTTTCTTCCGCTGATAAATTCCTTTTCCAACAGCATTGTTTTTCCCCTTGGGAGAATAGAGTCCCCTTGATTTCCCTTCATTAAGAGGATTTGTGGCGGGGATTTGTTTCTGACAACGCTAAGCAGTGCGGCCACACTACAAATGAGGCCTTTCAATAGTGATGTTTGACATGGTACATGGCTTCACTTTTTAAATCTATGACTATGACCTTCAATTGGCTCGCTTCGCCAATCCAGATGTGCTTCTATTCAACATGTCTAAAAGACGTTGGCATTGACAACGCCAATAGCGCTCCGATTGCTGCGACCTATTGGCTTTGCTAATGCTTGTTTATGGATGATATTGTTATTCCCACATAAGAATAGCAACTCACGCCTTAGAATTAGGTATGGCTTGAAAACACACATATGCACCTGGCTACTTAGAATAATCAGTGAGAAAATAATAAAAGTGTGAAGAATAAGGCAAGCATAATAGGGCTGCAAAAATCTAAATTCGTAGTAAATGACAAGTGTGTGCAGCAGGCAATTATCAACAAGACGTATCAGATGTAGGTGACAAAAAGAAGCATGTGCTGAAAATCATTTGAAAAAACACATCTATATGCAGTAATTATACCGACAATACAGCAGCTGGCTAACGTAACCTGCTTGCACCCAATGATTAGGGGTAGACAATAGATGTGATCTTTCTCAAGGGCCCCAGATGGAGAAGACAGTAGGAAGGGAAGAAAGGTTAAAGTAACAGAGGAAATGTACATCAGATCTTTGTTCAATAGAGTAATGCGCCTGTCAGCACTGAACCTTCCTTTTCGATTCTGTTCCTATTGAGGCTTAATAAGAATAGACGCCATCCTCTCACGCTTGTCTTTTGTTAATGCATTCTGCGCTTCACTCTACCGTTTCGGATCATTTGCAAAGGGATTGTATGGGCACAGCATCACGTAAAGACTGACAATGTGGAGGAAGAGCTTGGCATATGTGAATACTACACACCGGTGCAGCAAATACAGCCTGTGTACAATTTTATTTGAAATCCACTAATCCACGAACTAACCCTGGGCGTATTGGGCGTAGTGGGGCTACGTGGAGCATCACGTAGTGTGGCCAAATCTACGCACACTCGCACACTCCGCGTAGCCCCACTACGCGCCGCCCTCCTCCCGCCCGCCCTCATTTTAAAATAACTTAAAGTATTTAAAAGTAAGAAAATGTCTTACCTGAGGTGCGGGGTCCCGGGGCTCCCTCTTCCTGCTTCTGCTGCAACTTCTTCCTCACAAATGCGCATGCGCGGCGCGCATTTGTGAGGAAGAAGTTGCCGCAGAAGCAGGAAGAGGGAGCCCCGGGACCACGCACCTCAGGTTAGACATTTTCTTACTTTTAAATACTTTAAGTTATTTTAAAATGAGGGCGGGCGGGAGGCGGGTGGCGGGCAACTCTGCTCCGCCGTGGCGTGTGCGTAGCGCTGCCTGCTACGCCTACTTCGTGGACCACGAAGCAGTCAGCACTACACTCACTCCGTGGGCGGAGCAGAGCACTACGCCCACCCTTACCACGAATACCAATTATAGGACACTTAGGGGCTTATTTTCAAGCCCATTGCACCGCCTGTGCGTCACTTTTTTTGAGGCTCAGGAAGTGCAATGGGCTTGCCCACCCTGCGTGACTTTTCATGGCCTTGTAAATATGGGCCCCTTTCATGCATTACTCTACGTGAAAAGGGCGTTCCATGAATGTTTCTGTGGGTGTGCCCACACAACATCCACGGAACTTGGTGCATTCACAGGTTTACAACTTTTTGTAAAACTAGGATTGCATCAGAATCCCATGGCTCCACAGGGTAGGCATAGGAATGGCACAACGAGCCAAAATACTTTTAGTTCTCCTCGTTTTCTCCTCTTTCTATGCATGCTGCATTCTGCAGCATGCATAGAAAGAGGTGGAAGAGGTGTGGCCAGAGTGCCTGACGCCGGTCACTAGGGATCACGGTTCGATCACTGGCGACAGGTCAACCCAGCACCATGTGACTCTGGGCAATAGCTTGCTTACTCTTCCCGGTGGCCCCCAGCGCCGGGATGCCTACGGGTAGCTGTGCGCTTTACAAATACAGGATTTACAAAATGCCATTAATGATTGTTTTTGTGCTGTAAGCTGTCCCTTCCTGCACAAAAAACAATCATCCTCCTAGCACCGGCACCCTTGTAAAATGATGCAAGGGTGCCTGCGCCGGCGCATGGCAGCCAATTGTGCACCAGAGCATGGGAAAGCACAGGGATGCATCAAATTGTTAATGCTGTTAATGCAGCGCATCCCTGTGCTTTGAAAATGACGCAGCACAGAGCAGCTAAATGGCTTGCGGCCCGCACCGTGTCATATTCTTGTAGATGAGACGCTTGGAGTCAATTAACTAGTGTTTTGTCCTGGTTTGAGACTGTCATAACATTATTTAAGCAAGTAAAAAAGCTCTAGAAATATGAAGTGTTACGTCCTGGCATTAGACCCCTGAAAGATTGCCTTTTCTGTCTCAAGACAGTCTTACCACTAGACCAGGGCATAATTTGAATGACGCTGTGTAATTCACATAATTGTGGAATCTTCATGTTACGCTTCTTATACAATATTCCTGAAATCATATAATTACCTTACTTTTCCTAGTTATGGACAATTCACTGTAAGAATTTACCATGAATGTCAAAAATCACAGCAACAAAAAATTTCTTGTAAGAATTGACCAGAAATCAGGAGGTCAATGAAATATCTATCTCTTCCTCAAAATAGAGGAGGGCTGGCTGCTCCGAATCTGAGGCTATACCATTGGGCAGCCCTTCTTCAACAAATGGCACCCCTCCTTGTGATGAATGTAGATAATCAAGATACTGTGATTCCCTCTATCTATGAAATGGCATTGGGGAATGAAGGTCATGGACTACTTTTAAGACAAACCGAAGTAAGATATTATAAAAAAAACAAGCTGAGGATCATTATTAGTGCATGGAAGGTTTGGAAGCAGGCCGCTAAGCTGATGGAAATCCCGAAACTTAATAGATACACACCTCTTTGGCAATCCTCGATACTACCATCACATGTTAATGATGTAACTGCAAAAAAATGGGATAGAGCAGGGATACATACAGTTGGTGACTTCTTGGGGGCTGAGACAGGCCATAGATTTTTAAATTTACAAAGCACTTTTGGAATTTCGAATAATGATTACTTTAAGTTTATTCAAATTAATTCTATTTTAGGGTCCAATACGATTTCAATTGAAACTATACCATTTATGGATGTCATTGTTAGAGATTCTATTCGGATAGGAACTATATATAATACTCTCCAGGAGAAGCTTCCAAGCGATCTAGATAGTGTTGAAGCCTCATGGGTCGAAAAACTACGTAACCCCGATATCGATATTGACATGAGCCTGGTTTTAATATCTCAACTATTCCTATCCTCAAATCTGAAGGCACAATTATACAAGACAACTTTTAATCTGTATTTTACCCCTGCCAAGCTGTTTTTATGGGGAAAAAGAACAGACGACTCCTGCCCAAGATGCGGATTAGGACCGGCTACCCTCCCTCACATGTTCTCGGACTGCCTTACACTAATACCAATTAAAAATATGGTGTTAAGATTCTGGGAGGAGGTATTTGGTCATAAGATGGTGTTTTCTAGCACACTTTATATTCTCGGATATGATAATACCCTAGGTTTTAGTCGTGAAGAAGAGGCATGTCTTTTTATAGGGACAGCTGTTTTTAGAATCATACTAGCAGCACAATGGAAAGATCCGCATCCGCCCAGCTTTCAGATGTGGTTAGCCAGATTTTTGGGGGTGTATAATCAAGAGAAAGCCATATTTGCTACTAGAGCATTGCGGTCTAGAATTTTGGGGGAAAAAATCTGGGCACCGATTACAGCTTGGGTGAATGGAGTTCGGCAATATTAAGTAGTCTATGAATTTTTGCCAACTCGAACTGTTCCATCCATACTGCTTTGTATTTTTACGCTATGTATTTTTATTGTCATCATAGAGTGTGTATTAATGTGTTTACATTGCTGCTATATTTATTGAACGATCGATTTGCTCATCTGTATTTATTGGAATTGCTAATAAAAATATAATTAATAAAAAAAAGAATGTCAAAAATCACAGCAACAAAAAATTTCTTGTAAGAATTGACCAGAAAACACAGGAAAAAACAGAATGCGTGTGGTTGATTTTTGCATTTGAGTTTAAATGCATCTTTGCAACAAAAATTGACAGGTGTATTTTGCGCTAACATACAGTGCGAAATGGCGGGGTTGCATTTCATATAATTTTGACATTTGATATGCAAAAGCAAACTATCAAATTTTGCACACACCTACATATCACTGTTTTATGGCATGATACATCTTTCATCTATCAGGGCATCCCATCACAAGTAAGGGTTTGATGTGAAGCAACCAAAAAACTTTCATGATGAGAGAAGTATGTGATGCAACGATTACGAATGCACAAATATGGTTGTGCCAGTTGTATAGTGCAAATGAAAATGAAGTTGAGTGCCACAGCACACTTGAAATGTACGCGCACTCTGCAACATTGTAAACAAAATGGGTTATTGATTGAGGGTGGTGGAAGCCCCACTCAGGCAACAAATACAATCCTTATCAGTGTGAAACCACTAAAGTCACTAATTTAACCTGTACTTAACCTTCTGGTAGGCTGGCACAAAGCAGCCAGCCTTAACTTGGGGGTAATGTGGGGAGTATTTATGCTGTACACAAAAAGCAGTAATGTGAACACAAACCCAAAAAAATCCCAAACCAATTTAGAAAAATAGAGTACATTTTAATAAATAATATCATACCCGAATGACAACAACCCTGTCAGTAGACCAAGATATTGACTTTCAAGGCTTTAAGTAAAAATAGCACCAAAAGCACAAAGTGCTAGCTGTGGTTATCTGGTCGTGCCGGACTGAGACAAAGTCACAAGTTCAGGCCGACTACATTGGAGCTCAGTCCAGGTACATAGATGGAGGCAGTCCCGTTGAGAGTTGTATCTCATGTCCTTGATGCAAGGCTTCACGTCGCTAAGGCATCTGTACTGCTCAGGAGCTGCACGGTGCTGGATGTCAAGTCCTGTATTGAGTTTCGTTGTGCTGCTAAGGAGCTGCAATGGCTGGGATGCAAGGTCCTGCGTTGAGTTGAGTCGCTCTGCGCCGTCAGGACCTGCATTCTGCTGCGTTGCGCTGCCTCGGAAGTGAGGGAACCCACAGCTAGACAGGAAGGAGTATACTTTCTTGCCAGCTAAGGGTCCAAGACCTGGGGGTCACCTCTTAGGGATCAAGACTAACTCCAGGCAGCGGCCAGAAGCAGGGCTTGGGCATGCCCAGTTAAAAATCCAGGTAGATCCAGTGCAGCAGGTCAGCTGGGCAGCTGCAGGGGGGACTACGCCACTTTTTGTGTCCATGTAGCTCAGACAGGACATCGCCCAATTGTCCCTAGGAGTCACTTTGGGTAGCCTGGGATAGAGGAAGCAGTTTTAATCTTACCTCTCAGACAGCAGGTCATTCCTCAGCAGCAGGGAAGTCCTCCCACAGCAGAGGAGTACTTCTTCTGTAGCATCCACAGTTCCAGGAGAGTTCTGATCAGTGACTCTGGAAGTCCAGCGTTATACCTGCCTTTCTTTGGAAGGAATATCTGTCCTATCCCCACATCTGGTTCTGGAAGGTTCTTCCCTTTCCCCTGTCAAGGCTCCAAATTGTCAGGAGGTGACAAAATGCAGGGCAGGCCAGGCAGGAAGCAAAGCCCTTTGAAGTGTAAGTCATCCTGCCAGGGTGGTCCAACCAGTCCACAACTAAACCTCCTTTCTGATAGTCTTTGGAAGCAATACAAAAACCCAGACACTGGAGCCACTCACAATCATGTGACCCAGGACAATGGCAGATGGCACAAATGGTTGGGAAAAAAAAATGTCAACTTTTTAAAAGCAGCATTTTCTGAATTGTGACTGAAAATCTGACATTACCATGTCAATTACAATTTGGGTAAATTTGACAGGGTCAACCACAAAAGTCACTAAATTAACCTGTGCATAACCCACTGGTAGCTTAGTGCAAAGCAGTCAGACTTAACTTAGAGACAATGTGTAAAGTATTTATGCAACACACAGAGTAATAAAGTGAAAACACAGCACAAGAAAGATGCAAACCAATAAAACATTTTAATTAATAATATGATAGCAGAAGAACAACAATCAAATAAGGAGAACCAAATATATTGACTTATTACTTTTTAAGTAAAATACCAGTAAAAGCACAAAATGCCAGCTGTGGTTATCTGGTTGTTCTAGACTGGCACAATGTCACAAGTTCAGACCAGCCAAGAAGGAGTATGGGCCAGATAGAGGGACCAGGGTAGTCTCACTGAGAATTGTACTCGATGTCCTTGAAGTGAGGCTTTGTGTTGCTTTGCATAGGTTCTGATAAGGAGCTGTACAGAGCTGCAATTCGCGGTCTTGCATCGAGTTGCATCATGCTGTGTTGGTTCTGATGAGCCTGCCAATCAGGAGCTGTGGATGGCTGTAATGTGAAGTCCTGCATTGTGCTGCGTCTCTCTGCATTGGATGCAATGAAACCCACAGTTAGGCTTGGAGAAGTACACCATGGCAAAAGAGTTCTATTGCCCTGAGCCAGTGATATTGAGTCAAGAAATGTTCTTCCTGGTGACATTTGGAGGAAAGTTTCCCTTTCCTTGGTGCCTAAATTTCCCTGTCCTGATTCTTCTCATGTATTCTTTATACTTTGCCTCTTTCTGTCACAGTCCTTGGCCATCTTATTTCTTGGGCTCCAGTCCCCTTAATTACCTATGTGCATGAGTGTTGCATTGATTAATGAATGTACTAGCAGTGTTCTCTTATGGAGGGAGTCTGTGTGTTCATATGTAGCATCTTATGGTATGCATTCTATTGAACAGTATATAGTTGAGTGATAACTGGCACAATGCGATGTGATCTAGTGGAATGTCAAGCTTTGGTGTGAAACAGTGTGATGTGATATGGTGATGTCATCTGTTGTGATTCAGCAGCACGTAATCTATGATTGCAATGGGTTTCTTGTGATGGGGTGTATTTTGGTATGGTAAGACACTGATGTTATTTAGTCTGAAGAAGTTTTGTTTATAGAGTGCTGCTGTGTATGTGTGAGGTATGTTGCTCACTACATAGATTAAAGTAGTCTCCACAAGTAATTTTACTATGGGGGTGTAAAATGGACAGTGTAACTAAAATGACATTCTTGTGTTTCAGTGCAAATTCACAAACGGCATCAAGTAGAATGGAAAGTAGTACTACAGTAGTCCTACTTACTTACTACAAAATACAGTTTACACAACTAGGTGTGGAATGGTCCACCTGCACCTTCCCAATTTCTGCATGTAAGTTGAGTACTTTACAGTAGATGTGGGAGGGACAAGGGGGAGCGGTGGGAAAATGGAGAATTTCTGCTACTAAATGAGAGGGGCTTACAAATGGTTAAGGAGGAGTTTAAGGAGGGGTTGGCTAATACAAACACTCACCCACAATAGAGTAAGATTAATGCTATTCACAAACTACACTTCTAATTATACTACTGTCCTAAAGGTGACAAAAGAGGTTTAAATTTACTCCAGCTCAGCCTTGGAGTAAATCTAGCAACATGCAGTGCCACTCACAGGTACTGTAACATGCTGCCAAAGAAATAGGATTTCGCAATGCAATAGGTCTCGCATTTATGAGAGTTTAAGCTATTGTCATTTACAGTGGCGATAGCTCAAACTCCTGTTAATGCAAGACCTATTTCACTTCAAAGAAGCGTCCGCCATTACCCGGGGATGCTTGGAAGTGAAAGCGCGCAAGGCGAGGAAAGCATATCGTATCTGCAGTGGAGAAACTCATTCAAGAAAATAGTGCTTTCAGACTAAATAAAACGTACTGTGTCGCAACAGAAGTAAAAGGGCCAGTCGCCATGGGAGGTTACAAATGCCGATCAGGCGATACCAAAGAGGGACTAACAAGCCTAATAACCACTCAGAAGGCAGCATTTACAAAGGACAATCACACAAGCCAGTTAAAAATATGGGCAGAGAGTTGGCGGGGCTATTACTCCGAAGTTTTGTATATATATATATATATATATATATATATATATATATATATATATATATATATATATATATATATATATATATATATATATATATATATATATATATATATATATATATTCTCCACAACTCTCTCCTACACGGAAAGAAATGAGCCGCACTCCGTGCAGTGAAGGTAAACACATTTTATTTCATTATGTAGGCAGTCCTGACGCGTTTCAGTCGTCCTCGACTTTTATCAAAGGAATAGCCTTGGCATCAATCAGTTACCACCATTTAGTTCCTTTCCATTTTATAGTTTTTGGCCCCCCAGTGGCCATCCTTCAGTGGATTGCTATTGCATGCTGGGATGTGTGGTGATGTGATAAAACCCTTCAGTGGGTGATGCCGAAGTTGGTTGAAATTAAACAAGAAACAAAGTCCATTTTCGTCCACTGCTGCTCCATAGCATACCTACTTTCAAGGTTGCAAGGAGACCATACCGGAGAGATCTCCGGTGGTGCACTACTGCCCTTTTCGTTTTCACGTTCCACAACATGGTTCAATTTCAGGCAGTAAAACGGCGCTCTTGCTGGCGGTGCGATCCTCGAGGCTGAACCACGCCCCCATAATATTCTCCACAACTCTCTCCTACACGGAAAGAAATGAGCCGCACTCCGTGCAGTGAAGGTAAACACATTTTATTTCATTATGTAGGCAGTCCTGACGCGTTTCAGTCGTCCTCGACTTTTATCAAAGGAATAGCCTTGGCATCAATCAGTTACCACCATTTAGTTCCTTTCCATTTTATAGTTTTTGGCCCCCCAATGGCCATCCTTCAGTGGATTGCTATTGCATGCTGGGATGTGTGGTGCTGTGATACCAAGGCTATTCCTTTGATAAAAGTCGAGGACGACTGAAACGCGTCAGGACTGCCTACATAATGAAATAAAATGTGTTTTGAGAGTTGTGGAGAATATTATGGGGGCGTGGTTCAGCCTCGAGGATCGCACCGCCAGCAAGAGCGCCATATATGTGTATATATATATATATATATATATATATATATATATATATATATATATATATATATCCAATCCCAAGTTTTACCTCAAACGAAGGAGACCACACAACGGGTAGGTAATGCTATCAATCTTTAATCAGGGCTGAAACACAGACAAAATGTCCAAAGCCGACGCGTTTCGGGACTCTTCCCTTTATCACAGGCCGGTTGATTCTGACTTCAAAGGCTAAGGGTGCACCTGTGTTTCCAACCAACTGGCGCTGCAGCCCTGATTAAAGATTGATAGCATTACCTACCCGTTGTGTGGTCTCCTTAGTTTGAGGTAAAACTTGGGATTGGATTGTTGCGGCCGTTGTGAGGGCGAAAAGCAGTCCATAAAACTATGATCAGCACACAGCCACTAGAGGTCACAAGCGGTTACTAAACCACAGTTCCCAGCATGCACCACAAGTATGGCACACCTGAGGTCTTTAAATCGGTGCGGTAATGCTGGGCATTGTGAGAACCTGAATCGGATGTGCTGATAACCGGTCTTTGAAGGAGCGCAAAGGTTCCGAAATGCATTAGACCAATGGGCTAAATATCGTCGGGGTTGTACTTCTGTTTCTTGAAATAAAAGGATTGTATCCAACAGCTGGAGGAGTGCGGGTCATGATGCAGGGTAACCTTGGAAAATATATACATATATATATATATGAGTGCTCCAAGTTACCCACAGGTTCAGGACGCACTTAAACCACAGTGTACATCCACATACAAACACTCACATCTCGGGCAGCCGACGCGTTTCGAAATTGTTTCTTCTTCAAAGGCTAGGTTCCACTCAGTACACAGCGTTTGTTTGACCACTCCTTTATTTAATCAGCCGCCTCCTGATAGGCTGCTCAGATGAGCCCTCCCTTTAGGAATTCTGGGATATGTAGTCCCCCATGTAAAAAGGCGTTTGTGGAACTATTTGTTAAGACCCTCCAATGGGTCCCGATGCGTGCATGGTCAATAGTAGGTGCTGTGGCTCCATTAAGAACTGGACATGATTTCCAGCTCCCTGGCCCGCTGCCATCCATGCGGTGGTGCACTCCCCTTACGGCTGGGTTGCCGCGTGTCAATGATTGCTCCAAGTTACCCACAGGTTCAGGACGCACTCAAACCACAGTTTACATCCGCATACCAACACTCACGTCTCGGGCAGCCGACGCATTTTGAAATTGTTTCTTCTTCAAAGGCTAGGTTCCACTCAGTACACAGCGTTTGGTTGACCACTCCTTTATTTAATCAGCCGCCTTCTGATAGGCTGCTCAGATGAGCCCTCCCTTTAGGAATTCTGGGATATGTAGTCCCCCATGTAAAAAAGCGTTTGTGGAACTATTTCTTAAGACCCTCCAATGGGTCTCGATGCGTGCATGGTCAATAGTAGGTGCTGTGGCTCCATTAAGAACTGGACATGATTTCCAGCTCCCTGGCCCGCTGCCATCCATGCGGTGGTGCAGTCCCCTTACGGCTGGGTTGCCGCGTGTCAATGATTGCTCCAAGTTACCCACAGGTTCGGAACGCACTCAAACCACAGTGTACATCCGCATACCAACACTCACGTCTCGGGCAGCCGACGCGTTTCAAAATTGTTTCTTCTTCAAAGGCTAGGTTCCACTCAGTACACAGCGTTTGTTTGACCACTCCTTTATTTAATCAGCCGCCTCCTGATAGGTTGCTCAGATGAGCCCTCCCTTTAGGAATTCTGGGATATGTAGTCCCCCATGTAAAAAAGCGTTTGTGGAACTATTTCTTAAGACCCTCCAATGGGTCCCAATACGTGCATGGTCAATAGTAGGTGCTGTGGCTCCATTAAGAACTGGACATGATTTCCAGCTCCCTGGCCCGCTGCCATCCATGCGGTGGTGCAGTCCCCTTACGGCTGGGTTGCTGCGTGTCAATTATTGCTCCAAGTTACCCACAGGTTCCGGACGCACTCAAACCACAGTGTACATCCGCATACCAACACTCACGTCTCGGGCAGCCGACGCATTTCGAAATTGCTTCTTCTTCAAAGGCTAAGTTCCACTCAGTACACAGCGTTTGTTTGACCACTCCTTTATTTAATCAGCCGCCTCCTGATAGGCTGCTCAGATGAGCCCTCCCTTTAGGAATTCTGGGACATGTAGTCTCCCATGTAAAAAAGCGTTTGTGGAACTATTTCTTAAGACCCTCCAATGGGTCTCGATGCGTGCATGGTCAATAGTAGGTGCTGTGGCTCCATTAAGAACTGGACATGATTTCCAGCTCCCTGGCCCGCTGCCATCCATGCGGTGGTGCAGTCCCCTTACGGCTGGGTTGCCGCGTGTCAATGATTGCTCCAAGTTACCCACAGGTTCGGAACGCACTCAAACCACAGTGTACATCCGCATACCAACACTCACGTCTCGGGCAGCCGACGCATTTCGAAATTGCTTCTTCTTCAAAGGCTAAGTTCCACTCAGTACACAGCGTTTGTTTGACCACTCCTTTATTTAATCAGCCGCCTCCTGATAGGCTGCTCAGATGAGCCCTCCCTTTAGGAATTCTGGGACATGTAGTCTCCCATGTAAAAAAGCGTTTGTGGAACTATTTCTTAAGACCCTCCAATGGGTCCCGATGTGTGTATGGTCAATAGTAGGTGCTGTGGCTCCATTAAGAACTGGACATGATTTCCCGCTCCCTAGCCCGCTGCCATCCATGCGGTGGTGCATTCCCCTTACGGCGGGGTTGCCGCGTGTCAATGATTGCTCCAATATATATATATTACCTACTGGCGGTCGCCAGTAGGTAGTTATAGTTAGGACCAAGTTTCCATAGGAAGATCATTTTTTGTTTTGCTTATAACTTTGGCTTCGTTTGATAAATGTTCATGAAATTTTCCAAACCATTTCTTTGTTCATATCAGCTCCTATGTTCAATGTTTGGGGGTAATTCGTCAAGGGGGGGCCGAGAAAAAAGGGGGGTCCCAAAACGTGTTTTCTCCATGCAATTTCCATAGGAAACTGTAGACAAGGCTACAGGTCGAATGGGTGAACGGAATTACCCCAAATCTTGCAGGGAGAAGGGTCTTGGTCTAGAAAGCACGCTTTTGTTTATTTGGTGTAAATCCGTTCAGTAGTTTTGAAGAGGTATCGAAATTTACAGATATCGATATTTGGGAATTCTGACATCTGATTGGCTGAGGCGTTACGAGCACGAGCTTGCTGCTTATTGACTGCGAGCTGTTGCAACTAGGAAGTGTTGGCAGCCTTTTGTTATTCCATTGAAACAAGTAAGGGGAAAAAAGAGCGAAAAGAGTAGGAAACAGGAGGAGAGGAGCACTGTAACCTCTGTGGGGGTGTGCGAAGCGAAGTACTGACTCCTACCGGTCTGAAAGTGCGGTGTTGCTCAGAGTGACATGATGCTGAGATGAGATGCTGCTACACTTGGGTATGAAACCGAGAGCATAAACCGTGAGCTCATTGCTGTAAAGTGATGTGCTCTGGTCTTTGTAGCATACCTGTGCAAGTAGTGTTAGTAGGCGTTTATACCATACAGGGAGTGGGAAGTGAAGTACAGACCCTACCATGCTTTTATACTATACCGGAAGTGGGAAGCGAAGTACTCACGCCTACCGGTGTGAAGACTCAGGGATCAAACCGAGCTGATTGCTGTAAAGTGATGGGCTCTGGGCGCTGTAACATACTGGCCGCTGTAGTATAACTGTGTAAATAGTGTTAGTATGCTTTTATACTATACAGGGAGTGGGAAGCGAACTACTCACCCCTACTGGTCTGAAGACGCTGGGATTAAACCGTGAGCCTAAACCGTGAGCTCATTGCTGTTAAGTGATGTGCTCTGGGCGCTGTAGCATACCTGTGGAAATAGTGTTAGTTTGTGTTTATACAATAGAGGGAGTGAGAAGCGAACTACTCACCCCTACCGGTCTCAAGACTCGTGGATGAAACCATGAGCTCATTGCTGTAAAGTCATGTGCTCTGTGTAGTATTCCAATGTAAGTCATAGTAGAATGTTAGTATGTAATGCTATTAGAATGTAAGTATGTAATGTTAGAATGTAGGGCTGTCATGAGGGGAATCTTGGGGAGTTTGTACACGGTGCTGGAGAAGACGGTTGCCTTGCTGTCTGCTCCTGTTGGTAGTTGTTTAAGCTGTCTTCTTTTCCTGCAATAAATCTACTTACCGGATCCACTGCTGTCTGCCTCTGCACTACATACATTTTGGCGACGAGCGGAAGAAGGTAAAAAGAAGGCAGCACTAACCAATATTTCTTGCTTCCTTGCGTTCTGCTGAAGACCCGTTTTCTTCGTGAAGCTGTTTTTACTCATCCCAGGGTCATCAGCTCATCAAACTATGTCATCCGACCTCTGGTAGGATTTATATTTTTTGATTTTGGGCTTCATCTGCCTCTTCACTACACGCTGTACCACACGTGTGGAAGTAGTGTTAGTATGCGTTTATACAAATTCTGGAGTTATGCAGTAACCAATGCATCATGGCCCTATGGAGCGCCACCTCCCAGGCGCAGCTCATACAATGTCCTGGGGAGTGCATCTGCGGGACATTTATGTTTGCTATTACAGGGCCGGAGCATGGCTTCCACCCTGTGATAGCAAATCGTTGTTTGCCTCGTTGAAGCGAGAGGAGGAAAACCTTGTATCGCTTCAATAAAGCAGATTCGGATGGTAAAAATGGAGGAAAAAAAATGATGCGGGGTCTCACCCGTTCATTTAAATAAGCCCCCTGGTGGGTAATGTTCCGTGACCAATCCTATTATTAGATTGCGGGGTCTCTGCAGCACTGGGGACCTTAATCTCACATGTAAATTAGGCGCGAGAGGGCACAGAGACGTTTCGCAGCCTAGTGGATCGCCACCTCCCTGGGTATTGTTTACTAATTGTTCAGAGGGCTTCAAGGACAACTCAAGTCCGAGAATCGCCACCATCCGGGGCTTTACTTAAATATGCAAGGTGGGCCTCGCCAGTCCCTGAAGCCTCGGTGGGCCTAGGCAGTACCTTATTGGTTCTGTAATCACACAGGCAGTACTCATGGTGTTATAAAGTGATACACTCATAGAACCCTTGCAGTTGTAGAATTATCCAGGCTTCATTTACGTAATAGTCTGTTGGTTTATATTTGGTAGGTGCACCGCAAAATTACAAATGTTTTCCCTCATAACCTCCTATTAACCGCCGATTTTCACAATAAACTACAGACAAGTGTTGTCAGAAAAAGAAGACCCATACACTCACTTATTTATTGGTAAAAAAATAACCTTTATTAAAACAACACAAATAAATGGAAACAAACTTTATTTGAAGAAACAACAGTATAACATGAAATAAGTGGGTGGGACTCCTCCGGAAGCAGCGTACAAAACCTGCAAGACAAAAAAGAAACATAAGTATGTGTGCCACGTCCAAGAGAAAAAGAAAGGTAGTCAGAATGAAAGGAAGAAAGTGAGAATGTGACAGAGAGCGAGTGGGTGGAAGGGAAAAGGGGAGGGAGAGTCAAAAGAACAGAGGGAGGAGGAGACAGAGCGTCGGCCTACTGCACCCAGCCCTCACTGTTCTCCTTCCGTCACCTGTGTGTGTGGGACGCTGGGGTCCGCAAGAAACAGTGCGGTCCAGCAAGTCCTTAAAACGAAACAGAGATATGAATGAGGCCAGAGATTACATTATCATCTACGGCAACATCGCTTGCCTGCACCTCTGCACCCAGGCTGCTGCACCCCAGCCCCTTCCCCCGCAATGTGCTCAATTGCAGCTCCTGCGCACCGAGGCTTCACTGCTCACCTGCCACCACCGATGTGTCCAACGACGTGCTGGTGTGAGCTCTGACTTCAGGGTGCCTCTCTCAGGGTGGTACAGTAGATCTCCGGTCAGGGACGGTGTCTTGATACCACAATGGAAGGCGTCAGAATGCCAAGGGCATCATCATGGGCTGAGCACCTGCTCTGTCCATTTTGGTGCAACCAACTCAGTGTCTGAAAAGGGAGAAATATTATAATGCTGGAAAAGTCTTGAGGTAAATGAAGGTTTATTTCAAGCTTAATAGAGAACACCAGTTGAGTGCATCCTTCCTTCTTGAAGTACGATCTACCAACTGTTAGTGGTAATCGTGGTTCAAAGAGGAGTTGGAGTGTATGAGAATACACAAGGTTAAATAATAATATGTTATGCCAACATTCACATACAAAGGAACAGAGCGCGTGCTAGAAGCATAATGTGCGCGTGTAATGCAGTGGCACAAGCCTTTGTGCATGTACACTGTGGGCCTGATTCACAGAATTAACTTAAGACAAAATCCTAAACTTACTACCATTTTGGTATTCGCAGAAGGCATTTAGGTGTCCTAAAGTTAGGAGTCCTAACTTTACTACTACTTAATTGAGAAAAATCCTAATTTTAAGACTTTCTGTATTCACAGAAGGCATTTAGGAGTCCTAAAGTTAGGAGTCTTAACTTTACTACTACTAAACTAAGAAAAATCATAATTTTAAGACTTTCGGTATTCACAGAAGGCATTTAGGAGTCCTAAAGTTAGGACTCCTAACTTCTGTGAATACCGAAATGAGTAAGTGCCTTCTGTGAATACCGAAATGAGTAAGTGCCTTCTGTGAATACCAAAATGGTAGTAAGTTTAGGATTTTGTCTTAAGTTAGTTCTGTGAATCGGGCCCTTAGTAATCAGCTCACTACAGTGCCCCAAAAACCAATGCCATGTGTCTGTAGGGCAGCGCTGCCCGCTGGCTCAGGCCTACAGTACGGTCCAGCAGGTCAGACAGAGATGTGACTGAATGAGGTCAGAGATCACATCATTACGCATGGCAACATCGCTTGTTCGCACCTGCGCACCCAGGCTGATGCACCCCACCCCTCTTGCAGCACCGCGCTCAATTGCAGCTCCTGTGCACCCAGGCCCCACTGCTCACCTGCTGTCATTGTTGTGTGACCAAACACGATGGCCAGCAGGGTTCACAATTCAAATGGAGTTTTGATTGCGAGGATGATGTACACCTCATGGATCCCTTTTTTTTATTGCGCATTATGATATGCGACGTGGATGTGGCCATATCACCTGAGGCAGTGTGGAAGAACTGGGACATGTGGCGTCATCGTTATCCTATTTATACGTACGCAAAGTGGGCTGGGCTTGCCTACACCAGGTCAGCGTAGGGGTGTGCATAATTATTCCGGGGACCTAAGCGTTGTTCAGTTCCTGCCTGGCCAGGAAGTGTACTTATGTATGTGTCCCTGTTGCAGTTTTGACTTCGCACAATCAGCAATTTACATTAATGTAGCATGCACCGGAAGGGCAGCAACTATCGCTAATGAGATGCTGTCTGAAAACATTGAATGGCCAACATCACATGTCGTTGTCATAACTCCGTAAACTCCGCTGGCAGAGCGGAGTTACCCACCTGGGGTTACATTTTATGGTTCCACAAGGGTGGAGAATTTACACTTTCCTTTATTGCAGTACTTATACCTTAAAGTCCCAATTAAGAGGGTGTGGGGATAAAGTAGACTCTCAAATGAGACCCTTTCACAGTATAACAACAGTGCATAGTAGGGTTTAAGGAGACACTGGGATCTGGCTGACACATCTCCACAACTGTGTATAGTTGATTATGGGGAGAGACTGGCCTCCCCAGGGAGACCTTGCATAAAGGTAACCAGTATGTAGAGTAGGGTGTAAATAGGCATTGCCTCCCCACTCACATGCTTCTCCAGGCTCAGCAGTATGCCTAGTAGGATCGGGAAAGTACACACTAGGCCTTGGCAGAAATATCATTCCACTTGCATAGAGAACTCTGCACTACGCATGTAACAATGAGTTCCTCCTAAATTCTGCCATCCAGCGCATGGCAGAAATATTTTTCATTGATGTGCAAGACACGGTTTGGCACACACTTGCAAGCGCCAAGAGATCTGCCAGCTTCTAACAAGTACATTAGTAGATTTCCTGCCCGCTAACATGACTTCCGGTTGGCATGGAGCCTTTCCCACAAAAAGTGTATTTTGGTGGGGTAATATTTGATGCCTTGGGAGGATGTGTGTTGTTGCAAACTTTTTATAGCTCACTTAATTTTTATTTCTGATATTGCTAAATTAATGGTAATGTTATCTTCAGTGTTTTCATGCCTCCTTTGTCTGGCCACTGTTTGTGTGTGTGTGTTTGCCATAGGCCACCATAGGCCACCATTTGTCTTTGTTCTCCATGCCATGTGTCCAAGGACCATTTTGTGTAGTCAGTGTTCATAGTCCTTCATATGTTCTTTGTTGCCCATTTCTTCTTGCTTGTTGTTTGACCATGTGGCAGGCAACCATTTTTTGTAGCCAGCCAGTGTGCTTTTTTCATAGGCCTGCATGTGTTCTTTGTTGTGGCTGTGCCGCATTGCTTGCTGTTGTTGTTTGACCATGTGTTTGACCATGTTTGACCAAGCCAGCCAGTGTGCTTTTCTTTTGCCATAGGCCTGCATGTGTTCTTTGTTGTGGCTGTGCCTTCTTGCTTATTGTTGTTGGTTTACCATGTGGCCTGCAGCCAATTTGGGCAGCCAGCCACAGTGTAAATCCTTTTTTTAACAGCTTTTAAAGTTGCTTTCTAGGTAGACTGATAGGAGAGGGCTATTCCCTTTTTGTTTTGGTTTTTACTTTTCCCTGACATCATTTTAATATGCTTGAGGATCATTGTAGTATATGTATATATGAACAGTGTTTTACATGATATGCTTTTGCATTTTTCTACTGCACCTACATGCCTCACAGTGGGTTCTTTGTTGCCCATTTCTCATAGTCCCCTAGTACACCAGCAATTAAATTGTTTTTCCTTCCACCCCCTACCTGATTTCCGTACATGCTGCATACCAGGATTTATTTTTGGATTTGACTCTGTTTTCTTGATTTTATAATGAGTAAGAAGAATACATTACAATCCACCTACATCCGTTGGCCGGTGGTAAATGTAGTACGAAAGCTTATATGGTAGGCATCATACAAGATAGAGGTGAATAAAGAGCATAGAGGAAAGACGACAGAGAGGGTCAGGTACGGGGAGGGGGTGTGGGTGTGGGGGTGTGCGTCTGGCATGTAAGTAACCTGCGGAGATATTAATATTTGAGCGATACGCAGTGTGATCTGTCGATCTCAAGTGCAGTATCTGCAGATATTCAGGGCAGGATAATTCTCAAAACTCATCTGACAAATATTGTATGCAGGGTTGCCACATCTTATCAAAGCGGGCAAGTTGTTGCATGGCAGCTGCAGTCAATTTCTCCATTCCCCATATTTCCCATATTTTATATGAGTCTTGGTGTGTACGTACTATTTCTGTTCCTCACCCAGCGAGGAAAGTTTATTTATCCACACCCAGTGTTAAGGTGATAGCTTTGACTCTAACTGATCGAAGTGGATAGGTGAGTGGATTGGGGAGGCCCAGAAGTATATAGTTCGGGAATTTGGGTATGTCTGTCTGAAACATTGTATCTACTGCGTTGAGCACTCCCGACCAGAACGTTTCTATCTTGGGGCAGTGCCATAGGAGATGTGTGAGTGTACCCTGCTGACCACATTGCCACCAACATTGTCTGTCTCCTGTAGGGTCCCAGGTGGCTACTCTGGCTGGAGTAAAATACCAATAATGTGCTATTTTTAGAAGCATTTCTTTACTAGTAGTGTTGAGGGCGGAAGTTCATGCTGGGTATAGGATATCATTCCATTCTTTATTTGTAAAGGGGCGTTTACATTCTCTCATCCCTCTAGCTTGTGCCGGTGAGTGTAATGGGCATGTTGATTTTATCAAGAAGGCATGTCTGAGAGCAGTTTCTTGTCTGTGGAGGGTGTAAGAATCCACTTCTCAATGGCCGTTAATATCCTACTAGCATGTGGATGGATCCACGGATGAGTCAGCCAGTGTGCCACTGCCAGGTATTGCCATCTCACCATGTCCAGGAAGTTGTAGCATAACACACAAGATGTGGCATACCCTTCCCACATAAAGGAGGTTGTAGCATGCCTGCAGCTTTGGGAAGTCCATAAGCCCTTCGGTGTCGAACAGGTCACCCACTCTTTTACAGATAGCCTCTTGCCACACCTTGAACCCTGACCATGTGGACACTGGGGGAAAGTCTGGAATGTGTTTCAGTGGTGTCTGTGGGGAGGTTGGCATGGAGAGACCATGCCTCCATTGTACCCTATCCCAGACTCCGATCGTTGACCTGACAACTGGAGAGAGGTAAACGACTACTGGCCGGTTTGGTTTAGGTAACCATGGTAATTTCTAGATATGTGTGGCTGCAATGGCCTGATCTATAAAACACAAGTTCTTTTCTGTGAGCTTGCAAGACCATTCCACCATAAAGCATAACTGGGCTGCCTGATAGTAACAGTGAAGGTTCAGCATCCTAGACCTCCTGCGGACAGTAAAAGAAAGGCACGCCTTCTGGCCATTCGTGCTCGTTTAGCCTCCCAGATAAAGTTCCAAATTAGTGTCTGTAGTCTATTTATTATACGTGAGGGGGGCTGAAGTGGTACGGTTTGCATGACATAGAGTAGTTTGTGGAGTATCGTCATTTTGACAGCTGCCTTGTGCCCCAGCCATGAAAGAACGTGAGACTTCCACTTAGTGAGGTCTGTCATTGTAATTGCTAAAAGGTTTCCGTAGTTGTATGCTATGGTACTCAGGAGTGTGGTGTATACCTGTTTTCGTAAATAAGTGATCCCACCCTCGGCCCACTGAAACGGGAACTGGCTGGAATGCTCAGGTCAAGGATCAGAGACTTTTGCGGATTGATTTTGAAACCTGATGCATCTCCAAACCTGGTGAGTTCCATCATGGCCACTGGTAGCTACTTGATCTGGTCAGTAAGGGTCAAGAAGACGTCATCCGCACATAGCATGATCTTATGTTCCCCCCATCCGAATTCCCATCACTTGTGGGTTAGTTCTCGTTCGTTCTGCAAGTGGCTCAAAATAGAGCGCAAAGAGCAGGGGGGACAAGGGGCAGGCTTGTCTAGCCCCTTGCTCAATATTGAAGGTGGATGACTGCTTTCCATTGACACAGACATTTGCTTGGGGGGGCTGCATAAAAAGACTGCACCCAACTGCGTAATCGTTAGGCCTGGGCGGTAAAATCCGTTCCGCTCGCGGAATTTGCGGAATCTGGGTAATTTCGCGTTCCGCGAAGAACGCGAAATTGACCAAAAAATCTGTGTTCCGCGATTTCGCGAAATTTTTGGCTTGTTCGCGTTCTCAATATGCGTGTCAGTCTTGGCTGTGTCATTGAGTTCCAGGAAGGCAGTCAGTGTCATTAGGGTGTCAACCCACATTTTGTCATATGTGAGGAGTTTTGCATTAAGTCGCCAATGGCGAAGAGACATCAACTGTTTATTAGGACCGAATCGCAAACTGATGGGAGAGTGGTCAGAGAGTGTAGCAACTCTTTTGTCCACCGAGATTGTGTCTTGTGCTATCCCAGAGGTTATGAGGAAGAAGTCAATGCATGTGTATGTTTGATGGGCTGCTGAAAAGAACATGTAGTCTACTTCTGTGTGATGTGTATGTCACCATATGTCTGTCAGCTCTGCTTCACCCAGCTAGTGTTTGGTGCCTGAAGTGAGCCCCCATCTTGTCCCGCTCAAAGGATAGATCTGTCCTTTTCCATGTCCATTACGATATTGAAGTCGCCCCCCACCACTAGCTCCCTGTTCGGAGTGGTCAGCAGTCGGCCCAAAGTGTCCCTGAAAAAGGTTTCCTGCCTTTCATTGGGAGTCTCCAGCTCTTCCTTCCGGGCGTCTTGGTTTTGTTCCATCGATGTCATACATTGGTCTATGACATCGACGTCTTGTCGAATCCCCTTAATATATGAAGTAATGTCACGTTTGAGTCCTGTAAAGTCATTGCGAAGGGCGCTAAACAGCTGCTCCAAAAATATCTTAGTTATAGGGGACTCATCCCCGCTGCTGGCTTTTTTGCACCCGTCCAGGCAAACATGGACGGGTCTTTTTTCGATGAATGGTGGGAGGACATCCTGGCTGTGAACAGCCTCACCAGGTGTAGGATTCTACAGTTATTATGTGTCACACCTCAGGGTTTACCATGCAATCTTGACCAGCTAAGTGGAGCTAAAGGCTTCTGCAGAGTTGTCCCCACCTCTGATCCCTGCCTCTGGTGCCATTTGCCCAGGGATCATCACCCGTAGGGGGCAGGGCTAGGGGTGAGGGAGGTGGGAGAGTGGGAGAGAGATAAAGTCCACCAAAGCAGTCTGGCTCACCACTAGTGGGCTGCAAAAGGCCACAGTCAGTAGCCCTCGCCTCCGGTTACCACCATGTGACCTTTAATAGGGTTGATGGGGTCATCAGGCTAGTGTGTTCAGGCTCACTGCACTCAAGGGTCGCCAAGGCCCCCTGCCTGATCGCAGCACAGTCTCATGCAAACCCAGACAACCCACAAATCCTTTAATCCTGCCAGGTTAGGGGTACCTCCCCTCAGCCCCCGGTATCTCAGCTGTTCGGTCTCCAGGTGCTATAAAGGGGGAGTGTTATAGGGACGGGATGGCCCACTAAATGTGTGCGTAGCAGGCTAATAATATCGGCCCTCATCCCTCAGTGCCATCCCTTGGGGGGGTGGTGATTAGGTGTCGGGTGAGCCGAGGTGCATACCCTGTCTCAAAGGGCTCCCGCACTGCAGCCACTGGCAGCTGCACCACAACCAGATAGGTAAAAACAACAAAGGAGAAGCACCTCCATTTCCCTGCCTCCCTGACTGCGGGAGGCTCAACAATATCCCCACGGCCTTCCCCTGGTTTTGCACATTAGGTCCCTGCAGGCCGCAGCATGATCCTCCTGTGGGTGATAGAATGCACAGCGATCCACAGCAGCTCCCCAGTCCCCACCAGCACAGGAGAAGACCACTCACTGGAGTAAGGTTCAAGACTGGGATGCGGGTCGTCGACCGCCACCCAGAGTATGTCCCTGGGCCAGGCAGGGTCATTTCCATCCCACGCAGTCTCAGTCAGCTCCATGCTGTAGACCTTGCTGCACCGCCAGTCAACACCGCCGAGGCATTCGGCCATTCACACGCCGCTACTCCCAAAAACGTCTCAGTTGTGGCCCCACACGTATCCCATGGGCGGAAGGGTGCCTTTTCCACTGCTATATTACTGCAGGGCCTGAAAGTCCGGTGAAGCTCCAAGATAGGCATCCTACGCAGCCGCCATATTGGGCACACCCACCCAGCATTAATTTTTAAAGGATTGTTGTTACTCATTTTCCCCAAAACCCCCTGCCTGCCATAGGTGCACAGCTGCACACCAGCATTTATTTTTTAAGGATTATACCATTTTCCCTTGGACCCCCTACATGCCATAGGTGCACACACAACAGAATTATTTAAAAAAAAATATTCCATTTCTCCCTGGACCCCCTTGCCTGCCATTGGCGTACACCAGCATTCATTTTTTTTTAGATTATTCCATGCATGTTCCTCTGGACCCCCTGCCTGCCATAGGTGCACAGTGCACACCAGCATTAATTTTTTGAGGATTATTCCATTTTCCCCTGGACCACCTGCCTGCCATATGCGCACACCAGCATTCATTTTTTAAGGATTATTCAATATTTCCCTGCACCTCCTTGACAGACACAGGTGTCTCCCTTGGATGAACATAAAGCAAACAGTTACACCTGTGTGTTATTATCCTGACTGAAAATGAAAAATTATGTTATGGTGGTGTAGTTTGAATTTGGAATAGATACACTGTTGATGTTAATTATTTACGATAATAAGTAACCACATAAGTGCTATTGCTAACTAAACTATCAATCAATCAATCAAAGGCTTGTAAAGTGTGACTATCCACCCGTGAGGGTCTCAACACACTGGGGGTGGGGGCTGCTGATCCCTCTGGGTGAAGGATCATTCGAAGAGCCAGGTCTTGAGGTCCTTCCTGAATTGGGTCAGTGAAGCTGATTGCCTGAGGTACAGGGGCAGGGAGTATCATGTTTTGGTGGCGAGGTTGTAGAATGATCTTCCTCCGATTCTGGGGATGGAGGCAAGGGCAAGTTGGGAAGAACGGAGTTGTCTGTTGGGTAGGTGGAAAGTGAGGCAGTGGTTCAGGTATGCTGGCCTTTCGTTGTGTAGGGCTTTGTAAGCGTGAGCGAGGAGCTTGAAAGTTACTCTCTTGCTGACTGGAATCCAGGGGTATTGTCGGAGTTGATGCGTGATGTGGCAGTGGATGTTTAAGAACAGTCTGGCGGTGGCGATTTGGATGTACTGAAGTTCATTGAGCTGCAGATTGCGTTGTCATAGTCGAGTCTACTGGTGATAAGTGCGTGGGTGACCGTCCTGGATTCTGTGGGGATCCATCCGAAAGTCTTTCAAAGCAGGTGGAGCGTGAGGAGGCAGGCCTATGAAACTGCGTGAATTTGGCAATCCATCATGAACGAAGAGTCCAGTATGATGCCAGTATGATGCCAAGGTTGCATGTGTGGTCCATTGTAGTGGGGGAGCACCCAGAGCGACTGGCCACCAGGAGTCATCCCAGGCTGACGCGGGTGGTCCCAGGATAGAAACTTCGCTCTTGTTTAAGCTTGAGGCAGCTGTCTTTCATCCATGTCATGACGGCCTTTATTCCACTGTGGAAGCTGGTTCTGGCAAATGAGGGTTCATTGGTGAGGAAGAGGATCAGCTGGGTGTCGTCGGTCTGGGAGAAGATGTTGAGTCTGTGGCTTCTGACGATGGCTGCGAGGGTGGCCATGTAGATGTTGAAAAGGGTAGGAATCAGGGAGCAGCCCTGGGGGACTCCACAGCTGATCTCTGTGGGTTCTGAGAGGAACGTGGTAGTCTGACTCGCTGTGTTCATCTGGTGAGGAAGGAGTGGATCCAGTCTAGAGATCTGTCATGGATGCCGGCGTTGTGGAGTCTGGTGATTAGGGTGCGGTGGGAGACGGTGTCAAATGCGGCCGAGAGGTCTAGTAGGATGAGGGCTGCTGGTCAACGAGGGAACGGATATCATCTGTGGTGGCAAGGAGTGCAGTCTCTGTGATGTGGTTGCTTCTGAAGCAAGATTGGGAGGTGAGAAACTTGGAGAGTTGGGCATTGATGTCCTTCTCTATAATCTTGTCTTGGAAGGAAAGGAGAGAGATCTGTCTGAAGTTCTTGAGGTCTGTTGGGTCTGAGGATGGCTTCTTCAGCAGAGGGTTGATCTCCGCATGTTTCCAGTAGACGGGAAAGGTGGTGGTTTTGAAGGAGCAGTTGATGGTGATGCGGAGCTGGTGGGCGATACCAGCGGTTGCTCTGTGGAAGATGTGCTTGTGAGAAGGTGGCCTGAAATATGCTGTCCACTAGTTCTAGTGGGCACCTTGTATCAGTCCAAACAACTCCTTATGGTGAATGGTTAAAGACAACCTTTATTGAAAGCTCTCCTAGTGGTAGCTATGGAGAGCAGCCTTCAGGCTAAGTCTTGAAGGAATGTAAAGCAGCTTGTTTTACCAGTCTATAATCTCTTGAATGATCAAATGAAAGGACAGCCACACCAGGTATATATTCAAAATATATGCATTTAGGATAAAACACACTCCTCTAGTCTCTTTATGAGACTGGAGTTCAAAGTACTTTGTTTGCAAGTTAGCAATTATCAGTAATAGCACAAATACACGTTTGGGCCCTAGGGGCGTACCAAACCATACACCAAAAAAGTGCTATAAGAACCACGACTGGGATAGACACCAGGCCTAGAGCCTGTAGAATCGCTGGGACCCCAAGGAACCACCCAAGGTAGTGACACATGGGACCCATGGGGACTGTATGCAGTGTGATAACACAACCGCGGGTTCCCGTTATCTTCTATGAGCAATGTCGCGGTTGGAAATTTAAAGATTAGGGACACTTAGAATCAAATCAGGACCAAACCCTTTTGGACGTAAGAAGTTCTAGGGCTAGCACCCACGGGAACAATGGAGTTCTCGAGTTACCTCACCCAGGGAAGCCGGGTGCATAGGTGTCTTTTGGTGTCGGGTCGCGTCGTCGATTGCAATGGAAGCCTCCAAGGAACTGCTGCTGGCGTGAAGAGGAGAAGTGTCCAAAGAGATCCAAGCCTGGATCTAGGATGGAAGGAACCTGAAAGCAGAGGGGACAGAGTCTGGGTCACTAGCCAGTGACCAAGGGCAGGATAGACCATTGCCCACAGATGTCAGGTGTTTCAGGTGAGTTGATGGGTGTCTTGACTCTTCAGCCACGAGGTCCAGGAGGCATCGATGAAGTCCACGAGCCGGATTTGAGCTGTCCCACAAAGTCTGTCGAGTGCTGCGGTGTCGGCGACCAGGATGGACCCAACAAGCCTTGGCAACGGCAAGTCACAGGAATTCAGAGAAAGGACTGCGGTGTAGACCAGCAAGGTCTGAGGGACTCACCCTGTGAGGGTAAGTCAGGGTATGTCTGGAGCAACCAAGAAAGCCCAAGTACAAGAGGAGTTGCCTTCGTGGGGACCTGCTAGCCAACAGGCTAGTGATCACGAAGGAGCCTCAAGCGGTCGATCTTGAAACTGGCCCAGGGGTCACTTGTGGAGTGGAGGACAGCAATCTTCAGTGCAGGAGGTGCTCAAGGCTGGGGCTACTTGGAGCACAAATCACAACTTTGAGGAATCCCAGGAAGATGCTGTTGCTGCAAAAGATCACGGTGTCCATGGGTCACAGTTCCACGTCACCCACGATAGCCACAGGCCTCAGCTTTGCTGTGGACTCAGGGTAGCCTTGGGGTAGTGTGAAAATCCCCCTCTGGTGATGCAAACACTTCAGCAATGCAGACTGGTCAATTGCTTCTTTTGTGCCTGCCAAGCAGGGGAGTCCCTCCTTGACCCCAAGGGAGATTTCTTTCATCTTCTAGTCGTGATAGAAAGTCGAAGGTCCAGGATAAATGTCACCGAGATTCGTCCAGGGTAATCTAAAGTCCCAGGGACTGGATTCCTATACTTATACTAAGTTTAGGGGATGGACTAACTCTAAAGCCCCACCTATAGGTGGGTTTGGAAAGAGGGGTGGTTACACCCATTTCCTTTGTCCAGTTTCGCGCCAGAGCAGGGGCAGGTAGTCCCTGCGACCGGTTTGAACTGGACTATGCACAGGGACAACAAATGTGCCCTCAGTGCAGGACTTCAAAGCACCAGAGAGTCCTCCCGCCCAGCCCCAATACAAATCTGCCTGTCTGGAGAGGTGGTTACACCTCCCTTCGACAGGAAACCTATTGTCCAGGCCTCCCCTGCCAGAGTTTCGGTCAGCAGCAGGAGGCCAGACCCGTGTCTGTGGCAGAGGCATCCATTTTGTGATGCCAGGGCTCAGGAAAGTCCTACCGGGTTTGACCAGTGTGAACATGTCTCTCCCTCTAGAAGGGTGGAATGCTACCCCCGCCGCCAGAACTGGCGGAGGGGGGTAGTGTTCCAAAGCGTTTGGCACCAAACACGACATGTTTTGATGCAGCCATTCCAAAGTTAGCATTTACCGCGAGGTTATAATGCACTTAAGAGTATATGGTATGGCTGTATCTCAGAACAATACCACATGAAAGAGGGTCCAAGGGAAATTAAAGACCCTAGTCGGATTATTTTCCCTATCCAGTAAATCACAAAACACACAAGGAATCCGGGGTCTATTAAGCTTCTAGTAAAAGAGAGGGAAAAGTATCTTAATCAGTGTGTCAACTGGAAAGTGTTTTAAAGAAAAAGAATTAGTGAAAAGAAGAATGATCCTTCGTTATCTCAGGATACCCATCAATCCTCAATGTGATCATTATCATCATTTGGGTTATCCAACCAACCTCCACTTGTCCTCTTGATCATAGAGGGATACTGGGTGAATTGTGACCTTTTCAATCAATCAATCAATCACAGAACTTGTATAGCGCACTACTTTCCCTTTAGGGTCTCAAGGCGCTGCGGCGGGGGTGGGGAGGAGGCTGCTGCTACTGCTCGAAGAGCCAGGTCTTGAGGAGCTTCCTGAAGGTGAGCAGGTCCTGGGTCTGCCGCAAGTGGGTGGGGAGGGTGTTCCAGGTCTTGGCTGCGAGAAAAGGGAAGGATCTGCCTCCGGAGGTGGTACGCTGGATTCGTGGGACGTCGGCGAGGGCGAGGCTGGCGGAGCAGAGCAGGCGGGCGGGGGTGTAGCAGTTGAGTCTGTTATTCAGGTAGGCTGGTCCGGAGTTGTGGAGTGCTTTGTGGGTGTGGGTGAGGAGCTTGAAGGTAATCCTCTTGTCGACGGGGAGCCAGTGAAGATCTCTGAGGTGGGGGGGTGATGTGGCTGCGTCGGGGGAGGTTGAGGATCAGGCGGGCCGAGCCGTTCTGGATGTGTTGTAGTCGTTGTAGGTGTTTGGTCAGGATCCCCGCGTAGAGTGCATTGCCATAGTGCAGCCGGCTGCTGACGAGGGCTTGGGTTACAGTTCTTCTGGTTTCGATCGGGATCCACTTGTAGATCCTGCGAAGCCTGCGGAAGGTGTTGTAGCAGGAGGAGGAGACGGCGCTGACTTGCTTGGCCATGGAGAGGGAGGAGTCGAGGATGACTCCTAGGTTGCGTTCGTGGTCCGTGGGTGTCGGTGCTGTTCCTAGCGTTGTTGGCCACCAGGAGTCGTCCAAGGCAGACGGGGTGGGGCCGAGGATGAGGACTTCCGTCTTGTCCGAGTTCAGCTTCAGGCGGCTGCTCCTCATCCAGTCGGCGATGGCCTTCATTCCCTCGTGGAGGTTGGTTTTGGCGGTGTGAGTACAGCAGTAGGAACCTTATCTGCTCTGTTATAGAATCACAGATCAATGTGAGTAAGTGCAGTGCAGGAAAAATGTGATTAAAAAAGGATTCGCAAGAGAAATGCAGTTTCCATCAAATGTATAGTATCACGTGCAACACTTCTTAAAAACAATAGAAATGATGTAGCAGTGTCAGGAAGCGACTGCTACCAAATGGTCAACATGTTTCAGCCGGCTGGACAAGCTGTCCTCGGCTTTCTTCAGGACCTTTCTTTGATAAAACTGTATTAGCTACTGCAGTCAATCCAACGTGGGTTGCAAAAAATGTTTTTGTTTTTGTACATGCAGCAAGAGTTTGCGATAGTTCCTCTGTATCAACATGATATATAACGTATCTGAAAAACACAAGCAGTGACACCTATCATAACAATTAGAAAAAATAAGTAATTTGATATCCAACTCATAAGTGGTTATGTGCAAGTAATACTATTGTGTATTATTGCCAATCAGTAATGCTCACCCGTAAAATACAGGGGTTAGACCTCACCTCACCAGGCACCAGCTCCAGTCAATAAGGCCCCGCTCTGATAAACAAAACAAAAAAAACAAAACAAATTAAATCATTTGTAAGGTTTACTCCATATGTCCCAATGTAAATGGAGTCAAATCTTTCACTCTCATGTATAATTTTACAGTGAGATCATTAATATGTTGAAAGTAAAACTAAACAAACTCTATCAGCATATAGCATCTTCAGGGTCAGGCTGATTAGATCTTAGCAAACTGCCCGTTATTATTGGTCCATACAGATAGGATGGATCAGATCTTATAGACTTAGCCAGTCACACATAGTAAATCTCTGAACATGGGTTAACTTTCGTTATGAATTAATACATCTATCCAGTGTAGATATTTATTAGTGATAAGTACCATTTGTTAATCTTTCTCTATATTGATGGTATTCCATATCATATTAAGCGAGGACTCCGTGATTTAATTTGTTTTGGTTTTTTTGTTTTGTTTATCAGAGCGGGGCCTCATTGACTGGAGCTAGTGCCCGGTGAGGTGAGGTCTAACCCCTGAATTTTACGGGTGAGCATTACTGATTGGCAATAATACACAATAGTATTACTTGCACATAACCACTTAAGAGTTGGATATCAAATTACTTATTTTTTCTAATTGTTATGATAGGTGTCACTGCTTGTGTTTTTCAGATACGTTATATATCACGTTGATACAGAGGAACTATTGCAAACTCTTGCTGTATGTACAAAAACAAAAAACTTTTTTGCAACCCACGTTAGATTGACTGCAGTAGCTAATACAGTTTTATCAAAGAAAGGTCCTGAAGAAAGCCGAGGACAGTTTGTCCAGCCTGCTGAAACATGTCGACCATTTGGTAGCAGTCCATTCCTGGCACTGCTACATCATTGCTATTGTTTTTAAGAAGGATTCCACGTGATACTATACATTTGATGGAAACTGCATTTCTCTTGCGAATCCTTTTTTAATCACATTTTTCCTGCACTGCACTTACTCACATTGATCTGTGATTCTATAACAGAGCAGTTAAGGTTCCTACTGCTGTCTTTCTCTCCTTTTTGTTCCCTCTGTGAATGATCTAGAAAAGGTCACAATTCACCCAGTATCCCTCTATGATCAAGAGGACCACTGGAGGTTGGTTGGATAACCCAAATGATGATAATGATCACATTGAGGATTGATGGGTATCCTGAGATAACGAAGGATCATTCTTCTTTTCACTAATTCTTTTTCTTTAAAACACTTTCCAGTTGACACCCTGATTAAGATATTGTTCCCTCTCTTTTACTAGAAGCTTAATAGACCCGGGATTACTTGTGTGTTTTGTATCTCAGAACAGCCATAAGGAAGGATTTCCGAAAGCTGCAGAGGGGCTCAGCTCATGCTTGGGCACCCTCTCACACAAAACCAAGCACCCTGCCTTCAGGATTGTCAAGGCCTGCCATAGGAGTGACTTATAGGTTTATATGTGTCTGTATATTTATGTGGATATAGGTAGCCTATACCACTGTAAGGGGTGCAAGCACACCCTTACCGAGGCTGCAGTAGCAGACCTGTGGTGCCATTTTCGAGTGCTTCCCAGGGGTGGCATAATACATGCTTCAGCCCCTGGTAGGCCTCTGAGGTACCTATGCCCTAGGTACATAGTATACCATATACTAGGGGCTTATAAGGCACTCCAGAATCCAATTAGATATGTACCTAATGTACATGCAAACCATTTTAGAGAGGAAGCAGCTAGGCTGTGGTTCTGATTAGTAGGGCCACAGCCAGACTAAGGTCGAAAAACAGTGAAACACCAGCAAAAAGTGGGGGTACCCATGTGAAGCAGATCCAACTCTCCTACACAACCCCCCCCCCCCCCCAACGCAGGGACATTAAACTAACCTTGACCAGTTGAGTCTTCATGTTCTAAGTGGAAATACCTAGAGAATCCATCTGCATTGGCATGGTTACTCCCAGGTCTATGTTCCACTGTAAAGTCCATCCCCTGTAGGAAAATGGACCACCTAAGCAATTTGGGGTTTTCACCCTTCATTTGTTTTAGCCATAAGAGGGGCTTATGGTCTGCCTGAACAAGGAAGTGAGTACCAAACAAGTATGGCCTCAACTTCTTCAGAGCCCAAACCACAGCAAAGGCCTCCCTTTCAATGGCTGACAAATGTTTCTCTCTAGGGGTCAGCCTTCTGCTTATGAAAGCTACTGGCTGATCCTGACCTTCATCATTCAACTGTGACAGTACAGCCCCTACCCCCAATGCAATGCATCTGTTTGGACAATGAACTTCTTGGAGTAGTCGGGACTCTGCAGAATGGTAGCAGTGCACATGGCCTGCTTCAGGTCCTCAAATGCCTTTTGACAGCTAGCTGCCCACTGAACCTTTTTGGGCATCCTTTTAGAAGTTAAGTCATTCAAGGGTGTCACTATTGATCCATACCCTTTGACAAATCTCCTGTAGTACCCAGTCAGGCCTAAGAAGGCTCTAACCTGAGTCTGGGTAGTTGGAGCAACCCAGTCCATTATGGACTGGATTTTGCTCTGCAACGGTTGAACCTGGTCTCCACCTACAAGGTGGCCCAGGTACACAACCTGACTCTGCCCTATCTGGCACTTAGTAGCCTTGATAGTTAGGCCTGATTTTTGCAGGGCCTCCAAAACATTCCTCAGGTGGACCAGGTGATCCTCCCAGGTGGAGCTAAAGACAGCAATATCATCTAGATATGCTGCACTAAAGTCTTCCAGGCCTGTAAGGACTTGATTCATTAACCTTTGGAAAGTGGCAGGTGCATTCTTCAAACCAAAGGGCATTACTACAAATTGATAGTGCCCACTAGGGGTAGAAAATGCTGTCTTTGGCTTTGCATCATCAGCTAGTCTGATCTGCCAGTAGGCAGCTGTCAGGTCAAATGTGCTTAGAAACTTGGCTGAGGCCAAAGTATCTATTAGCTCATCTGCCCTGGGGATGGGATGGGCATCAGTCCTAGTGGCTGCATTGAGACGCCTGTTGGCTACACAAAACCTCAACTCTCTTTCTTACCACTGGTGTCAGGTTTCTGTACCAGGACTACTGGACTAGCCCAAGGGCTAACTGAGGGTTCAATCACACCCAGATCCAACATCTTTTGGACTTCTGTCCTTATACAGTCCCTGATATGGCCAGGTTGCCTGTAGATCTTATTCGTCATAGGTAGACTGTCCCCAGTGTCCACTTCATGAGTGCACCAGGTGGTATGACTTGGAGTCAGAGAAAACATATGTCTAAACTGGCTGAGAAGGTTTCTGCAGTCAGTTTGCAGCTGGGCAGTGAGACTGCCTGCCAAGGCTACACCATCTACTGAACTATCATCAGGGTTCTGAGAATGCAGGTCAGGGAGTGGGTCACTCTCTTCCTCCTGTCCTTCATCAGTAGCCATGAGTAAGCCCATGTCTGCCCTGTCAACATATTGTTTAAGTCTGTTGACATGAAGTACCCTATGGGGACTCCTAGGGGTTCCAAGGTCTACCAAGTAGGTAACCTCACCTTTTTGTTCAACAATTGTATGGGGGCCACTCCATTTGTCCTGGAGGGCTGCTGGGCCCACAGGCTCCAACACCCACACTTTCTGTCCTGGCTGGTAAACAGTCAGTACAGCCTTTTGGTCATGCCAGGCTTTTTGCAGTTCCTGGCTAGCCTCAAGGTTTTTGTTTATCTTTTTCATGTACTCAGCCATCCTGGAGCGGAGACCAAGTACATAGTCCACTATGTCTTGCTTTGGGGGCTTGAGAGGTAATTCCCATCCTTCCTTCACCAAACACAATGGAACTCTGACAGGGTGACCAAACAAAAGTTCAAATGGGTTGTAGCCAACCCCCTTTTGAGGCACCTTCCTGTATACAAATAAAAGGTAGGGCAAAGAGCAGGTCCCATTTTCGCCTAAGCTTCTCTGGGAGTCCTTTGATCATGCCCTTTAAGGTTTTGTTGAATCTCTCAACTAAACCATTGCAGTGTGGGTGATAGGGTGTGGTGAACTTGTAGTTCACTCACACTCCTGCCACATAGCAGTCAAGTACCTAGACATGAAGTTTGCATCCCTGTCAGATACTACCTCCTTAGGAAAGCCTACTCTTGAGAACACACTCAAGAGAGCTCTTGCCACTACAGGTGCTGTAGTGGTCCTTAGGGGAATTGCTTCTGGATACCTGGCGGCATGATCCACTACCACCAGTATAAATCTGTGCCCATATGCTGTTTGGGGATCCATGGGACCAACAATGTCAATCCCTACCCTTTCAAAGGGCACCCCCACCACAGGTAGTGGTATCAGGGGCGCCTTTGTAGTGCCACCTGCTTTGCCACTGGCTTGGCAGGTTACACAGGAGCGACACAACTCCTTTGTGTCTTCAGACATGTGGGGCCAGTGAAAGTGAGGAACAATTCTGTCCCAAGTCTTGTTCTGGCCCAGGTGTCCTGCTAGGGGAATATCATGGGCTAGTGTCAATAGGAAACCCCTAAACTTCAGAGGTATAACCAACATCCTGGATCCACCAGGCTTGGGGTCTCTACTCTCTGAGTATAGGAGCCCATCATCCCAATAAACTTTATGGGTGCCACTAGTATTCCCAGCAGCCTCATCAGCAGCTTGTTGTCTGAGGGTTTAAAGAGATGGGCAGGTTTTCTGTTCCTGGCTCAGATCAGACCTGAAAGGGCACCCTGTCCCCAAGAACTCAACCTGGTCAGGTTCAAGCTCATCTGGGACATTTCCTTCTTCAGGCTCAAGATCATCTCCCTGAGGAGACTGATCAGCATTCTGAGTCAGGTGGGAAGGCTCTGCCTTAACCCTACTGCTCCTCCTTTTGTGAGGCACCTGGTCCATTATTCCAGAATCCAGGGCCTGTCCAGTTTTTGACATTTTAGCCTGTGACCTGCTCACAGCAAAGACATGTGCAGGGATCCCTAACATTTCTGTATGTGTCCTGAGCTCCACTTCAGCCCAAGCTGAAGTCTCTAGATCATTGCCAAGCAAGCACTGTACTGGTAGGTCTGCACTTACCACAACCTTCTTAAGGCGAGTTACCCCTCCCCAGGAGAAGTTAACAACTGCCAGAGAATGCTCTGTTCTGACATTTCTAGCATTGGTCACTTGGTACATTTCACCAAGTATAATCTGCCCAGGATCCACAAGATCGTTTGTCACAGTTGTGACACTTGCTCCTGTGTCCCTGAATGCCCAAGCTTCTACTCCATTTATCAATGGCTGCTGTCTGTATTTGCCCAAGTTACTGGGACTCACAAAGGGGGACATATCCATGCCCCCATCACTGACAAGCACAGCCTGAGTTGGTACTCTGACTAGGCCAGAGTCCATCTCAGAACCCAGGGTCAACCCTACTGCACCCTTATTCTGTGTTTTCCCATCACCAATTGTAACTGCACTAGGGGGAGCAGGTGCCTTAGGGGCATTGGTGGTGGCTGGAGTATTTTCTTTGGCCATGATGCAGTCACTGGTCCAATGAGTTTTCTGTTTACATATTTTGAACCAAGGTTTATTTTGGCCTTTCCCTTTTTTAGCCTGTGAATCCCCACCTCAAGAAGATTTTTGGGGCCCTTGAGAAGACTTCTGGTCTGTACCCTTGTCCCCTTCCATGTGAGAGTTTTTGGAATCTTGCTTCTTTGGGTCACCACCTTCGTTCTGTACCTTCTGCCTCAACCTGGTTCTGACCCATTTGTCTGCCTTCTTTCCCAATTAGTGGGGAGAGGTCAGATCAGAGTCTATCAGGTACTGGTGCAACAGCTGATTTTGACAGTTATTAAGAATCTGCTGCCTCATTATCAGATTGTACAATCCTTTGAAGTCACACACTTTACTGCCCAATAACCAACCTTCCAGAGCCTTAGCAGCACAGTCAACAAAGTCAACCTAGTCTTGATATTGTGCTTTTTGGGTGTCTCTGAACTTTAACCTGTATTGTTCAGTGGTTAGGCCAAACCCATCTATAAGTGCACTTTTCAAGACTTTGTAATCACTAGGCCTGGGCCAAAATTCCATTCCGCTCGCGCAAATTGCGATAATTTGGCATTTTCGTGTTCTGCGGAAAGCGCGAAAATGTAAAAATTTCCACAATCCGCATCTTACCGGTAATATTTTTCTTGCTCGCGCTGTAAACAAATATATTCTCGCGTACGCGCGATCGCCTTACCTCAATCCCCGCGACAAGTTTTCCCAACCCGGTCGCGTTCTCCACGAGATGTTGGATTGTTGGTAGCCATTTTGCGCTGTCTCGCGACAGTTCGCGCCCGCATTAACGTCATTTGTCATGCGATAACGTCATTTGTCGCGCGATCACGTCTTTCTTCTCGCGATCATGCACCGCGAGAGTATGAGAAGATTGAGATCTCAAACACGTCATTCTCCACCGCGCGCGAGAGTGTGAGGACGCGGGCACCTCTAATCAAACGCGAAAAGAAGAAAGAGACCCCAAACATGTCATATCCAACGCGACAGGGAGCGAGAGAACGCGATCAAGTCGTTTTGGACACGCCATTGACATCCGGCGGAAGTATTGTGAAGCTCGAGAACTCGAACATGTAAAATTTTCAATTTGGAGAAGAATATCAGCTCTAGCAGCATGAAACCTTCTGCAAATTATGATTTTGGATGAAAACAACTCCTCAGATTGACATTTGGCTGTCCTTTTTTGTGCAAGGAGTCATTTTTAAAAAGGTGGGGAGAGGGAGGAAGTGCCACAGAATCTCCAACTTCCTGTTCCTGTCCAGCAGGCTCCTCTCAGTGCTTTGTCCATATCCTGCTCATTCTGCCCTTGGATTTTGAGCTGGAAAGATCACTCTTTTTGTCTGCTGCATCATTGCAATTGGATTTGAGGATTTTTTAATTGGATATTTTACAAGTAAGTGGTTGTTGTGTCTGTTTGATTGGGGGCATTGCAGTTGTTGTAACTAGAATTTATATTTTGGTAACTATCATCATTCCTTTTTTTAAAAATGTTGTGGGTAGTAGTAGTCAGTAGTAGGCCCGAGCTAGTCATGGCCTCATGGGTGTGTGCACGATGAAGCAACTGTTCCATTGGTGTTTTTTGAATGTATTTCATTTTCAAGCATCATATAGGGCCTGGATGGCATTGGAATTAGTTGGGAAATGTGTTTTTTTGGGGTGGGCTTTCTGATGTTGTTGGGCCTGGCCATGTGGCTGGTGGCCATTTGAATCCTAGGCCTGCAAGCTTGCCTGGCCTTGTCTGCCAACAGGCCTGCTTTCATCCAGTAGGATCAGAGCAGGTAGCCACAGCTTTATTAATCAAGTGTTTTGTTTTGTGTGGTCTGTTGAATTTAGACATCATTTAGGGCATGGATGGCATTGGATTGAGTTGGGGAGTGTGTTTTTTTGGGGGTGGGCTTTCTGATGTTGTTGGGCCTGGCCATGTGGCTGGTGGCCATTTTGAAGCCTAGGCCTGCAAGCTTGCCTGGCCTTGTCTGCCAATAGGCCTGCTTTCATCCAGTAGGATCAGAGCAGGTAGCCACAGCTTTATTAATTAAGTGTTTTCCGTGTGGTCTGTTGAATTTAGACATCATTTAGGGCATGGATGGCATTGGATTGAGTTGGGGAAGTGTGTTTTTTTGGGGTGGGCTTTCTGATGTTGTTGGGCCTGGCCATGTGGCTGGTGGCCATTTTGAAGCCTAGGCCTGCAAGCTTGCCTGGCCTTGTCTGCCAACAGGCCTGCTTTCAACCAGTAGGATCAGAGCAGGTAGCCACAGCTTTACTAATCAAGTGTTTTGTTTTCTGTGTGGTCTGTTGAATTAAGATATCATTTAGGGCATGGATGGCATTGGATTGAGTTGGGGAAGTGGTTTTTTTTGGGGTGGGCTTTCTGATGTTGGTTGGTTGTCTTAAAGACATGCTTTTGTTGTGTGTGTCTGGGGTGTGTTGGTGTGCAATGCATGCACCCTGCAGACCTTTTTGGGGCCTGTGAATGTTCGTATTTGCATTTTGTTGCATTAAAAAGGCAGAGCAGTGTGCTTTAGCATGCATCCTTTACCTGGCATTTATAGTCCTTTTGTCAGCTTCTGGTGTTTCCCAGGCCCCCTGCGTGTTTGTGATTTGTGAGTGTCCATGTGGCTGGTGGCCTTTTGTGTTGGGAGTTATTAGTGTCCTGCTTTTGCCATATAGGCCTGCATGGTTTTCCTATTGGCTTACTGCTTCCATCCATCCACCCCCTTTGCCCGCAGCAGCTCCATGGATGCTGAGATGCTCAAATAATTTAATGGTAAATAGGGTCCACCCCACTTCCATTACATTTTTATTATCTTTCCTATCCTTCCTGAGAGTGTAGTGTGTGACTGTACACAGTACTATAACATAGCCCTGGTTGAAAATAAGTCATAAATGGCTAGACTATATCTTTTGTTTGCACTAGTACAGTAGTAAGTAACTGAACCACAACAACAAATGCAACATTTCACTGATGTTCTTCTCCTGACTTAGTTTCTTTTAGGTGCACAAAAAGCCAGAGGAGGAGGTGTCATCAGCATCACCCGGCTACCCGTTGTACTGCCAGCCAGACAGAAGTCCTGCTGCGTATCACGTCCACGTGTGACCAGAACTTGTTTTGCATCTGCATCCTGCCTGACATCTGAAGAAGATGGCCCCAAAGAAAGGTACCAGGTACAGTACCAAGAAAGTTGCCGGTGAGAAGAAGGAACAGAAAATGGAAGTGCCATTAACCACGACTGGTGGTGTGCCGGCCAATGTTTTTATGTGGGCACCAAAAAAGTTACGCCTGCAGCAGCGTTGTCCCAAGCTGGGAGCAGCACCTCAGCACCAGCGGTCCAACCCCACCAACCTAGGCCCAAGGGCTTTAGTGTCGCAGAGGTAGCCAGTCTACTAACGAGCAGCGATGTTGAAATGTCATTATCGCAAAGTAGTACACAATCAACGCAGGCGCAAACCCAGCAGATAAGTGTGCAGCCGCAACAAGAACAGCAGCAGACTCAACAAGAACAGCAGAAGCCACAACAAGAACTGCAGCAGCCGCAACAAGAACAGCAGCAGCCGCAACAAGAACAGCAGCGGTCGTAACAAGAACAGCCGCAGCCGCAACAAGAACAGCAGCAGCCGAAACAACAGCCCACCATAGTGGTTGTTGACGTAGGGGCATTTCAGGAAATCGAGCTTCCTGCAGACAAAATGGAGTAAAGTCAAACCACTGTTTCAGAAGATCTATTGTCTTCCAGACCACCAGCAAGGAAAAGGAGGCTTAGTCCATCATCTTCTTCTTCAAGCCCCGCTTCTGATGATCGTGATGCCACTTGGCATCCACCAGCTCAGTCTGAGAGTGATGCACGCCACAAGACAATGCTTCTGAAAAGGAGGGTCCCAGAAAAACTTAGAGTTATCGAGGTAGATGTAGAAGAGGGGGGTGATGTTGAGGAAGACCAGCCAGTCATCATGCACATCACTCCCGCCCCAAAGGAATTGGAGACCAACATTCTCACCCTATCCAGAAAGGCTGCTAATGAGCGGGATGTAGCACGGATATCACCAACACAGGTTACACCACCACTACCTCCAGCTGCCATATTTTCCAAGGGCAGGGACCTACATCCAGCTCAACCATCTCATTAGGTAGTGGTAGTAAAAGTCACAGTGTAGCTGGACAGGGTCACATTCCAAGCACACCCACCAGTTCATCTGGTATTGAAAGTGGCACATCCAGCAGTGCCAGAAAGTTCTCCTCCCCAGTTTGGGACTTCTTTTCTGTTAGCACCAAGGAGGAGAACGTTGCTATATGCTCAATTTGTCGACAAGGTGTTCGGCGGGGTAAGCTTGGTACAAACTATGGTACCGGGGGCCAAGCAAGTCATCTCAGAATACACCACACTATAGTGTGGGAGAATCACCTACTTCAGTTAAACGAAAGTAGAAAAACTCAACCCATTGAAGTTGGTCAGGAAGAATCAGGGAGCGATATTATTGCGGTGGAAGGTGAAGAAGAGGGAGGCATTTCTAGCCCTGTCCCCAGTAGTGCAGTGGTACCGCCCACATCCTCCTCAGTAACATCTGAGTGGCACCGCAGTAAGAGCCATACTCAGAGTCAGGCTGAGACACCAAGGCGACCGAGTACCGCAATGAGACAAACTGTGTCGTTGAGCCTAAGTGGGTTAAGGAAAACAACAGCACCACAAAGGAAAGTATTCCAGCCTACCATTGAGAGCATGCTTAGGTTGGAGGGGCAGTTAAAACGCAACCACCCAACGGCACGGTTGTACAATGCGAAACTGGCTAAAATGATAGCGCTGGACCTTCTTCCTTTTTCATTTGTGGAAGGGGTGTTTTTTTTTTAATTTGTGTCAGCCATCTGCCCTAAATGGAAGGTTACCAGCCGGTCCTATCTCGCAAGAATTGCTGTTCCGGCACTACATCATGATGTGCTGGAATTGGTAGGACAAGCTTTGCAGCAGAGTGCTGTTCACAATATCCACCTGACAACAGACATGTGGACCAGTTGCCAAGCCACAGATTACCTGTGCATCACTGCACACTGGGTCTCTTTTGTGGGGGTTAGAGATAATCTATCTGCATGAGGTGCTGTTGACACAGCTGCAATTTTTAAAGGTACTCGGAAACATGCAACTGTAACCATGTTCGCCATGGAGAAATCTCATACGGCTGTAAACATTTTGCAAGAGTTTCGCAGCAAGGTTTTTGAATAGCTGCGCCCAAGAGGGCATAGTATTGGTTTTGTTGCCACAGACAACGGCAGTAATGTACTTAAGGCCATGGATCTTGGTTCCTATTTCAGGGTTCTGTGTTTGGCGCACTGCATAAATATTATAGATCAAGACTTTCTGAAAAAAGAACCCATAGTCAGCAACTTACTGGCCATCTGCCGAAGAATATGCACTCATTTCAGCCATTCTTTTAAAGCTCGGAAGCAGCTGAGAATCATCCAACGTGAAAATAGGATGCCAGTCAAGGCACTCATCCAGGCGGTGGCAACACATTGGAACTCAACGTATTACATGCTTGATCGTCTGTATGAGCAGTACAGGTCACTCCATGAATATGTCTGGAAAAGAGGGGATGCTACTGTTAAAGGCATGAACCTTGAGATGGAGCAATGGAGCCTAATTAAATGCCTGACTGAGATGCTTCATCCTTTTGAGGACTTCACACGTGAAGTCAGCAAGGAGGACTGTACAATGGGCCAAGCTATCCCATTATTGCAAATGCTAGAGCATCAGCTGAAGAAGGTGTCTGAATCATACAAAGGTGTAGAGGACAAAAGGGAAGCCTATGACTTCTTGGAGAGCTTAGCCCGTCGCTTAGCTGAAAATACAATGATAGAAAATAAAATTTTGTCACAAGACCATTACATTTGTGCCACAATTCTGGATCCACATGCAAAATTTGGACTGAAGACATTCTTTGCTTTTTCAGAGATTGATATTGCCCGCTACAAAACTTGTATAACTGAGGCAGCCAGTAAGTTGGAAAACGAACGGCTGCTAATTAAAAGCCCGCAAGATCAGCCCACAAGAAGTACTGCAGCAGGGCATGCAGGATCAAGTACAACTTCGTCGGCTGAGGGCAGTGCGTTTGGATCACAACACTCACCATCACTATCGAAAACAGCAACAATAACTGGATTATTAGGCCCAGTAGAATCGTTAGATGATTGGTATGTACAGATAGGCATTAATAAGCACAGTGCTGATGCACAGAGAAAAGAGCCCGAAAGCTTACCAGCAGCTCCCCTGAACATTGAGCGGATGGTCCAGGCCTATCTGGACGACCCAACAGAAGTGTACATTGATCAAAACCCATTGCAGTATTGGTATAGGAAAAGGTCTGAATGGCCACTGCTCAGCAGGCTGGCGATAAGCTATCTGGCTTGCCCTGTCACAAGTGTCTCTTCTGAATGTGTTTTCAGTGCTGCTGGTTCCATTGTAACATTGAGAAGGACCAGTCTCTCGCCCAAAAACGTGGAGAGGTTAACAATGATCAAAATGAATCAGCACTTCATACCACCGAATTACACAATACATGAAGCAATGGAGGAAGATGAGGACAGCGGCTCAGGTGACGGAAGTAGTGTGTCACATGATTACCTACTACTGGCTGAACCCCCAGAGTTTGAGGACGAGCTATACTTCCCTGACAATTAGGCTTGCACTTACTGTCTTCCTCCCTTTTTTCCCTCTTTATTTATGTGTCTGTTGTTCCGGTTACAAACTTGTGAATCACAACAAATCCATTACCACCGTCTTCTACTCTTCTTATTTAATATACAAGTTTCAGGTGTCTGCAATTTGACAGTACAGTCCTCCGAATCCAGCTCCTCTGCTCCATCATACTGAATCTCCCGCCCAAATCCATTGCCCTCAAGAATGATGATTGGATGATGGGAAATAGAAGAAAAAATTAAAACTTTCCTAGTCCCGCCAAAAGAAGTGGAGCATGAATCAGATGACTACTTTAGCTATCCTCCTTTCAGAGCCGAGAGAGACTGACCATTAACTGAAAATGAGATGAACAGGTAATGATTGATGCCATGCATTGGACGCAGAGTCGCAGACTGAGTGATTTTGTTGTGTTTGTTGTGCATGAAGGTATGTCATTGTGCACTAATCATCTTTCTACAGTACACACTAAACTTAACTCAAGGTGAATTTTCCCCTTCTTGCAAATAAGAAATTTGTACTTCTCCTGCAGCTTGATACATTGCTTTTAATTCAATACAGGAAGGGGACTCAATCTGCGCACTGAGTATGATTGACAACAGCACCGTCCATGATGATGATGGCGAAATAGACGGCCCTTTAACTTAAGATGAGAAGGAACAGGTAATGACAATTAATGGCATGCATTGGACACCTGACTCTGAGCGATTTGTGGTTGTGTTTTCGTTGCTTGTTTGTTGTGCATGAAGTGTACTAGTAATCTTACTGTACACACTAAAGAGTGACTCAAGTCAATAATATTTCTACTCTTGTTGTGTAATAACAATTTTACTTCTACTGAAGGCTGATCTTCACAGTCAGTCAGTACAAGTATCGGAGATGATTGATGGAATAATATCAAGTCAGGAGGACGTTTCATGAGTGGCATAAAACTTAAACACCTAAAGGTGAACACGTCAACAACAACCACAGCAGATCCAAATGTCTGTGTAGAAGTGGAGTCGAGTGTAGCGGTGGGATGACTGCGGTGCATTGATTTACTAACTTAAACTGTAAAATGCTATGTTTGGAATGGATAATGTGCTTTGCCTTTGTCCAACTCTTTAAAAAAAAAAAAAAAAAGGACTCTAAAGTCTAAACGTAGGATGTGCTACTGCTAAGCAACGTGCCGTCAGGCCTGTCACTGTGGGTCTGCTCTCTCCTGTTATTGTTGAAGGTCAATGCTGGAAACAGACTAGAGTATAGATGATGCATACATGCCACCTCGGAAGTGTTCTTGTTGCACTACACCATAACCTGTGCATTTGTTTCAACTTTGTTTCTCAATACCCCATTTGTTTTTCCATCTACAATTACAGGCCGGGCCTTGCCCTATACTTGGGAAAACATTACAATGCACAGTTACCTTACCAATAAATCGGAAAAAAAATTCCAGCTGGGCAGTGGCGAGTGGCGACACCCAAGATTGATGGACGAGAGGACCAAGAGGAATGCCGAGATGCAAATCCAGTCCACATTTTTGACCATGATAACACAGTAACAGTATCAACTTTCATCTTCTTTTAAATAATTTGAATAATTTTTTTGTCTACAATCTTTACAACAGTGTGTTCTTGTTGTTATTATCATAATTAGGTTTGCTCTCTGTTTACGATTCTTCCCTACCAATATTGAAAATTTCTATTTGCTATCTGTAAAAGTATTAAGGCCGGAACAACAGAACAAGAAGTGTATGTAATCCGGGTCTCTCATCATCATGCATGCATTTCCGTTTTCTCCCTTAACATATGGATATGGTAGTCTTCAAAGATTGTCGTTTGTTTGTCCATGCATACTGTTTTTCAATGTCAAACCTTTCCCCAAACCCCCTTCCCATCCATTCAACAAACCGTAACCCTCTTCCCCCAGGCTGTGTGACTTATTGCCGAGGTGTGACTAAATTAAATGTACACCAATACTTAATCACACGCTTGCTGGGGCGGATGTGGCGAAAGCAACAGTACTTCAATTTAAAGGCAGAGCGATGATCTTCTTCTGCTTGCCCACCCATGAGTAGTATATTTTAGAGGTGATTTTATTTAACAAAGGAACATATACCTCAGCATTAATTGCCGGCATTGATTGGATTTGTTTGTTGTCATTCCTCATACACAGCACTAACTGTTAGGCTGTAGGCCTAGTCAAGTGACTCGACACAACTATAGTTTGTAACTCTGTCTAGTAGGCTATCCCAACCACCATTATGTTTTGTTGTAAAATATTTTAGCATATTATGGTTGCTCGGTAAGTTCTGTACTGTACATCATTCTACTACTCCTCGAACAGTCTCTCAAAGGCGATTGACTGTCTCATTTTCTTTTTTTGCAAATGCTGCTGCCCTGCCAGTGTCTACTACTACTACTATACTACCACCACCACCCCAATCATGGCATGTTAGAAAAAGGAAACCATCTTCACCATGCAGCCATTGCTGTGCCTAAGTTAAACATCAAGCAAAGGTAAGAGAAGTTTGGGGGAGGCAGAATTAATTATGGACATGTTTTCAATTAATTCAATTTCACACACCCCTTTGAGTCCAGATAAAGAATGCATAGACTAGAGGAGAGACTGAAAGTACTAGTAGGACAAGTCAATCAGTGAGGGGTGTCGCATCTATCTGTTTGTGTCTTACACAGTCAGCCAATTATTTAAATCAAACACTGGCTATGGGCGGCCGTGCACCAGCAAGGAAACAGTGTGATGTAAAACAGTAACCCCACCTACAAAACATTAACAACATAGGGTCATTCTAGCCTTTGCTTAGTTAGCCCGAGCCATGCAACAATTTTACCTTTGTGTCTTTCATTTTTGCACATGTGACGTTACCTTGCAGCTTTTTGTATAAGACACCTTTGAGCCCACATGACCTGCCTCACACTGCTACTGTCTACGCGCTGCGTACAAGCGGTCAACAAAAACATTAACAAGCCACTTTTTTATGAAGTACTGGTGTACTGTTAGTCCATATTGCTTATCCATAAATGCTACACTTTTTGGCACGGCTGAGAAATGCTTGCAAGTTGCAATATACTTACGCGCACCATTTCATTTTTCGCATTACAGACGGAAGATTCCCTTCTACGAACCAGAGCTTTGCAGAGCTTATGAATGATGCAACAACTACCAGTACTAGGTTCTTCTAAGGTGAGGGGTCCCTTTACTCAGAGATCTTCATTTATACATTTATATAAACCAAATTCCTAGGGGATGGTGGTGCTGCCTTCCACCACTGTTCAGTTATCATGATTTAATTCCCAACTGTAAGTAAGTGTAACAATGTTTATTGTTTTAATGTTATTGATTTTCCGGTTGGTGCTGCATTATATAATAGAACAACGTACAGAGCTTCTCAATTCAAAATAAACATTTTGAACTTACATAGACTTGGTGGTATTTGGTGTGGACTAACTTACACGAGTGAGCAAATTAAAGGAAGGGTGTGTATGTGCATTGCTTCCACGACTGAGGTTGGGTGTGTTATGTTCTGGGTTGTCTACTTGTTGGGTATCTTGGGGGGAGGGTCCGGAGATCTAATAGTTATGACAAGACAGTACTATAGTCGAGCAGGTGATTGTGGTGGGTTCTGAATTTCTGATTGAGGTGTGTGAGGAAGGTCCAACCTACCATCACCAACATCCTATTTTCTTGTGCAAAGGTCTGTGTATGTGCAAGATCCCTACAACAGTAGTAGTATGTCCTATAGGCTATCATATCAAAATAGTAATAAATCTGGTTGGGCATTTGTTGCTGTGAATTGTCAAAGCCTCAAGATTAACAAAGACTCAAGATCAATAAGACTAGAAGTAGTACAAGAGCCGACCCAAAGGACTGGACTCAATGGCTAGAGCTACTGGTGAATCTGAGTGGCACTGCCCAACTGGGCAAGCTTAGCTACTACAGTACAGACAGACTGATAGAAGTAGTAGTACAGAGAGTCATCATAGCAGAGGCAGGGATAACAAGATTTTTGAAGCCGTACAGATCGAAGCATCATTGTTGGTAAAAAATAGCATTGGGAAACTGAAACAATAGTTCGTGAAAAATATGGTGCAGTAAAAGTTATGGAATAAGAAATATTATAAAACAAGAAGACTTACTGGGGCCAGCAGAGGAGCCTTCGTTGGTGTCCCCCTGGTGGTGGTGTTCTCCCGCCGACTGCCCACTCCCTGTCTGCCTGCCCCTGGGTGCTGATGAACAGGAAAGATATAAGAAAGAGACAAACATTGATGGATGGTGTCAAACAAATACAATATTTTTAAAGAATGGTCAAAAAACACTTATGTAAACAACAATTGCAATAACTAAATTGACCGATCTCATCTGGTCAACAAGTAGTATCGGGGGATTCATGGATCGACTACTTAAGTTACTATTTATCAACAGTAATCCAGTCTTCCATTCTGATTCCAGAATACTAAGTTACAACCAAGCCTAAGTACGACGTACCACCCGACCTAGCCCACCTATTCCAGGCGTGCCAATTGTACATTAAGTATGCATTTCCACTTCTCTTAGTCCTCAACAATGCATATGGTCAAATGGAGGACACATAACTACATTTTTTGTATACACCAAATTTTGGGTTGATTGATTGATGCTAATGTTCTGCTACTGCTAAGCCAATTACCACCACTCATTGAACAAACTAGAAAAGGTTCTAATAAAGACTGGCATACTAGCAGCACGTCACGTAACTGAGGGGGCATCATGCATACCACTAAAAAATTACAAACTCATACAAAGTACCTAAACCTAAGTAACAATCCGCCCCTATCTCTTAGTGACAGGACAAAGTAAGGACTAGAGTCACTGTAGCATTACGTAACTTAATTTCTCTAAAATAAACTCTTACAGAATCACGCTAAGCGAGCGCAAACGCAAAGTTGCAAACAAGTAAGATTAGTAGTAGCGCAGAGGAGCACCTGTGTCATAACAATCACAGAAGACTTTTAAACGTAATTAACCTGGAATGTAAGCAGCAACATTCTAGCTGGTTGGAAGAAAAAAAAGATATTCGCAATATAACACAGAGCTGAAGAACAGACACAAAGTAGTAATAATTAAATAGTTACTCACCAAGACCCGGGACCTCCACTCCTAGCAGTTCCAGCAGGTCCTGCTCACGGTCCAGGATGTCAGACCACCGGTGCGTCAACTCCGCTTGGGTGCGCCGGACCCCAGAGCAGCGCAACACTGCCTGGCGCACCTTCCCCCACCGCTGTCGACGCTCCCGGAGGCCGTACCCGGACCCAGGCCTGCCACCTGCTGCCAGGGTTGAGGGGAGGTGGCGCTGCACAAAGAAAATGAGTGTAGCCAACGCCACCTCCCCAAATAAGGCCCGTGCCTGCACCCCTTGTGGGCGCCGCCTTCCGCAAGGAAGGCGGTTGCGACTCTGGCTGCGACGAGCCCTACCCTTTGACATGGTTCTGGGATGGGGCGGGAAAGAAAAGGTACTAAATCAAAAAGGAAGTTAAGGAAATAAATAGCAGGCAATAGAAAGAGTGAAAAAGTAGCTAAAAAACAAAAAAAAAGTAGACAAAAACAAAAAATATAGAAGCAGGAAAATAGTTAGAGAAATAATTAATAAAAAGATGAAAAAAGTGGCTTCAAACAAAGGATTGAAAAGATGCAGGGAGGATTCAAAATCAGGCCTCAGAACCATGCAATAGAGTCAAAAACAAGATGGCCGCGCCCATTGCGACCACGCGCGCAAGTTCGAGCGATATTTTCTCCCCGAGCAAGCAAAAAGCAACGTGATCAAGTAAAAGCGTTCGCGAACAGGAAATATCTACCGCGAACGGGCGCGAGCATGCATTGCGTGACCCGGAACAAGAAGTAAGCATCGCGGGATGGCGGGACAAGTCAAAACAAGTTGGCCGCGCCCGTGTGCAACCGCATGGGTAAGTTGGCGAGCCGCGATCACGCAAAAAATACCACGAACAGGCGGGAAAAAAACTTCTGCGTCTTCGCGATATTTCCGGCGTGTTTGCGAAGATTTTCAACATTCTCGCGATAGTTTGCGAAAGCGAATTTCCCAGCCCACCCCTAGTAATCATCAGCATCCTCTTCTCTTACAGTGAGGAGCTTATCTCAACCTTTGTCTGCAAAGGAGAGCCATAAGATTGCTGCCCACTGACCTTGAGGGACCTTCTGTACTTTACAGGCCCTCTCCAAGTTATCCATTTGTGGATGTCATCCCACTCTGGTAGGGATGGACAATCTTACTTAGGTTTCTATGGTCATAAGACCTCTCCCTATCTCTAGGGAAATTGCTGCCACCAAGGGACTCCATCCCTCCTTTTTACTAGCTCTGTAGAGCTCTAGGGCTTCCCTATCTAAGGCCATCTGCTGCTTTCTGAGGTTGAACTTGTCTTGCTCATACTACAGCAGTCTCTCTCTCCTCTCCTGGGAGGTTTCCCTCCCTCTGTGAGAAGAGACAGAGGTCACTATAGAGGAGTTAGACTGGACAGATACCCTTGACAGAGATCTATCCCTTCTAGCCCTGTTGTCAGGTCTACCTGGAGGAATAAAGGAAGGAACATTATTGTCATCCTCCTCATCCTCATCCAGGAGATCTGGGTTCACCAGAGTCTGGTCATTGTCACCAGTCTGGTCAGCATCAGAGGTAGGGTCAGGGGAGTTTCCACCCCTAGGCCCACCCTCAGGTGCTGCCCCACTCACACTGTCTACCCCATCAGGCCCACTAGGCCCTGTGAAATCATCCAGCTTAAGTATCTTTATGAGATGCTGGGTGGATGGACTTTTGCCTGTCTTCATCTTCCGAATGGAACATAAGGCCCTAAGCTGAGCAAAGGAGAGATCCTCATTTTTATAGGGAAGGAACTCACTGGTTCCTGGTAGGGAACCACTGATTCCTGGCTGGTTAGACATTACTAAGGTGGTGAGGTGTATTGCACTACCTACACTAGTGTGGCCTACTAAACTCTCTTGAGTTGTAGAAAGGGTGTGCTATCCCTTAACACACGACTCTAAGTTCAGTAGAACTTACTGTATACTAAACTTGATATTATAAGTACCTTAGGTACCTTTAGTGGTTTTCAGTTGATCAATTCAATTGAGATTATCTGGTAAAACAATAGCAAGCTGGAATCCCACACGCTGCACACCAATGTGAGAAGTTGACCTGATAGATGCTGTCCACTGGTTATAGTGGGCACCCTGTATCAGTCCAAACAACTCCTTATGGTGAATAGGTCAAAGACAACCTTTATTGAAAGCTATCCTATGGGCAATGTCGCAGTTGGAAATTTAAAGATTAGGGACACTTAGAATCGAATCAGGACCAAACCCTTTTGGACTTAAGAAGTTCTAGGGCTAGCATCCATGGGAGCACTGGAGTATTCGAGTTACCTCACCCAGGGAAGCCAGGTGCATAGGTGTCTTTTGGTATTGCGTTGTGCAGTCGATTGCAATGGAAGCCTGCAAAGAACTGCTGCTGCCGTGAAGAGAAGTGTCCGAAGAGATCCAAGCCTGGATCTAGGATGGAAGGAACCTGAAAGCAGAGGGGACAGAGTCTGGGTCACTAGCCAGTGACCAAGGGCAGGATGGACCAATGCCCACAGATGTTGTGTGTTTCAGGTGAGTTGATGGGTGTCTTGACTCTTCAGCCAAGAGGTCCAGGACGCATCGACGAAGTCCATGAGCCGGATTTGAGCTGTCCCATGAAGTCGAGTGCTGCGGTGTCGGCGACCAGGATGGACCCAACAAGCCTTGGCAATGGCAAGTCACAGGAATTCATCGAAAGGACTGCAGTGCACACCAGCAAGGTCTGAGGGACTCACCCAGCAAGGGTAAGTCAGGGCATGTCTGGAGCAACCAGAAAAGCCCAAGTAGAAGAGGAGCTGCCTTCATGGGGACCTGCTAGCCAACGGGCTAGTGATCGCAAAGGAGCCTCAAGTGGTCTTACTTGAAACTGGCCCACGGGTCACTCGTGGAGTGGAGGCCAGCAATCTTCGGTGCAGGAGGTGCTGAAGGCTGGGGCTACTCGGAGCCCAAAGCACAACTTCGAGGAATCCCAGGAAGATGCTGTTGCTGCAAAAGATCACAGTGTCCAGAGGTCACGGTTCCGCATCATCCACAATAGCCACGGGCCTCAGCTTTGCTGTGGTCTCAGGGTAGCCTTGGGGAAGTCTGGAAATCCACCTTTGGTGATGCAAAGACTATTGCGTCCGGCGGGAGCTTCAGCAATGCAGACCGGTCAATTGCTTCTTTGGTGCCTGCCAAGCAGGGGAGTCAATCCTTGAACCCAAGGGAGATTTCTTCTGTCTTCTAGTCGTGATAGAAAGTCGAAGGTCCAGGATATATGTTGCAGAGTTTTGTCCAGGGTAATCTAAAGTCCCAGGGACTAGATTCCTATACTTATACTAAGTTTAGGGGATGGACTAACTCTAAGGCCCCACCAATGGGTGGGTTTGGAAAGAGGGGTGGTTACACCCATTTCCTTTGTCCAGTTTCACACCAGAGCAGGGGCAGGTAGCCCCTGCAACCAGTCTGAACTGGACTATGCACAGGGACACCAAATGTGACCCCAGTGCAGGACTTCAAAGCACCAAAGAGTGCTCCCGCCCAGCCCCAATACACATCTGCCTATCTGGGTAGGTGGTTACACCTCCCTTCGACAGGAAACCTAATGTCCAGGCCTCCCCTGCTGGAGTTTCGGTCAGCAGCAGGAGGCCAGAACCGTGTCTGTGGCAGAGGCATCCATTTTGTGATGCCAGGGCTCATGAAAGTCCTAACGGGTTTGACCAGTGTGAACATGTCTCTCCCTATAGAAGGGTGGAATGCTACCCTCGCCACCAGAACTGGCAGGGGGGTAGTATTCCAAAGCGTTTGACACCAAACACAACATGTTTTGATGCAGTCATTCCAAAGTCAGCATTTACCGTGAGATTATAATGCATTTAAGAGTATATGGTATGGCTGTATCTCAGAACAGCCATAAGGAAGGATTTCCAAAAGCTGCAGAGGGGCTCAGCTCATGCTTGGGCACCCTCTCACACAAAACCAAGCACTCTGCCTTCAGGATTGTCAAGGCCTGCAATAGGAGTGACTTATAGGTTTATATGTGTCTGTATATATATGTGGATATAGGTAGCCTATACCACTGTAAGGGGTGCAAGCACACCCTTACCGAGGCTGCAGTAGCAGACCTGTGGTGCCATTTTCGAGTGCTTCCCAGGGGTGGCATAATACATGCTTCAGCCCCTGGTAGGCCTCTGAGGTACCTATGCCCAAGATACATAGTATACCATATACTAGGGGCTTATAAGGCACTCCAGAATCCAATTAGATATGTACCTAATGTACATGCAAACCATTTTAGAGAAGAAGCAGCTAGGCTGTGGTCCTGATTAGCAGGGCCACAGCCAGACCAAGGTCGAAAAACAGTGAAACACCAGCAAAATGTGGGGGTACCCATGTGAATCAGATCCTACTCTCCTACAGTGGTACATGCATGGGTCCGTCAGGGCCCCTGAGTGAAGGCTCTTCATGGTCTTGAGTGTGTCCTCTGTGGTTAGTGGATCCCAGCAGAGCAGGGTCTGTTGAGGATCGGCTTGTTTGTCAGAGTTGATGGCGGGTGTGGCAGCCGGGCTAGGGTGTCGAAGCTGTTATAGATGTTCCTGATCTTGTGGTGGAAGAAGGTGCTGAGTTTGTTGCAGAGGACTTGGGAAGGAGGATGTCATAGGTCTCGCTATTGGGCCTGGCAAACTCCTTGATGGCAGTGAAGAGTTCTTTGCTGTTGCGTTCGTTAGCGTTGATTCTGTCTTGGATGGTCATTTTCTTAGTGGCTTTAAGGAGGAGGTGGTGTGTGTTGACAGCAGACTTGAAGGTTGCATGAGTTATCATAGTTTTGTTGCTCCTCCATTTCTTCTCAAGGTGTCTGCAGGTACATCTCGACTAATGGAGGGTGGGGGTGAACCAGCTGGCCACCTTGGATCATTGTTTGCCTGCTCTTCTCTTGAGGGGTGCCAGGGTGTCGGTGCAGTTGGATATCCATTGGTGGATGTTGGGTGCTGTGGTGTTGGCATCCGAGGGCATTGGCGGAGTGGTTGTGCTGACGGAGTTGACGAGGAGTTTTTCAGTGACCTTGATTCAGCTGCAGCTGGTGGGGGTGGTGTGCAGTGGGCACGTCGAAGGCGAGGTGCATAGTGATAGTTAGTCCAGTAGAGTTTGGTGGTGTAGCTATAGCTGATGTATCCGCTGGCGGAGTGGACGGGGTCGAGTGTGTGTCCGGCTGAGTGGGTTGGTGCAGTGACTAGCTTCTTGAGTCCGATGTTTGTGAGGTTTTCCAGAAGGGAGGCGGTGTTCTGGTCGCTGGGGTTGTCCAGGTGGAAATTGAGATCTTCGAGTAGGATGTAGTCAGTGGATATAAGAGCCGGGGGTGCGATGAGGTCTACGATAGAGTTGGTGAAGGGGGTCGGGAGCCAGGGGGCCTGTAGACGAGGGTGTTGCGGAGGGTGGTGTTGGAGTTTGTCAGGATCTGGAAGTGGAGGTGTTCCATATTTGTTATTGGGTTGTTAGAGTGCCTGGTTAGTCAGAGCAGGCTTTTATGGACAATGGCTATGCCACCTCCTGGGCATTTGGGGCAGCCCTTGCAGGTGATCTTGTAGCTGTCTCCAATGGCGATGTTTGGTCCTCAGCACAGGTTGGTCCAGGTTTCCATGAGGACAGCAATGTCAGTAGTGGTGTGTGTGTGGAGGGGTAGCACATTCAGGAGGATGTAGTTGAGGCAGATGGATGCATCGTCGGTCTGCTGGGTGACTAGGGGGGCTGATGAAATGGTGTGTCTGAATGTGCGGTTGCAGTTCCAGCAGGGTCTTCTTCGGTAATGCTAGGTGGCAGGCGGTATGTCGTCCTAGGTTGAGGCGATGAATTTCCTGGCTTCGTAGCAGTGGGGGGACTGAGAGGCCGGGTCCCTGGCATTGGGCGTGGTCTAGACATGGATGGGCACAGACAGGCTTGCCTTTGACACTCCTTCGGCACGCCAGCGGTGCACCCACGTAGTGGCTACCATTAAGTAGTGCTGCGGGGAGGCAGGAAACACGGGAGCCAACTGACAGAGATTCAAGATGGACTCAAAAAATGGTGCTGCTAAGAAAGTGGCCAGTGAGGAGGAGAAGAAGCAGATTGCCACCACTGGTGTGGTGTCTTCCACCTTTTTCAGGAAACATGGTGTGCTTGCAACACCTTCCTCTGAGGAGCAAGGAGGGAGCAGTACTCCCACATCAATGGCGCCACTCCAACCTAAGCCCAAGGTGACATCTCTCAGTGAGGCAGCTACTTAAATAATGGCAAATATCAGTGAGTCTGAATAGAATTTATCTCAGCTGCAAACTAGTACCCAATTGTCGCAGGAAACTGAGCAAAGTGAACAACAGGAGGAGCCAACAATAGTAGATCTTCCTGAAGTAGGTGCAGAACAGGAGGTTGAGCTTACTGCGGAGCATGATCTTCTTCTTGAACATTTGACTTCCAGATCTCCAGCAAGAAAAAGGCAGGGTACTCCACCAACTTCTCCAAGCCCTTCTTCTGATGATCTGGACATTGATTGGACCTGGCGGAGTCCGAGATATGCCAGGAGGGACAAGGGAAAAGGAAAGTCCCTGAAAGCCTTACTATTATGGAAGGGTATGAGGAGGACGAGCCAGTCATTGTAATGGAGGCTGGCTCGGAGGACACCAGCATTACCCCTCCTATTCAAATTGCACCGAAGGATGTTGCACTGGTACATCCACCACCACTGCCAGCTTCTATATTTGAAAGGCCCCCTGTTAGAAATGGGGATCTCTAGTTGGCAGAGGTAGGTACCTTTGTCCAAATGGGGACCCTTGCTTCTAGTCTGGGTAAGGGGGATACACTACTAAAATAACCCCTGCTCACCCTCTTGGTAGCTTGGCACAAACAGACAGGCTTATCCCAGAGGCAGTGTGTGAAGCATTTGTGAACACATACAGTAATACAGTAAAAACACTACAAATGGACACGACACCAGATAGAAAAATAAGTAATCTTTATCTAAACCAAAACAAGACCAAACAACAAAAAATCCACAATACAGTGATAAAAATATGACTTCCAGGTGGCAGAAATTGTTCAGTTCAAGCAAATTGCAGGTACAACACTTTTCTCACAAAGTACCTGGGATGCTTCAAGCAAAGAAACAAAATGGGCCACAGGGAAGGTGATACGTCGGTTCCTTACACTCGGGGAAGGTAATGCGGCGGTTCCTTGCTCTGGGGGAGGTGATGCGTCGGTTCCTTACTGGTGCACTCGATGTGGCGTAAGTCGATTTCTCGAGCCGCGGCAGGTGCTGCAACAGTTTCTTCAGCGATGTGTGGGGAACAGGAGCGGATGAATCTCGCTTCTTCAAAGTTGCGTTGATTTTCCAGCTCCCTGCGAAAAACAGTTCTCTAGGGGCCCAAAACAACAGCAGGCACCTCTTTGTATGTCAGAACTCCCAGCAAGGCAGTTCAGGGGAGCTGGAAGTGAAGTCTTTGTCTCCCTGAGACTTCAGAACAGGAGACAAGCTCAGTTTCAAACCCATGGAGATCTTTTCCTCAAGCAGGTGACAAAGCAAACAGCAACGTCCTTTTCTCTTTGTCTTAGCAGCAAGTAGCCACTGCAGGCCAACCCCAGACAGCAAACAGCACAGGGGTAGTATTCCTCCTCAGCTTCTCCGGCTCTTCCCCTTGTCAATGGTTCCTTTTGATTTCCCAAAAGTGATCTAAAAGTCTGGGTCCCTCTTTTTATACACAAACATCCTTTGTTCTCTGAAGGCAGAGACTGTCTGTACCCAGCCAAAACCAGTTATGTCCTCAGTAGTGCAGCTTCCGGGCAGGAGGTGGAGACATCATTGTGGAAGGCAGACCAGGCCCATTCAGCTGAAAGGAAATCTCCTCCCCCCTACTCTAAATGCAGCCCAGGTCTATTCAGCCCAACCCTGACCCATCAGGGTCTCTGGAGCCACTGCTCCTCCCCAGCCCCTGTCAGTCAAATCCAGACATGCAATACACAAACCTAGCAGAGGCACACTGGATTGTTAAGCAAGAAAATACCTACTTTCTAAAGGTAGTATTTTCAAACACAGAATGTAAAAATCACCCTCACTAAAATATGCATTTTAATATTCTGAGTTCAGGCATACCAAACATTATTTTACTAACGTTTCCCCAGGGGTAGTTATGTTTATAAGGTGTTATAAGGAAACTCCCCATTCAGTCTTATGGGAACAGCCAGCCTTGCAATAGTGAAAAACTAAATTGGCAGTAATTCACTATCAGGACATGCCACACACATCAGACCATGTCCTCCCTTTCACATACACTGCACCCTGCCCACAGTGGTATCTTGGGCATACGCTAGGGGTGACTCACATAAGAAAAGGGAATCTCTTTGATGTCAGTATGGCCTGGCAAGTGGGTGCACTTGCCAAGTCAACATAACAGTACCAGACTGCACACAGGCTCTGCAATGGCAGGGCAGAGTTACATTTATAGGCTGCTTGAGTGGGTGGCACAATCAGTGCTGCAGGCCCACTAGCAGCATTTGATTTACAGGCCCTGGGCACACACAGTGCACTATACTAGGGGCTGACTAGTAACTCAAATCAGCCAATCATGGAAACAGCAATCTATAACAACAGTTTATAAAGGGAGCACTTGCACTTTGGCACTGAACAGCAGTGGCAAAGTGCCCAAAGCATCTAGACCAGTAAAACGGTGTCCAACACACAGCAAAAACACAGGCGGGAAAAGCTAAAGCAAAAAATGCAGGAAAGACCCACGCCAATTGTGCCAGGTCTAACACCCCTCTGGGACCTGCATCCACTACTACGTCAGCCGAAGTCTGCACTACAGAGAGGAAATTGTTGACACACCCACCTACCTCCAGTTTTTCAGGCATTGACAGTGACACCAGTTGCCCACTGAAAAAGTTCTCCTCCTCAGTTTTGGACGTCTTTTCATTTAGCAGAAAGAGGATAACATTGCAATAAGCCCCATTGGCCAAGCAAGTGATTATCGAGGTAAGACTGGTTCACACAATGGAACTGGAGGCAAAACTACCCATGTGAAAAATCATCATGCCACCCGGTGGGAGTTACACCTTAAAAACATTGCTGTAGGTGGTGGTGATGAGAGAGGGGAACAGTTCCAATCATGTTGGGAGGTGAAGTTGATGAGGAAGAAGAGGGTGACAGCTTCAGGCAAAGCAGCCCTATCCCCAGCAGTATGCCTGTATCAGCCACCTCAACTACCTTAAAATGGCACAAGAGTCAGCTGGAGACACCACAGCATACAGTGACTGCCCCAAGACGTATTTCGAGTCTTCCATCTCTTAGCACTCTCCGGAAGTCACCTGCATCAGTGGTCCCACAAAAAAAAAAAATCCAGGCTACTATTACGGTCATGTGTAGGCAGAAGGGGCCCTACAAATTCAACCACTCAATGGCAAGTTTGTACAACAGGAAGCTGGCTAAAATGTTTGCTCTAGAACTCCTTCCTTTTTCTTTTGTGGAGGGAGTGGGATTTTAGGAATTTGTGGTGCCCATCTGCTTGAAATGAAAGGTTCCCAGCTGGAATTATTTCACCAGAGTTGCTGTTCAAGTGCTCCATCACGATGTTCCTCAATAGGTTGGAAAAGCTTTGCAGTAGAGTGCTGTTCACACTATCCACCTGGTGGCAGACATATGTACCCTTTGCTGAGCAACTGATTACACGTGTATCACTGCACACTGGATGTCTTTTGTGGGGGTTCAGCAACATCTATATACAGGTCTCAGCACTGACAAAACCTTTAAGGGTGTTCAGCGGAATGCAACAGTAGCTGTATTCCCATACAGCTGCAAACATCTTGGAAGACTTTAACAGCAAGGTGTCTGAATGGCTGTGACTCAGAGGACTCGAAACTGGATTTGTTGCCATGGGCAATTGCAGTAACATAGTTAAGGCCATGGCAGATGGTGGCTATTTTAGCATCCTGTGTGTGGTGTATTGCAAATTGTGCAGGACTTTTTTAACAAAGAAGACATAGTTAGCAACATACTGACCACCTAGAGAAAACCCTGCTCTCATTTCAGCCATTCTTTTAAAACTCTAAAACAGTTGAGGATCACTCAGCCTGCTAATAGAATACCAGTATAAGCCCTCATAAGGAGATTCCAACATGTTGGAGCTCAACCTATTACATCTTGTGATGTCTATTTGAGCAGTACAAGCCGATCAATGACAATGTCATTCAAAGAAAAGGGAATGTAACTGGGAAAAGCATGACTGTGGAGGTGGACAAATGGGGCCTAGTTAAATTCTTGGCGCAGATGCTACTTCCTTTTAAGGTTTTCACATAGGAAGTTAGCAAGGAGGATAGTACGATGAACCAAGCTATCCCGTTGTTGCATCTGCTATTGGATCAGTGAAAAAAGGCGTTGCAATGGTTCACTGGCGTGAACTGCAATGTGGAAGCACATGGCTTGGTTGAGTGCTTAAGCCTTCACTTGGCTGTTGATCTGGTTGAGAACTAAATCCTTTGCATGACTGTTGATCTAAGGCTGCAAAGTGTCATCACAAGAGTATATCTCTGCTACAATACTTGATCTACTGTACCAAAAAATACTGGCCACTTTCAATCCTTTTTCAGAAATGGATGTTTCATTATACAAGACTGTGAGAAAGACCCTGCCGTAGACTCGCCAACAACCAATTGCTCACTGGGAACTGGTTCGTTGACTCCACAGCCAAAGACTGAGAGAACGTCGCGAGAACAGAGAAGGAACAAAAGGGTTAAAATATTTCTGCCCTCTTCCATACAGGAGGAAGGAGAAGTCTGCCGGAGGGAGCATCAATAAGGGAGCTGGCTAGGAGATTAAGAAGGCCTTTCCACTGAACAGGAAACCTGGGAGTTAGAGGTCAAGGGGCGGAGCCAAAGAACATCCGAGGACGCCGAGGACGGAGATGAAGGCAAACTACCTGTGGGAGAAGAAGACGCGGAGGAGAGCGGACCAGGTGACGAAGAGTCATCTAAAGAGTGGAGCGAGGACTGGAGGGCCCCCCAGGAGATGCGCATCAACCTCCGCAACTCGGGCCGGTGAGTCAACAGGAAAATTTCTTTCAGGCTGCTGGTGTTTTTTATTTTTTTATTTCCTAGCGGGATGGGATTTTTTTCTCTCTCTTTTTCTTTTATTCGGGAGTGGGAGGCAAGAGAAAGGGTGGGCAGAAACTGGACAAAACAGGAAGGACAGACCTTCTTCTGCCCCCATAAATCGTAGATAGGGTGACTTGAGCTAGCCTACAGAAGAGTGACAAAGACAGGTACACCAGTAGGCATACCGGTAATTGACTCTTGTCATCTTCTCAGTTTATGCCTGAAAATAATTAGTGAAACCTACGAAGGGCATAGAAGAGAAAATGGGAAAGAAGACCACAGAGGGCCCCTAAGAAACAGATTCATTGATTTAATATTTCTATTTCTGTTTGTATTTTTGTAGTGTATTTTTTTTATTCTCTTTACATGTCTCTATCCTTTCCTATCAGTGTGAGTGGCTGAAAATGAAAGACTCTTAAAAATCAACCTCCCCTCCCTTTTGAACCTACACCACCCTTACTTAACCTAAGAAGAAGTGTTTGAACTCTCAACTCTGACACCTTTGGGTGTGGTGCAAGGTACTCAAATAATTGAGAATAACTTTAAGATACTCACTGTCCTTCTATTTTCTTCTCCCCAGCTCCCTGTGGAGGGGTTCCCCCACCTGAAATCTGGAAAAAGAGAAGAAGAGAGTGATCAAGCCAAGGTCTATTGGACTCCCAGAGAAACGAGGAAGTAAAAGGAGACATAAGACATTCCTTCTGTGCTACCTGTAATATTAACACAAGTAAATAAAAAGCAACCATTGCAAAACATATCAAGCCTCCTAGCTTCTATTTCCACTCATCTCTCCCACAAAGATGTGGATTGTTGATTCAAGTGTGAGACCTGGAAGAAGAACGGCTGGAAATTAGAGTCCCTATCAGAAGTTCTGGGGTTAAGCCTTCAACTTCCAGAGAGGAGAGTGCTGTTGTCTCACAGCAGCCAACACCAGCAACAAGAACACCAGCAACAAAAACAGGAGCAGAAAAATTAGACCCAACCTCTGCATTGGCTTGGTTTCAAGTCCAGTGCAAAGGCAAAGGCAAAAGAGGTCAGGCAAGTGGCAGCACCAATGACCATTCAGAGGATGTTCCAGGACTATCTGGATGACCCAAAAGAGGTCTGCATGGATCAAAACCCATTGGTCTATTGGTATTGGAAGAATACTGAATGGCCAGAGCTCAGCAGGTTGGCAATAAATCTGCCTTGTCTGGTAGCCAGGGTGTCTGTTGAGTGTGTGTTCAGTGCAGCTGGTGCAGCTGTCACAGTGAGAAAGATCAGTCTCTCGCCTCAAAACGTTACATGATTGACCATGATCAAAGTGAACCAACACTTCATACCACACAATGATATTGTTCTTGATATACCACAAGAGGAGTAGGAGGATGAGGGTGATTGGTCAGACTCAAGTGTGTTAGCTGACCAACTTCTGGGTGAACCACCAGAGTTGGAGGGTGAACTCTACTTCCCTGGCTGAGTAAGCCACCATAGAACCTTTTACTTATATGTTGTTGAACTGCTTTGCCAACCAAAATGGACATAGCTAGAGAAACATTACATATTTTGTTTGTATCTGACACATGCAACCCCTCAATTTTTAGGCACATGTATGGACAATTTGGAGTTGGATCAGTTTGTAGTGAAGAAGCCTCCCCATTCCCTTCAAGAACATTGGAGAAAATGCCTGCCTCGGTCCCATGCCTATCCTTTTTTCATCCCCTAGCCGGCTGCCCTAGTAAAGATCATTTGATTTACATGACTGCCAATGTGTTGCTTGCGTCAAAGAAGAGATACAATTTTATACCACTGTGCTTGGATTGGAACAGGTGACTATTGCACCAATGAGTGATATATTATTGAGTGATTCTGCGTGATGATTAATGGTTCATGTGGTGGCAGACAGTGAGGGAGGGTGTTCAACTAATTTGGAAACTTGATTTTGATGAATGCCAATGCTTGGGGCCTGATGGGTGATCACAATTTTTCCTGAAGGTGATTGGCCCTTTCACACTTAGTGATATTTACTTGCAGGGTCTACTCCTTTTTTCGGGTTCTTCAGAAACCAGATCAGCCAGTTTAGTTAACAAACACAAATTTACACAGAATACATACTCAAATTCTATTTTCTATTCTTGTTTATCAACAACAGCACACTACTGATCTTTCGCCCTCATTTGGGTGGGATGGAGTTGGACTGATTTGTTACTCGGAGTCAGGAGGATGGAAGGACTTGGACTGGACTACCTCAACAGCCAGAAGTAAATTATTGACTGCAAAGGGAAACCTACATGATGATGACTCTTAGAGGCCTATTCAGCTCTGTTGACTGGAGAGAGGTGTATTGATTTAGGAAATACTGCTGAGTGTATGTGCTGGCTCAAATGTGAAACTCCTATGTTATTTGGTTGTGGTTGTGGTTGGAGGAGGACTGTCAGAACTGGAGACACAGACATGTGATGTCAATCATCACATGATGCACGCACTCAGCTAGATGCTATGATGACAGATGTGAGATTGATCAGCCCATTACATGCAGCTACTTGTCCGTGATTGGTTCTAAAACTGCTCTCACTTCTCAGTTAATCGTGCTGAGTTATATTGAAAGATTGCAACAGCCTATTCTCTTACTCTGCCTCTGAGTCTTGGTACACTGATACTTCTTATGAAGCTTACTTTCTGTCGTTCTCCTTGACTCTACAATAGCATTTCTGTTTTACAATCTGCGGACCTTCTTTTCTCCTTTGCAAAAGGCGAAGTTCCAAAACACTCTTACTTACCTTACTGCATCGGTTCAGGCGGGCTCCCAAGACGGACATTCCAAGAAGAATGCAGATGCACTTGCCAAATGTTGCATTTGTACAGTATTATTTTCCTTTCAATAATCATAATTTTTAGAACTATGTGAGTTCACTCCTCCATAATTTGTACATTTTAGGCCTCGGTCATGAACTTCACTCTGTTCACGGAGTTTGCAGAGTTTTCTGCACTCCGCACTCTGCGGAGCTTGAGGAGTGCAGCAGAGATTTTACCCGCTCGCGCCCCTTAAGTTGCTGAGCTCGAGCTGCCACCTGGATAGAATTTCTACCCGAGCAGAAGGAGGATCAGCACAAACGGCAGTTCGCACTGCAACTCTGCCACTTGCGGAATGCACAGAGTTTTTTTGTCACTTCGCCGAGTTCTGCAGAGCGAAACTCCGTGAACTACGCCCAGGCCTGGTATTTTTCAAACCTAGATAACAGAACATTTAGATGTCTTGGGTCTCTGGGGCTGAAGGACTGTTTGCAGTCAATTTAATTGAACTGCTGTTCCATTATTTCCTTTCACAACAGATTTGATGACGGCAATGTCTTGCTCATTGCACTGATGAATCCATAAAAGCCCTCACTGGCTGCAAGGAATTAAGACAGCATATCATCAAATTAAGCCTAAACTATTTTTCTCTTTTAAAGGATTTCCTAGTGAAAATACTAAGCAGATCGTTTGTGTGTAAAAAGAAAAATCAATTACCTCTTATTAATGCATAAAGCATTATGCACTTTGCAGCACAAGAATTCTTTTTGTTCTGAATTAATGGGGGTATTCTACAGCATCAGGCACGTTGCCACTCTCTGCAGTCTGCAGCTGGGGCATCTGCAATGAACAATTTATAATCTGACTTTAATTCCAATGGTCCTGCTCTTCTTGGACTGTCTTTAAATTCTACCCTGACTCCAAAAAGGCAGATGAATAATAATAATAGATCATCACACACGTCATGTATAAAACACGGATATCCTGTCATCGGTAAGTAGATAGTGGGAAAAATGATGGACTGCAGTACAGGGAAGGGAACAGCATATAGATTTTATTTGACACATTCGTCACAGAGTATACCATTTGCCAAACTCTAAATCAGGCACTTGATCACACTTTACTCCCTGATTCCCCCTCAACCACAAATTATTTTCAACAAATACCTTTGCTTGGAAGTAAAGAAACATACTCTTCTGCAGGGTAAATTTGAGGGATTAAGGTAGGTTGAGGTTTTGCTATAGAATAGTGGGGTGCCACTGATCATCATCATGTGCCTTTGGTTTAGTCAGTCACTGTAGTTGACGAATGATGAAAGGGAAACATTTGAACAGGAGCAAATCCGTTGTGGAAGCCATGAAATATATATACATAAATCACTTGGCCATAAAAATGTGTCACATGCCAAGAATGAAATTTTAATTTTTTTTGGTAGACTGGGGCAGAACTTAGAAAAGAATAAAGGAGTGAAGAATTTATGAAGTTTAGGATTTGTGCATTGGGGAGAGAGAAGGCAGCACTTACCTGCTGGAAATATCTCTATTCTGTCAGACTCCATTGAAGGTACAGAATTGGCTACAGCCAGAATACGGCAGACCAAAAGCCGACATGTGCTGGGGCATTATCATGTGCTCAAGAGACAGTTATTTAACTGCTTTCGCATTAGGGATCTACATATTGTTTGGCAGCAGTCATCAATGCGGTGTCGGCTGGAAGGGGTACTGCGACTTTAAGAAATGGAGGATGTCGAATACTTGCCCCAATGTGAGAGTATATCATTCGCCATTCAAGACCCCCAGCTGATGAACTTTGCAGTCTTACCGGCACTGAGGAAAGCGAGGAGCTGAAACGCGTCAGCTGAGGCACTTTTAATACATCGACTTGACACCGCTGTATTTATATATCTGTGGTGGATTATAAACTCACAGGTTGTGTTCTGAGCTGTGTCGGAACCCATTTTTTCAAATTAAGTGGGAGTTGGACTATATACACATACATATATATATATATATTCACTGAAAAAAACATGGGTTTCACACACGTTATAGTTAGGAATTAGCATTTAAAAAACCGTGCAAATTCAGTGAAAAAACCATAGGTTTCACAGACGTTATAGTTAGGTGGACATTTCACTCGTAAAAAACCATTGAAATTCCCCCGTTATAGTTAGTTAAGCTAACTATAACTCGCGCACCCGCAATCCACTGCTGATGACGTCACATATAACATCACTCATGACATGGTCACTGACATCACTCATGACATCACTGATGACATCTCAAATGACATCACTGATGACATCACTGATGACATCATCCAGTGAATGTGTGTTTTTTTGAAAATTAAATATGTTTTATATATGTATATCTCAAGGTCGATGGAAGAATAAATGGGTATATAAGTGTCTAAATGGATGTTTTTTTTTGAAAAATATATTTTGTAACTGACTGATAAAGTGTATCAAAGTGAATGTATGGCTTAGTGAGTAATGTTTTAATATGTAAATATCTGTATCAGTCTCTCACTTTGTGTATAAGTGGCTGCATGGGTTGATGAGTAGCTACATGGGTGTCTATATAGGTTATTAGTTGGTTTTTTGAGTATCAGTCTGAGTGTCTGCATGGTTTGGAGGAAGAAATTACGTAGTGCATAGGTGCATGAATGATTGACTCACTGTATGTGTTGAAGACAGCATGTGTGCAGGACTGTATGGGTGGATGAGTGTGTGTATAGGTGTGTTAGTGAGTGAATGACTGTCTCAATAGTGTCTCCATGAGTAACTAGTTATGTTTTAAACTAGTATATGTGACTATTGGTGTATATAAGTGAGTATATGTGATAGTGAGAGATTGGAAGAGTTCCTGTATTAATAAGTATGTGTTTCTATAAGTGATTGTTTAAAAGACCAAGTATGTGTAAGTTTCCGTAGAAGTAAGTGTGGTGGTGTGTGTATAACTGTATATGAAGGTAAATGGATGTTTGATTCTTTATTAGCATGAGTGACTATGTGTGTGAGTAACTCTATGGATGAGTGGCATTGTGTAATAGGATGTACAGGTGTATGAGTACATATGAGTGAGTACATGTATGAGTGACTGTATAGGACTGTTGGTAAATGAGTAGATGTGTATGTGGTTCTTAGAATTACAGAAGAGTTTGTTGAAACTGGTATTGGAATTTCCATAAATTTTTTATTTTTTAGTCTCTATTTTTTAATGTGTGTATCAAAGGTTATATTAGGGTAAGAGGAGGTCTGCCACTTCTTCACAAGGATGATGTCATCAGTGATGTCATCAGTGATGTCATTTGAGATGTCATCAGTGATGTCATGAGTAATGTCAGTGACCATGTCATGAGTGATGTTATATGTGACGTCATCAGCAGTGGATTGCGGGTGCGCGAGTTATAGTTAGCTTAACTAACTATAACGGGGGAATTTCAATGGTTTTTACGAGTGAAATGTCCACCTAACTATAACGTCTGTGAAACCTATGGTTTTTTCACTGAATTTGCAAGGTTTTTTAAATGCTAATTCCTAACTATAACGTGTGTGAAACCCATGGTTTTTTCAGTGAATTTGTATGGTTTTTTAAATGCAAATTCTTATATTTAACGTGTTTTTTTTTTTTTTTTGCAAGGTTTTTTACATCTTTTTATTTTTACTTTATATTCTCTTTAAATACTATGGTAAAATTTTAAAAATTCTGCATTATATATTTTTTCCTCCTTTTTTTTTTAACCAAACAAGTAAGATATATTAGTATAACATAGTGATTCTTTTTTTCCAATTTTTTTTTTTTTTTCCGTGCGCGTACGGTAAGCTTCCCGTAAGCGCACGTTTTGCTTTGCGTACGTAATATTTCTACGCTTTTTGCGTATGGTTACGCAATTTACGTAGACGTGCGTACTGTGTACGCGGCGCGTAAGCGCATACGTTACACGCGCACGTTACGCGGAAGTGTTGGGGCGTGCCTGTTATGCGCATGCGCGCGTGCGCGTGTCTTTTATACGCGCATGCGTACTTTTACCGTAAGCGCTCCGTAAGCGCTCCGTAAGCGCTCCGTAAGCGCTCCGTAAGCGTAACGCACGCGCACGGTGGGTCATGTGATCAAGAAACAACACTTTTTATTGGTTTAAACTACTTTCAGTTCTAGAACTCTCCAACACCACACCCATTCCCCTCATTTCTGCTTGTGATCCCTTAGGAGAAGGAGCTGAGTTGTCTTTGGGATACAATGGCAGACCAGCAGTCCTCTTCTGAGAGTGAGGCTAGCAGCACCACCATCAGGCAGAGAAGGAGGAAACAAAAGAGCTCTTTTATATGGGAGTATTTTACGTTTCCTGATGGCCAAAAAAAGGTAAATGCTCCTTTAGTGACTTGCAAGCTTTGCCAGCGTGTACTTTCTAGAGGTAATCCTAACAAGAAGTATTCCTTTGGGAATCACACTATGTTAAGACACCTTGAGGATGTACACCCTAGGACAAATGCTCGACATACTGGAGCAAACCCTTCAGTAAGTCGACCGAGCACATCCACAGCAGCTCAGCCGAGTCCATCATCGGCATCTCAGCTGAGCCCTTCATCTGTGGGGGGAGAATCACCTTTTTCTGGTCCTCTGGAAACTAACCATCGATTTGCGAGGGTTACAATGCGGTGCTCAAATTGTCATGGTCTAATTGTTCGGGGGGAGACCAGTGTTCCCCTAATTGACAACAGAATAGACCAGCACATTTGTCCTACCAGCTAATACTCCCATTCTTTCTTTCCTCTGTCCCTGTATGAACACAACAGCTCTTTTAAGAGCCAACCTTACCTTTCAACTTTTGAATTTTTTTTTAAAAAAACTTTATTTTCTTTTTTTTCGTATTTTTGTTTTTTTTTGTTTTTAAAAACACTAAAAAACAATTACCACATTACAAAGTCCTTGAGGGATTAATAATGAAAAAGTGAAAATCTGATTGAGGAGAAGTGGAAAAAAAGGACCATGAAATTTCTGACTTACCAGACCCACCCAAAAAATTAAATAGCAATGTATTCTGATTCTATGCAGAAAACAGTATTCCTCATTCATACCAGTACACCTTAATTTATGGTGAAAACATAGTCCATCATATTTTACATGTTCCTTACATTTAAATTTCTCCCAAAACACAAATTGAAAAACACAACTTCAACAAAATGAATTCCAATTCTATTATTCATTTCTAAATTTACCACATACATCCCCTCTCAAACTCTTAACTCACCTTTAAAATTAGTTAGTTGTGAAAGAAATGTGGCACTCAAACAGCAGATTATCAGAGCCAGGATCTCTGTTCTGTACACCTCTCTCCTCTCAGCAGAACCAGATAATGGCAATGTTTCCCTCTCTTTTTCCACACATATACATGTTAATTACAAATCTCAGTGCTTCCCCCTTTTTTTCAAATGAAATCACACATTTCTATTGGTTGAAAACCAACCCTTTTCCAAAAGTACCCTTCCCCCAACTTGACTTCTGCCTGCTACCATAGCAACAGCTCATGGAACACTGCTGTGTGGAGTCAGGTCAGAAGTTCACCACACAATGTTTCATTTCCAAAGAGCAAGAGTGCTTGACTTTTCAAACCTAACAGCTAATCCATAGTAATGTTCTTTGGTAACACATTTTTCTGTACCAATACAAAACATGCTTCTATAAATTTACGCATACAGCCTAGTTTTTAGTGTAGAATGGTGTGAAACAGCCAATGAGTTCTTTTTATTTTAAAAAAATATGTATGCCTCCATTTCCAAACTGTCTTTCATTTTTTTTCCCATTCTACTGAAATACACCTCCTGAGTGCATCCAGATCTCCTTACCCTTCCCCCAACTTGACTTCTGCCTGCTACCATAGCAACAGCTCATGGAACACTGCTGTGTGGAGTCAGGTCAGAAGTTCACCACACAATGTTTCATTTCCAAAGAGCAAGAGTGCTTGACTTTTCAAACCTAACAGCAAATCCATAGTAATGTTCTTTGGTAACACATTTTTCTGTACCAATACAAAACATGCTTCTATAAATTTACACATACAGCCTAGTTTTTAGTGTAGAATGGTGTGAAACAGCCAATGAGTTCTTTTTATTTTAAAAAAATATGTATGCCTCCATTTCCAAACTGTCTTTCATTTTTTTTTCCCATTCTACTGAAATACACCTCCTGAGTGCATCCAGATCTCCTTTGAAGATGTTCACAGTGTGGATTGTAGGGCACAGCTATGTCTTCTGGAGTGAAAAGTATGCAGAGAAAACAGGTATGGTGAGAGACCTTGCTTTGCCAAATGTAGACATTAAATGGATTGGTCAGAGAGGGTTAAAGTTGCACCAATTGATGCCATTGGTGAAATCCTTCATGCAAATCCAACACCCTGACCTCATAATAGTGCACTGTGGTGGCAATGACCTAGGCACTTTGACTGGGGTAGGTCTGGAAATGCTTATGAAGGAGACCTTTGCACAACTGTTTTCACTTTTCCCTAAGACTGCCTTTGCGTATTCTAACATATGCCAAAGGCAAAAATGGAACTGGTCCAATCATTTTTGTCCACAGATTGACAAAGCAAGAAAGCACGTCAACAAATCTGTTTCTGCTTTCCTCCGAGACTATGGTATGGGTTCCATTTACCACAACAACTTGCGTTACAACATGCAAGACATTTATAGAGGAGATGGTGTACACTTCACTAATGAAGGGAACAGAGTCTTTCTCTTGAACCTTAGACTCTGCATCAGTACTTACTTGTAGGTACCACTAAAAAATCACTTCATAAACACAACAGCTCTTTTTAGAGCCCCCTAATATCTAAACACTTAAATCTGAATTTTATTTCTTATTTTTTTTTTTTTCTGCCGTACGCGTACGGCAAGCTTACCGTACGCGCACTCCGCGATTTTTTTTTTAAATTAATAAATGTATTTTTCGTACTTTTGTGTCCTTCTTTGACCCCCTTTCAAATGTTAGGGTGTCTGTAACTCTCTTCCTTGCCCCCTTTTCACGTTATCCACCTTTTTTTTTCTGTGTGAAACACACGAAATGGCGGCCGACACTTCCTGATTTCGTCCGATTCGAATGTTTACAGTCATGTGACAACCAATCAGATTTGAGCTCACGCACGGCACCGTACGCGTACGGTAAGCTTACCGTAAGCGCACGGAGCGCGCCCACAGATATATATATTGATTTAAATGCTATTTTCTCAGGAAATACTGAACAGATTTACACAAGACCTGCAAAAGGCACATCCCTGACCAGAGGGCTACCTCTCTGCCAAATTTCAAGTAATTCTGTTCAGCCCTTTGGGCTGTAGCTCGGACTAAAGGTCCTATGGAAAAATGCAGGGGGAAAACGCGTTTTGGGACCCCCCTTTTTTCTCAGCCCCCGCTTGACGAATCCCCCCGAAACTTTCAGGGTAGGAGCGGAGCGTAGCGCCCCATTAGTTTTGAAAAATTCGCGAGGATTCGTCAACTGACGCCAAAGTTATTCCAAATAGAATGTTGCGGATTTCCTATGGAAACATGGTCCTAACTATAACTATCTACTGGCGACCGCCAGTAGATAATATATATATAACCTTGTCAACTACTGACTCTGAGTCAATTCTCCTGATTCGAAGATTTTGTAAGTTTGGTTGTAATTGAGTACAAGTTGCTCATTGCTTAGAAGAAGTTACTATTTCTAGTTTTTGGTATAATATTATTGTCTTGCGTCATGGTGGTAGCCTGGTCCCAGTCTCTGTAACGTTATGATATAAATGTGACCTTCTAACTAGGGGTGGGCGGAATTTGCGAAATTCACTTTTGCAAATGATCGTGAAAATTTTAAAAATCTCCGCAAACACGTGGAAATATCGCGAAGACGCGGAAGTTTTTTTCCTGCCCGTTCGCGGTATTTTCTGCCTGGTCGCGGCTCGCCAACTTACCCATGCGGTTGCTCTCGGGTGCGGCCATCTTGTTTTCACTCGTCTCGTGGTGCATGATCGCGAGAAGAAAGACGTGATCGCGCGACGAATGACGTTCCTGCGGGCGCGAACTGTCGCGAGAGAGCGCAAATGGCTACCAACAATCCAACATCTCGTGGAGAACGCGACCGGATCGGGAAAACTTGTCGGCGAACGCGGGGATTCAGGTAAGGCGATCGCGCACATGCGAGAATGTATTATTTTACAGCGCGAGCAAGCAAAAAAGTTCCGGTAAAATGCGGAATTTTTTGACATTTTCGCGCTCTCCGCGGAACGCGAAAATGTCAAATTATCGTAAATTTCCGCGAGCGGAACGGAATTTTAGCCCAGGCCTACTTCTAACGCTGTGTTTTCTTTCAATCTAGGTGCCTGTGATGGATAATCTTTCTGTTTAATCCTAACGTTGGAGCTCACCTTGTTGGCAGTGGGACCTCGTGTGTGATGTTTCCCTGTTAGTGTGCTAGCCTGCTACTACTACCACCACTAGTAAGAAGGCACCTTGAGAAACCCTGCAGTAACGTGTAGGGAGGTACTGCCCTCTCTTGTCAGACCCCTCTCTCACAAGATGGGTGGCATGGTAGACTATTTGGATAGCTTGGGCCCTACTTTCAGATCTCTGTCTCAGATAACCTAGTGTGTGAAGTAGTGTGTGCCATCTCCTTCCAAACCTCTTTTTCAGATAACAGGTATGTGTAGTAGGGTGCGTAGAAGGGCTACCGTAGTAAGGTATGGGGAGTGATAGGCCTCTCATTCCACAACACTTTCTCAGATAATGGGCGTGCATAGTAGGGTGTGTGAAGAGAAACTTGTTTCTCTGCTAAGACATGTTATGTTATTGGTGATTTATAATGCGCACGGCTACTCAGAAGAGTGTCCCGGCGCGACCCAGCAAAAGAGAATAGTGAAAAAGAAGGAAAACAGGCTTAATGGAATAGGAAAGTTTTAACTTTTTTCCTGAACTGAGACGAATTTTGGTTACAGAGGCCAGGCACGAGTTCGAGGAACGCACGTGTCTGCCCAGGACATAGAACGAAAAACGTTTCCTCAGGTACATTGGGCCGTATTCGTATAGTGCCGCATGGGCCGTCACTAAAGCCTTGAACAAGACCCTAGCTTTTAACGGTAACCAGTGCAAATTACGGAGATGTTGTCTCACACAATTATGTTTGGGTAGGTCCAGCAGCAACCGCACAGCGGCATTCTGCACCACCTGCAATTTATCCATTAGGTAGCCAGGGAGACCTACATACAATGCATTGGCATAATCAAGACAGGAGGTGACCAAGGCCCTAATTACTGTTTCTTTGGTGGAAAGAGGCAACAGGGGCAGAAATTTTCTGAGCATCTTCAAAATGTCGAAACAGGTACCTGTGAATTTACTAATTTGATTACTAAAACTAAGTTTTTCGTCAAACCAGATCCCCAGGTTCTTCACAGGAAGACCCAAAGGGGATGGTCGCGGGGCATCAGCGGGCCAACAGTCATGAAAAAACAGAGAAGGGAAATCCCCAAAAAACAGTATCTCTGTTTTATCTTCATTGAATTTCAGCTGGGCCGAAGTAAACCAGTTGAACACTGCAGACAGGCAGGTTCTAACGTGGTCCGTACTGGACTCGTGCTTTTTCCAGGTGAAAAAAAGCTGGGTATCATCAGCATATGCTACTACTTTAGCGCCAAAGTCCTCAGCTAGCTGGAAAAGAGGGGTCATATAAAGATTAAATAACAGAGGACTCAGTATGGATCCCTGAGGGACCCCTGTTTGAACAGCGTGGGGGACAGTATCAAAGGCGGCCGATAGGTCCAAAAGGACCAAAACTGCCCTGCCCCCAGCATCTAACGACTCCCGGATGGCCTCTGAGATTTCCACCAAGGCAGACTCAGTGCTGTAAGAAGCATGGAAACCCGATTGAGAAGGGTGCAACAAGCCATGTTGTTCAATATAGGCGGTAAGTTGTTTGTTCACAAGTTTCTCACAGACTTTGGCCACGCCCGGCAGCAGAGAGATAGGCCGATAGCTGGAGAGAATATGAGAATCTAGAGTCTGCTTTTTTATGAGGGGGACCAACATGGCCTGCGTCCATGCGGGAGGGACCGAGGCCGACCCTAAAGATGTGTTAATCAGCTGGTTCACCAGAGGATTAGTGACTTGAGCTGTGTGGGCCATAAATATTGCGGGACACGGATCAAGAGGGGAACCAGACTTTAAAGAGGTCAGGGCAGCCAGAGACTCCTCAAGGGATATGGTAGAAAAAGAGGAGAAAGTAGTTTTGTGTCAAAAGCGGAATATAAATCTGCAGGGAGCTGCATGGTCTGGGCTGCTGGTGTATCAAAGAGCAGTTGAAGTGATCTAACTTTAGTCATAAAGAAGTGCGAAAGCTCTTTACAGCAGATAAGAGAGGGTGTATGTACATTGTTCAAAGCTTTAGGAGAAACATAACTTTTTACAATGTTAAATAGTGCCTTGGCATTATTGCCCGACATGGCGATAAGGTCCGAATAATAACATCTTTTCGCAGCAGTGATTGCCGCATAGTACATTTTTTGGGCTTTTTTCAATTCCATCTTATCAGATGAATTGTAGTTCTGTCTCCATCTTCTTTCAAGCCTTTTGCACTGATGTTTCTGGGATTTAAGCAAAGGCGTAAACCAGGGTTTGGACAGTGGCATTTTAAGGCGTCGAGGTCTGACCTGAGGCGAAAGATCACAAACCACCTTTCTAATCCATTTATTGAACTGCCCCAGAGCTAAGTCCAGATCCTCTGGGAGGTGTGGCAGACAGTTGGCTAGCGCGGTGCAGAGAGCTACGGGATCGATCTTATGGGGAGCCCTATGGGTAGCAGCATAGCGAGGCCTAGACGAGGAGGGACCTTTGGCAATATTCCAGGAAAAGGAAATTAAATAGTGATCAGACCAAGTGACGGGCAGCGGAGGGTTCACCAACAGAGGCAGGCTGGAGCAAACTACTTCAAGCGTATGGCCACCACTATGAGTCGGAGAGGAAACATATTGAACAAGTTCGGCGTAGTGCAACATGGCTAGAAAGTTGCGCGTATCAATCCTATCAAGGTTGTCCATGTGGATATTACAGTCCCCGAGGAGCAAAAAATGGGAGTAATGCAGAGCTCTGGGTAAGATCCAAGTGTCCAACAACTTAGGGAAAGGGCCTAAAGGGCCAGGGGGGCGGTACAGCACAATCCCGCCCAAACAGTAATGGGTGGGAAACCTTCATGCAAAAGTCCAGAGCTTCCACTTCAGGAGAGTCCGTAAGTTCAGAAAAAAGACACTCCCATTCCTCTTTGACCACAACTGCCACACCTCCCCCCGCCCATTTTTCTGATCAGCACGGGCGATTTTGAAACCGGTAGGGATGGTCAATTCAATGACTGGACAGGAGGACTGCGTGAGCCAAGTTTCTGTCAAATAGAGAATATCTAGAGATGCATCAGTAAGCAGCTCAAAGATGTCCTGACAATGTTTAGACATCGAACGAGCATTGATAAGTGCTGACTTGATAGTGGCCGACACCTTACCGGCCCCATGCTGTTCCGCAGAAGGAATAGGGGACAGGGATAAGGCAAGTCCACACTTCATGCAAGAATGGGAGCTATTTAATGCAGCATCCCATCTCATGCAGCTGCTACAGGGAGCGTTAAGTGCTAACAGTTCCTTACGATTATACTGAGTGGGTTTGACGGAATTCAAAATAGCGTCACCGGCATAATGGCTGGCGCTGGCCGCTTCCGGGACGCTGACGGGTGCAGACGGGCTTGCCTTAGGCGCGCCAGCGGTGCGCCAGTGGCACGCGTTCGCAGTGCACATTTTAAAGCATCGGCCCTTCGCAAACACTAGAGCACGCACTAACTAAAATGGCGTCTCTAAGTGGCACCACCAGGAAGTGAGGGACGACAAAAGTGCTAGGTAGAAGCTAAGAGCTTCACAATACAATCCCCCCAAGTAAATTCCCCACACAGTTATAAAAGCACAAAGATTACAAAAGTGGCGTTAAAAATAAAGGGTTTTTCTTTTTTAGCAGAATTGCAGAGAAATGCGGCCAAGTTACATGGAGGCACGAACTCAAATGCTGCTCTCAGATGACAGGTGTGTGTAGTAGTGATTGAGGGGGACTCACCTCTCCTTTCAGTTCTCTCTCTCTCAGATGATGGGTGTGCTTAGTGCTAAGTGGGGAGGGATTCACCGCTCTTTCACACCCGTCTCTCAAATCACAGGTGTGTGTAGTAGGGTGTGTGAATGGAATGGCCTCTCCTTCAAGACCACTCTCTCAGATTACAGGTGTTCCTAGTAGGGTGTGGGGTGGCACTGGCCTCTCCTACCTCTCTCTCTCAGGTGACAGGTGTGCCTAGCAGGGTGCAGGGAGGGACCAGCCTCTCCTTTTAAACTCCTCTCTCAGATGACTGGTGTGCGTAGTAGGTTGTATGGCAGGACTGGCATCTCTGCTGAGCTCTCTCTCTTTATTGACAGGTGTGCATAGTAGGGTGCAGAGAGAAACTGGCCTGTCCACTCAGACCTCTTTCTTGGATGACAGGTGTGCTTAGCAGTGTGCGGGGATGGACTAACCTCTCCTTTCAGACACCTCGCTCAGGTGACGGGTGTGCATACTATTACGCGGGGAGGGACTAGCCTCTCTGTAATGATTGATTTGGGTAGTAATGTGTGGAGAGGGGCTAGCCTCTCCTTTCAGACCCCTCTCTCAGGTGACAGGTGTGCGCAATAGGGTGTGGAAAGAGAATTACCTTTCCTTTGAGACCTCTATCTAAGAGGACAGGTGTACCTAGTAGGGTATAGAGATGGACTGGCGTCTCGTTTCAGACCTCACTCTTAGATGACGGGTGCGCGAAGGGTTTGGAGACAGACTGTCCTCTCCTTTGGGTTTTGTCTCTCAGATAGCAGGTGTGGGTAGTACGGTGTAAGGAGAGCCTGGCCTCTTGTTTCAAACTTCTCTCTCAAATGACTGATGTGGGTAATTATTGCGTGTGGAGGGCCTGGCCTCTTCTGTCACCGATCTCTCTCAAATGATGGATGTGCATAGTAGGGTATTGGGAGGGGCTGACCTCTCCTTTCAGACCTCTCTCTCAGATGGTGGATGTGCATAGTAGGGCATGGGAGGGACTGGCCTCTCCTTCCCGACCTCTCAGATGATGAGTATGTATGGTAGTGCTTGGAGAGGGACTAGTGTGCATATTAGGGTGTATAGACTGGCCTCTCCTTTCAGACCTCTCTCTCAGATGATGGGTGTGAGTCGTAGGCTGTGGAAAGAGCCTTAATTCTATTTCAAAGATCATGTACTCCTTTATACTTTTCACGATCCCACAAGATTCTCGCGAGTTTGTGATTTAAAAAAATAATAATTATTAGCTATTTAATCATCACAGCCCTTATCTTTTACACACTTCCTCTCAAAAACAAGGACCACAATATACATTGCTACTATTAGAGTGTATTGAGAACTCATCTACTCCTTTTTACTATTCACGATCCTGCGAAAGTCCAGTAGAATCGTAAAAATTAATTAAAAATAATATACATGTATTTTCTACACAGTACCTATCATAATTAACTTTATTCGATATGTAAAAACAATATCATATAAGTACATGTACATAAATATAGATAAAAAAGAATTCATTAAAATAATTGATAAAATAAGACGGATAGAGTTTCAATCATTTTTCGACTATCACAAGATCAATTAAAATACAGGTGCATGAGAGGACATTAAGACATATGTCAACTAAATCTGCATTGATGCCCTCGATTTCACAGTCATTTGTAAATAAGATGAAACGACAGCCAAGGCTAAAGGGGTTTCCAAAGATTTTAATTTATGGTAAGCTGCTCTGCATGAATATAGTCCCCATGATTTAAGCAGAGGTTTCAAGAAGATAGCCCTTGGCCGTTGATAAAATCTGCAGAATAAGATGCAGTGAATATTAGACTGCTTTGACAAATCGTCACAGGGGCATTTCTCCAAAGTACTAGACCAGCAATTTGGGTTGGGGAATGTTAAAAGTCTGAAAAAAGTGTCAGTGCGAAAACGAGTCAAGAGCATACGAATAAAGGGCGATGGTTCTAAAAGTAAATATTGCTGAATCTCATTTATGGTAGTGAATTGATGATAGTCGACGATGGAGCTCTTTTGTTTTTCTAAGGACCACCGGCGACTACTCAAGTGGTTTAAAACAAGGCGTTTTAATGCAACTCTTGGTATGTTATTTAGAGTTGAGGGATTAGTAAAATATTCAGGGTGCCCTAAATCAAAAAACAAGTTCTTTACATAATGCAGCCATTTAATGTTCTTGACCTTGTCCAATTTGAGACAATCAATGATAATTTCTCTATTAAAAGGTGTCTCTTGATTGGTCCAGACTTTATGCCATAGGATAATGGGGGCAGAGTTGATCGTATCCGCGATATATGTAAGACCCAATTCAGTATGCGCCAAATAGGTAGATGTACCACGGGGGACAGCCAAGAGATAACGCAAAAAGGCGTTCTCAAGGCGTTGAATTTGGTCAACAGATTCGATCCCCCAGATCCCGGATCCATAAGTGCCGGCTGAGATACACTTGGCCCGATAGATCTGGAGTAGGGGGTTTATCGGGCGGCCCCCAAGTTTCTTGGAAAAATTGGTCAGTGCACCGATAGCTTTAGACAATGCTAAGCCTCTGGCTTGGGCAGCAGCCCGCCAGGTGCCTCTATTGTTAAAAATAATACCCAAGTAAGCGAATCTGTCGGTGCTATCCAGTTTTCTGCCATTCAAAAAGATAGAACATTGTTTTTTCCCAATCCCCAAGCCGCAAGACATGGTGAGGGTTTTGGAGGCATTAACGTTGAGACCTCTCCTTGACATGAAAACAGTGAATTCGTCGACTGCCCTTTGTAACCCAATACGGGTCTGGGACATGATTGCTGCGTCATCCGCATAGAGGAGGATGGGTATGGTTTTGCCGTTTATGGTAGGGTAGTCGTGGAAAGATCTGTTTAGATGATGGCCTATGGAGTTAATGTAGAGGGTGAAAAGTAGGGGAGCTAATATGCATCCCTGTCTGACACCTCGCCTGATGTAAAATCTATCAGAACATTCTCCATTTCTACCATACCTGACGTGGGCTGATGCTCCCCTGTAAAGCTCTTTGATAAATGCGAGAATAGGGGGATCTAAGCCTATCTCTACAAGGGATTCCCATAGCAGCTCATGGTCGACGCAATCAAATGCGGAGCTGAGGTCTACAAAGGTTATAATAAGGTTACCTTTTTTAGCCTGAGTGTATTTGGCTATTATAAGAGTCAGGTTTAGACATTGCTCTATTGTGCCTTTACCATGTCTAAAGCCATATTGAAGATTAGAAATTATGTCTTGGCCATTTATCCAGTCATGTATTCTGTTTAAAATGATTCGCCCAGCCACCTTCATGAGGGAGTCTAATAGGGAAATTGGGCGATAATTAACAGGGTTATCCCTATCGCCTTTTTTAAAAATCGGGACTACAATCGCCTCAGGCCAGGTGGAGATGAAACCTATGGTGTTCAGGGAGTTCAAAACATTGGTGAGCAAAGGAGCCCATAGGTCTGGCTGTGATTTAAAGACATCTATGGGTACACAGTCCGGACCAGGAGCCTTCCCTGAAGGACTTTCTTTTAATGCCACAAGTACCTCAGCGTGGTCAAAAAGTATGTTCAGGGGAAAAAAAGTAAAAGTATTTAAATCTGACGGGGAATTAGAGTTGTTTTCCCGCACGCTCAGTCGGTCTGCCGGATCAAAAGGATTATATAAAGTGCTAAAGTGTTTGACCCAAATTTCGGCAGTTATGGCTGAGTCCAGGTTTGAAGACTGGAAGGATCGAAAAAAAGGTGCATTAACTGCTCTCCAGAAGGCGGTGTTATCCCTATTACTGGAGGCTTCCAAGAGTGCTTGCCATGCCTCTGACTTCAGCTGGTTTTTCCTAACCTGACGAGCAGTGCGATAACAGTACCTATCAATTAGACACCTCCTCTCTAAATCTAGGGGGACAGCATGCCTTTCTACTTATATAGTTATTTTACTTGATTCCCACAACCACTCCAGTTTCTCAGCTCCCGCATGATGGATCACCCTGAAACTTTACAGAAAGGAGCTTAGGTAGATTAACTTAAAAAAAACACGCAATCTATGGAGAAGCAGACCTAACTATACCTACCTAGTAATTTAAAAAATTGCCCAAAATGTATAATGAAATATTTTATCAGTTTAAAAGTTAATCGGTAAGTTATTAAAAATGCATTACAAATGTTATTAATTTTAATTGAACAATTATTTATTAGATTTGCTAAATATGTAATACAAATACAATTACTATATAGGGTGTTTTGTTTTATTTTGTTTAAAAGTTACAAACAATTAATTTAAATTAAATTGTTTACATTATTAAAGCATTTATTTTGAAGATATAATGCGCTCTAAAATTGTATTTTATTATTTCTTGGGTCAAAACAAATATCATAAATATTAGTAGTTGGTGCTGTTTCTTTGTGGAGATGAAGCCTCTGGTGTGGTATTCATAGGTTCGGGGAGGTGTGTGGTTGTGCTTGATTGAAGTGTTGAACAATTCGATGTAGCTTGGGACTGAAATGAGTTCTGAGGGTGGTCTGGTGAGTGTAGTACCAAGGTCTCTTCTTCACACATGTAAATTGGGCAGTCCCCATTAGACGGTCTTCAGAGTTGATGTAATGTGGCTTAATTTTAACCCAACCCCAGGATGCCGCAGGCATCGGTACTTCAGATGTAGTGTTGCTTTGATTATTCTGAAATCTTTATGAAGCATTATGAGACTTTGTGCAAAGTGAGAATCACGTGACAATAAATTCAAAAATCTGAGCTCTTCTGTTGAGGGCTCGGCTCCGTGGTTTCACCATCATCATCATCTCACTATGTGGGACTGGTGAGAATGATACTCCAGATAGGATTTGCTAACTCTTGCACATATGATGGCTTTGAAAATGTAGGACTTCTCTCTCAGAATCACTCCTCACTGCACATATCACTTGAGACCATTGGATTATAAAAATCAATAAGATTAAGAGGAAAACACATCTGATGCCTGCTTAGGAAAGTGCACAGCTGCAAAACTAAATTCCCATCTAAAAACCCTGATTATCAAGAATAGTGCAAGTGGCAAAAAAGCGATGGTGCAGATGTACTGGGAGCTTTGTAAAGGGGAAGACGTGTTCATGTTGCAAAATTACTATAATGTGTATGCAAAGGTCTACACACATCACCTGCCTCCTAGAGTGACCGTGATTGTAACTGTAACTCGTTTGCTGATCCAGGAGACCTGTAAGCAGGTGCGCTGTGGGAGCTATGCTGTTTGCTACTCCAATATTTACTGTTCCCTTAATAAGCCTGGGCTTATTTGCTCAGAGTAATTGTGGAAAAGGAATGTGCGAAGAGAGCAGGGTAGGGATCTAGGAGGGGATACAGAGAGGTGATGGGTGTAATGTTGTCGTAAAGGAAGGGAAAACAACAGCCTGAGACTCGATATGTACTTATTAATAAATCATGAAATGATGGCTGAGAGAGCACATAGGCTACGATAGCAGAATTGCACACCAATTCAAATATTGGATCTTTACGACTCTACCAGAAACTGTGTCATTCTGTGGTGCATTGTGAGGCTGTTGAATACTGCAAGGCCGCATGGTGAATTATAGCACCGTTTAATTCACGATTCCATGTTGTAAATTCTGGCACTGTAATGCTATGTGTTCCACTGCCTCAATGATCCATGCCCTCATCTAGTATTGTTATAATTGGATTACATATAACTCACTAAATGTGTTCTGCCCTGTAATATATTGTAATGCTGCACAGTAGTTTGATCCTCTGTTGGCAGTCTCCTCCGCTATGGCGGAGGAGCGTCGCCCCCGGCACCCTCAAAACCTGAAAAATAAAAGGATAATAACACAGGTTTATTATTGTTTTATTTTCAAGGTTCTGAGGGCTGGGCGAATTTTGGGGGTGGTGCCATCGCAAGGGCAGTGGAAGAGGGAAGGGTCACGCAGTGATCAGTGCGCATGTCACTTTGGCCATCCATCTCTGGCTGGCCGAGCCGACATGCGCACTGAGCTTTCTCCCACCCAGCTGCGTTGCCGAGCTGGAGACAGCAAAGCATAGGCTGCCAGTCTCTCTGGGAGCGCAAATTCACAGTGCTCATACCAATCCTGTCTTGAAGCTTTAAAGATAATGGGGTGACCCAGTATCCCTCAGAGCCTGGGAAATATAGTAGTATGCCGCAACAGTTGGTTCTGTAGGGGAAGTTATCCTTATATAACATGAGAATTAATCACTCACAAACATTCTATTTGCCATGGCAAATCAATGGCGTTTAGGCAAAACAAAATAATGTTGAGGGTAAAAGACCATGTTCAAGGGAGCGGGTTTGGAATGTGATGCAATGCAATCCAATTATATTCATGCTCACAATGAATGTCAATGCCAACTCTATGTTATAACTTAAAAAATAATTACACGTTAACAAATTGACTGGACATTTACTGGTAAAAGTGATGCTCAACAAGAGAAGATTTATACCTTTAGGCCTTATCATGAGATAAAAGTTCAGTTTTATCACTTGGGATTTAGCACCATTGATAGGTAAAGAGCTGTGTAGAGCACTAAACATTTTAGCATTGAAATCACGAAGGTGCCCTATGAATATGATTGGTCAACGTTTGAGGCAGCACTGTATGATAGTGCATGTGGTTGATCATTCATGACTCTTTCCTGTAATCTACTTGTAAAATTGGTTTATATTGAAAAAAAAGTCAAAGGTAAATAAAAATCGAAAGAAGGTCCAATTATGTTAGACCTTGTTTGTCACAGAGAAATCATTTTTGTTCTCGCAGGTTGGTGTATCCTAAAACCATGCAATAGGTTTTAGAGATTAATGGTGGATTACGAGGATCAATTTCTGTATAGCAACGAGTTATGATCCCAAAAATAAATTGAGATATCAGTTGTAGCTCAGCGCACAGTTTAAAATGTCAAATCGAGTTGTGCTACTGAGAGATCTAACGACCCCATAAATGTTTCACATTACTGAGGACTATATTGTATTTGTCTTACTCTCCAAGATTGTAAATGGATGGTGTACGAAATTTGGGGGCAAATCAGTAACAACCGGAGATAATGATCGCTAAGCTGGATTTTTATCGCTGAGATAGCGTGCTATTAGCAACGCTTATCTCAAAAGCTATAAAAATCCTAGCGCTAACTGCCAAATGTGTGATTATCGTTGGAAACCCAGCAATAATCCCACGGAGTTTGGCGCTAGCTTGCTGATAGGGCCTCACATACTTAGCCATGATATCCACCTTCCATAGGATATCATGGCTAAGTCTGTTTCCAAGCAGGCGTAAGGAAAGTAGCGATAACAGAGGTTAACGTTACTTTTCCTGTCACTATGCTGCTTTGCGTGAGGCTTGATAATAGGAGAAATGTCGCTTAGCGACATTTCGCCCGTTATCCTGGGGAGGAACGCCCACTTTGCATCTCATTAGAGATGCAAAGATGGGCGTTAAGGGAAATGGAGATAACGCAAGGTTTCCCGCAATAGCGTGACCTTGCAAATAGGCGATAAAAGTATCGCCGCTTTTCGTCCGAAAACAGACGCAAAAGCAGCGATCATTTTTTAACGCCTGCTTGCTGATATGCCCCAAGGTTAATAGATGAGAGGTGTGGAAGCCCTACTCAATACAAAACTTGTCAGAATAAGGCACAAAAGTCACTATATAAACCTGTGCTTAACCCTCTCGTAGCTTGGTACAAAGCAGTTAGGTTTAATTTAGAGGCATTATGTTGCAAACGTTTGCAGCACTCAAACAGCAATACACTAAAAACACCACACAAGAAAAATCCGAAACTAATTTAGTAAAATAGAGTACAATTTACTAAATAAAACGCAGTTGCTGCTTCATAAGAAGCACCCTGGTGCTGAAAAAAGAGCATGAGAGTAAGAGCAGAATTTACAATTCCCAAAACAAATAGGTCTTCGATTGAGCCTTGAACTGGATTTTCACTGGGAGTAGTACATAGATATAGTGGTAAAGAGTTCTATAGACCTGGTGCTAGAAATTTTAGGACTCTCACTGGAGTTTGCTTTCCATACTTTAGGAATGTGAAGCAAATAGTGACATGCAGTACGCAGTGTGTTTAGAAGGGGGTATTTTGTTATGTTCTGTTATGGATGTATAGAGGCCCAATCTGGTAATAAGCTCTGTAGATGATCAAAGGTGTTTTGAATTTATTCTAGACTTGTTCGGGAGCCAATGCAGTTGCATTGAGCCTGATCTGATAAAGTGCCTTGTAGGAATATTTAAAACAAGCCGAGCTGCCACATTCTGAACGCACTGAAGCCGAGTAGGCGATTCTTGAGACACTCCCAAATAAAGGACGTTGGCATAATCTATTCTAGGGGCAGTAAAGGCATGGACAATCCGATTCAGAGTAGCCAAAGGGAGATTGTAACAAAAATAAAAATGAAATTTTTTAGGAGACCAAAACAAGTAGCAGTTATGCCAGTAATTTGAGGTTTAAAAGATGATACAATGTCCAATGACACTCCAGGATTCCTGGCGACTGATGAAGGGCTTGGTGTTTGACCCAATTTGATGGGCCAGAATTTGGTAGCATGATTTGGGGAGGGATTCCCAAATACAAATTTGTTTAGTTTTGTCAGAATGCCGTTGTAAGCAGGTATTACACATCAAGTCGGCTGCAGCAGGAAATCAGCCCTGAAAATCACTGGCCACAGAATTGTCTAGTTGTTGAAATGCCAAGATAAGTTATGTGCCATCTGCATAGACATAATACTCATAACCCAATGTTGCACAGCTGAAACAGATGGGGCAATATAGATGTTAAAAAGAGTAGGGCTCAGTGCAAAGCACTTGGGGACACCACAATTTATGGGTCTGAACAGAGAAGTAAACGGTAATAGATATATGGCCTGTTGTCTTCCAGATAAATTGTAACAGAGCTATTCTACTGTCCTGCCCCTAATTTCTAGCCAATCACAGTTATGTGGTCACACTGGGGGTAAATCACAAGTTTACGCCTACTACATTGGTTGGATAGAGGGAACAGGTTAGTCTAGTTAAAGAGTTACCTTCTCAAGTCAGCGCAAATCTTGCCATTCATGTTGGCGAGGGCCACTGGGGCTTTCTGGTGGCAGCTGTCACTGGCAGTCAATTCTCAGAGGAAACAGGTCACTTTGCGGACATGCAGAGTCTTCATGCTTTCATCAGGAGAAGTTCACACTAATCCCAGTGTAAGGTTCAGGACTGGGGGCATCCTACGGGAATCAAGACTCAATCCAGCAGAGGCCACCAGCAGGGCTCAAGCAGGTCCAGTCGGTAATGGTAAGCAGGGCAGTTGCAGAGAGGCCTCTGGAGGTTTGTTGTGTCCCTGTAGGTCACACAGGTGGTCAGCCAACTGATCCTCGTAGTCACTCTGGGTAGCCTGGGTTAAAAGCAAACAGGCCTAATCTTCTGTCTTCTATCAAGAAGGCAATCCCTCTTCTTCAAACAGCAGGACAGTCCTTCCTCTGCATCTCCCCCCGGTCCTGGCTACAAACTGACTAGGGTGACAAAGACAAGAGCAGGCCTGGAGTCAGGATCCTTTGTGTGGGCTGCAGGCAGGGCCCTTTAAAGTGTAATCAGGGCATGGTAGAGTTCCATCCTGTCAAGAAGACCCTCTCCCCTCACACCTAGACCTTCTTTGTACCCATGTCTGGAAGCAACACACTAAATATCACAGGAGCGCCATTTGCAAATCCAACTGAAGCTGGAGTGAAGGAAAACTGAAGTCTTGTTCACTTGTTTTTCAAAGAAAAGGCAAAGGTCTATATTCTTCAAAAGATTCCCTAACAAAGGAATGAAACACAGTCACCATGTAGGACTGCATTTCGCTGCCACTCAGCATTATATTCAGATAGAAAACACGGACACGAATGAAAGAGGCTCCTCCTCTTACATCATAACATCATATTTGAACATCTAAGAAATGATCCAGCCTGGTCCTGAGGAGAACCTATAATATATATGGTTCGAAACGCGTAGACTATTACTTTTTGTTTTTTTATGTTCAAACTACACTAATATGGAGGACGACTAAGGACTTTCTATGAAAAGCAATTATTTTATTTTCCATAATGGATGATTTTGGACCCCATAATTGACACTAAGAGCGTTAAAAGGGGTTACTCTGGTTTATAACTTTGGACTGGTTGAATACTGATTGGTGCCATTTTGTTTTGTGTCATCTTGTTTATTAATGTGTGATTTATTTTGGGATATTCAAAAAGTTTGTATAGGTTTGCGATTCTTTTTGTTATTACTCTCTGTTCTTAAATATTGAGCAATGTTATGTCAGTATGATTAAATGTTGTAATTGATTTACAGGTCAGGTTTATTAAATAGAGTGATCTTTTGTGAAAAGTGCATTTTCAGAATAGTAACTTAAATTCCGGCTTTGCAATAAAGAAGGTTTTAAATTACAACTAATTTGAGTGTATACTGCAAAACTCGATCTGGTTTCAAACTGAATTTTTCACTAATTAAGTGTAATAAGGCAACCCAGTGTTAGTCTATGGTAGAGGTAGGACTTGCATGAGTGAACATTGACTTTAGGAGGTTTTGCTGCTAGGACATGTAAAACATAAATACACATGTTCTACTTTTTAAATACTAGACACCCTGCCTTATGAGCTTTTAGGGCCTACTTTAGGAGTGGCAAATAAATATTAAAGAGGAAGGTTTAGGCGTGGCAAAAGATTATTTTGCCAGGTCAAACTGGTAGTTTAAAAGTGCATCCATGAGTGCTGCAGCCCACTAGTATTATTTAATTTCCAGTTCCTGGGGACATGTAGTGCCATTTACTAGTGACTTATAGGTAAATTAAAAATGTCAAGAAAATGTCTGCTCTTAGACAGTGATGGTCACAAAATACCCAATTTATGATGAATGCCTTACTGAAATGCTTAGGTTGGTCTTCTATCAAAAGATAATTCATAAATTACAGGACGGGATTGAGATACAATTAAGGAGTTGCTCTTCTATTGTAGGTGACAATCATTGAACCCCAACACACACAGATCCTTTCCCCCTTTCCACCTACCTTCCTTTCTTCCTCCCCAAACCAACATCTACGCTGAAATGCCAAAAATCGTATCATTAAATTATTAGTGCAGCGGTTTCACTATGGTCTTGTTCTTAGAACGGTACACCTATAGATGTGTTCTTACATCAAAGATTGGCAGAGGGCTGTATAAGACAGTAGGCTACCCTTGTAGACCTTGTCGAGTTGTCTGGTCATGCAAAATTACCATACAACCAGAAGTGCTAGAAGGTTTTGGAGTAGTGCCCAGAGGATGTAATCTAGACACAGAACATTACATTCAATTTATGGAGCTAGGTTTCATGAATGTTTATCTTTAAATGTCACTGGCTGAGGTTTGATCCATATGTCCAGGCATTGCGCACAATTGAGTACATTCCGAATATTGTGGTTCCTAATTTCTAATATTTCCTTTTATTACCATACCTTTTATAAGATGATCATTACATTTTTATGCAAAATAACATAAGCATTTATTTTTTTATTATTAGAAACAATGAGTTTAATATTTTTTCTAACAATTTGGTATTATATTAGAATAATATTCACATTATTATTTTAGTTAATCAAACCTAATAAATAAAGAGTAAGTATAGAGTTTAACTTTAAACACTAACTTGCTCAATGGTAAAAAAAACAACCTATGGTGATCTATTTGGATATCTGTAGGCAGCATTCAAAATTTCAGTTCCTCTTGGAACAATTGCCTAGACCTCAACATTTGACATTCACACAATGAAGTTTTTCTCCTTAATGAATTTAAATCCTTGGTAGTTTGTCATACCAAACTAAATAGCATGGAACATGCAAATCCTGAATTTGTATGAGAAATATTCTGCAACTTTATTCTGTTGGTAAAATATTTAAGAACTTTAAGAAGGGCATTTATCTAAGAAATTATTTTTGCAAATTTTGCTTAAAGTGAAAAACTAATATGCAGCAATAGTGAATTGATTGAACTCAGGAGATAACCAGGAGGTTTTACTCTTTTCAAATAGTCATGAATTATTATTTTCATTATTATTACTATTATTATTATTATTATTATTAATATTATTATTATTATTACTTTAATATAGATGCCGAACATTTCTAACACAAATGTAACAAAATTAATGACATTTGGGCCACAATTCAACTTAGCAGACTAATACCATATCACTTGATTTCACATATATTCAACATTTATGACTTTAAGTACGGAACAGAAGACTATAATCATAATATTTGACTAACGTTTTATGATTGTATTAGGTGGTGCCAAGGATAACATGTTGATGATCAAAACATGGAGGGGCATATTTACAATAACTGGCGCATACCTGCATATCAGCAGGGATGCGCCAGTTATTGTGCGCCACAGCTCCGCCACCATGGATGCGCCGCATTTATAATGCGGCGCACCATGGGGCAAAAACGGCACAGATGCGTGACGCATCTGTGCCGTAAAAGTGGCGCATTGCTGGAGTTGCGTCGCAAGCGCGACGCAGCTCCAGCAATGCTCTGGGGGGCCCTATCTTGTGAATGCTGCGTCAATCCTTACGCCTGCTTCAGGCAGGCGCAGGGTTTTGACGCAGCATGGGCCGAAAAGTGACTGAGTGAAATCTTGTAGATTTCACTCAGCCACTTTTAGGAGGCGTTCCTGTGGCGGAACGCCCCCCCCTGCGCAGGAACGCCTACTTTTGACGCAGGGCTTTACAACGTGACGCATCTCCCAGATGTGTCACGTTGTAAGTACCCCGCACCATGGCGCAGGATTTGCGCCGCCGCTGCGTCACAAAAGTGACGCAACAGTGGCGTAAATGAGGCGCAAGGGGCTTGTAAATCTGCCCCGGAGTATTTTGCTTGAGTAGCCAGCCTCCTTGTATCCTTGCACCTGCACAGACAATGTGACAACCACCATCTAGGTCAATATCAACACTCCTTTCATTTCTGGACTTTAAAGTGATAGCATGCATTGTGGGTTTGTAGTCTGGTTTTGCTTCCTTTGCACGAAACGACTAACAAACCAGTAATCAGTGATATGTAGTACAATGTCCGTAATGACCTGGAATGAGGTGGTCAGAGTGTAGACTAATTCCTAAAGCTAACATCAAGCTACTTAGCTACCCAGAAATACTGCCTTCTATAGAAGGTAGGTCCTGTAGAACTACTCTCGTTTATACTGAGAAAAACCCAATGAATACTTGTGTATTTTTTTTTAAGATGTGAGGATTTCCATTGATAATGTAAATTACCTTAGAGTAGCCTCATAACTGTTCAAATGTCACTCTCCTCCATTCTTCTGTTTGTCCTCTTTTATAACTCTTTGGGATTATTCTGTCTGTCCTCTGATGTGAACACAATCTGCTTATTATCACAGAATACCACATGGCCAGCATGCCATAGGAACCTGTGAAATTGTATAGTACTATGTTCAAGTCAAGTCAAGAATATCTTTATTCGAGCATTATAGCGCAGAGATAAATACATAATTCATAATAAGTTATAAAAGAAAGCGACTGAAACACGTCCGTATTCATAAAGTCCCAGAAGAGTGACCTAATCACACCATGCTCTATTTGTTTCAAATGACAATTGCAGTGCCTCAGTGTACCAAGCTCTACTTTACCAGTCCTTCCTTCTGCCAATGTGTACTCGCATAGCAAAAAAATGTGACGGAAATATTGTCTGTCAATCTGTAGGACTTCTCAGTGAACCTTGAAAGATTTCAAACTATCAGATAGAAACGAACCAGCCAGAAAGAAAATTAAATCTACCACGTCTAAATTATTTCATACCTCTGTTCTGTAAAGGTGTTCACATAGGTGTCTACGTATGTGTGGGGAAGCAAAGTAGGTGCAATTCCACTTCATTGCCCAGAGCTAGATGGAGATAGCTTTGGAAGGGTGAACGCGTCATCTGCCACTGACTGACTGCAAGGGCTATAGGAAATGTGAGTGTTATATTTACTCAGATACACAACTGCAGTCCCACCTCTGGTGATCCTTAACAACAGGGCAGTCATGGCGAAGTCCGAAAATGTGGTCTCGAAGGAAGTATCTATAGATTGAATTCAAAATGGCACCCTTTCACTACAGGATGCTCAATCCCACTCATTATTCACTACTTCATATAAAACACACACTGAGTCACAGTAGATCTACACCATGATCTAGAAGCATTAACCCAATACTTCAATAACCCTCTTTAGAAATAGCCACTTTATAATACATGAAACCCTGCATTCCCTGTATAGACGTCTGCCTTTTATTTTCTTATTGCAAGTGAGTAGTGACGTCAATTGTGATAAAGAAATTATGTTGCTGCTCAAGTGTAATAAACTATTACAATTAAATTCCAATATCAATGCCTACTACCAGAGCCAACAGAGAAGGTGAACGGCAGGCCACAGAGTATAATTACAGCTGCCCTTAAAACAAGAACAAGCATTTGCAATGCAATCGGTCTCTCCTTTGGGGTCTTCTAAGAATGTTGGGGTATATTATCAAGCACGGCGCTAAAATTATCGCCGCTTTAGTGGCAGAAAACTGCTGCTAAAGCGGCGATAATGGGCTTGATAATATGCCGCAGAGAATTCCAATAGAAGCCCGTGTTGACACCAGAACATGGGTTTCTATGGGAATACTCAAGGGCATATTATCAAGCCCATTATCGCCGCTTTAGTGGCAGTTTTCTACCGCTAAAGCGGCGATAATTTTAACACTGTTTCTTGATAATATGCCCCTCAGTTATGCAACATGCCTTTTTTTTCTATTTTTGTTCTTTTATACCATTTGAGACACGCCACACTTTAACTTTATATGTTTAAAGCTAAAGTGTGACATGCCGAGAATGCAACAAAAGCAAATAAATGGAAAAGAAATGCAGGCGTCCGCGCCTTCTTTTCTATTTACTTCTTTTTGTTGCATTTGCAGAACTCTGTGCTTTAACTTTATACGTTTAAAGGTAAAGCACTGCGTGCCATAAATGCTACAAAAGAAAAGAAATAGAAAAGAAAGTGAGTTGACAGCAATAGATCACATAAGTGATTGAAGCATAAAAGGAGTAAGCCTGGGCAGTGAACTCCACTCCATTCATGGAGTTTGCAGATTTTTTCACACTCGCGCTCCGCGGAGCTTGCGGACTTCCGAAAAGCTCCGCCTCACACAGCAGAGTTTTTTCTAAGTTCGCCAACGGTAAGTTGTCAAGCGCAAGCAAGGAAAATTCAACGCTAGACCACTTCCCAGGGAGACTTCTCAATGTGGGCGGTCGCGGATGACCACTACCGCTCTTGTTGAAAAACCTTCCGTTCGTGTTGAGGAAGCTGCCACTCAAGTAGTACGTCTACTCGAGCAGCAGAAAGAGGCAGCACCTTCTTGCTCTGTGCGAGATGCCGTTCGCCTTGATTTTACAGCACTGGACAAATACCGGTACTAAAAATCAGTGTGGACGGCTCGAGATAAACCACTCTGCTGCTTGCGGATCTCCGTGTAGCTTGGTGGAGTTTTTTTGTCACTTTGTGGAGTTCCGCATAGCGGAACTCCCCAAACTCCGCCGAGACTTAAAAAAGAGAACATGCTCAAACCACAAAAATCTTGCAGAAGAGTATAACATCTAAGTCATAAGACCTGACTACCTGTGTATAGCTTCCATGAGGTGATCCTACAACGGCAAAGGGTTGCAGCAGCTATGATCCCCAAAAGTATGTACAAAACTAGGGTCCCTATCAGTGTGCATGCAGGAACTGTAAAGCAGCCTCTCCGGCAGGACACATACAGGCAGCAACAGGCGCAGCATAATGAGTCAGGGCGTCTAATTATCAACAAAAAAAGAAGGGCAACAAGCCATAGAAAACCGTCAAAAAGTAGGCAAATGTACACAATGAGCACGCTAGGAAAGAAAAAACATTTCTTCCCATATTTCTACTGTAAAATCATACATTAAAAAAAAGACAAACTCATGAGCAGAGGAGCGGGCCCCTCTCCTTTTAACCCACGTACCCCCTCATCCTGCTGGTTTTTGCTGGCATTTATATGCTTTGGTCAGGTCAGTTGCTAGTGGGTAGAAGGGAAAGAGAGGCTGTAGCACAGTAGTCAGAGCTGCTGACTCAGGAGCTGAGGATTTGTGTTCTAGCCTGGGCTCAAGATCCTGTCAATCAATCTGGGTTTGTAAAGCATGGCTATTCACCCATTAGATTCTCAAGTCGCTGGCGGGGGCACAGCGGTTCAGACTAAGTGCTGAGTTCATCCGAAGAGCCAGGTCTTGAAGTCCTTCTGAATTGTGTCAGCGAGGTTGATTTCCTGAGGTGGATGAGCAGGGTGTTCACTGTCTTGTAGGCAAGGTAGGAGAAGGAGATTCCTCTGGTTCTGGTCTTGCAGATTCATGGGATGGTAGTCGGGGAAAGCTGGTCGTAGCAGAGGTGTCTGTTGGGTATGTGGAATGTGAGGCAGTGATTCAGATATGCAGGTCCGGCATTGTGAAGGGCCTTGTATGCGTGTGTGAGGAGTTTGAAGGTTATTATGTGGTTGCAATGTGGGATGTTGAGGATTAGTCTTGCTGCGGCGTTTTGGACATTCTGGAGCCTTCGGAGGGGTTTCTGGGTGACACCGGCATGGAGTGCATTGCAGTAGTCGAGTCTGCTGCTGATGAGGGCATGGGTGACTGGCTTCCTGGATTCAGTGGGGATCTATCTGACGATCTTTTGAAGCAGGCGGAGTGTGTTCAAGCAGGCTGAAGAGACAATATTTATCTGGCGTTCCATTGTGAGCAAGGAATCCAGTACGATCCTCAGGTTTCGTGTGTGGTTTGTGAGGGTAGGGGGACTTCATAGAGCAGAGGGCCACCAGGAGTCATTCCGAGCGGAGGGGGAGGCTACCAGGATGAGGACTTCTGTCTTGTCTAAGTTGAGCTTCAGGCAGCTGTCCTTCATCCAGGGGGAAACAAGTTTCATTGCTTTGTGGAAGTTGTTCCTGATGACAGAGGGTTCTTCGGTGAGGGAGAGGATCAGCTGGGTGTCGTCGGCATAGGAGACAATGTTGATGTCATGGTTCCTGACAATGTCTGCGAGGGGGGCCATGTAGATGTTGAAGAGGGTGGGGCTGAGGCAGGAGCCCTGGGGTACTCCACAGCTCATTTCTTTTGGTTTCAAGAGGTATGATGGGAGTCTGACCCACTGTGTTCTGCGAGTGAGAAAAGAGCGGGTCCAGTTTAGGGCCTTGTCTGGAATACCAGCGTTCTGGAGTCTTGTTGCAAGGGTTCAGTGGAAGACAGTGCTTAAGGCCGCCGAGAGGTCCAGTAGGACGAGGGCCGTGGTTTTGCCCTGGTCGAGGAAGGAGCGGATGGCATTGGTGGCGGCGAGGAGGGTGGTCTCGGTGCTATGATTGCTTCAGAATCTGGATTTTGAGATGTGCAGGATGTGGTTGGTTTTGATAATGCCGGTGAGCTGGGTGTTGATGGCTTTTTCAATGACTTTGGCTGGGAAGGGGAGCAGGGAGATGGGTCCAAGGTTTTTGAGGTCCGTTGGGTCCGTGGAGTGTTTCTTCAGGATGGGGGTGATCTCGGCATGTTTCCAGTTGTCGAGGAAGGTGGCAGACTGGAGGGAGCAGTTGATGGTTCGGCATAGCTCAGGTGCGATGGCGGAGGTGGCTCTGTGGAAGATGCAGTGCGGGCAAGGGTCCGAAGGTGCTCCGGAGTGGATGTATTTCATGGTCTTTATGGTGTCATACATGGTGAGTGGGGACCAGCTGTGCAGAGTCGGTCGGTGTCGGCGTCAGGTGGGGTGGTTGCTGGCACGGTGGGGTAGTCCTGGGTGTCAAATTTGTCATAGTCTTGATCTTGTGGTAGAAGAAGGTGCTGAGTCTGTTGCAGAGGTCTAGGGAGGCATGGGACATCTGTGGCCTCGCTGTTGGGTTTTATGGCTGTGAATCTATTCAAATAATTTAATCTCCCCCGTGCTAAATTCTACTTATTTAAATTTGACCAAACAATTAATCTACTAATTTAATTAGACAATAAAGCAGCGATCTCGGATGAGTGAAGGGGTGGGGAAAGACAGCACAGGAAAATTAATTGTGAGAAACGTAATATAAATGAGCAAAAGACAACAGCAGTGTTCGCGTTGCTGCTCGTTCCTGCAGCAATACTCCATGGGAGTGTACTTATGAGAAAAGGTGAGACATGCACAAACCATTAGCCATTTGCAGGTTATGGTTTTTGAAGGACACAGACAAAAGCCAATCCAAAGTGGTAGGAGGAGTCAGACCCCACAAAGTATATACAACAAATCACTTGACAGTGCAAGCGCTGTCTGGGCTCGACCTAAAAAGAGGAACTGTCTTTTTTCTTAAAAGAAAATGTGATCAGCAGAAAGGAGATATTAAGAGCGACATGTTTACTTTATCCATGCAATAGATCTTAATAGGAAAAATAGAATCTCTGCATGTTTTTTACCAGAGTAAGCCACTGTATGTTTTAATCTGATTTATAGTAAATGGGATTTAATATATTTTTGTAAAAGGTACTAACTGCATTTTGGCATGTTTTCTTTTTTGCTACAGATTCTGTTTTTTTGTCTTCTTGCCTGCAATAAACATGAAAGAGCAAGAATTCAATTACTTAAGTGGTTTATGGGAAGAGTGAAGGTGTGACCAGGGCCGACTTTAGCCCTGGTGGCGCTGAGTGTGGCAATAATTTTTGGTGCCCCCCCCTGACCTCCTCCTTGGATTTTCTCACTAACACTGGAGAAAAGTGCCCCACTTCTCTCCAATCATAAGTTAATGCTAAACACAGCACACTCCCTGAAGTCAGCGCCCCCCTCCACAGGTCAGCGCCCAGTGCGGCTGCACCAGTTGCACTGCCCTAAAACCGGCCCTGGGTGTGACCATATAATTAAAGGAATAAAATACCCTCCATCATACATTAAAAGACCTTAAAAGGAACTTGATCTTCACCCTTATTCCTCTATATGGTCATGGAACTCCTCAGTGTCTAGCAAGATACTTAAAATGTACAAGAGGGGTTAATTTCTCCAATATTTAATCCCACAAGAAAAGCACTCCACAGCAGTTACACTGATGGGCCCTATAATGTACCCAAATTCCTGTCTCCCTTGATTTTTTTGGATTTCATCATCATCACCTACGTAGTCTGAGGGGCGTATTTACAGGAAAATGGCTCAGCGCAGTGCCCCAAGCAATTTGGTTTTGCGCTGAGCTGTGCCATTTTCAAAACGCAGGTGCACTGTATTAACAAGAATACGGTGCATCCCTGTGCTCACCCCTGCGCCTGCACTAAAAAAGCTGCATAGCACCATTGCCGGCACCCTTACATAAGAGAACATTGTGTTTGTGCAGGAAAAGATACCTCCCTGCACATAAACAATCATTAATGGTGTTTTGCTCCTTCTGTGTGTGCTGCAGAATACAGCACACATAGAAAGAACAAAAAACAAGAGAAATAAAAGAATTTCTCCTCGTTGCACCACATTAATGCCTACTTTTGAAAAGCATTCATTTTTGGCAGTGCCTCAGATTTACAATCCTTGTAATACTGGAGTAGTGTCAAAAAGCCATGGGTGTTGCTGGGAACACCCACTGCACGCCCCTTTCCCACAGAAAACTGCATTGCAGAGGGCCATATTTACAAGGATGTGATAAGCCATGCACAGTGGTTTAGCGCTGCCTTGCAAATATGGGCTAGCATAGAGCCCCACCGGAGCGTCAAAAAAGTGATTCTCTGGTGGTACAAGGGGCTTGTAAATATGCCCCTGAATGTTTCTGGTTATAACTTGTTAAGCTGGTCTTGAAACATGAATATTTTTCCCTTTTAGCACCGTGGAAATACGGAAGAACCTATTGCACGGATAATAAATTAGTTGGATGTGGGCTGGGAAGTTGCAGTATGACTCAGACAATTTTTTTCATAAATTTATCATGAGGGCAATGGTATTTGTGTGGAACATGTCACACTCTGACCTTTCCTTTTCCGTTAAGACCTTTCTTATCTAATATCTATTTGAGAGTTAAGTTCATGTCACGTGAAGCAACTTCTGTTGTAACTTCTGAATCTACATCAAAGGGGTGCTTGTGTAGCTTTGCATAACCTTAAAATGCAACATAACATTCCTTCCTTTCTTCACTTTGTTATTAATATTTAATGAATTATTACCACCTAGTCTAAATATTGAACTCTTATCACTCCAGGTGAGGCGATATCCTTCGAATCTACACAACTTTCCCTTTTTCCCAATTTTTTTCATTTTTTTCCCCGGAGTTTTATATAGCGCGAACTTGACCCAAAGGAATCGGGTATTAGAGCACTTTACATGAGCACCAGTTGCTTACACACCGACACATTCATTTTTGTTAGGCACTGGGTGATTAAGGGACATATGTATGAAAAATCCTTTTTGCGATTCCTTAATAGCGATTTTTTGCGAATCGCTATTAAGGACTCGCAAAATGCAATGTATGTAGGAATCGCAATAATAATTGCGGTTCCTGCATATTCCTTAATTGCGACTCGCAAATTGCAAATCGCAATTAAGGAATACCTTCCCATTCATTCCAATGGGCCTGTAGGACCATAGGAACGAATGGGAAGACATTCACAATTTGCGAGTACCCATTAGGTACTCGCAAATTGCAAATGCAATTTCAAGGGAGCAATGGTGTCAAAAGGACACCCTGTTGCACCCCTGAAATATGTATGTGTGCACATGTGGTGCACATACATGCCCTAAGGGCATGTATGTGCGCCACATGACACTTTGAAAAATACAAACAAGCGAATTTTTCAAAGAAATCGCAAAATACCACGAACTTGAAGTTGGTGGTAATTTGCGATTTCTTAAGCCAAAATCGCACAACTTGGGTGTTTCCAGATTTGCATTTAAGGAATCGCAATTTGCGATTCCTTAAATGCATTCGCGAAATAGTGAATCGCAAATTTTGCAATTCCCTATTTTGCAAGGGCCTTCAGGGATGATACATTCCAAAAGGATTTTTTCCGTTCGCAAACGGGACGGTTCTGAGAATCAGCCCATTTGCGAACGGGAAAGGGGCTTGATACGTATGCCCCTAAGTGATTTGCCCAGAATCACAGAATGTTGAGCGTCATTGCCGAGATTCAAACCCGGTTCCCCAGATTTGAGATCGACCGCCCTAGCGGTTAGTCTACACCCTCTCCCGAAATCTACATAACGTGTTCACTGTGGGGTTTCTGCCAGAGTCCACGTATTTATGTGTCATTTCTCCAAGGACAAACACAAACCTTTCATGTGGATGTTATCTGTATTCTATTCATTCATTCTTCTGTAACAATATTCTCAGTGTAAGTGGTAATAGAGCCCATTTTAGTACTCTCCATAACATTATCTGATATAGTAAATCTGTTCTTACCTGACAGAAGACAGTCACTCCTTTAATTCACTCCACCGGCTTGCGTCTTGTCAGTATCAAAGGATACTGGATGCAACCTTACCCTCAGTGGCATTCAAGTGGGATCCTGACAGTACATTGACACTCTCAGAATTGCAGATTCCAACAGTCACCCTAAATACACTTCTGGAGCAAGTATCTGCCCCGATGAAACAGGTCCAGCTGAGCATAAGCCCGAGAGACACCCTGTGCAGCCCTTTAAAAACAAAAAACACTTTGGGTTTTACATGTGAAGGCTCTAGCGGAAGGCTGATGGAAAAGTCTTGGCCATTCACACTACTAGGTCAATACTGAAAGTAACCTGTCACTCATATTCTGCTTAGTACATTACACATTCCCAGCATTGCATGTCAATCTCACATGGTCTCAAAGCCTTCCTCATCTCTAGATGTCATTATAACGTTCCCAGTGGTAAACCATACACAGCATTAACAACCAAAGTGGAACATTGGGAGCTGGCCAGCCAATCTGAATGCTCCCTTTGCTGGATATATTTAATTTTATAGAGATACAAGATACAAACATGATAGCTAAACCTCATAAAGAGTTTTAGGCACATCAGCATGAAACAAACAAGAAGTATAGCCACAGCAATATAGAAAACTAATAACAGAATCTGATGCTCAGGGAAGAGTCTCCGATCCTCTCTCCTAAAGATGAATATTGTGTAAAGTTATCTAATTATGGCCTAAACCATCAAGGGTGAATAAATCTAAACAAGTCTCAAAACGTTGGGACAATGCAGAAAAAGAGAAAAGATATTTTCAGGAAGGTCAGCATTTCAGAAGGTCGCTCAAGAGTCTTCTAGAGATATGGAAATAAGTGATAGCCCAAGCCACACTCAGCAAATAAATCCAAGGGGAAAGCATAGAGATGTGTACCTCTCAAAGTCCAAAGAAAAAGTAGCCAAAAACAACAGTGAGAACGCCAGTTAATATCACACACCCCTTGCTGACACTATCAGGGGCTCCATTGTTCTTTACATTCTCCCGTTATGAGTTGCAAGATTGGCAAGTCCCCCAGACAAGTCCTGAGAACGATATTGACCTTGGGCACCTGCAACTCCTCAATACATTACTGAATAAGACTAGCTGGCTCTCCATGTTCTTTGTCAAGGTTCTCTTCTCAGGCTCCACAGCACTAGTACAGTGTTACATATGTTCTCAAACTAACAAACCATGTGAACGTACCTGCAAGGAAAAAGACATGCAAGCAGAAATGGAAAAGCAAGTATTGTTCAATGGTGCACGTTTAATACGTGTCATTTATGCACATGTAGATAGAAATATATTATAATGTCAGTATATAAATTCAGAATTAGATTCATGTTGCAGTTCAAGTAAGAGCAATGTAACTTTTACTGAGAACTACATTATAAGCTCAAATTTGGAGACATTAGTGCACACGCTTACATAAATCGTCCTTGTTTCTGAAGTCAATACAATATAATAGTGTGAGAATGGTTTTATCCAATCTCTAAAGACTACATTTCATTTTACAATAGTTAAGGCACGCAGTAACTTCTCTAGTTCTGCAGTGAATGCACTTCCATACTGAGTTCAAATGAAACACTTTACAATAATAATGTTAGGACACAAAAATTAATGTGTGCTAAGTGCACATCTATACTGTGTATTTGTGACTGGTATGGGTGGAGTCAATATTGTGCTAATTCAGTTATATGCCACACCAACTCAATTGGTTAACATCGAAGTGGGAAAATTTGGAGAACAGTTTTCACAGAGACAACATGCTTATAAGAAATATGAGAAGAAGTCAAAGGATCTCAGATTCTTTCATGTGATTGTGATCTCCTCAAAGGCATACTCTAGGTGGACGTCGACGAAGAAATTGCCACTGAAAGAGCACATAGAGTTGGAAATAAGGTTAACAGATTGCAGATGTCGTGTTGGCATAAGACAATATCGTTTAAGGACAGTGAAATCTTGAGCTTTCATGATTTAACGGCGGCCACCCTAACCTTCCTGGACGTCTGGAGCTTCAATTTGTTTTGGCAACCTCCCCTTTCCCATGACCTCCTCCTCAGATTCCCTGACTACCACCCAGCAAAAGTGCACCTGATCTCTCCATAGCCCCTCTCTCACATACATTCAGTCAGTCACACAGCTTTATTCGATCTCTTTAAAATGGATCATAAAAGCACAAGTTATCTAAAAATTCCAACACAATATATACCCATATATACACATTTAAATAAGAATTAAACAGTTGCAGTGATCCGGGTAAATTCATATAAAAAACGTTTATGAAAAAAGCTGTTCAGAATTTAAAATTAATTAATTAGTTGTTGCTACTAAGATGTCGTCCCACCTTTTTCCTCTTCCTAAGACAAGCCCACAAAAATGAGGCAACAGAACAGCATACAAATGGATCTGGTAGAGTTTTTAAAAACATACATTCAATTTGTTTTAAATTGCTGTAAAGGCTGGCTTTACTAATCAACTCATCCATCCATATTAAACACAGATCTGTTCTTTGCAGGCAGGAATATTAATCCTCTGCACTAATTTATGGCGAGGCAAAACTGTCACTAGACAAAATCCCATCTTTCTCTCTAGTAGGAACAATAATCACAAGAGTTATCTTGACATTTTTAGTTTTGCCTAAAAACTGGACACACGCAGGCTAAATGGTAAGCTATTGCTAACCACAGCTCCCTCCTGCCGGTCAGCGCCCGATGCCTACGCACCGGTCGCACCACCCTAAATCCAGCCCTGTGGCTAAACAGATTAAGTGTAAATTGTTTTACCTGGAGGGCCTTTCAATTTCAATAGGTTAGACAGGACAATTTCATTACCCAAGGTAAATTGAATTTAGCTTGGGACCTGGTACTGCATAGGTCTGCACAGGCCCCATTCCTGGGCTTTACCTAATAAACTCGAAGAGGGGATGACTTAACAGGTTATGCGCTATCTGGAGATTCACTAACCTAGGTTTGGAGGACTATTTGTTCCACTCTGCTGTGCATGAAACGCACATCAGAAGACACTATTTATTTGCGTACCAGGACATCCTAACCTGCATGATTGGAACATGTATGGTGGGCGGTACTATCTCAAACTCCTTAGTCCATTCACATTTACTCTTCGAATGGGAGAGAGGCGATGCTTCATGTACGCATTGCATGGAGAAAGTATATGGGATTTTTCAAGTAGAGAATAAATAAATAAAAGATTAGAGAGGGCATCCTACTTTGTGAAGAATTACCCTGTGGATACTAATCTCCTCATACACTGGGAGAGCTTAAATGCTACTATTAGAGGGACTGTGATAAATATTATGCATAGAGCACATAGAGACAACCAATTAGAGTCAAAAAACACAGGAGCAACCTATTGCTCCAAAACAGAAATGTAGATGGGAACTGAACAGAGGCATGAACCTTATTAGGGCCCAATCACGGGCACCTAGAACCACAGGAGCATTGATGGCCCTGATGTGCTTAAAAAAGTAGTTTTATGAGAAAGAGAAGGAAGCAAATAGGCTGCTGCTGCTGCGCCCTGTCACAGGTCTAAGACATATATAGTAAAAGTTAAGATTGAACAGGGTGCCATAGTTGCAGGTGACAAGAGAACAAAGGTTCTTTGAGCCAGGCGTTGAGGGGCCACTGCGAGCTCCTGAGCTTGGACTTGCAATGGAGTAACAATACCAGAATGAGTAGGAGTGTGCACCAGCAAATAGAGAAGGAGCAGATACTGCCAGCTATTAAATCCACGAAGTCCAACATGGCCCCAGGACCAGAAGGCACTCCTCTGGCTTTTTATAGGAACAATGCAGATCCACTGCTTCAACCACTGAAGAAACTATTTACCTCTTTTATAGAGAGAGGAAACGTCACTGCCTCGATGTGCAGTGCTGAGATTACAGTTATGCCAAAACCCAAGAAAGTGATGGGGATTAGTGTGTCCTACTGCCCCATAACTCTAAAATACTGATGTCATTTATTTTCTAAAACCCTAACCAATAAACTGGATACAATAATCCCATCACTGGTAGGGGTGGACCAGGTGTGGTTTGTCCATGTTGGCAGGGTTCTAGTAATAGCCAGAAAGTGGTGCATCTTATCAAAAAAGTGAAAGTGTTGGGGATCCCAGCTCTCTTTGTGTGACCCTGGCTGCCGAGTAGGCATCTCACAGGGTGAGCTGGGACTTCCTGAAAGATGTCTTCTACATGGTGAAGGCGCCTTGGAATGCGGGGTTGGACCCTGCCTAAATACCAAACTCCTGCAGCTAGAGTTCAGGTTAATTGCATATGCTCTAGTGACATTAAATTAGGGAGGGGTAAAAGTCAGAACTTCAGCTTATACCCCATTTTGTTCACATTACTGATAAAACGTCTAGCATGCACTAGAGGGTAACCGAAGATTAAGGGGCTAAAATTCAGAAATGTGAAGCTTAAGATCAGTCTTTTTACAGAGATTGTTTTTAAGACTTTTGCTGAACAAGTGACTTGCCTACCAGTATTGCTGTATGTGATTGGTGAAGTGGAGCGAGCATCTGGTTTTAGGACTAACATAGGGAAATCTGAAATACTTAATGTCAGTGTGCCACCACACTGATTGCAAATGCTGAAAACTTTGACCCCATTTGCAAAGACCAAAAACTCCATCAGATACTTGGCTCTCAATGTCTAAAACTCATTTAAAGACTGGCAGAAACGTAATTGGTCCATTGTAAAAATGCAAATCCTTAATTACGTGGCTAGATGAAAAGGTTAGATGTCTCATGGTTGGGCAGAATCAACATAATCAAGGTGAATGTTCTCCCACACATAGGGCCTGATTCTGAGTTTGGTGGACAGATTAATCCATCACTAGCCTGACGGACATCCCATCCGCTGTCTTACAAGTTCCATTATATCCGATGAAATATAATTGAACTCGTCATATGGCGGACGGATATCCGTCGGGTTTGTGATGGAGTCGCCTGTCCACCAAATCAGTAATCAGGCATTAGTGTATTTGTTTCAGTCAATGCCCATGGCCATTCCGATACCAGAAGTCTAGGCCCTTCAGAAAGCTTTATTATCATTCATATGGGTCAAATAGAAAGTGAGAATGGGTACAAAGTTGCTAATGGCCCCTAAAGAGAGGGGTGTTGGTGTTTCCTTACATTGTACACTATTACTGGGCAGCACATTTGCATGTAATAATTGAATGGTTCAAGTGTGAACCTGAAAAACAGTGAATTCATATGGAAATAGCCTGGCTCACCAGCCTTCGTGTAGTACACCATGGCTGTCCAAAGTTCACAGGCCACACAACCTCTGTATGTTGGAGTCTATATATTGAAAATTACTTAAACACCCATTAAGGAATAGGTCAAGTTAGTGTTGAAGGCAGGATTCGCCATGTTTCCATTGCCATACACCTCACCACTCCACACTTCATCCCCGTCTTATACAAAAGCAGTACACGAGATGGAGTGTCTCATCATATTACATTGACAGAAAGGGAGGATTAAGGATCCACACTTCCTCCTGAGACATATTATAAATCACAACGAGTATGGTGAATCTATTGAAAGAACAGACAATTCCTATTACTAACTCCTTGTCCCCAGTTTATTGGATCCCTTTTGTGTCAAAAAAAGATTTTGGATGAGGTGTCCTCTCCAATGTTATGTGGCATGCTTCATTATTTGCCACCTCATCCCCAGCGACGGCCCGTATATGGCGTGTTACCGGGGCGGTGACATGGGGCAGAGAAGGGGAAGGGTGGGGGGTTGCAAAATGTGGCATACGGCCGATTGCAGGTAAGTAACGAAAAAAATAAAGTAAACGAATTTCGTTGCACGCGCAGCATGTCCAAATGCGATGCAGCTCGCGCAACAAAATTGTTTTTTTTAATTTTTTTTGTAACTTACCTGAAATCGGCCGTATGCCGCATTTTGCAACCCCCCACCCTGCCCCTCCTCTGCCCCACGTCTCCGCCCCGGTAAAACGCCCTATACGGGCCGTCGCTGCTCATCCCACCCTGGTAGGATAGTACTAACAGGGCAGACTCGACCCCCAATTAATGTGGGAGTTCTTAAAATATATTATTTTTCTGGATGGTACAGTGATTTAGTTCATATTAAAAATACCTTAAGATATGCCACAGGTATATCCTTTATTATATGGTACCTCAGAAATTGGGAACATGCAATTTACAGGATGTCCAGGGGTACCATAGCCCCATCATCCTTTGAAAGTTCCAACATGTTTCTGCCCGCTCTAAGAGGCAAGTAACTGGTCAGGGGCATTTCTCAGAACAAAAAGAATTTCTCACTCTTATCCTATGAGTGTATGTTATTAATATGTATATTGGTATGACCAGAATTTCCTAGCTCTCCTTGTTGAATTTCAAGAGCTGATTTAGGGCTACTCCTAACTTCTTGGTCTGGCAGGGTTGGGCCACTACTGTAGTCACATATTTGTCAAGGAGAATGGGCACACTTAAATACATATGCCAGTTAACCTCGCTCATGCTGGACAATGAAGTAAAAAGTTGCCCTAAATAGGGTAATGAAATTCAGATAACAACAGGAAGGCTATTCCAGTCTTACCAATACATACACATATATATATATATATATATATATTCACTGAAAAAACCATAGGTTTCACACACGTTATAGTTAGGAATTAGCATTTAAAAAACCTTGCAAATTCACTGAAAAAACCATAGGTTTCAGACATGTTATAGTTAGCGGAAATTTTACTGATAAAAAACCAATGAAATTCCCCCGTTATAGTTAGTGCAGGCAACTATAACTCACGCGACCGCAATCCTCTGCTGATGCTAATACTGTATTTAGACACTTATTTGCCCATGTCTTCTTCCATAAATTTTTAGCTATACATATATTACAAATATTTTTTTTTCATAAAGACACATATGTCATCAGCAGAAGATTGCGGTCGCGTGAGTTATAGTTGCCTGCACTAACTATAACGGGGGAATTTCATTGGTTTTTTATCAGTAAAATTTCCGCTAACTATAACATGTCTGAAACCTATGGTTTTTTCAGTGAATTTGCAAGGTTTTTTAAATGCTAATTCCTAACTATAACGTGTGTGAAACCTATGGTTTTTTCAGTGAATTTGTACGGTTTTTTAAATGCTAAGTTACTTTACGCCATTCGTGGCGTGCACGCCCACTTAACGCAGTTCGTTCCGTGCGCGCACGGTGCGCTTCGCGCACCGTGCGCGCACAGTGAGCACGCGGTGCGCTTCGCGCACCGCGCGCCCACTTTACGCAGTAGTGCCGTACACGCAAGGTGGGCACGCACCGTGCGCACATGGATAGGTAATCTGTTAAATTTAATTTGTAAGTGATGACAATAATATGCCATGCACAGAGAGTGTTTTTTTTTTTTTTAATTAAAATTTTTAGCGTAAGCGCACCGTACGCGTACGGTAAGCGTAATCGGCGAAATTTTCAAAAAATAAAAATTTACCGTTTTTGGCCTTGGAGGATCTTTGAGGACTCAACTAACATGGCTATGTGCATGGGCGCTGTCTAAACAGCCCCTTTATATGTTTTTTGCCTTTGTTTACAGCCCCCCCCTCAGAGTGCGAGAGAGAAAATGGCCGCCGCCGCTTCCTGGTTTCGGCCGATTCGAATGTTTACTTAGATGTAACAGCCAATCAGAATCGCGCTCGCGCACGCCACCGTACGCGTACGGTAAGCTTACGGTAAGCGTACCGTAAGCTGGCTCAGATATATATATTGATTTAAAGGCTATTTTCTCAGAATCTACTGAACAGATTTACACCAAACCTACAAAAGGCACTTCCTTGACCTAGGGACTACCTCTCTGCCAAATTTCTAGTAATTCTGTTCAGCCGTTTGGGCTGTAGCCCTGTCTAAAGGTCCTATGGAAAAATGCATGGGAAAAACGCGTTTTGGGACCCCCCTTTTATCTCAGCCCCCGCTTGACGAATCCCCCCGAGACTTTCAGGGTAGGAGCGGAGCGTAGCGCCCCACCTATTTTGAGAAATTCGCTAGGATTCGTCAACCGGCGCCAAAGTTATTCAAAATAGAATGTTGCGGATTTCCTATGGAAAAGGGGTCCTAACTATAACTACCTACTGGCGACCGCCAGTAGGTAATATATATATATATATATATATATATATATATATATATATATATATATATATATATATATACTGACATACAGTCATTATATTAGAGTGAGGGATCCTTTTTGCCCTGAAGAATGCCCCTGACCACTTATAGTGGGCACACATATATCAGCACTTTTCAAAGGATGATGTGGCCATGGTACACCTAAACATCCAGTAATTTGTTTATTCACTTTGTAATCATACCTGAGTTTTCTCATAATAAAGTATATACCGGTGGTATACCACAAGGTATTTTTAATATAAACTGGATCCCTATGCTATCCAGGAAAAGAATATATCTCAAGAACTCCCCCATTAATTGAGGTTGAGTTCCTACTGGTTGTACCATCTTCCCAGTGTGTAATGAGGTGGCCAATGATGAATAATGCCACATTGCATGGATGAGACCAGCTCATCCATCTGTTTTGGGGACAAGGAGTTAGGAATAGAAATTACACTTTCTGTCAGTAGATTCAGTGCACTCGTTGCGATTTATGGAGATCAGGAGATATCCTGACCCTGAGAGAATTATTTAATGGGAACACGGTCAGGTTATGTTTGGTTTGTAAAAATGATTTTGGGTTGACTGAACAGGGGAGATTCTCATATACGTAGCTGAGATATTCGGTATTAAATGCAGACAATGAAGCTTTGCACCATATAATATGATTAGCTTGGGTATTCAAACACGCAGAAATGGAAATGCAAAATACAGCGGGAATTTGAATTCAGATTTGAATTCGGTAAGACATATGGAATTCAAGCCGTGAGACATATGTGGTGGTGGTGATGGGGGTATTATGATGCTTTTTCCGTAGCGACACTAATCATAAACTACAAATGAGATGGTTCTTGATGCCACACAAATTACATCATGTTGCAAGGTGAAAGTATTATGTGGTATGGCAGGGGTGCCTTACTACGTAATACTAGCGCAATACATAAAGAGGGACCCCGGGTATGCTCTAAGTGCACCTTCTCTTAGTCCTGGTAGAGTGGCAAAGAGCAGACAGGCTAGTTAAAGGGACAGGAGTAAGCATTTCATATCACTAACATGGAGGATAAGTACTTGGCATGACTCGAGAGAAATCCAACACCAATGTATATTTTCATATATTTTTAGACACCGAAACGAAATCAATACATGGAGGATAACCAGAGTTACCAATTTTATAAGCATTAAATAAATCAGTACTTTCCAATGTGAAAACTTTAACGTTGTAGTCAGTGGGAAAACACATATAGGCAAAAGGTTACTTAGGGAGTGAGTTCAATGGAACCCACTTAGATTTAAGGTCTTGTGAGTCCCTAGACCAGTTTATGACAGCTAGCACAATTATACCTGGCTCAGGGGAGTGGGGTGCTCAGGTGCACTTTAGCTGTCAAACGGAGCTGTCAATAAGGCTGGCGGTGTTAAAATTATTACCTTAGAAAAAAGATACTTTTGGGGGTGTTGAGCAAAACCCTTCAGGAGTGGACCAGGAGACGAGCTGACAGGTGTGCCAAGAGAGGGTGAAAAAAAAAGGCATGGTCTTTAAATTGGAGCCACAGGTGTGGTTGGTTGTTCATACAGGTGAATCACTTCTCTTGAAGTGTTGAGTAAAGCAGGTTGTAGTTTGACTGACCATCAACAAGTCTTAGTACCTGCAACTATTACTGTCAAGGAAATCTTTTTCCAGAGGACCAAGGGAAAATGTTAGAAAACTGAGCCTCGCTGATGGTTGGGGCTACATTTCCAAAAAGTCAAATGCCCAAGTGCTTTAAGCAGCCAAGCCGGACGGCTCGGGTAACAGGACTTCAAGGTTGGGGAATTTGCGGTTTATGCATGCTAACTGCAGGGGACTAGTTCCTCCAGCCCAAGAGAGTACTTGTGAAGTCTGGAGTTTGCAGAAGTGTTCACCTTCCCTTTTAAACAGGTCTCTTGCCTTGGTTGTTTCGAAATCCAGCGGGTGCAGAGTGGCTGCCACAGATACAGAGCTTAACGTCCCTTTTCGTAGCGTCCAGTGTTTTTGTGGAAACGGGTCTCTTTTTGTTATCACATTGAATCTAAGGCCCAGGTATCTGGGGTGCCCTTTAACTACTGGATTTAGGGAGTGTTAGTGGGTGTGAGGACTAGTAGCCAATGTGCATCTAGTCCTGTGGCTAATCTGCCTTAGTAGTGGAGACATAATTTGGGTGTTTGTCACTAAAACTAGTCAGAACCTGATATCTAGCCTAAATTCAAGATGGCAAAAACCATCCTCGATGGTACACCTCAGCTGCAACACCCTAGAGGTGTTGTCAGCTTTGTGGAGGTGGATGCATCCTGCATAGCTAATTTCTCACCTGTCTGCGAAAAACAGTGCCTGGGACAGGGGGAGGCTTTTTCATCGAGTGTTGGACAAGTTCCTTTGCGACTCACTGCTGTACCAGTCTAATAACTAGCCATCCTGTGTGAGCGGAGGTGTCGCCTCCTGCTCAGACACGTATTTGTCTCTGGCCTCTGGCAGAGATACTCACTCCCCAGCATGAGGTCAGACTTCTGTCTTGGCGGTAAACTTTCAAAAATGCCTGCCAAGGCACTAGAACACTGGGTAATTGGTCGACACCCTGACCCAGGTACATGCTGGTTAAACCTCAACACCACCATTGTGTCAGGGGTTAAAAAGCACAGGGGCATATCATCAAGGCCAGGCGATAATTATCGCTCAGCGCTCTTAGCACGAGGATAATTATCGCCGGCCAACGCTGAATTTTATCGCGGAGATAGCGTGCTATCAGCAATGCTTATCTCCAAAGCGATAAAATTCAACACGCAGGTAGGCAACTGTGCGATAATCTCTGGAAATCCAGCAATAATCGCACAACGTTTGGCGATAGCTTGCTGATAGGGCAAGGCCGACTTAGCCATGATATCCACCTTCCATAGGATATCATGGCTAAGTCAGTTGAAAAGCAGGCGTAAGGAAAGTAGCGATAACCATGGTTAGCGCTACTTTTCTTATCGCTATGCTTGTTAGCGATTCCCTTGATAATTGGAGAAATGTCGGTTAGCGACATTTCTCCAGTTATTTCAGGAAGGAATGCCCACTTTGCATCTCATTAGAGATGCAAAGCTGGGCGTTCAAAAAACAGGCGCTAAGGCAAGGATTCACGCGATAGCGTGACCTTGCTGATATAGCGATAAAATTATCGCTGCTGTTTCGGCTGAAAACGGCCGCAAAAGTGGCAATAATTTTTTATCGCCGCCTTGTAGATATGCCCCACAGTCTTTTAAACCAGAAACGAAAGAAATTGGCTGGGTAATACCGATATGCCAGCCCATGTTATCCAATGGACCACCTGTCACTTGCGGTAGAATTACGTTTGGAATGCTACCACAGGGCAATATATGCTTGCACGTCCATTCCCACAAACATAATACAATGCACTCTGCCTCCTGGGCTGTGGTAGACCTGCCTTAGGTGTGACTGACATGTATAAGATGCAGTGAGGTGACCCTGTCACACATGGGGCGTGCAGGGTCAAACTTGAGCAAGCAAGCTATTCGTGCGGGGCTGAAATGGCAGACCTGCAGCCTTTGGATTCACTCGGGTTACTTAGGGTTGCACAATAAGTGCTGCACCCCTGGTGCCTCTTTTACATCCCTGCCCTGGGTACCACTGGTGCCATATACTAGGGCCTAACAGAGGTGTAAAAGCACTTGCAGATTGGGTGTACCTATTCACATTTACAATTTAAGGGAAAGAGCATTAGTGCTGGGGCCTGGTTAGTAGGAACGAGCACACTTTCAGATCAATTACCACAGCACCTAACAGCAAAAGTGGGAGGACATCTGCAAAAAGTCCAGTTTACTACACATCACATTTATTCAACATTTTCGGGCAAGTGCTGGTGGTGTGGTTTGAAAATGGTACCAAGGTTCCAAATTTAGGGGAGTTGTTTCAAAATTCAAATCTTTTAGAAGAAAGTGCACAGTCATACTGATAGTTTTGAAGGGTTTCCCACCTCCCACACCCCAGAACCTGTATCATTACTTTTGGGCTCAACGGGTACATTGTTAAACGAGGGAATTCAGACTGATGTGATTGCACACTTGCTGAGTGCAGAAAGTGCTTATTTTCCAGAACTTGAGAAAAAACAAAACCTCGGTTGTGGCACTGTGAATTTTTTTAATGTGGCAACCAATGACCCTGGAAAAGCTGTCTTGGGATATCCTGCAATCCTAGAAGGCCTTTCAGGATACATTGGTTCAATTGTTATATGTTTTACTTTATTGACTCTGCTATGAGACTTTCCACCCAAACTGAGAGCACTGAAACTGTTTGAAATTTTTTCTAACACATCATGGGAGAAGATCTTATAGTTTGTAAGGTAAAGGAAGTGCTGTGCGTAATTAAAATATTGGTAGATTAGGCTGACCTAGTGTGGGGAGAGGATTGGAACTAGTTGGAATGGAGGCAGGGGGAGATTTTAGTTCTTGTGTCTTAGTAGATGTTTTTTAATATATCGGTGCAGAGCTATTTTGCAACCATAGGTTGTCTAGTAATTAGGATAACATGAGGTTGTTGTGACTTTTAGATAATTGTAACTGTGCACAGTATGGTGGCGGGTAGAAATGTCCCTTTATTTCATAATATCTTTGGTGAAAATTCCAAAAAATTGGGATTAACCCCATGTGATAGATTCAAGTCAGAAAGCATAAGGAGTAGGTCTGCGAGACTGAATTAACTGTAAAAAAAATCAACACAGTGACTTACATCTACACTGCCAACTACATCCTACATCTAGTTTACAATCCTACACCAATACCAATACTCTGTATGTGCACTTCCGTTCCACTGTATGCTGCACCAACATTTGTGACCAACACCATCACCTACAGTCTATTCCACAGTATACACCCAACACCAGAACTCATCACAACCTTGTACCTTCACCCCTCCACAACCTTTGACCTCTGTCTTCACTATCTATTCTCAAAACCATCATCTAAACCTTCAGGCTGCTCCTACACTCTGTGGTGGCTAGTATTTCAAGGCGGTGGTGTTGAGGTGGGTTGTGTGGGGGAAGGCAGAATTAATGGAAAAAAATACTCACATACCTGTCTGATGCAGCTGTCCGCCATTGCTGCCACCTCGTCTGGGTCCTCTTCTGACCGCTTATAGTGCAGGAAGCAGGAAGCGCCTGGCTCCCAGCCTCCTGATATCCAATCACAATGCTGCAATGCAGTATTGTAATTGATAATAACAATGAGTTATTATCATTTTATTTTTTCGGTTTTCGACCTGCTCAGTGGGGCGACACTCATTCGCCTTAGCAGAAGAGCCGCCACTTCCTACACCCATATCAACAGCACCAACTACACCTGATGCCTACGACGCCTGACATGTACACTCTTTCTTACACACATATTACAGAACCACCTACAATCAACAATATAATCCACCACCTAAACCTCTTCCTACTACCTACAAGTTGCAGCACACTGTATGAACTTTACCTCCAAGCTACTCTGCCTTACACCACCATCAACGCCCTCACCTGTCATCTACAATGGCCCGAGACCCACAAGATTTGCAGCCGCCAGTGGCATCTCACAAAATGATGGGCTCCTCCCTGCGGAATGTGAAGGGGTACCCCAGAGTCTCCCACATCTCACAGATATCCATTGTCCTTGGCTGAGTGCCCCCCACACCCCGAAGCGTTGTGTGGCCTCTGAAGGCTTAGGGCCTCCTGTGCCGCTAGGGCTGCAGGCGTCTGCATTACGCCCCTGGCGTCCATCTTGGACATGAGAGTTTTTACTACCTCATATTTGCAAACCTACGAGCACAGCACATGCATAGAAACCAATGACACAGCACATGCATAGAAACCAATGACAATCAGCCACGGATATGGACCATGGCAGCTAGGAGCACGGAACCCTGCAGCCTACTTCAACATAGAGGTTCCCTGTCTCCTCATGTCTACACACAGACTCGCACACACTTTTACAAAGACTAACATGGAACCACATTTTGAAATGGCACCCCCAGGAAACATACTTGTTGACTAAGAACTTGCTAAAAAATTCACACAACTCATAATTTAGATGAACTTTCAAATACAATAAAGTGCAAAATAACACCATTCTAATTTACATCACTCAAACATGTCGATAAAACATATATCATTGTGAAAGCTATTGACAACTCCTACAGTCTGGGTTGTTTTTTTCCCTGCTCCGGCCCTGGTGTCACCTCAGCACCAGTGCCTCATTTGTCAAAAGGATGCCTTCCCTGTCTGACGGGGTGTTGAGTTTCCTTATTCTCCGCCTCTGTGCTGGCAAAGGAGCCCCTGCTAGAGTCTCATCCCTGTGTCACTATGGAAATCACCTTATTGGATTTCAAATCAGACAGGACTGTCTGGAATGTCTATCGAGAACACAGAGAGGGCTGCTTTTTGAAATGAAAAATCTGTGCCCTGGGCTGAGCTGAAATGTCCTCAGATTTGCAAACTGTGATTACACTGCATATTTGAAATGGTCTCTCTCGTCGAGGGACTCCGTGTACTTTCAGCCTCACTAGCCCCCACTGTGCACATATTGGAGATGTTCAGGCTGCGAGTCACAGGCCACGAGCCACCGTCGAATTCTGCCAACAAGGGCATGTGACGCCCATGGCTGCTGCTCGCTGTTTCTCACGCCACCCTTCTTCCTTTGCGTGGGTAACCAAACACACTTTTACATAGAGACACCCCAGGACTATCTCACGCTGTTATCTTTCTGTAGTGTAAACTCCAACACAGGTGGGTATTCAATGGAAGGATGTGTTCAGCTACGTAAGGACATCGTGCAATGACACCACACAGCATTTCTCGTGGTAGCAAAAAAGGTCACTTTATTAAGACAGATTTGTAAAGTAATTTCATCACTAATTGCAAAATACATTGCAAAATCCCAGACCTCACTAATACATTACATTCATGTTCTTCCCTTGTCCTTAAAAATCAACCCCCATACTCTTTCATCTCTCTCCTTTCTTCCTCCACTCACAAACCAGACCCCAGCAAGCATCCCCAAGCACACTCACCTGGTGTTGTTCAAGGCCTTAAAACTTACTCTTCCCCTCCCCTGTGCAGCCCCCTCCCCCCTGAGGGATGGATACATGTTCTCCAGACTCTACATCCCCCAAAAAACTACCACCTATGTCAATACTAAAACCTGTCCTACTGTGGGCAAAAGTGTTGTATTGTCTGTTATCATAATGTTATCCAATACACAACTTTTCAACTTCAAAGTACTATACCCTCTCAACTTTCCCTGCCTGCCCACATGGTACTGGCTCCCTGGTGAGCCTAACTTCCTGATCTATGCCCTATATACAACATCTAACCGTAACCCCGCCCTTTCCCTCCCTCGACCTATCAGTATCTCGTGGCCTGTGACACTTGACCGAAGTTAACCCAAATGGAGACTGGTCATCACCATGCTCCCCCTGGCTCCCTACAATTCCCACTGAGACTAACAATAATAGAACACAGCACCTGAGGTGCCTGTTGCGCTCATGAACGAGGCACATAAATGACAGAACGTTATAAAGATACTTGCTAACATTAGAGCCTAAATAGTGAATAAATACACATAACAACACTTATCCTCCCTTTGGAAGGCTCCTTCATGTACAGCCTTATTCTACATTGACAAGGCCCTGACAACATCATCACTTGCATATTTAGGGCCAGATTTATTAACATTTGACACAACGCAACGCAGCAAGACAACTTGTTGCGCTGTACTGCGCCATACGGAGAGAGCAGGACTGCGCCATATTTACTCACTGTGCTGGTGCACTATTTGCTGCCTAGCACTAATGCAGGCATTCTTGCGCTGCAGTGCAACGGAGCCTATGTTACAGGCAGGATTAGTTTTGTACAGGAAGGTATACCATACTGCACAAAACAATCCTCAGAGGCATTTTCCTCTTTCTACTTTACTTAGGTAGAAAGAGGAAATAAAGAGTATTTCTCCTTGTTACATCTCTGTTGGCAATAGCATGTTGATGCAATCCCAGGTTTACTACCCTTAGTAAATCTGGGATTGCAACAAATTTCACAGGTGGATGCATGGGAATGTGTTTCTATTCCGCAATAGTAGTCCCCCTTTTTTACCAACCCAAGATTTCTCTTGTTCTACCAACACCCATGCTCCACCTTTAGAGCCCTTTTGAAACCTTTGCCCTGAAGTGTTGGAACAATTATCAGAGTGGGAGTGTCACCATCAATATTACATCACTGAACTGATAGGGATTGTGAACAAGTGTAGGAAATAAGCCACGCCCATTCAGCAAGAGAGTGATAAGGGTGTATGCCCAGAATAACAAACTTTGTGTGCTGAGTTTGCATCACAAAAGTGATACAAACCTGTGCAAAATTAGTTTTTAGTATATTGTCCAGCACAAAATTTGTTTTGTGCTGGAACGTTCTCTCAAAGTAACGCAAAGCAGTGCAAAGCACTGGTTTGTGTTACTCTGCATCAAGGGCAAGTTCCATGAGTGATACATGGGCGTTTCCATGCAACCACCCATGGTTTTTTATGCAAAACCTTATCTACTTTCCATCACACTTCAGACTTACAAGTTATGATTACTTGACACACAACCTGGAATCATTGGGCCCTTTTCACAAACTGCATTTGTAGTTTGCTTAGTAGTACTACAGTAGTATTGTTCAGGAATTATAACATTTTACTTGTGAAGGCCTCTGCCTCTCCTATCTTTTTTAGCCGAAATGTCTGCCCTGACTGTGGAGATTGTACACATATGCCTACAAATAAGTAGTTAATAAGGAAGGGACAGGGGAGTGGCTGGAAAATGGTGAATGTTTACTACTAAATACGGAAGGTTTAGGGAGGTAAAACAATGGGTTATGGAGGGAGGGCTAAGAAGGTGTTTAGGGAGGCACATGGAGCTCCTCAGAAACGTGTAAGCCTATTGCTATTCACAAACAAATCATTATCTTCCTCTTTCCGAAAGAAAATCCTCTCTGGAACTCTTTCCACCACATACTTGGCAATTTTCAACATTAAATCCTTGGAGACAAGATAACAAATTCACCAGACTTGGAATTGCATTACCCATGCATTACTCTCCCAATAGAAAAGTAAAGTTAAAGGTCTGTGATCAGTCACAAGTTTGAACCTTTTACCCAAGACAAACATTTTAAAATATTCCACTACCTAGCCACTTCCTAGCTTCCTTCTTAGTCATACGGTGGTACTTTTCCACATACTAAAGCAATGTGTAGCAAAATCAATAGGGGCATATTCTCAAGGAGCTATCACCGAGTTATCGGCACTTTATCGCAGCCGAAGTCGCGATAAATGTATCACCCCATTCACAAGCTGGTGCGATAGCAGCTCCAAAGACATTGCAACAGATGAACCCGGCAACTATCGCTAATATGATGCAGAGTAGGTGTTCCCGAGCAAAAAGCCGCGACAACACCACTCTGCAACATTCTCAACGACCAGCCAGATCAGCGATACGAACTCAAAACAGGCGATAAGGTGCGTTAGCAGCAGAAAACTAACACCTGCTCTGACCTGGTGTAAAGTCGGACGGCAGCCTGCACCACAAAATGGAGCCCAGCCCAGACCCACACCTGAAGAACTACAGATGCCATGAAGTCACTGATCATTCAGGCTGGACACCCAAGAGTGCCACAGCACCCACCGCCACCACCCCCCCCCCGGATCCACCCTCCCCGGGCATCACCCCAGCAGTAGGCCTGGGCTAAATTTCCGTTCCGCTCGCGGAAATTGTGATAATTTGACATTTTCGCGCTCTGCGGAGAGCGTGAAAATGTCAAAATTTCCGCATTCCGCAGCTTAGCAATAATTTGTTTCTTGCTCGCGCAGTAAAATAATACATTCTCGCGCACGCGCGATCGCCTTACCTGAATCCCCGCGTTCGCCGACAAGTTTTCCCGATCCGGTCACGTTCTCCACGAGATGTTGGATTGTTGGTAGCCATTTGCGCTGTCTCGCGACTGTTCGCGCCGCAGTAATGTCATTGGTCGCGCGATCACGTCTTTCTTCTCGCGATCATGCACCGCGAGAAGAGTGAAAACAAGATGGCTGCGCCCGCGAGCAGCCGCATGGGTAAGTTGGTGAGCCGCGACCACGCAGAAAATACCGCGAACGGGCCGGAAAAAAACTTCCGCATCTTCGTGATATTTCCGCGTGTTTGCGGAGATTTTTAACATTTTCGCGATAATTTGCGAAAGTCACTATCGCAAATTCCGCCCACCCCTACCCACCAGCCCAAGACATGTCACATCAACTACACGGAATCATGTACCAAATAATGTCGCCCAAACACATTTGGTGACATGCATGTGTCGTCACAAAAATGAGCATCACCCATTCACCTACAATGTAACAAATGAACATTTTATTCAAAGAAACAGAACAGAAATGAAGACACATGGTGCTCCCCTTGGGACAATCCGTAGGTCACAGCCTGCAAGACAAAAATCATGATGAGAAGGTGTGTCTTGCGCACATCAAAGGACACAGAGAGAGCGAAGGAGAGAGAGAGCAAAGGAGAGGGAGCGAGAGAAAGAAGGACAGAGAGGGTGAGAGAGAGAAAGACAGACAGAGAGGGGGAGAGAGACACAGACAACAGATGAGATGGACAGGGTGAGAGAGTGCCGACAATGCGCACCCAGGCCACACTGCTCACCTGCTGCCACCGGTGTGTCTCCAACCAAGTGCCGGTATGTAGTGCAGTTCACCAGGTCACACATCTGAAACAGATCCGTCATCTGAAACAGAGTCCAGATAAATGAATTGCAAAGTACATACAATTGCAAAAGACATCATCGCCTGACTGCCCCTGCGCACCTAGGCAGATGCACCCCTCCCCCTCCCACTGCCCAGTGGTGCATGCCCGCCCCTGCGCACCCAGGCAGATGCACCCCAGCCCCTCCCGCCACCCAGCGGTGCATGCCTGCCCCAGCGCACCCAGGCAGATGCACCTCAGCCCCTCCTGCTGCCCAGCGGTGCATGCCCACCCCAGCACACCCAGGCAGATGCACCCCAGCCCCTCCCGCCACCCAGTGATGCATGCCCACCCCTGCACACCCAGGCCTCACGGCTCACCTTCCGCCCTTGGCATGTAGCAATGAGGGCCCACCACATGTCGCTCCAAGCCACATGGACATGGCACCCTCCACATCATCGAGCCCCGCTCCACAGGCCACCAGGTCTCACATTTGATTTTGGGTCTCATTGCAGGCAGCACACCCGCTCAGCCCTTGAGGTGCCACTAACTCCTTGATGCGACGCCACGTGGCGGTAGGCCCACGCTGCCCGCTGGCTCTGGCCTACACTGCGGTCCAGCAGGGCACACAAATCCTGAGCAGTCCAGACCGCTGGGAAGGGGCATCATCGCAGGCTGCACACCAGCTCAGCACTTAAGGTGCCCCTACCTCACTGCACCCAAAGTCACCATCCCATGGCGGTGTGCCTGTGTCATCTGCAATGTATCCGGAGCCACTAATTCTGTGCCCCCACAGTCATGGACCCTGTATAATTGGGTATCATGTTGCGGACGCCATCATGTCACCTCCAGTCCTGGGGAATTTGATGTTGCAGGTCCCGAGGCCCTCATGCCTACATAAACACCACACAAATGCACCCAGATAGAAAGTGGAAATGGCGTTGAGCTCGTGCATCCGGCCCTTTTTATTGTCAGGGTCACATGTCCTGTGACGCGTGTGCTGGATGGGTGTGGTGTGGGTGTAAACCAGCCGTGAGGGAGTGGCTGTGGCATACTGACAACTAGACCTGTGATCAGCAGATTACTACAGGGCAGACCCGGGACATGTAGCGTTGCTGTCCACCCCTGTGAGTGTAAGCGGAGTTGGCTGTCCTGGCGTATGCCAGTCCAGTGTAAGGGTTTGTAAATAACCCCGGGGGCCTGGGCGTGGATTGTTACTGGGCTGGAGTAGGAAGTAACTCATGCGTGTGTTCCTGTTGTTGTGCCAGCGCCACTCGGACCACATTCGGCAATGTGTCACCCCTGTTCTACGACATGAGCCACATGGACCTAAGAGGAGTCCAGTGAGCCTACATTCATCCATACTTCCAAACTTGAAAGACCATAGACATGACACATCTGTGTGAATATGAATGTTTAATGTACATTCAGTGGAGTGTTGCATCTGGAGCAGTACAGGGCCATGCAAACTCCACATGACGATGTTGGCCCGTGGAGGGCCAGCCATAGTCCTTCAGGGAATGACAAGTCCAAAGGACGAGGACGAGTTCAGTCCGCAGTCTGATTGCTGTGTCATTGGCGATCAAACAGCATATGGCAGTCCATGTTGAGGTCCAAGGTGAGTGTCTCAGAGTGCATCAGGGTACAGTGGAAGGTGATGATGCAGAGGGCAGAACCAAGCTGAAGCCGGCCCTATGGCGGAGATGCATGCTACTGCGTTCTTCTTAACATGAGGGCAGAATCATCCACATCTTTGTCCTCTGCTGTTTCATGTGCCTCACATGTGGGTGGTGGTGTTCTGTCTCCAGCACTGTGCGGCACTGACACTTCAGGAGCCGGAGATGTGGATGGAGTGGTAGCAGCAGCATGCATTAACGCCAGGCCTTGTGGCAGCAATGCCATGAGGATGGTCCTGAGGTCATTGAGGAATCAGCTACCTCTCGCTGGTGTGCAGCCGTGGCAGCCGCACTGTCCGCATTCGCCCGCTCCATGGTCTCCATTAACCTCTGCATGTTTCCCAACTCCCGTGTGGCATTGCTAGCGCCACTCTGACTGGACAATTGTTCTATTCTCTGAGTCAGGGCTCCAGCAATCTCAGCCATGGTCCATTGGAGAGCATGTAGCAGACTGTGGGTGTCTGTTAGGGACCGTGAGTGGTCCCTGATGGGACTTAGACACCCATATATGGCATCAAGTTTGTCTGCCATGCGGTCAAAGCCCACCCGCTTCTGTTCTGCCAGATTCTCCTGGCACCCCAACACATGCTGTTGGAAGGCCATGTGTTCATCGTGGGGATCCTGGGAGGCCGCCGTGGTGGAGGGTGCTGTCAGCTGTGTGGTCTGTGCAGGGGGTGGGGTCTCCTCGTAGCAGCTGGGCTGAACAGCTCCTAGAAGTGGGCTGTGTAGGCTCTCCACGAGCAGTTGGAGGGCGTCAGAGTCGAAGCTGTGGTGGTCCTCTTTGTCATCAGAGAAGAGAGGGTCGGGCTGCTCTGCAGGAGGTGTTGATTCTCCCTCTGCAATGTGAAGGAGAGATGCAGTTTAACGATATGTCCACATGTATGTTGTCTCATTGTACATGTTTTCATACAGACGGCATGACTGGGTACATTGTGGCTGTTTGGGAGGAGCTGCCTATTTGATGGGGGACAGTGGACATTTCGACAACAGACATGTGTGTGTTTGTACTCGTGCATTATCAACTCACATTTCCCTGCAATGCCAAATGTGATTGGCCAGTGTCTGCACCCAAGCGGCACCAGTTGTGTCCTGTGTTCTTTTGTAGGTATTTTGCGGATTGAGCCACATTGTTGGCAATGTTGATGTGCTCGGCATGTGATGTTTGTGTGCCGCATTTTGGGAGAGTCACCCCTGCAGCTCTGATTTGGCTGCCCCTTATGCCTTACATGCAGTGTGCCTTTGACTTCTGTGCTTGTACAGTGCTGACATGTTGCCTACTTGGGTACATTGGTCTCTTGGTGGGAGTTGGTGGTCTGGGGCATGGTTTGTCTGAATATGTGCTATGCTTACATGTGCATGTGTGCCATTGTGCCCATCTCCCCCCGTCCTCCCAGGCCGTGGTCGTTACTCACCCTGTTGCTGTTGTGTCCGGTCCTGTTGTGCAGTATACAGGCCCCCAACTCCTGCCACCGTCTCCCCACTGATGACTGCGGCCACAATTTCCTCCATCTCGTCCAGCTTCTCCTGTGGCGCTGGACTCCCACCTCCAGTCTGCATTGCTGCCTTTCGGTTGTTTGCGAGTTTCAGATTGTTTTTTTGCTTGACATCATTCCAGTGCCTCTTGACCTCTTCCATTGTCCTCTTCAGCACATGACTCAATTCACCTTGTCCATGATGGACTGCCATAGTCCATTTTTTGTTGCCAATGACACAGTGGAGGTGACGAACAGTAGTTGATGGTGTTCTATCACCTTCGTTTTCAGGATCCTGTTTTCCTGCGGACTGAACCTTTTCTTCCTACTCTTCTTCTCCTTGCCCTTCCCTGACCCCGAGGTACCAGGCTGGTCCCCTGGGGGGCTTTTGTGGTACTGGTTCTCCTCCATACTTGCTCCGGCAACATCCATTGTGCTTCGCTGTTGTTTGACATTTGTCAGTTTTTTTCCTACTTTTATGGGGATTGTTTCTGCCTGACATGCAGGCCTGTAGCTGGTTTTCGCTGATTTTTGTATCGTGATTGGCCTCATCGCAGCTTTTTTTGCGTTCTTGTTTCGCATTTTTGCGGCGTGGCGTTGGTTTTAACGTGCCCATTTAATGCGTTATCTGGTGACTATCGCATGGTACCGCCGTGATGTGAATACTTGGTTAACACGGCGTAAGTTTCCCACGATAGACTGCGATGATGGAGGTTGCGTTAAGTAACTTTTGCGATGGTTATCACACGTTCTTGAGAATATCCCCCTAGTGTCTTCTTTTTCCTCAATTACTTGTGTCAAGGCCACACCAATTCCAACATTACTTGCATCAACAGTCACAATGCATTCAACCTCTGGACTGAACAGCTGGTGCACATAAAATTATCTCCTCCAACATTTCAAACACACACTTCTCACTATTACAAAACACAAATGGTACAGTCTTTGTCAATGATTTCTTTAAAAGTTTTCATATGAAAGTAAAACCAGGAAAAAAACAAACCTGAACAAGATTTGACATGTTTCCTGGTACTTTTTTTGGAACCTTCCTTGATCACTCATAAGTTATTGGGTTTTATGACTGCTGCTGATATAGTATAGCCAAGGTGCTCAATGGTGTCCCACAGAAAAATGTATTTTTCTTTCTAGCAGTCATGCCAAGCTGAATTAGAATACTGAGGACCCTTTCCAACGATAACCAATCTCCTCTTTGATTTTAGAGGACAGCAAATATCATCTTAATAGACCAACACCTGCTTTTCATGTCCAAACGATGTCCAAAAAACTGCCCATTAGCTTTTGAAAAACCTACCAAGCCAAGGCAAGACCAAATGGCATGTGTCATGAATTGAAATGTTCCAAAAGGAGTAATGATAGTTGCCAAAGTTGATAAACAAAATACTACTGCCCCACTCAGGGACACTAACAGTGGGAGGCAGGCAACCAAATATTTTTGAATAAAGAACGTAAACATGTGCACAAATGTATTGCTCCTGATTTCCAACTGGTCACCATTATCTGAGAAGCCATCTCTGCATAGTCAATATAAACATTCTCAATCTCACAATCTTCCACCAATTTGCCTTAATGTACTGTAAATTCATCTCTTATGTTTAATGGAACATTGCAAACTTTGAACAGCAGGGCATGACCTCTCCTTTAAAATAATGTTGTGCTTCTAGACACAAACATGTCCAAACATTCTTTTAAAAAAATCTGGGAATTCAGCAAACAAGTTCTTTTAATTCACAGTTATCTCCTCAGATGCACTAATGGATTATTGGTCCCTGGCCGTATACCTTTCAACCAACAATTCCACCTCTACCCAAAATGTGATAGCCCTGCCTTTCCACGTTGTACCTTGTGCAAATTTTCCTCTGAGGCACTCGATAGTTTTCTAAAAATAACCAATACATTAAGGGGTTAATTCACAAGAACGTGTGATAAGTACTGCAAGAGTAGCGTAATGCAACTTTCAATATCGCAGCCTATAGCGGGAAAACAACCCAGTGACAACATGGGATTCACAAAAAGGCGGTAGCATGAGATAGTCACCAGATAACGCGCCAAATGTCCACGTCAAAATCAATGCCATGCCGCACAAATGCGATTTGCGAACGCAAGAAACCATGCGATGAGGCCAACCGCGGTACAGAAATCAGCGAAGACCAGCCACAGGCCTGCAAATCCCACGCGTCTGGCGGAACACTGCATAGCAACATGGATGCACCCGGACTGAGTGCAGAGGACAAGCCGAACACCACAAGCCCCACAGAAGACCAGCTAGGAGCCCTGCGTTCGGGGAAGGGCAAGGACAAGAGGAAGAGGAAGACGGGGTTCAGTCCGCAGGAAGACCGGATAATTGTCACGGAGGTGACCGAACACCATCAACAACTGTTCGGCACCTCCACTGCAGCACTGGCTACCCAAAGAGAAATATGCCAGGCCATCGTCACCAACGTCAATGCAGTTGGAGTGTCGAGGAGGTCACTGGAGGACATCAAGAGGTCTGAAAAGGCAGACAAAACATAAGCTCACCGCCAACAGGGAGGCAGCAACGGCAACTGGAGGTGGGTCTCCTGCGACACAGGAGGAGCTGGATGGGCTGGAGCAAATGGTGGCCACAGTCAGCAGTGAGGAGACGGTGGCAGGATTGGTGTGCCTGGACACAGCACGAAACGACCTGACACAACAGCAACAGGGTGAGTAATGACCAGGGACGGGGGGGACGGGGAAAGATGGGCACAATGGCACACATGCACAAGTATGCGTAGCACACTGCACACCCTCAATGACGATGTAACATGTCCCTGATTGCCTTGGACATATAGAAACACCAAGTAGGCCCCCATCCACAATGTGCACAGAGGGTTCCCACTTTCACCAACATCACAACCGACCCATGTACATGTGCTGAATCCAGCAAAGCAGCAGCTCTGTGACCCACACTGACTATGCAAGTAACACTGCATGTCCGATAGCATGGCAGCATCCAAAAAAATGACATGGCCCACGATACGACATGGAGGTAGCCCAGTGTGGATCACATTCGTAAAGGAGCAGGTCACACTGTGACATGTCCACGTGCACCCACAACCCATGCCCTACAAAACACGCAGCAGATGAACAATGCACAAGGCCAAAAAAAAATCTGTCCGAGAGCACATATGACCGAAGTCAAAAGCAAATCAAGCCCCAATAAGCACACAATTGTAAGGCACTCCGCCTCAAAGGGAGAAGGTCATAGGAAATCAGAGCTGCAGGGGCAACTCCCCCACAATGCAGCACACACACATAGCAATCACAGAACATCAGCAACAATGGCAATGTGGTACAAAGTGCAACACCAGCACCACAGGACAGAGCCCACAACTGGTTCCGCTCGTGCCTAGTAACTGTCCACTCACATCTGGCATTGCCTGACACAGTGTGATGATAATAAACGGGTACTACCACACATCCGTCATGTATTTGGAAAACACACTGGCTACCATCAAATAGCCAGTTCCTCCAAAACAGTCACAATGTACATTGGCGTGCAGTCTGAATGTAAACATCTGCAAATCAAGAATAATATATGTGAAACTCTGTTAACCTGCATCTCCCCTTAACATTTCAGAGGGTCAATCAACACCTACTGCAGAGCAGAACACAAACCCCATCATTGATGACCTAGAGGACAACGTGCACATATGTCAAGATACCCTCCAACGGATACTGGACAGCCTCTGCACCCCACCCTCAGGAGAAGGGCAGGCCAGCTGCCTCGAGGTGAACCTACCACCTGCACAGACCACACAGCAGGAAACACACACCACCACGGATGTCTCCCAGGACCCCTCCGACCAATACATGGAGCAAATACAATGTGTGTGGTCTTCCCAGGTGGAGCTGGCTGAATAGCTGCATGTGGGGTTCGAGCTCATGGCAGCCAAACTCAATGCCATACGTGGGTGTCTGAGTCCCCTCAGGGACCACGTACAGTCCCTATCGGACACCCACTGTCCGCACCATGCTCAGCCACAGATCACTGCAGCGGAAACATTGACACACACGGCTCCGACCCATGATGTGTCCGTGGCACACATTGATGCTGCCCCTTCACCCACGCAGTCTGATGTGTCTGTGGCACAGAGTTATGCAGCCATCACCCCGTCACACACACCGGACACACCGGACACAGAACCCGTATCAGGGGATTAAGAAGGGGATGTAAACTACTGTGTGAGGAAGGAGGCAGTAGCAACCATCAACACTGTACGGCCTGTACCTGCCTGGTTATGACCTATGCATCATGGCCTGGGAAACCCCTCCTAGTGACCCCCGGAACACTCTGCGGCTTTCACCCGGACCCTGACACGGACTGCCATTTTGTCACCGTAGGCCGATTACACAGCTATCCTGCTGCGGACTGCACTCTCCCTCTTCACAATCAGTGTGCAATCCCCAAAGGACTCTGGTTGGCACACCACTGGGCTTCCATGTGATGTGTGCTTGGATGGCCATGTACCGCCCCAGCTCCGTCAATCACCTGAATGTGAATAAAACATTCAAAATCACACAGATGTGTCATCACTATGTTCACTCATGTATGGAGTTGAGGCTGGATGTAGGGACAATGTCTGCACATGAAGGTACATCCTGGTAACTGACATCTATGCACATGTGTATCCCTGAGACACATGGCCAATTGGATGACTGTGAAGGTGAGTACTAGCTGTGTCCCCATTGCACATCAACAACAATCTCACAACCCCCAATGTAGGCACATGTCCATGTACTGAATAGGGCTGTGTATAGGACTGACCCAAACGAATGCAGGCCAGGAGTGGTGTCGTACACCACATGTGACACCAGAAGTTCACGTTGCATACCTACTCACACACAGCTGTGTGGACACATTCTGTTGTGATATATGACATTGCTCCACATGGTCAGAGGTTGGACACCATACTCACCTGTGGTTGAATGTCTAGAAGAGTTGCACGTTCTAAGATGGCCGTTTGCTTTTCCACTATGCGGCATTGAGTCTAATGAAGTTCCAAGTTATCGCGAGACTTAAGGTTTCGAGCCGCGAGACAGCGCGCTAATCTGCGCACTTCAATTTGTTTGAGGAGACAAGTGTTTGCTCAGGGAAACTCTCCGTAAATTATCTCTTTTCAGGGAGAGTTTCATCTAGACTCTTGAGTTTGGCTGCCGTTGGAAGTATTTCTCCTATGTAAGACCTCTAGCGACAGAGCCCGCAGCGTCACGTTATGTTATGTTATGTTATGTTATGTTATACATTATTTTTATAGCGCACGGCTACTCCAAGGAGTGTCCCGGCGCTTTATCAAGGCAGCTCGGAATAAAAACATAACACCATACAGCGAACAGCGAAAAAAGAAATAACAGAGATACTAAAGGTTAAAAAGCCAGGTCTTCAGGCTCTTCCTAAAGTGAAGCAGATTAGTAGAGGACCGTAGGGCCAAAGGGAGGGTGTTCCACAACTGAGGGGCCCTCAGACTAAAGGAACGCCCTCCAGAGCGTGCCTTCCTAATTCGAGGAACCACAGCCAAGAACAGAGATTCGGAACGCAAGGATCTGGCAGGGCGGTAAAAGGCGAGCCTGCGTTGGAGGTATTTCGCGCCCACGCCAAAAAGCGTTTTATGCGCTAGCGTCAGAACTTTGAACATGATCCGCTTCCGGATGGGAAGCCAATGAAGCGACTGCAACAAACCGGAGGCTCCAACTCGCCTATGGAGGCCAAAAATAGCGCGAGCTGCAGCGTCCTGCACAACCTGCAGCCGCTGAACAAGATAGTCCGGGAGACCACTGTACAGGACATTAGCGTAGTCCAATCTGGAACCAACCAAGGCCTGTACAGTGATCTTTCTATGCTCTTCCGAGAGCAGAGGCAAAAACTTCCAGAGCATCTTGAGTAGCCCGACTCAGTCAGACGGACGTTTTGGTTTCCAGTATTTGCCGCTTAGGGAAGCTTGACAGGTGTACGCTTCCCCGCGGCGAAATACTTCTGTATCCAGTTAGTGTTGGTCACAGGAAAGAGCCACCAGTTATCAGACCTCGGCTCTTCGTTCCAGACTCCCTCGGAGTCCCTTCAGCAATGAAGTATTCAGAGATGGGCTCATCGCAAATTCTACTGTGAGGACACTGATCTACTTCGTCATACAAGTAAGACCATTCCAGTAATAAGGATGGCCTCTGCATCATTGCTACTGTGACTACAATGAAGAGTTAATACCCCCGTGTCCTAGCGCTTTCCCTAATTGCTCCTACCTATTTTACCTACCTTGTTCCTTTTTGCGCGCATCTAAAATAACTTGAAGCCTTGAACATTTTCTTCATTACTCACCTGTGAGGAACTGTGCAGTCAGTGGATATAAAAGTCTATTGAGTATCAACTAGCTGCTCAATCAATTCATATATTACAAGAAGCCTACAGGCATACAGCAGGTGGGAATGAGAGGTGAAGTTAGTCACTGATGTGGGGAGGGAAAAGCAATGTGTTAACCCATGGTTTTCTTCCCTTGTGTGCATTAGGAGTCTTCAGTCCCTAAGATAGCAAACTGAAGCTACTGTGCAAAAGAAGAGAAGCAAGACTCCAGCGGAACCTGGTAGGGGAAAACATAAGGCTAGTGACAAGTTATAGCAGTGTAGAGATATATATTTAAGAAAGAGTTACCAAGGTGTTGTTTCTTGTGTGCATTAGGTGAACTCCAATTCCAGCCAATAGAATAGCCAAAAGAAGACTTGGCAGGCAGGCGGAGGAAGTCCAGGAGTAGTCGGAGTGTCTCTTCTCTGTCCCAATCCCCTTTCCCCCTTTCTGGAACAGCTGCCTGAGCTGCAGTGGGTTCTGGGAAGTGGGCATTGGGAACATACATCATTCTGTCTCTGTGAAGAAGCTGGAGCCTGACAGATTGAAGTGCCCACGAAGTTCTTTCACCTAGGCCTGGGCAAAATTTCCGTTCCGTTCGCGGAATTTGCGATAATTTGGCATTTCCGCGTTCCGCGGAGAGCGCGGAAATGTCAAAATTTCCGCATTCCGCAGCTTTGCGATAATTTGGTTCTTGCTCGTGCTGTAAAATAATACATTCTCGCGCCCGCGCGATCGCCTTACCTGAATCCCCGCGTTCGCCGACAAGTTTTCCCGATCCGGTCGCGTTCTTCATGAGATGTTGTATTGTTTTAGCCATTTGCGCTGTCTCGCGACAGTTCGCGCCCGCAGTGACGTCATGCGTCGCGCGATCACGTCTTTCTTCTCGCGATCATGCACCGCGAGAAGAGTGAAAACAAGATGGCCGTGCCCGCAAGCAACCGCATGGGTAAGTTGGCGAGCCGCGAACACGCAGAAAATACCGCAAACGGGCGGGAAAAAAACTTCCGCATCTTCGCGATATTTCTGCGTGTTTGCGGAGATTTTAAACATTTTCGCGATAATTTGCGAAAGTCGCTTTCGCAAATTCCGCCCACCCCTACTTTCACCCAGACAGAATGACGGAAGGATTTAATTTAAAGTCTGTAGGAGAAATGTTGCTAGGGATTCAGTGTGAGTTAGGAACTCTCAGTGAGGAAAATAAAAATTTGAGGCAAGAAATTCAGGCTTCTCGTCAGGAGACTTTGATATTATCCCAAAGAGTTAGTGAGATTACAGTGGGAGCATCTAGTTCTTCCCAAACAGTACCAATGAGTTCCGTTCCAGAACAAAATACACGCACAGTCACACAAGTTCTTCATTCTGTTTCGCCCATTATTCCATTGGCCCCTCCAGAGAAGTTTAGTGGGGATCCCCAAAAAGCCCAATTCTTTTTCACACAATGCTCATTACACTTCATGTGTCACTCAACTCTATTTCCAGATGCATAGTCTAGAGTGGCATTCGTTCGATCTTATCTGAGTGGAGATGCAGCTAATTGGGCGATGCCTTTAGTTACTCAAGATGATCCACTCTTATATGACTTTGATCGGTTCAAGGCTGAATTCCTTCGAATTTTTGACAGACGCAAGATTTCCCAGGCAACTGATAATGAACTGCTGGAGCTGCGACAAGGCAATAAAGACTTAATTGCATATTTGACTCAATTTAATAAATTGTTGGTCGAGACTAATTGGCCAGAGGAGAAGAGAGCAGCCTTGTTCTATCGTGGGTTAAAAGATGAGATTAAAGATACACTGGCCCAGATTCCGAACCGACCAACTGAATTCTCAGAGTTAGTAGATCTGGTTATGGAAATCGATTTTCGCAGCTCTGAAAGAAAAGGCAAAAAGAAATTTAGAGATTTTCGATGGAATTACCCTCGATTTGATAAAGTTTGTTCTGAGGGAGGCAAGAACTCGGTAAAAACTAATGAGAGTGAACCTATGCAGATTGGCTCGGTACGTGGTCCGTTGAGCAAGGAAGAAAGAGAACAAAGGAGAGCTAATAAATTATGTATGTATTGTGGTGGTTCAGGGCACTTTGTGAAGGAATGCCCCAAAAGACCTAAGAATCCTGTCTCGGGAAACGTGCAAAACCATCTGTAGAAGGAGTCGTTCAGATGGCGAAAAGTGAGCACGAGACTCCAACCTTCCATCAAGTCATGAATACCCTTCAAACTCAAGCCCCTCATTTAATTTTACAAATCACCTTAAGGTTTGGGGAACAAGAAATTATTGGAGTGGCGATAATGATTGATTCAGGTGCCACAGGCAATTTTTGCGACATTAAGTATGCCAAGAGGATTGGAATACAAACAGTATTAAAGGACAAGAAAGAATCAGTTCGGGCAGTGGATGGGACTAATCTCTCTTCTGGTCCAATCACCCATCATACCGAAGTTGTGGAACTCATTCAAGCCAATGGACATCGAGAACTAATTCAATTCAATCTCATTGATGCTCCTCAGTTCCAAATCATCTTGGGGCTCCCTTGGCTAACCATACATAATCCTACCATTGATTGGGAGAATCGGACCGTGGAGATGGATTCATTATTTTGTTTGAAGCATTGTTTCCCTTCGACCCCTGAGAACATTGAACCCTCGCAAGCCGCTTTGCTGTCATTTAGTCCAGGAGTGATTGGGGTGATTGAAGCAACCGAGATTCCGATTGAGTACCAAGAATTTCAAGAAGTCTTTAATGAGCAAGAAGCTGAAAGACTGCCACCGCATCAATCGTACGACTGCGCAATTGATGTGGAACGTGGTGCTGTGTTGCCTTGCAGTAGAATTTATGCATTAACTGAAGCGGAAAATGCCTATCTAAAAGAATACCTAGACCGCTACTTAGCCAATGGATTTATTAGACCCTCTCAGTCCCCGGTCTCATCTCCATTATTTTTCATCCCTAAGAAAGAAGGATCTTTGAGAACGTGCATTGACTACCGAGCCATCAATAGGCTAACTATCAAAAATCGCTAACCTCTCCCACTGATTTCAGTTCTTTTGGATCAGATTAAAGAGGCTCAGATTTTTACCAAACTTGATCTTCGAGGTGCCTACCACCTTATACGAATGAAAGAAGGACATGAGTGGAAGACGGCATTTCGGACAAAATATGGGCTGTTCGAATACCAGGTGATGCCATTTGGCCTGTGTAATGCCCCAGCCACCTTTCAGCATTTCATCAACGACATCATGGGAGATTTGATTGACAAAATAGCCGTGGTTTACTTAGACGACATCTTAATCTTTTCCAAAGATCCGCAAGAGCATACCGAACATGTCAAATCAGTCCTTAAAAGACTTCGTCAGCATCAGCTCTTTGTAAAATTGGAGAAATGTGCTTTTAGTGTACAGTCTGTGGAATTTTTGGGATTCATCCTGTCCCCTGAGGGAATCACTATGGATATGAAGAAAGTTCAGTCAGTCATTGCTTGGCCTTCTCCTAAAGATGTAAAGGAGGTTCAGCGGTTCCTTGGGTTTGCCAACTTCTACAGGCGATTTATCTTGGGATTTTCGCAGAAGATCATTCCCATTACAAGACTCCTCAAAAAGGGAGTAAAATTTCAGTGGGGAGAAGAAGCGGAGCAAGCCTTTGCTTTTTTAAAGAAAAGTTTCACCTCGGCCCCGATCTTGCTTCATGCGGACCCCACCGAACCCTTCTTTGTGGAAGCTTACGCATCTGATCAAGCGATTGGAGGAGTTTTATCTCAGCGACACAAATCTATGGGGCAATTACATCCAGTGGCTTTCCGGTCTAGGAAGTTGAATTCCGCAGAAGTCAATTATACTGTTGCTGAGAAGGAGTTATTCGCGGTGAAGGATGCCTTCGAAGAATGGAGACATTATCTGCTAGGAGCCAGGCATACGATAACAGTGTTCACAGACCACAAGAATCTTCAATTTTTAAGGTCAGCTAAGACTTTAACACCTCGTCAGCTACGTTGGTCCCTCTATTTTGCAGACTTCGATTTTGTGATCACGTATCGCCCGGGGAGCAAGAATGGAAAAGCTGATGCCTTGTCCAGGATACAAACTGAGACCACGAACATTCAGTGGATCCACAACCTATCATTCCAACTTCTAAATTTGTATGTTCCTTGACCTCGCTCAATTACCAAGAAGAAGTCAGAAAATTGATGTCTGAGGAGGAGATATAGGAATGGGCAAAATTGGAGAGTGGCAGGGAGATTATCAACTCTTTGCCTTATCATAATGGAGTTCTGTATTTACCCACCAAAGAAATTCAAGAACGAGCATTGAGAGACTGCCATGATAAACCCCTAGCAGGACATAAAGGCACACTTAAGACCCAAGACCTGATTCAACGCTATTTCTGGTGGCCCAGTATGAATTCTCAAATTAAACGCTATGTTGAATCTTGTGAGCTCTGTGCACGGGGGAAGTCCAGTAGACAGGGTCCCCGGGGGCTTTTGCAACCTCTGCCCACTCCTAAGCATCCGTGGCACACTGTTACATTGGATTTAATTGTTGACCTGCCCCTGAGCCGAGGGTTTGACACTATATTGGTGGTAGTAGATACCTTTACCAAGATGAGCCATTTTGTCCCGGTAAAAGGGGTTCCCTCAGCCCAAGAATTAGCTAGACTCTTTAGTGAGAATATAGTAAAGATTCATGGGATTCCTAAGATCTTGGTCTCGGACCGTGGACCCCAGTTCGTGTCCCGCTTTTAGAAGGCATTTATGCAGGGATTGGGAGTAGAAGTTCGACTCTCGACCAGTTACCACCCAGAAACAGATGGACAGACTGAAAGAGTAAATCAAGAATTGGAGCAATATATTTGTTTGTTTCTTCTGGATCGGGGTGGTGAATGGGCGGATTTGTTGTGGATGGCAGAATTCACACATAACAATGCCACAAATGTCTCCACTGGGTTCTCCCCATTCTTTTTGAATTTTGGGTTGCATCCAAGTCCTTTTAGCTTTCGGGAGGACTTAGGGGTACCATCAGTGGAGGATCTTTTAGAGAATCTATCCTCAGTCCATAAATCAGCTGAAGCTAACTTGATTAAAGCAAAAGAGAATTACAAGAAACAGGCAGACAAACATCGAAAAGAGGCACCAACATTTCACATAGGGGACTTAGTTTGGCTATCATCCCGGAACCTTCGTTTAAAGGGCAATAGGAAGTTCCAACCCCGTTTTGTAGGTCCCTATCCTGTTGAGAAAGTGTTAGGACCAGTGACAGTTAAGTTTAAGCTTCCCTCTAGTCTAGGAATTCATTCAGTTTTCCATGTATCCCTTTTGAAGAAGACTGTCCCTCACATTCGATTGGGCGATCCACCACCTCCTTTAAAGATTGAGGGACACTCAGAGTATGAGGTAAAATAAATTTTGGACTCAAAAAGAGTGCACAAGAAATTATTCTATTTGGTGGACTGGAAGGACTATGGCCCCGAAGACAGATCTTGGGAGCCAGTGCAGAATGTACACGCCCCCTTGTTGATTAAACGATTTCATTTACAGCATCCTTCCAAGCCAAGACCAATGAATCGGTCATTGAGAGGGGGTACTGTCAGGAATCAGATCAGTGCAACATGTGGAAGACTCTATAAGAGACCTAGAATCTTCGTAAAACCTTCCCTGTGCAACCTGTGGTTGAATGTCTAGAAGAGTTGCACGTTCTAAGATGGCCGTTTGCTTTTCCACTATGCGGCATTGAGTCTAATGAAGTTCCAAGTTATCGCGAGACTTAAGGTTTCGAGCCGCGAGACGGCGCGCTAATCTGCGCACTTCAACTTGTTTGAGGAGACAAGTGTTTGCTCAGGGAAACTCTCCGTAAATTATCTCTTTTCAGGGAGAGTTTCATCTAGACTCTTGAGTTTGGCTGCCGTTGGAAGTATTTCTCCTATGTTAGACTTCTAGCGACAGAGCCCACAGCGTCACGTCTCAGTCAGACGGACGTTTTGGTTTCCAGTATTTGCCGCTTAGGGAAGCTTGACAGGTGTATGCTTCCCCGCGGCGAAATACTTCTGTATCCAGTTAGTGTTGGTCACAGAAAAGAGCCACCAGTTATCAGACCTCGACTCTTCGTTCCAGACTCCCTCGGAGTCCCTTCAGCAATGAAGTATTCAGAGATGAGCTCATCGCAAATTCTACTGTGAGGACACTGATCTACTTCGTCATACAAGTAAGACCATTCCAGTAATAAGGATTGCCTCTGCATCATTGCTACTGTGACTACAATGAAGAGTTAATACCCCCGTGTCCTAGCGCTTTCCCTAATTGCTCCTACATATTTTACCTACCTTGTTCCTTTTTGCGCGCATCTAAAAGAACTTGAAGCCTTGAACATTTTCTTCATTACTCACCTGTGAGGAACTGTGCAGTCAGTGGATATAAAAGTCTATTGGGTATCAACTAGCTGCTCAATCAATTCATATATTACAAGAAGCCTGCAGGCATACAGCAGGTGGGAATGAGAGGTGAAGTTAGTCACTGATGTGGGGAGGGAAAAACAATGTGTTAACCCATGGTTTTCTTCACTTGTGTGCATTAGGAGTCTTCAGTCCCTAAGATAGCAAACTGAAGCTACTGTGCAAAAGAAGAGAAGCAAGACTCCAGCGGAACCTGGTAGGGGAAAAGATAAGGATTAGTGACAAGTTATAGCAGTGTAAAGATATATATTTAAGAAAGAGTTACCAAGGTGTTGTTTCTTGTGTGCATTAGGTGAACTCCAATTCCAGCCAATAGAATAGCCAACAGAAGACTTGGCAGGCAGGCGGAGGAAGTCCAGGAGTAGTCGGAGTGTCTCTTCTCTGTCCCAATCCCCTTTCCCCCTTTCTGGAACAGCTGCCTGAGCTGCAGTGGGTTCTGGGAAGTGGGCATTGGGAACATACATCATTCTGTCTCTGTGAAGCACAAGCGTCAGTCAGTTCCTCCCTGTGTAGGGACGATGGTCATTGTGGCACATGAGTGGACATTCCAAACAACACACCTCACAGTTAGACACCAGTAAAGTTGCATTGACTTTATTGGCATGTGCGTGTCAGTACGGACGAGGCAACGGCCACAACAGGTAGGGACATTTGGCTTGAGACACTTACACGCAGCATGGGTACATGTCGAGGTTCAGGAACTGTTGGGGCTATAATGGGCAACATTCATCACGGATGGCAACGCTCTCAGCCCACCTTGCCTTGCAGGATGAATCATGTTTTGTTTGGTGTCTTCCCATTGCCCAGTGTGAGGGGGCACGACTCACTGCCCATGGGATCTGCATGGTGCTCTGGCTCCGGAGTGCGCCGATTGACTGCTCTGCTGATGGTGATCAGTTGTGAGGGTCCGACAGCTTCACATGGCATGCTACATTGCCATGTGTGTGCTCTCCTCCAGCACTGTGTCCAAATTGGCAACTTTGCCAAACGACGCTGTGTTGCACCAAGCATGGACCTGCATCACCTTGCACAGGTGTGTGTACGCACGTGTTGTACCATGCACATGCATCCAGAGCCCGGACGAAGGCAGTCGTTTTCCCTGTTGTGGTGAGATATGTGAGCAATCCCCATGATGCAACAAGTTGTTGGGACATGTGCTGTGGGTGACAATCGGATGTGGCTGCAGGAACGTAGTTACTTGTCCGTGAATGCCCGTGCAGCTTCATGTGCAATGTGTTCCAATAGTACATTGTTGTCATGTTCAAGGAACACCAGGGTGAGCCAATCCATTAAGTGGTCCGGGCAGGTGTGCTCAGCCCATGCCATTTCACCAATCCGTGTCACAGCCCAATAGGGCAGCGCCTCAATGTGGTCACTGCACATGAGGAATTGTGCAATCTCCCATGCACAACTACCAATACATATGCAGTATGTCAGGGCATCCCATGCATGGCTGTCTCAGTTAGACTCCTGTTCATGATCCAGCAGGGGGCGTAGACACAGGTCATAGTCCAATTGATCAACAGTTGTTTTGGATAGGCAGACATCCATGGGACACTTGAATGTGCATGTTCGGCAGTGGAACGAAGGCTGGATGCATGTGACGTGGGCAAGGCGGAAGCTGAGTCAGTAACTGATCGGCAGCACTGTCAGTGGCACTGTGCCCAGTAAATGCAGCATACGTGCATGGTACTGTTCCAAGTGACGGGGGTTGTGCATGTGCCCGGTGTGGCTTGCCATTGCGTTGGTGCGTCTCGTGGAACCGGCACACTTTTGAACTGCGGCAGTTGTATGGAGGATATGCCACAGCTCTGAGCAATGATTCAAATGTGTGTGCAATGTTGGGGAGACAGGCTTTCTGATTCCGTATGTGTCAAGGGCATCCCATGCGTGGGTACCACAGGCAAGGGCTTCTGTGTGTGGGGTGTGCATGAGTCAGATAGTTCATTTGCGGAATGCGTGGTGTGGGAGTCATGCCCGTCTGTCATGGCATCTCCCAGGGTGTTTCAGGCGCGTTCTGGACCAAGGTCAGAGGTGCAGGTTTCCACCCACCTTCTGCATTGGAACAATGGAGCTTTCATCCCTGATATTTGTCTGACTACTACTTGCGTTTTAGGGATGTGATGTGGCTTTGGCACTGAGATTGGGACCCGGCCTTGGGGTCATGGTGTACGGACGGCGATACACACACACATGTTGGCATGTGGAGCCAGGTGGCCGAGAGGCCTTGCACTGCTTGTGCAATCTCACTCTGTCTCTCTCCCTCGCTCTCTCCCTGTCTTTCCTTTGGTGGGCGCATGGCACACCTTCTTCTCTTGGATTTTGTCTTCCAGGCTGTGTGCTACATTTTGTCCTGTGAGGAGCCACTAGGACTCATCCTAAGGGTTGTCTAGGATTTTTTTTTATGGTGTAGTGTGTTGGTGATTGTATTGATGTTTGACTGCGTCTCCATTTTCTGGCCACGCAGGTCTGTTATATTTCCTGCTTGTGCGACATCAGGCAAAATGTTTGTATTGGGATTCGTGGTGTTGGTGTGCAGTTTCTTTGTCCGGGGTTGGGGGTAGCCCCGGGGGGGTGTTGCCGGCCTGGGTGTGGTGTCTGTGGGTGTTGTGGCCCTCTTGGGTGTCCAGGCCGCATGATGGGTGGCTCCATGGCATCTGTTGCCCTTCAGATGTGGACCATGGCTGGTCTCCCTTTTGTGGTGCTGGCTGCCGTCCGACTTAACATCAGGTCAGAGCAGGTGTAGAATTCCTGGTGATAACCCACCTTATCGCTGGTTTTGTGTTCTTATCGCCGATCTGGCTGGTCGTTGCAAATGTTGTGGAGTGGTGTGGTGGTGGCTTTTGGCACGGGAACGCCCACTCTGCATCTCATTAGCGATAGTTGCAGGGGTCCTCTGTGGCGATGTTTTTTGCGGCTGCTATCGCGGGTAAACTGGTGCTCTGGGCTGTTAGCACCAGCTTGTGAATGGGGAGGTAAATTTATCACGACTTTGGCTGCGATAAAGTGCCGTTAATTCGGCGATGGCTCCTTGGGAATATGGCCCTTAGTTTTTTTACCATTTTATGTTAATGTATATATATCGAACAGACATGGAACATCTTTTCCACTGAGTGATTCTAGAAAACAGCCAGAAATTAACGTAATGGGTGACCTTTGTTACTAATCCCATTCTTACAAATTTGGTAGTTTGTACCGCTGTTCAAACCAGGCATGATCGACAAAAAAGGTTTTGCATTTTCCCACAATCCCAGTCAAAAGCCCCTCCTGCATCACATTGACTTGCGCCTGCCCTCCTTTACACACTCTACAAAGTTACCATATTTGTTTTACAGTTTAGGCATCATGAACCAATTTCGGGACACATATTTGAACTGGCCCTATGACCTTTTTCCCTAAACAAAAAGCATGCAAAATAATGTTGGTTCTTGTGTTGAGCACTTTTAAGCAGAATAGCCTCAACATGCTCTGGATCATTTCCAGTATTCAGTTTTTGTAGGCGATGTTTGATCTCTCATTTCCCTTGCCCAATTCCAATGGTTCTTCAAGCATTGGGACTTTACTGTACAAAAAAATAAAATAAAATATATATATTTTTTTAAACAAAATATATTATTTGGACCCTAATATACTAGTCTTTAAAAGTGCCAAAGTCACTTGCAGCTTCAAAATCCCTCGAGAAAGGAACATACTCGTCTCATGATTCATGTGGAAACTGCTTACAAGTAAACAGTCTATACATGAGACCACATTGGGCTTCTCTGAAAATAGTTTTTTCAAGGTGGTGTGCAGCTTCAACATACTCATTTCACCCTCCAACGACACATGCTTCAATGGTGACGTCAGGGAGTAGGTCAAACAATTTTGGAACATCCTTGTCCAAGAAACTGTACATACAAACTTTCTCCTGAAAGAAACATATTCTTCATCAATGCTTGCTATATAGATTTCAAAGGTGCAAAATCAGTGTTTCCGTGACATACAGGGTCTCCCAAGATTGGGAAGAAATATCAAGGCAAGTTTTGAGATCTGCATAGTTCACCAATTATAGTGCTGAAAATTGGTAAAACAAAAGACAGCACCTAAAATGGAACAAAAGAGAAGGAAAAGCTATCAATGTTCACAGATTTTGGCAGTTCATTCAAAGCAAGGGACAGACACTAGAATCAGAGGGGATTTTCCACAACTTCCACTTCATACACAAAGCATCGTACCAAAACCACATCATGTTGTCACCATCACCATTTATATCTCATCAAAAAAGTGAGAAGTTCATCTGTAGTGGCTTCATAAAATGAACTGCCACCAAGGGGCACAGTACAACAATGTTTCACGGAAAAATCGGTGTGCACTTGGAAATCAGTGGCACCAGACAGGGATCTGATAACATGGGGAGAGCGTATCCACAACATGTGTGACCTCACGGAGGACGTGGAGTAAAGCAACTCAGGCTTGAAGGACAATGAAAGTGCCAAACACACAGGAGGCTTTCTCGGTGGAAACCCATTTCTCTATCATCAAGTAGAGTGAAGGCTCCAGCACAGGTAGGTAGTTAAAAGAAGGATTTATTCAAGCTGAACAGTTGCCTGAGCATGTCCTTCCCAAAGAGATGTGCGCCCATCACACCAGTGCTTCTGTAAGAAAGACACAGCTCCAGCACACATCATAATATCACAGTGCACAAGATGCCTCTCACTCCCGTGTTAGTGGCAGATGACAAGAGACCATTAGAGCATGCATAAACAGTGAAAAAATACACATTGCAACACTTTGGGGCATATTATCAAGCCAGGCGATAAAATGTGAAGGACGTCTAACATGGGCTTCAATTGGAATTCCATAGAGCAGATTATCAAGCCCATTATCGCCGCTTTAGTAAGCGCCACAGAGCTGCGTTGCAGAGAGGTGTAAAAAGTGGCACGGCCTGGACCACCTCTCTGCAATGCAGCTCAGTGGCGCCTACTGGAAGCACCTGGTGGGCTAGTTAGCCCCCAGGGGCCCGCAAGATTGAAGGGGAATTATTTCCCCAACTTAAAACGCACCATAGGGCGTGTTTGCACACGTCACCTCAGGCCCCGTCCCCTCCTTTCCCCACTGTGTAAACACGCCCTGTGGCCGTTTTAAGTTGGGAGATTAAGTCCCCTTGAATCCTGAGGGTCCCTAGAGGCAAAATAGCCCACTAGGTACGTCCAGTAAGCGCCATTGCAGAGAGGTGTAAAAAGGGGCACGGCCTGCGCCACCTCTCTGCAACGCAGCGCAGTGGCGCTTACTGAAAGCACCTGGTGGGCTAGTTGGCCCCCAGGGTCCCTCAGGATTGAAAAGGAATTATTTCCCCAACTTAAAACGCTCCACTGGGCGTGTTTGCACACGTCACCTCAGGCTCCGTCCCCTCCATTCACCACTGTGTAAACGCGCCCTGTGGCCGTTCTAAGTTGAGAGATTAAGTCCCCTTGAATCCTAAGGGTCCCTAGGGTCAAACTAGCCCACTAGGTACCTGCAGTAAGAGCCACAGAGCTGCGTTGCAGAAAGGTGTAAAAAGGGGCATGGCCTCAGAATACCTGTTGGGCTAGTTGGACCTCAGGGACCCCCAGTATTGAAGGGGAATTAATTCCCCAACTTGCAACTCACCAGGGGGCACGTTTGCAGAGTGCTGCAAGGAGGGGGCGTGGCCTCTGGCACGATGCCGGTCTTTTTTTTTATTTTTATTTTTTTAAGATGGGGGCTGTGTGGCCCCCCTTCTTTTTCTAATTTATTGGCCGTGGGGACCCCATTCCCCAGGGCCTGCCCCCTAATTATTTTTTTTAGAAAAAAAAAAAATTGGAAGGGGGCCGCGCGGCCCCCCTCCCACGGCCTTAATCGGCCCCGGGGACCCCAACCCCCGGGGCATGGCCTTTTAAAAAAAAAATTCTTTAGGAGGGGGTCTGCGTTGCCTCCCTCGTCAGGCCACTTATGTCCCGGGGACCCCATCTCCCGGGTCCGGCCTTTGTTTTTTATTATTAAAAAATATATATATTTATAGAAACACCTAGGATATGCTGGACAAACTGTACGTACATATCACCATGACGATTTGCGTGATATTCATTAAAAGGCGACTATGCATAAAATGAATCCACGTGGAATGTATTTACACCACTAGTGAAGCTCTGACGTGTCTGACGCTCTACCGTGCCTAATCCCGGCGCCCCTGCAAGTTGGTACTCTCCAAGTAGACACCCTTGTTGTTTATTTATACAAACATGGGTAGCTATTGACGGGCACATTTAATACACACGCACACCAAGCCATTCAAAGGGGATTCAACAAAAATTTGACCAAAACTATGCAAGAAACCCCCCTCACGGTTAATAAAACACACATCCACCGCCGGATGTGTAATACTTTTTATTTTACTCTCTGGAAAGGAGACGAACCTCACTTGAGAGTCACAGCGCACTCCTGGCTGAGCCCAATGCTGTGTTACACCCACCAGTGCCCGCCGAGTGCCACACACCTCTGTGTTGTATTCCACCAGCTAGTGCGTATGCTATGACACTCTCTAGCCCATGTGCACTGTAACACCACCCCGTGAATATGTCATGCCACACTTGCCTTCGCACGGGTTATATTGCCCCATCTAACTTGCCTTCCTCGATGCCTATGTTATAACGCACAGCTCTATGCCATACATATTACAATCCGGGATCCATATCTTTGTTACAGTGCATTTGCAACGTTACACTCCCCAGCACATATTTTATATTACAACTTTAGAGACTAGTTAGGTTACACAACACTGCCCTGTGCATATTACACTCCAAGGCGCATATCGCATAGCACGCTCTAGTGCCTGTGCTATCTCGCGCTCTCCAATGAATCTGTCATTGCACACAATGTATTTAGGTGCATAGTTTATACCATACACTATATCTAGTTTTCATTTTCAATTGTGCTCTCAGGACTATGTTCTATATAACACTGCGTTCACCTACCCTTTTCACAGGCAATACATTTTGCGATGGGGGGTGGAGGGTCAGGGATGTTTATGCCAAGTGAGCCCGGAGTCACAGTCACAAACGTCCTCTTCTTCCTGAATGAAAGTGAGATTATGCTGCATACTTCTTCATATTTTAAGTAGTTCGCACAGACAAACATTTTAAAAACAATAAAGTTCCTAATACCCACCTTCTCTGAACAGTTAGCTTGCTGCCCCATCCACCTCCTCCCTATCCTCTGTTGTCTGAATCCATGGACTAGCCTCCTCCCTCCTGCCATGCATGGTCTGGTGTGCTGCCACTGCCCTCCATTTAGCATGATGTACCAGTCCACTCCTCCTGCCCTCCATTGCCCAATTCTATGCCCATTTTTGACCTCCTGCGTAGCCTCTGTGCTTAGCTTGCTCCCCCTGTTATTCTTCCCCCTGCCCTCCGATGTCTTTGTGCATGCCCCTGCTCCATCCTTTTTGCCCACCATGTTCCATGGACCTGCCACTCCTATCTACTCTGAGTGTTCTGTTTAGCTGCCACTCCCCTCCCACCTGCCTAGCATTGTCAGATGACTGTAACTTGTCCCTGCCACCTCCACCCTGCCTGTCCACATGCCATGCCCCTATCCCCTTCCTCCTGTCCTCCATGGTCCATTTTACTGCCACACCCTTCTGCCCTCCCATGTCTGTTGTGCTGCAACGTGGTCTGTTGTGAGGCCCCTTCCCCTGAACTCTCTTGTCTGTGCCCAGGTCCTGACCCTCCCTTCTATCTTCCATGGTCCTTTGTGCATGCCCCTACACCCTCCTTCTTGCCCATCATAGCCATTGTGCTGCCACTAACCCTCCTGCTTGCCATGCATGGTCTTCTGTGCTGCCACGGACCCTCCCACCTTCCCTGTGTGGTCAGCTAGCTGCCCCTGACCCCCTCCCACCTTCCCTCCATGGTCTGGGTGTATGACATCATAGTCTCACTGTTGCTCTCCATGGTGTGTCTTGCTTCTAGTGCCCATCCTGCCTGACCTCCATGGTCATCTTGCTGCTCCTGCCGTGCCCCCTTGCCCCCAGCCCTCTGTTTCCATGTGCAGACCCCTATTCCCTCCCTCCTGGCTTGTCTGTTCCATTGTAATGCCCCTGATCCGTCCCTCCTGCCCTTTCTGGTCTGTTATGCTGCAGCTTTCTCTCCTGTCTGTCCATTATGGTCAGCTAGCTACCATTGCCTCTTTCCCCTCTCTTCTCTTTTGTCCATGTGCATGGTCCTGTCCCCTCCCTATTGCTTCCTATGGATTGTTGTGCTGCACTCCCGTCCCGCATGCCCTGTGTGGTGTATTGTGCTGCTGCAAACCCTGATGCCTGCCCTGTAGGGTCAGTTTTGTGCACCTCTCCATGTCCCTCCTGTCCTCTGTTATCCGAGTCCATGTCCCTACCTCAATTCCTCCTGCCTTCCATGATCCAATGTACCATACTTGCGAACATTTTGAACTTGGTAAGAGGGAGATTTTGATAAAAAACTGGGGTATTGATTTTCCCCTTTGAGTTACATTGAAAAAGAGGAGATTGTAGACCGGAGACAGATCAAATAAAGCCCATTTGAGCTTAAAAACATTGGACGTTTCCTGGCTGAATCGGGTCTATTGGCATGTATGGTTGTACTACCACTGCCTCTTCCTTCTGCCCACAATGGTCTATTATATTGCCACAGCCTCTCTTGCCAGTCCTGTGTTGTTGGTTTGTTGCCCCTGCCCCTGCCCCCCTTTCCACTGCCCTCCATAGTCTGTTGTGCTGCCACGGCCCTTCCTGCCTGCCCAGTGTGATCAAATTGTTGCCTCTGCACCCTCCTACCTGCCTTCAATTTTCAGAGTATGTGCCCCTGGCCTCTGCCTCTCAACAGTATCCTAATGAACAACTAGATTGCTAACATTCTATATTTATTACAAAAGTGTGGAACGCCTGACGTCATTTTGATGTAATCAAAACTGTAATACCTAGAGCATTTCCTTTAGAAATTACATATATGAGAGGGTTTTATTTGCATCAAAATTATGGTTAGTGCTCTAAAAAACTAAAATGAGGATATGTTTTCTGAGTTTTCAAATAGCGACAAAACACTTTTAAATTATTTGTTATCTTTATGTTTTTTTATCCAGTTGACCACTTGATTAAATGTTGCACTTAGGGGAGAGGATGTGGTGTTACTTCCAGAGCTGCAGACTTTGCAACTGGGGAACCAGGTTGGAGTTTCTGCTTCAGCTCGACATTCTGTGATTCTGGTCAAATCACTTAATCTCTCCATGTCTACAACCAAAATGAATTTGTTCTTGTGTGATGTAAACAATGCTCATGTAAAGCACTCCAATACCTGACAAGTCCGCACTATATAAAACTGCAAAAACACACAAAATAAGTGTTTTGCACACTTCTGTCATTGGGCTACATGTGGGCTACATCTGGGTGATATTTGTGCTGCATTTGGGCTCTTTTGTCTCTGGTGGCCATCTTGGGAGATGTATTTGTTATGAAGTTTCCTAATTTCCTCATTTACTGCAGTCGCCTCAGTAGGAAATGCTTTCAGTTTTTTACGTTGATTCCATCAAGAAGGTATTCAGATATGTCACACATTTGCCATAAATTCTGAATGTTAGCACTCTAGTTGCTCATTAGATCACTGTAGTAAAGCTACTGCTCACCACGAAAGTCTGCTGCTGGTATTAAAAGTGCATGTTTCAGTCTGCATATCAGAATTTTTTAATGAAATAGAAGAGGATTTGAGAAGTCACTCAAAATGTGCCCTAATTTTTCTTTCTTCCGCACTAATCATACTTTCTATGGCAAAATGAACCACCTCATTGTGTTCCTTTTTACATTAAATGTTTTAAGTGTTACCAGTTTATTCCAATCAAGATGGCTTCAGGTGTGCCATACTTTTGTCACAAGTAAGACAGTAAGCGCTCTAGTTGTTCTTAAGAACACTCTGGGACATTCTGTCATTGGGCTATACTTGTGCTACATCTGGGTAATACCTGGGCTACATTTGGGCTCTTTTGTCTCTGATGGCCATCTTGTGAGAATTATTTGTTATGAAGTTTCCTAATTTCCTCATTTACTGCAGTCTCCTCAGTAGGAAATAGTTTCAGTTTTTTTACTTTGGTTGCATCAAGAAGGCATTCAGATGAGTCACACATTTGCCATAAATTCTGAATGTTAGCACTCTAGTTGCTCATTAGATCACTGTAGTAAAGCTACTGCTCACCAGGGAAGTCTGCTGCTGGTATTGAAAGTGCATGTTTCAGTCTGCATGTCAGAATTTTTTAATGAAATAGAAGAGGATTTGAGAAGTCAAAATATGCCCTAATTTTTCTTTCTGCAGCACTAATCATAATTTCTATGGCAAAATGAACCCCCTCATTTTGTTCCTTTGCAAATTAAATGTTTTAAGTGTTACCACTTTATTCCAATCAAGAAGGCATTCAGATGTATCAAACATTTGCCATAAATACAGAGGGGCCGATTCCGATCTCGGTCGGAAGGGCACCGAATCGGGTCCGGCCGGAAAAACTACGAGCCGTACGCATGTTTTCCAGCCGACTCGTACAGCTGTACGAGCGAGCAAGTACGATGCGAGCTACATGAAATGCACCAACTCAATAATTTCCGGGTCCGAACCGCTCCGTACGTCCCGGTCAGAAGCTAACAGTGGCGTGCAATGGATGCGATTTACAACTGAGCCAGTACGATGCACGCGTCGGACAGCCTGTGTGAGCCGAAGTGTCCGGCTCGCAAAAGCTCCTGGAGTCGGACTTTGGGGGTCCGCGTCGGACCCCCTGACACCCGCAGCCCTACGACTTGGACACAGGGGGAGACCTATGGGTCTCCCCAACACAGGCATGTATGGTGCGGGTGGCACCGACATGTACCCACTGTAGGGGGTGCACTTGTTCGAGATGTACCCATTCAGTCAATGGGAGCCCATGTACACGTCGTCCGACCGGCTCCCATTGACTTCTATGGGAGTTTGACCGAATCGAGTCCAACAGCATACGTGCGCATCGTACTCGCTCGGTCGGACTGTAGGGGTCCGGCTCGGTCGGAAAACACTCCGGATCTGACTCGGTCGGAGTGCTTTCCGACCCGGATCGGAATCGGCCCCAGAATGTTAGCACTCTAGTTGCTCATTAGATCACTGTAGTAAAGCTACTGCTCACCAGGGAAGTCTGCTGCTGGTATTGAAAGTGCATGTTTCAGTCTGCATGTCAGAATTGTTTAATGAAATAGAAGAGGATTTGAGAAGTCACTCAAAATGTGCCCTAATTCTTCTTTCTGCAGCACTAATCATACTTGCTATGGCAAAATGAACCCCCTCATTTTGTTCCTTTTTAAATTAAATGTTTTAAGAGTTACCACTTTATTCCAATCAAGACGGCTTCAGGAGTGCAATACGTTTGTCATTAGTAGGACTGCTAGCGCTCTAGTTGTTCTTTAGAACACTCTGGGAAGCTGCAGTAGAACACAAAGGAATCAACTGACAGTCTCTGCCCTTGTTGGATGTACATGTTTTACTGAGAATGTCAGACTTCATTCTCACATGACTGAGAAACATAATGTGAATTTACTGAAAATATGCTCTCAGTTTAGCTTATAGATCACCTTACAAACCTCTGTGGGAAAAGCATGAGAAAATAGTTTTCTCTGAAACATGATTCATGATATCACAGCAGAAGGTTTTTTCACATGGTAAAATCACCTTAGAACACACCACAATTCCTAAAATGAGTATGGAACCATCAACAAATGATTTATAATGTAACTAAAGTCTTAAAATCTTCTATTAACTGCAATGCTTTTTAATGAGGTGCTATCATGTATATTGGTCCCAAGATGGCTGCCAACACTTCTTGGATGAAGTGCTGACAGCCAATCAGATCTCACGATGAGATGTGTGGTTAGGGTCTGCCCAGATATATATGTGATTTTGATTTTCTCAGGAACTACTGAACAGATTTACACCATTTAAGCAAAAGGCACGACTCTGAACCAAGGTCTACCTTTCTGCCAAATTTTGTGTAATTCCGTTTAGCAGTTCGGGCTGTAGCTGCGTCCCTATGGAAAATTGCATGGGGAAAACATGTTTTGGGACTCCCCTTTTTTCTCAGCCCCCACTTGACAAATCACCCCGAGACTTTCAGGATAGGAGCGCACCGGAGCGGGCCACGAGTTTTGAACATTTCGCGAAGATTCGTCAACCGGCTCCAAAGTTATTCCAAATAGAATGTTGCAGATTTCCTATGGATAATAGGTCCTAAATATAACTACCTACTGGCGACCGCCAGTAGGTAATATATATATATATATAAAAATATATAAATATATTAAAAAATAAATATATATATATAATGAATACATAATACATATATTAAAGAATAAAATTAATTGAAAAAATAAATTAGATTTAACATTCATTTTAACAAATAAACTCAGTTAAATAAAGTTAAAAACACATATATATTAATTAATATATACATTCAGTCAGTCAAGAATGCTTTATTCAATAAATATTTACTTCAAAACAATTAATACACTAATAATTTAAGGCATTTATAATTTTGAAATTGTATAAAAATGTAACAAATAAATATACATATAATAAAATATTCATATATATATATATATTCAAACAAATACCGTCAGGTCCTTCCGGGATAAAAACCCTTGTCAGGTGGTGCGTTGTCCGGCGAACCCACGGCCGGATAATCCAACAAAGTTCAGAGAACAAGAAAAACGCACACTCGGAGGTATTTGCTCGTATTTTACTAAGCTATCGTTACGCGTTTCGACACAGCAGTGTCTTGGTCACACGATATCAACAATGTTTTCAAACAACTATATATGCACCCAAACATAGAAGAAGTACTACCATTTCCTGCAACTAGAATATTGCAACTGGTCGCCATTTTGGAATGGGTTACAAACTAGATCTCATACTAAGATTCATGCGTATTCTCTAGTTGATAAAGCAGAAATCTTTACAAAACAAAATGTATCATAGTATTTGTACAGTTCATACATGTTGGCATACTACATAAACATTGGTTTACCCCATGGTCCAAGTTTCTCGAATTACGAGATAATTGAATTTGCAACTCTTTATCGATTGTAACACTCACAATGACAAACCCGGGCTACAGCAGCCATATGCCACGGTTCAAATCAAATCTACATGCCAGTCGGACTAGTGCCGTGAACCAGATCTGCATACTGGTAAGTGCAAGTAGGTGTCTTATGAGCATGCTACGAGCTCGGACTAGTGCCGTGAACCAGATCTGCATATTGGTAAGTGCAAGTAGGTGTCTTATGAGCATGCTACGAGCCTATGGAATTATCCAGGCTCCGTGCCTAATGTTGGTTAATGAGGACTAGTGCCCCTATTTAAAATATGCTCAATCAGACTCACGAAATGACTCTATACCAGGATATAGCAGCAGCCATATAGCAAAGTTGGAGACAGTAGTACTACTAACTGAGAGCCATTCGGTTCTGCGGGTGAGGGAAATGGCAATGCAGGCAGTCCATCAAGCCTAAAATAAATGTGTAAAGATTTGTGCAATCTAAAGATAAAGACCAGTGAATAACAAAAGTGCAGTCCTTATCTTATTGGGCGTGTTGTGGCATCCTCATGAAGAAAAGGGTAGGGAACCGGTGCCGTATCCGTGAGACGTAAGTGGTCCCTTCCTTTCCTCCTGGATAATGGAAAAACATGATCAAATTACAAATAGCCCAAAATTACATATATACATTTTTACAAAATTTACATTACACTCTAAATAATCTAACAAATGGTATGGTCGCCATGTAATAACATGAAGAGTCACAGTAAATGGCAACAGAGAAAAGGCAAAAGAGGGCATAAAAAGAAAGGTACATGAATTCAGTCAACATGTAAATGCGTTGCCAGTTCCTCATCAAGATTATGCCCTCCCGGAAACTTGGTTTCCAATTCCATAATCCATTTCGATTCTCTCTTCCTGAGGGCTAGCTCCCTGTTTCCCCCTCTTTTTTATGTATTGACCTGTTCTATGGCAAAATACTTTAGAAGAGACTGGTTGGATTGGTGTCTGTCTTGGAAATGTCGTGCAATCGGATAGTTATGATCTAAGTTAGAAATGGCTCTTAGATGTTCTAGTATCCGCTTCTTAACCATGCATGTTGTACTCCCGACATACCGGAGTTTGCACGGACATTCCAGAATATATACAACAAAGTTGGTACTACAAGTGAGGAACTGTGTTATGGTTTTCTTTTGACCTGATCGTGTAGTCTCAAATTCTTTCTATATATTCACAGAAAGGTTTTTTAAATGCTAATTTCTAACTATGCCTACAGAGATAGGACATGTGAAGAAAGAAGAAAAAATGCACAGAAAGAAAAAAAAGAAGTGCAGAAAGAAGCAACAGAAGTCCTTAAAGACGAAGAAAAGTGCAGGAAGAAGGATAACGTGCAGAAAGAACACAAAGAAGAGTAGAAAGAAGCCTTGTTGCAAAATCATCCTGTACCCTCAACTTTTTCAGACGGATACTGGTGGTAACTGAGTCTGACTAACCAGTCCTAGAGCCAGTGCTATGTTAAAAGACACTTAGAATACAGTGAAAACACCTACATACACTAGGGAACATTATGCGTTGGGGTCCCCCTGTGATTAGCATGACCTCCTCTGTAAGCTCCTAGTATATAATAGGGCAGGGGGATTAAAACTACCTCTTAAAACAGGCCACAGGGCGTTTTTGCACACGTTAACTCAGGCCTCGTCCCCTCCCTTCACCACTGTGTAAACACGCCCTGTGTCCGTTTTTAGTTGGGAGATTAAGTTAATTTGAATCCTGAGGGTCCCTAGGGTCCAACTAGCCCACTAGGTACCTCCAGTATGCGCCACAGAGCTGCGTTGCAGAGAGGTGTAAAAAGTGGCACGGCCTAGACCACCTCTCTGCAATGCAGCTCAGTGGCGCTTACTGGAAGCACCTGGTGGGCTAGTTAGCCCCCAGGGGCCCTCAGGATTGAAGGGGAATTATTTCCCCAACTTAAAACTCGCCACAGGGCTTGTTTGCACACGTTAACTGAGGCCCCGTCCCCTCCCTTCACCATTGTGTAAACACGCCCTGTGGCCGTTTTTAGTTGGGAGATTAAGTTAATTTGAATCCTGAGGGTCCAACTAGCCCACTAGGTACCTCCAGTATGCGCCACAGAACTGCGTTGCAGAGAGGTGTAAAAAGTGGCGCGGCCTGGACCACCTCTCTGCAACACAGCTCAGTGGCGCTTACTGGAAGCACCTGGTGGGCTAGTTAGCCCCCAGGGGCCCTCAGTATTGAAGGGAAATTATATCCCCAATTTAAAACGTGCCATAGTGCGTGTTTGCACACGTCACCTCAGGCCCCGTCCCCTCCCTTCACCACTGTGTAAACGCGCCCTGTGGCTGTTCTAAGTTGAGAGATTAAGTCCACTTGAATCCTAAGGGTCCCTAGGGTCAAACTAGACCACTAGGTACCTCCAGTAAGCGCCACAGAGCTGCGTTGCAGAGAGTTGTAAAAAGGGGCTTGGCCTCAGAACAACTGTCGGCAGCGCAGCTCCCTGGCGCATACTGGAGATGCCTGTTGGCCTAGTTAGCCCTCAGGGACACTCAGTATTGAAGAGGAATTAATTCCCCAACTTACAACTCGCCAGGGGGCGCGTTTGCAGAGTGCTGCAAGGAGGGAGCGTGGCCTCCGGCACAATGCCAGTCTTTTATTTATTTTAATTTTTTAAGAAGGGGGGCTGTGTGGTTCCCCTTCTTATTCTAATGTATTGGCCCTGATGACCCCATCCCCCAGGGCCTGTCTCCTAATTATATTTTTTTGACACCAATCCCCAGCGCCGGCCACTGTTTTTTATTATTTTTAAAAATTATATATTTATAGACACACCTAGGACATGCTGGACAAACCGTACGTACCTATCACCAGGACGATTTGCGTGATATTCATTAAAAGGCGACTATGCATACAATGAATCCACGTGGAATGTATTTACACCACTAGTGAAGCTCTGACATGTCTGCGGCCCTACCGTGCCTAATCCCGGTAGACACCCTTGTCGTTTATTTATACAAACATGGGTAGCTATTAACGGGCACATTTAATACACATGCACACCAAGCCATTCCAAGGGGATTCAACAAAAATTCGACCAAAACTATGCAAGAAACCCCCCTCACGGTTAATAAAACACACATCCACTGCCGGATGTGTAATACTTTTTATTTTACTCTCTGGAAAGGGGACGAACATCACTTGAGAGTCTCAGCGCGCTCCTGGCAGAGCCCAATGCTGTGTTACACCCACCAGTGCCTGCCGATTGCCTCACACCTCTGTGTTGTATTCCACCAGCTAGTGCATATGCTATGACACTCTCTAGCCCATGTGCACTGTAACACCACCCCGTGAATATGTAATGCCACACTTGTCTTCGCACGGGTTATATTGCCCCATCTAACGTGCCTTCCTCGATGCCTATGTTATAACGCACAGTGCTATGCCATACATATTACAATCTGGGATCCATATCTTTGTCACAGTGCATATGCAACGTTACACTCCCCAGCACATATTTTATATTACAACTTTAGAGACTAGTTAGGTTACACGACACTGCCCTGTGCATATTACACTCCAAGGCGCATATCACATAGCACGCGCTAGTGCCTGTGCTATCTCGCGCTCTCCAATGAATCTGTCATTGCGCACAATGTATTGCATATTATATTTCACGCTCGGTTCATCTTATATCACACTTTTTGGTGCATAGTTTATACCATACACTATATCTAGTTTTCATTTTCATTCGTGCTCTCAGGACTATGTTCTATATAACACTGTGTTCACCTACCCTTTTCAAGGGCATTACATTTTGCGATAGGGGGTGGAGGGTCAGGGGGTGTTTCTGCCAAGTGAGCCCGGAGTCACAGTCGCAAACGTCCTCTTCTTCCTGAATAAAAGTGAGATTATGCTGCATTCTTGTTCATATTTTAAGTAGTTCGCACAGACACACGTTTTAAAAACAATAAAGTTCCTAATACCCGCCTTCTCTGAACTGTTAGCTTGCTGCCCCATCCACCTCCTCCCTATCCTCTGTTGTCTGAATCCATGGACTAGCCTCCTCCCTCCTGCCATGCATGGTCTGATGTGCTGCCACTGCCCTCAATTTAGTATGATGTACCAGTCCACTCCTCCTGCCCTCCATTGCCCAATTCTATGCCCCATCATTGACCTCCTGCTTAAACTCTGTGCTTAGCTTGCTGCCCCTATTCTCCTTCCCCCTGCCCTCCGATGTCTTTGTGCATGCCCCTGCTCCATCCTTTTTGCCCACCATGTTCCATGGACCTGCCACTCCTATCTACTCTGAGTGTTCTGTTGAGCTGCCACTCCCCTCCCACCTGCCTAGCATTGTCAGATGACTGTAACCTGTCCCTGCGACCTCCACCCTGCCTGTCTACATGCCATGCCCCTATCCTCTTCCTCCTGTCCTACATGGTCCATTGTACTGCCACACCCTCCTGCCCTCCCTGGTCTGTTGTGCTGCAACTGCTCCTCCTGCCTGCCCCGTGCGGTCTTTTGTGAGGCCCCTTCCCCTGAACTTTCTTGTCTGTGCACAGGTCCTGACCCTCCCTTCTATCCTCCATCGTCCTTTGTGCATGCACCTGCACCCTCCTTCTTGCCCATCATAGCCATTGTGCTGCCACTAACCCTCCCACTTGCCATGCATGGTCTTCTGTGCTGCCATGGCCCCTCCCACCTTCCCTGTGTGGTCAGTTAGCTGCTCCTGACCCCCTCCCACCTTCCCTCCATGGTCTGTGTGTATGCCATCACAGTCTCACTGTTGCTCTTCATGGTGTGTCTTGCTTCTAGTGCCCATCCTGCCTGACCTCCATGGCTATCTTGCTGCTCCTGCCCTGCCCCCTTGCCCCCAGCTCTCTGTTTACATGTGCAGACCCCTACTCCCTCCCTCCTGGCTTGTCTGTTCCATTGAAATGCCCCTGATCCGTCCCTCCTGCCCTTTATGGTCTGTTATGCTGCAGCTTTCTCTCCTGTCTGTCCATTATGGTCAGCTAGCTACCATTGCCTCTTGCCCCTCTGTTCTCTCTTGTCCATGTGCATGGTCCTGTCCCCTCCCTCTTGCTTTGTATGGATTGTTGTGCTGCACTCCCGTCCCGCATGCCCTGTGTGGTGTATTGTGCTGCTGCAAACCCTGATGCCTGCCCTGCAGGGTCAGTTTGGTGCACCTCTCCATATCCCTCCTGTCCTCTGTTATCCAAGTCCATGTCCCTAACCCATTTCCTTCCATGATCCAATGTACCATACTTGCGAACATTTTGAACTTGGTAAGAGGGAGATTTTGAAAAAAAACTGGGGTATTGATTTTCCCCTTTGAGTTACATTGAAAAAGAGGAGATTGTAGACAGGAGACAGATCAAATAAAGCCCATTTGAGCTTAAAAACATTGGACGTTTCCTGGCTGAATCGGGTCTGTTGGCATGTATGGTTTTACTACCATTGCCTCTTCCTTCTGCCCACAATGGTCTATTACATTGCCACAGCCTCTCTTGCAAGTCCTGTATTGTTGGTTTGTTGCCCCTGCCCCCCTTTCCACTGCCCTCTATAGTCTGTTGTGCTGCCACGGCCCTTCCTGCCTGCTCAGTGTGGTTAAATTGTTGCCTTTGCACCCTCCTACCTGCCTTCAATTTTCAGAGTCCGTGCCCCTGGCCTCTGCCTCTAAACAGTATGAACAACTAGATTGCTAACATTCTATATTTATTACAAAAGTGTGGAACGCCTGAAGTCATCTTGATGTAATCACAACTGTAATACCTTGAGCATTTCCTTTAGAAATTACATATATAAGAGGGTCTTATTGGCATCAAAATTATGGTTAGTGCTCTAAAAGACTAGAATAAGGACATATTTTCTGAGTTTTCAAATAGCGAGAAAGCACTTTTAAATTATTTGTTACCTTTATGTTTTTTCATCCAGTTGACCACTTGATTAAATGTTGCACTTAGGGGAAGAGGATGTGGTGTTACTTCCAGAACTGCAGACTTTGCAACTGGGGAACCAGGTTGGAGTTTCTGCTTCAGCTCGACATTCTGTGATTCTGGTCAAATCACTTAGTCTCCCCATGTCTACAACCAAAATGAATTTGTTCTTGTGTGATGTAACCAATGCTCATGTAAAGCACTCCAATACCTGACAAGTCTGCACTATATAACACTGCAAAAACACAAAATAATAAGTGTTTTGCACACTTCTGTCATTGGGCTATATTTGGGCTACATCTGGGTGATTTTGGGCTACATTTGGGCTCTTTTGTCTCCGGTGGCCATCTTGGGAGATTTATTTGTGATGAAGTTTCCTAATTTCCTCATGGACTGCAGTCTCCTCAGTAGGAAATGCTTTCAGTTTTTTACTTTGATTCCATCATGAAGGTATTAAGATATGTCACACATTTGCCATAAATTCTGAATGTTAGCACTCTAGTTGCTCATTAGATCACTGTAGTAAAACTACTGCTCACCAGGGATAACTGCTGCTGGTATTAAAAGTGCATGTTTCAGCCTGAAATAGAAGAGGATTTGAGAAGTCAAAATGTGCCCTCATTTTCTTTCTTCAGCATTAATCATAATTTCTATGGCAAAATGAACCCCCTCATTGTGTTCCTTTTTAAATTAAATGTTTTAAGTGTTACCAGTTTATTCCAATCATGATGGCTTCAGGTGTGCCATACTTTTGTCATAATGAAGACAGTAAGCGCTCTAGTTGTTTTTAAGAACACTCTGGGACATTCTGTCATTGGGCTATACTTGGGCTACATCTGGGTGATATTTGGGCTACATTTGGGCTCTTTTGTGTCTGGTGGCCATCTTGGGAGACTTATTTGTTATGAAGTTTCCTAATTTCCTCATTTACTGCAGTCTCCTCAGTAGGAAATACTTTCAGTTTTTTACTTTGATTCCATCAAGAAGGCATTCAGATGTGTCACACATTTGCCATAAATTCAGAATGTTGGCACTAGGCCTGGGCGGTAAATTCCGTTCCGTTCGCGGAATTTGCGGAATTGGGTAATTTCGCGTTCCGCGGAGAACGCGAAATTGCCCAAAAGTCTGCTTTCCGCGACTTCGCGAAATTTTTTGCTTGTTTGCGTTCTCAATATGCGTGTTCGCGAGATATTTCACCCCGAGCACGCAAACAGCGGTCGCGAACAGGAAAAATGTATCGCGAACAAGCAATTCCGCTTGTTCGCGGAATTTCTGCGTGTTCGCGGAGATTTTTTACCGTTTCGCGGAGATTTGCGTAACGCGATTACGCAAATTCCGCCCACCCCTAGTTAGCACTCTTTTTGCTCATTAGATCACTGTAGTAAAGCTACTGCTCACCAGGGAAAACTGCTGCTGGTATTGAAAGTGCATGTTTCAGTCTGCATGTCAGAATTTTTTAATGAAATAGAAGAGGATTTGAGAAGTCACTCAAAATGTGCCCTAATTTTTCTTTCTGCATTACTAATCATACTTTTTATGGAAAAATGAACCCCCTCATTTTGTTCCTTTTCAAATTAAATGTTTTAAGAGTTACCACTTTAATCCAAGCAAGATGGCTTCAGGTGTGCCATACGTTTATCATAAGTAGGACTGTTAGCGCTCTAGTTGTTCTTAGGAACACTCTGGGAAGCTGCAGTAGAATGTCAGACTTCATTCTCACATGACTGAGAAAGATAATGTGAATTTACAGAAAATAAGCTCTCAGTTTAGCTTATAGATCACCTTCCAAACCTCTGTGGGAAAAGCATGAGAAAACATTTTTCTCTCAATCATGAGAAGCAGAAGGCTTTTTCACATGGTGAAATCACCTTAGAACATACCACAATTCCTAAAATGAGTATGGTACCATCAACAAATGATTTATAATGTAACTTAAGTCTTAAAACCTTCTATTAACTGCAATGCTTTTTAATGAGGTGCTATCATGTATATTGGTCCCAAGATGGCTGCCAACACTTCTTGGATGAAGTGCTGACAGCCAATCAGATCGCAGGATGAGATGTGTGGTTAGGCTCCGCCCAGATATATATATGATTTTACTTTTGATTTTCTCAGGAACTACTGAACAGATTGACACCAGACCTGCAAAAGGCACATCCCTGACCTGAGGACTACCTCTTTGCCAAATTTCAAGTAATTCTGTTCAGCCGTTTGGGCTGTACCTTGGACTAAAGGTCCCTATGGAAAATTGCATGGGAAAAACGCGTTTTGGGACCCCCCTTTTTTCTCAGCCCCTGCTTGACGAAACCCCCGAGACTTTCAGAGTAGGAGTGGAGCAGAGCGCCCCACCTATTTTGAAAATTTGGCGAGGATTCATCATTCGGCGCCAAAGTTATTCCAAATAGAATGTTGCGGATTTCCTATGGAAACACGGTCCTAACTATAACTATCTACTGGCGACCGCCAGTAGATAATATATATATATACATATATATTAACTTATAATAGCATGTTTTTATTTTATTAGTATATGTATATATATATATATATATATATATATATATATATATATATATTACTGAAAAAACCATAGGCTTCAGGCACGTTATAGTTAGAAATTAGCATTTAAAAAAACCTTTGAAATTTACTGAAAAAACCATAAGTTTTAGGGAAAGCCCACCAGGTACCTCCAGTAAGCACCACAGAGCTGTGTTGCAGAGAGGTGTTAAAAGGGGCATGGCCTGGACCACCTCTCTGCAATGCAGTGCAGTGGCGCTTACTGGAAGCACCTGGTGGGCTAGTTGGCCCCCAAGGGCCCTCAGGATTGAAGGGGAATTAATTCCCCAACTTAAAACACGCCACAGAGTGTGTTTGCACACGTCACCTCAGGCCCTGCCCCCTCCCTTCACCACTGTGCAAACGCACCCCGTGGCGCGTTTTGAGTTGGGGGATAAAGTCCCCTTGAATCCTGAGGGTCCCTGGGGTCCAACTATCCCATGAGGTACCTCCAGTAAGCGCCACAGCACTGTGTTGCAGAGAGGTGTAAAAAGGGGCGTGGCCTCTGAACACCTCTCTGCAATGCAGCTCCCTGGCACATACTGGAGGTACCTGGTGGGCTAGTTGGCCTCCAGGGACCTTCAGTATTCAAGGGGAATTAATTCCCCATCTTACAACTCGACAGGGGGCACGTTTGCACAGTGGTGAAGGAAAGGGGTGGGACCTGAGGTGACATGTGTGCAAACACGCCCTGTGGCGCATTTTAAGTTGGGGAATTAATTCCTCTTCATTCCTGAGGGTCCCTGGGGGCCAACTAGCCCACCAGGTACCTCCAGTATGCGCCAGGGAGATGCGTTGTAGAGAGGTGTTCAGAGGCCATGCCCCTTTTTACACCACTCTGGCTGGGGATGGCAGTGTTCCCCCCACAAATATTTTAGGAAAGCCCCGGGGGTGGCGGTCCCAGGTGCTGGGGGGCCTTAGAGGCCCCCCACCCATTTAAAATACTTGCCCTGGGGAGTGGTGGTCCCCGGGGCTGCTGGGGGGGCTGTGTGCCCCCTGCAAATATTTAAAGAGAGCCCCAGGGGGTGGGGGTCCCGGGGATGTGGGGGTCCCTCTGGGCCCCCGCAAATATATTTTTGACATGCCCCCGGGACTTGGCCCACCCGGGGGCTAATTAATAACGAAGCGCGGGAGCCCACGCTTCGTTGTTTTTATTTTTGCGGCCAGATCTATGGATCCTCCGTGCATCTCGCGATAAAAAAAATAAATGCTTTTTTTGGCCCTGGGGGTCCTTGTGGGACCCCCTAAGCAGGCCTAGGGGGTCAGGGTGTTTCTACCCTGCCACCTTTTCTTGTTTTCCGCATTTGTTTTACTGATTTCTTATGCCTCTGTTCTACCAAGGCTCGAGATGGCTGCCAACATTCCTGGTTTTAAGTGTTGACAGCTAATTAGAATTAATTGAGATGTCATCAGTGATGTCATGAGTGATGTCACTGACCATGTCATGAGTGATGTAATATGTGACGTCATCAGCAGTGCATTGCGGGCGCGCGAGTTATAGTTAGCTGAACTAACTATAACGGGGCAATTTCAATGGTTTTTTACGAGTAAAATGTCCAGTTAACTATAACATGTGTGAAACCTATGGTTTTTTTCACTGAATTTCTAAGGTTTTTTAAATGCTAATTCCTAACTATAACGTGTGTGAAACCTATGGTTTTTTCACTGAATTTCTAAGGTTTTTTAAATGCTAAGTCCTAACTATAACGTGTGTGAAACCCATGGTTTTTTCAGTGAATTTGCAAGGTTTTTTAAATGCTAATTTTGTTTTTTTTCTTCTATTTTTTTAAACATATTTTTATTTTAATTTTCTATCCTTTTTTAAAGACTATGGTTAAATTTTTAAAATTCTATAATATGTTTTTTTTAATATATTTTATAAAATAAACATGTAAAATTTATTAGCAATACATTTTTTCCTTTTTTAAAAATTTTTTTTTAGTACGCGTACCGTAAGCTTACGGTAAGCGTACGGTTTACGCAACGTCCGTAATTTATCTACGCTGTTTGCGTATAGTTACGCAATTTGCGTACCCGCGCGTCCTCCGCGTGGGACGCGTACGCGTGTACGCTACACGCGCACGTTACGCGGAAGTGTCGGGTAGTGACTGTTATGCGCATGCGCGCAAGCGCGTGTCTTTTTTACGCGCATGCGCACTTTTGCCGTAAGCGTACCGTAAGCGTACCGTAAGCGTACGGTAGGTCATGTGATCATGAAACACAACTTTTGATTGGTTGAAACTACTTTCAGTTCTAGAACTCTCCTACACCACACCCATTCCCCTCATTTCTGCTTGTGATCCCTTGGGAGAAGGAGCTGGTTTGTCTTTGGGATACGATGGCAGAACAGCAGAGCTCTTCTGAGAGTGAGGCTAGCACTAGCAGCACTGTCTTGAGGCAGAGATCGAGGAAACAAAAGCCCTCTTATGTATGGGATTATTTTACTTTTCCTGAAGGCCAGCAAAAGGTGAATGCACCCTTAGTAACTTGCAGGCTGTGTCAGCGTGTACTTTCTAGAGGTAATCCTGACAGGAAGTATTCCTTTGGGAATCACACCATGAAGAGACACCTCCAGGATGTACACAGAAGGACACATGGTCATCTTTTTGGAGGTAACTCTTCAGAAAGACAAGCAAGTACATCCACAGCAGCTCAGCCTGGACCATCATCTGCAGGGCTGACTCCTTCTTCTGCAGGTCAGGTGAGCCCTTCATCTGTGGGGGGAGCATCTCCTTCTGCTGGCCCTCTGGAAATTAACCCTCGTTTTCTGAGGGTTGATATTCGATGTGCCTCTTGTCATGATCTAATTTGTCATAGGGAGACCAGTGTTTCCCTAGTGAACAACAAAATAGATCAGCACACTTGTCACAGAGACTAATTTTTCCATGCTTTCTTTCCTCTGTCCCTGCATGAACACAACGGTTCTTTTAAGAGCCAACCTTATCTTTCATCTTTTTTTTACATATGTTTTTAAAAACTTTTTTTTTTTTTTTTACCGTACGCGTACGGTGCGCGTACTTTTTTTTTATTTTTTAAAAAAAACACTAAAAATCAATTATCACATTACAAGGTCCTTGAGAGACTACAATTATTATTATTGACTTACCATACTCACTCAAAAAAATATTTATTCATTTGTTTTTTTAAAAAATAGTTTTAAAAATGGTTCTAGTTTTCGAAAATTTTCTATATCAATCTGAAAAAAAAGAAAAAAGTATTAATATTTTTAAAACAATTTATAATACAGTACACATATTTACATTTTTTTCCAAAAAATATTTTTGCCTTATTTTTGCTGTTTTCAGAATATATTGCATTTCACTATAAATTGTGAAAGCAATTGCATTCATAATTTTACAGCGGGCAAAAAAAAATAACAATCACAAAGATTGTAATAAAAAAGCCCAGAATCTCTTTTTACTTAAACTTAACATTATAGAAATGCATAATATTCTAAAAAAATATCATCTAATACCAATAGTTATTTCTTTAAAATACCGTCTGATATGTTTGTTTCAGAAGTATAATCACAATATTATATCTCAAATAACTCCAAAATACATCTGATTCCATTTCCTTTAGGCAAAATAGTAATTTTAAATTTTTTTTTGGAATAAATTTCAAACGGTAATCCAATAAAATTCTAAAGTTTAATTTGTCCAGATCTCACCGATTCTCTGTAACATTTTGGTTCACGAAAATTTTTTGAATAATTTATTAAGTCCACAATAGAATTGGTTACTTTTCCGCATGGCCAAATAGTAATTTTTAAAATCTTTTTTGAAAAAATTTCCAATGGCAGTCCAATAACATTCCAAAATTTAAATTGTGCAGATGTTACCGATTATCTCTAAATTATTGGTTTTTCAAAGTTTCATTTAAAATTAAAAAAGTCCACATTACATGCAAGACATTTATAGAGGAGATGGTGTGCACTTCAATGATAAAGGGAACAGAGTCTTCCTCTTGAACCTTAGACTCTGCATCGGTACTTACTTGTAGGTACCACTAAAAAATCATTTCATAAACACAACGGCTCTTTTTAGAGCCCCCTAATATCTAAACACTTAAATCTGAATTTCATTTATTTTTTTATTTTTTTTTCTACCGTACGCTTACCGTAAGCTTACCGTACGCGTACCCCGTGATTTTTTAAAAAAATCAATAAATGTTTTCTTTGTACTTTACAGTCCTTCTTTGACCCCCTCACAAATGTAAGGGGGTCTGTAACTCTCCTCATTGCCCCCTTTTCTTGTTTTCACTCTTTTTTTTCTGAGTGAAACACACAAAATGGCGGCCGCCGCTTCCTGGTTTCGGCCGATTCGAATGTTTACTAAGATCTAACAGCCAATCAGAATCGCGCTCGCGCACGCCACCGTACGCGTACCGTAAGCTTACCGTAAGCGTACGGTAAGCGTACCGTAAGTGGGCTCAGATATATATATTGATTTAAAGGCTATTTTCTCAGAATCTACTGAACAGATTTACACCAAACCTACAAAAGGCACTTCCTTGACATAGGGACTACCTCTCTGCCAAATTTCTAGTAATTCTGTTCAGCCGTTCGGGCTGTAGCTCGTTCTAAAGGTCCTATGGAAAAATGCATGGGAAAAACGCGTTTTGGGACCCCCCTTTTATCTCAGCCCCCGCTTGACGTATCCCCCCGAGACTTTCAGGGTAGGAGCGGAGCGGAGCGCCCCACCTATTTTGAGAAATTCGCGAGGATTCATCGACCGGCGCCAAAGTTATTCAAAATAGAATGTTGCGGATTTCCTATGGAAAAGGGGTCCTAACTATAACTACCTACTGGCGACCGCCAGTAGGTAATATATATATATATATATACTAAGAAAATAAAAACATTGCCGACTTACACTAATATTGAGTTTTAAATATTTAACTATTTAAAAATCTTTACATTTCCCACTCCAGTGAGTGCAACAGTAGAGAAAGTGTTGGATAGCGAAGGGGTAAAAATTACTATTTCCACTCCAGTGAGTCCAACAGTACGGAAAATGTTGTATAGTGGTGGGATAAAAATTAGTATTCCCTCTCCAGTGTGTGCAACAGTAGGGAAAGTGTTGGCTAGCCGCGGGATGAAAATTACTATTCCCACTCCAGTGAGTGCAACAGTAGGGAAAGTGTTGGATAGTAGAGGGATAAAATGTGCTATTCCCACTCCAGTCAGTGCAACAATTAGGAAAGTGTTAGATTGCGGAGGGGTGAAATTTACTATTCTCACTCCAGTCAGTTCAAAATAAAAAACAAGCAAAATATCATCAACAGGATAAAAATATTATTTTTTAAAGTAAGTAAAAAAATATAAATATGTTAGCAATAAAAATATATTTAACATTAAAAATAAAAAATAAAAAATAAAAAAATATATCATATTGTCAAATACATATCACAAATACCTACAAATATTATATCAAATAAAATAAAATAAATATTTTGAAACAAATAAATATTTTTACTTTATTAACAAAACATTCATTATTACACAAATTTAGTCTATTTACTTCCTAGCCTATAACACCACGCAACTCACAACCCACATCCCAAAAAATAATACTTGCATAATCAAAATAATTAATGATCAGTTAAACAAATAATATTAATTAAAAAATAAACTAAACAACATAGAATTTAACTAACTTCCCACGCTTTACACCTAGAATTCCCACAACCCAACCCTAAAATTGAACTGTAAAAAAATGAATTTTACAATTTAAAAAACATGTCAATTAAATTACTAATAGTATTTAACAACTAATTATAAAGTAAGTAAAATTAATTTACTCCCCACCCTTCACCCCTATAAACCCAAAACCCAAACACAATTGTTTTTTTAAAAACAATTACCCTTATTAATTATCAATTAACTAATTAATATTAATTAACAACAAATTATCAATTAATTACAAATAAATTACTTCCCACCCTTTACCCCATAAACCCCACAACCCACACTGAAAATTTACCCACATTTATTTTAAACACAATTCACATTATAAAATCACAATTAAATAAAAATTAATAAATAAATAATATTCATTAATTTATTATAATTAAATTACTTCCCACGCTATTCCCCTAAAAGCCCAGAACCCGCTACAGAACAAAAAATCATAAAATGTAATTAAAATAAAATGAATAACTACTAAAAGTTTAACAGATATATTAAAAAACATAAACAAATACATCAAAAACACTTAAAATATCTAGTAAAATACATAACACTAATGAAAAAATCGATATTTTAAACAACTATATTTTTGCAAACAATGTTAATGACTTCTATATTTTTAAAATCAATATTTCTTACCTCAAAGTCGATATTCTTGACCACAATATTATTGCTGTCCATATTTCTGTGTCATGATATTTAAAACTCAATATTAGTGTTAGTCGGCATTTCCAACTCAACATTTTGACTGAATATCCTCCAGTATCGTCTACTGTTTCCAGCCAAGCTCCATGTCCTACATGCCAATAAGTTATATTTTTTGAGACTCCAGAGTCAGCTTGGCTTTGGCTCACAGAAGAACGACCCCTTCGTGCTCCTGCTGGGAGCTGGGAATGTGAGGCCACCTTGACACGCTGCCACCCAAACCATACAGATAATGCATCTGCTTCTGCTGGGGATATCTCCCATACCTCTCCACATCGACCTCAAGATCTCCTCTGGTGCGGAATCCCTCTCCCTCATTTTCACATCAACCTCTGGCCTCTGGAGGAGAGAAGCGGCAGATGATGGATTGTGAGTCTCTTCTGGGATGGATGGTGAGACTCTTCTGGACACAACTCCCTTATTACCTACTGAGAACCTGCCAAAGTCGGATTCTTCCCAGAGTGCAGCACTGTGATGCTTTCACTGTTTAATATTCCTGGGATTTCATCATTGTTTTTACTGTGCACTATATCATTTAACCTGATGTGAACCATCCATTTGTTCCTGCTAGAGGGAACCACCATGCATGATTCCCTTCCTTAAATGTTATTTTTTCTTCTAGTTTTTCTTTTTAGGGCAACAGATGCTTCTGGAGTAGAAGTATGGGTTGGGGTGGGGTGGTAGTTGGGGGCTGAGTTTTGGTGTAAAGCTGTTTTTGTTGCTTCGATTGTTACCATTACTTTACTTTAATGCTTTCAGCTACATACAACACATATTCACATCCTATGCTCTGCGATACCCATGGTCTAGCTCCCTTTTCCTATGCGGTACGTCAGTGCTCTCAATCTCAAACCAAATGAGATGTCTTCCTTCGCCTCCCTCTTGCTTTGAACTTTTCCACTACTTTTGTCCTGGAGCATTAACAGCCTCCAGGACCGCTGCAGTCCTGATCTTTGCACACCACTATCTCCCTGCAGTTCTCATGCTCCAAGAGACACATCTCTCGGGGAATCATTGTCCATTCCTAGAATTTAAAGATTATGATAGGCGTAGGAAGCTGGCTCTGTATATACATTAACAAAGAAAGGTATAGAGTCCAGTGGATCCCCAGAGGCTTATTAGAGGCTAAAGTAGATAATAAAATTTTTCTCTTTTGTGGTATTGTGGGCGAGCAGTTAGGCTTTATCAGAGGGCAGTGTTAAGCATTTGTTGTACACACACAGGCAAAAAATGATTACACACACTCAATGACTAAATCTGAGACCAATGCTTTGTAAAAGTATTACATTTAGAATATTTATTTTATAGAACCAAAGATACTTTGTTGCAGTAAAATACATTTGGCAATATCACTGTTTTTCAATATCAAAAGTGGACACACTCAGTGGCATAATGAAACTTGAGGGTGCCCCCTGCAAGGTACATGGAGGTGCCCCCTTCCGGGCTCAATCAGGAACTCTCTGGCTGAAGTGCTGTGCTAAGGGCCCCCTTTTCTTTGGGGGCCCTCCCGCACCAGGGGGTTTTGGGGGGCTTTGTTACGCTCCTGGACACACTGCATTTTTCAATCAACACAAAGTTATCCTACGGAAGGAAATGCAATCAGCTATTTACATGTAAGTAAAAGTGTTGCTAAAATGAGCTTTTGGAAGAATCAGCACCAGGCAAGGTTCAGGTAAGTGATCTCAGTGCACCACCAATGGCACAGGGTCAGCCTGGTGCAGAGGTCAAACACGGTATCTGGTGCTAATGTTATGCAATGGAGAAAGGGGGCAATCAAAGGGGTACTTGCTGGTGTATAGCACAGTTTTATGACCCAGTCTATGTGGGTTAAGGTAAGCACAGGGGGCCACAAGGCAGCACCAAACTTACAACTCCAGCGGCACAGGGGCTGTCGGGTGCGGAATGCCAACACAGCACCGGGCACCGAATGCAAACCAATAGGGAATCTCAAACTTGGAAAAAGACTGCAAGCTCAAGACAGGAGGTTTGACAAAAGAAACCTACAGCTGCACAGGTAAGTTGGGTTGTGCTGGAGCATCAGGACACCATCAGTAGATCTCCCAATGCCAAGGGTCTCCAGGTGTAGGGGTCTCCTATGAGTTGGAAGTCAGCTTACCAGTGCAGTTGCAGGCATCGATGTGGAGTCCGGCAGGGATAAACCCATAAGGGACACTTGCTCAGGATTGCTGGGTAACGTTTTCTGGACCTGTGGTCCTCTTCGACTCGGGGTGTCGGGTGCAGAGTTAGTCAACTTTGTGGTTCCACTAGCAGAGATTTGGTCTTTAAACTTGTTTTTCTTCTGGACAGGTAAGCTGTCCACGGGAGATCAGGAGTTATTTTAGAACGCAGGCAGCCCTCCCAGGGTTCTGGAGGTCGCTGGGCTGTAGGACGAGTTACTCTCCTGTTCCAGGTTCTTTGAGGGCTGCAGACTAGCTGGGAGGGCTGGCACCAAGCCTGTTGGTGTCTTCAGTCTTCCCTGCTGCACGGCTCGTCTTTGTCCTTTTCTTTGCATGTCATTGGTAATCAGAGGATTAAGGTTCAGGGGTCCACCTAAATATTCAATTTAGGGGCTTTACAGGGGTTAGAAGATAGTAACCAATGGACAGCGTACCTTTAGGGTGACTACATCTTATGTATGTCCACTCCTACTGGGGAGTGGGTAAACACCTATCCCTATTGGCTAGAACCCTCAAAACCAATATGGAGGATTTTCAAAAGAGGGTGTCACTTCAACTCAGGACACGTTGGGGTAGTCCTGGCTGAGAAGGGACACACCTCTCCTGTTTACTGAATTTCTTGCCCAGTGGGGCTTGGTCAGGGGGCGAGCATCTCCACTAGATGGAGAGGCCCTGGTCAACATAACAAAGGACAGAAGTTCTTTGAGGTTAACTGCCATTCTATGCTGTTCCTGCTTGGGGATAGGTGTGAAGCATCTCCAGCCAGAGCAGGCTTTGTTTCTGACCCACAAGAGCAAAAGAATCCCACATCAGGGGGCCAGAAACATGCCTAGACATGGCAGTGTGCATGTGTTGGGTGAGGGGTCTCTTAGGGTGGCACAATACATATCCACTCTGGTAACAAGGCCCTTGGTACCACTGGTACCTTTTAGAAGGGACTTATTTGTGAGCCAGAGGTGTGCCAATTGTGGAAACAAAGGCACAGATTGGGGAAAAATTACAGTCACTGGGAACCTGGTTAGCAGGAACCCAGTGAACATTCAGTCAAAGATTCATCAGAGTCAGGCAAAATGTGGGAGATAACCATGCCAACAGGGTTACTTTCCTACAATAAGGTCTTCCATGTGGGGCACTCCCATGTCTCCTGAGGGGTGGCCATCCTGCTTCGGTGGTCATTTCCCCTCCCAGACTCCCAGGAAATTCATGACCCACAGGGTCACTTCCTTGCCCTCACAGAGATGTTTTAAGACCAACCTATTAACCTGGTGAGTGTTTACACCCCACCCATGGCTCACATTACCTTTTTTCAAGATCTATCTCAGGCACTCTTGGACCTCCCACTGGGTGTGACAATATTAGGCGGGGATTTTAACATGGTCCCTGTCACCAGAACTGAACTGATGCTGCTGTACCTCCCTCAGTATCCAGTCGTTCAGAGGCCCGTCGCCTCTCTGACTTGGCCACTGCACTGGGTCTCTGCAACCCGTGGTGAATATGGCACCCAAGACATCACTAGTATACTCATATATCACCTGCACATCACTTCCATTCCCATTTATAACTTGTCTTTCTGCCAGCCCCCTGATTGTAGTGCAATTTCCCATGTCCAGATTCTTGCTCAAGGCATATCTGATCACGCACCTATCCCCTTCATTTTGGCTCCCCCAAGGAGGGTCCATGGCCTATGTGGAGTCTCAATGCCTGGTATTTGCAAGACAAGTATTACGTCCAAGCCCTAAGTGATGAACTGCAGACATACTTTCATGATAATGAAGGCTTGGTGGACTGGGGCTACCTGCAATCGATGCTAGTGCGAGTCTCCGACAGACCTTGCTTTAGTTGAATGGTCCAAACACCATACTCCAATTCTACAGGCGGGTTCACATCAACAGAGTCCCCTCCCACACTTTTCACGTAAGCCGATGGACCAGGCGAGGTTGTCTCCTATCCACGCTCTTTTTTGCTCTTGTGATTGAGCCACTAGCACAACTCATCCTAGTAGATGCACAGATCCATTGTACGAAAATAGAGCAATGGTCACAAAGATCACATATCCTTATATGCTGACGATGTTCTGCTTAATTTGGTGAACCCAGCACAGAGCGGGCCCAGCTGTCTCCACCTCTTACCTTGGTTTGAGGCAGCATTAGGTGTTGGAGTAAACCCTGCTAAGTCAGTACCAGTGCCCCAGGCTCACTCCTGACCCTGTTTTGATTGGCAGGATAAAGCTCTACGGCACACCCACTGGGACACCAAACTGACGCAGCAGTCACCTCTCTGCCATGATTTACGGAGGTGGCGTCCCTGTGGGGCTTTAGGCGGTGGAGTAATCGGAATCTCCCAACTTTCGAGATGTCTGGCTGGGAACACACGTGACATCATATCTAGAGCTTCAGCTACGTTTATGTTGTCTTGCACACAATTTTATAAATATCTTCAACTGAGACATGCACTTCAGCCCTATCTTTCTCAGAAAGCCTCACTCTCTGAATTCAGCCCATTGGAGGACAAGGTTCTGATGATTTGGGCAAAGATGGGGTCTTGAAAATCTACCGAGCCTTGATAATTGATACACAAGGTACCTTGGATCACCTTATGGCTTGATGGGAGGCATGGAGGCATGGATGGGACCTCTTCAGGATGATGACTGGTACAATGCAGTGATGGCGCTAAGGGCGATCACAATATCCTCCAGGCCATGACGGTCCAAATGTATTACTTGTACTGGACCTATCTCTCCCAGATTTGCTATATCGAGCGAGACTACTCTCCAAAGCCTCTTGCCCTCCATGTGGCAATGCTCCTGCACACTTTCTTCATGTTGTCTGGAGATGTCCCATACTTCAATAGTTATGGTCTGCAGTGGTGGTAGAGTACTGGGATGGGAGGACTCCCTTTATCCCCTAATGCTTCTGCTGGGTGTCCATGAGGGTTCTGGGTTACGAGGGTAGACCAATCATGCCTTGAGACAGCTCTTATGGTCACCAAATGGGATACTGCTAACCGATGGAGGTCCCCTTTTCCTCCCACCCTTTCACAATGGCGTCAGGTGTGGACTGGTGTGCCCCGCAGGAGAGCATGGTTTACGAGGCTAGGGGTTGTCCCCTTAAGCATGGCCGAGTGTGAGAGAAGTGGTTGGGCCAATAAATCAATTGTATTGTTCGAAGGGGGAGATACCACTTTCATTACTGCTTTGCAGTGGTGTAAACGCTTTACAATTGTTCTATGTGATATTCTTTGCAGAGCAACATTTGTGTCATATTGTTCTTCCATGCATACGATCAATAAAATCTGTTTATTATAAACATAAATTTAAACAAAAAAATTATATTAAATAAAATAAATCATGGAATAAATCATATAAACATGAAATAAAAAAATTAAATTATATTATTCTAAAATACTCTACACTATAAAAAATGTTGGACTTTGGAGGAGTTCATTCTAATGTTCACCCTCCAATGTAAGAAAAAGCAGGGAAAGTGTTCGAAACAGAGGGTCTAGATTTGCTGTTCCCACTCCAATCTAACTTATAGTAGGAAAAGTATTGGACTTTGGAGGAGTTAGATTTACTATTCCCACTCCAGCATCAGCAAAAGCAGGACAAATGTTGAACTTTGGAGGGGTTAAATGTCCAATTCACATTGCACTTAAGCAAAAGCCGAGAAATATTGAACTTTGGTGGTTTCAGATTTACTGTTCATACTCTAATTCATGCATTAGCAATAATACTACACTTCCCCCTCTATTACCCTGAAAAAACTACAAAGAAATGCCAAGCAAAAATTATTTTTAAAAAATTCTAAAAAATAAATTAAGTATTAAATGAAACAAATAGAATTACAACAAATAATAAACACAACACAGTTTTTAAACAGTTAATCAATTAAATAATGTACATACATCAATTCAAATTTTAAACAACAAATAAAATGGTACACATAGCTCATAGTATAATAACTAATATATGTTAAGTTAATAAAAAAAATATAATACAATGATTTTAAAGTGAACTATATGATAGACAACTATATCTTCAAAAACAATAGTATATGGCTGAAAAACAATATTCGCACTTTCAATATTCTTATATATATTTTACATAATAAAGTTGTATCACAATATATTTGATAAAATATTTTGGTAATTCGCCTTAGGAACAGAGAGTGAATGCACATTGAAACCTTTGCAAAGCAATTAGAACACGTTGAAATAGGTCAGTTACATCAGTTGCTTGCAATGGTCCTCTGTATCATGTCTGTGTATTGGCTCGTAGTGTGGAAATTTAGCCTGCAAACTGAACATTATCTGCGCCATCTTGCCTCTCCCCAGCGCCACGCACAGCGAATGCACGGCCGCCATTTTAGGCACCCCACTCTCTCCCCGCTCACTCTCGACCGCCAGCGCTTTCCCCTGGCGCTGCGAGCATCCCCCCGCGCGCTGGCCACCCCCGCTCTCTCATACAGGCCATAAACCCTCACCTTCTGCGCGACCCTGCTACGGAACCACTTCCGACCGACAACCCATACATGGTCATGCCTCTCCTTTGATAACCCCCTTCCTCTGCGCCCCATTGTCTGAACTGGTCCCAGGCCATCACCTAGCCCTGCGGATGCAGTTTATTGCCCCTACTGTAAGGGAAACACCCCACATCAAAGGGATTACAGTAGATCAAAGCCCCTACCCCCTGAGACCCGGCCGGTTGCACACACCCCCGGGAATTAGCGGAATTCCCTGCTGCGCGATAGCCATCTCCCACTGCGGGTAGGGTGGGAACCTCTACTGTAACCATGTGTGGGATCAGATCTGAGCCGGGGGCTTCAGGGGATGTTCTTTCAGGCATCAAGGGAATCTCAAGAATATACTATGTATAATAAAGCAATAAACCAGTGTATAAGAGACCAGGTCTCGGAGATGCAGTTAGAGCACCTCGTGACGATACCTTGCTGTCAGATCTGATGTGTTCTGCTCCGACGGAATAAAACTTTGTTTCCTGCCTTCCAGTCTCCGGCGCCTGCCTCTTTTATTGGTAAATTATCGAGTGGTATGAGAGGCGATTACCGCCGGGCAAATACTTGAAAGGTTATCGACTGAAACTGCCGCTACCATTTAACAATTGGCGTCCCAAACGTGGGGCCCATCAGCGACACGTGGATCCAGTGGGAGAGGTCCCGACGACAGAGTGAACGACTGCAACGATCGGGAGAGCTCCTGCCCAATAGACCCTCGTCTGGCAGCCGATCATCCGAACTTCACTGGTTCCGAGCAGACCTCTCTCGAGTGATCTACGGTCCTGACTGGGAACCATCAGGAGTGCCGCGGCAAATACGGAGAGTAGAGGACGATCGGGCGCTGGAGGCGGAAGACGAGAAACTGTCCACGCGGTCCGGGTAAGGTCGTGAAATACGACAAAAGTGCGAAATAATTGATTGATTGTTTGAATACTAGTATTGCTCATTGATTGTTCTCTTTGAGATATTCACTGTCTACAAACGGGGAGGAGTAGAAATACTCTCTCTCTCTCCCTTTGCAGATAGTGAAGGGTAGGTAACGCAGACTTTTGTCCCCGTTGAAACCCGTCGTGCCTATCTTTATCTCCCCATTGATTGATTGTCCGAACATTGATTGTTTTGAAGAATAGTGCTCTTTGAGATATTCTCTGTTTGCAAATAACGTAGAATAGGAATATTCTGTCTAGTCTTTGCAAATAGTGAAGGGTAGGTAACGCAGACTTTTGTCCCCGTTGAAACCCGTCGTGCCTATCTTTATCTCCCCATTGATTGATTGATTGATTGTCCGAACACTAGTTGTTCGATATTGGTTCTTTGGAGGTATTCTCTGCTTACAAATAACGAAGAATAGAGATATTCTGTCTAGTCTTTGCAAGCAGTGAAAAGATAGGTAGTGCTGACTTTTGTCCCCGTTGAAACCCTGTCTTCTCCCCACTGATTGGTAGTTGGTTCTGCCCGGACCGCTTATTAGAGGTGAACCACCCGGCTCCACTGGAAGGCACCCCTAATAAGGACATGTTCACTAAATATGGACTAGTCGCCGTAGCTTATAGCAAGCTGTGGCATAAATATACCAAGAAGGACCCCGAAAGTCAGTGGCCACTGATGGGATCCTTCGACGACCGCAAGATAGAAGCGCTAGAAGTAGCTCTGCGTAGCAATAAGACGACGCCTACTATGCTTGACAGTATTGGCATGTGGCGCAAAGAAGCAACGCAACGGAAAAAGAGGGAAGAAGTAAAAGCAGAAAAGGAATTACGAAAGGCAGCTCACCTTGCCGCTAAAAAGTTAGAAGAAGACATAAAGGAGAGAAGGGAAACTAAACTAAGACAGGAGCCCGAAACCTCAGGCCAGTACGCTGTTAGGACCCCTTCTTTGCTCTACCCTGAGTTGTCCTCCAAGCAGCGAACGAATGACGAATTACTGTTAGGTCCCCCGATCATTTACATGCCCCCTCCGTATGCACCCTCCCAATCAGTAGTGCAACACCCACAACCCCCGAACACGAGCGAAAGCAGTACAGGGGCCTCGGCCCTCACGGCCTCCGCGCCGGCTGAGCCTCTTGTACTGAACCCAATATCGACTACAACGCTAGATGACCATGAGATGGGAAAGAAAGAGTCCACCAGAATGAATCGATTAACTAAGGATGAACGAGCAGGAATCGATAGGATAGTAGGGACGCTGGTGGAGCGAAAAGAAAGTGAGGAGTATATAACAGACGTGTATAGCTCGTATGCCGACAGCCGCAGACGACACTTCGTCGTACGGCTCTGTTATCACGCCCTGAATGCATATGAGGACAGATACCACGATAAAGGTCCCGAAGGCTTAGCGGCCCTATATAGGAAGGTAGACATTGGGGAAGAAGGAGAGGGCGATGTAACGAACCTCTTCACTCGTACACTCGAGGTCTACCGACACCTTAAAGAACATGGACAGACCACCAAAACAGAAACCCCCATAGCAACTAAGCCCCAGGGAGGAAGGGCCGATGCCATGATGCCCATTAAAGAAGCTGACCCCTACTGGGTCCCCCCACGGGGTCAGGGAACACACGACGACATCAACCACCAAGATGCGAAGGGAAGGGTTGTATATAACTGGGTCTACCAGCCGTGGGACCGGCAAGATATTTTGACCTTTAGAAAGACTCTACCCGACTTGAGAAAGAACCCGACTGCCTTCTACACTGAATTGGGTACAGCCTTAGGCTCAACGATAATGACGTTAGCAGATATCGACTTGTTCTTTGGGCTATGCCTGCCGGCTGATGTGTGGAAACAAATCCGGAAAGTTGACCACGCTGAGCCGTTCGGATATACCTGGATACAACTCGATACCATAGATAAACAGCGAGAACCAGGACAGAAACCCCCGAAAGCCATCTTAGAGCTCCCAGACAAGATTGTACAAAAGCTGAAGACTCTAATCCCAGAAAGAAAGGTAGACTGGTCGATAGTGACGGCTTGCCGCCAGAAACCCCAGGAGGATGTGTCTGAATACTTCTCCCGATTCGAGACTGTGCTTTCCGATTACAGTGGCCAAGACATGACCACCGCAACCGGACACCACCTCTTTGTCCAGAATTATGTAAAGGGTCTGTCTCAAGAAGTTTCCCAGAAGCTACAGACCAGCGAGAGCAGTTGGGCAGCCTCCAAACCCGCAGCGATTCTCCAGATGGCCCAATACTACGAAAACCAGAAGAACGAGAACGATAGGGCGTCAGAGAAGAAGAAAAAGGAATTAAAGGAGAGGGTGATGATAGCACAGTTGCAAGGGGTGACCATAGGAAGGGAACCCCCAAAAGAGAATTACCAACCAACCGCTCCTAGAAAGCTACCCCCTAGAGACCATACACCTACACCCTACAACGGACGGAGAGACTTAGATGGAAATCAATGTGCGTTCTGTAGAGGGTTCGGACACTGGAAATCCCAGTGCCCGGTCCTTCTGGAAATGAACAAGAATAGGGACCCCAGAGACACAGCATATGACCCCAGAAATAGAGGACAGGGACGAGGGCACACGAACAACACCATCAACGACAGGCCAGGCAGACCAAACACCTTTGATCGCCCCCGCCAAAACCAGTGTCAGCAGTCCGACTATGAGAGCACTCATGACTTCGCATAGGACCGCCAGGGGCAAGTGAGGGATCCAGTCGAACTCCGTGTTGACCAGCAAGGTCCTTACGTCACCGCTAAGGTCTTGGGCACAAAATCTCCATTCCTGGTAGATACTGGGGCGACACGTAGTGCGTTATCTAAACGACTGATTCCTAGGGCACCCTTGTCTGGCTCACACGTAACCTCAATAGGCTTTGACGGAACGCCCTCCACTAACCCCTTATCAGCACCAATCTCCTTTGACTTAGAAAATAACACCACTGACACGACCTTTCTGCTCTCCTCCAACACCCCCGATGCTATTATGGGACTTGATTTGCTAAAACATTTTCGAGCCACCATCAGATGCTCCCCAGACGGAGTTCGAGTCATCCTACACGATAACCCAGATCTGTCCAGACCCTGTCACACACGGCGTATGCTCTCTATAACCGATGCTGATATGTCCCTACTCGACACATTACCTTCACATCTATGGGCTAAAACCGACTCAGATGTAGGGCGCATGGTGATCGACCCGGTACACATAACCGTCCGACCGGACGCAGTGCTCCCAAAGCTTCCACAGTATCAGATATCACCCGAAGGCGAGAAGGCATTGGTGGAAATCATCGAGTCCCTGGTCGAGGCAGGAGTGGTAGAAGAAGTAGTCAGTAATGTCTGCAACAGCCCAATCCTACCCATTGTAAAGAAGCAAGGCGAGGGGGATGAGAAAGCCTACCGTTTCATTGTTGACTTGCGAGAGGTTAACAAAGTAGTCATACCCCAGTACCCCGTAGTCTCAGACATCACCACCATCCTCACCCTGATTCCATCCACTGCCACCATCTTTACTGTTATTGACCTCAAGAACGCATTCTTTTCCATCCCCATCCACCCAGACAGCCGCTACCTGTTCGGCTTCACTTTAAAAGCCCGTTCGTACAGATTCTGCAGGGCACCCCAAGGCTACACTGAGAGTCCCAGTATTTACAGCCAAGCCCTCAAGAGGCAACTGGATGCAGTCCAACTACCCGATGGAGTGGTGTTGATACAGTACGTCGATGACATTCTTTTGGCGGCCGACACCACTCCTCTTGCCGTCACAGCCACCATTCACCTCCTCCGCTTCCTTGCGGAGAACGGTCACAAGGTCTCCAGAAAGAAATTGCAATTCTGCCAGCCCCAGGTAACGTATCTAGGCCACCTACTATCCAAAGACGGGAGGAAACTTACCCCTGACCGAATTCAAACCATCCTAGAAACCCCTGTTCCCAAAACTCAGAAGCAAGTACGATCCCTAGTGGGCCTCACCTCCTTTTGTCGACAGTGGTTGCCAAACTTCAGTCTTACCATAAAGCCTCTGCTTTCCCTGCTGGCTAAGGATGTCCCCTTCCCCCTCCCCTGGACACCTGAATGTCAATCCTCCTTCAAAGAATTACGAAACGCCCTCTGCTCGGCCCCAGTCCTAGGAACCCCAGACTACACTAAACCTTTCTCCCTCTACACCCACGAAAGGGAGGGATGTGCGTTGTCTGTCCTAACCCAGTCCATAGGCCCTAAGCAACGCCCTTGTGCCTACTTCTCTGCCACTCTTGACCCCGTAGCCAGAGCTTTGCCCGCCTGCCTTCGAGCAGTAGCCGCCGCTGCTGTCTCTATCCGACAAAATGAGGGGATCGTGCTCTCGAACCCCCTCACGGTATTGGTACCCCATGCTGTTGACACCCTCCTGAACCAAACCAAGACTCAACACCTGACTAGCGCACGACTGACTGGTTATGAACTGACTCTGCTTGCACCCCACATCACATTGAAACGATGCACCACTCTGAATCCAGCTACACTACTGCCTCTCCCTGACGCTGACCCCAATGCATCCCCTATACATGATTGCGTGACCCTCACCGACGAACAAACCAAGAGTAGGGTTGACCTCCGGGATACTGCCTTCCCGGACCCTGACGGAGAACTGTGGGTGGATGGCTCATGCATCAAGCTCCCCGATGGCACCACCTCAGCTGCCTATGCAGTCACCACAGCCCGAACAGTTGTTGAGACAGCCCGCATCACACAGCGATCCGCACAGGCGGCGGAACTAATTGCTCTTACACGAGCCTGCATCCTGGCAGCAGGGACAACCGCAAACATTTACACAGACAGTCAGTACGCCTTCGGGGTAGTTCACCACTTTGGGCTCTTATGGAAAGAGAGGGGATTCTTGACTTCTCATGGCACACCCATCCTGCATGGAGATCTAGTCTCTGCCCTGACCGAAGCAGTCCTCCTCCCCACACGGTTAGCTGTGATCAAATGCCGGGCACACAAGAAGGTGACAGACATTATAGGACAGGGAAATGCACTGGCTGACATTACTGCCCGAACCACAGCCGAGAATAGGTCCACGACCCGTATGTACGTGACCAGGTCACAAACTGAGAAATGGAAGGATGCTAGGGAAACAATTAGGGATATCCAACTAGCCAGCACACCACACGAGTTAACTGAATGGGCCCGGGTGGGATTGAAGGACGATGACGGTTGCTGGCGAACCAAAGACTTGAACAAATGGGTGTTACCAGATTCATACTTGATCCCCATACTGACCATGGCACACTCTCCCGCACACATAGGGTCCGCCCCCATGATCGAACTCATCTCTAAAGTCTGGCACAACGACAAAATACCAGACTCAGCCAAACGTCTAGTCCAACAATGCCTAGTATGCCTCCAACACAACCCTGGGAAAGGAACTGCTGTACCCCGGGGAGGGTTTGGGGTCCCCAATCACCCCTTTGAAGTCCTACAAATGGACTATGTCCAGCTAGAAAGGTGCCAAGGTTTGAAGTATGTACTTGTCATTGTGTGTGCCTTCAGCAAGTGGGTGGAAGCCTACCCAACCCATGACAACACCGCTATGACTACCGCAAAAGTACTACTGAAGGAGTTCTTCCCCCGATACGGCCTTTGTCGAATTTTGTGGAGCGACAATGGCCCCCACTTCGTAGCCGAAGTTATCCAACTCATCTTAAAAGGGTTGGGTGTAAAACAGAAGTTCCATGCGGTCTTCCATCCCCAATCTGCAGGCCTGGTTGAGCGACACAATGCCACATTGAAGCTTAAGATAGCAAAAATAGTCGCCACCACAGGGCTAAGATGGCCAGACGCTCTCCCACTAGCATTGCTATCAATGCGTTCCACCCCCACCAAACACCACTTAACCCCCTACGAGGTCGTCTTCGGGCGGCCCATGAACCTTTGGACTGCACCAAAACCGACATCCATCCACGACGTCCCGGACGTCCTCATGTCTGATTATCTGTACAATCTAACTAAAACGTTGTCTATCATCCATCAGCAGGTGCTGCACGCCATCCCCGATGTTTCCAGGGGCCCCGGACACGACATCCAACCTGGTGACTTCGTCTTAGTGCGTAACTTCCAGCGCACCAAGAGTCTGGAGCCCCGGTGGACGGGCCCCCTGCAAGTCCTGATCACCACCCGAACAGCTCTTCGAGTGGAGGGGAAACGCAATTGGCTGCACGCACACCACTGCAAGAAGGTATCACCGACCCTGACAACCACGGACAACGTCACCGCCCAAGAGGAACTTCTGGACAAAGACCGACCATCCCTGAGCCGCTGCCCGGATACAGAGACACTTGAATTGATTGAATATCCCGATCCCACTGTGCCATCCAAAGAAGGGTATAACTTGCGACGAAAGGAGAGGACTTCGGCTAAGCAGACCACAGGCTAAGTGGAAATCTCAGAGCGGTAGCCTAGTCACCTCAAAGGCCACCAGGAGAGAAACTAAGCAAAGTCTGTGGTTCTGCCCGCTACCGAGTCTCTCGAAGGTGATGGAAGCGCCCGACATGAAGGTGATGGAAGCAACCGGACGTCCGAAGATCCCCTACAAAAACCCAAAGACTGACCGAATGCACGGCTTTAAGACTATAACACTTTTTATTACCCTTCTCTTTTGCCTTCTCCTCATGGTCACCTTCTGGATCATGGAGGAGAACACACCCGCTCATAAGACATTGCTGACCACCGTTCAACCTACCACCACGAAGGAGCACCATCTGATCTCACTTTCACCCCAACTCCGAGAAAGGCGTAAGGAGTTCTGGAATAACTCTTTTGTGCAGTTGCTCCACCAACACAATCTTGCCACCAACGCCACTAACTGCTGGATCTGTGGATTGCTACCACATGCCACTGGGCACTCAATCCCTTTCATCCCTTCACCTTTTTCTGTCCATGGTTCCTGCCTCGCCTGGCTGATCCTTCTGCAGGAGAGCTACAAGGACAATGCCACTTCCGGCAGAACCATGTCACACTTCTACCATGGGTTCTGGATGAACAAAACTGGTAGAACTTCCGCCCTCTTCTGCCCCCTGAGATCGAACGCTTCCTTTCACATGGACATCCCTGCCAAAGAACGAGTTGAAATGCAAGTGTTCAACAATCCAGCCAGACCCACCTTCTCTTACCTCCGAAAACGGACCGCCGCCACCCTAACAGTGGCCCTGTCCGTCATCAACATCACTGGATCTGTATGCCTCGAAGGCCTGGGGGCACAGCTGGTGGGCCACAGCTCCTGCCTCATCACCCGAACATTGGATTCAGTTGACCCACCCTCCTTTGTTGCCTCCCCGAATATGTACTTCGTCTGTGGTACTAAGGCCTACACCTGGCTCCCGAAAGGTTGGGGAGGCACCTGCTACATCGCCTTTGTCCTTCCTCCGACGTATGTGGCTCCAGCAAACCATCACCGACAGAAACGGGCCAAAGACATTGTGCAAGCCGACTCCACTGGAGCACAGTTCATGGATGCAGTAAAGGGTCTTGTTCCGCTCTGGGGTCCGATGGCAAACAGCCGTGCCATCCGCCACTTAACCCAGGCAGTCGAAACGGCAATGAACATTACGGCTGGCGCCCTCGCCAACAACACCGCCGAGCTCCAGGCCGTCCGCTTAGTGGCCCTTCAGAACCGCCTCGTTCTAGATGTGGTCCTGGCTGATCGTGGAGGAGCATGCCGCATCATTGGGTCCAGCTGTTGTACCTACGTACCAGACAACTCACCCTCAGTCTACAAAGCAATTGAACACCTCCACAGACTGTCCACAGAGGTCCATCAAGAGCAAGAAGAATGGTCGCTGGGGAGTTGGTTCTGGGACACTATTAAAAGTTGGGGATGGAGGCTGTTTTCATTTATCCTAATACCGATTGTGATACTATGTGGATGTTGTTTGGGGATTCAGTGTCTGCCACCTTTATGTTCGCTTTTTATGAACTGCATCTGCCCTAAGACTTCGAACTTTGAAACAGAGCGGATGAAAGCCCTCTATGAGGTGGAAGTCCGCAGTATTATGGGGATAAATCCGAACTAGACAAGCTGGCGAGATATGTTAAAAGGGAGGACTGTGGAAATTTAGCCTGCAAACTGAACATTATCTGCGCCATCTTGCCTCTCCCCAGCGCCACGCACAGCGAATGCACGGCCGCCATTTTAGGCACCCCACTCTCTCCCCGCTCACTCTCGACCGCCAGCGCTTTCCCCTGGCGCTGCGAGCATCCCCCCGCGCGCTGGCCACCCCGCTCTCTCATACAGGCCATAAACCCTCTCCTTCTGCGCGACCCTGCTACGGAACCACTTCCGACCGACAACCCATACATGGTCATGCCTCTCCTTTGATAACCCCCTTCCTCTGCACCCCATTGTCTGAACTGGTCCCAGGCCATCACCTAGCCCTGCGGATGCAGTTTATTGCCCCTACTGTAAGGGAAACACCCCACATCAAAGGGATTACAGTAGATCAAAGCCCCTACCCCCTGAGACCCGGCCGGTTGCACACACCCCCGGGAATTAGCGGAATTCCCTGCTGCGCGATAGCCATCTCCCACTGCGGGTAGGGTGGGAACCTCTACTGTAACCATGTGTGGGATCAGATCTGAGCCGGGGGCTTCAGGGGATGTTCTTTCAGGCATCAAGGGAATCTCAAGAATATACTATGTATAATAAAGCAATAAACCAGTGTATAAGAGACCAGGTCTCGGAGATGCAGTTAGAGCACCTCGTGACGATACCTTGCTGTCAGATCTGATGTGTTCTGCTCCGACGGAATAAAACTTTGTTTCCTGCCTTCCAGTCTCCGGCGCCTGCCTCTTTTATTGGTAAATTATCGAGTGGTATGAGAGGCGATTACCGCCGGGCAAATACTTGAAAGGTTATCGACTGAAACTGCCGCTACCATTTAACAGTAGTTGTACTGGTTCCCCTGGCAGCAGTTACCTTACAAAATTACATCATATGCTACAGTTAGTAGTGCAAGCTAGGACGCCCAAAGGCCAACTGGCTACAACAATATATAAGTCACACTCTTCCAAATAAAAAGTGTTACTTTTTATGCAACAGTTTGCTATCCAATTTACTGGTCGTGATGTCAAGGTTGACATTGTTTCGATTAATATCGAATTACTATGCTAGTGAGAGTACAGTTACAGTGAAGCAAAGCATACCAACAAAGAACTCATAATGAGTACCAAATGAACGTTTGAGAGGTTACCTTGTCAGACTGTTTAAAGAGATCTACTGAGTTGCTGTCCACCTTTGGTTGATGAAGAAGAAGATTGTCTTTGTGTATAGAACTGTTGCAACTGTCTTTTATCAACACGTCTGCACCACCACCCTATCCAAAGTTCTTGTGAGTAGGCCAGAGCTTAAAGAACATTCATCACTGATCTAGAATTACAAGCAGGATTGCTGATGTCCACTTTGTGGAACTATACTTTAAGCATGTAGTATGCGAACATAGATTTGGCTTCATTTTATTTCGATGAGAAGACACCCTGACCCAGGTGAAGACAAGTTCTCCATGGCCTCACTGTCAGAAGCTCTGCACCATTGTCTGCTTCCATAGTCAATATTCAATATTGATTTAGACCATATGTAGAGTTTGGCACAGTGCCCTCACCCCCCCCCCATCTGGAAGTATTTCCCCAATCCCTTCAGTTGCCTGCTGGTTCTCTGGTCAGGAAACCTGCACAACCCTAACAATATCAGTTAATAGTGTCCAACCGCTTTGCTCTACTGTGCCTTGGACAGTCAATTTTTCTAAGATTATCCCAAAAGGCACTAAATAACTCATGCAGAGCTCTTGCAGTACAATGGACATATACTCCACCAAATTAATATACTCTAAAACACAGGCCTGCTTCATCATACACTCCCTTGAGCCAGGCAGGAAATCTTCATTTCAAATAAGAGACTGGGTGAGTCATGAAAGAGTGGAAATAGTCACTGTGGTTTATGTTTGTGTATTCAAATCTTTTACTTGTGAGAAGTGTACATATGTGGGCTGCAATTTCATAGGCTTTGTTCTGTATTTTCAGAAAAATAGAAACATTGATGCATTTAGAATGAACCAGATTTCTCATGATGTGCTATAGATAATTGGATCATGTACAAATAACCATAACACTATTTTCCCAGTGCAGCACATTTCCAATCTGTTCAAGCCTGTAGTATGATACCCTTTCTAACTTCCTAAATTCAAAGCCCCACTGTGGCATCATAAAGAAGGCCTTTGATCTTTGGGGTTTACTGACAGAATATCAGAAACACAAATATTGTGAGGCCAGAATATTGAGTCAAAAATATCGAGGACAAGAATATCGAGTAGGTGAGTGCAAATAGGTAAGTTTAAATTTACAATTCTCAACTCCAGATCTACGTACCTTGAAGTTATATATAGTGTCAAGGTACATATATGTGGAGTTAGATATAGTAAAACGTTACCTACCCATAGAAAATGACGTTCACAATATTCTTGTCCTCAAAATTTTTGGCATGATATTCTGTCCCACCATATTTGTGTTTCTAATATTTTGTCCAAACACTGATCTGTGGTCGATTATTGGTTCATTCAGCAGCCTCTTCAATCACTGTAGCGCTGTCAAAGATTAAATGAAAAATGTGTTCCATCAGCATCTGAGACTCTAGATGGCTCTGAATAAATCCAATGTACTAAGTAGGACTATTGTCATTTTTTCTTTAGAAAGACACTGCGTGTATGTCTTGGATTAGATTGGATTGAATTTGCTCCTCCGAGTAGGGTTTAAGTATGAGAGTTATGGAATCTAGCTGCCTCTATCCTGAGACAGGAAACTGCTGAAGATGAATACAGTTCTTAATCTAGGAGAAATGAGGCAGCATCAACTCAGCCACAAGACAACAGTGACAAACTGTTAGTAACGAAATCTCATCAGTTCTCCTCAACCTTATTACTCAAGTCACACACTGTAGTAGTATCCCAAATCTCCAGCCAAGATATCAGAGTGCAAAATGGTGATTAGTAAGGAAGGCTGTGCAAAGTCATGAAGTTGCTCACTCGCAAACTTTTTAAAATTGGCAGTAAATCTTTGCAAGCTACATAACCCTCGGAGAGGCTGCAAAGTTTAAATTGTGAATAATCTGCACCAATCAGGTTTTGCGAATTAAATCAGCAATGCAATAGTTGTATTGTGAACATTCTCTTCCAGAAAGGTATTGTAGGACTATTATTTTTCAAGCAAAGTTTTGCAATGTTGGAAAAGCTCCACAATCATTGTGAAGAACACAGGGGAGTATTCACGTGGTAGCAGCAGTGAGAGGCGTTAGCCTCCTTGGCTTAACGCCTCTCACCACCACTTCAGAAACGCCAGGCTGCACCCTATTCTCAAGAATGTGGTGCAGCCTGGCGTTTCCCCCTGCGACGGTGCTAAGTCTCACGACTTAACGCCAACGCAGGCACCCTTGCACCAGAGTGCAAGGGTGTCTGTGAGCAGGGAGGTTTAATTATGTACAGGAAGGTGTCCCTTCCTGCACATAAACAAACCTAAAATTCTGTTTAGTAACTTACATGTGTGCTGCTTCATGCAGCACACATGTAAGTTGCAAAACAGCATTTTTTAAAAAGGTTTGTTTATGTACAGGAAGGGTCACCTTAATACCAGGATTTTTCCGCTCTTAAGTTCGCCGCTGCCACCTATTATCGCCACCCTTGATAATAGGTAGCAGCGTCGAATTCAATGGGTGTTGCGGTGGTAGGCTCACCTCAACACCCACAGCATGCCCCCTTTCACGCTAAGTTTAGCGTGAAAGGGGCCCTATGCTCAAGGCCGCGTTAAGCCACTTAACGTGGCTTTAAGCCACGTTAAGTGGGTTAACACTGCCTTGAGAATAGGGCGCTGGCCCTATCGCCACAGGAACGTCAAAAAAAGTGACGTTCCCATGGCGACAGGGGCTTGAGAATATGCCCCACAGTTTGTAAATATTGCAATTTTGCAACCACCCTATTAGTAACTTTACCAGCTGTCTTTGAATCCAGTGGCATGCCTATTTGTAGTACCCTTGCCCCACCCAGTATACCGAGAACAAACCAGTATCTAGCAAAATCCCATAACATCACACCAATTCCAAATTTTGGAAATGACAAAATCACAGAAGCCACGTCTTACAGATTCCTGTGCTCTGAAAAGACTACAAGTGGAACTACAATTGAAAATCACACTCAGTCTGAAATCTGGGAACAAAATCACAGTGCAGAAGACATTATTCTAAAGGTAAGGATATGTTTGGGATTCCAAGTTTTCAGAAACTCTTCATAAAAAATGCCATGGTGTAACAGGTCACCGGCATAATCAAGCACTGAAGTTACGATGTGTATTTTCTGTGCTCTCTGACTAAGGACGTTGCCTATTGTGCTTGTTCTTTGAGGGCTGATGTACAAAAGCATTTATTAGTATGCACAATTGTACAGTATTCATTTGCATCCTCTTACATGCGTTTGCGAATCAGCCCTGAAATGTCCAACACTCTGGGGTCGATTCCGATTCCGGCTGCAAAACGAATCGACCGACAAGGACCCAGACCGAATACCGACCGACACGGACCAGCGCCGTACAACCTGTGCAGTACGATGCAACGCGTGTGAATTACAACTGACACGTACCGAATACAAGCCGTACAACCGAGCCGTAGGGAAAATAGTGATCCGGCCCGCACCCAGAATGAACCCGACCGACCCGTACCCGTGATGTACGATTTGCACAGTACGAAGCAATGCGTGTAAAACCAGACCGACTCGCATGGAGACCAAGCCGCACGACCGACACGCACAGACAACCCGGCACACAAGCAATAGAGACCGCCGCGACCGCCGTGCACCAAACACAGAAGATAGGCAGCATGAACGAGGCGGAGAAGCCTGCACGAGACAACAGCAGCGTCCGTTTCCGTCACATGAACGTCTCCTTCATGCCTACAAAACACAAAGGGAAAAAGACAATAAAAGGACCAAACAAGCAATGACAAAGCCAATAAATACCACAAGAAAAAACATTGGACAAAGACACACCCACCACTCCATCTATATAAAGAACTACAATCACTACCATCCTCCCTTGCAAACAGGAGACACAGCCAGCAGCAAACACCAGTACACAGCAACCACAGACACACTCACAACTCACACACCATCAGCACCTCATACAAAAGCACACACATATCCACCCAGCAATACCAACACCAAACTACCATCACTTGCACCCTCACACACACATCTCTCACCACCACCACCCATCACCATGCCTCCAAAGAAGAATCCAAAGTTCATATATAGGGAGTTAGAATTGCTGGTAGACGAGATCATCTCACAGAAAACCAAGATGTGGGCGAGGATTGTGGACAAGGTGAATGCCCAAGCACCAGCAAGGCGCACAAAGGACGATATCCAGAACAGGTGGTATGACGTGCGCAGGAGGGTCAAGAAACTAATTGAAAAAGATCACGCCCTGAGTCAGTGCACCGGCGGTGGCCCTCCTGCCAAACCAGTCTACTTCAGGACCTGGGAGGAGAAGGTGCGGGACATCCTACCACCAGAGAGTGTCCATGGCCTAACAGACATCCCAGAGCATGGTGAGTACACAAACAACATACCCAAGTTTGTGTGGCAAGGGGACAGTGAAACCATGCTCCGCAAGCAAAGCTACACTAAGCAATAGATAATCAGCCAAGGTGTGTATGCCAGTCAGACAGACACAATACCTGCCATCTCAGAGTGACTGGGAACTGTGCCATGACATGCACCAACCTACAAACAAATAGATCAAGCCAGTGGCACAAAGCCAAATAGACCCTGCCAGACAGTTTGCAACCACAAACACACCACCTCACAGTGCAGCTGACTGTCAGGAAGGAATAGTGGGGATGCAGGTGAAGTGAGTGTAGCCAAAAGGATGATGGGGCCTGTAGACACAGATAATGCTCCCCCTCCTGATTGGCTCAACAAGACCTCTCAGAAACATGCCCACATTACAGGGAGTGAAAAATGACTGACAAGATGGCTGACACTGGCTCCTGCTGTGGGGAGCACAAAGCCCTGCTAGGGCTTGTGTGCAAATCAAAAGCAGGACACCACTGACTGACATCCTGAAAGACAACTTGCAAACCCTACAATGGAAGCACGTTTCATGATGGGAAGGAGGACTGACAGCCCTGACCATACTTATCAGCATGGGGAGACACCCCCCCTCAACACAAACTCAACACAACTCACCGGGTACGATGCATTGACACACACCTCATTGAAATATGAGCAAAATATACCACGTACTGGGTGCTGCTGTGTGAAGCACAGGGCCTCACTTTGGACTTGTAGCCAAACAAACACCTGGATTTCACAGTCAGCCATCTTGTCATTGCTGTCACACCCCCTCACAGGGAAGCAGAGTCAAGAGGGAGGAAGTATGGGCATGCTGGGAAGGAGGGTGTAGCCAAGAGTATGATGGGACTTGCAGTCACAGACAAGCTACACCCACCCACATGGCCCAGCAAGATCAAACTGAACCATACTCGGCTCACAGGGAGTGGGAAGGGACTGACAAGATGTCTGACACTGGGCTCTGTCGTGGGGAGCACAAGGCCTGCTGGGAAATGGCCACCAACAATATCAAACTTTGTCCGTGACAAGCTGGGAAAAAGCAGTGTACATGCAGGCGTCTGTTCGAAAAGTAGAAAATGTCATGTTTCTGAACCAACGATGCATGTAGAAACATAAATCACATTGTGTGTCTCTTCCAAACACAGGTGGTGCTGGGCACCCAGCACCAAACGATGAGGATTCCCAGTCCCAGACTCTGGTGGACACTGAGCTCTCTGGTCTGACTCTCTCACTGTCCTCTTCGGATGACGACGACCAACCTGGCCCCTCCGGTGTGAGCCATCATGCAGCACTAGCAGCATCAACATCTGCCTCCCCTGTACCCACACCTCCAGCATCAGGACACCGACAGGGCACACCCGCCAACACGGACAGACCAAGGACAACCAACACCGAAAGCACAGGGACACAGGACCCCCCGGAAGCTACAGCAAACACCACCAGCAACACCACCCAAGGGGTCCCAGTGTCACCTGTGCGTCCCGCCGCTGGTCCTGCCCGTGTGGAGAGGGGTGCTGGGAGGGGTGGGAGGCACAGGGCGCGCCTTGCAGAGGGGTCTGGACTGCATGATGACCTCCACCTGGCACGCATCTTAGATGCGTACCAGGATAGCACCGGAGGATTTGGCCAGGTAGTGGGGATCCTCAAGTACATGCAAAACGAGCAGGTCGCCCACCATGCCCGCATGGAGGCCAAGTGGGATGACGTTACTGTGGTGCATCGTGACATACTACAATGCCTCCGCCAGATCAACACCAACCTGTCCACACCCCCCTGTGTGCCCACAACATCTGTCGCAACACCATCTGCCAGCGCCACAGGGAGGGAGGAGGACTTTGGCGGAGAGTCCCCTGCACCGCAGAGGCCTGCACATGAGGATCCCCCCCACCCCCGGAAGAAGAGGGGTCGTCCGAAGAAGGACATGTGAGAGGCAGATGTCCCAGCACATCCCCCAGGGCCTCTAAACTTCTTCTGGACAATGTTCTTTGTGCGCAACCCATTCACCTTGTCCAATCGCACACAACTCGCCCATATGAGATGGAGGGTTCATGTTGGGCCAATGTATCAGATGACTGTGGACTTTACTCTGGACATTTCATCTACCAGCACTTCCAACTCCAATGTGAAATTTGGATTCCCAAACCACTGAACAGCACCCACCGTCCAGTGCACTTCCCTCACACATGTTTGTAAATAAACTCACCAGTACACCATACTTGCCTCTGTTGTGATTCCAACTTGTCATGTTCATGGAGATGTCGATCTGCTACACAACACAGTGCATGCCAAATACTGCAACAATGTGACCAATGTAAGGTGAGTCATGGGGATGTGACACATGTGAGGGAGATACACCACTATGGCAACACAAAACATACTCACCATGGCCATGTTACTCATCACACACAATGATGTTGACCTGAAACGCATTGGCATGCACAGACACAACACCAACCCCAGGCAGTGGTAACAAGTTCACAGGTGAGGTAAGCAGATGTCACTCAGATGTGGGAATACAGACAACGCACATAACAAAGCGTATCACAGGTTCATTACTAGGGGTGGGCGGAATTTGCGAGATCCACTTTCGCAAATTATCGCGAAAATGTTTAAAATTATCGCAAACAAGCGGAAATATCGCGAAGATGCGGAATTTTTTTTCCCGCATGTTCGCAAGATTTTCTGCATGGTTGCGGGTCGCCAACTTACCCATGTGGTTGCTCGCCGGCGCGGCCATCTTGTTTTGAGTTGTCTCGCGGTGCATGATCGCAAGAAGAAAGACGTGATCGCACGACGCATGACGTCACTGCGGGCGCGAACTGTCTAGAGACAGCGCAAATGGCTAAAAACAATCCAACATCTCATGGAGAACGCGCACGCGAGAATGTATTATTTTACAGCGCGAGCAAGAAACAAATTATCGCCAAGCTGCGGAAAGCGGAAATTTTGACATTTTCACGCTCTCTGTGGAACGCGAAAATGTCAAATTATCGCAATTTCCGCGTACGGAACAAAATTTTTGCCCAGGCCTATTCATTACACATCAGCAACACATTTATTCCACACTAGTTGCACGGTCATTCTACGTAACAGTGGACACACGCTCCCAATGTGTTGTAGAATGGAAGTCCAGGGATGTGTGGTACATCAGTTGATGGGAATTGTCAACTTCCACACTGGTGTTGGCTTCTGGGCGTTGGGGGTCAGTGTTGACCACACAACAGGCAAAGTACCCTGGGAAGGACAGACAATATACAGTCAAAAGCACAGTAGAACAGGAGAGAAATGCAATGCACATGCGCAAAACATGTTGCAAGACACCTACACAAACACTAGTTAGCAGTACTACCCTATTGTGGAGTACACACCACCTGAATGGACACATCACAGCACGCATCCAGTCAAGTGGCACACAGACACACTCAGACAGCAACAGAGCTTGCGCAACACATTCCAGGCTACCTCCATTCATTCACATAACAACCATGGAAACTCACATTCAGGTGAAGAAGTTGTTGATGAGCTGTGAGCGGATGTCACCATCATCTTCATCATCACTGGCATCTTGGCCCAGGCCGGGATCCTCCACAGGTGCCGAACGTTGGTCATCGTCATCGTCATCCTGGATGAGAGGCACCTCCTTCCGCACAGCCACGTTGTGTAGCATGCAGCAGACAAGGATTATTTTGCACACCTTTGCAGGCTCATATGGGAGGGCCCCTCCGGTCTTGTCCAGGAAGCGAAAGCGGCTTTTCAGGAGGCCGAATGTCCGCTCAATCACCCTCCTACTCCGACCATGTGCATCATTGTAGCAGAGCTCGGCTAGTGTCACAGGGTTCCTGAGGGGTGTCAGCAACCACGGCATGTTGGGGTATCCGGAGTCACCTACACACACAAAAATGAACAAGTAGCTGAGTTTTGTAGCAGTGCGCAATACAACATTGACAAACACACACAATGAGAAACAGTCAGTACACACCGACAAGCCAGGCATGCTGAGCTGGCATCTGTGACATCAGCGTTGCAATGCGACTACTCCTCATAATGTAGGCATCGTGCACAGAACCAGGGAACCGTGCACACACATGTGTGATTGATATGTCAGCAAGACAGACCACCAGAGCATTGATAGAATGGTAGTGCTTCCTGTTACAGTATGCCTGCTCATGTGCCTGTGGTGGTATCAGGGCAACATGTGTCCCATCAATAGATCCAATGACATTCGGCATCCTTCTAGTGCATCCTTTATTTCAGGAAGATCAGCTGGGCTAGGGAACTTGATGTGCAGGGCGAGGAATTGCAACATCCCCTCCAAGACATCGCGTAGCACCCGAGTAAACATCGTTTGTGACATCCCACCAGCAGTAGCCACAGTGTACTGGAAGGTACCAGTAGCAAAAAAGTGCAGGGCTGCCATCACCTTCACCTCTGGGGTCAGTGCTGTAGGGTATGTCCGGCCAGGTAGCAGATGTGGCACCAACTGCTCCGCCAACTCCGCAATCAGTGGCCTAGTGAAGCGGTACCGTCTGATGCAGTCGCGTTCTTCCATGGTTGCAAGGTCTGGGAAAGGCCGATGGACAGCTGGTACCCTGCAGTACAGAGATGCACAAAGGAAGATTGTCAGTTCATCCACCCATGTGGCCATGACCACGCTCAATATCACATGCTAGTTCATGACACTACACAATGTACTGAGGTGTGTGCTGTTGGTCATGGACACGTATGTCACCTACAACACCACCACCTCACATCTCAATTCCACATGTCCACATGAGTCCCATGTAGTGCAATGGCCAATCATCTGGCTGTGTCACCCAACCTATGTGCTGCTTCAACGTTCCAAACACACACCACAGTGACAATTGAGGCCTCATGTCTCCCAGGCATCACAGATCTTTGCCATGCAGAAACCCAGGCTCCCTGTATTGCCACATCAACACAGCAATAGACATGGTGTAGCACGTACACACCACAAGGCAAGCGTAAGTCCCACAGGTCGTGGCCACAGTTGTTCCTGCCAGCACGACATGTACGTCTCTTAGACACACACCCCATCAAGGTTGTTGCATATACCACATGGATGTGGAGACTGTCACCCATTGGGAACATTTGAACAGACACATCTGAGACACAACATGCACACAGACTGTGGGTGCACATCAGTATTGTGGCTACAGGTATCACTGTGACGTACATGCCATCACCCCCAGGACTCAGGGTGTATGTGACCTGTCCTAAACATATCCAACCTGACACTGTGTCCGTGACTCATGCCCATTACTGTCCAATTGCTCATCACAGTGGTAATGTGCACAACACACAGAGGATTCTGCCCCCATGTACACGTGCACAGCCTGGGAGTGGCTGCACAAAGTGTCAGCCAAAAAACAGATGTGGCCCCCCCAAACACCCAGAGAATGCAGCCTTACATGCCATGGGACACTGTGTGGCCAATGCTGTAGTGTGGTAGGTGTGCACAGGTGTCCCTGGCCAGTATATGTGTGTTGCATCCGTATAATAGTCACACTAATGAGGTCCGACGCGAGTGACAATGCGTACGCATTGCACGGGTCATGTCCGAGCCGTGCGTACGCTTTGTCATTGAACGCAATGAGGTCCGACGCGGGTGATCATGCGTACGCATTGCACGGGTCATGTCCGAGCCGTGCGTACGCTTTGTCATTGAATGCAATGAGGTCCGATGCGGGTGACAATGCGTACGCATTGCACGGGTCATGTCCGAGCCGTGCGTACGCTTTGTCATTGAATGCAATGAGGTCCGACGCGGGTGACAATGCGTACGCATTGCACGGGTCATGTCCGAGCCGTGCGTACGCTTTGTCATTGAATGCAATGAGGTCCGACGCGGGTGACAATGTGTATGCACTGCACGGGTCATGTCCGAGCCGTGCGTATGCTTTGTCATTGAATACAATGAGGTCCGACGCGGGTGACAATGCTTATGCATTGCACAGGTCATGTCCGAGCCGTGCGTACGCATTGTCATTGAATGCAATGAGGTCCGACGCGGGTGACTATCATGCATACGCGTCGGACAGGCATGGTCTGAGACAGGCGTACGCCTTGGCCATTGAATCGTATGGACACGGGTGCATGTGTATATTCAAAATACGCGTTGTACAGTCAGTTGAACGAGCCTGGCGCACCCATTGGCTCAGGACTGTCATGAAGACGGATGCGGATTCAAAACTTGTACGAGTTGTGCACTGGAAATTCAGTTGGATGCCTACAACAATGTTGCAATTTCAAGTGTTCCATGAAGGTGAAGATTTGAACGATGCGGAAGGCGTGTACGAGTCGTACTTTTAATTGGATTGGCCAGATTCATAGAATGCAACCGTGTTGGACCTATCACTTCGGACACATGGCACAGATTCTTCCTCTGCAGCACAGATATAAGGCTGGCTGGCCCCCAGGGAGCTCACTTGCCTGCACTACATGCTGATGGACCACATCCCTGCTACCACTGCTGCTGTCTCTGCATCCTCTGGCTCCTGCTATGGCACGTACTCTGGAGAGGGCCCCAGCCTTCACTGAGGAAGAGAACCAGGCCCTGCTGGACGGGCTCCTTCCACAGTACAACAAGCTCTGTGGGAAACCAGGGGAGCCGGTGAGTGTGCAGTCCACTGACTTCCTAATTATGAATGTTGGCTGACTAGCAGTACTAGCAGTGTGTACACCAGTAGCAAGCATTCTCAATGACTACTTTCATCCCCCAAAGTGTGTGGGTACATGTAATGAATAGGTTTCCTGCTGCTAAAGTGCATTATTGCAAGCTTAAACTATCCAGGCATTGTTAACATGTCAGACCTGCAGGTGATTATTCCTTCCCCATGGTTGCACAACCTGTGTAATTAATTTCCCTTTGTGATTATGACATGTATATCCAAATTTGTGCTGCACAAATCTGGGGCATGTGTGTTAATGTACTTTTCACTTTGTCATCCTCACAGGTTGATGCCCACCAGAAGCAGGAGATCTGGCTGACCATCGCCCGGGCTGTTCGTTCTGTGGGGGTCTACAAGTGCCGGATCCGCAACTGCCAGAAGAGGTGGCAGGACCTTCGGGGCTGGACCCGGAGGATAGCTAGAGTCCAGCTGAAGCTGTCACCTCCATGCAGAAGGGGCGGACACCAGACCCTGACTCCCCACATGCTCCGGATACTGGTGGTGGTCTTCCTGGACCTGGATAGGCAGCTGAAGGCAGACAGCAGCAGGAAGGGGGTAAGTCCATGCCTAATCTGTGTACTATGTCTGACATGCTAATTGCAGTCTTTTCGCCTGGTCACACTTCCACATTACGTAGGTCTTGTAGTCCAATACTCAGCTACATCAATTGTGTGATGCAACCTCCTCATCTGTTCCACAGGTGCGGCCCCTATAGTCTGTTGCTTGTGTCACTAGGGCACTGTGTCCCTGCAGTCAGCTATGCTTCAGCTGCCGATCAGCATCTGTTCCCGTGACTCTGTTGTGTGTTACATGGGTGGGTCAATTGTTTACACAATGCCTGAGATCTGACATGTGATCTGTGTGTGCCCTTGAGATGTGTACCAATTGCTGGTCTGACTCGCAACATGTGGCTGGGGTATTCCAAAAAAACCCATGCAGCAGGGGACTCCAATTTTGGGGCCTCAGGAGTATGTATATCAAGTATGTCACACTTGCTTAGCCACCTGACTACTGTCCAGGGCCAAACACTGTTTCATGTAGACCTGGCCAGTCATGGCTCCTCAAGGGCATTTAGAAACACTCTGTAATCTCACTCCTGTGTATGAAATTGCAGGTTGTGCTTAGTGACATGTGCCCTCAGGTGTCTGCCTCTGTGTCATTAGGTCGTGGCTTGTTGTTAGGTACAACTGGGGTGTCTATGATTCAGAGTGTCAGCATGACATCTGAGATGTGACTGTGAGAGACAAGACCTGTGTGACATATAAGTGTGTGATCATCTGACAGCGCTCAATGGTGTATTCAACTGTGTCCTTCATGCAGCTGGGTTACATGCATGGCAGACTGTGATGTGTTAGTGTACAGGGATTTGTGTATGCAGAGACTCATATGTATGATTTGCATGATGTGGGGTCTTCTGGGTCCTGGATATGTTGTTTACAGGGGATGGGCAAGTGTGCCGGTCATCTGCAGAGCTATCTTTACCCCTGAGCTAGGATTGTGAGTCAGTGCATATTGTTGTTGTCTGGATGCCCTGCCCCCGTGACAGGAGACAGTGTTGACTGACTTTCAGGGCATCCCAGTGCCATGGCATTGAACTTACTATGAGTGATCCTGCATTGTGTTCAAGTGTGCACCATGCACCCCATTGTGGCATTGCCCATCAGGACATGGGTACATCATAGTGTGTGTTGCTGGCATGCATCACAAGCATGCAAAATGAGTCTCTGCCCATCCCTTCATTCGGACACCTGTACTGAGTCAGTAGCAAGAGATGTGTTGTGTGTATAGTGACATACTCCTACAAGTTCACTTGCATGTCCAACTAATGTGTGGGTGGTACATGTTGGCACTAGGCCTGGGCCAAAATTCCATTCTGTTCGCGGAAATTGCGATAATTTTGCATTTTCGCGTTCCGCGGAAAGCGCGGAAATGTCAAAATTTCCGCTTTCCACAGCTTAGCGATAATTTGTTTCTTGCTCGCGCTGTAAAATAATACATTCTCGCGTGCGCGCGATTGCCTTACCTGAATCCCCGCGTTCGCCGACAAGTTTTCCTGATCCGGTCACGTTCTCCACGAGATGTTGGATTGTTGGTAGCCATTTGCGCTGTCTCGCGACAGTTCGCGCCCGCAGTAACTTCATGTGTCACGCGATCACATCTGTCTTCTCGCGATAATGCACCGCGAGACTAGTGAAAACAAGATGGCCGTGCCCGCGAGCAACCGCATGTGTAAGTTGGCGAGCCGCGACCACGCAGAAAATACTGCGAACGGGCAGGAAAAAAACTTCCGCATCTTCGCGATATTTCCGCGTGTTTACGAAGATTTTTAACATTTTCGCGATCATTTGCGAAAGTGAATTTCGCAAATTCCGCCCACCCCTAGTTGGCACAATGGGGTGTTAGCATCCAACATGCAACAGACATATGTGTGAAAGTCAAGGAGGGATATGTTTGCCATGGTTGATGTTGAGAATGACAATTTTCTTATTCTAAACAGTGTTGGCACTTTGAGCTGTGTTCAGCTGATGATGCCAGGGCTTGCCCTGTGATGTGATGTACTCACTGTGGGGTGTGCAGTTCGTGCAGGTGACTGATGTTGTTCTCTTACTTCCTATTCCTATCCAGATACATCCACGGCCACAGGAGGGGACAGCTCCACGGACCAGGCGGAGCCACAGAGCCTGACTGGGACAGGAGAGGAGTCGGGTGTTCCCAGTGGCATGGAGGGCGAGTGGATCCACACAGAGGAGTCGTCAGCACCATCACCCCCAGCTGAGGGCCACAGCAGCTCTGAGGATGACTCCCTTGTGGAGGCGGGTGTCAGCAGCCACCAAACCCCAGCTAGTGAGGCTGTCCCCGCCACAGTCACCACCACCACCACCACCCTCCCATCGGCTCCCATCTCAGAGGTCCCTGTGGGCTCCTGTGTTCGTGAGCATGTCTCCTTTGTGCCAGGCACCGCACCCCCTGCCCCTGTATCACCTGCTGCCCTGAGTGAGGAGTCTGTGGACTTACTTCGACAGATCCATGTAGGGCAGACGTCGATGCTGAAGGTTCTCCATGCACACACAGGTCTGTTGACACAACTGGTGTCATTCATGGAGGGCATTTCCTCGGGCATGAGGACCAATCAGTCCGTGGCCTCCTCCCTGATGGCAGCAGTGTCCCTCCTCCAACAGTCCCGCACCCCTCCTACCCCTGCACCACCCACGATTCCTAGCACCCTACCTGTCCCAAGCACAGAAACCCCCAAACCAAAGTCTAGACGTGCACACAAGCAAGCGCAGGGGACTGGTTCCACACTCCCAGGGGCTGATTTGCAGACACACACACAGTCATCCACAACCACTCCGCAGTCCTCCGAGACCTCTTCCTCCCACCCCCCTTCCCTTGCCTCACCTGCAACCCCATCCCCCCAGAAGCTCTTCCTCTGTGACCTTGGCCTCTTCCCCACTGACCCTGCAGATCCTGATTACAAGGGGAGTGCCCCTCACACTCGGACACCCTCCCCCAGGAGCAGTCAGACAGAGGCACCCAACCGCAAGTCCCCCAGGCGCCAGAAGAGCAAGGACCCCCCGCCACCACGCAGCTCCAAGGCAAAGTCTCCGTCCTCCATCCCTAAGGCCACCACTCCAGAGGTTCCCCTGCCACTCCCTGCCCTGGGTTCCCCCACCCACAGATACACCATCCCCAAAATGCCATCCCCCTTAGCACTTGCTCCTCCACACCTGGTCAGACAGTTAGTGCCACTGATGTGGGGACCGTGTCCCCCCCTGCCCTGCCTACCTCACCTGTCCCCCATTCCACTCCCATGGATGTAGGCACTGCTTTGGAGTTCACCACCACCCCGTCTGACTTGGGCACTGCAGTGGTGAGCCAATCCACTCCATCTGACCTGCCCACTGAAGTTGTGCCGGCACCCACACCATCTGACTTGTGCCCCACAGTTGTGACAGCACCCACCACTTCAGTCAGCTCCACTGCAGTTGCAAGTGTCTCACCTGCATCCACCACCTCTTCACTGCCTCCTTCTGCTGTGCCCTGAGCCTGTCCCTGCAGTGCCTGGCCTGCCCCATGTATGCCCCTCCGAGGGGATGACCCCGGTCCTTAGCAGTGCAGGCAAGCAAGGTGTGACAGTTGTCACTCTACTTCACTCCTTGGCATTTGGACATGGACTGGCCATTGGCCTTTTGTTTGCACAGACGTTTAACTTTTAAAATGCTGAATAAAGCTTTTTTCTTTCTCCCTGTGAACTAGATTTAGCTGTACATTATGTTGATGATGTTTACTATGCCCTTGCACCTGTGATGCTTTGTTTACAATGTTGAATACTGATGTGTTGCTGTGAGGTACTCCCTGTGGTCCATGAGATATGTATCCTATTCTGGTGGGTATCCATGTCAGCCTTGGCAGCTACCTGGGTGAGTCAGGATCAACTATTTGTGGACATCTCTCTGTGAGCATTTCATTTGCATGGTCACATATCTGGCTTGCACCCATGCACATTTGATGTGCTTCCCATTGCCCAATTTGTCACTTCCACATACTTTGTGCTCATCAACACTGGACCTACAGGTGTGGGCATCATTGTAATAGGAGCAACTGGGTCCTCTGTGCAACTTGCTAGACATATGTTTTGGGTATGTGCAGATGACTTAGGGGAGACTCACGTACCCAGGCTGTTGTGACCAGAGCCTTCATTGTGTGGTAACTGATGGCTGACTGACCAAGTGTTCTGCAGACATGAGTGAGACTTGCGGTGAATATGTTTGGCACAGCTGGGCTTCAACAGGAGTTGGGTCCCCTCAAGTAAGTGTGTTGTCCAGTGACACGGCCTGGGCCCATGGTGTGTGTTGTATGAGCATGTGTGTGTGTCCACATCCCTGTTAATACACAGACAGTGTTCCCTTTATATGTTCCTGTTGTTGATGCTTGCTGAGTGGTACTGGGTTCATCCCACTACTTTTCCAATGGGCTACCAGATGTGTGGGTGCATGACACACTACTGTTAATTGGTGTATTATCATTGGGATTTGTCAGATCTGAGTGGTGATGATGTTGTCAGACACAGATGGGACACAGTCAGGGTTCCTCAAGGAACCTGTTTATTTGCTAAATCATGTAGTTGTCCCTAGGTGGTAGTTTTCAGTGATTGAGACATTTGTATGTGTGTGTGACTGCTCCCACTTGTCGGGTTCATGGCTGCGATGCTGGCAGGTGTCAGCATGTGTGCCTTGTGGTTCTCCTTGGCTTCTGCATTGTCCTGGGACTGTGGCAGGGATTTTGGAGGTTACGTGAGCTTTGAGGTCATGGCCATGTACCGCATACTGTGCAGTATGTCTGTCATTCACCAGGGTTGTAAACTGTCCTTTTTTGATGTGTCTGTGCACCTTAGTTCCTCCCAACATTCCTGTGTTTGTCATGGGTGCATGTGCAATGTCACCTGTCCATGTGGGCTTCACAAATACACATTGTTGCAGTTCAGGGTGTGTGGTGTTGAGGGTGGACTGATATGAATGTTTGCATGGATGGTCCCCTAGCTCCCATTTGTCCATGGATGAGGGGCCATGCTGAGTGATTTGTGTTTGTGTATTTGTGATGTACGTTTGTGGAACAGGACACATGTCTGGGTTTCCCAGTTTGTACGACATCTGCCTTTGTCATCACAGTGGAGGTGTCATGCATGCTTGTGTCCCGCCAAAGTCTGGTCCCTGGGGGCAGTGCTGTTGTGTGTCAGGCTCTTGCTGTGTTAGTTGGTGTTCATTTCAGCTTGTGTCACATGTGTCTGTTGTGCTCCCTCTCATCTCCCAATGCCTGATTGCCCACTGAGGGTGTCTCAATGATGGTTTACTTTTGTATGGCACTGTGTCCACATCTGTGTCACTGTGGTTCAGCCCCCCTCATGTGTTGTGTAGTTGCCTGGGGATACTGTGACAAACACACACACACATGCTGTGTCAGATGTGAAGTGTGAGTTTGCCTGTTTGTGTTTGTGCATCTGCACCAGTGCATTGGTATTGCTGTTGTGGGCCTTTGTCTGGATGCTGTTTCTGTGATTGTGCATGCTGTGCCTGTGAGTCATATCACATCATTGTGCACATTCATCCTGATTGTTAGGTGCCATTGCTGGCATGGAATGTGAGTTTGTGAGCTGACACCTACAGTCTACACATGTTTTTTTGATTGGTGTGTCTATCGACAAGATGTGTGCATGCTTGGTGATGGTCACTTCTGTTCTTGTGTCATTGTACACTGTATGCATTGTCAGCCCCCATGTGTGGTGCTTGTCTGCACATGGCCAAGAGTGTGTTATGTTTTCACAGCACTGTTAGCCTCACCACATCTCTGTGTGTGTGGGACACAACCACTAGTTTGCCCCAGAAGTGTTTAATGTGTTGGGAGCAGGGATCATACATGCTGTTTGTTATTTGCAGCTTTGACCATGATGACACTTACCTTTTGGTCACTGTGATGAGGGGGGGTTTAGTCCCCATCACCACAATGCTCAACATCTGCTGCATTTTGGAAGCCCACACTTAACTTCTGTTCTACACAGTGAGGGGGTGTTCTTTTTACATTGCCACAGTGCTATGGTGATGCTTGCCTTGTGTATGTCACACTCATGTGTTGGTCACACATGTGCTGTTACTTACATTGTATGTTCGTGGCCATAATCACTGTTGTGGGCATTTGTCACAGACTACACACTGTTGACATGATGTTAGGGGGGATGTATTTTGTGGACATATGTGATTTTGGAGTATGCTGGATGTGTTGCGCATCACCCATCCTATGGCTGAGGGTGGCAGGGGTGATGGGCAACAGGTCCCCTGTGAGTGGGGGTGGTAGGGGTGATGGGCAACAGGTCCCCTGTGAGTGGGGGTGGCAGGGGTGATGGGCAACAGGTCCCCTGTGAGTGGGGGTGGCAGTGGTGATGGGCAACGTCAGCACTATGGCTGGGGGTGGCAGGAGTGATGGCAACAGGTACCCTGTGAGTGGGGGTGGCAGGGGTGATGGGCAACAGGTCCCCTGTGAGTGGGGGTGGCAGTGGTGATGGGCAACATCAGCCCTATGGCTGGGGATGGCAGGGGTGATGGGCAACAGGTCCCCTGTGAGCGGGGGTGGCAGGGGTGATGGGCAACATCAGCCCTATGGCTGGGGGTGGCAGGGGTGATGGGCAACAGGTCCCCTGTGAGTGGGGGTGGCAGGGGTGATGGGCAACATAAGCCCTATGGGTGGGGGGCGCAGGGGTGATGGGCAACAGGTCCCCTGTGAGTGGGGACCTGTTGCCCATCACGGACAGAGAATGGAGCTTGAATCAGAGCCTACGTGTCGGTCTGGTTTTTGGCAGTTATGCGTATGGTACTTACTCTACAGGAGGGACCAGCTCCGGGTACGTGTCGGTCGCACGGTACGGCTACGGACAGCTGTCCGACCAGCTATCCGAATCAGCCCTTCTGTTGGCATAACTTCAAATAGCACAAAGTGATTTCTGTTTTTAATAAGTGTATATGAACCAGAATATTTGATTTTTATTCATTTTTGTAGATGTTTTGGGCTAATTCACAAAGGTATGTAAGAGAATGTAAAAGAGCACTATAGAGCTCACTGACATTCCTTTGTGAGCATGCTCCATTGTTCCTTGATTTTTCTATAAACTGTCTCACTCTATTTGAATTAATGCCTCTGTTTCACTCTCTCTCTGGGTGTACCTGAGTAAGCAATGTTTCTAAATCTTCAATTTCCTTATGTTCAACCAAGTCCCTAACATCTGAGTTAAGAAACTGGTCTTGATTGATTCTCATTTTACTGAACAACAGACATTCAATTTCCCTCCTAATTCTCTATTTCTGACCCCCAGCGGCATCCCATCAGATGTGACTTCTCTTTGTTTTGTACTTCAATGTTTCTTTGCTTACTTTATATTTGTTTTAGTGAGCTCCAGGTGTTGAAAAGTCTTGCAGCACTGTAAAACAATGAAAGCACTTTCAATTATAAAATCACACAAAAATAGATTTTATGGCCAGTCTAAAAATAATTTTAAAATATCAATGTATGACAATGCACAGTCACAGAAAGGCCAGAATCTAACTTTTCCATAGACAAGATTGTTTGTCTATGTTTCGAGCTCTAAAAGAAGGGTCTTCTAACTTCCAAACAGATATACACTCCGGGAAGAATTTGAACATGATTTTACTTTTCCAAAACTAAATGACATCAAGAAGGCGCACATCTTAGGTTCTCAGATTTTGAAGACTACCAGAAATAGCCAGATCAGAATCTAAGTGGAAAGTATGTCACATTGTTGGAAATGGCCCTTTTTGCAGGGTTATCCCCAAACTTTTTGCTTCTTCCTCCTATTTTTTCCTGACCTGAGTTAGTTTGCTATAGGACTCTGGGCACTTTACCACTGCTGATCAGTGCTAAAGGCACATGCTCTCTGTGTAAATTGATATTGTGATTGGTTCTCCCTTATTGGCATATTTGTTTTTCCAGTAAGTCCCTAGTAAAGTGCACTGAGTGTGCCTGGGCTGGTAACTCAAATGCTACTAGTGGGCTTGCAGCACTGATTGTGCCACCCACATGAGTAGCCCTGAAAAGCCCTGAAAAGAGGTCTTAGGCCGGCCACCGAGGTGCCTGTGCCCAGTCTGTCAACTGCCATGTCGACTTGGCAAGTGCACCCACTTGCCAGGCCCTAACAATTCCTTTTCTTACATAGCCTTTCCTTAGGCCCAATTTACCCCCCTGGGCAGGGTGCAGTTTATGTGAAAGGTAGGACATGTACTGGTGTGTTTAACATGTCCTGAGAGTGAAATACTGCCAATTTCGTTTTTCACTATTGAAAGGCTATCTTGCCCCATAGGACAGAATGGGGAATGCTTTGTAACATTTTACAAGCACATACTCCCATAGGGATAAGATACAAATATTGAGTTTGGTATCCCTGAACTCAAAAGTTGATAACACATCTTTTAGTAAAGATGGTTTTTAAATTGTGTGTTCGAAAATAACACTCTGAGAAAGTGGCTATTTTCTTGTTCAACCATCCTGTGTGCCTCTGCGTGTTTGTGGAATGACTGTCTGGCTTTGGAGTGACATGGGCTGGGGAGGTGCAGTGGCTCCAGGAGCCTGGATGAGTCAGCACTAGGCTAAATAGGCCTGATCTGCATTTGGAGTGGTGGGAGGAGTAGGACGTGTACCTGAATAGGGCTGTGCCTGCCTTCCACAATGCTGACTCTGCCCCCCTGTGGTGTGTCTGGAGCCAAGGCTCACACTGACAATGGATGTTGTTGTGTACTTGCAGGGTGCCCCCCAGAACTGGTTTGAACTAGGCTCAGAGCCCCTTGCACAAGGAGAATAAAGACATTTTGAGGTATAAGTGTCAGACCCAAAACCCTAGACTTTTAGATCATTCCTTGAATTCAAGAGGAACCTTTGCCAAGGAGAAGAGCTGGAGAGACTGTGGAGAAGTACGGCCCTTGCTGTGTGTCTGGGGTTGGCCTGCAGTTGCTGTTTCTGCCAAGGAAAGGAGCAGGACTTTGCTGTGTGCCCAGCTACAAGGAGATCTCCAAGGGCCTGAGGTGACCTGGCCTCCTGTTAAGCAGTCTCAGGGACACAAAGAGTTCACCCCCAGCCCCCCTGAACTCTGCTGTTGTGAGTTATGACCTGCTTTGAGGTGCCTGTGCCAGTTTTGGGCCTATGGAGGTAGTTGCTGCTGTTTGGGAGGTGGAAGAGAGAAGAAACTCAAAGAACTACAGAAATTGACACACCGCTTTTCTTGCGGCTGTTTTTTTGCCGCATCTTCAGGGTGCGGGAAGAATTTCCACACATCACTGTGCCGCTGTGAAAACCCTGACTAGAAGCAAGGGTCCCTAATTGGACAAAGGTACCTACCTCTGCCAACTAGAGACCCCCATTTCTAATACACATGCATCATTGATGATGACGATGATTCAGTCATTTTGTAAAGTGCATCTGATACCTTAGAATAGGGCATCTTGTCACCAATGGATTAAAATAAGTCAATGATTGAAAAGCTGCTCAGAAGGATAAGTGAACAGCCAGGATTTCAGAGCCCTGCAGAAGAAGAGGAAATGTTAATTGATGACCATAAGATATATGGGTAGGCATTCCAGGGTTTCACTGGGAGGACAGAGATGGCTCAGCCTACCATGTGATGCTTCCCCTTTTAAGGGACAAGAAGAAGATTGCGAGTGAAAGAGAAGGTGACGGCTCAGTGATTATTTAACAAATCTATATCTAAGGTAGATTCAGCCTTTGCAGGAGATTGTCCAGAGGAAGAAACAGAAATACATTAAGAAGGTGTGTTTAGCAACAAGCAGCTAGTGTAAGGAGATTAGATGAGATACTACAAGTGACCAAGCATTTCTTTTGATCAGAATATTAACCTCAAATATATCTTGGTACAGAAACACTGGTGTCAAAATATCGACTTTGAAAATATTGGCTTTACATACCTGCAATTTAAAGTACAAAATATCAGGTGCATTATATTAATTATGAAAATATCTAATGCCAATCATCGAATATAAAAAAAACAGTCTTTTATTAAAAAAATAGCATAATATATAGTACACAAAGATGTTGAAAATAATGTAATATTAAAAAAATAAATTTCTGAAATATCTAAACTTTAAAAAAAGTTTCATTTTTTAGAGAATATTCAATAATTCATAACTATCTCTTCAGAAACATCAAACTACTTATATATGTATCTAGATAAAATGCTTTTTAAATTGGAACGTAATCATTTAATAAAAATAAATATATATATATATATATATATATATATATAACTTTGGCGCCAGAACGAATCTTCGCATAATTTTCAAAACTAATTGGGCGTTCATGTCAGCTGTTTTGAAAATTTCAGAGTGATCTGTCCAGCGATGGCTGAGAAAAAAGGGGGTCCCAAAGTGCTTTTTCTCCATGTTATTTTCCATAGGAAGACTTTGACGTGGCTACAGCCCAAACTGCTGAACAGAATTACACCAAATTTGGCAGAAAGGTAGCTCTTGGATCAGAATGCACTCTTTTTGTTAAATGGTGTATATTCGTTCCGTAGTTCCTGAGAAATTTTAAGATTTCTCAGATATACAACGGCGCCGTGGTGGATCCGCAAAACCCTCCCGATCTCGTGCCTGAGATCTGATTGGCTGATGACACTTCAAACCAGGAAGTGTTGGCAGCCATCTTGTGACTCGGTTGAACCGAGTCACTAGCAAAAACATAAAAAAACAAGAAAAGGGGGCAGGGTGCAAACACCATGACCGCATAGGCGTGTTCAGGGGGTCCTACAGGGACCCCCCAGGGCAAAAAAAAGAATTATTAAAAAAAAAAATCGGATGTATCATCAGTCATGTCATTTGAGAAGTTATCAGTGATCTCACTGACCATGTCATGAGTGATGTAATATGTGAGGTCATAAGCAGTGATTGCGGGGGCGCGAGTTATAGTTAACTCAGGCAACTATAACGGATTAATTTCTCTGGTTTTGCATGAGTAAAATCTGACCCTAACTATAATGTACCTGTAACCTTTGTTTTTTTAATAAATTACTAAGGTTTTTTAAATTCACTTTGACTAACTATAACGTCCTTGTAACTTGTTTTTTTCAGTGAAATTCAACGTTTTTTAAAATGCTAATTCCTAACTATAATGCCACCGTAACCTTTGTTTTTTTTTGTTGTGTATATACATCGTGCTGGACGGGCAGGTGCAGAAACTTTTTTGCATGTACAGCAAAATTCTTACAGGAAAAAGATGGCGGCACTGTTGTAGGTAGTTGTGGGGGAAGTTTAATGTCGTGCAACATAATTTGCCAAAATGAGTGTCCCAAACAAATCCCACTGTGAAGGCTGCCAACATAAATTACAGACCACTCATAAAAAACAATGAGAGACTTGCATAATTACAACAGAGGTTTTTTGTTTTTGTTTTTCTTCTAAATATTTTTACTGAACTGTTGCTCAGTGCACATCAAACAGAGCAATAATTTACATAATATGTTTTTATGCAAGACAGTGAGGTATGACATTGTTACCATTGCAAATGTTGATGGACCTGACTTAGATCATATACGTACAACTATGAATACATACAATTATAACCTTCAACTGTTACCCTCTGGATCTCAACCCCCCATCATCCAGCATCTTGAAGAACCAGAACCTTTTGGACCTGGCGGCGCAGGGTACGCCCTCCGTCTCCTGGGTTCACCTGCTTCGATACACAGAGACACGGGACACTCTGTCGGCGTTAGAAGATTGGCTTTATTTAGCTGCAGCTAGTACAGTTATCCTAGAAGTACACAAAGTAGGTTCTCAGGAGTCTGCCACTTCACTCCGTGGCGCATCAGATTAAATACTATACAACACAGAATTATTAACAAAACACACGCCCCAAGCAAAGAAGAAAAGAGCCAATAGGGTAAGTGGAAAACAAAGCGGAACCAGTAAGAAGGGTTCGAAAACAGAAAGATCAGATGACTCGAAGAGACCTCTCCTCCAACTGTGTTTGTCATCCCACCCCCGAACTTAATTTATTAACAGATTACAACTGACTTGCAGGTGGTGAGATACGTTTGTGTGTATTGGAGGACAGGCATGACACAAGAGAATGCTAGCAGGAGACAGTGAAGGCCAGTCGATAAGATATGATCGGGAAAGAATAGTGTGAGCCTACAGATAGTTGAAACAGGGATTAGAAAAGCCAGACACGGATTAGTGTACTCGGCTAGTTCAAACACCAGCTTCACAAACAAGGCCAAGGACAGATTTCGACACCAAGCTACGGGAAAAGGCAGAAAAGACTTCGTTCGCCGTGCTGCCTGAGTGATGGCAACACAAGATGGCGGCGGGTTACAAAATGGCGGGTCGATTCGATCGTGATCGGAAATCGAAGTTCCTCAGACCCTCCTTTTGACAGAACTCAGGCAAGATAGACTCACGTTAATCTGAGTCCACGTCAATAGCCATGAGATCATCAAGCTGTTGTTGTAGCATCATCCTTATGTTTTCTGCTACTTGAGGTTTTGGTCTGGAAATGCACATAGTAGCACAAAGATCACAAATAGCGGGACCACAGTGCATACAAAGGCAACAGGAAAATACGATTGTCAGGATTACTCCAAGGAATGTCAATACTTTCCAACCCCATTTGGACAGTAGTCCCCAAAACCATTCCGTTAAGGACCAATCTCCTTCGTCCTGATGAATAGACTTGGAGATTATATGCAACTTGGAAATAGCTTGGTATACTGTCGGAGCGTCATTTGGAATGAAAATATAACAGCTTGACCCGATCAATTTACATACTCCACCACGATCGGCAAGAATAAAGTCTTAGGCAACTCGATTTTGTAGGGTCATAAGACGATCCGCCTGTAGTTCCGCCGTGATATTACTCAAGGCTCTTACAGTGATGTCTATTGTAGTCTCTACAACACGGACCAGTTGCCGTATATTTCTGCTATTGGCCACTGGTCCCAGAAGGGAAGAAAACCTTTAAGGAAATCTCCTCCTTCTTGTCCCGAGGTGTCTTTGGAGTCAATAATTCCTCGGCTGAGACGAGTTCGGTGATAATTGGCAGAAGCAGTGTAAGTAGGAGGAAGAAGGAAAGCTATGTAACAGGTACCAGAGAAACCCGTTGGCAACCAGGTATAAGCTCTATCATGACAAATGAAATAGGTGCCATGAGACGGTACTAGAGGAGGTGAGTTCAGAGAGGAATAAATGTATGTGTAGGAACAGTTACTTTTTGGTGCAGTGTCAGAAGAGCGTTCGTTTATCTTTAAACAGAAGTTACCTTGATGCGGTGCAGTCCAGATTGGTGAGGATTTCTCTTTTCCCATTTTATTATTAAGACTTGACATGTATTGGGTGACGTTCCAATTGGTGTAGGCTTTTCTTTCATCGATAGAAATCTTGCTATTCTCCATGATTTTAGCCATAACTACCATACCCTTAATCAAAGAACTATAACTAAAATCCGGATAATTAATTTGTGAAGCAACAGACCGTCTGAATTTACTTTGATATGCATTTGAGAAAATAACAAAGAATGCCCAAGCAGAACCCTCGTAGGAGAAAGGAAGAACTAGAAATGGTATTCCCTTCTCAGTAGTATGCGGCATAAGACCACATACCCAACAATCAGTTGTGTTAACCACTAATTGATGCTGGTGTAATAGTTGAACAAAAGAATTATTGTAATACTCGGTTCTTCTGACAAGTTCATGTGAAGGGAAAGTATGGAAAATGTGTGGAGAGATAGTAGAAGAAGGCAAAGAAAAGGAAGGGGAGGTGTTTCTTGGCTGCAAAACATAAACTATCCGACCAATAATCGCCAAAGCAGAACATAATGATATTAAAACACATAGAGTTGTACTGTAATGACTGTACATTATTATTACAAGATGCTTTCTTTAGTTCATTTCTTCTCTCTTTAATACTTGGTGTAGTTTCCATTTTCACTAGTGGATGCTCACGGCAATCTTCCTCAATCACTAAAGTCACGATGCTCAACCGTCCTATGACACTGAAAGATCCTGCAGACCTATTGTCACTACTCAGGTCGTGACCTAGACTCCTACCGTGACCCTGCAACCTAAACAGAACACTACACAAGGAGAAGAAAATTTCAAATGTTCTTTTGTCTGGGTCGAAGATGGTAGCGCTCTTTCCCTAGAACACTCTGATCTTGAAACAATGTTCTTGGTTCAATCGTATTTAAGCGACGATGCAATGGAATCGCTTCCTGTAAAATGTCGTCGTCCTCTTTCTCAGACAATGTCCCATTCAGGTGTGCATCGCTAAAGGGTACGAATTGTGGAACTGTTTCGCCTTCGCAGTCACCAACCCCTCTTCGAACCCACCGATCGAAAGGCAAGGGCAAAGGTACTTTCTTGCAGTGCACACCGTGAATCCAATTTTTCTCTCCTTCAACTTTAACTGCTGTCCTCGGGGTAAGAAGGACCATTCGGGGCTCCCGCCATCTGGGCTCCAAATTCTTCTTCTTTTGAAAATTACGGATGCAGACCCAGTCACCTGGATGGATGGAGTGACCTGGATCTGTGGAAGCCTACGGCAAAGCAATCATCATCATCATTGATCTTTATTTCGACTTCGTGAAGTCATAAAAGAGATACAGTACAGATAAGTCCAGGACTAACACAGTAATTAACATTGTTTACAAAGGAAACATTAGATCGTCTAAAAAATATTGTCCAGGAATAAGTACTTCATGTAATACAAATAAAATTACATTTTGTCAGAAAAGTTCTTCTAATATTCCACACAGCAGCTAAATACTTGCTGACAGCAAATACAGTTAGCGGGGATAGATCTGATTTCAGCAATCAATAGGCATCAAGATGGTGCCTAAAACCCCAATTTCTGCAAATGGGAATAATCCACTTTTTCCTGGATTTCGCATAGGATGGACAGAAGGACAATACATTATTTTCATTCTCCAGCTCTTCAGTGCAAGCCGGACAATTTTTAGGAGTAGGTGGGTGCCAGCTACTAGTAAGGGCTCTGATAGGCAATGCATTATGTCTCCATTGGAGGAATAATTTCCTGAGACCTATGGGGTTAATGTCATCCAGGACTGTCTCCAACTTATAATAGTCCTTCATTGTTAGAAAGGTAGTAGACATTAACCCTAGTGAATCATTTGCTAAAGAAGCAGTCAAATTGCGATCATAGTACAGAGAGACCAAGTCTTTGCGGGATATCGTACTACCGGCCTCTAGTGCATTAATCCACAGGGCCGATAGACCCAAGCCAAATAATTCATTCTTTATGTATGTTAACCATGGAATTTTTCGCAAAGCTATATGCTGGTAGAGTTCCAAAAATTCACTCCGGTAACACGAAAGTTCGGGGGTTACCCAAAGTCGCCTCCAGAAAGTTAGGGGCTTCACACCTAGTTCCTCCTTTACTGATCTTAATCCCAGATCAAGCCTAAGGGGGAGAAGTGGTGACCTCGATGGTAGAGCAGCCAAGTTCCGTAGGAACTTGTTTTCTGTGGTAACAATTTCGGGGGCGCAGTTATTGCCCCACAATTCACTACCATATGTTACAGCCCCACGCGCCTGCATTTTGTAGATTTCAAGTGGCAAACCAATGGGATGAGTCAGAGATTTATTCCATAGATATAAGATACCCCCCACCTTTTGTGTTAATTTTAGATTTGATTTTATCTGGTGATGAGACCATGTCAGATTTTCATTCAGAGTCAGTCCCAGATACTCAAAGGTGTGAACTCTCTCCAGGCTGATACCATGAATAACCGGGTTGGGGCAGGTTGACCGGGGGGGGTTAAAGATCATGAATTTTGTTTTAGCTGTGTTGATCTCTAGGCCCCGATCAGCACAAAAAGAAACAAATTCATCCAAGACTCGTTGGACGCCAGCAAAGTACTCTGAACCTGTCGATGAAGGACATGCAATTTAGTTGTAAGGTCATGCAGATAGTCAATTAACATTGGGTAGGGCAAATCTGAGAACTTTTTAGGACGAGGTATTCCCCATACGTTGGCCGGATGGCCAAACACCACTTTGTAAGGGCTAAGTCCCAGACGAGAGTGTACTGCAGTTCTGGTGGATAGCAAAGCTAACGGCAAAGCATCAGGCCAATTGAGTCCCGTACTTGCTTGAATTTTCGCTAACTTTAGTTTCAGGGTCCCATTGTAGCATTCTACTAAACCCGTTGATTGGGGATGATTTGCCGCATGGAACTTTTGCTTGATTCCAAGACCTGCACAAACTTTCTGCATGACTTGGCCAACAAATTCGCTCCCATTGTCACTCCAGACAATGCACGGCAATCCAAATCTGGGAAAGAACTCTTTTAGAAGGATTTTGGCTGTGGATAAAGTTGTATTGTCTTTCAAAGGGTATGCTTCTATCCATCTCGAAAAGGCACATACTACCACCAGAACATATTTGAGGTTGTTGCATCGATCCATGTGAATGTAGTCGATTTGCAACACTTCAAATGGGTATGTCGGAGGAGAAAAGTGACCTGCTGGAGTGGGTGTTCCCTTTCCTGCATTATACATCAGAGAAACAATACAATGCTTTACTACGTTGTCTGCACATTTCGGGATATTTTTGTTTTGCCAAACTGGAGCTAGGAGTTTACAAATACCTTTTGCGCTAAGGTGAGCTGGACCATGAGCCATAGTAACCACTGGAAGTACATAAGCATTTGGTAACAACCAACGTTGGTGTTCGGATAATTCTACCCAACAACCCATCTCATCTAACATTCCTGTACTTTCTCTCCACATGCTTAACTCTCTTTCTGTAGCCTCTTTCTGAATCGCTTTCACGCTTTTCCACTGTATTCTCACACATTCCTCTCTCTCTGACCCAATTCGCAGGACCTGCCATATACATTCGACTCGTTGAATCTCTCGCTGTTTTCTTTGCTGTTTCGTCAGCAAATGCATTTCCCTGTCCAACATCATCAGTAATCTTCTTATGAGTAAGGGTGGGCGTAGTGGGCGTAGTGGGGCTACGTGAAGCAGCACGTAGTGTGCCCAAATCTACGCACACTACGCGCTTCGCGTAGCCCCACTACGTGCCACCCACCTCCCACCCGCCATTCTTTTAAATAATATAAGCAATGAAAAATAAAGTAAAGTAAGTCGACTTACCCGTAAGCGCGGCGTCTCCGGGGCTCCCTCTTTCAGTTTCTAATTTCTTCTGGCAAATGCGCATGCGCGGACGCCCGCGCATGCGCATTTCTCGCGAGAAATGCGCATGCGCGGGTGTCCGCGCATGCGCATTTGCCAGAAGAAATTAGAAACTGAAAGAGGGAGCCCCGGAGACGCCGCGCTTACGGGTAAGTCGACTTACTTTACTTTATTTTTCATTGCTCATATTATTTAAAAGAAGGGCGGGCGGGAGGTGGGTGGCGGGTGGCAAGCAGCTACGCTTCGCCCTCGGCGTGTGCGTAGCGCTGCCCTGCTTCGCCTACTTCGGAAAGTGCGAAGCAGGCAGCGCTACGTACACTACGTGGGCGAAGCGTAGTGCTACGCCCGGGGTTACTTATGAGCACTACACTTCACTATTGCTATTTGGACAGGTAAAGCAAGTGCCATGTGAAGTTAAGAAACCCCTCTCTCTCCAGAGATGCCCAAAATTGAACGCGACACCAAAGGCATACTGACTGTCAGTGTACACGTTCACTCTTTTTCCTTTTGATAATACACAAGCTCTCGTCAGTGCTATCAACTCTGCTGCTTGCGCTGAATTGTGTCTTATGCGCGCAGTTTCCACAATCGTATGTAAGGTAGTTACAGCATAGGCTGAAACCGTATCTCCGTTAGGCATCTTAAAACAAGAACCGTCTACCCATAGAGTCCCATCTGGATTCTCTAATGGTGTGTCTCTCAAATCAATCCTTCCTTTTGTCTGTTCCTCAGTACGAAAGAAACAGTCATGCTGATCCTCAACACTCTCCTCATTTGGAAGGGGCAATAAAGTGGCTGGATTCAGAGTATTGCATCGTTTGATGTGTACATGACTAGCCAATAGCGTCAGCTCGTAACCAGTTAAACGTGCACTCGTGAGATGCTGTGTCTTCGTTCTGTTTAGTAAGGTATCCACTGCATGTGGCACCATGACAATAAGAGTGTTGTCTAACACTATCCCAGCGGACTGTCGGATAGAAATTGCTGCGGCTGCTGTGGCTTTGAGACAACTAGGCAATGCTTTTGCTACGGGATCTAACGTAGCCGAAAAATAAGCACATGGCCTCTGTCTATCTCCGAATTGCTGTGTCAAGACTGATAATGCACAACCCTCTTTCTCGTGAACATACAGCGTAAAAGGCTTAGTGTAATCTGGGGTACCCAGTACAGGAGCAGAACACAGAGCAGTGCGTAAATCAGTGAAACTCTTTTGGCACTCGTCAGTCCAAGGAAGGGGCTGAGGCGTATCTTTTAAAGTGAGTGCCAACAAAGGTTTGGCAATCAAAGAGAAGTTAGGGATCCACTGTCTACAATAAGAAGGGATTCCCAGAAAAGCACGTACTTCCCTTTGTGTGGATGGCACAGACATTCGCGTAATCGCCTGAATCCGTTGTGGTGTCAATCGTCGTCCCTCCTTTGATAGGAGATGACCCAAATAGATAACCTCTCGACAAACATATTGCAGTTTGGAAGGTGAAACCTTGTGTTTCAGCTTAAATAAGTGACGCAATAGTGCAACAGTGACACTCTTACAGATATCTTCTGAATCGGCAGCGACTAACAAGTCGTCCATGTATTGGATAAGAGCAGCACCAGACGGTAAATAAAAAGTATCAAGATGACATTTCAAAGCTTGACTATAAATGGAGGGACTTTCACAATAGCCTTGAGGTGCGCGCTTAAACCGGAAGCTTCGGCCTCCAAGGGAGAAACCAAAAATGTCCCTACTTTCTTCTGCAATTGGAATACTGAAGAAGGCATTCTTTAGATCAATAACAGAAAACCAAGTCGCTGTGGAAGGTATCATAGTCAACAAGGCAGTGATATCTGGAACAACAGGAAATTGTGGAATCACAATTTTGTTTACTTCTCGCAGATCAATCACAAACCGGTACACAGGAGGCTGAGAAGGATCAGTATGTTTAAGAACAGGAAGAATAGGGCTATTGCATGTGTTGCCTCTCGTTTCTTCGACCACACCCTTCTGAATGAGATCATGAATGATTTCCAAAAGCGCTTTTTCACCTTCAGCAGAGATTCAATATTGTGGAATACGTGGTAATTCAACATTGGGCTTGAGAGTAATAACATAAGGCGGTATCTCAAGACAACCCACATCGTTCGGACCTGTGGCCCAAAGTGCTGTCGGAAGAGAAAGCAACTCAGGAGGGAACTGATCTTTAGACAGATACATTGGCAAGATCAACTTCTGACCTAGAGTGAGATGTACGCCTGAAGGAGAACAATATATTGTAGCATGCATTCTTTTCAATAGGTCTAGACCCAACAGATTCTCACCACAACCATTCGTCAGCAGAAGTGAAGCTTCCAAGTCATAAGGACCAACTGAAATAGGCAAAGGACAAGAAACCGGATTGCGAACAGGGGCGCCAGAAAATCCTACAGAAACATTAGTTAAGCCAGACAAAGGTGCGCCAGGGAGTTTAGAATGAATGATGGAACTTCTCATTGCTCCAGTATCTAGAAGAAATGGCTCTGATACACCCATAGTAGTGACGTTGATATAAGGGCCATTTTGATCTACTGGGATTGGCACAACTCCTCTACTTTGTCCGTGGCTGTCCTAGTTGGCATGAAGACTCTCATTTTCGCCTTCAACATAATGGTCCTCATTATAATACTGAGTGGACCTCACAGTATGTTGATCAAAATAGTTCATGGAATTAGGAGAAGGAAGGGCACGCTGTTCTTGAGTTAACATACCTCGACCTCTACCTCTGTTTGCTGACTGGAGGCCAGCACGACCTCGTGGAGCAGATAACGCTCCATTGCGCTGCAATAAAACCGGACAACTGCTCTTAAAATGACCTTCCTCTTTACAATAGGCACATTGATTAGGACCTAACAAAGGTCGCGGAATGTACGGCCCAGGTTTCTGGTACAAACTCTGAAACTGTGGCGGCTGTTGAGTCTGAGGCTGAACATAACGTGGAGGATAAGCTTGTTGCAAGAGAACCTTCGTTTTTAAATCTTTCGTCTTTTTCTCTTGCTTTTCTTTTTCTTCTTTTTCCCTATTCTCGTAATATTGTGCAGTAGCCAATATCTGGGCAGAAGAAGAAACAGCCCAAGAACTTTCTGAATCCTTTAATTTGTGTGACAGCTCGGGAAGCAAATTGAATACGAATTTGTCCACGAATAGTCGCTGTCCACCTTCGGTAGCCATGTCCTGACCACTATGATCGATGAATGTCTCTTCGAAACGAGTGAAGAAATAAGAGACACTTTCATCTTTCTTTTGTTTACATGCTGCTAGCTTATCCCAATTCACTCTCAATGCAGGCATCATAGTTTTCATTAACGTAATGATTCTACCAGGAAGCTCCGAGATCAAGGCGTCAGGTTTGCACCACCCACTTGGTCTCTATCTGTATCAGCTATGACATCCCAAGTAGCACCCAGTTCCTGTGCATGATCCTCTCTACGAATCTTAGCCCATATTGTCTGTGGGACTACATTACCCATTAGCATATCAATATCTGCCAGATTCATAATACAAGCATCGATTGTCTGCGATAATTCTTTATAATAACCTGCAGGGTTCTTACGAGGATCTGGTAGAGTCTGCTTAAGGGCCAAAACTTCAGATCTCTTCCATGGTACATCTACCCATATTCGCTGGAAGTGACCTGGAATGGCTGGATTAGCACCTGCTGCCGCAACCTCTTCCTTCCACACTGGCGGAACCTCTCTCATAGGGTAATTTTTCGATGTCAGTTTAACCGACGGATCAGAATCAAGAAAAATCTGAGAGAACAATAAGGTTCTACAGGAGATGAGTGTCCTTACAGCTTCCTCAACCTTGGAACCTACAATAAGTCCTTTTTCAAAATCAGCTTGGACATCTAATAAATCTTGTGAGATCGGACTCGAACTCACATCTTCCCATTCTTTAATGAGGATATCGCACATTACATTAAAAACATACCTTTGTGTAGGTGCATTCCATTGCAAGAAGGTAGGCATAATATCAGACACACTATATTGTGGACCCTTCTTGATCCATCTTCGTGCCAGAGAATCTAACTTCTCTCGTTCCTCGAAATCTGGGAAATGACTACGTGATTGTCTTCGAGCAAATGCCGGAGACGCATTAAGAGCTCCAAAGAAAGGAGATAAAATACTAGTGACAGAATCTGTGAGACGCTTACGCATAGATGGTGAATTAGACATCAGAACTGGAGACAGAATATTAGAAGAATTATCAAGAGAAGAACTAGAAATTACAGGAGGAGCAGAAGGCAAAGGAGAGCTAAGATCAGGAGATAAAGGCTGAGAAGTTGAAACTAATGGTAACACCGGCAAGGGCGGTAATACTGGAGGAGGCAAATGTTGAAGAGCCGGAACCGGCGGAGGTACTACCAGCAACTGAGCAGGCTGTAACGGCTGAGGCACATTAGTATTTTGCGCATAGGGCGGAGGCAACCTCAATAAATGGGACATTAGGGGATCTTCTTCTATATCTCTCTTGTTATCAGAAGGAGAAACAGGCAACACCGGATAGCATTTATCTATCGCCATACGATGTTGTCTTTCTGAAATTTTAGTCGCATTGTCAATTTCATCATTTTTGAACTGTTGGGCAGCTTGTATAATCGTCATACCCTGTGCTTTCCTAGCAGTTTTGCTTGTTTAATTTCTTTCTGTTTGGCTTCCTTTCGCCAAAGGCGAAGAGAGTCAAACATTGCCGGACGGGCTTTTCTTTTGAATAAAACTGTTTCCAAATTATCTAGCACATTAGGATCAAAACTACCGTTTTCTGGCCATTTAAGAACACCATCCTTCTTCGTGTATCGAGTCCATGTCTCGTTAAAGGCAATGGGGCCGACACCATGTTTCGAGTAGAGCTCATATGTGGGGGTTCCAACCGAAGGAATCGGACAAGAGTCCTCAAGTCGGGAGTCCCTATTACAACCAAGACAACAAAATCTTCCAAACTTAGTCAGACCAGGCATTTCACAATGTCTCTGGACTGTTCACAAACTTCAAGGGAGTAAACTCAGTTTACGCAGCACAAATGCACTTACCCTCGGCTTTAGTCGTTGCAATAACTAAATCTAAGATACCTAAGGACATCAAACAAAGAACCAAAGTTGTGGGCGCGACCCACGAAAATACTTAACTTAACTAAGGACGTCTTCTTCCACCAACAGAGGCCCGTCTATCGTCTCGCTTTACCATACATCACCAAAGGAATGGGCCAAAGCAGGGCAGCAGTCAGGGCAGCGGTCGCCAGTAGCCGTCAGGAAGGAGTAACCGCGCTGCAAAAGACCTTCGGACCACTTTCGACATTAAGGGGTCGCTTAGTGTGGCTCGCGAACCCTCCGGAATTTTCTTGCGAGGTTCCTCACGACCTTCGAGCAGAACCGGTACCACTGAAGCCGCCCCACGAACCAGAACCTTTTGGACCTGGCGGTGCAGGGAACGCCCTCCGTCTCCTGGGTTCACCTGCTTCGATACACAGAGACACGGGACACTCTGTCGGCGTTAGAAGATTGGCTTTATTTAGCTGCAGCTAGTACAGTTATCCTAGAAGTACACAAAGTAGGTTCTCAGGAGACTGCCACTTCACTCTGTGGCGCATCAGATTAAATACCATACAACACAGAATTATTAACAAAACACACGCCCCAAGCAAAGAAGAAAAGAGCCAATAGGGTAAGTGGAAAACCAAGCGGAACCAGTAAGAAGGGTTTGAAAACAGAAAGATCAGATGACTCGAAGAGACCTCTCCTCCAACTGTGTTTGTCATCCCACCCCCGAACTTAATTTATTAACAGATTACAACTGACTTGCAGGTGGTGAGATACGTTTGTGTGTATTGGAGGACAGACATGACACAAGAGAATGCTAGCAGGAGACAGTGAAGGCCAGTCGATAAGATATGATCGGGAAAGAATAGTGTGAGCCTACAGATAGTTGAAACAGGGATTAGAAAAGCCAGACACTGATTAGTGTACTCAGCTAGTTCAAACACCAGCTTCACAAACAAGGCCGAGGGCGGATTTCGACACCAAGCTACGGGAAAAGGCAGAAAAGACTTCGTTCGCCGTGCTGCCTGAGTGATGGCAACACAAGATGGCGGCGGGTTACAAAATGGCGGGTTGATTCGATCGGGATCGGAAATCGAAGTTCCTCAGTCTCCGAATCTTCCTATTATGTGCTTCTAAATAAGCCCTTTTTTCCCATACTTTATGAGACAAATTGGGGCATTCCGACTATGATAAATCACTCACTCTGCCTGTTGACACCAATCTAAATAATGTTCCCAATCCTTGACACTGGGAGGTCCACTTGCTCCCCATGCCTTTGCTATGTTTCTTTTTGTCACTCCTGTGGCCTGCATTAGCCAAATTGTTGATTACCTAGGCCAGTTGGCCCCGCCCTTATGCAGAGTAGCTTTCACCATGCCTCCAGTGGGACTTCGAGACCCGTACCCTTGGCTCTGAATTGCCTTCACCCAGTCCTCAATAAGGCCAACATCTCTTTCTACACCTCTCGCAAAGAGCATAACGGGTCAGGAGAATCTTTCATTATTTTCTTATATATTAATGAGATCGCCCTTGCAGGCATGGGGTCGAGTAATAATCGGTCCCCCAAAGGAGTGGACTCTGACAGTTACTGCCCCTCTAGCACATGGCATTGTATCATGTGCCCCAACTGCAAATATGTAAACTGTTCTGTCACCCCCATTCCTTTGGTTGGTCTTCGAAGGCCAGCAATGTACCACCTCTCCAAATGTTCCCAAGTCTTCCAATATTGATCAGTCCCCATTTAGAGAAACCTTTCAAATTCCCAACTTCCCACAGGAGGTGGCTATTCCATAACAGATTCATGTTTGTTAGCCTGCCTTCCCAGCCCAGGTATTTATTAACCTCTCTCCATGCCCTGACAACCTTCTTAGTATGAGGTGGCAGTGATCCTGCACGTTTTCTATTGTAAAGTATGGACGGGTAACCTCGGTCCCCCATAGCTGCTTGATCTGCTCAATATGTCGGGTCTTCTAGTTCCCCGAATACTCAATCATTCACTGCAGTCAATTGTGCCACCCAATAGTAAGCGTGAATATCTGGGATTGTTAGTCCCGCTTCAAACACTCCCTATTGTAGTTTACCATGGGAGATTCGAGGACAGCCCCCATTCCACAACAACATGCGCAATTCGCTATTGACCTTACAAACCAAATCAAGAGGTACCCTCTACCGGATATATTGAAGGACATACAGCATGCGGGGGAGGGTCGTCATCATAAAAAGCACCGCCTTTCCATCAAAAACACCAAGAGTGCCCTCCACTGTGCCACATCTTCCCTGAGGCACTCGAGTTGAGAAAATATGTTCCTCCATTTAAAGTTGTCGGCGTCTCTGGTCACAAAAATGCCTATATACTGAAAGCCCTATGTTGCGACTGGAGCTGATGTATTTTTTCTGTGAGTAAAATCCTACTTCCTCAAGAGTTGACTTTAACATCTCTAATATCACAGCATCCAATACATACATTTGAAACAGTTCCTTCAATGTAAATATGGGAGTCTCTCATTGCTTTTTATGGTTAGTCTGTCATTTTTGTCAGTAGCCTTTACAGTGACAATTTGTCAGAGGGGGATGTTTTTATAATAGCTATAAAGCGAGAGGGAGGGAGATTTACTCCAGTCCCATTTATGTTGTGGAAAGTGCCGATTCTGGATTGTATGGGACTGATCAGTTTAATATTCTAATTCCATTCCAAGAAACGCCAGGGACAGCGTATTTATTTGAAGGTTGGTTTTCATAAACATACTCCAGCAGGTCAAATATTAGGAAAAGCGCCTATATATTGTCGAGTGGTCTGGTTTATCATTGTAACTCCAATCCAAATAACACAGGGAAAATGCACGTTTGTAGCGTGGTGGGGAGGTGATATCAGATTTTCTCTTTTAAGGGAAAGTTTATATATCGGTGGGGAGGCAGATTTACTATCCTTAATCCAGTCTAACTCCAGTCACACATTCATTTGAAAGATAATTCACACTTGGAAAGGGTAGTGGAGGGGTGCTCTATTTCAATTTCCTGTCTGTAAAGAAACTATTTAGTACAATTTCATACATATTAGGTAAAAAGTATTGAAACATGATATTGTTAATTGTATATTTTGTAATATTTAATTTGTTATTTCTTGCAACAAATTAAGATAATATTATTTTTCTTGTTTCTATTCTTGTTTCTATTTTGGTCACATACAATATAAAATAATGCATTTTAAATCTGACAAAAACTGGGGTGTGCGAAATTTGCATAATTTGCTTTCATGTAACTACGCAAATTTGGGGCAAAATTATTCAAAATTGCATGTAATTAATTACGTGAAATGCAAATCTATCACTTTGCCCCACATTTTAGCATGAAATGCATACTTGTTTTAATTTTTTGCATGAGGATGCATTTGAAGAAAGCACGGTAAACAGCAGCCACTTGTGTTCTCTTGTTTCACATTAATTATTTACCTTGCTCTGTATTTTGGCATGAAATGAGTCCCTGCGTCAAATTTTGGCATGAGGATGCATTTAAGCAAAGCACTGTGAACAGCAGCCACTCGCGTTTGGTTGTTTCACAGTAAATATTTACAGTGAATGATACGTAATTACACAAAGTGGCGTAATGGCATAACCTGAGAAAAAACAAGGATAATGCAAAATTCTGTAAATTAAGCAACATACACAGGCAGAATTAAAAAGTTATCAAGACCACCACATACAAATACAGATATATATGGACCTCAATTAATTTTTAATAATGATATCTTATGTATATAAATATATAGCCTTAAACACTGAACCACTATGTTTTATGTAAAATAAAAATCTTGACAATATTAAAATACACAATATTATCAATAACATCATCCAAAATATATAAAAAATAAATCCTTTAAATAATATCATATGAATCAACTAAACCACCCCCAAATGAAAAAACAAAACATTTTTTTATTTTAATTAATTAATCAGAAATAAGCAAACCTCCCTATTTGTAAATAGTTTTATACATTTTGAAATGTAATGCAATAGATAATATTATTTCATGGAAACAAAGATTTTTAAAATATAATTTTAATATTAATTAACATATACTTAAAATATAGCACTACCCACCGAAACCCTTAACAAACCCCCAAACCTAAAGTTAAAAATCTTGTTAGAAAATTATTATATAAAAAAATTAATTAGGAAATAAATAAAATAATACCGATTTAAATTAATAATGTTATGAGTTTCAAAAGAAGCACAAAATTGGGTTCTATAATTTAAGCACTTCCTAAGAAACCCACAAACTGATTTTTTTTTTAAACAAATAAGAACATGTACGCAACCTGAGGGTCATCCTCGACTCCACTCTCTCCATGACCAGGCAAGCCAACGCTGTCTCCGCGTCCTGCTTCAACACCCTCCGCATGCTCCACAGGATCTTCAAATGGATCCCCCTCGACACGAGAAAAACCGTCACCCAGGCCCTCATCACCAACAGACTCGACTACGGGAACGCACTCTACTCAGGAACAACAAACAAACTCCTGAGACGACTCCAACGAATCCAGAACGCCTCGGCCCGACTCATCCTCGACGTTCCCCACCGCAGCCACATCACACCCCACCTGAGAGGCCTGCACTGGCTCCCCGTCAACAAAAGGATCACCTTCAAACTCCTCATCCACGCACACAAAGCACTACACAACACCGGACCTACCTACCTCAACAACCGACTCAGCTTCCACACCCCCACCCGAAGCCTCCGCTGAGCCAACCTCGCCCTCGCCACAGTCCCCCGCATCCGGAAAAACACCGGCGGCGGCAGATCCTTCTCCTACCTCGCCGCCAAGACCTGGAACACTCTCCCCACCATCCTACGACAGACCCAGGACCTGCTGGCCTTCAGAAGACTCCTCAAGACCAGGCTCTTCAATCAGTAGCGGCACCCCCCTCCCCAGCGCCTTGAGACCCTCTCGGGTATGTAGCGCGCTTTACAAATGCAATGATTGATTGATTTAATATTTATAACATATTATAAAATAAACACATACCAAAAAATACTGTATCAGCATTGCATACCACAACATTTTAGTACATTACAATTTGTCCTTCGGTATTAATGACAAAGAAAACAACTGAATAAAGTTACCAGTGATTTTTTTTGTCCCACAGTATTTCGACTCTGATGATATTTTGACCATGAAATTAAGGGCAAACATTATTTTAAAGTCAATTTTCAAGTAGCATATCCCAAGGATGAGATTAGCTACAGGGGCATATTTATCAAAGTTTCCCATCACCCTTGCGTCATTATACAAGGGCAACGCAAAACCTAATTGAGATTTACGTTGCCACACAAGTCCACCTTTTCGTCTTCAAGTCTTCAACGTGGCTCTTCTAATTGAAGCAAAGAGAGACTTCTAGGACAATGGCATATGACAGAAGCAGCATGGAAGAGCAGAAATCAATCAATTACAAAAGACTGAAATCGCATCTCAAGAGGAATGGCACAGGTCTTGACTGGCATAGGATGTAAGGTACTCTTGTAGTTTGTTTTTTCAAGAATATGCTTGGCCATATAGGGGCATATTTACAAGCCACCATCACCACAGGAATGCCACTTTTAGTGATAATCCTGTGGCAATAGGGGCTTCGTCTTATTTACAAGGTTGCGTTAAACTTGAAAGTGGAGGACAATGGGTGATGCGGTGGCCATTCCACCTCAACACCCATTGATTTTGATGCTGCCCCCTATTTACAAAGGTGGCGTAAATAGGAGGCAGCGCCAAAATTAAGACCAGGGAAAACCTGGTCTTAACATGGCAAAATGAGGAGTAATTATTAAAAATCATCATTCTGGATTGTTTATGTGCAGGAAGGAACACTTTCCTGCACATAAACAATCATTTCCTCAACGCAGGCACCCTTGTATTATGGTGCAAGGGTGACTGCGTTGGCTTGGCCGCTTAATTTAGCACCAGCGCAGGGAGAAATGCAGGGTGCACCGTATTTTCATAAATACGGCGCATCCCTGCATTTCTAAATGACGGAACGTGCCGTTAACTCCTTTGGAGCTAACCCGTGCTCCTCCACTTTATTATAAATATGCTCCATAGTTCTTAATCCTCCATATCCAAGCTGAACGAAACCAACCAGTTAAATTGGCTGTTGTCAGTGTATTGGTGAAAGAATACCAAAGGCTGCCACCAATGTCACTTCAAAGCAGTGCATAAAAGATAGTTATCATGTGATGGGCAATATTTGATGTACCATGCTGGCATGGGACAACTCACGTAAAATACATTCATTTATGCAAACAAATGAAGCAAATACATGCTGGTAATAAAATTAAGAGAGGAACAAACATCATTTGCTTCAAACTAAAGTTTTAAATGTACACTGTTTGAATAAGTTGAACTCAAAATGATTTGTTTCCATTTAATTGACACAGCAAACATTTTGAAAAATCACTTTGCTCCGTGTCCTCAGGAAGGTATTTATGCACTAGTATGTATATATATTCTCCAATAGTTAAATATCTTTTACACTATTTGTTCCCTAATTAAATACATTTAAGGCAAAATGAAATTTACCAAAATCTTCAATTCGCATTATTCAAGCAGTAACATAGTGCATACGTGATTTCCTGTGTTTTTTGAAATGATGAAAAGTTTATGTACTTTAGCCTAGCAGAACATCTCAAGGACCGTATAAAGGATGAGGCTTTGGAGCACGAGAACGTCACTGGTCATATTTTACCCTGACAACAGACCCATTTTGCACTGACTTTGCATAGTTTGCAATAACAATGATATTCACGGACAATCCAACTGGATGCCTTGTAAAAGATGTTGTTTTTGCAATAATCAATACTTGCAAATACCATTTTTGCATTTTTCAAATGGTACATGTGTCACTGCAAGATTGAACAGACAACCACGCAATCTTCAGGGTGTTGCTGATAGTAAATTAAGGATTTGTGGTCACTCCTATGAACAGTTTAATGGAGCACAAAAAAGTACAACTAAATTTACCAAAATGACAAATGTAGACAACCTCGATGGTATAACCAAGTAAAAGCAGAATGCTGCTAGTTTCTATTTAGTGCTGGTGGAGAAGAGAAACGCAGAACATCTTGATGGAATCAAGGGTCGAACATAAATGTTCATTAGATTTTTTTCATGTTATTCCTTTTATTTCCCTCTCAATTTCCTGTCACCATGATATCAAAAGGTCACGTTTGTCTGAGCTAAATGACTTTTAAAGACCTTTATGAAATACCGAGTGCAATTTATATGAATAGCAGCGCCATTCATTGATCAATCTCCTAGGACTAAGAGAGATCGTTATTTGAAGTGTTTGAATGCAGGTGTGACATGAATTGCATATAAACTAGACCTGAGCAGGCTGTCTCTGCAATCCAGATTCCTTAAAGCAATAAAACTAGCCAATCCAAAAGCTGTGCAGGTTTTGCCTGGAGGTGCTGGAAGTAGAGATGCAATGGGGGGGGGGATACACCCCTAATACAACCTTGCTGGTGGTCTGAAGGTGAATGGGCAATAAAGACACCTGTACATTTTGTTTTTATTGTGTCACATTTCTTGTGAGTCCAACAACAGAGTTCAAATGTTAGATTATTTCTTCTGATAAATTGATGGCTATTCTTTTAACATTGAAATTAGTGTTCACTTTTACTTCACTGACTGCAAAGTGAGAGTATTTTCAACTAGCAATGGCAAAGCAAATAGGTATCACCTATGTCAGGGATACTGGCTTTGCCAATGTCTTATGGCCATGCTGTACAGCAGTGTGGCTGCTGTTCAACATGGCTAAAAGCTAGTGGCGTGGTGTAATGGAGAGTGGGGTAGTAGAGAGCTGAAAAGATTAGCATAGAGTCAGTAGCGACTGGTGTGCGGGCGAAGTGGCAGGGATCGGGGGGACGATGGATGGTGGGGAGAGGGGGGTGAAACGGATAATAAACATTTTGTAAAAGATTTAAAACTTACCTTCCGCCTGCATCCCGGCATTCCTTTCCATGTCCTCGCTGCAGCACAGGCTTCAGGTCTCCCCTCTGGGCAATTCTGACGCTGCTCTCATGTTTGAAAGCAGCGTTAGGATTGGCCCGAGCGCTGGGAATTTGCACTCCCAGGCAGATTGAGAAACTATGCTTTGCTGTCTCCAACCCAGCAAGGCAGCTGGGTTGGAAACACCTTAGTGCCCATGTTATTTTGGCCAGTCTGAGACAGCCGTGGAAACCGACATACACACTGATCACAGTGCAACCACTCCCTCTGCCAAGGCCCTCATGATGGCCCCGGACCCAAGACTGCCCAGCCCTGAGAACCTTGAAAATAAAACAATAATAAACCTGCTTTTTGAGGCTGGCAGGTGGTACAATGCTCCTCTGCAATAGCTGAGGAGCCGCCACTGTATAGAGTAGAGTGGTGTAGTGTAGAGTGGAGTAAAGTGGAATAGACTGGAGTGGCTTTGAGTGCATTGGCATGGGGTAGAGTGGCATAGAGTAGAGTGGCAAAGACTAGAGTGGCATAGACAATAGTGATGTGGTGTTGTGGTCTAATCCAGTGGCGTAGAGTGCAGTGGTATAAAGATGAGTGGCATAGAGTAGAATGGCATAGTGAGGAGTGGCATAGAGTGCCGTTGCCTGGAGTGAAGTGAAGTGGAGTGGAGGGTAGTGGAATGAAGTGGGCTAGAGTCGAGTGGTGTAGGGTAGCATAGACTGTTGTGGTTTGATGTGGCGTATAGTGGCACAGAGTGGCCTAGATTAGAGTGCCATAGAGGTACATAGATTATACTGGCATGGAGTGGAGTGGTGTAGATTAGAGCAATGTAGCAGAGAATGGTGTAGAATGGTTTAGAAAGAGAGGCGCTGAGTGGCGTTGAGTAGAGTGGCATAGAGTAGAGTGGCTTGGAGTAGAGTGGCGTAGAGTAGAGTGGCGTAGAGTAGAGTGGCGTAACATTACATAGGGTAGCTTGAAGTGCTGTGAAGTGATGTAGAGTGGTGTAGAGTAGAGTGGATTAGAGTGGCGTGGAGTAGCATTGAATGGGAAATGTGGAGGGGAGTGGCATAGAGCATGGGGAGTAACATAGAGTGGCATTGCATTGGATGGAATAGCCTGGCATGGAACAGCGTGGAGTGGCATTTAGAGGAATATGTGGAGTGGCTAAGAGTAGAGTGGCATGGAGTAGAGAAGAGTGGCATAGAGTAGTGTTGCATGGAGTTGTGCAGAGCTGGATGGAGTGGAGTAGAGTGGTGTGGAGTACAGTTGCATTGAGAGGCATAGTGTGGGACAGAATAGATTGCTATAGAGTGGTGTGGAGGTGTAGAGTAGAGGAGCATAAAGTAGAGTGGCATAGATTAGAGTAGCATGAAGTAGAGTACCATACAGTGAAGTGGCTTAGATAAGAGTATGGAGGGCTGTCTCACTAGGAGAGAAGCCCCAGCCATTACCATATGGCAGTTGCATTAGGAGCAATAGCCTGCCCTACGAAGTATTTAAAATTGAAGATAGCTCATCCCCCTTGACCTCAACAGATTCTTGTGCAATTTGAAGATAGACTATCACAGCTTCTTCTTTCCGTTCAAGGAGCCAATATACATAAAGGTACATCCCCCTACAAGTCCATCATTTGATGACAGTTTCCACTCCCTAATGGTCCCTATCTTGTGGATTGTTTTCCTCTACAATTGCAGCCAACCCCAGGAAATGTCATCCCTGATGAGACCCTCTTATGCCCCCAAGGGTTTAAACCCTATCAACACATGTCCAAAGACAGACTGTTTTTCTTTTTCTGTGATACAATGATTAATTCCCTGTGTTTTGAGTTGTAATGAATTTAAAGTGCTGTCCTATGATGTAAAGCAACCAATACACAGCTTATGTTCACATTTTACTTCACTTTTCTTCTTTGATTTCGGTTTTGGTTTGTCTTTACACCCAGGTTCCACTCAATTCTTCATTTTTTTCTAAATTCCTCTCATGTCACTGAGATACACCTATGAATTGTTGATCTAAATAATTTTCATGAAATAAAACTCGGTTCGGCTGAACCGCAGCTACTCACAAATACTGGTCTTGCTGTATTCCTTTGTTACTTAAGAACAAGGTTGCTGTTACAAAGATTTATTCTACACAGAAAGATCTGTGATACTTTGGAAGAATTCCTAAAATGAGTTCCATATGAATCAGCCGCGGTCGGTAGTAGGAGTAGCTGCAGGGCGGTGACGTGGGGAGGGGGAGGGGCAGTGTGGGGGGTAGTAAACTATGGATTACGGAGGTTTACAGGTAAATTAACATATAAATTAATAAAACTAATTTTGTTGCATGCACTGCATCCCCAAATACGATGCAGTGCACACAACGATATTCGTTTTATTAATTTATATGTTAACTTGCCTGTAAACCTCTGTAATCCATAGTTTACTACCCCCCACCCTGCCCCTCCCCACGTCACCGTCCTGCAATTACTCCTACTACCGACCGCGGCTGATATGAATGCTTGTTCCAAGGATAACTTGATACCCCGTTCACATGGACATAAGGGTCGCTCTTGTTTTTGTTTAAATATAATAGATAAGAGTGGCATTCAGTCGAGTGAAGTAGCATAGAGTAGAGTGGCATAGAGTGGGGTGGAGTGGAATAGAGTGGCATGAAGTAGAGGGGAGTGGTGCAGAATGGCATGACGTAGAGTAGAGTGGAATGGAGTGGCATAGAGTGGAGTAGCTTAGAGTAGAATAGCATTGAGTAAAGTGGCATAGAGTACACTGATTAGAGTGGAGTGGTGTACAGTGCCATTGTGTGGAGTGGAGAGGTATAAAGTAGAGTTGTGTAGAGTGGAGTGTATTAAAGTGGTATACAGTAGAGTGGCATCGAGAGGAGCAGAGTGGCATAGAATGGAATGGATTGGCACAAAGTTACATTGACTAGATGGCGTAGAGTAGAGGGACACAGAGCAGGGTGGAGTGTGTTAGACCTATCAGCCTTAGGGTGGTCTTCCCCCAAATTGTTTGCCTTACTTCTCCTGTTTTTGCTCAACTTTTTTTGTTGGCTTTAGGAATGTGTGCACTTTATCACTGCTAACCAGTGCTAAAGTATGTGTGCTCTCTCCTTTAAACATAGTGACGTTGGCTTACACCCAATTGGAATATTTAATTTACTTGTACGTCTCTACATGTACCCTGGGGCTGTAAATTAAATACAGCTAGTTAACACTGATTGTTTCCCTCACTTAAGTAGCCCTTTGAAAGCAAGTCTCAGGCATGCCATTGCAGCCTGTGTGTGCAGTTTAACACTACCGTTTCAGCTTGGCAAAATAATCCTTTCGCCAGGCCAAAACCTTGCTTTTCAATATATGTAAGTCATCCCCAGGGCCCTAAACAGCCTATGGGACAGGGTGCAGTGTATTTCAATCAAAAAATCAAACAGCATTTTTAAAGTGTGACACTGTCACCAGTAGGGGTATCCAGGCAACATGTCTCCTTCGAACAGCCAGGTCTTGAATAACCCTCTGAAGTCTGCCAGCGAATGGGCTGTAAGGTGCTGGAGGGGAAGGTCATTCCAGTTCTTTTCAGCAATGTAGGAGAAGGAGCAGCCACTGCTGTGCCTGCCACAGATGCGGGGGGTTGTGCGAGGGTGAGTGAAGTGGAGCACAGGTGTCTAGATGGTTGGTGGAAGCTCAGTGGGTGGTTGGGGTAGGCAGGTCCTAGGTCTTGAAGGGCTTTGTAGGCATTCATGAGGATCTTGAACTAGCACCTCTTCTTGATGGGGAGCCAGTGGAGGTCTCTAAAATGGGTGGTGATGTGGGTTCATTTGGAGAGGTCCAGGATGAGTTTGGCTGCCATGTTCTGTATGGTCTGGAGTCTTCTGAGGAGCTGGGTGGAAATGCCGTCATAGAGGGCATTGCCGCAGTTGTGACGGCTGTTGGCGAGGGCCTGAGTGACAGTCTTTCTGGTGTCGGTTGGGATCTATCTGAAGATTCTGCAGAGCATGCGAAGTGTGTGGAAGCAGGAGGAGGCGACTACATTGACTTGACACTTCATGGTCAGTTGGCCGATGCTACTGAGGTTGCGAGCATGGTCGGTTGGTGTGGGCATGGGTCAGAGTTCTGCAGACCACCAACTGTGGTCTCATGTGGAGGTGTCCTTTCCAAAGTTCAGTACTTCAGTTTTGTCAGAGTTGAGTTGGAGTCAGTTGTCTCTCATCCATTTGGCTGTGGTGGTTCATGGCATGGCAGAAGTTGTTTTTTGGTGTTGGATGGGTCCTCAATGAGCGAGAGGATCAGTTGAGTATTGTTAGACCTGGCACCTTGGCGTGAGTTTCCCTTCCACTTTTTTATGGTGTGCCTCGACTGTTTTGCTGGTGTTGTCCGCTCAGGGCACTGCGCCACGGCTAATCCGTGCCGCGGTGCAAGTGCTCCCTAAGTAAAGTGTACCTGTAATTGATGTTTCTGATTGGTTTATTGGATTCACTGTCAGTCCCCAGTAAAGTGCACCAGGGGTGCCAGGGCTTGTGAATGCCAATGCTGCTGGTGGGCTTGCAGCGCCGGTTGCGCCACCCACGGAAGCGGCCTTGTAAAATGTGTCTAGGGTCTGCCACCGCAGACCCTGTGCGCGGTCCGGGACCGTCGCGCTGACTGCGCAAGTGCCCCCACTTGCCAGTCCCTAAACCTTCCCTTACCTACATATTAGCCACCCCTCTGGTAGGCCCAAGGGCAGGGTGCATTGTAGGCATAAGGTAAGACATGCCCTGGTGTGTGTGGCATGTCTTAGTAGTGAATTACAGCCCTTGTCGTTTTTCACTATTGAAGGCTACCTGCTCTCCATAGGCCAGAATGGGCTGCCGGGATCACGCCAACGCTGTGACCCCAGTGGACTCAGAGAGCATGGTAGAGTGTCCAGTTTGGTATGCCTGAACTCAGGATGATAAAATACTTCTTGTAGTCAAGTTTATTTTAATATCCTGGGTTTGTAAATACTACTTTTAGAAAGTTAGTATTTACTGACCTGACCATCTCAGTCCGCCTCTGCTGTGTGTATGTGTTCTGCCTGGCAACAGTAAGGAGCAGGGTGGGGGGATCCCCAGAGACAGGTTGGCTGCCAGGTGGTGGGTAGAGAGATTACACCTGGATGGGTGGGAGGAGTACACCTTGACTCTTGAATAGACCTGTGCTCTGCCACCACAAAGCCGGCGCCACCCCCTGTGGGGCGGCTGATGTCTCTGCCCTGCTGCTGAAAGGAAAGAGCAGAGTCACCATAACAAAGTGCTCCAGAACTGGACTGAGCCAGGCCTAGGCCCCCTGGCGCTAAAGAACAAAAGAATTGGTGTATAAAAGTAGGAGCCTGGCTCCTAAGAAATCAGAATCCTGTTTACCACAAAGAACCTCTGCCCGACTAGAAGGAGAAGAAGACGCCGGAGGAGCTGGCCTGCTGCTTGCCTTGCTGAGAGAGGAGAGGAAGAGACTTACTGAAAAGACTTTGCTACTTTGTGCTTGAACATTCTCCAAGGGCTTGATCTGAGCTTGCCCCCTGAACTGAACCCCAGGAACAGTGGGTTCTTTGTGCTTCTTGCTCGTCCTCCAATTCGAGCCGTGTGTGCATCCCGCTGGAAAAGAGACTGCGCCCCTCATCGCCCCTCCTAGGGCCGTGACACCCAGAAGCTCGCCTGCCTCAATCCCGTGAGAGCCCCGCTCCGTCCCGAGCCGCTCTCTGTCCCCGGGCCAGGCCGCCTGCATCCCTGTCACCGCCTGCTACTGGAGCGCGCTGAACGTGCTATCACCCCTCCTGCCGGAAGCCGTCCGACGACTGTGATCTACGCCGGGTCACCCAGCTGCACTGACCGTGCCCTGTGGCCCCGCTTCGCTATCCTCGGACATCTCAGGCCGCGCCGCCCCCGCTGTGGAGACCCTCCTGCACCGCCGTGCTAGAGGGTCGCGGGCCGCGCCTGCCTACTTGCCCACACCTGCTGATTGAGGACCCAAGAACACTTCCCAAGCTGAGAGTCGCACCGACCTGTGCCGACTCTCCACATCACGAAAGAAGTTCCAGTATCGGGCTCGGGGCCCGCAACGCCTTATTTCCCCGTTCGCAGGAACCGATCTCTGTGAGTACTGGAACTACGAGTAAAGAGACTACGAACTATCCATTTGAAACTACGAACCAAGAACATTTGCCTGCAGTATAACCTGGTGGCCTAGCGAAAACGTTATTGGTCTTGTGATAAGTCTGTTGAGATATATATACCTTATTTTTACATAAAGAAACGTATTTTTATATATATCCAAGTCTGGTGTCCGTTTCTGGGGGGATTGATGTATTTACTGTGTGTACGATTGTAAGTGCTTAACCAACAACGCCTGAGGAATCGCCTTGGCTGCTCACGCCACGCACCTAGAGGGTGAGCAAGGGTCATTCGCGAGGGGTTATCCTGCGCCCTGACGTGGAGGAGAGGGTTCCTGCTTGACACAAGGGCAACCTTGCGCCAACCAGAGATCCCCGACTCTAACATTGGTGGCAGCGGTTGGGATTTCGGATTTGCACTTGTAATTTGCATACAGTGAGTTATTAATCACCAGATAGTGAGAGCAGACCAAGTAACGCAGCCACAGGTTTTCATTTTCTGAACTTTGTTGAGACGTCTGCCATTACTGCGACCATGCCTGGCTCACACTCCGCTGGGAGAGCACTCTCTGTGATTTCTGGAATCGATGAGGTGGATTGGGAGAGACTGGAAGGCTACACGATGGAGCAATTGAAAGGCTACAGTGTACAATTCAGAGTCCCCCATGCTGGATGCAAGAGGAAGCACCAGTACACCAAGGCGTTGAGAGCCTGGAAGGAGTCACGAGACCTACGGAATGCGGGGGACATCGTTCCACCCGACAACCTTGAGGAGCCCAGCAGAGTCCGGTCGCCAGAGGAGCTGGCAGACAGGGCAGCAGACAGGGCGCATGCAATGGAGATGGCAAAGTTGGCAGGACAAATGGAAATGGAAAAGCAGAAGTTGGCCCTGGAGGCACAACAACGCCAAATGGATCATGATATCAGATTGAAGGAGTTGGAGCTGAAGGCGAAAAGTTTGGACACCGCTCCTTCTGGTGGCAGCACTCCACCAGCGCAGGCAGAGTCCAAGGTGTACATCCCCAAAGATGTAGTAAAGGAGTATTTCAGAAAGGATGACATAGGGCAGTGGTTTAGGGCCTACGAGGTGGCCATGTCCTCACACCGGGTCCCTGAGAAAGACTGGGGAGCGGGGTTGTGGGGAAGGTTCCTTGCTGAAGGGCGGGACACACTGTTAGATTTGCCCTTAGAAGTCCAAACCTCATACCCCCATATGAAGGAAGCTTTAATGACCAGGTATGGGTTAACTCCGGAGCTATATCGACAGAGGTTCAGGGAGACCAAGAAGATCCCTGAGAGTACGTATGTGGAATATGTGACCTTTTTCTGCAGAGCGCTGGATGGTTGGGTGAAGGGTAGCAAAGTGAATGATTATCAAGGGCTGCTTGATTTAATTGCATGGGAGCACTTGTCCAGTCAATGTTTTCCTGAGCTACGCCAGCACCTGATTGATAGCAAGCTGTCCAACCCGAGGAAGCTTGCTGAGGAGGCGGACCGCTGGCTCAGCACCAGGGTCCACAAGGGTCAAGTGGGAGACTCCGCCAAAGGTGGGCAGGGTCCCCAGCAGAAGAGTGGGGGGGACAAGGGTAAACAGAAGGGGTTCCAAAAAGGCCCCCAAAGTAATTCCCAAGGGAACCAGCAGAAGGGTTCTCAGCCTCCCCCAACCCCGCAGCAGAACGGGGCCCCGACAGGTAGACCTGTTCCAAAGGGGCCCTTCAATTGTTATAAGTGTGGCGATCCGGGTCACATTGCCTCTGATCCTAAGTGTCGCCTGTTTGGTAAGACCGCACCCACTGGTGCTCCACCCCGGCAAGTAGCTAGTGTTAACTTTGGGGAGGAAGTAGCAGTCCAGGAGGGTGGGGGTCCCGGGCAGATGACCCTAGTCTCGCTAGGAGACAGCGAGATGGTCCCCGTAACCTACCTGCCCTCTAACACTAAGAAATATGGGCAGGTAGTGACCATCAATGGAAAGAAGGTTGAGGCTCTTAGAGATACAGGAGCCAGCGTGACCTCGGTGAGGCAACACCTGGTGTCTCAAGAGCAGATTGTACCCAATGCCTACTGTAGGGTTGTCAATGCTGACAACGTAGAGAGTCGTTGTCCAATGGCTCAAGTTCCCTTTGAGTGGGGGGAGGTCTCTGGTACTCTACAAGTCGCTGTGAGAACTGACATGCCTGTAGATTGTCTGCTAGGGAACGACCTGGAGAGTTCCCCTTGGGAAAAGGTGGAGAAGACCACGCATCTGAGGATGGTGGGTCTACCCGACTGGGCGTGCGTGACCACCCGGTCCATGGCAGCCAGTAGGGGTGTTGAGAGGGTCCTGGAGCCTGAGGGAGAGGTCCAGGAACCGGCCTTAGGGAGAAGGCGCAGGAGGCGCGGAAAACCGGCCCCCGAAGTTCCCACGGCCCAGGAGGAAGTAGACCCTGAGGGGGATGCTCTGGAGCCTACCGGGGAACAGATTGCCGAACTGGGAGACTTGCCTGAGCTGACCCATTGGCAGCAAGAAGGAGGTCCCTCCAGGGAGGAATTCTGCAGGGAGCAGAAAGAATGCCCTTCTCTCGTGGGTATGCGGCAACAGGCTGCAGACCAGGCCAATGGTGTTCAGGCCAAAACACACTACGTGTACTGGGAGAGTGACCTCCTGTATTCCGAGCCTAAGGCTGCTGAACCTGGGTCAGCCCGTGTGCTGGTGGTACCCCAGAAGTTCAGAACCTTCCTACTGGGGCTGGCTCATGATGTGCCGTTAGCAGGACATTTGGGGATGGACAAGACCTATGACAGGCTTGTCACCCACTTTTACTGGCCCCAAATGCATAAGAATTCCGATTCCTACTGCAGAACCTGTCAGACTTGCCAGGCAAGTGGTAAGAGCGGAGGGAAGCACAAGGCTCCCCTGCAACCTTTCCCTGTGGTCGGTACGCCATTCCAACGAGTGGGTATTGATATTGTGGGGCCTCTGGATCCCAAGACAGCCCTGGGCAACAGGTTTATCCTGGTCTTGGTGGACCATGCCACCCGGTACCCTGAAGCCATCCCTCTGAGGACAGTGACGGCCCCCGTGGTGGGACGGGCACTGATGGGAATTTTCTCCCGAGTGGGATTCCCTCTAGAGGTGGTGAGCGACAGGGGGACCAATTTCATATCCACATATATGAAATCCCTGTGGAAGGAGTGTGGGGTAACTTACAAGTTCACCACTCCTTACCACCCCCAAGGAAATGGGTTGGTTGAGAGATTCAACCGAACCCTCAAAGGCATGATCATGGGCCTGGACGGTCCAATGAGGCGTAAGTGGGACGTCCTCTTGCCATGCCTGCTCTTCGCTTACCGAGAGGTGCCACAGAAGTCTCTAGGATTCAGCCCCTTCGAGCTTCTGTATGGTCACCCGGTAAGAGGACCTCTGAGTTTGGTAAAGGAAGGCTGGGAGCAATCTCCCAGGAAACCTCCCCAGAATGTATATAGTTACATGCTGGCCTTCCGAAACCAGACTCGGCGTTTCAGGCAACTTGCTGAGGCAAATCTGGAAGCCAGCCAGGAGGAGATGAAGCGGTGGTACGACCGGAATGCCACTCTGGTAGAGCTTCAACCTGGACAAAAGGTGTGGGTCTTGGCCCCAGTGGAGCCGTGTGCACTTCAGGATAAGTGGACAGGTCCATTTGAGGTTGTGGAGCGCAAAAGTCCTATCACCTACTTGGTGGACATGCAGACTCCCAGGAACCCTTTGAGGGTCCTACATGTTAACCGCCTTAAGCCCCACTTAGAGAGGACCGAAGTGGGCATGCTGCTGGCCACTGATGATGGAATGGAAGAGGAGACCGAGCCTCTTCCTGACCTCTTAGTGGCCTCTGAGAAAGATGGGTCAGTGGATGGAGTTAACCTCTCACCCACCCTGACGCCCGAACAACAGGAAGACTGCCGCCACTTGCTGGGACAGTTTTCCGACCGATTCTCCCTGGTTCCTGGTGTCACAGATTGGTGCGTCCATGATGTGGACACAGGAGACAGCTTACCTGTGAAGCACAAGGCTTACAGGGTAACTGACAGGGTCAGAGCTTGCATTAAGGAGGAGGTCTCCAAAATGCTTGCGCTAGGGGTGATTGAGTCCTCCAGCAGTCCTTGGTCCAGCCCCGTGGTCTTGGTCCCCAAAGCTGCTGCGCCGGGAGCCACACCTGAACTCCGGTTCTGTGTGGACTACAGAGGACTCAATTCAGTCACGAAGACTGACGCGCACCCCATCCCCAGAGCTGATGAGCTCATTGATCGGCTGGGGGCTGCCCGGTTCCTCAGTACGTTTGATTTAACGTCTGGGTACTGGCAGATCGCCTTGACCGATGGGGCCAAAGAGAGGTCAGCATTCTCTACACCAGATGGGCACTTCCAGTTCCGAGTCATGCCATTTGGGATGAAGAATGCCCCTGCCACCTTTCAGAGGTTGGTCAACCAGGTACTGGTTGGGCTGGATGCGTTCAGTGCCGCCTACCTGGATGACATCGCAGTGTTCAGTGCCACCTGGCCTGAACACCTGCGCCACCTCTGGGAAGTGTTGATGGCGCTGCGCCGAGCAGGCCTCACGATCAAGGCAAGCAAGTGCCAGATCGGGCAGGGTTCCGTGGTATACTTGGGACACCAAGTGGGGAGTGGCAAGGTGGCACCCTTGCAACCCAAAATTGAGACCATCCTGGCTTGGGAACCCCCCAAGACGCAGACCGCAGTGAGGGCCTTCCTGGGGCTCACTGGGTACTACAGGAGGTTTGTCAAGGGCTATGGAACGATCGTTGCCCCCTTGACAGAGCTGACTTCGAAGAAGCAGCCCAGGAACGTGATTTGGACTGACACCTGTAAGAAAGCTTTCGACACCCTGAAGACTGCCATGTGCACGGCGCCCGTGCTCTTGGCCCCTGACTTCTCCAAGGAATTCCTAGTCCAGACAGACGCTTCAGAGCATGGTGTGGGGGCTGTTCTTTCACAAATGACTGAGGAGGGCTGGGACCAACCCGTAGCCTTCATCAGTAGGAGGTTACTTCCACGGGAAAGTAGGTGGAGTGCAATCGAGCGAGAAGCATTTGCTGTGGTCTGGGCGCTGAAGAAGCTAAGACCCTACTTGTTTGGGTCTCACTTCCGGGTTCAGACGGACCACAGGCCCCTCAGATGGTTGATGCAAATGAGGGGTGAAAACCCGAAGCTGTTGAGGTGGTCCATCTCCCTACAGGGTATGGACTTTACGGTGGAACACCGTCCTGGTACAGATCACGCCAACGCCGACGGTCTGTCCAGGTATTTCCGCCTTAGTGACGAGGAACCCCCTGGGCAAGGGTAGTTCTCCCCACATTTCAGCTGGAGGGGACACGTGTTAGACCTGGCACCTTGGCGTGAGTTTCCCTTCCACTTTTTTATGGTGTGCCTCGACTGTTTTGCTGGTGTTGTCCGCTCAGGGCACTGCGCCACGGCTAATCCGTGCCGCGGTGCAAGTGCTCCCTAAGTAAAGTGTACCTGTAATTGATGTTTCTGATTGGTTTATTGGATTCACTGTCAGTCCCCAGTAAAGTGCACCAGGGGTGCCAGGGCTTGTGAATGCCAATGCTGCTGGTGGGCTTGCAGCGCCGGTTGCGCCACCCACGGAAGCGGCCTTGTAAAATGTGTCTAGGGTCTGCCACCGCAGACCCTGTGCGCGGTCCGGGACCGTCGCGCTGACTGCGCAAGTGCCCCCACTTGCCAGTCCCTAAACCTTCCCTTACCTACATATTAGCCACCCCTCTGGTAGGCCCAAGGGCAGGGTGCATTGTAGGCATAAGGTAAGACATGCCCTGGTGTGTGTGGCATGTCTTAGTAGTGAATTACAGCCCTTGTCGTTTTTCACTATTGAAGGCTACCTGCTCTCCATAGGCCAGAATGGGCTGCCGGGATCACGCCAACGCTGTGACCCCAGTGGACTCAGAGAGCATGGTAGAGTGTCCAGTTTGGTATGCCTGAACTCAGGATGATAAAATACTTCTTGTAGTCAAGTTTATTTTAATATCCTGGGTTTGTAAATACTACTTTTAGAAAGTTAGTATTTACTGACCTGACCATCTCAGTCCGCCTCTGCTGTGTGTATGTGTTCTGCCTGGCAACAGTAAGGAGCAGGGTGGGGGGATCCCCAGAGACAGGTTGGCTGCCAGGTGGTGGGTAGAGAGATTACACCTGGATGGGTGGGAGGAGTACACCTTGACTCTTGAATAGACCTGTGCTCTGCCACCACAAAGCCGGCGCCACCCCCTGTGGGGCGGCTGATGTCTCTGCCCTGCTGCTGAAAGGAAAGAGCAGAGTCACCATAACAAAGTGCTCCAGAACTGGACTGAGCCAGGCCTAGGCCCCCTGGCGCTAAAGAACAAAAGAATTGGTGTATAAAAGTAGGAGCCTGGCTCCTAAGAAATCAGAATCCTGTTTACCACAAAGAACCTCTGCCCGACTAGAAGGAGAAGAAGACGCCGGAGGAGCTGGCCTGCTGCTTGCCTTGCTGAGAGAGGAGAGGAAGAGACTTACTGAAAAGACTTTGCTACTTTGTGCTTGAACATTCTCCAAGGGCTTGATCTGAGCTTGCCCCCTGAACTGAACCCCAGGAACAGTGGGTTCTTTGTGCTTCTTGCTCGTCCTCCAATTCGAGCCGTGTGTGCATCCCGCTGGAAAAGAGACTGCGCCCCTCATCGCCCCTCCTAGGGCCGTGACACCCAGAAGCTCGCCTGCCTCAATCCCGTGAGAGCCCCGCTCCGTCCCGAGCCGCTCTCTGTCCCCGGGCCAGGCCGCCTGCATCCCTGTCACCGCCTGCTACTGGAGCGCGCTGAACGTGCTATCACCCCTCCTGCCGGAAGCCGTCCGACGACTGTGATCTACGCCGGGTCACCCAGCTGCACTGACCGTGCCCTGTGGCCCCGCTTCGCTATCCTCGGACATCTCAGGCCGCGCCGCCCCCGCTGTGGAGACCCTCCTGCACCGCCGTGCTAGAGGGTCGCGGGCCGCGCCTGCCTACTTGCCCACACCTGCTGATTGAGGACCCAAGAACACTTCCCAAGCTGAGAGTCGCACCGACCTGTGCCGACTCTCCACATCACGAAAGAAGTTCCAGTATCGGGCTCGGGGCCCGCAACGCCTTATTTCCCCGTTCGCAGGAACCGATCTCTGTGAGTACTGGAACTACGAGTAAAGAGACTACGAACTATCCATTTGAAACTACGAACCAAGAACATTTGCCTGCAGTATAACCTGGTGGCCTAGCGAAAACGTTATTGGTCTTGTGATAAGTCTGTTGAGATATATATACCTTATTTTTACATAAAGAAACGTATTTTTATATATATCCAAGTCTGGTGTCCGTTTCTGGGGGGATTGATGTATTTACTGTGTGTACGATTGTAAGTGCTTAACCAACAACGCCTGAGGAATCGCCTTGGCTGCTCACGCCACGCACCTAGAGGGTGAGCAAGGGTCATTCGCGAGGGGTTATCCTGCGCCCTGACGTGGAGGAGAGGGTTCCTGCTTGACACAAGGGCAACCTTGCGCCAACCAGAGATCCCCGACTCTAACAAGTATCATCAGCGTGGGAGATTATTTTGAGTCCATCGGATCTGACTACATCTGCGAAGAGGGTCATGTAGATGTTGAGCAGGTTGGGGCTGAGGGATGATCCTTGTTGTATGCTGCATATAATGTCGGTGGGTGAGGAGGTGAAGAGAGGCAGTTGGATGCTCTGTTTGTATCTTGTAAGGAAGGAGGTGATCCAGCTGAGGACGTCTTGCTGTTGCCTAAGTTGTAGAATCTGCTTTTAATGGTGTTGTGGGAAACTGTGTCAAACGCCGCAGAGAGGTCGAGGAGGATGAAGACCACAGTCTTTCCACGGTTGAAGAGTGTTCTGATGTCATCTGTGGTGGATATCAGTGTGGTCTCAGTGCAGTGGTTGGTATGGAATCCTGATTGAGAGGCATCCAGTAGGTGATTTTGATCCTGTAAATCGGTGAGCTGCTGGTTGATGACTTTCTTGAGTAGTTTGGCCGGGTAGAGGAACAGGGAGATTGGCCTGTAATTTTTTTAGATCTTTGGGGTGGACAGAGGCTTTCTTCAGGAGGGATCTGACCTCTGCGTGTTTCATCTGTCTGAGAAGGTTGCTATGTAGATGGAGGTGTTGAGGATGCTGGTGAGTTGCATGCTGATTGGGTTCATTGCAAGGTTGTAGAGATGGTGGGTCAAGAGTCAGTGAATGCCCCCGAGGGGATGCAAGACATGATGGTTGAGGTGGTCAGGGCGGTGAGCAGTGACTAGTTGGTTATGGTTTGGCTGGTGTTTGTAGACTGGCTGAGATCGTCGTGGTTGAAAGTGGCAATTTAGCTGTTGAAATGGTTGTAGATGTTGGTAGTCTTTCTGTGAAAGTAGTCTGAGAGGGTGTCACGGAGTTCTTGGGAGGGGTGAATGGTGTTCTCTAAGGCTGTTGGGTTGGAGAATTCTTTGACTATTTTGAAGAAATCTTTTAAACGTTGTACATGTACTTTTAACTTATACATGTTCTGGTAGTTAAAAACTACAAATCTCCTTTTTCACTGCTGTGGGACCTACCTTTTCCATGGGAGGACCTTGGGTTACCTTAATACATTTCAAAAGTGATAACTTTCAATTGGGAGTGGATAAAACATTTGAGTTTGTCTCTAAATAATTGTTATTTAAAACCCCATTCAATTGTGAAGTTGGAATTTAAGTCTCAATTCTGAAAATGCCAATTTAAGAAAGTTGGAATTTACTTATCCTAATGAGTTGGTGCCCACAGCCTGTCTCCTCTGACACATGAGTTGGTATACCTGGTAGTTGGTCTTTTTATAATTACAACTAAAAGGAGATCAGTTAACATTTGAAGAGGTCAGATGCTGCCTTTCACCCCGTTTTCAACATTTTTTTCCATCCAACTGATGCTGGATTATGTGGCAAATGTGGCAAACTTGAAGTTAGGCAGAAAAGGCAATAGGTGGGGAACCATACTTTCCAGTGGACTGCTCATAATGTAGAATGCAGAGGTGTGCTGAGGGCTTAGACTCTCGGCTGCTTTTATCACATTTTGATGTACAGGAAGGATTTACAAAGACTCTCCCTCAGCACACTCACAAAGGGTTTCACACAAGTCTATTGCGCCCTCAGCAAGCTGGGCCAGAAAAGGAAGGCAGGATATTCCAAGCACCTCCGGGGTTGATACCTCTAGAAACTTCTCCTACTTCAAAGCTGGCACAAAGTATATATATTGGACCCACAGACCCAACTCTGCAGTGAACTCCTGGACCTGTGGATACTACAGAAGAAGGAAACCCTTCTGTAGTGTTGCTTGAGGCCTACCCTGCTGCTGAGAAGGAAGACTGGGCCTGCACCCTCATCCCCGGCTGAAGTGTCTCCACAGGTCAGCTGACTGTCTTCCTGTTCTGAGTTACAGGGACATAACCAGCTCCAGAGCCCTCTCTGCATTTGCCCACCTGACCTGCTGCCTGGACCTGCAACTGGAACTGTCTGAGCACTTCTGGCATCTGCTGGAGAGAACTCCTGATCACCAAGAGAAGCCCCTGAGGTTAGGGCCCCCTGGTGTAGTATCCGTTGAACTCTCTTTCAAAGAAAAGGAGAAATCCTGAATTTTTGGGCTCTTCATGACATCAAACGGGCTTGTCCTCACCAAAATTTCACAGCCACATCGAACACAAACCTCAGGTTAACCCAACTATTCGGACTTCAGTGACCGCCAGCAACAACTGACAACACAAGATGTGCACTTCTTGTTACAGCATCGACAGCCTGTGGTGACTGTCAACGTGAATCTTCAGCAACAACTGCCTGCAACATCTGACAGGATCTTTGCGCTACAGCAATGACCATCCACGACGCTGTCCTTGCCCCTCGTGGCCTCCTCCATCGTGGTGTAGTGTGGCATAGATTGGAATCATGTAGAGTGGCATAGAGTGACATAGAATGGCGTGGCGTGGCGTGGCGTAGAGTAGAATGGAGTGGAGTGGAGAGCTGTAGAGTGAAGTGGCCTACAGTACAGTCGAGTACAGTGATGTAGAGTTGCATATATTAGAGTGGCATAGAGTGGATTGGCTTTGAGTAGAGTGGCGTGGAGTGGCTTAGATCGGTGTGGAGTGGCGTAGAGTGGAGTAATATAGGGTAGAGAGGCATAGAGTAGTACAGTTGAGTACAATAGAGAACACAGATAAAGTGAAAACAATAAATAAAAAGCCGTATGCCTTTCTGAAAAGTAGAAAAGCACATTGCATGTCCAGGAATAATACTGAAACACTTTTAAAATAAATAATATAGTGTGCTGCAAAACGTTGAGGAAGAACAAAGATAAGGTAGAACTCATGTACTTGTTTCATACTCCAGGGATGAATGAACACAAGAAGCAAAGGAAGCCCACAGGAGCTAAGCAATCAAAAGATTGCAAATGAAAGTGTATGTTGTGGTGGGTTGTAGCCATTTGAATTGTAAACAATACGTATTGCAATGCGAGCGCTGTGTAGGCGAGACCTAAAAATTAACTATGCAACAGTCTTGCTTGTTTGAACTGAAAGGCTGCATAATGTAATTTTTTTTAAAACACAACAAAATGTTTTTTTTTCCTAACACACAACAAAATATAAATATCTATAAATTACCAGTAAAAATATTTCAAAATATATCTGCGGTTATGCAAGCACAAACGGAGTCCTCTTTTATAATCCTGAAGTGTGATGGATACAAAGAATTTAATAGGAATAAAACAGAACAAGGCACTTTACTTTCCCACTTTGCAAATGGCAAACTTTTGCTGAATTCAGATTTTTCACACATTATCATCTGTCTGCTCTTTAGTTTTATCAGTGATAATGTATGCATTAGAGGCCATTTCAATTTAGAATGTGCGGTCTGTAAATGAGAGTGCGCCACCTGACCATGCTTTATCAATATATGGGTGAAAGTTTACTCCAAAACACACCACCAGTTACATTCTAAAGCCGAGATTTAATAAGCAAGTCATGCAATGCAGTGCAGCAATCAAAGTTGTTGCGTGCCCTGAGAGGGTGACAGAGAGCTGAGAACCACACATCTACTAAGGTATTGCACTATCCTGCTTCCCCCTAGCAATGATGCACACTCAGGCTGCTTAGTGCCTCACACACCTCTTGGCAGCATGGCACAAAGCTTTCTGCATTCTTTACCAGTACAAAATACTTTGCTTAAACTAACTTTAGAACGTTTCCCACATCAGTAATGTGCTGTCCAGTGTAGCACACATGAAAAGTTCGAAACGTTAGGAGAAATAAAATAATTCCTCCTTTTTACGACTGAGTCAGTGATGTTATTTTTGGTGTAAAACCGTGTCTACTATTTCAGTAGATAGGTTATTGCAACAAAAACCGTGGGTGGTTGCATGGAAAAGCCCATGTGCCACCTATGGAAGGCTTCGTTGATGCAGAGTTGATGTTAAGGACATTGGACCTTGAAATGAAATGCAATATGTTTGGGATTCTTCTCGAGGAGCCTCCAGAATTAATTGAGCTGAGATGACATACTTATGGCATATAGTGCACTGCACAAGTGCTAATGATAATAACAATACCAAACGACTAGAATTATTTTTCTACCCTTTATGAGTGACATGCAAGAACTCAAGATTGTTTTCTGCTGCAGAATAAAAAAAAGTGCATCATCCTATCCATCAACTTGGGCTGTTTACACTAATTAGGACAAAAAAAGGAAGCTACTCAAAAGCATGCATAAAGCAGTCGACAACTAAAAGGTGATCAGATAACGTTTGAAGAGGTCCGATGCTGCCCGTTTACAACATTTGTTTCCATGCAACTGATGCTGCATTATGTGGCAAATGTGGCAAACTTGAAGTTAGGCAGAAAAGGCAATAGGTGGAGAACCATACTTTCCAGTGGACTGCTCAAGATGTAGAATGCCGAGGTGTGCTGATGGCTTAGACTCTCAGCTGCTTTTATCACATTTTGGTGAACAGGAAGGATGCGTGAGCTCTTGTTGGAATATATTCAAAGACTGCTCTAATTCTGCGTCACCTGGTGCAGTCGCTGACAGTAGCCACTCGGCAGACATTGCTTTTTCAGAACCGACAGCAGCTTAATCAACAAAAATTCCTCCGTTTCTTCATGTTGATTGACAGGTCCTGGGGCCCTCACTAACTCACAAATGAAAGTTCGCACGAACTCCGCAGGGGAAGGAACAGATAACTCACGAAAATGAAAAGAGGCTCTTTTAAATCAATATTGATCCGCGAGAAACACGAGGTCATGGTGACAGGTTCCGGTGCACCTCCAACGTCTGCTGCCGCTGAACCGAAGTAGAGGGCGGCACACTTCAGAGGCATTTCAAAGCCACCCAGAGCGGCTCCGGCTGCCCTGCTTGCGCAGGGAGGCAATTTATGGAAGCCTTCGAGCACTGTCTGCGCCGCCTCCTCATGGAATTTCGATCTGCATGGACCGTTCCACTACCATCCGCCTCCCCGCCTTTGTTCTCCCTTCCTCAAACATCTGCAACATTTCTATATACAATACCTCACTCTCTTTTTCTCCATTCATTCCTTTACATTCATTTCTCCATTACCCCCTTCGTTCCTCTCTCCCCCTTCCAAGAGCTTCTCCATTACGGCCTTCCTTCCCTTTAGCATCTTCTTCCAACTCACTCTCTCGCGTTTTTCTGTCCACCTTCATTCTGCTCCTCCTTTCTCTTCTACACTACCCATAATTTCTCCCTTCATTATTTCAGTTCGTTTTTAATGTTGTTCATAATACCATCGTCTGCCCTTCCTTTGATCCATGCTCTTCAGATTAATCAACGATTTGTAGACTGCTGCTTATCACCCATGAGCGTACCTAGGCGCTGGGGGGGTGGGGTGGGGGGAGTTTGTGCTGCTGGGAGTTGTCAGTCGAATATCCAGGTTTTCAGGACATCTCGGAACTACTGTAGGGTGGGTGCAGTCCGGAGGTGAAGTGGGAGGCCATTCCAGGCCTTGGCAGCCAGGTGTGAGAAGGTGTGGCCTCTGCTTTTAAGGAAGCAGGGTGTGTGGCAAAGCATAGTTGTCTGCCAGGTGGGTGGACATTCAGTCTGTGGTTGAGGCAGGCTGGTCCTTTGTTGTGCAGGGAATTGTAGGTGCAGGTCAGTAGTTTGAACAAGCAGCTTTTTTGGACAGGGAGCCAGTAGAGTGCTCTTAGGTGGGGGGTGATGTGGGCTCTTCTCAGAAGGTCAAGGATGAGCCTGGCTGTAGCGTTTTGGATGGTTTGCAGTCTGCTCAGTAGTTGTGAGGTGATGCCCACATAGAGGGAGTTTCAGTTATCCAGGTGGCTGGTGATGAGAGCTTGGGTGAAAGTGCATCTGGTGTTGATGGGGACCCATTTTAATAATTTTCCAGAGCGTGCAGAGGGTGAGGAAGCAGGCTGATGAGACAACGTTTATCTACTTCTTCATGGTGAGTTTGTTGTCGAGAATGATGCTGAAATGAAAAGAAAATGAAATGAAAATTTTTTTTAATAAAGCGCACTGCGGCCAAGCGGCTTCCTGGCACTGAAGACCTGATCAGAGCTCACAGAGAACACCCCGGGAGACTAGGAAGGGAATGCCTGGGAGAAAAGAAAGGTTTTGAGGGCCTTACGGAAGTGAGTGTAAATGGGAATAGAGCGAATGGAAAGTGGAAGACTGTTCCAGAGCGGAGGGGCCAGGACTGAAAACCGGGTACCCCCCCATTCTGGATTTACGGAAGCGGGGGATGTGCAAAAGAGACAGGGAAGAAGAGCGAAGAGTGCGGCTGGGGGCGTGAGAAGAGATAAGAGAAGTGATGAAAAGGGGAGCAGAGCGGGAATGAGCCAGAAAGGCTAAACAAGCCAGTTTAAAAAAAGATCTAAAACGAACAGGAAGCCAGTGAAGGGACTTAAGTGCAGGTGGGATATGAGAGGATTTAGGGAGGGAGAGGATGAGGCGGGCCGCTTGGTTTTGAATGGCCTGAAGTCGGCGGGATTCGAAGGCGGGTATGCCCACATACAGGCCATTCCCATAGTTGAGGCGAGAGGTGACAAGGGCCATGACTATGGTTTTAAGTGCGTAGGTGGGAAAAAAACGCGAAATCTTCCGGATAAGACGAAGGGACAAGAAGCAGGAAGACACAACGGAACTAATCTGACTGTGCATAGATAAGTCATGGCTGACTTTGATGCCAAGGGTGCGTACAGAGGGGACGGGCAAAGGGGGGGGACCAAAAGAAAGGGGCCAATGTGCAGGAGACCAAGGGTTGGAAGGGCCACCAGTGAGGACAAGTTCCGTCTTGTCCGGGTTAAGCTTCAAGTGGTTGGCACTCATCCACTCAGAAATAAAAACTAAAGTGGAACAAAACTTAGGGAGAGAATCAGGGGAAGAAGACAGGTCAAAGACGAGCTGAAGGTCATCTGCGTAGTTGTACACAGAGACCCCCAGCTCAAGAAGGGAAGTGATAAGGGGATGGGGGGAAAGGGAAGAACCTTGGGGGACACCACAAGTGACCGGGCGGGAAGGGGCAGAAAAGCCAGAAAGATGAACCGCCTGGGACCTCTCCCGAAGAAAGGACGCGAGACAGGAAAAGGCCACGCCCCGAATACCAGCTGAGCTGACACGGTCGAGAAGGATGGAGTGGTCGACCGTGTCAAACGCAGCGGACAAATCGAGAAGGACCAGGGCTTGGGGGAGGTTAGAGTCGGCTTTCCCCTTGAGTTCATCCAAGACCGCGAGGACCACCGCCTCCGTGGAGTGGCCCGGGCAGAAGCCCGCCTGATGGGATGCCAAAAGGCCATTCTCCTCGACATAAGTGGAGAGGCAGGAGGTGACATGGGCTTCGAGGATCTTGCCAAGATAGGGAAGAAGAGAAATGGGTCGAAAGTTAGAAAGGAGAGAGGGATCCAGACCATTTTTTTTTAAGATAGGAAAGACTATAGCAGATTTAAAAGAGGAGGGGACAGAACCAAGAGCCAGAGAGGAATTGAGAAGGGCAAGAGGAGAGGCAGGACAGTTAGTGAAAAGAGCTTTAAGAATACGAGCCGGCACACAGTCCGCGGGAGAGCCAGACTTGACTTTGACCAGGAGTTTAAAAAATAATTCAAGGGAAATGGGAGGGAAAAGAGCGAACGAAGGAAGGGGAGGAGGAAGGAAGCAAGTGGAACTAGGTTGAAGCACAATAGGGATATTGGCTTTAATCTTCAAAATCTTGTCGATAAAGAAATCATTAAGTGAGGAACAGAGGGACTGTGAAGGGACAAGACTGGGGGTAGAGCGATCAGAGGTGGCAAGATTGTGAACCAAGGAAAAAATTTCACGAGATTTATTAGTGGCGAGAGCCACTCTCTCGGTGAAATATGAGGTTTTAGCCACTAGGATCGCTTTTTTATATTCGGTGAGGAGTAGTTTGTATTTGACGCGCAAGGAGGAACAGTAGTTCCGTCTCCAGTGGCGTTCCGACCGCCTAAGATCGAGTTTAAGCGCTTTTAGCTCTGGAGAGAACCATTTGTGCGTGTCGTAGGGGCGGACCGCTTTGATCTTTCTTAGCGGGGCAACTAGGTCACATGAGGAAGAAAGCCAAGTACTGACGGCGTCGGCCTGGGATTCGAGAGGAAGGTCATTAAGGTCCGGGGCAGAGGAGGCCAAGGTGAGCGAGAGGGAATCGAGGTCGGTCTGATTCCAATTACGGGCTAGAAGGTTTTTCGGAAGGGGGGGCTTGTCAACCGCGCCCAAGTAAATAGAAAAAGAAATAATAAAGTGATCCGACCAGACACAAGGGGATATAGAAGGAGGTGAGATGACAGGACGTGTAGACCAGATTTGGTCCAGGATGTGACCCTGTGCGTGGGTAGGGACTGTAACATGAGATGTAAGGTTCAAGCACTGAAGAGTGGCAGAAAAGTCTTTAGAGGGAAAATCTTCCCTAGGATCGCCCGGCCAAAAGTTAAAGTCGCCGAGCAAAAGGACGGAAGAGTTATTAACCACCAAAGTGGCCAAAAGCTACAAAAGAAGGCATAGATTGAGGGGGATGGTACACAAGGACAACAGTGAGGGGGGCAGAAAAGATTAAGTGAGCGGGCCACCAAGTAGTCCACGTTAGGTATGGGGGGGTGAGTAAGAAGTTGGAATTTGAGAGTCGACCGGATGATCATCGCCACACCACCCCCAGCCTTGCCGACCGGACGGTCAGCTCGGAGGGCATAGTAGGTAACGGGGAGAATGGCAGAAGATCAGGAAGGGAATCGGTGGAAAAAACCAGGTTTCAGTCAAGAACAGAAAGTCAGGAGAGTCCGTGGTCAAAAGTTTGAAGACTGCAGAACGAGTGTTAAGTAAGTGAGCAGAGGCTAGAGTAGGAACAGGAGAGGGGCGGGGGACAGGAGGGGGATCAGAAGAAAAGGGAATGGGGCAGTGAGTGACAGGTACCGGGTAAGAGGAAGGAGAGGCAAGAATGCCGAATGAATCAAGGTGATGCAATAGAGAGAGAGGAGGAAGGAAAGTAGCAGAAAGGGCAGTGAGTTGGGCTGACGTGTAAACGAAAAAAGGAGCAGGGTGTGTGGCCCCTGGTCCCGGCTCGTCGCGGACGGGCGCAGACGGGCTTAACTTAGGCGCAACTTCGGCGCGCCTTCGTCACGCCCGCTGCGCTGCCGGGAATGAGTAACCATGATGTAGGGACACATGGGGGAGGAGGATCAGTGGGGCGTGGCAGGGGGTGGAGGAGCCAAAGAACTGCAGCGCGGCGCCCGGACCCGCCCAAGATGGTGGACCCGCCCGTCCCACTCCGAGAGCCAGGCGAGGAGGGGGCGGTCAGCGGAGGCGGTCTGGGTCGCGTGCAGGAGAGGGGGCAGCCAGGGTGGATCCAAGAGCGCTATGTCCAGAGCGCTGAAAGTGCAATGCAGGTATGGCAATTTTAAAAGTCAACGAGCAAAGAAAGTCTCTAAAATGAACGTTGCTCCCGGAGACGCCTCGGGAGATCTGAAGGTGGATACAGGGATGCTGTGGTTTCTGGGTGGTCTGTGGGAGTGGGCGAGGGGCCCAGTTCTGCTGGCCACCAGGAGTTGTCCCATGGGGAGGTGTGGCTCCTGAAGATGAATACCTCTGTTTTGCCAGTGTTGAGTTTGAGGCGTTTGTTTTGCATCCTGCCGGCTACTGATTGATAGCTGGTGCTTCTTTTTATCTAATTTTTTACACCATTTCTCTTCCTCCATCTTCCCTTTTAGATATGGCTAAGGATATAAGAATTCAATCTACCCTTTCAATATATTTCCTATCATCCCGACTCCTCGTGTGAGTCCTTTATGTCTCTCTGCTGCTTTTATCACTCATTGGTTCTCCCTTTATCGCTATCTCTGCTTCCTGGTTACTCTTGCATCATTTAATCTTTCACATTTGAAGATCCCTCTGTTCTCATACAGTTTGTTCACTCTCATCCTCTCTATTCTTATTTCCACCTATCTGCATTTCATTCATAACTATATTATCCAGATTTCTTAGTTGTTAATGGGGAAATTAATATTTTAATTCCAACTTTTTTTCTTAAGCAATGAACACAATTAGTGAATGACAAGTGGGACAAGCAGGTTTACAAAAGGAGAGTGCAGGGTTTGACTGGCCTATGGGGAAAACATGTTGTGCCCGAAGTGCAGGTTGGAAAGGTCTTTGTGTGGGCCTGGTTTTTGGCTGTTTATGGGCCTTCTTTATGTAACTGGGGGCTGTTTTTAGGTCTCGCCTGTGTGAGCATGTGCTAGCGCATGCGCTCTTGCTTGCAAGAATCGTCTCCTTTATAATGTGTTTTGAACCTGCTCACTGTTTACCATTTGTTTGCAGCGTTGTCACTTTTCTTTGCCAACTTGTAATTGGGCATCGATTGCCATGTGTCACTTCCTTTTCTTTTGGTGGTGCATGGACCAAGCACAGATTAATTAACTTTAATTAGAGTCCTTAAGCTGGCCATCTGATGCTCATGCTGTGATTCAGGTACTATTTCTTTTTGAGAAAAAAAAACGCTATGATGCGGTCAATGCTGGTCGTGTATAGCGCTTTTGTTTTATATCTTCCTTCACCCATGCAACCTGTTTTTCCTCCCCACCCACCCCATTCTGTTTCTTCTCCCCTTCCTGTCCCTGTTTCCTCTCCCCCTACGATCCTTCCAGCTTTTTTTCTCTCCCTCCCACAGACAGAAGTAAAACAAAACTCTATGAAGCAGCCAGTGCTGGCCACTTCATAGTGCTCTTTTTTAACTGTCCCAATGCCCACTCCCATTAAACATCCACCCGTTCCCCACCCTCAACCGATAGCCAAAGCCATTAGCTCGACCATAGGGGAGATCTGTTGCCTTTGACAATACTTGTTTGCTGTTGGTTTCCCACAAACATTCCCAACAGGAAGCACAAATGCATGCAGTCTAACATACCTTGTGAAACATCTATATAGGTGTATTTAGAAGTTCAGCAAGCATTGTTAAATTAATTAGGTTTCACCTATGTGATAAATAATGTATTTTTTGTTGTAGCTTGGTGAGCAGTTGTGCAATATAAGTACTGAAACTCCGTTAAAGCGTTATGACCTGACACTTACTTTGGTGTGGGGCTCCTTGTTTAAAATTAACTGTTGGGTTAAAAGCATAAGAACTTCCTTGTGCATCCAGAAGTTTTCAGCAAACAATAAAAAGGTCAAGATAATTCTGGTGATTAATGTTCCTACTGGTGAATGATCAGAATTTTGTCTAGTAGCAGATTTGACTCTTCCTACAGTAGCACAGAGGGTTAACGAGCCTGCTGCAAAGAACATGTAACATGCAGGTCACAGACCTGAGTGTGAGTGAAATATGAGTAGCGCTGTAAAAACATGAAATGTAAGCCAGAGAGGTGCTATGGCGAGATGAGGTGCCCTGTTGGAGAGTGGTAGTGAGAGAATTCATGGAGAGGGGCTGGGGCCTAGGGAACCAGGCTCGGGTCCTAGCACCAGTTCAACATCTTGAAATCCTGGGCACATCAATTCATCTCCCTGTACCTAACAAAAACGAATGTGTGCTTGTTCAATATAACTGGTGCTCATGGAAAGCACTCTAATACCTTTGGTTCGAGTTTGCACTGTAATAAAACTGCAAAAAAAGATAATGTCTTGATTAGACCCAAACATGATTGTTGATTCTGTCACTGAGTACACATGAAAGTCACAAATTTGATTTTTTAAATTATTGTTTATGTACAGGAAGGGACACCTTCCTGTCCATAAACAATCCATGGCATTTTGCTTTTTCCATGTGTGCTGCACACATGGAAAAAACCAAAACGAGGAGAAATAATGCATTTCCCCTCGTTTTGCCAACTTAAGACCAGGGTTTTCCTGGTGTTAGTTTTGGCGCTGCCTCCTATGTACGCCACCCTTGTACATAGGGGGCAGCGTCAAATACAATTGGTTTTGCGGTGGAATGCCCACGGCAACACCCACTGCATTCCCCTTTCACGCTAACCATAGCGTGAAAGGGTCCTTATTTACAAGGCAGCATTAAGTGGCTTAACACTGCCTTGGAAATAAGGCGCAGCCCCTATCGCCACCACAACATCGATAAAAGTGACTTTGTGGTGGCGAGAGGGGCTTGTACATATGCCCCTTTCTCTCTAGGAGTACATGCCGAAAAGTAAAAAAGCACATTAGAATGAATGCAGATAACCTGTCACGAGTCATGCATTGGCAAATGCACAAGTAACATGTACAAATGAGGCACTTACCAGTAATGACTTAGGGCTCCCAAGTGCAGAGGCTGATGTTTTCATCTTAAAACAAGCCCCAGCCTCTGATGCGGCTTTTCCACTAGTTGCCCCCGGGTTGCCTGGTCAGTGCTGTTGCAATCGGTTGAGCAGCTCGTGGTTTCAAGGAGACTTTATCTCTAGGGAAACCATGGCGAGATTATTAATAGGGCTGAACAAACAGATACTGCTAGGTGGTCGAGGTGCACACTGGAGAGCAACAACACTAGAACACTGACCTGTGCATTCAAAACCTTTAAAAAATAGGTCCACAAAAGCAAATGGAAACAGTACTTGGTAGCCAGAAAACTGATAAGAGAAGCGCATGAGGAACAACGAGTGAAATAACAGGAAACATTATGCTACAGCCAATAGAAAGTGAAGAAAAGTAAGTGGCAAGCACAGGAACCAATGAAAAGTAAGGAAAGCAAGGGGGTGAGTGTCAGCCCCCTATAAGATGTATATTTAATACAATAGATTTCACAAGCACAGTGCAAGGACTGTGCAGGTGAAACCTAAAAATGGCCCTAGTGTGCAAATGTGAACCACCTTTTTTAGCTATCTGATTTGTTAACAGGGGCACTTTTATTTTGGTGCCTGGACCTGGTGGTGTGCATTTCTTTTGCAAACTTCTTGAATACTGTATATATACTCTTTTTCATGATCATGAGAAATCATGACAATTTTTGTCGCATAGATCCTTATTTCCTGTTACAAAGTAGTTCACCATATAATATGCTGTGCAGAAAACATTCACCCCATACGGTTAGGCCTGGGTGATAAATTCCGCTCCATTCACAGAGTTCGCAGAGTGTTCGCACTTCACAGAGTATGCAGAGTTAAAAAAAACTCAGCGTAGCGTAGCAGAGTTTATTCCTCGTTCACCACGTCAAGTTGGCAAGTGAGGAAAATCCACCTCCAGGTGAGATTTCTCAACGTGGGTGGTTGGATTTCTCAATTTGAGTGGTTGCGGATGGTCGCGCCTGCTAGTGTTGAGAAACCTGCTTACGTTAAGAAAGCTGCAGCTCGAGTAGAAAATCAACCCGAGCCACAGAAGTATCTCTCTCTTGCGTTACAGTGTGGGACAAACACCCGGCACTGAAAATCAACGCAAAAGGCGAGTCCAACCGCACTCTGCCACTTGCAGAACTCCGTGTAGCATGGTATGTGTTTTTTTAATACACTTTTCAGAGTTCCGTGTAGCAGAACTCTGCAAACTCTACCTAGCTCCACTTAAAATCCACTTCGGTAAATATGGATGCTATACATTAAGACAATATGGAAAAATGATGATTGAGCATGAAAAAAGCATTGTGCAATTCTTGTAATGTTGTACAATTTTATTTATCTAAAATTAACACAAGCGCTAATTTTGTATGTAAAGTTGAATGGCCAATCACAACTCATGCATGAAAAGCGAGAAGCCTGGTAAAGGCACCACAGATCACATGAACAGCAGACAATGAAATGATTATCTCCGGGCGAAATTCCTATTATGCCAGGATAATCTCACATAATTTTGTGGATTTCATGTTAAACTTGTTATTTGGAATTTCCAAAGTTACTTAATTATGCCACGTGGCTAAATTATGATGTGTTCGCTGGAATATTTTAGCACAGGAGCAAAGGAACAATGAGAACCACTAGAATGTTTGCAGCGCATGTGTTTTTGTGCTTTATTTTTGCTTTATGTGAAATGCAGCCTCTGGTCCTATAGCGTTAAATGGAATTTTTGCATTTTATGTAATTTAGTGTAATTTTTGCTCAATTCTGCATAACTGTGCGAAAGCAATTTATGTGATTTTGCACACCCAAAGATTATGTGGGCCTTGAAATCAGCAGAGGCTTACTACATTGCTCCAAGAGGCAAATGTGACCCCATAATAAACTCGTGGTTGGGACAGCAAAAGCCATACTTTCAAGATACATTGTTTGTGTAATTTACAAAATCGTATCTAATAACTCTTGCCTGAGCAATTATCCCAAAGCCTTACTCTTCCAGATACCACTTGTACGAATGTCTGTGTCAAAAACATCATAGGAAGTGGTATTCTGGTTGGATCTGCCAAAAGGTCACACTAAAGTAAATAAAAAGATGATGGATGGAATTCTCAGTCTTGACCCTGCTCCAATGGGAACAGTCCTGCCCAAATGCCAGGCCAGGTCCTCCCTGAACCCGAACACAAGCAACTTAGGAATGGTTTCACCATGGGGGGCGTGGCTAGTGCCCACGGGAGATGGCGGCGGCTCCGTAGTGCTCACGGCGATGACTGCACGACTGAGGGCTTTGTGATGCTCTATACGTGAAGACAACCGGCAGAACACGTGGTACGGATGTCGGAAATCAGGTGGCATCTTGCGGAATGATTCTCGTCGTGGGAGGAAATTCTGTTTTGGTTTGATTTTATCCTTTTTCTCTGGCAACCCATGGCGCCCGCCATTTTGATTCTCTTGTAACCTGAGGAGACTCTCTTTTTCCTGTGGCTCTGCCTACCCATGTGCTTCTGTGCTTTAACCCCAGCACGCTGAATCGCGCAGAGCTATTGAGCAGCTTTCACTCAATAAATGTTACACTTGCCATTGTTTCACCGCTTCTGTTGGGAATTCTTTCTCCCCACCTCAGCTGCCAGCGGCCATTTTAGCTTCACGGAGCCTTCGTGTGCAGGACTTTTTATGAACACTATTGCGCATTCTTAATACCAGATGCAATTCGCCTGCACCTATTACTCTGGCATGGGTATTCTTAATTTTTCTCAATGTCATTGCAGAGAGGCTTCCAATTATGGTGGTTGTTCTTCTTTTATTTTTTGTTTAGCACTTACAAACTTTGTTACTGTTGACATATGGGTAACTATATTCTCATCATAAGGCATTCTTTCGATAATCAAGGCCTCTTTTTTCAAACAAAGTTCTCAAGAGTATATCACAAACATTGGGGAATATTTACTTCAATCCTGTAAATCCTATTGTGGATATTTCTTATATATTGCACGTTTGTTACATTTATTTGTGCATGTCAACCTTTTCAGTCATTGAATGCATTTTTTCTCAATATTAAGTGGGTGAAGATCTAAAGTACCTGTTTCTAATTGCACATTAGGGATTTTGTGCCTCCCTAATCCATTTTTTATTCTAGACAAGACTATTTACATAGTTCATTTATATGGGCAGACTGAAAACAGTTAAACTACTGGTGACTCCTGTAAATCGTTCATCTGCTTCTCGTGCACACTTCTACGCTCGTCGCCTCAGAATGAAGGACTCTCTTGCCTCTTCTCCAAAGGGTGCTTCTGCCTCTTCCGCCACAACTACCAAAGTTTCAATAAAGTGGTTGAAAAAAGATCCACCATCACCTCCAAAGCAATCTTCGTCAGTCTCTCTGCATATCCTCTAGGAAGAAATACAGGCGCTTCATCCAATTGTGGAGGAGACTAACTCGAAGATACAAGTCTTGACTGATGGTTGGACAAAAATGGAAGAGAGAATCACAGCAATAGAACAATGTGTGGACTCCTTGAGTTCGACTTGCGCTCAGGTGGTAGCCCTTCAATCACAGGTTGCATCTTGCCAGAAGCAGATCGAAATCCTTGAAAACAGGAATCGAAGGAACAACTTACGCATTTACGGATTGCCGGAGGGTTTAGAGGGGTCGGATCACATAGCTTTTTTCAAATCCTTTTTGCAAACAGTGCTCAAGTTGCCAGAAACCACCGTCTTGAACATTCAAGGTGCTCACTGGCTAGGCCCCCTGCACTCTTCACCATCTGCTCAATGCAAACCACGAGGTGTTATACTTTACTTTCTAGAGTACACAGATCTCCTGAAGGTGTTGGCTGCAGTACACTCTCTGAAGCGGATTTCATCCTCAGGATGCCAACTTTACTTCTCGCAGGATTGTGCAAAACCCACAGCAGATAGAAGAAAATAATTTTTGACTTTGAGACCTGCTTTGTGTTTAATTGGTGCACAAATTGGCCTTTTTCTACTCATTCATTGCCATTTGTCTCTAATTTGTCTTTACACATTGTCTCTTTTTTCCATTTCTTATCTTTTATCCTTTATCTTCTTTCTCAATTTTCTCACTTTGGCATACTCCTAGTTCATTTTGCTTATCTCAATATTGCACATAATGTTTTCCTCTTTTGCACTTTCCATTTGTCACATGTTAGTTTATTATATCGTTCTTGTCTATATTCCTTTTTTACAAAACTGATTCGTATTATTTTATTATTCATGAATGGCATCCTGTTACCATGGTCTGAATGTAATCAACGTTGGGGTTCAAAGTTCTCCAAATTTAAGTATTATCAGATTCAAAGCTGGGCTGTGGGGAAAAACCATCTTATTGGTCGCAATAACGTTTTTGAGGAAAAACTAGCTTTGGAAGTTTGTTTTAAAAAAGAGGTGGCAACGTGGTACTGGGCTATCATCGAGTTGGAAGATGGCCCGTTTCGACTTCCGGAAATTCTTTAGGGAGAGAGCTTGCCGAGGATCGCGTCAGAAGATCAATGGCAAGTAACTATGTTGATGCTTTACAAGGTGGTGAAACCAGCAAACCTAAGAAGAAATCACCTGTTCACTCTCCACAGGGCATATTGGACTCCAAAGCGGCTGGCAAAATTTAAAGATGGCGGTAATGTAAGATGCCTTAAGTGTAACAGCCTAAATGAGGACGACATACAGATGTTTGTAACGTGTCCGGCGATTAAGATCTATTGGGACGCTGTAAGTAACTATCTGTCAGTTATTTTAAAACAGAAGATTGAGGTAAGCCCTGAAAGTATTATTACAGGTAGATTGGATCTACAAGGTAAGGGCTTAGATGACAGTACCAAATTGGTGTTTTATGCTATACTGTTGGCCCGCAGGGAAATTTGTAAATTATGGGTCTCTCCCGATCCCCCTACTGACTTGATGTGGATTAGTGCTATGAGAGCTACTGGTAAACTCGACATGACAGTACCCCTGAAAAAGAAGCATAGATTTCGGTTGTTATTTTATGAACATTATGGGTGAGGGGATGGTTTAGGACCTCGAAGAATTTTGTTTTATGTTGGAAAATGTGGTCCTATGATTAAGTCGCTGGTAATCTCTTGGGGCTGTTGCTTTGGAGAGTTTAGGTGAAAGGGTCAATTCCTTTTCCCTCTCGCTTTCTAGTGAGCAATGTTTCCTCAGATATGAGATGATTTACACCCTAGGGCGCTTTAAGGAAAAGAATGGGTGGATGCGGCACATGAGGACAATAAAAAAAAAAGAAAGAAAAAAAAACTGATTCGTATTGGAATTATTTGGTCTGTCTTCTGGTCTACATCTTTTCATTTGTTCTTTCTTTATGGTTATCTGTTTCATACTTGTTCTTTCATTTTATATATGTCTTTAAACATTGTCTCTTGGAATGTGAAAGGTCTTCATTCTCCCATTAAAAGACAATGGTTCCTTACTCACCGGGCTAAACTTGGTGCAGATATACAGGAGTCTCACCTAACAGCAGAAGAATCCATTAAATTGAAAAGGAGCTGGGTTGAGGAGGTTTTTTACTCGCCAGGTGATGGGAAACGGAATGGGCTTCTTACTTTATGTCGTAAATCACTTTCTGTTAAAGAGTTATCACAAAGTTCTGACTAAAATGGTTGTTGGTTATTTACTAAGCTTATGATTGATAAAGTTCCAATCTCCTTGTTAAATGTCTATGCACCCACTACTGGTGATCCCTCCTTTTGGTCGATCTTAGCACAGCAACTTGCAGACTGTATTGACGAAAATGTCATACTTACAGGTGACTGTAATCAAGTATATGACCTCTTCCTAGATCGTATCTCTATGGTCTCCTTCACTCCTCACAAAGCCCACAAATTATTTGTACAAACTATCACACAATACAAGCTTATTAATGCCTGGAGACTATGTAATCCTACTACTAAAGAGTACAGTTATTATTCTCCAGCTCACCATACCAAGTCAAGATTGGATTATTTTATCTTCTCTCATAGCTTATCACAGTCATTATTGGCAGCAGAGATTGGATCCATTCTACTCTCTGATCATGCTCCCATCATTATGAATTTAGACATTTTACATAAACCTTGCTCCCCACGGAAGTGGCGTTTTAACAACTCCCTTCTCTTGGACAAAGCTTTTGCCTCTTCATTCACTTCTTTTTTTAAAGAACATTTTTAATTCAATCAGACAGATGACCTTCCCTTTCACATGATTTGGGATGCCTTTAAGGCAGCAGCCAGAGACTTTTATTATTGGCTATGTCTCTAAAAAACGCAAAAAGTCAAAAGAGCTTACCACGTCTCTCCTGGCTAAGATAAAAAGCCTTAAACATTTTTTCTACTCATCCAGATCAAAGGAATGTTTGTCAGAACGTATTAATGTTAAATTTCAATTTAATAAAGAGTCAACAAATAATGCTTCTACTTACCTATTGAAGTCCAGTGCAAAATGTTACGGTGGACAGAACAAAGCCGGCAAGTTTCTAGCCAACTACTTGAAAGTTAAGCGCAACAGGCTAAATATAGACTCTATTATGAACGATCAGCAGAAATTGAAATATAAAGATGATGAAATTGTACACAAATTTTTGAATTTCTATCAAGATCTACACTTCAGAAGCATCTCCTACAGAACAGCACATATGTCGGTTCTTGTCCGACATACATCAAACTCCCTCCCCTCAACCTGATCTTTCTAATTTAGAATTAGACCTTTCACAAAAAGAACTCCATGCTACTCTTTTGGCACTTAGAAAAAACAAAGTCCCTGGCCTGGATGGGTTTACAGTTGAATCTTTTACGCATTTTGCCTCCATACTAATTCCAAAATTACATGTATTATTACATTCCTTTTTTTCCTTGAGTAAATCTTCTGGTTCTTTCTCTGAAGCTCTCATTTGCCTTATCCCCAAGGAGGGAAAAGACTTGAGAAATTGTAAAAACTTTCGGTCCATTTCTCTATTCATTGTTGACTATAACATTTTCTCTAAGTCTTTAGCTTTTCGACTAGATTCACACCTTCCTGAATTGCTGGGTTTGGAACTATCTGGTTTCATTAAAGCACATTTTATCACAGACAACTCCCGCTTGTTTTTTTATAGTTTATCTAAATCTTCACATGCTACACATCCTTTGGCTGCTATAGCATTGGATGCTGAGAAAGCATTTGATAGAGTGGAGTGGACATACCTTTTCAAAACCCTCAAGTGGTTTGGCTTTGGTCCTAAAATAATCTTCTTAATTTCACTTGTATATTCTAACCCAAGAGCAGCAGTGTGTGACAATGGGGTGTCCTCCTCTTTTTTTACCTTAGGGAGAGGTGTTCGCCTAGGCTGTCCACTGTCTACATTTCTTTTTAACTTGGCCTTAGAACCATTTCTCTTGCGGATCCGTCAGAATGAGGATATTAACTGCTTTAACTTTAACAACACTCACATTAAACTGGCAGCATATGCTGATGACATATTGCTATTTATCTCCCAACCTCAATCCTCTATTCCTGTGCTTTTAAATGAAGTAGATTCTTTTGCAGCGGTTTCTGGGTATAAATTAAACAAAGATAAATGTGAAATATTACCCCTGCCAAAATACACCTTTAAAGATGATTTTACTCTTTCAACCTTTGCATGGTGTCCCCAATTTATTAAATACCTGGGCCTCCACTTCACTCCCTACATCCCAACTACAATTTCCAGATGCATGGATAATTGTATACCGAGAATATCGACTTTAACTACTAAATGGCATCCTTTGTACCTATCTTGGTGGGGCCGTCTTGACACTATAAAAATTATGCTGTCTCCCATAGTTCTTTACACAATATCTAATATTACATTCCTTCAAAAAATAATTTTTAAAACAAATTCTTTTTTATCCTCTTTTCTTTGGGGCAATAACAAATTGCGAATGTCCATATCCAAATTGACCCACCAAAAATCGGAAGGTGGTGTTAATTTTCCTATTTTCCCCATATATCAAAAATCTTTTTTACTTCGAAAGTCATCTAGATGGCTCTCACACTCTCCTGCACAACGCCCCTTGTGGGCTAAACTTGAGCTTTCCTTTCTTTCCCCTTTCTCTTTTCAAGAGTACCTCTCGTTCTCGTGAAAACCGCAGTCTCTTTCGACCCCCATAATTAAATATACATCCAAGATCCTGCAACTTGCACGTTCCAACTATTCCACCAATGGAACTTTTCTTTTCAACTCCACGCATGGCATAATAATTTGATATTGATACGTGACAAACCTTTTTACTGGAAAACGTGGAGGCAAAAGGGTCTAATATGGGTTCACCAATTATATCAACAAAACCAATTCATGTCCTTTACGCAGCTTAAAAGTCTGTTCAGTTTACCATCCTCATTCCACTCTAAGTATACACTTTTAAAGCAAGTTATTTTAGATGCATACACTCACTGCACACTTCCCACCTCCTTCACTACCCCTCTTACTTCTTCGATCGACAAATTATACTCCCTATTACAAGCTAACCCCAAAGCTTCTGCCATTTATAATTACTTGCAAGTTTCATGCGTCCCACGGGAAAAATCCAAAGTAGAATTATCCTGGGAGAAAGATCTGGAAGTTGATTGGTCAACTATTCTCTGTAAAAAAATATCGAGTGAGATTAGGAAATCCTCACAAACACCCTTTTTTTAAAATAATAGATTATTGCTCTCTCCAGTTGTTTTGCTCAAACAACATGCTTGTGTTTTGGATACCTGTTGGACATGCTCCTCACCTCAGGCAGACCATCCCCATTTACTTTTCACATGTCCACCCGTTCATGCTTTTTGGAAAAAGGTCTGGACCCAAATCAACTTAATTTTTCACTCTCACTTTCCTTTTTTTGTTTCCAACGTATTTTTGGGTAGTTTATCTCTGATATGGTCAGACCATCCTTCTAATATAAGAATTATCGACCTCTTATTGGCAGTTGCTTTTCAACAGATTACTAAAAATTGGAAAGACCTCACCAAATTATATTATCAAGCTTGGTGGTACGCTATTTGTTATAACCATAGGCTTAACACAGCTTTTGTTTATCCTATTGCCATGGCCACGAGACGTCTGTGTTTGTGGCTACCTGTTACAACATTCGTTGAAGCTAGTGCTAAGCATTCTTCTTCTTTAACTCCCATACAACAAGAAGTTTTCAAACCTCCATGACTTTCTATTATTGAAATTTATTATATGCTTAATCATTTTTCCTTTGCATTACAGTTTATACATTGTGCAATTTTCTTTTTTCTATTTCTATCAACCTTTTTTGCTTTGATAGACCATTTATGATTGTATATATACCTACCTACTTCTTGTATTCAAAAAATAATTCATGTGACTTTACATTATTATTTTGCTTGTTATATTGAGATTTGCTTTTTCTTTAATAAACATTTCTGAACTGAAAAGGAATGGTTTCACCTTAGTTGTGGCGAATAAGCTAGGTATAGCTTGGTTCCAGTTACTCAGTGGGCACAGGTCCCACATATGGGCATATACCCCCTACTGATGGCCACACACTAAAATATACAGAAAAGTGATTGATGAAATTCTTGAATTAATCTCAGCCACTGGTGAATAATTGGATTGCATCCCATTCCATCATTATTTTGCATTCAATGCCACCTTGGGGACATGGGTCCTGTGCACATTTGTTGCTTACATTCCGATTCTACTGCATTCAATGTTTAGGAAGCTGTAGGGCATACAGTGATAGAGTCTATTAACTTGGGCAGTCCATTTGAGATCTGTGTCAGTATTTTGAAAAAGGTATGCTATGACAACCCACGCACCATGCCTACTCTATGCTGCATGAGCCAGTTGTACAAACAAGAAGCTCTGTAAGAAATTCACTGTGAGGGTTAAAACTACCTGGATCCCAGTCTTTGGCACACTTCCAATGGAAGACAGGTTGTTGTGTACAGTATATATGTCCTGATGTGAGGATCTGTGACATCTTCAAAGGATTTAGTCTTGACCACGTAATCTTAGCCTTCTCCTCCAACTAGTGACTGATATTCAGCACTGTTCAGCCTCATCCTCTTGCTTCAGAAGAATGACATACTGAGTCCGCTTAGAGATCTGCGAAGTGCAATGATATACTCCAAAACACATCCATGTTGGTATTTGAGTATCAATCTTGGTGGAATTGTTCTTATGTATCTATCTGGTTATTTAAACTTACCTGTGTGAAGTTATTACAGATATTCTTTTAGGAGCTGTCATGTGTTTTTTTTGCATAGTTTCCACCTTTAAAAATAGAATTAGAAGGACTGTTCATAGATTCCTGACATTTACCAGATGCTTTTAGGTACACAAAGCACATTCTGCTATGGACTGCTTCTCTTGAACTTGCTTTGTTTTGCTGAATTAGATCACATTAAATAACAATGCCCTCAGTAATTTCATACTGGTACTTGTGATAGAGCCAGGCTGATTTTACTGTATTGGTTGGAATGAGTATCTTAATGCTCTTCCTCTGAAAAACAACAACAGCAAAGGTAAACTTGCAGAAAAACCACCAGCAACTATTTTGCAGATTGTCTCGATTTTATTAGACTGAAATCTATTTTGCTATGCAGTGAAAATCATCGAGCAATGCACAGAAGAAATAAAAAACTTTGTAAACACTAGAGACTGAGAATTCTGCAAAGCTTTGCCTGCGGAAAAAATCTACACTCTCCTAAGCTTAGACTGCAATTGTACTGAGATTATCGATCACTCAGCTAGTAAGATATATGTGCAGGTAAGGACACAGTGAAGAGAGGAAAATTGTGTGCATACGGTGGAGGTCTTGAAGTAATGGGAAAAATATTTCAGGTAAGTACACTGCAATGAAAGAAGATCGATTGGAAATAGATGTGTAATTGGCTGTGCTGAAAAGCAGTCATATCAACAAAAGGACTGGTAGAATGATTGAACCTGCAGGCAAGTGATTCACTTAGGGGACGATTATGATGTCGGATGGACCTGAGTCCGTCCGTCATCGATTTGGAAGTGGTACCGACCGACCTACTGTGGGCGGTCCCACATCAGCAATTAGGATGCGATCAAACACTGTTCGGCCGCAATCCTATTCTTTACAATGAGGACATGCATTCTGAACGGAATGTATGCTTTGATTGTAAAGAGCAGAGATGCAATTCATCCCTGCACCCGGTTGTAGGCACCTCAAGGTGCCTGCCATGGGGTGCTGGGATCAACAGTGGGGCACCATAGGTGCCCCCTAGGTCGCCATCCGGAGGCCTTGCACGAAAGGGGGTCCTGCTTGGTGCCCCCAAAGTCGAATTCCCACAGCATTTCTGTGTCGGTAAGGCCGGCATAGAAAGGCTGTGGGAATCTGCCATTGTAATCCCTTGGGAGGAAAGAGCCGCCCTTGGGATTACAGGCTTCTTTTCGAGTGGCAGACGGGATTTTTGAGCCTGTCGGAAGCCATTCGGAAAGCTTGTTCATATTCCTTTCTGACCGACCACATCATAATTGGTAAGTCGTAAAGGTATCAGAACAGGACATTTCAATGCAGTTGGAACGGCTCCGACTGACGGTCGGAGCTGTTTCCGACCACATCGAAATTGGCCCCTTAAAAGGACTAAGGAGAGAAATATCCTCTTGCTAAGGCTCTGTGGTGTAACGCAGCTGTAAAGGTGCAGAAATCTGAGAGTCAAATCTAACTTGCTGTAGAAATGCCTATGAACAATTTAGGGTCGCAGAGGATGTGTTGCTATAGTCTGAAGCCAGGTTCTTAGATACTGATAACTAGAACAATCACAACAGTAGTAGTAAGGAGATTTTAACAAAGATGCCAAGGTTAAATTGTTTTTCCTTGACTCTGTCACATATATTATGGTATAATTTGTGACCGATAATCCATTGCTATTCAAGCTCATTGTACTCTACATCCTTATCTTTTAGCTGTGATGCAATTGTTTGGCCTTCACGGCACAAGTTGGCTAATATATTATTTAGGTGAAGGAAACACATTAAGTTGCAAGCAATAAATGTACTACTCTCAAATTAACTATATTATATCCCTCATCATGTAAAGCACTGGAGGGGCCCATTAAGGTTCCAATTAATGTAGATACGAGACTCTTTGGGCCTGATTTTGAGTTTTCTGGATGGATTATTCCATCACAGGCATGGCAGATATCCCATCCACATTATTAAAAGTGCCATATGATATAATTCATTTCTAAGGGGGACTGGATATTCTTCACATATGTGACAGAGCAGTCTGCCAATCTAGAAATCAATCCCATAGTTCTCTATATTCACAATATATTGAATGCAATTTGGAAAAAAAAACATTCTGAGAGAAATGAAACATAAAGAAAGAAGACGTAGATCCATTACCGCCTTTAGCTGTTATTATGTTTAATCACCATACTTTCTACCAAACAATTAACTTTCAAAACACAAAAAAAGGTAAGAAATCATGTCTTTTTGTACCCAACAGTTTGCTGAAAGGAAGTGAAAATCGCAGCAATTGTCGAGAATGAGGACAGGGTGACTCATATGCAGTGTACGATCTGGACAGGCCTCAATTTAATAATGATCATCATAGGAATCAGAAAGCAACTTCTTTGTGTGGGTGTGTAAAACTTGTACAGTTGGCTTTCTCCAACTTTTGTTTATTATGAAATTTCATGAAGTTGTATAAGGATATATTGACACAGAAATTATAGAAAATGTTGCTACCCAGGGTGAAAACCTACAAAAATACTTTTTGTGAGAATATTAACGTGTGATAAATATCTGCTGAAAAATGTACAAAAATACTCTATGCAAGTGTGTCTTTATAATATGCAAATGCTAGTCCACCAATCAAAGCAGAATAAGTTAAATTCAGCATGCCTCACCTTGCAAATAATAACGCTAAAAAAGCTGAACGAGTCTCATTTTATTTAAGCATTTCATTTATCAAAGTCCCATAAGTTTGGAATCTTTTTTTTTTTTTTTAAACAATTTTTATTGAAAGTAAAACCAAACACACAGCAGAGCAATAGTAATGTCACATTAGGTAATCCTATCCCCGGCATAGTATACAAACGGACACTGGAGAGTACAGACCCCGCCCGCAGGGCCACCCACCGCCTGTCAAATCCACTAGCACAGCAACCCATAAACGGACTCACGCATACATCGGGATCGGGGAACCCAGTCCCTACAGCATATACCTTGCGTCTCAGGGGCCTCAGGTCACCTCGGTCGCCCCAGCTGCACTCAACGCCGCCAGTCTCTCCCTCCTCAGTTTCACAGTGGGAGAAATGCAGATGTCTCCCCGATATTTGTTCCAGCATCCCCACTTAAGATCCCATTTTTTGGGGCACCCTCGACCCTTATAGACTGTTTTCTCCACCACCATGGCCTGAGCCATGTCCGTGGCCCAGGTCCGCAGCTGCGGCACCGTGGCCACCCCCCACTTCTGGGCAATGTTCCTCTTCGCGATGACCCGCCCATGGCCGACCATTCCTGCTCCGGCTGGGTCAGATCTGTGGTGTCCCAGATATTGAGGAGGCAGAGCTGGGGAGAGGGGGTCAGGGGCTTGCCAATGGCCCGCACCATCTGACGGGTGACGGCCTCCCAATAGCGCTGGACGTGGGGGCATGCCCATAGAATATGTAAAAATGTCCCTATCTGGTGACATTGTCGCAAGCAACCCGCATCCGCTCTCTTTCCTAGTTTACAAAGCAATTCAGCATCAAAATATACACGGTGTAGGATTTTAAGCTGCACCAGGCGGAGTCGCATTGGTATAGCCACCTCACTCGGGGAAGCCAACGCCTCCGTCCAGTCCTCGTCCGCCAAGTCCCCCATGTCCGTCTCCCAGCGAGCCCTAACTTTCTGCAAAGGATCAGTCCTGTTATTGATCAACTTTTTGTATGTCAGGGAGATAGCCTTGCGGTCCATTGGGTCCAACAGCAGTCGGTCCTCTAGAGGAGAGTAAGCCGGGAGAGGGGCGTCAGCAGGAAGGGCGCCGGCAATAGCGTGACTTATTTGAAGGTAACGAAAGTACTCCGACGGGGCAAGTTGGAACTTGAGTTGGAGCTCCGCAAACGTCGCCATCCTACCCTTGATCCACACATCTCCCACAGTCGCGATACCAATTAAGTCCCACTTGTCGAACTCTGTGCAGGTGGCCCCAGTCAACCGCCCCCACCACCCCATTCGTCGCTGGAGTCTGTGCCATATCTCCACCGTCCGGGCAGTGGGACCAGTGAGACGAAGTTTTTTGTAGTTGGAATACAAAGCCCTATTGTATCCACCCCTCCCCAGGAGCCATCGATCGGTGTGGAAATTGGGGTCATCGTGGGGCCCAAACACCCACTGGTTGATTGCTATCAATTGCGATGCCTGGTAGTAGAGCCGCAGGTCTGGCAATCCTATGCCACCATCATACCATCCCATTGTCAATCTTTGCGTCGATATCCGAGGCTGTCCTCCATCCCACAACAAGTCTCTAAGGGCAGCGTCGATCTGTAAAAAATACGACTCTGGGATCGGGTGAGGCGCATTTTGTAACGCGTAGAGAAAATGCGGAAGGGCCGCATCTTAAACAGCAATGCCCGGCCCAATAGTGTGAGGGGCAGCATTTTCCAGTGGACCACATCCGCTGTAAATCGCCAGAGTGGGCCCACCAGATTGCGGTCATAGAACAATGTGGGGTCCAAGGTAACATGGATACAGAGGTACAGGAAGCCCTGCGGCGCCACCGGTATGGTGTATCCTCTGGGGCTAAGGAGAGGGTCGCCCCACAGCGGATACATCTGGGATTTGGACCAGTTAATCTGGTAACCGGAGTGGGCCCCAAAGATATGGAAGATGTGGAAAACCCGGCGAATAGAGCGGGCCGGGGAGGCCAAATACAGCAAGATATCGTCTGCGTATAAGGATATACGATCTTCGTGATCCGGCGTCTACTGGAAGCCTCTAATTTCCGGATCACCCCTGATCCAGACCGCGAGGGGCTCCAAGGCCAAAGCAAAGAGGAGCGGCGACAGCGGACAACCCTGCCTTGTGCCCCGGTATAAGGAGAATGTGCCCGAACGGTGATTGTTGACAGAGACATGGGCCAGCGGTCGCCGATATAAGAGTCGGATCCAGCCGATCATCCGGGGCCCTTATCCAATCCGGGCCAGGACCGCGAAGAGATACTCCCAAGCCACAGTATTGAACGCCATCTTAGCGTCGAACGCTAGTAGAAGCGCCTCTTCCTGGAGAGTGGCGGCCCGTCCCAGCGCTCCATGCACCCGACGAAGATTTTGCGCCGTGTTACGGCCGGGCATGAATCCTGATTGATCTGGGTGGATCAGGGCGGGCAGATAGGGAAGTAATCGATTGGCCAGCACTTTGACGAACACCTTGGCCTCCACGGTAATTAGGGAGATAGGCAGGTACGACGCGCCCGTCTCGTAACACTCATTATAGAAGTTCAATAAATGGGGTGCTACCCTCACTGCCATTGATTTCAGGAGTTCTATCGGTAGACCATTAGGGCCCATTGCCTTTCCGGACCTGGTGTCACGTGTGGCCCTCTGTACCTCCTCGAGCGAGAGGTCCGCCTCCAACCCCTCCCTATCCTGCTCCGAGACACCCTGGACTTCAATAGTAGCTATGAGGTCTGGTGCCCACCTTGCTTGCGAGTGCTGCGGCGGGTTTTAGATCCGTTTGTAATACGCCGCGAAGGTCTCTGCGATGTTTCGAGGATCAGTGATCAGTACACCGTCCGGCCCCTTGAGCGCACCGACCCACCTCGCCGCCACCTCTTTACGCTCCAGCCACGCCAACAATTTCCCCGTACATTCCCTAACTCATAAATCCTATGTCTGGTAGCCAGAGCGCGCTGGGTAGCCTCTTCGAGGAGCAGCTGCCTATAATCTAGCCGCTTGACAGTTAGCGTGTGAGGAGTCTCAGGGGACATGTCATGCGAAACCTCTTGCTCAAGGTGAAGTATGTCAGTCTCGAGCTCACCAACCCTACGCCTGCCTTCAGCCCTGTGGCAGAGAGCGCCCGTCCCTTAATGACCGCCCCATAAGCGCCCCAAAGTGTGATCGCCGACGCCACCGGGAGTCCCTTATATGAGGGATCTTCAATAACCAAGGCTGGATCCTAATAGGGCCCGGCTGCCTTGCTCCCTGGGCTCCATATGTAGCCGTAACCGGGGAGTGGTCGGATATGCCCCGCGCTAAATACCCAGTCTCAGTGAAGTGGTGGAGGTGTTGTGCTTGGGTGAACAGGTAGTCCAGCCGCGACTGACTGCCATGAACCCCGGACTGGAAAGAATAGAACGTCTCCCGGGGATGCGACCACCTCCAAACATCCACCAGTCCCACGGCGTCAGTAAAGTTACGTAGTTGTGAGCCCTGTGGCGCGTCTCGTCGAGGGGGGGCGCGGTCCACGGTGCCGTCCATCGTCAAATTAAAGTCCCCGCCCATTACCAGGACACCCTCGGGCAAGGTCACCAGGAGCAGGCCACATATCTACCCTGGGGTTCGGTCCAAGTAGTGTGAATCATATAGGGGCAACCCTTACGCAGGAGGATCCCCACTCCCCTGGACCCTGAGGTGAAACCCGAATGCGCAACCATCTGGTATCCCTTTCTGTCTAGGGCCTTGCAGGAGTTGCCAACAAGGTGCGTTTCTTGGAACAGCACCAGGTCAAGGTGATGCCTGTGGATGTAGTGTGTTACTATGCCCCGTTTTAGCTTGTCCCCCAGCCCGTTGACGTTCCAAGTCATAAGGTTAAGTCTCCGATTCATTACCATAAGATCTCAACAGTAAGGCGATAGAATGCGTGGATTTGCACCCCCAAGGGTGCCCTGCCACCCTGGCGGGATAAACCGCGGCCAGAGTACTACTGGCCTGCACAAGGAAGGAGAAAATGTGACCAATATTCTGGGGGTAAGTGCCCCGCATGACCCTAGGATAGAGCCTGACATTCAGCTCCGCTGGTAGGGAACAATCAAAAACCCCTCCCCAAACCACCCAACTCAAGCCAAACAGTAACCATAGAAATCTACCCCCCACCCTGCCTCCCTGCACAACGGGACTAAAACCGCCCGCCATCCCCAACATGCAGAGCGCCTGTCGCCCCCCCTTGAACAACTCGAGGAAACGTGTGCTGCTCCACTCCCTACATCAAGTCTGTCGATACTCAATAATCCGCCACCCCCGACCCCCACAGCCCCAACGAGTGAAGTCCCCAGTACAGTTCGGCAGTATCCACTCAACCAGACCACGGCCCCCCCACGTCCACCCTACCTTAGCCATGCCTGCTCAAAGACCCATTCTCAGGAGTAAGCCTACATTCAAGAAACAGCTACGCCATAGCGGAAGTGTCCAGGTGAGCTGCCCCCACTCGTCAGCAATGGTAGTCTGTCATGTCCATGTAGCCAGGGGTGACTCTTATCGCCCACCCGGGACCCTCCCCTCACCCTCGGCTCAGAGGCATGAGACCCCTTGAATCGCCACCAGTAGCGCCTCACTGGAGACCAGCAAGGCCACACCAGCCGCACACTCCTCTTCCACCACCGTAGTCAGTGGTCTCCGGTTGGGCCGGGAGCCTCAGCGTCCGATTGTGACGAAGGCCGCCTCCGCCGGCGCCAATCCTCCGCCTTGTCCGCAGCCGACTGTCCCTTTTTTGCCCCCTTGTCCACTGTACGCCAGCCCTCCAGCCAGTCCCAAGCCTCCTCCGGGCGTGCGAAGAACCATGACTTTCCGTCTGCCTCCACACGTAGCTTGGCCGGGAACAACATAGCATATTTGAGTTCTCGATCACGGAGAGCCTTTTTAACCTCCAGGAAGCTGCGTCTCAGTTTCTGGACCCTTTGTGTGTAATCAGGAAAGAACGTGATGGTGGTGTTCTCAAGCTTAAGAGGTGGGGCAGTCCTTGCGGTTTGGAGAATGACATCCCGGGCAAGCAATGGACGTGGCGGCGCCCCCGGCCGCGGGCGGCCACCCGGTACTCGATGGGCCCTCTCGATCGAGAAACATTTGGAGAGTCCACGGGGCTGCAAGTGCTTGAGGACCAGCTCCTCGACAAAGAGGTCCGCCGCCGGCCCCTCCGCGCGCTCCGGGACACCAATAATGCGGAAGTTTTGCACCGCATCCTGCCTTCATAATCGTCCAGCTGCCGAGCAAGTAGATCGTGGGACGCCCGTAGGTCAGCCACCTCGCGCTTCAGAGTGACGGTGTTACTATTGAGCTCCTTGGTGATGGTCTCCACTGCACCCACCCGATCGGCGATTTTTTGGACGTCCTCTCTGATCAGCCCCACCTCCGTGGCCACCGTGTCTATGCGTGTCTCCAACGACGCCTTGATTGCCGTGAGTACCTCCATGAGGTCCTTGTTAGTCGGCTCCCCCTTGCCATCTGCGTCCTGCGCCACCGGTCCCTCTCCGCTCCGCTGCTGCTTCCAGGCGAACTTATCCAGTTTCGTCTGCGCAGCTGACTTGCCACTCGGTCGCCATAGTCCCGCCGCCGTCGACACTCGTCCTCCTCCAGGCGCAGCCGCTACTCCCCGCCGCCTGCCGTGGCCACCGCCCCTCGGCCTGTCGGTTTTCGCAGGCTGCGTTTCAGCCACAAGGACCCTGCTCCTGGGTCCGAATCCTCCGCAGCGGGACCACGCCGGGGGGAGGTCCTCACTCTCTCGCTCGGCACTGCCACCGCACCAGGCTCACAGCCCTCCCTTCGGGTCACTAGTCCAGGGAGTCCGGCGCCGCGTCTTCAGGCGATCCGCCGATCCGTCTGCCACGAAGAGCCAGGCCAGGCCCAGGAGAGCCGTGCACCATCGGGGCCCACCAATACGCCACAGGTCACCGCACCCTGCGCCCACCTGTACGTTGCGTCAGGAGTAGGAGCGACCCCCAGCCTTCCAGGGCCGATGCTCCGGGCGTCTCCAGACGGATGATCTCCCACTCGTCAGCAGGCCCAGCAGTCACAGGGGAGGAACCCGGCCGGCCAGCACCTGGGCCCCACCACAGCAGCGCAGGGGTCCGCTCTCCAGGCTGGGCCCCAGCCACAAGCGGCTCCGCCGACAGTCCTCGCTCGCCGGGGATGGCCCCCACAGTCTCCAGCCACACTCCCTGCTCCAGCCACTATTACAGGAGGGCGCCGGCACCATCCACGGCCCCACCACACCTCACCTCCAGTTCCGGGCGCAGTACTGGTCACACACATGGCCGGCGCTCCAATGCGGCACACGGAGCCGTCCGGCGGGCTGTCCAGGCCCCTCCGGCGTCAGGATGATCCACAGGGCTGCACCCCCTCACCATCAGAGGTGCCGCGCCAGGTCCCGGGGACCGGAGCGCCGTCGCCGTATATGCACAAAACGGGCCCAAACTGCAGCGCTGGATCGGCCGGAGCCTCAGGACCTCCATGGACCCCTCAAGGCATGAGCCGGGAGCAGCGGGTAGGAAAGATCAGGATAGAACGGGAGTGGCGCTGCAGAGCCTCGCTACTGAGCGGCCATTCCCGTCGGCAGCAAGCCACGCCCCCCTGAGATCATTTATTAAATGTAACAGTGTGTCTAATGGCGCTATTACTGATCTAGTACTCACTTTTTTTAGAACATTTTACAAAATAACCTTAAAGTCAAAACTATGAATCGGGCTCAAAGACCAGGTAGAGCTACCAATTATTGCACTGAAATTGAGCAATTTGACTGTGGAAGAGATGCGTCCTTTCTGGTTGGATTCAGGTTTGACAGGTTTGCCATGAAAAAGAATAGGTTTTTAAAGACATTTATATGATAGTGCCTGGTGCTATGCCTACTTCAGGAGGGGTTGATCACGCCACCCTCCACTTCATGGACGTGATTTGTTGTTTGAGGCTCAACATATCCTTAGAAATTCAATCTTGAACATGTCTGGTTTCACCAATGTTTTATTTTTGTAGCAATTAAACAGTTGGGATGTATTCTCTTTTCAATAAATGCCCAGAAGCTTTCTCAAGGCGTCTTCATTTTACTACAAATCAAAATGACGCATCCGTGGTTCCTGAATCATGCTGAGTTATTGATTTAAAGAAATGAGGTGGAGCGTTGTCCAGATTATGGTTGCGGTCAGCAGTTTGAACATCCTTTTACATTTTGAATGACCTTGACTGTTCTAATTGGAGACGGACCACAGCTGGTTTCTATAAGACTGGTTTCTCTGATTAGAGTGGCAAATTGGACTACAAAAGGGTTCACTGATAGAATATCGACAGACAAAATATCTCCTTACTGAAATATTGACGTCCTATACTTACAACTGTAAGTACAAAAATATCTGGGAAAAAATATTGATGTCATTAATATAGTTGTATTAGATATCGTTTTTTGAATAGATATAGAATAAAATAATAAATATTAGATGTATTATATTGTAACATTAATTAAAAAAATGTAATATATAATTTAACAAATATAACAAATTAACTTAATTAAAAAAAGTTAAACACAATTATATAATAACTAGTATATATATTTAGAATATATCTACTTAAAAAACAATTCCTGAACTAATAATTTAAATTCATAATATAATGTCAATTTTTTTAAATAATATACAAATATAACCCCCCCCCCCCCCCAAAAAAATATACATATACCAATAACATTAGGGGGCTGAATATGATGTCGGTAGGACACTGGCTCAGATTCAGGGCCAACTGATCTCCGGTCGGCGGTTCTGACCGCCTGATTATGATGTGACCGAACACTGTTCGGTCAGATACCTACTTTTCTCTATGGGAGCTTGTGTCACAACCATAAACTGGGTGTAATACAGGCTCTTATAGAGAAATGGGAGTGTGTGTAAATCTCTGCACCTATGGTGCCTGCCACACAATGTAGGATTTTACAGGGGGTACCCTAGGTACCCCCTCGACCACCAACTGTAGGTTGTGGAGGCCAGGAATCCCTGCTAGGGGTCCCTCCCAAAGTCACATTCTGACATCCTTTACGAGTCAGACAGGCCAGCATGGAAAGGTTGTGAGAAATCAACTTCTTAATCCCTATGGCAGAAATGCCGACCAAAGGGGAATACGGTGTGGTTCTGACCGGCAGCAAGACTCCGAGAGCTGGTCAGAAGCAAGTCGGACTGAACGGCCAGTTTATTTCTGACATCATAATCGGGCAGTCCGACCTCAAACTGACTGTGTCGGTCGGAAAGCACCTGACCGCGGTCAAAGAGATTCTGACTAGCAGTCGGAGGCTTTCTGATCGACGGTGTAATCAGCTCCTCAAGAAAAAAAAAACAGACCATTCTAACTGAATTAAAAAAATAAACCACTAAGTCTTAAAATGTAGTAACAATAATTTTACACATTAAAAACATAATTAATTAAAATGATTATAAGCTTAAATTAACAAATACTTAACAATGTAAATTGTAATTTTAAATAAATTACTAAATATATTATAAAATACATACCCTATTATCACTATAATTTGTACAAAACAACACAAATTATTATAGTAAATGTATATAAATTGTATTACTCCCACTTTGCACAATGCAAAAATAATGAAACTAAAACTTACAAATCTCCCTCCAGTAAATACAACAGTAATGATAGTGTTGGATTGTGGATAGATAGTATTTACTATACCCATTCCAGCCAGTACAACAGTAAACAAAATATTGGAATGAATAGGGGAAAATTTACTATTGCCTCTCCAATCAGTACAACCGTAGGGAAAATGTTGGCTAGCGGAGGTGTAAAATGAACTATTTCCACTCCAGTCAGTATGACATTAGGGAAAGTGTTGTATTGCGGAGGGGTAACATTTACTATTCCCTCTCCAGTCACTACAGCAGTAGGGAAAGATTTGGCTAGCGGAGGGGTAAAATTTACTATTTCCACTCCAGTCAGTATGACATTAGGGAAAGTGTTGGATTGCGGAGGGGTGACATTTATTATTCCCTCTCCAGACACTGCAACAGTAGGGAAAATGTTGGATAGCAGAGGGGTAACATTTATTTTCCTACTGCACGAAGTACAGCAGTAGGGAAAGTGTTTGATTATGGAGGGGTAAAATGTATCATTCCCACTCCAGTCAGTACAACTGTAGTAAATGTGTTAGATGGCGGAGGGGTAACATTTACTATTTTCACTTTAATCAGTGCAACAGTAAGGAAAGTGTTTTATTGCGGAGAGGTACAATTTACTTTTCCCACTCCAGTGAATTCAACAGTAGGGAAAGTGTTGGATAGCAGTGGGGTAAAATGTACTATTCTCACTCCAGTGAATTCAACAGTAGGGAAAGTGTTGGATTGCAGAGAAGTAAAGTTTACTATTACCACTCCAGTCCATGCAACATTCAAAAGAAACAAAATGTCTTGAACAAAACAAAATTATTTATAAAATAAAGTAAATAATAACAAATATAAATATGTTGTGAAAAAATACAAATATGTGTAATACTGAAAATGTTCAAAAAGAAAAACATATCACAAATACCTACAAATGTTTTTATAAATAAAATACAGAAATAGTTTTCATATAAATATTTTTTTTAGTTATTTATTATCCAAAACAAATGTATTTCATAATTATAATTTAGTAACTTCCCATACTATAATCTCAGAAACCTCACAACAAGCACATAAAATTTAACTTTAAGAAAACAAATTATTTACACTATTAATATAAATATTTATCAACAGACTAATTATAATAGATTAAATATTAATTATTAATTCATTACAGTTAATGTACTTCCCACAATTGACCCCCCAAAACACACAACACACACATAAAATTTCACAGACAAATATTTACACAATTAACATAATTAATTATCAAATAAATAATTAATATTGATAAAAAAGAATGAATAATTAGTTAAAATTAATTGACTCCTCACCCTTTACCCCCCAAAAAAAGCACAACCCGCACCTAAAAAAATGAAATTAAACAATGTATATAATTATCAATTATTGAATTAATAATAATTAACACAGTATTGTCCATTAATTGCAAATAAATTAGTTCCCACCCTTTACCCCTATAACTTCACAACCCGCGCCTAAAATAAATGACACAATTAACATAAATATTAATAAATTTATTTTAATTAACTAATTATTAATGTATTATAACTAAATTGCTTCCCACCTTCTACCCCTATAAACCCACAACCTGCTATGGTACTAAAAATCACAAAATGTAATTAAAGTAAATTTATTAACTACTAGAAAATTAGCAAATATATAAAATATCATAAACGATAATTATACAAAAAATTATATCATATTAATTTAAAGAATATACTGAAGTACATAATCATAATTAAAATATGATATTTTAATTTAAACAACTATATTTTTGCAAATTATATTATTATATTGGATATTTAAATCATCGATTTTACTTACCTTCAAATCGATATTCTTGACACCGATATTCTTGCTGATGAAATTTCCATGCCACAATATTTTAAGCTCGATATGTTTGTAGGAGGATATTTTAAACACAATATTTAGTTTGAATGCCCTACAAAAGATTTATTGGAACGTGGCTCTATTAGCTATCAATTACTGAGACATAGGTGCCGATCACAATCCTGGAAAAACCGGGTACGAACCGTCAGACGGAGCATATTCTCCGTCCGACGCGTACCCGGTCGTGTAAATATACAAACATGGAATTACGATTCGTACGGAAACACCTTTTCCGTACGAATCGTACAAAACACCGACCGACTAAAATAAACGTACAAATGCGATCCGGGAAAGCGCCGACCTGACGTCGGGACGCACGCAGCCTGCCATTCACGAACCAGGAATTACGATTCGCACCGACGTCATCCCGCACGGTGAATATTTACCGGCTGCCAAAAACTGCCGGGAAATCAGGACGACGCGAACAAGGAGTACCAGTACGCGACGGACAGACAGGACGACGCGAACAAGGAGTACCAGTACGCGACGGACAGACAGGACGACGCGAACAAGGAGTACCAGTACGCGACGGACAGACAGGACGACGCGAACAAGGAGTACCCGTACGCGACGGACAGACATGGACCCGAACCTACGTGTCATCCCGGCCCTCATAGCAGTCGACCTCCTCTACAGGTTACGACGCAGACGCCGCAGAAGGTCAGAACAACTAAGGGAGGGGGGAAAGGGGGGGGAGGGGGGGGGCAGGACCAGGGGCAGGCCACAAAACCCCCACCATAGTCACACAGCACACATGCCCTGGACATACCTGACTCCCAGGCCCTGGTCACTACGAGGGGGTGAGGCCGTGTCCAGCCAAGCCAGCGACCGCCACAACGGAAGTCCTTGACGACGCGAACCTGCAACACAACCAGACAGGTACGTCCCGTACCCACGCCTTAAGAGCGTGGGTACGAGTCGTACCACGCCCACACCTACGTCACCCCAACAATGGCGGGACGGCTCGTACCCACGTGGCAAAGGCCTGGGTACGGCCCGCACAAGCATCACATAGCGTGGGGACGGATATGTACGGACCGTACCCCCACCCCGTATGCATGGAGCGGACCCCCAACCCCAACAGTGCAAGTACGACACGTACCCCCACCCGCAGACGTATGGAGCGTACCCCCCACCCCAACAGTGTAAGTACGACACGTACCCTCACCCGCGGACGCATGGAGCGTACCCCCACCCCAACAGTGTAAGTACGACACGTACCCTCACCCGCGGACGTATGGAGCGTACCCCACCCCAACAGTGTAAGTACGACCCGTGGCCACACCCGCGGACGAATGGAGCGTACCCCCACCCCAACAGTGTAAGTACGACACGTACCCTCACCTCGAATGCATGGAGCGTACCCCCCACCCCAACAGTGTAAGTACGACCCGTACCCCCACCCGCGGACGTATGGAGCATACCCCCACCCCAACAGTGTAAGTACGACCCGTGGCCTCACCCGCGGACGAATGGAGCGTACCCCCACCCCAACAGTGTAAGTACGACACGTACCCTCACCTCGAATGCATGGAGCGTACCCCCACCCCAACAGTGTAAGTACGACCCGTACCCCCACCCGCGGACGTATGGAGCGTACCCCCACCCCAACAGTGTAAGTACGACCCGTACCCTCACCAGCGGACGTATGGAGCGTACCCCCCACCCCAACAGTGTAAGTACGACACGTACCCCCACCTCGAATGCATGGAGCGTACCCACATCCGTGTATGTAATGAGCGTACATATTGTGAAATAGGAGAGGTGTGTGCAGAGTCCTCCCAGCAGTGCCCAGAGACAGGAGGGGTGGGTGCCTATCACTCCCAGCAGTGCCCAGAGACAGGAGGGGTGGGTGCAGAGTCCTCCCAGCAGTGCCCAGAGACAGGAGGGGTGGGTGCCTATCACTCCCAGCAGTGCTCAGAGACAGGAGGGGTGGGTGCAGAGTCCTCCCAACAGTGCCCAGAGACAGGAGGGGTGGGTGCCTATCACTCCCAGCAGTGCCCAGAGACAGGAGGGGTGGGTGCAGAGTCCTCCCAGCAGTGCCCTGAGACAGGAGGGGTGGGTGCAGAGTCCTCCCAGCAGTGCCCTGAGGTAGGAGGGGTGGGTGCAGAGTCCTCCCAGCAGTGCCCTGAGACAGGAGGGGTGGGTGCAGAGTCCTCCCAGCAGTGCCCTGAGACAGGAGGGGTGGGTGCAGAGTCCTCCCAGCAGTGCCCAGAGACAGGAGGGGTGGGTGCCTATCACTCCCAGCAGTGCCCTGAGACAGGAGGGGTGGGTGCAGAGTCCTCCCAGCAGTGACCTGAGACAGGAGGGGTGGGTGCAGAGTCCTCCCAGCAGTGCCCTGAGACAGGAGGGGTGGGTGCAGAGTCCTCCCAGCAGTGCCCTGAGACAGGAGGGGTGGGTGCCTATCACTCCCAGCAGTGCCCTGAGACAGGAGGGGTGGGTGCAGAGTCCTCCCAGCAGTGCCCTGAGACAGGAGGGGTGGGTGCAGAGTCCTCCCAGCAGTGCCCTGAGACAGGAGGAGTGGGTGCAGAGTCCTCCCAGCAGTGCCCTGAGACAGGAGGGGTGGGTGCAGAGTCCTCCCAGCAGTGCCCAGAGACAGGAGGGGTGGGTGCCTATCACTCCCAGCAGTGCCCAGAGACAGGAGGGGTGGGTGCAGAGTCCTCCCAGCAGTGCCCTGAGACAGGAGGGGTGGGTGCAGAGTCCTCCCAGCAGTGCCCTGAGACAGGAGGGGTGGGTGCAGAGTCCTCCCAGCAGTGCCCTGAGACAGGAGGGGTGGGTGCCCATCACTCCCAGCAGTGCCCATGGAACGCAAAGGGTGGAGTAGCCACAGATACCATGCCCACAAATGTCAGTCAGGTGCACAAAGACCCTGCAGTACATGTACCACATGTGTGCGAGGCTGGGAGTATACGCATGCATAGGGCCAAAAAGAAAACATGTCCACATGAAGTCATGTCAATAGTCCACATACACAAGTACAATGACTACCAAGGATGCCACGAATGATGCAGGTGGAGAATGGCTCAGCATGCATGTGCAAAGGTGAAGGACTACATCACACACCCAGCTAATGTACACACAGCTCTGCGCTAAAGTCAGGGGACACCCTGCAGGGAAGAAGTCAGGGTACACAGTGGAAGGAATACACCTTGGGACAATTGCAACATGCAGCAACTGCTTACATGAATGGAGAAAGCTAGCTAACACCGTGTGATGGCACACACATCCCAGGGTCCCCCCTATGAGCAGCACACTACTACATTTTCCCACACACCCAACACATGACCAACACCCACAACCATGTAGCAGCCCCACCAACAGCAATGCCAGCAAAGCAGGAGTGTTCCAAGGGCAAAAAATAAATAGCTTTATTCAGCATGAGCAAAAAACTGGTATGAAGTAAGTCCAATATTTACAAAGCCCATAGGGCAGTCCAGGAGTCACAGCTGGATGGGGGACACAGTGGGATGCGTGTCCCCTAGCTTGCCTGCACAGTTGCAAGCCGTTGTCTTCCACAGGGGTGAGGGCATCATGTTGGGGGGAAGGAACAGGCACCGCAGGGACAGGAGGGCGAAGGGTAGGCGACGTGGGTGCAGGGATGGAGGACTCCACCACAGGGGGTGGGGCAGGGCCAAAGGTGGATTCTAGGAGCGCGCTGCACACCTCGGCAAGGTGCTCCAGGGACTCCCCTGCACCCGAAGGAACCACAGGCCCCAAGGAGGGGGGGGGTCAGAGGGATATGTCGCAGCGCCACTGGGGGAGGGTGTGGACAGGGGGGGGACTCAAGCACCCTGACCGTGGACTTCCTTGACCGCTTGCGGGGTCGTGTCACTGTGGGGCTCAGGGACAGAGCGGCCATGAAGGAGTCTTTGGGGGAGATCTGGCCAGGAGAGCTGGGGGGAGGGGATTTGGAGGGAGTGGATTTGGTGGAATGCGGACTCCCACTCTGGCTGCGTGTCACACGTTTGCCCCCCGACCCAGTGGGTGTGCCTACTTCACCCTGTGTGTGCGTGTCAGGAGGTGTGCGGCGGACCTTCCCTGCTGGTGTGGTGCCTGTGTCTGTTGTGGTGGGTGCATGCTTACGTCTGGGTGTATGTGGGACAGGCATGGGAGTGGGAAGTGTGGAAGGGGCAGGGGTAGGGGTTGGGACATAGCGCTGCAGGAGACCCACTGCTGCAGTCAGTGTGGAGTCTATGGACCTCAGCAAGTTGCGTTGGTCAGCTTGCGATGAATGAATGCCCTCCAAGTATGCCTCCATGTTGTTGAGGACCTGGCTGTGGGCATGGAGGACATTAAGGATCGCAGTCTGACCAATCTGCAACTGCCGCTGGATATCCACAGACTCAGCATTGGCGGCAGACTCAGCATTGAACTTGGTCTCCATGACAACCAGCATGCATGTAGGCCTTAATACTTATCCCTCATGTGTCCCCTATGTAATTTGGAGCTTCACACACAGGTACGGTGCGTTCCGGGGCCCTAGGGCACCCCAAATGCATAGCAACGGCCCGTACACGCGTGCCTACATTCACTATCACTATGGGTGTCCTCGCGTATGCGTACTCGTAGTGGTACGGGCCGTACACACGCCTGTACGCTCCCTGTCACTATGGGTGTTCTTGCGTATGCGTACTCGTAGTGGTACGGACCGTACACATGCCTGTACGCTCGCCATCACGATGGGTACACATACGGCAGCACTCCCATAGTGATATGGGAACGTACACAGGCCCTCTTAGCAGCAGTACGGCGGATTTTCACACATCACAGTGGTGACAAGCAGCACACAGGAAGGAATAGGGCGGACATACTTGTCCATGGATGGACATACTTGTCCATGAATGGACATCAAGGCATTGTCTGTGCATTACTACATGTGTGGGGCACAGGTGTGACAGGCTGTGATGTGGAACATTACTCCTGAGTCGAGAAGGCACCAGATGTATGATGAGATGTGTACAGATGTAATGTGTGACGGTGCAATGTGTGCCAGGCATGCCCTTGACTCCTTGGACATGTGTGTATGTCGTACTGCACACTTGGGATGACCGACACTGGCATGGCACGGACACCAACACACGGAAGTGTCCCCTGATGCCCGGTACAGGGGTTACCACACCTGACTTGTCACTGCCCACGGTGCACGATGTGACTATGTCATGTATGTGTGGGGGCTTCCCATGAGGTTGATGTTGGAGCACCCTCAAAAGCTGCAGCTGTTGCAGCAACCAACATGTGTCTGTGTGTAGATTGACATTGCACACTGTTCCGCACACCATGCCACATGTGGTTTCGGATGTGAGGTGCCCATGTATGCATGGGACACGGAGTAGCGTGACAAGGACATGTCTGCATCCTCTCAATGAATGTGTGGTGAGTCATGACATGTGCACCTTCATGGCAAGGTGTGTGGGCTGTCCTAGTGTAATGTCATGTGACCTGTGGCTCTAGTGTTCCGCTACCAGTCTCTGCAATCGGCATCCTACTTCTGCTGATGTGTGGGTGTATGTCACTCCTGTCTTGCGTCTGGCTGTTCACTTGCACTGGGACACAGCTAATCCCATGGCATGGCATGGGGAGGTTCTCAATCTCCGTGTGTAGCTGGGTCTTGGTAGGAGTGTCACCTGGCAGCCATACGTGTCCAGGGCATGTGGCACATACCTCACTCCGTATGTAGCATATGTGTATAGACAGATTAACATGTGCTCAGTACTAATTACTTGTTGTTGTGGTGCACTCACTCTTCCTTGTCACTTCCAAATTACTGCAGAGTGCCGCCTCTTGCCCGACCAATTCCGGACTTGGCTGCCATGCGGGAGAATGATCGGATCCGGTGCTACCGCTTCCCACAACGGTTGATTCTGGAGTTGACGGCGAGACTGGCACCACACCTGCAACCGCTGCACAGGTATCCTACGGCACTGACACCCAAGCTGAAGGTAATGGCAGCCCTACATTTTCTAGCCACGGGTACCTTTCAAAATACCATAGCTCATGTTGGTGGCATGTCCCAGAGCATGTTCTGCCGTGTGCTGCATGATTTCTTAGAGGCCATGTTGATTCACCTGGATGACTTCATTAAGTTCCCAACCCCTGAACAGTTGACTGGGGTCAAGCATGGATTCTATGCCCTGGGAGGGATGCCCCATGTCATTGGGTCCATAGATGGGACACATGTTGCTTTGGTACCACCACACGCACAGGAGGTAGCATACCGCAATCGGAAGCACTACCACTCCATCAATGCCCTTGTGGTGTGTCTGTCCAACATGGTGATTTCACATGTCTGTGCTCGTTTTCCAGGATCAGCACACGATGCCTACATCATGAGGCGTAGCAGGATGCCTGAAATGATGACGCAGCTGCGCAACGAACGAGCATGTGTTGTTGGTGGGTACAGTCTGTCTGTCCTGTAATTTGCGTACACTACTGGCACGACCGCTTCTCCAGTTCTAACGATGTCCATGTGCTTCCCATGTAGGGGACGCTGGCTATCCCAACATGCCATGGCTGATCACACCTCTCCGCAACCCCATCACGCCGGCCCAGCTCCGCTACAACACCGCCCATGGCCGGACAAGGCGAGTGATCGAGAGGACGTTTGGCCTGCTGAAGAGCCGATTCTGGTGCCTACACAAGACCGGCGGCACGCTCCCATATGCCCCTGCGAAGGTCTGCAAAATCTTCATGGTCTGCTGCATGCTGCACAACATGGCAGTTGAGCAAGCTGTGCCACTCATCCTGGATCAAGCTGACCAGGACCATCCACCCGTGGAGGACGAAGGGCTTGGCAATGGGGCTAGTGATGTGGAGGATGTGGAGCCGCAAGAGGACATACGGACTCGGCTCATACGCGACTTCTTTGCTTAGTGGTGAGTACCAGTGTCTGAGTGTGCACGCATTGCTCCCCGTGTGGCATGTGTTGTGATGTGTGTCTCCACCTGCATGTATGGCACATGAGTCAGAGGTGTGTGTGGGTGTGTCACTGGAGTGATGGTGGCAGTGATGGTTGTATTTCCCCAGTCATAATTGTGACCTAGCATGTTGTCATCCATACATGTGTCGAGTACATGCACATGCAAGTGGCTGTGCTTTTTGTGGCTGACTTCTTGTGTGTCTCTCATCCCCAGGTACTTGCGCATGCCGTCTGCTGCTTGCATTGTTGTGGCACTGCTATTCCTCATGGACACGTCATCGTGTGCTGACTCAGCATTACACGCACGGACAAGTTTGGAAGTCTCCTTAGGGTAAGGGATGCATCTGGGGTGTATTGGGTGTGGCAGTTGTTCACGATGTATGCACACTGCCCCTGTCGATGTTTGGTTCCTTTGCACACATGTAGCATCACCATGGGACACAACATGCAGCTGTGTACACCTGAATAGATGGTCTGACTGGTTGACAGTCATCAGTGATGGGATAGTGGATTGTGATGATGGCATCAATGTGTGTAACACTGCCCTCGGACACATGCGGTTTGCATTGGCTTGACATGGTGTGGGACTTCTACATCAGCGGATCAATGGTGTATGGCAGTCTCTCCGTGAGCAGCTGTGGGTGTTTAGCTGTTAGCCGACAATTGTGTGCCTGTTCCATGGCTATCACGCATTAGTGCTGCAGAAGGGGGGTGCCAGTGTTGGACCCACATGTTACTCCACATGAAGTGGTCATGTGTACTTCAAGTTGCCTCTGCAATCCCGAAAACATGACTAATAAAGGTGTCCCTATGCCTCCAAGGTGCCTCTTCTCAGTCAATGCTGGTGTGTTGCCACGGTGCATCCAGCATGTCTGGCATGGTTTTCCCTGATAGTGGCTATGTGTCTATGTGTCGAGTAGCAAGATGCAAGCTGTGTGTGTGGGCTGAGATTGTGTTTTGTGCATGATGTCCATGAGTGTGTGGGTATTGTGACATGTGCCATCCCCATGCATCCAACGTTGGTCAGGCCCCCATTCTCTGCATCCACCGGACTCAAGCTTGCAGGACATGGTTCTGCCACCTGTCTACACATACCTGGGTGCCCCCCAGGACACTGGACGGGATCCCTGACCTCTGCGCATGACTGTTGCTGTACTCAATGTGTCTGTCAGCACGGTTGTGCGGCCACCCCCTCAGCTGGTTGGGCCCATCACGGGTGTGTATGGTGCTCCATGTCTGTCTTGCCTAATACACTGTGACCCGTGTGTCCTGTGCCAGACTCAGGCCCCAGGGTGTGGATGGTTGAAGTCAAAAGAGAAGTCAGGCATGTTTAGACTTTACAAGACACATGTAAGGTAATAATGCAACCAGCAGGCATATTCTCTTCATGGTGTGATTTTTTATTTGGGGGGGGGGGGGTATGACGTGAGGGGCTTTCCGGGAGTTTTGAATCCAAAGTTCAGTAGGGGAGTTGGTGTCCTTGCCATTGGAAGTCCTCAGAGTCCATGCCACAGTCTTTGTCAACATTGGTCAGACAGCGACCAGCAAGGCCATGTGGCAGAGAATGTCTCTTGATGCTGTGATGCTGTTGCTCCAGTGGGCCAGGTGCCAGGCCAGGTGTCCTGGGAGATGGTGATGTAGCGCTGACCCTCACGGTCTTTTCCGTGGACGACCCGCCCTCCTGCGGGGACCCTCAGAAGCAGGCCGTGACGACGTCTGGGATGCTCCATCGGATGTATCCTCCTCCTCCTCCTGATCCCTCCCTGTGGGTGGTGATGTTCTACGCCTTCTGGCACAGGGAGGGTTGGCCATGTTGTCGGCCATCCGACGGAGTGTATCGTGAATTCCCGTGTACGCCGTCACGAGCTCAGCCTGTCCGTCCTCCATCCTCCGTTGGTGTTGCAGTAGACAGGCATGTAGCTCCGCATGTTGCTGCGCCTGCTGGGTCTTGATCCCCTCGAGGACGGACACAACCTGGGCCAGGCCCGTGGTGTCCTGCCGGTATGTGTCCAGGATGTTTCGGACATGGAAATATACCGGTTCCGCAGCCAACTGGTCAGGCTGGCGCCTCTGCCGTCCTCCACTCCCACCACCCCTGCCCACTTGCACCTGGCCTGCCCTTGTGGGCACATCGGGTCTCTGGGACCCCTGAGGGGTGGCATTGGCGTTGTCGCCTGACTCTTCCTGGGTGCCCGGGACACCGTGTCCCTCCTGGCCAGCCTGGCTGCTTTGTGGTGGTGGGGCAGGGATCCTGGGTGTCTCCTGGGATGTGGCAGGAGTGGGGGTGGTGGTTGGCCCCGTTGTACCTGACGCAGATGCTGCAGGTCGTTGGACACCAAGGGGCCAGGTTGGTCGGGGTCGTCCACAGAGTGGTGAGAGTCGTCGCTGCCGGTGGGATCGGCCTCCCGCAGAGCCGGGTCCTGTGAGTCTTCCCCCCAGTGTTGGGGGGTGAACCACGAGGTTGACCTGTGTGTGAGAGAGACAATGTTAATTTTGTTCCATGCAACATCCATGTTTCATCAGTTTCAAAGTTGGCACATTTCCTCTTGGAATTAGGATCTGTCTTGCATTCCACTCACAGTGCACTTGTGCATGGGTGTGTCCCTTGGGTACCACTTTGGCGCCTTTAACTATGTGTGGCACAGTCTTACTTGCTGCATCAAGTGTGACTGCACTCAGCAGTGGAGTGGGCAGGTGTGGCGAGCCGTGCATTGGCGCCTTCTGTGTTGCACTGTACGTGGGCACATGAAGTTGTTCCACACACTTCAATGATGCAGGTAGCTGTCGTTGTGCTTGTGCACAGGTTGTGACATGGCCCTGTGTTTTGCCATGGAGGAGAGGGGGGTGCTGGCACTGGCCACCCTTGTCTACATGCACGCAGTCCACCTGCTGACGAGCAGACATTCCCACACACCACAAGGCTGATTTGCTCTCCCTGTGTCTCCCTCCCTCTCTGTCCCCCTCTCCCTCCCTCCGTGTGTCAGCCTCCTCCCTCTGTCCGTCTCCCTCTGTCTCCCTTTCTCCCTCCCTCTGTCAACCTCCTCCCTCTGTCCGTCTCCCTTTCTCCCTCCCTCTGTCAACCTCCTCCCTCTGTCCGTCTCCCTGTGTCTCCCTCCCTCTCTGTCCCCCTCTCCCTCCCTCTGTGTGTCACCCTCTGTCACCTCAGCCCAGCTTCCTGGGCACACACTGTTAGCAGTTCTTTGAATGGCCCTTGGCTTGTTGCTGTGAGTTTGTTTGTGATCTCCAGGCACCCATTGGGTGTAGTGTGTGTGTCTGCGCTGCTGCTGTGGTGTTGTGTGCTGCCACTCTTTCACAGTGTTGGCTGTTCATTAGCTGCTGTAATGTGCAAAAACGTGCCTTCACCCCCATGTGTTAATGCAAGGCGTCCGCCATTTGCTGGCGAGCCTTTCCTGTGTGGGGACACAGTGTTAGTCTGGCTGTGACCTAGGCCATATGGGCAGAGGGCATTGTTGTCTGCTTCTGAGTTGTACTATGTGATTTTTGGGGCCCACCCTCCCGCCATCCGGCTTATCGTGTCATGTGTTGGTGTCTTCTGTGGCCTGTGACTTGACATTGTCCAGCTGGGTGCATGGGGCATGGTGGCGCCAGTGGCATGTGCGTGTTCATGGAGTGTGGTTGAGTCATGCGATAGCTTGGGGTGGTTGCGTGCCTGTTTGTGGGTTTGGTTGTGGATGACGTTCCCCCCATGTGAGGTGCGTTGTTTGTGTACTCACCCGGGTCTCGGAGTCCTCCTAATCCTTCGACTGCCTCCACCGGCAGTATGGCCATCACCCTCTCCTCCCAGGGATGGTAGTGTACGGGTCTGCGGGACGGCCCTCCTCCAATGACGTTGGCCTGGTTGTGTTCGTCCGTCATCTTGGCTCGGACCCTCCTCCGCAGATCGTACCACCTGGCCTGGCATTCCTGCTTGTTCCTTCTGGTGTCCGCAACAGCATTCACAGCATCAACGATGGTCTGCCACATGGCTGTTTTTGCTGCAATGCTGGTCTGTCTGACCAATGTTCCAAAGAGGTGTGGCTTGACTCTGAGGATTTCATCGACAAGGACCTCCAACTCTCGGTTACTGAACTTTGGATTCTTGTTAGTGGGCATGGTGAGGGGTGTGGGTGTGGATGGTGGGGGGTGTGTGTGGATGGTTGTGGGTGTGTGGGTGTGGTTGTGCAGGTGTGTGTGTGTGTGAATGTGATGAGGGGGTGTTTGTGAAGGTGGTTGTGTGAAGGTGTGCAAGTGTAAGGTGTGGTGAAGCTTGTAGTATGGTGCTGTAGGTTGTCTGAGGGGTCTGGCAGCAGTGATTCTGTTGCAAAGGCTCATGGTTTGTGTGTGTGGGCCTTTTTTATTGGTCCATTGGTGGGTGTGGCTGTGTTTGAAGTTTGGGTGGGTGTGTTATAAGGAGTGGTGGTGTTTTGGGCCTCTGTTTGTTTTTGGCAGTTGCAGGTCAGTGAATGTGTTTTTTTAGTGGTTGTTGGACATGTTTAGTGGCTTTGTGCCATTCGAATGGTGTATTCTTGTGTTGTTTTGTTTTGTCCTGGTTGTGTACGTGCGTTTTTAGCGTGTGTACGGTGTGTACATGGGCCATTTGGTTGTACAGTGCTGTCCTTGTGTGTGGCTTGGTACGACTCGTACATGCGGTTGTGATGTTGGGGCCTGGGGTGCGCTCCGTACTTAGGAGGTTGTGGTGGGGGTGCGACTCTCACGTACACGGGTGTACATACAGGGGGGTAGGACACGTACACGGGTGTACATACACGGGGGTGGGACACGTACAGTGGTGGGGGTACGACTCGAACGTACTGGGGTGTACATAGATGGTGGTATGACACGTACAGGGGTGGGGGTACGACTCGAACGTACTGGGGTGTACATAGACGGTGGTACGACACGTACAGGGGTGGGGGTACGACTCGAACGTACTGGGATGTACTTAGATGGTGGTACGACACGTACAGGGGTGGGGGTACGACTCGAACGTACTGGGGTGTACATAGACGGTGGTACGACACGTACAGGGGTGGGGGTACGACTCAAACGTACTGGGGTGTACATAGACTGTGGTACGACACGTACAGGGGTGGGGGTACGACTCGAACGTACTGGGGTGTACATAGATGGTGGTACGACACGTACAGGGGTGGGGGTACGACTCGAACGTACTGGGGTGTACATAGACGGTGGTACGACACGTACAGGGGTGGGGGTACGACTCGAACGTACTGGGGTGTACATAGACGGTGGTACGACACGTACAGGGGTGGGGGTACGACTCGAACGTACTGGGGTGGACATAGACGGTGGTACGACACGTACAGGGGTGGGGGTACGACTCGAACGTACTGGGGTGTACATAGACGGTGGTACGACACGTACAGGGGTGGGGGTACGACTCAAACGTACTGGGGTGTACATAGACGGTGGTACGACACGTACAGGGGTGGGGGTACGACTCGAACGTACTGGGGTGTACTTAGACGGTGGTACGACACGTACAGGGGTGGGGGTAAGACTCGAACATACAGGGGTGTACATACACGAGGGTACGACACGTACAGGGGTGTACATACACGGGTGGGGGTGTACATACACGGGGGTACGTCTCGGACGTACGGGGGCGGGGGGGAGTGTTGGGCGCGTATGCGGGCACATGTCTCAATGGTTGCTATGGGAGTTCGGTGTGGACGGTGTTTTTTCCATACGGTTGTGACATCGGACGCACGGGATGGATCGTGATTCCTCGGTCGGACTTGACTTTTCACGTTTGTACGGTAAATCGTCCGAGGACGTGTCGGACACATTTTCCGACCCGAGGACGTGTGGGGACTAATTCCCAAGGCGGTTCGTAGGGACTTTTTACCATGCGAATCGTGATTGCCAGTTTGTACGGCACTTGTACGATTCGTACGGTAAAAAGACCGGATACGAGTCGGACGGGCAATTTTTTTGCCGGATCGTGATCGGCACCTAAGTCAAGCATTGCACCCAAAATTGAAAAGAACAGTTCCATAGCAGCAAAATATTAGAGATTAAATGACATTTTACTCAGTAAGTGCAAGTCATGCATATATCACATAAACTAAGGGTCCGATTCCGATCCGCGTCAGAAAGCACTCCAACCGAGCCGGATCCGGAGTGTTTTCCGACCGAGCCGGAGTCCTGCAGTCTGACTGAGTGAGTACGATGCGGCCGTATGCTGCCGGACTCGGTTCGGTCGGACTCCCATAGAAGTCAATGGGAGCCAGTCGTACGATGTGTACATGGGCTCCCATTGACTGAATGTGTACGTCGCGGACAAGTGCGCCCCCTACAGTGGGTACGCGTCGGTGCCATCCGCACCATACATGCCTGTGTTGGGGAGACCTATGGGTCTCCCCCTGTGTCCGAGTATTAGGGCTGCGGGTGACAGGGGGTCCGACGCGGACCCCCAAAGGCAACCACCCAGACAATTTGCGAGCCGGACACTTCATCTCGCACAGGCTGTCCGGCGTATGCATCGTCCTGGCTCGGTCGTGAAGCGCATCCATTGCACGCCACGGTTAGCTTACGCCCGAGACGTACGTAGCGGTTCGGACCCGGAAATGACTCTGTCGGTGAATTTCATGTAGCTCGCATCGTACTTGCTCGCTCGTACAGCTGTACGAGTCATCCGGAAAACACGCGTACGGCTCGCAGTTTTTCCTGCCGGCTCGCGTTCTGTGCCCTTCCGACCCGGATCGGAATCGGCCCCTAAGTGTTGCTTTAAAGTGAAACATACACAGAAACCAGGAACTTAGAACATTTGTGAAACTTTGGACTTATAAAATCTAATCGAGCATCTGCCACATAATCTAAATAATAATACAAAGAAATGTTTACCAGCAGTTGCATAACTTGTATCTGTAATGCAATACAGCTCTGACACTTTGTAAACATGCCTGACCTACTTTAAATTTTTAAATGATGCATTCCAACTTAAAGATGTCAGAATATGTCTGCAATTGTAATTAATATTCAACATCTAGCTCCTGGCGACAAGAAGATCATTTGTGTTTTGTCTACACCATGATGTGTAATTACATGGGGCTAGTTCGCAAAGATTTGGCAAGATGCACACATGACTCATAGCCTAATTTAGCCTGTGACATATAGAGTAGTGTTGGTGAGGATGGGGAAGAACATTACTTCCACCATCCTACTGTGTCTGCCGGCCCAGCGGTTATCGCTATACATTGAAAGGACCTAATTGTTTACTGATTGGTATTGCTGGGATTTGAACTCTACATACTGTGGCACTGCTCCCCAGTCCACAGATTATGTGCTCTGATTCCTAAAACATGCTAAATTGACTAATCCCCAATTGGAATATTAACTTTCCAGTATATGGTAGAAGAAAATCTACCAATGGCATGAAAAGTTAAAGTCAGCTGTGGTATGCAGCACAAGTTTTGCCATCCACTAGTCTGAGAATGAAAACATGAATTTTGGCCTAGCTCCGCAGCCTGACATTTTTAGTTTCACTTTCAACCATTGTATTACAATGACGGCGGTCAGAAGTGAAACCAGCCGGTTATTCCGTCTGGCTTCCAACGGGCTCACAGAGCCAGTCGGCCAGTTGGAACCTGCACATAATCCCTTAAGGACAGCATTTCCGCCATCAGGATTGCGATGTCGATTTCCCACAGGCTTTTCATGTTGGGCTATTAAATTCATTTTGTATAATGATTGGATTAAATACTTCTCACACGGTCCTTGCTCTGGGGTAGAACTGATCAATTTTGGGCATTTCAGAATTGATTTTGTTCACAATATTGAACATTCTTAGGGCCTTGAGACATGAGAATGAGATTAAAATCTTTTAATATTATAGTACCTGATTTATTGTCCTGTACTATATTCGATAGTGCTTTGAATAAATGGGCAATTGTTTGTTCCTTTGTTCATTTCCTGGTTGCGGGTATATAAAGAATGCATAGGTTAGCCACTTTTTAATTTAATTTCACTTAGATTGATAATAACTATTTTAGACATGTGTTGATTTTTTTCCAGTTTTAGTAAAAGTCTTGTGCTCCTTCAATGATCTTCTTGTTGAGGGTTCTTCAAAGGTTTCAACGCTTCAAAGATTTATTGTGTCTACTTTACAGGTATCTTAAAGGCAATGTATATCAAAGTTTGAAATGAATGATATTGAAATGAAATTAAACGAAAGAAAGATTTGTAAAAGCACACTAATCCAGGGGTGTTTAGGTGCTGAACTCAAAGGAGGTAGCAAGCTGAATGAGAACAGTAGTGGGAGTCTAGTGATTGAATAGCCAGGTCTTGAAAACGTTCCTCAATAAGAGCAGATCAGTTTTTTTTTCTTCAGTTCAATGGGAAGAGAGCTCCAGAGTTGTTAATTGCTGGTTATAAAGCTCCTTGGACCCCGTTGGGATTTTTAAAATCTGGGAATCACCAGGTCATAGGCTGCGCAGAGCGAAGTGTTCTTGATGGGATTTACCAATGAAAATGTTACCTAGCATTTTCAGGCCACAGCCGTGTAGTGCCCTTAAGGCAATGCAGAGAGCTTTAAACTCTATAAATTTTTTAACAGGAAGCCAGTGGAGATGAGTGAGCGCTGAACAAGCAGATTCACGTTTGGGAATGCCCAAGAGAAGTCGAGCAACCGCGTTTTGTAAGACCTGCATTTTTTCTGTAAGTTGACAAAAAGTAAATCATAGCAGTCAATTCAAGAGAGGATAAAATATGTAGGCACTGTTTTCTGCAGGTCCTTTGGAATGAAGAGAAAGATTTTGCTAACAAGTTTGATGTTAAAGAATGAAACTGACATGATGGAGTTTACATGACCCTCAAAAGATAGTTTGCTGTAAAAAACACTCCTATGTTCTTGACCTTAGTGGTAGGGTTGGGGAGTGTGCCAAATTCCAAAGGCCACCACGAAGGGCATTGCTTCCTCGTGCATGTTAAGTTGTACCCATTCTGCTCTATTCTACAAACATTTCTTTATTTGCTTGATGATTGCATAATCTTTATTACATGATCAAATGTTAGGATCTGGAGGTTCATCTACGTAACTTCAGGGGTCTCCCTTCAGAGATACATTATTTTGTGGCAAGGCTGCCAGCCATGACTAATGCTTTGTTTGCTGAGTTAGTTTTTTGGGTAGCAATGCTGGTTTCCAAGCACATTTTAATCTGTTGTACATTCCAAGTCTAGATTTGTAGTTTTTGCTGGTACTTTTGTTGATTTAAGGACGGTTGATTTTTTTCTTGCATGTCATGTGGGTTTATGGTGTCATCATTAGATGTAAATGTATTCATCAATGGGTCTCCTCAATCTTTGGTGTTTCTGATGGTTTGGGTTTAGTAACAGTTAGCATAATATTAGTCACTCATAATTTTTTTAGACTGGTTCTATATGTGTGGATATTGTTCTGGTTATAAGTGAGATACTGAAATTCCCCAGTTTTCAAATATCCTTCTGCTGGCTGTGAGATTTAGAAATTCTACTTGCTTGCTAAGGGAAAAAGTTGTAGTTTTATTTTTTCACCTTTGTATGGGCAAACCTGCCACATTTACTATTGACTCATTTGAAAGTCATGGGCTGAGGTGATAATTTAAAAGTTGTAATATAATCCTGTGATTCAAGAGGTCTTGAAGTCCCTAGATGTATATTGAGGAGTCAAGTGGACTATTAAGGTTGAAATGTTTTCAATTTGATCAAATTTATTATCCACTATTTGGTTCCTGTTTGTGTGGCTTTCCCAACCCTCTGTATTAGTTGATGACTTGTATATTGGTAATAGAGACGTATTGGGAAATCTTTGCATTTTGATGGGTTTTTTCTACGTCTTCTTAGACGCTATCTTTATTTCGGTATAGTTCAGATTCTACAACTTCATCTCCAACTGTAATCATCTAATCCAGGGTTACTATCTTCTGTGTACATAAAAGCTGTAATTAGAAGCCTGAGCATTTTGGAGAAACTTTTGGGATCTGTAGTTGTTTTGGTTGTCATTATGTCATAGTTTTGTTCAACTTAAAGGTGTTTTAGTTGCAGGTGGAAAGTTGTTTAACATATTTGTTTTTTTCATATATCAACTGGGAAGAGTTTTCGAGTTTCAATGTTTTTAATATTCATGTCTTGTAAATATGTTTATACTGGATTGTCATATTTTGTCTTAATTAGTAAAGATCTAGTTAGTGTTTGAGGATTAATGTCAAGTTTTTCCATAAACTTTTGTTGATCCTTTTTAGCATTTATAGTTTGTTCCAGGGTATTCGTCCCCTACGTCTATGCTGCCTTGGTGTAGTTTGTAAACTATTTGTAATAAATATCAATTATAGATCATTATTTCGGACTTATCCTGTGATTGCCTTATGTAGCGATGCAGTGTCAGATACATGATTTTGGTTAATAATCTGCTTCATAAAAACTTGATAGTACAGTTGAGTGGTTGGTTTATTTTTTAACTTGTTCATTTTTGTTCTGGTCATAAGTATTTTTTTTTCTTGAGCTTTCCTTATTTCTTTCTTGTTTAAAAAAAAAAAGGGGGCTAAGTTGGTATTATTCTCTGAATTCTTTATGACATTTCCAACAGACCTATGATATAGAGGAAAGTTAGTTCACTTTTCTCTATAGATTATAATTAATTGCATTTTGATTCAGTAACAAATGTGTTTTTATTTATTCTTGACAGCAAAGATTTCGGTAAATTACACCGATTTTCTTTGACGGCCTTGGATTTCTGGTAAAAATATTTTTTAATCAACTGATTTATTCTCTACCAATTACTTAAAATATTTGGTCCACTAGATAATCTAGTCACTGGGGACAAGTGCATGATGTTTTTGTGCGGTTGACCTTGTCCTGCGCCAATTATATCAAGATATTTAATTTACTCATATTATTATCTATCCCTGATTTTGAAATATACATTCTGTCCTGTGTGTTAGGTTGTCTTTCTGGTTTGATGTCTGTTTTAACATAGCTGTTAATCATTACATTTAGTGATGTGGTCATTTTCTATCACTACGTTGTTTCATCTGATTTGTTGAGTTGTAAACCTTTCCTATTATTCTTATTATTATAGGAGTACTTTTTTTGAGAACACTCAGATGCTGGTTTTGTGTTAATAGGGTTTCTAGTAGGTCCTCATTGGGAATATTATAGTGGGCCAGTTCATACTGGCTTTCGCCACTCTCTGGGGGTCATTACGATGGTGGTCGGACTTTCGTCCGCCGGCCATTGTTGCGGTAGTGGGACCAGCCGCCTACGAGGTGGCCTACCCACCGACCGCATTACGATGTGACTGCCAATGCGGCAGTCGCAGGCCCTATTTTTTGCATTGCGTTGGGGATGTAGTCAGCAGCCCGGCCGCAATACAAAAAAAAGGCACTTGTATATCCCTGCACTACGTTGCAGGCACCATGCAGTGCCTGCTACATGGTGCAGGGATATGTAGGGGGGATCCATAGGTGCCCCCCAGTACCATTGCTCCATCCCCAGGGATTGTGGGGGGCCCACTAGGGGCCCCAAAATCCGTTTCAACCAGCCGTTTTGTGGCGGGTCGAACGCCGAAGAACGTCCAGCAGAAAGACATATTATAATCCCTACAGCCGTGCCTTGCTGGCACCGCGGTAATGCTGGCCTTCCGGGGAGGTCCGACAGGCGGTAGGAGAAAGACAGCCTGTTGGGACCGTGGCGGTCGGTCTTTCCGACCACCGCCTGTCCGCCTGCCATAGTTAACAGGCGGGTGAAAAACCTCATTCTGATCGCGGGGGGCCCGCCACCGGCAGGCTGTCGGTGGCGGGCCCTCCGCCATCGGTATGAGGCCCTCTCTTATTTTTTAATGAAGCACTTTAGGTATTCCCATTAAAGTGACTTCATAATTATTTCCAATTACTAATGGGACAGAGGCATTAAGAGCCAATTATAGGGATTGCATTTTGATTGTTGTTTTTCACTTTGTATTCCACAGGTGACTTACCTTTGATTCTTTATTAGCCTAGTGAACTTAATTTGGGGAATTTCATGTTACACTTGCTACTCAAAATCCCCCAAATTATGCCATTACACCACTTCACATTTTTACGCCCATACATGCTAAAAAATGCATAGCAAACTGTGTAATTTACTGTAACAATTTACTGCGAACACACGGCAACAACATAACATGAAGGCTGTTATTCACGTTGCTTTTGATTAAATACTTCCTCGGTCCAAAGATTGAGGCGAGCATGCAATTATATAGGACGAAATTATGGATTTGCATTTCATTTTATTTTGTGCAATTTTGCATAATCTTGCTGTCATTTTGCGTAGACACTTGAAAGAAAATTACGTGAATTTCGCACACCTCCTCTTTTAGAATCTTTTTTATAGGATGTTGGCAATCACCGTAAATTGTATTTATCGTCTTTGTAGCCTTTAATTTAAATCTTTTGTACCATTATGTTTTTTTCAATTGCCTTCGTAGATGATTTAGATGATAATATTCATGCTGGAACCATTGCGGCAAGATGAATCGAGTGGTTTTATATTTACAGTTGTATTTGTTATAAAGATGCCAAGTGCTGCTGGTTGGAGTCGAAGGATATCTTTTTATCCTGCTCGTCTTTTGTGAATCCCTTTTCGTCAGATGTGAGTTATACTTTTTCTTCCACAATTATTGATGGTTTATTACTCTTGATTTTCTTGGAAGTACCCTTTTGTCAAAGAGCAGATGGAATTTTAGAGAGCTCTTGAGCAAACTAAATTATTTTAGAACAAGGGCATATGAGTTGGTTTATTTGTTCGTGTTACTATTCCCTCCTACTGCTTCCCACTGTTGCTTCCCACTGTTCTGTTAAATGCAGAATCTAAACAATTAGAGCGACAATGTTCCAGGTAAAACAATGCCAACCTAAGGTAATTTATTTGCCAGAGAGGACAAATACAATTAAATTAAATAACAAATGACAAATATCAGAACCAGGCACAACAAACTGGCAGGTCACTCCCACCTCCGCCGTCACAATGTGACCCCTTTACCTCTCATGGTGGGGGGATATTTTTTATTTAACATGTTTGTTTGTGGCTGCATGTTTGCCTTCAATGTTTCAGTTGTTTCAAGTGAAGGTGCACACAGGCATAAAGCTCCCATACAGACTGGTGCTGGGTAAAGTGGTTGTAAACTCATTGATGTGGGTCACAGAATAAATACTGGGAAAGAAGACCACATCTCCTTACCACCCCTTGTTGTCCCTCTAGTACCGGAAATCAAGACAATCCTCAACTAACCTCAACAAGAACAGTCGGTGGCCAATTATAAGCCGCACCGGAGCCAGGGACATATGATAACACAGAAGCAGCTCACTAATATCACTGCAAATAATTTATGTGACATATGAATGTGTATGTTCCTGTTTTGACATAAAAAAAACTTTTTGTTATGGATGTTAGATGTAATATAAACAAAGCATTTCTCTGCAAAATGTCTGTGATAGACTCTCATATATTACCCACATTAAAAAGAAATGAAAGGAAAGCAGTATTTGAAACAATCTGTTTAAGAATTATTTAGGGTCATCAGGGCAAGACTCTCTGCAGACCAAAGCTGGCTTTATAAGAGGGCCTTTTTTTTTTTTAATCACTAAAGGCAACTGTTGTTGAACTGTAATCCCACGAGGACATACAGTTTTACCGAGAAATCCGTTGTTTTTATCACCAGATGTCTAGATATCTTATATGTTGAAGTGTTCACTTAGTCGGGTGGAATATTCAAGATATTGAAGAAAACGCCTCACTCACTAATAGTGACATGCTTCATCATAGGTGTTTTCTCCACACCCAGATAAGGTGGTGCTATCTGGGCGGACTCAACAAAAGATGTTTTGGGAGTTCTTATATAAGATAATAGCTGGTGAAGCAGGGAACCAGATGTTGTGATATGTTAAAAATACCTACAGGTATACCCCGCTCCAATGTTTTATTCTTGGGGTACTTGTGGTATCATTAAAATCATGTACTGGGGTTCTTTTGAACGTAATTTTTCAAATGTACCCTCGTTAAAATGCCAACATGTTTCGGCCCACGTTGCTAGCCCTATCGGGTCTGGGGCCTTCGTCAGGGCTTTGTTGTTCGGTTCCTTACTTTAAGGTCCCTGCCTTGTGTTTACGCATTTACTTCAAGCATACCAATCATGAGGCTTAATGCACTCACCTAAATTCTTGCACCCGATCTCCAATAGATTTACTTCTGGTAGATGCTAATTAGCATTATGCAGGTCTTGTGTGTCACGGTAGCGTCCTGTAGTCACACATTCGTCAAGGATCCGCCACCGCGTGTAAACCTACTGTACACACCGCCTGCCGTCGAGCCACCTGAAGGCCTGGGGCCTTAGGCCATGGGCCAGAGTCCACTTTGCCCATGCCTTAAAACATCTCTGACCGGAGCCGCCTTTACCTGAAGCCCACGCCGTGCAACAATATCAGTGGTGCCCCCAACCTCTGCACACACCGAACTCCAGATCTCCCCCTTTTTCCTACTTCATGAGCACCATGCAGTTGGATGGCTACCTGACCAGTTCGGACCAATCTCAAGGTCTGGGATCAGCGGGGAGCAGGACTCATTTGGTGGTCTCAAAACCAACTAACCGAAGAAAAAGAGCTTTAGGACACTAGGCCAGGCTTGTATCTGTCAACTTCTGTCACTCTCTTCCTCAGCTCAGTGTGTTTATGCAGGAGAGAGACAGTGTTTAAGTGTGAATGTATGTGTTTGTGTAAGCGTGTGTGTGTGAGTGAAATTGAAGGTCAAAGGGAGTGTGATGTAATTTCAGCATTTTAATGAATTGGCGTTCATGCATACAACCTTGTCAAGTCTTTCATGAAATCCTTTTGCCTCACACTATGGTTATGTCATAGCCCTGAAAGAAACAGGGCCAAGCGACCCAAGAGCCATCTTATTCCACAACCATTGTAGAGAGATATTTGTATGCAGGCCAATGCTGTGAAATTTATTAGAAAATAACCCAAATCATATGGGCGCTAAAAAGAGTCTCTTCTCAGCAACTAATACATTTAAAGAAAATAAACAAAAACCTGGTCTGACAGTTTTGTCACGACAGTTCTTATTGGAGCTGATTTTCCATATATTGTCTATGTTCTGGAATGCAGCCCAAATAATTGACACTGACTGAGATTAATCCAAGCATTCCACCCATAACCTTTTTTATTTTTCATTTTTTGCAAAATTAAAAATGTTCTATAAAGTGAAGAGTATAGTTAAACTTGGGACCCAGAACATTTGAGAAACTTTGGACATCTGCAAATCTGAACATGTAGTGATTTGCTAGATGTTTTTAGCCTAATCCAGTAACTGTCAACTAATCGTAAAATTCTAACAGAGCAAAATGTTAATTAGTTATATAACAAGTTTTAAGCAAAATGCTGTGTAGCTATGTCACATTGCAAACATTGCGTGCCCGACTTTAATTTGTAGATAGATGTATGCAGACTTAAAAGATGTCACCATACTGCAGGTCATATTAATATTCAAATGCTACCTCCTGGTGGCATAAAGAAGTGCATTTGTGTTTTGTCGACATCAGAAAACTTAGTCCCAGGAGGTTAATTCACAAAGCTTTTGCAAGGCAAACACATGACTCTGACATGCAAAAATCATAATTGATTTATACATAATTTAGACATGATTTACATAACCAGTGTCATTTAAAATATGCATGTAGAACAAAAAAGGTAGAAGTCTTGTGTCATTTTTTGTCTAAGTGTGAGAGGGTATCTATGAGTGGGGGAGATTTTTATGTGATTCATCACCAAAAAGTGGTGGTGGGAGTCCATTATCAAGTTGGTGGAAATTGTGTGCCATGTATGAGGCTGGACAGGCAAAGGAGGATCGAACAAAGCGGGAACAGAAATAGACTGGCCGGTATGAATTTGAACAATTAAATCCAAAACAAACAGGCATGAACTGGACTCACCGGAGGAGCTGAAAACTTTAGAGAAAAGAATAGAATATTCTGCCCCTTTCTCCTTTATAAAGGAAGAAATTTGGTGTTTCCCAGTGGCAGGTACAGTCTTTTTTTAGCATGTGGTTTGGTCTTGCACAATAGGGACATACGCCTTCCTTACATCTTTGGTCCCTTTCAGTGTTAGGCAATAGGCCTATAGCAGACTCAAACTGTATTGGTTAATCTAGGGAAATTGGAAAAAAATAACATCACATTTAATTAAAAAATTATTGTAATAATATTTAAGAATACAATTAAATCAAAATGTAATTTTTTGAAGGTGCAATTTCCCTTGTTTTCTGTTAGCCCTATATCAATAGGAGTTATCAAAATGTGTTTAAATATTGTTTTCTTTAGCAAATAATATACATTTATTTATTTTTGAATTTAACCATAATTTTCTTAAAATTGGAAAGGTTTCTAAAAGTAACTTTACAGTCGTAATTTTGGTCTCATGAGTTTGAGGGGTTGGACCTTATAATCCTAAATGTAAGTGAAAATCTCTGTGTGGAAAGGGTGAATTTCATCCAAGAGGAGATGCAGTCCTAAATTCACTTAATAAATAGTGACCTCAATATCTTGGCTCATGATGAAAGACAGCTCTCTCACTTTTGATAGTGCTTTGTTGTTCCTGCAATTGCAGGGAAAAGCAAACTGAATGAACGTTAGAACTGAATGATAACATTCTTAAAGTACCAGTACCCATGTCTTTATTTAAGAACATGTTCATAATTTAACAGAAGCATGTTGGTGAGACTAATGAATAACACTAGTGAAGGGCAGATCAATAATGTTGATACAGAGCATGTGATAGCCTGGAAGAAGTTCTGACATATTTAAAGATCAATAGAGAAAACCTCCATCAATTTGAAAGTAACTAAAGCTTCTTTAAATGGCAGCTCAGAAATCAGTGAAAGAGTAGATTTGGCATGACTATCGTTATATACCAACTTTACCTTGAAAGTAACTAAACAAACGAGTCTATCAGAAAACACAATAGAGGGGAGGCTAGAATGCATTTATTTCGTCAAGTATCAGCTAATTTGGGTGGTTGTGGTTCTAGTGCAGTATGTGCTCTTTTTGTGGCAGATAAGATGTCCTGTATCAATTTAACAGAAATTAATTATGCAATTTAATAATGCTATTGGAGAGAAAGGTATACTTGCATTCAATTTGTTGCTTTAGATGTTATGTGTCTTCCAGGTCATGTCTGTATGGAATGGAGGTTACCAGTTTTCAGCAGAAGTACATTCTCTTTTTGTTATTGACTGTCTTTTCCCTGTGTTACAGTCAGAGCATACTTTCTTTTTTCCTGGATCCACTAAAATGTACACTCCACGTATTGGGCTTACTGTTGATGTAGTTTGCAAAAATCATATTGAAGATTCACTGTTCTTAGTCATTGGTACTTGGTGCAAATATTGCAGCTCTAGGAGCAAATTAAAGGAGGAAAATGTTTGTCTTAATACTAAAGACCCCATCACCGATGTCTTAATTTGAGCCATTGGTTGCAAGTGGGGCCCATCGGCCCTCACCTTTGTGGACTGCCATTGATTGTTTCTCATCAGTCTTTGACCCAAAGCAAGAGGGAGAAAACACAAAAGGTGGAAAGAAATAGCAAGAAAAAAGCATGTCAATGAAAGAAAGCAAGGATAAGAGGAACTTACAAGAGTGATGTAAAGAGATAAGGAGTGTGTGGTAGTGGATTTAAGAGATATGAAGAGGAATCAATCCTACCCAACCTTTGTATTCTGCATCCCTGACATTTGATAGTGTCAGCCATAGGCTTCTGAGCAAAACTCTGGGGTCCACCTCTTATTCTTTTACAAATTGAATAGAACAGTTGAAAGCACTCAGACATTATATCAACATATATTACTTAGTTACGGGAATTCTGAAGTATATGTTATACCCACAAGGCATTCACACACAATAACCTAATTAATTTAAAGAACAAACAGTACTCAAAATTGCAACGAAATTAATAACCAATGATTAGATTTCTAAAGGTTTGCTTTCAAAGCAGAGTTAATTATTACATAGTTTGTGACAGGTATGGCACCGACAGCAGAGTACATAGGGGCAACATAGCAATCGTATGACAGAATGAAGATAATGAGGTCAATATTTAACATAGCTGCATGGATTGTGTGCTAATTAAATAACCCAATTATAAGAAGAAAGGTCTCAAGCTATTTAATAGCATTAAAGATTGATATTGCAGGATTGCAGAGATGTATCTGAGAGATAATGAGCCAGGAAATTGGGACGTGATTGGATAGCGATGAAAGTCCTCTAACGGTTATGGTTTCCATACAATACGAACATATATATTTTTTAAAGCAAAGACTAGAAAAGACCAAGAAGGATATCTCTTTTATCATCCATACCAGTTTTCTGAATGAGGAATTACTGTTAGTTAATGTTTGTATGTCAAATATTTGTTTGGCACAGATACTCAATATAGCCATCAATATCTTGGAAAGACATTCAGCACAAAATAGTGACAATTTCAATTCATCCGTAGACTTGCAGCTGGACAGAAATGACTTAGGACCTCATTTATGAGTCCCCTTGTACCGTCGGAACATCACTTTTAGTGACGTTCCATGGCGCAGGAGCCTACATATTTATGAGGCAGCACTAAGCCACTGTTTTTAGAATGCTGCCTCTTAAATATCATTCCCTTTAACTAAGTTTTCTGCGTTAAAGGGGCATGCAATGAATGTTGCTGGGGGCGTTGCCAGCAACATCCATGGATTTTTGACACTGCCTCAGATTTAGGAGAAATCGTAACTCTGAGGCAGCGCCAAAAACGTATGCCTCCCGAGGCATAAGGGAGGCACAACGAGGAGAAATATCTTTATTTTTCCTCATTTTCCCTTTTTCTATGGGTGCTGCAATATTCAGCAGAACACATAGAAAGAGGAAAACAAGCCTTTTGTGATTGTTTTTGTGCAGGAAGGTTTCCCTTCCTGCACAAAAATCATCATCCCCGCAACGCAGGCACCCGTGCACCATGGTGCAAAGGTGCCTGTGTTGGCACACGGCTGCCCATTGTGCGCTGGCGCAAAGGGAAAAGGAAATAAATGTGCATTATTTTATAGATACGGCGCATTCCTGTCCTTTTCTTTTGCCATAAGGCAGTGAAGCAGAAAGGCCTGCGTGCTGCCCTACGGTGAAACTTCATAAATGAGGCCCTCGATATGTTTCTACAACATACAAAGCCATACACAGCTTGATATGATATGATATATGATATAATATGCAATGATATGATATGATAGGAGGTATTTATAAAGCGCACCGTCACTCATGACTGAGCATCCTGGTGCTAGCTCAGCAACAAACATAGTAAACCATCACCTAAAACATACGACTCTAGCATGCAGAACTGAGGAGGGAAAGGAGAACCTTGAAATCAGTAGGTCAAATGCCTACAGGACACAATGCCTACAAGAATTATCAGATACAGAAAAAAGCCACATTTTGAGCAGTTTCCTGACTTCCTATATAGCTACATCCACGCAAGCCGTTCAGCCCATGACAGATGTCATTGTTAGAAACCACTGGTACTAAAGAATGCAACACTTAAACCATAGATTGCTAAGAAAAGGCTACATTAAAATATTAGATCAGTTGAGACGTGTGCAGTTTGGTGAGCTTATTCTGAAAAGTTTTCAATAGCTAACCAGGCACTGGCCATAATGCAAAGTTACAGAAACTTAAGTCATTACATGTAAAGAGAGTGCAGATAACTTTACTGTCTATTACAGTTCACAGTTTGAAAGGTGTTATGAAATGGTGTTGGTATAAAATAAATGTAATGTTTACTTGTGGAAAAGAAAAAGGAAATAAAGCAATTAAAAAAGTCAAAATCAGATGAATGTTCGATAAAACAAATCATGGCAGATTTACCAAGTTACCATATTGCAGAAGAGAACAAGGAAACAGACTAGAGGGTTAGATGACTACAGTGCTTAGTTTGTAAATAGATGGACAAAACGCTTCTCAAAAGCCTGAAGCCACAGCTGGCAAATGTCGAGACTGAAGAAGACCAAGGCTTCTGTATCTTGACACCACCTCTTCAATCACCAGACACTTCCTGCCTCTTTACTTCAATCTTGTAGTTCTTTGTAATCCTTGCTGCCACTCTTTTTAACTGTTTTTCCATCTTTCTCCTTCTCCTCTCATGTCATGTTTCAATCTCTCTTCCTCTGGGTCAAAGTCTGATGAGGAAAAGTGAGTGTGGCTCTCCAAAAATGAGTATCGGTGGGCCCCACCTGCGCCATTGGCTCAAATTAAGCACTGGATGAATCGGAATCTCTTTTTGAATTCTAGGTTAGTCTAGCCCTGGATGTTAGCCTTTGCCTGAACCTTCTTGTACTATCTGCTCAGTTCTTCCAACGCATGCTGTTTTTGCATGAGACTGAGATCGCTGTGGCCAATGACATGCAGTTTTGCTTTGTTTTGACAAAGGGGGATGAGCTAGGTGTTCATGATTGCACACATGCTTTATGGCATTTGCAGGTGTGCATACACATGTGCATGTTTCAGCATGGCTGATTGATTAGTTAGGCATCAATTGGTATCTCCATTAACCAGTCGTAGCTGCAGTGATTTGTGTTCTCTATTGTTTGAATTTGTTTTCTGTATTTATATATATCCGCTTTGCTACATTTTGATGCATGTCTCTGTGTTTGTGTTCTCCAATCATCGTGTGTCAAAGTTGTTTTAAACTTTTCAGATGCCAGCCTATCTTGTTGATTTCAAGCACATAAATGACATTGTTCTGCATGATAACTTCATCTTTGCTATATTATCTGTTTTTTCTATTCTTTGCAAATTAGACTTTGCTTGATTGGGCCCAATATATGTTCAATCTGATGAGAAGCTTACTAATATTTCACTGAAGAAAGTCAAATATCCCTCAAAACAATCTACACACTTTAAGTCTGGAGACGTTCAATCTTGTAGCAACCTACCAATATTTTTGCCCAATTTATAGAGGAAACACTGGGGGCCTGATTACGATGTCGGGCGGAAAGCCTCTGCCCGACAAGGTAGGTGTAAAGATGGACCGCCGAATTAGGATGACAGCAGTCGGAGTTTAACTTGTAGGGAGATTCTGACGGGCTCAAGGAGTCCGTCGGTCCGTCAGAATGTCTGCATAATCCTTTAATGATAGCGGCTCCGCCGTCTGGATTATGATGTCAGTTTCCGACAGCCATTCCAATTTCGGCCTTTCTGACATGGAAAGGCTTTCAGAAAGCAACATTGGGGGCCCCTAGCTGGGCGCCCTTCCCCCTGGCCATTTGCATTTGGGCCTGGGGAGCACCTATGGTGCCCCCTAAACATTCCTGCACTGTGTGGCAAGTACCATGAGGTGCCTGCCACAAGGTGCAGGGATGTTTAAAAACATCCATTTTTTCAATGGAAGCTCGTGCTGCGGGCCTCCTCTACCCACTGCAGAACATTCTGTTGTGAAATGGATGTTTACGACCACCCTATGAGCTGTTGTATCATAATAGTGCGGTTGGATCCTCCGACCTAAGGTCGGGCGGTTCCTTTCCGCAATGTTACCGGTTGGACGAAAGTCCGCCCAACATCGTAATGGCCTTAAGGGTTCTATTTAGAATTTGGTGGATGTGGGCCACCCAACAAAAAACTATGCATGTCCTGTGAGGTGTATTCAGGGTGCATGGAATCCCTAAACACTCTATATAGGGTAGATAAGACATTTGAAGCTTTTTGGCTGATGTGCCTCTTCTGCCAATTCTAAAAAGGGCCATAAGATAGGTTTGTTTAGAATCAGGGTGCACTAACATTCAAACTAATTGATTTGCTTTTCAAATTAGAGAAAATACAGTATGTCAGAAATGAAATAGTATATCAAATATTGGTCAGGGATATACTTTGGAAACTATGTAGGAAATCGATCTAAGACATATTCACTCATAAATGTGTACCAAACTGTATTAATAATCATAGGCAAGTGAACAAGAAAAAGGAAAAAGAAAAGGAGAGAGAAGATGAGGAGGAAGAGGGGAGGAAGAGGATGAAGAAAAAAATGTTTTTGAGGACAGTGTACTCATAGAGAAGAGGAAATATATACATAATTCAATACTAGCGTAGGAAGAGGAGCTACATTGCTAACTCGGCTTAAACAAAAGCAGCACAATCACGCATTCTTGCTGCAAGGAGAGGGCAAAGCTTGCAGAAGAACAAGGGGGCTGCAAATAATTCATTGGATCAAATTTCCCCAGGTCCCTCTCCCCAGGCACTAGACTTCTCAGGGTCTTCTCCAGAGTTTGCTACCACTGAGATGGACATTGAGGTGAGGAGTGCCGCGGTCCCAGACAGGTCTCTAAAGTCAAGAGAGGTGAAGGAGCCAAAGCTCCTCAACAACGGGCAGGACATTGAGGGTACTGGAGGTGGTATAGTTACCGCACCAATTGACTTAACAAAATTACACAAGATAACGAGGAGAGCGGAAGGGGTGGATTATCCCCATAAGGACTACCCCCTATTCCCAAAAAACTTTAAGCATGGCACAAGGACACCAATGTACAATCTGTGGGTCAAACACTAGGCGGCACATCATTTAGGGTCTCTCCAGGACTAGACTCTCTGGAAATTCTGTCTCGTTGCGACCATGATTCAAGGGGGCAGTTTGTATCAGCAAAAGGTCTGGCTGCGCCTCTTCTCGATATAGTGATGTCAGGCTGCCCGAGTCCATCACCTTCTCCAGTATTTTAGGGTCTCCAGATGAAAGCCAGGGCTAAAGAAAAGGGCATGCAAAATCAGCAGATGTTGGAGATGAGGGGTGGGCATTCCAGGGAGAATGCAAGAGAGAGCCAGAACTCAACAGTCTGAATGTATCAAATGCACCAGCTTTTTGAGACTATCCTAGGGGAAATGTCGTAAAGCCATCGCTCAGGCGCTAGTCTCCAGTAGGTTGGATTACAGGAATGCGCTCTATGTGGGCATGTCGGATTACCTTTTCTCCTGACTACAGGTGTTTCAGAACACCACAGCCAAACTTGTCTGAATAAAAGCAAGAATAGTTCGGCATCTGAGTGCCTGAAGGAGCTTCATTGGCTGCCTGTGTGCGGAGGTCCTTCCTATAATGAGGGCCCGTAGGGTTCCTTTCCAGGAACTACTGGGGGCTAAGTACCCGAGGAAGATGATTGTGAATTTTTCGGACTTTCTATTAGAGAAGCCATTTTAAGTATGGCAATACAAAAGAAGGATATCGTTCCATCTGATGGGGCCAGGGTGTGGGTATTCTCTGATATGTCGGAGCTTGTAGCGCGTCAGCAGAGACAATTTGTGGGGTTGATTGGCCAATTTTAGAACGTAGGGGCGCAGGCCTCTATCGTTCAACAATCTAAATTGAAAGTTCTATGAAGTGGTCGGTTCCATCTTTGTTCTATTCTGGAAGAAGCTCAAGTAATAAAAGATATCACAATCGAGTGAAAAGTAGAAAAACAGTGGGGTGGTCTTGTCTGTTATAGAACAGAATATAGGTTTTTTTTTGATAGTCGAATGAATTTGAAGAACAGTTGAAAATATTATGTCCAGTATATGTATGATATCCCGCAAATCTCAGTAGCTCTAATTCATTGCACTTTATATACTGTGTTTACTTGCACTCTGCACTTTCTTTCCCTTTTACAGTGACTTATTAGTATAGTTTTATGCTGCAATGGGAAAAGATGGCTAGAATCTCTTTTTATGGTCAATCGGTTGCTAAAACCGGACTCTAAATTAGATCTTAAGAGGTTCGTGAAAAAGGTTCTTGAAAAAGGTTTTGCATTTGCTGGTTGCACTTTTTTCCTGGCGGGAGTCTGTGCATAAGTGTGTTTATAGTCTCTGCGAATCGGGGACGAACTCGTTGCCCGATATTGGCCAAGCATAAGCACTTTCTTTTCTCAATACTGTTAGCACTGTTGCAGGGATTCTGCTTATGCACAGAACTATGCGCAGGAAACCAGGACCTCAGAGAATTGTGGTGTACCAGAAACTCCCCTCAGAACCAAGAACCCCATATCCGACTAGCTTAGTGTCCCATTCGTTAGCCTAGATCTAGCTAGGTGGTCCCAATGTATAGACAACCCAAAACATGCGACTTAGATATTTCTCAGGAGTGGTGTGAATCCGAAATACCTGTTTGTACTTATTTAGCAGTCCACAACAGAAAAATACAGACACGGTAAAGTTTAAAGAGTTTATTTTATAAACCCTGTGTCCTAAGATGCAGTACTTTGGCTAACACTAGCAGACAAATGGTTAAGATCAGAACCATCAGCATTGTTACAATACCATACACAATGAAAGGAGCAATCATAATAATAATGACAGTGGTAAACAGCCACACTCCTTTCTCTAGTAACTAATAGGTTTATTATACGAATAGAAGGTCTCTTAGGCTAACAGAGGGAACCCCATACCGTATAGATCAGCTTAGTAGAATCACATCACAAGATCAGCTGGGCTCTCTAATGCATCAGCTCTTCTGTTTGAATGAATCTAAGAGATTCTGTCCTGTAATATTAAAGGCACTTGTCCTTCAGATATTGGCAGCTGCATGTATGATATGTCTAAAAAGTGGTACGATCAATCTGAACACAACACTCTGCACTGTCTGTGTCCTAGACTTGTTCTTTACATGATGTACAGACGAAGGTCGCAGCACAGTGTTAAGAATGTTAAACAATAAACTGTTATCCTGTAAGGCAAAGTCGAGTAAGCATTTCTAAAATGAATAACATATAACAACAGTGTTGCGTGCAAAGCAGCAGAAACGGCAAGCTGGCTTTCTAACAGTTGGCTCGGTTATGCTAACTTAGTGTTGTAAATAGGGAGTGGCTAACCCACACTACACCCCCCTTTGATCGAACTACTAACCACTAGAGGCGCACTTAGCAAGAACGCAGAGTTCAAGTGACATAGAACAGAACCAAGGGCGTGAACTATAAATCAATATAAGTTAAGTGTAAAGTTCGAGAAGAAAAAAAAAAGAAAAAAATCGTGTAAAAAATAAAAACGATGTCCCAGAAAAAAAACCTTTAAAAAAATGTATAAAAAATTTGACATCTATCGATGCATCCTGTCTTGACTATGTGAAACAGTCAATCCATCAAGGTATATGCACCGTACGTTGCAACAGCTTCCAAGAGGAAGTCATTGGAGCGTTCCGCAAAAGTATCTGCCATCCAATTTAGCAAGGCAAAGGAACACACGTGTTCTTCAATTATCGGAGCATCCAGCACCATAACAGGACAACTGTCTGTATCCTCGAGATAACTTCGTTCAAGGAATTCAATAGCGGCCTCTCCGATATCCCAGTTACCAAGGACTCCTTGTGTAGCACCCAAAGCCATAAACCCAATTCCAGAACAAACAAACTCATGATCCAGTAATGGACACATTAGTTCATCAAAATCCGGGTCAGGTGACACCAAGTTTGACAGACACAAGTCCAGAGCCCATTGGAAGGGACAATCTAGGCAATGAAAGACAGGCTGCACACAGGTTAAATAAGCAAACCTGAATGACAATCCATACTTGACGCTTAAGGTCACCAGAGGTAAAGTGCCGTAGAAATCAAGCATCTGGCTACGTAGATGGAGCAGGCGGAGCATTCTGTCTTGTAACCCCAGGTGTGCAGCCATAACGAAATGCGCAGATCAACAAGAGGATCCCGGCCCCAAGAGCTAGTAGCAAGGGAAACCCTCCGAAGACACTTGAAAAAATAGAATGTAAAAACGCGGGGATCACACCAAAAATAGTTTGGAAAGATGTCACAAGGCCTGAGCCGACAATTTTAAAAAAATGAACAAGGCCAGTCGTAGACGAAGCATTAAAGATAGTCTGTATCAACGTTCCAAAATGTAGGGGGAGGTCAGTATTTAAAAGAGCTTGTACTTCAATGCGAGTGTTGGCTATGTGAAGAAGAAATGTTTCACGGGACGAAGTCAAAGAAACCTCTTCTCGAGACAAAAGAGCCCTTATTCTACTCATCCTGTTGAACTCTGCGTTGAAGGTTGGAATCACCAGCCAGATAGATATATTGAGCCTGCCGTGCAGGGTGGGAAAAGGACGTTATTACAGCAAACCACCCTTTGTGAAACGGTGACTATGTAAGGAATACCCACTAGCATCCCACAGCAAGCTTCATTATTTAAAAGCAAATAACTACCGTTGGCAAGCAGCTTAAATGAAGACGTTATAACTGGCATCGGAATACCTTTTAGGACACAAGCTAAATTAGGAGCGTGTATATTGCAAGCGCCATGTAATTGTATATGTCTACAAACCACAGAATGATCAGGAGCTGAAGTGCACTCTTCACCTTTTAAGTAAACTTCCTTGCCATCTCTCACGCATCTATATGTGAAAGGAAGTGACCAAACTTCGTGCAGGAAGGCATCACCAAGCTGTTCATATCTGCCTATGGCATAATGCTTCATGCACAAACTGAACTTAAACCGGGAAAAAGGCAACGTGATCAATCCGTGTACGAGCCACACAGCCGAATTCAATTCAGCAATAGAAAAAGGTAAAGGTTCTAGTTTTTCAATATGCAGTAATGCATAAGTAGCGTCTTTCATGGACATAAACTGCTGTTTATCGGTCAAAATAAAAGGAAGGAATAACGAAGACGTATTCATGTAATCCCAAGGGACTTTCCCAGCTTTTAACGTTTGCAAGGTCCATGCAAACTGCATAATTGAACGCAACTGATTTTGACCATGGTACAACACAGACACATCATCCTGCACAATGTCTACGACAGATGAAACAATATTATCTAATGTATAAATTCTAGAAGACAAGGTGTTAATACTATTATCTATAACTCCCAATACTTTCTCCATATTGGCCTGGTCAATAGCACGTAGCCTGGAAGCCGCTTCAATTTGTGATAACTTCCAAACTTCTTTGTAAATAGCATAAACCCATCTCTTGGACCTGCCAGTCGCAGGACCTTTAATAAAATCATTTAAATCTATTTTGTCATTTAACCGTGATAAATGAAGCTTAGCAGAAGCTAATGTGGAATGTTGCAACCATGACTGGCATAACTTACCTACCGAGTAGGTAGTTACCGTGTGTGACGATGGAAAACGAGGGTCTACTCTAATCTGTGTATACCCTGGTGTCAAATCCAGAAACCGTCGTTGACAGGAATCCAAACCCATCTGCCATACCAACCATCCTTCGGAATCTATTGCTGAAATATTGAAGGTGGTGTTGGAGACGAGGGACTGCAACATAGTAAGGGACAGATCTGTGTGATTCGTCCAATTAGGATAAGCACCCAGATCCGGGATTGTGGGTGAATTCAATTTTTTAGATATAGCCAATCCAAAACAGGTGGTCTGAAAAATAGTTGAATTCAAAAATAACATATGATTTGGGATAAGACAGGCACGATGCAAAGCTTCTGTTCCTTGTCCCTGCCACGGTTTAGTTCCCCAAACGGATTTAAGATCGATAGTAGCTTTCCAGAGGTCATAACCTCCAATAGCCAATTCATCCATAAAGGATTTGGAATATAATAATTTGGTGTGTGTCAGTCTAATTTTAGAAGCGGGTTCTACCACCACCTTAAAATAAAAAGAGTCAGGGTGAGACACACTAAAATCCGAAAAGTATGTGAATTTTTTCACTAAAGTGGCAGAACTGCCAGGCATAGGGACAGGACAATGTTCCCACTGAGTGAAATTAACAAAATTCCGAAAGGTATTTGCCCTGTGTAAGAAATGTGTGCCATAATGTTGATAGCAAAATTGTTCATCGTAATTTGCATTATTTAAATATAAATCCTCAGCATCAAATGCAGCATAATATTTCAAATCAGAAAACAGTGTTTCTATCGCGTGCACATCCCAATCATCCGATCGGATGTTCTGTTTAACTACATCACCCATAGAAACACGAAAAACAGTTGGCACATTAATCACTTCGGTGGGACCATGAATTTGAAAGTTCACAGCATCCCAAGCAATTCCATCACGTACAGGCCAGGCGGTGATGTTCACAAAAGTCTGGTCCCTTTTCATGATGTGTGATGAAGAATGGGGGGCTAAAGTTCCATCAATTAATCGAACTGTAGATCGTTCATTCAGGTAGTGTCCATTGATCAATTTAAAAAACACTACCACAAAGCCTATGGACATGAACAAAAAAATACTTATTAGCACCAGCCAGATGTAAGTCCAAGGTGCAACCAAAAAATGTCTCTTGAACCAGGCAAAAAATTTAGAACTTTTGGAAGGGGCAGTGGAAGTCAATGATTCAATTTCAAAGGAAGAATGTGACTGGGCAATTGTTGTTGAATGTAATAGAGGCAAAGGTACTTCTGTTGGATAAGCATACTCAGGATCATCAGGTAAACCACCAGCATTAGATGGCATAGAAGGACCAGTAACTGCAAGCATCTCAATGGAAACTTCAGGCAAGATGTTAGAGGGTGGCACCACAACAGAGTTTCTCAGCACTGAAGGGCAAGAAACTGAAGGTGTCATACTATGGAGAATCGGCCACCCGCTGTAGCTTGACATTGTCAATCGAGATGTACCTGTTATCCTTGCGACCAGGAAGTGGAGGTAAAACAACTGTACGCGTACCCAGGACTCCAAGCACCGGGACTGGTGCACGGTAAGAGGGTCCGAACTCCTTCTTGTTCTCCACCTTCTCACGGACCAGGTCACCAACTCGAGGTAGCCAGCCGACTACCGGAATCTGGAGTGCAGCTTCAGATGTAGAGGGTACGTGTCCTTTCGCTAGAGTGTCTCTGGCTTCTTGTAGATTCTGCAATACAGCACAGTGGTCATCTAGGTCAAAAGGGGCGACTGCTACCGCCATGTCTAGACCATCAAGGTCCGGGACAAACATTCTCACTCCAAAGAGCATCATGTACGGGGTCCTCCCACCCAGAGACCTTCGAGGGAGATTATTAAGTGCACGTTGTACGTCATACAAGTGGGAGAGCCAGTTCCGGCATGTACCTAACACCCTCGCTATCAAAGATTGCTTTAGGTCACGGTTCATCCGCTCCACAACACTGTTGCCCTCAGGCCGGTATGGAGACAACAATTTGACTTGGACCCCCAGTTCTCTCATGGCCTCCTTGTACGCCCTTGAGGCGAACACAGGACCCTGATCAGAATGAAGGGTACCACATGCAAAACTCCCTATAAAGACACGCAAATCCTTGATGACAGTTCTGGCATCAGCACTCCTTTGTGGCCATACCCACAGGAAACGTGTACACGAATCAACTGCAACCAAGATATATTTGTACGCAGTATCAGAGGTAATAGGACCGCAGTGATCTAAATAAACGCACGCAAGTGGTTGATTAGATATATGCAACTGCGTTTGTGGTGGACGCGCTGCAGAGGAAGGTTTAATCTGTTGGCAAATGTCACAATTAAGGACGTATGCCCGCGCTTGTTTGTACAAACCGTACCACCAGTAACGTTGCTGCAAAAGAGATATAGTTGCCGACACTCCGGCATGCGCAGACGCAACACCCTCATGGGCAGCTGATATCAAAGATGGTCTGCAGTCCGCGTTGGGAATCAATCTGTCACCAACGTCGTTAATCCTCACTAACGGGACGTTATCAGGACTTAAGCGATAATGGTAGCGAGAAGGGAATCCCTTCGGAAAGTTTTTCCCGGTCTCGGAAGCAGCAATAGCCGCCAAGATGTCATCATCGATCTTACTTTTTGATCTTGTAACTGCTGCTACTAGATATGTCGCCACTGCTGTTTTTGCTGCCTCGTCAGCCAGACTGTTACCGACCAAGAGTGTGAATTACATTCACGAGAGGCAGCAGTTCTTTAAGTGCTGCCACTCGAACCCAAAGCGTTTTATGCTTTATTGTGCTACCTTTGGAATCATGGAAATCATTCTGAATCCAAAAATGTAGATTGTCATTGTAAGATTGAACACAATAGAACGAATCACACACCACTAGAGTGGGGATTCGAAGATCAGCGTACTCCAGTGCAAGCACCAGAGCACGAACTTCAGCCAACTGCGCGGTACAATCACCCAATGTCTGTGTATGCACAGCTTCAGATTGGAACTCTCCATTCACGAAAGTACCCACAACAATTGCGCAGGCAGCTGAATAGGCGTGCTTCGATCCAGTAGCGGGTTGCGCAGACCCATCAGTGTAAATGAAACAACGGTACTCCTCAAGTGGGCGCAATGTCGAAGGAGTCGGATGAACGAATTCATAATCCAAGAACTCCTGAGACTGCAACGCCGCGTCAAAGATATATGTGACGTCTTGCGAAGCTAAGGAAGTTGCCCATTGTATCCACCTTGGATGCAAAGCCTTAGAATTTGGTACACTAGCTTTAGTGACTGCCTCGAGGGCAGGGTACGGTGTTACCACCAGCATGTGCTTTCCCTGTGATAGCGCTCGTTCTTTCAGGATCGCCATCTGAACTGCTGTCAGTACTTTTTGACAGCGGAAAAGCGCAGCTCAGCTGAAGTGTACAGATGAGATTTGTAAGCAATGGGAACGGTGTCGCCCTCATTGAAAGTTAAGTACGTGAAACCCACTGTGCCTGGTACAATTCTAATGACCAGGTTAGTGTGGTTATCACGAGTTTGTAAGTAGTTTGAAGCAAGAAGATCAGACTGCAAAGTTTGTAATGCAGCTGTATGCTCTGGCGGCCAGCATGATTTGGTAAAAGTAGGTTGTACCAAGGCATAAAGTGTCTTGATATGCTGGGCATAATCAGGAATGTAGGTACGACCGAAATTCAGAAAACCCAGCAATGATTGTAATTTCTTCAGCGTTGTAGGAGTACAAAGGCGTGCGCACTTCTCAAGGAAGTGAGGAGCCAAGCCGCGACCCTCATTGCTGAGTTCGTACCCCAAGAACAACACTGTGAGCTCGGCAATGTGGCACTTCGCAAAATTGAATTTGTATCCGAAGTCTGCAAACATAGTAATTATGCTATCCACGCGAGCAAGGTGCGGAAGCAACTCGTCGTCTGTCAGATAAATGTCATCAACATACGAGTATGCATCCGGGTCCATATACTCTAAGAGCGAGACCACTCGAGCAGCAAAGACCCCAGGGCTGTTCTTATAGCCCATAGGCAGCCTATTAAACTTTCTTTGTTTACCGCCTGAGGTAAAAGCCGTCCGCTCACTACTTTGAGGGGACAGGTTATGGCTGTAAAAGCCATTGGAAATGGCAAGTGTGGTTTTAAACCGTTTTCTCACAAGACTATCGACGAGAGCCGACCCGTGAGTATTCTGTACCGCGCACGTCCGGCAGTGAGAGTTTAAGTGCCGGTAATCCAAAACTAGGCGGTACGACCCGTCAGGCTTCGTCACAGTGAATAAAGGGTTATTCATAGGTGACACACAAGTTTCAATTACTCCCTGATATTCCAATTGTTCAAGGAGAGTCGCGACGTGATATCTAGCCTCGCGACGCATGGGATATTGGGGTTGAGGCTGGGGATCGGACCGCAATGGAATCGTATGGTCAGGAGAAATTTTATCCCAGCCCACTTGATTGTGATACAACGCAGGCGCTTGCACCTGCGACCACTCCCCGGCCAACCTGTTAGCATGTTCCATAGGCACTGTGTGCCCAAAGGCGGGGAGGATCACCACCTCCCCTCTAGGAACATCTAAAATGAAAGCCGGAGGCCAATCCTCCTCCGCTAACAGAATGTCATAAGTGGAGGACAAATTATCCCAAAAAACTACTCTAATTCTACGATGTATGTCACCCTCTATTTTAAGGATTATGTCAAACATCCATTCAGGGGGGGCTACGCGAGTATCAGCAGTTTCAACACTCACATATGTATCAGTTGCTGTCACCTCCAGATACGGACGCAGTGCTTGCCGCACTACTGTAACTTCCGCCGCGCTGTCTAACACCGTTAGAGCCCATGTCCGGTTCTGAAGCAGTGTCCGTACCATCTGAGGCATATCTCGCAGTTAGGGCAGCAACTTTCTTTTTCTGAAACGGAGGTCTTTGACGCGCAGCGTCATCCTGCTTGCCTTTTACGTCAGTCTGGCGGGGTTGCTCACGACCTTGGGCACCCCTTCCTCTTCCACGGTCTCCGCCACCGGATTGTGAAGCCGATGTTTCCTGTGAAGAACGAGGAGAGCGTTCAGAAACCTGAAATCTATCAGGTGACTTAATATTAGAACGATCGCGCAAATCATATTTACGTTCAGTTGACGACTGAACTGGCGAAGCAGAACGCGACCTACGCTTCTGTTGCTGTTTTCCCTGTTTTTTGGTTCGCCAACTTTCCTTCGGAAACTTAGGCTTCTCGTCTTTTGTAGACGAACTCACCTTAGTCTGCTGTACTCCATCAGGAATCTTAACGGTGGGTTTCACGCCTAGGGCGCTACGTCCCACCATTCTGTAGGCTTTTGCAATAATTTTTGCAAATTCCCTGGACCTGTCGGCAGGATCCACAAGTTCCAGCATATTGCCTACTTGGAACTGCATGGCATCTCCTTTTAGGTTTCCCATCACCATGGAACTAACCACATTGAAGCTGTCGACAAGCCTCATTCCCAATTCAATGGCAGCCTCTGCACCATGATGACAGAGGGTAGTACTGACATAGACGGAGTGCCATAGCACTTCGAATAGGTCGCAGCAAAGACCTTGCCCCAATTGTTACAATCGGCAATCGGCGTATCAGAACATAACCACGTTGGGCGCCATGTTGCAGGGATTCTGCTTATGCACAGAACTATGCGCAGGAAACCAGGACCTCAGAGAATTGTGGTGCACCAGAAACTCCCCTCAGAACCAAGAACCCCATATCCGACTAGCTTAGTGTCCCATTCGTTAGCCTAGATCTAGCTAGGCAGTCCCAATGTATAGACAACCCAGAACATGCGACTTAGATATTTCTCAGGAGTGGTGGGAATCCGAAATACCTGTTTGTACTTATTTAGCAGTCTACAACAGAATAATACAGACACGGTAAAGTTTAAAGAGTTTATTTTATAAACCTCGTGTCCTAAGATGCAGTACTTTGGCTAACACTAGCAGACAAATGGTTAAGATCAGAACCATCAGCATTGTTACAATACCATACACAATGAAATGAGCAATCATAATAATAATGACAGTGGTAAACAGCCACACTCCTTTCTCTAGTAACTAATAGGTTTATTATACTAATAGAAGGTCTCTTAGGCTAACAGGGGGAACCCCATACCGTATAGATCAGCTTAGTAGAATCACATCACAAGATCAGCTGGGCTCTCTCATGCATCAGCTCTTCTGTTCGAATGAATCTAAAACATTCTGTCCTGTAATATTAAAGGCACTTGTCCTTCAGATATTGGCAGCTGCATGTATGATATGTCTAAAAAGTGGTACGATCAATCTGAACACAACACTCTGCACCGTCTAGTGTCCAAGACTTGTTCTTTTCATGATGTACATACGAAGGTCGCAGCACAGTGTTAAGAATGTTAAACAATAAACTGTTATCCTGTAAGGCAAAGTCGAGTAAGCATTTCTAAAATGAATAACATATAACAACAGTGTCGCGTGCAAAGCAGCAGAAACGGCAAGCTGGCTTTCTAACAGTTGGCTCGGTTATGCTAACTTAGTGTTGTAAATAGGGAGTGGCTAACCCACACTACAGCACTTTAGGGAGGGTGCTCCTTTTTTTCTCTTCTCTTCCCTTCTTTTTCTTCTTTCTTCTCCACGGCATCTAAAAGACGTAGGTTAGGTAGCATGGATGGTGCAGAGATATGTGGTGAGGCGCCAGGTCAAGGCGCCCTCGATTGTTGGGAGTGCTGAGGGAGGGAGTCAAGGGCAACTCCATTCTGCAGATGGGTTTGGGGAGTGGGGGTTGAGGGATGTGAGGGTTTTTTGGGTGAAGCATCAAGAAAAGGGCAGAAAATCAGCAGATCTGAAATGGGCTAGATACAAGACTGGAGTAAGAGCAGGAGTGGAGGGGCTAGCTGTGCCACATATGGGAATAAGGGGCTTAAGCCAACTTTAATAAGAACGGTATGTGAAACGGGGTATACCAAAGGGAAGAGCGAGATGAATATTTCCATGTTGAGTAATTCTGTTATGTGTTGAAGAATGTCTCAATCGCTTAATATAATCTTGTGTAATGTAAAATTTCTTCTAAATGCTCATAAAAAGGGGGCAATGCTAAAATGGTTGGGCTCATTCTCCCCCCAGGTGATTTCTTTGCAGGAGATACATCTTAGGTCTAATTTCCCCAATTTATCACTCCCCAGGAAGCATTTTCAAGCATATTTTGCCTCAGTCAATAGGGCAGTACGAGAGTGGGTATTTTACTTTCTTCTTCACTGGATTGGGAGGTGAGAGAAGTGATCCGGGATGAGGAAGCAAGGTGGATCTGGATTGAGGTTTTAAACACTGGGGTTTGTCTTTCTTTTTAAAATTATTATGGGCCAATTTTTGACAATACTAAAGCCTTAAAACAGATATATGACATGTTAATAAATGCCCACGGTCCTATAACGATGGGGGGGGGAGATTTCAACTTTACACAGGATTTAGGCCTGGACACGTCAAATAAGGTTAAACACAACTATAACCAAAAACTGTGAAATTATTAAAAATCGTGAAAGAAGATTTTGCGTTAATAGATCCTTGGTGGGAAAATGTTATGTTATGTTATAGGGTATTTGTTAAGCGCAAGGCTACTCCACAGAGTGTCCAGGCGCTGGCCTGACCCCAGGGCAGAAAAGCTAACAGAAGATAGAACCACACTATTGCTGGAAAAGCCAGGTCTTTAGGCCTTGCCTAAAGTTGAGGAGATCACATTCTTGTCGAAGGAAGAGAGGAAGGCTATTCCATAATCTAGCAGCGACCACTTGAAAAGGGCGGTTACCTTTGTAAGAGCGGCGAAATTTAGGCACAATTGTCAGTTGTTGAAGTGATGAGCGGAGTGTTCTGCAAGGTTTGTAAGGCTGGATTTTATTTCTAATATATGGGGCTCCAATATTATTCAGGGCCTTAAAAGTTAAGACCAGGGATTTGAAACAGATCCTTTGTCTTACTGGTAGCCAACGCAAGGTGTTCAGATGGGATGACATATGGGCTCTGGGTCCAACAGAGAGAACAGCCCTTGCTGCTGCGTTTTGAACCACCTGTAAACGATTTAAAAGATAGTTCAGGAGGCCCAGATATAACACATTTACGTAGTCCAGCCTGGATACAATCAAGGCCTGGACCACGGTTTTCCTATGCGAGATAGGAAGAAGTGGAAGAAAATTCCTCATCATTTTTAATAGTCCAAAACAGGTACCTGCAGTTGATTGTACCTGGGACTTCATGGCCATGTCAGAATCAATCTTTACTCCTACATTTTTCACATTAGAGACAGGATTCTCCGGGGGGGAAAGATGTTTTAGGCCACCATTGGCGCCACTCATCATCCGGAGTATGCCCGAAAAAGAAAATTTCTGATTTGTCGGAGTTGCAGAGCCAGTTGAATACCTCAGTTAAGCAGACATTAACTTCATTGCGATTAACACCTCGTACTTCCTGCAGGTGAATAGCAATTGAGTATCATCTGCGTATGATATAATTTTAGCCCCATATTTTTCGGCTAAAGGGGCTAGAGTGGCCATATATATGTTGAACAGGGTTGGACTTAACACCGAACCCTGCGGGACCCCTACATTCAAAGATTGAATAGGGCTAGAAAAAGGAGGAGCCCAGACTGTTTGCTGTCGATTTTCCAGAAAGGAGGTGAACCATTTGAGCACCATGCCCCCTATGCTACTCTCTTTTAATCTTTGAAGGAGACTGTCATGGGGCACGGTGTCAAAGGCCTCCGACAGATCCAATAATATCAGCACCGCCTTTCCTCCTCTGTCTAGGGTACTTTTAATCGTCTCTACAATTTCTAATAGAGCGGTTTCCGTACTGTAGTTCGCTCGAAAACCCGATTGGCTCGGATGGAGTATCTGATTACCTTCAATAAAATCTGTAACAATAGTGTTCACATATTTCTCCATCACTTTGGAGACGAAAGGTAGGAGAGATATAGGTCGATAGTTGCTGACTACCAAGGGATCTGCTAGTGGTATTTTTAAAAGAGGAAGAATTTTCCCGTGCTTCCAAATTGTAGGCATCCTTCCTTCGGACAGAGAAAGTTTGAGCGTTCTATTTACTACTGGATTGATTACTTCAGCAATTGATACCAGTGTTTTTGCCGGACAAGGATCGGACGGAGATCCGGATTTTAAGGCTCTCATGATTTTAAGTCGCCGTAGGCATAGGCACAAACTCCACTAGATTATTCTCACTAGAAGGACTTATATGTGAAGAACTATACAAATTGCTGATCACATGCTGACAAGGACTGCCGAAAGAGTCCTAAATTATTTGAGCTTTTCTACAAAAATATTGTGCGACTTCATTTGTCCATGTATCTGTGGGGGTAAATGAATTTTTAGAGGCTATAGGAACAGTAAAATCCTTAACAATCTTAGACAATTCTTTAGCACAGTTATCTGCTTGTTCAATTTTACTGCCCAAAAATTGTTTCTTCTCAGCACGGACCTTTACATAATGAGCTTTCAAAGCCATTTTGTACGTTAATTTATCTGCAGGATCAAAATTCTTTCTCCAGCAGCGTTCTAAGTTTTTACATGCACTTTTACTTTTCCTTAGGGACTCATTGAACCATGGTGCCGAATTTCGGCCTTGTTTAGCCACTCGTATTTTAATGGGAGCTAGCTGCATACTACACTCATAAAGCCAGTTTTCCAGAGCGGACACATCTTGCTCTAAATCATCATTGACTGATATGGGATGTTGGCTGAGCATGGTGATTACAGCCTCAGAGGTCACTTTGTTAAAAGGTGTGAAACTTTCCGGCCGTTCTTTATAATAAAACTGAAGCTTGGTCGGAATCTTTCCTATTGTAAAATTTAGCAGAAAATGATCCAACCAAACAATATGCAAAGGAACAATTGGTTCCAATTCAGTAGTCGAAAAGATTTTATCTAAAATATGTCCTTTTTCATGCGTAGGGAGCATTACATATGGAGCCAAATTAAAAATGCTTAATAATTCGCAGAGTTTCGTGGTGTCAGTCGTTTGGTCAAAATGAATATTAAAGTCCCCCAAAATCATGCACTGTCCAAATTTGGACATAATGGGCGTGATAGCGTGGCTGATCGATTCCAAGAACCTTCCGGCAGGCCCGGGGGGATGGCAAATCAGAGCTCCAGCAATAGATTGATGGGCTGAGACCATCAGACAAAAGCCCAGTTCCTCTGCTTCTTCCGGTTCTATCATTAGTATCGATTGGCAGACAAGTGGATGTTTATATATGACTGCGACCCCATCCCCTCTACCCCCAGATCTATCCTTCCTTAGTATCCTGTAGTCTAACGGAAGTGCACCGGCAATAGTAGGGTTAGATCCCTCATTTAGCCATGTTTCCATTAGAAACATTACATCCGGCTGTGAGGAGGTCAAAAAGCTTCTTCATAGATCTCGTATTTAGAAGGATAGCTTTCAACTTTCCTCCCATCCTCCCAGCCCCTTTCAACTCCAAAGCCTGCTCTGTTCTACCTCTGTGATCCCCCCCGTCTGACTGAAAATAAAAATTCCGATTACATTTTTTTACAAACCACTGATTCGGAGTCTACAGATATACAGTGTTGGTGACATTGGAAAACATCTCTATCCAGCATCAACAGTTGGTTCCTGCTGTATGCTAGTCCACGGTTATAAGTGTCAGGATTACCTAGGTGAGAATCGGCAGTATGGCTGGCGCTGGTCGTCTCTGGGTCGCGGACAGGCGCAGACGGCATCCGCTGCGCACTCGTACAGCGTTCCTCTTTATACATTCCAGTTTTGGAAAACTAGACCGCACCCCGCTCCAAAATGGCGACCGGGGGTGTCGAGTCTCAAAACAAGAAAAGTTCCCACAAGCTCTCTTCACTTCCCAATTTCTATTTGAAGCCCCCAGCACAGGTAACGAAATATTTTTAAAAAGTCACAGACCTAATAGCAGCATTTGCTTCGAACAAATTTTTAAAATAACAGCAAGACTTTACACCAAGTAAATGTAGAAAAGTGCAAAAGAGGCAGAGAGCAGCCGCAACTCTGTCCAGGGTCCTCAGATTCTACAAAGTTTACATGTTAATCCGCAAGGTTCAAAACAGCTTCAAGACTGGACTTCTTTCTGAGTAATAAACAACTTATAAGAGGAAAGTCAGAAGTTGTTGCTCACTCTTTTTCGGACCATTCAATAGTCTCGTTGGTGATATGCTTACGAACTCCCCAAAGAAACAATTTCAGGTGGCACTTTGATAAAGCATTGCTCTCAAATCCAATATGGATCTCAGAAACCCAGGAATTCATTCAGCAATTTTCTAAAAAGAATATGAATTCAGCCCCAGTTTTTATGATGTGGAAAGCTTTTAAGGCCTCTTTTCAGGGGCAGGTTATGCACATAAAGCTAACACATATAAGCAGACGCAACAGAAGATTGATTCACTACAAGAGAGATGTAGACAGGGCTAGGGCAGATCTTAACTTCATTACCCAAGTGACCTCGATGAGAAAATGTTACAGCAGGAATTAGTGAGAGCAAAAGACCCATTACATTTTTTTTTATCTTAGAAGAGATCTCTGGAAGTGAGACATTTCAGCAGAAAGTCTACGAAGAAAGCCAGCTTGTAGGTACATTTTTAGCATGGTCTACCAAAGCACAACAGAGTAGGCAACTAATCTCACAAGTAAGGGACCCCAATACTGCAATTTTGGTAGCTGATAAGACAGAATTGCTGAAATATTTGTATCCCATTTTAAGCAAATCTATGCTGAGAACCAGATAGTTGATCTACAGGATCTCGAGAACTACTTTGAAGAACTCCAGTTACCTACCTAAAATCACGAGGACTGATAGCACGGTTTGATTAAAATGATCGAACTTGCAAAATTGATTGAAACTGTGAAAGGGATGGCTAGCACTAAGGCAAGTGGCATTGATGGAATTCTGAAGGAAGTCTATAAGATGTTTTCAGATGAGCTCTCTCCATTTTTAACATCCTTGTATAATCAAATCCTGGAAGGGACTCCCGTTTCTAATAGATTTAAGAAGTCAGTGGTAATTACAATTTTAAAGAAGATTAGGACCCAAGCGACCCGAGCTCCTATCACTCAATAAGTTTATTAAATGTAGATTATAAGCTTTTCATGAAGATTTAGGTGAATAGTATCTCGGGCTGTGCACTACAGGTGGTCCATGCGGATCAAAAAGGCTTCCTGCTGGGTAGGTCAATGGCAGCCAATACCTTCTTTTTGATACAGACAATTGATTATTTTTCAGCTAATAAGGATAAAGCCGCTGTTTTAATTATGGATGCGAAAAAAGGCATTCGACCTTGTGAATTGGCAGGACCTTTTTTTATCTTAGGGAGTTTGGTTTCCCAGTTAGCTTGATAGAGATGTTAAGGGGAATCTATAATGGGGCAGTTGCAAAGATAATTATTAATATTGCAGAAAAGGTGGGAGAGGTGAGGATTAGACGTGGTAACAGACAGGGTTGCCCCCAGTCTTCCCTCTTATTCTCTCTTTTTATTGAGCCACTGGCAGTAAAGATCCATTCCAATACATCAATACTGGCCCCTTTAACAGGAATGGCAAAAATCAAGCTGTTGGCTGATGACATGATTTTATATTTTAAAGCAGATAAGTTAAATATGCAGGCTGTGTTAGGGGAAATCCAGGCGTTTACAGCTCTGGGGGACTATAAAGTTAATTAGGCAAAAACGGAGCTTCTCTTGTTAAATTCGTCAGAGGATCAACTCCCAGAAGGGCTTAAATATGTTCCATTTCAACCTATAAGATATTTAGGATTATATTTTACAGCTGACTTCTCCCAACTGATTCAGTTAAATTATGGAAAAACCCTCATTAAGGTAAAAGGGCTTTTAGAAAGATGAGCTTTACTACCTTTGTTATTAGTGGGCCGAGTTTCCCTAGTTAAAATGTGAATACTTCCCCTGTTTGTATTTTTTTTTTAATTTCCCTGTAAAAATACCAATCTGATATTTCAAGGAGTAGGATAAAGTTATTGTTGAGTTTACATGGGCAAAAAACAAAACACAGATTAAACTGTCCATTCTACAATTAGTTACAGTGCGGGGAGGGGTAGCATTACCCCATTTATCCACCTATTACCAAGCACTGTTAGTTAGCTTATTATCCCAACGGTCAGCCCCTTTTTCTAAGTTTGATAATTTTATGCTAAATCACATGCTAACAGAAAGTGTAATTAAATTACCAGTGTTTCATCGCACAACGAAATTACCCTAGAAAACAAGATATAAGGTTATAATTTCAATTGTAACCCATACACAGCATCTCTATAAAACTTCTAAGCCTCCAACATACCACACATACACTCCTCTCCAAGATTGCAAGATATGGGGTCTGCAGCTTCCTCAAGCGGGGTTACACTCCTATAAAAATCTACGGTTCTGGAAGCTAGGTGATTTTTTACAATTCTAAACATTTGATAATGTGGGAAGCATTTGTACTGCAATTTGAACCCCAAAACAAAAGCTTGTGGTTAAGTTTCAGACAAATCAGAGGTTTCTTTCAGAACAAGTACACAATGATTAATTAGAGGGAAAATACAATTCTAAATGCATTTTAGAAGAATTTGAGTGGTATCGGGTACTACGTCAGTCCATGAACAATAAGCGTATTGAGGAGATGCTCCCAAAAATTGCCCAGGACACAAACTGTTGGTTCAATAGTAAGGCATGGCAGGCATTGTGTGAGTTTGGAAATAAAGCTTTGAGGGCGACCAACTTTAAAATAATGTCTTTTTTGTCTAGATGTTGGCGTATTACACACCCTTAAGACTGCATAAACTCTTTCCATCAATTCCTATCCAATGCTTTAGCTGCAATGTGATTGGGACGGAAGAATGGGCTTATATATTTTTTACACGTCCTAACCTGTGCACTTATTGGAGGAGGATTTTAGGTTCCTTAGTCACTGCATGTCTATGGTCATTCTCCCCTCAACGTCATTGGCCCTATACGGATTTTCCCAAATAGGCTTACACATTCCAAAATGTTGTCAATACTTAGGGGCATATTCACCTGAACGTGTGGTAACTACCGCAAGAGTAGCATAACACAACTTTCAATATCGCAGCCTATTGCAGGAATACAACCCCGTAACAACGTCGGATTCACAAGAAGGCAGTAGCATGCGATAGTCACCAGAATGCTCACCAAATGTCCGCGTCAAAATCAACGCCACACCGCCTAAATGCGATATGCGAATGCAAAAAAAAATGCAAAGAGGCCAACTGCTGTAGAAAAAGTAGCGAAATCCAGCCACAGGCCCGCAAATCCCATGCATCTGGTTGAACAATGCACTATAAAAACCACAGAAAAAATACACCAAAAACTATCCAAAGTGCGTAGCTACATGGATGCACCTTGACACAGCGCAGGGGCCAACCCGAAACTCACAACCTCCTCAGACTACCAGCAAGGAACAACGGGCCGGGTAAGGCCAAGGAGAAGAGGGAGAGGAAGACGTGGTGCAGACCGCAGGAAAACATGACCAGCATCACGGAGGTGACAGAACACTACTGGCAAGTGACCCAAAAGCAGACCACCTGGATTGCAGGCGAAGTGCCGAGGAGGCCAATCCAGGAGGCCAAGAGGTGCCAGCATTACGTGACTACCTAAACCAGGCACAAACTCGCTGGCAACAGGAAGGCAGCAATGGCAACAGGAGATGGCAGTGCAGCGCCACAGGATGAGCTGGAGGAAACCCAGGCCAGAGTCATCAGTGTGGAGACTGTGCAAGGAGCAGGGAGTACGGACACAGCTCCAGAGGACCTGACACAACATCAACAGGGAGTGCAAAAAACAGGGCCTGGGGGGACGGGGAGAGATGGGCACAATGGCACACATGCATCACCCCTACACATTGCAGAGGGGCACACCACACCTCCAGCAGAGCACAGACGACAAAACTTCTGCAATGCCGGAGAGGACAACCACACCTTCGACAACGAGGCCCTACAACAGTCCATGGATATCCAACGCAACCCACCACCAGGACCCGGGCAGCCAAGCCACTCAGAGGAGAACTCAGAACCAGCAACAGAACACACAGCAGGAAGCACACGCAAGCACAGCTGGCTCATGACACCTCACCCACCCACACGTGGAACCCCAATGCCATGTCTCAGCACGCCAAAATGAGGTGGCCCAACAGAACTGGGTGGGAGCCGAACACTTTGAATGCTAATCAGAACACATACGTGGGTGTCTATCACTCTCAGGTACCACCCACACACCACAAAGGAGACACACACTGCCATAGAGACACATGCAGATGCACATTCACAGTATAGAACCACGCCCAGGGGTGCGCAAATAGCAGTAACACAGTCATGTTGGCTCTGCGTACGACGGCACTGGACACTCCCTTTACTATTTGAATGGGTGACGACATAGCCATATGTCCAAGGTCCAAACCGCTGTCTGTGGTGACATGTCTGCATCCGATGTACACAGCACAATGTAATGTCCTAGGGCCCAGGGCCCTCATGAATACAACAAGACCACAGAGACACACGTAGACGTAATGTGGAACTGGCTACGGGCACGTGCGCCCGACTCCTTTATTGGCAGAGCCACATGTACAATGACGCCTGTGCTGGATGTGTGTGGGATGAGTGTAAGCGAGTCCGCACGGAAAGCTTGGTGCTCGCAAGCACTTGATCATTGAACACCTGTGCAACGGAAACAGAAGACACATGCATTACAGGGTCAACTGCTGAGCAGCATGGAGTGAGCCGTAGAAAGTCCAGAGGACATCCAACATGCAAACAGAAGTGTCCGTGAGTTGCAGTGCACTGGGTATGGGGCACTAGAGATGAGTGCGCTCATGTGCTGAAAAAGTCTCGGATTGTGTCTCTTCAAAACATACTCCTGATGCAGATACAGTGGGGTGTGTTACACCTGCATCATCTTACCCATCAACATCCCAGAGCTCCCACACTGTATGTGGTGACATTGCTGCACAACCTCTACTTGGAGCAAAACTTAGTACTGAGTCACTGGCACCTGGAGTGCTGAGCAGGGGATCAGGCCGATGATGGCAACCACAGAAGGTCTGAGCAACTCCGTAAATCAGTCAGGTCCACCGCTTCAAATCTGGCAAATGGCGGTGGTGGCGTGTGTCCCCTATGGTGATGCAACGTCTTGGCCGGTCATGACTCCATTGGATGTGTGAGCCCTGGTGGGACGCAGTTGGGGCCGGAGGCTTCATACAGCACTGGGCCACAGAGACATGGCATTGATGTCCCGAAGGCCAACGCTTCAGGGGCTATCCTATTTCTCGGAAGGGGTCTTGGACCGGACCAGCACGGAGTTAGTGGCCCCGGATGCACTGCGGCCGGCACAGGCACCCAGCCACGGGACGTTGACTAGCAGTGCAGTCAGATGGGCCGTGCGACCTGAGCGGGTCCTCATCAATGTCCGATGTGTATGTTGCAGAGTGTTTCGGGGGACAGTGGAAGCTGTCCTCCAGGGCATGATGTGGAAGGTATGATGTCATCTGGAAGGAGCAAATGGAGGAGTGGAAGCGCAAACCCATCTACACCAACAACTCGGTTATCAGCTACAGGCAGATGAAAACTAGCCCCTAGACCATAGACTCAAACGCCACAAATGCACGACCAGTGAGTGTCCATTAATGTCGGGTAACAGACTTAGTGGCACAGGTGCGGAGAGGGTGTGCAAACTGCAATGCTGGCGGTACACTGATATGAACTTCATCATTGCTAAATCAAGACTCTGTGACCTACTGGACCGCAGTGTAGGCCGGAGCCAGCGCTCAGTAGTGGCCCACAGCCAAGTGTCATTGGCTCTCAAGGCACAGAGTTAGTGACACAAGGGCAGTTGTCGGTAGTGTTCGCTCACCTCCGTGACGATGATCCTGTTCCCTCCGAACTGCAACGCGTCATTCTCTTACGCATCTCCGTGCATTCTGCCTTTGAATGACCGATGTTCAGTACCAAATGTGTGACCTAGTTGGCCGTTGTGTCGGCCTGAGGCAGCGGTCAGCACTGGCCATTCACCGAGTGTTGCCGGCATAGGTTGGAGGGCCCCACCGGCCTGCATAGAGCAGGATCAGTGGCACCATGTGTTCTGTGACCCAGCTTTCGTCCGAACTGAGCCGCATCTTCCTCTTACTCCTCTCCGTGCGAACACTGGTGTGGACTCTGCCACTCGTGATTTGCGACTAGTTGCTGGATGTGGGTCCTGCTGGTCAGCAGGGTAGTCCTGGTTCTCCATCCACGTGTCGCCGGCTGGTGTTGTACAGGGTTAGTGGCACCACGTGTCACCGGCTGGTGTTGTACAGGGTTAGTGGCACCATGTGTCGCCGGCTGGCATTGAACAGGGTTAGTGGCACCATGTGTTGCAAGATGCTCATATGGAACTATGCCTCACTGATCGGGGTGGGTCTGGTGCTGTGGCCGCTGGTCAGGAATTGGGGTCACTGCCATTCATGCATCTGGACACATTTTCTCACATGTGACCAACTGGGCCGAAGAGTAGTCCAAAGGCGGCAGTAGAGTACGTCAACGTGAAAGTAATGAAGCAGGCCTGTGTCGTGAAGGCCGTGATGGACTGAGGAGGCTGGCAAGGTCACAGCCCTCTGTCTTGGAGCTTGCGCCGGCAAGTGTTGGGCCCTCCTTGACACACGCCAGTGTCGGCAGGTGATCAGTGTGGCAGGCCTTGACGGGTTCATGGTCCAGCGTGCCGGGGCCTGGCAGGCACACAACATCGCAGGCAACTGCGCTCACGAGGACGGCATCGGCTTCGTGGCGGGGTGGGAGGCACTGCCCTGGCAGAGATGTAGTGCTTTATGGAAGAGGACCACGCCCAGGGTTACATGCCTTTTTTTTCACATCTCTACTCTGGCGTGGCCTATGCCGGGCCATCCCACTCCAGTCATGCTTGGGGGGGGGCGTAACAGGCAACATTTCCGCAAGGTCCTCCAGTGGCTGGGGTGAAATGGTTGTGTCCACTGTCCACTACTCTCCATAAACCAGAGGTGGGTGTCGCCATGGTTATGGTTGTGTTCTGCATACTGCGGTCTGTCCAGCACAACTCTGCCACTCTTCGCATTGTGTACTTTCCCAATCATGGTTCTACTGCATCCTTCACACATGCCTGGTTGCCACTTCTCCCCACATTCAGATGTTATGTGGCTGAGGTGCCATGCCGTTGATGGGACATGTACAGGGCTTGCCCAGGTTAGAATTGTTAGTTGTCCTGTCGTGTCTGGTGGGTGGGCATGTTGTTGTGCATGTTGGTAGTGATTTTGTGATGTGTGCATTGCAGAGTTGTGAGTTGCATTGTTGTGGAGTTGAGTTGAGTTGAGTAGGGTATACATTTGAAACTTGCCAAGGGGCTGTGCATTTCCATTGTTGCCATCCTGGGTAGGCTGGTTGATGATGGACTGTCAGAGGGTGAAGGTATCATTCACACTGTCTGCGTGTTTGGAGGCAACATTGTTGGAGATTCCACGCTGTTCTGATGTTGCCTGCACATTGATGTGAGACGTGTGCTTCCTGTTGCGGTGATTGTGTGCTGTGTCGCCAGGGGGCACAGGTGGGACATGTGTGCTGTGGATTGCCCCAACATGTCTTAACACCAGGTCAGAGCAGGTGTAGATTTCCTGGTGCTAACGCGCCTTATCGCCTATTTTGTGGTTTTATCGCCGATCTGTCTGGTTGTTGAGAATGGTGAGGAGTAGTGTGGTCGCAGATTTTGGCACGAGAACGCCCACTCTGCATCTCATTAGCGATAGTTGCGGGGTTCCTCTGTGGTGGTGTCACCATCTGCTTGATATGAACTTCACCGAAACTGCTCCCACCATCTTGATAAGAACATTTTTGATGAAAATTACTTGCTGGGCATTCAGACAAGTTCAGACAAGTCTTGATACATTGGAAGGGCTGAAGATGAGTGGACACTGCTGCCTAAGTGGTTTGGCTACCCACCAACCCAGCAGTAAATAAATCCCTATGTCCTGTGAGCATTTGCTATATGTAATACACAAAAGTGTGCAATAACTCGATTAACGCCTGTCTGTAATTTTCCTATGAAAGTCTAATTGTGATGTAAAATTACATAGTTGCTCAACTGTAATAACCTATTACAGTTGAGGGATCATATGACAATGCCTGGTGCCAGAGCCAAGGTGAAAGGCAGGTCACAGAACATAATTACAGCTGCAGTTTAAAAAAATATAAAGGAGAACTGGTTCTTTATTACTCTTCTGTTTTTCTTACATAAACTGGTCAGCAGAAATGATATATTTATAGCAACACATTTTTACAGGAAGGTGTGTCCACTATATGAAAGATATGATGTCTCTGCCTGTCTATATGCATTCTGGGCTGCAGCATTGATTGATATGACTTACATTAAACTGATATGAACATTTTTACAATAAATTATTAACTGCTTTTCAATGTGTTTAATATCATACTGTAGATTTTGCGTTTGTTCTTTCTGTTTGCAAACTTACTATCACTTTCATATGGAAGAACAGGACACCGAAGCTTCAAGTACTTTGTGGGAAATATGATGGTGTGACTATGCATTTATGGAATAAAAAAAACCTTTGTCGTGTCTGACCATGAAAGAAAAAGGCCACGTGAGTTGGAGCTCTGCCAGTCGGCATGCCCTATAGGGAGGTGGCTGGCACTTAGAAGCCCTGGGGGTAGCCAGAAGGGCCTGTGCAATACCGCCCTGAATGGTTCAACTGGCAAGAAGGCCTGTTGCCACAGTTGCGCCCACAATGACAGCAGGGCAGCAACCCGGGCTTACCCTGGCAAAGAAGGCATACAGGGAGAAATTAAGCTTCTGCCTGGAGTGTGGGCTGGCAGCGCCTCACCTTTCGCTACCCCGGGATGCTGCCTGCCATGCCCACGGGGTATGCACAACTGGGGCTCTCCTGGCAGGGCCTAGCCACTGCCAACCTTTCGCCCACATGGTCCACGGGCCAATCTGACTCACAGATGTGGAGGAGAGCTCAACTCCCTGACAGTCACTGCACAAAAGCAGGAAGAGGTGGGGAAAAAGAGAAGGCTGCCATTTTGTTAAAGGGCCAGAGAGGATGGCAGCAGATCGGCGAGATTTAATGGGGCAGGCTAATAAACCACTGCTGCGGCCACTGGAGCGTAGGCTATCACTGGCCCCACACTCCGACAGCAAAGGTGCGAAGGCCGGCTGAGTGGGGAAAGGTGAGCAGGCCTCCATTTTGACATCAGGCAGGAGGGACATGCCAAAAACTGCAAAGAACCGAGGGGTAACCCCTCTCACCCCCATCTGCAGACACCAGAAGGGGGGTCACCTCTGTCCTCCTCCCCCCTCCCCACACAAGCAAGAGGCACAGATGGGTTCACCACTTATGTGCACTGGAGACCGGTGGGCCCCTCCCCCACCCAAGATGAGACACAGGGCAGTGCACCTACCCTGATAAGTGAACCAGGCCCCATACACATACTCTCACCCCTAACTGGGGGGCAAGAGCCATAGTGACTGGCGCTCAACACTCAGGAGGAGGCAGGCAACAGAAGCTGGCCTCTATCTTGAACCGCACCCTGAGTCTGGTGAGGCCTGTCACCGTTGGGTACACGTGAAGCCACTGGGCTAGAGGGTGAGGACAGGAAGAGCCCGGCAGTCAAATTTAAGATGGGATGAAGGGGCCAGTGATAACCCGCAGGGGGAAGTCTCGCAACCAGCATGGGCGACGGTGAGTGAAGCACCTGGGAGCACTGCACAGCCACAAGGGAAGCTGGAGGGCGCTCCACCCCACCCACCCCACCCATCCTCCCTACACCCCACCTGAGGCCTCCCTGTGGAACACCCCGTCAGGAGCTAACCCTCGAAGGCACCCCTTCCCTCCACTTAAGGCCTTGGTGCAATAGCACCTTGCACAAGGCCACAGACTGAGTGACAGTGAGAACCGGGGGCTTGCCCTAAAGCAGTCTAAGGAGCCCGATGGCCAGAGGTTCACCCTAGAGCTGTCAAAATGCCAAGACAAGGCCCAACCTGGGCACGTGGCCTGTCTTATGCATACCCAATCCTAGCAGTGAGCTGACACCAGAGACACTTGGCCAAAGGAAGGAGGATGAGTAAACCCAGTGACCCCTTTAAACCTCACTGACGGCCCAGGCCTGGCATACTGGTCAGTGTTCAGGGGCCTTAGACGAGTAAAGGGGCCGGCCACTGCTCAACGATGGGTGCAGCACTAGCCAGGACTGAGAGGGAGCCTTGCATCTCCCTGGGATTGAATCGTCAGCTGGGGGCCAGACAGAACAAGCGCCAACACCTTCCACTCTCCCCATAGTGGGGCTGCACTCTCCCATACCTGGGGCCCCCAGAACTGGAGATACCACCTGACAAGTCCCCAAGCAAATTCACTTAGTAGCTGCTCGTCTCAGAGGCGTTCACTCAGCATCACGAGGAGCGCCGGCCGCTGGACTGACAATGGCCCCCACAGGCTCGCAGCAGGAATCACCCATGGAGAACATCCTGCAGGAGGTAACAGCAGTAGGTCGACACCTGGAAGAAGTTCACTCTAAAATCTCAGAACTGGTGGCCGAAACAAAACTCATCTGCTCGGCCATAGAAGGCTTCCAGGATTGGGTAGATAGTATGGAGCAGCGGTTGGCGTTTGTAGAAGACCACCTCAACACCACTCCGAGAGGGAACAGGAACTCTTATACCTCAGGAGCAAGATCACCAACCTGGATGACAGAAGCTACAATGTCAGGTGCTTTGGCTTGCCGGAACATGCTGTAGACACAGAAGTCATTGGGTTTCTCAAGGGTCTCCTCCCCATCGCCACCAGCCTGACCTTTACCCCACCACTGCAACTCCAGCAGGTGGACTGCATGAGCCCCCAACGAGGCAGCCTTGCCCCATCATTGCCTGCTTTCTCTGAAATGAGCAGGTGCAGCAGCTTTTAACTGTGGCCCGATTGCACAGCCCCTGTGACCATGAGGAGCAAGAAATCCGCATAGCTGTGGATTTTTCACAGGATACCAACAACCACAGAAAGGATTTCCTAGTAGGAGTAGATGGTGAACTCCGCTCTGCTCCACTGGTGGAGCTTGCGAAGAGTTCTGCAGAAACTCAGCTTCCCACATAGCGTAGCAGAGTTGACTGGCGCCGTCCCACACTACATGTAATCTTCGTAGTCCATATCATGTACGGAAATAAAGAAAAGCACTGGCATCAGGGGTTGCGTGATTTATGCAGCAACACTGCTGCCTGTCTTTCCAATGGCTGCCACCTATTGCCCATGCGCAGCAGGAATGCGGCCCAGTGCTTAATTTGTAAAATATTAAGTGCCAGGGCTCTGACCAGGAGGCCACTGCAGCTTGTACCACCCATCGCCCTTGTCATTGCTGCCAAAAAACTACTAACCATCTCTCTCGCATGTAAATGTGACAGTTCAGATTATTCCAGGTCCCTAAAGCTAAAGGAATGGCTGGAGAGGCAGGTATTAGCAATTTTTTAATGTACATTGTTTTCCTAAACAACTGTTATACTACTCATCTCTAAATTACATGAGCAGCGCCACCTTGTGGCATACAGCCCTAAGTGTGGTGTTGACAATTATGTCCCAGTGGAGAGCACCTGAAGCCAATTAAGTGCCGGTGCTCAGCACCGGAAAGCACCGGCTCAAATTAAGCACTGGGAATACCTGATCAGTCATAAGGAAGTGGTAGCGAGTAGCGACATTTTGAATATGATGCTTCCTTGCTGCAGTTCATCTTCCATCACTCGTGTTCACGTCTTAAGTTAACACAGCAATAAGGCCGCAGTGACAGGTGCAGCAGATGCTGCTGGGGTGCGACTGCTAATGTTGGAGGTGGGATGGAGGTGGACGCCGCAGGTACATGACTGGAGGACTGAGTCGGAGTTAAATACTAGATTCTAGTCATATCTTTGAGTAATAAATGAGATCCATGGAGACTGTGCTTTAGCTTAGTGTTATAGAGCAAAGGCAGTACAGCTATCAGTATCTTTAAAAAAATGTACCTAAACAAGCCACAAGGAGATTGCTTGTCCGAAGGAAGGCTAGAGGACACAAAACCAACTACTCACCTTGTTGTTGTTTTATGAGAGATTTGTTGGGTTTGCAGTGGGGTTAGAAATGGGGGTGGGGTGTCTGAAAAGGCATAACATAGCTAGAAATCCTTTCCAAGTGGTATAGCCTATATAATTAAGGAATCTATGTGGCTTAAAACACATTATGAGCTAGCTCACTACTACCACTCTGGTATGTTAGGGAAGAGCGGCATGCAACCAAGTTTTTATGCAACTGTGCGGAATTCCGCATAGTGCAACTGCACGAGCTCCGCCCACCCCTTGTTCCTGGCCCTCTGGCCCCAGCTCCATCAAATGAACATCAAGTATGTACTATTTGAACCACCCCGAATGACAGCAGGTCCAAAGACGTTTTTGACCCAGAAGCTCTGCAACTTTTCAATGAAGGACTCTCTGTGCATGCTATGGACACTGCCTCCCTGGATTCACACCCAGGCCCCATTCCCCCCTCCGTGCCACCTTTTCCACCTCTTCAGGCAGCCGATGGAGCAACAACGGGAAGCGAGACAGAGGCAGAGATCCAGAGAGGGCAGACCGCCCCCAGTGCAAGAGTACCCTAGCCCTCAAAGTGGTGGCAGCCATTACGCAAGACCAGGGCCCAGACAAATCCCGGTCCCCACTGAAGTCCCTCCACCCAGATGGCTGTGATGCTCTGCAGACCTCGCAGCTCGTCACACACCTATGCCTAGGGCACTGATGACTGGGGACCATGACCTCCCAGCAGCAGACGGATGAGTACTCCGTTGCATGCTGCATGAATTGCATAGCTAGCAGATGATAGTTTTTGTGCGGCTGCGCTATGTTTTGTTATCTGTTGCACTGCCTTGCTTGATGTGCACCCGCAGACACCTGCCCCATCCTATGCAATGGTGTGCTTTAATGTACTTTGATGTATTTTGATATATTATCATGTTCCACACTGTTTGAGCTGTTTGGACTGTTAGCCTAGATTTAACCACTGCGCACCTGGCAGTAGGAAGTTTGCTGCCCGTTGCTGTTGTTAAGTCCTGGTCCAACCAGGACGGACGGTATGTTTTTGTCAAACTGGAGCTTGAGCTTGGGAAACAGGCACTTTGCATAGGTTCGGTGTATGCCCCTATGGGCGCTAAGCGCCCTTATCTCCTCCAGCTCAATCACCTCCTCACTGAGATTGGGGCCTCCGACTACCTAAATGGGGTGACTGGAACCTAGCATGGGACACAGTGCTGGACTGAACTGGCCCACTGAACGCTGGCAACAATGCAGACATGGCCCTTCTTGGGGAAATGCTCTCTGATCACAGTCTGGTGGACAACTGGCATCTCTCCCACCCGACGGACATAGAGTGTACCTTATTCTTGCCAGTACATGGCACCTAATCCAGACTGGACTACTTCCTGGTCTTCCACCAGGTGGTGGTAACTCTCACCTGGGTAAAGCCCAAATGCGTGCCCATGACTCCAAATACATGGAAGATACAGGGGCTTGGTGTCCTCCCCCAGAATCCTGTGGGCAACTACAAAGACAACTATCCACGCCAGCTCATGAAGGACGCAGCTATAGCGAACGTGCAGAGAGTAACTCACCAGAGAGAATTGGAGGACGAGATTATGACTGTATCACACCTTCACACAGCAAAACCCCCACATCCCATGCGCTGGCGACTAGAGAAGGCTTGCATGGACCTACACACATTATAACCATCCAAAGCTAAATACGCATTACAGCAGCTTAAAGGTCACTACTATGAGCAAGGTGAAAAGGCCTCTTGGCTGCTCAACTGTGCCACTAGGAGGCTGCGCCGGCCATACCCGTCATTCACTCTGCTGGTGGTGAGGTGCTCACCGATCTGCATGACACAGATAATGAGTTCACAACCTTCTACCGGACTCTGTATACTATGGAGACAATAGCCAGCACTGACGGACTGAAGGCCTTCTTTGAGGGAGTGCACCTCCCCAGTCTCACAGAGGAGAGACGGGTCCTAGTGGATGGCTAAATCAGTAAGAATGAGATAGCACAAGCCACCTCTAAGCTTCCCTACCATAAGGCTCCCCAGGAGGACAGCTTCCCTATGGAGTTTTACAAATGAGCGGGAGTGGATGTGATTTACTTGCTCCACGTCGCCTTTCAGGAGGCTGACCAGAGGGCTCTTTGGGTTCCATCTCTAACAGGGTGGTGATAGCTGTTCTCCACAAAATTGGCAAGGACGCCCTCCTGTGTGGCAGCTATAGGCCCATCTCCTTACTTAATGGAGATATTAATATCCTCGCTGGTGTACTGGTGGCTCGTCTTCGAAAGGTGATCCTGTCCCTGTTGCACCACACTTAAGTAAACTTACTTCTCCAAGAACCATCTCCATACCCTCACATAAGCGATATGGGAGGCCTAGTCCTATCGGATGAGGCCCTTGCCCTCTCCCTCGATGCCAAGAAGGTATTCAGTAGGATTGAGTGGGGGTATCTGTTCGCCAACTTGAAGAGATTAAGACTTGGAGATCAGTTTATCGTCAAGGTCCGCTGGCTCAACATGAGCCCTTCCGCACAGGTCAACTTTGGTGGCTTCCTGTCGGACCATTTCCTGATCCAGAGAGGAACATAACAGGAACACTGCTGGCAGTGAAGCCCCTGGCAGCCGCCATCTGCCAATCACCACTCCTCACAGGTGTACCCATGCTGGAAGGGACGTCCAGGATCTACCTGTGTACAGACGGCGTACTCCTCACCCTCATGGACCTTCATTGGTCTCTACCAGCCCTGCTGTACATCATACCTGACTTTGTCTCCCTGTCAGGTTATCGGGTGAACTGGGATAAGAGCGAGGCGCTATCTCTCTTGTGCATGACCACAAGGGCTGCGATCCTTGGCTATCCCTTTTGATGGACGCCACTGTGCCTCATGTACCAGGGGATGTTGGTCAAATGGGCATGACCGTATAGTGGTTGACAATCTGGACCCTCTCATAGCCCGCATGAAACTGGACTTTGAAAAGTGGTCCCATCTGGGTTGATCCATGTGGGGGAAGGTACAGGCAGTACGGATGGTAATGCTCCTCAGATTTCCACATTCCCTTGGCATACTGTCTCTCTTGGTCTTGGATGCAGGGATCCAGGCCTTTGTGTGGGGGTCCTCCCACCCCCGCTTGGCCTACACCAAACTCTTGACATGCTGCTTGTGTGGAGGTCTGGGCCTACCGTTGGTCGAGCACTATGCCCTGGCTTTCCACCTGTCACAGTTGGCTTACATGCTCCCCGGGACGCCCTATCCACCACAGTGGGTATCGGCAAAATGCTCACTACTCTCAAGCTGGAATGGACTTCACCATTTGTACAAGGGAGACATGCCTTCGCACTGGGCGCATTGCCTCCTTGTTGTGCATCCCTGTTCCATGTGCACATGCCCCTATGGGGCAACGAGTGCCTATGCATTGAAGGGGAGGACCTCAATTGGGAACAGTGGTGAGCCCAGGCATCCACAGTCTGGACAAGGTAATTGCAGACGGGACCCAGAAACCCACGAGCAGCAATGCAATGAGTACCGCCTACAGCCCCAACAAGCATGGCGGCATCTCCAGCTGCAGCACTCCCTTCAACACAGCCTGGGAGCGTGGCCATGGGCAGCACTGACCTCACTGGTAGTTTCCTACCTTAGGACGTGGGGCCACTCACGGAGCAGTTATGTCAAGGTTCTAGTACCTCATGAAAAGCCTCTTATTCTCTCTTCCTCTACTCAACAACCTCCGAACCAAATGACAAACCTGGCTGCAGATGGTGTACGAGGCGGATGAATGGGCAGAGATCCTGGAGGCACTCGACATGGGGTCAAGGGAGGCATGCTTGAAATTCTGTCTCTTCAAAACGTTGCACAATTGGCACTGGACATCGACAAAGCTGCATAAGGTTGGAATGTTGCCACATGCAAAGTGTTGGCAGTGCCCGGCCACACACTTTGACCTGGTGCAGGTACTATGTGATTGCCTTTTGATCCAGCCATTTTGGGATGTGCTTATGATGGTGCTGGGTAAGACCCTGACACTCAGAACCCCTCTCCACCACTCTTTGATTATACTGCATGACATGGGAGTGTCCCCAGACCTCTCCTGCACTCAGTGGCGACTCCTGCACACGGCCCTGGCTGCAGTCAAGATATGCATCCTCTGTCAGTGGCACTGCCCTATGCCCCCTTCACAAGAGGAATGGCTGGCCGCAATGTTTCAGGTGACCACCATGAGTGAGTCATGTGCAATCTCAAACACAGAGCGGAGTTATTCCTACAGATGCGGACACCCTTCCTCCATGACACTGTGCAATGAAAATAGTGAAGGGCGGCACCACGACCAGCCTACTGCATTGGGAGGGATATTCACGCTGCCCACCTTTGGAAAATCCTCCACATTTCTGGACATTCCCCTCCCATAAACCCCCCCACTCCCTCCTCCCCTTCTTTTCTACAATCCCTCCTTTACTACTATTCCCCCTCCTCCCACCCTCCCTTTTTTTCCCTATCTCCTCCCCCTCGGACAAGCCGCGCCCTGTGACATGCCCTATCACGTTGTGCTACAAGCCATACCACCTGCCCCTCAAGCGCAAGCCCTCCACCAATAACATGGGGCACCCTCCCCCCACCCATTCCACCTCACCCCGGCCTGAGAGAATGTGACCTTCCTTTCAGATACTAACCATAGAGCGCCCTCTTCTAGGCTAGCTGGGCTCAATCTATCCTGTTACTGATGTATAATACTCTTGAAGTCGGCATATGTAATGTATGCTCTGTTCGATTACCCCCTGGCCTCATCTCAACCCCCCTTACCTCATTTTGTATTTTGTACTGCTTCAAAGTACCGCTTCTATGGTTTCTCAATAAAGATTTACAACACACAAATAAATCCTCTGTCATACATTAAAAGTATATTGCAAGATCCCTCTGAGTGCCATGACCTTACAAATACACTCACCATTCAACCTCATTCCTCCATCAAGCCACAGAACTCCTCAGTGTCTTGCAATTTCCAAAATAATGTTCTGCAGAGAGCATGTCATCTGTTATATCGGGGGTTTTACCCTCTGAGACAGCTACACTCTACGAGGGGAACTGGGCATTTTTTAGTGATCAAAAAGACATATGCTTTGGCAAATTAAGAAAATCAAATCTATTTGAAGATGAAAAAAGCTAGCCATTTTTTGGCTAAAGCAGCCAGGGGAAATTCAATGACAAAACACTCTTCCCGAAAATTTCTACAATATGGAAATCTATATCAGAAGATGTCAAAGAATGTTGGAGTGACTAGAAAGAAGGATTTGATTTGGAAATGAGATATCAACAAATCTGAACCTTCTTTCTGGCATCCCTAAAGTGATTGATATTAATATGCAGTGTAGACCTGGGCAGAAACAGGCATTTCTTACACTCTGATGGACTCCTTCAATTGTTCATGAGGTCATTTTATTAGATATGGATACATTTTGGAAAGCCAAAACAAAGACACGTTTAGTTTGATGCTAAAATAGCCATCAAAGTATAACAAATGTTTGGGCATTTTATCAAGGGCAATATTGCCGCTTTAGCGGCACTTTTTGCTGCTAAAGCGGCGATATTTTTATCGCCTTATTAGCAAGCTGTAGCTAACAGCTTTTAGCGACAGTTTAGTGGCAATAGCGCCCTTTTGTTCTCCACTTTGCATGTCAGCGATTATTATCGCTAATGACATGCAAAGTGGGCGTTCCTCACAATATCTGCATGATTAACGTGGCAAACACAACTTCGCACTATTAACAATGCGGCTCCAGCGATAAAAAAAACGCACTAACCGCAGTTATCGCATGAAGTTAACTTAGCTATGCTGATAATGGGAGGTGGATTGCCATGTTACGACCACACTCCCCTATCAGCAAACATCTCCATATTCATCGCTGGATTTAAGGCGATATTTCTGTTTCTCGCCGTCTATCGCTGGAATTACATCGCCTGTTTGCAAAGCGTTGATAATACGTCTCTAACACGGCGATGTAATTCAGCGATAGACGGTGATAAACAGTAAAGCGCTAAGTGAGCTTAGCGATGTTTATCGCTCTTCTTTGATAATATGTCCCCTTGTCATTAACTTTATAGTACGAATTGAAAAAAGAGTTGAACTCTAAAGGGGTCGAACGCTCATTATTCTTAATAATGTTTGCATACAGTCTAGAAAAGTTGGGAGCAGTACCCTCAGGGTGTGAGGTATGTAAGCAAAGTGACCATCTAAGATGCATTGGACATGGTAACAAAAAAAAGTAGAGCTGGAGGACTGACTTGCTGATATTGGAAAACTACCCCCAATAGAGAGAAAAGCATTAAAAGCTTGAGGGGGGAGGCTATATGAAAATCTGAGTTAAGTGCTGAGAGCGCTGTGCCCTGCGAGTGCAGAAAGTAACATGGCGTCTGCTGGTCTGATAAGTTTCACATTAGGAGAATACACATTTAAGATTGATGGTATAAAACATAAGGGGCTATATCAGCAACAACTGGCAATTATTATCGCTAAGCGCACTTAGCGCTAGGATAATTATCGCCAGCTATCGCTGAATTTTATTGCTGAGATAGCCTGCTATTAGCAACGCTTATCTCAAAAGCGATAAAATTCCAGGCGCAAGCTGCCAATTGTGCGAGTATTACTGGAAATACAGCGATAATCGCACCACGTTTGGCGATAGCTTGCTGATAGGGCAGGGCAGACTCAGCCATGATATCCACCTTCCATTGGATATCATGGCTAAGTCAAACTAAAAGCAGGCGTAAGGAAAGTAGCGATAACCAAGATTAGCGCTACTTTTCTTATCGCTATGCTTGTTAGCGTGCCCATTGATAATTGGAGAAATGTCGTTTTGCGACATTTCTCCAGTTAATCTGAGCTGGAACGCCCACTTTGCATCTCATTAGGGATGCAAAGGTGGGTGTTACAGGAAAGGGCGCTAAGGCAAGGATTCATGCGACAGCGTGACCTTGCTGATATAGCGATAAAATTATCGCCGCTTTTCCGCCTGAAAACGGCTGCAAAAGCGGCGATAACTTTTTATCGCCGCCTTGTTGATATGCCCCAATATCCTTTCAGGCAAGTAGATTGGAACATTAGTACTATCTGATGACATCCTGGCAATACTTCCCTTGATAGAATAAAAAATATTTATGTAAGAACTGGATATAAATTAATGAGTTCAGAAATTGATATTGGTGTATTCATTTAAAATTACCGGTGATAGTTGCTATACGTAGTATGAATAGAGGAACCCTGCTGGCTGACTTGTTTATTATGTAAAATAAAAGAAAGGGCCATATTATCAAGGAACGGCGATAACATTACCGCCGCTTTAGCGGCAGGAAACTGCCGCTAATGCGGCGATAATGGGCTTGATAATATGCCCTCGAGAATTCCCATAGAAGCCCAGGTTCACACCAGAACCTGGGCTGTTATGGGAATTCTCACTGAAGTATAATTATATATATTCTCACCGATAATGTTATCACCGTTCCTTGATAATATGGCCCAAAATCTCTTTATCAAAAAAATATCTCATGATAATATAATTGCTCATCTGAGATAACCGATAGGAAAGGATGCTCTTTAAAGGGGAAGTCTTACGAGGGGCAAGTGGAGCCCTTATCCCTTTTCTCTAACAAATGATCCTTTAAAGTTTCTTTCAGCCTGCACCTCCTGTGAACCAGTTTATCACGACAGTGTTTTAAATACTTGGTATTTCATATATTCCTGGGTTTTCGAACACAATAATGTCTACACTAGTTTGTGGTTTTACTAACTTTCTGTAGGCACTGGCGTGGAGCAAAGCGATGAAAAGCATCGTGTCGGTTTAATTAGCATTTAAATGGCCTCTTGGTGCAGCACAAAATTACTCCTCGCCACAGAAGCGCCCATTAAACCCTCAGTAAATGCAGGCCTATGTTTTGTCTTCACTGCTACACTGTGTTGTACATTTAATCCCAAGGTTTGGTAGTTAAGGTAGATGTTCAGAATTGATTTCCCTTCTGTGGCATTTGTCTTTGCCAAATTAGATGCTGAATTGTAATACTTAATTCGTTTTTCTATTATAAGAATAGGCATAGGGTGACTTATGGCATCCTGTACGTCCTTAAATTCAAGAACGAATAATTAGAACTGAGGAAAAATTCTGAGTTTATTTGCCAGCCCCGTTTCATGTGCGAACTCCCATTCGTGTGCAAGACATGACTGTAAGTGAGGCAGAAATTGGTCACAATACATGTGCTTGCCCTCCCAGTTTTTATTTACCAAACAAGGGAAGACATCAGAGTTATCTGCCATCATCCAGCCACGGAGTAGAGTGTGAATTTCTCACCCCCGGATTTCACTATTCCGCGCAAATGCTAAATAGTGCAAGGGTAATTACCACTTGATGCTGCACCTGGTTTGAATTCATGTCCATAATAATTTGGGATTCTTGGCAATGACTTTTTGTGGGAGACAAACATGAAAGCGTGAAATTAAAATTGTCTGCGTGATGGTGTAAACCCTAAATGGGTCTTTATTTTTCTGTTCCTTCTATAAACCCTGAGATGGAAATTTATCAAACCTATAAATTAATTACCAGCGCAGGATTAAAACAATGAAGAGCGGAAGTAGGGGTGTCCATGTTAGTTCCTCATCTAAGGAATTATTGTTATCGAACACATGAAATTGACCGGGCACTGTACTGTACTGTAGTTCAGTTCCCCTAACAAGCATTGGAAGTTCAAGTGCTCATTCTAATCTTTTTATTTGTTTTAATCCAATTAGTTCTTATTAACTTTGTAACTTGTGATATTGTTTTAAATGCTAGTATTAAACATGCATTTTTGCATGTAATATAGAATCTCCTATATTTTTCAATTTTTATTCATATTCTATCATTAAATTGATGATCCTTGGCTGAAATCCAAAATAAATTAACATTGACTTACTCAATGAATGATCAGCCTATATCTGACATAGAATTGACAACGATTTTTTGTAGAAATAATGTAGTTTCAACTGGTCAAGAAATCCATCAAAACAGTTTATGGCAAGCGAAATATAGTGAGCTCAAGACAAAGAACTTCCAAATCCTACTTTTCTGTATATCTAGGCAGAAGGCATGAGAACTACATGAACACACACTATGTAACAGCCAAATGAGATCACAAAGTTATGTTATGCAACTGTCCCATAAACTTTCCTAGTTAAATTAGTGGCAATGGCAGGTGAGACCTGCAGATCACTTACAGCTCCTGCAGCACATGCAGTCACCTGCCAAACTGGCTTAAAAAGATTGTCACTATTTGTGTGTGTCTGCTAGAGAGAGAGAAATCGGGTTGCTGGTTGAGGGAGGGTGTGAGCCCTTTTCAGGGAAAAACTCCAATCCTTATAAGGGTGAGCCACAAAAGTAATAAAAATAACCTGTGTAGCTTGACACAAAAGCAGTCAGGATTAATTTAGACACAATGTGTAAAGTATTTATGCAGCACTTAAACAGCAATAAAGTGAAAATACAACACACAAAAAAAACACAACAATTTGAAAAAATAGAGTAAAATATAATACATTTGTTGACATGAATACAACAAAAAATCCAATCAGTAGAACTGGAGATATGTAATTTCAAAGATTTAAGGTAAGTATAATGACTCAAAGAACAAAGTGCCACTCCTGGGTATCTGGTCGTGCGAGACGGGGTAAAACACACAAGTTCAGGTCGACCGCAATGGAGAGCGAACTAGGTACACGGACCAGGTTAGTCCTCCTGACAGGGTTACCTTCTAATGTGTAGCAAAAGATGTCAGTTTTCTGTGGGAAAGGCTGCAAGGATAAATGAGAGCCTCATGGATGGTCTTCGCTGTAGGGTGAAGAGGAGGTCAGGCGTCGGGAACGGTCGTCGCTGTAGTGTGAAGATCCTGTAGCACGTCGCAGGCGGTTGCTGCTGGAAATTCACATTGTTAGTCACCTCGGGTTGTCTATGCTGCAGTGTGTAGTGCAAATTTCACATTGCCGGTAGTCGCTGACGGTTGCTGAAGTGTGAAGAGTGAGGTTCAACAGAGGTTTGTATTGGTGGTTATCTCAGGTGGCAAGATCTTGGTGTGGACAGGGTTGTTTGCAGTCGCTAGGAGTCCAAAACATCAGGATTTTGCCTTTCCTCCTGGAGGAGCTCAACAGATGCCACACAAAGGGTCTGGGACCTGAGGGGCACCTTTTGGGGATCAGGAACTCGCTCCAACAGAGGCCAATAGGTCTAGCACAGTTCTAGTTGAATGCCCAGGCAACAGGACAGCTGAGCAGGTGTAGGGAGGCCACTGGAGCTTGTTATGTCAATGTAGCTCAGAAAAGGTTGTCAGTCAGAAGACCCCTGGAGTCACTACAGCCTGGTACGAAGGGTGCATGTTCAGTCTTCCTTCTTACGAAGCAGGGCAGGCCTCAAGCAGCAGGGCATCCTTCTTCTGTAGTATACAAAAGTCCACAAGTGTACTGAAGAGTGGGTCTGAGAGCTCCCTTTTATACCTGGTGCCCACTTTGAAATGGGAGAAACATCTGGAGTATTCCCCTTCCTACAGAAGTGTCTGGAATGTTCTGACGGCCTGACCTGGTCCCAGCTAGTGTGAAGTCCTTTATTTGTTAGCTGAGCCAGTTCCCTTTGAGGGTGACAGCCTTGTCCCCCCCCCCAACCGTTATATCAAAGATGGCCCATCCTGCAAACACCCAGATCCTCTATTGCGATGCTGACAGAGAGGAATACACAAAGGCCAACTGCCAACTACACCAAGTCATGTGACCAAGGTACAGGCTGCAGGCACTAAATGGCTAGGACAAGAAAGTGGCATTTTTCAGAATTGTAACTTAAAACCCAACTGTATCAGTAAAAGAGAATTTTAAAGTATAATTCCTCAGACACCAAACATGACTTTCCTACCTGCTTCCTCACAAAAGAAATTACTTAGTAGTGAACACAAATGTTGGCATTTCTCACTACAATGACATGTAAAACTTAAAAGTACATGCCCAACTTTTCAAGTACAATGTACCATGCCCTATGGGCTGCTTAGGACCTATCCTAAGAGTGACGTATATGTATTAAAAAATTAAAAAAGAAGGTTTAGGCCAGATAAAAGGTTTATTTTGCCACGTTGAAATTGTGATTTAAAACTGCACACACAAGCTGCAGCAGCAGGCCTGAGAGGCTACTTAAATGGGTGCCAAAATGAGTGCCATAGGCCCTCCAGTAACATTTAATTTACAGGCCCTGGATACCTTTAGTACCACTTTGCTGGGGACTTACAAGCAAATTAAATGTGCCAATTGGGTGCACACCAATTTCACTGTGTTCACAGGAGAGAGCACAGCCACTTAACACTGGTTAGTAGTGGTAAAGTGCACAGAGTTCTCTGTCTAACAATTGCCAATTCAGCAAAACAGGTGGAGTGAGGCAAAAAGTGTTAGGGAAGACCACCCTAAGGCTTACCGAAATAACAGTGTGTGTGTATGTGTATATAGTCTCTCTCTCTCTCTCTCTCTCTCTCTCTCTCTCTCTCTCTCTCTCTCTCCCCTCAGGGATGTTACCCATGGATCACTGTAACAAATGTTTATCCTTGTGAGGCAACTGATTTGAATCAGAACCCAGAACATATAGATTTATCAGTGACTTCTCATCTCTCAATTAGTTAATCTTGTCAAAATCTCCTTTTCTAACTATGCACATTGATTTGAGTGCTGGACAATGCTTAAAGTGCCTCTATGTACCCAAGTTAAAGAGGTTTACATACTCACTTGGCCTACAGAGAAGAAATAAGTATAATTTGAGCAACTAATTTAAAGTAAAATGATATTGTGGTAATAATTATAAGTGTGATGATTTTTATATTCACTTGTACATAATAAAGTTTCCTCCTACGTTTGAAGTAGATTATAATTTTTGGGAGAACTCACAAAGTTTACCTGGTTGCGCATTATGAGACACCACAGAGTATGCTGCTTCCATCCTTTGATTGGACGGATTTCAGATTATTGCCATTGGTCCTCACAGTGTACTGCTCTTAAGTTTTGGTAGACCTGATGCACATTACGCCCCAAGGGCCCATGTGCATTCTTTAACTGGAGACATAGTTCTTCTGTTTCGTCCTCCTGTCCGGAGACAATTGCCACAATCCGTTAGTCAATGACACGTCAACTTGTCTTTGTTAACTGGTCCCAACATATCCTAATAATTTCACTATTTTTGGGGAGTGACTTATTAAATCCTTTTTTTAATAACTATGCCACTACCTGATGACATGAATCTTAGAGAGCAATTATATATCCCCTAGTGTTTTCATATCAGAGCTAGTTCAGGTCCACGTGTCAGTAGGACTCCTCTTCCCCACAATAAAGGGCACAGTGGATAGTGATAAAATGACCTTTTGGCCTCACTGCTTTGTTAGGCCTACCACTACTGCCAGCAGTTAACTCCAATGAGGAGAAGCCTAGGACACAGTAGGCCCAGTATATGTTTTCTCACTGTGTAGCCTAAGTGACGTGTCTCATCCACCTTGGATAATTCCCCTACTCCTACTTTTAATGACAGTAGTTTCTGTTCTTTTTAGGGAGATGGTTTTTGAATTGTGTGTTTGAAAATGCCACTTTTAGAAAGTGGGCATTTTCTTACTTGACAATTCTGTGTACCTCTGACTGTTCGTGTAGTCATCATCTGGTTGACAGGAGCTGGGGATGGCATTCACTCTAGACAGTCACAATGGGGGTTGAGGTGTGCCCTGCCTTGCCTGGGTGACTCATTGATGGGCTGAATAGATTTGGTCTGCATTTAGAGTGGTGGGAGCAGTTTTGCTTGCACCTAAATAATCTGTGTCTCCTTTGCACAACACAGCTGTCTCCACCCTCTGTGGTCATACTGCACCAGGGAGGCCATGACCGGTTTTGACTGGGGTCAGAGACCTTTGCCACAAAGAGAACAATGACAACAATGTGGTCTAAGTATTCAACCAAAAACCCCAGACTTTAGATTACTTCCAGAAACAAGAGGGCCCTGCAAAGAAGAAGAGCAGAAGAACTGTGTGAGGAGTACTGCCTTTTCTGTGTGAGGGGTGGGTTTGCCAGCAGTTGCTGCTTCTGTCTATGGTGGAGGAAAAGGAGTGACTCTTTTTGTCATGCTGTGGAATCCTGCTTGGGAAGAATCTCCAAGGGCTTGTGTGTGCTTGCCTCCTGTTGGAAGTCTCAGGGGGATAAAAGACTTCAAAAAAAGATCCTAGCTGGATGTACAAGTAACCTGCCTGGAAGGAGGGCAGGGAGCATTGTGTAAGGAATGCTGGCCTGCTGTGTTTGGGGTGGGCTAGCCTGCAGTGGCTGTTTTTGTCTGTAGCAAGAGAAGGACTGGACTGTTCATCACCTTTTGATAAAGTGTGTGGTGAGCACTTTATTTTTGTTGCTTCCTAGTGTGTAGAGCGCTATCTTTGGCCATTTTCCTAGTTCAAAATTAGTGCCCTGGGTTCACTTTACCTTTCCTCCAAACTTGTCCCCAGGAAGTTGCATGCGCTTCCCTTACAACTTTTCAGGGAGCGCTCCTGGTCAATGACCCAGCGTGGGTTGCTGCACCTGGGTTCTGCAAGGAAGGGGTGGGGGGGAGACCAGTAGAGGGAATCCCTCCTTACAAAGGAGCCACCACAGATCCTCTAAGTGGGGCCACATCAGTTGCAGTGGCAACAGAAATCACCACAAAGGTAACACAGAGCCCAACAAGGAAGAGGTGTGTTGACCTCATCACTGGGGTAGGGCAAGATCTCTGAGACTGCTTGGTCCTGTCCCACCCACAGACTAGTGCATGTGGTGGGCGGATAAAAAGGCCTGCCGACATTGTCAGACAATGGGGAGTGCCCCTCCCCCAATGCAGAAGATGCCACACCCGGATCAGGAGAGGCAGCAGTGGTGCTGAGTGAGCGTCGACTGTTGGGCCTCAAGCTCGGTGAGTGTCGTGAGGGACTGGCATGTCCCTGAAGAAGAAAAGGCAGAGGCAGCTGCCCTGCACATCTGTGGGCAACTGCTTCTGGCCACTCAAAGAGCGTGAGACCCGGAGAGGTCTCCCCACCACCCTGAAAGAGAGGGCGGGTCCCCCGTGGGGACTCATGTTGAGGGGCTACCTAAGGGGGATTAAGCCACAGAGATCATTTGCAGATGTGCCACACAATCGCAGGCAGCTGCTTCATGGAATACCTTTGGGGGCATGCGATGAGCAGAATCAGATAGCAGGACAGGGGGGCAACCGTCAACGGAGGTCCCGATCCTGCTCTTACTACTGGGGAATTCCCATGCAGCCTATACAAGAAGAGCAGAAGCAATGGGTCTGCAAAATTAAAGTACAAAGTGGTGCTTGGGCACAATGCTATCTGGTGATCCATGCATCCCCTAACTGCAATTTGATGCCCTAATCTTAGGAGTGAAGTTGCATTACACCTGGCAGTGGTGGAATAACAAGTACTGGTACTTTCAGAAACAGTGGTATATACAGTGATGGTGTAAGGTGTTATTTTCATACTGTTTTAGGACATGTGCAACTTGTAAGTCTTTTTGCTTTAGTGCATTACAGGTGATGTTATGACAATTGGCTAGTTGGCAGAGTCATTATGCGATTGTGGTCTAATGTGTTGATATACAATGCAAGTGATACTTTTATATAACCTGGTATGAAGTGAAGTGAAGTGAAAAATTAATTTTATTTAATTTCCCTTAAATCATAAAAGGGCGGCGCATCCACCAACATGCATAAAATTCACAACCAATTATTTTGATACATTAATTGGCTGGATGCTGGTGTGGAGTCTCTTTTGTGGAACATTTAGTGTTTCACTGGTGTGTGAATGTGTTGCTCAAATGTTTTACACATTGTGTCTGGGATAATCCTGACTGCTTTGCCAAGCTACCAAGGGGGTGAGCAGAGGTTATTTGGGGTGTGTATTTTGGGTGTGTAACTAGAGTGGTGAGTTATGCCTGGCTTAGGTGCATACCCTAGCAAACCAAAAACCCAAGTTCTAAGAAGAATAGATCATTCCTCTCACAAAGGAGGTGGTTTGTGCAATAACATATCATGGCAATAAATATTGTTGATGTAACTATGCGTAAGGCAATTTATTCTCAGAAACAGATGGTGAAGATGGGGATATTGCTAAGTATTGAAAACAGCTGTATTTATGCTTGCACAACACCTCTTGTGTAGTGTGGGAGTCAAACCCCAATAATCATCTGAACCCCAATATTTTAAATACTCCAATTCTTACACAACAAATTGGGTCTAGAATCTCTAATAGATCTAGTGGTTAGGGACTACACTCCCCATTGGGAAATATAAGCAGAGTAAAACATAATAAATGAGGACGTTCTATTAACTGAGTTCTAGCTCCAAAAATAAGGCAAAAATAGACTCCAGAATTTGAGTAAAATGTGGTACAGTGAAAAATACATAAATCTGCTATGAAGGCTTAATTACAGAAATACAGAACCGTAAAACTTAGTCCTAATTAGTCAGTTCTAGGCAAAACCTCTAGAGTCAAATTCATAAAGAGTACTGCCAGCATCCCAATAAGAAAATCTAAGATACAATGGACAAAGTCTCAGGAGTAAATAAACAGCAGCTGATTGCAACAGCCTCCCTAGAGAAAAATATGGAAAATGACCCTAATGGGAAATGAACAAAATGAGCCCCACAGTACCAGACCCCAAGGGCTTTTATACACAAATGATCCACTCTATTAATAGATTCTGCAAATTCAGCATGGTTTAGTCATGGTTAGGGTAGCATTGGCAAATCAGAAACAGAAATGTGATATCTTAAATCTTTTAAGTTAAGATAAATCTTCCAACTACTCTGCAGCAGATGAACAAAAAATGAAACATTTCTCAAACAATGGCTCATGGAATTAACATGCCTTTCAAGAGAACATCCAGCATATGTCCCTGAATGTGAAATGTGGGTTCATGATAGAAGCTTCATTCACAATACACACTTCCTAGAACAATAGTACATTCCTGAATTCTTGATGTCATTCACTTGTTGCTCCGCGGAAACAAGAGGAGAGATGTTTGCAGCGGGACACTAACTGGGAGGCGGAATGAGCAGGACCGAGATGAGCACTCCAAAATGGAATCCATATTAACATCAATGGTGTCTTCCTATGAAAATGGGGCATAACTGCTTCATTGTATGAATTATATTTCAAAGAGACCCAGTAAGCTAATTTAAAGTGCAACATCATTAATTCAACAATTACGATGGCTCTATGCATCATTAAAACCTTCAAACTTCAGAAATAACTTTCATCCAACACTACACAATTGCACATTTTAAAAAAAAGACTACTACAGTAGCAAGCGTAAAACCCCAAGTTGATCTCTTCAAATGTCACTGCTGCACCAAGGTCCACATCCCTAGAGGTGGCCCCATAGATGGCATCATGGTAGCATGCATGAGATGGAATTCAGTTTCTGCTCTGGGGGTGATGCCAAGGTATTTTTCCAGACTCAGACATCTTAACAGAATGCATTTCAGAGGATAACAAGCAATTCCACCATTTCCAATCCTGAGCAAAAATTCCGTACTAAGTGGAACTATTCTTACATGTATCACATAGATTGACTTGAAAAACTGTCACCTCTTACAATAGTGGGATTCTGAGCAAATCATTTAATATTTATGTGCTAAAGTTGTAAACGTGAAATTCAATTCCATTGTGAAATGCAAATGCGCAATTCCACAACTGATGCATAATCGTCCGTGCTAATAAACTAGGGGGCATATTATCAAGAACCGCGTTAAAATTATCGCCGCTTTAGCGGCAGAAAACTGACGCTAAAGCGGCGATAATGGGCTTGATAATATGCCGCAGAGAATTCCAATAGAAGCCCATGTTGACACCAGAACATGGGCTTCTATAGGAATTCTCAATTATATTTCTTGATAATATGCCACTAGATTTTGTTGTGTTAATGAAAATGCATGCATTACGTGAACCACAACGCAAGTCCTGACATATCAGAGCCCATCAATACTTGCAGATGTATTGCATGCAGTTGCAGTATCTGGTTTTCTGCGGGTATTTTGGATGGTGACAATGTGCTGTAGTGTAACTTCGTTTATCTAGCGCTTCATTCCCCTGTCAAAGCACTGAAGCTTCTTTGGGCATGGGTGGCGCACCCTTCCTTGGAAGATTCCACCACCATTGCGTGTGTGTCTCTGAGCGGGTAGTGTTTTGAAGTTGTGCATGAAGGCCACAGATGCGCCGCTCTTATCGCCACACATTGCACATCTTCATTAACGATTTTTATGTTTATCGACTATATGCATTATTTTGTCAATACATGCAACAAAATGCTATTTTGTTCCTATACCAACTAAAAAGAGGAATGGGTAGATCGAGTAACTCGCTGTGACCTCACCTTCCTTCCCCCTTCTGCCTTTCCTTCACTTTTTTCCCACCTGCTGTTTCCTCCTCTCTTCCCTGGGTTAGTCTCAATATCTCTCCAGTGCTTCGATCTCAGAGGCTCTTTGTCCGATTTCCTTGGCGAGTTCATGACTAGAGCGGGAAACTCAATGACTGAAAGAGAGAAATAGATATAACTCTTGGGGCCGTGGACAGCACGCGCCACGCCGAGACTGCAGAACGCGCGCACGTGCCAGAGACAGAAAGTGCAGGAAGGGGAGAAAGAGTGACGAGCACAGAAGACAACTCTGTTCACCCCTGAAAAATGTTTCATGAAAGACAGCATGAAAGACTGAAAATGGACAGCAATTCTGCTGAGGGGACTAGACTAAGGAAAGGAACTTCTATGGCCCTGGGGGACAAGCCATGCACAGGCAAACATCTGCCACGGAGATGGTCTGTAATAGCCCAACATCATCAAGGAAGTCACCTACAGAGGCGTCTGGGGTTGGAGCACTGGCACAGTCAGGAAAAACATCTGTAGTGAGGTTTATATCTAGAAGACCATATGTGTCAAGGGCAGAGCTTGGGTGTAGAGGACAGGTGGCGTCAAGTGGGACATCAGCAGTCGAGTCTGGGTGTAGAGTAACAGGATTGTCCATGGGAACATCCACAGTGGAGCTTTGGTGTAAAAGACATAAAAAAGGTGAAGGGAACATCTGAGTCACAGTTTGGGGATAGAGGATCAGCAGTGTCAAGGAAAAAATCTCCAAGGTATGTACTTAGATGACCAGAAGCATCAAAGGGAAATTCATTGCAGTGTTCGGGAACAGAGGCGCACCATCAATAGCGATAGTGATTGGGTGCAGAATAACAGGGATGTCATGGACAACATTGGGAATTGTGTTTGGCCGTAGAGGACCAGGAGTGCCACGGAAAACATCTCCAATGCAGTATATATCTAAAGGACGAGAAGAATTTTCCGACACATCACCGCTGCCGAAGAATCAACGCAGCGCCTGCTTGTGGCTGAAGTGTCTGCCGTGTGACCAATCCTGTGCACCTGTGCACCGATCTCCAATGTCTGAGATCATCGCACCAATTCTGACGCAGGCCCTGTTGGAGAAAAACCGATGCATCAAGGGGACAAAGCTGAAATCATGGCAGCGCCTCCCGGGTCTTCACGCATTGCATCGTACCGGATCGTCACACATCGCATCGAAACGCCAAGTCTGTCACATTGTTGGGGGATGCAGTAAGAAACTGATGCGTCAACTTCCCATGCAGTAAAAAGGAACCAATGCATCACCTCCCCCGGAGCAAAGAACTAACATATCACATTCCCTGAATGTAAGGAACTGACGCATCACCTTCCCTGTGACCATTTTTGATTGCATTTTTCGACACATCCAAGGTACTTTGTGTAAAAGTGTTGCATCACACATTTCTTGGAACAGAACTGTTTCCACTTTTTAAAAATCATATTTTTAGCACTGCATTGTGGATTTTTGTCGTTATGGTCTTGCTTTGGTTTAGATAAAGATTACTTATTTTTCTAAACTGTTGTGGTATCCATTTGTAGTGTTTTCACTGTATTACTGTATGTGTGCACAAATGCTTTACACACTGCCTTTGAGATAAGCCTGTCTGCTCAGGCCAATCTACCAAGGGTGCGAGCAGGGGTAATTTTAGAAGTTTATCCCCCTTATCCTGACTAGTAAGAAGGCTCCCCACGTGGACAAAGGTGCAAACCCTTGCCAACTAGAGACTCCCATTTCTAACACATGGCAATGAGGCAGATCAGGAAAATATATGTTCACCACACAGTAAGAAAGAACTTGTCTGCAAACATTGTGAATGCCAGGAAAGAAGAGCTGGTCATACATTGAAAGAATCAGCCACTTGGAAAGATACATAACACCTTCACTGCATGCACTCTCAGTCAAACAAGACCTGAAATTCTCCCTAGGAAGAGAAAGTAGCACTTGGCAGAAATGTGTATATGAACATATATTTATCTGAATTACACAGCTTGGACTTATATACAAAGAAACAAAGCTCTGTGTCAGGCCGAGCACCCGGTAATCACTGACTGTCTAATCCGCCCGCTCCAACAGGGCCAAAAAACTACATTTCCCAAGATGCCCAGCCCGAGACACGGATCACGTGTCGATGACGCGGAGCGCATTTCCGTTATCTTCAAGGCCGGAAGAACACTCAGTGCTGGTTATTCCTTCAGTCACGGATTTCCGACGAAGCGACAACCCGACGGCCAGCTAGTTCACGTTCCAGATCTATGCACCGTGAGTACAACCCAGCTTCCTCGTTCCTGGTCCTCGTTCCGGAGGTCTGCCGCCCCCGTTCCTCCGTTGGAGAGACCAGCTTGCCGAGTCTCGTGCGGAGGAACGCTAAAGCGTACCTTGGTTCCGAGACACGTTCCTCTGTTGGAGAGACTTTGTTTCCGAGTCTCATGCAGAGGCGCGCCCGTTGTAATATCTGTTCCCCGTTCCTCTGTTGGAGAGACTTTGTTTCCGAGTCTCATGCAGAGGCGCGCCCGTTGTAATATCTGTTCCCCGTTCCTCTGTTGGAGAGACCTCATTGCCGAGTCTCGTGCAGAGGAACGCTAAAGCGTGTTGTTGCACACATCTTGGTTCCTCTGTTGGTGAGATTCACTTTCCGAGTCTCGTGCAGAGGAACGATCTTTGGGTGTTTACGCTCCTCAATTGCAGTGAAGCCTCTCCACGACCCCCCGCCTTCCTCGCTGCCCGCCGCAGCCCAGGCCGGGGAAAACATCCCGGAGGGCTCTTTGGGAGATCCCCTGCACGACTGGATACCGTAAGACACTCCCTGGTGGGAGACGCATTTATTCATCGCTATATTCTAATGTGTACTCTGTAGCGGGGATAGAGCAAGAGTAGGGCACTGTATAAACTTGAGTACAGAGCAAACCTTGCTTACGCCCACAGGAAACGCTGCTCGCGCAGGTAGAGGAAAGACGTATTTCCCTATCGCCTTCACCATTTTGTTTCCTTAAGCATCCACATGTGATGCCCCTTCACGGTTGAACAGTTAACACCGCTTTTGTTCATTGACTATTATTTGCCTAGGGCTAGAGAGTTACGGAGTAGAGAAGGTCATTGTGTTGCTCCAGAACCCTGGGACCCCAAGGCTTCGGGCTAAAACCAGTGTAGTCCTCCGCTTCTCTCTTCAGGCATTCCAACTTCGTATGTTTTCCTTTTCAGGTAGAGTGTAGACATAATTCATTACTCACCTGTTAGACCGTGTACACAGCTAGCGACTGTTCTTCCTCAACCATTGTTAATTGTGTTCATTTCTCTCCTCAGATCTCCTTCCCCGCTGTTCCTACCCTTTCCTTCCCTCACTTGACTATTCCACTAGTCCGCGTTCCTTTGTATTCCGGACTTGGGGCAGTCAAGAGGTGGACCCATTAAGCATCAGCCCAGCTCCGAGGACGCCAGGAAGATCGGAACCTGACAGAATAACCAGCCCACGAATTTTAGTCCTCCTGGTTGAGCTGGTGCTGTAATGGCCACATTGGAGGATGTAATGGCCGCCCTTGCTTTAGTCCAGGCGGAGCTAACGGCCTCACGTACTGAGACCGCCGCCCTCCAGGCTCGTGTAGATAGCATTCAAAGGAACCCATTCGATACGGGGGGACCCTCGCGTTCTGCCCCAGTCCCAGTAGTGGTAGAAATGCCTACGCAACTTCCATTAGCCGCTCCTGAGCGCTTTTATGGGGATCCCAGAAAGGTTCAAGTGTTCATGACACAAGCACTGCTTCATTTCAATTGCAAACCCAAATTATTCGCCACCAATCAAGCCAGGGTGGCCTTCGTGTTATCATATCTGGCCGGAGAGGCGGCACAGTGGTCGGTACCACTGGTAAGACGAGACGACCAGATGCTGTACGACTGGGACACTTTTCGTATCGAATTTGAGAAAACGTTTGATCGTAGGGCAGAGTCCTTTGCAGCCGACCGAGATTTGTTAGTGCTCCGTCAGGGTAATTCTGATCTGATTACGTACCTCAACAACTTTAGGCGGTTGGTGGCAGAGACAGACTGGCCTGAATCAAAGCAAGCTGCCATCTTCTATCAAGGGTTGAATGATGAACTGAAAGACGTTCTAGCCCAAATAGACCCTCAGCCCCAAACTTGTAAAGCCCTTATTGAGTTGACATTCAGGCTGGAACATCGTCTCAGAGAAAGGAAAGGGGACACTAAGCGAAAAGACCGAAACATCACGCAGCACGAACGTTGGCCGGCGATGGAATTCGCCGGTAGCAAACCAGAACCTATGGAAATAGGAACGGTTAGGGCCTCTTTAACCCTAAGCGAAAAAGACCATCGAAGGAAGCAAGGCCTTTGTCTATATTGTGGAAAGAAGGGACACTTCCTCCGTGACTGCCCGGTTAGACCGAAATCTGGCCGCTTTCGACCAGGACAAAAGGCCGCCGCAACTACCGAAACGGAGACGGAAAACTGCAAAGCTTGAAGGTGCAAGAAGGGAAACCATCAAGCAAATACACGATCCCTTCAGTAAACGGCCAAGGTGTTGTAGAGACGGCTCACTTCTACATAGCATTACACATCCAAGTGGACTTAGAAAGCAAACCCACAAAAGCCATGGTGGATTCGGGGGCCACGGGGTGTTTTATGGATCAAGAAGAAGCACGGAGACTCAAGGTCCGGCTGATCCGTAAGACAAACCCCGACAGAGTCTATGCTGTGGACGGCAAAGAATTGGCGTCTGGCCCTATCAGCTACGTTACCCAGGAATATGAACTCGTCTACGGTGACTCTCACCGGGAATGGATCTCCTTTCAAGTGATTCAGGCCCCGCAGTATGGAATCATCCTCGGTCTTCCCTGGCTGCAAAAACATGAACCCACAATCAACTGGACCAATAAGACCCTAACGTTGCAATCCACTTATTGTCAGAATGTGTGCAATCAAACCCCCACACGGCCCTCACTGACTTTAGCCACCAGTCACCACGTTGCTACCGCGGTGGAAAAAGACGTAACGCTGCCTGCATGTTACGAGAAACATGCAGAGGTGTTCAGTGACGTTAAGGCCGAAGAACTTCCCCCACATAGGGACTATGATTGCAGGATCGATCTGGTTCCAGGGGCAGAGATACCATGCGGTAGGATTTATGCGCTAACTGCTCCCGAAAACCTCCACCTCAGAGACTACCTTGATAAATATCTGAAATTGGGGTTCATCCGCCCCTCCAGATCACCGGCTGCCTCACCCCTATTTTTTATACCCAAAGCTAATGGGGAATTGCGATGCTGCATCGATTATAGGGCGTTGAACACCATCACTGTCAAGAACCAATATCCGTTGCCACTAATTCCTGTTCTCCTCGAACACGTGAGGACAGCGGTGATATACACCAAATTGGACCTACGGGGGGCATACCATCTGGTCCGCATTCGAGAAGGCGACGAATGGAAGACGGCCTTCAAGACGCGGTATGGCCTATTCGAATACTTGGTCATGCCCTTCGGATTGTGTAACGCCCCAGCCGCGTTTCAATTCTTCCTGAATGATGTCCTGAGAGAATTCTTGGACCATTTCGTAGTGGTATATATTGATGACATCTTAGTGTATTCCACTACCGAAGAAGAACACAGAGGCCACGTGGGACAGATCTTACAAGCACTTCAGGATCATCAGTTATATTGTAAGATAACCAAGTGCGAATTTCACGTGAACACCGTGGAGTTCCTTGGGGTCATGCTTACCCCCTCAGGGCAGGTTATGGCGGAAAGAAAAGTGAAAGCCATTATCGATTGGCCGCAGCCAAAGACAGTGAAGGAAATCCAGAGTTTTCTGGGATTTGCTAACTTTTATCGACGGTTTATCAGCAATTTCTCTGATAAAGTAACCCCGCTTACCCGCCTAACTCGAAAGAAGGTCCAATTTCTCTGGTCTACCGAGGCACAAGAAGCATTCGATCTCCTAAAACATGCTTTTACGTCGGCACCTATTTTGGCCCATGCTCGTCCCGAGGTGCCTTTTATTGTAGAAGCAGACGCCTCTGAGGTAGCAGTGGGCGCGGTATTGTCACAAAGAAACGAAACCACCGGACACCTTCATCCGATCGCCTTCATGTCTCGAAAACTCAATTCCGCGGAACAGAACTATACTATCGCGGAAAAAGAGCTTCTAGCCATCAAGGAAGCGTTTCAAGAGTGGAGACACTGGCTCTTAGGGGCCATTCACCAAATCACCGTTTACACGGATCATCGCAACCTTCAATTTATGCGAGCAGCGCGCCATCTTACCCCTCGTCAACTTCGTTGGATGTTGTTTTTTGCAGAATTCCATTTTCTCATTACGTTTCGCCCAGGCAGAGAGAACCAAAAGGCAGATGCTTTGACAAGACAAGAGACACCGGCGCAACCACTCGGGATCCCGGAAAGGGCTATTATCGAACCGAACAGAGTGATAGGTGCCATCCATACAGATCTATTCCTCCAAAAAACCAAGCAAGGATTGAACTCATTTACCTGGAAAACCTGGTCGAAATATCACCCTGAATGGAGAAAACACCAAGGCCTATTGATGAAAGGACACCAACTGTTGATACCAACACAAGCATTGAGAAAGATGGTGTTCACCTGGTGCCATGATCTTCCCTGTGCAGGACATCCTGGAGGGAAGAAAACCCTGGAAAAGGTGTTAAGACAATTCTGGTGGCCAACGGTTCGCACAGATGTGTTGTCCTGGGTAAACCACTGTGTCACTTGTGCCCAAATGAAGACCGATCATCGCCCCTTGCAAGGATTGTTACAACCCTTACCTACACCAGACACCCCATGGGAAAGGTTTTCGGTGGATTTCATCGTGGGCTTACCCCGAGACCAGGGGTACACCACAATAGTAGTGGTGGTTGACTACCTATCCAAGATGGGGCATTTTGTCGCATGTAAACAGATTCCAACGGCAAGTGCATTGGCCAAGTTACTGTTGACTCATGTCATCCGGCTCCATGGTCTCCCGAAAGTCATCGTTTCGGACAGAGGGGCACAGTTCACCGCCCGTTTTTGGAAAACCTGGTGCTCCGAACTAAAGATAGAATCCTCGATGTCCACAAGTTTTCACCCACAGACCGATGGTCAAACCGAGAGACTTAATCAGACCCTAAAACAATTCCTTCGGTGCTATGTCAATAACAATACAGAAGCGTGGGTGGAGTGGTTATGGGTGGCAGAGATAGCGTACAATAGCGCCAAGCATGCCTCCACCCTACACTCCCCTTTCTTTAGCACGTATGGATTTCACCCCAGGTTCACCCCATTGATCCTTCCGAGTCACACCTCCAACATGCCCATTTTACAAGACAGGCTAGAACACATCCGTAACACCTTGATAGACACTCGTGCCAATTTACTTCTTGCCAAAAGTAGGTACAAGGCCCAAGCAGACACGCATAGACGACAAGGTCCCACATACACTCAGGGGGAATGGGTCTGGCTGTCAACAAAAAATATCCGGTTCAAAAAGCATAGTGCTTTCCACCCTAAATACATTGGCCCGTACCGTGTCATTCGACACGTCAATCCTGTAGCCGTGAAACTGAAACTGCCTGCACAGTTGCGCATCCATCCCGTATTCCACGTTTCCTTACTAAAACCCTCTCACCGTCCAGTAAAGAAACCGCCCGTTCCCATCTGGGTTCAACAGGATCTGGAGTATGAGGTCCAGGGTATCTTGGACTCCAAAGTGGTACGGGGCAAGTTATGGTACCTGGTGGCTTGGAAGGGTTACGGACCCGAGGAGAACTCGTGGGAACCGGCTGCAGATGTACATGCGGCTCGTCTGGTTTCTGCCTTCCATGCCCGGTACCCGGGGAAGCCTGGTGTCAGTCAGTGTCCTCAAAAAGGTGGATGTACTGTCAGGCCGAGCACCCGGTAATCACTGACTGTCTAATCCGCCCGCTCCAACAGGGCCAAAAAACTACATTTCCCAAGATGCCCAGCCCGAGACACGGATCACGTGTCGATGACGCGGAGCGCATTTCCGTTATCTTCAAGGCCGGAAGAACACTCAGTGCTGGTTATTCCTTCAGTCACGGATTTCCGACGAAGCGACAACCCGACGGCCAGCTAGTTCACGTTCCAGATCTATGCACCGTGAGTACAACCCAGCTTCCTCGTTCCTGGTCCTCGTTCCGGAGGTCTGCCGCCCCCGTTCCTCCGTTGGAGAGACCAGCTTGCCGAGTCTCGTGCGGAGGAACGCTAAAGCGTACCTTGGTTCCGAGACACGTTCCTCTGTTGGAGAGACTTTGTTTCCGAGTCTCATGCAGAGGCGCGCCCGTTGTAATATCTGTTCCCCGTTCCTCTGTTGGAGAGACTTTGTTTCCGAGTCTCATGCAGAGGCGCGCCCGTTGTAATATCTGTTCCCCGTTCCTCTGTTGGAGAGACCTCATTGCCGAGTCTCGTGCAGAGGAACGCTAAAGCGTGTTGTTGCACACATCTTGGTTCCTCTGTTGGTGAGATTCACTTTCCGAGTCTCGTGCAGAGGAACGATCTTTGGGTGTTTACGCTCCTCAATTGCAGTGAAGCCTCTCCACGACCCCCCGCCTTCCTCGCTGCCCGCCGCAGCCCAGGCCGGGGAAAACATCCCGGAGGGCTCTTTGGGAGATCCCCTGCACGACTGGATACCGTAAGACACTCCCTGGTGGGAGACGCATTTATTCATCGCTATATTCTAATGTGTACTCTGTAGCGGGGATAGAGCAAGAGTAGGGCACTGTATAAACTTGAGTACAGAGCAAACCTTGCTTACGCCCACAGGAAACGCTGCTCGCGCAGGTAGAGGAAAGACGTATTTCCCTATCGCCTTCACCATTTTGTTTCCTTAAGCATCCACATGTGATGCCCCTTCACGGTTGAACAGTTAACACCGCTTTTGTTCATTGACTATTATTTGCCTAGGGCTAGAGAGTAACGGAGTAGAGAAGGTCATTGTGTTGCTCCAGAACCCTGGGACCCCAAGGCTTCGGGCTAAAACCAGTGTAGTCCTCCGCTTCTCTCTTCAGGCATTCCAACTTCGTATGTTTTCCTTTTCAGGTAGAGTGTAGACATAATTCATTACTCACCTGTTAGACCGTGTACACAGCTAGCGACTGTTCTTCCTCAACCATTGTTAATTGTGTTCATTTCTCTCCTCAGATCTCCTTCCCCGCTGTTCCTACCCTTTCCTTCCCTCACTTGACTATTCCACTAGTCCGCGTTCCTTTGTATTCCGGACTTGGGGCAGTCAAGAGGTGGACCCATTAAGCATCAGCCCAGCTCCGAGGACGCCAGGAAGATCGGAACCTGACACTCTGTGCATCATGAGTCTTTTTCAGTTGTCACTGCAGGGAGAAGGAATGAATGTACGACATTACTCTGCCGCCTTTTTCCCCGCTTGGAATCACAATGCGGTTGTTACAACGACCGCGTTGTGATTCCGCACACCATTACTCCGCAAGTCGGAACAACGACTTGCGGAGGGGGGGCGCTGGATGTTGGAATAGTATAATGTACTATTCCAACTCCAGTGTGTGCGGAAACTAGGGAAGGTGTTGGATTTTAAATCCAACACCCCCCCCCCACTCCGCAAGTCATTCTTCCGACTTGCGGAGTAATGGTATGCGGAATCACAACGCGGTCGTTGCAACGACCGCGTTGTGAATCCAAGCAGGGAAAAAGTTTCGGGGTAAACGTTGTTTACTAGAAGTAATAGGTGGGCTTAGATCATCATGTAGGAGGGTTTAAAACTAGGCCTGGGCTACAATTTCGTTCCGTTCGCGGAAATTGCGATAATTTGACATTTTCGCATTCCGCGGAAAGTGCGAAAATGTCAAAATTTCCGCATTCCGCAGCTTGGTGATAATTTGTTTCTTGCTCGCGCTGTAAAATAATACATTCTCCCGCGAGCACGATCGCCTTACCTGAATCCCTGCGTTCGCCGACAAGTTTTCTTGATCCGGTCGCGTTCTCCATGAGATGTTGTATTGTTTTTAGCCATTTGCGCTGTCTCGCGACACTTCGTGCCCGCAGTGACATCATGCGTCGCGCGATCACGTCTTTCCTCTCGCGATCATGCACCGCGAGACAACTGAAAACAAGATGGCCGCGCCCGCGAGCAACCACATGGGTAAGTTGGCGAGCCGCAACCATGCAGAAAATCTCGCGAACATGCGGGAAAAAAGTTCCGCATCTTCGCGATATTTCTGCGTGTTTGTGATAATTTTTAACATTTTCGCGATAATTTGCGAAAGTGGATTTCGCAAATTCCGCCCACCCCTATTTAAAACGCAGCATCACTTTCTACTACTGTGCAATATTAGCTTCACTATTTTTATATTTTCACTTGTCTTCCAACAGGAGCTTTGACACAATTTGCAAGTGTCATGCAACCTCAAAGAACTCAACTTAAAACCAATAAATCAATCCCTACAGGGAATTTAGTCTGTAGATTAGTCTTGGTCAAAGAAGAGTGTATGCCTTTAAATGGGGCTTACATCCAAGAGCAGAAATCGAAACAGCAAATGTAGTAAAAACCATCTCTATACAAGAGGTGGAAATCTATCATGAGAGGGAGAACAGAGGTACCATGGGGTCACATTTTGAAGTATTTAATGGAAATTGGGAGCAAAGGGCAGTAATTCTGGAAAGTGATATCCTCAAGAAAGGGATTGTTATGTTATGTTACCCTGATTTGTAAAGCATGCAGCTACTCAACAGAGTGTCCCACACTCAGGCTAAGAGGAGCAGGCCAAGGAACATAGATTGACTGCCAAAAGAGCCATGTCTTCAGTTTCCTCTTGAAGGCAGCGAGATTATTGACCATATGGAGGTCTTTTGAAAGTTTGTTCCAGGTGAGCAGCCCCAAGTAAGAAAAGGATCTCCCGCCCACTTTAAGTCTATTGATCCGGGGCACACTTGCAAGGCGCACGGAGGACAAATGTAGGGTACGCGCTGGGATGTATCAGCTGATCCTCTCTCTGAGGTATAACGCGCTCGAGTCGTGCAAGGCCTTATGCATTAAGACGATGGCCTTAAAAGAATCCTCTTTTGTATAGGGGGCCCGTGGAGAGGCCCTCATATGAAAGGACATGTGAGAACTGGGTGGGAGTCTGAGTAACAGTCTAGCCACCAAATTCTGCACCACCTGGAGTCTATTGAGAAGGAAATCAGGGAGACCGAGGTAGTCTCATCGTGATTAGAGCATGAATGACCTTTCTGCCTACTGACTCAGACAGGAGAGGTATATATTTTTTTAGCATGTAGAGAGTGTTGAAACAAGAGCCAGCTAGAGCTTGAATCTGTGGTTGGAAAGAGAGGGTGTTGTTCATTTTATTACCTAGGTTCTTCACAGAGTTTTGGCGGGGGCCAGGCTGAGGCACATTGCTCGGCCAGCAGGTTTTCACAAGATTGTGGGAGACATCTCCGAAGACCGCAATCTCGGTTTTATCCAGGTTGAACTGTAGGTGGTGCCGATCAAACCACTGAAACACCCTGGTGAGACACATAGAGATGAGCTCTTGTCCAGTTCCCTTCCCTTCTCACAAGAGAAGAGGAGTTGTGTATCATCCGCATAAGATATTACTTGAGCACCCAGTGACTTAGCCAGTATAGTCAGGGACGTGAGGTAAATGTTAAACAGGGTGGGGTTGAGAGCAGATCCCTGGGGCACGTCCACAGTCAGGTTTCTGGCTTGTGAGGAATAAGGGGCAGCCATACTTCCTGAGTATGATTGCTTAAAAATGATATCAGTTATTCAAGGCGATGGATTGCAGAGTGCAGTAGTACTAAAGTAAGATGCATATGATGGAGTGATAATACAATTTTACCAGAAGAGATGGAGTGGTAGATTTGATCAACTATTGACTTTGACAGTTAGGTTTGGAGGAACAAGTCTTTGAAGGCATAAGGTGTGTCTGTTTGAAACATTGTGGGCAAGACTGAATATATTGAAAAATGTGTAGTAGCCCCCACTTGTTATGGCTTACAACCATCCATTGAGAACAGAGGATTAACTTTGCTTCATCTATGTGGATTATTTGGCTGGCCACATAATTCACACTGAGGAATATAGCCTGCATAGGACACAGTCTGCTTTAGAAAGAATTGAACCAAGCTAGGGAAAATGCCAACTAGGGAAAATGTCACCTAAGTAATGGTCACTACTCCAAAATAGGGTGCTGTATATTAAAGGCAACAAACCACCACAAGAATCTTCAGCCTCAAAACTGGTTTTAAAATCTAGGTCCTGAAGAAGATTCTTCCTAAAGAAATATGTGCAGGATATAAATATATCAACATAAATAAGGGAAGTGCATCGCATTTAAAAACCTGACTATTACTGGCAGATACATATATATTACCAAGTGGCGTAGTTAGGTCAGTGTTTCCATAGAATATGCTTTCTTTTGTGTTGCTAATAACTCTAACACTGTTTGCCAAATCTCCAATAGAGCACTATTTTGCCTAGCTAGTGCATGGAAAGGTTTGGGGTGATTCATCTGGCGGGGACTGATAAAAAAGGGAGGTCCCAAAATGCAAAATCCCCATGCATTTCCCACAGACTTCTTTAAGAAGCGCTACCTCAAAAACTGCTTAAAGGTATTACACCAAATTTGGCAGAAACCTAGATCATGGTCCACAGAAAGTGTTTTCTGTGATTTGGCGTAAATTCGGTCAGTAGGTTTTGAGAAGTTAAGGCTCATTAAGATTTGTATATCTGACCTGTTGGGTCTACAAGAGTCTTCCAAGAGTCTTGTGGGAGCACAACTTTAAAAATAGAGCATTCTGTTTGCCCGAGGAGCTTTGTTTCCCTTAGACTATCTTGCTTCAATGGGAGTCCGGCTCCTGTGGGAGACAGTGCTCTGATTTACTGCCAGCAACATGATAAAAATATTGTTGCCAACCATTACAGAGCCTGTCCTGAAGTAAAGAAAAATCAAATAAGATGGAAGGGTAGGGATACCCTAACTCTCTAGGCCCTCTTAGGGGGACCCAGAAGGACCCCCCTAGGGGCCAAAAGAAAATTGGCAAATTTTGCCACGATCCCCCTGGAGTCCTGATTGATTGCAGCAACCCCCCCATCAAAATGGCACCTCTCATTTTATAATATTTTATAATATGTATGGGAGATGTCAGCAGGGCTCCCCTCTCTAGCCCAATTAATGCCCCGAATTCCCCATCACCTGGTGCTGTATATATTAAAGGGGAATGGGGCACACGACCCACTCTCCCCGAGTCATTTTCAGCCCAAGGACCCGATTACCTGGTGCCCAATCTATTTATTAAGGGGAAAGGAGGCCATCCAGCCCTGTTCCCTGAACCTTTTTTGACCCTGGGGACCCCATTCTCTGGGGCCCAATGAATTGATGAAGGGGAGGGTCCCATGCTGCCCCACTCCCAAGCCTTGAAAAGGCCCTGGGGACCTCATCCCCTAGGTCCGGGTCACTTACTGTGTCCCCAGGACACAGTAGTTTCCCTGCCTGCACTAGCGCAATCAGGAAAACATGTTTTTGCTCCTATCTGTTGGGAGTATTTTTAAATCTCCCACTAAATGGGAGCAAGCACTAGGTCAACTCCCAGCTGGCGGAAGCTATAAAAATGCTCCAGCTGGCAAGGAGTAGGCTTGTGTTCTGTTACAATGTGGGCAAGGAAACAGAACACATAGTGCTCCCGCCCGGAAGGAGCAGCATAAACTGCTGCTCACTCTGGGCAGGAGCAATGCTGGCTCCCACACTATATGGGGAGCCAACTGGGTCAGTGGGGACCCTGGGGCTCCCCCACAACCCCAAACATGTTTGCCGGTGAGTGCTCTGGATGGCACCAGGGCACCCAGCTATAATTGATTCGGGACCTGGGGGGTGGTTTCCCAAGGCCAAAAAGACTTGGGAAGGGAGGGCACAGGGCCACCCTCCCCTTTTAAAAGAGGTACAGCTCTGGAGGATGGGGTGCATAGGCCTATGAAGGCTTGGGGAGGGGGGCTGTGCAGCCCCACTCCCCTTTTATTTACATTGTGGCCCCAGGGGATGGGGTCACCATGGCCTAATTATGCTCAGGGAAGGGGGCTGTGCACTCCCCTTCCTTTATTAATTACTTGACTGTGGTGGATGGGGTCTCAAGGGCTTAATAACCCTCTCGCTCGTTTATAGAAAAGTTTGCCCCCAGAAATGGGGCCCCTGGGGTCCGAGAGGGCTTGAGTTAGGAGCATATCCCCCCTCGTGCCTGACAAGGCTCAGAGAGAGGGGCTGTGCAACCACCCTCTCATTTTAAACAAAAAAGGCCCAAGGAATGAGGTCCCTGGAGCCTAAGAAGACTCAGCGAGGGAGTCCACACGGCCCCCTCTCCGTTTTTGGTTTGGCCCCAGAGGATTGCATACCAGGGGCATAATAAGGCTTGGAGATGGGAGCTGCATGACACCCTCCTCTTAGATTTTGGCACCAGGGATGGGATCCTGGTGTCCAAGAATTCTTGGGGATGGGGGCTGCATGGCCCCTTTCCCTTTTTTTTATTGTATTTGGTCCTGGAAATGTGGTCCCCGGGTACCTATTAAGGCACAGAGAAAGGAGCTGCACACCCTCCTCCACTGTTTCATTATTTTTGGATTCAGAGGATAGGATCCCCGGGCCTTATAAGGCTTGTAAAGGGGGGCCACATGGTCCGCTTCCTTTTTTATTGGAACTGGCCCCAGGGGATAGGGTCACCAGGGACAATTAATGGTCAGGGACTGGCTGCATCCCCCACCCCCTTAATATGTTTGTTTTGGCCCCAGGGGATGGGATCACCAGGACACAAAGGCAAACCCTACACTGCGCACACCAAAGGCACTGCACGGTGCGGGGTTGGCAGCTTGCTGGAAGTTTGGCCACAGGGCCTGGTGGCAGACCAAGTTCTGTTGCCAATCCCCCTCTGTGCATAGCCAAAAGCCATACATAGCATGGGGTTGGCTACCTGCGAGGCCGGTTTCTGCCTTCAGGTAGATTGGCCACAGTCCCTGTTGCCAACTTGCTGATTTGCATGGCCTAAGGCTATGATCAGTGTGGGATTGGTTGCCTGTGAAGGGTTTGCCACAGGGCCTGGCTGAGTGCTTTGGGGTGATTGTCTTTACATGTGGTTATAAAATATGACTTTATGTTAAACAAAATCTAGAAATTCACTGGAAAAAAACAAAGGTTAAAGTAGCATTAGGTGAATATGTCAGAGACAACATTATTTGTTTTAAACTAAATAAAAAAGCATAGAAATTCAGAATCCCCGCTATCCAGTGCTTATGATCTTGCATGTTACATCATTTATGACATGTCCTATGGCATTATTTATGACATGACTCATGACATATCAAATGACATAATTGATGGTCTTCCTAATCACATAATCCAATGAGTGTGTTAGTTTGCTTTATAGTTTGCATAGTAGCAGATAGCTACCATATTACTTTTCTTCCTAATTTTGTACAGCCTGTGTCTCCCTCTGGACTCCATGTTGCTGTTTGTCACCCATGTGCTTCTCCCACTCACTTCCATGTTGCACTTGCTCTTGTGTCCTCCCCATTGCTTTTTCTCCCACCCTTTTGCCATGCCCATTCCACACTTCTCTCTCACCCATTGATACTCCTCCCCAACCCATCATCTGTGTTGCTTCGCCCACCAATGTCCTCCTCTCACCCATTGCTTCTTCACCTCACCTCGCTCTCTGTGTTCCTGCAGCCCTTCTGTGCCTCCTCTCTCGCCTGCTGTTCTATTCCCTACTCCAATCCCTCATATTGCTTTCCCAAAATTGCAACCATCTTCAGTCTTGCCCATTGCTTCCTCTCCCCACGCCTCCCCACGCCTGTCCTCAATGTTGCTTTTATAACCCATTACATTTCTTTCCCCGTCCTTGTCCTCCGTATAGCTTCCCCCACCCCAGTATATTTTACATTAAAAAGAGACTTTAATCATTTTGTAGGAGCTCACATGCATGATTACATGACCTTCGCATAATAGCTTCTTTTTTGGGGGTTTAGCTTTGCTGCACAGCAACATGGATGCTGTACAACATCACCAAATAATGTCAATAGGTCCCAAAGGCAAGACCTATTGGCTTTGCCAACGCTTGTTACAATTGCTGCAATAATTGTACATTGTGGTTGCAAACACCATAACACTTGAGCAGCTCAAAGATGTTGGTCATTTCTGAAATAATATGACACTGCAAGAATTTGTTCTGCAAGCACAGCAAATGCCATATTGCGTACATTGCTTATTTATACTTGTGTAAACAGTGATTTGTGCAAAACAATGCTTTGATTTCATCCAATGTGCCAGTGAGTATTTTTTAAGAATCAGAAAAGGAATAAATAAAATAGAAAACTGAAAAAGATTCTGTATCGCACATATGTAAACTGAAATTTCTGATTCATGACCAATTGCGCGGCAGGGGATATATATATATATATGAATGGAGCACGCATGGAACTATGGGAATGTGCGAAAGAGATGTGTTTTCCTTTAACCTGCCTCTGATGAAAGAGCATGAATGCTCTGAAACGCGTTAGGCTGATGGACACAAAAGCGGAGTTTTAATCCTGTTCCTGAGCTAATAAAAGTTGAACTTGCTGGCTGGTGGATGCGTCTTCATTGCAGGGGCAAACTTTGGTGGAAGATATATATATATATATATATATATATATATATATATATATATATATATATATATATATATTCACTGAAAAAACCATAGGTTTCAGGGGTGTTATAGTTAGCTGGACTTTTCACTTGTAAAAAACCATTGAAATTCCCCCGTTATAGTTAGTTCAGCTAACTATAACTCGCGCGCCCGCAATGCACTGCTGATGACGTCACATATTACATCACTCATGACATGGTCAGTGACATCACTCATGACATCACTGATGACATCTCAAATGACATCACTGATGACATCACTGATGACATCATCCAGTGAATGTGTGTTTTTCTGAAAATTAAATATGTTTTATATATGTATATCTCAAGGTCGATGGAAGAATAAATGGGTATATAAGTGTCTAAATGGATGATTTGTTTTTGAAAAATTGATTGTGTAACTGACTGATTAAGTGTATCATAGTGAATACATGGCTTAGTGAGTAATGTTTAAATATGTAAATATCTGTATCAGTCTCTCACTTTGTGTATAAGTGGCTGCATGGGTTGGTGAGTAGCTACATGGGTGTCTATATAGGTTATTAGTTGGTTTTTTGAGTATCAGTCTGAGTGTCTGCATGGTTCGGTGGGGGGTATTACGTAGTGCATAGGTGCATGAATGAGTGACTCACTGTTTGTATGTGTTGAACACAGCATGTGTGCAGGACTGTATGGGTGGATGAGTGTGTGTATGGGTGTGTTAGTGAGTGAATGACTGTCTCAATAGTGTCTTTATGAGTAACTACATATGTTTTAAACTAGTATATGTGACTATTGGTGTATATATGTGAGTATATGTGAGAGTGAGAGATTGAAAGAGTTCCTGTATGAATAAGTATGTGTTTCTATAAGTGATTGTTTAAAAGACTAAGTATGTGTAAGTTTCCGTAGAAGTAAGTATGGTGGTGTGTGTATAACTGTATATGCAAGTAAATGTATGTTTGATTCTTTATTAGCATGAGTGACTATGTGTGTGAGTAACTCTATGGATGAGTGGCATTGTGTAACAGGATGTATAGGTGTATGAGTACATATGATGAGTGAGTACATGTATGAGTGACTGTATAGGACTGTTGGTGAATGAGTGGATGTGTATGTGGATCTTAGAATTACTGAAGAGGTTGTTGTAACTGGTATTGGTATGTCCATTGTTTTGAAAATTTTAGTCTCTATTTTTGAATGTGTGTATCAAAGGTTATATTAGGGTGAGAGGTGGTCTGCCACTCTATCACAAGGATGATGTCATCAGTGATGTCATCAGTGATGTCATTTGAGATGTCATCAGTGATGTCATGAGTGATGTCACTGACCATGTCATGAGTGATGTAATATGTGACGTCATCAGCAGTGCATTGCGGGCGCGCGAGTTATAGTTAGCTGAACTAACTATAACGGGGGAATTTCAATGGTTTTTTACAAGTGAAAAGTCCAGCTAACTATAACACCCCTGAAACCTATGGTTTTTTCAGTGAATTTCTGAGGTTTTTTAAATGCTAATTTCTAACTATAACGTGCCTGAAACCTATGGTTTTTTCTGTGAATTTCAAAGGTTTTTTAAATGCTAATTTCTAACTATGCCTACAGAGATAGGACATGTGAAGAAAGAAGAAAAAATGCACAGAAAGAAACAAAAGAAGTGCAGAAAGAAGCAACAGAAGTCCTCAAATACGAAGATAAGTGCAGGAAGAAGGATAACGTGCAGAAAGAACAAAAAGAAGAGCAGAAAGAAGCCTTGTTGCGAAATCATCCTGTACCCTCAACTTTTTCAGACGGATACTGGTGGTAACTGAGTCTGACTAACCAGTCCTAGAGCCAGTGCTATGTTAAAAGACACTTAGCATACAGTGAAAACACCTACATACACTAGGGAACATTATGCGTTGGGGTCCCCCTGTGATTAGCATGACCTCCTCTGTAAGCCCCTAGTATATAATAGGGCATGGAGATTAAAACTACCTCTTAAAACAGGCCACAGGGCGTTTTTGCACACGTTAACTCAGGCCCCGTCCCCTCCATTCACCACTGTGTAAACACGCCCTGTGTCCATTTTTAGTTGGGAGATTAAGTTCATTTGAATCCTGAGGGTCCCTAGGGTCCAACTAGCCCACTAGGTACCTCCAGTAAGTGCCACAGAGCTGCGTTGCAGAGAGGTGTAAAAAGTGGCACGGCCTGGACCACCTCTCTGCAATGCAGCTCAGTGGCACTTACTGGAAGCACTTGGTGGGCTAGTTAGCCCCCAGGGGCCCTCAGTATTGAAGGGAAATTATATCCCCAATTTAAAACGTGCCATAGTGCGTGTTTGCACACGTCACCTCAGGCCCCGTCCCCTCCCTTCACCACTGTGTAAACGTGCCCTGTGGCTGTTCTAAGTTGAGAGATTAAGTCCCCTTGAATCCTAAGGGTCCCTAGGGTCAAACTAGACCACTAGGTACCTCCAGTAAGCGCCACAGAGCTGCGTTGCAGAGAGGTGTAAAAAGGGGCTTGGCCTCAGAACACCTGGCTGCAGCGCAGCTCCCTGGCGCATACTGGAGATGCCTGTTGGGGGCGCGTTTGCAGAGTGCTGCACGGAGGGGGCATGGCCTCCGGCACAATGCCAGTCTTTTATTTATTTTAGTTTTTTAAGAAGGGGGGCTGTTTGGTTCCCCTTCTTATTCTAATTTATTGGCCCTGATGACCCCATCCCCCAGGGCCAGTCTCCTAATTATATTTTTTTGACCCCAATCCCCAAGACCGGCCACTGTTTTTTATTATTTTTAAAAAATATATATTTATAGACACACCTAGGACATGCTGGACAAACCGTACGTACCTATCACCATGACGATTTGCGTGATATTCATTAAAAGGCGACTATACATGCAATGAATCCACGTGGAATGTATTTACACCACTAGTGAAGCTCTGACATGTCTGATGCCCTACCGTGCCTAATCCTGGTAGACACCCTTGTCGTTTATTTATACAAACATGGGTAGCTATTGACGGGCACATTTAATACACATGCACACCAAGCCATTCAAAGGGGATTCGACAAAAATTCGACCAAAACTATGCAAGAAACCCCCCTCACGGTTAATAAAACACACATCCACTGCCGGATGTGTAATACTTTTTATTTTACTCTCTGGAAAGGGGACGAACATCACTTTTGAGTCACAGCGTGCTCCTGACAGAGCCCAATGCTGTGTTACACCCACCATTGCCTGCCGAGTGCCACACACCTCTGTGTTGTATTCCACTAGCTAGTGCATATGCTATGACACTCTCTAGCCCATGTGCACTGTAACACCACCCCGTGAATATGTCATGCCACACTTGTCTTCGCACGGGTTATATTGCCCCATCTAACGTGCCTTTCTCGATGCCTATGTTATAACGCACAGTGCTATGCCATACATATTACAATCTGGGATCCATATCTTTGTCACAGTGCATATGCAACGTTACACTCCCCAGCACATATTTTATATTACAACTTTAGAGACTAGTTAGGTTACACAACACTGCCCTGTGCATATTACACTCCAAGGCGCATATCGCATAGCACGCGCTAGTGCCTGTGCTATCTCGCGCTCTCCAATGAATCTGTCATTGCGCACAATGTATTGCATATTATATTTCACGCCCGGTTCATCTTATATCACACTTTTTGGTGCATAGTTTATACCATACACTATATCTAGTTTTCATTTTCAATCGTGCTCTCAGGACTATGTTCTATATAACACTGTGTTCACCTACCCTTTTCACGGGCATTACATTTTGCGATAGGGGGTGGAGGGTCAGGGGGTGTTTCTGCCAAGTGAGCCCGGAGTCACAGTCACAAACGTCCTCTTCTTCCTGAATAAAAGTGAGATTATGCTGCATACTTGTTCATATTTTAAGTAGTTCGCACAGACACAATGTTTTAAAAACAATAAAGTTCCTAATACCCGCCTTCTCTGAACAGTTAGCTTGCTGCCCCATCCCCTTCCTCCCTATCCTCTGTTGTGTGAATCCATGGACTAGCCTCCTCCCTCCTGCCATGCATGGTCTGATGTGCTGCCACTGCCCTCAATTTAGTATGATGTACCAGACACTCCTCCTGCCCTCCATTGCCCAATTCTATGCCCCATCATTGACCTCCTGCTTAAACTTTGTGCTTAGCTTGCTGCCCCTATTCTCCTTCCCCCTGCCCTCCGATGTCTTTGTGCATGCCCCTGCTCCATCCTTTTTGCCCACCATGTCCCATGGACCTGCCACTCCTATCTACTCTGAGTGTTCTGTTGAGCTGCCACTCCCCTCCCACCTGCCTAGCATTGTCAGATGACTGTAACCTGTCCCTGCCACCTCCACCCTGCCTGTCCACATGCCATGCCCCTATCCTCTTCCTCCTGTCCTACATGGTCCATTGTACTGCCACACCCTTCTGCCCTCCCTGGTCTGTTGTGATGCAACTGCTCCTCCTGCCTGCCCTGTGTGGTCTGTTGTGAGGTCCCTTCCCCTGAACTTTCTTGTCTGTGCACAGGTCCTGACCCTCCCTTCTATCCTCCATCGTCCTTTGTGCATGCCCCTCCATCCTCCTTCTTGCCCATCATAGCCATTGTGCTGCCACTAACCCTCCCACTTGCCATGCATGGTCTTCTGTGCTGCCATGGCCCCTCCCACCTTCCCTGTGTGGTCAGTTAGCTGCCCCTGACCCCCTCCCACCTTCCCTCCATGGTCTGTGTGTATGCCATCACAGTCTCACTGTTGCTCTTCATGGTGTGTCTTGCTTCTAGTGCCCATCCTGCCTGACCTCCATGGCTATCTTGCTGCTCCTGCCCTGCCCCCTTGCCCCCAGCCCTACTCCCTCCCTCCTGGCTTGTCTGTTCCATTGTAATGCCCCTGATCCGTCCCTCCTGCCCTTTATGGTCTGTTATGCTGCAGCTTTCTCTCCTGTCTGTCCATTATGGTCAGCTAGCTACCATTGCCTCTTGCCCCTCTGTTCTCTGTTGTCCATGTGCATGGTCCTGTCCCCTCCCTCTTGCTTTCTATGGATTGTTGTGCTGCACTCCCGTCCTGCATGCCCTGTGTGGTGTATTGTGCTGCTGCAAACCCTGATGCCTGCCCTGCAGGGTCAGTTTGGTGCACCTCTCCATGTCCCTCCTGTCCTCTGTTATCCAAGTCCATGTCCCTATCCCATTTCCTTCCATGATCCAATGTACCATACTTGCGAACATTTTGAACTTGGTAAGAGGGAGATTTTGAAAAAAAACTGGGGTATTGATTTTCCCCTTTGAGTTACATTGAAAAAGAGGATATTGTAGACAGGAGACAGATCAAATAAAGCCCATTTGAGCTTAAAAACATTGGACGTTTCCTGGCTGAATCGGGTCTGTTGGCATGTATGGTTGTACTACCATTGCCTCTTCCTTCTGCCCACAATGGTCTATTACATTGCCACAGCCTTGAAGGAGGGTAGATTTTGTATCACAGGGGGCCCCTGGCCCGTTCTGTCCACACCTGAAGTATGAGACCCTTGTCCTTGCCCTGCCAGCTGCATTTGTAGGCCATATTAAATTGACCAGCGGGTCCTGTGTTGCTATATAATTATCCTGAGACATCCTTACCACTCAGCCAGCATAAAACCCCTGTGTAGGCCCTTCTGTTCAATATGTAGGCCTCTTTGTTAAATTGACCATAGCTCTGCAATTTTAGTGTATAGCAGTCTGAAGGCAGGTCTGCGAGGCCTTCTGATCCAAACTAGTAGCCCCCACCCTACCCGAGTGCTCCGTGCTCGGTATCAAAGTTCAACATCCCCCTGAAGCTGTCGACATACAGTAGGCTGCATCCTGGACTGGTACTTGCTTCCTGGGCAGGTTTCCCGCTTTTAAGGAAGTGGCAACCGCAGAGCGTCAAGTTAGGAGAACTGAGGAGATTTTATACATGAATATATTGAATTCCCGTACAATACCCATTATTTTCTGCTTGCTCTATGGAACTTACGATAAGCGATTGGCCTGAGAGACTGACCTTTTCACCCAGTCCATTGTCAGCATTAAGTGGGTAAATGACGAAATGTCTGGTAAAATCTGCAGACGAAGCTTTTGGGTAGCATACGTAGGTAGATGTAGCGTGCAAAGGAGCCCACAAAATGATATAAAAAGGGAGCACCCACAGATATCGACGGACTACCTCGCCGTCTGTATGTAGGTTAACAGGCAGTGCAGGTTTTCCCCAAGAGCTGGGAGCTCTTGTCTTCCTTTGCTTAAAATGTCTTGCTCTGCTTTGCTTGAAGTATCTTATTCTATTTTACCTATATGAAATGTCATGTTATGTTTAACCATTGTTCTCTTTACTTTTGCATTTAAAAGATTTTGTATTGTAGTTGCAGGAATGCTTGCTCTAAGAGTAAACGTGAGTGTTCCAAGGTAACATTTTCCTTGGTGTAACTTGTTTCCCATGATGCATTTATAGATGTGTTTTCTCTCTCTCTCTGTCAGTACATTAATTGAGATACAGAGAATATTATGACAGCTGTATGATTATCTGGATTCTGTATTTTGTACTTTATGTCTCTATTCTGCGGTTTCTTTGAAGTTGCATCTTCTCATTAAACTGCCATTGTATTCTGCCTCCAATTCCATGTCTCATATGTCTGTTTTCTTCATTTTTGGAGCAAGCGTTCCTAGGCACCCCGGCTCAAATTAAGGTGCCCCTTTTGTCCCTGACTCACTCTCCTGCTCAGTTCTGTGGTGGCTCCCGGGGATCTGGGGACCGCCCCTAGCTTCCTTGACCCGTAATAGATCTTCCCTCCAACAGCCTCTCTTGCAAGTCCTGTATTGTTGGTTTGTTGCCCCTGCCCCCCTTTCCACTGCCCTCCATAGTCTGTTGTGCTTCCACGGCCCTTCCTGCCTGCTCAGTGTGGTTAAATTGTTGCCTTTGCACCCTCCTACCTGCCTTCAATTTTCAGAGTCCGTGCCCCTGGCCTCTGCCTCTCAACAGTATCCTAATGAACAACTAGATTGCTAACATTCTATATTTATTACAAAAGTGTGGAATGCCTGACATCATCTTGATGTAATCAAAACTGTAATACCTAGAGCATTTCCTTTAGAAATTACATATATGAGAGGGTCTTATTGGCATCAAAATTATGGTCAGTGCTCTAAAAGACTAAAATAAGGACATATTTTCTGAGTTTTCAAATAGCGACAAAGCACTTTTAAATTATTTGTTATCTTTATGTTTTTTTATCCAGTTGACCACTTGATTAAATGTTGCACTTAGGGGAGAGGATGTGGTGTTACTTCCAGAACTGCAGACTTTGCAACTGGGGAACCAGGTTGAAGTTTCTGCTTCAGCTCGACATTCTGTGATTCTGGTCAAATCACTTAGTCTCCCCATGTCTACAACCAAAATGAATTTGTTCTTGTGTGATGTAACCAATGCTCATGTAAAGCACTCCAATACCTGACAAGTCTGCACTATATAACACTGCAAAAACACAAAATAATAAGTGTTTTGCACACTTCTGTCATTGGGCTATATTTGGGCTACATCTGGGTGATTTTGGGCTACATTTGGGCTCTTTTGTCTCCGGTGGCCATCTTGGGAGATTTATTTGTTATGAAGTTTCCTAATTTCCTCATGTACTGCAGTCTCCTCAGTAGGAAATGCTTTCAGTTTTTTACTTTGATTCCATCATGAAGGTATTCAGATATGTCACACATTTGCCATAAATTCTGAATGTTAGCACTCTATTTGCTCATTAGATCACTGTAGTAAAACTACTGCACCATGGAAGTCTGCTCCTGGTATTAAAAGTGCATGTTTCAGTCTGCATGTCAGAATTTTTTAATGAAATAGAAGAGGATTTGAGAAGTCACTCAAAATGTGCCCTCATTTTCTTTCTTCAGCATTAATCATAATTTCTATGGCAAAATGAACCTCCTCATTGTGTTCCTTTTTAAATTAAATGTTTTAAGTGTTACCAGTTTATTCCTATCAAGATGGCTTCAGGTGTGCCATACTTTTGTCATAATGAAGACAGTAAGCGCTCTAGTTGTTTTTAAGAACATTCTGGGACATTCTGTCATTGGGCTATACTTGGGCTACATCTGGGTGATATTTGGGCTACATTTGGGCTCTTTTGTCTCTGGTGGCCATCTTGGGAGACTTATTTGTTATGAAGTTTCCTAATTTCCTCATTTACTGCAGTCTCCTCAGTAGGAAATACTTTCAGTTTTTTACTTTGATTCCATCAAGAAGGCATTCAGATGTGTCACACATTTGCCATAAATTCAGAATGTTAGCACTCTTTTTGCTCATTAGATCACTGTAGTAAAGCTACTGCTCACCAGGGAAAACTGCTGCTGGTATTGAAAGTGCATGTTTCAGTCTGCATGTCAGAATTTTTTAATGAAATAGAAGAGGATTTGAGAAGTCACTCAAAATGTGCCCTAATTTTTCTTTCTGCAGCACTAATCATACTTTTTATGGAAAAATGAACCCCCTCATTTTGTTCCTTTTTAAATTAAATGTTTTAAGAGTTACCACTTTAATCCAAGCAAGATGGCTCCAGGTGTGCCATACGTTTATCATAAGTAGGACTGTTAGCGCTCTAGTAGTTCTTTGGAACACTCTGGGAAGCTGCAGTAGAACACAAAGGAATCAACTGACAGTCTCTGCCCTTGTTGGATGTACATGTTTTACTGAGAATGTCAGACTTCATTCTCACATGACTGAGAAAGATAATGTGAATTTACAGAAAATAAGCTCTCAGTTTAGCCTATAGATCACCTTCCAAACCTCTGTGGTAAAAGCATGAGAAAATATTTTTCTCTCAATCATGATATCCCAGCAGAAGGCTTTTTCACATGGTGAAATCACCTTAGAACATACCACAATTCCTAAAATGAGTATGGTACCATCAACAAATGATTTATAATGTAACTAAAGTCTTAAAACCTTCTATTAACTGCAATGCTTTTTAATGAGGTGCTATCATGTATATTGGTCCCAAGATGGCTGCCAACACTTCTTGGATGAAGTGCTGACAGCCAATCAGATCTCAGGATGAGATGTGTGGTTAGGCTCCGCCCACATATATATATGCTTTTAAATGCTATTTTCTCAGGAAATACTGAACAGATTTACACCAGACCTGCAAAAGGCACTTCCTTGACCTTATGGCTACCTCTCTGCCAAATTTCAAGTAATTCTGTTCAGCCGTTCGGGCTGTAGCTGTGTCTAAAGGTCCTATGGAAAAATGCATGGGGAAAACGCGTTTTGGGACCCCCCTTTTTTCTCGGCCCCTGCTTGACGAATCCCCCCGAGACTTTCAGGGTAGGAGCGGAGCGTAGCGCCCCACCTATTTTGAAAATTTCGCGAGGATTCGTCGACCGGCGCCAAAGTTATTCCAAATAGAATGTTGCGGATTTCCTATGGAAACAGGGTCCTAACTATAACTACCTACTGGCGACCGCCAGTAGGTAATATATATATATATATATATATATATATATATATATATATATATATATATATATATATATATATATATATATATATATATATATATATATATATATATCCATCAAGGTTACTTTGTCCTGTAAGCACGAGCCACACCGATCTCAGTTGAAGAAAAGATATATTTATTTCAGGCACAAACAACACGTTTCGAGCTTACACAGCTCTTGGTCACATGACCATAGTTTAAAGTTCACATCATTTATACAAATTGTGTGTGACACAACAAAAGACATAAAGAAAAAACTTCAGATTTTAGCTATCCTCGAACACAAAATGTGAGTACATTTAAACATTATATTTTAAATATTGTATGTATTTATTATCATGGTGTTGAAAGTATATCAGCATAGATCAAACTTAATATCAAATATGAGACATTATTATTGACAGTGGCAAAATAATATATGGTGCATGTTTAAGACTTGGTTAACTTGTAATAAAGTACTGAGTTTGCGATATATAAGTTTGGAGCCTGGTTAACAATGGACAAAGTAAAGAAGGTAAAGCGGGTATAGCACCCCTTTAGCCATGGTGGAGTGTCTGCAGATTCCATAGACCATTCCAAGGTATAGTACCCTTATTAATAGTGATGTTCAATATCAAGGAAAAAACATACCCACTAAGTGATGACTACTTAACTATTACCCATCTATTCTAGAAATGGAGAGAGTGGTTGTGAAGATAAAAGCCAGATTCTCCATGCTCATAATTTCTAATTACAGTGAAGGTGCCCCAAATCAGATCCGTTTAGCCAGTCTGTAGAGAGATATAAATACAAATACCAGTATTAAATGATGTTAGTATATATATTTATTTTTTTTACAAATCATTGAGAAATATTAATCTACAGATCACAGTGGGAGGCGTAAGCTTGCTAGTTACACCCTGCAACATAGCCCAAAATAATACTTCTGTTACCTGTAAAGCTGTGTCAAACACTGCTCTCCAGAAGGAGAGTCTGTCAGTTTCCTTCAAGGTGTTCCAACCTTGAGACATTGAAGGGCTTATTTACAAGCCCTTTGCGCCGCCGTTACGTCCCTTTTTCCCGTATTAAAAGTGACGCACCGGCGGTACAAGGGGCTTGTAAAAATGCCTTTTCTCTTTTACATGATGCACTACACATCATGCATAGAAGATATGCGTTTCTGAGCTGTTAGACCCCTGACACACATGATGATAAAAGAAATTCTGACCTCGGAACAGAGGATGTCTTCCGCAATAAGAAATAAAACTGTGCTTTGAATTCCCCATAACCCAAGGAGGTCGAAAAGTCTGGGGGGAATCTATCACATGTGGACAGCCACCTTTCAGGAATTCTCACTACAAGCTGTTGCTGTCAGAATGGCACATGGACTTGTGCTAGACTAAAAAGAGAGATCAGCCTCCTAGTGTGAGTCTGTTTTCCTTGTCTGCACCAATGATCCCAGAGGAGAAATGGTGCTGTTAATGAATGGGTATTGGCAGCCTTGACTAAGTGCTGGAAAAACCTTCTGGGAATCACAGGAAAAAGAACCTTGGGCTGATCACCACAGACAATTATTTTCTACATAGTGGGCCAACTTTATGGTCAGCAGAGTATCGCAGGATCATGTCATGGATGAATATTCACTTCCATGGTGCATCACATAACAAAAAACACATTCTTGGATCTAGCCTCTTCTGCAGGGTTACCCCAGATGTTTGCCTTCCTTTGATGAACCTGTTTTTGTTGACATTAGGTCTCTGCGCACTTCTACTTCCTCTAACCAGTGGTAAAGTATTGGTGCTGTCCCTTATGAAAATGGTAAGATTGGCATACACCTGATTGGTGCTTTAATTTACTTATCTGTCCCAAGTATATGGTCCTATATGTACCCAGAACCTGTAAATTAAATGCTACAAGTGGGCTGCAGCACTCATTGTGCCACCCTCTAAAATAGCACTTTAAAACATGTTGCAGGCCTGCCACTGCAGCCTCTAAGGCAGTTTTAAACCATTTCTATGTGGCAAAATATCCATATAACAGACCTAAACCTTTCTTTTTACTATTCATAGAACAGGGTGCATGGTATTTAAAAAGTAGGACAAGTGTACTTAAGGTTTACATGTCATGGCAGTGAAATAACCTCAATTTGTTTTTCACTGTAGCAAGGCTAGCTCTCCCATAGACTAAAACTGGATGAACTTATTACACTTAGAAAGTGACAAATTCAGTTTGGGAGCGGATAGAGGAATGTTTCTTCCACTGATTTGAATTGTTATTTAAAATCCTCTTTAACAGTAAAGACCAATGTTAAATTGCTATTCTGTAAATGCCACTTTTAGAAGGTTGACATTTTTCTGTCTATACCAAAAGGGCCTTTTCTACCAGTGTCCAGGGTCACATTACTGATAATGGCTCTCCTGTGGTCTAATGTGTATTTCCTTCCAAAATGGGGCAAAAGTGCCTTGGTTGTGGGGAAGTGATCCCCTCTTCTGAGCAGGAATGCTGGGGGTTGTACTCAGCCCTCCTTGAGCTTCAAAGGGTAGCCTAATTGTTTAATATTACAGTGATAAAATGGTGGGGCATTGTCATTTATTATATTGATCATCAATATTGTTTTAATGTATTTATGGTCCATTTTATTATGTCAAGTGGCCATTAAGACAGCTGACTGAGTTAAATACTTTAATACAGAGATACCATGTTCCAGTTCCCATTGAGTAGAAATGCACATCATCCTCTCAGGGTCAATAGAATGAGTACTAATTAAGTACAATTCTATGGGTCTGTAAGATTACACAATAATATAAGAAACATATATTTTTAATGTGATTTTTTATTAATATTAGTAGCACTTTAACTCTCATTGGTCCTATGACAAACTTGTCTTGAAATATAATTCAAATTATGTTACGTGGAATCAAGGAAATTTAATATTGAGAAAAAAATAACAAATTCATTGAACTCAGAGATGTAGTGATGTCAAGAGAGTTTGAATTTTAGTTTAGAAATGCTGATCAAGAATTTAAAAAAAAATGTTAGATGATTCTAAAAGAATTTTAGGAGTCGATGCCCAGGAAATTAACTTTTATGTCTTGGAACGAACTTTATGAGCTGATACCTTTCAGCAAAATTATTTTACTACCCAATGAAAAATATTTAAGAAACGATTTACCTCTATAACTATCTTGTTTTGATTAGTATGGCATCAAACTTCACAATATAGCATTATTTAAAGTCAATTTCGGAGTTATCCATGACATTTCGATTGTTTTTTATATGTACTACACAAAATGTGCTTCTAAAATAGACTGTTTGGATGCAATATCACAGAAAAAAGGGGAAATATCAAATCCCCTTATGAGTAGTAACTGATAAATACAGTACAATGTTTTGCTGGATCAAATAGATTTATCGCAATTTGGAAATTTCTGATTGGAAGAAAATGGGTTGTTGGTTGACTGTGGTGTGAGTCCTTGTCAAGCAACAACCACAATCCTTGTCATGGTGAGGCACAAGGCAACCGTAAATTAACCTGTGCTCAACCCTCTGTTAACTTGGCACAGAGCAGTCAGGCTTAACTTAGAGGCAATGTGTAAAGTATTTCTGCAAAACTTAAAACAGTAATAAAGTGAAAAACACCACACAAAAAAGGATCCCACTCCAAGTTAGAAAAATAGCGTAGTTAGTATAAATAAAACAAAAACAAAATGACAAAATGACAAAACTCCAATCAGTAGAACTGGAGATATACAATTCTACAGATTACAATGAAAATAGTACCAAAAAGCACAAAGCGCCATTTGTGGATATCTTGTCATGCTAGACTGGGTCAAAGTCACAAGTTCAGGCCAACTACAGTGGAGTGCGGGCCGGCTACTGGGACCCAGCAATGGCCACTGAAAATCTTTGCTTGCGGAGTGTTGCAAAGATTCGTGTTTAAGATGCGTTGCATAGCCAAAGCAATCCCTCATTTTCAAGTTGCAGTAAAGCTGTGGTGTGGGCTCCTGCGTCACCCTCAAGGCATCCTGTCATCCCGGGCTTGCAATGACAATGGCTTATGTCAAGGATGAGTTGCATGGTTCAGGCGATGTGCTGGTTCTCAGGAGCTATGAGGTTGCAATGCGGAGTCCACCATTGAGGCTGTGATAAATAAGGGATGGTAGGGCCTGTGCTGAAGATGCATTGCACAGCAGAGGCTCCGATGGGGCAACAGGCTGTGATGCGATGCAGGTCTTTGCAGTGGCTCTGATTCACGCAGCAGCGGTGATGCGTTGGTACTGCTTGGAGTTGGGCCACCATCAGAGGAGATGAGTCAGTTCTACGTCACCCACAGAGGCTGAAAGAGCACCTTAGGCCTAATTCTGAGGGTCCGGGACTAGGGTGGTACCACTTGGCAGGGTATACTCACAGAAGACAGGGTCTAGGTGCTGAGGTTGAGAATGCTATAGCCTTCTGTCCCTGAGGCTCAACTCAGGATGCCAGTCAACTAGCCCTTGGAGTCACTCTGGTGGTCTTTGGTTTAACAGATACAGGTCAAGTCACTTTCACCCAGGCAAGAGGGCAGCAGGTCATCACAGCAGGGCAACATCCTACAGAGCAGCAGTCAAGCAGAGTGGCAATCCTTTCAGCAGCACATCAGTCCTTTTTCCTGGCAGAGCATTCACAAGTCCAGAAGTGTACTGAAGAGTTGGTGTCTAAGGTCCGTGTTTATACCCCATTCTGCCTTCGAAATTTGGAGAAGCTTCTTGAGGCATGCCTTTTGAGTGAACAGGTGGCCTTTCTTGCCCTGGCTCCAGACTAACTGCCGGGGGTATGCAGCCCTCTGTGTGGGGGCAGGACATAGCCCATATGAGGTAAGTGGGGTTGGGCCCAGCTCCTGCCAACCTTTCTGCCAGTGATGGCCTATCCAGAAACACCTAAGCGGACTGTTAGAAATGGGGGTCTCTAGTTGGCAGAGGTAGGTACCTTTGTCCAAATAGGGGCCCTTGCATCTACTCAGTGTAAGGGGGATACACTCCTAAAATAACCCCTTCTCACCCCCTTGGTAGCTTGGAACGAGCACACAAGCTTATGTCAGAGGCAGTCTGTAAAGCATTTATGAACACATACAGTAATACAGTGAAAACACTACAAATGGATACCACACCAGTTTAGAAAAATAAGTAATCTGTATCTAAACCAAAAAAAGACCAAACAACCAAAACCCACAATACAGTATCAAAAATATCCTTTAAAAATAGGTTATTCACTCAAATAAAGGTTCTAGCAACAAACTTGGAGTTATTACACCGTTGTGACAGATGAAAATCCCAAAATACAGCACCGACCGTGAAGGCCGCGGCATAGGGCCCACAAAGAACAGTACCTTGGAAACGATGAAAGCAAAGACGGAGCACGGCGTTGGGGAGGTGATGCTTCGTTGGCGCCGAGTGGCGTCAATTCCCTATGACCCCAGGGGAGGTGAAGCCTCTGTTCCTTACTGTGGTGCAGGGGAGGTGAGGCGCATGTTCCTTACTGTGTCGGGGAGGTGACGTCATGAAGGTGGCAAGACGTCTGTTCCTTACGACCGTGCGACGTCGATGGATTCGGGAGTCACCCACGATGAAGCACTGGCATCGGTGAGGTCGGGCTACGGTGTGGGTCGGGACGTCACGAGCGGCGGCGTCTGCTCCGGTGTAGGCAGCGGCCTCGATGTCAGCTTCAGAGCCGATGCAACATGGCGTCAGCAGGCGTCGGGCCTACAGTGTTAGTCGGGGCGGTGAGCCCACGGCTTCAGTGCAGGTTACGGCGTTGCTCGCCAGCGTCGGTAATGCAATTTCCTTCTGTTGCAGCTGAAACAGCAGTTCCACATGCAGAGAGACAGAAGGAGTGACGTCTTTGTGTCCTTGAGACTTCAGAACAGGAGGCAAGTTCAGTTTTAAGCCCTTGTAGATCTTTTCCTCAAGCAGGTGACAATGCAAACAGCAAAGTCCTTTTTCTCCTTTCCTTGGCAGCAAGCAGCCACTGCAGGCCAACCCCAGACAGCAAACAGCACAGGGGTAGTACTCCTCCTCAGCTTCTAAGGCTCTGATCTTTGGCAAAGATTCCTCTTGATTTCCCAGAAGTGATCATTGAAGTCTTTTCTATCCCTGAGACTTCCAACAGGAGGCAAGCTCTACTTCAAGCCCTTGGAGGAAACACTAACAGTAGGATGATGAAAGCACAGTCCAGTCCTTTCCCTACCCAAGACAGAAACAACCACTGCAGGCCAACCCCAACAGCACAAAACACAGGGGCAGCACTCCTCCTCCAGCTTTCCCGGTCCTTCTTCCTGGCAGGTTCCTTAGTTCAGCAGTGATCTAACAATCTGGGGCCTGGGCCCCTCTTTGTATTCACCAAAACCCTTTTTTCCCTGAAGGCAGAGTGTCTGTTACCAGCCAAAACCAGTTCTCTGGGGCACTTTGCAAGTGCACAACAAACTCCATTGTCAGTGTGAGCTCTGGCTCCAGACACACCACAGTGGGGCGGAGCCATCATTGTGGAAGGCAGGCACAGCCCTATTCAGGTGCAGGTGTTACTCCTCCCACCACTCCAAATGCAGACCAGGCCTATTCAGCCGAGCCCTGACTCATCAGACTTCTGGAGCCACTGCCTCTCTCCAGCCACTGTCATCCAAAAGCCAGACATGCAATAAACAAACCTAGCAGAGGCACACTGGATGGTTAGGCAATAAAATGCCTGTTTTATAAAAGTGTTTTTTTTAAAAACAGAATGTAAAAATCACCCTCACTAAAAGATGCACTTTAATATTCTGAGTTCAGGCGCACTAAACTTTATTTTCTACCTTGTTCCCAGAGCCAGTTATATTTATAAGATGTTATAAAACAAACTCCCCATTCTGTCCTACGGGAACAGGTAGCCTTGCAATAGTGAAAAATGAAATTTGTAGTATTTCACTATCAGGACATACCACACACATCAGGGCATGTCCTACCCTTCACATACAATGCACCTTTCCTGTAGAAAAGGGAAGGAAAGGGACTGGCAAGTGTGTGCACTTGCCAAGTCGACAGAGCAGACCCAGATTGCACACAGGCTCTGCAGTGACAGGCCAGAGTTACAGTTACAGGCTGCTTCTGTGGGATGCACAATCAGTGCTGCAGCCCACTAGCAGCATTTGATTTACAGGCCCTGGGCTCAGACAGTGCCCTGTATTTGGGCTCAGACAGTGCCCTGTATTTGGGTCTGACTAGTAAATCAAATATGCCAATCATGGAATCACCAATCCATAAACACAATTTATACAGAGAGCATATACACTTTAGCACTGATCAGCAGTGGTAACGCGCCCAGAGTCATAAAACCAACAAAAACAGGTCACAAACAATACATGAGGAAGGCAAAAATATTGGGGATGACCCTGCAAAAAGGGCCAAGTCCAACATTGACTATTGTGTGTGGATGTCTAGGAGGGATACACAAAGCCCAACTTTCAACTACACCCTGAGATTGGGTCCCAGAGACAGGTTGCAGGAACCAAATGGCTGTGGCAGGAAAATGACACCAAAGGTGAACAAGTTAACTGTTCTTATCTGGAAGTTACAGTTTTTTAAATGTAAGAAGGTAACTCCAATGCTATCCTGTGGGAGAGGTAGGCCTTGCAGTATTGAAAAACGAATATACGAGTTTTTCACTACCAGGACATGTAAAACATAAAGAACATGCTCTACCTTTTACATACATTGCATCCTGCACTGAGGTGTATAAGGGTGACTTATACGTAATAAAAAAGGAAGACTGGGACGTGCAAATGGTTTACTTTGCCAGGTCTATATGGCAGTTTAAAACTGGCATGGCTGAGACATGTTTAAAGTTCTACTTAAGTGGGTGGCACAATCATTGCTGCAGGTCCACTAGAGACATTTAATTTACAGGGACCTGGGCACAGGTAATGCCCTTTTACAAGTAAGTAAATTGAATATGCCAAATGGGTATAAACAATTATTCCCATGTTTTAAGGAGAGAGCCCAAGCACTTGAGCATTGGTCAGCAGTGGTAAAGTAGCCAGAGTCCGAAGACCAGCAAAAACAAACTCAGCAAATGGTTAGGAGAAAAACCACGCTAAAATTGCCAGGTCTCACAATGAATATGTTATGCAGTATTACAGTAAAATCTTTTAAGATGCTTTGGTACATGGAATCGCTCATATATGTATGTTATAGAAGGGCAGATATTCTTTTAAAATATAGGGCCGTATTATCAAGGACGGCTTTAAAAATTATCGCCACTAAAGCGGCGATAATGGGCTTGATTATATGCCCTTGAGCATTCCAATAGAAGCCCATGCTCTGGTGTGAACATGGGCTTCTATTGGAATTCTCCAGGGCATATTATCAAGCCCATTATCGTCGCTTTAGCGGCAGTTTTCTGCCGTTAAACCGGTGATGATTTTAATGCCGTCCTTGATAATATGCCCCATAGATTCTGCCTCTACGCTACAGAAAGCGCATCAAAGCAAGCCTGGTACACATCTATATCAGAAACATCCTCTTTAATGGTGATCCTTGAATCATATTTTGCAAGATTGCAATTTCTGCTGATAAAATTCACAGCTTAGCTCTACTTGTACCCTTAAATGATATTCAAGATCTACTATGTCACCCTTCTTTAGAGCACACTGTTTTCACTATCAACGTGATGGTTTACTTTCGAGAAGAGTTTTATTATATAATCCTCTGAAAAGCAGTGAGGCTGTAGTGTAGATAAATATAATTTCAACAAAAGTATTGTCTGGAAGAATTGCGGATGCCATGCTAAAGTGTTATGGTTGATTCCCTGTCATAGAAGTACAACTGTCATATAGTAGCATCTGGTTGATAATTCCTCTGACAGAGAATTCTCCGGTGGACATTTTACCATTACATTTTAAAGGAGTATACATTATCAATTTTCTCTAAATCAGTCTCTTGATTCAAATGACCACTACAGCCTTGTCAAATTGTCAATTCCACACTGAGAGGATAGCAATTGGGGACCTGCCAGAAAGGTGTATAGGTGCACCAAACAAGAAGCAGAGCACATTCTTTTTAGTAGAGTACTGCTGTACTTTCAAATAAAGTTAGAAAGTCATGACAGGGGTAGAAATATGCCTTGGAATTTATAAATAGTTATACTATGCAGAGAAGGTAGCAAACATTTACACTACCTTTCTAGATGTGGTACTCAATGGGATCTCCTGCCAGCTGGAGAGGACCAACGTGGAGGAGGCAATCCGCCTCTCCAGATTTGATCCTCCCTCCTGCGAAAACCTCAAATACATAGCCTTAAGTATTAAATCCAGCTCTCCCAGAGACCCCACAACACCCAGAATTATGAGAGATGGCCTAGAGATCATAATACCCCACATCAGGCAGCTCCTTGAACTCTACTTCGCTGAAGGGGTTGTCCCAAAACGGTGGAAGCAAGCATTTGTCCTCCCGATAAAAAAGAAGTCGGGTTCCAACTCGAGTCAGCTGGAGAACTTTCGCCCTGTCTCACTCCTAACCTATTTCGCCAAAATAGCCAAAAAAGTGGTTAACAGTCAACTAACCGCCCAATTAACCGGCATAGTTTACTTCGCCCCACACAATCGGGCTTTAGGGCTACATACTCCACAGAGTCTGCGCTGCTCTTGACAACTGAGACAACTGAGACAATACGTAGACATATGGATGATGGCCAGACAGTAGCCCTGGTCCTTTTGGACCTCATTGCGGCCTTTGACACTGTATCTCATAAACTGCTCTTACAGCATCTCAGTGAAGGTGGGCCTCACAAAATGGCACTAAAATGGATGGCTGCCTTCTTGCAAGACCGGTGCTTTCAGGTGGCCCAACGACCACACTACTCCAAAAGTATTGCGCTATCCCAAGGAGTCCCTCAGGGCTCCATACTGAGACCCACTCTTTTTAATCTTTATATTGCCCCTCTGGCAGAGTATATAGAAAGGCATAGAGTCACCGTCGTATCATATGCAGATGACACGCAATTGGTGGTCTCGCTGTCACAGACCTCTGAGGCAGCAGCCATGAATTTATCTGCGTGCCTACAGGACTTATCATCTTGGAAGACAAATAACTGCCTAAAACTTAATGGCAGCAAAACAGAGATTTCAGTGGTGGGAAAATCTCCCTCTATCTGGTCATCGGCATGGTGGCCACAAATATTGGACCCCACCCCCTCCCCAAGTAATTAGATTAAAAACTTGTGTGTGTGGTTAGACTCCAATCTCTCCTTTGAGGCTCACACTAAAAAGGTGGTGGGGAAGTGCTTCGGAGTTTTGAAAGGATTATGGAAAACTCTGGATGTGCTCCCCATCTCAGCCAGGAAAACCCTAGTCCATGCATTAGTAACATCTCACCTGGACTACCGAAATGCTCTATAACTAGGAGCAACTAACAAATGCCTTCATAGGTTTCAATGCATTCAGAACGCGGCTGCTCGCCTTGTTCTGATGATTCCCAGGAGAACCTCTATCAGGAAAGCTCTCTCTGTCCTACACTGGCTACCAAATAAGGAGAGAATACTCTTCAAAACCTTGTGTATTAGCCACTGCATCTTGCAGGGGAAAGGACTTAGCTATTTACACAATCTACTCTAGCTCGTCATCTTAGATCAACCGGAACCTTCTTTGTTAAGATCCCTAAAGATAAAAAAGGCAGAATGGGAGACCGCTCCTTCAGCTATCTGGCCTCCAAGCACTGGATTGCACTTCCTCTCTTCCTACGTACTGAACCATCGGAGTTACTCTTCTGGAAGAAATTGAAAACCTGGCTCTTCCGCGCATTAGGTCCCTCTCTCCTGCTCCTGCCACTTACATCTGACGAGTCTGTGCCTCAGCACGGGGGGACACCAGTGGGTGTAACCATGCGCTTTACAAGCTTGCCTATTAGAAGCAGATGTCTGCCATTGAACTGAGTCAACAGAATAACAATGCTAGTGGTGCGGTTTTTGAGTGATGGAAAGTAGTGAGAGCACAATGTTGTGTTTATGAACTATGTTCATAGATTCTTCATGCAAAGGCTACAAACTATGCAGCAAGAAAACTGTTTATCTAAGGAGGCTCTCATTCACTCTGGAACGTCATGACTCTTGAAATGCAAACTGCTCTGTCCATAAATGTGAAAACTTACAACATTTGCTGTGGGTGAACACCTAAGGTGTGAATTCTGTCCCTTCAGGCATCGGGAAAGGTCCCCCCTAAGTTATCTTGCTGTTTAATATTACTTTAATCTGCAACCATCTAATAAGATCATTTTGTGGAACAAAGATGCCTAAAACAGACCTGACAAAACATGCTAACATTTTACTTTTTTTAAATAATATTTTTATTTGTTGGGTATTTGTTGAATTACACTATACTACCCTATGCTATGACGGCGGGAAGCTGTGTTTGCAGTGGCCGCCGTCCTCAGTGCTTCTTTGATGTGGTAAGTCTCTAAGAGTCTGGGGGCATCTCTTGGGCACTCTCTAATGGGGAAGATGGGGTGGTTGCTTGTGGTCTTTGTGGGTTACTGCCTTGGTGTCTTCTTGCCTGCATAGAGATACGGGTTAACGGCCCTCTTTCTCCTTCACAGCCCCTTCCTGCTGGCCCGCAGGCAGGTTCACAGCAGTACATACAGGGTGACAGACCTCCATACTCACCGGGGCCTCCACCTGGCATACTGGGGTTGCAGGCAGCACAAATACAGTTGCGTCTCTCTTCAAGCCACAGCACTGAATCAGGCAACAACCCTTCATCTCTCAGAGCTCAACACCAAGGGTGGTAACCCTTACTTTTCACTGAGGCCTCCAGCTGTCAGGTAGGTCGCAGACTTTGGCATATGGCCCAGCAGCACAATCGGTGGGATTCACTTAACGGCATCTGCAGTGGGCCTTGCTCCCTCTGTGTGCTTTCCTTCACCTCACACGACCCACTAGTCTTGGATCATGCAGAAGAAGGCTCCATCGACAGGCTTCAGGCGAGTGATGTACAGCTTCAGCCGAAGAATTTGGCAGTCTCAAGTTGCCCTTTTCATAATCCTTTAAAAAGAAACTTGCTATTTAGTGTCTCTACCTTTGAAGTTTGTGGTCTGGAGGCTGTCTACTTTGAAGTGCCCACTCCTTTATTGGGTTCTTCCTTCCAAAAGTAGTCTATCAGAATAGGACCGTCTCCAATCTTGGTAGCTACAAACACAGGCCATGGGAGTGAATAAAGGTTTGCACACGGATGTCATTCTCAGTGATATGTTCATCAAAAGATCAACAAAGGGCCCCAGTCCTCCTCTTTATGATTCTTTTATCAGCTCAAGCTCCTTCCTCAGATGTGCCTAGGCCCTTTTGACCCGTGACTTCTTTTCAGAATCAAAGAGCCCGTATTTATATGCACGAAAGAGCTGGCTGAGTGAACCTTCTACCTCCCTCTGCTCCTCCAGCAAGCCGTGGGTCTCCCAAAATGTAACACTGTGTCTTTCATGTTTTACATCCATTGACATCACATACGTCCACAGGTCTACAGCTGCCAATGCACTTTACCTTTGCATGGGCATCCATACATTCCAGCACACTCACACAATGCTTCATGCTATCTGATACATGCTGTACCAGCTCACAGGCCCACATATATCCCTGCACATACATGTAACCATGCATGCTATTTCCTGATGCACTGTACCTTCTCAGAGGTACATGTATACCAACGGGCACATGCAACCATGTGCGCTATTTTCTGATGCACTGCAGATTCTCATAGGCATGCATACATCCTAGTGCTGTACACTATCCAATGCAGGACAAGGAGTTAAACACAGACAGTGGTACATTACCAGAATGGGACAGGAGGTGCCACTCCTGTGACGCAGGTAAAACGGCCTGTTTACTCTACTGATCACTAAAAACGAAAAACCCAGTATGGTGCCACCACTGTGCTTGTGCTACTTAACTCTCGGTGAAGGCAGTATCCTACAACCACTTGAGGGTAGCGAATTGGGTGCCGGTTCCGATCTAAGCAGACCTCAGTCCATAAGGTAGGCATAGGTCACAGCGCACATACATAATCTGTGTTCTCCGATGACCAAAAATCATTAGCAATGATACAGATATCACCACAGCTGAGGCACTCAGGACAGGGGTAAACGTCTATTATAATCTGAGGCTCTTTCCCACCCCAACAACAACACTGACAAATATGTGTATTAGGTACCACGAATATTAGGGTTCTGACATATCATTGGAAAGTGGTCAGGCATACTACTTGCCCTGCATTGTAGAGAGCAAAGCAAGTGATCAAGACCTCTTACAGTGGGTTTCGGTGAAAAGAAATTGGGTCAAATTGTGCATTCCAAAGCACAGTGTTCACATAAATTAACTCAAAATCTATAGGCTCTCATGGAGTACTCATCAAATATTCAAGTCCTTTATGGTTTGCCAAGCCAATAAAACCTGATGGTTCTCAGGAGTTAAACAAATTGTTTTCAAAATGTGTTGTGACTGCTCCCATATGTCATAAATTACCTTTGTTGTGCCAGGACCAGCATTGTGTCGCCTATGTAAAAAATGGCACACAATTTGCCAGACTTAGCATTTTGTCATTAATGCCATCCATATATTATGGTTGGTCCATCTGTCAAAAAATTAATTACCTGTAGTATGTTAGGGGCAGCATGTTTAATGGTTGACCACTTCCATGTCCTACAGCGTTCTTCTCTTATGCCAAGAATTATCTCCAATGTAGTGGGTCCAGCATTTTGCGTTGGGTGTCCCCATGACAAGAATTTGCTCAAGTATGACACTACCAGCATTTTGTAAGGATGCCCCATATGCCAAAGCTTACATTTATTATGCCAGCACCAGAATTTTAAGATAGTCGTCTGACATGTTAAAAATGCCTCCAGTATGCCAGTGTCAGTATTTTGCCACGGGGGGGCTCTATAAGAAAATAATTACCTTCACTGTACCAAAGTTAATGGTACATGCGTAAGCATACCATCACATTCTCAATCACATTCAATTATATTCCATTTCAACAACTTTATTTCTGTCATAAAAGGCCATAAAAAGTAAAAATTCATATACATGTATAGCATTGATTGACAAATTTTACCAATTCATTGATGGCGTGTTACATGATATTTCCAAAAGAATTGTTTTTTGTTTATCCAATATCTTTACACCAGTTAAGAACAAGAATGATTAAAATACACAAGATGATGGACGGAATGTTGCACATTGGCAAAACATTCACCCCCAGTCACAGATCTGGGTTTAATCCTTGGAATGGAATCAAGCATCCTAGGACGGGTTCGGAGTTTCACCCCTCTTCAGCCAGGATAGCTTGAATCCAGTGGCGTAGTGAGCACGGGACCCACGTCTGGGCATACCCTTCCCACATAGGGTGAACAGCAAAACACACAAGCTGATGGACGGAATGTTGCACATTGGCAAAACATTCACCCCCAGTCACAGATCTGGGTTTAATCCATTGTTATTTTGCTCACCACGCCACCCCAGTTCAGACATGGTCATATGCAAATCAGTCTTGACCCTGTGCCTCATGGGAACAGTCCAGCCCGAAATGCGAAGCCATGTCTTCCCTGGAATGGAATCAAGCATCCTAGGACCTGTTTCGGGGTTTCACCCCTCTTCAGCCAGGATAGCTTGACTCCAGTGGCATAGTGAGCACGGGACCCACGTCTATTATTGTTGGGGTCACTTCCTCAGGATTGGTCCACAGGTTGGGCATAGCTATTCTGGCACAAGTTTCTTTGATGTACTTAAACCATGGCATTTTTCCCACTCCCGGTAGTCCCAGGACCCCGTTGAGTTCAGTTTGGTAGGATGCTAGTTCAGGGGTCGCCCACAGTATGCGCCAGTGGTCCTAATCCAGTCTCTTCCGCAATGGGTTTAATTCCTAAATCAAGGCGCAGAGGGACGAGGGGAGTGCTAAATGGTAAGCCCAAAAGCTTTCTCATAAATTGTTTTTCTATTTTGGCCAGTCTGCCAGAGGAGCGGTGGCCCCATAGTTCTGCCCTGTACACTGCAGCACTTCTTACTTGCACTTTATAGATTTCGGTAACAGGGCCTGGCGGTTTATATGAGGAATTCCTAAAAGATTTGGTGATCCCCCCCACCAGCTGTGCCAGCCGCAAGCCTGCCTTATCTAGTTGTGGGCCCCATTCAAACGTTTCGGACAACGTAGCACCAAGGTAATAGAACACAGTCACCCTCTCTAAGAGAGGGTGCCATTTAAGGAAGGGTTTGGGCGAGATGTTTTGGCTGGATTGAAAACCATAAATTTGCTCTTAGTTGTATTAATCTCTAGCCCTCGATTTTTACAAAATACAGAGAAACTGTCTAGGATCTTTTGAATGCCCATGGGAGACTTGGACAACAACAATGTGTCTTCCGCGAACATCATTGCTGGGACCCTGCCTTGCACCAGCTTCGGGTCATCGTTGTCCGCTACTTCATTTAATTGGGCCACCAGAGCATTAATAAAAAGACAAAATAGGGTTAACTATTAACTGGGAAGCGGGGGGTCAGTTCTCTGGATTTCTTCGGATTTCTCGTGCCTAAGTTGGGCAAAGTTACCTGTATGCAATCGCATGAAAAGTGACAACAGGTAGGGTGGAAAGCCCAGCCGCTCAAGAACCTCCCACAATTTGACTCGGAGGACCAGATCGAAGGCCGATTTGAGGTCAACGAATATCAAATAGAGGCTGCCACCCTCTATTGACATCGTATTCCAGTATAGAAGTTGGAGCCTGAATAGCTGATCAATGGTGGAGGTGTTCTTCCTAAACCCAGCCTGGTGCACACTCAGGACTTCATGCTCTTCCATCCAAGAGTGGAGATGCTCAAGGAGGATCCTGGCGAACAATTTCTGGGTGACATCTATAAGGCTTATCGGCCTGTAGTTGGAGGGCAAGAGGGGTGAACCTTTCTTAAACACTGGGAAGATTTTAGCCCCTAGCCACGTGTCCGGAATCTTCATACCTAGCATGATAGCATTGAAAATTGTCCAGAGATAGGGTCCCCAGATGTTAGGTTCCTCCCTGAATAGGTCCCTAGGGATCTTGTCTAAACCGGGGACCTTTCATAGGGGGAGCTTCCTAATTGCGTTTGAGACTTCTATTAGAGTAATCCATTGGGGGTCTTCATTAGGATTCCCTGGGATTGCTAAAACCGTTGCATCTTTGGGTTCTATCGATTCCTCAGTTGAATAGAGAGCTTGGAAGTGCTGTTTCCATGCGGCTGCAGCGATATTTGGCTCTATTGCTGAGTTCTCTATACTGCTGTCTTTGCTCACTAGAGACCAGAACTTCTTCAAATCCCTACTATAAAGTGCTGCCTTAATGTCTTCCCACCTTTCGAGCTCCCAGTTCTTCTTGGCCAGCTTGATACAATCTCTATACTGGGTCCTGCGTGATTTAATTAAGGGTCTATCCTTAAGCTCAATAGCATCTATAAGGGTGCACTTTACCTTGCGGCAAGTGTTGTTAAATCAGGTTTGCTTAACTCGCTTGATGGGCTTAGAATGTGTCATAGGGTTAAAGATGTTGGTCAGACTTGTTGACAGTTCTTCATGCAGTGCCTCTAGTCTACTGGTAAGTGGAGTGTCGATTGATTCAACAGCCAGCTCCATTTCCATTAAGGGCGAAATGATTTTAGAATAAAATACGGCCTCCATATCTGGTGACTGCTTAAACTTTCCCCACCTGATTTTCCTTCTATTGTCGGCGAGTATTAGGTTGGTACATGCAGGGGTACCAGAGGACATGGGATTGTAAATTTCTGGGGTCTCAAGGTCCAAAGTCAGGGAGTTATGATCACTGTCAAGTCTTGGTATGACTGCGAAGTCGACCACCCACCTCCACATGCTTGTCTCCACTAATATATAATCCAGCAGGGAGGATTGTCCTGTTCTATTAAAGGTTTGCTTATCTGGCTGGTCAGACTTGGTACAGCCATTACTGGCCCTCAGGGAGTGGGTTAGGGTTGCTGCATTTATCTGGAGTACCAAAGGAGTCCAGGCCTTTACCGGTGGAACTTGCTGTTCGGGGTTTAACCAAAGACCGTCATCTTTGCTAGATGGGGCATCCATGGGGCAGCCAGGGGCTCGAATTGGCAGTTGAAGTCCCCCCCGATGATCAATCTAGCATTCGGGGGAACTGTATCGATAAAGGTGTTAAGTAGGTCTATGGTCGGGGATTCCTGGGTGATGTTTACAGGACGGGAATAGATGTTAATAAGAGCAAGTTTTAGGCTGTAGGGGAAAGTGTGTACAATACACTGCAGGTCATTGGATGTGGTACTCAGTTGGACCACCGTGCAATCCAGGTGGGTAGCGAACCAGATGCATAAGCCCCCCAAGGGTCTGCCTCTTCCCCCTGTGCTGGCCCGCATGTTGAAGGTTGCAAAGCCTCCCCTCTCTATATCCTCTCTTGCCCAGGTCTCCTGAAACATACACACATCGTGGGCGTCCACAAACTGCCCCAATCTGGGCTATGGAGTTTATTTTTGATTCCAGCGATGTTCCAGGATAAAATCCTTAGCTTATTGCCGGCAGAAGTACTACCACCAAATGCATCATGACAGCTGTTGTTAGGGCTATGGATGACAACTGGCCGTGCCATAGGGATGGATTTAACTTCCTCCATTGTGGGGGCTGGGCTGGGGATTACATAATCCATAGGAGTTGAGGAGGAATTATTATGCATGGCTGGTCCTAACCCATGGTGGTGGAGGGCTCCCCTGGAAGGTGAGGGTTGCTGGACCCCTGTTACATATTCTTTACTACTGGTGGTGTGCTGTGTCAGTAGCCCACTAGTGCTCGCCCTTGCTGCCCTCTTGAGCCCCCCCGTCCCATTGTTGGAGTTAAGGTCCCCTTGAAACCCAAGTCAATCCACCTCCTCGAGGGGCCCATATCTATTTGCTACTGGAATGTCAAAAAGAGGTCTAGGGGGTTGACCTGCATTTTGATATGGCTGAATTCTGTTTTTTGTGACCCTAGATGCTGGTGTCCAGTGCAGGATGTGTTTGCCTGGGTAAAAAAAGTCCAGAGTATGAGCTTGGACCTTGGTACGCGGTGCGTGGTTGCTAACAAATTGGCCTACAATATTTTGTACAGTCAGGGGATTGCTAAAATTGATGACTATACAATCCCCTTTGGTTGTTTTTGGACTTTTGCCCACCCAACCGACTCTTCTGACCATTAAAATTTCCCCAGCCCTGTCATAGGAGAACTGCTTGTGCCTTGTTAACCAAAAAAGACACTTGTTCCTGAGTTCTAGCTGTGATTCTATCTGCCCATGGTTAATCTCAGGGACCCCTGTTAAAATGATGCCATAAGGGAGTGAGGCAGGGGGTAGGTTTATAGTCGGTGTCGTCAATAGCACTGGTCTTGTGTCCTCGGCCTCTGCTGGACATGGCCTTTCCCTGCCTCCCCCCTGCTCTAGGTAGATAGGCCCTCTTCTATGTGTATCCTCCCTACGAGAGATGAGGCCAGAGGTTGGACTTGGATCGTGGGAGGGATAAGTGCCAGGTGTTTCAGAGTGCATCGAGGAATTAGCAGGCGGCATGGCAGTAAGCGCCTCTGCCCTTCCGTCGCTTAATTGGGCGGCAGAGATTGAAGCCCTCATGGGCCCCTTTTTGCCAGTGGAAGATTGGGCTATGCTATCGGTCTGTGTGTTACAGTCTTTCCTCTTCCCTGTGACAATGGCGATACTACAAGGGGGGTTGCCCTTGTTGCTCAACCCAGTCTGTTGCCCTGCATCTGAATGCTTGAATATGAGAGCAAGCTCTTCCTTTACAATAGCTCTCATGTGGTTCTCCAGCTCCACAATCAAGTTCCTCACCCACGGGGGACAATCAGAAGCTGGCGATAATGGGCTTGATAATTTGCCTTTGACAATTCCAATAGAAGCCCATGTTCTGGTGTCAACATGGGCTTCTATTGGAATCCTCATGGGCATATTATCAAGCCCATTATCGTCGCTTTAGCGGCAGTTTTCTGCATCTAAAGCGGCGATAATTTTAACGCCGTGCTTTATAATATGCCCCTTGGTTCCTGTCCCCTTATCAGTCTTGCATTTGGTAGACTTGAGAGTGGAGGTGATGGTGCCACCTTTGCGGGTTGTGGGCTTCACTGGGAGTTGTTGAGGTGAAGGTGAGGATGCTCTAAACAGGGATTCTGTCGATCTCAGTGGGGAACCAGGGGTGTTTGTTTGGGGAATGAGTGCTTCGAGCCCTGGTCTAAATAGGTCTGTAGTAAGAGGCAGGCGCCTCTCCGTCAGTTCTATTTCAGTTGAGACCACCCCAGTAGCCCTTTGAAGCATCCTTTCTATTGAGGTTTGGGGCAAAGGGGCCGGAATGGGGGCCTGGAGCCCTTTTTTTGCTGCACATATGCACCTGCCCATGTTCAATTAAAAGAAGTAGAAGAAAAGCGAAAATCACCCCCTGGTATATGCCTATAGGGCGGTGAGCCACCTAAGGCACAGAACCAATAATATAATTTACAACGAGAGATAATTGCTACACGAGCTATATACCAAAAAACAAAGAAAATAAACAAATATGAACACTCAAATTGCAAACTAAAAATGATAAAGGGTCATACTGTTCATATGGGATATATCACAGTTAATGAACAGCTTGATATGGAGCAGTTCCACTGATTTGTGCTTGTGGAGCACTTGGTTACAGTTGCCCTAGATCTACCACTAGGTCCAACTAAAGTATAAAAGGAAGGACCAACGCAACTGCGAGGTTAATTCAGTGTGCCGGGCAAAAACATCTGGATTAAGAGTCCCAATGCAGCCTTACCAGAGTCTCTGGAGTGGAGATTCAGGAGCCAAGGGGGGTGGCCCTGCCCTGCCTCTTCCTGGCACTGACGGGCAAGGACGGGCCCGCCCTTGGCCCGAGCTTCGCCCGGGCACCGCGGGAGGTGAGGCAGTGCTTTGTAGTGCGATGGAGGCACCTCCTCCTCACCTGTGGCAGCTGTGACGCGGCAGGAAGAGACCACGTTGCACCCCAAGACTCCGAGTCCCACCAGGGTGAGTAGTCAAAAAAAATGAAGAGCAGGACAAGTGGCCGCAAATACTGGGAAGTACAGCACCTTGGGCTTAGGCTCCCGCCAGGTTGTAGTGAGCAAGAGTGCTGGCTGGCAGAGTCCCACAGAGAAAACGCATTATATTCACTTACTCACACTCATTCTCACTAACAGACTCTCACTCTTTTCCGTTGCTAGCTCTAACTCATTAATTCTCACTGACTATTGCACTGATTTTTACTCTTACTTACTCAAGCTCCTATGTTGACACTCACGCTCTCTAATTTACACTTTGATTCACTCATACTTTCTCACTCAGTCAACTTAATTGCCCTCACTGCTATTCGCTATACCTCATTTTCACTCACTCCGAATCACTCATTCTCACTCTTTCATTTATTCATACTCACTTCACTACAATTCAAGCATATTTTTATCAATCACACTCACTTGCACTTCTAATCATTCTCACATATTCCCACTACTCACTCATTTTCACTCACACTCCCTAACACTCCCTCACACTTATTCTTATTCATTATTCTCAGTCACCCACTCTCTCAGTTGCTGTCACTATTACAAACACTCACTCTGTCCAACTCTAATTCACTCATACTCAATAAAATTCAGTGTCACTCATTCTCATGCAATACATGTCACTGACACTCACTCGCCCATTTCCACTTACAACCACAGGATCACATATACACACTGTCACATAGACAAGCTCTGTCCCATACAAACACACTCATATTTGCAAGCAAGTGGAGAACATACATTCAAAAGAATATTTTACTTACTTCAGCTTCCATTAAAGATCTTGTTCCAGCTCCTCAGTCAACCAATAGTCATTTGTAGAGCGCACAGCTACCTAAACAGAGGTGTCCCGGCAATCCTGGTGTTCCAGTTTTTATTACACTAATAGTAAATATTGAACTATTGTTTTCTATCAATAAATAAAAAAATGGGCAAAAACCAAGGCGGATGAGGACACTTATTTTGCCTCACCTTGAGACCAGTGAGCAGGCAGCCAGTGCCAGCGGTCACAAAGAGAAAGCCAGGGATTGCAGCTGTGAACCGTGGAAACTCCTAAATGCTATCCATGAGTCCCAGGTTTCTGTTTTTCCCCTGCAAAATTGTTGCGTCTAGTGTAATCTGGGAATTTTCTTAATCTTGCAGATTGGTAGAACACCTCCTTTCAGTCCTAACTAGACACTTTTAGGATGGTTAATCAATCTGTATTTCTTTAAAAGTCTCACAATAAGTGCCTAAAGACAACAGTGCACTTTCTCAAAGGCAAAGAATGTTGCAGCCTCATCTAGTGCCACTTGTTTAAGCCTTACACTTCTTCAGGTATGGGTATTGTGGCACTCGTGCCGCTCCTCATCTTGCACTGTTTAGGTCATTACCACCAGATGCTGTACCAAGGCATTCAAGATCTGTAGGGTGTCTTCTGCTTCTGAGCCCTCCACTGTCAAATTATATAGGTCTTGGTGCAGCATAAAAACATCAGCAACCACTTCCTCTATTTTTGCTTTTAAGCAATAAATGAGACATCTGGATACCCTTTACAATAATAGCTGCCAGCCATGGCAATTAATCATCAGGCTGCTGAGATTGAGGTGTGATCTGAAGGGGTGTTTCATGACTCAGTATGCAGTGCTTCATTTGTAAAACAAAATAAGTGCCCGAGCCCTTGTCAGGAGGCTGCTGCAGCTTGCACCACCGATTCACCCTGCCAGCGCTGCAAGTAACAGTACCAACACAACTACTAATCATCTAAGTCCTACAAGTGTGACAATTCAGACTATTCCAAAGCTATAACAATGGACTGGGCGGCAGGTATTAATCATTAGAATTAATAAAAGACTGTTGTTTTGCTCATTCTAAATTAAACAAACAGCAGCACAGTGTGGCAGACTGTCTGTCATAAGTGACAGTGTTGACAGTGAAGTGCCAAACACCAGACACCACTGGCTCAAATTAAGCACCAACAGTATGCCCTTCTTCCCGTCTAGCATATATCCGAGTCTTTACTTTTTAACTTCTGTGGATCCCCACTAAATAAATGCTGGGTAGCCCTGGACTTTAAGTCTAAACAACGTCTGTGATTTGAACTTCAAAACAATACACAAAAATGCAAAAATAAGTATACAGCAAACATATTTTGATTAATTTAGTAAATATAAAAAACGTTTTCACATTTACTATTTTGCTTCTTTATTTGTATGTACTTTATTAATTTTAATATTATTAATTTTTTTTAAATACTTGCAGACACCACAAGTAGGCCTCACGGACCTCCAGCGGTCCTTGAATCACAGGTTCATACCACTAATGTATCCCATTGAGTGGCTGAATGGGACTTTTCCTTGCATTGTGAAATTTAACTTTTTGCTGCCAGACCTAGCGCACAATATAATCAGTTGAATTGGAGGACACAAACCCATCAGATGCTCTACACAAAAGGATAAAGGTACCTCTGATCTATGCTTCACTTTTATGATTAGAGCTTGATCTTATACTGTGGATTCAACTTTGTGAAATATTACATCATGGCTCAGTACTTCAGTTTAGAAGTACTTAACTTTGTTGAATATAAAAAGTTTGAAAAGACACAGGGGTATTGTGCTTTAATGGTATATCCACATTCAAAGCAAATGTTCCTAAAAAATAGATAAGTGAGCAATTAACTATAGTTAATATAGTTGAGAAATTATCTCAGAAACAAAATAATTGGCACTTCAGAATGTAGCTATGTAGATAGCTCCTTTAACATATCGCATTGCTCATTATAAACACATATTTTTTAGATCTTTAAGTTAAGAACTCAAAATATTAATCCCAATTTTTGAAAGGCAAGTGAAAGGACCCTGTAAGAAGTTGAAGACTTTTGGTCCAGATTCACGAAAAAACTAGGAAAAATCTCTTCGGAAATCTCTGTCAGAAAGTATCTTTCCAACTTTTTTTTATTCACACCCATTTCCAGGAGGGCACCTCTAAGCTGAGCCAGGTGCATGTTTCAAGGTGTACCATTCGGAAGGTCATGTGACGTTCCACACAGGGTGATTTTCCTGCCGGTCTGAGTGCTCTATGACATGGAACTCCGCACTCGGGGAATAGGGGCACTTGGGAAAGTGGACTTTCTTTTTTTTTCCTTGTGAAAATATTTCTCCCAATGGAGAAGGCCCTTCTCCTATGGCCCCAGCAAATCTGGAAGTTATTCATTCCCAGCCCCACCATGTAAAGGGATTAATGCTAGCCCTGTGATGGAGTACATTTCTGACCTCTTCCAGGGCCGAAAGAAGATTCCCAACTTCCAATGTAAACCAGGTCCATATCAGACACTGGCTTACCAGTGCCCAATCCTCATAGTGCCCACTACTGTCTGCTCACCATTGAATATATACACTAGTGCATTTGACAGGGTGAAAGGGATAACTTTCTGGTCAAATTAAACAGCTGGGATATTAATAAGACATTAATAAAAGTCAATATGAGCCTTCACTCCAATTCATAGGTCAGAGCACAATTTAGTTACTTAGGTATCAGAGCGCATAACATAGCACCAGTTGTGTTACATGAGGACACATTCATTTTTGTTAGGCACGGGGAGATTAATTGATTTGCCAAGAATCACAGAATGTTCAGCGTCATTGCCGAGACTCAAACCCGGTTCCCCAGATTCGAGGTCGACCGCCCTAGCCGTTTGGCAAACTCCTCTGCCCAATCACACTTGGTTCGCTCCCACATCACTCTTGTTTCCTTTCTTCCTGTTGGTTAGCGCCACCTCCTGCTTCCAGCTTACAGCTCGGCTTCACAAGTTCATCCTTGCTGTGGAGCTTGGACCAAGTACTGATTCTGGGAGCCAGTGTCGTTTCATTGACTTTGCACAAGTAACATGCTTTATTTATTTATTTTGACTTTGCAGCTTCTACATTCTGTTTGTTGCTTGCGCATCCATACCACCACCTCACTTATGTCGCTGCATGCCCCATTCATTGTTCGACTGTTCCTCCCACCTCATCGCTCTTGTCACTACATGCCCTTTACCCACCCTACATAGATGGTTTTATATAGTGCAAAGTGGACTGAAAGGACTTGGAGTGTTTTACATGAGTGATTGTTGCATTACACAAAGACAAATTCATTTTTACAGGCACAGGGAGATTAAGTGATTTGCCCAGATTACAGGATTTGGGGCTGGCACTGAGACTCGCACCTGGTTCCCCAGCTCCAAAGTCCATGTACTTTTAAGTTTTACATCTCCTAGTAGTGACAAACTCTTAAATTTGCTTTTCACTACTGCAAGGCCTATCTCTCCCATGATTTAACATTGTGATTACCTTATTACATCTTATAATTGTAATTTCCAATTGAAAAGAGTGATTACCCCGAAGTTTTGGTGTCTCTGGAATTACAATTTAAAATCACAATCTATGGTGAAGTTAGATTTAAAATTTGAAAGAAAAGTTACCCCCACATTTGGGGTCTCTGGAATCACAAGTTAAAATCCCAATTTATGGTGAAGTTAGATTTTAATTGTAATTCTTAAAATTCCACTATTTGAATGCTGGCATTTTCTTACTTTAGCCATTTGGTGCCTTCTGCCTGCCTCTGAATACACATCTGGAGTGGGTGACAGCTGGACTTTGTGCATTAGCTCTAGAGACAGCCACACACAAAGGAAGCTTAGGTGTGACTGATGGGTTATCCACATCCCGATAAGCCATCCTGGGCAGGATGGGAGGGAGAAGCTGATATTTACACCTGAATTAGCTGTGTCCTGTCCCCACACAAAGGTCTGCATACTCCTCTGTAGTGAGTCTGGAGCCAGGGCAGGAAGGCCAGGGACTCAGTGAACTTCAAAGGCCCCTCTCTGAGACCTACCCCACTTTAAAGTCACAACTGGGTATAAGTACTGAACTCTGACACCAACAGCTCAGTACAACTCTGGACCTGTGGATACTCTGCCAGAAAGAAAAACTGCTATGCTGCTGAAAGGACTGTCATTCTGCTGGAATCTGCTGGGCTCCTGCTCTGCCGTGCTGACCTGCTGCCTGCTGCTATCCTTGTCTGAGGGGGAGAAGGGCTGGTCCTGCATGTTTCTAAACCAAAACCAAGTGACTCTGTGGGCTTGCCTCCAGTATGAAGTCTCAAGGACATCAAAGACTTCTAACCCATCTGCCTACAGTACCTGGACTGCAACAGCCAAAATCCATGCATTCCCATCATTGTGTCTCTCGGAACTGGGGCATCTCCTTCGACGATTACGCATAGCAGCTGCTGCGAGGATTGAGTACATCACTTCACCGTTGGTGCTGTGCACCACCTACTTCTCCAATGCATCTATGACTTTGCATGGCTCGGAACCGGCGCATTGCCTACATCCAAAGGATCGATGACAACGCATCACGTCTTGTGCTCCACGCATTGAATCTTTGTCGACGATGCAAACAAGGTACTTTGCAGCGGGACAAGGTTTGGTCCCAGTATCTGGGTTTTGCTCCATTTTGCTTGGCCTCAATTTTGTGATTTGACCAGATCCAGTGCGACCAGATAGCCCTGTTGGCACTTTATGCTTTTAAGCACTACATTTTAGGTTATTCTTGAAAAATTCGTAACTCCGGGTATACTTATTCGATTTTAGTTGTATTCATCATGTTTTTTTCATTAAATTAGGCTCCATTTGTGGTATCTTTTGAGTGGTGCTTCACTGTTTTACTGTTTGAGGTTTTGCGCAAATACTTTGCACGCTGCCTCCTAAGTTAAGAATGACTGCTCTGTGCCAAACTACTAAAGGGTGAGCGCACGTTCATTCAAGGTTTGTGTCTGTGTTACCCTGACTAGGATTGTGGTTCCTGCCGGGAAAGGGTGAATACCTCTGCGCACGAGAAACACAATTTCTAACATCACCCTTTTGATGATGTTGCAGCGCGGAAACCTGGGTATCGGGAATCAAGACGAAACCCCTTTACCTAATATCCTCCTTCTGTCACAGACCAAATATTACATTAACACATTCACTCCTACAATCATTGGTGGGGCCCATAACACCTACATTCACACTTCACTTCTCGTTGGTCTGCACTTATAGGAGAGATGAATGTTCCAAGCGCTGACATGAAAGGAATACCTTATAATCCTATAGGAAGAAAATTATTTACATATCTGTACATTAAACCTTATCTCTACCCATCATAAACTTAAACATTAAGATACTCCTCCGACGTGATCAATGGATCATTTAGTTGAATTGGTATGGTGATTTAGTCGATCTAAATACACTCAAGATCCTGATTTATCCTTTCTTAATAAACGACCAAACACATTTGCTTGTTAATCAATATTTTGTTTATCTAATTATTGCAATAATTTAGTTTTATCCAGTGAATTTATTAATCGTTAAGCAAATCACAGAAAACTATATTTGCCTATTCTGGCTATTGGTCGTCCTCTAAGTCATCAAATTTGGTCATCAATCAGTCAGAATTCGAAAGTCCTTCATGCAACACGCTACAGTCCCATGAATGATCAAGGACCAGAGCCATGCAAGCAGCTGTCAGTGCCCATAGATTTAGGAAGTCCTCAGTTCATCAAAGAAATGGGCAGGAATTCAGTCTGTCAAAGATTCAGGAACAAAGCGTCACCGTCATCTCCGTCAGCAAAGAAATTATAAGGAAAAAGGAAGAGCGCCTCTCTCTATTCTATTGTCATTTTATAATGAAAGTCAAGTCGGTAAGATACATTTTACAAAATTTGGGCTTCATCCATTGGTTAGTTAGGAACGTTCGATGCTGAAGTTAGCAAATTTGGTATAATTCAAGTGGTGATGTCATGGGTTCTTCTATAGTCAGTCCATACTGGTTTGCTTGTGGAAGTCCATTGTTATTCGTCTTGTCCGTCATCCCACAGTGATCTTGTTCGGGTACACCACATTTAGAGTTCATGTTGAGGTCTAGAAGCCTTTGTTGCATCGGTGCACTTCGCTCCATGCCTCGTGGGACAGTGGCCACTTCGTCGTGTCACGTCGGCGGCCATCTTTGTTTTTAGGACCAAACGATAACTTAAGTGAAACAAGCACAAAAGAATAATTAATACATAGAATTAATGAATAAAGTGTTAACCCCTTGTATGCCCATGACGAGCTGGACTCGTCATGGAGCACAGTCGGGCTGTGCCCATGACGAGTCCAGCTCGTCATGAGGCATACCCTAGGGAATCCCTCTGGTGCAGGCACCAGAGGAATTCCCTTTCTGCCAAAATAGCCTCGGGAGCTGGGGAAGAGCTTCCCCAGCTCCTGAGGCCCCCCCCCTTTCACTGTAATGACAATCGGCGTGCACGTCGCGCCGACGTCATTACAGTGAAAGTGAAACTGAAATGAGCCAAGAGGCTCATTTCAGTTTCACTTTCCACGTGCTCAGGGGGCTATCTCAGCCCCCTGAGCACGTAGAAAGACGGGAGAGGTATCGTTGGAAAGGGGAGAATCTCCCCTTTCCAATGGTACCCACAGGAGGGCGATCCCCAAGCAGGGATCCACCCACTAGACACCAGGGAGGGGGGAGCGGCCCCTTGGGCAAGGGCCTTTGCTCCCCCATGTAAATTTGGCGCAATTTAGTCTTTTTGCCCTCCCTGGGGGGCAGATGGGGGCATTAGCCCCCAATCTGCCCCCCGGGGGGGCAAAAAGCCCACTAGACCCCAGGGAATTTTTTTATCCATAAAAATAGGGGTGGGGTCTGCCCATAATGGGCAGGCCCATGCCCCCACCCCACCCCCAATTACTACAGTCTTTCTGCCCCCCCTGGGGGGAAGATGGGGCATTGGCCCCTAATCTGCCCCTTCGGGGGGGCAGAAAGCCCACTAACTACCAGGAATTTGTTTTTACTTTTTTTTTACGGTGGGGGCTGCCCGCAACGGGCATGCCAATGCCCCCACCCACCCGCCACCATTACAGCCTTTCTGACCCCCTGGGGGCAGATGGGGCATCGGCCCCCAATCTGCCCCCCCGGGGGGGCAAAAAGACTACTAGACACCAGGGAATTATAAAAAAAATAAAATAGGGGTGGGGGCATGGGCCTGCCTGTTTTATCACAGACTTTCTGCCCCCCCGGGGGCAGATGGGGCATTGGCCCCTAATCTTCCCCTTCGGGGGGGCAGAAAGCCCACTAGACACCAGGGAATTGTAAAAAAAACTAAAATAGGGGTGGGGGCTGCCCAAAACAGGCAGGCCCAAGCCCCCACCCCACCCCCCAATTATCACAGTCTTTCTGCCCCCCGGGGGGCAGATGGGGCATTGGCCCCAAATCTGCCCCTTCGGGGGGTGCAGAAAGCCCACTAAACACCAGGATTTTTTTTTGCGCAATTGTTTTTAGGTTGTGGGCTGCGGAAAACGGTCACGCCAATGCCCCCACGCCCCCCCCACAAAAATGACAGTCTTTCTGCCCCCCAGGAGGCAGATGGGAGCTGTAGCTCCCAATCTGGCCCCCCCTGGGGGCGCAGAATGCCCACTAGAAACCATGGATTTTTTTGTTTTATTAGTGTAGGGGTAGGGGCTCCCCAAAATGGGCATGACAATACCCCACCCCACCCCCAGAGAAATTCCAGTCGTTCTTCCCCCCCCCCGGAGGCAGATGGTGGCAGTGGCCCCTGACTGCCCCCTGGGGGGGCAGAAAGCCCAGTAGGCGCCAGCGAGTATGCAGGCTTTTTTTATGCGTTGGGGTGGGGGCTGCCCAAAATGGTCATACCAATGTCCCCACCCCCACAAAAAATAGCCACAGTCTTTCTGCCCCTTTAGGAGCATATCAGGATGAAACCCACTTCCCCAATTCCCCTCCTCCAGGGTGGCAGAAAGCCCACTGGGCTCCGAATTGTTTTTTAGCAATGTGCATACCTGTGGATTTTGGGCCCTAGCGCAGTTGGCACGTAGGCAAACCTAGTAAACCTGTACATTCTTTAAAACTAGACACCGAGGGGAATCCTGGATGGGGTGACTTCACTGGCTCTCACCAGGTTCTGTTACCCAGAATCCATTGCAAACCTAAAAATGTGTTCAAAATAACACATTTTCCTCACATTTCTTTGTCGGAAAGTTCTGGAATCTGCGTGGGTCCACAAAATTCCACCCACCATGCGTTCCCAAAAGTCTTCATAGAAAAATGGTACCTCACTTGCGTGGGTAGTCCTAGTGCCCGCGTCAGGCAAGGGCCCAAAACCTATTGAGGAGACATCAAAATTACCTATCACAAGACAACCTGGTTTTGCAAAGGGGGTTCTATGAGTTTTTGGCCCCGGGCTTGGCGGCCACCTAGGGAAACCAACGTTTCCTTACCCAGAATGCCCTGAAAACCTCAAATTTAGCTGAAAAAATCACCTTTATCACACATTTTTGTGTGGGAAAGTTGTGGCATCACCGGGCTGACACAAATTTCCTACCACCCAGCGTTCCCCCGGGTCTCCCGATAAAAACGGTGCCTCACTCGTGTGGGAGGCCCAAGTACCCGCAACAGGCAAGGCCCCGAAACGTATTGAGGCGACATGAAAATTGCCTACCTCAAAACGACCTGGTTTTGCAAGGGGGGTCACCTGGGTTTTTGGCCCGGTGCTCGGCGGCCACCTAGGGGAACCTACCAAACCCACACATTTCTGAAAACTAGACACCCGGGGGATTCCAGGGAGGTATGGCTTGCATGGATCCCCCAACGCTTCCTTACCCAGAATGCCCTGCAAACCTCAAATTTAGCTGAAAAAATCACCTTTTTCACACATTTTTGTGTGGGAAAGTTGTGTCATCACCGGGCTGTCACAAATTTCTTACCACCCAGCGTTCCCCCGGGTCTCCCGATAAAAACGGTGCCTCACTCGTGTGGGAGGCCCAAGTACCCGCGACAGGCAAGGGTCCAAAACGTAGTGCGCCTCAACAGGCAAGGGTCCTAAACGTAGTGCGCCTCACTACGTTTTGGAGCCTTGCCTGTCGCAGGTACTTGGCCCTCCTGGGTAACAGACCCCGGTGGGAGGCAGTCAAGTCACCACATCCTGAATTCCCCTGGGTGTCTAGTTTTCAAAGATGTATAGGTTTGCTAGTTTTCCCGAGGTGCCCGCAGAGCTAGGGTTCAAAAACTAGAGTTAGGCAGTTTGCCAAAAAAGGATAAATTTTCGCTGCGATATTGAGTTGTGACCACGTTGCGTTTTGCGCCGTTTCCTGTTGCAGGCACTATGCCTACCAGCACAAGTGAGGTACCATTTTTATCGGGAGACTTAGGGTAATTCAGATTTGTAAAGGAACTGTTATTATCTATTGACTTTTGATGCATTTCTGCCTTCCAAATGAAAGATATTGTGTAAAAAAGAAGTCATTCTAAAAAATGACTGATAATTCTCATGCTAGTATGAGTATTCCCAATTTCAGAAATGTGCAAATATCTACTGTTTCTAAACTCTATATTTTGTTCCCATTTCAGAAATACATAGGTGTCTTTCATACCGATTTTTCCATGTACACATTTTTACAGAATAATTACTATATACCCGGTACATAATAAAAAACCATTGCAAGTTGCTGCTCAGTTTTTGGCTCTGGGTTCGTCGGGTTCTTGGTGAACCTACAAGTCCTATATATCCCCACAACCAGTAATGTCCAGCGGATGTAATGGTATATTGCTTTCAAAGAGCTGTCATAATTAGAAGAAGTTACAGGTGAAAACGTTGACACAAAAGGCTGTTTTTTTCAACTAATTTTCAATTTATCCTATATTTAACTGTTAGTTTCTATAAAAAAAACCTTGATGGATCTACACAAATGACCCCTTGCTGAATTCAGAATTTTGTCTTCTTCTCGAAAATGTATAGCTTTCCAGGATCCATTATTGCTTTTGTACCCATTTCTGCCATTAACTGGCAGGAGGTCAAAAGCACAAAAAATAGCAAAATTAGGCTATGTCCCAGAAAAATGCCAAAACTGTGTAAAAAATGTTGGGTTTCTGACAGAAGTCTGGTATCCCCGAAAAGCTGGGAAAATGGTGATTTCAACCCCACAAACCCTTTTTTGATAACATTTGCAGGGAAAAACCAAGATGCTTTCATTTGCAGCCCGTTTTTCCAATTTTTCCGAAAAAAAACAACATTTTGCTGTATTTTGGCTCATTTCTGTGACCCCTCTAGGAGAATCCACAAACCCTGAGTATCTTTAGAATCCCCATGATGTTGGAAGAAAAGGACGCAAATTTGGCGTGGATACCTTATGTGGTCAAAAAGTTACAGGGGCCTCAGCGCGCACTACCCCAAATAGCCAAAAAAGGGCGTGGCACATGAGGGGAAAAGGCCTGGCAGCGAAGGGGTTAAACCCTCACTAATTCCCTTATGTGCTTGTGATATCTAGCATATAGCAACATTCAAAGCGTTCATATTCACCCATTGATGTCATCTGGTGCAACATTACGGAAACATCACGAAAGCAACATATACCAAGCAGTATCTATTTTTAGTATGCGTACATGGGTTAATAAATAAAATTATTCAGCCATGCAACTGCTAATCCCACGTATATTCTGATTATTAGTAATGTCGATTAGTCTTCATGCAAACACATTAATATTATAATTAATAGATTGTTCTAATTAGTATAGGCATGCAAATTAAGAGGGGGGTATACAAAAGTTTGTACTACCCGCTCCATCAATCCCCCCTTTGGTGATGTTATCACCACACCATAAATTTTTTTTATACTTTTTCATAGAATCAAAGTGAATTCTTGCTTCCATTATTACATCTCAGTCTCCCCAATTTCTTCAATTTTGGCTATCTTATACATATCTTCTTTTATCTCTTCTATCTCTTTTAATTCTATTTCTTCAAATTCCCTCTTCTGTCTCTTATTCTGTCTCCTTAAAATTTCTCTTTTTAACCTTTTCTGAATTTTCTTCCTTTATAATAAAGACTTCCTAATCTTAATATTAATACTAAGAAAATCACACATGTTAATGGAAATACGATTTTGCCTATCAAGGTACTACCTAAATTTACTAAGAAATCTTTAATAGAAGATATTTTCTTAACAATCTTTTCCCAAACACCTTCAACCTCCTGTGGTGCAATTTCGTCATGCAAATCAGTTATATTTTCAATACAAATTTTCAAATCTTTACTTTCGTCTGGTATGTAAGTACAACAATGTTGGACTTTCAATATTCCACAGACTCCACCCTCTTTTGCCAATAATATATCAAGGGCAAGTCGATTTTGCATTACCATGGCACGCATGGCAACCATTTCAGTATTTACCAATAAAAATCCTCCAGCGGTGCTTGTTGACAAGCGATCCACTACTGTTGACAGTTTTCTAATTTTATTTGCATTCAGAGATATTCCCACTGCTGGTATTAATGCTCCAAAGATGTCACCTACAATTTCTGACCAAGATTCTCTCTTTCTACGTGCTAAATAACTACCTAAATTATGTACACCATCTTCTCCTCTTTCCATATGAAAGATCTTTGAGAAAACCAGGCCTACATAACATGTGCCATACCAATGGTCTGGCAAACGATAATACGCCCTGTTCCCACAGATAAAATATACTCCTGGAAAAACTGGATCATTTCCTCCTTTAGGTCCCCATCCATCCATGATTCGGTATGTATCATGGCACTCACTGTTACCTACAAAGTAATTATCATATGCAGTCTTATTCCTTCTAATACACAAATTTCCTTTCTGAGGCCAATCTAAAGCCATAGTGGTACCAGCCTCTCCCTTGAAGTGTTTTTCCATATCTTCATCCCAAACTGTCTTTTCTACCTTTCCTTCAGAGGCCTTCCTTTGCATTTTCAGTCTCCTTTCTTCAACCATATATAAAAAAGTATTTTCTTCTTTCTTTAAACTGCAAGTCAAATTATTTCTATATATATATTCTAATGTTAATTCTTTAGTCTCTAAGAAAATTCACATTCATACTTTTGCAGGCTTTACCTTATTTAGTTTGTTAATTGACGGAACTTGTGAAAATATGTTATCTACATCTGAAAAATAATACTCTAGCTTTCCTGTTTGATAAAATAAAGTAACTATTACACTACATGTTATTCCATAAGTTACAGAAAGGTGGTGATAAGCCACTCCCACCGAAACAGATGCAGGTAACTGCATACAAATGTAGCAGTCCCTCACGTCCATTGTCTTTACATATTCATACAGTAATTTTGAAAATACATTGTTAGAATAATCAGTTATAGACCTGTCTTTATGCAAATAATATTTATCTATTCTAGTCGGATCTACCCTTTGAATCTGCTCTATATTAGTCTTATTTTCACTATGTCCTTTTATTGTGTCTAAGTTAACCTTAAATGTAATCAAGGCTAGTATACTCCATAGAAACATTAGTAATCCTGTACAACAACAACACATTTTACACCATCGCTTCAAAAATATACATCTACCTTTTCTACCATCTGTGTTTGCCATTTCGTGAAATGAACAGTGACTTTTGACTTAGCCTCTTCTACTTCACAACTAGTTTATCTAACCCAAGTCTCTAAGCACCTGCTTGGTTCTACCAGTTTTTATTTTTTTCCTTATTTATTGTCTTTCCATCAGCAGCATTCTTGTCTTATTCAGTTTGGCATCTCATCATTCTTCACCTTTCCTTCATTTTCTAGATATAGAATTTCCTGAACATCTGTCTCTTCTCCAATATCGGATAAGATAACTCTCAGGATTTCCGATTCTTCATCTTCCTCAACCACTTCTGGTATAGTCACCTCTGGATTTTCTTGGCTATCTGCCTCTTCTTTAATTTCAGGCAGGGCTACATATGGTCATTCCGGCGACTTATACTTCTGGTTAGGCTTCCTCATTCTTTTGCTTTCCTCAATTACAACTGTTTCTTCGTCTTTTGATTTTTCTTGACTCGTTATTTCATTCACCTGTTCAGCTCTTGGTGATTTTACTCGTGCCAGTCGGTATCTCAACTTCTTTATTTTATTCGGCCAAACTTCATCCTTTGCTGATCTTTTCAGTTTATTTCCTTTATCATTCCTTTCAGTCCTCCAAGCTCTCTTTCTTAAGACTCTACCTTCTGGTACTTCATCTTCACTTTCTTCCGACTCTGTTTCAACTTGCTTTTTCCTTCCAACCTCTTTTCTTTCTTTTGCTTCTTTCATTTTCCCTACTTCTGTCCCTCCTCTGGTTTCTTGCGCACAATCTTCCTGCTGGCTACTTGTCCCTTTCTCTAACTGGATGTTGGAATTCCCTACACCTCCTCGGGGGTCTTCCGCAAGAATATTTCCCTCTCTCTCTGTATCTGGCACCTGTCCATCTAATTTTGTTACTTCAGGTGGAATTTCTCTCAATTTTTTATCTGGAATTTCTTTATCAACAATTTCTTTAATTGTCTTTTCGCTATCTTTTTCTTTTCTTGAATGTAAAGTTGCTTGTTCAGTCTCTGAGTCTGAGCTGGTATCAGAAATTTGTAATTTTCTTTTCAATGAAATACTTTTTGGGACGACTGTTTGATTTGTCTCCAATTACCCCCTTTCAGGGTTTTCTTTTGTTCTTGTCTCTTCCTCGTCTGATTCAGTACTTGATTCTGTCTCATAAAAATATTAGTTTTCTGTGCTATCCACTGGATTTGGGATTCTCAACGTGTGACTTGCATGAATCCAGTTTTTGATTTCAGCACACTTTACAGCTGTTGTTGTAGTCAAAATCACTTGTCGTGGTTTTCCCCACCTTGGAACCAAACAGTTTCTTCTTCTGTGTACTTTGATTCTTACCCAGTCCCCTGGGCTCAGGTCCTGAGCTTTCTTCTTTTCAAGGATGGTGGCATCCGCTCCAACCTGATGAAACACAGAATTAACTGCGTCAGCCAGGCTTTTACAGTAATCCAACACCATGTCATCAGTTATAGGCAACAGCTTGTTGACTGGTATGAACACATGGCGCATTGCTCTTCCCATGATAATTTCATGGGGGCTCAGCCCTGTGGTTCTGTCTGGAATTGATCTAATTGTCATAAGTACTAGACGCAAGACATCAGGCCATTTCATACCCGTGGCTAAACACATTTTCCCTATCCTGTTTTTGATAGTACCATTCATTTGTTCCACCACACCAGAAGCCTCTGGGCGATAGGCACAATGTAGTTTTTGCTGTACATTTAATGCTTCCAAATCAGTTTTATGATCTCATTCTGGAAATGTCTTCCTCAATCTGATTCAATTGTTACTGCGAACCCGAATCTGGGAATAAATTCCCTCAAAAGCAATTTTGCCACTGTGATTCCATCATTCCTTCTCATTGGGTAAGCTTCTACCCATCTCAAAAACAAACCGTCCATAACTAGAACATACCTCAACCTGTTACAAGGAGACATTTCAATGAAGTCTACTTGCATTCTGGTAAAAGGTCCTCCTTCTCGACCTATTGTTCCTAGACTCACTACTGTCTTTCTTCCTGGGTTGTATTGCTGACATATAAGACATCTCTGACAAACACTTTCTGCTACAAGTCTAAATTTTGCATCTTACTAGGTCTGTTTAAATGACCTTATCATGGCATCTCTCCCTATGTGTCCCTGTCCATGATACATCCGTGCCATGGCAGACATCATGCGATCAGGCAGAACTGGTCTTCCATCCCGATAGACCCATACATGATCCTTCTCTCTTGGTGCACATCCAGCTTTTACCCACTGCTTCATTTCCTCATCTCCTGCTTCTTCCTGCACTTGTCTCACTTCCTCCCAGGTACCCACAAGGTGAGTAAACACACTACAGTAAGGTGCAAGAAGTCACTTCTTTCTCCTTTCCCCTATTGATTGAATTCTGATTTTGTGCACAGTATTAAGCTATATCATTGGCATATGTGTTGCCTATGGCGATGTAATCGCCAGACTGATTATGTGCAGCACACTTCACAACAGCCAATTGCTTAGGAAGCTGTATCGCCTCAAGCAATTTTCCAACCACTTCAGCATTCTTAATGGGCGTTCCACTTGATGTCAGAAATCCTCTCTGTAGCCATATTTGGCCAAAGTCATGCACCACACCAAAACCATAGTGGCTGTCAGTGATCACAGTCACTCTCACACCTTTCCTTCCCAATCTTACATGCTCTAGTCAAAGCAACAAGTTCAGCAACTTGGGTTGATTTCACTCCTTTCAGATAGGATGCTTCCATTACTGCTGCAACCGTGCATACTGCATATGCTGCACTCAACATTCCATCATCTGTTCTCAAGCAAGAACCATCTACAAACATCACAAAATCACTTTCTGTCAATGGTACATCTTTTATATCTGGACGTGGCTTGGTACAGAAATCGAGTACATCCAGACAATCATGATCTGCTTCATCTCTGACTTCCACTTTCTCAGCATCAGGCAATAATGTTGAAGGATTCACATTCAAACACCTCTCAAGGCTCACATTTGTTGCACCTACTATGACTTTCTCATATTTAGTCAGCCGACTATGTGTCATGTATTGAGTGCGACTCCTTGTTAAAAGGATTGCCACATCATGAGGTACAGACACTTTCACAGGATATCCCATCACAATTCCTTCACTTTGTTCCAGGCTTCGACATGTAGCAGCCACTGCTTTCAAGCACCCAGGTAAAGCTACAGCTACTGGGTCTAGCATTGATGAAAAATATGCAATTGGTCTTCTCAGTTTTCCATGTTTCTGAATTAATACAGAAAGTGCACATCCATTCCTCTCACTGCAATACAACTCGAACTCTTTCTCATAGTCCAGCATTCCCAACGCTGGCGCTTCACACAAACCATCTCTCAATTGTTTAAAAGTTGCCAATTCTTCTTTGTTCAAATCAATGGGATTTCTCACATCACTTTTTGTCAAGCGTACCAATGGCTTTGCGATCAGGGAGAAATTGCGTATCCATTGACGACAATATCCAACCATTCCAAGAAACATCCTTACCTCTCTTTTTGTCATAGGGGCTCTCATTCCTTTTATGATCCTGATTCTGTCTATTGTTATTTTCCTCAGACCCTTTTCGGGTTTATGGCCTAAGTAATGTACTTCTTTCTTACAAAATTGCAATTTGTGATGGTGACACCTTAAGTCCTTCATCAGCCAGATGATTCAACAATGTTATAGTGTCCGTTACACAGGCCTCACGAGTCTTTGACGCCACAAGTAGATCGTAGATATATTGTACTAATTCTCGGGCATTTCTAAACTTTCTAAAGATTTCTTCAATATCTGATTAAAGATTGAGGGGCTTTCTGTATACCCCTGTGGAATTCGGCACCATGCCAAAATACGCTCGCCAAACCGAAACGCAAAAATCTGCTGGCTGTCACGGTGCAATGGGATGGGAAAGAAAGCATGGCATAAATCAATTACAGTATACCATTCTGCTTCATGGGGAATCAGATACAGAATCACAGATGGATTTGGTACACTAGGACAACATGGCACAACAATTTTGTTTATCTTTCTCAAATCTTGTACTATCCTGAACTTTCCATTAGGTTGTTTCAGGCCCATAATTGGAGAATTACATGGACTACTCATTATTTCCCGAAAAATGCCTTGTTTTATCATTTTTTCAATTATAGGGGTAACTCCTTCAACTATCTCAGGTTTCAATTTATATTGCGGGATATTTGGATAACTTATTGCTTCTTTCACTTATTTTTACTGGGTCTACATTTCTCATTAGTCCCACATCTTCTCCCGTGAAATCCCAAACTTCTGCCTTTACAGTTCGTTTCAATTCTTTGGGTAATTCATCTGGGTTAAATACAGCATAGACTTCAGTAGCCTCAGTTTGTCTGTTTGCCATAGTCATCTTATACAACACATCTTCATCAGGGGTCTCAAATGCTATACCTTCAGGGGTACAGAAAATAGTGCAATTCATTTTGCACAACAAATCCCTTCCTAACAAATTCACAGGACTTGTATCGCACACAACAAAGCAGTGCATTTCAGAAAATTTCCCTATGCTAACTGTTACAGGTTCTGTCAGATAAGTTTCAATCTTTCTGTTGGATACACCAACTACTTGGATCGTTTCATCCGAGAGAGGAAGATTTTTAACATCAGCTCATCTAACAGTTGATCGAGTAGCACCAGTATCTACTAGGAAAGTAACATTTTCATTATTTATCTTTCCATCCACAGATGGGCCTGTCTGGTACGCACTCTTTTCCCTCCCTTCGGCACCGTCAATAACCTTCTTCCGAATCGCTTGCATCACGTTGTAGCCAATACTGCGAAACAGCACTAGCGCGCGGCAGCTTAGTTACCTGTTCTTCGTTGTAGAATCCTGTCTCATTACTGTATTTCTGTGAATTTTTGCTTTGTAGAAAAGGCGGTTTTGGCACCTGATTCTGTTGGGTTACAACCTGCTGCTATCGCTGCGGTTGACCACTCACCTCATTCTGCACCTGTGGATTTAATGATGCATTTTCATTATTAGTACTTGGGGGAAATTTACACTCAGATTTCCAATGCCCTATTCTACCGCAATTATGACATGGGAATTTCTTTTTGGCTTCTTCTATGTTAAAATTTCCCTTACCTTTCCCAGGAGTGAACTTTTTGGGGCCTATATTATTCGCTTGTTCCACTAACTGGGCTTCCTGTCTCTCTGCCACCTTTACTTGTGCTCACATAGCCTTTTCTTTCAATTTACTTTGTTTGGCCTCAATTTCATCACTGAAATATTTTGCGTGGCTCAATACTTCATATAGTTTCTTGTTTTGCCAATCTATGGTATGTTGCTTGATCATTTCACTAATTTCTTGATGTAGGCCATACACAAATCTGTATACAAAATGACTCAAGTCCCTTTCGCTCAAATTTTCATCACCACTAAATTGTTTAAAAGCCAAAATCAACCTCTCATAGTAGGCATGTCATGTACCGACTCCTTACTTTCCTGATGTGTTCTGTCAATTTTCACCCAATCGGTTGCTTTAGGGGTACTTTATTTTTCAAAAAGACAATGACCTGTTCATATTTTTTCATTACCTCCGGGTCAGGGGCTCCTGTGTTTGGATCCCTATGGTATTCTTGTGTGGGCCAATTTATCATAAGTTTGCACTCTGTCCATAAATCTGCTGGTACTATTATGTCAACCAGGCTGTTTAGATCAATCCATAATACTTTAGACAATTTTACAAATCTGTCCACCTGCCTATACCACTCGACAGGCTTTTCGCGTAGTCGAGGGAAATCATTTGTGAATGACAAAATATCTTGTCTAGTCCATGGGACATGTACATATCCTCCTCCTGGTATTTCTCTCATAGGGCATTCTGTTACTACCTTCTCCTTTTCTCTAACAGGTAAAGCTGCAAAAGTTTTATCTGAGGCATCATCTCGTTTTCGATACCATCTGCATCGCCATTTGTCTACATCTCCCCATTTTCTCAGCAGGATAATTATTTCCTTAATCTGACTCATTCATCCTGCGGTATTCAAATTTTCAATGTCCTTTTCAGTGAAATCTATTTGATATGGTTTCTGCAGGGCCTTCACCTTTTCAATATCGATATCCGTTTCATTTGCTACTTCTTCTAATCTTTCATGCAGATTTTTTGCTCTCCAAGTTATGCTTTTACACAGAAACAGTAACTCCTCATCCTGGTTAACCCTGGGCGTGACACTACGCTTCGCCCACGTAATGTACGTAGCGCTGTCTGCTTCACAGTTTTTGAAGTAGGCGAAGCAGGCAGCGCTACGCACACGCCAAGGCGAAGCGTAGCTGCCTGCCACCCACCACCCACCTCCCGCCCGCCCTCCTTTTAAAACATACCCTAATTGTAAATTAAATAAAAGCAAAGACACTTACCTGAAGCGCGGCGTCTCTGGGGCTCCCTCTTCCTGGTTTCCAACTTCTTCTGACAAATGCGCATGCGCGGACGCCCGCACATGCGCATTTCTCGCAAGAAATGCGCATGCGCGGGCGTCCGCGCATGTGCATTTCTCGCAAGAAGTTGGAAACCAGGAAGAGGGAGCCCCGGAGACGCTGCACTTCAGGTAAATGTCTTTACTTTTATTTAGTATAAATTCAGGGTATGTTTTAAAAGGAGGGCGGGCGGGAGGCTGGTGGCGCGTAGTGGGGCTACGCGGAGCACGTAGTGTGCATAGATTTGGGCACATTACGCGCTGCTTCACGTAGCCCCACTATGCCCACTACGCCCACCCTTAATCCTGGTAGGTTTTTAACTTCTCTGTGGGGATAGTTCCTACTATTAATCTTCCAGTACCATTCGTAGTTTGGCTACATCTATTGATTGAGATTCTTTGTCTTTTCTCTGCAGACTTCTCAACCATTCGCTCAGTTCCTCTGAAGATGGGCCTACTGGTTTTTCTACATTAGTTTGTTCTAAGTCCCTTTGGGTTTCAAATACTGATTCCATCTTCACAGTAGGGTTTTCTGCTACATTTGGGCCTAGAAATGGGTTATTCGAGGCATTTGACTCGATCGTACCCATTGTCTGTCTCCATTGATTCTCATTTAAGCTCTGCTTTGGCTTTTCAATCTGTTTATTACTGTTATGACGAACCATTAAACAATGTTCACTATCCTTCTGTTTGTCAAAAATAGGCATCACAGGGCCTATAGTCACCGGGACAGTTACAGCTTCTACATTTTTGGTCAATTCTCTTATCTTTTCAGTTAATTCTAAGGTTGTTTTTGCTAACTCTGTTGAATTTTCACTATTTTTTTATCTGATTTTCTCTCTATTTCTCCCATTGTTTTAATTTCCCCTAATTTTTGAGGTACGGGTTCTGTCTTAATGATTCGCAAAGTTTCTCTCATTGGGGCACTTGGTGTAAACATTTCAGATTCTGGTTGATACGGAGGTGGATTTTTATAAAACATGTCATCAAGAACATCATCCTCTAATTCGTTCACTTCATACCCCTTTGGATCTAAATTATGTCTCTTTTCCGTACATTTTTTACCTCCAACTCCTTCAACCATTCTTACAGGAAACAGACCTTCGGTCATACTCACATTCCACCACCTTCTCATTCTCTCATCATGAGTATCATGCCCGTATCTTCCAAACATGTATTTATACCTTCCGCCACTTCTCTGTCTTTCTCTGTCATGCATCTCATCTTCCCATTCTGTTAGTGCTTCAAATTGTGTTGGTCTAGGTCTCGGTTCTAGATTCATCATTCTTTCTCTCAAATATCTCAAAACCGCTAAATTAAATGAGCCATGCTTTGGAAATGCTAAAACTCCGTCATTCTTGGTATATTTCACCCAATTATCTAATCAAATACAAGTGTGATATCCGTGTTTCGCAACCATAAAGGATGCGGGGGGTTTCGGTGGGGAAGCAACTGTCCTTCCCTAGTCACAATCGGTTTGTCCTTTTTAAACCACTTCTTGATTTTTCCAAACCAGGACTTTTTCTCCTTTTCAGGTGGATCTTAATACATCATTTTGTCTTTTCGTGTATCGCTAGACTCTCCTCCTATTCTGTTATTTTAGCCAATCGTAGCGCGACTCACACTAACACACCAATCCGGAGCGTCTACGTCATCTTGTAATCCTCCACTCCTAGCGCGGTGTACACTAACGCACCAATCAGGAGCGTCTACGTCTCTAGCTGACTGGCTAATCCCAGCGCGGTCTTTCTGACGTCAGCAGCCGCTGCTCTTACTCCAGCTTCTACTGACCCCTCCTTTACAAATTTTCCCGGTAAGCTCTTTTCCCTTTTTCTGACTTACAAATCTGTTAGTAACAACATAAAAAACGTCACCATTATCTGTTTCGCTAACCAAAGTATAGTTAATGACCTTTTTCACAAGAATTCCGTCTTTCCGGAGAACAGCGCTTACCTCTGCCCTACTACGGAATCGTTACATCCGTTGATAAAGTAGCACATCCCTCTACCTTACCCTTCTAACAAGCATTAGCTAACCGTTTCTCCAGAATTAAAACACCTAGTTGGAGACCCAATGCTCCTGAGAAATAAAACCTGAGTTTCACAATTAACCCAAATGCTATTTCATTCACGCACTTTCATACGGAAAATGTAGTTCATTCACACAGAATTCTGTCTTTCCCGAGAACAGCGAACAGTCTGTCCTACTACAGAATTATGACAAATGTTAATAAAGTAGCACTTTATCCTATCAAGCTTAGGGAGCACCTATTACCTTTCTAGTGATAAGCGTTATCGGAGTGCCTTCTGGACCCCTGGCACCTAAGACCAAAATTTCACAGGTGATCTTCGCTACCAAACACTTCTTTCATACAGGAGATATTTTCTAATGGCAACACACGACAATGTCACTGAATCAAACCCAGACAATGCGTTGTGCAACTTCACTTGTTACACGTTTCCCCTGCGTACCTACAGGGCAACAACAATTCTGTCTTTCCCGAGAGCAGCGCTTACCTCTGCTCTACTACGGAACCGTTACAAACTTCCGGCTTCCTACTACTCAGAAGCCGTGCGAACAACATAGAACTCAACGCGACTGAACATAGAGTGTTAATACATAAACCGATACTTATCCACAATCAATAATCAATAAGCTATTTACAAGCAATAATCACCAAATCAAAACAATAAAAACCATCATCCTGCTACCAGAAAAAAAACTGTTGCAGCGCGGAAACCTGGGTATTGGGAATCAAGATGAAACCCCTTTACCTAATATCCTCCTTCTGTCACAGACCAAATATTACATTAACACATTCACTCCTACAATCATTGGTGGGGCCCATGACACCTACATTCACACTTCACTTCTCGTTGGTCTGCACTTATAGGAGAGATGAATGTTCCAAGCGCTGACATGAAAGGAATACCTTATAATCCTAGAGGAAGAAAATTATTTACACATCTGTACTTTAAACCTTATCTCTACCCATCATAAACTTAAACATTAAGATACTCCTCCCACGTGATCAATGGGTCATTAAGTTGAGTTGGTATGGTGATTTAGTCCATCTAAATACACTCAAGATCCTGATTTATCCTTTCTTAGTAAACGACCAAACACATTTGCTTATTAATCAATATTTTGTTTATCTAATTATTGCAAGAATTTAGTTTTATCTAGTGAATTTATTAATCGTTACGCAAATCACAGAACACCATATTTACCTATTCTGGCTATTGTTTGTCCTCTAAGTCATCAAATTTGGTCATCAATCAGTCAGAATTCGAAAGTCCTTCATGCAACACGCTACAGTCCCATGAATGATCAAGGACCAGAGCCATGCAAGCATCTGTCAGTGCCCATAGATTTAGGAAGTCCTCAGTTCATCAAAGAAATGGGCAGTAATTCAGTCAGCGTCACCGTCATCTCCGTCAGCAAAGAAATTATAAGGAAAAAGGAAGAGCGACCCTCTCTATTCTATTGTCATTTTATAATGAAAGTCAAGTCGGTAAGATACATTTTACAAAATTTGGGCTTCATCCATTGGTTAGTTATGATCGTTCGATGCTGAAGTTAGCAAATTTGGTATAATTCAAGTGGTGATGTCATGGGTTCTTCTAAAGTCAGTCCATACTGGTTTGCTTGTGGAAGTCCATTGTTTTTCGTCTTGGCCGTCATCCCACAGCGACCTTGTTCGGGTACACCACGTTTAGAGTTCATGTTGAGGTCTAGAAGCCTTTGTCGCATCGGCGCACTTCGCTCCATGCCTCGTGGGACAGTGGCCACTTCGTCGTGTCGGAGGCCATCTTTGTTTTTAGGCCCAAACGATTACTTAAGCGAAACAAACACAAAAGAATAATTAATACATAGAAATAATGAATAAAGTGTTAAACCCTCACTAATTCCCTTATGTGCTTGTGATTATCTAGCGTATAGCAACATTCAAAGCGTTCATATTCACCCATTTATGTCATCTGGTATAACATTACGGAAACATCACGAAAGCAACATATACCATGCAGTATCCTATTTTCTATGGTTAGTATGCGTACATGGGTTAATAAATAAAATTATTCAGCCATGCAAATGCTAATCCCACGTGTATTTTGATTATTAGTAATGTCGATTAGTCTTCATGCAAACACATTAATATTATAACTAATAGATTATTCTAATTAGTATAGACATGCAAATTAAGAGGGGGGTATACAAAATGTTGTACTACCCGCTCCATCAATTGGATGACTTCTCTCCTTTCACCGCAAACATGCAGTGAACTCATTTTTTCAATTCTGTTCCATACTCTATGGGGGTGCATGTGTTTTCTTGCTCTCCTCTCCGTGTGATTGAAAATATTGAATTCAATGAACAATTTCAAAATACTTTATTGTGTTCTTTTTTCTTCCAATATTTTCTGGAACAGGGAATTACAAATAAGCAATGGCAGAGCCAATAGCTTGGCACTAGCATAATAAAGGCAAGGCCTAATAGTTTTGCCTTTGCTTCTTTAACAGTCTCACTATTTTACATTAACCTAGTACAGTGCATTTCAATAGGACAATGAATTGGATCACAATTTCTGTATTAGTAGAATCTGATTGTCACAACGTTGAGAGGGCTAATACACCCTACTATCCTGCCCCTGGGTGTCTAAGGATCCAAACTATGACATTACTAGTGCAACACTAAAACATTTCCACTACACCAGTGCCAAAGGAGTTTGATCTGTCACTGCTTGTTCTGGATCAATAAAGCTTTCAGCAGGCTTTGCAGATTTTATAAAGTGGGGGTCTCTCAACGCCTTCTTTGTATGGTACTGCGTAACTCATGTTTTTTGAAAGCCCAATCTCCATGGAGCTGATAAATCTTGCCCCTCTTCTTTGCATGTCCAATTCCAGCTTCTGTTGCTGGCAGCAAGCGTGTTATGGCGTTCCCATTGATGAACACACTCTTGCAGAGTTCAGGTACTGATGCAAGACTTCCCCTTGCTTTCACAGCCCCTGGCTCCAATCCTCCAGATATCGAACCAGCCCGCTTCTCAATCAGACCCAGTTGAGATTGTCTTTCCATTTCACTGGATGCCAACGATGAAGCTCCATTCGCAGCCCTTGTAATTGGCACATTGTTTTCATGGCAGCTTCAGAGTGAGAATAATTGGCATGGCCTTTTCACATTTTATTTTGTATAAACAAAGCTCACAGGAACTGACCTTCATACAACCAGTCACACGGGCTTACAAACAATCCTATATTTCTGGAAAACCTAAATATCAAAAATGCTTAAGAAGTTCTGAGATGTCTAATTATGTCACATATCAGACCTGCTAACAACCAACACATCCAGACATTTCGTAAAAGTTAAGTGGTCTATGTGGACCCCTTGCTTGCTTTATTCTGGGATGTCAATTTGTGTTTTTTTTCTCAATGGTATCATAGCTTCTCTAGATATATTGAAGGGAGCGATTTTGTTCCAAAGATTCACCGTGCTGTGATTGCCTACTTCCACTTTACAAATAACAGAGTTGAAAGAAAATATCTTAGAACCCTGCATTACTGACTTTTTGAGTGGTGTCACTTCTATTTTTTACAGTTTCTTCCTATTTGCAATTTTCAACTGTGGAAGCAAATGTTCTTTCCGACTTCAGCAAGGGACCAGTGACTTGGATGGCTCAATGTTTTCCCCAAAAAATGAAGAAATTGTGAATGTCAAAGGAAAAAGAGAAATGTGTGACAAGGTTTTGTCTTACGTTTTTTTCACACAATAAAAATCTACAAAGGTGCTGCAGTGTTTTAGCTGCCATACTCTTCCAGTCGGGTAGATATATATTGTTTGTAATTTAACCATAAACATAATACCAAAAGAGAAAAAACGCGCAGTGGCTTACAATAGTTTTTGAACCAACCATGCATCTATTGATAAAACATGTTGAATATTTGAAATATACAGAAGAGTCAAAGTATAGAGGTAAGGGTAAGGGTCATTTGTACTACTCCAAATTTTGGATCACCGGTAATGTCAGGTAATTCTGACGGTGATGTGGCGGAGTGGCTCAGCTGTCACCTTGGAATACGGGGACCTGTGTTTTAATCCTGTTTTTAATTTCAAGTCATATGGTTCTGGGCAAATTACTCATTTGAGGTTTTGCGGAGCCGGTAGAATGACATACACCAACTGTCCTCATACCATCTACAAACCCAGCGAGACAAGACTGAGCCAGTAAGCCTGGCTCCCTTCTATGTTTTTATTTTGAGACTCGAAAAAAAAAGAATCCTTATGCCCTAAGGCAATTTAGAATACTACCACCCCTGATTCTGCCCAAAGGCCAGTGGGAGGCACACCTTGTGCTAGGATGACTTGTCCCTACACTATTTCCATTTTACGCTTAACATGACATAAAACCTGGTGCCCCTGGTACATTTCAGGTCCCTGAGAAGGTCAGCTTACCACCCCATCTGCTGCTCACTGGAAATTCAAATGAAGGTGGTGGGTAGATGCCAGAGAGAGGAACTCCTCAAGCCAAGAAGCCCAGATTCACACTCCATTTTTAGTTTTAACTTCACAAAAAAAGAGTTCCTGGTGCTAGAAGATATTATGCCAGCTTTGGGCCGGATTGAAGGTCTTTTTTTAACAAGGGAGGGTATCACCTAATGCAGGACAGACCACCTCCTCAATCCACGTATCTTCCATTCTTGACCCTGATATCATGTGGTAGGTGAACATTGAGGGTTGAAAGTGTAGTATTTGCCCTGGGGGCTTAGGGGTCAAAGGCCCAGTGGTCTATTGTATAGATTGCTGCTGGTATTTCATAGATCACCTCCCTGGAGCGATACCTTAGCAGTAATCCAATCTGTACAGGCACCTCTAGGAGAGGGTCCGCCATTTTGAATAGTACATCTCAAATTGGAATCAGTGCTCAGGGGCTGAGCTATGACCTGAATATCAACTGACCGGTCCGCTACTGAAGCAGAATAGCTCCTGTGGTTTCCGGGATTCTAAAGTATGACGTCAGTGAGCTAGTCATACTTTGTCTTTCAATAATCGATCAATCAGTGGAGACGTTGTGAGTATGACATCAGCCAAGGCGTTTGTTGCTTGCAATGAGGATTCTCCACACACAGGGTGCACGGACTTGGCATCCTTATCTGCAGAACTCAACATATAGGGCAATGGATGTGGAGGTCATGTCCACAGCACCCAACGAATTAGAACTAATCACATGTCTCCTTGTCAATACATAATGCAATTTAGAGATGTGTAAATGTAAACACACAAAGGCCGTTCTTATTGAAGTGCTCTGTGAGCACAGTTCGCATTTGGATCTACATTTCATGATTCAGTGTCACAGAAGACCTGCAGTTGCTGTGGGCCAATTCTGTAATGTTCATTACACAGAAACACATTTTGCACCAGCACATTATTATGTGGGATTTTGGTGGCTCAGCCACTTCCAAATGCCTGTGTTTGCACCATATTACAAATGCAACTATGCCAAGAAACCCTCGAGGGACACCCTAGTTGTGCTACCTGTGTGTTCCCCAGAGGGCGATGCTTAGTGAGTATGCCTCAGAAGGAACCCTTGTGGTGGAAGCATGAAGTGTACCTAGAACTCTCTATGTACCCCTCACAGGGCCCGATTCACATAGGTAAACTTAAACTTTTGTGTAAGTTTACTACTTTTCGGTATTCACAAAGGTACGTTACGACTAGTAAAGTTAGACTTTTGGTCTAAGTTTACCTTTGTGAATACCGAAATGTAGTAAAGTTAGGCTTTTGGTCTAAGTTGACCTTTGGGAATACTGAAAAGTAGTAATGTGAGACTCTTGGTTTACCTTTGCAAACAACAAAAAGTAGTAAACTTACACAAAAGTGTAAGTTTACCCTTGTGAATCATGCCCACAGTGCCCCTCTGTATGTGCTTTCTACAACACAGAATGTGATACTGGGCCTGAAGGTCCCCATGAGGGAAGATTCATTTTAAGGGTGCTACAATCTGCCTCCATCCCCCAGGGGACCTTCAGGGCCCTCATAAAGCCTAGACTTGGTCTACTGTTCTGACAGGGCATTTGTTTGATGCTCAGGCACGTGGCCATGATCTGCTCTGGTTTTGCCTATGAGGATGAGCAATGGCTCAATGCTTGATCCACAGTCCGGTCCAGGTGCTGCCTTTTCTGGTTTATTGTAAAGATGATTCCTTTGTGCACGTGTGGCATACGCAAACACGTTTCACTTGCAAAAAGGAGTTTTGGCTATTTTTAACTATGCTAGTCAGTGCCCTTCACATCTATGCTAATAATCAACATTGTACTAAAGCACCAACTTTTCCTTTCTTGACATTTGCTGAAATTTCAAAAAATTCACTTCGTGCCCCTACCTTGCACTCAAAAGTCATGCGATATGCTGGAAAGGGAACTGCCAAGGAGACTGGTTTGAGGTGAAAGACATGTTATGCTGGAAACCAGTCTACCAAGGAAAATACATTGTAAGTATTTTTGCAACTTCGAGATTCAGCTGAGCTCACAAGTTTCATGTAATGTGAAATTCTCAAATTTCATGAATTTTTCAAGTATTAAGTTCAAAGGTGAACCCAGGCCCTCACTTTGTGTATTTTCTAGATACCCATATGCACATGTTGTCCATCATCATGCAATGCAGTCGAGAGTACAGAACAAAAGGCCATGTTTTTCAAGCAATGACTTGCTTGTAATTCTTTTTTTTACTCAGCCACAGAAATCCATTTACTGCTGGCATGCAAAATAACACTGTAAAGGTCTAGTTAGGAAATAGCCATGTTTCAGGGCCAAGACAGAATCGCAGTTATGGCCTTTCAGATGGGAATGCCGGGGATAGCTGTTTCTGTATTCTTTAAGACATAAATATTTAATGGCGGTGAGCATTAAAGCAATATTGATCACTGTAAGAGAGGGGAATGAGAGGGAGCTGTGGGCAGGTGAAGTATTTAATATCTTGCTTGTGGTGCTTGCGATTTATGCCCGTGACACTGAACCAATAAGAAACAGGAAAGGGATGCTTCATCGCAGGCTCGTTGCACTGGGGACACAGGGACATTAAGATGGAGGAGGTCACAGGCAATCTCCCTGCTAATCGCCACTTAAAAAAATCTCAATTTTAGATTTCAGTCTTGTAGTCATCTTGTCAATATTTCATGACGCTCTGTTGCTGGCAATGACTCCTTATCTGGATATTGGAAACCTCAGTAACAGTTAAGAGACCGAGCAACAAAAAAAAACAGTTCACCACAGAATGAATGTCTATCCACAAGAGAGAATCCCACAATTATGCAAATCACCGAGGAAACAGTCTAGAAGAGATGCAAAGTATCAATATTGTGAATAGAAAATGTATCCCTTGGAGAGCATGCAAAAGAACCCAAAAGCAATCACATAAATCAGATTAAAACAGAAGACATAGAAGACAACACAGGGACCGATTACAAGTGGCAGGGTAATTGTGGAGAGTTACCTCTCCTCGCGGAATTCCAGGTAACATGCAGTATCTCGCCCCCATTGCAACATCATTACAGAATAATGGGGAATAACATGCTAGCACGAGTTTCATGCACCTGTTGATGCATCTCTTTGCCCATTGCCAGGCCATTTTCCAGCTGTTAATTTGACCTGCATTTGTCAACTTGAACTGCGAGCCACTTTTATTGCGCATTGTATATTTTTAGGTGCAATACAACCAAGGGATTCAGAATCTGGTGGCATGGTATCTCCTGAGGAGATACCACTTCGTCCGACTCCTTATCGGACCTATAGATGACCCACTAAAGAACATTCCACAAAAACTCAGGGTCAGATGTTCATCATTTGGCGCAATGCAACACACCATGACGACTTGCTGCACTGCCTCAAATGGAGAGCGCAGGAATGTGCCATCATTTCTAACACATGGTGCTTTCCGACTCTCTATCTGCGCCGGCGCACTTGTGGCTGCCAAGCGGCAATGCAGGTATCCTTGTGTCATGGTGCAAGGGTGCCTGCATTACAATCAGGATTGTGTTTTTTTTTTAAGGACGTGATACCTCCATTTCTCATTGTAGGATCAGTGACTGTCAGGGGATTGATACAGGTAAAGACTGGTCGTAGTAGGCATTAGTTATGTAGCAGGGCTTGAATATCTGGAGGAACTTGGTGTCCCCCGAACAGGTGAATACAGATTAGGCACCGTGTGCAGAATATCTGTAGTTCATAGTCAATATGAACTTACTGACATATTCAGCTAACTATAACTTTACTTTAACCTTTGTTATTTTTCTGTGAATATCTAAGGTTTAAAAAAAAATTAAAATAATCAATCTTTTTATCATACCTAACTGTAAAGTGATAAAAACAGTTTTTTCAGGGAATTTCCTGTTTTTTTTTTAACATAAAGTAATGTTTTATTAACATACGTAAACACAACACCCAATCGCGTACAGCTTGGCTACAGGGTCTTATGTTTTTTAAAGTTAAGGAAGGGCCACGTGGTCCCCCTCCCCAAGTCTCATTAAGCTCATTACATTCTGAGCACCCCAGGTACTTATGTTTTTTAAAGGGGAGGGGGGGGGCAAGTGACCCCCCCACCCCGAGCCTTATTAGGCCCTGGCGGCTCCATTGCCTAGGTCCTTTCTTTCTGAAAGGGGTGGGAGGGTCATGTGACCCCACTCCACATGAATCAATTAGGTCCTGAGGACCCCATCCTCCAGGGTCCAAGTGGGCCGCCTCCTCGAGCCTAATTAGGCCCTAGGGACCACATACTCCAGGGCTGTTCATTTTTAAGTGGAGGAGGGCTGCCTGGCCCCCTCCCTGAGCCTTTAAAAGTCCTTGGGACACCATTCCCCCATTTCCCCAGGCCTCTGTTTTTTTATGGGGAGGGGGTTGCATGGCCCCCTCCTAAAGCCTTATTAGTCCCTGAGGACCCCATCCCCCAGGGTCCTATCTATCATCAAGGGAAGGGGGCCAAGTGGCCCCCTCTCCCTGAGCCTCGGAGAACCCATCTCCCAGGGATTTTTTCTTTTTAAAGGGAATGAGGGCTATGGGTTCCCCTCCACAAGCCATTACAGGCCCCATAGAGTCCACCCCGGGGACAAAACATACAAAAAAGGGGAGGGGAACTGCGGCCCCCTACCTAAGTGGTTTATTTTTTTTTAAAGGGAAGGGGTTCACATGGTACCCTCCCCAAGCCTTCTTACACCCTGAAGACATCATTTCCCAGGGCCACATTTTAAAATAAAGGGCAGGGGGGCATAAGGACCCACTCCTGGGCCTTTATCGTCCGCGGCGACCCCATTCACTGGGGCCCGCATTATTGAAAGGTGGGTGCCCTAGTGATTTCCCAGGGCCCCCACCATACACTCGGAGGGGTAGGGGGCGCACAGGTGTCCCTGGTAGGAAATAGTTCCAATTTACATGTCACGGTTCTTTCCTAAAGTTGCCTTCCCTTTGTCAAATTGACATTTGACACACATTTGCATTTGTGACACTTTGGTTAGTTTCTAAGAAACGCCGACCTTGCTAACGCAAAAGAACTTCGGACATATCAGCAACAACCGGCGATAATTACCGCTAAGTGCACTTAGCGCTAGGATAATTATAACCGGCTGTCGCCGAATTTTATCGCTGAGATAGTTGCTATTAGCAATGCTTATCTCATAAGCGATAAAATTCCAGGAGCAAGCTCCCAATTGTGCTATTATCTCTAGAAATACAGCGATAATCGCACAACGTTTGGCGATAGCTTGCTGATAGGGCAGGGCAGACTCAGCCATGATATCCACCTTCCATTGGATATCATGGCTAAGTCAAACTAAAAGCAGGCGTAAGGAAAGTAGCGATAACCAAGGTTAGCGCTACTTTTCTTATCACTATGCTTGTTAGCGTGCCCATTGATAATTGGAGTACTGTCGGTTAGCAACATTTCTCCAGTTATTTTGAGCTGGAAGGCAAGGCCTTCATTGCATGACACAAATGTGTTTGTTACTATGTCCACATGGTGGCACACTTATCTGTGGAATACAAACAATAGGCAACCTAATCATAATCACGGCCCGAGGCAAGGATGCCCTGTTTTATATATACCCTTTTGTTTCCAAATACAACCAGAGGTGACACTTCTGCAGACTCGAGGGGTCCCTGCATGCTGATGTGCTTGCCTAGCAGCTGACTGCATCTCCAGGAGGGGTGTCCAGTTTGTGACCAAGACGGGGTCCTACATTCCTACCCACCAGGTGAGGGAGTTAGATCATCCAGACAGGGGTTTCTTGGCAGACCATACATTCACACCCTAGACAAGTAGGTTATGGTTTGCATCATAGGAGTAATCTAGATTGTTATATTGCTGTATATGTATGCAGATATAAGCTGTCTCAACAAGATGGTTGAACTCTTCATTTTATCCACTGTTTTGACACTCATTATAACTATTGTCTGCTTCTGTCTATTAATCATTGCAGCACATATTTTCTGTACAAGAATCACTGCAATTCAATAAATATTGAAACATGTCCCTTGGTGTATTCTTTGTATATTTCCCTGAGCGAAAGAGAACACGAGGGACTGAGTGAAATGTTCTGCATATGTCACCAGGTTCCTGATGAAACAGAGTTGTCATGTTCAGTGGTTGCCGGAACTCTTCCCTCCCTGTCTAGGTTTAGAGGGGCTAACAGTGGCACTCTGAGCTAACTGGTCCAAGGGACAACATATCTTGCAGGGGTGCATGAAATCGTCTGGCACCATCCCAAGTTTATGTCATCTGCAAATGCGCAATGCCTGCTGATTTGTGGAAACTGCATGACATTGAGCCACCAACGTTGGTTGGTTTCCTATTTTGTATGGATCAACTGAGTAGTTCAAACGTGCTTCATCATATATGTCTAAACACCTTCTAACCCAGAAACGTCCAAGGTGAAAGGGAATACCCTCCTCAGCTGTTAGTTTGACACACAATTCAGTCTTTGTTTGTGAATATGTATGTGATGTGTAGATGTATTGGCTTCATAATGCAGCTATTATGTGTTCTAATGTTTTTATTCTGTGTTTTTAAGAAAAATATTTGGAATGCTTTGGATTAGTATTCATATATGTCGTTGACATGTTTACAGCCATGAAGAAGACATATGTTGGCGAAACACGGCTGTACATTTCTCTACCCATGTGTGATGTGAAACACAAATAAAAAGGATCCCCCTTTAACAGAGGATCTTTTTGTCTTATTTACACACATATATATTAGATAGATAGATAGATAGATAGATAGATAGATAGATAGATAGATAGATAGATAGATAGATAGATAGATAGATAGATAGATAGATAGATAGATAGATAGATAGATAGATAGATAGATAGATAGATAGATAGATAGATAGATAGATAGATAGATAGATAGATAGATAGATAGATAGATAGATAGATAGATAGATATTCTCCAACACTTCCGGCACAGACAGTCATCAAGCCAGACTCCGACAACACCGTTCCAGGTAAGATTTATTTTGCAAATATCAGGGCTGTTACGCATTTCGGCAGGATCCCCTGCCTTGCTCACACCATATATATATATTGTTGCAGGGATTCTGCTTATACACAGAACTATGCGTAGAACCCCAGGACCTCAGTGAGTTGTGGTGTACCAGAAACTCACCTCAGAACCCAGAACCCAGTATCCGGCTAGCATAAGTGTCCCATTCGTTATCCGAGATTTAGCTCGGAGGTCCCAATGAAAAGACAACCCAGAACACGCGACTCAGTACATACTCAGGAATGGTGGGAATCGGAAATACCTGTTCGTATATTATTCTCACATCAGTCCACAACAAGAATCAACAGAGACACGGTGAAAATAAAAAGAGTTTATTTTTATAGACCACGTGTCCTAATATGCAGTACTTTGGCTAATACAAGCAGACAAATGATTAAAATCAAAACCATCAACATAGTTACAATTCCATAGAGTATAAAAGGGGTGATCATGTTATAATGACAGTGGTTACTACCACCTTCCCTTTACTAAGAAGCTAATATTATTATTAGACTAACAGAAGGTCTCTTAGGCTTGAATAGGGGACCCCATACCTCAAAGATCAGCTTAGTGAAATCACATCACAGGAGCATCAGGAGTCTTCTCGCAGGAAGGCTCGTCTTCGGTCTGAATAATAAACATGATGTCCGTGATATTAAAAGCACCAACTTTCAGGTATGTGCAGCTGCTCGTGTGTTATGACTAAATAGTGGGTCGATCAACCTAGAGTGGAAAACATGCATTGTCTAACAACTCAGACTGTTTGTCACATCGTGTGCAGACCAAGGTCGCTTCGCAGAGCCCGGGATGGTAACAACAGATTGCTCTCGTGTGAGGCAAAACTCGAGTCAGCAGTTCGTTTAAGCAATAACATGTGAACGCAGTGTCGTGTGCAAAAGCAGCAAGATGGCTTTCTAACTTCTGACGTGGTTATGCTAACCTAACAATGTATGTACGTATTAAGGGAGTCCTTACTACATGCCCCCTTGATCGAAGCACTACTTAGTATGCACGAAAAGAGAGAACGCAGAGTTCAAGCGCGACAGAGCAGAACAAGGCGTATCCAATTTAAAAAACACTGGTCAGTTCAGGCAAAGTTCGAATGGGAAAAAACCAAAAGTGGAAAGAAAAAACAAAAAACCTCAAACGTGCCGTGGGGGGTGAAAAAATGAAAAAACGCCTCACCGGGCAGAAGTGCAGACGTACAGGGACAGTTCAAGGCACGTGAGGAAAACACAGTGGACGATAGTTCACTCAATCCATGAAAGTATACGCAGCATATGTGGCCACAGCCTCCAGCAGAAAATCATTGGCACGGCCACTGAAGGTTTCAGCCATCCAGTTAAGTAAAGAAAAGGAACATACGTGTTCTTCTATTAGCGGAGCCTCTAGCACCATCAGAGGGCAACCAGCGTGTACTTCCAAGTAACTCATATTCAAGAAGTCATATGCCGCTCTCACGACGTCCCAATTACCCAGGATACCATGCGCCGCACCGCAGGCCATAATCCGAACACCAGAACAGGCAGACTCGTGAGACACTAAGGGCCTCATCACCAGTCGATCAAAATCCGGGTCCGGAGACACCATGTTGGTTAAGCACAAATCCATAGGCCATTCAAAGGGACAATCTAGGCAGTGGAAGACAGGTTGCACGCAGGTGAAGTAGGAATACCGGAAGGATAATCCATATGCCAGGCTCAAAGTCGCCAACGGCAGGACACCATAGTAATCAAGCATCCTGTCACGAAGAAGCTGCAGACGGGACAGGCTGTCGTGTGGCACAGAAAGAGCAGCCATTCCGCAAGATGAAAAGTAAAAGTAGCACACCTGCCACTAGAGCCAGAATTAACGGGACACCTCCAAAGACGCTGGAGAAAATAGAATGAAAAAATGCCGGAATCAGACCAAAAATAGTTTGGAAAGAGGTCACGAGGCCCGAGCCCACAAGTTTAAAAAAATGAGCCAGGCCAGTCGTGGACGAGGCATTGAAAATTGTTTGGATCAAAGCTCCAAAATGCAGGGGGAGGTCAGTATTCAAAAGCGCCTGTACCTCGGTGCGCGTATTTGCTACGTGAAGGACAAATGTTTCCCGGGAGGAAGTCAATGGCACCTCCTTTTGGGACAATAGCGCTCTTATTCTGCTCATCTTGTTGAACTCTGCTTTCAAGGTTGGAATCGAAGGCCAGATGGAAGCATCCAGCCTCCCATGCGGGGGTGGAAACAGGACGTTATTGCAGCAGACAACCCTCTGTGTTACAGTTACTATATACGGGATCCCTACTAACATCCCGCAGCAAGCTTCATTGTTTAAAATTAAATAACTACCGTTTGCAAGCAGCGTGAAAGATGGCGTAATCACTGGTACCGGTATACCTTTGAGGACGCAGGCCAAATTCGGAGCGTGTACATTACAAGCACCGTGCAATTGAATGTGCCTACATACAACAGAATGATCAGGTGACGTTGTACATTCCTCACCCCTCAGATAAACCTCAGTACCGTCCCTTGTACATCTATACGTAAAGGGGAGGGACCAGACTTCATGTATGAAAGCGGTACCCTGCTGATCATATCTACCCAGAGCATAGTGTTTCATACAAGAGGTAAACTTAAAAAGCGCAAACGGTAGAGTTATCAATCCGTGTAAGAGCCACACAGCGGAGTCGACTTCCGCAACAGAAAAAGGTAACGGCTCCAATTTCTCAATATGGAGCAAGGAATATGTAGCATCCTTCATGGACATGAACTGATGTTTGTCAGTAAGGTTAAAGGGAAGAAATAACGATGTTGTATTCAGATAGTCCCAAGGGACCTTCCCTGCCTTCAATGTTTGTAATGTCCATGCAAACTGCATAACAGAACGCAACTGGTTTTGACCATGATACAACACATACATATCATCCTGCACAATATCCACAATTGAAGAAACAATATTATCTAATGTATAAATGCGAGAAGAAAGAGTGTTAATGCTGTTATCAATAACTGCTAATACTTTTTCCATATTAGCCTGATCAATAGCTCTCAATCTTGAAGCTGCCTCAATCTGCGACAGTTTCCATACTTCGTTGTAAATAGCATACGCCCATCTCTTGGATCTGCCACCCACAGGACCTTTAACAAAATCATTCAAATCTATTTTGTCATGTAACTTTGATAAATGAACTTTGACAGATGCCAAGGTGGAATGTCGCAGCCAGGACTGACATAATTTCCCTACAGAGTATGTAGTTACTGTATGTGACGACTCAAACCGGGGGTCCACGCGATCTTGAGTATACCCCGGTTTCAGTCCTAGAAAACAACGTTGACAGGTATCAGAACTGCTTTGCCAAATTAACCATCCCTCACTATTATATTTCGAAATATTGAAAGACGAATTGGAAACCAATAACTGCAAAGCAGGAAGGGACAGATCTGTGTGATTATACCAATTTGGGTAAGCACCCAGATCCGGCACAGAAGGCGAATTTAGTTTTTTAGAAGTGGCCAATCCGAAACAGGTGGTTTGGAAGATGGTTGCATTTAAAAACAACATATGATTTGGTACTAGACAGGCACGGTGTAAAGCTTCAGTTCCCTGAACCTGCCACAGTTTGGAACCCCAAACCGACTTAAGACCAATAGTAGCCTTCCATAGATCATAACCTTTGATTGACAACTCATCCATAAAGGACTTAGAATATAGCAATTTGGTGTGTGTCAGTCTAACCTTAGAGGCAGACTCGGGCTTAACATTAAAATAAAAGGATGCCGGGGCCGAAACACTGAAATCAGTAAAATAAGTAAACTTATCAACTAATGTATGTGAACTGCCAAACGAGGGGTTGGGACAATGTTCCCACTGGGTAAAATTTACAAAATTTCTAAACGAATTCGATTTATGCAGGAAGTGATTGCCATAATGTTGAAAACAATACTGTTCCGCATAATTAGCCGCATTTTCATACAAATCCTCAGCATCAAAGGCGGCATAATATTTCAAATCTGAAAACAGTGCTTCAATGGCGTGTACATCCCAATCATCAGAACGTATGTTCTGTTTAACTACATCACCCATAGAAACACGAAATACATTAGGCACATTAATGACCTCTGTAGGCCCATGAATTTGAAATTTAACTGCATCCCATGCGATTCCATCCATGACGGGCCAGGCAGTAATATTCACAAAAGTCTGGTCCCTTTTCATGATGTGGGATGAGGAGTGGGGGGCCAAAGTTCCATTGATAAGTCTAATTGTCGATCTCTCTTTGAGATAATGGCCATCCACCAAGCGGAAGAAAACTACAACAAATCCAATGGACATAAACAAAAAAATACCAAAAAGCATCAACCAGATGTATGTCCAAGAAGCTATCAAAAAATGTTTCTTAAACCAGCTCACAAAAACAGCAATGTTTGATGGGGGAGTTGAGGGCAAAGAGTTAGTGTCAAAGGAAAAACGGGACTGGCCAAGTGCTGTAGATTGTAAAACAGGCGAAGGTCCACGTGTAGGATAAGCATACTCAGTCTCATCGGGCAAACCACCAGCAGGTGGTATCAGCAAGGGATCAGTAACTGAATGCATCTCGATGGCAACATCAGACAAGGTGGTAGAAGCAGGAACCGACATTGAATGTCTTTGCATCGTCTGGCATGAAACTGCCGGAGTCATACTAAGAAGTATCGGCCACTCGCTGAAGTTTGACATTGTCAATAGAGATGTACCTGTTTTCTTTGCGACCAGGAAGTGGAGGTAAAATGACTGTTCTTGTACCCTGCACTCCAAGCACTGGAACTGGTGCACGATAAGAGGGGCCGAACTCCTTCTTGTTCTCCACCTTCTCACGGACCAGATCACCAACTCGGGGTAGCCAGCCGACTACCGGAATCTGAACCTCAGCTTCAGACGTGGAGGGCAAATGTTCTTTTGAAAGAGAGTCTCTGGCTTCTTGTAGAGTCTGCAAAACAGCACAGTGATCATCTACGTCAAAGGGTGCGGTCGACGCTGCAATGTCTAGACCATCAAGGTCTGGAACAAACATTCTGATTCCGAAGAGCATCATGTACGGGGTCCGCCCACCCAGAGACCTTCTAGGGAGATTATTTAGTGCACGTTGGACGTTATACAAATGGGCTAGCCAGTTCCGGCCTGTGCCTAAAACACGTGCTGTCAATGATTGCTTTAAGTCACGGTTCATTCGCTCCACCACACTATTACCCTCAGGTCGGTAGGGGGACGAAAATTTGACTAGGACCCCCAAATTTTTCATAGCCTCCTTGTAAGCCTTAGAGGCGAACGCAGGGCCCTGATCAGAATGGAAGGTACCACACGCAAAAGTTCCCACAAAGACACGCAAATCCCTGATGACAGTCCGCGAGTCAGCACTCCTTTGTGGCCATACCCATAGAAAACGTGTGCACGAATCCACTGCAACCAAGATGTACTTGTACGCAGTATCAGAAGAAAAAGGACCGCAGTGATCCAAATAAACACAACCAAATGGCTTATTAGAGATGTACAGCTGTGTCTGTGGTGGGCGCGCAACAGTAGAAGGTTTAATCTGTTGGCAAATGTCACAATCAAGAACATAAGCGCACGCTTGTTTATATAAACCAAACCACCAGTAACGTTGTTGTAGCAGAGATATTGTAGCTGACACACCGGCGTGGGCTGACGCCAACCCCTTGTGCGCAGCCAAGATCAGTGCTGGTCTGCAGTCCGCGTTGGGAATAATTCTATCACCAACGTCGTTAATCCTCACTAATGGGACGTTATCAGGACTTAAATGATAAATATACCGAGAGGGAAAACCCTTCGGGTAATCTCCTCCCTTCTCTGTAGCAGCAATAGCTGCCAAGATGTCATCATCAATCTTACTTTTGGATCTTGTAACTGCTGCCACTAAGTATGTAGCCACTGCTGTTTTCGCTGCCTCGTCAGCTAAGCTGTTGCCGACAGCATGGACACCAAGCCGCTGGTGACCAAGAGTGTGTATAACACTCACGAGAGGGAGACGTTCTTTAAAGTCTGCCACTCGAACCCAAAGCGTTTTATGCTTAATTGTGCTACCTTTAGTGTCTCGATAATCATTCTGAGACCAGAAGTGTAAATTGTCATTGTAGGACTGGACACAGTAGAAGGAGTCACTCACTATAAGAGTAGTGACTCGGGGATCAGCAAACTCCAGTGCAAGCACCAGAGCCCGGAGCTCCGCCAATTGCGCGGTAAATCACCCAATGACTGCGTATGCACTGCATCAGATTGGAATTCACCATTTACGAATGTACCTACGACAATTGCGCAAGCCGCTGAATAAGCGTGCTTCGATCCAATTGCGGGTTGCGCAGACCCGTCAGTGTATATGACACAATGGTATTCTTCGAGCGGGCGCAAAGACAGAGGTGCCGGATGAACGAATTCATACTGCAAGTACTCTTGAGTCTGTAATGAGGCATCAAAGATGTAAGTGACGTCTGGCGACGTCAGTGTTGTGGCCCATTGTATCCACCGTGGATGCAAAGCTTTAGAATTTGGTACACTTGCTTTAGTCACTGCTTCTAAAGCAGGATATGGAGTTACAACCAGAATCTGTTTCCCATGCGACAGTGCGCGTTCCTTGAGGATCGCCATCTGCACAGCAGTCAGAACTTTTTCGACCGTGGAAAAACGTAATTCAGCAGAGGTGTACAAGTGGGATTTGTACGCAATGGGGACTGTGTCGCCCTCATTAAACGTCAAATACGTGAACCCCACGGCGCCTGGTACTATTCTTATTACCAGGTTAGTGCGGTTATCACGTGTCAGCAAGTATTGTGAAGCAAGAAGGTCAGCCTGTAAAGACTGTAAAATTGCAGAGTGTTCTAGCTGCCAGCTAGATTTCGAAAACGAAGGCTGTACCAAGGCGTAAAGCGGCTTGATACGCTGGGCATAATCAGGAAAGTACGTACGGCCGAAATTCAGAAAACCCAGCAGAGATTGTAATTTCTTCAGTGTCGTAGGAGCACTTAAGCGTGCACACTTTTCCAGAAAGTGGGGGGCTAACCCCTTACCTTCATTGTTGAGCTCGTAGCCCAAAAACAACACCGTATATTCTGCGATGTGTGACTTCGCAAAATTGAATTTGTAGCCATAGTCAGCAAAACTCACGATAATATTGTCAACCCGAGACAGATGCGGCATCAGCTCATCATCCGTAAGATAGATATCGTCAACATAGGAGTATGCTTCGGGGTCTATTCTTTCTAAAAGAGAAACCACGCAAGCAGAAAAGACGCCAGGGCTATTTTTGTAACCCATGGCTAATCTTGTAAACTGTTTTTGTTTTCCGCCTGAAGTAAACGCTGTCCACTGGCTACTCAGTGTGGACAGGTTGTGGCTAAAAAAGCCATTGGAAATGTCAAGTGTCGTCTTAAATCTTTTACGCACGAGACTGTCGACCAAAGCCGAACTATGTGTATTTTGTACCGCGCAGGTCCGGCAATGGGAGTTTAGGTGCCGGTAATCCAAAACTAAACGGTACGAGCCGTCAGGCTTCGTTACAGTGAATAAAGGGTTATTCATAGGGGACACACATGTTTCAATAACACCCTGATATTCCAATTGTTCAAGGATTGCCGCGACGTGGGGTCTAGCTTCACGACGCATAGGATATTGAGGTTGGGGCTGGGGCATAGACCGCAATGGAATCTCATGGCAGGGGGACAATCTGTCCCATCCCACCTGAGTACGATACACCGCCGGCGCAAGCGCAAGCGCCCACTCCTCAGCATACACTTCAGCTTGGTCCTTAGGCACTGTGTGCGCAAAGGACGGGAGGATTACTTCCTCCCCTCTAGGAGCCTCTAAAATGAAAGCTGGGGGCCAATCTGCCTCCGCTAGGAGGATATCATAGGTGGTGGTCAGATTATCCCAAAAAATCCCTTTTATTGTACGTTGTATGTCACCCTCTATTAATAAGACTATTTCATAAAGTCTGTCAGGGGGAGCCACTCTGGTGTCAGCTGTTTCAACAGTAACCGATATATCAGTTGCTGTCACCGCCAGAAATGGACGCAGAGCTTGACGGACTATGGTAATTTCCGCTGCGCTGTCCAGGAGCGTCAGCGCCCATGTCCGGTTCCGAAGCTGTGTCCGCACTATCTGAGGCATACCTTGCCGTCAGAGCCGCCACTTTCTTCTTCTGAAACGGGGGTCTTTGTCGTGCAAATTCGTCCTGCTTGCCTTTACCCTCAGTCTGTCGGGGCTGGTCACGCTGTTGTGGAGCACCCCGACCTTTGCCACCGCCACCGGACTGTGTAGCCGATGTTTCCTGTGAAGAACGAGGAGAGCGCTGTTCAGAAACCTAAAATCTATCAGGAGACTTTACAGCAGCACGATCGCGCAGATCATAAGTGCGTTCACTACTAGACTGTACGGGAGAGGCAGGCCGAGAGCCCTGTTTCTGTTGCTGCTGCTTTCCCTGTTGTTTAACCTGCCATTTTTGTTTAGGAAAAAAGGGCCGTTCGTCCTTACCAGACGTTTCTGCCTTACCCTGCTGTTTTAGATCGGGATTCTTTATTACAGGCTTAACTCCTAAAGAGCTACGACCTAAATCCCGATATGCCTCTGCGATTATTTTCGCAAATTCCTGCGGTTTGTCCTCCTCAGCAACTCGTTTCAGTTCATTACGAACCTGGAAATGCAAAGCATCACCCTTCAGGTTACCAATTATCATGGTAGCCACTAGGTCAAATTGCCCGAGGAGCCGCATCCCTAACTCTATCGCAGACTCCGCACCATGGTTCTCTTGAACTCTTTTGATAACGGAGGGCAGCTGCAACATAGACGGAGTGCCAAAGCACTGCGCGTACGTCGCTGCAAAGACCTTGCCCCAATTTACACAATCATCTATGTGGGGGACCAAGTCTTTAGGCAAACTAATGGTGAGGATCCTGTGTTTCTCCACAGGAGTAGTATTCGGGTAAACCGCTTCTATTTGGTCAAATTTTTCAGCAAGCCAAAAGGGGAAATCATCCCTAGTTTGGGGGCGCTTGCCCATAACAGAATTAACCATAACAGGACTAATGACCACCGCGTGATGATCAGTAGGCTGTCCCGCAACAGCAGGTGCCCCCGCCTGCATATTGCGCGACACATACTGCACTAACGCCCTATATACCGTAATAAGAGCAGTGTGTAGTACACGCAACTCAGCCACCGTCACCGTGAGGTAACGGGGATGAGGTGTAAATCCGGCTAGTACCGGCCAAGTGGCCCCTGCAATTGATAAAGGGCCCATTCTCGGCGGTATAACCACATGGGGAAGGGCGCCATTAAACCAAATATGATGCTGCCAAGCAGATATTGGAATTTCCTGTGTCCTATACGGCGTATAGTTCGCCGGCACTGCAGCGGCAGTGTAAGAATGAAAGGTGTCATCATCCCCCACCGCTGGAATCGTCACCCAAGAGTAGAACAACTCATAGGGATGAGCCGCATCGGCTCCCACTACAAAGATGACGTTCATACCAGTGTCCGGTACCCCATACTGCGTCAAATGACGTTTCACAGCCGCACGGCTGTGCGCCGCAATCTCCACCGACATTAGGACAACACACACTTGAAACTATCAGTAGCACAAGGGTTCAATAACCTTTTTAATTATCAAGCTTGAAAGAACCTATATCAATAGACCTAGGTAGGTTTTAAATCCGTCAGTCTTGTTATCCGGAAACAAGAATGAGGGTGTTGTGGACAAACGCGAGCACTACTAAGGCGTTTCAACTCATAGACCAAACGTTAGGTGCGCCATGTTGCAGGGATTCTGCTTATACACAGAACTATGCGTAGAACCCCAGGACCTCAGTGAGTTGTGGTGTACCAGAAACTCACCTCAGAACCCAGAACCCAGTATCCGGCTAGCATAAGTGTCCCATTCGTTATCCGAGATTTAGCTCGGAGGTCCCAATGAAAAGACAACCCAGAACACGCGACTCAGTACATACTCAGGAATGGTGGGAATCGGAAATACCTGTTCGTATATTATTCTCACATCAGTCCACAACAAGAATCAACAGAGACACGGTGAAAATAAAAAGAGTTTATTTTTATAGACCACGTGTCCTAATATGCAGTACTTTGGCTAATACAAGCAGACAAATGATTAAAATCAAAACCATCAACATAGTTACAATTCCATAGAATATAAAAGGGGTGATCATGTTATAATGACAGTGGATACTACCACCTTCCCTTTACTAAGAAGCTAATATTATTATTAGACTAACAGAAGGTCTCTTAGGCTTGAATAGGGGACCCCATACCTCAAAGATCAGCTTAGTGAAATCACATCACAGGAGCATCAGGAGTCTTCTCGCAGGAAGGCTCGTCTTCGGTCTGAATAATAAACATGATGTCCGTGATATTAAAAGCACCAACTTTCAGGTATGTGCAGCTGCTCGTGTGTTATGACTAAATAGTGGGTCGATCAACCTAGAGTGGAAAACATGCATTGTCTAACAACTCAGACTAACAATGTATGTACGTATTAAGGGAGTCCTTACTACAATATATATATATATATATATATATATATATATATATATATATATATATATATATATATATATATATATATATATATATATATCAGCAAATCGTAAACTCCAAAAACCTCCAGAAACTGGCAAAAAAAGGAGACGGACCCTTTTTTCGACAGTTTCTGGAGGTTTTTGGAGTTTACGATTTGCCGATTGTTATTACGGAAGTAGGTTTGCTACCGGTAACGGACCCCCTCCCCCGAAGACGGCGGCTGCCCTCAAACCTACTCTTGCTAATATATATATATATATATATATTCACTGAAAAAAACATAGGTTTCAGAGTCGTTATAATTAGTTGGACATTTGACTCATATAAAACCAGAGAAATTCGCCCATTATAGTTAGTTGAGCTAACTATAACTTGCGGGCCCGTAATGCACTGGTGATGAAGTCACATATTACATCACTCATGACATGAACAAACACCACACAGAAGGAGCGCTAATATAATCAAAATGTTAACAATTAAATATTGAAGTCTATAAATAATCCAATTCCATTGAAAGCTTCTTTTAATGATTGAGTCCAGTTTTTTATTGATATACGTGGATTTTTACTTTTTCATCTTCTTTTCATCAAAAGATTCTTCAAGAGGATATTCACAAAATATACCATCAAATACACAACGAACACTCCACAGCCTACGCGTTTCGTCCCTCTTGGAACATCATCAGGGCTGTAAAGAAAAAGAAAAATAATAAAAAATTCTGTGCTTCATTGTCTAATTAATTCCAATTTTCTACATTTCCAACGTGACAATTCTACAATTTCAGCATGACAATTAAAAATGCCAATATTTGTAATGCGGAAGCCTGCCTGCGGACGCCTGCCTATATACCACACTTAACCATAATATTAAATTCAAAGTCCCACCTATATAACAATCTACTTTACATTTGCTTTTAGACATATTACCAAGATGGTGGGAACATGTACAAATCATGCTTTATATTCTTAATTCATATCTGTTCAATATCTTTCTCCAAAACACCTGCAAAGCTTCTATTTAACCACAAACAAATCTCTTGATATTAAAATTCCAGCTTCGTACCTTCCAAATGAATTAATCATATGTGGAATATCTGTCAGTGTGCCTTCCTGTTCCTAATATGTATTTACGCTCCCAGATTCAACCATGCCATTTTCTGAAAATATAAAGTTTTTAATATATATATATATATGGATGGTGAGAAATAGAAAGCCTGTTTCCCTCTAATTTTAATTAAATTTCAACATTCCTGGTTCTCTTTCGAGCATCACTCACCCCAAGTTTTTTGAGGCTACTTCTGATGTTCCTCCATATATCATCCTACATTTCTTTTGATACCAACAAATTATCTTTGTCTGTGAAGAGACAAGATATTTGAGATATTACATATTACATCAAATTCCTGAATAATGTGCCTCCATTCACTACCCCCTCTTTTGGGGCCGTCCTCTCACCTCTCATTTGTAACGTTCCTAGTTAGTCTTCTTCAATTAATATTCTGGTCTGTTGGGTTTTCAATAGTAAATCCTAACTCCAAAATCCCTGCGGCGTATAAGGAGACAAACCTTTCAGTCACCATACATCTATCTTACTAAATAAGTTAGTAGATTTTCCCTGATTCACTCACCTCCAAAGGTCCTATTTTATTTTACTGTGATCCCAAAAAGTATCCAATTCCTAATTGCCAAGTAGCGTATTAATTTTCAAAACTCCCTCCATCTGTATTAAAAAAAATAGAAATGCAAAAAAACCCTATTTTATACATGAAACTTCATACTATACTGCAACATTCAGCAACCCCTTGTTCGCAAAGGTATCTCCCCTTTTAATGGCTGAAATCGCCTTTGCATCCTCCTTCGTGAACAGCCTGGCCCAATAAATCCCGCTGTGAACGTCAACCACAACAACACCCGTTTTTAAATCACTTTCATCCAGTCATAGACCCGTATTTCACATCCTGATTACTATCAATTACTCCGCACTTGTGCTCACCTCGGTCCGCTATACCGGACATCCTCTCAATTTAGTGCCGGAAATACAATGAACTATATCCTGGCCGGGTTTTATTAACCAATCACTGTCTCCTCTTACAAGTGTACTAGCGGTACACTTGTAAGAGGAGACAGTGATTGGTTAATAAAATATATCTGCATAGGTGAGTACATGGGTGTGTGATTGCTTTTTGGCATGACTGAGTAGATGTGTGAGTAACTCTATGGATCAGTAGCACTGTGTGAATGTATATATAGGTGTATGAGTGGATATTATACTGATGTAATGATGAGTGACAGCATGTATGAGTGACTGTATGAGTGTATGTCTAGCTCACAATATATAGATAGGAATCAGTGGATGGGTATCTAGTATCTGGTATTGGTGTGTCTATGGGTTCGAAAATGGTAATCTGTATTTTAGAGTATGTGTATCAAAGGTTATATTAGAGTGTGAGGAGGTGTGTCAGACTATCACGTGGATGATGTCATCTGTGATGTCATTTGAGATGTCATCAGTGATGTCATGAGTGATGTCACAGACCATGTCATGAGTGATGTAATAGGTGATGTCATCACCAGTGCATTGCGGGCGCGCGAGTTATAGTTAGCACAAATAACTATAACGGGCAAATTTCTCTGGTTTTATATGAGTCAAATGTCCAACTAACTATAACATCTCTGAAACCTACGTTTTTTTCAGTGAATTTCTAAGGTTTTTTAAATGCTAATTCCTAACTATAACGTCTGTAAAACCTATGTTTTTTTTCAGTGAATTTCAAAGGTTTTTTAGATATCGAACTACTATTGTGCTATTTGTCATTAGTACTCTTTTTTCAAACTTTTCGAATACATAAAATAAACTGCAAAACTGCTATGTAATGTAATATATTAACAAATTACACTGAGTTTTTAAATAATACAAAATAATTTAACATTCACAAAACAATTTTTCTCCCTTTTTTTGCTGTCATCAGCTTCTACTTAACTTAAATACTCACAGTGATATCAGTGTAGTTTCATCATAAACAGCAGGGAAAAAAAACAATCAACTAGATTGTTAAAAAAAAACAAATCCCTAATTCTCACAAATATAATACAAAATCAACACAAATAACACATCCAATACTATTTCCAATCTTCAAATCTTACCTTTACTTTGTAGTTTCTGTTCAGATTTTGCAATACACCAAATAATGTATCAAAATTTCGCTTTGAAATCATCCTGTATGAAGTCTTTAATCTTTACACCTTCCCACTAGGCCGAATGATGTATCTAAAATCTTTGTTTCAGAAATATCAAGTATGAGTTGTGTAATTCATAAGGCAATCTCTGTTTCATTTCCAAGTGTGTATCGTTGCAGTGACTCCAACCATTATTACACTTTAAATAAACTGTATAATGTCCACTTGTGCTAGTACTTCCAGCATGGAAAACAATAGCAACTGTTGCAAAAGTTCTTCCAGAAATAGATACTTGACTAGCAACAACATTTTTTATTTTGGTTTCCACTTTTCTTCCATTTGGTCTACAGCGTTGCAGCATTGTAATCAAATATTTTCCATATCTTTGTAGGCATAATGTAGATAGCATTGTTGATTTACAACGAGAACAGATCATCTTGTGATCAGCTTCTTTTACTAATTTAAAAAATGGTACAGATTTGCAGTCAGGTATTGTCAAATATAGAAATCGTTCTCTGTCAACTATAGTGCTTGAAGTTAATGAACACTGTTCACATTTATGTTCCCATTTGTAACTGAGTCCAAATAAACTATCAATCTGAATTCCTTCATCTTCTAGTACTCCAAGCATATCCATCAGGAATTCTTGTGCTTCTTGTTGTAGATCAGCACTGAACGTTAAAGATCCAGTACATGTATCCAACAGTTGGTGATTATCAGAAGCAGAATGGATCTTAGTTCTATCAGTTCTCAATTCTTGATATAAAGTATAAAGTGCTGAACATAATCTTTTTTCCTGACTTTCCATAATTTCACCATAAACATCTTCAAGATAAAATATAACGTTTAGAATAACATTACCATAGCAATTGACACCAGAAGCATTTTCTAATTGGTATCCGACAACATCATCACTTGTTTGTATTTTCTGTTTCTTTACATCTTTTTTTTTCTCTTTATTTTGTTTCTGCTTTCCAACCATAGTTAATTGTTCAACATGTTTGCATTTTGAACACACAACACGTTTCTCATAAATAGGATATTCACCTAAACTTGGAGCATAAAGCCTTCTCAAACGATTATATTCTCTTACACAATCAACAGCAGCACTAACCTTGTTCTCATCAAAATCAATTAAATACAAACCAGACAGCGTTCTAACTCGAGATAATGCAACATATACCATTCCCTCTTTAAACACAGTTCTTCCTACATTTACCAAAGCATTATCTACACTTAAACCTTGAGATTTATGAATAGTTATTGCATATGCTAAACAGAAGGGAAACTGTTTTCTACAAACATACAAGTCTTTCACAAGCAAAAAACATACAGCACAACGCGCAATCTGTCTTACCTTTGTGATCTGATCAAATTTAACTTTCAAGAATTCAATTCCATTTCTATTTTGATATTTAACAAAATCAACAACTTTCCCCACTGCTCCATTCACTAAACCTTCTTCTACATTCAGATTACGCCTCAAAATTACCCAACAGCTTAAATATACATCTAACTTTTTTTTAAGCCAGCAGTTTTTGATACAGACTTTTTCAGAGAATCCAATTTAGTCTGTAGTTTTTCTGAAAGAAGACTTGTTATTCCTTGATGCTCGATTTTATCAATAGCTTCAATGTGAACTATTTCTTGATTTTCTAATTTCATAAGCTCTCTATTAAATGTATAACACTCTTCCACTGTAGGTATTAAGCAAACTACAGACTTTTTTTATTTCATTTTCTTGTACATTACTTGTGCTGGTGTGTTTTCATTTGTAAACAAGTTCTTTAGTAGACGACTTTGAAAAGCTTCTTTACCATGTTTGCTCAGAACACCAATTCATACATCTTTTAAAATATTTGCATAACCTTCATCTCTTGCTTGTCGCATATTCTGAGTTCTTTATATTCAAAATGTAACCACAGATTCACATTTCCAATACTTCCCAGAGATTTCTTTGTGTCTTCATGTATAAGAGTTTTAAACACTGGTTCTCCTTTTACAGGGGTTAGTTGTAGCAGAACTCCAAATACAATTAAAGGTTTTCCTCCAAAGAGAAAGTTGTAATCTGTTTTTAATACCTGTTGCAATCTTAAGTGTACAAAAGCAAGCATTAAGTTTGAGACCATGCTCACCTCATCAATAATTAATAGTTTAATTTTCTTCAGCACTCTTGACACTTCATGAGAAGCTTCTCCAGACAACTTCTGATATTGTAATTTATTATCAATCAATCAATCAATCAAATAATTTATAGAGCGCACTACATACCCGCAAGGGTTCCAAGGCGCTGAGGGAGGGGAGAGGGGGGGTGCTGTTGCTACTGGTCGAAGAGCTTGGTCGGGGCACCGGCGTAGATGGCGTTTCCGTAGTCGAGTCTGCTGCTGACTAGGGCCTGGGTGACTGTTTTCCTTGTGTCCGTCGGGATCCATCTGTAGATCTTGCGGAGCATACAGAGGGTGTTGAAGCAGGTGGAGGAGACAGCGTTGACTTGTTTAGTCATGGTGAGTTTCGAGTTGAGGATGACTCCCAGGTTGTGTGAGTGGTTGGTGGGTGCGGGGGGTGTCCCCAGCGATGCGGGCCACCAGGAGTCGTCCCATGCTGAGGGGGTTGGACCCGAGGATGAGGATCTCCGTCTTCTCTGTGTTCAGCTTAAGGTGCCTATCCTCCATTCATTCGGCGACGGCCTTCATTCCCTGGTGGAGGTTGGATTTGGCGGTGAGGGGGTCCTTGGTGAGGGAGAGGATCAGTTGCATGTCGTCGGCGTAGGAGATTATGTTGAGGTCGTGATGTCGGGCGATGCGTGCGAGGGGCGCCATGTAGATGTTGAACAGCGTCGGGCTGAGGGAGGATCCCTGCGGGACGCCGCAGATGATCTCGGAGGCTTCGCATCGGAATGGGGGAGGCGGACTCTCTGGGTTCTGCTGGAGAGGAAGGAGGAGGTCCAGTCCAGGGCCTTGTCTCAGATCCCTGCGTTGTGGAGTCGTGTGCGTACTGTGCGGTGGCAGACGGTGTCGAAGGCGGCGGAGAGGTTCAGAAGGATGAGGGCCGCCGTCTCACCGTTGTCCAGTAGGATCCTGATGTTGTCTGTGGCGGCGATGCGGGCGGTCTCGGTGCTGTGGTTGCTGCGGAATCCTGACTGGGAGGGGTCCAGGATGCTGTTGTCTTTGAGGTAACAGGTGAGCTGGATGTTGACTATCTTCTCGATGACCTTAGCTGGGAACGGAAGCAGGGAGATGGGCCGGAAGTTTTTGAATTCGCTCGGGTCCGCCTTGGGTTTCTTCAGTAGGGCGTTGATCTCGGCGTGTTTCCAGCTCTCAGGGAAGGTCACGGTCTCGAAGGAGAGGTTGATGATGTTGTGCAGTTGGGGTGCGATGGAGCTGCCGGCTTTGTTGAAGATGTGGTGTGGAAAAGGGTCAGACGGCGAGCCGGAGTGGATTGTGCCCATGGTCTTGATTATGTCCTCGATGCTCACGTTGGCCCAGGTTGTCAGGGGGTCATGGTCAGTGGGGTGTGGTGGGTCCGGCGTGTTGGGGCCTGTTGGGGTCGTCCAGGGGTTGAAGCTGTCATGGATGCCGGTGATCTTGCAGTGGAAGAAGGTGGCGAGGAAGTCGCACAGGGCTTGCGACGGCGGGATGTCGTTAGCGTTGGAGCTGGGGTTGGAGAGTTCCTTCACGACGACGAAGAGCTCCTTGCTGTTGTGTGCATTGTTGTCGAGGCGGTCTTTGAAGGAGGTTCTCTTGGCGGTCCTGATGAGGTGGTGCTGGTTGCAAGTGGTGTCTTTGTGGGCTGCGCAGCTGCCCGGCGACGTCTCTCTGTGCCATATGTTCTCCAACTTCCGGCAAGTGCGCTTTGACGCTAGGAGTTCCGGGGTGAACCAGTTGGCTCTCTTGCTGGTGTCTTTGAGCAGGGCTAGGGTGTTGGCGCAGTCGTCCATCCATCCATCGTCTGTGGGTGCGCGCACCACCATCAGGGTTGGAGCGGTTGGTTCGTGGGTTGAGTGCGAGGTTTTTCTGTAGTTGTACTTCGGTGATTTTGCCCCAACAGCGACGGGGGATCTGTAGGGTGCGGTGATGTGGACAGGTTTCCGAAAGGTGAAGTGGATGCAGTGGTCGGTCCAGGTGGGTTCAGAGACGTGGCTGAAGGAGACATGTGGGTTTGAGGAGAAGATGACTTCGAGCGTGTGTCCGGCGATGTGGGTCAGTGACGTGACGAGCTGTACCAGTGGCGAGGTTGTCTATCAGGGTGGAGGAGTTGCTGTCGTTGTTGTTCTCCAGATGGAAGTTCAGGTCTCCGAGGTGGATGTAGTCGGTGGAGGTTAGTGCGTGCATGCTGATGAAGTCGGCGATGGCGTCGCAGAATTGTGGTCGGGGTCCGGGTGCTCTGTATACGAGGGTGCCTCTTAGGGTGGTCTTTGGGTCCGTGTGGATCTGGAAGTGCATGTGTTCGGCGGTGCTGAGAGTGTCGTCGGTGTTTGTTGAGACCCTGATGGTCTTCTTGTGGACGATGGCGATTCCTCCTCCGCATCCGTTGGTGCGGTCTCTGTGGGCGATCTTGTATCCGTCGGGGATGGCTATGGCGATGTCTGGAGAGGAGGCTTCGTTCATCGAGGTCTCGGTCAGGAAGGTGACGTCTGTTGATGCGGTGTCGAGTAGGTCCCAGAGCTCGATGGCGTGTTTGCGTGTGGAGCAGGTGTTGATCAGGATGCATCGGAGCTGGTTGTGTTCTGTCGTGGCAGGAGTCTCTGTGTCTTCGATGCAGGAGAAGCTGCAGTTCTGGCAGGTGAAGGGACCGTGGGTGCGCTTCGGGGTTGCCCTGCAGCAGGTGGGGGTCCATCCTGGGTTGAGAGCGATGAGGGTGCTGGCGTCGTATCAGAGGTGGTCTTCATGACTGCTGCAGGGGCCAGGGGTTCTGGCACGGTCCAGGTGCGGACGGGCGCAGACGGGCTTGCCTTAGGCGTGCCTTTGGCGTGCCAGCGGCACAGACGCACAGCGGCCGCCATTTTAAGGGGAGGTGGGAGGGAGGAGCAGCTGGGAGGCGGGTGGCGGGGGCAGCGAATGGGCACGGGGGCAGGGCCGCAGGGCCAGCAGCGGCGGGAACTGCGAAAAGAAGGGCATGGAGGAACAAGGAACAAAAAGCAAAATGGTCACACAAGGAAACAAAAAGCAAAATGGTCACACAAGAAAGGGGAAACAAAAGAAAAATGGTCAGTGGGCCACAGAGGATCACAGGGCACAAAAGACACTCAGAGCGCTGGTGGAGCTGCAGCGGGGGGGGAGCGACCTCTTATTGTTTCTTTCTCTCAATTAATCCTCTTCTCTACTCATAATATAACACTTATTACTTCACTTTTCGCTCACCTTATGGGAAATCATATAAATGCTCCTCTAATGCACCAAAATTAATCTGTCAACCCCATGTTAAGGGAAACTGAAGAATAGAAAATAATAAACTGAAGAAATAACCAACAAAAATGCCACAACGATGAGGGTCAAAGACCTGTGCACACAGGGAGTCACAATATCATACTATATCCTCTCTCTATTCTCCACTTGTTGGTGCTCACTCAAAAATGGTCATCGTCCAACCATTTCTCAAATGAAACTATTCACACATATAAGGAGCACCAAAGTTCATAAAAATATATCCTAATACAAATTTTCTAATTAAGACAAAAATAATCTTTATTCTAAGTTTTCATATAAAGTTCTTTCCAACATAAAAGTATTCCTCCTTCGAATTGATTCCTAAATGTCTTTTCCATCCATCAATTGTTAATTCAGTCCATTTACGATCCAATAGTTCAGTTATTTAAAAAAAATAATTCCAGTTCCAATCAATGATCTCTATATCCAATGATCTCTACATCCAACCTGGGACATCATCAGGGCTGTGAAGTAGACAAAAACATCCAATCATAATCTAATCCTTCTTCTATGAATATTTGCGTACATATCACTCTATACATCCTTTTATTTCAAATTTTGAAATATATCTATTACATTACCTGCCTGCATCAATGGAACAAATGTTGATTTTTGCATGAAGCCTCCTTCTAGTGTAGTATTAGAATCTATATTCAATTAATGTGCAATATCTTCAATATCACCATCATCATTATTTTGGAAACTCTTCTATGTTGATATATCCATGAACTGCTTGATGGAATAAAAGCTCTCATTTTTCAGAATAGATACATGTTCTATAACTCTGGGTTTACTTGAAAATATTTCTTACATTTTAATTTACATGTAAATCTAATCAAATCTACTTTAGCTGTTAAATTATCCCATCAATGTGTGGGTGCAAAGCTTAAACCATTGTTTAAAACTCTTATTTCCGCAGCTGTTAAAGATCTGTCTGGGATTTTAACATTTAAGTTCACTATTTGTGCATTTACTTAATTCTCTGTGCTTCGCTTTTGATTCCCTCCTTGTTTCTGTCATCTGTGACTGGACATAGATTTTCTCCACTTTTCTCCTCTTCTTTTTGATCTTGACTCCTCAAATCCTTGTCTAAGTCTCTCTCCGGTGGTTGCATTTGTAACATTGTTATTGTTTTCAATTATTTAAAAAAATTTACTGCCACACTGTGTATATTATATAATAAGTTTTATAGTAACATGATATTCCCTCGATGCAGCCAAGAATTTTTATGAAGCATGATTATTTGCATTCATGTACAAATATTATTCAACAATTTACATTCATTCAAATGAAACTATAATTGAACAAGAATTAATTTAGACAAAAATAATTGAGCGCTAACAAAACAAATGAAAACGAAGCATAGAAACCGAAAAAGGACTTCTATTCTCTTCACAGGAGAAGGAAAAAGGAGAGGAGGTCAAGAGAGGACGGAAGTCAGACAATGGAGAGAAAAACAAAGAAAAAGGCTAAGGGAAGAGAGGCGGATCCCGACCGAGACTGGAGGAAAGACTTGGAGTGGTGTGCTCCATTTGAAGATGCCGAAAACAAGTTCGGGGATAGCATAGAGATGACTGTAGAGACTGGGAAGCAGGCTGTTCTGCTGATGTGCCTCCTAGAGCAGCAGAAGGATAAGAGAGGCACCCGACTCCAGCCACACCCACCAGGGAGCGTGGCTCACGAAGGTTAGTACTCACATACTGAAGTGGAGGAAGGGAGGAAGAAGCCAACCTGTAGAGGGAAGGGTGCAGAAAAACTGACATGAACGTTTGTGCTGAGATATGCTAAACTAAGGAAACGTGTTTATGAAAACCTATGTTCCTAACTGAGTGAAGGTACTGAGGATTAATTCGGGCTAAACGTCTGTATATGAAGAATGGAGTCATTCAGCCTATTCCATTTCTAAGGAGGGAATCGAAAAAGTCTCACTGAGAGGCATTGTTTAATTGTTATGCTATTTTAATATTCTGCTTTTCATCTGCGTTACTATAGATAACGTTGGTGAGGGACTGGAATAGGATGCTAGAGGAACAAATATTAGAGATATGGGGAAAAAACTAAATAAAAGTGATACAAGGAAGAGAGGGTAGAAGGAGACAAGAAGAGGGACAGCATAATAGAAGAAAGCGTCAAAGGGAACTTTCTTGCCACTTGTTTCTTTTCCTCTGCGGGTCTCCGGTTCCATGCTAGCTTTAGGCTAAGGGGAAAAGAAAAAGGACTGGAGGAAAAATAATAACAAGCATGCAAGATCTGAATGTGCAACATCATGAGTTGAATTTAAATAAAGATTCACTAATAATAACTAGAGAGGACAGGTTGCTTGGCGGAAAAAATATTTGAACAGGCGAAGTCTGCTCTTGTTGCATTGTATTAACAGGAAGTGGAAAATATTAAAATACAATTCATGTAAGAAGGATATAAAAACAGAGTTAATGACGAGGAGCCCGATTCACAAAGGTAATCTGAGACAAAATCCTAACTTTAATTTCGGTATTCACAAAGGGCATTTAGAAGTAGTAAAGTTAGGATTTTGTCTCAGTTAAACTTAGGTTTTACTTATGTTACACTTAAGACCAAAACTTAAGTTTAACTGAGACAAAATCTTAGCTTTAATACTCCTAAATGCCCTTTGTGAATGCCGAAAGTTGTAAAGTTAGGAATTTGTCTCAGATTACTTTTGTGAATTGGGCCCCAGAGTATTAAGAGGGCAAGTTTATCGCAAGGGATGATTTACTATATGAAACTACTGACTGTGAAAAATGCCAGCCTTAGGGTGGTCTTCCCCTAAACATTTCGCTACTTACCTCAATTTTCAGCTGACATTTATTTTTGTTGGCCTTAGGTTACCAATGCTAAAGTGCTTGTGATCACTCCCCTGAACATGGTTGAATTAGTTCACAACTGATTGACATATTTAATTTACTTATAAGTCCCTTGTAGTATACCATATACCCAGGGCCTGTAAACTAAATACTACTAGTGGGCCTGTAGCAGACACTGTACCACTCACTTAAGAAGTGATTTAAAACATGTCCCAGGTCCCCCATTACAGCTGGAATGCAGTTTTAAAATGCAAATATTTGCAATAAATGGCAATAAAACCCAGTGACAAGCCTTAAACTTTACTTGTATTGCATATGAGTCACTCCTAATGTAGGCCCTTGGTAATCCATAGGACAGGGTGCATTGTGGTTAAAAGGTTGTACATGTGCTTTTAAGTTTCACATATCCTGGAAGTGAAAAATTCCTAAATTCGCTTTTCACTACTGTGAGTTCTACCTGTCCCTTAGGATAACATTGGGTTGCCTTATTACATTTAATAATTGTAAACATTCGATTGGGGACAGATGAAAATTTCATGGTTAGTATCTATAACATTTTAAAGGAAAATCCTCTTTAAATGTTAAGTCGCACTTTAAATTACGAATTTTAAAATGGCACTTTTAGAAGGTTTCACCAAACAAAGGGGTTGGGCTCATAACAGTAAGGCTGAGCCACCAAAATGTTTTACAAACCAAACATTTCCAAAACTGACTACTCATTTTCAATTAGTTTGTGGCCACTTTAATCAATAAGAGCCGTCACCATTTATTTTTTAGTTTTATAATCATACATCATACATTATATTGTTGTTATTGTCACACACAAAAGATCAAGGACAAAATACATTCACAAAAATTCTTCCCTCCCACCAATAAGAATCTCAACAAAACAGTGGATATATACACAATGTAAACAAAAACAAATAAAATCACAGACGTTACAAAAACAAACTATGAAACAATACAAATTATCAGTTCACATTATTTTCAGTCCAAAGAGAGAGCTTGAAAATCATCACATGTATATTTTTTAACCCCTTGAGTGCCCATGACGAGATGGTCTCGTCATGGGCCGCGGTTGCGCTGTGCCCATGACGAGACTATCTCGTCATGAACCCCGCCCGCTAATTCAACGCCCGGCACAGGGCGGGGAAAGGGCGGGGCACACAAGGGGTTAAATGAGACTTCACATTAAATTCAGCTGTTCTCATATAGTACCATAGTCAATCTAAAATACCTCAAAGTTAACAATGAGATTAGCTCACAAGACTTGTAGTATAGATATCACTCGGCTGATTACATTCTTTACGCCTGCAACAAAATGATACATTTGTCTCAATGACAGTGCCTCTTAAACTACAATGGTACCACTACAGGTACTGGTGGTTTACACACCCTTTTCTTCAACCCACTTCAAAGAAGTACTCACTGTCAACGGTCCTTCGTGGCACAGACTCTAATATAATACCCGACATGTGTGCAAAGTAGGGCAACCTAAAAAGAGATTATGTAGATTACTAGAAACATATCTATCAGACTGAAATAATCATATACTCAACGCTGCGCGTTAGCATTTCAAAAATAAACCGCATTATTCCTCGCAATCGCCATCGAGAAATTTAACAGGCCATTGAAATGCTTATGAATATCTTCAGAGCCAGTCAATGATTCATTTTAGACGTATACACAAGCTCATTAATCTTCAGGCTGAACATTTTGCGTCCGACAATTAAATCGAATTACATGACCCACAGTAGGAAAAAGCTTACTTCATTTGTATTCAGTACAGCCTTGCCGCGACGTTAATTTAGGCTCACACGCTGTTCGGCGATAATCGGCAACCAAATGCACTCAACTACAAGATCGGTTGTGATTGGATCGTTGCATTGCACTATGGAATTATGGGACATGTAGTTAAAAATATCCATAACCAGTGTTTTGAAATCGCAGTAAGGCATACACAATGCAATATATTTCCACAGCACAGATGAGTACATTGTAAAGGCTCCCTTGGGTAGTGAAGCTGACGTCGGATGTGATCTCTTAATTTAGCTGACAGACTATTTAATTCAGACACTTCATTCAATCCATTCGACACAGTTTTGAAAAACACTATAAGGTAGGCTTCTTTACGATTCAGTTTATCACCTGTATCTCCACCTTCATGCTGTATAATCCTTTGCCTGATCTCCGGTTTGTCTTACCGATGTATAACTTGTCACAAAGGCATTGAACTGCATTAACAACGTTTTTGGTTTTACAATTGGAAAACGGTTTATGTGACCATTTGACATTATTATGTTGGAAAACTGTTCCTTCCACCGTATGTTGACAGCAAACACACTTGCCACATTTAACGTGTCCCTCCAGTGTTCGCAATTTGCTTTTTGGTGATCCTGAAGTTTTGAAGGGTGGCATTTTCCTGCCCTTAGTCTTTTGGTGCCTTCATCCTTTCCTAGGTCACATGACTGAGTGTAACTGACAATTAGACTTTGTGAATTCCTCCCAGACAGTCAGACAATAGAGGAATTAAATGTGCCTGAATGGGCCATCTGCAGGCAGGGTGGGAGGGAGGAGCTGGGCACAGCCCCACTTGCAATTGAATAGGCTGTGCTCTGCCTTCACGCAAATGGCTTGTCACATCCATATTGTTTTTGCAGACAGCTTGGAGCCAGGACACAGAGTTTGAAAATTCAAAGCACTTCAAAGAAAAACCTCTAGAAACATCTCCCAACTTGAAAGAAGGCACCATGTATAACAATCGGACCCTCAGACTCACTCTTCAATTCACTTTCTGGCCCTTCAGAAGGAATCTCAGAGGAGAGCCTGCTGCCGTGGCCTGCTTTGGACATCACAATACTGCTTTGCTGCATCTGGAAGGACTACTTTGTTGGCAGGAGCCTGCCTTGAACCATCAGAGGCCAGCCCGGCTTTTTCAGCTCTTCATCGTCACCTGAACCTATGACTACTAGGGTCACTGCAAGGGCTAGTTTGCTAGCCTCATGTTCAGAGCCAAGGATACATAAGAGGCTTCCACCATCTTGAACCCGCATCTGGAAGCAACATGAGTGAGTCCTGAACCTCCAAGTGTGTCCTTCTACACCCGGTCCCTTGGTTGTGGTGCTAAATGTGCTCAGGTAGCTCAAATCCAAAACTCGGGATGTAGAAAATTGTGGCTAAACACTGCTTAGAGAACCGGAGGAAAACCGGGACCAACTTGTTCAATGCATATCGGCGGTGGGCCTCACTAGGTGGCTACTCCAGCTACGTTCTCTACAGCAGCAAATCCTTCTCAGATGTCTGTCGCCAAAGTATTATCTGACCTTTTGGAACTTTCTTCATCTACAGCCTCCTTCCACATCATGCTGGAGATTTACGACTTCCAAAATAGTGACTTAGGGCCTTATTATGACTAGGGCTGCCCATTTGTCTGCTGTAGTTGTGGTGGCAGTCTGTGGACGCCCAATCTGGCAGTCCAACAGGCATATTCTGACTATGGCGGTCGGACTGCCTCAGAACCACTGCTACTGCCAGGGATCCTCAATCTCTGGCAGCAGTGTGAGTCTGGCAATATGAAGCATTTTACTAGTTTCATGGCAGTGCGACCACCATAAAACGTGTGGCAGTGAGGAAACTAAGGGTGCCCTACAGGCTCCCCCCCCCCATTGTCCCAGTTCCTGCAGGGTATGAAATTAACAATGCATGCCCTACAGGAGTGTGCAATGGCTTTCCCATTGCCGTGGCTTTTCAAGGCTCACTTATGAGCCTCAGCACAACTAAGGTTCCTGAACATGTAACATGACAAATACCTTTTATCCCAGCTCTAAAACGCCTCATAGCCAGAACTAAAATATCTACTGCTCAAACATCACACCCCAAACATTTGCAGAAATTGACATTTTACAATCATACACAGTGACATACAAAGATGAAAAATGCATTCTTTATGACAATAATAGTCATTAAAAAAGAATTCTCATCTTTGCCACCAACACCAACATTCAAAAGTTAAAACAATGTGAAACATGGATGATGGATGGTATATTTAAAGTTTGCCCCAGGCCTCTTTATCAACTCTTTACCATCCATGGCGAATGTGAAGAAACTAACATCCCTTTCATATGCACACTACTCCCCAACAAACAAAATACTACCTACATAGTACACTTTATAATAATTAAACAACAGACAGAAAACGAATTTGCACAAAAAATAATAATAATAATGATTCAGTCAATTTTAAAAAGATATCCACATTCTGTAATACAAGGTTGCTATTATTATTTCAACCAAAATATCTGGAGACATCTCCAAAAATCTATATATATAGTATAGATTATGCCACAAACAGAAAATAAAAAATCTAATAGCCCTCGCCTATGTACCAACAACAGAAGTAGGCAACCACTATAACATACTTATTAAAAGTCCTCTCTACCAAACCAAGAAAGCAAAACTAACACCATTGCTTGACTACTTTGAAGACACCTGGGCAGGAAGACTACATAGGAAAGGGCAGCGGAGACAACCCATATTTACAATCCCCTGGTGGAATGTCTATGAAAGCACCCTAGTACAAAAAGCTAAAACAAAAAACACAGTGGAAGGATGGCATAATGCTTTCCACGCCACAATTAGAAGAGGACAACCAACTTTCCACAAACTAATAGAAGCCTTAAAAGAAAAACAAAGGGGGTCATTATGATGGCAGTGAACCTGTCACCAAGAGGATGTCTGTCGGTGATGGGCGGTACTGTGACAGTAGGAAGCACCAACCGGCACATATCCAATGTGCTCCTTGAGCCTGCCAGTGCTGTGGAGGCCCTCAGATTGTAATGCATGCCCGCGGTGCCTAGCATGCACCACTGGTCAGATTACGATGCTGGCTCCCCACTAGCCTTTCCATGGTGGTTCACCCGCCATACAAAGGCTGGTAGGGATAGCTTTAGGGGTCCCGTTGTGGCCCCCCCTTGTGCAGGGGTAATTGTTTTTTGTACTTGGTGCCCCCCTACATTTCTCTGCACCATGTGGCAGGCACAGCGTAGTGCCTGCCACGTAGTACAGGGAAAAGCAAAACCTGCCTATTATCCATTGCGGCGGGTGCTGTAGCGAGCGACACCCACTGCAATGGAAAAAGTGCCCATGACGGCCGCATTAAAATATTTTATGTGGGACTACCACCTTATAGGCAGGCGGGCCCCGGCTCCAACATGATGGCAGATGGACAGAAGTCCGCCTGCCATCATAATCAGGCCCAAGGTTATCAAGAACTAAGGGGCCCATTATGATGGCGGGTGGACTTTGTCCGCCCGCCACCGTAACAGAACGCGGGACCAACCACCAGAGGTGCGGCGGTCCCGCCAGGCCAATTAGGATGCACCCGCCAGTGTGGCAGGCGCATCCTCGACTTTAACATTGCGACTGGTGGGACTGTAAGCAGCACCCTCCACAATGTTAAAGCCCATGTTGAGCGTTGCCATGCACAACGTGACAGGCACCACACGGTGCCTGCCACCTTGTGCATGGCAATGATGGGGGGTACCATAGGTACCCCCCAGTGCACCAAACGACCCCCCATCCCCTGGGGGGCCCACAGTGGTCCCCCACAGTGATTCCCCGCATGCCTTTCCATGGCGGAGTCTCCGCCATGGATAGGCATTCTACCGCAGGCATCATAATATGGATGGCGGTGCCTGCAAGGCACCGTAACCATATTGTGTGCCTTTTCCACCTGGCTGGCAATTTGACCGGTGTACGCCACGGTGCCCCTCGCCATACTAATATGGCGGGGGTGACACAGGAACATTTGGCGGGTGGATCACCGTCGCCGGGCTGGCGGTGGCCGTGGCGATCCGCCCGAGATCCTAATAGGCCCCTAAGGCTAGATCAATCCCTCAGTAGAATAGGTTCTAAACTTAGTAAGCAAACAAAAACAATGTGCGAATACCTACAGCACAAAACTATACTCTACCCAAACACCATAGGATTAGAATACCTAGACACAATAGCCAAATCTATACTTCAAACTTAAAATAAGAACACAACATGCAGCATTTCAAAATTACAAAACAATTCAACAACATATTGATATTTCTACTCTTTTTTTAAGTTAATATTTGTAATTATGTCTATTAAAACATACAAAAAATATATGACATAAGATAATTATTCAAATTAAAAAGAAACAAGCAAACAAAATATTAATAAAAAACATTTCCCACCCATAATAATTAAAAATAACTTACAGTTTTGTCACAGTACATGGGCCTCAAAAACGAACAAACCCATTGGGGCCTATCAGGATGGCAGACGGATCGCCCACGCCTTCCATGAATGACCCCCACCACATTAGGATGGCTAGGGGGTCCGTGGCGGACGGGAAGACCGTCCGCCGCTTTTCCGCCGGTCGACTTGTCGACCGGGAAGAAAACTGCCACAATATGCCGCCATGGAAAGGCATGCGGTTTTTGCTGTTGGGGTCCCGTTGCAGGCCCCCAGGATTTTGGTGGGTGGGGGGTGCACATGGGGGTACCTATGGTACCCCCCTGCATTTGCATGCACAAGGTGGAGGGCACCACGCGGTGCCTATCACGTTGTGCATGCAAATGCACTACATGCATTTTTCACATTGCATCGGGGTTGCTTACAGCACCGCCGGCCGCAATGTAAATAATGCGTGACACGCCCGCCAGTCTGGCTGGAGCATCCTAATTTGAATGGCGGGACCGTCGCACATATGGTGAGCGGTCCCTTTTGCCGTTGCAGTGCCCGCCATAGTAATAGAGCCCTTAGTATTTAAAACAAATACATTAAAATAGGAATGCCTAAAAAAATAAAAAATACAACTGTAGAAAAAAGGCTTCGACGAGGCAATCCTCTGAACAACAAAACCCTCAAACAAAAAACAAAATTAGTAAAAAAAAAAAAATGTTCCAACAATCCCCGAAAATAAAAGGAAATGTAAAAATGTAATTTGTTTCAAAGAAACAAAATACATTTTGCTTTTCTTAAAAAAAAACATCTTCAGCACTATAGCTTGTCGAAACGGTAAACATGCTAAAAATCAAAAAACAACACCCTCCCAAATTAACACATACAAACCCACACGCATTAATTACAACATTAACTACAACATAACATAATTAAACATCACATAACTATCACTATATAACACTCTACAACTCTTCAAAACTACGTCTATTATGTTCGCAGACAGATCGCCACCGCCGGGCCGGCGGTGATGGCGATCCGCCCGCCAAATTACCTATCTTCACCCACACCATATTAGTACGGCGAGGGGCACCGCGGTGGACGGAAAGACGGCAATCTGACCAGCAGAAAAGGGATTGTTAATGGTGGCGGTGCCCATCATTCTCAGGATGCATGCCTTTCCATGGCGGAGACAGCGCCATGGAAAGGCATGCAGGAAATCACCACAGGGCCCATTGCGGGCCCCTGGGGGTGGGGGAGTGGGTAGCTGCACTGGGGGGTACCCATGGTATCATCATCATTGACATGCACAAGGCGGCAGGCACCACGCGGTGCCTGTCACATTTTGCATGGCAATGCACAGCATTGGCTTCGACATTGAGGCCGGTGCTGCTAACAGCTCTGCCGCCGCAATGTTGAAGTCGAGGATGCGCCCACCAGTGTGGAGGGTGCATCCTCAGTTGCCTGGCGGGACCACCGCAACTTTGGCGGTCGGTCCCGTGCTCCGTACACCAAACAAGACAAAAAACAAACATTTAACACTAAGTCTAACTACACTACTACTAATTTCCCCTGCACTAAACTTACCTTCAATGTAAATTAAATCAAAATTAAATTAAGCGAGGAAATGCTTCTCCCAACCGCGAGGTTCCGTCTTCCAAAATGACATAAAAAAGAAATAGATAGACAGAAAAGTAAGCAAATGGGAAAAAAATGGCTGCTTAGTAAAAATGAAAAAAGACTACCTCCCCATAGACAAGAATGGAGAAATAATAAAAATTAAACATATATTTTTATATTTGGAAAAATAAATATAAAAATATAAAAAGTACAAAAATTGTAAAATATATATTAAATATTATATTGACACAAAACATTAATTTATTTATTTATTTATTTATTTTAGGAGTTTGATATAGCGCTGATCTGACCCGGGGTTATCGGAGCGCTTTACAGCAGTTTTTAATAAGAGTTACTTAGTAGGGCAGTATTAAACATACAGGGGTCCATTGAAATGTAGGGTGGATCGCCACCGCCCGATGGCGGCGGCGATCTGCCCTACGTCCTTCCCCGCCTGCCACCCATTTCCCCCCGCCATATTAGTATGGCGGGGGACCCCAGCGGATGAAAAGACCATCCGCCGGTTTTCCGATGCTGCCACAGAATGGCATGCAGGGATTGCTGTCGGGGGCTCATTGCGGGCCCCCAGGGTAGGGGGGTGGGAGGTGCACTCCTGCATTGTCATGGACATGGTGGCAGGCACCTCGCGGTGCCTGTCACCTTGTGCATGACAATGCACACAGTGCATTCCCAGCATTGTGGCGGCCGGTGCTGTGAGCACCGCCCGCCACAATGCTGGGAATGGAGTATGCCACCGCCACGGTGGCGGTGGCATCCTAATTTCAGGTGCTGGACCGCCGCTCCACTGGCAGCTGGTCCCAGCACCGCTAGGGTGGCTCATCCTAATGGGTCTCATAGTTCGGAAGTTAAGAGTGCTGAGGATACTTGAGGTAGTAGTAGAGTCCTGAGGTAGCCTTGTTGAATGCTTTCCTCATTTTATGCACACTTGACTAGAAGCAGGGTGAGGTGGATCAGTTTGATGCAAAGTCAAACAGCAACGGAGATAGGGTTTGGCGTGAGGGCGGCGGTTATCCATTCGGGTTGGAGCGGTTGAGGAGGAGGGCTTTTAGGTAGGGGTGGGCGGAATTAGCGAAATTCACTTTTGCAAATTATCGCGAAAATGTTAAACATCTCCGCAAACACGCGGAAATATCGCGAAGATGCGGAAGTTTTTTTCCCGCCCGTTCGCTGTATTTTCAGCGTGGTCGTGGCTCGCCAACTTACCCATGTGGTTGCTCGCGGGCGCGGCCATCTTGTTTTCACTTGTCTCGCGGTGCATGATCGCGAGAAGAAAGACGTGATCGCGCGATGAATGACGTTACTGCGGGCGCGAACTGTCGTAAGACAGCGCAAATGGCTTCCAACAATCCAACATCTCGTGGAGAACGCGACCGGACCGGGAAAACTTGTCGGCGAACGCGGGGATTCAGGTAAGGCGATCGCGAGAATGTATTATTTTACAGCGCGAGCGAGCAAAAAATTTCCGGTAAAATGCGGATTGCGGAAATTTTTACATTTTTGCGCTCTCCGCGGAACCTGAAAATGTCAAATTATCGCAATTCCCATGAGCGGAACGGAATTTTAGCCCAGGCCTACTTTTAGGTGCATTTTGAATTTTGTGAAGGACGGGATAGTTCTGATGTCTGCTGGGATGGAGTTCCAGATTTTGGGCGCGTTTCCATCGATTGACCTAGCAGCGTTTTTTTGTTTGCGTGCTTTCATGGGGATGAGAAGGAGGGAGTTGGAGCTCCTGAGGTTCCTTGTCTGACCTGCCCTCTTGAGCTTGTCGGCCAGATAGTCCGGTTTTCCTTTATGTAGGGCTTTGTGCATGAGGCAAGTCGTTCTTAAGTACGCCCGCTGATCAACTGGGAGCCATTTTAGTTCTCTTAGTGCAGGAGAAATGTGGTCGTATTTCCTGATTCTGGCGACCATTCTGGCTGCTGCGTTGAGGGTTGTTTTGAGAGGAGCTAAGTGGGTTTTTGCCGTACCGGTTAATTGCATTGCATTGGTGGCTTGTTTCAGGTCTTTGGTAGGGATGAATGGTTTAATTTTGTAGAGAAGCTTCAGGTTGAAGAAGGCTGTCTTTGCAGAGTTTTTGATGTGTTTGGTCATGTCCAGTTTAGGGTCCAGGGTGATTCCTAGTGATTTTACGGAGTTAGCCAGGGTGAGATTGCCGTTTAGAGCATCCAAAGCTTTAAGCCATTCTGCAATTTGTGGGTTCTCTTCTTTGTTGGAGATGAGAAGGATCTCCGTTTTGTCCTGGTTAAGTTTAAGGTGATTTTGGGACAGCCAGTGTTGAATTTCTTTTAGGGTGTTGTTTAGTCTGAGGATGTCATCTGGGGTGGAATTTTCCAGATAGATCTGGGTGTCATCTGCATATAGGTGGAAGGGGATATTAGCATTTTTAAGTATGGTGGTGAGGGGTTCCATGTATATGTTGAACAGTTGTGGTGAGAACACTGAAACTTGGGGCACACCCCTGCTGACGGGGTGAAGATCTGAGGTAAAGTTTTAGATTTTTATCTTTTGCGACCAGTTGTGGAGGAAGGAGGTGAACCAGCGGAGGACCATCTCATCGGCACCTACCTTTCTTGGAGGGCCTTGATGAGAAGATGGTGATCTACCGTGTCAAAAGCTGCCGATTGGTCGAGGAGAATGAGTAGGCAGCAGTGATCGTTATCGAGTGACTTATGAATATCATCTGTGATGTTGAGAATCGCCGTCTCAGTGCTGTAGACTTTTCTGAAACCCGATTGGTGGGGATCAAGAAGGTTGATGTTTTCCATGTGCTGAGTCAATTGTGAGAGGACGCATTTTTCTAGGATTTTGGATAGGAGGGGGAGATTTGAGACAGGTCTGAAGTTATTCAGATCCGTGCAGTCAAGGCCTGTTTTTTTTAGTAGTGACATTATTTGGCCGACTTTTAGACATTCCGGTATGATGCCGGTTCTCAGGGAGCTGTTGATGATTCTGCACCAGAACGGGGCTATGGAGAGTTTGGGTTTTTTGGTCAGTTGGAAGGGTATGGGGTCAAGGACGTGAGAAACGGGTTTGGAGGTGGAGATTAGCTTGATAACCTCGGCTTCCGTGATGGGATTATAGGACTTCCATGTATTTGTGTGGTGCAGGCATGTGCTTTTAGTTGGGACTGGGGTCGGGCTTTGGCACGCGGGGTTGGTGGTGATGTCTAGTGAGAGCTCAATCTTGGAGATTTTTTCTTCGAAGGAGATGGCAAAGTTTTCTCACAGTTCCTTGGAGGCCTGGGTAGAGTTCATTGGGCCTGTTTTTTGCATTGTCCAGAGCGAAGCAGAAAAAGTTACATTTTTCACTACAGATATGTTTTTTGTAATTTCTTCGAGCTGCTTTGAGTTGTTCAAATAGGCTTCTGGAGGGGTTGTTTCTCCAAAGTCTTTCTGTGGCTCTGAGTTGTCTCCTTTCGTTGTTGATGTCCGTATTGAACCAGGATCTGGATGGGATGTTCCTGGCTTTTTTTAGTTTCAGAGGAACTATCTGGTCTAGAATGGATGTCATGGATGTGTTGTAATGGTTGGTGAGTTCTGTCGTGGATAGATCCTCCGTGGAGGTGGTGAGGAGGGAGTTGACTTTTTCTTCCAGGTCAGTCATGTTGATCTGGGTGAGGTTTCTGGTCCATTTGGGCTCTTTTTGGGTGGGGGGGTTGTACATTGGCTGGCTGAGTGAGGTGGAAGAGGATTAAGTGGTGGTCAGACGAGTCCACGGGCAGGGTGTGATTTATCGTCACTGTGTCACGTTTGGCGATAATGGCATCTAGGATTGCTCCTTTGTTGTGTGTTTCTTCTGTGCAGTGTTGCGTAAGGTTGTTGTTGTGTAGCAGCTCTCTCAGGTTTTGGATTAGCGGGTTGGTATCTTCATTCCAGTGTAGGTTGAGGTCTCCCAGAATTAGGTTATTCACTTCTCTTAGTGAGCAGTGGTCAATCAGGTCAGACAGGTGTTCAGTGAAAGTGGTGGTGTTGCCTGGGGGGCGGTAGGTAAGATGGAAGGTTAGTGATTTGTTGTTGCTCGTGCTGATGTTGACTTTTAGGCACTCAAAGGTGTTGTAGTTGAAGGAGCCAGTTTCCGTCACAGAAATATTGTCTCTGTGGATGATCGCTATGCCTCCTCCTCTTTGGTCTTTTCTGTCTTTGTTGGTGATTATAAAGCCTGGGGGGATGAGAGTGTCGAGGAGTAGTGGAGAGGAGTCGTTAAGCCAGGTTTCGGTGATGAATGCTATGTCTATGTCGTGTGTGAGGATGGATTCTGCTAATTCAGTGGCATATTTTGTGGCTGATCTGCAGTTTATGAGCATGCAGTTTGTTGGGGTCGTCTCTGATTTGGGTTTCTTCGTTAGGGGGGCTGTGGGGATGCTAGTGCGGGTGGTTGGCGGTCTGGGTGAGTTCGGAGGGGCTTGGACACTTCCTAGTCCGGTGATCACCTGGATTTTTGATTGGAGGGTGTCAGCTAAAGGATTGTCTTATGAGGAGGGAAGGTCCGCCACATCACTCTCAGACATAGCATCTAGTTCTTTTGGGTCTCTGTGTCGGATGGGGTTAGCTACCCATCTCTGCGGGGGGACTATGGACGTCTTTGTTGTGTATGGGTGGTGGAGGAGTGGGTGCACTGAGGCTGCTGAGCGCCATGAGGTTGGCTAGGATATCAGTAAAGCCACAGATTATAGTTGCTATCTGGGTTTCCAGCCTGGAGAGTCGCTGCTCAGTCTTTAAATCGTTGAGGTATCGGGACTGGTCCTGTGCGAGAGTGTTGGGCCTAGAGGGGGAGAGTTCCAGGGTGTTGGGTAGCTTAGTGGTGGCTGCGTTGTCCGTGCCAGGTCTGGGGGGAGAGAATCTCAGGGAATTGGGCCTCCTTGTTTTGGGTGTGTTGTCCATATGGGGTCTTGGCAGGGCCCTGAGTGCAGGTTGACGGGGGTCTTGTTGGGGCGTTGGTGCTATGTTGCCTGTGGGTTTGGGGAGGTTGGTGTTCATGTAGTTCAGAGTGGGTTGGGGTGAGTGGAGGGCAGGTGGCTGGTGGGGGTGGAAGCCGGCAGGTGGCGGATGGGGATGAGAGCCATAGGTAGGGAGTGGGGGGATCCTGTTCTCTATGGGGTTGAGGGTGATGTTGTGTGGAGAGGAGTCTTGCTTGGGTGTTGGTGCTTTATTGCCTGTGGGTTTGGGGAGGTTGGTGTTCAGGTTGTTCGTAGTGGATTGGGGTGGGTGGAAGGCAGGTGGCGAGTTAGGGTAAGAGTCGGTAGGTTGCAGATGAGAGTGGGAGCCTAAGGAGGGAAGAAGGGGGGTCCTGTTTTCTCTGTGGTGGTAAGGGGGAAGTCATGTGGTGGGGGCGGGTGAGGTTGTTAGGGAGTGTCGGAACATAAAATCTAATATTTAATATCTCTTACAATTTCTTTGATTTACTTGCTTTCAACATATAAAATTACAAGAAAACTATTGTGAATGTGCAAACAATATAACAATATGTAAGTGAAAACATTTATGATACAAAAATATATTTTTGAGGACAAGTTGTTAATTATTTAATATATTCAATATTATTGTATATAAAATAATAATATGTGATATACTAAATAATAAAAATATGTACAACCTATAACAATGTAAAATACATATTATATAATATTATTACAAAAATAAAAATGATCTAAAATGTATTAAAAAATATATAAAAATAAATGTGCCTAACTGCATAACTGTGCTTGCATAAAAATGTACCATTTTTCAAAACTGACATATATGGGGTCGATTCCGATCCGGGTCGGACAGCTCTCCGAGGGCTGTTCGTAGCCTTACCTTGCGACCGAATCGTACCCGGAGCCGGTCCGTCCTGGTGATGAACTACAATGCGCATAACTGACAAAAATCTGACCGACACGTAGGCTGTGACTCAAGCTTCATTCTCCGTCCGAGCCGTACCTCCGAATGCCGAACAGAGTCGCCCGGATGCAGTATCCATAGTAGTTTCCGGCTGGACAAGTACGATGTGCACATCATACGCGCCGGACGGGCCGCCACCTCACAGCATCCGGAAAAGAAGCATATCAGGTACGATTCGTGCCAGAACTCAATCCACGGCTTCGACATGGACCAGCTTGCAGTGGGTACGAGATGGAGCAACAAGCAGCGTGTACGAGATGAACACATCATGAATCACATCACGCAGGTCATACCAGTACTGAACATCTATGACCGGATCAGGAACCGACGCGTATGGCGCAGGCGGAAGTCAGACACCCATCACACAAACAAACGACACGTACCCGCAAAATGTCACACACACACAGGGGATACATATCCTCGCCACTAGCAACAGGCCACCATGAGGGTTGCATGGCCAGCACCACTACAACCCCCACTCATAGGCCCTATGTTGACCATCACTACTGCCAACCCCACCCATAGGGGACCTGTTGCCCATCACTCCTGCCACCCTCAACCATAGGGGACCTGTTGCCCAGCACTCCTGCCACCCCCACTAATAGGACTTATGTTGCCCATCACTACTGCCACCCCCACCCATAGCTCTTATGTTGCCCATCACTACTGCCACCCCCACTCATAGGGCTTATGTTGCCCATCACTACTGCCACCCCCACCCATAGGGGACCTGTTGCACAGCACTCCTGCCACCCCCACCCATAGGGCTTATGTTGCCCATCACTACTGCCAACCCCACCCATAGGGGACCTGTTGCCCATCACTACTGCCACCCCCAACCATAGGGCTTATGTTGCCCATCACTACTGCCACCCCCACCCATAGGGCTTATGTTGCCCATCACTACTGCCACCCCCACTTATAGGGCTTCTGTTACCCATCACTACTGCCACCCCCACCCATAGGGGACTAGTTGCCCATCACTACTGCCACCCCCACCCATGGGGCTAATGTTGCCCATCACTACTGCCACCCCCACCCATAGGGGACCTCTTACCCATCACTACTGCCACCCCCACCCATAGGGCTTATGTTGCCCATCACTACTGTAACCCCCACCCATAGGGCTTATGTTGCCCATCACTACTGCCACCCCCACTCATCGGGCTTATGTTGCCCATCACTACTGCCACCCCCAACCATAGGGGACCTGTTGCCCAGCACTCCTGCCACCCCCACTCATAGGACTTATGTTGCCCAGCACTCCTGCCACCCCCACCCATAGGGGACCTGTTGCCGAGCACTCCTGCCACCCCCACCCATAGGGCTTATGTTGCCCATCACTACTGCCAACCCCACTCATAGGGCTTTTGTTGCCCATCACTACTGCCACCCCCACCCATAGGGGACCTGTTGCCCAGCACTCCTGCCACCCCCACCCATAGGGCTTATGTTGCCCATCACTACTGCCCCCCCCACTTATAGGGCTTATGTTGCCCATCACTACTGCCACCCCCACCCATAGGGGACCTGTTGCCCATCACTACTGCCACCCCCACCCATAGGGCTTATGTTGCCCATCACTATTGCCACCCGCACCCATAGGGCTTATGTTGCCCATCACTACTGCCAACCCCACCTATAGGGGACCTGTTGCCCATCACTACTGCCACCCCCAACCATAGGGCTTATGTTGCCCATCACTACTGCCACCCCCACCCATAGGGCTTATGTTGCCCATCACTACTGCCACCCCCACTTATAGGGCTTCTGTTACCCATCACTACTGCCACCCCCACCCATAGGGGACTTGTTGCCCATCACTACTGCCACCCCCACCCATAGGGCTAATGTTGCCCATCACTACTGCCACCCCCACCCATAGGGGACCTCTTACCCATCACTACTGCCACCCCCACCCATAGGGCTTATGTTGCCCATCACTACTGTAACCCCCACCCATAGGGCTTATGTTGCCCATCACTACTGCCACCCCCACTCATCGGGCTTATGTTGCCCATCACTACTGCCACCCCCAACCATAGGGCACCTGTTGCCCAGCACTCCTGCCACCCCCACTCATAGGACTTATGTTGCCCAGCACTCCTGCCACCCCCACCCATAGGGGACCTGTTGCCGAGCACTCCTGCCACCCCCACCCATAGGGCTTATGTTGCCCATCACTACTGCCAACCCCACTCATAGGGCTTTTGTTGCCCATCACTACTGCTACCCCCACCCATAGGGGACCTGTTGCCCAGCACTCCTGCAACCCCCACCCATAGGGCTTATGTTGCCCATCACTACTGCCACCCCCACTTATAGGGATTATGTTGCCCATCACTACTGCCACCCCCACCCATAGGGGACCTGTTGCCCATCACTACTGCCACCCCCACCCATAGGGCTTATGTTGCCCATCACTATTGCCACCCGCACCCATAGGGCTTATTTTGCCCATCACTACTGCCAACCCCACCCATAGGGGACCTGTTGCCCATTACTACTGCCACCCCCAACCATAGGGCTTATGTTGCCCATCACTACTGCCACCCCCACCCATAGGGCTTATGTTGCCCATCACTACTGCCGCCCCCACTTATAGGGCTTATGTTGCCCATCACTACTGCCACCCCCACCTATAGAGGACCTGTTGCCCATCACTAAAGCCCCCCCACCTATAGGGCTTATGTTGTCCATCACTACTGCCACCCCCACCCATAGGGCTTATGTTGCACCCCCACCCATAGGGCTTATGCTGCCCTTCACCACTGCCACACCCACCCATAGGGCTTATGTTGCCCATCACTACTGCCACCTCCACCCATAGGGGACCTGTTTCCCATCACTACTGCCACCCCCACCCATAGGGCTTATGTTGCCCATCACTACTGCTACCCCCATTCATAGGGCTTATGTTGCCCATCACTACTGCCACCCCCACTCATAGAGCTTATGTTGCCCATCACTACTGCCACCCCCACCCATAGCGGACCTGTTGCCCAGCACTCCTGCCACCCCCACTCATAGGAATTATGTTGCCCAGCACTACTGCCACCCCCACCAATAGGGGACCTGTTGCCCAGCACTCCTGCCACCCCCACCCATAGCGCTTATGTTGCCCATCACTACTGCCACCCCCACCTATAGGGCTTATGTTGTACATCACTACTGCCACCCCCACCCATAGGGGACCTGTTGCCCATCACTGCTGCCACCCCCACCCATAGGGCTTATGTTGCCCATCACTACTGCCACCACCACTCATAGGGCTTATGTTGCCCATCACTACTGCCACCCCCACTCATAGGGCTTATGTTCTCCATCACTACTGCCACCCCCACCCATAGGGGACCTGTTGCCCAGCACTCTTTCCACCCCCACTCATAGGACTTATGTTGCCCAGCACTCCTGCCACCCCCACTCATAGGGGACCTGTTGCTGAGCACTCCTGCCACCCCCACATATAGGGCTTATGTTGCCCATCACTACTGCCACCCCACTCATAGGGCTTATGTTGCCATGTTGCCCATCACTACTGCCACCCCCACCCATTGGGGACCTGTTGCCCAGCACTCCTGCCATCCCCACCCATAGGGCTTATGTTGCCCATCACTACTGCCACCCCCACTTATAGGGCTTATGTTGCCCATCACTACTGCCACCCCCACCCTTAGGGGACATGTTGCCCATCACTACTGCCACCCCCACCCATAGGGCTTATGTTGCCCATCACTACTGCCACCCCACCCATAGGGCTTATGTTGCCCATCACTACTGCCACCCCCACCCATAGGGGACCTGTTGCCCATCACTACTGCCACCCCAACCCATAGGGCTTATTTTGCCCATCACTACTGCCACCCCCAGCCATAGGGCTTATGTTGCCCATCACTACTGCCACCCCCACTCATAGGGCTTATGTTGCCCATCACTACTCCCACCCCCACCCATTGGGGACCTGTTGCCCAGCACTCCTGCCACCCCCACCCATAGGGCATATGTTGCCCATCACTGCTGCCACTCCCACTTATAGGGCTTATGTTGTCCATCACTACTGCCACCCCCACCCATAGGGGACCTGTTGGCCAGCACTCCTGCCATCCCCACCCATAGGGCTTATGTTGCCCATCACTATTGCCACCCGCACCCATAGGGCTTATGTTGCCCATCACTACTGCCACCCCCACCCATAGGGGACCTGTTGCCCATCACTACTGCCACCCCCAACCATAGGGCTTATGTTGCCCATCACTATTGCCACCCGCACCCATAGGGCTTATGTTGCCCATCACTACTGCCAACCCCACCCATAGGGGACCTGTTGCCCATCACTACTGCCACCCCCAACCATAGGGCTTATGTTGCCCATCACTATTGCCACCCGCACCCATAGGGCTTATGTTGCCCATCACTACTGCCAACCCCACCCATAGGGGACCTGTTGCCCATCACTACTGCCAACCCCACCCATAGGGGACCTGTTGCCCATCACTACTGCCACCCCCAACCATAGGGCTTATGTTGCCCATCACTACTGCCACCCCCACCCATAGGGCTTATGTTGCCCATCACTACTGCCACCCCCACTTATAGGGCTTCTGTTACCCATCACTACTGCCACCCCCACCCATAGGGGACTTGTTGCCCATCACTACTGCCACCCCCACCCATAGGGCTAATGTTGCCCATCACTACTGCCACCCCCACCCATAGGGGACCGCTTACCCATCACTACTGCCACCCCCACCCATAGGGCTTATGTTGCCCATCACTACTGTAACCCCCACCCATAGGGCTTATGTTGCCCATCACTACTGCCACCCCCACTCATCGGGCTTATGTTGCCCATCACTACTGCCACCCCCAACCATAGGGGACCTGTTGCCCAGCACTCCTGCCACCCCCACTCATAGGACTTATGTTGCCCAGCACTCCTGCCACCCCCACCCATAGGGGACCTGTTGCCGAGCACTCCTGCCACCCCCACCCATAGGGCTTATGTTGCCCATCACTACTGCCAACCCCACTCATAGGGCTTTTGTTGCCCATCACTACTGCTACCCCCACCCATAGGAGACCTGTTGCCCAGCACTCCTGCAACCCCCACCCATAGGGCTTATGTTGCCCATCACTACTGCCACCCCCACTTATAGGGATTATGTTGCCCATCACTACTGCCACCCCCACCCATAGGGGACCTGTTGCCCATCACTACTGCCACCCCCACCCATAGGGCTTATGTTGCCCATCACTATTGCCACCCGCACCCATAGGGCTTATTTTGCCCATCACTACTGCCAACCCCACCCATAGGGGACCTGTTGCCCATTACTACTGCCACCCCCAACCATAGGGCTTATGTTGCCCATCACTACTGCCACCCCCACCCATAGGGCTTATGTTGCCCATCACTACTGCCGCCCCCACTTATAGGGCTTATGTTGCCCATCACTACTGCCACCCCCACCTATAGAGGACCTGTTGCCCATCACTAAAGCCCCCCCACCTATAGGGCTTATGTTGTCCATCACTACTGCCACCCCACCCATAGGGCTTATGTTGCACCCCCACCCATAGGGCTTATGCTGCCCTTCACCGCTGCCACACCCACCCATAGGGCTTATGTTGCCCATCACTACTGCCACCTCCACCCATAGGGGACCTGTTTCCCATCACTACTGCCACCCCCACCCATAGGGCTTATGTTGCCCATCACTACTGCTACCCCCATTCATAGGGCTTATGTTGCCCATCACTACTGCCACCCCCACTCATAGAGCTTATGTTGCCCATCACTACTGCCACCCCCACCCATAGCGGACCTGTTGCCCAGCACTCCTGCCACCCCCACTCATAGGAATTATGTTGCCCAGCACTACTGCGACCCCCACCAATAGGGGACCTGTTGCCCAGCACTCCTGCCACCCCCACCCATAGCGCTTATGTTGCCCATCACTACTGACACCCCCACCTATAGGGCTTATGTTGTACATCACTACTGCCACCCCCACCCATAGGGGACCTGTTGCCCATCACTGCTGCCACCCCCACCCATAGGGCTTATGTTGCCCATCACTACTGCCACCACCACTCATAGGGCTTATGTTGCCCATCACTACTGCCACCCCCACTCATAGGGCTTATGTTCTCCATCACTACTGCCACCCCCACCCATAGGGGACCTGTTGCCCAGCACTCTTTCCACCCCCACTCATAGGACTTATGTTGCCCAGCACTCCTGCCACCCCCACCCATAGGGGACCTGTTGCTGAGCACTCCTGCCACCCCCACATATAGGGCTTATGTTGCCCATCACTACTGCCACCCCACTCATAGGGCTTATGTTGCCATGTTGCCCATCACTACTGCCACCCCCACCCATTGGGGACCTGTTGCCCAGCACTCCTGCCATCCCCACCCATAGGGCTTATGTTGCCCATCACTACTGCCACCCCCACTTATAGGGCTTATGTTGCCCATCACTACTGCCACCCCCACCCTTAGGGGACATGTTGCCCATCACTACTGCCACCCCCACCCATAGGGCTTATGTTGCCCATCACTACTGCCACCCCACCCATAGGGCTTATGTTGCCCATCACTACTGCCACCCCCACCCATAGGGGACCTGTTGCCCATCACTACTGCCACCCCAACCCATAGGGCTTATTTTGCCCATCACTACTGCCACCCCCAGCCATAGGGCTTATGTTGCCCATCACTACTGCCACCCCCACTCATAGGGCTTATGTTGCCCATCACTACTCCCACCCCCACCCATTGGGGACCTGTTGCCCAGCACTCCTGCCACCCCCACCCATAGGGCATATGTTGCCCATCACTGCTGCCACTCCCACTTATAGGGCTTATGTTGTCCATCACTACTGCCACCCCCACCCATAGGGGACCTGTTGGCCAGCACTCCTGCCATCCCCACCCATAGGGCTTATGTTGCCCATCACTATTGCCACCCGCACCCATAGGGCTTATGTTGCCCATCACTACTGCCAACCCCACCCATAGGGGACCTGTTGCCCATCACTACTGCCACCCCCAACCATAGGGCTTATGTTGCCCATCACTATTGCCACCCGCACCCATAGGGCTTATGTTGCCCATCACTACTGCCAACCCCACCCATAGGGGACCTGTTGCCCATCACTACTGCCACCCCCAACCATAGGGCTTATGTTGCCCATCACTATTGCCACCCGCACCCATAGGGCTTATGTTGCCCATCACTACTGCCAACCCCACCCATAGGGGACCTGTTGCCCATCACTACTGCCAACCCCACCCATAGGGGACCTGTTGCCCATCACTACTGCCACCCCCAACCATAGGGCTTATGTTGCCCATCACTACTGCCACCCCCACCCATAGGGCTTATGTTGCCCATCACTACTGCCACCCCCACTTATAGGGCTTCTGTTACCCATCACTACTGCCACCCCCACCCATAGGGGACTTGTTGCCCATCACTACTGCCACCCCCACCCATAGGGCTAATGTTGCCCATCACTACTGCCACCCCCACCCATAGGGGACCGCTTACCCATCACTACTGCCACCCCCACCCATAGGGCTTATGTTGCCCATCACTACTGTAACCCCCACCCATAGGGCTTATGTTGCCCATCACTACTGCCACCCCCACTCATCGGGCTTATTTTGCCCATCACTACTGCCACCCCCAACCATAGGGGACCTGTTGCCCAGCACTCCTGCCACCCCCACTCATAGGACTTATGTTGCCCAGCACTCCTGCCACCCCCACCCATAGGGGACCTGTTGCCGAGCACTCCTGCCACCCCCACCCATAGGGCTTATGTTGCCCATCACTACTGCCAACCCCACTCATAGGGCTTTTGTTGCCCATCACTACTGCTACCCCCACCCATAGGGGACCTGTTGCCCAGCACTCCTGCAACCCCCACCCATAGGGCTTATGTTGCCCATCACTACTGCCACCCCCACTTATAGGGATTATGTTGCCCATCACTACTGCCACCCCCACCCATAGGGGACCTGTTGCCCATCACTACTGCCACCCCCACCCATAGGGCTTATGTTGCCCATCACTATTGCCACCCGCACCCATAGGGCTTATTTTGCCCATCACTACTGCCAACCCCACCCATAGGGGACCTGTTGCCCATTACTACTGCCACCCCCAACCATAGGGCTTATGTTGCCCATCACTACTGCCACCCCCACCCATAGGGCTTATGTTGCCCATCACTACTGCCGCCCCCACTTATAGGGCTTATGTTGCCCATCACTACTGCCACCCCCACCTATAGAGGACCTGTTGCCCATCACTAAAGCCCCCCCACCTATAGGGCTTATGTTGTCCATCACTACTGCCACCCCCACCCATAGGGCTTATGTTGCACCCCCACCCATAGGGCTTATGCTGCCCTTCACCACTGCCACACCCACCCATAGGGCTTATGTTGCCCATCACTACTGCCACCTCCACCCATAGGGGACCTGTTTCCCATCACTACTGCCACCCCCACCCATAGGGCTTATGTTGCCCATCACTACTGCTACCCCCATTCATAGGGCTTATGTTGCCCATCACTACTGCCACCCCCACTCATAGAGCTTATGTTGCCCATCACTACTGCCACCCCCACCCATAGCGGACCTGTTGCCCAGCACTCCTGCCACCCCCACTCATAGGAATTATGTTGCCCAGCACTACTGCCACCCCCACCAATAGGGGACCTGTTGCCCAGCACTCCTGCCACCCCCACCCATAGCGCTTATGTTGCCCATCACTACTGCCACCCCACCTATAGGGCTTATGTTGTACATCACTACTGCCACCCCCACCCATAGGGGACCTGTTGCCCATCACTGCTGCCACCCCCACCCATAGGGCTTATGTTGCCCATCACTACTGCCACCACCACTCATAGGGCTTATGTTGCCCATCACTACTGCCACCCCCACTCATAGGGCTTATGTTCTCCATCACTACTGCCACCCCCACCCATAGGGGACCTGTTGCCCAGCACTCTTTCCACCCCCACTCATAGGACTTATGTTGCCCAGCACTCCTGCCACCCCCACCCATAGGGGACCTGTTGCTGAGCACTCCTGCCACCCCCACATATAGGGCTTATGTTGCCCATCACTACTGCCACCCCACTCATAGGGCTTATGTTGCCATGTTGCCCATCACTACTGCCACCCCCACCCATTGGGGACCTGTTGCCCAGCACTCCTGCCATCCCCACCCATAGGGCTTATGTTGCCCATCACTACTGCCACCCCCACTTATAGGGCTTATGTTGCCCATCACTACTGCCACCCCCACCCTTAGGGGACATGTTGCCCATCACTACTGCCACCCCCACCCATAGGGCTTATGTTGCCCATCACTACTGCCACCCCACCCATAGGGCTTATGTTGCCCATCACTACTGCCACCCCCACCCATAGGGGACCTGTTGCCCATCACTACTGCCACCCCAACCCATAGGGCTTATTTTGCCCATCACTACTGCCACCCCCAGCCATAGGGCTTATGTTGCCCATCACTACTGCCACCCCCACTCATAGGGCTTATGTTGCCCATCACTACTCCCACCCCCACCCATTGGGGACCTGTTGCCCAGCACTCCTGCCACCCCCACCCATAGGGCATATGTTGCCCATCACTGCTGCCACTCCCACTTATAGGGCTTATGTTGTCCATCACTACTGCCACCCCCACCCATAGGGGACCTGTTGGCCAGCACTCCTGCCATCCCCACCCATAGGGCTTATGTTGCCCATCACTACTGCCACCCCCACTTATAGGGCTTATGTTGCCCCATCACTACTGCCACCCCACTCATAGGGCTTATGTTGCCATGTTGCCCATCACTACTGCCACCCCCACCCATTGGGGACCTGTTTCCCAGCACTCCTGCCATCCCCACCCATAGGGCTTATGTTGCCCATCACTACTGCCACCCCCACTTATAGGGCTTATGTTGCCCATCACTACTGCCACCCCCACCCATAGGGGACCTGTTGCCCATCACTACTGCCACCCCCACCCATAGGGCTTATGTTGCCCATCACTACTGCCACCCCCACCAATAGGGCTTATGTTGCCCATCACTACTGCCACCCCCAACCATAGGGGACCTGTTGCCCAGCACTCCTGCCACCCCCACTCATAGGACTTATGTTGCCCAGCACTCCTGCCACCCCCACCCATAGGGGACCTGTTGCCGAGCACTCCTGCCACCCCCACCCATAGGGCTTATGTTGCCCATCACTACTGCCAACCCCACTCATAGGGCTTTTGTTGCCCATCACTACTGCCACCCCCACCCATAGGGGACCTGTTGCCCAGCACTCCTGCCAACCCCACCCATAGGGCTTATGTTGCCCATCACTACTGCCCCCCCCACTTATAGGGCTTATGTTGCCCATCACTATTGCCACCCGCACCCATAGGGCTTATGTTGCCCATCACTACTGCCAACCCCACCCATAGGGGACCTGTTGCCCATCACTACTGCCACCCCCAACCATAGGGCTTATGTTGCCCATCACTATTGCCACCCGCACCCATAGGGCTTATGTTGCCCATCACTACTGCCAACCCCACCCATAGGGGACCTGTTGCCCATCACTACTGCCACCCCCAACCATAGGGCTTATGTTGCCCATCACTATTGCCACCCGCACCCATAGGGCTTATGTTGCCCATCACTACTGCCAACCCCACCCATAGGGGACCTGTTGCCCATCACTACTGCCAACCCCACCCATAGGGGACCTGTTGCCCATCACTACTGCCACCCCCAACCATAGGGCTTATGTTGCCCATCACTACTGCCACCCCCACCCATAGGGCTTATGTTGCCCATCACTACTGCCACCCCCACTTATAGGGCTTCTGTTACCCATCACTACTGCCACCCCCACCCATAGGGGACTTGTTGCCCATCACTACTGCCACCCCCACCCATAGGGCTAATGTTGCCCATCACTACTGCCACCCCCACCCATAGGGGACCGCTTACCCATCACTACTGCCACCCCCACCCATAGGGCTTATGTTGCCCATCACTACTGTAACCCCCACCCATAGGGCTTATGTTGCCCATCACTACTGCCACCCCCACTCATCGGGCTTATGTTGCCCATCACTACTGCCACCCCCAACCATAGGGGACCTGTTGCCCAGCACTCCTGCCACCCCCACTCATAGGACTTATGTTGCCCAGCACTCCTGCCACCCCCACCCATAGGGGACCTGTTGCCGAGCACTCCTGCCACCCCCACCCATAGGGCTTATGTTGCCCATCACTACTGCCAACCCCACTCATAGGGCTTTTGTTGCCCATCACTACTGCCACCCCCACACATAGGGGACCTGTTGCCCAGCACTCCTGCAACCCCCACCCATAGGGCTTATGTTGCCCATCACTACTGCCACCCCCACTTATAGGGATTATGTTGCCCATCACTACTGCCACCCCCACCCATAGAGGACCTGTTGCCCATCACTAAAGCCCCCCCACCTATAGGGCTTATGTTGTCCATCACTACTGCCACCCCCACCCATAGGGCTTATGTTGCACCCCCACCCATAGGGCTTATGCTGCCCTTCACCACTGCCACACCCACCCATAGGGCTTATGTTGCCCATCACTACTGCCACCTCCACCCATAGGGGACCTGTTTCCCAGCACTCCTGCCACCCCCACTCATAGGACTTATGTTGCCCAGCACTCCTGCCACCCCCATCCATAGGGGACCTGTTGCCGAGCACTCCTGCCACCCCCACCCATAGGGCTTATGTTGCCCATCACTACTACCACCCCACTCATAGGGCTAATGTTGCCCATCACTACTGCCAACCCCACCCATAGGGGACCTGTTGCCCATCACTACTGCCACCCCCAACCATAGGGCTTATGTTGCCCATCACTACTGCCACCCCCACCCATAGGGCTTATGTTGCCCATCACTACTGCCGCCCCCACTTATAGGGTTTATGTTGCCCATCACTACTGCCACCCCCACCCATAGAGGACCTGTTGCCCATCACTAAAGCCCCCCCCACCTATAGGGCTTATGTTGTCCATCACTACTGCCACCCCCACCCATAGGGCTTATGTTGCACCCCCACCCATAGGGCTTATGCTGCCCTTCACCACTGCCACACCCACCCATAGGGCTTATGTTGCCCATCACTACTGCCACCTCCACCCATAGGGGACCTGTTTCCCATCACTACTGCCACCCCCACCCATAGGGCTTATGTTGCCCATCACTACTGCTACCCCCACCCATAGGGCTTATGCTGCCCTTCACCACTGCCACACCCACCCATAGGGCTTATGTTGCCCATCACTACTGCCACCTCCACCCATAGGGGACCTGTTTCCCAGCACTCCTGCCACCCCCACTCATAGGACTTATGTTGCCCAGCACTCCTGCCACCCCCATCCATAGGGGACCTGTTGCCGAGCACTCCTGCCACCCCCACCCATAGGGCTTATGTTGCCCATCACTACTACCACCCCCACTCATAGGGCTAATGTTGCCCATCACTACTGCCAACCCCACCCATAGGGGACCTGTTGCCCATCACTACTGCCACCCCCAACCATAGGGCTTATGTTGCCCATCACTACTGCCACCCCCACCCATAGGGCTTATGTTGCCCATCACTACTGCCGCCCCCACTTATAGGGCTTATGTTGCCCATCACTACTGCCACCCCCACCCATAGAGGACCTGTTGCCCATCACTAAAGCCCCCCCACCTATAGGGCTTATGTTGTCCATCACTACTGCCACCCCCACCCATAGGGCTTATGTTGCACCCCCACCCATAGGGCTTATGCTGCCCTTCACCACTGCCGCCCCCACTTATAGGGCTTATGTTGCCCATCACTACTGCCACCCCCACCCATAGAGGACCTGTTGCCCATCACTAAAGCCCCCCCACCTATAGGGCTTATGTTGTCCATCACTACTGCCACCCCCACCCATAGGGCTTATGTTGCACCCCCACCCATAGGGCTTATGCTGCCCTTCACCACTGCCACACCCACCCATAGGGCTTATGTTGCCCATCACTACTGCCACCTCCACCCATAGGGGACCTGTTTCCCATCACTACTGCCACCCCCACCCATAGGGCTTATGTTGCCCATCACTACTGCTACCCCCATTCATAGGGCTTATGTTGCCCATCACTACTGCCACCCCCACTCATAGAGCTTATGTTGCCCATCACTACTGCCACCCCCACCCATAGCGGACCTGTTGCCCAGCACTCCTGCCACCCCCACTCATAGGAATTATGTTGCCCAGCACTACTGCCACCCCCACCAATAGGGGACCTGTTGCCCAGCACTCCTGCCACCCCCACCCATAGCGCTTATGTTGCCCATCACTACTGCCACCCCCACCTATAGGGCTTATGTTGTACATCACTACTGCCACCCCCACCCATAGGGGACCTGTTGCCCATCACTGCTGCCACCCCCACCCATAGGGCTTATGTTGCCCATCACTACTGCCACCACCACTCATAGGGCTTATGTTGCCCATCACTACTGCCACCCCCACTCATAGGGCTTATGTTCTCCATCACTACTGCCACCCCCACCCATAGGGGACCTGTTGCCCAGCACTCTTTCCACCCCCACTCATAGGACTTATGTTGCCCAGCACTCCTGCCACCCCCACCCATAGGGGACCTGTTGCTGAGCACTCCTGCCACCCCCACATATAGGGCTTATGTTGCCCATCACTACTGCCACCCCACTCATAGGGCTTATGTTGCCATGTTGCCCATCACTACTGCCACCCCCACCCATTGGGGACCTGTTGCCCAGCACTCCTGCCATCCCCACCCATAGGGCTTATGTTGCCCATCACTACTGCCACCCCCACTTATAGGGCTTATGTTGCCCATCACTACTGCCACCCCCACCCTTAGGGGACATGTTGCCCATCACTACTGCCACCCCCACCCATAGGGCTTATGTTGCCCATCACTACTGCCACCCCCACCCATAGGGCTTATGTTGCCCATCACTACTGCCACCCCCACCCATAGGGGACCTGTTGCCCATCACTACTGCCACCCCAACCCATAGGGCTTATTTTGCCCAGCACTACTGCCACCCCCAGCCATAGGGCTTATGTTGCCCATCACTACTGCCACCCCCACTCATAGGGCTTATGTTGCCCATCACTACTCCCACCCCCACCCATTGGGGACCTGTTGCCCAGCACTCCTGCCACCCCCACCCATAGGGCATATGTTGCCCATCACTGCTGCCACTCCCACTTATAGGGCTTATGTTGTCCATCACTACTGCCACCCCCACCCATAGGGGACCTGTTGGCCAGCACTCCTGCCATCCCCACCCATAGGGCTTATGTTGCCCATCACTACTGCCACCCCCACTTATAGGGCTTATGTTGCCCCATCACTACTGCCACCCCACTCATAGGGCTTATGTTGCCATGTTGCCCATCACTACTGCCACCCCCACCCATTGGGGACCTGTTTCCCAGCACTCCTGCCATCCCCACCCATAGGGCTTATGTTGCCCATCACTACTGCCACCCCCACTTATAGGGCTTATGTTGCCCATCACTACTGCCACCCCCACCCATAGGGGACCTGTTGCCCATCACTACTGCCACCCCCACCCATAGGGCTTATGTTGCCCATCACTACTGCCACCCCCACCAATAGGGCTTATGTTGCCCATCACTACTGCCACCCCCACCCATAGGGGACCTGTTGCCCATCACTACTGCCACCCCAACCCATAGGGCTTATTTTGCCCATCACTACTGCCACCCCCAGCCATAGGGCTTATGTTGCCCATCACTACTGCCACCCCCACTCATAGGGCTTATGTTGCCCATCACTACTCCCACCCCCACCCATTGGGGACCTGTTGCCCAGCACTCCTGCCACCCCCACCCATACGGCATATGTTGCCCATCACTGCTGCCACTCCCACTTATAGGGCTTATGTTGCCCATCACTACTGCCACCCCCACCCATAGGGGACCTGTTGCCCATCACTACTGCCACCCCCACCTATAGGGCTTATGCTGCCCATTACTACTGCCAGCCCCACCCATAGGACTTATGTTGCACCCCCACCCATAGGGCTTATGTTGCCCATCACTACTGCCACCCCCACCCATAGGGGACCTGTTGCCCATCACTACTGCTATCCCCACCCCTAGGGCTTATGTTGCCCATCACTACTGCCACCCCCACCCATAGGGAAACTGTTGCCCATCACTACTGCCATCCCCACCCATAGGGCTTATGTTGCCCATCACTACTGCCACCCCCACCCATAGGGGACCTGTTGCCCATCACTACTGCCACCCCCACCCATAGGACTTGTTTCCCATCACTACTGCCACCCCCACCCATAGGGGACCTGTTGCCCATCACTACTGCCACCCCCACCCATAGGGCTTATGTTGCCCATCACTACTCTAACCCCCACCCATAGGGCTTATCTTGCCCATCACTACTGCCACCCCACTCATAGGGCTTATGTTGCCCATCACTAGTGGCACCCCCAACCATAGGGGACCTGTTTCCCAGCACTCCTGCCACCCCCACTCATAGGACTTATGTTGCCCAGCACTCCTGCCACCCCCATCCATAGGGGACCTGTTGCCGAGCACTCCTGCCACCCCCACCCATAGGGCTTATGTTGCCCATCAATACTACCACCCCCACTCATAGGGCTAATGTTGCCCATCACTACTGCCACCCCCACCCATAGGGGACCTGTTGCCCAGTACTCCTGCCACCCCCACCCATAGGGATTATGTTGCCCATCACTATTGCCACCCCCACTTATAGGGCGTATGTTGCCCATAAGGAGTCCGTCCAGCAGGGCCTGGTTCTCCTCCTCAGTGAAGGCTGGGGCCCTCTCCAGAGTAGGTGCCATAGCAGTAGCCAGAGGATGCAGAGACAGCAGCAGTAGTAGCAGGGATGTGGTCCAGTAGCATGTAGTGCAGGCAAGTGAGCTCCCTGGGGGCCAGCCAGCCTCATATCTGTGCTGCAGAGGGAGACTCTGTGCCATGTGTCCCAAGTGATAGGTCCAACACGGTTGCATTCTATGAATCTGGCCAATCCATGGAAATGTGCGACTTGTACACGTCTTCCGTATCGTTCAAATCTTCACCTTCATAAAACCCTAGTAATTGCAACATTGTTGTAGGCATCCAACTGAATTTCCAGCGCACGACTCGTACAAGTTTTGAATCTGCATCCGTCTCCATGACAGTCCAGAGCCAATGGGTGCGCCCGGCTCGGTCAACTGACTGTACAATGCGTAGTTTGAAAATACACAGGCACCCGTCTCCATACGATTCAAAGGCCAAGGCGTACGACAGTCTCGAACCATGCCTGCCCGACGCGTATGCATGATAGTCACCCGCGTCGGACCTCATTGTAGTCAATGGCTAAGCGTACGTACGGCTCGGTCCTGAACTGTGCAATGCGTACGCATAGTCACCCGCGTCAGACCTCATTGCAGTCAATGGCTAAGCGTACACACGGTTCGGTCCTGAACTGTGCAATGCGTACACATTGTCACCTGCGTCGGACCTCATTGCAGTCAATGGCTAAGCGTACGCACGGCTCAGTCCTGAACTGTGCAATGTGCACGCATATTCACCCGCGTCGGACCTCATTGCAGTCAATGGCTAAGCGTAAGCACGGCTCGGTCCTGAACTGTGCAATGCGTACGCATTGTCACCCACGTCGGACCTCATTGCAGTCAATGGCTAAGCGTACGCACGGCTCGCTCCTGAACTGTGCAATGCGTACGCATAGTCAACCGCGACGGGCCTCATTGGTGTGACTATTTGATGGCTTCAACACACAATTCCTTGCCAGGGACTCAGGTGCACACCTACCACACTACAGCATTGGCCACACAGTGTACCATGGCATATAAGGCTGCATTCCCTGTGTGTTTGGGGGGGCAACATTTGGTTTGTTGTGTGGCACTTTTGTGCAGCCACTCCCAGGCTGTGCATGTGTTCATGGGGACAGAATCCTTTGTCTGTTGTGCACATTACCACTGTGATGTGCAACTGTACAGTTATGGGCATGAGTCATGGACACAGTTTCATGTTGGATATGTTTAGGACATGTCACATACACCCTGAGTCCTGGGGGTGATGGCATGTACGTCACAGTGAGACCTGTAGCCACAATTCCGATGTACACCCACAGTCTGTGTGCATGTTGTGTCTCAGATGTGGCTCATCAAATGTGCCCAATGGGAGACAGTCTCCACATCCATGTGGTTTGTGCATCAACATTGATGTTGTATGTGTGTCTACGAGACGTACATGTAAGGCCTGCGGAGACAACAGTTGCCATTACCTGCGGGACTCACGGTTGCCTTGTGGCGTGATACGCCATGTCATGCCAGTGTCCATGTGGCAATACAGGGACCCTGGGTATCTGCATGGCAATGATCTGTGATGCCTGGGAGACAGCAGGCCTCACTTGTCACTGTGGTGTGTGTTTGCAACATCACAGCAGAGCATAGGTTGGGTGACTTATGTGGACATGTGGACTTGAGATGTGAGGTGATGGCCATGTAGGTGACATATGTGTCCATGCCCAACAGCACACACCTCAGTACATTGTGTATTGTCATGATGTATCATGTGATATTTTGCTTGGTCATAGCCACATGGGTGGATGAACCAACAATCTTCCTTTGTGCATCTCTGTTCTGCAGGGCACCAGCTGTCCACAGACCGTTCCCAGACCTTGAAACCATGCAGGAATGCGACTGCATCCGATGGTACCGCTTCACCAGGCCACTGATTGAGGAGTTGGCGGAGCAGTTGGCGCCACATCTGCTACCTGGCCGGACATACCCTGCAGCACTGACCACAGTGGTGAAGGTGATGGCAGTCCTGCACTTCTTTGCTACTGGGACCTTCCAGTACACTGTGGCTACTCATGGTGGTATGTCGCAAACTATGTTTAGTCATGTGCTACGCGATGTCTTGGAGGGGATGTTGCATTTCCTTGACCTGTACATCAAGTTTCCTAGCCAAGGTCAACTCACTGAAATAAAGGATGCCTTTTATAATCCGGGGAGGATACCGAACTTCATTGGATCGATTGATGGTACACATGTGGCCCTGATACCACCACAGGCACATGACCAGGCATACCGGAACAGGAAACATTTCCACTCCATCAATGCTCTGGTGTTATGTCTTGCAGACATGTGTATCACACATGTGTGTGCACGTTTCCCCAGTTCTGCGCACTATGCCTACATCATGAGGAGTAGTCGCATTGCAACGCTGATGTCACAGATGCCAGAGCAGCGTGCCTGGCTTGTCGGTGTGTACTGACTGTTTACCATTGTGTGTGTTTGGCAATGTTGTATTCCACCCTCCTTCAAAACTCTGCTAATTGTTCAATTGTTTGTGTGTAGGTGACTATGGATACCCCAACATGCCGTGGTTGCTGGCACCCCTCAGGAACCCTGTGACACCAGCCGAGATGCGCTACAATGAGGCACATGGTCAGAGCAGGAGGGTGATTGAGCGGACATTTGGTCTCCTGAAAAGCCGCTTCCGCTGCCTGGACAAGACCGGAGGGGCCCTCCCATATGAGCCTGCAAAGGTGTGCAAAATTATCCTTGTATGCTGCATGCTACACAACATGGCAGTGCGGAAGAAGTTGCCTCTCATCCAGGATGACGATGACCTACCTCTGCCACCTGTGGAGGATCCAGGCCTGGGACACAATGCCAGTGATGATGATGATGAGGGTGGCGTCCGCACACAGCTCATCAACAACTTCTTCACCTGAATGTGAGTTTACAGGGTAGTTATGTCAATGTATGGAGTTAGCCTGAAATGTGTTGTGGCTGCGCTGTTGCTGTTTGAGTGTGTCTGTGTGCCACCTGACTGGATGCGTGCAGTCATGTGTCCACTCAGGTGGTCTGTACTCCACAATAGTATAGAACTGCTAACTTGTTTCTGTGTAGGTTTCTTGTGACATGTTTTGTGCACGTGTATTGCATTTCTCTCCTGTTCTGCTGTGCTTTTGACTGTGTCTTGTGTCTGTCTTTCCCAGGGTACTTTGCCTGCTGTTTGGTCAACACTGACCCCCAACACCCAGAATCCAACAGCAGTGTGGGAGTTGTCAATTCCCATCAAGTGATGTGCCACACACCCCTGGACTTCAATTCTCCGACACTTTGTGACCGTGTGTCCACTGTAACGTACAATTACCTTGCAACTATTGTGGAATAAACATGTTGCTGATGTGTAATTAACCTGTGCTATGCTTTGTTAGCTATGTTGTCTGTCTTCCCACATCTGACTGACATTTGCTTACCTCACCTGTGGACTTGTTACCACTGACTGTGGATAGGTGTTGTGTCTGTGCATACCAATGTATTTCAGGTCAACATCATTGTGTGGGATGAGTTACATGGACATGGTGAGTATGTGTTGTGGTGCTATAGTGGTGTGTCTCCCTCACATGTGTCACATCACCATGACTCACATAACGGTGGTCACATTGTTGTAGTATTTGGCATGCACTGTTGTTGTTTAGCAGATCAACATCTCCATGACACATGACAAGTTGGAATCACAACAGAGGCAAGTATGGTGTACTGGTGAGTTTATTTACAAACATGTGTGAGGATAGTGCACAGGATGGTGGGTGCTGTACATTGGGTTTTGAATCCAAAGTTCACAGTAGAGTTGGAAGTGTTAGTAGCTGAAATGTCCAGAGTAAAGTCCACAGTCATCTGCTACATTGGACCAACATGAACCCTCCATGTCATGTAGGCGAGTTGTGTCAGATACGACAAGGTGAACGGGTTGCGCACAAAGAACATTGTCCAGAACAGGTTTAGAGGCCCTGGGGGATGTGCAGGGACATCTGCGTCTCACTTGTCCTTCTTCGGACGACCCCTCTTCTTCTTGGGGGGGGAGATCCTCAGGTGCAGGCGTCTGCGGGGCAGGGGACTCGCTGCCAGAGTCATCCTCCCTCCCTGTGGCACTGGCAGATGGTGTGACAACAGATGTTGTGGCCACACAGAGAAGTGTGGACATGTTTGTTCTGATCTGGCAGAGGCATAGGAGTATGTCCCGATGCACCGCAGTAAGTGCATCCCACTTTGCCTCCATGTGGGCATGGTGGGCAGCCTGCTCCTGTTGAATGTCTTTGAGGATCCCCACTACCTGGCCAAATCCTCCGGTGCTATCCTGGTACGCATCTATGATGCGTGCCAGTTGGGAGTCATCATGCAGTCCAGACCCCTCTGCAAGGCGCACCCTCTGCCTCCCACCCCTCCCAGCACCCCTATCCACATGGGCAGGACCTGCGGTGGCAAGCACAGGTGACACTGGGACCCCTTGGGTGTTGTTGCTGGTGGTGTTGTCTGTAGCTTCCTGAGGGTCCTGTGTCCCTGTGCTGTCGGTGTTCTGTGGCCTTGGTCTGTCCGTGTTGGCGGGGGTGCCCTGTCTGTTTCCAGATGCTAGAGGCGTGGGTACAGGGGGCGCAGATGTTGGTGCTGCTGGTGCTGGATGATGACTCACACCGGAGGTGCCAGGTTGTTCGTTGTCATCCGAAGAGGACAGAGACGGATTCACACCAGAGAGCTGAGGGTCTACCAGAGTCTGGGACATGGACTCCTCTTCATTTGGTGCTGTATCCCCAGCACCACCTGTGTTTGGAAGAGACACACAATGTAAGCTAGGTTTCTACATGCATCAATGGTTCACATACATGACATTGTCTACTGTACGTCCGGATGCCTGTCTGTACACTGCTTTGTCCAGGGTTGTCACGGACGGAGATTGATATTGTTGTTGCACATTGCCCAGCCAAAATGAAACAATTCACTGTGCATGTCGAAGTGTGTGCATGCCCAGCTCATGTATAGATTTGTCTGTACATGACCATTACTACTCAAGGGCCATCACGTTGCTGACACAGGTGTGTCATCCCTGTCCACTTGTGAGCTTTAACAAGGACATACGTGCTATTCCACTGAGGATATGTTGCAATATTGGGGCATGTGTGGTAGCAGATTTTGCTAGTCTCTGTGTGCCACATTGTGTATTGGTACGACATGGTCACAGTCCGGTATACCTGTGATCGCTTTGGAGGAAGTGTTTTTTACAGTGTTCCTAGTTCCCATCTCATTTCATACAAGTGATGATGTCACCATCGTTAATGAGTCTGGTGCTGAGTTTTGTACGTGCATATGTGAATTGACTTGTCAATGTTCTCCATGGTGACATGGATTGGACAAGGTAGCACTCTGGCTTTTCAATGCTCATGACAGTGAGGGACGGTGGTGTGTGTGTTGCAGTTTGGCTGCTGTGAGTAGCATGTCTCCTCCAATGCAGTCCAGGTTAGACCTTGTGTCTACGGTGTCTATGTCAGTGAGTGGTGTGTTGTGTGAAGGATGCATATGTTTCAGCATGATGTAGGAGTGGAATGCAGCTCACAACAGCACCGAGTGTGAATGAGACCATGCTATGGTGTCGGCTATATTGGTGTGTTCATTCCATTCAGTGTCAGATGTCCCCTGTCAATGATGTATATGTGAGTTCCTGTGTGATTTGTGCAATGTACCATATATGGCTCTCCACACTTGTCATCTGTAAGGCACACCTCCCCAGCCAGGCCAGGGGGCACCCCTGGACACTGCATCCCCAGACAATGAGTTTGAACATATGGTTGCAATGGCTGTGTGTGCGACCATGTTTTGTTTGGCCAGTGGATATGTGTGATTGTCAGCCACATCATTTCTCAGGCCCAGTGTCAGACATCTTGTCAGTCCATTCCCACTCCTGTGAGGCGAGCATGGTTCAGTGTGAGCTTGCTGGACCATGTGGGTGGGTGGGGAATGTCTGTGACTGCAACTCCCATCATGCTCTTGGCTACACCCTCCTTTCCAGCATGCCCATATTTCCTTCCTTTTGACTCTGCTTCCCTTTAAGGGGGTATGACAGCAATGGCAAGATGGCTGACTGTGCAGTCCTGGTGTTTGTTGGTGCCCAGTTCCCAGCATGGCCTTGTACTCCCCACAACAGAGCCCAGTGTCAGACATCTTGTCAGTCCATTCCCACTCCCTGTGAGGCGAGCACGGTTCAGTGTGAGCTTGCTGGGCCATGTGGGTGGGTGGGGAATGTCTGTGACTGCAACTCCCATCATGCTCTTGGCTACACCCTCCTTCCCAGCATGCCCATGCTTCTTTCCTTTTGACTCTGCTTCACTGTGAGGGGGTGTGACAGCAATGGCAAGATGGCTGACTGAGCAGTCCTGGTGTTTGTTGGTGCCCAGTTCCCAGCAGGGCCTTGTGCTCCTAACAACAGAGCCCAGGGTCAGACATATTGTCAGTCCATTCCCACTCCCTGTGAGGCGAGCATGCTTCAGTGTGAGCTTGATGGGCCATGTGGGTGGGTGGGGATTGTCTGTGACAGCAACTCCCATCATGCTCTTGGCTACACCCCCCTTCCCAGCATGCCCATACTTCCTTCCTTTTGACTCTGCTTCCCTGTGAGGGGGTGTGACAGCAATGGCAAGATGGCTGACTGTGAAGTCCTTGTGTTTGTTTGGCTACAAGTCCAAAGAGAGCCCCTGTGCTTCACACAGCAGCACTCAGTACGGCGTATCTTTGGCTGATATTTCACTACGTGTGAGTCAATGCATTCTACACGGTGAGTTGTGTGGAGTTTGTGTTGAGGGGTGTGTGTGTCTCCACATGCTGTAAGTATGGTCAGAGCTGTCAGTCCTCCTTCCCACCCGGCCAGACATCCCACCATGAAACGTGTTTCCATTGGAGGGCATGCAAGTTGTCTTTCAGGATGTCAGTCAGTGGTGTTCTGCTTCTGATTCGCACACAAGCTCTACCAGGGCCTTGTGGTCGCACAGCAGGACCAAGTGTCAGCCAACTCAGTACTTGATGATAAACCATAAAAAATTACTATTCCAACTCCTAAACAACCAAGCTCAGAGAAAATGCTGGCTAATAAACCACAAAGAATTACCATTGCAACTCCAAACCAACTAAACTCAGGGAAAGTGCTGAATAATAAACCATAAAACATTTCTACTCCAAGTCCAGACCAACTAAACTCAGGGAACGTGCTGGACAATAAACCATAAAAAATTACAACCCTAACTCCAAACCAATTAAACTCAGGAAAAGTGATTGATAATAAACCATAAAAAAATTACTATTCCAACTCCAAACCAACTATACTCAGGGTAAGTGCCGGATAATTAACCATTAAAAATTACACTCCCAACTCTAAAACAACAAAACTCAGGGAAAGTGCTGGAAAATAAACCATAACAAATTACAATTCCAACTCCAAACCAACTAAGCTCAGGGAAAGTACTGGATGATAATATGGATAATGAAATATACAAAATTACTATTCAAACTCCAAACCAACTAAGCTCAGGGAAAGTGCTGGATAATTAACCATACAAAATTACACTCCCAACTCCAAAACAACTAAACTCAGGGAATGTGCTGAATAATAAAGTATATGAAATTACTATTCCAACTTCAAAAACCAACTAAACTGAGGGAAAGTGCTGGATAATAACCCATAAAAAATTACTATACCAACTCCAAAACAAATAAGCTCAGGGAAAGTGCTGAATAATGAAATATATACCAAATTACTATTCCAACTCCAAAACCAATTAAACTCAAAGAAAGTGCTGGATAATAAACCATACAAAATTACTATTTCAACTACAAAACAACAAAACTCAGGGAAACTGCTGGATAATACATCAATTAAATTTACTATTCCAACTCCAAACAAACTAAAATCAATAAAAATGCTGTATGTTAATCAAATTAAAATCATATTCCAACTCCAAAACAACTAAACTCTGGGAAAGTGCTGGAAAAAAACAGATTACAATTACTATTCAAACTCCAATACAAACAAACTCAGGGAAAGTGCTAAGTAATCTAAAATTATTAAAATATTCAAAATTAACAATTTGCAAAACTATGAAAAAAACTTAAATTAAAAAATATACTAATATTTATAAAAAAATTAAATGTAACACAAACGTTTTCAAAATATTGTTAAGAACATTAAAAAATAATTAAAAAATGCATTTAAAAAACGACATTACAAATTAAAATCTTTCCAAAAAATTAAAAAAATATTTTTACTTTTTCATCCAAAATAAAATAGATTGAAATTTGTATTTCTAAATTTTCCTTAGATTATTTTTAAATAATTACATTTTTTTTTTTTAAATTGGATATATATATATATATATATATATAAATAATATGTTTAAGATTTGTAAAACACAATAAAAAATAACATATACATAAAAATAAACAAATAATTTTATTTATGTATTTTTCTTTTAATATTTTTTACATTTACGAAAATAATGTAAATCATTTTTATATTTTTTACATGAAAATATTTAGTACTAAACAACTTACATTTTTCATTAATATATATTTTTTAACTTTCAAAATGTGCTTTAAACATACATTTTTAAAGTACTCCCGACCCTTATTCCCTATAATCCAACATCCCGCTCCTAAAAATAAGTGAAAATACATTAAAAACATACATTTTATATTAAAAGATACATTTATATATAAAATAAGTACTACTAAAATACTAAAAAGAGATTTTAAACATTGAACAAAAACAAAAAAAAGAGTCAATATTATTTACAACAATTTCTCTTACATTGATAATTTCAAAACGGATAGTTCTAAATTACAGAAAAGTTGATATTTTTAACAACGATAAAACTTACCTTGATTTTTACACCCCTCAATATTCTTGACTCGATATTTTGGCCTCTCAATATTTCTCCATCAATATTCTGTCTGTTCACCAGTCTGAACATAGAAATCTTAACTGCAACTTCGTCCAGCGGCGCCCCCATAATGATGCTCTGAATTCGGACATAGCCTGAGCCTTTCCCCCTGAACTTTACCTTCTCAGAAAAATGTTCTTCAAAATTCTTCTAAGTCCAAAGGTATGTGCTGACCGGGCCCAATCCACTTCTTTTACCCAACCCACGATCCATCGTGGTTGGCCATATTTTTTTACTTTCACTCAATCTGGTGGATTAAGGTGCCTATTCTGATCCGGGTCGGAAAGCACTCCAACCAAGCTGGATCAGGGGTGTTTTCCGATCGAGCCGGACTCCTACAGTCCGACCGAGCGAGTACAATGCGCACGTATGCTGTCGGACTCGGTTCGTTCGGACTCCCATAGAAGTCAATGGGAGCCAGTTGTACGACGCGTACATGCGCTCCCATTGACTGAATGGGTACGTCTCGAACAAGTGCACCCCCTACAGTGGGTACGCGTCAGTGCCATCTGCGCTGTACATACCTGTGTGGGGGAGACCCATGGATCTCCCCCTGTGTGCGAGTCGTACGGCTGCAGGTGTCGGGGGGTCCGAGACGGACCCCCTATTACGACTCCGGGAGCTTTTGCGAGCTGGATGCTTCGACTCGGTCGAGCTGTCCGATTCGAGGATCGTACTAGTTTGGTCGGGAATCATCTCCATTGCGTGCGTCGGTTTGCGTGCGACCAAATCGAACGGATCGGGTCGGAGCCGGGAACTAGCCGGGAGAATTTGCGCATCTTCGCATCGTACTTCGTCATCCGGACCCGTGTACGGATCGGTCAGGAAAGTAGCATCGGAATCGGATCCGCTACAGCCGAACCCGATTCGGTGGCCTTCCGACCGAGATCGGAATCGGTCCCTAAATGTCCACAGTTGGCATTTACCTCTTATGACCAGTAATTTTCACTAAAAACTTTCAAAATTCATAGCTCCAGTTCTATTGAGTGGACTTTTGCCATTTTGGTGTCCCATAATATATTAAAATGTACTCTACTTTTCTAAATTGTGTTGTGTTTTCACTATTTAACTGTTTATATGATTCATAGATAATGTACACATTGCCTCTAAGTTAAGCCTGACTGCTTTTTGTGCCAAGCTACCCACGGTTAAGCACAGGCTAATTTAATAGGCTAATTTATTACGTTTTGTTGTTCACCGGGCCTGGGATTGTGGCTCTTGCTTGGCTAAGGCTCACATCCCAGTCAACCAGCAACTTGCTTTGTCACACTGACTCTAGAAATACCAAAGTAAACTCTGACAAAGCCACTGAGATTGATCACCAAGTATAAGCATGAAACCTGAAAGATCTGCAAGATTGTGGGGAAACATTGGCCCATTTTATGAGTTGACAATCAACTGGCAAAGTATATCGGAGGAGAAAAGCCTGAGATTACTTAAAAGCGAGGAAAATCATTGAAGGACATTCTATGCCCAAGTGACACTATAAAGTACTTTAAAAATATTCATACAAATGCAACTGTATTAGACATACCAGGTTTCTTTAAATGCATCAGCTGTATTTGCTAATATACACTAAAATACTCTGGAATTCCCTCCTCACATTAAACACCTTCAAACCACACTTAAAACGGTACTGCTTTTTGGTATGTGCAAGGCAGCAAGGGGAATCATGTGGTGTTGGCCTTCATGCTGACTCTCTGACTCTCATACATGGGCCATAATGGTCACCAGCATTGGTTGATTGTGGAAACATTGACCCCTAGAGTGATAATCAGACTTTGTAAGAACTTTGTGGCCACATTAGTTTTAAGGATGAATTTGTAAATCGTCCTACTTTTGAGAGAATTGTGACTTGCTCTGATTTGTTCTTTCGTAGTTTAGTTTTATGTAAGCTCTTTATTGCATTTCGCCTAACCCGTATAATTGTTGGATACAAGCAAGGCATTACAGTTATTCATATAAGGCAAATATATGTGCTGACACTTAAAACCACATATAATGGCCCCTTGAGTTTTCAGACTTTGTAAACCCTGAAGTTGTGAGGGGTTATCGGGAAGGTAAGACATTTTGGCGACACCAAAATTTGTTAGTACTATTTCATGAATTAAACCGTTGTTCTGCCCATTTTTCTATCTATGGCACTTCGGAGTGGGCCCTTTTTATGGAAGCAGGGATAATAACTAGTAGCATTACCAAAGGTATTGAGTACGATGGGGGTATGCCTCTCAGAATTGATTATCTACCAGGTAGGATTTCGCTTTTATATAAATATAGGACAAATTGTGGAGCCAATCAAAATAAGATTTTGATAGAGCGTCATGAATTGATTGGAGTTTCTCTTACATATCTTCCACCCACCAAGATGAAATTAGATAAAGCAGCAGTTTTAATAACTTGCTATTGGCACGGTTTTAAGGTATCAAGGGGCATGGGTCAACCTTTATTTTCCAGCTGGGTATAGCTGCTTGGACGAACATTCATCATAACATTGGGCTGTTAAGCTCTATATATGCAATAGGCTAGGTATGAAGAGCATGACAATTGATCATCAGAACTTGGGAAGCAATATTTGGCACAGCCACATTCTGTAATGAGAACCTTCTTAGGAATTGAATTCCTTTTTTTAGAACATCATCAAGAAAACTTACATTTGAACATGCTCTTCTTTTAAAACCTTGCAACATATATTTTTCATTGTATAGATATTGAATTGGTATACAATGTATATATTTTGGCACAAATAAAAAGATGATTTGGCTAATCACAGTGTGCTGATTGTTAAGGGTGTCAGCTTCACAAAGTACACAATTTTCCTGTAATATAAGGTGAACACTTGAAAAACAGTTTTCTGGTGTTTTATGATCTTTTTACATCTGTAACTTGAATACATCAACTGCTTCGGTTTCTGTGTTAGGTTAACTGTTAATTACACTTCTTTTGTTTTATATCTGTTTATCTAAAACCAAGAATGTGCTCTTTTATTTTCCCTGTTTTTTCTTCATTGCTCTTTCTCTTTCACATCCTCACTTCATCTTGCGCTTTGGGTTCAGATAAATCCTGTCTTTGGAATAATATCTTAGTTCTCAAGAAGCTATTAGTCTTCTATAAAATATTTTGGTTTGAATGTTTTTGGTTATTTTCATTTTATTCATTTGTTTGTTACCTGACTCTTCTGTTCTTTTCTAATGGATGATTGATTCCCTTCTTTTGTTGTGACATTTGCTCTGTTAAAAAACATTTGTTCATTTTTTATAAAAGGTGTTGACCATAATTAAGCAACATTAAAATATATAAAAGTCTTGAAATACTTTTGACTAAACCATAATTATGGGGCTCATTACGATGGCGGAACAATCGCGATCGTTCCGCCATCACAATGAGATTTAGCCACTGCCATATTAGGATGGCGGTGGGTATCGTGGCAGATGCAAAGTTCGTCCGCCGCTTTTCCACCGGTGGCAATCGTAACGATTGCCTGGCGGGTGAAGCATGGCCACTAATATGGTGGCGGTGCCTAGCAGGCACCGTCCGCCATATTAGGATTTGGGAAATTAAAGTCCTTTCCATGGCGGCGATGCCTCCATGAAAAGGCTGGCAGGGATTGGGTCTAGGGGCACGTTACGGGCCCCACTTGTGTCTGGGGGAGAGGGGGTGCACTTATTTCACTGCACCAAGTGGCAGAAAACCGATTTTAACATCGTGGCAGGTGCTGCTGTCAGCAGCACCTGCCGTAATGTTAAATTGCAGAATGCGACCGCCATGGTGGCAGTCGCATCCTAACCAGTGGTGCAGGACCGAGGCATGTCTGGCGGCCAGTCCAAACACTGCAGGCATGGTGGGCAGACTCAGGTCTGCCCAGCCATCCTAATGAACCCTATATGTCCCCCTTGCAATTATTAGTCTATTTTTTAATTCTACCAACTATTGTTTCATTCACATTCACACGCAATCGTCCCAAACTTCAAGTCCTGTTTTTTGTAAAAGGTATCTCCTCCTCTATACTTTTTTTTTAATAATACAAAAATAGAATCCATTTAAAACTCAACAATGCTATGAGATAGAGAGATCACAGATATCTATTCTTATATGCTAAATCCTTCATGCATATAAATAGTAATCATTTCCTTCAATCAACTTTCAGTCTGCTGATATTTACTTTGGCATTGTAAACAGATAACATTGTATTACTTTGTTACTACTGTAAGTATATCCATAGGCAGCACTATTCAAATAATGACTTTCATGGTAAATCTCTTCACAAAAAACATTAAGAACAATACGGATAAGAATACAAAATAATACAATAAAAACAAGTTGTCGACACAGCGTTTCGGTGACACCACCTTCTTCAGGACAATCTTATTTTAAAAAGCACAATGTTTCCTCATGTTCCACTTTATTCTATAAAGCATATAGGTTTTTCCTGAGAATTTGGGTGATAAATCACTTCCAGTGTATTACAATCACCAGGAAGTTGGTTGGTCGAGAATTCCTCTCTTTCATTCCTTCCTTCCTTTATCTCAATATTTTTATATATCCAAACATTCCATTACTCAATGTGTTGTTGTAATCTTAGTTTCTTTAAAATAGGGTTGTAGGGGCACCATTAGTTACTCCACCCTTAGAGATGTTCCAGCTTGTGAAGTACCATTTAGTATTCCTCAGTCACAGTATCACGTCTACGTTCTCTCTTTCGGCTCGATCGTGAAACATCTACTTTGGTGCTGATTCCGACCCTGTAAAACCCGGGTATGATTCGTCGTACGGAGCGTATTCTCCATACGACTCGTACCCGGGAAATCCACAGTACAATCCAGCAAGTACGATTTGTACAGAAATACCATTTCCGTACGAATTGTACAAAACACCGTACGGCTAAAAATTACCTACGAGTCTGATCCTGGACAGCGCGTATGCGACGTCCGTACGGAGTCAGGCAGCGTTTTACGGAGCAGCAAGTACGATTCATCCCTACGTCAATCCGCACAGCAATTTTTTTACAGCAGCCAAAAAAAGCAGGCAAACTGAGTCCGACGCAAAAACGGAGCCCCGGTACGCGACGGACAGCCATGGACCCCAACCTACGTGTCATCCCTGCCCCTGTAGCCTACGACGTGGTGCACCGAACCCGACGCACACGCCGCAGAAGGTGAGAATAACACCCGGGGGCCAAGGGGGAGTGAGGGCCAGGAAACATACCCCCTACCCAAATTAAAACCTACAATATTGAGGACATACATTACCTCAAGGGTCCGGTCACTCCGGGGAGCGTGTCCACCAATCCCTGCGTCACGCAACAACAGAAGTGGACATGTACGCCTACCCCTACGGCAACACTACAATTGTGATACGCACCATACTCACACATACATAGCGTGGGTACGGTCCATAGCACTATATCAGTGGTGCCGTGGGGGTACGAGTGGTACGGACCGTACACACGATCTCAGAGCGTGTGTACGGTCCGTACCTCCATTGTAGTGGTGCCATAGGAGTACGTGTGGTACAAACCATACACACGCCCTCAGAGCGTGTGTACGGTCCGTACCACCATTGTAGTGGTGCCGTAGGGGTACGCGTGGTACGGACGGTACACATGCCCTCAGACCGTACACATGCCCTCAGAGCGTGTGTACAGTCCGTACCACCATTGTAGTGGTGCCGTAGGGGTACGCGTGGTACGGACCGTACACACGCCCTCTGAGCGTGTGTACGGTCCGTACCACCATTGTAGTGGTGCCATAGGGGTACGCGTGGTACGGACCGTACACACGCACTCAGAGCGTGTGTACGGTCCGTACCATCATTGTAGTGGTGCCGTAGGGGTACGCATGGTACGGACTGTACACACGCTCACAGGGCGTGTGTACGGGCTGTACCACGCGTACCCCTACGGCACCACTACCATAGTGATACAGACCGCACCCACGCATACATAGCGTGGGTACGGGCCGTATCCCCATTGTATTTGTGCCATAGGGGTACGGGTGGTACGGAACGTACACACCCCATGAATGCGGGGGTATGGTCCGTACCACACGTACCCCTACGGCACCAGTACATTTGGGATACACGGATGTTGGCCTACGGCCTGGTGCAGCATATTACCACTATATTGGTGTGTGTGTAGGCCCAGGACAGCAGTGTACTTCACCAAGGGGGTGGGTGGGTGGGTGGGTGGCTGCATAGGATTCCCAGCAGTGGACAGACATGTGAGGGGTGGCTGCAGAGTACTTCCAGCAGTGGACAGAGACATGGGAGTGGTTGCAGAGGACTCCAAGCAGTGGCCTGCAATATGAGGGGTGGGTGCATATCACTCCCAGCAGCAGACAGACATGTGAGGGGTGGCTGCAGAGGACTCCCAGCAGTGGACAGAGACATGGGGGTGGGTGCAGAGGACTCCCAGCAGTGGACTGCAATATGAGGGGTGGGTGCATATCACTCCCAGCAGTGGACAGACATGTGAGGGGTGGCTGCAGAGGACTCCCAGCAGTGGACAGACATGTGAGGGGTGGGTGCAGAGGACTCCCAGCAGTGGCCTGCAATATGAGGGGTGGGTGTATATCACTCCCAGCAGTGGACAGACATGTGAGGGGTGGCTGCAAAGGACTCCCAGCAGTGGCCTGCAATATGAGGGGTGGGTGCACATCACTCCCAGCAGTGGACAGACATGTGAGGGGTGGGTGCAGAGGACTCCCAGCAGTAGACAGAGACATGGGGGTGGGTGCATAGGACTCCCAGCAGTGGACAGAGACATGGGCGTGGATGCAGAGGACTCCCAGCAGTGGACAGACATGTGAGGGGTGGGTGCAGAGGACTCCCAGCAGTGGACAGGCATGTGAGGGGTGACTGCAGAGGACTCCCAGCAGTGGCCTGCAATATGAGGGGTGGGTGCATATCACTCCCTGCAGTGGACAGACATGTGAGGGGTGGGTGCAGAGGACTCCCAGCAGTGGACAGAGACATGGGGGTGGGTGCAGAGGACTCCCAGCAGTGGACAGACATGTGAGGTGTGGGTGCAGAGGACTCCCAGCAGTGGACAGACATGTGAGGGGTGGCTGCAGAGGACTCCCAGCAGTGGCTGCAATATGAGGGGTGGGTGCATATCACTGCCAGCAGTGGACACACATGTGAGGGGTGGCTGCAGAGGACTCCCAGCAATGGACAGAGACATGGGGGTGGGCGCAGAGGACTCCCATCAGTGGACAGAGACATGGGGGTGGGTGCAGAGGACTCCCAGCAGTGGCCTGCAACATGAGGGGTGGGTGCATATCACTCCCAGCAGTGGATAGACATTTGAGGGGTGGCTGCAGAGGACTCCTAGCAGTGGACAGACATGTGAGGGGTGGGTGCAGAGGACTCCCAGCAGTGGACAGACATGTGGGGGGTGGGTGCAGAGGACTCCCAGCAGTGGACAGAGACATGGGGGTGTACATCATTATCAGATGACCACAACTCCATGGGTGTATGTACGCATCCCTAACTGTGGACGATGATGATAGTGCCATAACAACACATCACTGACAGCAGTGTCCCACTCCCAGGAGGATGGATGTCTCTCCCCCACTGCATGACACACCACATGTGGGTGTGAGGACAAATAACACATGCATACCCACCCCTGGCGGATGCAGCACAATACACACACTGAGATCATGCCACAAGACTGTATAGTCATGTCACTGCCTACTAAACTAAGAGAGCCAAAGGGAACACACACTGTCAAACACATACCAGGACTGATAGGAATGTGCAGGTGCTGGGCCAGCCACCAAGATGTTGTCTCACATGGAAGGACTAGGGTGGAGTTCACTCAGATACAATGCCCACAATAGTGAGTCAGGTGTCCAAATAACCAGCTGAAAAAGTACCATATGTGTGCTAAGCCGGGAGTACACACATGCATAGTACTGAAAAGGGAGAATTTCCCCATGAAGGCATTTCGACATACTCAATACACAAGTACAGTGACTAGCAAGGATGGCACAGACGATGCAGCCAGAGACATTGCTGAGCAGCCATGGCCATAGTTGAAGGGATCCGTCACCAACAAAGGAAATGTAGCCACAGGTCAGCACAACAATTGTGCAACTCTTTGCAGGGAAGATGTCAGGTGCCACAGAGGAAGGAACACTCCTTGGGACAATGTCTCAAAACCCAAATAACACACACCAACAATGAATCTTTGCATAGACCTTGTGATGGCATGCAGAAACCATGGTCCACCTCATGACCATCAGAGTAGAACATTTCTCTGAACCATAACACATTACCACTACACCAACTCCAGGAGCCTCAGCACCAACATCAATACCTGAAATGCAATAGTGTGCAAAGTAAAAATAAATGCTTTATTCAGCATAAAAATTAAAAATTGTAATGACACTATATACAAAGGCAATGGCCAGTCCACAACAGAAGTCCTTGGGGGGACACATGGTCACGCGTCTCCCCTAGCTTGCCTGCACATAGGAACCCTGAGGTTTGTCGACCGGGGGGGGGGCATCATGTGGGGAAGGACCAGGCACCGCAGGGACAGGAGGGGGAGGGGCAGGTGTGGTGGGTGCAGGGGTGGACGTCTCCAATGCAGGGGGTGGAGCAGCGGCAAAGGTGGATGTCAGCTTGTCGCTGTACGCTGCTGCCAGGGCGTCCAGGGTAAGCCCTGCACCGGAAGAAACCCCAGGGCCAACGGAGTGGAGGGTGGCCGAGGGGGAGGGTGGGCAAGGGATGGGGTGCAGTGCCCGTGGGGGAGGGAGTGGACAGGGGGGGACTTGACTACCCTGGCCGGGGACTTCCTTGCCCGATTGCGGGGTGGTGTCACAGTGTTGTTAAATGGTAGCGGCAGTTTCAGTCGATAACCTTTCAAGTATTTGCCCGGCGGTAACCGCCTCTCATACCACTCGATAATTTACCAATAAAAGAGGCAGGCGCCGGAGACTGGAAGGCAGGAAACAAAGTTTTATTCCGTCGGAGCAGAACACATCAGATCAGACAGCAAGGTATCGTCACGAGGTGCTCTAACTGCATCTCTGAGACCTGGTCTCTTATACACTGGTTTATTGCTTTATTACACATAGTACATTCTTGAGATTCCCTTGATGCATGGGGGAATATCCCCTGAAGCCCCGGTTCAGATCCGATCCCATACATAGATACAGTAGAAGTTCCCACCCCACCCACAGTGGGAGATGGCTATCGCGCAGCAGGGAATTCCGCCAATTCCCGGGGGTGTGTGCAACCGGCCGGGTCTCAGGGGGTAGGGGCTTTGATCTACTGTAATCCCTTTGATGCGGGGTGTTTCCCTTACAGTAGGGGCAATAAACTGCATCCGCAGGGCTAGGTGATGGCCTGGGACCAGTTCGGACAATGGGGCGCAGAGGAAGGGGTTTATCAAAGGAGAGGCATGACCATGTATGGGATGTCGGTCGGATGTGGTTCCGTAGCAGGGTCGCGCAGAAGGAGAGAGTTTATGGCCTGTATGAGAGAGCGGGGGTGGCCGGCGCGCGGGGGGATGCTCGCAGCGCCAGGGGAAAGCGCTGGTGATCGAAAATGAGCGGGGAGAGAGTGGGGTGCCTAAAATGGCGGCCGTGCATTCGCGGTGCGTGGTGCTGGGGAGAGGCAAGATGGCGCAGATAATGTTCAGTTTGCACGCTAAATTTCCACAGTCCTCCCTTTTAACATGTCTCGCCAGCTTGCCTGGCCGTCATTTATTCCTCGTTAACCTTCAGCTATAATATCGTTAATGTCTTTCGTACATTCCTTGAAAATACAGAGTTTTTAGGGCATGCAGGAGTAATCTGACATATTTGCTTATAGTTATTTACAGGTGATAAAGTAGGCGGGGAGGTAATACATACAGAGTTACAGTGTAGTCGTGTACATGGCTGGTGTTGTATGGATGTTACTATACAAAGTTACATTTCCTTAACTTCTCAGTGTACAGTCGGAAGTGATTGATGCAACACCATAAAAACTTGATAAGAAGATAGTTAGTATAAAAAGGTGGTTGGGAGAGGATTTTCGACTTTGACATGGGTTCTTCTTTCCAGTGTCCTTTTTATGAAGAGCTATCACTGGTAAGCTCTCATTGTTGTTCTTCTTTCGTTGGCACTGTTGAGCACCGGCGGTGGAGCTAAGGTCCAGCTCAAATCCAATTTCTCACGTTGCAGGGTGTGATCATTCATTGTTCTCCGATCACAGCCCTGTTCATTAACACAGTTCACCATAGGTACTTTGAGACAGGGTGCCTGCCTTTTGTTCTTCGGTAGTAGGTCAAAGTCATAGTCCAAATGAAAGAGGAAGAGAGAAGGGGGTGGCGTGGGATCGGATCAAAAATGCGGACCAAGGAGAGCAGAATCTTTCAGCACTGGGCCCATCAATCGGGCCCGACGGGTTGAGACTTCAGGCACGCTGGTCAGTGAGCAGGGGCCTCGATGTAGCCCTTCGCGCTTATCGTTCTGATAATGGTGTCTCGTCTCACGCCCTTTTTGCTTCGTCGCTTCCCCCTTGGTCGATGTCATAGATGCTTTATGATCCGCAGCCAGGCTGTGCGTCACGTCCGACCCCTCTCTTCCGATGGCTGCAGGTTATCTTTGAATGGGTTATAAGAAACGAAAGTCTTAGAGATTTTGGCAGGGAAGACATTTACATACTTCATCCTCTCTCCCAACCACCGAGTAGTTGCGGAAATGCTCTTATCTGTTACTATATGATTGGTGTCTATTAATTCTGATGTTAATGTGCGTGTTACTAATCTATTAATTACTGCTGTGGTGCAGGGTTCTGTGGGTGTCCCTGTCCATCGTCTGGCCTTCTAGGTGTCGGTTTCTGCGCCCTATAATCGTTGCAGGAAGCCTGACATCTGTCAACTTTCTGGTTTATTAAAAATTCAAACCGGCTTCTCCGGTGGAGGCTCATTCGCCTCAACATAAGGTTTGGTAGTACACATCTTCCTCCGAGGACTACTAAGTTTATGAAAAAGTAAGTGCGAGGTGCTACTGTCATGCGTTCACGAGTATCCCTTTCGGGGAGGAACATAAGCTAAGCATTATCTTTGTTGGGGACAATAGGTAACCCTGTATCAGTTTAGGCGATGGATTATTAGAAAATAGGGCCATCAGCCGTTTCGTTCGAAATACTCTGAGACGGCTAGTATAGGGCTGGGGTTATTTTTGGGAGAGCAGGGTGCTTTAGACATTCTATTTCGGGCTAATTGGTCAGGGGTAATTCTGGGTGGTGGAGATGGTATCCTTTAAGAACAAAAACCACTGACATAGAGTCCCCGTGTTGAGGGTCAGATTGGGGGACATCAGTCGTCTTACCTGTCCTTTCTTTCTCAGCCGATTAGGCTCAACATTTGCAAAAAGGAGAGGTAGTAACGTGGTAAAGTATGGTCGTTTTGTTTCTGTCAATTTGTTCGAACACCACCGTGTTCAGGCCAATTATACACTTACCGAAAAGGTATGTGTCGTTAATTTATTCAAACAGAAAAGAGGGTAAGAAGGCTTTTTAGTGAGGGAGGGAGTGGGAGAGAGAGAGAGAGAGAGATAGAGAGAGAGAGAGAGAGAGAGAGAGATGTGCATCAAGTAGGCTATATGGCATACATACGACACAAAACGAGAGAGACATGGGTAAGAAAATAGGCCACTTGGTGCACACACAACATGGAGTAGCATGGGTCTGTTCCATGTAAGAAAACACAAGCGGGGAAAAGACATTAGTTCGGTGATCACGTACACACAAATGCCGGATAGGGTGTGACAGTACATGCATCAAGTGCAGAAACTTAAGATGGAGACTCAGGGCTACGTTGAGCATCGGGACCTCTCCTTTCCTGTCCTCTTTTTCTATGCTGCGTACTTTCAGTATTTTGTAGTTTATCCTAGGGGGTGTCGGACCCTTTATTCTCCTCCCTTTGATCGGTGGACGAGTGCTTCAATCATACAGTGACGCTCTCTTCAAGTGACCCAAATATAAAACGCATACACATTCATGCCGTATAATCGTAGAACACACGCACAATCATATCATACACTTTTTCATGTTCCTAATGGTGGTCTGTAATTTTACGCACTATCTCACAATGTTTGTCTATGTTTTTCCCTGATATTGAACTCTGTGCGGTCCATGTCCATTCCACTCTTCAGTCGGAACTTTGTCGTGACCTATAGAGGGGAAAAAAGAGGGGAGGGGATGTGCAGTATTCAAAGTACCCCAGCGCGCGTAGACACGAAAAAGTTCTACTTACCACGTACCAGGCTAGTCGCAGGAATGGGTGATACCACAGACCTATTATTCTCTTTGTCCGAGACAAAGATGCTCTAATTTATTTCATTTCCTAAATTCGGGTTCCCTTGTCATATATGCATTTCTCAATCGGTCGTGTATTAGGATGCAAGATACCATACCTTGCGTTCGGCATATACCCTGAGCTATGGTTGACCATGGTTTAACAACTCTTGGAAAAGATAGGTGTGATGGGTACAAATTCCGTTAATCAAAAAGATTCAGGCAAATGGGGACTGCATTATCTGTTTTCTATTGCTTGGGGGTAACAATCATTTAATCAAATGAAGAGATCTCTATCAACCTATGTGATTAGTCATGGCACTGATTCCGTAATTCTTTCAAGAGACCCTTTATTTAAAACAATGTCAGCATACAAGATACGGGCCTACAACCGTTCAGGCCGGCCACGTGGTGGGGAGGCGTCGAGTGTCATGAGCAACTCTACTACGGCATAAAATCGGTTCCCTTGCCGCCCCTCCCCGACCATCATGTGTGGAAGCATCGCATATATATATATATATATATATATATATCTGTTTAACACAAATGTCACGTGACTGGGACGCCACAAGGGTGTGTAGGCCTCTCCTACATCGGCGCCATCTTGGGGCGAAGTCGGGCCAGAGTACAGTCTAAGTCTTTCCATGAATTTGCTGTTGGACCAGAATCCCTTTCAGTAGTTCGAGAACTTTCGTTAGCGTCAATTTTGCGTCAGCATGGCGTCACTGCGACCCCGTAGAAATACCATGGTTCGTTCTTGGGGCGGGGCAGGAGGCGGGTTCTTCCGCCAACGCTTCGAACCAGTCTTTCTCACTGCACTAAGCAGAGGCAAGGTGGCTGCCGTCCGGGGCAAAGAGCAATGGCGGCGGTTTGTCCTTACCGGAAGTCCGCGGGAGTCGAGTGTCAAATGACTCCAGCCGATTCTGCAAGGCTGAGGGGAGCATCTTGTCAAGGGTGGGGCCCATGCCCAAGCAGACAAGCTTTCGAGTCCAGAATTGTCTCACGGTGGGCTTTAGGCCTGGATCCGGAGGAGTCGACCGCCGGAGTTCAAGGGCAGCAGTAGCAGCAGCTCTTCGGTACAGTCACCGGAGAGGAGCCAGCAGCAGTAACAGCGGCAGTTCGGATGGTACTGCCACCGGGGTGATTCCAGTAGCAGTGACGACAGCAGTTTGGATGGTATCACCACCGGGGTGGGTCCCCGATTACCTTGCTGCGGGGGCCCACTCCTCACGTCGGGCGCTAGCGGCAGTCCTGGTGAACCCGGTGCTTGGGTGGTTGCCTGGCGGCCGCGTGCAGGGGCGCCGGCTCAGCCGAACGGCGAATGAAGTGGCAGGGCGCAACTCAGCTGGCTGACGTGTGAAAGATGCGGTTGGGGTGCCCTCGTCTGCTGGCGAGCCTCCACCTGGGGAGGCGGGGGAAGCCCGTCTGCGTCGCTTCCCCCGGCCAGGGCACCCCTCCGTTATTGAAGGAAGAAGAAAAGAATGGGAGGATCCACTCGACGTGGCAGGGTGCGATCCAGCAGACCGATGAAAAAGATGGTTGGGTGCAGCTTAGCTGGCCGGTGAGTCAAAGACGGTTGGGTGCAGCTTAGCTGGCCGGTGAGTCAAAGACGGTTGGGGTGCCTGGCGAGCCTCCACCTGGGGAGGTGGGGGAGGCCCGTCTGCGTCGCCTCCCCCCGCCAGGGCATCAGCCCTCATTAAAGAAAGAAGAAGAGAAAGCGGAAAGGCCCGCACAGCGTGGCGGGCTCCGCCTTGGGGTTGCCAGAACTTCGGCGCTTCGTACAGCCTCCGGCCTATTCGCACAGTCGTCCGCCACTGAGGTCAATGGATTTTTGCATGGCTTTTATAGCCCAAAGCCGACTAAAAGAACCGCCCAAAACAGGCCAATGTTGCAATTTCAAGGAAGGAGAGGCGAGGACGGTGTCACGTGGACGTTAAGGCTTTGGGATGGAGGTTGCAGCAGACTGTCATGTAAATAGTTGTTCAAAACATGTTTTAACCTGTTCATCTTGTCGGAATGTTGGTTTACTTATAAGTTATTAAAAATGTTTGACCATACTATTTTGTTGGAGCGTTGTACGTATCAGCGATCTAGTTAGCGTATTCGGAAAATGGCGTTGTTCGATTGCACGTGATCCTAATCAAGTGTGGTGACGTTGATGGTGGGTATCAACAAACTTCCGGTTGTGTCTATTGGGGTCCCTATTTTTGTTCAGTTCCAAAAGGACCGGGCACTGGGATTTCCAGTGTCCGAACCCTCTACAGAACGCACATTGATTCCCATCTAAGTCTCTCCGTCCGTTGTAGGGTGTAGGTGTATGGTCTCTAGGGGGTAGCTTTCTAGGGGCGGTTGGTTGGTAATTCTCTTTTGGGGGTTCCCTTCCTATGGTCACCCCTTGCAACTGTGCTATCATCACCCTCTCCTTTAATTCCTTTTTCTTCTTCTCTGACGCCCTATCGTTCTCGTTCTTCTGGTTTTCGTAGTATTGGGCCATCTGGAGAATTGCTGCGGGTTTGGAGGCTGCCCAACTACTCTCGCTGGTCTGTAGCTTCTGGGAAACTTCTTGTGACAGACCCTTTACATAATTCTGGACAAAGAGGTGGTGTCCGGTTGCGGTGGTCATGTCTTGGCCACTGTAATCGGAAAACACAGTCTCGAATCGGGAGAAGTATTCAGACACATCTTCCTGGGGTTTCTGACGGCAAGCCGTCACTATCGACCAGTCTACCTTTCTTTCTGGGATTAGAGTCTTCAGCTTTTGTACAATCTTGTCTGGGAGCTCTAAGATGGCTTTCGGGGGTTTCTGTCCTGGTTCTCGCTGTTTATCTATGGTATCGAGTTGTACCCAGGTATATCCGAACGGCTCAGCGTGGTCAACTCTCCGGATTTGTTTCCACACATCAGCCGGCAGGCATAGCCCAAAGAACAAGTCGATATCTGCTAACGTCATTATCGTTGAGCCTAAGGCTGTACCCAATTCCGTGTAGAAGGCAGTCGGGTTCTTTCTTAAGTCGGGTAGAGTCTTTCTAAAAGTCAAAATATCTTGCCGGTCCCACGGCTGATAGACCCAGTTATATACAACCCTTCCCTTCGCATCTTGGTGGTTGATGTCGTCGTGTGTTCCCTGACCCCGTGGGGGGACCCAGTAGGGGGCAGCTTCTTTGATGGGCATCATGGCATCAGCCCTTCCTCCCTGGGGTTTAGTTGCTATGGGGGTTTCTGTTTTGGTGGTTTGTCCATGTTCTTTAAGGTGTCGGTAGACCTCGAGTGTACGAGTGAAGAGGTTCGTTACATCGCCCTCTCTTTCTTCCCCAATGTCTACCTTCCTATATAGGGCCGCTAAGCCTTCGGGACCTTTATCGTGGTACCTATCCTCATATGCATTCAGGGCGTGATAACAGAGCCGTACGACGAAGTGTCGTCTGCGGCTGTCGGCATACGAGTTATACACGTCTGTTATATACTCCTCACTTTCTTTTCGCTCCACCAGCGTCCCTACTATCTTGTCAATTCCTGCTCGTTCATCCTTAGTTAATCGATTCATTCTGGTGGACTCTTTCTTTCCTATCTCATGGTCGTCTAGCGTTGTAGTCGACGTTGGGTTCGGCACAAGAGGCTCAGCCGGCGCGGAGGCCGTGAGGGCCGAGGCCCCTGTACTGCTTTCGCTCGTGTTCGGGGGTTGTGGGTGTTGCACTATTGATTGGGAGGGTGCATACGGAGGGGGCATGTAAATGATCGGGGGACCTAACAGTAATTCGTCATTCGTTCGCTGCTTGGAGGACAACTCAGGGTAGAGCAATGAAGGGGTCCTAACAGCGTACTGGCCTGAGGTTTCGGGCTCCTGTCTTAGTTTAGTTTCCCTTCTCTCCTTTATGTCTTCTTCTAACTTTCTAGCGGCAAGGTGAGCTGCCTTTCGTAATTCCTTTTCTGCTTTTACTTCTTCCCTCTTTTTCCGTTGCGTTGCTTCTTTGCGCCACATGCCGATACTGTCAAGCATAGTAGGCGTCGTCTTATTGCTACGCAGAGCTATTTCTAGCGCTTCTATCTTATGGTCGTCGAAGGATCCCATCAGTGGCCACTGACTTTCGGGGTCCTTCTTGGTATATTATGCCACAGCTTGCTATAAGCTACGGCGACTAGTCCATATTTAGTGAACATGTCCTTATTAGGGGTGCCTTCCAGTGGAGCCGGGTGGTTCACCTCTAATAAGCGGTCCGGGCAGAACCAACTACCAATCAGTGGGGAGAAGATAGGCATGACGGGTTTCAACGGGGACAAAAGTCAGCACTACCTATCTTTTCACTGCTTGCAAAGACTAGACAGAATATCTCTATTCTTCATTATTTGCAAGCAGAGAATACCTCCAAAGACCCAATATCGAACAACTAGTGTTCGGACAATCAATCAATCAATCAATGGGGAGATAAAGATAGGCACGACGGGTTTCAACGGGGACAAAAGTCTGCGTTACCTACCCTTCACTATTTGCAAAGACTAGACAGAATATTCCTATTCTACGTTATTTGCAAACAGAGAATATCTCAAAAAGCACTATTCTTCAAAACAATCAATGTTCGGACAATCAATCAATGGGGAGATAAAGATAGGCACGACGGGTTTCAACGGGGACAAAAGTCTGCGTTACCTACCCTTCACTATCTGCAAAGGGAGAGAGAGAGAGTATTTCTACTCCTCCCCGTTTGTAGACAGCGAATATCTCAAAAAGAACAATCAATGAGCAATACTAGTATTTCCAAAGCTTTAAACAATCAATCAATTATTTCTCAATTTGTCGTGTATCACGACCTTACCCGGACCGCGTGGACAGTTTCTCGTCTTCCGCCTCCAGCGCCCGATCGTCCTCTACTCTCCGTATTTGCCGCGGCACTCCTGATGGTTCCCAGTCAGGACCGTAGATCACTCGAGAGAGGTCTGCTCGGAATCAGTGAAGTTCGGATGATCGGCTGCCAGACGAGGGTCTATTGGGCAGGAGCTCTCCCGATCGTTGCAGTCGTTCACTCTGTCGTCGGGACCTCTCCCACTGGATCCACGTGTCGCTGATGGGCCCCACGTTTGGGACGCCAATTGTTAAATGGTAGCGGCAGTTTCAGTCGATAACCTTTCAAGTATTTGCCCGGCGGTAACCGCCTCTCATACCACTCGATAATTTACCAATAAAAGAGGCAGGCGCCGGAGACTGGAAGGCAGGAAACAAAGTTTTATTCCGTCGGAGCAGAACACATCAGATCAGACAGCAAGGTATCGTCACGAGGTGCTCTAACTGCATCTCTGAGACCTGGTCTCTTATACACTGGTTTATTGCTTTATTACACATAGTACATTCTTGAGATTCCCTTGATGCATGGGGGAATATCCCCTGAAGCCCCGGTTCAGATCCGATCCCATACATAGATACAGTAGAAGTTCCCACCCCACCCACAGTGGGAGATGGCTATCGCGCAGCAGGGAATTCCGCCAATTCCCGGGGGTGTGTGCAACCGGCCGGGTCTCAAGGGGTAGGGGCTTTGATCTACTGTAATCCCTTTGATGCGGGGTGTTTCCCTTACAGTAGGGGCAATAAACTGCATCCGCAGGGCTAGGTGATGGCCTGGGACCAGTTCGGACAATGGGGCGCAGAGGAAGGGGTTTATCAAAGGAGAGGCATGACCATGTATGGGATGTCGGTCGGATGTGGTTCCGTAGCAGGGTCGCGCAGAAGGAGAGAGTTTATGGCCTGTATGAGAGAGCGGGGGTGGCCGGCGCGCGGGGGGATGCTCGCAGCGCCAGGGGAAAGCGCTGGTGATCGAAAATGAGCGGGGAGAGAGTGGGGTGCCTAAAATGGCGGCCGTGCATTCGCGGTGCGTGGTGCTGGGGAGAGGCAAGATGGCGCAGATAATGTTCAGTTTGCACGCTAAATTTCCACAGTGTGGGTGATGGCCAGCTCTTCGGGTGTCAGTTTGGCAGGGGAGCCAAGGGGAGTGCTTTTGGAGGGACCGGGTTGTGAGGCCTGCGGACTCCGACTGTGGCTGTGTGCATGTCTTTTTGCCCCAGACCCAGTGGGTGTGCCTACATCCCCCTGAGTGGGCGTGACAGGAGGTGTGCGCTTGCCCTTACTTGGTGGTGTGCTGCCTGTTTCTAGTGGGGTGCGTGCTTGGGAATGTCTGGGTGTGCATGGGAAAGGTATGGGAGAGGGAAGTGTGGATGGGGCTGGGGTAGGGGGGACGAAGCGCTGCAGGAGACTCACTGCTGCCGTCAGTGAAGAGTCCGTGAACCGCAGAAACCTGCGTTGTTCAGACATCGATGCTGACATGCCCTCCATGAACGACACCATCTGTGTTAGTCACAGGACAGTCAGCACCGATGCCTGCCCAACCTGCAACTGCCGCAGTATGTCCACAGACTCTGCACTGAGGGCAGCAGGGGTGACAGGGGCAGGGGGTGCGGTGCCTGTCCTGAAGGAGACATGGGGGTGCCCTGCACGGACAGAAGGGACTGGAGCAACTGGGAGGGCGGTGCTGGAAATGGAGGAGGCGGGGACAGATGTTGGGCTGCTGCCAGGTGTTGTAGCAGCCTCCGCCCCCTCGATGAGGTCAGCCTCAGACCCGTCTGCGTCATAGTTGGATTCGCCACCAGACAGGTCCTCTGACTGACTCCCCTCACCCTCCGTGCCACTGGCTCCCGCAGACTCGCCAGCACTGGTGGCACTGGTGCTGGGTCCCTCCTCCAGGTCCGTGCCGGTGTCTCACTCGGTTTCCAATGATGATGCTGTGGGCAAGGTGAAGATACAGAAAAACATCAGTCACCTGTATACATCTGACACATGAGTACAAAAACAATAGATCACAGTGCATATCAGGCTATGCATCATTAGTAATAGCGAGATTACTCCGCACATATGTAAGCCCTGTACTCCCCAGTTGGTAGACCCACCATGCCACTTGGACACAAGGAACAATAGGACACACCAGCCCAAAACTTGAATGAGAAAACACTGAGGAGCTAGCGTCTGGGAACAGGTGAGCACAGCAATACAATTAAGTCATGCCACCTCTTGTTTACCCTGAAAGAAACAGTAGTGGTACACCCAAGGCTAAGTAACATACCTCAATACCAAAGGTGTCCCCACACTCAGAGACCTGTAAGTACTGTGGAACACAAAACTAAAAAAACTTGGTCCCTTGGGAATCACAATACATGACACAATCGACATGGTCAGAATGTGTGAATGTGCCATTTTGTGAACAGAACACACATGTGCCTTCATAACAGATGGCTCCCAAGGAGGTGCACACAAAACTACATGTACCCAGTCATTGAAGAAGCTGCCAGCCTTCTTTAAAGAAGCCACTGTTAGTAAGAAATGTAGTTGCAGCAAGTACATATACATGGGCCCATGGAGGGCTTGATGACTTGACTCGTAAGTTGGTATCACCAACAACCAACTACCTATCCAATTTCCACAACACTGGGGGAACATGTAGATGTATAATCAGTAAAACAGTCTCATTAGAACAGTGCCTTCTTTAAAATTGTGCCAGTGTGTTCCCTGAAAGTGTAAAGGTGGTTTGGTGTGCACTTCCTTGGGGGACATCTGTCATGCAGGCACATAATAGTTCTTAACAACAAAGCATCAAACTAAAGCATAGAAAACATGAAGACCTGTTGACAAGTGTTGTGAGTGGCAAGGTACAATACCTTGTGACTAACAACTTGAATTATGTCAGTTGTCACATGGCCATCCGTTACCTGATGACACAGTTGCCAACACATCTGACCCACTGCCTGTCATGTGGAGTGGCACACATGTCCAAACACAGGACAATGCATGAGCTAATGGACCTGCTATTGTGTTGTAAATAGGCATACCTGCACTGAGGAGACACCCCCATGGCAAGCCAGAATGTCCACACATATGTCAGCACACAAAGACCGAACTACGTTGCATCTTGACCACACACTGGTGCAAAACATGAATGAGCAGGAATCAGGTATCTAAACAATTAACACATGCTGCAAAGCACAAACAGTAAATCCTGCACAACATCACTGGGACACTGCACGTTGAGTCTCTGTCCAGCCAATTATCACACACAGGTCAGACCTGGCAAGGAGAAGTAAGGTCTGGCCATGTAGGCCTCGCCCACACAAATCCCCCATACCCGAGACAATGTTATTGAGACAGATGAAGAAGTGACACCTCTTAATCAGGCTTTACTAAAATGTGCAGCAAGACGTCCCAAATTTACTCCACATCAGCTTGTGAGGCTGCCAACACATATTTGTGACAAAAAACCATTGACAGATAGTTGTGAATAGACACACAGGCACTGCCCAGTGTGAGTATGCACAAGCCAAATGGGGTCTCCCTGTCCAGTGGACACATGTAGCACACTACAAATGAGGCCAGGGAAAAATGCCACAGAGGCAAACATATGCTGAACACACTGAGAATGGACACAGTGTTGAATGACACACATGATTACGAGGCAAGGGTGTTTCAGGGGACTGTAGTGGGCACACTGCTCCTTGTTCCTGGAATGATCTGACTGTAACATGAGCAACCGTCCTGGCACTATGCACATCATGTCTGAGGCCACAACATTGGTCATGCATGCTGCAAGGGTGTACATTTGAAACCTCACACTCCCATGTCGAGACTCATCATCAGTGCCAACAAATATGTACCCCCAACAGAGTGAACAGGACAGGGCACAGGCAAGGTACCAACACATGTCACAGACCACCCTCCCACATGATGCTGAGAGCAATGTGCACTTGGATCAACTGGCAGGCTAGATGACCATGTGCAATTGTGATTACACACAGACCAGGGGACACATGTCAAGCAGGGGAAGGGACGAATAAGAGCACCGTTTGACTTTGGGGAACAGAATATGCACTGCACATATAAACCCTGGCAGTGTATCCAGGCTACAGAGCACTTCCAAAAGCTGGGGACACACAACACAACAAACAGACAGGTACCTACCCCCTCCTTGCTGCAGTCCTTCCTGTAACTTCCTATCCAGGTCAGGGAAGACCACCGCCAGGACACTTATCATGTGGGTGGTCAGGCGTCGGCGCCCGCCGTGGGGGCGTGGAGGTGAGAGCTCCAGATGGACCCGGGTGATCCGCTGGGTCCAGCACCGGATGTCTTGCCACTGCTTTCTGACTTGGGCTAGCGCCGACTGCGACCCCCCGCCACTCTCACGGCCCTGACGATCCGCTTCCAAATCACCCCCTTCTCGTAGGCAGTTACCTGTGAGGATGACAAAGTGAGCCAACATCACTACACCTGCTCCATGTCACAGAGACACACATTTGAACATCGATGATATGTTGAACAGGGCATAGGATGCTGCCAAGGAATCCCATCTTACTCATATCGACATTGGCCTCTGTGGTAGCCCTAATGCACTAAATGGCATTGAAACTACACAGGTGGCAGGAGTGGTGCGACACACTCCCTGATCATGGCACACACTGTGCATCACATGCAACACCAGGCTGATGGACAGCACCTCAAAGCAGTTACATGCCCCACCCCACTGACGCAACCTCGGCAGAGTACACAGACACACACAGGCACAGATCAATCACCTGCCATTGGCTACAGCGGATACATACCTCACTCTGCACATGTGCCACTTGTCTGTGGGGTGTCACAGGTGTCGGGCTAGCCCAGCTAGTCAGACACACAGCACGGCTTACTCCTCACATCAGATGGGTAGAACTGTTGCCTCCTCCATGCAGCTGTGGTGCAACACTTCACATAGACAATCACCCACATGACAAGGAACCTTCACACACATCAATGTCCAGGAGGGCGTACACATCACTTGGACACTCTCGCCACAGCTCCCCTCAACTCATACACATCTGTGGGTACAGTCACCTGTCACACCGGGGGAACCACAGAATCACCTCAGGACAATAGCCAAAAAATGCCACCCAGGATTTGCCAGGCTGAATGTTTCATGCACTATGTAGTGAATGTCAGAGTAAGCACAATGCAAGTGAGGAGTGCACACTGGAATTACTTCATGCTCTGCATGACAGACATACGCCTTTCCCCCCCGGGACCCACTCTAAACCTCATTGCATGTCTGTCACACCTGGACACAATGCCAGAAGTGACAGCCACGAAACAGGTGCACAGTCAAAGGTAGTGGGGTCAGCACTCACCTGGTCTCCCATACAGGCTGGGGTACTGTGAGAGGAGGACATTCAGCAGGACCTCATTCTCCTCCATGGTGAATGGCTGGGCCCTCTCCACAGTCCGCAACATGGTGCCAGAGGAAGCACAGACAGCAGCAGTGTGGTCGACAGGAAAGTTGTGCAGGCAAGTGCCCTCTCATGGGTTCTGGCTGACTTATATCTGTCTTGCTGGGGGCTTTCATTTACAGGAGTACAGAGTGATTGGTCAGACTCATTTGCATCCTATGTTTCCTCCAATCCCTTTAAACATACACCAATAACACGAATTTGCATGGTTCAAATTTTGAGCATCATAGCAAGGCAAACACCACTTTGCAACATTGTAATTTTTGGCCCAACTGACTTTTCAAGGCCACATGATGGCCACATTGCAACTGAAATCTCTGTATCCATGACAACCAGCATGCATTTTGGGCCTAATACTTGTCCCCTATGTAATTTTTGATTAAAAAAAACATGCACGGTGTGTTTCACACGTACCCGTACACGTACGGCACCACTACAATAGTGATACGGAAAATACACATGCTCTGAGAGCATGTGGACGGTCCATATCACTATAATAGTGGTGCCGCAGGAGTGCACGTGTGTGTACGGTCCGTAACACGCGTACTCCTACGGCACCACTACAATAGTGACACGGACCGTACACACGCTCTCAGAGCGTGTGTACGGTCCATTTCACAGTGGTAGTGGTGCCGTACGAGTACGAGCGTATGTACGGTCTGTACCATGCGTACTCCTACAGCACCACTACTAAAGTGACACGGACCGTACACACGACGTGTGTACAGTCCGTACCATGCGTACTCCTACGGCACCACTACTATAGTGATACGGACCGTACACACGCTCTCAGAGCGTATGTGCAGTCCGTACCACGCGTACGCCTACGGCACCACTACTATAGTGATACGGACTGTACATACACTCTGAGAGCATGTGTACGGTCCGTATCACAGTGCTAGTGGTGCCGTAGGAGTACGAGCGTATGTACGGTCCATACCACGCGTACGCCTACGGCACCAACACTATAGTGATACAGACTGTACATACGCTCTGAGAGCCTGTGTACGGTCTGTATCACAGTGGTAGTGGTGCCGTAGGAGTACGCGCATGTGTACGGTCTGTACCACGCCTACTCCTATGGCACCACTACTATAGTGATACGGACCGTACACACGCTCTCAGAGCATGTGTATGGTGCATTTCACACGCTTACACTGGTGATAGGAGGCGCACACAAAAGGAATGGAGGTCTCCGACTCGCACAAGGCTATACATCAAGTCATTGTCATTGCAGACTTTCATTTGCAGGGTCTAGGTGTGTCAGGCAGTGGTATTGCACATGTCTCCTCATGTAGTTGCACAATTGATGTGTGTTGACCTGTGTACACATGTCATGTGTGATGGGGCACTATGTGGCACACTTCCCCTTCACACTTTGCACATGTGTGTCTGTAGTACAAACGTGTCAAGCACAGCATCACTGGTATGGCACAGTCACCACCACCACCCTGATGCTGTCCCCTGATGCCAGGGACATGGACACTAACAACTGACATTTCACAATCACCATGCCCCAATGTGACTATGTCATGTGTGTGTCATGTGTTCCCATGAGCTTGCTGTTACTGTTCCGTCAACTACATCTGCTGTTGCTGCATCCAACATGTGTCTGTGTGGAGATGGGCATGGCACACATCTATGCACACCATGCCACATGTGGATTACCACATGTGGATTTCTGTTTCCTGATCCTGTGTCAGTCATCTTTGGTGATTGTTCATCCATTTTCTCTGTGTGAGCCATGAGTAACCTGACACTCCTTCCTTTACATGCACCTGTTGCAGTTGTCCTTTCTGACATCCTTGACTTTGTGTGCTACTTTTGGCCTACTTTCCAGTACATGCTGCCTGCTGCTGCGGGCCCTGCGGCAAGGGCCCACCAAGCTCCCGGATTCTGCAACCCACACGCCTCCAAGATGCTCCTCCCTTCCTCCCTCCACCCATTCATTAGGCTGTGATCAGCTTGTCTGTGCCACTGTTGCGGCCAGGCGGTGCCAAAGGCAGGACCGTCAGCGCATGCAACGTGCACATTGCACGACCCTCATGCCCTTGCATGACCCACATCACACAACAGTCTCATGTTGCAGCCACCCTCCAAGCAATGTCTAAGCAAAAATCTACAGCCTGCTCTCAGGCATACCCTAAGCGCACACACGACACCTTCGCATGCTGAGTGTGCAACTCCAACTGGCTACACAGCGCTGCCCCGCCTTCCAGGCCCTGTCACACCAACCAGGTCATGTCCCTCCTACTCCACACCGGCTCCGTCCAACAGCACACCATTGGACTCTGTTACCTCCTCAACACAACAGGCCCACACATCACCATCATGGCAGTGACCTGGATGAAAGCATCCTCAGCACACAACTTCTTCATTGCCATCTCAGACGGATACAAGAGCACCCACAGGGACGGCACTAACAATCCCGGAGAATGAATTGATATCTATTCTCAAGTACGCACTCAGGGTCACAAATCCGGTTTCGCACAAACCCCCTGCAAACACTCATCTGCAGATCTCCAGCCCTACATCCACAATTCTGCAAAGCCATCAACACGTCCATCGTCACACATGCCCTCACATCCACAGGATACATGTGGCTGTGTGCCAGGAACTTCTGGCTGGATGAGACCAACACCAGCATCCATCATTGGTCCATCCACATTAGCATCCATGTCTCCGACGGGCAACACACTGTCACACACCCCGCTACCAATCCCCCAAAGATGCTTGATGTAAGTCAACACAGACATGCTGTGTGGGACACTGGAGCCAACACCACCGCCACACCCTGCAACCTCACTCACTGGATCAGCAACTGATCCAACAATCTAGCCACGTTGACGGACTTTCCTGTGACGCACATCAACAATTAAGCCACCTGGGTCAAGGCAGACCTTCTGTACTCATACACGTCTAACAGCTTGCAACACAAATACCCATCAGTGGCCTTACAACCCTGGAAAACGGAACACACAGACATCACCATATCATCAGCAAGGACAATTGGAGATCCTTCAGATGGGGAGGAGGACAAAAAACAGTACGACATCAAGGAACTCATCAGCATCGTGAGTGCACTGACATCAGCTCTCCATCCAAAAGACACCCCACCCTTGCAAGGCTGAGCCAATCCCTTGCAACTTCCTACCACTGCAAGCTCATGGACATACACGCAAGCCTTGGCACACAGAGGCAGAACGCACTATTATACGCGGGACCAACCACCCTCAGGTTTTGGACTTCCATCATCAGCAGATACAACACCCGGCTCCTGTGCAACATCCCCTGGGGATCTCCATCAGGACCCTTCCCACACAACATCTCAACCACATCATTCCCCATCCTTGTAGCCCCCGTCCAGCTCGTCATGTATGTATCTTTGGAGTTAGCCATATTCCATGGTAGATAGAGACATGCAGTGACCCAGGCCCTTCTTAGACAATGGACGGCAGGAACGCTGGCTCTCAAGGAACCTCAACGTGCTTCCCTAGCCAGCAAATGTCATCAGGAAGACAGTCAACGAGCAACTGGCAACATTCCTCCACGCAAAGAGCTACAGGCAACCTGCACAAGACCGTCTTCCACAGTAATCACCCCACTGCAACCGTCATCATTGCCATCCAACACTAACAACTTTGCCCTGCTCAACCATGGTGAGGACACCCCCCTTGACCTCTCCACAGCATTATGCACGATGTGGTCGCACACTGTCAGCTCACACATCTCCAACACTGGTATCCAGGGGATGGACCAGGATGAAATCACCAAGTGACTCACCAGCAAGGCCATGGGAGTGGGACTCACGCCTTCAGCATGTAGTACAGTGGCGTCATCTGGCACATGGCCCAGGGCTCATCTCTCAGCGTGTCAATCTTCAATGTGTCCATGACCACCCTCTCCACCATCACATGCGCACACAACCACATCATCAACTCGTATGCCATTGACAGCCAGCTGCTCCTCACCCTCACCAAAGACACAGCCATTGCCAGTTCCAACCTTCAAGAAGGCATGAGGTCCGTTGATGAATGGCTGAACATCATCCACCTGAGGCTGGACTTGTACAGGACTAAGGTAATCATCTAAGGATTGTCCCCTTACAGCTGGGTCAACTCCTTGTGTCCCACCCATCAGGGCACTGCACCAGCACCCAGTGGCCACGCACACAAGATGGTGTGCATCATGGACTCGTCGCTCACAATTGCCATGCAACTCACCAGCATCTGTAGCTCATGCTCCAACACCCTCCGCATGATGCACATGACCCACAGATAGAACCACTCCAAGTCAAGACAGACCGTCCCCCAGGACCACGACACCAGCCGTGTCAACTACAGCCCCACCCTCTACGGAGCAAGTACAGCCAAACTCCCGGAAAACTTCCAGGATGCATCTGCACGCCTCAGCTTCAACATCCCGCACCCCAGCCACATCACCGTCCACCTGAGATAGCTGCAATGGATCTGACCTTCAGACTCCTCACCCACACTCAGGAGGCAGTCCACAACCGCAGACCCCAAACCAACCTTGGACGTCTGTCATCCAAGACCCCGTTGGGCCAACTCCGTGCATCCAACCTTGCCCTGGCCAACATTCTTCACATCCACCGCACTCCAGCATGCAGGACATAGTTCTCCCACCTGGCTACACATACCTGGGACTCCCTCTCCGGGCACCTCCACATGAGCCATGACTTCTACACCTTAATGATGCTCTTCCAAATTGCTGTGTCCGCACAGTATTGCAAGCCCCCCCTCAGCAGCTTGAGCCCATCACGGGTGAGTATTGTGCTCCATGTCTGTATTGGATGATACATTGTGACCCATGTGTGTCCCGTACCGGACTCAGATCCAAGGGTATGGATGGCTGTAGTTCTTTCAACACTCAGGCATAGTTTGACATTTCCCCACACGTATGTGGACTCATGCTAAATGACTACAACATCTAATTAAAGAAAGTTTGTTTTATTCTCGGTGGGAGACGTATATTGTGGGTGAAAATAGGTGCTATACTGTGTTGCTAGAATCCAAACTTCACAGGGGTTGATGGGATCCTTGGTATTTGAAGTCATCAGAGTCCAGAACACAGTGTTTGTCATCATTGGTCAGACTGTGACCAGCAAGTCCATGTGGCAGAGAATGTCAGTGGATGAGGTGCTGCTGTTGCGCATGAAGGCCAGGTGACCTGGGAGATGTGGATGGTCCGGCTGCCTCTCACGGTCTTTTCCGTGGATGACGCACCTTCCTCGCGGGACCCTCAGATGCAGGCCTTGACGATGTTTGGGAGGCTCCGTCGGACGAATCCTCCTCCTCCTCCCTCCCTGTGGCTGGTGTTGGTCTTCGCCTGGTGGCACAGGGAGGGTTGGCCATGTTGTCGGCGATCCGACGGAGTGAACGGCTTATGTCCATTTGCACCGCCAGGAGCTCAGTCAGTCTTGCCTCCATCCATCCTTGGTGTTGTTGTTGACTGGCGTGTTGCTCGGCCTGCTGGTTCTTAATCTCTGTGAGGGTCTCCACTAGCTGGCTGATGGCCCTGGTGTCACGCCGGTATGCCTCCATGATGTTGCGTATGTGTGACATACCAGTCCCTTCAGCTGGCTGGTCAGGTTCTCGCCTCCGCCTGCCTCCACTCCCACCACCCCTGCCCACACGAGCCTGGCCTGCTGTTGTGGGCACATCAGGTCCACGGGACCCCTGAGGGATGGCAGTTGCGGGGTGTCTGCCTCCTCTTGGGTGCCCGGTGAACCTTGTCCCTCCAGGTCAGACTGGCTCAGTTGTTCACTGCGGGCAGGGCTCCTGGGTGTCTCCTGGGATGTGGCAGGAATGGGGGTGGTGGTTGGCACAGATGTACCTGATGAGGTGCTGCAGGGGCTTGGACACCATAGGGTCCAGGTGGGTTGGGGTCATCCGCGGAGTGTTGAGAGGCGTCGCTGCCGGTGGGATCAGGTTCCTCCCGAGCCTGGGACTGTGATTCTTCCCCCCCATTGTTGGGGGGGATCCATGACGTTGCCCTGTGTGTGAGAGAGAGACAATGTTAATGCTGTTTCATGCGACATCCATGTTTCATGCATATTCAAGTTGGCACAGTTCCTCCAGGTAGTTGTATGTGCCTAGCATTCCCCTCACTGTTCACTTGTGGATGGGTATGTTGCGGGGGACAGATTGATATGTTCTCCTGAGTGTTTGACATGTAGATTTTTGGCTTGGAGGCTTCTTTGGCTATGGATTGATCTTGTTGTGTCACATGTCCATTGTGAGAGTGGGTAAATCCATTGGCTGCCCCGGGCGTGTGTGCTTGTGTAAGGGGTGTGTGTGACAGGGCCTGCTGGTGGTTGTAATGTGATTTGGCTGTGGGTCTCCCAGGTGATGTATCTGTCCCCTCATGGTGCATGCTGGCTTGACAGTGAGTGTGAGTTCCTGTCCTAGATATCTGAGCTTGTGGTGTTGGTTTTTGAGTTTACAGTGGTCACAGGAGGGCCTTGTGCTGGCTACAGCAGGGCCAAGTGTCAGCTACCTTGTCAGTACTTTGCCAGTCCCTGTGCATTGAGCATGGTGCATGGGTATGTACCTGGGCCATATGGGCTGGGGGCAATGATGTCTGATTCAGAGTTGAACAATGTGTTTTGTGAGCCCCACCCTCCCAGCATCCCAGACATTTAGTCTTGGGTTTGTGCTTTGTGTAGCCTGGGACATGGCATGGCCTTGCTTTGTGGGTGGGGCATACACATGTTAGTGGTATTAGCGTTGTTTTTGAGTGTGGTGGTGTCCGGTGAGGGCTTGGGGGTAGTTGCGTGTATTTTGGGTAGTTGGGGTGTGGATGTCATTACCCCCATGTTACGTAAGTTGTTAGTGCACTCACAAGGCTCTGCAACTCCTTCGACTCAGTGTACTCCCACCGGCGGAAGCAAGGCTATCGCCTTCTCCTCCCAGGGATGGTAATGTACCGGTCTGCGGGGCAGCCCACCTCCAGTGATGTTGCTCTGGGCGTAGTCCTCGTTAATTTTGCGCTTGACTGCCCTCCGCAGATCGTACCACCTGGCTTGGCATTCATTCCTGGTCCTTCTGATGGGCGCAACAGCATTCACCCTATCGCTGATCCTCTGCCACAGGCGTGATTTTTCGGCTATGCTGGTCTGTCTGACCAATGTTCCAAAGAGCTGTGGCTCGACTCTGATGACTTCGTTGACAAGGATGTCCAGCTCCTCCCTTGTGAACTTTGGATTCTTGTCTGTGGGCATGGTGTGGGGTGAGGGTGTGGATGGTTGTGGGTGTGAATGTGAAGGTGTGTGTGGGAATGTGGAGAGGGGGTTTGTGTGTAGGAATGTGTGTGAAGGTGTATATGTTAAGGTGTTTGGGTGCTGTTGTTTGGGTGTGCTCTTTAGCTGCAGTGAGTCTGTTGCAAAGGCTCATGGTTTGTGTGTGTGGGCCCTTTTTATTGCTCCATTTGTGGGTGGGCCTGAGTTTGAAATTTTGGTGGGTGTGTTATAAGAGGTGGTTGTTAGTTTGGGCCTCTGTTTACCTGTTTGGATGTGCCAGGTCAGTAATGTTGATGTTTTCCGTACTGTTGACGTGTTTTGTGGTGTTGTGCGAGTCAAATTGACCCTCCTTGTGCTGTTTTACAGTGTCCTGGTTCTGTACGAGTCGTTTTCGCGTATGTAAGGTGCGTCCATACGCGATGTTGTTGTACCGTGCTCGCATACACAATGTTGTTGTAAGGTCCGTACATACGCGATGCTGGGGTACAGTGCGTACAAGTACGGGGCTTGAATGCGGTGCGTCCAAGTACGGGGCTGGGGTACGGTGCTGGGGTACGGTGCGTACAAGTACGGGGCTGAGGTACGGTGCTGGGGTACGGTGCGTACAAGTACGGGGCTTGGGTACGGTGCGTCCAAGTACGGGGCTGGGGTACGGTGCGTACAAGTATGGGGCTGGGGTACGGTGCTGGGGTACGGTGCGTACAAGTACGGGGCTTGAGTACGGTGCATCCAAGTACGGGGCTGGGGTACGGTGCTGGGGTACGGTGTGTACGAGTTTGGGACTGGGGTACGGTGCTGGGGTACGGTGCATACAAGTACGGGGCTTGGGTACGGTGCGTCCAAGTACGGGGCTGGGGTACGGTGCTGGGCTACGGTGCGTACAAGTATGGTGCTGGGGTACGGTGCGTACAAGTACGGGGCTTGGGTACAGTGCGTCCAAATACGGGGCTGGGGTAGGGTGCTGGGGTATGGTGTGTAGAAGTACGGGGCTGGGGTACGGTACGTACAAGTACGGGGCTTGGGTACGGTGCGTCCAAGTACGGGGCTGGGGTACGGTGCTGTGGTATGGTGCGTACAAGTACGGGGCTGGGGTACGGTGCTGGGGTACGGTGCGTACAAGAACGGGGCTGGGGAACGGTGCTGGTGTACGGTGCGTACAAGTACGGTGCTGGGGTAAAGTGCTGGGGTACGGTGCGTCCAAGTCCGGGGCTGGGGTACGGTGTGGACATGGGGGGGTACGGTGCTGACATAGGGGGGGTACGGTGCTGACATATGGGGGGGACGTGCGGACATACGTGGGGGGGCTGTACGACTCGTATACCGGGCACAAGTTTACCCAGGATACGAGTGGTACAGAGTTTGCTCCGTACAGGATTTGTTACATACTCTTGTATATTCGGAAGGGCGGTACGGATCGTACTTGTGCGCTCGGACTTCAGTTTTACGATTTGTATGTAAAACTGTCCGGGTACGTCTCATAGACTTTTCCTGCAGCGATTCGTATGTATTTGTCACGTACGAATTGTACTTCACCGGTGGGACGGGACTTGTACGGCTCGTATGTGAAAAAATACGGATACGAGTCGTACGGGAATTTTTTCTAGCCGATCGGAATCGGCACCTTAATGTTGAGTTTTGAATGGATTTTATTGTTGTATTATGTTTTTTATATATAATAGAGGAGATAGCTTTTACAAAAAACAGGGCTTTTAGTTTCGGATGATTGCGTGTGATTGTGAGTTAAACAATAGTTGGCTGAATTAAGTAATAGACTAATAATTGCAAAGGGGACATATAATTTTGGTTGGTTATTTTAACCCAGTTTCCTTTGTTTTGAAGGGTTGCTCTCACATTTGGTTTCTTTAAATACTTGTTGGCCTATCTTCTTTTGTAACCACAAATTTCAAAATAGAAACTATAAATAGGTGACTGACCTTTTAGAAATAAATTGTCCTTTTTGATTAAATGAAAAAAATGCACTGAAGGAAGTACCTCTCTGAAAAAAAGTCATCCATATTGTTAATATAAAAAATTACTATAAATTACATATAGACATCAATTAATATGTATTTTTATATAAAATGGGCATATGTCTCTCAGAATAAAATCCCCACTATGGGTGTTTTTTATGAGATTAAAAATGACTAAGTGGCAAGCACTACATAGGGCACAAAGGCACTTAGTTGGATTAAAGTGATTCCAATATGTTGTTGGAAGCAGTCTGGTTACTAATGAGTTGCTTATGTGATAGATAAATTTAGATCAGTCAAGAGGTCTATTGCACGGTGGACGCACGTGGGGGTCTCCACAGCCATCTTAGCCTAGGTCGACCAACCCTAAATTATGTCTAAATTTCATCCTTGCTCTGTAGATAATCAATTTCTATAGAGGACTCACTCTATTTGCGACCCGTTCTGTATGTTATTTATACCTTTCTAGGTAGGATTATTTTATGTTCCCTGTCAAATAAACTACACTGGGCAATCAGGGAGTAAGTGTGAAGTTTTCAATTGTATACCCAAACAGTGCTCCCCAGTAGAGTCTGACATTGTGATGGATCTTAGAGTAGAGTGTTCTCTGGAAAATGCCTGACATACAACTGTCTTTCAAACTCTTTGCAAACCACACTATGGAATAGAAGATAGCTCCTTAAGGAATCATATCCATTGTAATAACCATGTAGGAGTTGCCCACAAGGGTATAAAGGTGGAGCAATCGCAATCTGATCATAATGCCCAACTCAAATACGTTCGTCTTACTTTCACTGTCATTATTTAACAGATGCTTTCAGTATGAAAACAGACCATATGCAGGCAATTCACTGCAGTGAGTGTGCCTTTGGTAAATCCCTTGCTGAAGATTGCGTGCCACATTCATACATTGAGTTGCAGATGTGGCTTTAGTTTTAAATGCAAATAGCTTTGCATGTGTGCAAAAACACTTACAAAACACACAAGAGTTTGTTTTGCACCTACAAAGTATTTACTCACACATAGACGTTTGAGTGTGTAAATCGTCTCATGTAGTCAGGGAGATAGAGCGGGCCTAAATGTTTGTACATATTCACAAAACTGTTTTCTGACACAATGTTAACTGTCAGTTACATAGACAGGAAAATATCCCTTCCATGGGAAAGAGATCTGAGCCTGCCAAATCTTTGTGAAGATGAAGGGGTTCTCCAAATGCAAAATATTAGCCAACCTGTTCCTTCTTCTCTGTATTTTGTGCATCAAGGAGAAATGAAACTCACTGCATCCTGCTTTACACCCTGAAGGTACTGAGGAAGATCTTTAAATTACATCCAAGCAACACTACACAAACTGTCATTCACTCTCTAGTCACTAGCAAGTTGGACCAAAGGACAACTTCTATGCCAGGATAACCAAGCTACTTACTAGAAGACTACAAACGGCAGCAAGACTTGTCCTCAACCTCCCACACAGAACTCACATCACACCACACCTCAGGGAGCTCCACTGGCTCCTGATACACAAACACACTCATTTCAAACTCCTGACACACATTTAAGACAGTACACAACTTAAGCCACACCTACCTGAACAGTCGCATCTCCTTCCATCAACCACCCAGACACCTCCACTCCGCAGGACTGTTACTCGCACATATTTCATGCATACATAGAACCAACTCAGGAGGGCGGCAATTCCTAAAGTGTTGAAGTGCATCCCACTCCAAATAAGAGCCTCCTCCTTTCATCTTGAATTTACCAAGAAGCTGAAGACCTGGTTTTTGAATTAACCAACCTACAGTTGGAAAAGTTAAGCACACATAGAAGCTCGGCGCCAAAATACCCATGGGGTTGATAGTTCGCTTTATAAATACACATAACATAACAGAACCTGCTGACACGTCTCTGTTTTCTATTCCCAATTCCAAATAGGGCACAAAGACTGCTGTCACCTCTCCCAATCGTATCACACCTTAAACAGTGAGAAGGAAAGAGGACCGTGGCAGTTGACACCTGCCCCAGTGGCAGATTGTAATTGACCCTGTGTTCTACCTGATGCACAAATGGCACAAAATGTACTTGCTCTCTCCCTCCTTCTCTTCTGAACGGACTCCTCATAGCAGGGACCATGCGCATATGCTGGTTAACTGATGTAGGCCAAGAACATCACTGTGCAGGTGCTTGGACAGCTCCACTTGGACCAAATCACCAAAGGCACATGGCGGGCAAATGACTCCGCTACGGAAGCTGTGAACGCACAGTCTGTAAGGTGGTGTATTCACGCATGTGTTGTGATGGAGCAGGTAGTGCACAATTTTGTATACCTCCTCTATTTTGTATGAAAATACTAATTAGATAATCTATTATTTATAAAATTATTATAAGGGAACAATCAAGAATACAACAGACCGGAACAAGCCGATACTAATGTGGACTAGTGTCCTCACAACTCAGACTGAACTGAGGCGCTGGGAATAAGAATCGGACGATCCCAACCAGCCAATCACCACTGTTCTAGGCCTAAAAATGTATCTTCTTAACCTGATTTTATTATAAAAAGGGTAGTAGAATAGAGAGGGCCCGCAACGCCTTTTCCTGATGGTCCAGATGCTGCCTGACCGCTTGATGACTGCAACCTTTCTCCAAATCCACAGGTTATGATAGATGCTTGCACGATTTCTGGTCCTTTGATAAAATTTGGGACTGTAACGTGCTGAGCAGAGGACTTTGGACTTTGAGCCTTGGCCTGCTTTATTCGGACAATTTACGACAAATTTGGTTATGCAGAACTAATGAATTAGAGGACCCCAGATAGACAGATTAGGTAAATATGATGTTCTGCGATTTACTTAAATTGATCTAGAATTTCTAAACTTTGACGAAACAAATGAAAATATAAATCATTATGAAAATATAGATAAACAAATATTGATTAACAAGAAAATATGAGTTTGTGGTTTTTCATTAAGGGAAATAAGGATTCTGAGTCTTAAATGTGTTTTAGCTGGTTCTAAATCACCATCAACCAATCCAACTAATTGGTCAGTCGACCAAGTGGGTGTAGTGCCTTGATGTTTAGGATTAGGGATCTATAGGCGACGAATGTTAATGTATATTTGTAAAATAACTCTTCTCTCGCTATAGGTTGTAAGGTGTTCCCCCCACATGTCCAGAGTAAGAATTATATCATCCCTCCTGTGTGCAGACTCATGAGAGAGAGACGTATGAGTGTTGGTGTTATGGGCCCCACCAATGAATGCATGTGTAAATGAGGTTGTGTAACGGCGGGTCTGCGACGCAGGGAGGATAGTTGTACTCCTTCTATTTCCCCCAGCTTTTGCGCTGGATCAGCTGCATAGACCACTGAGAGTCTGATGCACACCATCCTTTCTACTTAGTCCCCTCTCCCAGCTCCTTCTCCTCACAGATGTCATCTGCCCTTGATCAGGCTTTGCACAGTACACAAACTTCTTCTGACCAATTACATGTCTGTGGTATGACTAGGTCTTGTCATGAAGTTGCCTAACCTTTATGGCCCTCATTATGAATGGTCACTATATTACAATAGGGTCGTTAATACCAGGCCCTATCAAAATGTTTTAGAAGTTTACTTTGGCCGTGAGGTTTGCAAGCAGCCAAAAACATTGGGATGAAATTCCAGACCAATTGAGGGATTAGCAGTTGAATCAGACACAGAATTAAAGACTATCCTGGTTATTCCTCAGTTCTTGTCGGACCTTCGCGGTCAAAATTTGTAATGAGCTGCATTTATCCCGCCCTTGGAGTTACTGCTAATTCCCGTTTCACTAACTACCTGGGTGGGAAATAGCCTGTACCAACTCTTAGGGGCTAATTACCCTATCCCCGGGCGGGTGGTCCCGGGGATAGGGACCACCCGCCTATATGGCGGCGGTCACGCACCACAAATTACAATGTGGCTGCCGCCATGGTGGTCGCAAAAGGCAGTATTAGCATTGCGGAGGGTGCTACTGGCTGAAGCACCTTCCCCAATATTAAAAATGCACGTTTTGTTTCCCCGGCACTAAATGGCAGGCACCACAGGGTGCTTGCCACCTGGTGCAGGGAAATGAAGGCAAGTAAAAAACGAAAGTGCCCCTGCACAAGGAGGGGCCCGCAACGGGCCCCAAAAGTCAATACCTGCCAGCCTTTGAATGGCGGAGGAACCGACATTGAAAGGCTGGCTTAATATAGCATCCTAATGTGGCGAACAGTGCCTGCTAGGCACCGCCACCATTCTAGGTATTCTGGACAGGTCCGACAGGCAATTGTAATGATTGCCTGTGTCGGACCCATGGCGGACGGGCTTTCTGTCTGCCAGCACACCACCTGCCATTCTAATCTGGCGGGTGGAGAATGGCCGCATGATGGTGGTGAACCCGCCATCATAATAACCCCCTTAATGTACTATTTAATCTGTACGTTCAACCTCTTCCTACGGTGGCTAGGGACAAAGGCCTCACTATGGTCTCATATGCTGATGATACACAGTTGGTGGTAGCCATATCCGACGACTCCACGCGAGACGCTTCCAATTTTAGGAGCAGCCTGGCTGCAGTCGCGGAGTGGAGTGGATGGCCACCAACTGCCTCCAGCTTAGCGCTAATAAAACTGAGGTGTTGCTGGTGGGGAGAGACAGGAGACTATGGAGTGAGCAATGGTGGCCCACCACTCTTGGTAGTGTACCCACCACTAGACGGTGGTAAAAAACTTGGGGGTATGGATGTATTCTACTCTTAGCTTCCAGGATCACACCAAGAAAGTGGCCGGCACTTGCTTCGGCCTTCTTCGGGGACTTAGGCCCTTGCTGTTTTTTTTTTATCCATCTACCTGTCAGTTTATTGTTTAAGCGGCCATCTTATCTAGACTGGATTATGCCAGTCCGCTCCTTCTAGGGGCTAATCAGGTGGAGGTAGTACGCTTCCAGTGAGCCCAAAATGCAGCCGCCAGAGCCCTGTTGGGGCTCCAGCGTAGCTGCTCAACAACTGGTGCTATCCGGCGGTTCTATTGGTTGCCCATGGCCAAGCCGGTCGAATGCAAGGCTCTCTACCTGTCCTTTAAAATTTTGAAGCTTGCATCTCCCGGGCTTCTGGCCAACTTGCTGGTACCTTATGTTCCTAGACGCCAGCTGCGCTCTCTGGGGCAACATTTGGTTGTGGTCCCTCGAGTGAACCGTCTCCGTACTTGGGGATGGTTCTTCCGATGTTTGGTAGCCCAACTATGGAACTCCTTGCCTTTTCAAATTTGCAGTTTGGATAGCTTGTTGGCCTTCGGAAAAGCCATTAAGATATACCTCTTCCCCTTGGCCTAGTCCACCTTTTCTATGTGCACTACTTTCTGCGCCGAGACGCCCAGTTTCTTAGCCTCTATCTTCCTCTGCCGTTAGCGCCGGGACGCCTCTGCGGGATATATAAGACTAGTTAACATAACATAACAATGATGGCTTAAATGGTGTCACAGTGAAAAAAGTCATGATGTTGTTCAAATGTGCAAACATTTAAATGAGTGTTTCAATAATGTCACATTAACAGCGTTTTTCATTTAATTTCTTTGGGTGTTTTTCCTATGCGTATGTTAAAGTGTTTGTAGTAATTGAAGCATAACATTCTTTTAACACACTTTTTTCAGTGAACGTATAGAGATATGAAACAGGGAAGGAGTTAGCTGCAATTGGAGATCCATGGATAAAAACAAAGACACTGAAATCTATTTGAATAAAAGCCACTTTAAAGTAGCATAAGATTTACATCTGTCACTAGCGACTTGCTCTTTGAGAATTCAAAAGCCTCAATCAAGAGAAGAAATCTCTTCAAGTGCTCTTTTCATTTCCTCTTTGATGCAAAACTGGAAATGATAAAACATGCTTAATTAGATTTTCCAACATTTGTCTTGCAATATTTAATGTTTAAAAGCTATATTTGAACGAGGTACATTCTTAAAGTAGATACCTTAAGGAATAGAACCTTTTTATTTTTCGTTCATGATTTGGCGAAGTTCTAAAAATAGAGGCATTCTGGCTTGCTCAAGAGAATATTTCACTTTAAGTATGCAAAATATTACTTGTTTTGTGCACTTGACATTGTATTTGTAAATAGAGACAACAATGAAAAACATTCAACAATGTGTTTTGCTTTAATGTAGCTCATGTTTATGTTCGGAAGGATTTATCATGGTATTGCTTGATTAGCAACTGTACATTTTGGTAGTCCCAGCTATTATTTTGCAAACGTTGCCATCGCAAACCCAAATGTCATTCGTTATTTTTAGTGTTAAAAACCAGCAAAAAGTAAGGAATGTTCCAATTTTACCCTTATTGTTATAAAACAATAAGGGCCTTATTCACAAAAGGCCTGAGCCAATGGAGAGTCACATTTATTGACACTCGAGTGGCGCGGGTCTCTCACTCATATCTGCGAGGCCGCTCTAAGCCACCCTTCGTGGCTTTTCATGGCCTTGTAGATATGGTGCAAGGCAAGGCAGCTCAAGCCACTGCCTTGCCTCATTCTGCGTCAAGAAGGCGTGCCATGGGTAATGCGGTGGGTGTTCCCATGCACCGCCCATGGATATCGACACATTCCCAGATTTACAACATAGCGTAAATCTGGGTCAACACCATGCGCCTCCCCAGGTGTGGCGTAATGAGGCAAAATAACTTTATTTCTCCTCATTGTTTCCTCTTTCTACGTGTGTTGCATTCTGTAGCAGACACAGAAAGTGGAAAAGGCTTCAATGGATTGTTTTTGTGTAGGAAGTTGTTCTTGCCTACACATAAACATTCATTCCAACAACACGAACACCCTTGCATCATGGTGCAAGGGTGCCTGAGTTGTCACAAGACCGCCATTTGTGCGTTCGAGCAGTGAAATGGGACAGGAAAGCGTTGTATCCAATAGATATGGCACATTCATGCCCTTTTCTTTTGACCAGCGCAGCAAAGTGACTTATTGCTCTGCCCTGGGTCAAAATCTGGTAAATGAGGCTGGAAGGGCATCATTCACAACAGGCCTGCACCACCGCAGCACCACTTTCAATGACGCTCCGGTGGCGCAGGCCTCTCAATCATATCTATGAAGCTACGCTAAGCCACCCTGCGTGGCTTTGCATGGCCTCATAAATATGGAGGTAGGCAAGGCAGCGCAAAGTCCTGAGTTGCCTTATCTTACGTAAAGGAGGCGTTCAATGGGCATTGCAGTGGGTTTTCCCACACAACAACCACGGGTTTTGACACATTTACAAGGATTTGTAAACCTGGGAATGTGTCAAAATTGTGTGCGTCTCCAGGGGAGGCGTAACAAGGAGAGTTAACTTTATTTCTCCTTGTTTTTTCCTCTTTCTATGTGTATTGCATTCTGCAGCAAACATGGAAGGAGGAAAAAGCCTCCTTTAACTGTTTTTGTGCAGGAAGGGGACTCTTCCTGCACAAAAATAATCGGGCCAACAACGCAGACACCAATTTGTGTGCCGGCACAAGCAGAAAGGACAGGAATGCTCCTTATTTCATTAATACTTCACAGTTCTGCCCTTTCCTTTTGACGCAGGGCAGCATAGGACAGTGAATTGCTGTGCTGCCCTGCAGCAAAGACTCGAGTGTATATGTAGAATTTCTCAACAATCCATGAGAAACTAGGAAAAACTAGTGGTGTGACAACATATCAAAATGGCTGCCAGGAGAATGAGATGAGAGGCTCCTGGCTTGGTATCACTTTCTGTGGCAATCCCAGTATTAGCCAGCCCCTGACGAGCATCTGCAGTGGGAAAGCTTCTACTTACCCTCTGACATCCTGGTTCTGGTGATCTGGTCCATTTGTCGCTCCTAGACCTATTTCCTAGCTTCGCCTGTGCTGGTTTCTTGGGAAGCTGGTCACAGGAAGTGTTCCTGGGGATTGTGGAGGCTGTTCAAGCCACTGGTTCTACCTCCAGAGGATACTAATTGGTGGCTGGGCTAAATGTACTATCTTTGGGGGCCCCTGGGAAGAGATGATGTGGACCTAATCGCTAGACAGCAGAGCCAGGTCAAGTACTGATGTGGGCACGCTCCCATTCAGAGATGAGGATGGGGGGCCAGAAACACTGAAGTGGAATTGCTGCTGCTCATGTGCCTTCCAGGGGAGGCTGAAAGGAGTTACTACCCTCCATTTGCCCTCCATTTACACTGGTGAGTTCAGTAGGAGTCCGAGCACTGGGGCCTCCGTTTTCGCCGAAGGAACCAAAATCTGGCTAATCCTACTAGGATGCGTTCAACATCCTACTGTGATTCTCACCCTGCATGTCTGGCCATCCTTTTGGCCAATATAGTGCATGTGCCTTCTTGGAGTGGCCTGGAGGAGTGCCTACCCCATACTTGCCCCCCTCTCCACTGGGCCTTATAGCTGGGATAGCGGGCACTGTGGCTTCTGCTACTGCAGAAGTAGCCCAAAACTAACGATCCCTACTAGGAGACACCAAACATCCTACTGTGATTCTCTGCATGTCTGGCCGTCATTTTGGCCAAAACGGAGCGTGAGCCTTCCTGTGTAGCTAGGTGAAGTGCCTACCCCCTACTTTCCCCTCTCTGCACTGGCCATTACAGCTGTGGGAGAAGGTGTGGGGGACTCCTTTCCACCCATGAAGCCCAAATCCTACCAAAGCTAATAGGAGGCGCCCAGCACCCAATTTTAATTCTCCTTCCTGCCTCTGCCATCCACAGGTGACTTTTTGGCTCCTGCCAGCCTCTGCTGCCTATAAACGCAGGAAAAAAGTTACATTTGGGGCATTGCAGGAACCTTCTAGGGGAGACTGGGAGAGACGCCTATTGTCTGCTAGGCCTAGTGATTGATTGTCTTATTGTTCAAACACTTATTAATGTATATCATACCATTAGTTTTGAAAATATCATGAAGATTAATTAAAACAGTGTCAAAAATATTGGCAAAAGAAAAACACTTTTTGAATAGAAACGCCCGTATACGGATTATTGTATATATATATATATACATATATATTTATGTGTGTGAGTGTATATATGTATATATACATGGAATCCACAATCCTGAGCTAACCCAGTCACGGGCGCAAGAAACAGGTACGGACCACACTCGAGGAGAACAAGTTTTCCTTTATTTTGTTGCAGATAAAGACGTAGCTATTCAAAGCAAGTGCCCAGCCTGACGCGTTTCGACTGCCCCACGGCAGCCTTGATCACATGACGCGCAGGACCTATCAGTGCAAATATATAGTGAACAACAAAATAGGCACATATTACTGCTCTTCTCATTGGTTTAAATAAACCTAGTGCTCAAAAATTATAAATTATTTAAAGGGCCACATTGCTCAAATACAATTGTGTAGAACAAATACCACATAAAAGGATATATATAATCCATAATGGAATACAGAATCAAAGCATAGTGCTCCTATTACAAATAAAGTGTTCTGACATTGATCTTCATTTGTTTATATCTTCTATATGAGTACAGAGTATAATCTTTTTGTAGTTATCACCCTCATTAAAATTCTGAGCACTCAAAATATATATTTTTTCTCATAATAAGATTGTGACAGTACATTAGAAAGTGCCAAATAATTGAAGAAAAAAGTGCATGTGTGCAAGTGCAAAGAAATTCAGAAAATATATTTACACATTGAATAACAGTATAAATACAAAGGGTAGCAGCGTATTTGTAAAGTGCCCTTGAAAAAAAGTCTTTTTCCTTTGTTTCAAATCATAAGTTTCAAGCATTCTTATAATATCGAGTTCCTTTGTTATGTTCCAAGAATGAGTCATCGGGTAAATCTAATAAAGAAAAACAGGAGGATATCATAGAATATGTCTTAAAATGACAAGGCACTCAAACCTAAAACTCTGGCCAATAAAATAATTGAATTAAATAATAAATAGTTTATCTACAGTTAGGTACAATCTGCCGGTAACTATATCCCATAAAACTTAATAAAATCCGATTGTCAGATAAAACCAAGTGCAATGGGACTATCACCGAATCTGTCATAATATTTGTCTGTGATACATTTACTCATAAAATACGTAAATAAATAAATATATTAACTATAGATCATAAAACCAATTATTGAAATTATACTAGACAAGTCTCTGATTTGAGTTTTCGGTAATATTCCCAATCAATGTATATAAAAATTTAGACTAAAATTACCGGCTACTTGTCAATGATGAGACCATTTCATAAAACCCATTATCCTATAAACAATTGTGCAAATCATCACTGTTATTAAGTCCATTGGGCATTTTCGAGTCAAGTAGCATAATGAATTCAGATTCTACTTGTCGTAATCTTTTTTCTCTGTTGCCTCCCCTGAAGTTTTTGGGCACTGAGCAGATAACAAAATACTTCAGATCATTTAGCTCGTTATTGTGCACCAGTTTCAAGTGTCTCGCTACTGGATAGCTCGGATCTGAGTTGACCACTGCCCTGAGATGTTGCAGAATTCGGTTAAATACTTGCAATTTGGTGCTTCCTACATATTGTAGATGACAAGTGCACTCTAAAACATATATTGCATAATCCGTTCTACAGGTATAGTGTCCTTGTATTTTAATCGGTTCAGAGTTAAAAGCTGTAACATATTCTGAAGTGTTTTTGCCAAATTTACAAGCACGACATGAACTACATTTAAAAAATCCGGATCTTGCTGATAGCCAGGTGTTAGAGGTTATAACCTCAGGGCTCTTTTTAACAAGGGCATCCCTCATGGAGGGTGCTCTTCTAAAAGTGAGATTCGGAAGTACTGGCAAGATCCTTGACAGAGTCATGTCTGATTTAACAATTGGCCAATTTTTATATAAGATTTTGCGGACTTTTCTCTCTTGTCTACAAAAGTTAGTTATCAATCTTATTTCGTTACTTGACTCAGTGATGGTCATACCTGTCTCTTCTTCAATTTGCACAACTGTAATAGGGGTTTCATTAGTTTCAGAAGGGTGACCAGTTTTGTTAGCTTTGTCTCGTGCTTTGGTCAATTCCTCTTCTTTGTATCCCCTATTTAAAAATCTCTTAAAGGCTTCTGTTTGACAGTTTTTTCGGTCATCATCATGGCTACAGATCCGTTTGATTCTTAAAAATTCACCATAGGGAATACTACGTATAAGATGTCTAGGATGTGCACTTTTGGCGTGGAGGATCGAATTTCCCGCTGTTAACTTTCTATATAATCTAGTCTGAATTTTATTTTCTTTTATATAGATTTCTACATCTAAGAATTGGACTTTTTCTTTACTAATCTCCGATGTGAATTTCAAATTGAGGGTGTTATCGTTCAGGGTTTTAATAAAGTTTTCAGCTGTTTCTATTGAACCTTTCCAGATTAGACAGACATCATCTATAAATCTCCACCAGTGAAGCACATGTTGATCAAAACTTTTTTGGTGGGTACCTCTCAGTACATGCTCCTCCCACCAGCCCACGTGTAAACACGCGTAGCTGGGGGAGAAGCATGCTCCCATCGCCACACCGCGTAATTGTTGAAAAATCTCCTTATTAAACAGGAAATAGTTGCGGGTTAGGCAGATCTCAATCATTTCAATCAACATTTTGTTATGTTCATACATGTGTATGTTTCTTTTATCCAAGTAATAGCGTATAGCATTAATACCATCACTATGATGAATACTGGTGTACAATGAGCTAATGTCCATCACAATTAGTAAACAATCCTCATCCCATTTAACAGTTTTCATTTTACATAAAAAATGTCCAGTATCTTTGATGAAAGAAGGCAAATTTTCAACAAATTCATGCAGAAAATGATCAACGTATTTCGACATTGCCTCCAATAGACTTTTTTGGGCCGAAATAATGGGCCTGCCTGGGACTGGAACCACATTTTTATGTATCTTAGGAATAAAATAAAGAAAAGGAGTCATAGGATGCTCGTTTTTCAGAAAACTGTATTCATTCTCAGATAATAGTCCTGAACGTTTCCATCGTGCCAACTCACTGAAGACAAATTCTTTATTCAATCTTAAATCTTGGAAGCTGGCTTTACGATAACAATTAAGATCTTTGAGGTGCAACTCAGCTTCTTCCATATACAATGACCGAGGCCATAAAACAATATTTCCCCCTTTATCTGCTTTGTTAATAATGACCTCTGTATGTTTTTGTAACTTTTGGATGAGTTTAGTGTATTGGATTTCAGCATGATTACGTTGTCTATTTTGTTGCATGACCTCACAATTCAACTTCTTTAAGTCCTCTATCATGCAATCACTAAACACATCGATTGCATCCCTTGGCATCAATGGTATAAAGGATGATGGAGGTCTAAATGGACTAGCAATAGGAGTATTGCACGCTATGCCAGCTTCCAAGAGTTTCTCTTGTAGAAATTCCCTGTGTATTATTGGAATTAGCCAGATCCTGTGCTGTAATCAGAGTTCCCACATCTGCTACTTGGAGATTGGAGCTCAGACTATGAGTATTTCTGCTCTGAGATGCCTTATTCGCCGCTTGATTCAATTGAAAGTGTTTTCTAAGTTTTAGTTTGCGGATAAACTTAAAGACATCTACCCGTGTTTGAGTATACTTGAAACAACTCATAGGACAGTATGACAAACCTAAAGACAATAGTTGTTGTTCTGCCACAGTTAAAGTTCTGTCCGATAAATTGATTACTGTATTATCATTTATAACGTTAGATACCTGATCTATTTGTTTCTGTTGAAATTCCTCCTGCCCCTTCCTCTGCCTCTGAAGTTTGATTTTCCGCCTCTGTTTTCTCCGTTGATTTCTTCTTGTCCTGGTTTCTGATTGCGTGGTCTGAGAGTTTGCCGGCGGTCCTCCACTAAAAAAGAAAGCTCTTCTCCTGGTGCCAGATTAGTTGGTATTTGTATCATGTTTTGCCGTTGCTCCTCATCTGAATCGAAATTACTGCTTTCTATGCTACTGGATTCCACTGAAGATAAATCACTTTGTATAGGCAACGCGCTTGCAGTGTTCTTAATACCTCCATTTGCAAGCGCTTAATATTATCACATTTTTTTGAAAAAGTAAAAACCCGCCCAGTCTCATAGTCTCTTTTATCGCGTGCAAACTTATAAATCTTCCTTTCTTTTATTATTTCTTCATGTTTCTTCAGTTTTGCTGTGATTTCCTCTCTTCCTTTATTAATTTGTTCTTTTTGTTCATTATTTTCCAGCATAGCATTTATTTCTTGGATTTCTTTGAGAATTCCTACACGATCGATTTCCGCGTATTTAATCAATATTGACACCATATTCATTGATGCATCCAGGTTATTAGTAGCCCACTCCTTTAACATCATAGGGTTTGGGTTTTCAAAAGAGGGAGCAATCATTACCCTTAGTCCTCGTGGTACTCTACCAACCTCTTTGTACTTCTCTAATGATTTCTTTTCCCACCATTTAGTCATCTCATTTCGATGGAGCTTTTCAAGCCTTTTTAAAAGAGTTCTGGTATCATTGTTGGTAATAGGGGGAATATCAGCATTATGTGGTAATTCAGCTTGAACAATGTTCGAAAATAGGGCATTAGCTGCTGCTTCCCGGTCCTTTAGCGCGTCAGCTGTTGATAGCATGGCGTTTAAAAAAATCTGCGTGTGCTTCACACAAAGGTGCCGATCACGATCCGGCAAAAACCGGGTACGAACCGTCGGACGGAGCATATTCTCCGTCCGACGCGTACCCGGTCGTCAATTTCTACAAACAAGGAATTACGAATCGCACGGGTACACCATGACCGTACGATTCGTAAAAAAGTCCGACCGAACAAAAAAACACCTACCAATGCGATCCGGGAAAGTGCCGACCTGACGTCGGGACGCTCGCAGCCAGCCATTCACGACCCAGGAATCACGATTCGCACCGACGTCACCCCGCACGGTGAATATTTTGCGGCAGCCAAAAACTGCCGGGAAATCAGGACGACGCGAACAAGGACCACCAGTACGCGACGGACAGACGACGACGCGAACAAGGAGGACCAGTACGTGAAGGACACACAGGACGACGCCACCAAGGAGGACCCGTACGCGACAGGACGACGCGATTGGAGTACCAGTACGCGACGGACAGACATGGACCCGAACCTACGAGTCATCCCTGCCCTCATAGCAGTCCACCTGCTCTACAGGCACCGACGCAGACGCCGCAGAAGGTCAGAATAACTAAGGGAGGGGGGAAAGTGGGGTGGGGTGGGGGTGGCACGACCAGGGCAGGCCACAAAACAACCACATAAGTCACACATGGCCTGGACATACCTGACTCCCATGCCCTGGTCACCACGAGGGGGTGGGGGTGTGTCCTGATAAGCCAGCGACCGCCACAACGGAAGTCCGTCACCACGCGAACCGGCAACACAACCAGACAGGTACGTCCCGTACCCACGCCTGAAGAGCGTGGGTACGAGTCGTACCACGCCCACACACACGTCACCCCAACAATGGCGGGACGGATCGTACCCACGTGGCAAAGGCCTGGGTACGGCCCGCACAAGCATCACATAGCGTGGGGACGGATATGTACGGACCCTACCCCCACCCGCGTATGCATGGAGCGTACCCCCACCCCAACAGTGTAAGTACGACTCGAACCCTCACCCGCGGACGTACGGACCGTACCCCCCATGCCAACAGTGTAAGTACGACCCGTACCCCCACCCGCGTATGCATGGAGCGTACCCCCCATGCCAACAGTGTAAGTACGACCCGTACCCCCACCCGCGTATGCATGGAGCGTACCCCCCATGCCAACAGTGTAAGTACGACCCGTACCCTCACCCGCGTATGCATGGAGCGTAACCCCCATGCCAACAGTGTAAGTACGACCCGTACCCCCACCCGCGTATGCATGGAGCGTACCCCCATGCCAACAGTGTAAGTACGACCCGTACCCCCACCCGCGTATGCATGGAGCGTACCCCCCACCCCAACAGTGTAAGTACGACTCGAACCCTCACCCGCGGATGTACGGACCATACCCCCACCCCCACCAGTGTAAGTACGAGCCGTACCCCCACCCGCGTATGCAAGGAGCGTACCCCCCACCCCAACAGTGTAAGTACGACTCGAACCCTCACCCGCGGACGTACGGACCATACCCCCACCCCCACCAGTGTAAGTACGAGCCGTACCCCCACCCGCGTATGCAAGGAGCGTACCCCCCACCCCAACAGTGTAAGTACGACTCGAACCCTCACCCGCGGACGTACGGACCGTACCCCCACCCCCACCAGTGTAAGTACGACCCGTACCCCCACCCGCGTATGCATGGAGCGTACCCCCCATGCCAACAGTGTAAGTACGACACGAACCCTCACCCGCGTATGCATGGAGCGTACCCCCCACCCCAACAGTGTAAGTACGACCCGTACCCTCACCTCGAATGCATGGAGCGCACCCACACCGTGTATGTCCCAAGCGTACATATCCAGAAATTGGAGGTGTGTGTGCAGAGTCCTCCCAGCAGTGCCCAGAGACAGGAGGGTGTGTGCAGAGTCCTCCCAGCAGTGCCCTGAGACAGGAGGGGTGGGTGTGGAGTCCTCCCAGCAGTGCCCTGAGACAGGAGGGGTGGGTGCAGAGTCCTCCCAGCAGTGCCCTGAGACAGGAGGGGTGGGTGTGGAGTCCTCCCAGCAGTGTCCAGACCCAGGAGGGGTGTGTGCAGAGTCCTCCCAGCAGTGCCCTGAGACAGGAGGGGTGGGTGCAGAGTCCTCCCAGCAGTGTCCAGACCCAGGAGGTGTGTGTGCAGAGTCCTCCCAGCAGTGCCCAGAGACAGGAGGGTGTGTGCAGAGTCCTCCCAGCAGTGCCCTGAGACAGGAGGGGTGGGTGTGGAGTCCTCCCAGCAGTGCCCTGAGACAGGAGGGGTGGGTGCAGAGTCCTCCCAGCAGTGTCCAGACCCAGGAGGGGTGTGTGCAGAGTCCTCCCAGCAGTGTCCAGACCCAGGAGGGGTGTGTGCAGAGTCCTCCCAGCAGTGCCCAGAGACAGGAGGGTGTGTGCAGAGTCCTCCCAGCAGTGCCCAGACACAGGAGGGGTGTAACACATGTGTGTGATGCCAGAATTACCCACATCCATACTGCCTACAAGGGAACATGTCCCCATGAACTCATGTCAACTGACTCCACACACAAGTACAGTGATCACCAAGGATGCCACGATTGTTGCAGGTGGAGACATGCCCATGCATGCATGGCCAAAGTAGAAGGGCTCCGTCACACACACAGCTCATGTAGACACAGTTCTGCGCTAAACATTGTGAACACCCTGCAGGGAAGAAACTGGGTACACAGAGGAAGGAATACACCCTGGGACATTTGAACCATGCAGTAACTGCTGACATGACCTAAGGAAGTTAGCCAACACCTTGTGATGGCACACAGATCCCAGGGTCGCCCCAAAGAGCAGAACACTACTACAAATCCCACACACCCAAAGCGTTAAACACCACCCAAAACAATGTAGCAGCCCCACCAACACCAATACCACCATAGCAGGAGTGTGAGAATGACAACAAAAATAAGCTTTATTCAGCATGAGCACAATGTCCGTGGATCGCAGGCAGTTCAAATTCAACAAAGGCCATAGGGCAGTCAATGATTCCCAGCTGGATGGGGGACACAGTGGGATGTGTGTCCCCTACCTTGCCTGCACAGTCAAATGCCATCGTCTTCCATACTGGTGAGGGCATCAGGGGGGGGGGAAGCAACAGGCACTGCAGGGACATCAGGGCAAAGGGGCGGCGTTGTGGGTGCAGGGATGGAGGACTCAACCACAGGGGGTGTGTCATGGCCAAAGGCGGAGGCCAGGATGGCACTACACACCTTAGCAAGGTCCTCCAGGGAGTCCCCTGCACCCGAAGTGACCTCAGGCCCCAAGGAGGGGGGGGGGGTCAGAGGGATGGGTTGCAGCGCCACCGGGGGAGGGTGGAGACAGGGGGGGAGACTCAACCACCCTGACCGAGGACTTCCTTGACCGCTTGCGTGGTGGCGGAACTGTGGGGCTCAGGGACAGAGCGGCCATGAAGGAGTCCTTGGGGGAGATGTGGCCAGGAGAGCTGAGGGGAGGGGATTTGGAGGGAGTGGATTGTGTGGAATGCGGACTCCCACTCTGGCTGCGTGTCACACGTTTGCCCCCCGACCCAGTGGGTGTGCCTATCTCACCCTGTGTGTGCGTGTCAGGAGGAGTGAGGTGGACCTTCCCTGCTGGTGTGGTGCCTGTGTCTGTTGTGGTGGGTGCATGCCGACGTCTGGGTGTACGTGGGACAGGCATGGAAGTGGGAAGTGTGGCTGGGGCAGGGGTAGGTGGGGGGAGGTCGCGCTGCAGGAGACCCACTGCTGCAGTCAGTGTGGAGTCTATGGACCTCAGCAAGTTGCGTTGGTCAGCCTGCGAAGAATGAATGCCCTCCAAGAATGCCTCGATGTTGGTGAGGGTTTTCCCGTGGGAATGGAGGACATTAAGGATCGCAGCCTGACCAACCTGCATTTGCCGCTGGATGTCCATAGACTCAGCATTGGCGGCAGCTGTGGAGACAGGGGCAGGGGGTGCGGTGCCTGGCAGGAAGGAGACATGCGGTGACCGGGCACGCTGGGAAGGGACACGAGCAAGTGGGAGGCGGCTGATGGGAACTGAGGGGGCGGTGCCAGGTGTTGTTCCACTGTCAGCTGCTGGTGCAGCCTCCGCCAACTCGGAGACATCCTCCTCGGACCTGTCAGCTTCGTATTCTGATGTGCCAGTCGACAGGTCCTCGGCCGCACTATCCTCCGCCTCTGTCCCACTCGATGTGCCAGCCCCGATGTCACGGCTGGCACTGGTGCTCGGTCCCTCCGCCTGGTCTGTGTCCATGTCTCCCTCTGTGTCCCCCGACGATGCTGTGGGCAGGGTGGAGAGACAGAAATTAATCAGACACCTGTACACATCTGTCACATGAGTCCAATCTACATAGTCAACATTGCATAGCCTGAAGAGGAAGATCCCTAACATCTGCTAAACAAGGTACCGATGTAGGGCATGAAACACACAGTTGGTTGAGCCACCATGCCACTGAAATACCATGGAGAGTATGAGACAATAGCTAAAGACAGGAAACGGAGTCTGACATAGCACCCAGGCCCTGGGGACAATCCTGCCCAGCATCTGCACCACACAGCGTTGGTGAAAATACCGATGACCAGGGACAATAACCATGAACTTGAGACACATGCTGCATAGGTAATGCTGCAAACATGCCCAACATTACTCGGTCACTGCACCTTGCGTGTGTGTCCAGTAACATCACACACTGACCAGACCCAGCAAGTAGAAATCAGGATTTGACACATAGGCATTGCCCGCCCCAAACAACCCCCACACGATGCAAATTGTTGAGACACAGGTGGCACCAACATCTCATAGTCTGGGTGATAAACACAGGGGCAGGCAAAAAGCAAGATTGGACGCCAAACAGCCAAGGTGCGCCTGTACAAATAATGAGGCACCAGTGCCCATCCTCAGATGAGTATAACAAGACACACAGGCACTGGCAACTGTGAGTATGAAGAAGGACAATCAGGTCAGGCTGCACAGTGGACACCTGTACATAATAGCACGTCTATATACATGGTGACAGGGGACAATGGCACAGAGCACAACCTACGCTGTAGACAGTGATAGTGTCCACGTTGATGATGACACATACAATACTGAGGATAAGGTGCCCCAGGGGACAGTAGTGGGCACGCAACTACATGCTACAGAATGGTCATGACTGCTACACACGTCACCATCCCTGCACTATGCGTATCGAACACTCATGCACATCATGTCACAGGCCACAACATAGGACATGCGCTATGAGGCATGACACATGAGAGACCAACTCCCATGTCTGGAGTCAGCATCAGTGCCAACTGACATGGAACCCACATGCAGTGCACTTGACAGTTCACAGGCAAGGTCCCACAACCTGTTACACACCACCACCACACATGATGCTACAGTCATTGTTCTCGTGGACAAAGCGCCAGCCTACATTACCTTGTGAAGGAGTGACTACACACAGACCAGGGAACACATTGCAAGGAGGGGAAGGGTGGCAGGGGCGCAGCGCTATACTGGGGCAAACAGGATCTGCACAGCACCTTTAAACCCTGCCAGTGAATTCATGCCACAGTGCCCTTACAAATGCCGGTGACACACAACAAACGCACATGTACCTACCCCCTTCCGCCTGCTGCATCGCCTGTAAGCGCCTCTCCAGGTCTGGAAAGACCACCGGCAGCACACGCCTGTGGAGGTGGCTCAGACGGCGGCGGCCGCGGTTCTTGTGGCTCTCAGGTGAGTCCCCCAGCAGGAGCCGTGCAATCCTCCGCGTCCAGCACCGGATATCCTGCCAGCGTTTCCTCACCTGGGACAGGCTCCGCCTCCGACCATCCACACGCCTCACAGCACTGACGGCGGTCAGCCAGATCTGCTCCTTGGCAGTGGCGCCTACCTGTGAGGAAGAACAAGTGACACCACATCAATACACCAGCCACATGTCACATAGAGACATATGAGAACAAATTGGCTGGTTACAACAAGGCATGTCATGCAGCCAACGCATTGCACCTCTGTCATAGGGACATCATCCTCTGGTGAGGGAAAAGGCAGTACGTGCCATAGTGGGTACACAGGTGGAATGATGGCAATGTCACAATCAATGATCAAGGCTCACACTGTGCATCACACCCACCCCTCCTGTCTCAGGGCACTGCTGGGAGCACTCTGTACCCACCCCTCCTGTCTCAGGGCACTGCTGGGAGCACTCTGTACCCACCCCTCCTGTCTCAGGGCACTGCTGGGAGGACTCCACACCCACCCCTCCTGTCTCAGGGCACTGCTGGGAGCACTCTGTACCCACCCCTCCTGTCTCAGGGCACTGCTGGGAGGACTCCACACCCACCCCTCCTGTCTCAGGGCACTGCTGGGAGGACTTCGCACCCACCCCTCCTGTCTCAGGGCACTGCTGGGAGCACTCTGTACCCACCCCTCCTGTCTCAGGGCACTGCTGGGAGGAATCAGGCACCCCCCCCCCCTGGTACCCCCCCGACAGTACATGGCATGTGTGTCACACCAGGACACAATGCCGGAAGTCACAGTCAGAACACAGGGACAGTCTGTGGCAGTGGCCTATGCACTCACCTGATACCCTGGTCGCCCATACAGCATGGGGTACTGTGGGAGGATCACATCCAGCAGAGCCATGTTCTCCTCCAGGGTGAATGGCTGTGACCTCTCCACAGCCCTTGACATGGTTCCAGGGAATCAGTAGCAGCAGCTTGGTCGACAAATGCAAATATGTGCAGGCAAGTACTCCCTCATGGGACCTGGCTGCCTTATATGTGCCCTTCTGCCCAGTCTCATGCACAGGAGTACAGAGTGATTGGTCACTCACATTTGCATCCTATGTTTCCACCAATCCCTTCAAACCTAGCAGTCTGTGGGTTCCCTATCAGTTTCATTCTCCTGCATGATGTAACCCCCACAAACACATTGCAACAAAGTAGAACAATTCCAACTGACTTCTGCTGTGCACCTTCCAGAACAATTTCGAAATTTGAACTTTGTCTCCATGACAACCAGCATGCATGTAGGCCTTAATACTTGTCCCCTATGTAATTTGGAGAATCACACACAGGTACGGTGTGTTTCGGGGCCCTAGGGCACCCCAAATGCATGGCAACGGCCCGTACATGCATCCTACGTTCACTATCACTATGGGTCTGCACGCGTATGTGTACACGTAGTGGTACGGACCGTACACACGCATGTACGCTCACTATCACTACGGGTCTGCACGCGTATGCGTACACGTAGTGGTACGGACCGTACACACGCATGTACGCTCACTATCACTACGGGTCTGCACGCGTATGCGTACACGTAGTGGTACGGACCGTACACATGCATGTACGCTCAATATCACTACGTGTACGCATACGCGTGCAGACCCATAGTGATAGTGAGCGTACATGCGTGTGTACGGTCCGTACCACTACGAGTACGCATACGCGAGGAGACCCATAGTGATAGTGAGCGTACATGCGTGTGTACGGTCCGTACCACTACGAGTACGCATACGCGAGGAGACCCATAGTGATAGTGAGCGTACATGCGTGTGTACGGTCCGTACCACTACGAGTACGCATACGCGAGGAGACCCATAGTGATAGTGAGCGTACATGCGTGTGTACGGTCCGTACCACTACGAGTACGCATACGCGAGGAGACCCATAGTGATAGTGAGCGTACATGCGAGTGTACGGCCCTCTCACTATGGTTCAGCACGCGTATGCGTACTCGTAGTGGTACGGACCGTACAAATGCCTGTACGCTCGCCATCACGATGGGTACACATACGTCAGCACTCCCACAGTGATTTGGAAACATACACAGGCCCTCTTAGCAGCAGTACGGCGGTTTGTACACATCACTGTGGTGATAGGCAACACACAGGTAGGAATAGGGCGGACATACATGTCCATCGATGGACATACTTGTCCAGGAATGGACATCAATGCATCGCCTGTGCATTACTACATGTGTGGGGCACAGGTGTCACAGGCTGTGATGTGGAACATGCCTCCTGAGTGGAGGAGGCAGCAGATGTATGATGAGATGTGTACAGGTGTACTGTGTGAGGGTGCAATGTGTGCCAGGCATGCCCTTGACTCCTATGACATGTGTGCATGTCGTACTGCGCACTTGGGGTGAGCGTCACTGGCATGGCACGGACACCAACACACGGAAGTGTCCCATGATGCCCGGTACAGGGGTCATGACACATGACTTGTCACTAGCCACAGTGCACAATGTGACCATGTCATTTATGTGTCCGGGATTTACATCAGGTTGATGTAGTAGCACCCTCAAAAGCTGCAGCCGTTGCAGCAACCAACATGTGTCTGTGTGTAGATTGTCATTGCACACTGTTCCGCACACCATGACACATGTGTTATCGGATGTGAGGTGCACATGTATGCATGGGACACGGAGTAGCGTGACAAGGCCATGTCAGCATCCTCACAAGGAATGTGTGGTGAGTCATGACATGTGCACCTTCATGGCAAGGTGTGTGGGCAGGCCTAGTGTAATGTCATGTGACCTGTGGCTCCGGTGTTCCGCTACCAGTCTCTGCAATCGGCATCCTACTTCTGCTGATGTGTGGGTGTATGTCACTCCTGTGTTGCGTCTGGCTGTTCACTTGCACTGGGACACAGCTATTCCCATGGCGTGGCATGGGGAGGTTCTCAATCTCCGTGTGTAGCTGGGTCTTGGAAGGAGTGTCACCTTGCATCCATACGTGTCCTGGGCATGTAGCACGTATCTGACTCCCTATGTGGCATGTGTGTATTGCCAGATTTACATGTGCTCAGTAGACATGAGTTGTTGTCGTAGTGCACTCACTCTTCCTTGTCACTTCCAAATTACTGCAGAGCGCCGCCTGTTGCCCGAATAATTCCAGACTTGGCTGCCATGCAGGAGAATGACAGGATCCGGCTCTACCGCTTCACCCAACCGTTGATTCTGGAGCTGACGGCGAGACTGGCACCACACCTGCAACCGCAGCACAGGTATCCTACGGCACTGACACCCCAGCTGAAGGTAATGGCTGCCCTACATTTTCTTGCCACGGGTACCTTCCAAAATACCATAGCTCATGTTGGTGGCATGTCCCAGAGCATGTTCAGCGGTGTGCTGCATGATTTCTTGGAGGCCATGTTGATTCACCTGGATGACTTCATCAAGTTCCCAACCCCTGAACAGATGACAGAGGTCAAGCGTGGATTCTATGCCCTGGGAGGGATGCCCCATGTCATTGGGTCCATAGATGGGACACATGTAGGTTTGGTACCACCACACGCACGGGAGGTGGCGTACCGAAATCGAAAGCACTACCACTCCATCAATGCCCTTGTGGTGTGTCTGTCCAACATGGTGATTTCACATGTCTGTGCTCGTTTTCCAGGATCAGCACACGATGCCTACATCATGAGGCGTAGCGGGATGCCTGATATGATGATGCAGCTGCGCAACGAACGGGCATGTGTTGTTGGTGGGTACAGTCTGTCTGTCCTGTATTCTGTATAGCCGAGCAGCACGACCGCTTCGCCAGTTCTAACGATATCCATGTGCTTTCCATGTAGGGGACGCTGGCTATCCCAACATGCCTTGGCTGCTGACACCTCTCCGCAACCCCATCACGCCAGCCCAGCTCCGCTACAACACCGCCCATGGCCGGACAAGGCGTGTGATAGAGAGGACGTTTGGCATGCTGAAGAGCCGATTCCGGTGCCTCCACAAGACCGGCGGCGCACTCCCATATGCCCCGGCGAAGGTTTGCAAGATCTTCATGGTCTGCTGCATGCTGCACAACATGGCAGTTGAAAGAGCTGTGCCACTCATCCTGAATCAACATGACGAGGACCATCCACCCGTGGAGGACGAAGGCCTTGGCAATGGGGCTAGTGATGTGGAGGATGTGGAGCCGCAAGAGGACATCCGGACTCGGCTCATACGCGACTTCTTTGCTTAGTGGTGAGTACCAGTGTCTGAGTGTGCACGCCTTGGTCCCCGTGTGGCATGTGTTGTGATGTGTGTGTCCACCTGCATGTATGGCACGTGAGTCAGAGGTGTGTGTGGGTGTGTCACTGGAGTGATGGTGGCAGTGATGGTAGTATTTCCCCAGTCATAATTGTGACCTAGCATGTTGTCATCCATACATGTGTCGAGTCAATGCACATGCAAGTGGCTGTGCTTTTTGTGGCTGACTTCTTGTGTGTCTCTCTTCCCCAGGTACCTGCGCATGCCATCTGCTGGTTGCATTGTTGTGGCACTGCTATTCCTCATGGACATGGCATCGTGGGCTGACTCAGCGTTACAGGCACGGACACGTTTGGAAGTCTCCATGGGGTGAGGGATGCATCTGGGGTGTATTGGGTGTGGCAGTTGTTCACGATGTGTGCACACTGCCCAGGTCGGGGTTTGGTTCCTCTGCAGTCATGTGGCATCCCCATGGGACACGACATGCAGCTGGGTACACCAGAATAGATGGGCTGCCTGGTTGTCAGTCATCAGTGATGGGATGGTGGATTGTGATGATGGCATCAATGTGTGTGACACTGCCCTCGGACACATACGGTTGACATTGGCTTGACATGGCGTGGGACTTCCACATCAGCGGATCTATGGTGTATGGCAGGCTCTCCGTGTGCAGCTGTGGGTATTTAGCTGTTAGCCGACGCTTGTGTGCCAGTACCATGGCTATCACGCATTTGTGCTGCAGAAGGGGGGTGCCAGTGTTTGAGCCACATGTTACTCCACATGATGTGTTCATGTGTACTTCAAGTTGCCTCTGCAATCCCAAAAACATGACTATTAAAGGTGTCCCTATGCCTCCAAGGTGCCTCTGCTCAGTCAATGCTGGTGTGTTGGCACGGTGCATCCTGCATGTCTGGCATGGTATTCCCAGACTGTGGCTATGTGTCAATGTGTCGAGTGGCAAGATGCAAGCTGTGTGTGTGTGCTGAGACTGTGTATTGGGCATGATGTCCATGACTGTGTGGGTAGTGTGACATGTGCCATCCCCATGCATCCAACGTTGTCCAGGCCCCCATTCTCTGCATCCACCGGACTCAAGCTTGCAGGACATGGTTCTGCCACCTGTCTACACGTACCTGGGTGCCCCCCAGGACACGGGCCAGGTTCCCTGACCTCTGCGCATGACTGTTGCTGTACTCAATGTGTCTGTCAGCACGGTTGTTCGGCCACCCCCTCAGCTGGTTCTGACCATCACGGGTGTGTATGGTGCTCCATGTCTGTCTTGCCTAATAAACTGTGACCCATGTGTCCTGTGCCAGACTCAGGCCCCAGGGTGTGGATGGTTGAAGTGAACAGATGACTCAGGCATGTTTAGACTGTACAAGACACATGTTAGGTAATAATGCTACCAGCAGGCATCTACTCTTAATAGTGTGATTTATTATGGGGGGGGGGGGGGACAAAGTGAGGGGCTTTCCGGGATTAGGGAATCCAAAGTTCAGTAGGGGAGTTGGTGTCCTTGCCATTGGAAATCCTCAGAGTCCATGCCACAGTCTTTGTCAACATTGGTCAGCCAGTGACCAGCAGGGCCATGTGGCAGAGAATGTCTCTTGATGCTGTGATGCTGTTGCTCCAGTGGGCCAGGTGCCAGGCCAGGTGTCCTGGGAGATGGTGATGTAGCAGCCACCCTCACGGTCCTTTCCGTGGACGACCCGGCTTCCTGCGGGGAACCTCAGCAGCAGGCCGTGACGACGTCTGGGATGCTCCGTCGGATGTTTCCTCCTCCTCCTCATGATCCCTCCCTGTGGGTGGTGATGTTCTCCGCCTTCTGGCACAGGGAGGGTCGGCCATGGTGTCGGCCATCCGACGGAGTTCAGCGTGAATCCCCTGGGACGCCGTCACTTGCTCAGCCTGTCTGTCCTCCATCCTCCGTTGGTGTAGCTGTAGACAGGCTATTAGCTCCGCATGTTGCTGGGCCTGCTGGACCTTGATCCCCTCGAGGACGGACACAACCTGGGCCATGCCCGTGGTGTCCTGCCGGTATGAGTCCAGGATGTTACGGACATGTGAAAATACCGGATCCCCAGCCAACTGGTCAGGCTCGCGCCTCCGCCGTCCTCCACTCCCACCACCCCTGCCCACTTGCGTCTGGCCTGCACTTGTGGGCACATCGGGTCTCCGGGACCCCTGAGGGGTGGCATTGGCGTTGTCGCCTGCCTCCTCCTGGGTGCCCGGGACACCGTGTCCCTCCTGGCGAGCCTGGCTGCATTGTGGTGTTGGGGCAGGGATCCTGGGTGTCTCCTGGGATGTGGCAGGAGTGGGGGTGGTGGTTGGCACGGTTGTACCTGACGCAGGTGCTGCAGGTGGTTGGACACCAGAGGGGCCAGGTCGGTCGGGGTCGTCCGCAGAGTGGTGAGAGTGGTCGCTGCCGGTGGGATCGGTCTCCTGCAGATCCGGGTCCTGTGAGTGTTCCCCCCCAGTGTTGAGGGGTGCAGCACGACGTTGACCTGTGTGTGAGAGAGAAAATGTTAATTTTGATCCATGCAACATCCATGTTTCATCCGTTACAAAGTTGGCACATTTCCTCTTGGAATTAGGATCTGTCTTGCATTCCACTCACAGTGCACTTGTGCATGTGTGTGTCCCTTGGGCACCAATTTGGCCCCTTTAACTATGTGTGGCACAGTCTTACTTGCTGCGTCAAGTGTGACTGCAGTCAGCAGTGGAGTGTGCATGTGTGCCGAGCTATGCATTTGCGCCTTCCTTGTAGCACTGTACATGTGCACATGGAGTGGATCCACACACTCATATGATGCAGGTGGCTGTCCTTGTGCTCGTGTACAGGTTGTGACATGGCCCTGCGTTTTGCCATGATGAAGAGGGGGGGTTCTGGCACTGGCCACCCTTGTCTACATGCACGCAGTCCACCTGCTGACGAGCAGACATTCCCACACACCACAGGACTGATTTGCTCTCCCTGTGTCTCCCTCCTTCTCTGTCCCCCTCTCCCTCCCTCTGTGTGTCAGCCTCCTCCCTCTGTCCATCTTCCTGTGTCTCCCTCCCTCTCTGTCCCCCTCTCCCTCCCTCTCTGTCCCCCTCTCCCTCCCTCTGTGTGTCAGCCTCCTCCCTCTGTCCATCTTCCTGTGTCTCCCTCCCTCTCTGTCCCCCTCTCCCTCCCTCTGTGTCCCCCTCTCCCTCCCTCTCTGTCCCCCTCTCCCTCCCTCTCTGTCCCCCTCTCCCTCCCTCTGTGTCCCCCTCTCCCTCCCTCTCTGTCCCCCTCTCCCTCCCTCTGTGTGTCAGCCTCCTCCCTCTGTCCATCTTCCTGTGTCTCCCTCCCTCTCTGTCCCCCTCTCCCTCCCTCTCTGTCCCCCTCTCCCTCCCTCTGTGTGTCAGCCTCCTCCCTCTGTCCGTCTCCCTCCATCTCAGTCCCCCTCTCCCTCCCTCTGTGTCCCCCTCTCCCTCCCTCCGTGTGTCACCCTCTGTCACCTTGGCCCAGCTTCCTGGGCACACACTGTTAGCAGATCTTTGAGTGGCCCTTGGCCTGTTGATGTGAGTTTGTTTCTGATCTCCAGGCACCCATTTTGTCTGCTGTGTGTCTGTGCGCTGCTGCTGTGTTGGTGTGTGCTGCCACTCTTTCACACTGTTGGCTGTTCATTAGCTGCTGGCATGTGCAAAACAGTGCCTTCACCCCCATGTGTTGATGCAAGGCATCCGCCATTTGCTGGCAAGTCATTCCTGTGTTGGGACACAGTGTTTGTCTGGCTGTGACCTAGGCCATATGGGCAGAGGGCATTGTTGTCTGCTTTGGAGTCGCACTATGTGATTCTTGGTGCCCAGCCTCCCGACAACCGGGTTACCGTGTCATGTGTTGTTGTCTTCTGTGGCCTGTGACTTGACATTGTCCAGCTGGGTGCATGGGGCATGGTGGCAGCAGTGGCATGTGCCTGCTCATGGAGTGTGGTTGAGTAATGCGATGGCTTGTGGTGGTTGCGTGCCTGTTATTAATTTTGGTTGTGGTTGCAGTTCCCCCCATGTGAGGTGCGTTGTTTGTGTACTCACCCGGGTCTCGGAGTCCTTCTACTCCTTCAACTGCCTCCACCGGCAGTATGGCCATCACCCTCTCCTCCCAGGGATGGTACTGTACGGGTCTGCGGGAGGGCCCTCCTCCGGTGGCGTTGGCCTGGTCGTGTTCCTCCTGTCTCTTGGCTCTGACCCTCCTCCGCAGATCGTACCACCTGTTCTGGCAATCCTGCTTGGTCCTCCTGGTGTCCGCAACAGCATTCACAGCATCGACGATGGTCTGCCACATGGCTGTTTTGGCTGCCTGGCTGGTGCTTCTGACCAATGTTCCAAAGATCTGTGGCTCGACTCTGAGGATTTGATCAACAAGGACCTCCAACTCTCGGTGACTGAACTTTGGATTCTTGGTAGTGGGCATGGTGAGGGGTGTGGGTGGGGATGGTGTGGGTGTGGGGGGTGTGTGGATGTTGGGGGGGGGTGTGGATGGTTGTGTGTGAATGTGATGAGAGGGTGTTTGTGAGGGTGGTCGTGTGAAGGTGTGCAAGTGTAAGATGTGGTGTCGCTTGTAGTCTGGTTCTGTGGTGTCTGGCAGCAGTGGGTCTGTTGCAAAGGCTCATGGTTTGTGTGTGTGGGCCCTTTTTATTGGTCCATGGGTGGGTGTGGCAGTGTTTGAATTTTGGGTGGGTGTGTTATAAGGAGTGGTGGTGTATTGGGCCTCTGTTTGTTTTTGACAGTTGCAGGTCAGTGATTGTGTTATTTTAGTGGTTGTTGGCCATGTTTAGTGGCTGTGTGCCTTTCGAATGGTGTATTGTTGAGTTGTTTTGTTTTGTCCTTGTTGTGTACGTGCGTTTTGAGCGTGTGTACGGTGTGTACATGGGCCATTTGGTTGTACGATTTGGTCCTTGTGTGTGGCTTTGTACGACTCGTACATGCGGTTGTGATGTTGGGGCATGGGGTGCGCTCCGTACTTAGGAGGTTGTGTTGGGGGTGCGCCAGGAACGTACTGGGGTGGGGGTACGACTGGAACGTACTGGGGTGTGGGTAGACGGGGCTATGACACGTCCTGGGGTGGGGGTGTGGCTCGCACGTACTGGGGTGTAGGTACACGGGGGTACGACACGTACAGGGGGGGGTGTACATGGACGGTGGTACGACACGTACTGGGGTGGGGGTACGACTGGAACGTACTGGGGTGTACATAGACGGTGGTACGACACGTACAGGGGTGGGGGGGTGTACATTGACGGTGGTACGACACGTACAGGGGTGGGGGGGTGTACATTGACGGTGGTACGACACGTACTGGGGTGGGGGTACGACTGGAACGTACTGGGGTGTATATAGACGGTGGTACGACACGTGCAGGGGTGGGGGGGTGTACATTGACGGTGGTACGACACGTACAGGGGTGGGGGTACGACTGGAACGTACTGGGGTGTACATAGACGGTGGTACGACACGTACAGGGGTGGGGGGGTGTACATTGACGGTGGTACGACACGTACAGGGGTGGGGGGGTGTACATTGACGGTGGTACGACACGTACTGGGGTGGGGGTACGACTGGAACGTACTGGGGTGTAGGTAGACGGGGCTATGACACGTACTGGGGTGGGGGTGTGGCTCGAACGTACTGGGGTGTAGGTACACGGGGGGTACGACACGTACTGGGGTGGGGGTACGACTGGAACGTACTGGGGTGTAGGTAGACGAGGCCATGACACGTACTGGGGTGGGGGTGTGGCTCGAACGTACTGGGGTGTAGGTACACGGGGGGTACGACACGTACTGGGGTGGGGGTACGACTGGAACGTACTGGGGTGTAGGTAGACGGGGCCATGACACGTACTGGGGTGGGGGTGTGGCTCGAACGTACTGGGGTGTAGGTACACGGGGGTACGACACGTACTGGGGTGGGGGTACGACTGGAACGTACTGGGGTGTAGGTAGACGGGGCTATGACACGTACTGGGGTGGGGGTGTGGCTCGAACGTACTGGGGTGTAGGTACACGGGGGGTACGACACGTACTGGGGTGGGGGTACGACTGGAACGTACTGGGGTGTAGGTAGACGGGGCCATGACACGTACTGGGGTGGGGGTGTGGCTCGAACGTACTGGGGTGTAGGTACACGGGGGGTACGACACGTACTGGGGTGGGGGTACGACTGGAACGTACTGGGGTGTAGGTAGACGGGGCTATGACACGTACTGGGGTGGGGGTGTGGCTCGAACGTACTGGGGTGTAGGTACACGGGGGGTACGACACGTACTGGGGTGGGGGTACGACTGGAACGTACTGGGGTGTAGGTAGACGGGGCTATGACACGTACTGGGGTGGGGGTGTGGCTCGAACGTACTGGGGTGTAGGTACACGGGGGGTACGACACGTACTGGGGTGGGGGTACGACTGGAACGTACTGGGGTGTAGGTAGACGGGGCCATGACACGTACTGGGGTGGGGGTGTGGCTCGAACGTACTGGGGTGTAGGTACACGGGGGGTACGACACGTACTGGGGTGGGGGTACGACTGGAACGTACTGGGGTGTAGGTAGACGGGGCTATGACACGTACTGGGGTGGGGGTGTGGCTCGAACGTACTGGGGTGTAGGTACACGGGGGGTACGACACGTACTGGGGTGGGGGTACGACTGGAACGTACTGGGGTGTAGGTAGACGGGGCTATGACACGTACTGGGGTGGGGGTGTGGCTCGAACGTACTGGGGTGTAGGTACACGGGGGGTACGACACGTACTGGGGTGGGGGTACGACTGGAACGTACTGGGGTGTAGGTAGACGGGGCCATGACACGTACTGGGGTGGGGGTGTGGCTCGAACGTACTGGGGTGTAGGTACACGGGGGGTACGACACGTACTGGGGTGGGGGTACGACTGGAACGTACTGGGGTGTAGGTAGATGGGGCTATGACACGTACTGGGGTGGGGGTGTGGCTCGAACGTACTGGGGTGTAGGTACACGGGGGGTACGACACGTACTGGGGTGGGGGTACGACTGGAACGTACTGGGGTGTAGGTAGACGGGGCTATGACACGTACTGGGGTGGGGGTGTGGCTCGAACGTACTGGGGTGTAGGTACACGGGGGGTACGACACGTACTGGGGTGGGGGTGCGACTGGAACGTACTGGGGTGTACATAGACGGTGGTACGACACGTACAGGGGTGGGGGGTGTACATTGACGGTGGTACGACACGTACTGGGGTGGGGGTACGACTGGAACGTACTGGGGTGTACCTAGACGGGTGGGGGTATACATATACGGGGGGTACGTGTCGGACGTACGGGGGCTGGGGGGAGTGTTGGGCGCGTATGCGGGCACATGTCTCCATGGTTGCTATAGGTGTTCGGTGCGGACGGTGTTTTTTCCATACGGTTGTAGGCTCGGACGCACGGGATGGATCGTGATTCCTCGGTCGGACTTGGATTTTTACGTTTGTAAGGTAAATCGTCCGAGGACATGTCAGACACATTTTCCGACCCGAGGACGTGTGGGGAATGATTCCCTGTGCGGTTCGTATGGACTTTTTACCATGCGAATCGTGATTGCCAGTTCGTACGGCACTTGTACGAATCGTACGGTAAAAAGACCCGATACGAGTCGCACGGGGGAATTTTTTACCGGATCGTGATCGGCACCTAGGTCTATGGACGTAATGTCCCGTCCCCATGAAGCTACAGTGTTTCTCTATCCCTTCTACCCGCTGTAATAAGTGCTTAAATCATCCGAGCTGCTCACCTCCAAAGATATCGGCTCCGGTAACCTTAAGCGTCCTCCGACTCTCCAGGACCTTCGCACTTCAATCTGATCGGTGAGACAACGCTCTTACTTCCGTTGTCACTTAGCGGGGGGCTGGTTACGTATATCCTTCGCGGATTACAACACAATTCACTTCCGTGATTTCAGCCGTTAGATTGCCAGCCACAACGTGAAGGGAGGGTCCGTAAAACGAAGACAGCTGACTCCGTTGAATTATAAGGAATCCACAATCCTGAGCTAACCCAGTCACGGGCGCAAGAAACAGGTACGGACCACACTCGAGGAGAACAAGTTTTCCTTTATTTTGTTGCAGATAAAGACGTAGCTATTCAAAGCAAGTGCCCAGCCTGACGCGTTTCGACTGCCCCACGGCAGCCTTGATCACATGACGCGCAGGACCTATCAGTGCAAATATATAGTGAACAACAAAATAGGCACATATTACTGCTCTTCTCATTGGTTTAAATAAACCTAGTGCTCAAAAATTATAAATTATTTAAAGGGCCACATTGCTCAAATACAATTGTGTAGAACAAATACCACATAAAAGGATATATATAATCCATAATGGAATACAGAATCAAAGCATAGTGCTCCTATTACAAATAAAGTGTTCTGACATTGATCTTCATTCGTTTATATCTTCTATATGAGTACAGAGTATAATCTTTTTGTAGTTATCACCCTCATTAAAATTCTGAGCACTCAAAATATATATTTTTTCTCATAATAAGATTTTGACAGTACATTAGAAAGTGCCAAATAATTGAAGAAAAAAGTGCATGTGTGCAAGTGCAAAGAAATTCAGAAAATATATTTACACATTGAATAACAGTATAAATACAAAGGGTAGCAGCGTATTTGTAAAGTGCCCTTGAAAAAAAGTATTTTTCCTTTGTTTCAAATCATAAGTTTCAAGCATTCTTATAATATCGAGTTCCTTTGTTATGTTCCAAGAATGAGTCATCGGGTAAATCTAATAAAGAAAAACAGGAGGATATCATAGAATATGTCTTAAAATGACAAGGCACTCAAACCTAAAACTCTGGCCAATACAATAATTGAATTAAATAATAAATAGTTTATCTACAGTTAGGTACAATCTGCCGGTAACTATATCCCATAAAACTTAATAAAATCCGAGTGTCAGATAAAACCAAGTGCAATGGGACTATCACCGAATCTGTCATAATATTTGTCTGTGATACATTTACTCATAAAATACATAAATAAATAAATATATTAACTATAGATCATAAAACCAATTATTGAAATTATACTAGACAAGTCTCTAGATTTGAGTTTTCGGTAATATTCCCAATCAATGTAGATAAAAATTTTGACTAAAATTACCGGCTACTTGTCAATGATGAGACCCTTTCATAAAACCCATTATCCTATAAAAAATTGTGCAAATCATCACTGTCATTAAGTCCATTGGGCATTTTCGAGTCAAGTAGCATAATGAATTCAGATTCTACTTGTCGTAATCTTTTTTCTCTGTTGCCTCCCCTGAAGTTTTTGGGCACTGAGCAGATAACAAAATACTTCAGATCATTTAGCTCGTTATTGTGCACCAGTTTCAAGTGTCTCGCTTCTGGATAGCTCGGATCTGAGTTGACCACTGCCCTGAGATGTTGCAGAATTCGGTTAAATACTTGCAATTTGGTGCTTCCTACATATTGTAGATGACAAGTGCACTCTAAAACATATATTGCATAATCTGTTCTACAGGTATAGTGTCCTTGTATTTTAATTGGTTCAGAGTTAAAAGCTGTAACATATTCTGAAGTGTTTTTGCCAAATTTACAAGCACGACATGAACTACATTTAAAAAATCCGGATCTTGCTGATAGCCAGGTGTTAGAGGTTATATATACATATTTATATATTCACTGAAAAAAACACAGGTTGCAGGGACGTTATAGTTTGTTGGACATTTCACTCGGACAAAACCAGAGAAATTCAGCCTTTATAGTTAGTTCAGCTAACTATAACTCGCACCCCCGTAATGCACTGCTGATGACATCACATATTACATCATTCATGACATGGTCAGTGACATCACTGATGACATCACTGATGACCTCTCAAACGACATCACTGATGACATTATCCACTTGAAAATATGAGCCCCAATGCCCCATGGTCACGCCGGCTCCCCGCCTCCTGCGGGAGCCGGAATTGCTTTTGCACAAGGGGAGCTGCAGACATGCAGCTCCCCTTGTGCAAAAGCAATCCTTCTTTGCTTGATTGAAGCGAGAGCAGGATTACCTGCTCTCGCTTCAAGGAAGCAAAGCAGAGTTTGCTATGGCAGGGCTGGAGCCGTGCTCCCGCCTTGCCATAGCAAAAAGCAATGTCCAGGGGGTGGGCACCCTGGGACATTGCAGAAGCTGGCCCTGGGGGGTGGGGTCCCCAGAGCCATCAAGGGCTCCAGGAGGGGGGCCGCGCAGCCCCCCTCCCTTTATTTGCAAAGCCCCGGGGAGGTGGTGGTCCCCAGGGCTGAGGGAACTGTAACGGACCACCGAATTTGAATTTTTAGTACCCCGGGTGAGGTGGTGGTCTCTGAGGCATTTTGGGTTGCTCGGGCCCCTCCACACACATGTTTCTTTATTAAAACAGAGCCCCGGGGAGGTAGCGGTCCCTGGGGCTGCCAGGGGGCCCTGTGCCCCCACGTTTAGTTGGCAAAGCCCCAGGGAGGTGGTGGTCCCTGGGACATGTGGGTTGCCTCGAGCCCCACACACACATTTTTATTTTAAAAAATGAGAGACCCAGGGAGGTGGTGGTCCCCGGGGCTGCTGGGGCCCCCCATATGCCCCAGATATATAATTTGGGATTGCCCCCGGGACCTGGCCCACCCAGGGGCTTAACAACAATGAAGCGCGGGAGCGCACCTAGTGTGAATTTTGCAGTTTAAAAAAAATATGCTTTTTTGGGCCCTGGGGGTCCCTGTGGGGCCCCCTCAGCAGGCCTAGGAGGTGAGGGTGTTTCTACCCCACCCCCTTTTCTTGCTTTTTAATGTTTTTTTCACAGGAGTCGCAACTCATCCTTGGTGATCAGACATCGAAACTTTCTTTTTCTAATTTCTCAGGAACTACTGAACGGATTTACACCATTTAAAACAAAGGGTGCTTTCTGAACCAAGACCTACCTTTTTGCCAAATTTGGTGTAATTCAGTTCAGCAGTTCGGGCTGGAGCTTTGTCTAAAGTTCCTATGGAAATTAACATGGGAAAAATGAATTTTGGGACCCCCCCTTTTTTCTCCTCCCCCGCTAGACGACTCACCCGAAACATTCAAGACAGGAGCTGACCGGAGTGCCCCATTACTTTTGAAAACTTCTCGAAGGTTCGTCAACAGGCGCCAAAGATATTGGCCAAAGAAAAAATGCTTTTTGAATAGAAACGAGGTCTTGACTATAACTACCTACTGGCGACCGCCATCTGCTTTTTAATCCTAATGGATCAGGACCCTTAAAGATCTTCACAAAACATAAAATTGCAGAGAATAAAATTCATATAAGCTTCTCTGACAGAATTGAATATATGCGTGGATTATGTGGGAGGAATTGAATGGATGAAACTGGCACACGTGAATGAGGCACACACGCAAAGTTCTTGGTGCTACTACTAAAGGGCACACTATTTGCCACCATTTACTAACCAGTCAGTGACTTTGTCTCACTACGTACATGATATTGACTCTGTGGGAAATTTTTGTGGACATTTTGTTCATTGAGAATGTATGGCCAGAAGAGGGACACTTTTATCATAATAAGGTGTCCTACTTGATCCTGAATTTTCATGGTAATGATCCTTGGAAAAGGAAGCCCATGAGAAAGGAAGTGGTCTGCTTAATGAAAGAAATGACTGATATTAAGCACATTAGAAACATGCATGTCATTTCTGGGCCCATATTGTTCTCTGGGAGACAGAACCAGTTGTCATTCCTGTAGATAGAGGTGACATGTATCTTCCTGCAGCATGTCCTCTAGTGTATTCCGTGCACTTCTCATCTCCTGCCTGGTGATGTTGTTGCTGTAGGTTTTAGAACATCCTCATGACATTTTGGTGTTACATGCCTGGTGTGGTAGGGCCTGTGAGTTGAGAGTGATGGAGTACATCTTGAGGACGAGTAGACTGCCAGTTGCATCCAATGGAGTTCTCTATCTTGGTAAGTGGGGGGACTTATCATGTTGAATGCATGTATTTTCTTGATCCAGGAGTGCTAGAGGATGCTCTTCAGAAGAATGTGGTGATACTCTGGGACATTGGGAAACTGAATTTCTCATTAAATTAAAGGATAAGTAGTTGGATATTGGAGCATATTCAATTCATAGAGCGGAGATAATTGAAGCCAAGTGTTTTTTAAATTTTCTTTGCAGAGTGAGTTCTGACGATGGAGTTAATGTGGAAACAGAGATTTTTGGCTGTTAGTGAGGTGGGTTTGTCATCATGTAGTAGTTCGACATCCCGGCATGGATTGCGAGAACAGGAGCCTTCTGACAGTCAATGCCATTTCCACATGAGAGCTTCAAATAGATCTGAGTGTCATCCAATTTCTGATGATTCTTAGCGTTTATGTCACATAGAAAGACCCCAAGTGATTTCATGGAGAGAATGGGGATTTCTGGGGCACTGTGTTAAGAATACTGTAGGGTACCATCATAGCTTTAAGTTTGAAATAACTCATCTGAATGGAGAAGAAAAAGGATTTTTTCATGACACAGCTACATGGTACATATGAAATGGGAGAAGCAATAGAAACCAATGCACATAGTCATCTCTACCTTGGAGTTATTCCATGGTCCACATCCCATAGCTACACAGAAATCAGAGCATTTGTGAGTTAGGTCATCTGAAAGCTGTAATGCACCATTTCCCTCTTCATTCCTCAGACTGTGTTTATGTCTCTGCTAAGGCAGAAAAGTTGTTTTCATTCCCATGCACAGTATAGCGGCTACAGTATTACAATTACGGAGTCTCCTTTAGCAGCCTTAGTTCTGTACAGTACTTTATGCATGAATTTGAAGCAGTGCCACTCCACTGGGCTGACATGGAGAAGGCACTGCTCCTGCTTGTGTACGCACTAATACATGAACTCAGAGAACAACTGTGCAGACCCCGCAACAAGGATCTACGATGGACAACCACCTATTCTGGTAGGGGCTTTCTTCTGCTTCGTTTGATTAACCTGCCATATGCAGAGGTGATCTCCCTTGGCACTAAGCTGTCTCAGGCATATCTTCTTTCTGCAATAAAACAACTACATTTGATGGAGTGTCCTTAGTGTCAAGCCATCATAGTCACTCTGCCTCCTTCCATGAAACTGAAGAGTTTTCTCAGCACCGAGCCATCTCTAGCGCTTCTGCTTCTCTGAGAAGCAAACTGTTTTGCTTTAAGCATGCTCCACTGTTGACCAGAGGCACAAAAAGTCACCCTGATAATTTAGATCCTTTTCTTAACTGCAGCAGGCTAGTGCAATTCTCCTCTGCCTCTTCACAGCCCCTGTCTTCTAGACAGCCTTTTCTTCATATCGCCGACAAGCCTCTCTAGCAATCAGTTGCCTCCTTCCTTCAACGTGCTTTAAAGGTAGCTCTTTCTAGCAGGATGCATTATTTTTCAGGTTCCTGTTCCTGACTAGGCTAGGGAAGTTGGCAGTCAGTGACTCCAGGTACCGATTGAGGGGAGAACCTGACAACATTACTGGTAGTTTCTACCCCCACACTTATACCACGTTTGCTAAGAAAATGTGTGTATTCCAGAGATTCAGCTATGGCACTGGTTAGAGTATTCCAAACTTTTGGAACTCTTCCCAGACTAGTCAAGCCACAGTCTTTGTCCTCTAGTCAGCAGAAAAATTGGATTGGTCTGAGAGCTGCCTGCTAGGGGGGACCCATATTAAAAGGCACAAAAGAAAGAGAGGTTTTGTCGCTTAATTACCTGGCAACCTGTTCTGGATAAAGCTTCAGTGAACAATGTAGCAAAATGGGGACAAGGTTTCCCCCACACTTCAAAGTGATCTTCTATCTCCTTCCCTCCCCCTCCACAGTCTGGTCTATTGCAAAGGATCTCAGGAATGGTTTGGAAGAGCGCTGCGATTCTGACATGCTCTTGACAACCTCCATCTTCTATAACACTCAGATGCAGAAAATAAAAATTCATTTCTGAGCTGCTATGATCATACCTGAAATATTCATAAAACCACATCCTACCGCACATACTTAGGGCAAACATGCATGTGTTATCCATGTCCCACATGCATGGGCCTAACGACCATTTACATGGAACTGAAAGACTAATTAAAAAACTGTAAAGGCCCATATAAGTGGCCAACTCACCCTGGCAGGTGGCAGGTAATAAGTTACCTCAACAATCTGTTACTGCCACTACAGTTGTTCTCACACAGGCCAATGAGCTGATGGAAGTCATACTCAGCCAGGGAGAGTTCACCTGGTGTGCCCCTCCAGACCACAGAGCCCTGATCTGGTTTGTATTTCATGTCACAGTAGGCCCTCTGTGTTCTTGCATGTTGTCCAGTGTGCTAAGTAAACAAATCAGAGAATATCAGACTCCCAGTGTGGCAAATTCAGGGCTGGAGCACATGCTGCAGAGTCATGCAGGGTATCGTTTCTGTGACAACCATCTTTTGGAGGATTTGGTTCAAGTTGGTTAGCAGAAGCGCAACACTGATACCAGGAGCAACAGTAACAGAGTATGAAGGAGTAGTTTCGAGGTTTAGGGATTGATTTGGAGTATGGCAGTGGGAGACTACTATCTATTGGGGTGGTAGAGGACATTGCCCCCATCATCCTGAAGGACACTCGCCCTGATGTTTCGCATTGTCCACCAACCCTGCAGACAACTCTAAAGACTGGCAGGAAGACTGTCACGGCGGCTCCTGTCAATGCTGTAAATCTTGATGGATGGCTCCATCCAACAGGACAGCCATCTGTCAAACTATTACATATTTATTTTTTAAACAAAAAACTCCGAAAGCGGAAGTTGGCTTTTGAAAAAGTGACCCCACAATATTGAAATTTTCACCCACGGTGTTGTTTTTTTCTGTCTCTCACTGCCAGATTTTACTTGGCAGGGACAGACAGCAAGAAATAGATAATTTGACTACCCAGCCTTAATATGGTGGGTGGTTAGATGGCTAACTTCTGATGGCTCTTACTCCATTGAAGCGCCAAAGGAATATATTGGTGACAGAGCTGGGATAGGCTCCCTAGTCGACGTACTTGCAATCTGCCTGCCTCTAGATGAGGTCAGCGGACTGACAGGTGAGAGGCTGTTGTGACAGAGTACCATCTCTGCCAAACCTTAAATTAGTCCCTTTCATTTTATGGACTCTGTTGCATGGAAAGCTCTTGGATGAATGTGCCTGTTGCGTGGATGGGTTTAGTTGTTCTTCGATGGTCAATCTAGAATGAAAGAGAGTAAAGGTGATGGGTGCATGGTCTGTAAAGACCAAGGGCCATATTTATGGCAAAGTGGCACAGTGCAGCACAGCATGTCACATATGCGGTGCTGCACTGCTTCACTGGGAAAGGGCATGAATGTGCAGTACTTAAGGAATACAGCATATACTTGTTCTTTACCCCTGCTTTGGCACACAATGGGCTGCCTAGTGCGAACACAGGCACCCTTGCACCATGGTTGGGTGCCTGTGTTGCATGCCGGATTGTTTTTGTTCCTGCACATAAACAATCCTTAGAGACATATTCCTCTTTCTATGGGTGCTGTTGAATGTAGCACTTATAGAAAGATGAATTAAAGAGGAGAAAGAAAGATATTTCTCCTCGTTACATCTCTCTTGGGGAGAAATGTCTTTTGGGCGCATGCCCAGGTTAACCAGGTTTGATAAACCCAGAAATGTGTCAAAATCCATGGCAGTTGCATGGGAACAAGCAGGCAAAGCTCATGGAACGCCTACCCAGGGCAGAGTAACGCAATGCAGCGATTTGCGGTGCATTGCATTACTCCAGACTTGTGCATGCGGCTTAAAGGACAAATCGGATAACTTCATTGTGTCCTTGTCTGCCAAAAATAAAGATGTTGGGGCAAATTTACAAGGCCCGTGCGCCACTTTTGCGTCACTTTTCCCATGTCAAAAGTGACGCAAAAGTGGCACGAGGGGCTTGTAAATCTGCTCCGTTATCTTTAGTTTTGTTTTACTGCAGATTAACAGGTTTTTTTAACCATAAATAGAATTCGTGAACTACCCCTTCTAGATTTAATTCAATTTCAATCAATCTTTATTCGATTTCAAAGAAATCATAAAGGAAAACAACTTATTACATACATAAAATATGTTGGTCCAACCACACTATGGTTGAAAGAGTAAAAAAAAACGTTATGAATATATACAATTATTTCAAAATTCAACACAAATTCAATACATCAAAATTCACTAAATGTTCGCTGGTATATTCTGAGAAAGGCTGTGCGGGTAACAAAGCCCTCCGGAGTCCTTAAAGATGTCCTTAAAAACCCGCTCATACAGCTATTAAAAAAACCTCCATTGTTTTCGTCGAGAATACAGGTGCCTTTAAAAAGAACATACTCTCAGGCAAACATCCGAATCCTCTAAAAGCTGTACGTAGTGTATTGCATCCCTGCACTTCTGAAACAATAGAGCCTTGAGGATAAGCTTCAAAAAGAGCTGAAAGAACAATTTTAAACATTTACAAAAAACATAGAATGAATAAAAGATTGAACTGACAGCCCGTCAAAAGGGCAAACAGGAGCACTCTAACCCTTCCAACAACACAGAAATCTACACCATGCCTGCTCTAAAACGAAAAAGAACAGATCTCTTCCTCCGGTATACTTCCTGGGTGAAATATAATCCCTCTCAATCTGGGGCTAAAAACATGGGGGCATATTTACAAGGGAATGGTAGGCAGTGGAGTTAATCAGAAAAAGCTAACACCATACTCTACCATTCCGAAAATGCAGGGATGAGCCGTATTTGCAAAGATACCGCAAAACCCTGCGTTTTTCCTACTGCTGGCGCTAAATTAAGCTGCCTAGGGCCATTTGTAGGTAGCTAAATACCGGTCGGTAACGGCCGAAATTCGGTAAATATCCCGTTACCGACCGGTATTTAGTCAAGTGAGATGTAGGAGGCCAAAAACCAGTTTTCGGTAAATATGAATCGGTAAATACCGATTCATAATTACCGAATTCTAAAATACAGATTCATATTTACCGAATACATATTTACCGAATCGGTAAATATGAAGTGGTAAAAAGAGAAAAGACATGTAGGTAAATTCGGTATTTAAGAAATCCATGAAATTCGGTAATTAAGAGTCGGTAATTAACACTGATTGAAAGCAGGTGGTAAGCATCAACAGTGCATATAAGCAATCCCAAAATGCAACAGCATGGACAACATGGCCGCTCTGTATTTCATTGCAAGGAGCCTACGTCTACAGGCAGCAGGTCTGAGGATTTGGAGATGGGAGGAACGCATTTACAGACAGCGCATCACACTCTTTCAACAGACTGAGGCTGAGATACATGAAAGGTACAGGCTACACCCCCAAACCATCATGGACCTGATAAGGGACCTGCACCCACTCCTGGACCAGCCAACAAGAAGGGCGCATGCCATACCACCACATGTGCAGGTGCTCTGCAGCCTACATCTACTCGCATCTGGCAGTTACCAGGGGGTGATAGCTGCGGTGGGCGGTGTATCCCAGAGTTGCCTGTCCCGTTTCTTCAGGCAGTTCCTGGATGCCATGATGCAGAGAATGCACCACTACATCAGCTTCCCAAACACACAGGCTGAACTGCAGAAAACCAAAACAGACTTTTATCACATGGCACAGTTCCCCCATGTCATAGGCTGTATTGATGGCACACACATTCCAATCTGCCCACCAGCTGCCACTGAGCACATCTACAGGAACAGAAAGTCCACCCACTCCATAAATGTGCAGGTGATCTGCGATGCAGGGAACATCATCACTGATATCGTAGCTAAGTTTCCTGGGAGCACCCACGACTCCTTCATCTTCCAGAACAGTGGGATCTACACACGACTGCTTGCGGGAGAATTTGGAGAAGGATACCTGCTAGGTAAGTAACAGTGACGCTCCATTCTACTAAGTGCAAATCATCGTGTATTGGGGCATGTGACTGATGGTTCTCTCATACTCACCTAGGCGACAGTGCATATGCCGTGCGGTCATTCATCCTCGCTGCCTACCTACACCCATCAACCCAGAGTGAGAGACGATATAACGTGGCACACAAATCTACACGCAACGTGGTGGAGCGCACGTTTGGACTATTGAAAAGCAGGTTCCGCTGCCTCCATAAAAGCGGAGGCGCACGCCAGTACACACCCATCATCTGTTGCAAGATCATTGCCACTTGTGCAATGCTGCACAACCTTGCCACGAAGAGAGGTACGGAGGTGGAACTAACAGATTTTGAGGACAATGAGGATGAGTCAGGACAGCCAGAGGCCAACGCAGCTGGAGTGCCAACAGCAACAGATGGGAGAGAGAGACGGGCAGAGATCACATGCAACTATTTCTGAGTAAGTAAGGGGACACAGCCAGTTGTCGGATGTCATGACGTAGTTTAATAATGCGGCACTACGCCACAACACCAAGAAAAAGCCATTCTGTCAACATTGTGTAATGACTACTAGCAAGTCCAGGGTTACGTCACCCAATTGTCTTAGGCTATGCCGTGCAGCATTACTGTTTGCGGCAACGCACTACAGTGTGGGATGCCACGGATTGTGCATCCTCACTAGTGGCAGCCCCATGCCGCCTGCTGCTCCTGCGTGTATCTGGGACCGTGGGGGTAATGCTGCTCCTGCTGCTGGTTTTAATGCTTTCCGCAGCATCCCCAGCACCAGTTGTGGCCGCCTGGCTTGTCAGTAGCACTTCCAGTGCACTGGTGACCTGCACCATCCCCCTCGAAACGTCGCTGCTGCAGTGTGTCAGGCCCTCCTGCATAGCCACAGAGCGCCTGCAGAGCAGTGAAGTGGCAGTTGCCAGCCGGTTGAGTGCCCTCGTATGACTATCTCTCCTCTGCCGTTCCCGGCGCCGTGCAGCTCTGTCTGCATCATACTTGCTGCACAACAGCATGACGGACTGGGACATGTCCCGCATGCCCGCAGCCATCTCACTCATCCCCACCGCCATAGCGCTGATGCCCCTGTCCATGTTGTCAAATGTAGCTTTCAGTCCCCGCATTTGGCGCTGAACTGACATCACTGCCTTTGTTTGTAGGCGCTCTATCTTCAACATGTTGCCCTCGAGCCCCTAGAAAACCCCATGGCTCTCATCGTGTGCTGGTGGACTCTGCACCCGAGACCTGCGGCGCCGTCTGGCACCTGTGTGTGCTCCCTCTGAGGTGGAGGGCACAGTGGCATGGCTCCCATCCTGGGGCACAGTGGTTGGCTCCGGGCCCCTGCAGTCGTCAGATGAGGACTCTAACACTCGCAACCTGGCAGCAGAACGCCTCCTCGACCTCACCAATGCAGGCGGTGATGTGGCCGGTGACTCATGCATGAGTGGTGATGCTGGCTGTGGTGGTGATTCTGGCTGTGGTGGTGATGCTGGCTGTGGTGGTGATGCTGGCTGTGGCACTGATCTCTGGGCAGAACTTGTGCTGGCCAGCCCTGAACTGTCTTGCCGGTGTGCCCTCTCTCCTGTTGCATGTGCAGTCCTGCGCAATGTATCATCTGTGGACAGTAATGCAACATCAGCTCAGTGTACCTGAAGCCCTGCATTGCAAGCATCACAATACATTTCTGTTACACTCTCACATTGTCCTCTGCCTGCTTTTCGCTAATGTGTGTACCATGCCTTGTTGTTCTGTGCTATTCAGTTCATGGTTGGGGTTTCCCAGACTACATCTCCCATAATGCATTGCCAGTATGCACTAACACATGGACTGGAGTGGGATACTCATTTCACAATTGGGGATGTGGGATAGGGGTAGGGGGGGCAACATTGCTGTGCATGCGTCTTACCTTGTTGGGTGGTGGCTCTGGCAGAGCTGTCGGCATCCCCAAGCCCCACGACACTCTCGTGCTCTATTGTGGACTCCACCAGCTCCTCCAGTTCGGTAAGGGCAGGTGCCCTGTTCCTTCCACCTCCTATCCGGCTGGCCTCCTTCTGCAGTTCCCCCATCTTCCTCTTCGTGACGATCCTTAGGTCGTACCAGCGCTTTTCCAGTACCTCAATGTCCCTGGGGGTCACTCCAATAGCATTGACCTGCGCCTGGATTCCCAGCCATATGTTACGCTTCTCCGACTCAGGCACTTGCAGGGACTGCCTCCCAAACAGCTTCTGGTGCTGCTTCACCACCTCCTCAACTAGTACCTGCAGTTCCTTGGGGCTAAATTTCTGCTTTCTCCTCCTTTCCGCTCCATCTCTCTGTGTCTCCTGGCTGGACATTGTGAGTTTGAGCTGCACAATCAGGCACTGGCTCCCTGCCACTCCTCTGCACTCCCAGCCTCTCCAGAGTCTGATGATTGTGTGCACCTGCCTGGGTGTGGCCACTTCCTGGTTGGGTGGGGTTTGGTTGCACAGGATTGGCTGATTCATCCAGTCATGTGTTTTTGTATTTCCGATTCAGTAACTACCGATTCGGTATTTACCGAATCGGTAAATACCACTTCGGTATTTACCGATTCGGTAAATACCACCTCGGTATTTACAGAATCGGTAAATTCCGATTCTTGAATACCGATTGTTACCGATTCGGTAATTATTACCGAATGATTACCTACATATAACTTACCGATTCATAAATACCGATTCGGTAAAATTCGGTATTTATGAATCGGTAAAATAAATTTACCTACATATGGCCCCTAGTGCCAAAGCAGGCACCCTTGCACCTAAGTGCAAGAGTGCCTCCGTTGAGGGAATGATTGTTTATGTGCAGGAAGTGGTCCCTTCTTGCACATAAACAGTCACAAATGTCGATTTGAAACTCCTATGTGGGCTGCAATGTGCAGCACATGTAGAAGTTGCAAATTGTCATTTGTTTAAATGATTGTTTATGTGCAGGAAGGTGTCCCTTCCTGCACATAAACAATCATTCAATGCGTTTTGCTGTTTCTATATGTGCTGCACGTACAAGCAGCAAAGGCGAGGAGAAATAAAGAATTTCTCCTTGTTTGTCATATTAAGACCGGGTTTTCCCTGGTCTTAATTTTGGCACTGCCACCTATTACACCACCTTTGTAAATAGGGGCAGGGCCGGACTGACTACCGGGTGTTTTGGAATGCTGCTGAGCTGGGGGCTGATTTCGTTGATGGGGACCTGCGTGTACTGAACGAAATTCGTTTCGCTTTAATTATTTCAAAGTACACGCAGGTCCCCATGAACTAAATCAGCCCCCACCACAGTGAAATCAGCCCCCTGCTCGGCAGAATTCCAAAACACCCGGTAGTCAGTCCGGCCCTGAATAGGGGGCAGCCTCAAAATCAATGGGTGTTGCAGCGGAATGCCCACTGCAACACCCATTGCCCACCCCTTCCATGCTAAGTATAGCTTGAAAGGGCTCCTTATTTGCAAGAAGGCGTTAATCCACATTAATTGGCTTAACGCCACCTTGTAAATAAGGCATCACCCCTATCACCACAGGAACGTCATTAAAAGTAACATTCCTGTGGCAATAGTGGCCTGTAAATATATCCCCTGATGTTTTAGGGAGCATTTTGTAATTTCAACAAGTAATCTCTGACATTGACAATTCGAGGTACCAAGATTCAACAACTTTTTTTGCACCTTTAAGAAGTGTGGATTGTGGGTCAAACATATCAGAAAGACCAAGAGCTATTAAGGTACATTGACCGAAGCGCAGCCATGGGACTTGCCACCCCTTCTCCAAATTAAGGCAATCCCGCATGATGTCCCTGTTCAGACTGCCCTCCTTGCCCATAACACAAACCAAGGGAAGGGCCATCTTCAGTTGCTCAATTATATATTGTAAACCGAGTTCTGAGTAGATAATGAAATGGGAGGTGGTGGTTGGAAAGGAAAGAAACCACCTACATATCTGATTTTCCTGTCTCTAGAAGGAGGGTGTTGTAGTACCCCCAAACTCTGGCCCCATAACAGGCAGCCAAGACACACTGGGAATTAAATACCTTTATTTGGGGGGTTGTGTTGGCCCTTCTCACTAAATGGAAAAGGTCTGTAATTGCTCCTGCCTACCTACTAAGGGGCATATCAGCAACAACCGGCGATAATTATCGCTAAGCGCACTTAGCGCTAGGATAATTATCGCCTGATAGCGTGGATCTTTATCGCTGAGATAGCGTGCTATTAGCAACGCTTATCTCAAAAGCAATAAAAATCCTAGCGCTAACTGCCAAACATGAGATTTTCGCTGGAAACCCAACGATAATCCCACGAAGTTTGGCGATAGCTTGCTGATAGAGCCTCACATACTTAGCCATGATATCCACCTTACATAGGGTATCATGGCTAAGTCAGTTTCAAAGCAGGCGTAAGGAAAGTAGCGATAACAGAGGTTATCGCTACTTTTCTTGTCGCTATGCTGCTTTGCGTGAGGTTTGATAATAGGCGAAATGTCGCTTAGCGACATTTCTTCCGTTATCCTGGGGAGGAATGCCCACTTTGCATCTCATTAGAGATGCAAAGATGGGCGTTAGTAATTCAGGTGCTAAGGCAAGGTTTCACGCGATAGTGTGACCTTGCTAATATAGCAATAAAATTATCACCGCTTTTCGGCCGAAAACGGCTGCAAAAGCGGCGATAATTTTTTATCGCCGCCTTGTAGATATGCCCCCAAGTTTTACACAGGAATATCTGATCTGTGATTGCCACGAATCAGAAGCATCAAAAACAACTTACAGATAGATAAAGCTATTCACAAGGCCCGGAGATTGGCTGTCCATTGTTAGTTTTAGGGCAATTCTCCTTCTTGGGCCACAAGCCATGAAGTGAGACTTCCCAGAATTTGTAATAAGGTCTAGTTTACTCATAAAATTACAAAAGACACCACCAGACCTCCTTTTAATGTAGTTACATTTCCTTTGAATAGGGTGTAGTTGAGAATAAAATATTCCGGCAGAAAAGAACAACTTACTTACTTTTGGTAATGCTCTCTCTGATGGATACTCTATCTCACTGCAGATGTCTCCCCTTGTGAATATTCCCCAGGCATCAGGCTGGATCTGGAAACTTTAAAGTAGTACTCCTGCGTGCTGATAAATTGTAAATGGGCGCCACCTAAGATCGCTGACGTTAGTTGCTTTCTTGTGTGTTTGTGACCTCAGACGCAGTCTTTTTGCAGTTAAATAGAGCGTCCATCAGAAAGGGTGTTACCAAAGGTTAGCAACTTGTTCTTCTATGTATACTTCTAACCACATTATCCTCACCTTATGCATAGACACCATAGCAGTGCCTCCGCAGGTGGAGAGTTTGTGACCTGGTTCAGACCAAAAAGTCCTGCAGGACCGAGCTGGCAAAATGCCCATCTCAACAGACTTGGCTGTCAAGGCAGTAGTGCTTCATGAACATATGTACCTATGCCCAAGTAGCTGCCTGACCAATGTCCAGGTACTCCATGTGCTAATGCATTCATCGTAACCTTAGCTCTGGTAGAATGAGCCCATAAAGTCTCTGTAGGCTCTTTCTTAGCCTGTACTAATATAGCTGATCTTTATGCAGAGAACGGTTCATTCTGGATATGGTACGCCTTTGGACTGCCTTGCCCTTTTTTATCTCAGAGAAACGTCCAAACAGCTGATTGTCCACCCAATGTTCTTTGGTGAGATTAGTATAAAAGCTTAGCGCCCTCTTGAGATCGAAATGAAATAGTTTCTTTCTCCAGATATGGATGAGGTAAGACAAAGAATGCCAGAAGAGTGATAGCCTTCAGAACATGTAATTGAGTGACCACTTTCAGTTCAAAGGAAGATCATATCCTCAAAACCAACTTATACAGAAAGAATTGTGTGTAAGGTTTGTTGGCTCTCATGCCTATCTGACGCTATGGTGATGAGAAAGACTATTTTCAACAGCAAAATCCTTAGTGGACAACTGCGCAGTCGCTAAACAGGGGACACATCAAAAAAGTGATACTAAGCTGAAGTCCCACTGTGGCATCGCAAAGTGTGTTAGTGTAATCAAATGTTCCAAACACATGGCTTAACTAAAGAAGACTAACGGAGCAACTGCAAAAAAAACCAAAATCTGATAAATAGCCTGTAACAGTGCCCAAAACAAGGCCTTGCTGGGCCCGGAATAAAACAAACTACAAAGCGTCAGACAACTCGGCTCGCAGTGGACATTTTGTTCGGTGCTGCACCAAGCCACAAATTTATCCCAACAGCTGGCATACTACAATGTTGTGGTGTGACATTTCTCCCCACGAAGACATCAACAACTATAAGAGGAAGGTCGAAGGCGGTCGTCTGCCAATATTTATTCTCCAAGAATGGAGATGGAAATTCTGAGACAGTACCCTGCCCTGCTTCTGCTACCTATAGTCCTCCCAAAGCAGGAGCTCGATCAGAAGACAGATTTTCATGCCCTAGAGTTCTGGGTACTTCACTTTCCTGGCCCAATATGGAGCCACTAGGCTGATATGAGCCGGGACACTCCTGATCTTCTTTAGAACTCGGGACAGGAGAGCCAACAGTGGAAAGGCATACAGGAGTTCTGGATCCACTTTAGATGGAATGCATCTATGACAGAGAGCCACCATGGAAACTCTAATGCTCAAAAGGGCTGACGTGTGTCCTTGGCGGTGGCAAAAGGATTTTGCCAGTGTTTTCTCTATTGTTGGAAGACACGCTGTTCCAGCTCTGGGAGCAACTACCATTCGTGATCTGCTAAGTGTCAGCAGCTGATTTATTCTGCCCTAGACTTGAGAGATCCTACCAGTTACTTCACCACCAGAGAAATTCCCTGGCACTCCAACGACTGTCAGAAGTGTAGAGATTCCTAGCACAGGGCCAAAAACTCCACTCTGCCCTGCTTTTTGCAGTACCACATGGTGGTGGTGTTGTCTATGAGCACCTACACCAGCCTTCCTCTGATGCTTGCAGGAAGGCCTTCAATCCGAAGTAAATTGCCTTCAACTATAAAAAATGTATGTGGAGTTGAGTCTCTGCTGGAGACCAGAGGCCTCTGATCTCTACCTCTCTCAGTGAGCCTCCCTGGCCCAGTAGTGATGGATCTCTGACCACCGTCAGCTCTGAGTGAGGTAAGGAAAGGGTATTCCCTCTGGCCCAAACGTGGTCCAGTACCCACCCCTGCATATCTTATGTAGGGCTGGGTGAAATTTAAATTAAGCTGGCATAATGAGCATAATTTTGGTAATTTCAGATAATGAGATTTTGTACAAAATTACCATGATTAAGCCATTATAACATATTGCATACTTTCAGGGAGAAGTTTTAATGTAAGACGTACAGTTCAGGAGATTTTTTAACACAAGAACCATTTTAGGTAGGATTTGTTACCCGAGCGGCCCGTTCATGTAATTATTTAATACAAAACTACAAATCTGAACACAAATGGCAGTTTTTTGAATGCAAGAGACATTTCCTTTAATGTGGGCAGTCAACAAACATTTCAAGTAGATTTTTTACCCTAGCCTAACATTCGGGAATTTTTTGAGTGCAAAACTACAAATCTGAATACGAAGTGCAGTGTTTTGAACATGAGTGATTACAAATCAACTTTAAGTTACAGGAGTGAAATGTATCTCACACTCTAAAACTTACTCAAGCTCTCCGTTCAGGTAATTTTTTGAGAGTGAGATGCAATTTGCTTAATTCTGCAGAATTTTGCGGTCATTTAGTGCAATTGGGTTGAGGTAAATTATGCACATTTTGCACACCCCTAATCTGGATGCAGTACAACAGATTTCCCTGGTGCTTTGCCCACTGGTACTTGAAGTCCCACTGCAGAGCCTGCATGAGTCTTCTGATATGTTTGATCTGCAGGAGGGCCAGCAATCCCAGCAGCCTCAGAGTAATTCTCGATGAGATCCAGGACAGAAACATTGGTTTTACAGCCCGAATGTCCTGGACTCTCTGGACAGGGGATAAAGACATGAAATTCAGAATAGGTCTGATTAACAGGAGCGTCTGCAAAGGACTCCAGTGTGACTTCAGCACGTTGCTAGTGAACTCCAATGATGGTAGGAGGAGGTTCGCCATTATCTAGAGGTGGTTGATGACTTAGAAGATCATTGTCTCTGCTGATCTGGGTATGGTCTGTGTGAGCCGTGGCCTTGGTCATGAAAGGGCTGAAAGGCCTGTGGGGCTGGTGGAGAGGCCAGGCATTGGCAAAACTGAAACCCCTGCCATCTCCACAAAGATGGCAACATTGTTGGAAATGTCTGGTGGTGCAGAAAGACCCAAGGAATATGTTGTGGCCCTGCTTTCCTTCAACCATTCCAGGGCCAAATCTTCCTTGTCACCAATAAGGCAAAAGCCATAGAACCGCATGTCCATCAAAGATTCCTGGACATCCCCAGAGAAACCCGTAGACCTCAAAGTGGCACAGTCATACCCATTGCTCGACCTAAGCAGTCAGTTATGTCCAAATCAGGCAGAATTACAAACGTTGGTGCTTTGCAGCCATCCTGGTTAGCTTGGGTTAGGAAGCCTGGAGGTCATCCAGACGAGCAGACAGTACTTCAGCCACTGTGTCCCATAGGTCATAAGAGTAGTGGGCTAGATGCCAGGTGGCATTCACTGAGCACAAAGCAAGGCTTGTAGAAGAAAATGTATGTTTGTAAAATATTTCTATCCTTTAAGACTTGCGATCTGGTAAGGTGGTCTGGTGGGGAAGGAGTTGGGATTTACCTTACTGGTGGATGCCTACACCACCAAACTGCCTGGCATAGGATGCTATGTAGGAAAAACAGGATCATCTGATGCTCTGCAATAGCACTGAGCAACCTTCCTAATAATTGGTGGCTCTCAACATGGTCTCTCCCAAGTTCCCACAAGGGTATCCGTAATGGCTTCATTAAATGGCATGAGAGGTTCTGCAGGTGCTCGATCATGCTGGAGTGCCTCTGTGAAAACATTGGTCTTAAGCTCTATAGTGAGAAGTTGAAGTTCTAGTACTTCTGCTGTCGTTCATTAAGTTATGGCAAAAGAGGCACTTTCCTCAGTTGCATGGCTAGGGGGTGAAACAAGACCAGTATCGTTCTGGAGAAGTATTCATGACACTGAAATCTGTTTTCTTCATACATATTGGGGGGAAACAATTGTCTCCTCATCAAAAATGTCATTGTCTGAATCAGTGCTGAAAACATTCTGCACCCTCTCATGTCGATACAAAGGGAAGGAAAACAACCTTAACAACGCGGTCAAAACACCACAATACAGTTACATCGCTGCTTTCACAACGCAAGTCGTTACAACGACTTGCGCTGGATGGCGCTATAGACTAAGGAATAGTGTGATTTACTATTCCAACTCCTTCCCTACTGTACGTAGGCTGGAGTTGGAATAGTAATTCATACTATTCCTAAGCCCAGCGCCCTCCAGCGCAAGTCATTGTAACGACTTGCATTGTAAAAACAGCGATGTAATGTACCGCGATCTAAATGATCGCGTTGCAACATCATACATCCACAGGGAACTGGCTTAGCAGGTGGTACTGGAAGTGAAGTCAACATCAGTGACAATGAAGAACTCAATACTGGTTTGAGGGGTACAGCTAGAGCCAAGTGCAGTCCCGCCAGCAGAGCTTAACTAGAAGCCCTTGAAGATGCTTGGGGCCCAACAGCGCACCAGATGGAGCCAGCAAAGGGCTGCAAATGCAGCATGGCCTCTCTAAAGACCTCCCATTGTTACAATGTCGCAGAGGGATCCAGAAGTCTGAGGTGCATCAGGTCTAGAATGGGCGCAGATGGAGATTGGTAGCAAGACCGAGAGGCATTGTTGACGCTCTTTTGCTGTCTCTGTACATAGAGAGTGGTGGGAAGGGGCTGATTCCTGCTTCAATTTCCTGCGCTTCTTTTTGGAATTAACCAAAGACTTCAACCAGGACAATGATCTGCCACAGGAATGACTTCAGCAGTGGGAGCAGGACATTCCTTCCTTCTTTGACGATCATTGTATTGAATCTTCCGACGGTTTGCACATATTCCTTGCCTAGCGGTCCATTATGACCTTCGGATTCAATTCAATACAAATTAAGCTTTATTTGATTTCTTCACAGGAAATCATTAATGCATGTACAAAAAGCAATTAAAAACAACATATGTTCCATACAAAAAGTACAAACATTTTTACAGCACCATAAAATATTCCTATTAAAAAGGTCTTTCTACATGTAATCACACCCTTTAAAAACCTTGCCATAGAGAAACTTATGTACTCGTTAGGTAGAGACTAAAAATAAGAATGCAGGTCGGCATTGTCGAAAAAACCTATTTAAATCAATGTGCTAGTAAACTTGGTAAAATCCCACTACCCTAAAGCACAAGGCATAAACCGGGCTTTGTATACTCTGTGCAATAGCGAGTCCATACCACTGTCATATATAGAAGCTATATCGAACTTGCCTGAACCATGACCTCTAAGGGAAGTTTTTTTATTGCCTGCTTTCCCTGATAACTATCGCCTTGTTATTGACGTATTATCAACACATCTGTAACAGGCGATAGTGTCAGGGAACGGCGTAGAAAACTCTTGCTAACTTCTTAGCGATGGCGATAGGGAATCCGGCGATAGCGGCCGGAATCTAGCGATAAGGCCATTAGCGGCAGAAAAGTCACTTCTACCCTTCCGGCGATAAGTCAGTGATAATATGCCCCAGAGAGTGAGACATGCAGACAGAGGTGCTGACAGGCAGGTGATGCAGACAGATGGGCTGACAGGCAGGTGATGCATGTCTTCATATATATTTGTAGGTATTCAATATAGCATGAGCCAAGGTCCGAGGGTAGGGGCGTCAGGGCGCTTTACAGAGAGAATGAGGGTCTCTGCACAGAGCGGTGCTGGGTGCGGGCCTAGTGGAAACCAGACATAATCAGGACACACTCTGCTGCTTTTCATGGAAATGTAATGTATCATTGGAGGCATGTGGGTTTAAAGTAGTTTGACTAGAATCACAAGTTTGTACGTCAAGTGTTGAAGCTGGGATCAGAACCCTGGTCAGCAGGATTCTTCTTCAACAACTTGTTCATGTAGAAATGAAGAGATAAATCAATATAGAGCAATGCCCCAGAGACAGAGAGAGAGCTGGAGGGACAAGGATTGAAAGGATACAGGGACCGGCAAAGAGAGATACAGTCAGGTCGACCGTAAATAGACAGAATAATAGAGGGCGACATGATCCAAAGAAAGAGAGAGAGCAAGCAGGTAGAAGACAGGACAACACATAGGAACATGAAACGATTAGCAACGTGGTTGACTGGCAGAGAGAACTGACTGGATGGATGGATGGACGGACATAAGCATGTTGGATTTGTTAGCTGGCTAGGTCGGTGTATGAATGCATGGTTGAATGGTTGATGGACAGACGCTCAGATGGATGTTGGCTGGGTGGATAGTGAGTGGACGGGAGCACAGATGGATGAATGGATCAATAAGGTAGAGAGTGAAAATGATGGTGGGACTTAAAGAAACTAAGAGATCGACAGGGTGAATGATGGCTGGAAAGGTGGATGAATGGGTGGGTGAATAGAGAGTCCTAGAGACAGGGAACACGACAGGGTGGGTGGGTGCATTGATAGAAAAGTAGAGAGAAAGGCAGGTAGACCAACTGGGTGGATAGTTGGAAGGCAGGGCCAGGGGACAGAGATGAACTAGATAGATGAATGGATGGACGGACGGCTGAAATGCAGATCAACAGGATGAATAGCTGGGTGGTGAACCAGGAGACAGGCAGATGGCTGGATAGATGGACGGATGGCTGTGATGCAGACCAACAGGATGGATAGCTGGGTAGATGAGCCAGGAGACTGGCAGATGAGGGCGTCCCTGCACAGGCCTGCCTGCTGTCGGGGTTATGATGCATGCTTCGGATGCACTGCCTCTCAGAGCGGCTCGCGGAAGGGCTGTGCGCTAAGCAGGGCTTTCGTGGGATGAAAAAAATTATGGGGGAGGGTCTCTCAAAGAGACATGCCAGTTGTAATTAAGGGCGTGGCTTCAAAACACAATTGCTAAAAATCTGTTCTTAGCATATTGTGCCGCCCCACTGGTATTTTGCTGCTTCTGTCATTGCATCCAGATGTACAATACAAGTAACAATACACCTACAACAAGCCAAGACTATTGGCTTTGTCAATGGTTGTTAGTTGCGTAAGATAAATAGGCTATAACTATAGATTCGTTGTATATAATATTGAAAATGCTTCCGTCCTTAAATGATGAGACTGAAAGAACTATAACGAGTCTCATTGACGTTACAGCAAATGCAGTGAAAGGGGGGGGGGTGCTGCAGTGTTTGAAGGGGCCATTGCCCCCAATTGGTGATTGATTTTACTACTGACTTGGGGAGCAGAGGGTTCTATTTTCCTTCTTTGAATTATTGGAGACATTCTTGCTACGACACTGACCCCATTGGTTTTACGTGGCCATGATAACAGGATTCTGAAATATTCACGTGACAAAGTCCAAAAATTGAGACACAGAGCCAGCAAACCACAGTTGAATACTTACACTACATAGAGATATACTCATAGGTGCTCTTCCGGTCTGGTGTTATTATTTGAATGTGACCTACAGAGTCTCTTTGGGTTAACACAGAGAGTTACAGTAGATTACCATATGTGAAGTTCCATTGAAGCAGATGGAGCAGAGGGACACCAAGGTATGAGACTCATGTGAAACTTGCAATCTTAACAAGACTGACTGCAGAGTAGCAGAGTTCTCTAGTTACAAAGAATCACTTCGGTTTCAAAAACAATTGTTATATACATTCAGATAAAGAGGAACTGTAACCAGTAAACAAGCACTTGAAATACCAAACGTTTAGTCCAGAGATAGTGCATATTGCAAGGTAAATCTGGGGCTCGTGGCTAAGAAGATCGGGGAGGTTCTGTTGAGAGAGGTACTTGGGACCTTGAAATAAGAGGTCATTGTTATCTTTGCTCAGGACACACTGACCTCGGGAGGAGCTCCTGTTACACACAACCTAGATCGGAGTGGATGCAAAGTCCTAAGGAGAAATATAGCCTTTCTGGACTTCATTCATAAGTCAATCTCTCAGCCCTAGACCCCAGCCATGACCTACATTTTGTTCACTGCTGTAGGGTATCCTGCTGCAACCTCACCGACCTGCTATCACAAAATTGTTTTGTTTCAATGTTGCAATGTTCTAGACCTCACACCATCAACAACTTTTCATTAAAATGGTGCCAGCTTTGCATTACAGAGCTCTGCCTATTGTCAGTGTGGGACTAGGAGGTTGCTAATAGAATAAGAAGTTGAACAAGTATTGCCTCTGCTGTAGTAGTTTGCTGTGTGAGGCTTCCGTTACTGCTCTACATGCTGTAGTTGGTATGTGTGTTTTTCTAATCTTGCACTACTGCTGCCTATGTAGCTGTTTTGTGTGTTCTGGTAATCTTAACCCGCTGTACCTGCGTCTGGAGCCTGGATGCCTCGCTGGACCTGCGTCTGGAACCTGGATGCCCCGCTGGAACTGCATCTGGAGCCTGGAGTGTGATGTGGAGGAGCTGAGGAGTCGATGAGCCGTGGCGGGAGACATTGATGCGTGACGATCGCCTGTACCTGGTAGTGAAGTCTGGCAGATCGCATGGAGACGCCAGACTCCTGACGTGTGTGAGAAGACCCTTGGAGCTGTTAATGGGAGAGGCGCTCCTGTGCACCAACGTTGTGAGGTCCACATCGCATACTACGATCCACCACTACACCGGGGTGCACAGAGGGGATTGCCAACAGTGTGTGCCGTCTCCCTGCATCACAGGCCGGATGATGTTGGACTGGCCGTACGCTGTGGAGGCTGAGGCCCCTGTGCTACAGCGAACTTGTGTGGTGTGAGCACTGCGCCTTCACGGCTAAGGAGGCCCTGCTGTATCAACTTCATTGGGAGGTCCACCAGCATACTAGGTGGCGATTGCTGTACCCAGCTGAGTGAGATCATACCTGGCTGAGGCTCCTACTGGCTGACTCACAGATTTGGAGAGAGTGCAGTGGATTGCGCCATGATGTCAATGACTAGGTAAGGAGAAGGTGGGATGCGTAGCGCAGGAGGGCGGGGGGTGAGTTGCTCATGCCTAACACGTAGATGACACATCCCCAGTGGTGGCTCTTCTGCTATGGCGGAAGAGGGCTGCCCCACCACCTCAAGCAGTGCAGAAGAGGAACAATCATCACATGATGATAACTCAATCAATGAATCAATCAGGGTAATTGTACACATGCTACTCACCCGTGAGGGTATCAGTGCGCTGAGGGGGGGTGGGGCGCAGAACTGTTAGCTGAAAAGCCAGGTCTTGAGGGTCTTCCTGAAGGTGTTCAGGGAGGGGGCGCGTCTGATGTCTGCCGCAGCTCGTTCCAGGTCTTGAATGCAATGTGGGAAAAGAATATTCCGCCTGCTCTGGGTCTGTTGATGCGTGGGGTTTAAGCCAGTGCGAGTTTGGAAGATCGGATATCTCTTTTGGGAACGTGGAAGTTGATTCTGTCATTGAGGCATTTGGGTCCATTATTGTGTAGGCCTAGGCGTGAGTGAGGATTTTGAAGGTGACTCTTTTCTCCACGGGGAGCCAGTGGAGTCTAGGTAGGTGTTGGCTGATGTGTTCGCGCCGGGGGATGCCGAGGATGAGTCTGATGGCGGTGTTCTGTAATCTCTGGAGTTTGCGGAGTAGGGACTTGTAAATGCCGGCATAGAGTGCGTTTCATCAGTCCAGTCTGCCGGTGATGAGTGCATGGGTGACCTTCTTCCATGACTCCGGGGGGGCTCCATTTGAAGGTCTTGCGGAGGGTGTTGAAGCAGCTGGAGGTGAAGGCGTAGACCTGTCGGGTTATGGTGGGGGATGAGTCGAGTACGATGACGTGGTTTTTGGTGTGGTCCAAGGGGGTAAGTGGGCATCTGAGGGCGGCAGACACCAGTTGTTGTCCCATGCTGAAGGGGTGGCTCCAGGACGAGGACAACTGTCTCGGCGTTGAGCTACAGGCAGCTGTTGATCATCCAGACTTCGACGTCATGCATTCCTTTCTGGAAGTTGAGTCTGGCAGTGGTGGGGTCTTTGGTGAGGGAGAGGATGAGCTGGGTGTCATCAGCTTAGGATACGATGTTGAGGCCATGTTGTCGGACGATGAGGGCGAGGGGGGCCATTTAGATGTTGAAGAGGGTCGGGCTCAGAGATGACCCCTGTGGGACTCCGTAGGTGATTTACGTGGGATCGGAGAGGAAGGGTGGCAGTCTGGTCCTTTGGCTTCTTCCGATGAGGAATGATCGGATCCAGTCGAGGGCTGTTCCTTGTATGCTGGTATTGTGTAGTCTGGCGACTAAAGTGTGGTGGGAGACGGTGTTGAAGGCCACTGAAGGGTTGAGTAGGATGAGGGCTGCGGAGTGGCCTTGGTCCAGGAGGGTGCGGATGTTGTCTGTGGCAGCGAGTAGGGCGATCTTGGTGTTGTGGTAGGTGTGAGGAGGGCAGGGGTCGAGTGGATGCCTTTCATGGTTGAGGCGGTGTATTCGGCTGTGACCAGCGTCCAGGTGGAGATGGTGGGCTGGCTGGTGTGTCAGGGGGCCATCTGTGGCATCTGGTGGATGGTCAGCAAAGTTGTTGTGGAGATTTTGATCTTGAGGTGGAAGTAGGTTCCATGCTTATCGCAGAGGTCTTGGGACGGGGTGATGTCTGTGGCTTTGCTGCATGGATTGGTGAATTCATGTACGACCTTGAAGAGTTGCTTGTAGTTGGTAGAGTTGTTGAGAATTTGGTCGTGGTAGTCTGTCATGGCGTCCTTGTAGGTGGTGTAGATTTCGGGTTTCTTGGTGTTTCGCCAGTTCTTCTCCAGGCATTGCAGGTGCGTCTTGCTTCTTGGAAATCGGTGGGGAACCAGACGGCTTTCCTGGTGCACTGTTTGTTGGACTTGCGTAATGGGGCGAACTTGTATGTGCAGTTGATGATCCAGGTGTGGAGTTCTCTGCCTGCGACGCTGGCGTCGGATGTATTGGAGGCCGGGGTGGTGGTTAAGGTCTGGCGGCAGTAGAGGCAGGAGAACTGGCCATGGGTCGTGTTTGGCGAGGCCTGTTGTCAATCTCTGAGATTTCCATGGTTGAGTGCATGGAGGGTGGCTGAGTTGTAGCAGTGGCTGGTTCGAGATCCAGGGTTCCTGGCGCTGGTCGCGATCGGGTCAAGGACGGACCCAGACGGGATTGGCTTAGGCGTGCCTTCTGCCATGTAGGGGAGGAACGATCAGCTGGAGGGCAGCAATGGGCGAGGACAGGGGTGTGGGGCCACAGGGGCAGCAGAGGTGGGAAGTGCGGGCTCCGAGAAGCCAAAAAAACCAGATCAAAAATTAAAAACAAGGGATAACTAACTGATGTAATCATGCTATGTATCCTCAGGGTTTAGGACTGCTCCAAACACAGAGCAGGGCATGGGCGGATTGGCATGCTCACTCAAGTGCGCAATGACTGTTTCGTCGGCCCACTCAGCCCTCCCAAAGCAGCCATGCGCACTTCCCTGTTCGCAATGCAGGCTGCATTACAGCCTGCATGGAGAACATGGCCACCCCTCCGGCCCCTGGCTGCATGACTTGTCCCGTTGCCGATTACCAATCCCAACACTGCATTCCAGTGTTGTGATTGACCCAGGAGAGGGAGCCTGGCTGCCGACTTCCTTTTCCTGGACGCAGATGCAGGAGAGCAGGAGCTACAAAGACAAGGGACACAGCTTCGAGGTACGACTTCCCTCAATATATTCTTGACAACACACACTCACACACACATCCCTGCATCCACACACCATCCAGTGTTATTTCCGGTGTTTACCAACTCACAGCTCTCCAGCCCCCCCCGCACTTCTCAATGGTGGCTGCTGTGTGCCCATGCACAGCGGGCGTACCACACATATGCCGAAAATCACATTTGAGGCAGATAAACACCCCATTTTTCATATTTTAACCCAACAAACACGCCATTTTTCATATATTACCCCAATATTCACCCCATTTTTCATATTTTACCCCCAAAAACACCAAATCTTTCATATTGTACCACAAAACAAATGTACATTTACAAATTCTACCCCAAAACCCATACACACCTGAGAAACTTTAAATTACCCCTTTACTGACCTCACAATGCATTGTGATAAAATGCGATGCTAAGGCACCCGCGTTGTCGGAGTTGCGTTGTTAACGATGTACTGCCTGCGTTGTAATGGTTATCTCCCGTGCAAAGGAAACCCTTAGGCTACTCTGTTTGCATCCGTCTGACCCTGGACCGCGCTCAGCACCAAGGAGCATTCCTCTTGGACACTCCACCGCTACAATGCCAGCACCCTCCTCGCCATCAACCCTGGACGCCACCTCACCTGCCAGGACCAATCTGTGCTCCAAGCCGGACATCGCCTTTGTCATCACTGACGGCTGCAGTATCACCCACAAGGAGCACCTCGACTGTCAAGGAGGAGGCATTGCCGTCACCTACAGAGGCACACTCCGACTGACAACAACGCACTCTGATGTGCCAAGGGTGACCATGGACCACGTCAACTCCCAGATCCGGAACAAGCCCAAGAACATCCTCAGCGGCACCCTCATGTGCAGGCCCCCGGGGCCATGGCCCCCATTCTCCAATGCCATTGTAGACCTCATTGCACTGTATACAACAAAGACCTGTTCACACTGTGAACAATTGTTTTATACATCCGTTTCAGTTGTCATAGATTTTAGACACTCTTTATAGCTTGCGAATATTTCGTCTAAGCTATTCAACGGTGTGGTTCACAAACAAGAAAGAGAGAATGAGAAGTTTTGCGTACGAGGTGAGTCAAACTGACTATCAATGTGTCTTAACCTTCTGTCTCCAACACCCAAATATGGTGAAAAAAGAGTGAGAAGGAGTGTTGGTGCCTCACGGTAGCGCAACCAGGGAGGGTTTAGTAGGATGGTACTCGCCTGCTACCTCAAATTCTCATCATCAGCTACCAACACTCCAAAAGCAAGAAAATTGTGTAAGGAACCAATGATTAACTGTACAGGTGCTGAGGTGTGTAGTTAAAGAAAAAGGAGAGAAACAAACTGTGCTAAAATGTGTGCACCGTATCAAACCCCTTAGTGATATACACTGATATCGAAAAGTGAGCTAAATCACACTGGCTTGCATATTTTATTCTAAGCTGCGTGATGGCTCATGTATTAAAATGCCGACATGTTTCATTGCCACTGGACCAAACTCACGGCAACTTCTTCAGGGCGTGGGGTCTGTTCATTTCACCCTGCACCTCTTGTTGTCAATTAAAAACAAATTTATAGGAGACAAAAGAGAACATACACAAACATAACAACACAGGACAGACTTGGTTGGTAACCTGTTATCTCAGGACAAATGTCCTATGTATTGTATTTCGGAACACCCTATAACATATTTACCAGGATATCGCCCACCATGGGCATACCTTTACCCTTGAGTCCTTGCGGCTATATATGCGCGTTCAAGGCTCCGCTTATTCCACTCCACTCGTGAGTCTGTAATATATAATATACAATGAGCATAGCATGATTGATAATGTTTGATGTCTCATTCATAATTAGTGCGGGTGTATCTCCCTCCCGTCTCAGGAGGTTCCCCCACATCTAGGGATTTTGATTAGTAAAATGCCTCATGTTTGGCGTCCCATTAAAAAATGTTAACCTAGACATGGCGAACCCTTTATAAAGTTGTAACCTAGCCCATCAAACTTCCAGGACTCCCGTTCCGACCTTGGTGTCCCTAAGCCCCATCTCTTTGGCCTTTTTCAAATCAACTTCCCCGAGTTAGAACCATCTGTCAAGACTCACCGTGAAAGTGTTCGTAACTGGCGTTTACTCAGCCCAGCAACAGCACGGCCATTCCATTGCGCGGTTTAAAAACGTCATTGCGTGTACCACGTGATTGGTCTACGCGGGTCCCATTCAAGCCCAGAGCTCGGTGTGATGTACAGGGGGTCGCCATTTTGGAATGGGAAATGCCGTATTATGCCTATCCCCATTAGTTTACGTACATATGTTCCTGCATGTGTTTATTCCAACCTAGTGTAGAATGATGATCACTGTGTGTGCATCAACCTATTTACAGCCTTAAAAACCCCGAAATGATGTATTTCATGGGATGCTCCTACACGTATGTATCCCTATATAGTTTTTCATTTGGGGTATCAGTGACTGAATGTCGCGGATACCATTCAGATGGCTTGATGTAATGTGAAAGAAATTGCCAATTTAAAGTAGGGAATGCCGTATTTTGCCTGTCCCCATTGATTTACAGAAACGTGCTCCTAATAGTATTGGCTACGTCCCAGTGAGGGATGCTGATGAATGTATATATATATACATCAACCTATTTGCAACCTTAAAAGTAACCAAAGTGATGTATTTCCTGGGATATTCCTACAAATCTATGTCCTGATGTAGTTTTCCAAAGGCATAAATATGGTTAGCCTACATTATCTGGTAACTGCAACTATAGTGATCGCCCAGCAATTGAGATTATAATATACTGAGATTGCGTTAATGACAGTTATAACTCATTAATGTCACACGCTTTAAGTTGACTCGTTACCCGAACTCTGGACCTCGTATATCCACTACTGGTATAATGTTCATGGCCTTGGACTGAGTACTAGTGACCCTCAGTGGTATGGAGGAAGGGTGTCATGAATCATATGTTCACCTTACTCCATTCGATAAGGTCGTTTAGTCCATTTTGGTCCACACCCTCTTGATAAATCCAACGTGCTTCCCTGCTACTCAGTCTGGATTCAATATTAAACTGGTCACCTGTAACTCTCTCTAGCACTACCCAGCGTACTTCCTGAGCAGTATGTTGTTGTGTTTGAAAATGTTGTACCAATTTAGTGCTCAATTTACCTGCACGGAGTGTGCTAAGATGTTCTTGTATTCTTGTTTTTACCTTCCTGCTGGTTAGGCCGATATAGTGAAGCTCGCTGGGACATGTCAATCTATAAATCACGTGCGAGGTGTTACAGTTGCTAAATTTGTTTAAAAACCAGGTCTTATTGTTTACAAGAGTAACATTTTTAGTGGGCGATGTAAATGCGCACACAGAGCAATTTCCACATGGGTAATGCCCCGGGGGGATGTTGGTTTCACGTGGAGTTATTTTGGGTCTGGTGTGGACCAGCCGGTCCCGAAAGTTCGCAGATCTTTTGAATGCAAAACGGGGGGGGAGGCATTTGCATATTGGTGGTACTAAGCAGATGCCAATGCCTGCGAATAATCTGCCTAATTTTGGTGGAAAGTGGTCCAAAGGTAGTGACCACTGGAATACATTCACCTTTTTCTTTCGAGGTCTTTTCCCCCGTTTTGCATTCAAAAGATCTGCGAACTTTCGGGACCGGCTGGTCCACACCAGACCCAAAATAACTCCACGTGAAACCAACATCCCCCCGGGGCATTACCCATGTGGAAATTGCTCTGTGTGCGCATTTACATCGCCCACTAAAAATGTTACTCTTGTAAACAATAAGACCTGGTTTTTAAACAAATTTAGCAACTGTAACACCTCGCACGTGATTTATAGATTGACATGCCCCTGCGAGCTTCACTATATCGGCCTAACCAGCAGGAAGGTAAAAACAAGAATACAAGAACATCTTAGCACACTCCGTGCAGGTAAATTGAGCACTAAATTGGTACAACATTTTCAAACACAACAACATACTGCTCAGGAAGTACGCTGGGTAGTGCTAGAGAGAGTTACAGGTGACCAGTTTAATATTGAATCCAGACTGAGTAGCAGGGAAGCACGTTGGATTTATCAAGAGGGTGTGGACCAAAATGGACTAAACGACCTTATCGAATGGAGTAAGGTGAACATATGATTCATGACACCCTTCCTCCATACCACTGAGGGTCACTAGTACTCAGTCCAAGGCCATGAACATTATACCAGTAGTGGATATACGAGGTCCAGAGTTCGGGTAACGAGTCAACTTAAAGCGTGTGACATTAATGAGTTATAACTGTCATTAACGCAATCTCAGTATATTATAATCTCAATTGCTGGGCGATCACTATAGTTGCAGTTACCAGATAATGTAGGCTAACCATATTTATGCATTTGGAAAACTACATCAGGACATAGATTTGTAGGAATATCCCAGGAAATACATCACTTTGGTTACTTTTAAGGTTGCAAATAGGTTGATGTATATATATATACATTCATCAGCATCCCTCACTGGGACGTAGCCAATACTATTAGGAGCACGTTTCTGTAAATCAATGGGGACAGGCAAAATACGGCATTCCCTACTTTAAATTGGCAATTTCTTTCACATTACATCAAGCCATCTGAATGGTATCCGCGACATTCAGTCACTGATACCTCAAATGAAAAACTATATAGGGATACATACGTGTAGGAGCATCCCATGAAATACATCATTTCGGGGTGTTTAAGGCTGTAAATAGGTTGATGCACACACAGTGATCATCATTCTACACTAGGTTGGAATAAACACATGCAGGAACATATGTACGTAAACTAATGGGGATAGGCATAATACGGCATTTCCCATTCCAAAATGGCGACCCCCTGTACATCACACCGAGCTCTGGGCTTGAATGGGACCCGCGTAGACCAATCACGTGGTACACGCAATGACGTTTTTAAACCGCGCAATGGAATGGCCGTGCTGTTGCTGGGCTGAGTAAACGCCAGTTACGAACACTTTCACGGTGAGTCTTGACAGATGGTTCTAACTCGGGGAAGTTGATTTGAAAAAGGCCAAAGAGATGGGGCTTAGGGACACCAAGGTCGGAACGGGAGTCCTGGAAGTTTGATGGGCTAGGTTACAACTTTATAAAGGGTTCGCCATGTCTAGGTTAACATTTTTTAATGGGACGCCAAACATGAGGCATTTTACTAATCAAAATCCCTAGATGTGGGGGAACCTCCTGAGACGGGAGGGAGATACACCCGCACTAATTATGAATGAGACATCAAACATTATCAATCATGCTATGCTCATTGTATATTATATATTACAGACTCACGAGTGGAGTGGAATAAGCGGAGCCTTGAACGCGCATATATAGCCGCAAGGACTCAAGGGTAAAGGTATGCCCATGGTGGGCGATATCCTGGTAAATATGTTATAGGGTGTTCCGAAATACAATACATAGGACATTTGTCCTGAGATAACAGGTTACCAACCAAGTCTGTCCTGTGTTGTTATGTTTGTGCATGTTCTCTTTTGTCTCCTATAAATTTGTTTTTAATTGACAACAAGAGGTGCAGGGTGAAATGAACAGACCCCACGCCCTGAAGAAGTTGCCGTGAGTTTGGTCCAGTGGCAATGAAACATGTCGGCATTTTAATACATGAGCCATCACACAGCTTAGAATAAAATATGCAAGCCAGTGTGATTTAGCTCACTTTTCGATATCAGTGTATATCACTAAGGGGTTTGATACGGTGCACACATTTTAGCACAGTTTGTTTCTCTCCTTTTTCTTTAACTACACACCTCAGCACCTGTACAGTTAATCATTGGTTCCTTACACAATTTTCTTGCTTTTGGAGTGTTGGTAGCTGATGATGAGAATTTGAGGTAGCAGGCGAGTACCATCCTGCTTAACCCTCCCTGGTGGCGCTACCGTGAGGCACCAACACTCCTTCTCACTCTTTTTTCACCATATTTGGGTGTTGGAGACAGAAGGTTAAGACACATTGATAGTCAGTTTGACTCACCTCGTACGCAAAACTTCTCATTCTCTCTTTCTTGTTTGTGAACCACACCGTTGAATAGCTTAGACGAAATATTCGCAAGCTATAAAGAGTGTCTAAAATCTATGACAACTGAAACGGATGTATAAAACAATTGTTCACAGTGTGAACAGGTCTTTGTTGTATACAGTGTATTGAGTGGGGGATGACCTGTTCTCTGCCCCTTTAGCTCCTTATTGTAGACTAGACCTCATTGCACCCCAGGGTCTCCCATCCACCGATGACATCCAACTCGGTGAACTCAAGTTCCACCTTGACAAACCCAGTGACCAGAGCACCACCCCCTCATGGGGAAGGTCACTGACATCAGACGCAAGCAGCAAATCACCTCAACAGGCCACATAGCAGGACACACGGTCAAGCACGTCACCTCCGCCAGCGGGTACATCAACTACAGCCACGACACCGGACTCTCCTGACCGACCATCATTAGTAACATCACGTCTTCACCTTGCCGACCGGAAGCCACCACCATCATCGCACCCCCTTGCAGCCGGATCAAGGCCAGCGAAGAACATCTCGTCTACTCTCTCCAGACCAACACTCCACCAATGCTTCCAAACGATGACACCGCAGCGCGCAACCACCACCGATGGATCTCCAACAGCGCCGGCATTCGGGCACCCCTCATGAACAGCACTGCATCAGTACCTTCCACCTGCCTGATGGCAGGCATGAGGGTGAGGCAGTGCCACGGGGATAGGCTGGCCTCATGCATTGCTGGAGTTGCGTCATGGTTGTGACACGACTGCAGCAATGCGTGACTTTAGCGCAGGCAGATACGTCAGGATTCCTGACATACCTGTCATTACTTGCATCATGGAGCACTGTCCAGTGATTACAGCGCATCCATGCTGTCGCAAGAAGGATGTAGTGAGAAGTGTTGCAACGCTGTCGTGTCGCAGCGCAGCAACACTTTTCATGACTGGGGCACAGGTATGCGCACTATCTTATTGATTGTGTGCATTTCTGCACTGTAGTTTTGTCGCAGGGCAGCGCTGCATCATTGCTTGCAGCGCTGGCCAGCACCAAAACCTGCAGAGATATGGGCCCAAGTTTTATCACCATTTTTAAGACCAGCTATTTTCTGGTCTTGAGTAACTGGCTCTAACTGCAGTTAGAGACAGTTTTTTGGCTCTTCAGAATTTCAAGGAGCCCCTTGATAATATGGAGTAGTGGTGTTTGCGTGCCTTTTTGCACAGGAATGCCTTCTTTCCATGTAATTAGCAATAAATATCGCTAACATGCTTTGAGATGAAAAAATGGGCCGCTATCGCCCAAAAAATCGCGCTAAGGCCCGTTTGCTGCAACTTGGTAATAGTGAGATAAAATTATCGCTGCTTTAGCGGAAAAAAAAGTGCTGCTAAAGCGGCGATAGGCCCTTGATAATATGCCCCAGAGTTTTTCTCGTTACTGACCCCTGCGCAATTTTACATAGAATTACCTAAACAAATATTGGGGCATATCTTCAACAAACTGCAATAAACATTGCAGTGCGCGCTAAGCGCAAATTTGTTTAACGCCAGCTATCGCCGGATGTAATCACCGAGATAACGCGTTATTATCAACGCATATCTCTACAGTGATAAAAAATCCGTCGATAGCAGGCAAATGTGCAATTATCGCTGGAAATCCAGCGATAAAAGCACAGTGATATGGCAAACTTTGTAAATAGGGCAGGGTGTGCTTATCCAAAGAATCCACCTCCCATAGGACAGAATGGCTAGGTAAGATTAAAAACAGGCGTAATGAAACCTGCGATTAGCGTTACTTTTATAATCGCTACGCAGGTTAGCGTGCAGATTGCTGATAGGAGAAATGTCTGTTGGCGACATTATCAATGTTATTTTGGTTAGGTACGCCCACTTTGCATATCATTAGCGATGCAAAGCTGGGCGTTAAGGGAAAGGGCGCAGAGGCATGGAAACACGCGCAAGTGTGTGCTTGCTGATAGTGCGATAAAATTATCGCCGCTTTTCGCCCGAAAAAGGACGCTAAATCGGTGATAATTTTAACGCAGCCCCTTGCTGATATGCCCCATAAATGTATATATTTCTTGCAACTCTTTTTAGAAAATAACTCTCCAATTTTCACTTTATTCCAAGCGTCTAATGTTTTAAATATTCCTATCCCAATTCCTTGGATTCTTCTTGGTCTCCGAGCTGTTAACAGTGCAGATATGCAAAATGACCTTCTCCTCTGCCAAACCTCACATGAGGGGGCATATTATCAAGAACGGCGTTAAAATTATCGTCGCTTTAGCGGCAGAAAACTGCAGCTAAAGCAGCGATAATGGGCTTGATATGATAATATGCCCTTGAGAATTCCAATAGAAGCCCAGGTTCACACCAGAACATGGGCTTCTATTGGAATGCTCAAGGGCATATTATCAAGCCCCTTATCGCCGCTTTAGCGATAATTTTAACGCCGCTCTTGATAATATGCCCCGAGAAGTGAGATTGAGGCATGTGAGACAGATCTTTAACTGATGAAAGAAAACGCTCGTCAAATTATAGAAACACCTTCTTTGATGATGTAATTTGACACCACTCTTTTTACCATTATCATGATTTTGACCTTATACAGAGTTGGAACTGAAGTGATATTTATTTTTTTGATGAAGGGTGGTTATGTTCACATGATTGCTTTTTTCACGCTTGCTAATTGTACACATTGTACTGTACGTTTTTTTGTTAGTTACCTGCCTGTCTTCACTGTTTCGGTAATTTATGACAAACTGCAGTGGCGTGACCTATAATGATGGGGCTACCCTGCAGAATGTGAAGAGGAGCCCCCTGAGTCTTCCATATCTCACAAATATTCATTGATCTAGGGCAGAAAGGGGCCCCTCTGAATGGTTTGAGGGCCACCTGCGCCACAGAGGTTGCTGGGGCTTGTGCTACACCCCTTCCAACCCTTTGACCTATCTTGTCTCTCTTCTGAAATGAAAATTTGCATATGTGTTATTCTTATGTGACTTGATGGGTTTTTTTGGGGGGTTGACAAAGATGGCCACAACTTCTATAAAAATAGCAGCAAACAGACGTATTGTGATTCCCTTTTGATTGATAATTACCGATTTTATCAAGGGTTGTTTTCTAAAGTAAACTTAATTCCCAATTGATAGTCTACAGTAGTTCGCAGTATAGTTTTTAAGTACTTGACTGGAGAAATCTCAATCTTAACCGAACAAATATTTAAAATCCACCCAAAAAAATCACACATAGTTTAATTTGAAGATTTGTCGAAATGTCAACGTTTTTAAAGTGTCTCAGTGGTTTAGGATTTTGCCACATAACCCATTATCAATGTAGGAAATTTGGTTACTGGTTGAGGTGGGGTGAAACCCTACTTAAGCAGCAACCAAAATTCTTGTCAGGGTGAAGCATAAGCAAACCCCAATTATCCTCTGCTCAACTGCCTGATAGTGTGGCACAAAAGCAGTTAGGCTTGACTTAGAGGCAATGTGTCAAGTATTTATGCAGCACTAAAAAATGAATAAAGTAAAAACACAATACCAGAAAAATCCCACACCAATATAGAAAAATTGAGAAAAGTTAAATAAACTATTTGACAACAAAACGTCTAAATCCAATCAGTAGAAAAAGAGATATGCAATTTAAAAAAACTGTGAAAACAGTGCTTAGAAGCACAAAGCTCTAACCGTGGTTACGTGGTTGTGCTGAACTGGGACAAAGTCACAAGTTCAGGTGGACCGCGATGGAGCGTGGGCCCAATACAAGGACCTGGGTAGGCCCGATGAGCAAAGTACCTTAAATCCAGATTGTGGATCACTGCCAGATCCGTCAAGGATGTGTTGTGCAGTGGCGCTTAAAAGAAGCTGTGGGCTGTGATGCAGGTTCCTGCATCGGTGATGTGTTGCACTGTGGCGATTCTGAAGAGTCAGTTGACAGGGCTTGTGCTGAGAGGCCCTGTGTCGTCGACAAGGATGCCGTTGACAAAGACATGCGAAGTGAAGTTATGCGTCGGGGATGCATCGCTCAGCGGTGGTTCTGATGAGCTGCAGGCTGCAATGCGAGGTCCTGCAATGGGGATGCATTACGCAGCAGCGATTCCGATGTGGAGTTGTGAAGAGATGCTTTGCGCTATGTTGATTCTGCCTGAGAGACTACATCTGGGCTGGCAGAGCACCTTCAGGCCCACTTCCAAAAGCCCAGGACTAGGAGGCACCACATGGGTGGGAAGAATCACATCAGTCAGAGTACATGTGCTGGGTTCAAGGTGGACTGAGTTTTTTCTGTCCCTGAGGCTCAGATCAGGAGGCCTGCCAACTAGACCTTGGAGTCACTCTGGTGATCCTGGGTTCAATATGAATTTCCACTCCTTCCCATTCAGACAGCAGGAAAGCAGAGTCACAGTTCTTTTTGTAGCAGCTCAGTATTCCTTCCACTGAGTTTTCCACAGGTCCAGAGGTGTTCTGCAGAGTTAAGTCTCAGGATATGATATTTATACTTTGTACCAGCTTTGACATAGGAGAAGGTTCTGTAGTGTTCCACCCCAGCGGTATTTGCAATTTGCTGCCTCCCTGCCTTGGTCCCAGCTTGTCTGGGGCACAATAGACTGGTATGAAACCCTTTGTGAGTTTTCTGAGGCTGAGACTTTGTGATGTGTAAGTGTGGTAGGTGACATCTCTTCCCCCTCATAAAGTCAGAGATAGCCCATCCTGCCAACATCTATTTCCCCTTTGTCTCACTATCTGGGAGCAATACACAAATGCCAAGTCTTGGGACTCAGGATATAGGCTGCGGGCATGAAATTGTTAGGGCAAGAAAATGCTAACTTTCTAAAAGTGTCCTTTTCAGAATAGTGATTTAAAATCCAAGTTTAAAAATAAGGAAGGTTGTAAATTACAATTCGTTAGACACCAAATTCAACATCCCTACTTCCTCCCAATTGGAAGTTGTCACTTAATAAATGAAATAAGGCAACCCAAATGCTCTCCTATGGGAGAAGTAGGCCTTGCAGTAGTGAAAAATGAGTTTAAGTGTTGTTCACTATAAGTATCGGTTAAAACTTAAAAGTACATATCCACCCTTTTAAATATACTGCACTGTGCCATCTGGCCTGTGTAGGGCCTACCCTAGGGGTGACTTACATGCATTAAAAAGAAAAGTTTGGGCCTATCAAAAGTTTTATTTTGCCAGGTTGAAACGGAAGTTTAAATCTGCACACATGGGCAGCAATGGAAGGCCTGCCATCTCTTTAATAGGGCTATTTAAGTGGGTGGCACAATCAGTGCTGCAGGTGTACTGGTAGCATTTAATTTACAGGTCTTGGTACATGTAGTGCCACCTTACTAGGTTCTTACAAGTAAATTAAATGTGCCAATTGGGTATAAGCCTATTTTACCATGCCTAAAGGAGAAGCACTTTAGCACTTGTCCGTAGTGGTATAGCGTATACTGTACTAAAATCCAACAAAAATGGGTTCTGAAAACATGCGGGTGAAGGCAAATAGTTTGGAGAAGACCCTCCAGAGAGCGCCCAGTGCAACAATCATCATTTGATATTTTTGAGGGCATTTACATTTTACTCAAATGTTTACTTGTCTGGAGGACAACGAGTGGTGAAAAAGGACTCTTGAATGATGCCTTCTCCCTTGCATAATTGTTGCCATTAGCATCAGAGGAAAATTCCTCAATAGCTCTAAATTCCTCACAATCTTGAAATTGATCATCTGGAGCAGTAGATAACATTTAGAGAAAATGATTTTTACTTTTCTGCATACAAAGCCTCCCAATATTTTGAGACTGAAGATTTGCCTGCCACAGACGATAGTTCCAATTTCACTGAAAACATGCTCAAGGATATGCCGGCAGTAGGGCTTCACATATATTCTGACGCTAAACTACTAAATCCGACCCATCGCTCATTTTTTCATTTTTTGTGTACAGGTATCATTGATTTGTTGATACCACGTACACTGAGCTTTTTCAACAATGTATTGCTGTGCCATTTCCTCTTCTGCCTTACTCAATATTACTAAGATGTAAAGTTGCCAATAGTACAAATGTAGAAAGACAAATCCAAATGGGCTGTTGTTGTGATGTGATGCAACTATACTGGGGCTGACTACTAATTTTGAAGGAAAAGATAGGCTTGAACTGGTCCAATGATCTCTGGTATTTGGGCTGTAAAAGAAGCAAGATCAGCAGCTACAGGGCCGTTCAAGAGAGCCTTACTAGAGCGTCATTATTAGTCCTAGCCCTGAGAAAATGGATGTCATGTAGCCGTATGATCAGGGAGCAACACAACTCAATCCACACACATTTGTGCTGAAGTGCATTTCTGACATACCAAATGACATGACTCTTGGATAACAGGATACTGAACAGCGAGGCCCTTCCCATCAACTCACCTTATGAGTTAACTCACAGTCTGTATCTAATCGGCAGAACCATGAAAGAAATGGCAAGTCAAACAGAAAGTACGAGTTTAGAGGAGAAAGACAAGCATTTGTGCTGGTAGGCTGGATGGTTGAAGACCTGGATTGGAAATGGGACTTAAAATATCCTAAATTCCTACTTCCACACAGTAACGAGATGGGGACCCCTTTCAAATAATGTCTTTAATAAGCTATAGCTATTTTTACAGCCAGATGTTCCCTAACAAAGATGGCGTATTTTATCTTTGAAGATTTTAAAGTTTGTTAGAAATAGACTAGTGGGTTTACAGTTGGAGTGTACAAAAATCACATAATTATATGACATTTCAGCAAAATTATACATAATCATGCAAAATGCAAATCCATAATTTTGTGCTAGATTTTAGTGCAAAATACGGCCTTCCATCAATTTTTGGAGCTAGGGCACGTTTAAACAAAACACTACAAACAAAAGCTGCTATTGATCTGTTGTTCTTGTGCAAATTGCAACATTCATGGTATATGTTTACAGCGAATGGCGCAAAATCATGCAAAGAGGCATAATGTACTAATTTCATGTTTTAAGCATAACACAAAATTCCTGAAATTATTTGAATTACACCAGCATACTTAAAATTTCACCTAGTGGATAGCCCCTGTGTTGGCATCCTCCTGAGAAAGAATAGCCCCACTGACATGAGAAAAAGCTTGTTTCAATACAGGACCTGAAGCGAAAGCTTTCTTTAGTTTTGATATATCCACTATGGGAAGGCAATCCCCTTTTTTTGGTGAATCTAGAGATGAGTCGCATTATCACTGAAAGAAACAGCCACAACAGTTTTTACCACTCTTTCACGAACTTAACCTTAAGTTGATCCATGTGGAGGAGCACATATAATATTTTAAACCACAGGAATACAGACTTCAGAACTTAAATGTAGATGCCTTTCTTTTGGTGAACAACGAATTTTGTCTTAGTTTTGTGAGTCTTCTTAGACATGGCGCCGAAGTTCTTCAAATGTCTTAGACTAGAGTAAACCAAAATGTCATGTAGGTTAATGAGCCCATATGTATCTAGAAGGTCTCTGAAATATAATTTGCAAAATGGTGGAAGGAAGCAGGTACATTGCACACAGTAAATTGCATCAAAACGTATTCAAATTGATCCGTTCTCATGCTGAATGCTGTCTTCTTTTCATCTGCTTTCCATATTCTCATCACATCATAAGCACCTCTTAAATTCCAGTTTTGGGAAGATCTTGGCTGATTTGCTCTGCTTCAATAATACGGACTTGAGTGATAAAGGATCACATATGGCAATGGCGTTGAATTCTCTTTAGTCAACACATGGATGATTCTCTCCCCTTGGTTTAAGAATGAAGAACATTGGGGCTCTGGCTGGAGAGGTGGAATGACTGATGACACCTTTTCTTAGTTTTTACTTTTCAAAAACTGCTATTTTCTTCAATTTCTAAATAGACTAAATTGATTTGTTTTAAACTTCTACATAAGTATTTGTATTATCTGGTCACTTTTTGTTTTCGCCATATTTTACTGGCCTGCATTTATTTAACAAAATAGGTTTAGTAAAAATGTGTCAAATAAACTTTACATTTATATGTACTACCTGTGATTCTAAATTTTCTAACGTCCTTTTACTATCATTAGCCGAATATTCTCGAAAACATTTTCATTACTTTGGTAGATTAAAAAGTATAAAATGTACACTATGTGATACATGTGTGCATATGCCACTTAGTTCACTAGATATACATCTACCAACAGAAATTATATTTGCATCCACATAACTAAGTAGTGAAAAAACACTTAGGGCATAATTACAATGAAATAGCGCGGCGCAGCAAGCAATTTTTCTGCATCGAGCTGGGTCATTTCAAAAAGCGCAGAGATGCACCGTATTTACAAGAATATGGCACACCCCTGTGCTCTCACCTGTTCTGACACAAAAACAGCACCCGTCCGCCAACACAGGCACCAGGGCACCGTGGTGCAAGGGTGCCTATGTTGCAGAGATGACTGTTTTTACAATCATTAATTGTGTTTTGCTCCTTCAATGTGTACTGCAGCACACATAGAAAGAGCAAAAAACAAGGGGAAATAGAAGTATTTCTCCTCATTGCACTGCTTTAGCGCCTACCCTGGCAAGGCATTCGTTTTTGGTGCTGCCTCAGAGTTCAAAATTCTTGTAAATCTGGGGCAGAGTCAAAAAGCCATGGGTGTTGCATGGGAACACCCACAGCAACACCCATGACACGCCCCTTTGACACAGAGTACTGCATTAGAGAGGGCCCTATCTATAAGACCGTGGCCTTGTAAATATGGGTCATCACACAGAGACACTGGAGTGTAAAGAAAAATGAAGCTCTAGTGGCACTAGGGCCTTGTAAATATGCCCCTCAGTTTTCCTAGCTGCCTTCAAGTCCATCCAGCTATAGAGCCTAAAACTGACCAATGTTTTCTTTTCAAAGGGTGGCCATTGTCCTTCATTTTACAATTTGCTTTTGATGACTAGACAGGACTTAGAGAAAAAGAACTCGTCATGCAATGAAACAGAGAATATCCCTAATGCCATGTATTTATTAGGAATGAAGGGCCAAGATAAAATGGCTTACAGTTCTTTATTTTCACACAGCTATCACACGAGAAAGAATGGGAACATAGGAAAGATGAGCTAGCTATAGTAATGCAAATCAGGAATAAACGGATTTGACTGGCATCTGCTAGCAGACTCGTACGCTGACTGGTTCCGAGATGGCATGTGATGTAACTGCTAGATATTTATGATAAATACTAAATGGCCACATTGGTCTCCGGCACGGATCAGGGGTGGTGAGGAAGGAGGGGGGCGCGGGGGAAGTCAGTCTCTACTCCGTAATCCCTCGCTCTGGCCGGAACAGGAAGAATACCCATGCTCCCAGGCACACCCAGCTCCCAGTCAGCCAATCACAATGTTGCAATGTAGCGTTGTGATTGGTCTGAGTGCTGTGGTTCGTCGCTCAGATGCTGACTTGGAGCCTGGGCATGTTCTCCAAGCAGGCTGTAATGCAGCCTGCGAGGAGAACATGCAAAGTGCGCATGAATGTTTGGCCGGCCCGACATGGCCGGACAAACATTCATGCGCACTTATAGTGTGCTCCCCACTCCCCCTGCTCCTGTCCTGAGAGCAGCCCATCCCCGCAAAGCTGCCGGACATCAGGACAAAATAAAATGATAAGAATACAAGTTATTATCATTTTTGTTTTCCTTAACTTCACTCCTAAAAAGCAGTGGGGCAACGCCCCTCTGCCTTAGTGGAGAAGCAGCCATTGAATGGTCAAGGACGAGAAAGCAAAAGACACACAGTTGATGGACGGAATGCAGAACAAATCAAAACAGTCACCCCCAGTCAAGAGATCTGGGTTAAATCCATCATTCTTTTGCTCACCATGCCACCCCAGTTTAGACCTGGCCATATGCAAATCAGTCTTGACCCTGTGCCTCATGGGAACAGTCCAGCCCGAACTGCCAAGCCAGGTCCTCCCTGGACCGGAAACAAGCATCATAGGAGCAGTTTCGGGGTTTCACCCCTCTTCAGCCAGGACAGCTTGATTCCAGTGGCAAAGTGAGCCCAGGACCCACGTCTGGGCATACCTGGCACACTTAGGGCGAGAAAGCAAAAGACACACAGTTGATGGACAGAATGCAGAACAAATCAAATCATTCACACCCAGTCAAGAGATCTGGGTTAAATCCATCATTCTTTTGCTCACCATGCCACCCCAGTTTAGACCTGGTGAAACCCCGAAACCGGTCCTAGGATGCTTGTTTCCAGTCCAGGGAGGACCTGGCCTGGCAGTTCGGGCTGGACTGTTCCCATTGGGTACAGGGTCAAGACTGATTTGCATATGGCTGGGTCCAAACTGGAATGGCATGGTGAGCAAAAAAACAATGGATTTAGGCCCAGATCTCTGTACTGGGGTGAATGTATGACATTGTTCTGCATTCTGTCCATCAATAGTTCTTTTTGCATTTGTCACCCCGAGTGGGACGGGTATGCTCAGACCTGAGTCCCGTGCTCTCCATGCCGTTGGAATCAAGCTATCCTGGCTGAAGAGGGATAAAACCCCGAAACCAGTCCTAGGATGCTTGTTTCCAGTCTAGGGAGGACATGGCCTGGCAGTTCGGGCTGGACTGTTCCCATTGGGCACAGGGTCAAGACTGATTTGCATATGGCTGGGTCCAAACTGGAATGGCATGGTGAGCAAAAATACGATAGATTTAGTCCCAGATCTCTGTACTGGGGTGAATGTATAACATTGTTATGCATTCTGTCCATCAATAGTTCTTTTTGCATTTGTCACCCAGAGTGGGACAGGTATGCTCAGACGTGAGTCCCGTGCTCTCCATGCCACTGGAATCAAGCTATCCTGGCTGAAGAGGGGTGAAACCCCAAAACCGGTCCTAGGATGCTTGTTTCCAGTCCAGGGAGGACCTGGCCTGGCAGTTCGGGCTGGACTGTTCCCATTGGGCACAGGGTCAAGACTGATTTGCATATGGCTGGGTCCAAACTGGAATGGCATGGTGAGCAAAAAAACGATGGATTTAAGCTCAGATCTCTGTCCTGGGGTGAATGTATGACATTGTTCTGCATTCTGTCCATCAATAGTTCTTTTTGCATTGAATGGTCAAGGGGCATGAAAATCAAAGTGATATCTGATTTGGTGAGCTGTTACCTGTAACATGATCGAATGGCTCTTGCCGATGATGCAAAAGCAAAGGATACAGTGATGAGACCAGACATCAACCTGACTGTCCAGCACAGATCCCTTGGAAGTCAAGGAGCAGGAGACTTCTCAACCATCAGCAGGGTGGTGTTAGCAAACAGGAAAGAAAAAGGGTTTGGGTAAGAAATAACCAGAATAGGGAACTGCGAAGGAAGAAAACAAGAAATAGGGAGAAAGGCGCGGAATGCATGGTCGAGTGTGGCGACTAAGCAGAAGCATAGAATCCCTACAACTATGTTGTTGGGTACGGAGACGTGTGCAGTGTGATTATGAGTGCTCTTTCATAATCGACCCGGAAGTGAATTCCTGATTAGAAAGTTTCCATCCATGCTGTAGCTAGCAGTCTTATATTTCCCAAATGCCAATGCTAAGACTTCCATAGCTTCCAGTCCCTAGTTTATCTAAATCTAGAAATTCTGTGTTTAATCTTTTTAAAATTGAAACATGTTTATTGTTTTAAAGTCAAGGCTTAAGAAAGTACAGATATAGGAGGTAAGACACTTGCACAATACAGGCTAAAGATGCAAATTACAAGCATTCTGTAAATGAAGTATGATAACGAAGATGGCATAAGATATTTTATGTCGTATTAAAGATAGCAGTACATTACACATCAATAAACTGAGTTACGCACTAGGTGTAAGATTGTGTTTCAGTTATTTTCAGAGAAGTTCCAGATGAGTCGCATTGGTTAAGGTTCAGTAAGGGGACAGGTTACCAAGCCAAGTATAATGAGGCTACAGGCGAGAGGTCAAAGTCCATCATCTAATAGTGGAGTGGGGTACATTGGAGTGTGCAATAGTGCAGAATTTGGAGGAAAGAGAAGAAAGATTGAGTGGCGGGGTGGGAGAGAGGAGGGGACCCTTGGGGTGTCGGTATTGCACAATCTCATGTGGCATAGGGGGACTGGAGGTCTGCAAAGTGTGGGGGGGTATTTTGTATTGTGGGGGGTTGGTTTTCTGTAAATATTTGTTGAGCGTGTTCCAGAAGCCTCTTGAAGCACTGGTGTTGGGTGCTTTTTTAGGTCTCACCTGACCCAGCGCATGCGCTGGTCTGGCGAGACTTTTTGTGAGGGCTCAAAAAAGTGCTACCACTGTAGCCTAGAGCTACAGTGCATGTGCGCGGGCGCGCGCGCCTCACTTTCCCGGCCGCATGTCCGCTTTGATGTTTGATCGCGATTGCGATCACTTTCACTGTTCTCCGTGAGCCAGGTTTTTTTTCTCCTGTTTATTACTTCTATGTAGTAATGGTGGCACCCGTGCGCCGCCATTACCACAGAGCAGTAATAAACAGAAACAAGCATTGGCATAGCCAATAGGTCTCGCTTTTGGGACCTTATAAGTATTTAGTTATGCAACTGTTGCATGCCTAACACTTGTAAGGTCCCAAAAGCGGGACCTATTGGCTATGCCAATGCTTGTTGTATATAATATTGTCGGCACCTCTGGTTGAACTTAGAGTATTCCACCTTTCATAGGAGGATTCTGTGGTCGCTTCCCAGTCTGACAGGATAATATTGGTGCCGAGTGCTAGCATGAGGTCAAGAAGGGACTGGTCTTGTGGTATAATAATGGGTGAGTGATGAGCGTAAATGCCCAGAGTTGCAGTGAGAAGAGTCTGTGTGAAGTTAGTGTTGAAGATGTTCTAAACGGAATGTTGAATCTTGGTCAATAGGTGTTGGACATTTTACAGGTGAAGAACATGTGTTTGGTGCTCCAGAGGCCTCTTCGCAACGCCATCATATATCGGTCAGTCGTAACCCCAGCTTGTGTAACCTATGTGATTTGTAGATGGTCCAAATCCTAGACTGGGCAATTGATGGAGTTATTTTTAATTGGAAGGGGAATTGCCAGATTCTACACTAGGTGGGCTCAGAGAGGTGTGCTGACAGAATTAGCAGGATTTGTGCTAACCATTTTTTTTTTCGTGATGTACCGCCTCCGGGGTCTAACATTTTATAGATGTGTGAGGCTACATGACCTGATTTCTTCTTGAGGTTGCTCAGTAGATCCGGCAGGTCAGGTTTGTGAAGATTCTTGAAGGATCTTGTCGATACTTTGAGTTTTAGGAATCCTGATTGCAGGTAGATATGGTGTGAGCTAAGCTCGGCAAAAGAAGTGGGGTCAGTTGATGAGCCAAGATGGCTCATGCAGTTAATGCCTTTTTCTGCCCAGAGTTTCCAGAACAGGGTTTTCCCATCCAATTTGAATTTGTGAAAGACTCATGGACTCAACTTTAGCCTCCCTGTGACACAATTCTGTGTTTGATCCTAATGCCGGCATTGAGAAGACAATGAGAGTGTGATTAAATCAGGGGTGTCTAAATGGGTCTTAGTTTGAGCAAATTTCTCCATGACACCTTTCCTAATTGTAAACATATCCAAGACACCTTTCATAATCGCTCTTGGACTGAAATACTAACATTGTGACTTACAACAAAAACGTGTTCCTGTGTTTTCACATTGTCACATTAACCATATTTTTGTCCATGGCAAGCAACAAATAAGCCTGTGGGTAGATGTGCACACTGAGTAATAGAAGGAAATATCCATTGATGGCAAAGGCCTTTAAAACCAGGATCCATATCTCTTCAAAATGTGAGACACTCTGGAGAGAAGTTGTGGGATATTCTTTGAGATACTTGCTCTTCTTTCGAAAAGTACAGCCTTCGGATAAAGCGTTCACGTGATATATAAAGCCTTCCTTCCAAAAATTAGTCAATTTGCAAGACCCTCGAAATAACCCTATTGGTCGTTTTTCAGAAAGAATGCTGCAGCTCAAGAAACCTAGGTCACAGGAATGCTATCAAATAGTATTTGTGACATGTTTAACGTTTCCGGCCCTGGATAATGTTATACAGAGGGACATGCGGCAATACCATAGATCATTTAAAATGCTGTTAATAGATCTTTTAAAATACCTGTTACAGAAGACAGAGAAGAATCCAGAAAATTGTCATTTATTTGCATCCCAAATTTATTTTGCTACAGATAACATGGAACAACATTGAAGTTTAATGAAGTTTCATAGGGTGGGACTGGGCAATCTGTCACCCAGCCACCTCAAGCCCTCCTGCATACTGCGACAAATCTGGGCACTTGCATATCCAGTATGTGAACAGTGCTGATCCTCAGTGTTCCCTAACCCAGAGCAGGAGGAACACATTAAACATCAATGCCAAGACCCACCAAGGGTCAGCACTTCAAACGTGAAGATAAGGAGGCCAGTAGTATGTATGTAGAGGTATGTAGAGGTACCTAAATAGGGTAACCCTAGCCAGGAAGCAATGGAGCACTGTACGTTACATTGGGATTGCGAGATGAAGTGGGGATTATACAACTACATTTCTCATTTTTTTGGCGCAGGGACATGTAGGGGCATATTATCAAGACAGGCGATACAATTATCGCTGCTATAGCGGCAGAAAACTGCCGCTAAAACGGCGATAATTGGCTTCATTATATGCTGATTATATGCTCTATGGAATTCCAATTGAAGCTCAGGTTAGATGTCCTTCACATCTAACATGGGCTTCAATTGGAATTCCATAGAGCATATTATCAAGCCCATTATCGCCATTTTAGCGGCAGTTTTCTGCCGCTAAAGCGGCGATAATTTTATCGCCTGTCTTGATAATATGCCCCTAAGTGATTTGCTCAGAATCACTAGATGTTGAGTCAAGTGCCGAGGCTGAGATTCTAATCTGGGGCCTAGGCTGCAATCGTGGTCGCTCTAGCCAGTAGGCCACATTTCCTCCCAGCGGTCCGACTGTACCACCACTATTTTGGGTCAGGTTCCAAAGAAATTAATATATAGCAGTCTTAGGGGAGTGCTCTGGTAGCCAAAGGATCCTTGGAACTGTTGAATTCTGTGCCAGGTTCCAAAAGACAAAGTGGGTACCGGCATAAGTGCTGGTTGCATCATGTCCTCGAGAGGCGTATTTTACTTTAAAGAAATCTACTTAAATGCTTACGGTAATCGCATATTGTGATAACTACACTCATATGTCATATGATATCTGTAAAAAACGGTACTTCATGTAAATTTGTCTTATAGGCCACTATGTCAAAAAGTTGCAGTTTATGACATTGGGGAATCCAACCCACAATAAAACATATTCGTGATTAATATTTCTTTAAAAGTGTATATTCTAGAAAAAATTAAGGAGGATTCCCTGGTGTAGATCACAAGATCACAGAAAGCTTGTTGCCGTCAGCGTCCTAGTTGGCACAATGTAGCACATTTTCCATCTAAATAACTGAAGCAGAAAACCACCTCCCATCACCTGACCGCAGCAAATGTCACATCATCTTACAGTCCAATACTTTAGCTAATCAAAACGATACTAGGCACTGTATTACGAAAAGTACCCGGGAGGAGCAGAAGGGCAATTTGGTGTTAGAGAAGGAGGCTTCAGACGCTTGCATGCCCCCTTTTGTAATACATATCACACAGGCAGTGCTGGCACAATCTCAAGGGGCGTGTCCAAGGGAGGGAAGCCCTATGCGTATGAGAAAACACTTTTCTTCTGCACTAGTGCTGTATTGTGGACACAGGCACAGAGGCAAAGGAGCAGTCAGGGGGCATACTGACTTTGTGCTACAAAGAGTGTGGGCAATGTTAATGGGGGAGAGGGTCCTATGGACCCCTGAGACATCCTCCAAGAGACTTTCACTGTCCCCCTTTAAATTGCAGGCTGGGTTACCGTTTCTAATGCGAATGTGGGATACTGGCTTCAAACTGCTTGTAAGATTGTAAGCAGTCTAGTAGCTAGGTGGGCGGAGTATCCGGGATGGGGGAAGAGGAGGACCGACGGAAGAAGCGGGCAGTTAGAGTAGGGACGAGACAGGAGTAAGAGGGGTATGAATAAAGCTCTTTGAAAGATACACGTTGTGTCGGTCGTCATTGGGGTCACGACACGACAGCTGGCGACGAGGATGGGATGGAGCAGTCTGCTCTCCCTGAACCCCGAAGGAAACGTGGTCCGTCCCTGGGCAGAGCGCAGAGGTAGTCACCGTCGCGACATGCGAGCCCTGAAAAGATCGCCATCTGCCCCGAAGACCAGAGATCACTGAAAGCGCTCCGCGATGCTCTGATCGCGTTGAGTCCCGTGGTGAAGAGCGCCGAAGAGAAAATTCAAAGGAGGAGCTGTTCGCGCCAAAGACCAGCCCAAGTGCCCCGAGAGAGCTGAGGGCCGTGTGAGGCTGACGGGTCGAGAGTGAGAGAGAGACCCCGGCCCCGCCGTGCTGATCGAGCGCCAGTGTCAGCGAAAGTCAAAGGAGTGCTGGCCCGCCGTGAGTAATTCTCCCCCCCCACTCCAGCGCGAGGACGAAAGCACGTGTATGCCAGAAGGAGCTGAGGCTGAAGTGCGCGCTTACCTGGATGGTGACGAGGTCCCGAGGGGCGAGGGTGGAGCGCTGGAGTCTGCATGGAGCTGGTGAGTGAGGCCTCGATGCAGCCCTGAGCGTGCAGGGAAGAACGTGAGAGCAGCCAAGCCTCGTGTGATGTCAGTCCGGCAGCCATCTTAGAATCAGGCGGTTACAGGAGGACATCCCTAAGAAATGAATGAGCGGCCATTTTAGAGTCAGGCGCCCGGGAGATACAAGCGAAATTCAGCAAATCATTGGCAAAGGAATGAGGAGTGTGTCAACAAACAAGCACGAGCAAGGGCAAGAAAAAAAAAAAAACAAGATATCTAAAGACAATACGGAACATACATTCTATGAGTGCCACAGTAGTGGCAGGTGAATGAGAAGGGGGTTAACAAACAAGCACGAGCGAGTGCAGGAAGATATCGCAGTAGGGCATGTTATACAAAAGTAAATCGCGATGTCCAATCGCGGATCGCCCGTACGTAATGAAGCAAAACCCATTGTGCTGGGATTGTCACATTTGCGTCCCCCAGAGCCCCTGGCACTCGTGGTTGGTGGAAGCATGGGGCCCCGATGGGAAGAATGGATTGAAGACTTTGAAGATTATATCAAAGTGTCCAAAGTAACAGGAGATGAAGATCAACTAATTGCGCTACGTAATCTCATAGGAAAAGACATCAGCAAAATGATTAAAGAGCTCCCGGCTGCAGATGCGGGGACGTATGCCAAGGTACGAGAAGCTTTAGACAAGAAATTTCTGCACAAGAAAAATGTAGACTATGAGAGATACACGTTCCAACGAGCGCGTCAGGAGAAGGACGAAATGATGAGTGCATACATAACACGGCTACGTCGGTTGGCACGCCACTGCAACTTCGATGCGTTTTCAACAGAGGACGCCATCCGGTTGCGCGTCATTGATGGTTGCCAGTCTGAGACACTCCGGAGAAAACTGCTGAAGAAGAGTCACAATCTTGACGAAATTGAAGAGATGACGAGGGTGCACGATCAGGCTGAGGAACAGGCCAAGAACATGGAGGCAGGACGTACCGATCGCAGAGAGCAAGTCTGTCAGGTGAAAGCCAGTCGCCCTCGCAGAGGGTCCAGAGAGCGTGCGCGGCACTCCCGACCATCCTCGCGTCACCGGCGCTCCGGACGCCATCGGCCTGAGTCGGGGAGGAGAGGCAAACACCACGAACACGTGAGGAAGGCGCCTGTGAGAAAGTGCTACAGGTGTGGGTATGATTTCCCACATACAGGTGCATGTCCGGCAATGGGACAGCAGTGCCGCAAGTGTGGTCGGAGCAACCATTTTGTAGTCATGTGCGGGGAGTATCGCCGAGAGAAAGAAAAGAACACACTCAGGTCGTCGCGAGTGGACACGCGTCGGCATCACGCGCGAGCGGTGCATGATCGCCCAAAGTCCTCGTCACGGTCCTCCCACTCCAGCGGAGAGTCACAGACATCCCGATGGTCGAGGAGGTCACCATCTAGAGACTCCAGGTCAACATCGAATGAACGAGAGTATTCAGTTGAATATGCGAGCATGGTTGCTGACCCGGACCAAGTCAAGAGATATCCCCGACTGGACATCAGTGTCGGTGAACATGCCACAAAATTTGTGATGGAGTGACCGAGTACAAGAAAATGAACCCTTTCCCTCTTCTAAGTCCTGCATATGTTCGGGTCTACACCTGGATGTCCAGGAAGCCGCTTCCCTGTCTCGGGAAGTTTTCAACTACGCTGAGACACAAAACGATGTCAGTTCCCGCTGTCATCCACGTCATCGAAGGGCTGGAGACTGACTGTCTTCTTAGTCTGCCGACGGCCGAGCGACTGCGACTCGTGGAAATTCTCTATCGCGTCAGCAATGATATCGACATCGTCCACAAGTTCCCGAAACTGTTCATGGGACTTGGCAAAATGAACAGGTGCCAGATTTGTTTACATATCAATGACCAAGTCCAGCCTGTAGCTCAACATCCTCGGCGTGTGCCATTCCATCTCCAGCAGGCCGTGGAGGATGAACTCCAGGATCTGTTGGTGGCTGACATTATTGAAAGAACGGAATGTCCCACGCCATGGGTGTTACCAGTGGTCATCGTTCCCAAGAAAGGGACTCCTGGAAAGGTCCGGCTGTGTGTCGACATGCGGGTACCTAACACCGCCATCGAAAGGGAGCGACACCCAGGATCACATCTGAGTGACATGATAGCCGCACTGAATGGTGCCCAAGTGTTCTCCAAGCTGGACCTCAACAAAGGGTACCATCAGCTGGAACTTCACGAGAGCTCTCGGTACATCACAACCTTTGCAACGCACCTGGGGCTGTATCGATATAAAAGACTGAGCTTTGGTATTTCTTTGGCCGCCGAAATCTTTCAGGAGGCCATACACCAGACCATTCACCACATCCCCAACATGCTGAATTACAGCGATGACATCCTAGTGTATGGGGCAAATGTCCAGGACCATGACACCGTCCTCGACCGAGTATGCCATGCTCTCCTGGAAGCTAACTTAACGCTTAACAAAGATAAATGTGAATTCCATCAGTCGAGGTTGAAATTCTTCGGGCACGTCTTCTCGGGAGCTGGGATGAAGCCCGACCCTGATAAAGTGAGTACGTTGAATGACACCAAGAGTCCACGAGATGTCAGTGATGTGCGGTCCTTTCTGGGAATGGCGAGCTACTGCTCGAGGTACATCAAAGACTATGCTACCCTCAGTCATCCGTTCAGAACTCTGACCAAGCAGGGACAACCGTTTGATTGGACTCACGAGTGTGAGCAGGCTTTTCAGGAGATCAAACAAGCAGTGGGAGCGGCCGAGAGTTTGGCATATTTCAGCCCTGATCGTAAGACAGAGATAACGGTGGATGCGAGCCCTGTCGGCTTAGGGGCCATTCTGGCTCAATATGACAACGACACAGATCAAAGACACATAGTGGCCTATGCCAGCCGAAGTCTCTCCGACACGGAAAAGGCCTATTCACAACCTGAAAAGGAGAGTCTTGCAGTGGTGTGGGCCTGTGAACATTTTCATGTGTTCATATACGCCAAGCACTTCACCATGGTGACGGATCATCAGGCGCTTGTCACCATTTTTGGAAATCCGCGCTCCAAAATGCCACCTCGCATAGAGCGCCTGCAAGAGTATACGTATACCATTGTGCACAAGCCAGGGAAGTTAGCCAACCCGGCTGATTACATGTCGCGACACCCCAGGGCATCCCACACATCTGGACCGTCCGTCGCGGAGGAATACATCCATTTTGTGGTGGATCAAGCTCGACCACCCGCCGTTCCTCTGGAGGTCATTCAACAAGCCACCCTGCACGATGTGATGTTACAAAGGGTGATACGCAGAGTACAAACTCACCGATGGAGACAAGAAGAGCCCAATGAGGAGAGTGATCCGACAACGCGTCAAGAACTGCAGGCTTTCAAAAACGTGAGTGAGGAGCTGTCTGTCACCGCAGAGGGTCTGCAACTAAGAGATCAACGGATTGTCATTCCCAGTCAACTGAGGCAAGGTGTTATCAACCTGGCCCATGAAGGTCATCGGGGAGTGGTTGCGACAAAAAGGGCTCTCAGAGAGCGTGTCTGGTTCCCACTTCTTGATAAGATGATGGAACTCACCCTGAAGGATTGTCCGCAGCGTCAATTAGTAGGGCCCGGTGATCCCCCAGCCCCACTGCAGATGACCCCGCTACCGCCCGGAGTGTGGCATGAAGTAGCCATGGACTTTTATGGCCCACTGCAATTAGGCAAATATGTTCTCGTGATAGTGGATGAATACTCACGGTTTCCCATTGCCCAGTTTGTGCCGTCCACCAGTGCCGCCGCCACCATTGCGGTTTTGGATGAAGTCTTTGCAGCCTGGGGTGTGCCCAAGGAACTGAAAACAGATAATGGTCCACCATTCAATGGACGGGAATTCAGTGACTTTGCAAAATTAATGAATGTCCAGCATCGGAGAATAACTCCCTTGTGGCCACAAGCCAATGGCACCGTTGAAAGGTTTATGGCCACACTCAAAAAGACTTTCCAGCAAGCCACCCTTGATAAACGCGATCTGCAAACAGCTCTCAATGAAGTGCTTCGGGCATATCGAACAACACCCCATGCTACTACAGGTAAATGTCCTGCTACGCTCATGTTGGAAAAACAACAATTGATGGACAGAATGCAGAACAATGTCATACATTCACCCCAGTACAGAGATCTGGGCCTAAATCCATCGTTTTTTTGCTCACCATGCCATTCCAGTTTGAACCCAGCCATATGCAAATCAGTCTTGACCCTGTGCCCCATGGGAACAGTCCAGCCCGAACTGCCAAGCCAGGTCCTCCCTGGACTGGAAACAAGCATCCTAGGACCGGTTTCGGGCTTTCAGCCCTCGTCAGCCAGGATAGCCTGATTCCAGTGGCATGGAGAGCAAGGGACTCACGTCTGAGCATACCCTTCCCACTCGGGGTGACAAATGCAAAAACAACAATTGATGGACAGAATGCAGAACAATGTCATACATTCACCCCAGTACAGAGATCTGGGCCTAAATCCATCGTTTTTTTGCTCACCATGCCATTCCAGTTTGAACCCAGCCATATGCAAATCAGTCTTGACCCTGTGCCCCATGGGAACAGTCCAGCCCGAACTGCCAAGCCAGGTCCTCCCTGGACTGGAAACAAGCATCCTAGGACCGGTTTCGGGCTTTCAGCCCTCGTCAGCCAGGATAGCCTGATTCCAGTGGCATGGAGAGCAAGGGACTCACGTCTGAGCATACCCTTCCCACTCGGGGTGACAAATGCAAAAACAACAATTGATGGACAGAATGCAGAACAATGTCATACATTCACCCCAGTACAGAGATCTGGGCCTAAATCCATCGTTTTTTTGCTCACCATGCCATTCCAGTTTGAACCCAGCCATATGCAAATCAGTCTTGACCCTGTGCCCCATGGGAACAGTCCAGCCCGAACTGCCAAGCCAGGTCCTCCCTGGACTGGAAACAAGCATCCTAGGACCGGTTTGGGGCTTTCAGCCCTCGTCAGCCAGGATAGCCTGATTCCAGTGGCATGGAGAGCAAGGGACTCACGTCTGAGCATACCCTTCCCACTCGGGGTGACAAATGCAAAAACAACAATTGATGGACAGAATGCAGAACAATGTCATACATTCACCCCAGTACAGGGATCTGGGCCTAAATCCATCGTTTTTTTGCTCACCATGCCATTCCAGTTTGAACCCAGCCATATGCAAATCAGTCTTGACCCTGTGCCCCATGGGAACAGTCCAGCCCGAACTGCCAAGCCAGGTCCTCCCTGGACTGGAAACAAGCATCCTATGACCGGTTTCGGGCTTTCAGCCCTCGTCAGCCAGGATAGCCTGATTCCAGTGGCATGGAGAGCAAGGGACTCACGTCTGAGCATACCCTTCCCACTCGGGGTGACAAATGCAAAAACAACAATTGATGGACAGAATGCAGAACAATGTCATACATTCACCCCAGTACAGAGATCTGGGCCTAAATCCATCGTTTTTTTGCTCACCATGCCATTCCAGTTTGAACCCAGCCATATGCAAATCAGTCTTGACCCTGTGCCCCATGGGAACAGTCCAGCCCGAACTGCCAAGCCAGGTCCTCCCTGGACTGGAAACAAGCATCCTAGGACCGGTTTCGGGCTTTCAGCCCTCGTCAGCCAGGATAGCCTGATTCCAGTGGCATGGAGAGCAAGGGACTCACGTCTGAGCATACCCTTCCCACTCGGGGTGACAAATGCAAAAACAACAATTGATGGACAGAATGCAGAACAATGTCATACATTCACCCCAGTACAGAGGTCTGGGCCTAAATCCATCGTTTTTTTGCTCACCATGCCATTCCAGTTTGAACCCAGCCATATGCAAATCAGTCTTGACCCTGTGCCCCATGGGAACAGTCCAGCCCGAACTGCCAAGCCAGGTCCTCCCTGGACTGGAAACAAGCATCCTAGGACCGGTTTCGGGCTTTCAGCCCTCGTCAGCCAGGATAGCCTGATTCCAGTGGCATGGAGAGCAAGGGACTCACGTCTGAGCATACCCTTCCCACTCGGGGTGACAAATGCAAAAACAACAATTGATGGACAGAATGCAGAACAATGTCATACATTCACCCCAGTACAGAGATCTGGGCCTAAATCCATCGTTTTTTTGCTCACCATGCCATTCCAGTTTGAACCCAGCCATATGCAAATCAGTCTTGACCCTGTGCCCCATGGGAACAGTCCAGCCCGAACTGCCAAGCCAGGTCCTCCCTGGACTGGAAACAAGCATCCTAGGACCGGTTTCGGGCTTTCAGCCCTCGTCAGCCAGGATAGCCTGATTCCAGTGGCATGGAGAGCAAGGGACTCACGTCTGAGCATACCCTTCCCACTCGGGGTGACAAATGCAAAAACAACAATTGATGGACAGAATGCAGAACAATGTCATACATTCACCCCAGTACAGAGATCTGGGCCTAAATCCATCGTTTTTTGCTCACCATGCCATTCCAGTTTGAACCCAGCCATATGCAAATCAGTCTTGACCCTGTGCCCCATGGGAACAGTCCAGCCCGAACTGCCAAGCCAGGTCCTCCCTGGACTGGAAACAAGCATCCTAGGACCGGTTTCGGGCTTTCAGCCCTCGTCAGCCAGGATAGCCTGATTCCAGTGGCATGGAGAGCAAGGGACTCACGTCTGAGCATACCCTTCCCACTCGGGGTGACAAATGCAAAAACAACAATTGATGGACAGAATGCAGAACAATGTCATACATTCACCCCAGTACAGAGATCTGGGCCTAAATCCATCGTTTTTTTGCTCACCATGCCATTCCAGTTTGAACCCAGCTATATGCAAATCAGTCTTGACCCTGTGCCCCATGGGAACAGTCCAGCCCGAACTGCCAAGCCAGGTCCTCCCTGGACTGGAAACAAGCATCCTAGGACCGGTTTCGGGCTTTCAGCCCTCGTCAGCCAGGATAGCCTGATTCCAGTGGCATGGAGAGCAAGGGACTCACGTCTGAGCATACCCTTCCCACTCGGGGTGACAAATGCAAAAACAACAATTGATGGACAGAATGCAGAACAATGTCATACATTCACCCCAGTACAGAGATCTGGGCCTAAATCCATCGTTTTTTTGCTCACCATGCCATTCCAGTTTGAACCCAGCCATATGCAAATCAGTCTTGACCCTGTGCCCCATGGGAACAGTCCAGCCCGAACTGCCAAGCCAGGTCCTCCCTGGACTGGAAACAAGCATCCTAGGACCGGTTTCGGGCTTTCAGCCCTCGTCAGCCAGGATAGCCTGATTCCAGTGGCGTGGAGAGCAAGGGACTCACGTCTGAGCATACCCTTCCCACTCGGGGTGACAAATGCAAAAACAACAATTGATGGACAGAATGCAGAACAATGTCATACATTCACCCCAGTACAGAGATCTGGGCCTAAATCCATCGTTTTTTTGCTCACCATGCCATTCCAGTTTGAACCCAGCCATATGCAAATCAGTCTTGACCCTGTGCCCCATGGGAACAGTCCAGCCCGTTGGCAGGGTATGCTCAGACGTGAGTCCCTTGCTCACTTTGCCACTGGATTCAAGCAAGCCTGGCTGAAGACGGCTGAAATGCCAGAAACCGGTCCTAGGAAGCTTGTTTCCGGTCCAGGGAAGGCATGGCTTGGCAGTTCGGGCTGGACTGTTCCCATGAGGCACAGGGTCAGACTGATTTGCATATGGCCATGTCTGAACTGGGGTGGCAGAGTGGGCTAAAGAACGGTGATGGATTAAACCCAGATCTGTTGACTGGGTGTGAGTGTTTGATTGGTTCTGATGCTCCGTCCATCACCACCCCCTTTTGTACCGCTTTGTTCGCCATAAGTTGGCAGGGTATGCTCAGACGTGAGTCCCTTGCTCACTTTGCCACTGGATTCAAGCAAGCCTGGCTGAAGACGGCTGAAATGCCAGAAACCGGTCCTAGGAAGCTTGTTTCCGGTCCAGGGAAGGCATGGCTTGGCAGTTCGGGCTGGACTGTTCCCATGAGGCACAGGGTCAGACTGATTTGCATATGGCCATGTCTGAACTGGGGTGGCAGAGTGGGCTAAAGAACGGTGATGGATTAAACCCAGATCTGTTGACTGGGTGTGAGTGTTTGATTGGTTCTGATGCTCCGTCCATCACCACCCCCTTTTGTACCGCTTTGTTCGCCATAAGTTGGCAGGGTATGCTCAGACGTGAGTCCCTTGCTCACTTTGCCACTGGATTCAAGCAAGCCTGGCTGAAGACGGCTGAAATGCCAGAAACCGGTCCTAGGAAGCTTGTTTCCGGTCCAGGGAAGGCATGGCTTGGCAGTTCGGGCTGGACTGTTCCCATGAGGCACAGGGTCAGACTGATTTGCATATGGCCATGTCTGAACTGGGGTGGCAGAGTGGGCTAAAGAACGGTGATGGATTAAACCCAGATCTGTTGACTGGGTGTGAGTGTTTGATTGGTTCTGATGCTCCGTCCATCACCACCCCCTTTTGTACCGCTTTGTTCGCCATAAGTTGGCAGGCTATGCTCAGACGTGAGTCCCTTGCTCACTTTGCCACTGGATTCAAGCAAGCCTGGCTGAAGACGGCTGAAATGCCAGAAACCGGTCCTAGGAAGCTTGTTTCCGGTCCAGGGAAGGCATGGCTTGGCAGTTCGGGCTGGACTGTTCCCATGAGGCACAGGGTCAGACTGATTTGCATATGGCCATGTCTGAACTGGGGTGGCAGGGTGGGCTAAAGAACGGTGATGGATTAAACCCAGATCTGTTGACTGGGTGTGAGTGTTTGATTGGTTCTGATGCTCCGTCCATCACCACCCCCTTTTGTACCGCTTTGTTCGCCATAAGTTGGCAGGGTATGCTCAGACGTGAGTCCCTTGCTCACTTTGCCACTGGATTCAAGCAAGCCTGGCTGAAGACGGCTGAAATGCCAGAAACCGGTCCTAGGAAGCTTGTTTCCGGTCCAGGGAAGGCATGGCTTGGCAGTTCGGGCTGGACTGTTCCCATGAGGCACAGGGTCAGACTGATTTGCATATGGCCATGTCTGAACTGGGGTGGCAGAGTGGGCTAAAGAACGGTGATGGATTAAACCCAGATCTGTTGACTGGGTGTGAGTGTTTGATTGGTTCTGATGCTCCGTCCATCACCACCCCCTTTTGTACCGCTACGCTCATGTTGGGGCGCCCCATTCGGACGCGGATACCCACCTGGGAGGGTGCCTTACGACCGGTGTCACCAGGCCGTGTTCATCAAGAAATAGTAGTTGCTGATCGAGCTGGCAAGGAGAGCATGAAAGTGCATGCTGACCAAAGAAGACGAGCCAGATCCCTCTCATTTCATGAAGGGGACTGTGTTGTAGTCAAGCAAGAACAAAACAGGAAAACGGACTGTCGGTTCAGAGCGGAGCCTCTTACAGTCACTCGACAAAAGGGCACCATGCTGACGGCGGAGTCGGAGAACAGGCGCATCACTAGAAATGTGTCCCATTTCCAAAAATGCAGTCCCGCCATGCGGGAAACACTCACATCGGGACTCACGACGTCTGGGACTGAGCGCCGTGAAGAACATGATCGGAGAACCCCAAGTCGGGAACGGGATGCTGGGGGCAGCAATGGAACTGTGTCTGAAGGCATGTCTCTCCGGCCCAGACGAGACATTCAACGGCCTAGACGGTTAATAGAAGAAATGTGAACACTTGTCACACATTTTGTTAACAAAGGGGGAGATGTAAGATTGTAAGCAGTCTAGTAGCTAGGTGGGCGGAGTATCCGGGATGGGGGAAGAGGAGGAGCGACGGAAGAAGCGGGCAGTTAGAGTAGGGACGAGACAGGAGTAAGAGGGGTATGAATAAAGCTCTTTGAAAGATACACGTTGTGTCGGTCGTCATTGGGGTCACGACACGACACTGCTGATGCACCTTTCACTACAGCACTGCCCTCAGGGTAGGCACAAGTTCATGGCTGTGCTGGGGAAGCACATTTATTGGGATAGGGTACACTGAACCAGTCTTCACCTGGCATACCTTATTAAAGGTGCTCCTTGGCGCAGACCGGGGCAGAAAACCCTCTTATATGGTCCCTGGTGTGCATGGTTTCAGAGTTTTTACAGAATTGGGGAGACTGAACGGCAGCCATGTCAGATAGCGCTGGCTGAAAGAATGTCATTCGCATGCACCAAGGAGGGTCTTGCTAAATGTTCTCACTCTATTCTGCGAAAACATCAGCCTGACAGAAACAGTAGACATCCTCCGGGATACCGTACCTGGTTTAGCAGCGTCCCGTGCAGCATTATTCCCAATAAATCTTTTTTCAGCAGTATAAATCCCTTTCAAAGTTGCTGAAAATAGTAGAGAACTCTGAGACGTTCATTAAGACATCAGTGGATAAACTGCATGAAATTACTGGGTTTAGTAATACAGTTATTACGAATCTGGCACATAATGAAATTTAAGTATTTATAGATTAACTCATATTGAGCAATAAAAGCAAAGAGCTTGTCATCCCATGCGGGATATTATTCATTTGTGTGGTTTGCCCAATCGCAGCATTACTGCGGGAGATAATCGCACATGCGGAAAAGCTGCGTGCATGGAACACATGTACGTCACGGCACACTGCTGCAGCAGAAACAGAAACACAGCCACAGACATGGGGTCGCTTGTGTTGTCATACGATTAGATGGACGTTACTAGAAGCCAGAAGCTAGAGTGCCTTGCTGTTTTCTAGACAGGCTCCTCACAGCTGCCAAGTTTACAGACTGCCTATGTGTGACAATTTCATGGTTTCAGTGTGTTTATGAGTGACATTCCACAGCTAAATGTGTGATACCTCGAGTGACACTTTATCGCTAATAAAAACCAAGAAAGGATATCCATTTAGAGAAGAACATCAGGCCTTCCCCACTTCCCCACGTGTGAGTGATGAGAAACTCTAAACAAAAAAACTTGAAAACGGCAAAATAAAAACCTGGACTTGAAGGGCACAAACCGCAGCGAGTGGACAGAACCACCAGAAGCCTCTGGTTATGAAGACAGTCCCCGCACCTTCCCTTATATAGGTAACTGAGTTTCTTCTTTGCATGGCCAATGGATGTTCAGTATTCCCAGAAACCCAACCCTCCCACCTTCTGCCCTCAATTGGGTGACAGGTGCATTGCACTAAAAGACTCACATGAAGGCGAGTGTCTTTCTCATGCTGCAGCCACGCGGGCTCTAGTAGTGAGAGGGAGGCCATGTATGTGGCTATCTGTTAGCTGTCGCTCTCAGTCTGGACTGTCTCTGTCCATAGAGGGTTCAGAGGCCACGAGGAGGACCTGTGAGCCAATGATGAAAACAAGCCACGCCTAGGCTGATGACTGGGTATCCATGGCAACCATTGTCCCCTCTCCTTGACCTCAGGCCCAGCTCTCTGACAGACGGCTTGTGGCACCTGGAAACTGCTGCCGACATCGAGCTGCATCTACACACCTCCTGAGACACCACACAACAAGGCATATCAAACAATGCACAGAGGGGCTGTTGTAATGCGTGACTTAACAGTTCTACATTAAAATGAGTTACTCTAACCCCCAATGCGTGGTACTTGACTTGTCTGGCTCTTCTGCACTCTTAACCAAACCGTGTCTAATACAAAAATGGCAGAAAGGACACACCACTGATTGCAGCCACCTAGAACATCAAAAGGGAGGTACCACCAACCGTTCATGAAGGGTCCTGCAGGCTATAAAGAAAAAACACTGAATCATGGTTGGAGGACTGTGGAATAGCATTTGACAAATGATGAATAGATGCTCTCCGTCAAGGTATTCAAGTAACACGAACAACTAGTTTTCCACAGGTATGTTGTCTCTGCAGCTTTAAGAACAAGTTGAGAGGTGCAGCAGAGGGCAGGGTTCTTTGCAAGATTAGGCCTTTATGGATGGAGGGGCTGGAAAAAAAACTAATGGTGCAAGATGGCTCCATAGAGACATGTCATCTGCTTCCTGAACTGGGGACGACATTGTGTGTCTGAGCTGTGGGTAGGCTCATTAACTGCTTCACTTGTAAGTCTGGGTGGCATGGCTCAGATTGTCCGCAGTGTACTCCTGAGTTGATTTCAACCAGGTGATGTAACTGGTCTTCAAAATGATGCAGACCAAAGCAGGTCTATCATGATGTGCATAATGGAACTGTATTTCCTCAGTTCTTTTATGAGTAAAGTGATATTTAGGGCTGTGAGAAATTCTTCTGATATGATTTGGTGTAATTACGTAAACTTTCAGGAGAATAATGCAAAGTTACACGTAATTTCACAAAATATAAATATGTAATTTACAGCTATATTTAGAGTGAAATGTGTCCTCAAGTCAATTTTTGCTGCAAAGCCCTTCTCGCACTAAAAGAAAATCACTAAAAACGCAATCATCTTGAACAGCAGGCTGTTGACCTTATTCCTGTACTTCCTAGCTATACTTTGGCCACAAACGACAGTGTGATTGCATTGAAATGATGTAATTTCTGGAATTTCATGTAAGAGGAAATTGCAGAACTCCTTAAATAGTGTGCATCATGTCAGTATAATTTAGATTTCACTCAGGCCGAAGGACATTGGGCAGAAGATCATCAAAGCGCTCAGTGGTAGACGGGGAGGGAGGCTAGTTGGACATAGTCATCGCCCATGTAGGAAAGCACCAAGACATGAGCACTGACTCTAACATGATTTTGAGACGGTGTGCTTTGACTCCCTACCATTTTGTTTTATTGATGCAAATTATAATGGATGTTTGTAATGACTCTTCATGATTTTGTGTTTCTGGATTCATTCCAGAGACTTAGGGGGGTCATTACGATGACAAAAGGTCCGCCACCACCAGCAGTGCGGTGGCGGGCCTTCCGCCATCGGAAAACAATTTCCCCCCCGCCATATTACGATGGCGGGGGATCTGACCGCGACCATGGCGGGCGCAATAACCACCCGCCACAGGCATTCGTAACGATTGCCTGGCGGAGCGGTCAGAATCAGTAAAATTGTGGCAGTGCCTAGCATGCACCGTCCGCCAGATTAGGATGCTGGCCCCAGCCTGCCTTTTTCATGGCAGGTAAACCGCCATTGAAAGTCTGGCGGGATTGTTTTTGGGAGCCCATTGCGGGCCCCCCTTGTGCTGGGGGAGGTGGCCCTGCACTGAGTGGCAGGCACTATGTAGTGCCTACCACGTAGTGCATGGAAAGGCACTACATGCAATTTTACAATTTCGGCGGGTGCTGCAGCCAGCAGCACCAGCTGCAATGGTAAACATGCAAGATGCGACCGCCACTGTGGCGATCGCATTGTAATTTCAAGTGCGGGACTGCCGCCATACAGGCGGCCAGTCCCACTCACCACCTCGATGGCGGGCAGACCCCCTTAGTTCAGGATTTGAGCTTATTTGAGGTTGTTGATAATGAGAATACATTTGGACTCCAGGTAGCGCAGTTTCGGGCAAGTTTCACATACATTTATCTTTGCAGCCAGCACTACTTGAATCACGTCCAACTATTTAGAGTTAAACAATGACACTGAATTTCTGAAAGCGGGCTAATTCTGTAGCAGTGAACACAGTGCTCTGTCTGGAGAAGCTATTGTGTCTTTACCAGAACAAAGATGCAGAATTCATTTTAAAAACCTCATCAAATTCCATAGTTAAATTTCTATAACTATCTTGGCTCAGTTCACAAGGAAGTAGAGTCTTTTCTCACACACCATTTACAGTTTTACTCGCTATTCAAAAAGCTGTGGGACATTAGCAGGCATTGTTCCTCATTGAGCATACAGCTTACAACTTCCACTCCCATCCTTTTCACGACTGGCGGTTTTTGAATTGAGTGTTATTGAGTAGAAGGAACCATTAGTCATCCTCTGCCATCAATTCGTCCCTGGCATCTCCCTACCTTGTATTTGAAGCAGCAGGCAAGTTGTTTTCATTGAATATATATTTGGGAAGACGAACAGACAACTTTTGCCATTGTTGGGTCATTTTCTGCTTTCAATAGTGCATGATATGAGAATGAGTAGACACAGAAGGGATATTGGCAGATGTTGTTGAAAGTGTACTGGGCCAGGAACCTGGAAGCTTTTACCCACTGAGTAGACTGTTCCATCACGATTAATATTATAATTTTCCCTCCACTGGGGAGTGGTGTAGAAAGGAAAGTGAGGGTCACTAGTTAGAAGATAAATTTGGGGATAACTTTTTTACTAATTGACGAAGGGCATGGGGAGGAGAAACGGTAGCAGAAGCAAACCCCAGACTACGCTTTGTACAATCATTAACTTCAGATGTAATGGCTTGAATTCAATGAGAAGGCTTATGATGGCTCTGCACTGCTGACACCGGAGAGCGGTGCGCGGGAGCATAGATCATGTCGGAGAAACACCCACGCTCCTAGGGACATAGGGGAAGATTTACAAGCCACTTGCGCCACTTTTGCGTCACTTTTCCTATGTTAAAAATGGTGCAAAAGTGGCGCAAGGGGCTTGTAAATCTGCCCCATAGTAAGGAATGGGGACCTAGGGAATTGAGGGTAGTAGCCAGGAGGTGGAGGCAGGGCTCTGGGTGCAGTGGCACAGCACACCACAGCCTCCCAGTACGTTTTGATTAGGATTCTGCTTTAAACATAATATTGCCATCCCTACTCAGAGAGTATCTCCTGCACCTTGTTGGGACGCTCAGAGATTATTGCTGCTGGATTTTCAATGGTTGGATGCACCCTGGGACTTGATCAAAATAACGAACTTAAACAAAAATATTGTTGGCTGTTTAAACACGTTGAGCCTCATTTATGAGAAGTGACGAATCGTTGCGTGAAAGCAGCGATGTGTCACTTCTCAGTGCGCCTTCCTTGCGACATAATGGATGCGTCATATTTACTGTATGACGCATCATGTCGCAAGGAGTTACAGATGCGTCAGTATTTCTGATGTATCTCTAGGCGCAATAGGGATGCATTGCTGGAGTGTGTCACAAAAGTGACGCAACTCCAGCAATGTGTCCTTTCACATGGGGAAAGGGCCTGCGTCAGTCTTATGACTGCTGTGAGGCAGGCGTACGATATTGATGCATTTGCACCCTAGAATTGGTCCAGTGAAATCTCGTAGATTTCACTGTGTTACTTCTATGATACTTACTTACGTGGGAATGCCCACCCTGCATACATTATACCTGACGCAGGTATAATGTAGCGCAGGGGTTTTTAAAAGTGATGCATCTTCTTAAATGCGTCACTTTGTTAATAGGGCGCAACAGTAGGCATGTTTTACGCCGCTGATGCATCACAAAAAGTGACGCAACAGAAGCGCAAAACTGTCGCAAGGCCTCATAAATAAGGCCCGTTATTTCCGGGGATGTGCAGTGAGGTTGCGATGCAGATGCAGGGTGTGCTTCAATACATGGCATTCTATGTTTTTCCAAGTATAAATGAAATAAGTGGCCTATAAAACTGCAAGCGTACTGATAGCTTACCTGTCAGATGCAATATCATTTGATTTGGATTTGAGTGGTGCATACAATGTCACAGTCTCTCTCGAAGTGATGATATTAGTGTCCAAGCTGTGTTAGAGGCCATTATGTGTCATACAATACCCTCTCTCGGACACATGAAGACCTTTATTATGAACCATCTGCTGTTTCTTTTGGGTATCCATATCTCCTTACAACTTCCCATCCAAGGCGTATTGCATAGGGACACGGTGACAGGTACGAAAGCTAATTTGCAGATCAAGGTCTCCCAGGTCACATTTTACACACGCCGTAGATGCCTCCTTGCCAAGAGCTCCTGAGTCCCACTGGTATTGCAAAGAGGACAAGGAAAGTCCTGGGGTTGCCTCCTGAAGTGCCCCACACTTCACACCAAAACCGAGTGCAGTGATGCTGACCAGGAAGTGGGTTGGCTTCCAGACCATGAAGGTGTGCTGGCATGCACACATAAATAATCCAGATAGTTTAGCAGGAATGGGCCATGTTAGGTTAGGCATGGGTGGAACTTGCAGAATTCACTCTGTTGAATTTTACAGAGTTACAATAATACTCAGCGAGATTCTGCAGAGTTCCACGAATGGGCAGGAAATGCATATTGCGCTGCTTATGCTGAGTTTTACTGCTGGTACCTCCAGTTGTGCCTTCTTCATTGAAAAATCAATGCAAATGGCACCAAGCGATGTGCAATCATGTAGCCATTTTGTTTTGCCTGCTTCTGCCTGTCTTTCTCCAAGCTCTAATTCCATCCCACTACAATACAACCAAATCCAATAATGTCAATGTGTTAATTTATTATAAATTGTAAATTACATGTATGTGTTAAATTAATTGCATATATATATAGATTTTGGTGGCAAGTTTTGGACTAACTACAAACATTGTGGTAGCGCCTGGACACGCCGCATGCCCGAGATCTGTCCGGCCGCTATCTAGTGGACTGCGACTTCGTGTGGACATGCTGCTTACTTAGGTGGTATGCACGGACCTTTTCTGGGATTTTCAGCGGTGGGGTGAGGAAAACGGGGAGCTGCTACATTGCCCACGAGAAAAATCAAGGTCCGCATTGGGAAGAATGGAGCAGACACCACCCACTGGGGTCAGTACTTACATTACGATGTCTGCTCCGTGCAAATCCAGGTTCCTAAGTTTGTGTCTACCCAGCGCGAAGATACCAGCAGTATCCTGACCAATCGTAGCGGGATACATAGCTTTTAAACGTGGGCGGGAGAAGCACTTGTGAGATTCCTGGCGGCATCTGAGGAAGTTTTTAGATGAAACGCGTCATGCACAACGCCTGAATTAAAAGGAATTTGGTAGCTTACCTGGTGTCCCGTGGTGCTCTGTTTCCTCTGCAATGGTGAGGGATGTTGGTGTTGATTTTTTTGGGTGCAGCCATGAACACACCTTAGAGCACCCACCCCAATAGTGTCTGGCGATTTTGGTGGCAAGTTTTGGACTAACTACAAACATTGTGGTAGCGCCTGGACACGCCGCATGCCCGAGATCTGTCCGGCCGCTATCTAGTGGAATGCGACTTTGTGTGGACATGCTGCTTACTTAGGCGGTATGCACGGACCTTTTCCAGGATTTTCAGCGGTGGGGTGAGGAACACGGGAAGTTGCTACATCGCCTACGAGAAAAATCAAGGTCCGCGTTGGGAAGAAGGGAGCAGACACCGCCCACTGGGGTCAGTACTTACATTACGATGTCTGCTCCGTGCAAATCCAGGTTCCTGAGTTTGTGCCTACCCAGCGCGAAGATACCAGCAGTATCCTGACCAATCGTAGCGGGATACAAAGCTTTTAAACGTGGGCGGGAGAAGCACTTGTGAGATTCCTGGCGGCATCTGAGGAAGTTTTTAGATAAAACGAAACGCGTCATGCACAACGCCTGAATTAAAAGGAATTTGGCAGCTCACCTGGTGTCCCGTGGTGCTCTGTTTCCTCTGCAATGGTGAGGGATGTTGGTGTTGATATATATAAATTCACTGAAAAAAACATAGGTTTCACACATGTTATAGTTAGCTGGACATTTCACTCGTAAAAAACCATTGAAATTCCCCCGTTATAGTTAGTTCAGCTAAATATAACTCGCGCGACCGCAATCCACTGCTGATGACGTCACATATTACATCACTCATGACATGGTCAGTGACATCACTCATGACATCACTGATGACATCTCAAATGACGTCACTGATTACATCATCCAGTGAATGTGTGTTTTTCTGAAAATTACATATGTTTCATATATGTATATCTAAAGGTTAAGGGAAGAATAAATGGGTAAATAAGTGTCTAAATGGATGTTTTTTTTGGTAAAATTAATTGTATAACTGACTTATTAACATTATCTTAGTGAATACAGTGACGTAATATGTGACATCATCAGCAGTGGATTGCGGTCGCACGAGTTATATTTAGCTGAACTAACTATAACGGGGGAATTTCAATGGTTTTTTACGAGTGAAAAGTCCAGCTAACTATAACATGTGTGAAACCTATGGTTTTTTCAGTGAATTTGCAAGGTTTTTAAAATGCTAATTCCTAACTATAACGTGTGTGAAACCTATGGTTTTTTTAAGTGAATGTGCAAGGTTTTTTAAATGCTAATCTCTAACTATAACGTGTGGGAAACCTATGTTTTTTTTAGTGAATTTGTAAGGTTTTTTAAATGCTAATTTATGTATGTATTATTATATTTGTTACATATTTATTTTACAATAAACTACCTGTGTATATTGTTATAGATTGACTGTATCCTGTAATATGGAATGGCTCATTTAAAATGTTTTTTTTTTTTAAGGGTTTTTCACTGTGCGCGCACCCCGCAATTTTTTGAAAAAAAAATAAAATGTTTTTCTCACCCTTCGGGGTCCTTCAGGGACTCTCTGTCAAAGGCTAGGGGGTCAGGAACTCTCTACCTTGCCCCCTTTTCACGTTCTCCACCTTTGTTTTTCACTGCCACACACAAAATGGCGTCCGACACTTCCTGATTTCGACCGATTCGAATGTTGACTGACATCTAACCTCCAATCAGAATTACGCTCGCGCACGGCACGGTGCGCGCCTATAGATATTTATGTACTTTTAACTGCAATTTTCTCAGAAACTACTGAATAGATTGACACCATATATGCAAAAGGCACATCCCTGACCTGAGGACTACCTCTTTGCCAGATTTCAAGTAATTCTGTTCAGCCGTTCGGGCTGTACCTTCGACTAATGGTCCTACGGGAAAATGCATGGGGAAAATGCGTTTTGGGTCCCCCCTTTTTTCTCAGCCCCCGCTTGACGAATCACCCCGAGACTTTCAGGGTAGGAGCTGAGCGGAGCGCCCCATTAGTTTTGAAAAATTTGCGAGGATTCGTCAACCGGCGCCAAAGTTATTCAAAATAGAATTTTCAGATTTCCTATGGGAACTCGGTCCTAACTCTAACTATCTACTGGCGACCGGCAGTAGATAATATATGTGAATATCCAAGAGAAAAGAGCTCCTTCCGGGGATCCCTCGCCTTTACAGGGGTGGCTCAGTGCCGGCGGAGCAGCCGGTAAAGTCAATGTAAGTATAAACGGAGTTCCAACGAGCACTCGGGTCCATACAAAAACAACAGGGTCCATTTCTTAAGCCAAAGTTGAGAGGTTTATTAACAGCATAAACCAGTCATGACGCGTTTCGCGCTCCAAATAGCGCTTGTTCACACAACAAAGTCAATAAAGTTCATCTCTTAAAAGAACTTTCAATTCAGTGGAATAACCAACATATGAAGCGGACTATGGCGTCAGCAGTACATAGTCGCCATCTTGGCATCGGCAGTTACATACACCATACAAAACAATTCAACATTCTGTGTAAAGGCAGTGTACAGTGTAAGGATCTAATCCCAAGGAAGGTCAAGGGGCCGCTGTGACAGGTATAGTTCTGCAAACGTGTCTATTGGGTGCGCATATGCCTCAGGTTGCGAAGCTCCCTGAATGAAGTAACATCCAGGGTGCATTGTGGGAACCGTAGTATGTATGCGCTAGTGAGAAAATAGCTCACACACGTCACGGAGAGTCTCACGTGTCTATGCAAATGTGCACTCGAAAAATATGGGAGCCCATAATTAATGCTGTTTAGTGCCTTAGGGGCCATGTAATACATACTAGGCATCGTAAATACCCAAATATGAAGGCATATGACATCGAAATAAGTCTGCATTCGCTGCTGATTGGTGAATGCATGTGTGGCAGATGTGCTACCCCCATTTTGTCAAAATCGCACCTTGGGTCCATCTGACTTCTATGAGCGATTCCCTGGTTAGTGGGAATACAGTTCGGAAAAATCTTGGAAAGGACGAACAGAGAATTAAACCTCATTATCATAAACAGTGTGGATCAAAAAAGACAATGTATAAATGTGCACATATCAACAAGTGTTAAAACCATATAAATTGCATTGTATATTTACTCAACACGGTGAAAAGGAAATAGAAGATGAATCACGGAGAAAGGTTTAGGGTACAGGTGCCGCAAGCCTGAGACAACGTCCCTCCCTTCCTTCCTGTGAAAGAGAGAAAAGAAGAAAAAAAGAGAAAAATAGAACATATGTGTTAGAAGAAGTTCAATCACTAATATATGGAATCAATAGTTAAACATTGAGTACAGAGCCCTGTGCATTGTGTCACAAATAATGTTCCTTAGATTCATCAGTGCCAAGTCTAACTTACTCTGAGTGTGCTGGCTGTTCCCTTGTATGTGCACGCCCATGGTCACACCCGTAAGGTAAGAAGACAACCTACTAAAACTTGCTTTGAAACTGGACAAAGGAACTGGATGTAATTATAAGGTGGCTCATTCACTTTGCAAATGTATGGCAAGCTCTTCATCTATATTATGTCCTTTGGGGTATCGGGTGCACATACTTATTATATATCTGGGTTCTTTCTGTCTAAGTCTCAAAGTACGGTTGCCGCCCCTCTGATTCTGATTCACCTGTTCTACGATAAAAAATGAGAGTTTGGTTTGATCTCTCTATATATATATATATGTGTATATTACCTACTGGCGGTCGCCAGTAGGTAGTTATAGTTAGGACCCCTTTTCCATAGGAAAACCTCAACATTCTATTTTGAATAACTTTGGCGCCGGTCGATGAATCCTCGCGAATTTCTCAAAATAGGTGGGGCGCTACGCTCCGCTCCTACCCTGAAAGTCTCGGGGGGATCCGTCAAGCGGGGGCTGAGATAAAAGGGGGGTCCCAAAACGCGTTTTCCCCATGCATTTTTCCATAGGACCTTTAGAACGAGCTACAGCCCGAACGGCTGAACAGAATTACTCGAAATTTGGCAGAGAGGTAGTCCCTAGGTCAAGGAAGTGCTTTTTGTAGGTTTGGTGTAAATCTGTTCAGTAGATTCTGAGAAAATAGCCTTTAAATCAATATATATATCTGAGCCCGCTTACGGTACGCTTACCGTACGCTTACCGTAAGCGTACGGTGGCGTGCGCGAGCGCGATTCTGATTGGCTCTTAGATCTTAGTAAACATTCGAATCGGCCGAAACCAGGAAGCGGCGGCCGCCATTTTGTGTATTTCACTCAGAAAAAAAAGAGTGAAAACAAGAAAAGGGGGCAATGAGGAGAGTTACAGACCCCCTTACATTTGTGAGGGGGTCAAAGAAGGACTGTAAAGTACAAAGAAAACATTTATTGATTTTAAAAAAAATCACGGGGTACGCGTACGGTAAGCTTACGGTAAGCGTACGGTAGAAAAAAAAAAAATGAAAATCAGATTTAAGTGTTTAGATATTAGGGGGCTCTAAAAAGAGCCGTTGTGTTTATGAAATGATTTTTTAGTGGTACCTACAAGTAAGTACCGATGCAGAGTCTAAGGTTCAAGAGGAAGACTCTGTTCCCTTCATCATTGAAGTGCACACCATCTCCTCTATAAATGTCTTGCATGTCATAACGCAAGTTGTTGTGGTAAATGGCACCCATACCATAGTCACGGAGGAAAGCAGAAACAGATTTGTTGACGTGCTTTCTTGCTTTGTCATCGCACCGCGTGCCCACCGTGCGTGCACGGCACTAACTGCGTAAAGTGGGCGCGCGGTGCGCGAAGCGCACCGCGTGCTCACTGTGCGCGCACGGTGCGCGAAGCGCACCGTGCGCGCACGGAACGAACTGCGTTAAGTGGGCGCGCACGCCACGAATGGCGTAAAGTAACTTAGCATTTAAAAAACCGTACAAATTCACTGAAAAAACCATAGGTTTCACACACGTTATAGTTAGGAATTAGCATTTAAAAAACCTTGCAAATTCACTGAAAAAACCATAGGTTTCACACATGTTATAGTTAGCGGAAATTTTACTGATAAAAAACCAATGAAATTCCCCCGTTATAGTTAGTGCAGGCAACTATAACTCACGCGACCGCAATCTTCTGCTGATGACATATGTGTCTTTATGAAAAAAAAATATTTGTAATATATGTATAGCTAAAAATGTATGGAAGAAGACATGGGCAAATAAGTGTCTAAATACAGTATTAGCATCAGCAGAGGATTGCGGTCGCGTGAGTTATAGTTGCCTGCACTAACTATAACGGGGGAATTTCATTGGTTTTTTATCAGTAAAATTTCCGCTAACTATAACATGTGTGAAACCTATGGTTTTTTCAGTGAATATATATATATATATATATATATATATATATATATGTATATATATATATGTATATAGATGTATAGCTTTGCAGCAATGATTGTGGCTACATGTCCCTCTGTTGCTAAAAGGACTTTGTATTTATGAGCATGGTACCATGTTCAGGCAAAAGGTTTTAGTATGTGTCACTCACATAAATAAATGAACTTTTTACATCAGAGAGTGCTTGTATTTGCTCCAAAAGGAGTGGGCACGTGAATACACCAGGGTTTATCTATACACTTTGCTGATTGCGCCAGGGCCCAGAGTTATCATAATTTCTTGCAGCACAGGCGAGCATGACAGCCTGCTGCAATGCGTCAAAGGCAGAGGACAGGAATGTAGCATATTTATACATCAAGATATGCCACATTCTGCCTCTCTCCCTGCATTGGGGCACAGAGTGCTGCCTAGCACCAATGCAGGCACCCTTACGCAAGGGTGTCATGTTAAACGACAAGCACCTTGGATTTTTTGTGCAGGAAGGGCTATCTCCCTGCACAGAAAAACAATCCTTAAAGGCAATGGTAACACAAACCCTTGATAGAGTAGTGATGCATGGTGCCAGCCTGACAGGGAGGGTATAGGAACATAAGAGTGGAGCGGACATCAAGTGAATGATACTGCCAGGATTCCATTCTAGTGTGAGTTAGTCAGGTGCATGCTTGGGCAGATTTATGGGCTGTCAACTCATGGTACACACTCTTACAATGTTAGTGTATCAGGGATGTGGCTTTATGTAGTTCACAGTCCCAATCTCCCTGATGTGCAGTGCGCAAAGGGAGACCAACTTGCCCCATCGAAAGAGGCGGAGAAGCAAAGATCACCCATTGGAATGGGTGAATAGTTTAAAATGTAATTTTAGTTTAGGATTAGGAAACTAAGCATAGGCGTTCTGATTTAAAAAGTACAATGCTTTGCAATGCTGTGCCTGTCAAAAATCTTTTTAATCATCTTTCTTTCATAAGCACAATGGGGCAAGAGGGCACCTCGGCAAGCAGCTGCCACCACCACCAGCGCTGTGGCGGGTGGGAGGACGACCACCACCATTGCTGCAGCAAATGGTGGCACCGGCCATGTTTATTATTTCTTACTTTCTAGTTTCACTAGTAAATTCGTGGCCTTGTGTATACTTACTTTTTTCTGTTATTTCAAATCCGATTCTAATGTAACCACGGGCGTATTATGTGTAGCGGGGCTACGCAGAGGTCCACGGAGTTGAAAACAAACTCCGTGGAACTCCGCTATGCCACCCACCACCACCCCCCAATTATATAATTAAACATGATTAAAAAATAAATTAGAAACCACTTACCTGGCATGCGGCGTCCCCGGGCTGCCCTCCTCCTCACACAAACCCTAGTGAGAACTGCACATGTGTGCGTGCCCGCGCAGTTTTCACAAGGATTACCGATAGGGCGAAGAAGAGGAGGAGGGCAGCCCGGCGACGCCGCATGCCAGGTAAGTGGTTTTTAATTTATTTGTTAATCATGTTTAATTACTTTTTATAATTGCGGGGTGGAGGCAGGGGCTGGCCAACTCCGCTCCGCTGTGGAGTGTGCAGAGATTTGCCTTCTCCGTGGAGAAGGCAAATCTCCAAACACTCCGCGGGCAGACCGGAGGTCTCCGCCCGGGGTTATTCTAGAGTTTATTATACCTATATTTCCCTCTTTTTTCTATATTTCATGTTTCCCCAGCTGACTTTCACCTTTCTGCAGCTTTCTTCTTCTCTCTTGCTTAGTAAGCTTTCCCTCGACCATCTTTTGCATGTCTAATGCTAAGAGGAGAACAGAGTTTTGGTAATGTAGAGAGCTCCAAGTATTCTATTCAACAACAAACATGTTGGTTGAGAAAGCTTTCTTGGTCAAACAGTACATGGACAGAGATAGAGTGGTCATGGGCCATGGATCCTCAATGTAGTCTTATACTAGCAGTTTCTATGAGAGTGCGGCATGGCAGGAATGAGATACCACAACCAATGCCATATGTATTTTGCATTCTCTTCCACCGCTTATCATTTTGTAGCCTTTTGCCCTTCCTTTATAACTCCATTTAGAGATAAAAGTTTTCGGTTGACTCAATGAGTACCTGGTTTTTTAAATGTTGTCAGGCAACAAAGTAACAAACCTCTCAAAGTGGTACTTGGATAGAAGAAGACACTGATAGATAGCTAACCTAACTGTAGTGAGGTATTGCTCTTGTGCCTTGTACAAAATACTACTTAGGTGGCTAATCTGGTATCTAAAATGGATACATTATGTTTTTCTCTGGGTGCACAGACCACTAGTGCAGCCACAACAAGGTCAGACAGCCACGGCCATTGGAGGAGGCCCAGCCAGTCGAGGGAGGGGGCAGGGACAAGTAATAAATCACCTTGATTTCTTATTGATAATACTGTTTTTTTTTTTAGCATGGCATCCCTCCACCTCCTGCAGTGCAGTTTAGTTCGGCAGTGCAGGCAGTGAAATGTCCATCTGCTGCAGTGCAGCGAAGTCTGCAATGCGCAAACCGAAGACAAGGTGTGTTTCCCAGTGCCCACTCAGTCACCTGCTAGTACTTCACATCATCATTCTTTCTTTCTGTCCAAGCTTACCCAAAAATGTAAATTCTGTCTAGGCATGTGCCACGTTTTTCTGACCAATTGACATATTTTATGGCTTTCATTACCGATTTACGGTTCCAATTTTTTCCTTCCATCAACCAATGTGATTTAGCAAAAGATTAATAGATGATCAGTGACACCCTACCATCTATGGCTAAACCTCTACCAAGCCCAATCCCTAAAAACCTACCTCCCTGTAGGTTACCTTTCCCAGCTTCCAAGTGAAAATATTTGCTGAATATATTTTGTAGTGGAGGCCAGTGTGTAATGTAGGACTAAGGGCCAGGTATAGAGCTTTGCTGATGGCATACTCTGTGACAAATGTCACAAATAAAATATATCCCGTTCACTGTACTACAATGCATCTGTTATATTCTATGCACTGTCTTTTGTAATACGTGGATGGTATAGCCGTTATCCGCCACATGTTTGACGGAGTATCCCATCTGCCAGACTCTATCAGCTCCTAAGTTGGTATAAGAACCATGACTGAACTAGACACAGGGCCTAGAGCCTGTAGATTCGCTGGGACCCCAAGGAACCACCCAAAGTAGTGACACAGGGGACCCACGGGGTCCGTGTGCAGTGTATGAACACAGCCGCGGGTTCCCGTTAGTTTCTATGGGCAATGTTGCGGTTGGAAATTTAAAGATTCAGGACACTTAGAATCAAGTCAGGACCAAACCCTTTTGAACTTAAGCAGTTCTAGGGCTAGCACCCACGGGAGCACCAGAATACTCATGTTACCTCACCCAGGGAAGCCGGTGCATAGGTGTCTTTTGGTGTCTGGTTGCGTCGTCGATTTCAATGGAAGCTGGTGAAGAAGTGCTGCTGCCGTGAAGAGGAGAAGTGTCCGAAGAGATCCAAGCCTGGATCTAGGATGTAAGGAACCTGAAAACAGAGGGGACAGAGTCTGGGTCACTTGCCAGTGACCGAGGGCAGGATGGACCAATGCCCACAGATGTCGGGTGCTTTAGGTGAGTTGATGGGTGTCTTGACTCTTCCGCCACGAGGTCCAGGAGGCATCGACGAAGTCCACGAGCCGGATTCGAGCTGTCCCACAAAGTTTGTCGAGTGCTGCTGTGCTGGCGGCCAGAATGGACCCAACAAGCCTTGGCAACGGCAAGTCTCATGGAAAGAGAAGAAGGAATTCGGTGCAGACGAGCAAGGTCTGAGGGACTCATCCAGCAAGGGTAAGTCAGGGCACGTCTGGAGCAACCAGGAAAGTCCAAGTAGAAGAGGAGTTGCTTTCGTGGGGACCCACTAGCCAATGGGCTAGCGATTGCGAAGAAGCCTCGAGCGGTCACACTGGAAACTGGCCCACGGGTCACTCGTGGAGTGGAGGCCAGAGATCTTCGGTGCAGTCAGTGCTCAAGGCTGGGGCTACTTGGAGCCTAAAGCAGAACTTCAGGAAAAGACAAGAAGTTGATGTACCAGCAATAGTATGCAGTGCCCAGGGGTCACGGTTCCTTGTCACCCACAATAGCCACGGGCCTCAGCTTTGCTGTGGATTCAGGTAGCCTCGGTGAAGTCAGGAAATCCACCTCTGGTGATGCAGAGACTTCGGCGTCCAACGGGAGCTTCGGAATTGCAGACAAGATAGTTGCTTCTTTGGTGCCTGCCAAGCAGGGGAGTCACTCCTTGACCCCAAGGGAGATTTCTTCAGTCTTCTAGTCAGGATAGAAAGTCGAAGGTCCAGGATATATATTGCAGAGTTTCGTCCAGGGTAATTTAAAGTCACAAGGACTGGGTTCCCATACTTATATTAAGTTTGGGGGTTGGACATACTCTAGGGACCCACCTAGGGGAGGGTTTGGAAAGAGGGGTGGTTACACCTATTTCCTTTGTCCAGTTTTGCACCAGAGCAGGGGCAGGTAGCCCCTGCATCCGGTTTGAACTGGACTATGCACAGGGACACCAAGTGTGCCTCCACTGCAGGATTTCAATGCACCAGAGAGTGCTTCCGCCCAGCCCCAATACACATCTGCCTGTCTGGGGAGGTGGTTACACCTCCCTGGGACAGGAAACATACTGTCCAGGCCTCCCCTGCCAGAGTTTCAGTCAGCAGCAGGAGTCCAGACCCGTATCTGTGGCAGAGGCATCCATTTTGTGATGCCAGGGCTCTAGAAAGTCCTACCGGGTTAGACCAGTGTCAACATGTCTCTCCCTCTAGAAGCGTGGAATGCTACACCCCCCGCCAGAACTGGCAGGGGGTAGTATTCCAAAGCGTTTGACACCAAACACGACATGTTTCCGTGCAGCCATCCCAAAGTTAGCATTTACCACGAGGTTATAATGCACTTAAGAATATATGGTCAGGCTGCACTACAAACAGCATCAGAGGAGATACTCCGAACGCTGCAGAGGGGCCCTCTCACATAAAAACCAAGCACTCTTCCTTCAGGATTGTTAAGGCCTGCCATAGGAGTGACTTATAGGTTTTATATGTGTGTGCAATGGTGGTGATATAGGTAGTGTTAGACTTGGGGGTCTCTAGTTGGTACATGTATGCACTTGTGACAAATAGGGACCTCCTCCTCTAGTCAGGGTAAGGGGGGTACACTCCTAAAATAACCCCTGCTCACCCACTTGGTAGCTTGGCACGAGCAGACAGGCTTATCTCAGAGGCAGTGTGTAAAGCATTTGTGAACACATACAGTAACCAAGTGACAACACTACAAATGGACATCATACAGGTTTTATATCAAAAATAAGTATTTTTTATATATATTTACCACAAGACCATTAAACGACAAAAACACACAATACTATTACTTTAGATGGTAGGATTTTGCCTAGTTCTCTTAAGTTCTTAAATGCGACACTTTAAGTCAATGTACCTTTTAGATGCGACACGCAGGGCAACGAAAGTGTTGCAACGATGTTGATGCGATGAAGTTTTTGGTGCAAAGAAATAAAGACGTGAAGATCTTCCAGATGCGTTATGCTTCTCTGATGTTGCGAGAAGACTCGACTTGATGCGTCAGCTGCAGCGGCGACACCCTTTACGCGATGCGACAACAGCGGCCTTGGCAGCGACACTCTTCTCCGACGTCAATACGATGCTGCAGCGGCGACACCCTTTTACGCGATGCGACAACAGCAGCTCCGACGGCGGCACGCTTCTCCGTGGATGCGAGGCGCTTTCCGTGATGCGGTGCAATGCGACAACTACGATGGCTGCGATGGCGACACGCTTCTTCCTCGATGCGAGACTCTTCTCTTGATGCGGTGCAATGCATCAGCTACGATGGCTGCGATGGCGACACGCTTCTTCGGCGTTGCGAGACACTTCCTGGATGATGCGAGACGCTTCCGCTCGATGCGATGCTGCAGCGGCGACACACTTTCCGAGATGCGACGACAACAGCTCCGATGGCGGCACGCTTCTCCTTCTTGAGTCGCGCTTCCAGCTCCTTGCGACACGCAGTCCCTCAGAAGGCCCAGCAACAGCAGCAGGCACTTCCAAATAAATCTGGGGAGCTGGGGGGTGAAGTCTGTTGTTCCTGAGACTTCAGCAGGAGGCAAGCTCTTTTCCAAGCCCTTGGAGATCCTTCACATGTTGAGCAAAAGTACACACAACCTTCCTTTCTCCTCTCTTTGGCAGTAAGGCAACCACTGCAGGCCAATCCCCCAGTTTCAGGGATAGTTTCCTCCTCAGCTTCTTCTGGTTCCTCCCTCAGCAGAGGTTCTTCTTGTTTTCCCAAAGTGATCTAATTTCTTGGGATCAGGCTCCCAATATTTATACCCAGAAATCCTTTGTCCTCTGAAGGCAGAGAGGCCTTTGCCCAGTCCAAACCAGTTCCTGAGCACTCTGTTTACCAGACTTCTCCTTTCCTTTCACAGTGCAGGGCAGAAACATTAGACGCCCCACAGGAGGTGGAGCCAGCATTGTGGAAGGCAAGTACAGCTCTGGAGCACTTTGTTGACAGGATTCCTTCTCTTCATTCACTGTGCAGGGCAGAGACATCAGCCGCTGCCCAGGAGGTGGAGCCAGTATTGTGGAAGGCAGGCACAGCCCTATTCAGGTCCCAGGTGCAACTCCTCCCACGCATCTAGATGCAGATCTCTCTATTCACCACTGGGGCACCCCACCCTGTCTCCTGGAATTCCCCAGCCCTGTCACTCAAACTCTAGACAAAGGAATACACACAGCCTAGCAGAGGCAGGTTTGAATGGTTAGACAAGAAAATGCCTCCTTTCTAAAATTGACATTTTCAAACACAGAATGTTAAAACCAACTTCACTAAAAGATGTACTTTATCATGCTGAGTTCAGGCATACTAAATTCGAATTTCTACCATGTTCCCTGAGTCAGATAGGATTATAAAATATTCTGGCCTATGGAGAACAGGTAGCCTTGCAATAGTGAAACACGAAAATGGCTGTAATTCACTATTAGAACATGCCACACACACCAGGGCATGTCCTACCTTATCCTTACAATGCACCCTGCCCTTGGGCCTACCATAGGGGTGTCTGATATGAAGAAAAGGGAAGTTTTAGGGACTGGCAAGTGGGTGCACTTGCCCAGTCAGCATGACAGTACCTGACTGCATGCAGGCTCTGCAATGGCAGACCTTAGACACATGTTTACAGGCTGCTTCTGTAGGTGGCACAAACAGTCCTGCAAGCCCACCAGCAGTATTTGGATTACAAGCCCTGGGCACTCGTGGTGCACTGTACTAGGGTCTGACAAGTAAACCAAACCAACCAATCATGGAATCACAAATTATACATTAATTTACAATAGGGAGCACTTGCACTGTGGCACTGGACAGCAGTGGCACAGTGCCCTGAGCAACTAACACCAGCAACAAAAATACATGAGGCACAGCGAAAAATGGAAGGGAGACTCACGACAATGTGCCAGGTCTAACAGGTAGCCTATACCACTGTACGGGGTGCAAGCACACCCTTACCCAGGCTGCAGTAGCAGACCTGTGGTGCCATTTTAGAGTGCTTCTCAGGGGTGGCATAATACATGCTTCAGCCCCTAGTAGGCCTCTGAGGTACCTATGCCCTAGGTACATAGTCAGGTACCATGTTTGTTTTCCGCACCGCAGTGAAGGGAGCACGACGTGTTCACATACCACACTAATGTCTAACACCCTATCTGAACCCAGGTGTGCATCCTTTGAAATTAGTCTCCTTTTCTTCTTACAGAATACCCCTGACGAAGGGGCCCAGCGTCCCAAAATGCATTGGGTGTCATAATCATTTTGTGTTGTACAGAGAAAATGCAATGTGGATAATCTTGGCTTGTTTATGGAAATAATTCAAAAGTATTGTTTAGATATTCAAACGTTCATTATGTCTATATTTCATTGCTAATTGTTTTGATTAAAAATGTAATTGAATGTACGAAAATTCATTTGCTGTGCAGGTTGCAGTCCTAGTCGCCTATCAGGGTCTAGACCACTTAGTAGGTTTATTTCACATATGCTTCGCAGGCATATTTGCAACACAGCACGCGTATCGTTACACACTGATTTAGATTTCACAATAGTGTGCGCTTTGCACCCACATCGTCACTAGGTACATAGTATACCATATACTAGGGGCTTATAAGGCACTCCAGAATCCAATTAGATATGTACCTAATGTACATGGAAACCATTTTAGAGAGGAAGCAGCTAGGCTGTGGTCCTGATTAGCAGGGCCACAGCCAGACTAAGGTCGAAAAACAGTGAAACACCAGCGAAAAGTGGGGGTTCCCATGTGAAGCATATCCTACTCTCCTACAGTAGGCGGGCCCACTAGCATGGCTCCCTTAGTATGGTATAGTCAACTAGTAACTGTGCAGCATATATACGCCTTACTCATTAATGGCAACTAATTAATTTTTTTTTTTTGATAAACACATTTTTATTGGTTTGGGAGAAATTACACACAACAAAACGTAAAAGGAACAGAAGATCAGCAAGACCACGGAGCACGATAAATCATAAGCATTTACAGAAGCATGACATCCCACGATACCCTGCCCCATCAGGTGTATACAAGCACAGAAGTTTGACATAGGATAATGGGCATTCCACGGTACCCAGCCATTTGCCCCACACACTACGGTACTTCTTGGGACATCCTCTTGCCATGTACAGGGTTCTTTCTTGGGTAGCGCAACAATCCACCTCCCCACACCATCTTCCAGGGTCGGGTGGGTCAGGGCATTTCCATGCCGCCGCTATGTCGCACTTGGCTACAATCATGGCCGTGTTGAAGAATATCTTTTAATTTCTGGTCCCATCCAACCCGTCTGTAATCCCCAGTAAGGAGTGACGTGGGTCATGGGGAACCGTCCATCCTAAAACCTATTAAAGCTCATCTTTAATAGATCCCCAGAATCGCGCCAGGTGGGGGCACGACCATACCAGGTGGAAGAAATCAGCAGGAGCGTGGCCACACCGAGCGTAGGACGCATTTGGGCACAGGCCCGCACGATGAAGGCGCACAGGCGTAAGGTAGGCGGCATGCAGGTAGTATAGCTGGATCAGCCTGAGCTTGGCGGAAGCTGTAATCATCTTTGGTGCCATAAGGGCTTCCCGCCAATCTGCCTCGTCTAGAGGGCCCACCCACTCCACCCATTGGTCCCGCAACTTGTCCAGCGAAGTGGGAGTGTTATTGACAAGAGTGCAGTAAATGCGGGAGATACCCCCTTTGCCCAAGTCTCCCAACATAGTTTGCGCCTCGGAAGGGCTGTACTCCGGGAGCCTGGTCCCGCCTGTGAGATGTGTGTGATGGGTGTGCCGCAGTTTCAGATATCTATAGAATTGGGATGAATGAAGGGAGTAACGGGCCCGGAGTTCTTGAAATGAACGCAAGTGGCCATTGACCCAGACATCCCCAAGTTGCGAAATTCTGATAAGGTCCCATGATTTAAACCCCTGCAGCCCACTAACTTCATGAAGACATGCTCCCTGCCAGAGGGGTGTGCATTGGATCAACCTATGCGTCCAGCGAGTGTGGCGTAGGTAAGCCCGCCAGGCCAGCAGCACGGAACGTGCCGCGTCAGGCAACTGAGATGGAATGGATCCCCCGTACATCATTGATTGGATTTTGGGTAGGCCCAGTTCGCTCAGCTCGAGCCGATTGGCTGGGTCGGACCAGCCCCCGTTGAACAAATCGTGGATCAATAGGAGACGCGCCGCCAAAAAGTAAAGGTACAGATGCGTCATCCCCATACCCCCATCGAAGGAGGGGATCTGGCAGGTGGTCAAGGCCAAGTGCGCCCTCCCCCCCATTCCAAAGAAATTTAGTGACAAGACTATCCAGTTTCCTGAACCAGGTTCTAGAGAAGCAGAAAGGGGCATTCTGAAGGACGTAGAGGAATCTGGAAAGGATCATCATTTTGAACAGGGCAACCCTCCCCAGGGGATTCAGAGGTAGCGTCTTCCATTTTTGAAGGAACTCCTTGGCCTTCTTTACCAATGGGGCTACATTAAGAGACCATCCCAGCTCGGGGAGATGGGTGACTCAAATCCCCAAATATTTGACCGATTGACGCCAAAGCTGTGGATTGCCAATCGTAACAGTCTCTGGACAGGTGCAGTGGGACCAGTGCCGATTTCCCGGGATTCAGCCGGAGACCAGATGCTTGCTCAAAGGACTGCAAGATCTGAAGGCACCTCGGCCCGGATATGGCAGGTTCGGCCAGAAAGACCAGGACATCATCGGCATATAGGGCAATCTTGTGCGCCTCTGTATTGGGCCACTCCCATCCATAGACGCAGTCGTCAGCCCGCACCTGAGAGGCCAGGGGCTCCATCGCCAAGGCGAAGAGCAGGGGGAAAGAGGGCAGCCCTGCCTTGTCCGTCCTGGTAATAGGGAAAACCTCAGATAGCACTGCATTAACCAACACGTGCGCTCGTGGGTGAGCGTAAAGGACACGGACCAGAGCCCGAAAGTGGGGCACAAACCCCATCTCGGCCAGCACATCCAATAGGTATACCCAGTCCACCGAATCGAAGGTTTTTTCGAAGTATATAAAAAGGAGTGCTAGGTATGGAGTGAGGAGGTGCCGGTGGGCCAGAGCCAGCTGTAACCTCTGAAGACATCGTCTGGTCAAACGCCTGGGCATAGAGCCTCAATGGTTGGGGTGAACCAGCAGGGACAGATATGGTTTCAGTCGCTGAGTATGGCAGCATACAACTTGATCTCCATGTTGAAAAGGGAGATGGGGCGATAGTCTGCGCAGTGATGGGAAGGCGGCTGGGATTTCGGTAGGACCACGATGGTTGCGATGTCCGTCTCGGATGGGAAGGAACCTTTCTCCAAAGCTTCCTCATATAGATCGGCCAAGCGGGGTACAAGAGTCTCCCGATATAACGCATAGTATTCTTGGGAAAGGCCATACGAGGGTGATTGCTGCGTCAATTTCTTCCTGAGAAATGGGGCGGTCTAGGTCCTTCTGAGCGATGGGAGTCAGCAGAGGGAGACGCACTTGTCCTTGCTCAAGGAAGGCTGAGAGGGATATACCAGGGGTCCACACCTCATAGAGTCGTTGATAATAATGGGCGAAGACGCGGGCCATCACCAGTGGAGTGCTGTGCACTGCACCCTCGTCGTCCACTACCTCTGGGATAATGCGGTTAGCTCTAGGATATATGGCCAGGCGATGCAGGATCATACAGTTTTTATCTCCCCAGCCGTATACTCTTGCCACTGACGATCTCCAAAGGAGCTTAGCGGCATCTAGGGATAACTGCCTGATCTCGGCCCGAAGATGGGCGAGTTGTCGGACCAGGACCGCCTCGTCGGACAGGGAATGGGATTGCTCAAGGCGGAGCGCCTGCGCCTTCAGCAAAGGTAATGTCCTGCAACTGCACCTGTCTCTGACTCCGAAGCTGACCCTTTGCAACACCCGTAATGGTAGCCTTCCCCGCCTCCCATAAGGTACCTGGGGAAGCCACCGAGCCATCGTTGGTAAGGAAGTATTGCTTGAGTTCCATCCCCACCACCTTTTTGAATTCTCTATCCTGGAGGAACCAGGCATTCATTCTCCATGTTTGGTGGGCAGAGGGGGGGGGGAGCCCCTGCACTAAGAAGCACTAGGGAGAGGTCAGAAATCCCCCTAGGAAGGATCCGGACATCTACAATCCCAGCGCAATCAACTGAGGGGACAAAGATCGCATCTATGCATGCCTGTGTGTGGTGCGCTGCAGAGGTATGGGTAAATTGGGCGGTACAGGGGTGCCAGGTGTGCCACGCATCACATAAGCCCAGAGACTCGACGAACTCCGTAGCTGTTTCGCCTGCGCCAATCTAGTGGTGGAGGGAGGGCCCGTTGTATCAATGGCCGGAAAGGAGACCGCATTAAAGTCACCTCCAATGATAGTAGGTCCCAGAGGCAAAGCGTTCAGGTGGGCCGCGGTGTTTTTAAGGGTAACAGCCAGCATTGAGGGGGGGGAGTAGATGGACATAAGGTGGAGGGGGAAGCCAGCCAGCAAGCCGCAAAGGGTCACCGATAAGCCATGAGGGTCGTGAAAGACATGTGTGAGTACAAAGGGCAGGGTGCATTTTAGGAGGATAGCCACCCCTCGGGAACCCCTAGAGAAGCCTGAATGCCACACTCAGTCATACCCGTAGCGTGCCAGGAAGGGGCAACAGTTACCCATCAGGTGCGTCTCTTGAAGTAATAGGACGTCTACGCCAAGGCGCTGCGCATAGTGCAGGACCGCTGTATGTTTAACCCGGTCCAAGAGACCGTTAACATTCCACGATAAAACGTGAAGGGATGCCCTAGGAGTAATTGTGTCAGTCATGGCGGGTGGAACGTGAACCTGGGTCGTGCATCCCTACAGGGACGCGGGAGTGCGCGTGGAAGCCTGCTTCTGTGCAGGTGAGCACATGCAGCGAGCTCGTGCCTGGCCCCTGGTGGGTCGGCGCGAGAGGATCCGTGGGAGCTGAAATGAAAAAACAACAAAAGCAACAACAACCTAAGGAAAAACCAGTACCAAACATTTCCCCCTCCCTACACTTCAGAAATGGAAGTATCTGTCGACCCCTCATTGTAACAGTAACCAAACTAAAACGCTCGGGTTGGTTGCGTGGAGGACCCCTCCATGTGGACGGATGAACTGTGAATCGGCCAATGGAACTAGGGGGTGAGCGTGACACTCTACCAATGTTCAAGATCTTCGTCAGGAGAGAATCCCACCTAGTAACCGAGAAGCAGCAGACCTAGCTCTATGGGACCTCAGAGAGTGGGAGTACAGGAGAGGTCTGAGTCAAGCCTGGGGGAACCCCCCGGGGTTGGCAATGAGGATGTCCCCAGTAGCTCATCAACAGATCGGTGCCTGGTACGGTGTGGAGAGCCTGACTGGCTGGATGAGTCCTGGAGTCCATGGGTTGCCATGCTTGGGGACCTGGATGCCGCTGCCCGAGAACGGCGCCCCCTGCAGGAGTGCGTGCACCGCTGGTGCCCCGGCGACCGCGGCCTCACGGATTGGGAGCCCGCAGGGCCCGGGGAGGGGTCCCGCCTCTGGCGGAGGGGACATTCTTCCGTCAGCCATGACCACGCCGCCTGGAAAAATTGAGCTTTGTTCTGAACGATGACCCGGAGGCGTGCAGGGAACTGAAGCTGGTATTGTAGGCCCAGGGCGCGCAGTTTCTTTTTAACGTCCGTGTACGAACGACGGAGATCTTTCACCTCCCTGGTGTAGTCTGGGAATAGCATAACAGTATGGTTCTGGAACCTGAGGAGACCATGGGCCCAGGCCGCCCGCAGAATGGCATCCCGGTCTTTAAAATTAAGGATTTTCAGTATGATGGGGCAGGATGGAGCTCCGGGGGGCGGCCTGGGAGCGAGAGAATAGTGGGCTCTCTCAACCACGAAGCACGGAAAAGAGAGCGTCCTTGGGCATCCACGATGTAAACCAGGCCTGGACGAAGGCAGCGACAGGATTCGACTCGACCCCTTCGGGAAACCCCACCCGGCGGAGATTATTGCGACGAGTGCGATTTTCAGCATGTTCAGCATGCTGGTGGAGTTCCTTGGTGTGGGTGCTGAGGTGAGCTACCTGCTCCTTCAAGTGTGAGATGTCCTCCGCTGTGGATAGGCGGGATTCGGCCTCTGCGAGTCGCGCGTTGGCGTTGCGGAGGTCTTGTCGGAGGAGGGAGACGTCCACCTTGATTTCTCCGATCTTCCCCTCGACGGACGCCTGTGAGGCACTGATTGCCTGAAGAATGGTATTCAGATCCCTGTTCTGGGGTGGGTGGGGAGCCCCGGCCGCCTGCTCAGGGGGTTCCGGGTCGGAGGTGGTGAACCGGTCCATCTTCGCCTGAGTGGGGGTCTGTGTGGGCTTGAGGCCCTTGTCCCTCCCCATAATTGCCAGGCCGCCAAGAGCCCGGGGACCAGGCTGAGGGACCCGGAACCATGAACACCCCACACCAGGGCTAAGAACCCTCACCAGTCCGAAAGACCATCCGGTGGAGCCAGAGGGTTACCCGGAAAGGCATGCAGCAAGGGCGAGAACCAGCGGCCAGGTCAAGCACCCCGCGGTCCAGTCCGCAGGGCCAGAGACGGTGACGGGCACTCCGGTAAGGGTGCTGGTGGATGTGGGGCGGAGCCTCCCAGTGGTGGAAACGGACAACCAGCAGATCAGCAACCAAGGGGGGGCTCCGTGTATGGGCTAGCCTGACCCCACCTCTGTATACCGCCCGGCAGTCGTAGGGCGTGACGTCCCTGCACCTCCCGTATGTCGCTAAGGCAGTGAAGAAGGTTGTGGCCAGCGGGCAGGGTGGGAACTCCAGGGCAAGTACCTGCCAGGTGCTCCGCCCAGTTGTCGCTGACAGCGCTGCGGGGACGGATCCCCGAGGAGCAGGGGACCCCCGTTTCCAAAATGCTGTGCCAGCCAAACAACCCAGGGCCGCACTGGGGAGCGCAGAAGGAGCCACACAGGACCTGGGGTACCCCGGAGGGCATGGGGAGGGGAGTGCCGATACCAACCCCCCCAACCCGCTGCTCAATGCTGCAGCCGTTCCCCCAGGCCCACACCCCGCTCACCGGCAATGACTGATGATCGGCCTCAAGGTGTCCACGAGCCGCTGGGCCACAGGGAGTCCGCCCCTCCAGGGAGTCAGCGTGGGCCCGGACCAGGGCAGATGCTGGCAGACAACTCTTCAGGGGGAAAGGCGAGGAATGAGGTGCCCACTGCCCGGGGGGGCACCCAGCAGCCGTCCCGGACCTCCGCCGGGGCTTACCCGCTCAACAGGCACCAGAACTGCAGCCCCGGAGTCCTCCGCTGATCTCCCTGTCAGAGTGGGAGCGCGGCCTCTCTCTCGCACCCGCGCTGCCCAATATGGCAGCCGAGGCCACCGCAACGCCGCCGGGAGGGCCTCCGGCCGAGAGTCGGATCCAGGCCGCCGAGGCTCCTCCCTCACAGGTCCGCCCCCGCCAGCAGCAACCAAGGAACACCAGGCGGCGAGGGGAAGAGTCCGTCAGGCCAGCAGCCGCTTCTCCTAAGGACACGCGGCCAAGGTGCACCCCTCACCACAGCAGCACATTTGGATCCGGGAAGGGCACTTCAGGGGCATCCAGCACCCCAATCACCGCAGAGGGGCCGCCATTTTGCGAGCGAGTCACCCGCTCAACAGGCACCGGAACTGCGTCCCCGGAGTCCTCCGCTGATCTCCCTGTCAGATTGGGAGCGCGGCCTCTCTCTCGCACCGCGCTGCCCGATATGGCAGCCGAGGCCACCGCAGCACCACCAGGAGGGCCTCCGACTGCAAGTTGGATCCAGGCTGCCGATGCTCCTCCCTCACAGGTCCGCCCCCGCCAGCAGCGACCAAGGAACACCAGGCGGTGAGAGGAAGAGTCCGTCAGGCCGGCAGCCGCTTCTCCTCAGGACACGCGGCCAAGGTGCACCCCTCACCACAGCAGCACACTCGGATCCGGGAAGGGCACCTCAGGGGCATCCAGCGCTGCAATCACCGCAGAGGGGCCGCCATCGGCAACAGGACAGCTCAGCGAAGATCCAGAAGTCCCAGGGGTGCAGCCAGAGCTGATCCGCAACGTGAACAGCAAAGTACACTGCTGGATGGCTCGATTCAGGTTAGGATATCGGGCGGATGGCGGAGGGGTCCCGGAGCACTCTTAAAGTGCGTCCACCATCTTGGCTTAGCAAGCCACGCCCCCAACTAATTCATTTATTTACATACATAAAGTGTCTATTCAGCTTCACTATGAAACCACGTTTTGATTATGTGAGTATTCTTGCTTAATTCCTTGCAGTCACTACTTTGACATTATGTGATACATCGGCGGGAAAAAAGACCTGAGTAAACCTCTTTGAGTTATGTTGTTTCCCATTGAAGTAGAGGTGGCATTAACTTCCTTCTTGTGCTGTTGGGTAGTCCTGCCCTGACTCCAAGTCCTGACTCAAATGAGATTGAAAAGGAAAGACCTGTAGAGTGGATAAACAACAAGAACGAACAAATTTGAGCATTTTGTGTAGTTTTGTTACCTAAACTGGCTGGTCTCTGAAGAACCTGAAAACAAGAAGTACAAGAACAGAGCAGTCCATGTACGTACAATTATAGTGCAGTGTGAAAGCAAGGCAATCATTCGGGCAGAGTCATCCATCAGTAGGCCTGGGCGGTAAATTCCGTTCCGCTCACGGAATTTGGGTCATTTTATGTTCCGCGGAGAACGAGGAATTGCTAAAAATTCTGCGATCCGCGGCTTCGTGGAATTTTTTGCTTGTTCGCGCTTTCAAAATGCGTGTTCGCGAGATATTTCTCACCCGAGCACGCAAACAGCATTCGCGAACAGGAAAAAGGCATTGCGAACGGGCGGAACAAGCAACTCCGCGTGTTCACAGAACTGTGCGTGCTTGCGGAGATTTTTTTTACCATTTAGCTGAACTTTGCGTAGCGCGACTACGCAAATTCCACCCACCCCTATCCATCGGGCCCCTAACATTAAAAATCAAGTACACAAATTAATCGAACAACACCCTCCCAGCCACCTCAGGAATCATCATTCACTCAGTATATCCCTTATTTGTGCAAGCATGGTGCACATTTGACTACTGTATCTTCTCTTTTCCCAAGGAAGCAAAAAACAAGCAATCTTTTATAACTATTGATCTTTACTGGCAGCCCAGCTATGGAATGAAAAAAGAATAATAGGGATGGAAGGCAAATAGGGAGGCATACTGGTCCAACTCCATTCCAACAAATAAATAAATGTTCTTCTATATGCTTTTTTAAAATTTTCTTTTATGCAAAGCAGTTCAACGATAATGTATGAAAGTTCTGTTGTGGCCGAATTAGTCAGGGATGTAGAGTTCATCCTCAAACTCAGGGGGTTCGCCCAGAAGTTATCTGCTAACACACATGAGTCTGACCAATCACCTTCATCCTCGTTCTGTGCTGTTTCAGGAACAGTGTAATCTTCTTGAATGAAGAGATGGTTCATTTTCATCACGGTCAATCTCTCCATGTTTTGAGGCAAGAAACTGTTGCTTCTGACTGTGACAATGGGCGCAGGCGGCACTGAACATGTGCTCTGGACAAGTGAAATACTTCATTGCCAGCCTCCTGAGCTAGAACTCTTTTGGGACATTAGGATAGTCTTGGACCATCCTCTGAATGGTCATTGGTGCTGCCACTTGCTCGACCTCTGTTGCAGTCACCTCTGCACTTGACTTAAGCCCTTCCACTTGAAACCAAACTATTGCAGATGTTGTGTCCTATTTGTCTGTTGCTGGTGTTGTTGGTAATGATGGTGATAGCTGTGAGACAATAGCACTGCCCTCTGTGAACAGTGAAGGTTGCACGCTGGAACTTCTGCACGGGCCTCTAACTTCCAGCCATTTTTCAGCCAGATCTCTTGCTTGCTCGAGATTTGAAGCCAATAATTGAAGAGCAGCATCTTGCTCAGCAGGAAGCTTAACCTCCTGTTCTGCTCATACTTCAGGAAGAATTGTTGCTGGCTGTGACTCCTGTTGTCCACTTTCCTGTAATGATTGGGTACTAATTTGTGGCTGAGACATATCCAGTTCAGACTCACTGCTCGCTGCCATTACTGCAGAGGTTGCATTGCTGAGAGATATGGGCTTGGGCTGAGCCTTAGGATGGGGGGTGCCATTGATGATGCAGGAGTGCTGCTCACAGCTTTTTGCTGCTCAGAGGAGGATGCAGCAGGTACACCATGGTTCCTGAAAAATGTAGAAGCCGGCACAAGAGTGGTGGCAATATCCTTCTTCTCCTCCTCACTGAGCCCTTTCTTGACAGGAACATCCTTCTTTGGGGCCATCCTCTTTTTCTTTCTCAGTGCTGGAAACTACCACTTAGCTGCACAAGCAGAAGCAGAGGAGGACTCATCTGGTGTGCATCACTGTCGGCCTTCTATCTGACAGTACTCTGTGTGATGATGTCTCTTGTGCACCTAAAAGCACATAAAGAAGAAAAGAATTCTATGAAACATGGTATTTGCACTCACCCATACAGTCACTACAGACCCACTTAGCTACCCATAGCGATACTCACAGCACCACTCGCCTATCCATACAGCCACTGACACACCCATTCACTCACTAATAAAGCCACTCACACAGCATCTCACTCACCCACACAGCTATTCATACACCCACTTATACACCCATACAGCCACTCACACACCCATATGCACATGGATACATACAGTCACACAGCCACGCACATAATATATATCATAAGTAGTGTCACTCATTAGTAGTACACTTAGTATACTAATTCAATGTTTGCAGTACCTTATGTTTATCAATCATAAACTCTTACAGAATACTTACACTCACTGGATGATGTCATCACATCAGTGATGTCATTTGAGATATCATCAGTGATGTCACTGACCATGTCATGAGTGATGTAATATGTGAGGTCATAAGCAGTGCGTTGTGGGGGCGTAAGTTATACTTAGCTCAGGTAATTATAACTGCCACATTTCACAAGTTTTGTATGAGTGAAATCTGAGCCTAACTATAACGTCCCTGTAACCTTTGTTTTTTTCAGTTCATTTGCAAGGTATTTAGAATTCAGTTTCCTAACGTTAACGTCCCTGTAACCTTTGGTTTTTTAAATGAATTTCTGTGTTTTTTTTTAACTAATAGTCACATTTGTAGAGTGGTGAAGAAAGGGGGCTTGGTCTCCAACCAGCTCTCAGGAATCCTGATGTGTCTGACTTACTGGAGGTAACAGTAGGGCTTCTGGTCCCCTAAAAACCCTCAGCAACCAAGAGCACTTTTTAATAAACATTAACATTCCTGTAAACCTGACAGAGGCACTTATTTATGTGAGCCCTGCATCACTTTTGCCCCATGTAAAGTGGTACATGCGTGGAGCAGGGCTATGATCCCAATTTATGAAGCCACGCAAAGCCACTTTGCGTGGCTTAGAGAGGACTAATAAATCATGAGTGAGGCAACGCAGCACAAATCACTGCGTCGTCTAACTCTGCGTTTTGGGAAGAATTCCATGGATATTGAGGTGGGTTTACCCATGCAACACCTATGGATTTTGACGCTACCCCAGATTTACAAAATTATGTGAACCTGGGGAAGCGCCAAACCGGTACGCCTCCCGCTTTGAGGCCTAACGAGGAGAACTATGTATATTTCCCTAGTTTTTTCCACTTTCTATGTGTGCTGCATTCTACAGCACACATAGTAAGAGGAAAACACCTCTTAGGATTGTTTTTGTGCAGGAAGGTAAGCCCTGCACACCAGGCTTTGCTAAGCACATGCTTTGGGTTCTCAAGTAGTGAGGCCTACACCTTATTGGTGCAGGGCCTTGTTAAGTCTGTTGCCCAGCGTTGCTGCAAAGGGAGAAACTGCAGTGTAGTGTGGGAGTGGAGGGAGTCAGCAAACCTATGTATGAGGTGTCTACCCCTACCCCCTATGTGTACATAGTGAGGTGGATGGGCAGTTCAGTAGTCAGCTCTCCCCAGTGGTTCCCTAGCGTGGCAAGCAATAAATTGTGGGTAGGCCATCCTCCATCATCAACACCTCAAATGCGGTCAAGTTACCATCCTGTACTAATCTCCCAATGTTTGTAGAACTGCAGCATGCCATGCAGTCAATTCAGATGTCGATGTAGGTCAACCTGTCCTGGGCATTCCTAACAGAGCCAACACTAGTACATAGGGAAGTATGTGCTTAGTGATGCGCAGGCATCTGTGATAGGATCGATATGCAATCCCCAACAACAGGGAGTCAGATGTTCACACACGCGTGCAGGGGTGAAATCAATGCAGAATGGCTGACAGTCTCCAACAAGGAGAGGATGTGGCTGTGTCTGACAATTGCAAGCCTGCCAACCATTGGGCAATCCACAGGACTTCAGCAGCAACATAAAACTGATCAAAAAGCAGAGAAGTCAATCCCCCCATCCGTGGGCAAGTAAAGTTTTGCCAGTGCCACCCGGCAGCGCAACTTGTTCAAGATAAAATCACCAATCTGTTGATCAAGTGCTTGAAAGAATGTACTAGGAATGTAAATAGGAAGATTGGAGAAGAAATAAAGAAGGCGGGGCAGGAACAGCATTTTAAGCACTGCCGCTTTCCCTGCTACTGCCAATGTCACATAGTGACATTACTGAACAAGTAACATTGCTATCAAAGGTCTGACAATGAATAGTACACCCACACCCCTAAATAGCTAAATGTATGGTCCTGCAAGGCCAAGGAATCCACTTCAAGTTCAAAGTCGGGATTGGGAACATCAAGGAAAAAGGGGAATAGGCACGATTTTGCCCAATTCACCCTCAGCCTAGAAATGGCCGCAAACAGGCCTAAGTCAACACAATCCTATCAAGTATGTTGTGCACGTACCTTGTGTAAAGCAACATGCCATCTGCATATAAGAATATTACATGCATCCATCGCCAAACAGGATTCCACAGAGCATCCCACAGTTGCGAATGGCCAACACTAGTTGTTCGATTGCCAGGTGAAACAACAGATGCAATAGCAGGCAGCACTGTCTTGACACCCAGTGTATGGAAATAGCGTTTGATGGGATAGACCCCATCTTGACTCTGATTACGGTGTCAGTGTACAACAACTTTACTAAGTGCAGGAAGCGATGACTGATACCATATCGGGACAATGCAGCAAAGGGATAATCCCATTCCAAAGAGTCAAAGGCCTTTTCAAGGTCTAAGACCAGACATTCAGCATGAGGACAAGCATGGCGAGTATAAGTCATGACTCTAAAGAAACAGGGCAGATTCAGCAAGGAATTGTGGGTGGAGACTAATCCATTTTGATCCTGGCAGACCAAGCAGGGTATACTAGGGGTGCCAGTTAACCCACAAGTATTTTCTCCAGGATCTTATAATCAGTATTCAGTAGGGCCAAAGGGCTGTAGGAGATTACGAGGAGTGGGTCTTTATTTGGTTTAGGCAAGGAGATTTCTGTTGCCTCTCTTTGGGATGCAGAAAGAATGCCAATGAAAGGGGAGTCCTCATACAATGCCAACATTTGTGGGGCCAATTGAGGGCCTATGTCTCGTAGAGGTCTGCGGGCAAGCGATTGGGTCCCAGGGACCTACCAGTGGCCAGTGCCTTGATTCCCTCTCTAATTTTGAACAGCGTGATGGGTTCATCTAGGCCTGTTTGCTGCTCCACGGTAATGTGGGCCAGTGTCAGGTTAGCAATTAAAGAGTCATAAGTCTCTGGGTTAGTGGCCGTATCCCTCTGGTACACCTGCCTATAGTGACGCGTGAGTTCATCCTGGTTAGCCACTTGCGTGTAAAGGATAGTATCTGTATGAGAGTGTACTGCCATTATGGGGTGATAAGCCACACCAGGAGTTGTCCAGCTCTATCGGCCATGGCATGTGTATGGGCCGAGTGTGCAGCATAATTAAGGCAATGCAATCGTTTTCAAAAAGCAACGTGTTTGCAAAGGACTTCCATCAGCTTACGTGTGGCACCGGGATCCTCAGTAGCCTGAATTTCCAGGTCCAGGAGTGCGTGATTCAGTCGGGAAAGGTCCCTGGTTTGCAGCTGTCGCATGTTACCCTGTATGCTCAGACAGTGCCCCCGCAGTGTCACCTTGAATGCATCCCATTCTACCAGTTTGGTGTACTCTGTGTTAACATTATTGTCAGAATAGTCCATGATCATTGATTCAAGGGAAGCTCTGAATGGGGAATCTTCCAACAGTGTAGGTTTTAGGCGCCTTGTAGGGATGGGAGCTGGGAAGACTGTCCAGTGTATTCGCAGGAGGTGGGGGTTTTGATTAGGCCTGGGCGAAGCACTACGCTACGCTCGCGTAGTTTGCGAAGTTCGCGCTACTTCGCGCTACGCGAACTGCACGTAGCACAGTGCGAACACGCGTAGCGTAGTGTTGCGTAGTGCTGCGGTCATTTTTTGCTTGCTCGCGGTCCTCAACGTCAAGTTGGCGACCGCGAGCAAGCAAAATGACATCCTGGCGAGACTTTTTCCTTGTTCGCGATCGCGAGCATGGAAAATAAACCTCCCGGCGAGATTCCCAACGCGAGAAGGTCAGGTTTCTCATTGCGAGGGGTCGCGTATGCTCGCGACCGCTCGCGATGAGAAACTACCAGTTCGCGTTGAGAAAGCTGCAGCTCGAGTAAAAATCTACTCGAGCAGCAGAAAACTACAGCTCGCACTGTGCAAGATGCCATTTTCAATGATTGCACAGTGCCGGTTGCTTGTCCGCACTGTGCAATCATTGAAAACAACATCTTGCACAGTGCGAACATGTTACTTCGCAGTTCGCGAAGTGCTACGCGTAGCTCGCGTAGTGCGAACTTCACTTTGCGTAGCTTCGCGAAGTGCTACTTCGCGAACTACGCCCACCCTTAGTTTTGATCAGAGTGCTTGCATCCCAGATACTCACTATGCGCAAGAAGGGAGCAAAGATGAAGCTCCTACAAATCTGTCAATACGTACATGTAGGTTATGGGGCACAGAATAAAAGGAGCATACCATTGTGGCTGGGCTCCAGAGACGTCATAAGTCGATCAGCCACCACTGGTGGCGCCAATCAGTCACCATGTGAGCATTGGAAGTCGCAGTTGTGCTGGGTAAGGTGGATAATGAATGATCTCGAGTAGTATCCAGCATACTTTTAAAGTCCCCCCCAATAAGCCAAGGTGTATCATTTCAATATGAGACGTCCAATGTTAACCAAAAGGTGTCCTACAGTAGCTGACCCCACTCTCTTTAAGAGATGAGGGAACTCCAACCGCATGGAACAAGCTGTTCTCCCATCAGAAACCTTTGTGGGCTTTCAGTCATGGGGCAATTGATGGAGCGGGTAGTAAAAATTTTTGTATACCCCCCCATTTCTGCTTGTTCATACTAATTAGAATAATCTATTATTTGTAATAATATTAATGTGTTTTGAGTGGTACCTAACCAACCTTACTAATGTATGAATTACACGTGGGATTTGCATTTTACATGGCTAAAATAATTTGTAAACTAATATACTAACGCATACTAATACTAGAAAAATAGAATATTGCATGATATATGTTGCTTTTGTGACGTAATTGTAAGTTGCACCAGATGACATCATTGGGTGAATATAAACGCTTTAAATGTCACCATTATGCTAGATAATTACACACACTTAGGGGAATTAGTGAGGGTTAAACATTTTATTTGTTATTTCCATGTTTTAATTACTTTTTGTGTTTGTTTCACCTAAATTGACCGATTGGGCCTATGACAAAATGGCCGACCAACGTACACGACGAGACACCTACCATTCCACGAGATTTCAGACCAAGTGCGCATGTCCCAGGCTCCTGAACAAGTGGCCTCAAGATGACCTACACAGCCTGTACCCAAACAAGGTCACGACTGGACTTTTGCCAAGAGCTTTAACAATGTACAACTTTTGACAACCGGATGCATCATGTCTGACGGAGTGACATCATAGACTTTGGGAGACCGAAACGGATGATCTTAACCAACCAATCAGAAGTGCCCAAAACTGACTTTCGTTACATTTTGTCATTACTTTCATTATAAAAAGATGATAGAATAGTGAGTTGCGCAGACCTTTTCCTTTTTCCTGGTATTATGCTGACGGAGAGGACGGTGACACTGCAGGACAGCTGTTTCACGGAATCTTTGACAGACTAAATTGCTGCCCATTTTCCTGATGAACTGAGGACTCTCAAACTGATGGGCATTGATTGATGCGTACACGCTTATGGTCCAGACCCAATTTTGGGACTGTTGCATGCTGCATGACGACTTGATTGACTTAGAGGACGACTAATAGCCAGATTAGGTAAATATGGTGTTTTGTGGTTTGATTAACGTTTTATTAAAATTTGCATTAATTAGATAAACAATATTATTGATTAAGAAGCAAATGTGTTGGGTTATTTATTGAGAAGGAATAGATTAAGATTTGAATAGAAATGAAAGAGGATTAAAATCACTTTTCCAACTCAGCTAATTTGATCCATCGGCTAAGTGGAAGGAATATCTCGAGGTTTAGGATTAAGATGTGCTGGATTAAGGATATTTAGTGTATGTTTATGTAAATAAAATTCCTTTAGGTTATAAGGTATTCTTTTCACGTCAGCCTTTGGAACACTTATCTCTCCCGTAAGAGCAGACCAGAGTGTGAGAGTGTTGGTGTTATGGGCCCCACCAATGAATGTACGGAGTGAAAGCGTTAGTATGATATCTGGTCTGTGACGAAGGGAGGATTTGAAATTCCACGCTGCATCAGTTTTTCTGGTAGCAGTATGATGGTTTTTACTGTTTTGGTTTTGGTGATTATTGCTTGTACATTGCTTATTGATATTGATTATTTATTGGTATTGGTTTATGTATTAACACTCTATGTTGAGTCGCGTCAAGTTTTATGTTGTCTGCACGGCTTCTGGGATGTAGGAAGTCGGAAGTTTGTAACAGTTCCGTAGTAGAGCAGAGGTAAGCGCTGCTCTCGGGCAAGACGGAATTGTTGTTACCCTGTAGGTACACGGGGGAAACGTGTAACTATTGAAGTTGCACGACGCATCGTCTGGGTTCGATTCGGTGACATCGTCGTGTGTTGCCATTAGAAATATCTCCTGTATGAAAGAAGTGTATGGTAGCAAAGGTCACCTGTGAAATTTTGTTCTTAGGTACCAGGAGTCCAGAAGGTACTCTGATAACGCTTATCACTGGAAAGGTAATAGGTGTTCCCTAAGCTTGCTAGAAGGATAAAGTAGAGGGAAGTGCTACTTTGTTAACGAATGTCATAATTCTGTAGTAGGACAGATTGTTCGCTGTTCTCGGGAAAGACAGAATTCTGTGTGAATGTACTACATTTTTCCGTATGAAAGTGCGTGAATGAAATAGCTTTCCGGTTAATTGTCAAACTCTGTTTTTTTTTCTCAGGAGTATTGGGTCTCCAACAAGGTGTCTTAATCCTGGAGAAACGGTTAGCTGATGCTTGTTAGAAGGGTAAGGTAGAGGGATGTGCTACTTTATCAACGGAAGTAACAATTCCATAGTAGGGCAGAAGTAAGCGCTGCTCTTGGGAAAGACAGAATTCTTGTGAAAAAGGTCTTTTGCTATTCTTTGGTTAGCGAAGCGGACAATGGTGGTGTTTTCATGTTGTTACTAACAGATTTGTAGATTCGAAAAACTTAAAATGCTTACAGAGAGAGTTTTATAAAGGAGGGGTCAAAAGAAGCAGGAGCTGCGGCTGCGGCTGCTGACATCAGAAAGACCGCGCTGGGATTGGCCAGTCAGTTAGAAACGTAGATGCTCCTGATTGGTGCGTTAGTATACGCCGCACTAATTGGAAAGGTTACGTAGACGCTCCGGATTGGTGAGTTAGTGTGAGTCGCGCTAGGATGGGTCAGAATAGCGGTACAGTTGTAAGGAAAGACTAGCGATACACAGAAGACAGAAAAGATGTATTACGATCCACCAGAAAAGGAGAAAAAGTCTTGGTTTGGGAAAATTAAGAAGTGGTTCAAAAAGGACAAACCGATTGTGACTAGGGAAGGACAATTACTTCCTCCACCGAAAACCCCTGCATCCTTTATGGTTGCGAAATACGGATATCATACTTGTATTTGGTTAGACAATTGGGTAAAATACACTAGAGATGACGGAGTCTTGGCATTTCCAGAGCATGGTTCATTTAATTTAGCAGTTTTGAGAAATTTGAGAGTAAAGATGATGAATTTAGAACCAAGACCAAGACTGACACAGTTTGAAGCATTGACCGAATGGGAAGACGAAATGCATGACAGAGAGAGACAGAGGTGTGGTACAAGATATAAGTATATGTTTGGTAAATATGGGCATGATACTCATGATGAGAGAATGAGAAGGTGGTGGAATGCGAGTATGACTGAAGGTCTGTTTCCCGTAAGAACTGCTGAAGAAATTGGAGGTAGAAAATGCACAGAAAAAAGACTATGGGGCATATCAACAACAACCGGCGATAATTATCGCTAAGCGCACTTAGCGTGCTAGCGTGGATTTTTATCGCTGAGATAGCGTGCTATTAGCAACGCTTATCTCAATAGCGATAAAAATCCTCACGCTAAGTGGCTAACGTGAGATTATCGCTGGAAACCCAGCGATAATCTCACGTTAGATTGTTGATAGGGACAGACAAACTTAGCCATGATATCCTCCTTTCATAGGATATCATGGCTAAGTCAGAAAAATACCAGACGTAAAAAAGCAGCGTTAACCGAGGTTAGCGCGGCTTTTTTTGTCTCTAACTGGGTTAGCGATATTCTTGATAATAGGAGAAATGTCGCTTAGCGACATTTCTCCTATTATTTTACTCTGGAACGCCTCCTTTGCATCTCATTAGAGATGCAAGGGGAAGCGTAGAGTAAAAGGGTGCTAACATGCCAATTTGCATGTTAGCACCCTGTTGTTGATAGGGTGCTAGTTTTATCTCTGCTTTTTTGGCTTTTAAATCCAAAAAAGCAGAGATAAAGCCCTTGTTGATATGCCCCATAATGATAAATCAAGAGGGTATGGAGTGAATGAGTCGGAGGATGATGTTCTTGATGGAATGTTTTATAAAAATCCACCTCCGTATCAACCAGAATCAGAAATGTTAACACCAAGTGCCCCAATGAGAGAAACTTTACGAATCATTAAGTCAGAACCAGTGTCCCAAGATTTAGAGAAAAGTGATTCCAATAGAGAGGTAGAGAGAAAATCAGAGAGTAGGGTAAATGGTGAAAGTTTGGCAGAATTAGCAAAAACAACCTTAGAATTAACTGAAAAGATACGAGAATTGACTAAAAATCTAGAAGCTGTGACTGTTCCAGTGACGATCGGCCCTGTGATGCCTAATTTTGATAAACAGAAAGATAGCGAACATTGTTTAATAGTTCCTTATAATAACAATAAATAGGCTGAGAAGCCAAAGCAGAGCCAAAATGAAAATCCATGGAGACAGACAATGAGTATGATCGAACCAAATGTTTTGAGTAACCCTTTTAAAGGCCAAAATTTAGCAGAAAGACATGCAATGACAGTGGAATCAATATTAGAAACACAAAAGGATTCAGAACGAGGTAATGTAGAAAACCAGTAGGTCCATCTAAGGAAGAATTAAGTGAATGGTTGAGAAGCTTGCAGAGATAAGACAAAGAATCCCAATCAATAGATGTGGCCAAACTACGAATGGTACTGGAAGAGTTAATAGTAGGAACTATCCCCACAGAGAAATTAAAAACTTATCAAGATGAGGAATTACTATTTTTGTGCAAAAGTGTAACATGGAGAGCGAAAAATCTGCACGAAAGACTAGAAGAAGTAGCAAATGAAATGGCTATAGATATTGAAAGGTAAAGGCCTTACAAAAACCATATCAAATAGATTTCACTGAAAAAGATATTGAAAATTTGAACACCACAGGACGGATAAGTCAGATTAAGGAAATAATTATCTTGCTGAGAAAATGGGGAGATGTGGATAAATGGAGAAGCAGGTGGTACCGAAAACGAGATGATGCCCCAGATAAAACGTTTGCAGCATTCCCTGTAAGAGGAAAAGAAAAGGTAGTAACAGAATGCCCCATGAGAGAAATTCCAGGAGGAGGATATGTACATGTTCCATGGACAAGACAGGATATTTTGTCTTTTACAAATGATTTCCCTCGACTACGCGAAAAGCCTGTCGAGTGGTATAGGCAAGTGTATAGATTTGTGAAGTTGTCTAAAGTACTATGGATTGATCTGAATAGTCTATTTGACATAATAGTACCAGCAGATTTATGTACAGAGTGCAAATTAATGATCAATTGGCCAACTCAGGAATACCCTAGAGATCCAAAAACTGGAGCTCCTGATCCCGAGGTAATGAAGAAATATGAACAGGTTATTGCCTTTCTGAAAAACAAAGTACCTCCTAAAGAGACAGAGTGGGTGAAAATTGACAGAACACATCAGGAAAGCAAAGAGTCAGTACATGCATATTACGAAAGGCTGATATTGGCCTTCAAACAGTTTAGTGGTGATGAAAATTTGAGTGAAAAGGATTTAAGTCATTTTGTATACAGATTTGTATATGGTCTACGTCCAGAGATTAGTGAAATGATAAAACAACATACTGTAGACTGGCAAAATAAGAAAATAGATGAAGTATTGAGGCATGCAAAATATTTCAGTGATGAGATTGAAGCAAAACAGCGAAAATATAAAGAAAAGGCTATGTGGGCACAAGTAAAGGTAGCAGAGAGACAGGAAGCTCAATTAGCGGAACAAGTGAATAATACAGGCCCGAGACAAAAGTTAATTCCTGGGAAAGGTAAGGGAAATTTTAATATAGAAGAAGCTAAAAAGAAATTCCCATGTCATAATTGCGGTAGAATAGGGCACTGGAAATCCGAGTGCAAATTTCCCCCTTGTACTAACAATGAAAATACATAATTGAATCCACAGGTGCAGAATGAGGTGAGTGGTCAACCGCAGCGACAGCAGCAGGGTGTAAACCAACAGAATCAGGTGCCAAAACCGCCTTTTTCACAGAGCAAAAACTCCCAGAAATATTGTAACAAAACAGGATTCTACAACGAAGAACAGGTAATTAAGCTGCCGCGAGCTAGCGCTGTTTTGCAGTATTGGCTACAACGCGATGAGAGTGATTCAGAAGAGGGTTATTGACGGTGCCGAAGGGAGGAAGAAGAGTGCGTACTTGGCGCAAGTCTAGAAGTAGACCAGACAGACCCATTTGTAGATGGGAAGATAAATAATGAAAGTATTACTTTCCTAGTTGATACTGGTGCTACTTGATCAACTGTCAGGTCAGCTGATGTTAAGAACCTTCCTCTCTCGGATGAAACGATCCAAGTAGTTGGTGTATCCAACAGACAGATTAAAACTTATCTTACAGAGCCAGTGAAAGATAGCATAGGGAACTTTTCCGAAATGCACCGCTTTGTTGTGTGCGATACCAGTCCTGTGAATTTATCAGGTAGGGATTTGTTGTGTAAGATGAATTGCACTATATTCTGCACCCCTGATGGGATAGCCTTTGAGACCCGGATGAAGATGTGTTGAATAAAATGACAATGGCAAACAGGGAAAATGAGGTCACTGAAACCTATGTTGTATTTAACCCTGATGAATTACCTAAAGAATTGAAACAGTCTGTAAAAGCAGAAGTTTGGGATTAATGAGAAATGTAGATCCAGTAAAAATAACAGTGAAGAAAGGAGTAAGCTGTCCAAATGTCCCTCAATATAAATTGACACCTGAAATAATTGAAGGAGTTACTCCTGTGATTGAAAAAATGATAAAACAAGGCATTCTGAGAGAAATAATGAGTAGTCCATGTAATTCACCAATTATGGGACTGAAAAAGACTAATGGGAAGTTCAGTATAGTACAAGATCTAAGAAAAATAAATACAATTATTGTAATTTGCTGTCCTATTGTACCAAATCCATCTGTGATTTTGTATCAGATTCCCCATGATGCAGAATGGTATACTGTGATTGATTTATGCCATGCTTTCTTTTCCATCCCATTGCACCATGACAGCCAGCAAATTTTTGCATTTCGTTTCGGCGAGCGTATTTTGGCTTGGTGCCGAATTCCACAGGGGTATACAGAAAGACCCTCAATATTTAATCAGCTATTGAAGAAGTCTCTGAAAAGTCTAGAAATGCCTGAAAATTCAGTGTTAGTTCAATATATTGACGACCTTCTTGTGGCGTCGAAAACCCGTGAAGCTTGTGAGATAGATACAATAGCATTGCTGAATCATCTGGCAGATGGAGGACTTATAGTGTCACCATCAAAATTACAATTTTGCAAGAAAGAAGTACAATATTTAGGCCACAACATCGAAAAGGGACTGAGAAAGATAACAATAGACAGAATCAGGATCATAAAAGGAATGAGAGCACCCATGACCCAAAGAGAGGTGAGGATGTTTCTTGGAATGGTTGGATACTGTCGTCAATGGATCAGCAATTTTTCGTTGATTGCAAAACCTTTGGTACGGTTGACAAGAGATCCCATTGATTTGAACAAAGAAGAATTGGCAGCTTTTAAACGATTGAGAGATGGGTTGTGTGAAGCACCTGCATTAGGTATGCCTGATTATGAGAAAGAGTTTGAGTTGTACTGCTGTGAGAGGAATGGATGTGCACTCTCTGTTCTAACACAGAAGCATGGAAAACTGAGGAGACCAATTGCAAATTTCTCATCAATGCTGGACCCAGTAGCAGTAGCCCTACCCAGGTGTTTGAAAGCAGTGGCTGCTACCTGCCTGAGTTTGGAACAGAGTGAAGGAATTGTAATGGGATATCCTGTGAAAGTGTTTGTACCTCATGATGTGGCAATCCTTTTGACAAGGAGTCGCACTCAGTATATGACACATAGTCAGCTGACTGAGTATGAGAAAGTTATATTAGGTGCAACGAATGTAAGTCTTGTGAGATGTTTGAATGTGAATCCTTCAACATTGTTGCCTGATGCTGAGAATGTAGAAGTCAGAGATGAAGCAGATCACGACTGTCTGTACAAAACCACGACCTGACATAAAAGATGAACCTTTATCAGAAAGGGATTTCGTCATGTTTGTGGATGGGTCTTGTTTGAGAACAGATGATGGAGTGTTGAGTGCAGCATATGCGGTATGCACAATTGCAGCAGTGATGGAAGCGTCCTACTTGAAAGGAGTAAAATCGTCCCAAGTAGCTGAACTTGTTGCTTTGACTAGAGCATGCAAGATTGGGAAAAGTGTGAGAGTGACTGTGATAACTGACAGCCAGTATGGCTTCGGAGTCGTACATGACTTCGGTCAAATATGGCTGTATAGAGGGTTTTTGACATCAAGTGGAACTCCCATTAAGAATGCTGAAGTGGTTGGAAAATTGCTTGAGGCAATACAGCTGCCTAGGCAATTGGCTGTTGTGAAGTGTGCTGCCCACAGTCAAAGTGGTGATTACATCGCTACTGGCAATAAATATGTCAACGACATGGCTCAATACTGTGCACGTAATCAGAATTCCATGAACAGGGCCAAGGAGAAAGAGGTGATTTCTTGTTCTTTGATGTTTACTAACATTGTGGGTACCTGGGAAGAAGTGAGACAATTACAGGAAGAAGCAGGAGATGAGGAAATGAAGCAGTGGGGAAAAGCAAGATGTGCACCAAGAGAGAAGGATCATGTGTGGGTCTATCGGGATGGAAGACCAGTTATGCCTGATAGCATGATGTCTGCCATGGCACGGATGTATCATGGTCAGGGACACATAGGGAGAGATGCTATGATCAGGTCATTTAAGCAGACCTGGTACAATGCAAGATTCAGACTTGTAGCAGAAAGTCTTTGTCAGAGATGCCTAATATGTCAGCAATACAATCCTGGAAGAAAGACAGTAGTGAGCCTAGGAACAATAGGTCGAGAAGGAGGGCCTTTTACCAGAATGCAAGTGGATTTAATTGAGATGCCTCCCTGTAACAGGTTGAGGTATGTTCTAGTTATGGTCTGTCTGTTTTCTAGATGGGTAGAAGCATTCCCAACAAGAAGAAATGATGGAATGACAGTGGCAAAATTACTTTTGAGGGAATTTATCCCTAGATTTGGATTCCCAGTAACAATTGAATCAGACCGAAGAGGACATTTCCATAATGAGATCATAAAATTGATTTTTGAAGCATTGAATGTACAGCAAAAACTACATTGTGCCTATCGCCCAGAGGCTTCTGGTATGGTGGAACAGAGGAATGGTACTATCAAAAACAGAATAGGGAAAATGTGTTTAGCCACTGGTATGAAATGGCCTGATGTCTTGCCTCTGGTACTCATGACTATTAGATCAATTCCAGACAGAACCACAGGATTGAGCCCCCATGAAATCATCTTGGGTAGAGTGATGCGGCATGTGTTCATACCAGTCAACAAGCTGTTGCCTATAACTGACGACATGGTGTTGGATTACTGTAAAAGCCTGGCTGACGCAGTTCATTCTGTGTTTCATCAGGTTGGAGCGAATGCCACCACCCTTGAAAAGAAGCAAGCCCATGATCTGAGCCCAGGAGACTGGGTGAGAATAAAAGTACACAGAAGAAGAAACTGTTTGGTTCCAAGGTGGGAAAAACCACGACAAGTCATCTTGACCACAACAACAGCTGTGAAGTGTGCTGGACTGAAAAACTGGATTCATGCAAGCTATACATTGAGAATTCCAAATCCAGTGGATAGCACAGAAAAGGAGTATTTTGACGAATCAGAATCCAGTACTGAATCAGATGACGGAGAGCCAAAAACAAAAGAAAACCCTGAAAGGGGAGAATCAGAACCAAGTCTAACATTTGTCCCCAGAAGTATTTCCTTGAGAAGAAGGTTACAGATTTCTGATACCAGCTCAGACTCAGAGACTGAACAAGGAACTCAATGTTCTAAGAAAAGACAAGAAAAAGACAAAGAAAAAGACAGTGAAGAAACAATAAAATAAATTACTGAAAGAGAAGTTCCAGACGAAAGATTGAGAGGGATTCCACCTAAAATAACACAATTAGATGGACAGGTGCTAGATACAGAGAGAGAGGGAAAGATTACTGCGGATGAACCCCGAGGAGGTGTAGGAAACTCCAACATTCAGTCAGAAGTAGGGACAAGTAGTCAGCAGGAAGACTGCGTGCCGGAGATACGAGGAGGGACAGAAGTAGGAAAAACAAAAGAAGTGGTGGAAAAAGAAGCTGTTGAGAGTAAAAAGCAAGTTGAAACAGAGTCAGAGGAAAGTAAAAATGAAGTACCTGAAGGTCGAGTTCTAAGAAAGAGAGCTTGGAGAACTGATAAGAATGATAAAGGAAGAAAATTGAAAAGAGCAGCAAAAGACGACGTTTGGCTGAATACAATAAAAAGACCGAGATATCGACTGACACGAGTAAATTCACCAAGGGCTGAACAGGTGAATGAAGTGACGAGTCAGGAGAAATTAAAAGACGAGGAAACCATTGTAATCAAAGAAAGCAAAAGAATAAGAAAACCCAACCAGAAGTATAAGTCACCAGAATGGACGTATGTGGCCCTGCCTGAAGTGAAAGAAGAGGCGGATAGCCAAGGAAATTCAGAGGTGATTGTGCCAGAAGTGGTTGAGGAGGACGAAGAATCGGAAATCCTGAGAGTTATCTTGTCCGATATTGGAGAAGAAGCGGATGTTCAGGACATTCTGTATTCAGATCACGGGGGAAAGGCGAAAGATGATGAGATGCCAAACTGAATGAGACCAGAAAGCTGCTAATGGAAAGATAACAAAATAAGGAAAAAGACAAAAACTGGTAGAACCAAGTAGGTGCTTAGAGCCTTGGGTTAGACAAACTAGTTGTGAAGTAGAAGAGGCTAAGCCAAAAGACACTGTCCATTTTAATAAAATGGCAAACACAGATAGTAGAAAAGGTAGATGTATAATTTTGCAAAGATGGTGTAAAATGTGTAGTTGTTGTACAGGATTACTAATGCTTCTGTGCAGCATACTTGCTCTCTTGATCTCATTTAAGGTTACTATAGATACAATAGAAGGATATAGTGAAAACAAAACTAATATAGAAAAGACTCAAAAGGTAGTTTCGACAAGAATAGATAAAAACTATTTACATAAAGACAGGTCTATAACCGATTTTTCTAGTAATGTGTTTTCGAAATTGTTGTATGAATACGTAAAGACAATGGATGTAAGGGACTGCTACGTTTGTATGCAGTTACCTGCCTCCGTATGGGAGGGAGTGACTTATCACCACCCTCCAGTAACTTATGGAACAACATGTAGTGTAATAGCTAGTTTATTTTACCAAACAGGGAAATTAGAGTATTATTTTTCAGATGTAGATAATATATTTTCACAAGTACCATCAATTAACAAGCTAAACACGGTAAAACCTGCAAAGGTATTAGGTGAATTTTTCTTAGAGACTAAAGAACTAACATTAGAATATATAATTAAAAACAATTTGACTTGCAGTTTAAAGAATGAGGAAAATACATTTTTAGATATGGTTGAAGAGAGGAGACTGAAAATGCAAAGAAAGGCATCTGAAGGAAAGGTGGAGAAGACAGTCTGGGATGTAGAAATGGAAAAACACTTGAAAGGTGAGGCTAGTCCAACTATGGCTTTAAATTGGCCTCAGAAAGGAAAATTGTGTATTAGAAGGAATCAAACTGCATATGATAATTATTTTGTAGGTAATAGTGAGTGCCATGATACATACCAAATCATGGGTGGATGGGGATTTAAAGGTGGAAAAGTTTCAGTTTTTCCTGGATTATATTTCATTTGTGGGAGCAAGGCATATTATCGTTTGACAGACCATTGGTATGGCACATGTTATGTAGGCCTGGTTTTCCTGAAGATTTTTCATATGGATAGAGGAGAAGATGGTGTACATAGTTTAGGTAGTTATTTAGCATGTAGTAAGAGAGAATCTTGGTCAGAAATTGTGGATGACATCTTTGGAGCATTGATACCAGCAGTGGGAATATCTCTGAATGCAAACAAAATTAGAAGACTTTCAACAGTAGTGGATCGCTTGTCAACAAGCACCGCTGGAGGATTTTTATTGGTGAACACTGAAATGGTTGCCATGCGTGCCATGGTTATGCAAAATCGACTTGCCCTTGATATATTATCGGCAAAGGAGGGTGGAGTCTGTGGAATGCTGAAAGTTCAACATTGTTGTACTTACATTCCAGACGAAAGTAAAGATTTGAAAATTTATATTAAAATTATAACTGACCTGCATGACGAAATTGCACCACTGGAGGTTGAAGGTGTTTGGGAAAAGATTGTAAAGAAAATATTAGCTATTAAAGATTTCTTAGTAAACTTAGGTAGTACCTTTTTAGGTAAAATCTTATTTCCATTAACCTGTGTGATTTTCATAGTATTAATAATAAGATTAGGGTGTATCTGTCGTAAAGGGAATAAAAGTCAGAAAAAGATAAAAGGAGACATTTTAAGGAGAAAAGGTAAGAAACAAGAGAGAGAATTTGAAGAAATAGAATTAGAGGAAGTTAAAGAGAGTATGTATAAGTCAGCGAAAAGAGAAGAGACAGGGGAAACTGAATTATGATTAAAAATAAGAAATTACTTTGAAACTCCATAAAAGAAAAAAAGGTTGGTTGACTTTCGTTACATTTTGCCATTACTTTCTTTTTTTTTTTTTTTTTTTTTTTTTTTTTTTTTTTATTGAGATCAGGACAGGAGAACGGGACAGCATATAATAATTAGAGTTACAGGCAATTAAACACATTGATCAAGTCAAACAGGCAATTCAAAGAAGAGCATGTACATACAGATCAGCAATCGTATCAGCTTTATCCAAATCAACTCAGTGACAAAACACAGAGAAAGAGAAAGAAAGAGAAAAAAAAAAAAAAAAAAAAAAAAAAAAGGAAAGGTTATTATGTGTACATCAGTCTTTACTTAGAGTTGAGGCGCCCCAGATTCTATTAGTTTTTTGAAGAAATTTGTGACCTCTGATCTTAGCTAGAGAAGTTTCCATGGTGTGGATTTCTTTGACAAGAAGCCACCACTCCATCACGTGTGGAGGGTTGCAAGAGATCCAAGTCCTAGCGATAGTAAGTCTGGCACAACCAATCAAAATATTAATAAGATCAGTTTGTGAGGCTAGAGATGAATGATTCAGCAGGGGGATGCCAAGCAAAACATTAGCCAAGCTTATTATAATTGGTTGTGTCAAAATCTGCGTGATAGCCTGGCTAACTTTAGACCAAAATTCAGTAAGTCGGGGACACGTGAACATCATGTGTTCGAGATTAGCAGCTAACAGGTCGCATTTGGGGCACCTTGTCCGTTCGCTACTGGAACTATTACTAGACCATTTTGAGATTTTTTCCGGAGTGTAATATAACTGAAATATCGTTTTATACTGTTGTAAACGTAAGCTGGAAGACTGGACCGAGCGATTAAAACTAATTAGTGAAGATGATATCTGGTTAGCTGAGATATTCAACCCCAAACGGGAGCTCCATTTGTCCGCGATATTCCCGCAGTCGTCCGATTTGAACGATGTAAATACTTTATAGCCTAAACTAATGAGTGATTTAACCTTAGCAGTGTAGAAGCAATTCCATATATCTGAATCTTCGATTTTAAGTAGCTTTATTTTGCGTATTAAGTAATCATGTATCTGAATGTATTTAAACTGTGCAGCTGAAGGTAATTTGAAGATTACTCTTAGTGTCTCGAAGGCCAATAGTCCATCATTACCATAGAGGTCTCCGAGTGTTTCAATTCCGGCAACTTTCCACTTGTGAAATATACCATCATGAAATATGTCCGGAAGACCGGGGTTAGCCCATATAGACAATTGAGGATGGAACAAAGACGTATTGCATTTGGCTAAGATAAGTTGCCAAATTTTAACAGTGTCTCTAATCGTCTTAAATTTTACCCGTTTAAAATAGTTTGGGTCAGTAGTTTTGGCTAGAAACATATTGGAGTCCTCGCCGAGGGCGAATTGATAACAATATAGCGTTTGTATGTTGCGAATAAACAGGCCACGGAGACGGCTCAAAAAAGCAGAAAAATAATATACTCTAAAGTCGGGGAAGGTCAAGCCACCTTGGTTGAGAGGTAGTTTAAGAAGATTAATTGACCTGCGGGCCTTCTTGTATCCCCAGATGTAACTGCTAAAGATCCCATCAAGCCGTTTAAAGTATGCGTTACTGACAAGAAGAGGTATGGACCTAAATAAATATAAAAATTTAGGTAGTATGTTCATTTTGATTAAGTTGATCCTACCAACCATGCTTAAGGGGACCTTGTGCCATTTTTTTAGAGTTGTAGCGGTTTCTTTAAGAAGAGTCTCATAATTAAGTTTGATTATCTCATTAGTATCTGAAGAGATTTTAATACCGAGGTAAGTGGCTGTTTTGCAAGTCCCTACTATTTGAGTCGATGGTTTAAAGTTAAGAATAACTTGTGTTTTATGTGAGTTGAGTTTATAGCCGGAGACTAACCCGAATTTGTTAGCCTCCTCAGTAATTCCCAGTATAGCTGACGGTATATTGGTTGAATAGACCGCAATATCATCGGCATACGCCGTTATTTTTAGTTGTTTCTGACCGTGTATAAAAGGAGTAATATTAGGATTTGCTTGTAGTGCCAGGAGAAAAGGTTCGAGCGATAGCGCAAAGAGCAAGGGTGATAATGGACACCCTTGCCGAGTACCGCGAGAGATTAAGAAGCTGGACGAGGTTAGCCCATCATAGCAGAGCGTAGCTGAAGGACGGTCATATAAAGCCTGAAGCCATTTAAGAAATCGACCATGAAATCCCATAGTGATCATTGTTGCCCAGAGAAATTCCCACCCCACTCGATCAAAGGCTTTTTCAGCGTCCAAGAGAATCATACCGAGTGGGGTGGGTCCAAACCTGGCAACATCGAATGCGGTAATGGCCATATTAATATGGGCAGTAGTATCTCTTCCCATAACAAAACCATGTTGGTGAGGGGACACCAGATGAGGAATAAGTGGAGCTAGTCGGGAAGCAAGTACCTTGGCAAAAATTTTGGCATCTGTATTGATGAGTGAGATGGGTCGATAGGACCCACACTGATCCGCCGGTTTACCCTTTTTTAGAAAAAAGACCATCCTGGTTGTATTCCAGGATTTAGGAGCCTCCCCATTTATCCCAACATTACTAATCACATCAGTAAGTAGTGGCAGAATTTCCTCCGAGCATTTTTGGTAAATATCTAGTGGGATTGTATCCTCTCCAGCAGCTTTTCCTAAGGGTAGTGAAGCAATTGCTTTTCTGATCTCTTGCTCAGTAATATTTTCAGAGAGCAAATCCTTGTTTTCAATCTGGTTTCCTTTAGTTATGTAAGTGTCTAAGTATTCTTGTATCTTATTCAGCTCAGGTTGCTCCTCTGGAGTATATAGTGCACTATAAAATGCAACGAATTGCTGGAGAATCTGATCAGGTTGGGTGTAGACCAAATTGTTTGGGCCCTTAATTTCTTTTATAAAGGTTTTAGATTTATTATCGGCAATTTTGTATGCTAAAATTTTGCCAACCTTATCCCCATTCTCGTATTGAGATATATGGAATTTTTGTAAACTATTTAGATTTTTCTCCATAAGTCTAGTTTTAATGTAGAGCTTAGATGAAGCTAGCTTTTGACATATGTCAGATAAGTTTGGCACATCCTGTATCAGAGCCTGTGACAGCTGGTTTTCAAGCATAGTTATGGTGTTACTCAAAACCGCCCAGCCACGTCTATATAAGGAGTTTTGATTGAAAACAAACTGTTGTGTGAACCCACGGATACTGGCTTTAACCGTATCCCAAACGATACTTAGAGAAGCAGAATTAATATTTATAGCAATAAATTCACGTAAGTGTGCTTTGAGTTGGGTTATATAATCAGTATTATATAGTAGATGTCTGGGAAATGTAAATGCCCTAAGTTTCCGGTTGGTCCGTGGCAGGCTAAATGATATCACTATTGGATTATGATCCGAGGCGACTCTTGGGCACAGCTCGATAAAGCTATTCTTTATAATATTATCTGATGCCCAAACCATGTCAATTCTTGAGCAAAGTTGGTGGGGGGCAGAGTAGTATGTAAAGCCGGCAGTAGAGGGATATATTGTTCGCCAGACATCTTTTAGGTTATGGATACGTCCAAGTTCGATAAGTGCAGCTCGTGAGCGACGCATCCTCTGAAATGCTCGTTGTCGAGTAGTATCGATATTATAATCCATAATAAGGTTGAAGTCCCCCATTATAATAAGTTCCCCACTGCTGTCCAATAGTTCAATATTTAACCTGTCTATAATAGACGGGTCATCAATATTCGGCCCATAAAATACACAAAAAGTAAAAATATTGTCATCCCAGAGCACTTGAGCCGTAGCCCAACGGCCAGCTTTATCAACCTTTGTTTTAGTCAATTCTATATTTAATCTTTTCTGTGCCAAAATAGCGACACCTCTAGTTGGTATACTACATTCTGAACATACAAGCACGTCGTATCCTAACTGCCCCAAAAGCTTGCGGTCAGAATAGATGATATGTGTTTCAGTGAGCAAAGCGATCTGTGGTTTATACAGATTAAGCTCCTCGGAGACAAGCCGTCTCTTATTCCTGCCATTGAGTCCCGATACATTCCAAACCAAACATCTGATTCTGTGTGTCATTTCAATCTGTTAGAACGCTTTGCCTGTTTTTGATTATGATTTTTCATACTGCATTGCAACAACAAAAACATAATAATAACAAATAACCTTCCCCTCCAGCCTGATCATTTTAACATTTTTATCCCCCCCAAACCCACCCCAAAAGAACCACCCTTGGAGGTTCAAGTGAGAACCCCTACCCCAAAGAGGAGGAAAACCTCTTATACCCAGCTGCCGGTGGCTGGGCAGCGCAAGAGAGAAGCAGCAGAGGAAGTCAACCTACTAAACAAAAATTGGATCTTACTTTTGAAACAGTTTAATTACAATTAGTATACTATAGTTGTGTGAGTGTATCAATGTGCACGTGCTCCTATCCCCCTTTTTTTTATTTTTTTTTATTTTTAAATTTACCCCCTGATTATATATTGAAAGATTGTAGTAGAATTCTCAGCTCTTAGGTGTTAAGGTGTTAATTTCGTTAGAACCTGTTCTGCCTCTTTTTCGTCAGTAAATGCATATGTCCGCCCACCGTGGATGACTTTTAGGCGAGCAGGCTCCTGCAAGAAGGCCTGGCCACCCAAAGCCTTAAATGGATCGATGAGCTGGCGTAGCCTCCAGCGTCTATCCATGGTAGTTTTGCTAAGATCTGATCTTACGAAGAAGGTAATAGAATCAATCGTGACAGGTGAGTTGGGCCTAGCTTTGAGTGAAACAGCCTGCCTGAGGAGGAAATTCCCAAAATATATCAGAAAAGGACGAGGAAATCTATTCGCCTTATTAACTGTGAAAGAGGGGAGTCTATGAACTCTCTGAAGCTGAGAGTCCCAATCCCAATCTGAGAGTTCCGGGAAAGCTTTCTGAAAGAGTGATACCATATATGCCCTAGGGTCAGCCCCTTCCGATCCTTCGGGTATACCAAAAAGTCTTAGGTTGAGGCGTCTTTGTCTGTTTTCCATATCTTCAACTTTGTCTTGTAGCTTGCCAATTTGTTCCTGATATTGATTAACCACACTCTGATTACAGGCAGTTGTCTCCTCCACATTTGAGACCCTTTGCTGTAGAGATTCAATGTCCTGAACAACCCCTCCCACCTTTTTATTTAAGTCCTGAATGGAATGCTGTATCTTAGCATTATCCTCTCTGAGTTGGAAAAACTGTAATTGTGTTTCTTTATGTTGAGCAGAGAGAGTCTGCAAAATGATATTGAGGGGAGAGCTATGTTTTCCTGATCTATCAGAGTCAAGATCAGAAGAGAGCGAGAGGTTTATATGATCGGAAGGAGGAAGCTCTGGAACAGTAAGAGGCAGAATAGTTTGCTTGGGAGTTATAGTATTAAATATTAAGCTTTTCTCCTGAGTATCTGTAGTAATCAGGCTACTTGAGTCGTTTAGAGAGCTAGAGACAGGTATACAGGGGTTGATGAGTGCAGGGGCAGGAACAGGAGCAGGAGTAGGAGAGGAGAGTGCTGATATGTCCGTTGGCACTAGAGATTGAGGCAAAGGCGTTTCCTTTGTTTGGTCTCCCAGTAAAGAGTTAGCACCGGACAAGCGTAGAGCCATCTTCCTTACATTTCCATTGGCTTGTATCCATTTACGAAGAGGACTATTTTCAGCTATGGGCTTGACTTGTACGGGTAAAGAAGTAGTGGCAGCTTTCTGAGTAGCTGAGGGCTTGCCTACTTTTAGCTTGTTTTTGGCCTTGAACCTCCCCTTTTTCCGTGAGGATTTTCTTATAGCATTGGCCGGAGAAATGAGAGACAATTCGGATTCTTCATCGGACTCTGCATCGGACTCTGCATCATTATCGTGACTGAAGTCTGAGTTTCCCGTATCATGGGAAGTCTCTCCTTGTCCGCCCAGTCCTCCACCCAGGACAGCTGGAATGAGCAGGGGTAGCTCCGGAAGTTCGTGAATCGAAGGTAGCACTACGAGGGTAGTTGGAGAGTGGAGAGCTGTAGTTACATCCTCTTCGGCATTTCCAGGAATCATAGCCTCACTGATGATCTTAGCTTGGAGAGAAGAAGGCTCAACATCTGGCGACGCACCAGTCAGGCACGCTGGTGAGGCAGGCAACGGGCCGGGAGAAGGTGTACTCCCGGAAGCAGAGAAATGCCCTAAATCCATGTTTTCCCCCAGAGAGCCGTTGTTACAGAGAAGAGGTAGTCCTGGTCCCCCTAGTCCCCCTTCACCACTAGGAGAGATAGTGGGAGCGGCCAAAAGGGGAGGGCGGATCACGGGCTTATTCATATTAGATGAATTAGATATTTTAGATGTTTTAAATGCATCCGTTAGGGGTCGATCAGAGCCGCTGCCCGTGTCAGTTCCACCCCCTAGCCCATCTGCAGAGGAGTTATGGCTCGCTCGTAGAGCAGGGACCGAAGCTCGACCAGCCTGGTGGGATATATTTCGCCCAGTACGGGCGCCTCGCGCTATCAGCTTAGGGGCCATGAAGGAGCGGAAAGTAAGCTTATCCGCGTGCTCCCCCCCAAATAATGAGAAAAGAGCGCCGAAAAGTTAGGCAACAAAAGTCTAGAACTATGAAAAAGGCAAGTGTCTGTAAGCCTGAGCGCCGTGGGGAGAGCAAGACGAGCTGACCCCAACAAACGCTGGAATGCCTTATAAATGAGGAGCATCAATTCAGAGATCAGTGGTTCGAAGCTCAGCGTGAGCCTGCCCAATCAGATTATAGCCAAGGTGCAGGGCTGTTATAGTGAAAAAAAAACCCCGTAGCGGGAGCGGCAAGCGCCTCACCTCTCATGTCTCTGGAAGCTCTCGCTGTATATGCCGTAGTCGGTCGGAGCTCTCTCCTCCGTATATAAAACGCTAAATCAATTGAAGAAGCCCCTGATTAGGGCTCCCGTCTAAGTCTTGGTCTTTCTGGCTGCTCCTCTGGCGCTGTTCGGCTCCCCCCTGAGAGCCCGCAGAAGTGAAAGCCAGGCTCGGGTCAAACTCCGAGATTAACTCGTAAAGCCCGCTGCCACGGAATCCAGGGACTTTACCTGGAGAGAGCCCTTAGAGCCATTAGACCGCAGCTGTTGCAGAACGAAGCCGGAACCATTAACGAGCTCGCTGTTGTTGCTCGTTACTCGTTATTCATTGCGTTTGCTGTGCTTGCAGCGCTCGTTACGTTCTTTGCCCCAAATCAGCCGGTACCGATGTGCCTGAGTCTCGTAGCTTGTAACCGCTGCAGTTAGCACGGTGCGGGGGAGCACTCCCATCAAAACTGTATTCAACAGCGTCAGGTTTTTTTTTTCATAAACTTAAGATCCCATCTTCCACTGAGGTAGTAGCAGAGACCTCAACTGCTGCAGCTCCGTGGCGAGTCAGCCCGCCATCTTGACTCCTCCTCCCTTGCCATTACTTTCATTATAAAAAGATGGTAGAATAGTGAGTTGCGCGGACCTTTTCCTTTTTCCTGGTATTATGCTGACGGAGAGAACGGTGACACTGCAGGACAGCTGTTTCCCTGAATCTTTGACAGACTAAATTGCTGCCCATTTTCCTGATGAACTGAGGACTCTCAAACTGATGGGCATTGATTGATGGGTACACGCTTATGGTCCAGACCCAATTTTGGGACTGTTACGTGCTGCATGACGACTTGATTGACTTAGAGGATGACTAATAGCCAGATTAGGTAAATATGGTGTTTTGTGGTTTGATTAACGTTTTATTAAAATTTGCATTAATTAGATAAACAATATTATTGATTAACAAGCAAATGTGTTGGGTTATTTATTGAGAAGGAATTGATTAAGATTTGAATATAAATGAAAGAGGATTAAAATCACTTTTCCAACTCAGCTAATTTGATCCATCGGCTAAGTGGAAGGAATATCTCGAGGTTTAGGATTAAGATGTGCTGGATTAAGGATATTTAGTGTATGTTTATGTAAATAAAATTCTTTTAGGTTATAAGGTATTCTTTTCACGTCAGCCTTTGGAACACTTATCTCTCCCGTAAGAGCAGACCAAATGAGTATGAGAGTGTTGGTGTTATGGGCCCCACCAATGAATGTACGGAGTGAAAGCGTTAGTATGATATCTGGTCTGTGACGAAAGGAGGATTTGAAATTCCACGCTGCATCACAACCACCCCCCGGGTGTTGAGATGTGCCCTCTGAAGCCTTTGTACCTATTTGTGACTACAGCGTAAACCATGGCAGTCTCAAACAGGAAAAACACTATGAATCCCATGCATGGGGATAAAGATTTCAGTGCTCCAGGGTTATCCTATTTTGATTCTTATAATCAAACTCTCATTTTGGGACCTTGATTCTGAAAGTCAAAAACAATGCCAGCTGGGCACCATAATGTGGTGGGTGGGCAGTTTTAAATTTTTGCCAAAAGTTATTACGCTGTGGTGGCGCAAAGATCACAACCTAGTTCAAGGGGTTTCTTAATAGGGCTGCCAGTTTTCCAATGGGCTCCTAGAGACTCCACCACCCCAGCAAACTGATGGACCATTAGCCATATTCTAAATGATACTGTAAGCACATTCACTGAGTCTGATAGAAGCAGGTGCTACCTGTAGGATACAAAGCAAATATTGGTACTGAGGTTGTGCCAGTGAAGATTATTCAGAGGAAGGAAGTAGGCAAAAAATGTAAATACCCTCCACTTAAAACATACCTCTAATCACAACGAATATGATAAGTGAGCGAACTCGACTCTCCTTAGACAAGTTCCTTTTATCCTCCTTACATCCATCTATCCATTCATTATCCCTTCCTTCTATCCATCTGTCCAGCCATTCAACTTTCCATCCAACATTTCACCCTTCCATCTAGTAATGTTTTTACCCTTTCATCCTTTCTTCCTTGTTATACTTTGCTTTCATGTTTCCTCCTTACTGTCACCCTTTCTTCCTCCTCCCATTCTTTCACTCCCTTTACTATTTGCCCATCTTTTTTCTCTTTGCCTTCTTTTTCCTTTTGTATCTTCCTCTCTCATACTTATTGTTTTCTATGTGTTCCTCTCTGTTTTCCCCTATGTTTCTTTCTGTGCTTCCAGCTGTGGATATCAGCCTAAAGTCCATTGCCCTCTTTTGTGGTACATCCTAACAGTGTTGTTTATCAGCATCTTGTCTTCTAAGCTGAACACAGAGGAGGCCCAAATACAATCAGGTAATGTTTATGGGGAAACCAGTTTGCTTGCTCATCGGGACAGGTGACAGGACTATCTTAAGCAGAGAGAGTGAGGAGCTCTTACGCCACTGATTGAGATCTTCTGTGGCAATTGGACCGGTGCTGGTGATCTCCAATAGGTTGGCACTTGAGACAAAATAATTTTTTCATCTTACAGTACTGGTCCGTGCTTGGGAATCACAATCCTGCTCTCACATTGATCTTGATCTTGATTGGCTTGTGCAGAGGTTGGGTGTGGGTTATCCGGTGGTGACTTTGGCTGCTCTCAGCAGGATTGTCTCCATGATGACCCAAATGTGCGCTTCTTTTGATCTTGCCTGTGATTTCTCCAGTGTTGTGGCTTGGTAGAGCGTTCTAGATTATTTGTTGGTTGGTTTTTCACTTTCATTCTGGTTTCTCACCAGAAACCAGTTCTCCTGGAGTCGAAGTATCTATTTCTTGAAACATAAGAAGTGCCCCATGTCCATATTAGTCATTTAGGGCTTGGGGCAAGATGTACGACCGTTTTTTGCGGTCATACAGGGGTTTAAGGCCCGTTTGCAACAGCAAAAAATGTGTAGCCCATGTACCAACCCTATTCTGCGAGTCGCTAATCAATTAATGAGTTAGCGACTCGCTTGTAGGAAGGGGCGTTCCAAGGGCGTCCCTACGTAATAGCGACTCCAAAACCTATGTATAAATGTTTTGCGACCACAATTGCGGTCACAAAACACTTGCAGTTTACCACCCTTCTCAGAAGGGTGGTAAAGCATTCGCAACTAGGAAGGGGTCCCCAGGGGACCCCTTCCCCTTTGTGAATGCATGCGCAGTGCTCCCTTAAAAAATGAAACTGAAAAGTTTCATTTTTATTTTTTAAATGCATCCCGTATTCCTTTATGGAAAATGGGATGCATTTAAAAAAAAATGCTTTATTTATAAGCAGTCCGAGACATGGTGGTTTGCTAACCTCTGCAGTAGGCCTGGGCCAAAATTCCGTTCCGTTCGCGGAAATTGCGATATTTTGGCATTTTCGCGTTCCGCGGAAAGCGCGAAAATGTCAAAATTTCCGCATTCCGCAGCTTAGCGATAATTTTTTTCTTGCTCGCGCTGTAAAACAATACATTCTCGCGCGCGCGCGATCGCCTTACCTGAATCCCTGCGTTCTCCGACAAGTTTTCTTGACCCGGTCGCGTTCTCCACAAGATGTTGGATTTTGGTAGCCATTTTGCGCTGTCTCGCGAGAGTTCGCGGCCGCATTCAAGTCATTTTTCACGCGATCACGTCATTTGTCGCGCGATCACGTCTTTCTTCTCGCGATCATGCACCGCGCGAGTATGAGAAGATTGAGATCTCGAACATGTCATTCTACATCGCGAGCCAGAGAATGAGGACGCGGGCACATGAAATCGAACGCGAACAGGAGAAAGAGACCGCGAACACGTCATATCCAACGCGACAGGGACAAAGAAGAGAACGCGATCATATCGTTTTCGACACGCCGGCGGAAGTAATGTGAAGCTCGAGAACTCAACAACGTAAAATTTACAATTTGGAGAGGAATATCGGCTCTAGCAGCATGAAACCATCTGCAAATACTGATTTTGGATGAAAAGAACTCCTTACATTCACATTTGGCTTTCCTTTTTTGTGCAAGGAGTCATTTTTTTACAAGGTGGAGAGGGGGAGGAAGTGACACAGATTCTCCAACTTCCTGTTCCTGTCCAGCAGGCTCCTCCCAGTGCTTTGTCCATCTCCTGCTCATTCTGCCTTTGGATTTGGAGCTGGAAAGATCACTCTTTTTTGTCTGCTGCATCATTGCAATTGGATTTCAGGATTTTTGGAATAGGATATTTTACAAGTAAGTGGTTGTTGTGTTTGATTGTGGGCATTGCAGTTGTTGTGTAACTACAATTTATTTTTGATAATTAATTATCATCATTCCTTTTTTTTTTTTTTTTTTTAATTTTGTGGGTTGTAGTAGTAGGCCCGAGCTAGCCATGGGCATGGCCTCATGGGTGTGTGTGTGCATGATGAAGCAACTGTTCCTTTTGTTTTTTGAATATATTTCATTTTCAATCACATTTAGGGCATGGATGGCATTGGATTGAGTTGGGGAAGTGTGTTTTTTGGGGTGGCCTTGCTGATGTTGTTGGGCCTGGCCATGTGGCTGGTGGCCATTTTGAGGCCTAGGCCTGCAAGCTTGCCTGGCCTTGTCTGCCAACAGGCCTGCTTTCATCCACTGCTACCAGAGCAGGTAGCCACAGCTTTAGTAATCTACTGTTTTCTGTTTGCTCTGTTGAATTTAGACATCATTTTGGGCATGGATGGCATTGGATTGAGTTGGGGAAGTGTGTTTTTTGGGGTGGCCTTGCTGATGTTGTTGTGCCTGGCCATGTGGCTGGTGGCCATTTTGAGGCCTAGGCCTGCAAGCTTGCCTGGCCTTGTCTGCCAACAGGCCTGCTTTCATCCACTGCTACCAGAGCAGGTAGCCACAGCTTTAGTAATCTACTGTTTTCTGTGTGCTCTGTTGAATTTAGACATCATTTTGGGCATGGATGGCATTGTATTGAGTTGGGGAAGTGTGTTTTTTGGGGTGGCCTTGCTGATGTTGTTGGGCCTCGCCATGTGGCTGGTGGCCATTTTGAGGCCTAGGCCTGCAAGCTTGCCTGGCCTTGTCTGCCAACAGGCCTGCTTTCATCCACTGCTACCAGAGCAGGTAGCCAAAGCTTTAGTAATCTACTGTTTTCTGTGTGCTCTGTTGGATTTAGACATCATTTTGGGCATGGATGGCATTGGATTGAGTTGGGGAAGTGTGTTTTTTGGGGTGGCCTTGCTGATGTTGTTGGGCCTGGCCATGTGGCTGGTGGCCATTTTGAGGCCTAGGCCTGCAAGCTTGCCTGGCCTTGTCTGCCAACAGGCCTGCTTTCATCCACTGCTACCAGAGCAGGTAGCCACAGCTTTAGTAATCTACTGTTTTCTGTTTGCTCTGTTGAATTTAGACATCATTTTGGGCATGGATGGCATTGGATTGAGTTGGGGAAGTGTGTTTTTTGGGGTGGCCTTGCTGATGTTGTTGTGCCTGGCCATGTGGCTGATGGCCATTTTGAGGCCTAGGCCTGCAAGCTTGCCTGGCCTTGTCTGCCAACAGGCCTGCTTTCATCCATCCACTGCTACCAGAGCAGGTAGCCACAGCTTTAGTAATCTACTGTTTTCTGTGTGCTCTGTTGAATTTAGACATCATTTTGGGCATGGATGGCATTGGATTGAGTTGGGGAAGTGTGTTTTTTGGGGTGGCCTTGCTGATGTTGTTGGGCCTCGCCATGTGGCTGGTGGCCATTTTGAGGCCTAGGCCTGCAAGCTTGCCTGGCCTTGTCTGCCAACAGGCCTGCTTTCATCCACTGCTACCAGAGGAGGTAGCCACAGCTTTAGTAATCTACTGTTTTCTGTGTGCTCTGTTGAATTTAGACATCATTTTGGGCATGGATGGCATTGGATTGAGTTGGGAAGTGTGTTTTTTGGGGTGGCCTTGCTGATGTTGTTGGGCCTGGACATGTGGCTGGTGGCCATTTTGAGGCCTAAGCCTGCAAGCTTGCCTGGCCTTGTCTGCCAACAGGCCTGCTTTTTCATCCACTAGGATCAGAGCAGGTAGCCACAGCTTTATTGATCAAGTGTTTTCTATGTGATCTGTTGAATTTTTAGACACCACCTTCCTGAGAGTGTAGTGTGTGGCTGTACACAGTACTAGTAGTATAACATAGCTCTAGTTAAAAAAAAGTCATAAATGGCTAGACTATCTTTTGTTTGCACTAGTACAGTACTAAGTAACTGAACCACAAAAACAAATGCAACATTTCACTGATGTTCTTCTCCTGTCTTCTTTGCTTTTAGGTGCACAAAAGACAGAGTAGGAGGTGTCATCGGCATCACCTGGCTACCCGTTGTACTGCCAGCCAGACAGAAGTCCTGCTGCGCATCACGCCCACGTGTGACCAGAACTTGTTGTGCATCTGCCTCCTGCCTGACATCGGAAGAAGATGGCCCCAAAGAAAGGTACCAGGTCCAGTACCAAGAAAGTTGCTGGTGAGAAGAAGGAACAGAAAAAGGAAGTGCCATTAACCACGACTGGTGGTGTGCCGGCCAAGGTTTTTTTTGGCACCAAAGCATTGTCCGGGAACCAAGCTGGGACCAGCACAGCGGTCCAGCAACCCCACCAACCTAGGCCCAAGGGCTTTACAGTCGCAGAGGTAGCCAGTCTACTAACGGGCAGCGATGTTGAAGAAATGTCATTACCGCAAAGTAGTACACAATCAAGTTCAATGCAGGCGCAAACTCAGCATATCAGTGTCAAGCCGCCGCAACAAGAACAGCAGCAGCCGCCGCAACAAGAACAGCAGCAGCAGCCGCCGCAACAAGAACAGCAGCAGCAGCCGCCGCAACAAGAACAGCAGCAGCCGCCGCAACAAGAACAGCAGCCGCCGCAACAAGAGCAGCAGCAGCAGCCGCCGCAACAAGAGCAGCAGCAGCAGCCGCCGCAACAAGAGCAGCAGCAGCAGCCGCCGCAACAAGAACAGCAGCAGCAGCAGCCGCCGCAACCAGAACAGCAGCAGCAGCAGCAGCCGCCGCAACCAGAACAGCAGCAGCCGCCGCAATCAGAACAGCAGCAGCCGCCGCAACAGCCCACCATAGTAGTTGTTGCTCCTGACGTAGGGGCATTTCAGGAAATCGAGCTTCCTGCAGACAAAGCGGAGCGAAGTCAAACCACTGTTTCAGAACATCTATTGTCTTCCAGACCACCAGCAAGGAAAAGGAGGCTTAGTCCATCATCTTCTTCTTCAAGCCCCGCTTCTGATGATCGTGATGACACTTGGGTCCCACCAGCTCGGTCTGAGAGTGAAGTACGCCACAAGACATTGCTTCTGAAAAGGAAGGTCCCAGAAAAACTTAGAGTTATGGAGGTAGATGTAGAAGAGGGGGGTGATGATGTTGATGAAGACGAGCCAGTCATCACGCACATTACTCCCGCCCCAAAGGGATTGGAGACCGACATTCTCACCCTATCCAGAAAGGCTGCTACTGAGCGGGATGTAGCACGGATCTCACCAACACAGGTTACACCACCACTACCTCCAGCTGCCATATTTTCCAAGGCCCGGCAGGGACCTACATCCAGCTCAACCATCTCAGTAGGAAGTGGTAGTAAAAGTCACAGTGTAGGTGGACAGGGTGACATATTTTCAAGCACCCCCTCAAGTTCATCTGGTGTTGAAAGTGGCACATCCAGCAGTGCCAGAAAGTTCTCCTCCACAGTTTGGGACTTCTTTTCTGTTAGCGCCAAGGAGGAGAACGTTGCTATATGCGCAATTTGTCGGCAAGGTGTTCGGCGTGGTAAGCTTGGTACAAACTATGGTACCGGAGGACAAGCAAGTCATCTCAGAATACACCACACTATTGTGTGGGAGGATCACCTACTTAAGTTAAAAGAAAGTAGGAAAACTAAACCCTTTGAAGTTGGTCAGGAATCAGGGAGCGATATTATTGTGGTGGCAGGTGAAGAACAGGGAGGCATTTCTAGCCCTGTCTCCAGTAGTGCAGTCACTGCAGTGGTAACGCCCACATCCTCCTCAGTAACATCAGAGTGGCACCGCAGTAAGAGCCATACTCAGAGTGTGGGTGAGACACCAAGGCGACCGGCGAGTACCTCAATGAGACAATCTGTGTCGTTGAGCCTTAGTGGGTTAATGGCACCACTAAGGAAAGTAAGCCAGCCTACCATTGACAGCATGTTTAGGTTGGAAGGCCAGTTCCAACGCAACCACCCAACGGCACGATTGTACAATGCGAAGCTGGCTAAAATGTTAGCGCTGGACCTTCTTCCTTTTTCATTTGTGGAAGGGGTGGGTTTCCTTGAATTTGTGTCTGCCATCTGCCCGAAATGGAAAGTTCCCAGCCGGTCCTATTTCGCAAGAATTGCTGTTCCGGCACTACATCATGATGTGCTGGAATTGGTTGGTCAGCAGAGTGCTGTGCACAATATCCACCTGACAACAGACATGTGGACCAGTTGCCAAGCCACAGATTACATGTGCATCACTGCACACTGGATCTCTTTTGTGGGGGTTAAAGATCAACTATCTGCACGAGGTGTTGTTGACACAGCTGCGATTTTTGAAGGTACTCGGAAACATGCAACTGTAGCCATGTTCGCCATGGAGAAATCTCATACGGCTGAAAACATTTTAGAAGAGTTTCGCACCAAGGTTTTGGAATGGCTGCAGCCCAGAGGGCTTGGTATTGGTTTTGTTGCCACAGACAATGGCAGTAATGTACTTAAGGCCATGGAACTTGGTTCCTATTTCAGGGTTCCGTGTTTGGCACACTGCATAAACATTATAGTGCAAGACTTTCTGAAAAAAGAACCCATAGTAAGCAATTTACTGTCCATCTGCCGAAGAATATGCACTCATTTCAGCCATTCTTTTAAAGCTCGGAAGCAGCTGAGGATCCTCCAACGTAAATGTTAAATGTTGTAGACTTGTAAAGCGCACAGCTACCCCAGCAACGGGGTGTCCCGGCGCTGTAGACCGCTGGGGAACCCGTCCTGGCTATCCCTGTGCGATGGTCCCTTTCTGGGTATCTCCAAGGTGAAACCAGGCATCCCTGGCATCTGTGGGGGGCCGTTGTAGAGATGAGGCAAGCTTAATGCCCAGAGTTGCCGAGTGTGTTCCTGGTTAGAGTAGGTACCGAGGCGAGAATTATCGAGTCCATTTTGACCCTGGTCCACGACCCTGCCGCGTCGGGAATTGAACCCTGGTCCCTGCCCGATTCTCTGCTTACGGGTCTGCCGCCTCTAACTAGTGAGCCACACCTCTCCACAAACAAACGTGAGCGTAGGATGCCAGTCAAGGCACTCATCCAGGAGGTGGCAACACGTTGGAACTCAACGTATTACATGCTTGATCGTCTGTGCGAACAACAGAGGTCACTCAATGATTATGTCTGGTACAGAAGCAGTGATGCTAGTGTTAAAGGCATGACCCTTCAGAGGGAGCAATGGACCCTAATTCAATGCCTGACTGAGATGCTGTCTCCTTTTGAGGTCTTCACACGTGAAGTCAGCAAGGAGGACTGTACAATGGGCCAAGCTATCCCATTGTTGCAAATGCTAGAGCATGAGCTGAATAATGTGTCTGAATCCTACAAAGGTGTAGAGGACAGAAGGCAAGCCCATGACTTGGTGGAGAGCTTATCCAGGCGCTTATCAGAAAATGTAAGGATACAAAATAAAATTTTGTCACAAGAACATTACATTTGTGCCACAATTCTGGATCCACGTGCAAAATTAGGACTATTCCTTTCTTTTTCCGACACTGATGTTGCCCGCTACAAAAGTTGTATAGCTGAAGCAGCCATCAAGTTTGAAAACGAAGGGCTGCTAATTAAAAGCCCGCCACATCAACCCACAACAAGTACTGATACTGAAGCAGGCCATGCAGAATCAAGTGCAACTTCGTCGGCTGAGGGCAGTGCGGTTGGCTCACAATCGCAACACTCACCATCACCATCGACTACAAAAACAATAACTGGATCATTCAGCCGAGTACAATCATTATCAGATTGGTATGTAAAGATGGGCCGTAAGCACAGTGCTGATGCACAGAAAAAACAGCACAAAAGCTTACCAGCAGCAACCCTGAACATTGAGCGGATGGTCCAGGCCTATCTGGACGACCCAACAGAGGTGTACGTTGATCAAAACCCAGTGCAGTATTGGTATAGGAAAAGGTCTGAATGGCCACAGCTCAGCAGGCTGGCGATAAGCTATCTGGCTTGCCCTGTCGCAAGTGTCTCTTCCGAACGTGTTTTCAGTGCTGCTGGTTCCATTGTAACCTTGAGAAGGACCAGTCTATCTCCCAAAAACGTGGAGAGGTTAACAATGATCAAAATGAATCAGCACTTCATACCACCGAATTACACAATGCATGAATCAACAGAGGAAGATGAGGACAGCGGCTCAGGTGACGGAAGTATTCTGTCAGATGATTACCTACTACTGGAAGATCCCCCAGAGTTTGAGGACGAGCTATACTTCCCTGACAATTAGGCTCGCACTTACTGTCTTCCTCCCTTTTTTCCCCCTTTGTTTGTGTCTGTTGTTCCGGTTATAAACTTGTGAATCGCAACCAATGCATTATCACCGTCTTCTAATCTTCTAATTTAAGATACAAGTTTCAGGTGTCTGCCATTTGACACTACAGTCCTCAGAATCCAGCTCCTCCGCTCGATCATACTGCATCTCCTGGTCAATTCCATTTCCCTCATGAATGATGATTGGATGATGGTAACAACAAATTCAAACTTTCCTCGTCCTTCCAAAACAAGTGGACCATGAATCTGATGACTTCTATAGCTATCCTCCTTCAGAGCCGAGAGAGACTGGCCATTAACTGAAAATAAGATGCAACAGGTAATGATTGATGCCATGCATTGGCCGCAGAATAGCAGACTGAATGATGTAGATTTTGTTGTGTGTGTTGCGCATGAATGAATTGATGTAATTGTGCACTGCCACTAATCAACATTCTACAGAACACACTAATTTTCCCCTTCTGGCAAACAAGAAATGTGTACTTCTCCTGCATCTTGGTGATACATTGCTTTTAATTCAATACAGGAAGGGGACTCACTCAATCTGCGCAATGCAAATGACTGTGACTTAACAGCACCGTCCATCATGATGATGGCGAAAGAGACGGCCTGCAGCGTTAACGAGATGAGATGCAACAGGTAATGATTGATGCCATGCATTGGCCGCAGAATGGCAGACTGAATGATGTAGATTTTGTGGTGTGTGTTGCGCATGAATTGATGTAATTGTGCACTGCCACTAATCAACTTTCTACAGAACACACTAGTAATTACTAATTTTCCCCTTCTGGCAAACAAGAAATGTGTACTTCTCCTGCATCTTGGTGATACATTGCTTTTAATTCAATACAGGAAGGGGACTCACTCAATCTGCGCAATGCAAATGACTGTGACTTAACAGCACCGTCCATCATGATGATGGCGAAAGAGACGGCCTGCAGCGTTAACGAGATGAGATGCAACAGGTAATGATTGATGCCATGCATTGGCCGCAGAATGGCAGACTGAATGATGTAGATTTTGTGGTGTGTGTTGCGCATGAATTGATGTAATTGTGCACTGCCACTAATCAACTTTCTACAGAACACACTAGTAATTACTAATTTTCCCCTTCTGGCAAACAAGAAATGTGTACTTCTCCTGCATCTTGGTGATACATTGCTTTTAATTCAATACAGGAAGGGGACTCACTCAATCTGCGCAATGCAAATGACTGTGACTTAACAGCACCGTCCATCATGATGATGGCGAAAGAGACGGCCTGCAGCGTTAACGAGATGAGATGCAACAGGTAATGATTGATGCCATGCATTGGCCGCAGAATGGCAGACTGAATGATGTAGATTTTGTGGTGTGTGTTGCGCATGAATTGATGTAATTGTGCACTGCCACTAATCAACTTTCTACAGAACACACTAGTAATTACTAATTTTCCCCTTCTGGCAAACAAGAAATGTGTACTTCTCCTGCATCTTGGTGATACATTGCTTTTAATTCAATACAGGAAGGGGACTCACTCAATCTGCGCAATGCAAATGACTGTGACTTAACAGCACCGTCCATCATGATGATGGCGAAAGAGACGGCCTGCAGCGTTAACGAGATGAGATGCAACAGGTAATGATTGATGCCATGCATTGGCCGCAGAATGGCAGACTGAATGATGTAGATTTTGTGGTGTGTGTTGCGCATGAATTGATGTAATTGTGCACTGCCACTAATCAACTTTCTACAGAACACACTAGTAATTACTAATTTTCCCCTTCTGGCAAACAAGAAATGTGTACTTCTCCTGCATCTTGGTGATACATTGCTTTAAATTCAATACAGGAAGGGGACTCACTCAATCTGCGCAATGCAAATGACTGTGACTTAACAGCACCGTCCGTCATGATGATGGTGAAAGAGACGGCCCGTTAACTTAAGATGAGAAGGAACAGGTAATAAATGATGATAATTAATGGCATGCATTGGACACCTGACTCTGAGCTATTGGTCTTTGTGTTTGCGTTGTTTGTTGTGCACAAAGTGATGTCAAAGTGTACTAGTGGTAATCTATCTTTCTGTACACAATAAAGAATGACTCAAGTCAGTAATATTTATATTTCTACTCTTGTTGTGTTATAAAAATTACACTTGTACTGCAGGCCGATCTTCAGTCAGTAGAAGTATCAGAGCTGATGATGAAGTCAGGAGGATGTTTCATGAGTGGCATAAAACGGAAAAGCCTAAAGGTAAACACGTGAACAACAACCACAGCACACCCAAATGTCTGTGTAGAAGTTGAATAGAGTGTAGCGGTGGGATGACTGCAGTGCATTGATTTTACTAACTTTAACTGTAAAATGCTATGTCTGGAATGGATAATGTGCTTTGCGTTTGTCCAACTCTTTGAGAGAAAAAAAAAGGACTCTAAAGTGTTAACGTAGGATGTGCTAATGGTAAGCACTGTGGGCCTGATCTCTCCTGTTACTGTTGAAGGTCTATGCTGGAAACAGACTACAGTAGAGATGATGCATATGCATACATGCCACCTCGGAAAGTGTTCTTGTTGCACTACACCATCACTTGTGCATTTGTTTTCACTTTCTTTCTGAATATCCCCTTTGGTTTTCAATCTAAAATTACAGGCCGGGCCTTGTCCAAAACTTTGTAAAACATTACAATGCATATTAATTACCTTACCAATCAATCACCTTTTTATTCCAGCCGGGCAGTGGCGAGTGGTGAGGCGACACACCCAAGATTGATGGACGAGAGGAGCAAGAGGAATGCCGAGATGCAAAAAACCAGTCCACATTTTTGACCAGGATAAGACAGTAACAGTATCCACTTTTCACTTCTTTTAAATAATTTGATTAATATCTTGTATACATTCTTTACAACAGTGTGTTCTTGGAGTTGTTATTATCAATCATCATTACGTTTGCTCTGTGTTTACGATTCTTCACTACCAATATTTAAAATTTCTATTTGCTATCTGTTAAAGTATTAAGGCCGGAACAGAACAAGAAATAGAAGTGTATGTAATCCGGGTCTCATCATGCATGCATTTCCTTTTTATACCTTAACATATGGAATGGATATGGTATGGTAGTCTTCAATGATTGTCGTTTGTTAGTCTATGTATGCATACTGTTTTTCTATGTCAAACCTTTCCCAAAATCCCCCTTCCCATCCAATCAACGGACCCTAACCCTCTTCCCCCGGGCTGTGTGACTTATTGTCGAGGTGTAACTAAATTAAATGTACACCAATACTTAATCACACACTTGCTGGGGCGGATGTGGTGAAAGCAACACTACTTCAATTTCAATGCAGAGCGATGATCTTCTTCTGCTTGCCCACCCATGAGTAGGATATTTCAGAGGTTATTTTATTTAACAAAGGAACATATACCTCAGCATGAATTGCCGGCATTGATTGGATTTGTTTGTTGTCATTCCTCATATACAGCACTAACTGTTAGACTGTAGGCATAGTCAAGTCGACAAAACTATAGTTTGTAACTCTGTCTAGTAGGCTATCCTCATAATAACCAGCATTCAGTTGTTTTGTCAAATATTTGAGCATATAATTGTTGCTAGGTAAATTCTGTGATGTACTTCATTCAACTACTCCTCTAACAGTCTCTCAAAGGCGATTGACTATCTCCTTTTCTTTTTTTGGAAATGCTGCCACCCTGCCAGTGTATACTACTACTACTATACTACCAACACCACCCCAATCATGGCATGTATGAAAAAGGAAACCATCTTCACCATGCAGCCAGTGCTGTGCCACAGTTGGACATAAACATCAAGCACCGGTAAGAGAGAAGTTTGGGGGAGGCAGAATCAATAATGGACATGTTGTCAATGATTTCAGTTTCAAACACCACTCCAAAGAATGCATAGTAGGACCAGTCAATGAGTGAGGTGTGTCGCATCTATCTGTTTGTGTCTTATACAGTCAGCAAATTATTGAAATCAAACACACGCTATGGGCGGCCATGCACCAGCAAAGAAACAGTGTGATGTAAAACAGTTACCCCACCTACAAAACATTAACAACATTGCATGTAACATAGAAAAATATATTTAATTGACCCTAACAAATAAACTAAACCCACAAAAGCTGACCCACCCACCTCCCTAACCCCAACGACTGTCCATAGAAGTAGAGAACGCCCAAACGAGTGAAGAACGAACAGGAATTAAAAAAGGGGCAGTGACAGGGACTAACTGGTGGGGCGGGACTGGAGGAGGACACGCATCTGGTCCTCTAAATGGGCGACGCGGCGTCTAAGGCCGCGGCAGTTGCAGCCACAGTGGGGGGGGGGCACCGGAGATGACACGGTGGCGGCGGGCAGCCGCCCGGCGGTGGCGCCGTACCGCTGGAGGGCGGTGGCTGGGGCCCGGGGCACTGGAGGAGCCTTCAACAGCTGCAGCAGCCTCCTCCTCCTCCTCGGCTAGGACCACCAGCCGCCGGTATTCCTGCTGGATTGCCTCCAGCTTCCGGCGCCGTGCCTTGGCGGCCAACTCCTTACGGTTGACTTTCGGAGTAGCTGTGTATCAAAAAGAAAAAAAAAAGACAATTGTAAAATATACTCTTAGAAAAACAGTAGGACAAGGTAATTATTTATACACATAGTGGCATGGTAGAGTAGCACTATAAAATAAAGCACAGTAGTACATAACATTTTAAATGTCGCCCGTCCTTCTTCCTTCCACCTGTCTTACACTTTTTAGTTGAACAGTGCACCAGGTGCTCTTCTCCATAAAACTTTCAAAGCGGAGTTGAAATCAGATAGATGAGGACATTGGTTACTCAATACTCCGGCTCCTAGTCCTATACCAATTAAAGGGAATTCTAGTCTTCTAGTTCACTCTTCAAACGTCCCCAAGAACTCATACTTACTTACGACATCGGATAGCGGGCGGACTTTGTCCGCCCGCCATCCGACTGCTAAAAAGGGTGGGGGTCCCGTGGGGACAATTAATTAGGATGATGCTCCCGGCACAGTGGCGGGCGCACCCTGTTTTTTTAAATTTAAATTCTGGTTGGCTTTGCTGAAAGCAATGCTAAAATGTTGTGCTGCTTTTCCAAGCACAACATGACGGGCCTCGCACGGAGCCTGTCACGTTTTGCTTTGAAATTCGGGGGGTACCATAGCATCGGTAGGTACCCTCCATGGGGGCCCCCAAGCATACTCTGCAATGTGTGCATGCCTTTCCGTGGCGGACGGCAATGCCGCCACGCAAAGGCATTCCAAAATGCAGATTATATGGCTGCCGGTGTGGTGAGAGAGACACCACCGCCATATTGAACCCTTTTCCGCCTGGACATGTCTGAATATTTTCTACAGGGATGGCGGGAGGTTTGCCCCTGCTGTGACGGCAGTGAATTCCAGCCAGCCCGGCGGGGGCAATACGCCCACCATCCTAATGGGGCCCTAATTCACAACTGTACAGTATACATATACATACAGTACACCTTTGCAGTGAGTGTGCTGTCAAGTTCAACTATAGTTAAAGATTATGAATCTAACTTACCACCGCCTGCCACTGGTGCTGCCACTCCCCCTCCGTTGCTATCTGCAACTGCCGCATCCTCGCCCTCGGCGTCGCCTTCGCTGGCCCCAGCAATGGTGGTCGGTAGTGCGCCTAGAAAACATTACACATTTATTAGGCGACATATACACCTCCCCCCTATTGATCAGTAGCAAGGTTGAAAAATGAGTTAATACTAACATAAATCACTAGTACAAATCAGGTAGTAGTAGAGTAGACACTAAGTTATATGATCATTGTAGCATTTGCTTGATTAGCCCTAGCCATGCACATGTGACGTTACCTTTACCTTGCAGCTTCTTAAGACACCTTTGAGCCCACATGACCTGCCTCACACTGCTACTGTCTAGTCTACGCGCTGCGTACAAGCGGTCAACAAACATTAACAAGCCACTTTTTTAGGAAGAACTGGTGTACTACTGTTACTGTTAGTCCATATTGCTTATCCATAGATGCTACACTTTTTGGCACGGCTGAGAAATGCTTGCAAGTTGCAATATACTAACGCACACCATTTCTTTTTTCGCATTACAGACGCAAGATTCCCTTCTACGAACCAGAGCTTCTGAACGATGCACCAACTACCAGTACTAGGTTCTTCTGAGGTGAGGGGTCCCTTCACTCACATCTTCATTTATAAATGTATATAAACTAAATTGCTATGGGATGGTGGTGCTGCCTTCCACCACTTCAGTTATCATGATTTAATTCCCAACTGTATAAGTGTAACAATGTATATTGTTTTAATGTTATTGATTTGCCGGTTGGTGCTGCTAAGAAAACAGTGTACAGACCTTCTCAAATTGAAATAAAATTTTTAAACTTACATAGACTTTGTGGTATTTGGTGTGGAGTGGACTAACTTACACGAGTGAGCAAATTAAAGTAAGGGTGTGCATGTGAATTGCTTCCACGACAGAGGTTGGGTGTGTTATGTTCTGGGTTGTCTACTTGTTGGTTATCTTGGGGGGAGGGTTCCGAGACCTAATAGGTATGACAAGACAGTACTATAGTCAAGCAGTGGAATTGTGGTGGGTGCGGAATTTCTGATTGAGGTGTGCAAGGAAGGTCCAACCTACCATCACCAACATCCTATTTTCTGGTGCAAATGTATGTGCAAGATCCCTACAACAGTGGTATGTCCTATAGGGTATAATATCAAAATATTAAGAAATCTGGTAGGGCTGTTGTTGCTGTGAATTTTCAAAGCCTAAACATCAACAAGAGTAAAAAGTAGTACAAGACAACGACCCAACGGATTGTACGAGCTACTGGTGAATATGAGTTTTATATTACAACCTTTCACAAAGAGTGGCACTGGCCAACTGGGCAAGACTAGCTACTACAGTACAGACAGACAGACTGATAGTATGTAGTAGTACTCAGTCATCATAGCGGAGGCAGGGATAAGCTTTTTGAAACCGTACAGATCGAAGGATAATTGGTGGTAAAAAAATAGCATTTGGAAACACACTATAGTTCGGGAGAAATAGGGCAGTAAAAGTTATGGAATAAGAAATATTATTAAAAACAAGAAGACTTACTGGGGCCAGCAGAGGAGCCCTCAGCGGTGTCCTCCTGGTGGTGTTCCTGTCCCGCCGACTGCCCAGTCCCTGCCCGTCTGCCCCTGGGTGCTGATGAACAGGAAAGATATAAGAAAGAGACAAACATTGATGGATGGTGTCAACTTAAGCAAATACAATATTTTTCAACAACGGTCAAAAAACACTTATGTAAACAATTGCAATAACTACATTGACCGATCTCATCTGGTCAACATGTAATATCGGGGGATTCGCAGTTCGACTACTTAAGTTACTATTTATCAACAGTAATCCATTCTTCCATTCTGATTCCAGAAAAATAAGTTACAAGTAAGCCTAAGTATTAGTACAACGTACCACCCAACCTAGCCCACCTATTCCAGGCATGCCAATTGTACATTAAGTATGCATTTCCACTGTATTCCTCAACAATGTGTATGATCCAATCATGGACACATGAACATGACTACATTTTTTGTATACACCAAATTTTGGTTTGATTGATGCTGATCTGCTACTGCTAAGTAACTGCAAAGCCTACCTCCACTCATTGAACAAACTAGAAAGGTTCTAAAGACTGCCGTACTAGCAGCACGTCACGTAACTGAGTGAGGGGGGCATCACGCATACCACTAACCAATTAGAAGCTCATACAAAGTACCTAAACCTATGTATCAATCCGCCCCTATCTATTAGTGACAGGACAAAGTAAGGAGTGGACGTGAGTCACTGTAGCATTACGTAACTTAATTTCTCTAAAATAAACTCGTAAAGAATCACGCTAAGCAAGCGCAAACGCAAAGCTGCAAACAAGTAAGATTAGTAGTAGCGCAGAAGAGCACCTGTGTCATAATCACAGAAGACTTTTAAACGTTATTAACCTGGAATGTATTGCAAGCAGCAACATTCTAGCTGGTTGGAAGGAAAAAAAGATATTCGCAATATATAACATAGAGCAGAAGAACAGACACAAAGTTGTAATAATTAAATAGGTACTCACCAAGCCCCGGGACCTCCACTCCTAGCAGGTCCAGCAGGTCCTGCTCACGGTCCAGGATGTCGGACCACCGGTGCGTCAGCTGTGCCTGGGTGCGCCGGACCCCAGAGATGCGCGACACTGCCCGGCGCACCTTCCCCCACCGCTGCCGACGCTCCCGGAGGCCGTACCCGGACCCAGGCCTGCCACCTGCTGCCAGGGTTGAGGGGAGGTGGCGCTGCACAAAGAAAATTAGTGCAGCCAACTCCGCCTCCCCAAATAAGGCCCGTGCATGCACCCCTTGTGGGCGCCGCCTTCCGCAAGGAAGGCGGTCGCGGCTCTGGCTGCGCCGGCGAACAGCCCTGCCCTTGGACATGGTTCTGGGGACGGGGCAGGAAAGAAAAGGTAAAATAAATAAAGGAGTAAAGGAAATAAATAGCGGGCAATACAAAGAGGAAAAAGTAGCTAAAAAACAAAAAAAAAGTACACAAAAAACAAAAATATAGAGGCAGGAAAATAGTTAGAGAAATAATAAGTAATAAAGATCCAAAAAAAGTGGCTATAAACAAAGGATTGAAAAGATTTAGGGAGGATTGAAAATCAGGCCCCAGAACCATGCAATAGAGTGGAAAACAAGATGGCCGCGCCCATTGCGACCACGTGCGCAAGTTCGCGCGATATTTTCTCCCTGAGCAAGCAAAAAGCAACGCGATCAAGTAAAAGCGATCGCGAACAGGAAATATCGACCGCGAACATGCATTGCGCGAAACAGGAAGTAAACAACGCCAGAGGGCGGGACAAGTGAAAACAAGATGGCCGCGCCCGTGAGCAACCGCATGGGTAAGTTGGCGACCCGCGAACACGCAAAAAATACCGCGAACAGGCGGCAAAAAAACTTCCGCGTCTTCGCGATATTTCCGGCGTGTTTGCGGAGATTTTCTACATTCTCGCGATAATTTGCGGAAGTTAATTCCGCAAATTCCGCCCACCCCTACTCTGCAGGCCACCATACCTGGGAGTGATAGCCATTCCCATTGGGGTCTCAAATTACGACAGCCTCTTTAATATTCATGAGGCATGCATATTGCGATCCCATTGGGAATCACAAACAGTGTCTCAGACACTGTTGTACAAAGCATTTTGCGACTCGCAAATTGTGAATCGCAATTTGGTGCAATTTGTGAGTTGCAAAATGCTATGGTCGTACATCTGGCCTTTGGTGAATAGCCTGAAAGCAAAGGCAATTACACTTAAAATGGATTGATGAATGAGGGATCCAAGAAGTATACCCAATGGGTAGAATCAGCACTGGATGATGTGTTGCAGCTAGAGTACTCTAAACCTAAGCAGGAATGTCTCTTGGCCCCGGGATTTAATTAGGGGTGGGCGGAATTTGCGAAAGTGACTTTCGCAAATTATCGCAAAAATGTTAAAAATCTCCGCAAACACGCGGAAATATCGCGAAGATGCTGAAGTTTTTTTCCCGCCCGTTCGCGGTATTTTCTGCGTGGTCGCGGCTCGCCAACTTACCCATGCGGTTGCTCGCGGGCGCGGCCATCTTGTTTTCACTCTTCTCGCGGTGCATGATCACGAGAAGAAAGACGTGATCGCGCGACCAATGACAATACTGCGGGCGCAAACTGTCGCGAGACAGCGCAAATGGCTACCAACAATCCAACATCTCGTGGAGAACGCGACCGGATCGGGGAAACTTGTCGGCGAACGCGGGGATTCAGGTAAGGCGATCGCGCGCGCGCAAGAATGTATTATTTTACAGCGCGAGCAAGAAACAAATTATCGCTAAGCTGCGGAATGCGGAAATTTTGACATTTTCGCGCTCTCCGCAGAACGCGAAAATGTCAAATTATCGCAATTTCCGCGAGCGGAACGGAAATTTAGCCCAGGCCTAGATTTAATACCTTAGTTAGTGAAACCGAAGCTTGAAAGACTATGATCTCTTAACTATGTGCCAGACATGAATGAATAAAGGCATCAAACAACTATATAAAATTTATCATCACTGCCGAAGCCTAATATTTTACAAATAAAATTCTGGCAGCAGAGAAATCAAGTTAATTCTTAGTCACTGTTGAAATCTCCCAGGACCTGGCTGATAAACTCTTAAATTATTTTGAGTACAAAATTTCGAACATCTGTAATACTGACGGTTCCTGTTGAGTTTGGCTTTTCATGTATAACCCTCGGTGGTGCCCTGGAGTCTGCATTCAGTGATAACTACTACAGGGGGAACGCCCGGAACAACGCGGGCAGAGCCACGCGTTCTGGAACATCACAAGCATAATGACGCTTGCCTGAACAACGCATCTGCGTTAGCCATGCATATGCGTTGTTAAGGCAGATAGCGCTCTAGTGTTCAGTATGGGCAGGGAAACGTCAGAAGAGGAAGCTCCAGAAGTGAAACAGGTAAGTAGGTCTGGGGCTGGTGGAGGTCACACTTAGGGGTCAGGGCGGGTGGGGTCAGGATGCTTTTGAAAACGGGCAGGTTTTTAGAGCTCAGGGCAGGGAGCTGGGGTAGTTTTAAGTGCTCGGTCTGATGGGGAGTTTTTTGGAGCGGGGGCGGATTTAGGGCTCAGGACAGGGGGATCGGGGTTGCTTTTTAATTGGGGCAGGGTTTTAGGCCTCAGAGCAGTGGAAGGGATTGGGGTAGTTTTGGAAAGGGGGAGGTCTTTAGGGTACTTTTAGGGATAGCGTGGGGGAGCGGGATTCGGGGTTAGTATATGGCAAGAGGCCATATACTAGAGCAGGGGAGGGGAAGGGGTACATTTAAGGGCAGGGCAGGTTTAGGCCTCAGGGCATGGGGGTCGAGGTAGGGAATTATTTTAAGTCTCAGGACAGGGGGAGGGGAAGGGGTAGTTTTAAGGGCCGGGCAGGTTTAGGCCTCAGGGTGGGGGGACAAGGTAGGGGATTTGAATTTTAGAGCTTTGTACAGGGGTGACGTAGTCGTGAACCTTCAACATGCATAACCCCTTACCATTCATGCTTTTACAATGAAAATGCATGGTAAAGGCATGATTGGTCAGGAATGCATGGTTAACCCCTTCGCTGCTAGGCCTTTTCCCCCCTGTGCTAAGCCATTTTTTTGCTATTTGGGGTAGTTCACACTTAGGTCCCTGTAACATTTTGACCACATAAGGTATCCACGCCAAATTTGCGTCCTTTTCTTCCAAAATCCTGGGGATTCAAAAGGTACCCAGGGTTTGTGGATTCCCCTGAAGGGGACCCAGAAAGTAGTCAAAATACAGCTAAATTAGTTTTTTTGGCAAAAATGGGAAAAAAGTGCTGCAAATGAAAGCGTCTGGGTTTTTCCCTACAAATGATATCAAAAAAGGGTTTGTGGGGCTGAAATCACCATTTTCCCAGATTTTTGGGAATGACAGACCTTTGTCAGAAAACCAAATTTTTTTACACAGTTTTGGCATTTTTCTGGGACATAGCCTATTTTTGCTATTTTTTGTGCTTTCAACCTCCTTCCAGTTAATGGTAGACATGGGTATGAAAGCAATAATGGGTCCTGGAAAGCTATACATTCTTTTAAAGTATTTTAAACATTTTGAATTCAGCAAGGGGTCATTTGTGTAGATCGTTCAAGGTTTCTTTATAGAAACTAACAGTTAAATATAGGAAAAATGGAAAATTAGTTGAAAAAACAGCCTTTTCTGTTGACGTTTTCACCTGTAACTTCTTTTAATTATGACACCTCTATGAAAGCAATATACCGTTACATCCGCTGGACCTTACTGGTTGTGGGTATATATAGGACTTGTAGGTTTACCAAGAACCCGATGAACTCAGAACCAAAAACTGATCAGCGACTTGCAATGGTTTTTGATTCTGTACCAGGTATTTAGCAATTATTCTGGGAAAATGTATACATGGAAAAATTGGTATGAAAGACACCTATGTATTTCTGAAATGGAAACAAAATATAGAGTTTAGAAACAGTAGATATTTGCACATTTCCGAAATTAAAAATACTCATACTAGCATGAGAATTATCGATAATTTTTCAAAATTACTTCTATTGTACACATTGTCTTTCATTTGGAAGGCAGAAAAGCATCGAAAGTCAATAGGTAATAACAGTTGCTTTACAAATCTGAAATACCCTAAGTCTCCCGATAAAAATGGTACCTCACTTGTGTGGGTAGGCATGGTGCCCACGACAGTGAAAACACCACATTTTCGCAATGAAATATTACCCTTTTTTGCCTAGCTGTAGTTATTGAACCCTAGCTCTGCCAGCACCTAGGGAAACTTAGCAAACCTATACATTTCTGAAAACTAGACACCGAGAGGTATCCAGGATGGGGTGACTTGACTGGCTCTCACCAGGTTCTGTTACCCAGAATCCCTTGCAAACCTAAAACAATGAAAGAAAAAAAAACGTTTTCCACACATTTCTATGGTGGAAAGTTCTGGAATCTGCGTGGATCCACAAATCTCTACCCACCCCGCGTTTCTAAAAGTGTTCCGAGAAAAATGGTACCTCACTTGTGTGGGTAGGCCTAGTGCCTGCGACAGGAAACGGCGCAAAACGCAACATGGACACACCACAATTTCACAGTGAAAAATGACCCTTTTTTGGCAAAGTGCCTAGCTGTATTTTTTTAACCCTTGTTCTGCCGGCACCTGGGGAAATCCTACCAAACCTATACAATTTTGAAGACTAGACCCCAAGGGGAAGCCAAGATGGGGTGACTTGACTGGCTCCCACCAGGTTCTGTTACCCAGAATCCCTTGCAAACCTAAACAATTGTCAAAACAGCACATTTTCCTCACATTTCTGTGGTGGAAAGTTCTGAAATCTGCATGGATCCACAAATTTCTACCCACCCCGCGTTCCCCAAAGTCCTCCGAGAAAAATGGTACCTCACTTGCGTGGGTAGGCCTAGTGCCTGCAACATGAAACGGCGCAAAACGCAACGTGAAGACACCACAATTTCAAAGTAAAAAATTACCCTTTTTTGCAAAGTGCCTAGCTGTAGTTTTTGAACCCTAGCTCTGTCGGCACCTAGGGAAACCTTGAAAACCTATACAATTTTGAAAACTAGACACCCAGGGGAATCCAGGATGGGGTGACTTGACTGGCTCCCACCAGGGTCTGTTACCCAGAATCCCTTGAAAACCTAAATTTAAAAAAACAAAAACATTTTCCTCATTTTTCTGTGGTGGAAAGTTCTGGAATCTGCATGGATCCAAAAATTTCCATCCACCCCGAGTTCCCCAAAGTCTTCCGAGAAAAATGGTACCTACCTTGCGTGGGTAGTCCTAGTGCCCGCAGCAGGAAACGGTGCAAAACGCAACGTGGACACCCACAATTTCACAGTGAAAAATGACCCTTTTTTGGCAAAGTGCCTGGCTGTAGTTTTTTAACCCTAGCTCTGCCGGCACCTAGGGAAACCTAGCAAACCTATACATTTTTTAGAACTAGACACCCAGGGGAATCTATTATGAGGTGACTTGACTGGCTCCCACCAGGTTCTGTTACCCAGAATCCCTTGCAAACTTAAAAATTGTTTAAAAAAACACATTTTCTTCACATTTCTGTGGTGGAAAGTTCTGGAATCTGCGTGGATCCACAAATTTCCACCCACCCGCGTTCCCCAAAGTCTTCGGAGAAAAATGGCACCTTACTTGCAGGGGTAGACCTAGTGCCCGCGACATGAAACGGCGCAAAACGCAACGTGGACACACCACAATTTCACAGTGAAAAATGACCCTTTTTTGGCAAAGTGCCTAGCTGTAGTTTTTTAACCCTATCTCTATCGACACCTAGGGAAACCTACCAAACCTATACACTTTTGAAAACTAGACACCCAGGGGAATCCAGGATGGGGTGACTTGAAAGGCTCCCACCAGGTTCTGTTACCCAGAATCCCTTGCAAACTTAAAAATTGTAAAAAAAAACACATTTTCCTCACATTTCTGTGGTGGAAAGTTCTGGAATCTGCGTGGATCCACACATTTCCACCCACCCCGCGTTCCCCAAAGTCTTCCAAGAAAAATGGTACCTCACTTGCGTGGGTAGGCCTAGTGCCCGCAACAGGAAACGGCGCAAAACGCAACGTGGACACACCACAATTTCACAGTGAAAAATGACCCTTTTTTGGCAAAGTGCCTAAATGTAGTTTTTGAACCCTAGCTCTGCCGGCACCTAGGGAACCTAGCAAACCTATGCATTTTTGAAAACTAGACACCCAGGGAAATCTAGGATGGGGTGACTTGACTGGCTCCCACCAGGTTCTGTTACCCAGAATCCCTTGCAAACCTGAACAATTGTCAAAAAACCCACATTTTCCTCACATTTCTGTGGTGCAAAGTTCTGGAATCTATGTGGATCAACAAATTTCCACCCACCCTGCGTTCCCAAAGTCTTCCGAGAAAAATGGTACCTTACTTGCGGGGGTAGGCCTAGTGCCCGTGACATGAAATGGCGCAAAACGCAACGTGGACACACCACAATTTCAAAGTGACAAATAACCATTTTTGGCAAAGTGCCTAGCTGTAGTTTTTTAACCCTAGCTCTGTCGGCACCTAGGGAAACCTAGAAAACCTATACATTTTTTAAAACTAGACACCCAGGGGAATCAAGGATGGGGTGACTTGACTGCCTCTCACCAGGGTCTGCTACCCAGAATCCCTTGCAAACCTAAAAAATTGTCAAAAAAACACATTTTCCTCACATTTCTGTGGTGGAAAGTTCTGGAATTTGCGTGGATCTACAAATTTCCACCTACCCAGCGTTCCCCAAAGTCTTCCGAGAAAAATGGCACCTCACTTGTGTGGGTAGGCCTAGTGCCTGCGACAGGAAATGGCACAAAACGCAACGTGGACGCACCACAATTTCACTGTGAAAAATGACCCTTTTTTGTCAAAGTGCCTAGCTGTAGTTTTTTTTATCCTAGCTCTGCCGGAACCTAGGGAAACCTTGCAAACCTATAAAAAATGTTAAACTAGACACCAGGGGGATACCAGGGAGGTATAACTGGTGTGGATCCCCCAACGTTTCCTTCCCAGAATCCCCTGCAAACCTCAAATTGAGTTGAAAAAATCACATTCTTGTTTGGGAAAGATTTGGCATCACCGGGCTGACACAAATTTCCTACCACCCAGCATTCCCTCAGTCGTTTGGGAGGCCCAAGTACACACGACAGACAATGGTCCAAAACGTATTGAGGCCTTTTGCAGGTACTTAGGCCTCCCACACGAGTGAGGCACCACTTTTATCGGGAGACCCAGGGGAATGCTGGGTGGTAGGAAATTTGTGTCAGCCGGGTGATGCCAAAACTTTCCCACACAAAAATGTGTGCAAAAAAGTGCTTTTTTCAGCTAGAATTGAGGTTTGCAGGGGATTCGAGGTAAGGAACCGTTGGGGGATCCACGCAAGCCATACCTCACTGGAATTCCCCGGGTGTCTAGTTTTCAGAAATGTGTGGGTTTGGTAGGTTTCCCTAGATGGCTGCCAAGCACGGGTCCAAAAACCCAGGTGACCCCCCTTGCGAAACCAGGTTGTTTTGTGATAGGGAATTTTATTTTTGATGTCACTTCAATACGTTTTGGGCCCTTGCCTGTCGCGGGTACTTGGGCCTCTCACACAAGTGAGGCGCCATACTTATCGGAGGACCTGGAGGAACTCTGGGTGGTCGGAAATTTGTGTCAGCCCGGTGATACCACAACTTTGCCACATAAAAATGTGCAGAAAAAGTGATTTTTTTCAGCTACATTTGAGGTGTGCAGGGGATGCTGGGTAAGAAACCGTTGGGGGATCCACGCAAGCCATACCTCCCTTGAATTTCCTGGGTGTCTCATTTTCAGAAATGTGTGGGTCTGGTAGGTTTCCCTAGCTGGCCACCGAGCAAGGGGCCAAAAACCCCGGTGACCCCCCTTGCAAGACCAGGACGTTTTGTGATAGGCAATTTTTATGTTGCCTCAATACGTTTTGGGCCCTTGCCTGTCGCGGGTACTTGGGCCTCCCACACGAGTGAGGCACCATTTTTATTGGGAGACCTGGGGGAACGCTGGGTGGTAGGAAATTTGTGTCAGCCTGGTGATACCACAACTTTCCCACACAAAAATGTGTGGAAAAAGTGATTTTTTTCACCTAAATTTGAGATGTGCAGGGGATTCTGGGTAAGAAAACATTGGGGGATCCATGCAAGCCATACCTCCATCAAATCCCCTGGGTGTCTAGTTTTCAGAAATGTGAGTTTGGTAGGTTTCCCTAGATGACCGCCGAGCCCGGAGCCAAAAACTCATGGGACCCCCCTTGAAAACCAGGGGCCATATCAACAGCATTAATTACCGCTGACCGCGCTTAGCGTGGTTTTTGTTAATGCCGGCTATCGCTAGAATTTATCGCCATGCTTGCGCTGTATTAACAACGCATTGTGCAATGGCGATATAAATTCCAGCGAAATCGGGGAATTCACCGTTTTGCAGGGAACATTGCTGGTTTTTCAGCGATGTTCCCTGCAAAACTGCGATATGCTTGATGATACGACCCTGTGGTCGTGACACAATAATCCACCTCCCATGTTACACATACATTAGTCAGGATTTTAGCAGACCGTAGTTTTAAAAACTAACGTCTGCTAAAATGCTGTTGGCCACCTTGTAAATATCGCGATGTGCACTTAGCGATATTTCACAAGTCCACCTGTGTGAGGTACGCCCAGTGACGCCCACTTTGCATCTCATTAGAAATGCAGAGCGAGGCATCGGGGAAAAGGCTGCTAACATGCGCTAATGCATGTTAGCATCCCCTTGTAGATAGGGCAATAATATTATCTCCGCTTTTTTGGCTTTTAAACCCAAAAAAGTGGAAATAAGGCCTTTGTTTATATGACCCCAGGTTCGTTTGTGATAGGTAATTTTGATGTCGCCTGACTAGGTTTTGGGCCCTTGCCTGTCGCTGGTACTTGACCCACACGAGTGAGGTACCATTTTTATCGGGAGACCTGGGGGAATGCTGTGTAAAAGGAAATTTGTGGATCCACATAGATTCCAGTACTTTCCCACAACAGAAATATGAGGAAAATGTGATTTTTAAAAACATTTTTTAGGTTTGCAAGGGATTTTGAGTAGCAGAACCTGGTGAGAGCCAGACAAGTCACCCCATCCTGGATTCCCCTTAGTGTCTAGTTTTAAAAAATGTACAGGCTTGCTAGGTATCCCTACGTGCCAGCTGCGCTAGGGCCCAAAATACACAGGTAGGCACATTGCTAACAAAAAGTCGGAGCCTAGTGCGATTTCTGCTGCCCTGGGGAGAATTGTGGAGGGAGGTTTGCCCTGATATGCCCCCCAGGGGGGCAGAAATACTGTGGCTATTTTTTGTGGGGGTGGGGGCATTGGTATGACCATTTTGTGCAGCCCCAAACCCCATGCATAAAAAAAGCCTGCGTAATCACTGGTGCCTAGTAGGCTTTCTGCCCCCCCAGGGGGCAGATCAGGGGCCACTGCCCCCATATGCCCTCCCGGGGGGTGGAAAGACTGGAATTTCTCTGGGGTGGGGTGGGGGTATTGTCATGCCGATTTTGGGCAGCCCCTACCCCTAAATGAATAAAACAAATAAATCGCTGGTTTCTAGTGGGCTTTCTGCCCCCCCGGGGGGCCAGATTGGGGGCTACAGCTCACATCTGCCTCCCAGGGGGCAGAAAGACTGTCATTTTTGTGGGGGGGATAGGGGCATTGGCGTGCCCGTTTCGGGCAGCCCCTCCCTAAAAATCCCTGGCGTTTAGTGGGTTTTCGGCCCCCCGGGGGGGCAGAAAGGCCGTAATGGTGGCAGGGGGTGGGGGCATTGGCGTGCCCATTTCAGGCAGCCCCCACCCTAAAAACAAATCCGCAAAAAAAAATCCCCGGTATCAAGTGGGATTTCTGCCCCCCCGTTAGGCAGAAAGGCTGTAATGGTGGCAGGGGTTGGGTGCATTGGCATGCCCGTTTTGGGCAGCTCCCACCCTAAAACAAATTGTGCAAAACAAGAACCCTGGCATTTAGTGGGTTTTCTGCCTCCACGGAGGGGCAGATTGGGGGCTGCTGCCCCATCTGCCCCCCAGGGGGGGCAGAAAGGCTATAATGGTGGCAGGGGGTGGGGGCATTGGTGTGCCCATTTCGGGCAGCCCCCACCCTAAAAATCATTGTGCAAAAAATTCCCTGGCGTTTAGTGGGCTTTCTGCCCCCTGTTGGGACAAAAAGGCTGTAATGATTGTGGGGTGGGGGTGGTGGGGGCATGGGCTTGCCTGTTTTGGTCAGCCCCACCCTTATTTTTATATTCTGAAAATAAATTCCTGGTGTCTAGTGGGCTTTATGCCCCCCTGGGGGGGCAGATTGGGGGCTGCTGCACCCATCTGCCCCCCGGGGGGGCAAAAAGACTAAATTGTGCCAAATTTCATTGGGGGGAGCAAAGGCCCTTGCCCAAGGGGCCGCTCCCCCCTCCCTGGTGTCTAGTGGGTGGATCCCTGCTTGGGGATCGCCCTCCTGGGGCGATCCCCAAGCAGGGATCCACTAGGGAGGGGTACCATTGGAAAGGGGAGATTCTCCCCTTTGCAACGATACCTCTCCTGTCTTTCTACGTGCTCAGGGGCTAAGGTAGCACCCTGAGCACGTAGAAAGGGAAACTGACTGGCTCATTTCAGTTTCGGTTTCATTGGAATGACGTCAGCGCGACGTGCGCGCCGATCGTCATTTTAGGGAAACCAGCGGGGTGCCTCGGGAGCTGGGAAAGCTCTTCCCCAGCTCCTGAGGCTCTCAGGGTGTAAAGGGAATCCCTCTGGTGCCCGCACCAGAGGGATTTCTGGGGCCATGTGTTATGTCGGCCGGGAGCCGTCATGAGCACACGCCCACCGTGTCTAATGACAGCTCTTGGCCGTCATGAACATGGAAGGGGTTAAGACGCATTCGTGGTTTGGGCTGCATGGTAGAGGCACTCGTGGTTTAGCCATGTGTGCATCTGTCATACTACCCTTCTACAGGGTTGTCAGACATGGTGGCAAAAATCAATACTGGTGCAGCACAAAGATTGCCCACCCTTCACACATCACAAATGTCACAATGACATGAGAAACACATGGTATGAAAGTGTATTCAGCACATGGTTCATGTATGGTTTAGCAAATTAATGTAAGTGTTGCAGTTGACATATTAAAGAGTGTCTTCACTGTAGGATTAGAGAATTTACATACACAAATGTCTTGCTTTAATTAGTGTGATTAATATAGACTTATCTTCATTTACTAGAACTGGTATTCACCATATAGGTGAAATGTGACTATCTAGATATGTGTACTTCATGTGAATAACTTGTAACAAATTGACACTCTGATGAAACACTTCCTTACATATATAGAATGTAATCCTACTCGAAATGATAATCAACTCCTGTAATGTGTGCATTAATTATGCCATATATTTGATTTAAATGTAATTCTCAGTCATAGTTCTCATTGAGTATTATGCTGATTTATTGAAAATTACTTGTAGTGTGAAACATAATGCTTCAGCAACGTATATTCGTTTGTGTTTAAATGTGCACACGCTTATTGAATGTGCACCATTGAAGTTGAGGCTAAACTTAAAATTAGAACTTTTCTGCTAACTCAACATTTCTTGCAGGTATTCACATTTTTTTTTGTATTTTTAATATTTTTAGTATTTTTAGTAGTAACAAAAAATGAATGTGTGTCGTCATGTAACGTAACTGGTGCTATGTAAAGCGCTATGATACCTGATTGGATTCTGGTCAAGTTTGCGCTATATAAAACTCTGCAAAAAAAAAAAAAAAATTTAATCGATGCATTGCTGTAATAGAGCTTGGGGGAGCAGAGGTCTGAGAAAAGGAGCTCGACGGGAGGTACAGGGAGAGACAGAGCTCTAACTGAATGAGCTATTGTCCAAAAGTTGCAACCTATGTGTGGTTTTGGGAAAGAGGGCGTTCCCCTGTCCAGTGTGGGCTAAACTGGAATTGTTGCAGTCTGGAACGTGATGATTCATGGATTTCAATGGACCCGTGATGGTGTGATCGAGGGGTGTCGCCTAATGTACTTTAGACATTACATTATACAGTTCCCAGACCAGAGCCCTTTCTTACTCTGCACAGGTTGCCTTGCAGATGCTTTCCCGATTTCTCACTTACCGTTTTCAAATTCCTGCAGACTCCTTTCCTTGAGTCACTACTTCCTTGAGACACTGCTAGCTTGATGGACTTTGAAGGTTTAATGACCAACACCCTTATGCATCAAGCCAAAATCCAGTCGGTAAAATACCGATTCGTTAATAGCTCCCGGTATTGCGTGAAAAATACCCAATCCCAATGCATCAACCCAAAACCCGAGCAAATAACGATTCGCTAAATAAATAACCTCGAACATACCGAATCGCTAATACCCAAAATGCTAATTTACCGATTCGCTATATACCGAATTAGCAATTACCGAAATCACTATTAGCTCCCGGAAATTGCCAATAGCAAATAACGAATCGCACCCCAATGCAACAAAACTCGCTAATAACGAAAATCCCCAAAATCGCAATTTTGCCAGAGCTAAATAAGGGGAATCAAAACCTGGAGGTAAAGTTCCAAAAAAAAAAAAAAAGGTGAGGATAAATTCTTCCTACATGTGCAAATGATTGAGGCAATCACTAAACCCTTAAATGTGGCCCAGGAGACCCTGTTGGCTCCCACAAAATGGCTGCCCTCTACGTGCTTGCAAGGAGGATGCGGATCAATGCAGCAGGACAGCGCAGGAGAAGGGTCCAGGAGCGAGTGTTCAGACTGCGCATAACCTTGCTCGGCCAGAATGAGGACGAGGTGTACCAGAAGTATCGCCTCAATCGCGCTATGATCATGCGCCTGATTGCAGACCTGGAACCATTACTGCAGCACCAGACACACAGGACAAATGCTATCCCTGCGCACGTTCAGGTCCTATGCAGCCTGCACCTACTGGCCTCAGGGAGTTTCCAGGGGGTAATTGCGGTGGCCGGAGGTGTTTCGCAAAGCGCACTGTCACGCTTCTTCAAGAAATTCCTAGATGCCATGCTGACAATGCTCCACACACACATCAGCTTCCCCACAACCCCACAGCAGTTGGACCGCACCAAACAGGCATTCTACCAGGTGGCCCAATTTCCACATGTGATTGGATGCATCGACTGCACGCATATCCCCATATGTCCTCCGTCAGCAAATGAGTACCTATTCCGGAACCGCAAGTCATACCACTCGATCAACGTGCAGGTTGTGTGCGATGCCAACAACATCATAACGGACCTAGTGGCACAATTCCCAGGGAGCACACACGACTCATACATCTTCCGCAACAGTGGAATGCACAGGCGACTAATCAATGGGGAATTCGGAGAGGGACTCCTGTTAGGTACGTAGAAATACGCTTCCCCACACCAACACCACACATGTATGTACATCACCAATGCTAAGTCTATGCTTCTATCTTCTAGGTGACAGTGCTTACGCCCTGCGGGAATACATACTCACCCCATACCTAAATCCAGCAACCCCGCAGGAACATCGCTACAACGCTGCACACATCAGCACGAGGAATGTGATAGAGCGGACTTTTGGGATTCTCAAGAGCCGCTTCCGTATCCTCCACAAGACTGGCGGCGCCATGCTATACCAACCAGACACATGCTGTCGAATAATTGCTGTATGTGCAATGCTGCACAACATTGCCACCAGAAGGGGGATACCCATGGAGGTGGACAGGGATGACGACCACCAGGCTGACCAACCACCCGCCCAACGACGACCGGCACACATCCCAAACACAGCAGAGGGCCATAGGAGGCAGACATACATAATGCAAAATCATTTTTGACCCTGGGTAAAATGAGACATTACAAGTTGGTGTTGGGTGCAACTGTTTAATGCACAGTAGCACTGAGGATTGTGCAACAGAACTAGCATTGTGAATCATGCTCCGATTGCATACATGTAAATAAAAGTTGCCTTAAAGTCAGGCCTGTGCAAACACAATAATTGGATGGCCATGGTTGCTCCACCATGGACCTGCAGCATGTCCAAATTTCTAGTGGCGCTTGCCACGTACACCAAGCCTACGCTCAGGTGCATCCAAAGCCTCACCACGGCCTGTCCCCGTGGAGGCACGCGAACTGCGGCGCCTGGTGCTGGCCTCTGCCAGTGACACGCTGCTGACACTGGAGGCAGCCTCACTGGTGTCATCCCCTCCCAATGCTGCAGCACTGCATGTGCTGCTCTGAAGTTGTTCCACAGCAGTGGTGATGTGTCCCAGTGACTTGGCCACATCACCGCAGAAGTGCCCAAGGTCCACCTGCAGGGAGACTGTGCGGCGTGCCAACACAGCGGTGCAGTTGCTGTGCCGTTGTATGGCCTTGGTAGCGGCGGCGGAACGCAACATTAGCTGCCGGTTACTCCTCCTCTGGGACTCATGGCCCTCCCTGATGGCACGGGTGAGCTCACGTACCTCCTCCCTGAGCTGAGCATTGCCATCAGCAACCGCAGTGGTCTGGTCCCTGACCGCCGTGCCCATGTCCCTGACCGTGGAGCCCATGTCGGTGACTGCTGCAGTCATGGCGCGCATCTCCCTCGCTAGGCGCACGATATTGCAGCTGATGCTAGCCACATGTCTTCCCTGCAGGTTCTGTGTACGCAGCATCCTCTCCTCGATTGCAGAGGTTGTTGGGACATCCTGGTCTGCTGAGGAGACGGAACTGCGACGGGCCCTGTGACGCCGTGCGTGTCTTGAGCCTCCAGGTGGTGCAGCAGGTGGTGTGGATGTGCGCTGCGTGGGTGCCAATTGCGGGGGGGGGGGGTTGCCATCTCCTGCAAGGGCGCAACTTGGTGCCTGTGCCTCTGCGGTATTGTGGCTGTACTAGCTGCAGGCTGTTTTGCTGGTGGCGTTGCTTGTGGCACAGGTGCTGGTGCCTTGGCTTGTGGCACTGGTGCTGGTGCCGTTGATTGTGGCGCTGGTGGAGGTGGTGCTGGTGGGGTGGCAGGTGTTGGCGGTGCGTGCGCATCCTGCGCTGTCTCCTGGTCTGACTCCACGGGTGTCTCAGAAATGATCAGCTGGTCGCTGTCGTCAGAGTCCCCAGGTGATGCATCTGTGTGTGAAACAGTGCATGATTAGTGGGATGATTACACCTACATAGTGTTGTACCCATTAATGTCCCTCTGTGGTCCAACAAATGAACAGTCTACAGCCATGTACAAAATATGTGGTGTATGCTCATAGGATTTACGCCTGTACATGCACTCTGGGCTGACTAGACTACAACTCCCAAGATGCAGTAGTGTCATGTGTGGAGCAGTCTGTGCCAGAGCTGCAGACACAGTGAGATTGGGCTGGGGGCATGGGTATGGATTTACGCTATGCTGGGTGTGGCACAGGCATGCATCTTACCTTGGGCACTTGTGGCTGCGCCGGACGTGTCCATCTGGGTCACCCCCACGACGGCTTCCCGCTCTATCGTCCCTTCCACAAGGTCCTCCAGGGCTGTGTTGGATGGTGCAGTGGATGTTCCGCCTCCAGTCCTTCTTGCCTCCCGGAGCCTCTCAGCAATCCTCTCTTTGGCGCGCTTCCGCAGGTCATACCACCGTTTTTTAAGGTCGTCGATGCTGCGGGTAGTGACGCCAACCGCATTGACCCTCTCACGGATGCGCTGCCAGATGCGCCGCTTCTCTGTCTCAGGCACCTTGAGGGACAGCTTGCCAAAGAGGCGGTCGTGTTTGCTGGACACTCCCTCGATGAGGTACTCCAGCTCCCTGTCCGAAAACTTCTTCTTGCGCTTGCGTGCAGATTCTGCGCTGGATGGCACTTCCTGCGACATGATGGATGTCTGATGTGAATGGCAGAATCTGTGTGGCCTCACTCTGCACAGCCTGTCCTTCTTTCCAGCTCCTGTCTGCTCCTCTGTCGAGGCTATGTGGGTGGGGCAGCAGTATTTCCTGGTTGGTGATGTCATCAGCCCGTTCCCGGAGCGACGCGGCAATTTGCGATTTCGCTATTACCGATTCCGTAATAGCTAACTCGGTATTACCGAACTCGCTATTAGCCAAATCGGTATTACCGAACTCGCTATTTGCTAGTGAGGCCGTTTGCGTGCCCCGCTATTAAGGAATCGGTAAATTTAGCGATTTTTAAGGAATCGCTAAATTTCACCGAATCTGTTGATGCATGCCAATTACCGATTCCTTAATGGCGATTCCTTATTTTTCGCTATTAAGGAATCGGTATTAGTTTGGTTGATGCATATGCCCCCAAATGCTTTTCCTGATTTTTGCTCAAATGTGGCTTAGACCGGCACTTGATCGTGACACATAGAAGTCTTTAAACCGAGCTTCTTAAATGCTAGCATTTCTAATTAATTTCTGTTGTCCTGACCTGATTTACTTTAAGGAGTTTCTCTGATTTTAGAACCATTTTTCCGCAAGCCATCCTCTGGACTCTAAATTCTAGATCACTAATGTACAGGAGAGAGAGCCTTAGATTCTTCACAGAGCATCAGCTCTTAATGTTATTTTTCTTCATCGCAGTTACAGAACTACGTGTGTGTTTGGTACTAATTTGCCTTAATTTCTTTTGGAGTCTGGGATCCCTGTTGTTATTTTGTATCTTTATAGCATGGTGTGGAGAGCTGTTTGTTTGAATTTGACTATTAACCTTTAATAGAACATTTGAACTTGGTTACCGATTCCTGGTCCTCATTGTGCAACCAAATGGATGCACTGTTAATTGAAATTTGATTGACTGTTAATGCTAGCTCTTGTCACCTCCCAGATGGACATAAAGATCCATTGGAGGACCGATGATAAGAAAGCGGGCCCAGAAAATTCTGGACCAATACCAATGAGCAGCCTGTTCATCCCTTGCCTTGAGCACCTGGAACCACTCTGATTAGAACAATTCACATGGCTAGCCGGCTCCATTTCATCTGCCTCCCCCTTGACCGTATTCCACTCAATCAATGAGAAGAGGCCATTGCTGAACTTTCTCCTCCTTTGTGGGGAGTTTGTAATGGCTCTTTATCAAATGCATATGTTCCATCACAGTGGAAACAAGTGCTGACAGTACCTCAGGTGAAAAGACCTCATGTGGATCAAGATGTCCTTTCCAATTTCAGGTCGATTTCCCTGTGGCCTTTCCCCACTCTGCTATCAGTGCTGGATGATCTGCGTCTGTTGGAAGTGCCCACAGCAATCATGCTATTAAACCTGTTTGCGGCATTTGACACAGTATCCCATTCCATATTGTTAACTAGACTGCAGTAGATTGGAGTCAGTGACAGGTCATGTCAGTGGTGCAAGTCCTACCTGGAGGAAAGGTGCTAAGCGGTCCCCCTGCTTCCATTTATGTCAGAATTTAGACCACTAAATCACGGCATGCCTCAGGGGTTGCCTTAAATCCAGCCCTCTTTAATATCTATGTTCATCCATTGCCTCAATTACTTAGATCTTTTGGCATTAACTTAATGGACTACACAGACAATACACAACTAATCGCCTCCATGGACAGGGTGTGTGCAGCTCCCTCTGAGTCTTTCCATCAGTACGTGTCAGCTGTTTGATATTGGCTTCATTATACCACATTGAAGTTAAACTCAGACAAGACTCAGGTACTTTGGATGGATTAACCTCAACTGATGCCATTTTCTAAAAGACTCTCTGGCTCATGCTAAGATGATGAAAAACTGAGGCTTTATTTGGAGTCAGAATTATCATTAGGAAAGCAGGTTAACCATTTAGCTTCCTTACGCTTTCACCTGCTGAGGATACGTAGGAAGATTTGACCACTCTTACCTAGAGCCACCCATCGACTCATGATCCAGGCCATCTTAAGTCACCTGGATAACTGCCACTCCTTGTTTCTGTGTTTGTCTGTGGGACTCACAAAATGGATGCAGAGGATACAAAGTGTTTCAGCAAAACTGGCTTTGTGCCTACCATGCTACTCCTCTCCCTCTTCAGCTTTAAAACCCTTACACCGGCTTCCAGTGGATAAAAGAATCATCTTTAAATCCCCTTGTCACGTTTTTAGAGCTGTACATAGGGAAGGCCCCTCTGACCTAAGAACTAAATATAACACTTAAGTCCCTGCTCACTTGTTACCTACTATTCCTATTCCGAGATTTGCACGGATCTGCGGAGGGGGAAGGTCTTTTTTAGAAGCAGCAGCTAAACTTTGCCATGATCTCCCTCTCACTCTGTCTAAAACTCAAGATGAGCTGCTATTCAGCAAAGAGCTAAAGACATGGGGGCAGATTTACAAGCCCCTTGCGCCTCTTTGCGCCGCCATTGCGTCACTTTTTTTGACTCATTGGCGGTGCAAACAATGCGCCCTATTTACAATGTGACGCATCTATGGAGATGCGTCACGTTGTAAAGCCCAGAGTCACATTATACCTGCGTCAGGCGTAAGGAGTGACGCAGTGTAGTGGGAATAGGCCACAAAATGCATTGCTAGAGTTGCATCGTGCTTGCGACACGGCTCCAGCAATGCGTGACTTTTGCCCCACTAGATGCATCAGAATTTCTGACGCATCTGTCAAGCCCATTGGAACTGAGCCACTAGCAGTTTGTGGTCTGGTGCAATGAGAAAAGGATGTCCTTAGAGATAAGAACATGCTGGCAACTCCAGGGCGCTACAGTCTTCCTTTTTCTCTGTAGAAGTATCTGTTCAGTCTCAGTCACTGCTCAGCTGGCATATGTGACGGGACATGGGCTAAAAAAAGTGCAAAGAGCATGCAGTGGCAGCCAAAATCTCAGAGATTGGTGCCTTTTCTATGGTTTTACCATATCATATTTGTTTCCCACATAATAACTGTTTGTTTTCACTCTACTCTTCCTCTTACTATGGCCCCCAGAGACACTCAGTGCATTATCAATACCTTCCCTCCGTGGCTTTACGATGCTTAACAAATTCGGCATGAAGTGCCTGCGTTTCCGGTTTTGTGACTTTCTGGTACTGATTGAAGCATTTGTCTTTTTAATGCTCGCCACCTTCCGATGGTTGGCCTTGAAATTGTCAACTATTGACACATATCCAAAGAACTCTAGATGAGGTTTAACTCTTATTTGTCTGTGGGACATGGCAAGACCTGTACTTGTAGCTGTTAGAAAGCGAATGTTTGACTCTCCTGGTAATCCTGTTTATTTGTGGTACATGAGAATATCATCACTCACTTTGAGGACTCCTGGGAGCGTACATGTTAAATGACGGTTGCCTCTATCAATTCTCACCATTAAGAGGGATTTACAACAAATTATTTTTCATTTAGGACATGTAAACTGGTTAAATCGAAAAATGTAAGAATACATACTGCATCGTAAAAGCATGCAGAAGAGTTTTGGAACATGGAACCGTGAAAATGTAGAAAGAGAGAGAAACAATGGTAATGTATTTATGCATCTTTATGTGCTTGAGAAACTAAATAAAGTTAACATAGAAAATTTACTGACAGTAACTTTCAAAATGTAGCAAATGAAAATAATGCCTGCATAATAAAACAATAATATGAAGATTCACAGTTTCCTTTAGTATTGTTTGATAAAAACATGCATTTTAGTATTACACATAAATAAATTTTACGAACAATGTAAAAAATGCAAATGATTAAATGATTTTTGTTGTTGTTAGTGCTTCATATTGATATATATACATAAATATATATATATACATATATCATATTTACAGAAGAATGATGATTGAACTTCATTAAGCAGACAAAATGCAATTAATAATGTGTGTTTTATATTATTCATAATGTGGTAATGATTCAGCGAAAATTCATGTAGGCCTTAGGTACTTTTTTCTTTTTCCTGCTCAAAAGGCAAAATCTAGTTGAAGTAGTTATTTTAGACGCTCCGAGAGCTTTTCTTGAAGTTTTTTTACTGTGCTCTAGGATCGTGGACTCACTTTTGATTCAGCAACACTTTTGACAGAAATGTATCCATAACATTTCCCAAACCAGAGAGAGCGTCTGGGAACAGACAGACTGTGAGCAAAGTGAAGTTTCTTACTTTCGATATAATATAATTGAATTTGATGATTTTGCAAAAGGATTATTTAATACTTCCGGATTTTTTAGTGAGGTATTAATTACACCAAGAGCAGCCCACTGTGGACAACCAATGGAAACTTTGTGGGTGTAAACCGTAAAGTTTTGGAAGTATAATTGCCCCTTGGAGGAGGAGTCGGGGCTGGCTGTCATTTTCTATTTTCCCTGCCTGGCATGCTGTCAAACTGAACTCTGATTTCCCTTTGATGCCAAACTATTGAACTGAACTTTCCTGACTGACTCGAACCTGCTGGTAAAGTTTACAGGAAATAATCTTTCGGCTGAAGAGTTACTGACTCCTTTCGGTGGTACGCTGTGCTTCAGTTCTGGATATTGGGTTTGTATGATCTAAATGCTGAATCTTGATTTTTCCCATGTTTCTCTCTCATTTTTTTCCTAGGCAACGTACACACATTTTCTTTTACTGAATCTGTATGGCATTGTGTGGCTAATTGTACTAATTGACTGTTATTAAATCTAATTATGAAATGCAATTTTCATGGTTCCTGACCATTCAAATTGAGGCTTTAGATAAATGATTTACATGAGCAAACTTTATCGTATTGGTGTCATTCTTTTTTTTAACATTTTTATTCAACAGATACACAGGATACAGCAGATTCGCCATAATCATTTCAACTGTGGAAGAAACTTTCCTAGATATTTGTATAAAGTGACAAAGTGCATATATGGTATAATTTCAAGAAGTGTTAAATGTATCCATCAAGCATTCAATACAATTTATGCCGTAATAAAACCCAAATAACGATTTTACTTCTAATACTAAGATATACTTCAGCTACTAATTAATATACAACCCTTTCATCATTATTATTTCAGCAATGCATTGAATCCTACATATGGGCAGAAAGTGAGGATGTGAAAACGTGCAAATGTCCGATATATTCCCAGTAAAGTGAAAAGATGTGAAATTTAGCAGCTGTCCTTTCTATACAATATGTACTAGAAAGTTCTTACATGCGCAAAGATATGTTTTGTTCAGCAGCGAATCATAAGGTAAAGTTCTCGATCTCCAACATAAATTGCCAAGAAGCGGCAAATCTTTGGAGACCCCCTAACCCTTCTAGCATATGCTTTCTCAAATTTTTGAGTTAGAATCATTTTGTTATAGCATTCCTAAAAAGTTGCCACTCTGTTAGTCTTCGAGTTCTGCAGGATCAAGGAGCGAGCAACTAAACAGCATATAGTTATAAAAATATCAGCGCCTTTTCTCAATAATTGACTTTGCCTTTGAGTACTGAACCCAAAGAGTGCCACACCTGCATCGGAGTCCATCTGTATATTCAACTACCTCCTTAAGGCATCACATACTTGTTCCCAAAACAGCATAATCCCGGGTCAGGTAAAAAAAATATAAAGTCCCTTCCCTAACTGTTTACAACAAAAGCAGTGATCTTCCAACTCTGGATACATTTTTTGAAGGGCTTTAGGGTATAATATGTCATTCATTGAGCTAAAAAATACATTCTTTTGAAATTTGAGGCTCTTAAAGCCTTATTCCTGAATTTTGAGATCGCCTGCCATTCTGCCCCAGAGAAAGTACCCTAAGGGGCCGATTCCGATGGCCGGTCGGACAGCTGTCCGTAGCCTTACCGTGCGACCGACACGTACCGGGAGCCAGTCCGTCCTGTATAGGAAGTGCGATGCGCATAACTGCCAAAAACACGACCTACACGTAGGCTGTGAATCAAGCCCCATTCTCCGTCCGAGCCGTGACTCAGAAAGAGGAACCGTGTCACCCGGAAGCAGTATCCATAGCAGTTCCGGCATGACAAGTATGATGCCTACTTCCTACTCGCCAGACGTGTTGTCACGTACGGTACGTCACAGCATCCGGAAAACAAGCATATCAGCTACGATTCGTGCCACAAATACATACACGGCTACGAGACAGACCAGCTTGCAGCGGTTACGAGACGGAGCAACAAGCAGCGTGTACGACACAAACACAACATCAATCCCATCGCGCAGGTCATACCAGTACTCTACATCTATGACCGGATCAGGGATCGATGCCGCAGGCGGTAAGTCAGACACCTGCCACATAAACAAACGACACGTACCTGCAACATGGCACACACACACACACTAACAACAGGCCACCATAGGGGTTGCATGGCCAGCACCCCTGCCACCCCCACCCATAGGGACTATGTTGCCCATCACCCCTGCCACCCCCAGTCACAGGGCTTATGTTGCCCATCACCCCTGCACCCCCACTCACAGGGACTTTGTTGCCCATCACCCCTGCCACCCCCACTCACAGGGGACCTGTTGCTCATCACTACTGCCACCCCCACCCATAGGGACTATGTTGTCCATCACCCCTGCCACCCCCACCCATAGTGCTTATGTTGCCCATCACCCCTGCCACCCCCACTCACAGGGCTTATGTTGCCCATCACCCCTGCCCCCCCACTCACAGGGGACCTGTTGCCCATCACCCCTGCCACCCCCACTCACAGGGACTATGTTGCCCATCACCCCTGCCACCCCCACTCACATGGCTTATGTTGCCCATCACCCCTGCCACCCACACCCATAGTGCTTATGTTGCCCATCATCCCTGCCACCCCCACTCACAGGGCTTATGTTGCCCATCACCCCTGCCACCCACACCCTTAGTGCTTATGCTGCCCATCAACCCTGCCACCCCTACTCACAGGGCTTATGTTGCCCATCACCCCTGCCACCCCTACTTACAGGGGACCTGTTGCCCATCACCCCTGCTGCCCCCACACACAGGGACTATGTTGCCCATCACCCCTGCCACCCCCACTCACAGGGCTTATGTTGCTCATCACCCCTGCCACCCACACCCATAGTGCTTATGTTGCCCATCACCCCTGCCACCCCCAGCCATAGGATGGGTGATGCGCAACACATCCAGCATATGCAAACATCAGGTATGTCCGCAAAATACATCCCCCATGCCATCATGACAACAGTGTGTAGTCTGTGACAAATGCCCACAACAGTGATTATGGCTATGAGCATACAATGTAAGTAACAGCACATGTGTGACCAACACATGAGTGTGACATACACATGGCAAGCATCACCATAGCACTGTGGCAATGTAAAAAGAACACCCCCTCACTGTGTACAGCAGAAGATAAGTGGGGGCTCATAAAATGCAGCAGATGTCGAGCATTGTGGTGATGGGGACCAAACCCCCCTCAACACAGTGACCAAAAGGTAAGTGTCATCATGGTCAAAGCTGCAAATAACAAACAGCATGTATGATCCCTGCTCCCAACACATCAAACACTTCTGGGGCAAACTAGTGGTTGTGTCCCATACACACAGAGATGTGGTGAGGCTAACAGTGCTCTGAAAACATAACACTCTCCGCCATGTGCAGACAAGCACAACACATGGGGGCTGACAATGCACCCAGCGTACAATGACACAACAGCAGAAGTGAGCATCACCAAGCATGCACACATCTCGAAAATAGACACACCAATCAAAACAACATGTGTAGACTGTAGGTGTCAGCTCACAAACTCACATTCCATGCCAGCAATGGCACCCAACAACGAGGATGAATGTGCACAATGATGTGAAATGACTCCCAGGGACAGCAGGGAAAATCACAGAAACAGCATCCAGACCAAGGCCCACAACAGCAATAACAATGCACTGGTGCAGATGCACAAACAGGCAAACTCACACTGCACATCGGACACAACATGTGTGTGTGTGTGTCACAGTATCCCCAGGCAACTACACAACACATGAGGGGGGCTGAACCACAGTGACACAGATGTGGACACAGTGCCATACAAAAGTAAACCATCATTGGGACACCCTCAGTGGGCAATCAGGCATTGGGAGATAAGAGGAAGCACAACAGACACATGTGACACAAGCTGGAATGAACACAAACTAACACAGCAAGAGACTGACACACAACACCACTACCCCCAGGGAACAGACAGTGGGGTGACACAAGCATGCATGACACCTCCACTGTGATGACAAAGGCAGATGTCGTACAAACTGGGAAACCCAGACATGTGTCCTGTGCCACAAATGTACATCACACATACACAAACACAAAACACTCAGCATGGCCCCACATCCATGGACAAATGGGAGCGAGGGGACCATCCATGCAAACATTCACATCAGTCAACCATCAACACCACACACCTAAACTGCAACAATGTGTATCTGTGAAGTCCACATGGACAGGTGACATTGCACATGCACCCATGACAAACACAGGAATGTTGCCAGGAACTAAGGTGCACACACACATCACACAAGGACTGTTTACAACCCTGGGGAGTGACAGACACACTGCACAGTATGTGGTACATGGCCATGACCTCAAAGATCATGTAACCTTCAGAATCCCTGCCACAGTCCCAGGACTATGCAGATGCCAAGGAGGAACACAAAGCACCCATGCTGACACCTGCCAGCATCGCTGCCGTGAACCCGACAAGTGGGAGCAGTCACACACACATACAAATGTCTCAATCACTGAAAACTACCACCTAGGTACAACTACATGATATTGCGAACAAACAAGTGCCTTGAGGAACCCTGAATGTGTCCCATCTGTGCCTGACAACATCATCACCACTCAGAACTGAAAAATCACAATGATGATACACCAATTAACAGTAGTGTGTCATGCACCCACACATCTGGTAGCCCATTGGAAAAGTAGTGGGAAGAACCCAGTATCACTCAGCAAGCATCAACAACAGGAACATATCAAGGGAACCCTGTCTGTGTATGAACAGGAATGTGGACACACACACATGCACATACAACACACACCATGGGCCCAGGCCATGTCACTGGACAACACACTAACTTGAGGGGACACAACTCCTGTGGGAGCCCAGCTGTGCCAAACATATTCACCGCAAGTCCCACTCATGTCTGCAGAACACGTGGTCAGTCAGCCATCAGTTACCACACAATGAAGGCTCAGGTCACAACAGCCTGGGTAAGGGAGTCTCCCCTAAGTCAGCTGCACATACCCAAAACATATGTCTAGCAAGTTGCCCAGAGGACCCAGTTGCTCCTATTACAATGATTCCCACACCTGTAGGGCCAGTAGTGATGAGCACGAAGTATGTTGAAGTGACAATTTGGACAATGGTAAGCACATCATATGTGCAGGGGTGCAAGCCACAGATGTGACCATGCCAATGAAATGCTCACAGGGAGATGTACACAAATAGTTGATCCAGACACACCCAGGTAGCTGCAAAGGATGACATGGATACCCACCAGAATAGGATACATATCTCATGGACCACAGGGAGTACCTCACTTCAACACATCAGTATGCAACATTGTAAACCAAGCATTACAGGTGCAAGGGCATGTAAAACAACATCAACATGATGTACAGCTAACTCAAGTTCACAGGGACAAAGTAAAAAGCTTTATTCAGCATATGAAAAGTGAAACGTCTGTTCCAACAAAAGGCCAATGGCCAGTCCATGTCCAAATGGCAAGGAGTGAACTAGAGTCACAAATTCAGTATATGAAATGCTAAACGTCTGTGCAACCAAAAGGACAATGGCCAGTCCATGTCCAAACGGTCATCCCCTCGGAGGGGAATACATGGGGGCAGGCCAGGCACCGCAGGGACAGGTTCAGGGCGCAGCAGAAGGAGGCAATGAAGAGGTGGGGGATGCAGGCGAGACACTTGCAACTGCAGTGGAGCTGACTGAAGTGGTGGGTGCTGTCACAACTGTGGGGCACAAGTCAGATGGTGTGGGTGCCAGCACAACTCCAGTGGGCAGGTCAGATGGAGTGGATTGGCTCACCACTGCAGTGACCAAGTCAGATGGGGTGGTCGTGGACTCCAAAGCAGTGACTACATCCATGGGAGCGGAATGGGGGACAGGTGACGTCGGCAGGGCAGGGGGGGGACACGCTCCCCACATCAGTGACATCAACTGTCTGACCAGGTGTGTAGGAGCAAGTGCTAGGGGGCGGATGGCCTTAGCATTTTGGGGATGGTGTATCTGTGTGTAGGGGAACACGGGGCAGGGAGTGGCTGGGGAACCTCTGGAGTGGTGGCCTGGGGGATGGAGGACGGAGACTTTGCCTTGGAGCTGCGTGCTGGCGGGGGGATTTTGCTCTTCTTGTGCCCGGGGGACTTGCGGGTGGGCGTCTCGGTCTGACTGCGCCTGGGATAGGGTGTCCGGGTGTGAGGGGCACTCCCTTCTGTGTGTGGGGACTTCCTCTTCCCCTTGTAATCAGGATCTGCTGGGTCGGTGGGGAAGAGGCCAAGGTCACAGAGGAAGAGCTTCTGGGGGGATGGGGTTGCAGGTGAGGCAATGAAAGGGGGCTGGGAGGGAAAGGTCTCAGAGGACTGTGGAGGGGTTGAGGATGTGTGTCAGAAAACCAGCCCCTGTGAGTGTGGAATCAGTCCCCTGCGCTTGCTTGTGTGCATGTCTAGCCCTTGGTTTGGGGGTTTCTGTGCTTGGGACAGGTAGTGTGCTAGGAATCGTGGGAGGTGCAGGGGTAGGAGGGGTGTGGGACTGTTGGAGGAGGGACACTGCTGCACTCAGGGAGGAGGCCACAGACTTGTTGGTCCTCTGTAGGGCAGACATGCCCGAGGAAATGCACTCCATGAATGACACCAGTTGTGTCAACAGACCTGTGTGTGCATGGAGGACCTTCAACATCGATGTCTGCCCTACATGGATCTGTCGAAGTAAGTCCATAGACTCCTCACTCAGGGCAGCAGGGGACACGGGGCAGGGGGTGCGGTGCCTGGCACAAAGGAGACATGTTCACGAACATGGGAGCCCACAGGGACCTCTGGAATGGGAGCCGATGGGAGGGGGGGTGATGGTGGTGGTGGTGGTGGTGGCGGAGACAGCCTCACTAGCTGGGGTTTGGTGGCTGCTGACACCCGCCTCCAAAGGGGAGTCATCCTCAGAGCTGCTGTGGCCTTCAGCTGGGGGGGATGGTGCTGACGACTCCTCTGTGTGGCTCAACTCGCCCTCTGTGCCACTGGGTCCACCTGACTCCTCTCCTTCTGTCCCTGTAAGGCTCTGTGGTTCCTCCAGGTCCATAGAGCTGTCCCCTCCTGTGGCCGTGGATGTATCTGGATAGGAATAGGAAGTAACAGAACTACATCAGTCACCTGCCCCAACTGCACAGACCACAGTGAGTATATCACATCACAGGTCAAGCCCTGGCATCATCAGCTGAACACAGCTCAAAGTGCCAACACTGTTTAGGATGAGACAAATGTCATTCTCAACATCAACCGTGGAACACATATCCCTCCTTGACTTTCACACATATGTCCGTTGCATGTTGGATTCTAACACACCAATGTGCCAACATGCACCACCCACACATTAGTTGTACATGCAAGTGAACATGTAGGAGTATGTCACTAGACCCACAGCACATCTCTTGCGACTGTGTGTCCGGATGAAGGGATGGGCAGAGACTCATTTCACATGTTTTGGATGCATGCCAGCAACACACACTATGATGTACTCATGTCCTGATGGGCAAGGCCACAATGGGGTGCATGGTGCACACTTGAACACAACGCAGGCTCATTCATAGCAAGTTCAATGCCATGGCACTGGGATGCCCTGAAAGTCAGTCAACACTGTCTCCTGTCACAGGGGCAGGGCATCCAGACAACAACAATATGCACTGACTCACAATCCTAGCTCAGGGGTGAATCTGACTCTGCAGATGACTAGCACACTTGCCCATCCCATGCAAACAACATATCCGGGACCCAGAAGACCCCACATCATGAAAATCATTCATATGAGTCTCAGCAAACACAAATCCATGTACATTAACACATCACAGTCTGCCATGCATATAACCCGGCTGCATGAGGGACACAGTTGCATACACCATTGTGCGCTGTCAGATGATCACACACCTATATGTCACACAGGTCTTGCCTCCCACAGTTACATTGCAGATGTCATGCTGACCCTCTGAATCATGGACACCCCAGTTGTACGTAGCAACAAGCCACACCCTAATGACACAGAGGCAGACACCTGAGGGCACATGTCACTAAGCACAGGAGTGGGATTACAGAGTGTTTCTGAATGCCCTTGAGGGGGCATGACTTGGCAGGACTAAGTGAAACAGTGTTTTGGCCCGGACAGTAGTCAGGTGGCTAAGCAATTGTGACATACTTGATATACATACTCCTAAATGCCAAAAAATGGAGGCCCCTGCTGCATGGTTTTGTTTTGAATACCCCAGAAACATATTGCGAGTCAGACCAGCAATTGGTACACATCTCAAGGGCACACACAGTTCACATGTCAGATCTCAGGCATTGTGTAAACAATTGAACCACACATGAAACACACAACAGAGTCACGGGAACTGATGCTGACTGGTACCTGAAACATAGCTGACTGCAGGGACACAGTGCCCTAGTGACACAAGCAACAGACTGTAGGGGCCACACCTGTGGAACAGATGAGGAGGGTGCATCACACAGAAGAGGGAACTGATTTTGGGACTACAAGACCTACTTAATGTGGAAGTGTGACCCGGACAAAAGACTGCTATTTGCATGTCAGACATAGTACACAGATCAGGCATGGACTTACCCCCTTCCTGCTGCTGTATGGCCTTCAGCTGCCTATCCAGGTCCGGGAAGATCACTGCCAGTATCCGGAGCATGTGGGGAGTCAGGGTCCGGTGTCCGCCCCTCCTGCATGGAGGTGACAGCTTCAGCTGGACTCTAGCCATCCTCCGGGTCCAGCCCAGAAGGTCCTGCCACCTCTTCTGGCAGTTGCGAATGCGGCGCTTGTAGAACCCCACAGAACGAACAGCCCGGACGATGGTCAGCCAGATCTCCTGCTTCTGGTGGGCATCAACCTGTGAAGATGACAAAGTGGAAAGTACATTAACACACATGCCCCAGATTTGTGAAGCACACAATTGATTATACATGTCATCATCACAAAGGGAAATAAATTACACAGGTAGTGCAACCATGGGGAATGAAAATTCACATGCATGTCTGATATGTTAACAATGCCTGGATAGTTTAAGCTTGCAATAATGCACTTTAGCAGCAGGAAAACTATGCATTACATGTACCTACACACTTTGGTGGATGAAAGTAGTCAGTGAGAATGCTTGCCACTGGTGTACACACTGCTAGTACTGCTAGTCAGACAACATGCATAATTAGGAAGGCAGTGGACAGCACACTCACCTGCTCCCCTGGTGTCCCATAGAGCTTTCTGTACTCTGGAAGGAGCCCATCCAGCAGGGCCTGGTTCTCCTCCTCAGTGAAGGCTGGGGCCCTCTCCAGTGTACGTGCTATAGCAGGAGCCAGAGGATGCATAGACAGCAGCAGTGGTAGCAGGGATGTGGTCCAGTAGCATGTAGTGCAGGCAAGTGAGCTCCCTGGGGGCCAGCCTGCCTTATATCTGTGCTGCAGAGTCAAACTCTGTGCCATGTGTCCCAAGTGATAGGTCCAACACGGTTGCAGTGTTTAATTTGTGCCGGTGCTTTCCGGTGCTCAGCACCGGCACTTAAATTACAGGGCTGGGTGTATGCGATCTTTCTCCTCTAGCAGAGGGCCCGGTAATTATTAAAAAATAATTTCTGCTCTTCCTCTATTGCTGCCTGGTATGTCCTCTTACAGAGGCCCACCCGGTCCAGGCATGTTGAAAGATTGACATCATGACGTTCATCACGTTAGTGACATCACGTCAGCAGACTGTGCATGCCTTCCACAAAGAACATGTTTTAATTTCCGTTGGGAAACTGCCGAGGGTGGGCTTTTGGCTGAACTGGGGCAAGGCAGGCTGGATTTGTGCAGTACTGCAGGTCAAATGTTTTACAATAATGTAAAACCTCCAGCAGAAGCGAATTTAAACGAGCGCCCCTGATCAAAGCAGCAGGTATGAGTTTCATAGATTGGATTTACTTGCTTTACAAGTAGAGAGGTAATGTGGTACAGTCGCTATCAGGCTTCTCAGAATCCCGTGAATAAATTGTTATTTTGTGAAACTGGGCGTGAAGTGTCTTATGTTACACGCATTCCCAATATTTTTCCCTGATACCCTCATCGCGATTTAGTTGGGCCACTTATTTCCTGCTTAGTGTAATCTATTTGTTTGGGCCTTTTCACGTAGTTTAGCAGTATAATGTTTTAGAATAGTTTTCCTTTGCTTCATTTACACGTGCTTTGAGTTGCTGCTTCTAGTAAGAGAAAGTTTTTAAAGTGTCAGTTTATGAATAACTTTGTGCGCATGGACGCGTACTTGGTACAACTCACGGTTTGCCTCAGTGTATATGGCATTTGTATCAGTCAACCTTGGTTGTAAAGCGTGGCTACTCACCCGTATTACCTCATTATTTTGTCATTTTTGCACGTTGACACTGTGGGAAAAGGTTTCACCTCCGCACCAGTTTGACACCCAAATACAGCAAAGAACAGAAAAGTGACAAATCGCCGTTAGAGAAGTGCCTTCCAAAATGACTTTACCAAAATCATTGTTGGCGATTTTTGCGATGAAACTTGGGTGCAAGATTTGTCGACCATCCTGAATCGCACCCTGCTCAGTGACATGATACAACTACTCCCAGAAAGAGCTCTTTGACCGCTCAGCCCTCCACAGGGCTTGGTCGCCCCACTCACTGCTGCCGCTCCTGCCTGCCTTTGCCGCCTCCTGCCTGCAGATTCCTTCGCTCGCTGCTCCTGGGAACTTCCCGCTGCTCCTGGGAATTTCCCGCTGCCCGCTGCTTCTTGGAATTTCCCGCCGCTGCCTCCCTGCGGCCCCGCCCCCCTGTGATTCCATTCGCCGCCCCACTCCCGCCACCCAGCTGCTCCTCCCTCCCGGCTCCTTACTTATGACGCCCCCAGAGCGACCGTGCAGCGGACGCACACGGCGGGAGTGCCGTTTGAGCGCCGAAGGTGCGCCAAAGGTAAGCCTGTCTGCGCCCGTCCGCGCCTGGACCGCGCCCAGCGCCAGACCCCCTGGTCCTCGCCCTCGCCAGCACACCCTGCACATCTACGACGCCAAAACCCTCCACGCACTCAACGCCGGCCGAAACACCGCCTGCTACCGAGCCACCCCGAGACGCACCCACGGACCCTTCACCTGCCTGACCTGCCGCTTCACTGGCCTCCGACCCAACACCGCACCTGCTAAACCGAGCCCCAGCAACAAACACCTGATGTGCATCCTGCTCAACACCCGCTCCGTTCACAGGCATGCCGTCGAACTCTGGAACCTCCTCAACTCGACAGCACCAGACATCGCCTTCCTGACGGAAACCTGGATGAACGACTCCTCAGCGCCCGACGTCGCCATCGCTGTCCCGGAAGGCTACAAAATCACCAGGAAGGACCGCGTCAACCAGACAGGAGGAGGCATCGCCATCATCCACAAGAACACCATCCGCATCACGACCAACTCCGATGACACCTTCACCTCCGCCGAACACCTCCACTTCCAGATACACACCGACCCCAAGACCACGCTCAGAGGCACCCTCGTCTACAGACCACCGGGACCACGCACACAGTTCAGTGAAGACATCACAGACTTCGTCAGCCCGCACGCCATCAATTCCACCGACTACATCCTCCTGGGGGACCTCAACTTCCACCTGGAGGACAACAAGGACCGCAACACCACTGCTCTGCTGGCCAACCTGGCCAACCTCGGACTCAAGCAACTGGTAACCACCCCCACCCACTACGCCGGCCACACGCTTGACCCAGTCTTCTCATCCAGCAAATACGTCACCTTCAGCCACTCCACCAATCTCCAGTGGACTGACCACAGCTGCGTCCACTTCAGCTTCAGTAAAACGATGACCCACCACCACCCTCAACAAGCCCCCCGCAGGAGCTGGAACAAGATCACCGGCGACCAGCTCACCACCTTCCTCAGCCAGAACCCCCCCACCAGCTCAACGGACCCCAACGAAGCCGCCAACAACCTCACACAGTGGATCACCAACTGCGCAGACGCCCTCGCACCACTGAAGAAGAACCCCCCCAGCAGACGCGGCAGCAAGAAAGCCTCCTGGTTCACCAATGAGCTCATCACCTCCAAGAAGAACTGCTGCTCCCTGGAGAACACCTGGCGCACCAACCAGACCACAGAAAACATGACGGCCCTCAAACACGCCACCCGCAAACACCACCAACTGATCCGCGCCACAAAGAAGACAGCCTTCATGGAACGACTGGACAACAACACCCACAACAGCAAGGAACTCTTCAGCATCGTCAAAGAGCTCTCCAACCCCGACGCCGGAAACAATGACATCACTCCCTCGCAAGACCTCTGCGACTCCCTCGCAGCCTTCTTCCACGACAAGATCGCCAACATTCACAACAGCTTCGGCACACCAACCACGAACCCCACCACCGAACCGATGCCCCCCACCGCCACCCTCCGCACCTGGACCCCAGTCAGCACCGAAGACACAACACGCACAATGAACACCATCCACTCCGGATACCCTACGGACCCCTGCCCACACCACATCTTCAACACGGCCGACCACATCATCGCACCCCACCTCCGCGACATCATCAACGCCTCCTTCAACACCGCCACCTTCCCGGAGTGCTGGAAACACGCCGAGATCAGTGCCCTGCTGAAGAAACCAACTGCAGACCCCTCCAACCTCAAGAACTACCGCCCCATCTCGCTCCTCCCGTTTCCTGCCAAAGTCATCGAGAAGACCGTCAACAGACAGCTAGCCGCCTTCCTCAAGACCAACGGGTCCCTCGACCACTCGCAATCCGGCTTCCGAGCCAACCACAGCACGGAGACCGCCCTCATCGCAGCCACAGACGACATCAGATCCCTAATGGACAACGAGGAAACTACGGCCCTCATCCTCCTGGACCTCTCCGCAGCGTTCAACACTGTCTGCCACCGCACCCTGGTACAGCGCCTGAACAACACCGGCATCCAGGAGAAGGCCCTGGAGTGGATCACCTCATTCCTCGCCGGAAGAACCCAGAGAGTCCGCCTCCCCCCATTCCGGTCAGCGGCCACCGAAGTCATCTGCGGCGTTCCACAAGGGTCATCGCTCAGCCCCCCCCTCTTCAACGTCTACATGAGCCCCCTCGCAACCATCGCACGTCAACACAACCTCAAGATCATCACCTACGCCGACGACACCCAGCTGATCCTCTTCCTCACCAGCGACCCGGACGCCGCCAGAGCCAGCCTACACGAAGGGATGAAAGACGTCGCCGAATGGATGAAGAACAGCCGCCTGAAACTGAACTCAGACAAGACGGAGGTCCTCATCCTGGGATCATCACCCTCTGCCTGGGACGACTCCTGCTGGCCCCCCGCCCTGGGAGCCACCCCCAAGCCAACAGACCACGCATGCAACCTAGGCTTCATCCTGGACTCCTCCCTCTCGATGACCAGACAAGTCAACGCCGTCTCGTCTTCATGCTTCAACACCCTGCGCATGCTTCGAAAGATCTTCTGGTGGATCCCCACCGAGACCAGGAAGACGGTCACCCAGGCCCTCGTCACCAGTCGGCTGGACTACGGGAACGCCCTCTACGCCGGCACCGCCGCCAAACTCCAGAAGAAACTCCAACGGATCCAGAACGCCTCAGCACGACTCATCCTGGACATCCCCCGACAAGCCACATCTCCGGACACCTGAGAGACCTGCACTGGCTCCCTGTCAACAAAAGAATCACGTTCCGACTCCTCACCCACGCACACAAGGGCCTCCACGACCTGGGCCCCAAGTTCCTCAACAGCCGCCTGACCTTCCACAAGCCCACCCGCCAGCTCCGCTCCGCCAGCCTCGCTCTCGCCACCGTCCCCCGCATCCGCAGAGCCACCGCCGGAGGAAGATCCTTCTCCTACCTGGCAGCCAAGACATGGAACTCCCTCCCCATCCACCTCCAGACAACGCAAGACCATCTCGCCTTCAGGAAGCAACTCAAGACCTGGCTGTTCGAGCAATAGCGCTCCCCCCCCCAGCGCCTTGAGACCCTCCGGGTGAGCAGTGCGCTATACAAATGCCTATGATTGATTGATTTGAAGCAGATAACATATTTATCTGAATTCTGATAAGTTGACGCAGAAACTTCAGTGTGGAACATTGTAATATCTCCTAGAAAGAATGATGCACGTCCTAAAAAGCTATACTTCCCAGTTTTGCCGAAGATCCTGGTACGTTGTTGTGCACAGCTGTCTTAAGTGAGACCTAATATTTTCCTGCATCTCCAGTCTGAGTGCACTGTGTCAGAAGAGGGTGTGCCAGAAGCCCTTTCCTGTGTTTTTGTATACATTGTTGTTAACATTCTGCTTTACCAATCAAGCAAACGTAATTCAGTCCTATCCAAAGACAGGAGAACGAGCAAAAACGAGTGCATGCAATGCCATTCTGCTTTCAAAATGGATGTCTATTCTAACTTCCTGCAGCTAATCATAACATCTTTTATCTTGTTTCAATAACATTGCTTCTAGGTGGGTTTATTACTACAGAAGCCCTGTTCCGAACCCTGGGCTGACATTCTAAACAGTTTGGACAGCAAAGTACATTTCCAATAAGTTTTAAATTTAAGGGATTTTGAGGCGAATGCTTTTCTGGGCTTCATTCACATTGAGTAGCTGAATCTGGCCTAGTGACAGTTCTGACACTTCTGAATGTTGCCCATGTCCGCTTTAGTTCTTTCTGGTCTATCTGCCCCATTTAAGACTGCCCATGCCTTACTCCTGGGCCATGTTAGAGGCAGGCCTATGCAAGTATTGTTTATCGTGGGCCATTTCTTTTTCCTTTACATTTCAGTTTGCTGCGCTGCCTCCACTTTCAAGCACACATTACAGGAAAGGTCTCTCCTGTTCTGTGACACATTTTCTACATGTGTGGTGGCTACCAATATGTTTTCTTCTGGTTAATTGAGAAATTGTTCTTGTCCATCAATTTCGTTGCCATGCATTTTGCCCATTCTTGATTGAATGAACTGCATTTGTCTAAAGGTGAATCTAGCAAGACAAAGGAAATGGTTGCAGGTGTATTGGAGGACCATAGCTCTTTTGTATACTGGCCACGAGAGTTAAGGTTTGCCCAAACCTTTAATTCTGATATGCTGCTTAGGATTCCATTTGACTACACTCTTCCTGGCACCCCAGGGAAGAGTGTTGATGTACGTACCTTTTCGAGATGAGAACTCCGGAGTAGCTTCTCACAAAAAAACCCCCCAAAAAACGCTTGAATACCCCATCAGGGGTAACCAGCGCTGTATAAATGCAAATCTTTTCCCTCTTCTATCCCTCCGCTATCCTTCTCAATCCAAATAACTGAATAATATCCACCACTCAAATTACTTTTTATATTTCACTATAATAATTCATCACTAATCCTTATGGGTTCCGGATTAGCGTGCTACTCGCCCAAAAAAAGTGCTTTAACACCCCATCAGGAGTAACAAGCGCTATGTAAATGCTAACCTGTTCCCCTCTTCTATCCCTCTGCTATCCTTCTGAATCCAAATCACTGACTAACCTATCCACCACTCAAATTACTTTCATATTTTACTATACTAACTCAACACTAATCCTTTATGGGTTTCGGAGTAGCGTGCTACTCACCGAAAAAGCGCTTCGATGCCTCGTCAGGGGTAGTAAGCGCTATATAAATGCAATTTTACAATACAATACAAAAAAAGCAACAAGAGCCACATAAAAAATAAATACATATCCGGCATTAAGGCACATTATTAATCTCATGTCTTTCATGCTGAGGGCCTGCGCTTCAGATTTATTGCCATGTGAAATCCGACCGATGGTTGCCAGAAGCTGCGCTTGAGTCACAGTTTGGGTTTGATAGCCTGATGCTATGAAATCCTCTGTAGATTTATTTTGCTGCCCTGCCTTTCTGAAATTAAACAATAGTGCATACACTTAGCATGCATTTTTATCAGCACTGACCCGGAGAGCTGTCTGTAAATCTGCTTTCGAACTTAGTACTCATGGCCCAAAACTAACTACAGTGTGCACGTGCTGCTCTGCACTTAGTAATTGCCAGCACTCTAATTGCGTGGCACAGGACCTGGTAGCATTACGAGGAGCAGCCGGACAGCAGGCATAGCAGGACATTCTGAACCCAGTCAACACAAGGTGACGCAACACAATGTGACTAGCCCATCATCCCTCAAAGATCAGGTAAGAGGAGCAAATCATTTCGGCACTGGGAGGGCTATTGCAGATTTTGTCATTTGTGCGTTAACCTTGAAAATGAGGCATTTTTGTAGTGTTTTCATTGCGACAGATAGTTTGTTACAAGAAATAGCTGAAAGAAATAGCAGATACCTGAAAAGAAGGCCGTTTCTAATCTATAAGTTGGTTTTGACTTTACCAAATTAAAAAAGACTGGCTAACGAGAACCCTAAACAAAGAAAGTTTATAAAAAGGATACTCTCATCCAGAATCACAAGTGTATGCACTTTGTGATTTAAAATGTGGTTGGCAGTGGGCTGAAGCAGGTTAGTTAATAGCAGGAAAGTATTTGTGTGTTGAATTTCACATACTTGTTGCATTGTTTCTGCAAGTGTGTCTTTTCATTTCATTTTCACTAAATTCAATTACTAGATGAATTAATACAACAGCTGAAACTGATTGATCCGAACATACATGCCGGTTGATTAAAGTGTCCAAAAGCAAAATAAGCAATAGTATGCTGCGGAAACCATTGTCCCGAAACCATTGTCCGTCTCCTTTATTGAATCCACTTATGGTAAAATTCAACCCCTGACCCACTACACTGCATGTAATTGGTTTATTATGAGATGAAAAGGATTAACTGTTTTGAAAAACAATTTATCATTTAGGAGCTAACTTGAAACAGTCATATATGACTTTTTCATTCTTCCACCACTGTTGCCTCTTGAGGACTAAAGAGTCATACATGTTGTGCAAATGATTCGGTGCACACTTGTTAAAATATATAATGTTTCAGATACACTACACAGGAAGACCTGTACAAACAAGCCTGAAGTGGACAAATTGTAAAAGGAAGCCGTAATTTAAAAATATGACATTGTTTCTATCTTCACATGGAGTTAATTTGTGATGTATTTTTCAATACTCAAGTCAATGTGAGTGGATGAATTAATGAGTTTCTAAGTGAATGTGTTGGCAGCCCGCTTTAGCGCTTCTGGCGCCTGATGCAACAATCTCTTTTGGCGGCGCGTACACCAAGCTTGAGGAGGTGGGGGGGGGACCGCCATGTTCACATACACTCTGAAAGAACGATTCCTTAAAACTGCTTCCACAGTGCATATACAAATTGTGTGCCCCAATCTTTGCACTCAGTGATATGGTGTCCTTAATCGCTATTGTGTGTCTTGGACAGCACAGCTATGCACTGATTAGACAGGCCAAGAGTGATATAGCCCGGTCACCCCTCAACTTTACAGAATTAATTACTGTATATTTAATAAAGAAGAGGTGTACTCTTTTCTTGCTTTTCCTCAGTATTTGCTTTTCTTCCTACCCTTCACACCTTACTCCTTCCCTTCTCTCCATTCTTCTTTCACTTTCTGCCCTACGTCCACGTTTCTTCTTAATCGCCACCCCCCATCATTAACTGCTTTCCATTTTTCACCTTCTCATCTTTCCCTTCCACTCTCTTTTCACGCACTCCCCACAGTCTGCTCCTCTTCCCTTTCTCCTTTTTCCTTTTTCCATTCTCATCCTGTTCCACTCCAATCTCACTCTCCCCATCTCTCCTTTCCTCACTTCTCTTCACATTTTTTGTCTACCGTATCTATCTTTGCCTTCAGACCTCTCCTCCTTCCCCACTCCCCCTTTTATGTTTTTCCGTCATGCACATTTTTTTATATCCACTCCAGGAATCAGTGTTTGTTCTCAGGGTCATAAATTTAAATCTAGGTGTGGCAACTCAGTCTTTCATCTTCCTGAGGTCGATAAAATTTGTGCCGTTGAGCTGGATCACAACATTTTAAATTCACTGTCAAGGCTTCATTTGGTGAATATGTGTTAAGGACACAAATGTATTTCAATCTTTTCCTGCTCCTTCCTTCATCCCTTCTTTAATTTCTTCCTTTCTTATCCTCAACCCTTCCTTCTGCGTTTCTTCCACCTTTCCTTTCTTATTTCTATTCATCTATCACACATCATTGATTTCCTTTCTCCTTCTATCCCTTCATTTCTTCTTTTCACATTATTTTCTTATTTCTTCCATCTTTCATCCATTACTTATTTCCTCACTCCAGTACACCCTTCCACCCTGCATTTGAGGCAGCCTTCTTTAATGTATTCTTTCCTTCATCCCGTCCTTTCTTTTAAACAGAACAGTACTAGCACATTCTCTTTAGTTTGCAAAACTGCCTCAAGTCCTCTATTGACCTTTCCTAAAGCTGCATTTTCAGATTTGCACACATTCTCTTATTTTAAGTTGATGTCATAGGCTTCCCATATCTTACATTATGTCATGTTGTAGTATTGATTTGTATAGCACACTAATCACCCAAGAGGGTTTCCAGACACTTGGGCAGGTGTGTAGGTTGGAGGTCCTTGAAGTGCTTATATGAAGAGCCAGGTCTTCAGCTTCTTGCGGAGCGTAAGAAGTGAGAAGAAGGCTCTGATGTGGTGAGTCTTGATGATGTGGGTGGAACTAATAAAGGAAGTGGGTGGAGCCTCTGGAGGAAGTGGGTGGAGCTGGACAAGTGGGTGTGGCCTCCTCCAAAAATTTGAGCACCTGCACTTAATATTTTACAAATTAAGCACTGCACGCTTGCATCCTATGACTCTGGCCAATCCATTCAAAAGTACGACTTGTACACGCCTTACGCATCGTTCAAATCTTCACCTTCATGGAACATTTGAAATTGCAACATTGTTGTAGGCATCCAACTGAATTTCCAGTGCACAACTCGTACAAGTTTTGAATCCGCATCCGTCTCCATGACAGTCCTGAGCCAATGGGTGCTCGTTCAACTGACTGTACAACGCGCATTTTGAATATACACATGCACCCGTCTCCATACGATTCAATGGCCAAGGCGTACGCCTGTCTCGGACCATGCCTGTCCAACGCGTATGCATGATAGTCACCCGCGTCGGACCTCATTGCATTCACTGACAAGGCGTACGTACGGCTCGGTCATGACCCATGCAATGCGTACGCATTGTCACCCGCATCGGACCTCATTGCATTCAATGACAAGGCGTACGCACGGCTCGGTCATGACCCGCGCGATGCGTACGCATTGTCACCCGCGTCGGACCTCATTGCATTCAATAACAAGGCGTACGCATGGCTCGGTCATGACCCGTGCAATGCGCATGCATTGTCAGCCGCGTCGGACCTCATTGCATTCACTGACATGGCATACGCACGACTCGGTCATGACCCGTGCAATGCGTACGCTTTGTCACCCGCATCAGACCTCATTGCATTCAATGACAAGGCATACGCACGGCTTGGTCATGACCCGTGCAATGCGTACGCATTGTCACCTGCGTCGGACCTCATTGCATTCACTGACATGGCGTACGCACAGCTCGGTCATGACCCGTGCAATGCGTACGCATTGTCACCCGCGTCGGACCTCATTGCATTCAATGACAAGGCATACGCTCGGCTCGGTCATGACCCATGCAATGCGTACACATTGTCACCCACGTCAGACCTCATTAGTGTGACTATTAGACGGATGCAACACAAATATACTGGCCATGGACACCTGCACACACCTGCCACACTATAGCATTGGCCACACAGTGTCCCATGGCATGTGAGGCTGCATTCCCTGGGTGTTTGAGGGGGCCACATCTGGGTTTTTTTCTGGCACTTTGTGCAGCCACTCCCAGGCTGTTATTGTGTACATGGGGGCAGAGTCCTTTGTGTGTTGTGCACATTTGCACTGTGATGTGCAATTGGACAGTAATGGGCATGAGTGAAGGCCACAGTGTCAGGTTGGATATGTTTAAGACATGTCACATACACCCTGAATCCTGGGGGTGATGGCATGTACGTCACAGTGAGACCTGTAGCCCCAATACTGATGTGCACCCACAGTCTGTGTACATGTTGTGTCTCAGATGTGTCTGATCACATGTTACCAATGGGTGACAGTCTCCACATACATGTGGTATATGCATCAATCTTGATGGGGTGTGTGTCTAAGAGACGTACATGTAGGGCCGGCATGAACAACAGTGGCCACTACCTGTGGGACTTACGCTTGCCTTGTGGTGTGTACGTGCTACACCATGTCCATTGCTGTGTTGATGTGGCAATACAGGGACCATGGGTTTCTGCATGGCAAAGATCTGTGATGCCTGGGAGACATGAGTCCTCATTTGTCACTGGGGTGGGTTTTTTGAACATTGCAGCAGCACATAGTTTGGGTGAAACAGCCAGATGATTAGCCCATTGTAGTACATGGCACTCATGTGGACATGTGGAATTGAGATGTGAGGTGGTGGTCTTGTAGATGACATATGTGTCCATGCCCAACAGCACACACCTCAGTACATTGTGTAATGTCATGAACTAGCATGTGATAGTGATCGTGGTCATGGCCACATGGGTGGATGTACTGACAATCTTCCTTTGTGCACCTCTGTACTGCAGGGCACCAGCTGTCCATCGGCCATTCCCAGACCTTGCAACCATGCAGGAGCGCAACAGCATCAGACGGTACCGCTTCACCAGGCCACTGATTGAGGAGTTGGCGGAGCAGTTGGCGCCACATCTGCTACCTGGCCGGACATACCCTACAGCACTGACCCCAGAGGTGAAGGTGATGGCAGCCCTGCACTTCTTTGCTACCCGTACCTTCCAGTACACTGTGGCTACTGCTGGTGGTATATCACAAACGATGTTTAGTCGGGTGCTACGCTACGTGTCTTGGAGGGGATGTTGCAATTCCTCGACCTGTATATCAAGTTCCCGAGCCAAGATGAACTCCCTGAAATTAAGGATGCCTTTTATACACTGGGGAGGTTAGCAAACTTCATTGGATCCATTGACGGGACACATGTTGCCCTGATACCACCACAGGCACATGAGCAGGCACACCGGAACAGGAAGCACTACCATTCGATCAATGCTCTGGTGGTCTGTCTTGCTGACATGTTGATCACACATGTGTGTGCACGGTTCCCTGGTTCTGCCCACGATGCCTACATTATGAGGAGTAGTCATATTGCAACGCTGATGTGACAGATGCCAGCTCAGCGTGCCTGGCTTGTCTGTGTGTACTGAATGTTTCTCATTGTGTGTATTTGTCAGTGTTGTATTCCGCGCTCCTACATAACTCAACTACTTGTTCATTTTTGTGTGTGTAGGTGACTCTGGATACCCCAACATGCCATGGTTGCTGACACCCCTCAGGAACCCTTTGACACGAGCCGAGCTGTGCTACAATGAGGCACATGGTCGGAGCAGATGGGTGATTGAGCGGACATTCGGCCTCCTGAAAAGCCACTTTCGCTGCCTGGACAGGACCGGAGGGGCCCTCCCATATGAGCCTGCAAAGGTGTGCAAAATAATACTGGTCTGCTGCATGCTACACAACATGGCGGTGCGGAAGGAGGTGCCTCTCATGCAGGATGAGGATGACGACGACTAACGTTAAGCACTTGTGGAGGATCCCGGCCTGGGCCAAGATGCCAGTGATGATGAAGATGATGGTGACGTCCGCTCCCAGCTCGTCAACAACTTCTTCACCTGAATGTGAGTTTCCAGTATTGTTATGTGAATGTATGGAGGTAGCCTGGAATGTGTTGAGCCAGCTCTGTTGCTTTCTGAGTGTGTCTGTGTGCCACTTGACTGGATGTGTGCTGTGATGTGTCCATTCAGGTGGTGTGTACTCCATAATAGGGTAATACTGCTAACTAGTGTTTGTGTAGGTGTTTTGCTACATGTTTTGCGCATGTGTATTGCATTTCTCTCCTGTTCGTCTGTGCTTTTGACTGTATCTTGTCTGTCCTTCCGAGGGTACTTTGCCTGTTGTGTGGTCAACACTGACCCCCAACACCCAGAAGCCAACACCAGGGTGGAAGTTGAGAATTCCCATCAACTGATGTACCACACATCCCTGGACTTCCATTCTCCAACACATTGTGAGCGTGTGTCCACTGTTACGTAGAATTACCGTGCAACTAGTGTGGAATAAATGTGTTGCTGATGTGTAATGAACCTGTGCTATGCTTTGCTATGTGCGTTGTCTGTCTTCCCACATCTGAGTGACATTTGCTTACCTCACCTATGGACTTGTGACCACTGACTGTGCTTGGTGTTGTGTCTGTGTATGCCAATGTGTTTCAGGTCAACATCATTGTGTGTGATGAGTAACATGGCCATGGTGAGTATGTGTTGTGTTGCCATAGTGGTGTGTCTCCCTCACATGTGTCACATCCCCATGACTCACCTTACGTTGGTCACATTGTTGCAGTATTTGGCATGCACTGTGTTGTGCAGCAGATTGACTTCGCCCTGAACATGACAAGTTGGAATTACAACAGAGGCAATTATGGTGTACTGGTGAGTTTATTTACAAACATGTGTGAGTGAAGTGCACAGGATGGTGGGTGCTGTACAGTGGTTTGGGAATCCAAAGTTCACATTGGAGTTGGAAGTGCTGATAGATGAAATGTCCAGAGTAAAGTCCACAGTCGTCTGCTACATAGGCCCAACATGAACCCTCCATGCCATGTTGGCGAGTTGTGTGCGATTGGACAAGGTGAACGGGTTGCGCACAAAGAACATTGTTCAGAACAGGTTTGGAGGCCCTGGGGGATGTGCTGGGACATCTGCCTCTCACATGTCCTTCTTCGGACGACCCCTTTTCTTCCGGGGGGGTATCCTCATGTGCAGGCCTCTGCGGTGCAGGGGACTCTCCGCCAGAGTCCTCCTCCCTCCCTGTGGCGCTGGCAGATGGTGTTGCGACAGATGTTGTGGGCACACAGGGGTGTGGGGACAGGTAGGTGTTGATCTGGCGGAGGCATTGTAGTATGTCCCGATGCACCGCAGTAAGGGCATCCCACTTTGCCTCCATGCGGGCATGGTGGGAGACCTGCTCATGTCCTTGAGGATCCCCACTACCTGGCCAAATCCTCCGGTGCTATCCCGGTACGCATTTAAGGTGCGTGCCAGTTGGGGGTCATCATGCAGTCCAGACCCCTCTGCAAGATGCGCTCTGTGCCTCCCACCCCTCCCAGCACCCCTCTCCACACGGGCAGGACCAGCGGCGGTATGCACAGGTGACACTGGGACCCCTTGGGTGGTGTTGCTGGTGGTGTTGGCTGTAGCTTCCGGGGGGTCCTCTGTCCCTGTGCTGTGGGTGTTGATTGTCCTTGGTCTGTCCGTGTTGGCGGGGGTGCCCTGTCAGTGTCCAGATGCTGGAGGCGTGGGTACAGGGGGGGCAGATGTTGCTGCTGCTGGTGCTGCATGATGGCTCACACCGGAGGGGCCAGGTTGGTCGTCATCATCCGAAGAGGACAGTGAGAGAGTCAGACCAAGAGCTCAGTGTCCACCAGAGTCTGGGACTTGGTATCCTCGTCATTTGGCGCTGGGTGCCCAGCAGGGCCTGTGTTTGGAAGAGACACACAATGTGATTTATGTTTCTACATGCATCATTGGTTCACAAAGATTACATTTTCTACTTTTCAAACAGATGCCTACCTGTACACTGCTTTTTCCCCGCTTGTCACAGACAGAGTTGGATCTTGTTGTTGGCCATTTGCCAGCATGGCCTTGTGCTCCCCACAACAGAGCCCAGTGTCAGACATCTTGTCAGTCCCTTCCCACTCCCTTTGAGGCGAGTATGCTTCAGGTTGATCTTTCTGTGCCATGTGGGTGGGTGTAGGTTGTCTGTGACTGCGAGTCCCATCATACTCTTGGGTACACCCCCCTTCCCAGCATACCCATGCTTCCTCCCTCTTGACTCTGCTTCCCTGTGAGGGGGTGTGACATCGATGGCAAGATGGCTGACTGTGAAATCCTGGAGTTTGTTTGGCTACAAGTCCCAAGTGAGCCCCTGTGCTTCACACAGCAGCACCCAGTACGGGGTATCTTTTGCTGATATTTCAATTAGGTGTGTGTCAATGCATTGTACGCGGTGAGTTGTGTGGAGTTTGTGTTGGGGGGTGTCTCCCCATGCTGATTAGTATGGTCAGGGCTGTCAGTCCTCCTTCCCATCATGAAACGTACTTCCATTGTAGGGCGTGCAATTTGTCTTTCAGGATGTCAGTCTGTGGTGTCCTACTTCTGATTTGCACACAAGCCCGAGCAGGGCCTTGTGCTCCCCACAGCAGGAGCCAGTGTCAGGCATCTTGTCAGTCATTTTCCACTCCCTGTGATGTGGGCATGTTTCAGAGGGGTCTTGATGGGCCAATCCGGAGGGGGAGCATTATCGGTGACTACAGGCCCCATCATGCTTTTGTCTACACTCACTTCACCTGCATCCCCACTATTCCTTCCTAACAGTCAGCTGCACTGTGAGGTGGTGTGTTTGTGGTGGCAAACTGTCTGGCTGGATGTATTTGGCTTAGTGCCAGTGGCTTGCTCTATTTGTTTGTAGGTTGGTGCATGTCATGACACAGTCCCCAGTCACTATGAGATGGCAGGTATTGTGTTTGTGTGACTGGCATACACATCTTGGGTTGATTATCTATTGGTTAGTGTAGGTTTGCTTGGGGTGCATGGTTTCACTGTCCCCTAGCCACACAATCTTGGGTATGTTGTTTGTGTACTCACCAGTCTCTGGGATGTCTGTTAGGCCATGGACACTCTCTGGTGGTAGGATGTCCCGCACCTTCTCCTCCCAGGTCCTGAAGTAGACTGGTTTGGCAGGAGGGCCACTGCCGGTGCGCTGACTCAGGGCGTGATCTTTTTCGATGAGTTTCTTGACCCTCCTGCGCACGTCATACCACCGGTTCTGGATATCGTCCTTTGTGCGCAACGTTGGTGCTTGTGCGTTTACCTTGTCCACAATCCTCGCCCACATCTTGGTTTTCTGTGAGATGGGGGTCCTTTGAACCAATGTACCAAACAAATGTGGCTCTACTCTGATGATCTCGTCTACCAGCACTTCTAACTCACTATCTGTGAACTTTGGATCTTCTTTGGAGGCATGGTGATCGGTGGTGGTGGTGAGGGGTGTGTGTGTGAGGGTGCAAGTGATGTTGGTTTGGTGTTGGTTTTGCTGTGTGTATGTGTGTGTGAAAAGAAACTGGGGAGTAAAGGGTTTTTTGAAGCGCACATAAAGTTTTCACACTGAAGTAAAGCAAGAGACAAAATAATACAGTGCATCCAAAAAAGGGAGAGAAAACACCATAACCTCTCAAATTCAATCATAAGATTGATTGTAACATTCACAATTTTTTCGGAGCACACGTCACCAGATTCATCAAAGACAATTGTTACAAAAATAGTTCAAATAAAAAGAATTGTTTTCTTATTCTTCTTCCTGTTTAATATTCATAGGTCTTCCCATTCCTTGTGCCTGAGCCAACGCGTTTCGTCGTTAACGGCAATAAGCCTACGACTTTCTCAAGGCTGGAAGTAACATAGAATTAATGTTTTAAAATTAAAGTATATTTAACATACAATTCGAGAAAACACAAGACATTTGCACCCAGTGCAAAGGGCTATTCAAATAAGTTGATATTTGACAGTATAAGGTATACAAAACTAAATTGAAAACATATTAAGGAATCAGCAAAGTAGAATCACGATTTCACTAGAATAAGCAGTACTATATATGAAGGAGTTTGAGACGTGATTGCCTATTTTGAAATGGAATGCCAATGTATTCAATGATTCTACTTTGCTGATTCCTTAATATGTTTTCAATTTAGTTTTGTATACCTTATACTGTCACAAATCAACTTATTTGAATAGCCCTTTGCACTGGGTATGTTACTTCCAGCCTTGAGAAAGTTGTAGGCTTATTGCCGTTAACAACGAAACCCGTTGGCTCAGGCACAAGGAATGGGAAGACCTATGAATATTAAACAGGAAGAAGAATAGGAAAACAATTATTTTTATTTGAACTATTTTGTAACAATTTATTTATTTATTTATTTATTTATTTAAAGAGTTTTATATAGCGCTGGCTAGACCCAAAGGTATCAGAGCGCTTTACATAAGGATCAACAATGTAACAGAAAAAGATCAACAATTACACATTATGTAAAAAAATAAGCAATACATTAAGAGAGGGGAGAAAGGAGAGAGAAAAGTAGTGGAGGGGGAAGGGGAGGTGAGAAAGGGAGGATGAGGGAAAAGACAACAGTAGAGACGAAAGGACGTCTGTCTAAAGACCGACTGGGTAGGTGACGTCCAAGGAGGGAATCCACGGCCTGTCTCCCCTATAGCTAAACCAGGTAGCTCCATCGGGCATCAGACAAAATAGTTTGGTCTCAAGTGGTGAGGGAAAAAGTTCACAGAAAAACAGGGTGGGGACAAAGGGCATGGGCAGGTGAGGGCAAATGTCAGAAGCTGGAAAGAGTAAGAGTGGAGAGGAGTGAGGGAAGGGAGGGGGGGAGATAAGGTCAGGAGAGATGCGGGAGAGTTTGCCCAAAGTCCGGCTAGGTAGGGGACGGTCAAGGAGAGAGTCCAAAGTCCTTCTCCCCTTTAGCTCGCGAGGTAGCTCAACCGGGCATCAGACAAAAATAGCCAGGTCTCAGCTGTCTAGGGAAGATAGCAGGATAAAGGTCCTGGTGGGTGGGCGGGGACAGGGACCGGTGAAGGCTGGTTTAGGTCCCAACGGTGATAAATGATTAAAGACCAGGGGAGGAAAGAGCATCCAAGAGGGTCTCACTGAGTCAGCCATCTAGAGCTCAGGCAGGGGGTATGAGTCATTGCAAGTTCAGATACAGTCAGTCCCCATGAATCTCTATGGCCCAGAAGGGATGTGTTAGGGCATCCATCTTAAGATCCGGTCGAAAATGATGGGGAGGAGACAATTTGAGCCATTTGCCATATAAAGATCGCCTTGGAGACAAAAGCGGCCCCACAATGATAGGCATCTCCCAATCAGTGGGCACAGGTACAGCAATGATCGTCCAGCATACCCAGGTCTCCTCGCTCAGCACCCCAGGAGAGGATGAGACGCTCTGAATAGTTCTCGTTTCGCAGCCATTTTAGGGTCAGGCACCATCCACGGGGAGATCGTCGAGGAGACAAAAAAAACGGCCTCACAATGAAGCGCTCCTCACAGCCAACTGGCAGCATCAGCGCAACTGACCAAAATCGCCCAGACTCCAGCGACAGTACGGTGATAGCGCACCCCTTCCCCCCGGCACCGGGGAAGATCTCACCTCAGATAGGACTCGGTGTAACCTTTAGGTGTCTCACTCGTCATGCAGGCAGTTGACCGCAGTGAGTAGTCCCCCGATCCTGAGGTGGACCCAGAGAGAGGGAACTGATAGATGGACGAACACGGAAGCCGGCGGCCACACTGAGCACTGGGCAAGACCTCACCGATCGGCAGGCGCCATCTTGGCCTCTTCATCGGTGGAGACATCAAGGCTCGTTTCTCCGAGATGTCAGATCGGAGAAAGGCGCTAAGGATCTACTTGGATTCAGCCTGCATTCCGGTCGCACCAACGCTGTTTAGGTGAGAAAAACAGCGCAGTGGGATGCCCGCTCTGGAAGTCAGGGAGAAGGTTCAGCACGGAGAATCAGCGCGGAACCCTGGGTCTCGCAGTCCCGGCCCCTGTTGAAAGCGCCTCACACTCTCCTCGGCCACGGTAAAATGACCAAAGCTCCACTCCACCACTTCTGTAGGCAAACGAACAGGGTGTTAAGGTCAAAGTCACGAACTCTGCACACAGCTGCGAGCGGCTCCCGCGAAGCGGGGGCCGCGAGCTGTTATGAAGGGGCAAGCCAGGCAAGGCAAACGGGGAGGAGCAGGGGGCGGGAAGAGACTCCAGGTGCGCTGCGTTGATCCTGCGCGGAACCCTGGGTCTCGCAGTCCCGGCCCCTGTTGAAAGCGCCTCACACTCTCCTCGGCCACGGTAAAATGACCAAAGCTCCACTCCACCACTTCTGTAGGCAAACGAACAGGGTGTTAAGGTCAAAGTCACGAACTCTGCACACAGCTGCGAGCGGCTCCCGCGAAGCGGGGGCCGCGAGCTGTTATGAAGGGGCAAGCCAGGCAAGGCAAACGGGGAGGAGCAGGGGGCGGGAAGAGACTCCAGGTGCGCTGCGTTGATCCTGCGCGGAACCCTGGGTCTCGCAGTCCCGTGCGGCCATGATGGGCTGGCTCCTCCTCCTCTCACAATTGTATGTGTGTGTGGTTTTGTATGAGGTGCTGATGGTGTGTGAGTTGTGTGATGTGTGAGTTGTGAGTGTGTCTGTGGTTGCTGTGTACTGGTGTTTGCTGCTGGCTGTGTCTCCTGTTTGCAAGGGATGATGGTAGTGATTGTAGTCCTTTATATAGTTGGAGTTGTGGGTGTGTCTTTGTCCAATGAATTTTTTTGGGGTATTTATTGGCTTAGTCATTGCTTGTTTGGTCTTTTTTTTGAGTTTTTTCCTTTGTGGTTTGTGGGCATGAAGGAGACGTTCATGTGACGGAAACGGACGCTGCTGTTGTCTCGTGCGGGCTTCTCCACCTCGTTCACGCTGCCTGTCTTCTGTGTTCGGTACGCGTTGTTCGCGGCGGTCTCTATTGCTTGTGTGCCGGGTTGTCTGTGCGTGTCGGTCATGCGGCTTGGTCTCCGTGCGAGTCGGTCTGGTTTTACACGCATTGCATCGTACTGCGCTAATCGAACATCGCGGGTATGGGTCGGTCGGGTTGATTCCGGGTTTGTGTCGGTCAGTGAAAATCGCATTGGTTTTCCGGCCGGATCACTATTTTCCATCCGGCTCGGTCGTACGGCTTGTATTCCATACGTGTTGGTTGTAATTCACTCGCGTTGCATCGTACTGCACGGGTCGTACGACGCTGGTCCGTGTCGGTCGGTATTCGGTCCGGGTCCGTGTAGGTCAGTTCGTTTTGCGGCCGGACTCGGAATCGGAATCGGCCCCTGAGTTGTCAATGAAATCTTTTTTTAAAACCGTTTTGTCTAGAAGTACTTCCCTTGACTCCGTAATACCCTATACCAATTTCCTATCACCCTCGTCCTCATCCTAAAGTGGGCATTCCTTATTGGTGAAGAGATGGAGCTCGTTTGGATATTATATTTTCTAATAAAGTGCATAATCTGCAGATATTTCAAATAAAAAAGCTTGCAGCGGTCTCCACATCTTTCTTGGAGATTCTGCCAAGATATATTATTCCTTCCATCCAAAAATGTCCTAGTTCTTTAAATCCATTCATATGCCAATACCTCATATGGATATTTGGGATTTGCAGACCCAACACCAGGCATTCATTTAGCTGCAAATACCTCAATTATGCAGATTGTCCCTTTGAGGCATGGAATGTTTGAAGTCTCCAAGAAACTCCTGAAGTACCTTATATCTTGTCTTTTTTGGGAGTTTTGCAGTCTTTATAAAAGCCGGTAGCTGAGATCCCGCCTCCTGCACCATCTTCTGTAGAAAAAATTATCATGAGATCCTTCAGCATCTAAAATCCATGCTGATGTATCTAAAAGGGCTGCTTCACAATAAGAATACATATTGGGTAATGCTATTCTCCCCTGACTTATATCCATCTGAAGCCCTGAAAATGTAACTCTTGGAACCTTTTTATTACAAATAAAATGCCTAAAAAGTGTATTAAATTCCTTGAAGTATGACCTGTTGATTTTGATCTGGATATTAGTAAAAGGAAAAATCAACAAAGGTGGGATAGACATTTGTATCAATGCTACGTGCCCTATCGGTGTAAGATGGAGAAATGCCCATCTATTTAATATTTCCTTGATCTTTCTCAACATCAGTTCATAGTTCAATCTATACAGTTCTGTGAATTGGTTAGTTACTCTTAACTCTAGATAACGAATTGGTTGATTATTAGAAGCCTGTTGCTGAAGATATAAAGGGAGTATACCAAGCAGGAGAAGGGCATTAAATACAAGCAGTTCTGTCTTTTTATGATTAATTGTGTATATTTGCTTGAAAATGATCAAATTCTGCCACAATTTATTTAATACTTTGTCTCTCTGGCCTGATATTGTGTATTATATCATCCTCAAATAGTTTGAGCTTGAACATTCCCAAAATTGGTGCCTCAATACCCCTATTGGCCCTAATGCTAATGACTAAAGGTTCAATTAATAAAGTAAATGACACTGGAGACAGGGGACAACCCTGACGCATTCCCCTGTTTATTTTAGCCACTCCTGCTAAATGCAAATTTATAACAACCTTTGCCTGTACGCCATGATATACCTTTCGAAGCATATTAGTAAACTTAGGAGGGAAGCCAAACTTCTCAAAGCCAAAGAAAAGAGCATCCCAATTCACTAGTTCAAATGCTTTTTCGGTATCTACCATCATTATAACTGTGGGTGTCTGGTTAGTATTGAAAACAAATGAGAGCATGGACTAAAATGCTGTGTTAGATGCACCACCCTATTGACAATAAATCTTGTCTGGTCCATATGAATTATCTTCTGTGCTATAGGCGACACATGATTAGCCCATATTTTCATTAAGATTTTGTAGTCAGCGTTTAATAAACGTATTGGTCTGTATGCATTAACCTCTCTCGGATTCTTGCCCTTCTTCACACCGCTAACTATTTTTATTCTTTAAAATTGGATGTAATCTCCCCCCCACTTTTTATTGAACTGAAAAATTCAACCAAAAAAGATGTCAGTTCCTTAATAAAAAATTTATAAAATTCCTTTGGAAAGCCATCATTACCAGAAGCCTTGCCACTAGGCATTGTGGAGAGGGCAAGTTGAATTTCTGTTGCTGTTATATCTGCTTCTAATTCTTCTATCTGTATCTTTGTCAGTTGTGGGAGATTTATAGAGTGAAAATAATGAGATATATTTTCCTTTGAGACTGTGTACTTAGCAGCGTATAAATCGTTATAATACTGTAAGAAAATGTTGGCTATTCTATCCTTCTAAGAAAACCACAGCACCTGTCTCTGGTTCTGCCAGTTCGATAATCATTGCTGCTTCCTGCTTAATCCTAGTTGAATGAGCAAGGAACTTTCCTATTGTCTGGCTTTCCTCATAGACCTGGTGCTGATATTACCGTAAAGTCTGAATTTCCTCTAAAATAAAAAACGTTCTTAACTCGTGCTTTGCTTTACTTAGTTGCCTATCAATATTTTGTGTCCCCAGTCGACCATTGCTAAGCTGTAATAGATTGTCTACTGCAGATTGCAATTGAGCTATATGTGCCACCTGCCTTTTAGATTGTGCAGCCATAAAAGCTACCATTTGTCCACCAATTGTGGCCTTGAAGGCTCCCCAGACTGAAAAAAATTATGCAGTGCCCTTGTTGATCTGAATTGTTTTTTCTATAAATTCCCTCATATCTGATACCCATTGCTGATTAGAGAGAAGGGAGCTGTCCATCTGCCACCTGGACCTCTCTCTTTTACTGACTTCCAACTCCAGATCAATACTAACCAAAGAATGATCAGAAAAAGCATTAGCCCATATTTTGGAAACAACACAGTTAAGCGAATGAGAAATTAAAAATATTCTATATGAGCAGCAGTTTTAAATCGCTCTGAATAACAAGTATACTGTGAAGATTCATTATTAGATTTATGGCAAGGATCCACCAACTGATACTTCCTTTTCAGTATATCTAATATTTACTCCCTTTTCAGTATATCTATTATTTTCTTAGCATAGGCTTTACCTGCTTCTTTGTTTTGTTCGATGTATTCCTCGCCAAATAATGTATGAAACTAAAATCCCCTCCTATAACTATGGGGCCGACTGCTGCCATGGCACCTTTCTGATCTGTAGGATTTCTTTGACGTCGTCAATTACCGGGGCATAGTAGCTCACTAAGTTGATCGGATTGCTGTTCATTCAGGTTGTAACCCAAATCCAGCTACCATTGGGATCCCGACTAACTTGCATGTCCTCCCAATTTAACCCCTTCCCAAGATATATCGCTACCCCTGTCACTGCGAGCCCGGCTGAAGCAAAATATGCCACATGATAATATTTAGCGATAAAAAGTTTAGGCATTTTGGTTTTCCTATGAGTCTCCTGCAGCATTAAACCTGTGGGGAAAAAGATGTTAACCACCTGATTAAGCCTCCATATTTTTGTTTGTTGGATACACCATTGACATTGCAAGATAATATTTGCATTTTAAACCCGATCGCTTTTTATGGCATAATTTTTCCAAAAGATGCTATAAGATCTCTCACGATTCTTCTCTGTGTTCTGCTATTACCTAGTACTCTGCATAGTTTTTTATTAGTGAAGCTCCCTGAAACCCCCAACACACCCCAACACCTACCCATGCCCCCTACACATCCCCCACCACAAACCTCAACAACTCAATTTGAGAGAGGAATAGCCCACAACACCCCTCTCAAGGTGATAGTTGTTTTTTTGGGTGCCATGGTATTGCCTTGAAAACAAGGAGAGGGGCTCTACAAATCCAGAGGGACAGAGCTCCTCTGTAACTTGAGAGTTAAAACCAGAATTTTCCCTCTGGGACTCCTTTTGCACACTTGGTCATTTACTCCTCACTCATTCCAATCACCATCTGATGCATCAGTGTTCCCCCAAGATTAAATTAAGTGACTCTAATAAGAGTATGTAAGCACTACTGTGCGTATTTAATAGATCAGAAACTCAAATAGGTAAAAATGTATAATACAAATACAAATCATCACAAATAAATAAACATCACAAATAATTAGACATCACAAATAATTGGACATTTTGAATATCAACAAAACCCATCATGTATACAGATACACACGAATTCTTAAAAACCATTAAAAAACCTAGATTCTCCTATACACATCAATTGCAAAATAAAACACCCCACTGAACAGGAAACTACCATACAATATAATTTATAATACCCAGCAGGGTAAGAAATTCCCTGTCTTTTTCGTTCTTGCTGTCTCTTTTCAAATTTAACGTAAATTTGCTGCGTCGACGCGTTTCGGTGAAGTTGTCTGAATGTAACCACCTTCCTCAGGACTAACCGTTATCTTTCCTTATCCAAGTTATACATTGATAAAGATAAAAACACCGGTGCCGCAGCACTCGGGAAGGAAAAACTTCTCTGTACAATTTCGAGATACACACTTCAGTAATGTGGATCCGGATTCTTTATTTTATCCTTAGTCTCCTATTTTCTTTATCCCTTCGTGTCTGTTATTCTTTGTTTTCATTAGATATAGCGAATAGTGCAATTGTTGTGCACACAGCTTCGATTAAAATACCCCCTTCTATGTAGGCCAGTGAGAAAAATCTTCCAACCTGACTCCTGGAGCGCGTCAATATGTAAGGCTTGATAAATCATTTTCCTGCTGACTCCGGGGTCTCTCCTTGGTCAAATGCCATGGTTTTGCACCCGGTAGACTTCCCACCCCCCCCCGTCCGGATTGTCAAATAAGAAAAGAAAATAGCCCTCTACCAACGCCTGTTATAACCATCCGCCCCAATTCCATTCGTTTGTAACATCTCCTGGGCTTTGTCCAGACTAGAAAACATATGGAATTTTCCTTAATTTAGACTGTTGGGCAATTGCTGCCTGTGAAGTAAGTTTACAAATTCCTTCCTGTGATGCACTGCCACTGCTGACATATCTGCAAAAATGTGGCAGCAAGGTATCTCCTCTGTGGATAATTGCTTCCTCTGGATAGCTCTTGTTAAAATTTGTTCCTTTACACAAACATCCGCAAAAGTGATTAGAATTGTGCGAGGCAGCTTAGAATTTGGGAATGGTTGGGCTGGGACTCAATTGGCACGGGTAATTGTGAGATCACCTGAGTGCTCTGGCAGTACATTTTTCTTTAAAAAATGACTCCACCCATTGCAACGTTTGTGATGCCTCACACCCTTCCAGTACTCCTACCAAGCATCAGTTTAGAGCGTCGTGAATGGTTTTCTAATTCATGAATTTTGATTTAAAGTGTTGATTTTTTTTTTCTTGCAAGGATAACCTGTTGCTGCATGGAACTCATCTGATCCTCAAGGTGCGAGATCTTTAACACTGCCTCCTGAATTCTTGCCAGAATGCTGCCCACTGCTTCTTCGATGTTCGATAACTTTTGATGCAAAGATGCTATTTTGCTAGCTTGCGTGATTTTTAATTCTCTGATTTCTTCCAGGATGAGGTTAAGCATCATTTTTATATTCCACTGGACAGTGATCTCATCCCCTTTCTGTTTTGCTGATGGCGTCTCCTCTGGATCCACTTGTTCTACAAGGATCTGTTCTTGCTGCTGCTGTATGCCCAAGATTATACTAGGAGAGATCTCCAGAGGCTGGATTTCTGTTAAAATGTTCTACTGTTCAGTGGAAGATAGCTGAGAACCTTCCTCTGCCTATACCATTTGTTCTGCATTTATCAAGGGGAGCTGAGTTTTTGCTATTTGACTTGGTTCTGAAGTTAAAAGATTCTCCTGCAAGGTTTTAGTAGGAGTTTTCACTTTTACAAAAAGTGGGTAATCGTATGGCCTGTCTGGCCTGTCAGGAGTTGCTTTTATAGTTGTTTCCTGAGCATCCATGGGGAGGGGATGTGGTCTCATGGCTAGAGCTGCCGACTATGGAGTTGGGAAACCAAGGTTCAAGCCCTGGGATTAACTCCACATCCTGTGATTCTGGGCAAATCACTTAATCTCCACGTGCCTACCAAAAAATGTATGTGTCCTTGTGTAACGTAACTAGTGCTCATGTAAAGCACTCCAATACCTTCGGGTCGAGTTTGCGCTATATAAATCTGCACAAAAAAAAGAATACACATGGAGACTCTCTACCCCCTTGTTAATTAAATTATTTTCCAGATTTGAGGTATTGCGCTGGGATCTCCCCACCCCCTGATTCTGCTACTATCGGTGCTGTTTGAAAATCTGGAGGCACCGCCCCTACACCAGCATCAACACTATTATCGGAGGTGTCCTCCTCAGAGCTTAAGGAGATGTTTTCAGAACCCTGACGTACTTTCTGACTCCGCTCTGCCCTTACCACAGCTGCATTTTTCAATTGGGTTGTTTGAGCTTTAGTTTTCTGTGCAGTGCCCACATGATATTCATTATTTTTGAGTGCTTCCCCATTTTTAATGCCTTTTTTTTGTCCTTATTTTTGCTTAATACAAAAAAGTTCCTAAAGAAAGGGTGATGGGGGACCAACCAGCGACCCATACCTAGTCAACTTTTCAAGGAGTTTGCATATCAGTACTCACCAACTAGTGCAAAACCTGATGGTCTCCCCTTGCCACTGGTCTGACGAGCCTTTGTTTCCCCTTTATCCTTTTACCCTTTTGCTTCTTTCTTCCTGGGGGGGGGGGGGGGAGGTGAAAGAGGATAACAAGACATCCAGTGCAGATCTCTAGAGCAGAATATGCAGGTTAAAGAAGCTTCCTCTGTTTCTGCCAGACTGCGGGAGGTCAAGAGCAAAAACGCAGCCCCCAGAAGACAGACAAAGCCACTCTGGCTTAAATTCAGCATGCCTCGCCTCTATTCCTTCTAGCAGCGGCCTCTGCTTGTTTAGACTCAGGGGGTACGGGGACCAAGTACACAGTGCCTTCAAAAAGCAAACAAGGCAGCTTGGGCCTCTATGCAGCCTGTCTCGCTGCGTCTCCTCCGATCGGCGTCCTTGACCCGGAAACGATGATGAGGGCTGAGCGACGGCACATTATTGGGTAGGGGGATGTAAGGGCAGCCTCCTAGCAGTAGCGCATGTGGGATTGCACTACTTCTACCAAGGATTGTGTATTTGAGTCATTCTTGAAGTGAACTTTCTTGTCCTACGTTTTGTGGATTTTGGTGAAAACTGTGAATTAATGATGGAAATTTGCATATATTTGGCATTTCCTTTTTCCATGTCCTCATAAGGAATTGCTTCACGTTCTCTAAATATCCAAGTCCCTGTTAGCTCACATAAAAGATCCTTGGAGGACCATTGTCTGATCATTATCATAGGTATATTTTTAGAAAGATAAGTAAGTTATAATATGGGCCAAATGAGTGAGAATTATATAATTGAAAATGCTGTAGTAATGCTGTAGTAAGATAAATAAATTCCCAAATTTCCACTGCCACATAACCTCATTTCCAAGTATATTGCCACCTGATTGTGTTCCTTGGGCGTATACGCGACCATAACAGGCGAATTGCACAAAATTGGAGCGTATTGATTATGCTTATATTCCAGATTTTTTAGTACTTCCTCCACATGACGGTGGGTGAGGCACCTCTGCTACCCATGGAATTGCGTGGTCCACATGTGTCTTTATTTGTGTTTAATACATCCTTCTTGTTATCATTCTGTAGGGTTTTGACCCCATACTGGCTGATGCTCACAGTGAAGTAGATCTGGTGATCTGTAACCTTGCTGCTGCTCAGTAGAGTGCTACATCTGGCTCTGGGTGTCACTTGGGTTATGCGTGCTTCACTTCAGGTGCATAGCATCCTCATAAATGTAGAGCTTGGAGACTTCCAGGCATGTACATGTTTGGAAGGGAATAGGGTGAAATCTCAGTTAATTATATTGTTCATTTACCATTACCGTGACCCTACAGTGTTAATCAGGGCAGTTTCTTCTACACTCTATATGTGCATCTAGCCTTTCGATGAACCATTCTTGGCTTCCTGATGCTTTGCACCATAACTATGGATTTGTTTTCACTGTGCTTTCTTCAGAACTGCTCAAGTAGGTAATTTCAAGGGACTGGCCTTGTTAGAGTGTATCCCTTCTTTCCCATGGCTTTATGAGTAATGCGTTTTTGTCTGAGTGACAGGCCAATTGCAAAGTGGAAGTATTTTTCACACTTTCCTACGTTTCGCGAAGTATCCAACAAATGCATGGTTTGGCACTCTTTTGGCTGAGACCATGCAACACCCTCCCTGTTACGTGTCCTGTTTTCACCAACCGAGCAAGGTGAAGGCAAATCCCCTCTCCAAGTGGCTCTCCATTTGAGCCAATTTGGCTCCTGAGACCTGCAAGACCCTCCCTAGGGTCAGAAATCATGCAGATCTATCTTTCTGTTTCTTCAGGAATCTTCTCAGGTTTGGTAATGATCATATGTGGCCTGACTGTTTCTGTGGGGGCGGTCATAATGCAAGTCCTTTCCATAAATTGGGGTTGTGCAATGAAAGCTTCTAGTGATTCCACCACCTCCAGATAGGAGGTCAGCAGTAAGGACTTTTAATAGTCGAAACTATTGAGCAAAGTAGGCACTCAGGGGCATATTTACAAGGGAAGTGGCGAATTGCGGCGTTAGCCATCCTGGCTTAACGCTCACTCCGCCACTTTAGAAATGCGGAGCTGCACCATATTCACAAGAATATGGCGCAGTCCTGCGTCTTGCCCTGCGCTGGCGCTACACTTAGCAGCCTAGCGTCAACATTGGCACCCTTGCACCATAGTGAAAGGGTGTCTGCGTGCAGGGGAAGATTGTTTATATGCAGAAAGGTCCCCCTTCCTGCACATAAACAATCTTTAGATGCTATTTTGTAACTTCTATGTTTGCTGCTTAGCGCAGCATACATAGAAAGCCAAAACGGCATTTAATAAAAATAATTGTTTATGTGCAGGAAGGGGGACCTTCCTGTACATAAACAATCAGGGGCATATTTACAAGGGAAGTGGCGGATTGCGGCGTTAGCCATCCTGGCTTAACGCTCACTCCGCCACTTTAGAAATGCGGGGCTGCACCATATTCACAAGAATATGGCGCAGTCCTGCGTCTTGTCCTGCGCTGGCGCTACACTTAGCAGCCTAGCGTCAACATTGGCACCCATGCACCATAGTGAAAGGGTGTCTGCGTGCAGGGGAAGATTGTTTATATGCAGAAAGGTCCCCCTTCCTGCACATAAACAATCTTTAGATGCTATTTTGTAACTTCTATGTTTGCTGCTTAGCGCAGCATACATAGAAAGCCAAAAGGGCATTTAATAAAAATAATTGTTTATGTGCAGGAAGGGGGACCTTCCTGTACATAAACAATCATTGGCCTTTTACTGTTTTCATCTGTACTGCACACTGCAGCACACATGAAGCACACATGAAAACAGCAAAAACGAAGAGAAATTAAACATTTCTCCTCATTGTGTCAGGGTAAAACCAGGTTTTCCCCGGTCTTAATTCTGGCACTACCTCCTATTTACGCCTCCCTTGTAAATATGGGGCAGCGTCAGAATCAATGGGTGTTGTGGTGGAATGCCCAGCGCAACACCCAGTGCATGCCCCTTTCACGCTAAGCATAGCGTGAGAGGGGGCCTTATTTACAAGGCAGCGTTAAGCCACGTTAAGTAGCTCAACGCTGCCTTGTAAATAAGGCGAAGCACCTATCGCTACAGGAACGTCGTAAAAAGTGACGTTCCAGTGGCGATAGGGGCTTGTAAATATACCCTTCAGCGTCATATCTAAGTAGCCCTTTTGCATTTCCTAATGGTGCTAATTGCTATTTCAGTCTCTTTTGGAAAAACAAAGGGTGTGTTCAAATGTTTGAAAAGCATTTTCAATGGTGCAATTTGCAATTTTCATCATGTAGAAATCAAAATTTTGGCATTTCTAATTTGATAATCGCAAATTGTTTTTTGCCAAATAGTGAATTGCTAACACTATGTACAAAGGATATCCTAATTGCGATTGCGAAGAGCGTAATTGCTAATAGTGAAATGCTCTCCTTTGTACATGCGATTTCCAAAATTTCTATCAAATCGCTATTTGGAAATTTCAAACAGTAACATTTGTACATATGACCCTTAGTTTGTCTACTGGTGCCTAATAGACAGCTTCATTTCTTGCGGTAAGGAGAGTCAACAATATTTTGAGCAACTTCCTTACGATATGCAGCAGCACTGCTGTGTTTGTTTCTTTCATTATGGCAGACAGGATGGTCAGGTAATTCAGTCAGAGGATCCAGTGTGGTTCATTGGAAAAAGGCACAAAGGCAGTAAAGAGTCAGTTATGATATGTTATGTTATGTTATGTTATGTTATGTTATGTTATGTTATGTTATGTTATGTTATGTTATGTTAAACGTCACTTGTAAAGTGCACGGACACCGGGTTCTCTCATGGCGCTGCGGGGCCCTGGATTCCCACGTTTCTGACACGGTCGATCATTATGTCGTGGTCGACCATGTCTATGGCTGCAGCGAGATCCAGCAACACCAGAGCCTGCGGAGAGCCCTTGTTGGTCTCCTTCCGGAGGGTGTCCAGTACTGTCAGTATAACAGACTCTGTGAGTGTGCTGCGCGGAACCCTGCTTGATGGGGGTAAAGATATTCAGACTGTTCCAGGAAGGCAGAGAGGCATCTGGCCACATGGGCATTAAGGGGCATATTATCATGGGCGGCGTTAAAATTATCTCCGCTTTATCGGCAGAAAACTGCCCCGAAAGTGGGGATAATGGGCTTGATAATATGCCCTGGAGAATTTCAATAGAAGCCCATGTTCACACCGGAACATGGGCTTCTATGGGAATTCTCAAGGGCATATTATCAAGCCCATTATCGCCGCTTTAGTGGCAGTTTTCTGCCGATAAAGCGGCGATAATTTTAACGCTGGACCTTGATAATATGCCCCCAAGTACTTTGGCCAGGTATGGAAGCAACGAGATTGGACGATAATTTGTCAGAATTTTGGGGTCAGCCCCCGGCATTTTCGGGAGGGGGATGACAAGTGCCTCCTTAAAGGTGTCGGGACGTACCCTGGGGACAGTGACTCATTCAGGAAGGATAGGGCTGGTCCATGGAGAGCAGTGAAAGGTTTCCTTAAGATTCGAGGCAGGCAGCAGTCCCTAGGAGAGCCCGATTTTATCTTGGCCAACAGGTCCAGGATTACATTATAACTTATTGTCGGGATTTGTTCAATGGTGCTGCGGTTCATTGGTGTGGTCGGGCATACATCAGGGGTAAGGCATGTAGGGATACTAGCCTTAATTGCAGTAATTCTGTCGATAAAGAAGTTGTTCAAGGGGTCGCATAAGGTTTGAGAAGGTGTGGGTTTTATTGTCACTCTGTCAGGAATGGACAGTTCATTGACGATCGAGAAAGTTTCTTTTGACCGGTTAGTAGAGGTCACGATTTTTGAAGAGAAATATTTAGCTTTTGTGCTCAGAATGGCTTTTTTGTAGTTTTTTTAGTGCAGCTGCATTTTTCCTAAGGCAGATGTTTGCTTCTCCACTTCCTTTCGGATTGCTAAAGGGCTAATTTTAAAGTTTTTAGGCCAGAGGAGAACCATTTCTGTGCTTCGTGAAGTCGGGCTAGGTGTACTCCCGTAAGGGGTGCATGTTTATTAGTAGCTCTTAGTAGCCAAGCTGTTACATTTTCCTCACTGAGGGTAATAGATGATTGGTTGGGCGGAGCTGTGTGGTCAGTGTCTTGAGGAATAGACTTTTATTGGTGTCATTCCAGCTCCTGGCTGATCTCTTTTCGATAGTGGGGGTTTTGGCCCTAGTGAGGTTGCTGATTGTGAATTTAATTAAATAATGATAAGACCATGTGCAGGGAGCAACCAATGGGGTAGACATGAAATGGTTGGCTGTCCATGCAGAACGTTTCTTGAGTTAATGCTTCTCCATTAGAATTGGGAAAATCAAAGAGAAGAAAACTTGAGTCCTTTTTATGAAGCAGCTTGTTATGTTTATTTTCAACAAATTTTCTTTGGAGAGTCCACCACAAAGATCACATCCTCATTTGGATGAAATGTTGATACAAAATCGCATTGATCAAGAAATGTCAGCCGACACGTTTTTCGCCCGCATGGTCAAGTAAACCAGGGTTTTTTCAAGGCTGAAAGAGATGTTAATGAGGCAGGGTTATATAGTATTGTATCAGGATCTTAATGTGACCAAGAATCCCAGTGAAAGAGTGCAACAAGAACCTAAAGATCCAAAAAGTCAGTGATTTATAAAATCCGACGCAGTGATAGTGCTCTTTAAATGAGAAATAGTTATTGGAAGATTAAAGAGAAAAAGGAAAGGAATAGAAGCCCCAAATGAGGTACGACAACAGACTAAATATGCCCCTTTGATTACGGCACTAGGCAGCATGTGAGTCAGGAAGATTGGAGAAAGCGTTTGGGAATGTCGAGGACACCAAATAATTACTATAACCTATCTAGCTGGGAAGATCCTACTAATGTATGGGCAGGTAGAATGTTGTTGTTCGTTCCTGCAAGAATACCAGAGAATACTTCCACCTGACTTGGTAGTTCCATCTGAATGTGTGGTCAACAAGGTAAGGGCGACTTATAACTGAAATGAAGTGAGCTAGATGTGAGCAGGAGGATCTTGACTTGCCCAGCTTGTTTTTTCATTCAGGAATTTCCTGGTGTACTTTTGGAGACAGGGCTGCTGCGCAGGTGATATTTTCAACAAAAATATCTCCTTGTGTTTTCTTTGTTCGCCCTAAGTTGGCAGGGTATGTCCAGACGTGGGTCCCTTGCTCACTTCGCCACTGGATTCAAGCTAGCCTGGCTGATGAGGAATGTTGCCCGAAACCGGTCCCAGGATGCTTGTTTCCGGTTCAGGGAAGACCTGGCTTGGCAGTTCAGGCTGGACTGTTCCCATGAGGCACAGGGCAATATTTATATAGCGTGTGCTACATCTATGTGGGGCACTAAGCACTTGGCGTCAAAGATAGTGTGCTACATCCTGTAGAGTGTGTGGTTGAAAGTGTGTTGCCTTTGCTTTGGTCCTTCATGGGCAGTATTTCCACATTGTGCATGAAGACCATTGAGGTGCGGTTATCATGTTATGGGGCGCAGCACTTAGCAGTGTGATAGATGAAGACATGTGTGAGACGGGCACACAGTTTATGGTTTTCAGTAAGATGTCAGCTTTCAGCAGATCTGCAGGCCCCTTTATGGTATTTCTTACTTTCATTATCCACTTGGCTCTCTACTAGATGGGGGTGCCCATTCTCAGATATCTTGTTTAAACTTTATGGTCCTGAGCATGCATAGATAGAAGGGAGAAATGCTGGTATGAACTTTGTAAAATCATCCCGTATCTGATTATCATTGTCACGCGTCAGGAAGCGGCCATATTATGTTGGTTGTTGGGATCTGCAATGGTAGACCAAATTAGAAAATCTCTTTTGTCCAGCAGCATGTGTCAGATCTCTGCAGGTATTCTATGCCTGATCACTTAGTGTTGGGCGGATTATTTGCTGTTGAATGGTACAGTGATGGGCATGACTCTAAGCAGTTATGTCATATATCAGTTTGTGTCAAGCAATAAAACTGAATTAATATGCAGTCTGTATGAACTACAATAGACTGTCCAACCATTGAGTGTTATGGCTTTATTAGTCTGGGTTATAAACTTTATTTTTATAGAACTGCATTTATATAGCATGTGCTACCCCTGATGAGGAGGTGTAGTGCTTTACATCAGGCAGCATACTGTTGCCAAAGCAGGGGTGTAGATTTGTTTTTGTTTGGGTTACTGTTGGTTACTGGGTTTAGTCTAATGCTCTTAAGGAGATCATTCCATACATTAACTCAATTTTCTATGTGTTCGAATACATTAAGTTAGCTGTCATCTTTAGTGGGGGGGCGTGGCATATAAGTTCATGCAATGGTTGGAGGTTTTCATAGATGAGCTACGGAGATTAGGTATTGTTGGGATGCAGGCTGTCATCTTTGAAATCAGGTGTGGGCGATTTGCACAGGTCTGATAATAAGGCTTTTAGGAAACGTACAAGTTAGAGTAGGCCGTGCTCAGAGAGAAGGGCATGCAGAGGATGGAAAGGAAGAAGAGAGTCATTTGAAAGGCAAAGAACAGTGAAGAATCGAAAGTTTTAATTCAAAGTCAGTTTACATGCATTATTTTTAGTATTATTGTGGAGACTATTTGAGACTGCATGCAAAACTGTCAATAGAAAACATTATTTGCATGTCTTGCAATATCATTGCAGGCCATGGGAACAGCAGTTTGCACACACACCACCACCACCCACAAGGTAAATACAATTAAAATTAAAATACTTTTATTAGTGCCCTATAATCCAGGAGAAGGGCCCCACGAAACAGGATTGTTGTGGGTCGAATTCTTGAGCTAGAGAGTCTCCTCCTCTTTCCCTCTGATGATCAGGGAGAAATTAAGGATAGTAGGGTCTGTTTTAGTGTTTGATTGAGTAATGATTCCCGGGGATGTCTCCAATCTGAAGCACCCACAACATAGGCAAAATGAAATGTAAAATCCTGCATCTGGCTGCCATTCAGCCTTCTTGTAGCTGTAATCACACCGTCAAAGTTCAGGCTCTGCCTTGAAACGTCCTTAATTGAATAATAGAAACTGCAGTCCTTTCCCATAGAGAGGAAAAAATAAAAAAGCTACTACAAAATTAGCCTTCACAAAATCAAAGTGCTAAGATACATGATAAAAACTGACCTAGACAAACACATTTAAAAATGTGCAGCTGTTCTCAATAAGTATATATTTCTATAATATATGTGCAAAATCGCAATTGTAAGACTGAACGCGCCCTGAATGAAGCTACTCGTCCATCAAGCAGCTTTGAATATGCGCGTAGACAGAAAAACAGTGCTACGTTGCAGCACCTTATATTTTGACTGATGAATGGAGGTCTTTGGTGTGCGTTTGTGGCTGATAAGGGCTTCGTGCAAAGTAGCATAACATGGAGCAGAGATTCACCCCCGCCTTATTCGCCTTCGCAAATGGTGGACACCTCATTGGGGCATATTTACAAGGGTTTTATCTTCGCTTTTTCGGCTTTTAAAGCCAAAAAAGCGGAGATAAAAATATCGCCCTATTAACAAGAGGGTGCTAACATGCATTAGCGCATGTTAGCACCCTTTTACCCAACGCCTCCCTTTGCATCTCTAATGCAAAGTGGGCGTCACTGGGCAGGACAACCTTGTAAATATCGATGATGTCCACATCGCGATATTTACAAGGCTGCCCCAGCATTTTAGCACAGGTTAGTTTGACTGATTTGCATATGGCTGGGTCCAAACTGGGGTGGAATGGTGAGCAAAAGAAAGGTTGATTTAACCCAGATCCCTTGATTTGGCGTGAATGTTTTATTTGTTTAATTTTTTATAAACAAATTTATGAAACGTTACATTTAAGTTCGGAGCACATTACAGTGTCTATACATTATCTGTATTATATATATGCATCTATTGCATAATACACTCTATCTCTAACATGTTTAGATGAAACAACAACAGATAACTAGACACCTTTTGTGTTTCGAGTACTAAGGGGCATATCAGCAACAACCGGAGATAATTATTGCTGAGCGCACTTAGCGCTAGGATAATTAACGCCGGATAGCGTGGATTTTTATCGCTGAGATAGCGTGCTATTAGCAACGCTTATCTCAAAAGCGATAAAAATCCTAGCGCTAACTGCCCAACGTCAGATTATGGATGGAAACCCAGCGATAAACTCACGCAATGTGGCGTTAGCTTGTTGATAGGGCCTCACAAACTTAGCCATGATATCCACCTTCCATAGGATATCATGGCTAAGTCAGTCCTGAAGCAGGCGTAAGGAAAGTAGCGATAACAGGGGTTATCGCTACTTTTCTTGCCGCTATGCTTCATGGCGTGGGGCTTGATGATAGGAGAAATCTTGCTTAGCGACATTTCTCCTGTCATGTAAGGTCAGGAACGCCCACTTTGCATCTCATTAGAGATGCAAAGCTGGGCGTTAGTAATTTGTGCGCTAATGCAAGGTTTCACGCGTTAGCGTGAGCTTGCTAATTAGGCGATAAAATGATTGCCGCTTTTCGGCCGAAAACTCACGAAGCCACGTCTTGCAACCATTCTGCTTTGTTTGGCACCTTTTTCCCACCCCAACATATAGATATTCTAAGTTTGGCCAACTAGAAGTTGGTGGTAATTTGCGATTCCTTAATGCTAAATCGCAATTTGCGATAGCTACAAGAATTGCATTTAGGGTATCGTGAATTGCGATTCCCTAACTGCATTCGCAATTTAGGTATTCGCAAATAATTGCGATTACCCATATTGCAAATTCAAAATGCTTGATGCATAGCAAAATGCATTTATGCGATCGCAAAACACGTTGATACATCTGGCCCTATGTATTTACCCAGATTTCTTGACTGGGAGTGAATGTTTGATTTGTTCTATATTCTGTCCATCATTTGTGTGTCTTTAACTTTTAGAAAGTAGGCATTTTCTTTCTTTACCATTCTGTGCCTCTACCTGCCCTGGGAATCCGTGCCTGGGTTTGGTTGACAGTTGGGCTGTTTGTGCATTCACTTTAGACACTCAGACAAAGGGAGCTGAGGTGTGTTCTTCATATCCTGATGGCCCATCGCCAGGCTGATGGGTCTTCCTGAGCTAGAGTAATGAGAGGAGTTGTCACTGACACCTGCATAGGAATGTGCATGTCCTCACACAAAGCTGTCTCCACCACCTGTAGTATCTCTGAAGCCAGGTCAGGGAAAGGCAGGGTCTTGTGCACTACAAAGTCTTTCCTTTGAAGTTTGTCTATTTCAAATGCAGAAACTGGTATATGTACTGGAGCTGTAACACCATAACTTCAGAACACTTGTGACACGTGGTTGCTAGGGACATTGTCGACATCTTTAGATTAGCATGAGCCCGGTAGCTTTTGCGCACAAAACTACATGGGGCAGATTTATGATCCCCTTGCGCCACTTTTGCGTCACTTTTAACATGGGAAAAGTGACGCAAAAGTGGCGCAAGGGGCTCATAAATCTGCCCCCATGTCTTTATTTTTGCGAGACTCTGTTTATGCCTTTCACATGAGAACTCTTTGCTGTGCTCGTTCTCTGCCTATTCCTGGAGCTTAGTCTGAACATTGTGAGCAAGGTCCATAAACATTGCCTCTTGTTATTCTGTTCTGGTCAGGTCCTAGCACTTAGACAAAAACATACCAATGCACCTGTTTTTGCTGGAGACTCGTACTTTGATATTATGGGGATGCATGTTTGGGTGAAGGCACTTGGAGAGGGACCTTTCCAGGAAGAAGAGCAATTCGCACCTGTGATGTAGAAATATGATCAATGGCTTGAGGTATGGGGTCTGCTGACAAAGCCCAGAGAGCTTCTATTATAAAATAATACTTCTGCTTACCAAGGGGAGGGTGGTTAGGCCTTATAGTCCTTTATCCACTGTCTGTATAAGATGACATCTCCCTTTATGATATATGGCCTTGTTGCAATGCTAACTGTATTGATAATATGCATTTTGTTGCTGGTTGTGACACATGTACTGCATTTTAAATCACGTTAGTAAAAATAAATATTTTAAACTATCTTCGTGTCTCTGTCAGATTTCATTGTGGACAAGTACAAGAGTGTGAGCGAAAAGGTGTGTCTTGTTAACGCGATTCCGGAGAGATCCGGGAGTGTTGTGTTCTGGGGTCTCTAATCATTGATTTCTCCATTTGTGAGTAAGGGAGCGAGTGAGACACTATAACTAGTCGGTCCTGGGCTTGTGGGCACTAAGGTGGTAGGAAGGCTTAGCCCCTGTACACCGAGGTCCCTTAATCCTGTGCATAGATCTGTGTATGTGCAGAATCCCTGCAACATTTCTGGACTAAAGGAAATTCTGCCATGAAGAAGAGCTGGATGCTGTATGGAGGACTGCCACTCTGCTGGTTGCATTGGTGGCCTGGCCTGCTGAGTGCTGTTTGTCTCTTGGGCAGTGAAAGGACGGGACTTTGCTTTCTGTATCCTGCTACAAAGGTTCTCCAAAGGAATGTGTGTGCTTGCCTCCTGTTAAGAAGTCTCAGGCACATCAACGACCTGAACTCCTCTCCTGGGATTTTTGACCTGCCAAGTGGTGCCAAATCCAGTTCCTGCACCCTTGGAGGTACCTGGCTGTTAAGAACCGGGAAAATCCATGCATCGCCTTGCAGTGCTCATTGTTTTCCAGTGCAGCCCCGCCGTGTAGTTGAATGCATCACCTCCCTTCACAGTAAGGAATCAACACATCTCGTCCCCTGCACTGTGGTAAGGAAACAATGCATCACCTACCTTGGCAGTAAGGAACTGACGCATCCATTCTCCTGTAAGAAAGGAACCAACTCATCATTTTACTTTTCTGGTGACTCACCGTCCCTGCGCCTGTTTTTTTCTTTGATTTTGACGCAATCCAGGTACTTTGTCGTAAAAGTGACACATCCATAGATTTGTTTTAACTGGACTGTTTTTAACTTCTTGAAAGTGAATCTTTACTTGTGTATGTTGGATTTTTCCATTTTGGTTTTAATTGATTCAGATAAACAGTGATTATATTTCTAAACTGGTGTGGTGTCCATTTTGTAGTTTTTTTACTGTATTACTGTGTGTTTTTGTACAAATGCTTTCCACATTGCCAATGAGATAAACTAGACTGCTCGTGCAAGGCTACTCAGGGGGTGAGCAGGGTTTATCTTAGCTGTGTGACTCCCTTACCCTGACTAGAATAAGGGTCCCTACTTGTCAGGGTGCAAATCACTGCCCCCATTGCTAACAGGGTCCTTGAAATGTGATTGAACCATTGAAGGTTTCTCCCTCTAGCGCTTTCTCAGATTTCGGGGATTGTCTTTGGATAGAGGGCCAGGGTTTGTCCATATCTGTGACCAGTATAGCACAGGTTTAGGGGTTAGAAGCAATTAATTGGGATTGATGTACAAATCCATACTATTGGGGCCCCTTGGCCAAGGCAGAGGAGACTGCATTTTCTGCCTTGCCAAGACCCATCACATTTTTTAACCCCAAGAGTTCTGTTTTTTATGATTTCATTTGATAGGTGCAGAGCACTAGTGAAACAAGTCTGCACCCACATTTATGGAAGAATCTGAGAACCGCATTGCTATACTGTAGCGGAGTTGGGAGACCCAAGTAAGCTTCTTGAAGCCCCAGATAATCATAGCATAGAATTCTACACAGGGGCTGTCCTTTGATTTTGAAGGTGGATTGCAAGGATTTCCTGGGGTTCACTAACCAAAACTTTGTTTTTGCCATGTTTATCGCAATGCTCTTATATGTCTAATAGTTCTCAAATCGGTGGAGCAGTTTATGCATTGAGAGCTCGGTTCAAGACAAGAGGACTGCATCATTGACGAAAAGCAATGTGTGAATTTTATCGCCTCTGATGCGAGGGAAGTCCAGGTTCAGGAGATTATTGCCAACTTTGTTTGTCTCTTGGAAGTAGAAGATTGAATGTGTTTTGATGTAAGAGACTCATTATTGGTCCTTCAATTTCATCAGCAGGCCGGCAATGAATCAACTGATTAGTCTGCCCTGCTCACTCTTAATGTGAGCAGAGTGTTTATCCTGTGAGTAAAATGTTTAAGTGTCCTGTGGGGTTCCCTATAGAACTGCTGACAGCCACGTCCAGGTTGAAGAATTACATAAGGGCTTGACTGAACTGTGCTAGTGTGGTCGCCATTGGACGGAGGAATGTGCGGTCCCATATTGTTGTTGTTTATTTGGATTTTTATACTTATGTTTCGTGAGTTGAGGCTGCTGTTTGCACAAGGGCATTGTGTCTCCTAGCTGGATCTGTGTTGATGTTGGTTGGTGTTTGTAGAATACTTAGGTACCATTTCGTCTTTCCTTCAGCGACGAGGATTCCCCAGTCTCATAGGATAGCTTATTTAGCTAGGATTGCTTTGACGATGGTCATCGTTGCCCCCCAGGTATCTGTTACCCTCTTTGGCCAGAGATGGGACAAAGCCTACTTGAAGTAATCGTAAACCTGGAAATGCGTCAGTTTGCTACGTCACCCTAGGGGTGGCATAGCCAAGCGAAACGAGGAGAAATGTTATCATTTCTCCTTGTTTTTTCCTCTTTCAATGCGTGCTACATTCTACAGCACTCATTGAAAGAGGAAAATGCCTGCAGTGATTTTGTGCAGGAAGGGGCAACTTCCTGAACAAAAGCAATCTCCCCATGGCGCAGGCACAAGTTGCACCATGGTGCAAGGGTGCCTGCGCTGGCGCATGGTTGCTGTTTCTGCGCCAGCGCAGGGGAGAGCACAGGAATGCCACATATCATTGTAGATATGTTGCATTCCTGTGCTCTGAAAGTGCCGCAGCGTGGTGCAGCCAAAGGGCTTGCGGTGCCACGCTGCAGCACTTTCTTGTAGATCTGCCCCTGAATTCTGTGCAGTGCTGTTTAAGTGGCCCTTTATGATTAGACATGCTGACGCCAGCAGATGATATAAGTCTACAAATCCAAGAACATACTTGTCCATTTCAAAGGAGTTGTTTGCCTCCTTCTTTGCTGAGTAACATAAGTGGTTGGACATTAATGGTCCACTGAGAGCAGGCCACTGGCTCGGCTCATGGCCTGAGTATGAGGAAGAGTTGGGCAATGAGATGAAATGGATAGGCAAGTCCTTGAGCTCCAGTACCCTGTGTACCAGGGCGTTCGTAATAATGTCTTGGACACAGGCGTGGTGCAGGATTGATGACTTAGTAACCAATAAACTAGTTGGCTGGAGGTTGGCATCACGGCAGGGACTGTGGACAAACTTGCAGGATTTCTCCCTCGTCATAGAGCCATGGGGATTGAAGCCAATCTTGTTTGGTTCATCTCCCAGGATCAGAAGAGACTCCCCTTACCCTAAGGGTGGCACAGGTGTGCCTGCGTTGCTTGAATTGACCATGCCCGAAAATGGAATAGAATGAATCTTTGGGCTTAATACTAAAATGAGGATTAGATGAAGAATTTTTAAAATAGTAATTTGCAATTCATTTCGGAGATAATGTAGGGACTCCTGCCCTTTACCTGGCATGTCAAACTATGGGGCATATGTACAAGGGGATTGTGCTACCGGAAGGTTACTTTTTTCGATGTTCCGGTTTTGCAATGCCCTGCAACATATTTGCAAAGCGCAGTTAAGCAACTTTGCATGGCTTATCTCGGCTTTGTAAATATAGTGTCCTTTCACGCAGGTATCTGGTTGAAAGGGGTGTGCAATGGGTGCTGCAACACCCATTGCTTTTTGACGCTGCCTCAGATTTACAACGATGTGTAAATCTGAGGCACCGCCAAAAACTAACACCATGCAAAAGCACTATTTCTCCTTGTCTTTGCTTTTTCTATGTGTGCTGCATTGTGCGGCACACATAGGAAAATGTGCTGATGACTCCCCGTTCTGGTGTGGGTGGGGAACCTCTGCTACGGTAGGCTTGTCCTTTGTGCCTACTGCCAGTCCCAATCTCTTATGGCCTCTCTAGGCTCTGTGCTCTCTGGGTTCGCAAGGGACAGGGAGAGGTGCACTGAAGCCGTAGTAGAGTGCCTACATTCTTTGATTACAACGTTTCTGAAGAATTCTCTGAAGTTCTGGTCACCTCTAGGCTGCTGGCGCGGGCTGACATTGCGAGGTTGGCCAGCCCAGGTTTGAGCATGAGCAGTGAAGGGATTAGGCAGACAGAGTCAAGAGTCCTGGTAGGATGGTGCGGGAGGGTGCGGGAGAGTTATCACAACACAAGCTGTTCTGGACACCAGACCGGCCATCTCCGCACCTTACGTTCCTCAACCCTGTGCCACGGTAGTTAACTCACCATGGCTCATCACACGTGGCAGCGACAGTCCAACTCCTTCCGCCCTTGCTGCCTGGGAGTAGGCAAATCGAAGTTGGAAAAATTTATGCCAGCCACGTCCATGGAGCTCCTCACTCCCTGCCTGAGCACCGCAGTGGCTTCTTCTTTCGGTTCGAGACTGGAGATAACTTCCTTCCATGTCTGTGAGTCGATCTGTGTGGGGATCCTTAGCACTGTGGAAGGAGACTTCCGTGGTAATGTGGATGTGGACAATGAATGGTGGAGGCGGAGAGGAGGAGCGACCAAGAAGGCAGGCTTAGCAGGCAAAGCACCATCGCTGAGGAGGGGAGATAGCCAAATTCCGGACACTGGCTGCGGAGACGTGGCATCTGGTGGTCTAGAAGCCTAGGAGCCAAAGACAGAAGCGGTTCTTGGTATGGCAGGTAGGAGGAGAGGAGGCGAGCTTGGTGCAAAAGGCACCTATGCAAAGGGGTTGGGGCTCCTGAGCATAGAGGCCAAAGGCCCCAGGGGCATGGAAGCAGCCAGCATAGCTGCCAGATACACTCCCCCCACCATTGCCTGCACAACTCCTGTCCTGGCCCCCTCCAGTACAACCTTAATTTTTAAAGCTGGTTAGCCTGGCTAGCCCAGCTGCAGTTTGCCTGCATTCCATCAGGGCTGAATTTTTCTGTTCTCTGGTTGCCTTTGAGGTTTTTAACTCAGCAATGTTTTTTGATACCTGACATGACGACATGCTGATGTGTGGCTGCTGAACGAAACATCTTTCAAATCAATATTAATTGAGTGTGGCATACCAACCAGAAGGGTGTTTATTGGCAGATTGAGCCGGAAGGGCTCATCAGATGTCGCAAAGTGGCTGGCGTACTCGTGACCTCACTTCGGGCCTCAACAGTTGTATTCCCCGGTAGAAGCCATTTATCCCACTGACCATGCCTGCAGGGAGCCATCTGCTGTGGACTTAGGAGACTGAAGAAGGATTGGCTTTCGCTGAGTTTCCTGATAGGGAGAAGGCTGGATCTTGTTGCCAAGACTTGCCAGTGACAAGTAGAGGGAAAACCTTAATTGAACGGCATAGGAAGCAGTAAGGAGCAGTAATACGCCACAAAGTATATTAACGAATGCTGAGGAGAATTGCTGCCAAGACTCTCTGTGTCTTTTTTGGGGTTACCATTTCCTCCTTGCATTTATGTCCTATCCATTGGAATATGATTGCTAGAAAGCTCAGTTCAGGAAGGGTGATCCTGCCAAGGGATTGTAGAAACACTAAATGTAACCCATTCAGGAATGAATCTAGTCATTTAAATTCATTGAAGGGTTCTAACCCTATTTTTTCTTCCTTCTTAAAGGAGGACACTGACACCAGTGGTGGCAACCAGCAGTAGTCCATTCTGGAAACTTTATCAGGCCACCCATATTGCCCAGGTGCCTTGAGTCCCCCCAATGACCTTCCCCCTCGATAGAGATACAAGAAAAGTCGACACAAGAAAAGTTGGTGCAATCTGGCATTGGTGAGGATCTTCAACTCCTCGACAGGGACTTTACTCTACCTCTCTTTGACTTGGACATAATAAACAAAGATTCAATGGAGCAAGCTTCCTTGTTTACACCCCACTACAGTATGCAAAAATCAGCTCTGAAGCTCTTTAGCAATACCCCCTCCGATTTATCGTTAGTTCCCCCAGTGATAGCGGACACCCCTGAGTTAGAGCTACTTGGGAACCCTTCATGTAGCCTTCAGGTCATTACGTTCAATAATTTGAGTCTGTCTGGAAAGAATCCTGTAGTTCATCCTATCCCTTTTGAAAACAAAACGTGAATAACTCAGATCATATGCAAGACTTCCTCTTAGCAATATTAACATTTTTGATGGATATAAAAAGTGAGGAAGTTTTTACAAATGGGATTGCGCAGATGGTCAATAAAAGAAGGGATATAGCTAGGCCCTCTAGTGTAGGGGCAGAGGATTCTCCCCTGTTGCATCAAGTAAATCCTGTTTTTAGAGACTATGGTACACAAGTGGGCAAACCTCAAGTTAGGATTCTGGAAAAGAATACCAACAGTCTTGGGAGCAAGGGCGATCCCATCTATTCTTCAAAAAAACCTCTATGACTTATCTTCTATATGTTTAATAGATGCAACACACCAAGAGGTGCCCTGTGACTACCCTCTTCCCTATATTCAAGAACAAAAATTCCTCTCTGGGGGCAAACTCAGATGTGCTTGCTTCCACCAAAATAAAAAAATAAAAAAACTGCAATATGCGGAAGAAGAAACAAAATTTCCAAAAAACGCCCAAGAAAGCTCCATTTTATTGAAACTGTGGATCCCATTCTAGAGAGGGATGAGTCAGAGAAGAATGGCAAAGCCATCTTTGGGGAACTGACTTTTCATGAAGAACACTCCTTAACTCAAGACAACCCTTCCTTTATTTCCCCTGATGTAAAGATTGCAGAAGATAATTTAAAAGGTGCCTTTGGCTTTTCGACAGCTGATATTAATCCCTTAGCTACATCCTTTCCCAATGTTGTTATAAAAAAATATGAATCACAGGCAGAACACTGGGGAAAAGGATCAGCTTCGCCAATGTCTTCTGCAACCACTATACTTGATTTTGTCATAATGTTCGATCGTGATCTAATTTTTAATTGTTGTGTTTTATTATCATGCTTTGTTGAGGTTTAGGAATGTGATATGATTGAAAGTGATGATATCTCTGTTGTAAACATTTTACGTTCTCGTCAGGTAAACAGGTTGAGAGTAACATTCCACTTCAAGGTAGTGACAAATCTGCTTTTACATATTAATTAAAACATTTTACGCAGAGGTATTGATATAATCCCTGTATCTTGGGAATAGAAAAGAGATGAGTCCCACCTGACTGACGTGGATTTTGCTTTTGGAGAAGTTTTTTCTTCGGCATGAAAAGAGTCACATTGGGATATTCCAAGAAATCTATTGGTTTTCTTAGTGATGGGCAGAAGGCAGGTCACATTTGTTAGACCCAACGGGCTGGTACCTGAACTCATTGATGAGGACTAAATAAATAAATGGAGTTGTCTGACTGGTACCCTTAACAGTATCTGCACTTTGGGCCAGATGATCGAAACATCTAGTTGAAAATCAATTAAAAGCGATCTACTGGAATGCAGCTGGGTTGTTGACAAACCCAGACAAACAGTTTTTTAACCCCTTCGCTGCTAGGCCTTTTCCCCTCCTGTGCTAAGCCCTTTTTGGGCTATTTGAGGTAGTGCGCGCTTAGGCCCCTGTAACTTTTTGACCACATTAGGTATCCACGCCAAATTTGCGTCCTTTTCTTCCAACATCTTGGGGATTCTAAAGGTACCCAGGGTTTGTGGATTCTCCTAGAGGGGTCACAGAAATTAGTCAAAATACAGCAATTTTTTTTTTTTTTTGTGAAAAATGTGAAAAACGGGCTGCAAATGAAAGCTTCTGGGTTTTTCTCTGCAAATGGTATCAAAAAAGGGTTTGTGGGGCTGAAATCACAATTTCTCCAGCTTTTAGGGAATGACAGACTTTTGTTAGAAAACCAACATTTTTTACACAGTTTTGGCATTTTTCTGGGACATACCCTATTTTTGCTATTTTTTGTGCTTTCAACCTCCTTCCAGTTAACGGTAGAAAAGGGTAACAAAACAATACTGGATCCTGGAAAGCTATACATTTTTGAAAAGTAGACAAAATTCTGAATTCAGCAAGGGGTCATTTGCGTAGATCCATCAAGGTTTCTTTATAGAAATTTACAGGCAAATATAGGAGAAATTAAAAATTTGTTGAAAAAAGCAGCCTCTTGAGTCAACGTTTTTACCTGTAACTTCTTCGAATTATGACATCTCTTTGAAAGCAATGTACCGTTACATCCGGTAGACCTTCCTGGTTGTGTGGACATATAGGACTTGTAGGTTCATCAAGAGCCCAACGAACCCAGAGTAGAAAAATGAGCAGCATTTTGTAATGTATTTTTTTTTTGGTCCGGGTATATAGCAATTATTGTGGGAAAATGTATACTTGGAAAAATCGGTATGAAAGTCACCTATGTATTTCTGAAATGGGAACAAATTACAGAGTTCAGAAACAGTGCATATTTGCACATTTTCGAAATTGGGAATACTCATATTTGCATGACAATTATTGGTCATTTTTCAAAATGACTTTTTTTTTACACAATGTCTTTCATTTGGAAGGGAGAAATGCATCAAAAATCAACAGGTAATAACAGTTGCTTTACAAATTCGAACTACCCTAAGTCTCCCGAGAAAAATGGTACCTCACTTGTGTGGGTAGGCATAGTGCCCACGACAGGAAGTGGCTCAAAACCTAAGGTGAACACACCACATTTTCACACTGAAAATTTACACTTTTTTTGCAAAGAGTCTAGCTGTAGTTTTTGAACCCTAGCCCTGCCGGCACCTAGGGAAACCTAGCAAACCTATACATTTTTGAAAACTAGACACCCAGGGGAATCCAGGATGGGGTGACTTGACTGCCTCCCACCATGGTCTGTTACCCAGAATCCCTTGCAAACGTAAAAAATTGAAAAAAAAACCACATTTTCCCCACATTTCTGTGATGGAAAGTTCTGGAATCTGCGTGGATCCACAAATTTCCACCCACCCCGCGTTCCCCAAAGTCCTACGAGAAAAATGGTACCTCACTTGTGCGGGTCGGCCTAGTGCCCGCGACAGGAAACGGCGCAAAACGCAACGTGGTTTTGGAGTGAAAAATGACCCTTTTTTTGGCAAAGTGACTAGCTGTAGATTTTGTACCTTAGCCCTGCCGGCACCTAGGGAAACCTAGCAAACCTATACATTTCTGAAAACTAGACACCCAGGGGAATCCAGGATGGGGTGACTTGACTGCCTCCCACCATGGTCTGTTACCCAGAATCCCTTGCAAACGTAAAAAATTGAAAAAAAACCCACATTTTCCCCACATTTCTGTGATGGAAAGTTCTGGAATCTGCGTGGATCCACAAATTTCCACCCACCCCGCGTTCCCCAAAGTCCTACGAGAAAAATGGTACCTCACTTGTGCGGGTCGGCCTAGTGCCCGCGACAGGAAACGGCGCAAAACGCAACGTGGTTTTGGAGTGAAAAATGACCCTTTTTTTGGCAAAGTGACTAGCTGTAGATTTTGTACCCTAGCCCTGCCGGCACCTAGGGAAACCTAGCAAACCTATACATTTCTGAAAACTAGACACCCAGGGGAATCCAGGATGGGGTGACTTGACTGCCTCCCACCATGGTCTGTTACCCAGAATCCCTTGCAAACGTAAAAAATTGAAAAAAAAACCACATTTTCCCCACATTTCTGTGATGGAAAGTTCTGGAATTTGCGTGGATCCACAAATTTCCACCCACCCCGCGTTCCCCAAAGTCCTACGAGAAAAATGGTACCTCACTTGTGCGGGTCGGCCTAGTGCCCGCGACAGGAAACGGCGCAAAACGCAACGTGGTTTTGGAGTGAAAAATGACCCTTTTTTTGGCAAAGTGACTAGCTGTAGATTTTGTACCCTAGCCCTGCCGGCACCTAGGGAAACCTAGCAAACCTATACATTTTTGAAAACTAGACACCCAGGGGAATCCAGGATGGGGTGACTTGACTGCCTCCCACCATGGTCTGTTACCCAGAATCCCTTGCAAACGTAAAAAATTGAAAAAAAAACCACATTTTCCCCACATTTCTGTGATGGAAAGTTCTGGAATCTGCGTGGATCCACAAATTTCCACCCACCCCGTGTTCCCCAAAGTCCTACGAGAAAAATGGTACCTCACTTGTGCGGGTCGGCCTAGTGCCCGCGACAGGAAACGGCGCAAAACGCAACGTGGTTTTGGAGTGAAAAATGACCCTTTTTTTGGCAAAGTGACTAGCTGTAGATTTTGTACCCTAGCCCTGCCGGCACCTAGGGAAACCTAGCAAACCTATACATTTCTGAAAACTAGACACCCAGGGGAATCCAGGATGGGGTGACTTGACTGCCTCCCACCATGGTCTGTTACCCAGAATCCCTTGCAAACGTAAAAAATTGACAAAAAAAACACATTTTCCCCACATTTCTGTGATGGAAAGTTCTGGAATCTGCGTGGATCCACAAATTTCCACCCACCCCGCGTTCCCCAAAGTCCTACGAGAAAAATGGTACCTCACTTGTGCGGGTTGGCCTAGTGCCCGCGACAGGAAACGGCGCAAAACGCAACGTGGTTTTGGAGTGAAAAATGACCCTTTTTTTGGCAAAGTGACTAGCTGTACATTTTGTACCCTAGCCCTGCCGGCACCTAGGGAAACCTAGCAAACCTATACATTTCTGAAAACTAGACACCCAGGGGAATCCAGGATGGGGTGACTTGACTGCCTCCCACCATGGTCTGTTACCCAGAATCCCTTGCAAACGTAAAAAATTGACAAAAAAAACACATTTTCCCCACATTTCTGTGATGGAAAGTTCTGGAATCTGCGTGGATCCACAAATTTCCACCCACCCCGCGTTCCCCAAAGTCCTACGAGAAAAATGGTACCTCACTTGTGCGGGTTGGCCTAGTGCCCGCGACAGGAAACGGCGCAAAACGCAACGTGGTTTTGGAGTGAAAAATGACCCTTTTTTTGGCAAAGTGACTAGCTGTACATTTTGTACCCTAGCCCTGCCGGCACCTAGGGAAACCTAGCAAACCTATACATTTCTGAAAACTAGACACCCAGGGGAATCCAGGATGGGGTGACTTGACTACCTCCCACCATGGTCTGTTACCCAGAATCCCTTGCAAACGTAAAAAATTGACAAAAAAAACACATTTTCCCCACATTTCTGTGATGGAAAGTTCTGGAATCTGCGTGGATCCACAAATTTCCACCCACCCCGCGTTCCCCAAAGTCCTACGAGAAAAATGGTACCTCACTTGTGCGGGTTGGCCTAGTGGCCGCGACAGGAAACGGCGCAAAACGCAACGTGGTTTTGGAGTGAAAAATGACCCTTTTTTTGGCAAAGTGACTAGCTGTAGATTTTGTACCCTAGCCCTGCCGGCACCTAGGGAAACCTAGCAAACCTATACATTTCTGAAAACTAGACACCCAGGGGAATCCAGGATGGGGTGACTTGACTGCCTCCCACCATGGTCTGTTACCCAGAATCCCTTGCAAACGTAAAAAATTGACAAAAAAAACACATTTTCCCCACATTTCTGTGATGGAAAGTTCTGGAATCTGCGTGGATCCACAAATTTCCACCCACCCCGCGTTCCCCAAAGTCCTACGAGAAAAATGGTACCTCACTTGTGCGGGTCGGCCTAGTGCCCGCGACAGGAAACGGCGCAAAACGCAACGTGGTTTTGGAGTGAAAAATGACCCTTTTTTTGGCAAAGTGACTAGCTGTAGATTTTGTACCCTAGCCCTGCCGGCACCTAGGGAAACCTAGCAAACCTATACATTTCTGAAAACTAGACACCCAGGGGAATCCAGGATGGGGTGACTTGACTGCCTCCCACCATGGTCTGTTACCCAGAATCCCTTGCAAACGTAAAATTGAAAAAAAAAACCACATTTTCCCCACATTTCTGTGATGGAAAGTTCTGGAATCTGCGTGGATCCACAAATTTCCACCCACCGCGCGTTCCCCGAAGTCCTACGAGAAAAATGGTACCTCACTTGTGCGGGTCGGCCTAGTGCCCGCGACAGGAAACGGCGCAAAACGCAACGTGGTTTTGGAGTGAAAAATGACCCTTTTTTTGGCAAAGTGACTAGCTGTAGATTTTGTACCCTAGCCCTGCCGGCACCTAGGGAAACCTAGCAAACCTATACATTTCTGAAAACTAGACACCCAGGGGAATCCAGGATGGGGTGACTTGACTGCCTCCCACCATGGTCTGTTACCCAGAATCCCTTGCAAACGTAAAAAATTGACAAAAAAAACACATTTTCCCCACATTTCTGTGATGGAAAGTTCTGGAATCTGCGTGGATCCACAAATTTCCACCCACCCCGCGTTCCCCAAAGTCCTACGACAAAAATGGTACCTCACTTGTGCGGGTCGGCCTAGTGCCCGCGACAGGAAACGGCGCAAAACGCAACGTGGTTTTGGAGTGAAAAATGACCCTTTTTTTGGCAAAGTGACTAGCTGTACATTTTGTACCCTAGCCCTGCCGGCACCTAGGGAAACCTAGCAAACCTATACATTTCTGAAAACTAGACACCCAGGGGAATCCAGGATGGGGTGACTTGACTGCCTCCCACCATGGTCTGTTACCCAGAATCCCTTGCAAACGTAAAAAATTGACAAAAAAAACACATTTTCCCCACATTTCTGTGATGGAAAGTTCTGGAATCTGCGTGGATCCACAAATTTCCACCCACCCCGCGTTCCCCAAAGTCCTACGACAAAAATGGTACCTCACTTGTGCGGGTTGGCCTAGTGCCCGCGACAGGAAACGGCGCAAAACGCAACGTGGTTTTGGAGTGAAAAATGACCCTTTTTTTGGCAAAGTGACTAGCTGTACATTTTGTACCCTAGCCCTGCCGGCACCTAGGGAAACCTAGCAAACCTATACATTTCTGAAAACTAGACACCCAGGGGAATCCAGGATGGGGTGACTTGACTGCCTCCCACCATGGTCTGTTACCCAGAATCCCTTGCAAACGTAAAAAATTGACAAAAAAAACACATTTTCCCCACATTTCTGTGATGGAAAGTTCTGGAATCTGCGTGGATCCACAAATTTCCACCCACCCCGCGTTCCCCAAAGTCCTACGAGAAAAATGGTACCTCACTTGTGCGGGTTGGCCTAGTGCCCGCGACAGGAAACGGCGCAAAACGCAACGTGGTTTTGGAGTGAAAAATGACCCTTTTTTTGGCAAAGTGACTAGCTGTACATTTTGTACCCTAGCCCTGCCGGCACCTAGGGAAACCTAGCAAACCTATACATTTCTGAAAACTAGACACCCAGGGGAATCCAGGATGGGGTGACTTGACTGCCTCCCACCATGGTCTGTTACCCAGAATCCCTTGCAAACGTAAAAAATTGACAAAAAAAACACATTTTCCCCACATTTCTGTGATGGAAAGTTCTGGAATCTGCGTGGATCCACAAATTTCCACCCACCCCGCGTTCCCCAAAGTCCTACGACAAAAATGGTACCTCACTTGTGCGGGTTGGCCTAGTGCCCGCGACAGGAAACGGCGCAAAACGCAACGTGGTTTTGGAGTGAAAAATGACCCTTTTTTTGGCAAAGTGACTAGCTGTAGATTTTGTACCCTAGCCCTGCCGGCACCTAGGGAAACCTAGCAAACCTATACATTTCTGAAAACTAGACACCCGGCGGCTTCCAGGGAGGTATGGCTTGCGTGGATCCCCCAACGTTTCCTTACCCAGAATCCCCTGCAAACCTCAATTTTTGCTCAAAAAATCATTTTTTTCACACATTTTGGGGTGGGAAAGTAGTGGCATCACCGGGCTCACACAAATTTACCACCACCCAGCGTTCCCCCAGGTCTCCCGGTAAAAATGGTGCCTCACTTGTGTGGGAGGCCCAAGTACCCGCGGCAGGCAAGGGCCCCAAAGGTAGTGAGGCCACCTCAAGATGGCCTATCGCCAAACCACCTGGTTTTGCAAGGGGGGTCACTTTGGTTTTTGGCCCGGTGCGCGGCGGCCATCTAGGGAAACCTACCAAACCCAGGCATTTTTGAAAACTAGACACCCGGCGGCTTCCAGGGAGGTATGGCTTGCGTGGATCCCCCAACGTTTCCTTACCCAGAATCCCCTGCAAACCTCAATTTTTGCTCAAAAAATCACTTTTTTCACACATTTTGGGGTGGGAAAGTAGTGGCATCACCGGGCTCACACAAATTTACCACCACCCAGCGTTCCCCCAGGTCTCCCGGTAAAAATGGTGCCTCACTTGTGTGGGAGGCCCAAGTACCCGCGGCAGGCAAGGGCCCCAAAGGTAGTGAGGCCACCTCAAGATGGCCTATCGCCAAACCACCTGGTTTTGCAAGGGGGGTCACTTTGGTTTTTGGCCCGGTGCGCGGCCGCCATCTAGGGAAACCTACCAAACCCAGGCATTTTTGAAAACTAGACACCCGGCGGCTTCCAGGGAGGTATGGCTTGCGTGGATCCCCCAACGTTTCCTTACCCAGAATCCCCTGCAAACCTCAATTTTTGCTCAAAAAATCACTTTTTTCACACATTTTGGGGTGGGAAAGTAGTGGCATCACCGGGCTCACACAAATTTACCACCACCCAGCGTTCCCCCAGGTCTCCCGGTAAAAATGGTGCCTCACTTGTGTGGGAGGCCCAAGTACCCGCGGCAGGCAAGGGCCCCAAAGGTAGTGAGGCCACCTCAAGATGGCCTATCGCCAAACCACCTGGTTTTGCAAGGGGGGTCACTTTGGTTTTTGGCCCGGTGCGCGGCGGCCATCTAGGGAAACCTACCAAACCCAGGCATTTTTGAAAACTAGACACCCGGCGGCTTCCAGGGAGGTATGGCTTGCGTGGATCCCCCAACGTTTCCTTACCCAGAATCCCCTGCAAACCTCAATTTTTGCTCAAAAAATCACTTTTTTCACACATTTTGGGGTGGGAAAGTAGTGGCATCACCGGGCTCACACAAATTTACCACCACCCAGCGTTCCCCCAGGTCTCCCGGTAAAAATGGTGCCTCACTTGTGTGGGAGGCCCAAGTACCCGCGGCAGGCAAGGGCCCCAAACGTAGTGAGGCCACCTCAAGATGGCCTATCGCCAAACCACCTGGTTTTGCAAGGGGGGTCACTTTGGTTTTTGGCCCGGTGCGCGGCGGCCATCTAGGGAAACCTACCAAACCCAGGCATTTTTGAAAACTAGACACCCGGCGGCTTCCAGGGAGGTATGGCTTGCGTGGATCCCCCAACGTTTCCTTACCCAGAATCCCCTGCAAACCTCAATTTTTGCTCAAAAAATCACTTTTTTCACACATTTTGGGGTGGGAAAGTAGTGGCATCACCGGGCTCACACAAATTTACCACCACCCAGCGTTCCCCCAGGTCTCCCGGTAAAAATGGTGCCTCACTTGTGTGGGAGGCCCAAGTACCCGCGGCAGGCAAGGGCCCCAAAGGTAGTGAGGCCACCTCAAGATGGCCTATCGCCAAACCACCTGGTTTTGCAAGGGGGGTCACTTTGGTTTTTGGCCCGGTGCGCGGCGGCCATCTAGGGAAACCTACCAAACCCAGGCATTTTTGAAAACTAGACACCCGGCGGCTTCCAGGGAGGTATGGCTTGCGTGGATCCCCCAACGTTTCCTTACCCAGAATCCCCTGCAAACCTCAATTTTTGCCCAAAAAATCACTTTTTTCACACATTTTGGGGTGGGAAAGTAGTGGCATCACCGGGCTCACACAAATTTACCACCACCCAGCGTTCCCCCAGGTCTCCCGGTAAAAATGGTGCCTCACTTGTGTGGGAGGCCCAAGTACCCGCGGCAGGCAAGGGCCCCAAAGGTAGTGAGGCGACCTCAAGATGGCCTATCGCCAAACCACCTGGTTTTGCAAGGGGGGTCACTTTGGTTTTTGGCCCGGTGCGCGGCGGCCATCTAGGGAAACCTACCAAACCCAGGCATTTTTGAAAACTAGACACCCGGCGGCTTCCAGGGAGGTATGGCTTGCGTGGATCCCCCAACGTTTCCTTACCCAGAATCCCCTGCAAACCTCAATTTTTGCTCAAAAAATCACTTTTTTCACACATTTTGGGGTGGGAAAGTAGTGGCATCAACGGGCTCACACAAATTTACCACCACCCAGCGTTCCCCCAGGTCTCCCGGTAAAAATGGTGCCTCACTTGTGTGGGAGGCCCAAGTACCCGCGGCAGGCAAGGGCCCCAAACGTAGTGAGGCCACCTCAAGATGGCCTATCGCCAAACCACCTGGTTTTGCAAGGGGGGTCACTTTGGTTTTTGGCCCGGTGCGCGGCGGCCATCTAGGGAAACCTACCAAACCCAGGCATTTTTGAAAACTAGACACCCGGCGGCTTCCAGGGAGGTATGGCTTGCGTGGATCCCCCAACGTTTCCTTACCCAGAATCCCCTGCAAACCTCAATTTTTGCTCAAAAAATCACTTTTTTCACACATTTTGGGGTGGGAAAGTAGTGGCATCACCGGGCTCACACAAATTTACCACCACCCAGCGTTCCCCCAGGTCTCCCGGTAAAAATGGTGCCTCACTTGTGTGGGAGGCCCAAGTACCCGCGGCAGGCAAGGGCCCCAAAGGTAGTGAGGCCACCTCAAGATGGCCTATCGCCAAACCACCTGGTTTTGCAAGGGGGGTCACTTTGGTTTTTGGCCCGGTGCGCGGCGGCCATCTAGGGAAACCTACCAAACCCAGGCATTTTTGAAAACTAGACACCCGGCGGCTTCCAGGGAGGTATGGCTTGCGTGGATCCCCCAACGTTTCCTTACCCAGAATCCCCTGCAAACCTCAATTTTTGCTCAAAAAATCACTTTTTTCACACATTTTGGGGTGGGAAAGTAGTGGCATCACCGGGCTCACACAAATTTACCACCACCCAGCGTTCCCCCAGGTCTCCCGGTAAAAATGGTGCCTCACTTGTGTGGGAGGCCCAAGTACCCGCGGCAGGCAAGGGCCCCAAACGTAGTGAGGCAACATCAACATTGCCTATCCCAAATGTCGCCTCACTACGTTTGTTGTCCTTGCCTGCCGCGGGTACTTAGACCTCCCACACAAGTGAGGCACCATTTTTACCGGGAGACCTGGGGGAACGCTGGGTGGTGGTAAATTTGTGTGAGCCCGGTGATGCCACTACTTTCCCACCCCAAAATGTGTGAAAAAAGTGATTTTTTGAGCAAAAATTGAGGTTTGCAGGGGATTCTGGGTAAGGAAACGTTGGGGGATCCACGCAAGCCATACCTCCCTGGAAGCCGCCGGGTGTCTAGTTTTCAAAAATGCCTGGGTTTGGTAGGTTTCCCTAGATGGCCGCCGCGCACCGGGCCAAAAACCAAAGTGACCCCCCTTGCAAAACCAGGTGGTTTGGCGATAGGCCATCTTGAGGTGGCCTCACTACCTTTGGGGCCCTTGCCTGCCGCGGGTACTTGGGCCTCCCACACAAGTGAGGCACCATTTTTACCGGGAGACCTGGGGGAACGCTGGGTGGTGGTAAATTTGTGTGAGCCCGGTGATGCCACTACTTTCCCACCCCAAAATGTGTGAAAAAAGTGATTTTTTGAGCAAAAATTGAGGTTTGCAGGGGATTCTGGGTAAGGAAACGTTGGGGGATCCACGCAAGCCATACCTCCCTGGAAGCCGCCGGGTGTCTAGTTTTCAAAAATGCCTGGGTTTGGTAGGTTTCCCTAGATGGCCGCCGCGCACCGGGCCAAAAACCAAAGTGACCCCCCTTGCAAAACCAGGTGGTTTGGCGATAGGCCATCTTGAGGTGGCCTCACTACCTTTGGGGCCCTTGCCTGCCGCGGGTACTTGGGCCTCCCACACAAGTGAGGCACCATTTTTACCGGGAGACCTGGGGGAACGCTGGGTGGTGGTAAATTTGTGTGAGCCCGGTGATGCCACTACTTTCCCACCCCAAAATGTGTGAAAAAAGTGATTTTTTGAGCAAAAATTGAGGTTTGCAGGGGATTCTGGGTAAGGAAACGTTGGGGGATCCACGCAAGCCATACCTCCCTGGAAGCCGCCGGGTGTCTAGTTTTCAAAAATGCCTGGGTTTGGTAGGTTTCCCTAGATGGCCGCCGCGCACCGGGCCAAAAACCAAAGTGACCCCCCTTGCAAAACCAGGTGGTTTGGCGATAGGCCATCTTGAGGTGGCCTCACTACGTTTGGGGCCCTTGCCTGCCGCGGGTACTTGGGCCTCCCACACAAGTGAGGCACCATTTTTACCGGGAGACCTGGGGGAACGCTGGGTGGTGGTAAATTTGTGTGAGCCCGGTGATGCCACTACTTTCCCACCCCAAAATGTGTGAAAAAAGTGATTTTTTGAGCAAAAATTGAGGTTTGCAGGGGATTCTGGGTAAGGAAACGTTGGGGGATCGACGCAAGCCATACCTCCCTGGAAGCCGCCGGGTGTCTAGTTTTCAAAAATGCCTGGGTTTGGTAGGTTTCCCTAGATGGCCGCCGCGCACCGGGCCAAAAACCAAAGTGACCCCCCTTGCAAAACCAGGTGGTTTGGCGATAGGCCATCTTGAGGTGGCCTCACTACCTTTGGGGCCCTTGCCTGCCGCGGGTACTTGGGCCTCCCACACAAGTGAGGCACCATTTTTACCGGGAGACCTGGGGGAACGCTGGGTGGTGGTAAATTTGTGTGAGCCCGGTGATGCCACTACTTTCCCACCCCAAAATGTGTGAAAAAAGTGATTTTTTGAGCAAAAATTGAGGTTTGCAGGGGATTCTGGGTAAGGAAACGTTGGGGGATCCACGCAAGCCATACCTCCCTGGAAGCCGCCGGGTGTCTAGTTTTCAAAAATGCCTGGGTTTGGTAGGTTTCCCTAGATGGCCTCCGCGCACCGGGCCAAAAACCAAAGTGACCCCCCTTGCAAAACCAGGTGGTTTGGCGATAGGCCATCTTGAGGTGGCCTCACTACCTTTGGGGCCCTTGCCTGCCGCGGGTACTTGGGCCTCCCACACAAGTGAGGCACCATTTTTACCGGGAGACCTGGGGGAACGCTGGGTGGTGGTAAATTTGTGTGAGCCCGGTGATGCCACTACTTTCCCACCCCAAAATGTGTGAAAAAAGTGATTTTTTGAGCAAAAATTGAGGTTTGCAGGGGATTCTGGGTAAGGAAACGTTGGGGGATCCACGCAAGCCATACCTCCCTGGAAGCCGCCGGGTGTCTAGTTTTCAAAAATGCCTGGGTTTGGTAGGTTTCCCTAGATGGCCGCCGCGCACCGGGCCAAAAACCAAAGTGACCCCCCTTGCAAAACCAGGTGGTTTGGCGATAGGCCATCTTGAGGTGGCCTCACTACCTTTGGGGCCCTTGCCTGCCGCGGGTACTTGGGCCTCCCACACAAGTGAGGCACCATTTTTACCGGGAGACCTGGGGGAACGCTGGGTGGTGGTAAATTTGTGTGAGCCCGGTGATGCCACTACTTTCCCACCCCAAAATGTGTGAAAAAAGTGATTTTTTGAGCAAAAATTGAGGTTTGCAGGGGATTCTGGGTAAGGAAACGTTGGGGGATCCACGCAAGCCATACCTCCCTGGAAGCCGCCGGGTGTCTAGTTTTCAAAAATGCCTGGGTTTGGTAGGTTTCCCTAGATGGCCGCCACGCACCGGGCCAAAAACCAAAGTGACCCCCCTTGCAAAACCAGGTGGTTTGGCGATAGGCCATCTTGAGGTGGCCTCACTACGTTTGGGGCCCTTGCCTGCCGCGGGTACTTGGGCCTCCCACACAAGTGAGGCACCATTTTTACCGGGAGACCTGGGGGAACGCTGGGTGGTGGTAAATTTGTGTGAGCCCGGTGATGCCACTACTTTCCCACCCCAAAATGTGTGAAAAAAGTGATTTTTTGAGCAAAAATTGAGGTTTGCAGGGGATTCTGGGTAAGGAAACGTTGGGGGATCCACGCAAGCCATACCTCCCTGGAAGCCGCCGGGTGTCTAGTTTTCAAAAATGCCTGGGTTTGGTAGGTTTCCCTAGATGGCCGCCGCGCACCGGGCCAAAAACCAAAGTGACCCCCCTTGCAAAACCAGGTGGTTTGGCGATAGGCCATCTTGAGGTGGCCTCACTACCTTTGGGGCCCTTGCCTGCCGCGGGTACTTGGGCCTCCCACACAAGTGAGGCACCATTTTTACCGGGAGACCTGGGGGAACGCTGGGTGGTGGTAAATTTGTGTGAGCCCGGTGATGCCACTACTTTCCCACCCCAAAATGTGTGAAAAAAGTGATTTTTTGAGCAAAAATTGAGGTTTGCAGGGGATTCTGGGTAAGGAAACGTTGGGGGATCCACGCAAGCCATACCTCCCTGGAAGCCGCCGGGTGTCTAGTTTTCAAAAATGCCTGGGTTTGGTAGGTTTCCCTAGATGGCCTCCGCGCACCGGGCCAAAAACCAAAGTGACCCCCCTTGCAAAACCAGGTGGTTTGGCGATAGGCCATCTTGAGGTGGCCTCACTACCTTTGGGGCCCTTGCCTGCCGCGGGTACTTGGGCCTCCCACACAAGTGAGGCACCATTTTTACCGGGAGACCTGGGGGAACGCTGGGTGGTGGTAAATTTGTGTGAGCCCGGTGATGCCACTACTTTCCCACCCCAAAATGTGTGAAAAAAGTGATTTTTTGAGCAAAAATTGAGGTTTGCAGGGGATTCTGGGTAAGGAAACGTTGGGGGATCCACGCAAGCCATACCTCCCTGGAAGCCGCCGGGTGTCTAGTTTTCAAAAATGCCTGGGTTTGGTAGGTTTCCCTAGATGGCCGCCGAGCCCTGGGCAAAAAACAAAAGTAACCCCCCTTGCATAACCAGATTACCTATTGTTACTACAGCGTGAGAATTTAGGAATAATACTGCAAAGAAAATGTGGCAGACAATTTGAGGTTTACAGGACAATGGGGATAAAAAATATTTTTCAAATCACTAGAGAGACATCACCATGAACTCCCAAAGGTTTTCGACAATATCTACAGTTGGTGGGTTATTCTTACATGGAAAGTGTACCTTGGCAGAGAAACAAAAAAAAAAGATTCCTGCACAACCATCTATTCCTCAAACACACACACATACTGGTTGGATTTGGCACGAGGGCAAGTCATGGTTCAGTGTATTAAATTTTATTAACAAGAGATTTCACAAATATGAAATGCACTGTCAATAATTAAATTCACAAAAAACCAAACCAATGACTTGCAGCTCGTGAGCTGTAAAGCCACGTCAAGGCACCAACCGCTTTACAGGCCATTCACACACCTTTCATACGTGATACAAACAAGACCATTCGCACCACCAGGTACAAAAGCAACACAGTACAAAAATCACCAAAAAGGGACAAGGTACACCCTGCTTCAAAAAAACAAATATTACTGCACAGTCATCTAACCCGCAAGCACACGCACATACTGGTTGGATTTGGCACGAGGGTGAGTGATGGTTCAGTAGATAAAATTGTATTACCAAGTGATTTCACAAAAAATGAAATGCACTGGTAATAATTGAAAGGGCAAGAAACTGAACCATTGACTCACAGCTCGTGAGCTGTAAAGCCACGACAAGGCACCAACCTCTTTACAGGCCATTCATACACCTTTCATACGTGTGAGACATACAAAACCATTCACACCGCCAGCCGCGGGCCCATCACATAACAAAACTCACACCGGCACACAGCGCCATTCAAGGGCCCATCACTTTCACACGCCCACAATCCAGACACAGCAACTACACAGGCAGAAGGATTGCGTGGAGTGGCACTCAGCTAGCAGTGTGTGTAGTGACCAGCAGAAAGTCACTACTCACACACAGCCAGCCAAGCACCGGTCGACACACACCGCTAGCCAAACGCCAGTCCACGCACACCGCTAGCCAAGCGCCAGTCCAGGCACACCGCCATCCAATCGCCAGTCCAGGCACACCGGCAGCCAATCGCCAATCCACCTACACCGCCAGCCAAGCTCCAGTCCACGGACACCACCAGACAAGCACCATTCCACGCACACCGCCAGCCAAGCACCAGTCCACACACACCACCAGACAAGCTCCAGTCCACGGACACCACCAGCCAAGCTCCAGTCCACGGACACCACCAGCCAAACACCAGTCCGCACACACCACCAGTCCACACACACTGCCAGCCAAGAACCAGTCCACGCACAGCGCCAGCCAAGCACCATTCCACGCACACCACCAGCCAAGCACCATTCCACGCACACCGCCAGCCAAGCACCATTCCACGCACACCACCAGCCACGCACACCGCCAGCCAAGCACCATTCCACGCACACCACCAGCCACGCACCAGTCCACGCACACCGCCAGTCCATGCACACCGCCAGTCCACGCACACCGTCAGCCAAGCACCATTCCACGCACACCACCAACCAAGTGCCAGTCCACACACACCAACAGCCAAGCGCAAGCCTACACACACCGCCATCACATTTTGGATTTTTTTAGAAAAAAATAAAAACACAAACAAATTGCAAATAGATAAAAATCTTCTAACAGAAAATCAGCAACTAAATACATTGCACTAACACCAACATTGAAACAGAATCAAATTATCCAAAGAATACAGACCAGCCAGTTCACTTTACCACTCAAGAATCCTCCCAAAAAATTTTTCGCGTGTGGTACGCTCTAAAACAAGCAGAGAGACACAGTGCAGGATGAGAGGGACAATCGGGGCAGTACATACGACTCTCCTTCCGCGTACCTCTTCGCCAACAGACTCTACATCTCCTACTGGGAAAATCTTTTGCGGGTGTGGGAGGAATGTGATCTGGAAAGTGGCGTTCTTTCAATCTAGCAACATCCTCCACCAGTCCAACTCTAGGAACACTTGCCTGTTCCACTACAACAAGGCTGCCTATTACAGACTCCTGAAACTTAACAAAAGTCATCTTTGACTCAGGGCAAGAATCCTGGAACACAACAAAAGCATTAAACATTGCCAAGTGGAAAAGATGGATAGCCAACTTCTTGTACCAAATGTAAGCCTTACGAAGAGCAGTGTAAGGTTCCAACCTCTGATCTACTCTGTCAACACCACCCATGTACCTATTATAGTCTAAAACACATACAGGTTTGCGCGCTTCAGCGACCTGACCCCAAACAGTCACAGGTGCAGTGCTTTCATCATGGATGGAAGTCAGCATGTAGACATCTCTCCTGTCTGTAAACTTCACAGCAAGAAGCTCCTGGCAACGCAACGCACTGCACTGTCCCCGCACAAGCTTTTGACAAACAAGTTCTTTCGGAAAACCTTTACGGTTACAGCGGACTGTGCCACAAGCAAAAGTGTCCACTTTGGCCAATTCCCTGAACAACCGTACACCAGTGTAGAAGTTATCTACATATAAATGGTGGCCTTTGTTAAAAAATCCTCTTCCAAGTTCCCAAACAATTTTCTCAGTCACTCCAAAAGTGGACGGACAACCAGGGAGGTTAAACCTAGATTCCTTACCGGTGTACACCCTGAAATTGGAGACATATCCAGTCCTACTGTCACACAGCATATACAGCTTTATTCCATAGCGTGCCCTCTTACTAGGAATGTATTGCCTAAAAACCAAGCGGCCCTTGAACAACACCAAAGACTCATCCACTGCAATTTCTCTACCAGGGGCATAAATCTCAGAAAATCGATCAACAAAGTGATCAAGGACAGGCCTAATCTTAAAAAGACGGTCACAATCAGGGTGATCTCGTGGCAACGCTAAACCATTATCTACAAAGTGCATCATCCGAAGCAGAAGCAAATACCTGTCACGACTCATGACTGCCGGAAAAATAGACGTTGCCATCAAGGGACTGCTAGACCAATATGAAGCCAATGATGGCTTCCTTAGCAAGCCCATCAAAAAAGTTAAACCCAAGAACTTCTTCATCTCTTCAACATTTGTGGGAGTCCACCGGGTAGCTCTAGAGTGTGGCTTAAGACTGGCACTGTTGTCCCTCAAAAACTGTTCGGCATACAAATTAGTCTGCTCAACAATCTCTGCCAAAAACACATCGTCCATAAACAACTGAAAAAAATTTACAGGCAAAAAGTTCTCGGTATTCACTCTAGACCCTGGAACACCAGTAAACTCAGCAAATTCCGGCTGCACCATGCCAGGGGCAACCCAGAGGTCATCACTTTCAACGGGAAGACTTGCAGCCCCAGCCTGCAGCCCAGATGTCTCTTGCCGCACTACACCAACGGAAAGCCTTGCAGCCCCAGCCTGCAGCCCAGATGCCTCTTGCCGCACTACACCAACGGGAAGCCTTGCAGTCCCAGCCTGCAGCCCAGATGTCTCTTGCCGCACTACACCAACGGGAAGCCTTGCAGTCCCAGCCTGCAGCCCAGATGCCTCTTGCCGCACTATCGGCACATCAGTCTCCTCCTCTAACACAGGCACTTCATCCGCGCTAAGAGTATCTTCATCATCCGATGACCCCATACGGAGAGAAAACTCACTGCCAGAATCGTCCCCTGCCCCCTCTCCCTCAGAAGCAGAGTCAGTCTCTGACCCAATATCAGAGGAAGACTCAAACAGCAAACCAACAACCTGCTGAGCAGTCATCCTGCGGCTAGCCATTATACCTACTAAGATGGAAGACTGCACAAACAAGTCAACAACAACCAACAATGTGCACACCAAGTAAGTAAAGAATTGTGTACCTTTATCACAAAGATCAATGTACTCAAAAACTATACAATCCAATTACAAGAGACAGCTGCACTCACCAGAAATAAACTCTGCAGTGACACAGCAAAGACCAACGATATCAAACTAGAAAGAAGAAAAAAAAACAAATTACTCACAAGACAACAAAATACACATCGAGCACCAATGCAAAAAGTTTTTGACACTCAAAAACCAAACATACTGCTATTATTACACCATTTGCAAAAAAAAAACAGGCAGAGAAATCAAACACATTTACATTGTACAAAAATAAGTCTCTTACCAAACTACACAAACAGCAGAACCACCAGCCACAAAACGGCAACGTGAAAAGAAGAAAAGCCTTCACCTAGAACAAAAAAGTAAACAAAAAAAAAACATTACAATTGGAAATCACAAAAAATATAACAATAAACATTCTAACATGCTATGTCACTACCCAAATGGTCAATCGGGTTGTGTGCCAGGTGGGGCAGAAAACAAATTGCACCCTGGAAGCGAGGGGTCACTTCTATTTTTATTTGAACTAATTCCCTGGGGTCTAGTGGGCTTTTCTGCCCCCCGTGGGAGCAGAAACGGCGAAAAAATAAAACCGATCCCCCGGGCAGAAAAGTCTTCAAAAAATTTAGGGGCCCAAGGAAGCGACCCTTGCCCAAGGGGTCGCTTCCTACAATAATATTTATATCCCTGGTGTCTAGTGGGCTTTTCTGCCCCCCCCCCAGGAGCAGAAATGGCAAAAAAATAACACCGATCTGCCCCCAGAGGGGGCAGAAAAGTCTTCCAAATATTTAGGGGCCCTAGGAAGCGACCCTTGCCCAAGGGGTCGCTTCCTTCATAAATACTGATATCCCTAGTGTCTAGTGGGCTTTTCTGCCCCCCCCCTGGGAGCAGAAACGGCGAAAAAAAAACACCGATCTGCCCCCAGAGGGGGCAGAAAAGTCTTCAAATAATAAATGGCCCCAAGGAAGCGACCCTTACCCAAGGGGTCGCTTCCTACATAAATACTAATATCCCTGGTGTCTAGTGGGCTTTTCTGCCCCCCCCTGGGAGCAGAAACGGCGAAAAAAAAACACCGATCTGCCCCCAGAGGGGGCAGAAAAGTCTTCAGATATAAATTGGCCCCAAGGAAGCGACCCTTACCCAAGGGGTCGCTTCCAACATAAATACTAATATCCCTGGTGTCTAGTGGGCTTTTCTGCCCCCCCTGGGAGCAGAAACGGCGAAAAAAAAACACCGATCTGCCCCCAGAGGGGGCAGAAAAGTCTACAGATATTAATTGGCCCCAGGAAGCGACCCTTACCCAAGGGGTCGCTTCCAACATAAATACTAATATCCCTGGTGTCTAGTGGGCTTTTCTGCCCCCCCTGGGAGCAGAAACGGTGAAAAAAAAACACCGATCTGCCCCCAGAGGGGGCAGAAAAGTCTACAGATAATAATTGGCCCCAGGAAGCGACCCTTACCCAAGGGGTCGCTTCCAAAATAAAAAAAAACACATCCCTGGTGTCTAGTGGGGCATCCCTGCTCCACGATCGCGACGCTGTGCGCGATCGTGGAGCAGGAATGCCCTGTATTGAGACATCAGGGGAGAGGAAATACTCTTTCCTCTCCCCCGACGCCTCAATACACTCTACAAGGCCCCCGCCACCCCACCGGAGCAAACACCACTCACCTTCCTCTATGGACGCCTGGAAGCAAATGGCTTCCAGGCGTCCGAGCACTTCCTGATGACGCCAGCGCGCGCTGTGCGCGCTGACGTCACCAGGAAGCGTGGGGGGGCTCGGGGGTGGCAGCGGAAACTCTTCCGCTGCCATCCCCGTCTGTGGGGGCACGATCGGTGCCCCAGGGGGGGAGCGCCAGCGCTTCCCCCAGGGGCTGTCCTCATGACGGAGCGGTTCCGTCATGAGCACAGCCCAACTGATGCTCATGACGGAACCGCTCCGTCATGAGCATCCAAGGGGTTAATAATAGCTTTTCTGATGTCTCAAATTTTTGTCATGCCATAAAAATTATTCCAGTGCTGGGGATGAATTCTGGGGAGCCTATCTTATTAATAAATGCGGACATTCCTCTGGACCGGGTATGCCACAAATCATTAGCTCTATTGTTCCTGTTCATTAATAATATCATAGAACGGGAGGAGGTGTCCAGGATTGTTTTAGTCGGTGATCTACCTTGTAAGGTTTGCAATCATTCTATCAGCCTATATTCTGATATAGAAAGTGAGGAAGCCTCAAAAAGTGCACCTGCTTGCTTTCTAGCAAAAAAAAAATGATAAAGGGAGTATAAAAGAGGTCTCTCCGTTCGTGGAGTTTGGGGAGTTTTCTGCACTCCGCACTCTGCAGAGCTCGCAGAGTGCAGATAACTCTGCTCCGCGTAGCGCAGCGGAGTTTTTCCCCATTCGTGCTTGCCAAAAGTAAGTTGGACAGCACAAGTTGCTGCCCCGGTAGACTTTCTACCTGAGCGGGAAGAGCAGCGTGAACAACAGTTTGCAACACACTCCGCCGCTAGCGGAACTCCGCTGAGTCTTTTTGTCACTTCGCGGAGTTCTGCTACACGGAACTCCACAAACTCTACCCAGGCCTACTTGATATACTCAGGAAAAATGATTGTCTGATTGTAAATGACAGATTTAAGTCTGATTTACCTGCTCATTTTACTCATTAAGCTATCACAGGATGTTCTTTAATCGATTATCTTATTGTTTTGTTTATTGCCTTTTATCTAATTTCTGATATGAAAATTATTGATAGCTCTTTTAGTGACCATAGAGGTTTTTTTTTTACTCTAGCGTTTAGTACTATTGCAGTGGGGTCTTGGAAATTTAATGGGCCTAATTATAAATTTGATAAGGTTACTGGAAGAACCCACTGGTATCCAGCTAGTATCCAACAACTGAAAGGGTCCTTGGGAGCATTGTTTAATAGCAAGCAATCCTAGAATTTGGAAACAATTCATTAATTTTCTCCGTTTATTAAACAGACGGTACGTAAGGACTGCCATAAGTCCATGCAAATACAACCAAAACCTTCACAACAACCTCTGCTCTCTCTAAATAAAGAGATAAAACGTTTGATTAGATTGCAATTTGCCTCATTTGTGGTTGAAAGAGAAAAATGCATAACTCTTCTACGGAGGAGAAGACAAAATCATTGCAGATTGGTCAGGGACAAGAGTGAGGTCCTGCCATTTACCAATTAGGGAAGATCAGTGGAGAGATTACATTTTTGGTACTATATACAGCAATCTAGGGAGTAACCACTAACAGGGCAGAATTTACCCCCCTCCTTTTGATGGAGCTCACCAAATATGTCCCTCCCTCTATGAATGAGATTGAGGAATTTATCAACTCTATGAGATCATCTGGGGCAATGGGTCCTGATGAAATCCTGATCTTAAAAAAAGAAGCTAAGTTATGAGCAACTCTCCTTTCCCTGCTATTAAAATACTGTTATCATCATTCTGCATCCCCCCCCCATCATGGACAAGGAGTATTATCATCCCATTATATAAAAAGGGGGCGTGTAACTTGCCTATTAATTATGGACCAATTGCTCTACTAGATGCTGTGGGAAAGGTTGTTACTAAAAGCCTATTAAACCATCTTAATTGTGCGGTCAAAGAAAAAAGGATTATCCCTGTGTAACAGTCCGGCTTTAGGTGAAATCTTGGCATGCTAGATAACATCATTGCCCTTCAAAATACCACGGAAAAATATGCCACCGTCAGAGGTTTTCGGTGTTTGCAGCTTTCATTGACTTTTCCACAGTGCTCAATAGATTGGATCGTCCTACACTGTGGAAAAAAATACATATTCTTTGAATGCCAGAGGTTTTGCTGAATTAAATTATTGCCTTACACACTTCCACGTGGTGTCAAATGTTATTGGGGAGTGTGGGGGGGATTCAGGGTTGTCTGCTGAAATTCTTGCAAAAAATGGCTTAAAGCAGGGTTGTCTGCTAGCCCCTTTTGTATTTTTCCCTGTATATTTCCGAATTGCCTCCTTACCTGAGTATTGGGGCCGGCGACTCTCCCATCCACTGGGAGCCTGAGGAAATATGAATTTTTATGATCGATTGTGTCCCCTATCTTAGACCCCAACGGCTCCATGTACATGCTACAAGTACATGTATGTTCCCTCCACTTCAAGCTATGAAGACGCAAATACAATTGTGTCCAACGTCCACATGTCCTCTTTCAGATCCGCCATGAATGGGTCGAATATTCCGTTCCTAAGTATGCCTTGCCACCGTCTTTATATGGTATACTTTTCACGTTCTTCTGCTCTGGCAAGGTAGGCCCTGAATTCTGCCATCGAGCTTTTCCTGCCTTCTGCCTCTGAATGCTCCAGCCTGGACCTGCATCTGTATCCATGACCTTTGTCTTACTTCCTGCGCGGCTAACGGTGCCAGGCCCGGCCTGTTGCCTGCCAAAACTGTATTCAGCCTTCAAGTTATCTGCTCCGCTCCTCGAGAAATGCATTCCTGTCTAGTAGTTTAGGTAAACATTCTTCCCGCTACAGAGCAAAGGGCCCGGCCTTACTATCTCCGTGCAAGTAATTCATGGCTACTGTTGCCATGGTAGGCCCATGCCCCCTCGCATCTCATGTAGACACATAGACGCTTATACACGCACTAGAAGTTAGTATAGGATAGCCGTATAGGATAGCCTCTGCCTGAGAGACCTTTCCTTCCAGATAATACAGTTCCTTAAACACAAGATATTAGATACGATTTGGGATTAGGTTGTTCTGACATCCCAGACTTCTGTCTCCTCATGTAGGGCTAAATGTCAAGTCCCCTTCACCCTCCAGTTACACGTCAATCACACGTCATGCTACTGTGCGCGCATCTCTGCCAAGTATTTTTGCTGACTTTGCAGGATTCACTTATGGATCCACCCACCTGTGTCATCATCAGAATGACGTTTCTAGTACATGCCCTCATGCACGCCTATTGTAACGCCTTTATTCATTACGTATGTGTATTCTTATCTCTCTTCTCAGCTGTCACGCCTTCTGCATATGTCTTCACTGTAATGCATTTACTATATATATGATAACCTGTCAATAAAGTATCGCTCTATTCCATCCCGAACCTTCGTGGTGACGGAATACGATTGCCTGGTTCGAACCAATTCCTTTGTAAGGAATAAACCCATTTTAAAACCTCAAATACCACGGATTCTGCCTCTTATTTTTACTGAGTTATTCTTATTGAATTTTACCGCATAAATTAAGTACAGGTAATTAAAATTTACCACATAATTGGCGCCCGAACAGGGACACCTCTCACACCCCACGCGCCGGAGGTGCGTTGCAGACCCGGTCTCCTGCCACAGCCGGACGGACAACTACGCGTACCCGCAGGATTTCCTGTATCTCCCTCAGGCCAACGGGGGTGACTAAGGCTGCGATCAACACCCAGACGAGGCGGTGAGGAGTGCGGAGAATCCCGACCAGAGCCTAGCTGAGAGAGCAAGATCCGAGGTATACAGAGGCCCACCAGATTCCGAAGTCCGAAGTATCTAAGTCACGAGTCGAGTCCAGTCCAGTTTGGTCTAGTCCAGTCCAGACTTCCGAGGCCTTCTGTTCTGTTCCGTGCTTCCCGGTGAGTACCGTTGCTGGGGACGCATCTAGACGTGCGCATTGGTTTGTGCCGGTCAAGACGGGTTTGGGTACACAGACCTGGTCTGCACTGTTTCAGCAGTGTATCTGTACTGTTTAGCAGTACATCTAGTATTATGCAGTTAGCTAGTTTTATTCTGATTATCATTGTTCGTTCTAAAATGTTTTAATATGTTTTAAATGTCGTGGTATGAGTGATTGTTCGATCTTCATTACTGTGTTTATTGTATTAATTGTGTTCAAGTCCGAGTAAGAATCAAGTAGCAAGGTTTAAGATGCCGTTATTTTCAAAATTAAGACAGATAAAAACTAGAAAAGGGATACTCGAAGAAGCCGTTCCCATTCCACCTAGGGACACTCCAGGGTACTTTATGTACCATAAACATGGCCTAGATGCCGTATTATATCTCGAATTGTGGGTAGACTACACCAAGGATTTAGTAGAGAATCAGAGATGGCCCGTTGCTGGGACATGGGATGCAGATTGCATCATGAGAGTAGAAGAAGCATTATGGAAAAAGAAAGCCAGACAGTCACAGAAAGATGCCATTGAATTATGGCGTAAAGAATCGCATAGACGCACAGAGAAAGCGCTCAGAAAAGAAGAGAAAAGTAGGGAGGATTCAGAAAAAGCCCGAGAAAATGTATTAATTGAGGAAGGTATCCGAGTAAAAGCAGAACAAGTAGACAGACAACGAAACACTCTTATGAATGGTATGTATCCTCTTCTGGCCGAGGGCTTACCTAAGGCCACCCTGGAAGTACCAAAAGATCTGCCACCTCCAGTGCTTCCGACTAAATTACACCCCAAGACCGCAAAGGACATTTTCCTTTCTTCCTATTTAGACGATGTAGCCCCCGAATATGTTAATGCTCCGCCGCCACGCACATCACCTGATAATGGTGCTCGACCCCGAGATAATCCGCCCCCACTTCCGCAGCAACATACTCCTACGCCCGTTCCTCCACTTCTTCCTGCACCTATTCTTCCTACCTTACACCCAACGAATCCTTTTGGACCTAGCACCTCAGGAGGTGCGACAGGAAGTTTTCATACACCACCATCAGTGCGTCGATTGACTTATAGGGATCTAGCACACCAACGTACACCTCAAACAGCGAATTATGACATATTTAAAGAGCCTCTTACAGATTGTAGATATGATCCAGTACCAGGTAAAGACGACAGAATGATGCTATCATCAGTACGTCTACGACGAGTTGCGAACTATTTAATGATATTACCAGGAATGATTGATCATCTAGACAAAATATATCACTTTGTCCAAACAGGGCAAGGTCCTGAAAGTATTGGCGAGGCCATGGCATACCAGAAAGTGGACACGCAAAAACTGTTGTTACGCTTCTTCATAAACTGCCTGATAAGACACAGAGATAGGCCAGGTGTAGACGCGGAAGAAATGAGGTCACTCAACAAATGGGGCCAGAATATAGCAGACGGAAAACATGATAAACAGAATAGTATAGAAAGTATGTACCGAAGAATCAGGAAAACAGTAGAACAAATATGTGAAAGAGAACAGCCTGAAAGAGAAACAGATGCAGATAAAACCGAGTCCTCAGGGGATGAGGAACAACTAGAAATGACAACAGGACAATTACAATTACCAGCTAGAGAAACGATAGCTTATGTAGGAAAAGGAAGATCCTTCAATAATCCAATACGTCCGATACGTCCAGAAAGTAAGAGAATTTTTCAAGCAGCTATGTCAAACCCAAGAACCCCTGAACATTTATTTCAGGCTACTGATAAAATTCTTCAAGAACGAATGGGGTACCATGTACTCGATTCTATGGATGAACAAGAATTAGCCAGGTCAGCAGTACAATGGGCTGACAGTTCTGATAAATATAGTGATGACGCGCTAGTACATACGTTTTTGAATCTTTCACCAGACGAACAGCGTTTAGCTGGTATATACATGATACAACATCTCCTTATATTATATAAAGGCCAACACTCCGATCCTGGTCCCCTACCTGATATACTGATAGAACTACTCATGAATAAATGGAGAGGTCTAGGTACCGATCTAATTAAAGTAATTCTAGAATATCGACACAGATATAGTGCCTTTTTGTGTCCAGAGCATGATCCAGCTCCCTCCATGGAAAGAAAGACGTATTACATAGACAGACAGAATCCCTTACGCGAAGTGCACCCAGTTAGAAATGATGATAATACTTTTAGACGCGTGTTCGTGTACACGCCTATAACTAAAATAGAACTATTGGAAATGAAAAAATTAGTGCCCAGCCATGACAGAGATCCAGCAGGTTTTCACCGTGAAATAAAAGACATGTTACTCATGGGTGATTATACCTATCCTGACATTATGAAAATATTGAAAGTATTATTGCCTGCCGGTATTTACGAGAAACTCAAAGAAAAAGAGTGGGAGGTGGGAGAACAAAAGATTGATTGGACCGCATTGGAAAACGAAGAAAATGCCCGAACTGCAGGCGTAGGGCTTGGAGACAAAACTAAAGCATTACCAGGATTATTAGTACAAGTATTGCCACGTTTATTAACTACGAAAAAGGAAGACTGGGGAGCAATCTCAGCTTGCAAACAGAAACCCGATGAAGACACTAGTGATTTTTATTCCCGATTTGAAAAATGTTTTGGTATTAATAGCGGCCTGAAAGCAAGTAGTGATTCATATCCACATCTTTTTGTAACGAAACTAGTCGAAAATTCCTAGCCTCAGGTTAAGAACAGAGTATTGAAAGTAGAGAGCTCTTGGCAAGCTAATACCCCGTCACAAATGTTACAAATGTTACAGTACCACCAGAATAGAATTAGAGAAGAACAAGAACACGAACAGAGACGTATGAAAGACACGAAAATGAAAATGCTCGTCGCCCAGTCAGTTCCAGCTGACAGTCATAAAAAGGGTGCGACACAGTCCAGTAATTCAGCGGTTCCTGTTAAAGGGACATGCAACTATTGTAAACAGCCAGGTCATTATATAAACGATTGTGCAGTTCTGAAACATAATATCTCTACGGGTAAAACCAAGGAGAGACCACGTCCACCTAGACAGGATCAGATCCAACAACAAGTTCCCCAGAATGTACAGCCTATGCAAGCTGCACAACAGACCGTAGCGGTACCACAGTCACAGCCTATTGCCGCAACACAGAACACGACACAACAGATGTACCAGTATGCACAAAATGACTATCCCGATTATCAGCGATACACATGAAACAGCCTAGAGAGGGAAGTTGGCTTACCCCTTATTGAGGTTCCCGTAGATCAAGAGGGTCCTTATGTACATAGTCAAGTATTAGGGAAAGACAGAAAGTTTTTAATTGATACAGGGGCAAGCAGAACAACTATAAGTCACGACGAGGTTCCAGGGGCACCCCTCTCAGGCTCACAGAATATTTCCCTTGGATTTTCAGGAAAACCTATTGTTAAAGAAGTATCGCAACCTCTTCCTCTTGCAGTCGGTCCATTGACACGGACTACAGATCTATTACTTACAAAATCATGCCCAGAAAACTTGTTAGGTATAAAGACACTGAAAGCTCTAGGAGCTGTAATATGTTGTTCCCCGGAGGGGGTACGACTATTTTTGCGTGACTTCAAAGGTCACTATGTATTTAGAGACATGGATCACAGGTTACAGAATGTCCCTGCACATTTATGGGCACAAGGCCCTACTGATGTAGGTTGTATGCATATTACACCATATCGAGTCACACTCAAAGCAGGAGTGGTATTACCACGAATTCGACAATACAAGTTACCTCCAGATGCTGTAGTGGCTTTGCTGCCAATCATTGACGAGCTCATTTCACAAGGAGTGGTTGTGGAAACCGACTCCAATGTGTGTAATTCTCCTATAATTCCGGTTCTAAAATGAACTGATCCAAATGCACCTCCAGTTTATCGATTAATTATTGATCTGCGCGAATTGAATAAATGCATAGTACCACAATATCCCGTGGTTCCAGATATCTCTTCATTATTGACAGCTATTGATTCAGAGGCAACGTTCTTTACTGTAATTGACCTCAAGAACGCCTTCTTTAGCGTCCCAATCGATCCGGAAAGCCAATATTTGTTCGGATTTAGTTTAAATGGACGAAGCTTCAAATTTGCACGCGCACCTCAAGGATTCACAGAAAGCCCCAGCATCTATAGCCAAGCACTGAAAAGACAACTTGACAGTATCCACATGCCTGTTAACACTGCACTGCTTCAGTATGTCGATGATCTGCTGATCACCGCCCGAAGCGAACCCGAATGTGAAAAAGCATCACTGACGGTTTTACATTTTCTGGCCGACAAGGGGCACAAGGTGTCCCCTTCGAAGCTGCAATTTTGTGTTCAGCAAGTTGTGTACCTTGGGCACTTGCTGTCCAAGGGGGGAAGACAGCTCACACCTGATCGCATCCAGTTAATTGTAAACATGCCACCACCCAAGACACAAAAGGAGGTGCGGGCCTTCATAGGTCTCACTTCGTACTGTAGACAATGGATTCCCCAATATGCATTTCTAGTAAAACCACTCATTCAGTTGACAACCCAGGAAGCAGCGACTTCGACTGTCCTCCCTTGGACTCAGGCACATACACAAGCTTTTGAAGACTTAAAGAAAGCCTTATGTCAAGCACCTGTTTTAGCGACACCATGTTACAGTAAGCCTTTTACACTCTTTGTTACAGAACGCGAAGGTACTGCCTTGTCAGTACTCACTCAGGAAAAAGCAGGTTCACACAAGCCGTGTGCTTACTTTTCTAGCACACTAGATCCAGTAGCTCAGGCTCTGCCTACATGCCTGAAATCAGTCGCAGCGACAGCTTTAGCGATCAGACAAAGCGATTCCATAGTATTAGGACATCAATTGACAGTGCAAGTTCCACACTCCGTGGAAGTTCTTTTAAACCGAACTCAGACTCAGCACTTGACTATAGCACGACTGACAGGTTACGAATTAACATTGTTTCAGCCACACATAGAAATCAGACGCTGTAGTACATTAAATCCTGCCACACTTTTGCCATTAAGTGGAACAGACCCACTGGCACATGATTGTATTGAAGTCATTACTATTACAACAAAACCCAGACAAGACTTGACAGATATTCCATTACCAGATTCAGACCTGACACTTTATGTGGATGGTTCATGCATGAGAACAAGTACAGGAGAATTAGTGGCCGCTTACGCAGTCACGACAGACACCGAAGTTATTGAAACAAATTGTATTGACACATTGTCAGCTCAAGCAGCAGAGCTCATCGCTCTGACACAAGCCTGTATTCAAGCCAAAAATAAAAGAGTCAACATATACACAGATTCACGTTATGCATTCGGAGTTGTACACGACTTCGGAGTCCTTTGGCGAGAGAGAGGTTATTTGACTTCTCACGGTGCCAACATTCAACACGGTCCCCTCATTCAAGCTCTGTTAGATGCAATACATCTGCCTACTTCGATATCTATCATGAAGTGCAAGGCTCATACAAAAGTCACCGATATCATTTCCCAGGGTAACGACCTAGCAGACCGAACAGCTAAGCAAACAGCACAGAATCGGATTCATGTAACTGACTTGACAAAGACAATAGTTCTGACACCGACACACTGCATGACAGTTAGGGATCCCGCCCTTGATGTAATTGACATACAGACACATGCTACACCAGAGGAAATCAAGAAATGGACTGAACTAGGAGGGATCCAAACAGATCAGGGATGGATGACGAAGGGAAAATCTACATGGTTTCTCCCTGACTCAATGGTTCAAGTTATCATTAACACAATGCATAGTCCAGCACATCTAGGAGAGAAAGCTATGTTAGACAGTATTCAAAACATTTGGTTTAATAAACACTTACGAGCTGCAGCCAAACAGAAAGTCCGTACTTGCATGATTTGTTGTCAGTTCAACCCAGGTAAAGGCGTACCTGTAGAGCAAGGTGGATTTCAACCTCCTGATCACCCTTTTGAAGTCCTCCAGATGGATTATATCCAGATGGAACGATGTCGAGGATTCAAATATGTTCTCGTAGTTGTATGCGCTCTTTCCCGTTGGACAGAAGCATATCCAGTCTCAGATTACACTGCCCCGACCACTGCCAAGCAGCTGGTTCGTGAATTCTTCCCACGGTATGGTTTGCCCCGTATCGTGTACTCAGATAATGGCCAACCGTTCTCATCCGAGCTGATGAAACACATTTCACTCCTGTTAGGCTATCAATGGAAATTCCACTGTGTCCGGCATCCCGAGGCAGCAGGTCTCGTGGAACGTCACAACCAGACTCTGAAAATTCGACTTTCTAAAATCTGTAGAGAGAAAGGTGTCGACTGGATAGTAGCCTTACCAGTTGCACTATTTTACATGAGAATGATAGCACATTCTCGAACAGGGCTATCCCCGTACGAGGTGGTCTTCGGTAGGCCACCAAATATGTGGGGGACGCCTATACCTCGTAAAATCACTGATGTTGATTGTAATATGCTGACAGATTACCTTGCTTCCTTGATGTCTGCACTACAATCTTGCCGTTCACAGGTAGCTGCAGCCTTTCCCGACAACACCGAGGTGAAGCCCCATGAAGTGGTTCCCGGAGATTTTGTTTTCATAAGAAATTTCGACAGGAGGAGCCCGCTGGAGCCTCGCTGGCAAACGCCGAAATTAGTACTCCTGACCACGAGGACAGCAGTAAAGATCGATGGTCGCAAGGGTTGGCTACACTCGAGCCACATCAAGAAATTTCATGGACTGCCTTCTGATTTGAACTCTCAGCCCTGCCCCCCTCCACAGACTGATTCAAAACTCCCCCTGGTCGAGAAAACTGCTTCCCAAAACTATAAACTGAAACTAAGGTCTAGCAAGTCAGACAATTTGATTGTTTAAGTCCTCTCCTAGGTAAATCGGTTAAATTAGTCTCTGACATGTATCCTCTAGACCGAAATCGAGAGAGAGATAGACAGAAACAGCTCAAGAAACGTGCATATTGTAAATCACTTCATAGTCACTGTATAGTGACATTGTTGATTATGTTTTTTCTAAATCTTCTGATTATTGCTGCAAGTATACTGTTGCACATATACTATCCTATTTTCAAGCGTGCTCATTCTGCTTACAATGTTACTGCCGAACATTCTTTTAGCGAATTACCTTCACATGAGTTGCCCTATAGACTTGCGCTGCGCAACAACACATTCAGTAGTATGTTACATCACTCCCATCAGGCCAGCAACGCTACTAATTGTTGGATATGTGGCCGACTCCCTCCCTATCAGAAATACAAGGGAGTTCTGCCCCTCTTTCCGTATCCATTCACGCACAATGGTTCCTGTGGCGCATGGTTTAGTTTGATTAATTCTTTAGATTCAAATACCGTAGTTTACCAGAGCAACTGGGTATGGGGAAACCTGAACTTAGTTTTGCTTAAAGCCTGCTACCCTAACAAGGAGGGACTTCCCAAAAGGACAGGAACTGATCTAGAAAATGAAGTATATGGATTAGGTAACTTTACACTCAACCTCATGATTCTAAATGTCGAATCTGAAACTGCACCAGTCTTGCCTGCTATGTCCGTATTACCAGTCAAAGGTGAATTATGTGTAAGAAAGAATGGTTCAGTACACCTGGGTCATAGTAAATGTACTACTGTGATCGAATTCAGTGATAAAGGCAAGTCTACATTTAGAGCTTCCCGTCATTCCTACTTCATTTGTGGTCATACCGCATATATACGTTTACCTCTAGATTGGGATGGTACCTGTTACATTGCATTCCTTCTGCCACCTGTTTTCCTAGCCCCTCCTGATTATCATAGAAACACCCATCTAGTACACAATAGACCTCAGAGAGATCTCCCGATTGTCGACTACACTGAAACAGCATGGGAACAATATACAGACTTCAATAAAGGTCTCTTTCCCTACATAGGTGTTGTCTCTAATAGTAAACTGATACGTAGATTAACCAGAACCCTTGAAGCAGTAGTGAATGAAACTATCTCTGCCCTAGGCAACTTAACAGAGGAGCAGTCTGCGATGCGGATTGTTGTTCTCCAAAATCGTCTTGTCCTTGACGTCATCCTGGCCGATAGGGGCGGAGCCTGTAGAGTCATCGGATCAAGTTGTTGTGTTTTCATTCCAGAAAACGCGCCATCCGTATACAAAGCCATAACCCGTCTTCAGAAGATTGCAAGCCAGATACATCAGAATCCAGGCACCTGGACATGGTCCGGTTGGTTCTGGAGCGTGTTGTCAGCCTGGGGATGGAAAGTCCTATCCTTCCTAGGTATTGGCCTTCTCATAGTATTCAGTTGCTGCCTGTGTCTACAATGTGGACCAGCGATTTGCGGCCTGTGTGCCACATCATGTATTCCACGTTCAAGTTCTCATTCAAAATCCCGGAAGAAGAAAGAAGAGCAAATGATGTTACATGAACAGATTGATGGATTCCTGAGGATCGATATCTCATGAAGGGTCCGTAGGGGACAAGGAGGGAATGAGGAAATATGAATTTTTATGATCGATTGTGTCCCCTATCTTAGACCCCAACGGCTCCATGTACATGCTACAGGTACATGTATGTTCCCTCCACTTCAAGCTATGAAGACGCAAATACAATTGTGTCCAACGTCCACATGTCCTCTTTCAGATCCGCCATGAATGGGTCGAATATTCCGTTCCTAAGTATGCCTTGCCACCGTCTTTATATGGTATACTTTTCACGTTCTTCAGCTCTGGCAAGGTAGGCCCTGAATTCTGCCATCGAGCTTTTCCTGCCTTCTGCCTCTGAATGCTCCAGCCTGGACCTGCATCTGTATCCATGACCTTTGTCTTACTTCCTGCGCGGCTAACGGTGCCAGGTCCGGCCTGTTGCCTGCCAAAACTGTATTCAGCCTTCAAGTTATCTGCTCCGCTCCTCGAGAAATGCATTCCTGTCTAGTAGTTTAGGTAAACATTCTTCCCGCTACAGAGCAAAGGGCCCGGACTTACTATCTCCGTGCAAGTAATTCATGGCTACTGTTGCCATGGTAGGCCCATGCCCCCTCGCATCTCATGTAGACACATAGACGCTTATACACGCACTAGAAGTTAGTACAGGATAGCCTCTGCCTGAGAGACCTTTCCTTCCAGATAATACAGTTCCTTAAACACAAGATATTAGATACGATTTGGGATTAGGTTGTTCTGACATCCCAGACTTCTGTCTCCTCATGTAGGGCTAAATGTCAAGTCCCCTTCACCCTCCAGTTACACGTCAATCACACGTCATGCTACTGTGCGCGCATCTCTGCCAAGTATTTTTGCTGACTTTGCAGGATTCACTTATGGATCCACCCACCTGTGTCATCATCAGAATGACGTTTCTAGTACATGCCCTCATGCACGCCTATTGTAACGCCTTTATTCATTACGTATGTGTATTCTTATCTCTCTTCTCAGCTGTCACGCCTTCTGCATATGTCTTCACTGTAATGCATTTACTATATATATGATAACCTGTCAATAAAGTATCGCTCTATCCCTTCCCGAACCTTCGTGGTGACGGAATACGATTGCCTGGTTCGAACCAATTCCTTTGTAACGAATAAACCCATTTTAAAACCTCAAATACCACGGATTCTGCCTCTTATTTTTACTGAGTTATTCTTATTGAATTTTACCGCATAAATTAAGTACAGGTAATTAAAATTTACCACAAGCCAACCAATGTCTTGTCTGTTGTACACAGATGAAATTGTGGTCTTTGGTTTGACCCCAAAGAGTCAGAATAGTCCTCTTGCTTCATTAAGACAGTACTCTGATACCCACATTAAAAAAATAATACCTCTAGAAGTAAAATTGGGTGCTTTAAGGGTAAAGGAGCATGCAATTATCCTAATTATATGTCGTTCCTCGGTAAGGAAATACTGGAGACTGTTGAGTCACATATGTTTTAGAGAAAATTGTGACCAATAATTTTCAGTGATGCGGAACATATATCGCATAGTATTAGTAAGGCTATCTCTCAGGCACATGGCTTGAGTGCCTTTTATAATAGAGTTGGTTTAGGCACTTTTTCCATCTCCTGTGGATATATTAGGCTAAAAATACCCACCACCTTATTATAAGTGTAAGAATTAATTAGTGTAGCAAAATATTTTTGTTAGATAAACAAGAAGGGTAAATTTGAGGAAGCTTTGCGGTTTTAATACTTTGGTGGCCATTTTGGACTTAAGAATAGAATTTGAATAAAAAAGTACATTTGTGCAAGGTTTTGCAGCAATCATTCGATGGGGCTATTGGCTTCTGATTAGTAAAACATATTCATTAAGGAATTGCATACTTTAAGCTTGTTTGACCTAAGCCACGGAGGTGCATGTTCTTGATCTGAAGCACAAATAAAATCTTGCTTTAATCAAACTTCTATTAATTGAAGTATGCGCTTAGATTGGACAAAAGAGAAATTCAAATTCATAAGACCCGCTTTAATTATGAAAAGTAATTATTCTCATAAATTAGAATAAGCTGACATGAATAAAATTTCGGGTAATATATGTAATAATGCGGTTTGCAATCTGAATCATATATTCTTTGTCTGTTCTACATTGATAATGTACCTCTATTTTTAAAATATCATGGGCAAACAACCACGGAAGCCCTCCATTTGATGTTCTCTTCCACAAACAAAATGTTCTCCACCCGAGTATTTATATTTTTTAAAGTTTTTTTAAATTTGTATTGAATTAGCTTTGTTTTTATTGGATAATTTTTTCATTGTATGTTTTCACATAATGAATTCTTTGTATGTGTTTTTTAATGATGTAGTTATTTTATGTTTTATTATTGGATGGGTTATTATAATTCATGTGATTCTTGTTTGAGTTACAAACCTTGGATAAAAACATGAGCAGCCTTGAGAAGTGTGGGGATCCCTGATATGATATAAAGGTGGTAAATATTGGTCTAACATCATCCAAAGTACTTTGATGCATCACTATCCCCATATATAAGGTTGGGCATGGCATTATTTTGGTGATTCTTTTCATGCTTTAATGTGCATGGCGTGCCACAATGCTGCCCAACCTTAGAAGAATTTTTTTTCTAACTTAGTGGTAGAATTTGTTTGAGTCATATGGGCAGTAATCACATGATGGACATCAACAGCTCTAAAATGCCCCAAGGGCTGAATATGTGCTTTGCATATATATGTTTTGTTATGCTATGTTATGATATGTTATGTAATGTATGTTATGTTATGTTATAGGGAACTCAAGAAATAATGGTGTTTGACATTTTTTCCATGAAATAGGTATTACATTCATGCAATAGATATGCATGTAAGTTAGAATCTGTCTATCTGTGAGACACTGATATATGGGTATAAACTTGTATTTATTAAAAAAAATGAAAAGCCTGTGTTTCAGGTCAGAGTAGTGTTTTATCATGAACATCACTTGCCTGTGTTTGGGACAATTGAGTTCAATTATCCAAAATGAAAACAGTTAGCTGATAGCAAAGTATGCAGTTTTTTCAGAAGCTAATGTTTATGAATAAAATTATTGCAAAGTCTTTCTAACCAAGCTGCTATCATAAGTTCTGTGTAACCTTTCCCACACTGTCCCTTCCAAATAGATTGTCATAATGAGTGTGACTAAAGAAGATAGAAAAATGGCAGAATTGGACTGTAGAAGAGAATGAAATGCTATATGCAATTTAAACTCAAATAGGCGAAATAGAATTGCACATCCACATTTTTAACCCACAGTTTTTCAAAGTTAAAAACGCTATTGAGGGTCCGGCTTGTTTATTATAAAAGGGAACTGTATGAAGTAGGTCTCTTCAGAATCAATGTCTTTTTAGGAAACAGAGGTAGAAATATGATAATTATTTCAGGGGTGCCCCTCAAATCCCCGGGTAAAATTATATCTCACACTACTAAACGTTCGCAGTTCACATTAGACATTTAAACCTAACCACTGTCAGGCTTTTACAACCACTATTGTTCACCTCCATTTTGAACTTTGAACAGGCGTGCATGAGCAACGCACCCCTCAAGAAGCCCGTCTAGCACAAAAACCTCCTTCTGCCACTGACTCCAGTTCTAAACATAAAGATGTGCCTACAGCATTCCAAATAAGGCTTTAATGCTCCTCTACTTGGGAAGATCTAGATTTGGATGCTAGGGGAGTCTGATTAAGGATCAGTCGGTGTAAACCCCCCTGTTTATGCTTGGGTTGGAATTAAGATTTGAATGTTTTTTTTAATTTTTTTTATATAATTTTTTATTGAAGTCCATAAATATTGCAATACATTAAATACATTAAGATCAAAATATCCATTTAAAAAGAGAGTTATCGGGCATAACATTAGATTTCCAAACATTTATAAATATCACATAGATTGCATAGAACACTTAAATATCAGGGAGAAATACATTCAAAACAAAACAATAACCCCTCCCAAACTTAAACGAAATATGAGACCCAGATTTTTTCAAACTTCCTAAGGCCCCCCACCCGAAGTGCGTAAGTGCGTTCACTTCTTCTAACCGCTTGCATCTTATGGGCCCACTCCAGGACAGAGGGAATCAAGTCAGTACGTCACCGTTGTAATAACAGTGATCTGGCTACTGCCATTGCAATATATAAAAGTTTTACCAATTGGTCACAAAAGAAGAGATCTGGGTCAAAACCGAAAATAATTAACAAATCGTTCACTACTAATTGGATGCAACATTCAGTTTCCAAATAGCAAAAAATGTCCTCCCAGAACTTCTGAATCTTAGGACATTGCAGCATAATATGCGACCACGTAGCTGAAGGGTGGATATTACAGCGAAAGCAGTTCGCTGGGCAATTAGCATATATTTTTGAAAGAGAAAAAGGGGTTCGGTAAAGATGCCATTTACTAAAAAACAACATCCTTTGCCAGTTCGCCCCTCTTAATGTACCAAAATTCAGTTTATTGACAGCCGACCATAAATTAACAGAAATTTCAAAATCTTCCTGGTCCTTCCATTTTTTAATTGCCTTCTGTCCAAGATCCAATCCCCTGATTGAAGCTAAACGCTTTCTCCATATCCCGGGGTTTCTGCTAGATGTATCCTCTAAGAGATCAGTAACCAACTGATGTTGTTCACCAATTTGGGAAGCAGCTAGCTCAACAAGAAATTTAAGGAGGATGTTATATGATCCTAAAAGAATAAAATCATTAATGGTCACTTGCGACATTTCAGTCAAAGTCAGCCATCCTCCATTCCTCAGAAAGTCTGAGACCTTACAGAAACCTACTGAGGCCCATTTTGCAGTAAGTTCTGAAGCTTACGTAATACCTGCTAATGGTAGAATGCTAGATAGTAGGGTGGCTGAATTGATTACAGGGATGGAGTATCTTTTATAAAGTGCCTGTCGTTTTTTTAAAAACCAATGAAGACACTTATAACAAACCAGTTTGGGAGATTTAAAAATTAGGAGAGGGGAATGAATCTGACTTTCCTTACACATAAGATCCACAAAACTATTAATAAAAGGATTTACCTGTAATTCAGGTTTAAATCTAGATAAATATTGTGCAAAATAAGCATAGTAATAATCCCTGAGATTCAGAAGAGCTAGACCTCCTTGTTCCACTTCTTCATATAAAGTGCTAAGTGCAATACGTGATGATTTTTTTGCCCAGAGGAAGGCTGTAAACATTGATTCTACTTGGGTAAAAAACCGAACCTGATAAAATAGATGGAATAGTTGAAAACAAAAAATTAAACAGAGGAAGAACCAACATTTTAATCAAGGCCACCCGACCCAGGATGGATAAAGGGAGAGAGTGCCAGCGTAAAAACAAGGCCTGAATTTTTCGAAGGAGCGTTGTGAAATTAAGATGGTATTAATCACTATTTCGGAGAAATATACTCCCAGATATCTTTTAGGTTTGGAGTTAACACAGGGAAGGATATCAGGGTGCAGATCCCCGCTTGCTCCGCCACATTGGAAGATTTCAGTTTTCCTTTTATTAATGCGGTACCCACCTAAAGCCTTGAAATCTTCAAAAAGCTGGAATACTTTAGCCTGAACCTCTATCTCTGGCTTAATAATAAGCATAATGTCGTCGGCGTATAATTTCAACTTTGCCATAGATGGAAATGGAGGACGGATATCAGCACAATTTCTTATTGCTATCGCCAACGGTTCGATAAAAAAAGCAAATAAAACCGTTGATAAAGGGCACTCCTGCCTTGTGCCCCGTTTTACTATAACCCGCCCAATCACCGACGTATAAATAATAACATTAGCTTCAGCGTTATTATATAGATTATGAATCAAGGTCATAATGTTGGGGAGAATACCAAAGTGACATAAAATCCTAAACAATGTCTCCCACACAACAAGGTCAAAAGCCTTCTCCGCGTCTAATAGAAGGACTAATGCGGGTATCCTCTGTGTATCGAAATAGTCAAGAGCCTCAGTTAGGTAATGTGTATTAGTAGCCAGCTGCCGACCCGCAATAAAACCATTCTGATCCAACTGGATCAATTGCGCCGCATATGGATTAAACCGAAGTGATAACAATTTGGTGACAATCTTATAATCTGAATTTAATAACGTGATTTGAATGGTATTTAACATATCCAATAATTATCGGATTCATGAAACACCTCAACTTTTGTTAAATATCTGCAGGTCAAACCCGCAGAAAATTTAACAGGGAAAGAGCAGACAGTATTTACAGTACCATGCAGATTTTGGTGTGTTAATGACCAAAATCTGCATGTTATTCCCCAGAAACTCTTAATAGGTGGTATTTTACACACCTTGCAAATAATGTACACTGTGGAATCGTTATTTATCAGTTGCAATAAATAGCACCTAAACTCGCAAGCAGACCCTAAAGAGTGATAATGTTCTAATATGCCTCCTAGCAATGTTATTTTTTTAAAGACAATTTGTCATACCCTCTATGAAATTAGAAATATTCCTTCTATTTTCTTTTCGCAAAAGACAGCTATCATTTTACCTACATTGTTTTAACTTTATCTGATGAAAAAAATAGCACAAAAAAACTGATTGCTTCAATATCCTATCTCATCTTCCTCAATCTTTGTCTCATTTTCCACATATAGCTGAAGACTCCTTTTGTTTCAGAAATCTGTCACCTATGGAGGTGGCAGTGGGTTCACTCTGGGACAGCTGCAACCCATGAGGTGACATGTAACTATGTAGTTGAAGCTGCATCATCGGAAGAGGGCTTGAAACTCTGCTACAGCATGTCACTTTGGTGAGAACATGACAGGTTGTTTCCTTACTGAAATCTTCACAAACACAACTTTTCTCTTGTTATTTCTTCAAATCGTTAGTTTTTGTTCCTTCCTTCTAGCCTGACAGGGGCTAATTTAGAAAACTCACTTTGGGGATTTTTAGTACAGAATACCACCCCTGTCGCTGATGGCATCTGAATGCCTCCACGTGAACACGCCACCCCATAATTTAGGAGATTTACTAAGGAAAAGGGCCACTTAGAGGAGGCAAACAAGACAATAACAGGCCTTCTGCTCTGATTGTAACATTCATTACTGTGAACTGCTGCATGTTTCTTGATTTAGCTCTCCCTCATCATTGTAATCCTCTCTCCATGTTTCCTTCCCTTCCCTTATCTCTTTCTCATCTCTTCTCATTCATGGCACACTCTATTACTTAAGAGCATATATGTTCCCTTCTTTCTATCTTTCTTTCTTTCTTTCTTTCTTTCTTTCTTTCTTTCTTTCTTTCTTTCTTTCTTTCTTTCTTTCTTTCTTTCTTTCTTTCTTTCTTTCTTTCTTTCTTCCTACCTTACTCTCTTTCTCCCTTCCTCTCTTCCTTCCTTCATTTCTACTTCACTCCCTTTCTAGTCCCTTCCTTTCTTCCTTCTAACCTCCTTATCTCACTCACTCTCTCTCCCTTCCTTCCTTCCTTCCTTCCTTCCTTCCTTCCTTCCTTCCTTCCTTCCTTCCTTCCTTCCTTCCTTCCTTCCTTCCTTCCTTCCTTCCTTCCTTCCTTCCTTCCTTCCTTCCTATCTTCCTTCCTTCCTAACTTCCTTCGTTCCTTCCTTCCTTCCTTCCTTTCTTCCTTTCTTTCTTACTTTCTTTCTTTCTTTCTTTCTTTCTTCCTCCCTTTCTCTTTCTTCCTTCCTCCTTTATTTCCTTCCTTACCTTTCTCTCTTGCTCCTTTACTACCACTTCCTTCCTTCCTTCCTTCCTTCCTTCCTTCCTTCCTTCCTTTTCTTTCTCTCTTTCTTCCTTTTATTCTTCTTATTCCTTATTTGCTTACTCTCTTTCCTGTCTTTCTTACTTCCATTCTTCGTTATCTTTCTTCTCCTTTCTTCCATCCTTCCTCCCAACAACCCTTCCTTCCGTCTTTGCTATAGTTCTTTCCTTTCCTTAACTTTCCTTTGCTTTCCTCTTTCTTTATTTCTCCCTTCGTCTTTTTTCCCTCCCTTGCCAATCTTCCTCCCTTTGTCCCTAACTTAATCAAACCTTTCTTTCTTCCTCCCTTTCTCTTCCTTCCTTCCTCCTTTATTTCCTTCCTTACCTTTCTCTCTTGCTCCTTTACTACCCCTTCCTTCCTTCCTTTTCTTTCTCTCTTTCTTCCTTTTATTCTTCTTATTCCTTATTTGCTTTCTCTCTTTCCTGTCTTTCTTACTTCCATTCTTCGTTATCTTTCTTCTCCTTTCTTCCATCCTTCCTTTCAACAACGCTTCCTTCCATCTTTGCTATAGTTCTTTCCTTACCTTACCTTTCCCTTGCTTTCCTCTTTCTTTATTTCTCCCTTTGTCTTTTTCCCTCCCTTGCCAATCTTCCTCCCTTTGTCCCTAACTTAATCAAAGCTTTCTTTCCTCCTCCCTTTCTCTTTCTTCCTTCCTCCTTTATTTCCTTCCTTACCTTTCTCTCTTGCTCCTTTACTACCCCTTCCTTCCTTCCTTTTCTTTCTCTCTTTTTTCCTTTTATTCTTCTTATTCTTCTTATTCCTTATTTGCTTACTCTCTTTCCTGTCTTTCTTACTTCCATTCTTCGTTATCTTTCTTCTCCTTTCTTCCATCCTTCCTTCCAACAACCCTTCCTTCTGTCTTTGCTATAGTTCTTTCCTTTCCTTACCTTACCTTTCCTTTGCTTTCCTCTTTCTTTATTTCTCCCTTCGTCTTTTTTCCCTCCCTTGCCAATCTTCCCCCCATTGTCCCTAACTTAATCAAACCTTTCTTTCTTCCTCCCTTTCTCTTCCTTCCTTCCTCCTTTATTTCCTTCCTTACCTTTCTCTCTTGCTCCTTTACTACCCCTTCCTTCCTTCCTTTTCTTTCTCTCTTTCTTCCTTTTATACTTCTTATTCTTGTTATTCCTTATTTGCTTACTCTCTTTCCTGTCTTTCTTACTTCCATTCTTCGTTATCTTTCTTCTCCTTTCTTCCATCCTTCCTTCCAACAACGCTTCCTTCCGTCTTTGCTATAGTTCTTTCCTTTCCTTACCTTACCTTTCCTTTGCTTTCCTCTTTCTTTATTTCTCCCTTCGTCTTTTTTCCCTCTCTTGCCAATCTTCCTCCCTTTGTCCCTAACTTAATCAAACCTTTCTTTCCTCCTCCCTTTCTCTTCCTTCCTTCCTCCTTTATTTCCTTCCTTACCTTTCTCTCTTGCTCCTTTACTACCCCTTCCTTCCTTCCTTTTCTTTCTCTCTTTCTTCCTTTTATTCTTCTTATTCTTCTTATTCCTTATTTGCTTACGCTCTTTCCTGTCTTTCTTACTTCCATTCTTCATTATCTTTCTTCTCCTTTCTTCCATCCTTCCTTCCAACAACCCTTCCTTCCGTCTTTGCTATAGTTCTTTCCTTTCCTTACCTTACCTTTCCTTTGCTTTCCTCTTTCTTTATTTCTCCCTTCGTCTTTTTTCCCTCCCTTGCCAATCTTCCTCCCTTTGTCCCTAACTTAATCAAACCTTTCTTTCTTCCTCCCTTTCTCTTCCTCCCTTTCTCCCTCTACATGAAGGATAGTTCAGGTCAATAGCTTCCATCAAGGTTAATAGCCTCAATGAAGAACACCTGGCAAACGTTAAACCCTTAACTGCTTGGCCTCCACCCCCTCGCCCCCTCCCCTCAGTGATGGCTATTTTGGGGTAGGTTGCTTAGGACTCCATATTCATTTTTCCACACAAGATATACACGCCAAAATTGTGACCTTTCTTTCCAACATCATGGGAATTCTAAATGTACCCAAGGGTCGTCTATTTCCCTGGAGGGGACTGACAAAATAGGCAAAAAATAACTACATTTTGAGTTTGTGGCAAAATAAATAGTAAAAAGTGCTTCAGATAAAAGTGTCTGTTTGTTTCTTAAAAATGGCATCAACAAGCAGTTTGTAGTGCTAAAGTCACCATCTTCCCAGCTTTCAGGAAATTCCAAGTTAAATAAAAAAAACTACATTTTTACCACAGTTTCGGCATTTTTTCAAGAGTTTCCCAATGTTTCCTATCCTTTGTGCTCTCAACCTAGTTTGTGGTAGAAACCAGTGTGAAACCCATGGATGATCCAGGAAAGTTACAGATTTGTGAAATTATTCAACATTCCAAATCCTGCAAGATGTCATATGCATAGATCCCGCAAGATTTTTCCAAATAAACTAATTGTTGAAATAAAGAAATATTGAAAATGAACAGGGAGAAACTGCCATTTGTGTCACCATTTTCATCTATAATTTTTCATCACAGTGGCCGATTTACAAAAGCAATATACCAATATGATTGCTATAACCTTCTAGTTGTGGAGATATATGGGGTTTGTAGGTTCTCAAGATACCTAGGGACACAGAGCAAACAACTGAGTTGCACTGTATAATGTTTTTTCATTGAATATGGACCAATTCATATGTAGAGTGAAAAATGAGTATCAAGGAAACTTATGTATTGCTGAAATCGATACAAGATATGGGGTTTAAGCGCAGTGGTTATTTGTACATCTTTGAATTTGTGGGTACACATACTAGCATATGATTTAAAGGTCATTTAAAAAAAATCTTCTTTCTTACACACTGGCTTTGATTTTCAAGGCACAAGTACAGCGAAATTCAATGGGTAATAAAAAATGTTCTACTATTTTATTCTTCCACATGTCTTCCGATAAAAATGGTACCTCATTTGTGTGTGTAGGCCTAGTGCCTGCAACAGGAAGTGGCCCAAAACGCAACCCAGATACATCCATTTTTTTCTCCCAAAACTGAAAAGTGGACAGCTGGGGATTTTGGGCCCTAGCTCAGCAGGCACCTAGGGAAACCTAGAAAACTTGCACCAGAATCTCTTGCAAACCTCAAACCTTGACTAAAAAAACATTTTCCTCACATTTCTATGTGTGGGTTGCCGTCGAGACCATGACACAAAAGGTCCTACAGAGCTACTTTGATAAATAAACAATAGGGCTAGTTTCAGTATTTTCGGCCGTGCTGTGGCGTCACCCTTGCAAACCTAGGAATCACAGAAATTTTTGAAAACTAGGCAACCAGGGGACACCCGAGGGCATGGATCCTATGAGGTTATCTCACACACAATGCCCTGCAAACCTCCAACTTTGCCTGAACCTCACACATTTTCCTAACATTTTTGTGATGGAAACATTCGTAATCCGTGGGAATTAAAAAAATTCCTTCTACTCAGCGCTGTCCTACTTGTGCTGATAAAAACACTGCCACTTGTGTGGCTGGGCCTAGTGCCCACAACAGGAACAGATTAACCCAAGGTCAATGGGGACGTTTGAGGGGGAACTCCCATTGCTCCCAATTTGATATTTTTCTGTTGCGGGCTCTAGGTCCAACCACACAAGTGGTACAGTGTTTTTATCAGCACAAGTGAGGCAATGCTGGGTGGTAGGAATTTTGTGAATTCCTACTGATTCCAAGAGTATCCATCATGGAAATATAAGGAAAAATGCATGATTTCAGGCAAGAATTAAGATTTTCAAGACATTGTGGGTAAGCATAACTCAGAGGATCCATGCAAGGAACACCACCCTGGAATCCAATTGTTGTCTTGTTTTTGGAAATGTCTGTGGTTGGTAGATTTCTATGGGTGGTGACGGAGCATGGCCCAAATCTGGCAGCTACCCCTACTGCTGATCTCTTCCCATAGCGTTATAGGTCCTTTTGTGTCAAGGTCTCTTGGTCTACTCACACAAACGAGGTAAACATTTTATTGGAAGACTTAGGGGAATGCTGGGTGGTAGGATGTTTGTGGCTCCTAATAGATTGTAGACGTTTTTGTGTGTTTTTACTCTGAGGTGCGCAGGGCATTGAGGGTAAGAAATTTGTGTGAGATTGATGAGAAACACACCACCCTGGACTTCCCCGGATGTAAAGCTTTCAGAACTGTCTGGGTCTGGTAGGTTTTTCCAGGTCGGGTCCTACCAAGGCCCAAAAAGTACATTCATGGAAAAACAACACCCCAAATAATCAAATGTCCTCTCGCTTGGCATTGGATGCTTTGGTCCGCAGGGGAGCAGAAAAACTGTTGAGGTTTTAGGGGTGGGGGTGTAGTTTGATGTTATAATAGGCCAGACCCACAACATAATTTAATAAAAATATATATATTCCTGCCATACAGTGGGCTTTCTGCCCCCACCCCGGGGCAAAATTGGGGGCACATCTCCTGTCTGTCCCTGGTGGGGGAAAAAGACAGGTGTGTCTGTTTTGGGGAGGGGGTGTGGCCAAAGACAGAGTGCAACTGCTGTAGCACTTTGTTTTGCCCCAAAGGCAAAATCCCTGGTGTCAGGTGGATTTTCTACCCCCAGGGGCAAGTTTGAAGCAACCTCCCCAATTGGGAGAAGCTTCCTATCTGCCCAAGGGGGCAGAAAGACACTATTGACCCCACTGGTGCAGGGGTATGGCTCTATGCCAGGGTAGGACGCACCATTCTTTTGTTTCTTTTGGTGCCATTTTGAAATCCCTGGCATCTAGTGGCTTTCTTCCCCCGGATGGCCGATAGGGTAATTACCCCATATGCCCCCCAAGGGGGGACAGAATGACTGATGCCCATTAATCTGGGGTGAAGGCATTCCCATGCCCATGATGGGCAGCCTCCACCCCTATATTTAAAATAAAAAGCTTTTCCTAGTGTCTGGTAGGCTTTCTGTCCTCCCCCAGTGGGGTATGGGGGTAATTATCTCCAGGGGCAGAAATACTGATGCCCCATTTCATTGGGTTGGAGGCATGGCCATGCCCATGGTGGGAAGCCCCACCCCTAGATTTAACACAAATGCCTTCCCAATCATCTAGCATGCTTTCTGCCCATAAAGACTAATGCCCCATTTATTTTGGGGTAGGCCATGACCATATTGGGCAGCACCCACTGCTATAGTTACAAAGAAATCCTTCCCTGATGTTTACTGGGCTTTCTGCCACCGGGGGGCAGATCGGGAGGTAATTACCCACATCAAGCCCCCGGGGGCAGGAAGACTAGGGCAATTAAATGTGCTGGGGGAGCACAATCAATTGCCTGAGGGGCTGGGTCCCCGATTCCTGTTGAGAAGAGGTAGTATTGGAGAGAACGATACCTCTCCCAAAGGATCAGTGCTCTGAGATGCCCTGAGTACTGATTCAGTAAAAGTAAAATCTGCTTGTTTTACTTTCACTTTCCTGTAATAACGTCAGCGCACTCTGCGCCTTGATCGTCAGTACAGGAAACGAAAAAAATGACCACCCTGCTGGGAAGCTCTTCCTGAGCAGTCAGAAAAGAATAAAGGACCAACCAGAGAGGCTTTCAAGAACCACCACTTATAGGGTACCTCTAATGTACTACCACCAGATCGGCTGAAGTATTAGCAATCGCCAGTCAAACTGCAATATAGTTAACTGATAAAGAATGTAGGATTGTGTGGTGATGAAAACATTCAGATTCAGAATTCTCCTGAGTGTGAAGGTCCCCTTGGTGCTAACACAGGACAGTTATGCTTGGAGCCAGAGATACACTGAATGACATATCCTATGTTATGCATCTGCAGCCGCTGGCTCTTGCGAGGCATTGTTTGACGAGTGAATAGTGAGAGTGGAAACATCCTCATTTTGATTAGTGTGACCTGGCGTGTATTAGACGATGTGGATGGGCTTTGGGTTTGCTTACTACTAAGCCCTTGCTGGCACAAGGCGGCAGTTCATGAGCAGGTTCTGATTCTTGCAATACTTCCCTCTACCAGTAGGTTCCTAAAGAATGCTTCTCTTCCCTTCCTGGGATTTGGAAATGGTTGGAAAGGCTGAAGTCCAGTCAACTGACATAGAAAGCTTTCTGGAGCTTAAAAAAGTTCCAAGCAGTAGGGCCCACATATGTGACTGTCAGTCTCCTTGGGTCTTCCATGGCCTAGAGGAGACCACATCGCAGCCACCAGGTACCGCTTCAGCACAGATTCCATGAAACTTGTCCGACACCAATCTGTTCTTACGTCTTCAGTGAAGTATACAAAAAGTTATAGATGGGATGCTTGAATTATTCTCAGCCACTGATAAATAGTGTGGCCGCATCCCAATTCATCGTTATTTTCATGACACTCCTTGTCATTTGGGAACAAAAGTTTGGAAAGCATTGATTGTAGAACTCATTTGGGAGGAATGTATGGTTTGGCGTTCTCCCATCTAAGTTGTAACAGTACCAGACTTGAGGATGCCCTCTGGGTCTATCAGGTCTCCTGTGTGCTGAAAAGGGGTGGCGGAGTTAGCGGTGTTGCACTGCACGGTATTCCGCGGAGTTGCATAAAAACTCTGTGGAATTTAGCGGAGTCCCGCTCCACCCTACTCATTACCTCCTAAGGTTGATTGTTGCGATGCAGTGTCTGCCTGATGTCAACTAAGTGCAGGCAGATGGAGTGCCAGGATGGGCCTTCATTTCTGTCATTTCTTGGCTTAGGCTGAGCTTTCTCATTTTCCCGTTGGCCATCGCTGGCATGATTGTGCTGCGAATACAATACTGCCTTACAAATGTAGACTTCGTTTCCGTGTCTGATGTGTCAGGCATGTTTGTAGTTTACAGTTCTCTTTATATGTATGTTTGTCATAGCCTTTTCGCTTTCTCTAAGAAATATAGGGATTACGTACAGAATTGGTGCTTTTTCGACCGACTGTTCGGCTATAGTCATGTTTTGATATTCTTTCCAAATGTGCAGTTTGCCCTGAAAAGAAAGTCGGAAGAGGGGCAGGGAATTACAGACATTGTTGACTCTGGGATAACAGAAAAAGCTATTTTAAAGTAATGAAGGACACAAAGCATCTGTGCTCCTCTTACCACAGGTTATGTGTGGCTCTTGCCGCACCTCGCTCCTCCGTGTCCTGCAGCAGAGGAAATGCTAAGAAGGCAAGCCATAGTCTCCCTTCATGATCCTCTCCCCTTTTTTCTGTCCTTTCCATCCTCCTATCCGCTGCCTTGTTGCGATGCCGATGGTGGCACGTAACTTACGTGCATGCAGGATGATTTGCAGCACTGAAAGGCATGAAGACTGCTGCCAGCACATCGCAGGGGCCGTTGATGTGCTGGTACCGTGACATCAAAGTGCTAGCTGCAGAGTTTCATGTGGATGGCTGAATTAAAGAAAGATTTCAGAGCAGGTCCTCTGGTTTGTAGTGGGTCAGTCCATTGAGACAGACAGGAGTTTTTGAAGAGGGCTGAGCAGTGACACAGATAAGTCCACCTCGGAGGACTTCAACCAGGTAATACTGACAAAGTGATTGTTCCCCTGCACAGAAAAGTGGACGTCCTGAAGCACATGAAGACATGTAAGAGTAAAATCCATTTCAATGGGATGCCAAGGGGCTGTGGGTAAAGTAACTGATGGAAATATGATGATACAGTGTTTTTAGGAGCGGGCAGCGGGGGCAAAATCCGCCATGTGGTGGTATCGGAGTTTTTTGCCGAACTCCGCACACCCAGTGGATCGCGGAGTTGGGAAAACTCAGCAAACTCTGCTGGCGGGGCTGAATTCACCGCCCACTCTTGACCCAGATTTAATTCTAATCAATATGCCTCTGGCTTAAGCCGAGTACGTGCTGTAGTAGGCCTGACCTCTCCATCAACTGGGCAGTGCGGACCCCTCCCTAGCTGTTAAATTTGTCTCCTGTTAAAATGCCACATGGATTCCTCTCCTATTCAGTTAAGAAAACACTTTGTACCATTTTGTCATTGTGTGCATCATCCTAATGTTACAAGAGAGTAGTTTATACATCATTTGGGTAGCCATTGTTCTAGATTACAACTCCCCATTTGTCGCCTCTTCCCCATTACAGTACAACCCTGTGACAACATCAGCCCAATACAGAACAAGGTAAGAAAGCTGGTGGGTTATGACTCATGTGTTTCCATTTAACCAACAAACAACTTTCATCCAACTCCTACTCCCCAGGACAAGCAGGCAATGACTCCCCATCCAAACGTTCAAGCAAGCCACAAACACTCTTGGGAGGACCCATGTGCAACACTAACTTTGTGGCCTTCTATGTCCTCATTTAGGGGCAGATGTACTAACATTAGGTGCAAAGTATTCAGAAAGAGAACTTGCTGTGCTGCGTTAAATGGAGAGGGCAGGAATGTGTCATAATTACTAACACATTGCACATTCCTGCTCTCCCTCTGTACTGGCGCACTTGTGGCTGCCAACTGCCAATGCAGGCACAATTGTGCCATGGTGCAAGGGTGCCTGCTTTACAGGAAGGATTATTTTCATGCACAAAACAATCCTCAGAAGCATTTTGCTCTTTCAATGTTTGCTGCAGAATGTAGCACACATAGAAAGAGGAAATAACGAGGAGCAATTAACATATTTCTCCACGTTACCCCTCACCTGCGAAGGCGTACCATTTGGCATATTCACAGTTTAACCATGAGTGGATGCATAGACACACCCACGCTCCACCCATCGAAAATTTTCACAGAGCAGAGTAATGCAAGGCAGCGACCTACGCTGCCTTGAGTTACTCCAGATAAGTCACACAGCGCCATGCAAGATGGCTTTATATAGCTTAGTAAATCTCGTTTTTAAGAGAAAACCTTTGCAGGAGTGAAGGTAATCTGAAACACACTGTAGGCTTTGTGAACAGTAACAAACAGCAATTTCACAAAACATTATGGCCTAAAAAAAAATATCTGCACACCAAAAGAAATTGACATCACTGACAGTGCCACGAGTTACAGCACATATTACAGCACCAATAACATCATCAATGACATACCTTAATTCATGAATGTTATTTTCTTTTCTCCTGGCTTAGAGAGAAAACAAAGCCTTGCTTCAACACCTATGCATATTCTCTTCTACACTTGGCCGAAGGCCAAGCAAGCAGGCTGTAGGGAGCAAAGGAAGTGGGTGCAGGGCATGACAGAAGGCCACATCCCCCTTGAGAGGCAACTGTCATGCCAATGAGCCAGAAGAACCTCAGGCTGGGGGAAAGCACCAGAGTGAGGTCAGAGTCAACTCACTATGCCGGTCTGGACTGGCCATATTGGACACAAGAAAAACATCTGATAGGCTGAGGACCAGAGGACTGCTTTTTGGGGAATTTGGAAGGACGAATCGTCAACAATCGAACTTGGTAAACAGAGTTGAGGGAATACACATAATTGGCTTGTAGGTCTGTTTATAATTTGCTTTCTACCAAATCCTACTGGAGAGGGTTGTATTCACCTACTACACTCACTCTGTACACTAGGGTACTGATACAAGCATATTTTCCAAGGCTGGCTTTAGTCCTAGTCCATCAGTGTCCTCTGGTGGGGACTGGGTTCAGTATAGAAAAACTTAAGGTCCTCGTGCCAGCTCCCCCTCCAACAGTTCTCCAGTCCAGCGTGCCCGCAGTCCACTACTGTTGCAAAGTCATCCTGTGCCCTGGGCACCCCTCAACTTTTTGCTGACTGATGCTGGTGGTAACTGACTCTGACAGACTCTGGGCTCTGCCTATCCAGGCCCAGGGCCAGTGCTAAGCTAAAAGAGACACATTAGAATACAGTTAAAACACCTACAGACACTAGGGTACACAATGGTATGGTGGGGTACCCCTCTGACTGGCATGACCTACCATATAAGCCCCTAGTATATAATAGGGCAGAGGATTGAAACTACCTAGAATTCCCCAGTAGCCTGGGGCATGGCAGTTTAGAGGCCAGCAGCCTTTTTCTGCACTTGCATGTGTGCACTGCTTAGGCCTGAGATCAGTTTAAAATCAGCCCTGGGTGACAGGACTGCTTTTAAAAAGTAAATTGTGCCCAAACTCGACGTTGGTGTTTGGGGCACTTACAAATGGATAACCTACAATGTTTTGGCGTATTAGGGACCCCCAGGGTCTCTGCTAGGTATCCCAGGGGTGGGGGGTCACCCTTGAAAAATGAGTTTTTATATGCCAGGGTAAAGTGAAATTTCACATTTCACTCCCCACATTGTGGTACAGTGGTACTCAAATTCGACTTTGATGCTAGGAGCACTGTTAAGGGAAAATATGCAATCTTTCTACAGATTCAGAACCCCTAAAGTTTACCCTAGTTGCACATGGGGTGGGGTTCCTGTAGATATAAGGCAAGTACTTATAAAATAGGTTTTGGCCCAAGTCATTTTTCCCATTGCAAATCCCTTGTTGCATAGGTTAACATGGTAGGAAGTTATTGATTAATAACTATTGATAGGAGAGGACTAGAAACGCTATTCAAAGACTTCCCAGAATGGTATTAACAAATCCAACAATATCATATTGTTGAATTTCTCCTAAAGTGTACATACAAGACGTTATAAGACTTTCTTGTTTGTAAGTCCAAATTCAGCTTTCCAGTGGTCTGCCCTGATTGGTCAGAGTTAAGTGAATTAGCCAGGCTGCCTTGAAGAGGTGATAAAGAGCCCTGGGGTTAACCTGCTCTGCTGGGAGGGCAGTGTGCTGTTCCATAGGAATGCCGGCCAGGGGGAGGAGTCGTAAACCATGGGCTTCAAAGGCAGAGGGATGGCCACAGAGTCAGTTTCCACTTTACCCTTTTGACCCCCACCAGACCCAAGATTAGGGAAGGTATGTGCAGATGGTAGTGGGAGAGTCTATGGAAATAGGCCATCCTAGGGGGAGTGTTTAGCCAGCTCTTACCTCCTTGCTGGAAAATCAGCCATTATGGATTTGGAAGATTTGATGCACTCTGGGATAAAATAATGCCACACTTTACAGGATGTGGTCATAACTTTTAGGAGTTACCCTGCTCCCATTGGTCAGAAGTGACCTTCTGCATGACCCAGAGAACTTGGAATAAGTATCTGAGAGGGGAAGAGCCCTCCAGATCTGCTGCTTGAAACTTACTGATGCACGAAGTGCCCTGCTGAGAAGTTTTGCTGTGCAAAGATTTCTAAGGCCTGACCTCTGAAAACTGCGCCATCTGAAACTACAGCCCTGTGGATTATTTTGCTTAAAAAGAACTAAAGAGTGGACTCCCTGAAAGCTACAGTTTAAAAAAGTTCAACTGAAACATCACCATCTAAATTTACACCTTGGAGACCAATCAGTGGATTTGTATGGGTGTTGTACCAGTGGATTGTGGGAACTGTAATCCTAAACTATCAAGGACCATCTTGGAGCTTCCAGACCCTTGGAGTAAGTTTGAGACACTTTGGGACCCCTTGAGGAACTTCAGGAAGAAGTGTAAGAAGTTTGGAGAACTTTGGGGCAACTTTGAAAAAAGCTCCATAGAGGGACCGACTCAACCTGGTCAGCCAGGCCACCTGCCTTCAACCGCGAGCCGGCCAAGCCATCCAGGTTCGTCTCGCTAAGAGCTCCATTGCTTCAACTTCCAGAGATTGACCGGGACTAGAGAAAATCTGAAGCCAGCGAACCCTCACTGGATCCAGCTATATGAGGAGCATCAGGAGACTCCGTGAGAAAAAGTACCAGAAAAGTTTCTAAGTCTGAAGGTCAAAACTGAGACAGGGACCTACCGGGAGCTGTAGCCGCTCAAGGATTCATCGCGCCCGGCCTGAAACGTTGACTTTGTTCCGGTCTATCGCGAGCAGGTATCACAATATGGTGCTATAATCTTCATATACGATAAAGTCACTTCATCTACCCTTGATCTGGACACCCTGGCCGGCATGCGGCGAAGCAAAGCCGAGGTGGAGCGCTACATTGCTTCCGTGCAGAGTTCTGCGCCGTCCCCTCGAGAGACCCTGGGCAGAGGAGCTGGGCTGTTGGGCGTTTGTGGTCTGCCCTGTCATTTCCCTCCCGCCGCCGCTGCTGCAATTGCCGATCGCAGTGGTCGCTGAGCGGGGGTTTCTGCCTACAGCCCCCAGAATTCCCGGCTGTGGTCCCGCCCCGAAACGAAATCACTTCCGCGCCCGGAGTCGCTAAAAATGGACGAGCTCCCTCGGTGGAGCGGGAGCCTCACTTTCTGACTTACTTTTTGTGCATTCTTACCTGCAGACCCTGGGCAGAGGAGCTGGACTGTTGGGCGTTTGTGGTCTGCCCTGTCATTTCCCTCCCGCCGCCGCTGCTGCAATTGCCGATCGCAGCGGTCGCTGAGCGTAGGTTTCTGCCTACAGCCCCCAGAATTCCCGACTGTGGTTCCGCCCGGAAACGAACTCACTTCCGCGCCCGGAGGCGCTAAAAACGGACGAGCATCCTCCGCGTCACAGGACGTGCGCCGGTGGCGCCGGGCTAAGCCCGGGCAAAGGGCGGGCCATCTGTGGCTGTCCGGGGCTGCCCAAGGCTGGGCTGGGCCACCCCCTTGATAAGTTATCTGTGGCTGTATGTCCAGTTAGCGACTATTAGGTTTGTTGCTTTTTTGTTAGGAAGTTTGTACTATAGGCTCATTCCACACTTACTGTATAGAGAGGCAAAGTTGATGTCTACCCGTTCGGGCAAGAATGAGAGGGAGTGGTGGGGGAGGCCCTGGTTGTGTAACGGGTACCATGGACCAGTTTATTACCCGCGTTGTCACAGTTATCGAGAAGGAAATCGCCATGACAGAGCGGCGTCTTTCTCGGGGACATCTTGCTGACAAACGGTCATCGCTGGGTTCGTTGGCCCTAGTGGAATCCCCAGTACGTCCACTTGATCCCTTGGTGGCTGCCTCCCCCCCTTTAGATCACCCACGAGTAGCAGCTCTAAGGGCCAGTTTGGACAGGCTGGAGAATTTAACAGCTATAGTACAGCTTAACGATGATAATGCTGTACCAGTCCCACTTCTTAGTGAGTCCCCAGTTCCCATGCTCCCTCTTGTTACTCCTTCCAGCAATGGGGTCTCCCTTCCTCAGCCAGTATTGGCTACGCTGGCAGTAAACAATCCAGCCCCTAGTAAAAGAAAAAGAACTGCTAGCCCACGCAAAGGAAGCCATGCTAAATCCCATAAGAAGCTTAGGAGGTCAGGTGCTAGGGGAGGCGGGACCCAGAGAGTGGGGCTGGGCGTTAGTTGCCCTCAGGGGGAGAAGGGGGAGGTATCTCAAGGTATCAGAGTAGAGAACACTTGTGTCGACCTGACGGCTGGTTCTGTTGAGGCTCCATCCTATGAATTTCTCTCCATTGCCAACTTAGAGAAGATGATAATTCATTATTGATTCCGGTTCTGGAGAGTGTTAAGGGGCTCTCAGAGCGGCTGGATAGGTTTGAACAGGTAACCCTGGACAATTTTTTCTCTATAAAATCACTCATTAAATTACATTCAAGAACTAGGGAAGATGACCTAGGGGGGGAATTTGTACCCCAGGTAACACCTATATCCCTACAGGGCAACACCACTTTAGCTGCATCAGCACCCGGGGTGGTCGTGGAAAATGTTCCCGTTGCACATCCTGTGGCTTCTTCCGGGGCCGCCTGGAAGTCAGGGATGGACAAAATAGATGGTATAGTGCGACCCAAGATACCTAAGGCTAGTACCATCCCAACCAAAAGGACTGCTCGGACAAAGGATGTTGGTAGTAGTTGTCCAGCTAACTTAAAGAGTTCTGGAAATAGTACTGGCCCTGAGACGATTAACGCCAGCTCAGACAATATGATGACAATCCCCACCCCACAGCCAGAAATGGATTCGGACGTAGGGCCGGTCCTTACTGTTAATTTACCCCCTGACTGCCAGCCTTATGTGGCAGTTCTTACTGGGGTGCCAGTCCTTAAACCAGGCAAATATGAGACCTATGCCGAACTTAGGAACAAAACACTATTCTGGCTAAAGGAAAATAGACTTTTGCCTAGTGCAATGGGTGGACGGGTCATCCACGTAAGAAGGGTTAGCTGGTTAGGCACTAGGCCGAAAGATATAAGGGGGGACTGCATTATAATTAATTTTGATGTCCCTAGGGTTGCCAGCTATGTGTGTAGTCTTTCTACCAGAGAGGGCAGTCTAATTGGAGGTAGTGGAGGTATTGGTATGTATGACCTTAGCTACTTTAATCCCCGAAAAACCCCTGTTAGGCCAGCCAGATTCCCTGTTTGGGAGGGATGGGTTGATAGACAAGCCCATCAAAACCGGTCACGATTTAGCTTGTTTTGTAATGATCCATCTCCACCGCCCAACTGGCTATGCTATGGCTACTGACACGCTGTCTGCCAACCCACAGCGAAGCTATCTGCAGTGCTTGGGGAGGATGATTGCGGTAGTCTAGCCACAAGAATGGAAGTAGTGAGGCCACCTCCTTACCACCCTTCACCTTCTGTTGTTGATGTCGGCCTTTCAGGAAGGGAGTGCACCGAGCAACCTGAGCCCGTAACGCCCATCCTGGTGGTCCCTAGTGGTGAGGGCCTAGTTATAGGTGTGACATCTCATTCTGGCCCTAGGGATAGCTCTTTTTCAAATGGGCAGGCTGTAGATGGCAACAGGACTTTGAAGGTTGTCAGCTGGAACATAGCTGGTCTGGCACGTAACATCGACATACCCGAATGGTACTCATTTATTGAATCATTCGGGATATGTATGTTCCAGGAAACTTGGTGCTTGGAGCCCCGACATAAAGTGGGCTATACCAGTTATTTTGTACCAGCTATCCCATCGCCCGGAGGGAGAGGTCGCCCTTCCGGCGGCCTACTAATCTGGGTAAACATCTCCTTGGGTTACTCTATCTGGTGCATAGATACTAAGTCCCTCGACCTACAGAGACTAATAGTTAGAGGGCCACGTGGGGGGAGGGCGCTTGAGATTCTTAACATAACATTTATGTTAGAGGTTCTAGGGGTGGTATGTCGACATTGTCCCTTACAGGCGTCGATGACGAGCTTAGGTCTTGTGGTGTCAATTCGTTCGTCTTGCTTGCTGGGGACTTTAATTGTTTTTTTGAACCCCTAGCAGCGGAAGATATACTGGGTATCCAGGAGGACGACACTAGGAGAGGCACCCCCCATCTCTCAGTACCACCGATTAGGAGATGGACTCAAAGTGTCATTGATCTTAATGCTCTCTCCTTGGAACACGGTGTAAGGGCTGTAAATGGAAGGACAAAGTCAGATTCTTGTGGGGCACACACATTCAACAGGGTTGGCCAATCCTCCAGAATTGATTATATCCAGTTGAACTATAAACTTTGGGGCCACTTGATGGATATGGTGGTTCTTCCTTCTACTGACAGCGACCACAATCCCCTGTCCTTGTCTTTGTCCCCTTTGTGGACTGTAGGGTCTAATGAACAAACTCCACATGATTGGAGGTCAACACGTGAAGTATGTCCTTCAAATTGTGGGAGGCGGCTAAGATGGAGGAACATTGTTGGCAATGAGGATAAGATGCTGGAAGCAAGATCAATTATGGTAAATGTCTTGTCCAGCTTGGACCTTGCCACAACTAGTGCCCATGAGATCTCCACATTGTTTGTGCAAACCACTAAAGCCGTGGGCGACCTTTTTTTAGTTTGTAATGCAAGCACTAGGGCCAATAATAGATGTCGCCCAAAGGGCAATCCTGGCTGGTATTCGCCTGCTTGTCGTAACGCCAAAAAGGATCTAATCAATGCAGTTAAACTTAAGGACGGTGGTCTGATTTGCACTGCTAGGAAAAGTTATAGAGGTGCCATCTCTTGGGCAAAGCTAGAGTGGGAGAACCAGTTTTGGTGTGATCTGAAACTGGCAAGCTCCGCTAGCGACTCAAAGGGCTTTTGGGAATTGATTAGAGCCAGAGATAAACCTGTGGACTCGCTTATAACATGTAATATCCCTGAGGCCTCGTGGTTCGATCACTTCTCCCATTTATATAATGTAGTAACGGACAATGGGGAAGTTCCCATTGATGCCCCTCTATTGGACCTCCGTGAGCTGAGCTTAGACTCTATGTTTACGGCCAAGGAAGTGGTGGATGCAACTAAGTGTCTTGTCCCTAACAAAGCTGCGGGCCAGATTGCCTACCAGAGGACCTGTTACGCATCAACCCGATAGAATGGGGGAAACTTATTGCCTCACTATTAAATGCTAGTTTTTTAGATGCAGCTTTCCCAGAATCCTGGAGGGGCTCTGAGGTCGTCCCGATCTTCAAGAAAGGGTGTCGGGACGACCCAGCAAATTATCGCCCCATAAGTTTATTAGACTCCACGCAGAAGGTGGCAGGAAAGGTGGTCCTGGGGAGGGTTTTACAGTGGGTAGAGGAGAAGGGTATTCTGTCCGATTTCCAGGCAGGCTTTAGAACAGGTACTGGGACTATTGAGCAAACATTCCGGTTGTTGATGCTCTTCTGGAAAGTGGTTGTTCTGGGCAAAGGCAGTCTGTACTAGGGGTGGGCGGAATTTGCGGAATTAACCTCCGCAAATTATCGCGAGAATGCAGAAAATCTCCGCAAACACGCCGGAAATATCGCGAAGATGCGGAAGGTTTTTTGCCGCCTGTTCGCGGTATTTTTTGCGTGTTCGCGGGTCGCCAACTTACCCATGCGGTCGCTCACGGGCGCGGCCATCTTGTTTTCACTTGTCCCGCCCTCTGGCGTTGTTTACTTCCTGTTCCGGGTCGCGCAATGCATGTTCGCGGTCGATATTTCCTGTTCGCGATCGCTTTTACTTGATCGCGTTGCTTTTTGCTTGCTCAGGGAGAAAATATCGCGCGAACTTGCGCACGTGGTCGCAACGGGCGCGGCCATCTTGTTTTCCACTCTATTGCATGGTTCTGGGGCCTGATTTTCAATCCTCCCTAAATCTTTTCAATCCTTTGTTTATAGCCACTTTTTTCGGATCTTTATTACTTATTATTTCTCTAACTATTTTCCTGCCTCTATATTTTTGGTTTTTGTGTACCTTTTTTTTGTTTTTTAGCTACTTTTTCTCTTTGTATTGCCTGCTATTTATTTCCTTTACTCCTTTATTTATTTTACCTTTTCTTTCCCGCCCCGTCCCCAGAACCATGTCCAAGGGCAGGGCTGTTCGCCGGCGCAGCCAGAGCCGCGACCGCCTTCCTTGCGGAAGGCGGCGCCCACAAGGGGTGCATGCACGGGCCTTATTTGGGGAGGCGGAGTTGGCTGCACTAATTTTCTTTGTGCAGCGCCACCTCCCCTCAACCCTGGCAGCAGGTGGCAGGCCTGGGTCCGGGTACGGCCTCCGGGAGCGTCGGCAGCGGTGGGGGAAGGTGCGCCGGGCAGTGTCTCGCATCTCTGGGGTCCGGCGCACCCAGGCACAGCTGACGCACCGGTGGTCCGACATCCTGGACCGTGAGCAGGACCTGCTGGACCTGCTAGGAGTGGAGGTCCCGGGGCTTGGTGAGTACCTATTTAATTATTACAACTTTGTGTCTGTTCTTCTGCTCTATGTTATATATTGCGAATATCTTTTTTTCCTTCCAACCAGATAGAATGTTGCTGCTTGCAATACATTCCAGGTTAATAACGTTTAAAAGTCTTCTGTGATTATGACACAGGTGCTCTTCTGCGCTACTACTAATCTTACTTGTTTGCAGCTTTGCGTTTGCGCTTGCTTAGCGTGATTCTTTACGAGTTTATTTTAGAGAAATTAAGTTACGTAATGCTACAGTGACTCATGTCCACTCCTTACTTTGTCCTGTCACTAATAGATAGGGGCGGATTGATACATAGGTTTAGGTACTTTGTATGAGCTTCTAATTGGTTAGTGGTATGCGTGATGCCCCCTCACTCAGTTACGTGACGTGCTGCTAGTACGCCAGTCTTTAGAACCTTTCTAGTTTGTTCAATGAGTGGAGGTAGGCTTTGCAGTTACTTAGCAGTAGCAGATGAGCATCAATCAAACCAAAATTGTGTATATACAAAAAATGTAGTCATGTTAATGTGTCCTCCATGATTGGATCATACACATTGTTGAGGAATACAGTCGAAATGCATACTTAATGTACAATTGGCATGCCTGGAATAGGTGGGCTAGGTTGGGTGGTAGGTTGTACTAATACTTAGGCTTACTTGTAACTTAGTTTTCTGGAATCAGAATGGAAGAATGGATTACTGTTGATAAATAGTAACTTAAGTAGTCGAACTGCGAATCCCCCGATATTACATGTTGACCAGATGAGATCGGTCAATGTAGTTATTGCAATTGTTTACATAAGTGTTTTTTGACCGTTGTTGAAAAAAATTGTATTTGCTTAAGTTGACACCATCCATCAATGTTTGTCTTTCTTATATCTTTCCTGTTCATCAGCACCCAGGGGCAGACGGGCAGGGACTGGGCAGTCGGCGGGACAGGAACACCACGAGGAGGACACCGCTGAGGGCTCCTCTGCTGGCCCCAGTAAGTCTTCTTGTTTTTAATAATATTTCTTATTCCATAACTTTTACTGCCCCATTTCTCCCGAACTATAGTGTGTTTCCAAATGCTATTTTTTTACCACCAATTATCCTTCGATCTGTACGGTTTCAAAAAGCTTATCCCTGCCTCCGCTATGATGACTGAGTACTACTACATACTATCAGTCTGTCTGTCTGTACTGTAGTAGCTAGTCTTGCCCAGTGCCACTCTTTGTGAAAGGTTGTAATATAAAACTCATATTCACCAGTAGCTCGTACAATCCGTTGGGTCGTTGTCTTGTACTACTTTTTACTCTTGTTGATGTTTAGGCTTTGAAAATTCACAGCAACAGCCCTACCAGATTTCTTAATATTTTGATATGATACCCTATAGGACATACAACTGTTGTAGGGATCTTGCACATACATTTGCACCAGAAAATAGGATGTTGGTGATGGTAGGTTGGACCTTCCTTGCACACCTCAATCAGAAATTCCGCACCCACCACAATTCCACTGCTTGACTATAGTACTGTCTTGTCATACCTATTAGGTCTCGGAACCCTCCCCCCAAGACAACCAACAAGTAGACAACCCAGAACATTAACACACCCAACCTCTGTCGTGGAAGCAATTCACATGCACACCCTTACTTTAATTTGCTCAATCGTGTAAGTTAGTCCACTCCACACCAAATACCACAAAGTCTATGTAAGTTTAAAATTTTTATTTCGATTTGAGAAGGTCTGTACACTGTTATCTTAGCAGCACCAACCGGCAAATCAATAACATTAAAACAATATACATTGTTACACTTATACAGTTGGGAATTAAATCATGATAACTGAAGTGGTGGAAGGCAGCACCACCATCCCATAGCAATTTAGTTTATATACATTTATAAATGAAGATGTGAGTGAAGGGACCCCTCACCTCAGAAGAACCTAGTACTGGTAGTTGGTGCATCGTTCAGAAGCTCTGGTTCGTAGAAGCGAATCTTGCGTCTGTAATGCGAAAAAAGGAAATGGTGTGCGTTAGTATATTGCAACTTGCAAGCATTTCTCTGCCGTGCCAAAAAGTGTAGCATCTATGGATAAGCAATATGGACTAACAGTAACAGTAGTACACCAGTTCTTCCTAAAAAAGTGGCTTGTTAATGTTTGTTGACCGCCTGTACGCAGCGCGTAGACTAGACAGTAGCAGTGTGAGGCAGGTCATGTGGGCTCAAAGGTGTCTTAAGAAGCTGCAAGGTAAAGGTAACGTCACATGTGCATGGCTAGGGCTAATCAAGCAAATGCTACAATGATCATATAACTTAGTGTCTACTCTACTACTACCTGATTTGTACTAGTGATTTATGTTAGTATTAACTCATTTTTCAACCTTGCTACTGATCAATAGGGGGGAGGTGTATATGTTGCCTAATAAATGTGTAATGTTTTCTAGGCGCACTACCGACCACCATTGCTGGGGCCAGCGAAGGCGACGCAGAGGGCGAGGATGCGGCAGTTGCAGATAGCAACGGAGGGGGAGTGGCAGCACCAGTGGCAGGCGGTGGTAAGTTAGACTCATAATCTTTAACTATTGTTGAACTTGACAGCACACTCACTGCAAAGGTGTACTGTATGTATATGTATACTGTAAAGTTGTGAATTAGGGCCCCATTAGGATGGTGGGCGTATTGCCCCCGCCGGGCTGGCTGGAATTCACTGCCGTCACAGCAGGGGCAAACCTCCCGCCATCCCTGTAGAAAATATTCAGACATGTCTAGGCGGAAAAGGGTTCAATATGGCGGTGGTGTCTCTCTCACCACACCGGCAGCCATATAATCTGCATTTTGGAATGCCTTTGCGTGGCGGCATTACCGTCCGCCACGGAAAGGCATGCACACATTGCAGAGTATGCTTGGGGGCCCCCATGGAGGGTACCTACCGATGCTATGGTACCCCCCCGACTTTCAAAGCAAAACGTGACAGGCTCCGTGCGAGGCCCGTCATGTTGTGCTTGGAAAAGCAGCACAACATTTTAGCATTGCTTTCAGCAAAGCCAACCAGAATTTAAATTTAAAATAACAGGGTGCGCCCGCCACTGTGCCGGGCGCATCATCCTAATTAATTGTCCCCACGGGACCCCCACCCTTTTTAGCAGTCGGATGGCGGGCGGACAAAGTCCGCCCGCTATCCGATGTCGTAAGTAAGTATGAGTTCTTGGGGACGTTTGAAGAGTGAACTAGAAGACTAGAATTCCCTTTAATTGGTATAGGACTAGGAGCCAGAGTATTGAGTAACCAATGGCCTCATCTATCTGATTTCAACTCCGCTTTGAAAGTTTTATGGAGAAGAGCACCTGGTGCACTGTTCAACTAAAAAGTGTAAGACAGGTGGAAGGAAGAAGGACGGGCGACATTTAAAATGTTATGTACTACTGTGCTTTATTTTAAAGTGCTACTCTACCATGCCACTATGTGTATAAATAATTACCTTGTCCTACTGTTTTATTAAGACTATATTTTACAATTGTCTTGTTTTTTTCTTTTTGATACACAGCTACTCCGAAAATCAACCGGAAGGAGTTGGCCGCCAAGGCACGGCGCCGGAAGCTGGAGGCAATCCAGCAGGAATACCGGCGGCTGGTGGTCCTAGCCGAGGAGGAGGAGGAGAGTGCAGCAGCAATTCAAGCCTCCTCCAGTGCCCCGGGCCCCAGCCACCGCCCTCCAGCGGTACGGCGCCACCGTCTGGCGGCTGCCCGCCGCCACCGTGCCATCTCCGGTGCCCCCCCCCACTGTGGTTGCAACTGCCGCGGCCTTAGACGCCGCGTCGCCCATTTAGAGGACCAGATTCGTGTCCTCCTCCAGTCCCGCCCCACCAGTTAGTCCCTGTCACTGCCCCTTTTTTAATTCCTGTTTGTTTCCTCACTCGTTTGGGCGTTCTCTATTTCTATGGACAGTCGTTGGGGTTAGGGAGGGGGGTGGGTCAGCTTTTGTGGGTTTAGTTTATTTGTTAGGGTCAATTAAATATATTTTTCTATGTTACATGCAATGTTGTTAATGTTTTGTAGGTGGGGTAACTGTTTTACATCACACTGTTTCTTTGCTGGTGCATGGCCGCCCATAGCGTGTGTTTGATTTCAATAATTTGCTGACTGTATAAGACACAAACAGATAGATGCGACACACCTCACTCATTGACTGGTCCTACTATGCATTCTTTGGAGTGGTGTTTGAAACTGACATCATTGACAACATGTCCATTATTGATTCTGCCTCCCCCAAACTTCTCTCTTACCGGTGCTTGATGTTTATGTCCAACTGTGGCACAGCACTGGCTGCATGGTGAAGATGGTTTCCTTTTTCATACATGCCATGATTGGGGTGGTGGTGGTAGTATAGTAGTAGTATACACTGGCAGGGTAGCAGCATTTCCAAAAAAAGAAAAGGAGATAGTCAATCGCCTTTGAGAGACTGTTAGAGGAGTAGTTGAATGAAGTACATCACAGAATTTACCGAGCAACAATTATATGCTCAAATATTTGACAAAAAAACTGAATGCTGGATATTATGAGGATAGCCTACTAGACAGAGTTACAAACTATAGTTTTGTCGACTTGGCTATGCCTACAGTCTAACAGTTAGTGCTGTATATGAGGAATGACAACAAACAAATCAAATCAATGCCGGCAATTCATGCTGAGGTATATGTTCCTTTGTTAAATAAAATAACCTGTGAAATATCCTACTCATGGGTGGGCAAGCAGAAGAAGATCATCGCTCTGCATTGAAATTGAAGTAGTGTTGCTTTCACCACATCCGCCCCAGCAAGTGTGTGATTAAGTATTGGTGTACATTTAATTTAGTTACACCTCGACAATAAGTCACACAGCCCGGGGGAAGAGGGTTAGGGTCCGTTGATTGGATGGGAAGGGGGATTTTGGGAAAGGTTTGACATAGAAAAACAGTATGCATACATAGACAAACAAACGACAATCATTGAAGACTACCATACCATATCCATTCCATATGTTAAGGTATAAAAAAGGAAATGCATGCATGATGAGACCCGGATTACATACACTTCTATTTCTTGTTCTGTTCCGGCCTTAATACTTTAACAGATAGCAAATAGAAATTTTAAATATTGGTAGTGAAGAATCGTAAACACAGAGCAAACGTAATGATGATTGATAATAACAACTCCAAGAACACACTGTTGTAAAGAATGTATACAAGATATTAATCAAATTATTTAAAAGAAGTGAAAAGTGGATACTGTTACTGTCTTATCCTGGTCAAAAATGTGGACTGGTTTTTTGCATCTCGGCATTCCTCTTGCTCCTCTCGTCCATCAATCTTGGGTGTGTCGCCTCACCACTCGCCACTGCCCGGCTGGAATAAAAAGGTGATTGATTGGTAAGGTAATTAAGATGCATTGTAATGTTTTACAAAGTTTTGGACAAGGCCCGGCCTGTAATTTTAGATTGAAAACCAAAGGGGATATTCAGAAAGAAAGTGAAAACAAATGCACAAGTGATGGTGTAGTGCAACAAGAACACTTTCCGAGGTGGCATGTATGCATATGCATCATCTCTACTGTAGTCTGTTTCCAGCATAGACCTTCAACAGTAACAGGAGAGATCAGGCCCACAGTGCTTACCATTAGCACATCCTACGTTAACACTTTAGAGTCCTTTTTTTTTTTCTCTCATAGAGTTGGACAAACGCAAAGCACATTATCCATTCCAGACATAGCATTTTACAGTTAAAGTTAGTAAAATCAATGCACTGCAGTCATCCCACCGCTACACTCTATTCAACTTCTACACAGACATTTGGGTGTGCTGTGGTTGTGGTTCACGTGTTTACCTTTAGGCTTTTCCGTTTTATGCCACTCATGAAACATCCTCCTGACTTCATCATCAGCTCTGATACTTCTACTGACTGAAGATCGGCCTGCAGTACAAGTGTAATTTTTAGAACACAACAAGAGTAGAAATATAAATATTACTGACTTGAGTCATTCTTTATTGTGTACAGAAAGATAGATTAACACTAGTACACTTTGACATCACTTTGTGCACAACAAACAACGCAAACACAAAGACCAATAGCTCAGAGTCAGGTGTCCAATGCATGCCATTAATTATCATCATTTATTACCTGTTACTTCTCATCTTAAGTTAACGGGCCGTCTCTTTCGCCATCATCATGACGGACGGTGCTGTTAAGTCACAGTCATTTGCATTGCGCAGATTGAGTGAGTCCCCTTCCTGTATTGAATTAAAAGCAATGTATCACCAAGATGCAGGAGAAGTACACATTTCTTGTTTGCCAGAAGAGGAAAATTAGTAATTACTAGTGTGTTCTGTAGAAAGTTGATTAGTGGCAGTGCACAATTACATCAATTCATGCGCAACACACCACAAAATCTACATCATTCAGTCTGCTATTCTGCGGCCAATGCATGGCATCAATCATTACCTGTTGCATCTCATCTCGTTAACGCTGCAGGCCGTCTCTTTCGCCATCATCATGATGGACGGTGCTGTTAAGTCACAGTCATTTGCATTGCGCAGATTGAGTGAGTCCCCTTCCTGTATTGAATTAAAAGCAATGTATCACCAAGATGCAGGAGAAGTACACATTTCTTGTTTGCCAGAAGAGGAAAATTAGTAATTACTAGTGTGTTCTGTAGAAAGTTGATTAGTGGCAGTGCACAATTACATCAATTCATGCGCAACACACCACAAAATCTACATCATTCAGTCTGCTATTCTGCGGCCAATGCATGGCATCAATCATTACCTGTTGCATCTCATCTCGTTAACGCTGCAGGCCGTCTCTTTCGCCATCATCATGATGGACGGTGCTGTTAAGTCACAGTCATTTGCATTGCGCAGATTGCGCAGATTGAGTGAGTCCCCTTCCTGTATTGAATTAAAAGCAATGTATCACCAAGATGCAGGAGAGAAGTACACATTTCTTGTTTGCCAGAAGGGGAAAATTAGTAATTACTAGTGTGTTCTGTAGAAAGTTGATTAGTGGCAGTGCACAATTCCATCAATTCATGCGCAACACACCACAAAACAAAATCTACATCATTCAGTCTGCTATTCTGCGGCCAATGCATGGCATCAATCATTACCTGTTGCATCTCATCTCGTTAATGCTGCAGGCCGTCTCTTTCGCCATCATCATGATGGACGGTGCTGTTAAGTCACAGTCATTTGCATTGCGCAGATTGAGTGAGTGCCCTTCCTGTATTGAATTAAAAGCAATGTATCACCAAGATGCAGGAGAGAAGTACACATTTCTTGTTTGCCAGAAGAGGAAAATTAGTGTGTTCTGTAGAATGTTGATTAGTGGCAGTGCACAATTACATCAATTCATTCATGCGCAACACACACAACAAAATCTACATCACTCAGTCTGCTTTTCTGCGGACAATGCATGGCATCAATCATTACCTGTTGCATCTTATTTTCAGTTAATGGCCAGTCTCTCTCGTCTCTGAAGGAGGATAGCTATAGAAGTCATCAGATTCATGGTCCACTTGTTTTGGAATGACGAGGAAAGTTTGAATTTGTTGTTACCATCATCCAATCATCATTCATGAGGGAAATGGAATTGACCAGGAGATGCAGTATGATCGAGCAGAGGAGCTGGATTCTGAGGACTGTAGTGTCAAATGGCAGACACCTGAAACTTGTATCTTAAATTAGAAGATTAGAAGACGGTGATAATGCATTGGTTGCGATTCACAAGTTTATAACCGGAACAACAGACACAAACAAAGGGGGAAAAAAGGGAGGAAGACAGTAAGTGCGAGCCTAATTGTCAGGGAAGTATAGCTCGTCCTCAAACTCTGGGGGATCTTCCAGTAGTAGGTAATCATCTGACACAATACTTCCGTCACCTGAGCCGCTGTCCTCATCTTCCTCTGTTGATTCATGCATTGTGTAATTCGGTGGTATGAAGTGCTGATTCATTTTGATCATTGTTAACCTCTCCACGTTTTTGGGAGATAGACTGGTCCTTCTCAAGGTTACAATGGAACCTGCAGCACTGAAAACACGTTCGGAAGAGACACTTGCGACAGGGCAAGCCAGATAGCTTATCGCCAGCCTGCTGAGCTGTGGCCATTCAGACCTTTTCCTATGCCAATACTGCACTGGGTTTTGATCAACGTACACCTCTGTTGGGTCGTCCAGATAGGCCTGGACCATCCGCTCAATGTTCAGGGTTGCTGCTGGTAAGCTTTTGTGCTGTTTTTTCTGTGCATCAGCACTGTGCTTAAGGCCCATCTTTACATACCAATCTGATAATGATTGTACTCGGCAGAATGATCCAGTTATTGTTTTTGTAGTCGATGGTGATGGTGAGTGTTGCGATTGTGAGCCAACCGCACTGCCCTCAGCCGACGAAGTTGCACTTGATTCTGCATGGCCTGCTTCAGTATCAGTACTTGTTGTGGGTTGATGTGGCGGGCTTTTAATTAGCAGCCCTTCGTTTTCAAACTTGATGGCTGCTTCAGCTATACAACTTTTGTAGCGGGCAACATCAGTGTCGGAAAAAGAACGGAATAGTCCTAATTTTGCACGTGGATCCAGAATTGTGGCACAAATGTAATGGTCTTGTGACAAAATTTTATTTTGTATCCTTACATTTTCTGATAAGCGCCTGGATAAGCTCTCCACCAAGTCATGGGCTTGCCTTCTGTCCTCTACACCTTTGTAGGATTCAGACACATTATTCAGCTCATGCTCTAGCATTTGCAACAATGGGATAGCTTGGCCCATTGTACAGTCCTCCTTGCTGACTTCACGTGTGAAGACCTCAAAAGGAGACAGCATCTCAGTCAGGCATTGAATTAGGGTCCATTGCTCCCTCTGAAGGGTCATGCCTTTAACACTAGCATCACTGCTTCTGTACCAGACATAATCATTGAGTGACCTGTGCTGTTCGTACAGACGATCAAGCATGTAATACGTTGAGTTCCAACGTGTTGCCACCTCCTGGATGAGTGCCTTGACTGGCACCCTACGCTCACGTTGGAGGATCCTCAGCTGCTTCCGAGCTTTAAAAGAATGGCTGAAATGAGTGCATATTCTTCGGCAGATGGACAGTAAATTGCTTACTATGGGTTCTTTTTTCAGAAAGTCTTGCACTATAATGTTTATGCAGTGTGCCAAACACGGAACCCTGAAATAGGAACCAAGTTCCATGGCCTTAAGTACATTACTGCCATTGTCTGTGGCAACAAAACCAATACCAAGCCCTCTGGGCTGCAGCCATTCCAAAACCTTGGTGCGAAACTCTTCTAAAATGTTTTCAGCCGTATGAGATTTCTCCATGGCGAACATGGCTACAGTTGCATGTTTCCGAGTACCTTCAAAAATCGCAGCTGTGTCAACAACACCTCGTGCAGATAGTTGATCTTTAACCCCCACAAAAGAGATCCAGTGTGCAGTGATACACATGTAATCTGTGGCTTGGCAACTGGTCCACATGTCTGTTGTCAGGTGGATATTGTGCACAGCACTCTTCTGCAAAGCTTGTCCAACCAATTCCAGCACATCATGATGTAGTGCCGGGACAGCAATTCTTGCGAAATAGGACCGGCTTGGAACTTTCCATTTCGGGCAGATGGCAGACACAAATTCAAGGAAACCCACCCCTTCCACAAATGAAAAAGGAAGAAGGTCCAGCGCTAACATTTTAGCCAGCTTCGCATTGTACAATCGTGCCGTTGGGTGGTTGCGTTGGAACTGCCCCTCCAACCTAAACATGCTGTCAATGGTAGGCTGGCTTACTTTCCTTAGTGGTGCCATTAACCCACTAAGGCTCAACGACACAGATTGTCTCATTGAGGTACTCGCCGCCGGTCGCCTTGGTGTCTCACCCACACTCTGAGTATGGCTCTTACTGCGGTGCCACTCTGATGTTACTGAGGAGGATGTGGGCGTTACCACTGCAGTGACTGCACTACTGGAGACAGGGCTAGAAATGCCTCCCTGTTCTTCACCTGCCACCACAATAATATCGCTCCCTGATTCCTGACCAACTTCAAAGGGTTTAGTTTTCCTACTTTCTTTTAACTTAAGTAGGTGATCCTCCCACACAATAGTGTGGTGTATTCTGAGATGACTTGCTTGTCCTCCGGTACCATAGTTTGTACCAAGCTTACCACGCCGAACACCTTGCCGACAAATTGCGCATATAGCAATGTTCTCCTCCTTGGCGCTAACAGAAAAGAAGTCCCAAACTGGGGAGGAGAACTTTCTGGCACTGCTGGATGTGCCACTTTCAACACCAGATGAACTTGAGGGGGTCCTTGAAAATATGTGACCCTGTCCACCTACACTGTGACTTTTACTACCACTTCCTACTGAGGTGGTTGAGCTGGATGTAGGTCCCTGCCGGGCCTTGGAAAATATGGCAGCTGGAGGTAGTGGTGGTGTAACCTGTGTTGGTGAGATCCGTGCTGCATCCCGCTCAGTAGCAGCCTTTCTGGATAGGGTTAGAATGTCGGTCTCCAATCCCTTTGGGGCGGGAGTAATGTGCGTGATGACTGGCTCGTCTTCATCAACATCATCACCCCCCTCTTCTACATCTACCTCCATAACTCTAAGTTTTTCTGGGACCTTCCTTTTCAGAAGCAATGTCTTGTGGCGTACTTCACTCTCAGACCGAGCTGGTGGGACCCAAGTGTCATCACGATCATCAGAAGCGGGGCTTGAAGAAGAAGATGATGGACTAAGCCTCCTTTTCCTTGCTGGTGGTCTGGAAGACAATAGATGTTCTGAAACAGTGGTTTGACTTCGCTCCGCTTTGTCTGCAGGAAGCTCGATTTCCTGAAATGCCCCTACGTCAGGAGCAACAACTACTATGGTGGGCTGTTGTGGCGGCTGCTGCTGTTCTGGTTGCGGCGGCTGCTGCTGCTGTTCTGGTTGCGGCGGCTGCTGCTGCTGTTCTGGTTGCGGCGGCTGCTGCTGCTGGTCTGGTTGCGGCGGCTGCTGCTGTTCTGGTTGCGGCGGCTGCTGCTGCTGTTCTGGTTGCGGCGGCTGCTGCTGCTGTTCTGGTTGCGGCGGCTGCTGCTGCTGTTCTGGTTGCGGCGGCTGCTGCTGCTGTTCTGGTTGCGGCGGCTGCTGCTGCTGTTCTTGTTGCGGCGGCTGCACACTGATCTGCTGAGTTTGCGCCTGCGTTGAACTTGATTGTGTACTACTTTGCGGTAATGACATTTCTTCAACATCGCTGCCCGTTAGTAGACTGGCTACCTCTGCGACAGTAAAGCCCTTGGGCCTAGGTTGGTGGGGTTGCTGGACCGCTGTGCTGCTCCCAGCTTGGTTCCCGGACAACGCTTTGGTGCCAAAAAAAACCTTGGCCGGCACACCACCAGTCGTGGTTAATGGCACTTCCTTTTTCTGTTCCTTCTTCTCACCAGCAACTTTCTTGGTACTGGACCTGGTACCTTTCTTTGGGGCCATCTTATTCCGACGTCAGGCAGGAGGCAGATGCACAACAAGTTCTGGTCACACGTGGGCGTGATGCGCAGCAGGACTTCCGTCTGGCTGGCAGTACAACGGGTAGCCAGGTGATGCCGATGACACCTCCTACTCTGTCTTTTGTGCACCTAAAAGCAAAGAAGACAGGAGAAGAACATCAGTGAAATGTTGCATTTGTTTTTGTGGTTCAGTTACTTAGTACTGTACTAGTGCAAACAAAAGATAGTCTAGCCATTTATGAATTTTTTTTAACTAGAGCTATGTTATACTACTAGTACTGTGTACAGCCACACTACACTCTCAGGAAGGTGATGTCTAAAAATTCAACAGATCACATAGAAAACACTTGATCAATAAAGCTGTGGCTACCTGCTCTGGTAGCAGTGGATGAAAGCAGGCCTGTTGGCAGACAAGGCCAGGCAAGCTTGCAGGCCTAGGCCTCAAAATGGCCACCAGCCACATGGCGAGCCCCAACAACATCAGCAAGGCCACCCCAAAATACACACTTCCCCAACTCAATCCAATGCCATCCATGCCCAAAATGATGTCTAAAATCAACAGAACACACAGAAAACAGTAGATTACTAAAGCTGTGGCTACCTGCTCTGGTAGCAGTGGATGAAAGCAGGCCTGTTGGCAGACAAGGCCAGGCAAGCTTGCAGGCCTAGGCCTCAAAATGGCCACCAGCCACATGGCGAGCCCCAACAACATCAGCAAGGCCACCCCAAAATACACACTTCCCCAACTCAATCCAATGCCATCCATGCCCAAAATGATGTCTAAAATCAACAGAACACACAGAAAACAGTAGATTACTAAAGCTGTGGCTACCTGCTCTGGTAGCAGTGGATGAAAGCAGGCCTGCTGGCAGACAAGGCCAGGCAAGCTTGCAGGCCTAGGCCTCAAAATGGCCACCAGCCACATGGCGAGCCCCAACAACATCAGCAAGGCCACCCCAAAATACACACTTCCCCAACTCAATCCAATGCCATCCATGCCCAAAATGATGTCTAAAATCAACAGAACACACAGAAAACAGTAGATTACTAAAGCTGTGGCTACCTGCTCTGGTAGCAGTGGATGAAAGCAGGCCTGTTGGCAGACAAGGCCAGGCAAGCTTGCAGGCCTAGGCCTCAAAATGGCCACCAGCCACATGGCGAGCCCCAACAACATCAGCAAGGCCACCCCAAAATACACACTTCCCCAACTCAATCCAATGCCATCCATGCCCAAAATGATGTCTAAAATCAACAGAACACACAGAAAACAGTAGATTACTAAAGCTGTGGCTACCTGCTCTGGTAGCAGTGGATGAAAGCAGGCCTGTTGGCAGACAAGGCCAGGCAAGCTTGCAGGCCTAGGCCTCAAAATGGCCACCAGCCACATGGCGAGCCCCAACAACATCAGCAAGGCCACCCCAAAATACACACTTCCCCAACTCAATCCAATGCCATCCATGCCCAAAATGATGTCTAAAATCAACAGAACACACAGAAAACAGTAGATTACTAAAGCTGTGGCTACCTGCTCTGGTAGCAGTGGATGAAAGCAGGCCTGCTGGCAGACAAGGCCAGGCAAGCTTGCAGGCCTAGGCCTCAAAATGGCCACCAGCCACATGGAGAGCCCCAACAACATCAGCAAGGCCACCCCAAAATACACACTTCCCCAACTCAATCCAATGCCATCCATGCCCAAAATGATGTCTAAAATCAACAGAACACACAGAAAACAGTAGATTACTAAAGCTGTGGCTACCTGCTCTGGTAGCAGTGGATGAAAGCAGGCCTGCTGGCAGACAAGGCCAGGCAAGCTTGCAGGCCTAGGCCTCAAAATGGCCACCAGCCACATGGAGAGCCCCAACAACATCAGCAAGGCCACCCCAAAATACACACTTCCCCAACTCAATCCAATGCCATCCATGCCCAAAATGATGTCTAAATTCAACAGAGCACACAGAAAACAGTAGATTACTAAAGCTGTGGCTACCTGCTCTGGTAGCAGTGGATGAAAGCAGGCCTGCTGGCAGACAAGGCCAGGCAAGCTTGCAGGCCTAGGCCTCAAAATGGCCACCAGCCACATGTCCAGGCCCAACAACATCAGCAAGGCCACCCCAAAAAACACACTTCCCCAACTCAATCCAATGCCATCCATGCCCTAAATGTGATTGAAAATGAAATATATTCAAAAAACAAAAGGAACAGTTGCTTCATCATGCACACACACACCCATGAGGCCATGCCCATGGCTAGCTCGGGCCTACTACTACAACCCACAAAATTAAAATAAATTAAAAAAAACAAAAAGGAATGATGATAATTAATTATCAAAAATAAATTGTAGTTACACAACAACTGCAATGCCCACAATCAAACACAACAACCACTTACTTGTAAAATATCCTATTCCAAAAATCCTGAAATCCAATTGCAATGATGCAGCAGACAAAAAGAGAGATCTTTCCAGCTCCAAATCAAAAGGCAGAATGAGCAGGAGATGGACAAAGCACTGGGAGGAGCCTGCTGGACAGGAACAGGAAGTTGGAGAATCTGTGTCACTTCCTCCCTCTCTCCACTTTGTAAAAAAAAAATGACTCCTGGAGTCCTTGCACAAAAAAGGAAAGCCAAATGTGAATGTAAGGAGTTCTTTTCATCCAAAATCAGTATTTGCAGATGGTTTCATGCTGCTAGAGCCGATATTCCTCTCCAAATTGTAAATTTTACGTTGTTGAGTTCTCCAGCTTCACATTACTTCCGCCGGCGTGTCGAAAACGATATGATCGCGTTCTCTTCTTTGTCCCTGTCGCGTTGGATATGACGTGTTCGCGGTCTCTTTCTCCTGTTCGCGTTCGATTTCATGTGCCCGCGTCCTCATTCTCTGGCTCGCGATGTAGAATGACATGTTCGAGATCTCAATCTTCTCATACTCGCGCGGTGCATGATCGCGAGAAGAAAGACCTGATCGCGCGACAAATGACGTGATCGCGTGAAAAATGACTTGAATGCGGCCGCGAACTCTCGCGAGACAGCGCAAAATGGCTACCAAAATCCAACATCTCGTGGAGAACGCGACCGGGTCAAGAAAACTTGTCGGAGAACGCAGGGATTCAGGTAAGGCGATCGCGCGCGCGCGAGAATGTATTGTTTTACAGCGCGAGCAAGAAAAAAATTATCGCAAAGCTGCGGAATGCGGAAATTTTGACATTTCCGCGCTCTCCGCGGAACGCGGAAATGCCAAATTATCGCAAATTCCGCGAACGGAACGGAATTTTGGCCCAGGCCTAGTCTGTACCTGGCATTTATAGATCTGCGGACTGCCTTTGACCTGGTTCCTCGTAGCCATCTCTGGAGGGTGCTATCTGGGCTGGGTTTGCCCCCATATTTATTGTCCCTGTTAATTAAGATACACGCTGAAAATTTTGCGCAGATTAGGTGGGGAAACCAGGGTCAAAAGACATCACGAATACCTGTAAACAGAGGTGTCCGTCAGGGATGCGTTCTTGCCCCCACTCTGTTTTCATTGTATGTTAACGGAGTGGTGGACCACCTTTTACAAATCCCTTCAGATGCCCCATCGTTGGCAGGCAGGAGGGTACCTACCCTCCTGTTTGCAGACGATACCTTACAGATTTCCAAGACCCCGGTAGGGCTACGGAACCTTTTAACTAGTTTTCAGTCTTTCTGTGATTTGAGGGGATTGGAAATCAATACTGGTAAAACCAAGTACCTGGTCTTGAATCCCCCAAAGAAGATTGGTAGGCCACCCACACTAAAATCAGTTTCCCTAGAAAGGGTTAAAGAATTTGACTATTTAGGAATTCGTGACACTATGAGATGGAATTGCCACCTCCATAAGATGTTGTTGAACCATAATAGGGTGGCGGGGGCATTACTTAAAGAACAACGGGCCTCCTCCCTCAAGCCAATTGCCCCGGTACTTGACATCTATAGGGCAAGAGGTGTGAGTGCGGCGCTCTATGGGGCGGAACTTTGGGGTGTGCAAAACGTGGACCGGCTGTCCTGCTCTGAAAATAAATTTCTCAAGGACCTAATGGGGCTCCCATACAGCACCCCAACCTTACCTTTATTGCTTGACATGGGTAGTTGTCCCATTAGCGATCAGGCAAGGATGCGTCCTCTTCTTCTTTGGGCTCGCATTTGGAGAGTCCCCGAACTGGCCAGCTACGCAGTCGGTTTAAAAGAGATCTTATCGATGCCTGGCTGGCCCAAAATTAGTTGGTTGAGGGAAGTTAAGCGACTACTGATAGAATTGGGTCTAGAAGAAGCTTGGCAGTCAAGAACTGCTCCCCCTAAGTCTGTCTTGAAGAAACTGTATTGGAGATGGATGATAGACGGGCGAAACACTAATCCTAAGCAATGCAGGTCCACTGCTGAATTCCTATTAGTGAAGGAGGTCCCATTCCGCGAGCCCCATCTCGATATTATATCAAAACCCAGAGATAGGGCATTGTATTTTAAATTTAGAGTAGGAATACTTCCTGTGGGTGAACTAACTGCTAGGTGGAAGGCCCCAGCCCAGACTACTTCTTTGTGTCCGCATTGTATGTCAAGGATAGAGTCAGTTCCCCACTTCCTATTCGAATGCCCTGCCTATGAAGCTCCTCGTCGCAGGTGGTTGAAACCTCTTTGTAGAGATTTAGGCACCAGACACCATAGGGAGGCCTTGCGAATTTTGAAAACGGACTCGCGGCCCCTGTTTGCCTGTGGCCTGGCGAAGTTTCTAAGCTGGGCATGGTCGATTAGATCAAATAGGCTTTTGTACCTTGTTTAATCCTGGTTTTACAATGTATTCCTTTTATGTAATTTATTGGCGCCTTCGTATTATGAATTGTATGTATCTTTTGATATGAATTGGCTCCTTTTATTGTTTTTATAAAATTGTGTGTGTATATGTATTGCTTTTTAAGACATGCTATTTGTCGAAATAAAGCCTTTCAAATCGAATCGCTACAATCTTCTAAGTGCTATATTTTATTAAATCTTTGATTCCCTACATTGGATTTTTGTCGTTTTGGTGTCATTTTAAAGATAAAAATATTTCCTATTTTTATAAATTTGTATTGGATTTTTATTATGTTTTGCGTCTTCATTATTTACTGAAATGGTGTTTTTAAATGCTTTACATACCTGTCTTTGAAGTTAAGCCTGTCTGCTCGCAGCCACATTACCAAGGGTTAAACATAGGAATAATTTTCTAAGACCTATGCTGAGTCCTACCATGTGTTAGTGGCCTTATTGCCAATGGCAGACCTAAATTTGTCTCTACCAATAAGCCACTTTCCAACAACTACCATCTGCTGCCTGTCTACCTGCTGCTGTTTGTGCCTCCTCTGCTCGTTTCTTGCTCTGTTTTGCCTTGTCTGCTTGTTTTTTCTGTATTCTATTTTGCCTTTTCTGCTAGTTTTTCTGCCTTCTGTTTTGCCCTCTTCTGCTCTATTGTGCTATTTCTGCTTGTTTTTCTGCCCTCTGTTTTGCCTTATTCTGATTGGATCTTCCCTCTTCCTGCCATTTCCCTTCTTCTGCCATTCCTCTCCTCCCACCACCCAGCGACCTGCCCTCCCACCAGAACCTACTCAATGCAGCACAACCCCATTGATCAGGTCCTTGTGCCAGCTCCCCCTGCGACACTTCTCCTGGGCAGCTTGCCCGTGCTCCACTACCCTCTGCTGCCTGTCTACCTGCTGCCCTCTGTTTGTGCTTCCTCTGCTCGTTTCTTGGTAAGTTTTGCATTTTCTGTTCATTGTTCTGCCCTCTGTTTTGCCTTTTTTCTACTTGTTTTTCTGCCCTGTCTTACCTTTTCAGCTTGTTTTTGTGCCCTCCATTTTCCCTTTTCTGCTTGTTTTTCTGTCCTCTCTTTTGCCCTCTTCTGCTCTGTTTTGCCTTTTCTGCTAGTTTTTCTGCCCTCTGTTTTGCCTTGTACTGCTTGCATTTCTGCCCTCTGTTTGGCCTTTTCTGCTTGTTTTTCTGCTCTTTGTTTTGCCCTCCTCGGCTCTGTTTTACTATTCAGCTCGTTTTTCGGCTCTCTGTCTTCTCTTTTCTGTTTGTTTTTCTGCCCTCTATTTTGCCTCTTCTGCTTGCTCGTTTTTCTGCCCTCTGTTTTGCCTTTTTCTGCTTGTTTATCCCCTCTTCCTGCTGTTTCCTCAAGACCTGGCTTTTTGACTGAGACCTCGCACCACAGTGCCCAGATGCCCCCAGGGGTGACAGTGCTGCGCTCTACAAATACTGATTCATTGATTTAAGGTGGGCGCAACGGCAAATTTAGGAGCTTGTACAAGTATATTATAACAAAAACCAAACACATTGAATAACAAAATGCTATTTAATCGAATTTATAGTTCTATACAAATATCAGTAACTAGTCAATGTTTACATTTTTTTTAAAAAAAACATTAAAACTACAGTTAAGGATGTAGTCTGACATTTATAGGGGACTGCTCCCTTTACTGCACAGCTCTGCCTGGTAGCTGCTGCTGACTCTCGGGTCAGGAGTTTGTGGCCCTCCTCCACCCACAGACTCCTGCCTGCGCCTCATTGGTGGTCTAGTGGTAGAGGGTCACTGCTCCGCTCTTGACTGCCCGTCTGTCTCTCTTTTTCTGCTTTTCTCTGCCTCTTTGCCTTTCTTCTGCCTTTTTGCTGCTTTTCTGCCTTTTTCCTGTTTTTGCACTCTTCCATTTTCTGCACTCTTTGTCGCCCTTGCCACTGGGATCCCCACGGCCCCGTCCACCACTGCGTGCACTTTGCCTCCACCACTCCCACTGTCCACCACTGCCCACATGCCTACAAAGTTCTCCACAATGCAGGACTAGCATATCTGAACCACTGCCTCTCATTCCACGTACCTGCCAGGCAACTTTACTCCGCCCAACTTCCCCTGGCCAACATCCAACAGATTCATTAGGCAAGAACCGGAGGAAGATCATTCTCTTACTTTGCCGCCAAGACCTGGAACACCCTGCCCCTCCACCTTAGGCAATCCCTGTCGGCGACCCAGTTGGGCAAGGTTATCAAGACCTGGCACTTCCACTCAACCTCAACACCCTGACAGATCAGCAGCCCCCCCGTCCCTCCTCAGTGCCTTGAGATCCTCAGGGGCGAATAACTGCGCTATACAAACTCCTGATTGATTAATTGATTCTGATCTGAGGACATCATTGAAGCCTCAAGAAATTTCTTTTTGACACCTTATTTTCTTAATAGTGCACACATAGCTTTATTTTCAAAGCTAGCCATTGTAGTTCATCTTAAATTGAAAGTGTCGTTATGCGGGGAAATGGTCGAGGGAATGAGCAAATACTATACTATTGAGTGAACATGCAAAGCCACTGAGGAGGCATTTTAATAAACCACATATATAATGTAGTTGTGATATATGTGCAGAGATTAACCTGCATGCTTAGATGAAAATATAGAGCTTTAAAATGACAAAAATGCACCTAGCAGATATATTTATTGGTACTAGGTCTCTAATGGCTAAAGCTGTATTTGCTTAAAAGTAGATTGACCAGTTTTGCTGAAACACGCATAAAATGTTTAATTCTTAACCTTTCAATGATCATTTCTTTTAACAATAAGTTACACAAATGTGCTCACACAACTGCTAAATGTTCCCATTTAAGGGGCCCGGTCCATGACAAGCATGTAGTCCCAATGGCGGCTACGGTGCTTCCCGCTAGCGCGTAGCTGCAGTGATGCTCCTCCCCCTCATGGTGATGTTGACTCTGCAGTCAGGTGTGGCGAGCGCTGAGTTCGGGCGCAGCAGCTAGTTCTTCTCTTCGTTTCTGGCTCTCTTCTACCGCATTTTGCGAGTGCCGTCTGCCATCAGCTTGCTATCTGAATATCATCTGTTCGTGGAACCGAACCTGTCTGGGGGAAAACGGAGTTATTCTCATGCTTTCTTCACCTCTCGGAAGGCACCGGAATCGCGTAATCGACATACCCGCTCTATGTGTGCTGACTGGAAAAGTATGGCGGCTTGGCGTCCGGCTCGGTGTTAATCGGAGACCTGCAGGTGTTGATCCGCTGATCCGCTGCTGCAGTGTGGAGCGGTTTGTATAACAGAACAAAAAACAGAGGCAGCATAGAAACAGTAAAAACGACGGGGGAAATTGCTGGTAAAACCGGTGGCTTTTATATCTGAACCGGGAGGTGAGCGCTGGGAGAGTGGTGAAGCTTATTTAATTGAATGGAATGAGTCTCTGTCAGAGACTGGTAGGACTGGCTATAAAATGGCAAGAGACTTGCGCTGATTCTGTTGAGCTGTTAAAGGCCGGTGTTGTGAAAGGAAGCGCGCTTATATTGTTCTAAAGACGCATAAAGGAAAAAAAGGGAAGGAAAAAGGCAAGGGAAGGAGAAAGTATAAAAGAAAAATCCCTTGGAAATACACTGGAGGAGCTGGGAGGTTGCAAAAGGAGCTAATTTAAAGCTGTGGTGGGAAGAAAGCAGCAGGAGGAGGAGGGTGGGGAAGCAGGATCAGAGCCCTTAGCGAGAAACTTGGCTAGAATTTTGTGGATATCCTGCATTTGGTGATTAGAAGTTGGACTATAGAGCTCAACCTATACAAGCTACACAATGAGGAAACAGCTGAAGCTGGCTGCTGCAGCAGCGAAAGCGAATGCCGCGATTGCTGCAAAAAATAAAACACGTTTCGCGAAAGCCAAGCTGAACCAGACCAAAGTAGGAAATAAATTACATCATGGTGAGTCCTCCTTCAGCTCTCAAAGCTCAGAAACTGATGATCCCCCCTTAAAAGAGACAAGATCAATGGAGCCTCCAGAAGCTGCTCCAAGGGATCACAACTTGGATACTCAGCCAGGGACTACTGGTGCTCGGCCAAATCAGAAGCAGAAAAATGCTAGAGATTTTCCTCTCTTTGTTAAGAAGGTGCTACTTCCTATTACATTGACTGGTAAACCGAGACGTGATTCTCTCAAGCAAAATAAGTTGGGGGCGACAGGTGATTCAACAACGGAAGCCATATCAGTAGAGTCAGTACCTTTTTCGGGGCCACTCTCCTCTTCGTCTCCAGGGGTGCCTTTCCCAGGAGGACAGGCCCCACAGGTACAGGTACAGGTACAGGTACAGGTACAGGTACAGGTACAGGTACAGGTACAGGTACAGGTACAGGTAGAAGAAATACAGCCAGCTCTGGGCCCCTAAGCCCCGCTCCAACCTATTGCTTTGACCGTGGCGATGGCTATCACGACTCCACTTCCTCAGTCTCCGCCCTCTCCCCTCCACATTAGTGTAAATGACTCTCAAACTCAATCAAATGGCACCATCCTGACACTGGATTGGGGTCAGTTAGATAAGCAAGACAAGCATGCTCCGTTAAACCAACAAATGCATTCAGCTCTCCCAGTGACCAAATCCTTTCTGGAAAGCAGTTCTATTTTATTAGATTCCGTGACCGGTGCAGATAACATTGGGTCACAGCAAGGAACCAGAGAATCTGATTTTGTATTCCAGGATGAGAAGGCTGTTTCATACCAGATGGATGTTAAAACTATGCTAAACATGATTCTTGAAGAAATCCGAGACATGAAGAAAACATAGCAGTTAGAAATTGTATCAATTCAGCAGCGATTGGGAAAGATAGAGGAAGCAGTTGCCAGTCTTCCTGTTCGTGTTCATGAGGTTGAATCAAGGATTTCCTCCCTAGAGGATCAAATGAATGGTGTTCTTCAGAAAGTGGATTCAGTCTCGAGTGAAAAAGCAATTATGGAGAATAAGATCGAGGAACTTGAGAATTTTTCACGCCGCTCTAATCTTCGGATAGTTGGTGTTCCGGAACGGCTTGAAGGGGGTGACACACTCAAGTGGGTCGAAACGTTTATGAAGAAGGCTGTGATACCTGAGTTTTCCGTGGACTTAACATTAAAAAGGGCTCATCGCGTCCCCGCTCAACTTCCTCCTTACAAGAAGTTCCCTCGCACGATACTTGTCAACTTTGCGGATTACCGCATAAAGGAAAAAGTTCTGACTAAGGCAATCCAGATGAGACAGTTTGAAACTGAAAATGGAGTAAAATGTAGAACTTTTTCTGACATGTCGGCAGCAGCGGCTAGAAGACGCAAAGAGTTTGTCAAACTATTATACTTGTTTAAGGCTCATGGGGCACAAGCTTCTATTGCACAACAATCCAAACTCAAAGTTCTTGTCCAGGGAAAGTTTCACTTGTTCACTCGTTTAGAAGAAGCACAGGAGCTGCTCAAGGCAATTTCAGTCAGAAAATAACTTTTTTCTCTTTTTGTCTCGAGTTATGTTACTTTACAATGCGATAATGCTATTTTATGTCTAACCTAGAAGATTAGCATTTAGAGTTGTTGCTTTTTCTAAAGAATTCCTTTTGAATATTGGGTTAGTGGATTCGAGGACTTGCACAGTCTTGATCTTGAAGATTCGCTTTTGTTTTTTGTGGAGGGGGGGAGGTCACTCTTTGGTGCAATATCAGGGCACCAGCATGTGCACTGGGGGGATGGAATATGTGGATAGCGGGGTTAGCCACATCTCCCAAGGGGAGGAGGGTTTTTGTTGAGGGAAGGATAGGGTGGTTTGGGTTAACAGAAAAAAATGAGCAGGTGCTATCAGGAAAGTGCTAAATGGTGTAGGAATCAACTTAGAATAGAATTGCAGCTTATATTGTTTCTTCCAATGTTTCTTATTTGTTTCCTTGTCTATCTGGCAGAATGAGTCTATCTAGTAAATGCCAAATTCTATCTGTCAACGTCAATGGTATACTGAATAGATGTAAATACGGTGGTTTGTTTAGGTGGCTAGTTACTTTAAAACCTCAAATTCTTTTCTTTCAGGAAACTCATCTGAAAACTAATACCCCAAAATTTTATATTCCAGGAATGTTTTTGACGTATTTTTTTTGCTTCAGCGGGTGTTGCAATGCGGGGGGTTGCTATTTATTTTTCTCGGGAATTTGATTGGGTGTTTCTCCAGGAGCAAAGGGATCCACAGGGGAGTGTGGATTTGGGTACAGGTTTCATTAAATGGTCAGCTTCTGAATATTGTTAGTTATTATGGCCCAATAACGGACGATGTATTAGCATTATGTACACTTTACAAACTTCTGATTGGGGTCTCGGGGCAAATAGTGTTTGGGGGCGATTTTAATTATATTCAGGATTTGAAAATGGATACTTCAAATAGAGGGACAAAACAACTGAAACCTAAAACAAAGAAGCTTTTTGAGGCTTTTGTAGAAGATCTTCAGCTAATTGATGCATGGCGTTTGCTCAATCAGACTGTTCGTTAATATACTTGCTCTTCACGCCTACATTAAACTGCATCCCTAATTGATTTTTTATTGCTGTCACGCTCACTGGTTCTCAGAGATGCAGATATTGGTGTTAATGCCTTTTCCGATCATTCTTATGTTCAAGTTAGCATAGAAATGGGTTCTTCAAAAAAGTGCAGGTCCAAGTGGCAGATGGACCGCCTCCTCCTTCAAGATCCAGTATGGCTTGAGGAGATTAGACGCTGGCTACAAGATTATTTTACTATTAATGAAGGGACTGCTGATATGTTTTCTGTCTGTGGGGGTTTTAAGGCCGCAGCCCGCGGGCAGATGAGTGCCGCTTCTGCCAAGAAAACTAGGGAACGTTCAGGTCAAATTGCACAGCTTCAGCAGTCGTTGGTCCATGCTTCTAAACTTGTGGGCTCCACATATCGGGCTCAGCTGGAACAGGCCAGGAAGGCATTAAGAGATTTCTTTGTCTTAGGAGAAATAAATAGCTCTCAGACATATTTCCAGAAGGTGCATGAAGAAAGCCAAATGTCTGGAAAGATGCTAGCTTGGTCAACTAGGGCTCGACAAGAATCCGCCTGTATCGTAGAAATAATAGATCCCAAAACAAACACATTAGTAACTGACAGAGCTGAAATTTCTTGAATTTTTGTCAATCATTTTCAACAAGTATATACCACTAAATATCCGGTTAATCCGGAGATGATTCAGGAGTATTTCGCTTCACTTCAAGTACCTACAATATCCCAGAGTCTAGTTACGATGTTGCAGAAGAGAATTACAAAAGCCGAGATATCGGCAGTTATTAAGTCTTTGGCCGGAGCTAAAGCTTGCGACGAGGATGGAATGCTGATCGAATTTTATAAAAGTTTTGTGAAGGAGCTGACCCCATTTTTGGAAAAATTATTTGATTATATTAAAACTGGCGGGTCGGTATCTTCCGAATTAAAAAGAGCGATAGTAATTCTTCGTAAAAAAGGGCAAACCGTCTAATAATTTGAATTCCTATCGACCCATCAGTCTATTGATGCCGACTATAAAAAAATGTATGAAGATTTGGGCCCAGCGATTCACTTCTGCAGCAAAGGAAGTAATTCACGGTGATCAAACGGGGATTATAGCAGGTCGCATGATGACGACCGATACTCGCTTTTGGATTCAAGCCCTAGATTATTTTAATATCAATAAGACACCTGCCTGCATCATGATGGTAGATGCAGAAAAAGCCTTCGATTTAGTTAATTGGGATTCACTATTTTATGCAATTTTTAGGTTTGGAATCCTGTCATCAGTAATAACTATGCTTAAAAACATTTACCTTGGGGCACAGGCACAGATAATAGTTAATGGGGCCCAAGCAGGGTTAATACATATAAATCGCGGGACTAGGCAAGATTGCTCCTTATCACCTCTTTTGTTTACCTTTTTTATTGAACCTCTTGCTATTAGATTACGAGCTAATAGGAATATTAGAGCCCCGATCGATGGAATGGCGAAATTGAAATTTTTCGCCGATGACGCCATTTTATATTTAGATCCAAAAAAAAAAAATATCTGCTATGGCAGAATTTAGGAAATTCAAACAAATAGGGGGCTATAAAATTAATTTCTGTAAAACTGAAATTTTTATGTTAAACACCGAGCTTGAGTGCCTCCCAGACGAATTAAAACAACAGGCAATAAAAACCAATCCCATATGGTATCTGGGAATTTACGTTACAGGTCATTATAGGGAGCTGCTTAAGAATAATTATGAAGCCACCAGTATTAAGATTCAGAAACTGTTGGATAAATGGACTAATCTTCCTTTAATTTTAATAGGATGAGTGGCACTGATTAAGATGTCTATTTTACCTCTTTTGATATTTCTTTTTACTAACATTCCGGTAAAGGTTAACGTTAGTTTTTTTAAAGGGATCGATTCTATGATTAGGTCATTTGTGTGGAATAAAAGAACAGCTAGAGTTAAGGTGCCAATTCTGAAATTAGCTACTCAGCTGGGTGGGTTGGCACTTCCAAATATTCGTTTATATTATGATTCATCATTTTTTGATTATGTAGCATGTTTACTGTCTAAACCACTCCAGGTCCACAACTTCTTTGTCATCAGAATTATCCAAAAGGCCGGAACTCAACTTCCTACTTTTTCTCTCTGTTTTTTTTTTCATTAAAATTAACCGAGTGCCGAGACTTAGGTTTATATATTCATTCTACTCAATTGAAAAAAATGGAATGATTCTGGCTGGGGGACAGTTAATCAATTTTGTATTCAGGGTAGGCTGATTACTTGGGAAGAAGTACAGGATAGAAGCCTGGGTCCCAATAAACCTTCTTTTTTTGAATGTATTCAAATTATTAATTAAAAAAAATATATATAATTTTATATTTATTATCCCCCAGGAAGATATGCTTCTGCATTATATATTTCGAGACTATCTGGAGTGGGCAATTGGTAGCGTTTAATGAACTGTCAAGACGAATCTCCTTTGGTTTTAAAGATGCTGGAAAAAGTCACAGCTCAAACACAATGTGTTTTTTCTTATCAAGAATGGCAAAAGATTTCAACCTTAGGTAATAAGGCTCTGAGAGCTGCTAACTATAAAAGAATTACAGGGAACTTATTTCAAATAACACTTTTTCAATAAGGAGTACACATTTATATACTCGTAACTGATTCAATCTGAAATAACCTAGAGACAAAGACAGGGAGAAAAATATTTCAAATCAATTGAAAAATTACTTCAGTAACCTGGAGAATTATTTACTTCAGCCGAAGTAAATATAGTTTATTTCATGAATAACAATTTACTCACAAAAATTGTTTAGTCACAGATTTTTTGATGCTACAGGCACAGTTAACGAAAGTGAAAAAGTGAACCCAGTGAAGTGATCATAGCCTTTGAAGTGAAGAATATGTGAATAAAGAAAAGGTCTTAAAAACACTGAGAGGCATTCAACAATAACATGAATCTTTGTTGCTCTCTCTTGGTTTGAATCAGTTACGAGTATATACATTTGTACTCCTTATTGAAAAAGTGTTATTTGAAATAAGTTCCCTGTGAACATTGTTATTGCTTAGTGCAAAATACCCAGTTCATAGGGACATATGGGTTGCTCTTGTGTTTGCTAATAATAATATAATATAATATAATAATATAACTATAAAAGAATGGCATTTCTTCCACTCTGGATGGCATATTATACCCCAGAAGCATTAAACAAAATATATCCAGAGGTGGCAAATAGTTGTTTTCGCTGTGGTACTCTAGCGGAAGGGAGATGGCAGCATACTTTTTTTTCTTGCCCCAAGCTGATAATTTTTTGGGAAAAAATATTTGCATATTTTAGTATGGTGATTAAGAGAATGTACAAACCCTCAGCAGAAGTTGCTTTGTTCGGGATAGGGAGTAGGGAGGCGATACTATCAAAAACTGAGGGACGTTTTCTTGCTATTGTTATGTTGGTTGCCCGCTCATTAATTTTACAAAATTGGAGATCATCGGAAATACCTTTGTTTGAGAAATGGTTGATAAATATGAAACGAACAAAGCGCTTCGAAGAAGCCTATGCCAAACGGGTGGGGGCAACTAAGAAATTTTCACGGGTCTGCGAGTATTTTGTTGATTGTTAATTTGATGACGGTTTTTTCTTTTGGCTGCTGCTATCAGTAATTAATAATTAACGAACAAGGATTTTTATTTTGTTAGTTTGTTTGAGTTTAAAGTATTTGTTAAATGTAAATATTGGCTGCTTCTTGTTGGCTCTGCTCAATAAAAATAAAAAATTAAAACATTTTTCCCATTTAAGCAAAGAAGACTCTCACTGTTTGATCAGAAAGAAAATAGTCCCTTAGTAACAGAAAGAAGAAAATCTCATATAAAAATGCAGCATTTAAACTGAGCGTGAGCTCTTTTAACATACTTGTTTTATTTCCAAATGATGATGTTGTGCAGAAATGTTTCTTTTTGTTATGAAGATGTTTCAGCTATCGCATAGATAATTGATAGCAAAATATACAAGTTGTTATTTAAGAAGGTTAGCTATGTAGTTACATTTATGGAAAAGGAATCCTGCATGAGAAAATGTTCCATAAGAATCTAATCGCCATCTGAAAGTAACAAACCTACCAATACTGTCTATGGACTATTGAATTTGTGTGAGAAGAAAAGGAGTGATCCTGTTCCCAGGAGAACACTGAAAGCTGATCGGACGAGATGAGCAGAAGATGCAACATGAACTGCAATATTATTGTTGACTCTTTATAATAAAGCCTTATAGCCCGCCGTAGTGGGCTATACCAGCCATTAAATACCTGATCCAGCGTTAAAGGCCCAAGGTATAGCCTAGCTACGGAGTGCTATAAGGCTATTAGAACATTCTGCCAGTAGAGGGCAGAATGTTCTAACAAATAAAACAAAGGCTTCTCGGAGCCCGAGGGGGTTTAAACCCCTTCGGGCTCCAAGAGGCCTTTGTAAAACAACATTGAAATGTTGCTTTGCAGGCTTTTACCGGCCAGTAGAAGCTCGGAGCACTCCATTAAATGGAGTACTCCACATTCCAATGTTCTAATATTGGATATTCCTAGAAACAGTTACCACTAGTCTTTATGACTTTCCCTGAGCTATTTATTTTATTTAGATTTCTTATAAAGCGCTAACAATCATCCTGAGGGATATCACGGCGCTGAGATTGCTACAGTGTGGATGCAGTGGGCATAGTTGGGTGGATTTAATCGAATTCGGGGAAAAGGAAGGTTTTTAGTTGTTTCCTGAATGCCAGGTGGTCCTCTGTAAGTCGGAGGGCCACGGGAAGTTCGTTCCACTTCCTTGCGGCGACGTAGGAAAAGGCTCGTTCACCCATTCTGGCTTTCTTTACCCGGGGTATGCTGGCTAGAGCTGAGATTTGTGAACGGAGGTATCTAGTGGGAGTGTAGAACTGAATCCTGTTTCTAAGGATGAGAGGGCCTGTCTTGTGAAGTGCTCTATGAGTGATGCACAACATTTTAAAAGTTGCTCTTTGCTTTATTGGCAACCAGTGTAGATCCCGCAGACAGTTTGTGGCCGAGTCAAATTTTCTTTTCATGCAGATAGCCTTGGCTGCTGCATTCTGAAGCATTTGTAGCTTGGTGAAAAGGTACTCTGCCATGCCAACGAACAGAGAGTTTCCGTAATCCAGTCTACTCATCAGGAGAGACTGAACTAGGATCCTTCTGCATTCTAATGGAATCCACGGAAATACTCTTTTGAGCATCTTCAGAGTCGCAAAGCCTTTGCCGCATATAGCGGCTACATGAGTTTTCATGGAAAGGGAGGTGTTGATCATTATTCCAAGATTCCTTGCAGTTAATGTAGGGGCAGGGGGGATGCCCAGGGCTTCGGGCCACCAGGTGTCATTCCACAGTTGCGTGTGGCCTCCAAACAGCAATATCTCTGATTTGTCTGCATTTAGCTTGAGGTAGTGCTTATGCATCCATTCAGCCAAATCAGAGAGACAGTTCAGAAGCCTGTCCTTGGAGTTGTTCTTCTCGTCCAGGATTACAGTGAGTTGGGTGTCATCCGCATAGGAGCAGATTTCAACACCCCATTTTCTGCCGATTCCGGCCAGGGAAGACACGAAAACGTTGAACAGAGTAGGGCTTAGCGAGGCCCCCTGCGGGACCCCGTATTTGATGGTCCGGCGGGAGGATGAAAACTTGCCCAAGTGCACCGATTGAGATCTTTCCGATAGGAAAGACCACAGCCATCCCAGTGCTCTGTCCCTAATGCCTCTGGTAGCTAATGTCTCCAGGAGCAGTTTGTGTGGGACGGTGTCGAATGCCGCCGAGAGGTCCAACAGGATTAGGGCGACTGTTTTCCCCTGGTCCACAAGCATTCTGATGTTGTCAAGCACGGCCAGGAGAGTTGTTTCCGTGCTGTTGTTGGCCCTAAAACCTGTTTGCGTAATGTCCAGTAAGTTATTAGTTTCGAGAAAACTGACCAGTTTTCTGTTGACCAGTTTCTCCAGGACTTTCGACAAGTAGGGGAGCTGGGAGATGGGTCTATAGTTGGCCGGGTTGTTGATATCTAGGCCTGTTTTTTTTAAAAGGGGGATGACTATGGCGTTCTTCCAACTGGATGGAAATTCTGCCACTTCTAGCGAGTGATTCAGCACTTGAGTTACTGCAGGCAGATGAGGGGAATAATTTGTCGGAAAATATGATGGGGGCAAGGGTCCAAGGGGGAGCCAGATTTAATTTCGAGCATTGCTTTGCCCACTTCCTCTTCAGAAAATGGACCAAAGCTAGTACAGTGGGCTTGGGAAGTGGGTGGCTCATGGTCTGTAGGGGAGCCCGCCTCAGGGTTGGGGAAGGAAGAATAGATCTTGTCTATCTTTTCACAAAAGAAGTTGTTCATTTTGTCGCAACTGATTTGTGAAGGAATCAAATTAGATGATAAACTAGACGGGCTACATAGCTCATTAACTATTTTAAAGAGCTCTTTGGAGGAATCTTTATTCTCTAGAATTCTATGAGAGAAGTAGTCCTTTTTTGCCTTCCTGATGGCTTTAGTATAATGCGACAGTCCTTTTTTGTAAATTGACCTAGTCTCTTGAGATTTTGTTAGCCTCCATTTATGCTCATGCATGGTGCATTTCCTTTTAAGTAACTTTAGTTCCTGGCCGTACCATTTTTCTGACATAGTACGCCTGGGTTTAGAATTCCGACACTGTCGAGAGCAGTGCTCGAGAGCCATTGCGATGTGGTCCTGCAATCTATCTGTTGCTTCATCGACACTTATTTCTCCTATAGGGGGATGTACAAAATGTTTCTTAAAAGTTTCAGCCTTGAAGTTAGCATAACTTCTTTTGTGAGTTGCTGTTTGATAGGAGGGCCTAGTGTTTTTGGCCGGTAGTTGAATATCGAATTCGACCAAAGAGTGGTCTGTCCATGGTAGTGGTCTTATCCCTGAGATGGAGATAGGGTTAATATTGGAGAAAATCAGGTCGAGAATGTGTCCGGCCTGATGAGTTGGTTGGTCAATTCTCTGAGATAGCTGCAGTATCTCCATATTCTCCGTTAGTTGTTTAGTGAGAGGATTATTGCTGTCATCGTAGTGGATGTTAAAATCCCCTAGGAGTAGTATATTTTTATTCTGAAGACAGATTGGCATAACTTGTGCCAAGAGATGAGTATTGAATTCAGAGGTACAGCCCGGGGGATTATAGGTGACGGCTCCCCCAAATAAAATGGTGGTGTTGAAGGATAAAGAAAATGCCATAACCTCGTGGGTACTGGCCTGAGTAATCGCTTCTTGTTTGCAAGAAAATGAGTCTTTAAACAGCAGTGCAACCCCTCCTCCCTTCTTTTTCTTCCTATTCAAATTAAGAATTTTGTAGTTCTCTGGAAGGGCCGTGGCAATATCCGGGGTATTGTGGTTATCTAGCCAGGTCTCTGTAATGAAAGCTAGGTCTGGTTGGTCATTTTCTAGAATGTCCCATACTTCCATTGCATGTTTGGGGAGGGACCTTACGTTGAGATAAATACATTTTAGAGTTACTTCGAGGGTACCGGGGTTAGTGGGGCAATGCCCGGGGTTGCTCAGCCAGTGACAGTTCCAACAGCTGACTGGTCCCATGGTGCGTAAGGGTTCCAGTTTAGCACATAATGCTTGTGTGTAAGAGTCCGCAGTGTTTAGGTTTCTTAGCTCGTTCCCTAAATAAGAGATGGAGCATTTGCTCAGTGGCCGTTTGCCCCGACTTGCCTTTTCCACACTGCTGTTTGCAGTTGCTACTGCTACTGCACATTTCTGCTGCCTTATTTCATGTTGCTCAGAGACACTACTGAGTTTCTTAAACCTCTCTTTATGGGAAGTTATCCTTTGATCGATTAATAACTATTGAATTGATTTAAGAGATTTATGCTTGATCTCTCACTCTCTCGAACTTGAACTCTTTATGGGTTCCGACTGACATGTTTTTACCCGATTCTTAGAATAGGGATTATTTTCTTAATGGAACACGCTTTTATGCATTTTATTATTATTTATGTCTAACCAAAGTTTGAATACTGATTTCTGTTAATGATTGTTTTATTGGAATGTAATAGGAATAAAATATATGATTTTGAATAAAGATGATTTACTAAACCTTGAATACCAAAAACCTTTTAAACTTACACCTAACTCTCATTATTGACTGAACTCAGAGTAGAACTTGTGATCATAATTTATATGAGAATGGGCCCCTGATTTTCTCTAGAACAACAGTAAGGGTCCATCAGACCTGGAGATAGTGAACACAGCGGAGATCAGCCCCTACTCCTACACCTCAACAACTGCATTTAAAGTAGTGTAATGTAGGGGTAAGCAGACCAAGGATGGAGGAAATAAATAGGAGATGAAAGAAGATAGAAATGTAGCTGATATCTGTAGAGAAGACATATAAGTATTAAATAGACAGGAAGGGACCTAAGAGGATATAAGAAAGGGAGGAGGAATAGGTGGAGACAATTAGGAGGAGATCATAAAGAGAAAAAATGGAACAGGATTAAATCGAAAGTGACAGCAGTTTGAGAAGAGAAAGATGACATATGGAGTGGAGACATTTCATCATAGAATAGAACGACATAGGAGGCTTTTGTAGAGAAAAGAAAGGGGCTAGAGGAAGAAAGGGAATAAAAAGAGAATTGTAAATAGAGAAAATAGATGAAAAAGAGTAAGAGCGATGAGGCATTGAAGGCAAAGAGAAATTGTAAGGAATAAAAAGCTAGGTGATCATAGGTGGAGAAGAGAAAGAGTGGATCTCTATGGTGAAATGAGCAAGAGAAGGAAGATATAGGGCAGCAAAGGCGAGAATGACAAAAGCGCATAGGAAGAATCAGAGCTCAAGCCCTTGCTTGCATACAACTCTTACAAAAACCACTTACAAGCTTTGACTGGCTATGAAGAGTATTGAGAGTGACCTCATCATAATATGACGATTGGTCCTCTGGTGGGGGAGGGAGGACAGGACCCCTGCTGACCTTCTGGGCTGGCCCTGGCTGTTCTCAAGACCATATTTAAATTTAAAGATGACTGAGAGCTTCATTTATGCTATGCTTAATCTAGAGCAAGAGTTTAGCTCTGAACACAAACACCTCTGGTCACCACCTCATGCACTATCTCTCACTCTCTGAACCTGTACACAAATCCTTGCTTTGAGGATAACAAGCTCCTCTGAGAGTGTTCCCTTGCCTCAAAACCAGACCCTCCTTACAGATCCAGAGCTGAAAATAACAAACTCTGTAAAAGTTCTCGACAGACCACATCACTTATCATAAAAAACTACTTGTTCACTAAGTTTCAAATCTCCTTAAAACGCATTTTAAAGTGCGGTGAAAGGGAGTGGTTTCGAATAAATCATGGACAAATTATCTGTAAACCAAAGGGCATGATCATAAAGATTCTCACTACAGCTATGTTTTCAGAGAGTGCAATACTGCTTCCATGAAAGATACTTCCCGTGGGTGCACAAATAGATGATGTTTTCAAGTGGAGTACCCTAAGGTGGAAAATGGCACATTCTTACCCAACTAAGACATCCCGAAGCTGTTGAAAGTTCTGATTATGGCTAAATTCCAAGTGACTGATGAGCCTCGCCCGAACTGAAGGTCTCTCTATTGCTGGACCCAAATGCTCACATGGCAGAAGAGTCATTTCTGAGAAGCAATATCAGCCATTGAATGACTATTTATGGGGTATGACAATAACTTCAGAGATATATCCCAGCTGATGGTTGTATAATATCCATGCCCAAAATGTCTCTTTATAAAGGAAAATTATGGGCTGGATAAGTCCTGAATGGAACCTCTATATACAGTAATATTTTGTTTCCCATAGAAAGGAGCGCTCACTATGGACCAAACTGCTTCCTAACACTGACCAATGTTTTTTAGCCCAGAGCACCAACTATACCAAATAATGCTCTGAGCCTTCAATATTTGACTTACCACTGATTGTAGTGCACTTGTCCTTGCAGCCTCATTTACCCTAGATATGGTTCTTAGCATCTGGGGACGCAGCACACCTCATACTAAGTGTCCCAGGGCACATCCTTTACTATGTTTCAACTTCAGAGCATGCATGTGGCTTTGAGATCATTGAGAGCGCCAATGCTGTTCTGAAAATCAATCATGTTCCTCGGCTTCTGAGCCTCGAGAAAAAGCTCAGATCCCAACGCAAAATTGACTCTGAGATTCACTCTGTTTCTCAGTGACACAAGCCAAGCTATGAACACAACAAACTCTGCCAAGAGAGTTTCTCATTCTAGATAAGAGTATGACAGATTTGGGTAATTGGTTTTTGTGTAATTATGAGAATTTCTGCAAAACTTATTGTTGGACGTAGCACTCTGGCAGGGACACCCCCAAACCTTTAGCCTTCACCCCCTCCTGTTTTCTGATCCCATTTTGCTTGGCTTTTTGGACACTGTACACTTTGCCCCTGCTAATCAGTGCTATAGTGCTTGTGCTCTCTCCTTTCAACTTTGTAAAATTGGCTTACACACAATTAGTACATTAGGGGGACATGCTTCATTGTTTTTTGCGGTAGCAAAGGCGCAGATTTGCAAAATCTGCCCCTTTGCGAGCTTAATTTTTGCATTTGAGATACATCATCCCAAAATGCAAAAATCGCAATTTAAGTAATCGCAAAATTGTCATTACTTAAATTGTGATTTCCTAAATGCAATTCAACAAATAAAAAATATCTGCAATTGCGCTTATAAGAAACGCAAATTACCATCAACTTACAGTTGATGATAGTTTGTGAAAACTTTGAAAAATGCACTAAAGTGAATGTTTTAATGTTCTATATTGAACACAAACATGCCCTTTGGGTATGAGTGTGGGCAATATGTTCTTAATTGCACTTTCAGGGGTGCATCAGGGTGTCCTTTTGATACCCTTACACCCTTGAAATTGCAGGCGCAATTTGAAGGTACCTATTTGGTACTCCCAAATTCCGCATGAAATTCCCATTGATTCCTACGGGCCTAGAAGCCCTTAGGAATGAATGGGAAACCATTCCTTATTTGCAATCGCAATTTGTGAGTCCCAAATAAGGAATGTGTAGGAATCGCACAGTTTTTGCGATTCCTACATGCATAAGGAATTGCGATTCCTAAATTGCGCTTTCTTAAGAATTGCAAATTAGGAATTGCAATTCCTAAGTTTGATGCATGTGGCCCTTAGTTTACTTGTAAGTAGTGGTGGGCCGAATTTTTAATTCCAGCAACGGAATTAGAGGAATTTTGTTATTCCGTGTTACTTTTGTAACGTCGAATTACTGATAAATTACACCGCTCCGCTCTGCCAGAGAAATGAATCAGCACTAATTATTTTAAAGGCTGTCAGACTGGGCTCACATCTTACCGAGCTGCTGCCCTTCCCTCTTTAGTGATCAGTGTCTCTAGCAGGAAAGTGTCACCTGCCCCTTGTAGAGGGGCACAATGATACCCTGGCTTGTGCACTGTGCTGCGTGGGAACATAACACACTCCACAATCGGTGTCAGCTCGGGAGATCCACCACGTGCGGTTCCTCCCCTTTTATTAACCCCGTGAGCCACACCTGGCCCACGGAGGATGTGATACACCAGTTACGTCACCGGCCAACAGGACCATGGACCTGTTACACCCCTCGCCGAAGGGCGTGCGCACAACATTCTGCGCTCAGCCAGCTCATCCAGAAACTTTACGCTCTCTGCCAGGCTCTCTGCTCCCGGTAGTCGTGACCGGCCTCCTCCAGAGAGGCTGCGAGGGAATGCCAATGTGTAACATTCCCTAGAATCACGTTTCCCCAGGACCTCCCTTTAACCCCCTTGGCTCAGCATGTTGCTGTTAACCAAAACCGAGTTTCGTGTGTTCAGGCTGACCAAACGACATAGCTTGAGCAACCTTTCAGGAACACAGGAGGCAATCATCCACGGGGACGGAGGAGATAGCGTGCAAAAACAAACACCCATAGCTATCCAGCCATACACACTGTCAGCTGGACACTGTGTGCTGCACCAGCGTACAGTCAGCCCTGTGAGCATTTTATAAATTACAGAGAGCGGGTGTGTGTGCATCGGGCAATAAACTGTCCACGCTGATGTTTAAGCGTAAAAGGCCATTTATTAGAACCAGGCTGCACAACATATCAAATAACCAATAACATCAAATAACCAATAACAAACCCCCCAACATCAAACTCTTCATCCATTCACTCCCTTCACCAACTCCGAACTCACCTCTCATTCCACTCCATGACCCGTTCCGTTCTTCATCAATTTCTTCACTTCTCTTCTAGCATCCTTCCTTGTATCAACCGGCATTACACTTATGCCTCCAGCCCCTCATCATTCACTTTCCCCCCCCGAGGGATGGGTGCGCCCGCCAGTGACTCCCTCACCCCTCCCAAGTACCGCTAACCGTTGCACACCGTCATTCCTGAACAGTAGCGGTTCCTCCAGTCACAGTCCTGTATGAGCAATCACTTTAATGTCCTTGCTCTGTTAAGCTTTCTCCGAGCTTTCTCAACAGCCCCATGTTTAATAGCCCCTCTCCACACTCTCCGAGGAACAAATTCTGTCCATGCAATGCAGGTCCCCGCCATTCTTTGTTTCATGCTCTCCTAGTCCCTTTGCATCAGCTGTAAGAGCACCAAACCCGACAGCCGAATCAGATTAGTTTCTCTCAAATGCAGAATTAACAAGTCCGGGCATCCTTTCTGGGTGACCATCTTCGCGAGCCAGGGCAATAGTGCCCCCCATCGCATCCCCCCTTTTCCCCACCAATGCACCTCATGATGGCTTCCTTTGAGTCCCAGGTTACGGCCGTACACCTGTTGCTCCGCATACTTGGAGGCCTAATGCACAAACGAGTGACCGACAATCCACGTGACCATCTTGGCCCCCGGGCCACCCACGCAACCTACGGAGAGAAAAAAGCATTAGTATCACATTTCCTGAAACCCCATTATCCCCCCCTTCAGGCCATACCCCCAGTCCAAATCCCCTCATTGACACACATAGCACTCGCAGCACCTAGATTTCCATCGCCCAATCTGCTGAATCTTATCCTAGGACTACCCCAGCCACGCTGCCACTGTCGCTGCGCCAATACGGAAAGAATGAGTTCCAAAACCCGCCGGATTCATCCCTAACCTTCGCCATGCCATGCGCAAGACTGCCAATAGTTGTGCCGCTGTCACCCATACCCCAGACGCATGACCGAAGATCTCCCCCCTTGGAGCCCGTGACGCCTGTAAAAACAATCCGCCATTCAGCCACTGGACATGCTCCCCCACAACCACTCTCGCTCAGACAAACCCATTTTCCCCGTCCCAACTGATCCATCTTGGGCTGCCCCAACCAAATCCCCAGGCAACCCACATCCAACCTAACCTCCTTATACCTCCTCCCACCTACCCTTTTTGTACCCAACAACTGAGACACCCTGAACGCCCCAAAAAACATCCACACCATACATAAACGAAGAACCACAACCTCCAAACCGTCATAACAACATAGAGGTAACGCCTCAACTAATCTGACCAGCAAGTCAAACGTAATCGCCTCCCTTAACACCCCTTCCCCCCCTTTTCCCTGCCCCAACCTTTGAGTACCCTACCAATGATCACATCCTTTGTGGGATCAAAGGCAAAAAACAAACTGCAGTAGAAAGACACTCCTGCCAACTTCCCTGCAATCGTCACGGAAGGCAGACCTTTGTCCATGCAATATAAGACAAACTGTAACACTCCCTGTTCCATTGTCGAGCGGTCTCCGGTCTCCCAAAACCTGCCCATAAAGGATCCAAACTCCACCCAGGCCAATCTGTAGGTCCGTCTCGTGGTGTCAGCTATCGACTTCTCCTTCAGGCCTATCACCCTCATTCCCCCCATGCTCAGATGCCGTCCGGCAGCTTGGTCTTGTACTGATCTACTCCAGGTGCCAGTCACCGGAACCGTCGCCGCTGCGAACGAGACAAAGCATCCGCAATGTCATTTTTCACCCCAGGGACATGCTTTGCTCGAATCACCACATTCAATCTCAGACATTTCAGCATAAAGCTCTGCAAAAATCGCAGCAATCTCAAATCCCATGCCCTCTGCCAGTTGACCAACTCGACCACATTCATATTATCCACATAAAACAGTACCGACCGATTCTGGAATTCAGAACCCCACACCTCCAGCGCTACCAATAGGGGAAAAAATTCAAGAAACGCAATGCTTCTCCCTTGCTCCATCCAATGAGCCAGCTAGTCTTCTGCGCACCCCCTGCCATCCCAGAAAACCCCAAAGCCTGCTGCCCCAGCCAATTCAGAATAAATTTGCACTTGCCAAACCATTTGTTCCTCCACAAAATCCAGTGATACCCCATTGAAATCAGTCAAGAAAGTCAGCCACGTTCTCAGATCCGCCCAGACCCCCATGGAGATCCGAACCCTGTGGTGCAGTAAGACTGCACCCGACATGGCCATGCCGAGCCGCTTACAGAACGTCCGTCCTGGCCTCACCACCCTGTACGCGAAGTTCAGGAAACCCAACAGTTGTTGCACCACCCTCAATGCGATCCTCTTCTCCCCAATTGCCCACAACAGGCATGCTTGTATTTCTGTCACCTTCGCATCCGAGAGCCGAGCTATCCACTGAACAGAGTCCAGTTCGATTCCCAAGAATGTCAGTCTACAGCTGGGCTCAGTCGTTTTCTCAGGCACCAAAAGGGACTACAAAACGCTGCTTCATCTCCTGAAATCGGGACAGTGCCCTGCCACAGTCCCCTGAACGTGCCTTGCCCAAAAAGAGAAAATCATCGAGGTAGTGAGAGACTTTCCGATGCCCGCTGATTTGTGTAAAAGCTCATTGTAGGAATGTACTGAACATCTCAAAAAGCGCACAGGAGATCGCACAACTGGGCATAGGCAGCACCTTGTCCACGTATATGGCACCTGCAAATTGCATCCCCAGGAGGGAAAAGTCCGCAGGGTGAATGGGCAGCAGGCGAAAGGCCGATTTTACGTCACACTTCGCCATTTCTGCCCCCGCCCCACACACCCGCACTAGGTGGACCGCATCATCCAACGAGGCATAGAGCAAACTCTGGAGTCTGCTTCAGCGGTGAAATCGTTCACAGACTGCCCCTCAGGCCACGAGCGGTGATGTACCATGCAAAACTCACCCTTCTCCTTTTTAGGCACCACTCCCAGTGGGGAAATGATCAAGTCTTCCACAGCTCAGTCGACAAACGGGCCCGCTATCCTGCCTTTGTCCTCCTATATCTGCAGTTTGGCCGCCACCGCCCCCGGCAATTCCTTGGCTGATTTCAAGTTGTCAGCCCATCTCCTTTCTTTAGGTCCCTGATACCTCACCCGAAAGCCCTCTGTGAAACCCCACGGAATCCTCAACACCGCCTCCCTGTCGGGGTAACACGAGAGCCAAGGGCCCATTGCCTCAACCTTAACTGGTGTAGGCGCCCTTCTGCCCAGTCCGTCCCCTTCCTTTCATGGCCCGCCACTACTCTGAAGGTGTGGCCAAGGTAAAGCATTGGGTAAGGGCATGTCGTCCCCCACACTTGGAACACTCATGCTTGAACTTACAGGGGTAATGGGAACAATAACCCCTGTTGTAAATCCAACACGCTTCCGTAGTGCTGCTACCTGGTTTGACAGGTGGCCCCGCACTGTACGCGAAGTTCAGGAAACCCAACAGTTGTTGCACCACCCTCAATGCGATCCTCTTCTCCCCAATTGCCCACAACAGGCATGCTTGTATTTCTGTCACCTTCGCATCCGAGAGCCGAGCTATCCACTGAACAGAGTCCAGTTCGATTCCCAAGAATGTCAGTCTACAGCTGGGCTCAGTCGTTTTCTCAGGCACCAAAAGGGACTACAAAACGCTGCTTCATCTCCTGAAATCGGGACAGTGCCCTGCCACAGTCCCCTGAACGTGACTTGCCCAAAAAGAGAAAATCATCGAGGTAGTGAGAGACTTTCCGATGCCCGCTGATTTGTGTAAAAGCTCATTGTAGGAATGTACTGAACATCTCAAAAAGCGCACAGGAGATCGCACAACTGGGCATAGGCAGCACCTTGTCCACGTATATGGCACCTGCAAATTGCATCCCCAGGAGGGAAAAGTCCGCAGGGTGAATGGGCAGCAGGCGAAAGGCCGATTTTACGTCACACTTCGCCATTTCTGCCCCCGCCCCACACACCCGCACTAGGCGGACCGCATCATCCAACGAGGCATAGAGCAAACTCTGGAGTCTGCTTCAGCGGTGAAATCGTTCACAGACTGCCCCTCAGGCCACGAGCGGTGATGTACCATGCAAAACTCACCCTTCTCCTTTTTAGGCACCACTCCCAGTGGGGAAATGATCAAGTCTTCCACAGCTCAGTCGACAAACGGGCCCGCTATCCTGCCTTTGTCCTCCTATATCTGCAGTTTGGCCGCCACCGCCCCCGGCAATTCCTTGGCTGATTTCAAGTTGTCAGCCCATCTCCTTTCTTTAGGTCCCTGATACCTCACCCGAAAGCCCTCTGTGAAACCCCACGGAATCCTCAACACCGCCTCCCTGTCGGGGTAACACGAGAGCCAAGGGCCCATTGCCTCAACCTTAACTGGTGTAGGCGCCCTTCTGCCCAGTCCGTCCCCTTCCTTTCATGGCCCGCCACTACTCTGAAGGTGTGGCCAAGGTAAAGCATTGGGTAAGGGCATGTCGTCCCCCACACTTGGAACACTCATGCTTGAACTTACAGGGGTAATGGGAACAATAACCCCTGTTGTAAATCCAACACGCTTCCGTAGTGCTGCTACCTGGTTTGACAGGTGGCCCCGCACTCCCTGGACTGGCATTATATCCTCCCACCCCACCGTGGGTGGGACACGGCGGAAAGGACCGGTACGTGACTGGCAATCCGCTGGCTGTGTGAGTAAATGCTGATAATTGCGTGGAAGACATCCACTGGATCCATAATTCCAGATCCACCTCCCCCCAAGGCTTATCAGGGTTCACACTAATCCTAGCCAGGAATTCCTCGTCGCAACTCAGCCAGGCAAAAACCCCAAAATGCATCTGGGCTTTCCTAATGATATCCATGTACTTCAGTAGTGATATGGCCCTGTCCAGAAGTTTCTTGCAATAAATACTCGCGTAAATGTGAAAGGCCGATGTCTAACTTTCAATGTTCAACGGGACCCTGGGCCGTCTCGTGAGTTATACCAAAGGGGATGATGGACGGAGCATTTGAGCAAATCAGACACTCACCCCCAGTCAACTGATGTGGGTTTAATCCATCATCATTCTTTAGCTCACTCCACCACCCCAGTTCAGACATGGCCATATGCAAATCAGTCTGACCCTGTGCCTCATGGGAACAGTCCAGCCCGAACTGCTAAGCCATGTCTTCCCTGGACCGGAAACAAGCATCCTGGGACAGGTTTCGGGTTCATAACCCTCATCAGCCAGGCGATCTTGAATCCAGTGGCAAAGTGAGCAAGGGACCCACGTCTGGGCATACCCTGCCAACTTAGGGCTAACAAAGCGATACCAAAGGGGATGATGGGTGGGGCATTTGAGCAAATCAAACACTCACCCCCAGTCAACTGATCTGAGTTTAATCCATCATCATTCTTTAGCTCACTCCATCACCCCAGTTCAGACATGGCCATATGCAAATCAGTCTGACCCTGTGCCTTATGGGAACTGTCCAGCCCGAACTGCCAAGCCATATCTTCCGTGGACCGGAAACAAGCATCCTGGGACCGGTTTCGGGTTCATAACCCTCATCAGCCATGTTATCTTGAATCGAGTGGCAAAGTGAGCAAGGGACTCACATCTGGGCATAGCCTGCCAACTTAGGGCGAACAAAGCGATGCCAAAGGGGATGATGGATGGAGCGTGTGAGCAAATCAATCACTCACCCCCAGTCAATTGATCTGGGTTTAATCCATTCCACTGGAATCAAGCAATCCTGGCTGAAGAGGGGTGAAACCCGAAACCGGTCATAGGATGCTTGTTTCCTGTCCAGGGAGGACCTGGCTTGGCAGTTCGGGCTGGACTCTTCTCATGAGGCACAGGGTCAAGACTGATTTGCATATGGCTGGGTTCAAACTGGAACGGCATGGTGAGCAAAAAAACGATGGATTTATGCCCAGATCTCTGTACTGGGGTGAATGTATGACATTGTTCTGCATTCTGTCCATCAACTGTTGTTTTTGTATCCATCTCATGAGTTCCCATTCCTCCTCCTTAGAGCCCTCCTTCACCAGTATTTCTCTGTACAATAGCTTAAACACGTCCACATATTCGTGTTTCTGTAGTCTATTCCTAGTCTTATCCGACAAATGCAACCCAAGTGGCATCGCCAGTCCCTATATTTGGCAGTTTTTTGGGATGTTTGTCTACGCCTTTACCCCCTTTGTCATCTGACCTGTCCGTCTTGTCCATCTGTACTCCCGCCACTGCCACCTTCTTGCCCTCCACGTTCTCCTTGGCCCCCCCAACTGCACCTCCCTGCGGTGACAATATGGCATCCCTCACAGACCCGTCTCCCACACCAACCGACTGGCAGGCTTTCTTCTGCCCCCCTTTTGGTCCCCCGTCCCAAGACACCCACCATTCCCCCTCACCTGTCAAAGCCGTCTGTGTCAGTCCAGCCTTTCCTCTGGCACTGCCCACCTTGGTGGTCGCCGTTTTTGCCTTGGCCTTCGTTGGTTTCGCTACCTGCAAAACACCAATCTTGCTGTTGCTCTTCGCCCCTACCGTCCTGTCTTCGTCATCCCTCACCTCCCTATCTTCCAGCTCATCACTCTCAGCATCATAATCAAGTTCCACTTCAGGCTCCACTTCAACAGGCATCCAAAACACCTCTCTCACTGCCCTCTTCACACCTTTACTCTTTTCCGCACTCATACCACTGCCCCCTGCCACACACAACGCCGTTGCCCGCTTCCGTGCTGGAGGGAAGTCCGCCGTGGACCCACGTGCTGCTTCAAGCCAGCATCCAGGGGCCGTCTTGCGCCCCGCTGTGCAACCCCACACTCTGCTGACCTCCGCTGGCTTGGATCCCCACCTGCCTCCAGGTCGCTCCAACCTGGGCGGGCCCCAGCACCATCGGGCCTCAGAGTCACCCTGGCTGTCCCTAGACTGTGGCCCCCCAACCTCCCCTACCCAGTCCCACTTCCCCTGTCTTCCCTGTCCCTGTCCCTCTCCTCCTGCTCCACCCACCTCTCCTCTTCAGACGTTGGTGTGGGGGTCCCCACTGCCACCTCGTCCCAGACCGCCCCACCCCTGGCAGCATTCATCTCTGCCCAACGCGCCTCCGTGTCCTGGACAAGGAGGCACTGCTCCCTGATCTTTTCTTCCACTGGCATGGCCTCCCACCGTGGGAGGAGGGGTGGGCAATACGCCCGAGTCCCCACACCCTGCACCTGTCCCCAGGGCCTCAACCCACTGACCTGCTGCCAGGAAGCCCCCTGGCCCCCACCCTGGAAGGCTCCCCAAGACCTTTAACAGCACACCCCCTGCGCAGGGGTGCTCACACGAGACCTATGGGAGAGGTCAATGGGAGCGTCCTCCCAATGCCCCTCTTCTCCCGGAAGCTCAACTGTGCCCAATGCCAGCACCTGTTGCAGCGCCTCCCCCCTGTGGGCCCTGCCCCCACCCCCAGACCTCCTGCCTACCTCCCTGTGTCTCCTGCATCAACCGTCGCTGGTAGGGGACCACCCCCCACCCCTCCTCCCAGCAGTATCAGGCCTGCCTCGCGGCCCCAGCAGTCCTCCCAGTGTCTCAACAGCCCCCAAAGGCCCTCCCACCTCCTCCCCACTGGATCCCAAACGCAGAGGCAGGCTCTTACGCCGGCCCCCGCATGCCGCAAACTCCTTTTTTATCCCACCCTGCCCCCTCCCAGGCATACCCTTCACGGACGGTGGTGGCTCTTCCATACAAGCCACCTCCGCCGCAGCCACCCTAGCAGAGGCCATGCGCGGGGCCCGAGACAGCCCCACCCATGCTTCCTCCAATACACCGGGCAGGAGGAGATCCTCATGGCCGTCGCGGCCCAGTAACCGCAGGGCCTCTCTCACCTGCTCAGCCGACACGGCCGCCATCGTGCGATGCACAGCTCGTCCACGTCTGCTCGCGCGCCGACACCAGACACCACCGACCAGTGGCTCCGCCTAAACCGCTGCCTACCTACACCCTGGACACTACACACTAGGCCCAAACCTATCCTAACCTTTCTAAACCTAACCCTCCCGATGGTGCCAGAATGCAGGAAGAAGAGGTCATCTTCCTCCCCTGCATTCTTATACCCACCCTCCAAACCCCACCCCCTGACCCCATACTGGCCCTCCTGCGTGAAAGACCTTGGGGGAAGACTAGTCTGCAACTCTGCTTCCCCCGGGGCCCACCATTTTCTGTGTAGGAATAAATTTACTGTCAAATTGAAGCATCGTTCACCGTTACCCAGCTATATCCTATAGCATGTTCAGATGGTGCCCCTGCTTAGTTACTCCGCCATCGTCCTTTACATATTTTTGGACACCTGGGCTGGCCTAATTACACAATGGATAAAATAAAAATATGTGGTTTTCCATGTGCATTTTTAGGTGCGGAGATCAGAGAAGTTTCTGGTCATCCTGGAAGCCTAAAGCCAGCTTCAAAGTGAAGCGTTGTAATGCTTTCAAGTCACCCTGCTGCAGAGAAGCTTGGAAACTGCTTCCAGGCCTATGGGATTCTAAAGAGCTGGCTTGTTTCGTTTTATTTTATGACACTTTCGGAAATGGCAGTTCTGTAGCTCAGGGGGTTGCGAGCTCGCTGCCGCTTAACGTCCTGGTCACAGCCAGATAATTGTTGCAAGGCAGACTTTCATGCATCAAAGTTGATTTAATTAAGATAACTTTGCTTAGTGATAAAACCATATATTTCTATACCAAGATACAATTTAGAAAGTGACGTATTCTAAATATGCAGCTATGGGGTGGGTTATCTGCAATGTATGCTACTGGTTGAAAGTAAAAGGTTCTATTTTAGAGCTTAAAATGTACAGTCAATACTCGCTCCTTGTGTGCTGGTTTCGCCTCTTCAAAACTGGTAGCTAATGACAGAAGGGCACGCAACCCTGCCGGGGTGAGATGAGCTCCATGCAGCCCTCTTTTGGTCACGTGAGTTGTGAAGCAGCTCTGCTCCCTTACTGACACACCAGCTCTTGTGCAGTCCTGTCCCTGTCACATGCTGCAGCCGTACTCAGTCACATGATCTCTGGTGCCGCCATGCTTCCGCCACTCGAGCTCTGGTGCAGCTCTGGTCCAGTCTTGTCAAACCAGCTCTGGTGCATCCCTGCTTCTGAAACGCGAGCTCTGGTGCAGCATACCTTCTGTTACACAAGCTACACTGATCCAGTCCTCAACACGAACTCTGGCGCCACCCAACTGACTTTGTAGCCACAATACAATCCTGCCATAGCAGCAGTATTGCAGCCCTGCCTTTGCTTCACGTGCTCTGGTGCAGTGCTGTTCCTGACTCACAAGCAGTGGAGCTGCCATGCTTTTGTGGTAAGGGCTATGGTGCAGCCCTGCTCCAACCACACAAGCTCTAGCACAGCCCTGTATCTACCACACTAGTTGCAGAGTGCGGAGCAGCAGTGCGTTTCTCCTGTCCTGTCATGCTCTCTGGTGTAGCCTGGCTCCGGTAACATGAGCTCTAGTGCTGCCCTACCCTAGTCATATGAACTTTTGAGGTGCAGTCCTGCCCCTGTCACAGCAGATCTACGGGACCGGCTTGGTGTATCACGCAAGGGGTCACCGTGCACTCGGATCGTCTGTGACAGTAGGTCTGGTGAACCGTGAAGTCCCCTTCTGCTCTGACTGAGTGACACCTGCACTCCCTGCGCAGCAAAAATATCCTGCAGCTCGGGCTGCAAAGACTTTGCAGTGTCCTCGAAAGGGTGAATATGTATTAAATTCAGAGAGAACACATAAAAAAACACCTATGGCAGCAAGGGTACCAAGATTCCAAATGAAATAGCTATGATTAGTAGGAGTGGGCGGCACTCCACGAGTTCAGCCCACTCCTACATGTAAGTCCGTAGTAAAGTGGTAGTACATGTACCCAGGGCCTGTAAATTAAAGGCTACTTGTGGGCCTGCTGCACTGATTGTGCCATCCACTTAAGTTGCCTTAAGTAGCCTTAAATAAATCCTGAGCTGTGTGATTGTTTTTTTTGCTTCTTTTAGGTTTAGATTTCAGGGGTAAAAGAAACTCCAAGTTCAATTCTAGACGTAATAAACACTGAGAAATTGAGTCCTCGTTTATGGTATTCTTGTCTCGGACTGCAGTAATTTATTACAGAAGACGCTCACATCGTGCCTTTGAATATTTCAGGATCAATATTTAACACCTACCGCAAAAGATTCACCTGCCTTGAGAAATCCCTGGCCCGCTGGCCTCTGGGCGAAACACGTGTCGGCTGTTTCTCTGTCTCTGCATGTCTTTAAATAAAGAAGACAAGAATACCATAAACGAGGACTCAATTTCTTAGTGTTCATTACGTCTAGAATTGAACTTGGGGTTTCTTTTACCCCTGAAATCTAAACCTAAAAGAAGCACAAAAACCAATCACACAGCTCATTACTTTTACTCAGGTGGTATCTGGGAAAAAACACTGCTTTGATTTGTGCCACTACCCCTATTGGGTCATGACCTATTGTGTGTGAACCCTGGTTACACCCACCAATCTAACAATTAACTTAAATAAATCCTATTCCGTCGTCTGTCGACATCCATCTCCGGCCCCACTGTGCTTAATTGCACCAGCCACTGCTGCCTATGGTAGGCCCTAGACAGCCCACAGGGAGAGAGTGCATTGTATTTAAAAAGTTGGACATGTACTTTTAAGTTGCACCTTGTCCTGGCAGTGAAAAACTCCAAGATTCGTTTTTCATTACTGCAAGGCCTACCTCTCTTGTAAGATAACCTTGTGTTGCCTTATTGCATTTAATAGGTGATTCATTTTGTGTGGGAGCAAGTTGAAACATCATGTCTGGTGTCTGAGGAATTGTAATTTAAAACCCTTTTTAATGGTAAAGTCAGATTTTAAGTCACAATTCTGAACATGCCACTTTTAGTACATTGGATTTATTGCCCTAAATATCTGATGCCTGCAGACTGTCGTTGGGTCACATGACTAGGTGTAGTTGGCAGTTGGGCTTTGTGTATTCCTCCCAGACAGGCACACAATAGAGGGTCTGGGTCTTGGCAAGAAGGACTACCCTGAATTGATGATGGAGGATGGAGCTGTCACTAACCACTCTTGTACTTCAAAGGAACTAGCCCAACTCACACACAAAGAACGTCACACTAGGCTATTCTGCCCCCAGACAGACTGGGACCAGGGTAGGGAGGCAGGGCATTCCAGACACTTCTATGGGGGGGAACTCCAGAAGTTTCTTCCACTTCAACGTGAACACCAGGGACAAAAAGTAGGAACCTCAGACCCACTCTTCAGTACACTCCTGGAACTGTGGATGCTATCATAGAAGGACACCCTGCTGCTCTGCTGCTTAAGGCTTGCCCTTCTTGCTGAGAAGGAAGACTGGACCTGCCCCCTTCATCCTAGGCTGAGTGACACCAAGGATCATCTGACTGATCCCCTGTTCTGAGATACAAGGACATCACAGGCTCCAGAAGCCCCCAGTATCTGCCCAGCTGACCTGCTGCCTGGACCTGCAACTAGCCATGCAAATGAAACTGCCTGAGCGCTACTGGCATCTACAAGAGTGAGTCCCTGATCCCCAAGAAGTGCCTCCCCAGTTCCTGAACCCATGGCAGGCATCAGAGTACCTCTGACTCAAAAACGAGTAATCCAGGTGTCTGCTCTGCGCAATCACAAAAGATCCCGTTCACGCCAGCATCTTGCCAACCGCCCAAAAATAAATTCATGTGAACCCGATTCTTTGCACTACAGTGACCGATAGCGATGACTAGCAATTCAAGATTTGCACTTTCAGTGACAGCATCAACAGCCTGCAGTGATTGCCAACACGTATCTCCAGCAATGACCGTCTGCGACAGGATCTTCGCGCTACAGCGACAACCATCCACAACGCTCTCCCTGCTCCTCTCGGCCTCCTCCACCTCAGACAGAACTCTTTGCACTGGACTTTAGAGGGTAACTTTTTCAGCGGGATTAACCTTGTTCCTGTAACCGGCCCACACTCCATCAGGATCAGCCTGAACTTGTTTTTTTCACCCGGTATCACACAACCAGCTAACCGTGAGTGGCACTTTGTGCTTTTATGCACTATACTTATCTCACATCTTTGAAACTGCATATCTCCGGTTCTACTGATTGGATTTTTGTCACTTTGGTGTCAAAAAATGTATTAAATGTTACTCGATTTTTGTAAATTGGTGTGGGATTTTTTCTTGTGTTGTGTTCTTCATTACTGCTTGAGTGCTGCCTAAATAATTTACACATTCCTCTAAGTTAATCACAGGTTAATTTAGTGACTTCTTGTGGTTTACCCTGACACGGATTTAGGCTGTTGCTTGAGTAGGGTTTCACACTCCCTCAACCAACAACCCAATTTCTCACTATTATTCTATCCCGTTATTTCATCAGAGCAGGTGAGAGCCCTGGGCAATTGCCACTTTGCCCATGCCTTAAAACATCTCTGGTTCCCAATCACACTTAGGGGCGTTAAACGGTGAGCCAATGCTTGCCATATTTACTCCTCAGTGCGTGGCACTTGAATGCCTTTTCTGCCTGCTTGATGTCCCACCCCTTAGGGTAATGAAGGTGCTGCAGTGTAGCTTTTGACAGGATATTTGACAACAGGAAAAAGGTGAAACAGCTTTTGAGTCATACTGGCACAAAGTTGGAACCTTGTGAAGGGTGAATGAAGTTTCTCGACTTCACCTGAGTTCTCAGTCACACTGTGACTAAAGATGTGCAAATGTATGTGCTAGATGAAAATACCTGTAATTACATGAAATGCAAATCTGTCATTTTGTGCTATATTTTAATACAAAATACGTCCTTTCATCATTATTCTTGTTTGAGGACCCATTTAACAAAATCACTGCAAACAAGAGGCGTGCAAATTCTGTTTTTCCCGTAAATTTAGTGTTCTGCTGCAAATTTTTACCACAAATGAAGCTTAATTACGCACACTGGGATAATGGCAGAATTTCATGAATTTCACATAACAGCCATAAAGGAAATTCCCCAAATCACAAGAATTGCGCTGGCGAAATTTTTATTTCACCATAGCCTCACTGTGACTTAGTTTCAAAGCTTGAACCCAGTGTTCACTTTTTTTTTTTTAAAGTTTTGCAAAACCTTTATTTGTGAATATAAGCAATTACAGACAACGGCATATCACCAGGAAATAGAGCAGAGACATGCGTCGAAAAAAAAATCCGGGCTTGCATAGCAACACTACAAAGCAATCAGTCCACTAGAGTATTCGGGAGTGACCGTTCAGGTTCACATTAATCCGAAGAGCACGACCGCACTCCCATTAGTTCTTAGTGCAGCTCGAGTAGAGATAGTCGCCATCTAGCAACAGGGGTGCAACCCAGCATCCAAGAAAAAAGGGGGGGATAAAGATGGGGGAAAGAGGGGAAAAAAATGGGGAGGACCTCTCTGGCAGTGCCGAAAAAACAGTTGGAGTGCAGAGATACAGGAGGGGGAGCCCCCCCACCAATCGCACCTCATTCTCACCTACCCATCCACAGCTGGGGCCTGAATCCCATCATCTCGCTGCGCCTGCAAAAAACTTTGCGATGGTTCCCATATATTATGGGGTTGCGCTTGCATGGGCATCAGATCCCAGATCTTGGACAGTTGTGTGTGGCAGAAGGTTGCGTCTTTCAACCAGTCATCCCTATGCGGTGTGCGCCTGCGGCTCCCGCATATCGCCACACATCTCTTCGCTAGCAGTAACATTATAGCAGCAAGTCTTCTAATGCCTTTAGGTACGTTTTTTACATATCCTAGCAGGGCAGTCAGCGGAGTCCGCTCTATCTTATAGTCCAGCATTTCATCCAGCACATCAAACACACAACCCCAGAAGTTGGCAAACTCACAGCATTCCCATGCCAAGTGCATGAAAGAGGCCTCAAGCGCCCCACACCGCACACAGCGCGCCTCCACGATCAGCCCAGCCTTGCACAGCCACACCGGGAATCTATAAATTCTGTGGAGTAATTTAAAATGAATTAATTTAAGCCTGTAATTAGGCGACATGTCCTTGGATTGCATGCAGCAGTAGGTCCACACACCCTCCTCAAAGGGAACTCTTAGGGACTCCTCCCAAGAAGTCTGGGCGGTGGGCACACACAAAGGGTAATCCTGCTGCATGCCGGCGTACAGACGCGTTATAAGTTTACGGGGTAAGGGTTTGGAGAAAAACGCCTCCAGGTCGTGGATCGTTGGTGGCGCCACCGGTAAGGAAGCAAATCTCGCCCACATGGCCGCCCGCAGCTGAAAAAAAGGAAGACCTGGGTGTCTTTCTGCCAGTGCACACCCTCTTCATTTGATAGTCAGGGTCTAGCGCCCAGTCACTCAGCAGGAGGTGGAGCCATCCTTGGATGGCAGCAACACAGCCCTATTCACATCCAGGGGGCTACTCCTCCCCCCCACATCAAATGCAGGCCAGCCTGTTGCTGTCTCACCTTCTCCTTCCTGGGGTCAGGGCACATCCCAGACCCTGTCACATCCAAACCCAGATGGTCAATACACAAACAGGCAGAGGCACACAGGATGGCTTAAGACAATAAACCAGCCACTTTTAAAAATGTGGTTTCTAAGCACACAATTTAAAAACCATCTCACAAAAAAATGTGTTAAAAATTCTGAGTTCAGGAACACTAAACTCCATCTCTCCATCTTATGCCTATGGGAAGATATGCTGGAAACATGAGACACAGCATTCCCCATTCTGTCCTAAGGGCAAGATGGCCTTGCAACAGTAAAAAACGAATTTGGCAATATTTCACTGTCAGGACATGGTACACTCCTCAGGACATGGCCTACCTTTCACATACACTGCACCCTGCCCAGGGGGGTACCTTGGGCCTACTATAGCGGTGTCTGACAACAAGGCAGTTAACAAACTGTGCACATTCACTGCCGTGGCAGGCCTGAGATCTCTTTTTAGGGCTACTTGTGTGGGTGGCACAATTAGTGCTGCAGGCCCACTAGTAGCATTTGCATTACCAGCCCTGGCACGCATAATGCACTTCACTAGGGACTTTACTAGTAAGACAAACATACCAATTATGGACAACCAATTACCATAACACTTTATACAGGGAGCACTTGCACTTTGACACTGATCATCAGTGGCAAAGTGCCCAAAGTATCTAAGTCGGCAACATAATGTCAGAAAAAGGTCTAGGAGGAAGGCAAAAAGTTTAAGGAACTTTATCCAAAAAGGGCCAAGTCCAACAATAAGTCATCCTTTCTAGGAGTCCTCTGTGCTCATCTCCCAGGGCAGTGTCCAGGCTCACAAATACCCCATCTGGGAATGCCCAGTCCATCGTGTGCACCTGAAGCTGGCGCAACCGCTGACAGACTCCCACCTCTGCCACGAAGGGCAGCCCCAAGTGGCCAGTCACCAGCACCAAGAGTGCAAACAAGGTGTATAATTCCGCCCGCCGGCGGAGCATCTGCCACGCCCATACCGTACTGCCAATCCTGTCTATCCGAGCCCGCGGGCGGCTCTGCGCTCGAAACATCACCATATGCAGAATAGGCGGGCCCGCTAAGTCGCTCTCAGGGGACGCATGCACCATGAACGGTGTCTGGAAAATCCAATTGTGCCTGAGCGCAGAAGTGGTATAGTTCCATATCAGGTGCTCCCAGGCCACCCTGCTCGAACAGAAGCGTGAGAGTTTCCCAGGCGGCCCGTGACTGTTCGCCCACCCAAGCCAGGGAAATCAGATTGGAGCGGAGCCGTTTTTTAAATTCAAACATGAGCAGAAGTGGGAAATTAACAAAGGTGTAAAGGAATTTAGACAGTATCACCATCTTCGCAATGCCAAGCCGCCCCGTAAGTGAAAGAGAGAGCGTCCTCCTGCAGGGTAGTCAGCTTTCAACCCAGTCCATAAGCCTGCCGTAATTCTATTGCCACAGGTCCTCCAGATCCCTGCTAATCCATATTCCTAGATATTTCACTGGGGAATCAGCCCATTTTAATGGGAACTCTGATTGAAACGCAACAGCTGTGGCTGTGACTGGGAAAATCACAGATTTCCCTCAATTTATGGTGATGCTCGAGAGGCCGCTAAACCGAATGACCTCCCGCATGAGAGGATCGAGATTGCCCGCGGGATGCTGGACGTACAGAGTCACATTGTCTGCATACATTGACTCAAGACCCCCTGAGGAGTGAAATCGAGGCCCCGGTTCCATCGCGACAGCAAAGAGGAGGGGTGAAAGCGGGCACCCCTGTCTGGTGCCCTGGGAAACGCTGACCGGGGGGGAAACAACTCCATTTATACGCAGCCTGGCCGATGGAGAGGTGTGGAGCAGCGCTATCTTGTTAAAGGAACGGCAGGCTAATGCCAATACCGGCGAGCAGCGAGAATAGATAAAGCCACTCCAGTGTATCAAACGCTTTGGTTGCGTCGAGGAATACCACAGCTGCAGGAAGGTCAGGATCAAACCCTTGCATCACAGTGAAGAGGGTGCAGGGATTATGGCCAGTACTTCTACCTGGGACAAAACCGCATTGGTCCGGTCTAAGAATCGTGGGGAGAAGTGGGAGCAGACACGAGGCGAGAAGTTTCGCGAGGATTTTATTATCAATGTTGATCACTGATAACTGTCTGTAGGAGTCGCACAATAATGGATCCTTGTCCAGCTTGAGTATGGTCACAATGAGCGCCTCGCGGAGGGAGGGGGGAAGGAAGTCCTGTTCAAGTGAGTCCTCATACATGTTGAGGAGATGGGGTGCAAGCAGCGGCGCAAACTCCTAATAAAAGACAGAGGTGACCCCGGATCTTTGTTTCCGGGCATAGCCCGAATGACCCAGATGGCTTCCTCTACAGAGAATGGTTCATCTAAGTACCTGCGATGGGCATCACTGAGCCAGACCAGCTCAATCGAATTAAAGAAGGGGAGTAGATCCGGAGGTACCTCCGGCTGGCGGACAGCATATAACGAGGTATAAAACGCCATAATTTCGGCGTGTACCACTTTCTGCCCAACCACTGGCTCGTCCTCACCTGTACGCAGCTCGCTGGCCCACGGCTCCCTGCAAGGGTCCTACCAGCTCTGTCACCCTCACCATATTGACGACCCACACCTCCTTCCCCAAATAATGCTTCTCCCTTAAGGCAGCCTCCTCAAAATCTGCCATCTTGGACTTGAGCTGCGCAAGGATCAGGAGTCAATTAGTTTCAAAGTATTCATGCTCAAGCAATCGTATCTCTCTCTCAAGTCGCTTCAAGTCCCCTCGAAGGGTGCAAAGCACACTCTTAAACGCCTCCCATTATGTGGATGGGGAGTCTACTGATCCAACATTTAGCTATAAAAATTCAGTTATTGCAGCCTCAATGTCCTCCAGGAAGACCTGATCATGGATGGCTCCAGGAGGGAGTTTCCAGCTAAAAGACCTGCTTGGCGCATCTGGCAACGCAAATTCCAGTAGCACCGGGGCGTTGTCTGAAAGGATGCGGGTGAGATGAGCACAATGACAAACCCAGGTGTCCATATCATGGGAGATGAGCCACTAATCTATTCTGGACCACGTAGGGCCCTCAGTAGAGACACCGGACCCCTCGCGGCTATGCGGATGATGCAGACGCCAGACATCTATCACGCCATGATCCTCCATCAGCACTTGTTGTTGCGCCGCTGCCCGAGGGTAGGGCCGGCATGACCCTCTCAATCTGTCCCATTTGGGATTAAGCACCACATTGAAATCGCCAACCCACTGCACTGCACCCGGGCCCAGAGATTTTACTAGCCTCCGCACTTCACTGAAAAATAGGGGGTCATCATCATAGGGCCCATATTTTGAGACCAGTCTGATGGGGCGTCCACCAAGAACGCCAGAGACCATTACATTGCGACCCACAGGGTCCTGGATAACCGTATGCGTACGCCATGGTAGCCCCTTTCTCAGAATGATGGCAGTGCCTCTTGTATAGCTAGAGTACCCAGCAATACATTTTTCGCGCCTCCATCCTGCTCGCAAGCGAGGATACGTGTCCCACGTCAGGTGTACCTCCTGTAGAAAGCATATATCCGCCCCATAGCGATTTAGCAGCGCTGCTACAAGAGGAACCTTTCTGCAGTCATTCAAATCCCGCACATTCCATGTGATTGCTTTAAGGGTGCATTTGGTAGTTGAAATGTCAGCGATAAACGTAGCACCACATCTTGTAAGCGATGGAGGGGGAGAGATAAACCCACAGCCGTGATGACGAGACCACAGAGGGAGGAAAAGAGGGGGAGGGAAGGGGACAAGGGGGAAAAAAGCAAAGAACATCGCAATCAGCACAACCACCACCCGCCCAGCCCACCCCCTCCCACAACAGCCACCCAACCAGGCTGATAGCATTGCCCCATACCCAACTAGGCCACCAGGAGCCAACAGCATAGTGCAACATAAGACTCATCCCAGGGGGACAGCACCAGGAAGCACGGCGTATCCCAGCCCAAAGAGCCAGGTGGCCGGGCAAGAGCCCAAGGAAGGCTCGCAATTTCATACAGGCAGACACCCAATGCAGCACCCACTAGCTTAAATAACAGTGAAGGCAAGTGCCCAGAGGGCCCAGATCAAAAAGTCAAACCAAGTGAACTCTAATGTCCACCTGGACTAATCCAATAAAGTAGGTCCTTCACACAGCAATCAGTCATTCTCGTTAAGCGTGTCTGCTGCCAAATGTTCTTTGTCCATGGTGGCAGCCGGTTTCGGATGCTTGAGACTACGGGCAAACTTGGTAGCCAACTTGGGGTCCGTAAAATAGGATGTCTTTCCGGAGTGGAACACCCACAATTTCGCCGGGTAGAGTAGAGGATATTTCATATCCTGCTGCTGCAACATTCAATTGATGGGTACAAATTCACAACAGGCCGCTTGAACAGATAATGTGAAGTCTGGAAAGAATGAGACAACATTGCCCTGATACCGGTTGTCCTGCAAGTCACGGGCCCTGCAGAGTACCGTTTCCCAGTCCCTATAGTTCAACAGCCCCACGATGATGGGGCAGGCCGGGTGCCGGGGAGAGACCCCGGGCCCAGGGACCTGTGGGCGCGCTCCACCACACACATAGGTGACAGGGCGTCCCCGAAAAGGTAGCGAAGCATGTCCTTGACATAGTCCTCCACCTGAGTCATTGCGGTGGACTCCGGGATACCCAGAAAGAGCAGATTTTTGCGCTGGGACCTGGCCTCAAGGTCTTTGTTCTTGTTACGGATGACCTTGAGCACCTTCTCCATGCTGAACAGTTTTTCCCGTGTCGCGGTGCCTTTATCCTCCAGCGCAGAGCTCCGCTGTTCAACCTCGGTGATGCACTCATCATGGTTAGCCACTTTGTCTTTCAGCTGGTCCAGGTGGTCAGACATTGAGTCAATTTTTAAATCTATGGCTGCCAGGGATTGCTTGAGCTCTACGAACATGGCACATAGGCTAGGTTCCGTGTCCGGCGCCACCGCCATGTTCTCACCTTCAGGTTCCTCGGCCAGGGGGGCGTCCCCTTGGGTGTTTTACGGAGCTCAAATGATATTTTCGGTTGCTTGGCGTCCGTCTTGCCCATGATGCGAGGACTGCACACTTTTCCAAGGGTAGGCCCCTCCGGGCTGGTGTTGACCAGGGGCAGCTGCGTGAGGGGGCTCCCCCAGGCACACTTCAGGTCCCCGTCACCTCCCTGGCCACGCAACCCCAATATTATAGCTGCCGCGCCCCACGTGGACTGTAGGTTGTCCCCAAGGAACCAGAGACCTTTGGGCCGTCACAAGGCCTCCAGTATCAGCCAGGCCGAACAGGCAAGATGGGAGGCGGTCACCAGAGCGGGCTGCCCAGTCAGACCCACCAGGGTCAGCAGACCAGGCCAGAGCGAGGGCCCACCTGTACTCCCAATCCTGCCTCCCCAGGCTGCATGAGGATGCCCCGCAGTCAATTTAAGAAAGGCCAGGGAGCTGCTCCATGCAGGTAGCTAGGCCGAGGTCCCACTATTGTGTGTAGGCCCCACCGGGGCGTGGATCAGGTCCTCTAGTAGTCTGCCCAATATAAGCACCCAGTTAATGTTCGTTGATGGAGGTGTAGCTGTAGCGCAAAGAGCTCATCACATAGACATGCCGTGTCCTCGCATCGCGCTGTGTGTTTGAGCAGGGCCGATTCCTTTGCGTCCTGCTATCTCGCAGGAGGGTCTGCCCTGAGGCACCTGCAGTACGAGCGTTGGGGCCCTTCCCGCTCCGCCCCCGCTGTCCAGCGCAATAACCGCCGGACCAGCAGAGACCCTGCCTCACCAAGGGGCTCCACGCCTGCCCATCAGCAGTTGATGTAGGAGTGAACCCACGCCTTTGCAGGCTGCGATGGGCAGGCTACCTGCAGGATAAATGTTGGATAAGCTGCCCGACCTGCAGAGCCTCACCAAATGGCGGCAATCATGCAGCCGGTTCACTAGCGCCCTCCAGCCGAACCCAGTGTTCACTTAATAACACTTTGCAGTATCTCATGCAGCACTGCACACTAGCAGTGTTATTGAGGCTCAAAGACTACTAGTAATTAAGCGAGTCCAAATGGTAATTGGGACTGCTTTATTACACATTAAGAGAAGAGAACAAATTCATAAACGTATTTGTTTACGGAGGTACTTCCTAAAAGGTGGTAAGTGTGCCAGGATGTTTTGCACTTGCTATTTACACAATTTTAGGGCTCTGATTTACACTCTAGGGTAAAGAGTGGGCATGAAAACCTCATGTGCTGTTTGCACTCAAATGAGTGCAAATAAATGGGGAATAACATACACAAACGGGGTTTCCCCCATTCTGCTTGTGCTATTGCCTCTTGTTCACTGTTTTGAATGGGCAATTCCAACCAGATATAATCTGCTCTTCTATAATGCCTGTGGAAATACAGGAGTTACCTTCATTGCACTAATTTTCTAAAAGGTGTAAGTGTTAACACTGATGTAAATACCGGAGCAGATTTATTAAGAATTCACGCAATGTGGCAACCCACCTCACTGAGCTGTGTGAAAGGGAGAGGGCATGAATGCACCATCTTTCACATTATACGGCAAATTCCTTTTCTTTGCCTGCGCTGGTGAACAAACTGCTGCCTAGCTCCAACACAGGCACCCTTGCAGCATGGTGCAAGGGTGCATGGTGCAAGGGTAACTGTGTTGTACGAAGGCTTGCCCTTCCTGCACAAAAATAATCCTCGGAGGCAATTTTAGGAAACAACAAGGAGCAATAAACATTTCTCCTCGTTGCACCTCGCCTGTGGAGGCTTAGCATTTCGGCGCATTCTCAGGTCCACCAGTAATGGTAAATCTGGGAATGTGCCAAAATCCATGGGTGGATGTGGGGTAACACCCACGCTCTGCCCACTGTAAGGTCTCCCTGCAGGCATTAGACATGGCCTTGCGTGGCTTGATAAATCTGACTTTGTTGTTGTGTTGGTATTGCAGCCCCTTGCGCGGTGCAAGGGCAACGCAGCACCAATGATAAATATGTCCTACAGTCTGCCGCCATTTTGGATCCCAGCGAATGGGTAAGTAGGTATCTTCCAGAATGAGTTTAGGGACAGAATCTATCTTTGAATAAACAGGCATTTCCTATACCATGCTGTACTGTAGGCCTCAGAGCCTGATGACAGAAACCATCCAAAACAGCAGAACATACACATTCTCAAGTAAACAAAGCGCCAGCAATTTTCGAGAGATCAACTTTGTTTACCATCCATCTCCCCAAAGCCTCATTCACACAGTTTATCAACCTAGAGACAGATCCCAGCTCTGAACACACCTCACAATCCAATTTGTGTGTTGAAGAGTATGTGTCTTTCTTTTATATAGGAGGACTGAAAAATACAATCGAATTTGAAAACGGCCCAATTCTGGCACAAAACTTGGCAGCTAAAGTTTATATAAGCTATGCGTATCCTTCTGGCACAGACAGGCCCTGAGGCAAGAGAAAGAAAGCTGCAATCCCAGCACAGGCCGGAAGCCTTTGAAAATGTCTATGCTGAGTGCGGAAGAACTTTTAATTATAACCGTATCTCTCTCTAAGCTGCGGGCTGTTCTCTCGCAGGGTACCCCTTGGAATATGCAGACACTGTCACCAGCACCAACTGCAGCGCTTTGTGTGCCAAGCTCGAGGCCACAGTGCCCCGTGCCACACAGGAAAGACGTGGTGGGCAGGCAGACGGGGTAGGAACTGTCGGGAACAAAGTGGGGCACAGAGAAGAAGTGGAGGCAGGAAAAGAGAAACGGACGAAGGGATAGAAAGCGTGAGGGCGCCTATGTAGAGACAACAATAGAGAGAGATAAACAGATAGGGAAAGAGAGGTGAGGAGAAGAGAGGGGAGAAACAGAAAGAGGACTGGGAGTGGCAAAGAGACAGCTTAAAGGGATAGAAGAGAGGTAGAGTTTCAATGGAAAGAAAGCGCCAGTGGAAAAGGAGAGAACCATAGAGAGCTAAAGGGAGAAAGTGTATAGAAAAGAGAGAGAGGGGAAAGTTAAAAGAAAAGCAGAGAGAGCGAGGAGGGTGAGCCGAGAGAAGGACAGAAAGAGGAATTGAGAGACAGGGGAAACAGGGAGAGCTAGAGAGAGGAAGAGGAGAGAATGAGGGAGAAAGACAAATGGAAAAAGAGAGAGTGTGAGGGTCAGATAAGGTGGAATCAGAGGGAGAAAGAGAGAAAGAGAGCTAGCGAGGCAAAGACTGAGGGGCTTATTTACAAGTCCCTTGCGCCCCTGTTACATCCCTTTTTTCTATATTAAAAGTGATGCACCGGTGGCGCACAGGGCTTGTAGATAAGCCCCTGAGAGTAAGTGATTAGTGATGAAGGGTGAACTGGTATACAGAGTGAGAGGTATACAAGCAAAGAACGTGTAAACAGACAAATGGGCAGGAAATAGACATAAAGGTAGACAGTAATACAGAAAGAAAGAGCGGTAGAGTTGCCATAAGTTATGTACCTACAAACCCAACCCTGACAAGTACCATGCATCAAGTTAGACTAACACATTTTAGTGTAGTGTCTGCCTCACCACACTAAAATGCATTTGTCACACATTTAGAACACGCTGACCACTCACGGGAAGCATGCTGTACAAAGAGATACCTTTAAGCAATTGAAGGAGCCGGGCAGGTAGGTTCTAGATTTGCTCTAGAACCTCAAGTTGATGGTACCTTTTCTTAGCAGGAGATCGTGGACGGGAGAGAAATTATTAGCAATGTCAATCAATTCAAATCCAGTTCCCCAAGACCCATAGTAACCACAGACTACTAAGTAAGGTTAGTTAATTTATAACAAAGCCATACCGACACCTCAAAACGAGGTTGTAGAAATACATTGGAACCAACATAAGGCCAAATCAGTGAATAAGGTTAAGAAGGTGCAACATGCACAAGACAATTAATTCAAGAATCAGTACACAAAAGATCAAGAAACATGAGTCCAAGTTCCCCTGCATAGAGGGATGATGAAAATAAAGCATTAATCTATCCCTATACTAACACTAACATAACATCCGTACATAAGAATTATTTGGGGCAGGATAGGTTAAGGTGTCAGCATGTGGAGTATTTCTCAGAAATCTCTCCACTTCAATGGGTCAAGTAGCATGAAGCTACTGAAATAGAGTTTGTTCTGAGATGCGCTCTCTCCAAAGGCAGAGAAAAAGTGGGACTCTTTCCCTACTTGCAATACTCCAATATCACAGGTGCCTTCCTAGGATTCTTTTCGGGTCACGCCATCTATTCAGGCCACATTCTCACAGGTATTTTTGCAGAGGACGGCGATTCTCCAGAACGGCAACAAGATGACCTTGATTCCCAGGCCTTCTCTGGTGAAAAAGTACAACAGTTCTCCTTACCAGCATCAACTTTCTTTAAATCCTCTTCTCTCCTTGCCTAACTCCTAATACAAAGATATTATACTAATCAACAAGGGCGATTCTTCCACCTGCAACAAAAACGTACGAAAGAGCAGAATATAACGTGCACATGAAATTCAACTATTAATTCTAATGCAAGAGTTTCTAGGGGAAATACACTTCAGGCCTGCAAGAGTCAGCTAGCATAAGAAAGATGGAACATGAGCTTTATTAAGACATTTTCAGTAAATAATTCCATCTACATATTAAACGACATGAATAATAATCACATTCAATCATAAATGATTATCAGTTGCACCACATCAGAGTTTCAGCAAATGTTTTCTGTTGGTTACATTCGATTTTACATATTAATTCTTCATGTAATCTACAGTTTGGCCTAAACACACCACATTCATGTTATTACATTACAAGATCCTAACACTTAGATTAACACGACAAAAGATTATATGTGGGTGCGTTCTACATGTGTGATTATAATGCACCCTTACAAAAGAAAATTGAATTTACGCTACATCAAAATAAATACAGTGCTTCCTGGAAGCGCACTCTGTGCTGCCTGCCTGCTGCCTGGGCTCCACTGTAGAAAACCTCCTAAATTAAATAATTATTCAAAAGATATTAGCTGCGAGAACAGAATGAATTATTTAATTTTTGGCCGTGTGGGCCCAATACCATGTGGTTTCACTCAGAGCCTGGTGTAAACACCTGGCAGTGACTGTGTTTACATGACTCTCTAGGCCCCACCTTGCCTGTTGTTGTCCAGTCAGGTGCCACTTATTCTGGAACCATGCTAGTGTTTGATTGGCCGCTGAGGCACAAGGTGCCAGCTTTGGTTTTCCTTACAGCATCCACTTCCACCAGTAATGCCTCGTGTGATCAACACGGATCTCTGTACTGCTTAATAATGCAGAAGAAGTTGCACTCTAGCCCCAGGCAAGATCATGTTTTCCTCGCCCGTCGAATGAGAGTGAGTGAAAACAACTCACCTACTGCCCTCTATGTGTTTTGGGAAACAGATAGACTGTCCGGTGCAGACAAGCTGCCCAAGGCTTTAAAAGGCGCAGTTCTGCTGACTAGCCAGTGACTTGACTGGAGGACTGCATTGAGCTCAGAGACCATCGATTGGAGACTCAAATGGTCTTTGTGTCCAAATTTTCCACAAAATCTGACCAAATTAAGAAGATTTTGAATCACCGATGGGAACTGCTCCAGTGTGAAAGAGATTTTCAAGGTCTGTTTAAGAATAAATCCTTATTTGCATATACTAGGAGCAGAAATTTGAAGTACTTATAACAAAGAGATCACCCAAGAGTGCGCTGGTAGCCACTGGAGCTGGCACAAGAAAATGTCACAATTGCGTGCATTGCATTAACATTATCACGGGTTCAACATTTCGCATCCCCAAACTGGGAAAACCATCAAGTTGCGTGATACACCTGATTGCAACACTATGGTTGTAATTTATTTAAATAAATGTCCCTGCGGAAAGATGTACATGGGCAAAACTGAAAGAAAGATCAAGGTACGGATCACTGAACATAAAAGCCGCATATACAACAAGAATCCAAACTCGAGTTTGGCATCATACTGGTCAGAATTTAATCATACCATACCACAATTGAGATTTCTGGTACTGGAGAAAATAAAATGAATGCCGGAACGTGATAATGCTAAATGGTTATCACAGAGAGAAATCTGGTGGATAAAATTTCTAAATACCATGTTGCCCGTTGGATTAAATGACACACTTGATATGGTTTGTTATCTTTAAAACTGTTCTCGCAACTGAACTTTTTTCCTCTTTCAACCATGATCACATACACGAGTGTCCCTTCGGCGTGTTTCGTGTCTAATCCCTGTCACTTTCATGCACGCATTATGCAGGTTACATCATAATATCAACATATAGAATCCACACAAATAATCATAATTTTCATAATGTCAAGAGTAATCTTGTGTATAGTGGAAGGCACCCAGTTGTAGTGTACAGGGGTTGTTTCATATCACATGTGTCCAATCAAAATGAGCTGTCACTGTATGATTTTGTTTTGTCTGTATACACTGCATGCTCTTTGTTTCCTTTGATGTCATGGGTATCACTTTTTATGATTGTTGGTCGCCATCTACAAGTATTTAGTGGGCTATCTTAGTAAGATTGTGGTGAATAGATCTAAGGGTGTACTTGAATGTAGATTCACATACGTTGTGAGAAGTATCAAGCGTTTTATACGACTGCCATTTTTTTGGTTGTTAAGTGAACGAGAAGCATTTGCTCACTGTTGTTTCGAGCGTGGTTTATATTTTTATATTTGAGTATTTGTTTTCAAACCTCATTTTAGAATGCATTTGGTTACTCTTGTAGGCATTATTCGCCGCATCATGGATCAGTTTTCACCATTCCAAGATGGTCACTTTGCAAATAGGATACGACCGCTTTAATGCTGAATGCTGGCGTCTTTCATTTCGGTCATTAGGATGAGTTCATATGAGTCTACGCTTCCGGGAACTCTTACTTCTGGTAGCGGTCTGTGCATAGTACGCAGTCGTTAATGCTGGATCGTATGGGTAAGCTCCTAGCGTTCGATAATTTTTCTTAGGATTAAGAGAGCCGTGATGTTGTAGGCCATTTATGGGTGATTATTATCTGTTTGTAGTTTGCCGAGTACGTTACGTTGATGTGCATAAGATCCTGGAACTTCACATTGAGTGTACCGCCACAGTTCAAGGTATACAAGGGGAGTGATTTCTGCTGAGGCTTAGGCGCAAACTAGATTTGGGTTCAATGTTGTCCTTAAACTTTGATTTTATGTATTCAGGTGGCCGTTTGATATACGAGTACTGTGGGCATCGGATAGAGTGCATATCATCGTGAATGTAAGTTGGGCTTGTCAGCCTCGGTCCTCTTTTTGAGTGACTTGGTGGTTAGACGCTGTCGAGTTCACACTCATGGGTGAAGGTTGTATTTATTATTTATCACCATTTGTGTTTTTGAAGACACTATTATGTAACATTTGAATGTGGTCATGCTGTCATGAGTTGATAATGTTTGGCAATCTAGTGGAAATTATTTCCTCCCTGTGTGTTTAACATTGGAAGTTACGCTTTATGTCAGTTCCCCTGACGAAGGGATAAGGTTATACCGAAATGCATTGGGAATACAACTCCAAAGATCATTGTTTTTTGTTAACATGATGTATATGATGTCTGTATTATTATGAGTATTATTTTATACATGTTTATGACAAAATGATTACGGAAAGTAATCTGTAATAAAAAAAGATTAATGTTCTGAGACATTGCGTGAATAGTATACTTTGAACATTGAAGCATTGTTGATTATTTTGTTTGTAAAACTGAGCAAATAGTTATTTGCAACTCCAGCAGTGCGGGAAGGGGCAGGTGAATGTTTACACTTGAATTTACTATTGAGTTTACACAGGTGCCAGCTACCTCTCTCCAACCCAGCACGCTAAACAGATATATAGAGTACAAAGGTTAAGTTGATTTACACGTAAATAGAAGTGTGCAGACCTACCCAACAGGATCTATGCTTTCAAATGAATGCATGGGCAGGAGGGCTCTAAGGAACAAGAATGGGAACTTACCAGAGGGTGACCATTAACATGAGAGCTGGACGTCGGCCTTTGTGATTTACGCCTATATATATGGTGAGAAGCATGGGTGGAGATACCCAGACTGGAAAGCAGCTTGGTAGATAGTGTAGGGTTATGGAGAGGGTTTTTGTTGGATTATCAAGGGCCACAGGGACGTAGGTGGGCAGACAATTTGCAATCTGCTAAGGCCTTGCCAGGAGTAGTGGCAGCAAAGGAGGTTGAGGAGGAGAAAGTGGTTGCCCCCCTTTTCTGTGACTGGCCGATGCCAGACTTCTTTGTGTATCCACCAAAGTGGTTCCAAAGAAGACAGAAAGGGAGTTCAGAATTATAATACATTTGCCATGGCCAAAAGAGTTTTTTTAAATAATTCTATTGCGTCAGAGGACACCTCAGTGGATGATGCAGTGAGGCTAGTGCTCCATAGCAGGAGAGAAGCTAAGTTGGCTAAACGTGATATCAAGTCTGCCTTTCAGCCCCATCCCATACATCTAGAGGATTTCACACTTTTAGCCATGCAGTTTGATGGGGCTATCTATGTGGAAAGCATTTATTTTCCTATGGGCTGTGCTATTTTTATGTGCTTTGTTTGAGATCTTCTGCAGTGGGGTATTTCCCAAGAAGAGTGGGTATAGTGTGGTCTCCCATTACCTGGATGATTTTTGGTTCATGGGCAGGAGGAACACAGGGGAGTGTGGCAGGGCGCTGCAGCAGTTTGAGGAGTTGAAGGTCTCAGAATCTTACTGTGAAGATTGAGGGTTCAAGTCAAGGTGTATCAGTGGTAGTTTATCTAGCAAGGGAGGTAGGTGTGCTTTAGCCCCCGAGAAGTCAGATAGTCCACAATTTTCAGATGTTTTGGGTATCGAGCTGAGTATGATGTTGTTTGTGGCAAGGTTACTGTGCTGCAAAGTGATTGGTTTGAGAAGGTTGGAGCTGCGGAAGAAGCAGAAGCTGTTGGGTTTCATAAATGTTGCATACAGGATGATGAGAGGAAGTCGGATCTTTTGCCGGCGGCTTGGAATGGCTATGTATGGGGCGTGCTTGTCCATCACAGGGTCCAGATTTTGTTGGCTGTGAGGGCTGATTTGTGTATTTGGACGATTTTTTCTGTAGAGCTGCAATGGAATTTCCATGCTGTTTCCAGAAGGTAACACAGTTTGGCAGGGGCAGACTATTTCTGATGTGGCTGGACTAATCCAATAAAGTAGGTCCTTCACACAGCAATCAGTCATTCTCGTTAAGCGTGTCTGCTGCCAAATGTTCTTTGTCCATGGTGGCAGCCGGTTTCGGATGCTTGAGACTACGGGCAAACTTGGTAGCCAACTTGGGGTCCGTAAAATAGGATGTCTTTCCGGAGTGGAACACCCACAATTTCGCCGGGTAGAGTAGAGGATATTTCATATCCTGCTGCTGCAACATTCAATTGATGGGTACAAATTCACAACAGGCCGCTTGAACAGATAATGTGAAGTCTGGAAAGAATGAGACAACATTGCCCTGATACCGGTTGTCCTGCAAGTCACGGGCCCTGCAGAGTACCGTTTCCCAGTCCCTATAGTTCAACAGCCCCACGATGATGGGGCAGGCCGGGTGCCGGGGAGAGACCCCGGGCCCAGGGACCTGTGGGCGCGCTCCACCACACACATAGGTGACAGGGCGTCCCCGAAAAGGTAGCGAAGCATGTCCTTGACATAGTCCTCCACCTGAGTCATTGCGGTGGACTCCGGGATACCCAGAAAGAGCAGATTTTTGCGCTGGGACCTGGCCTCAAGGTCTTTGTTCTTGTTACGGATGACCTTGAGCACCTTCTCCATGCTGAACAGTTTTTCCCGTGTCGCGGTGCCTTTATCCTCCAGCGCAGAGCTCCGCTGTTCAACCTCGGTGATGCACTCATCATGGTTAGCCACTTTGTCTTTCAGCTGGTCCAGGTGGTCAGACATTGAGTCAATTTTTAAATCTATGGCTGCCAGGGATTGCTTGAGCTCTACGAACATGGCACATAGGCTAGGTTCCGTGTCCGGCGCCACCGCCATGTTCTCACCTTCAGGTTCCTCGGCCAGGGGGGCGTCCCCTTGGGTGTTTTACGGAGCTCAAATGATATTTTCGGTTGCTTGGCGTCCGTCTTGCCCATGATGCGAGGACTGCACACTTTTCCAAGGGTAGGCCCCTCCGGGCTGGTGTTGACCAGGGGCAGCTGCGTGAGGGGGCTCCCCCAGGCACACTTCAGGTCCCCGTCACCTCCCTGGCCACGCAACCCCAATATTATAGCTGCCGCGCCCCACGTGGACTGTAGGTTGTCCCCAAGGAACCAGAGACCTTTGGGCCGTCACAAGGCCTCCAGTATCAGCCAGGCCGAACAGGCAAGATGGGAGGCGGTCACCAGAGCGGGCTGCCCAGTCAGACCCACCAGGGTCAGCAGACCAGGCCAGAGCGAGGGCCCACCTGTACTCCCAATCCTGCCTCCCCAGGCTGCATGAGGATGCCCCGCAGTCAATTTAAGAAAGGCCAGGGAGCTGCTCCATGCAGGTAGCTAGGCCGAGGTCCCACTATTGTGTGTAGGCCCCACCGGGGCGTGGATCAGGTCCTCTAGTAGTCTGCCCAATATAAGCACCCAGTTAATGTTCGTTGATGGAGGTGTAGCTGTAGCGCAAAGAGCTCATCACATAGACATGCCGTGTCCTCGCATCGCGCTGTGTGTTTGAGCAGGGCCGATTCCTTTGCGTCCTGCTATCTCGCAGGAGGGTCTGCCCTGAGGCACCTGCAGTACGAGCGTTGGGGCCCTTCCCGCTCCGCCCCCGCTGTCCAGCGCAATAACCGCCGGACCAGCAGAGACCCTGCCTCACCAAGGGGCTCCACGCCTGCCCATCAGCAGTTGATGTAGGAGTGAACCCACGCCTTTGCAGGCTGCGATGGGCAGGCTACCTGCAGGATAAATGTTGGATAAGCTGCCCGACCTGCAGAGCCTCACCAAATGGCGGCAATCATGCAGCCGGTTCACTAGCGCCCTCCAGCCGAACCCAGTGTTCACTTAATAACACTTTGCAGTATCTCATGCAGCACTGCACACTAGCAGTGTTATTGAGGCTCAAAGACTACTAGTAATTAAGCGAGTCCAAATGGTAATTGGGACTGCTTTATTACACATTAAGAGAAGAGAACAAATTCATAAACGTATTTGTTTACGGAGGTACTTCCTAAAAGGTGGTAAGTGTGCCAGGATGTTTTGCACTTGCTATTTACACAATTTTAGGGCTCTGATTTACACTCTAGGGTAAAGAGTGGGCATGAAAACCTCATGTGCTGTTTGCACTCAAATGAGTGCAAATAAATGGGGAATAACATACACAAACGGGGTTTCCCCCATTCTGCTTGTGCTATTGCCTCTTGTTCACTGTTTTGAATGGGCAATTCCAACCAGATATAATCTGCTCTTCTATAATGCCTGTGGAAATACAGGAGTTACCTTCATTGCACTAATTTTCTAAAAGGTGTAAGTGTTAACACTGATGTAAATACCGGAGCAGATTTATTAAGAATTCACGCAATGTGGCAACCCACCTCACTGAGCTGTGTGAAAGGGAGAGGGCATGAATGCACCATCTTTCACATTATACGGCAAATTCCTTTTCTTTGCCTGCGCTGGTGAACAAACTGCTGCCTAGCTCCAACACAGGCACCCTTGCAGCATGGTGCAAGGGTGCATGGTGCAAGGGTAACTGTGTTGTACGAAGGCTTGCCCTTCCTGCACAAAAATAATCCTCGGAGGCAATTTTAGGAAACAACAAGGAGCAATAAACATTTCTCCTCGTTGCACCTCGCCTGTGGAGGCTTAGCATTTCGGCGCATTCTCAGGTCCACCAGTAATGGTAAATCTGGGAATGTGCCAAAATCCATGGGTGGATGTGGGGTAACACCCACGCTCTGCCCACTGTAAGGTCTCCCTGCAGGCATTAGACATGGCCTTGCGTGGCTTGATAAATCTGACTTTGTTGTTGTGTTGGTATTGCAGCCCCTTGCGCGGTGCAAGGGCAACGCAGCACCAATGATAAATATGTCCTACAGTCTGCCGCCATTTTGGATCCCAGCGAATGGGTAAGTAGGTATCTTCCAGAATGAGTTTAGGGACAGAATCTATCTTTGAATAAACAGGCATTTCCTATACCATGCTGTACTGTAGGCCTCAGAGCCTGATGACAGAAACCATCCAAAACAGCAGAACATACACATTCTCAAGTAAACAAAGCGCCAGCAATTTTCGAGAGATCAACTTTGTTTACCATCCATCTCCCCAAAGCCTCATTCACACAGTTTATCAACCTAGAGACAGATCCCAGCTCTGAACACACCTCACAATCCAATTTGTGTGTTGAAGAGTATGTGTCTTTCTTTTATATAGGAGGACTGAAAAATACAATCGAATTTGAAAACGGCCCAATTCTGGCACAAAACTTGGCAGCTAAAGTTTATATAAGCTATGCGTATCCTTCTGGCACAGACAGGCCCTGAGGCAAGAGAAAGAAAGCTGCAATCCCAGCACAGGCCGGAAGCCTTTGAAAATGTCTATGCTGAGTGCGGAAGAACTTTTAATTATAACCGTATCTCTCTCTAAGCTGCGGGCTGTTCTCTCGCAGGGTACCCCTTGGAATATGCAGACACTGTCACCAGCACCAACTGCAGCGCTTTGTGTGCCAAGCTCGAGGCCACAGTGCCCCGTGCCACACAGGAAAGACGTGGTGGGCAGGCAGACGGGGTAGGAACTGTCGGGAACAAAGTGGGGCACAGAGAAGAAGTGGAGGCAGGAAAAGAGAAACGGACGAAGGGATAGAAAGCGTGAGGGCGCCTATGTAGAGACAACAATAGAGAGAGATAAACAGATAGGGAAAGAGAGGTGAGGAGAAGAGAGGGGAGAAACAGAAAGAGGACTGGGAGTGGCAAAGAGACAGCTTAAAGGGATAGAAGAGAGGTAGAGTTTCAATGGAAAGAAAGCGCCAGTGGAAAAGGAGAGAACCATAGAGAGCTAAAGGGAGAAAGTGTATAGAAAAGAGAGAGAGGGGAAAGTTAAAAGAAAAGCAGAGAGAGCGAGGAGGGTGAGCCGAGAGAAGGACAGAAAGAGGAATTGAGAGACAGGGGAAACAGGGAGAGCTAGAGAGAGGAAGAGGAGAGAATGAGGGAGAAAGACAAATGGAAAAAGAGAGAGTGTGAGGGTCAGATAAGGTGGAATCAGAGGGAGAAAGAGAGAAAGAGAGCTAGCGAGGCAAAGACTGAGGGGCTTATTTACAAGTCCCTTGCGCCCCTGTTACATCCCTTTTTTCTATATTAAAAGTGATGCACCGGTGGCGCACAGGGCTTGTAGATAAGCCCCTGAGAGTAAGTGATTAGTGATGAAGGGTGAACTGGTATACAGAGTGAGAGGTATACAAGCAAAGAACGTGTAAACAGACAAATGGGCAGGAAATAGACATAAAGGTAGACAGTAATACAGAAAGAAAGAGCGGTAGAGTTGCCATAAGTTATGTACCTACAAACCCAACCCTGACAAGTACCATGCATCAAGTTAGACTAACACATTTTAGTGTAGTGTCTGCCTCACCACACTAAAATGCATTTGTCACACATTTAGAACACGCTGACCACTCACGGGAAGCATGCTGTACAAAGAGATACCTTTAAGCAATTGAAGGAGCCGGGCAGGTAGGTTCTAGATTTGCTCTAGAACCTCAAGTTGATGGTACCTTTTCTTAGCAGGAGATCGTGGACGGGAGAGAAATTATTAGCAATGTCAATCAATTCAAATCCAGTTCCCCAAGACCCATAGTAACCACAGACTACTAAGTAAGGTTAGTTAATTTATAACAAAGCCATACCGACACCTCAAAACGAGGTTGTAGAAATACATTGGAACCAACATAAGGCCAAATCAGTGAATAAGGTTAAGAAGGTGCAACATGCACAAGACAATTAATTCAAGAATCAGTACACAAAAGATCAAGAAACATGAGTCCAAGTTCCCCTGCATAGAGGGATGATGAAAATAAAGCATTAATCTATCCCTATACTAACACTAACATAACATCCGTACATAAGAATTATTTGGGGCAGGATAGGTTAAGGTGTCAGCATGTGGAGTATTTCTCAGAAATCTCTCCACTTCAATGGGTCAAGTAGCATGAAGCTACTGAAATAGAGTTTGTTCTGAGATGCGCTCTCTCCAAAGGCAGAGAAAAAGTGGGACTCTTTCCCTACTTGCAATACTCCAATATCACAGGTGCCTTCCTAGGATTCTTTTCGGGTCACGCCATCTATTCAGGCCACATTCTCACAGGTATTTTTGCAGAGGACGGCGATTCTCCAGAACGGCAACAAGATGACCTTGATTCCCAGGCCTTCTCTGGTGAAAAAGTACAACAGTTCTCCTTACCAGCATCAACTTTCTTTAAATCCTCTTCTCTCCTTGCCTAACTCCTAATACAAAGATATTATACTAATCAACAAGGGCGATTCTTCCACCTGCAACAAAAACGTACGAAAGAGCAGAATATAACGTGCACATGAAATTCAACTATTAATTCTAATGCAAGAGTTTCTAGGGGAAATACACTTCAGGCCTGCAAGAGTCAGCTAGCATAAGAAAGATGGAACATGAGCTTTATTAAGACATTTTCAGTAAATAATTCCATCTACATATTAAACGACATGAATAATAATCACATTCAATCATAAATGATTATCAGTTGCACCACATCAGAGTTTCAGCAAATGTTTTCTGTTGGTTACATTCGATTTTACATATTAATTCTTCATGTAATCTACAGTTTGGCCTAAACACACCACATTCATGTTATTACATTACAAGATCCTAACACTTAGATTAACACGACAAAAGATTATATGTGGGTGCGTTCTACATGTGTGATTATAATGCACCCTTACAAAAGAAAATTGAATTTACGCTACATCAAAATAAATACAGTGCTTCCTGGAAGCGCACTCTGTGCTGCCTGCCTGCTGCCTGGGCTCCACTGTAGAAAACCTCCTAAATTAAATAATTATTCAAAAGATATTAGCTGCGAGAACAGAATGAATTATTTAATTTTTGGCCGTGTGGGCCCAATACCATGTGGTTTCACTCAGAGCCTGGTGTAAACACCTGGCAGTGACTGTGTTTACATGACTCTCTAGGCCCCACCTTGCCTGTTGTTGTCCAGTCAGGTGCCACTTATTCTGGAACCATGCTAGTGTTTGATTGGCCGCTGAGGCACAAGGTGCCAGCTTTGGTTTTCCTTACAGCATCCACTTCCACCAGTAATGCCTCGTGTGATCAACACGGATCTCTGTACTGCTTAATAATGCAGAAGAAGTTGCACTCTAGCCCCAGGCAAGATCATGTTTTCCTCGCCCGTCGAATGAGAGTGAGTGAAAACAACTCACCTACTGCCCTCTATGTGTTTTGGGAAACAGATAGACTGTCCGGTGCAGACAAGCTGCCCAAGGCTTTAAAAGGCGCAGTTCTGCTGACTAGCCAGTGACTTGACTGGAGGACTGCATTGAGCTCAGAGACCATCGATTGGAGACTCAAATGGTCTTTGTGTCCAAATTTTCCACAAAATCTGACCAAATTAAGAAGATTTTGAATCACCGATGGGAACTGCTCCAGTGTGAAAGAGATTTTCAAGGTCTGTTTAAGAATAAATCCTTATTTGCATATACTAGGAGCAGAAATTTGAAGTACTTATAACAAAGAGATCACCCAAGAGTGCGCTGGTAGCCACTGGAGCTGGCACAAGAAAATGTCACAATTGCGTGCATTGCATTAACATTATCACGGGTTCAACATTTCGCATCCCCAAACTGGGAAAACCATCAAGTTGCGTGATACACCTGATTGCAACACTATGGTTGTAATTTATTTAAATAAATGTCCCTGCGGAAAGATGTACATGGGCAAAACTGAAAGAAAGATCAAGGTACGGATCACTGAACATAAAAGCCGCATATACAACAAGAATCCAAACTCGAGTTTGGCATCATACTGGTCAGAATTTAATCATACCATACCACAATTGAGATTTCTGGTACTGGAGAAAATAAAATGAATGCCGGAACGTGATAATGCTAAATGGTTATCACAGAGAGAAATCTGGTGGATAAAATTTCTAAATACCATGTTGCCCGTTGGATTAAATGACACACTTGATATGGTTTGTTATCTTTAAAACTGTTCTCGCAACTGAACTTTTTTCCTCTTTCAACCATGATCACATACACGAGTGTCCCTTCGGCGTGTTTCGTGTCTAATCCCTGTCACTTTCATGCACGCATTATGCAGGTTACATCATAATATCAACATATAGAATCCACACAAATAATCATAATTTTCATAATGTCAAGAGTAATCTTGTGTATAGTGGAAGGCACCCAGTTGTAGTGTACAGGGGTTGTTTCATATCACATGTGTCCAATCAAAATGAGCTGTCACTGTATGATTTTGTTTTGTCTGTATACACTGCATGCTCTTTGTTTCCTTTGATGTCATGGGTATCACTTTTTATGATTGTTGGTCGCCATCTACAAGTATTTAGTGGGCTATCTTAGTAAGATTGTGGTGAATAGATCTAAGGGTGTACTTGAATGTAGATTCACATACGTTGTGAGAAGTATCAAGCGTTTTATACGACTGCCATTTTTTTGGTTGTTAAGTGAACGAGAAGCATTTGCTCACTGTTGTTTCGAGCGTGGTTTATATTTTTATATTTGAGTATTTGTTTTCAAACCTCATTTTAGAATGCATTTGGTTACTCTTGTAGGCATTATTCGCCGCATCATGGATCAGTTTTCACCATTCCAAGATGGTCACTTTGCAAATAGGATACGACCGCTTTAATGCTGAATGCTGGCGTCTTTCATTTCGGTCATTAGGATGAGTTCATATGAGTCTACGCTTCCGGGAACTCTTACTTCTGGTAGCGGTCTGTGCATAGTACGCAGTCGTTAATGCTGGATCGTATGGGTAAGCTCCTAGCGTTCGATAATTTTTCTTAGGATTAAGAGAGCCGTGATGTTGTAGGCCATTTATGGGTGATTATTATCTGTTTGTAGTTTGCCGAGTACGTTACGTTGATGTGCATAAGATCCTGGAACTTCACATTGAGTGTACCGCCACAGTTCAAGGTATACAAGGGGAGTGATTTCTGCTGAGGCTTAGGCGCAAACTAGATTTGGGTTCAATGTTGTCCTTAAACTTTGATTTTATGTATTCAGGTGGCCGTTTGATATACGAGTACTGTGGGCATCGGATAGAGTGCATATCATCGTGAATGTAAGTTGGGCTTGTCAGCCTCGGTCCTCTTTTTGAGTGACTTGGTGGTTAGACGCTGTCGAGTTCACACTCATGGGTGAAGGTTGTATTTATTATTTATCACCATTTGTGTTTTTGAAGACACTATTATGTAACATTTGAATGTGGTCATGCTGTCATGAGTTGATAATGTTTGGCAATCTAGTGGAAATTATTTCCTCCCTGTGTGTTTAACATTGGAAGTTACGCTTTATGTCAGTTCCCCTGACGAAGGGATAAGGTTATACCGAAATGCATTGGGAATACAACTCCAAAGATCATTGTTTTTTGTTAACATGATGTATATGATGTCTGTATTATTATGAGTATTATTTTATACATGTTTATGACAAAATGATTACGGAAAGTAATCTGTAATAAAAAAAGATTAATGTTCTGAGACATTGCGTGAATAGTATACTTTGAACATTGAAGCATTGTTGATTATTTTGTTTGTAAAACTGAGCAAATAGTTATTTGCAACTCCAGCAGTGCGGGAAGGGGCAGGTGAATGTTTACACTTGAATTTACTATTGAGTTTACACAGGTGCCAGCTACCTCTCTCCAACCCAGCACGCTAAACAGATATATAGAGTACAAAGGTTAAGTTGATTTACACGTAAATAGAAGTGTGCAGACCTACCCAACAGGATCTATGCTTTCAAATGAATGCATGGGCAGGAGGGCTCTAAGGAACAAGAATGGGAACTTACCAGAGGGTGACCATTAACATGAGAGCTGGACGTCGGCCTTTGTGATTTACGCCTATATATATGGTGAGAAGCATGGGTGGAGATACCCAGACTGGAAAGCAGCTTGGTAGATAGTGTAGGGTTATGGAGAGGGTTTTTGTTGGATTATCAAGGGCCACAGGGACGTAGGTGGGCAGACAATTTGCAATCTGCTAAGGCCTTGCCAGGAGGAGTGGCAGCAAAGGAGGTTGAGGAGGAGAAAGTGGTTGCCCCCCTTTTCTGTGACTGGCCGATGCCAGACTTCTTTGTGTATCCACCAAAGTGGTTCCAAAGAAGACAGAAAGGGAGTTCAGAATTATAATACATTTGCCATGGCCAAAAGAGTTTTTTTAAATAATTCTATTGCGTCAGAGGACACCTCAGTGGATGATGCAGTGAGGCTAGTGCTCCATAGCAGGAGAGAAGCTAAGTTGGCTAAACGTGATATCAAGTCTGCCTTTCAGCCCCATCCCATACATCTAGAGGATTTCACACTTTTAGCCATGCAGTTTGATGGGGCTATCTATGTGGAAAGCATTTATTTTCCTATGGGCTGTGCTATTTTTATGTGCTTTGTTTGAGATCTTCTGCAGTGGGGTATTTCCCAAGAAGAGTGGGTATAGTGTGGTCTCCCATTACCTGGATGATTTTTGGTTCATGGGCAGGAGGAACACAGGGGAGTGTGGCAGGGCGCTGCAGCAGTTTGAGGAGTTGAAGGTCTCAGAATCTTACTGTGAAGATTGAGGGTTCAAGTCAAGGTGTATCAGTGGTAGTTTATCTAGCAAGGGAGGTAGGTGTGCTTTAGCCCCCGAGAAGTCAGATAGTCCACAATTTTCAGATGTTTTGGGTATCGAGCTGAGTATGATGTTGTTTGTGGCAAGGTTACTGTGCTGCAAAGTGATTGGTTTGAGAAGGTTGGAGCTGCGGAAGAAGCAGAAGCTGTTGGGTTTCATAAATGTTGCATACAGGATGATGAGAGGAAGTCGGATCTTTTGCCGGCGGCTTGGAATGGCTATGTATGGGGCGTGCTTGTCCATCACAGGGTCCAGATTTTGTTGGCTGTGAGGGCTGATTTGTGTATTTGGACGATTTTTTCTGTAGAGCTGCAATGGAATTTCCATGCTGTTTCCAGAAGGTAACACAGTTTGGCAGGGGCAGACTATTTCTGATGTGGCTGGCCCCCACAGTTTTGTTTTTTCCAGGAAGGAAGGTGGTGTTCAAAGATGTCACCAAATCATTGGTTGCAGCACTGGAGAGGCATTGCAGCCCTGGAATTCTTTCAGTTGGCAGTTATATGGGTGGTTTTTGCATGGGACATGTGGCCAACAGGATAGTGAGGTTTAATGTGGACAACATTACAGTGGTAGACTTGGAGAACAATCAGAAAGCTTAGGACCCTGCGAGACTACATTTACTGAGGCAGCTCATGCTGCTTTGTTTACGGCTGAGCATTTATTTTCAGGCAAAGCATGTGCTGGGAGTGAACAACATTATAGCTGATTCATTATTTAGTTCACTGGGGCAAAGCTTTTGCATGCTGGCTCCGGGAGCATAAGATAGAAAGATACAGCTGCTACATAACATCTGGGGGGAGTGTGAGTCATAGAGTAGGTTGTAAGATCTTTAGTGGACTCAAAACCAAAGAGTTACAAGTGGGCTGGGAGGGAGTTTAAGAAATTTAAGCACAGCAGACATCACTGTAAGTAGGAACCATGGAAGGGAGAGTGATACATTTTGCTTTTTAGTTTATTGACAAATGCTCCCCACCTACAACTGTAATGGGGAAACAAGCAAACATTTTGTTTTGTGGTAAACCTTTTTGGAGTCTTGACGGTGAACTGTGATTTGTTGGGTGGGATTCTGAAGGCATGGACCACAGAGAGGGACAAAGTCTCCAGGATCCGTGAGGCTATCACGTTGGATTTGTTGAGTACAATCTTTTTGAGGTTATGCTTTTTCTCCAAGCCACGCTGTGGATGTTTTTTGAGTTGTTGGGATTGGCACAGCTGGCAGGAGTGATATACGTAGTGGTGCGTCTGGAGCACTCACTGTTGCAGATTCGGTTGATGGGTTCCAAGACAGATCGGATGGGGAAGGGGAAATTGGGTTGGATGAAGAAGGTGGCAGGGCAGAGGCTGGCCTGTTGAGGGAATGGAGAAGTTTACAGTTGTGGCCGGGGTACCATCAAGGAGATGTATTTTTTCACACATAAGGGCAGAGTGTTATGACTTTTCAGCTGCTTGCAATCTTACATTCAGCATTGCGGAGAGTGGGGGTGGACCTGTCCAGGTAATGGACACACTCTTTCAGGATTGGGGCAGCCACAGCGGCATCACAGGTGGAGTGTGATTGGGGAATGATCCGGAGGATAGGGTGGTGGAATTTCAGATGCTGTGAACGCTACATGTGAAAATGCTGTTTTTCTCGGGGTGGCACAGAGGCATTTCTGGGTGTGTGGCCTTCCACTAATGCATGTTTATTTACCACAGGGTATGTGAGCAGGCTGTGGGTGACTAAGATGGTGACATGGATAGTGGGACATACTATTTTGCAAAGGGCTGTGCATATGCAGATCAGCAGACGTATGGCAGGAGCCTTGAACTGTCCAGTGACAGGTATGAGGTGATGTATGTGCTGGATGTGGTGGCGCAATATCTTGCTGTTCTTAGCAACAGGTGGCTCGGAAGGGCTTAATTGGGTGAGAATGATCTGGTCAAACCATCCAGTTTGACGCTGTTTGCAACACATGACAGGGGAATTACAATTAATTAATTAAGTGGCAATTTGCGGGACCTTGGCTTATATGGAAGGGAATTTGTGCCCTCGAGGCAGTAAAGAGGAGACTTGAATCATGCTGCAGTGGACAAATCCAGGATGAAGCTGAACAGAGCTATGGGGGTAGGCTGTAAGTGATTGGACATTGAGGTGATTGCACATGGGGAGTATTAAGGAGGAAGAGCAGCTTTTGTTTCAAGCTGCTGGGGTACATTTATCAAAGTTTTGGAAATGCATATTATATGACAGAATTTCATGACAAGGTAAGGAAGCTATGCAGCGAGAAGGTTTGGGGCAGAGGTTTATATGAGTGAAAGGCACATGGGATGATGTTGGGATGGTGTTTTCCTGAGTAGAGGTAATATTGAGGGGATGGTAAGTCAGATCTATCCCTCGGGAAAGAAGGGATGCACAGAAGAAGGAAAGATTGTGTGTGGGGTTTTAGACAAGGAGGCTTCATTGGAGTATGTATGACACAGTAAAAGAGGGAGAGAATGGGGAATGCAAGAAGAGTGGCGAATGAAAGAGGAAAGAATGAAGTTAGAGTATTTGGACTTGAGGAACAGTTGGTACTTCATGGCGAATGCTATGGGGAAAAGGGGTAGGTCAAAAAATTGAAGTTGTTTACAAACATTGATGGTATGTTTGAGTTGTTTCAAGCTGATAAGCAATTACATGAACGGGTCCTAATAAAGTAGCCTTTTAAGCGCTATCTTGAGTATGGTGAGTGATTATTACACAATGAGGGAACCCTGGGGCGAGCAAAGGCAAAGCCTGTTTATCCCCGGGGCTTTTTGAGGAATAGAACAGGCCACTTTGAAAGACTTTGAGCGATAGGATAACAATAGGGGACAGTCATTTAAAGGTAGGGAATTATTGGTACAAGCTTATGGCATCACTAAATGTAATGATCTCAGTCGTCTCTCCAGACAAAGCCTGATTATAAAAAAAAGTAGTTCACAGCTATTCTGGGCTTGAGGTCTCACGTGGAAAGGATAGATGGAAAAATCCAAGCTCTAAATGCATTAATAAGGAAAGCCCAGGCAATTATATCCCCTTCACAACTGATGATATGTTCGGTTTCATCCTAAGCAATCATATTCAAAGTAGAAGATGTCCTAGTCATCTTGAAGTCTATAATTAACAATTTCAAAGCAATGAAGCCTCCCTCAGCACCTAATCAGCTGCAAAGATACTTGAGTAAAAACAACACAGGCAACACAGGCACTCACACCAATGTGGTTACTACCAGAGTTGATGTGCATAGAAATCCTTCAGAGGCACTGGTCCATGATGCCAGCAAAGTAGAGGCAGGAAAAGGAGGCCTACTTGGCAAGCCAACTAGCGAACAAACAAATCCACAATCTTGCTCTCCAATAGTCCACATGCATATCAATACAGATCTTAATTCAACATCCTATAGAAAATCCATCCATCAACTGTTTCTCCGCAGTGTGGTTCCTCCTTTTCCAACAAACGGAGAAGCTGTTGATGCTGAGTCATTCCTAAATCTCAATTCTTCGCAATCGATTTCTATCACTGACCCCAACATTAAAGAAGACCTAATACCAGTGCTGTCTAAAAAGAATCTTAAAAGATTAGCAATACTGAATGAAAAGAGTTATATCATGGTGCAGTCCTTCACAAACAAGAAGAAATTATATCCTTTGCTAATGAAAAACCGAGTTGTAGTTACAACGAATATGAGACCATCTCCTCTGGATAAAATAGTTGGCTGGCCGATGTCAGCTATTATCCAACATGCGATCACAATCAGCTGGCTCAAACAAGGTCTCCTGAAGTTGCAACTCTGGCAGCTCAACATTCTTTACATCAGCCCCAACACCTGCCAACAGGCAATCATTCAGGACTAATTCTGTCATCGGCCTAGTCAACATTAGGAAACCCCAGGAAGACACAAGAAACTAGAACTGCAGACACCCAGACTACCCCCCCAGAACACCCTACCCAAAGGGTCAAAAGCAAGACAAACGGCCTTCACAGGAACACCCCTGCTTTAAATGACAGCTCTCAGCCCAGAGATTTTCAGATTTAGGAGTATACAAACAATTATAATACTCTCCAGTGCTGTATCAAGAAACAACCTCAGTATGGGGACTCAGATCGGCCTACAAGAGACTTGAAAGGTAGCATGAAATGGGGCACCAGGCATGTCTTATCTTCGCATCTCAATTCTACAAGTGCCCCTCAGGTTAAATTTATTGATCAACCCTCCGTAACTATAAAAATGTGACCAGCGCAGGACAACATGGACGCACAACAAGAATTAGTAATTCCGCTAAAACCTCAATATCTGTTGCACGTCCCTCAAGACTATCTCAATCGGATAACCATTCTTAAATTGTTAAAGGCCCTTCCACCCAATTTTCCATTTTCAGCTCAGATGATCAGGAAAGTGGCTTTCCTGCCAATAAAGAATGGTGAACTTAACGAGACGCTCAGTTTAAAGGAGGGGGGATCTATAGTCTGGACCAAAATGAGACGCTCCAAAGGTGGGGAAATGAGCTAGCACATTTCAAGCTAGAGTGATATCAAGCTATCTTTAATCCATATGTAAATTTTCCTTTAAACCCTTTAGCAGAAGAGGGCAGAGAAACTCGGGACAAAGGTATGGTTTTAACTAGCACATACTTGACGTTGGACCCTCAAGCTCCGCCTAATAATACACGTTTGTATCCTGTACTGAGGTGTACCCCCCAATAAAACCTAGTAGGATTGATTCTTAAAAGATCAGAGTAAACATAATTAACTCTGGCAATCGCTCCTTCACACTGAGAAATACATCTCCTAAAGGGCAAGATGACTGGTCTTGGCTGCTCGCAACAGTAGGGCAACCCAATTTAGAGAAAAGGGGAAGCCTCTGTGCAATGAAGCGCGTTTGCTGACTGCATGCAGACGGCCACCCCACACTCCTACCCGTTCATTCTTATCAACGAAATAAAAGTTTGCTCTTGGAACATCCCTGGATGGGATAAAGTTAAGACACAAGAGGATGTGATATCCTACTTAAATCAATTTGATCTCATCTATTCACATAAAACATGTTTGTGTGACCCAGTCATATTGGCGGTATAGGAGGCATTTGTTTCTCCAATGTCAAGAAAAGTGGTAAAAGGCAGACTAGCCTTTAGTCTGTCAATATTATGTTGTGCACCATTTGAACTGCAAAGCAGTGCAAATTCCCACTAACAAATCATGTATTCTAAGAATGTCACTAACCCTCCCTGACAAAATCCATCTGAATCTGCTTCTGTTTGGGGTATATCTAAACCCAGAAAGGAAAACTCTCCAAACCAAACTTGACTATCTTTGCAGCTATCTGCATGATGTCACCTTCACTAATACAAGAGCAGAGATTACAGTCACAGGGGGGTTCAATCTCTTCATTATTGCAACACCTTAGAATCCACAAGACAAATGGATATAATTTGGCAGATTGCCAGTCCTCACTTCCATCCGCAACCACAAGATCCAATGGGCGACACTTTAGTTGAAGCTCCTCATTCACTCAGGCTGGGTGCTTTGAATGGGCACTATAACCCCAATAGACCGGGTGCCAACACACATCTGGCTCCGAAATATGGGTGGGGGGTTGAGTTGTACTTCTGTACCACTGTCCCTGTTCAATCAATTGTCTGCTCTTCAGATAGCTCATCGTCTGGAAAGCATTCACTTTCCACAAAAGACAGTGCTACAGATTCAAGGTTATAAAATAAACTATAACATGCAGTTAGGAGAAGACCGTGCCTCTTTAAGAATAAATCGGATCAATTGGGCCTTCAGTGCTACAACACATAGAGGCTTGGATGGGCAGCCATAATGACAAGTTTTCGAATTATCTAAACTTTATTGCAATTGACAATCAGCCCTTTAGCTCCACAACCTGAGATTGCACTATGACCGAAATACATTTCGAGATAAGCAAATCTGCTGGCAAAGGATGCAATCTCCCAGATGCTCCTGTGGCAGGGGTAGCATCATGGTACACAGCCAGCCTATGCACAGAAATACTAAGGTGGCTAATGCAGCTAGATCAATTTCAATACAAGAAGTTAGTTTGGGAAGCCAAGCAAGCAGCACAGAATGTAATTTGGTCCTTTTTACTCAAAGCAGCTGTATCTGACAATAGTCATCTGTTGTGGAAGTGGGTTAATCAGCCAACACGATCGTCAATCCCACCAAGCTATCACCAATTAGATATCATGACATTGCAACCTTACATTGCTGGCCTGTACAGCACTAACACAGATGCCATACACAGTTGCGGCCGGCATGGCTCGAGGGTAGGGGGGCAGGCACAAGGGAGTCATGTGGGAGGGTGGAGGGGGGTCGCGATTGCAGAAGGGAGCCCAAGTTTTTTTTAAATCACTTACCTTGCTGCGGCCGGGGCCCATGTCTGTACTCTAACTTCAGGAACTGGAAGCAGGCAGCCAGGCTCCCTTCCCTAAGTCAATCACAACGCTGCAATGCAGCATTGTAATTAGTCTGAGTGCTGTGACACGTATTCAGCCTGGGGCTGGAGGGGTGGGTATGTTCTCCATACAGGCTGTAATGCAGCCTGCAAGGAGAAGTGGAAAAGTGCGTATGACCAAACGGTCATTGCGCCCTTAGGAGTGGGCAAACCACTCCTCCCCTGCCCTGCTCCGTTAACAGAGCAGAACTGCCCACCTGCCCGCAAAGGAAACATCAAAATTATGATAAAAACTGAAATTGTTTCTAGCACTACTTGAAAGCAGTAGGTCAACGCTCCTCCGCCATAGCGGAGGAGCCTGTGGTACCAGATTATCCTAAGCACTTGCACTGTCACTACACCTGACAAACTTAGCCATGCCACTGTTAGGGGATAGCCATGTTCAGTCAAACTGTGTAGTTATTGAATAGAGAACACCACCAGGGGAAGAAGTAATGGTGCCCCAGGTCTGAAGGTGAACGGTTTACCTACCGGAATGTTCAAAGCAAACCCTCAATTCGACATTTCGACAATGTTTTGCTAATTAGTCTGATTCCCCCCACCCTGGGAGGGCTCATATTTCCTTCCTATCCATAAAAAGGGGAGCAGGCATGATCCAGTGAACGATCAATTGATAGTCCTACTCAATGTAGATGCACATTTTTTAGCCTCATTAGTCTTTCAATATCTCCATGAGTGGACTTCTTAGGCAAGCATAATTCCAAGGTTTGAGGCAAGATTCCACAAAAACACAGGGACCACAGGTAAAATCATAGCACTGCCTTTCAAATCCACTCGACACTGGTCAATAAGCGTGCTCTTCATGCCTGCTTTATAGACTCCAAAAATGCTTTTGATAGCATTGATAGGTTGTGGCAGAAACTAAGCTTGGGTTTGACAAATTAGATTGCAAGGATCACAAATGATGTGGATCTCTATTAGCGGGGTTGGGTTCTGAAATATGTAGCACCTAGACTTGATCAGGAATTTAACCCCTTGTATTTCATTCTGGTACTTGTGCTGTGTTTTATTGAGTAACTTTCTTTAACTCAAAATACTAGCACTAGGCACAACAATAATATTGTGTCTGTTCGTTGACTGTTCAGTTTTGAGTTTTTGCACTTCCATCCTGAGAAATCTATGACTGTTCGTCCTTGCTACTTTGAGAATCGAGTTTGCTGAGCCATGGTAGGATGGACCCCAGGACATCAGTGACATGTGATCTCAACCACCACGGTTGAGGCTTACTAGCCCAGTCTTCCCTCTGTCTTCCCCTCCCAAACAGGGTCTGATGGTGGGACAGGGCAGTTAGAAGGCTCAAGGAGGAGAGCAGGGTCATCATGAATATAATGATCATCTTGGCAAATGGAAGAGAATGCAAACACTTGCAGATGAGATGCATAGCTTTTCTGTGATGAGGGATACAAGTGGTGTTGAGCCGCTCTCTCAATACCTATTGGTTTGGTAGTTGATTTCCCTGGCAAGTAGCAGCAGGAGTGTGACTCACATGATGAGGCAACTGTACAATGCAGAGTCTAACACTCATCAAGTATGTAAGAGTCTGTGCTGTCCCCCTAGAAGTGATGAAGATGCAATCCACAGGAACAGCACTTCCAAAAGCCAATAGGTAGTTAAAAATCTATGGGCCATGGAGGTACTTACATTTATGTCATCCACTTCAAAGCCATGAGATGTAACCCAAGGCAGAGGAATTTCCCAAGAACTACCAGGTGCTTAAGAATTAAGAAGAATTAACAGAGATGTTTTTAACACAGCAACAACATAGAAGGTACAACATATATACTGTGTGCCACTGCATTTTGACATTGTTAAAAATAGGAAAAAGCTGTACAATTGTATAGGGAAAAAACCTTTATTTTTCTGTTGGTACAGATATCCAAAAGAAAACACAGAAGTTGGTTGTTTCTTCAGTACGAAAGTATATCCGATTAATTGAACATCTGCAATACCGTGATTCAAAATTTGATAATTCTATTCAAGATGCATCCACAGAATTCTACAATGCAGCTCAACCAATGTGTTTCACAGGGAAAATCCCACTTGTTCAAGGCAAAAATCTTTATATAGGACCCACAACTGAGTGGCTTCTTCTGTGATTATGCATCCAAGGTAAATGAGATTCGACAGAGTCCACATAGAAACAGCAAAGATGCAACCCGCATGAAGACAGAGCTTCCAATGCCAATCGGTATTTAAGAGACTATGGAGTCTAGACAAAAGCATATGATGGACTACCTATAAATCAACTCAGCTTCTTAGAACCTCCAGAACTTGAGTGTCTATATGCCCGCAAGGTAATAATATATGCTGGAGTCCAACTAGAAAAGCAACGTAGACCCAACCCACCCTTATGAGCCTATGCAGCACTGCTAAGTTTCCAGGGTCCATGCATGATGAGGTGGTGCATGCAAGGTTCTTCTTGTCATTCTGGGGTTGCATTATTGTTTATTCCATTATAAAGCAAGAACTACAAGTCCCAGAATGCAAATTAAAAAGCTGGAGTGCATTGACATGGGAAACGTGGCAGCTATATGTCCACCTATAAGTTGGATAGGCACAACACAGACGAAGACCTGGGTTCCCAACCACCAGGCACTTAACGGGATATGGCTCCCTTGGGTAATTAAGAGTTAATGGGGTTTACCCATAATTGATGGAAGCACAACCAATAGGAAACATACCAAGTACTTGTATATCGAGTCGACTCGACACATCATAGGGGCAAATAACAGAAATATCCAGACTCCAAAAACACAAGATACTTAAAAGTCTGTTGGATAAACATAAAACCTTTATGGCTACAACCATAGCAAAATACAGGTTTTAAAGCCACCACTTAATTCAGTGTCTATGAAGCAGGGGGCGGGGGGAGGTCAACCCAAAAGAAGATGTAACTTCCAAAAAAACACCAGATACGTCAGAGTTTATACCCGGTTGGGCACGCCAGAGGTGCAAATTAAAGAGCTACCTCGAAGAAAACTCTAAAATATTAGGTTGGTTTTCGTAGGATTTGGCAGCAATGCCTACCATGTTTGTCTGAAATACAAAGGTGAACACAATATAAATAAAATATTGGGATTCCAGGAAGGGAAGGAAGTTATATTGGTACCCTTGAGAAAGAACACTGTGTGAGCTCACAGTACAAGGACAGATATTATATTATGGCTTTATGTCCTACCTAATCCCAACAGCGTAAAAAACTCAGGAAAACACCATTAACCTTTCTGCCTTTCACCTGGAGGTCATTAGAGGGTCTGGTGAGTAGACTGTGTCAAAGTTGTCCCAAGGAGAAGTCTCTGGGCCCGTCCAATCGAGTATCCATGACAGGTACAACCCCAACAAATGAACTACTAAAGGACAACACACATGAAAATAAAGCCAGACGAACAGATGTAAATAATGTGACATTTACTGACCTGATAAAATCCTGTTCAACCCAGTCGGAATTTATTGGGTGTGATTGATACTAACCCTGGGCTTAGTTCGCGAAGTAGCACTTCGCGAAGCTACGCAAAGTGCAGTTCGCACTGCGAGAGCTACGCGTAGCACTTCGCAAACTGCGTAGTACCTTGTTCGCACTGTGCCAGATGTCGTTTTCAATGATTGCACAGTGCGGACACGCAACCGGCACTGTGCAATCATTAAAAATGGCATCTTGAACAGTGCGAGCTGTAGTTTTCTGCTGCTCGAGTAGATTTTTACTCGAGCGGCAGCTTTCTCAACGCGAACTGGTAGTTTCTCATCGCGAGCGGTCGCGAGCATACGCGACCACTCGCAATGAGAAACCTGACCTCCTCGCGTTGGGAATCTCGCCGGGAGGTTTATTTTCCATGCTCGCGATCGCCAACTTGATGTTGCTGATCGCGAACAAGGAAAAAGTCTCACCGGGATGTCATTTTGCTTGCTCGCGCTCGCCAACTTGACGTTGAGGACCACGAGCAAGCAAAAAATGACCGCAGCACTACGCAACACTACGCTACGCGTGTTCGCACTGTGCTACGTGCAGTTCGCGTAGTGCGAAGTAGCACAAACTTCGCAAACTACACGAACGTAGCGTAGTGCTTTGCCCAGGCTTAATTAATACCAGCCAATGACAGGTTTTTAGGGAATAACAAGCAGATTCTGGTGCTTACTGCATCAAAATTCTCATGTTCATGAAAATACCAGGTATTTTTCTCCTGATAAATGTCAGCAGGTTTGACCTACCCGATATTTATCACAAAACCCATAATTGCTATATGAGAGGTAACAAGAATAACTGCTCGTATCGAAATTCAGCAGGGCACTAGTAATGAGGAACTTGGTGTTGCTTGGAATTCAGCTGCACCTACACGCTGCTGCCTAGAATCCTGGCATTGTTTGCATTGACAATATGGACAGACATAAGAGCACAGGGAAGGCATGTGTGTCACTAAGAGCTTCCTAATGAGTGGCCTGGTGAGGGATACTTTATTTATCGTCCCAATAACCGTGGTGATCTGTATCTTTCAGGAAGATAAATTACTTAGTTTAGGAGTGACCTAATCTAATGGGACGCAACGTGGATTTGGGGGCTTCTGCACCAAAAATCAATTTCTGGAGTGTTTTTGGACATTTTTTTGCCCATTACATTTCGGCAGGTTTGACCTGCCAAAATGTAACTGTGAGGTCAGACACGATCAAATCTGACAATGAATGGGGCAGTAAATGCAGACACACTTATAATAGTCACCACCATTGCCAGACAGGTATTTGTGGAAGGGCAACAGTTCACTGTGCTTCTTTTAATGAGGGTAAAAGTAGAAAGTTAGTTGGGGGCATATCATCAAGGACCGGCGATAATGATCGCTAAGCGCACTTAGGGCTAGGATAATTATCGCCGGCTAACGTGGATTTTTATCGCTGAGATAGCGTGCTATTAGCAACGCTTATCTCAAAAGCGACGAAAATCCGAGCGCTAACTGCCAAACGTGAGATTATCGCTGGAAATCCAGCGATAATCTCACAAAGTTTGGCGTTAGCTTGATGATATAGGGCAAGGCAAACTTAGCCATGATATCCACCTTCCATAGGATGTCATGGCTAAGTCAGTCCTGAAGGAGGCGTAAGGAAAGTAGCGATAACAGGGGTTATCGCTACTTTTCTTGCCGCTATGCTTCTTAGCGTGGGGCTTGATGATAGGAGAAATGTCGCTTAGCGACATTTCTCCAGTCATGTCAGGACAGGAATGCCCACTTTGCATCTCGTTAGAGATGCAAAGCTGGGCGTTCAGAGTTCAGGCGCTAATGCAAGGTTTCACGCGATAGCGTGACCTTGCTGATTAGGCGATAAAATTATCGCCACTTTTCGCCCGAAAACGGACTCAAAAGCAGCGATAATTTTTCATCGCCTCGTTGATGATATGCCCCTTAGTAATTATATAGGAATAGATTTAAATTAACATGAAAAGGAGAGGGTTCTGGTTTCTGTAGGAATTGAGACCTTAATTGAAAAATAGTGCAACTAAGGATATTAGAAGCAGAAAGAGAGATAAAGAGAGAAGGTGTAAGGCATAGAAACATCTCAGGCCACAGCCCAAGGTGACCTTCAGAAGGGAAAGGAGAATGGCAGACTAAAGATGGAGGGAAACAACCAAAGAGCTTTAGCAGGTGGTATAAATATTTAAACCATTCCATTCAAGCCAGAGCTGAAAGAAGACCATTAGTGGTTGTCCTGTCAAGAGGATGCACTTGAGTTCAGGACCCAGTACAGAAAGCAACATGCATTGTCTGCCGCAATGAACTTCCGGCTTACTCTCAAAGAACATGATTTTATATGTGAATGGACATCTGATGCAGTCAATGCTCTGCCGGCTAGACACAAAGGAACTTATTTGAAAGGCAGATTTTGAAAACACCTTGTATTCTCTGTTTTTCTTTCTTCTATTCTGTGCAAACACTGGAGGCAAGAGATTGCAAGAATACTTCTCTCAGAGTAGAAGAAGAAAGTGGCGGTTTCTTGGGCATTATTTACATTATTGAGCAGCAGAAGGATGTGCTCTTGCCTCAAAGAGGCAGCCAGATGATTAAAAGGCCATGTCAATGTCAGAGATTTCTACTCATTCAAGTCCGGAAAAGAGGAGAATGCAAAGCTGCTTCTGAAGAACCTGTGCTTAGTTTCGGCCGGTGGGTTGGTGGCCTCTGGCACTTATTTTTTAAGAGAATTACTGGGTGGAAGAGAGGAAAAAACACACAGATCTGAAGGAAGGAGGAAGGGAAAGAAGGAAAATCCGTCGCAAAGGGAGAAAGCAAGTACCCGGAACTGGAAGAAAAAGAGGCAGGGAGTGTCTGGTAGTGGATAAAAGACTGGCAGCCTTGGTAGTGGGCACGCCGACATTTAATTGCACCAGCCATTGGCTTTTGAGCAGAAGTTCAGGCACCAGTTCTCTTTCTTTCACAACTTAAGCACCGTCAGCAAAACAGAAGTCTATGGTATTGAAGAAATTGCTTGTGAAAATACTGACCTGTGTGTTCAAATCTTAACATTAATTAACTATATGACAGGGTGCAAGTATTACAATACTTGACCAGACTGCAAGTTAAATATGAGGAATTCCTGTGCCACAGGGCCACGTGAATAACAAGCATTGGTAAATCCATTAGGTAGCGTCATTAATATTATGCTGGTTTTTGTTGTACGTTGTAGCTTGGTGAGCAGTTGTGCAATGTTAGTCACTGAAACTCCATTAAAGTGGTAATACTTGTCTACTGAGAAAGACACTATATTGTGCTGTTACCGGTGGTACTATAAAGCGGGGAGATTAGGTAAAGGGCGGAGGCCAAAGAAAAAAAAAGGCATGCACCCAATAAGCACACTTCAAATGGTTGCAGCCATTGGAAGATTAGGTAAAGGGCAGATGAAAACCCAAAGCAGCACAGTGTAAGCGCTGTGCACGGAATACCTAAACAAGTTGCTGTGCAACATGACAAAGAAAATTTAAAATAAAAGCACTATGACGCTGCCAGCACTGACCCTTTTATGACATTTGTTTCTGCTTTAAGCCATGTTGAACAATAAGCCACGCTGCAGTGTAACATATAAAAAAAACAGAGCAATGTGGGGTTGGGACAGAAGGGAGAAGGGTGGGAAACACAATAGAGAGCGGGAGAGAGGGTGTGAAAAACAGGAGATGGGTTATAAACAAGGAAAGCGGTAGGGGTTGGGGGGTTTATAAACAAAGGAAAGTGGTAGGGTGTCACATTAAAAGTGCTTTGACATTGACTTAGCCTCCAAACATCAGCTCATGGTCTACGAAGTAGAAGAATTGGTGGAGAATGGTGACTTAGTGGACTGATGCATTCACAGTAGGGCCCTGTGCTTGACTTTATGGTCACAGGTTCAAATCCCAACAGGTCCACTCAGTCTTTCATCCTTCTGAGGTTGATAAAATGAGTACCATTTAGTTGGGAACAATAAACATCTGTTATTCAGCTCAAAGATACCCTTCTGGGTGGACATGCGCTTTACAAATACACATTGCGTTATTTATGTAGGTATTAATTGAAACAATTGAATTGCAGATTACCCATCATCAGGAACTTAACGTGTCTCCCTGTTAAAAGGAGTTGATATTTGCACTCAATTGCGCAATGCCACAACTATCCACATTCAACAGACTGGTGTACTCGGACCTAAAGACAAAAAGTGAAACGAAATCAAAGCAAACAGTGTGCATACACCATGCCCGTGCTATACACATACATATGTGCCATAAATCCCAACCACCTGTGGAGTGCATAGAATATGTTTTTTTTTAAATATGACATAAACAGAGACCATGCTCAATAGAACCAAAATGTGCTCTCAATCAAATTTATACTGTTGCTGATTCTGGACGGAGGATGCAGCGGGGAACCACGCCTCTACGCTGCTAGGCGCGTCCATGGCCCCTCCTCCTCCTTTCACCTTACCTCGCTGAAACGCCGCGCGCGGGAGCCGCGCTGATGACAGATTGAAGCCGTTAGAACGAACAAACGGAGGATAATGATGTTAACGCTTTGATAATACGAACTTGCTCAAGATGATATGAGCAGGATTTCCGTGCCTTCAGCTGCCGTTTTATGGGGATTAAAGTGAAACGGAGGAGAATTGTCTGATTACGCCATCTGGCAGGAGCACAAAACCTGCAGCTCCACGGTCCCGCTTCGACTACGTTGAAGGCAGCTCTGCACACCTTGAGTTTGCACCAGACGTAAGGAGGATTAAAAGGGGGTTGCTGGTTAGTGACATGGACTGGGTTGTTTAAACCGTTAAACAGATAAACAATCATACTGGGGTATTATTTCCAGTTCCCTCGAGTTGGTGAGTTCATCGGGGGGCGGGGGGGGGAACTCTACCTCCCTAATTGTTGAAAATGGTGAGACCTCAGAGGGAGGGTGTCGCTAACCTCAGAACGGCTAGAATTGAGGCGCAGAAAGTGAAGAAAAACCGTTGCGCTCTCGCCAAGTCAGCACGCCTACTAGGTCAAAAAAGCGACATAGGGGCTGTCCCTTCCTCACCAGATAGTCGTAGCTCACCTATTACCTCAGATGAGGTTACTCCTTCACCATGGTGGCCGTTAATCAGACCTTGCAACAGGAGACGTTGGTGGTTCAATTAAATGCTAGCCTGGAAGGGGATAACCAAGATGTCTGCACCGGTGGTAATGTGCAAAAGGAGGTGCAAAAGGAGGTGAAAAAATTCCCTTTATTTACTAAAAAACAAAGTTTACCACCTCCCCACTCCCCTGTATCTCTACAGTCTATTGATTTCGGCATGTCTTCTCCAGCAACTGGATCAGCACCTACAGTCGGGGGACGAGACACCGACCACCCTAACTTGGTGCCATCAACACTAGGTGTGCAGGTAGATAATCCTGTTTTGATCCAGGGTTTGCCAGTTTCGTTAGATCAACCTGAGTTAAGTCAAACTCCAGGAGGTCCACAAGCTCCTCGGCCGCAATTATTGGATCTCTGTTCGAAATCTCAAGAATTACTTTTAACTTTACCATCATCCAACGCTGGAATCTTACTGAAACTTGGTTCGGAGAAGTCTGAAAATTTTCAAATTGACATCCGTGATATGCTGAATTTAATTTTAGGAGAGATAAGGGAAATGAAAAAGCTTCAGCAAATTGAGATCAATACCCTCAACCAGCGCCTAGATAAAATCGAAGAGGCTATTATGGGTCTCCCCACTAGATTCTCTGAGGTAGAGGCCAGAATTTCCACCATCGAAGATCAATTGGTGACGGTGATGACCGAGACAAAAGAAGCGGACAAGAAGAAAAGATATCTTGAGAACAAGGTAGAGGAGCTGGAAAGTCATTCCAGGAGGTCTAATCTGCGCCTTGTGGGTGTGCCTGAAGGGATTGAAGGTGCTCAGACTCTCCTTTGGGTCAATACGTTCATAAAGCAGCAAGTACTGCCTGACTATGAAGGAGATCTGTCAATCACTAGGGCACATCGAATCCCAGCCCAACCCTTTCCAAATTCTCCGTATCCAAGAACAATTCTTCTAAACTTTGCTGATTATAGAGTTAAAGAAAAAGTATTGGCAAAGGCTATCCAACAACGTCAATTCCCCCTCAACGAGACACAGAAATGTAGAATTTTCTCCGATATGACAGCTGTTGCAGCTCGAAGAAGAAAAGAGTTCGTTAAGATGCTACATCTCTTCAAGGCACATGGGGCTCAGGCCTCTATCGTTCAGCAATCAAAACTAAAAGTACTGGTGAAGGGGAGGTTTTTTATGTTTTCAGATATTGAGGAGGCCCAGACTTGCTTGAAGGGGATATCAGGTTCCTCAGGTCAAGCGTGATTTTTTGGTTGTATTTAAGCTGATGCGGGATATCCGTGACAAAAAATGCTCTAAAAAAAAAAAAAAATGTTTTTCCTTGGTTTGTTCTAATTTGGTGTGGGAGGAGGGGTGTGACCATGATCGCCCTATGGGGTGTAACAACATGACACCCAGGTATAAGTATGGGAGGTGGGAGATGTGGCCTGCGTGGTGTAGGGGGGGTGAGTTCCACATCTCCAGGGGAGGGGTTACTTCTAGGGTGGCGGGGGGTTGGGTGTTAGCAGGAAAAAGAGCAGTAGCAAGAAGGCTTGGAATGATTTACAGAGTAAAGAAGCATGGCAACTGGTAGCTGTAAGATTTTGTCACTGAATACCAATGGTATATTAAATAAGAAGAAATATGGTGCACTTATAAGATGGGCCGCTTTTCTGGACCCCCATGTTCTCTTTCTTCAGGAAACTCATCTTAAGTCCAATTCCCCCAACTTGTTTATCCCTAAAAAATTCTCCAAGGCCTTTTTTGCTTCTTCAGGGGCAGCAATGAGGGGGGTAGCAATTTATTTCTCGAACAAAATGAATTGGGAGTTTCTTCAAGTACATCGAGACATTTTAGGGAGATGGATCCGGGTAACAACTAAAATTATGGGTCGGATAATAAACTTTATTAACTACTATGGCCCATTATCCGATAATGTATTACCCCTGACCCAGATCCACGAAAAGCTGATTAGTTCTCCTGGACAGATTGTCCTAGGGGGGGATTTTAATTATATTATGGATATTAGGAAGGACACCACTAATAAAAATAAAAGACAGTCGAAGCCCAATACCAAAAAAATGATGGTGACAATTATGGAACAGTTTGGGCTAGTGGATTCTTGGCGGGATCTCCATCAAGAAACGGAATCCTTTACCTTTTACTCCAATCGTTTCTCTTCGGCCTCCCGACTAGACTATCTATTAATATCTAGATCTATACAGGTGACAAAGGCGTGGATCAGTAGTAATTCTTTTTCCGATCACGCACTGGTTGGGGTCTCCTTGCTTTTGGGGGGGAGAGACAAGGAACGATCTAGGTGGCAGATGGATCGTCTCCTTCTGCAAAATGAAGATTGGATTTTGGGATTTAGGGAGTGGATTGTTCACTATTTTGAGATCAATGACAACACCGCCACCCCCTTTGCTATCTTGGGAGGTTTCAAGGCTGCGGCCTGTGCCCAAGTAATAGCTGTTATGGCCGGTCAGTCCAAAACTCGGAAGTCTCAAATTGAGAACCTTCAAAACAAGGCGGATCAAGAATATGCCTTAATGTTACATCATTCCCCCAATTCCTTCAACAAAGCTAGTAGGGAATTAAGAGATTTTTTTATCTTGGAGGAAATATGCAACTCCAAAATATATCAGCAAAAAATATATGAAGAGAGTCAGTTAATGGGGAAGCTGTTAGCTAATTCCACCAGAAAAAAAATGGAATCCTCTCTAATCACTTCCATCAGGGACCCTGTCACGGAATAAGTGGTATCAGATAGGGAGAGTGTTTCACAGGTCTTCCTCCACCATTACGGACAGCTCTATTCAACTGAGTACCCGGTTAATAATGAACAAATTTCAAAGTATTTGATGGACATTGATCTTCCTAGACTCTCAGAGGACAGAATTAAAAAACTAGATAATGAAATAATGGAAGAAGAAATCATAAATGCAATCAAATCTATTGCAGGGGGAAAGGCATGTGGTCAGGATGGATTCCCGATCGAATTTTATAAGGTCTTTATTAAAGAATTAGCATCTCCTTTAAAGAGACTTTTTAACGACATTAGAAAGGGTGCAACTATATCTACTGAATTCAAGGAATCTATAATAATATCTTTTGTGAAAAAAGATAAGAACCCTTTAGATGTGAACTCCTTCAGGCCAATCAGTTTACTTAATTCTGATTACAAGATTTTAATGAAAGTATGGGCTCAGCGCTTCCTCCCTGCTGCTCAAGAAATAATACATAAGGATCAGACAGGTTTCATAGCAGGTCGATCTATGGCTACTAATACTCAATTTTTAATTCATGCCTTAGATTTTTTTAACATAAACGAAATCCCTGCTGCAATAATCATGGTTGACGCTGAAAAAGCCTTCGATCTTGTGAATTGGCAAACATTGTTCTTAACGTTAAGGAGTATTGGTTTTTCACAACAGGTTATTAATATGTTAAATAATATTTATTATGGTGCAAGCGCTAAGGTGGTTATTAATCAGGAACAATTAGGGGAAATTATAATAAAACGGGGAACTAGGCAGGGTTGCCCGCTCTCCCCGCTACTTTTTACCTTTTTTATTGAACCCTTGGTTTTAAAAATGCGCAATAATGCTGCTATTTCTTCTCCTATACCAGGGATGTCAAAAGTTAAGTTGTTCGCCGACGACATCATTTTGTATTTAACCCCCACTAAAGGAAATCTAGAGCTTGCCTTTAAAGAATTTTCTTTGTTTCAACAAATCGGTGGATATAAAATAAATGAAAAAAAGACCGAGATATTGGCTCTTAATATTGATCCTAATGTTCTACCTGATAATTTGAGAATTCAAGCCATGAAATCTGACCCAATTAGATATTTGGGTATCTACGTCACTAATCAGTATCAGAAATTATTTGAACTAAATTATCTTAGAACTAAACAGAAGATTAAGAGCCTTTTCGAACAATGGTCAATACTCCCCCTTACAATTATAGGGAGAGTCTCTTTGATTAAAATGTCCATTCTTCCTCCAATAATCTTTTTGTTCTCAAATGTCCCTATTCGCCTTAATCAAACTTATTTCAATGAATTAGATACTTTGTTTAGGGAATTTATTTGGGCAAAAAAGGTTCCCAGAGTAAAATTAACTACAGTACAGCTGCCCATAAATCAAGGAGGTCTAGCACTTCCGCAGATACGAACATATTATCAGGCTGCCCTATTGAACTAAGTGGTTGACCTAACTTTTTATAAGTGCATCTATGATAGCTTTTTTATTGATAAAATGATAGTAGAAGGGGGTACGCAAATGCCCGCCTTTTTAAAAACTGCTAAATTACCCAAGAGGACCCGCTACAAGTCTCTATGAGAAGTTCAGTTTAGGCTTCAAGCAGTCTTTAAAAAAAATAGCTCCTCTGGCTTTCAATTTTTGGGTCTGGGAGCATGCAACAGTCTGGGCCTACATTTGCAACTAAAATATATTGAGATTTGGAACGACTGTGGGTTTTCACAACTTAAACACTTCATCGCCCATAACAAAATAATATCCTGGCAAGAAATAATGGATAGGGCAGAAGGTTGTAGAAAGCCCACATTTCTTGAATATATGCCGATAGTTCATTTTATTTCCAATATTGAGGGTATTTTGAATACTCCGCACTATACCATGGTAGAACTCTTTGACTTCAAGCTTTTGGTACTGGGGAAATGGTATTCTGTATTGCGGAAGGATGAACAGGCAAAGGGGATAGTCTCCCATATCGAAAAAATAGCAAGGGATACTGGTTGCAGATTTAGCCCTAGGGAATGGGAAAAAATATGCCTTCTACGGCATAGGTCTCTACGTGCCGCTAATTTTAAAAGAATGTCCTTTCTATCAAGATGGCTCGCTTATTGGACCCCATCTATGATTCAGAAACGATATCCCGACCATCCCAATAGGTGTTTCCGCTGTCACCAGGAGGAAGGAGGATGGCTACACATTTTTTTTTCTTGCCCGCAACTGGTACAGTTCTGGGGGGAGATTTTCAACGATTTGGGAGCAGTTATAGGCATGAGTGTTTCTCCCCAGGTCGAAACTGCATTATTCGGGTATTCAAGGGACGAGGCCAATTTATCTATCTCCGACAGGGTTTTTGTAGCCATATCTTGTATGGTGGCGCGTTCCTTGATACTTCAAAATTGGAAATCTAAGGAGATTCCGAATCATTTAAATTGGTTTAATAAAATAAAAAGGATTTGGAAATTCGAAGAGGCATATGCCAAAAGAGTAGGGGGCATAAGGAAATATAAGAAAAACTGGAAAAAATTTGAAGAATTACTCCTACTCAAGGATAGGTCTTAGAGATGGCGCGGATTCTCTAATTGTTAAAGAGCAATGCAGTTTTAATTACTAAATTATCATTGATCCCCAAATGGATTGGGGCAACGATTTTCTACTTGTATAAGTTTTACACTGGGGTCAATAATGTTAATGTTGCTCTCCTTTTTATGTGATTTTAGCAGCTTTTAAAGGGTTGCCATCTGTATGTTGCACTTTACCCCGTTGCCTGATATTTTGTATTTTACGACTAAGCTTTGCTGCTAGTACAATTGCACTTTAAACAGTAATAATGTTAATAATACTGTATTATAACAAGGCAGATTCTGGTTGCCTATGCATTGACACTTTAATTTAGAACCTAATTAGGTCCTTAGAGCTCTAAGATGAGTCGAGTTATATGCGACTCTGTAGTTTTATCTTGCATTTGCACTTTATTCGTCTATATTTTTACTCGATGCTAAGAGTACTGTATTTGTCAAGGTTAACTCTGACTGCTATTGCATTGGGCACTTTAATCTGGATTTCAATTTTTGTCTTGAGTGATTTAAGATGAATCTTATGTCTCAGCTGAGTTATAAGTTGACTCGTAGTTATATTTTGCATTTGCACTTTATTTGCCAACTTGTCAATAGACAATGGAATAATATGTGACTGCCTACAAAATATGAAAATGCATAGCACTCTGTACTTTGCTTAGTAAGTAGTCTATCAACAACCAACATCAATGTTGGGTCTAATTCTGATGTTTCAAATGTTGCATTTGCACTTTATTTGTGATGCTTAGAGTACTGTATTTGCCAAGGTTAACTTCGGCTGCTATTGCACTGGGCACTTTAATCGGGATTTTAATTTTTGTCTTGAGTGAGTCTTGTGTCTGTCTTGTGTCTTAGCTGAGTTATAAGTTAACTTGTGGCTACATTTTGTATTTGCACTTTATTTTTTAACTTGTCAACAGACAATGAAATTACATGTGACTGCCTATAAAATATGAAAATGCATTGCATTCCGCACTTTGCTTAGTAAGTAGCCAATCAATAAATCAACATCAATGGTTGGTCTAATTGTGGTGTTTCAAATGTTGCTCTCGAAAAAATATGTATGTACCTTTTTGCTCTGCTCAATAAAAAATAAAAAAATAAAATTTATACTGTTGCTAATAGCGGAGGGCAGATCTCCAAACCATAAAGAGATATATCTCTGTACTTACCTTCAAACACCAGCATAGAACTAACAATACAGTCTAAAAGTAGGAAACAAGAGGGATACCGCTAGGGTCACCCTGGATCCTGGAGGGAACCAATAGAAATGATGAAGATCTAAGTCAGCAAAGCCTCAACAAGCATAGCAAGGTACCGTAGCCACTGCAGAACAACCAAAACATACCTATGGTGACCGGACGGTCACCCAATCCAACTTTGTTCTGATTGGATAAGAAAGATATATGACCAAAAGAGAACAAGGGTAGAACCTCTTCAGCCTCCAGAGGTAACCTTCAAACAAATGCTCCATGCAAAGGCCTCAACTTTGTTCTCTGAATAACACTAAAAAAAGAAAAATAAGCATAGATGAAGGCAGTCGTTTCTAATGTTAATCCGCCAATATTTCCAAGCAATGTTCACAAATACTGAGTCCTGTCCAGTTATAATGAAGTCTTTCCTGTCACATGAGGAGAAATAATCGAAGGGGACCATTATGATCATGTACAAGCTGAAACTATGAAACACAATGAGACTGAAGAATACGTTCTATCACATAGAAATATATAAAAAAGCACAACTCAATTACACCACATCAGCAAATCAAACAAAACTACACAATAAAGTTGAGTGTTGTAACATATCGTATGCAGATGGGAAAGACATCTAAACATGGTCTCGGAGGTATCTACCGATTAAGTACTATACAGGATTATAAAATATAAAATATAAATCCAGTTCTGTCAAGCTCCAACCTAGAAATAAGACAAATATGTCATGAACATGGACAAATCTGAGAAGGTGTCAATGAATTTTACAGCAAATGCTGGATTATGTTGCAAGTACGGCAAATATATTTAAGACACAGAAGTAAAACATTGTCAAAGTCAGTAGGTCTGGCTTTCTGTACCAAAAGGGGACAAGGATTTTGTTATGTTAAGGTAAGGACTGTGTAAAGTTGCAGTTTGTTAATAATACTATTGATCAGCAGGATGGATAGGTGAAAAAGGTGAAATAGTGTGCCTTGTATTGCTAATGCTAATATTTGCAATGGTTTCAGAGATAATCAAAGTGCATTATGGTGCACCATGAAAGATAACAAGGTGACTTTAAGCCCATCCATGCTTTTAAGACAACAATCCTAAGCATGCTGGGAGTTCCAGTTGTCATCGGAAATGTGGGCCTAAAATCCCCAAACCTGCTTACCGCTGTTTAGGAAGGACTGGAAACCAAAACCAGCCCTGGCAACAATTTTCAAAATAGCCCCAGAACCTCACCTAGCCTGCTAATTTCTTGCCTCCCTGAACCACAGGCCTAACCTGGCTGCAAGTCATGACTGGGACTTGCAGCCAGCCAAGGTTTTCCAGTCAATAATGGGAAAATGTAATCTACAATCCCCAGCATGCGTCGTGCTGGGTGAAAAAACAGTACAGTTTGAGTGGTGCCTGCATGACATCGCACTGGCATGAGACACTGAAACAGAATCAGTGAAAGGTTTTTTTGTGAACTTGTCCACTTAAGGGTGCCCAACTTCCGAATGGCATATAAGTTACACCGTCATACCTTTTTTTTTAAAGCTCAGACCATGTTGCCATCTAAAATTTGCATTTTCCATGGTAACATTTTAGGTGGAGTCAAGCGAGCCTTGCTTATGAGGGGTGAAACCCAGATATCGGTCTAAGGATGCTTGTTTCCAGTCCAGGGAGTACCTGGCCAGGCAGTTCAGGGTAGACTGTTCACATAGGGCTCAGGGTCAAGACTGATTTTCATATGGCTGAGTTCAAACTGGAATGACATGGGGAGCAAAAAACGATGGATTTAGGCCCAGATCTCTGCACTGGGGTGAATGTATGACATTGTTCTGCATTCTATCCATCAATTGTTTTTTTGCATGTGTCACCCCGAGGGGGATGAGTATGCCCAGACGTGGGTCCCATGTTCTCCATGCCTCTGGAGTCAAACTAGCCTTGCTGATGAGGGGGTGAAACCCCAAAATTGGTCCCAGGATGCTTGTTTCCAGTCTAGGGAGGAACTGGCCTGGCGGTTAAGGCTGGACTGTTCCCATAGGGATCAGGGTCAAGACTGATTTGAATATGGCTGGGTTCAAACTAGATGGGCATGGGGAGCAAAAAAAATCATGGATTTAGGACCATATCTCTGTACTGGGGTGAATGTATGACATTGTTCTGCATTCTGTCCATCAATTGATCTTTTAACATTTTAGGTATGGTGTAGGTCAAGACTTTTGATTTTACTAAAAATAGTGTATAATATACTTAATTATATGGACTTACAGCTAACCCTCATCATCCATTTCCTGTTATTGAGTCATTCACATTTTCTTTCCACCACACACAGAATAAGACAATGCATATCCACACACAAAGTAGGTACTTTCAATGCCAAGGACTGCTATGGCAATGTGTGCTTTTAGAGACCCAAACATTTTTTTTTGCTTTTATACACTCTTTTTTATTAAAAGATTTACAAGGGCCTGCAGCTTCCCCAAAAATAGTTTTCAAACAATGACAAAGTTAAACAATATTTAACAATGCTAAAAGGCTGGCAACCAATGCCAGACTGTTAGAAATGGGGTCTCTAGTTGGCAGAAGTAGGTACCTTTGTCCAAATAGGGATCCTTGCTTCTAATCAGGATAAGGGGGCTACACACTTTAGATAACCTCTGCTCACCCCCTGGGTAGCTTGGCACGAGCAGACAGACTTATCCCAAAGGCAATGTGTAAAATATTTGTACTCAAAACACACAGTAATACAATGATAACACCACAAATGGACACCACACCAGTTTAGAAAAATAAAGTATCTTTAGCTAAACATAACAAGACCAAAACAACAAAAATCTAATGTACATCTATTAAGAATATGACTTTTAAGAAGATTTCAAGCAACTGGGTCCATAGAAAACTATGGATGTAGGATTTCTCACAAAGTACCTGTAAACGCGATAAAATTCACATGGCCAAACAGCCACAGAGATGGGACGCGCCAAGAAACAAAGAGATGCGTCAGTTCCTGAGACCTTGGGGAGGCGATGTGACAGTTCTGTTGCACGCAGGGGAAGTGATGCGTCGTGTACGGTCTGTAGGGAGAAGTAATGCGTCTACTCCAAGAAGATTCTAGTCCGCAGGTGATGCATCCGGAAAACTTGCAACACAGGTACGATGCTTGGAAATCCGGGATGCGTCAGCAATCAATGCGCCATCATTGAGCAGCACTGCATCGGTTTCTTCAGCCGCAACCATCATGATATGTCGGTTCTTGCAGCCGCGACAGGCGCTGCAGTGGTTCGGCAGTGATGCGGCAATGCGTGGAGATTCTTCTCACACGGCGGTCCTGCTTCAGGATAACAGCCTCAAGAAGAGCGAGGCGTCTATTTCTTCAGTTCTTCTTGTCTTCCAGCTCCCAACAGCAGGAACAACCTCCAGAGGCTCAGAACTGGAACTTGCACCTCCTAGCAAGTCAGAATTCTCAGCAGCAGATTTCAGGGGAGCTGGGGGTGAAGTCTTTGTGTCCCTGATACTTCAGAACAGAAGGCCAGCTCACATAGGCCCTTGGAGATCTTCTTCAGGTAGGTCCAAAGCAAAATTCCATTCTTTGCCCTCTCCTTGGCAGAAACAGCAACTGCAGGACAACATTACACAGCGCACAGCGAAGGGGCAGTACTCCTCACAGCTCTTCAGCTTTTCTCATTGGCAGAGGTTCCTCTTGAGTCCAGAAGTAATCTAAAGTTCTGGGGTGTTAGGTCTAATAGTTATACCCCAAAATGTCTTTGATCTCCTTGTGAAAGGGTCTCTGAGCCCAGTCCAAACCAGTTCTGTCCTCACTGGTGTAGTATGACCACAGGGAGAGGCAACAGCATTGTGCAAGAGAGACAGGCCCTATTTAGGTGCAAGGAAATCTCCCCCCATTACTCTATATTCAGTCAGGGTCTATTCAACCCAGCGTCATCCAGGAAGGGCCAGGCTGTCTACTGTGAATGCACATCCCCAGCCACTCCAAAACCAGACAGTCAATACACAAACAGGCTGAGGGTGGTTAAACAAGAAAATGTCCACTTTCTAAAAGTGGCATTTTCAAACACATAATTTAAAAACCACCTTTACTAAAAGATATTGTTACGTTCTGAGTTTAGAGAGCCTAAACGTTATTTCTCTATCTTGTTCTAATAGGAAGTTATACTTGTAAGATGTTACAAATTATTTCTCATTCTGTCCTATAGGGCAAGATAGCCTTTCAATAGTGAAAAACAAATTGGCAGTATTTCACTATTAGGACATGTCACACATACCAGTACGTGTCCTACCTTTCACATACACTGCACCCTGCCCAGGGGGTACCTTGGGCCTACCATAGCGGTGCCTTACATGTAAGGAAAAGGAATGATAGGGCCTGGCAAGTGGGTGCACTTGCTAGATCCACATGTCAGTTTAAAACTGTGTACAGACACTGCAGTGGCAGGTCTGAGATACCTTTTCAGGACTACTCATGTGAGTGGCACAATCAGTGCTGCAGGCCAACTAGTAGCATTTGATTGACAGGTTCTGGCACACTCAGTGCACTTTACTAGAGGCTTACCAGTAAAACAAATATGCCAATCATGGATAACTAATCATGATCACAATTTATACAGAGAGCATATGCACTTTAGCACTGATTGGAAGTGGTAAAGTGCCCAGAGTCTATAGCCAACAACAACAGGTCAGGAAAAATAGGAGGAAAAAGCTAAACGTTTGGGGATAGCCCAGCAAAAAGGGCCAAGTCCATCACAAGCCTATTGGCTTTGCCAATGCTTGTTAAGTGCAGCCTCTTGGCTGAAGTGGGTGTCACACAGAACATGGTGTTCCTTTACAGACTCTTGCTCCACACAAAGGAGTAGGTGGTGTAGGGTGGCTGGAGAAGAGATTTGATAGAAGTCAGAGACGAGAGATGTAGGGCAGCTGGAGAAGAGAGTTTATAGAAGTCAGTGACTAGAGACTTTGTAGGGTGACTGGAGAAGTGAGTAGATACAAGTCAAAGATGAGTTGGTGTAAGGTGGCAGGAGAAGAGAATGAATAAAAGTCAGAGACGAGAGTCCTAGCAGGGTGCCTGGAGAAGAGAGTAGATACAAGTCAAAGATGAATCAGATGAAGGTGGCTGGTGAAGAGTGAACAACAACCATGGACTGTATGGTTTTTAACTTATCTTATTATTCTTGGCAACAGAAGTATAATACAAATATAAACTCTGTTCTTTGACTTAAAAATGTGTCTTTTCACTATGAGTGGTTTTTCGAAGAGGCATTGCACAGAAGAGAATTGTGTCAGCTTCACTGCATCTGTTCATTTTACTCAGATACTTGAAACACAGTAGTGCTGTTACCTGATCTTTACATGGTTCTAGTATGGTGCCCTGGTGTGGACTTTATCATACCTATTGGGTGATTTCATAGCCGTAAAGAACGCAGAAAGCATGAAGCTTGGGATGAAAAACTCGCTGCCTTTGCACATGGAGCACCATGGAGGCTGAGTCCACTCTCACAGATCATTGTGTGATAAATGCTGTTTAACTGCAACCTTTGTTGCCTTTACCCTCTCAGTGGCACTCATTTTTTCACTCTTGGGAGGCTGAAAGCCTGAGTCAGTCCCGAAGGATGCAGACTGTGGCCAGTGGGTTTCCTGTAGTGTTCTAACAATAATTCAACCCACAGAGTTACCCCACAAGAAAAGAAAAGTGTGGCGGTGTGGTGACACCTAATTCAAGATGGAGCCAGTGTATCTGTAACATTACACAAGCATTCCTTGGAAGGCATCATGGAGTGTTTCATGACACCACCTAAAACACTGGTGACAGCACAAGTTTCAGAACTAGAGAAAAGGTGCCATTATGGGAATATATTTCAGATTCAGTGTGAAAGGCTTTTCAGACTCAGCTTCCCAAGTCACTTCAGTCCAGGAAAGATTTTTAAGGTTCGCCCTGATTGAGATTGAAGGTGGAGGGTGATGACAAATGAGACTGGAGAGATACCTGCGAGTCCTGCATTTTCATGTCTGTCTCCCTTCTGGGTCACCCAGGTGTGTACAAGTGCTGTACCCGGGTGTCTGGTTAGGAGTCTAAAAAAGGCTTGAGTGCAGAAGAACCCATGAGCAGGCAACATGTATTTAAAAAAACTCTGGAGCATATCAGCAAGCAACGGCGATTAATAACGCAAAGCGCGCTTAGCGCTTTGTTATTCATCTCCGTCTAGCTCTGGAATTTATCGCCCTGGTAGCGCGTTATCAACAACGCGTTGCTCCAGGGCGATAAAAATTCCAGAGATAGCGGGGGAAATCACCGTTTTGCAGGGAACCTCGCTGGTTTTCCAACGATGTTCCCTGCAAAAGGGCGATAACCTTGCTGATATGACCCTGTGCCCGTAGCAGCATAATCCACCCCCTATGTTAGGGATCGGTAAGTCAGGATTTTAGCAGATGTTAGTTTTTGGAGAACACAGCGGTTTTCTCCAAAAACGAATGTCTGCTAAAATGCTGGGGCAGCCTTGTAAATATCGCGATGTGCACATCAGCGATATTTGCAAGGCTGTACTGCCCATTGACGCCCACTTTGCATCTCATTAGAGATGCAAAGAGAGGCGTCGAGAAAAAGGGTGCTAACATGTGATTATGCATGTTAGCACCCTCTTGTGAATAGGGCGAAAGTTTTATCTCCGCTTTTTTGGCTTTTAAAGCCAAAAAAGCTCAGATAAAGCCCTTGTTAATATGCCACTCTGTTTTATGTTCCAGAGCTCAAGCAACTTTTCAGCACTCTAACGCCCTGTATATGTTAAGCATCCCCTGATTACAGTGATCAACAATGCACACCGGGCCACATTTACTTAATTTCTTCAGCTCATTTACGTCACTGCCAGCCTTGATCCCATGTATGGAAGTAACTCTGCTGCTCACAAGAAAAGTAGCAGTGTGCGGGAGAAAAGATCGCCGAGGTACATTTTCACAGCGCACACAGCTTCACACTCCTCCTGACTGGGTGAGGTAAGTCAGTTTTCAGCATGCATCTATGTGACATTCCTACGTTTCACTGTACATATGAGGGACATTTAAAACCTTTTGAGTGACGCTTTATCGGGAGGAATGAGCAAGAAAACATGAAGGTCAAAACAGCAAATCTTTCATGGGTTGCAGTTAGACCTGCCACCTTTGCCAGATCAAAATACCGACCACATATCCATGTTTTAAGAGGCCCAACATGATCCCTAATTAGAACTTTATATAAAATTGTTGTCTTTATTCATGTTTAACGTGACCCTTCAATCTATATGTACTTCAATTATCAGCCCTGGATCATTAACCCCTTTACCGCGGCGCAAATTCTGCCGCGGGACTTTCCATTGAGTGGGCTGAGCTGCGTCGGCCAACGGACGTGCGCAGCACTACCGATGTAGTGCTAGCGACGGCCGTTGGCCGACGGGCACACTTAACGGGTTAAGGCAACTCTACAACACATTTCACAGTGCTTTCCTCTAATATGTATGTAATAAATAAAGGAAGGAGGCTATTGCTCTCGCAAAAGTTGTACAGGAGTCTTGAAAATATGCATGAGAGAAATGAGAATTTCCAACTCTGAGAACAAAGCTTCTGACTCTACAGCTTTGGTTGATGATGGTGAGCAAGTCAATGCTGTAAGGAGTAAATCACAATTGACTGTTGGCAGCTCTACTAAAACTGGTAGTTGGAACCATTCCTCTACTTTGATCGGGAAGTCTTCTTGTGTTTGCTTTAGATGTGGAAGTAATTACCATCTTGCAGACGCAAAGCAATGTTATGCGGTGGGCAAAGACTGTTGGAAGTGTGGGAAAAAGGGCCACTTAGCACGCATGTGTAAGGCTTGGGACAAGAGAATTGCTTTTGTAGAAGATGAGCAATCGGATTACAAAATGTTAATGGTTCAAGATGATGTTGTGCTTGATGGTCATGTACAAGAGCGGAGACTATCTTGTCCTAAAGCGGATTTTGAGATTAAGGGTGAAAATGTGTCTCTTATGGTGGACACTGGTTCTCTCTACACAATTATTTCCAAAGTGTTATTTGAGACCACTTGGCCTGATGGTGTCTTAGTGCCCTCTGATGACATACTTAGAGGTTACCAAGGGTCTGACATTGGTGTCCTGGGTTTCATGAATACAAATATTAAATTTGGGGGACGCCAGACTCAAGGTAAGATTTATGTGGCACCTGATGGTCCTCCAATTCCAGGCTGGTTACACCAATCCGACCTGTGCATCACTGTTAACCCCAGAGCTGACTGTCAAGTCATGGTGGTTAAAACATCAGACCTTGAAGGTATGCTATCTTGTCCCAGTGAGGTTTTTGAGGATAGATTGGGGCAGTTCAAGAACTATAAGCATGAAATCAAGATGAAAGACGGTGCTGTTCCTGTAACGCACCAAGCACGGCGAATACCCATGGCTGCAGGGGCAGAAGTAAAAACAGGTCATCCAGCAACTCTTGGCTGATGGTGTAATTGAGACGGTCGAAGCTCCGGAGTGGTTATCTCCAGTAGTTATTACGAGAAAAACGGATGGTTCACTACATTTCTGTGTGGACCTCCGCAGCCTTAGCTAAAATGTTGTCATGGACAATTTTCCTTTACCTTATATTAATGAATTGATTTTGATGTCAGGGGGAATGTTTTTCTCTAAAATAGATCTAAGGAGGGCCTACCATCAGGTAAAGCTCCATTTGCACTCAAAGCACTTAACTTCTTTCATTAGCGGATACCTTCCAGTTTTGCAGACTCCCGTTTGGTCTATGTTCTGCAGCAAGTATATTCCAGAGGTTGGTGACTTGGATCTTATCTGGTATCAGTAATGTTGTTGTGCTCCAAGATGACATTCTGCTGTATGGAAACAGTGAGGAGGAACACAATTGCATGTTGAGTGAGGTGTTAACTCACATTAGGAAAGCAGGTTGGACATTACGTCAAGAGAAGTGTGTGTTTCTGGTTCAAGAGGTGGAGTATTTGGGTTATATGATCACCTCGAGTGGTGTAAAGTCCAAGATGAAGTTGGTGAGTACCATTGTCATTGCAGATGTCCCTCGTGACAAGGATTCTTTACGATCCTTCATGGGATTAGTGGAGTACTACTCCAAGTTTGTGCAGGATTTTGCTGTAAAAATGGAACCTGTCAGGGAATTGTTGTGGAAGGGCAAGAAAATGGTGTGGGGCAAGTCACAAAAATAAGCTTCTCTTGCCATTAAGACCAACATTGCGAATGCTGGTGTTCTTGCACCTTTCCGGAGCTCATTGAGGAGCATTGTCACTGTTGATGCTAGCACTGTTGGGATTGGTGCTGTTTTGTCTCAGATGCATGGCAAGCAAGAGAAAACTGTGGCTTTTGCTTCACGGTCATTAACTGACACAGAGCACAATTATTCAGTTATTGAGCATGAAGCTTTAGCTGCTGCGTGGGCTGCAACTTACTTCAGTGTATTTTTGTGGGGAAATGTATTTTCTCTTAGGACAGACCATAAACCCCTACTCAAAGTGTTGGGAGCTGGTGGCAGTAAGAACTGTTGTGGGCATTTGGCAAGTTTGACCATGAGGTTGCAGGATTATGATTATCGGATTGAATATCACCCTGGTTGGAAGAATAAGGTGGCTGTCTGTTTATCTAGACTCCCAGATGGATCTGTGGAACCTTCTGAGATGGTCACCGAAGAGGTAGTTGCGAATGTAGAAGATGTTACTGAGGGTTTGGGAGTTTCCCTTTCCAGAGGGGAGTGGATCAATGCTATAGAAAAGGACATTACTCTTCAGTGTGCATTGAAAATGGTGAGTGGTGACGTTAGAAGGGAAAGTATTCTTCCTCATACGGACAGATCATTTGTTAAGGTTGATGATGAATTGTCTCTTGTCGGAGGTTGCTTATTGATGCGTAATGATAAATTTGTGCCTCCTATTTCTTTAAGGTCACATCTTATTGCATTGGCACATGAGGGACATTTGGGACAGACTTTAACTACAAAGAGAGTAAGAGAGAGGTTTTGGTGGCCACTCTTGGGTTCTCATATAAAGGAACCAATTGTACAATGATCTGTGTGCAAGGAATCTTAGACACGTCTCAGAGTAGGTGTTGGACGTGTGCAAGAGAAGCAGCATGTGTCACAGGCCAAGTAGGTATGGGAGAAAGTTTGCCTAGATTTTAATGGGCCATTTTCATTTTTACCTAAACAAGAAAGGTTTGTGGCGGTACTTGTTGATGCTAGGTCTAGGTGGGTGCATTTATGCGGAACATTACCACTATCTCTACAATCGACTTTCTTAGTGATGTGTTTAGGAGAGAAGGTGTTCCTTCAGTTATTCTCACCGATAATGGCACACAGTTGAGGTCAGTTGATATGAAAAGATTTTTGGACACTTTGGGTGTGAGGCATGTTATTTCATCTTTGCACAAGCCCCAGGGTAACGGTCTTGTGGAGAGAGTCAACAGGCTGCAATAACTCTTGGGCTGAGAGTTTTGTCCGGTGGGCTCCAACTACCAGTGGGCATGGGGGAGCAGAAGGAGCAAAACTGAGCGGTATATATATATATATATATATATATATATATATATATATATATATATATATATATATATATATATATATATATTTATATTTATATTTATATATATATATATATATTTCCTACTGGCGGTCGCAAGTAGGTAGTTATAGTTAGGACCTAGTTACTATAGGAAAATGGCAACATTCTATTCCCAATAACTTTGGCGCCGATTGATGAATCTTTGCGAAATTTTCAAAACTAATTCTTTGTTGAGATCAGCTCCTATGTTGAAAGATTGAGGGTGATTCGCCAAGGGGGGGCCGAGAAAATGGGGGGTCCCAAAACGTGTTTTCTCCATGTTCATTTCCATAGGATTTTTTAGACAAGGCTACAGATCGAACGGGTGCATGGAATTACCCCAAATTTAACACGAGAACATGAGCTTCTATTAGAATTCTCTACGGCATATTATCAAGCCCATTATCGCCGTTTTAGCGGCAGTTTCTTGCCACTAAAGCAGCGATAATTTTAACACCGTTACTTGATAATATGGGCCTCAGTATGTATTGTTAGAATGTTGGGCTGTCATGAGGGGAACCTTGCGGAGTTTGTACGCGGTGCTGGATTAGACGATTGCTTTGCTGTCTGCTCCTGTTGGTGGTTGTTTCAGGTGTCTTGTTTTCTTGTAATAAATCTACTTATTGGATTCACTGCTGTCTGCCTCTTCACTACATAAATTTTGCGACGACTGCGAGAAGGCAAAAAGAAGGCACCACTCAGCAATATTTCAAAATTGCTTGCATAGTGCTGAAGACCCGTTTTGTTCGTGTAGATGTTTCTACTCATTTTGCGGGTCGTCGGCTCATTGAACTATGTCATCCGACTTCTGGTAGGATTTATATTTTTAGATTTTGCGCTTCCTCTGTTTCTTCACTACATTCTGGTCGCTGTACCACACGTGTGTAAGTAGTGTTAGTATGCGTTTATACTAACAAATGCATCATGGTAGTAGGGAGGGCGACCTCTCAGGCGCAGCTCATACAATGTCCCGGGGTGTGCATTCGCTGGACATTTGTGTTTGCTATTAGAGGGTGGTGCATGGCTTTCACCCTGTGATAGCAAATACTTGTTGTACTACTTGAAGCGAGAGGAGGAAAACCTCGTATCGCTGTAATAGAGGGGATGCGGATAGTAAAAATGGAAAGAAAAGAACAAAAAAAAAAGCGGGGTCTCACCCGTTCTTTTAAATGAGGCCCCTGGTGGGTGGGTAATGTTCCGTGGCCAATCAAATTATTATATTGCGTGGTCTCTGTAGGACTGGGGATCTTATTGTCACATGTAAATTAGGTGCGGAAGGGCACAGAGACATTTTGCAGCCTAGGGGAGCGCCACCTTCCCGGGTATTGTTTACTAATTGTCTGCGGGGATCGCCACACTCCGGGTCTTTATTTAAATATGCAGGGTGGGCCTCGGCAGTCCCTGAAGCCTCGGTGGTCCTAGGCAGTGCCTTATTTGTTCTGTAATCACAAGGACAGTACTTATGATGTTATAAAGTGATACACTCATAGAACTCTTGCAGTTGTACAATTACCCAGGCTTTATTTGTCTAATAGTCAGTTAGATTATATTTGGTAGGTGCGCTCTAATATTAAATAATGTTGTCCTTAAAATCTCCTATAAACAGATGATTTTCACAATAAACAATAGACAAGTGTCATCAGAAAAAGAAGACCTACACTCAGTCATTTATTTGAAAAAATAAGTAACCTTTATTAAAACAGAAATAAATAGAAATGTAACTTTAATAGAACAGTATAATAAATAAAACGTGGGTTGGACTCCAGTGGAAGCAGCGTAGGAAACCTGCAAGACATAAATGAAACATAAGAATGTTTGCTATGTGGAAGAGGTAAAGAAAGGTAGTCCGAATGAAAGGACCATAGTGAGAATGGAAGGGAAGGGAGTGGGTGGAAGGGAGAAGGGGAGGGAGAGTCAAAAGAAGAGAGGGAGGAGGAGACAGAGCGTTGGCCTATTACACCCAGCCCTTAGTGTTTACCCTCCGTCACCTGTTTGTCTAGGACGCTGGGGTCTCCGAGAAAGAGTGTGGTTCAGCAAATCCTTAAAATTAAATACATGAGGCCAGAGATTATGGGCCATATTATGAAGGAAGGGCGATAACATTATCGCCGCTTTAGCGGCAGGAAACGGCGATAAGGGGTTGATAATATGCCCTTATGAATTCCCTTAGAAGCCCAGGTTCTGGTGTGAACCTGGGCTTCTATGGGAATTTACAAGGGCCTTTAATCAACCCCTTATCGTCACTTTAGCGGCAGTTTCCTGTCACTAAAGTGGTGATAATGTTATAGCCGTTGTTTGATAATATAGTCCAACATTATTAGCTACGGGAAAATCTCTTGCATGCACCTTTGCACCCAGGGTGCTGCACCCCAACCCCTTCCCCCGCACTGTGCTCAATTGTAGGTCTTGCAAACCGAGGCTTCACTGCTCGCCTGCCCCCACTGATGTGTCCCACGACGTGTTGGTGCAAGCTCCTTGTCCGGGGTATGTTTGTCCGATAGACCAGGTCTCCGGTCGGGGACGGTGTCTTGATACCACGATAGAAGGTGTCAGAATGCCAGGGCATCATTGCGGGGTCAGCTCCCGCTCCGCCCTTCTTGTGCCAATCAATGGAATGTCTGAAAAGGGAGAAATAATTTAACGGTGGAAACGTCTGGAGGTAAATGAAGGTTTATTTCAAGCTTGATAGAAAATAGGAGTTGAGTGCATCCTTCGTTTTTGAAGTACGATCTACCAACTGTTAGTGGTAATCGTGGTTCAAAGAGGAGTTGGAGTGCACGAGAATACACAATGTTAAATAATAATATGTTATGCCAACATTCACATAAAAAGGAACAGAGCGCATGCTAGAAGCATAATGTGCGCGTGTAATGCAGTGGCGGGAGCCTGTGTCCATGTACACTTAGTAAGGAACTCACTACAGTGTCCCAAAAGCCAACGCCACGTGTCTATAGGGATGCGCTACCCGCTGGCTCAGGCCTACAGTACGGTCCAGCAGGTCCTTAAAATTAGACCGATGTGACTGAATGAGGTCAGAGATCACATCATTAGACACGGCAACATCGCTTTTTTGCACGTGCGCACTCAGGGTGATGCACCCCCCCCCCGCAGAACCACCCTCAACAGGTGTCTGTAGGGCAGCGCTGCCCGCTGGCTCAGGCCTACAGTCCAGTCCAGCAGGTCTTTAAAATGAGACAGAGATCTGACTGAATGAGGTCAAAGATCACATCATAACACATGGCAATATCGTTTGTTCGGACCTGCGCAGCTAGGCTGAAGCACCCCACCCCTCTCGCCACAGTGCGCTCAATTGGAGGCCCTGTGCACCCAGGCCGCTCTGCTTACCTGCTGTCGTTGTGTGATCAAAGACTACGGGCAGCAGTGCTCACAATTCAGATGGAGTGTTAGTTGCAGGAGAGTGTACACCTCATGGATCCCTTTCGTAGACGACGGGCATTAGGGCTCACAATTTAGAGCCCGTGTTGATTGCCAGGATGGAGTACACCTCATGGATCCATTTCTTTTTTTTATTGCGCATTGTGATATGCGAGGTGGATGTGGAAGAAGAGGGAGGTGTGGCATCATGGTTATCCTATTTATATGTATGCAAAGTGGGCTGGGCTTGCGTACGCCAGGCCAGCGTAGGGGTGTGCATAATTATTCCGGGGACTTGGGCGTTGTTCGGTTCCTGCCTGGCCAGGAAGTGTACTTATGTGTGTTTCTTTTGTAGTTTTGACCTCGCAGAGTGTGCAATTTAGATTAGTGTGGCATGTGTCGGGAGGGCGGAAACTATCGTTAATGAGATGGCATGTGATCTAGGATGTGCAGTCTGCCCGTGGCTGATGATGCTCCTTAGAGCCAGCAATGCCCAGGATGAAAGGCAGCACAATAATGTGCTGACACACACACCAGGGGCATCGTGTAACACATATTTGTTTTTTGATGGAACGTGTGAGATGCATGCCAATCACACGTGGAAGGCTAATGTACAGAGCATGAATATTGATCAAGATGATCGTTGCATGTTGTGTGTAGTATAAGATATGTGTATACAAGAAAACACTTTGCAAAAAAGCTTTCTAAGCAGAAGAGGTGTCTCTCATCAAACGCTGTAGAGAGAATGAGTAAAATGGGTTGGGTCGTACAACTGTTGCAATGGGAAATGTTATGAACCAATCAAATGCTTTTTTTTAAGGTCACATGGCAATCGTGCACCGAGCGAGGAAGGAGGCCGCACCCAACGCGATTTTGACAAAATATATTTATCATAATAGTTTTTTACAGTTATAAATATATAAATGTTTAAAATAATTTAGATTTTCGCGGCTCTCATATACTGTTTAAAGTTATTTTGATATACTTTTGAGACAAAAAAAAAGGGAATGGCGTACCCGGCGTGATACTATACGTTTGTGACGTAACACAAGGCCTGGCAGCGTGTACTCGTCGAATACGCAACGCGCAGCAGGCACGACCCCATACGTACATGACCTAACGCATGGCTTGGTACTACGTACCCGTCGGATGCCAAAGTAGTACCTGGGGTGACTTCATGTGTATATGATGTTACGCGGGACACGGTGCCACAAACTCGTCGGATACGAAAGGCACATCATTTACGAGTTTAGCAATATGGAGGATAGGATTCATGTGGTGATAGAGCTTGGTACGCTACCTGTATGAGAGTGCAGTTTTCTCCCCCCCAAAAAAATATATAGATATTTTTTGGGAAAGATGTAAAACATTACATGATTTTTAAAGTTAAAAACAAGAAGTATAATAGAGTTCCAAAATATTTAAAAATATAATAGAAAAAAAATATAGGTTTTATAAATATTAAAATATTAAATTAATATTTTAAAAAACTTTGAAATTCACTGAAAAAACCACAGGTTTTACAGACGTTATAGTTAGTCACTAACCCATGAATTAAGTAAGATATGTTTAATCACTCACTTATAGAGTCAGTCACGCACCAAGTAAATCATTCATTCAGACACTTATACACCCACTCATTCTTCAATACGCCTTTCCCTATATATATTAAACATATTTAAACTTAACAGAAACCCACAGTCACTGGATGATGTCATCAGTGATGTCATTTGAGATGTCATCAGTGATGTCACTGACCATGTCATGAATGATGTAATATGTGACGTCATCAGCAGTGCATTGCAGGGGCGCGAGTAATAGTTAGCTGAACTAACTATAACTGGGGAATTTCAATGGTTTTGTACGAGTGAAATGTCCAACTAACTATAACGCCCTGAAACCTATGGTTTTTTCAGTGAATTTCTAAGGTTTTTTATATGCTAATTTCTAACTATAACCTCCCTGAAACCTTTGGTTTTTTCAGTGAATTTCAAAGGTTTTTCGACCTCCTCTGTAAGACCCTAGTACATAATAGGGCAGGGGGATTAAAACTACCTCTTAAAATGCGCCACGGGGAGCGATTGCACACTGGTGAAGGGAGGGGGCGCCTGAGGTGACATGTGTGCAAGCACGCCCTGTGGGCGTTTTAATTTGGAGGATAAAATCCCCTTGAATACAGAGTGTCCCTTGGGTCCAACTAGCCCACCAGGTATCTCCAGTAAGCGCCACAGAGCTGCATTGCAGAGAGGTGTAAAAAGGGGCACGGCCTGGACCACCTCTCTGCAACGCAGTGCAGTGGCGCTTACTGAAAGCACCTGGTGGTCTAGTTGACCCCAAGGGGCCCTTAGGATTGAAGGGGAATTATTTCCCCAACTTAAAACGCGCCACAGGGTGTGCTTGCACACGTCACATTAGGCCCCGTCACCTCCCTTCACCACCGTGTAAACATGCCCTGTGGCCATTTTAAGTTGGCAGATTAACTCCCCTTGAATCCTGAGGGTCCCTGGGGTCCAACTAGCCCACTAGGTACCTCCAGTAAGCGCCACAGAGCTGCGTGGCAGAGAGGTGTAAAAAGGGGCATGGCTTGGACCACCTCTTTGCAACGCAGCACAGTGGTGCTTACTGGAAGCACCTGGTGGGCTAGTTGGCCCCCAGGGGCCCTCAGCATTGAAGAGGAATTATTTCCCCAACTTAAAGCGCGCCACAGGGCGTGTTTGCACATGTCACCTTAGGCCCCGTCCCCTCCCTTCACCACTGTGTAAACACGCCCTGTGGCCGTTTTAAGTTTGGAGATTAGGTCCCCTTGAATCCTGAGGGTCCCTAGTGTCCAACTAGCCCAATAGGTCCCTCCAGTAAGTGCCACAGAGCTGTGTTGCAGAGAGGTGTAAAAAGGGGCATGGCCTCTGAACACCTCTCTGCAACACAGCTCCCTGGCGCATACTGGAGGTACCTGATGGGCTAGTTGGCCCTCTGGGACCCTCAGTATTGAAGGGAAATTAATTCCACAACCTACAACTCGCCAGGGGGTGCTGCAGGGAGGGGGCGGGGCCTCCAGTGCGATGCCGGTCTTTTTTTTTTTAAGAACGGGGGCTTTGTTGCCCCCCTTGTTTTCCTATTCTATTGGCCCTGGGGACCCCATCCCCCAGGGCCTGACCCCTATTTTATTATTATAATGTTTTTTAATTGGAAGGGGGCCGCATGGCCCCCCTCCCTCGGCCATAATCGGCCCTGGGGACCCCATCCCCCGGGGCATGGCCAGTTTTGTTTTTTTATTTTATTGGAAGGGGGCTGCGTTCCCCCTCTCCTCAGGCCATTTATGGCCCCGGGGACCCCATCCCCCGGGCTGGCCTTTTTTTTTTTGAGGAGATTTTCCTGCTCTCTCTTCCAAAAACCAAAAAAGAGTTTGCTATGACAGAGCGGGAGCCGCGAGACTCTCGCCCTGTCATAGCAAACAACAGTGTCCTGGGGGTGAGCACTCCGAGATACTGCAGGAGCCGGCCCCTTCGGGGTGGTGGTCCCCAGGGCTTGGGGGTCCATCACAGACCCCCCAATTTTAATAATTAGAGCCCCTGGGAGGTGGCGGTCCCCAGTGCGAGTGGGGTGGCTCGTGCCCCCCACACAGGAATAATTAAAAAAAGAAGAGCCCCGGGGATGGCGGTCCCCGGGGAAGCGGGGGGTACCATGTGCCCCCGCAAATTTATTAATAAAAGCCCCAGGGGGTGGTGGTCCTCGGGTTTGCGGGGGTGCATTATGCCCCCCATAAATCTTTCTGCAAAGCCCTTGGGGGTGGCGGTATCTGGGGCAGTGTGGGGGGGATTGGGGCACCCCCCACACTTTTATTTCTGCCCCCGGAACCTGGCCCACCCGGGGTCTTTATTTAAACGAAGCACGGGAGCTCGCGCTATGTTTTTTTTTATTTTCGCGACCGGATCCGCGGATCCTCCGCGCATCCTGTGATATAAAAATATATATATATATTTGGGGGGGGCCTGGGGATCCTTGTGGGACCCCCTGAGCAGGCTTAGGGGGTCAGGGTGTTTTTACCCTGCCACCTTTTCCTGTTTTGCGCATTTCTTTTTCTGTTTTCTCATGCCTCGGTTCTACCGAGGCACAAGATGGCTGCCAACACTTCCTGGTTTGGAGTGTTGACAGCCAATTAGCATTAAGCTTGTGATCGGGAGGGTGCGCGGATCCTCCGTGGCTCTAGATATCCCTATTTTATTTCTTAATTTCTCAAAAACTACTGAACGGATTTACACCATTTTTAAAAAGGTCGCTTCCTGAGCCAAGCAGTATATTTTTACCAAATTTGGTGTAATTCCGTTCAGCAGTTTTTGCTTTAACGGTGTCTAAAATTTCCTTTGGGAAATTGATTTTTAGACCTCAAGTTTTTTTAAATTCTCAGGACCTACTGAACGTATTTACACCATTTAAAAAAAAGGGCACTTTCTGAACCAAGGGCTACCCTTTTTCAAAATTTGGTGTAATTCCGTTCTGCAGTTCGTCTAAAATTTCCTATGGGAAATACCATGGTGAAAACGCGTTTTGGGACCCCCCTTTTTTCTCGGCTCCTGCTTGACGAATCACTCCCAAACTTTCAGGCTAGGAGCTGACCAGAACACGCCATTAGTTTTAAAATTTTTGCAAAGATTCGTCAACCGGCGCCAAAGTTATTGGGACTAGAATGTTATGATTTTCCTATGGATAATAGGTCCTAACTATAACTACCTACTGGCGACCGCCAGTAGGTAATATATGTATACAAACACACAGACATATACCAATAACATAAAATCTATTTAAAAAACCTTCTATTGTAAATTAAAACACTAAGGGCCTCATGTAGGAAGCCAAATACCGGTCGGTAACGGCCGAAATTCAGTAAATATCCCGTTACCGACCGGTATTTAGGCATTTGCTATGTAGGGGGCTGATTTCTGGATTCAGTATTTACAGAATCGGAAATTAAGAAATCGGTAAAGTACCGATTCGGTAAATACCGAATCCAGAAATCAGATGTAGGGAGCACTCTAAAGAGTGAAAATTAGTATTAGAAATTCGTTATTTACCACCAAATACAGGTTGGTGATAAATAACGAATACCTTGCAAAAAGCAATATTTTGCAGATTTAAGAGTGCCATGTGGCAGACATACATGCCCTTAGGGCATGTATGTGCGCCACATGTGCACACATGCAAGATTCAGGGGTGCAACAGGGTGTCAATGTGACACCCTGCCACCCTTGAATATGCTCCCCCCATTACCGAATCGGTATTTACCGAATCGGTAATGAGGCATACCTTCCCATTGATTCCTATGGGCCTCCAGGCCCATAGGAATCAATCGGAAGGTATGCCTCATTACCAAATCGGTAAATACCGATTCATAATTACCGAATTTTTCCGATTCGGTAAACTTTACCGAATCATTACCTACATCACATTTACCGATTCATAAATACCGAATCGGTAAAATTCGGTATTTATGAATCGGTAAATGTGAGGCTACCTACATATGGCCCTAAACTATTTAAAAATCTTTAAACTGAAATCTCCCACTCCAGTCAGTGCAACAGTAGGGAAAGTGTTGGATAGTGGAGGGATAAAATGGGAAAGTGTTGGATAGCGGAGGGGTAAAAATTACTATTCCCACTCCAGTGAGTGCAACAGTAGAGAAAGTGTTGGATAGCGGAAGGTTCCCACTCCAGTCAGTAAAACAGTAGATAAAGTGTTGGATAGCGGAGAGATAACAATTACTATTCCCACTCCAATGAGTGCAACAGTACGCAAAGTGTTGGATAGCAGAGCGGTAAAAAGTACTATTCCCACTCCAGCCAGTGCAACAGTAGGGGAAGTGTTGGATAGCGGAGGGGTAAAAAATACAATTCCCACTCCAGCGATTGCAACAATAGGGAACGAGTTGGACAGCGGAGGGGATAAAAATTATTATTCTCATTCCAATGGGTGTAACAATAGGGAAAGTGTTGGATAGTGGAGGGGTAACAATTACTATTCCCACTCCAGCGAGTGCAACAATAGGGAACGAGTTGGACAGCGGAGGGGTAAAAATTACTATTCCCACTCCAATAAGTGTAACAATAGGGAAAGTGTTGGATAGCGGAGGGGTAACAATTACTATTCCCACTCCAATGAGTGCAACAGTAGGGAAAGTGCTGGATAGTGGAGGGAGAAAAATTACTATTCCCACTCCAGTGAGTGCAACAGTAGGGAAAGTAGTGGATTGAGGAGGGAAAAAATGTGTATATATATATATATATATATATATATATATATATGTATATATATATATATATATCACTTAAAAAACCATAGGTTTCACACATGTTATAGTTAGGTGGATATTTCACTCGTAAAAAACCAATGAAATTCCCCCGTTATAGTTAGTTCAGATAACTATAACTCGCGCGCCCGCAATGCACTGCTGATGACGCCACATATTACATCACTCATGACATGGTCAGTGACATCACTCATGACATCACTGATGACATCTCAAATGACATCACTGATGACATCATCCAGTGACTGTGTGTTTCTGTAAAGTTTAAATATGTTTTATATATATAGGGAAAGGCCTATGGAAGAATGAGTGGGTGTATAAGTGTGTGAATCGATGATTTAGTAGATGCATGACTGACTCTATAAGTAGAGTGATTAAATCTATGTAACTGCGGACTGGTGACTAAACTGTGTGAATGTCTGTATCTGTCTGTCTGTTGGTGTGTAAGCAGCTGCATGGGTTTGTGAACAGCTTCATGAGTGTCTATATGGGTTATTGATTGGTTGTCTAAGTATCTGTATGGGAGCCTGAGTGTTTGAGTGGGTGGAGTGTGTGTTACTCTGTCCATAGATGTGTGCGTGGGTGATTCATTGGGTGCATGGTTTTAAGAGTACAACTGTGATTGACTGTATGGGTGAGTGAGTGTATGTATGGTTGTGTTAGTGAGTGAATATATATTTCATTAGTACATGTGTAATTTACTACATATGTGAATGGCAGTATATATGTATGTTGGAGTACAGAAATAACTATAGCTGAGAGTATGTGATAGTGTGAGTGGCTGTATGGATGAGTGTATGCTTGTATCATTGATTGTATAAGACCATAACAATTTGCTAGTATTTGTATGAGTATTTGAGCCTGTGCGTGTATAATTGTATAGGTGAGTAAATGGCAGTGTGATTAATTACTTGGATGACTGAGTAACTCTATGGATGAATAGCGGTGTGAGAGTGTCTACATAGGTGTGTGAGTGCATATGATAGTCCGGTACTGAATGACCATAAGTATGAGTGACTGTACAGATGAGTGAGTGGATGAGTGTTTAGACCTAAGAGTCAGTGATGGGGTATGTACTTATTGGTGTTGGATTGTCTATGGTTTTGAGAGTGGCAGTATGTAATTTAGAGTGGGTGTATGAAAGGTTATATTAGGGTGTGACAAGAAGCATCAAATGATCACATGAATGACATCACCAGTGATGTCATCAGTGATGTCATTTGAGATGTCATCAGTGATGTCACTGACCATGTCATGAGTGATGTAATATGTGACGTCATCAGCAGTGCATTGCGGGGGTGCGAGTTATAGTTAGCTGAACTAACTATAAGGTGGGAATTTCTAGGGTTTTGTACGAGGGAAATGCCCAGCTAACTATAACACCCCTGAAACCTATGGCTTTTTCAGTGAATTTCTAAGGTTTTTTAAATGCCACTTCCTAACTATAACGTGCATGAAACCTATGGTTTTTTCAGTGAATTTCAAAGGTTTTATAAATGCTAATTCCTATCTATATCTTATCTCTAAAGCTATGATGTTTAATGATTTTCATTGGATTTCTAAATTTTTCTATTTCAGTGTGTCAATTCCTTTAATTATGTTTTTTAAAATATTTTTTATCACCATTTTTTAAACTTATTTTTACAATTAATTCTTTTAAAAATTAAAAATTATTATTGTTTTTAATGTTTAAAAAAAAAAAAATTAAGGGCCATATGTAGGTAGCTAAATACCGGTCGGTAACAGACGAAATTCGGTAAATATCCAGTTACCGACTGGTATCTAGGCAATTGAGATGTAGGAGTCCAAAAAGAAGGATTCGGTAAATATGAATCGGTAAATACCGATTCATCTTTACCGAAACCAAATTTACAGATTCATAATTACCGAATTCATATTTACCGATTCAGAAAATATGAAACGGTAAAACGAGAAAAGAGATGTAGGTAAATTCGGTATTTACGAATTCCATGAAATTCGGTATTTAAGAGTCGGTAATTAACACAGAGTGAAATCAGGTGGTAATCAGCCACAGTGCATATAAGCAATCCCAAAATGCAACAGCGTGAACACCATGGCGGCTCTGTATGTGATTGCAAGGCGCCTACGTCTACAGGCAGCAGGTCTGAGGATTTGGAGACGGGAGGAACGCATTTACAGACAGCGCATCACACTCGTCCAACAGACTGAGGCTGAGATACATGAAAGGTACAGGCTACACCCCCAAACCATCATGGACCTGATAAGGGACCTGCACCCACTCCTGGACCAACCAACAACAAGGGCGCATACCATACCACCACATGGGCAGGTGCTCTGTAGCCTACATCTACTCGCATCTGGCAGTTACCAGGGGGTGATAGCTGCGGTAGGCGGGTATCCCAGATTTGCCTGTCCCGTTTCTTCAGGAAGTTCCTGGATGCCATGATGCAGAGAATGCAACACTACATCAGCTTCCCAAACACACAGGCTGAACTGCAGAAAACCAAGACCGACTTTTACCAGAGGGCACAGTTCCCGTATGTCATAGGCTGTATTGATGGCACACACATTCCAATCTGCCCACCAGCAGCGACTGAGCACATCTACAGAACAGAAAGTCCACCCACTCCATTAATGTGCAGGTAATCTGCGATGCAGGCAACATAATCACTGATATCGTAGCCAAGTTCCCTGGGAGCACCCAGGACTCCTTCATCTTCCAGAACAGTGGGATCTACAGACGACTGGTTGCCGGAGAATTTGGAGAAGGATACCTGCTAGGTAAATCACTGTGACACTCCCTAATACTTATCGCAAATGAATGTGTATTGAAGCATGTGACTAATGGTACTCTCTCACTCACCTAGGCGACAGTGCATATGCCGTGCGGTCATTCATCCTCACTCCATACCTACACCCATCAACCCTGAGTGAAAGACGATATAATGTGGCACACAAATCAACACGCAACGTGGTGGAGCGCACGTTTGGACTATTGAAAAGCAGGTTCCGCTGCCTCCACAAAAGCGGAGGCGCACGCCAGTACACACCCATCATCTGCTGCAAGATCATTGCCACTTGTGCAATGCTGCACAACCTTGCCACGAAGACAGGTACAGAGGTGGAAATAACTGATTATGAGTACAATGATGATGAGACTGCACAGCCAGAGCCCAACGCAGCAGGAGTGGCAACAGCAACAGATGGGAGAGAGAGACGGGCAGAGATCACATGCAACTATTTCTAAGTATGTAAGGGGACACAGCCACTAATTGTATGCCATGACGTAGTTTTAATCATGCGGCACTACGCCACAACACAACGGCTAAAGTGGCCTATCAATGTTGTGAAAACAATAGTTGTAAGTCAAGGGTTACTTCACCCAACTGTGTCCTGCAATTGTGTGCAGCATCAGTGTCTGCGCCCACGCACCACAGTACGGGATGCCAGTGATTGGCTGTCCTCACTGCCTGTGGGACCAGTGGCAGCCCCATGCCGTCTGATGCTCCTCCGTCTGGCTGTGACAGGGGGGGTAATGCTGCTCCTACTGGTGGTGTCCTCGCTGTCCCCAGCATCCACAGCACCAGTTGCGGCAGACTGGCTTGTTAGCAGCACCTCAAGTGCACTGGTCACCCTCACCATTCCCCTTGACACATCATTGCTGCAGTGCGCAAGCCCCTCCTGCATTGCCACGGAGCGCCTGCAGAGCAGCGAAGTGGCAGTCGCCAGCCGGTTCACTGCCCATGTATGATGATCTGCTTTCTGCCTCTCCCGTCGCCGTGCTGCTCTGTCCTCATCCATCCTTGTGCACAGCAGCATGACGGACTGGGACATGTCCCGCTTGCCCGCAGCCATTTCCCTCATGCCCTCAGCCATTGCGCTTATGCCCCTGTCAATGTTGCCCATTGTGTCATTGAGGCCCTTCATTTGGCGCTGTACTGACAAGATTGCCTTGCCTTGTAGGCGCTGCACCTTGACCATGGTGGCCTCCAGCCCTAAGAATACCCCATGGCTCTCACCCTGTGGAGGTGGACTATGCACCCGAGCTCCTGCAGCGACGTCTGGCACCTGTGTGTGCTTCCTCAGAGGCGGAGGGCACACCGGCATGGCAACCATCCAGTTGCACACTGGATCTTTCCGCCGCCCTCGAGTCTTCTGATGAGGACTCAGACACATGTAATCTGGCAACAGCACGCCTCCTAGACCTGAACAATGCAGGTGGTGTCGATGCGGGTGAGGCCAGCAGGCGTGGCGATGCTGGATGTGGTGGCGAGGCTGGCTGTGGTGGCGTGGCTGGCTGTGGTGGTGAGGCTGGCTGTGGTGCTGTTGTCTGCCCAGCACTCGTGGTGGCCTTCTCTGAGCTGTCCGTACGGGGTGCCCTCTCTCCCTTCTCCTGTGCAGTCCTGCGCGAAGTATCGCCTGTGGACAGAAATTCAACATCAGCTCAGTGTACCTGCAGCCCTGCATTGCTATCATCATAATACATTTCTAACACACTCTCTCATTGTCCTATGCCTGCTTATCGCTAATGTGTGTAACATGCCTGGTTGTTCTGTGCAAATCTTGTCATGTTTGGGGTTTCACAGACTACGTCTCCCATAATGCATTGCTGGTATGCACTAACACCTGTAGTGGAGTGGGATTCTCATTGCCCAATTGGGGATTTGGGATAGGGGTAGGGGGGGCACAATGCTGTGCATGCGTCTTACCTTGTTTCGTGGCGGCTCTGGCAGAGCTGTCTGCATCCCCAATCCCCACAACACTTTCGGGCTCAATTGTGGACTCCACAAGCTCCTCCAGTTCTGTCAGGGCAGGTGCCCTATTCCTTCCTACTTCTGTCCGGCTGGCCTCTTTCTTCAGTTCAGCCATCTTCCTCTTTGTGATGATACGGATGTCGTACCACCGCTTCTTCAGCACATCAATGTCCCGGAGGTTACTCCAATGGAATTTACCTTTTGCTATAACGGTGTCTAAAATTTCCTATGGGAAATTGATTTTTAGACCTCAATTTTTTTAAACTCTCAGGAACTACTGAACGTATTTACACCATTTAAAAAAAAGGGCACTTTCTGAACCAAGGACTTCCCTTTTTCAAAATTTGGTGTAATTCCGTTCTGCAGTTCGTCTAAAATTTCCTATGGGAAATACCATGGTGAAAACGCGTTTTGGGACCCCCCTTTTTTCTCGGCTCCTGCTTGACGAATCACTCCCAAACTTTCAGGCTAGGAGCTGACCAGAACACGCCATTAGTTTTAAAAATTTTGCAAAGATTCGTCAACCGGCGCCAAAGTTATTGGGAATAGAATGTTATGATTTTCCTATGGATAATAGGTCCTAACTATAACTACCTACTGGCGACCGCCAGTAGGTAATATATATATACAAACACACAGACATATACCAATAACATAAAATCTATTTAAAAAAACCTTCTATTGTAAATCAAAACACTAAACTATTTAAAAATCTTTAAACTGAAATCTCCCACTCCAGTCAGTGCAACAGTAGGGAAAGTGTTGGATAGTGGAGGGATAACATGGGAAAGTGTTGGATAGTGGAGGGGTAAAAATTACTATTCCCATTCCAGTGAGTGCAACAGTAGAGAAAGTGTTGGATAGCGGAAGGTTCCCACTCCAGTCAGTAAAACAGTAGATAAAGTGTTGGATAGCGGAGAGATAACAATTACTATTCCCACTCCAATGAGTGCAACAGTACGGAAAGTGTTGGATAGCAGAGTGGTAAAAAGTACTATTCCCACTCCAGCCAGTGCAACAGTAGGGGAAGTGTTGGATAGCGGAGGGGTAACAATTACTATTCCCACTCCAGCGATTGCAACAATAGGGAACGAGTTGGACAGCGGAGGGGTAAAAATTACTATTCCCACTCCAATAAGTGTAACAATAGGGAAAGTGTTGGATAGTGGAGGGGTAACAATTACTATTCCCACTCCAATGAGTGCAACAGTAGGGAAAGTGCTGGATAGTGGAGGGAGAAAAATTACTATTCCCACTCCAGTGAGTGCAACAGTAGGGAAAGTGTTGGATTGAGGAGGGAAAAAATGTGTATATATATATATATATATATCACTTAAAAAACCATAGGTTTCACACATGTTATAGTTAGGTGGATATTTTACTCGTAAAAAAAAAATGAAATTCCCCCGTTATAGTTAGTTCAGATAACTATAACTCGCGCTCCCGCAATGCACTGCTGATGACGTCACATATTACATCACTCATGACATGGTCAGTGACATCACTCATAATATCATTGATGACATCATCCTTGTGATAGAGCGGTGGTCGCGCGAGTTATAGTTATCTGAACTAACTATAACGGGGGAATTTCATTGTTTTTTTACAAATGAAATATCCACCTAACTATAACGTGTGAAACCTATGGTCTTTTAAGTGAATTTGCAAGGTTTTTTAAATGCTAATTCCTAACTATAACGTGTATGAAACCTATGGTTTTTTCAGTAAATTTGTACGGTTTTTTAAATGCTAAGTTATGTATGTATTATTATTTTTTTATATATTTATTTTACAATAAACGACGTATTAAAATTTTTTGTTGTTTTTTTGGGGGTTTTTTCACTGTGCTCGCACGGTGCGCGCACACCCCGCGGTTTTATAAAAAAAAAAAAATTTTTTTTTTACTGCCTTCGGGGTCCTTCAGGAACCCCCTGACAAAGGCTAGGGGGTCAGGAACTCTCTACCCTGCCCCCTTTTCACAGTTGCCACCTTTCTTTTTCACTCTCGCACTGAAAACAACACTTCCTGATTTCGACCGATTCGAACGTTGACTAACATGTAACCACCAATCAGAATTACGCTTGCGCACGTTAGGGTGCTCGCACGGTGTGTGCACGGTGCACGCACGGTACGCGCTTATAGATATTTATATGCTTTTAAATGCTATTTTCTCAGGAACTACTGAACAGATTGACACCAGACCTGCAAAAGGCACTTCCCTGACCTGAGGACTACCTCTCTGCCAAATTTCAAGTAATTCTGTTCAGCCGTTCGGGCTGTACCTTCGACTAAAGGTCCTATGGGAAAATGCATGGGGATACCGCGTTTTGCGACCCCCTTTTTTCTCAGCCCCCACTTGATGAATCGCCCGAGACTTTCAGGGTAGGAGCTGAGCGGAGCGCCCCATTAGTTTTCGCGAGGATTCGTCGACCGGCGCCAAAGTTATTCAAAATAGAATTTTCAGATTTCCTATGGAAACACGGTCCTAACTATAACTATCTACTGGCGACCGCCAGTAGATAATATATATATATATATATATTCACTGAAAAAACCATAGGTTTCAGGGGTGTTATAGTTAGCTGGACATTTCCCTCATACAAAACCCTAGAAATTCCCCTGTTATAGTTAGTTCAGCTAACTATAACTCGCGCCCCCGCAATGCACTGCTGATGACGTCACATATTACATCACTCATGACATGGTCAGTGACATCACTGATGACATCTCAAATGACATCACTGATGACATCATCCAGTGACTGTGTGTTTCTGTAAAGTTTAAATATGTTTTATATATATAGGGAAAGGCCTATGGAAGAATGAGTGGGTGTATAAGTGTGTGAATGGATGATTTAGTAGATGCGTGACTGACTCTATAAGTGAGTGATTAAATCTATGTAACTGCGGACTGGTGACTAAACTGTGTGAATGTCTGTATCTGTCTGTCTGTTGGTTTGTAAGCAGCTGCATGGGTTTGTGAACAGCTTCATGAGTGTCTATATTGGTTATTGATTGGTTGTCTAACTATCTGTATGGGAGCCTGAGTGTTTGAGTGGGTGGAGTGTGTGTTACTCTGTGCATAGATGTGTGAGTGGGTTATTCATTGGGTGCATGGTTTTAAGAGTACAACTGTGATGGACTGTATGGGTGAGTGAGTGTATGTATGGTTGTGTTAGTGAGTGAATATATATTTCATTAGTACATGTGTAATTGACTACATATGTGAATGGCAGTATATATGTATGTTGGAGTACAGAAATAACTATAGCTGAGAGTGTGTGATAGTGTGAGTGGCTGTATGGATGAGTGTATGCTTGTATCATTGATTGTATAAGACCATAACAATTTGCTAGTATTTGTATGAGTATTTGAGCCTGTGCGTGTATAATTGTATAGGTGAGTAAATGGCAGTGTGATTAATTACTTGGATGTCTGAGTATATGTGTGAGTAACTCTATGGATGAATAGCAGTGTGAGAGTGTCTACATAGGTGTATGAGTGCATATGATAGTCCGGTACTGAATGACCATAAGTATGAGTGACTGTACAGACGAGTGAGTGGATGAGTGTTTAGACCTAAGAGTCAGTGATGGGGTATGTACTTATTAGTGTTGGATTGTCCATGGTTTTGAGAGTGGCAGTATGTAATTTAGAGTGGGTGTATGAAAGTTTATATTAGGGTGTGACAAGAAGCATCAAATGATCACATGAATGACATCACCAGTGATGTCATCAGTGATGTCATTTGAGATGTCATCAGTGATGTTATCAGTGATGTCACTGACCATGTCATGAGTGATGTAATATGTGACATCATCAGCAGTGCATTGCGGGGGCGCGAGTTATAGTTAGCTGAACTAACTATAAGGTGGGAATTTCTAGGGTTTTGTACGAGGGAAATGTCCAGCTAACTATAACACCCTTGAAACCTATGGTTTTTTCAGTGAATTTCTAAGGTTTTTTCAATGCCACTTCCTAACTATAACGTGCATGAAACCTATGGTTTTTTCAGTGAATTTCAAAGGTTTTTTAAATGCTAATTCCTATCTATAACTTATCTCTAAAGCTATGATGTTTAATGATTTTCATTGGATTTCTAAATTTTTCTATTTCAGTGTGTCAATTCCTTTAATTATGTTTTTTTAAATATTTTTTATCACCATTTTTTAAACTTAATTTTACAATTAATTCTTTTAAAAATTAAAAAATATTATTGTTTTTAATGTTTTTTTTTAAAAAAAGTAAGGGCCATATGTAGGTAGCTAAATACCGGTCGGTAACAGCCGAAATTCGGTAAATATCTAGTTACCGACCGGTATTTAGTTAATTGAGATGTAGGAGTCCAAAAAGAAGGATTCGGTAAATATGAATCGGTAAATACCGATTCATCTTTACCGAATCCAAATTTACTGATTCATAATTACCGAATTCATATTTACCGATTCGGAAAATATGAAATGGTAAAACGAGAAAAGAGATGTAGGTAAATTCGGTATTTACGAATTCCATGAAATTCGGTATTTAAGAGTCGGTAATTAACACAGAGTGAAATCAGGTGGTAATCAGCCACAGTGCATATAAGCAATCCCAAAATGCAACAGCGTGAACACCATGGCGGCTCTGTATGTGATTGCAAGGCGCCTACGTCTACAGGCAGCAGGTCTGAGGATTTGGAGACGGGAGGAACGCATTTACAGACAGCGCATCACACTCTTCCAACAGACTGAGGCTGAGATACATGAAAGGTACAGGCTACACCCCCAAACCATCATGGACCTGATAAGGGACCTGCACCCACTCCTGGACCAACCAACAACAAGGGCGCATACCATACCACCACATGGGCAGGTGCTCTGTAGCCTACATCTACTCGCATCTGGCAGTTACCAGGGGGTGATAGCTGCGGTAGGCGGGTATCCCAGATTTGCCTGTCCTGTTTCTTCAGGAAGTTCCTGGATGCCATGATGCAGAGAATGCAACACTACATCAGCTTCCCAAACACACAGGCTGAACTGCAGAAAACCAAGACCGACTTTTACCAGAGGGCACAGTTCCCGCATGTCATAGGCTGTATTGATGGCACACACATTCCAATCTGCCCACCAGCAGCGACTGAGCACATCTACAGGAACAGAAAGTCCACCCACTCCATTAATGTGCAGGTAATCTGCGATGCAGGCAACATAATCACTGATATCGTAGCCAAGTTCCCTGGGAGCACCCAGGACTCCTTCATCTTCCAGAACAGTGGGATCTACAGACGACTGGTTGCCGGAGAATTTGGAGAAGGATACCTGCTAGGTAAATCACTGTGACACTCCCTAATACTTATCGCAAATGAATGTGTATTGAAGCATGTGACTAATGGTACTCTCTCACTCACCTAGGCGACAGTGCATATGCCGTGCGGTCATTCATCCTCACTCCCTACCTACACCCATCAACCCTGAGTGAAAGACGATATAATGTGGCACACAAATCAACACGCAACGTGGTGGAGCGCACGTTTGGACTATTGAAAAGCAGGTTCCGCTGCCTCCACAAAAGCGGAGGCGCACGCCAGTACACACCCATCATCTGCTGCAAGATCATTGCCACTTGTGCAATGCTGCACAACCTTGCCACGAAGACAGGTACAGAGGTGGAAATAACTGATTATGAGGACAATGATGATGAGACTGCACAGCCAGAGCCCAACGCAGCAGGAGTGGCAACAGCAACAGATGGGAGAGAGAGACGGGCAGAGATCACATGCAACTATTTCTAAGTATGTAAGGGGACACAGCCACTAATTGTATGCCATGACGTAGTTTTAATCATGCGGCACTACGCCACAACACAACGGCTAAAGTGGCCTATCAATGTTGTGAAAACAATAGTTGTAAGTCAAGGGTTACTTCACCCAACTGTGTCCTGCAATTGTGTGCAGCATCAGTGTCTGCGCCCACGCACCACAGTACGGGATGCCAGTGATTGGCTGTCCTCACTGCCTGTGGGACCAGTGGCAGCCCCATGCCGTCTGATGCTCCTCCGTCTGGCTGTGACAGGGGGGGTAATGCTGCTCCTACTGGTGGTGTCCTCGCTGTCCCCAGCATCCACAGCACCAGTTGCGGCAGACTGGCTTGTTAGCAGCACCTCAAGTGCACTGGTCACCCTCACCATTCCCCTTGACACATCATTGCTGCAGTGCGCAAGCCCCTCCTGCATTGCCACGGAGCGCCTGCAGAGCAGCGAAGTGGCAGTCGCCAGCCGGTTCACTGCCCATGTATGATGATCTGCTTTCTGCCTCTCCCGTCGCCGTGCTGCTCTGTCCTCATCCATCCTTGTGCACAGCAGCATGACGGACTGGGACATGTCCCGCTTGCCCGCAGCCATTTCCCTCATGCCCTCAGCCATTGCGCTTATGCCCCTGTCAATGTTGCCCATTGTGTCATTGAGGCCCTTCATTTGGCGCTGTACTGACAAGATTGCCTTGCCTTGTAGGCGCTGCACCTTGACCATGGTGGCCTCCAGCCCTAAGAATACCCCATGGCTCTCACCCTGTGGAGGTGGACTATGCACCCGAGCTCCTGCAGCGACGTCTGGCACCTGTGTGTGCTTCCTCAGAGGCGGAGGGCACACCGGCATGGCAACCATCCAGTTGCACACTGGATCTTTCCGCCGCCCTCGAGTCTTCTGATGAGGACTCAGACACATGTAATCTGGCAACAGCACGCCTCCTAGACCTGAACAATGCAGGTGGTGTCGATGCGGGTGAGGCCAGCAGGAGTGGCGATGCTGGATGTGGTGGCGAGGCTGGCTGTGGTGGCGTGGCTGGCTGTGGTGGTGAGGCTGGCTGTGGTGCTGTTGTCTGCCCAGCACTCGTGGTGGCCTTCTCTGAGCTGTCCGTACGGGGTGCCCTCTCTCCCTTCTCCTGTGCAGTCCTGCGCGAAGTATCGCCTGTGGACAGAAATTCAACATCAGCTCAGTGTACCTGCAGCCCTGCATTGCTATCATCATAATACATTTCTAACACACTCTCTCATTGTCCTATGCCTGCTTATCGCTAATGTGTGTAACATGCCTGGTTGTTCTGTGCAAATCTTGTCATGTTTGGGGTTTCACAGACTACATCTCCCATAATGCATTGCTGGTATGCACTAACACCTGTAGTGGAGTGGGATTCTCATTGCCCAATTGGGGATTTGGGATAGGGGTAGGGGGGGCACAATGCTGTGCATGCGTCTTACCTTGTTTCGTGGCGGCTCTGGCAGAGCTGTCTGCATCCCCAATCCCCACAACACTTTCGGGCTCAATTGTGGACTCCACGAGCTCCTCCAGTTCTGTCAGGGCAGGTGCCCTATTCCTTCCTCCTTCTGTCCGGCTGGCCTCTTTCTTCAGTTCAGCCATCTTCCTCTTTGTGATGATACGGATGTCGTACCACCGCTTCTTCAGCACATCAATGTCCCGGAGGTTACTCCAATGGAATTTACCTTTTGCTATAACGGTGTCTAAAATTTCCTATGGGAAATTGATTTTTAGACCTCAATTTTTTTAAACTCTCAGGAACTACTGAACGTATTTACACCATTTAAAAAAAAGGGCACTTTCTGAACCAAGGGCTTCCCTTTTTCAAAATTTGGTGTAATTCCGTTCTGCAGTTCGTCTAAAATTTCCTATGGGAAATACCATGGTGAAAACGCGTTTTGGGACCCCCCTTTTTTCTCGGCTCCTGCTTGACGAATCACTCCCAAACTTTCAGGCTAGGAGCTGACCAGAACACGCCATTAGTTTTAAAAATTTTGCAAAGATTCGTCAACCGGCGCCAAAGTTATTGGGAATAGAATGTTATGATTTTCCTATGGATAATAGGTCCTAACTATAACTACCTACTGGCGACCGCCAGTAGGTAATATATATATATACAAACACACAGACATATACCAATAACATAAAATCTATTTAAAAAAACCTTCTATTGTAAATCAAAACACTAAACTATTTAAAAATCTTTAAACTGAAATCTCCCACTCCAGTCAGTGCAACAGTAGGGAAAGTGTTGGATAGTGGAGGGATAACATGGGAAAGTGTTGGATAGTGGAGGGGTAAAAATTACTATTCCCATTCCAGTGAGTGCAACAGTAGAGAAAGTGTTGGATAGCGGAAGGTTCCCACTCCAGTCAGTAAAACAGTAGATAAAGTGTTGGATAGCGGAGAGATAACAATTACTATTCCCACTCCAATGAGTGCAACAGTACGGAAAGTGTTGGATAGCAGAGTGGTAAAAAGTACTATTCCCACTCCAGCCAGTGCAACAGTAGGGGAAGTGTTGGATAGCGGAGGGGTAACAATTACTATTCCCACTCCAGCGATTGCAACAATAGGGAACGAGTTGGACAGCGGAGGGGTAAAAATTACTATTCCCACTCCAATAAGTGTAACAATAGGGAAAGTGTTGGATAGTGGAGGGGTAACAATTACTATTCCCACTCCAATGAGTGCAACAGTAGGGAAAGTGCTGGATAGTGGAGGGAGAAAAATTACTATTCCCACTCCAGTGAGTGCAACAGTAGGGAAAGTGTTGGATTGAGGAGGGAAAAAATGTGTATATATATATATATATATATCACTTAAAAAACCATAGGTTTCACACATGTTATAGTTAGGTGGATATTTTACTCGTAAAAAAAAAATGAAATTCCCCCGTTATAGTTAGTTCAGATAACTATAACTCGCGCTCCCGCAATGCACTGCTGATGACGTCACATATTACATCACTCATGACATGGTCAGTGACATCACTCATAATATCATTGATGACATCATCCTTGTGATAGAGCGGTGGTCGCGCGAGTTATAGTTATCTGAACTAACTATAACGGGGGAATTTCATTGTTTTTTTACAAATGAAATATCCACCTAACTATAACGTGTGAAACCTATGGTTTTTTAAGTGAATTTGCAAGGTTTTTTAAATGCTAATTCCTAACTATAACGTGTATGAAACCTATGGTTTTTTCAGTAAATTTGTACGGTTTTTTAAATGCTAAGTTATGTATGTATTATTATTTTTTTATATATTTATTTTACAATAAACGACGTATTAAAATTTTTTGTTGTTTTTTTGGGGGTTTTTTCACTGTGCTCGCACGGTGCGCGCACACCCCGCGGTTTTATAAAAAAAAAAAAATTTTTTTTTTACTGCCTTCGGGGTCCTTCAGGAACCCCCTGACAAAGGCTAGGGGGTCAGGAACTCTCTACCCTGCCCCCTTTTCACAGTTGCCACCTTTCTTTTTCACTCTCGCACTGAAAACAACACTTCCTGATTTCGACCGATTCGAACGTTGACTAACATGTAACCACCAATCAGAATTACGCTTGCGCACGTTAGGGTGCTCGCACGGTGTGTGCACGGTGCACGCACGGTACGCGCTTATAGATATTTATATGCTTTTAAATGCTATTTTCTCAGGAACTACTGAACAGATTGACACCAGACCTGCAAAAGGCACTTCCCTGACCTGAGGACTACCTCTCTGCCAAATTTCAAGTAATTCTGTTCAGCCGTTCGGGCTGTACCTTCGACTAAAGGTCCTATGGGAAAATGCATGGGGATACCGCGTTTTGCGACCCCCTTTTTTCTCAGCCCCCACTTGATGAATCGCCCGAGACTTTCAGGGTAGGAGCTGAGCGGAGCGCCCCATTAGTTTTGAAAATTTCGCGAGGATTCGTCGACCGGCGCCAAAGTTATTCAAAATAGAATTTTCAGATTTCCTATGGAAACACGGTCCTAACTATAACTATCTACTGGCGACCGCCAGTAGATAATATATATATATATATATATTCACTGAAAAAACCATAGGTTTCAGGGGTGTTATAGTTAGCTGGACATTTCCCTCATACAAAACCCTAGAAATTCCCCTGTTATAGTTAGTTCAGCTAACTATAACTCGCGCCCCCGCAATGCACTGCTGATGACGTCACATATTACATCACTCATGACATGGTCAGTGACATCACTGATGACATCTCAAATGACATCACTGATGACATCATCCAGTGACTGTGTGTTTCTGTAAAGTTTAAATATGTTTTATATATATAGGGAAAGGCCTATGGAAGAATGAGTGGGTGTATAAGTGTGTGAATGGATGATTTAGTAGATGCGTGACTGACTCTATAAGTGAGTGATTAAATCTATGTAACTGCGGACTGGTGACTAAACTGTGTGAATGTCTGTATCTGTCTGTCTGTTGGTTTGTAAGCAGCTGCATGGGTTTGTGAACAGCTTCATGAGTGTCTATATTGGTTATTGATTGGTTGTCTAACTATCTGTATGGGAGCCTGAGTGTTTGAGTGGGTGGAGTGTGTGTTACTCTGTGCATAGATGTGTGAGTGGGTTATTCATTGGGTGCATGGTTTTAAGAGTACAACTGTGATGGACTGTATGGGTGAGTGAGTGTATGTATGGTTGTGTTAGTGAGTGAATATATATTTCATTAGTACATGTGTAATTTACTACATATGTGAATGGCAGTATATATGTATGTTGGAGTACAGAAATAACTATAGCTGAGAGTGTGTGATAGTGTGAGTGGCTGTATGGATGAGTGTATGCTTGTATCATTGATTGTATAAGACCATAACAATTTGCTAGTATTTGTATGAGTATTTGAGCCTGTGCGTGTATAATTGTATAGGTGAGTAAATGGCAGTGTGATTAATTACTTGGATGTCTGAGTATATGTGTGAGTAACTCTATGGATGAATAGCAGTGTGAGAGTGTCTACATAGGTGTATGAGTGCATATGATAGTCCGGTACTGAATGACCATAAGTATGAGTGACTGTACAGACGAGTGAGTGGATGAGTGTTTAGACCTAAGAGTCAGTGATGGGGTATGTACTTATTAGTGTTGGATTGTCCATGGTTTTGAGAGTGGCAGTATGTAATTTAGAGTGGGTGTATGAAAGTTTATATTAGGGTGTGACAAGAAGCATCAAATGATCACATGAATGACATCAACAGTGATGTCATCAGTGATGTCATTTGAGATGTCATCAGTGATGTTATCAGTGATGTCACTGACCATGTCATGAGTGATGTAATATGTGACATCATCAGCAGTGCATTGCGGGGGCGCGAGTTATAGTTAGCTGAACTAACTATAAGGTGGGAATTTCTAGGGTTTTGTACGAGGGAAATGTCCAGCTAACTATAACACCCTTGAAACCTATGGTTTTTTCAGTGAATTTCTAAGGTTTTTTCAATGCCACTTCCTAACTATAACGTGCATGAAACCTATGGTTTTTTCAGTGAATTTCAAAGGTTTTTTAAATGCTAATTCCTATCTATAACTTATCTCTAAAGCTATGATGTTTAATGATTTTCATTGGATTTCTAAATTTTTCTATTTCAGTGTGTCAATTCCTTTAATTATGTTTTTTTAAATATTTTTTATCACCATTTTTTAAACTTAATTTTACAATTAATTCTTTTAAAAATTAAAAAATATTATTGTTTTTAATGTTTTTTTTAAAAAAAAGTAAGGGCCATATGTAGGTAGCTAAATACCGGTCGGTAACAGCCGAAATTCGGTAAATATCTAGTTACCGACCGGTATTTAGTTAATTGAGATGTAGGAGTCCAAAAAGAAGGATTCGGTAAATATGAATCGGTAAATACCGATTCATCTTTACCGAATCCAAATTTACTGATTCATAATTACCGAATTCATATTTACCGATTCGGAAAATATGAAATGGTAAAACGAGAAAAGAGATGTAGGTAAATTCGGTATTTACGAATTCCATGAAATTCGGTATTTAAGAGTCGGTAATTAACACAGAGTGAAATCAGGTGGTAATCAGCCACAGTGCATATAAGCAATCCCAAAATGCAACAGCGTGAACACCATGGCGGCTCTGTATGTGATTGCAAGGCGTCTACAGGCAGCAGGTCTGAGGATTTGGAGACGGGAGGAACGCATTTACAGACAACGCATCACACTCTTCCAACAGACTGAGGCTGAGATACATGAAAGGTACAGGCTACACCCCCAAACCATCATGGACCGGATAAGGGACCTGCATCCACTCCTGGACCAACCAACAACAAGGGCGCATGCCATACCACCACATGTGCAGGTGCTCTGTAGCCTACATCTACTTGCATCTGGCAGTTACCAGGGGGTGATAGCTGCGGTAGGCGGGGTATCCCAGATTTGCCTGTCCCGTTTCTTCAGGAAGTTCCTGGATGCCATGATGCAGAGAATGCAACACTACATCAGCTTCCCAAACACACAGGCTGAACTGCAGAAAACCAAGACCGACTTTTACCAGATGGCACAGTTCCCGCATGTCATAGGCTGTATTGATGGCACACACATTCCAATCTGCCCACCAGCAGCCACTGAGCACATCTACAGGAACAGAAAGTCCACCCACTCCATTAATGTGCAGGTAATCTGCGATGCAGGCAACATAATCACTGATATCGTAGCCAAGTTCCCTGGGAGCACCCAGGACTCCTTCATCTTCCAGAACAGTGGGATCTACAGACGACTGGTTGCCGGAGAATTTGGAGAAGGATACCTGCTAGGTAAATCACTGTGACACTCCCTAATACTTATCGCAAATGAATGTGTATTGAAGCATGTGACTAATGGTACTCTCTCACTCACCTAGGCGACAGTGCATATGCCGTGCGGTCATTCATCCTCACTCCCTACCTACACCCATCAACCCTGAGTGAAAGACGATATAATGTGGCACACAAATCAACACGCAACGTGGTGGAGCGCACGTTTGGACTATTTAAAAGCAGGTTCCGCTGCCTCCACAAAAGCGGAGGCGCACGCCAGTATACACCCATCATCTGCTGCAAGATCATTGCCACTTGTGCAATGCTGCACAACCTTGCCACGAAGACAGGTACAGAGGTGGAAATAACTGATTATGAGGACAATGATGATGAGACTGCACAGCCAGAGCCCAACGCAGCAGGAGTGGCAACAGCAACAGATGGGAGAGAGAGACGGGCAGAGATCACATGCAACTATTTCTAAGTATGTAAGGGGACACAGCCACTAGTTGTATGCCATGACGTAGTTTCAATCATGCGGCACTACGCCACAACACAACGGCTAAAGTGGCCTATCAATGTTGTGAAAACAATAGTTGTAAGTCAAGGGTTACTTCACCCAACTGTGTCCTGCAATTGTGTGCAGCATCAGTGTCTGCGCCCACGCACCACAGTACGGGATGCCAGTGATTGGCTGTCCTCACTGCCTGTGGGACCAGTGGCAGCCCCATGCCGTCTGATGCTCCTCCGTCTGGCTGTGACAGGGGGGGTAATGCTGCTCCTACTGGTGGTGTCCTCGCTGTCCCCAGCATCCACAGCACCAGTTGCGGCAGACTGGCTTGTTAGCAGCACCTCAAGTGCACTGGTCACCCTCACCATCCCCCTTGACACATCATTGCTGCAGTGCGCAAGCCCCTCCTGCATTGCCACGGAGCGCCTGCAGAGCAGCGAAGTGGCAGTCGCCAGCCGGTTCACTGCCCATGTATGATGATCTGCTTTCTGCCTCTCCCGTCGCCGTGCTGCTCTGTCCTCATCCATCCTTGTGCACAGCAGCATGACGGACTGGGACATGTCCCGCTTGCCCGCAGCCATTTCCCTCATGCCCTCAGCCATTGCGCTTATGCCCCTGTCAATGTTGCCCATTGTGTCATTGAGGCCCTTCATTTGGCGCTGTACTGACAAGATTGCCTTGCCTTGTAGGCGCTGCACCTTGACCATGGTGGCCTCCAGCCCTAAGAATACCCCATGGCTCTCACCCTGTGGAGGTGGACTACGCACCCGAGCTCCTGCGGCGACGTCTGGCACCTGTGTGTGCTTCCTCAGAGGCGGAGGGCACACCGGCATGGCAACCATCCAGTTGCACACTGGATCTTTCCGCCGCCCTCAAGTCTTCTGATGAGGACTCAGACACATGTAATCTGGCAACAGCACGCCTCCTAGACCTGAACAATGCAGGTGGTGTCGATGCGGGTGAGGCCAGCAGGAGTGGCGATGCTGGATGTGGTGGCGAGGCTGGCTGTGGTGGCGTGGCTGGCTGTGGTGGTGAGGCTGGCTGTGGTGCTGTTGTCTGCCCAGCACTCGTGGTGGCCTTCTCTGAGCTGTCCATACGGGGTGCCCTCTCTCCCTTCTCCTGTGCAGTCCTGCGCGAAGTATCGCCTGTGGACAGAAATTCAACATCAGCTCAGTGTACCTGCAGCCCTGCATTGCTATCATCATAATACATTTCTAACACACTCTCTCATTTTCCTATGCCTGCTTATCGCTAATGTGTGTAACATGCCTGGTTGTTCTGTGCAAATCTTGTCATGTTTGGGGTTTCACAGACTACATCTCCCATAATGCATTGCTGGTATGCACTAACACCTGTAGTGGAGTGGGATTCTCATTGCCCAATTGGGGATTTGGGATAGGGGTATGGGGGGCACAATGCTGTGCATGCGTCTTACCTTGTTTCGTGGCGGCTCTGGCAGAGCTGTCTGCATCCCCAATCCCCACAACACTTTCGGGCTCAATTGTGGACTCCACGAGCTCCTCCAGTTCTGTCAGGGCAGGTGCCCTATTCCTTCCTCCTTCTGTCCGGCTGGCCTCTTTCTTCAGTTCAGCCATCTTCCTCTTTGTGATGGTACGGATGTCGTACCACCGCTTCTTCAGCACATCAATGTCCCGGAGGTTACTCCAATGGAATTTACCTTTTGCTATAACGGTGCCTAAAATTTCCTATGGGAAATTGATTTTTAGACCTCAATTTTTTTAAACTCTCAGGAACTACTGAACGTATTTACACCATTTAAAAAAAAGGGCACTTTCTGAACCAAGGGCTTCCCTTTTTCAAAATTTGGTGTAATTCCGTTCTGCAGTTCGTCTAAAATTTCCTATGGGAAATACCATGGTGAAAACGCGTTTTGGGACCCCCCTTTTTTCTCGGCTCCTGCTTGACGAATCACTTCCAAACTTTCAGGCTAGGAGCTGACCAGAACACGCCATTAGTTTTAAAAATTTTGCAAAGATTCGTCAACCGGCGCCAAAGTTATTGGGAATAGAATGTTATGATTTTCCTATGGATAATAGGTCCTAACTATAACTACCTACTGGCGACCGCCAGTAGGTAATATATATATACAAACACACAGACATATACCAATAACATAAAATCTATTTAAAAAAGCTTCTATTGTAAATCAAAACACTAAACTATTTAAAAATCTTTAAACTGAAATCTCCCACTCCAGTCAGTGCAACAGTAGGGAAAGTGTTGGATAGTGGAGGGATAACATGGGAAAGTGTTGGATAGTGGAGGGGTAAAAATTACTATTCCCACTCCAGTGAGTGCAACAGTAGAGAAAGTGTTGGATAGCGGAAGGTTCCCACTCCAGTCAGTAAAACAGTAGATAAAGTGTTGGATAGCGGAGAGATAACAATTACTATTCCCACTCCAATGAGTGCAACAGTACGGAAAGTGTTGGATAGCAGAGTGGTAAAATGTACTATTCCCACTCCAGCCAGTGCAACAGTAGGGGAAGTGTTGGATAGCGGAGGGGTAACAATTACTATTCCCACTCCAGCGATTGCAACAATAGGGAACGAGTTGGACAGCGGAGGGGTAAAAATTACTATTCCCACTCCAATAAGTGTAACAATAGGGAAAGTGTTGGATAGCGGAGGGGTAACAATTACTATTCCCACTCCAATGAGTGCAACAGTAGGAAAAGTGCTGGATAGTGGAGGGAGAAAAATTACTATTCCCACTCCAGTGAGTGCAACAGTAGGGAAAGTGTTGGATTGAGGAGGGAAAAAATGTGTATATATATATATATATATATATCACTTAAAAAACCATAGGTTTCACACATGTTATAGTTAGGTGGATATTTTACTCGTAAAAAACCAATGAAATTCCCCCGTTATAGTTAGTTCAGATAACTATAACTCGCGCTCCCGCAATGCACTGCTGATGACGTCACATATTACATCACTCATGACATGGTCAGTGACATCACTCATAATATCATTGATGACATCATCCTTGTGATAGAGTGGTGGTCGCGCGAGTTATAGTTATCTGAACTAACTATAACGGGGGAATTTCATTGTTTTTTTACAAATGAAATATCCACCTAACTATAACATGTGTGAAACCTATGGTTTTTTAAGTGAATTTGCAAGGTTTTTTAAATGCTAATTCCTAACTATAACGTGTATGAAACCTATGGTTTTTTCAGTGAATTTGTACGGTTTTTTAAATGCTAAGTTATGTATGTATTATTATTTTTTTATATATTTATTTTACAATAAACGACGTATTAAAATTTTTTTTTGTTTTTTTGGGGGTTTTTTCACTGTGCGCGCACGGTGCGCGCACCCCCGCGGTTTTAAAAAAAAAATACTTTTTTTTACTGCCTTCGGGGTCCTTCAGGAACCCCCTGACAAAGGCTAGGGGGTCAGGAACTCTCTACCCTGCCCCCTTTTCACAGTTGCCACCTTTCTTTTTCACTCTCGCACTGAAAACAAACAAAATGGCGGCCGACACTTCCTGATTTCGACCGATTCGAACGTTGACTAACATGTAACCACCAATCAGAATTACGCTTGCGCACGTTAGGGTGCTCGCACGGTGCTCGCACGGTGTGCGCACGGTGCACGCACGGTACGCGCTTATAGATATTTATATGCTTTTAAATGCTATTTTCTCAGGAACTACTGAACAGATTGACACCAGACCTGCAAAAGGCACTTCCTTGACCTGAGGACTACCTCTCTGCCAAATTTCAAGTAATTCTGTTCAGCCGTTCGGGCTGTACCTTCGACTAAAGGTCCTATGGGAAAATGCATGGGGATACCGCGTTTTGCGACCCCCTTTTTTCTCAGCCCCCACTTGATGAATCGCCCGAGACTTTCAGGGTAGGAGCTGAGCGGAGCGCCCCATTAGTTTTGAAAATTTCGCGAGGATTCGTCGACCGGCGCCAAAGTTATTCAAAATAGAATTTTCAGATTTCCTATGGAAACACGGTCCTAACTATAACTATCTACTGGCGACCGCCAGTAGATAATATATATATATATATATATATATTCACTGAAAAAACCATAGGTTTCAGGGGTGTTATAGTTAGCTGGACATTTCCCTCATACAAAACCCTAGAAATTCCCCTGTTATAGTTAGTTCAGCTAACTATAACTCGCGCCCCCGCAATGCACTGCTGATGACGTCACATATTACATCACTCATGACATGGTCAGTGACATCACTGATGACATCTCAAATGACATCACTGATGACATCATCCAGTGACTGTGTGTTTCTGTAAAGTTTAAATATGTTTTATATATATAAGGAAAGGCCTATGGAAGAATGAGTGGGCGTATAAGTGTGTGAATGGATGATTTAGTAGAAGCGTGACTGACTCTATAAGTGAGTGATTAAATCTATGTAACTGCGGACTGGTGACTAAACTGTGTGAATGTCTGTATCTGTCTGTCTGTTGGTTTGTAAGCAGCTGCATGGGTTTGTGAACAGCTTCATGAGTGTCTATATCGGTTATTGATTGGTTGTCTAAGTATCTGTATGGGAGCCTGAGTGTTTGAGTGGGTGGAGTGTGTGTTACTCTGTGCATAGATGTGTGAGTGGGTTATTCATTGGGTGCATGGTTTTAAGAGTACAACTGTGATGGACTGTATGGGTGAGTGAGTGAGTGTATGTATGGTTGTGTTAGTGAGTGAATATATATTTCATTAGTACATGTGTAATTTACTACATATGTGAATGGCAGTATATATGTATGTTGGAGTACAGAAATAACTATAGCTGAGAGTGTGTGATAGTGTGAGTGGCTGTATGGATGAGTGTATGCTTGTATCATTGATTGTATAAGACCATAACAATTTGCTAGTATTTGTATGAGTATTTGAGCCTGTGCGTGTATAATTGTATAGGTGAGTAAATGCCAGTGTGATTAATTACTTGGATGTCTGAGTATATGTGTGAGTAACTCTATGGATGAATAGCAGTGTGAGAGTGTCTACATAGGTGTATGAGTGCATATGATAGTCCGGTACTGAATGACCATAAGTATGAGTGACTGTACAGACGAGTGAGTGGATGAGTGTTTAGACCTAAGAGTCAGTGATGGGGTATGTACTTATTAGTGTTGGATTGTCCATGGTTTTGAGAGTGGCAGTATGTAATTTAGAGTGGGTGTATGAAAGTTTATATTAGGGTGTGACAAGAAGCATCAAATGATCACATGAATGACATCACCAGTGATGTCATCAGTGATGTCATTTGAGATGTCATCAGTGATGTTATCAGTGATGTCACTGACCATGTCATGAGTGATGTAATATGTGACATCATCAGCAGTGCATTGCGGGGGCGCGAGTTATAGTTAGCTGAACTAACTATAAGGTGGGAATTTCTAGGGTTTTGTACGAGGGAAATGTCCAGCTAACTATAACACCCTTGAAACCTATGGTTTTTTCAGTGAATTTCTAAGGTTTTTTAAATGCCACTTCCTAACTATAACGTGCATGAAACCTATGTTTTTTTCAGTGAATTTAAAAGGTTTTTTAAATGCTAATTCCTATCTATAACTTATCTCTAAAGCTATGATGTTTAATGATTTTCATTGGATTTCTAAATTTTTCTATTTCAGTGTGTCAATTCCTTTAATTATGTTTTTTTAAATATTTTTTATCACCATTTTTTAAACTTAATTTTACAATTAATTCTTTTAAAAATTAAAAAATATTATTGTTTTTAATGTTTTTAAAAAAAAACAATTAAGGGCCATATGTAGGTAGCTAAATACCGGTCGGTAACAGCCGAAATTCGGTAAATATCTAGTTACCGACCGGTATTTAGTTAATTGAGATGTAGGAGTCCAAAAAGAAGGATTCGGTAAATATGAATCGGTAAATACCGATTCATCTTTACCGAATGCAAATTTACTGATTCATAATTACCGAATTCATATTTACCGATTCGGAAAATATGATATGGTAAAACGAGAAAAGAGATGTAGGTAAATTCGGTATTTACGAATTCCATGAAATTCGGTATTTAAGAGTCGGTAATTAACACAGAGTGAAATCAGGTGGTAATCAGCCACAGTGCATATAAGCAATCCCAAAATGCAACAGCGTGAACACCATGGCGGCTCTGTATGTGATTGCAAGGCGTCTATAGGCAGCAGGTCTGAGGATTTGGAGACGGGAGGAACGCATTTACAGACAGCGCATCACACTCTTCCAACAGACTGAGGCTGAGATACATGAAAGGTACAGGCTACACCCCCAAACCATCATGGACCGGATAAGGGACCTGCATCCACTCCTGGACCAACCAACAACGAAGGCGCATGCCATACCACCACATGTGCAGGTGCTCTGTAGCCTACATCTACTTGCATCTGGCAGTTACCAGGGGGTGATAGCTGCGGTAGGCGGGGTATCCCAGATTTGCCTGTCCCGTTTCTTCAGGAAGTTCCTGGATGCCATGATGCAGAGAATGCAACACTACATCAGCTTCCCAAACACACAGGCTGAACTGCAGAAAACCAAGACTGACTTTTACCAGATGGCACAGTTCCTGCATGTCATAGGCTGTATTGATGGCACACACATTCCAATCTGCCCACCAGCAGCCACTGAGCACATCTACAGGAACAGAAAGTCCACCCACTCCATTAATGTGCAGGTAATCTGCGATGCAGGCAACATAATCACTGATATCGTAGCCAAGTTCCCTGGGAGCACCCACGACTCCGTCATCTTCCAGAACAGTGGGATCTACAGACGACTGGTTGCCGGAGAATTTGGAGAAGGAGACCTGCTAGGTAAATCACTGTGACACTCCCTTATACTTATCGCAAATGAATGTGTATTGAAGCATGTGACTAATGGTACTCTCTCACTCACCTAGGCGACAGTGCATATGCCGTGCGGTCATTCATCCTCACTCCCTACCTACACCCATCAACCCTGAGTGAAAGACGATATAATGGGGCACACAAATCAACACGCAACGTGGTGGAGCGCACGTTTGGACTATTGAAAAGCAGGTTCCACTGCCTCCACAAAAGCGGAGGCGCACGCCAGTACATACCCATCATCTGCTGCAAGATCATTGCCACTTGTGCAATGCTGCACAACCTTGCCACAAAGACAGGTACAGAGGTGGAAATAACAGATTATGAGGACAATGATGATGAGACTGCACAGCCAGAGCCCAATGCAGCAGGAGTGGCAACAGCAACAGATGGGAGAGAGAGATGGGCAGAGATCACATGCAACTATTTCTAAGTATGTAAGGGGACACAGCCACTAGTTGTATGCCATGACGTAGTTTTAATCATGCGGCACTACGCCACAACACAACGGCTAAAGTGGCCTATCAATGTTGTGAAAACAATAGTTGTAAGTCAAGGGTTACTTCACCCAACTGTGTCCTGCAATTGTGTGCAGCATCAGTGTCTGCGCCCACGCACCACAGTGCGGGATGCCAGTGATTGGCTGTCCTCACTGCCTGTGGGACCAGTGGCAGCCCCATGCCGTCTGATGCTCCTCCGTCTGGTTGTGACAGGGGGGGTAATGCTGCTCCTACTGGTGGTGTCCTCGCTGTCCCCAGCATCCACAGCACCAGTTGCGGCAGACTGGCTTGTTAGCAGCACCTCAAGTGCACTGGTCACCCTCACCATCCCCCTTGACACATCATTGCTGCAGTGCGCAAGCCCCTCCTGCATTGCCACGGAGCGCCTGCAGAGCAGTGAAGTGGCAGTCGCCAGCCGGTTCACTGCCCATGTATGATGATCTGCTTTCTGCCTCTCCCGTCGCCGTGCTGCTCTGTCCTCATCCATCCTTGTGCACAGCAGCATGACGGACTGGGACATGTCCCGCTTGCCCGCAGCCATTTCCCTCATGCCCTCAGCCATTGCGCTTATGCCCCTGTCAATGTTGCCCATTGTGTCATTGAGGCCCTTCATTTGGCGCTGTACTGACAAGATTGCCTTGCCTTGTAGGCGCTGCACCTTGACCATGGTGGCCTCCAGCCCTAATAATACCCCATGGCTCTCACCCTGTGGAGGTGGACTGCACACCCGAGCCCCTGCGGCGACGTCTGGCACCTGTGTGTGCTTCCTCAGAGGCAGAGGGCACACCGGCATGGCAACCATCCAGTGGCACACTGGATCTTTCTGCCGCCCTCGAGTCTTCTGATGAGGACTCACACATGTAATCTGGCAACAGCACGCCTCCTAGACCTGAACAATGCAGGAGGTGTCGATGTGGGTGAGGCCAGCAGGAGTGGCGATGCTGGATGTGGTGGCGAGGCTGGCTGTGGTGGCGTGGCTGGCTGTGGTGGTGAGGCTGGCTGTGGTGCTGTTGTCTGCCCAGCACTCGTTGTGGCCTTCTCTGAGCTGTCCGTACGGGGTGCCCTCTCTCCCTTCTCCTGTGCAGTCCTGCGCGAAGTATCGCCTGTGGACAGAAATTCAACATCAGCTCAGTGTACCTGCAGCCCTGCATTGCTATCATCATAATACATTTCTAACACACTCTCTCATTGTCCTATGCCTGCTTATCGCTAATGTGTGTAACATGCCTGGTTGTTCTGTGCAAATCTTGTCATGTTTGGGGTTTCACAGACTACATCTCCCATAATGCATTGCTGGTATGCACTAACACCTGTAGTGGAGTGGGATTCTCATTGCCCAATTGGAGATTTGGGATAGGGGTAGGGGGGGCACAATGCTGTGCATGTGTCTTACCTTGTTTCGTGGCGGCTCTGGCAGAGCTGTCTGCATCCCCAATCCCCACGACACTTTCGGGTTCAATTGTGGACTCCACAAGCTCCTCCAGTTCTGTCAGGGCAGGTGCCCTATTCCTTCCTCCTCCTGTCCGGCTGGCCTCTTTCTTCAGTTCAGCCATCTTCCTCTTTGTGATGATATGGATGTCGTACCACCGCTTCTTCGGCACATCAATGTCCCGGGGGTTACTCCAATGGAATTTACCTGTGCCTGGATTCCCAGCCAGATCTTCCTTTTCTCTGATTCAGCCACTTGCAGGGACTGTTTTCCGAAAAGCTTATGGTGCTGCTTTACCACCTCCTCCACAAGTACCTGCAGTTCCTTTTGGCTGAATTTAAGTTTTCTCTTCCTTTCCCCTCCATCTCTCTCTGTGTCCTGGCTGGCCATTGTGTCAGTTTCTTGTGCTGAATCAGGCACTGGCTCTGTTCCTCTCCTCTGCACTCCCAGCCTTTCCAGAGTCTGCTGATTGTGTGCACCTGCCTGGGTGTGGCCACTTCCTGGTTGGGTGGGGTTGGGTTTGCACAGGATTGACTGATTCCTCAAATGATGTGTATTTGAATTTCCGATTCGGAAAATACCGAATCGGTATTTACTTATTCGGTAAATACCGATTCGAAACTCCGGTCGGTATTGTGGAATCGGTATTCATTTACCGAATTTTACCGATTCGGTAATTTTTACCGAACTATTTGGTACATAGCAAATACCGATTTCTAAATACCGAATCGGTAAAATTCGGTATTTAGGAATCGGTATTTCTGGCCTACCTACATATGGCCCTACATTTTTTAATAATATTGAAATATATTTTTAAAAATATTTTTTAAACTAGATTTTCAATACTTTATCATGTATTTTTTTCCCCATTTTTGGGGGGATTCGCGCACCCTATCCGCACCATTCTCGATCACTGCGCGAAAGCATTCGCGTATGGTATGCCTTGGGTACGTATTTTGGTGTGCAATTGTAATGCGACCGGTTCGCGACTCCAAGCCTATACGCGACACGTACGATGCACGTTACGTGACGCTTGCGTGCTTCCGCGATACGTCATGTGCGTGTATGACGCGGTGGGTGCGCGAATCCCACGAAATATTTTACATTTATAAAAACATATATATATGTATTTCATGTGAATATTAATTGAAGACAAACTCTAAACTACTAATAAAAGTTATATATTTTTACTTTTAATCCTATATTCCTTTTAAATTCAAATTCGCGGACGCGCGCTCGGTGTGTGCTGCTTATGCGCATGGTGCACGGATCCCATGTGACCTGAAAAAAAGAGATTTGATTGGTTCATTACACTTCCTATTCTAACTATTGAAAGACCCCACCCGTTTCAATCATTCTTCTTTGACCTACTTTGGAGGAGCATCTCTTTGCAGAGAAGAACCTTTTTTGGACTAAGTTTACACTTAGCTCTAACCTTTTTTTTAAAACAATGGCTTCAGGGCAGCAGGCATCTCCAGGATCTCCTCATTCATCTGAGTATGATTTTTTGGAAGAACCACCACGCCCACAAAGATATTCATCTGTGGTGTGGAAATTTTTCACCTTTCCTGAGGGGAAAACGAAAACCAATGCCACCTTTGTAACCTGCAAGATCTGCCAGAGAGTGCTGTGCCGTGGGGATCCAAACAAAAAATATTCCTGCGGAATAGCAAGTATGATGAAGCATCTGAGGACCCTCCATCCGGTGAAACTTGCTCGGGAGGAATGCCGCAGAATGAGAGTTGTTCCTGCTCCATCAGATCCATCACAGCCAAGCACTTCAAGGGTGGACCCTTCTGTGCAAAATGTGGACATCCGTCCACAGTTTCAAACCCTAAAAGTGCTCTGCATAAAATGCAATGCTGTATTATGCTATGGAGAACAGTCAATTGATCTTATCTGCCGAAAGCAAGAGAGTCATCATTGCTAGTATTTTTTTTTTTACCTGAAGTTCATTGTTTTGTTCCTCAAGTTCTATTTTTTCCTTTTTTTTTCAAGAAAAACCCCCAAAAAATAAAAATTGTTCAAAAAACCATAAAAAAGAAAATAGAAGAAAAAAAAAGTTCTTCTAAGAACTAACTTTCCTGGGTTAAAAAAAGAGCTATATTTGTTTGTTAGTGTGTGAAAGTTTAGATGAATGTATGTGTAGTATGTAATTGACTGAATGAATGCATTAGTAGCATATGGTGAATGTATAAGTGCAGAACTATGAGGAAGTGCTGCAGCATCACACAGTAACCTCTTTAACTGCAGTGTGCTGTAGTACTTCCGAAGCACAGGGATGCAACATATGTACATAAATATGTTGCAAATCTATGCTTCTCTCTGCACGGCTGCTTAAACTGCAGCCATGTGGTGACACAGGCACCCTTGCACCATGGTGCAAGGTTATCTGTGTCATGTGGTGTTTGTTTTTGTGCAGGAAGACACACCTTCCTGCACAAAAACAATCAGAAAACGCATTTTTCTCCTTCAATGTATGCTGAACATTTTATCATGCATTGAAGATTAAAAAATGAGGAGAAATGAAAACAATTCACCTTGTTGTGCTTTCCTACACCAATTGGAGAATGGTGCAGCATTCACACACATATCGAGATTTATGATTTCTGATAAATCTGGAGATGTGTCTTGTTCTATGAGTATTCAGTGCAATCATGCACAACAACACTTATAGAGCACCCTTTCAATGCAAAGTGGTGTGTATGATGACATTGTATTTACATGGAGTAGAAAAAGTCCACAGAGTGCCTTTTCCTCTCTTTGTAAATATGAAAGAGTGTCTTGTGCAATAACTATGTTACATAAAGTGACATATTTCAGTTTTTAAAATTGCTTGCGAATGATAGAAGGCAAGCACAGAGTTTTGTCTGCAAAGATGCTCAAAGAAGAATGATTGAAATGATTGCGGTCCTTCAATGGGTACAATGGGAAATATTATGAACCACTCAAATCTGTTTTTTTGGAGGTCACATGATATCCAATAACAGAGAGATTTCAAAACTACATAGGTATAAACAGAGTGTTTTTAAAAACGTGTTCAAACTTTGTAGCTTCTTGCAGATCTGTCCATTCTGCATATTAATACTTAGTTAAACTTACCTTCACAGTAAAAGAAATTAAAAATGGTACACATTTTTTTCAGATGTTTTTTTGTAATGTAAATTGGGGTAAATTGCTTATTTTAGAATTAGGATCTGTGAAAGAAAAGAAAAAATAGTTATAACATGTAATAATACATTTTTTACAACACAGCATAATTTAAACAAAGTAATTTGTTTGCCTTTTTTGCTGTTCTCAGAATATATTGAATTTCACTAGAAATAGTGATTTCAATCGTACTCATCACTTAACAGCAGGCAAAAAAAAAACAATCAAAAAGATTTTTTCAAAAAACCCAACATGCTATTCTCAGTAAAATACCAGAAAATACAAATCACTCATTTATGAAATGCTTTTGGCTAACAAAAGTTTATAACTTTAACTTAAAAAAACTGTAAATGTTGTCGCTTTAAAATATTCACCGAGTCAATGAGCACGAAAAAGTCCATAATTCAAACATATAACTTTCCTTGAGGCCAAATGCTATTTTTGCACTCCTTTTTATGTAAATTGTCCAATGATAATCCTATTAAATTATAATAATAAATTCCTCAGAGAGTGAATTATCTTCCTAAAACTTTGACTTTGAAAATATTAGGTAGGAATTTGGTAATTCTCTAGGCAAACGTTGTTTGAAAACCAACTGAGAATCATTACAAAGTGTCCAGCCTTTGTCACATTTTAGATAGGCAGTGTAATGTCCAGATGTTGTGGAAGGACCATCATGGAAAATTATTGCAATTGCTGCAAAAGTCCTTCCTGATATTGATAGTTGTGTTGCTACAAATTGCTTTATTAAAGTATCCAATTTTCTTCCTTCAGCTGTACAACGTTGCATCATTAAAATTATGTATTGTCCATATTTTGTTAAAAATAATGTGGATAACATTTCTGATTTACATTGGCTACACTCCATGTTTTGATTTGCACCTTTAACTAATTTATTGAAAGTCACTGATTTACAGTCTGGTAATGTTAAATACAGAAATCTTTCAGTGTCTACATTAGTGGTACATGTATACATGCAATTTTCACAATGATGTTCCCATTTGTAAGAAAGGCCAAAAATATTTTCTATTTCTACACCTTCATTTTCAAAAATGGTAAGCATTTACATTAAAAATTCCTGAGCATCTTGTTGAATATTTTGGGGCAGATTCCGATGGCCGATCGGACAGCTGTCCGTAGCCTTACCGTGCGACCGACACGTACCCGGAGCCGGTCCGTCCTGTATAGGAATTACGATGTGCATAAGTGCCAAAAACACGACCGACACGTAGGCTGTGAATCAAGCCCCATTCTCCGTCCGAGCCGTAACTCATAAAGAGGAACCGTGTCGCCAGGAATCAGTATCCATAGTGGTTTCCGGCATGACAAGTACGATGCGTATTTCCTACGCGCCGGACGGGTTGTCACGTATGGCACGTCACAGCATCTGGAAAACAAGCATATCAGCTACGATTCGCGCCACAAATCAATACACGGCTACAAGACGGACCAGCTTGCAGCGGGTACGAGACGGAGCAACAAGCAGCGTGTACGACATGAACACTACATGAATCCCATCGCGCAGGTCATACCAGTACTCTACATCTATGACCGGATCAGGGACCGACGCCGAAGGTGCAGGCAGTAAGTCAGACACCTACCACATAAACAAATGACATGTACCCGCAAAATGGCACACACACACAGGGGATCCATATCCTGGCCACTAATAACAGGCCACCATAGGGGTTGAATGGCCAGCACCCCTGCCACCCCACCCATAGGGACTATGTTGCCCATCACTACTTCCACCCCCACTCACAGGGGACCTGCTGCTCATCACTACTGCCACCCCCACCCATAGGGACTATGTTGCCTATCACCCCTGCCGCCCCCACCCATAGTGCTTATGTTGCCCATCACCCCTGCCACCCCCACTCACAGGCCTTATGTTGCCCATCACCCCTGCCACCCACACCCATAGTGCTTATGTTGCCCATCACCCCTGCCACCCCCACTCACAGGGCTTATGTTGCCCATCACCCCTGCCACCCACACCCATAGTGCTTATGTTGCCCATCACCCCTGCCACCCACACCCATAGTGCTTATGTTGCCCATCACCACTGCCACCCACACCCATAGTACTTATGTTGCCCATCACCCCTGCCACCCACACCCATAGTGCTTATGTTGCCCATCACCCCTGCCACCCACACCCATAGTGCTTATGTTGCCCATCACCCCTGCCACCCTCACCCACAGGGACTATGTTGCCCATCACCCCTGCCACCCCCACTCACAAGGGACCTGTTGCCCATCACCCCTGCCACCCCCACTCACAGGGACTATGTTGCCCATCACCCCTGCCACCCCCACTCACAGGGGACCTGTTGCTCATCACTACTGCTACCCCCACCCATAGGAACTATGTTGCCCATCACCTCTGCCACCCCCACCCATAGTGCTTATGTTGCCCATCACACCTGACACCCCCACTCACAGGGCTTATGTTGCCCATCACCCCTGCCACCAACTCACATAGTGCTTATGTTGCCCATCACCCCTGCCACCCCCACTCACAGGGCTTATGTTGCCCATCACCCCTGCCACCCACACCCATAGTGATTATGTTGCCCATCACCCCTGCCACCCCCACTCACAGCGGACCTGTTGCTCATCACCCCTGCCACCCCTACTCACAGGGACTATGTTGCCTATCACCCCTGCCACCCACACTCACATAGGACCTGTTGCTCATCTCTACTGCCACCCACACCCATAGGGACTATGTTGCCCATCACCCCTGCCACCCCACCCATAGTGCTTATGTTGCCCATCACCCCTGCCACCCCCAGCCATAGGATGGGTGATGCGCAACACATCCAGCATATGCAAACATCAGGTATGTCCGCAAAATACATCCCCCATGACATCATGACAACAGGTGTAGTCTGTGACAAATGCCCACAACACTGATTATGGCTACGAGCATACAATGTAAGTAACAGCACATGTGTGACCAACACATAAGGCAAGCATCACCAAAGCACTGTGGCAATGTAAAAAGAACACCCCCTCACTGTGTACCACAGAAGTTAAGTGGGGGCTCACAAAATGCAGCAGATGTCGAGCATTGTGGTGATGGGGACCAAACCCCCCTCGATACAGTGACTAAAAGGTAAGTGTCATCATGGTCAAAGCTGCAAATAACAAACAGCATGTATGATCCCTGCTCCCAACACATCAAACCCTTCTGGGGCAAACTAGTGGTTGGGTCCCATACACACAGAGATGTGGTGAGGCTATCAGTGCTCTGAAAACAGAACATTCTCGGCCATGTGGAGACAAGCACAACACATGGGGGCTGACAATGCACACAACGTACAATGACACAACAGCAGAAGTGAGCATCACCAAGCATGCACACATCTCGAAAATAGACACACCAATCAAAACAACATGTGTAGACTGTAGGTGTCAGCTCACAAACTCACATTCCATGCCAGCAATGGCACCCAACAATCAGGATGAATGTGCACAATGATGTGAAATGACTCACAGGGACAGCAGGGAAAATCACAGAAACAACATCCAGACCAAGGCCCACAACAGCAATAACAATGCACTGGTGCAGATGCACAAACAGGCAAACTCACACTGCACATCAGACACAACATGTGTGTGTGTGTGTCACAGTATCCCCAGGCAACTACACAGCACAAGAGGGGGGCTGAACCACAGTGACACAGATGTGGACACAGTGCCATACAAAAGTAAAACATCATTGGGACATCCTCAGTGGGCAATCAGGCGTTGGGAGATAAGAGGAAGCACAACAGACACATGTGACACAAGCTGGAATGAACACAAACTAACACAGCAAGAGACTGACACACAACACCACTACCCCCAGGGAACAGACAGTTTGGTGACACAAGCATGCATGACACCTCCACTGTGGTGACAAAGGCAGATGTCGTACAAACTGGGAAACCCAGACATGTGTCCTGTGCCACAAACGTACATCACACATTCACAAACACAAATCACTCAGCATGGCCCCTCATCCATGGACAAACGGGAGCTAGGGGACCATCCATGCAAACATTCACATCAATCCACCATCAACACCACACACCTGAACTGCAAAAATGTGTATCTGTGAAGTCCACATGGACAGGTGACATTGCACATGCACCCATGACAAACACAGGAATGTTGCCAGGAACTAAGGTGCACACACACATCACACAAGGACTGTTTACAACCCTGGGGAATGACAGACACACTGCACAGTATGCGGTACATGGCCATGACCTCAAAGGTCATGTAACCTTCAGAATCCCTGCCACAGTCCCAGGACTATGCAGATGCCAAGGAGGAACACAAGGCACCCATGCTAACACCTGCCAGCCTCACTGCCGTGAACCCGACAAGTGGGAGCAGTCACACACACATACAAATGTCTCAATCACTGAAAACTACCACCTAGGGACAACTACATGATATTGCCAACAAACAAGTGCCTTGAGGAACCCTGACTGTGTCCCATCTGTGTCTGACAACATCATCACCACTCAGAACTGACAAATCACAATAATGATACACCAATTAACAGTAGTGTGTCATGCACCCACACATCTGGTAGCCCATTGGAAAAGTAGTGGGATGAACCCAGTACCACTCAGCAAGCATCAACAACAGGAACATTTCAAGGGAACCCTGTCTGTGTATGAACAGGAATGTGGACACACACACATGCACATACAACACACACCATGGGCCCAGGCCATGTCACTGGACAACACACTAACTTGAGGGGACACAACTCCTGTGGGAGCCCAGCTGTGCCAAACATATTCACCGCAAGTCCCACTCATGTCTGCAGAACACTTGGTCAGTCGGCCATCAGTTACCACACAATGAAGGCTCCGGTCACAACAGCCTGGGTACGGGAGTCTCCCCTACATCAGCTGCACATACCCAAAACATATGTCTAGCAAGTTGCACAGAGGACCCAGTTGCTCCTATTACAATGATGCCCACACCTGTAGGGCCAGTAGTGATGAGCACGAAGTATGTTGAAGTGACAATTTGGACAATGGTAAGCACATCATATGTGCAGGGGTGCAAGCCACAGATGTGACCATGCCAATGAAATGCTCACAGAGAGCAGTACACAAATAGTTGATCCAGACACACCCAGGTAGCTGCAAAGGATGACATGGATACCCACCAGAATAGGAGACATATCTCATGGACCACAGGGAGTACCTCACATCAATACATCAGTATGCAACATTGTAAACCAAGCATTACAGGTGCAAGGGCATGTAAAACAACATCAATATGATGTACAGCTAAATCAAGTTCACAGGGACAAAGTAAAAAGCTTTATTCAGCATATGAAAAGTGAAACGTCTGTTCCAACAAAAGGCCAATGGCCAGTCCATGTCCAAATGGCAAGGAGTGAACTAGAGTCACAAATTCAGTATATGAAATGCTAAACATCTGTGCAACCAAAAGGCCAATGGCCAGTCCATGTTCAAATGGCAAGGAGTGAACTAGAGTGACAAATTCAGTATATGAAATGCTAAACGTCTGTGCAACCAAAAGGCCAATGGCCAGTCCATGTCCTAATGGCAAGGAGTGAACTAGAGTGACAACTGTCACACCTTGCTTGCCTGCACTGCTAAGGACCGGGGTCATCCCCTCGGAGGGGCATACATGGGGGCAGGCCAGGCACCGCAGGGACAGGATCAGGGCACAGCAGAAGGAGGCAGCGAAGAGGTGGGGGATGCAGGCGAGACACTTGCAACTGCAGTGGAGCTGACTGAAGTGGTGGGTGCTGTCACAACTGTGGGGCACAAGTCAGATGAGGTGGGTGCCGGCACAACTCCAGTGGGCAGGTCAGATGGAGTGGATTGGCTCACCACTGCAGTGCCCAAGCCAGATGGGGTGGTTGTGGACTCGAAAGCAGTGCCTACATCCATGGGAGCAGAATGGGGGACAGGTGAGTTCGGCAGGGCGGGGGGGAGACACGGTCCCCACATCAGTGGCATCAACTGTCTGACCAGGTGTGGAGGAGCAAGTGCTAGGGCGGGATGGCCTTAGCATTTTGGGGATGGTGTATCTGTGTGTGGGGGAACCCGGGGCAGGGAGTGGCGGGGGAACCTCTGGAGTGGTGGCCTGGGGGATGGAGGACAGAGACTTTGCCTTGGAGCTGCGTGCTGGTCTTGCTCTTCTTGCGCCGGGGGGACTTGCGGGTGGGCGTCTCGGTATGACTGCGCCTGGGGGAGGGTGTCTGGGTGTGAGGGGCACTCCCTTCTGTGTGTGGGAACTTCCTCTTCCCCTTGTAATAAGGATCTACTCGGTCGGTGGGGAAGAGGCCAAGGTCACAGAGGAAGAGCTTCTGGGGGATGGGGCTGCAGGTGAGGCAAGGGAAGGGGGCTGGGAGGGAGAGGTCTCGGAGGACTGTGGAGTGATTTTGGATGACTGTGTGTGTGTCAGTAAACCAGCCCCTGTGAGTGTGGAATCAGTCCCCTGCGCTTGCGTGTGTGCACATCTAGCCCTTGGTTTGGGGGTTTCTGTGCTTGGGACAGGTAGTGTGCTAGGAATCGTGGGAGGTGCAGGGGTAGGAGGGGTGTGGGACTGTTGGAAGAGGGACACTGCTGCCGTCAGGGAGGAGGCCACGGACTGGTTGGTCCTCTGTAGGGCAGACATGCCCGAGGAAATGCCCTCCATGAATGACACCAGTTGTGTCAACAGACCTGTGTGTGCATGGAGGACCTTCAGCATCGACGTCTGCCCTACATGGATCTGTCTAAGTAAGTCCTCAGACTCCTCACTCAGGGCAGCAGGGGACACAGGGGCAGGGGGTGCGGTGCCTGGCACAAAAGAGACATGCTCACGAACACGGGAGCCCACAGGGACCTCTGGGATGGGAGCCGATGGGAGGGGGTGGTGGTGGTGGTGGTGGTGATGGTGGCGGTGGCGGAGACAGCCTCACTAGCTTGGGTTTGGTGGCTGCTGACACCCGCCTCCACAGGGGAGTCATCCTCAGAGCTGCTGTGGCCTCAACTCGCCTTCCGTGCCACTGGGTCCACCTGACTCCTCTCCTTCTGTCCCTGTAAGGCTCTGTGGCTCCTCCTGGTCCATGGAGCTGTCCCCTCCTTTGGCCGTGGATATATATGGATAGGAATAGGAAGTAACAGAACTACATCAGTCACCTGCACCAACTGCACACACCACAGTGAGTACATCACATCACAGGGCAAGCCCTGGCATCATCAGCTGAACACAGCTCAAAGTGCCAACACTGTTTAGGATGAGACAAATGTCATTCTCAACATCAACCATGGCACACATATCCCTCCTTGACTTTCACACATATGTCCATTGCATGTTGGATGCTAACACACCAATGTGCCAACATGCACCACCCACACATTAGTTGTACATGCAAGTGAACATGTAGGAGTATGTCACTAGACCCACAGCACATCTCTTGTGACTGACTCAGTACAGGTGTCCAGATGAAGGGATGGGCAGAGACTCATTTCACATGTTTGGGATGCATCCCAGCAACAAACACTATAATGTACTCATGTCCTGATGGGCAAGGCCACAATGGGATGCATGGTGCACACTTGAACACAACGCAGGCTCACTCATAGCAAGTTCAATGCCATGGCACTGGGATGCCCTGAAAGTCAGTCAACACTGTCTCCTGTCACAGGGGCAGGGCATCCAGACAACAACAATATGCACTGGCTCACAATCCTAGCTCAGGGGTAAATCTGACTCTGCAGATGACCAGCGCACTTGCCCATCCCATGCAAACAACATATCCAGGACCCAGAAGACCCCACATCATGAAAATCATTCATATGAGTCTCAGAAAACACAAATCCATGTACATTAACACATCACAGCCTGCCATGCATATAACCCAGCTGCATGAGGGACACAGTCTGAATCATGGACACCCCAGTTGTACGTAGCAACAAGCCACACCCTAATGACACAGAGGCAGACACCCGAGGGCACATGTCACTAAGCACAACCTACAATTTCATACACAGGAGTGGGATTACAGAGTGTTTCTGAATGCCCTTGAGGGGGCATGACTGGGCAGGACTAAGTGAAACAGTGTTTTGGCCCGGGCAGTAGTCAGGTGGCTAAGCAATTGTGACATACTTGATATACATACTCCTGATGCCCACAAATTGGAGGTCCCTGCTGCATGGTTTTGTTTTGAATACCCCAGAAACATGTTGCGAGTCAGACCAGCAATTGGTACACATCTCAAGGGCACACACAGTTCACATGTCAGATCTCAGGCATTGTGTAAACAATTGAAGCACACATGAAACACACAACAGAGTCACGGGAACTGATGCTGACTGGTACCTGAAACATAGCTGACTGCAAGGACACAGTGCCCTAGTGACACAAGCAACAGACTGTAGGGGCCACACCTGTGGAACAGATGAGGAGGGTGCATCACACAGATGAGGGACCTGATTTTGGGACTACAAGACCTACGTAATGTGGAAGTGTGACCCGGACAAAAGACTGCTATTTGCATGTCAGACATAGTACACAGATCAGGCATGGACTTACCCCCTTCCTGCTGCTGTCTGGCCTTCAGCTGCCTATCCAGGTCCGGGAAGACCACCGCCAGTATCTGGAGCATGTGGGGAGTCAGGGTCCGGTGTACGCCCCTCCTGCGTGGAGGTGACAGCTTCAACTGGACTCTAGCTATCCTCCGGGTCTAGCCCCGAAGGTCCTGCCACCTCTTCTGGCAGTTGCGGATGAGGCGCTTGTAGACCCCCACAGAACTAACAGCCCGGGCGATGGTCAGCCAGATCTTCTGCTTCTGGTGGGCATCAACTTGTGAGGATGACAAAGTGAAAAGTATATTAACACACATGCCCCAGATTTGTGCAGCACACAATTGGTTATACATGTCATCATCACAAAGGGAAATAAGTTACACAGGTAGTGCAACCATGCGGAATGAAACTCACATGCATGTCTGACATGTTAACAATGCCTGGATAGTTTAAGCTTCAAATAATGCACTTTAGCAGCAGGAAAAGTATTCATTACATGTACCTACACACTTTGGTGGATGAAAGTAGTCAGTGAGAATGCATGCCACTGGTGTACACACTGCTAGTACTGCTAGCCAGACCACATGCATGATTAGGAAGGCAGTGGACAGCATACTCACCTGCTCCCCTGGTGTCCCATAGAGCTTTCTGTACTCTGGAAGGAGCCTGTCCAGCAGGGCCTGGTTCTCCTCCTCAGTGAAGGCTGGGTCCCTCTCCAGTGTATGTGCCATAGCTGGAGCCAGAGGATGCATAGACAGCAGCAGTGGTAGCAGGGATGTGGTCCAGTAGCATGTAGTGCAGGCAAGTGAGCTCCCTGGGGGCCAGCCAGCCTTATATCTGTGTGCAGAGGCAGACTCTGTGCCATGTTTCCCAAGTGATAGGTCCAACACGGTTGCATCCTATGAATCTGGCCAATCCATTCAAAAGTACGACTCGTACACACCTTCCGCATCGTTCAAATCTTCACCTTCATGGAACACTTGGAATTGCAACTTTGTTGTAGGCAACTGAATTTCCAGTGCACAACTCGTACAAGTTTTGAATCCGCATCCGTCTCCATGACAGTCCTGAGCCAATGGGTGCGCCCGGCTCGTTCAACTGACTGTACGCGTATTTTGAATATACACATGCACCCGTCTCCATACGATTCAATGGCCAAGGCATACGCCTGTCTCAGACCATGCCTGTCCGACGCGTATGCATGATAGTCACCCGCGTCGAACCTCATTGCATTCACTGACAAGGCGTACGCACGGCTCGGTCATGACCCGTGCAATGCGTACGCATTGTCACCCGCGTCGAACCTCATTGCATTCAATGACAAGGCGTACGCACGGCTCGGTCATGTCCCGTGCAATGCGTATGCATTGTCACCCGCGTCGGACCTCATTGCATTCACTGACAAGGCGTACGCACAGCTCGGTCATGACCCGTGCAATGCGTACGCATTGTCACCCGCGTCGGACCTCATTAGTGTGACTATTAGACGGATGCAACACACATATACTGGCCATGGACACCTGCACACACCTGCCACACTATAGCATTGGCCACACAGTGTCCCATGGCATGTGATGCTGCATTCCCTGGGTGTTTTAGGGGGACTCATCTGTTTCTTTTTCTGGCACTTTGTGCAGCCACTCCCAGGCTGTTATCTTGTACATAGGGGCAGAGTCCTTTGTGTGTTGTGCACATTTGCACTGTGATGTGCAATTGGACAGTAATGGGCATGAGTGAAGGCCACAGTGTCAGGTTGGATATGTTTAAGACATGTCACATACACCCTGAGTCCTGGGGGTGATGGCATGTACGTCACAGTGAGACCTGTAGACCCAATACTGATGTGCACCCACAGTCTGTGTGCATGTTGTGTCTCAGATGTGTCTGATCACATGTTACCAATGGGTGACAGTCTCCACATCCATGTGGTATATGCATCAACCTTGATGGGGTGTGTGTCTAAGAGACGTACATGTAGGGCCGGCATGAACAACAGTGGCCACTACCTGTCGTACTTACGCTTGCCTTGTGGTGTGTACGTGCTATGCCATGTCCATTGCTGTGTTGATGTGTCCTCATTTGTCACTGGGGTGGGTTTTTTTAACATTGCGGTAGCACATAGGTTGGGTGACACAGCCAGATTATTAGCCCATTGCACTACATGGCACACATGTGGACATGTGGAATTGAGATGTGAGGTGGTGGTCTTGTAGGTGACATATGTGTCCATGCCAAACAGTACACACCTCAGTACATTGTGTAATGTCATGAACTAGCATGTGATAGTGATTGTGGTCATGGCCACATGGGTGGATGTACTGACAATCTTCCTTTGTGCATCTCTGTACTGCAGGGCCCCAGCTGTCCATCGGCCGTTCCCAGACCTTGCAACCATGCAGGAACGCGACAGCATCAGACGGAACCGCTTCACCAGGCCACTGATTGAGGAGTTGGTGGAGCAGTTGGTGCCACATCTGCTACCTGGCCAAACATACCCTACAGCACTGACCCCAGAGGTGAAGGTGATGGCAGCCCTGCACTTCTTTGCTACCGATACCTTCCAGTACACTGTGGCTACTGCTGGTGGTATGTCACAAACTATGTTTAGTCAGGTGCTACGCGATGTCTTGGAGGGGATGTTGCAATTCCTCGACCTGTATATCAAGATCCCGAGCCAAGATGAACTCCCTGAAATCAAGGATGCCTTTTATACACTGGGGAGGATGCCAAACGTCATTGGATCCATTGACGGGACACATGTTGCCCTGATCCCACCACAGGCACATGAGCAGGCATACCGGAACAGGAAGCACTACCATTCGATCAATGCTCTGGTGGTCTGTCTTGCTGACATGTTGATCACACATGTGTGTGCACGGTTCCCTGGTTCAGCGCATGATGCCTACATTATGAGTAGTCGCATTGCAACGCTGATGTCACAGATGCCAGCTCAGCGGGCCTGGCTTGTCGGTGTGTACTGACTGTTTCTCATTGTGTGTGTTTGTCAGTGTTGTATTCCACACTCCTACATAACTCAGCTACTTGTTCATTTTTGTGTGTGTAGGTGACTCTGGATACCCCAGCATGCCATGGTTGCTGACACCCCTCAGGAACCCTGTGACACCAGCCGAGCTGCGCTACAATGAGGCACATGGTCGGAGCAGGAGGGGGATTGAGCAGACGTTAGGCCTCCTGAAAATCTGCTTTCGCTGCCTGGACAGGACCGGAGGGGCCCTCCCATATGAGCCTGCAAAGGTGTGCAAAATAATACTGGTCTGCTGCATGCTACACAACATGGCGGTGCGGAAGGAGGTGCCTCTCATCCAGGATGAGGATGACGACGACCAACGTCCAGCACCTGTGGAGGATCCCGGCCTGGGCCAAGATGATGATGAAGATGACGGTGACGTCCGCTCCCAGCTCATCAACAACTTCTTCACCTGAATGTGAGTTTCCAGTGTTGTTATGTGAATGTATGGAGGTAGCCTGGAATGTGTTGAGCCAGCTCTGTTGCTGTCTGAGTGTGTCTGTGTGCCACTTGACTGGATGTGTGCTGTGATGTGTCCATTCAGGTGGTGTGTACTGCACAATAGGGTAGTACTGCTAATTAGTGTTTGTGTAGGTGTTTTGCTACATGTTTTGTGCATGTGTATTGCATTTCTCTCCTGTTCATCGGTGCTTTTGACTGTATCTGGTTTGTCCTTCCCAGGGTACTTTGCCTGTTGTGGGGTCAACACTGACCCCCATCACCCAGAAGCCAACACCAGTGTAGAAGTTGAGAATTCCTATCAACTGATGTACCACACATCCCTGGACTTCCATTCTCCAACACATAGTGAGCATATGTCCACTGTTACGTAGAATTACCGTGCAACTAGTGTGGAATACACGTGTTGCTGATGTGTGATTAACCTGTGCTACGCTTTGTTATGTGTGTTGTCTGTCTTCCCACATCTGAGTGACATCTGCTTACCTCACCTGTGGACTTGTTACCACTGACTGTGCTTGGTGTTGTGTCTGTGCATGCCAATGTGTTTCAGGTCAACATCATTGTGTGTGATGAGTAACATGGCCAGGGTGAGTATGTGTTGTGTTGCCATAGTGGTTTGTATCCCTCACATGTGTCACATCCCCATGACTCACCTTACGTTGGTCACATTGTTGCAGTATTTGGCATGCACTGTGTTGTGTAGCAGATCGACTTCGCCCTGAACATGTCTAGTTGGAATCACAACAGAGGCAAGTATGGTGTACTGGTGAGTTTATTTACTAACATGTGTGAGTGAAGTGCACAGGATGGTGGGTGCTGAACAGTGGTTTGGGAATCCAAAGTTCACATTGGAGTTGGAAGTGCTGGTAGATGAAATGTCCAGAGTAAAGTCCACAGTCGTCTGCTACATTGGCCCAACATGAACCCTCCATGTCATGTGGGCGAGTTGTGTGCGATTGGACAAGGTGAACAGGTTGCGCACAAAGAACATTGTCCAGAACAGGTTTAGAGGCCCTGGGGGATGTGCTGGTACATCTGCCTCTCTCATGCCCTTCTTTGGACGACCCCTCTTCTTCCGGGGGGGGATCCTCATGTGCAGGCCTCTACGGTGCAGGGGACTCTCCACCAGAGTCCTCCTCCCTCCCTGTGGCGCTGGCATATGGTGTTGCGACAGATGTTGTGGGCACAGAGGGGGGGTGGGGACAGGTTGGTGTTGATCTGGCGGAGGCATTGTAGTATGTCCCGATGCACCGCAGTAAGGGCATCCCACTTTGCATCCATGCGGGCATGGTGGGCGACCTGCTCATGTTGCATGTCCTTGAGGATCCCCACTACCTGGCCAAATCCTCCGGTGCTATCCTGGTACGCATCTAAGATGTGTGCCAGTTGAGGGTCATCATGCAGTCCAGACCCCTCTGCAAGGCGCGCCCTGTGCCTCCCACCCCTCCCAGCAAACTTCTCCACACGGGCAGGACCAGCGGCGGTATGCACAGGTGACACTGGGACACCTTGGGTGGTGTTGCTGGTGGTGTTGGCTGTAGCTTCCGGGGGCTCCTGTGTCCCTGTGCTGTGGGTGTTGATTGTCCTTGGTCTGTCCGTGTTGGCGGGGGTGCCCTGTCGGTGTCCAGATGCTGGAGGCATGGGTACAGGGGGGGCAGATGTTGCTGCTGCTGCATGATGGCTCACACCGGAGGGGCCAGGTTGGTCGTCGTCATCTAAAGAGGACAGTGAGAGAGTCAGACCAGAGAGCTCAGTGTCCACCAGAGTCTGGGACTGGGTATCCTCGTCATTTGGCGCTGGGTGCCCAGCACGACCTGTGTTTGGAAGAGACACACAATGTGATTTATGTTTCTACATGCATCGTTGGTTAACAAACATGACATTTTCTACTTTTCAAACAGATGCCTGCTTTTTCCCAGCTTGTCACAGACAGAGTTTGATCTTGTTTTTGGCCATTTGCCGGCATGGCCTCGTGCTCCCCACAACAGAGCCCAGTGTCAGACATCTTGTCAGTCCCTTCCCACTCCCTGTGAGGCAAGTATGGTTCAGGTTGATCTTTCTGTGCCATGTGGGTCGGTGTAGGTTGTCTGTGACTGCGAGTCCCATCATACTCTTGGCTACACCCCCCTTCCCAGCATACCCATGCTTCCTCCCTCTTGACTCTGCTTCCCTGTGAGGGGGTGTGACATCAATGGCAAGATGGCTGACAGTGAAATCCTGGTGTTTGTTTGGCTACAAGTCCCAAGTGAGCCCCTGTGCTTCACACAGCAGCAGCCAGTACGGGGGATCTTTTGCTGATATTTCAATGAGGTGTGTGTCAATGCATTGTACCCGGTGGGTTGTGTGGAGTTTGTGTGGAGGGGTGTCTCCCCATGCTGATTAGTATGGTCAGGGCTGTCAGCCCTCCTTCCCATCATGAAATGTGCTTCCATTGTAGGGCGTGCAAGTTGTCTTTCAGGATGTCAGTCAGTGGTGTCCTACTTCTGATTTGCACACAAGCCCTAGCAGGGCCTTGTGCTCCCCACAGCAGGAGCCAATGTCAGCCATCTTGTCAGTCATTTTCCACTCCCTGTGATGTGGGCATGTTTCAGAGGGGTCTTGATGGGCCAATCAGGAGGGGGAGCATTATCTGTGACTACAGGCTTTTGTCTACACTCACTTCACCTGCATCCCCACTATTCCTTCCTGACAGTCAGCTGCACTGTGAGGTCTGTCTGGCTGGATGTATTTGGCTTAGTGCCAGTGGCTTGCTCTATTTGTTTGTAGGTTGGTGCATGTCATGACACAGCCCCCAGTCACCATGATATGGCAGGTTTGTGTGACTGGCATACACATCTTGGGTTGATTATCTATTGGTTAGTGTAGGTTTGCTTGGGGTGCATGGTTTCACTGTCCCCTTGCCACACAATCTTGGGTATGTTGTTTGTGTACTCACCAGTCTCTGGGATGTCTGTTAGGCCATGGACGCTCTCTGGTGGTAGGATGTCCTGCACCTTCTCCTCCCAGGTCCTGAAGTAGACTGGTTTGGCAGGAGGGCCACGGCCGCTGCGCTGACTCAAGGCGTGATCTTTCTCGATGAGTTTCTTGACCCTCCTGCGCACGTCATACCACCGGTTCTGGATATCATCCTTTGTGCGCAACATTGGTGCTTGTGCGTTCACCTTGTCCACAATCCTTGCCCACATCTTGGTTTTCTGTGAGATGGGGGTCCTTTGAACTAGGCCTGGGCTAAATTTCCGTTCCGCTCTCGGAAATTGCGATAATTTGACATTTTCGCGTTCCGCGGAGAGTGCGAAAATGTCAAAATTTCCGCATTCCGCAGCTTAGCGATAATTTGTTTCTTGCTCGCGCTGTAAAATATTACATTCTCGCGCGCGCGCGATCGCCTTCCCTGAATCCCCGCGTTCGCCGACAAGTTTTCCCGATCCGGTCGTGTTCTCCACAAGATGTTGGATTGTTGGTAGCCATTTGCGTTGTCTTGCGACAGTTCGTGCCCGCAGTAATATCATTGGTCGCGCGATCACGTCTTTCTTCTCGCATTCTTGCACCGCGAGAAGAGTGAAAACAAGATGGCCGCGCCCGCCAGCAACCGCATGGGTAAGTTGGCGAGCCGCGACCACGCAAAATACCGCATAACGGGCAGGAAAAAAACTTCCGCATCTTCGCGATATTTCTACGTGTTTGCGGAGATTTTTAACATTTTTGCGATAATTTGCGAAAGTCACTTTCGCAAATTTCGCCCACCCCTACTTTGAACCAATGTACCAAACAAATGTGGCTCTACTCTGATGATCTCGTCTACCAGCACTTCTAACTCACTATCTGTGAACTTTGGATTCTTCTTTGGAGGCATGGTGATGGGTGGTGGTGGTGAGGGATGTGTGTGTGAGGGTGCAAGTGATGTGGGTTTGGTGTTGGTTTTGCTCTGTGTATGTGTGTGTGGTTTTGTATGAGGTGCTGATGGTGTGTGAGTTGTGTGATGTGTGAGTTGTGAGTGTGTCTGTGGTTGCTGTGTACTGGTGTTTGCTGCTGGCTGTGTCTCCTGTTTGCAAGGGATGATGGTAGTGATCGTAGTCCTTTATATAGTTGGAGTTGTGGGTGTGTCTTTGTTCAATTAAATTTTTTGGGGTATTTATTGGCTTAGTCATTGCTTGTTTGGTCCTTTTTTTGAGTTTTTTCCTTTGTGTTTTGTGGGCATGAAGGAGACGTTCATGTGACGGAAACGGACGCTGCTGTTGTCTCGTGCGGGCTTCTCCGCCTCGTTCACGCTGCCTGTCTTCTGTGTTTGGTACGTGTCGTTCGCGGCGGTCTCTATTGCTTGTGTGCCGGGTTATCTGTGCGTGTTGGTCGTGCTGCTTGGTCTCCGTGCGAGTCGGTCTGGCTTTACACGCATTGCATCGTACTGCGCTAATCGTACATCGCGGGTATTGGTCGGTTGGGTTGATTCCGGGTTCGTGTCGGTCGGTGAAAATCGCGTCGGTTTTCCGGCCGGATCACTATTTTCCCTCCGGCTCGTTCGTACGGCTTGTATTCCGTACGTGTCGGTTGTAATGCACTCGCTTTGCATTGTACTGCACGGGTCGTACGGCACTGCTCCGTTTCGGTCGGTATTCGGTCCGGGTCCGTGTCGGTTGATTCGTTTTGCAGCCGGAATCGGAATCGGCCCCTGAGTGTAAATTCTGTAGAACAAGAACACACATCCAAAAAATTACGAACATCTGAAACAGATTGTATTTTACTTGTATCTGTTGTCAATTTTTTATAAACAGAATGCAGCAGAGAACAAAATCTTTTTTGCCGATTCTGCATAATTTGTTCTTGCAAACCTTCAAGATAAAAAACAACATTTACCACTACATTAGCATAGCAGTTGACAGCTGAACTATTTTCAAACTGATAACCAACAATCTCATCAATAGTGTCCTTTTTCTTTTACTTGCAATCACAACATTATCTTGTTCTTTACCCTTCTCTACACCTTCAGTACAGATATTCTCAAACTTTCTTTTTCGACCAACCACACGCTTTTCAAATACAGGATATTGACCTAAATTGGGAGCATATACCCTTCTTAACCTATTATACTCTTTTACACAGTTTGCATCTGCAGTAACCTTTGTCTCATCAAAATCAATCAAAAATAAACCAGATAATGTTCTGACTCGCGACAAAGCAACATATGCCATACCCTCTTTAAATACGGTAGATCCAATGTTCACCAATGCACTGTCTACACTTGATCCTTGAGATTTATGAATAGTCACTGCATATGCCAGAGAAAATGTAAATTGTTTCCTATGGACATATAAATCTTTAAAAAGCAAAAAATGAACTGAACAACGACCAATTTCTTTAACTGCTTCAATCTGATCAAATTTAATTTTTTAAAAATCAATTCTTTCTTTTTTCTGATAATTAACAAAATCCACCACTTTACCCATTGCTCCATTAACTAAACCTTTTTCTACATCCAAATTACGCCTTACAATTACACGACAGTTTACACATGCATATAGTGTCTTTTCTAAACCAGCTGTTTTAGATATTTTTTTTTCTAAAGAATCCAGTTTGTTTTCAACTTTCCCGTCAAAATAATAGTGACTCCTTCATGCTCTATTTTATCGATGGCTTCCATTTGTATAATTTCTTCCTTTTCCAGTTTCAATAGTTCTTCGTTGAATATAGAACACTCGCGCAGTGTTGCAATTAAGCAGATCACTGATTTATTTTCTTCAATTTTCATGTACACTTTCTCAGGAACTACATTTTCATTTGGAAACAAATTGCTAAGTAATCGACTCTCCAAAGCTTGTTTGCCATGTTCTGTCAGAATTCCAATTCTTATATCTTGAAGAATACTTCCATATTCAGCATCATTTGCCTGTTGCATATTTGTTGTCAGTTCTTTGTATTCAAAATAAGTCCAAATGTTCACATTACCAACACTACCAAGAGACTTTCTGGTATCTTCATGTGCAAGTGTTTTAAATACCAGTTGTCCTTTTACCGGAGTCAGTTGCAGTAAATCTCCAAAAACTATGACATGTTTTCCTCCAAATAACACATCATACTCTGTTTTAAGAATTTGCTGCATTCTTAAATGCACAAAGGCAAGCATCAAGTTTGAGACCATGCTTACCTCATCAATAATGAGAAGTTTCATTTTCTTCAAGACTCTTGAAACTTCACAACAAGCTCCTCCAGATGGCTTGTGGTATTCCAATTTGTTCTCATGCTCTACTGGTAGCATTAGTAAAAGATGTAAAGTAATTCATTTAATGTTATGTGGTGCCAACGCAGTTGGAGCAGTGACAACACAAGACAAATGCGACTCAGTTGTTGTCTGCAGATAACTTGTAATTACTTTAATTAAGAAACGTTTTCCTGTTCCAGCTTGACCACTCACATACATTTGGATAGGTTGAAATTATGTACATGAGCACCCTTTCTTTTCATGAAGAATCCATGGTCAATCTGCTCTTTCACTTGTTGATATATTTGTTTCTGTTCAACATTTAGTTGTTCTTCCAAGTTTCCTAACTGTATTACATCTTCTTGAGCTTGATACATTGCTGTTTCCACCTCATTCATGGCAATTGCTGCTTCATTTTCAACAATTGGTTCTCCTAGTGGATCTTGACTCAGTGCAGCAGAACTTTGACTCTCGTGAGAACTGTCTCTAGCAATCTCAGCTGCAATTGTAGCTTCTTGATCAATTTCATCATTCAACATTTTCACATAATTTTCAAAAGCACTGCATTGTATGCTATCTTTACAAGCATTAAATGAATCTTCATAGCTCTGGAAATCTCCAAGTAATTCCAGTTCTGTACCCCACGGTTTGAACATTTGCAAAAAGGCTAAATAGTAAAATTCCCTTTTGTCAGCAGTGTCGCAACTCAGTTTCCTGTGATTAATTAAATTTCCTTTCCTTTGTTTCACCAGACATCCTTTGGAACCAATCACTGCATTTTTTCCATCATTGATGTTCTCTGTAGTATTCCGTTTAAAAGTGTAGTTTTGCAGCACTTCATAGAGACACATGTTCTCAAGATGATGACTTTTGTTTGGGTAATATGTGTCCAACATATTCGTTTTCAAAATATCTGTACTTTCTGGTTCTTTTTCTGCTAAATATTCAATTTCTTGAACAGATTTCAGTACCCGATTTCGCTTTGCTGCAAGACCTAGACTCACCCAAATGATTCTTCTACTTTTGGAATATAGACTTGCAGATGATAACCGATCTGAGCATTCAAATGCTCCAATTTCACGATGCGATAACATCTTCAAACTGAAACTGTATAATTTCTTACTTAGAGTCATCTCGTGAGAAATCTCTTCCCACATTTCTTTCAATTCCGTCTTTTCTGATTTAGTAATGTAGGATGTTACATATCGAGCAACAGCAATGGAATTGTCCGCAACATACTGAATATCCATGTTAGCATTCCACATGGATAAAATAACTGGATTGTAGTCATTTATGTATTTTGATTCTTCGCTTCTTCTTAAGTTGTAGGTATTTTTTGGAGACTTTCTTGTGATGGTATGTCGCATAGCTGACATAAAACTGTTCACTCTTTCTTTGGATAATACAGGACGTGGAATTCCAAAACGACATTTGGTATAGAGCTTATCCTTTGACTTGTACTTTCGTCGACAGTATTTTCCACACCTATGGCTTTGAAATCGTAAGACTTGTTCTTTTAAGTTTTTGTCTTCTCTGCTATTTGGTACAGCACATGTGGCATAATCTTCAATGAAAGACAAAACAGTTTCATCTGAATCTGTTCCAAATTTGGGGGCGTCCTTGATCCATAACAACATATGTATATGAGGAGCACCACTTGCTTGATACTCCTTTCTCCAAAAGAAAACCACAACTTCTCCAAGAGGAGGATTCGTTTTATTGCAGATGAAAGACATCATAGCTTCAAATCTATGATTGAAATATCTGCATACATTAACAGGATCCAAAGAGCACAATTCTCCAGGTGTCTTGTATTCAAAAAATGTTATATTGGAATTTGCCTCTCGAAGCAATTCAAGTAAATCATCCCAAGCATACTCAGCACAGCTTAGTGTAACACACCATGTAGGAGTTCCTAAGTTCCGTAGCATCTATTTCAGTTCTTCATGATGACGGTACCAATATTCCTTTGTCCCACGCTGACATGCCATCAGATTAATCAACTGAGATTCTAAATGATCATCTCTCTGATGCACTTTATCCATAAAATCCTTTGCAGTTGCATTTTGCAGATGAATTCCAGTTTTTAAAATGTGATTTACTGCATATGAAAGTCCAGACAAGTCACTTTCAAACAGAAGATGAAACATATAAGGGATACATTGTCGAAATCTTGGATCTTCTGCATATAATCTTGTTGTCCGATATTCAGACGCAGAAATCTGCACAGGACGTTCATCATATCGTCCACCTTTTCCTGTTGGAAACAACTGCGGGAAACAATGAGCTTCCAAACTCTCTTCCCATACACTCATGGGACTTCCTCTTGCTTTTTTCATTTAGAACAACTCAATCGTATTCCCCATCAACTCTTTGGAATGAAGTGGATGTACACTGTAATGTTCATAGATTTCTTCACATCTGGACATGTCCACTTTTTCAATTTGTCCACTTAATGTTTCAGTATCTTCTGCTAAATCTATTTCTTCTTCTCCTACAAACACATTTCTATAGTACTCATTATTTTTTATCAGATACAATGATGCCTTTTGCACTTTTCTAACATCCACTAACTCTTGCCAGATTTTCTTATTCTTAGTAGGAACACCATTAACTAGAATGAATAGTGGTTCATTTTCTGCATGGTCTACACCCATAGTTTAAATATTTTTCCTTAAATCTAACGGTAAATACACAACTCTTCCTTTCAATCCTCTTTGTATTTCTGATGGAGGTAATTTACCTGTTTTAGGCTCCATACGAACAATAGCCTGAAACGGGTGCACACATTGAATGAGAATAGACTCTTATGTATTTAAATCTATCAGCTCTGGAGGAATAGCAACCAACTCTAGATTATTATGAACAGCTCTAGCAGGCATTTTATTCTCATCTAATTTGTTATAACAATATTTGCAAATACGCTGCTCAGATCCCAAATCAAAATAATCCTCTACCAACAAATAAGTTGCAAATTCCTTGCACTTATCATTATCTTCTATTTCACTTTTTCTATACAGATTGACACCCCTTGTCTGATTTTTATAGTGACTTCGCCGACAACAAATACAAGAAACATTTGGTCTTTCACCTGAAATTACCTTAAACTTTGTGATTTCATCCTCAAAATTTTTTGGAATCACGAGTTCTACATTGTCTTCAACATTTTGTTCTACTAATGTTTCAGTTTCTGCACTCTCTTGCTGAGGACCAAAGTAACAAAACCCAATATCATCACAAACCTTCTTCACATCTGATACTGACCCACGCAAAAGAGCACTGTTCAACTCATTTAACTTTAGTGCTGGACTTTTTGCATAATACAATCCTCTCACTAACTTCCGCATTTGAGTATGATGTACTGCCAACATCCTGAAATGTTGAAAAACACTTTGACAAACTTTCCTAGAAAGACAAGCCAGAGAATGACCTTGCAAACCAGTATTTTTTCTCACTCTGCAAGGGTCTAGTCCTTGCAACACCTTAATCTTTTGTTTAACACTTTTTTTACTATATGCTCGTAAAAAACTACATAATTTATCAATAGATTCTTGTCGTACACTACAAATACTACTGCAATCCCAAGTGTACACAGGGTGTTTAGGACGTCTCCCTAGAACTTCATCAGCTATCACTTCTTCTGCATTTCTTTCAACAATTTTCTCTTTGTCAATTGGACAACCATCTCTAACCTCATAACCTCGACCACTGGTGTCAACTGCATACAATAATTTATTGCTCTGTAAATAACTCTCTTCATTAAAGAAAGGCTCTGAACTGGAACTGTGTTTCCATTCTCCCAAAAAAACATGACAATTTTTTTTCTATTAATTACTCTTTTCCTCCTACTTTTGACCTTCATTAAATGGATTGGTTTATCTAGTGATCGAATTCTGTTTTATACTAAAAGGAATAGTTTCCTTTTTACTTCAAAAGCCTTTTCAACAATGGTTTCAATATGCTTCTTCTTTTTCTAAAATAGAGCTCTCTTCTCATATTTCTTCACATCTTTCAGCAAATTATGTACTACTCTCTTGTAAAATATTTTTTTGCGTATTTCCTCATACTGATTTCGCCTTCTTTTACCATACATTGTCTCCTTTGACTGTCCATTTGCTTTTTTGCTTTTCCTCTTATTTTGAATTTTTTTTCTAGTTGAAGCATTCTCAGAGGTTTCAGCATTCTGTACATTCTGTTTGGTCCTACAAACATTTTTAATAAATTGCTTTGTGATCTTACCAGAAGATTTTTTATTTTTAGCCACATTATGTTGTTCATTCAATACTTGTGGTTGATGTTTCTTCAAGTAATTCTCCTGTCTCTGTTCTTTTCTTTTTCTTTTTTTTTCTGGCATGATTTCTCTATTTTAACAGTGAAGAACAGTATCTGTAAAAAATAATCACAAATAAATGTATATTAATAACTTTCAAATTTATACTATTCTATTACTGTACAAACACATTTTATATAAATACTGACTAAGAAGCTATAGCCCTGAAGCATAAGTGTGACGATAGTTAAAACACTACATGCATAGTGCATACTACTTTGAAGCAGTTCATGCCCTAATGCCTGCCTCACTAAAAGACTACAAGCTAACTGACTGAATGATTACAGTACTGTAAGGAGAGACACTGGGTAAGTGACTGGGTGTTTGCTAGAAGTGTATGGATACTGACTGGGATATTGATGGTGTGAAAGACAAGTGTGTAGGTCATTAGAGAGCTACATGCATAGTGGATACGTGTTTGAATCCATCCATATGTTAAGGCCTGTCTCAGTTCAATAGTGCTTGGATACCGACTGAATGTTTTGAGTATTGCAAGGACAGTGCCTGGGTGAATGTATAAGTATTTGTATTTTGGTGCAGTAAATACATTAGTACATGGTGCTGAATAAGTCACTGGAGAAGTATAAAGGGAGTGACAGGGTGTTTGCGGGAACTGTATGAATACTGTCTGGCATATTGAAGGTGTGAAAGACAAGTGTGTAGGTGGCTACAGACCTACATGCATAGTGGATAGACGTTTGAAACAGTCCATAGAGTAACACTTGGATCACTGCAAAACTACCTAAGTACTGACTGAATCATTAGAGTACTACAAACAGAGTGACTGGGTGAATCTTTTTAAGTTTTTGGGTTCTGGTGCAGTGACTAGATTAGTACTTAGTGCCAAATGAGTCAGTGGAGGTGTGCAATAGAAGTGACAGAGTGTTTATTGGAGTCTATAGATACTGACTGGGAAATTGAAGGTCTGAAAGACAATTGTGTTGGTACTTAGAGACCTCCATGCATAGTGGAAACACGTTTGAATCAATCCATGTGCTAAGGCCTGCCTCACTCCATTAGTACTTAGGTACTGACTGAATGATTAGACTATTGCAAGAAGCGTGCCTGGGTGAATTTATAAGTGTTTCAGTTTTGGCGCAGTGAATGCATTACTACATGGTGCTGAATAAGTCACTGGAAGAGTGCAAGGGCAGTGACAGGGTGTTTTCTGGAAGTACATGGATACTGACTGGGGAATTCAAGCTGTTAAAGACAAGTTTATAGTATGTTAGAAGACTGCATGCATACTGCATAGACATTTGAAGCAGTCCATGTGGTAATGCATGGTTCACTACATGTGTACCTGGAAGCTGACTGAATCATTAGACTACTGCTAGGAGAGTGCCTGGGTAAAACTTTTCAGTTTTTCAGTTTTGGGGCAGTGAATAGATTAGTACATGGTACTGGATCAGTCACTGGAGGAGTGCAAGATGAGTGACAGGATGTTTATTGAAGTATATAGATACTGACTAGTTAATTAAAGAAGTGAAAGACAAGTGTGTAGGTGACTAGAGGCCTGCATGCAGACTGGATAGATGTTTAAACAGTCCATGAGCTAATACCTCAGACACTGCATGATTACCTGGGTACTGACTGAATCATTAGAGTACTGCAAGGAGAGTGCCTGGATAAATCTTTTAAGTTTTAGGGTTTTGGCGCAGTGAATAGATTAGTACATGCTGCTGAATGAGTCACTGGAGGTGTGCAAGGGGAGTGACAGGGTGTTTATTGGAGTATATAGATTCTGACTGGGCAAATGAAGGTGTAAAAGACAATTGTGTAGGTGGTTAGAGGCCTGCATGCATAGTGGATAGTCATTTGAAGTAGTCCATGTGCTAAAACCGGGTTCACTACATAAGTACCTGGGTACTGACTGAATCATTAGAGAAGTACAAGGAGAGTGCCTCAGTGAATTTATAAGTGTTTGGCTTTTGACGCAGTAAATGGATTAGTACATGGTGCTGAATGGGTTACTGGAGAAGTGTAAGGGGAGTGACAGGGTGTTTGCGGAAACTGTATAAATACTGACTGGGATATTGAAGGTGTGAAAAACAAGTGTGTAGGTGGTTAGAGGCCTACAGGCATGCTAGACAGACATTTGAAGCACTCCATTATCTAAGGCCTTGGTCACTGCATGAGTACCTGAGTACTGACTGAATCATTAGAGTACTGCAAGGAAAGTGCCTGCATGAATCTTTTAAGTTTTTGGGTTTTGGCGCAGTGAATAGATTGGTACATGGTGCTGGATGAATTACTGGAGGTGTGCAAGGGGAGTGACAGGATATTTATTAGAGTATACAGATACTGACTGAGCAATTGAAGGTCTGAAAGACAATTGTATAGGTGATTTGAGGCAATCATGCATAGTGGATAGATGTTGAAGTAGTCCATGTGCTAAGTCCGGGTTCACTACATACGTACCTGGGTACTAACTGAATCATTAGAGTACTACAAGGAGAGTGCCTCGGTGAATTTATAAATGGTTGGGTTTTGGTGCAGTCAATGGATTAGTACATGGTGCTGAATGAGTCACTAGAGGAGTGCAAGGGGAGTGACAGGATATTTGCTGGAAGTGTATGGATAATGACTGGTGAATCGCAGGTATGAAAGACAGGTGTGTAGATGGTTAGAGGACTGCATGCATACTGGATAGACGTTTGAAGCAGTCCATGTGCTAAGGCCTGGTCACTGAATGAGCACTTGGGTGCTGACTGAATGATTAGAGTACTGCAAGGACACTGCCTGGGTGAATTTATGAGTGTTTGGGTTTTGGCACAGTAAATGGATTAGTACATGGTGCTGAATCGATCAGTGGAGTAGTACAAAGGCAGTGACAGGGTGTTTCCTGGAAGTGTATGGATATTGACTGGGGGATTGAAGGTGTGAAAGACAAGTGTGTAGGTGGTTAGAGGACTACATGCATAGTGAATAGGCGTTTAAGCAGTCCATGTGCTAAGGCCTGGCTCACTGTCAGGGCCGGCTTTAGTGCTGGTGGCGCCCTGTGCGACAATGTTTGTTGGCTCCCCCCAATGACCACCTCCATCACGGATTCTCTCACTAGCACCCTTTAACAGTGACCAAGTCTCCATAACCACACTCTCTCAGATGCATTGAATTAGTTATATAGCGCCACTTATACCAGTGTAGGGTGTCCAAGCACTTTGCATCACACACACATTACACAGGGACAATCAATCATACATGTGTAAATCAGTGTATAGGAAATGTTACATAAGCCAAAGGACTAAAAGTGTAGGAGTCACATGTCAGCCATACTGGTAGGCAGTATAGTTTAAGAGTTCTTGGTGTGGAGAAGCACAAACTTGGAGTTGAAAAAGAAACAGCATAGTTGGGAGTTTTCTTTAATAATAAGAATCGATTTCTAGCCAAATTAACCCTTTTTGCAACATTAATCAATGTTCTAATAATGTATACTTTGCAGTGTGTATGCAGTTCTAGGATGATAGCTCACTATTCTATATTAGGACTTTAAGTTATAAATTGCAAGTAACAAAAAAGATGTCTCTTTTGAAAGCTGTAACCTGCTGATCTGTTTACATCATACCCACTCTGTAATCTACTTGGTACACGTTATTTGCAGCAGGCATATTAACCCTCTGCACTAACTTCACTGAAGTCAAAACCTCAACTATGCAAAATGCTCATCTCTCTCCAGGAAGATAATTAATCACACGAATTATCTTGACATTTATGTGAGGCCTGGTAATTGCCGGGGGAAAGAAACGCTGCAGCAGGTGCTTCAAAAGCATAATAAACTTTCAAACATGGCGCCCCAGGAAGCCAGTACCCGGTGCGGTGGCACCGGTCGCACCGCCCTAAAGCCGGCCCTGCTCACTGTATGAGTACTTGAGTACTGACTAAATGATTAGAGTACTGCAAGGAGAGTGCCTGGGTGAATTTATAAATGGATGGGTTTTGGCGCAGTGAATGAATTAGTACATAGTGCTGAATGGGTCACTAGAAGAGTGCAAGGGGAGTGACAGGGTGTTTGCTGGAAGTGTATGGGTACTGACAGGGGAATTGAAGGTGTGAAAGAGAACTGTGTAGATGGTTAGAGGACTGCATGCATAGTTGATAAGCGTTTGAATCAACGCATGTGCTAAGGCCTGCCTAACTCCGTTACTACTTGTATATTAACTGAATGTTTACAGTATTGCAAGGACGGTTCCTGGGGAATACATAAGCAATGACTGCCTTTTAATTCCACCAAAACTTGAGAACAGGAAAGGTTTTTAAGCAGTTATGTGTATGCAAAGATATGAAGTACCCAAATGCTTCTCTCACAGTGGTTCCCAATTGCACACAGACTCACAGTGTGATTCTAGACAACCAACACTATCCCTTGTACTTTAGCAAAACTCATTCACTACTCTGGAAGGAGTAAGGGGACTGCACACAATCTACATATTTCAGTACTGCACTTTAGTGTAGGCCTGGGCGGTAAATTCCGTTCCGTTCGCGGAATTTGCGGAATTTGGGTAATTTCGCGTTCCGCGGAGAAAGCGAAATTGCCCAAAAATCTGCGTTCCGCGACTTCGCGAAATTTTTTGCTTGTTCGCGTTCTCAATATGCGTGTTCGCGAGATATTTCACCCCGAGCACGCAAACAGCGATCGCGAACAGGAAAAAAGTATCGCGAACAAGCAATTCCACGGAATTTCTGCGTGTTCGCGGAGATTTTTTACCGTAACGCGATTACGCAAATTCCGCCCACCCCTACTTTAGTGTCAAAGCCTGACTCATTTTATGAATGCATAAGCAATGACTGGCTTCTAATGCTACTAAAACTTGACAACATGACAGGTTTTAAAACAGTTATCTGTCAGCAAATACATGATGTTACCAAATGCTTCTTTCAAAATCCTTACCCAAATGCAGACAGACTCACAGTGTGATTTTAGACAAGCAACACTATCCTAGGAGTTTACCAAAACTCATTCACTACTCTGGAAGGAATAAGGGTGCTGCACACAATCTACATATTTCAGTACTGCACTTTAGTGTCAAAGCCTGACTCATTTTATCAATGCATAAGCAAAGACTGGCTTCTAATGCTACTAAAATATGACAACATGACAGGTTTTAAAACAGTTATCTGTCAGCAAATACATGATGTTACCAAATGCTTCTCTCACAATGGTTACCCAAATGCACACAGACTCACAGTGTGTTTCTAGACAAGCAACACTAACCATAGGAGTTTACCAAAACACATTTCTTAATCTACGAGTACTACATTTTAGTGTAGAAACATGACTCATTTTGCAAATTCATAAACAATAACTGGTTTCTAATTCTACCAAAATATAAAAACAGCACAGTTATTTGTCTGCAAACACATGAAAAACACAAATGTGTATCACAGAATGGTTTCTACATGCACACACACTCTCAATAAGATTGTAGACAAAAAAAGTACTCCCTGCACTTTAGCAGGAGAAATACATTAGTCTGATTAAAATCAAAATCAAAATAGACCACATACATCCCCTCACAATTAAATAACTCACCTTTCAAGTTGTTTTGTAGATTAAGAAGTATATCAGTCACACACCAGATTTTCTTATACAGAATCTCTGCACTGTGCACCTGTCAGCAAAACCAAAGAATGTCCCTCTCATTTTCCACACATATCCATGTAAACATCAAATCACATTCCTTCCCACATTAATTCAAAAACTAACACACATTTCTGTTGGTTAAACATTTCAACCCTTTCCAAATGACTTAAATTTGAACCCTACCCCCAATCTGCCTTCTGTCTGTTGCCATAGAAACAGGTCATGGAAAACTGAACTGAGCACACAGGTGACAAGTTCAGCACACAATGTTGCTAATCAAAACAGTGTGCTTGACTTTTCAACATATCTACTTATCATATAATGTTCCTTTCAATCAGTTTTTGTTAACCAATAAGAATCATGCGTTTAAAAAACAGAAACATACACCCTACCTTTCAGTGTAGAAGGTTGTCAAACAACCAATGATTTCTTGTCTTTTTTCAAAACTGCATCTTAGCCACCATTTTAGAAAAATCTTACTTTTCAAACTGGCGTTTCATTTACAGAGACCATCTGAGTGCATTCAGACCTCCCTTCAAGATGCTTAGAGTGTGGATTGTGGGACACAGCTATATTTTCTGGAGCCAAAGGTATTCACAAAGACTTAGGTTTGCCAAATGTAGACATTACATGGATTGGACAGAGAGGGTTAAAGTTGCACCAATTGATGCCATTGGTAAAATCCTTTATGCATATCCAACACCCTGACCTCATAATAGTGCACTGTGGTGGCAATGACCTAGGCACTTTGACTGGGTTGGTCTGGAAATGCTTATGAAGGACACCTTTGCAGAATTGATTTCACTTTTTCCCAAAACTGCCTTTGTGTATTCTAACATATGCCAAAGGCAGAAATGGAACTTGTCCAATCATTTTTGTCCACAGATTGAGAAAGCTAGGAAACATGTGAATAAATCTGTTTCTGCTTTTCTCCGAGACTATAGAATGGGGTCCATTTACAATAACAATCTGCGCTTTCATATGCAAGAGATGTATAGGAGAGATGGAGTACACTTTACTGATAAAGGAAACTGAGTCTTCCTCAACAACTTTAGACTCTGTATAGGTACTTACTTATAAGTACCAAAAACTCTCAATGAACACAACGGCTCTTTTTAGAGTCACTCATGAACGAAATACTTAAGCTTGATGTTTATCTCCAAAAATTTCAGTTTTTTTTCCTTGGATCCGCGCACCCAACGCGTTAGGAACCACGCACCCAACGCGAGAGAAATCGTGCACCCAATGCGTTAGAATGCGCAACTCCTAATTTTACAGAAAATTCATTTTTACAGATTTTGCCCCCGGGATTTGGCCCCCCAGGGGGATAATTATTAACTAAGCGTGGAAGCCCGCGCTTCGGGGTTTTTTTTTTCTGGCTGGTTCCGAGCACCCTGCGCGCATTTCACCGTTTAAAAACCAAAAAAAGGGGGCCCCAGGGGGTCCTTCGAGGACCCCCTAAGCAACACTAGAGGGTCAGAGTATTTCTACCCTGCCCCCTTTACATCTTTCACACACTTATTTCCCTTACTTAATCAGCCTCGCTTCTACTGAGCCGCAAAATGGCTGCCAACAGATCCTGCTGTCGAATGTTGACAGACACTTGACAGCCAATTAGCATTCAGCGCGTGATCGGAAGGGTGCGCGCTCGGTTCGCAGAGGGTGCGCTCAGGGTGCGCATAGGGTGCGCGGATCCTCCGAGGCCATAGATATATCTATATTTTTTACTCTAATTTTCTCAGGAACTACTGAACGGATTTACACCATTTATGCAAAAGGCACGAGTCTGAACTGAGGACTACCTCTTTGCCAAATTTGGTGTAATTCCGTTCAGCAGTTCGGGCTGTAGCTATGGGAAATTGCATGGGGAAAACGCGTTTTGGGACCCCCATTTTTTCTCATCCCCGCTTGACGAATCACCACAAAACGTTCAGGATAGGAGCGGACCGGAGCTGGCCAAAAGTTTGGAAAATTTCGTGAAGATTCATCAACCGGCGCCAGACTTATTGGGAATAGAATGTTGCGGATTTCCTATGGAAAATAGGTCCTAACTATAACTACCTACTGGCGACAGCCAGTAGGTAATATATATATATATATATATATATATATATATATATATATATATATATATATATATATATATATATATATATATATATATATGTTCCCACAAGATTAGTATTATGCGCTCTCAGTCACCAACAAACTCCAAATCCAAAGATGTCAACAGGGGTGTTTATTTCTCACAACGTATTGACGATGTTTGTCGAGGGTGGTATTGGCAACAGGGGTGTTTATTTCTCACAACGTATTGATGAGGTTTGTCGAGGGTGGTATTGGCAAAAATCTCCTCCTCCCAGCGACCCATGAACAGATTCGCGAAACTAATCTGCCCAGTTATGTCAGGGATACGAAAGACTTTTTAGATGAGTTGAAAAATCTTGATTTCGACCACAAATGTTTACTGATTACCCTAGATGTACAGTCCTTGCACACCATTATCGATCACAAACAGGGACTTGCAGCATGTGAACACTTTTTGAAGAATAGACCCCTACGCTTTAGAGAACATAGCAGGATGATCCTAGGTATGACAGAATTCTGCCTTGCCAACAATATTTTTCTCTTTGACGGTACCCTGTACAGGCAAACTACGGGTACCGCGATGCGTTTGTGCTTTGCGCCGAGTTTCGCGAATCTGTTCATGGGTCGCTGGGAGGAGGAGATTTTTGCCAATACCACCCTCGACAAACATCTTCAATACATTGAGACTTGGCTGAGATATATCGATGACTTATTTATAATCTGGAGTGGTACCAAATTGGAAGCCACTGAATTCATCGAACAACTCAACTGCAACAACTACAATATTGTTCTCACTGGCAGTATAAATGATATCTCGGCAGAATATCTGGATGTTAAGCTAGAAATCAAAGACAAGAAGTTGCTTACCACACTTTTCAGAAAATCCACTGCGGGGAACAGTGTCCTACATGCTCTGAGCAGCCACCCTGAGACTCTTAAATGGAGTATCCCCTATGGTGAGCTGCTCAGAGCAAAAAGGAACTGTAACACTGAATCTGCACACCAACTCGAAAGCGCTTGCATGCTGGAGCGCTTCAGGGCGAGAGGTTACCCCAATTGGGTCTTAAATAAGGCAAAGGGCAGAGCCGACAGAGTTAATAGAGATGTCATTCTTTCCACGGAAACACCTACCGAAAACACTGACAATACTGACACTAGGATCATAATGACCTACAGCGTAGATTCCCACAAAATACAGGGTATTTTGAACAAAAACTGGGATATACTCAAAGCTGACACTGTCATTGGAGACATGATCCCTAACAGACCTAGCATTACCTACAGAAAAGGGAGGAATTTCAGGGACCTCCTGTTCCACAATGATGTCACGCTTTACCCTAAGAAACAGGAACACGGTCTGCAGGGATTTTTCCCATGCGGTCACTGTAAGGCCTGTAGGAACAGCCATTTTTGCAAGAAAGTTAACTGCAATGGAGTACACAAAGTGATTACCCAATTCCTTACTTGTAGCTCCACTTTTGTAATTTATGGGATCGAATGTCCGTGCAAACTGTGGTATATTGGTAGCACAACTCTCATGGCGAAAAACGTGTATTGGAACATTATCGTGCCATTACACATCTAGATGACAAATACGCAGTTGCTCGGCATTTCAGCGAGGGACACTTCTCCAACCCTGGTCTCCTGCGGTTTTTCATCTTAGAACAAATCCCCAACAACCCTAGAGGTGGTGACCGTGTTTTGAAACTGAGACAGAGAGAATCAAAATACATAGTGGATTTTCAGACGAAACACCCTAGGGGTTTGAACTATGATGAAGAGATGGCAATACATCTAAAGGAGTGAGCCATCATGTGTACATTACTCCTATTCCTTTGCTGTTGTTGTCCTTTATTTGCAATCAACATTAATGTGCTGCTTTAATTTTGCCTTGTATATACCTACAGCATGTTTGTTGTTTCTTATCTTCTCTTTTCCCTCCATGTATTAGGTGCATTATGATCAAGAACTGATGCAATGTTTTTAATGTTGCCAACTCTACATACTGTATACTAAGTCGGGTTTTTGTTTCTTTATTTTCAGGAGGGAAGGAAGGGGCCCAACCACCAGCGAGCACTGTCACGGGCATCCCACCCTTTCCCCCGTCTTTTCACTTACTTTGAAGAATATTAGAGTACAGTAGGTGATCATGTTTGGAATATATATGTATTTGTGTGGCCATCTCCTGCGGACTATAATTTCTCATGACGATAACGGGGTATCTACTTGGTGGCACTTGCCAATACTTGCTCCTTGACATTTAAATGTTTCTACATATATTTTACCGTTCTTTATCAGGTGGTATACATATTTGATTGTCCCACGATGTCGACCCTTTTCTCTGTTCACCACTGAAAAACTGTATCTATTCTTTGTGCATCGCACCCCCCTCACGTGATCAAGGCTTTGCAACGAGCTGAAACGCGTTGTGAGAAATAAACACCCCTGTTGACATCTTTGGATTTGGAGTTTGTTGGTGACTGAGAGCGCATAATACTAATCTTGTGGGAACATTTGAATTACCGGTGTGCTCCGCCGGCGTTTGCGCCACCTCTCTCGGGTCCAGCTGTCCGGAAGGAGTGAAAGTTGATATATATATATATATATATATATATATACATATATATATATATATTATCTACTGGAGATAGTTATAGTTAGGACCGTGTTTCCATAGGAAATCCGCAACATTCTATTTGGAATAACTTTGGCGCCGGTTGACGAATCCTCGCGAAATTTTCAGAATAGGCGGGGCGCTCTGCTCCGCTCCAACCCTGAAAGTCTCGGGGGGATTTGTCAAGCGGGGGCTGAGAAAAAAGGGGGGTCCCAAAATGCATTTTCCCCATGCAATTTTCCATAGGGACCTTTAGTCCAAGGTACTGCCCGAACGGCTGAACAGAATTACTTGAAATTTGGCAGAGAGGTAGTCCTCAGCTCAGGGAAGTGCCTTTTGCAGGTCTGGTGTCAATCTGTTCAGAAGTTCCTGAGAAAATCAAAAGTAAAATCATATATATATGTGGGCGGAGCCTAACCACACATCTCATCCTGAGATCTGATTGGCTGTCAGCACTTCATCCAAGAAGTGTTGGCAGCCATCTTGGGACCAATATACATGATAGCACCTCATTAAAAAGCATTGCAGTTAATAGAAGGTTTTAAGACTTTAGTTACATTATAAATCATTTGTTGATGGTACCATACTCATTTTAGGAATTGTGGTATGTTCTAAGGTGATTTCACCATGTGAAAAAGCCTTCTGCTGGGATATCATGATTGAGAGAAAAATATTTTCTCATGCTTTTCCCACAGAGGTTTGGAAGGTGATCTATAAGCTAAACTGAGAGCTTATTTTCTGTAAATACACATTATCTTTCTCAGTCATGTGAAAATGAAGTCTGACATTCTCAGTAAAACATGTACATCCAACAAGGGCAGAGACTGTCAGTTGATTCCTTTGTGTTCTACTGCAGCTTCCCAGAGTGTTCCAAAGAACAACTAGAGCGCTAACAGTCCTACTTATGATAAACGTATAGCACACCTGAAGCCATCTTGCTTGGATTAAAGTGGTAACTCTTAAAACATTTAATTTAAAAAGGAACAAAATGAGGGGGTTCATTTTTCCATAACAAGTATGATTAGTGCTGCAGAAAGAAAAACTAGGGCACATTTTGACTTCTGAAATCCTCTTTTATTTCATTAAAAAATTCTGACATGCAGACTGAAACATGCACTTTCAATACCAGCAGCAGTTTTCCCTGGTGAGCAGTAGCTTTACTACAGTGATCTAATGAGCAAAAAGAGTGCTAACATTCTGAATTTATGGCAAATGTGTGACACATCTGAATGCCTTCTTGATGGAATCAAAGTAAAAAACTGACAGTATTTCCTACTGAGGAGACTGCAGTAAATGAGGAAATTAGGAAACTTCATAACAAATAAGTCTCCCAAGATGGCCACCAGAGACAAAAGAGCCCAGATGTAGCCCAAATATCACCCAGATGTAGCCCAAGTATAGCCCAATGACAGAATGTCCCAGAGTGTTCTTAAAAACAACTAGAGCGCTTACTGTCTTCATTATGACAAAAGTATGGCACACCTGAAGCCATCTTGATTGGAATAAACTGGTAACACTTAAAACATTTAATTTAAAAAGGAACACAATGAGGGGGTTCATTTTGCCATAGAAATTATGATTAATGCTGAAGAAAGAAAATGAGGGCACATTTTGAGTGACTTCTCAAATCCTCTTCTATTTCATTAAAAAATTCTGACATGCAGACTGAAACATGCACTTTTAATACCAGGAGCAGACTTCCATGGTGAACAGTAGTTTTACTACAGTGATCTAATGTGCAACTAGAGTGCTAACTTTCAGAATTTATGGCAAATGTGTGACATATCTGAATACCTTCATGATAGAATCAAAGTAAAAAACTGAAAGCATTTCCTACTGAGGAGACTGCAGTACATGAGGAAATTAGGAAACTTCATAACAAATAAATCTCCCAAGATGGCCACCGGAGACAAAAGAGCCCAAATGTAGCCCAAAATCACCCAGATGTAGCCCAAATATAGCCCAATGACAGAAGTGTGCAAAACACTTATTATTTTGTGTTTTTGCAGTGTTATATAGTGCAGACTTGTCAGGTATTGGAGTGCTTTACATGAGCATTGGTTACATCACACAAGAACAAATTAATTTTGGTTGTAGACATGGGGAGACTAAGTGATTTGACCAGAATCACAGAATGTCGAGCTGAAGCAGAAACTCCAACCTGGTTCCCCAGTTGCAAAGTCTGCAGTTCTGGAAGTAACACCACATCCTCTCCCCTAAGTGCAACATTTAATCAAGTGGTCAACTGGATAAAAAAACATAAAGATAACAAATAATTTAAAAGTGCTTTGTCGCTATTTGAAAACTCAGAAAATATGTCCTTATTTTAGTCTTTTAGAGCACTAACCATATTTTGATGCCAATAAGACCCTCTCATATATGTAATTTCTAAAGGAAATGCTCTAGGTATTACAGTTTTGATTACATCAAGATGACATCAGGCGTTCCACACTTTTGTAATAAATATAGAATGTTAGCAATCTAGTTGTTCATTAGGATACTGTTGAGAGGCAGAGGCCAGGGGCACGGACTCTGAAAATTGAAGGCAGGTAGGAGGGTGCAAAGGCAACAATTTAACCACACTGAGCAGGCAGGAAGGGCCGTGGCAGCACAACAGACTATGGAGGGCAGTGGAAAGGGGGGCAGGGGCAACAAACCAACAATACAGGACTTGCAAGAGAGGCTGTGGCAATGTAATAGACCATTGTGGGCAGAAGGAAGAGGCAATGGTAGTACAACCATACATGCCAACAGACCCGATTCAGACAGGAAACGTCCAATGTTTTTAAGCTCAAATGGGCTTTATTTGATCTGTCTCCTGTCTACAATCTCCTCTTTTTCAATGTAACTCAAAGGGGAAAATCAATACCCCAGTTTTTTTTCAAAATCTCCCTCTTACCAAGTTCAAAATGTTCGCAAGTATGGTACATTGGATCATGGAAGGAAATGGGGTAGGGACATGGACTTGGATAACAGAGGACAGGAGGGACATGGAGAGGTGCACCAAACTGACCCTGCAGGGCAGGCATCAGGGTTTGCAGCAGCACAATACACCACACAGGGCATGCGGGACGGGAGTGCAGCACAGCAATCCATAGAAAGCAAGAGGGAGGGGACAGGACCATGCACATGGACAACAGAGAACAGAGGGGCAAGAGGCAATGGTAGCTAGCTGACCATAATGGACAGACAGGAGAGAAAGCTGCAGCATAACAGACCATAAAGGGCAGGAGGGACGGATCAGGGGCATTACAATGGAACAGACAAGCCAGGAGGGAGGGAGTAGGGGTCTGCACATGTAAACAGAGGGCTGGGGGCAAGGGGGCAGGGCAGGAGCAGCAAGATAGCCATGGAGGTCAGGCAGGATGGGCACTAAAAGCAAGACACACCATGAAGAGCAACAGTGAGACTGTGATGGCATACACACAGACCATGGAGGGAAGGTGGGAGGGGGTCAGGGGCAGCTAACTGACCACACAGGGAAGGTGGGAGGGACCATGGCAGCACAGAAGACCATGCATGGCAAGTGGGAGGGTTAGTGGCAGCACAATGGCTATGCTGGGCAAGAAGGAGGGTGCAGGGGCATTGACAAAGGACGATGGAGGATAGAAGGGAGGGTCAGGACCTGTGCACAGACAAGAAAGTTCAGGGGAAGGGGCCTCACAACAGACCGCACGGGGCAGGCAGGAGGAGCAGTTGCAGCACAACAGACCAGGGAGGGCAGAAGGGTGTGGCAGTACAATGGACCATGTAGGACAGGAGGAAGAAGATAGGGGCATGGCATGTGGACAGGCAGGGTGGAGGTGGCAGGGACAGGTTACAGTCATCTGACAATGCTAGGCAGGTGGGAGGGGAGTGGCAGCACAACAGAACACTCAGAGTAGATAGGAGTGGCAGGTCCATGGAACATGGTGGGAAAAAAGGATGGAGCAGGGGCATGCACAAAGACATCGGAGGGCAGGGGGAAGGAGAATAGGGGCAGCAAGCTAAGCACAGAGTTTAAGCAGGAGGTCAAGATGGGGCATAGAATTGGGCAATGGAGGGCAGGAGGAGGGGACTGGTACATCATACTAAATTGAGGTCAGTGGCAGCACATCAGACCATGCATGGCAGGAGGGAGGAGGCTAGTCCATGGATTCACACAACAGAGGATAGGGAGGAGGGGGATGGGGCAGCAAGCTAACTGTTCAGAGAAGGCGGGTATTAGGAACTTTATTGTTTTTAAAACGTGTGTCTGTGCGAACTACTTAAAATATGAACAAGTATGCAGCATAATCTCACTTTTATTCAGGAAGAAGAGGACGTTTGTGACTGTGACTCCGGGCTCACTTGGCAGAAACACCCCCTGACCCTCCACCCCCTATCACAAAATGTAATGCCCGTGAAAAGGGTAGGTGAACACAGTGTTATATAGAATATAGTCCTGAGAGCACGATTGAAAATGAAAACTAGATATAGTGTATGGTATAAACTATGCACCAAAAAGAGTGATATAAGATGAACCGGGCGTGAAATATAATATGCAATACATTGTGCGCAATGACAGATTCATTGGAGAGCGCGAGATAGCACAGGCACTAGCGCGTGCTATGTGATGTGCGCCTTGGAGTGTAATATGCACAGGGCAGTGTTGTGTAACCTAACTAGTCTCTAAAGTTGTAATATAAAATATGTGCTGGGGAGTGTAACGTTGCATATGCACTGTGACAAAGATATGGATCCTAGATTGTAATATGTATGGCATAGCACTGTGCGTTATAACATAGGCAGCGAGGAAGGCACGATAGATGGGGCAATATAACCCGTGCGAAGACAAGTGTGGCATGACATATTCACGGGGTGGTGTTACAATGCACATGGGCTAGAGAGTGTCATAGCATATGCACTAGCTGGTGGAATACAACACAGAGGTGTGTGGCACTCGGCAGGCAATGGTGGGTGTAACACAGCATTGGGCTCTGCCAGGAGCGCGCTGTGACTCTCAAGTGATGTTCGTCCCCTTTCCAGAGAGTAAAATAAAAAGTATTACACATCCGGCAGTGGATGTGTGTTTTATTAACCGTGAGGGAGGTTTCTTACATAGTTTTGGTCGAATTTTTGTTGAATCCCCTTTGAATGGCTTGGTGTGCATGTGTATTAAATGTGCCCGTCAATAGCTACCCATGTTTGTATAAATAAACGACAGGGGTGTCTACCGGGATTAGGCACGGTAGGGCATCAGACATGTCAGAGCTTCACTGGTGGTGTAAATACATTCCACGTGGATTCATTGTATGCATAGTCGCCTTTTAATGAATATCACTCAAATCGTCATGGTGATAGGTACGTACGGTTTGTCCAGCATGTCCTAGGTGTGTCTATAAATATATATTTTTTAAAATAATAAAAAACAGTGGCCGGCCCTGGGGATTGGGATAAAAAAAATATAATTAGGAGACAGGCCCTGGGGGATAGGGTCATCAGGGCCAATAAATTAGAATAAGAAGGGGAACCACACAGCCCCACTTCTTAAAAAATTAAAATAAATAAAAGACTGGCATCGTGCCGGAGGCCACGCCCCCTCCTTGCAGCACTCTGCAAACGCGCCCCCTGGCGAGTTGTAAGTTAGGGAATTAATTCCTCTTCAATACTGAGGGTCCCTGAGGGCCAACTAGCCCAACAGGCATCTCCAGTATGCGCCAGGGAGCTGCGCTGCAGACAGGTGTTCTGAGGCCAAGCCCCTTTTACACCTCTCTGCAAACGCAGCTCTGTGGCGCTTACTGGAGGTACCTAGTGGTCTAGTTTGACCCTAGGGACCCTTAGGATTCAAGGGGACTTAATCTCTCAACTTGATGGGTGAGCGCGGCGCCGCCATGCTCATGACGGAACCACGCCGTCATGAGTCACGGGCGAGCTGTGCTCATGACGGCGTGGTTCCGTCACGACTCCGCCCACTCTCTATTTCGCCCGCACAGGCGGGGAATTAGTGCCGCGTGGGAGGAGCGGCCGCAGCATGACGGAACCACGCCGTCATGAGCACACGGCGACCGTGGTTCTGTCATGAGCACACAAGGGGTTAATCTCTCAACTTAGAATAGCCACAGGGCGCATTTACACAGTGGTGAAGGGAGGGGACGGGGCCTGAGGTGACGTGTGCAAACATGCACTATGGCACGTTTTAAATTGGGGATATAATTTCCCTTCAATACTGAGGGCCTCTGGGGGCTAACTAGCCCACCAAGTGCTTCCGGTAAGCGCCACTGAGCTGCATTGCAGAGAGGTGGTCCAGGCTGTGCCACTTTTTACACCTCTCTGCAACGCAGCTCTGTGGCACTTACTGGAGGTACCTAGTGGGCTAGTTGGACCCTAGGGACCCTCAGGATTCAAATGAACTTAATCTCCCAACTAAAAACGGACACAGGGCGTGTTTACACAGTGGTGAAGGGAGGGGACGTGTGCAAAAACGCCCTGTGGCCTGTTTTAAGAGGTAGTTTTAATCCCCCTGCCCTATTATATACTAGGGGCTTACAGAGGAGGTCATGATAATCACAGGGTTACCCCAACGCATAATGTTCCCTAGTGTATGTAGGTGTTTTCACTGTATTCTAAGTGTCTTTTAACATAGCACTGGCTTTAAGACTGGTTAGTCAGACTCAGTTACCACCAGTATCCGTCTGAAAAAGTTGAGGGTACAGGATGATTTTTGCAACAAGGATTCTTTCTGCTCTTCTTTTTGTTCTTTCTGCACGTTATCCTTCTTCCTGCACTTTTCTTCGTCTTTGAGGACTTCTGTTGCTTCTTTATGCACTTCTTTTTTTTTCTTTCTGTGCATTTTTTCTTCTTTCTTCAAATGTCCTATCTCTGTAGGCATAGTTAGAAATTAGCATTTAAAAAACCTTTGAAATTCCCAGAAAAAACCATAGGTTTCAGACAAGTTATAGTTAGGAATTAGCATTTAAAAAACCTCAGAAATTCACAGAAAAAACCATAGGTTTCAGGGGTGTTATAGTTAGCTGGACTTTTCACTTGTACAAAACCATTGAAATTCCCCCTTTATAGTTAGTTCAGCTAACTATAACTCGCGCGCTGTTGATGACGTCACATATTACATCACTCATGACATGGTCGGTGACATCACTCATGACATCACTGATGACATCTCAAATGACATCACTGATGACATCACTGATGACATCATCCTTGTGATAGAGTGGCAGACCTCCTCTCACCCTAATATAACCTTTGATACACACATTCAAAAATAGAGACTAAAGTTTTCAAAACAATGGACATACCAATACCAGTTACAACAACCTCTTCAGTAATTCTAAGATCCATATACACATCCACTCATTCACCAACAGTCCTATACAGTCACTCATACATGTACTCACTCATCATATGTACTCATACACCTATACATCCTGTTACACAATGCCACTCATCCATAGAGTTACTCACACACATAGTGACTCATGCTAATAAAGAATCAAACATACATTTACTTGCATATACAGTTATACACACACCACCACACTTACTTCTACGGAAACTTACACATACTTAGTCTTTTAAACAATCACTTATAGAAACACATACTTATTCATACAGGAACTCTTTCAATCTCTCACTCTCACATATACTCACTTATATACACCAATAGTCACATATACTAGTTTAAAACATATATAGTTACTCATAAAGAGACTATTGAGACAGTCATTCACTCACTAACACACCCATACACACACTCATCCGCCCATACAGTCCTGCACAGTCCTGCACACATGCTGTCTTCAACACATACAAACATTGAGTCACTCATTCATGCACCTATGCACTACGTAATACCCCCCACCAAACCATGCAGACACTCAGACTGATACTCAAAAAACCAACTAATAACCTATATAGACACCCATGTAGGTACTCACCAACCCATGCAGCCACTTATACACAAAGTGAAAGACTGATACAGATATTTACATATTTAAACATTACTCACTAAGCCATGTATTCACTTTGATACACTTAATCAGTCAGTTACACAATCAATTTTTCAAAAACAAATCATCCATTTAGACACTTATATACCCATTTATTCTTCCATCGACCTTGAGATATACATATATAAAACATGTTTAATTTTCAGAAAAACAGACATTCACTGGATGATGTCATCAGTGATGTCATCAGTGATGTCATTTGAGATGTCATCAGTGATGTCATGAGTGATGTCACTGACCATGTCATGAGTGATGTAATATGTGACATCATCAGCAGTGCATTGCGGGCACGCGAGTTATAGTTAGCTGAACTAACTATAACGGGGGAATTTCAATAGTTTTGTACAAGTGAAAAGTCCAGCTAACTATAACACCCCTGAAACCTATGGCTTTTTCTGTGAATATATATATATATATATATATATATATATATATATATTCACTTAAAAAACCATAGGTTTCACACATGTTATAGTTAGCTGTACATTTCACTCGTAAAAAACCAATGAAATTCCACGTTATAGTGAGATCAGGTAACTATAACTTGCGCGCCCACAATAAACTGCTGATGACGTCACATATTACATCACTCATGACATGGTCAGTGACATCACTCATCACATCAATGATGACATCTGAAATGACACATTGTGGATTGCGGTCGCGCAAGTTATAGTTACCTGATCTAACTATAACGTGGAATTTCATTGGTTTTTTACGAGTGAAATGTACAGCTGACTATAACATGTGTGAAACCTATGGTTTTTTAAGTGAATTTGCAAGGTTTTTTAAATGCTAATTCCTAACTATAACGTGTGTGAAACCTATGGTTTTTTCAGTGAATTTGTACGGTTTTTTAAATGCTAAGTTATGTATTTATTTTTTATTTTTTTTTCTGATTTTTCACCTTTTTTTTTTGCCGTGCGCGTACGGTAAGCTTACCGTACGCGCACTCCGCGATTTTTAAAAAAAATTATTAAATGTATTTTTCGTACTTTTTGGTCCTTCGTGGACCCCCTGACAAACGCTAGGGGGTCTGCAACTCTCTTCGTTGCCCCCTTTTCACGTTATTCACCTTTGTTTTTCAGTGCGAGAGACAGAAAATGGCGGCCGACACTTTCTGATTTCGACCGATTCGAATGTTTACAGTCATGTAACCACCAATCAGAATTGAGCTCGCGCACGGCACCGTACGCGTACGGTAAGCTTACCGTAAGCGCACGGAGCGCGCTTACAGATATATATATTGATTTAAATGCTATTTTCTCAGGACCTACTGAACAGATTTACACCAGACCTGCAAAAGGCACATCTCTGACCTGAGGACTACCTCTCTGCCAAATTTCAAGTAATTCTGTTCAGCCGTTCGGGCTGTAGCTCGGACTAAAGGTCCTATGGGAAAATGCATGGGGAAAACGCGTTTTGGGACCCCCCTTTTTTCTCAGCCCCCGCTTGACGAATCCCCCCTAGACTTTCAGGGTAGGAGCGGAGCGGAGCGCCCCACCTATTTTGAAACTTTCGCGAGGAAACCTATGGTTTTTTCTGTGAATTTCAAAGGTTTTTAAAATGCTAATTTCTAACTATGCCTACAGAGATAGGACATGTGAAGAAAGAAGAAAAAATGCACAGAAAGAAAAAAAAGAAGTGCAGAAAGAAGCAACAGAAGTCCTCAAAGACGAAGAAAAGTGCAGGAAGAAGGATAACGTGCAGAAAGAACAAAAAGAAGAGCAGAAAGAAGCCTTGTTGCAAAATCATCCTGTACCCTCAACTTTTTCAGATGGATACTGGTGGTAACTGAGTCTGACTAACCAGTCCTAGAGCCAGTGCTATGTTAAAAGACACTTAGAATACAGTGAAAACACCTACATACACTAGGGAACATTATGCGTTGGTGTCCCCCTGTGATTAGCATGACCTCCTCTGTAAGCCCCTAGTACATAATAGGGCAGGGGGATTAAAACTACCTCTTAAAACAGGCCACAGGGCGTTTTGGCACATGTTAACTCAGGCCCCGTCTCCTCCCTTCACCACTGTGTAAACACGCCCTGTGTCCGTTTTTAGTTGGGAGATTACGTTCATTTGAATCCTGAGGGTCCCTAGGGTCCAACTAGCCCACTAGGTACCTCCAGTAAGTGCCACAGAGCTGCGTTGCAGAGAGGTGTAAAAAGTGGCACGGCCTGGACCACCTCTCTGCAATGCAGCTCAGTGGCGCTTACTGGAAGCACTTGGTGGGCTAGTCAGCCCCCAGGGGCCCTCAGTATTGAAGGGAAATTACATCCCCAATTTAAAACGTGCCATAGTGCGTGTTTGCACACGTCACCTCAGGCCCCGTCCCCTCCCTTCACCACTGTGTAAACGCGCCCTGTGGCTATTCTAAGTTGAGAGATTAACCCCTTGTGTGCTCATGACGGAACCACGCCGTCATGAGCCACGGTCGCCGTGTGCTCATGACGGCGTGGTTCCGTCATGCTGCGGCCGCTCCTCCCACGCGGCACTAATTCCCCACCTGTGCGGGCGAAATAGAGAGTGGGCGGAGTCGTGACGGAACCACGCCGTCATGAGCACAGCTCGCCCGTGACTCATGACGGCGTGGTTCCGTCATGAGCATGGCGGCGCCGCGCTCACCCCTCACCCCCCCAGCGCTGCGGTGGAATTCGCGCCGCAGCGAAGGGGTTAAGTCCCCTTGAATCCTTAGGGTCCCTAGGGTCAAACTAGACCACTCGGTACCTACAGTAAGCGCCACAGAGCTGCGTTGCAGAGAGGTGTAAAAAGGGGCTTGGCCTCAGAACACCTGTCTGCAGTGCAGCTCCCTGGCGCATACTGGAGATGCCTGTTGGACTAGTTGGCCCTCAGGGACCCTCAGTATTGAAGAGGAATTAATTCCCCAACTTACAACTCGCCAGGGGGCGCGTTTGCAGAGTGCTGCACGGAGGGGGCGTGGCCTCCGGCACGATGCCAGTCTTTTATTAATTTTATTAATTTTAATTTTTTAAGAAGGGGGGCTGTGTGGTTCCCCTTCTTATTCTAATTTATTGGCCCTGATGACCCCATCCCCCAGGGCCTGCTCCTAATTATATTTTTTTGACCCCTATCCCCAGGGCCGGCCACTGTTTTTTATTATTTTAAAAAATATATATGTATAGACACACCTAGGACATGCTGGACAAACCGTACGTACCTATCACCATGACGATTTGCGTGATATTCATTAAAAGGCGACTATGCATACAATGAATCCACGTGGAATGTATTTACACCACTAGTGAAGCTCTGACATGTCTGATGCCCTACCGTGCCTAATCCCGGTAGACACCCTTGTCGTTTATTTATACAAACATGGGTAGCTATTGACGGGCACATTTAATACACATGCACACCAAGCCATTCAAAGGGGATTTAGACAAAAATTCGACCAAAACTATGCAAGAAACCCCCCTCACAGTTAATAAAACACACATCCACTGCCAGATGTGTAATACTTTTTATTTTACTCTCTGGAAAGGGGACAAACATCACTTGAGAGTCACAGCGCGCTCCTGGCAGAGCCCAATGCTGTGTTACACCCACCATTGCCTGCTGAGTGCCACACACCTCTGTGTTGTATTCCTCTAGCTAGTGCATATGCTATGACACTCTCTAGCCCATGTGCACTGTAACACCACCCCGTGAATATGTCATGCCACACTTGTCTTCGCACGGGTTATATTGCCCCATCTAACGTGCCTTCCTCGATGCCTATGTTATAACGCACAGTGCTATGCCATACATATTACAATCTGGGATCCATATCTTTGTCACAGTGCATATGCAACGTTACACTCCCCAGCACATATTTTATATTACAACTTTAGAGACTAGTTAGGTTACACAACACTGCCCTGTGCATATTACACTCCAAGGCGCATATCGCATAGCACCCGCTAGTGCCTGTGCCATCTCGCGCTCTCCAATGAATCTGTCATTGCGCATAATGTATTGCATATTACATTTCACGCCCGGTTCATCTTATATCACACTTTTTGGTGCATAGTTTATACCATACACTATATCTAGTTTTCATTCTCAATCGTGCTCTCAGGACTATGTTCTATATAACACTGTGTTCACCTACCCTTTTCACGGGCATTACATTTTGCGATAGGGGGAGGAGGGTCAGGGGGTGTTTCTGCCAAGTGAGCCCGGAGTCACAGTCACAAACATCCTCTTCTTCCTGAATAAAAGTGAGATTATGCTGCATACTTGTTCATATTTTAAGTAGTTCGCACAGACACACGTTTTAAAAACAATAAGCTCCTAATACGCGCCTTCTCTGAACAGTTAGTTTGCTGCCCCATCCCCCTCCTCCCTATCCTCTGTTGTGTGAATCCATGGACTAGCCTCCTCCCTCCTGCCATGCATGGTCTGATGTGCTGCCACTGCCCTCAATTTAGTATGATGTACCAGTCCACTCCTCCCGCCCTCCATTGCCCAATTCTATGCCCCATCATTGACCTCCTGCTTAAACTCTGTGCTTAGCTTGCTGCTCCTATTCTCCTTCCCCCTGCCCTCTGATGTCTTTGTGCATGCCCCTGCTCCATCATTTTTGCCCACCATGTTCCATGGACCTGCCACTCCTATCTACTCTGAGTGTTCTGTTGAGCTGCCACTCCCCTCCCACCTGCCTAGCATTGTCAGATGACTGTAACCTGTCGCTGCCACCTCCACCCTGCCTGTCCATATGCCATGCCCCTATCCTCTTCCTCCTGTCCTACATGGTCCATTGTACTGCCACACCCTTCTGCCCTCCCTGGTCCGTTGTGCTGCAACTGCTCCTCCTGCCTGCCCCGTGCGGTCTGTTGTGAGGCACCTTCCCCTGAAATTTCTTGTCTGTGCACAGGTCCTGACCCTCCCTTCTATCCTCCATCGTCCTTTGTGCATGCCCCTGCACCCTCCTTCTTGCCCATCATAGCCATTGTGCTGCCACTAACCCTCCCACTTGCCATGCATGGTCTTCTGTGGTGCCATGGCCCCTCCCACCTTCCCTGTGTGGTCAGTTAGCTGCCCCATACCCCCTCCCGCCTTCCCTCCATGGTCTGTGTGTATGCCATCACAGTCTCACTGTTGCTCCTCATGGTGTGTCTTGCTTCTAGTGCCCATCCTGCCTGACCTCCATGGCTATCTTGCTGCTCCTGCCCTGCCCCCTTGCCCCCAGCCGTCTGTTTACATGTGCAGACCCTACTCCCTCCCTCCTGGCTTGTCTGTTCCATTGTAATGCCCCTGATCCGTCCCTCCTGCCCTTTATGGTCTGTTATGCTGCAGATTTCTCTCCTGTCTGTCCATTATGGTCAGCTAGCTACCATTGCCTTCTCTGTTGTCCAAGTGCATGGTCCTGTCCCCTCCTTCTTGCTTTCTATGGATTGTTGTGCTGCACTCCCGTCCCGCATGCCCTGTGTGGTGTATTGTGCTGCTGCAAACCCTGATGCCTGCCCTGCAGGGTCAGTTTGGTGCACCTCTCCATGTCCCTCCTGTCCTCTGTTATCCAAGTCCATGTCCCTACCCCATTTCCTTCCATGATCCAATGTACCATACTTGCGAACATTTTGAACTTGGTAAGAGGGAGATTTTGAAAAAAAACTGGGGTATTGATTTTCCCCTTTGAGTTACATTGATAAAGAGGAGATTGTAGACAGGAGACAGATCAAATAAAGCCCATTTGAGCTTAAAAACATTGTACGTTTCCTGGCTGAATCGGGTCTGTTGGCATGTATGGTTGTACTACCATTGCCTCTTCCTTCTGCCCACAATGGTCTATTACATTGCCACAGCCTCTCTTGCAAGTCCTGTATTGTTGGTTTGTTGCCCCTGCCCCCCTTTCCACTGCCCTCCATAGTCTGTTGTGCTGCCACGGCCCTTCCTGCCTGCTCAGTGTGGTTAAATTGTTGCCTTTGCACCCTCCTACCTGCCTTCAATTTTCAGAGTCCGTGCCCCTGGCCTCTGCCTCTCAACAGTATCCTAATGAACAACTAGATTGCTAACATTCTATATTTATTACAAAAGTGTGGAACGCCTGACGACATCTTGATGTAATCAAAACTGTAATACCTAGAGCATTTCCTTTAGAAATTACATATATGAGAGGGTCTTATTGGCATCAAAATTATGGTTAGTGCTCTAAAAAACTAAACTAAGGACATATTTTCTGAGTTTTCAAATAGCGACAAAGCACTTTTAAATTATTTGTTATCTTTATGTTTTTTTATCCAGTTGACCACTTGATTAAATGTTGCACTTAGGGGAGAGGATGTGGTGTTACTTCCAGAACTGCAGACTTTGCAACTGGTGAACCAGGTTGGAGTTTCTGCTTCAGCTCGACATTCTGTGATTCTGGTCAAATTACTTAGTCTCCCCATGTCTACAACCAAAATGAATTTGTTCTTGTGTGATGTAACCAATGCTCATGTAAAGCACTCCAATACCTGACAAGTCTGCACTATATAACACTGCAAAAACACAAAATAATAAGTGTTTTGCACACTTCTGTCATTGGGCTATATGTGGGCTACATCTGGGTGATTTTGGGTTACATTTGGGCTCTTTTGTCTCCGGTGGCCATCTTGGGAGATTTATTTGTTATGAAGTTTCCTAATTTCCTCATGTACTGCAGTCATCAGTGATGTCATCAGTGATGTCATTTGAGATGTCATCAGTGATGTCATGAGTGATGTCACTGACCATGTCATGAGTGATGTAATATGTGACGTCATAAGCAGTGCATTGCGGGCGCGCGAGTTATAGTTAGCTGAACTAACTATAACAGGTGAATTTCAATGGTTTTGTACAAGTGAAAAGTCCAGCTAACTATAACACCCCTGAAACCTATGGTTTTTTCAGTGAATATATATATATATATATATATATATATATATATATATATATATCACTGAAAAAACCATAGGTTTCACACATGTTATAGTTAGCGGAAATTTTACTGATAAAAAACCAGTGAAATTGCCCCGTTATAGTTAGTGCTGGCAACTATAACTCACGCGACCGCAATCCTCTGCTGATGCTAATACTGTATTTAGACACTTATTTGCCCATGTCTTCTTCCATACATTTTTAGCTATACATATATTACAAATATTTTTTTTTCATAAAGACACATATGTCATCAGCAGAAGATTGCGGTCGCGTGAGTTATAGTTGCCAGCACTAACTATAACGGGGCAATTTCACTGGTTTTTTATCAGTAAAATTTCCGCTAACTATAACATGTGTGAAACCTATGGTTTTTTCAGTGAATTTGCAAGGTTTTTTAAATGCTAATTCCTAACTATAACGTGTGTGAAACCTATGTTTTTTTCAGTGAATTTGTACGGTTTTTTAAATGCTAAGTTACTTTACGCCATTCGAGGCGTGCGCGCCCACTTAACGCAGTTCGTTCCGTGCACGGTTTTTATCAACTTTAATAAGCCCTGTACATTTGGTGGCCTTCGGCCACCAAAAGCACAGGGGGTGGGGTCAATGTGGATAGTGTTTTTTTTATTTCGATTTTACGGTAAGCGTACGGTAAGCGTACTCGGCGAAATTGCCGAAAAAAAAATAAAACCGTTTTTGCTCTTGGGGGATGTTTGGGGACTCCCTCAACATGACTATGTGGGAGGGAGTTGTCAAAACAGCCCCGTAACATGTTTTTGGCCATCTTGTTTGATAAACAACACTCAGTGCGAGAGACAAAATGGCGGCCGCCGCTTCCTGGTTTCGGCCGATTCGAATGTTTACTAAGATCTAAGAGCCAATCAGAATCGCGCTCGCGCACGCCACCGTACGCTTACGGTAAGCGTACGGTAAGCGTACCGTAAGCGGGCTCAGATATATATATTGATTTAAAGGCTATTTTCTCAGAATCTACTGAACAGATTTACACCAAACCTACAAAAGGCACTTCCTTGACCTAGGGACTACCTCTCTGCCAAATTTCTAGTAATTCTGTTCAGCCGTTCGGGCTGTAGCTCGTTCTAAAGGTCCTATGGAAAAATGCATGGGAAAAACGCGTTTTGGGACCCCCCTTTTATCTCAGCCCCCGCTTGACGAATCCCCCCGAGACTTTCAGGGTAGGAGCGGAGCGTAGCGCCCCACCTATTTTGAGAAATTCGCGAGGATTCATCGACCGGCGCCAAAGTTATTCAAAATAGAATGTTGAGGTTTTCCTATGGAAAAGGGGTCCTAACTATAACTACCTACTGGCGACCGCCAGTAGGTAATATATATATATATATATATATATATATATATATATATATATATATATATATATATATATATATATATATAATACACACATATATATCTATATATTCTAATACAACTTGAGTTACAGGTAACATTTCCCGGCGCCACCAATCTCAGACACTGGTCCCCACCAGTGCAATTATATATTCAACACAAACAAATCTGAGATAGTTTCATATTACAAGCAAAGAAACAATATATGAGTCTTCTTATGTATTATAAGGTTCAACAAATAATTAATTAAAATAAACTCTTTAATATTTAAAGAATTTTCTTCTTTAGACTAGATGACACTGTGTAAGGTATATGTTTGGTTTTTTGGACTATTACAGATCTTATCAAGGATCAGTAGACAGTAGACTGAGGACTGATACAGAATACACTCTGATTATGAAGATATATTTTAGCTGTGCAACAAGTATACATGAATAATTAAGGTGAGAATTAAGTTTCAATATTAATAATGATTATTTGTAAATAAACAAAGTAATAAGGTAACATCTATATATATCATTTTAGGAACCTATACATAGAAAACGGAGACTCTGCTAATGGGAGAACTTTTTCCAAAATACAAGGCAAGAAGTGAGATTAGCTACTTAACTAAGGTAAAGAAATGCTCCAGCCATTATAAGAACTGGGAGGATAAACATTTTTAAAAAATCGATACACCATTATGGATCATTAGAATGGGCATACTTACCATAGAAAATGTGTATATTATGTGTATATATTATAAATCTGAACATAAAGGAAAAAGAAGGCATCACTGTGATTCTTATATGTAAATCTCTACAAAGAAAATAAGAATAAACATCAGAAGATGAATACATAAGAAGACTCATATATTGTTTATTTGCTTGTAATATGAAACTATCTCATAGTTAGCTGGACATTTCACTCGTGAAAAACCATTGAAATTCCCCCGTTATAGTTAGTGCAGTCAACTATAACTCACGCGTTCGCAATCCTCTGCTGATGACGTCAGATATTACATCACTGTATTTAGACACTTATTTACCCATGTCTTCTTCCATTAATTTTTAGCTATACATATATTACAAATCTTTTTTTTTCAGAAAGACACATATGTCATCAGTGATGTAATATCTGACGTCATCAGCAGAGGATTGCGGTCGCGTGAGTTATAGTTGCCTGCACTAACTATAACGGGGGAATTTCAATGGTTTTTCACGAGAAATGTCCAGCTAACTATAACATGTGTGAAACCTATGGTTTTTTAAGTGAATTTGCAAGGTTTTTTAAATGCTAATTCCTAACTATAACGTGTGTGAAACCTATGGTTTTTCAGTGAATTTGTACGGTTTTTTAAATGCTAAGTTATGTTTTTTTTTTTTTTTTTTTTAAAGTTTTATCACCGTGCGCGTACCGTACGCGCGCTGTGGGCGCTTGGTGCGCTTCACGCACCAAGCGCCCACGATGCGTTGTTCGTGCCGTGCGCGTACGGTGCGCGCACCCCGCGATTTTTCGCAAAAAAAAACATTATTTTTTTTACCCATGGGGGTCCTTCAGTGGCCCCCTGACAAAGGCTAGGGGGTCAGGACCTGTCCATCCTGCCCCCTTCTCACGTTTTCCCCCTTTGTTTTTCATTGCCTCAGACTGCGAGAGACAAAATGGCGGCCGAGACTTCCTGATTTCGATCGATTCGAATTTTACTGACATCTAACAACCAATCAGAATTGCGCTCGCGCACGTCACCGTGCGAGTACGGTATGCTTACCGTACGCGCACGGTGCGCGCTTATCGATATATATATGCTTTTAACTGCAATTTGCTCAGGAACTAATTAACAGATTTACACAAGACCTGCAAAAGGCACATCCCTGAACTGAGGACTACCTCTCTGCCAAATTTCAAGTAATTCTGTTCAGCCGTTCGGGCTGTAGCTTGGACTAAAGGTCCTATGGAAAAATGCATGGGGAAGACGCGTTTTGGGACCCCCCCTTTTTCTCAGCCCCTGCTTGACGAATCCCCCCGAGACTTTCAGGGAAGGAGCGGAGCGGAGCGCCCCACCGATTTTGAAAATTTCACGAGGATTCGTCAATCGGCGCCAAAGTTATTCCAAATAGAATGTTGCGGATTTCCTATGGAAACACGGTCCTAACTATAACTATCTACTGGCGACCGCCAGTAGATAATATATATATATATATATATATATATATATATATATATATATATATATATCACTGTAAAAACCATAGGTTTCACACATGTTATAGTTAGCGGAAATTTTACTGATAAAAAACCAGTGAAATTCCCCCGTTATAGTTAGTGCAGGCAACTATAACTCACGCGACCGCAATCCTCTGCTGATGCTAATACTGTATTTAGACACTTATTTGCCCATGTCTTCTTCCATACATTTTTAGCTATACATATATTACAAATATTTTTCTTTCATAAAGACACATATGTCATCAGCAGAAGATTGCGGTCGCGTGAGTTATAGTTGCCTGCACTAACTATAACGGGGGAATTTCACTGGTTTTTTATCAGTAAAATTTCCGCTAACTATAACATGTGTGAAACCTATGGTTTTTTCAGTGAATTTGCAAGGTTTTTTAAATGCTAATTCCTAACTATAACGTGTGTGAAACCTATGGTTTTTTCAGTGAATTTGTACGGTTTTTTAAATGCTAAGTTACTTTACGCCATTCGTGGCGTGCGCGCCCACTTAACGCCACCAAAAGCACAGGGGGTGGGGTCAATGTGGATAGTGGTTTTTTATTTCGATTTTATATTTTTATTATAATTTAATGCAATTTTTTTTATTTCATTTTTTGTAAGCCTTTTTTTAATAATTTATGTACTATATCCTGCATTATCGAACGGTTTTTTTTTATGCATTTTTTTCCGTGCGCGTACGGTAAGCTGACGCTACGCGCTTGTAAAATACGCGTACGGTAAGCTGACGCTACGCGCTCTGGACGTAATTAGTGCAGCGCGCCTACGTGATACGTGCGTGCCGTACGCGTATACCCGGAAGCAACGTCGCGGTTACGCAGGGGCGTGTAATGCGCATGCGCGATACGTGATACGTGCGTGCCGTACGCGTACACCCGGAAGCAACGTCGCGGTTACGCAGGGGCGTGTAATGCGCATGCGCGAAAGTGACGTAAGCGCTGCGTAAGCGCACCGTAAGCGTCACGTGCGCGCACGGTAGGCCATGTGACTTACAAAGAACACTTTTTATTGGTTGAAATTACTTTCACTTCCAGAAACTTCCCACACCACACCCATTCCCCTCTTTACTGCTTGAAAGAACACTTTTCATTGGTTGATACTACTTTCAGTTCCAGATTCTTCCCACACCACACCCATTCCCCTCATTTCTGCTTGTGATTCTCTAGGAGCAGGAGCTGGATTGACATTGGGATACAATGGCAGAACAGCAGAGCTCTTCTGAGAGTGAGGCCAGCAGCACCACCATGATCCAGAGAAGGAGGAAACAAAAGACTATGGGAGTATTTCACTTTTCCAGAGGGGGAGAAAAAGGTCAATGCTCCAAAGGTCACTTGCATACTTTGTGATCGTGTTTTATCAAGAGGAAATCCAAGTAGGAAATATTCCTTTGGAAATCACTCTATGATGAGACACCTTCAGGACAAACACCCAAGGACCTTTGCTCGACATACTGGAGAAAACTCTTCAGTAAGTCACCAGAGCCCAGCCTCAGATGCTCAGCCGAGTACATCATCGGCAGCTCAGCTGAGCCCTTCCTCTGTTGTTGGAGCATCACCTTCTTCTTTTCCTTTGGACATCAACCCTCGATTTGCGAGTGTTGAAATGAGGTGTACAAAATGTGGTGGTCTTATTGTTTTTGGGGAGGTCAGTCTTCCCCTTATTAACAATAAGATAGACCAGCATGTTTGTAGACGCTCATAATACTCCCATTCTTTCTTTCCTCCATCCCTGTATGAACCCAACGGCTCTTATAAGAGCCAACCTTACCTCACAATTTTTTTTATTTTTTTTTAAGCTTCCCTTTTCGCAAAATGTTTTTTTCCGTGCGCGCACGGTACGCGTAATTCCGCAGGTCGCCGTGCGCGTACGCTACGCGCATACGGCGATTTTTCGAAAAATATTTTTTTTTTTTTGCCCTTGAGGGTCCTTCTGGGACCCCCTGACCAAGGCTAGGGGGTCAGGAACTGTCGAGCCTGCCCCCTTTTCACATTGTCCACCTTTTTTATTCACCCCCCTGACAGTTCGAGAGAGAAAATGGCGGCCGCCACTTCCTGGTTTCGACCGATTCGAATGTTTACTAAGATCTAACAGCCAATCAGAATCGCGCTCGCGCACTCCACCGTACGCGTACGGTAAGCTTACGGTAAGCGCACGGTAAGCGCACCGTAAGCTTCCACAGATATATATATTGATTTAAAGGCTATTTTCTCAGGATCTACTGAACAGATTTACACCAAACCTACAAAAGGCACTTCCTTGACCTGAGGACTACCTCTCTGCCAAATTTCTAGTAATTCTGTTCAGCCGTTCGGGCTGTAGCTCGTTCTAAAGGTCCTATGGAAAAATGCATGGGAAAAACGCGTTTTGGGACCCCCCTTTTATCTCAGCCCCCGCTTGACGAATCCCCCCGAGACTTTCAGGGTAGGAGCGGAGCGTAGCGCCCCACCTATTTTGAGAAATTCGCGAGGATTCGTCGACCGGCGCCAAAGTTATTCAAAATAGAATGTTGAGGTTTTCCTATGGAAAAGGGGTCCTAACTATAACTACCTACTGGCGACCGCCAGTAGGTAATATATATATATATATATATATATATATATATATATATATATATATATATATATATATATGTTAAAAATGTAAATTCAAATATAGTTAATATTACAAATGTTAAAAAAATAGAAACATATTATAAGGTTAAATACAAATGACAAATACCAACAAATAACATATTAAATAAAATAAAAAAATGATTATCAAATTTAGTTTTTGTATTCCCTACCCTATAACACCACACAATTCACAACCCACATCTAAATTGAAAAAAATGCAGTTCCATAATTAACATAATTTATTATCAATGAAAGAAACATTATTAATTAAAACACCTAAAAAGTAATTAACTTCCCACCCTTTACCCTTACAATCCCCACACGCCACAGCTAAAATTAAACAGTAAAACAATTAACTACACAATTAAAAATTATTTTCAATTTAAAAAAATAATACTATTTACCAACTAATTATACAGTAAGTACAATTAATTTACTCCCCACCCTTTACCCCTATAAAACCAAATCCCACACAAAAAATAAACAATTACCCATATTCAATGAATTATTAATTATTTAAACATAAATGACTTCCCACCCTTAACCCTATAAACCTCACAACCTGCACCCAAAATTAATCACACAATTTCCGTACTTAATTTTCAATTAATTAATATTAACAACTAGTTTTTAATTAATTACAAATTAAGTACTTTCCAACCTTTACCCCTATAAACCCCACAACCCACACCTAAATAAATTACACTTTTTCTATATTTAATTTTCAATTAAATAACTAATATTAATTGACAACTAATCCCTTTACCCCTATAAACCCAACAACACGCACCTAATTTTTTTACACAATTACAATAAATAATTACAATTTAATTAATATTAATTAACAACTAATTTATAATTAATTAATAATAAATTACTTCCCACACATAACAATATAAAATCTTCATTAAATACATATTAATAAATAAAAAATAATTAATATATTTATCATTAAATTACTTACCACCCTATTCCCCTATAAACCCACAACCCACTACGGAACAAAAAAACGCAAAATTTTATTAAAATAAAATTGAGAACTACTAAAAATGTAACACATATATTAAAAAAACATAAACGGTAAATATCCCAAAAATAAAAAAAAATCAGATACATTTAAAATATATCCTAAAATACATAACAAAAATTTTAAAATCTATATTTTAAACCACTATATTTTTGCAAACGATATTAATTGACTCACATATTTTTGAAAACGATATTTCTTACCTTAAAATCGATATTCTTGACCAAGAGATTCTTGCTGACGATAGTTCTGTATCACGATATTTACAACTTGATATTTGTGTAAGTCGACGTTTCAAACTCAATATTTTGTCTAAATACTGCTAGACAGCGCATTCTGTGCCAGCGCGTGGGTAATGACAGGAATTCACCATATATTGTTAAGTATGACACATTCCTGCCATTTCCTTATCACACAGCAAGGTGGCTGCACGATAATTTCATAAATATGCCCCTACATATCTTTGTGGCACAAATAAGAAACATCCATGTTCGTTTGCCAAGCTCTGAGCATCCTTTCCTAATACTGCTTCCCGAATCTCTCGCAACATTTTTAAGTTGGACAGTGCTTCTTCAGACACTAAAATGAGTGTAAACTCCGTCATTGGCATGGTAGTTATTCGGCTACCCAGTTTTTATTCTCCATAGAACACAATAATAGGTGATTGCTTTATTGATTACAATGAGTGGGCAATGGTGGAGGTAGAGGTAGAGGTGCCGATTACGATCTGGTAGAAAAAATACCCGTGCGACTCGTATCCGGTCTTTTTACCGTACGAATCGTACAAGTTCCGTACGAACTGGCAATCACGATTTGCATGGTAAAAAGTCCATACGAACCGCATTTGGAATCATTCCCCACACGTCCTCGGGTCGGAAAATGTGTCCGACACGTCCTCGGACGATTTACCGTACAAACGTGAAAAGTCAAGTCCGACCGAGGAATCACGATCCCACCCGTGCGTCCGAACTCACAACCGTATGGTTAAAACACCGTCCGCACCGAACTCCCATTGCAACCATCGAGATATGTGCCCGCATACGTGCCAAACACTCCCCCCAGCACCCATACGTTCGAGTCGTACTCCCCGTTAATGTACACCCCCCCCTGTATGTACACCCGTGTATGTGTCGAACCCCCACCCGTGTATGTACACCCCAGTACGTGCGAGTCGCACCCCCACCCCTGTACGTGTCATACCCCCGTGTACCTACACCCCAGTACGTTCGAGTCGTACCCCCACCCCTGTACGTGTCATACCACCGTCTAAGTACACCCCAGTACGTACGAGTCGTACCCCCACCTCTGTACATGTCGTACCACCGTCTAAGTACACCCCAGTACGTTCGAGTCGCACCCCCACCCCTGTACGTGTCATACCACCGTGTACCCACACCCCAGTACGTTCGAGTCATACCCCCACCCCTGTACGTGTCATACCCCCGTGTACCTACACCCCAGTACGTTCGAGTCGTACCCCCACCCCTGTACGTGTCGTACCACCGTGTACCCACACCCCAGTACGGTCGAGTCATACCCCCACCCCTGTACGTGTCGTACCACCGTGTACCCACACCCCAGTACGTTCGAGTCGTACCCCCACCCCTGTACGTGTCGTACCACCGTCTAAGTACACCCCAGTACGTTCGAGTCGTACCCCCACCCCTGTACGTGTCATACCCCCATGTACCTACACCCCAGTACGTTCGAGTCGTACCCCCACCCCTGTACGTGTCGTACCACCGTCTAAGTACACCCCAGTACGTTCGAGTCGTACCCACACCCCTGTACGTGTCATACCCCCATGTACCTACACCCCAGTACGTTCGAGTCGTACCCCCACCCCTGTACGTGTCGTACCACCGTCTAAGTACACCCCAGTACGTTCGAGTCGTACCCCCACCCCTGTACGTGTCATACCCCCGTGTACCTACACCCCAGTACGTTCGAGTCGCACCCCCACCCCTGTACGTGTCGTACCACCGTGTACCCACACCCCAGTACGTTCGAGTCGTACCCCCACCCCTGTACGTGTCATACCCCCGTGTACCTACACCCCAGTATGTTCGAGTCGTACCCCCACCCCTGTACGTGTCGTACCACTGTCTAAGTACACCCCAGTACGTTCGTGTCGTACCCCCACCTCTGTACGTGTCGTACCACCGTCTAAGTACACCCCAGTACGTTCGAGTCGTACCCCCACCCCTGTACGTGTCGTACCACCGTCTAAGTACACCCCAGTACGTTCGAGTCGTACCCCCACCCCTGTACGTGTCATACCCCCGTGTACCTACACCCCAGTACGATCGAGTCGTACCCCCACCCCTGTACGTGTCGTACCACTGTGTACCCACACCCCAGTACGTTCGAGTCGTACCCCCACCCCTGTACGTGTCGTACCACCGTGTACCCACACCCCAGTACGTTCGAGTCGTACCCCCACTCCTGTACGTGTCATACCACCGTCTAAGTACACCCCAGTACGTTCGAGTCGTACCCCCACCCCTGTACGTGTCATACCCCCGTGTACCTACACCCCAGTACGTTCGAGTCGTACCCCCACCCCTGTACGTGTCGTACCACCGTGTACCCACACCCCAGTACGTTCGAGTCGTACCCCCACCCCTGTACGTGTCGTACCACCGTGTACCCACACCCCAGTACGTTCGAGTCGTACCCCCACCCCTGTACGTGTCGTACCACCGTGTACCCCCACCCCTGTACGTGTCGTACCACCGTGTACCCACACCCCAGTACGTTCGAGTCGTACCCCCACCCCTGTACGTGTCGTACCACCGTGTACCCACACCCCAGTACGTTCGAGTCGTACCCCCACCCCTGTACGTGTCGTACCACCGTGTACCCACACCCCAGTACATTCGAGTCGTACCCCCACCTCTGTACGTGTCGTACCACCATCTAAGTACACCCCAGTACGTTCGAGTCGCACCCCCAACACAACCTCCTAAGTACGGAGCGCACCCCAGGCCCCAACATCACAACCGCATGTACGAGTCGTACAAAGCCACACACAAGGACAGCACCGTACAACCAAATGGCCCATGTACACACCGTACACACGCTCAAAACGCACGTACACAACCAGGACAAAACAAAACAACACAAGAATACACTATACGAATGGCACAAAGCCACTAAACATGGCCAACAAACACTACAAAACACCTTCACTGACCTGCAACTGCCAAAAACAAACAGAGGCCCAAAACACCACCACTCCTTATAACACACCCACCCAAACTTCAAACACAGCCCCAACCACCAATGGACCAATAAAAAGGGCCCACACACACAAACCATGAGCCTTTGCAACAGACTCACTGCTGCCAGACACCACAGAACCATACTACAAGCTTCACCACACCTTACACTTGCACACCTTCACACAACCACCTTCACAAACACCCCCTCATCACACACACACACACCTGCACAACCACACCCACACACCCACAACCATCCACACACCCCCCCACCATCCACACCCACACCCCTCACCATGCCCACTACCAAGAATCCAAAGTTCAGTAACCGAGAGTTGGAGGTCCTTGTTGATGAAATCCTCAGAGTCGAGCCACAGCTCTTTGGAACATTGGTCAGACAGACCAGCATTGCAGCAAAAACAGCCATGTGGCAGACCATCGTCGATGCTGTGAATGCTGTTGCGGACACCAGAAGGACCAGGCAGGAATGCCAGAACAGGTGGTACGATCTGCGGAGGAGGGTCCGAGCCAAGAGGCAGGAGGAACACAACCAGGCCAACGCCACAGGAGGAGGGCCCTCCCGCAGACCCGTACACTACCAGCCCTGGGAGGAGAGGGTGATGGCCATACTGCCGGTGGAGGCAGTCGAAGGATTAGAAGGACTCCGAGACCCGGGTGAGTACACAAACAACGCACCTCACATGGGGGAACGGCATCCACAACCAAAATCACTAACAGGCACGCAACCACCCCAAGCCATCGCATGACTCAACCACACTCCATGAGCACGCACATGCCACTGCTGCCACCATGCCCCATGCACCCAGCTGGACAATGTCAAGTCACAGGCCACAGAAGACACCAACACATGACACGGTAACCCGGATGGCGGGAGGCTGGGCCCCAAAAATCACATAGTGCAACTCCGAAGCAGACAACAATGCCCTCTGCCCATATGGCCTAGGTCACAGCCAGACAAACAGTGTGTCCCAACACAGGAATGACTTGCCAGCAAATGGCGGATGCCTTGCATCAACACATGGGGGTGAAGGCACTGTTTTGCACATGACAGCAGCTAATGAACAGCCAACATTGTGAAAGAGTGGCAGCACACACCACCACAGCAGCAGCGCACAGACACACATCACACCCAATGGGTGCCTGGAGATCAGAAACAAACTCACATCAACAAGCCAAGGGCCACTCAAAGATCTGCTAACAGTGTGTGCCCAGGAAGCTGGGCTGAGGTGACAGAGGGTGACACACAGAGGGAGGGAGAGGGGGACAGAGAGGGAGGGAGACACAGGGAGACGGACAGAGGGAGGAGGCTGACACACAGATGGAGGGAGAGGGGGACACAGAGGGAGGGAGACACAGGGAGACGGACAGAGGGAGGAGGCTGACACATGGAGGGAGGGAGAGGGGGACAGAGAGGGAGCGAGACACAGGGAGAGCAAATCAGCCGTGTGGCGTGTGCGAAAGTCTGCTCGTAGACTGCATGCATGTAGACAAGGGTGGCCAGTCCCAGAACCCCCCCTCTTCCCCATGGCAAAACACAGGGCCATGTCACAACCTGTTCACGAGCACAACAACAGCTACCTGGATCATATAAGTGTGTGGATCCACTCCATGTGCACATGTACAGTGCTACACGGAAGGCGCCAATGCATGGCTCGCCACACCTGCCCACTCCACTGCTGGCTGCAGTCACACTTGACGCAGCAAGTAAGACCGTGCCACACATAGTTAAAGGGGCCAAAGTGGTGCCCAAGGGACACACCCATGCACAAGTGCACTGTGAGTGGACTGCAAGACAGATCCCAATTCCAAGAGGAAATGTCCCAACTTTGAAACTGATGAAACATGGATGTTGCATGGACCAAAATTAACATTGTCTCTCTCACACACAGGTCAACATCGTTGTTCACCCCCCAACACTGGGGGGAAGACTCACAGGACCCGGATCTGCAGGAGCCCGATCCCACCGGCAGCGACCACTCTCACCACTCTGTGGACGACCCCGACCGACCTGGCCCCTCTGGTGTCCAACCACCTGCAGCACCTGCGTCAGGTACAACTGTGCCAACCACCACCCCCACTCCTGCCACATCCCAGGAGACACCCAGGATCCCTGCCCCAACACCACAATGCAGCCAGGCTGGCCAGGAGGGACACGGTGTCCCGGGCACCCAGGAGGAGGCAGGCGACAACGCCAATGCCACCCCTCAGGGGTCCCGGAGACCCGATGTGCCCACAAGGGCAGGCCAGGTGCAAGTGGGCAGGGGTGGTGGGAGTGGAGGACGGCGGAGGCGCGAGCGTGACCAGTTGGCTGGGGAACCGGTATTTTCCCATGTCCGTAACATCCTGGGGTCATACCGGCAGGACACCACGGACATGGCCCAGGTTGTGTCCGACCTTGAGGGGATCAAGGCCCAGCAGGCCCAGCAACATGCGGAGCTACATGCCTGTCTACTGCGACACCAACGGAGGATGGAGGACAGACAGGCTGAGCAAGTGACGGCGTTCCAGGGGATTCACGATACACTCCGTCGGATGGCCGACAACATGGCCGACCCTCCCTGTGCCAGAAGGCGGAGAACATCACCACCCACAGGGAGGGATCAGGAGAAGGAGGAGGAAACATCCGATGGAGCATCCCAGACGTCGTCACGGCCTGCTGCTGAGGGTCCCCGCAGGAGGCCGGGTCGTCCACGGAAAGGACCGTGAGGGTCGGCGCTACATCACCATCTCCCAGGACACCTGGCCTGGCACCTGGCCCACTGGAGCAACAGCATCACAGCATCAAGCGACATTCTCTGCCACATGGCCCTGCTGGTCACTGGCTGACCAATGTTGACAAAGACTGTGGCATGGACTCTGAGGATTTCAAATGGCAAGGACACCAACTCCCCTACTGAACTTTGGATTCCAAAATCCCGGAAAGCCCCTCACTTTGTCCCCCCCCCCCCACAATAATAAATCACACTATGAAGAGTAGATGCCTGCTGGTAGCATTATTACCTAACATGTGTCATGTAAAGTCTAAACATGCCTGAGTCATCTTTTGTCTTCAACCATCCACACCCTGGGGCCTGAGTCTGGCACAGGACACATGGGTCACAGTGTATTAGGCAAGACAGACATGGAGCACCATACACACCCGTGATGGGCCCAACCAGCTGAGGGGGTGGCCGAACAACCGTGCTGACAGACACATTGAGTACAGCAACAGTCATGCGCAGAGGTCAGGGATCCAGTCCAGTGTCCTGGGGGGCACCCAGGTATGTGTAGACAGGTGGCAGAACCATGTCCTGCAAGCTTGAGTCCGGTGGATGCAGAGAATGGGGGCCTGGACAACGTTGGATGCATGGGGATGGCACATGTCACAATACCCACACAGTCATGGACATCATGCCCAATACACAGTCTCAGCCCACACACACAGCTTGCATCTTGCTACTCGACACATTGACACATAGCCACAATCAGGGAATACCATGCCAGACATGCTGGATGCACCGTGGCAACACACCAGCATTGACTGAGAAGAGGCACCTTGGAGGCATAGGGACACCTTTATTAGTCATGTTTTCGGGATTGCAGAGGCAACTTGAAGTACACATGAACACATCATGTGGAGTAACATGTGGGTCCAACACTGGCACCGCCCTTCTGCAGCACAAATGCGTGTTCGCCATGGAACTGGCACACAAGCGTCGGCTAACAGCTAAACACCCACAGCTGCTCACGGAGAGCCTGCCATACACCATAGATCCGCTGATGTGGAAGTCCCACACCATGTCAAGCCAATGCTAACCGTATGTGTCCGAGGGCAGTGTCACACACATTGATGCCATCATCACAATCCCCTATCCCATCACTGATGACTGTCAACCAGGCAGACCATCTATTCAGGTGTACACAGCTGCATGTCGTGTCCCATGGTGATGCTACATGGCTGCAGAGGAACCAAACATCGACAGGGGCAGTGTGCATACATCGTGAACAACTGCCACACCCAATACACCCCAGATTCATCCCTTACCCAATGGAGACTTCCAAACGTGTCCGTGCCTGTAACGCTGAGTCAGCCCACGATGTCATGTCCATGAGGAATAGCAGGGCCACAACAATGCAAGCAGCAGACGGCATGCGCAAGTACCTGGGGAAGAGAGACACACAAGAAGTCAGCCACAAAAAGCACAGCCACTTGCATGTGCATTTACTCGACACATGTATGAATTACAACATGGTAGGTCACAATTATGACTGGGGAAATACAACCATCACTGCCACCATCACTCCAGTGACACACCCACACACACCTCTGACTCACGTGCCATACATGCAGGTGGAGACACACATCACAACACATGCCACACGGGGACCAATGCGTGCACACTCAGACACTGGTACTCACCACTAAGCAAAGAAGTCGCGTATGAGCCGAGTCCGGATGTCCTCTTGCAGCTCCACATCCTCCACATCACTAGCCCCATTGCCAAGCCCTTCGTCCTCCACGGGTGGATGGTCCTCGTCACGTTGATCCAGGATGAGTGGCACAGCTCTTTCAACTGCCATGTTGTGCAGCATGCAGCAGACCATGAAGATCTTGCAGACCTTCGCCGGGGCATATGGGAGCGCGCCGCCGGTCTTGTGGAGGCACCTGAATCGGCTCTTCAGCAGGCCAAACGTCCTCTCTATCACTCGCCTTGTCCGGCCATGGGCGGTGTTGTAGCGGAGCTGGGCCGGCGTGATGGGGTTGCGGAGAGGTGTGAGCAGCCAAGGCATGTTGGGATAGCCAGCGTCCCCTATATGGGAAGCACATGGACATCGTTAGAAGTGGTGAAGCGGTCGTGCTGGTAGGCTATGCAAAATACAGGACAGACAGACTGTACCCACCAACAACACATGCCCGTTCGTTGCGCAGCTGCATCATCATTTCAGCCATCCCGCTACGCCTCATGATGTAGGCATCGTGTGCTGATCCTGGAAAACGAGCACAGACATGTGAAATCACCATGTTGGACTGACACACCACAAGGGCATTGATGGAGTGGTAGTGCTTTCGATTGCGGTACGCCACCTCCCATGCGTGTGGTGGTACCAAAGCTACATGTGTCCCATCTATGGACCCAATGACATGGGGCATCCCTCCCAGGGCATAGAATCCACGCTTGACCGCAGTCATCTGTTCAGGGGTTGGGAACTTGATGAAGTCATCCAGGTGAATCAACATGGCCTCTAAGAAATCCTGCAGCACACGGCAGAACAAGCTCTGGGACATGCCACCAACATTAGCTATGGTATATTGAAAGGTACCCGTGGCAAGAAAATGTAGGGCAGCCATTACCTTCAGCTGGGGTGTCAGTGCCGTAGGATACCTGTGCTGCGGTTGCAGGTGTGGTGCCAGTCTCGCCGTCAACTCCAGAATCAACGGTTGGGTGAAGCGGTAGAGCCGGATGCTGTCATTCTCCTGCATGGCAGCCAAGTCCGGAATTGGTCGGGCAAGAGGCGGCGCTCTGCCGTATTTTGGAAGTGACAAGGAAGAGTGAGTGCACTACGACAACAAATCATGTGTACTGAGCACATGTTAATCTGTCAATACACATATGCTACATAGGGAGTCAGGTATGTGCTACATGCCCAGGACACGTATGGATGCAAGGTGACACTCCTACCAAGACCCAGCTACACACGGAGATTGAGAACCTCCCCATGCCACGCCATGGGAATAGCTGTGTCCCAGTGCAAGTGAACAGCCAGACGCAAGACAGGAGTGACATACGCCCACACATCAGCAGCAGTAGGATGCCGATTGCAGAGACTGGTAGCGGAACACTGGAGCCACAGGTCACATGATATTACACTAGGACAGCCCACACACCTTGCCATGAAGGTGCACATGTCATGACTCACCACACATTCCTTGTGAGGATGCTGACATGTCCTTGTCACGCTACTCCGTGTCCCATGCATACATGTGCACCTCACATCCGATACCACATGTGGCATGGTGTGCGGAACAGTGTGCAATGACAATCTACACACAGACACATGTTGGTTGCTGCAACGGCTGCAGCTTTTGAGGGTGCTCCAACATCAACCTGATGGGAAGCCCCCACACATACATGACATAGTCACATTGTGCACCGTGGGTAGTGACAAGTCAGGTGTGATAACCCCTGTACCGGGCATCAGGGGACACTTCAGTGTGTTGGTGTCCGTGCCATGCCAGTGACGCTCACCCCAAGTGTGCAGTACGACATGCACACATGTCAAAGGAGTCAAGGGCATGCCTGGCACACATTGCACCATCACACAGTACATCTGTACACATCTCATCATACATCTGGTGCCTTCTCGACTCAGGAGTAATGTTCCACATCACAGGCCGTCACACCTGTGCCCCACACATGTAGTAATGCACAGACGATGCCTTGATGTCAATTAATGGACAAGTATGTCCATTCATGGACAAGTATGTCCATCCATGGACAAGTATGTCCATCCATGGACAAGTATGTCCGCCCTATCCCTACCTGTGTGCCGCCTGTCACCACTGTGATGTGTAAAAACCGCTGTACTGCTGCGAAGAGGGCCTGTGTACGTTCCCATATCACTATGGGAGTGCTGCCGTATGTGTACCCATCGTGATGGCGAGCGTACAGGCATGTGTACGGCCCGTACCACTACGAGTAGGCATACGCAAGAACACCCATAGTGGTACGGGCCGTACACACGCCTGTACGCTCCCTATCACTATGGGTGGCCTCGCGTATGCGTACTCGTAGTGGTACGGGCCGTACACACGCCTGTACGCTCCCTATCACTACGTGTACGCATACGCGAGGCCACCCATAGTGATAGGGAGCGTACAGGCGTGTGTACGGCCCGTACCACTACGAGTACGCATACGCGAGGCCACCCATAGTGATAGGGAGCGTACAGGCGTGTGTACGGGCCCGTACCACTATGGGTGTTCTTGCGTATGCGTACACGTTGTGGTACGGGCCGTACACACGCCTGTAAGCTCCCTATCACTATGGGTGGCCTCGCGTATGCGTACTCGTAGTGGTACGGGCCGTACACACGCCTGTACGCTCCCTATCACTATGGGTGGCCTCGCGTATGCGTACACGTAGTGATAGGGAGCGTACAGGCGTGTGTACGGCCCGTACCACTACGAGTACGCATACGCGAGGCCATGGTATCTGTGACTACTCCACCCTTTGCGTTCCATGGGCACTGCTGGGAGCGATAGGCACCCACCCCTCCTGTCTCAGGGCACTGCTGGGAGGACTCTGCACCCACCCCTCCTGTCTCAGGGCACTGCTGGGAGGACTCTGCTCCCACCCCTCCTGTCCCAGGGCACTGCTGGGAGTGATAGGCACCCACCCCTCCTGTCTCAGGGCACTGCTGGGAGGACTCTGCACACACCCCTCCTGTCTCTGGGCACTGCTGGGAGTGATAGGCACCCACCCCTCCTGTCTCAGGGCACTGCTGGGAGTGATAGGCACCCACCCCTCCTGTCTCAGGGCACTGCTGGGAGGACTCTGCACACACCCCTCCTGTCTCTGGGCACTGCTGGGAGTGATAGGCACACACTCCTCCTGTCTCTGGGCACTGCTGGGAGGACTCTGCACCCACCCCTCCTGTCTCAGGGCACTGCTGGGAGTGATAGGCGCCCACCCCTCCTGTCTCAGGGCACTGCTGGGAGGACTCTGCACCCACCCCTCCTGTCTCAGGGCACTGCTGGGAGTGATAGGCCCCCACCCCTCCTGTCTCAGGGCACTGCTGGGAGGACTCTGCACCCACCCCTCCTGTCTCAGGGCACTGCTGGGAGTGATAGGCACCCACCCCTCCTGTCTCAGGGCACTGCTGGGAGGACTCTGCACCCACCCCTCATGTCTCAGGGCACTGCTGGGAGTGATAGGCCCCCACCCCTCCTGTCTCAGGGCACTGCTGGGATGACTCTGCACCCACCCCTCCTGTCTCAGGGCACTGCTGGGAGTGATAGGCACCCACCCCTCCTGTCTCAGGGCACTGCTGGGAGGACTCTGCACCCACCCCTCCTGTCTCAGGGCACTGCTGGGAGTGATAGGCCCCCACCCCTCCTGTCTCAGGGCACTGCTGGGAGGACTCTGCACACACCCCTCCTGTGTCTGGGCACTGCTGGGAGGACTCTGCACCCACCTCTCCAATTTCACAATATGTACGCTCATGACATACACGGATGTGGGTACGCTCCATGCATTCGAGGTGGGGGTACGTGTCGTACTTACACTGTTGTGGTGGGGCTACGCTCCATGCATTCGAGGTGAGGGTACGTGTCTTACTTACACTGTTGGGGTGGGGCTACGCTCCATGCATTCGAGGTGGAGGTACATGTCGTACTTACACTGTTGGGGTGGGGGTACGCTCCATACGTACGCGGGTGTGGGTACGGGTCGTACTTACGCTGTTGGGGTGGGGGTACGCTACATACGTACGCAGGTGTGGGTACGGGTCGTACTTACGCTGTTGAGGTGGGGGTACGCTCCATACGTACGCGGGTGGGTACGGGTCGTACTTACACTGTTGGGGTGGGGGTACGCTCCATACGTACGCGGGTGTGGGTACGGGTCGTACTTACGCTGTTGGGGTGGGGGTACGCTCCATACGTACGCGGGTGTGGGTACGGGTCGTACTTACGCTGTTGGGGTGGGGGTACGCTCCATACGTACGCGGGTGGGTACGGGTCATACTTACACTGTTGGGGTGGGGGTACGCTCCATACGTACACGGGTGTGGGTACGGGTCGTACTTACGCTGTTGGGGTGGGGGTACGCTCCATACGTACGCGGGTGTGGGTACGGGTCGTACTTACGCTGTTGGGGTGGGGGTACGCTCCATACGTACGCGGGTGGGTACGGGTCGTACTTACACTGTTGGGGTGGGGGTACGCTCCATGCATACGGGTGGGGGTAGGGTCCGTACATTTCCGTCCCCACGCTATGTGATGCTTGTGCGGGCCATTCCCAGGCCTTTGCCACGTGGGTACGAGCCGTCCCGCCATTGTTGGAGTGACGTGGGTGTGGGCGTGGTTCGACTCGTACCCACGCTCTTCAGGCGTGGGTACGGGACGTACCTGTCTGGTTGTGTTGCCTGTTCGCGTCGTGATGGACTTCCGTTGTGGCGGTCGCTGGCTTATCTGGACACGCCCCACCCCCTCGTAGTGACCAGGGCATGGGAGTCAGGTATGTCCAGGGCATGTGTGCTGTGTGACTTTGGTGGGGAGTTTGTGGCCTGCCCTGGTCCTGCCACCCCCACCCCACCCCACATTCCCCCCTCCCTTAGTTGTTCTGACCTTCTGCGGATCTGCGTCGGAACCTGTAGAGGAGGTCGACTGCTATGAGGGCCGGGATGACTCGTAGGTTCGGGTCCATGTCTGTCCGTCGCGTACTGGTCCTCCTTGTTCGCGTCGTCCTGTCGCGTACTGGTCCTCCTTGTTCGCGTCGTCCTGTCTGTCCGTCGCGTACTGGTCCTCCTTGTTCGCGTCGTCCTGTCGCGTACTGGTCCTTCTTGTTCGCGTCGTCCTGTCTGTCCGTCGCGTACTGGTCCTCCCTGTTCACGTCGTCCTGTCTGTTCGTCGCGTACTGGTAGTCCTTGATCGCGTCGTCCTGATTTCCCGGCAGTTTTTGGCAGCCGGAAAATATTCACCGTGCGGGATGACGTCGGTGCGAATCGTAATTCCTGGTTCGTGAATGGCAGGCTGCGTGCGTCCCGACGTCAGGTCGGCGCTTTCCCGGTTCGCATTTGTATGTTTATTTTGTTCGGTCGGGGTTTTTTACGATTCGTACGGAAATGGTGTTCCCGTGTGAATCGTAATTCCATGTTTGTAATTTTGTACGACCGGGTACGCGTCGGACGGAGAATATGCTCCGTCCGACGGTTCGTACCCGGTTTTTACAGGATCGTAATCGGCACCAGAGTCTCTAAATTTCCTGTAAGAGCCCATGCCAAGGTAAGAAAGCTTTTAGCATCTAGAACAGTGGTCCTCATAAGATGTCACACCAAGCCTGCCTAAGCAATACATTTTTTGATTTGGGCGCCCTCTCACTCTGACATATAGGGGGATTCATTGTTGGGGACCCCTGAAGGTATTGAAGTAGAGGACGTGTATTAAATTGTTTGTACAGGGTCTCTAGCTTTCCTAAAAATTTAAAAATATTTTCTGATAAAATTAACCTATATGACATTTTGGTAGGTGAACTGTAATGTGCACACACGTTTTGCGTAGGTGCAGGAAATATTTCCTACAAGATCACCTAGAGAAAAATGTAACGTCTTTAAGCAGACAATTTGGATGCACTGGGCTGCTGGTCAGCACGAAAAAGAAAATAGTTGTTGTGATTTAGGAGTCACATTTTAGAATTTGGTAAATCTGCTTTACATGTGCAGAAAACGCCTAGCAAAGCTGCATCCTCTTCAGGTGTGAAATCTTTGATGTTGTATCTATTCGCATTCATACAACTAACATGGGAGTCAAATATCAAGTTTCATGCATAAGTTGTAGCAGGCCATGTTTTAAGCAGTGATATTTTTAGCCTAATTCTTACTATCTGTGGTTGGAAATTTCTTCTTTTTTTTAAAAAACAATCTCAAAGTGTGTAGGAAAATAAATCCACAAAACAACAATAGGGGGGATTTTGATTACATCCATTCCTTAAATGTGTAATAGATTGTCATGTTACCTTCACAAATTTTGTGTTAGCAAAGGCTTAATCTGTTTTCCTTTCGAGAACCTCTTGTATCTTGCTTATCACTTCCTGAATGTACACCACATTATCTCAGGAGTACCATAGCCAACAGTCCAGCTTCAACAGAGCCAAGGAAAGAAATTGCTCTACGCTCAAGCCTCCACCGTGACACTTCTGCCCCCGGCAGAACCCTTCCCATTGAGAGGGGTTGGCCAGATGTATCCTGAAGAGCTGTCACCTTTCTTTAATCCTTTTATGGTAGCAGTGGGTTGACCTTGGGCAGAGTTTGGGAAGAGCTAGAGTAGAGTTTGGGGGAAACGTGGGCTTTCCTTCTGTAATGTCTCTGGCGCTCTGGGGCGTTCTTTTCCAAAATATGGGGCAGGAACATTTTATTATGGTGATAACTAAAGGGTGGTAGCGAGTGTTTTCCTCTTTCATAGGACTACATGAGTCAATGTTAGTTACCACTGCCCAAACTCCTAAATATAATTTACTACTTCAGAAGGACCCTGTCTGGGATATCCAGGAATACTCAATGAGAGTGGGCTGGCAAGACCAATTCAGGTGCAAGCTGTAGGGCAGGACCATGCAAAGTCCTGGCACATGGGCCAAAAGCGGTCTAGACTATCTGAGAATATGTGGATGTGTTGGCGTGAAGATAGAGGAGGAGAAAGGATGGGTGGTTACCAAGCTTTGCCAGTCCCTGTGTTGTCCTCAATATGCACTCATACATCTATACATGCAGTCACATGCTGCCACTCATCCATAGAGTTAGTCACACGCCTAGTCAGTAATACAAAGAATAAATCACATACCCATTTAATCATGTATACAATTATAAACACCAACTTTGCTATATTTAGAAATACCACATCACTTACTTATACAGATACTGACACGTATTTACTGTGTTATACAATCACTGATAGAAGCAGACACTTATTTATACACCCACTCTTGAAATAACTTAGTCTCACGTATACTCATTTATATACTCCAACACTCACATATAGGGGCCGATTCCGATCCTGGAAAAATTTTCCCCGTACGAATCGTATCCGGAATTTTTTCCATACGAATCGTACAAGTATCGTACAAACTGGCAAGTACGATTCGTATGGGAAAAAATACATACGAATCGCATTGGGAAAATTCCCCCACACGTCCTCGGGTCGGACGATTTTACGTACGAATCGGAAAACTGAAGTCCGAGCGCGCAAGTACGATCCGTCCCGTCTGTCCGATTGTACAACCGTATGGAAAAAACACAGCACGGAGCGAACTTCAATAGCAACCATGGAGACATATGCCCGCATACGCGCCGTCCCCCCCAGCCCCTCGTATGCTGAACACCCCCAGCCCCCCGTATGTACGCGCCGAACACCCCCCCAACCCCCGTATGTACGCGCCGTCCCCCCAGCCCCTCGTATGTACACGCCGTCCCCCCCCAGGCCGTGGATGGACGCGCCGTACCCCCTGCCCTCCCGCGGATGGACGCGCCGTACCCCCAGCCCCACCTGCGGATGGACGTGCCGTACCCCCAGCCCCCCCCACGGATGGACGCGCCATATCCCCACCCGTGTATGTACGGAGCATACCCCCACCCGTGTATGTACGGAGCTTACCCCCACCCATGTATGTACGGAGCGTACCCCCACCCCACCCATGTATGTACAGAGCGTACCCCCACCCGTGTATGTATGGAGCGTACCCCCAGCACTGAGAAATGCAGAAAGAGGCAACAGAAGTCCACAAAGACGAAGAAAATTGCAGGAAGAAGCAAGACATGTGCAGAAAGAACCAACAGAGGAGCAGAAAGAGGCCTTGTTGCAAAATCATCCTGTGCCCACAACTTTTTCAGATGGGTACTGGTGGTAACTGACTAACCAGGCCTAGAGCCAGTGCTATCCTAAAAGACACTTAGAATACAGTGAAAACACCTACATACAATAGGGAACACTATGCGTTGGGGTACCCCTGTGATTAGCATGACCTTCTCTGTAAGACCCTAGTACATAATAGGGCAGGGGGATTAAAACTACCTCTTAAAATGTGCCACAGGCACGTGTGCACACTGGTGAAGGGAGGGGGGCGCCTGAGGTGACATGTATGCAAACACGCCCTGTGGACATTTTAATTTGGGGGATAAAGTCCCCTTGAATCCAGAGTGTCCCTTGGGTCCAACTAGCCCACCAGGTATCTCCAGTAAGCACCACAGAGCTGCATTGCAGAGAGGTGTAAAAAGGGGCACAGCCTGGACCACCTCCCTGCAACGCAGTACAGTGGCGCTTACTGGAAGCACCTGGTGGTCTAATTGTCCCCATGGGGCCCTCAAGATTGAAGGGGAATTATTTCCCCAACTTAAAACGCGCCACAGGGTGTGCTTGCACAGGTCACATCAGGTCCCGTCCCCTCCCTTCACCACCGTGTAAACATGCCCTGTGGCCGTTTTAAGTTGGGAGATTAACTCCCCTTGAATCCTGAGGGTCCCTAGGGTCCAACTAGCCCACTAGGTACCTCCAGTAAGCACCACAGAGCTGCGTTGAAAAGAGGTGCAAAAAGGGGCACTGCCTGGACCACATCTCTGCAACGCAGCGCAGTGGCGCTTACTGGAAGCACCTGGTGGTCTAGTTGGCCCCCAGGAGCCCTCAGGATTGAAGGGCAATTATTTCCCCAACTTAAAACGCGCCACAGGGCGTGTTTGCACACGTCACCTCAGGCCCCGTCCCCTTTCTTCACCACCATGTAAACACGCTCTGTGGCCGTTTTAAGTTGGGAGATTAACTCCCCTTGAATCCTGAGGGTCCCTAGGGTCCAACTAGCCCACTAGGTACCTCCAGTAAGCGCCACAGAGCTGCGTGGCAGAGAGGTGTAAAAAGGGGCACAGCCTGGACCACATCTTTGCAACACAGCACAGTGGTGCTTACTGGAAGCACCTGGTGGGCTAGTTGGCCCCCAGGGGCCCTCAGGATTGAAGAGGAATTATTTCCCCAACTTAAAACGCGCCACAGGGCTTGTTTGCACATGTCACCTTAGGCCCCATCCCCTCCCTTCACCACTGTGTAAACACGCCCTGTGGCCATTTTAAGTTTGGAGATTAAGTCCCCTTGAATCCTGAGGGTCCCTTGGGTCCAACTAGACCACTAGGTCCCTCCAGTAAGTGCCACAGAGCTGCGTTGCAAAGAGGTGTAAAAAGGGGCATGGCCTCTGAACACCTCTCTGCAACACAGCTCCCTGGTGCATACTGGAGGTACCTGGTGGGCTAGTTGGCCCTCTGGGACCCTCAGTATTGAAGGGGAATTAATTCCCCAACTTACAACTCGCCAGGGGGTGCGTTTGCACAATGGTGAAGGAAGGGGGCGGGACCTGAGGTGACATGTGTGCAAACACGCCCTGTGGTGAGTTTTAAGTTGGGGAATTCATTCCTCTTCACTCCTGAGGGTCCCTGGGGGCCAACTAGCCTACCAGGTACCTCCAGTATGCGCCAGGGAGCTGTGTTGCAGGGAGGTGTTCAGAGGCCACGCCCCTTTTTACAACACTCTGAAACACAGCTCTCAGGCGCTTACTGGAGGTACTTGGTGGGCTAGTTGTCCCCCAGATGACATCAGGATTGAAGAGGAATTAATTCCCCAACTTAAAACACGCCACAGGGCGTTTGCACACATGTCACCTCAGGCCCCACCCCCTCCCTTCACCACTGTGCAAACATGCCCCGTGGAGCGTTTTAAGTTGGGGGATTAACTCCCCTTGAATCCAGAGTGGCCCTTGGGTCCAACTAGCCCACCAGGTATCTCCAGTAAGCGCCACAGAGCTGCATTGCAGAGAGGTGTAAAAAGGGGCACGGCCTGGACCACCTCGCTGCAACGCAGCACAGTGGCGCTTACTGGAAGCACCTGGTGGTCTAATTGTCCCCATGGGGCCCTCAAGATTGAAGGGGAATTATTTCCCCAACTTAAAACGCGCCACAGGGTGTGCTTGCACAGGTCACATCAGGTCCCGTCCCCTCCCTTCACCACCGTGTAAACATGCCTTGTGGCCGTTTTAAGTTGGTAGATTAACTCCCCTTGAATCCTAAGGGTCCTTAGGGTCCAACTAGCCCACTAGGTACCTCCAGTAAGCACCACAGAGCTGCGTTGGAAAGAGGTGTAAAAAGGGGAACGGCCTGGACCACCTCTCTGCAACGCAGCGCAGTGGCGCTTACTGGAAGCACCTGGTGGTCTAGTTGGCCCCCAGGAGCCCTCAGGATTGAAGGGCAATTATTTCCCCAACTTAAAATGCGCCACAGGGCGTGTTTGCACACGTCACCTCAGGCCCCGTCTCCTTTCTTCACCACCGTGTAAACACGCTCTGTGGCTGTTTTAAGTTGGGAGATTAACTCTCCTTGAATCCTGAGGGTCCCTAGGGTCCAACTAGCCTACTAGGTACCTCCAGTAAGCGCCACAGAGCTGCGTGGCAGAGAGGTGTAAAAAGAGGCACAGCCTGGACCCCATCTTTGCAACACAGCACAGTGGTGCTTACTGGAAGCACCTGGTGGGCTAGTTGGCCCCCAGGGGCCCTCAGGATTGAAGAGGAATTATTTCCCCAACTTAAAACGCGCCACAGGGCTTGTTTGCACATGTCACCTTAGGCCCCGTCCCCTCCCTTCACCACTGTGTAAACACGCCCTATGGCCATTTTAAGTTTGGAGATTAAGTCCCCTTGAATCCTGAGGGTCCCTTGGGTCCAACTAGCCCACTAGGTACCTCCTGTAAGTGCCACAGAGCTGCGTTTGCAAAGAGGTGTAAAAAGGGGCGTGGCCTCTGAACACCTCTCTGCAACACAGCTCCCTGGTGCAAACTGGAGGTACCTGGTGGGCTAGTTGGCCCTCTGGGACCCTCAGTATTGAAGGGGAATTAATTCCCCAACTTACAACTCGCCAGGGGGTGCGTTTGCACAATGGTGAAGGAAGGGGTGGGACCTGATGTGACATGTGTGCAAACACACCCTGTGGTGGGTTTTAAGTTGGGGAATTAATTCCTCTTCACTCCTGAGGGTCCCTGAGGGCCAACTATCCTACCAGGTACCTCCAGTATGCGCCAGGGAGCTGTGTTGCAGGGAGGTGTTCAGAGGCCATGCCCCTTTTTACAACACTCTGAAACACAGCTCTGTGGCGCTTACTGGAGGTACTTGGTGGGCTAGTTGTCCCCCAGGGGACATCAGGATTGAAGAGGAATTAATTCCCCAACTTAAAACACGCCACAGGGCGTTTGCACACATGTCACCTCAGGCCCCGCCCCCTCCCTTCACCACTGTGCAAACATGCCCCGTGGAGCGTTTTAAGTTGGGGGATTAACTCCCCTTGAATCCTGAGGGTCCCTGGAGTGCAACTAGCCCACCAGGTACCTCCATTAAGCGCCACAGAACTGCGTTGCAGAGAGGTGTAAAGAGGGGCGTGGCCTCTGAACATCTCTCTGCAACGCAGCTCCCTGGCCCATACTGGAGGTACCTGGTGGGCTAGTTGGCCCCCAGGGACCCCCAGTATTCCAGGGGGCGCGCTTGCAGAGTGCTGCAGGGAGAGGGCGGGGCCTCCAGTGAGATTGCGATGCCGGTCTTTTTTTTTAAGAAGGGGGCTTTGTGGTCCCCCTTCTTTGCCTATTCTATTGGCCCAGGGACCCCATCCCCCAGGGCCTGACCCCTATTTTATTATTATTATTTTTTTAATTGGAAGGTGGCCGCGTGGCCCCCCTCCCTAGGCCATAATCGGCCCTGGAGACACCATCCCCCCCGGCATAGGTAGTTTTTTATTTTTATTTATTTGGATGGCGCTGCGTTGCCCCCCTCCTCAGGCCACTTCTAGCTATGGGGACCCCATCCCCCTGGGCTGGCCCTCTCCGTTGGGGACTGTGGAGGGGTCTCCAATCCCCCCACAGTCCCGCCGGCTCCCCGCCTCCTGCGAGAGCCGGCATTGCTTTTCCACATGGGGAGCTGGTAAGATGCAGCTCCCTATGTGGAAAAGCAATCAGCTTTGGTTTTTGGAAGAGAGAGCAGGTTTCCCTGCTCTCTCTTCCAAAAACCAAAGCAGAGTTTGCTGTGACAGACCGGGAGCCGCGAGACTCCCGCCCTGTTATAGCAAACAGCAGTGTCCCGGGGGTGGGCACTTCGGGATACTGCAGGAGCCGGCCCTGGGGGGTGGCGGTCCCCAGGGCCATCAAGGGCTCCAGGAGGGGGGCCATGCAGCCCCCCTCCCACCATTTGCAAAGCCCCGGGGGGTGGTGGTCCCCAGGGCTTGGGGGTCCATCACGGACCCTCTCATTTTAATAATTAGAGCCCCATGGAGGTGGCGGTCCCCAGGGCGTGTGGGGGGCCATGCGCCCCCGCAAATTTATTAATAAAAGCCCCAGGGGGTGGCGGTCCCCGGAGCTTGGGGGGGCTTGGATGCCCCCACATAAAAAATCAAAGCCCCGGGGGTGGCGGTCCCCAGGTCTGCAGGGGTGCCGTATGCTCCCCGCAAATCTTTTGCAAAGGCCCATGGGTTGGCGGTCTCCGGGGCAGTGCAGGGGGGATTGGGGCACCCCCACACTTTTTTTTTTCTGCCCCCGGGGCCTGGCCCACCTGGGGGCTTTATTTAAACGAAGCGTGGGTGCTCACGCTTTGCTTTTATTTATTTTCGCATCCGGATCGGCGGATCCTCCGCTCATCCCATGAATATATATATATATATTTGGGGGGGGCCTGGGGATCCTTGTTGGCCCCTGAGCAGGCCTAGGGGGTCAGGGTCTTTCTACCCTGCCACCTTTTCCTGTTTTGCGCATTTCTTTTTCTGTTTTCTTGTGCCTCGGTACTACCGAGGCACAAGATGGCTGCCAACACTTCCTAATTTGGAGTGTTGACAGCCAATTAGCATTAAGTTTGTGATCAGGAGGGTGTGCGGATCCTCTGTGCCTCTAGATATCCCTATCTTTTTTTCTTAATTTCTCAAAAACTACTGAACGGATTTACACCATTTTTTTAAAAAGTCGCTTTCTGAGCCAAGCAGTATATTTTTGCCAAATTTGGTGTAATTCCGTTCAGCAGTTTTTGCTATAACTGTGTCTAAATTTTCCTATGGGAAATCGATTTTTTTACCTCTATTTTTTTAACTTCTCAGGAACTACTCAACGTATTTACACCATTTAAAAAAAAGAGCGCTTTCTGTAATTCCGTTCAGCTGTTCGGCCTGTAGCCGTGTCTAAAATTTCGTATGGGAAATAACATGGGGAAAACGCGTTTTGGGACCCCCCTTTTATCTCGGCCCCCGCTTGGTGAATCACCCCCAAATTTTCAGGATAGGAGTTGACCAGAACGGGCATTGGTTTTAAAAAATTTGCAAAGATTCGTCAAAGTTATTGCGAATAGAATGTTGCGACTGCCAGTAGGTAATATATATATACAAACACACAGACATATACCAATAACATAAAATCTATTTAAAAAAAACCTTCTATTGTAAATTAAAACACTAAACTATATAATAATCTTTAAACTGAAATCTCCCACTCCAGGAAAAGTGTTGGATAGTGGAGGAATTAAATTTACTATTCCCACTCTAGTCAATGCAACAGTAGGGAAAGTGTTGGATAGTGGAGGGGTAAAAATTACTATTCCCACTCCAGTGAGTGCAACAGTAGAGAAAGTGTTGGATAGCGGAATGGTCCCACTTCAATCAGTAAAACAGTAGATAAAGGGTCCGATTCCGATTCCGGACGCAAAACTAACCGATCGACACTGACCCGGACAGAATACCGACCGACATGGACCAGCGCCGTACGACCCGTGCAGCACGATGCAACGCGAGTGAATAACAACCGACACGTACGGAATACAAGCCGTACGACCGAGCCGGAGGGAAAATAGTGATCCGGCCGGGAAACCGACGCGATTTTCACCGACCGACCGACACGAACCCGGAATCAACCCGACCGACCCGAACCCGCAATGTACGATTAGCGCAGTACGATGCAATGCGTGTAAAACCAGACCGACTCGCACGGAGACCAAGCCGCACGACCGACACGCACAGACAACCCGGCACACAAGCAATAGAGACCGCCGCGAACAACGCCTACCAAACACAGAAGACAGGCAGCGTGAACGAGGTGGAGAAGCCTGCACGAGACAACAGCAGCGTCTGTTTCCATTACATGAACTTCTCCTACATGCCTACAAAACACAAAGGAAAAAACACAAAAAAAGGACCAAACAAAGAATGACTACGCCAATAAATACCCAACACAAATTAATTGGACAAAGACACATCCACAACTACAACTATATAAAGGACTACAATCACTACCGTCATCATTGCAAACAGGAGACACAGCCAGCAGCAAACACCAGTACACAGCAACCACAGACACACTCACAACTCACCCATCACACAACTCACACACCATCAGCACCTCATACGAAAACACACACACATACACACAGCAAAACCAACACCAAACCAACATCACTTGCACCCTCACACACACATCCCTCACCACCACCACCCATCCCCATGCCCCCAAAGAAGAATCCAAAGTTCACAGATAGTGAGTTAGAAGTGCTGGTAGACGAGATCATCAGAGTAGCACCACATTTGTTTGGTACATTAGTTCAAAGGACCCCCATCTCACAGAAAACAAAGATGTGGGCGAGGATTGTGGACAAGGTGAATGCACAAGCACCAACGTTGCGAACAAAAGACGATATCCAGAACAGGTGGTATGACGTGCGCAGGAGGGTCAAGAAAATCATCGAGAAAGATCATGCCTTGAGTCAGCGCACCGGCAGTGGCCCTCCTGCTAAACCAGTCTACTTCAGGACCTGGGAGGAGAAGGTGCGGGACATCCTACCACCAGAGAGCGTCCATGGCCTAACAGACATCCCAGAGACTGGTGAGTACACAAACAACAAAGCCAAGATTGTGTGGCAAGTGAAACCATGCACCCCAAGCAAACCTACACTAACCAATAGATAATCAACCCAAGATGTGTATGCCAGTCACACAAACATAATACCTGCCATCTCATAGTGTCATGACATGCACGAACCTACAAACAAATAGAGCAAGCCACAGGCACTAAGCCAAATGCATCCAGCAAGACAGTTTGCCACCACAAACACACCACCTCACAGCGCAGCTGACTGTCAGGAAGGAATAGTGGGGATGCAGGTGAAGAGAGTGTAGCCAAAAGCATGATGGGGCCTGTAGTCACAGATGATGCTCCCCCTCCAGATTGGCCCATCAAGACCTCTCTGAAACATGCCCACATCACAGGGAGTGGAAAATGACTGACAAGATGGCTGACACTGGGTCCTGCTAGGGGTTGTGTGCAAATCAGAAGCAGGACACCACTGACTGACATCCTGAAAGACAACTTGCACGCCCTACAATGGAAGCACGTGTCATGATAGGAAGGAGGACTGACAGCCCTGACCATACTAATCAGTAGGCCTGGGCGGTAAATTCCGTTCCGCTCGCGGAATTTGCGGAATTTGCGGAATTTGCGGAATGTCGCGTTCCGCGGGGAACGCGAAATTGCTCAGAAGTCTGCTTTCCGCGATTTCGCGAAATTTTTGCTTGTTCGCGTTCTCAAAATGCGTGTTCACGAGATGTTTCTCCCCGAGCACGCAAACAGCAATTGTGAACAGGAAAAAATCACCGCGGACAAGCAATTCCGCGTGTTCGTGGAATTTCTGCGTGTTCGCGGAGATTTTTTACCGTTTCGCGGAGATTTGCATAATGCAATTACGCAAATTCCGCCCACCCCTACTAATCAGCATGGGGAGACACCCCCCAACACAAACTCCACACAACTCACTGGATACCATGCTTTGACACAGACCTCATTGAAATATCAGCAAAACATCCCCCGTACTGGCTGCTGCTGTGTGAAGCACAGGGGCTCACTTGGGACTTGTAGCCAAACAAACACCAGGATTTCACTGTCAGCCATCTTGCCATTGCTGTCACACCCCCTCACAGGGAAGCAGAGTTAAGTGGGAGGAAGCATGGGCATGCTGGGAAGGGGGTGTAGCCAAGAGTATGATGGGACTCGCAGTCACACACAACCTACACCCACCCACATGGCCCAGCAAGATCAACCTGAACCATACTCGCCTCACAGGGAGTGGGAAGGGACCGACAAGATGTCTGACACTGGGCTCTGTTGTGGGGAGCACAAGGCCATGCTGGCAAATGGCCAACAACAAGATCTAACTCTGTCGGACAAGCTGGGAAAAAGCAGTGTACAGGCAGGCATCTGTTATAAAAGTAGAAAATGTCATGTTTGTGAACCAATGATGCATGTAGAAACATAAATCACATTGTGTGTCTCCTCCAAACACAGGTCGTGCTGGGCACCCACTGACAAATGACGAGGATACCCAGTCCCAGACTCTGTTGGACACTAAGCTCTCTGGTCTGACTCTCTCACAGTCCTCTTCGGATGACGACAACCAACCTGGCCCCTCAGTGTGTGCCATCATGCAGCACCAGCAGCAGCAACATCTTCCCCCCCTGTACCCACGCCTCCACCATCTGGACACCGACAGGGCACCCTCGCCAACACAGACAGACCAAGGACAATCAACACCCACAGCACAGGGACACAGGACCCCCCCGGAAGCTACAGCCAACACCACCAGCAACACCACCCAAGGGGTCCCAGGGTCACCTGTGCGTACCGCCACTGGTCCTGCCCATGTTGAGAGGGGTGCTGGGAGGGGTGGGAGGCACAGGGCACGCCTTGAAGAGGGGTCTGGACTGCATGATGACCCCCAACTGGCACGCTTCATAGATGCGTACCAGGATAGCACTGGAGGATTTGGCCAGGTAGTGGGGATCCTCAAGGACATGCAACAGGAGCAGGTCGCCCACCATGCCCGCATGGAGGCGAAGTGGGATGCCCTTACTGTGGTGCATCGGGACATACTACAATGCCTGCGCCAGATCAACACCAACCTGTCCCCACCCCCCTGTGTGCCCACAACATCTGTCGCAACACCATCTGCCAGCGCCACAGGGAGGGAGGAGGACTCTGGCGGAGAGTCCCCTGCACCGCAGAGGCCTGCACATGAGGATCCCCCCCCGGAAGAAGAGGGGTCGTCCGAAGAAGGACATGTGAGAGGCAGATGTCCCAGCACATCCCCCAGGGCCTCTAAACCTGTTCTGGACAATGTTCTTTGTGCATAACCCGCTCACCTTGTCCAATCGCACACAACTCGCCCACATGACATGGAGGGTTCATGTTGGGCCAATGTATCAGCACGTCCAACTCAAATGTGAACTTTGGATTCCCAAACCACTGTACAGCACCCAACATCCTGTGCACCGCACTCACACATGTTTGTAAATAAACTCACCAGTACACCATACTTGCCTCTGTTGTGATTCAAACTTGTCATGTTCAGGGCGAAGTCTATCTGCTACACAACACAGTGCATGCCAAATACTGCAACAATGTGACCAACGTAAGGTCAGTCATGGGGATGTGACACATGTGAGGGAGACAAACCACTATGGCAACACAAAACATACACACCATGGCCATGTGACTCATCACATACAATGATGTTGACCTGAAACACATTGGCATGCACAGACACAACACCAAGCACAGTCAGTGGTAACAAGTCCTCAGGTGAGGTAAGCAGATATCACTCAGATGTGGGAAGACAGACAACGCACATAACAAAGCCTAGCACAGGTTCATTACACACCAGCAACACGTTAATTCCACAATAGTTGCACAGTAATTCTACGTAACAGTGGACACACGCTCACAATGTTTTGGAGAATGGTGTCCAGGGATGTGTGGTACATCAGATGATGGGAATTCTCAACTTCCATACTGGTGTTGGCTTCTGGGTGTTGGGGGTCAGTGTTGACCACACAACAGGCAAAGGACCCTGGGAAGGACAGACAATATACAGTCAAAAGGAAAGACGAACAGGAGATAAATGCAATACACATGAACAAAACAAAACAAAACATGTTGCAAAACACCTACACAAACACTAGTTAGAAGTACTACCCTATTGTGGAGTACACACCACCTGAATGGACACATCACAGCACGCATCCAGTCAAGTGGCACACAGACACAGTCAGACAGCAACAGAGCTGGCTCAACACATTCCTGGAAACTCACTTTCAGGTGAAGAAGTTGTTGATGAGCTGGGAGCGGACGTCACCATCATCTTCATCATCACTGGCATCCTGGCCCAGGCCGGGATCCTCCACAGGTGCCGGACGTTGGTTGTCGTCATCCTCATCCAGGATGAGAGGCACCTCCTTCCGCACCGCCATGCTGTGTAGCATGCAGCAGACCGGTATTATTTTGTACACCTTTGCAGGCTCATATGGGAGGGCCCCTCCGGTCTTGTCCAGGCAGCTAAAGCGGCTTTTCAGGAGGCCGAATGTCCGCACAATCACCCTCCTGCTCCGACCATGTGCCTCATTGTAGCGCAGCTCGGCTGGTGTCACAGGGTTCCTGAGGGGTGTCAGCAACCACGGCATGTTGGGGTATCCGGAGTCACTTACACACACAAAAATGAACAAGTAGATGAGTTTGGTAGGAGTGTGGAATACAACAATGACAAACACACACAATGAGAAACAGTCAGTACACACCGACAAGCCAGGCATGCTGAGCTGACATCTGTGACATCAGCGTTGCAATGTGACCACTCCTCATTATGTAGGCATTGTGCGCCGAACCAGGGAACCGTGCACACACATGTGTGATCAACATGTCAGCAAGACAGACCACTAGAGCATTGATCAAATGGTAGTGCTTCCTGTTACGGTATGCCTGCTCATGTGCCTGTGGTGGTATCAGGGCAACATGTGTCCCGTCAATGGATCCAATGAGGTTTGGCATCCTCCCCAGTGTATAAAGGGCATCCTTAATTTCAGGGAGTTCATCTTGGCTCTGGAACTTGATATACAGGTCGAGGAATTGCAACATCCCCTCCAAGACATCGCGTAGCACCCGACTAAACATCATTTGCGACATACTACCAGCAGTAGCCACAGTGTACTGGAAGGTACCAGTAGCAAAGAGGTGCAGGGCTGCCATCACCTTCACCTCTGGGGTCAGTGCTGTAGGGTATGTCCGGCCAGGTAGCAGATGTGGCACCAACTGCTCCTCCAACTCCTCAATCAGTGGCCTGGTGAAGCGGTACGCGTTCCTGCATGGTTGCAAGGTCTGGGAACGGACGATGCACAGCTGGTGCCCTGCAGTACAGAGATGCACGAAGGAAAATTGTCAGGACATCCCCCCATGTGGCCATGACCACGATCACTCTCACATGCTAGTTCATGACATTACACAATGTACTGAGGTGTGTGCTGTTGGTCATGGACACATATGTCACCTACAAGACCACCACCTCACATCTCAATTCCACATGCCCACATGAGTCCCATGTAGTGCAATGGGCTAATCATCTGGCTGTGTCACCCAACCTATGTGCTGCTGCAACGTTCAAAAAACCCACCCCAGTGACTAATGAGGACTCATGTCTCCCAGGCATCACAGATCTTTGCCATGCAGAAACCCAGGCACCCTGTGCCTGTATTGCCACATCAACACAGCAATGGACATGGCGTACCACATTAGGCCTGGGCAAAATTTCCGTTCCGTTCGCGGAATTTGCGATAATTTGGCATTTCCGCGTTCCGCGGAGAGCGCGGAAATGTCAAAATTTCTGCATTCCGCAGCTTTGCGATAATTTGGTTCTTGCTCGCGCTGTAAAATAATACATTCTTGAACCCGCGCGATCGTCTTACCTGAATCCCCGCGTTCGCCGACAAGTTTTCCCGATCCGGTCGCGTTCTCCATGAGATGTTGGATTGTTTTTAGCCATTTGCGCGTTCTCGCGACAGTTCGCGCCCGCAGTGACGTCATGCGTCGCGCGATCACGTCTTTCTTCTCGTGATCATGCACCGTGAGAAGAGTGAAAACAAGATGGCCGCGCCCGCAAGCAACCGCATGGGTAAGTTGGCGAGCCGCGAACACGCAGAAAATACCGCGAACGGGCGGGAAAAAAACTTCCGCATCTTCGCGATATTTCTGCGTGTTTGCGGAGATTTTAAACATTTTCGCGATAATTTGCGAAAGTCGCTTTCGCAAATTCCGCCCACCCCTATACCACATACACACCACAAGGCAAGCGTAAGTCCCACATGTAGTGGCCACTGTGGTTCATGCCGGCCCTACATGTACGTCTCTTAGACACACACCCCATCAAGGTTGATGCATATACCACATGGATGTGGAGACTGTCACCCATTGGTAACATGTGATCAGACACATCTGAGACACAACATGCACACAGACTGTGGGTGCACATCATTATTGGGGCTACAGGTCTCACTGTGACATACATGCCATCACCCCCAGGACTCAGGGTGTATGTGACATGCCCCAAACATATCCAACCTAACACTGTGGCCTTCACTCATGCCAATTACTGTCCAATTGCACATCACAGTGCAAATGTGCACAACACACAAAGGACTCTCCCCCCTTGTACAAGATAACAGCCTGGGAGTGGCTGCGCAAAGGGCCAGACAATAAAACTGCTGTGGCCCCCTCAAACACCCAGGGAATGCAGCCTCACATGCCATGGGACACTTTGTGGCCAATGCTATAGTGTGGCAGGTGTGTGCAGGTGTCCATGTCCAGTATATGTGTGTTGCATCCGTCTAATAGTCACACTAATGCGGTCCAACGCGGGTGACAATGCGTACGCATTGCACGGGTCATGTCCGAGCCGCGCGTACGCCTTGTAATTGAATGCAATGAGGTCTGACGCGGGTGACAATGCGTACGCATTGCACGGGTCATGTCCGAGCCGTGCGTACGCCTTGTCATTGAATGCAATGAGGTCCGACGTGGGTGACAATGGTTACGCATTGCACGGGTCATGTCCGAGCTGTGCGTACGCCTTGTCATTGAATGCAATGAGGTCCAATGCGGATGACAATGCGTACGCATTGCACGGGTCATGTCCGAGCCGTGCATAAGCCTTGTCATTGAATGCCATGAGGTCCGACGCGGGTGACAATGCGTACGCATTGCACGTGTCATGTCCGAGCCATGCATACGCCTTGTCATTGAATGCAATGAGGTCGGACGTGGGTGACAATGCGTACGCATTGTACGGGTCATGTCCGAGCCGTGCATACGCATTGTCATTGAATGCAATGAGGTCCGACGCGGGTGACAATGCGTACGCATTGCACGGGTCATGTCTGAGCCGCGCGTACGCCTTGGCCATTGAATCATATGGAGACGGGTGCATGTGTACATTCAAAATACGCGTTGTACAATCAGTTGAACGAGCCGGGCTCACCCATTGGCTCAGCACTGTCATGGAGACGGATGCGGATTCAAAACTTGTACGAGTTGTGCACTGGAAATTCAGTTGGATGCCTACAACAATGTTGCAATTTCAAGTGTTCCATGAAGGTTAAGATTTGAGCGATGCGGAAGACGTGTACGAGTCGTACTTTTAAATGGATTGGCCAGATTCATAGAATGCAACCGTGTTGGACCTATCACTTTGGACACATGGCACAGAGTCTGCCTCTGCAGCACAGATATAAGGTTGGCTGGATCCCAGGGAGCTCACTTGCCTGCACTACATGACCACATCCCTGCTACCACTGCTGCTGTCTCTGCATCCTGTGGCTCCTGCTATGGCACGTACACTGGAGAGGGCCCCAGCCTTCACTAAGGAGGAGAACCAGGCCCTGCTGGATTGGCTCCTTCCAGAGTACAGAAAGCTCTATGGGACACCAGGGGAGCAGGTGAGTGTGCTGTCCACTGCCTTCCTAATTAGGCATGTTGTCTGACTAGCAGTACTAGCAGTGTGTACAGCAGTGGCAAGCATTATCACTGACTACTTTCATCCCCCAAAGTGTGTAGGGACATGTACTGAATATTTTTACTGCTGCTAAAGTGCATTTTTGCCAGCTTAAGCTATCCATGCATTGTTAACATGTCAGATATGCATGTGAATTTTCATTCCCCAGGGTTGCACTACCTGTGTAATTATTTCCCCTTTGTGATGATGACATGTATATCTAATTGTGTGCTGCACAAATCTGGGGCATGTGTGTTTATGTACTTTTCACTTTGTCCTCCTCACAGGTTGATGCCCACCAGAAGCAGGAGATCTGGCTGACCATCGCCCAGGCTGCTCGTTCTGTGGGCGTCTACAAGCGCCGTATCCGCAACTGCCAGAAGAGGTGGCAGGACCTTCGGGGCTGGACCCGGAGGATAGCTAGAGTCCAGCTGAAGCTGTCACCTCCACGCAGGAGGGGCGGACACCGGACCCTGACTCCCCATATGCTCTGGATACTGGTGGTGGTCCTCCCGGACCTAGATAGGCAGCTGAAGGCCAGACAGCAGCAGGAAGGGGGTAAGTCCATGCCTGATCTGTGTACTATGTCTGACATGCAAATAGCAGTCCGGGTCACACTTCCACATTACGTAGGTCTTGTAGTCCCCAAATCAGGTCCCTCATCTGCGTGATGCACCCTCCTCATCTGTTCCACAGGTGTGGCCCTTACAGTCTTTGGATTGTGTCACTAGGGCACTGTGTCCCTGCAGTCAGCTATGTATCAGGTACCAGTCAGCATCAGTTCCCGTGACTCTGTTGTGTGTGTCATGGGTAGGTCAATTGTTTACACAATGCCTGAGATCTGACATGTGAACTGTGTGTGCCCTTGCGATGTGTACCAATTGCTGGTCTGACTCGCAACATGTTTCTGGGGTATTCAATACAAAACCATGCAGCAGGGTACTCCAATTTTTGGGCATCAGGAGTAGGTATGCAAGTATGCCACAATTGCTTAGCCACCTGACTACTGTCCGGGGGGAAAACACTGTTTCACTTAGTCCTGCCCAGTCCTGCCCCCTCAAGGGCATTCAGAAATACTCTGTAATCCCACTCCTGTGTGTGAAATTGCAGGTTGTGCTTCGTGACATGTGCCCTCAGGTGTGTGCCTCTGTATCATTAGGGTGTGGCTTGTTGCTACGTACAACTGGGGTGTCCATGATTCCGAGGGTCAGCATGACATCTGCAATGTGACTGTGGGAGACAAGACCTGTGTGACATATAGGTGTGTGAGCATCTGACAGCGCACAATGGTGTATGCAACTCTGTCCCTCATGCAGCTGGGTTATATGCATGGCAGACTGTGATGTGTTAATGTACATGGATTCGTGTTTTCTGAGACTCATATGTCTGATTTTCATGATGTGGGGTCTTCTGGGTCCTGGATATGTTGTTTGCATGGGATGGGCAAGTGCACCAGTCATCTGCAGAGTCAGATTTGCCCCTGAGCTAGGATTGTGAGACAGTGCATATTGTTGTTGTCTGGATGCCCTGCCCCTGTGACAGGAGACAGTGTTGACTGACTTACAGGGCATCCCAGTGCCATGGCATTGAACTTGCTATGAGTGAGCCTGCGTTGTGTTTAAGTGTGCACCATGCACCCCATTGTGGCCTTGCCCATCAGGACATGAGTACATCATAGTGTGTGTTGCTGGCATGCATCCCAAGCATGTGAAATTAGTCTCTGCCCATCCCTTCATCCGGACACCTGTGCTGAGTCAGTCGCAGGAGATGTGCTGTGGGTCTAGTGACATACTCCTACATGTTCACTTGCATGTACAACTAATGTGTGGGTGGTGCATGTTGGCACATTGGGGTATTAGCATCCAACATGCAACAGACATATGTGTCTAAATCAAGGAGGGATATGTGTGCCATGGTTGATGTTGGAAATGACAATTGTCTTATTCTAAACAGTGTTGGCACTTTGAGCTGTGTTCAGCTGATTATGCCAGGGCTTGCCCTGTGATGTGATGTACTCACTGTGGTATGTGCAGTCGGTGCAGGTGACTGATGTTGTTCTGTTACTTCCTACTCCTATCCAGATACATCCACGGCCACAGGAGGGGACAGCTCCACGGAACAGGAGGAGCCACAGAGCCTTACAGGGACAGAAGGAGAGGAGTCAGGTGGACCCAGTGGCATTGAGGGCGATTTCAGCCACACAGAGGAGTCGTCAGCACCATCCCCCCCAGCTGAAGGCCACAGCAGCTCTGAGGATGACTCCCCTGTGGAGACGGGTGTCAGCAGCCACCAAACCCCAGCTAGAGAGGCTGTCTCCGCCGCCGCCACTACCACCACCACCACCCCCCTCCCATCGGCTCCCATCCCAGAGGTCCCTGTGGGCTCCCGTGTTCGTGAGCATGTCTCCTTTGTGCCAGGCACCGCACCCCCTGCCCCTGTGTCCCCTGCTGCCCTGAGTGAGGAGTCTGTGGACTTACTTAGACAGATGCATGTGGGGCAGACGTCGATGCTAAAGGTCCTCCATGCACACACAGGTCTGTTGACACAACTGGTGTCATTTATGGAGGGCATTTCCTCTGGCATGTCTGCCCTACAGAGGACCAACCAGTCCGTGGCCTCCTCCCTGATGGCAGCAGTGTCCCACCTCCAAAAGTCCCACACCCCTCATACCCCTGCAGCACCCACAATTCCTAGCACACTACCTGTCCAAAGAAGAGAAATCCCCAAACCAAAGGCTAGACGTGCACACAAGCAAGCGCAGGGGACTGATTCCACACTCACAGGGGTTGGTTTGCTGACACACACACAGTCATCCACAACCACTCCACAGTCCTCCGAGACCTCTCCCTCCCAGCCCCCTTCCCTTGCCTCACCTGCAACCCCATCCCCCCAGAAGCTCTTCCTCTGTGACCTTGGCCGCTTCCCCACCGACCCAGCAGATCCTGATTACAAGGGGAAGAGGAAGTCCCCACACACAGAAGGGAGTGCCCCTCACACCCAGACACCCTCCCCCAGGCGCACTCAGACCGAGACGCCCACCCGCAAGTCCCCCCGGCGCAAGAAGAGCAAGACCCCCCGCCAGCACGCAGCTCCAAGGCAAAGTCTCCGTCCTCCATCCCCCAGGCTATCACTCCAGAGGTTCCCCTGCCACTCCCTGCCCCGGGTTCCCCCACACAGATACACCATCCCCAAAATGCTAACGCCATCCCCCCCTAGCACTTGCTCCTCCACACCTGGTCAGACAGTTGCTGCCACTGATGTGGGGACCGTGTCACCACCCCCTGCCCTGCAGACCTCACCTGTCCCCCATTGCGCTCCCATGGATGTAGGCACTGCTTTGGAGTCCACGCCCACCCCGTCTGACTTGGGCACTGCAGTGGTGAGCCAATCCACTCCATCTGACCTGCCCACTGGAGTTGTGCCGGCACCCACCCCATCTACCTTGTGCCACACAGTTGTGACAGCACCCACCACTTCAGTCATCTCCACTGCAGTTGCATCCCCCACCTCTTCACTGCCTCCTTCTGCTGTGCCCTGATCCTGTCCCTGCGGTGCCTGGCCTGCCCCCATGTATGCCCCTCCGAGGGGATGACTCCGGTCCGTAGCAGTGCAGGCAAGCAAGGTGTGACAGTTGTCACTCTAGTTCACTCCTTGGCAATTTGACATGGACTGGCCATTGGCCTTTTGGTTGCACCGACGTTTCGAATTTCATATACTGAATTTTTGACTCTAGTTCACTCCTTGCCCTTTGGACATGGACTGGCCATTGACCTTTTGTTGGAACAGACGTTTCGCTTTTCATATGCTGAATAAAGCTTTTTACTTTGTCCCTGTGAACTTGATTTAGCTGTACATCATGTTGAGGTTGTTTTAGATGCCCTTGCACATGTAATGCTTGGTTTACCATGTTGCATACTGATGTGTTGATGGGAGGTACTCCCTGTGGTCCATGAGATATGTATCCTATTCTGGTGGGTATCCATGTCATCCTTTGCAGCTACCTGGGTGTGTCTGGATCAACCATTTGTGTACATCTCTCTGTGAGCATTTAATTGCCATGGTCACATCTGTGGCTTGCACCCCTGCACATATGATGTGCTTCCCATTGTCCAAATTGTCACTTCCACATACTTCGTGCTCATCACTACTGGCCCTACAGGTGTGGGCATCATTGGTATTGGAGCAACTGGGTCCTCTGTGCAACTTGCTGTACATATGTATTGAGTATGTGCAGATGACTTAAGGGAGACTCACGTACCCAGGCTGTTGTGACCAGAGCCTTCATTGTGCAGTAACTGATGGCTGACTGACCAAGTGTTCTGCAGACATGAGTGGGACTTGCGGTGAATATGTTTGGGACAGCTGGGCTCCCACAGGAGTTGTGTCCCCTCAAGTTAGTGTATTGTCCAGTGACATGGCCTGGGCCCATGGTGTGTATTGTATGTGCATGTGTGTGTGTCCACATCCCTGTTCATACACAGACAGTGTTCCCTTGATATGTTTGTGTTGTTGATGCTTGCTGAGTTGTACTGGGTTAATCCCACTACTTTCCCAATGGGCTACCAGATGTGTGGGTGCATGACTCACTCCTGTTAATTGGTGTATCATCATTGTGATTTGTCAGTTCTGAGTGTTGATGATGTTGTCAGACACAGATGGGACACAGTGAGGGTTCCTCAAGGCACTTGTTTGTTCGCAATATCATGTAGTTGTCACTAGGTGGTAGTTTTCAGTGATTGAGACATTTGCATGTGTGTGTGACTGCTCCCACTTGTCAGGTTCATGGCAGCGATGCTGGCAGGTGTCAGCATGGGTGCCTTGTGTTCCTCCTTGGCATCTGCATAGTCCTGGGATGAAGAACCAGAACCTTTTGGGCCTGGCGGCGCAGGGTACGCCCTCTGTCTCCGGAGTTCACCTGCTTCGCTACACAGAGACACGGGACACTCTGTCGGCGTTAGAAGATCAGATTTATTTAGCTGCAGCTAGTACAGTTATCCTAGAAGTACACAAAGTAGGTTCTCAGGAGACTGCCACTTCACTCTGTGGTGCATCAGATTAAATACTATACAATACACAATAATTAACGAGACACACTCCCAAAGCATATAAGAAAGAGCCAATAAGGAAAGTTAGAAAACAGAGCGGAACCAATAGGAAAGGTTCGAAAACAGAAATATCAAATGACTCGAAGAGACCTCTCCTCCAATGGTGTTTGTCACCCCACCCTCAAGCTGATAGATTAACAAATTCATAACTAACTTACAGGTGGAGAGATACGTTTGTGTGTATTGGAGGACAGTCGTGAAACAAGAGAATGCTAGCAGGAGACAGTGAAGGCCAGTCGATAAGATAAAGTCAGGAAAGAATAGTGTGAGCCAACAGATAGTTGAAACAGGGATTAGAAAAGCCAGACAGGGATTAGTGTACTCGGCTAGTTCTACACCAGCTTTGCAAATAGAGGCCGAGGACGTATTTTGACACCAGACTACAGAAAAAGCAGAATAGACTTTGTTCGCCGTGCTGCCTGAGTGATGGCAACACAAAATGGCGGCGGGTCACAAAATGGCGGGTCGATTCGATCATAATCAAAAATCGAAGTTCCTCAGGGACAGTGGCAGGGATTGTGAAGGTCACATGAGCTTTGAGGTCATGGCCATGTACCGCATACTGTGCAGTGTGTCTGTCATTCCCCAGGGTTGTAAACAGTCCTTGTGGGATGTGTGTGTGCACCTTAGTTCCTGCCAACATTCCTGTGTTTGTCATGTGGGCATGTGCAATGTCACCTGTCCATGTGGGCTTCACAGATACACATTGTTGCAGTTCAAGTGTGTGGTGTTGATGGTGGACTGATGTGAATGTTTGCATGGATGGTCCCTTAGCTCCCATTTGTCCATGGATGAGGGGCCATGCTGAGTGATTTGTGTTTGTGTATGTGTGATGTACGTTTGTGGCACAGGACACATGTCTGGGTTTCCCAGTTTGTACGACATCTGCCTTTGTCATCACAGTGGAGGTGTCATACATGCTTGTGTCACACCAATGTCTTGTCCCTGGGGATTGTGCTGTTGTGTGTCAATCTCTTGCTGTGTTAGTTGGTGTTCATTCCAGCTAGTGCCACATGTGTCTGTTGTGCTCCCTCTCATCTCCCAACGCCTGATTGCCCACTGAGGGTGTCCCAATGATGGTTTACTTTTGTATGGCACTGTGTCCACATCTGTGTCACTGTGGTTCAGCCCCTCTCATGTGTTGTGTAATTGCCTGTGGATACTGTGACACACACACATGTTTTGTCCGATGTGCAGTGTGAGTTTGCCTGTTTGTGTTTGCGCATCTGCACCAGTGCATTGGTATTGCTGTTGTGGGCCTTTGTCTGGATGCTGTTTCTGTGATTTTGCATGCTGTCCCTGTGAGTCATTTCACATCATTGTGCACATTCGTCCTGGTTGTTGGTTGCCATTGCTGGCATGGAATGTGAGTTAGTGAGCTGACACCTACAGTCTACACATGTTGTTTTGGTTGGTGTGTCTATTTTCGAGATGTGTGCATGCTTGGTGATGGTCACTTCTGCTGTTGTCTCATTGTACGCTGTGTGCATTGTCAGCCCCCATGTGTGGTGCTTGTCTGCACATGGCCGAGAGTGTTATGTTTTCACAGCACTGTTTGCCGCAACACATCTCTGTGTGTATGGGACACAACCACTATTTTCCCCAGAAGTGTTTGATGTGTTGGGAGCAGGGATCATACATGCTGTTTGTTATTTGCAGCTTTGACCATGATGACACTTACCTTTTGGTCACTGTGTTGAGGGGGGTTTGGTCCCCATCACCACAATGCTCCACATCTGCTGCATTTTGTGAGCCCCCACTTGACTTCTGTTCTACACAGTGAGGGGGTGTTCTTTTTACATTGCCACAGTGCTATGGTGATGCTTGCCTTGTGTATGTCACACTCATGTGTTGGTCACACATGTGCTGTTCCTTACATTGTATGCTCGTAGCCATATTCACTGTTGTGGGCATTTGTCACAGACTACACACTGTTGTCATGATGTTGTGGGGGATGTATTTTGCGGACATACCTGATGTTTGCATATGCTGGATGTGTTGTGCATCACCCATCCTATGGCTGGGGGTGGCAGGGGTAATGGCCAACAGGTCCCCTGTGAGTGGGGGTGGCAGGGGTGATGGGCAACATAAGCCCTGTGAGTGGGGGTGGCAGGGGTGATGGGCAACAGGTCCCATGTGAGTGGGGGTGGCAGGGGTGATGGTAAACATAAGCCGTGTGAGTGGGGGTGGCAGGGGTGATGGGCAACAGGTCCCCTATGGCTGGGAGTGTCAGGGGTGAAGGGCAACAGATCCCCTATGAGTGGGGGTGGCAGGGGGGATGGGTAACATAAGCTCTGTGAATGGGGGTGGCAGGGGTGATGGACAACAGGTCCCCTGTGAGTGGGGGTGGCAGGGGTGATGGGCAACATAAGCCCTGTGAGTGGGGGTGGCAGTGGTGATGGGCAACATAAGCCCTGTGAGTGGGGGTGGCAGGGGGGATGGGCAACATAAGCCCTGTGAGTGGGGGTGGCAGGGGTGATGGGCAACAGGTCCCCTGTGAGTGGGGGTATCAGGGGTGATGGGAAACATAAGCCCTGTGAGTGGGGGTGGCAGGGGTTATGGGAAACATAAGCCCTGTGAGTGGGGGTGGCAGGGGTGATGGGCAACATAAGCCCTGTGAGTGGGGGTGGCAGGGGTGATGGGCAACAGGTCCCCTGTGAGTGGGGGTATCAGGGGTGAAGGGAAACATAAGCCCTGTGAGTGGGGGTGGCAGGGGTGATGGGCAACATAAGCCCTGCGAGTGAGGGTGGCAGGGGTGATGGGCAACAGGTCCCCTGTGAGTGGGGGTGGCAGGGGTGATGGGCAGCAGGCCCCCTGTGAGCTGGGGGTGGCAGGGGTGATGGGCAACAGGCCCCCTATGGGTGGGGGTGTTAGTAGTGCTGGACATGCAACCCCTATGGTGGGCTGTTGTTAGTGGCCAGGATATGTATCCCCTGTGTGTGTATGCCATTTTGCGGGTACGTGTCGTTTGTTTATGTGGTAGGTGTCTGACTTACCGTCTGCGCCGTCGGCGTCGGTCCCTGATCCGGTCATAGATGTAGAGTACTGGTATGACCTGCGCGATGGGATTCATGATGTTTTCGTGTCGTACACGCTGCTTGTTGCTCCATCTCGTACCCGCTGCAAGCTGGTCCGTCTAGTACCGTGTATTGATCTGTGGCGCGAATCGTAGCTGATATGCTTGTTTTCCGGATGCTGTGACGTGCCGTACGTGACGACCCATCCGGCGCGTAGGAAGTACGCATCGTACTTGTCATGCCGGGAACTGCTATGGATATTGCTTCCGGGCGACGCGGTTCTTCTGTGGGAGTTACGGCTCGGACGGAGAATGGGTCTTGATTCACAGCCTACTTGTTGGTCGTGTTTTTGGCAGTAATGCGCATCGTACTACCTATACAGAACGGACCGGCTCCGGGTACGTGTCGGTCACAGGGACAGCTGTCCGACCGGCCATCAGAATCGGCCCCAAAGTGTTGGATAGCGGAGAGGTAACAATTACTATTCCCACTCCAATGAGTGCAACAGTATGGAAAGTGTTGGATAGCAGAGCGGTAAAAAGTACTATTCCCACTCCAGCCAGTGCAACAGTAGGGGAAGTGTTGGATAGCGGAAGGGTAAAAATAACTATTCCCACTCCAGCGAGTGCAACAATAGGGAACAAGTTGGACAGCGGAGGGGTAAAAATTACTATTCCCACTCCAATGAGTGTAACAATAGGGGACGTGTTGGATAGCGGAGGGGTCACAATTACTATTCCCACTCCAGCGAGTGCAACAATAGGGAACGAGTTGGACAGCGGAGGGGTAAAAATTACTATTCCCACTCCAATGAGTGTAACAATAGGGAAAGTGTTGGATAGCGGAGGGGTAACAATTACTATTCCCACTCCAATGAGTGCAACAGTAGGGAAAGAGTTGGATAGTGGAGGGAGAAAAATTACTATTCCCACGCCAATGAGTGCAACAGTAGGGAAAGTGTTGGATAGCAGAGGGATAAAATTTACTATTCCCACTCCAGTGAGTGCAACAGTAGGGAAAGTGTTGGATTGAGGAGGGGATATATATATTAAAAATGTTAAAAAAATAGACACATATTATAAAGTTAAATGCAAATGACAAATACCAACAAATAATATATTAACCCCTTCGACGCTCATGACGGAACGGTTCCGTCATGAGCGTCGGTTGAGCTGTGCTCATGACGGAACCGTTCCGTCATGACCACGCCCGCGCAGGTAACGGTCAGCACCGCGGGGGAATCCGCCCCGCATGGAAGGGGTTAAATAAAATAAAAAAAGATTATCAAACAAATAAATATTTTTAGTTAGACATGATTTTGAAACAAAAACATTACTTATGACATACATTTAGTTTTTGTATTCCCTACCCTATAACACCACACAATTCACAACCCACATCTAAATTGAAAAAATGCAGTTCCATAATTAACATAATTTATTATCAATTAAAGAACCATTATTAATTAAAACACCTAAAAAGTAATTACCTTCCCACCCTTTACCCTTACAATCCCCACACGCCAAAGCTAAAATTAAACAGTAAAACAATTAATTACACAATTAAAATGTATTTTCAATTAAAAAAATAATAGTATTTACTAACTAATTACACAGTAAGTACAATTAATTTACTCCCCACCCTTTACCCCTATAAAACCAAAACCCACACAAAAAATAAACAATTACCCATATTCAACGAATTATTAATTAATTAAACATAAATGACTTCCCACCCTTACCCCTATAAACATCACAACCTGCACCCAAAATTAATCACACAATTTCCGTACCTAATTTTAAATTAATTAATATTAACAACTAGTTATTAATTAATTGCAATTAAATTACTTTCCAGCCTTTACCCCTATAAACCCCACAACCCACACCTAAAATATTTACACAATTTCTATATTTAATTTTCAATTAAATAACTAATATTAATTAACAACTAATACCTTTACCCCTATAAACCCAACAACACGCACCTAATTTTTTTACACAATTACCATAATTAATTACAATTTAATTATTATTAATTAACAACTAATTTATAATTAATTAATAATAAATTACTTCCCACACATAACACTATAATATCTTCATTAAATATATATTAATAAAAAATAATTAATTTATTTATAATTAAATTACTTCCCACCCTATTCCCCTATAAACCCACAACCCACTACGGAAATAAAAAACGCAAAATGTTATTAAAATAAAATTGAGAACTACTAAAAATGTAACACATATATTAAAACAACCATAAATGGTACATATCCAAACAATAAATCAGATACATTTAATATATATCCTAAAATACATAACAGAAATTAAAACATCTATATTTTAAACCACTATATTTTTGCAAACGATATTAATTGACTCATATATAATTTTAAAAACGCTATTTCTTACCTTAAAATCGATATTCTTGACCAAGATATTCTTGCTGACAATAGTTCTGTGTCACGATATTTACAACTTGATATTTGTGTAAGTCGACGTTTCAAACTCAATGTTTTGCCTAAATACTGCTAGACAGCACATTCTGTGCCAGCGCTGTGTAATGCACCATATATTGTTAAGTATGGCACATTCCTGCCATTTCCTTATCACACAGCAAGGTGGCTGCACGATAATTTCATAAATATGCCCCTACATATCTTTGTGGCACAAATAAGAAACATCCATGTTCGTTTGCCAAGCTCTGAGCATCCTTTCCTAATACTGCTTCCCGAATCTCTCGCAACATTTTTAAGTGGGACAGTGCTTCTTCAGACACTAAAATGAGTGTAAACTCCGTCACTGGCATGGTAGTTATTCGGCTACCCAGTTTATATTCTCCATACAACACAATAATAGGTGATTGCTTTATTGATTACAATGAGTGGGCAATGGTGGAGGTAGAGTCTCTAAATTTCCTGTAAGAGCCCATGCCGAGGTAAGAAAGCTTTTAGCATCTAGAACAGTGGTCCTCATAAGATGTCACACCAAGCCTGCCTAAGCAATACATTTTTTGATTTGGGCGCCCTCTCACTCTGACATATAGGGGGATTCATTGTTGGGGACCCCTGAAGGTATTGAAGTAGAGGACGTGTATTAAATTGTTTGTACAGGGTCTCTAGCTTTCCTAAAAATTAAAAAATATTTTCTGATAAAATTAACCTATATGATATTTTGGTAGGTGAACTGTAATGTACACACACGTTTTGCGTAGGTGCAGGAAATATTTTCTACAAGATCAGCTAGAGAAAAATGTAACGTCTGTAAGCAGACAATTTGGATGCACTGGGCTGCTGGTCAGCACGAAAAAGAAAATAACTGTTGTGATTTGGGAGTCACATTTTAGAATTTGGTAAATCTGCTTTACATGTGCAGAAAACGTTTAGCAAAGCTGCATCCTCTTCAGGTGTGAAATCTTTGATGTTGTATCTATTCGCATTCAAACAACTAACATCATCATCATCAAAAGCTTTATTTCGATAAAATGTTATCATAAAAGCATATAAACAAATATAAAAACACAATAGAAATCACGACAAGATCCAATAGGGGCGAGAGAATTGTACAAAAAATCATTCAACAGACTAGATGGAAATACATGATTACGTCTCTTTCCCAGTCCCCCTCGACCTAATACATGATGTCTAAAGTCGTGTTAACTATGGTCACAAGGTTAAAAATGTATTAAACTATGTTTGACATGAAGAAGGGATTATTTCCCCAAAGCATTTTGACACACAAATAAAAACGAAACTAAAAGATATTTGGACAAGGCAAGAAAGGATATATCACGACAAGGGACCCAAGAATTTCAGTCTAATCAACCAGGACCAGTCAAATATCAAGTTTCATGCATAGGTTGTAGCAGGCCATGTTTTAAGCAGTGATATTTTTAGCCTAATTCTTACTATCTGTGGTTGGAAATGACTTATTTTTTTTAAAAACAATCTCAAAGTGTGTAGGAAAATAAATCCACAAAACAACAAGGGGTATTTTGATTACATCCATTCCTTAAACGTGTAATAGATTGTCATGTTACCTACACAAATTTTGTGTTAGCAAAGGCTTAATCTGTTTTCCTTTCGAGAACCTCCTGTATCTTGCTTATCACTTCCTGAATGTACACCACATTATCTCAGGAGTACCATAGCCAACAGTCCAGCTTCAACAGAGCCAAGGAAAGAAATTGCTCTACGCTCAAGCCTCCACTGTGACACTTCCGCCCCCAGCAGAACCCTTCCCATTGAGAGGGGTTGGCCAGATGTATCCTGAAGAGATGTCACCTTTCTTTAATACTTTTAAAGTAGCAGTGGGTTGGCCTTGGGCAGAGTTTGGGAAGAGCTGGAGTAGAGTTTGGGGGAAACGTGGGCTTTCCTTCTGTAATGACTCTGGCACTCTGGGGCGTTCTTTTCCAAAATATGGGGAAGGAACATTTTATTATGGTGATAACTAAAGGGTAGTAGCAAGTGTTTTTCTCTTTCATAGGACTAGGACTACATGAGTCAATGTTAATAACCACTGCCCAAACTCCTTAATATAATTTCCTACTTCAGAAGGACCCTGGGTGGGATATCCCGGAATGCTCACTGAGAGTGGGCTGGCAAGACCAATTCAGGTGCAAGCTGTAGGGCAGGACCATACAAAGTCCAGGCACATGGGCCTAAAGTGGTCTAGGCTATCTGAGAATATGTGGATGTGTTGGTGTGAACATAGAGGAGGAGAAACGATGGGTGGTTACCAAGCTTTTTCAGTCCCTGTGTTGTCCTCAATGGCCCCTAATGGAGGAAGGAGCAGCTCTTTTCTATAACAAATGGCGATTGACTCTGCTTCAAATTATTTTTAGACCAGAGAAAAATGTTTACCTTGCATAGCTTTCTGCAATGTAAGAAAATACCCAGAATTATGAGTCTTTGGAATGAGGAATTTCACACACCTTAAAGAAAGTTCTTGCTTACACAGAAAGTGGGTCACACTTGGGGGGGATACTGAGAGCGCATTGGATTGATTTAGTTAGGAGTTGTGTCCAAACATAGATGAGTACAACTTTTAGGAACTTTTTTTAACATTGTAAGTTCTGACTGAGCTGAGCAGAAGAAATAATATGTTCCTGCTTCCTTCTGGGAGAGTTCCGAGCTGCTTGATGAACACAGTGAATAGAACTGCAGCCACCTTTATCTTGAAACTCTAGGAATTGAAAAGGATACCCAAGAGCTAAGAGATGTAGCTTTTTCCTGTTCTACCAAGCTAAAAGAATCTAGCTCTTGTCAGTGGAGCCAACTGGAAGTCCTTTATTGAAGTAGGAGAGGTGAAGAGCCATCAACTGGAAGCTGTGGCCTGACTCCTAGAAGACATTCCTGAACGTTTGTAGACATTTGGGTGCCGATTACGATCCTGTAAAAACCGGGTACAAACCGTCGGACGGAGCATATTCTCCGTCCGACGCGTACCCGGTCGTCAAAATATAAAAACATGGAATTACGATTCGCACGGAAACACCATTTCCGTACGAATCGTACAAAACCCCGACCGACGAAAATAAACATACAAATGTGATCCGGGAAAGCGCCGACGTGACGTCCGGACGCACGCAGCCTGCTATACACGAACCAGAAATCACGATTTGCACCGACGTCATCCCTCACGGTGAATATTTTCCAGCAGCCGGGAAATCAGGACGACGCGAACAAGGAGTACCTGCACGCGACGGACAGACAGGACGACGCGAACAAGGAGTAAATGCACGCGACGGACAAACATGGACCCGAACCTACGTGTCATCCCGGCCCTCATAGCAGTCGACCTCCTCTACAGGTTCCGACGCAGACGCCGCAGAAGGTCAGAACAACAAAGTGAGGGGGGAAAGGGGGGGGGTCAGGACCAGGGGCAGGCCACAAAACCCCCACCAAAGTCACACAGCACACATGCCCTGGACATACCTGACCCCCAGGCCCTGGTCACTACGAGGGGGTGGGGGCGTGTCCAGCAAAGCCAGCGTCCACCACAACAGAAGTGCTTGACGACGCGAACCGGCAACACAACAATACAGGTACGTCCCGTACCCACGCCTTAAGAGCGTGGGTACGAGTCGTACCACGCCCACACCTACGTCACACCAACAATGGCGGGACCGCTGTACCCACGTGGCAAAGGCCTGGGTACGGCCCGCACAAGCATTCCACAGCGTGGGTACGGATATGTACGGACCGTACCCCCACCCCCGTATGCATGGAGCGTACCCCCCACCCCAACAGTGTAAGTACGACCCGTACCCTCACCCGCGTACGCATGGAGCGTACCCCCCATGCCAACAGTGTACGTACAGACCGCACCCCCACCCCCGTATGCATGGAGCGTACCCCCCACCCCAACCGTGTATGTACGACAGGTACCCTCACCCCCGTATGCATGGAGCGTACCCCCACCCCAACAGTGTATGTACGACATGTACCCTCACCCTCGTATGCATGGAGCGTACCCCCCACCCCAACCGTGTATGTACGACACGTACCCTCACCCCCGTATGCATGGAGCGTACCCCCATGCCAACAGTGTAAGTCCGAACCGTACCCTCACCCCCGTATGCATGGAGCGTACCCCCACCCCAACAGTGTAAGTACGACACGTACCCTCACCCGCGGACATATGGAGCGTACCCCCACCCCAACAGTGTAAGTACGACACGTACCCTCACCCGCGGACGTATGGAGCGTACCCCCACCCCAACAGTGTAAGTACGACACGTACCCTGACCCGCGGACGTATGGAGCGTACCCCCACCCCAACAGTGTAAGTACGACACGTACCCTCACCCGCGGACGTAGGGAGCGTACCCCCACCCCAACAGTGTAAGTACGACACGTACCCTCACCCGCGGACGTATGGAGCGTACCCCCACCCCAACAGTGTAAGTATGACACGTACCCTCACCCGCGGACGTATGGAGCGTACCCCCACCCCAACAGTGTAAGTACGACACGTACCCTCACCCGCGGACGTAGGGAGCGTACCCCCACCTCAACAGTGTAAGTACGACACGTACCCTCACCCGCGGACGTATGGAGCGTACCCCCACCCCAACAGTGTAAGTACAACCCGTACCCCCACCCGCGGACATATGGAGCGTACCCCCACCCCAACAGTGTAAGTACGACCCGTACCCCCACTTGTGGACGTATGGAGCTTACTCCCACCCCAACAGTGTAAGTACGACCCGTACCCTCACCCACGGACGTATGGAGCGTACCCCCACCCCAACCGTGTAAGTACGACCCGTACCCCCACCCGCGGACGTATGGAGCGTACCCCCACCCCAACAGTGTAAGTACGACCCGTACCCCCACTCGCGGACGTATGGAGCTTACCCCCACCCCAACAGTGTATGTACGACACGTACCCCCACCTGCAGACGTAGGGAGCGTACCCCCACCCCAACAGTGTAAGGACGACATGTACCCTCACCCGCGGATGTAGGGAGCGTACCCCCACCCCAACCGTGTATGTACGACACGTACCCCCACCCACGTATGCATGGAGCGTACCCCCACCGGCAGAGTCCTCCCAGCAGTGCCCAGAGACAGGAGGGGTGGGTGCCTATCACTCCCAGCAGTGCCCAGACACAGGAGGGGTGGGTGCAGAGTCCTCCCAGCAGTGCCCAGAGACAGGAGGGGTGGGTGCCTATCACTCCCAGCAGTGCCCAGACACAGGAGGGGTGGGTGCAGAGTCCTCCCAGCAGTGCCCAGAGACAGAAGGGGTGGGTGCCTATCACTCCCAGCAGTGCCCAGACACAGGAGGGGTGGGTGCAGAGTCCTCCCAGCAGTGCCCAGACATAGGAGGGGTGGGTGCAGAGTCCTCCCAGCAGTGCCCAGACACAGGAGGGGTGGGTGCAGAGTCCCCCCAGCAGTGCCCAGACATAGGAGGGGTGGGTGCAGAGTCCTCCCAGCAGTGCCCAGAGACAGGAGGGGTGGGTGCCTATCACTCCCAGCAGTGCCCAGACACAGGAGGGTGGGTGCAGAGTCCTCCCAGCAGTGCCCAGAGACAGGAGGGGTGGGTGCAGAGTCCTCCCAGCAGTGCCCAGACATAGGAGGGGTGGGTGCCTATCACTCCCAGCAGTGCCCAGACACAGGAGGGGTGGGTGCAGAGTCCTCCCAGCAGTGCCCAGACACAGGAGGGGTGGGTGCAGAGTCCTCCCAGCAGTGCCCAGACATAGGAGGGGTGGGTGCAGAGTCCTCCCAGCAGTGCCCAGACATAGGAGGGGTGGGTGCAGAGTCCTCCCAGCAGTGCCCAGACATAGGAGGGGTGGGTGCAGAGTCCCCCCAGCAGTGCACAGACATAGGAGGGGTGGGTGCAGAGTCCTCCCAGCAGTGCACAGAGACAGGAGGGGTGGGTGCCTATCACTCCGAGCAGTGCCCAGACACAGGAGGGGTGGGTGCAGAGTCCTCCCAGCAGTGCCCAGAGACAGGAGGGGTGGGTGCCTATCACTCCCAGCAGTGCCCAGACACAGGAGGGGTGGGTGCAGAGTCCTCCCAGCAGTGCCCAGACATAGGAGGGGTGGGTGCAGAGTCCTCCCAGCAGTGCCCAGACATAGGAGGGGTGGGTGCCTATCACTCCCAGCAGTGCCCAGACATAGGAGGGGTGGGTGCAGAGTCCCCCCAGCAGTGCCCAGACATAGGAGGGGTCTGTGCAGAGTCCTCCCAGCAGTGCCCAGACACAGGAGGGGTGGGTGCAGAGGCCCCCAGCATTGCCCATGGAAAAAAAAAGGGTGGAGTACCCACAGATCCAATTGCCACAATTGTCAGTCAGGTGCACAAAGACCCTGCAGTACATGTACCACATGTGTGCGATGCTGGGAGTACACACATGCATACAGCCTAAAAGGGAACATGTCCACATGAAGTCATGTCAACAGACTACATACACAAGTACAGTGATCACCAAGGATGCCACGAATGATGCAGGTGGAGACATCGCTCTGCATGCATGGCCAAAGTTGAAGGGGTCCGTCACACACCCAGCTAATGTAGACACAGCTCAGCGCAGAATATTGGGAACACCCTGCAGGGAAGATGTCAGGGTACACAGAGGAAGGAATACACCTTGGGACAATTTCACCATGCAGTAACTGCTTACATGAACAGAGAAACCTAGCTAACACCTTGTGATGGCACACAGATACCAGGGTCCCCCCTATGACCAGCACACTACTACATTTCCCACACACCCAACACATGATCACCACCCAAAATCATGTAGCAGCCCCACCAACAGCAACACCACAAAAGCAGTAGTGTTCTAAGGAAAAACAAAAAGGCTTTATTCAGCATTTCCAAATAATGTGTGTGTGGATCAAGTTCAATATTTACAAAGCCCATAGGGCAGTCCATGAGTCACAGCTGGATGGGGGACACAGTGGGACGCGTGTCCCCTAGCTTGCCTGCACAGTCAGACTCCTTCGTCTTCCACAGCGGGGAGGGCATCATGTGGGGGGGAAGGACCAGGCACTGCAGGGACAGGAGGGCGAAGGGTAGGTGTCGTGGGTGCAGGGATGGAGGACTCCACCACAGGGGGTGGGGCAGGGCCAAAGGCGGAGGCCAGGATGTCGCTGCACACCTTAGCAAGGTCCTCCAGCGTCTCCCCTGCACCGGAAGGAACCACAGGCCCCAAGGAGGGGGGGGTGGAGGGATGGGTCGCAGCGCCACTGGGGGAGGGTGTGGACAGGGGGGGGGACTCAACCACCCTGACCTGGGACTCCCTTGACCGCTTGTGGGGTGGTGTCACAGTGGGGCTCAGGGACAGAGCGGCCATGAAGGAGTCCTTGCCGGATATGTGGCCAGGAGAGCTGAGGGGAGGGGATTTGGAGGGAGTGGATTGGGTGGAATGCGGACTCCCACTCTGGCTGCATGACTTACGTTTGCCCCCCGAGCCAGTGGGTGTGCCTACTTCACCCTGTGTGTGCGTGCCAGGAGGTGTGCATCTGACCTTCCCTGCTGGTGTGGTGCCTGTGTCTGTTGTGGTGGGTGCATGCTGACGTCTGGGTGTACGTGGGACAGGCATGGGAGTGGGAAGTGTGGATGGGTCAGGGGTAGGGGGTTGGACGTAGCGCTGCAGGAGACCCACTGCTGCAGTCAGTGTCGAGTCAATGGACCTCAGCAACTGGCGTTGGTCAGCCTGCGATGAAAAAATGCCCTCCAAGTATGCCTCCATGTTGGTCAGCACTTGGCTGTGGCCATGGAGGACATTAAGGATCGCAGCCTGACCAAGCTGCAACTGCCGCTGGATGTCCACAGACTCTGCATTGGTGGTAGCAGTGGAGACAGGGGCAGGGGGTGCGGTGCCTGGCAGGAAGGAGACATGTGGTGAGCGGGCACGCTGGGAAGGGACACTAGCAAGTGGGAGGCGGCTGATGGCAATGGAGGGGGCGGGGTGAGATGTTGTGCTGCTGTCAGCCGGTGGTGCAGCCTCCGCCCACTCGGAGAGATCATCCTCGGACCCGTCAGCCTCATATTCTGTCGTGCCAGTGGACAGGTCCTCGGCCTCACTCTCCTCCGCCTCAGTACCACTCAATGTGCCGGCCACGATGTCAACGCTGGCACTGGTGCTCGGTCCCTCCGCTCCGTCTGTGCTCATGTCTCCCTCCGTGTCCCCCGACGATGCTGTGGGCAAGGTGAAGAGACAGCAATTAATCACACACCTGTATACATATGTCACATGAGTCCAATCTACATAGGTTACAGTGCATAGCCTGAAAAGAAAGATGAGTAACATCTACAAAACAAGGTACAGATGTAGGCCATGCAACACACAGTTGGTTGACCCACCATGCCACTGAAAAACTATGGAGAGCATGACACAATAGCAAATGACATAAAATGGAGTTTGACATAGGAGCCAGGCCCTGGTGACAATCCAGCACTGCATCTGCACCACACAGCGTTGCCGAAAATAGGGATGAGCAGGGACCATATCCATGAACTTGAGGCACATGCTGCATAGGTAATACTGAAAACATGCCCACCATGACTGGCTCACTGCACCTTGAGTGTATGTCCAGACAAACATCACACACTGGCCAGACCTAGCAAGGTGAATTCTGGTTCTGACATGTAGGCTTGGCCCGCACCAACCACCCCCTACATGAGACAATTTGTTGAGACACAGGTGGCACTTACATCTCTTACTCTGGCTGAAATACACAGGGGCTGCATAAATGCAAGATTGGACACCAAATACCCAAGGTGCGCCTGTCCAAATAATCATGTACAAATGGGCATCATCAGATGATTGCAACAAGATACACAGGCACTGGCCACCGTGAGTATGAACAAGGAAAATCTGGTCAGGCTGTACAGTGGACACTTGTCCTACATTTCACGTCAATGTACATGGTGCCAGGGGACAATGGCACAGAGCACAACCTATGCTGTAGACACTGAGAGTGTCCACGTTTTGTGATGACACACATGACACCTAGGAAAATATGCCCCAGGGGACAGTAGTGCCCACACAACTCCATGGTCCTGAATGGGAATGACTGCAACACACGCCACCATCCCTGCACTATGCGTATCGCACACTCATGCACATCATGTCACAGGCCACAACATAGGATATGCGTGCTGTAAGGCATGACACTTGAGAGACGAACTCCCATTTCTGGACTCAGCATCAGTGCCAACTGACATGGAACCCACATGTACTGAACTGGACAGGGCACAGGCAAGGTCCCAAAACCTGTTACACACCACCCCCACACATGATGCTACAGGCATGGTTCACGTTGAGAAAGCGCCAGCCTACATTACCTTGTGAAGGAGTGACTACACACAGACCAGGGAACACATTGCAAGGAGGGGAAGGGAGGCAGGAGAGCACCGCTATACTGTGGGTAACAGGATCTGCACAGCACCTTTAAACCCTGGCAGTGTATCCATGCAACTGTGCACTTACAAATGCTAGTGACACACAACAAACACACATGTACCTACCCCCTTCCTGCTGCTGCTTCTCCTGTAAGCGCCTCTCCAAGTCTGGAAATACCACCGCCAGCACACGCTTGTGGATGTGGGTCAGTCTGCGGCGGCCGCGGTTCTTATGGGTCTCAGGTGAGTTCCCCAGCAGGACCCGTGCGATCCTCCGCGTCCAGTACCGGATATCCTGCCAGCGTTTCCTCACCTGGGACATGCGCCGCTTGCGACCATCCACACTCCTCACAGCACTGACGGCGGTCAGCCATATCTGCTTCTTGGCAGAGGCGCCTACCTGTGAGGATGAACAAGTGACACTACATCAATACACCAGGCACATGTCACAGAGACACATATTAGAACAAATTAGCTGTTCACAACAAGGCATAGTATGCATCCAACGCATTGCACCTTTGTCATAGGGACATGATCCTCTGGGGAAGGGCAAAAGCAGTACGTGCCATTGAAAGTACACAGGTGGAATGAGGGCAACGACACAATCAATGATCCAGGCTCACACTGTGCATCACAAGCCACACCAGGATTATGTGCAGCACCTCAAAGCAGTCACATGCCACAGGCCACTGACGCTACCTCAGCAGAGTACACAGACACACACAGGCACAGGACATTCACCTGCCATTGCCAAATGCAGCGACAAACCTCACTCTGCACATGTGCCACTAGACGGGGGGGGCTCACAGGCGTGGGGCTGGCCCTGCACATCAGACACACAGCACTACTCCCTGCTCACATCACATGGGCAGGGTATATCCATCCCTCATGCAGCCCGGGTGCCACACTCCACATATGCACCCACCCACATGACAGGGGACTTACACACACACCGATGTCCAGGGTACGAACACATCATGTGGACACTCTCAGCACAGGTACACAGAACTAACACACATCTGTGGGTACAGTCACCTGTCACACTGGGCTGACCACATAATCACATGAGGACTGTAGAGGCCACATTCCCAGGAGGACAAGACAGGCAGAATGTGGCATGCACCATGCAGTGATTGTCACAGTAAACACAAGTGAGGACGGCAGACATGCACCACAGCATGCACTGGCTGGGAGACATCAGGCATTCCCCCCCTGGGACTTCCCCTACAGTACATAGCATGTGTGCCACACCTGGACACAATGCCAGAAGTCACAGTCACAAACAAGGGACACAGTCTGTGCTAGTAGACTCTGCACTCACCTGATACCCTGGTCGCCCATACAGCATGGGGTACTGTGGGAGGATCACATCCAGCAAAGCCAGGTTCTCCTCCAGGGTGAAAGGCTGTGACCTCTCCACAGCCCTTGACATGGTTCCAGGGAATCAGTAGCAGCAGCTGGGTCATAGAATCCGAAGATGTGCAGGCAAGTGCTCTCTCATGGGACCTGGCTGCCTTATATCTGCCTTGCTGGCCTGTTTCATGCACAGGAGTACAGAGTGATTGGTCACTCACATTTGCATCCTATGTTTCCTCCAATCCCTTCAAACCTAGCACAGTCAGTGGGTTTGCATTCTTTTTTTTTCTTGAGCATGATGTCAACTCCAAAACCACATTGCAACAAAGTAGATTCATTCAAACTGACTTTTGCTGTGCACCTTCCGGAAAAAATTCAAACTTTAAACTTGGTCTCAATGACAACCAGCATGCATGTAGGCCTTTCTACTTGTCTCTCATGTGTCCCCTATGTAATTTTGAGTTTCACACACAGGTAGGGTGCGTCCCGGGGCCCTAGGGCACCACAAATGCATAGCAACGGCCCGTACAGGCGTGTGTACGTTCCGTACCACTATGAGTACGCATACGCGACAACACCCATAGTGATAGTGAGCGTACAGGCGTGTGTACGTTCCCTATCACTATGGGAGTGCTGCCGTATGCGTACTCATAGTGATAGTGAGCGTACAGGCGTGTGTACGTTCCCTATCACTATGGGAGTGCTGCCGTATGCGTACTCATAGTGATAGTGAGCGTACAGGCGTGTGTATGGTCCGTACCACTATGAGTACGCATACGCGACAACACCCATAGTGATAGTGAGCGTACAGGCGTGTGTACGTTCCCTATCACTATGGGAGTGCTGCTGTATGCGTACTCATAGTGATAGTGAGCGTACAGGCGTGTGTAGGTTTTCTATCACTATGGGAGTGCTGCCGTATGCGTACTCATAGTGATAGTGAGCATACAGGCGTGTGCACGTTCCCTATCACTATGGGACAGCTGCCGTATGCGTACTCATAGTGATAGTGAGCGTACAGGCGTGTGCACGTTCCCTATCACTATGGGAGTGCTGCCGTATGCGTACTCATAGTGATAGTGAGCGTACAGGCGTGTGTACGTTCCCTATCACTATGGGAGTGCTGCGTATGCGTACTCATAGTGATAGTGAGCGTACAGGCGTGTGTACGGTCCGTACCACTATGAGTACGCATACGCGACAACACCCATAGTGATAGTGAGCATACAGGCGTGTGTACGGTCCATACCACTATGGGTGTTGTCGCGTATGCGTACTCATAGTGGTACGGACCGTACACACGCCTGTACGCTCACTATCACTATGAGTACGCATATGGCAGCACTCCCATAGTGATAGGGAACGTACACACGCCTGTACGCTCACTATCACTATGGGTGTTGTCGCGTATGCATACTCATAGTGGTACGGACCGTACACACGCCTGTACGCTCACTATCACTATGAGTACGCATACGGCAGCACTCCCATAGTGATAGGGAATGTACACACGCCTGTACGCTCACTATCACTATGGGTGTTGTCGCGTATGCGTTCTCATAGTGGTATGGACCGTACACATGCCTGTACGCTCACTATCACTATGAGTACGCATACGGCAGCACTCCCATAGTGATAGGGAACATACACAGGCCCTCTTAGCAAAAGTACGGTGCCTTTCACACATCACAGTGGTGACACGCAGCACACAGGAAGGAATAGGGCTGACATACTTGTCCATGGATGGACATCAAGGCATTGTCTGGGCAGTACTACATGTGTGGGGCACAGGTATGAATAGCTGTGATGTGGCACATTACTCCTGAGTCGAGAAGGCACCAGATGTATGATGAGATGTGTACAGATGTTATGTGTGACGGTGCAATGTGTGCCAGGCATGCCCTTCACTCCTTTGACATGTGTGCATGTTGTACTGCACACTTGGGATGAGCGTCACTGGCATGGCACGGTCAACAACACACGCAAGTGTCCCCTGATGCCCGCTACAGGGGTTACCATACCAGACATGTCACTACCCACGGTGCACGATGTGACTATGTCATGTATGTGTGGGGGGTTCCCATTAGCTTGATGTTGGAGCTCCCTCATAAGCATCAGCTGTTGCAGCAACCAACATGTGTCTGTGTGTAGATGGACATGGCACACTGTTCCGCACACCAGGCCACATGTGGTATTGGATGTGAGGTGCATATGTATGCATGGGACACGGAGTAGCGGAACAAGGACATGTCTGCATCCTCTCTATGAATGTGTGGTGAGTCATTACATGTACACCTTCATGGCAAGGTGTGTGGGCTGTCCTAGTGTAATGTCATGTGACCTGTGGCTCTAGTGTTCCGCTACCTGTCTCTGCAATCGACATCCTACTTCTGCTGATGTGTGGATGTATGTCACTCCTGTGTTGCGTCTGGCTGTTCACTTACCCTGGGACACAGCTAATCCCATGCCATGGCATGTGGAGGTTCACAATCTCCGTGTGTAGCTGGGTCTTGGTAGGAGTGCCACCTGGCAGCCATACGTGTCCAGGGCATGTGGCACATACCTGACTTCGTATGTCGCATATGTGTATTGACAGACTAACATGTGCTCAGCACCAAAAAATTGTTGTTGTAGTGCACTCACTCTTCCTTGTCACTTCCAAATTACTGCAGAGCGCCGCCTCTTCCCCGAGCAATTCCGGACTTGGCTGACATGCGGGAGAATGACTGTATACGCTGCTACCACTTCCCCCAACCGTTGATTCTGGAGTTGACGGCGAGGCTGGCACCACACCTGCAACCGCTGCACAGGTATCCTACGACACTGACACCCAAGCTGAAGGTAATGGCAGCCCTACATTTTCTTGCCAGGGGTACCTTTCAAAATACCATAGCTCATGTTAGTGGCATGTCCCAGAGCATGTTCTGCCGTGTGCTGCATGATTTCTTAGAGGCCATGTTGCTTCACCTGGATGAGTTCATCCATTTCCCAACCCTTGAAATGTTGACTGGTGTCAAGCGTGGATTCTATGCCCTGGGAGGGATGCCCCATGTCATTGGGTCCATAGATGGGACACATGTGGCTTTGGTACCACCACAGGCACAGGAGGTAGCGTACAGGAATCGCAAGCACTACCACTCCATCAATGCCCTTGTGGTGTGTCTGTCCAACATGGTGATTTCACATGTCTGTGCTCGTTTTCCAGGATCAGCACACGATGCCTACATCATGAGGCGTAGCAGGGTGCCTGAAATGATGACGCAGCTGCGCAACGAACGAGCATGTGTTGTTGGTGGGTACACTCTGTCTGTCCTGTATTTTGCGTAGACTTCCAGCATGACCGCTTCTCCTGTCCTACTTATGTCCATGTGGTTTCCATGTAGGTGACGCTGGCTATCCCTACATGCCATGGCTGATCACACCTTTCCGCAACCCCATCACGCCGGCCCAGCTCCGCTACACCACCGCCCATGGCCGGACAAGGCGAGTGATAGAGAGGACATTTGGCCTCCTGAAGAGCCGATTCCGATGCCTCCACAAGACCGGCGGCGCCCTCCCATATGCCCTGGCGAAGGTCTGCAAAATCTTCATGGTCTGCTGCATGCTGCACAACATGGCAGTTGAGAAAGCTGTGCCACTCATCCTGGATCAAGATGATCAGGACCATCCACCCGTGGAGGACGAAGGGCTTGGCAATGGGGCTAGTGATGTGGAGGATGTGGTTCCGCAAGAGGACATCCGGACTCGGCTCATACGCGACTTCTTTGCTTAGTGGTGAGTACCAGTGTCTGTGTGTGCACGCATTGGTCCCCGTGTGGCATGTGTTGCGATGTGTGTGTCCATCTGCATGTATGCCACGTGAGTCAGAGGTGTGTGTGGATGTGTCACTGGAGTGATGGTGGCAGTGATGTGTATTTCCCCATTCATAATTGTGACCTGGCATGTTGTCATCCTTACATGTGTCGAGTACATGCACATGCACGTGGCTGTGCTTTTTGTGGCTGACTTCTTGTGTGTCTCTCATCCACAGGTACTTGCGCATGCCGTCTGCTGGTTGCATTGTTGTGGCACTGCTATTCCTCATTGACACGTCATCGTGTGCTGACTCAGCGTTACACGCACGGACAAGTTTGGAAGTCTCCTTAGGGTAAGGGATGCATCAGGGGTGTTTCGGGTGTGGCAGTTGTTTACGATGTATGCACACTGCCCCTGTCGATGTTTGGTTCCTCTGCAGACATGTCGTATCACCATGGTACACATGACATGCAGCTGTGTACACCTGAATAGATGGTCTGCCTGGTTGACAGTCATCAGTGATGGGATTGTGGAATGTGATGATGGCATCAATGTCTGTTACACTGCCCTCGGACACATACGGTTTGCATTGGCTTGACATGGTGTGGGACTTCCACATCAGAGGATCAATGGTGTATGGCAGTCTCTCTGTGAGCAGCAGGGGGTGTTTAGCTGTTAGCCGACACTTGTGTGCCAGTTCCATGGCTATCACGCATTTGTGCTGCAGAAGGGGGGTGCCAGTGTTGGACCCACATGTTACTCCACATGACCCGTTCATGTGTACTCCGAGTTGCCTCTGCAATCCCGAATGCATGACTGATAAAGGTGTCCCTATGCCTCCAACGTGCCTCTTCTCAGTCAATGCTGGTGTGTTGCCACGGTGCATCCGGCATGTCTGGCATGGTTTTCCGTGATAGTGGCTATGTGTCTATGTGTAGAGTAGCAAGATGCAAGCTGTTTGTGTGGGATTAGACTGTGTATTGTGCATGATGTCCATGACTGTGTGGGTATTGTGACATGTGCCATCCCCATGCATCCAACGTTGGCCAGCCCACCATTCTCTGCATCCACCTGACTCAAGCTTGCAGGACATGGTTCTGCCACCTGTCCACACATACCTGGGTGCCCCACAGGACACTCCACATGATCCCTGACCTCTGCGCATGGCTGTCGCTGTACTCAATATGTCTGTCGGCACGGTTGTGCGGCCACCCCCTCAGCTGGTTGGGCCCATCACGGGTGTGTATGGTGCTCCATGTCTGTCTTGCCTAATACAATGTGACCCATGTGTGTCCTGTGCCAGACTCAGGCCCCAGGGTGTGGATGGTTGAAGTCAAATGAGTACTCAGGCATGGTTAGACTTTACAAGACACATGTAAGGTAATAATGCAATCAGTAGGCATCTTCTCTTTATGGTGTGACTCTTTATTTTGGTTGGGGTAGGGGGGGGGGGTTTGACATGAGGGGCTTTCCGGGTGTGTGGAATCCAAATATCACTGGGGGAGTTGGTGTCCTTGCCATTTGAAATCCTCAGAGTCCATGCCACAGTCTTTGTGAACATTGGTCAGACAGTGACCAGCATGTCCATGTGGCAGAGAATGTCTTTTGCTGCTGTGCTGCTGTTGCTCCAGTGGGCCAGGTGCCAGGCCAGGTGTCCTGGGAGATGGTGCTGTTGCGCCGACCCTCACGGTCTTTTCTGTGGACGACCCGCCCTCCTGCGGGGACCCTCAGAAGCAGGCCGTGATGATGTTTGGGACGCTCCGTCGGATGTCTCCTCCTCCTCCTCCTCCTGATCCCTCCCTGTGGGTGGTGATGTTCTACGCCTGATGGCACAGGGAGGGTTGCCCATGTTGTCGGCCATCCGACGGAGTGTACTGTGAATTCCCGTGAACACCGTCATGAGCTCAGCCTGTCTGTCCTCCATCCGCCGTTGGTGTCGCAGTAGACAGGCATGTTGCTCCGCAAGTTGCTGGGCCTGCTGGGTCTTGATCTCCTCGAGGATGGACACAACCTGGGCCATGCCCGTGGTGTCCTGCCGGTATGTGTCCAGGATGATTCTGACATGGGCATATACCGGTTCCCCAGCCAACTGGTCAGGCTCGCGCCTCCGCCATCCTCCACTCCCACCACCCCTGCCCACTTGCACCTGGCCTGCCCTTGTGGGCACATCGGGTCTCCGGGACCCCTGAGGGGTGGCATTGGCGTTGTCGCCTGCCTCCTCCTGGGTGACCGGGACACCGTGTCCCTCCTGGCCAGCCTGGCTGCATTGTGGTGGTGGGGCCGGGATCCTGGGTGTCTCCTGGGATGTGGCAGGAGTGGGGGGGTGGTTGGCCCAGTTGTACCTGACGCAGGTGCTGCAGGCCGTTGGACACCAGAGGGGCCAGGTTGGTCGGGGTCGGGTTCGTCCACAGAGTGGTGAGAGTCGTCGCTGCCGGTGGCTCCGTCATCCCGCCGAGCCGGGTCCTGTGAGTCTTCCCCCCCAGTGTTGGGATGTGATCCACGACGTTGACCTGTGTGTGAGAGAGACAATGTTAATTTAGTTCCATGCAACATCCATGTGTCATTGTTTTCAAAGTTGGCATATTTCCTCTGGGAATTTGGATATGTCTTGCATTCAACTCACAGTGCACTTGTGCATGGGTATGTCCCTTGGCCACAGCTATTGCGACTTTACCTATGTGTGGCACAGTCTTACTTGCTGCGTCAATTGTGACTGCAGTCAGCAGTGGAGTGGGCAGGAGTGGCGAGCCATGCATTGGCGCCTTCCGTGTAGCACTGTACGTGTGCACATGGAGTTGTTCCACACACTTATATGATGCAGGTAGCTGTCGTTGTGCTCGTGCACAGGTTGTGACATGACCCTGTGTTTTGCCATGGAGAAGAGGGGGGGTTATGGCACTGGCCACCCTTGTCTACATGCACGGAGTCCACCTGCTGACGAGCAGACATTCCCACACACCACAAGGCTGATTTGCTCTCCCTGTGTGTCCCTTTCTCGCTCCCTCTCTGTCCCCCTCTCCCTCCCTCTGTGTGTCAGCCTCCTCCCTCTGTCTGTCTCCCTGTGTCTCCCTCCCTCTCTGTCCCCCTCTCCCTCCCTCTGTGTGTCACCCTCTGTCACCTCAGCCCAGCTTCCTGGGCACACACTGTTAGCAGATCTTTGAATGTCCCTTGGATTGTTGATGTGAGTTTGTTTCTGATCTCCAGGCACCCATTGGGTGTAGTGTCTGTGTCTGCGCTGCTGCTGTGGTGGTGTGTGCTGCCACTCTTTCACAGTGTTGGCTGTTCATTAGCTGCTGTCATGTGCAAAAACGTGCCTTCACCCCCATGTCTTAATGCAAGGCGCCCGCCATTTGCTGGCAAGTCTTTCCTGTGTGGGGACACACTGTTTGTCTGGCTGTGACCTAGGCCATATGGGCAGAGGGCATTGTTGTCTGCTTCTGAGTTGCACTATGTGATTTGTGGGGCCCACACTCCCGCCATCCAGCTTACCGTGTCTTGTGTTGGTGTTTTCTGTGGCCTGTGACTTGGCATTGTCCATCTGGGTGCATGGGGCATGGTGGCACCAGTGGCATGTGCGTGTTCAGGGAGTGTGGTGGAGTCATGCGATAGCTTGGGGTGGTTGCGTGCCTGTTTGTGAGTTTGGTTGTGGATGATGTTCCCCCCATGTGAGGTGAGTTGTTTGTGTACTCACCCGGCTCTCGGAGTCCTTCTACTCCATCCACTGCCACCACCGGCAGTATGGCCATCACCCTCTCCTCCCAGGGATGGTAGTGTACGGGTCTGCGGGGCGGCCCTCCTCCAGTGACGTTGGCCTGGTTGTGGTCGTCGGTCATTTTGGCTCGGACCCTCCTCCGCAGATCGTACCACCTGGCTTGGCATTCATGCCTGGTCCTTCTGGTGGCCGCAACAGCATTCACAGCATCGACGATCGTCTGCCACATGGCTGTTTTTTCTGAAATGCTGGTCTGTCTGGTGTGGGTGTGGATGGTAGGGGGGGTGTGTGGATGGTTGTGGGTGTGTGGGTGTGGTTGTTTGGGTGTGTGTGTGAATGTGATGAGGGGGTGTTTGTGAAGGTGTGTGTGTGAAGGTGTGCAAGTCTAAGGTGTAGTAAAGGTTCTAGTATGGTGCTGTAGGTTGTCTGTGGGGTCTGGCAGCAGTGAGTCTGTTGCAAAGGCTCATGGTTTGTGTGTGTGGGCCCTTTTTATTGGTCCATTGGTGGGTGTGGCTGTGTTTTTGTGGTTGTTGGACATGTTTTGTGGCTTTGTGCCATTCGAATGGTGTATTCTTGTGTTGTTTTGCTTTGTCCTGGTTGTGTACGTGCGTTTTTAGCGTGTGTACGGTGTGTACATGGGCCATTTTGTTGTATAGTGCTGTCCTTGTGTCTGGCTTGGTACGACTCGTACATGCGCGATGTTGTGTGAAGGTGGTGATGTTGGGGCCTGGGGTGCGCTCCGTACTTAGAATGTTGGGGTGGGGGTACGCTCCATGCATACGCGGGTGGGGGTACGTGTTGTACATACACGGGTGGGGTACGACTCGAACGTATACGGGTGTACATACACGGGTGGGGGTACGACTCGAACGTACACGGGTGTACATACACGGGGGTACGACACGTACACGGGTGTACATACACGGGGGTTCGACACGTACACGGGTGTACATACACGGGGGGTTCGAACGTACACGGGTGTACATACACGGGGGGTACGACTCGAACGTACGGGGGCAGGGGGGGGGTCGGCGCGTATGCGGGCACATGTCTCCATGGTTGCTATGGGTGTTCGGTGCGGACGGTGTTTTTTCCATCCGGTTGTAACATCGGACGGACTTCACTTTTCACATTTGTACGGTAAATCGTCCGGGGACGTGTCGGACACATTTTCCGACCCGAGGACGTGTGGGGAATTATTCCCAATGCGAATCATATGGTCTTTTTCCCATGCGAATCGTAATTGGCAGTTTGTACGGCACTTGTATGATTCGTACGGTAAAAAGACCGGATACGAGTCGTACAGGGAAATTTTTTACCACATCGTAATTGGCACCTTGGAGTGCCAAGGAAGAAGTTCTAGAATAGTTTGAAATAGTCAGTGCTTAACTCCAGCACCTGCCATCTCAAAAGAGCGAACAGATCCTAGCCCTCCAGTTCATAGATTTAGTCAAGGGTGTAATAACTGCCTGCATCTACCTGAGCTCCAACAATGATTGTCCTCCGTGGGAGTCTAGATCCTGGTCAATCAAACCTCATTCACGTGCATTGATTTTGGCTCTCCATTCTTTCCAAATGAAACATTTTGTTGTAATGACTCCTTAAACCTGTAAATGATTTCTTTCAGTTGAGTGTTAATTTAATCATTGTATTTCTATTATTTTAACTATACTGCTTTACGTATGAATTTCCATACTGCAGCCATGCTTTGGTGTAATATTACATGTCCGACATACCATTTCCCTGAGGAAGGCTTTGCTGATTGTCAAGCTACCAAGGGTGAGCAAGGGACTCCTTGCAGAAACATGTCTACCTAGTAGAAATAGGAGTGTTTTGACTTTGTGGGAACTCAATCAGAGATCACATCAAGACTGTGCCCTCTATCTCCCGCTTACCAATCAGAATTGCTAGCAGTTCACATGCCACAGACAGAGGAAACAAATGATGCTAGTGGTTCTTCATTACAAACAAAACCTTTTTAGGCAATGGTGCCTCCTTTTCCTATTGCTTCCCTTTTGCTGTATGGAATGGCATGGACTACCCTTCTAGGAGTACAACTTAAGAGATGTAGGAGGAGGTGATAAAACATTTTTGAATGGTGCATTTCATGTGCATGATTGTAAGTTAAAGCAGGGCTTGATGCATACACCTTCTAAATCCATATTATGAAAGGGAGCATTTAAATGTGGTAATGTGTGACAAGAATTGTTAACTTATTGTTAAGCGTGACAGGCATTTTCTTCTGGTTGTGATGTGTTCTATTTTTATGAGCTGCAGCTTTACTGCAATGTAATGTTATTGTTTTATGCAATGGTTGCTGTGTTGCTTCCTGTTTTGACGGTTGTGCTGTGACCATTTCTGTTTTATATTTGTTGTTGAGTTGTTTTGTATATGTTCTTGTGTAAATTTCTGTTGTTTATGTTCAGTATGCCATCAAATCTGCTACATTTCCAGAAAAAAGTAGCACATGCATTTTAAACAGTACCCGATCAAGCAACCATTGCCACTGTCTAAGGTGTTTAAAACTGCTGTTGTTGCTTTTCAGAGTTAGTCCAAGCCTGTGGCAGAGACAGTGTCGTAAATTAGAGCTTGCAGTGACCACTATGGGGCCGATTCCGATCCTGGAAATATTTTCCCTGTACGAATCGAATCCGGATTTTTTACCGTACGAATCGTACAAGTACCGTACAAACTGCCAAGTACGATTCGTATGGGAAAAAGTCCATACGAATTGCATTGGGAAAATTCCCCAACACGTCCTGGGGTCGGAAAAAGTGTCCGACACGTCCCCGGACGATTATCCGTACGAATTGGAAAACTGATGTCCGAGCGCGCAAGTACGATCCGTCCCGTGCGTCCGATAGTACAACCGTATGGAAAAAACACCGTACGGAGCGAACCTCCATAGCAAGCATGGAGACATGTGCCCACATACGTGCCGTACCCCCCCAGCCCCCGCATGTACGCGCCGTACCCCCCCCAGCCCCTGCATGTACGCGCCGTACCCCCTCCAGCCCCCGCATGTACGCGCCGTACCCCCCCCAGCCCCCGTAAGTACGTGCCGTACCCCCCCCAGCCCCCGCATGTACACGCCGTACCCCCCCAGCCCCCGCATGTATGCACCGAACCCCCAGCCCCCTGCGGATGGACGTGCCGTACCCCCACCCCCAGCCCCCGTATGTACAGAGCATACCTGTCAGAAACTTCAAGTAACACTGGAGTCGACACTGATTCCTATGCCCACTACCTCTGAAAAAGAACTCAAGAAACACTCTGGACAATTGCTGTGAATTAATTGGAAAATAACAGACGAAGGCTCTTACCCTCACTATAATCTGTACAAGCCCCAGGAGGTGATTGATGACAGGCAATGTTCTGTTTATCCTCACGAGAGTCAAGCGAAGGAATAATGGAGAATGGTCTGACAACACTCTTGAGGAATTGTAATGGAGTAAGTCCCGACTCAAGGAATGAACTTTGAAGTAGACACTAAATGACTTAAAACCTAGCTATGAGTAAACTAATATTGTCCTATTGAACTGACTGAACTGTGAAGGAGTACTGCCCCAATTCTGATACCAGAGATAACCAACTAGAATTTCGTGAAGTGGCACCAACTAAATACATACTACGAAATCTTCAATTAAAGTCACTTGCCAGAATCCCACGTTGCGCATGCGATAAGAACAACCAAAACAGAAGCGCTGACAGGAATTCCCTCAGAACAAGAACTTCACTCAGAGCCGCACTGTGACTCCGGTGAAGAGGTCAGTTGAAGTGCGCAGATTCCAGAGCGGCTGTGCGCTTCATCTCCACAGCTGCTCGCGCGCTCTCGAAGACTAGAGCGCTCACTCCTCGCTGTTTGTAATCCCCTTCGGCGGCCATGTTGGGATACTCGCTTCTTCAGGTTCTGTACACAGCGCCGCAGGAACAACGTGGTGACTCTATGCTGCCTTCGCCAACATGGATATTTGAAGCCCTGCTTTAATGACCGTTGAGTTTTTGCTGGCACTGATCTAATGCTGGCTATGGTTCTGGAAGTCTTGACAGTACCCCCTTTCAAGAATGGTCCTTCCACAGCGGGCTTGTTGGGGTGTGCCTGATGAAAGGCTTCAACTAGTCGTGGGGCATTTACATGGACTGCTGGTTCCCACGACCTCTCCTCAGGTCCGTACCCCTTCCACTCTATCAAGTAATACAGTTTGTTTCTCGCCCCCTTGGAATCTAAGATTCTGCTGACTTCGTATTCTTCGCTCGATTCTACCACTATGGCGGGTGGAGAGTTTTTTAACCTGACCTTGTCTGGACTTTTCTTCAGAAGGGAAACATGGAAGGTCGGATGAATTTTCAATGACTTTGGTAATTGTAACTTCGCCACTACAGGATTTATGATCTTCTGAATTTTAAATGGCCCTATGAATCTAGGCTGAAACTTCCGATTACCCTTTAATCTCAAATGTCTTGTGGATAGCCACACCTGGTCACCTTTTTTAAACTGTGGGCCTTGTCTTCTCTTTTTGTCTGCCTGCTTTTTATAGGATTGTTTGGCCTTGATTAAATTGCTCAAAGCTCTTTTGTAAGAGCTCTGTAGCTCTTCCATTACTCTAGCCATGGCAGGGACCTCCCCAATCTGTTTCCCCAGTGTGATAGCTGGATGTCTGCCTGTGTTCAAGTAAAATGGAGTGAACCCTGTGGAATCATGAGTTGCGTTATTGTATGCGAATTCTGCAGTCCACAGTAATTCGGACCATTCAACATCCTGCTCTAACAGATAGAGGCGTAAATATTGTTCTAGCTCCTGGTTCAACCTCTCGGTCTGACCGTCTGTCTCGGGGTGATAACTAGTTGAATAACGTGCGTCTATGCCTAAGTTGTGCATAAAGGTCTTCCAAAATTTCGACATGAACTGTGACCCCCTATCTGAAATGATTACTTGTGGAATTCCGTGTGCCCGAATGATGTGTTGGTTGAATGTCTGTACTAATTGCGAAGCTGTGGGTACAGTCTTGAAAGGAATGAAATGTCCCATTTTGGAAAATGAGTCCACCACCACCAAAATCACTGTGTTACCTTGACTAGAGGGCAGATCCACTATTAAATCTAATGTCACGGTGTGCCAGGGGTAGGGTGCGTTAGGTAAGGGTTGCAATAACCCTTGCGGGGCCTGACGACTGGGCTTCCCTTTGATGCAGATTTCACAGGTCGAAACATATTGTCTTACTTGGGCTGCCAGATCTGGCCACCAAAAGTGTCGCCGGACCAGTTCTTCGGTCTTCTTGACCCCTTTGTGGCCTGCCATCCGATCATCGTGACAACCTCTCAAAGCCTCTTCTTGGAGTTTCCTGGTTGGAAGATATAGCTTGCCTTCATGATATGGGAGTCCTTCGACAAGGTTTCTTTTACCATCTGCCTCGGCCCACTTACGAAGATCCTCTTCTGAGCAGACTTGCTGAATTTGTTCATCGAACTCTTTCATTTGCATGGCTCCGATTATTTGTTTCAATGGAACTATGGGTTCTTCGACTGAAGGTTTCTCTTCGGCTGTTGGGTTCATGCGCGAAAGAGCATCGGCCTTCCCGTTTTTCGCACCGGGTTTGTACGTGATCACGAAGTCAAATTCTGAGAAGTACAAGGACCATCTCAATTGACGTGGCGAAAGTGTTTTAGCAGACTTTAGGAATTGGAGGTTGCGATGGTCTGTAAACACAGTGACAGTATGCTTGGCCCCCAGTAAGTAGTGTCGCCAATCTTGGAATGCTTCTCGAACAGCCAGTAATTCCTTGTCGGCGATGGAGTAATTGCGCTCCGTGTCCGACAGCTTCCTGGACCGGTAGGCCACCGGATGCAGTTGTCCCATCGTTTTGTTCCTCTGTGACAAAATTCCTCCGGTTGCGAAGTCTGATGCATCAGTTTCAACGAAAAAGGCTTGTTCCGGATCAGGGTGCATTAGAATGGGGGCGCTAATGAAGGCCGTCTTCAAGTCCTGGAAGGCTTGTTCTGCAGTTGCAGTCCACACAAATTTTTGTCCCTTCTTTAGCAGGTGAGTGATGGGAGTGACCTTAGACGAGAAATTAGGAATGAACCTCCGGTAAAAATTGGCAAAACCAATAAAACTTTGGATTTCCTTCACACTTCCTGGCGATGACCACTCCTGAATGGCACGGACCTTTGAATTATCCATCTCGACCCCAGCTGCGGACAACATGAATCCCAAGAACTCCACCTTCTCGGCATGAAAAGAACACTTCTCCAATTTCACGTACAAGTGGTTATCCAAAAGCTTCTGGAGTATAGCTCGCACATGCTTGACATGATCTTCCATGTTGTCGGAAAAAATCAATATGTCATCAATATAGACGACAGCCACTCGGTCCAAGAATTCTCTCAGAACATCATTAACGAAGTTTTGAAATGCTGCTGGGGCATTGCTCAACCCATAAGGCATCACTTGATACTCAAACAACCCATACTTGGTCCGAAAGGCTGTTTTCCATTCATCACCCTCGGCCACTCTCACCAAATGGTAAGCTCCACGCAGGTCAAGCTTGGTGTAAATCTTTGCTCCTTTGACTTGATCCAATAGTTGATTGATTAGTGGCAATGGGTACCGATTTTTCACTGTAACTTGGTTCAAGGCTCTGTAATCGATACACGTGCGGAGAGTCCCATCCTTCTTTGGCCGGAAGAAAAGCGGAGACGAAACTGGAGACTGTGATGGCCTTATGAATCCCATCCTGGTAAACTCTTCCAAATACTCTTTGAGGTAGATGTTCTCCTTTTCAGTGAGTGCGTAAACTCGACTGCAGGGCAGGTTGGCACCGGCTTCCAATTCGATCTTGCAATCATAGCTTCTGTGTGGTGGTAATTTCTCAGCATTCCTTTTGTCGAACACACTCGCCAAATCTTGGTATTCTTTTGGTATTTCCACTGCGCTAACAGTGCAGATGTGGAGCGACAACTTGGCCAACTCTGTAGCCGGCGATCCCTCGCACTCTTCTGAGTTCTTAGTAAAACAATTCCTCTGACAAAATTCCGAGTTCATCTTGACTGTTCTCCTCTCCCAATCAATAATCGGGTTATGCGTGGTCAACCATGGTAACCCTAAAATCAGCTGGAACTGGGGTGCGTCTATGAGGTTAAATCTAATAAATTCTCGATGACCCTGCAACCCTTCCAATTCTAAGGTCTCTGTTTCTTCTACTATGGGTCCTGAAGTCAAATTGGAGCCGTCGACTGCCTTTACGACTTCGAGATTCTTCTTCTTGATCGCCTTTATGCCCATTTCTTGTGCATATTTCAGGTCACAGAAGTTCCCAGTGGCCCCCGAATCAATCATGACTGAGACTTCTTCCAAATTCTGGGTTCCGAATTTGACTGTAAAAAATACTGTAAGATGGGGGGCCGCTGACTGCAATGTGTTAATCAGTTGCTGAGGTTCATGAGTTGACTGTTCGGAACATCCCACCAGGGCAACTCCTGGTGGGATCGATCTTTTAACCCCTGGTTACTCTTGTTTCTCTTCGGACACTCCCTCACAAAATGTCCCGAGGTACCACAATACAAACACAACTGATTTGCTCGCCTTTTATCTTTTTCTTCTTGAGAGAGAGGGCCCCTGATGGAACCTATTTGCATTGGTTCCTCTCCGGTACCCGTATCAGGTTTTGAGGGTTCGGGTCTCATACGGTCTAGGCGTGGCACAAACGACTTGTAGTCTCGCTTCTTTTCTGACCTTCTTTCAAACAATCGATGCTCGATTTGAAGAACTAAATCAATAAGTTCTGAGATTTCCTGAGGACGTTTCGGGATCTGCGCCAATGCATCTTTTATTTCATCTTTGAGACCACGATAGAATATCGCCGCACGTTTACTGTCGGGCCAATCTGTCTCGACGATTAGTTTGTTGAACTGAGCTATATATGCTACCAATTCTCGATTGCCTTGCTTAAGGTCCAGGAGTTCGTTGTCGGTGGCTTGATTAGCCGTTCTTCTGTCGAATATTCGTAGAAATTCTTTCTTGAAACGATTGAAATCAAACAAAGCTGCGTCGTTTCGAGAGACCAACGGCATAGACCAGGCTGCGGCGTCGCCGCTCAAGTAAGACAACATGAATGCGACCTTGGCTTGATCCTCTTTGAACACTACTGATCTGCACAAGAAATGTAGAGAACATTGGGTCAGGAAAATCTGGGCCTTATGGGGGTCCCCGCTAAAGCGTTCTGGGTTGGCTAAGGGGACAATAGGTGCCACTGAATGAATTACTTGCGTGGCCACTTCTGCACCAGAGTTCTGAGAGGAGTTGAAGCTAGGTAAGGGAGTTGTTCCCGCTAAGAGTTCCTCTAATTTCTGTTGAACGTGACGAGTTTCTTGTTGGGACCTTTTTACCTCATCCCTCAGGACTCTATTCTCTTCTGTGGAACGTGTAAGTTGGGCCTGTAACCCTTCTAGGATTCCCGCCAAGGAGTTCATATCAAATCCCTCAGCCATGTCGACTCGAGTGAAAGGTTGGCACTTCAATCTGTCAGAAACTTCAAGTAACACTGGAGTCGACACTGATTCCTATGCCCACTACCTCTGAAAAAGAACTCAAGAAACACTCTGGACAATTGCTGTGAATTAATTGGAAAATAACAGACGAAGGCTCTTACCCTCAGTATAATCTGTACAAGCCCCAGGAGGTGATTGATGACAGGCAATGTTCTGTTTATCCTCACGAGAGTCAAGCGAAGGAATAATGGAGAATGGTCTGACAACACTCTTGAGGAATTGTAATGGAGTAAGTCCTGACTCAAGGAATGAACTTTGAAGTAGACACTAAATGACTTAAAACCTAGCTATGAGTAAACTAATATTGTCCTATTGAACTGACTGAACTGTGAAGGAGTACTGCCCCAATTCTGATACCAGAGATAACCAACTAGAATTTCGTGAAGTGGCACCAACTAAATACATACTACGAAATCTTCAATTAAAGTCACTTGCCAGAATCCCACGTTGCGCATGCGATAAGAACAACCAAAACAGAAGCGCTGACAGGAATTCCCTCAGAACAAGAACTTCACTCAGAGCCGCACTGTGACTCCGGTGAAGAGGTCAGTTGAAGTGCGCAGATTCCAGAGCGGCTGTGCGCTTCATCTCCACAGCTGCTCGCGCGCTCTCGAAGACTAGAGCGCTCACTCCTCGCTGTTTGTAATCCCCTTCGGCGGCCATGTTGGGATACTCGCTTCTTCAGGTTCTGTACTAGGGGTGGGCGGAATTTGCGGAATTAACCTTCGCAAATTATCGCGAGAATGTTTAAAATTATCGCAAACAAGCAGAAATATCGCAAAGATGCGGAAGTTTTTTTCCGGCATGTTCGCGAGATTTTCTGCATGGTTGCGGGTCGCCAACTTACCCATGTGGTTGCTTGCGGGCGCGGCCATCTTGTTTTGAGTTGTTCTCGCGGTGCATGATCGCGAGAAGAAAGACGTGATCGCGCGACGCATGACGTCACTGCGGGCGCGAACTGTCGCGAGACAGCGCAAATGGCTAAAAACAATACATCATCTCATGGAGAACGCGACCGGATCAAGAAAACTTGTCGGCGAACGCAGGGATTCAGGTAAGGCGATCGCGCGCGCGCGAGAATGTATCATTTTACAGCGCGAGCAAGAAACAAATTATCGCCAAGCTGCGGAAACCGGAATTTTTGACATTTTCGCGCTCTCCGCGGAACGCAAAAATGTCAAATTATCGCAATTTCCGCGAACGGAACGAAATTTTTGCCCAGGCCTATTCTGTACTCAGCGCCGCAGGAACAACGTGGTGACTCTATGCTGCCTTCGCCAACATGGATATTTGAAGCCCTGCTTTAATGACCGTTGAGTTTTTGCTGGCACTGATCTAATGCTGGCTATGGTTCTGGAAGTCTTGACAATACCCCCACCCGTGTATGTACGGAGCGTACCAACACCCCACCCGTGTATGTACGGAGCGTACCTCCACCCCACCCGTGTATGTACGGAGCATACCAACAACCCACCCGTGTATGTACAGAGCGTACCCCCACCCGTCTATGTACGGTGCGGACCCCCACGTGCTGGGGGTCCGCACCGTTCATACACGGGTGGGGGTACGCACCGTACATACACGGGTGGGGGTACGCTCCGTACATACACGGGTGGGGTGCTGGTACGCTCCGTACATACACGGGTGGCGGTACGCACCGTACATACACGGGTGGGGTGTTGGTACGCTCCGTACATACATTGGGTGGGGGTACGCACCGTACATACACGGGTGGGGTGTTGGTACGCTCCGTACATACACGGGTGTTGGTACGCTCCGTACATACACGGGTGGGGTGTTGGTACGCTCCGTACATACACGGGTGGGGGTACGCACCGTACATACACAGGTGGGGTGTTGGTACGCTCCGTACATACACGGGTGGGGGTACGCACCGTACATACACGGGTGGGGTGTTGGTACGCTCCGTACATACACGGGTGGGGGTACGCTCCGTACATATGGGGGCTGGGGGTGGGGGTACGGCACGTCCATCCGCGGGGGGGCTGGGGGTTTGGCGCGTACATGCGGGGGCTGGGGGGGTACGGCGCGTAGATGCGGGGACTGGGGGGGGTACGGCGCATACATGCGGGGGCTGGGGGGGTACGGCGCGTACATGCGGGGGCTGGGGGGGTACGGCACGTACATGCGGGGGCTGTGGGGGGTACGGCTCGTACTTACGGGGGCTGGGGGGGTACGGCCCATACCGGGCCCCCAATTCCGCTCGTATCACGACGTACTTTGCTTTTCCGGCACTTTTTGGGTGCCGTAAAAATATTGCCTTCCGGACTGCTGTTGGTACGATTCGTACTTCCTGGTTCGTGAAACGCAGACTGAATGCGTCCCGACGTCACGTCGGCGCTGTCCCGGATCACATTGGTATGTATTTTTACAGTCGGTCGGTGTTTTTTCCGATTCGTACGGAAAAGGTGTTTCCGTACGAATCGTACTTGCAAGTTTGTAGGGTTTTCTTCCCGGGTACGAGTCGGACGGAGAAAACGGTCCGACCGACGGTTCGTACCCGGTTTTTCCAGGATCGGAATTGGCACCATATGTGTGTACCGCTCAATGTCTAAAATTGAGTAGTTTGATTAAATCAGCTCACCTTGAGGATGTTTTCCACAGAACATAATGATAAATCACCATTGTACACCACCACCACAGTAGAATATTGAAACAAGCAACGCGCCACAGCACGTCCGCAAAATAGCAGAACAATGCAAAACAAAACACAGCAACAACAAAACAAAAAAACGCAAGATAGCACAACCACATAAGACAACAACAAAAAAAGAAAACTCAATCTCACTGCCCTCGTTCACTAGCAGCAGGCTTGCATGGCATGAGCCTTTTTTTGGGCTATACTCCATTTAACTGTACATGGAGTATGACTTTTTAAACAATAACAAAAAAATCAAGTGGGGAATGGATCACTTGTCCTGAGTAACCAGGGTTTTTCAATTTTCGTATAATATACCGATAAAAAACCCTCATTCACGTACAGAGGTTGGGGTGGCGGTATATCTTCATTGTCCGCCTGACTCTTAAAAACGTGACAGCATCATCATAGGGTTGGTTCTTATGCTTCCTCCACCCGGAGGTGTACCCCTGGCTAATGCAGTAGTGATCAGTGATAGAGGGGTTTTAGTGCAGTGAATTTCAAATGGGAAGAAAAAAGTGAAAAAGGGTTAAAAGACTCGTATAGCCAGATTAAGAATTTTAATGAGTCTGGATTCGAGATATTCTAAAAGTGGCTCTGTGCGTTGGGAGACTTGTTAGGGATCTATCACTGATCACTACTGCATTAACCAGGGGTACACCTCCGGGTGGAGGTAGCATAAGAACTAACCGGAGAATCAAGATATACCGCCACCCCAACCTCTGTACGTGAATGAGGGGTTTTTATCGGTATATTATACGAAAATTGAAAAACCCTTGTTACTCAGGGCAAGTGATCCATTCCCCACTTGATTTTTCTTTTTGTGTGTTTTTTGTTATATGAATAAGGAAGCCGAATCGATTGCAGTTCCTTTATTCTCCCCCCCCTTGATTTGCTATATTTTTAAACAATAAGACATACATTTTTGGGTTCCATAAATGAAATAATGACTAGACTTAAGCACAACTCCATTCTCCTATGCACCCCAGAGAGTTCCCAGTCCCCTATAAATGCAGAGAGGGCAAAACTCAGGGTCAGCTTCTCTCACAGCAAAGGTCACACAGGAATGCACCCCTTACATAAAGTCTAGGTCAGCAGGTCTTAACCAGGGGTTCCGCAGAGCCCCAGGGTTCCATGACACCTACCTAAAACCCTGGTTACTCAGGGCAAGTGATCCATTCCCCACTTGATTTTTTTGTTTTTTTTGTTTTTGTTATATGAATAAGGAAGCCGTATGGATTGCTGTTCCTTTTTTCTCCCCCCCCCCCCCTTGATTTGTTATATGTTTAAACAATAAGACATACATTTTTGGGTTCCATAAATGAAATAATGACTAGACTTAAGCACAACTCCATTCTCCTATGCACCCCAGAGAGTTCCCAGTCCCCTATAAATGCAGAGAGGGCAAAACTCAGGGTCAGCTTCTCTCACAGCAAAGGCCACACAGGAATGCACCCCTTACATAAAGTCTAGGTCAGCAGGTCTTAACCAGGGGTTCCGCAGAGCCCCAGGGTTCCATGACACCTACCTAAGTGATCCACACACCTGCTTAGAAAATTAAATAACATTAGTAGATTAATGCATTACATACATATTAAAAACAAAATGCTAAATTTTTTTTTTTTAAACTATCTATATATGTGAAGACATTTGAAATTGGAGGCTAAAAATTAAGAGGTTTGGGCATAGGGCATAGGGCATAGGGCAGCGCCTCAAGGATTCTTGATGTGCTGCCCTACGTCAAAACAGAAGGACAGGAATGCGATGTGTCTATAATATACGTAGCATTCCTGTCCTTTTCCCCAGGGCCGGCGCCCAATGGGCTTCCATGTGCCAAAGCAGGCCCCCTTGGTGCAAGGGAGCCTGCGTTGCAGGGCTCATTGATTTTGTGCAGGAAATGACACAAAATTAATCAATTCAGGTGATTTCCTCTTTCTATGTGCGCTGCAGAATGCAGTAAACATAGAAAAAAGAAAAAATGAAGAGAAATGAAAACATTTCTCCTTGCTGCTCCTCCCTAACGCCACCCCTGGGTGGCATTATATTCTGACGCATTCCCAGGTTTACGATATCTGGGAATGTGTTAGATTCCATGGGTATTGCGTGGGAACACCCACAGCAACAACCATGGAACATCCCTTTCACACAGTATTCTGTGTGAAAATGGCACATATTTACGAGGTCATGAAAAGCCATGTAGAGTGGCTTTACGTAGCCTTGTAAATATCCTGGGGCAATTTGCCCCACTGGAACGTCAAAAAGCTGATGTTCTGGTGCCACAATTTGATATTCTTAGCTTGATTTGCATGCCCAGTGCGAGTACAGCACACAACATCTGCTTCACAAGACTGCTGGCCTCAATTGAAGCACTAGTATGCACTGACATAAAGTGAGCATGCATGTAGAGCAAAAAAGAGAGTGACATGCTAGAGTCTAGAATATTGCTTTGTCTTACAGATATAAAACAACATTTTTGAAAAGCTTCAACATTCCCATTGAAATAACAATTTTGACATGTGCATTTTGTTTGAGAATTAAATAAAATATTTCATATTTTGTGCATTTGTTTGATATACACTTGTTTTTGCATTTGTATGTATCGTTTTGAGGTTCAAATCGTAGAAATTGCATAGGACTAGGTCCCTGTAACTATAATCCAGGACTGATTCTGTGGGCGTGCACCGAAGTCAGAAGAATAAGAACTACTGGTTTATATTTCTAATTCTGTGAGGAAGGCATTAACTCACCGGAGTTCAGATTTGACTTCTACTAAAATGTTGATGTGCCATTGAACAAATATAGGGGCATATCAACAAGGGCTGGCGATATAATTATCGCCGCATTAGCGTCCGTTTTTGGGCGAAAAGCGGCGATAATTATATCGCATTATTTACAAGGACACGCTATCGCGTGTTTCCTTAAATCAGCTCCTGTTTAGTTCACGCCTCACTTTGCATCTCTAATGAGATGCAAAGTAGGCGTTCCCTGCAAAAACTAAGGGAAAATGATCTCTAACTGCCCTACTCCGTATTTACAATACGGCCCAGGACACCCTTAGCGATGTAAAATACAGCGTTAACCACTGTTATCGCCGGTATTTTACGTCTGCTAATTTTCATGTCTACCCTATCCTTGACATGGGAGGTGGATTCAATGGCTGAATCCACATCTCCCTATCATCAAGGTTTCTTCTATCGCTGTGGGAATATCGCTGGTTTAACAGCGATGTTCCCGCATTACGCCACTTTTGATGTAAAATTTATCGCCCTGGAGTAACGCGTTGTTAATAACGCGTTATCCGGGCGATAAATTACAGCGATAGGCAGCGATAAATATAAAAGCGCTAAGCGCGCTTTGCGATATTTATCGCCGTCTGTTGCTGATATGCCCCATAGTTCCTCAGAATGGCACATCACAGACTGCTGCAATGATTTCACGTGTGGAAATTGTGCAAGGCTGGAAAGCCAATCGGTAAGTGCCCAATATACCAATATCATCTTCTAACTAGGCACAGCAGTCTGAACTTTCCTGGGTGAAGGGCATTCAGTCAGCTGGGCAGAGCGAGGAACACCAGCTCTAGCTGTCTCACAAGCAGGGGTGTGCAATTTGAAGGGAACCCAGCCAGGAACCACAGTGAGTGGCGGCCATGAACTAATGATACAGCCTGTCCTTTGTAGCTCATAGCGACTTGGTTTAGGGTTAAAAGTGACCAAGGCCTTTCCCTGTGGTCTGTAAAGGAGAATATTCTAAGCCATTGGGCAAAGAAAGTAAAAAATTGCGTTAGTCGCATTTCCTTCAGTGTGACCTCTGCAGGGTAAAGAGGCCGGTGTGCAGACAATTCCAAGGACAGGCATTTTCAGAGCATGCTGAGTGCCTTGGCCATGGATAGCTTTTCAGGGATTTTCTAAATGTGTTCTGTCTCATTTGCATGAGCAGACTGAATGCTGACCTCCTGCATGAGTTTCATTAACTGCCGGCAATTGACTTTTTCCCAGTAATTTGTTCTTCTTAGGAGATGCAAGTGCGCAGGTTTGTGTGTGACTGAGCTCCCTGTAATTAATCTTGTATGGCCGTGCTCCGCCACGGGACACGCTGTGCGGCACTGCTGAAGCGTCGTCCGCACTCCCAGGAGACAACCACACTTTTATCGGAAAGTGTGAAGGGAAGTAACGGGCCAATGCAAAGTATGAGGGAATCAAACCCTCATCGAGAATATGCATCGTGGTTGACCTGCTTCCGGTAGTGCTCTGTGAGAGCTCAGCGGAGTGAGCTGTCTCCAGCAGTGCTTGAATGCCTCATAGAACTGATGCAGTGAGTGTTTCCTCGAGCAGTGCTCTGTCACAGCTGAGTGAGCTCTCTCCAGCAGTGCTTGTATGTGTCAACGGATTCATGCAGGGAGTGCTTCCTTCAGCAGTACTCTGTCACAGCTGAGTGAGCTCTCTCCAGCAGTGCTTCTATGTGTCACAGGATTCATGGAGGGAGCGCTTCCTTCAGCAGTGCTCTGTCACAGCTGAGTGAGCTCTCTCCAGCAGTGCTTGTATGAGTCACAGGATTCATGCAAGGAGAGCTTCCACCAGCAGTCCTCTGTCACAGCTGAGTGAGCTCTCTCTAGCAGTGCTTGTATGCGTCACAGGATTCATGAAGTGAGAGTTTCCTCCAGCAGTGCACTGTCCCAGCTGAGTGAGCTCTCTCCAGCAGTGCTTGTATGCCTCACAGAACTGATGCAGTGAGTGTTTCCTCCAGCAGTGCTCTGTCACAACTGAGCGAGCTCTCTCCAGCAGTGCTTGTATGCCTCACAGAACTGATGCAGTGAGTGTTTCCTCCAGCAGTGCTCTGTCACAACTGAGCGAGCTCTCTCCAGCAGTGCTTGTATGAGTCACAGGATTCATGCAGGGAGAGCTTCCTTCAGCAGTGCTCTGTCACAGCTGAGTGAGCTCTCTCCAGCAGTGCTTCTATGTGTCACAGGATTCATGGAGGGAGTGCTTCCTTCAGCAGTACTCTGTCACACCTGAGTGAGCTCTCTCCAGCAGTGCTTGTATGTGTCAACGGATTCATGCAGGGAGTGCTTCCTTCAGCAGTGCTCTGTCACAGCTGAGTGAGCTCTCTCCAGCAGTGCTTCTATGTGTCACAGGATTCATTGAGGGAGCGCTTCCTTCAGCAGTGCTCTGTCACAGCTGAGTGAGCTCTCACCAGCAGTGCTTGTATGTGTCACAGGAATCATGCTGTGAGAGTTTCCTTCAGCAGTGCTTTGTCACAGCTGGGTGAGCTCTCTCCAGCAGTGCTTGTATGTGTCACAGGATTCATGCAGGGAGTGCTTCCTTCAGCAGTGCTCTGTCACAGCTGAGTGAGCTCTCTCCAGCAGTGCTTGTATGTGTCAACGGATTCATGCAGGGAGTGCTTCCTTCAGCAGTGCTCTGTCACAGCTGAGTGAGCTCTCTCCAGCAGTGCTTCTATGTGTCACAGGATTCATGGAGGGAGCGCTTCCTTCAGCAGTGCTCTGTCACAGCTGAGTGAGCTCTCTCCAGCAGTGCTTGTATGCGTCACAGGATTCATGAAGTGAGAGTTTCCTCCAGCAGTGCTCTGTCACAGCTGAGTGAGCTCTCTCCAGCAGTGCTTGTATGTGTCAACGGATTCATGCAGGGAGAGCTTTCTTCAGCAGTGCTCTGTCACAGCTGAGTGAGCTCTCTCCAGCAGTGCTTCTATGTGTCACAGGATTCATGGAGGGAGCGCTTCCTTCAGCAGTGCTCTGTCACAGCTGAGTGAGCTCTCTCCAGCAGTGCTTGTATACGTCACAGGATTCATGAAGTGAGAGTTTCCTCCAGCAGTGCTCTGTCACAGCTGAGTGAGCTCTCACCAGCAGTGCTTGTATGTGTCACAGGAATCATGCAGGGAGAGCTTCCTTCAGCAGTGCTTTGTCACAGCTGGGTGAGCTCTCTCCAGCAGTGCTTGTATGTGTCACAGGATTCATGCAGAGAGTGCTTCCTTCAGCAGTGCTCTGTCAAAGCTGAGTGAGCTCTCTCCAGCAGTGCTTGTATGTGTCAACGGATTCATGCAGGGAGTGCTTCCTTCAGCAGTGCTCTGTCACAGCTGAGTGAGCTCTCTCCAGCAGTGCTTCTATGTGTCACAGGATTCATGGAGGGAGCGCTTCCTTCAGCAGTGCTCTGTCACAGCTGAGTGAGCTCTCTCCAGCAGTGCTTGTATGCGTCACAGGATTCATGAAGTGAGAGTTTCCTCCAGCAGTGCTCTGTCACAGCTGAGTGAGCTCTCTCCAGCAGTGCTTGTATGTGTCAACGGATTCATGCAGGGAGAGCTTTCTTCAGCAGTGCTCTGTCACAGCTGAGTGAGCTCTCTCCAGCAGTGCTTGTATGTGTCACAGGATTCATGCAGGGAGAGCTTCCTTCAGCAGTGCTCTGTCACAGCTGAGCGAGCTCTCTCCAGCAGTGCTTGTATGCCTCACAGAACTGATGCAGTGAGTGTTTCCTGCAGCAGTGCTCTGTCACAGCTGAGCGAGCTCTCTCCAGCAGTGCTTGTATGAGTCACAGGATTCATGCAGGGAGAGCTTCCTTCAGCAGTGCTCTGTCACAGCTGAGTGAGCTCTCTCTAGCAGTGCTTGTATGCGTCACAGGATTAATGAAGTGAGAGTTTCCTCCAGCAGTGCTCTGTCACAGCTGAGTGAGCTCTCTCCAGCAGTGCTTGTATGTGTCAACAGATTCATGCAGGGAGAGCTTCCTTCAGCAGTGCTCTGTCACAGCTGAGTGAGCTCTCTCCAGCAGTGCTCTTATGCCTCACAGAACTGATGCAGTGAGTGTTTCCTGCAGCAGTGCTCTGTCACAACTGAGCGAGCTCTCTCCAGCAGTGCTTGTATGAGTCACAGGATTCATGCAGGGAGAGCTTCCTTCAGCAGTGCTCTGTCACAGCTGAGTGAGCTCTCTCCAGCAGTGCTTGTATGCGTTACAGGATTGATGAAGTGAGAGTTTCCTCCAGCAGTGCTCTGTCACAGCTGAGTGAGCTTTCTCCGGCAGTGCTTGTTTGCATCAGAGGACTGATGCAGGGAGAGCTTCCTCCAGCAGTGCTCTTTTACAGCTGAGTGAGCTTTCTCCAGCAGTGTTTGTTTGCATCAGAGGACTGATGCATGGAGAGCTTCCTCCAGCAGTGCTGTGTCACAGCTAAGTGAGCTCTGTTAGCACTGCTTTGTTCCTATCCCAGGACTCATGCAGGGAGAGCTTCCTACAGCAGAGATCTGTACCAGATGAGTGAGCTCTCTCCAGTAGTACATGTATGTGTCACAGGACTCCTGCAGGGAGATCTTCATCCGGCAGTGATCTGTCACTGCTGAGTGAGCACCTTTAGAACTGCTTTGTTTCAAGCACAGGACTCATGCAGGGAGAGCTTCCTACAGCAGAGAACCGCCACAGCTGAGTGAGCCCTCTCCAGCAGTGCCTGCATGTGTCACAGGACTCATGGAGGGAGAACTTTATTCAGCAGTGCTCTGTCACAGCTGAGTGAGCTCTCTCCAGCAGGGTTTGTATGCCTCACAGGATTGATGCAGTGAGAGTTTCCACCAGCAGTGCTCTGTCACAGCTGAGTGAGCTCTCTCCAGCAGTGTGTGTATGCCTCACAGGATAGATGCAGTGAGAGTTTCCTTGAGCAGTACTCTGTCACAGCTGAGTGAGCTCTCTCCAGCAGTGCATTTATGTGTCACAGGACTCATGCAGGGAGAGCTTCCACCAGCAGTCCTATGTCACAGCTTAGTGAGCTCTCTCCAGCAGTGCATGTGTGCCTCAAGGGATTGATGCTGTGAGAGTTTCCTCCAGCAGTGATCTGTCACAGCTGAGTGAGCTCTCTCCAGCAGTGTTTGTGTGCCTCACAGGATTGATGCTGTGAGAGTTTCCTCCAGCAGTGCTCTGTCAGAGCTGAGTGAGCTTTCTCCAGCAGTGCTTCTACGCATCAGAGGACTGATGCAGGGAGAGCTTCCTTCAGCAGTGCTCTGTCACAGCTGAGTGAGCTCTGTTAGCACTGCTTTGTTCCTATCACAGGACTCATGCAGGGAGAGCTCCCTACAGCAGACATGTCACAGCTGAGTGAGCTCTCTCCAGCAGTGCTTGTATTCGTCACAGGATTGATGCTGTGAGAGTTTCCTCCAGCAGTGCTCTGGCACAGCTGAGTAAGCTCTCTCCAGCAGGGTTTGTGTGCCTCATAGGATTGATGCAGGGAGAGCTTCCTACAGCAGAGATCTGTTTCAGCTGAGTGAGCTCTCTCCAGTAGTTCATGTATGTGCAACAGGACTCCTGCAGAGAGATCTGCATTCAGCAGTGATCTGTCAATGCCGAGTGAGCTCCATTAGCATTGCTTTGTTTCTATCACAGGACTCATGCAGGGAAAGCTTCCTCCAGCAGAGATCTGTCACAGCTGAGTGAGCTCTCTCCAGCAGTGTTTGTATGCCTCACAGGATTGATGAAGTGAGAGTTTCCTCCAGCAGTGCTCTGCCACAGCTTAATGATCTCTCTCCAGCCGTGTTTGAGTGCTTCACAGGATTAATGCAGTGAGAGTTTTCTCCAGCAGTGCTCTGTCACAGCTGAGTGAGCTTTCTCCAGCAGTGCTTGTACGTGTTGCAGGACTCATGCAGGGAGAGCTTCCTCCAGCAGTGCTCTGTACAGCTGAGTGAGCATTCTCCAGCAGTTCGTGTATGCCTCACAGGACTGATGCAGTGAGTGTTTGCTCCAGCAGTGCTCTGTCACAGCTGAGTGAGCTCTCTCCAGCAGTGTTTGTATGCATCACAGGACTGATGCAGAGACAGTTCCTCCAGAAGTGCTCTGTCAGAGCTGTGGCCACTGCCTCCAGCAGCTTAGTTTGTGTCATAGGACTCAAGAAGTGAAGGTTTCCTCCAGCGGTGCTCTGTCAGAGCTGAGTGAGCTCCTTCAGCATTGTTTTGTTTGTGTTACAGGAATCATATAGTGAGCGCTTCCTCCAGCAGGGCTGTCAGAGCTGATCAAGTTTCTTCCAGCGGTACTCTTTCAGAGATGAGTGAGCTTCCTGCCACAAAGTTATGTTACAGCTGAGTGAGCTCTGTCCAGCTTTGCTTGTATGTGTCACAGGACTGATGCAGGGAGAGCTTCCTCCATTAGTGTTCTGTCACAGCTGAGTGAGCTCCCTTAGCACTGCTTTGTTCCTGTCACAGGACTCATGCAGGGAGAGCTTCCTACAGCAGAGATGTCACAGCTGAGTGAGCTCTCTCCAGCAGCGCTTGTATGCGTCACAGGATTGATGCTGTGAGAGTTTCCTCCAGCAGTGCTCTGGCACAGCTGAGTGAGCTCTCTCCAGTGGTTCATGTATGTGCCACAGGACTCCTGCAGGGAGATCTTCATCCAGCAGTGATCTGTCAATGCTGAGTGAGATCCATTAGCACTGCTTTGTTTCTATCACAGGACTCATGCAGGGAGTGGTTCCTGCAGCAGAGATCCGCCACAGCTGAGTGAGCCCTCTCCAGCAGTGCATGCATGTGTCACAGAACTCATGGAGGGAGATCTTCATTCAGCAGTGCTCTGTCAGAGCTGAGTGAGCTCTCTCCAGCAGTGTTTGTGTGCCTCACAGGATTGATGCTGTGAGAGTTTCGTCCAGCAGTTCTCTGTCACAGCTGAGTGAGCTCTCTCCAGCAGTGCATGTATGTGTCACAGGACTCATGCAAGGAGAGCTTCCACCAGCAGTCCTCTGTCACAGCTCAGTGAGCTCTCTCCAGCAGTGTTTGTGTGCCTCACAGGATTCATGCTGTGAGAGTTTCGTCCAGCAGTGCTCTGTCACAGCTGAGCGAGCTCTCTCCAGCAGTGCTTGTATGAGTCATAGGATTCATGCAGGGAGAGCTTCCTTCAGCAGTGCTCTGTCACAGCTGAGTGAGCTCTCTCCAGCAGTGTTTGTGTGCCTCACAGGATTCATGCTGTGAGAGTTTCGTCCAGCAGTGCTCTTTCACAGCTGAGCGAGCTCTCTCCAGCAGTGCTTGTATAAGTCACAGGATTCATGCAGGGAGAGCTTCCTTCAGCAGTGCTCTGTCACAGCTGAGTGAGCTCTTTCCAGCAGTGCTTGTATGTGTCAACGGATTCATAAAGGGAGAGCTTCCTTCAGCAGTGCTCTGTCACAGCTGAGTGAGCTCTCTCCAGCAGTGCTTGTATGCCTCACGGAACTGATGCAGTGAGTGTTTCCTGCAGCAGTGCTCTGTCACAGCTGAGCGAGCTCCTTCCAGCAGTGCTTGTATGAGTCACAGGATTCATGCAGGGAGAGCTTCCTTCAGCAGTGCTCTGTCACAGCTGAGTGAGCTCTCTCCAGCAGTGCTTGTATGCGTTACAGGATTGATGAAGTGAGAGTTTCCTCCAGCAGTGCTCTGTCACAGCTGAGTGAGCTTTCTCCAGCAGTGCTTGTTTGCATCAGAGGACTGGTGAAGGGAGAGCTTCCTCCAGCAGTGCTCTGTCACAGCTGAGTGAGCTTTCTCCAGCAGTGTTTGTTTGCATCAGAGGACTGATGCATGGAGAGCTTCCTCCAGCAGTGCTGTGTCACAGCTAAGTGAGCTCTGTTAGCACTGCTTTGTTCCTATCCCAGGACTCATGCAGGGAGAGCTTCCTACAGCAGAGATCTGTACCAGCTGAGTGAGCTCTCTGCAGTAGTACATGTATGTGTCACAGGACTCCTGCAGGGAGATCTTCATCCAGCAGTGATCTGTCACTGCTGAGTGAGCTCCTTTAGAACTGCTTTGTTTCAAGCACAGGACTCATGCAGGGAGAGCTTCCTACAGCAGAGAACCGCCACAGCTGAGTGAGCCCTCTCCAGCAGTGCCTGCATGTGTCACAGGACTCATGGAGGGAGAACTTTATTCAGCAGTGCTCTGTCACAGCTGAGTGAGCTCTCTCCAGCAGGGTTTGTATGCCTCACAGGATTGATGCAGTGAGAGTTTCCACCAGCAGTGCTCTGTCACAGCTGAGTGAGCTCTCTCCAGCAGTGTGTGTATGCCTCACAGGATAGATGCAGTGAGAGTTTCCTTGAGCAGTACTCTGTCACAGCTGAGTGAGCTCTCTCCAGCAGTGCATGTATGTGTCACAGGACTCATGCAGGAAGAGTATCCACCAGCAGTCCTCTGTCACAGCTGAGTGAGCTCTCTCCAGCAGTGCTTGTGTGCCTCAAGGGATTGATGCTGTGAGAGTTTCCTCCAGCAGTGATCTGTCACAGCTGAGTGAGCTCTCTCCAGCAGTGTTTGTGTGTCTCACAGGATTGATGCTGTGAGAGTTTCCTCCAGCAGTGCTCTGTCAGAGCTGAGTGAGCTTTCTCCAGCAGTGCTTCTACGCATCAGAGGACTCATGCAGGGAGAGCTTCCACCAGCAGTCCTCTGTCACAGCTGAGTGAGCTCTCTCCAGCAGTGCTTGTGTGCCTCAAGGGATTGATGCTGTGAGAGTTTCCTCCAGCAGTGATCTGTCACAGCTGAGTGAGCTCTCTCCAGCAGTGTTTGTGTGCTTCACAGGATTAATGCAGTGAGAGTTTTCTCCAGCAGTGCTGTCACAACTGAGTGAGCTCTCTCCAGCAGGGTTTGTATGCATCACAGGACTGATGCAGAGAGAGTTTCCTCCAGAAGTGCTCTGTCAGAGCTGCGGCCACTGCCTCCAGCAGCTTGGTTGGTGTCATAGGACTCAAGCAGTGAAAGTTTCCTCCAGTGGTGCTCTGTCAGAACTGAGTGAGCTCCTTCTGCATTGTTTTGTTTGTCTTAAAAGTTTCATATAGTGAGAGTTTCATCCAGCAGGGCTGTCAGAGCTGATCGAGCTTTGCCAGCGGTATTCTTTCAGAGATGAGTGAGCTTCCTGCCACAAAGTTATGCTACAGCTGAGTTAGCTCTGTCCAGCAGTGCTTGTATGTGTCACAGGACTGATGCAGGGAGAGCTTCCTCCATTAGTGCTCTGTCAGAACTGAGGGGCATATTAACAAGGGCTTTATCTCTGCTTTTTTGGCTTTAAAAGCCAAAAAAGCAGAGATAAAACTAGCACCCTATCAACAACAGGGTGCTAACATGCAAATTTGCATGTTAGCACCCTTTTACTCTACGCTTCCCCTTGCATCTCTAATGAGATGCAAAGGGGGCGTTCCAGAGTAAAATAATAGGAGAAATGTCGCTTGGCGACATTTCTCCTATTATCAAGAATATCGCTAACCCTGTTAGAGACAAAAAAAGCAGCGCTAACCGCGGTTAACGCTGCTTTTTTACGTCTGGTATTTTTCTGACTTAGCCATGATATCCTATGGAAGCTGGATATCATGGCTAAGTTTGTCTGTCCCTATCAACAAGCTAACATGAGATTATCGCTGGGTTTCCAGCGATAATCTCACGTTAGCCACTTAGCGTGAGGATTTTTATCGCTATTGAGATAAGCGTTGCTAATAGCACGCTATCTCAGCAATAAAAATCAACGCTAGCCGGCGATAATTATCCTAGCGCTAAGTGCGCTTAGCGATAATTATCGCCGGTTGTTGTTGATATGCCCCCGAGTGAGCTCCCTTAGCTCTGCTTTGTTCCTATCACATTATTTATGCAGGGAGAGCTTCCTACAGCAGAGATGTCACAGCTGAGTGAGCTCTCTCCAGCAGTGCATGTATGCGTCACAGGATTGATGCTGTGAGAGTTTCCTCCAGCAGTGCTCTGACACAGCTAAGTGAGCTCTCTCCAGCAGTGTGTGTGTGCCTCATAGGATTGATGCAGGGAGACCTTCTTACAGCAGTGATCTGTTACAGCTGAGTGAGCTCTCTCCAGCAGTGCATGTATCGGTCACAGGACTCATGCAGGGAGATCTTCATCCAGCAGTGCTCTGTCACAGCTGAGTGAGCTCTCTCCAGCAGTGTTTGTATGCCTCATAGGATTGTTGAAGTGAGAGTTTCCTCCAGCACTGCTCTCTCACAGCTGAGTGAGCTCTCTCCAGCAGTGCTTGTATGTGTTGCAGGACTCATGCAGGGAGAGCTTCCTCCAGCAGTGCTCTGTACATCTGGGCGAGCACTCTCCAGTAGTGCTCGTATGCCTCATCGGACTGATGCAGTGAGTGTTTCCTCCAGCAGTGCTCTGTCACAGCTGAGTGAGCATCCACCAGCAGTGCTCTGCCGCAGCTTAATGATCTCTCTCCAGCAGTGTTTGTGTGCTTCACAGGATTAATGCAGTGAGAGTTTTTTCCAGCAGTGCTCTGTTACAACTGAGTGAGCTCTCTCCAGCAGTGTTTGTATGCGTCACAGGACTGATGCAGAGAGAGTTTCCTCCAGAAGTGCTCTGTCAGAGCTGCGGCCACTGCCTCCAGCAGCTTGGTTTGTGTCATAGGACTCAAGCAGTGAATGTTTCCTCCAGCGGTGCTCTGTCAGAGCTGAGTGAGCTCCTTCAGCATTGTTTTGTTTGTGTTACAGGAATCATATAGTGAGCGCTTCCTCCAGCAGGGCTGTCAGAGCTGATCAAGTTTTTTCCAGCTGTACTCTTTCAGACATGAGTGAGCTTCCTGCCACAAAGTTATGTCACAGCTGAGTGAGCTCTGTCCAGCAGTGCTTGTATGTGTCACAGGACTGATGCAGGGAGAGCTTCCTCCATTAGTGCTCTGTCACAGCTGAGTGAGCTCCCTTAGCACTGCTTTGTTCCTATCACAGGACTCATGCGGGGAGATCTTCGTACAGCAGAGATGTCACAGCTGAGTGAGCTCTCTACAGCAGCGCATGTATGCGTCACAGGATTGATGCTGTGAGAGTTTTCTCCAGCAGTGCTCTGGCACAGCTGAGTGAGCTCTCTCCAGCAGTGTTTGTGTACCTCATAGGATTGATGCAGGGAGAGCTTCCTACAGCAGAGATCTGTTACAGCTGAGTGAGCGCTCTCCAGTAGTTCATGTATGTGCCACAGGACTCCTGCAGGGGGATCTTCATCCAGCAGTGATCTGTCAATGCTGAGTGAGCTCCATTAGCACTGCTTTGTTTCTATCACAGGACTCATGCAGGGAAAGCTTCCTCCAGCAGAGATCTGTCACAGCTGAGTGAGCTCTCTCCAGCAGTTCATGTATCTGTCACGGGACTCATGCAGGGAGAACTTCATCCAGCAGTGCTCTGTCACAGCTGAGTGAGCTCTCTCCAGCAGTGTTTGTATGCCTCACAGGATTGTTGAAGTGTGAGTTTCCTCCAGCACTGCTCTCTCACAGCTGAGTGAGCTCTCTCCAGCAGTGCTCGTATGCCTCAGAGGACTGATGCAGTGAGTGTTTCCTCCAGCAGTGCTCTGTCACAGCTGAGTGATTATCCACCAGCAGTGCTCTGCCGCAGCTTAATGATCTCTCTCCGGCAGTGTTTGTGTGTTTCTCAGGATTAATGCAGTGAGAGTTTTCTCCAGCAGTGCTCTGTCAGAGCTGTGGCCACTGCCTCCAGCAGCTTGGTTTTTGTCATAGGAATCAAGCAGTGAAAGTTTCCCTCAGCGATGCTCTGTCAGAGCTGAGTGAGCTCCTTCAGCATTGTTTTGTTTATGTTAAAAGAATCATATAGTGAGAGTTTCATCCAGCAGGGCTGTCAGAGCTGATCGAGCTTTTTCCAGCGGTAATCTTTAAGAGATGAGTGAGCTTCCTGCCACAAAGTTATGTTACGACTGAGTGATCTCTGTCCAGCAGTGCTTGTATGTGTCACAGGACTGATGCAGGGAGAGCTTTCTCCATTAGTGCTCTGTCACAGCTGAGTGAGCTCCCTTAGCACTGCTTTGATCCTATCACAGGATACATGCAGGGAGAGCTTCCTACAGCAGAGATGTCACAGCTGAGTGAGCTCTCTACAGCAGCGCATGTATGCGTCACAGGACTGATGCTGTGAGAGTTTCCTCCAGCTGTGCTCTGGCACAGCTGAGTGAGCTCTCCCCAGCAGTGTTTGTGTGCCTCATAGGATTGATGCAGGGAGAGCTTCCTACAGCAGTGCTCTGTCACAGCTGAGTGAGCTCTCTCCATCTGTGCTTGTGTGTGTCACAGGACTGATGCAGTGAGAGTTTCCTCCAGCAGTGATCTGTCACAGCCGAGTGAGCTCTCTCCAGCAGTGTTTGTATGCATCACAGAATTGATGCAGTAAGATGTTCCTCCACCAGTGCTCTGTCAGGGCAGAGGGCACTGCCTCCAGCAGCTTGGTTTGTGTCACATGACTCAAACTGTGAAAATGTCCTCCAGCGGTGCTCCGTCAAAGCTGAGTGAGCTCCCTCAGCACTGCTTTGTTTCTGTCACAGGACTCGTGCAGGGAGAGCTTCCCCCATTAGTTCTGTGTCACAGCTGATTGAGCTCCCTCAGCATTGCATTGATTCTATCACAGGACTCGTGCAGGGAGAGCTTCCTCCAGCAGTGCTCTGTCACAGCTGAGTCAGCTCCCTCAGCACTGCTTTGTTTCTATCACCGGACTCGTGCAGGGAGAGCTCCCCCCATTAGTTCTCTGTCACAGTTGAGTCAGCTCCCTTGGCACTACTTTGATTCTATCACAGGACTTGTGCAGGGAGAGCTTCCCCCATTAGTGCTGTCACAGCTGAGTCAGTTCCCTCAGTATTGCTCTGATTCTATCACAGGACTCATGCAGTAAGAGTCTCCTCCAGCAGGGCTCTGTCACAGCTGAGTGAGCTCTCTACAGCAGTGCTTATATGCGTCACAGGATTGATGCAGTGAGAGTTTCCTCCAGCAGTGTTCTGTCACAGCTGAGTCAGCATCCACTAGCAGTGCTCTGCCACAGCTGAATGAGCTCTCTCCAGCAGTACTTGTTTGTGTTACTGGAATCATGTTGTGAGAGTTTCCTCCAGCAGGGCTGTCAGAGCTGAGAGTGCTTTCTCCAGCGGTACTCTGTCAGAGATGAGTGAGCTTCCTGCCACAAAGTTATGTCAGAACTGAGTGAGCTCCCTCCAGCAGTGCACTATCAGAGCTCAATATGCACCCTCCAGCAGTGTTTTTCTCTGTCACAGTACTCATGCAGTGACAGTACTTTGTCATGGCTGAGTGAACTTCCTACTGCAGTTCTCTGTCAGAGCTGGGTGAGATTACTTTGGCAAGTGCTCTTTGAGAGCTAAGTGAGCTTCCTGCAGCAAAGTTCTGTCAGAGCTGAATGAGCTTCCTCTGGCAAGCGCTCTTTGAGAACTAAGTGTGCTTTTTGCAGCAAAGTTCCGTCAGAGCTGAGTGATCTTCCTCTGGCAAGCGCTCTTTGAGCTTCCTGCAGCAAAGTTCTGTCAGAGCTGAGTGAGCTTCCTCTGGCAATCGCTCTTTCAGAGCTAAGTGTGCTTTCTGCAGAAAAGTTCTGTCAGAGCTGAGTGAACTTCCTGTGGCAAGTGCTCTTTGAGCTTCCTGCAGCAAAGTTCTGTCAGAGCTGAGTGAGCTTCCTCTGGCAAGCACTCTTTGAGCTTCCTGCAGCAAAGTTCTGGCAGAGCTGAGTGAGCTTCCTCTGGCAAGCTCTCTTTGAGAGCTAAGTGTGCTTTCTGCAGCAAAGTTATGTTAGAGCTGCGTGATCTTCCTCTGGAAAGAGCTCGTTTGAGAGCTAAGTGAGTTTGTTGTGACAATGATCTGTCAGTGCTGAGTGAACTTCCTCTAGCAGTATTCTGTCAGAGCTCTGTGAGGTTCTTACAGTAAAGTTCAGTTAGAGCTGTGTGTGCTCACTCTCACAGAAGACTGTGAGTGCTGAGTGAGCTCTCTCCAGAAATGCTCTGTCAGAGCTGCTTGAGCTTTCCCGCAGTGCTCTGCCATAGGTGGGTGAACTCTCTTCTGCAATGCTCTGTCAGGGCAGAGTGAGATCTCTCCAGCCATGCTCCTTCAGAGCTGAGAGGGCTCCCACCAGTATCGATCTGTCAAAGCTGAGTAATCTTCTTTCAGCAGTGCTCTGTCAGAGGTGAGTGAGGTTTCTGCAGCAAAGTTCTGTCAGTGCTGAGTGAACTTACTGTAAAAGTGTCCTGTCAGAACTGAGTGAACTTCCTCCAGCAGTGCTTTGTCAGAGCTGTGTGAGCTTCTTGAAGCAAAAGTTTAGTCAGAGTTGAGTGTGCTCTCTCCCGCTGTACACTGTCTGGGCTGACTGAGCTCTCTCCAGCAATTCTCTGCCAGAGCTGAGTGGGCTTCCACAGAAGTGCTTTGTCCGAGCTCAGTGAGCTCCCTTCAGCAGTGCTCTGTCAGGATAGAGTGAGATCTCTCCAGCAATTCTCTGTCAGAGTGAAGAGAGATTCCAGCAGCACAGTTCTGCTAGAGCTGAGGGAGTTTCCTCCAGCAGTGCTCTCTCAATGCTGAGTGAGCTCTCCCAGAAGTACAATGTCAGGGCTGAGTGAGCACTCTCCAACAATGTTCTGTTACAGTCGAGTAAGCTACCTGCCAGCAGGCACAGGGAGGCTTCAAGAGAGAGAGAGAAAGAGAGGGAGGATGAAGTAAAGAGAAAGCGACTAGAGAGAATAAATAAAGGAGAGAAGGGGAGAGAATGGGTGGAAGGAAAGAGAGGCTATACAAGGAGACAAAGAGATAGTGGCTGCTTTGAGCATTTCTGGTGGGCTACTGTTGGTTCCCCAGTTCAGCCATGCTCTGACCTTGCTACAAGACACCAATATTAACCTTCTTTCCAGCTTTGCCCTTTCTTTCCTATAGGACTCTTAGCAATGTGGGCTTCCTCGCTGTGTTATGTCTGTGCTACAAGACTGAAGTAAAGCGAGCTTCTTCCCACCTGTATTCTGTGCTACAAGACTCCAGTAAAGTGAGTTCTCTCCCCACTGTCCTCCATCTGTGCTACAAGATGTCAGCAGCTATGTGGCTCCAAGCTGAACTCTGTCTGTGCTGTAAGAGTCCACCGGTGAGCTTTCTCCCAGCTGTAATGCCTTACAAGACTCCAGGTATGTGACATTTCTCTTCTCTGTCTGTGCTACAAGACTTCAGCAGTGAGTTTGTTCCCAGAGATTCTGTTCTATAGGACTCCAGTAATATGAATTTTCTTTCAGCTGTGCTCTGTCTCTGGTACAAGACCTTAGCAGTGAGCTTCCTTCTAGAGAGGATGTCCTAGGGGACTCCAGTAATATGACTTTTCTTCCAGCTGTGCTCTGTCTGTGCTACAAGACTTCAGCAGTGAGCTTCCTCCTAGAGAGGATATCCTAGGGGACTCCAGTAATAAGACTTTTCTTCCAGCTGTGCTCTGTCTCTGCTAGAAGACCTTAGCAGTGAGCTTCCTCCTAGAGAGGGTGTCCTAGGGGACTCCAGTAATATGACTTTTCTTCCAGTTGTGCTCTGTCTGTCCTACAAGACCTTAGCAGTGAACTTCCTCCTAGAGAGGATGTCCAAGGGGACTCCAGTAATATGACTTTTCTTCCAGATGTGCTCCGTCTGTGCTACAAGACTTCAGCGGTGAGCTTCCTACCAGAGATGTTGTCCTAGAGGACTCCAGTAATGAGACGTTTCTTCCAGCTCTGCTCTGTCTGTGCTACAAGACTTCAGCAGTGAGCTTCCTCCCGGAGATGCTGTTCTAGAGGACTCCAGTAATGTGACTTTCCTCCCAGCAGTGCTCTGTCTGTGCTACAGGACTTCAGCAGTGAGCTTCCTCCCAGAGATGCTGTCCTAGAGGATTTCAGTAATGAGATGTTTCTCCCAGCTGTTCTCTGTCTGTGGTACAAGACCTTAGCAGTGAGCTTCCTTCTAGAGAGGATGTCCTAGGGAACTCCGGTAATATGACTTTTCTTCCAGCTGTGGTCTGTCTATGCTACAAGACTTCAGCAGTGAGCTTCCTCCTAGAGAGGATGTCCAAGGGGACTCCAGTAATATGACTTTTTTTCCAGCTGTGCTCTGTCTGTGCTAGAAGACCTTAGCAGTGAGCTTCCTCCTAGAGAGGGTGTCCTAGGGGACTCCAGTAATGTGACTTTTCTTCCAGCTGTGCTCAGTCCATGCTACAAGACATTTGCAGTGAGCTTCCTCCTAGAGAGGATGTCCTAGGGGACTCCAGTAATGTGACTTTTCTTCCATATGTGCTCTGTCTGTGCTACAAGACTTCAGCAGTGAGGTTTCTACCAGAGATGCTGTCCAAGAGGACTCCAGTAATGAGACGATTCTTTCAGGTCTGCTCTGTCTGTGCTACAAGACTTCAGCAGTGAGCTTCCTCCCAGAGATGCTGTCCTAGAGGACTCCAGTAATGTAACTTTCCTCCCAGCAGTGCTCTCTCTGTGCCACAGGACTTCAGCAGTAGCTTCCTCCCAGAGATGCTGTCCTAGAGGATTTCAGTAATGAGACGTTTCTCCCAGCTGTGCTCTGTCCGTGCTACAAGACTTCAGCAGTGAGCTTCCACCCGGAGATGCTGTTCTAGAGGACTCCAGTAATGTGACTTTCCTCCCAGCAGTGCTCTGTCTGTGCTACAGGACTTCAGCAGTGAGCTTCCTCCCAGAGATGCTGTCCTAGAGGATTTCAGTAATGAGACGTTTCTCCCAGCTGTGCTCTGTCTGTGCCACAGGACTTCAGCAGTGAGGTTCCTCCCAGAGATGCTGTCCTAGAGGACTCCAGTAATGTGACTTTTCTCCCAGCTGTGCTCTGTCTGTGCTAGAAGACCTTAGCAGTGAGCTTCCTCCTAGAGAGGGTTTCCTAGGGGACTCCAGTAATATGACTTTTCTTCCAGCTGTGCTCTGCCCATGCTACAAGACCTTAGCAGTGAGCTTCCTCCTAGAGAGGATGTCCTAGGGGACTCCAGTAATGTGACTTTTCTTCCACATGTGCTCTGTCTGTGCTACAAGAATTCAGCAGTGAGTTTCCTACCAGAGATGCTGTCCAAGAGGACTCCAGTAATGAGACATTTCTTCCAGGTCTGCTCTGTCTGTGCTACAAGACTTCAGCAGTGAACTTCCTCCCAGAGATGCTGTCCTAGAGGACTCCAGTAATGTGACTTTTCTCCCAGCAGTGCTCTGTCTGTGCTACAAGACTTCAGCAGTTAGCTTCCTCCCGTAGATGCTGTCCTGGAGGACTCCAGTAATGTGACTTTTCGACCAGCAGTGCTCTGTCTGTGCTACAACACTTCAGCAGTGAGCTTCCTCGCAGAGATGCTGTCCTAGAGGACTCCAGTAATGTGACTTTTCTTCCAGATGTGCTCCGTCTGTGCTACAAGACTTCAGCAGTGAGCTTCCTACCAGAGATTTTGTCCTAGAGGACTCCAGTAATGTAACTTTCCTCCCAGCAGTGCTCTGTCTGTGCTCCAAGACTTCAGCAGTTAGCTTCCTCCCAGAGATGCTGTCCTAGATGACTCCAGTAATGTGACTTTTCTTCCAGCAGTGCTCTGTCTGTGCTACAAGACTTCAGCAGTTAGCTTCCTCCCGTAGATGCTGTCCTGGAGGACTCCAGTAATGTGACTTTTCGACCAGCAGTGCTCTGTCTGTGCTACAACACTTCAGCAGTGAGCTTCCTCGCAGAGATGCTGTCCTAGAGGACTCCAGTAATGTGACATTTCCTCCAGGTCTGCTCTGTCTGTGCTACAAGACTTCAGCAGTGAGCTTCCTCCCAGAGATGCTGTCCTAGAGGACTCCAGTAATGTAACTTTCCTCCCAGCAGTGCTCTGTCTGTGCTCCAAGACTTCAGCAGTTAGCTTCCTCCCAGAGATGCTGTCCTAGATGACTCCAGTAATGTGACTTTTCTTCCAGCTGTGCTCTGTCGATGCTACAAGACCTTAGCAGTGAGCTTCCTCCTAGAGAGGATGTCCTAGGGGACTCCAGTAATGTGACTTTTCTTCCAGATGTGCTCTGTCTGTGCTACAAGACTTCAGCAGTGAGCTTCCTACCAGAGATGCTGTCCAAGAGGACTCCAGTAATGAGACATTTCTTCCAGGTCTGCTCTGTCTGTGCTACAAGTCTTCAGCAGTGAGCTTCCTCCCAGAGATGCTGTCCTAGAGGACTCCAGTAATGTAACTTTTCTCCCAGCAGTGCTTTGTCTGTGCTACAACACTTCAGCAGTGAGCTTCCTCGCAGAGATGCTGTCCTAGAGGACTCCAGTAATGTGACTTTTCTTCCAGATGTGCTCCGTCTGTGCTACACGACTTCAGCAGTGAGCTTCCTACCAGAGATGTTGTCCTAGAGGACTCCAGTAATGAGACGTTTCTTCCAGCTCTGCTCTGTCTGTGCTACAAGACTTCAGCAGTGAGCTTCCTCCCGGAGATGCTGTTCTAGAGGACTCCAGTAATGTGACTTTCCTCCCAGCAGTGCTCTGTCTGTGCTACAGGACTTCAGCAGTGAGCTTCCTCCCAGAGATGCTGTCCTAGAGGATTTCAGTAATGAGATGTTTCTCCCAGCTGTGCTCTGTCTGTGCTACAGGACTTCAGCAGTGAGCTTCCTCCCAGAGATGCTGTCCTAGAGGACTCCAGTAATGTGACTTTTCTCCCAGCTGTTCTCTGTCTGTGGTACAAGACCTTAGCAGTGAGCTTCCTTCTAGAGAGGATGTCCTAGGGAACTCCAGTAATATGACTTTTCTTCCAGCTGTGGTCTGTCTATGCTACACGACTTCAGCAGTGAGCTTCCTCCTAGAGAGGATGTCCTAGGGGACTCCAGTAATATGACTTTTCTTCCAGCTGTGCTCTGTCTGTGCTAGAAGACCTTAGCAGTGAGCTTCCTCCTAGAGAGCGTGTCCTAGGGGACTCCAGTAATGTGACTTTTCTTCCAGCTGTGCTCTGTCTATGCTACAAGGCCTTAGCAGTGAGCTTCCTCCTAGAGAGGATGTCCTAGGGGACTCCAGTAATTTGACTTTTCTTCCAGATGTGCTCTGTCTGTGCTACAAGACTTCAGCAGTGAGCTTCCTACCAGACATTCTGTCCAAGAGGACTCCAGTAATGAAACATTTCTTTTTTTTTTTTTTTTTAATTTTATTAAATTAATTTTCTCAACCAAAGTAAGCACAGTATCACTTATATTAAACAGTTTACAATCTTCTCCTTAATTTCTGTTATATAGATTCCAACTTTAAAGTATGCCACACATAAAATAAATTCTTTATCACCTTGTTTAAACTAAAGGAAATCTTAAGTAAACATTGCGAAAGAACAAAAAATAAAAGAAATCCAGATTCTTCCCGTGCCCCCCCCTATTCGTCCTTACTTTGCTTCTCCTTCCAGTTGCTTAATGGCTCCCAGATCCTTCTCCCCAAGCGTCTTCCTCTCCTCCCTTTCCGAGCATAGATATTTTGCTCCATATTGTATGCGTACAACGTATTTGCTAACCACGTTTGAAACTTTGGAGGGTTTTTGTCTAACCAAACCCTAGCTATTGTCAATCTATAGACAGCCATTATTACAAACAAGAATTCTGCGTGCTGCTCTTGCTCCCCTTCAGCCACTCCTAACATGATCCAAGATGGTGCTAGAGAGATCACTATACCCAAGGACCTTGCTAAAAACCCCTCTATCTCTTTAATCAATGTCTGTAACTGGGGACATGTAGCGAAAATATGTATACTATCTGCCTCTAACGCATCGCAGCGAGGGCAGTTAATTCCCGAACTCCCACCCCATTTTGCTATCCTTGCAGGCGTAAAATAAAGAAAATATAATGTTTTATAGTGTTGAGACTGCAGAGGGGCTGCACTTAATATTGTGCGTCCTAAGTTCAAATATTCGAAAAACAAATTGCATTCAACTCCTATTTTATCTGCCCATTTCATACTAAATTTCTCTAAATCATCCTGGCTTTCTTTCAGCAGGGCTGCATAAAGCGACCTTATTGAGCAATCACCCATCAACTTAATTTTCTCCATTATTTCTATTTTGTTAAAGCCTGCAGGGCCTCCCGTTTTATTTTTAAAGAAGCTTCTAATCTGCAAATACTTGAAAAAAACCCTGTTGTCTATACCAAATGTAGTTCTCAAATCCGAAAATTGCTTAAAACCATCCCGGGAGAAGAGGTCTCCTACTTGCGTAACCCCCCTCACTGCCCACTCTGCCATTATCTGATCAGCAAATATTTCCGCTGGAAGTGATCTGTTATTAATTAAGGACACATATCTGTTATACCTCCCCATCTTAACTCTCTTTGAAAAAGCGTTCCATACAGTAACTGCTGCCTTAACAGTTTTAAACCTGGTTCTCTTGAAGTAACTGAAATCTATACATTTTAAAAAACAATTGTAGGCTTTTGCCCCTAACACAACAGCATAAACCTCAGTAGACATATTATGCATTCTTACATTATCAATATTCCCCCCTATTAATCCTTGTATATATTGTAAAACAGTTGCCATATAATACAATCGAAAATCAGGTGCCCCCCAACCCCCTTTTTCCCTAGGTAGTGACATAAACCTATAGGCCCTCCGGGTCTTACCGTGTGCCCAGATAAACCTATTACATATAGTCTCTAGGCCATTAAACCAACTGGCTTCAAACAGCAGGGGTATAGACCTAAAAAAGTATAAAAATTTAGGTAAAACCAACATCTTGATGATGTTTGTACAGCCTACCAGTGAGAGGTGTAGATTATTCATTTTTTCAAGGACTCCAGTAATGTGACTTTCCTCCCAGCAGTGGTCTGTCTGTGCTACAGGACTTCAGCAGTGAGCTTCCTCCCAGAGATGCTGTGCTAGAGGATTTCAGTAATGAGACATTTCTCCCAGCTGCGCTCTGTCTGTGCTACAGGACTTCAGCAGTGAGCTTCCTCCCAGAGATGCTGTCCTAGAGGACTCCAGTAATGTGACTTTTCTCCCAGCTGTGCTCTGTCTGTGGTACAAGACCTTAGCAGTGAGCTTCCTTCTAGAGAGGATGTCCTAGGGAACTCCAGTAATATGACTTTTCTTCCAGCTGTGGTCTGTCTGTGCTACAAGACTTCAGCAGTGAGCTTCCTCCTAGAGAGGATGTCCTAGGGGACTCCAGTAATATGACTTTTCTTCCAGCTGTGCTCTGTCTGTGCTAGAAGACCTTAGCAGTGAGCTTCCTACCAGAGGTGCTGTCCAAGAGGACTCCAGTAATGAGATGTTTCTTCCAGGTCTGCTCTGTCTGTGCTACAAGACTTCAGCAGTGAGCTTCCTCCCAGAGATGCTGTCCTAGAGGACTCCAGTAATGTAACTTTCCTCCCAGCAGTGCTCTCTCTGTGCTACAGGACTTCAGCAGTAGCTTCCTCCCAGAGATGCTGTCCTAGAGGATTTCAGTAATGAGACGTTTCTCCCAGCTGTGCTCTGTCCGTGCTACAGGACTTCAGCAGTGAGCTTCCTCCCATAGATGCTGTACTAGAGGACTCCAGGAATGTGACTTTTCTAACAGCAGTGACTTGTCTGTGCTACAAGACTTCAGCAGTGAGCTTCCTCCCAGAGATGCTGTCCTGGAGGACTCCCGTAATGTGACTTTTCTACCAGCAGTGCTTTGTCTGTGCTACAACACTTCAGTAGTGAGCTTCCTCGCAGAGATGCTGTCCTAGAGGACTCCAGTAATGTGACTTTTCTCCCAGCAGTGCTCTGTCTGTGCTACAAGACGTCAGCAGTGAGCTTTCTCCCGGAGATGCTGTCCTAGAGGACTCCAGTAATGAGACATTTCTTCCAGCTGTGCTCGGTCTGTGCTACAAGACTTCAGCAGTGAACTTCCTCCCAGAGATGCTGTCCTAGAGGACTCCAGTAATGTGACTTTTCTCCCAGCAGTGCTCTGTCTGTGCTACAAGACTTCAGCAGTTAGCTTCCTCCCGTAGATGCTGTCCTGGAGGACTCCAGTAATGTGACTTTTCGACCAGCAGTGCTCTGTCTGTGCTACAACACTTCAGCAGTGAGCTTCCTCGCAGAGATGCTGTCCTAGAGGACTCCAGTAATGTGACTTTTCTTCCAGATGTGCTCCGTCTGTGCTACAAGACTTCAGCAGTGAGCTTCCTACCAGAGATTTTGTCCTAGAGGACTCCAGTAATGAGACGTTTCCTCCAGGTCTGCTCTGTCTGTGCTACAAGACTTCAGCAGTGAGCTTCCTCCCAGAGATGCTGTCCTAGAGGACTCCAGTAATGTAACTTTCCTCCCAGCAGTGCTCTGTCTGTGCTCCAAGACTTCAGCAGTTAGCTTCCTCCCAGAGATGCTGTCCTAGATGACTCCAGTAATGTGACTTTTCTTCCAGCTGTGCTCTGTCGATGCTACAAGACCTTAGCAGTGAGCTTCCTCCTAGAGAGGATGTCCTAGGGGACTCCAGTAATGTGACTTTCTTCCAGATGTGCTCTGTCTGTGCTACAAGACTTCAGCAGTGAGCTTCCTACCAGAGATGCTGTCCAAGAGGACTCCAGTAATGAGACATTTCTTCCAGGTCTGCTCTGTCTGTACTACAAGACTTCAGCAGTGAGCTTCCTCAAAGAGATGCTGTCCTAGAGGACTCCAGTAATGTAACTTTTCTCCCAGCAGTGCTTTGTCTGTGCTACAACACTTCAGCAGTGAGCTTCCTCGCAGAGATGCTGTCCTAGAGGACTCCAGTAATGTGACTTTTCTTCCAGATGTGCTCCGTCTGTGCTACACGACTTCAGCAGTGAGCTTCCTAACAGAGATGTTGTCCTAGAGGACTCCAGTAATGAGACGTTTCTTCCAGCTCTGCTCTGTCTGTGCTACAAGACTTCAGCAGTGAGCTTCCTCCCGGAGATGCTGTTCTAGAGGACTCCAGTAATGTGACTTTCCTCCCAGCAGTGCTCTGAATGTGCTACAGGACTTCAGCAGTGAGCTTCCTCCCAGAGATGCTGTCCTAGAGGATTTCAGTAATGAGATGTTTCTCCCAGCTGTGCTCTGTCTGTGCTACAGGACTTCAGCAGTGAGCTTCCTCCCAGAGATGCTGTCCTAGAGGACTCCAGTAACGTGACTTTTCTCCCAGCTGTGCTCTGTCTGTGGTACAAGACCTTAGCAGTGAGCTTCCTTCTAGAGAGGATGTCCTAGGGAACTCCAGTAATATGACTTTTCTTCCAGCTGTGGTCTGTCTATGCTACAAGACTTTAGCAGTGAGCTTCCTCCTAGAGAGGATGTCCTAGGGGACTCCAGTAATATGACTTTTCTTCCAGCTGTGCTCTGTCTGTGCTAGAAGACCTTAGCAGTGAGCTTCCTCCTAGAGAGCGTGTCCTAGGGGACTCCAGTAATGTGACTTTTCTTCCAGCTGTGCTCTGTCTATGCTACAAGGCCTTAGCAGTGAGCTTCCTCCTAGAGAGGATGTCCTAGGGGACTCCAGTAATGTGACGTTTCTTCCAGATGTGCTCTGTCTGTGCTACAAGACTTCAGCAGTGAGCTTCCTACCAGACATGCTGTCCAAGAGGACTCCAGTAATGAAACGTTTCTTTTTTTTTTTTTTTTTTTTTAAATTTTATTAAATTAATTTTCTCAACCAAAGTAAGCACAGTATCACTTATATTAGACAGTTTACAATCTTCTCCTTAATTTCTGTTATATAGATTCCAACTTTAAAGTATGCCACACATAAAAGAAATTCTTTATCACCTTGTTTAAACTAAAGGAAATCTTAAGTAAACATTGAGAAAGAACAAAAAATAAAAGAAATCCAGATTCTTCCCGTGCCCCCCCTATTCGTCCTTACTTTGCTTCTCCTTCCAGTTGCTTAATGGCTCCCAGATCCTTCTCCTCAAGCGTCTTCCTCTCCTCCCTTTCCGAGCATAGATATTTTGCTCCATATTGTATGCGTACAACGTATTTGCTAACCACGTTTGAAACTTTGGGGGGTTTTTGTCTAACCAAACCCTAGCTATTGTCAATCTATAGACAGCCATTATTACAAACAAGAATTCTGCGTGCTGCTCTTGCTCCCCTTCAGCCACTCCTAACATGATCCAAGATGGTGCTAGAGAGATCACTATACCCAACGACCTTGCTAAAAACCCCTCTATCTCTTTAATCAATGTCTGTAACTGGGGACATGTAGCGAAAATATGTATACTATCTGCCTCTAACGCATCGCAGCGAGGGCAGTTAATTCCCGAACTCCCACCCCATTTTGCTATCCTTGCAGGCGTAAAATAAAGAAAATATAATGTTTTATAGTGTTGAGACTGCAGAGGGGCTGCACTTAATATTGTGCGTCCTAAGTTCAAAGATTCGAAAAACAAATTGCATTCAACTCCTATTTTATCTGCCCATTTCATACTAAATTTCTATAATCATCCTGGCTTTCTTTCAGCAGGGCTGCATAAAGCGACCTTATTGAGCAATCACCCATCAACTTAATTTTCTCCATTATTTCTATTTTGTTAAAGCCTGCAGGGCCTCCGGTTTTATTTTTAAAGAAGCTTCTAATCTGCAAATACTTGAAAAAACCCCTGTTGTCTATACCAAATGTAGTTCTCAAATCCGAAAATTGCTTAAAACCATCCCGGGAGAAGAGGTCTCCTACTTGCGTAACCCCCCTCACTGCCCACTCTGCCATTATCTGATCAGCAAATATTTCCGCTGGAAGTGATCTGTTATTAATTAAGGACACATATCTGTTATACCTCCCCATCTTAACTCTCTTTGAAAAAGCGTTCCATACCGTAACTGCTGCCTTAACAGTTTTAAACCTAGTTCTCTTGAAGTAACTGAAATCTATACATTTTAAAAAACAATTGTAGGCATTTGCCCCTAACACAACAGCATAAACCTCAGTAGACATATTATGCATTCTTACATTATCAATATTCCCCCCTATTAATCCTTGTATATATTGTAAAACAGTTGCCATACAATACAATCGAAAATCAGGTGCCCCCCAACCCCCTTTTTCCCTAGGTAGTGACATAAACCTATAGGCCCTCCGGGTCTTACCGTGTGCCCAGATAAACCTATTACATATAGTCTCTAGGCCATTAAACCAACTGGCTTCAAACAGCAGGGGTATAGACCTAAAAAAGTATAAAAATTTAGGTAAAACCAACATCTTGATGATGTTTGTACAGCCTACCAGTGAGAGGTGTAGATTATTCATTTTTTCAAGGACTCCAGTAATGTGACTTTCCTCCCAGCAGTGCTCTGTCTGTGCTACAGGACTTCAGCAGTGAGCTTCCTCCCAGAGATGCTGTGCTAGAGGATTTCAGTAATGAGACATTTCTCCCAGCTGCGCTCTGTCTGTGCTACAGGACTTCAGCAGTGAGCTTCCTCCCAGAGATGCTGTCCTAGAGGACTCCAATAATGTGACTTTTCTCCCAGCTGTGCTCTGTCTGTGGTACAAGACCTTAGCAGTGAGCTTCCTTCTAGAGAGGATGTCCTAGGGAACTCCAGTAATATGACTTTTCTTCCAGCTGTGGTCTGTCTGTGCTACAAGACTTCAGCAGTGAGCTTCCTCCTAGAGAGGATGTCCTAGGGGACTCCAGTAATATGACTTTTCTTCCAGCTGTGCTCTGTCTGTGCTAGAAGACCTTAGCAGTGAGCTTCCTCCTAGAGAGGATGTCCTAGGGGACTCCAGTAATGTGACTTTTCTTCCAGATGTGCTCTGTCTGTGCTACAAGACTTCAGCAGCGAGCTTCCTACCAGAGATGCTGTCCAAGAGGACTCCAGTAATGAGATGTTTCTTCCAGGTCTGCTCTGTCTGTGCTACAAGACTTCAGCAGTGAGCTTCCTCCCAGAGATGCTGTCCTAGAGGACTCCAGTAATGTAACTTTCCTCCCAGCAGTGCTCTCTCTGTGCTACAGGACTTCAGCAGTAGCTTCCTCCCAGAGATGCTGTCCTAGAGGATTTCAGTAATGAGACGTTTCTCCCAGCTGTGCTCTGTCCGTGCTACAGGACTTCAGCAGTGAGCTTCCTCCCATAGATGCTGTACTAGAGGACTCCAGGAATGTGACTTTTCTAACAGCAGTGACTTGTCTGTGCTACAAGACTTCAGCAGTGAGCTTCCTCCCAGAGATGCTGTCCTGGAGGACTCCCGTAATGTGACTTTTCTACCAGCAGTGCTCTGTCTGTGCTATAAGACTTCAGCAGTGAGCTTGCTCCTGGAGATGCTGTCCTAGAGGACTCCAGTAATGTAACTTTTCTCCCAGCAGTGCTTTGTCTGTGCTACAACACTTCAGTAGTGAGCTTCCTCGCAGAGATGCTGTCCTAGAGGACTCCAGTAATGTGACTTTTCTCCCAGCAGTGCTCTGTCTGTGCTACAAGACGTCAGCAGTGAGCTTTCTCCCGGAGATGCTGTCCTAGAGGACTCCAGTAATGAGGCGTTTCTTCCAGCTGTGCTCGGTCTGTGCTACAACACTTCAGCAGTGAGCTTCCTCCCGGAGATGCTGTCCTAGAGGACTCCAGTAATGAGATGTTTCTTCCAGCAGTGCTCTGTGTGTGCTACAACACTTCAGCAGTGATCTTCTTCGTGGAGATGCTGTCCTAGAGGACTCCAGTAATGTGACTTTTCTCTCAGCAGTGCTCTGTCTGTGCTACAAGACGTCATCAGTGAGCTTCGTCCTGGAGATGCTGTCCTAGAGGACTCCTGTAATGAGACGTTTCTTCCAGCAGTGCTCTGTCTTTGCTACAAGATGTTAGAAGTGAGCTTCCTCCCGGAGATGCTGTCCTAGAGGACTCCCGTAATTAGATGTTTCTTCCAGCTGTGCTCTGTCTGTGCTGCAACACTTCAGCGGTGAGCTTCCTCCCAGAGATGCTGTCCTAGAGGACTCCAGTAATGAGACATTTCTTCCAGCTGTGCTCTGTCTGTGCTACAAGACTTCCGCAGTGAGCTTCGTCCCAGAGATGCTGTCCTAGAGGACTCCAGTAATTAGATGTTTCCTGTGCTCTGTCTGTGCTACAAGACTTCCGCAGTGAGCTTCCTCCCGGAAATGCTGTCCTAAAGGACTCCAGTAATGAGACGTTTCTTCCAGCTGTGCTCTGTCTGTGCTTCAACACTTCAGCAGTGAGCTTCCTCGCAGAGATGCTGTCCTAGTGGACTCCAGTAATGTGACTTTTCTCCCAGCAGTGCTCTGTCTGTGCTACAAGACGTCAGCAGTGAGCTACCTCCCGAGATGCTGTCCTAGAGGACTCCAGTAATTAGACGCTTCTTCCAGCTGTGCTCTGTCTGTGCTACAAGACGTCAGCAGTGAGCTTCCTCCTGGAGATGCTATCCTAGAGGACTCCAGTAATGAGACGTTTCTTCCAGCTGTGCTCTGTCTGTGCTACAAGACTTCCGCAGCGAGCTTCCTCCCAGAGATGCGGTTCTAGAGGACTCCTGTGATGAAACGTTTCTTCCAGCTGTAATCTGTGCGTCGTACAACCCCCCAGTCATGTGTGTTTTCTATGAGCTGTGCTCCATTGTGCTTCTATCACTTCCGCAATGTGACCTTTCTCCAGCAGCTTCATTAAGTGCCTCTGAAATCCAGCTGTGAAAGCTTCCTTCAAGAGGGCCTTTACAGCAAAGTTGCCTTTATACATTGGCCCCTGTGGCCGTGGGCCCACAGATAACTCATCATAGGACCTTTTTAGTATTGAGCTTGGCTGTAACTGCTTATGGCTGAGGGAAGAAGCAGTGATGCCCCTCTGTAACTGAGCAGAGGAGGCGAAGAGTCAGCTGTGCAAGAAAGGACATCTCAGCTATTACAGTGATTATCGCTTCTAAAGGCTGCTGGGTGAGTCAGAGACCCCGAGAAAGCTCCAACTTGGAGCTAATGTCAGAATAAAAGTGCCTCAAACGCAAAACAGATGTTCCACGGCTTGAAGAGCTCCCTTTTTAGGTCTCGCCTAGCGAATGCAGCGCAGCCGCATCACTTGGCGAGCCTCTATTTTAGTGGCTTTTCCTAGTGAAGGGAGACAAACCATGTGCGCGCAAGGACATCCGATGTGCACGCGCATGGTGTCTCCTCTGCTTCACACGCTCCCACCGGCGCACCCGCATGGCGTCTCGTCTCTGGCTCCCACCGCGCGCTCACAAGCACATCCCATGCTTTCACTTTCCGTCCCCTGTCGGCTCCATGGAAACAGCTTGTTTTTAGGTCTCACCTGACCCACTTATTGAGAGGGCTCCAAAAAGTGCTACCAGGCCAGCCTAGAGCTACAGTGCATGTGCGCGGGCACGCGCGCCGCGCTTTACCGCGATTACTTTCACTTTCGTGGCCGCTTTGATGTTTGATCGCGATCACTTTCACTTTCACGACCGCACGGCCACTTGGTATAGCCAATAGGTCTCACTTTTGGGACCTTATAAGTATTTAGTTATGCAACTGTTGCATGGCTAAACACTTATAAGGTCCCAAAGGCGAGACCTATTGGCTATGCCAATGCTTGTTTAAATTGCTGCTTTCTGGCCGTGGCTGCTTGTTATTAGCCTGACAGAGATTAAACGCCAAAAGTCGCCTGTTCGTTATCATCTGACACTGCTCGAGTGCAATTGCTGAAGTCCAGATATAAAAGTTTGTAAGTGTTTCCTCGGGGCCTTATTTCTAATTACTTCCACTCCATAGGTTATATCACCCGGTATTGTATCTGAGTTTTAATCTTGCAGGGGGCGTGGAAATAGTTTGAAATGCAAAGCTACATTTACTTCACAAAATTGTGCCACCCTCTTAATTATTGGGTTCGCTGATAGGCTGGCCATTTGCTTTGAGCGCAGTTTGTCGCAGATTGCGGGATTTCTGTGGAACTTCATTCTCTTCATGTCTCTGTTCTCTCGAAGTCACTCATATCACAATGATTCTGCGTCGTTCTCCCGCATCTGAATGGCGCGGACAACAGGGGGTAAAATCTCTTCCTGCTGTGGGTGGAAACTTGGGAATGTAAATGTCGTCTTAGTTCTGCTCGATTCCGTCCTGCGAGTCAGATGTCAGGCTTGAACCGTCGCCTGCTCATGTCACCCTGGGTGTATTTAGAAAATGTAAAAAATGAAATTAAACGTGGTCCTTCTTTTGACCCACACGCTCACATGTGGAAACACGCATTTGCAATGCAATAGGTCTCGCATTTACGCGAGTTTGAGCTATTGACATTGCAAATACCAATGCCTTTTATTTTTGTTTTCGTTTTTAAAACATAGATAAAAGGCATTGCCATTTACAATGCCACTAGCTTAAACTCGCGTAAATGCGAGACCTATTGCATTGAAAATGCTTGTTAAATATTCCAACCAAGCTTACCTCCCATTTGGTTTAACACATGTTGTCACTTTACCTAAGTTATAAGGTCATCTATTCCTCAATATGCAGAAAATGTTGGAATGTTTCCAATGCGCAAAATAACCTTTACAATTCTCCATGTTCTTGTTATATTTCCGTTTGTGAAATCTAGCTTATCGCTGTTTGCATGGCAATCACAGGCGGGAGACTGCCTCAGAGTGCTAATAAAGACATGATCACAAAGTCCTACGCTCCCTGCATGTACAGCTCAGCTCATGTCCCCAGAGTACTTTTTATTTTACAATTCCTCTGAAAATAAGAGCATTTTACATCACTCATCATTACTGATAATTACTTGATGAGTTTCAAACATAAAGCATAAGAGCATTGCTCAGCTTCATAAAAGGACATTTCCATTCATCGGCTTGTGTTTTATTGCAGAGGCAGATTGCTTAAATGTTTATGGATGCATGCATTATTTTAACACTCTTGTTATTTATATTTGTGTGAAAAAGAAATGCAAGTATTAGACAAGATACAGAGCCCTTACATCGATAAACCAGGTGATAACAGCCACCATTTACCACATGTGCATTGTTTTTTAACTGTACACTTCTTGTATTGTCGCAAACATGAGCTGCTTTGCAGTGACAAATAGATGGACAAGAATATACAGTTCAAGTCATAGAGGCCAGTTTGTTTCATGCAATTTCAAGCAGACGTTCATGTATGTTTCATGGTCATTCATGTGACATGCATCACCAATTTTTTGGTGTACTGCTGACGGATCTGATCTGCACCTGATCCATATTATTTAGACTGTATTACAAAGTTTATAACTCAACTATGGCTGCAAGGAGGGTATTGATAACGTTGCTAGAGCCTTGATATGATGAAGTGACATAGTTGCCTAAACTAAATATCGTTGCACCTATTTTATTTCCCTCCTACGTTTTTCCAATTCTCAATGTTCAAGCAAAGGCAGGTTCGGTGTCCGGCGCTACTTAGTTGGTGATGAATAAAATCAATACAAGAATACCTTAGCCATCATGATACTAGAGTCTGTAGCATGCACTCAGTCCTAAGTCTTTTCTATTGACCATTGGGATATTCTTATTGGACATGCTCACCATCCCACTTCAGTGGTCCTGATCAGTTGATTAGGGAGCAGGTCACATCTAGTAATTTAGTGAACCTGGCTGGAGCCCCTTTATGGCATGGTGAAAATGGGCAGTTGCTCAAACCACAAATTTTCAATGTGCCCCCGATAAAGTTATCAGGAAAGTCAGAAAACTCTCTTTCTCCTCTCTCTCAACCTATTTCCTTCTCTTTGCCTACATTCTCCACCTTTTTAAAAATCTCAAACTAAGGGGCATATTATCAAGAAACAGCGTTAAATTATCGCCGCTTTAGCGGCAGATAACTGCCGCCAAAGCGGCGATAATGGGCTTGATAATATGCCCTCGAGAATTTCCATAGAAGCCCATGTTCTGGTGTCAACATGGGCTTCAATTGGAATTCTCTGCGGCATAATATCAAGCCCATTATCGCCGCTTTAGCGGCAGTTTTCTGCCGCTAATGCGGCGATAATTCTAACGCCGTGCTTGATAATATGCCCCTAATTTCTTCTCTCTGCCTACACCTATCTCTGACTTTGTGTACCTATTCTTACCTCACACTCGAACTTTCTACATAGCTCTCATTCTCTACCTCATCTGTGTCTTGCTCTACCGCCTTTCTCATCCATACCTTACTCATCCCCTATCTAGCATCGGTAACATACTCTTACATCCCTTAATCGTGCATCTCTCTCTATCACTTCTGTCTTTCTACATTACTTGTGTCTGTGTCCTCATGCTCTGGAATTCTCTCTTGTGGCATATCATTTCACTCTACCTCACCAATCACTAAATCCCTGCCCTTTTACTTAATACACTTCTCTGTCTACACCTCTTTCTATCTTTTTAGCCTCTCTACTAACCTCTATCTTTATATTTGCTGCCTCACCCAGCTCTTTCTCTCCTCTCACCCATTTTTATACACCTTACCATGTCAACCACACCCATCTCTCTATCACACTTTTTTTCAAATTTACACATCTCTATGAACATGTCGCTATATCTGCTCTACTTCACCTCTATCTACCTCATCCATTTTTTACCTCTCTGTAGCAAATATGCCTTTTCTGCATGGTTTACCAAGATTTTTGCTTTTTTCTGGTCCACTTGTGCTTGTAGGTGCGACACTTTCAACACAAAGTACCTTGGATGTGTAAAAATCATAAACAGAAACAGTCGCAGGGAAGGTGATGCATCGGTTCCTTACTCACAGGCAAGGTGATGTGTCAGTTTCTTGCTCCAGGTGAGGTGATGTGTCGGTTCCTTACTGCCATGCAGGCGAGGTGATGCGTCGGTTCATTACTAAAGAGGAGGTAATGTGTTGGTTTCTTACTGTGCAGGGAGGTGATGTGTTGGTTTCTTACTGTGGCCCCGGCGTTGTTGTAGACTTGGCAGCCAGGTGCCATGCATGGGGATTTGAAAAGCCATCAGTTCTCGATATGGCAACAGTGCTGCATTGATCTCTGTATCCGCAGTCCCACGAGGCATCGGTTCTTCACAGATGGGCCTGTGTCAGAATTGGTGCGGTGATATCGGGCTTCGGAAATCGGTGCATGAGACTCCGTGTGCAGCAGTTTCTCCAGCCGCAGGCATGCGCTGTGTCGGTTTCTTCAGCGGCACGGTGGTGATGCGTGGGAATTCTTCCCGCACAGCGGTGTTGCGTCAGAAATGGGTGTGGATGCGTCACACTTCTTTAGCTGTTTCTCTGTTCTCCGCTCTCAGCAGCAGGAACAACCTCCAGAGGCCCAACACAGGAACAGGCACCTCGTGGCAGGTGAGAACTCCCAGTAAGGAAGTTCAGAGGAGCTGGTGGTGAAGTCTTTGTGTCTCTGAGACTCCAGGACAGGAAGCAAGCTCTACTTCAAGCCCTTGGAGATCTTCTTCAAGCGGTATGCCCAGCAAAGTCTCTGTCCTCACCTAGGCAGAAAAAACAACTGCAGGCAGACCCTAGACAGCACACAGCAAAGGGGCAGTACTTCTCCTTCAGCTTTCCCAGCCCTTCTTCTTGGCTGAGGTTCCTCTTGAGTCCAGAAGTGTTCTAAATTTCTAGGGTCTGGGCTCCAATATTTATACTCAATTCCTCTTTGTTCTCTTGTGGCAGAGAGGCTCTGTGCACAGTCAAACCCAGTTCTGTCCTCTCTGACCCAGCTTCCTGGCAGGAGGTGCAAGACGGCATTGTATAAGGCAGACCAGGCCTATTCAAGTGCAGGGAAATCTCCTCCCTGTACTCTAAATGTAGCCCAGATCTATTCATCCCAGCCTTGACACAAGGCAGGAGACACCTCAACCCCCTAGTGGCTGTCTGAGAGAATGCACATCGCCAGCCCCTGTAACTCCAAAGCCAGACAGCCAATCCACAAACCAGCAGAGGCACCAAGGATTGCTAAGAAAATAACCACTTTCTGGTATTTTTAATCACACAATATAAAAAAATCATCTTTACTAAAAGATGCATTTTTATATTCTAATTTCAGGCATATTAAACTCCAGCTTTATATCTTGTCCCCATGGAAAGTTATACTTGTAACATATTACAAAGTATTCCCCGTTCTATCTTATGGGATAGATACGCTTTCAATAGTGAATAACGAAATACACTGTATTTCACTATGAGGACATGTCACACACACCAGTACATGTCCTACCTTTCACATACACTGCACCCTGACCACAGGGGTACCTAGGGCCAACTTTAGGGTTGACTCACATGTAATAAAAGGGAAGGCTAGGGCCTGATAGTGGGTGCACTTGCAGGTCGACATGGCAATGGAAACTCTGCACAGACACTGCAGTGGCAGGTCTGAGACTCTTTTAAAAGGCTGCTTGTGTAGGTGGCACAAACAGTGCTGCAGGCCCACTAGCAGCATTTTATTTACAGGTCCTGGGCACACATAGTGCACTATACTAGGAACTTAATAGTAAATCAAATCAGCCAATCATGGACACACCAAACCATAATAACTAATTTACACAGAGAGCATATGCACTTTAGCACTGAATAGCAGTGGTAAAAGTGCCCACAGTCATAAAACCAACAAAAGCAGGGTCAAAAACAGGAGGCCAAAAAGCAAAAAGTCTGCGTGTAAACCTGTTGGAAAAGCCAGGTCTAACATAATAAATATGAGTCTGCCATCCAAATATAACAGCTCATCTATAATTTACTAATTACAGTTGAGTAATGATGTGTCTCTAACCATTGTCATAAAGAAATGAGATCAGAATGCATCCTGCCAGAGGTAGCCAGGGTGAAAGTCATGTCATCTAGGATAAATACAGCTGTTTGAAAACAGGTACTGCTTATGATATGTTTTTCTATAAAGACAAAGTGATCAGTTTAAGGAGATATTTATGAAAACATGTATATTTGTTTGATGCTATTTGACATTTAATGAAAAAATAGAATCTTTGCATGTTTCAATACAATCACAGATTGTTTAATATGATACACATTGAGCTGATTTTAATACCTTTTTGCAAAAACGACCAAATGCTTTTTTGGCATGTTTAACTTTGCAGTGCAGATTCAGTTTTTTTTCTTCATGTCTGCATAAACATGAAAGAGCAATACAACAAGGGTTTAAGCAGTTTTTGAAAATGGTGAGATTGTGTATTAGAAGGAATAAATAAAAAACCTCTGCTGTACACTAAAAGGATAATTCAGTCACCTTGAAGTTCCATGACCATAAGAAGGAAGTTCGCGTTTGGCTCATTTCTCTATATTGTCATGGAACTCTGGTGACTTGCAATAGCCTTGTAGGGCAGGGGGAATTTTATCCCATATATTCTGCTGAAGCTTTTACAACTTGTGCCCTCATTTAGAGTTAGGCGAATACAAGACATTCGCCAAACAGTGTCAGAAATCCCATCCACACTATATAGAGAATACGGATTCCCTCCATCCACCAATTTCAAAATTCACCCCTACATGGCAGTTTTAAAAAGCCAAAAGTCGCTAAGCAGATGCAGATGACCCACAGCTTATTTTGTGCTGCAACAATGTACTGATTCGTCGCACTGCAAAACTAACTTTGAGAATGGTTCAGAGAACCTTACTCATTATTAATTAGGCAGAGTTCTATTTGCAAATCCCACTAAAGGGGAAAGGAGTGCAGGTACTATGGAGCAAGTCAAGGACAGAAGATCTCCAACGCTGAATTCAAATTCACAAAATGACAATTGTCTTTTCTCATGCTGCTTCCTCTCTGCTGAGGGATACCACCAAAGATTTGCACAATTGCAGTCTCAATGCTTCGTTACAATACATTGTGAATCGTTAGTTGGGGAATACTGGGGGGGCATATCAGCAACACCCGGCGATAATTATCGCTAAGCGCACTTAGCGCTAGGATAATTATCGCTGGCTAGCGTGAATTTTTATCGCTGAGATAGCGTGCTATTAGCAACGCTTATCTCAAAAGCAATAAAAATGCTAGCGCTAACTGCCTAACGTGAGATTATCGCTGGAAACCCAGCTATAATCCCACAAAGTTTGGCGTTACCTTGTTGATAGGGTCACACAGACTTAGCCATGATATCCACCTTCCATAGGATATCATGGCTAAGTCAGTCCTGAAGCAGGCGTAAGGAAAGTAGCGAAAACAGAGGTTATCGCTACTTTTCTTGCCGCTATGCTTCATAACGTGGGGCTTGATGATAGGAGAAATGTCGCTTAGCGACATTTCTCCTGTCATGTCAGGTCAGGAATGCCCACTTTGCATCTCATTAGAGATGCAAAGCTGGGCGTTAAGAAACCGGGCACTAATGCAAGGTTTCACACATTAGCATGACCTTGCTAATTAGGCGATAAAATCATCGCCGCTTTTCGGTCGAAAACGGCCGCAAAAGAGGTGATAATTTTCTATCGCTGTCTTGTAGATATGTCCCTCATTTCCTAATGATTCGTAACGGGTTTAAGAGCATGCATTGCATATGAGAAAGGCATTTGTGAATGGAAATGTGCCTTAGATACACTCCGTATTATGATTTTCCAAACTGCAGGTTTGTGGCCACAAAATCCATTAGTGCCGAGGCCCCTAATGGCCTCTAGACATAAATGCCATTCACATAGCTGGATCATGAGAATAGGAAGAATAGGAAGCGAAATTCAGAAACCCAAATACTTTTTGTAAGCAGCCAAAGTGCAGAGACTAATAGTGTGCCAAGAGTGAGGGCTCACCACCTTGGAAAATAGACATTTAAACTCCTCCTTCCTCTGCCCTAAGGGCCAGACTTACCACTCATTCATGCAGCGCAGTGCAGCAGCTCAACATGCAGCCCTGCATTGCGTGAAAAGGAGAGAGGAGGAGAGAGACATATTAACAGAAATATGGCACTCTCCTCCCCTTTCCTCAGCGTCTGCACTGAAATCAGCTGCTGTGCACCACGGGGAGACACCTTTGCGCCACAGTGCAAAGAAGTCACCGTGAGTCTAGCACAGGTTTTATACCAGAAGGGTTCCCTTCCAGTACAAAATAGTATGCATAGACTGACTTTAACCCTTTTCTCCCTTTGTGCGCATGCTGTAAAGTGCAGCACACGTGCAAAGTCAGAAAAGGAAGAAGAAATGAAAGCATTTCTCCTTTGTTGCGCTAACTTCAAAAGGAAGCCCTTCTACTTTATTTAGTAAATATGGTTTGGAGTCAAAAACCTTGGGTGGTTGCATTGGAATGCCCCTGCTCCACCAATGGTACGCCCCATTGGCACTAAGTAATGCAAAGCAGCACTATGAGCTGCTTTGCGTTACTTTCACAATATTTCCAGCGCTAAACAAGTTTAGCGCTGGAAAGTAAATTGACAAAAAAGATTCTGCACCAATTTGACGCAAACGCAGCGTAAAATGTTAGTAAATATCCCCTTTCAAATCTAAAGGACTTTTCTAAGGAAGAAAAGAAGAACAGACCAAACACAATACTCTAATGAGAATGTAGGTTATACAATGGATATCCAACATTAATAGCCAAAGGAAGAATTTCAAAATATCCACATCAAATGAATGTACATGCAATTAAAAGTGGGCACAGGAATCACGTCCACCTGCACAGTTACAAATGTTGTTTCATGTATGCTTGGCAAACATTCGGTGACCATTCAGTGACAAAGTTTTCCACACAAATTGGAATTACAGGAAATGAATTAATAATTCACATGAAGTATTGTCGGTATTTCTGGGGGGAAATTATGCATGTCAAACCTGGAGGAAGTGGTCTCTGGAAAATGGTCCAGAATTTAGGAATGGCATCCATGTGATTCCCAATCTGATAGTGACTCTATGGGAATTTCACGGCCTAGAACTGACAACACCAGGAGTATCAAGTATTACTGCAAAATGACTGTATGATAATTACTGATGCAGTTGTGACGTGGGCCCCTTGTTATGTTATGTTGTTAAGCTATGCCATGTGAACTTGTAGAGGGCACAGCTCACCCAGCAGGGTATCCTGGCACTAATAGGAGGGGGCTGAACTGGCTGTGTCTTGGGTCTACGTTAGGAGTCATATCTTCAGTTTCTTGTGGAATTCAAGGACAGAGGAGATGGCGATGATGTGTTAGGGAAGGTTATTCCAAGCTTAAGGAGTGGGGTTTGAGAAAGCTTGACTAACGGCTCTGAGTTTGTGTACAGGGGATGCATTCATGCATTCGCCTTAGCGGATGTTTCTGGTCATGGCATGGAAATTGATGCTGCTGTTAATGTACAAGGGGCCTTGATTGCGCAGGGCTCTGTATGTGTGTGTCAGGAGTTTAAGGAGGAAGAATGAAATGCAGTGGTGCTGGAACAATTTTCACAGGTGGGGTGCTGGCCATTGACATCATCTGACCTCAGACCCTTAGTAGCACTTTCCAAGCTGGTGAACTACATTTTGAGAAATGAGTGCATTAGTTAGTAAACCCATAAGGTCTTTAAACATTAGAAAACCTTTGGAAAATTATGTCCATCTCCTTTCATCTGTTCCCCAGCAAGAATGACTCTAGAAAGGAATTGTAAACATAGTTGTCCATGTTGAAAGAGCACTTTGGCACACAAAGTTGCCAGCTTGTCATGCGACGGTTTGTACTGAAACCCGTTAAATGCTTCAAGGTTAATGTATCCCATGCAATTTTACTTCCAGTGCACTGATGAAATGCAATCCAGTATTTGTTAAGCACAAGCTAATCACCCCTAAGGGTTTCAAGGCGCTGGGGGCCATCAGGGAGATTAAGTGAGCTATTTCCCAGAGTCACATGGTGCTGAACAGAGCTGCCGTCGGGGATCGAACTGTGAGCCCCGTGCTCAGGAGTCAGCCGCTCTAGCCGCTGCGCCACACCTCCCCCTGTAGAAACGAGAGCCCCAGTCTTAAACTTCACTAACGTAGCTTCTGATCTCTGAAATATATCAAAATACAAGAATTAGAGGGGACTCGCTGCCTCACAGATGGGTGTCAATTGAGAAGGTTATCAACATATGACTTTGCCTATATCCAGGCAAAGTAATTACCACCTGCATGTATACCACACAGATCTGTACAGGCACAACGTTTTGGGTAGTTACAAATGCTAAATATTTTAAACTAAATTTGTGTTTTTACTAGCTCAGGATTTGTAGCTAAAATGGTCAAATGTCATGCACTGTTTTTAGTATCTTCGCATTCTCTACTCTATGAAGGAATCTATAAACTACACAGATATTAATAATGACTTACTTTCAGTGATAGAAAAGTTGGGTAAAGTGTGCAAATGTAGAGTGAAAACACACAATCACCCCCGTATTTAAAAGAGGGTGGAAGCGAATGGATTTCTTCACCTGAAAAATATCTTCCAAGTGTATAGATAACTTATAAAAGTCAAATATTAACATAAACTAAGGTTTTTAGTCAATCCCAACTATGATGGCTAAGCCTATGCACATAGATGTTTGCATTTTGTGTAAGTAACTAAGTAATCATATGCTTTTAACTTATAACTCACATTTGGTAAATTTGTGTTAGTTACCTCAAGACGTTTGCTTTTAGAAACAGGACAGAGTACAGGGGAGTAGCCAGAAAATTAATATACTCTCCATACCCTGAACCAAAGCTGTGATGGCATAAAGCACAAGAAGTATGTGAGCCTGAACCTTCATAGAAGAACTCTCTTGTCTCTTCCATCTAAGCATCTATCCTTTCAATATTCCATCCACCCGCTGATATCTACCATTTCACCTCTACATTCTGTTATTCATTTGTTCTTAAATCCGCTATTCAGTCTTTCACCATTCCATCCAAAGACCATTCCATCCATCTGTTCATATGTATACATCATCCATCTATCCTCTCAGATTTCCATTTGCTTTGTCTTCCATCCATCTTCTCAAATGTACATTTACTTTACTCTCTCATCCTTTTTCCTACTCTTCCATCCATTCATCCTCTCAGATTTCCATATTCCCATCCATCTATCTTCAGTTTCTGTTAACTATGGCAGCCATAATCCAATCTCTCAGATTTCAACTTATCATTCATTCATCCTCTCAGTTTTCCATTTACTCTGCCATCTTTTCATCCACCCATCTTCTCATTATCTCACCCACTCATGCTTCCTTCCTTTAACCCACTCATTCACCCATCCTTTTACTCACTTATCTACCCATCTGTTCACCCATCCATCCATCCTTTCACCTGTCCATCTGTTCACACACCCATCCATCTATCCATTCATTCACCCCTTGATCCTTCCATGCATCGTCCACCCATCCATCTCTGGTTTCCATTTAGTTATCCATCATCCGTCATCCATCCATCCAGCAATCCATTCATCATCATATTTCCATTTACTTTGATATACATTGATCCATCCATCTAAACATACATTAATACACTATCCATCCTCTCAGATTTCTATTTACTCTGCCATCCTTTCATTCACCTATCCATCCAATCATATTTCCACTTACTCTGCCATCCTTTCATACACCAATCAACCCATAATCTCACCCACTCATGTATCCATCCTTTCACCCACTCATCCATTTACTCACTCGTTTATCCATCTGTTCATCCACCTATCCATCCTTCCTTTCACCTATCCATCCTTTCACCTGCCCATTCTTGTACCCACTCATCCACCCATCATTTCTTTCACACACTCATCCATCCTTTTATCCACCTGCCCTTTCACCCACCCACTCACCCATCCACCTTCATTTCCGTTTTCTATCAGCTTATCTTTCTTTATTTTAGTGTTAATTGTGATCTTTTTTCTGTCAGGTTGCAGATGAAAAAACGTTCATAGAGAAACCTTACCCCGCTGTAGATGCTAAAGCGGGAGATTACAAAGCCCCCAAAGCCCTGTGGAAAAAAATGAGACGTAATTGCTTTTTTTTAAATATGTGATCTGCTCTAGTTGAGCAAGTTCTGTCTTGGCATAGGGCAGGGAAATCATTTACTATGCTTGGTAGTCAGGCAGAGTGAGGAAGGTTCATCCTTCACCAAGTCAGTCGTACTTTCATGCTCCATCAAGCTTACCCCAAAGCCCTAGTATAAAGTCCGGGGACGGCTCCTGTGATTTCCTTCTCCTTGATGTCCCATTGGTAGGACAACCTACAGTAGATCACTGGAGCCTGGGGCACTCTCACTGACAGCAGGTAAGATGTGTTACCGGTGCAAAATGTGATGTTTCAGGTTCTTCTGGGCATTGGGGGGGGTCAATTTTGCTAGGTGCAGGGTGCACCGCAGAGCCAGGTCGGTGGTCACACCCTCAAAGCATTGATGTGGTGAGATCAGGGAGGAGTGGTTGACTTGCACTGCTCTGTGGGTGAGAGTAGGGTGTTGCTGGAAATGGCACATAAAAATAGTCCGATTTTCAAATTGCATAGCTGGTACTTTTTTTTTTAACCAAAAATTTGAATTTACGGTCTGAAATATTTGGATATTCTCACACTCCTTAGCTTGACAATGGAGCTACCCAGGCAGCGACCTCTTCGGTACATGTGCTTTAACAATTTATGCTACTTCCCACAACGTGTCACTCTGCTGTCTCTATACCCAACAAACCTGTACATTCTGTATCAGGAAAGCTCCAACTAAGTGAGCCATTAATGGGCTTAGAGGACCATCAGCTGCTCCCCCAATGAACCATTCATAAAACATCCTTCTTTGGCCAACCCCCAACAGTGTGATAACACTCTCCCTCCTCTCTCCCCTCTCAGTCTCTCCCTCTCTCAATCTTTCCTTTGCTCTTTCGCTCTCTCTATGTCTCTGTATCTTTCCTCTGCCCCCGGATATTCGATCTGTGAAACTCCCTCCCCTTTTCAGAATGCATCCAACGTTTGAGTGAGCTGTAAAGCGTGTTGTGAAAGGGGCTATTTTAAAATCCAAGGTGCGCCTTAGAGCATCTCTTGAAAGTTAAGTTCTGAGCTCTCTGAAGACCCCGGGGGTAGAAAATTTCTCAATCAATGCTTTTGTAATCAGCTATCCGTGTGTTGGATGATAGGCTGATAGAAAAACTGCAGGAAGCAATTCAGAGAGACGAGGGCTAGGACTGAAGCTAATCTCCCAGAAAGAAAAGGATTGGGAACGCGGCAGGAGAAATATTGCTTGCGAGGTGACGCGTCAATAGCCTGCTTCTAATGCCTGGGGCTCCCCTGACTCTGCAGACTTCAAGCCGCAGGTAGTCACAGGTCCAGTGACCTGTGGGGTGGACACAAGGGGATCTGAGACAAAGCAGGCGGGGCATGGTGGTCGATTATAGACTCTTGGGTACTGGGATCAGGAAAGAGAGATCCGAGGGGTAGGAAGTGCCTCAAATCTATTGTCCACTGCGTTTGACCCCAGCAATAGGTGTCCACGAGGTCACTCACACTGTGCGAAGAAGAGTCATTCAATGTTTCAGAAATGATTTGGAGGAAGTTTCGTCGATTCTCAGAAGGTGGGTTCAGAAAATTGAATCCCGGCTCCTCTCCGACATTCATTTGGAATTTCAGCACATTAACATTTTTAAAAAAAAAATCTTTATTAAGATTTCAAATACTCATTAGTAGTGGAAATGTTATAACATTGGCATTGCACATTTTACATGCCCAGTATTCCTCCTCATAGCATGTCAGGTCTGCAGGCGCTTGTATATGCCCGTCTGCTGGACCATCCATACCACCCACAGTAGGCAAGATGCACACATTAACATATCCACATGCATATTAGTTACATCAGGGTTAATTGCAGTTGTTGTTCATCCTTGTTTTTTAATAAAACTGCTCAATGTCACTCAATGGGTATTAAAATATTGCCATTTACATGATGACAATATCGTGGATCTAGGAAGCTCACTAGGAGACACTGCTGCCTGAGGTCTCTCTGCACACTGTAATGGAAAGGGGCTCTCTCCTCACAGAGACAATGAAACCTGTTGCAGAGTATCACTTGACCTCTCGAGGAGAACACAGGCCTTCACAGTATAATATTGACCTTCAGGACGCGGAGTCTTCCGGGGGATGCTGGTGGGAGCATTGCCTGGCATAGGCTGTCAGGCTGCTGGTAAGATGCCAGGAATCTTGAAAGGTATACAAAAGCTCACCATAAAATATTGTTTTTTGTTACAAATTGAGGTTTCTGGTTGGCAGGGTATACACCCTGTCCAAGGAGGAGCCACAATCATAGTCAGGGTAAGTCAGATGCACACCCTAAATTAGCATGTGTTCACCCTCTTATAGCTGGGCACAGAGCAGTCAGGCTTAACTTAAGAGGTAATGTGTAAAGTACTTGTGCAACACTTGAATTACAGTAACATAGTGAAAACACCACAAAAAGACCCCACACAAGTTTTAAAAAATAGATAATATTTATCTGAGTAAAACAAAAACAAAACGACAAAAAAACAATAAGTAGAAGTCAAGATATGAAGTTTTAAAAGTTAAATCCCAAAACAGTGCTTAGAAGTCAATAGCACTAAAAGGTTACTTGAGGTCACACTAGACAAGGGTAAATCCAAAGTACACACCGTCCGCCATGGAAGGCAGGATGGCTATAGAACCCACGTAGGGCCTTCTGATGTGTACCTTTGTATGAAGCAAGTGTCGACGTCGAAGACTCGAAGTGGGTGTTCCGATTCATGTAGTCAGGTCGATGCCTCAGAGTTGAGCTTTGTAGTCTTTGTCGAAGTCGAGCCTCGCAGCAGTTTCTTCGGATCTACGCGTCGTCGCCATAGTACCTCGCAGTCAAGACATGCGTCTTCATCAAATTGGCACTGCATCGGCATAGAAGAGCACTGTGTCAGTTCTGATCGCCGCAAAGGGGTCACTACGTCAATGTTTGCAGACAGCAGCTGCAGAACCCAATTCAGGGGCCCAGGACTGGAGCGGGCACCTCAGGCAAGGGTGGGACTCACAGATGACAGAGTCCAGCAGCACCAGCAGAATTGCAAGAAGTCTTTTGTGACCCTGAGACTTAAGAGAACAGGAGGCCAGCCAACAAGCCCTTCGAGACACTTGGGTTCAAGGATGTAGAGAACAGGTCCAGCCCTTATTACTCCTAGGCAAGAAGCAGCAGGAAGCAGGCCAACTCAGCAGAGCAGGAGGCAAAGTGGCAGTCCCTCCTACAGCACAGCAATCCGCAGAAAGCAGACCAACACAGCATTGCAGGTAGCAAAGTGGCAGTCCCTTCTACAGCACAGCAGCTCCTCTTCCAGGCAGAATATCCTTGGTTGTTGCAAAGTTCTGATTTGGTGGTATCAGGGGTCCAGTACTTATAACCAAATATGCCCTTTAAGTGGGGGAGACTTTAAAAATCACAAGGTCCCTGCCCTGGCTCCAGACTCATTACAGGGGGGTATGCAGCTTTTTATGTGCGGACAGTCACAGTCCCATTCAGGTGCAAGTGTCAGCTCCTGCCCCCATTCTACCTCAGGATGGCCCATCAGCCTGGCGATGGGCGATAAGAATACAAAAGTTACACCCCAGCCGCTTTTATGTGACTGCCTAGAGGAAATGCACAAAGCCCAGGTGTCACCCAACCCAAACGTGTGTTCAGAGACAGGCAGAGGCATAGAATAGTTAAAGTAAGAAAATGCCAACTTTCTAAATGTTGTATTACAACAAATTACTGAGACTGTCAGTCAATTAATCAACACAACACATCTGAAAGATTAAGTAATTTAATTAACTGAACCTTATTTTTTGATTGATAGTGTTATAGTATTTTGAGACATTAAGCATACGCGTTTAACATATCTTTCCAACAATATTTTAATGTAAAACACATTATTTTCAACGCTTCTGAAAAACATACTTTAACTAAATCACATGAAGGAAAATCATTCTAGACTAAATGCATACAACTAAAAAAAACATGTAACAGAAATGTATTAGCAATGAACCAGTCTTTTAATTGTAAAGTGCAGGAGTTTCTGTTATTTGTCTCTTTGTTTTGTTAAATACCTGAAACTCCGACTTGAAGTGACTCTCGGGGTGTCTCAGCACACTCTTTGAGAAGGCCTCCAAAGTTCTTTCTGGGATTGCCTACGTTTGGTTTTCTCTTTGGCAAAAGACCTCCCAGACCAGGTAGATGCGTTTCAAACCTCTGTTTTCTTTTGGATTTGGAAATGCTTGTTGAACTTGGTGAACCAAAAATATTTCTGGTGCAATCTGCAAATCGAAACATGAAGATATGCATCCTGAAGATTCAATGATGTCAAGACCCTTTATCGAGGAAACACTAGCAATATACATTGTGTTAGAAATGGGTTTTGTGGTTTGCTAGCGAATGTGCCTAAGTCAGGTAAAACCCACCACTCTAGTCAGGGCTAGTATGTTACACACCAAAGATAACCTGTGCTCACCCACTTTGTAGATTGCAAGAGCAGTCAGGTTCAACCCAAAGGCAATGTGTATTGCGTTTGCGCAACAATCTCAAACCAGTAACACAATAAACACACCATAAAAAAGTCTCCACATGTGATTCTATAAAATATGTTTCAATATTGTATATATAACATACACCAAACAACATGAATCACAAAAACTGTGCATATCCTGCAAAGAATAAAATAGTACTCATTATCCTGACAAGGCAATGCTGAAAAACAACACACGATACTATCAGTGAAGACTTATGGCATGTAATGCAACAGGGTATGACATAAAGCGCATGAGTTACCCCATACATCATCAGTAGTTAAGGTTTAAATCTTTTTTATTGAAGCTTGTGCTAAAAACAAGATTTCGTCACGACGGGCTACACAGAGCCCAAGAGCATACATTGAAACTTTAATTTATGGAAAAAGCAAACGATGAAAAACTGAAACGATTCCACCCCCCACCCAAAGAAAAGGGAGAAACAGGAGAGAAAAAGAAAATCAGAAAAAGGACCTCCCACCCCTCCCATTCACTGAGCTCAATATGGCGTAGCACGACGTGAAATGACCTCCCTAAGGATATTCCAGTTGGGGAGAGGGATCCAATGAGGTGAGTTGCAGGAGGCGAAGATATCTGGCACATGTCAGCTCCTGGAAATCTTGAGCGAGAAGAGTTAGAAATGGCTGCCAAAGGTCACCAAATGATTAACTTTTCCTGGCTACAGTAAGCAAGATCTTTTCCATACCCAGTATGTGCCACAGCCGCTGAAGCCACCCTGTGTGGGCAGGAATACAGATGGACCTCCAGTGTGACAGTATGTTCTGAGTGGCGGAGCCAAGCGCTATTGCTCTTTGCTTCCCTCTTCTGGACTTCAAGGGGTAAGTAAGCGGGTTTGGAAAGTCCAGGAGGACATATGCTGGGAGCCGGGGAAGCTCTGTATCAAGTTACTTGTCAATGTCGTCTAAAATTTGCATCCAATAGGGTTGTATGTGTTCGCATTCCCATAAAAGGTGAACCAGGGTTCCCGTCTTCCCACACCCTCTCCAAAAGTCCAGGCTATGTGTAGGATCAGCTTGGTGAAGCGTCTCAGGAGTATAGTGCCAATGGTACACTAGCTTGGTAAAGGTTTTGGTGAGGCCTATATGGCTCGCAGTATGACACGCCCTATAGCATGCCCCCTCCCACTCTTTGCTGCTAAGACCATGACCAAGGCATTTCCCCCAACTAGCCCGGCCTGCATGATATGTGTGCGAGTAGTGGAACAGAAGCATTTTGCACAGGTCCGAGTTCAATTTCTTGTCTGAGGACCGCGTGATTATCCATCGTTTGTACGCAGTGGGATTTATTATCGGGTTGCATGGCCCAGCGTCGCAATTGTAAATAATGCAGGCGTTCAGATTCGGGAAGACCATAGTCAGCTCGGAGCTGGGGAAGAGAAATAATACCCTCTGTATTGAATAGAAGACCTAGTGCGCGGCAGCGGGCGGCTCTCCACAATGGGAAGGATGTCGCACCCATCCCAGGGCTGAAGTCTGTGTTGTCGAACAGTGGTGTGAGGGGAGAGGGGAAGGTCATCAACCGATGGCGTCTGCTGGTCGGGTCCCAGACCAAGAGAGTGGTGCGTGTCACTTGCGAGGTATAGAGATTGATCGGTCGCTGGGCCTTCCTAAGGAAAGGGATTTTCATAAGAGAGGTGCCCGCCACCGCACGATCTTGGAAGAGCCAGTGCTTCTCCGATTCAGCGCAACTCCACTTGACCAAGTGTCAGAGCTGTGCGGCTTTGTAATATAGCAAAACCAAAGGAATTGATGGACGGAGTGTTGAACATTGCAAGCACTCACCCCCAGTCAACTGATCTGGGTTTAATCCATCACCGTTCTTTAGCCCACTCTGCCACCCCAGTTCAGACATGGCCGGTCATAGGAAGCTTGTTTCCGGTCCAGGGAAGACATGGCTTGGCAGTTCGGGCTGGACTGTTCCCATGAGGCACAGGGTCATACTGATTTGCATATGGCCATGTCTGAACTGGGGTGGCAGAGTGGGCTAAAGAACGGTGATGGATTAAACCCAGATCAGTTGACTGGGGGTGAGTGCTTGAAATGTTCAACACTCCGTCCATCATTTCCTTTGGTTTTTGCGGCTTTGTAATATAGCATGAGGTCTGGGATCCCGAGTCCCCCTTCGTTGGGCGGCAGGAAGCTAAGAGTCTTTTTCATCCTTGGCTTACACGCCTGCCATATGAAGAGAGAAAGCTCCGACTGTACCTGATGCAGTCAGCCAATGGGAGGCTGTAAAGGGAGCGTCTGAAAGAGGTACAGGATTTTAGGGAGAATCATCATTATAACAACCGCAATACGCCCTAGCCAGAAATTGGTTAATGTTTCCATTATTGTTGCAGATCCGTGCGGATTTGAGTATGTAACTTGGAATCGTTGAGCACTCTCATGGCTTGTAGGGTGGGGGCCTGCTGGATTCCCAAGTATGGGACTGTCTCGTCAGACCATTGCAGGTGGTGCTGATCCTGGTGGTCTGTCAGCATCTGCGGCGATAGTGAGAGATTCAAAACCGTGGATTTTGTTATATTAACTTTAAACCTGGAGGCCTCTGCAAAGGAGTCCAGCTCCTCTAAAAAGGCTCCCAGAGCAGTCGTCAGGTCCGCCAAGGTGACTAGAACTTCATCCGCGTACAGTCTTATGGTGTGTGTATCGCCGTCTAAGCGGATGCCTGTGATGTCAGGGTTGTCCCTACCTCTCTGCGGCATTGGTTTCATGTATAGGGCAAAGAGCAGGGGAGACAGAGGGCACCCTTGCCTCGTGCCTCTGCTAATAGGAAATGGGGTGGAGGTTTGCCCATTTACCCTCACCGTGGCTGAGGGGGAGCTATAACAATTGAGGATGTGTGTCCTCATCTTGTCCCCCAGGCCGATGTGTATCATTGCTCGTTCAAGGTAGGGCCTGTGGACATGATCGAAAGCCTTTTCGGCATCTATTGTGAGAAGCATATAATCCCCTCGGATACGGGATGCTTTCTCTATGAGGTGCATAACTCTCTTCGTATTATCGCTAGTCTGCATTTGGGGAATAAAACCGGCAGGATTCCGGTGTACAGACGCGAAAGAGTTGAAAAGCCGAGTGAGAAGGGGAGCAAGCGTGGGACAAAATTGTTTGTAAAAAGCTGCCCTATAGCTGTCTGTGCCGGGGGATTTGGTTGGTTTCAAGTGGGCAATAGCTGCTATGACTTCTTCTGGACGTATCTCCCTCTCTATATGGCCCGCCTGTTCTGGGTTTAATGTGGGAAGGTGAGCCTGATTCAGAAATGCGTCTATGTCCTCTGTCTCCAGGGGTTGCTCATCGTATAGATGAGCGTAAAAAGTGTGAAATGTCTCGGCAATAGCCGCATCATCCACAATCACAGTTCCCATCTGATCTTTCATTTCCTGGACTCCCTCGCAATGCCACACCTTCTTGAGCTTGTGTGCGAGCAGTCGCCCGCATTTGTCGCCCCCACGTAAAAGGAGTGGCGCCAGCGCAATGCAGCATATTCCGCCTTGTCGCAGTTGATGGCAGCCAGCTGCAACCAAACCGCTGTCAGTTGACGCCAGATGCGTGGGGCCCCAGTACGATCATGCATTTGTTCTAATTTGTGCACTTTCTGTGTGAGGTCCTCTCGCTTTCGTTTGTGCTCAGCATTGTCTGCGGAGGATATGGCAATTATTTCGCCTCTAACGACCGCCTTTAGGGCTTCCCACCTTGTAGACATGTGTATATCTGGGTTGTCATTGTGTAATAAGTAATCGTCCAGTGTACACTGTATCTGAGTGACTATGTCTGCTCGGTGGATGAGGGTGTCAAGCAGGCACCACTGCCGTGATGGCCGTTGGGTCAGTGGGAGTTCCAGGCTAGCTACTACTGGGGCGTGGTCAGACAATGCTGCGACCAGAATGTCTGTGGAAGCTGTGATGTCCCGGATTGTCGTAGAACCCAGGAATGAATCCAAACAGGCATAAGTTTTGTGGGCATTGGAATAGAAAGAGAAGTCCCGGATCTGGGGATGATGGTGTCTCCATAGGTCCACCAGGCCTAGGTCATCCAATATGGAGAGCCCTGCGCGCGAGAGAGCACCCACCTGGCCTGTGCGTTGTGCCGATCTATCTAAGTTGTTGTCAAAAACTATGTTGAGATCGCCCCCCAGCAATATCTTACACTCTGGGGTCGCCGTGGAGTCGCTAAGGGCTTCATGTAGAAAGTGTTCCTGGCCGTCGTTAGGTGCGTAGATAGATCCTATGATTATTGTGTGACCCCCTATCAGGAATTGGTAAGTAAGCAATCTGCCCTTTATTTCGGCCTCCTTCTGTATCATCTTCCCCTTAAAAGTCCTAGAGACTAATATAGCCACCGCTGCAGTTTTGGATGGACTAGAGGATAAAAGCTGTAACGGGAACGCGCGGGACCTAAACCTGTGACAGTCTCTCGGGAGCAGGTGCATCTCCTGTGGGAGGCAAATGTCAGTGCCAGTACTAGTGAGATAGGAGAGAATCGCCTTGCACTTGATGGGGTTTTTGAGCCCTCTCACATTAAGTGTGAGGACTTTAAGGAGGGTAGGCGACATCTAGGTCAAGGGACAGGGTGCGCTGTGAGACATGTTGAACTGGGAGCCGTGTGCAGTGAACCAGGGCAGCGGCAAGAAGCGTCCAGTGCAGCCATTGCACAGATGTAAGAAGCTGGGCTCAGTGGACAGAGGACCCCAAAAAGAAGAGGAAGGAGAAAGAAGGGAAAGCGGGGAATCCACAAATAGAAAAGGAAAAAGGAGGGCACAACGGGTGCCTAGGAAAGTCTGAAGTTCAGATATCAGTCCATCATCCATGGATGATCAGAAGGTGAGTCTACTGGGAAACATTGCGGCCAAGTGCACACCTGGCCCTCCCCGACCACCCAAGGTGTAGAGTTAGTGAAAGAAAATACATGGTCCAGGCCCATTCATGAGGTCCATGTCTTGGCAAGGGCCTCTGGCAAGGCATCTAGAGTTGCTTGCTCTTCCTTCTTGATGTCTGCGGGATCCGGTTGGTTAGTGTGGTGCCTCCTCCTCTGCTGCCCCAATGAGGCCTTCTGTCTCCCGAGCCCCATTCCGGGGCATCGCCACCCTCATCGTTGTCAGGGATATCGATCCTTAGTAGTCTACTTGCTTCTGGCAAGGAGTGGAGTTGGTAGAGCTTGCCGTCATGTCGAAAGATGAGGTGGAAAGGGTGCCCCCATGAGTATGTAATGTTGTGTTGGCGTAGGGCCGCTGTGATAGACTGGAAGGTCTTACACTTCTGGAGCGTGATGGCAGCTAGATCTTGATAGAGGACCGGTGTCTGATCTCTGTAGGTGATAGGGTGTAGCGCTCTGTCCTTACGAAGAATTTCTTCTTTGGTGCGGAAGTCCTGAACGCAAACTAGTATGTCTGCCGGTGGAGTGGCAGCAGAACGAGGAGGGCTCACCCTGTGTGCTCTGTCCATTTTAAGATCAGTGTCCAGTGGGTTGCCCAGTACATGATTAAAAAGTTCCCTCACATAGGTGAATATGTTGCCCGCCTCTTCGTTGGTTCTCACACCTCGGATTCTGATGTTATTGCGACGGGAGTGGTTCTCCAGGTCTTCCAGATGTGCTTGTATGTCCACCTGTTGATCATGTATACGTATGACTTCTTGCTGTAAGGCCGACACTTCAGTATCCTGTGTATCACTCTTGTCATCCAATGCTGCCACTCGCTCCCCTATGAAGTCCACGTCTTTGCGGACGTCCTTAAGTTATGCAGTCAGGTCTCATTTCACTGTGTATAGGTCATCACGCAAAGCCGAGAACAGAGATTCCAGGAAGGCCCGTGTTACTGGCTCCTCCTTAGGGCATTCGGCTGTGCCACGGTGTCCGGCAATGGGAGGTCCGCAGCCTCCCCACCTTGGTACGTGCGAAGAGTTCCTGGAGCAATTTCTCCTTCTTGCCCCGAAAGGAAAGATGCACGGTGTACAGTGAGGCTATGAGTCTCCTTCCGATGCCTCGCCGGGCGAGGAGCAAGCGTGGCCGGGCTCCGTGAAAACCTTCTAGAACAAGTGCGGTCCAAAGGTGGCCAGCTCCGTTGGTCCGCTATGGCGAGGCTCCACAATCGCTAGGTGAGTGCAAATGCTGTCTCCCCGCACCAGTGCGCAGCAGGTCCTCTGAACACACTGCGTGACGGTCAGTCTCTGCCCCCTATCCTCCAGAATGCGTCCATCCCCGTGTCCAGCCGGAGCCGGGGTTGAGCGGGGGGCCCCTAGGCGCACCACAAACTGCACCCGGACTTAGCCGGGCTGCTTCCATGGAGCGCCGGGCCCCACCCTCGGCGAACGGCTCTAACGGCGACCACGCTCAGAAACCCCCAGCCCCAGCGTTGAGTTCTGTTGAGGTGGCTCGCCCCTTCACCACAGCAGGGGGGACTGGCAGGAATGCCACCAGCAGGAGTGTCCCAGTTACGCTGCGCCTCATAGGGACTGTCTGCAGATGTGCCCCCCCCAGTGCCCTTCTCTGGGGGTTGTTGTACGTTCACAGTGTGGGCCCCGCTGACGCAAAGGCCACGCCCCCCACGTGCCTATCTCCTGCTGGGTCAGGCTCCATCACTCACCGCCCTCCAGGAGCCCATATCCACACACTGCCCCCGCTCGTGATGCGGCTCCCCACAGGTGCAGCCCTCTTCTGCCGGGTCCCCGGTCTAGCCGCACAGCCATCAGGCAAGATGGCAGGCGTTGACTCACGACGTCTCCCAGCACCAAACTGTGCCTCGGACGGCTGCAGTGCGAGATGCTGCGTGCCGAGGCTCCACTCCTCCACCTGCCTCAGCACCGCAAACGAGGCCGCTGCGCCACCCACAGGGGCCAACCGCACTCACCCCAATCCTATCTGTGTGTCACAGTGAGTCCTTGTGAGGCCTTCGGGACCAGGCGCGGCAGACCGCGGCTCCGCGCACGTTCGCCAGGCCCAGCCACGCCGCAAGGTAAACTTCATACCGGCCTTCACCTCCGTCCAAGGGGGAAATCCTGGGTTGCCCTCGAGTGGTGCTCAGTTCAGTCAGCAAATGGTGCTCTTCTCAGGGCTGTAGGCGGTCCTGGACCGGTGCTTCCTAGGGCAGTCGGTGGGAGGGACAGGGAGACACGTCCTACCCCACCACCATCTTGGCCACGCCCCTCCATCATTAGTTGTTTAGAAGTTACCATAATCATGTCAGTAACGGTCATCTAGTGAAAACATCAGTGCTTGAAATGCAGCAGTTGATTATAAAAATGCCCCTGTATCATCACATTAGCACAAATTATGCAGATTTTAGTAAAAGACGCATATGTGGCAAATGACATGAATCCTCTACGAAGTACACCCAATGCTGGATTAGAGAAACAATCACAGTTAGTGCAGGTAGAACAGCACATCAATTGGCCATACATAAGCCTGAGGCACATGATCACCTGCAGGAAAAAAACATCATGATCCAAGGGGCAAGAGGCAAAATACACTCATTCCTTGGAGGCAATCCCAGTGCAGAAAATTGTCCTCCCCAATCTCTCGGGAAGCTGGGGCATTCAATCGTGCAGGGTCAGGCATCCTTCAACAAATGTACCCCTCGGTTCCCTTTGGGATCAGTAAGCCCACAGAAGATGCAGATATGTGCCAAACAACGGCTCTGTAGGGGCACAAGCGTAGGGTGAGCGTGAGGGACCTCCCGCTGTCCCGTACTGCCATGTCCTGGAATCCATCTGCCTGCAGGAGCGCGGTGAAGCCATAGAGGTTACAATACCTGGTCGGCCTTTCAGGGCCAAGCTGACTGGCTTCAGTTTCTTGGGAAGACTTGTCAACCTGTCAGACACCAGGAATGCAATGATCTCCAGCCCATACTGTCACTGAGGAGAGCCTCAAATACGGTGCCCTTCTCCTTGGCTGTACAGCTAACGAACCATGGTCTTCAAGTCTCTTGTGGTGGAGGGCCCTTACCAGGGGCAGTTCTAATGCCCAGCAGTGACATGTGTATAGGGTGATGGTGCCTCAAAATGGCACCTCTCTCATAAGGCCTGCACCGCGAAGATTCCTTGCTGGGGGGCTGCACTGGCAACAACACAGATCCTGGGCACCTATAGACCAGAGCTGATGGCTCAGTCTGCACAACCCTGTTCAACCGGCACTGGTCAGGTTTAAAAGGTGCCAATGGAATAGCGCTCACCGAGTACTATAAGAGCCATAAGTGCCCACACATCCAGGGTTGCCCCGAGCAACACACTCACCACATGCCGGTTTCTCCATGGACACATGTGCTCCATAAGCTCTTCACCTTGTGGGGAGTAAGAATCTTGCCACGCTGTCCCTTGCAAGTATTCCACAGCCCTTTTCAGGTCATTGTAAGAGACTACCTTTTGCTCCTTGGCTTACCAACAGATGGAGGAGGGAGCAGCCAACCAGCCCCTGGAGAACAGTGGGGGCACTAAAGCAGTGAGGCAACAGGCAGCAGGCCAGCACATTAGGGTCCTTGTAGCAAGTAGCAATCCTTCTTGCAGCCCAGCAGGCCACAGGTAAGCACAACAAGCAAGACAGACCAATGGTGGTTCTTCCACACAGCATAACAGTTCTTTCTGGCAGTGTGCAGTCTGCAGAGCCAGCAGAGTTTAAATATAAGTCCACGCAGTGTCTTAAATTATGGGGTCAAAGCCCCTGTGTAGGAAGGTGGATATCTGACTATGGTTACCCCCAAATTTTTGCCTAGTGTCTAGCTGGTTTTTCGACTTAGTTGGCCTGAGATCCTGCCATTCAGGATCTCAGCCTGGCTGTTCTCTCTTTAAAATTGACTCCATGTACCCTAGGTACATACCCAATTGGTTGGATCACCCTGTGAGCCCCTGTACCAGTGTACACTAGGTACCCAGGGCATTGGTGTATCCAAGGCCTGCCAGGGGCTAAAGCATGTATTATGCCAACCCAGGCTTGGCCTAACAAATTTGACACAACTGGCTGATCACTCAGCTGGGGTAAGTTGGTGTAACCACCTCTTACTTAGGCGTAGTATACCTACACCTAACCTTAAATGGGACACATGTTAACCTATAAGTCACTCCTATGGCAGGCCTTAACAATCCTGAAGGCAGAGTGCTTGATTCCATGTGAGATGGTGCTCTGGCATGAGCTGAGCCTGTCTGCAGTGGTCGGAACCACTTCCTTCTACTGTTTCCAGATATCGTCATACCATATACTCTTAAGTGCATTATGAACCTCGCGGTTAAATGCTATCTTTGGTTTGGCATTATCAAAACATGTCGAGTAAGGTGTCATACGAATTGGAATACTAACCCCTCGCCAATTCTGGCGACGGGGTTAGCATTCCACCCTTCTAGAGGGACACGACATGTACAGTACCTGAAACCCGGGTAAAATCAGACATAGCCTCAGCTCCACAAAATGGATGCTGCCACCACAGACACAAGTCTGCCCTCCTGCTGCTGGGAGTCCTTCCAGCTTGGGAGACGTGGACAAAGGGTTTCCTGCCAGGGGAGGTGCGTGCACCACCCCAGACAGGATTTTGTGTATTGGTCAGGTAGGGCTTGAAAGAAACCAGACATGCCTGAGGCTCACAAGGAGCCTCGGTGCATATGCCAGTTCAATCCGGTCCTGGGGCACACCAGTCCCGGGCCTGGGGCGAGCTGGACAAAGGATTGGGGGTGTAACCACCCCCCTTCCTGGTCCCACCCTTAGGGAGGGATTCCTGGTCCCACCCTTAGGGAGGGACCTAGCAGGTAGTCCGGCCCCTAGAATCCGCTTAAAGGTAGGAGCTGTGTCCTAAGACTTCAAACATCCTGGAATCAACTTAACTACAAGAAGAAGACGGGAACTTCGACGCTCTGCTGCACAGAGGACTGAAGGAAATCTCCCCTGTGGTCAGGGAGTGACCACCTTGCTAACGCAAGCACCATCCAGCGAATCAACGTCTGCTTTGCCGCCGCCTCCCGCCGGAGCCCGAGCCCAGAGACTGACAAGACCTGGACCTCCAGACCTCTCACCGCCCGATCCACAGTCCCTGAAAAGAAGGAACCCGTGGAGGCACCGAGACACGTGGAGCCAGCCATCTTGAAAAGACCACGACAAGCTGCAAGCGCGACAACCGAGGCTCCCTCCAAGTTGTGCTTTGGGTCCTGAGAAGCCCAACACCCGAGCAGCATCTGCACCAAAAGTGAGCCCTCCAGCATCTCCACGATCTGCGTGGGGCCCCTCTGCATTTTGCCACTCGACGCGCCTAACCGGTTGCTGGCCCATTGGCTAGTGGCCCTCTTGGCGACGAACTTCAAGAACTACACCACTGGTCTGGTTGCTCCAGACTGGCCCTTGCTCCCCTCCAAAGGAGCAGTCCCTCTGACCTTGCTGGTCAGAACCATCAGCTTATTTCGTTTTCCACAACAATTGCTTTTGCCAAAGCTTGTTTGCTTTGATCAAGTCGCCGACACCGCCGACAGCGAGAGCCTGCATGGGACAGCTCGTGAACCGACTCCTGGACGTCGTCAACCTTCAGGGACCACGTGGCTGCAGAGACAAGCTGCACCTTTCCTCCTGTTTGCACCCAACATCGCCTGGTACCCACCTGGTGCCACGCTGGTCACTGGCTAGTGACTGTGAACACTGTCCCCTCTGCTTACAGGTCTTCTGCAACTCCGATCCACTCTTGGATCCACCGCATCTCTTCCGGACCGACCGCCTGCAGCATCTTTGTCTTCAGGCTCCATTGAACATATAGAAGAAACCCGACGCACTTCGAGACCTATGCACCCGCTTCCTGTGGGTGAGGTAAAGCTGGCACTCCGGTGCCCAAGTGTAGAGTATCATCTCTAGTGTCTGTGTTTCCAATCTTGAGTTCATAGTCCATCCGGAAGATCCCTTTTACAGTAACTTTGTAACTTTTACGCACCCATTGAAAACCTATGGGAGCCCGCGTGTGACTGTTTGCTCTGCACACGCAACCCGTGGACCTCCTGGTCACTAACTAAAGTTAGCTCCTTGTAGGCCCAGCGATTCTAGAGGCCCTAGGCCTTTTCCCTTTTCTGTTCGTGGTACTTATACCACTATTTTAGTATATGGTTCGAGTGGCCACCAGGGCCTATCCATATAAAGTGTAACTTCTGTGTATTCTAACGTATTCTTGTTTAACGATTTGTGCTCCTGTGCTCATAAAGAGTCTAGGGGATACTTTGAGAAATAAATACATATATATTTTCAATATATATCTGTGTGGTGTCCTTTCATTGGTATAAAGGGGGGTTACATTTGGTAAAACAGCCTGCTTAACACGCTTTAACGAGTTTAGCCTCAAAGACTGCTTAGCCTACGCTACCACTAGGGCAGCTGGTCCGAAAAGGTTGACTTACAACCACCATGATAGAGGCGTGTGCGGTAAAATATAACAGAGAGAGAGGTACATCGAGACACACATAGACAGTTGCAAATACAGGGAGGGAAAAAAGAAAGAACATTAAGAAAATATATAACAATAGGAGAAAAAAGGATGGCTATATAGAAAGAGGAAAGTGAGAACCGGGGAAGGGAGGAAGTGTGAACAGAAAGAAGGGAAGAGGGATAGAAGAAGGAAGGAAAATTGAAAAGTAGGATGGAAGGGTTACAGGAGGGTAGGGTGAACGAATGAATGGATGGAAAGGTGAAAGGGTAAATAGATGGAAGCGTGAAAGGGTGAAAAGATGGATGGAATGGTGGCAAAATGGACAGAAAGGTGAAAGGATGGATACATGAAAGTATGAAATGATGGATGGAAGGATGACAGGAAGCTAGGGTGAAAGAATGGACAGAAAGGTGAAAGGATGGATGCATGGAATGGTGAAAGGGGTGAATGGAAGGATCGACAAGAAGGTAGGATGAAAGAATAAAAGGAAAGGTGAAAGGGTGGATAGATAGAAGGGTGAAAGAATGATTGGAAGGGTGACAGGAAGGTAGGGTGAAAGAATGAATAGATGGGAAGTTGAAAGGATGGATCAGTGGATGGGTAAAATAATAATTGGAAGGGTGGCTGGAAAGTAAGGTGAAAGAATTGACAGAAAGGTGAAAGGATAGATACATGGAAGGGTGAAAGGATAAATAGAAGGGTGACAGGAAGGTAGGGCGAAAGAATGAATGGAGGGAAAGGTGAAAAAATGAATTGATGGAAGGTTGAAGGGATGGATGGAAGGGTGAAAGGGAGGTAGGATAAAAGAATGGACAGAAAGGTTAAAGGATGGATACATGGAACATTGAAAGGATGAATGAAAGGGTGACAGGAAGGTAAGGTGAAAGAATGAATGGAGGGAAAGGTGAAAGGTGAAAGAATGGATGGATGGAAGGTTGAAGGGATGGATGGAAGGGTGACAGGAAGCTAGGGTGAAAGAACGGACAGAAAGGTGAAAGAATGTATACATTGAAGGGTGAAAGGATGAATGGAAGGGTGCCAGGGAGGTAGCATAAAAGAATGGACAGAAAGGTTAAAGGATGGATACATGGAAAATTGAAATAATGAATAGAAGGGTGACAGGGAGGTAGGATGAAAGAATGAATGGAGGGAAATGTGAAATAATGGATTGATGGAAGGTTGAAGGGATGGATGGAAGGGTGACAGGAAGCTAGGGTGAAAAAATGGACAGAAAGGTGAAATAATGTATACATTGAAGGGTGAAAGGATGAATGGAAAGGTGACAGGAAGGCAGGGTAAAAGAATGAAAGGAAAGGTGAAAGGATGGATAGATGGAAGAGTGAATGGAAAGGTGACAGGAAGGTAGGGTGAAAGAATGAATGGAAAGGTGAAGGGATGAACAGATAGAATGGTGAATGGGTGAATGGAAATGTGACAGGAAGGTAGGGTGAAAGAATGAAGGGAAAGGTGAAAGGATAGATAGATAGATAGATAGATAGATAGATAGATAGATAGATAGATAGATAGATAGATAGATAGATAGATAGATAGATAGATAGATAGATAGATAGATAGATAGATAGATAGATAGATAGATAGATAGATAGATAGATAGATAGATAGATAGATAGATAGATAGATAGATAGATGAATGGAAAGGTGACAGGAAGGTAGGGTGAAAGAATGAATGGAAAGGGGAAAGGATGAACAGATAGAAGGGTGAAAGAATGAATGGAAGTGTGACAGGAAAGTAAGGTGAAATAATGAAGCAACAGAAATGTGAAAGGGAAGATAGATTGAAAGGGTGGATGTAACATTGAGAGATGGAATCGGTGAAAGGGTTGAAAGATGGATTACAACTTTAAAGAATCGACTAGGAAAACGGTGAATGGAATGAAGAATAGAATAGACGTGTGACATGATGTAAGGAAGAGAGAAAGGGTGGATGAATGAATGGAAAAATGAATATATGCATAGGTGAATAGATACAAGGATGTATGTAAGAAATGGTTGAAGGAGAGATAGATGGAACAAAGTATATTTGGAATGTCTGAAGAGAAAGGATGAATGGATGAAAGAAAACAGAAAGCAGGCGGAGTCAGCCTCCATGAAGAGCCCTCCCACACCTTACCGTGGGACTAGGCAGAGCACCCACGTAAGCCTCACCCATCTGGGGGCACACTGGCCATCGATTCACCGTTGAGCGGGTGGCATCGCTCTGCCTTCGTGGCGCTAGAAGGAAACTACTCTCCAATAATCTAGGCATGCTCTGTGGGCGGAAGCCACGCCCACAATGACTTCCAGCTCTGTGTGCTTCAATGCAGACACATATCTTCTCAAGAACTTGTGTGAGGCCTGTCTGCCATCATTCCAAGGATAGGATGCGATGCGTGAAAGAGGACGCACCTCACTGCATCCCGGGGGACACATATATTCGCAACCACAGAGATAACGGGAAAAATAGGACACAGACAGAGATGCGTTAGCCAACAGTGAAAATGAATGTTAACATTCAATACGAAAACCACATAAAAAGAAAACACTTCACTGCAGTAATACTTACCAACCCAGTTCATAGAATAACATGTTTACCTAATTAGACATCTTGATACATAAATAGCAACAGCCTGAGTGTCCTCTGGTTTAATGACAGCTTGTTTCTGTATCCTGCGCTTCTTATGAGAGGTTCATTTCAAGCAGGGTAAGAGCTGGGAGAATCAGTAAGTGTTGGTTATTTTCAACAAACAAGCACTCGGATACCAGTCCAGGCAGGTAGAGGTGTCGATGTGTGACCTGAGGCATGGGTGATGCTCGCCTACCCACGTACTAACGGTGCTTCTGTTTTTAAAGGGAATTTTACTATGCGCACATCATTCGCATACAAATGTCAAAGAGATTCACGTACTTGCGTCTATCCCCCTAACTTATATATGTGGAGTGCACACACAGCACTCAGCATATTTGCCTCGAATTAAAAAGCCTGTGTATTGTCATTTTTTTAATGATGACATTTTATGTAAAATTACCGTTTTTTCTTTCAGTCTCGTGTGAAATTTCAATCATGCTCATGAAATTTGCACCATTGGAGTTACCTGAATGAAAATCAGTCTTTGAATTGTAAAATGTTTACTGTTGGGAGCCATAATCTGGGGGTCAAGGTGCGTCCGCGGAAAGGGTGTGAAGTCACAGGGGATGGAGTCATGAAAAGCAGTGTCTGACAGTTCACTTATACATTTAGGGGCATATTCACAAGGACTTATCTCCGATTTATCTCCACCTTAACGCAACAAAAGTGGAGATAGATTTAACACCCCCTACACAAGCAGGTGCAAACTGCAGACATCGCCAGTTTTCCCGCGATAACTGCCCCAAAATCCAACACCACGGCGGACACCACCAATTAACTCTAATGAGATGCAGAGTAGACGTTCCCGTGCAAAAGCACACGAAAAAACAACACCACTTTCACAACAAAGTGACAGAACTGCGAAGCAAACCAAAACAAGGTGAGAAACCACTGTGGCCGCAGGTATTTAACACCTGCCTCAAGCAGGTGTAAAGACGGACGCCTACCTGCAGTAGGCAACGGTGCTCCGCACACAGCCATACCCGAAGAACAAACAACGTCATGGAGCTACTCATCATGCAGCTCAGAGCCCCAACAGGGCCACAACACCCACTGCCACCACCCCCAGGACCGCCTCCACCTCCAGGACCCGGACCCGCCACCCCGGACCACCACAGAGGCAGCATAGATTGAGACAGTGTACCTACAGGAAACGCACCACTCTCAAGACCTAACGCCCGCGGAAGTCATTGCCCACTACAGGCTCAAAAGGACAACCATTCTCCACATCATGACCCACATCGCCCACAGGCTGACGGTCCCAACACAACGGAGAACCAACATCCCACCTCAGACAAAGCTGCTGGCTGTCCTGTACCTGTTGGCCCCTGGGACACTCCAACCAATAACTGACAGAGTGGGAGGACTCTCACAGCCCGCCCTATCAAAGTTCATCACACCTGTCCTGGATGCCATCCTCAGCTTCATACATCAGTACTTTTACTTCCCCAACACTGCGCAGGAACAGCTGGAGACAAAGCAAGGCTTCTACACCATAGCCGGATTCCCGGCCATGTTGGGGGTAATTGACTGCACACATGTTCCAATTGAGCCCCCTGAGAATACTGTACACCACTGCCGCAACAAAAAGCACACGCATTCCATCAATGTGCAGGCAATAGTGGACCACCGGGTACTCTTCACCAATGTCGCCGCCAACTACCCAGGCAGTGTGCACGATTCCTTCATCTTCCGACAGTCCATCATCAACCAGCGCTTCCAGGATGGCATATATGGAACGGGACTGCTCGTTGGTAAGTACCAAATCAACACCCCACACATCCCACAGCCACCAATGCACAAAGCACATCTGTGGGGATGCACACGTGACCAAGCCACATTCGACATGTCAGACTATACGACCACCTACCAGACATGGCTACACCACTGCACGGTCACCCCTGCACCCAATAGAGACATTTCATTGCACCACAGCCACACAACTGCTGGATGTGTGGAGATGCAGAATGCAGCCATGACACATGTGAGGCACTGCTCTGCCCTCGTGACCCTGCCCCATTCTCCTGCAGGTCAGTATCCCGTGGCGGTGGACCCATGTCGGCCGCTGTGCATCCGGGGCCACTGTCCCTGTGCGACTTGAGTCATCCCCCTTGTGGTTCTGACATTGCATGTCTGAGTGCCTGATGACTGTTGGATTTGTTGCCAGCACCATCTACTCCCTGAGGGCTAGCTTACACTCACCCACACACAGCAAGCACAGGCGTCACTGAATTGGTGGGCCTGCCATCACATCCTGCCGTACCAAGTATTGACTCTTTTCTCCCTGCACTGTCAGAGGTGATCAAGGATATGCACGCTGCCCTTGGATGATGACACCCCTTCGGGACCCGAACACACCCGCCCAGAGGCAGTACCATGCTGCCCACATACGCACCAGGGGCATCGTTGAACGCACATTTGACGTGTTGAAGTCACGTTTCAGGTGCCTGGACTGCTTAGGTGGGAAACTCCTGTACAGCCCGGACGTTGTGTGCAAGATGATCATTGCATGTTGCGTGTTGCACAACATCTGTGTTCGCACCAGGGCCCCATGGATCCCAGCTCCAGAGGTACCGGACGATGATGATGGTGATGGGGCTGGTGGCCCACATCCCACTGCAGCTGCGGCAGGAATGGCCCGTAGGAACTACATCATTGACACCTACTTCCCATGAGCACGTCACATTGTGGCCGTCCGTGACAATCATGGGACAGTAGTAGATGTCCAATTGCACTGCATGTGTGAATAAAACATATTTCCAGGTTACAGGTTGGAATTGTGCATTGTCATGTTATGTATCCCTGGGGTTACAGATGTGATTTGTCTGGTTGTGCACATTTGCCGATCTAGTTGTGTCCTGTGTTCAGTTGTGCAGGGGTTGTTGTTTGTACCAGGATGTTGCCAATGTCGAGGTGCACTTCTGCTTATGTGCCTATGCTGCACGGTAGGTGTGTCGCTCCTGTGGCTCTGATTTGTCTGCCACTGGTCTCTTTCATGGGGTGTGTCTATGGGTTCTGTCCTTCCACGGTGCTTGGATGTTGTGGTGTGCATTTTGTCCTCTGCAGTTGGCCAGGGTGCATCTGTGGTACTCCGCTGTTGCTGTATTTTGTTCAGTGGCATTTACCGTATGCTGCTCTTGTGCTTGTTCCCACATTGCGCGTGAGTTTGCTGCCCTTGCGCTGCTTATCCCTGCTTTCCTCATCGCGGAAGGGCTCATCGCAGGTTTTCTGGTGTTGTGGTTTGTTTTTTTATCTCCGTCGGGGTGGTTGTATCGCGGACATTGTCCGTGTTTTCGGCAGACTATCACATGGTACCGCCGTGTTGTGAATTCCACGTTGACACAGGGTTATTTTCCCGCGATGGGGTGCGATGTTGAAAGTTGCGTTACTCTACTCTTGTGGTAGTTATCACAGGTTCTTGTGAATATACCCTTTATTTATTAAAAGCTCTGCCACCAAAAAATTACAAACAAGAATAAACGTGGCAATAAAAGGGTTCTGTCTGAAAAATGTGTTCCCAAAGAGGCTGCATTTTAAAAGATCTTATGGGTTTAAGGCTTTTGCTAGAGAGATATTTGTGTGTCCAGCAAATGTCATGGACTAATAATCCTAAGAGAACCTTTTTGGTTAATGCACTTGTTGGAAGACGTGTTTTGTTTAGTCACTGTTTTGACTCATAAAGTAGCATTGAAGGCTAATCTGTCTGCCAGCCACCACCTGTGCAGATAAGAGCGGTAGGGGCGGGGGAGGGGAGGCTGGGTGAGGGTGGATTTTGGCGGACTATGTTGAGGGAAAATTAAATAAATAATTCATTTTCCCTTGTCATCGTCCGTCGAAATCTCCCCTCACCCGGCCTCACCGCCCCTCCGCTCTTACCTGCAAGGGCCGCTGCTGGTGTCTGCTGCAAAGCAAATCGTTTAACAAGCAGATCATTGGTTTCCTTTCATTACTTGAAGTTTATAAGTTATAATCTGGCATCTAGTATTTGCATGCGAACTGCAAGGCCTAGGTCTACAGCCTTCGGGCCTCATTTATAAAAAACGCGACACATCTCTGGTCAAAAACAGCGAGGCATCACTTTTCATAGCGTCATCCTTACGACACCATGGGTGCACCGCATTTACAAAACGGCGATCCTTGGCCCAAGGATTTACAGATATGTCAGGAATTGTGACATATCTGGTGATGCAAAAATGATGCATTGCTGGAGTGTGTCGGAAAACTGATGCAAATCCAGCAATGTGTAATAACCCATGGGCGAGTCTCATGTGAAAAGACCTACGTCAATCCTTACACCTGCTTCAAGCACGCTGCACCACTTCTACAAGGCTTTTTTATGGGGGAACGCCCACACTGCATACATTGTACCTGACGCAGGTACAATGTAGCGCGAGCCTTTACAAAGTGACATCTGCCTAGATGTGTCCCTTTGTAAATAGAGCACAGTGTGGCGCATTGCTTACGTCGCCGCAGCATCTAAAAAAAGTGGTACAAAAGCGGTGCAAGCCCTTCATAAATAAGGGCCTGAATGGTTTTTCCTCAACCTGTTATTCAAGGGTTACTAAAAGTCTTATTAAAATGGCAACCCCAACCACTGCACTACATTTTAAATCTTCACTTTGTGCTTCTCCAGACCACATGCTCGTAACGTATAACGCCTATCAGTATGGACGATATGTGACTCCTACATCTTCTAAGCCTCATTGTCATGTAACTTTTCCTGTACACCGGTTGTCACATTTTCACGTTTGCATGATTTATTGGTTTTGTATAATGTGTGCGTAAAATGTAAAGAGCTCTGACACTCTGCATTAGGATGAGTAGTGCTATGAACAAAAATTAAATTATGAAGTGCTATATAAATGTGTCCAATTACTTATAGAGATAGATACATCTGACATTCTTACAGTGCATGCATATCTGCTATAGACAGGGGTTGAACAAAGGGAATAACTTTCCTCCAAATCATTCTTTCTCTTAAGTACTTGGCATTGGTTAGGCTCAAGGTAGCTCCCCACTAGGATGATAATCGAACAAAAGGAGGGCTGATGGCGCTTTTATTCAGGCCTTTGTTTTAGACACAGGTGGAAGCGAAACAAAAAAAAACCCCTCACTGCCTTCCAACTGCTGCTCTGAAAGGAAAGCAGACAATGTGCAGGCGCTGCTGAATGCGTCCAGGTGTCCGCGAATTACACAGGAACAAATTCAGCATATTTCTGGCCTAGATCATGGATCCGGCTCAATAACAGCTGCCAGATCTGGGATCTGGCTGGATCTCCCTCATGTCCTGCACTGCCTAAAATTCATGAAATTATACAGATTTTGATGGTGTAGAATATTTTGCTTCCTAAGACTGGCTTGAGCAGATAATACCTTGTAGGAGACCGGTTCAAGCAAAAAATGTCACTGGAGATCCTCCCTCGTGAATTTTCAATGCGAGGTACGCCCTCATGATGCATTTTCAACGAGATTCTACAATGTTAATTTCACAATATTGTGCACAATTTTGTATCATCTTTGTGAAGTTTCATGAAAATGTGATCTTTTTTCATGGTTTATTGCACCTTTATTATAATTTAATTTCCATAAATGTCACTGAATGCCAGTCACACACAATGTGTAAAAAAACGTGAACTGGCTTGTTGACTTCCCAATACTTTCAGTGCCAAATTCTGCCCGATCCATTTAGTTATACTCAGGTAAACAGGTGTGTGTTCTAGGCGCACGGAGATGTCACACTTCCAGTTCCTCAGTTACAGGTTCAGTGTAATCGCCTGATTTGATTTTCGTTTTCGAGGACGCTTGTCTGACAGTCCCAAGGAATCACTCGGTTTATGAAACCAAGTCAATTGCACTTGTGTATGTTCCCATGTACAGTATGACTTTGTGACTCAAACATAACATACATATGCATACATTACATTATGCATCATATATTTATGAGACTCAATACAAGTTAAAGGTAATTTGATGTGCACATTGTGCTTCCATTAAACACCAAAGGCACAGGCTGTGATATTTTTTGTGCACGCCAATTAAATAGTTTGCATATCAGTCGTTGTTTCGATCATCAGAATAGACCATAACATGCTAATAGCACATGTTTTCCTCCCTTCTCAGGTCCACTCTATTGGAATTTCCACAGTTTACATGCACGAGCTTCACCAGGTTTTTCCTTGCAAAAATGTTGCCAGCAAACACCTGTGTGGTGCATGGTTAGCACCGAGTTGTAATCTTCCTTTTTTACAGCTCTTCTAAAAAAAAACTAAGGCCTTCTGCCCCTCTGAAGTTTATGAACCAATAGAGGAAAAAATCATAGAGATTGAGCACCCAGGGAAGGTTTACAAAGACTTGGCACAATTGCATGCAGAGTTGAGCAAGGTCTTGATATGATATTTACTTTCCAGTGCAAAACATTTCAGTGCTTGAAAATGCCTTTTTGTAGTGTGAATAGTACCTTGTGTCAATTTGCATCAAGGGTCATTCCATGGAAGGTAGTTGGGCATGCCAGGGCAACTATCCATGATTTTTGACATAAAGTTCTGTCTATTAAAATGTTTATACCAGTCTTTGCATAAAAACATAGGGGCTTATTTACCAGCCCCTTGCGCTGCCGGTGCGTCACTTTTAATATGGGAAAAGTGAGGTACAGGTGGCTCAAGGGGCTTGTAAATAAGCCCCATAATGCCTCCATGAGTCAGCCGCAAAGTAGAAAAAAAATGTTTCTTTCTCCTTAGATTTCCCACATTGCATTAGTAAATATGGCTCTGCACTGCGTTATCCCCTAGTGCAACGCAGCACAGTAACTTTAGTTGCTGCCCCACACTATTATTTTATACATTTGTCCCCCTCACCAGTTTCTTTGCACGATACCATAGCACTTTGAGATTGGTAAGCCATGCCCCAACTGGAAAATGCTTGCTCTGAACTTGGGTGTTATGTGACATTTACAAAATGTATTGAAGTAAATTCTTTTTAAGACAGAGAGTGTTTTATTTCAGCAAGGCCTGAAATTCTTTGTCTACCTTCCATGCTCCTTTCCTCTCTCCCCTGAATCTCTCCCCTTACCTGCTTTTTCCCTTACGTATATGTTTTTAGGTCTTGCCTGACCCAGCGCATGCGCTGGTCTGGCGAGACTTATTGAGAGGGCTCCAAAAAGTGCTACCAGGCCAACCTAGAGCTACAGTGCATGTGCGCGGGCGCGCACGCCGCGATTACTTTCACTTTCACAGCCGCTTTGATGTTGGATCGGTTCGCAATCACTTTTGCGGCTGCTTGGCACAGCCAATAGGTCTCGCTTTTGGGACCTTATAAGTATTTAGTTAAGCAACTGCTGCATGGCTAAACACTTATAAGGTCCCAAAGGCGAGACCTATTGGCTATGCCAATGCTTGTTAACACATGTACCTACGCTCCAGCAACTTGTAACTATGCTCTGTAACTGTGCAACTTGTAACTATGTAACTGGTAACTATGATCTGAAACAATTGCTTGTCCTCATGTAAAGCGCTCTGATACCTCCGGGTCTAGCCAGCGCTATATAAAACTTTTCAAATAAATAAAGAGGCCCGATGCAACTGCCAGATGGTGGAAAGGCTGAGAACTGATACAATAAACAAGTAAAACTGCAACTGCTAAATAAAAGTCAAAATATGGTTGCCTTTTCTAGATCGGTTTCCAATCCAGACCCTGAGAATATGGTTGAGAGATGCATAGATAAAAGGCGTCTTATGTAAAATAAATATGGTGGGACCAAGGGGCCAGATGTGCTTCAATCATACCACAATATCCATACCTCTGTGCAATGCATGTACTGTCAAAGAATTGTGAACTAGATTGTTGTAATTTGGATATGTTTCAAATATGTTGTATGTCGTGCCCCCACTTTCTGCCCACTCCAGAGTCAGCATTTGAGTGAGACTGAAGGGCTCTTATGTCTTGCATTTAACATTGAAGATGAGTTGTTGTATATTAGGGATTGGGAATAGCCATATGTTAAGAGCTCTCCTGGTTAAGAAGTGGTCATGCTGTAGAGGACAGGACAGCCAGCCACATGCTTTCCAGAAGGATTGGTAGGTCTGAATTTTCTGTATGAGAAACAATACGGAATACCTCGATTTTACAGGCTGGACCATGACGAAGGTGCCACTCAGGTAAGATTTATAATATCGAGGAACCTCAATCTGACTTTCAGGGTTGATTTAGACTTTGGTAGATGGAGCACTGTCCATTAGGGTTGAGGAGGACTGGCATCCGCCAGACTTAGGGATGATCGCTGGCCCAGAGGTTATCTCTGGACTTCACAGAAATTTCCTTCAGGGTCCAAAAATGTTGGTGAATGGCTAACATCGATTTTGACAGCTGTCCACCAAACATTTGATATTTTCTGTTATCCTTAAGCAAACTTCCAAAGAGGGAGTTTGTTTATGAAAAGCAAAGATCTAATGCACCCCCACACACACCATCGGTGTGGGAGTGGGGTATCATTATTTTTTCTGCCCTGCACCACCAGGTTGTTTCTGGTGGTGTGATGGACAGAAAATAAGGACACCCTACTCTGAATGCCAAATGAGTTGGGCAGCTTAGTGGCCTTCCTTCCACAGCCTTTACTCCCTGAAGCCATCGGTAAAGGCTTTCCATTATTGGAACCATTGCGGGCTCTTAGCTGAACGCTTACAGTCCACTCATCTCTAAATGAGGGGGCAGCGTTTGGTGGACATGGTACTCTGTCACGTTTGTGACAGAGAATCCTGCCTGACAAGCTCTAAATATGCCAATTAGTTTTGGAAGTTGGTCTTTAACAAGAGGGCAGCTGCCTAGCCTGTGGTACTTGTCTGTGTGTTTGAATGTTCATGTGCAATGCACAGGGATATGGATGCGACTCATAACACAACCGCTAGCGAGGCGAGTGCTTGGAAGGCTGGAAAGAAGTGGTCCCTTGGGTGGTGATACTCTAAGAATCTTCCAATTATGTTCTGAACCTGTGAAAGTTTGGGAGGTAATTGTTTTGGATTAGGGACATTCCAAACTGCAAATTTAGTTTGTTCACAAACCTTATGTGCTTCTAGTAATATTTCCAAGTGGGTTCCACATAAGTTGAGCTTTCACGTGAAAGGCAGGACTTTCCCACATATTTTGGATGCAAAAGTAATTTGCAGTGAGTCACTTGGGGTGAAAAATAAGGTATGTATCAAATGCCCTGAGGTATGGTGCACAGTTTCGGAGTATTACTGAGAAAAAAGTTACAATAATATGCATTCACGCTGAAAATGGTGTTGAGTTCCTAGTGCAACACAAGTTCAGTGTACTACTGAGAAAACAAAAAGTACTCACAGACAGCTAGTGAATTACTAGACCATCTAGGACTTGTGAGAGAAATGCAAGCGTGTGGGCAGGTGCTGATTGTAGGTACTTTATGCTCATTTTAAGCAAACCCTCTGAGTTGATGGCAAATGCGAAAGGGGGAGGGGTACAGAGTAGGCTGCTCCATAGAAATTGGAGGTTCAGAAGGATACTGGAGCAGGGTAGGCTGAACGGGTGCGGGGGAGACTGACATGCTTCCAAATTGATTTGATGGGTGGCAGGTTGCGCCTGTTCGCTCTGTCTGCACTGGAGCCTTGAAGGTGTTACTATATGTGGAGGTATGCATCTTTGTCCAAGTTGGGACCCTTCCATCTAGTCAGGGTAAGGGAGTTACACACTTCAGATAACCCCTGCTCATCCCCTTGGTTGCTTGACACAAGCAGGCAGGCTTATCCCAAAGGCATAGTGTAAAGTATTTGTACCCAAACACAACGTAACACACTGAAAACACCACAAATGAACACAACACCAGTTTAGAAACATAAAGTTTATTTAACTAAACTAAATAAGTCCAAAACATCAAAAATCCAACAAACAGGTATCAAGATATGACTATTAGGAGAGTTAATTCAAAAATAGCACTTGTAGAAACACATAGTTCCACCTGGAGCTATTACGACTTTGTGACAAGCATAAATCCAAAATAGGGCACTAACTGCGAGGTGCCTGTAGTCGGGCACGGAGTTACACAGACCCCAAACAACAGTACCTTGGAAACGAAGTTAACAGATGATGCACGGCTTCATGGAGGTGAGGCGTCAGTGCCAAGGTGAAGCCGGTTCCCGCTTGCCACTGGGGAGGAGAGGCGTTGAGTCTGTGAGGAGGTGAGCGGTTGAATCCAGGGGAAGTTAGGCGGCATCAGCGGTGAGGCATCAGTTCTGGTGTGGGATGCACCATCAAAGAGTTTGTAAAGTCACCCTCATCAGTTTTCGAATCCACGATAACTGGATGCACTGGGTGCACTGCTGGCAGTGATGGCATCGGTTCAAGCGCTGGCATCGGAAGGACGATACCTGCAGGCATCGAAGGGTGTTGGAGCTGTGGTGTAGGCGGGGCGGTGCATCGTGCACTTCATGAGCGGTGCCCGGGCCCCGGTGCAGGTTTCGGCATCACTGGCGGCATCTCTGACAGTGTAGGACTTGTTTTTCTTGCTTTGTAGCACCAAACACACAATTCTCAGGGCCCAGGAACTGGAATTGGCACTCTTTTAAATGCAGGAGTCCACAGAGGAGTCCAGGTGCTGGTCAGTGGGTTGCAGGTGAAGTCTTGGTGGCCCTGAGACTTCAGAACAGGAGGCCAGCATACACAGGCCCTTAGAGATTCTTCTTCAAGCAGGTTCACAGCAAAGTTGCAGTCTTTCTCCCCTCCTTGGCAGAAGCAGCAACTGCAGGCCAACCCAGCAAAGCACACACAGCAACGTGGCAGACCTTCTCCTTACATCTCTTCATCTCTTCTCCTTGGCAGAGGTTCTACTAGAGTCCTGGAGTGATCTAATTCTCTGAGGTTTAAGGTCCAATACTTATACCCCATTATCTTTTTTATTTTCTTTATGGCAGGACACACCTCAACCCCCCCCCCCTCCACCCCCTGTGGCTGTCTACAGTGAATGCACATCCTCAGGTCCTGTCACTCCAAAACCAGACAGTCAAGGAACAAACCAGCATAGACACACACAATGATTAAAGAAGAAAATGCCTACTTCCTAACAGTGGCATTTTCCAACACACAATTTAAAAACCATCTTTACCAAAAGATTTGTTATGAAATTCTGAGTTCAGAGAGCCTAAACTCGATTTCTCCATCTTGTCCCAATGGAAAGTTATACTTGTAAGATGTTACAAAGAAACTCCCATGTTAGCCTATGCGACAGATAGCATTTCAATAGTGACAAATGAAATTGGACATGTATAATACATTAGCACATGTCCTACCTTTTACATACACTGCACCCTGCCCATGAGGGTACATTGGGCCTACCTGAGTGGTGCCTTACATGTAAGAAAAGAGAAGGTGGGGCCCTAGCAAGTGGGTGCACTTGACAGGTCGACATGGCAGTTAAAACTGCGCACACAGACACTACAGTGGTAAGTCTGAGACAGAGTTATAGTGCTACTCAGGTGGATGGTACAACCAGTGCTGCAGGCCCACTAGTAGCATATGACCTACAGGCCCTGGCACACTCAGTGCTCTTTACTAGGGGCTTACCGGTAAATCAAATATGCCGATCATGGATAACCAATCATATTAACAAGTTACACAGGAAGCACTTGCACTTGGACACTGATCAGCAGTGGCAAAGTGCCCAAAGCATCTAAGCCAGCAAACACGAAATCTAGCATACCGTCAAAAATACAGAAGGTAGAGGTAAAAAGACAGGGGTAACCATGGCAACGATGCCAAGTCTAACATTCTCAAATCAAATTAAAATTTGAAGTTGGTATTTGATGGTGTCACAGATGTGCTGGAGAGGTTTAGTTGATATGCTTAAGGCGATTGGGCCACCATGTGTCTGCTTGGGACCCCAGATTTTGATACGAAGTGAAATTCAGAACGTGAGAGGGAAGGTATAAGTATCTATGATGGATCCGAGTTGAAGGACAGGACTGATGGCAATAAAGGAGGAAAGCAGACTGATAAACACATTTTGGAAGCAATCTAGGTATTCTAAATATTCAGTTCTTGCAGTTTTATTTAGAAACTATTGAGTGATGAATCGAAGTGCTATCAAGCATGGCACACTTTTTGTGAGCTGGCATTCTGCATTCAGAGATTAATCTGAAGAGGTCCTTTCAGGGTAATGAGGCATAAATAGTTGTAGTAATTGTTGTGTTTAGGTCAATGAATTGTTGCCTGTTGGCATTAATATTACGGGAGGCAGAAGTTCAGAACTCTCCCCAAAGCGTTGGGCAAAGTTTTAAAAACTCCTGAAAAAAAGGGTTCATTTGCTTCTGAAAACATACATGAACGGGAAAGCCATTGGCAACCATAAGCAAGACGTACATTAATAACAATAATACATTTACATAAGTTTAGTATAAGGTACCAAGGAGAAATTTTAAAGATTTTTTTTTTTTTTTATCGGACTCAGGCAAAATTTGTATTATGCAAGTGAAACTCACAACAATTTCTTGACATTTCGCATTATATGATTTCGCATAACTTTTTTCTTGTATGTCTGCATAAGAAAAGCCTAGCGAGATTCCAGTGGGAGAATTATTTGCCCAGCAAATGCTTCACTGAGAGAGATTTTCTTCTTGTACCATTCTAATCCTGGCATCTCGCAAGACATTTTTACACGAGGTGGTTGCTGGGGTAAAGAAAAAAAATGTAGTGCGATGCCAGAAAATCATATTTCTTTACAAGAATGTAATTTCATTACATTTTCAAAGAACCTCAGGACATTGTACGAAAAAATATTACATAATTTTGCACCCCCCTATTTATGAAAATGACTGTGCAAATCGTGCATATAACAAAGTGGGAAGTGACTATGGCTCTGTTTGCAATGTTAATAGAGGGGCATATTATCAAGAAACGGCGTTAAAATTATCACCGCTTTAGTGGCAGAAAACTGCCGCTAAAGCGGCGATAATGGGCTTGATAATATGCCGCAGAGAATTCCAATAGAAGTCCATGTTCTGGTGTCAACATGGGTTTCTATTGGAATTCTCACCGGCATATTATCAAGCCCATTATTGCCGCTTTAGCAGCAGTTTTCTGCCGCTAAAGCGTCGATAATTTTAACGTCGTGCTTGATAATATGCCCCAGAGTTTCATAACTTTACCCAGCTTTGCTGGCAGGAGAGCTTTACTAGTAAAAGGGTTTTGCAAAAGAATGTACTTGCAGAAATATTTTGCAAAAGAATTCTGAGATTACAACTATTTTTTTATAAAGTGTGTCTAAAGTTAATAAAAGTTTTATCGTTTTAGTTGTTTCTTTAAACAGTTCATATTTCAAGACGTTCTTGAAGACTGTGAGGTTGTAAAGCCTTCACCACTTCTTTCAAAACTAGCATAACATTAGAGGAGGACTAATGATGTCAATGGGGTGGGGCTGGAAAGCAAGAGCTGAGTGCATGAGAAATGTTTTACAGAATCTGATAGAAATGGGGTTCTCTAGTTGGTAATAGTTTGCTCTTTTTTTCCAAATAGGGACCCTTCCTTCTAGTCAGGGTAAGGGGGATACACTTCTAAAATAACCCTTGCTCTCTCCCTTGGTAGATTGGCACGAGCAGTCAGGCTTATCTCAGAGGCAGTGTGTAAAGCATTTGCACATAACCAACAGAATACAATGAAAACACTACAAAAATACACCATACCAGTTTTAGAAAAATAACTAATATTTATCTGTGTAAACAAGACCAAAAACGATAAAAGACCAACATAGAGTGATCAAAAATATGCACTTTGCAAGAATGACTATAAAAATGCAGTTCCTTAAAGGCCAGTAGCTCCATTCGGGGCTACTGTGGTGCTGAAAACAACAGAATTCAACAGTTCTGGCCAACCGGTAGGTGCTGACCGGCGTTGGTGTTAGAAGACTCGTAAACAGTACCTGGTGTGGTGTCCTTAAGTCACGGTGGGGGCAACGACACGGTGACGGTCGTCCAGCGGCATCGGTGAGACCAGGGCTGTTAATAAAACGAATTTCGTTGCGCGCGCGGCATCGCCAAATGCGATGCAGCGCGTGCAACAAAATTTGTTTTATTAATTTTTTCCGTAACTTACCTGAACTCGGCCGTTTGCCGCATTTTGCGACCCCCCACCCTGCCCCTCCTCTGCGCCACATCACCGCCCCGGTAAAACGCCCTACATGGGCCGTCACTGATACTGAGTCAATATACTCATCGTGCAGGATCTGTAAGCTACAAGGTCCCACTACACTCACAGCGCAGTTTAGGGTGTGCGCTGATCTATACATCACAGTGGCCACATACAATCTTTTTGGCTACACTCACAATATTGGTCCTGAAGAAAGACTCATGATTACCGCAGAAGACTGAGACTAGTAGAGCTACACTTTTAAAGGATACTGAGACACATTCGAACCTTCCATGTATACCAACTATGTTTTTACTCAAGTCCTAGGACCCTACAATTAAAACTTTTATAAGGGTATTTCCTGGAGACATTTTTATCATATATTTTCACTTCACATAGCACTTCACTTTCCACACAATATCCTGCTCCGCTGTAAATCAGGCGTTGAAGCACAGCTGGAGTGCACCCGGCATTCCAGCTGGACCCCCGATGATGAAGCATACAACCTACTAGGTAGGTGGGTGAGGGGTTTCCTAAGACAAACACGAGTTGTCTGCGTTCCTCTTCCAAGATATAGGCTGATAACCACGACCTTAATCTGTTAAGGGTTTGTCCACGTTGTTTTTGTATATTATTCAGGGGAAGGGACAAGTACCATCTACATTTGCTTCCTCTCCTGTTGTTCTTTTGTGTTTCAATTATCGTACGCCACATGAAAGTGTCATTGGTAGTCCAATGCAAGCCGAAAATTAACAATGAATCAAAAAAAGCAGCAAGTAATTTCAACTACATTCCTGCTGAATCTTCATTGGAGAAAGTGCACCCATCACAATGCATGTGACCATCTTCAGAACATTGAAGAACACTCAAAATAAAACTAGGTTGGAAAGCAGGGTGAACTCACTGTTCAAAGGGGGCATTCATAGTCCACCTGACTTAAAGTGTGTCAAAAAGATGGTAACAGAGCAGCGAATGATAAGTTGGCAACAGATTAATGCAAATGAGCCTTTAAAAATACGCAAAAACCCAGAAATGCCGGAAAACGTCTTGCAAATATTTCCCAGGAGGAGAGGAAACACTCTTCACAGTGCAGTTGCTGCACTTTGGAACATGCACAGAGAAATGATTTGTGGAATTAAAACATTGCATTTTCCAGGTCTGCGATCACTAGGCAGCTTCAGATTGGAATCAAAATATCCCTGTGCAACTTTCATTTTGCTATTTTATGGGGTCAAAAAGCAGATCTTGTTCCTCTGTACTGAGCTCTTTTTCTGCAGACAATAAAGTAAGCTAGGCTGTAATGGGTAATGCACGCACGGAAAAACACATTAAATGTGTAATTGTATTTCCTGTGGTGGTCCGCTGAACAAACCTCTCTAGCCCTGTACTGTTATCCCAAGGACGATCACCCATTGACAAGCAGAGACACCTCAGTGATCAGATGGAGGTTAATTGTTCTTTAGAACACGTGTGTGTTCGTTGAGCATACATTTTCAGGATTACGTACATTATCCAGGGGTGGCAGCCCTTTTAGAAGGTGAACCGTGAATGTAAGAGGTGTGAACCCAACCCAGAAGCCTTTCCGTGCATGAACCCAGGATTTGGAACTACATCCCTGTTTCCATCAGGACCAGCCCAAGCCTTCTTCGGTTTAGGAAATGGCTATAGACACAGCTCTTTGAAGTGCACTGCACCAGGATGCTGCTACAAAAGTATGTTTCTCTTCTCTGAGAACAAAGCGACCCCTGTGCTTTCTTTCATGGACTTTCTCTTTGCCATTGACCCTGTACAGAGCTCCTCTGCTCTTCAGCTGTATGTCCACTATACAAATACCACATACATATATGAGAAAGAAGCACATAGTGAATCCTAAGGTTTTTTAAGAGGTACTCCTATTCTCACACTGCCCCATACAAAAAACCCCACTGCAATGGGTGTGCTCTCCCGTGTATAGCACAGCGGTCTCCTTGCTCGTTGTACCGCTGCTCTGTCCTTGGTCCTGATCTATGTAGGGTTTCTAGGTGACCTTTAAAGCGGTCATCCAGTAGAGAAGAAGAAACATTTCTCTTTCCCCAGTTCTGCGTCCCTAATAATCAACCACAATAGGCATTCTACCATGTTGCTTTGTTTGATTATGTCTGCTTGTGTTTTGAGAGTTGTATTGTGACATCATCATTCACTTCACGGCCGCTTTAACTGGAAAAATGATAGAACATAACGGTCTTTCCTCTTCAGAAATACACAAGTTTAGAATGCAGACCTATGGTGGCATACTGTATTGTACCGGTATCTATATAGCGCTTTCCATACCCTTTGCTGGGCCTAAAGCGTCTTTTGGGTGGTCCTATGGAATTATTTATGCAACACTTCATTTTAACAAGGTTGTTCTGCATTTTGAGTAATACATACATATAATTTGCATGCTACAGATTATGGATCGTTAAATAATTAATATATGCTTAAGGACAGTGTTTGTACTAGGGCACTTATTGCATACAAATATGCATATGACTCAATTCAAGCAAGGGGAGGGGGCAGCTGTCAGGGGAATGTCTTCCGTTCCAGGAACTGTTACTTTTCCAAACGTTTACTATTATGCTATATTGTCAGATGTTAGAAATAGTGTTCCTGTATATATGGCATGACATTTCATTTGAATAGACGCAAGTTAAGCAGTCACGTGTGTTCATAGTTCTCTGTAAGAAAGGCATGTAAATAGAGAATATTTTTTTAAATATGTATTTATAGATGCGCCTTGCTCATCTCATCTATCTGTATGACATTCTTCATTGCGTCAGTTCGGGTCAAAGACTCTTCTGCACACGCACATGTCTTGATTCAGACTACATTACCTGTGCGGGCTCTATTCATAAAGGTAAAAGTGATGGTAAGCTGGAATTTCTGACTCAATGTACTTTTTTATGCGAGCCAGGAATTCACGAACGGGTTCCTGGAAGCAGTAAGGTCCTTTGAGAGGTACAGAGTCCTGTGCCATGGGTGAGGAGTTCTCTGCCTCCATTAGGGGGGGAATGGCCGTTCCAAGGCATGCCAAGGCATCATCAGCCTAGGAAGTGTGTGAACACCCACAAACAAGTATGTTTATGGACATTCACAAACTCCTCACATTTCTTTTTCCATGGTGAAGTTATAGGATTGTTATACAAGCTGGGTGCTGATGTAAATCCCTTTCCATGGTGGACATGTAAATGGATCGCCAACAGATCTGCTGCGGTGGAGTTGAAGGGCTTTCTTCATCTCGAACAATATTTAGCATGTGTGGAAAAAAAGTCTGCTTTTGCTCATAGGAGGCTATTCCCACTGTGTAGAGTTCTCCTCTATGCAGAACTTGGTTCAGGGATAATAGGACCCTGAACAAAAAGTCACATGGCCTCCCCAAGAGAGTGCCTTGAGATGTTCATCTTTCACAGCTTTCCAGGAATGTACTTCGAAAGGTTTTGTACACACATAAAGTCAGAAACGTATGTGCAGGCGGTGGCGAGGATACCTGCCACTACTTCTCCGCTTTTATTCTGAATAGGGACCTATGATTTGCCGCCATATCTTCCTCTGTTCAGATGTTAGGATGAACCTGTCAAATCTATAAAACAGTGGTCCTTCTAAATGGATACATATTAGCTTTATATGTTTGAATCCATGATTCCAAGAAATTTTGCCACAAATGTCATGCGAGTATTCTACACATATAAAGCCCACTGACAAAGGAAAGTGGGAAATTATATGCAAGATTTAAATCCTTGGCCATATTTACCAAGGGGTTGCGTCGCTTTTGCGCCATGCAACAGTGTGCAAAAGTGACGCAGCCCTCAAGATGCGATTTATCAAGCTGCCCAAAGTGGCTTAATAAATCTAAAGTAACGCAACTCAGGGCAAATCGTTGTGTTGCATTACTCTTCCCCAGAGAGGCATTCTAGGGGTGGTCCGCTATAAACCCATGGATTTTGAAGCATTCCCAGATTTACCATTACTGGTAGACCTTGGAGAATGAATGACGTTACATCGCGGTCTTTACACCGCGATATGTCTACAACGCAGTCATTACAATGCAAGTCATTACAACGACTTGCGCTGGAGAGCGCTGGACTTAGGAATAGTATGAATGACTATTCCAAATCCAGCCTACGTAAGAGTAGGGCAGGTGTTGGAATAGTAAATCATACTATTCCTTTGTGTATAGCACCATCCAGCGCAAGTCGTAATGACTCGCGTTGCAATGGCCACGTTGTGAACGTATTGCGGTGTAAAGACCGCATTGTAACGGATGTCTCCCGACCGAGGAATGCGCCAAAATGCTATGCCTTCCTAGGTGAGGCATAACAAGGAGAAATATCTTTATTTCTCCTCATTACTTCCTCTTTCTGTGTTCTGCAGCACACATAGAAAGAGGAACATGTCTCAGGGGACTGTTTTTTGTGCAGGAGGGTTCCCCTGCCTGCACAAAAGCAATCCTGCTTGCATTGCAGGCACCCTTGCCCCATGGTGCAAGAGGTCCTGTGTTGGCGCTAGGCAGCAGATTGGGCACCAGCGCTAGGAAAAGGCAGAAATGCACCGTATAATGTTACATATGTCACATTCCTGTCCTTTCCCTGTCACACAGTGCAGCGCAGCAAGGTAACTTGCTGCTCTGTGCTGTCACATCTTCATGAATATGGCTCCCAATATGGTTTCATGCTGTCAAGGAATTCACAAAACCTTCACATGTTACACCAAGTAAGCTACTCTGCTGACAGTTCAGTCAGTGCTTAATTTGTAATCGAATGAATGCCGGTTACCAAAGCTCTGCTCAGAAGTCCCAGGTAAGTGTCATAAATGTGAGTTTGCCGAATGCATAGTCTTGCAAACACCTTATTCCCCTTTGATCCACTACCAGACAGACCCTGCCTCTTTATCTCTCTCTTGCAGGTTCCTGCTTTTGCCCATTGTGATGGTTTTTCCTTCTTTCTCTTCCTCCGTCTTTTCCCTGTGTTAGTTTTTGTTACTTTTGTTCTACGTCGATGTCTGAAGAGGAAAAATAAATGCTGGCACCCAAAAACGATTGCTGGTGATCCCCACCGGCAACTACAGGCTCAAATTAAGCACTGAGTTTAGTGAATTCCATTTTATTCATAGGATCTGGTATTTGAACAGTATGCAGCCGAACATAAGATACAGTTGCTTCCTGCCAAATATTTGTTTTTTCGATGGGGAAAACATTTTTATTCATGGATAAACTCACTCCCCTTCCTACCATTCAAACCTTTTTATTCTGCCCTTGTCAGGAGTAAACCTCTAATCATTTCCAGGGTGGGAAAGGGTTAAATAGACTTTTGAATTTCCACACACTTGAGTGAGTGTTGATAGACTTTGAAGGCAGAACTTATCTTGAAACACCTATTCCTCACACCGCATGTCGATTACGAATGTGCAGCATTTTGCTGCTGTGGAATAATGCTACACAAGAGTCGAGGATTTGTGGCCGCATGGTCACATTTTGAGAGCCCCTCGAAGTCGTAAATCATTCTATTTGCACTTGTGAAGTAATTTAACATTGGAAATGACTTTGTGAGGCAGGCCCTATGTCTATAGAAATGATCAGCACAGATGCAAATCCCAGTTGACTCAGGCACTCACATCAATATCAATAATGCACGGCTGGCCGATAAGAGCCCGCAGAGGCAGAGTTTGCTTCTGGGCTCTGCCACGGGCACTTTTGATGCTGGTAATTCATATCACAGTGCAGCACCTACTGTTCCTGGATTTTAATAAAAGATTGCAATGCCTTTGCCTGGAAATCATATTAATGTGTAATTTTCTTTCCAGGCTAATTATACACTAATAATACTGATACTTCAGGTGCATTTAAGAAGGAGTCAGCCAGAGAGTGGAACTGAGCATTATTTGCTGCTCCTGGGGAGACAGAGGTATTGTGGGATAATTGTGCTCAGAACAGACCTAAGTCATTAAGAGAAAGGACAGAACTGGAGAACATGGATGCAGGAGAATGGAGGGAGGTGGAGGTGGCAAAGAGGGAAATTGGATGAGAAAGGTTTGGGGCTGAAGTAGAAGGCAGTGTGAAGGGCAGCCTGGGGAACAAATGGCACTAGGTGAGAGTGGCAGTATGTGGTGAGAATAAGGGATGGGAGGAAGCTGAAAGTATGGTTGGTGAGAGGATATCGGTGAGCGCAGAAAATATGGGAGGATGGGTACCACAGAGTGCAGAAATTATGCCAGGTGGGCATGAGGAAGGTTAACTGTGGGACGGAAGGCATGGAAATAACAGAGGAAATGGGGAGAGGGGACTCTGGTGTGCGGAAGATACTGAATGAGAATATACGGATCGGGCGTGCGAAAGGTATTAAATGAGAAGAGGCAGAAGTTTTGAGGACAGGGCATGTGGAGGGACAGAATTTACAGAGGAGGATGGAGGGAGGAGGTAGGTTGCAGTGGAGCACATGAGAATATGCTGATTAGACAGGAGAGTGAGGAGATATGATTGTGCAAACTAATGTGGAGGGATCAATAAGTGCAGTGCTTACTTTGCGTGGGTGTTTGCTGGTGGTTGCCACCAACACCTTTCTATTGAGACCTATACTCTATTTTTTCCTTCAGCTGGTGATGGTCCTGATGAAAAAGTATGCAAAAGAAAATAAATTATGGACTGAATGCTGGACAGTGCATTCATTCACCCCCAGTCACAAGGATCTGGGTTAAATACATCATTCTTTTGCTCACCACACCACCCCAGTTTGGACCCAGTCATATGCAAATCAGTCTTGACCCTGTTCTTTGTGGGAACAGTCCAGCCCGAACAGCCAAGCCTGGTCCTCCCTGGACCGGAAACAAGCATCCTGGGACCGGTTTCAGGGCATCACCCTTCATCAGCCAGGCTAGCTTGAATCCAGTGGTGTAGTGAGCACTGGACCCACGTCTGGGCATACCCTTCCCACTTAGGGCGACATATGCAAAAGAAACAATTGATGAACGGAATGCTGGAAAATGCAAACATCCACCCCCAGTTACAAGGATCTGGGTTAAATCCATCATTTTTTTGCTCACCACACCACCCCAGTTTGGATCCAGCCATATGCAAATCAGTCTTGACCCTGTTCCTTTTGGGAACAGTCTAGCCCAAACTGCCAAGCCAGGTCTTCCCTGGACCGGAAACAAGCATCCTGGGACCTGGCCTGGCAGTTTGGGCTGGATTGATCCCATTGGGCACAGGTTCAAGACTGATTTGCATATGGCTGGGTTCAAACTGGAATGGCATGGTGAGCAAAAAAGCTATGGATTTAGGCCCAGATCTCTGTTTTGGGGTGACTGTTTGACATTTTTGTGCATTCTGCCCATCAATTGTTATTTTTGCATTTGTCACCCCGAGAAGAACAGGTATGCCCCGACATGGGTCCCGTGCTCTCTATGCCACTGGAGTCAAGCTATCCTGGCTGATGAGGGGTGAAACCTCAAACCCGGTCCTAGGATGCTTGTTTCCAGTCCAGGGAGGACCTGGATTGGCAGTTCAGGCTGGACTGTTCCCATTGGGCACAGGGTCAAGACTGATTTGCATATGGCTGGGTTCAAACTGGAATGGCATGGTGAGCACAAAAACAATGGATTTAATCCCAGATCTCTGTACTGGGGTGAATGTTTGACATTGCTCAGCATTCTGTCCATCAATTATTCTTTTTGCATTTGTCACCTCGAGTGAAACTGGTATGCCCAGACTTGGGTCCCGTGCTCCCAATGCCACTGGAGTCAAGCTATCCTGGCTGATGAGGGGTGAAACCCCAACACCGGTCCTAGAATGCTTGTTTCCAGTCGAGGGAGGACCTGGCCTGGCAGTTCGGGCTGGACTGTTCCCATTGGGCACAGGGTCAAGACTGATTTGCATATGGCTGGGTTCAAACTGGACTGGCATGGTGAGCAAAAAAACGATATATTTAGGCCCAGATCTCTGTACAGGGGTGAATGTTTGACATTGCTCTGCATTCTGTCTATCAATTGTTCTTTTTGCATTTGCCACTGTGGGAAGTTGGCCTGGTATATGATGCTCACTAGTTAAAGTGATCACCTTGTACCATGCCAAGCAACCCTTATGGTGTGGTTGTAAGTCAACCTTTTCGGACTAGCTGCCCTAGTGGTAGCGTAGGCTAAGCAGTCTTTGAGGCTAAACTCGTGAAGCGTGTTAAGCCAGCTGTTTTACCAAATGCAACCCCCCTTTATACCAATGAAAGGACACCACACAGATATATATTCAAAATATATATGTATTTATTTCTCAAAGTAACCCCTAGTCTCTTTATGAGCACAGGAGCACAAATCGTCAAACAAGATTACAGTAGAATACACAGAAGTTGCACTTTATATGGATAGGCCCTGGTGGCCGCTCAAACCATATACTAAAATAGTGGTATAAGTACCACGAACAGAAAAGGGAAAAGGCCTAGGGCCTCTAGAATCGCTGGGCCTGCAAGGAGCTAACTTCAGTTAGTGACCAGGAGGTCCACGGGTGGCGTGTGCAGAGCAAATAGTCACACGCGTGCTCCCATAGGTTTCAATGGGTGCGTAAAAAGTACAAAGTTACTGCAAAGAGGATCTTCCGGATGGACTAGGAACTCAAGATTTGGAACACAGGCACTAGAGATGTAATACTACACTTGGGCACAGGTGTGCCAGCTTTACCTCACCCACAGGAAGCGGGTGCATAGGCCTCGAAGTGCGTCGGGTTTCTTCTATCTGTTCCGTGGAGCCTGAAGACAAAGATGCTGCAGGCGGTCGGTCCGGGAGAGATGCAGTGGATCCAAGAGTGGATCGGAGATGTTGAAGACCTGCAAGCAGAGGGGACAGTGTTCACAGTCACTAGCCAGTGACCGGCGTGGCACCAGGTGGGTACCAGGCGATGTCGGGTGCAAACAGGAAGAAAGGTGTAGCTTGTCTCTGCAGCCACGTGGTCCATGGAGGTCGACGACGTCCAGGAGTCGGTTCACGAGCTGTCCCACGCAGGCTCTCGCTGTCGGCGGTGTCGGCGACTTGATCGAAGCAAACAAGCCTTGGCAAAAGCAATTGTTGTAGGAGATGAAATAAGCTGATGGTTCTGACCAGCAAGGTCAGAAGGACTGCTCGTTTGGAGGGGAGCAAGGGCCAGTCTGGAGCAACCAGACCAGCGGTGTATTTCTTGAAGTTCGTCGCCAAGATGGCTACTAGCCAACGGGCCAGCAACCGGTTAGGCGCGTCGAGTGGCAAAATGCAGAAGGGCCCCACGCAGATCGTGGAGATGCTGGAGGGCTCACCTTTGGTGCAGATGCTGCTCGGGTATTGGGCTTCTCAGATCCCAAAGCACAACTTGGAGGGAGCCTCGGTTGTTGCACTTGTCAGCTTGTCGTGGTCGTTTCAAGATGGCTGGCTCCACGTGTCTCGGTGCCTCCACGGGTCTCCTCTTTTCAGGGACTGTGGATCGGGCAGTGAGAGGTCTGGAGGTCCAGGTCTTGTCAGTCTCTGGGCTCGGGCTCCGGCGGGAGGCGGCGGCAAAGCAGACGTTGATTCACTGGATGGTGCTTGCGTTAGCAAGGTGGTCACTCCCTGACCACAGGGGAGATTGGCTTCAGTCCTCTGTGCAGCAGAGCGTCGAAGTTCCCATCTTCTTCTTAGTGTTAAGTTGATTCCAGGATGTCTGAAGTCTTAGGACACAGCTCCTACCTTTAAGCGGATTCTAGGGGCCGGACTACCTGCTAGGTCCCTCCCTATGGGTGGGACCAGGAAGGGGGGTGGTTACACCCCCAATCCTTTGTCCAGCTCGCCCCAGGCCCGGGACTGGTGTGCCCCAGGACCGGTTTGAACTGGCATATGCACCGAGGCTCCTTGTGAGCCACAGGCATGTCTGGTTTCTTTCAAGCCCTACCTGACCAATACACAAAATCCTGTCTGGGGTGGTGCACGCACCTCCCCTGGCAGGAAACCCTTTGTCCACACCTCCCAAGCTGGAAGGACTCCCAGCAGCAGGAGGGCAGACTTGTGTCTGTGGTGGCAGCATCCATTTTGTGGAGCTGAGGCTATGTCTGATTTTACCCGGGTTTCAGGTACTGTACATGTCGTGTCCCTCTAGAAGGGTGGAATGCTAACCCCGTCGCCAGAATTGGCGAGGGGTTAGTATTCCAATTCGTATGACACCTTACTCGACATGTTTTGATAAAGCCAAACCAAAGTTAGCATTTAACCGCGAGGTTCATAATGCACTTAAGAGTATATGGTATGACGATATCTGGAAACAGTAGAAGGAAGTTGTTCCGACCACTGCAGACAGGCTCAGCTCATGCCAGAGCACCATCTCACATGGAACCAAGCACTCTGCCTTCAGGATTGTTAAGGCCTGCCATAGGAGTGACTTATAGGTTACCAGGTGTCCCATTTAAGGTTAGGTATAGGTATACTACACCTAAGTAAGAGGTGGTTACACCAACTTACCCCAGCTGAGTGATCAGCCAGTTGTGTCAAATTGTTAGGCCAAGCCTGGGGTGGCATAATACATGCTTCAGCCCCTGGCAGGCCTTGGGTACACCAATGCCATGGGTACCTAGTGTACACTGGTACAGGGGCTGACAGGGTGATCCACTTCCAATTGGTTATGCACCTAGGGTGCATAGTTTTAATTCAGTAGAGAGAACAGCAGGCTGGGGGTCTGATTGGCAGGCCCACAGCCTCAATATGTCAAAAACCAGTGAAGCAAAAAGCAAAAATTTGGGGTGACCATAGGATAGCAGACCCTACTCTCCTACACAACCCCCCCCCCAAACGCTGGGACATTAAACTAGCCTTGACCAGTCTCGTCTTCATGTCCTAAGTGGAAGTACCTGGAGAGACCATCTGCATTCCCATGGTCAGTACCTGGCCGGTGCTCCACTGTAAAGTCCATCCCCTGTAGGGAAATGGACCACCTAAGCAGTTTGGGGTTTTCACCCTTCATCTGATTTAGCCACAAGAGGGGCTTATGGTCGGTCTGAATCTTGAAGTGAGTGCCAAACAAGTATGGCCTCAGCTTCTTCAGGGCCCACACCACAGCAAAGGCCTCCCTCTCAATAGCTGACCAATTCTTCTCTCTGGGGGTCAACCTCCTGCTAATAAAAGCAATGGGTTGGTCTTGACCATCTACATTAAGTTGTGACAGCACAGCTCCCACACCCAACTCAGAAGCATCTGTTTGGACAATAAACTCTTTGGAGTAGTCAGGACTTTTCAGGATAGGTGCAGAGCACATGGCCTCCTTCAGGTCATCAAATGCCTTTTGACAGCTTACTGTCCACTGAACCTTTTTGGGCATCTTCTTGGATGTCAGATCATTAAGAGGAGTCACAATGGACCCATAGTTCTTAACAAACTTCCTGTAGTACCCAGTCAAGCCCAAGAAAGCTCGAACTTGAGTCTGGGTGGTTGGAGGGGACCAGTCCTTGATGGATTGTATCTTACTCTCCAGTGGTTGAACTTGGCCTCCACCTACAAGGTGGCCCAAATATACAACCTTACTCTGCCCTATCTGGCACTTAGTAGCCTTGATAGTGAGGCCTGCCCTTTGCAGAGCCTCAAGAGCCTTCTTCAGGTGGATCAGGTGATCCTCCCAGGTGGAGCTAAAGACAGCAATGTCATCCAGATATGCTGCGCAAAAGTCATCCAACCCAGTAAGGACTTGGTTCACCAGCCTTTGGAAGGTGGCAGGTGCATTCTTCAGACCAAAGGGCATCACCACAAACTGGTAGTGCCCACCTGGGGTTGAGAATGCTGTTTTGGCCTTAGACTCCTCAGCTAATCTGATTTGCCAATAGCCAGCTGTTAAGTCAAATGTGCTCAAAAACTTTGCAGAAGCTAGTTTGTCTATGAGCTCATCTGCCCTTGGAATAGGGTGTGCATCTGTCCTGGTGACAGCATTGAGTCCTCTGTAATCCACACAGAACCTCATCTCTCTCTTGCCATCTTTGGTGTGAGGTTTGGGGACTAGAACCACTGGGCTAGCCCAGGGGCTCTCTGAGGGTTCAATGACACCTAATTCCAGCATTTTATGTACCTCAGCCTTTATACAGTCCCTGACGTGGTCAGGTTGTCTGTAAAGCTTGTTCTTTACAGGCAGACTGTCACCAGTGTCAACCACATGGGTACACCAGTCAGTTTGACTAGGTATCAAGGAAAACATATGTGAAAATGATTGTAGAACCTGTCTACATTCAGTCTGCTGATGGGCAGTGAGGTTGCCTCCAAGGGTCACTCCTTCAACTGAGCCATCTTCAGGGTTCTGAGACAACAGGTCTGGGAGAGGGTCACTCTCTTCCTCCTGTCCCTCATCTGTAGCCATGAGCAAGCCCATGTCTGCCCTGTCAACATATGCTTTAAGCCTGTTAACATGGAGTACCCTGTGGGGACTCCTGGGAGTTCCTAGGTCGACCAAGTAGGTGACCTCTCCCTTCTTTTCCAGGATTGTATGGGGTCCAGACCATTTGTCTTGGAGTGCTGCTGGGGCCACTGGCTCCAACACCCATACCTTCTGTCCTGGCTGAAACTCAACCAAGACAGCCTTTTGGTCATGCCAAGCTTTCTGTAAGGCCTGGCTTGCCTCAAGGTTTTTGGATGCCTTCTCCATATACTCAGCCATCCTGGAGCGGAGACCAAGTACATAGTCCACTATGTCTAGCTTAGGCTTTTTGAGAGGTAACTCCCATCCTTCCTTCACCAAACACAGTGGGCCTCTTACAGGGTGCCCAAACAACAATTCAAAGGGGCTGTAGCCAACTCCTTTTTGTGGGACCTCTCTGTAAGCAAACAGAAGGCAGGGTAGAAGGATGTCCCATCTTCGCCTGAGCTTTTCAGGTAATCCTTTGATCATACCCTTTAGGGTCTTGTTGAATCTCTCAACAAGCCCATTGCATTGTGGGTGATAAGGGGTGGTGAACTTGTAGTTGACACCACATTCCTTCCACATAGCTGTCAAGTATCCTGACATAAAGTTGGTACCTCTGTCAGATACTACCTCCTTAGGAAACCCCACTCTGGAGAATACTCCCAGCAGGGCCCTGGCCACAACAGGTGCTGTAGTGGTCCTAAGGGGAATTGCCTCTGGATACCTGGTGGCATGATCCACTACCACCAGTATAAATCTGTGCCCAGATGCAGTGGGAGGATCCATGGGACCCACTATATCTATACCCACTCTTTCAAAGGGGACCCCCACCACAGGTAGTGGTATTAGGGGGGCCTTTGTTGTGCCACCTGATTTGCCACTGGCTTGGCAGGTCACACAGGAGCGACAAAACTCCTTTGTATCTTCATTCATATGAGGCCAGTGAAAGTGAGGGACAAGCCTGTCCCAGGTCTTATTCTGGCCTAAGTGTCCTGCTAAAGGAATATCATGGGCCAAGGTAAGAAGGAAGCCCCTAAATTGCAGAGGTATAACCAACCTCCTGGTAGCACCAGGCTTGGGGTCTCTAGCCTCTGAATAAAGGAGCCCTTCATCCCAATACACTTTATGGGTACCTTGAGCATTCCCAGCAGCCTCAGCAGCAGCCAGCTGTCTGAGGGGTTCAAGAGAGGGACAGGATAACTGAGCCTGCCTCAAGTCGGCCCTTGAAGGTCCCCCTGTCCCCAGAAACTCAACCTGATCAGGTTCAAGCTCTTCAGGGACAGTTCCTTCAGGGTCCTCTAGATCAGCTTCCTGGGAAGGCTGATCATCACTCTGAGGCAGGGGGGAAGGCACAGCCTTGACCCTCCTGTTCTTCTTCTTGGTAGGTGCTTGGTCCATTGTTCCAGGATCCAAGACCTGAGGTTCAGTGAGGCACCTTTTGGCCTGTGACCTGGTCACAGCAAGGACATGTGATGATATACCTAACATCTCTGCATGAGTCCTGTACTCCACTTCTGACCATAGAGAACTCTCTAGGTCATTGCCCAACAAACATTCTACTGGGAGGTCTGCACTAACCACAACCCTTTTGAGGCCAGTTACCCCTCCCCATGAGAAGTTAACAACTGCCACACTATGTGAAGTAGTGGCATTGCTGGCATTGGTCACCAGGTAGTTCTCACCTGGTATGTACTGTCCAGGGTCCACAAAGCCTGGTGTCACCATAGTGACACTGGCACATGTGTCCCTGTAGGCTTGAGCCACTTTGTCATTAATTAAAGGAGTCTGTCTGTACTTGCCCAGGTTACTGGGGCTCACAGTCAGGGACAAATCAATGTCCCCATCACAGATCAAGACTGCCTGTGTCAGGGTTCTGTCTAAGTCAGAATCTCCTTCAGTTCCCATAGTGATTCCCACTACACCCTTTGTCTGGGGACCAACACTGCTAACAGTAGTACTGGGAGCAGGTGCCTTAGGGGCAACAGTGTTGGGGGCTCCACCCTTTTTGCAATCACTAGTCCAGTGAGTTGTATTTTTGCAATGATTGCACCAGGGTTTCTTTTGACCTTCTTTCTTCTTTTTGGACTGTTGTTGGGACCCACCCTCCTTAGCAGTAGTTTGGGGCCCTGTTGAAGACTTCTGGTCTTTAGGTTTCTGATCTCCACCCTTTTGGTCTGTTTTCTTCTGATCACCCCCTTGGCCCTGGTTCTGGTTCTTTTGCTTAACCCTGGTTCTGACCCATTTGTCTGCCTTCTTTCCCAATTCTTGGGGAGAGGTCAGATCAGAGTCAACCAAGTGTTGATGCAGTTGCTGGTTTTGACAGTTATTTAAAATCTGTTCTCTCATCATCAAATTATACAATCCTGTAAAATCAGATACCTTACTTCCCAGCAACCAACCCTCCAAAGCCTTAGTGGCACATTCAACATATTCAGACCAGTCCTGAGTCTGTGTCTTTTGGGTGTCTCTGAACATTAACCTGTACTGTTCAGTGGTTAAGCCTAACCCATCTACCAGAACACTCTTCAGGACTCTGTAATTTCTGACATCCTCTTCTCTAACAGTGAGGAGTCTGTCTCTGCCTCTTCCTTCAAAGGAGAGCCAGAGGATTGCTGCCCACTGGTCTTCAGGAACCTGCTGTACTTTGCAGGCTCTCTCAAGAGCAGTTATCCATTTGTGGATGTCATCCCCACTTTTGTAGGGGGGCACAACCTTAGACAGGTTCCTATTATCAAAGACCCTATCTTTGTCCTTAGGGACAATGCTGCCACCAGTGGGTATAGACCCACTCTCTCTAGGTTGCCTAGCCTTGTTCAGTTTTTCTTCCATCAGGGCTACCTCTAGCTCCTGCTTCCTGATCCTCAGCTGGGCTTCCTGCATTCTGGCCTCATGTTCCCTCCTCTGAGGGGTGGTCATCCTTCTCCTGGAGTGACCTTGAGAGCCTCTAGAGCCATGGGAAGCATTGGAGTCACCTGAGCGATTCCTTTGCCTCCCAAGCCCTGTGTTAAGTCCACTGGGGAGATCCAATGGGGTGAACCCACTGTCAATCCCCAATAGCCTTAGTTTAGCTGGGCCAAGTATAACACTTGGCACTGGGCTAGTTCTCCCTTCATCATCACTACTTTCTGTATCCTCACCACTTTCCTCCCCTGTAGTATGATTCTCATCTAAGGGATGGCTATTGGAACTGGGTACCTCTGTAGCATCTTCAGAAGGGGGGCCTCCTGTTCCTGACCCTAAGGGGGCTAACTGGGAAGCTTTCTTGAGTTCTCTCTGATTCTCATCATTTTGCAAGAGTTCTCTGAGCTCAGCAGAGGTAGGGTTCTTGGGCTGTTTAAGGCCTCTAAGAGTTGCCAAATGCCTGAGCTCGTTCTGGTTAAGGGTAGCAAAGCTGGATGGTGCCCTCTGGGGGTCACTCTCAACAGAGATGGGTACAGTGGACCCCTCTGCCCCGGCCATTGCTCTTAAGTGTGGGTGGATGTGTTGCAATCTACCTACACTTGGGTTTACCTACTAAACCTATCTAGTAGTTGTAGTCAGGGTGTGCTACTCCCTTTGCTCTACAACAACTAAGTTCAGTAGAACTTATGTATATCTAATCTTGTTTTATATGTACCTACAGGTACCTATGTGATCTTTCAATTGGTAACCAAGAGATTACAATGGTAAAACACAGCAAGCTCAAATCCAACCGCTGCTCACCAATGTGGGAAGTTGGCCTGGTATATGATGCTCACTAGTTAAAGTGATCACCTTGTACCATGCCAAGCAACCCTTATGGTGTGGTTGTAAGTCAACCTTTTCGGACTAGCTGCCCTAGTGGTAGCGTAGGCTAAGCAGTCTTTGAGGCTAAACTCGTGAAGCGTGTTAAGCCAGCTGTTTTACCAAATGCAACCCCCCTTTATACCAATGAAAGGACACCACACAGATATATATTCAAAATATATATGTATTTATTTCTCAAAGTAACCCCTAGTCTCTTTATGAGCACAGGAGCACAAATCGTCAAACAAGATTACAGTAGAATACACAGAAGTTGCACTTTATATGGATAGGCCCTGGTGGCCGCTCAAACCATATACTAAAATAGTGGTATAAGTACCACGAACAGAAAAGGGAAAAGGCCTAGGGCCTCTAGAATCGCTGGGCCTGCAAGGAGCTAACTTCAGTTAGTGACCAGGAGGTCCACGGGTGGCGTGTGCAGAGCAAATAGTCACACGCGTGCTCCCATAGGTTTCAATGGGTGCGTAAAAAGTACAAAGTTACTGCAAAGAGGATCTTCCGGATGGACTAGGAACTCAAGATTTGGAACACAGGCACTAGAGATGTAATACTACACTTGGGCACAGGTGTGCCAGCTTTACCTCACCCACAGGAAGCGGGTGCATAGGCCTCGAAGTGCGTCGGGTTTCTTCTATCTGTTCCGTGGAGCCTGAAGACAAAGATGCTGCAGGCGGTCGGTCCGGGAGAGATGCAGTGGATCCAAGAGTGGATCGGAGATGTTGAAGACCTGTAAGCAGAGGGGACAGTGTTCACAGTCACTAGCCAGTGACCGGCGTGGCACCAGGTGGGTACCAGGCGATGTCGGGTGCAAACAGGAAGAAAGGTGTAGCTTGTCTCTGCAGCCACGTGGTTCCTGGAGGTCGACGACGTCCAGGAGTCGGTTCACGAGCTGTCCCACGCAGGCTCTCACTGTCGGCGGTGTCGGCGACTTGATCGAAGCAAACAAGCCTTGGCAAAAGCAATTGTTGTAGGAGATGAAATAAGCTGATGGTTCTGACCAGCAAGGTCAGAAGGACTGCTCCTTTGGAGGGGAGCAAGGGCCAGTCTGGAGCAACCAGACCAGCGGTGTATTTCTTGAAGTTCGTCGCCAAGATGGCTACTAGCCAACGGGCCAGCAACCGGTTAGGCGCGTCGAGTGGCAAAATGCAGAAGGGCCCCACGCAGATCGTGGAGATGCTGGAGGGCTCACCTTTGGTGCAGATGCTGCTCGGGTATTGGGCTTCTCAGATCCCAAAGCACAACTTGGAGGGAGCCTCGGTTGTTGCACTTGTCAGCTTGTCGTGGTCGTTCCAAGATGGCTGGCTCCACGTGTCTCGGTGCCTCCACGGGTCTCTTCTTTTCAGGGACTGTGGATCGGGCGGTGAGAGGTCTGAAGGTCCAGGTCTTGTCAGTCTCTGGGCTCGGGCTCCGGCGGGAGGCGGCGGCAAAGCAGACATTGATTCGCTGGATGGTGCTTGCGTTAGCAAGGTGGTCACTCCCTGACCACAGGGGAGATTGGCTTCAGTCCTCTGTGCAGCAGAGTGTCGAAGTTCCCGTCTTCTTCTTAGTGTTAAGTTGATTCCAGGATGTCTGAAGTCTTAGGACGCAGCTCCTACCTTTAAGCGGATTCTAGGGGCCGGACTACCTGCTAGGTCCCTCCCTATGGGTGGGACCAGGAAGGGGGGTGGTTACACCCCCAATCCTTTGTCCAGCTCGCCCCAGGCCCGGGACTGGTGTGCCCCAGGACCGGTTTGAACTGGCATATGCACCGAGGCTCCTTGTGAGCCACAGGCATGTCTGGTTTCTTTCAAGCCCTACCTGACCAATACACAAAATCCTGTCTGGGGTGGTGCACGCACCTCCCCTGACAGGAAACCCTTTGTCCACACCTCCCAAGCTGGAAGGACTCCCAGCAGCAGGAGGGCAGACTTGTGTCTGTGGTGGCAGCATCCATTTTGTGGAGCTGAGGCTATGTCTGATTTTACCCGGGTTTCAGGTACTGTACATGTCGTGTCCCTCTAGAAGGGTGGAATGCTAACCCCGTCGCCAGAATTGGCGAGGGGTTAGTATTCCAATTCGTATGACACCTTACTCGACATGTTTTGATAAAGCCAAACCAAAGTTAGCATTTAACCGCGAGGTTCATAATGCACTTAAGAGTATATGGTATGACGATATCTGGAAACAGTAGAAGGAAGTTGTTCCGACCACTGCAGACAGGCTCAGCTCATGCCAGAGCACCATCTCACATGGAACCAAGCACTCTGCCTTCAGGATTGTTAAGGCCTGCCATAGGAGTGACTTATAGGTTACCAGGTGTCCCATTTAAGGTTAGGTATAGGTATACTACACCTAAGTAAGAGGTGGTTACACCAACTTACCCCAGCTGAGTGATCAGCCAGTTGTGTCAAATTGTTAGGCCAAGCCTGGGGTGGCATAATACATGCTTCAGCCCCTGGCAGGCCTTGGGTACACCAATGCCCTGGGTACCTAGTGTACACTGGTACAGGGGCTGACAGGGTGATCCACTTCCAATTGGTTATGCACCTAGGGTGCATAGTTTTAATTCAGTAGAGAGAACAGCAGGCTGGGGGTCTGATTGGCAGGCCCACAGCCTCAATATGTCAAAAACCAGTGAAGCAAAAAGCAAAAATTTGGGGTGACCATAGGATAGCAGACCCTACTCTCCTACAGCCACCCTGAGGGGAACAGGTATGCACAGACGTCAGTACCGTGATCTCCATGCCACTGAAGTCAAGCTATCCTGGCTGATGAGGTCTGAAATTCCGAAACCGGTCCTTTGATGCTTGTTTCCAGTCCCGGGAGGACCTGGCCTGGCAGTTTGGGCTGTACTGTTTCCATTGGGCACAGGGTCAAGACTGATTTGCACATGGTTGGGTTCAAACTGGAATGGCGTAAAAAAAAACTATGGATTTAGGCCCAGATCTCTGTTTGACATTGTTCTGCATTCTGTCCATCAATTGTACTTTTTGCATTTGTCACCCTGAGTGGAACTGGTATGCCCAGACGTGGGTCCCGTGCGCTCCATGCCCCTGGAGTCAAGTTATCCTGGCTGATGAGGGGTGAAACCCCGAAACCGGTCCTAGGATGCTTGTTTCCAGTCCAGGGAGTACCTGGCCTGGCAGTTTGGGCTCAACTGTTTCCATTGGGCACAGGGTCAAGACTGATATGCATACGGCTGGGTTCAAAGTGGAATGGCATGGTGAGCAGAAAAACAATGGATTTAGGCCCAGATCTCTGTACTGGGGTGAATGTTTGACATTGTTCTGCATTCTGTCCATCAATTGTTCTTTTTGCATTTGTCACCCCGATTGGAATGGGTATGCCCAGACGTGGGTCCCGTGCTCCCAATGCCACTGGAGTCAAGCTATCCTGGCTGATGAGGGGTGAAACCCTGAACCCGGTCCTAGGATGCTTGTTTCCAGTCCAGGGAGAACCTGGACTGGTAGTTCGGGCCGGACTGTTCCCATTGGGCACTGGGTCAAGACTAATTTGCATAAGGCTGGGTTCAAACTGGAATGGCATGGTGAACAGTAGTAAAATGATGGATTTAGGCCCAGATCTCTGTATTGGGGTGAATGTTTGACATTGTTCTGCATTCAGTCCATCAACTGTTCTTTTTGCATTTGTCACCCCTAATAAATAAAGTACCTGTCCTGTAACTCTGTTGAAACACTCATGCACAGGCATTACAAGCGAATTACATCATTGGTGCGTCCCGTTGTTTGCAGACACAAAAGACAGACTATACTAGGCTGGAACAATACGAGCTGGGCACGGCGAAAGAGAACGTCTTTCTCAGTGCAATGCCTTATTTGGCCTGTGAAGGGATTGAATGTGACATGCCATTTTTTGATGAAACTGGTACGCCCATCTTCTTGAATAGGCTGGTTTGATCCGTGCTAGGATCACACAGGCCACACCCGTTCAGCGCATATTGTGAGCACCATCACCACCTCGACTGCCAGTACTGACTTCGGCCACAGTCCACTTGTGAGATAGTCCGTGTTACACTTGGCATCTTTGGCATGGTTTCCCCAGTCTTTTTGCCTCCACCTCCTGTATTTTTTATGCTGTACTGGATTTTGTTTTTGCTTTTGCTGGTTTACATGCTTTGGGCACTTTGCCACTGCTGATCAGTATCAAAGTGGAAGTGCTCTGTGTATAAACTGTTGTTGTTACAATTGGTTCTCCCTGATTGGCATATTTGATTTACCGGTAAGCCCCTAGTAATGTGCACTAAGTGTGCCAGGGCCTGTAAATCAAATGCTACTAGTTGGCCTGCTGCACTGATTGTGCCACTCACATGAGTAGCCCTGAAAAGGTATCCCAGACCTCCCACTGCAGTGTCAGTGTGAAATTTGTTAACTGCAATGTCGACTCGGCTAGTGCACCCACTTGTCAGGCCCTGACCGTCCCTTTTCTTACACGTAAGGCACCCCTATGGTAGGCCCAAGTTACCCCCTTTGGCAGGTAGAAATGTATGTGAACTGTAGGACATGTACTGGTGTGTGTGACATGGCCCGATAGTGAAATACTGCCAATTTATTTTTTCACGATTGATAGGCTATCTGTCCTATAGTACAGAATGTGAAATGATTTGTTACATCTTACAAGTGTAACATCCCATTGGGACAAGATAGAGAAACAACGTTTAGGCTCTCTGAACTCAGAATTTAGTAACACATATTTTAGTAAAGATGTTTTTTAAATTGTGTGTTTGAAAATTTCACTTTTAGAAAGTAAGCATTTTCTTATTTAACCATTCTATGTGCCTCTGTCTATTTGTGTTATGACTGTCTGGTTTTGGAGTGACAGCCACTAGGGGGGGTTGAGGTGTGCCTGACCCTTCCTGGATGACCCAGAGCTGAGCTGAATAGACCTTGGCTGAAATTAGAGTAGTGGCAGGAGACTTCCTTGCACCTGAATAGGGCCTGTCTCCCTTGCACAACGCTGTCTCTACCCCTTGTGGTCATACTTCACAGGTGAGGACAGAACTGATTTGGACTGGGCTCAGAGACCCTGCAGAAAAAAAACATAGACATTTTGGGGTATAAGTATTAGACTTAAAACCCCAGATATTTTGATTACTTCTGGACTCAAGAGGAACCAAGGAGAATGCAAAGAGAAGAGCTGAAGAGCTGTGAGGAGGAGTACTGCCCCTCTGCTGTGTGCTGTGTGGGGTTGGCCTGCAGTTGCTGTTTCTGCTAAGGAAAGGATGCAGTTGCTGTGTTTGCCAAGAAAAGGACAATTACTGGAACTTTGCTTTGAATCTGCCTGAAGAATATCTCCAAGGCCCTGTGTGTGCTGGCCTCCTGTTCTGAAGTCTGAAGGACACAAAGACTTCACCCCCAGCTCCTCTGAACTCTGCTGCTGAGTTCTGACCTGCCAGTAGATGCCTGTTCCAGTTCTTGGCCTCAGGAGGTTGTGCTTGCAGCTGGGATCTGGAAGAAACATAAAAAAACTGAAGAAATTGATGCATCGCTCTTCTTGCGGCTGTTTTTATGTCGCAGCACCACTGTGCGAAAAGAATCTCCATGCATCGCCACTTCACTGCTGAACCTACGCAGCGTCTGTTGCCATTGCAAGAACCGACGCATTGAGGGATAGTGGCTGAAGAAACTGATGCAGCGCCGTTCGATGCCGCTGCGTTGATCGCTGACGCATTCCGGATCTCCACGCATCCAAGTTGTTTGAAGCCTTTGAAAAGTCATATTCTAATTACATGTATGTTGGATTTTTGTCATTTTGGTCTTGTTAAGTTTAGATAAAGATATTTTATTTTTCTAAACTGGTGTGGTGTCCATTTGTGGTGGTAATACTGTATTACTATGTGTTTTGAGTACAAATACTTTACACATTGCCTTTGAGATAAGTCTGTCCGCTCATGCCAAGCTCCCTAGGGGTGAGAAGGAGTGATCTAAAGTGTGTATCCCCCTTACCCTAGCTAGAAGCAAGGGTTCCTATTTGGACAAAGGTACCTACCTCTGCCGACTAGAAACCCCATTTCTAACAATCCAGATTCTTGGACCTCTGGTAAATGCATTGCAGACAGCAGGAGGCAAGCACTGCAGCCTCAGCTACCCCCCCCCCCCCCCACCTAGGAAGACTGCCCTGTGACAAACTAAAGCCTTTTGTCAGTGAAATAAAGGACTGGGGTGCACAATGCCCCAGTGAACAAGATGGCCATGTGGCACTTGTTGCATAGCCTTCCAACACCAAGCAATGCAGCCAGGGCAGTCAGGAGCCCATGTGGAAACTGAGCACAGTCAAGGGCGTAGACATTGCCATCAGGTGAGAAGCTAATCAAAATGTCATGATTTCTCTAAAGGGCACCTATGATAAGGCTGCTCAAACTTGCAATCTGCATGTCCCAGGTATCATCAGGGTGTGTCCTTATTTCACTCAACATCACCATTTACCATGCATTTTCATGAAGTTTGAGAGGGACAGGGGGTGGAGGTGCTACTCAGGTGGTACATTTCAGTTGTTACATGCTCTATGTTCTAGACAAAATGTGTGAAAAACAGTTAACTTTATCATGGAGTTCCCAGCATGGTAACCCCATGAGTGATCACATATGAAAACAGAAGACTCCACTCCTGGGTGGTAAATTGAACCTTAGAGAGGGTAAATAGAGTTTTGATATAGCATTGCAGGATTGCTGAGTGAATCTCAAAGCTATCAGAAAAGGGTTTTATGATGACCCACAACCATAGAGTTGGCCGCGTCCCACTGAGTTTGTTCTCTCTCAAGTAGATCCCATGTGGATGCAGGCCTGCAACCCTCTAGTAGCGCCCAGCATAATAGCAGAAAAATTGTTTCCCTGATGGTTATCTGCTGGGGATCTAACCACAATATAATTAGGGATGAGTAGTGTGTAAGTTTTGTTTGGGGTTTACGGTGAATCCAGGAACATTGGGACACATGCATCAATATTGTAAATTGTAAATACCTAATTATGAATTCCTGAGAATCGCAATTTGGTAATCGCAATTTACAATGCATGAGTCAAAGGGCCACATGCATCAAAATAAAAACCGGTCGCAAACGGGCAGATTCTCAGAATCTGCCCCTTTGCGACCGGTATTTTTGCATTTGGGAAGTATCATCCCGAATGCAAAAATCGCAATTTAAGGATTGCAAAATTTGCGATTACTTAAATTGCATTTAAGGAATCGCAAATTGCGATGCCTCAAATGCAATGCATGATGCCATTGAAAATGGCTATTTCGCTATAAGGGGACGCAAATTACCGTCAAATGAAACTTGACGGTAATTAGCAAAAAATTAGCAAAAACTTTGAAAAATGCACTAAAGTGCATTTTTCAAAGTTACTGGTTACACACATATGCCCTTGGTGAATGTGTTTGCGCAACATGTGTTCACAATACAATTTCAGGGGTGCAGCAGGGTGTCCTTTTGGCACCCTTGAAATTGCATGCACAATTTGCGAGTACCTATTGGGTACTCGCAAATTGCGCATGCAATTTCCATTCATTCTCATGGGCCTCTAGGCCCATAGGAATGAATGGGAAGCAATTCCTTAATTGCAACTTGCTATTTGCGAGTCTCAATTAAGGAATTTGTAGGAATCGCAATTTTATTTGCGATTCCTACGTACATAGGCAATAGTGATTCTTTAATTGCAATTCCTTAAAAATCGCGATTGAAGAATCGCTACTGACTTCTTTGATGCATGTGCACCAAAGAGTTTCAGATTGTGATTCCTAGGGGGTCGCGAATCGCTCTACCTCATTAATATTAATGAGGTAGATCGCACTTTGCGCCCCCCTAGGAATCACAAAAATCATGAGGGATGGTGACCACCATGTCCCTGATTGTTTTTAAATATAGCTATATATTTTTTTGTAAAGTAGCCTGTTTTCCTTTAAGGAGAACAAGATGTTTTCTTTTCATTTTTTAAGAGCAGGCAGTGGTCCGTGGGACCGCTGCCTGCTCTTAAAAATGCTTTTACAACCATTTGCGAATGGGTTACCACCTGCTTGAAGTAGTAGGTGGTAATATGCAATTGTTTTGCGACCACATTTACGGTCACAAAACGTTCATGCATACTGTTCGGATTCGGTATTTGGAAGGGACGCCCTTAACACGCACGTTCTAAATACCGAATTGCAAAACTCAATTTGTGATCCGGTAACAGGTTAACGAATCGCAATTTGGGTATGATGCATGTGAAAAGCCTTTTTTGTAATCGCAAATGGCCCGATTCCGCGAATACAAAAATGCTTCATGCATGTGCCCCTTTGTTCTTGGTAAACTCAGTAAACGTGGAGAGGTGTGGTGCAGCGGCCAATGTAGCTGACTTTGGATCATGGTTAGATCCCTGGCTCCGGCGGCAGCTCAACTCAGCACTGTGTGACTCTGGGCAATAGCTCACTTAATTTCCACAACGGCCCCCAGCGCCTTGAGACCCGTAAGGGTGAGTGGTTTGCGCTTTACAAATACGCATTTATTATTTATTTATTTAAACGTTCTTCTTCTTCACCTAATACAAACTTATCTCCACTGCTGCGGCAACGCAATTCTTCCTTCCACAGGTTTTCATTTGGGTTGGACATTCATTGGCAGAAAAAATATGTGGACTGACAGGCAGCCTTTTGTGGAAAATCAATGCTAGTAAAGGAACTTTGCATGTGGGGCTTTTGAGGTGCATTACAGGACACTGTGCCTGTGACAGAGGGGTGAGAAGGATGCTTGGGAGTGGGGGAAACAGTAAATACTGATGCCACAGAGGGGACAGCTCCGTTGGCAAACTGACGGGTGCCAAGAAGCTTTCAACGGGTAATGTAGGCCAATTTGGGCCAGGCACATGCGTTGTGGCCACTGGCGTCAGGGGAAGTGGTTCCCTGCTTTCACGAAGTCCCTGAAATTAGTTCTGCTTGAGGGTCAGCCGACTAATGCTGCCTGTCATCACTCAAGTGCAGAGCGCCGGGGCAGAGCTCATCTGCAATAAGCATGTCACCATGCAAATGGCACTGGAAAAGAACAGACCTAGCCAATGTGAACGTATAGATGAAAGACCATATCCTGCCTCTCAGCCCCACTTCTACATCGTGAGGTTACTTAGCACCAGCAGAAATGGAGCAGCACAACAAATGGCAAATTATTGTCATTTGTGACATGAGAACGCTTTGTCATGAAAACACGTCTGCCATTATCAGGAAATATATAGTTATGGGCACAGTTAATATTACACATGTACAGGTTGAAAACTAATCTATCTAGCCACTCATCAAACTACCAAACTACCAAGGGGAATATGTATGAAGAAACCGTTTTGCGAGTCCTTAATAGCGAATTTTAGCGATTCACCATTAAGTACTCGGAAAAAGGAATGTATGTAGGATCCGCAATAATAATTGCGATTCCTACATATTCCTTAATTGCGAATCGCAAATTTGCGATTTGCATTTCAGGAATACGTTTCCATTTATTCCTATGGGCCTCCAGGCCCATAGGAATGAATGGGAAGACATTCTCAATTTGTGAGTACCCATTAGGTACTCGCAAATTGCGAATGCAATTTCAAGGGTGCAAGGGTGTCAAAAGGACACCCTGTTGCACCCCTGAAATAGGCATGTGTGCACATGTGGCACACATGCATGCCCTAAGGGCGTGTATGTGCTCCACATGGCACTTTGAAAAATGCAAAAAACTGCATTTTTCAAAGAAATCGCAAATTACCACCAACTTGAAGTTGGTGTTAATTTGCGATTTCTTAAGGCAAAATTGCACAACTTGGGTGCTTCCAGAATTGCATTTAAGGAATCGCAATTTGAGAATCCTTAAATGCATTCGCAAAATAGGGAATCACAATTTTTGAGATTCCCTATTTTGCAAGGACCTTTTGGGATAATACATCCCAAAAGGATTTTTCCCGTTCGCAAACGGGCCAATACTGAGAATCAGCCCATTTGCGAAAGGGAAAAAGGCTTCATACATAGGCCCCCAAGTCATTAATTCACCCGTCTGTTCGCCCACCGATCCATCCATCGTTCCTCCATTGCTTGCCGTATAGTGTCTCTCATCCTTTTTCAACAGAGAGTCTATATGTTATTACCCGCTGACTGCATGAATCACCATATATCACCAGCAAACAGGGGTCCCTTACGGTGACATCATCACAGCACTGCTCTTCAACCTCTACCTCAGGCTAGTACTTGTCATCAACGTGATATTCAACCTCACCTGATACAACTAAGGATGTGATCTCAAGGCTAGACTGCCAACCTTGGAGGTGGGAGGCCAAGGTTCGACTCCACATACTGTGATGCTGGGCAATTCACTTAGGGGCATATCAGCAAGGGCCTGCGATAATTATCGCTCAGCGCTTATAGCGCGAGGATAACTATCGCAGGCTGACGCTGGATTCTATCGTGGAGATAGCGTGCTATCAGCAAAGCTTATCTCCCAAGCGATAGGAATCCATGCGTTAGCTGGAAAACAGTGTGATTATCGCTGGAAATCCAGCGATAATCGCACTGCGACCAGCGATACCTTGCTGATAGGGCAGGGTGGTCTTAGCCATGTAATCCACCTCCCTTGGATTACATGGCTAAATCAGATTACAAGCAGGTGTAAGGTAACTGTGGTTAGCGCTACTTTTCTTATCGCTCTGCTTGTTTGCGTGCAGCTTGATAATTGGAGAAATGTCGGTTAGCGACCTTTCTCCAGTTATTTTGGCACGGAACGCCACTTTGCATCTCATTAGAGATGCAAAGCTGGGCGTTGTTGAAAGTGGCGCTAAATCAGCAAAACACGCGATAGCGTGTCTTTGCTGATAAGGTGATGAAATTATCGCCGCTTTTTGCCCGAAAACGGACGCAAAAAAGGCGATGCGTTCATAGTGCCGCCTTGCTGATATGCCCCTTAATCTCCCTATGCCTACCAAAAAAAAAATGAATGTGTCCTTGTATAACGTAACTGATGCTCATATAATGCGCTCCAATACCTTTGGGTCGAGTTCGCGCTATATACATCTGCAAAAAAAAATAACTAACCTGGTTACACCAGAGCATCTTCAAGATGGGCGCCCAAGCGAGTCTGGCCGTTTTGTTTCCTGCCGCCTGGCGGTCCAAAGCGATTTACTTATGCTGTAAATTATATAGGGCAACCTGACCAGATGAGCATCGGAGTGCTTTCCAGGGAACAACAAATACGATGAGGTTACACAGGAGGAAGGAACGACTATAACAACTATTACATCAAGGCAGGAAGGAGTTTGACCCAGGCCAAAAGAAGCAAGGATCGTTGCACATAATCTCTGGATGGGTGTCTTCAGTTTCCCCATAATGAAAGAAGATCGCATTTGTCTGACATCCTCAGTTCTTTCATGGTGAGGTCGTAAGGGTTTGTTTTCTTGCTTTTGTTTCTTGGTGTGCTTGAGCAGGCCAGCAGCCACTTGTTTCATGACTTTGCCTTGGAGGGCTGGTGCTGTTTTAAGAAGGTCTTTGAGTAGAGCATGGGAGATCGCGCCTGAACAGTGGTTTCTAAATCCTCAGATGGGATCAAGGGTATATTTTTGTTGTTGAAGGAATCACATGGTTTTAGATAATCTGGAGATGTGTGCAGTTTTGAAGATATTTTAGTTGATGGTGAATCCTAGCGACTTTGGAGCAGGGATTCTGCGTGACAGTGATTCTTAGATTGTTAACACTAAGGGGCCGATTACAAGTTTTGGCAGTGCAGGACCGGGCAGTATGCCACCGCCGCACCCCTGCACTGCAGAGACTCACCGCCAGCCACCCGCCAGATTATGACTTTAAAGTGCCCTGGCAGGCGGGCAGCTTGGTAGTCTTGTGGCGGTGCCTCTTGCAAAGGCGGAAGTGCTTTTGAAAAAGGTATCACAATGGGACCGCACAACAAGGTTCCTGCACGGCACGGACTCGAAGGTCCATGCCGTGCAGGAACTGGTGTGCATGCTCACAGGGGGACACATGTTATGCCCCACCGTGTGCATCCACATGCGGTGGAGGTACATGGTGCCCTTTGTTTCCTCTCAGCGTTGTTCATGGAGGGGGAACTTCCATGACACCGCCGGCGGAGAGGAAACTCGTAACATGCTTGGCAGGACTGCGGCAGTCCAGCCAAGCATATAGCGGCCTCTGACCAGTGCGCAACCCCCCAGGGAATGGTGGTTCCCTGGCGGCAGCAGCAGTCCCAGGGCAGTCCGACTTGTAATGGGGCGGTCGGACCGCTGGTGCCGTGCCCCCACGAGTCTGGCAGTCCTCAGACCTGCAGACTTGTGATCGGGCCTTTAGTTAATGGTTCTGATTGAAACCATAACTGAAGTGGACTAAATGTAAGCTAACAACCTCAAAATCCTCATGTTTAAATTACATTTGTATAGCGCTTTGTAATCCTGAGGCCACCTCTTATTTAGTCCATTGTGTTGAGGCCAAAATAACTTGAAGCCCACACCAATTGCAGATACCAAGTTTAAGACCTTTGGTGTGAGCATGGACATAGATCTCACCATATATTAATACCAGTCTCTGCCTAGCTACATCTTCCTAGTCCCAGAGTTTCCCCAGCATTTCCAGGCAACCTTTGTCTCATACTCTCAGGCTAGACTAGAATTTACCTTTGTGTGCCTAGTATCCTTTGATCCTTCCTATACTGGCTCTGTGTACTCCCCCACCTCCAATCATGGAACCACATGTCTCCAGCTGTATAGGCATCACACTGGCACCAAGTGTCCTGAAGAAAGTCGCACATGGTACCTTGCACCGATCACTCGATAGCAGAAGGCCACGTCTTGCAACAGAATCTCCAGACCTCCCAAGGAACACAAATCCTCAGGTCTAAGGGGGCTTCTTCTAGTTGTCATTATAAGGCGCAGGAAGCATGTGACAGCGGCTCTGCTTTCTTAATTCTGAAAAGGACCATGTCAGGCTTGCTTTCTTCACTACCAATCAGCTTTTATTCTTGCATCATGCTGTTTTGCTGCAAGATGGCCATTTGTCCCGAGCGAGTAGTTCTAAGGAGATTTAAAGTAGCAAATGCAGGGATGAACTTCCACTGGAGACGAGAACACAATCCAGTCCTTCTCAGTTGGACGCAGCTAAAGGCCTCGCCTTCTTTGGTGTGATTTAGGGTATTTATGTCTTTTAATGTGCTGTGGCCTTCAAGGAGTTTTATTTAACACTCTGCATGCACAGAATAAATGACTGAAGAAAGACAACAAAAGGTGGTGCAAGCGGTCACTACTCAAAAGACCACCCTGCCAGTGTCAGGCAGGGTCCTGAAGAAGAGTAAACAAAATACTATCCCGAAAGTTGAAGCATGTGTGATTGCCCGAGGGCTTAGTACTGCCTCCCAGGTCAGAACACACAGAATTGTGTCTCTGTGTACTCATCCTAACAGTGCAGGACAAGTACAAGAGCACTGTGAATTGATTTCACCAATCTGATTGGTTGAACTAATGACTCTCAGTAAAAGTTGAGTGGGATAAATGGTCCTCGTTTTCGTTTCCTGTTCTGCCCTGTGGTCGACAGTAACTTCCGGCCATAGCACAATTCTGGTGTTTTCTTCTGGTCTCTTTGCACAGCATCCACCCACGTGTACATCACGTCTATACACATTTGCAATAAAACAAATTCCACAATTTTGTTGAAACCCCGTTGGCAAAAAGTGGGCCATGGAAAAGAATTTTCAGCTGACACTGATGGGACTCGAAAAGATGCAAATAAGAGGCCTCGAATCTAATCCACACCTGCGTTTTTAGAGGAGCTGCGATCAATTCTGTAAACAGTGGTTATTTTTATTTTGATTTGAGTAGTGCGGCTCTGAAAGTACATCATTAAATGAAATTGTAATTCGTAGATTTCTATGAAGCTTCATGCTGGTTAGAGCTGATTGCATGTGCTCCCAATTTACAGTGAAGGGAAGTGAAGAATTCTGATGAAGGGGATGGGGCAAGGATCATAAATTGAGAGAAGGAAATGTAACCTTTTATTTTGTAGCTGGGCAGCACGTGCAGCAACTGGTCTCTTGTCAGCATCAGATTGGTCCAACTCAAACTCCCTCAGCTAGATGCAAAGACGCATGCCCATTGTTGGTATGTCGTGTTAGTTATATTGTTTAGTTTTAACTATAACTTAACAAAGAGTATTGTAGAGTGCAACGTTCGCCTGCCAACGAGTTCTTTAGACCGCTTTTGGCAAGTAATAGATAGTAATTGCTATTCACCAGTACTAATTTTTCAATATTTAGGGTTTAAAGGTTGAGTGACATCTCTGGGACCCAGACCTGACGTCAAACACAAATCCTTGGACTGGATGCATAAGTCTACCAGCCACCAGCCCAGCTAGCCCCTGAGCCACCAGACTATCTTGTGTTATTTCATGTAATGTTATGTTAAGTTATGGTATGTTTTTTTTCTCCAATTGTGACATGCACCACCATAAAGTGATTTCCAAAAAGATGTAGTCCATCAAGTCAGTTTCATGTTCAGAATATCCTTTAATCTTCACAAAAAATCCTTTAAAAACCAGCCAATGTGTTTCATCCACCTCTGTGGACTTCGTCAGGGTGTATTTATTGGCAAAATTATTTAACGCTTCTGATGATGATTCCAAAACATATTGCTATCCACAACACTGCCTTTATGCATATACATTTCTTTCCTCCGACCATTCCAAAGTGATAGGTGGGTAAGTATTACAACCAAATCTTCATAGGCTTCAATTGTTCCCGTAGTGGTCAGCATTGCTGGTTAATTTCGATACCGCACCTTGTGGGCAATTTTGCTCGTGGGCAATAAACCGTGATAAGTTTCAGTTCTATCTCACGGCGGTCCGTGTTGCTTCCGTGTTAAGGTCCTGTTATGGTATTTTGTTATTTTATGGTATCTTATGCTGTTATATTATGTTATCATCAAAACAATGTCACTGGATTTTCGGATAGCAGTACAGTATATCATTTCTGAGATTTGATTTCCATGTAAAAGGTTACTTGACTCCTAACTACCTGAAAGTATGTTTTTAGCAGAGGGTGTTCTCTAAAATAACAACACCCATTATCATTACTGTTGTAAACTCCTCTCATTGGTACGTTCTGCTTCCCCCCTCCGCTCCTCTCGGTTGGTTCCTCCCTGCCAGTGTTTGCCAACATTCCACTGTGCCCTTCACCCCTGGAACCAATCTCAATTGTTATAGGTGTGGGAGCCCAACCCACCTAGCCAACAACCCCATATGTCAAGCACGTTCTGTCATCTGCCACAAATGTGGGAAAAGGGGTCATTTGTCCAGGATTTGTAATGATCAGCTCTCCAAAGCTGTGTTGTCTGTTGAACCAGAATCGGCTTCTGAGTCTAAGTTAATCTTCCAACTTAAAGATACAGATGATACTACCAAATTTCCTTCTTGTAACATCACCTTAGACAATAAACCTATAATGGTCTTTGCTGATTCATGTTCCCCATACACCCTTGTTGATGCCAAAGTATTCTCTCAACTTTTCCCTCATGGCAAGGTACCGTACAGCCCCCAGACATCCAACCGGGGGGTTACAGCGGGGATCCCATACCCTTTTTGGGCATGACCACCAAGGAGAGAGGGTTTAAAGGAAGGAATACAGTAGGCAAGATATACATCACACAGAAGGGATCCAATTTGTTGGGGTGGAAACACCAAAGGGAACTCTGGATCAAGTTAGAACCCAACAGTCTGGATCAGGTTCTGTTGGTAGATCCCTCAGTTGATGGAATGGAGGTGTGCAACGACTTTCCGAATGTATTCTCGGATAAACTAGGGTTACTTAAGGATTACCAATACTCCATTAAGTTAAAATCCAATGCAAAGCCGGTGGCAGACAAGGCTAGACCCATACCTCATTTGATGCATGCTCCCCTGCGCATGGAGTTAGACAGATTATTGTCTTTGGGGGTGATCGAACCCATTGAGTGTTTACAATGGTTGGCCCCCATTGTTATTACCATGAGAGCATCGAGTAAAGATATCAGGCTATATGTTGACCTCAGGGACCTCAATGAGAACATTTGGGTAGACAGGCACCCCCTTCCACGTATTCACGAGGTTCTTAACCTTATCAAAGGTGCGAGTTGTTCTTGACCTATCCTCAGCCTACCACCAGGTAGAGCTTCACCCAGACTCACGCCATCTCACCTCCTTTGTGACCCCTCTGGGGGCATTCCAATTCCTTCGCATGTCTTTTGGGTTGGGATCCAATTTGTTGGGGTGGAAACACCAAAGGGAACTCTGGATCAAGTTAGAACCCAACAGTCCGGATCAGGTTCTGTTGGTAGATCCCTCAGTTGATGGAATGGAGGTGTGCAACGACTTTCCGAATGTATTCTCGGATAAACTAGGGTTACTTAAGGATTAGCAATACTCCATTAAGTTAAAATCCAATGCAAAGCCGGTGGCAGACAAGGCTAGACCCATACCTCATTTGATGCATGCTCCCCTGCGCATGGAGTTAGACAGATTATTGTCTTTGGGGGTGATCGAACCCATTGAGTGTTTACAATGGTTGGCCCCCATTGTTATTACCATGAGAGCATCGAGTAAAGATATCAGGCTATATGTTGACCTCAGGGACCTCAATGAGAACATTTGGGTAGACAGGCACCCCCTTCCACGTATTCACGAGGTTCTTAACCTTATCAAAGGTGCGAGTTGTTCTTGACCTATCCTCAGCCTACCACCAGGTAGAGCTTCACCCAGACTCACGCCATCTCACCTCCTTTGTGACACCTCTGGGGGCATTCCAATTCCTTCGCATGTCTTTTGGGTTGGCATCGGCTGCTGCTGCTTTCCAGAGAATCATGCAGCATGCTCTGAAAGACCTTCCCAGAACTCTCTGTTTTCAAGATGACATACTAATCTATGGGAAGGATCTGGAGGAATACAATACCACCCTCAGAATGGCGTTGACCAACCTGGGAACAGCTGGTCTCACTTTAAAAAAGGAGAAATGCTGTGTTGGAGTGGGATTGGTTGAGTAGCTTGGGCACACCATTTATCAGGATGGTATCAAACCCAAAATGGACCTGGTGGAGGCTATTCACAACACTATTCCCTCCAAAAGCGTCCAAGATCTCAAATCCTTTTTGGGCCTTTCCGAATATTATTCCAAGTTTGTCAAAAATTATGCCTCCATTGTTGAACCCTTACATAGTTTGCTCAAATCCAGGACTTCTTTTGTATGGTCCAATGAATGTCAGTATGCTTTCGAAACTTTCAAAGGAAGAATCATTACAGCCCCACCCTTGGGTAGATTTGACCCCAGCAAACCCCCGATACTTTGCACAGACGCAAGCAATAAAGGTCTAGGAGCCAGTCTCACCCAAATTGTGGATGGGAAAGAACAGATTGTTGCATTTGCCTCTAGAGCCCTAAAGGGTGCCAAATTCAACTACTCTGTGGTGGAGAATGAGGCACTTGCTTACTTTTGGGAAATTAAACACTTTCGTTATTTTCTGTGGGGTATTCCATTTACTGTAAAAACTGACCACAAACCACTAATGTTTGCATTCACAACTAAAGGGGCAAATAAAACCACCCCCAGGATTGCCAGGTGGATTCTGGGACTTGGAGGCTGCAATTTCTGTGTAAAGTACATGTCAGGTTCTCAAAACACGGTTGCAGATGTTCTATCACGGTCTCCTTCTGTGGAAGAAAGCAGTTCTGTTAACTTTGAAAGTAATGATGTGATTCTGCATCTAACCTGTTTGAATAAGGAGGAATGGGACAACAGTATGCAAGCAGATGCAGAAATGCGTTCAATCAAAGAATTCATTAGAAACGGTTGGCCTGATAATAAAAGTGACGTTCCAACAAACTTAGGTAAATTCTGGGAAGTAAGATAAGGTTTGGTGTGCAGCGGGGAAAAAGTAATTCCACCGGAGAACTTGAGAGAGACAATTGTGGAATTAGCACACCTGGGACCTTTAGGGCGCAGTCTCAATAAGAACAAAATCAGACTGGACTACTGGTGGCCAGGTATGGATGCAATGACTGAAAATGTAGTGTAAAACTGTTTGGACTGAGGGATAAAAAAGTAGATCTCCCGTATATAAGGGGTATCGGACCTATATTATGTTAGCATGATGCATCTATACGTATACTCCCTTGTTTGACATATATATGCTTTTGCTTGGAGGAAATTCGTTTTTTCCTCCCTGTATACCTATTGCTAAAAGAGTAGGCCGAGAACCATACAAACGCCATCTTCTAATCATTTGCTCGAGTACGGGCCGAGATCACGAGTTGATCACGTGCAGCTGTCAGGCCCCAGCTCATCTGAGTTACTGGTAGCAGTTGAAGGTAGGCTGTTTTACTCGACTGTTCTAAGACCCAAGGTCGCATCTGGCTTTGGGGGCGATAAGTGCATTCCTGGAGGTGCCGTGCCTACACTCCCAGGCACCAAGATGAAAGGGAGTCACCCTTCCTGACCTCCTGTGTAATAGATAGTCAAGCCTTTGTACTGATCTGATGTGTGCCAATATGGTCCTTCCTTGGAGCTCGAGAGCCAACTGGTATTTTTCCTTTTACCGTGATTGTATGTGTTGAACCGAAAATATAGAACCTCATGTTTGAATACGAGCCAACAGTCTCCTCGGCGCACCTGATGGGTGAGGTTCGGAGAGGCTCCTCTATAGAGTATTCTGTTTATTAAACGATTGAACCTTCTTCACTGCCAACTGACTAATTATTTGGTAATGGTATTGGGGCTATTGGTAGGTATAGTCCTACAGTTTATTTTTATTGGTACATGAGTTTGGCGACTCCGCCGGGACTCCGTGACTGGGTCATCCTCCCCGTAAACGGGTGGTAAGGACAAGGGGTAATTCTGGTCGAGCGGGTGGACGTAAAAAAGGATCCTTTAAAATGTAGCCATCTTTGGGATGAACTTACTCCGCTCTCACGATCAGAGTACCCCCTGCTGCTAGTGACCCTTCACCGGAATCCTACGGGCGTAACCCAGGAGCTGACCGTGTTGGTCTTCAGGAGTTGGCAGTGGAGAACACGCGGTTGTACCTGTGTGCACCAGGTGAGTGGAATTGATTTGATGATTTTGGCATGCACTGTTGAGCAGTGCTTTTGAAGCAGTTAACTGTGTAAGTATTTGGTGGTCAGTGTACCACGGAGAATCTTGGGGGTCTGACGGGGCAGCATTGTGGTAGCTGCACATGCAGATGCTTCACGGACCTTTTGTGAATAATAGAGACATCGATCGGTCGCTCGGTGTGGCACGTGTGGTGCGCGCCCGGCTGGACTGCTCTCGGAAAAGCCTGTGGCTGTACCTGGGTAGCCTTGGGAACACATCTGAAGCGGTGCTAATGAAGCGGGCTTAGTCAGAATAGTCCCAAGAGTGAACCAGGAAGGCTGCAGGATGGTCTGTAGGTCGGTCTGTGGTTATACCCGTCTGACGGTCTCTTGGTAGTCTTTGGACTGCTTGATTTTGGTATCTGTCGGTCTTGGAATCTGAATTTGATTGATTCTCCACGAACAGGAGTCGACGGGCTCTGTTCTTTGTTTGAAAAGGCGTCATTTTGAATATCTTTATATGTACATGTATATTATTGTCTTGTGTATGTTTGAATGAGCGTAAGATTGTATGTTTTGCGAATGTTTGAACATGGCCATGTTTGGAAGTTTATTTTTATGATTAAATGAGGAACGCATGACGACAATAACCATGCCGTGTTTTAGCAGATTGAGTTGTTTTGGATGTTGTTGTCGCCCTAATGATACGCGTTTGGCTGAAAGTTAACCTGCCCCGCCTGAGGGCAGCCCGAGTTATGATATGTATGTTAAGCATGGTATTACACCTCTCTTGTTTAATACACTATGGTACAAATATACTAAATATAATGTGGAATTACAATGGCCCTTAACCGGGTCTTTTGATGAGAAAAAGATACATTTTCTGCAGGATCGAATATTTTCTAAACGTAGTCGACAGTCAATGTTTGACTCCCTAAGCCTGTGGCAGAAGGAAGCAAAGCGTAGACGTATGCGTGAGGAGAAAGTATGTAGGATGAAAGGAAATCAGACGATAACACAGAAGGCTATAGCTTATGATAAAGCACAAACTGAACAGGGGATTAATTGTGCAGACTGACAATTTAGATTGCAAGTGGATAAGACCTATGTGGCTAGGACTGAAGTGGAAGACAAGATAGAGAATTTATTGGATACTCGTCCACCTCCGCCTTATGCTCCGCAGCGTGTATATCCTGTTGTTCCCCCGACTCTAGTACAGGTCCCTTCAGCTCCTGCCCCTGTTGATTCCTCCTCCCTTGTCTCTCTGGGAACGTCCTCTGTTTTGTCTCCTTTAGTATCTGAGATGGCTACTTTATGGCCTGTTACACTGCCGTCTTCCGCTACGGCCACCGCTGTTTTGTCTCCCCCCACCCCTGTGTGGGCCTCCCTGTCTGCGAGCGCGACCCCATCTCCAGCTGTTTCGACTCCATTTCGTGCTCCGGCAGATCTTGACGCACAGAAGTTGTTTACCCGTTCGGCTGTAGGACCGATTGAGAAACAGATGATTCTGAATCGGTCATCCCAGTGTATGCGACACCCTATTTATACTATAACTGACATATGGAACACGCTTCGAGACTATGAGCCTGTTATGCAGCAACATGCCTTGAAACACATGGCTGCATGTATCATTACTCTCTGGAAACAGTATTTTCAAGGAGGGATGGCCCCCCAAGTGATGTATGACATCCGGGACAAGGCTCATAAGTCTGAACTTAGCCCGGAGGAAGTTTATAGAAATGTGGAGGTTTTATTAAATTATCGCGAACGGATGCATCAAAAGTGTCCCACGTGGAACTCTCAGCATCCTATGCAAGAAGTTCACCCTATCTTTCATCCTGAAATACCGGAACTAAAGGATGACCATCGTGTGGTGACTAGACCTCATGTAGAGGCCCGAGTGCAGGAACAATGGGTTTATACCCCCTGGAAGAGGAGTGAAGTCCTCTCGCTAAAATCACAATTACCCGACCCCCATGAGAATCCCACGGCTCATTATAAAGAACTCACAGAGGCAGCCTCCTCGGCCGTCATGACCTTAGCTGACATAGAGCTATTTTTTGCGTTGTTAGTTCCCGTTGACGTATGGCGTCAGGTGCATGATCAGGACCATGCTCAAGAATTTGGCGGAACATGGGATCAGATAAAGGATTGGGACAAGGATCGTAAGCCTGGGGATAAGCCGAGACCTGACTTATTGGCATTCCCTGGCCGTATTATCCCTTACATAACTTGCATAACTTAATTCCGCGTCATAAGGTGGATTGGGACAAATTGACCGCATGTAAACAGAAGAAAGATAAAAGTGTTTCTGATTTTTTCACTAGATTTGAGGGAGTATTCATCGATTTTAGTGGACAGGGTTTATCGTTGGGAGGCGGTATACGATTATTTGTTAATCGTTTTGTGACCAATTTGTTACCAGAAGTCTCCGCACAGCTACAAGCCGCTGAAAGTACCTGGATCACTTCCACGCCCTCGGTAATATTGAGTATGGCCCAATATTACGAACATAGAGAAAATGAGAGTAAGGATAAGACGGAAAAGAAAGTATAGGATCTTAAAACACGGGTGTTGTTGCAACAAGTTGCTCAAGGACGAGGCCGAGAGAGAGGCGGTAGAGGGTTCGTCTCGAGTGGGGCGGGAACTGGACGAGGCAGAGGGTCGGCAGTTGTTTTAGGAGTAAATCAGTGTGCTTATTGTAAGGAGGAAGGGCATTGGCGATTTCAGTGTCCGTTGTTGTTGGCCCAGAACGGGGCTATAAGAAGTAGAGGAAGAGGTCGGCGAAGTGTGGATCGCAGTGATATGTGACGAGAAGAGACGACGCAAGTTGGACAAGACAAGAATTATTTTGATAATCCAAGAGGTAGGCAGTATTATAATGAGGAGTGTGAAATGGACGTGACCAATGGGTATGCTTATACATAGGATAGCCATGGACAGAGTGAGGGCCAGGTGTCAGTACCTGTTGATCAGCAAGGACCTTATGTAGAGGCGCATTTAATGGGGTCATCTGAAAAGTTTTTAGTTGATACGGGTGCAATGATAAGTTCTATTTCTCGTTCCCTGGTCCCAGGGGCTGCTCTGTCGAGGCACAATAATGTTTCGGTAGGATTCTCGGGAATTCTGGTGGTGAGCCCTATCTCCAAACCTATTCCTTTCACTATTGGTCCAGTTACGATAGACTCCCCGTTTCTTTTGACTTCCCATTGTGGCGAAAATTTGTTGGCTTGGATTTGTTGAAGAAATTACATGCTAGGATTCATTGTTCACCTGATTGTGTTTACTTGACTATTAATTCCCTTGGGAAGCATGCTTTGCAGTGTTTCTCTAAAAATGAACCCCTCCCTCCTGAGTGTGCTGCTATTCCAGGAACATTGTGGGCCACTGGTGACACAGATGTAGGATTATTAAAGATTCCGCCCGTCTCTATTACTTTGAAGCAAAATGCTTGGCTTCCTCGTATACCTCAGTACAAAATTTCTCTGGCAGGCGAGAAGGCTTTGCTCTCCATCATACAAGATTTGGTAAAAAAAAGGGTGTGGTGGAAGAGACAGCTGCTAATGTGTGTAACAGCCATAGTTTACCTATCTTAAAGAGAGCCCCTGCTGGAAGCGATCCTGATCATGCTGATACCTATCGTTTTTTGATTGATTTGTGTGAAATTAATAAAATAGTGGTGCCCCAATACCCTGTGGTTTCAGACATCACTACTATTCTCACTATGATTCCTCCTACTGCTAAATATTTCTCTGTGATTGATTTAAAGAACGCTTTCTTTAGCATTCCGATTCATCCTGATAGCCATCATATTTTCGACTTCTCATTGTCTGGTCGCAGCTTCCGGTTCTGCCGCGCTCCCCAGGGGTACACAGAGAGTCCTAGTATTTATAGTCAAGCGTTGGAAACATTGTAGGATGATTTGGTCTTGCCCCCTGGTAATGTGCTTTTGCAATACGTAGATGATTTGTTAATGGCTTCTCATACCGAGGAAGGTTGTAAGAAGGCCACCGTATTATTATTGTCTCATTTGGCTGCTAACAGCAATAAAGTCTCCCTTTCTAAATTTCAATATTGTCGACAGGAGGTGACCTACCTCGGTCATCTACTGTCGAAGGAGGGGAGGAGACTAACCCCTGAGCGTGTAAATACCATTTTTAATATGTCTGTACCTCGTACTCAGCGTGATGTTCGTGCATTTCTTGGCATAACCTCTTACTGTCGCCAATGGAGCTCTAATTTTTCCCTTCTTACTAAACCTCTTCTGTATTTAACCACTAAAGATGTGCATGAACCTTTACCCTGGACTGATGCTTGTCAAGATGCTTTTGACTCTTTTAAATCTGCGCTTTGTTCTGCACCTGTTCTTGGTACTCCTGACTACCGAAAACCTTTTGTGCTTTACGTACACGAGGTGGACGGTTGCTCACTTTCTGTGGTAACACAAGGATTTGGTGGTAAGCAGAGACCTTGTGCCTATTTCTCTGCAGTGTTGGATAACATCGCCAGAGCACTTCCTAGCTGTTTAAGAGCTACTGCTGCGGTTGCGGTGGCTATTCGACAGTCGGACGGGCTCGTTTTGAACACTGACCTCACAGTGATGGTACCGCATGCTGTGGATACATTATTGAACAAAACAAAGACCCAGCACCTTACGAGTGCGCGTCTTACTGGATACGAATTGACTTTGTTTGCTCCACATATTACGATTAAACGATGTGTCACTCTGAACCCTGCAACGTTACTACCCCTCCCTTCGAATGAAAAGAACAATGATGTTCATGATTGTATATTTCGGACTGAGAAAGAAACGAAGGGACGAGTAGACCTGACTGACACTCCTCTATCTGACCCCCAAGGGGAGTTGTACGTCGATGGCTCTTGTTTTAAGTTACCAGATGGCACGACAACTGCTGCATATGCGATAACTACTCTTCACACTATAGTTGAGGCTTCTCGAGTACCCTATCAGTCAGCACAGGCGGCTGAATTTGTGGCATTGTTTCGGGCTTGTGAGTTAAGTGAAGGACTGCGAGTAAATATTTACACTGACAGCCAGTACGCCTTCGGCGTGGCTCATAGTTTTGGTAGACTTTGGGCAGAAAGAGGTTTTCTTACTTCTCATGGTCAGCAAATACAGCATGGCCCTTTGATTTTGCGATTACTGACAGCATTGACGTTACCAGAAATAGTGGCTGTAGTCAAATGTAGTGCACACAAGGCAGTGGTTGATGCAGTGGGGGAGGGTAATGCCGTTGCCGATCAAGTCGCTAAGGAAACTGCGAAATCCAAATTGACCCCAATGTTTGTGACTAGCTCTGCTAGGTGGGTGGCTGAAACAGAGATGTTTGATAATACCATGGAGAGTGTCCGAGAAATACAGAAAGAAGCTACCCCTATTGAACTGGCTCACTGGAAAGAGCGAATTGGGAGATTAGATGCAGATGGTTGTTGGATTGATCTAACAGAAAAGCAGCGGTGGCTATTGCCTAATGCTTTAGTGAATGCGGTGGTAACAATGGCACATGGTTCAGCTCATATTGGGCTGAATTATTTTTTGTGCATTATTAGATCCTGTATTGTACAATCCCAATATTTCTAGGACCGCTGCTCATTTGGTACAATATTGCATGGTTTGCTTATGACATAATCCGGGGGGCAGGGAGCCTGTTCTTAGCAGAAACTTTGCACCCCCATCTTTGCCTTTTGAGGTGCTTCAAATAGATTATATCCAGCTGGAGCGCGTCAACAATCTGAAGTATGTCTTGGCCGTGGTATGCGCTTTCAGTAAGTGGGTGGGAGCCTACCCGACAAAATAAAGTACTGCTTTGGCAATGGCAAAAGCGCTGGTAAAGGAGTACTTCCCTCGCTACGGATTGCCTCGTGTGATCTGGAGTGATACCGGAAGACATTTTAATGCAGAACTCATCAGACATATATGCAATGGACTACAGATTAAACAGAAATTCCATGCGGCTCGACACCCCCAGTCCGCTGGGTTGGTCGAGAAGTATAATGGGATATCAAAGCTCAAATTAGCTAAAGTTCAAGAAAGTACTGGATTAAAGTGGCCAGATGCTCTGCCACTGGCATTAATGTCAATACGAGTTACCCCCCATTCTCGTTTTGGTTTGTCTCCGTATGAGGTCATTTTTGGGCACCCTGCTAATGTTTGGGACGTCCCGAGACCCAGAACATTCCTTGATATAGAGTATCCTATGCTGACAGACTATTTGTATGCTTTGACTAAAGATCTTCGTTCCATTCATCAACAGGTCTCAGCAGTTTTGCAGCCCCTGTCGGAGGGTCCTGCACATCGTTTGGAACCAGGACAGTGGGTTCTGGTCTGTAACTATCAGCGAAAATCCAGCTTGGATCCTCATTGGTCTGAACCGTTTCAAGTCCTGTTGGCTACGCGGACGGCGGTAAAAGTGAATAGCAAGCGACACTGGATTCATGTGTCACATCTAAAAAAACTACCCCTCCCGCTTCCATATGATCAGCGAATCCAGGACGGGGTTCTGACTCAGGAAGGTGAGCTAGTTCCTCGATTCATCCCTTTTTCTGACGCCCGGGTAATTGGAGAAGGGCAAGGAGAAGGTGCCCCGGGCTCGGAAGGTGCTCTGTCATCAGCACAATTGATCGCCCCAGATTCTGTTGTTCCTGCAGCTAACCCAGAGGCTCACAGTACCCCTGTTTCACCGGATTCGTCATCCCCTGTTTTGTTCTCTGATCAAGAAGTGCCTGGCCATACTCGCTACAACCTGTGGCCCAGAAAAACAATACGGTACACCAGGTGAACACGGTAGGAGATAGGGAGAGACTTGAGTGATAGGGTACAGACTTGTGCTATGAATGTCTGTTAGATACGCTTCTGGTGTACTGAGCAAAACACTGGACTGAACGCGTTGAGAGCCTTGAACATTTGTTTGCTCTGTTCAGAAAGAAAGACTGAGTTTTATGTTCAAAGGGACCCAGGTTGTGTTTTCTTCAAGGGTTGTGTGAGAACATAACTCCAACGTGAGAATTTTGTATTGGTATTATCTGAGATGAACGATAGGAGCCTGCCTGTGAGGCTCTAAACGGACACAGGAAAGAAGCACCCTCTGGCAGGTTGGACTGCATTGCCCCAGTTTATTGTTGGACTATTAGTTAGCATGTATCCCTTTGCTCGTTTTGTTCCTGAAGAGGAACGTCCTTTTGTACCACACTATTTTCCTGCATGTATGCCTGTTTTTTCTAGTTGGACCAATCGTGTTAATATTGCATTTGTAGCTACTAGAGCAATATTGCTAATTATATTACTGGGAGTGTTCATATATTTGGAATTTTGCCACCCTATGCATACTGTTTTAGGAACAACTACCCCACCTCCAGAACATGTGTTTCATACTTTAGCCCCTCATAAGGAAAGGCATTGTCAGACCTATGTGGAAAATGTATTCATTGAAATGCTTCATCAAGCACACAGTGCTACCAATACTACAAATGGCTGGGTTTGTGTTCTTTTACCATCTGTTATGCACAAGCACAACTTATTTATATCCCTACCTTTGTCTCATCTAGGCAGTTGCGAGGCTTGGTTCAAATTGCTTTCTATGATGTACATGCATTACACTGTGGACTCTCAAAGGTTTTCAAAGAGGGATTATGAAATGTTTTTAGCATATATTGAGGTTCATCAAGGATTTAACCCCGAAGGGAACGATGGAGCGGGAACTTTATATCCGAATGCTTGTATGAATATGTATATAATGTATGAAAATACCACTTGGTTGAAAAATGAAATTATGGACTTTGTTGAATTCAATTTTACTCAATATTATCGACACTTTCAGGACCGTAATGTTACTGAAGATAGGGCTATTCCAGTGCCTGTATTAAATAGTACTTCTACGTTTTGGGTTCAAGGAGCAGGGTATATATCAGCAGGAGAAAGCCGATGTAATTACACTTACCAGTTGCGTACTTTTAGCAGTCCTCCGTTGCTAACCCCTCCTAATGTATATTTTGTCTGTGGAGAAAGTGCCTATACTTGGCTTCCGCTAGGTTGGACTGGACGTTGCTACCTGTCCTTCCTGTACCCTCCAGTCTATATTGCCCCTTCTAATTATCACAAGGATCACCGACTAGATAAACGTAGTGTGCTTAGTAGGAGACATAGAAGGGAGATAGATACCACCGATATAGATCAGACCGATACTCCACTGCAGCATTTTAATGACATTATGAAGGGAGTGTTACCCTTTTGGGGGCCTTAGCTTACTAGCCGAGAAGTATGACGCTTGTCTGGTGTAGTTGAAGGGGTAATTAACACTACTGCAGGAATACTGACCAATATAACAGTAGAGCTACAGGCGACCAGACTCATTTCGCTTCAAAACTGTATGGTTTTGGACCTTATCTTGGCAGATCGAGGAGGAGCATGCCGTGTGATTGGCAGCTCTTGCTGTGTTTATATTCCTGACTCCGCCCCTTCCATCCATTTGGCTATACAGAAGCTACATCGTTTAGCTTCCGATATACATGTAGAAACTGGTACATGGTTTCTCTCTGGTTGGTTCTGGGGTTTGCTGTCTACTAGGGGATGGAAAGTTTTGATGGTGCTGGCATGCATAGCCGGTATCATATTCACATGTTGTGTTTGTGTACAATGTGGACCTGCATGTTGCTCTTATTGCGCGACAAAACTCACTTCTTCTGTGTCTGGTCCATACCCAACAGCGGTAAAGGCCCAGCTAGTTCAGCAGGAGCTCAAAGACTTAATGCAGATTGATGAGGGAATATTTGAAGATTGAACTGTTTGTATTAGCTACATCATGCTAAAAGGGCTGTTCTGAGGGATAAAAAAGTAGATCTCCCGTATATAAGGGGTATTGGACCTATATTATGTTAGCATGATGCATCTATACGTATACTCCCTTGTTTGACATATATATGCTTTTGCTTGGAGGAAATTCGTTTTTTCCTCCACGTATATCTATTGCGAAAAGAGTAGGCCGAGAACCATACAGACGCCATCTTCTGATCATATGCTCGAGTACTGTCCGAGATCACGTGTTGATCACGTGCAGCTATCAGGCCCCAGCTCATCTGAGTTACTGGTAGCAGTTGAAGGTAGGCTGTTTTACTTGACTGTTCTAAGACCCAAGGTCGCATCTGGCTTTGGGGACGATAAGCACAATGGAAAGTATAATTCCCAGGCAATATTTGAGACTGTCAGTTCGGACTGATAAAGTACAGAAATGAGTAAAGTAAACACGTAATAAAATTCACAAATTTAATACAAAAAGAATGTAAAATCACATATAATAAAGTACATGGTTTGATATAAACATTATATAACATTAAATAAAATCAATTTTTTCCATGATATAAATCAACATATTGTAATGTAAATAGTGGCAAAGTGGAATTTCTTCATGACGCGCGTTTCGGCACAGGGTGCCTTCGTCAGGAGTAGCCACAACAAATTTGTGTTTTAATAAAGAAAAGTTGTTCACGGATTTATAAAAGATAGGAAGCCACAGAGGAACTTGTACTATTATATTGTTCCTCGTTTATTAGGATGGATCTACTGTAGATTAGATCAACATGGTTGTCTGATATAAATGTGAGAGGACGAGACTTCTCTCATTGGGATAATTTTTATATGAAATGATAAAATCTTCAAAGTTAGATACGTTGCGTATTAGAGAGTACTTAAAGTCAGCTCTGCAAAAACGATATTTATTGATGAGTTTTGCGAGTCTGGTACAAACGGGACAATGATGGTCTCAGTAATCGGATCACGATAAAAATCTCGATTATAGACGGTCCTGGAGCTGGCAAGAGTCGATGTAATGCAGTCCTGGGGACGATAAGCGCATTCCTGGAGGCGCCGTGCCTACACTCCCCGGCACCAAGACGAAAGGGAATCACCCTTCCTGACCTCCTGTGTAATAGATAGTCAAGCCTTTGTACTGATCTCATGTGTGCCATATATGGTCCTTCCTTGGAGCTCGAGGGCCAACTGGTATTTTTCCTTTTACCGTGATTGTATGTGTTGAACGGAAAAGTATATAACCTCATGTTTGAATACGAGCCAACAGTCTCCTCGGTGCACCTGATGGGTGAGGTTCGGAGAGGCTCCTCTATAGAGTATTCTGTTTAATAAACGATTGAACCTTCTTCACTGCCAACTGACTGATTATTTGGTAATGGTATTGGGACTATTGGTAGGTATAGTCCTAAAGTTTATTTTTATTGGTACATCAGGACTGTAGCCGCAGTGACAAAATACACCAAACCCGCAAGCCTCTGCTTTCTCCTATTGAAGTTCCGGATCGACCATGGTCCAAGTTAGCTCTGGACATAATAGGTCCTCTCAACCTCAAAACATTGAATGAACGCTTTATTTTAGTACTAGTGGACTACCACACTCGCTGGGTGGCCTACAAATGTGCTCATCAAATCGACACATGAGTTCTTACACAGTTCTTAGGAAGTGTGTTTTTTGAAGAGGGGATACCAGACACACTCATAACAGATAATGGAGTGCAGTTCACTTCTGACAATATGAAAGAGTTTCTCTTTCACAGGGGCATCACTCTTCACAAATCTGCCTTGTATTGTCCCCGGGCCAATGGGTTAATGGAGCGGATCAACCGGGTGTTCAAAGAGTGTCTACAGAGAACAGAAGTAATGGGGACACCAGCAAGTGTTGCTTTGATGGAGACAATTTGGGCTTATCGCACCACTCCCAATAGTATGACTGGTTGTTCCCCGTCCACCTCTCTCAAAGGGAGAATTCCCAAAACTAAACTCTCTCCTCCTGTACTGTTAAAGAATGACACATGTGTGGTGAACAACAATGAAATTTCAAGAAGAGTTGGCGAACACCTAGTCAAATACAAGATCAGATACGATCAAACTAAACACGTCAAAAACCAAATATTAGGGGAATGGGTCCGGGTGGATTTGCTCAAAGCACACAGAAGAGAAGTGTCCAGGTTTTCTGATCCTCGCAGAATATCTAGGGTGGGGAAAAAATTAAGTCCATCTGGACAACGGTCAAACCTGGAGCATGGACAGAATCATTCCTCATAAACAAGGTGGTGACGTCAGCAATTGTGGGAATCTAGAGAGAGAGTCAGAGGCACTCAGTCCCAGGAGATCTCTGAGAACCAGAACCACACCAGTGTGGATTAGAGACTATCGTGTTAAGTTTTGCATTAGATTGTTCCATCCTGCACTCTCCTAGGCAGGCTGGGTAAATGACTTTGTATGTTCTTATATTCCTCTTTTTCCCCTGTTCCGTTTCGTCCTTCCCCTCCCTCCTTTTTCTCTCCTTACCCTTCTCCTTTGCCTTCTGCAGCAGCCCTGTCTTTCTTTGCCCTATGCAGGGAGGTGCGTTGTAATCTCCTCTCATTGGTACGTTGCGCTCCCCCCTCCGCTCCTCCCGGTTGGTTCCTCCTTGCCAGTGTTTGCCAACATTCCACTGTGCCCTCCAGCTGACTGGAACCCTTGGTGGTGAGAAGACTAATAAAGAAGAGTTCCTTTCTTACCTGCTTTTGGGCCTCATTATAACAATTACCTTATCGTTTTCTTCTTTAGTTTGTCAATAATTACTATTGGGCAGAACAAAAAGGCCTTGTTTTAGAATGATAGTTCATGGGGAATGTAACTAGATTTGTTTAGCCTTGTATATCCATTAGGTCTCTGGGTGCTGTACAGTGAAGTTTCTTTAGGTAGGAAGATTTCCAATACTCCTAGGACAGGGTTTACAAGTTAACTTTTGAGAAGAGAAAAGTCTTGAGTTCTCATCTATATTTTACATTTGTGTTGCTGTTTCTGATGCGAAAGGGCAGTAAATCTGACTTAGAGGGTTCTAAAATGAATCTTCATAATGAGAATTAAATGTCATGCTACAAATATACTGTTTGCAAAAACACAATGCTTCTGTCAGGTTCGTTTGGAATGAAAATTGTACTGTAGGGGCAGAATGACTGATGGACCAAAATAATTCATTATAAAGAGGTTGCTCATTAAATGATACAAACACCATCAGCAATGTAATTAAGACATGTTGTGAGAGACAATTGAAGTAATCATATTAGAATAAACAACTAAAATGTAGGTGCTACCAATGTGAGTGAGTGACGGCTCAGTGCTCGAGTGATAAACATGTGCACAAACCATAAAACAGAAAGCACATGAAAAAGGGAAACAGTGTCTGTCAATACTCTTAGAAGCCAGAGAGAGAGAGAGAGACTATCATGATTAAAAATGGACCTACAAGATCCTCTCATAAAGGTGGTTGATAGCCGTTCAAGTACTATAAAAGATGACGTTTTGATCCATTAGAAGTCAATTGATAGATGCTTCATCAGGACCAATATTGTGAAGTAGCAGCATTCCTGAGGTTAAGCAACCAATTATGGCTAGAACATCTTTCCACTGATAATTAGAGGCTGGAAGAAATTGAAGAGTGTGGCTATCACTTTAGGACTGGAGAAGGATGCTAGAATATTGTGACAGTATAAATTCACTGTTCAAAGTGCACTGGAAGCGCAACCCACAACCGTCAGTGTCCAAAGAAGAGAGAGTGGGTTATATTGAATACCTTAAATTAAAAATGCTCTGCCCTGGAAGACAGTGAAGTGGGTGTATACTACAAAAATAATGAGTTTCAAAAGACGCAAATCATTTCAGTCAGAAAATCGCCTGGCAAATTATTGTGAAGATAATTATGTATAGATACGCATAGATAGATATCAATTACAATAGATACTTTACTCCACATATATGTACCTTGACAGTATAGAGATATTCAAGGTACATAGATACATAGGTACATAGTGAATACATTGAAGTACTAAGGTCAGCATGGCTCTGACGTCAGAAAGCATAGAAGCTCCTGGAAATCCTTGTGAAAAGGACCCAAGACATATGCAACCTAGGTTAACCGGTAAGTCTACTTGTGATCCATAAACTACTTTTGATCAATAAGTATTCGGCGGTTTCAAACCTGGTGGCTAGAATGGTATAGCCGGATTAGCAGGCCACAGTGGATCTTGAACCTCAAACATAACAGGCATAACTCTCTTTTACGCGGTCCAAGCTTTAGGCATCCAACCGTGTTTGATCAGCATGCGTTCACTGACGCACTTCTTGATGTTGAGGGAATATGTGCTAACATCACAAACTGTTACATACAATCTGTGTACAATAATACAGACCATCTATAAAATGTTATCAGTGAAATCTGAGGAATCATTAGGATTTCATGAGGCTTTCACCCTCTTGCCAATAGTGCAGACCTTTTAAGTGCAAGTGTGCAGGACTGAAACAAGAAAAAGCCCCCACCACCTGTTTGCATCATAACTCGTGGCAGCCAGCACCTATAGTCACAGTGCACAATTGCTGCAATTTTAGGATCACCTTGAGATGTTCTAGTATATTTTTATTAACCCTCTGGGAGCTCTTTGCTGCTGAATATGTAGGTCGGGCACTGGTTCTGGAGACTATAGGCATGTAGTTCTTTCATCACATCATGACATCTATCATCCGTCTATTCTGTGAGGGCCTGAACTCGTGCTTCAGAGGCTTAAGCCATGAATGACATTAGTTTGGTAATCACATCTCTATGAAACTCATGCTCGATAGTGTGTGCTGCTCTCCAAGCTTAGATTACCACCCTCCTGTTAGAAATAGGGGTCTCTAGTTGGCAGAGGTAGGTACCTTTGTCCAAGTAGGGACCCTTCTTCCTAGTCAGAGTAAGGGGGATACACTTCTAAAACAACCCCTGCTCCCCCCCTTGGTAGCTTTGCACGAGCAGACAGGCTTATCTCAGAAGCAGTGTGTAAAGAATTTGTGCATGCATACAGTAACACAGTGAAAATGCTACAAATGGACACCACACCAGTTTAGAAAAATAAGTAAAACTTTATCTAAACCAAACAAGACCAAAAATGACAAAAATCCAACATACAATACTGTAAAAATAATTACTGTACAAAATAACCTTTAAATTGCAGAAATAACGTGAAAACACAGTTCCTCCGACTCTATAGTTCCTTTGATGGCTGCGGCAATACTGAACACTACAGAGTCTAACAATTCCAACCAACCATGTTGGTACGGGTTAGCTAAAGAGTCAACAGACTCGGAGACAGGACCGTTCTTGTTGTGGCCAACATGATGGTACAAGCCGGTCAGGGGCAACCGTCGCCGATGCGATGTAAGACAGATTCACACCCAAGCAGAGGTAGCCTGGATGGCTAAGCAAGAAAATACCTACTATTTAAAAGTATGTTTTTCAAGCACAGAATGTAAAAATCACCCTCACTAAAAGATGCATTTTAATATTCTGAGTTCAGGCATGCTAAACTTTATTTTCCTACCTTGTTCCCAGGTGTAGTAATGTTTATAATATGTTATAAGCAAACTCCCCATTCTATAAAATGGGAACAGGTAGCCATGGAATAGTGAAAAACGAAATTGGCAGTATTTTACTATCAGGGCATATCACACACACCAGGGCATGTCCTACCTTTTATATACATTGCACCCTGCCCACAGGGGTACCTTGTTCCTACATTAGGAGTGACTGACATGTAAGAAATGGGAGGGTTATGGCCTGGCAAGTGGGTGCACTTGCCAGCTCGACATGGCAGTACCAGACTGCATACAGGCTCTGCAATGGCAGGCCTGAGTTACATTTATAGGCTGCTTAAGTAGGTGGCACAATCAGTGCAGCAGCCTACTAGCAACATTTGATTTACAGGCCCTGGGCACACACAGTGCAGTGTACTAGGGACTGACTAATAAATCATGGAATCACCAATCCATAACAATAATTTACAAAGGGAGCACTTGCACTTTGGCACTGAACAGCAGTGGCAAAGTTCCCAAAGTATCTAGACCAGCAAAACGAAGCCCAACGCACAACAAGAACACAGGATGCAAAGGCAAAAATACAGGGGAAACATACGCCAAGGATACCAGGTCTAACACCTCCTATTTACACATACCGGCTTTGTTGCTAAGAACCTATTAATGTACAGAAAAAATGGCAGATGAGAGAATGCAGGCCCCAGAAGTATGGTTCAATATCACCTGTTGTAACTCCTGCAACGAAGGCCTCATTTACAAAAAAATTACGCAGCGTGGTGCCGCAAGCCGTTTTGTTACACCAAGCTGTGTCATTTTAAAAGCACAGGGATGCGTTGTATTAATAACAATACAATGCATCCATGTGCTTTCCCCTGTGCTGGCACACAATGGGCTGCCATGCAGCAGCGCAGGCACTGCTGCATCATGTTGCAAGGGTGCCTGCATTGCAGGAATGATCATTTTTGGGCAGGAGGGACACCTCCCTGCACAAAAACAATCATTGAGGTATTTTCCTCTTTCTATGAGAGCTACAGAATGCAGAACACATAGAAAGAGGACAAAATGAGGAGAAATAAAAGCATTTCTCCTCATTGTGCCACTCCCACACCGCCCCTGGGAAGGCGTAGGATTCTGATGCATTCCCAGCTTTATAAAACTTTGTAAATCTGGGAATGTGTCAGGTTCCATGGATTTTGCACGGGAATACCCAAGACAACACCCAAGGAACTCCCCTTTCAAGCAGAGAAACGTGTGAAAGAGGCCCATATTCACAAGGCCATTAAATGTCATACAGGGTCACTTGATGTGGCATTGTAAATATGGGCAGGCACACTGCGCTACCGATGCGTCAAAAAAAGTGACTCACCTGCACCGCAATGGCCTTGTAAATGAGGCCCCCAGTACTTTCAGTTGTCTGAGCAGTGGTCATCTCTCTCAGCCCACATCATGCTTACAAATTGCTTCAAAATGTGTATGCGCCTGTCCGTGGGAACCCCTCACCGAAATTCAGCTCAGTGACCCACCCAGGGTATCTTACATTAAAGCAAGTATAATATTAGCTAAGAGAGTGCAGAAAGGTCATCTACTGGGAGAATGTTCCATAATACTTTGCTTTACATTTATGTTTACATTATTTGATGTGGTATAATTTCATGTTGATGGGCTGCAAGACGCAGGCAGCATTTATGGCGAAACATCGAGGTGATGCTGAAGCCCATACCTCAAAAATAACAAGATGATGGATGGAATGCTTGAGTTAATCTCAACCACTGGCAATCACTTCAGGGAGGACCTGGCTTGGTTGTTCAGTTTGGACTGTTCTGATTGGAGCAGGACCAAGACTGATTTATATATAGCTGGGTCCAGACTGAGGTGGCATGGTGTGCAACATGACGATGGATTGGGATGCGGCCCAAGTATTTACCAGTGGCTTGGATTAGTTCAAGCATTCCATCCATCACTTTTTTGTATACTGTAGTTTGAAGCCCATCTCTCGGCAAGGATAAAGCAGTAAGCTTATCCTCAAACACAAGGAAAAGACACAAGGTCAGTTTATAAAATTACAATCGATAGACCAGGTGTGCACTGAGGAGACACTATTCTTTCATCAACAAGTATCTGATAATGGGACTTTTCCTCTTGTACTGCACCATCTTCCACTCACTCAGCTTCATTAATTTCTTATTCTTAGACTAGATGAAATGGATGTTGAGCACATCTCCATATGCAAAAGGCGAACACAGGAGAATGGTGCAATGGGGTTTGATTTAACATATTCTAGTTCTAATATTTTTAATTCACTTAATAAAGTTCTCATATGACATTTATTAATGTGAAATAGTTTGGAGATATGAGACTAATAAGGGCCTGATTACCAGCATAGGTGCTAGTTAATGCACCTGAAAAATAACGATACCACAGGATTTGTTATTTATCAGGTCCGATAAGTAGCACCTATTACAAATTTCTGGAAAATAACATGCAGATTTTAATGTTTAACGCACCAAAGTTCGCTTGACATGGTAAATACAGTATACTTCTCCCCCGTTAAATTACGGCAGTTTTGTCCTGCTTAAATTTAATGAATATTGAATTATATAGGGCATCTGATAATTATCGGATGTGTTAAATAAAACCAAACTCATTATTCCGTTCGGTGCAACCAAACTCATTATTCCGTTCGGTGCAACCAAACTCATTATTCCGTTCGGTGCAACCAAACTCATTATTCCGTTCGGCGCGTAAGCAGGGGTTTAGGTCACGAATAGGTCTGAGTTAACCAAACTACTCAGTGAAATTGTGCACATCACAATAAATACAGCAAGAGAAGTTTGCAAGTGTCAAATATGACACGTAGGGGCTTATTTACAAGCCCCTTGCGCCACTTTTGCATCACTTTTTCCATGTTAAAAATGACGCAAAGGTGTCGCAAGGGGCTTGTAAATCTGCCCCGTAGAATGCAACTATTGCACTATCCTTATGTTGAATCTACTGTTTTCATTGATTGTGCCACCAAAGAAGAACTGCCTTCTAAAAAGCCATTGTGAAGCCAATCGATGACTGTAGCAGCTAATGTGTAATGCCTAGGAACAGAAGAGAATTTTCAGTGTTCCAAAACAATAGCCTCTTCCCTGCTTGTGCCCTCTCCACAGTGGGAAGGGGCAGTTATTGACGCTTTAGTGGTACTTTAGTCCCACCAATAAGGCTCTTGCCTTATCTTCCCCTATTGAAGAGCTGGTGCTTGAAATGCCTGATCAGAGTAAGTCATCATTTTCAAAGTGCCCCCTTGAGGTTTCTCTCCACACACCATTAGGGCATTCATAGGGAGGTTTATATTTGCAGGGAACAAGAAACACGGGGTAATGAAAACAGCACAATAAGAGGTTTTGTATTCAGATACACAGCAGTGGCAGATTGCACACAAACGTGTTCACAGTCTCGTTGCCCCAAAGGCCAGCAATCCTATTAAATACATTTTTCGCAATAGAAAGGGGTTTTGAAAATCTCTCTTTCGTACACGGACATGCAAATAAAGGAACTGAAAACAAATCTGAGATTGAATTAACACTTTCTTCAGTTCCTGAAGAGTCTGACAACTCACTGACAGATCTGTCCTCTCACTTGTTCTCAAACAGGTACATTTAAATCCTGTAAACAAATCACCAAAATTAATTATAATTAAGGGTTAAAATGTCCTTCTTTCTTACACAAGGTGTTGGCTGAACTTCACTGTCAAGTATGAATATCTTTATAGGTCCTTTTCTTTTTTGAATTCTTCTACTTTCAGTCCTGCACTTATCATGAAAATATAATACAAGCATTCATGTAAAAACAGGAGCGGGCGACCTACTCATGCCTGAAATGGAACAACTTGAGAGCTTTGTGAAATCACTTTGTGCCTGCATGCTGCAGAGAGCCTTGTGCTCTGTATTTTACATGACCCCTGTACATTTTTATTTGAGCTGCTCACAGAATCTAAACTATGCATCTGGTCTTCTAAAGACTTACATTTTCTGCCTCTTTATTTAATAATATGCGCACATTCCTATACCTACATCCAGCCGGTGCTATTGGTGGACATGAGTCTAGTTTGTGATAAGAAGAGCAGTTGGAGGGGCTGTTCTTGATAGACCTGAAGCTCAGCAGGGAGCTAATAAAGGCAGGATGATCCTACCATGCAGGCAGTGGCGGCTGGCACCTACGGGTGGGGGGTGGCGGACACACGTGTATAATAATAATTCATATTTGTAACGCGCAAACGTATCACCCACTTAAGGGTTTCAAGGAACTGGGGGCTGTTGGGGAGATTAAGTGAGCTATTTCCCAGAGTCACGTGATGCTGAGCTGCCTCCGGCACCCGGGATCAAACCTTGACCCCCAGGATCCAGAATCAGCCACACTGGCCCTGCGCCACAACTCTCCTGACTTAACAAACTCCACGACATCCTCGCTCTGGACCTCTTCTTTCACTGACACGGGAAAAAGATGCTGGAACTCCCTTGATCAATCCTGGCACTGCTCTCACCAGCATGAAAGTAGCACTAGGATTGGTGGGAATGGCCTCACTCAGTGCTCCACAGTGCTCTGGAGGCTTTGGCTTGCTCTAACCCCGCTGTCTGTCCATCACAAGACGGCCAGCCAAAAAGACATGCGCACTTTAAACAGTGCAATAACAGTCCACTTTCTTCCCTGCTGCTGTCACTTAGCAGCAGCCTACTCCCGTCCTGACGCTTAGCTCGCGACGGGGGATAAAAATAAAATGGTAATTAATTACCATTTCATTTTTCGTCTCAGGGGCTTCCAGGGGATTTTTTAGTGGAGCAACACTCCTCCGCTCAAAAGGAGGAGCCGCCCCTGCCTGCAGGACTGTCTATCAGCACCCACTGTTGGTAAAACAATGTCCCTGCATGGTGTACAGTTTTATTCCAATGCCCTGAGTGCCTAATGCATCTGGTATCCCAGTTGGTTAGTCTTGCCTCAGACTAATCTAGTATGTGTGCAAGAGGCCAAGTCCTGTCACTTTACGTGAGTGTTCCTGTCATGGGTTTCGCATTTAGAGTGGTCATGGCAGTAACCGTGATTTGCGAATCCTTAGTTGTGGCCAAACCTTTTTATCTTTGTCACTAGAGTGAAGCCCTACTAGCTCACTCATGTCAAATTTCTCTTCCATTGGCTTACCCAGATCCTAGCCCTATCATCTCAAGTACATGTGTATTTTGTCTGTGGTGCATGAATGGTGTGGGTTAGTAATCCAGAGTAATGAAGGCTTACAGAATTCATTTTGGATGCCCAAACCTGACTTGTTGAACAAGATGGAGTTGAGGTTGTTTTCCCAGGAAGTGGAAAAGTATTGTTTACATTTCTAAGGCAAGAGAGAGGACACCCAGACACTAAAGTGAGGGAGAAAGATTGAAAGCTTCTTCAGAAAATCAGTCAGGCTTAATGCTGAGCAAAGTGCTGCTGATTAATCTTCCTGAAGCATTGCCGTTTGGTGAATAGTGGGGTTGAAGTCTGGGACTCTTGACTCTGTAGTGCAAGGTGAAGGTGGCCACTTAGGTGAGGCCCAGCCTTTTGTCCATCTGTGATCACACTGGTTAGTATGGTTGGTGACAACCAGGTGCAGAAACCTTGTACTTCTTTGTGCCTGTTGTTGATGCTCCAGGCTGCAGACAACCTTGTTGTCCAAAGCCTCAATCTATACAAAGGCTGTGCCTGGAGATCAGCCCAGACACGACACTTAAAAAGAGAACCAACTCATACTGGTTCTGAAAGTGCTGAGAGTGAATTCACCTCTCCTGCCTGTATTTACTGTGTAAAAGTAGTACCCACTGGCCCCCTTGAGGAACTAGTGTCAAGTTCTCTATGGCCAAGGAAGCGAGAGCAAATCAAAGTACTCAGAAAACTGCTGCACAACCAGTGCTGGTGAAGTCACCTTCTCAGAGGTGAGGGAACATCATCTGAATCTAGTCCTTTTTGTTAGAGCTGTTGCCTTGTTCTGAAGCGCATATGACACTTTACTCCGCACACATTTACAACGCATGCCATTACCCCACATTATTTACTCCTCAAAATCTTTTACAAAGCAGTGCTTTACACCGCTATCCATTACAACGCATTGTCCATTACAATGTAATTTACTATTCTAACTCCACTGGGGCGTTGTAATGGGGAATGCGTTGTAATGGTTTGCAGCGTGAAGCCCTGCGTTGTAAAAGATTTTGCAGGGTAAAAAATATGGGCTAATGGACTGCGTTGTAACACTGTCATTGTAAAGAATGTTTACCTTCTGAAGCACCTAAAAGCCAGCCTGCTTGCTGAAAGAGGAACCCTGGCAGTTCTGCAAGAGGACTTACTGTCTAGGAGGGGCAAGGTGCAAACGGATCCCAAGGCGTTGGGTCTACCAGAAGAAGGTGACTTAGGAGAGCGATCTGCTTGTCATGGCCCACATAAGAAATTCAAAGTCAGGAAAAAGCTCTCTGCAACAGTTTGATAAATTTGCCCCAGTTACTGCCATAGACACCTTTAAGCTTCTCATGATGGCAAAGTCGGACTCACCACATGATCCATGCCCACTCTCTATACTAAAATTAGCAATCGATCCTGTTACAATAACACTGACCTCCATCATAAATGCCATATTTGCGGAAGGGTACTTCCCCATAACATGGAAAAGTGCATCCATACTTCCACTGCTCAAAAAACCGAGTCTGGATCCTAAAGACTCTAATAATTTCAGGCCCATCTCTAGACTCCCACTCCCAGCGAAAACTACAGAGAAAATCATGAATTCACAACTTAGTCTGTTCCTGGAAGAAGCTCAGGTGTTGGACCCCACCCAATATGGTTTCCGGAGGGGCACAGCACGGAGACCGCTCTTCTTAAATCCACTGAAGAAATCATGGCTATGCTCGACCAGGGAGGTAAAGCTGCTATGATCATGTTGGACCTCTCAGCGGCCTTTGATATGGTCCATCATGTCTATTGATTGACCGGCTGCAGGAGATTGGAGTCCAGGGTACTGCCTGGAAACTACTCAAATCCTTTCTAACAAATAGATTACAGACAACATCCTTCGGCGAATTCTCAGCCAAACCTTTTTCTCTGCCCTGTGGAGTCCCTCAGGGGTCATCCATGAGCCCAACTCTTTTTAACGTCTATGTGTCACAATTGGCTCCCCTGATTGAATCTTTTGGTTTTAAGCTGACCTCATATGCAGACGACACCCAAATTGTGGTGTCACTACTGCCAGGAAAGCTACACGAAACGGCGCACAAATTACATGATTGCATGACAGCTATGGGTATCTGGATGGCCCAAAATTGTCTTAAACATAATTCCAGCAAAACGGAGGTGGTTTTGTTTGGTAATGACCCTAACTTCTGGACTCCAGCATGGTGGCCAGATACAGTGGGCGCTCTACCTACTCCGATTAAGAAGGTAAAAAACCTGGGTGTCTACATAGACAATAAACTCAGCTTTAGGGATCAAAGGAATGCGGTAGTCTCATCTACATCGTATATTCTGAAATCCTGTAAGAAAATTATGCTATTTCTACCCAAAGATAGCCAACAAACACTTATCACTGCTCTAGCCATGTCTAAACTAGACTATTGCAAAAGTCTCTATATTAATATCCAGGAAGGACTTTTGGACAAACTTCAACTTTTGTAGAATGCAGCTGCCAGATTGCTTACTGGCTGAACAAAATACGCTTCAATCTCGGCTGAGATTAGAAGGCTTCATTGGTTGCCCGTTAGAAAAAAGTGTTCAGTTCAAAGCTCTACGCATGGTCCATAAAGCCCTTCAAGGAACTGGGCTCAATCTCCTAAAACTTCTATTTCACTGGAATATACCAAAAAGAGCACTATGCTCTGCAGAAGCAAAATTGGCGTCGTTGCCCTTTGTTAAGAAAGCTAACTGGGGTGGCAGAAGCTTTGTGGTCGGTGCAGTCAGGGCATGGAATGGCCTCCCGTTGCATCTTAGATACATAACAAATCTTCTTGTCTTTAGGAAGGCCCTCAAAACGTGGATTTTTACTGGTTAATGCTCTTCATTTCATCTACCCTGCTTGGACCACAGTAGGACTTCAATTAGAGCCAGGATACCTCCGGGTAACAGTCGCGATCTAGAAATATCAATAATATTAACATTAGCATTAACATGGTGTTGGCGAGAAGCAGTCTCTCTACCTGCGGTTCCTGGTGGGACCATGACCGAAGATCTCCAGAGCCCAGTTGCAGCTGTGACCCTCAGTGGTGTGACCAGATTCACTGCACCAGAAAATAAGTTGTGGTTTAAACTGAGTTACTAAGACATCACAAAAGTTGCGGCATGACCCGAGCTGCTGCACTCAAAGATGAAACCAAGGTGTGACCTGAGCCACATTCGCTAGAGAATAAGGCTTGTGCTGGGCCTGTCATATAGTCGAGACTGAAATGTGCATGACTGTCTCAATGCAAGACTGACTTGTGTGTGTCCGTACCATAACAGAACCAATCAGCTATAGTGGGGATGCATTGACCTTGGAGCACCTACTTATCCAGGCCATGCGTGATCCAGAATATCCTGGGACAGATTCCTGTAAGGAGCTGCCCCAGTTACTGTAAGATGTGGGGCAACTGTCCCATGGGAGATGCAACTTCCTGAAGAGGCCTTGACAAGAATTGCTGGCTCGTGTTCTCTCAGAAGTGGGAAAGCGGACGAGGAGCTGGTTGGCCTCCCAAGTGAGCAGACCCAAACATTGACTGTGAAGCCTCGCATGGCGAGATAAGCTAAGACTGTGCATTGAGAGAGTAAGGAGCAATCTGTGCCTGAGCTCAATCATGCTTGACATTGACTCTGGGAGGGAACCATCTGGACTATAAGGGGCTTGTTGCAAAGTCATCCTGTGCCCTGGGCACCCCCCAACTTTTTGCTGACTGGAACTGGTGGTAACTGACTCTGACTGACCCTGGGCTCTGTTTAACCAGGCCAAGGGCCAGTGCCAAGCTGAAAGGAACACAATAGAATACAGGTAAGACACCCAACATACACTAGGATACACTATGGTATGGTGGGATACCCCTGTAATTGGCATGACCTACCCCATAAGCCCCTAGTATATAAAAGGGCAGGGGATTGAAACTACCTAGAAGTCCCCAGTATCCTGGGGCATGGCAGTTTAGAGGCCAGCCGATTTTCTGCACTTGCATGTGTGCAATGCTGAAGCCTGGGGTCAGTTTAAAAACAGCCCTGCCCAAACTCGACTTTTGTGGTATGGGCACTTAAAAATGGAAAACCTACAATGTTTTGGTATATTAGGGACCCCCAGGGTCTCCCCTAGGTATCCCAGGGGTGGGGTGTCAGTTATCTATAAGGTACACCCTTATAAAAGGAGTTTTTATATGCCTGGGTAAAGTGAAATTTCACATTTCACTCCCCACATTGTGTTAAAGTGGTGGTCAAATTCGACTTTGATGCTAGGAGCACTGGGTGAGGAGGATCTGCATTATTTCTGCAGATTCAGAACCCCTAAAGTCTCCCCTAGTTGCACGGGGGTGGGGGTCCTGTAGAAATTAGGGAAATACTTATAAAATATGTTTTTATAAGCCCTGGTGCTAGAAAACTGGCCCAAGTCATTTTCCCTATTGCAAACCCCATGGCCCATAGGTTAACATGGTAGGAAGTTATTGATTAATAAATATTGATAGGACTAGCCGGACCATTCAAAGACTTCCCAGAATGGTAGTAGTAAATCCAACAATATTATATTGTTGAATTTCTCCTAAAGTGTACATACAAGAAGTTATAAGACTTTCTTGTTTGTAAGTCCAAATTCAGCCTTCCAGTGGTCTGCCCTGATTGGTCAGAGTTAAGTGGATTAGCCAGGCTGCTTTGAAGAGGTGATAAAGAACCACTCTGCTGGGAGGGCAGTGTGCTGGTCTATAGGAATGCCAGGCCAGGAGGTTGAGTCGTAAACTGTGCTCTTCAAAGGCAGAGGGGAGGCCTGGGTTTCAGTTTCACTCTGACACTCTTGACCCAGAGTCAGGGCTAGGCTTAAGGAAGGTATGTGCAGATGGTAGGGGGAGAGTCCATGGAAATAAGCCATCCCAGGGGGTGTGTTTAGCCAGCTCATACCTCCTTGTTGGAAAATCAGCCATTATGGATTTGGAAGAATGATGCACTCTGGGACAAAATAATGCCACACTCTACATGGTGTGGTCATAACTATGAGGAGTTGCCTTGTCAGAAGTGACCTGGTGCATGACCCAGAGAATTTTGAATAAGTATCTGAGAGGGGCAGAGCCCTCCAGATCTGCTGCTTGAAACTGAATGAAGCAAGAAGTGCCCAGCTGAAAAGATTTTGCTGTGCAAGGAACTCTCTGAAGACCTCTGAAGACTGCACCAAGTGAAACTGCAGCCCTGTGGATTACCTTGCTGCCAAAGGACTCAAGAGTGGAACTCCCTGTAAGCTACAGGTTAACAGAGCTCACCTGGACAGCCCCACAAAGAATTCCCAGCCTGGAGTACCAGTGGATTTGTAAGGGTTTTGTTCAAGTGGATTGCGGAATCGAAGTTTCACACTTTCAAGGACCCTCTTGGAGATTCCAGAACCTTGGACTGTGTGTTGGATACTTTGGGACCCGCAAGCAGAACTTCAGGAAGGAGTTCTAACTGGACCCGCCTGCTGGAGAAGGCGGCACAACACAGTGGTGAGATATTCTCCAGAACAGTTTCTAAAGGTGTGTCCCTGTCAGAGAAAGCGAAATGACTAAAAGGGGCACTGTTGGTTTCTAAGCCCTAGAAAGTGACTAATCTTTAAAAATTCATATCTCTGGTTCCCTAAAGTGGATGTTTTTCGTTTTGGTGTCATTTAAAAGATACAAATATTACCTATTTTTATAAATTGGTGTTGGATTTTTTTTTTGTGTTGTGTCTTAATTATTTACTGAAATGGTGTTTTTAAATGCTTTACATACTTGTCTTTTAAGTTAAGGCTTTCTGCTTGCAGCCACGTTACCAAGGGTTGAGCATAGGAATAATTTTCTAAGACCTATTCTGGGTCCTATCATGTGTTAGTGGCCTTATTGCCAGTGGCAGACCTACATTTGCCCCTACCAATAATCCACTTTCCCACAGGGCCAATATTGGGAAACGGCACAGATAACCTCAAGTGCCCAGGACACTAAGTTGCATCTTATTCATGCATCATATGTAGTAATTAGGTCTAGTGTGCATTAAATAGCTTTTTCTGGAAAGTAAAGCACTGGTGTGGGCAATCATTTGTTTTGCTAATGTGTTTGTTGACTGCTGAGCTCATCACTCCCACACTACATCCCTGAGAAGCCTGTGGCTGCTTGCCATCACTACCACTGAAAGTCAAGTGCTGAAGGGGTTGTTCTTGGACCAGTTTGCTGGTCTCTTTAACATCAGAGGCAAATTACCTCAACCACCACAGTTAAGACCCTGTGGCCCTGCTTTCTGTGTGATCCACCGAACAGGGTCTGACACCCATGGCACTCACTTTACAGGCATCTGAAACTTCATCACATAGATTTCCCTCGATGGTTGGCATGACTGTATGATTACTTAAGGGACACTAATGCTTTAGAGCAGTGTAACGGATGCAGATGCACCTGGCAGTGACCTCAGGAGGCACTGTGTTTTAAAATAACTTATGGGTTACAAGCACTTGCTGCAGAGTTCCTTGTGTGTACAGCAAATTTCAGGCAACAATAAAAATGTCAAGATATTTCTGCTGATTAATGTTTCTGCTGGAGAGAGACTAAAGTTTGTTCAAGTGTTTTGACTGATCATAAAGTAGCGCAGCGGGTTACTGTGCCTGCTGCAAACAACATATACCATGCAGATCATAGTACTGAGTGTGAGTGAACTATGAGTAGCGCTATCAAAAATTACATGTATGTCATAGGAGGGCTATGGGGATATGAGAAGCACTGCTGTAGGGTGGTAGGGTTCGGAATTCGTGGAGAAAGAGGTCACTGGGGTAGGGGCGCCAAGAAAGACGGTCGCACTAGGGCCACCAGTGCTAAAGTCGGCCCTGATGTGCGGCATACCTTCTGTCCTGTGCTTTGTGAGTTTCAACTGGAAGGATAGTCTTTTCATGGCTGCTAGTAAAATGTGCGGCCCTGTTCCAGGTAACTGATGATGTAAAACCAACAATATTATCGAAAATTACGTGCGGTTCGCAAGTATTTGGTCAAGCTTCTGAAATTATTCTCTCCGAAGGAATTTTAAGGCTCTAGTAAATGCACTGAGCTTTGGATTCTTCTAAGGCTATAGTAAATGCAGTGAGCTTTGGATTCTTGTAAGGCTCTAATAAATGCACTGAGCTTTGGACTCTTGTAAGGCTATAGTAAATGCACTGAGCTTTGGATTCTTGTAAGGCTCTAGTAAAAGCACTGAGCTTTGGATTCTTGTAAGGCTCTAGTAAATGCACTGAGCTTTGGATTCTTGTAAGGCTCTAGTAAATGCACTGAGCTTTGGATTCTTGTAAGGCTCTAGTAAATGCACTGAGCTTTGGATTCTTGTAAGGCTATAGTAAATGCACTGAGCTTTGGACTCTTGTAAGGCTCTAGTAAATGCACTGAGCTTTGGATTCTTGTAAGGCTCTAGTAATCGCGCTGAGCTTTGAATTCTTGTTAAGCTCTAGTAAATGCACTGAGCTTTGGATTCTTGTAAGGCTATAGTAAATGCACTGAGCTTTGGATTTTTGTGAGGCTCTTGTAAATGCACTGAGCTTTGGACTCTTGTAAGGCTCTAGTAAATGCACTGAGCTTTGGATTCTTGTAAGGCTCTAGTAAATGCACTGAGCTTTGGATTCTTCTAAGGCTCTAGTAAATGCACTGAGCTTTGGATTTTTGTGAGGCTCTTGTAAATGCACTGAGCTTTGGACTCTTGTAAGGCTCTAGTAAATGCACTGAGCTTTGGATTCTTGTAAGGCTCTAGTAAATGCACTGAGCTTTGGATTCTTGTAAGGCTCTAGTAAATGCACTGAGCTTTGGATTCTTCTAAGGCTCTAGTAAATGTACTGAGCTTTGGATTCTTGTAAGGCTCTAGTAAAAGCACTGAGCTTTGGACTCTTGTAAGGCTCTAGTAAATGCACTGAGCTTTGGACTCTTGTAAGGCTCTAGTAAATGCACTGAGCTTTGAATTCTTGTAAGGCTCTAGTAAATGCACTGAGCTTTGGATTCTTGTAAGGCTCTAGTAAATGCACTGAGCTTTGGACTCTTGTAAGGCTCTTGTAAATGCACTGAGCTTTGGATTCTTGTAAGGCTCTAGTAAATGCACTGAGCTTTGGACTCTTGTAAGGCTCTAGTAAATGCACTGAGCTTTGGATTCTTGTAAGGCTCTAGTAAATGCACTGAGCTTTGGATTCTTCTAAGGCTCTAGTAAATGCACTGAGCTTTGGATTTTTGTGAGGCTCTTGTAAATGCACTGAGCTTTGGACTCTTGTAAGGCTCTAGTAAATGCACTGAGCTTTGGATTCTTGTAAGGCTCTAGTAAATGCACTGAGCTTTGGATTCTTGTAAGGCTCTAGTAAATGCACTGAGCTTTGGATTCTTCTAAGGCTCTAGTAAATGTACTGAGCTTTGGATTCTTGTAAGGCTCTAGTAAAAGCACTGAGCTTTGGACTCTTGTAAGGCTCTAGTAAATGCACTGAGCTTTGGACTCTTGTAAGGCTCTAGTAAATGCACTGAGCTTTGGATTCTTGTAAGGCTCTTGTAAATGCACTGAGCTTTGGATTCTTGTAAGGCTCTAGTAAATGCAGTGAGCTTTGGATTCTTGTAAGGCTCTAGTAAATGCACTGAGCTTTGGACTCTTGTAAGGCTCTAGTAAATGCACTGAGCTTTGGATTCTTGTAAGGCTCTAGTAAATGCACTGAGCTTTGGACTCTTGTAAGGCTCTTGTAAATGCACTGAGCTTTGGATTCTTGTAAGGCTCTAGTAAAAGCACTGAGCTTTGGATTCTTGTAAGGCTCTAGTAAATGCACTGAGCTTTGGATTCTTGTAAGGCTCTTGTAAATGCACTGAGCTTTGGATTCTTGTAAGGCTCTAGTAAATGCAGTGAGCTTTGGATTCTTGTAAGGCTCTAGTAAATGCACTGAGCTTTGGACTCTTGTAAGGCTATAGTAAATGCACTGAGCTTTGGATTCTTGTAAGGCTCTAGTAAAAGCACTGAGCTTTGGATTCTTGTAAGGCTCTAGTAAATGCACTGAGCTTTGGATTCTTCTAAGGCTCTAGTAAATGCACTGAGCTTTGAACTCTTGTAAGGCTCTTGTAAATGCACTGAGCTTTGGATTCTTGTAAGGCTCTAGTAAATGCACTGAGCTTTGGACTCTTGTAAGGCTCTAGTAAATGCACTGAGCTTTGGATTCTTGTAAGGCTCTAGTAAATGCACTGAGCTTTGGACTCTTGTAAGGCTCTAGTAAATGCACTGAGCTTTGGATTCTTGTAAGGCTCTAGTAAACGCACTGAGCTTTGGATTCTTGTAAGGCTCTAGTAAATGCACTGAGCTTTGGATTCTTGTAAGGCTCTAGTAAATGCACTGAGCTTTGGATTCTTGTAAGGCTCTAGTAAATGCACTGAGCTTTGGATTCTTGTAAGGCTCTAGTAAATGCACTGAGCTTTGGATTCTTGTAAGGCTATAGTAAATGCACTGAGCTTTGGACTCTTGTAAGGCTCTAGTAAATGCACTGAGCTTTGGATTCTTGTAAGGCTCTAGTAATCGCGCTGAGCTTTGAATTCTTGTTAAGCTCTAGTAAATGCACTGAGCTTTGGATTCTTGTAAGGCTCTAGTAAATGCACTGAGCTTTGGATTTTTGTAAGGCTCTTGTAAATGCACTGAGCTTTGGACTCTTGTAAGGCTCTAGTAAATGCACTGAGCTTTGGATTCTTGTAAGGCTCTAGTAAATGCACTGAGCTCTGGATTCCTCTCTGCCCTATATTTTTTCTATCTGTTTGGCAGTCTTCATTTCCAGGTTTACTCCTACTCTATTCCCTCGTGGCCTCTTCTCGCAGCAGCTTATATGCAAAGCAAAACTGTTGCATGAATCAATGCTGGGGCACGTGTTAGACTTCGCGCACGCAAGCCGTGCATATCTATGAATAGCAGTAATAGAGCCCTTTACTGCTGGGATGTATGAGGTGCATTACTGCTCCAGACACCGATATTGGATTATTCATGTGAAAACCTCGGGGTTTATCCTGTCTTTTATCTAAATGTCACCAGCCTTGAAAAGTTCAAAACAAGCCAAAGTTAAACAAGCTTTGGCAAAGTCAATCGGTGTGGCTATGTGGGGCTATGTTTATGGTTTGTTTATGTATGTTTTTGCATTTTCAATCCTGTGCAGGGTATATATTCATATTATAAGGTAAAAAAACATACATTGATAGGACAGCTCTGAAATGAGAAAATGGAAATCTTAGGACGTGGCACACTCGTTCTAGCACTCAAGCACACTGATTTTGAGGCGGACGTGCCCATATCATTTGGAAAACTGTCACAGACGATGGAGCCAATGGTTGAAGTGAACTAAAACAGAGCCCACACTGTATGTATGCTCTCATAGGTGGAAGTGGTGTCTGAATGACACCAAAACACACCTATGACAGCAGAGGACTGAACCAAAGTCCCTCTGTAGGTACAAATGTCAATGCCTTATGTGATGAATGTATTACAGGAGCCTAGTAGACACCTACAGCTGTCAGGCCACTCCTAACAAAGGAGTGCAAAAGTGGCTCTGCTTGACCCACAAATGTACCCGCTATCTCTCAGTGCTACCAGGGGCATTGCTAAAATTTGTGCAGCAGGTGCAGTGGCACGGAGAACAAAGCCCTGGATCTCATTGAACACTGATCATTGCTCTATATTGCCCCCTCCAGCAGTGAAAGGAGCCATTTTCCTTGTTTGCTCATGGCATCTTTGCTACTCTTGAGGCTGCCCCAAATGTGTGGGGGGTGGGGTAGGCGGGGAGGGGGGTAACTGGCGTAATTCTCTGTAGCACATTTAGTCATAGATATCACAAAGTTTTCGTAATCATGCATAGTCACGTGAGAATCATAATCCAGCATTTAACACTTTTTTGTTAGTGTAAAATGCATCCTTACATGTATGATGGTCCCGAGGATGCATTTTGCGCTAAGAATATAGCACTAGATGCTACAAGACACAAACAGCAGTAGCCTGCAGCCACCCTCGCTCTCTTAGCTTGTAGTTCCTGTGCTCCTGCTGTAGGATACTTGCCCCAAATCACTCAAAAAGGCATAATCCCGTAATTTTGGTAATTTCACATCACAAAGAGTAATGGTTAATTACTAAAATTACTCTAATTAGTCCAGCGTAATTTTAATTTCGCCAAGCCATGTATATCACATTTTCTGGGTTCAGAAGCCCTACGTTGGCATTTCCGGCAGTGGGGTTAGATTGTATGGCTGTCTATCTTCCATTATTGCTTTTCCACTACTTCTCAGATCTAAGAGAAAGGGCAGCTTTGGGTGACAGAGGAAAATACTATTCTATCCTTCTTGACTGGAGCCTTTGGCTGCAGAGCATAAGGCTATGACTAAGATTTGCCTACGGTGATGACCGGGCACGTTGCAAAGTTTCCAGACTTCTACCAATTTAACAGGAGGATTTGAAACCTTTCGATACTTCTATGTTCCATATGAATGCGATGAAAATATGACAGTAAGCTTGCCGTTTTCACTTCATTTTTCAGTTTGGGTTATATATTGCACATGTAGGGCATGATATTTGTTCTAATGCTCGACTCATCCTGCTGGCTCCACCCGCTCATTTGTTAATATATTATACCCATTCAGGGAGTAAATGTGGTGAACAAAAATTAAATAACAAACAAACTAAACAAACAAAATTTACAAAAAAAACAAAATGCATGGAATGTAGCACGAACAACCTGGGGTTCATGGCTGAGCATCTGCAGTTTTAAAAATGCAAGTCTGGGGTGTGCACAGCAGCAGGAAGCTCTTTGTGCTAGACATAGAGATAAATGAGTCTCTGAAATGCAACCACATTCCTGCCTCAGCTTTCATCGCTTAAAAAAGATAAATGCCTTTTGCATTAAGGATAAAATATGTTATTTTAAAGTAAAAGCATCAAAATCAAGGTCAACAAGCGTATCTGCAGTAGAATTTAGATTTGCATATTCTGATGGTTTTTATCTTTTTTTGCATGTATTAAAAAGACACCGTCCATATAAAGTATGCAAATCATTGTAATAACACCACTGTTTTTGAATAATTCATTTCCAGTCTATAACACAATAATATATAAGAGGCTGCCTTTATTAAAAGTACTGGATACATTAATTTGCCAGGCCACAAGTTTGCTGATGAGAACCACTGTAAGCACACGAATAATAGATGCATGCTGGCGAAATTTGCATAATTCCCAGAATGCTTCCTGTCGAAAAACACATGCTATTAATAGAGGACACCTATGTCACTTCATTTTCATTTTTAATGATATTGCTACTGAGAAGCTTCATCTCGTGGAAGGAATCATTAGAACCATTGTAATTAAATCCCATCATTAGTGTGATGAGGTGTGCCGTAGTGTGAAAATATTGGAAAAAGGAAGCGCAACAAGCCAGTATCCTAAGTAGTGAGTCAAGACCCACTTGTTAGAAATGTAACTACTTACTTGGCAATGAAGACATCATGGTCACACGAGGTTGGCTGATACTCAAGTTTGCCGAAATGCTGTGAGGTTCTCAGCCATTGAAGACGTCAAGATGAATGGATTGATGTTCAGCAGATCAGTGCTACAAAGGAACAGACTAACTACCTGTTTGCTTTTCCTGGAGGTAAAGTCTTTGAAGTGATTCTCACCACCTTTTCTCTGTTTGTACAATGCCTCAAGTGCTTTAAAGAGAAAAATGATTCTGCGCCTCTTAGATTTTTGGCATACATTTATTAACTTAGCCTGTAGAAGAAGTGGGTGAATGTCCCCATGTTTAATGAATATGTTCACAGCGCTAAAATAATCAACTGGCTAAAACAGTTTTGCATTGTTTCATATGGAGCAGAGTGAGAGATGCTGATGGAGAAAAGACTGGCTTCTTTTAAGCCCTAGTGACTTTAAAAAGAGACCCAGCCACTTAGGAACTATGACAAATGCCAAGTGATCTAAGACTGGGAGGAGCCACAGCCACTGTCTTCTATGTGCATCAGTCAAAAAGATGCAGAAAATGTTTTTGGGAGGAGCACTTGGCAGAAGATTGTACTGCACATTTCTGCACAATGTGTAGAAATACTGGCCATGAAAGAGAGGATTGTGCAGCTGAGAAAATGTGCAATCTTTGTGGCTCAACTGAACATGAGCTTAAAAACTGACCCTCTTCCTATGCCTCTAAAAAGCTGCATAGATAGAGGAACCTTTCCCTCCCCACCAAAATAGAAAGGGAAGATGTTGAGGTAGGAGAGGAAGAATTAATCAGACTTGTTTTGGAGGGAGGATAGATTTGATTCCCAAACTGGTTTCTCTCCGTCTGATAAAAAGGTGGATATCACTCCAGAAACACCTCAGGAAGAGTAGAGGAAAAGCAAGCAGGTGTTGTTAATAAGGTTGGAAAGGGCATAGAACCCAATGAGGAAGCTTCACCAGATGCTGGTGATCAAACAATCATGCCTCCCACACCTGATTTGCATTTGGCTGTCCAATTACAGCAAACACTTTTCAAGGCCACCAAAGGTAGTGGTGAAAAAACAACATTTATGTTCTGCTGAAAGGAATGAAGTAATCAATGCTGGAGGCTTTTCCCTAGATTCCAGCACAGGTTAGGCCTATAAAATATCCAAGGTGGAAATTGACCCAGATTATGAACTGTAGGTAAAAGACTGATAAGGATAGTAGTTTGTATGCTACTTCAACGATATGTTCTACTTTAAGCCAACAAATAGTAAAAATAACTCTATATGATACGGTGAATGCTATTGATAACCATGAGAACTTGTCTACGGTTTCCTCAAAAGACTCTTCAAGTGAGATAGACTATGCAGTAAAGCCCTTGAACAGTCATTTTTCTCTGAAATTGCAACTGCTGGCATGGTCATTGAATGGGGCAAGGATAACAATATAATTGAGAAAGAGGTTGAAGCATCCACGAATATTTCAACCTCATTAAAAAGGAAGGAGACAGAGGAAGATTATTCAAGAAAGACAAGTTTGAGAGTGATTACTCAAGAGACTGCACAGGATGAAAGAGGTAAATTTCAGGAGTGAAGAGCAGAAGATTATTGTACCCCTGTGATAAAGAGAAAGATGAAGAAAAGAAATAGGAAATTGGACTACAGTGTCTTTTTTATTTGAATATTTCTTGATGCTTGGGAAGTATTAATGATAAGTGTTTGGACAATGATGCTGAATCTCCAGCAGTGTTTGATTTATTGATACTGTTATAATTAGAAAGGAATGTGCTATTTCAGACTTTTTAATTGACTACAAATTGCAGCAAATGTTGAACTGTGGCCCTTAAGTCTGGTTAGAATGCAATTCAGACTAAATTGGAGGAAAAGGCATCTTATTTTGTAGTTCCGACTTTTCTATTCAAAAGGTACAACATGTGGTCAAAGGGAAACTACTATGTGTGGATAGTACGTAGTTTGGACATGGAATTCACATCCTTAGTGTGTATTGCCCTACCTCATTATCATGTAGGGACAACATTTTGAGCTTACTACCACAGTTCCTTTTATGCAACACAAAGGGTTTGTGGGAGGTACCTTTAACTGTTAATTGGATGTGAACAACAGAACATTTTGTTCTATAGTGTACCTTGACAGTAGTTCCAAATCACTGCTGAATATCATTGCTGATTTTCATTTAGAGGGTGTTTACAAAGTGTTACACTCTAATGATCCAGGATTCATTTGGATTACTTCTAATTCTTCCACTAAGTCCTGCATTGATCTTGCATTTGCAAGCCTATCAGAAAAGATAGTTTCAGCAACACTTATTCCAATTTTCTTTTCAGATCACAATCTCATTACAGTTGGTGTGTCCATAGCTGAGATATCTCTTGAAGGGAATGGAGTGTGGAAAATAAATAATAATTCACTCAAAAACAAGGCCACCTGTGAAAAGTTTAGGTATCATTAATTGGCAATTGGCAATCCCTGAAACTTATTTTCCCCTCAATAAGTGAATGCTGCGAGGTCATTGAAATCCATAAAAAAGGTTCTTCTTTATTCATGAGAGAACTACAGTGGCTAGAGAAAGAAGATGCAGAATCAACCATTTACAAATCCAGCTCCAGAATTTGTTCAAGCTTTTAGAGTATGGGTTTGATGTACAAGCTGACATAGTGCTGTGCATGCAGAGAATATCCTCCTTGTACAATAATTTTACAAAAGGTTTGATTCTCTGTAGTAGGGCTTTCTTCTTGGAGTAACACGCATACCACTACTGAAGGTATCAAAGAATGTAGGTGTTAGAAATTGGGCTTCCGGTTAGCAGAGGTATGCACCCTGTCCAAGCAGGAACCACAATCCTAGTCAAGGTAAGCCACATACACACCATTATTTAACCTGTGCTCACCCTGTAGTAATTTGACACAGAGCAGGCAGGCTTAACTTAAGAGGCAATGTGTAAAGTATTTGTGCAACTCTTCAAAGCTAACACAGTGAAAACACCACAAAAGGATGCCACACCAGTTTAAAAAAATAGATTACGATTTTGTAAAAAAAAAAAAAAAGACCGAAATGACAAACATCCAATAAGTAGAAGTAGAGATCTGAATTTTAGGGATAAAAGTAAAGAGAGCGCTTAAAAGAAATAACTGCCTATGAGGTTATCTGGTCGCCCTGGACTGGGGCACAGTCAAGAGTTCAGGCTTATCGAGATAGAGCACGGGCCAGGTACAGGAGTTACGCAAGGTCTGCTAACAAAAGCAGCGTGATCATAGTCGCAACAGCAAAATGCAGGTTGAAGCCGAGCGATACTTCTGTGTTGATCCCGGAGTCGAAGTGTTGCGTCGATTTTCTTAATGCAACAATGGTGATGTGCTGGTTCTGAAGACAAAACGCCGGTTATGAGATGCGTTGGATGCGAGTTCGATGCACCAGGCTTGTCCACACAGCTGATTATCTCTCCTGAAGTGGTCGTGATGCGCTGTTTCCAAATGTGATACACTGGTTCTGTTCCTGCAACAGCAGAGATTCTGCCCTGTGAAGCAGATAATACGTCAAGTCCACTAGAGCAGGCTCCTGGGTCCACTTTCAATAGACCAGGCAAAGGAGCAGTGGGTAAGACTTTGATATCTCTGAGTCTTAAAACAGAAGACAAGCTAGCATGTCCTTGGAGGTCACTCTGGGTTTAAACAAGTTAGTCCAGTTCTTCCTCAACAGGACAGAGGATAGCAGGCAGCAGACAACTGGGCAGGACAGCAGAAAAGCAGTTCTTCCAGAGGAGTAGTCCAACAGAGTGGCAGTCTTTATGGCAGCACAACAGTCCTTCCTCCTGTCAGAGTTCCTTCATAGGTCCAGTAGTGTCTGATTTGGTGGGGTTAGAGACCCTGTTCTTATACCCAGTTGTGCCTTTGAAGTGGAGGTCACTTCAAAGAAGTCTTTTGAAGTGCAAAGAGGTCATCCCTCACAGCTCTGGCTCCAGAATCACTACAGGGGGTATACAGTCCTTTGCGTGGGGACATGACATTGCCTATGCAGGTTCTAGTGTCAGCTCCTCCCTCTTATCCCGCCCAGACCGACACACCAGGAGGTGGATGGCCACTCAGTCACACCTAACGTTCCTTTGTGGGTGGTTGTCTAGAAGGAATGCACAAAGTCCAGCTGTCACCCACCCCTGACGTGTATTGGAGAGAGGCTACAGGCACACACAACTAAGAGCAGTAAAATACCATCTTTCTAAACGTGGCATTTCGAAAACAGTAATGATAAATTCATCTCTGCCAACAAAGATGATTTATCATTACCATTCCAATGATATAAAACATGACAGAGCTAATCCTTATCAATCAGAAATTACAGCTTATAAGTGTAATAAGGAATTCTCAATTTTAACCTACAAGAGGAGTAGGCCTCACAGCAGGGAAAAGCAAATGTGGGTGTTTGTCACTACCTGGACTTGTAAAACGTAAAAGTACATGTCCTACTGAAGTAAGCACTCAGAGCCAGGTAAGCAAGGGAGCACTGTGTTTAATGACCGTTCTTCTCCACAGCTTCCAGGGAATCATCCAATAGTCCCTGGAGTTCAAACATCAACGTTCTGTAACCATGGAACCGGCTTAACATGAGGGAAAGAGGGTAATCTAATTACTACAACATCTCCCTTCTTTCCAAAAAGAAAGAAAAGAAAGAAAAAACACTGGAAGCAAAAAAACAAGAAGAGAGAAAAGACAAAGCAAAGAATAGAACAGCAGAGAAAATAGCAAAAGCGAAATTCAGAAGAAAATTAACACATTCACAATTCACTGAGACACTTCATAAGAATGCAAACAAATATGAAATTTACAATTCAATGCAAAACTTCATAAGAAAGCAAACAGATTTGGAACTAACTTACAAATTCATATGTTTAGGTGGAACACTTTTCCTACCACTCCTACGTGTATAGGAAAATTGAGAAGAGCCCCGATGGATATGGGTACTGGGTTCTCTCTGACAAGGTTCTGAGGCTGAAGGCTCAGCATCAGCCTGAAGCCCCAATTTCTTTACCACTTGTTTGGGGACCTTGTAAATTCTTAGGAGATTCCACTAACTCCTCTGATTGATTCTCACAGCAAAAAGTGACGTGGCATCCACCTGAACAGGAGGACCGAACTTCGATAATCCCTTTGGAACATTGTGGGGAAGCTTAATTCTTACCCAATCACCCACAAGGACCTTTGAGCTCAAACTAGAAACATCCTTGGCACTTTAAGGGGACAGCTGAACAATTGTATTATGTGATGTACTAGATCCCCCGCATCAGAATGCGGAGAGGTACTTGCCGCATTGTCCGCCGAACCAACCTTTATACGCAAACCCCATTTCCTCATCCAAGCTGGACACATGTCAAAGGTAGCAACTCTCCCACGCAGCAGCTCAAACACACTTTTACCCACAGCATGACTAGGAGTGGTACGATGCGCCCACAACATGCTCTGCACCGCTTCCTTGACCTTCACCTTATTGGAAATAGCCCACTGCACACACTCAACAAAAATGCGATTCATGCGCTCAATAAAAGCATTGGCTTGTGGATGATATAGAGCCACACGGCGATGCACAATACCAGATTGAGAGAGAAAATCAGGCGTTTCGCTTGACGTAAATTGCACCCCACTGTCTGACACTAGTTTTTTAGGAAAACCTTCCCTAGCGAATAGACTTTGAAAAAATCTGATGACCTTTTGGGTGTTGGGATCACCCATGAAATGGACCTCCCACAACTTGCTGTAGTAGTCAGCTACCACCGAAGCAAACTTATACCTATTGGGTAAAGCGTTGAAGGGTCCTACAAAATCGAGAGCCAATTTCATCCAGGGACCACTGGGAAGTCCCACCACTTGCACAGGAGGTGTGACCGTTTTGATGACCTTGTCACTAGAACAGCAACTAACACAACCCCTGACAGGATCACCAACCTGCCGGTCCATGGATGGCCACCAATAGACTGCACAAATCCTCCTTTTGGTGCTTGTCTGCCCAAGATGGCCTTCATGACCTGAGTCAATGATGAGAGATCTTAAACATTCGGGGGGAACTAACTTGTCACCCCTCATGATCATATAACCACCCTCCAATGTGAGTTCAACAACAATCTTGGCAAAAGGCTGGAGCTCAACCTCCAAAAGCTTCTCTTTGGGTCACCCTCGAACAATATGATCCTTGACTTTTTTAAGCACAAGATCAGCCTCCATCCCATCAAACCATTCCTGTTCAGCAAAACCACCAACACTACAATCATCAACAGCAACAATAAACCATTCCTCATCTTCATCACACACCACTAACTCCCCATCTCCCAGAGGTAAGGGTGATCTCGAGAGAAAATCTGCCCTCGTTTTTCTTCCACCCGGAATGTATTCCACCACAAAGTTGTACTGTAACAATTTTGAACTCAATCTTGCAATCCTTGGGTTGTGCTCTTTAACAACAAGCCCATTGAGGATTGGAATGAGAGGCTTGTGGTTGGTCAACAACTTGAAAGACTTTCCCCACAGAAAAGACTTGAATCTCTCAACAGCATGGCAGCAAGCCAACAACTCTCTTTCAATGACAGAGTAAGAGGCAAACCCAACAGTATGCTCCTTGCCATCCTTGATTTGTGTGGTCATACCACCCAAACCATCGAAACTGGCATCAACTGTGATGATGCACTGGTTCAAAGGATCAAAAGGAGTAAGAATCTTGCACGTCCCAAGCTCTTGCTTAATGCAGTCAAATTCATCCTGACTCACCTGATCCCAAACAAAAGTAACCTTCCTTTTGAGTAATTCTCGTAAATGAACAGTTTTGGCAGCAAAATTGGAAATACACTTGGTGTAAAATTCACAAACACCCAAAAACGAAGAATCTTGTTCTTTGGACTTGGGACACGGAGCATTCACAATGGCATCAATCAAGCCCTCTCTCGGTTCAATCGCTTCACCTGAAATGCGATGTCCCAAATACTCGATAGACTCCTCAACAAATACGCATTTGAGCTTATTGGCCACAATACCTTTCTCCTGAAGCCTGTGAGGTGTGGAGCACCTCAATTGAAGAAACAGGAGACATAGGGTTGATACATAGATGGGTTTCTAATGCAGGTTCTTTCTAGAGACCTCACCCTCCAGACCAAGGAAATAACTGAACATATTCAAGTACAAACATTCCTAAAAAGAACATTCTACATGAAGCCTTGGAAACAAGGCTGAGGTGTGATAAACACAACAGTAGGACACCACAGCCTGCTTAGAACTTCTGTGAGGTGCTTCTCATGTTTCCTGTTCTCTAGTGAAGAATTTGTGTCTTGCAACCATAGACTCCCTTCTACATCAAATTGTTTTTCTAACATAGCCACCGCTTGGTCAAACTCATTAGGAGGTTCATCACCATCAATAACTTCAAGAGGAGGTAAGTCTTCCAACATGGCCTGTCCCTCTAGATTAAGATTGTGGTCCAAAATAAACTTTTTGTGCTCTGCGCTGAATCTTATCCCCCCCATGGCTCCTAAGTACTTAGTAAAAGCCCTATACCACACTTTCCACCTGACCAGTGTGTCGCCTGACAGCTGTAAATAAGGGGGGAGGAGCTTGAATACTCTGCATATTGAAATAGGGTACAACTTAGACCAGCACAAAACAGCAATTAGTAAGTGAAGTAATTTTGTGACCGCAACAGATGTAAAAAACAAAGTCAAACACTTGTGGTGTTGCTGAACTTGGCACCAATATGTCTCAAAATATTTAGTCGTGGAGTTGCTGAACTTGCCCAAAAAAAGTTTCACAAAAACTCACACAGTGTGGATGGTGATTAAAAACACTTGCCTCCATTGACCTCAAAGACATGCACTGTTCCTGCCATTGGGAACAGCCTCGTTGTTTGTCACTGCTACAGCCACATGAAATCTCACCTTGCCTCCTTTAACCTCAAAGACATGTTCATAGATTGAACTGATAGAGGGAAACAGGCTCAGCCTGATGACATCTGGAAAATTCTCTCAAAAATTAAGTTTTGCGCGCAAGGAAATGGAACTGCAGAACGTAGAATGATTCACTTGCCAACTAGAGACCTTCCGGAAATTTCATTGCCAACCACGCACGGAACGCCGAGCACAATGCGTACCTGGAACACAAGCACACTGCCTCCACCAACATCTAGCAGCACCACTGTGTGTGAGGCTGTTAACAAACACCCGCGTCACACTCACTGCATTCGATTGCGTCTACCGTAGGCTGTCAGCCATTGAGAGTTAAAGATCGCTGTGATGTCACAGCACATGATGCACGGGCACTCGGGAACATGCCTCCAGGACAGCCAAACTTCAGCGAAGTGCACACAGTACGCCACCAACAGAGATCACGGGGACTTTCTCTCTGGATACTGGTGCTCCGCAGCAGTGTCCAGGCTAATGAAAAAGCTTGCCCCTTCTCCTGTGACAAATCCTGAAATCCTCTCTCTACACCGAAAATGGACTTCCCATCGGTGAACTCACACGAAGCAAATTGGAGTATAGATGTGCAGACTCCACAGACAATCTGGACATTACACAGGACAAAAGGAGGGATAGCTCCACAGTGGGTCTTAGTCCCTGCATCAAACTGGAACCAGTACAGAAGGCACAGCACGCGTGGGTGGAGAAACAGAACAGTCAACCAACTCGCCAAATTTAGTAGGGGTGGGCGGAATTTGCGGAATTAACCTTCGCAAATTATCGCGAGAATGTTTAAAATTATCGCAAACAAGCAGAAATATCGCGAAGATGCGGAAGTTTTTTTCCGGCATGTTCGCGCGATTTTCTGCATGGTTGCGGGTCGCCAACTTACCCATGTGGCTGCTTGCGGGCGCGGCCATCTTGTTTTGAGTTGTTCTCGCGGTGCATGATCGCGAGAAGAAAGACGTGATCGCGCGACGCATGACGTCACTGCGGGCGCGAACTGTCGCGAGACAGCGCAAATGGCTAAAAACAATACAACATCTCATGGAGAACGCGACCGGATCAAGAAAACTTGTCGGCGAACGCAGGGATTCAGGTAAGGCGATCGCGCGCGCGCGAGAATGTATCATTTTACAGCGCGAGCAAGAAACAAATTATCGCCAAGCTGCGGAAACCGGAATTTTTGACATTTTCGCGCTCTCCGCGGAACGCAAAAATGTCAAAATATCGCAATTTCCGCGAACGGAACGAAATTTTTGCCCAGGCCTACAAATTTGAAGTAACCACATAGAGTCAGGTAAGCGAGGGAGCACTGTGTTTAATGAACGTTCTTCCCCACAGCTTCCAGGGAATCATTCAACAGGCCCTGGAGTTCAAGCGTCAACATTCTGTAACCATGGAACCGGCTTAACATGAGGGAAAGAGGGTAATCTAATTAGTACACCTACCTTTTAATTGCACAGCACCCTGCCCTATGGGCTACCTTGAACCTACCTTAGGGCTGACCTATATGTAATACAAGGGGAGTTTGAGACTTGGGTAGGGCTTTTAATGCCAAGTCGACATGGCAGTAAAACTGCACACTCAGGTTCTGCAGTGGAAGACGTGGGAAATGATTAAAGTGCTATTATGTGGGTGGCACAATCAGTACTGCAGGCCCACTAGTATCATTTAATTTACAGGCCCTGTGCACATGTAGTACACTCTACTAAAGACTTATAGTAAATTAAATATGCCAATTGTGGATAAGTCAATCAAACTATGTTTAGGGGAGAAGCACATGCACTTTAGCACTGGTCAGCAGTGGTAAAGTGCTCAGAGTCCTAAGGCCAATAAAACGAAATTAGCAAAAAGGTGAGGCAACCAGGCAAAAAGTTTGGGGAATACCACCCTAAGACTGCCAGGTCTAACACATGTCCCTCCCAGCTGAAAGTGGGTAGGGCTACCCAATCTCTTGAGAGTTCTCATCACTAAGGCGAAAGAACCAGGATTAACCTGTTGCCAAAGGCTGTCTGGGAACCTTAGGCCCTACAATGTTGATGCCCACCCTTTCAAAGGGGGTGCCAATGAAGGCTGGGGATTAAGGGGGGGGAGTGTTTTAGCCTCTGCCCTGTTTTCCCATTGGCCTGGCAGGTCAAGCAAGTCCTGAAAAAAGCATTGAAGAAAATCTTTATCCAGGGCCAATAAAAGTGGAGAACAGGCCTGGCTAAGGTCCTGTCCTGCCCCACATGCCAGGGGTATCTCATGAGCCAGCTCCAGTAGGAAGGCCCTGTAGTATTGAAGAAAGACCAGTGCCCATGTGGTCCCATGCACAGGTGCCTCACTATACAAGAGGTTTCCCTCCAAGTAAATGTGGTGATTCCCAGAGGCATCACCTGCTGGCGTGGTCAGTTTGCTTAGTGGGTAATGTGTTCACTGTAGGAACCTGTGTTTGACCTCTTGGTCACAGGTTCAAATCCCAGTGGGTCCACTCAGCCTTTCATCCTTCTGAGGTCAATACAAAGAATATAATTGAGTTGTGTGATAATAAACATCTGTTATTCAGCGTCAAGATGACATTCTAGGTGAACATGGGCTTCACAAATACACATGTTATGCTGCCTGGGATTCAGCCTGTTGCCTCATGCCCTCCAGGGTTGGTCACTCTCTCTGAGCCTTGCAGACCTCCTCCCTGGTGAGTTGGTGAGTCTCCCCTCTACTTGCCATCCACCATGTTCAGGCAGGTCATCAAGGAAATCAATGTCCTCAGCAGTGGGTTCCGGAGGAGCCTCCTCTGGTACCCCATCCACCTCAGCTGGGAGACATTCTGGGGCTGGTTGCCCATGCCCTCTGCTCTTCCCTATTTTGGCTGCTGTCTGGGCCACACTTCCAGGCTCCAGACCTCCTTGACTCCCTTGTTGGCAGCCATGGACCTGGTGGTAGCCCGTTTTCCTCAGGCAACCCTATCATTTCAAGGTGTGACTTGAGCTCCACTTCCTTCCAGGTAGTGTGCTCCTGATCATTCCATATCAAACACTCCACAGGCATGGCAGGGCTAACAGCATATTTCAGAAGACCTTGGATGGCACCCTCCCACTCAAATGGAACATGGGCCACTGGATAGTGACCCTCATGGTTGTCAGCCACCACAACCTGGTGGAATGCATTGGATAAAACTTGCCCTGGGGCCGCCAGTTTACTCCTTACCATAGCCATGCTGGTTCTGGCCCCCCTCAAAGCCTCAACACCGATGCCCATTGATGGTAACCCACTACCTATACTTTCCAGTATTGGAAGGCACATGGGTCTTAGGACCATTTCATTGTCACTCAGGGACACTAGGGTAACCTCACTGAGATCCACCCCACTTACTGGTACAAACACCTCCCCAAGCACTATTCTTAAACACCCCTGCTTTCTTACCTCCAGTGGGAATCTGTGGTCTTTTTGGGCACTGGTGTTTCCCCATACTCGGAGCACTCACAACATTTGGGATTCTTTTGCTGACCTTTGTCAGGGAAACTCTTATCTTGTGGCCAGATTGGGAATGAGACCCTTTCCCCAGTGAATTATTTTGGGGGAGAGAACTCCTCCCCCCCCTCTCATTGTTCTGATGGGAACCCTGACCACCCTTTTGGAAGTCCCCCCAGGAGCCCTCTTGGACACTCTAGTACTGACCAAGCTGTCGCCTCTTCACTAAGCCTCCTGGGGTCAGGTACTTTACTATCAACCAGGTGTTGCCGCAGCTGTGGAAAACACATATCTAGCATATTTTCCTTTAAAATCAAGTTGTACATCCCAGAATGATCAACCTTGCTGCCCCTCACCAAACCTTCAGTGCCTTGCTAACATAATCAAGGAAGTCCACCCACGTTTGTAAAGAGATTTTTTGTCTGCTCCTGAACCTGTCTATACCTCTCAGGGGTTAGCCCAAACATACTGACAAAATAGCCAACATGAGGTGCACGGTGTTTGACCCTCTAGGGTCAGGAGTGTGTCCCTCCCCACTGTGGGCATGTTTCTCTACAAATTACCCTCCCAGAACTCCTCAGGAACCTTGCGAACCCTTAGAGCCACCTCATAGACAGTGACCCATGTATCAATGTCATCCCCCAAAACAAAACTGGGTACCAAATCCTTAGGGATGCGAATACTCCCTTGTCCGGCAGACACTGCAGGTATGCTGTCACTACTACTGCTGGACTCCACTTGCATGGCTCTAATGTCCAGTACTCTAAGGAACAGCTCATGGGCCATCCTCTTCTTCTCCATGGCCAGCCTTCTCTCCTCTAGAGCATGCTCCTTCTCCATCTTGGCAAGCTTTTGCTCTTTCTCAATTTTTGCAGGCTGTAGTTTCAAGTTCCTCTCCTACCTCCTGTCCTCCAGTTCCTCTGGGGACAGTTTCCTGGATGACACACTGCACCCTGCATGTGGATGGACTTCTAGTTCTGGGAGGATGTTTCATCCCTTCCCCACAGGTTGCATGTCAAGACTCTCCTGGTCATTGCATTTAGACTTGGGCCGAGTAGTTGTTTTGAAAGTTTTGTGGAGGCAAGCTCAAGTGATAAAGTTTTGGCCCTTAGTGCCTCTTTCTGCTTTACAAAAGAGCCTCTTGTGTCAAGAAAATTTCCCAAGTATTTTTTCTGGGATACTGATTCGATCTTTTTGTTGTTAAAGAGCCACCTTCCACTCTGCTGCTTTTGCTTCCCAAAAGAAATTGTTTTTGTTTTTGACAGGTTCAGCTCAAGGAGGTTTTTTGTTGTTTAGGGGAGCAGCTGAACAAGTAGCCTCTGTAGGCCTACTTTTGTATGACTTTGTAACACAAGGTCGTCGGCGTATAACAATTTATTAATGCGTGTTCTGTCTATTTGAGGGGTGGCTATTAACGCTGTTGAGTATAGGGGATAAATCCAAAATGAACAAATTAAAAAGAAGTGGGGACAACACGCAGCCTTGTTTGATGCCGCTTTTGGTCTTGAACTTTCTGGAAACATGGGAGCCTTCTCCCAACATAATTCTGATCCAGGTTTCCGAATGGAGTTGAATTAAGGCATTTAAAAGGGCCGGAGCTATGCCCCAGAGCTCCAGTGTTTGCCATGACCGACCTCGGGGTACCCGGTCAAAAGCCGCTTTGAAATCGACAAAGCAGCAGTGAAGTTGGTTACGTTGGATGGTCGCTTTCTTCATCAAGATGGATAGGGGTGAGTAAATTGCTTGTTGTTCCGGAATTAGGCACAAAGCCGCTCTGGTTGAAAGGAAGGCGCTTTGTTGTACCTGCCCAGGCCAACAGTTCTTCCAATAAAATGCTGGCATAATATTTAGACTCAACGTCAAGGAGAGCTATCATTCTATAATGTTTAGGGTAATTTCTCTTCCCACTTTTATAGATTGGATGGATAATAGCACCTTTCCAAGACTCCGGGATGGTATCTTTTAGCCTGCAGTGTTTCTGCAGGCTAAAGGGGGGGGGGAGGGGGGCAAGTGTTCTGACCACAGATCTACATCTGATTTAAATAGGGCCTGAGGAAGATCATTGGGCCCTGGTGTTCCTTCAGCCCTGGCTTTCCTAATTGAGCGAGCAATGTGTTTTTTTTGCACTTCTAATGTCGTTGGAATCTCCATCGTTGAATCGTCTATCTTCTCTTGTCCCTCTTTTGCTATTTCTGCCGTAACATGATTCACTGAGGTGTTAGGACTGGACGGACCTGGACTCTTTGGCTTCAACGGGTGGTGTCTCGGGGTCAGCTGATGGAGAAGGGTTAGAATGGTCGTCCCTGTTTGTATAGTCATTAAAATGAGATGATAAACACTGAATCCATTCATCTGCGCTTATGTTTGCACTGCATTGCCACTTTCTCCTTGTAAGCCCCTGTTCACGAGAGACCAAAATTGCTTGCGTGGACTAGTTTCAGCCAGAACGGGTTGGACACTGCTTGTTTATCCCTGTGTATAGATGACTTGAAAGATTTTTGTGCTTGCTTGTAGTTGTTAAATTGGATTTTATTTCCTGGACTTTTCCTAGTCAGACGAACGGCCAGGTTTCTTTGGGCCTTTACCTTTTTTGTCGCTAATGGGATGCAAAATTACATTGCATGATGCCGGGTACTCCTCTTAGATGGAAACTTGTTGAGTAATTGGTTTACAAAAACTGGCCAACCGCAAATGACAGGAAGATCTTTATCTGATGATAAGCGTAGAAGAGCTCTGAATGTTTCCATAGTGGGGAAGACAGCACTGACCGACCATTTCATTCTCCTTAGGTTCTCTGTGTGACAGCCTGAAAGCGTATGAGCAAGTTCCTGGTGGCGTGGAATGTTAGACGATAGAGTTATTATTTGAGGTCGGTGGTCGCTCCCCACTTGCGATGCGATATAGTAGCTCTCGATCAGGGAGAGTATTTCGCTGCTGCCTAATGTAAAGTCCAAAAATGAATGGGTTCGTCTGTTGGTTTTTGTCCAAGCGAGGGGGGGAGTTCCGTAGGGATGCACCCATTCAGTACGGTACACCCCGCTCTGCTAAGCTGGAGGACTGTGTATTCACCCAATTTCGAGGGTCTGTGTTCTGCGGGAATTGATTATGAGGCGAGATGCGGGGGAACCATTAAGGAAGCAGTCCTGATCTCCTCTGGGGAATTACAGTAAAGATTTATATTGTCTCCAGAAATAATACAGGGTATACTACCGTGGTCACTTAATAAGTTACAGACGATGTCAGTCAATTGATCAATTATAAGTTTTTTCTCAATGGTACGAGGTGATATATAAACATTGAGCAGGAGCTTGGACCAGGAAAAGGCCTTTGATAGGCTGAACCACTCTTTTATTTTCAAGGTTTTCAAGGTTTTACAGCACAAGTATTTTGGTCCTAAATTCAGTTCATGAAATACTTTATTGTACTCCAATTGTTACAGCAAGGTCATGGTCACTGGCACATTAACTGACCCTTTCTCCATTTTTTTCAGGAGTAAGGCAGGGGTGCCCATTGTTCATGATGGCCATCAAACCATTTATTGCTACTCTGAGGGCTGTTAAGCTGATTAAAGGTGTCCTTGCCCCAGGATGACTGGGGTGTTCTGTCACTACTTCTGCTTTTATGGATTATATACCTGTTTTTTGCTTAGACAATATTTCAGTTCAATAAATTTTGCAGTGTTTCAGTAGGTTTTATTTTGCATCCTCATCACAAATTAACCTGGCAATTAGTGAGTCTTTGTATTTTAACTGGAAAGAAGACAAGATAGATTGGTGGCCTAAGTAGTGCAAGATCGCATTGAGGTTCTTGGTCTGTTTTTTTGGACAGGGTGATGGTTCACAGAGCTAGTCAGAAAGCATTTCCAAGGTCAAGCAAAAGATCACACTTTGAGGTCTGAGGTCACTCACTATGATCTGTAAAATTATGAGGTCACTCACTGTGACTGGTAAAATTCTTGTTGCAAAGGCAGAATTTCTTTGGAGCCTCCTGTATGTTGAAAGGTCGCTTTTCAGTTCATTAGGGGAGGGTAGTAAGAAAGAGTGGCTTGTGTGACCATGTTTAAACTTGTGGTTTGGGTAGAAAGAATTCTCCAAACATTGGCCTCACTTTACAATCCTTGTTTATTTGCAACATGATAAAAGGGAGCATTTATCAGGACAAGTAAATGGTCCTTTTTTACTAGTTTTTGGTTGAATTTTCTGGTATGCAGTACATGGGGCATGGTAGTATCTAACAGCATGCCTCATTCAGAATCCTGCTCTTTTGCTTACTTTTATGCCAGGAAGTTCGATAGGAAGCACAATTTAAAAGGGATTCCTTTGGGCCTGATTTCACACAAGCTTATTCACAAAGCAGCCATGGGGGGAAGAGACTTCTAGAGCAATTTGGGGAAATGTTTCTGTGTGGTACCTGTTTAATATCCATCACAACCTGACTTGTTCTAGGGTACATGGTTGCCTGTCTAGGGTACATGGTTGCCTGTCTAGGGTACATAGTTGCCTGCCTCTCCACCTCTCTTTCTGTAGGAGAAGATGTTCCAGACCCCATTTTGTGTCAGGGAGGGATGTTTGTCAGTGAAATCCTCTAATCACCATTTTTGGACTGGCCTATGGAACTGAAGGTGTGGTCTTTAGCAGAGGTATGGCTATCTTTCCTAAATGCAGATGTAATTTTATCTAAAGAGGTTGTGGTGTCTGGTCTGAGCAGATCCAGCTTCCCATGCCAACATTTTTGGATTGTTTTGAATTACTTGAAAGATGCTCTATGGAGCACCAGGAATTTCTTGTTTTTCAAAGGTGTTGATTTATCCCCTCAAGTGATTTATGCACTAGCACGTTCTTTGGTCCAAGATTACAGGTGCAAAGACACTACAGAAATGTAAGGTGAAAGCTTACTTGGAATGGTGGTTGTTTCCTGATTTTAAGTATTTTAACAAAATGAATAAATGTGCTTATTTGATTTACTTGTTTTTAGTTTTGTATTTATATTTTATTCCATATGTTTCAATATTCTTGCTTTAAATTTATTTTAATTCAGAATACAATATCATCTAGAAATAACCCTGTTCTAGAACTTGGCATTGAGTGTGGTTTTAACCTGGTCAAATGTTGTGTCACCTGAAACGTATTGGCTAACATGTATTCTGCCCTTTTAATTGAATAAAGGTTTTTGAAACTTAAAAATAATAATTGGGCTACTGGCTGACTAAGGTGTGAGGCATGGCCAAGAAGCAACCACAATCCTCGTCAGGGTAAGACATAAGCAAATCCCAATTAACATGTGCTCAACCCCCTAGTAGCTTGGCACAGAGCCGTCAGGTTTAACTTAGAGGCATTGTGCAAAACTTCAAACAGTAAAAGAGTGAAAACATGACACATAAAGGATTCCACACCAAGTGTGAAAAAGAGAGCAACATTTTATTAATACAAACATGACCAAAACAACAAAAATTCAATCATCAGAACCGTAGTTAAGATTCAGGAATTAATGTTCAAACTCAAGGAGGCAGAAGAGGAGCATGTTTTATTGATTAAGCAGGGGCGAGATGCCACCCAAAACCAGGGCCAAATTACTACTCTTGAAGCAGAAATGAATAGCTGGCTTGCACAAAAATCCGCAGAGGAGTATCAATCCCAGCGGAATAGTTTATATGAAAGTGATGAACTAGACAGAGGATAGCGCATAATCAAAATATCTTCTATTAATGTGAACGGACAAACATACACTGACCCAGATGATATAGTCAGGGTGTTTCAGGAATACTATCAAGCATTATATTTAGAAGAAAGGGATAAGGATGCAGCCTTGACTTTACATGATATAACTCGAATGGTGACTGCTAGTGAATTGGGAGAGGTGTTAGATAGCTCTCTTAAAGATGATCTAGAGAAGGAAATTACACTAGAGGAAGTTCAAGTAGCTTTGCAAAGTATGGCTTCAGGTAAGGCTACGGCCCTGATAAACTACCCCTTGAGCTATATAAGTTAATTGTACAACGATAATGCCTCTCTTATTAGATCTTTTCAGAGGTATTCAATATAGTGGCAATTAACCAGACTCATGGAGGGAGACGAATATTATCATTTTTCCAAAAAAGGGGAAACCACCCGATAACCCAGCATCATACAGGCCAATCTCTTTGATTAATTCGGATACCAAAATCTATTTGAAAATCTTGGCTAGCCGGTTAAGGAGGATCATAGGTCCGCTGGTGTCCCCCTGGCAGCACGGATTTATACCCGGAAAAGAAACAACGGACCACATCCGTAGAACTATCTCACTATTTGATGTTATGTCCAGGATGGGGGGCCAGATGGCCATGATCCTCCTCGATCCCGAGAAGGCATTCGATTGAGTGTCATGGGGATTTTTATGGGGGATCTTGGAGTTAAAAGAGTTTGGGCATGGAATTATCAGGCCAATCAAAGCAATGTATTGTGAACCAAGAGCCCGGATACAAATGACGGGGAAAGAGTCTGGTGATATTTTAATATCCAGGGGAACCAGGCCAGGGTGCCCCTGTTCACCTATATTATTTGCACTGTACATTAATCCTTTAGTTGAGAAATTACTACAATCTCATAAAATCAAACCCATGGTTGCCATGGCTTATGCTGACGATGTGGCAGTTTTAAGAACGGATCCAAAAATGCGGCTGTTGGGGAAATTAATCAGATAACTGAAAGTTTTGGCCTCCTTTCAGGATACGCTCTAAATCGAGGTAAAACAATTGTTATCTGCACAGATATAGATTTGAATGATCCTAGGCGTGCAGAGTAACTGTTTATCTCAGGGTTCGAATTACAGTGAAGGTGGATGAAATAATTAAATGCAATTTTGATCCGCTGGTTAAATCAATAGCCATGGAATTAAAGAGAGTAAACGGGTTACATCTGTCCACGATTGGGAACGGGAATGTTTTTTAAATGACTATATTACCTAAGATTTTGTATTTGTTTAGGTCAATTCTGTTTGCTTTAGATGATCATCTACTGAAGACTCTTGACTCTATATTCTCCAATTTAATCTGGCAATATGGGAAGGTGAGGAGGGCACTGAAGTATTTAACATTACCTCAGGCTAGAGGAGGCCTTACAATTCCAAACATTACATTGTATTATTGGGCTGCCCTACTCCACCAGATTACCTTTTTGCTAGTAATAGATAGAAGAAGCGATGAGGAAAGGATGGCGAGAATCCCCACAATATTTGAAGGAGGCCTCTGGGTTGCTATTGAGACAACTAGAGCAAAGCTATTATAAAAAAGTTCATAGTGCCTGGAGGATATGGAAACAAGTGTCAAAATGTATGGTAATACCGAAGGTTACTCAATATACTCCCCTGTGGAACATATCGCTTTTTCCGCTCCAGGTTTATGATGCTATGGGGAAAGAATGGGAAAACCCGGGGGTGATTACAATTGGAGAGTTCTATAGGGGGGAAAAAAGTTGCCCAATTCTATAAGCTCCAACATGATTTTGGAATACCTGCCAATCAGTATTTTAAATTTGTACAGATCAGGAGTATTCTTATGTCATACAGATCAGCTATTTCAAAATTGATAGTAAACCTTTGATGGATCTCATTACTAAAAAATCATGTAGAATCAGAAACATATATCGTTTGTTATTAATAGCATTACCCGATGATTTGGAAAAGATTGAGATATCCTGGTCTGTGAAATTGGATAATCCTGATGTGGATATTTATATGAGTTTATCTTTATCTGCTAAAATATTTTTATCCTCCAATTTACAAGCACAATTATATAAAACTATATTTAATTTATATTTCACACCCTCTAAATCATTTATCTGGGGAAAAAGGGCCGATGATAAATGTCCCAGATGTGGGACAGGTCCGGCAACACTGATTCATATGTTTTATAAGTGCGATAAATTGACTCTTTTAAAATCAGGGCTGCATGGTTTCTGGAAAGAACTTTTTGTCCTCGGATTCGAGCTGACCCCTACTCTACTGATCCTAGGATATGATAACTCCCTGGGCCTTAATAAAGAACAGGAATATTGCCTATTTTTGGTCACAGCAATCTTTAGAATAATGCTAGCTGCCAGATGGAAAGATATAGATCCCCCGAAATGTCAGATGTGGTTAGCTAGGCTTCTTGGAGTATGCAAACAAGAAACGGCTTTGTATGCATGTAGGGGCATGCAAGCCAGAACTCGGGGGCTAAAAATATGGGCACTTATCTCTGAATGGAGGAGAGATGTGAGGGGACTGGAATATGCTGGAACTCATAAAATGCTGCTAAAAGGTTTATTTTATTCCTGTGATTATATCAACTATTTTATGAATTAATTAGGCGATACATTTAAGAGCTGTGTTTTTTGATGGTCTATATTCTGATAAGCTGTTATTTATCCTTGTGTACTGTATTTAAACTACAATATGTGTTAAACCTGTGATATATTTTTGTTATGTATTCTAACTAACTGCTTTTATGAATCGATTTGTCGGTGTGTATTGTTACAAATGCTCTACTCTGGGTATGAATAAAAAATAAAATATAAAAAAAAAGAACAGAAGTTATGATTTTTTAAAGAATAAACTGCAAAATAGCGTATAAAAGCATAAAGCGCCAACCAGGGCTCCCTGGTCACTCTGGCCGTCCATGATGGAGCTTGGGTTGGCTACAGTCCCAGATTAGTCCTGCTGAGGTTCTACCTTCTCAGGTTTGGAGCCAAGAGTCACATTTGTGTTGGAGAAGGTCACCAGGAGCAAGGAGAGCATCACAGGCGGCAGTCGACGTGGCACGAAGAGCAAGATGGGCGTTGCTGATGAGTGAGCTGGAGCTTTGCATTGGCAGTCCCTACGGACTGATGATGCTGCTGTGTGAAGAGATGGGCTTGTTGCAGCACATGCTGAGATTATTGCGAGCTGTGTGGTTTCGGTGCGTACGGGCCCGTTCGCAGGATGCAAAGAGCTCAAAAGCTTGAATTTAAGAGCTCAAGAGTAACATTAAGGGTCTTGGACCTGAGGGGCACTGTTGGTCATTAGGAACTTGTGAAGATGGTTCCAGGAGCTTTTGGGAAGCTGGTTATGTCCCTGGGGCTCAGATCAGGCGGCCAGCAGACTAGCCCTTTGAGTCACTCTGGGTTACTGGATTCAAGATGGAGTTGCAGGTCCAGTTCTTCTTTCCCAAGCAAGAGTGCAGCAAGCAACAGGTCAGCACAACAGGGCTGCAGTTCCTTATAGAGCAGCAATCCACCAGAGTGGCAGTCGTATAGCAGCACAACAGTCCTTCCTCCTAGCAGAGAATTGTACTGAAGTGGTGGTGTCTGAGGCCCTTTTTTCATAGACTGTTTCCCTGGTTCTGGAAGGTATGAGAAGCTTCTAGGCAGTAGTTTTAAAGTGCATGGACTTCTCTGCCTCCCCTGCCTCCAAGGTGGCTGAACTAACAATGCCGTGTTGTTTGGCCCTTTGTCTGGAGACAGGACAGAGCCTATTCAGGTGTAAGGGAGGCTGGGCACAGCTCCTCCTTCTCATCCTGCCAATCTTCCATTGTGTGTGGCTGTCTAGGAGGAAATAAGAAAGGCAAACTGCCTAGTTCACAGAGGCATGTGACCAGAGGCACCAAATGTCTAAGGAAAGCAAATGCCAACTTTCTATAAGTGGAATTTTCAGAATTGCAATTTAAAATCCGACTTCACCAGAAGTTTGGATTTTAAATTTGGATTCCAGAGACACCAAACATGAGCCAGTTATCTCTTCCTATTTGGAAATTGCACTTATAAAATGTAATATGGCAACTCCAATGTTATCCTATGGGACAGATAGGCATTTCAGTGGTGAAAAACACATTTAAGAGTTTTTCACTACCAAGACATGTAAATCTTAATAGTAAATGTCCTACTTTTTAAATACATTTCGCCCTGCCACCTGAGCTGTTCCAGGCCTACCCTAGGGGTGACATATGTATTACAAAAAAAGGTTTGGGCCCGGTAAAAGGTTTACTTTGCCAAGTAGAAATGGCAGTATAAAACTGCACACATAGGGTCTGCAATGTCAGGCCTGAGACATCTTTAAAGGGCTTCCTAAGTGGGTGGGACAATCAGTGCTGCAGGCCCACTAGTAGCATTTTTTTCATGCCCTGGCTGCATATAGTACTACTTTACTAGGGAATTATAAGTAAATTAAATATGCAAATTGGGGATAAGCCAATTTTACCATGTTTTACGGCGTGAGCACGTGCACTTTAGCACTGGTTAGCAGTATTAAAGTGTGCAGAATCCAAATACCAGCAGAAACAAGGTCAGAAAAGAGGAAGGAGGTAGGGATGACCACCCTAAGGCCGACACATCTAGCACTTGTACCCCTCAGCTGAAAAATGGGGAGAACTACCCAACCCCTTGGAAGTTCTCATCACTAAAGCAGAAGAACCTGGATAGACCATCTGCATTGGTGTGGTCTGAGCTAGGATAGTATTTCAGCTTAATGTCAGTCCTTGTAGGAAGGAGGATCACCTCAACAGTTTGGGATTCCCACCCCTCATCTGCATGAGCCATCAGTGGGACCTGTGGTCTGTCTGAACCCAGATGTGAGTCTCAAACAAATATAGTGTCAACTTCTTCAGTGCCCAGACTACAGCAAAAGCCACCTTCTCAATCGCACTTCACCTCTGTTCCTGTGGAAGTAGCCTCATACTAATGAAGGCTACCAGTTGATCTAGGCTCTCCCCAATTAACTGTGGTAAGATCACCCCAGGCCATGCTCCGAAGTATCTGTCTGCACTATGAACTCCTTAGAGAAGTCAGGAGCCTTGAGTACGTGTGCTGCACACATGGCCTCCTTGAGGGTATCAAAGGCTTTCTGGTAGGCCTCTGTTCAAATCACCTGTCTGGGCTGCTTGTTTGAAGTCAGCTCTGTTAAATGGACAACAAGGGTACCATATCCCTGAACAAACATCCTTTTGTATTTGGTGAGGCCCAGGAAGACCCTCACCTCAGTCTGTGTTTTAGGGGTTTCCCAGGCCTGGATAGTCTGAATCTTGGCCCGGAGGGGCTACTTGATGCCTCCTCAAGCGATGTGTCGCAGATAAACCACAGAACCCTCCTGCCCTATCTGGCACATGTTTCAAGGCCTGAAGCACCTCCTGGGGGTGGTACAGGTGTTCCTCCCAGCTGGAACTGTATACATCTATGTCATCCAGATACGCGGCACAGAATCAATGCCTCCTTCCCAGCCGGGACCCCTTTAACCAACCTCTGAAATGTGGCAGCGGTATCCTTCAAACCATGGGGAATCACATGAAACTAGGAGTGGTCCTCTGGGTTGAGATTACAGACTTCTCTTTTTCCTCCTCAGTCAGAGCAATCTGCCAGAACCCTGATGTTAAATCAAATGTACTAAGAAACTTGGCAGGGCCCAGCCTGTCTATGAGCTCATCAGCTTGGGGTATGGGGTGGGCATCAGTTTTGTGATGGAATTGAGACCCCTATAGTCTACAAAGAAATTCAGTTCTGGAGTGGTGCTGGGTTGGTAATCCTTAGGTACCAGCACTAGAGGGCTGGACCAGGGACTGTTGGAGGGCTCAATAGCCCCCTAACGCCAGCATCTTGTAGAGATCCTCTTTGATACTGGCCCTCACATTGTCTGACAACCTGTAAATCTTATTTTTAACAGGTGGACTGTATCCATTGTCTTTGTCATGGATGCACGGATGTGTGAGTCCAGGGGAGAGGAAGAACAGAGAGGTGATCTGCCCCAGTAACTGGCGATAATCACTCTGATGTTCTTGGGTCAGAGTAGGGGGAGCGGTTCACACACTACACTAACCCATTGTGTTCCTGGGCAGACAGGAAGTCAGGGAGAGGTGTAATTATTAATCTGCTAAATGCTACTGCTACTTTCCTTCCCTCTTGCCACAGAAAATAACTTACAAGGTCAACTCCCTTGTAACTATGTCTTCAGCTGCCACGCACTAAAAAAATGGGTGCACCAGAGAAGGGAATTGTTCTTCCTTAGTCTTGTTATTATGATTAAATAAAGCATGGCAATCCAAGTACAGGTTTATAAACTGCAGAAATTGAAAACAAGTAGGTCTGCTCTTTGCCCCCATGCCTTTCCTTAGCACCTTGAGTGCACAGCATTTGACTCCAACCAAAAACAATTATGTTATATCATCATGCATTATATGTGACTAGGCCTGTAATGCATGCAACGCTAAAACACATAAAATTCTTTACACGTGTCACTCTGGGAACAGTGCTTGACATGTTAATACTGGTTCCCTCAGAGTATTCCTCAGAACACTCTTGAGCAGAGAAAATGGGGAAATGCGTAAAGAGACATTTAATCCATGGGAAGAAATGGACATTCAGACTCTCATCCCCCATCACTGGAACCAGAGGCCCAAAAGCCATGGAGACAAAGAGGTTCAACCAAAGACTTTGCATAGCCTCTGTGGTCATCTAAAGTAGTAGACTGATGATGGAGCTGGAACAACATAGACAGAGGAAAATACTGCAATAGTAGTCAGTTATATGATTTGCCCTTCTGGTAAAAAGGCTGATGACAGAAATTAGTTTTACGTGTGATTAAAAGCATAGTTGTTGGTGAGTGAGGTTACAGGTGAGGTAACATTTAACCAATTTTCTTTTGATAAATGCCCAGGCTATTGGATTATTGGTCCAAATCAACACTGCATGACCCTCAATGTGAGGGTGAAAAGCGTATATAATCCTTTGGATGGCTAAATCTTTTTTCTATTTCCAGAACGGAATCATTTCGTACCTGATCTACCTATGCAAGGAAATTGCAAAAGTGGGGGGGGGCCATCAAATATCTAAAGACTAACTGGATATCCTGAGTCATTAAGGCCATAGTCTTGCAAGGGATCGCTGTGCCGTATAAGATCGGATGATTAACCAGAGTCTCACGAGGAACTCAGGATAAGGGTGCCTCTGCAGGTGTGGCTCTCAACAATCTCCAATCTTATGGTACAACCCACATTCTTTTGAGACAATGCTTTTTTAATGTATAAACATTAAACTATGATTCTACAGCATTTCTATATTAAGTTTTCGAATTGGTATTTGGAAGGGGCGGGTTTAGTGCTTTCCTTCCAAATACTGATTTGCAGTAGAATGTATGCATGATTTGTGACCAAATTACAGCGGCAAAACATTAATGGCTTCATTTACAAGGTCCTTGCCTGTCGGAATGTTACTTTTAGTGACAGTCTGGCAGCACTCAGTGCAGGGCCATATCTATAAGGCCACAAAAAAACACTCTGGACTAGTAAATATGGACTGAGGTAATGCAGCGCAAGTCGCTGCATTGCCTCGCCCTTCGATACGGAGGCATGCCATGGGCAGTACGGTGGTTCCCACGTAACACCCATAGCATTTGACACATTCCCAGATTCATGCGATTTCATAAAACTGGGAATGCGTCAAAAGCCTACGCCTCCCCAGGGGTTGCATAGGAGTGGCGCAGCGAGGAGAAATAACATTATTTCTCCTTGTTTTTTCCTCATTCTTATAGAAAGATGAAAATTGCTCCATTGATTGCTTTTGTTCAGAATGGTGTACCTTCCTGAACAAAAACAATCACCCCTAAAACGCAGACACCCTTGTACCATAGCGCAAGGGTGCCTGCGTTGGGGCATGGCAGTCATTTTTGCACCAGCGCAGGGGGAAACAAAAGGAATGCGCCGTATCTGATAGACACAGCCATTCTGGCCCTTTTCTTTTGACGTAGGGCAGAGCAGCAGGAAGGCTTGAGAGGCTGCCCTACATCCAAAGATTGCAAATGAGGCCATTATTTTGGACCTACTACGAAAAGGTAGTGGTAAGGTATTTGCAAAGGGGAAGGGGTCCCTAAGGAGCTCCTTCCCCTTTGAGAATGTTATTATTATTTGTTTTTTAAGAGGAGGCGGTGGCACTGCCTACCTTAAATAATGAATGTTTACTTTCCATTTTTTGTAATGCATCCAGTTTTGCTTTAAGGAAAATGCACTACATTTAAGAAAAGAAATGCATTATTTAAATGTAATCACAGACCTGATGGAGTGCAGACCCCAGCAGGCCATGTGATGGCGATCATTCCTAATGGGTCACAAACTGCGACGTACCTTATAAATATTCATGTGGTACGTCGATTTGTGACCCACTAGGAATTGCTATTTTAAAAATAACTCTTTCGTACATTAGGAATAACAGTTTCCTAAATGTGATTCGCAGAAAATCACAATTTGGAAATGTCAATTACCCGTGTTAATCTGGCCGCTTGTGAGGGAGCAAAGCAGAACTACTTCTAATTCAGGTGTAACCCAGAAGAATGAAGAACTTTGATCATCCTGGCGTTAGGTTGTGTGTTCATAAGGGAATAGGCAGAGATCACCCACCCATCCATATAAGTGAACAGCTCCATCCTCTCTTAAGAATTAAAGATGCCAACAGAGGAAGTGCTTTTGCTCTCCCACTGTTGGTGCCTTTAAAAAGAACAATAGGAAAGCCTGAATGAAATAACTGTGAATGGGGCATGATCGTACACCACTTTGTACCATTGCAACCAATGATTCTCTCACTGGAGTGAGCCTTTATAATTAGCAATCTAGAAGTCCTGTGATACCAAAAAGTATTAATTGTGGAGAGGTGAAATAATGCTCAATAAGGCTGTCATCCTGAAGGGAATGTGTTTCATAAACTTGACATATTTTGAATTGATTATAAATGTATATTCCCTTGAAGGCTATAGTACAAAAGGATAATAGAATACATTAACAATTAATATACACAATTCTTCTGTGGGAACATGGACAACAGTTTTCCTTCTTATTAGGTTCTCTATACCCCTCTGGAGAGCCTATTACTGGAGATGGAGGCAAGAAATAGGGTATGAAAAATGATGGTTCTGCCGGATCAATGGATAACTTGATGTTCTATCCCATCTCAATAATGTCCTGAACCCAGGTGTTGTACCTGGCCATTTTTGCAAGATTATGCCCAAATTTGTAGCCTGTGGGCACTTCACCACTGCTGACCCATGCTAAAGTGCATGTGCTTTGTGTGGAAAATGTAATGGCATTTGGTTTCTCCATGATTGGCATATTTGATTTACTAATAAGTCCCTAGTACAATGCACTACTGGTGCCCAGGGCCTATGACTCAAATGCTACTAGTGGGCCTGCAACACTGATTGTGCCACCCACATGAGTAGCTCTTCAAACGTCTCAGGCCTGCCACTGCAGAGTCTGTGTGTGCAATTTTAAACTGCCTTATTGACCTGGCAAGTTCACCTACTTGCCAAGCCTAAACATTCCCTTTTCTTACATTTAAGAGACCCCTAAGGTAGGCCCTAGGTAGATACATGGGTGGGTTGCAGTGTATTTGAAAGTTAGGACATGTGCTTTTGAGTTTTACATGTTTTGGTAGTGAAAAAACTGATGAATTCGTTTTTCACTACATCAAGGCCTATCCCTCCTATAGACTAGCACTGGAGCCGCTGTGTAATAGTTTCCAAGTGTAACTTCCAATTGGGAGCAGATAGAAAATTTGAGTTTGGTGTCTATGGACTCATAATTTGAAAAACACATCATTTAGTGAAGTTGTTTTTCAAATTGCAGGTCTAGATATGCCACATTGAGAAAGCTGGCATTTTCTTACTTTAACCTTTCGGTGCCTCTGTCTGTCCATAGAATATACGTCTGGGTCAGGGTGACAGCTGGGATTTGTGAATTCACTCTAGAGAGCCATACATGAAGAGAGCTGAGGTGTGTCCTGCATATCCTGATGACCCATCACCAGGCTGATGAGTCTTCCTAAGCTATAGTGATGAGAGGAACTGACACTTGCACCTGAATAGGGCTGTGCCTGTCCCCGCAGAAAAAGCTGCATATCACCCTGTATTGTGTCTGGAGCAAGGGCAAGGGCCAGTAAGGGCAGGGTCCTGCGCACTACAAAGACCTTTTTTTGAAGTCTTCCTACTTCAACGGCCAAAATGGGTATATGTAATAGACTATGACATCAATTACTCATAACACTTCTCAACTGAGGACATTCTGCCAGGAAGAAGACCTGTTGCACTGCCAGGAGGGACTGATACTTTGCTGCTTGCTTTGCTGTGTTGGCCTGCTGCTTCTAGCCTGGGAGTGAGAGGACTGGACTTCAGTCTCTACATCCAGCTTTCTAAGGTTTTCCAAGGGCTTGGCTGAGCATGCCTCCTGTTGCTAAAGAGTCAGGGACATCAAAGACTTCACCTGCATCTTGCTGCCAACACCTGCACGCCTCTGCTGTGGGTCCTGACCTGCCAAGTGGTACCAAACTCAGTCCTGGGCCCTTGGAGGTGGATTTGGCACTGCAACCGAGAAATACATGCATCAACCCAAAGTGTCATTTTGAAACTGGTACATCCCTGCAAAATCAACACGTCACCACTGCCTGCACCGAAGCCATGGACATCACTTGCCAAGTGTGTGACGCACTGACCTTGACTTTCAACACAGCTCCGACTTTGCCACAGCTCCTCTAAAGAGCCACCACTGCAAGAGCTTTGAACACCACCTCAATAAAGTCTGTGACGCCCATACCGACTCCCAAATAGTCCTAGTCCTGCATGGCGTTTGACCGATGCATCACCTCCAGCCCAGCGGTTCGACTTCGATGCCAAGGAATAGACGCACCTTCGACACCACATCACCTTCAGGAACTGAAGACTCGCACCTGCAACAACGCAACAGTTCCTCTTCGCAATGCATCATCCTGGAGAGTCAAAAGCTTCATCGACCATGCACTGTCTTTAGGAATTGATAACTCACCTGCATACACAATACCTTACCTCCTCTGCATGACATGTCATCTTGGATTTCCTACGCATCGAAGGTACTGTAATGGGGTCTGCGTGACTCCTGTATCCGACCCGCACTCCATAGCGGTCAGACTGAACTTGTGGATTTGCTCGACAAGATAGCCCCAGTTGGAGCTATTGACTTCTATGACTGGTGTGTGTTGGATTTTTATCATTTTGGTCTTGTTTTACCCACATAAATATTGGCCATCTTTGTAACAGATGTGGAGTACTTTTTTGGTGTTTTCACTGTCTTACTCTGTGTTAATGTGTGTGTGTGTGTGCAAAATTACTTTACACATTGCCTCTTTATTTTAGACTGACTGCTGTGTGCCAGGCTACCAGAGGGTGAACACAGGTAAACTTTTACTGTGCACTACAATTATCCTGACAAGAGAGTGGGTCACTACTTGGACAAGGTGCATACCTCTGCCAAGTAGAGAACCCATTGTTAGCACCAGGAATACATCTTGTTTGTCCAGGTCTCATTGTGCAAGTTCAGCCAACTCCCATCGGAACATGTACTCATCGAACTACTGCATATTCTCGACCTAGAGTGCTACTGGAAAAGTGATGCCTATGGCTGCTGAGCACAACCTGGTAAACTAGTCCCTGATCCTTAGCCCTTTAAAAAAAAGTGGCACTCAGCTCCTTTTCTGAGACTTATATTGTTAGTGAGCGATAAAAGACTAAGGGTGGTGTGGAGAAAGGTGAAAAGACCAGACCAATTTTTGTCCTTTGGTGTGCGTTCACTTCTAGTCAAAATAACATGTGTATCAAAAACGGGAAATGGGAGATGAAGGCCAATGAGAATCTCCAACCTTCCATGCTCATACAATGAATGTTGCCAAGCAGTCATGGTTGACCCTATACAAGTACCAGCGTCCCACAGGGCATTTTAAAAAAGAGTTAGAAACTAGCAATTTTCCTTGTTGCCAGTAGTGCCATGCAATTTTCACCTTCAAGTACGGCTGAAAAGAGCAATTGGAATTTAGGAGTATAGGCCACAAAGGTGGATGCCATAAAGAGAAGTTAAATGCTTTGAACAATGCCTTCAGAGCATTTCAACCCTACCATCCAGTGAAAAGTACAGATATAGCATTCTCACAAGTCAAGACACTCACGCACCATACTTGCCAGGAAAGAGTCAATGTTTGTAGAAATTCGGCACTGATCCTCTTCTAATGGGTATAATTTGGAAATAATCAAGTAAAGCCTAACTTCTTCATGTCTGTTTTTTCACTTAGACCACATTCTATGGTGTAACACATTATGAAATCGAAGGGAATCATATACATCAAGAGTATACGGGTGGAATAAAAACATCTGTGTCTGGATGAATGTATTTAAACCCAAGAGCTCAATGATATGTGCCAGGACTCTTGAGGATGACGAACTGGAACATGTCACATTGGCAGAAATGGGCGAGCCTCCTTTGTACAATCAGCTTATGCAAGGTTGTTCATTTGGAATGATAGCCCATTTAATTACACCTTGCTATGAAGATTAAATTTAATTATTTAAAGAAAGATGAAAGATGACTATTGCAAATCAGTCTCAACCCTGTTCCAATTAGTACAGTCTAGCCTGAACCACCAAGCCAGGTCCTCCCTGAACTGGAACACAAGTAACCCAAGACCGGTTTCACCCTCATTAGGGCTAGTCATTCAGGTGTAGCCTGGTTTCAGTGGCGCAGTGAGCATGGGAACCACGTCTGGGCATAGCCTGTTAAAATCTGGTTTGCGATGTCAACATAATCGGCGCCACCTTGTCCCCTCTCAGGCCCGTACGCTCACTTAAGCAGTAGCCATTTTGAAAGCGCCATGGCCCCTCTGCCCCTCGCCGATCACCAGCGCGTTCCCTTGGTGCTGCGAACACCCCCCCGCTCTCTCGTGCATTGACCATACACCCCTCCCCAGCGCGACCCTACCTCGGAAGGGAGAAACCCCCCCCCCGGGGCCAGCACCTCCCCGTCCTTTGATGAACCCCCTTCCTCTGCCCTGCCCCGCTCCCAAGCCACCACCTGGTCCTGCAGCTGCCATTTATTGGCCCCCTTCCTGTAAGCAGGTGCCCCGATTCAAAGGATCTCCGACTAAATCAAAGGCCTCCCACCCCACCCCGTGCGATCCGATCAGATACCCCGTTCCAGGAATCGACAGAGTATCCTGCTGTGGAATAGCCATCACTTACTGTAGATATGTGTGGGAACGAGCTTGAAGTGGGGATTCCAAGGATGTCTTTCCGTACATCAAAGTCTCAACAAGAATGTGTCACGTGTAATAAAGCAATAAACCTGTGTATAAGAGGCCAGGCCTCAGAGATATGGTTAGAGCACCTCCCGAAGACATTCTGTGTGCGTGTCCGAAATGACAGGCTCTCCTCATGAGAAATAAACCCTGTTTCCTGCCTTCCAGTCTCCGGCGCCTGCCTCTTTTGTTGGTTAATCATCGAATGGTATAAGAGGCGATTACCGCCGGGCAATACTTGAAAGGTTATCGACTGAAACTGCCGCTACCATTTAACAATTGGCGTCCCAAACGTGGGGCCCATCAGCGACACGTGGATCCAACGGGAGAGGTCCCGACGACAGAGTGAACGACTGCAACGATCGGGAAGAGCTCCTGCCCGATAGACCCTCGTCTGGCAGCCGATCATCCGAACTTCACTGGTTCCGAGCAGACCTCTCTCGAGTGATCTACGGTCCTGACTGGGAACCATCAGGAGTGCCGCGGCAAATACGGAGAGTAGAGGACGATCGGGCGCTGGAGGCGGAAGACGAGAAACTGTCCATGCGGTCCGGGTAAGGTCGTGTAACACGACAAATTGCGAAACGATTGATTGATTGATTGAAAATACTAGTATTGCTTATTTGATTGTTCTTTTTGAGATATTCGCTGCCTACAAACGGGGAAGAGTAGAAATACTCTCTCTCCCTTTGCAGATAGTGAAGGGTAGGTAACGCGGACTTTTGTCCCCCTTTGTAACCTGTCGTGCCTATTTTTCTCCCCACTGATTGATTGTCCGAACATTGATTGTTTTTAACGAATAGTGCTTTTGAGATATTCTCTGTTTGCAAATAATGTAGAATAGAAATATTCTGTCTAGTCTTTGCAGATAGTGAAGGATAGGTAACGCGGACTTTTGTCCCCCGTTGTAACCCGTCGTGCCTATCTCTTTCTCACCATTTGATTGTTTGATTGTCCGAACACTGGTTGTTCGATATTGGTTCTTTGGAGGTATTCTCTGCTTACAAATAACGTGGACTAGAGATATTCTGTCTAGTCTTTGCAAGCAGTGAAAAGATAGGTAGTGCAGACTTTTGTCCCCGTTGTAACCCGTCATGCCTATCTTCTCCCCACTGATTGGTAATTGGTTCTTTGGTTCTACCCGGACCATTTATTAGAGGTAGCTCGTCCGGCCCCACCGGAGGGCACCCCTAATAAAGAGGACATACATATAAAATACGGATTAGCCGCTGTACCTTTCTAGCAAACTATGGCATACAAATCGCTATAGAAAAACAAAAGGAATCGAGCAAAACCAGTAGGCCACTGATGGGATCCTTTTGACCCTGCAAAAATAAGAAACACTAGGAAATAGCCCTTCGCGAAAAATATGAAACTAGGGGAAGGAGCCAAGCTCACGGTCGAGATGGCCACGAGGTAGCTCGGCTCCGTCGCTCTCGCTGCCTAAGCATGTCTGCCCTACCACCCACCCCGCCCAATAAAACGACAAAACCCTACACAAATGGAAGTCTGCTGATACCCACCATCGGCATCGCCGAACTGGGCTAGATCGCGCACAATTGGGCTATGTCTTTTTCTGTTTATGCAGTAACATCTTTGTGCTCGTTGCCAGATTACAAATATGTGCAAACACTCCAAAGTAGTAGGATTAAAACGCTTTAAAAACTTGTAGGTATATGCAACACTCCAACAGGTTAAACAAGTTAAAACACTTTTTTTTTTTTTTTAAAAGATTTTTATTGAACAGAAAAAAGGATACAAGCATGGGCCTACAACCACCAGGGCCGGCCGCTAGAGTCAAAAAGGATCACACAGTGCTAAAGTCATCAACCGACCCATGGTCCCCAGCCCATTACAGAAGCTCCGGATACTCCTAAGGAAATCAGGATACACACGTTTACCATAAATAACAACTAAAAACAAAAGGCGAGGCGTAGTAACATGAAGTGGGCGTCAGACTACAGCAGGGGGACCCTACATCCGACCACCAAATGGCGGTCAAGGGAAAGGAGGACTAAGAGGTCAGGGGGGGTCACGGGAGAGCCAGGTCTACACTCGGATGTTCCAAATACGCAAGGAACCATCAAGGGTCAGGGGGACAAGGCAACCTCGGAAGTGTCCACCAGGGGGGGAGCACAGATATTTCCCCGATACTGATTCCATTGCCCCCAGATTCTGCCCCATGCCCCCGGTTTACCACGAGCCACATACACAGTCTTCTCCCTGAACATGCACCAGTCCATGTTCTCCTTCCACACAGACACAGTGGGCGGCCGCTGGGAACCCCAAAGCTGCGCTATATCTCTCTTGGCAATCATGTTCCCCAGGGCCGCCCACCGAGTCTGGGCCGCGTTATAATCATTGGGCTCCCACACATTCAGAACGCAACGACGCACCTCCGGTAACAGAGCGACCCCGGTGACTTGTCCCATTACCACATGCACCCGGCGCCAGTATTCCGCCACCTCGCGGCACTCCCAAAGGATGTGGAGAAAGGTGGCACTAAGCCCACAGCCCCGCTTACAGAGCCCGTCGTCAGAAAATCCCATCGAAACCAAACGGGGACCCGTCACGTAAACCCGGTGGAGAATCTTAAGCTGGACCAGACGGAGACGGGCCGGGATGGCCACCTCCTTAGGGGACGACAGTGCGGACTGCCAGTCCTCGTCGTCCAGCTCCACCCCATCCCCCGTCCATGCCTCCCGAAGACGCACCAAGAGGTCAGCCCGATTATTAATAAGTTTTTTATAAATTAGAGAGATAGTGCTGTCAGGCACGTGACCATCGAGTATGCGGTCCTCGAGGGGCGAGGAAGCCGGGACCTTGGTCCCTACCCCAAAGACCGAGAGCAGGGCATGCCGAACCTGGGCGTAACGGAAGAACTCCCTTTCAGTAAGCTCGTATTCACTCTGGAGCTCCGCGAAGGTTTTAACCGCGCCCTTAATCCATAGGTCTCCCACTCTGCTAATACCGATCGTGTCCCAACGCTCAAAGCCTTTCGTTTTCCAGAGGCTTCCCAGTCGGTCGGAGGCAAATAAGGGAGTGGCACATGTTAAGCGCTCACTCCAGCCCATGGCTACATTAGCCGCCTTCCAGATCCTTACCGCAATCTTAGTAGGGCCCGTAAGGGTCCTTCCAGCCGAGCGGGAGTAAAGCGCCCTATTATAGTTACCGCCGGGCAGCAGGAATTTATCCATCTCATACGCCGGGTTTAAGCCAGGCGCATACGTGGCATGGTTAATGGCCGATAGCTGTGAGGCCCAATAGTACCTTCTAATGTCGGGAAGCGCGATGCCCCCATCGTACCAGGGAAGAGTAAGCTTTGCCAGAGCGATGCGCGCCCGCCCGTCCCATACTAGTCTCCTCTGCAGGCTCTCCACCTCCCGAAAGTAGGCCGCCGGAATGACGTCGAAGGAGTTCTGAAGTGCATAAAGGAATCTGGGAAGGGACATCATTTTAAACAGCGCTGCGCGACCAAGCGGGGACAAGGGCAGCTTACACCACCGAGCCGTGTCCTCCCTCAAACGCCGAAGTGGAAGCAGGAGGTTTTGCTCATAGCGAACCGCCGGGTCCAACGAGACGTACACCCCCAGGTATTTAAAGCCAGACAGAGATAGTTGGATCGGAAGCCGAGGCGGCAAGAGGGGAGGGCCACCAGAGATAGGATAGACACAGGATTTAGACCAGTTAATCGTCAAACCCGAATTTCTCCCAAAGGAAGTAAGAACATCAAAGAGAACATTAAGCGACTGTCGCGGCGAGGTGAGATACAAAAGAATATCATCCGCGTACAACGAGACCCGATCCTCGAAGCCCGGGGCCCACCGGATCCCTCTAATCGAGGGCTCCCAGCGGAGCCAGGCAGCGAGCGGTTCCAAGGCGAGAGCAAAGAGCAGAGGGGACAACGGGCACCCCTGCCTCGTACCCCTACCGAGGGCGAAAGGCCGAGAGACCCGCCCATTGACAACCACCTGAGCCATTGGTCCAGTGTAAAGAAGCTTCACCCAGCCAAGAAATCCCTCCCCAAAGCCGAATTTGGTCAAGACGGCCCAGAGGAATGGCCACTCGATGGTATCAAAGGCCATCGTGGCATCCAAAGAGACCAGTACGGCTGGTTGGGAGAGGTACTCCGCCCTAGCGAGGGCGCCGTGGAGACGCCGCAGGTTAAGAGCGGTGTTACGATGAGGGATGAAGCCGCATTGATCAGGATGGATCAGATCACAGATAACGCTCAGCAAACGATTGGCGAGGACTTTAGCCAGTATCTTAGGCTCGGCATTTAATAGAGAAATAGGCCTGTAGGAGGCACAGCGGTCTCGTGGCTTACCTTCCTTGGGGATCACGACTATAGTAGCCAGACGCTGGTCGGCGGGAAGGGAACCCGTCTCGAGGGACTCCTGGAACATACGACGGAGGAAAGGCGCGATTTTATCCGGGCGCAACTTATACAGCTCAATAGGCAGGCCGTTGGGACCCATAGCCTTGCCAGAGCGAAGGGACCGAATCGCAGTGGCAATCTCGTCAACAGACAAGGGGGTGTCCAGCTGTTCACGGTCCTCGACGGACAGGCCGGGCAAAGCAATATCCCGCAGCAGAAGGCGAGAGTCTTCCTCATCCCTATCCGTCACCGGGGAGTACACGGCCCGGAGGTGGTCAGCGAAACACTCCACAATCTCACCAGGCTCAGTCACACACGCTCCATCCGAGGCCCGAAGCTCCGGGACCACACGATTCACTCTCTCCTTCTTGTCCAGCCAGGCAATCAATTTCCCCGCCTTGTCCCCGGCGTCATACAATCTACCCTGCTGCTCCCTATACATAGTCTTGGCAGCATCAGTAACAAGAGACCTGTATTCAAACTGCTTCAAGCTGAGGGCATGGAGCCCGTCCGGAGTGACACCCGCCTCCAAGGCCGACTCCAGCCCCGAGATGTCAGTCTCCAGCTTCACCACTGCCTCACTCTTGACCTTCTTAGCCACCACTATCTGCGCGAGGGCGTGTCCGCGGAGCACGGTTTTAAAGGCTTCCCACAGGGACATTGCGGACGACACCGAAAACACTCTTTTTAAACAACTATTTACATGGCAGCCTGATGCAACATCCATCCCAAAGCATTCACCGTCCGCGTGACACAGTCCCTGCCCCTCCTTCCTCGGAGTAGCAACATTTGGGCTGCTTTGGTCTGTCTTTTAGTAGGCTTTGGGCTATAAAAAAGGCCTACAAAATCCATCGGCCTGTGAGGCGGCATCAGTGGCGGACTGTTGTGCGAATAGGCCGGAGGCAACAAGGCGCGCCGAGATCCGGACGGCACCGAGGTGGTGTCCAGCAAGTTGTTGCGCTGGTCTGGCCATCCTACAATGCTGCACCGAAAGACGGCGTGGGGTGCCCTGGGGGGAAGCGACGTGAACGGGCCTCCCCCGCCTCCCCAGGTGGAGGCTCCTCAGTCGCAGTAGGGCACCCCTTAGCGTTTCACTCGCCGACCAGTTGCAGTAGGGCACCCCTTAGCGTTTCACTCGCCGACCAGCTGAGAGAGCACCCCCTTAGCGTTTCACTCTCCGAGCAGCTGAGAGAGCGCCCCTTATCGTTTCCCTCGCCAGCCAGTTGCAGCAGGACAGCCATTAACGCTTCACCTGCCGGACGACCACCCAGGCGGAGGTTCCTTTCTGCACCAAGTTTCCATTAGCGTTCCACCCAAGAAGTGGGCCCCCGCAGTTGGTTGGTCGGGGGACCCACTCCGGTGGCTGTGGTGGAGAACTGCTGCTGCCACAGGACTCTCAAAATGGCGGCCGGCTCTTCAGATTCGGGCCAGGTCCACTAAGATGGCTCTGGGCTACCTTGGAACTCGGAAGCTTGCCTGCTCGGGCATGGGCCCCACCCTTGAAGACGTCCTTTCAGCTTTGCAGATTCCACGGGAGTCATTGGCCCTCGACTCCCGCGGACTTCCGGTGGGGGCAAACGCCACTATTGCTCGATCATTCCACATTAACTTGTCTTTGTCCCGGGCGGCAGCCACCTTGTCCCCATTTGGTGCCGTGAGAGAGACTGATTCAGGGCGTCGGCAGAGAGACATGCCGGCTGTCCCGTTCTCCGAAAGGACCACGGCGTTGCTGCGAGATGGTGGTGCCCTCATGCTGACGCCAGCTTCTGTTTGAATTACCAGTAGACACTGTAGACTACCAACTCGAATCAGTTCCGGTGGAACCTCAGCATGACCCGATAGGAAAAAAAAAAACTTTGCTTTCCCCACCTTCGAATCACGGTTCATGCTGTCTGTTCTTTCTGTTGGCGTTAATGAACATTTTTGAACTGCCGAAAGGGATTCTGGTCCGGCCGCTAGTTAGTGGAAACATTTAGACTGTACCCTGGACCCACCCGACCTCGCCCCAAAATGGCGCCGATGTAGGAGGGACCTACAACTCCTTATGGCATTTCGGTTACTTGGCATTGATGTTAAGGGATATGTATACGGTCGTTTTGCACATGGCGGGCGGGGGACGGGGAGGGTACTGACTGGGCATGCGAACAACCTTATTGATGCTGGTCTTCTCATTATTGATTATTTTTATTTTCGCGTTAAGGTAGTGTTTCTCCTGATACTCGACGCCTCTTGCACCGTGGCAGGCCTATACGGTTGTAGGCCCGTATTTGTATACTGACATTTTCACAATAAAGGGTTTTCGAAAGAATTATGGAATCAGCGTCATAACAATCGCCTAGGTTGGTAAGGTTTTGAATAATGGCTGTCATTCCCAAACAATAGAAGACAGATAATGCAGACCCTTTGCCTGAATTTTTGATTGATGAAAATTTGTATCCATCACACCTGTCTTTTTCCAGAGTTGTTAGAAAATGGTTGACTGTAGCTTAAGGTATCTGCCGAATGTAAGGTATGGTATTTTGTCCCATAATATACGACTAATTGAGAAACAAATGCGCGAAGAGGGAACTCGAATTTAGGGACAAATAAAATGAAGCATTTTTGGTATAGTAGAAAGGAAGGATATAGTACACAAAAAAAAAATTGCGAAAAGGATAGTCAAGATCTGTGGTATTATACGTTCCTGCAGCTAGTCTGGTACGTGGTAAGTAGAACTTTTTCGTGTTTATGCACGCTGATGTGCTTTGAATGCTGCCCCCCCCTCCTTTTCTTCTCTGTAGGTTACATCGGAGTTCCGACTGAAGAATGGAGTGGACATGGACCGCACCGTGCTCCATGTAGGGAAAGACATAGACAAGCGCTGTGAGATGGTGCGTGGAGTGCAGACCATCACTGGGAACGTGAAAAACTGTATGGTATGACTGTGCGTACGTGCCCTGATTGTACGGTATGAATGTGTATGTATTGCGTATGCCTGGGTCGCTGGAGAGAACGTCTTTGTATGACTGAAATGCTTGTCTATCGATCAAGGGGATGGGAAAATAAGCCAGAATATGGTAAACTCCTCGTTTGAAGAAACGACTCTCCCTCTCCCGGAAGCTAGTAAATTGGAGGGTGACTTACACCAGAAACTTGAAGGGTCATTTCAGTACGACGAACCCGACTCCAACTGATAACCCAAATGTACCACCAGTGAGTCGATTCGTGTGCTGACTAAATAAGAGAAGTTAAGAATACCCCAGGTCGGGGTTCATCCAAAACCCCCCCTCAGCCCAGAAGTTAGGGATACTGGCATGTTTTAGATTCACCACTTCTTCTTCCATCCACTTAGAAAATAAGAGTTGTACCATTGAACGTCCGACCGATACCCCTCCTCTGCCTCAGTTTGGATCACCGCCTGCCCAGGGGTTGGAAGGCTCCACCGTGAGTATAAACACGACTGGACTAATGTCCGACCGGAAAAAGAGGAGTAAGTATTTTTCAAAAATGAGGCCTCCAACAAAATTGCCCAGAAAGGGAGGGGAGTAAAAAGTCCGACCCCCCCCCCCCAAAATTAATTACGGAAAATACTGAAAATACGCAGCACGCATAGAAAAAGGACAGGAAAGGAAAGGTCCCCTTACCCAAAATAGCTCTGTCTTCGTCTTAGGTTTCTGTGCTTGATGTATGTACTGTTACACCCTATCCGGTATTTGTGTGTACGTGAACGTTGAATTTATGTTTTCCCCCAGCTTGTGTTTTTGTACGTAAAACTGACCCGTGCTGCTCTATGTTGTGTGTACACCAAGTAGCCTATTATCGTACACGTTTGTCTCTCTCTCTTTCTCTCTCGTTTTATGTCGTACGTGTACCAAATAGCCTACTTGATGCGCACGTCTCTCTCTCTCTCACTCTCTCTCTCTCTCTCTCTCTCTCTCTCTCTCTCTCTCTCTCTCTCTCTCTCTCTCTCTCTCTCTCTCTCTCTCTCCCTCGCTGAAGGCTCCCTTGCCCTCTTTTTGAATAGATGACGACACTGTACCTCCTCAGTATATGAATAATTGGCCTAAACACGACAGTGTTCGAACAAATTGACAGAAGCAAAACGACCGTATTTTGCCACACTACTACCTCTCCTTTCTGTAAAATGATGGAACTTAATTGGCTGAGAAAGAAAGGACAGGTAAGACGACTGATGTCTCCCAATCTGGCCCTTCTAACGGGAACTATATGTCAGTGGTTTTTGTTGTTTTAGGGCTCTAACGACTCCACCTCCATCGCTCAGAATCGCCCCGCCCATTGCACAGAAATAGAGCGTCTAAGCACCCCGTCCTTCCAGAATAGTCCCAGTTCTGTACTAGCCGTCCCTGGATATTTTAAGCAATACAGCTGATGGCCTTGTTTTTAAAGATACATCGCCTAAAACTGATAAAGGCTAACTATTGTCTCCAGCAAGAAAAATGTTTAGCTTGTGTTCCTCCCCGAAACAGATATTTGTGAGCCCATGACAGTAGCACCTCGCACTTTTTCATAAACTTAACAGTCCCTGGAGAAAAATATGAATCAACAGGGCTTGTGTTAGAAAGATGAGTCTCTACCGGAGAAGCCGGTTTGAATTTTGATAGACCAGGAAGTTGATAGATGTCAGACTTCTTGCAACGTTTATAAGGTACAGGAATCAACACCTAGCAGACCTGATGATGGAAATTTGCAGGAACACTCACAAACCTGCACCACAGCAATGATTAATGAGTTAGTAGCATACACCGACATAAGAGTTAATAGACATCCACCATAGAGTGACCGATAAACGTTTCCCCGACTACTTGGGGTTGGGAGAGAGAATGAAGTGTGTAAACGTCTTCCCTACCAGTTCTCTAAGATTTTGTTTCTTGTACTCATTCAAAGATAACATGCGGTCATCGGAGGAGAGGGGTCGGACGTGACATACAGCCTGGCTGCGGATCATGGAACATCTATGGCCTCGACCAAGGGGGAGCCACGGAGCAAAAAGATGCGGGACGAGGCACCATTCTCAGCATGGATAGCGATAGAATGAAGGGCTATCCCGAAGCCCCCCTGCTCACTGATCAGCTCGTGCCTGAAGTCCCAGCCCGTCGAGCCCGATTGATGGGCTCAGTGCTAAAAGATTCTGCTCTCCTTGGTCTGCTTTTTGATCCGATCCCACTCCACCCCCTCTTCCCTCGGCCTCCCGAAGCACGCCCCTACCCCCCCTTTTTTTCATATGGGATTTTGAACTTGACTCGACAAAAGAAGAACGAAATGCGGGTACCCCGTCTCAAGGTACCTATGATAAGATCAGTTAGGGAACAGGACAAAACAGGACTGTGATCCGAGAGCAAAGAATGGTCACACCCTGCAACGTGAAAACCTGGATTTGAGCTGGACCTTAGCTCCACCGCCGGTGCTCAACAGTGCCAACGAAAGAAGAAGAACAATGAGAGCTTACCAGTGATGGCTCGCTGTAATAGGACACTGGAAAGAAGAACTCCCTTTTGGACATTGCCCCCCCCCCCTCTGACTGTAACTCATGTTGAGTTGAATTCCTCTCCCAACCACTTTCGTATTGACTATCTTCCAATCGAGTTTTCAAGATATTACATCGGTCACTTCCAACTGTACACTGATAGTTAAGAAACATTAACTTTGTATAATGACAATTGTATAACATCAGCCGTGCACATGACTATGCTGTCTAGTTTGATCCACACGAAGTCTAGGCCTTAAGTAATGTACGTAATATTCCTTGTTTTGCCAGAACATTTTTTACGGTATCATGTTTGTGTTCAAGCGAGCTTCCCTCCTCCTATCTCCGGGTCTGACATATGACGCAGCTGATGTAATTTTGTATGCGCTACCTCCTCGCCTATCATATCAACTACATGTAATTATGTACAATTGTGTCAGATTATTCCTGTCTGTCCTAAGACTCTGTACTTTGAAAACAGGAACGCATGAAAGCATTTACGATGTCGTGGCTAAGAATTTAACGAAGGTGGATGTCGGCTAGACAAGCTGGCTAGATATGTTGAAAAGGGAGGACTGTTAAAATATGGTTTGCGATGTCAACATAATCGGCGCCACCTTGTCCCCTCTCAGGCCCGTACGCTAACTTAAGCAGTAGCCATTTTGAAAGCGCCATGGCCCCTCTGCCCCTCGCCGATCACCAGCGCGTTCCCTTGGCGCTGCGAACACCCCCCCGCTCTCTCGTGCATTGACCATACACCCCTCCCCAGCGCGACCCTACCTCGGAAGCGAGAAACCCCCCCCCACCCGGGGCCAGCACCTCCCCGTCCTTTGATGAACCCCCTTCCTCTGCCCTGCCCCGCTCCCAAGCCACCACCTGGTCATGCAGCTGCCATTTATTGGCCCCCTTCCTGTAAGCAGTTGCCCCGATTCAAAGGATCTCCGACTAAATCAAAGGCCTCCCACCCCGTGCGATCCAATCAGATACCCCGTTCCGGGAATCGACAGAGTATCCTGCTGTGGAATAGCCATCACTTACTGTAGATATGTGTGGGAACGAGCTTGAAGTGGGGATTCCAAGGATGTCTTTCCGTACATCAAAGTCTCAACAAGAATGTGTCACGTGTAATAAAGCAATATTCCTGTGTATAAGAGGCCAGGCCTCAGAGATAGGTTAGAGCACCTCCCGAAGACATTCTGTGTGCGTGTCCGAAATGACAGGCTCTCCTCATGAGAAATAAACCCTGTTTCCTGCCTTCCAGTCTCCGGCGCCTGCCTCTTTTGTTGGTTAATCATCGAATGGTATAAGAGGCGATTACCGCCGGGCAATACTTGAAAGGTTATCGACTGAAACTGCCGCTACCATTTAACAAGCCTTGGCCACTCAGGGTGGTACATCAAGCACACACTCCTTCCCTTCTTCACCGTAAAATTCTATTGCAAAAAAGTTGCACAATTCAGCTAAACAAGATAAGTAAAAAGAGTGTAGTTTCTTTAGTTCTTTTTATAACCTTTTACCTAAATAGACTTACTTACCGATCACCCTCCTCTAAGGTCTCCTCTCACAAGCATTCTTTCAGGATCAGGGACAGAACCTGCATGAATCATTTGGGATCTCAGAGTAACATGCTATTAAGGCAGGTAATAAGCACCCATCATTGCACACCATTGGTATTTAGCAGAGTTCCACCTTTTCCAGTTTCTATATATGTATTCACACTCTGAGGGCGGGGGGGTGCATCAAGATGTAGTAAGAATTATTCACATACTGATGGACTTGACCCTCTCTGCAAGGTCACAATCAAACATTTTCGCTTCACCACATCTGTCTTCTGAACCCGTTTTTGTTGGCTTTTATGACTCGGTGTACTTTACCACTGCTAACATGTGCCAAAGTGTTTATGCTCTCTCCTTATAAACATGGTACACTTGGCTTAAACCCAATTGGCATATTTAATTTGCTTATAAGCAGTGCTTAATTTGTAAAAGAATAGGTGCCAGGCCCACATTTTCTTCAGAAGCCTGCAGCTTCTGAATGCCTGGCTTGTTTCTGTGCTGATTGATGTATACTTGCAGTGCACCAGTTATTCTTGCATTATGTATGTGGCATCAGATGATAATGTAACCAGAGGCCACACTTTTTATTGTCTACGTTTTTGGAAAAATGTAATTTGATTCAGACGTACTTTGAACTCAAGCCTTTGACATGCAGACTACATACACATTGTAGCAGTGAAACTCTAACTCTCTGAGCTATACCACACTTTAGATGAAAAGCTCTATCTCAAACATTCCAGTGGTGTAGTAAGGATGGCATGAGCCTAATGCAATTATGAAAAGTGGCCCTCCACATCCCTTTTACGTAGTAAAATACTGCCAAAATACAAAGTTATTCATCCAGCGAGTTACATCTTTCATTTTATTTTTAGTTCGGGACCATTATCAACTAGAGACAAAAACCTGCAACCCTGTGGAAAAGGTGTGGTTGCTAAACATCGGAAATCACTGGCTCAAATTAAGCACTGCTTATAAGTAACTAGTAAAGTAGTACTACATGTACCCAGGTCCTTTAAATTAAATGCTACTGGTGGGCCTACAGGACTCATTGTGTGACTCTCTTAAGTAAACTTTTTAAACATGTCTTAGGCCTGCCATTGCTGTCTGTGTGCAGTTTTACACTGCCATTTCCACTTGGCAAAAAAAAAACTTTCCCGGGCTTAAATCTTCCTTTTTAATACAGATAATTCACCCCTAGTGTAGGCCTTAAATAGTCCATATGATAGGGTGCATTGTATTGAAAAGTTGGACATGTACTTTCAACTTTTACATGTCCTGGTAGTGAAAAACTCTTACATTCTTTTTTCTCTACTGCAAGGCCTACCTTTCTCATAGGACAACTCTGAGTTACCTTATTATATTTAATAAGTGATAATGTTGCTTGGTAACATGTAGAACTGTCATGTTCGGTCTCTAATGAATTGTAATTTAAACCTCTGTTTAAAGGTAAAGTCGAATTTTAAGTCACAATTCTGAAAATGCTACTTTTAGAAAGTTTACATTTTCTTGTCCTAACCATTTGCTGCCTGTATCATATTACAAATTGTTGTTGGTAGTTGGCCTTTGTGTATTCCTCCCAGACAATGATAAAGGGTGCCTAGGTGTAGTCAAGATTGGCCAACTTTGTCAGGATTGGATGAGTGGAGCTGTCACCTACCACACTTACATCAAATGGGCTGGCTCAGCATACTCACAAAGGACTTCACACTAGCCTTTAGTCACCACAGATATCTGGGGACCAGGGACAGGAAGGAAGGATATTCCAGAACCAGATGTGGGGCTAAGTCTAGAAGCTTCTCCAACCTCAAAGCTGGCACTAGGTAGAAGTATTGGACCATCTGGCCAACTCTTCAGTGCACTCCTGGACCTGTGGATACGACTAAGAAGGACTTGCCTACCGGCAGAGAACCGCCATGCTGCTTGAGGCCAACAACGCTCTATTAGAAGGGAGAATGGTCCTACTTGCTTCATCTGATGCGGAGTGAATTCAAGGATCAACTGGCGATCTCTTGTTCTCAGGAAAGCTCCAGAGGCCTCCCATCAGCTGCCTCGCCGACCTGCTGCAAATGGACCTGCTGGACACACTGCTGGACATGCCTGAGCCCTGCTGGCCTGTAGGAGTGAGCTCCTGATCTTCAAGAGGTGCATCCCTAGTTCCTGGGCCCTTGGCTGGCATCGGTTAAGCTCCTCGTGTGAAGGAAAGGTAAATTCCTGACATTTTGGGCTCTTTGCAATGGCAAATGGGCCCATTTACTCCAAGATCTTGCTGTCCATGCTGACTGCCATTGAGAAGCTCTAGTGAACCTGATTCTTTGCTCTACATCAACTACCAGTGACATATGGACAACAAGAGATCTGCGCTTCGCGCTGCAGCTGCGACAGTCTCCAGTGGTCGCCAACGTGAAGCTCCATCAACGACCATCTGCGATGCTTGCCAAGATCCTTGCACTACAGCTGTGACCATCCATGACACCAAGCCTGCTCTTTCTGCTACAGTGACAACCATCCACCACACACTCCCTGTTCCTCGCTGCCTTCTCCACCGCAAACTGGACCCTTCATGTTTGACTTTGAGAAGGTAACTTTTTGGAGGGCTAACTTGGTCACTTTATCTGTCCTGCGCTCCATCGCAGTCGCCCTGAACTTGCCCTGACCAGACAACAGTGAGTGGCGCTTTGTGCATTTAAGCACTATACTTACCCACATTTTTTAAATGGCATATCTCTGTTGTACTGATAGGGTTTTTGCTGTTATGGTGTTATATTATTTCTTACGTTTTATTCTATTTTTCTAAAACAATGTAGGATTTTTCTTGTGTTGTGTTTTCACTTTATTACTATTTGTGGGCTGCATAAATACTTTACACATTTTTTCTAAGTTAAGGCTGATTGTTTTTGTGCCAAGCTGCCAGAGGGCTAAGCACAGGTTAATATAGTGACTTTTGTGTGGTGCACTCTGATAAGGATTGCAGCCGTTGATTGAGAAGGGCTCACAACCCCCTCAACCAACAACCCAATTTCTCACACACATCTTGTCTTAGATAGTATTAATTCTGTTATGTAGAAGTGCATCTTTCTGTCCTCAAATACACCAGTGAATGTTATACAAGGTACTTTTTCTCGACATCATGGCATCCAGCAAGTAACTAAATAGCCTTGACAGGGCACCCTGATGAATGCCACGTGCCATTGCTACTGTGCTGGGTAGCTCCACACCCTTCAAGGTGCAGGGAACACAGGACCTCTCTGTGTATTGGGATGGTCCTGTTCCATGGGTTTGCGAGTCAAAAGCCCTAGGTCCTCTTTTAAGTGTGAGATTACTCTTCTACTAAACCTGTTGCTGGCTGGCACATCCACCTCCGCTGTTTGGTCGAGTAGGTTGATTCTCTCTTGAAATATTCTTTCCCTTCTCCTCTGCTGACTCACTAGTATATGCATATTTCTCTCCGTTGCATAAGGAACCCCATTGTGTAAGATTTCATCGCACATTTGGACTCCTTCTGTAGTTTGCGCCTGGTTAGCACCCGCTTCCACTTTTCACTTTGGCAGTGCAGTTTGCAGTTTTTCCCACCGTTTCACATTTTTGAAGGATTGGCATAAATAATCTGCAACAAGCTATTTAGTATTCTCGCTTTGGGAATATTCTTTTTAGCATTTTGTGATGTCCTTATTGATTTGGTACACCGTTATTTTTGAGACTCCATATTTTTGGTGCTTTCACACATCAACTTGGAAAGATTTTGCAGTCGTAAATCAGCTTGCGACATATTTGTGACTCACGAACACTTAGCACATCAGGCATAGCTCCGGTGAGAACGAATGCCTGAAGGGCCTACCTTCCTTTAGAACGATTCCAACTCTGAATTCGAGAGAGAGAGGGTGCGTTTGTGTGCGGGTGCATGTGTGTATGCGTGTGTGCGTGTGTGTGTGTGGGCGTGTGTGTGTGTGTGTGTGTGATTTGCTGCTGCCTGGATGCACGTTAAGTTTAGTTTAGAGTAGATATCTCGTTACATTCTGCACAGGCTTTATAACTAAGACCTAAATGAGTGGTACAACGTTTACGTTATGCATTCGTACTAAATTGTGCTAGAACCTTCAAGGGAATGATGGACGAACAGCTGTGCAGTGGGTTATACATTGTCTTGGGCACTAGCTTGCTTCCCTACTTTACATGCAGCTGCTTCCTTCTTCTTGGGGTGGATGTGAATTACTTTTTGGGGGGCTCTTTTTTCAGTCACTCGTCAGCCTCTGGATCATAAATCATTCATGTGAAATCAGCTGCTCTGCCGGTGGGATCCTCCCACGCAGTGTGGAGGGTGGAGGGAGGGGGGCTCAGCACTTAGAGTCTCTCCGCATTGTCTGTAATGCATCAGCATCAAAGTGCTTGGACTAGATAATCCTGTTTACCTTAACCTTGCAGGCAGCGCACATTAAGGGCTTTGTGACTGCTCTCCTCTGACAGGCTCCAGGCCGCCTGCTCCTCCTGTCTCTGACAAGATCATCACGCTCGCTGCTTAGAGTCGAAGGATGGTGCGGAACTGGTACAGAGAACATGGGGAGACGTGGGGGCAGATAAGAAGCGCGCGCAAGAAGAGAAGAGACATGGGGGAAGATGAGAAGCGCGAAGAGAACAGGGAGAGACATGGGGCAGATGTGAAGCGCGCGCAGAACGAAGAGAGACATGGGGGCAGATTAGAGGCGCGCGCAGAATGAGGAGAGACATGGGGGCAGATGAGAAGCGCGCACAGGACGAATAGAGACTTGGTGGCAGATGAGAAGAGCGCACAGGACGAGGACAGACCTGGGGGCAGATGAGAAGAATGCGCAGGACGAGGACAGACATGGGGCATATGAGAAGCGTGCACAGGACGAGGAGAAACATGGGGGCAGATAAAGAAGCACGCACTGAATGAAGAGAGACATGTGGGCAGATGAGAAGCGCGCGCAAAACGAGGATAGACATGGTGGCAGTCAGATGAGAAGCGCGCACAGGACTAGGGGAGACACGGGGGCAGACGAGAAGCAGGCAGAGAAGGAGGAGAGTCATGGGGGCAGATAAGAAGCACGCACTGAATGAGGAGAGACATGGGGGTAGGCGAGAAGCAGGCAGAGAAGGAGGAGAGTCGGGGGCAGATAAGAAGCACGCACTGAACGAGGAGAGACACGGGGGCAGATGAGAACCGGGCGCAAAACGGGGAGAGACATGGGGGCAGATGAGAAGCACGCGTAGAATGAGGAGAGACATGGGGCAGATGTGAAGCGCGCACATGACGAGGAGAGACATGGGGTAGATGAGAAGCGCGCACAGGACGAGGAGAGACATGGGGGCAGATAAGCACGCAGCGAGCGAGGAGAGACATGAGGGCAGATGAGATGCGTGCGCAGAAAGAGGAGCGACATGGGGCAGATGAGAGCACGCAGAGGACGAGGAGAGACATGGGGGCAGATGAGAGCACGCACTGGACGAGGAGAGACATGGAGGCAGATGAGAAGAGCGCATATGACGAGGAGAGATATGGGGCAGATGAGAAGCACGCTCAGGACGAGGAGAGACATGGGGCAGATGAGAGCACGCACAGGACGAGGAGAGATATGAAGCAGATGAGAGCACGCAGAGGACGAGGAGAGACATGGGGGCAGATGAGAGCACGCACAGGACGAGGAGAGACATGGAGGCAGATGAGAAGAGCGCATATGACGAGGAGAGATATGGGGCAGATGAGAAGCACGCTCAGGACGAGGAGAAACATGGGGCAGATGAGAGCACGCACAGGACGAGGAGAGATATGAAGCAGATGAGAGCACGCAGAGGACGAGGAGAGACATGGGGGCAGATGAGAGCACGCACAGGACGAGGAGAGACATGGAGGCAGATGAGAAGAGCGCATATGACGAGGAGAGATATGGGGCAGATGAGAAGCACGCTCAGGACGAGGAGAGACATGGGGGCAGATGAGAAGCGTGCGCAGAAAGAGGAGCGACATGGGGCAGATGAGAGCACGCACAGAGAAAGGCGGGGCCGGGATCGGCCCCGCCGCAAATATGGCGGGGCACTGACCCCCTCTCCCCCACCCTCACCTGTGCACCCGGCGGCGCGTGCCACCGCGTCACCATGACGCGGTGGGCGTGCCGTGTCCGGGATTGGCTCGCGTCTGTGACCCCCATGGCCCGGAAGCGATTAATGCGCTTCCGGGTCAGGGGGGGGGGGGCTGGGGACAGGCCAGTTAGAACTGGTCTGCCCCCAGTATTATGATAAAAGGCTGGGGAGCGTGGGACTCGGTCTCTTTGTCCCGCGCTTTCCCAGCATCTGGACGCAGCCCTTAGGAGGCTGCTTAACTACTTTGCATGTTTTTCTTTTTCTGCAGGTTCGTGTTCTGAGACGGAGGGAGGACTTTATCTCCGTGCAGCGCCGGTGTCTGTATTCGTGGTTCCGGGTCTGGAGGTCGCGACTTGGCGCGTTTCCTGGATTTCGAGATCGTCCTGGGCAGCGCGAGTACGGCGGAATCAGTGCAGCTGTCTGGCATCGGTGGTCGGCGGCGTGAGTTGTTGGGAAAGGCTCGTGAGGTTTGGTGCACGGCGCACGTACGCGCCGATAAGGTATTCGTCAAGGGGGGGGCCCAGGGGGCTGATCGTGTGGACCGGAGCGCGTAATTGGATGTTATTGAGCACCGAAGGTGCTAGTTGTTATTGTCAAGAGCCACTGTGATTTAATGGTTTAAGAGCTGAAGACTACTCGCAGTGAGTTAAAACTGAATCCTTTTACACAAAGTATTTTGTGGGAATACATAGTCACTGTGGCCTGATGGTTAATGTCTGGGGCTCTTACTCTCAAGGTTACAGGTTCAATTCCCATTGATTCTGTTCAGGTGGATCTCTTTTAAATTCCTGCTCCTGTGAGGGTGCAGGCAACGCATTTTGAATTTTCGTGGGCCTCATCATAACATCGAGGGGCATACAAGTGAATGTATTGGACTATAATTATAATTGGGGCATATTTGGTGAAAAAGTGTTTAGTATTTTGCTATAGTTGTACGTTTGGCGCACATTTCTCCGCAATTGCAGTGTTACCGGCCTTCGTGTGTGAGTGTTAAGGGGGGCAGGTACAGTGGTTGCAATATTGTGATTGTAATATTGCGCTAAGCCTGTGTCGCTTGTTTTTTCCCAGGTAAAGAGCAAGTTGAATTGAGGTTGGGCAGGGATATTGAAGGATAGGCGTGTGGGTCATAGCATAGCATGTCAGGTAAGCGGGGAACTAAGCGTTCGCGCATGGAGCATATGCTGGAGGCAATGATGCGTAGGATGGCGACTATGGATAGGAGATGGGGCAAGGTTGAGCAAATGGGGCATAGCCTAGCTGAGCTCAGGCAGAAGGTGGAGGATCAGGGCGGGCCGTCCAGCAGGCCCAAGCGGACAATAGTACCCCCAAAACCGAGGGGGGAATTGGAGGCTCTCCCCAAGCGGGTTAGACACAAGAAGGGGAAGAATCAGGACCCCAAAATAGTGGAACCTTTAGAGACACCGGAAGGGGGTGGTCCTACTGGGCTCCCAGCAGTGCCAGAGATTCCTGATTTAGTGCCCAACGTCCCAGGGTCAGCCGTGCCGGTATCTGCACCAGTTCCGGTGTTTCCAGCGACTGAACCGGTAGTGCCAAGTATCATACCGGTTGTGCCCCCAACAGGCCCCAATGTTCCAGTCTTGAACCCTGTGGCCCCGGCCCCAGTATTATCACCAGCAGGGGGTGGGCAGGTGCCGTTGGAATTAGCCACTCAAATAGCGGCAGTTCTTCCATGGTTAGGAAAGGGGGGGGTGTTGCCCTTGTCGGTGGGCGCCGATCCTTTGGCAGAGGCACAAAGAATGGTGGCAAAGATCATGGCGGCCCCGGGCGGGGAACAGAGCCTGGGCGCGGATAAGGCCCCGCAATCACAGCCAGGACTCCAGGAAAGCAACAGTGGAAAAGCCAAGACGGCAGAGTCAGCGGGTAAGGAGCTGGCTTTACCATTGTTGGGCGCCGGGGTGTTACCTTCCAGGAAGGAATATTTAGCGCGGCACGTTGCGCGAGATGAGAAAGAATTGATTTGGTCTGGGGCGTATGTAAACATGTTTTCTTTGTTGGTTGACAACAGGAAAATGGAATATGCAAAGAGGCAGAAGGATTGGATGCTTCCCAGTGAGTGGCGGGCGGAAATGTCAAGATTCAGGGTAGAGGAGACACTGACAAACTGGATATGGGCATTTTCTGTGTTTATGGCCATAGTGGCGGAACGTACACCTAATATGCAAGCAGAAATGGCATGTTACCAGAGCAGGGTGGCGATGACGCATGATAAATATGGTGGCGTGGGTTGGAAGGACTATGATATGAACTTCAGGAAGGCGAAAGAGTTTGACCCTTCACTCACATGGGACCGGGTGGATTCTATTTCCCGGTTTGACCAGTTTGGCCCAGGGCAGCCGGGCAGTACAGGTCAGAATTGGGGCAAGGCACACATTTCGCCGCCACATCAGCCCTTTCGGCCAGGGCACCCCGGGGCCTCGGCACCGGGTACTGAAAAAGGGGGAAGGCGAAAGGGAGTTTGCTGGGATTTGAATAGGAACTCCTGTACCAGAGCTCAAGGCACTTGTAAATTCAGGCACGCATGCGCCATATGTAATCACCCCTCTCACCCAGAGTCAAAATGCCTTAAGAAAGGGAACGCCTTTTCAGGGACTAGAGGGGGGAAGAAACAGGACTGAGGAGGAAAGAGAAAAGGTAACGCATTCATCCATTGATGTCTTTGCTATGAATCCCTGGTTAAATCGGTATCCAGATCATGCTACAGCTAGGATGCTGCAGGAAGGTTTTTTGTATGGTTTCAGGATACCAGTTGGGGATTACAAAGGGACATCGGAGTGCAAAAATCAATTGTCTGTCAGATCAAACCCAAGGGTTGTAGTGCAAAAGATTAAGAAGGAATTGGGCTTAGGGAGAATAGTGGGTCCGTTTGATGTACCCCCGGTGGCAAATTGTGTCTGTTCTCCCCTAGGTGTGGTACCGAAAAAGGAAGAGGGGGAGTTTAGGTTGATTCATAATCTATCAGCGCCCAGAGGCAAGTCATTGAATGACGCCATCAATGAGGAACTTTGCAGTCTAAAATATGCGTCCTTTGATCAGGCGGTAGAGATGTTGAGGGTTTTGGGACCGGGGGCCTGGCTGGCAAAATCAGACATTGAATCTGCATTCCGACTGTTGCCCGTCCATCCTTTAGACCATCACCTGCTAGGTTTTTCATGTCAAGGACAGTTTTACATGGATAGGTGCATGCCCATGGGTTGTTCGGTTTCCTGTGCTTACTTTGAAAAATGTAGTTCATTTTTGGAATGGGTTTTCAGACAAGTGAAAGGACATCATTTTGTGATGCATTATCTTGATGACTTTCTCTTTCTGGGACCGGCGGGCTCTCAGGAATGTTCCGTGGCGTTGGAGGAATTCTGTGTACTCATGCGTACATTTGGGGTCCCCCTGGCTCAGGGGAAGACAGTGGGGCCAACAACCACAATTGAGTTCTTAGGCATTGAGGTTGATTCAGTACAAGGCTGTTTTAGGTTACCTGAACAAAAGATAACGAAATTCCGTGCAGCTTTGCAAAAGTGTTTGTTAAAGGATAAAGTGACGTTACATCAGTTGCAGCAGGTGGTAGGCCAGTTGAATTTTGCACTAAGGGTGATACCTATGGCTCGACCATTCTCTCGTTCCATCTCACAGGCCATGACAGGCTTACACGAAAAACACCATCACATGCGACTGTCTCCTGAGGTTCGCCAGGACATGCAGATTTGGATTGCATTTCTGGAGGGTCTCAATGGCAGAGTAGTGTGGCCTGGTCCCCCCACTACTTTGGCTGAGTTAGGTTTATGGACTGACGCAGCGGGTAGTGTGGGATTTGGTGCCATACTCGGGAACAAGTGAGTGGCCCAGCCGTGGCCGGGGTGGTGGTTTGAGAGTGGTTTAACAGCCAACATATGTTTTTTGGACCTGTTTTCCATTTGGGTTGCATTGACGGTATGGCCCCAGGATCTGCAGAATCAGTCTGTAATCTTTTGGTCTGATAACATGACAGTGGTGGAATCCATCAATCAACAGGCGGCAAGGTGTAAAATGATTCTTCGCCTGTTGAAAGAGATAGTGCTGTTATGTATGAAATTGAATGTACAGTTTAAGGCTAAACATGTCCCGGGAGTGCGGAATAATGCTGCTGACGCACTCTCTCGCTTCAAGATGCAGGTTTTCAGGGAACATCTACCATCCGCAGAGGCAACATCAGCACACTTTCCCGAAGTTCTTTGGCAGATTGGTGTCCCCAACTACAGAACCTCGTGGCTGCTAGCCTAGCTCCTAGGACCAGGAAAGCTTATGAAGGGGCGTTTTGGTCTTACTGTACTTTTTTGGATCAGGACTGGGAGGAGAGATGGGATACGTCAGGCGCATTCCTCTTGTTTTTAGACAGCTTACATAAGGGGGGGCGCACAGTGGCGGCAGCCAGGCGACATGGAGCGGCAGTTTCCTTCTTTGCGCAGATCAGAGACACGAATGATCCCACAAATAGTTTCATTGTGAGAAAGGCATTGAAGGGGTGGCGACGCATCCAAGGTGCGATTCCTGACACCAGGCAGCCAATAGGGTTGGAGCGGCTGAGTGCGCTGCTGACGGCGCTGGGCGCCATATGCAGTTCAGTGGGGGAGACTCTATTATTCAGAGCTGCCTTTGCATTGGCCTTTTATGGGGCATTCAGAGTGGGTGAATTGGTGGCACGCAACAAGCAGGATGGCCAGGGTGGGCTCCTAATGGAGTACATGAAGATACAAGGTGACATTTTGCTTTTGACCATCAAAAAATCAAAAACCGATCAGGAAGCTCGGGAAGAAGGGGTGATACTGCATAGGGCGCAAAATAACCCGTGTTGCCCGGTAATGCATCTTGAAAATTACCTCAGTCATTAGAACAGCGCGTTGGGTGGATCATTGTTATTACTTGCGGACGGTACCCCACTTACCATGTACCAGTTTAAAAAGGTATTGGATATGGCAATCAGCAAGGCGGGCATGGATCCAAAGGTTTTTGGAATGCATTCTTTCAGGATAGGGGCTGCCACTGAGGCAATGGCTAGGGGGTTGCACTCCAGTAAGGTACAGAGGATTGGACGATGGGTTTCCAATAGTTATAAGCGTTATGTGCGGCTGCACATGTTGTGATTACAAAATATGATTGTGTACTGATGCTTCCTTGTCTGTCGTTTTCTTCACAGTTTCTCAAACCTGTCACGCAGGGGGGGAACTGCCATCATCGCAGCAGCAACATTCTCTGCAACAATCAGCAAAGCTACAGGTCATAGGGACACGTAATGTGTGGATTGTGGGGAATTCATATGTACGGCTTATGAAATCTGTTTTCCTTGCAGGTAACAATAGGAAAAAGGCAGAGGGGTTTCACAGTATCTTTCCATGGAAAAGGGGGCCTTTGCCTTAGTCAATTTAGGGGCTTTATGATTGATCTGCTGAAGAGACACAGTCCTCCTCCCACTATCGTTATTTTACACCTGGGGGGCAATGACTTGGTGACGTTGGGCAGGAGGGTCTTGTTTGAGAACATAATCTCTGAGATTGGTTGGTTAGCCAAGGCGTGCCAGGGTTGCTACATATTTTGGTCACACATGATACCCAGATTTAAATGGAGAGGGGGGGACTCTGTGAGAGCTTTGAACCACTCGGTAAAGAGGGTCAACAATAAAATAGGGAAACTGTTCAGATCTTCCAAATTGCAGTGCATTGCACATGGGTGTCAGGGGGGAACCGTGCTTCTTAAAAGACGGGGTCCACTTGACTAGGTTAGGTAATGACATAATGTTAGAGAATTTCATGGCTTGGCTAGAGGGTCTGAGAGAAGGGGCATGAGCTTTCTGAGGGATAGGTTGGGGGGGGCCAGATAGTCGGGCAACTATGCTGGCCTGTGACGGTAAGGTCATGACTAGTGAGCAGTAAATTTAAGGTCCTTAGGGGGCGGCCTCATTCTCGGATGGGGTCGCCCAGGGGGAGGGACAAGGGGTCTCTCCTATAACTCCAGGGGTGGTACATCCGGTTGGCTGGATGGGTGCGGGGAAAGGGGGGAGTCACACTTTCTTTTAGGCTGGTTGGCCACCCCGCACTGGCATGGACGTCACTAAATGGCGCAGAGTGCAAGACTTCCCAAATTAGCATGGAGTTCAGGGAACGTAAGGGGGTAACCGGGGGGGAAGTACCCTCTCGGTAAGCGGGCCCTCTGCGCATGTGCAACCCTACGGGGGGCGTGGTAAATTGATAAGGATCTGACACTAGTTAATGACCTTGCCGTAGGCCCAAATAGGATATGAAGAAAGTAATTAATGTATAATTATGATCATTATGTTAGATTCGGATAGGAGAACTATGTATTAGAGATATGTTAAGGTTAGCCATCTGCAATCTGTGCATATGAATTATAATCAAATGTCGTGTTATGTTTCTGCATATAAAATTTGTGTAAATAATGTTTATTTCTTAAATTTTAATTTTGTTTTCATATTTTAATAAATACGGCCGGGGGGTGTTCGACCCCCGCCTCCAAAAAGTCATTACCTCTCATGTCCCTCATTAAAAATTGTGTTTATGCGCAGGGGGGGAGGGGGAAATTCGGTAGTCCCAGACCATAGAGAAAGGCGGGGCCGGGATCGGCCCCGCCGCAAATATGGCGGGGCACTGACCCCCTCCTCCCCACCCTCGCCTGTGCACCCGGCGGCGCGTGCCACCGCGTCACCATGACGCGGTGGGCGCGCCGTGTCCGGGATTGGCTCGCGACGGTGACCCCCATGGCCCGGAAGCGATTAATGCGCTTCCGGGTCAGGGGGGTGCTGGGGACAGGCCAGTTAGAACTGGTCTGCCCCAGTATTATGATAAAAGGCTGGGGAGCGTGGGACTCGGTCTCTTTGTCCCACGCTCTCCCAGCATCTGGATGCAGCCCTTAGGAGGCTGCTTAACTACTTTGTTTGCCCACCCTCCATCCCCTGTTGCAAGGTATTTAATGGGTGTTTGAAATTGACGGTGTGGTTCCTCCCTTAGGCGTTTTTCCCGTTTACAGGTCTTCAATCGTCGTATTTATTGCTATTCCTTGGTCAGGCGGTAAGGTCATGACTAGTGAGCAGTAAATTTAAGGTCCTTAGGGGGCGGCCTCATTCTCGGATGGGGTCGCCCAGGGGGAGGGACAAGGGGTCTCTCTTATAACTCCAGGGGCGGTACATCCGGTTGGCTGGATGGGTGCGGGGAAAGGGGGGAGTCACACTTTCTTTTAGGCTGGTTGGCCACCCCGCACTGGCATGGACGTCACTAAATGGCGCAGAGTGCAAGACCCCCCAAATTGGCATGGAGTTCAGAGAACGTATGGGGGTAACCGGGGGGGGGGGGGGGGAGTACCCTCTCGGTAAGCAGGCCCTCTGCGCATGCGCAACCCTACGGGGGGCTTGGTAAATTGATAAGGATCTGACACCAGTTAATGACCTTGCCGTAGGCCCAAATAGGATACGCAGAAAGTAATTAATGTATGATTATGATCATCATGTTAGATTCGGATAGGAGAACTATGTATTAGAGATATGTTAAGGTTAGCCATCTGAAATCTGTGCATATGAATTGTAATCAAATGTCGTGTTATGTTTCTGCGTATAAAATTTGTGTAAATAATGTTTATTTATTAAATTTTAATTTTGTTTTCATATTTTAATAAATACGGCAGGGGGTTGTTCGACCCCCGCCTCCAAAAAGTCATTACCTCTAATGTCCCTCATTAAAAATTGTGTTTATGCGCAGGGGGGAGGGGGAAATTCGGTAGTCCCAGACCATATGACGAAGAGAGATATGGGGCAGATGAGAAGCATGCGCAGGACGAAGACAGACATGGGGCATATGAGAAGCGTGCACAGGACGAGGAGAGACATAAGGGCAGATGAGAAGCACGCTCAGGACGAGGAGAGACATGGGGGCAGATAAAGAAGCATGCACTGAACGAAGAGAGACGTGGGCAGATGAGAAGCGCGCGCAAAACGAGGAGACATGGGGGCTGATGAGAAGCGGGCGCAAAACGAGGAAACATGGGGGCTGATGAGAAGCACACGTAGAACGAGGAGAGACATGGGGCAGATGTGAAGCGCGCACATGACGAGGAGAGACATGGGGGCAGATGAGAACTGTGCACAGGACGAGGAGAGACATGGGGGCAGATAAGAAGCACAAGGCGAATGAGGAGAGACATGAAGGCAGATGAGAAGCGTGCGCAGAAAGAGGAGCGACATGGGGCAGATGAGAGCATGCACAGGACGAGGAGAGACATGGGGCAGATGAGAGCACGCACAGGACGAGGAGAGACATGGGGCAGACGAGAGGCGCGCACAGGACGAGGAGAGACATGGGGCAGATGAGAAGCGTGCACAGAACAAGGAGAGACATGGGGGCAGATGAGAAGCATGCTCAGGACGAGGAGAGACATGGGGCAGATGAGAGGCGTGCACAGGACGAGGAGAGATGGGGAAGATGAGAGGCGCGCACGGGACAAGGAGAGATGGGGGCAGATGAGAACTACTGAGGATACGAAAAGGCGCATGAAAATAAGACGGTACACGCTGTACGTGCTTGGATTTATTTACCCTTGCCTCTATCACACTCACCTCAATTTATAGCTAGTGCAAACCATTATCTCTACATCCACTTAACTTTCTTCCAGAGTATCACAATTTTTTTTATATCAGCATGCCAAAATATTGTCATCAAAACATCAACTACCCCAATATCATGAAGGCAAGATTTTTTTTAAGTAAGTATAAATTTACTATACTTAACCACACACATATATATCACCCAGTGGTGCTCACCACTGGGTATAGTTTTTTCCATTGGAAATTTAGACACGGTTACAGCCCAAATCACTGAACACTGGCAGAAAGCTAGGTCGTGGTCCAGAAAGAGTGCCTTTTGTGATTTTTGGTAAATCCGTTCAGTAGTTTTTGAGCAATTAACGCTGAAAAACTTTGTGTATTTCATGAAGTGGAGGTTCCGTGTACTAGAGAGATCACAGGCTGAGATCTGATTGGCTGTCCTCACATCAACCAGGAAGTGATGTCAGCCATATTAGGACTCAGGATTAAGTCCTTAGTCCTAAAAAACAGCAAAATAAAGACATAGGGGCAGGGTAGGCCTACCCTGATTCCATAGGCCTGGTGGTGGGGTACCAGAGGGACTTTGCCTGGGGCCAAAACGTTTTTTTTTTTAAATCCACAAATTCGTGGATGATCCTGAAATACCTGGTAAAATGTAAAAAAAAGTGTGGGCTCCCTCACGGTAAAAAAATGCCCCCCTTACCCTGGGTGGGCCGGCGGACAGCGCATAGATGAATTTTGGGGAGGTTGGCAATTGAGGTCGGCGCATGGCCCCCCTCTTCAAACCTATTATAGGCCCCAGGGACCTCATACCACCAGGGCCGATATTTTAATGAAGGGGAGGTGGGGATGCATGGCCCCCCTCTCTGAGCATAAAAAGGCCCTGGGGATCCTATCCCCCAGTTCTGACATCTTTGCAAAGGGGAAGGGACTTGTAGAGCCCCCCTCCATGCCTCTAATGGGCCACCGGGACCCCATGCCTGAAATGCACTGAAAAGGATCAGTAGGCTGCTCTTCCCACCTGACTGAGCCTTTGTAGGCCCAGGGGGCTCCAACCCCCAGGGCCAATTGGTTAAAAAAAAAGTGTAGTGGGCCTCCTGACCGGGCCTTTGTAGGCCCAAGGTACCTAATCCTCTGGGGCAGAACTTACGTTAAAAGGGAGGGGGCAGTGCGGCCTCCCTCTCTGAGGCTTTAAAGGCCCCAGGGACTCCATTCCCAAGTCAGCTCTATTACTCTGCCACAGGGAGCCCACCCCAGGGACAGAGTAGTTTCCCTGCTCACACTGATGAGGGCAGAGAAATACATGTTTACTCCCACCTGGCGGGAGAATTTTTAAATCTCTTGTCAGATGGGGGGAAAACATGCCTTGTCTATCTGCAGCAGAGCGCGCAGGGAAGGCATGTCTGCTCCCAGCTGGCAGGAGGTTTAAAAATGCTCCCACCCGGTTGGAGCTTACTTCTTTTCTGTTTCCCTGCTACAGATATTGTTACCGTCCGGATGTAGCAAGCATGAATAGCTGCTCCCTTTGGGCAGGAGAAATCCTAGTTCCCGCACTTTGAAGAGAGCTGAGAGTGGCCATGGGGTTCCTGGGGCTTCCCCATGATTTGTGGGTGCCGAGGTGAGCACCAGGGCATACACCTGTGTCACCAGGTGATGGGGTCCCCAGGGCCTAGTAAGGGCCGCGGATGGGGGTTGCATGCCCGCCTCACCTTTATTATGGAACTTGGCTTCAGGGGATGAAGTCCCCGGGGCCTAATATGGCTGGAGAAGGGGGCCACGTGGCACCCCTCTCTTTTAGGAATCCATTGTGTGGTTTTCAGCAGAAAAGTTTCAAAGTGTCCATTTTTGAAACGTACAAATATTCCTCTAAAATCAGCCGAACTACGAATTACGATTTACTCACCTGTTATCAAGAGAGAACCCAGGACTGCATCATTTAGCCCAGCACTGACCCTGAAAAATAATTCTAAGCGTACTTACCAGTAACTTGTATTTCTTTCCATAGGAATCCATTGTGTGCTTTTAAGTAGAAAAGTCTCTGTCTATTTTCACAAACTAAAAATATTCCTAAAAAATCGTCTGTATGACTTAAACACATTCTTTCAACTGTTTACAGGAGATTCACCTGTGCTGGATCCAGGATCGACCACTGAGTAAGAAAAAGTAACAATAACAGTACTTACCTGCTAAGTGAATTTTCTGCCGTAGGATAACATTGGTGATTCCATGTGAAAAATTTCTAAGTGTCAACTTTTAAAATACAATAATAATCCTTAAAAATCACTACTGTAACCAAAACGCTTTTACTCAACTGTTTACAGGAGATGTCCAAGGACTGAATCTAGCATACAGTCCTGTGGTTAGAAAAGTAATCCATAAAGTAACTAATTGCATTTGACTAGAAATTCACATTGAGCTCAATGTTGCTTTGTGTTTGAAATTGTGTTGCCCATTGCAACAACTGTAACTACTGTACTTAAAAGTCTATTGCCTATTTGCAAAGTATTTAAACTAAAGTAATTCATTCTGAGAATGTATATTTTGTATTGTAATGTATAATGTAATGAAAAAATAAAATATCTAAAAATAAACAGTTTAAACAATGTAGTAAATCAGTATTAAAAAAATCAGTATAACAATTAATACATTAAAAATTGTCATTTACAAAACCTTTGAAATTCACTGAAAAAACCATAGGTGTCAGGCCTGATATAGTTAGGAATTAGCATTTAAAAAACCTTTGAAATTCACTGAAAAAAACATAGGTTTCAGGCCTGATATAGTTAGGAATTAGCATTTAAAAAACCTTAGAAATTCACTGAAAAAACAATAGGTTTTAGGGGTGTTATAGTTAGCTGGACATTTCACTCGAACAAAACCATTGAAATTCCTCCGATATAGTTAGTTGTACTAACTACATCTCGCGCGCCCGCAATCCACTGCTGATGATGTCACATATTACATCATTCATGACATGGTCAGTGACATCACTGATGACATCTCAAATGACATCACTGATTACATCACTGATGACATCATCCACATGACAATCAGATACACCTCATCATACACTAGTATAACCTTTCATCACTCACTGTAAAATAGAGAGTGCCAGATTTAAAAGCATTGACACACCAATACAAGTTTCTAAACACCCACTCAGTGATTCCTAGATCTATACACACATCTAATCACTTACCTATAGATTCACTCATACATGTTGTCAATGATCAATAGAACACTATCAAATATACTTTTACACCTATATCGACATTACACACCAGCACCCATCCTAATCGCTTATGAAGTCATCCTACTCACTTATGCAAACAATGGATCATACTTACTTTTACTTAGCTACACACTTATGCAAACACCACTTCATCTATTCATATAGATAGTAACTCCTACTTAGTGTGTTATAAAATCATTATTACAAGTATACAGTTATCCATACAGTCACTCATACAATCACTGAGTCTTATGTATACGTATTTGTATATAACTGACACATGCACTGGCTTTTATTTTTCTAGTTTGTTTGATATGTACCATTGAGACATATATTTGCTCATCACCACACCCATAAAGATATTCACTCACCCAAACAACTGTTATAACATGTAGTTTTAACTTCATATACCTACTGAATCAACTATTCACACATCTTTGGGCTGTCACACCCCCCCACCGAACCTCACACACATTCACTCTCCCATACAAATACTCAGTTAACGAATCAATAACTAATATAGACTTTCACGTAGCTAGTAACTAACTGGTGCAGCAGTTTACACAACAACTGACAAAGTGATACAGATATTCACACAGTTTAGTCACTATCCAATATATTTAGTGAGACACTATAAATTAGTCAAGCAAACAGTCAATCACACTGCTACTAAGTCCTCCATCCAGATATTTATATTTATATATCCACTCATTCTTCAATGCAAATTGCTATATATATATAATACATATTTAAATAACGAACCAAACCACATTCACTGGATGATGTCATCAGTGATGTCATCAGTGATGTCATTTGAGATGTCATCAGTGATGTCACTGACCATGTCATGAATGATGTAATATGTGACATCATCAGCAGTGGATTGCGGGCGCGCGAGATGTAGTTAGTACAACTAACTATATCGGAGGAATTTCAATGGTTTTGTTCGAGTGAAATGTCCAGCTAACTATAACACCCCTAAAACCTATTGTTTTTTCAGTGAAGTTCTAAGGACTTTTAAATGCTAATTCCTAACTATATCAGGCCTGAAACCTATGGTTTTTTCAGTGAATTTCAAAGGTTTTTTAAATGCTAATTCCTAACTATATCAGGCCTGAAACCTATGGTTTTTTCAGTGAATTTCAAAGGTTTTTTAAATGCTAATTCCTAACTATATCAGGCCTGAAACCTATGGTTTTTTCAGTGTATATATATATATATATATATACACACACACATATATATATATATATATAAAAATAGTTGATTCTCACCCAGCGTCATCATTTTTTAAGGCTTTCAAAAGGATTGTGCAATATATATATTGCACAATCCCCTTTGAAAGCCATCAAAGATGACGACGTTGGCTGAGAATCAAAATTATTTTTATTGTTGACCTCACATCTATGCATTTCGGCTGACTAGTAGCCTTTTTCATATATATTTTTGTGGCGTTTATGGTAGTAAATATGTGCTTCTATGTAATATCGCAATAGTCAACTGTTAGAAATGGGGGTTTCTAGTTGACACCCAGCGTCATCATTTTTTAAGGCTTTCAAAAGGATTGTGCAATATATATATTGCACAATCCCCTTTGAAAGCCATCAAAGATGACGACGTTGGCTGAGAATCAAAATTATTTTTATTGTCGACCTCACATCTATGCATTTCGGCTGACTAGCAGCCTTTTTCATATATATTTTTGTGGCGTTTATGGTAGTAAATCTGTGCTTCTATGTAATATCGCAATAGTCAACTGTTAGAAATGGGGTTTCTAGTTGACAGAGGTAGGTTCCTTTGACCAAATAGGGACCCTTGCTTCTAGTCAGTGTAAGGGGGAATCACACTGTAGATAACTGCTGCTCACCCCCTTGGTAGGTTGGCACGAGCAGACAGGCTTATCCCCAAGGCAACGTGTAAAGTATTTGCACCATCACCCACAGTAACAGTGAAACACCACAAATGGACACCACACAGGTTGTTATAAAAATATAGATATATTTATCTAATTTAGACAAGACCAAAACGACATAAATACAACATACATACTTAATTTTTCCTTAGAAATGTTCTTTGAAATGTTTTGTGGGCAAAAATGGCTTGTAGTGGTAGTAGTCTTTTCAGGCAAATGGAGTGTGATAAACAAACAGCCTCCAACAAATTATCAAAAGTCAGTTCCCCTAAGCATCTGCACGTGGGGCTGTTATGGCTGGAAACTCTCCCCCACGAGCCTGCTAGCTCCAAGATCCGTGATGGCAAAAGTATGCCCCCTGGATGCTGTTTCCGGCGTCAATCACAAGGAATAAGGCTTGGAGGTAAGTTCAGTGAGAAACCTCCTTACGACCGGCCCCGGTACCGCAACTATCAGTTGTGCGAGTACGGGCTGTGAATGTCACCCGGAGGGGGGCCCCGCTATCTAGAGGCAAACCATCACGTAGGCAAATACTCAATTAGTCCCCAACGAGCCCCGGCAACCAGATCAAGGGGCTTTCCTTAGCCCGGCCGTCATCCGCTCCTGCCCCCGGCCACACGACCAGCCTCCGCCCCGGGCTTGGATCTCATTCGCGCAGTCCCCGGCAGGCCCGCCGACTCCCAACCAGCTCCCGGTCACACAACACCACAACACCAGTGCGGCTGGAAGCATTTACCTGGGGAACTGGTCCAGCGCTGAAGCCCGCACTTGGAGATCCTCCGACGGGAGCCCTTCTCCTTCGACGGCACTTCTCGGGAGAGAACGGGCCGTCCTTCCCCCACTTGAGCGCCGCTCCTCTTCGACTCGGAGCGGAAGTCCTACTGTGCGGCTCCCTCTGCTATGGCCATATGTCAAGGGGAGTCCTGGTTGCCAGGCAACACCTCGCAGCCGAGGAACTCTAGACTGCCTTCCTTTCCTTTCTGGCGATAAAGATCTCGGGCCAGCAGAGGTGACAGGATGCATCAACTCTCCGGTCACGGCTTGGTGTAATGGACTCGGGCCGGCGGTGGTGAAAACACGCAGCACTCTGTGGCAAAGCAGACTAACCGCAGGTCTTCGGCTGCATGCCAATTTACACACAACATTGAAGGCACGATCCTGGGAACAGATCACGAGTACAGCCCTTCTCAGAAACACTGGCTCAATGAAGGACCTTAGTCACAAAGAAAACCCCCCTTGGATAACTTCACACACCACACACCATTGATACACAAACAGCCTCACACCAGTAGAGTGAGAATGGACAATAAGGATTTGATCAAAAAATAATATATAAAAAGATTTTTTGCGAATTTATTCACATATCACAGATATCACATACATCACAAAGCATATTTTTTTTTATAAAAAGCTGACAACCTCAGGAACTTGTACAAAAAAGTTTAAAAACATCAGAAAAACATACAGAACATTAAAACCAAGCACACTGCAATTCAGAATATTTGCAAATTGGGGACAAGAAAAGGAAAAATGGATCCTATTACCAAAGAAGAAACCACTGAATCAAAAATTGATCAATTGTGACCACAATGAATATTAATCCAAATGCATTAATCAGAAACAATTGTCATCACAGATTTTATGCAGTTTCCTCTTCAATAGGCGTTGACTCGTTTCGGTGGGCACTAATACACAGCCATCACCTTCTTCAGGAATTTTGCATAAAGTCCCAATTAAAATATCAATCTGGATATCTAGTAGGGGTGGGCGGAATTTGCGGAATTAACCTTCGCAAATTATCGCGAGAATGTTTAAAATTATCGCAAACAAGCAGAAATATCGCGAAGATGCGGAAGTTTTTTTCCGGCATGTTCGCGAGATTTTCTGCATGGTTGCGGGTCGCCAACTTACCCATGTGGTTGCTTGCGGGCGCGGCCATCTTGTTTTGAGTTGTTCTCGCGGTGCATGATCGCGAGAAGAAAGACGTGATCGCGCGACGCATGACGTCACTGCGGGCGCGAACTGTCGCGAGACAGCGCAAATGGCTAAAAACAATACAACATCTCATGGAGAACGCGACCGGATCAAGAAAACTTGTCGGCGAACGCAGGGATTCAGGTAAGGCGATCGCGCGCGCGCGAGAATGTATTATTTTACAGCGCGAGCAAGAAACAAATTATCGCCAAGCTGCGGAAACCGGAATTTTTGACATTTTCGCGCTCTCCGCGGAACGCAAAAATGTCAAATTATCGCAATTTCCGTGAACGGAACGAAATTTTTGCCCAGGCCTAATATCTAGTCCAAGACACACGTCTACGGCCACAAGCTGCCACTTCGAGATCGAAACAATGTGTGCCTTAAACTGGTACCAACTGCAGGGAGGCCGTCCGTCTATTCAAGAAAGGTCCTCACAGATACTCAACTCAAACAAATGTGTGCCTTAAGCAGGTATTATACGCAGATTCCTGCCATATATTGGGCCGTCACTACACTTAAAAATGGTTCTCCAGGGATGATAAATAAAATGGCATCTTAAATATTAGGCTATCTTCCACAAAGCGGTCTGATACCCGCAAATTAAGGTTAGAATAGTCCCAGAGGTTGAGATCTGTAAAATCGCTGCATCCAGCTTGATGTAGCCTGCGGGGTAACTTCCTCCGATCGGTATCAAAAAGGACACAAGCTGGGTGCATTCACATGCACACAGCACTTTAAAGAGGTTCTTGGAAACTTCTACTTCAGGACACAGCAAAGTCCCTTTTCCTCTCCTCCGTAGAACAGCAAACTGTAGGCCAGCCCACGACACACTGTAAGGGCAGTACTACTCAGTCTCTTCAGCTATCCTTGTTGGCAGCAGGTTCCTCTTGAGCATGAAGTAGTCCTGGAAACTTTTATATCCCTGTGGTTCCGCTACAGGAGGCCAGTTCTTCTCAGGCCCTTGGAAACTTTCTTTTTAGGACACAGCACACAGCAAAGTCATTTCTTGAAGCGGTGGGGGTGGGGGGGGACACAGCACACAGCAAAGTCCCTTGTCCTTCCTTAGTTGAATCAGCAAACTGCAGGCCAGCCCCAGACACACAGCAAGGGCAGCACTTCTCCTCAGTCTCTTCAGCTGTTCTTCTTAGCAAAGGTTCCTCCTTGATTCCAAAGTAGTCTAAAATTCAGGGGTTTCATCTCTAACATTTATACCTCAAAAGTCTTTGTTCTCTATGTGTTAGGGGTCCTGGACCAAGTCCAAACCAGTTCCGGGGGCTCTCTGCCAGTGCACATCTTCATGTTTTATGAGTGTGGGCCAGGGTCATCAGAGACACCGCAGGAGGTGGAGCCAGCATTGTGGAAGCCAGGCACAGCCCTATTCCGGCCCAGGTGCTACTCCTCCCACCACTCCAAATGCAGATCAGCCTATTCCACCTAGTGCTGACTCACCCAGACACCTGGAGCCACCCCAGCCCCTGTCACTCTCAAACCCGACAGTCAATTCACAAACAGGCAGAGGCACACAGAAAGGTTAAACAAGAAAACTGCCACTTTCTAAAAGTGCTATTTTCAAACACCGAATTTAAAAACCATCCTCCCTAAAAGATGTGTTATTTAATTCTGAGTTCAGGGATACCAGACTTCAATTTTCAATCTTACTCCTATGGGAAGATATGCAGGTAAACATGTTACACAGCATTCCCCATTCTCTCCTATGGGCAAGATAGCCTTTCAATAGTGAAAAACGAAATTGGCAGTATTTCACTATCAGGACATGTTACACACACTAGTACATGTCCTACCTTTCACATACACTGCACCCAGCCCAGGGGGGTACATTGGGCCTACCATGGGGTGCCCAATGTGTAAGAAAAGAGAACGGTCAGGCCTGGCAAGTGGGTACACTGGCCAGGTCAACACAGCAGTTAAAAAACTGCGTGCAGGCACTGCAGTGGCAGTCCTGAGACATCTTTTTAGGGCTACTTATGTGAGTGGCACAATCAGTGCTGCAAGTCCACTAGTAGCATTTGAATTACCAGCCCTGGCACACTCATTGCACTTCACTGGGGACCTACTGGTAAGACAAATATGCCAATCATGGATAACCAATCACCATAACAATTTACAGAGGTCATATGCACTTTAACACTGATCAGCAGTGGCAAAGTGCCCAGAGTCCTATGGCCAACAACCACAGGTCAGGAAAAACAAAGGAGGAAGAAGCAAAAAGTTTGGGGATAACCCTACAAAAAGGGCCATTTCCACCATCGTCATTTTGGTCACTCTGTCTTGGCATGTTGATATTTTTATTCTGAATGTTGTGACACACAACCCATTCACTTGCGATCCATGCATTACCTCATGATTGTTTCCTAGATCTTTTCACTGCACATAATGCTTGCTCGTAGTGGTGATGCTTGCAGAGAAGTTGCAGGCAAAATGTTTGATTAATATACATTTATGGGTGATTTGGGGGAATTACGCAATTCATACAGAAATAAGACATTCCACATATTTGCCCAGGGTGGCTACATTTCGACCGTCCCTGTAAGCCAGATCTCCCCTTCAATTTGCATAGCACATCAGGTTGCAGGGATCTGAGCTTCCTCGCTGTAACCTAAGTGGTATCAGCAAAATGCAATGGCATACACTCAGCCATATCATCTGCTGTCCAGGTCCTTGAAGTTCAAATAGAGGATGGACTTCTTCTTTCCATGCATCCTCAACTTGTGTTATATTCCCAACTGTGAAGAACTCTACACTGTAAGAAACAGGACAGTCTCTGCAGTAGTAAAAATACTACAGGTAAAACTAGCAAATAAATAGTAAACTTACAGCAAAAGTGCATGCTGTTTCCCACCGGGTCGGATGTCTCACTGTAATTCATGACCCAGTACAAACCATATGTCCCAGTGCATATCTTAATCTGTTCCCATTTTATGTTTCTCTGCCCCACTTCTCTCTGTCTTCCAGATTTCTCTTAGCACTCATTAACTGTATCGTGGAGTTTTGCAGTGGGATGGCATTTGCTCAGTACAAGCTGCACTCGAACGGATAGACCTATAGTCCCCAGCCGAGGTTCAACATCAACAAATCAACAATACATCATTGACAGTGAAGCGGCCTTCGAGAGATATCCCAAAGCAGAATGATGATGCATCACAGTCAGCCTGTCCTCATCGCAGGTGCAGGGACCTATTCTTCAATTTTCAGTGAAACACAGAGGGATGAACATTTCTCAAAGAAAGCAAAACATACTGTAGGTTGGCTCCTAAAACGAGAGAAAGGAAGAAAAAACACAGCATCCAAAAGGGCATTTTCATATTATGGTGAGTCATTTAAAATGAAGCCTACATTAACTATGGCTAACTTAACGTGAGCATCAGTATGTTCAACCCTAACATGGAAATCAAGCTATGTTTATAAATATGTTAAATAGAACTTAGAGTCATGTTATATAAAGGATAAAACAATGACAGTGGCCAGTGACTATCTCTGTTCCTTGGTGGCATACGTGTGCATCGTCTCTCTTCCTGTCCCTGTTTTCTCCTAATTTCCTATCCCTATGCTTCTCTGTACATTGTTTCTCTCTACGCTATCTGCATTGCATGCCAGGTTTTTCCGTGACAATCTCTCTTTCCTCAATGCCAGCAAAAGTGACTTCTTAATTTAATTGCCGTTGTGTCTCGTAAACATTTGAACTTGTCCCCTTGCTTTTTGTCCCACTGTTTCTTCTCTTGACCCTGCCTTTCCAACAACCATGCCACTTCCCTACCTACCCAGGAGTCCTCTCTCTGTCCTTCCAACCAGACTATCAGTGCCCAGTCTCACATCGCTACTGAATGGGGACTCCAAGGCATCAAGGCAGTATGCCTGGGCTTGTGAGAGGCCAAGGGCAGGGGCAGCTTTGCTGGTGCTACACTCCTGGTGCATCTGAAGATACTGGTTGGCGGCGAGCTTGAGTGGAGGAGTCTGCTCACCACACCCGGCTTTCATGCTGTGTGCATGAACCTCCCCCCCATCTTTGTGCACACCACGGACTAATGTCTAAGCCATATGTAGAGAAGGGTAAAAAAACAATCTTTTTGAAAACTTTTCCTAGAAGCTAAATTTTTCTTCAGTAAAGGACATCTACCTAAAAGTCTAATAAAAAATATTCCTGCAGTCTATGTGCCCACATTACTAAAATTATACATGTGTAGTACGCCATTACCTACAGGGGAAAGGATATGGTGTAAGGGCCAGAGCTGCTGAATTTGGAGCTAGGCAATCAGGTTCGAGTCCGGCATTGGCTCAACATCCTGTAATTCTGGACAACTCACTTAATCTCCCCATGCCTACCAAAAGTTAACGTGTAATATAAGTGATGCTTCTGAAAAGCGCTCCAATACCTTCGGGTCGGGTTCTCTCTGTATAAAACTTAAAGAAAAAAAAACGTTTCCACACAATTTTATTTGTTCTTCTTTATATCACTAGATTCTGTCTCAGAGATGGAAGGCTCTCTTCGGCCATCGAAAAAGCCATTAATAGGTAAGTGAAGTGAAGTCAGGGCTGAAAAAAAAGGGAGGAAGACATGTAGAAAGAGAAAGTAAAAGAGATCAGGATCAGGACGAGAACGATAAATGTAAATAGAAGGACATAGAATGACAGAAGGATACAAAGGGGGGAAGAGAAATATGAAGAAAGGAAAGGAAAGGAATGGAGGGAGGGAGGCAGTGGATAAGAAGACAAACTTCAAAAAGGAAAAGATGGCATGAAAAGAAAGCTACATTGAATAGTGGACAAAAAGAGAAGGGTCTACGACACACAGAAGGATATACAGAGAAAGGTAGACAAAAGGACCAAAAAAAAGACAGAGAAAGTGAAACGAGTTACAACTATATTGCTGAGTTTTGTATAACACACCATATACTAATTCAGATAACCAGGTGACATTTCGATATATGCCATGCAAACACAGTTCGCTGGATATAACTTTCAGAGTTTATCAAAAACAGCTTCAGAACAGAAGAAGGAAAGTAAGTCTCACACTGTATCCAGAAAGAACCATTTACAAATCACTGCTTTAGGCTAACGCTAGACTGAACTACAGAACAGATAAGAGAGCTAGATGAATATAAATTAACTATAGCAGGTCTCTGTTCATATATCCCTTCTACCAAAAGAGTATGCCCACTCTTGGGTGGAAGGACTGAAAATAATTTTCAAAAGAAGAAACCTTTGTACACGATTGTTTAGGGAGGGAATCACGGGGGCAAAGTGGAGCATCTGCCACAAAACCTCTAATCCTGAGACGTCCAGCCACAGTCTCACCTTGAAACAGGCAAGTCAAACTCAATCGGAGGAACTCATGGCCCAGTCCAAGCATGCCCCCATGCCAAGAAAAGACTTGGATGGGACGAAGCCCCATGATGTCTTCAGCACCTTGATTTTTTCTCTCTCCGAGATGACATGTCCTATACTTTGCTGCAATCAACTTCATATCCTTGGCAGAAATCATGGGTGGTGCTTCCAAGAGATGTGGAGAATCCAATTGGTTACATTGCTTCTCATATAGTTTAGCCATGGAATGAAGTGGACATTAGAAGTTCAATTACACTGGCAGCCATTGGGACCCGGATGGCAATCTTACCTTTTCCCAGTTTCTTGAGAGCAGGTGTATAGCGAGATTTCGAATGGAAAGGCCAGTGCCTTCTTCATAAACCCATTCTCTTGGTTCTGGCTGTGTTGATGGGAAGCTACCTCTGACTGCCAGACAGAGTAGGGTCTATCAGCGTAAAGCCATCACACCATCCACTTTACAGTGGATGTTTTCAGGAAAACCCTGGCAGTGAGGGACAGAAAAAGATACGACCAGTAGCACAGTCTTATGCAACATAGTACTCCTAAGAACTTACCAGTGGAATCCAAGAGAGAGAAAGGGCAGTAACATGAAGGTTATTGTTTATTGGAGAAGAGCCCAAGCTCAAATGCTAGAAAGGAAGGTGGCCCAAAGATCTTCATGGGCCATATTGTATTGTATTGTATTCCATTTATATAGCACTTACTACCCCTGACGAGGAGTCAAAGCGCTTTTTCAGTGAGTAGCACGCTACTCCGGAACCCATAAAGGTTTAGTGTTGAATTAGTATAGTGAAATATGAAAGTGATTTAAGTGGTGCATAGGTTAGTCAATTATTTGGATTCAGAAGGATAGGGGAAGGATAGAAGAGGGGAAAAAAGGTTTGTATTTATGTAGCGCTTGTTACCCCTGATGGGGTGTTGAAGCGCTTTTTTTTGGCAAGTAGCACGCTACTCTGGAAACTCATAAAGGATTAGTGGTGAATTAGTATTGTGAAATATGAAAGTAATTTCAGTGGAAGATATTAGAAATGTTGCTTACATTACTTTACATTACATTAAGTGCATTTTTAGCCCCTCTCAATGTAAGTCGCTAAAACATGCCAGCCACTGATCGGCAGGGACCACAAACTGTAGGTTCTGATTCAAACTGTTACTATCAACACATCTTGAAACTAACCTGCAAATCACTGTCCCATAGCAGTAGTAACATGCCTCCTACAGCTTAAAACCAGCAGATCTTGCGGAAGCCTTTTCGACCTTCCTTAAAATCTCTTTATAGCATGTTCTTATCTCCGCAAACAAATCTTGATTATATGGAAAAGCATTTGCTTTGCCGAGGTTGAACCGAGGCTATGCCACTATGACCCCTGTTTACTCCATGCAGTAGGTGTCTGTGGTATTGCTTCACCTCCGTCATGCTGTGGTTGCAGGGGTTGGCTTTGTTCACTGTCCTTAGCCATAGTGATTGGTGTAAACTTTGGTTTAGAAAGGAAAGGGTCAAAAACAAACCCAGACAGAGGAGACACCTCTACACAGATGCAATTCTCACCATCACCAGAAGAGAGACATGGGAGTAGTCTGTCCACCAGAATGGGTGGATGCTGCTCGCACTGGGGGTGGGGTACTCAGCAAATGTTGTTGGCGCTATCCCCACTGAGTTAAGTCTAAGAGAGCGCATCTGGTCCAGGATTCTAGGGATCATCCTAGCGGTTGTATATTTGGTAGCTAGCCAACAGGAACATTTACTGGACTTAGTGATCCCCACTCTTGTACACCCATTGCATAGAGGCCCGCAGACAGTTACATGCCTTGTTGAGGGCCGTCTGTCTAAGAGTGGACCTCATGAATGCATATTGCCTCTGCGTGGTCTCATTGGGACATTTAATGTATTGTTGGTAAGGGCTGTGATGTGGGCCTTTTTGTCTGCTATTGCCTACCTCCATTTCTCTTATGTGTGAAAGATGCATCCCTTGGCAATCTCACAGATTGTGGCTTTACCCGCAGCCCAAAGTGTCCCTGCTGAGCTTACTGTCCCTGTGTTGGCGTCAAATTAAGCCTGTAGCTCAGTGGAAAGAAAACTGGCGCAGTGCTCGTCCTGGAGGAACCAAGCATTAGGTAATCAGATAGGACAGAAGTGGGAGCTTAGCTCTCGATGCAAACTTCGATGGGTAAGTGGTCCAAAATACCGGTAGGGAGTATCTCCTTCCGAGTTATGTGTGGGACGTTGGTAACAGGGGCCAATAGGAGATTGATACAAAATAATTTTTTGGGCGCTGCTGAGGTATGGGTGTAAACTATGTATTGGGGGTGCCAGGTCCTCCAGTCAAAACATACATGTAGTCAAGCCATCTGTTCAGCTATTTAGACCATGTTAGGCATTTAGCCCATGTGTTATCCATATTGGGGTCCAACATGGCATTAAATTCTCCACCTATAATAGTGGTGCCTGTGGGGAAGGTGACGAGCTTGTCTGTGAGTGCTGCGCACACTGGGGACAGCAGATGAAGTGCATAGATGCTCAGGATATTGTAGAGGCCGCCTTCCATGGACCCTCCGCCCCCACATACCTGCCCATGGGTTCTGTCACTGTAATAATGACAGTGAGGGAAAAGGAAAAGGACCTATGCAGCAGTATAGCAACCCGCCTTGAGCTCCTGGCATACCCCCCATGGTAGATTCTGTCATAGCCAAAAAGTTTCAGAAAGGGACATTTGGAGCCCATAAGGTGTCTTTCCTATAGCACAAGGGTAGAAAGGTGGTGGTGTTTAGCGAAATGGAAGACTGCTGCTCTCTTAATACGATTTAGAAGTCCATGGACATTCCAGGTCATGGCCTTGTAAACTCTCATTGGTTTGTAGTTGGAAGGGGGCCGAGTGCTATTCCCTCTGGGGGAGGCCAAAAGTGGTTAAGAGGGACAGAAGGGACCAGGGTGTGTGGTCATAGGTCGAAGTTCCATCGTTGCAGTATGCGTTGTGTGTTGCATATTGCTGAGGCATGTAAAAACTAGACAATGATTGGCTGGGTTTCTCACGGCTGGTGGATGGCTGATTTGTGGGGTGCTAGGATCTCTGTGACCAATGATCGGGGAGAGTTCGAGAAACACCTACACAATCTCCAACATCTGCCCCGCCACTGTTTTTTGGGCTTCACAGCCTGAGGACATAAAGAAGACCAAAGTTTCTGGAAAATCTTAAAGTTCACCCCAGGGCATCGCGAGGCAGTTTCTCAGCCGCCCATTCCCACGTCGCCTCGGGATTATTGAAGAAATGCGAGTGGCCCTCGTGGATTGCTGGAGTTTTGCAGGGAAGATGAGAATGTTCTGGAACGTGGTTGAGAGCCTAACGTTTTTGTTTCCCTCATCAAAGGATTGTCTTTGCTTTTGAGTCTCCTGGGTGTCTGCCAGAATATTATTGTGTGGGACAATTGGAAAATGAGTGACCCGATCATCTAGGCTTCTCAGAGAAAAGCATCCCTTTCACAGTAGTTGAGGATCAGAGCTTTTAGTGGCTGTGGGGGTGCACCTGGCAGGGGGTATTGGGCCAATAATCTGTATGCTTTTTCAAGTACGAAAGATTGAGAAAGAGTGCCCTCCAGTATCAATGACAGTATCCAAGTGTGCAAGAAATGTATGGCATCAGCAGCCTCAGACCCCTCCGGGAATCCAACACACTAAAGGTTGGTTTTTATTCTGTGACCTGTTTTCTACATCCTCAACTTTGTTTTCAAGTGTTGTGGTGAGGGGCGGCAGTTTCGTCTTCTTATTCTTGAGGTAGGCGATATCGTCCTCCATTGTTGAGATTCTGTCTTCCATTTTGGTGATGGCAATGAGGTCAATGTTCCGGAGTTCTTGACAGGAGAGTCATACGTCTAGTTTCACCTCCCTGCTAATATTTTCTATCATTTCTTTAGATGCCTAGATGGCTTGCAATACAGTGTTACGGTCAGTGTGCTCTGTGGAGCAGTGACTCAGAGGGGCAGTTCCCTGGTGTCTGGCGCCCATACAGGGGGTGGTGGTGAATTTATCCATTTTGGTCTGGGCCAGCATCATCAGTCCTTCATCTTTCCCCATGTCTTGGTACAGGTTGGACGTGGGGTGTGAACCATTGATGCTGCTGATGGAATATATTCGGCCCACTTATGCCTCTAGATGGGAAGGCAGCACGAGTAGCTGAGGGTGCCCCATAAGCTGTTTGCTGGTAGGGCACAGATCTGCTCCTTTGTGCATCGGGTCCTCTCTTGTTAATTAGACAAATAAAGAAGGGTCAGGCATATAATCCCCCAGTTGGTAGTGTTTCAGGTCTCTCGCTGCAACTGGTGGGGAGATGACAAAGCCTCCTCAGTTCAGCACAGTTCATGGAAAGGGGCCTCTCTGCAGATCCAGGGCCAATAGCCAGCTATGGCACAAGGAAACCTCGGTCCAGCCTGTTTGCCCCCAATGAGACCAAATGAGTGGGGAGGCAGAGCATGCAGCTGGGAGGAGGAGAGAAACAGGCTACAGGGGCTGTCACTTTGGGCACAGATGTCTGGGCTATTATCTTCTCCTGCAGCATCCACTTGGCAATCTCCACAGTTGGACACTCCTAGCCCATGCAGGCCACAGCATCCAGCCTGCTCCTCACATCCACTCCGAGAGTGGGAGGCAGAGTTGGGGTTGGGTCTGAGTGGCACCCTCCCCAGAGACATGGAACCGCAGTGGATGCTGGCTCACTCTGGTCTTTTAAAAAAAATATATATATATTTTTGCAGAGTTTTATGTAGCGCGAACTTGACCCGAATCATGTATCAGCGCGCTTTACATAGCACCAATTGCATTACATGTGGACACATTCATTTTTTTTTTTTTTTTTTGTTAGGCACGAAGAGATTAAGTGATTTGCCCAGGATCACAGGATGTTCAGTGTCATTGCCAAGACTCGAACTCAGTTCCCCAGATTCGAGGTCAACCGTCCTTGCCGTTAGGCCAACTCCTCTCCCCTGGTCATGTAGAACTCGGACCCTACCTCACCACCGGGCTGCTTTGAGCCTGCTGAGTAAAACTACCAATTCTCCAGAGGATCTGGCCCGACCACCTTCCTGGGGAGGCTCCGCTGCCCAGTAAAGCCCCAGATGTGGCCATCGCCAGGCTGTTCTAGTCCGCTAGCAGGTACAGTCCTGTGGGCTCAGGAACCAGACCAGGAGCCTCTCAGTTACCGTTGAAGACCAACTGACTCTGAGGGCGATGCATAGCAAGCCGGATCATGAAGTATGATGAGGATGGCCTGGAGCACTTTCAGTGTGTGGTCGCCATCTTGTTTCGGCCTAGTCATGCCCAACGAAAAGTGATTTTGGTTAAAAGGTCTGGGGTGGACAGAGGTGCCACCCATTACATCAAGCCAGTTACCAGCTGGGTCAGAACAAATGTCATTTTTTAATCAAAACTTCTTGATATGCTCTAATGTACATTGCACAATTTTGGCTACTGAACTTAAAAGTTTGTTTTCAATTTCACAGATCGAATTTATTTTAAGAAGAGAGTAAAGAGGACACTGCTTTTGGGATATACTTTTAATATGTCTCTCCACCCACTTCCTCCTTCAAAATGTTTGACTTGATTGCTCGGCCCAGAGAATGATTTTACATGAGAGGGGACAGAGAATGAGCATTATTTGAAGACCATTAGAATAAGGTTGGAAGTTGCACCAATCCCATACAATATGGAGAGACTGCTAATAGACACATAACATTGACTCGCCATTCATTGCTACCTTAGCAGGCTATACATTCTGGGTTCCTGCAGCTCCTTCCCTTCCTGTGTCATGTCCTTGGATGGAGAATGGAATTGAGGACATCTATTCTTTGAAGAATCTACCCGTCTTTGGCTCAAAGAATTCTATTACTGTTCATGTCAATCCATGAACAGAGGTTCTTTTCCAATCTTCTGGAAATGGTCATCATAGGCTAATGCCCTCTAGAAGGAATATCAGGACCAAAGAATTGTACCGCAAATGTACCCTCCTCCGCTATAGCTCGTTACAATTAGCTGACTGCCTACAAAAATATTATTTTTAGACATATCCCCCCACTTCCCAGCAGGCACTGCTCGTGCACACTATGACCATCCCCCTCTTACTCACAGAGACAGTAATACCCATCCCTTAAAAAAGGACAAAGTACATCTGGCATCACCTAAAGGGCATCGCTGAACATTCAAAATAACTCCATGAGGAGTGGATCTCTACAGTCAGGCCTTGAAAGTAATTGAAGAGTATCCTGAGAAACATAGGACAGTGGAATCTGGTTCTCCTTTCCTGTTTCAATATATCTGACTCTCCGCATGAGCAAGCAAGGTTCATATCTGCTTCTTACGTCGCTCATCCATGACAGGGCCTATGCAAGCCCATGTGGATCTAGAGTCTGTCAGATATAGGAAAGAAGAGCAAGAATCACCTGCATTCCTTCTCATGGGGACTTTTCTACTCCTTCCTCAAGTTTATGAAGTTGACTGAGTTAACAGTGATTTTCTTTTAAAAGATCATAATGATGGAATATCCAATGGATGCCATGGAAATTAGTAAATTTAGCTCTTGGTTATTGATTTTCAATTTGACGCCCCTACATTCTGGCATGAGGAGCTACATCATGGTCGAGAAAAATTGACAAAGGTCTTGGATTCCAAGCCCTAAAATCTTGATCGTACAGTATATTGTGGGATAAAAAGACCTGACGTCCAAATATGTTGTAGGCTTTTATGGGTCAGGTGGACTGTTGGCCATGATACCCACAATGTAAGAAAAACTTTTTTTTTTTAACTTTTCCAGTATACAGCCAGCCATTGTCTACCAATGGACATTATTCATAACCTTCTTCTTTCTAACTGCCTGGACAAGCAAGATATAGCTATGAACCATAGAGAAGCGTAAATGTATTTATTGGATGTCCCCGGCCATTCCAGTACGGACAAAATAGGAGCAGAGCAAAAGCACCGGGAGGAAATATATGGACACAAAAGGACGGGAAGAAGATCGACATGAATTAAAGGACAAAATTGACATGCACAGAGAGAACTAAGAAGGAAAAATATATAAAAGAAATAGGATAAGAGGAAGATCGGTCAAAAATGGGAGGTAAGAGTCTGAAACAAAATGACGAGAAGAAGAGTGACGCATAACAGAGCAGAGAGTAAAGACACATAAACAACGTAAAGGCAATAATACAGAGAAAAAAATAGCGAGGGTGACAGTACTAAAAGCGCAGCAAGAATTTTTAAAGAGAGGAACAGGAAGAGAGTAGATTGATTTGAAACAAAAGTACACAAAGCAGATGGGGACAACAACATGAGCTGATAAAATTAAATAAAGGCAATAATGAGTATACAGAGGCAGAGCTGTAAGAAATGGAAAAGAGTTGTACAAGGCTAGAGGGCTCAAATCATAAAGATGTTTGCACATGTAAATGACATACTGGTGGATAATTATATAAATTTATAAGGGCTTAATCACATTCCTGCTTCTAAAATTGTGCCCTTGGAAACAGGTTTTTCTCACTCAAAAATTCCAACAGTGTGGTGGAAATACTGTGATGTCGAATTTGCTCACAGTGGCGGCCTTGTGGGTGTTCAAGGTGGGTCCACTTCTAAAGGTTGGTGAATTCACACAAACTTTCACGTTTTGGGGCATTCATACACTTAGGGCCCGATTACGATGCGGGCAGAAACAGCTCTGACCGTCGGTCGGAGCCCTTCAGCCCACATCATAACCGGCTGGTTGGATTCCTTTCTGACTGACCCATTTTAATGGGGTTGGTCGGAAGGGAATCTGAATCGGATTTCTGAATGGCCTCCGACGGGCTTGAAGAGCCCGTCCGCCATTCGGAAAGTCTTCAGTAATCCCTCAACCGGCTCTTTCCGGCCGAAGGATTACGATGGCAGATTCCCAAAGCCTTTCTGTGCCGGCCTTTTCGACACACAAAGGCTTTGAGAATCTGTTTTTGAGGGCCCCCAGCAGGGGCCCCATGGGTGGGAAACAGCGTTCACAATGCTGTAAACACAACGCAGTAACTTTACAATGCGGTCGTTCGAAGGACCGAGTTGTTACCACGTGTGCCATTACATCGCAAGTCGTATCAACGACTTGCTGTAGGGGGTGTGCAACACCAGGGAATGTGTTGGAATTTAAATCCAACACCTTCCCTGCTGTTGGGCAAACTGGAGTAGGAATGGTAATTAATACTATTCCCAGGTCCAGCGCGCCCCCTACAGCAAGTCGTTGAAACGACTTGCGATCTAATGGCACGCATGGTAACAATGCAGTTGTTGTAACAACCGCGTTGTATAGCCATGCGTAGTGAATGTATGCGATGTAACGTCATACATTCCCATGGGTAGAAGGCTGCCAAATGGCGGCCTAGGGGGCACCAATGGTGCCTGCCTGTTTATCCCTGCACCCAGTGGCAGGCACATTGAGGTGCCTGCCACGGGATTCAGGGATGAACTGCACCTCTGCTCTTTCAATGACAGCATGCATTCTGTTCAGAATGCATGCTCCCATTGAAAATTAGAGGATTGCGACCAAACTGGGTTTGGTCGCATCCTACTTGCTGGGCTAGAACCGATGACAGGAGGTTGTTCGGTTCCAGTTCCCAACCGATGTCGGATGGACTCCGGTCCGTTGACATCGGAATCGGCCCCTTATTTGTATAACTAGTTTTACTCTTTGAAATTATTCAGAGTCACTCATGTCAAGATCAGGGTGGAAAATGGGATGAAGACACCCAAATATGATTGGAACAAAAGGAAAGCTGTTCTCAGCCGAAAATGGAGAATCCAAAGCAAAGGTTACATAGTGTGAACTTAAATGACCTTTAACACTTCTTTCTCTCACTGGAAAAAGAAAAATAACCAGATTTCTGTGTTCACAAACAGTAGCAGCTTCCCAATAGCACTCCAGGAATTCCATAAGAATGTATAAAAAGTCTGAAATGTACTCAGATAATAGGCTGGAGAGAGTAAATGCCCCACATAGCTCAAAACGCTTCTGCTAATTGGGCACAGAAAGTTGGCTAAAGTAAGATACTGAAAAACAAAGGGGGATATTATCAAGAAACGGCGTTAAAATTATCGCCACTTTAGCGGCAGAAAACTGCCACTAAAGCGGCGATAATGGGCTTGATAATATGCCCTTGAGAATTCCCATAGAAGCTCATGTTCTGGTGTCAACATGGGCTTCGATTGGAATTCTCTGCCTATTATCGCCGCTTTAGCGGCCGTTTTCTGCCGCTAAAGCTGCGATAATTTTAACGCTGTGCTTGATAATATGCCACAAAATTTTCTAGAAGAATGGATAGCGAGGAGCACATAGTTTGAATGAATAAAGCAGGAAGGAGTGTTAAATAAACAGGAAGGTATGGTTTATAGAAGAAGGAGCCATGCAGTACATAATCGGAACTACACACTAGCAGCAGTGACAAATCCTAATGGATGCTATTAATATCACACATTCATTAAGCGTTTAAGGCGTAATAAGGACCTAATTTTCTCTGCCTGGGACATTCAGCTCTTCCTGTGTGGTGCACTGCTTTGTTTAATCAATCAGGCTCTGGGTAGGCTCAGCCATACGCATTAAAGCTATTTAACTAGTGCTGCTGGTGTGGAGACGGTATAAAGAAGTAAGGTGCAGTGCTAAAATGAGCTTCAAGGATGAAGAGAGCAATACCCAGGACTCCTAAATCAAGGATGTTAACTTACTTGAATACTTGGATCAGAGGAAGTGACATCACACGCCCTTTCACCTCTAATAGCATCACCAGTGGCGTAGGGCAAAATGATGGGGCCCCCTGCAAAATGGACTCAATGGGGGCCTGAACGGTTGGGCCTCCCTGTACTGCAGGGGCCTGCACGGTAAAGCAGAGTGACTTTCCTGAGCATTTAACTATTTCTTATTCCATGCCATTGGACGCATTCTGCAGGGAATGGACAAGGAGGGGAAAGTTCACTGCCTTCTTCATCTACGAGAGCACAGGTGGCCAAGACCAGACTGGTCCTTCTGCCACTCTGGCACTTTCCCATTGGGCTGTAGGTCAACAGTTGCTTTCATAGTTGGATGGGTTATCATGACTGAACTATAAAAGCCCCTTACCCAGTCTAGCGGTGTTCTACTGCAGTGTGGGCAGGTTTAAACAGGGATGGACTTAGTTTGCCATCCGGGCTGAAGGTAGCAGGGGCAGAGCCAGGGCCATGGTGAACAAAGGGATAGCTAGCGGTAAGAGTAGGCGTTCATTTATACATGGTACTGTGATGCCTGCATTAGTTATGCTATCACTAAAATGTGCTGCCTCCATACATACATCTTCATTACAACGGCCCATTATTTTCCCCATTAATTCCTTCCAGCTGGAGCTATTGATATATATGGGGAGAAGGGGGAGGTAGTAACCAGGGTCAATTGGCGTTAACAAGGATTACAACAGGGAGCCATAGGTTTCCCTGAAAAATTTGTAATACCAGGGGATTCATTAATCCCTGATGGCCCAGTGGTTCATTGTGTCCCTCTGTTTTTCCCTATGACACATTGCCACACTACAGCCTTATTTATTTACTGCCCTTCTTACACTTATGCCGAGGGATCCAGGGGGCATCTCATCAAGGCCATGCGATAATTATCGCTCAGCGCTCTTAGCGCGAGGATAATTATCGCCGGTCAACTCTGAATTTTATCGTGGAGATCGCGTGCTATCAGCAACGCTTATCTCCAAAGCGATAAAATTCAGAGCGCAAGCTGCCAATTGTGCGATTATCGCTGGAAATACAGCAATAATCGCTCAAGGTTTGGCGAAAGCTTGCTGATAGGGCAAGGCATACTTAGCCATGATATCCACCTTACATAGGATATCATGGCTAAGTCAGTCTTGAAGCAGGCGTAAGGAAAGTAGCGATAACAGAGGTTATCACTTCTTTGCTTGTCGCTCTGCAGGTTAGCGTGCCCATAGATAATTGGAGAAATGTCGCTTAGCGACATTTCTCCAGTTATGTCAGGGCAGGAACGCCCACTTTGCATCTCATTAGAGATGCAAAGATGGACGTTGGGGGAAAGGGCGATAATGCAAGGATTCACACAATAGCGTAACCTTGCTGATTAGGCGATAGAATTATCCCCGCTTTCTGTCCAAAAACGGACGCTAAAGCGGTGATAATTTTATCTCCGGGGCTTGATGATATGCCCCCAAGTACCTTGTCGGTCTCCCTCATGCTGCTTTGCATACATGAAAATGATAGCATTGTGGAGGTAGTTTGAGTAGTATTTTAAACTGCCAACGTAAGACTGTTCTTTGAATTCATTTAGGGAAATAAAAGTATATATTTGTGTTGCGGTTCACTGTGTTCGCGTGGAATGTCTTCACGACGTTAGAAGTCTGCATTTTTGCAGAATCAATAAGTATTGCCTCTCGTTTTGAGTTGCTTGCATATCTCTAGCCTCCATGTGCCTCTTGCTTTAGAGGCACTGTCTCTTCGGTTGAATTGAATGCATTGTGGAGGACTTATGCGGTGGGCCTCATTAACTTTGTTGTATTTTATCTTTAAGACATCTAATGATAAGGCTATTGATAGGAACTGTTGTTGAAGTCGATTCACTGTAGGGATACTTTGTTCCTCTTTTTAAAATGTTTTGACAGAGGTTACAGCAAGCACCTGGTGTGCTCTGCTCTATCACAATGATGTAACCACTTCCACGAAGTCCCACTAGCAAGGACGGATTTAACTTTTAAGTTAACTGTGTATATTCTTACTGATAATGAGTACTTCAACCTGGGGGATCCAAGTGATGTAATTAGAGTTAACAAAACTCATTTAACTCAAGTAGGCAGGCTTTGACCAAAAACTTGATCTCGCCTGGAAATGATATCTACCACAAAAAAATTGAACACCTCCAAAATATGAAAAAAAAATCTGCTTATAAAAAAAATAGATTTAAGATAAAAAATATATATATGAACAAATACCACCGAATTTATGACAAATATCGACTAATTCATAATTAGGGCTCCCGGTTTCATGCTATTTTTTTTTTTTTAACATTTCCTTTTGTATTTATCCATAATAATTTTTGGGCCATCTTATTAGTATTTATCCATATTTATTTTGTGGTTTGAGAATAAGTGGAGTCAAATTTTTTACATTTCTGCATTTATTTAACTGATAAACATACACACATACTTTGATGTCTGTCGCGTTTTAGCACAATTAACAGCCAAATATGGCAAAACACTACACCCAAAGGAAAATATTAGCAATTTACTGCTAATATATTTTAACATATGCCTGTATTTAAAGATATCTTACCCTGTTTTTTAACTTCCCATTCTGTCTATCTGCTCATATGTTGTCTTGGAATTCACAACAGAAAGCATGCAAAGTCACTCATTCAGAGCACAATTTTCAGTATTTTTCCGTCTTAAAAAATAAATATGGACAGGAAACACATTGGGGCATATCAGCAACAACCGGCGATAATTATCGCTAAGCGCACTTAGCGCTAGGATAATTATCGTCGGCTAGCGTGGATTTTTATCACTGAGAAAGCGTGCTATTAGCAACGCTTATCTCAAAAGCGATAAAAATCCTAGCGCTAACTGCCAAACGTGAGATTATCGCTGGAAACCCAGCGATAATCCCACGAAGTTTGGAGATAGCTTGCTGATAGGGCCTCACATACTTAGCCATAATATCCACCTTCCATAGGATATCATGGCTAAGTCAGTTTCACAGCAGGCGTAAGGAAAGTAGCGATAACAGAGGTTAGCGCTACTTTTCTTGTCGCTATACTGCTTTGCGTGAGGCTTGATAATAGGAGAAATGTCGCTAACTTCTCCCGTTATCCTGGGGAGGAACGCCCACTTTGCATCTCATTAGAGATGCAAAGATGGGCGTTAGGAATTCAGGCGCTAAGGCAAGGTTTCACGCCATAGCGTGACCTTGCTAATATAGCGGTAAAATTATCGCCGCTTTTCGGTCGAAAACGGCTGCAAAAGCGGCGATAATTTATATCGCCGCCTTGTAGATATGCCTCATTGTTTTCTGTCTGTATTTATCTGTAAATATCAGTAAAAACTGAAAACTGGGAGCCTTATTCATAACGCAACATATTCTATTCATCACACCAACAAAAAACACATTGATAAAATAGTGGAGAAATTTCAGAAGTAAAATGCTATACAGTTTGCCTGTGGTGCGTGTCGAAATAATGTGAGGGCCAATAATGGATATTAGGGACTGGCTGCACAGGAAGTAATGATGCAAACGCGCTCGACTTCAGAAATAGACTTCAGGATGATTTGAAGGTATACAGTGGTAGTGGGAGTTTAAGAGGTGACAGGAGGGAGGTGGAGAGGTCCTTGGCGAGCACAGGATGGGCTGACTCTGGCCTTTGTGTGGGAGAGCGCTAGCATCCAAGTGATTCTTGTCTGACCTGCATTACTCTGCATTAGCCGCACAGACCTCCTTGCTGCAGCTGTCAGTCCCGCAAATTGGTCCTAATGAGCAGGACACCGAGGCTGGCCACGGATGCCTTGTAAATCGATGGCTTCTGACATGGGGCAGTCTCCGCACGGCCATCACTGGGGCGAGACAGGAAGATTGGCCTGAATTATAGAGGGCCAGCAGCGCAGGGACATCGCCTGGCGTGCAACGTGTGGGGGAGGGGGTGGCAGCAGAGATGGAGCACTCAGAGGGTTTTTTTGCAGTAGAAAGTGTCAATTGGAAAGACATTCTCCGCTACAACGGGGGCAATCAGGTGACTCCAAGTCAGTGGACACCTCAGCTCAAGGGAAGAGCTTTGCTTTAAATATCAATATATTCTGATAATTGTCGCGTTGATTATTTTTCCATTGCGCCCAAATCGATGATTCAGAAAAAATATCGATTTCTAAATGGAAAACCCTGGACTAGAAGCAGGGGTTGCAATGACATGTAGTCACCTTGGTTCCAATGGGTAAAAAAGAAGGGTGAGGGGTACCGTGTACCCCCTTTTAAGTGTGTTTCCTGGGGCGGGAGAGGTTTCGTCAAGTCCACTGCTTTACACCGTCATCTTCTTCCCTTGGAGCTGAAATCAGTTCCATCGCTTGCCTTGTTCAGAAAGTCTCTGAAAACTTGTCTTTTTGTACAGAACTAGGAAGTTATGGGACATCATCGAAAGCTTCCCTCTTTTAATGGGGACCCCCGTAGTTAGAAGCTGCCTGTGACTGTTATTGTAGCACTGAGATGTCTATTGGTGATTCAAGCGCTTTGTCAAGTACAAACAGCAAATCTACTTCCTGTCTTACTCAGTGCCTAGATGCCCCTTGGTAATTGCCTGCATTCTATAAATATTTTCATTCATTCATTCCAAGGATGAGAGAAATGAATATGTGATGTTTAGGTACCAAAGCCCGTCCAGAATCATCTTATTCTGAATTCATTTAGTACATGAAACCGAGGTGTTTGTTAGAAAAAAAATGCAAGGCCCCTGGTTACAAAAAAGGACAAATGAATCTGCTTAGAGAGGAGTCATTTTCCTTAGTGGTATACACAATTTGCATAATTTCTCATTCCGCACTACATTTTAGAGCAAAATGCATCCAAGTATCAATTTCTGATGCGAGGAAGCATTTTACACTAAAAAAGGGCAAAAAAAGCACCATGAGCAACCACTCACGTTTGAGTTGTACATCTGCATTGAAATTGGGCTTTCGCTATAACATTTTATTATAAATGGCGCATAATTACTTAAAGTGGTATAATGGCAAAACATGCTGTGCCAAGCTTAATACATAGTTCCTGAAATTATGCAAATTATGTCGGCATAATTTAAATTTTGACCAGGCCTAATTTTGTTTACAGTTGTCTGAAACATTAAACGAAACAAAACAAAAACAAATAGCAAAATGACCATGTCCCATCCTCATTGTAATAGCATCCTAGTGTTTCAATAACCGAGACAGTTATGCTGTGGGATCACAGGTCTCTTTGTGATGCTTTCAGAAGAAGACGTTTTCGAAAGTTACATCAAACTTACTATAGGTGTATCTTGGCCCGGAAAATGGATTGAAGAGCCTACAGGTTGACTCAGACTGCGTGGGTTCTTCAAGGTCACTATCGAGTACCAGCAAAGAAGATGGAAGATGGATGTGCGTTGATGATATCTACTAAAGGATGTGTGCGCATGTGGGGTTAGCTGCCTGTGAAGTTCAAAGAAAGCTTACCAAACAAAGCGACAAACATCATTTGGACAATGTCTCAAAATCACAAATCAAAGTGAACGATCACCCAATAACTTTCATCATAGACAGTGGTTCGTCGATTAATATAATGCCAGTGGAAAAGTTTAACAGCCTATACCCTGTGCCTCGCCTCACTTTGTCATGCACGAAGGTGTACATCTGGGCCACTTCAGAGTCATTGCAAAGACAAGGGTCATTCTCAGCAACAATGCGGCACAAAAAACATCATTGTGAGCCACCATTCATGTTCTACAAGGTACTACGTTGAGTGCCTGTTTGCTCAGTTTTTCCACCCCTGCTGTCATGGGATTGATATCCCTCAACTAAAACCACTGAGCTCAGTCTGAGGTAACAAGCCAATTCCCGTCATTGCTCCATGGCCTGGGAAAACTAAAGAAAAGAAAAATACAGACTCATTGCCCTGTTTCTCAGAGGCACCGTAGAGTTGCTTTTCATTTACAAGAAGCTGTAGAGAAAGAGTTGGTAGCACTCTTAAAGCATGATATCATTAAATGCTCCAAAGGCCCCACGCCATGGATTTCACCCATAGTAGTAGTACCGAACAAGGATGGTAGTGAAGCAGTATTCATTTGTGTTGATATGTGGCAGGCCAATAAAGCGATTGAGATGGAGAGAATCCCGGGTCTACACATTGCAGACACGATCATGCAATAGGATGGAGGCAAATTTTTTTCCAGTCTCGATCTGAATAAAGAATACCATCAACTTGAGTTGGAGAAGAATTACAGGTACATCACTACCTTTTTGATTCATGTTGGTTTGTTCAGCTAGAAGAGACTGAGTTTTGGAGTATCTTCGGCTGCTGAGCTATTTAAGGATGTTACTCGCCGAGTAATCCAACCTGTTATACATGCCTTCAATTACTATGATGAGATACTGTTTTTTGGGCGAACACAGGAAGAACATGAGAAAGTCCTTGCCCAAGTGTGCCAGTTACTTGCTGATGCAGGTCCACTCTGAAAGCTGCAATGTGTGAGTTTCACAAAACCAAACTCAAGATTTTTGGGCACATATTCTCTGATGGGTGAATGACTTCAGACCCAGACAATGTGCATGCACTGTCATCCACTTGCCCCCATGTTACTATGCTGCAATACTTTTTTAGCATGGCTAGTCATTGCTCAAGATACATTTTTACTACATTGAGAGACTTGACAAAGCAAAATGTACCATTTCAGTGGTTTCCGGAATGCGACCAGAGTTTCAAAGACATTAAACATGCCATTGAGAATGCAACTGAAATGGCCTAGTTTGACACCAAGATACATAGCGAAATAACAGTTGATTTGAGCCTGGTAGGGCTGGGGACAATCCTTGTTCAACACAATGCCCATCTGAATGCTCACAGCCACATCGTGGCCTTTGCCATTTGAAGTCTGTCTAACAGAACATGCCTAGTCTCATCCAGGGAAGGAGAGTCAGGCTGTGCTGTGGGCTTGCAAACATTTTCATGTATTCCTCTATGGAAAATGATTCACCATCATCACGGATCACCTGGTGTTGCTTACAGTGTATGAAATCCTGAAGGATAAGATGGCCCCTCGAATTGAGAGGGGGTTTATAATATTAATAATACCCATTATTGGTAAAGCGCAAACTAATCACCCCTAAGGGTCTCAAGGCGCAGGGGGTCCTCAGGGAGATTAAGTGAGCTATTGCCCAGAGTCACAGGGTGCTGGGCTGAGCTGCCGCTGGTGCCAGGAATTGAACCATGATCCCCATGCTCCAGAGTCAGCCACCCTGGCCCCTACGCCTCACCTTTCCCACAGGGTTTAGAGTGCAAGAGTACGACTAAGAGGTCATGCACAAATCAGGGAAGGATCAAAACTCAGCAGGTTACTTTTCACAAGTGCTGCTATCTCATCAGAGTTGGACCTCAAGGACAGCTGAAGCATATCTGAACTTTATAGTGAGATCCAGCTCACCAGGGGCTCTGTCTGTTGAACATATCATTTTGTCACCAATGCAGATAAAGGCATGACCATAATCAAAGAACTTATTAATACGCAATTAAGGAGGAGAAGTACCCGGCCCCCTGCCGACGAACTTGAATTCCAAAAGTTCAAAAATGTACAGGATAAGTTAGCCATCACCCAAGAAGGCGTTATACTGCAAGGCTCAAGAATCGCTATAACTCGAAGCCTAAGACAGCTGGTCATCTAACTGGTCCATAAAGGACACTGTGGTATCGTAGCCACCAAAAGAGATATAAGAGATTGATTGTGGTTCCCTCGGCTAGATGAGCAAGTCGAGAAGGAGCTGAAGGCGTGCCACATTTGCAATTGTTTGTCCCCAAAAGTGACGCAGCACTCAGTGACAATGTCTGACCTTCCTACCCATCCTTAGGAGAGGGTTGCAGTTGACTTCTTTGCATCTTTAGGAAAAGGACACCATCTCATGGTAGTCATAGGCGAATATTTATTTGGTGGAAGACCTATCTTCAATAACCCATAACAAAGTCACAGATTGGCTTGATGACATCCTTGCAACGTAGAGTATACCCAAAATCCTCAAGTCTGATAATGGCCAATCCTTTAACAGCAAAAAGTTCTAAGAACTTCTTGTACGACTCAACGTCAAACAACAAAAGAGTACACCTCTTTGGTTCCAAGCCAATGGTGTAGTTGAATGATTTATGGGTACCCTCAAGAAGGGCATTCAATGAGCATCCATGAAGGGAATTGAGCTGTACCAAGCCATGTGCCAACTGATGAGAGTCCAGCCACCTTGCTATTTAGGAGAGCCATCAGAACAAAAACTACCTCAATAGACCCCGGATCAATCAGTGAATTCTGAGCTGACATGTTTCGAGACACCGACGCAACTCAGAAAAGGAAAATGAATATATATGCAGATCAACGTCGCCATTCCCAGGAGACAGTCTTAGACAAGAAGACTGGGTACTGGTTAAGCAGAGACAAAGACAGAAAACGGACACTCCTTTTGATGCTGATCCTTTACAGGTCATTGCATGCAAGAGACATATGGTGACAGCACATCGTCCCAGACAATCCATCACTCAGGACACATCACATTTTAAACGCCTACCGTGACACTTGTCGAGTCCTGAAACCATACGTGAGGTGACCCACCAGCAGGTATGGCTCAAGAGCCTGAGCCTATGTTGCATTTGCTTGATCAGAGTGGACCTCGATCACCTCAGAACACTCGAGCCGGCAGACAAGTGCGAGCAGCTCGCCAACTAATCGAAGAAAAGTGATTTTAGTGGTCTCCCACTTTTTATTTAACAAGGGGTAGATGTAGCACATTGATGTCATGTGAACTAGGATCCCTGTGGTTCTGGATGGACTCTGAAGAGGAAAAACATAATATGTGGGGAGGTGTTAGAGTGTGGTTAATGGGGAGTATGATGTAATGCCTAGCGCATGAGTGTATGCTGAAGAATAAAGTAATGCTTGATCGCAGCTTCCATGTGGCATCATTTATCTGCATGCTGGGGAAGAGGCTGCAACATCAAGGGGACAATGAAGAGACATAAGGGGCTAACAGTGAAAAATGCATCTGGTAACTTGGAAATAGAATTGGAGGACTAGCAATGAAAGATAAATCAGTGAGTGGAAGAAAAATCAGGGGGAGAAGGAAAGAGGTTGTAGGATGTGACAGAAACATTTACCACCATATTGTGAAAGCATTATTGTGAGGGTGGTAAATGTGTAATAAGTCTATTTTGTGGCCTATCTGTTCTGTGTCATTTTATTGTAATGATGGTGTGTTGTCTTTTTTTAAAAATAAATATTTTTATTTTGTTTTGAAAGTAAAACAAAACGTCAAACAAAGCATGAATACACGATACACAATGAGTATCAGTCCACACCATCTTTGTAGGGCAATTATAAGAGCGATATGTCTTTTGCAGGTGAGTTTGTAGATGAGTTTGAACGACCTGGGCGTACAAGGATAGAAAATCACATTTACATTGTTCGTAGTTACTAGCAGTAGGGTCAAACATTACATCTTTTAAGGCTCCTCCCCCGATATTTCTGGCAGCAGTCCCCTTCCCTCTTCATCCCCCCCACTTCCAGACCATAGTATTTTTTCCATGGTGCCCATTTCTTCTGAAATGTCCGAGGGCAACCCCTAGCCTTGTATGTCACTTGTTCTGCAACCATATACAGATCAAGACTTGCCCTCCATTCATTAAGTGTAGGTAGATGAGGGCCCCCCCAGTACTTAGCTATATCCGTTTGGCTACCACCAACCCCAAGTTGGCTAATACAAGTTTGCTTTGCAGGATGTCCGTAGGGATTCCCAGGAGAAGATACTTTGGTTCCAACTCCAGTTGGACTTCCAATATATTATTGAGCTCTCTCACAATCCTTCCCCAGTAGGTCTGGATCCCGTTGCATTCCCAAAAGGGTGTGTATAAATGTTCTGCATTCCATGCAGCATCTGGGACAATCCGGGCTTGCAGCTCTCCCTATTTTGTGCAACCTTGCTCTATCAAAATAAGTTTGATGTAGAATTTTGTATTGAATGAGATGCAACCTTAGTTTAATTGCCACTTCACGTGGATGCATGAGAGCGGCCTCCCAATCAATGTCATCCAGTACCCCAGTGGTTCTCTCCCATCTAGCTCGAAGTGGACCCAATTTGTCGGGCATGTTATTGAGTAAGGTAAACAAAATTGCTTTGGCTGGGATCTCCTCCTGTAGGAGTCGACTCTCTAGCGGGGCTTATTCCGGTATTGTCTCCCCATCCAGGCCCTCCGCAACTCATGCATGCTTCAAATGAAGGTATGCATATGCCTGAGTATCACAGAGCTGGTATCTGGCTTGGAGTGAGCAGAATGAAGCCAACACACCTTTCTCCAGGACATCCCCTATTTTAGAAATACCAATTAAGTCCCATTGCCTAAAGCATCTCCGTTTTCCAATCTCGATCAATTTAGTTCCCTACCACAGTGGGGTCTCTCTGGTAGGTTTTTGGTCCCATTTCATTTGCTGCTCGGCACTTATCCATGCCTCTAATGCCCTGTGGGTTGCTTATTACAGCCGGCTACTTCCCTTGCCACCAGGTGCCTGGATCCATTCATTGATTACAATGAGATGGGATGCTCTATAGTATGCCCTAAAATCTGGGAGGCCCAACCCCCCGAAATATATGGGTTTCTTTATAGTGTTTGAAGTGCAATGCGTGGATAGGCCCCATCCCAGAGGAGCAAGTGCAATTCACTGTCTATACTTTTGAACATAATTTCTGGTATCTTACTGTAAGTGTTTTGCAATACGTAAAGCAACTGGGGGAGTGTAATCCTTTTATACATGACGGCCCTCTCCATAATCGTCAGTGGAAGCATACTCCATCTCCTAACATCTTCCTGGAAGTTTAACAGGGCCCGCCTGATGTTGCCTGCTAAGCTAGTTGCCACGTCTATGGTAATGTAGAGGCCAAGGTAGGTAAACCCCTCCATCGACCATCGCAAACAGCTAGGGTAGGTCTGGGGCTCCACCACCGCCCCACCGGGTACAGGGTAGATTTACTCCAGTTGATCCTATATCCCGCATGCTGCCAATAGTCATCAAAAATGTGTAGGATTTGAGGGAGTGTCTCTGTCGGGTTCATCACATATAATAGAATATCATCCGCATGTAAAGATATGCGTTCCTCGTCCAGCAGTCAGGATTCGTCTACAAAACCACCCAGCCCAAGGAAGACTCTGATGACACAGGCCAGTGGTTCCAATATAAGGGCAAAAAGTAAGGGGAAAGGAGGTATCCCTGCCTAGTCCAACTTTGAATCGGCCAGGTTCTCGAGAGAGCTCCATTGACCCGTACCCTAGCTTCGGGCTCAGTGTATAGCAGTGCCACCCAGCACCTGAACCCCGGGCCAAATCTGAATTTCTCTAGAGTACGTCTCGTAAAAGGCCAGTGGATGGTATCAAACGCCTTCTCAGCATCAAGGGAGAGGAGCAGGTGGGCCTCATCCCGGTCTTGAACAGCATTCATCCAATTAGCCACGCGTCGCAGGTTATAGCGCGTGGCTCGCTTCGGCATAAAGCCAGACTGGTCTCAGTGTATCGGAGGGGTAATAACCGTTAAGAGGCGTATCGCGAGAATGGTGACCAGGATCTTTGTTTCTATATTTCATTACGAGATAGGACGATAGGACCCATAATCGTCCGGGGGTTTCCTCGCTTTGGGTATCACCACTACCGTTGCCATTCTAAGGTCCGCTAGAGCGACCCATTGTCTTTTGAAGCCTGAAACTTCTTAAGTAAATGTGGGGCCAGTAGGTTACTGTGTGCTTTAAAAAATTCCCCAGAAGCCCATTAGGGCCTGGGGTTTTCCCCGATTTCAATCGACCAATGGCCTCTGTTAACTCTTCCAGGGTGATATCTTCCTCCAGCCTATCCCTCTCATCCTGGGCGAGACAAGGGGGTTAAACCTCATCAAGGTACTGGGTTATTTGTGCCTCACTCGTTTGTGCTCGGGCTGCATAAAGTGCTGAGTAATACCAAGTAAAATAAATCACCCACTATATCTTGGGGTGTAGTGTAAGTATGGCCTTGTTCCCTAATGGACATAACCCACCTCGACTCCAGTTCCTTCCTGCCCAACCAAGCCAGCAGCTTACCCGCTCTATCTCCTGTCTCATATAATCTATGCTGAACTGCGAGCTGGTGAGCCCGCGCCTCTTGGGTGACCGGTGCCTGGTATTCCCTCTTAGTAAAATCAATTTGAGGAGGGTATGTTCACTCAACGTGGAGGCACCACTACTTTCGAGGTCCACTAGCCTGCATTCCATAGTGAAAATCTCTTGGGTTTCCCGCCTTTTTTTCTGGGCAATAATATTTTGGGTTCTATCGCGTAGGACAACCTTGAAAGCTTCCCATAAAATAATGTCAGACTGTCCTGAGCAGTCGTTCTCTTTGAAGTAGAGCTCGGTTTCCACCCTGAGTTCTTTGGCAACCGTTTCATCTTTCAAGGCCAAGGAATTCAGTCTCCAAGTAGTACCTTGACTTCCCTTCTCCCTCCCACCCTTAAGAAGAGCGGTGAGTGGTCCGAGATACCCCTAGCCAAATATTCCACCTCCTCCACCTGCTCAATCTCGCCAGCTGAGGCAAAGAGGTAATCCAGCCTCAAAAACACACTGTGAGCCCCAGAAAAGTATGAATATGCAAGTGTAGATGGGTGGTGGCGCCTCCAGAGGTCAGTTAACCCAAGGGCAGCTTGGAACCTCGCTAGTGCAGTAGTTTCATGCGACCCAGGTCATGTCAGTGTACGATCCAAAGAAGCCCAGGTTCTGGTGTGAACCTGGGCTTCTATGGGAATTCACAAGGGCATATTATCAAGCCCATTATCGCCGCTTTAGCGGCAGTTTCTTGCCGCTAAAGCAGCGATAATGTCATCGCCGTTCCTTGATAATATGGCCCCAAGTTTTGTGGTTCCAGATGCTCTGGACTGCTACATATGTGCTATCTGGGACCTCCTATTGTCGAGTAACCCGGAAAGGGGGTAATTTTTTGATGAGGATTGCCACTCCCCTCGAACCTCAAGTGAATCCTGTGTGTGCCATGGTGGTGCAGCGCTCCCTACCCAGGAAAGAACAGTGTGGGCCCATGAGATGCGTCTCCTGTAGAAATAATATATATGGTTTGAGCCTTTTAAGGTAATTAGATTCTAAACCACATTTGATTTTGTTCCCTAACCCATTGACATTCCATGTCATCACTGTGTAACCACGCAAAACCAAAGGGGATGGTGGACGGAGTGTTGAACATTGCAAGCACTCATCCCCAGTCAACTGATCTGGGTTTAATTCATCATCGTTCTTTAGCTCACTCTGCCACCCCAGTTCAGACATGGCCATATGCAAATCAGTCTGACCCTGTGCCTCATGGGAACAGTCCAGCCTGAACTGCCAAGCCATGTCTTCCCTGAACCGGAAACAAGCATCCTGGGACCGGTTTCTGGCTAATCAGCCGTCATCAGCCAGGCTAGCTTGAATCCAGTGGCAAAGTGAGCAAGGGACCCACGATCTGGGTTTAATCCATCATCATTCTTTAGCTCACTTGGTCACCCCAGTTCAGACATGGCCATATTAAAATCAGTCTGACCCTGTGCCTTATGGGAACAGTCCAGCCTGAACTGCCAAGCCATGTCTTCCCTGGACCGAAAACAAGCATCCTGGGACCAGTTTCTGGCTAATCAGCCGTCATCAGCCAGGCTAGCTTGAATCCAGTGGCAAAGTGAGCAAGGGACCCACGTCTGGGCATACCCTGCCAACTTAGGGTGAACAAAGCAAAACCAAAGGGGATGATGGACAGCGTGTTGAACACTGCAAGCACTCACCCCCAGTCAACTGACCTGGGTTTAATCCATCATCATTCTTTAGCTCACTCCGCCACCCCTGTTCAGACATGGCCATATGCAAATCAGTCTGACCCTGTGCCTCATGGGAACAGTCCAGCTGATTTCCATATGACCATGTCTGAACTGGGGTGGCCGAGTGAGCTAAAGAATGATGATGGATTAAACCCAGATCAATGTACCTTTGGATGCGTAACGCTATACAACGAAAGTTTTGCAGGGAAGGTGATGCGTTGGTTCCTTACACGCAGGAACGGTGATGCGTTGGTTTCTTACTCCGTTTCCGTGGCGATGCCTTCTTCTTGATGCGACACGATGTGTGCACGCCCGACGGCCGTGCGGTGACTCAACGATTCGTCTGAGCCGCAACAGGCCCTGCGACACGCTTTTCTGGTGATGCGAGATGCTTCGGCGAGGCGATGCGACAGCTGCAGCAGCGACACCCTTGTTCAGTGATGCGACGACAGTGGCTGTGGCGGCGACACTCTTCTCCGGTGATGCAAGACGCTTCTGCGATGCGATGCGACAGCTGCAGCGTCTACACCCTTGTTCCGTGATGCGACGACAGCGGCTGCGGCAGCGACACGCTTCTTCTTCGTGAGTCACGCTTCCAGATCCTTGCGACACAGAGTCCCTCAGAAAGCCCAACACAACTGCAGGCACTTCCAAAGAACTCTTGGGGAGCTGGTGGCTGAAGTCTGTTGTCCCTGAGATTTCAGCAGGAGGCAAGCTCTTTCTCAATCCCTTGGAGATCCTTCACAAGTTGATGAAAGTACACGCAAAGTTCCTCTCTCCTCTCTTTGGCAGTTAGGCAACCACTGCAGGCCAATCCCTCAAGCTTAGGGATAGTATCTCCTCAGTCTCTCTGGTTCCTCTCCTCAGCAAAGGTTTCTTCTTGTTTCCCAAAAGTGATCTAAAGTTCTGGGGTCTGGGTCCCCCTTTTTATACACAGTTTCTCTTTGTTCTCTAAAGGCAGAGAGGCCTTTGCCTAGTCCAAACCAGTTCTGGTCAGTCCTGGAGCACTCTGTTTACATGACTCCTTTTTTTCTTTTACAGTGCAGGGCAGAGACATCAGACGCACCACAGGAGGGGGAACCAGCATTGTGGAGGGAAGGCACAGCCCTATTCAGGTCCTTGGTGCAACTCCTCCCACCCATATGCATGCAGATCTCTCTATTTAGTCCTGTGCTGACTCACCTTGTCTCCTGGAATCCCCCAGCCCCTGTCACTCAAACTCAAGACAAGGAATACACAACCTAGCAGAGGCAGGCTTGGATTGTTAGACAAGAAAATACCTACTTTCTAAAAGTGGTATTTTCAAACACAGAATGTTAAAACCAACTTCACTAAAAGATTCATTTTATCATTCTGAGTTCAGGCATACAAAACTCGAATTTCTACCTAGTTCCCTGAGTCAGTTAGGATTATAAAATGTAATAATCAAACTGCCCATTCTGGCCTATGGGGAACAGGTAGCCTTGCAATAGTGAAAAACGAAAATGGCTGTAATTCACTATTAGGACATGCCACACACACCAGGGCATGTCCTACCTTATACTTACAATGCAGCCTGCCCTTGGACCTACCACAGGGGTGACTAATTTGCAGAAAAGGGAAGGTTTAGGGACTGGCAAGTGGGTGCACTTGCCCAGTCAACATAGCAGTACCAGACTGTACACAGGCTCTGCAATGGCAGACCTGAGACACATTTTTACAGGCTGCTTCTGTGGGTGGCACAACCAGTGCTGCAAGCCCACCAGCAGCATTTGATTACAAGCCCTGGGCACCCATGGTGCACTGTACTAGGGTCTGACCAGTAAATCAAATAATCCAATCATGGACTTACTAATCCATACGTCAATTTACAATAGAGATCATATGCACTTTAGCACTGGTCAGCAGTGGTAAAGTGCCCAGAGTCATAAAACAGCCACCAACAGGTCAGAAAAATTACAGGAGGAAGGCAAAAAGTTCAGGGATGACCCTGCAAAAAGGGCCAAGTCCAACAGAGGCTTTCTATTCCCTAAGCCTCGGGGACCTCCCTGTCGTTGCCATGGTAGCAATCTGGTGTTTTAGCACTTTTCTCTGCCGCTTTTCCTTAGGTCGGTCCTGACTGGAGCTCGGTCTTTTGTCGATAGGCAAGGCAGCAGCTGGGGTCAACCCATGCCTCATCCGAGCCCGTTCTTCAATCCAGGACCATGCCTCCTCCGGTGTCTGGAAGAACTGCGTCGTACCTTGGAAGATAACTTTAAGTTTGGCTGGGAACAGCAACATGTATTAGATGGCTCAAAGTTTCACTTTAATGGGGTCAAAGGTGCGTCAGAGTTTTGTACATCTCGCTAATAATCTGGAAACACCATCACTCTTGAGTTTTCATATTTAATATCCCCCTTTTTTGTATCTCCCTAAGTATGAGATCTCTGCCTTGAAAATCCAAGAACCGGGCTATCAGTGGCCTAGGGGGAGCTCCTGGTGGCGGTCGGACATTAGGCACCCTGTGCTCCCTCTCTATGACAAAGCATGATGAAAACTGTGCCTCCGGGAGAGTATCCTTGAGAAATGTCAGAAGAAAATGTCCCTGGTCAGATCGTTCCACATTTTCCGGAAAGCCTATGAATCTCAGATTATTCCTACGGGCTCTATTTTCGGATCATCGACTCTCCAGGCCACCTCTTTCACTGTAGCCAAGAGTCCTGCCACATCTTTACATGTGGTGCGTTAGGTGTCTTCTAATTCCGAGAAACGTTGTCCTGCTTCGGTAACTCTTTCGGAGACTTTTCGCAGGTCCTGGTGCAGGAACGTAACCTCAGTTCGTATCTCTCCCATCTTACCTTCCAGGCTTTTTTTTCGGGATGCATGAATTGTCTGTAGAATCGTAGCAGTATCTGCGAGGGGGGCTGGATCTCCCTCTGCTCCCCCGGGCGTCGGAAGTACCATGGTAAAGAGGTCCAACTTCCCCTGTTTTGATATTTTAGGCTCCTTGTACCTCACCATCTTAGCCAATCTTCTGGAAGGCCGCAGTCGCGTGCCTCTCCCTATTTTTGCGGCCACCGCTGCCACCAGTGATGGGCTCCCTGCATTTCTCCCCTCAGGCTGCCACGGGGATGATGTGTTGTGAGCATTTGCACTGCATTATTGTATTGTGCAATTGTTGTGGTGTGTTCTAATTTGACAATGTTGCTGTTTTGTGCCCTATATGTTTCTATATTTATTGTATTTTGCTTTATGTTATTGTGTTGAAGTCTGCTGTGCTCTGTAATTAATTTAATCTTGTCAACAAATGTCGTTACATTTAAATCCAAAAGCAACATATTCCTTTTTGTTTTCTGTGACAAAACAACTAGACAATTATTGTCTAGTGTGGTAAAATTCCGCTGATCAAGCTCTTCTGCTATTTAGGACAACAATCAGCCCTAAACTGTGGCTCAAACCATATCTTGCATTAAAACTTTCATTGCCACTTTATGTGATATGGCCCAAAGTGTGAGGAAGTTTTATATACATTAAATGTTGCACATTAACGTGACATTAACACATATTCAGACTACTGCTATATGTAGAGAGAAAATATGTTTATTCATATTTAGTTGTTATTGTAGCTAATGTAGACCAGAATTTCAAAACAAGATAATGTTGGTTGCCATCTTTGTTTTCTAACATTAACCTTTTTTTAATTTCTAGTGAAGTTCAAGTTCAATGCTGTTGAAAACTATGTTCTTTTCTTTTCTTACCATATGAAGGTATAAAATATGCTTCTCCAATCGGTTAGGCGAAAAAAGGGGCGGGGGTGTGGCTGTCATATTTAAAGAGCAGCTCACACTTACATCTTCAACCCCTACTCTTATTCAGGGTCTAGAGGGTCTACACTTTTGCTTTCAGGTGGGTCCTCAACTATCCCTAGCGGGATTAGTCATCTATCGCCCCCCTGGGGGGGAGGAGCCCCACCTGATCACTTTGATGGATATTATCATCCAGAGCTCCTTCCTCCACCCTCAATTTCTGGTCGTTGGCGACTTCAATATTCATATGGATAGGGAGGAATGTGTCCCTGCAGCTTTACTAAGGTCAACATTGGATACAGCCAATCTAAGACTCATTAATAAGGGCCCCACACACAGAGCGGGACACATGCTTGATTTAATATTTTCTAATATTGACAATGTGTTGGCAGAGACACCGCTGCCAATGGTATGGTCAGACCACTCGCTGATTCCATTTAAACTAAAGTTAGCGGTGGACAAACCTGCGACAAGTAAGTGCTCTTTCAGGAAGAGACAATGGAAGAAGCTAGTTCCCGCTACGATGGGGCCAGTTCTTGCCCAGAACACACCTTCCCTCACCTCAAATGTCGAGACTGACGCACTGTTACTCAATGACTGGGTCGGAAACATGGTGGCTTCTATTGCACCAGCATCATACGCGACATCCAAGCGTGATTCCCCGTCCGCTCCCTGGTTCTCTCAGGACCTTAGAATACTAAAGTCGGACTGCAAAAGGCTGGAGAGGCTTTGGAGGCTACATTACGGACTCCTAGATAAAGTCCGATATAAGGAAGCTTCAAAAAAACTGCACAAAGCCATTAGAAAGGCAAAAAAACAGTTCTACGCTGACTCTATTCAACAAGCTGAACACTCGAGCAGAGAAACTTTTAAATTAGTACAGTCCTTCTTTAAACCTAGGTGTGTTGAGAGGGAGGTTCCCCCGTCGACCAAGCTGTGTAACAACATCTCTGACTTCTTTGACTCAAAAATTAAACAAGTCTATGAATCTTTTGGGCCAGAGAAAAAAACGGTAAAAACGGACTTTGCCGATAAATTGCCGGATTGCGCTACCTTGACACAATTTGAGCCAATAGCACTAAACTTGGTTTCGCAAGAACTTAGCCGTTGTCAGTCAGGATCTTCTGACGACCCCTGCCCTCCAAAACTCTGGAACTCCATAGCTGAATTTGTGGCTCCTACTATTCAGCAAATATGGAATGGGTCCATCTCCTCTGGGGTGTTCCCGAATATCTGGAAACACGCCACTCTCCTCCCGCTAAAGAAAAAACTAAATGGGGACCCCAAGGATCTTAGCAATCTCCGCCCGATCTCTCTGCTGGCGGCACCGGGCAAAATGCTAGAGAAACTAATCCAGCGCCAATTGAATAAATTCATTGAAGGAAATAATATATTACATGAGACGCAATCAGGCTTTAGACCCGGCTTCAGCACTGAGACGGCACTAATTGAGGAGGCAGAGTCAGTGAGGTGGTCGATGGATTCAGGGGACTCAGCGATGCTGGTGCTCCTGGACCTGTCGGCCGCTTTTGATACGGTCGACCACGCCATACTGCTGTCTCGTTTAGCGGAGTCAGGCATTAAGGCCCAGGCACTGGGGTGGTTACAGTCATATCTGACCCAGAGAACACAGAAGGTGGCGCTGGGTTCCGCCTCTTCAACACCTAAGGCCCTCAGCTGCGGCGTCCCTCAGGGATCGGCTCTTAGCCCACTTCTATTTAATATCTACCTGGCTCCGCTCTTCACGCTGATTGCCAATTGGGGGGTCAAGGCTATCTCATATGCCGATGACACCCAACTGGTGTTTCCGTATTCAGAAGTGTCTGAGGCGTCTTTTGCAAGCTTCAAGGGCTGTCTCCAAGATGTGGCTTGCTGGATGAACACAAATAAACTAAAACTCAATGCTAACAAGACAGAAGTGATCTTTTTCGGTAAAGGCCCCCCTCCCCCATTTGATCTTTGGTGGCCGGTAGAGATGGGACAACCTCCCTCGCCCAGCCACTCGGCAAAAAACCTGGGAGTGCGGTGGGATGACAGTCTGTCTTTTGTATCACACGTCCAGCAAAAAGTCGGTTGCTGTCTGTGCAAGCTAAGAAATCTACGTAAGATTCTGCGACTCTTGCCAGTAACTTGCCGAAAAACAGTGATCCATGCCATGGTAACATCCAGGCTGGATTACGCTAACAGCCTTTATCTAGGCCTACCAAAATACCTTATACATCGATTGCAACTGGTCCAAAATGCGGCTGCGAGACTATTAATGCGGATTCCTTTCAAGCATTCGGTCTCTCCACATCTTCTCTCACTTCATTGGCTACCAGTAGCAAATAGAATAAAATTTAAGGCACTTACATTGGCTTTCAGATCTCTATATGGCACTTGTCCAAACTATCTGAAAGCCCGATTGCCTAGATACACACAAACCCGCTCTCTCCGTTCCAACAACCGGGTTCTGATTGCAGTTCCTAGAGCAAAAAGAGCACGGCTGGGAGGACGGACTTTTTCGGCAAATGTGGCGTCACTCTGGAACAGCCTGCCCCCTGCTCTTCAACAGGCCCCTTCTGAAGCCTGCTTTAAGCGCATGCTGAAAACCTGGCTTTTCGCTCAACCACGCTAGGCGCTTACACCTCTAGCTCTCTTGATCAACATTTATATCTTGTTCTGCAGCGCCGGGACACCTCCTTGTGAGGTAGCTGTTTTCGCGCTTTATAAAATTCTGTGTTATTATTATTATTATTTTCTTTTGTTTGAGATTTTCTTGTAATGTTGTTTTAATGCACAGCTTTTTTTTAAAAGACGCCTGTAGTGTACAGTCGAGACAATGTATCCTAACTTGTTTCATATAGTATACATTTGAAGGCTGCAAAGAGTAGCTTGTATTCGGAGAAACCTTGATAAACTACTGAATATGTAATCGTATCATTTCGCTTTAACCCAACTGTACAGACTATTTGACAGCTTCCTGTAGTTGTGTAAACTGTTAGAGGTTTGTGTATGTTGGGGAGTAGGACAAAATGGAAGATTTCAGAGTGCTCTCTCTAAGAGAGGACTGACCTTTCCTTTGTCCTTTCCTTTGACCTGACTCCATGCTGGTTTGTCCTGTTCTACGTAAAATATGATGTAATGTGACTGCCTAATAATTGAAGCATCATCATTCTGATTATAAATTGCTGCTAATTTAGTTTTTGCCTTCTGTAAAGTAATAACTTTTATGGTTTGATACTAAAATATTCCCTGTTCTTTTTGTGTATCATAAATGTGCTTCACATACTATTGAATGGATGGACTTGTTGACAAGGCCCAGGTGTGGAACACGAAAAACTTTAGGGGATTACACCCACTCCCACTCCATCCAGAGAAGTGCTTTATGCTTCATGCTACTCAAATTTGAGCCTTACATGTGTGAAATAGAATAAGGTGGAAAACAGCCTAGAAGGTACCTTCTCTGTAGAGCTTGAATTAAGAGCACAGACTTCGTGAAAACCAAGACCATCATTTAGTGGAGAAAACCACAAGTGGGTTTGTCTGGAACCCCAGCTTCCATACAAATTACAAATCACTTGCGTAAAGCTTAGCAATAAAAGTGCTATGTTTAAAGTATTTTTTTCTGTATCCATGATCACATCATGCAAAAAGCCTATACCATAAACAAAATCCTGTTGGTAATTGTCAAGAAAAAAGACCAAAGGGGGTTGCAAAGTAGTTATCACACAATATTCCACCTTTTCCCTGCTAAGCACTACATTGGAGGTAAGGTAAAGCCAGGCACAAATGAAGATGTACGTGAGACTTTACTTCCTGATTTATACCTCAAGTCTAAATAATGCAATACGTGTCTACCTTACAGGCACCCAATATTGTGAGCATTAATGTTCTGCTCAGGTAGTACCACTTCTGTATGTTGAGTCCTGTAGGTGAGTCGAGGGGCAGATTATGAAAGTTGTGTAGAGCCCTTTCTTGCACTGATACACACCCTCATTAGTGTACCTGATGCAGACGTGGCTGTGTTATAGATGCCCTATAGCATAAAAATGTGATTTCTCCAGACCGAGTGCTAATTTTCCAAATTACAATATCCTCGAGAGAGAGAGAGTGCAGAAGTGAAAGAGGCAGCAGAGGTTCAACCCACTTCACCATGTTTCACAAGTGAGGCACGGCCTGTCTCCACAGGGGTCCAGAGAATTCCAAACAGGCTATAAAGTCTGTAACTAGCCCCCTGCATGGGGAGGGAGCTCCTGAGGGGTTGCAAGCAACCTCCTTGCCTACTCCCAAAGGGAGCCATTTAAAGTACACTAACTTGGTCACCTCCAAAGTGTAGCACAAATAGTGAGTTTTGTGACTGTCTTTTAACATTGTGCCTGCATCTGCAATTAGGCAAATGCTTACAGACCAATGTGTTCTCATTTAAATGAGGCCAGGCCACGATAAAATGAGGGACTATCCCTTTCTACATGCAGGTGCAGGAAAGTTGTGTGAGAGCAATGCATATTACAGACGTGGCTGCAGAATTATCTGACGCCAGGTGAACAGACTGTACTTTGAATTCGGGTTCTTGCAGATTCTCCTCCCAGTGCTTTGGATTTCCTAAGGAAAAACAATTCCTATTAATTGTTGCCTGATTCCCCAAAGCACAACGAACATTGCGTGTGTTTCTTGTCCTTTCTCTGTGCTTTCTAAATGGCTGCTCTAGCTAAGGGCCTTATTATGAGTTTGGCGGTGCGGGAGTGAGACAGCCCCGCTCCACACAGCCAAACCCATGTTTGAACCACCCACCAGATTATGAGTTTTCTCCTGTCTGGCGGGCAGTTTTTTTGGCATTCCCACAGCGGTGCCTATGAAATAGGCATGGCAATGGGAACGTCAAAATCAGTACAGGCACGGCATGGACTGCTGCAGTTTATGCCGTGCAGGTACTGCTGTCCATTCACACAGGGGGGAACATGTTGTGCCCCCTGTGTGCATCCACATGGTGTGATACACCAGGAGCTCTATAGGGCCCCCTTTGTTTCGTCACCACCACACTTTTCTTGGTGGTCGCACCGCCATCAAAAAGGTGGCAGTGTGGAAACTTGTAATATGCTTGGCAGGGCCGCTGCGGCCCCGCCAAGCATTTTGCAGCCTCAAGACCGCCGCACCAGCCCAAGGGATCTCTGATCCCTGGCAGTGGTCCCACGGTGGCCCAACCTCACTGGTCATATAGGGCATCAGAAGACCATCATCGCCATGCACCTGTGAGACTGGTGGCCTGTGGACTGCCAGACTTGTAATAAGGCCTAAATGTTTTCCTTGTTAACAACTCACTGCAGTTTACTGCTTTTTATCTCCGCCGGATTATAAAGTGATTTATGCTGCTGTCCAATATATGTGCAAGGGTTTCATAGATCAAAAAAAAAGAATGGCTTTTTTGGCTCAGAATTATCTCTAATTCCAGAATGATGCACAATATTATGATGGTAAATCTTATATATTGGCTACTTGATGGGTGTGTTGGCAGTGGAGATTTTTTGTCTCTTTTATTTCTTATGTTTCATAGCGTTTGTATGATTTATTCTGCTTTTTAGTAATTCGTAAGGTAACAAATTTATTCCAAGACAATAAACTTACACATTACTTTACATAAGTAATAACAGAGAATATGCAGCCATATTGTGTATATATGTTCATATCCATCACCGAATACTACAGTATGAAAGCATTCAAATAGAGAAAGTGACTTTCAGACATTCTTAGTGCAGACAGTAAGCTGAATTGTCACTAGCAACTCATTTTATTATAGTGAAACGATGGCCATTTAAGCATTCTCTAAGCAAACATGTATCATTGAACAGAAGCCAGCTTCACTCAATCTGCCCATAAACCTTAAATGTTCTCAGGAGGCTAAAAAGGAGTTTTGATGTTGTTTTGGTTTTAATTAATTACTTCCTAACCATAACTGTTCTTCAACTGTTATAGATTCCATAGGAAATGCGTTTTTGACTTGTCTATATCTTTGATGCCATGTGACAAATCTTAACAAATTTTTTGAAGAAAACTGTGCCAGCAATTCTAGTTGTACGTTGAAAGTTTCAAGGCGATCCGTCAAGCAGGGGCCAAGAAAAGGAGGGTCAAAAAATTTGTATTGTCCATGTTAATTCCCATAAGAATTTTAGATACGACTACAGGCTGAACCGCTGAACAGAATTACACTAAATTTGGCAGAAAGTTGCTGTCGGTTCAGAAAGCGACCTTTTTGTAAATTGGTGCAAATCTATTCAGTAGTTTTAGAGATATTAAATGAAAAAACGAATTTGTATACCTAGGGACGCGAAGACTCCACAAACCCTCCCGATCTTGTGCTGATATATGACTGGCTGCCAACACTTCAACCAGCAAGTGTTGGCAGCCATCTTGAGACTCTGCTACAGCTGAGTCCCTGAAAAAACATTAAAAAAAGAAAAGGGGGCAGGATAGGAATAACTTGATCACTTAGCTCTGCTCCTAGGGTCCCAGAGGGACCCCACCAAGATTTTTTAAATTTTTTATTTTCACGAACAATCGTGGTGAATCAAAGACTCCAGCCAAAAGAAAAAAAACAAGCACGGACTCCCGCGCCTGTTATGAAAAGAGTCCTGGGTGAACCAGGTGCAGGGAGCATTGTTTAAAAAAAGGACGAGGGCTCACTGTGCCCCCTCCTGAGGTTCCCGGGGACCACCAACTCATTGGGGCTTTATTTTTATAGATGGAGGAGGGGCGTGCAGACCCCCACTCTTGGGCTTCATAGAAGCCCCAGGGATCACCACCTCCCTGAGGAAATAAAATACCATATTAAAGGGGGGCTGCGGGGGCTTCCCAGGTGCCTGGCACCACGACCTGCCCAGGACCTGTCAAATATATAAAACTGTGAGGGATGTCTGAACGGCCTCCCTCCTGGGCCATATATGGCCCCGGGGACCACCACCTTCTCGGGGCAGGCCCATGATAGTGAAAGGAGAGGGCCATGTGACCCCCCTTCTGGAGCCCTTAATGCCCCTGGGGAACACCACCCCCCAGGGCCGGCTCCTGCTACGTCCTGGGGTGCCCATCCCCGGGACATAACTGTTTTCTATGACCTGGTGGGAGCTTTGACAACTCCCGCCAAGACAGAGCAAACACTAATTCCACTCCCAGCAAGTGGGAGCTGTCAAAGTGCCCCTGCTTGCTAGAAGCGGAGTTTTCATCGGTTTCCCTGCCGGCTGTCATGCGAGCAGGGACACAGATGAAACTATGTTTAGCAGCCCCCTATGTGTAAGAACAATTCTGGTTCCCGCTGGAGATGGGGAGCCGGCGGGGCCCGCAGGGACATTCAGGCTCCATCTGTGGTCCCCAATACTGCTGACTGGATTGCCCTGGGTGGGTTCCATAGCAAAATAAACAAAGAAGGGGGTATCCTTAGATGAGAGAAGGTAAAGACCTTCTGTCTGTTAGAGAGTTCTCAGAGAAGAAAAAAGAGAGGAATTATTTCTTTTTTATGAAACCCCTCACTCACCAACCTAGTTGGTGACATGCTTCATCATCGGGGTCCACCCGAGCAGTCGAATACCACTCGGGTGTGCTTCAACGCCTGATTACAGCGGAGCAGGTTTGTTATTATATCAGTACGTGTAAGTGACGTGTGTGAGTGAGTGAAATAATGTTAAAAGTAATCCTACTGTACTCCCTAACAAATTTAATATGGAGCAGCAGGGTCACGATTAAAAAAGTGGTGAAGTGTAATACTAATGTAGGTTTAATTTGACCTAAAGTATTATCCAAATATTGACGGTCTACATGTTTCAACCTTTGAGTGTAATCACAGGTTTTCGTCAGGACCTATCGACACACCGGGCGGTCTATACGCACTAAGGTGCATCCAACCCTGGAGCGTCTTTGTGCCACCTACATATACTTGCGAAGGTGGTAAAAAGGGTTCAGGGAGTCCTCTGTGTACAGATGAACCTGAAAAAAGCACATACAGTTCTGGGCAATCAGAAAATGATCTATTTAGAATTAGAATGAACAGTGCCCATTTCCGTGTGAACTCTCATTTTTGCGCATATAATCACCTCATTCTGAGTTATGCACCCCATGTAATTACCATTGGTTGTTGGAACCGAGCATTCGTTCCATATTATGCGAAACAAGCATCAACCCACTAAATCATTGTGGAAATCGTGGGTGTCTTACAGCTACACAGCAATTGTGAGTATACTTGATGTGTGATTCTATAGAGCGGACAAAGACGCACGTGAAAAAAGACTCTATTTGTGACATGTGTGCGCTAAGGAAATTATTTAAAAACAGAACATGGTGGAAAAAAGGAAAAGACTCAAGACTCACTCGCGATTCTTACTCGAATCGTGTCATGGGCTCATAAGGGAGACAGACGGTGCTGCATTACTGTTGGACAAGAAACACAAAACACGGGCGGCAATGGTCAGAACACTTAACTCTAAGTGCCTCACGTGTGCGTAGCCACCATACATACTTCCCTACATACTCTTACCTCAGCTCACCGACTGCCTACCACAAACCTGCGGTGCTTCCCCCAGGCACCCGGATGTTACTGAATGGGCAGCAAGGCTTCAACTAAATACTCCTCACTTCCTGGTTATACGTCACATGACTAGTGGGCGTGGCCTGGAGTGAGGAGACAATTCTTAAAGCGACAGGTCGATTTCTGCCGGTGAATGGCTAGTCATAGGTGAGAAAATAAAAGGAGTCCAGAGTGATTATTAAAAATATATTTACATGGAATAGGACCTTCCACACGTAGGAGGAATGCTACAGAAAGGAAAACAGTAGTTCAGTTAAAATTACATGGCACAATGAGGTTATCTGTTCAGCACAGAGTTCCAAGGTATGCAATCGTTCATACCATGTTTGTGGGTGGACAATCTGTGTATCCAGCGTTGTTCTTTTTCATACAGATATTTCTGTGTGTTAGTACCAGTCACAGTTTCAATTATCGTCCAACGCATATCGTTGGGTGTATGATTGTGTTGAAGAAAGTGTTCTGTTAGACGCGTGGTTTGTTTTTAGCATCTAATAGTGCTCCTGTGCTCACAGATCCTCTGCTTCACTTTCCTTGTTGTCATCCCTATGTAACGAAGTTCACACGGGCAGGTAATTAAATATACTGCATTCGTGGTGTTACAGTTTGTATGTTTTCTTTGTGACCATTCTCTGCCAGGTTCTAGGGAAAGTGTTTTTGTGGCTGTGGTGAGATGGCACACACTACAGTCTCCGCATGGAAAATAAATGACCTGTAATGTTAGGTAGCCCCATGAATTAAGGACAGTACATCTTGTTGGTGTTTCTGGTTGTTTTGGTCTGGTGTGTACCAATGCATCTTTAATACTCCTTGCTCTCTTGAAAGAGAACAAGGGTTTTTCCCATTTTAGATTGCCTGTATTCAGGATGTTCCAGTGTTTGTTAATTGTCCTTGTGACCTGGTTAGAGATAGTGCTGTATGTGGTGACGCACGTAAGAGGCGTGTCAGTCACTTGTTTCGGATTGGGTTCCAACAGTGCCTCCCGGTTCTGATTAGCAGCCCGTTTTTTGCAAGTTGCCAATATCTTTTCGGGATATCCTCTGTCTGACAATTTGAGTGACAGGTCATTAGCTTGGGAGCGGAAGTCAGAGCTCTTGCTACAGTTTCTCCTAATTCTGAAATATTGTCCGAAAGGGAGGGGCCCGCAGGGACATTCAGGCTCCATCTGTGGTCCCCAATACTGCTGACTGGATTGCCCTGGGTGGGTTCCATAGCACCCAGCATGTGAAGACTAGGCCACAGGGCATGGGGTTCTCGGGGCTGAAATTGACCCATGGAGGGGGGCCATATATCCCCTCTTCCCTTGTAGGTATTGGGCAACCGCTCCGCACACCATAGTAGTATGCAAAGGTCCTCCTGGCTTGATAGGCAGCTTACCAAAAGGTGCCCCTGTATGTTTCTAGCCAATTTTGGTGACACCTTCTTCATGCCAAGGAATATGAGGTCATCTCCACCAAACAAAGAAGCACTCACTTCATATAGCTAAGGGGAAGTACCCTTGAATGGTGAAGATTTACCTATTTGAGTCTTGTTTTCCTCTCTATAAGAGGATTCATGTTATCACAGATTTCTGGTTAAAGACGCAGAAGGAACACTCACATTGCCGAAATACACACAAGGTCCCTGGAGACATTTCCTCGTGGTCCATTACACAGATGTAGTGTAGGATACGCACCGGACCTTTACCCAAAGATGTAGCAGTTACTAATTAGCCAGAAGTAAGTATTGTACTTGAGTAGATATGTTGTTCAAAACTGTGGAATCTTGTTCTATAAATGGGCAGGTGCCGTTCCGTTGTGGCACAGTCACTCACACAACTCCTGACACACCCACACAGACACTTAGACACCCACTCACACACCCACTGACAGACGCACACAGACATTGATACACACTCTCACAGACCCACTTACACACCCACTCACAGCCCCACTCACAGATCTTCTCAGACACTCTCACATACACTCATAGACCTACTCAGACACTCATGCATCCACAGAGACTCACTCAGACACTTTCAAAGCCACTCACAGTCACAGACCCATTCAGACACTTATGCACCCACTCACAGACCCACTCCGACATGTACACACACTCACAGACCCACTCAGACAGTTATGCACCCACTTACAGAACCACTCATGCTCTCTCACACTCACTCACATAACTAGTCAGAGACTCATGCACCAACTCACAGACCCAATCAGAGACTCACTAACCCACTCAGAGTCTCATTGAGGAACTCATGCACTCACTCACAGACTGACTCAAACACTCATGGAGGCACTCACAAAACCCACTGAGACACTCACATACCAACACAAAGACCCATTAGGAAACTCATGCACCCACTCACACACCCATACAGCCACTCACACACCCACTTCCAGACCTATAGAGCCACTCACACCCACAAAACCACTCACACATCCAGTCACAGACCCATAGAGCCACTCGCACACCCACTTACCGAACTATACAGCCACTCACACACACACTCTTAATAGTTACAGGTTACAATTTGGAAATTAAACTTGAAAAAACTTTGAAATTAACTAAAAAAACAAAGGTTACAGGGACATTATAGTTAGGCCCAGATTTCACTTGTACAAAACCATAGAAATTCAGCAGTTATAGTTACCTGAGCTAGCTATAACTTAAATCTCCACAATACACTGCATATGACCTTACATTAGATCACTCATGACATGGTCAGTGTCATCAATAATGACATCTCAAATAACCCTGTAACTTTTGCTTTTTTTGTTGAATGTATATATATATATATATATATATATATATATATATATATTATCTACTGGCGGTCACCAGTAGATAGTTATAGTTAGGACCGTGTTTCCATAGGAAGTCTGCAACATTCTATTTGGAATAACTTTGGCGCCGGTTGACGAATCCTCGCAAAATTTTCAAAATAGGTGGGGCGCTCCGCTCCGCTCCTACCCTGAAAGTCTCGGGGTGATTCGTCAAGCGGGGGCCGAGAAAAAAGGGGGGTCCCAAAACACGTTTTCCATATGCATTTTTCCATAGGGACCTTTAGTCCAAGGTACAGCCCGAACGGCTGAACAGAATTACTTGAAATTTGGCAGAGAGGTAGTCCTCAGGTCAGGGAAGTGCCTTTTGCAGGTCTGGTGTCAATCTGTTCAGTAGTTCCTGAGAAAATCAAAAGTAAAATCATATATATATGTGGGCGGAGCCTAACCACACATCTCATCCTGAGATCTGATTGGCTGTCAGCACTTCATCCAAGAAGTGTTGGCAGCCATCTTCGGACCAATATACATGATAGCACCTCATTAAAAAGCATTGCAGTTAATAGAAGGTTTTAAGACTTTAGTTACATTATAAATCATTTGTTGATGGTACCATACTCATTTTAGGAATTGTGGTATGTTCTAAGGTGATTTCACCATGTGAAAAAGCCTTCTGCTGGGATATCATGATTGAGAGAAAAATATTTTCTCATGCTTTTCCCACAGAGGTTTGGAAGGTGATCTATAAGCTAAACTGAGAGCATATTTTCTGTAAATTCACATTATCTTTCTCAGTCATGTGAGAATGAAGTCTGACATTCTCAGTAAAACATGTACATCCAACACGGGCAGAGACTGTCAGTTGATTCCTTTGTGTTCTACTGCAGCTTCCCAGAGTGTTCCAAAGAACAACTAGAGCGCTAACAGTCCTACTTATGCCAAACGTATGGCACACCTGAAGCCATCTTGGTCGGAATAAAGTGGTAACTCTTAAAACATTTAATTTAAAAAGGAACAAAATGAGGGGGTTCATTTTTCCATAAAAAGTATGATTAGTGCTGCAGAAAGAAAAATTAGGGCACATTTTGAGTGACTTCTCAAATCCTCTTCTATTTCATTAAACAATTCTGACATGCAGACTGAAACATGCTCTTTCAATACCAGCAGCAGTTTTCCCTGGTGAGCAGTAGCTTTACTACAGTGATCTAATGAGCAAAAAGAGTGCTAACATTCTGAATTTATGGCAAATGTGTGACACATCTGAATGCCTTCTTGATGGAATCAAAGTAAAAAACTGAAAGTATTTCCTAATGAGGAGACTGCAGTAAATGAGGAAATTAGGAAACTTCATAACAAATAAGTCTCCCAAGATGGCCACCAGAGACAAAAGAGCCCAAATGTAGCCCAAATATCACCCAGATGTAGCCCAAGTATAGCCCAATAACATAATGTCCCAGAGTGTTCTTAAAAACAACTAGAGCGCTTACTGTCTTCATTATGACAAAAGTATGGCACACCTGAAGCCATCTTGATTGGAATAAACTGGTAACACTTAAAACATTTAATTTAAAAAGGAACACAATGAGGGGGTTCATTTTGCCATAGAAATTATGATTAATGCTGAAGAAAGAAAATGAGGGCACATTTTGAGTGACTTCTCAAATCCTCTTCTATTTCATTAAAAAATTCTGACATGCAGACTGAAACATGCACTTTTAATACCAGGAGCAGACTTCCATGGTGAACAGTAGTTTTACTACAGTGATCTAATGAGCAACTAGAGTGCTAACATTCAGAATTTATGGCAAATGTGTGACATATCTGAATACCTTCATGATGGAATCAAAGTAAAAAACTGAAAGCATTTCCTACTGAGCAGACTGCAGTACATGAGGAAGTTAGGAAACTTCATAACAAATAAATCTCCCAAGATGGCCACCAGAGACAAAAGAGCCCAAATGTAGCCCAAAATCACCCAGATGTAGCCCAAATATAGCCCAATGACAGAAGTGTGCAAAACACTTATTATTTTGTGTTTTTGCAGTGTTATATAGTGCAGACTTGTCAGGTATTGGAGTGCTTTACATGAGCATTGGTTACATCTAGGCCTGGGCGGCAAATTCTGTTCCGTTCGCGGAATTTGCGGAATTTGGGTAATTTCGCGTTCCGCGGAGAACGCGAAATTGCCCAAAAATCTGCGTTCCGCGACTTCGCGAAATGTTTGCTTGTTCCCGTTCTCAATATGCGTGTTCGCGAGATATTTTACCCCGAGCGCGCAAACAGCGATCGCGAACAGGAAAAAAGTATCGCGAACAAGCAATTCCGCGTGTTCGCGTAATTTCTGCGTGTTCGCGGAGATTTTTTACTGTTTCGCGGAGATTTGCGAAACGCGATTACGCAAATTCCGCCCACCCCTAGTTACATCACACAATAACAAATTCATTTTGGTTGTAGACATGGGGAGACTAAGTGATTTGACCAAAATCACAGAATGTCGAGCTGAAGCAGAAACTCCAACCTTGTCCCCAGTTGCAAAGTCTGCAGTTCTGGAAGTAACACCACATCCTCTCCCCTAAGTGCAACATTTAATCAAGTGGTCAACTGGATAAAAAAACATAAAGATAACAAATAATTTAAAAGTGCTTTGTCGCTATTTGAAAACTCAGAAAATATGTCCTTATTTTAGTCTTTTAGAGCACTAACCATAATTTTGATGCCAATATGACCCTCTCATATATGTAATTTCTAAAGGAAATGCTCTAGGTATTACAGTTTTGATTACATCAAGATAACGTCAGGCGTTCCACACTTTTGTAATAAATATAGAATGTTAGCAATCTAGTTGTTCATTAGGATACTGTTGAGAGGCAGAGGCCAGGGGCACGGACTCTGAAAATTGAAGGCAGGTAGGAGGGTGCAAAGTCAACAATTTAACCACACTGAGCAGGCAGGAAGGGCCGTGGCAGCACAACAGACTATGGAGGGCAGTGGAAAGGGGGGCATGGGCAACAATCCAACAATACAGGACTTGCAAGAGAGGCTGTGGCAATGTAATAGACCATTGTGGGCAGAAGGAAGCGGCAATGGTAGTACAACCATACATGCCAACAAACCCGATTCAGCCAGGAAACGTCCAATGTTTTTAAGCTCAAATGGGCTTTATTTGATCTGTCTCCTGTCTACAATCTCCTCTTTTTCAATGTAACTCAAAGGGGAAAATCAATACCCCAGTTTTTTTCAAAATCTCCCTCTTACCAAGTTCAAAATGTTGGCAAGTATGGTACATTGGATCATGGAAGGAAATGGGGTAGGGACATGGACTTGGATAACAGAGGACAGGAGGGACATGGAGAGGTGCACCAAACTGACCCTGCAGGGCAGGCATCAGGGTTTGCAGCAGCACAATACACCACACAGGGCTTGCGGGACGGGAGTGCAGCACAACAATCTATAGAAAGCAAGAGGGAGGGGACAGGACCATGCACATGGACAACAGAGAACAGAGGGGCAAGAGGCAATGGTAGCTAGCTGACCATAATGGACAGACAGGAGAGAAAGCTGCAGCATAACAGACCAAAGGGCAGGAGGGACGGATCAGGGGCATTACAATGGAACAGACAAGCCAGGAGGGAGGGAGTAGGGGTCTGCACATGTAAACAGGGCAGGAGCAGCAAAATAGCCATGGAGGTCAGGCAGGATGGGCACTAGAAGCAAGACACACCATGAAGAGCAACAGTGAGACTGTGATGGCATACACACAGACCATGGAGGGAAGGTGGGAGGGGGTCAGGGGCAGCTAATTGACCACACAGGGAAGGTATGAGGGGCCATGGCAGCACAGAAGACCATTCATGGCAAGTGGGAGGGTTAGTGGCAGCACAATAGCTATGATGGGCAAGAAGGAGGGTGCAGGGGCATGCACAAAGGACGATGGAGGATAGAAGGGAGGGTCAGGACCTGTGCACAGACAAGAAAGTTCAGGGGAAGGGGCCTCACAACAGACCGCACAGGGCAGGCAGGAGGAGCAGTTGCAGCACAACAGACCAGGGAGGGCAGAAGGGTGTGGCAGTACAATGGACCATGTGGACAGGAGGAAGAGGATAGGGGCATGGCATGTGGACAGGCAGGGTGGAGGTGGCAGGGACAGGTTACAGTCATCTGACAATGCTAGGCAGGTGGGAGGGGAGTGGCAGCTCAACAGAACACTCAGAGTAGATAGGAGTGGCAGGTCCATGGAACATGGTGGGCAAAAAGGATGGAGCAGGGGCATGCACAAAGACATCGGAGGGCAGGGGGAAGGAGAATAGGGGCAGCAAGCTAAGCACAGAGTTTAAGCAGGAGGTCAATGATGGGACATAGAATTGGGCAATGGAGGGCAGGAGGAGTGGACTGGTACATCATACTAAATTGAGGGCAGTGGCAGCACATCAGACCATGCATGGCAGGAGGGAGGAGGCTAGTCCATGGATTCACACAACAGAGGATAGGGAGGAGGGGGATGGGGCAGCAAGCTAACTGTTCAAAGAAGGCGGGTATTAGGAACTTTATTGTTTTTAAAACGTGTGTCTGTGCGAACTACTTAAAATATGAACAAGTATGCAGCATAATCTCACTTTTATTCAGGAAGAAGAGGACGTCTGTGACTCCGGGCTCACTTGGCAGAAACATCCCCTGACCCTCCACCCCCTATCGCAAAATGTAATGCCCGTGAAAAGGGTAGGTGAACACAGTGTTATATAGAACATAGTCCTGAGAGCACGATTGAAAATGAAAACTAGATATAGTGTATGGTATAAACTATGCACCAAAAAGTGTGATATAAGATGAACCGGGCGTGAAATATAATATGCAATACATTGTGCACAATGACAGATTCATTGGAGAGCGCGAGATAGCACAGGCACTAGCGCGTGCTATGCGATATGCGCCTTGGAGTGTAATATGCACAGGGCAGTGTTGTGTAACCTAACTAGTCTCTAAAGTTGTAATATAAAATATGTGCTGGGAGTGTAACGTTGCATATGCACTGTGACAAAGATATGGATCCCAGATTGTAATATGTATGGCATAGCACTGTGCGTTATAACATAGGCATCGAGGAAGGCACGTTAGATGGGGCTATATAACCCATGCGAAGACAAGTGTGGCATGACATATTCACGGGGTGGTGTTTCAGTGCACATGGGCTAGAGAGTGTCATAGCATATGCACTAGCTAGTGGAATACAACACAGAGGTATGTGGCACTCAGCAGACAATGGTGGGTGCAACACAGCATTGGGCTCTGCCAGGAGCGCGCTGTGACTCTCAAGTGATGTTCGTCCCCTTTCCAGAGAGTAAAATAAAAAGTATTACACATCCGGCAGTGGATGTGTGTTTTATTAACCGTGAGGGGGGTTTCTTGCATAGTTTTGGTCGAATTTTTGTCGAATCCCCTTTGAATGGCTTGGTGTGCATGTGTATTAAATGTGCCCGTCAATAGCTACCCATGTTTGTATAAATAAACGACAAGGGTGTCTACCGGGATTAGGCACGGTAAGGCATCAGACATGTCAGAGCTACACTAGATGTGTAAATACATTCTCCGTGGATTCATTGTATGCATAGTCGCCTTTTAATGAATATCACGCAAATCGTCATGGTGATAGGTACGTACGGTTTGTCCAGCATGTCCTAGGTGTGTCTATAAATATATATATTTTTTAAAATAATAATAAAAGGTGGCCGGCCCTGGGGATGGGGGTCAAAAAAATATAATTAGGAGACAGGCCCTGGGGGATGGGGTCATCAGGGCCAATAAATTAGAATAAGAAGGGGAACCACACAGCCCCCCTTCTTAAAAAATTAAAATAAATAAAAGACTGGCATCGTGCCGGAGGCGACGCCCCCTCCTTGCAGCACTCTGCAAACGCGCTCCCTGGCGAGTTGTAAGTTAGGGAATTAATTCCTCTTCAATACTGAGGGTCCCTGAGGTCCAACTAGCCCAACAGGCATCTCCAGTATGCGCCAGGGAGCTGTGCTGCAGACTGGTGTTCTGAGGCCAAGCCCCTTTTTACACCTCTCTGCAATGCAGCTCTGTGGCGCTTACTGGAGGTACCTAGTGGTCTAGTTTGACCCTAGGGACCCTTAGGATTCAAGGGGGCTTAATCTCTCAACTTAGAACAGCCACAGGGTGCGTTTACACAGTGGTGAAGGGAGGGGACGGGGCCTGAGGTGATGTGTGCAAACACGCACTATGGCACGTTTTAAATTGGGGATATAATTTCCCTTCAATACTGAGGGCCCCTGGGGGCTAACTAGCCCACCAAGTGCTTCCAGTAAGCGCCACTGAGCTGCATTGCAGAGAGGTGGTCCAGGCCGTGCCACTTTTTACACCTCTCTGCAACGCAGCTCTGTGGCACTTACTGGAGGTACCTAGTGGGCTAGTTGGACCCTAGGGACCCTCAGGATTCAAATGAACTTGATCTCCCAACTAAAAACGGAAACAGGGCGTGTTTACACAGTGGTGAAGGGAGGGGACGGGGCCTGAGTTAACGTGTGCAAAAACGCCCTGTGGCCTGTTTTAAGAGGTATTTTTAATCCCCCTGCCCTATTATATACTAGGGGCTTACAGAGGAGGTCATGCTAATCACAGGGGGACCCCAACGCATAATGTTCCCTAGTGTATGTAGGTGTTTTCACTGTATTCTAAGTGTCTTTTAACATAGCACTGGCTCTAGGACTGGTTAGTCAGACTCAGTTACCACCAGTATCCGTCTGAAAAAGTTGAGGGTACAGGATGATTTCGCAACAAGGCTTCTTTCTGCTCTTCTTTTTGTTCTTTCTGCACGCTATCCTTCTTCCTGCACTTTTCTTCGTCTTTGAGGACTTCTGTTGCTTCTTTCTGCACTTCTTTTTTTTCTTTCTGTGCATTTTTTCTTCTTTCTTCACATGTCCTATCTCTGTAGGCATAGTTAGAAATTAGCATTTAAAAAACCTTTGAAATTCACAGAAAAAACTTTAGGTTTCAGGCACGTTATAGTTAGGAATTAGCATTTAAAAAACCTCAGAAATACACTGAAAAAACCATAGGTTTCAGGGGTGTTATAGTTAGCTGGACTTTTCACTTGTACAAAACCATTGAAATTCCCCCGTTATAGTTAGTTCAGCTAACTATAACTCGCGCGCCCGCAATGCACTGCTGATGACGTCACATATTACATCACTCATGACATGGTCAGTGACATCACTCATGACATCACTGATGACATCTCAAATGACATCACTGATGACATCACTGATGACATCATCCTTGTGATAGAGTGGCAGACCTCCTCTCACCCTGATATAACCTTTGATACACACATTCAAAAATAGAGACTAAAATTTTCAAAACAATGGACATACCAATACCAGTTACAACAACCTCTTCAGTAATTCTAAGATCCACATACACATCCACTCATTCACCAACAGTCCTATACAGTCACTCATACATGTACTCACTCATCATATGTACTCATACACCTATACATCCTGTTACACAATGCCACTCATCCATAGAGTTACTCACACACATAGTCACTCATGCTAATAAAGAATCAAACATACATTTACTTGCATATACAGTTATACACACACCACCACACTTACTTCTACGGAAACTTACACATACTTAGTCTTTTAAACAATCACTTATAGAAACACATACTTATTCATACAGGAACTCTTTCAATCTCTCACTCTCACATATACTCACTTATATACACCAATAGTCACATATACTAGTTTAAAACATATGTAGTTACTCATAAAGACACTATTGAGACAGTCATTCACTCACTAACACACCCATACACACACTCATCCACCCATACAGTCCTGCACACATGCTGTCTTCAACACATACAAACAGTGAGTCACTCATTCATGCAACTATGCACTAGGTAATACCCCCCACCGAACCATGCAGACACTCAGACTGATACTCAAAAAACCAAATAATAACCTATATAGACACCCATGTAGCTACTCACCAACCCATGCAGCCACTTATACACAAAGTGAGAGACTGATACAGATATTTACATATTTAAACATTACTCACTAAGCCATGTATTCACTATGATACACTTAATCAGTCAGTTACACAATCAATTTTTCAAAAACAAATCATCCATTTAGACACTCATATACCCATTTATTCTTCCATCGACCTTGAGATATACATATATAAAACATATTTAATTTTCAGAAAAACACACATTCACTGGATGATGTCATCAGTGATGTCATCAGTGATGTCATTTGAGATGTCATCAGTGATGTCATGAGTGATGTCACTGACCATGTCATGAGTGATGTAATATGTGACGTCATCAGCAGTGCATTGCGGGCGCGCGAGTTATAGTTAGCTGAACTAACTATAACGGGGGAATTTCAATGGTTTTGTACAAGTGAAAAGTCCAGCTAACTATAACACCCCTGAAACCTATGGTTTTTTCAGTGTATATATATATATATATTCACTGAAAAAACCATAGGTTTCACACATGTTATAGTAAGCTGGACATTTCACTCGTTAAAAACCAATGAAAGTCCCCCGTTATACTTAGTGCAGGCAACTATAACTCACGCGACCGCAATCCTCTGCTGATGATGTCAGATATTACATCACTGATGACATATGTGTCTTTATGAAAAATAAATATTTGTAATATATGTATTACTAAAGATACAGTATTAGCATCAACAGAGGATTGCGGTCGCGTGAGTTATAGTTGCCTGCACTAACTATAACGGGGGAATTTCATTGGTTTTTAACGAGTGAAATGTCCAGCTAAATATAACGTGTGTGAAACCTATGGTTTTTTCAGTGAATTTGTACGGTTTTTTAAATGCAAATTTTTTTTTGAGATTTTTGGTAAACCTATGTATAAAATAATATATGTACTATATCCTGCATTATGGAATGGTTAATTTTTTTTTTATGCATTTTTTTCCGTGCGCGTACGGTAAGCTGACGCTATGTGCTCCGTACGTCATAAGTACGGTGCGCTTACGTGATACGATGCGCGTACGGTAAGCTGACGCTACGCGCTCCGTACGTCATAAGTACAGTGCGCTTACGTGATACGTACGTGACGTACGCGTACACGCATGCGTGTTGCACGGAAGCAACGTCGCAGTTACGCAGGGGCGTGTAATGCGCATGCGCGAGTGCGTCTTACGTACGCGCTCCGTAAGCGCTCCGTAAGCGTCACGTTTGCGCATGCGTACTTGTTTACGAGCGCGTACCGTAAGCTTACGGAGCGCGCACGGTAGGTCATGTGATCCACAAAGAACACTTTTCATTGGTTGAAACTACTTTCAGTTCCAGAAACTTCCCACACCACACCCATTCCCCTCATTACTGCTTGAGATCCCCTAGGAGAAGGAGCTGAATTGACATTGAGATACAATGGCAGAGCAGCAGACCTCTTCTGAGAGTGAGCCTAGCAGCACCATCATCAGACAGAGAAGGAGGAAACAAAAGGATTCTTTTGTTTGGGAGTATTTTACTTCTCCAGAGGGGCAGAAAAAGGTCAATGCTCCATTGGTCACTTGCACACTTTGTGACCGTGTTTTATCTAGAGGAGATCCAAGGAAGAAGTATTCCTTTGGAAATCACTCTATGAAGAGACACCTTAGGGATAGACATCCCAGGACCTTTGCTCGACATACTGGAGAAAACTCTTTAGTAAGTCACCTGAGCCCAACCTCAGAAGCTCAGCCGAGTACATCATCGGCAGCTCAGCTGAGCCCTTCCTCTGAGGTGGGAGCATCACCTTCTTCTGCTCCTCTGGACATTAACCCTCGATTTGGGAGGGTTGCAATGAGGTGTACAACGTGTTGTGGTCTTATTGTTTTTGGGGAGACCAGTGTTTCCCTTATTAACAATAAGATAGACCAGCACATTTGTAGACGCTCATAATATTCCCATTCTTTCTTTCCTCCATCCCTGTATTAACCCAAAGGCTCTTTTAAGAGCCAACCTTACCTCACAATTTTTTTTTTTTTTTTAAGCTTTCCTTTTTGAAAAAATGTTTTTGCCGTGTGCGTACGGTCCGCGTAATAGTTACGCGAATTTCTCCTCGCGGAATTTCTCCGTTTACGCCGTGCGCGTACGCTACGCGCATTCGGCGATTTTTTGAAAAAAAAATAAAATTCATTTTTGCCCTTGGGGGTCCTTCTGGGACCCCCTGACAAAGGCTAGGGGGTCAGGAACTGTCCAGCCTGCCCCCTTTTCACGTTATCCACCTTTGTTTTTCACCCCCTCAGACTGCGAGAGACAAAATGGCGGCCGACACTTCCTGGTTTCGACCGATTCGAATGTTTACTGAGATCTAACAACCAATCAGAATCGCGCTCGTGCACGGCGGCGTGCGCGTACGGTAAGCTTACGGTACGCGCTCGGAGCGCGCCCATAGATATATATATTGATTTAAATGCTATTTTCTCAGGAAATACTGAACAGATTTACACGAGACCTTCAAAAGGCACATCCCTGACCTGAGGGCTACCTCTCTGCCAAATTTCAAGTAATTCTGTTCAGCCGTTCGGGCTGTAGCTCGGACTAAAGGTTCTATGGAAAAATGCATGGGGAAAACGCGTTTTGGGACCCCCCCTTTTTCTCAGCCCCCGCTTGACGAATCCCCCCCGAGACTTTCAGGGTAGGAGCAGAGCGGAGCGCCCCACCTATTTTGAGAGTTATTCCAAATAGAATGTTGCGGATTTCCTATGGAAACACGGTCCTAACTATAACTATCTACTGGCGACCGCCAGTAGATTATATATATATATATATATATATATATATATATATACATATATTCTCCACACCAAGAACCGGACACCGACAGGAGATAAAATCTTTATTCCTCCATTACGCTGCGACGCGTTTTGGTATTCAGTGCCTTGATCACAAATTGCCTTTTGTATTCTATACATGTATGAATCAATTGATACTATATTCGATGCTTTTTTGAATATTTGTCCCGATTGGTTTTATTGAGAAGTTTTTTGCCTATTCATGTGCAATAGTTATTGATTAGTTGTCCCTTTCACTTATTACGATGTGTCATCACCCACTTTGGTTTCATCACATTTTAATTACGTTTTAAGTAATAATTGAAAGTTTCAGGTATTTTTACGATTTTTAAAATATTCCTTGAAGTTTATTACAATTTTTAAATGTACCTAATATTCATGAAGCAATGTCTATTATGTCTAGTTTATAATTGTTGTCAATAATGCTAACATTTCTGAACGTAGGCACTTGCCTAGTACTCACAAATGTTTCCTCCATGTCTATTTGTCATGTGCTCTATGTCAAATACGATTGTATGCACGTAGCACTTTAAATTTTGCACTTTCCTCCACAAGCGTCATGTGATCAAGGCCTCTTGAAGGCCAAAACACGGACATGAAGGGTATTCAATAAAGAAAATCTTCTTACCGATTTATGGGTCTGCTTTCATCTGTTTAGCTGAAGGATCGCAGTGGCGAAGGCTAGCGTATATATATATATATATATATATATATATATATATATATATTCACTGAAAAAAACATAGATTTTACAGACGTTATAGTTAAGAATTAGCATTTAAAAAACCTTTGAAATTCACTAAAAAACCATAGGTTTCAGGGACGTTATAGTTAGTTGGACATTTGACCAGAGAAAATCGCCTGTTATAGTTAGTTGAGCTAACTATAACTCACGCGCCCGCAATGCACTGGTGATGATGTCACATATTACATCACTCATGACATAGTCAGTGACATCACTGATGAGATCACTGATGACATCTCAAATGACATCACTGATGACATCCAGTGAATGTGTGTTTCTGTAAAGTTTAAATATTTTTCATATATATCTATGCCAAGGTGTATTGAAGAATGAGTGGATTTACAAGTGCCTGAATGTATTATTTAGTAGGTGCGTGACTGACTGTAGAAGTGAGTGATTGAACGTATCTTACTGAATGCATGGGTTAGTGACTAAACTGTGTGAAAGTCTGTATTAGTCTCTCAGTTGGTGTATAAGAGGCGGCATGGGTTGGTGAGTAGCTACATGAGTGTCTATATGGGTTATTGATTTGTTAGCTGAGTATCTGTATAAGTGCCTAAGTGTCTGTGCGGGTGGAGGGGGGGGTGTGAGTCTGTGCATAGATGTCTGAGTGGGTGATTCACTGGTTGTATGTATTCAAAAGTGCTTCTGGGAAGCACTGTATGGGTGAGTTAGTGTGTGTATGGGTGTGTTGGTGAGTGAAAGAATGTCTCAGTGGTATATGTGTGAGTAACTACATATGTTTTAAGGCAGTATATGTGAGTGTTGGAGTATATAAATGACTATACGTGAGAGTAAGTTATTTGAAGAGTGGGTGTATAAATGAGTGTCTGCTTGTATCAGTGATTGTATAAGACAGTAAGTATGTGTTAGTATCTGCATAAATAAGTGATGTGGTGTGTGTATAAATAACGCAGCTGGTGTGTATAACTGTATACATGAGTAAATGGGTATGTGATTAATTCTTTGCATGACTGACTAGGTGTGTGAGTAACTCTATGGATGAGTGGCGGAGTGTGACTGTATATATTATAGTACTGTATTGATGAGTAACTGCATGTATAAGTGACTGGATGTGAGTGTAGACCTAGGAAATAATGGGTGGTATGTAGTAGCTGGCATTGTTGTGTGCATGTTTCAAAAAAAGTAGTCTGTATTTTAGAGTGCGTGTATCAAAGTTTATATTAGGCCATCAGTATGTGCATCAGATTATCACGTGGAGGATGTCATCAGTGATTTCATCAGTGATGTTATTTGAGATGTCATCAGTGATGTAATCAGTTATGTCACTGACCATGTCATGAGTGATGTAATATGTGACGTCATCACCAGTGCATTGCGGGCGCGCGAGTTATAGTTAGCTCAACTAACTATAACGGTTGAATTTCTCTGTTTTTATATGAGTCAAATGTCCAACTAACTATAACGTCCCTGAAACCTATGGTTTTTTAGTGAATTTCAAAGGTTTTTTAAATGCTAATTCCTATCTATAAGGTCTGTAAAACCTATGGTTTTTATAAGGAATTTCGAAGGTTTTTTAAATGTTAATTCCATAAATTAATATTTATAAAACCTATATTTTTTCAATTTTTTTTGTAATATTTTGGAACTCTAATATCATTTTTTTTAAATTAATTAAAAAAATGGTGTAATGTTTTATATCTCCAAAAAATATGAATATCTTTTTTTTTTTTTTTTTAGAAGACTGGATTCCCATACCGGTAGTGTATCAAGCTCCATCAGCATGCGAATCCTATCCGCCATATTGCTAAACTCGTAAATGATGCACATTTCGTATCCAACTGGTTTGTGGCACCGCGTCCCGTGTAACATCATATACGTATGAGGTCGCGCCAGCTGCTACTTTGGTATGCAACGGGTTCGCAGTACCAAGCCACACGTTACATCACATACGTGTGAGGTCGCGCCGGCTGTGCGTTCTGTATGCGACAAGTGCACGCTGCCAGGCCCTGTGTTACATCATAGATGTATGGTGTTGTGCCGGGTACGCCATTCCCTCATTTTGTTTTGGTCTCAAAACTATATCTAAATATGTTTAAAGTGTATATGAGAACAAGCGATAATCTAAAATATTTTAAACATTTCTATATTTCTAACTGTAATAAACTTATATTATGATAAATATATTTTCTAAAAATCACGTCGGGTGCGGCCTCCTTGCACGCTCGGTGCGCGATTGCCATGTGACCTTAAAGAAAAGCATTTCATTGGTTCATAACATTTCCCATTGTAACAGTTGGAGGACCCCACCTATTTTAGTCATTCTCTCTACAGCGTTTGATGAGAGACTCCTGTTCTGCTTAGAGAGCTTTTTTGAAAACATTTTGCTATGTACACATATCTGACACTACACACAACATGCAACCATCATCTTCATCAATATTCATGCTCTGTAAAGTAGCCTTCCACCTGTGATAGCCATGCACCTAAAAGTTACATACCCAAAGTTTTCCCCACTGCCAGAGGTAACATGGTTGCGTACGCTGTCTACAGCACAAGGTAATGTGGTATGGCCCAGGGGCAATATCATGCATAGATAATGAACACACGTACACAGATAGATAGTGGAAGTGGGTACGGGCACGTGCGCTCGACTCCTCTTTAGTATCAGGGTCACATATCCAGTGACATCTGTGCTGGATGCGTGTGGGGTGAGTGTAAACCAGCCCTCAGGGAATGGTTGCGGCTAGCATCAACTACAACATTAATCATTGGATCACACACAGAGATTCAATAATAAAAGGGTCAATAGTTTGTGCTGCCGTAAGGTAGGGACACTAGATGTGAAATAATACACAAAAGATTCTATCGTAAAAGAAGCATAACTTGTAGTATACTGAGATACAGGCAGTAGATCTGAAATAACACACAAAAAGATTGTATTATAAAGGGTCCATCAGTTCAAGTGCACTCAGATAGCCACATCAAAAGCATTCAGCATGTGCACAGCCAGCGATGATCCGTGCTGCGAGCGGGCCGTGCTAGGAGCAATGTCTGTTGCCTACAGGACTGCCTCATCTGCAATAGCGACTCGATCTGAATTGTAAAAACTGAGAGCGGTCAGCAAGGGCCCACAGCCACGTGCCATTGACTTGAGCTGTCCTGTTTGCAGTACGCGAAGCAACAAAAACCATGTGCGGACCCTGCGATGATGCATATGTGTAGTGCGAACAGAGCGCACTGGAGCAATGTCTTTTCCCTATAGTACTGCATCATCTACAATAGCAACTCGATCTGAATTGTGAACACTGCTGTCTGCAGTGTAAATTGAAGGCAGTATTCAGCACAGTCATCCATGAATATTTTTTTTCACTTCCTCTTCACAAAATACAACAACATAAATTACAAAAACTCTGCAATAAATAAATCAAAACAATTCGAATTGCGATCTCTGCTGTCCACAGTGGAGACTGTTATTCAGTGTTCTTTTCCACTACCAAGAAGTATTTGGTCATTGTACTAAACCTATAACTCATCTAAAAAAACTTCTTCAAGCATGTATACTAAAAGGATATTGTGTATATTTCAATAGACGTTGTAGTTAGTTGCCTACTGTATTCTGTAATTTAACAATCACCACTCAATCTGAATTGTGAGCCCTGCTGACCGCAGTGTAGGCCAGAGGCAGTGGTCATTAACGCTTCACAGCCACGTGCCGTTGGATTCGAAAGCACGGAGTTGGTTGCACCTGATCGGGGGGGATACATACAAATAATCACAGACTTTAACTTCTGACATCCTCAATCACAGAATCAAGACTCCGTTTCACTGTTCGGACCTGCTGTACCGCGTTGTACTCCACCGTCTGCAGTCAACCAGCCCAATAATCATGTGCAGCAGTTAGCTACGGAAGCACAGAGTGTAATACACCTCAACGGAGGGAATTCTGTGAAAACCAAGCAGCAGGTAATATGGGACATCGTCCATTGGGGGATCAAGACACCATTCCACTTTTGGGACCTAGAGTTGGTTGCACCTGGTCGAAGGCAGTACCTTCATCTCCACTCTCAGATAAAGTTCTAACATCTTCCATTGTGGGATCAAGACCCTGTTTCACTGTTCAGGACCTGCTGTACCGCGGTGTACTCCAGCAACTGCAGTCAGCCAAGGCCAATGATCATATGCAGCAATTAGCTACGGAAGCACAGAGACTGATGCACCTCAACGGAGGGAGTTCTGTAAAAAACAACAAGCAGCAGGCAATATCAGACACCATCCATTCTGGGATCAAGACACCGTTCCACTGTTGGGACCTAGAGTTGCTTGCACCTGGTCGAAGGGAGAACCTTCATCTCCACTCTCAGATGCAGTTCTAACATCGTCCATTGTGGGATCAAGACACCGTTCCTCTGTTGATACCTGTTGGACTACTGTGTTAGTAGTATACATAGCACTCCACGGTGCTGGGCCTCAGGCTGGGCGTTGTCTGCCTGTGTCGCGGTAGCCAGCGTTGATCTCAGGAGCCTTCCCAGCTCGCAGACCTCGGCCCAAAAGCTTCAGCGGGCACGTGGTGGGCCCTCTTTCACATACGGCGGTGTGGAAAGGTGAACTGTAGGGCATATGTGCGTTGCAGCAGCCATGACGGTTTCTGGGTACCATCAGGCTGAGAGCATTATTCATGCAGCCACCTTCGCTCACGGCGTCAGCCTCGTGGCGGTGTAAGCTGCGCAGACATGTTCGCCATTCCGTAAGAGAACCACACCCAGAGAAACGTGCCTTTTATTCTAACCCCTACGCTAGCCTTGCGTACGCCGAGCCAGCCCACTATGCTAAAGATTTGGGGGGGGGGGGGAGGGGACACGTACGCGCTATGTTTTCCTAATCTTCCCTACTGACTGTACTATCATGGTTGCGTCCACTGTAGACTTCACTCAATAGACCATCAGTGTATGTTGACATGTACATGTCTGTGCTCTACATACTCAAGTCTGTCTGGCACGTCCCTTCAACACTTTGCATTTTATACTTTTATAATCGAGAATCACTTGCCACCTTCGTACATACTTTGCTCCCATCTCTCCCCGCATTATGCATTGTGTGAAAGAGGTGCTATGCCATGTTTGGTTTGTGTACATGGCTAGCCCCGGTTCCCACAGTACGTAGTGTTGTTGTGTCTGCTAGGTGTACATGTTGTTTGTCATGTTGTATTTGATTATATAAGGTAGCGCATTTATTTACGAGCAGTGGTTTCTCCCATTTACATATCACTGTCTTAAAGAGGATACAGAAGTTTTTCTCACAGGTGAAAAGTGCGACCACAATGTCAGTCATTCATTACTATGCAAGAATGTCCAACTGCACAACGCTTCTAAGCTTACAGCCCCCAATCTTTCTTAAAAGCACGCCAACTCGCACAATCAGACCAACATTCACACAGCTTTCTAATGGCAGTTATCTGCTCCTTAATATCATGGACTGCTACGGAATGTGAGCTGGCATACCATATGTCCTTACTGTTTCAAACCAGGTAACTTCCTGTGGCAATCTCTATTCCCACCCACACAAAGTAACTCCCAATGTTCAACTTGGCCTTCAATACCTACTTTGAAAATAGATTTTATTAAACTGAGCAAACTGAAAGCACTTTTGTTTCAAAGAGAATTGTCCCTCACTTCTCCAAAAGTAATTTAACGACTGCAGATAGCACAAACTTCAAGTAAAATACACTCCCTTTTAAATACGAACCTCGCATTACATTTTGTGAATTGTTACACAATTTTCATCCCATCTGACATTTAAGCTCTGGCACACTTTTTTAACACTATCTCCTCCGGCCTTGTCACAGGCTTTCAAACAGTTTTTGGTATAATACCAGACTTCATTCATTCGATCATCTCTGGAATAACGGGAACAGTGCCCATAATTCTCGCTCGTTTTGCGACCATCCTACTACTATTTTTGCTTGTAAAAAATGGCTGCGCTCCCTGTAGTAACAATCATGTCCAACAGAATACGCCTCTACGCGAAGCAACATCAATACCGTGAAAAAATGGAACAACTTTTCGGCTGCCTGCATCTATCTATTACCAGAGCCAGCTACAACATGACATTTATTTACACATATGCAATCTGCGTGCAACCATCTTTTTATTGCAAAACGTGCCCATTCGACTGGCAAATGGATCTATGCCTTGCCAACATCCCAACAAATGCTCCGGATATCCAGCAGGTAATGGAGTATCTTGAAAACCATGAACTTGATTGTTCGAGCAGTGGAGCAATGGCGGATGCAACGCAAAAAGGTATCCTGGCGGAATGGGATTTCTGCACAGCCGTGAACGATCTCCTGCAACGTGCGACCTTTGACAATATCGCAGATTGCCTCCCAATTCAAATTGCTGCTCCAACATTCGAGGAACATTACCGTCCCTTCGAGGATATGAATTGGATCGCTTCGCTTTTCTCACATGATGGCAACAATCGCCTCTTGGAACATTATGCATCTCATGCCACTGAAGAACTTCCGGACTGCAATCTCCAAGACTTGTATGAAATTCGCTTTATTCTTGGATTGATTTTTTCCAACTTTTCTGACTTTTTCCTATAAAAGTTTTTAATACACTTCAATTGAACTCTTTTCGTATAATAACTTTCTAAGTATGCTTAGGCATTTGAACTCTGTTTTCAGTATTGCCCCTTACCTCTCCAGACTATCCCGGGATGGGTGATGTATGGCCTATGCAAATACGCTATCTACTTGCTAAATTAGCCTAAACCCGACATTCATTTTGAAACCATGTCTATTCTTTGTGCACACGTCTCTCTGCCTGCCTGTTATCCACGAAGCCCTTTCAAACAAATTAGCTCATCCTCAGCCTCTGCTTACGAGCTGGCGATCAAGATCAAAAAACACGGCATTGTTTAGGAACTGGTTGGCACAGTGTGGTAATCGTATCCTACTTTTATTTTCATTATACAATTTACAGTCATTCATGTGTAATAGGTGTTGTTTATGTCACATGGAACTGTAACATGTAATGTGGAAATGACAGATGCAGGAGCTTAGGTTTGAATACAGCAGAAGCGGTTGGATTTTGCCTCAGCTGAATACCTTAGCTCTTGCACCAGTGGGTCCATTTATGGCACTTAAATAAAGACACTGTTTATATAACTTGCAGACTCCATCCCTTATTACACACAGCCACTTTCTTAAACACACCTGATTTCACCATTTGTCTTCTGTGGCATTGCAACATTCTGCATTATATTCTTCACGATTATTTCTTTATTCCTGCTTGCTACAAAACTCTATTTGAGTCTTCAGACCGGTAGGGGGGAGTAGTTTGCTTCCCACTCCCGCTATAGTCTAAACCCATACTAACACCACTTGCACAGCTATGCTACAACGACCAGTATGCTACAGCACCCAGAGCACATCAGTTTACAGCAATCAGCTCACGGTTTCATCCCCGAGTGTACCAGCACCTCACCTCAGCACCATCTCACTCTGGGCAAAACAGCACTTTCACACCAGTAGGGGTGAATACTTCGCTTCACACTCCCTATATAGCACACCGTAACCACCCCACAGAGCTCACAGCGCTATAGTCTAAACACATACTAAAACCACTTGCACAGCTATGCTACAGCAGCCAATATGCTACAGCACCCAGAGCACATCAGTTTACAGCAATCAGCTCACGGTTTCATCCCCGAGTGTACCGGCACTTCACCTCAGCACCATCTCACTCTGGGCAAAACAGCACTTTCACACCGGTAGGGGTGAATACTTCACTTCACACTCCCTGTATAGCACACCCTAACCACCCCACAGAGCTCACAGCTCCTATTTCCTACTTTTTAAGCCCTTTTTTCCCCCTTACTTGCTTCAACGGAATCGCAAAATGGCTGCCAACACTTTCTAGTTGCAGCCGTTTGCAGCCAATAATCAGCAAGTTCGTGCTCATAACGCCTCAGCCAATCAGATGGCAGAATTCCCAAATATCGATATCTGTAAATTTCGATATTTCTCCAAAACTACTGAATGGATTCACACCAAATAAACAAAAGCGTGCTTTCTAGACCAAGTCCCTTCTCCCTGCTAAATTTGGGGTAATTCCGCTCACCCGTTCGACCTGTAGCCTTGTCTAAAGTTTCCTATGGAAATTGCATGGAGAAAACACGTTTTGGGACCCCCTTTTTTCTCTGCCCCCCTTGATGAATCACCCCCAAACTTTCAACATAGGAGCTGATATGAACAAAGAATTAGTTCGGAAAATTTTATGAAGATTCATCAAACTGCGCCAAAGTTATAAGCAAAACAAAAAATGCTCTTTCCATGGAAACTTAGTCCTAATTATAACTACCTACTGGCGCCCGCCAGTAGGTAATTTTATATATATATATATATATATATATATGTATATATATATATATATATATATTTTTTTTTTAAGTTTTCATGATGTATATTTATATATATAAAATTCACTTAAAAAACCGTAGGTTTCACACATGTTATAGTTAGCTGTACATTTCACTCGTAAAAAACCAATGAAATTCCACGTTATAGTTAGATCAGGTAACTATAACTTGCGCGCCCACAATAAACTGCTGATGACGTCACATAGTACATCACTCATGACATGGTCAGTGACATCACTCATGACATCAATGATGACATCTGAAATTACACATTGTGGAGTGCGGTCGCGCAAGTTATAGTTACCTGATCTTTTTTTAAGTTCAAAAGAGTTTTATTGAGCAATGAAAAGGTAAATGCAATACAAGATATCAATTGGGGAGATAGGGAGGGAAAAAAAGGGGGAGGAAGGAGGAGGGGAGTGGGATTGCAAATGAAACATATAAGAGAAATTGCATATGGAAACAATGAACATGGGCATTGAAAAGAAATAAAGAAATTGTGTCAATCCTGATCAAACAGTAAATTACAAAGAGCATGAAAATGAAACAACAAGGTAAAATATGCAGAACATGAGAAAGGGTATCATGGGGGCTTGGGAACTTCTTGTTGGGCAGGCAATGGAAGGGAAGAACGAGCAGCACAATTATCTAAATATAGCGTAATGGGGAGCCATAAGTCTGCACGTTTAGCTGCCAAGTGAATAGGGAAGACAAATGCATTATCAAGTCTATGATTATAACAGACATTGTACCACCACGCTTTAAAGGAAATGTTAGATGCATTTTTCCAATTGACAGTAATCTGTTGAAAAGCAACAGCCAATAGCAGATCAACAATGCGAGCAGATGTGTCTACCTTATCCCAGCTAGTAGACAAACTGCCCAGGAAAAGATGAACAAGGGAAAAGGGGATGCTGGTGTGAAAAATAACATTGATTTGGGCCCACACCTGTAACCAAAAGTCATGTACATGCTTGCAGAGAGATAGCATGTGTGGTAGGGTAGCATTAGGAGCATCACAAGACCAACACTTGTCTGGGGTAGTGGGAAATCGCTTATGTAGTGTAGAAGGGGTGTGAAGTAGCCTGTTATAAATAAAAAATAGGGATTGTGTCAACGAAGCCGGTCTGGAAGTTTTGCGCAATTTTGTCCAAATTTTGTCCCATAAGGAAATCGGCCAATCCATCCCAAGGTCATCTTCCCACTGAAGTTCAACCTTGGATTTAGGCCTGAGTGACTCGGGTGTATGAAGGTATTTATAAAGAAGAGATGCCTTGGGGGCAGTGCGGAGGAGAGAGTGAAGTCGAACAGCAGGGGTGATAGGGATAGGGGGAGGAGAAGGAGAAGCCGAAAGTGGTAGATAAATCTCCAAAACAGCAGCCTTGAGGAGAAGATACTTAGAGAAAAAGGATTTGGGTAAGCAAAAGGAGGAACACAGGTCAGAGAAAGAAACAAAAGTGGAACCAGAAAAGAGTTGCGAAATCCAAATCAAACCACGGGATCTCCATGATTTCCAGTAAAAGGGCTTATTACCAATTAGGAGATATTTCTTATGCCAGATAGTGGAAGAGATAAAATCAGCCACGGTCACAGGGGGGCCGGGAGCAGCTGATAATAGAAGCTTAAGAGTGTACTTGTGGATAGGAGTGGGAGTCAACGAAGGCTTACGAGAAAAAGTAAGATATTCTGCAAAAGAGAAGGGGGAAAGTAAAGTACGCTCAACCTTAAGCCACAGGGGGCAAGGGGAGGTGGAATCTTGTAACCAAAGGGAAGCTTGACACAATAAAAAGGCCTTCTGGTATGCAGGGAAGTCGGGAAAATTAACACCACCTTCAGAAGCTGGACGTATGAGCCTAGCCCGAGACATTCTTGGTTTTTTGGAATTCCATAAAAACGAAGATAATGTTGAGTTAATCTTAGTAAAAAATTTCACTGGAATAGGGAGTGGAATATTGGAGAGTGTATATAGAATAATAGGAGATATCATCATTTTGATAGTGTCGAGGCGTCCCCACCAGGAGAGGTATAAAGGATGCCATCTTGTCGTGAGGTCTGCAATTTTCTGTGAGCATTTGGACATACACAGAGATAGTGTCTGAAATTGAGGGAGTAATATATAAACCTAGATATTTAATGTGGGACGGACTCCAGGTGAATCGAGATTCAATAAATTCTTGTTTGAAAGTAAATTTGGTTAGGGGAAGGATCTCACATTTATCGTGGTTAAGTTTATACCCAGAGATAGAGGAAAACGTTCTTACTTCAGTCATGAAAGCAGGGATGGATTCTGCAGGTTTAGAAAGAAAGAGTAATATGTCATCTGCATATGCAGCGAGTTTAACATGCAAATCTGCAATCTGGAAGCCATGAATGGCAGGGTTTTGACGCAACCTGGAAAGGAAGGGCTCCAAAGCAAGGTTGAAAAGAAAAGGGGATAAAGGGCAGCCTTGGCGAACGCCTCTGCCCAGGTCAAAAAAAGGTGAAATTTGACCATTAGCAAAGACTGCTGCTTTAGGATGAGAATATAACAGGGAAACTAAAGAGATAAATCTAGGACCGAAACCAAACCAAGTGAGGGTGTGGAAGAGATAGCACCATTCAACACGATCAAAAGCCTTTTCGGCGTCAAGGGCAATCGCTGCAAGTGAGTGCTGATATCGGGAGGACTTTGATAAGATATTAAATAAGAGTCTAGTATTGTCCGTAATGTACCGGCCCTTAACAAACCCAGATTGCTCCTCTCCTAGTAGTTCGGGGAGAAGGTGGTCCAATCGAATCGCCAATGTTTTAGCGAAGAGTTTGTAATCAATATTGACTAGAGATATGGGCCTGTAATTTTTGCAGTGTTGGGTATCCTTTCCGGGTTTAGGTATGAGGCAAATATGGGCATCAGAGAAAGTTCCTGAGGAGGCACCACGAGAAATAAAAGTACGCAATAAAGAGTGAAGTCGTGGGATTAGCAGTTTAGAGAAGTGAAGGTAGAATTCGACAGTAAAACCATCAGGCCCTGGGGCCTTGTTGGGTTTGAGATGTTGCAATGCAGTGAGTAGTTCCTGTTGTGTGACTTCTGATTCTAAGGAGGAAAGATCTGGAGGGAAGTCAGCTGGTGTGTGAATGGTGGAGAAGAAATGGTCAAGGGAGCTAGGGGTGGGTTGGGTTTCAGAGGTATACAAAGTTTCATAGAAACGTGAAAATTCAGCAAGAATATCAACATCAGTATGCTTTAAATTATCATCAGAGTCATAGATAGATTCAATATTTAGCTTATTGTGCTTAATCTTCAAATAATTAGCTAGGAGCTTTCCAGCCTTGTTCCTACCCCCGTAGAATTTAGCAGTAGATTTCAGCAGGTACAAAGAGGCATCTTCTGTAGACTTCTCGTTAAACTTGATTTTTGCTGCAATGAGGGCTGTCAAGCTATCAGGAGAGTGTGAGGTAAAATACGCATGTTCCAGTGTTTTAATGTCAGAAAGGAGATTTTTGGTAAATCTTCGGGCGTTTTTACGCTTGTTCGCAACATAACTTATAATAAAGTCACGTGCTGCTGCTTTAAAAGCATCCCAAATAGTATGATCAGGGAGGGTATCATCATCATTGAGGAGGAAAAATTCATCAAAAAAGGAAGTAAAGGTGGCTGTAAATTTGGGATCTGTGAGGAGGGAATTATTGAAACGCCATCTCCTAGGGCCAATAGTTTTAGGGAGTACATCAACACTAGTGAGGACGGGGGCATGGTCAGAGAGCAAAATCGGGCCTATCTCAGAGTGTAGGAGTGACTGAGCGAGGTTATGGGAAAGAAAGATGTAGTCAAGTCGTGACTGGGAACGGTGACAGGGAGAATAAAAAGTATACTCCCGCAGCTTTGGATTGGAGAGGCGCCAGGAATCTACAAGTTTGTGTTGTGAAATCGCGTGACTAAACAGCTTGTGGGGCTTGTTGGGGACATAAGGGGCTTTGGACTCTCTATCGATAAAGGGATCAAGGGGTTGATTACAATCCCCCGCCAGGATAAAGTTGTGATCCATAAATTTAGTTAGAAGTGGAGAAAAATCAGCCCAAAAAGAAGGTTCGCCTGTGGTAGGACCATATACATTGAGAAGAGAGACTTGAACACCTCTAAGGGACAACTTAGCGTAGACCCAATGACCAGAGGCATCCGACTCATGAGTGATAACCTGTAGGGGAAGAGACTTACGACAAAGGACTGCCACACCATTGCGCTTGCCATCGCCTTGTGAGAAAAACAATTCACCCACCCAACCACGCTTAAGCTTAACAGATTCAACCTCAGTTAAATGCGTTTCTTGAAGGAATGCAATATCGACATTCAATTTGGCAAGATGTGTCAGAATCCGTTGACGCTTAATCGGAGAGTTAATACCCTTCACATTCCATGACATAATATTCAATGACATGTTATCAACTTATTTATAAAAAATGTACATGACAAATCCAATGAAAAATAAGCCCATAAAGAGTAGAAAGTCGAGAGGGAGAAAAAAAGAAGAGTTGGTAGAAACATAGTGAAGACAAGAGAAGCAAACAAGTGACCATAAATATGAGCCATATCAAGAAAAGGAGAATAGAATGCAACAACGTCGTACGTGACCCAGAAAGCTAGGAGTAAGAAAGAAGTAGAGAGAAACATGGAAGCAGGAGGACAGGAGATGCAATTCCTATAAAAGACAAGTGCAAAAGCAGTAGCAGAAGACAAAGAGTATAAAAGGAAAACAGAGATACTGGAATAAGGAGCTAGAAAGGGGAAGTAGATTGAAAAGCGAGTATAGCAAGAGAAAAGAAGAATGCAATCCTCAAAAGAGCAACGAGTATCGATCAATAATAATAAATCAACGTGAAAATATGTGGACAGAAAAACAAACGTAAGAGGAGATAAAGGGGAAGGGAAAGGAGAAAAACCAACAGATATGCCGAGAGGGTAAATAAGGAGATGGGGGAAAAACATACCTACATAGAGAAGATACGAGAAAGGGTGGAGGGAGGAAGGAACCACAAAGGTGAGGCAGCACATCAAGGAGTAACGAGGCTGGGGTCGGGAGACATCTTCAAAACACGGGGATAAACTCCTGTAAGATGAAAAAAGGAAAACAAAGGGTTAAAATGTGCAGGAAGTCAAGATGGAACTATGACTGAACCCGAAGATCAGGGAGCAGCCATAATGTTGAGCAATAAAAGGAACCTTAACGTCGCCATCTGAAGGAGCAGAGAAATGCAGGCGAGCTATAGCAACAGAATAATCTAAGGAAAAACAACATAACATGCAAAGCCATATAAGAATTATAAAAACAATATTCATCCGAAAGCAGAGGATGACGGTCTGGAAGCATCCATAGCAGAGGAGCGGTGTGCATTGATGAAACTTTGTAGGCGCACTGGGTCCTCATAGGTTGTAGTCTTGTTGTTGTGGGTGACCTTGAATAGGCACGGGTGATAGAGGCCGTACCGCGCCCCCATCGCCCGCAAATCAGCTCTTAAATTCAGAAAAGCCTTTCGCCGAGCAGCAGTTGCCTTGGCATAATCCTGTGCGAAGAACAGGGACGAACCAGACCAGGTTAAATTCGGAAGGGATTTGGCCGCCGCTAGGACCAGCAGAAGATCAGTGTACTCCAGAAAATAGATGATAACCCCTCTAGGTTTCTGAGCGGGGGATGTAGAAGAAGGCGGTCGGCCCAACCTGTGAGCACGTTGAATGTTAAGGGTCTTATCTTGTGTCAAGTGTAAGAGTTTGGGAAGGAACGACTTGAAGAAGGCGATTGGGTCAGACCCTTCAAGCCCTTCAACCAGGCCATAAATGCGAAGGTTGTTGCGTCGATTCCTGTTTTCTAACTGCTCCACTTGCTGTTGGAGATCTGTGACCTGTGACCTCAGGAGGGAAACTACAGAGGATGTCTCTTGGAACGACTGAACAGATTTTTCAATCGACGTTACCCTCGTTTCCATTTGCGACCAGTTATCCGTAAGAACCTGGAGTTTGGTATTGGTCTCTTCCATGAAGGGGCGTAAGGATCTTATCTCGTCTAACAATAATTCCATGGAAACTGGCCCGGAGTGCTTTGGAGGTGAGAGAGAACTTGACTTGAGTCTTTTCGTGTTAGACTTAGAATTATCATGTGGGTTCCTGGGGGGATCCATTGATGCCTCTGAGCCAGATGAATTAAGAGAATCTTCCAGTTGTGAGAAAGCAGAAAAAACTCTGGAATTTTTCACAATTTGAGGTTTGGTACGACGAGGCATGCGTGGCGATGATGTAAGTCTACTCAGGTAGCAGAGCCGTGGAATATTGACAAAGTGCAGGCCACAAGAAGCAAGGATGAGGGCAATATATGGTGTAGCGAGACAGGAGCACGTTGATAACAGACTACTTCAAGCAGGGAATGTAGCCAACATCACAGCATCACAGATGACAGAACTCAAACGCCCGTTCAAATAATATTAAAAAGCGGAAAATCAGCAACCGCTTATTACACAGCATGAAGTGAGTCAGTCAAATTGAAGAAACCACAGTTAATGATTATGCTGACAGCAGAGAGCCACCTGGCAAATTCCAATGGAACTAGGCGTTAAATAGAAGGGAAGCCAAAAAGAATTCCATACAGGCAAGGCTATGTCTTGAAAAAAATGGCATAGAAGCATGAAAGTACAAGTAAAAGCATTTCATCTGGTCTGTAACTGTGCTTTTTCCTTTTTTTTTGAGAGGACGAGCGTTTAAGGATGCCAAGGTCACACACGAGAGTGATAAAGTGAAAAAACGGGTGAAACATGAGCCATTGTGATTTATGGGCGCCAGGCAACAAAGCGCTGAGTAATTAGCAGATAAATCACAGCGTAGAAATCACAGCGTAGCGCGCGTCATTTGGCGGCTCAAAATGGCGGCCGCACCGGAAAAAATTCCAGTCAGGACTTACGGAAGTCAGTGCATCGATGTAAGGCCAAAAAACACACTTCCTCAACGACGCGCGTAGTCAGGACATCTTCCAACACATCTGCAGCTAAGTGTCTTCAGGAAAAACGAGCGGGAACCGGCTCGTCTCCCAAAACAGCCCCGGAGCCTCACATCAGCGCCGCCGCCACCCGAGGGCGCCAAGCCACGCCCCCCGTTACCTGATCTAACTATAACGTGGAATTTCATTGGTTTTTTACGAGTGAAATGTACAGCTAACTATTAGGCCTGGGCGAAGCACTACGCTACGCTCGCGTAGTTTGCGAAGTTCGCGCTACTTCGCACTACGCGAACTGCACGTAGCACAGTGCGAACACGCGTAGCGTAGTGTTGCGTAGTGCTGCGGTCATTTTTTGCTTGCTCGAGGTCCTCAACGTCAAGTTGGCGACCGTGAGCAAGCAAAATGACATCCTGGCGAGACTTTTTCCGTGTTCGCGATCGCGAGCATGGAAAATAAACCTCCCGGCGAGATTCCCAACGCGAGAAGGTCAGGTTTCTCATTGCGAGGGGTCGCGTATGCTCGCGACCGCTCGCGATGAGAAACTACCAGTTCGCGTTGAGAAAGCTGCAGCTCGAGGAAAAATCTACTCGAGCAGCAGAAAACTACAGCTCGCACTGTGCAAGATGCCATTTTCAATGATTGCACAGTGCCGGTTGCTTGTCCGCACTGTGCAATCATTGAAAACAACATCTTGCACAGTGCGAACATGTTACTTCGCAGTTCGCGAAGTGCTACGCGTAGCTCGCGTAGTGCGAACTTCACTTTGCGTAGCTTCGCGAAGTGCTACTTCGCGAACTACGCCCACCCTTACTAACTATAACATGTGTGAAACCTATGGTTTTTTAAGTGAATTTGCAAGGTTTTGTAAATGATAATTCCTAACTATAACGTGTGTGAAACATATGGTTTTTTCAGTGAATTTGTACGGTTTTTTAAATGCTAAGTTATGTATTTATTTATTTTTATTTTTTTCTGGTTTTTCACTATGCGCACCGTGCGCACGCTGAGGGCCCTCGGTGCGCTACGCGCACCGAGCGCCCACGTTGCGCAGTCCATGCCGTGCGCGCCTCGCCTTTTTTTACGCAGTAACATTTTTTTTTTTCTCCCTTGTGGGTCATTTAATTTATTTAAGAAATGTGATTGTTACACGGAGCGCGCTTACAGATATATATTGATTGAAATGCTATTTTCTCAGGACCTACTGAACAGATTTACACCAGACCTACAAAAGGCACATCCTTGACCTGAGGACTACCTCTCTGCCAAATTACAAGTAATTCTGTTCAGCCGTTCGGGCTGTAGCTGTGTCTAAAGGTCCTATGGAAAAATGCATGGGGAAAACGCGTTTTGGGACCCCCCTTTTTTCTCAGCCCCCGCTTGACGAATCCCCCCGAGACTTTCAGGGTAGGAGCGGAGCGTAGCGCCCCATTAGTTTTGAAAATTTCGCGAGGATTCGTCGACCGGCGCCAAAGTTATTCCAAATAGAATGTAGCGGATTTCCTATGGAAACACGGTCCTAACTATAACTATCTACTGGCGACCGCCAGTAGATAATAGGTGGCACAGCTCCGTAGTTCACCATCATTTAATTTATTGTTAAATCATAAAAGGTTCAAGAAAAGCTGACCTATGTGTTTCGGTTGTAGCCTTTAACAGAGTCATGGAGTCTTTCAGTGCAGAGTGTCAATTGAAAGGAAAATCCTTAGCCCTTCATCCTTACCAACATCCAGTTAAGCCAAGCTGAATTACAAATCTTGTCATTGGGTTTATCCTTCAGTCCAGCAAGCAATTTTAATTAATGCCAGACACGCATGGACCTATTTAAATACACCAGAAAGCTGAAATTGCGCAAGTTCCATCTACTTAAAAAGAACAATTTCTGCAACAAGTCTGATGCAGGGGCTTTGTCGATCGGTAGTCCACCCATTTTAACTGTTAAAGATCTGGCGCTTTTACAAGATCTGCAATCTCTTCACAATGAAAACTCTTGTAATGATCTCAGTGAAGAACACATTTGTTTGAATATGGCTAGTAAGACCAGCTTCAAACCGAAGTCCACATTCATGCCCATAATGCTGCATGACAACATAGATGTTTTTCATGAACTTGTAGCAGTAGAACTGAAAAGGCTGTGTTCTAACATCAATCGTGTTCATCACAAGTAAACGCCACAAAATAACTGCTACGTTCAATTAATGAAAAACTTACAGACCAGCGGTAACATCATAGTACGCCAAGCGGATAAAGGAGGGAATTTGTGCTGTGGCCTCAGGAACTATATCTTGAGGAGGCCTATAACCAACTAAATGACAGACAGTGCTATAAAAGGAGTGATATCAAGACTGTAAAACAATCATGGTATAACTTCTACAACATGTTGATAGTCTGGAAAAGTGCAGGGCTTCTGAGCTAGGATGAATTTAAGTTTTTAAAAAATGATCACCCTGTCATCCCCGCTACGTACTTTATTCCAAAGGAACATAAGGATTCTCAAAAGCCTCTTGGCAGGCCTATCATTTCTGCATGAAAAAGCCTAACAGAAAATACATCTATATATGTGGACTCCTTCCTTCAGGACCATGTAATGGCATTGCCTTCTTCTATCCAAGACACTGCCGATTTCCTCCATAAAATAAATGATGTTGTCTGGCACAATGATTGCTTGCTAATGACGTTCGAGGTTACATCCCTTTATACCTGTATACATCATCAGGACGGTTTACAGGCGGTTGAGCATTATTTGGGTACCAGGCCAATTCAGTTTCACAATCACAACAAAATGTTGTTATCTATGATTTCCACTTGCCTCAATAACAACTTTTTTATGTTTTCAAATCAAGTGTTCCAACAAATCAGAGGTGTTGCCATGGGGGCCTGCTTTTCCCAGAGTTATGCTTGTTTGCATATGGGGCTGTGGGAGGAGCAGGTTCTCCGTGGCCAGTTAGCTGAGGGTTTTGCTGACCATGTGGCTCATTGGTATAGATATATCGATGATGTTTTTTTGATCTGGAAGGGCTCTGAGCAGCAGGCCCTTGAGTTTATTTCTGTGATTAATACCAACTCGCTCAATCTACATTTTTCACAGGCCACATCAGCAATGACAACATTTGTTTCCTAGATGTCGAGGTTTTTATTTGTAACAACAAACTTGAGACCAGATTGTTTAGGAAACCCACAGCTGGTAACACTGTTTTGCAAGCTGCTAGTCATCATCCGGGACATCTAATATGCAGCATTCCCTTTGGGTAAATGTTGCGTATTCGGCGCATATGCAGCACACAAGAGAAATGCAAGGCAGCCCAGTTGATAAGCAGAGACAGATTCTTGACCAGGGGTTATACTGCTGGTATAGTTGACAAAGCCATAAGCAAGGCCAAGGGGATCCCTAGAGCAGCGGCCCTATGTAACAAAAACTTGAAGGCAGCTAATGCAGTTGGTCAGGAGTATTCATCTACAAGATTAATACTGACATACAACAGGCAACACCAAGCCCTGCATAAAATCTTTAGAAAGAATTGGAGCTTGGTGCGCAATGACCCAGTTATTTGGTGATTTAATGTCAGCCACCCCTGACATTACTTTTAGAAAAGCCAAGTCTATGAGTGACACATTGGTCAAAAGCAGCCCGGAATTGGTTGTCGTGAAATCTTGGCTTAATTCCAGGAAGGGATTCATTAAATTAAATTTTTCATTAAAAAGCAAGGCTTGCAGACGGTATCAGTAAAACATTTTACAGAGTCACTTTTCAAGATGCCCCAATCACTATTTCTAAGCTGCTCACTTGTAAGACCGAGTTTGCGGTCTATGTGCTGGAGTGCCCTTGTGGCCTGCAATATGTTGGTAGTACCAAGTTGCAGGTCCACAAGAGAATACTCCAGCACATTAGAGCGATACATGGCAGGGACTCTTCCTGCCCGTTTGCACGTCACTTTAAGGAGTCCCACGATAATGACTCTGATCTTTTGAGATTTTTTGTGATTGACTCTGTCCTGCCACTTAGAAGAGGGGGAAACCGTGAAGCCCTTCTTTGCGCACTGGAAACAAGATATATCCTGGAATTAGATACTAAGACTCCTTATGGTCTAAACGCTATTGAAAATTTCTTCACATGCTTATAGAGAAGCCAGTTTGCATTAGTTTGCACACCTGTTATATGAACTTCTCATTGCTGCAGCCTCCATCTGTATATATATAAATAAATATATATATGTATTTTTTTTAGCTGAATTTTAACAGGGTTTTTTTAGGGCACACCTTTTTTCTTTAATACTTTACTGCACTAGCACTTTAGTATTTTTTAAACATAGAGGTTCAGTGGGAGGCCCACTGGGGCACGATTACTACTGTTGCTCGTTCTGGCACTAGCACTTTAGGCTATTTATTCGCTCAGTGGCAATTTTGTGAATAGAAACTTTTTTATCATGTAAACTTACTGCTTACTTTAAATTGCCTTTTGTATTCTATACATGTATGAATCAATTGATACTATATTCCATGCATTTTTGAATATTTGTCCCGATTGGTTTTGTTGAGAAGTTTTTAGCCTATTCATGTGCAATAATTATTGATTAGTTTTCCCTTTTGCTTATTACAATGTGTCATCACCCACTTGGGTTTTATCACATTTTAATTACATCTTAAGTAATAATTGAAAGTTTCAGGTATTTTTATGATTTTTAAAAAAATCCTTGAAGTTTTTACAATATTCATATGTAGCTAATATTCATGATGCAATGTCTATTATGTATAGTTTGTAATTGGTGTCAATAGTGCTAGCTTTTCTGAATATAGGCACTTGCCTAGTACTCACAAATGTTTCCTCTATGTCTATTTGTCATGTGCTCTATGTCAATTACGATTGCACACACGTAGCACTTTAAATTTTGCGCTTTCCTCCACAAGCGTCATGTGATCAAGGCCTCTTGAAGGCTGAAACGTGTTATGGCGGACACGAAGGGTAATCAATAAAGAAAATCTTCGCACCGACTTATGGGTCTGCTTTTGTCTGTTTAGCTGAAGAATTGCAGTGGTGAAGGCTAGCGCATATTACCTACTGGCGGTCACCAGTAGGTAGATATAGTTAGGACCTATTTTCCATAGGAAATCCGCAACATTCTATTTGGAATAACGTTGGTGCCGATTGACGAATCATCGCGAAATTCTCCAAACTTTTGCCCAGCTCTGGTCCGCTCCTATCCTGAAAATTTCACGGTGATTTGTCAAGCGGGGGCCGAGAAAAAAGGGGGGTCCCAAAACGCATTTTCCCCATGCATTTTCCCATAGGACCTGTTGACGCAGCTACAGCCCGAACTGCTGAATGGAATTAAACCAAATTTGGCAAAGAGGTAGTCCTCATTTCAGACTCGTGCCTTTTGCTTAAATGGTGTAAATCCGTTCAGTATCAATCAAATCAAATGATCTTTATTCGGAATTTTGAAATATCCATAAAAGTGCATACAGAATAAAACACATAAAATGCATAGTACATAATAAGGATATACATTAGTCTATTAGTATATATAATCGTAAATTCCACTTTATCCACTTCCAAAATAATCATACAGATCCAAACACACATATAATTGATTCTATATACAATTAATATCAGAATGGTAAGGTGCAATGTGCATTCAATGACCGTTATGCGTGTTCCATACTTGCCCTAGATCTCACACAGACTTTTATAAAACAATTTACAGTATGTATAACCTCGTCTGTTGGCAACATTTGTAAAAATCTCAATGCCAGATTAAAGTCCCTTAGATTATATTTACGGAAAATCGGCATTAAATATTGACGGGTATACAACTTATAATGCCCACAGAAGAGAAAAAAGTGCAACAGACTTTGTTTTCCACCCTCTGCACGGGGCAATCCAGCTCTTCTAAGCTTTTGTTATAGCCAAGAGGGAAGCTTAGTAAATTGACAATGCTTCCTTCCCGGAACCTAAATAAAAGGCTCCGGTTCCATCTTCCTATTGGGATTGACAGGTATCTACAGGGCTTATTTAGGTTATCAATGCCTGGATCAGTTAATGGCAAATATTTAATGACAGTAGATTTTACCAATTCGGATCTCCTTCGTTCCTCCTTATATAAATCAAACAGTGCCCGTTTTACACTGTTCTTGTGAGCAGGGGCAATGGTATTAGGGAAGCTAAACAAAGAACCATGTCCCACGCTCAACAGGCTATTATTGACTGCATTTAACCAGGGTATAAGGTGGAATTTTTCATACAATAAACAATCAGATATTATACTGCGTGTTAAGGATGCAGCTGGATTGGACCATATTTTTATCCAGAAAAGCACGGGCCTTGACCTAATAAAATCAGCAATATATGGCAGCCTAAGTTCATTGTGACAAATAAATGTGGGCGCACAGGGAACTCCCCCCAGCACCTTTCTACAAAATCTATTTTCCTCCAACTGGAGAGATGTGCTGTTACAATAACCCCACACTTCTGCTCCATATGTCCCAGTTGGTTGGCATTGGGTGCGATAAATATTGAGCAGGGGAGAAATGACATCAGCCAGTTTGGGTTGACGGAGAGATAAAATTGAATTGATTGATTTGCCAATTTTATTTCTCGCATAGGCAGCATGTGGCTGCCATGAGCCTGTATTAGAAAATAATAACCCTAGATAAGGGAAAGTGCTGGTGCATTTTAATAAATTGTCCCCTGTTTTAATTGAAGTAATGTTGTACTTTTTAGGTCCACAGTTCATAATAAAAGATTTATTAAAATTGGTACTTAAGCCAAAATCGGACATAAAAGCAACAAACCCAGTGATTAAAGTACGTAAAGCATTCGGGGTATGCCCCATTAATACCGCGTCATCCGCATAAAGTAGGGTAGAAATGGGGGAACCATTTATAATTGGTACATCCTTAGTATTCTTGCTCAAGGAGCAGCTCAACCCATTAATATATAAAATAAAAAGCAGTGGGGCGAGTACGCAGCCCTGTCTAACTCCTCTGCTAATAAAAATATCATCAGATAATTCACCATCATTATTAATACGTACTCTTGCCTTTAAATCCCTGTGTAAATAGGAAAGAAAATATACCAGTGAGTCATCCAAACCATACTCAAGCAAAAGTGACCACAACCTAGAACGATTAACAAAATCAAACGCGGAACTCAGATCCATAAAACCTAAATAAAGTGGGGACTTTTTAACAATAGTATATTTGGCCATAATCAAATTCAAATTAAGGCATTGTTCGACAGTGCCCACATGGCTTCTGAATCCCAATTGACTGCAATGTAAAACATTATTATCCTCAGCCCAATTCCTTATCCTTTTAAAAATTACCCTTCCAAGTACTTTGAGTGTATTATCGATCAGTGAAATCGGGCGGTAGCAGGCAGGATCCGACCTGTCACCTTTTTTGAATATCGGTACGAGGACACTGTTCGACCAGGAATCGGGAATTGAGCTGTCAGCCAAATTATTAAATAGGTTACATAATAAAGGGGCCCAAAAATTGATTTCAGATTTAATCTGGTCAATAGAAAGACCATCCGGGCCAGGGGCTTTATTACTAGCGCTCTCAAATATAGCATCCTCGACCTCGGATATTGAAAAGTTCAATCGGTCAACGGTGTCGGATAGGGGGCCAGTGTCTAGAGAAGTGGGTGATATAGCATAAATTTTGGAAAAGTGCTCTACCCACACCTCGCCAGTTATATTGCAATTGATTGGTCTGATGTTAGAACCAAAAGATCTGAGGGACTTGACTTCTCTCCAGAAACCTGTTGTGTCTTTTAATGAGGCAGTGCGCGTGAGAGATTCCCAGTGATTAATCACTAGGGCCTCAGATCTAATGCGTAACACAGATTTATATTTTAATCTAAATTCTCTCACAAGTTGGGCGTCCCTAGGATTGGTTTTTAAGGCCGCCCTCAGGTCCCTATTGGCCTTAGAGCAGGAGGAGTCAAACCAGCGAGGGCCATGATCTATATTAGGCCTAGCTGGTTTAGAAGATTCTCTTTTAATAGCCCCACAAAGATTACCAAAGGCAATAACCACATCGTCGCCTGGGCTAATATGCGACAGACAAGTCTCTACTATCTTAGGGTGTTTTTTAATTACTCTAGCTAAAATATCTTTATTGTCCACCCCTTTCCATATTAATCTTAGTCTATCAGTAGATAAAACCAGATTTTGTGCCCCAAACTCTGCTCTCGATGCAACCTTCGTGATCTGTGGATAATCTAAATATATTCTAAGCGGGTAGTGATCACTATATGCGGAACAGATAACTTCTGCTTTTAAAATTATATCACACAATGTCGGACAGATAAATATATAATCTATTGTAGAAGCGCAGCCCTGGCCAATATATGTAGGTGTTAATATATTGTTTGCACTAGAACCAGCGATTTCCATTGCGTTTACTAAATCATGGGAGGCTAGATGGTTTTTCAGCTCTTCGCCGTTTCTACATGGAGGACTATTGCGGTACATATGAGCATTAAAATCCCCTCTGATGCAAATGCCATCAAAGGGCCCATACTTCTGCCCCTCCATAATTTCATCAATAAAATTAAACAGTGACAAAAAATTGTCATTGGGACGGGTAACAAAATCATTATTATAAAAGTTGATTATACATAGTTTCATCCTGTTGGTGTACTTCATAGCCATAAAACATTTGCCCGGTGTAGGGATCAATTTGGTTTGTACCCCGGATTTTATTTTAGTCCAGATCGATAAACCCCCACTGGGGCGACCCATAGGTGAAGGAGTAGCCTTTAAATTATAACAACAAAAACCCTCCATTGTAGGTGTAGTTGTGCACCAAGTCTCTTGTAGCATCAATATGTCACAGTTATTTTTAACCCATTCTAACCATTCTTTAATTTTCATTTTGGTAATAAGACCCGCTATGTTCCAACTTACAAAAGATAGTTCGAAATACGGGCGCAATAGTCTTTGGTTCGTGGATTTTTCTCTCACTACAGTCCATGGCAAAAGTTGTGGGACTTCCTGAATTTCAGTAGTTGATGCCAGTGATAGTTCGACTGAATTAGTCGATGAGGGTCAATCTAGCATATCCAAATCTGACAAAGGTGCGAATCTATTAAACATATTAAATGGAAATGAAGCTGGCTGGAATTGCATAGGGGGTGGCTGAAAATGCATTGGTGGTGGTTGAAATTGCATTAGTGGTGGTTGAAATTGAATTAAGGGTGGCCGTGATTGCATTGTAGGTTGTCTGTAAAAGTAACTCAAAGGTAACATGGTTACAACTGTAGAAATAGCAGAGCAGTTACCATTCCTGTTGAGTAGATGTCTTACAGAACCAGGGTTTTTAAAATTGAGAACGATACAGTCACCTTCCTTATCTTTAGGTAAGGGGCCAACCCAAGACACCCTACGAGCCGATAAAATCTCTCTTGAGATGTCGTAACCGGCACCTTTGTGCTTAGCTAGCCAGTCTATACATTTATTTTGCAATTGCACCCATGATTCCCCCTGTTCCTCCCTCAACGATGGTACTCCTGCAAGGACCAGGACAAAAGGGCAAGCATCCGGTGGCAAATGTAAGGCAGGCCCTTGATGTTTAAAAGGCCTGCTTGTCCCTGCTTGCCCAGTACCTTTATTGTTATCAGCAGTTGGTCTTATTGTTGTTATAGATTGGGTAGAGCCGTTCTTGTGGTTGGTGGCGTTTTTATTAACAATAACGGAAGGGACAGTTTGTCTAGGTGCAGGCGTTGGGGTAGATTTGGGAGGTAAATTGGATTTTGCCAAGTTCTTCCCTCCATTGGCAGATCGAAGTTGAATTGTAGGTGGTACAGTAGAGGGGGCTGATGTGCCAGGGTTACTCGTTCCACCACCCAGTAAGGTGGGAACTTCCTGTTTCTTTAGTGACAAAGTATTGCTTACAGATTCAAGTTGTTTTACGAGACGGTCAGCTCTGATTTGATCCAGGATAACAGACCCCTTTCTTTTTACTTCTTCGTTTCTAACCAGGTTATCTAATCTGTCAAGTCTTTTAAAAACATTATTAAACTGGTTGATCATTTGCTTCTCTAGTCGATTAAAAATAGTATCCACTATAGTTTCTATAAGGTTCCCATTCTGTTTCGAGAGATGATAATTATCTCCGATTAGTGTTGTTTGGGTCCATATAGTATTAGAGGTCCTACTTGAGTCAGTAGTGGTTGCGGTGGGAGTATCATCATCCGCGACCACAAGAGCTTTATCCGCAACAAGAACAGTTTGTCCCCCAGTAGGTTTTTGTTTATTCCACAAGCTCTGAGGCGTAGGCTGATTCTTGCTAGTTGGGGGTTGTTTCCTTTTATTGGCACTAGGTTTGATGATGCCTCTTTTGCGTTTTTCCCCTCCCTGCTTGTTACGAGTGTCCATAGATCTCAGGATAGGAACATCATCCTGGGAGGCAACTGTAATAGTGGGAACAATTTCAGACAACAGGGACACGGGGGATGTTGATACCAATACCGGTTTTGTAATAACAGCTGGTGATAGTGGAATCCCAGGGCTATTCGACAATGATGTCGGCTGAGTAATATTGTTAGTGCAGCTCAGGGACATTCTTCTTTCAGTGTCGGCTATTTCATTTGATACCAAGTTCAATGCACTTTCAAGTAGGGAATCAAATGTAGCAGGGGGAAAAGGGAAATCGTCCTGTGTATCACCAGCATTAGCAGACTCCATAGTAGGGGATAATTTAGACTCACCACAGACGAGATGACAATGTTAGAGGGGTGGCCCGCCCGACCACTGCAGACCACTGATGGCCACAGACGGCCCGCCCTCTGCCCGGGCTCAGCCCGGCGATGCCCGCGCGCGTCCCGCGACGCGGGGGGAGCGTCTGTTGATGTAGCGCCTCCGGGCGCGCTTTCCGGCGGATGTGGGCGGGTCGCAGAGTGGACGCTGGGGGCTGTAGTCCTCCTCGAAGGCGGCCTCGATCAAGCTGGAGGCGGCGTGGTGGACTGTCAGCGACAGTGCAAGGAGGTGAAAGGTGCTCTACCCCTGACCCCAAGAGCCAGGTAAGAGCTGCTGCGGTGAGCTGTGTGGCTCTGAGGGCTGTGATTTAAAATGCTCTCCCCCCGTTCAGTAGTTCCTGAGAAAATTAGAGTTAAAAGTACATATATATCTATGGCCTCGGAGGATCCGCGCACCCTCCCCGCACCTTTCCCGAACCCTCCCGAGGACGAGCTGAATTCTAATTGGCTGCCAACACTCTGAATCAGGAAGTGTTGGCAGCCATCTTGTGCCTCGGTAGAACCGAGGCACAAGAAAACCGAAAAAAAGGCGCAAAACGCGACAAGGGGGAGTAGGGTAGAAACACCCTGACCCCCTAGGCCTGCTCAGGGGGTCCCACAAGGACCCCCAAGGCCCCAAAAAATAATTATTTTTTTTTTTTAAATCGCGGGATGCGCATCCCACTGACGGAAAAAAAAAAATGAAGCGCGGCTTACCGCGCTTCATTTGCAATTAGCCCCCGGGGGGGCCAAGTCCCGGGGGCAATTTTTAATAATAATGGGGGTCCCAGAGGGGCCCCCCAGCCCCGGGGACCGCCACCCCCGGGACTTTTGAGAAATACGTGGGGGGGGCTCTCAGCTCCCCCCAGCTCCAGGGACCACCACCCCCGGGGCTTCATTATAGTTGGGAGGGGACTGCCACCCCCCAGGGCTTTAAGTTAATGTATGCGGGGGGGCTCATGGCCCCCCCGCAGCCCCGGGGACCGCCACCCCCCTGGGCTTGTTTGATTTTTTTTTTTTTTTAAACCTGTGTGGGGGGCTCGGGCCCCCCCACACACCCCGGGGACCGCCACCTCCCCGGGGCACTAATTATTTAAAAAAGGGGGTCCGTTACGGACCCCCAAGCCCCGGGGACCACCACCCCCCCGGGGCTTTAAATTATGTGGGAGGGGGGCCGCACGCCCCCCCCGGAGCCAATGATGGCCCAGGGGACCGCCACCCCCCAGGGCCGGCTCCTGCAGTGTCCCGGGGTGCCCACCCCCGGGACGCTGCTGTTTAGAATGGCAGGGCGGGAGCCTCGCGGCTCCCACCCTGCCATTGCAAACTGCTTTGCTTCATTGAAGCGAGAGCAGGGAAACCTGCTCTCGCTTCAATGAAGCAAAGCAGATTGCTTTTCCACATGGGGAGCAGCATGTTAGTTGCTCCCCATGTGGAAAAGCAATGCCGGCTCCCGCAGGAAGCGGGAGCCGGCTGGGACCGTGGGGGGATTGGGACCCCCCACGGTCCCCAATGAGGTGGCCAGGCCGCGGGGGATGGGGTCCCCGGGTCCATAAGTGGCCCGGGAGGGGGGGTCACGCAGCCCCCCTCCCCCCGTTAATTTTTTTTTAACAAAAAATAATAAATCAATGGCCGGCCCCGGGGGATGGGGTCCCCGGGGCCTTAAGTGGCCACAGGAGGGGGGCTACACAGCCTCCCTAAAAATATATCTTTTTTTTTTAAAAAGGCCCATGTCCCGGGGTATGGGGTCCCCGGGGTAGATTAAGGCCTGGGGAGGGGGGCCACCGGACCCCGTCCACAGTTTAAAAAAAATAAAAAATAAGCTGCAGGACCTGGGGGATGGGGTCTCCAGGGCCAAAAAATAAGAAAAAGAAGGGGGGCTACACAGCCCCCCTTCTTAAAAATATATATATTTTTTTTTAAACGGGATGGGGAGGAGGCCACGCCCCCTCCTTTCATCACTCTGCAAACGCGCCCCCAGGGGCGTTTCCAGAGGGGGAACAAATTCCCCTTCAATACTAGGGGTCCCTGGGGGCCAACTAGCCCACCAGGAACCTCCAGTATGTACTAGGGGGCTGTGTTGCAGATAGGTGTTCTGAGGCCACGCCCCTTTTACACCTCTCTGCAACGCAGCTCTGTGGCGCTTAATGGAGGTACCTGGTGGGCTAGTTGGACCCCAGGGGACCTCAGGATTCAAGGGGAATTAATCTCCCAACTTAAAATGCGCCAGGGGATGCGTTTGCACAGTGGTGAAGGTAGGGGGCGGGGCCTGAGGTGATACTGTGCAAACACACCCTGTGGCGCGTTTTAAGTTGGGGAATTCATTCCTCTTCAATCCAGAGGTCCCCTATCAATCAATCAATCAATCAATCAATCAATCATAGGCATTTGTATTGCGCACTGCTCACCCGGAGGTTCTCAAGGCGCTGGGGGGGGGGGGAACGCTACTGCTCGAACAGCCAGGTCTTGAGTTGCTTCCTGAAGGCGAGATGGTCTTGCGTTGTCCGGAGGTGGATGGGGAGGGAGTTCCATGTCTTGGCTGCCAGGTAGGAGAAGGATCTTCCTCCGGCGGTGGCTCTGCGGATGCGGGGGACGGTGGCGAGAGCGAGGCTGGCGGAGTGGAGCTGGCGGGTGGGCTTGTGGAAGGTCAGGCGGCTGTTGAGGAACTTGGGGCCCAGGTCGTGGAGGGCCTTGTGTGCGTGGGTGAGGAGTCAGAATGTGATTCTTTTGTTGACGGGGAGCCAGTGCAGGTCTCTCAGGTGTCCGGAGATGTGGCTGTGTCGGGGGATGTCCAGGATGAGTCGTGCTGAGGCGTTCTGGATCCGTTGGAGTTTCTTCTGGAGTTTGGCGGTGGTGCCGGCGTAGAGGGCGTTCCCGTAGTCCAGCCTACTGGTGACGAGGGCCTGGGTGACCGTCTTCCTGGTCTCGGTGGGGATCCACCGGAAGATCTTTCGAAGCATGCGCAGGGTGTTGAAGCATGAAGACGAGACGGCGTTGACTTGTCTGGTCATCGAGAGGGAGGAGTCCAGGATGAAGCCTAGGTTGCGTGCGTGGTCCGTTGGCTTGGGGGTGGCTCCCAGGGCGGGGGTCCACCAGGAGTCGTCCCAGGCGGAGGGTGATGATCCCAGGATGAGGACCTCTGTCTTGTCTGAGTTCAGTTTCAGGCGGCTGTTCTTCATCCATTCGGCGACGTCTTTCATCCCTTCGTGTAGGCTGGCTCTGCCGGCGTCCGGGTCACTGGTGAGGGAGAGGATCAGCTGGGTGTCGTCGGCGTAGGTGATGATCTTGAGGTTGTGTTGACGTGCGATGGTTGCGAGGGGGCTCATGTAGACGTTAAAGAGGGTGGGGCTGAGCGATGACCCTTGTGGAATGCCGCAGATGACTTCGGTGGCCGCTGACCGGAACGGGGGGAGGCGGACTCTCTGGGTTCTTCCGGCGAGGAATGAGGTGATCCACTCCAGGGCCTTCTCCTGGATGCCGGTGTTGTTCAGGCGCTGTACCAGGGTGCGGTGGCAGACAGTGTCGAACGCTGCGGAGAGGTCCAGGAGGATGAGGGCTGCAATTTCCCCGTTGTCCATTAGGGATCTGATGTCGTCTGTGGCTGCGATGAGGGCGGTCTCCGTGCTGTGGTTGGCTCGGAAGCCGGATTGCGAGTGGTCGAGGGATCCGTTGGTCTCGAGGAAGGCGGCTAGCTGTCTGTTGACGGTCTTCTCTATGACTTTGGCAGGAAACGGGAGGAGCGAGATGGGGCGGTAGTTCTTGAGGTCGGAGGGGTCTGCAGTTGGTTTCTTCAGCAGGGCACTGATCTCGGCGTGTTTCCAGCACTCCGGGAAGGTGGCGGTGTTGAAAGGGGCGTTGATGATGTCGCGGAGGTGGGGTGCGATGATGTGGTCGGCCGTGTTGAAGATGTGGTGTGGGCAGGGGTCCGTAGGGGATCCGGAGTGGATGGTGTTCATTGTGCGTGTTGTGTCTTCGGTGCTGACTGGGGTCCAGGTGCGGAGGGTGGCGGTGGGGGGCATCGGTTCGGTGGTGGGGTTCGTGGTTGGTGGGCCGAAGCTGTTGTGAATGTTGGCGATCTTGTCGTGGAAGAAGGCTGCGAGGGAGTCGCAGAGGTCTTGCGAGGGAGTGAGGTCATTGTTTCCGGCGTCGGGGTTGGAGAGCTCTTTGACGATGCTGAAGAGTTCCTTGCTGTTGTGGGTGTTGTTGTCCAGTCGTTCCTTGAAGGCTGTCTTCTTTGTGGCGCGGATCAGTTGGTGGTGTTTGCGGGTGGCCTTTTTTAGGGCCGTCATGTTGTCTTTGGTCTGGTTGGTGCGCCAGGTGTTCTCCAGGGAGCGGTAGTTCTTCTTGGAGGTGATGAGCTCGTCGGTGAACCAGGAGGCTTTCTTGCTGCCGCGTCTGCTGGGGGGGTTCTTCTTCAGTGGTGCGAGGGCGTCTGCGCAGTTGGTGATCCACTGTGTGAGGTTGTTGGCGGCTTCGTTGGGGTCCGTTGAGCTGGTGGGGGGGTTCTGGCTGAGGAAGGTGGTGAGCTGGTCGCCGGTGATCTTGTTCCAGCTCCTGCGGGGGGCTTGTTGAGGGTGGTGGTGGGTTGTCGTTTTACTGAAGCTGAAGTGGACGCAGCTGTGGTCAGTCCACTGGAGATTGGTGGAGTGGCTGAAGGTGACGTATTTGCTGGATGAGAAGACTGGGTCAAGCGTGTGGCTGGCGTAGTGGGTGGGGGTGGTTACCAGTTGCTTGAGTCCGAGGTTGGCCAGGTTGTCCAGCAGAGCAGTGGTGTTGCGGTCCTTGTTGTCCTCCAGGTGGAAGTTGAGGTCCCCCAGGAGGATGTAGTCGGTGGAATTGATGGCGTGCGGGCTGACGAAGTCTGTGATGTCTTCGCTGAACTGTGTGCGTGGTCCCGGTGGTCTGTAGACGAGGGTGCCTCTGAGCGTGGTCTTGGGGTCGGTGTGTATCTGGAAGTGGAGGTGTTCGGCGGAGGTGAAGGTGTCATCGGAGTTGGTCGTGATGCGGATGGTGTTCTTGTGGATGATGGCGATGCCTCCTCCTGTCTGGTTGACGCGGTCCTTCCTGGTGATTTTGTAGCCTTCCAGGACGGCGATGGCGACGTCGGGCGCTGAGGAGGCGTTCATCCAGGTTTCCGTCAGGAAGGCGATGTCTGGTGCTGTCGAGTCGAGGAGGTTCCAGAGTTCGACGGCATGCCTGTGAACGGAGCGGGTGTTGAGCAGGATGCACATCAGGTGTTTGTTGCTGGGGCTCGGTTTAGCAGGTGCGGTGTTGGGTCGGAGGCCGGTGAAGCGGCAGGTCAGGCAGGTGAAGGGTCCGTGGGTGCGTCTCGGGGTGGCTCGGTAGCAGGCGGTGTTTCGGCCGGCGTTGAGTGCGTGGAGGGTTTGGCATCGTAGATGTGCAGGGTGTGCTGGCGAGGGCAAGGACCAGGTGGTCTGGCGCTGGGCGCGGTCCAGGCGCGGACGGGCGCAGATGGGCTTACCTTTGGCGCACCTTCGGCGCTCAATCGGCGCTCCCGCTGCGCGCGTCAGCTGCGCGGTCGCTCTGGGGGCGTCATAAGTAAGGAGCCGGGAGGGAGGAGCAGCTGGGTGGCGGGAGCGGGGCGGCGAATGGAATCACAGGGGGGCGGGGCCGCAGGGAGGCAGCGGCGGGAAATTCCAAGAAGCAGCGGGCAGCAGAAAATTCCCAGGAGCAGCGGTAAATTCCCAGGAGCAGCGGGCAGCGAGCGAAGGAATCTGCAGGCAGGAGGCGGCAAAGGCAGGCAGGAGCGGCAGCAGTGAGTGGGGCGACCAAGCCCTGTGGAGGGCTGAGCGGTCACCCCTAGGGGACAACTAGCCCACTAGGTACCTACACTAAGCGCCATGGAGCTGCGTTGCAGAGTGTTGTAAAAAGGGGTGTGGCCTCTGAACACCTCTCTGTAATGCAGCTCCGTGGCGCATACTGGAGGTACCTGGTGGGCTAGTTGGCCGCCAGGGGACCTCAGGATTCAAGGGGACTTAATCTCCCAACTTAAAACACCCCAAGGGGTGCGTTTGCACAGTGGTGAAGGTAGGGGGCGGGGCCTGAGGTGATATGTGTGCAAACACACCCTGTGGCGTGTTTTAAATTGGGGAATTAATTCCTCTTCAATCCTGAGGGTCCCTGGGGACCAACTAGCCCACCAGGTACCTCCAGTAAGCTCCACAGAGCTGCGTTGCAGAGTGTTGTAAAAAGGGGCGTGGCCTCTGAACACCTCTCTGCAATGCAGCTTCCTGGCGCATACTGTAGGTACCTGGTGGGCTAGTGGGCCCCCGGGGACCTCAAGATTGAAGAGGAATTAATTCCCCAACTTAAAACGCGCCACAGGGCGTGTTTGCACACGTCACCTCAGGCCCCGCACCCTTCCTTCTCCATTGTACAAATATTCCTCTAAAATCAGCCGAACTACGAATTCCGATTTACTCACCTGTTATCAGGAGAGAACCCAGTACTGCATCTTTTAGCCAAGCACTGACCCTGAAAAGTAATTCTAAGCGTACTTACCAGTAACTTGTATTTCCTTCCATAGGAATCCATTGTGTGGTTTTCAGCAGAAAAGTTTCTAAGTGTCCAATTTTGAAACGTACAGATATTCCTGTAAAATCAGCCGAACTACGAATTCCGATTTACTCACCTGTAATCAGGAGAGAAACCAGTGCTGCATCTTTTAGCCCAGCACTGACCCTGAAAAATAATTCTAAGCGTACTTACCAGTATCTTGTATTTCCTTCCATAGGAATCCATTGGGTGGTTTTCAGCAGAAAAGTTTCTAAGTGTCTATTTTCACAAACTAAAAATATTCCTAAAAAATCGTCTGTATGACTTAAACACATTCTTTCAACTGTTTACAGGAGGTTGGCCAGTGCTGGATCCAAGAAAAAGTAACGATAACACTACGTACCTGCTAAGTGAATTTTCTGCCATAGGATAACATTGGTGATTCTATGTGAAAAATGTTCTGTCAACTTTTAAAATACAATAATATTCCTTAAAAATAACTAATGTAACTAAAATGCTTTTACTCAACTGTTTACAGGAGATGTTCAAGGACTGAATCTAGGATCCAGTCCTGTGGTTAGAAAAGTAATCCATAAAGTAACTAATTGCATTTGACTAGAAATTCACATTGAGCTCAATGTTGCATTGTGTTTGAAATTGTGTTGCCCATTGCAACAACTGTAACTACTGTACTTAAAAGTCTATTGCCTATTTGCAAAGTATTTAAACTAAAGTAATTCATTCTGAGAAAGTATATTATGTATTGTAATGTATAATGTAATTAAACAAATAAAATATCTAAAAATAAACAGTTTACAAAATGTAGTAAATCAGTATCAAAATAATCAGTATAACAATACATTAAAAATTGTCATTTACAAAACCTTTGAAATTCACTGAAAAAAACATAGGTTTCAGGCCGGATATAGTAAGGAATTAGCATTTAAAAAACCTTTGAAATTCACTGAAAAAAAACATAGGTTTCAGGCCGGATATAGTTAGGAATTAGCATTTAAAAAACCTTAGAAACTCACTGAAAAAAGAATAGGTTTTAGGGGTGTTATAGTTAGCTGGACATTTCACTCGAACAAAAACAATGAAATTCCTCCGATATAGTTAGTTGTACTAGAAACCTGTATTGGTGTGTCAATGGTTTTAAATCTGGCACTCAGTATTTTACTGTGAGTGATGAAAGGTTATACTAGTGTATGATGAGGTGTATCTGATTGTCACATGGATGATGTCATCAGTGATGTCATCAGAGATGTCATTTGAGATGTCACTGACCATGTCATGAATGATGTAATATGTGACATCATCAGCAGTGGATTGTGGGCACGCGAGATTTAGTTAGTACAACTAACTATATTGGAGGAATTTCAATAGTTTTGTCCGAGTGAAATGTCCAGCTAACTATAACACCCCTAAAACCTATTGTTTTTACAGTGAATTTCTAAGGTTTTTTAAATGCTAATTCCTAACTGTATCAGGCCTGAAACCTATGGTTTTTTCAGTGAATTTCAGAGGTTTTTTTAAAAGCTAATTCCTAACTATATCAGGCCTGAAACCTATGGTTTTTTCAGTGAATATATATATCTATATATATATATATATATATATACAACCAAAGCAAAAAGTTCGGATTTGTACGCTCTCAGGAAGAACCAGGCAACAATCCAGTATGGTGATCCAAATTTAATACTACACAACGCGTTTCGGCGACAGCCTTGTTCACGTGTAGAATTACAAAAATGAAAGCAGGTACTGATAAAGTTTTGACAGATCCAAACATAGAAATAAAGATAGGACGGCGTTTGCAGTTTTGCTATTGAACATGGCATCCATCTTGAAATGGTAATGTCCGACTTATGTAAACATGCTAATGTGTATACCGACTGTTGACATAATTATAAGGTCCTAGTAGGTGTTACAGACTCTTAAACAAGCAAATGATATAACATAACAATAGTGTACGTGTGAACTGCGTTTGTTTCATTGCAAGCGAGAAAGGCCCATAAATTACGAAGTATAGTGTAGCATACACGGACCAGTTGGCTAACTTGTTTGCGAAAGAACTGACACAAGGACATTATCGGCAGAATGAATGCTGCTGCATGTACTTATTGCACAGGTTATGCTCCAACGTCAACAATTAACGGACTTACTCAAACACAAAAAATATAGTGGTTGCCAAGAACGCCGTAATGTATGTAAATGTCATAAGGCCATGTTAAGTTCTAGTTGTTAAGACATCAAATCACATGGTTGGAAATGTCAAGTATCTGTTAACTTGCAAGAGTCCCACATAATACGGCTGTAATGATGTTAGGATGGCATATCGGCTCCCACGAGAGATCGACAGTGTCCAGTGGTATGATGTAAATATACTATGTGTACCAAAATTGTTCCATAACGTGGATCGTGTACATACCAGTATCTGTCGGTGATTGTGAATGAAAAATGACCAACGTGCATACGAAGAAAAGGGTAGGTTGCCAGTGTGGGTGAGTACATGTCAAAAGGGTACCTTCCTGTTTTCCTGTAAATGAAAAGAGAGAGAAACAAAATCAATAATTAAAAACAGTTACTGCTATCATAAAAAACTGTACATATTGATAGCATACAATGCACATCAACAGCTGGAAGAAAAACAGAGATAGTAATACATAAGTTCCTCAATTGTTCTGTTCAGACACGCAAGAGAGAGAAAACAACAGCAAATAGCAAAAGAACCTTAGTTATGACCCAACTCTGAGATGAATTGATAGTTCTTCATCCATATTTAAACCTCCAGGGCTCTTAGTTTGAAAATCTATGATGTAACGTGATTCTCGCTGTCTTAAATTGAGTACCCGATCTCCCCCTCTGGGATTTCTGGGAACATGTTCTAGGATCAAGAAACTGAGATCTGCCACATTTGAGAAATGTTTCTCATCGAAATGCCGGGCTACCGGGTACTTAGGGTCATGGTTGGAAATGGCTCTTAGATGTTCCAAGATCCTCTTTTTAGCAGAACACGTTGTGCTGCCGATGTACCAGAGCTTGCAGGTACACTCAATGGCATAGATGACATGGGTGGTGCCACAAGTTAGAAATTGAGTGATCTTTTTGTTAATACCATTGTATTCTAAGGCTCCCCTGTATTTGCTGTGTCTGCAAGCCTTGCAATGGCCACATAAATAAAAACCGATGAGGCCATGGCTGGTGGTAGTAGAGTGGTTGGTAATGTCATTCCTGACTACCAGATCTTGTATGTTTCTGTTGCGTCTGTATGTTATACTGGGTCTTTGCATGATACTGGTACCTAGAACATTATCTGCTTTCAAAATGTCCCAATTTTTGGCCAATATGTGCTTAACCTTCTGTGATTCAGAATTGAAAGTGAGAATCATTCGAGTGTTGTCATTCTCATCTTGCTGATCATTCACCTTCTCACTGAGTGTGTCAGTTCTTTCAACCTTCTCTGCTCGCATCGTGGCCTTCTTGAGCACCCAATTAGGATAGCCCCTTGTGCGGAATCTATCAATGATGATGTTTTGTTCTTCTAGATATGCCTGAGTGTTGTTGCAGTTTCTTTTCGCCCTCAGCAGTTCTCCATAAGGTATACTCCATTTGAGTACCTCTGGATGACTGCTGAGGGCGTGTAGAATGCTGTTCCCTGCCGTGGCCTTCCGAAATAGAGAGGTGCACACCCTGCCTCGTTTGATCTCCAGGCTTACATCAAGATAGTCAATTCTATCTGCATTGATTTCGCCTGTAAGCAAGATGTTATATTTGTTGGTATTGAGTTTGTCAATGAATTTGGCAGCCTCACATTTAGAACCCTTCCAGATGATGAACAAATCGTCTATGTAGCGTAGCCACATGACGATGTTCTGGATGTCTTCCTTAAGGGTAGTACTGCTAAAGATCTCTTGCTCCCAGTAACCCATGAATAAATTTGCGAAACTGGGAGCAAAGCACAAACCCATAGCAGTACCGTTAACCTGCCTGTAGAGGGCACCATTGAAAGAAAAAATGTTGTTGGTCAAACAGAACTGTGTCATTTCAATGATCATTCTGCTGTGGTCTCTATATCTGAGGGGTCGCTCTTTCAAAAAATGTTCACATGCTTCCAATCCTTGTTGGTGATCTATTATGGTGTAGAGCGAGTGAACATCTAATACAATGAAAAGAAATTCTGGATTCCAAACCAAGTTGTTGATCTTGCCTAAGAAATCTTTGGTATCTCTTAGATAACTAGGCAAAGATACAACAAAATCCCTCAAAAAATGATCGACATATTAGGAAATATGTTCGCACACACTGCCTATAGACGAGACAATGGGCCGTCCTGGTGGTTTCTTGTCATCTTTGTGTAATTTGGGGATTAAATACAAAATGGGAAGTTTAGGATGGTCATTTTTTAAATAACAAAATTCCTCCCATTCAAGGAGTCCCTTGTCTCTCCAATTCACAAGTTTTTCCCAAATCTCAGTTATACTTTTGTCATAAATGTCTTGAGTGATAGATATGTAAAAAATTTTGTCATTCAATTGGCGTAAGGCTTCATTGATGTACTCATTTCTGTCTAGGACGACAATGTTGCCCCCTTTGTCAGCCGGACGGATCACTATGTTCATGTCTTCATGGAGTGATTTGAGGGCCTGCCTTTGTTTGTAAGATAAGTTGTTATTAGTCATTCTGGATTTTTTGTTGTTCTTATGTCTCAAGTCCACGAGTGCCTTGATAGTACACTCGTGAAAGGTATCTATATTGTCATGTGGCATTAAAGGTACAAATGTAGATTTTACCTTGAAATCTGTTTTGGCCGATGCTCCTGTGTCTAGTTCCATATTGAGGAAACACTCAAATTCATAAAGGACACTATGACCGAACTATCTCAACTTATGAACAATGACACAATGAACAAAACTCTTGAACTCATGAAAGAACGCCTCAGTAGGTGTGAAGATGAGATCAAAGCAAGGAAACAACGGAAAATGAATTGTGATTATAAGGATTATGAATGTGGCAGAATTCTAACATTCAGCAAAAAAATATGATCACCTATACAAGGACCAAATGATTGAAGATACTGCCACTAATGTCAGCAATGCAACATCAAACACTCCTATTGCAAGTGATACGGAATCTGATGTGTCCGATGGCAACATATCTAGTGAGGAACGTAATCCCAGACAAATCAATTTTTTAGACGAGTTCAGGGTAATGAAGAGGGATCGACAGACTTTGAAAGAAAATCCACCAATGAGAATGAGAGGACGAGGCCGGGGAAGAGGCAGAGGCCTAAGAAACGCCGAAATAGACAAAAAAGAATCAAACAAAGATGGCAACACAGGCAACAGAAGGGGCGTAATGGGAAATCGGCAAACACGCTCCAACAAAACATATTAATGGATATCAACATGGTAAATAAAACTGTGGTCAATCTGTCAAACAGACTTTTAAGCGATATAGAAAAAAGAACTCTATGTCTAGGCCTCTCTTTCTGCCCTTCATCCTCATTCAATTACACAGACACTAGGATAGATATATTCAAATTTGTAAGGAAATTAAAACTCAAAAAATGGCATAAGTTAAAGAGATTGGGGTCCAATCAGACTAGAAATCGTGACATCAGAACTAATGATAATTTGACTATTGGGGATGTAGACACTCTCATCACCATAGCAGAATTAAATTGTGACAACAACCTAGCAGATAACCAAATAGGCACCACACAAATTCTAGACAATATGGAACTAGACACAGGAGCATTGGCCAAAACAGATTTCAAAGTAAAATCTACATTTGTACCTTTAATGCCGCATGACAATATAGATACCTTTCACGAGTGTACTATCAAGGCACTTGTGGACTTGAGACATAAGAACAACAAAAAATCCAGAATGACTAATAACAACTTATCTTACAAACAAAGGCAGGCCCTCAAATCACTCCATGAAGACATGAACATAGTAATCCGTCCGGCTGACAAAGGGGGCAACATTGTCGTCCTAGACAGAAATGAGTACATCAATGAAGCCTTACGGCAAATGAATGACAACAATTTTTACATATCTATCACTCAAGACATTTATGACAAAAGTATAACTGAGATTTGGGAAAAACTTGTGAATTGGAGAGACAAGGGACTCCTTGAATGGGAGGAATTTTGTTATTTAAAAAATGACCATCCTAAACTTCCCATTTTGTATTTAATCCCCAAATTACACAAAGATGACAAGAAACCACCAGGACAGCCCATTGTCTAGTCTATAGGCAGTGTGTGCGAACATATTTCCAAATATGTAGATCATTTTTTGAGGGATTTTGTTGTATCTTTGCCTAGTTATCTAAGCGATACCAAAGATTTCCTAGGCAAGATCAACAACTTGGTTTGGAATCCAGAATTTCTTTTCATTGTATTAGATGTTCACTCGCTCTACACCATAATGGATCACCAACAAGGATTGGAAGCATGTGAACATTTTTTGAAAGAGCGACCCCTCAGATACAGAGACCACAGCAGAATGATCATTGAAATGACACAGTTCTGTTTGACCAACAACATTTTTTCTTTCAATGGCGCCCTCTACAGGCAGGTTAACGGTACTGCTATGGGTTCGTGCTTTGCTCCCAGTTTCGCGAATTTATTCATGGGTTACTGGGAGTAAGAGATCTTTAGCAGTACTACCCCTTAAGGCAGACATCCAGAACATCGTCATGTGGCTACGCTACATAGACGATTTGTTCATCATCTGGAAGGGTTCTAAATGTGAGGCTGCCAAATTCATTGACAAACTCAATACCAACAAATATAACATCTTGCTTACAGGCGAAATCAATGCAGATAGAATTGACTATCTTGATGTAAGCCTGGAGATCAAACAAGGCAGGGTGTGCACCTCTCTATTTCGGAAGGCCACGGCAGGGAACAGCATTCTACACGCCCTCAGCAGTCATCCAGAGGTACTCAAATGGAGTATACCTTATGGAGAACTGCTGAGGGCGAAAAGAAACTGCAACAACACTCAGGCAGATCTAGAAGAACAAAACACCATCATTGATAGATTCCGCACAAGGGGCTATCCTAATTGGGTGCTCAAGAAGGCCACGATGCAAGCAGAGAAGGTTGAAAGAACTGACACACTCCGTGAGAAGGTGAATGATCAGCAAGATGAGAATGACAACACTCGAATGATTCTCACTTTCAATTCTGAATCACAGAAGGTTAAGCACATATTGGCCAAAAATTGGGACATTTTGAAAGCAGATAATGTTCTAGGTACCAGTATCATGCAAAGACCCAGTATAACATACAGACGCAACAGAAACATACGAGATCTGGTAGTTAGGAATGACATTACCAACCACTCTACTACCACCAGCCATGGCCTCATCGGTTTTTATCCATGTGGCCATTGCAAGGCCTGCAGACACAGCAAATACAGGGGAGCCTTAGAATACAATGGTATTAACAAAAAGATCACTCAATTTCTAACTTGTGGCACCACCCATGTCATCTATGCCATTGAGTGTACCTGCAAGCTCTGGTACATCGGCAGCACACCGTGTTCTGCTAAAAAGAGGATCTTGGAACATCTAAGAGCCATTTCCAACCATGACCCTAAGTACCCGGTAGCCCGGCATTTCGATGAGAAACATTTCTCAAATGTGGCAGATCTCAGTTTCTTGATCCTAGAACATGTTCCCAGAAATCTCAGAGGGGGAGATCGGGTACTCAATTTAAGACAGCGAGAATCATGTTACATCATAGATTTTCAAACTAAGAGCCCTGGAGGTTTAAATATGGATGAAGAACTATCAATTCATCTCAGAGTTGGGTCATAACTAAGGTTCTTTTGCTATTTGCTGTTGTTTTCTCTCTCTTCCGTGTCTGAACAGAACAATTGAGGAACTTATGAATTAATATCTCTGTTTTTCTTCCAGCTGTTGATGTGCATTGTATGCTATCAATATGTACAGTTTTTTATGATAGCAGTAACTGTTTTTAATTATTGATTTTTTTCTCTCTCTTTTCATTTACAGGAGAAAAGGAAGGTACCCTTTTGACATGTACTCACCCACACGGGCAACCTACCCTTTTCTTCGTATGCACGTTGGTCATTTTTCATTCACAATCACCGACAGATACTGGTATGTAAACGATCCACGTTATGGAACAATTTTGGTACACATAGTATATGGACATCATACCACTGGACACTGTCGATCTCTCGTGGGAGCCGATATGCCATCCTAACATCATTACAGCCGTATTATGTGGGACTCTTGCGAGTTAACAGATACTTGACATGTCCATCCATGTGATTTGATGTCTTAACAACTAGAACTTAACATGGCCTTATGACATTTACATACAACACGGCGTTCTTGGCAACCACTATATTTTTTGTGTTTGAGTAAGTCCGTTAAATGTTGACGTTGGAGCATGACCTGTGCAATAAGTACATGCAGCAGCATTCATTCTGCCGATAATGTCCTTGTGTCAGTTCTTTCGCAAACAAGTTAGCCAACTGGTCCGTGTATTCTACACTATACTTCGTAATTTATGGGCCTTTCACGCTTGCAATGAAACAAACGCAGTTCACACGTACACTATTGTTATGTTATATCATTTGCTTGTTTAAGAGTCTGTAACACCTACTAGGACCTTATAATTATGTCAACAGACGGTATACACATTAGCATGTTTACATAAGTCGGAATTTACCATTTCAAGATGGATGCCATGTTCAATAGCAAAACTGCACACGCAGTCCTATCTTTATTTCTATGTTTGGATCTGTCAAAACTTTATCAGTACCTGCTTTCATTTTTGTAATTCTACACGTGAACAAGGCTGTCGCCGAAACGCGTTGTGTAGTATTAAATTTGGATCACCATACTGGATTGTTGCCTGGTTCTTCCTGAGAGCGTACAAATACGAACTTTTTGCTTTGGTTGGACATTAATTACCGGCACACTCCGCCGGAGTGTACGCCACCTTCCTTGGGGTCCCAGTATTCCAGAAGGAGCTTCGTGGAAAATTACATATATATATATATATATTTATATTCACTGAAAAAAACCATAGGTTTCAGGGGTGTTATAGTTAGCTGGACTTTTCACTTGTACAAAACCATTGAAATTCCCCCGTTATAGTTAGTTCAGCTAACTATAACTCACGCGCACGCAATGCACTGCTGATGACGTCACATATTACATCACTCATGACATGGTCAGTGACATCACTCATGACATCACTGATGACATCTCAAATGACATCACTGATGACATCATCCTTGTGATAGAGTGGCAGACCTCCTCTCACCCTAATATAACCTTTGATACACACATTCAAAAATAGAGACTAAAATTTTCAAAACAATGGACATACCAATACCAGTTACAACAACCTCTTCAGTATTTCTAAGATCCACATACACATCCACTCATTCACCAACAGTCCTATACAGTCACTCATACATGTACTCACTCATCATATGTACTCATACACCTATACATCCTGTTACACAATGCCACTCATCCATAGAGTTACTCACACACATAGTCACTCATGCTAATAAAGAATCAAACATACATTTACTTGCATATACAGTTATACACACACCACCATACTTACTTCTACGGAAACTTACACATACTTAGTCTTTTAAACAATCACTTATAGAAACACTTACTTATTCATACAGGAACTCTTTCAATCTCTCACTCTCACATATACTCACATATATACACCAATAGTCACATATACTAGTTTAAAACATATGTAGTTACTCATAAAGACACTATTGAGACAGTCGTTCACTCACTAACACACCCATACACACACTCATCCACCCATACAGTCCTGCACACATGCTGTGTTCAACACATACAAACAGTGAGTCACTCATTCATGCACCTATGCACTACGTAATACCCCCCATCGAACCATGCAGACACTCAGACTGATACTCAAAAAACCAACTAATAACCTATATAGACACCCATGTAGCTACTCACCAACCCATGCAGCCACGTATACACAAAGTGAGAGACTGATACAGATATTTACATATTTAAACATTACTCACTAAGCCATGTATTCACTATGATACACTTAATCAGTCAGTTACACAATCAATTTTTCAAAAACAAATCATCCATTTAGACACTTATATACCCATTTATTCTTCCATCGACCTTGAGATATACATATTCAAAACATATTTAATTTTCAGAAAAACACACATTCACTGGATGATGTCATCAGTGATGTCATTTGAGATGTCATCAGTGATGTCATCAGTGATGTCACTGACCATGTCATGAGTGATGTAATATGTGACGTCATCAGCAGTGCATTGCGGGCGCGCGAGTTATAGTTAGCTGAACTAACTATAACGGGGGAATTTCAATGGTTTTGTACAAGTGAAAAGTCCAGCTAACTATAACACCCCTGAAACCTATGGTTTTTTCAAAGAATTTCTGAGGTTTTTTAAATGCTAATTCCTAACTATAACGTGCCTAAAACCTATGGTTTTTTCTGTGAATTTCAAAGGTTTTTTAAATGCTAATTTCTAACTATGCCTACAGAGATAGGACATGTGAAGAAAGAAGAAAAAATGCACAGAAAGAAACAAAAGAAGTGCAGAAAGAAGCAACAGAAGTCCTCAAAGACGAAGAAAAGTGCAGGAAGAAGGATAACATGCAGAAAGAACAAAAAGAAGAGCAGAAAGAAGCCTTGTTGCAAAATCATCCTTTACACTCAACTTTTTCACACGGATACTGGTGGTAACTGAGTCTGACTAACCAGTCCTAGAGCCAGTGCTATGTTAAAAGACACTTAGAATACAGTGAAAACACCTACATACACTAGGGAACATTATGCGTTGGGGTCCCCCTGTGATTAGCATGACCTCCTCTGTAAGCCCCTAGTATACAATAGGGCATGGGGATTACAACTACCTCTTAAAACAGGCCACAGGGCGTTTTTGCACATGTTAACTCAGGCCCCGTCCCCTCCCTTCCCCACTGTGTAAACACGCCCTGTGTCTGTTTTTAGTTGGGAGATTAAGTTCATTTGAATCCTGAGTGTCCCTAGGGTCCAACTAGCCCACTAGGTACCTCCAGTAAGTGCCACAGAGCTGCGTTGCAGAGAGGTGTAAAAAGTGGCACGGCCAGGACCACCTCTCTGCAATGCAGCTCGGTGGCGCTTACTGGAAGCACTTGGTGGTCTAGTTAGCCCCCAGGGGCCCTCAGTATTGAAGGGAAATTATATCCCCAATTTAAAACGTGCCAAAGTGCGTGTTTGCACACGTCACCTCAGGCCCCGTCCCCTCCCTTCACCACTGTGTAAACACGCCCTGTGGCTGTTCTAAGTTGAGAGATTAAGTCCCCTTGAATCCTAAGGGTCCCTAGGGTCAAACTAGACCACTAGGTACCTCCAGTATGCGCCACAGAGCTGCGTTGCAGAGAGGTGTAAAAAGGGGCTTGGCCTCAGAACACCTGCCTGCAGCGCAGCTCCCTGGCGCATACTGGAGATGCCTGTTGGGGGCGCGTTTGCAGAGTGCTGCACGGAGGGGGCATGGCCTCCGGCATGATGCCAGTCTTTTATTTATTTTAATTTTTTAAGAAGGGGGGCTGTGTGGTTCCCCTTCTTATTCTAATTTATTGGCCCTGATGACCCCATCCCCCAGGGCCTGTCTCCTAATTATATTTTTTTTACCCCAATCCCCAGGGCCGGCCACTGTTTTTTATTATTTTAAAAACATATATATTTATAGACACACCTAGGACATGCTGGACAAACCGTACGTACCTATCACCATGACGATTTGCGTGATATTCATTAAAAGGCGACTATGCATACAATGAATCCACGTGGAATGTATTTACACCACTAGTGAAGCTCTGACATGTCTGATGCCCTACCGTGCCTAATCCCGGTAGGCACCCTTGTCGTTTATTTATACAAACATGGGTAGCTATTGACGGGCACATTTAATACACATGCACACCAAGCCATTCAAAGGGGATTCGACAAATATTCGACCAAAACTATGCAAGAAACCCCCCTCACGGTTAATAAAACACACATCCACTGCCGGATGTGTAATACTTTTTATTTTACTCTCTGGAAAGGGGACGAACATCACTTGAGAGTCACAGCGCGCTCCTGACAGAGCCCAATGCTGTGTTACACCCACCATTGCCTGCCGAGTGCCACACACCTCTGTGTTGTATTCCACTAGCTAGTGCATATGCTATGACACTCTCTAGCCCATGCGCACTGTAACACCACCCCGTGAATATGTCTTGCCACACTGCGGGCTGGCTGCGACTCCATCGCCCCTCTAAAATGCATCTCGTCCAAACGCTTCAAAGATGCCAACCGATGGTTTACCAACGACCTAAAGACTCAAAAACTCAACCTCCGCCAAGCGGAACGTCTTTGGAGACGAGATTACTGCCCCACCTTTAGACTCCAATACACCACCCTCTTAGCCCAATATAAGAAGTCTATTTTGGAAGCCAAAAAGGCTTACTTCTCATCAAAAATTCATCTTGCGGAGAACCGGCCCAGAGAAATATTTTCCATCGTCCAAGACCTGGCTTATTCTGACAGAGCTTCTCTCAAACCCCTTCCTTCTCAATCACTTTGTGACTCCCTTAATTCCTTCTTCCTTGATAAAATCAGTACGATCAAGGCCAAGATTCCTCCCCCATCTTCCTCTTTTACCGATCCCCACTGCCCTTCTGCCGTGGCTCGTTTGGACTCCATTCCCCCCCTCACAACCGATTCTTTCACTTCTATTCTCTCTATGGTTAAATCCGGCTCCCCCTTGGACCCCTGCCCTGCCTATATCCTGAAGCAGGTTTATTCCCACTGCCCTATTCCTCCTCTCTCGTTTCTCAACAGCTCCTTATCCCAGGGTATTGTTACCCCTGCACTCAAATCAGCAGTGATTGTACCTATTTTAAAAAAACCTGGCGCGGATTCCTCAAACCTTGTCAATTACCGCCCCATATCCCTTCTGCCCTTCCTGGCAAAGGTGCTGGAACGTCATGTGGTCAGAACCTTGAGCCAATTTGTGGAAAGCCACAGCCTCTTGGCCCCAAGGCAGGCTGGGTTCCGCCCCGCACACTCAACCGAGTCAGTAATTATATCGGTCCTGGACAATCTTCGAGAAGGTATGGATTCCAGTCAGCCCCAGGCCTTGGTCCTTCTAGATCTCTCCGCCGCATTCGACACGGTGGATCATACCATCTTACTTTCACGTGTCGAGGCGGCGGGAATCGGAGGGACTGCCCTGTTATGGCTCTCCTCCTTCCTGAGTGGGCGTACCCAAGCGGTTCGCCTGGGCGAGTATTCAGCTGACTATCGCCCAGTCCAGTGCGGGGTCCCCCAAGGATCCTCCCTATCCCCTCTGCTATTCAATCTTTACATTGCCCCTCTTATTTTTGCACTACAGCAACTGGAGGTCTCTGTCTACAACTACGCAGATGATCTCCAGCTTATTTTTTCTCTCTCTCCCTCCTCCCAGTCAATTGCTAATTTTCAGTTCATCATGAGTTTTATCCAGGACTGGATGAATTTCAACCACCTGAAACTCAATCCCGACAAAACGGAATTGGTGTTGACGGGTGGTTGCTCCAGTCCATGGTCCTCCTCTTTCTGGCCCTCCTCTCTAGGCCTTCCACCCACGCCAGTCCCCTCTGTCAAAACTCTGGGATTCAAAATCAATAATCAACTCTCTCTTCATTCTCAAGTCAGTGCCGTTGTCTCCTCAGCTTTCCTCTCCCTCAGGACTATCCGGAAAGTTTCACGTTTTTTCTCTCCATCTGCCCTTAAACTAATACTTTTGGCCATGGTGACGTCTCGCTTGGACTATGGCAATGCCCTTTATCATGGCATGCCTGCGTACCTCGTGAGGCGCCTACAACTAGTTCAAAACCAGTCGGCCCGACTGGTTTTTAACTCACCCAGGTCACAACATGTTACTCCCCTTCTTAGATCCCTCCACTGGCTCCCTGTTCGGCAACGCACTCTTTTCAAGCTTGGCTGTACCATCTTTAAAGCCCGGTCTGGCATTGCCCCGGCTTTTATCAACACAGCCATTCAAGACTATATCCCTCCTAGAGAACTGCGCTCTACAACCCAGCAACTGCTGGTGGTTCCTCGCTTCAAACGGAAAAAGTGGGGAGGTTCCAAATTCTCTACCACGGCCCCCGCCTTTTGGAACTCTCTCCCACTCCAATTGAGGTCTTGCTCCCAATATCCCTTATTCCGTAAAGGCCTCAAAACATTCCTCTTTACTGAAGCCTTCCAATCTTAAACCACCTTGATCCCTTAGCTCTTTTGCCCCTTGAGCAGCAGTAATTGCATAGCGCCAAGAAACCGCCTGGTGTACGAGCGCTCTATAAATTCTTTAAAACTCAAACTCAAACTCACACTTGTCTTCGCACGGGTTATATTTCCCCATCTAACGTGCCTTCCTCGATGCCTATGTTATAACGCACAGTGCTATGCCATACATATTACAATCTGGGATCCATATCTTTGTCACAGTGCATATGCAACGTTACACTCCCCAGCACATATTTTATATTACAACTTTAGAGACTAGTTAGTTTACACAACACTGCCCTGTGCATATTACACTCCAAGGCGCATATTGCATAGCACGCGCTAGTGCCTGTGCTATCTCGCGCTCTCCAATGAATCTGTCATTGCGCACAATGTATTGCATATTATATTTCACGCCTGGTTCATCTTATATCACACTTTTTGGTGCATAGTTTATACCATACACTATATCTAGTTTTCATTTTCAATCGTGCTCTCAGGACTATGTTCTATATAACACTGTGTTCACCTACCCTTTTCACAGGCATTACATTTTGCGATAGGGGGTGGAGGGTCAGGGGGTGTTTCTGCCAAGTGAGCCCGGAGTCAGTCACAAACGTCCTCTTCTTCCTGAATAAAAGTGAGATTATGCTGCATACTTGTTCATATTTTAAGTAGTTCGCACAGACACAATGTTTTAAAAACAATAAAGTTCCTAATACCCGCCTTCTCTGAACAGTTAGCTTGCTGCCCCATCCCCCTCCTCCCTATCCTCTGTTGTGTGAATCCATGGACTAGCCTCCTTCCTCCTGCCATGCATGGTCTGATGTGCTGCCACTGCCCTCAATTTAGTATGATGTACCAGTCCACTCCTCCTGCCCTCCACTGCCCAATTCTATGCCCCATCATTGACCTCCTGCTTAAACTCTGTGCTTAGCTTGCTGCCCCTATTCCCCTTCCCCCTGCCCTCTGATGTCTTTGTGCATGCCCCTGCTCCATCATATTTGCCCACCATTATCCATGGACCTGCCACTCCTATCTACTCTGAGTGTTCTGTTGAGCTGCCACTCCCCTCCCACCTGCCTAGCATTGTCAGATGACTGTAACCTGTCCCTGCCACCTCCACCCTGCCTGTCCACATGCCATGCCCCTATCCTCTTCCTCCTGTCCTACATGGTCCATTGTACTGCCACACCCTTCTGCCCTCCCTGGTCTGTTGTGCTGCAACTGCTCCTCCTGCCTGCCCCGTGTGGTCTGTTGTGAGGCCCCTTCCCCTGAACTTTCTTGTCTGTGCACAGGTCCTGACCCTCCCTTCTATCCTCCATCGTACTTTGTGCATGCCCCTGCACCCTCATTCTTGCCCATCATAGCCATTGTGCTGCCACTAACCCTCCCACTTGCCATGCATGGTCTTCTGTGCTGCCATGGCCCCTCCCACCTTCCCTGTGTGGTCAGTTAGCTGCCCCTGACACCCTCCCACCTTCCCTCCATGGTCTGTGTGTATGCCATCACAGTCTCACTGTTGCTCTTCATGGTGTGTCTTGCTTCTAGTGCCCATCCTGCCTGACCTCCATGGCTATCTTGCTGCTCCTGCCCTGCCCCCAGCCCTCTGTTTACATGTGCAGACCCCTACTCCCTCCCTCCTGGCTTGTCTGTTCCATTGTAATGCCCCTGATCCGTCCCTCCTGCCCTTTATGGTCTGTTATGCTGCAGCTTTCTCTCCTGTCTGTCCATTATGGTCAGCTAGCTACCATTGCCTCTTGCCCCTCTGTTCTCTGTTGTCCATGTGCATGGGCCTGTCCCCTCCCTCTTGCTTTCTATGGATTGTTGTGCTGCACTCCCGTCCTGCATGCCCTGTGTGGTGTATTGTGCTGCTGCAAACCCTGATGCCTGCCCTGCAGGGTCAGTTTGGTGCACCTCTCCATGTCCCTCCTGTCCTCTGTTATCCAAGTCCATGTCCCTACCCCATTTCCTTCCATGATCCAATGTACCATACTTGCGAACATTTTGAACTTGGTAAGAGGGAGATTTTGAAAAAAAAACTGGGGTATTGATTTTCCCCTTTGAGTTACATTGAAAAAGAGGAGATTGTAGACAGGAGACAGATCAAATAAAGCCCATTTGAGCTTAAAAACATTGGACGTTTCCTGGCTGAATCGGGTCTGTTGGCATGTATGGTTGTACTACCATTGCCTCTTCCTTCTGCCCACAATGGTCTATTACATTGCCACAGCCTCTCTTGCAAGTCCTGTATTGTTGGTTTGTTGCCCCTGCCCCCCTTTCCACTGCCCTCCATAGTCTGGTGTGCTTCCACGGCCCTTCCTGCCTGCTCAGTGTGGTTAAATTGTTGCCTTTGCACCCTCCTACCTGCCTTCAATTTTCAGAGTCCGTGCCCCTGGCCTCTGCCTCTCAACAGTATCCTAATGAACAACTAGATTGCTAACATTCTATATTTATTACAAAAGTGTGGAACGCCTGACATCATCTTGATGTAATCAAAACTGTAATACCTAGAGCATTTCCTTTAGAAATTACATATATAAGAGGGTCTTATTTGCATCAAAATTATGGTTAGTGCTCTAAAAGACTAAAATAAGGACATATTTTCTGAGTTTTCAAATAGCGACAAAGCACTTTTAAATTATTTGTTATCTTTATGTTTTTTTATCCAGTTGACCACTTGATTAAATGTTGCACTTAGGGGAGAGGATGTGGTGTTACTTCCAGAACTGCAGACTTTGCAACTGGGGAACCAGGTTGAAGTTTCTGCTTCAGCTCGACATTCTGTGATTCTGGTCAAATCACTTAGTCTCCCCATGTCTACAACCAAAATGAATTTGTTCTTGTGTGATGTAACCAATGCTCATGTAAAGCACTCCAATACCTGACAAGTCTGCACTATATAACACTGCAAAAACACAAAATAATAAGTGTTTTGCACACTTCTGTCATTGGGCTATATTTGGGCTACATCTGGGTGATTTTGGGCTACATTTGGGCTCTTTTGTCTCCGGTGGCCATCTTGGGAGATTTATTTGTTATGAAGTTTCCTAATTTCCTCATGTACTGCAGTCTCCTCAGTAGGAAATGCTTTCAGTTTTTTACTTTGATTCCATCATGAAGGTATTCAGATGTGTCACACATTTGCCATAAATTCAGAATGTTAGCACTCTTTTTGCTCATTAGATCACTGTAGTAAAGCTACTGCTCACCAGGGGAAACTGTTTCTGGTATTGAAAGTGCATGTTTCAGTCTGCATGTCAGAATTTTTTAATGAAATAGAAGAGGATTTGAGAAGTCACTCAAAATGTGCCCTCATTTGCTTTCTTCAGCATTAATCATAATTTCTATGGCAAAATGAACCCCCGCATTGTGTTCCTTTTTAAATTAAATGTTTTAAGTGTTACCAGTTTATTCCAATCAAGATGGCTTCAGGTGTGCCATACTTTTGTCATAATGAAGACAGTAAGCGCTCTAGTTGTTTTTAAGAACATTCTGGGACATTCTGTCATTGGGCTATACTTGGGCTACATCTGGGTGATATTTGGGCTACATTTGGGCTCTTTTGTCTCTGGTGGCCATCTTGGGAGACTTATTTGTTATGAAGTTTCCTAATTTCCTCATTTACTGCAGTCTCCTCAGTAGGAAATACTTTCAGTTTTTTACTTTGATTCCATCAAGAAGGCATTCAGATGTGTCACACATTTGCCATAAATTCAGAATGTTAGCACTCTTTTTGCTCATTAGATCACTGTAGTAAAGCTACTGCTCACCGGGGAAAACTGCTGCTGGTATTGAAAGTGCATGTTTCAGTCTGCAAGTCAGAATGTTTTTAATGAAATAGAAGAGGATTTGAGAAGTCACTCAAAATGTGCCCCAATTTTTCTTTCTGCAGCACTAATCATACTTTTTAATGGAAAAATGAACCCCCTCATTTTGTTCCTTTTTAAATTAAATGTTTTAAGAGTTACCACTTTAATCCAAGCAAGATGGCTTCAGGTGTGCCATACGTTTATCATAAGTAGGACTGTTAGCGCTCTAGTAGTTCTTTGGAACACTCTGGGAAGCTGCAGTAGAACACAAAGGAATCAACTGACAGTCTCTGCCCTTGTTGGATGTACATGTTTTACTGAGAATGTCAGACTTCATTCTCACATGACTGAGAAAGATAATGTGAATTTACAGAAAATAAGCTCTCAGTTTAGCTTATAGATCAACTTCCAAACCTCTGTGGTAAAAGCATGAGAAAATATTTTTCTCTCAATCATGATATCCCAGCAGAAGGCTTTTTCACATGGTGAAATCACCTTAGAACATACCACAATTCCTAAAATGAGTATGGTACCATCAACAAATGATTTATAATGTACCTAAAGTCTTAAAACCTTCTATTAACTGCAATGCTTTTTAATGAGGTGCTATCATGTATATTGGTCCCAAGATGGCTGCCAACACTTCTTGGATGAATTGCTGACAGCCAATCAGATCTCAGGATGAGATGTGTGGTTAGGCTCTGCCCACATATATATATGCTTTTAAATGCTATTTTCTCAGAAAATACTGAACAGATTTATACCAGACCTGCACTTCCTTGACCTTATGGCTACCTCTCTGCCAACTTTCAAGTAATTCTGTTCAGCCGTTCGGGCTGTAGCTGTGTCTAAAGGTCCTATGGAAAAATGCATGGGGAAAACGCGTTTTGGGACCCCCTTTTTTCTCGGCCCCTGCTTGACGAATCACCCCGAGACTTTCCTTTTTTTTTTTTATTTTTTGTTGACAACACAAAAAGACAAAAAAACAAAGATTAGCTGATAACATATACATTTGATTTCCGATAAGGCCATTCAAATAAATACAAAAATAGAGACGAAGTAACAAAAAAAAAGTAAAATTAAAGAAAAGTTCCCCAGATTTTATCGAATTTTTTCATAGATTTCAAACCCCTCGTTTTGGCAATAGCACGCTCCATAGTATAAATTTCATTAACTAAAAACCACCATTCCATGATGTGTGGAGGTTTCTCAGATATCCAAACTCTGGCAATTGTCAGTCGAGCACAGGAAACTAATACAGTTAATAAATCTTTATGTATGCAATTCTCAGATTGTATGTCTAATAATATAGACATTGGGGTTAGAGGGCTAAAGACAATTTGTTTTTGTAGTAAAATATTTTCAAATCCAAGCCAGAACTCAGACAAAGATGGACATGAGAAAAATATGTGAGTAATATCAGCCGCAGCAAGGTCACATTTGGGGCACTTGGAACAAGAGCTTGATGTACGATTTAAAGACCAATTAGAAATTCTAAATGGTGTATAATAAAGAAAACAGATGGTTTTGTAGAGCTGAATCCTCAAGCTAGAAGATTGTACCACTTTGTTAATATTACAAAGTGACGCCGAAATCTTGGTGGGGGTAATGTTAGTCCCCAATCTAGAAGCCCATTTCAGAGCAATTTTTGGACAGTTATCCTCTTTAAAGTTAATTAAGCATTTATAGCCCCTACTAATTAGTGACTTCTGGTTCTTTGAGTAGAAACATGTCCATAAATCTGAGTCTGAGATTTGATTAATTTTCATTTTTCCAACCAAGAAATCTTTGATTTGCATATATTTAAATCGCATACCGTCCGTTAAATTAAAAAGAAGTTTAAGAGTTGTGAAATCTAAAAATCCCTGGTGACCATATAGATCACCCAACAAATTAATTCCTAAATTAGCCCAAATAGTCCCACGTCCGTCATTAAATATATCTGGTAGCCCAGGATTACCCCACAAAACAAGCTTTGAATGAAAAAAAGAGGTCTTACATGTAGTTATTAAAGTTTTCCAAACCGCGACTGTATCTCTCGCAGTCTTAAATTTAACCCTTTTAAAATAGTTAGGGTCGTTAACTCTTGCTAAGAAAGCAATTGGAATCATTACCTAACATGAGTTGGTGGTAGTAGTATTGATTATTAGTTACAAATAAGCTACGAAAGCGGCCGAAAAAAGTTGCCAAAAAGTATAATTTGAAATCGGGGAAGTTTAAGCCGCCCTTATTAGTTGGCAATTTAAGCAGGGCAAGCGATCTTCTAGCTTTCTTATATCCCCAAATATAGCTGCTTAAGATCCCGTCTAGTTTCTTAAAAAAAGAATTATTAACACATAAGGGTATAGACCTAAATAGATACATAAATTTGGGCAAAATCTTCATTTTAATTAAATTGATCCGGCCAATAAGGCTTCGAGGTATTTTATGCCATTTCTTAAGTACGCAAGCTGTTTCTTTCAATAAGGCATCATAATTCAGGTTTTTTATGTCACTTACTTTAGCAGATATTTTGATACCTAGATACGTCGCCACCCGGCAAGTACCTTGAACTGAGGTCAATGGTTTGTAGTTTAATATAACTTGGGTTTTGCTTAAATTTAATTTGTATCCTGAGATTGTTCCAAAAGCTTGAGATTCTTCTATTATCATAGTAAGAGCTTTTTCTACATCAGTAGAGTATATAGCGATATCGTCTGCATAAGCAGTTATTTTTAAAGAGTTGGAGCCGAGTTTTAACGGAATAATATGTGATTGGGTTGACAATGAATTTATAAAAGGTTCCATGGAGAGTGCGAATAATAAGGGTGAAAGCGGACACCCCTGCCTCGTACCCCTAAGTATTTTAAAGTTTGAGGAAGTCATACCTGCATAACTGATTTTGGCAGTTGGCGAGTCATATAGAGCCTGTATCCATTTTAAGTATCTGCCGTTAAAGCCATAAGCCCTTATTACGGTCCAAAGATAATCCCACCCAACTCGGTCGAACGCCTTTTCAGCATCTAAAAGTATCATACCAAGTTGGGTGGAATTAACCGCTGCTATATCAAAAGCAGTAATTGCCATATTTACATGGGCCGTAGTGTCTCGGCCAATAATAAATCCGTGTTGTTGAGGACTAACTAATTCTGGCATATAAGGGGCCAATCGAAGTGCAAGTATTTTAGAAAAGATTTTGGCGTCGACATTAATTAAAGAAATAGGCCGATATGAGGCGCATTCCTCAGCTGGTTTATTTTTTTTAAGGAAGAAAACTATTTTAGCAGAGTTCCATGACTCTGGAACTTTCCCTGTTTGATCAATCGAATTGATTACTAAACAAAAAAGGGGGAGTATTTCATCAAGACAGGTTTTATAAAATTCTATAGGAAGTGTATCTTCCCCTGCAGCTTTACCAGACGGAAGAGAAGCAACAGCCTTTCTAACTTCAGCGGGGGTAACATTCTCAGCTAATTGCTTACTATGTTCTACAGTTATATTATTATTAACATTCTTTCCGATGTATGCTTGAATGTTATGTAGAGTTGGGAATATTTTCTGGAGTGTATAGATGGCTATATTATTTAGCAAATTGTGTTACGATATCGCTAGTTTGATCATAAATGGTATTGTTAGAGCCTTTAATATATTTAATTGTTGTGTTAGCTTTGTCATCTGCAATTTTATAAGCCAGAATCTTACCTATTTTATCACCACTTTCATATTGAGAGATTTTGAATTTCTGCAGTTTTACAGAGGCTCGTTCTCTGAGAGCTTTTTTAGTAGCAGATCGAAGGCTGATTAACTCCAATCTTAATTTATCCCCATCTGAAGTACCTTGTATTAAAGCGTCTGCTAGTTGATTTTCTAAAGATAGAATTTTGGTAGTAATATTCTTATTATCTTTGCGAAGTTTAGAGTTTTGTGTAAAAACAAATTGTTGGGTAAATCCCCTTATACTGGCTTTGCAGGCATCCCATACGTAAATTAGAGAAGTAGTATCAAGGTTTGTATCGATAAATTCAGAAATATGTTTCTTAAGTTGTAAGATGAATTCTGAATCTGAGAAAAGATATCTCGGGAAGGAGAATAATCTTATGTCTTGAATTCTTGTGACTGTTCGAAAAATAAAAAAAGAATAGGGTTATGATCTGATGTAAGCCTTGGGCATATGTCAATAGTACTAGATTCCAAAATGCTATCAGAGGCCCATATCATGTCTATCCGGGAGCATAATTTATGGAGGTGCGGAGTAGTACGTATACCCTGGTGTTTTAGGGTGAAGAGTTCGCCAAGTATCTTTTAAATTATGTAGCCGACCTAATTCTAAAATGGCCGCGCGTGTCTTCCGCATACGTTGAAAGCCACTATGTTTAGTAGTATCTATAGTATAATCAATTATACAGTTAAAGTCACCGCCAATTAAGAGTTCGCCTTCCCATTCCAAAAGCTCGATATTTAACCAATCAAAGATGTAAGGATCGTCAACATTAGATCCATATACAGAACACATTACATATTTAATATTTTCCAAGTGAAATTGAATAATTATCCATCGGCCCCTTTTATCTACAGCAGTTTTAATGATATTTAATTTCAATTGTCTTTGTTTTAAAATGGCAACCCCTCTAATAGTAGCATTTAAGGTTGTTCATGCAATAACCTCATGTGTGTCTCAGTAAGTAAAACTAAATGGGGATTGTACAATTTAAGCTCTTCTTGTACTAGTCTTCTCTTGTTCTTACAATTAAGGCCCGAAACATTCCATATTAAACAGCTGAGTTTAGACATTTTTTTAAAAAGAAAGGGAAGTTAGCAAGTCTAATAATAACTGTCATATATATCAGCATTCCTTTTTTATTATTTTCAAAAATTATTGGCATAGTGTTGTCATTTTTAACATTTTTTACCACCACCCATGAACCCCTCCTCCTCCAAACCCACCCGATCCGGGACCTTCCCACAGACCCCCTGGGGAGAGCACCCCCTTGTTGCATGCTGCTGTTTGGCAGCCTGATTGAGGGACAGTGTCGGATAGCTCCCTCTCTTCCTCTCTCCACCCACCCCCAAAGGGGGGGGGGGGGGAGTCCCAAAAAAAAAAAGAGGAAAAGCCAAGTACAAAAAGCTTGAAGGGCATAAGAGAAATAGCAAAAATAATCCGTATTAGTGGCTCAATTTTTATAGGCACACTACCCAATATAACATTGCAAATATAGTTGCAAATATAGTTCCACCAATCTGCAAAAGCTTTTAAGTAAATAATAATAATGTACATGAAAGCAATTGTTAACCAAATTTCGATAGTGTTATCTCAGCTTCTCTGACGTCAGTGAAAGTATAGGTATGGCCCCCTTTTATTACTCTTAGACGGGCAGGTTCCTGCAGGAATGCCTGCCCACCCAAAGATTTAAAAGGATCAATGAGCTGTCGTAACTTCCACCGTTTGTCCATAGTAGCTTTACTCAGGTCCGATCTGACAAAAAACGTGAGGTTATCAACTTTAATCGGTGAGTTAGGCTTAGCCTTGGAGGAAACTGCTTGCCTTAGTAAATAATTACCAAAGTAAATCAAAAAAGGCCTTGGAAATTTGTTCTCCTTATTTCTCAGGGCAAAAGGAAGTCTATGTACCCTTTGTAGCTGAGAATCCCAATCCCAATCCGATAGATCGGGGAAGGCTTTTTGGAAGAGGTTCACCATAAAAGCCCGCGGGTCAGATCCTTCTGAGCCTTCCGCTATACCGAAAAGTCAGAGATTTTGCCTCCTTTGACGATTTTCCATGTCTTCAATCTTGTTTTGGAGGGTAGATATTTGCAAGTCATGTTGATTAGATAAGGTCTCAACCCGCCCAGATGTCTCCTCAATATCTGCCACTCTTTGTTGTAGCTCCGCCACTTCCTGGGTAATTATTCCAAACTTGTTAGTAGCTTCTTCCAAGGACCTCTGTAGCTGACAATTGTCTTCTCTAAGCTGTAAGAAATGCTGTTGTGCTTCATTTCTATGATCAGTCAGAATTTTTAAGATCTGATCAAACGAAGAGAGGTTGCATTGTATGTTCTCTTGACTTTGAGCAGGCAGAGCACTTGAAGCACTTGGAGTACTTGGAGCACTTGGGATACTCGCAGGAGTTGAAAGTAGTTGTTGTTGAGAGTCCAAATCAATAATGGCTGCTATGGGAGCCATAGGACCATGAGACCCAGTGAGTGGACTATCCGAAGGAGATGCAGATAAAACAATTGAGGCAAGTTGGACTATTTTATCTCCTGGTATGAGAGGGTCTTCCTTTAAATACTCTTCTGATTCTTCTGCTTCAACAGGGTTAGTGCCTGAAAGGCGCAGGGCCATATTCTTGACCCCTCCTTTTGCCTGTATCCACCTGCGTAGGGGGCTCTCATCAGAGATAGTTTTACCACGTGTTTTATGCATTGAGTTCATATGCCCAGAGTTCAAAGCGGACGAAGCAGAGATATTAAGAGTCTTCCCTTTCTTAATTTTATATTTCGCCTTTGATTTTCCTTTTTTGGGTCCAGAGTGTCCAGAGTGTTGCAAAGGGGATCTAGACACGTCCTCCTCTCCTTCTTCATCAGAATCCTCATGCTCAACAACCAAGCAGTCATCAGTCTCTCTGTGATTTACTTCGTCTTCTGTTAATGTAGTTTGTATGCCCGCAGTGGGTGATATCCGTGTAGCTGGGCTCTGTTCTATAGAAACATATGTCTGGCTGACCCCAGAAACACAAACAGACGATTTCAAAGTATCCACTATGTCAGCTATGTCAACCGTCAATTTCTCCCTCCCAACCAGTGCAGAAGACTCTAACTGTCTCATATTGGATGAATTAAAGTCTGTTTCTCCATTACTCCCATTAATCCCATTAATCCTGTGGTCATCGAATTGTGGGTTTAAGTCTTGGCCACATCCAATATCAGTATCAATGTCAATGCCAATTGAAAATACAGCGTCGTTATGTATCAAAGATAGAGGGTTAACGGAGACAGCATTATTTTCAGAAGTAAGTGCGGAGCCGGGTTTGCCTTGTGTATCAACGAATAATAAGGAAGGGCGGATAAACAGCTTACCGGGAACCGCTGCTGCTCTCTCAGCTCTCCCGGTGTGTTCTGTTGAAACTTCCGATGAAGCTGCTGGAGGAGTCGGTAAGACAGCAACGGTATTTCCCCTGGAAGCAGAGTTCTCAGTAATATGACCTTTCCCGGTCCGAGCCATTCTGTGAGCGTTCTTTGGAGCCATGACGTTAGTAGGCTGAGTATGCCGTACCTCTTTCCCTCCACAGGAGCGGGAATCGTAAGTAAAACCGAGAGTTGAGCACACAGCCGGTCCAAGACCCAAATAATCAAATGAAGAACCCTGCAAATCCACGGCTCCGGCTACACCCAAGGCAATCGTTGGGCGAGTGAAGAGAAGCCTCCACCTTCGCCTACAGCGACCCAACAGGAACCGCAGCATCCAATTTCTTCGCACAGCGATAAAATCAGTGAATCGAAAGAGAAGGCAGGTTTGGCTTATCCTCCTATTTTTCGCCGCTTCTCCAATTCTCGTCTTGATTACTTATGCTTTTCCCCGCATAGTTTCTCTCGGCATACATCTGGGACATCGGAGAGAGGGAGGAAGAGGGAGCATCTCACAGCACTGCCGCTCAGCGGCGCGTTCAAGCCGCCATCTTGTCCCCCCGGCTTTCAAGGTAGGAGCTGAACGGAGCGCCCCATCAGTTTTGAAAATTTCACGAGGATTCGTCAACCTGCGCCAAAGTTATTCAAAATAGAATTTTGAGATTTCCTATGGAAACTAGGTTGTAACTATAACTATCTACTGGTGACCGCCAGTAGATAATATATGTATATATATATATATATATATATATATATATATATATATATATATATATATATGCATATGTGTGCAAATATATATATATATACTTATATTGAGAAGTTTTCATGATGTATTTATATATATAAATAGAAAAGTTCTTGATGCTCAGACATACAGATACACATATTTTATGTAGATGTGCCATAATTTCTATGTGAAGAACAAACTCGGGTTTTGGCTAAATAGCAGCAAGGCCAAGCCACATATAATCCAAAGAACAAAACCAGTGCCAATGCTGCACTTAATTCTAGTGAAGAATTAGACCATGAAATGAATAGAACAGTTTCACTCACAACCACTTTTTCCGTTGGATTTAATTCAACATATTTTTATATACAATACATTTATTTTTCAATTTGTGTAGTTTTAGTATCACATATTCAAAAAGAAAAAAAGAATACAACATAAATATACACATTTATATATACTACTTTTTGCGACACCCCCACTTACATACAACAATCACTCATACATACTGAACAGACACATTCAACAAACATCCTCAATAGATGCTGTTTATGACAAGAAAAAAATTAAATGAAGTAAATATATAAAAGGCCATCGATAAATATAAATTGGCACAATTATAATACACTGTATTCTTTCATTTGAAATTGATTGGCCTAAAGCGAAGAAAGGTCTACGCGTTTCGAATCCCTTTGCGTGTAGGGATTCTCATCAGGACCAACACTTTCTGAAACAAAGCAAAAACAAAACCGAATTTTACTAAATGACCCTAACATAATTGGATTTCGCACCGCATACCTAGTTCTAGCATCTTACCTGCAACTCAATGTATGCAGAAGAGACTTTCAACAAGAATTATGAAGCCGTACAATGACCTGAAACAAGCAAAAAGCAACAAGATTGTAACCTAAATGAAAACACCTATTCAATGGATGAGCCACCTAAAAGGATAACAGTCTTACTTGTTAGACTTATTGTGGTGTCAGAATGATGATTCTCTCCAATGGCGTCAAGGTCTGAGTCTTTAAAAACGCTGTGTCCCCAATGCAGCAGACACCAAGCTTTTTGTGCAAATGTTGCCGTTTACGGTTGCTTATGTAAATTCTAGTAAAACATAAGATATCAATGTAAGTCAACGTCCTCCTTGGCATGTATAGCGTTTCTATTTAGACAAAACTGCGCAGGGTTAGAGTTTTTACCTGGGAAAGAGACGTGAAGACTCGTCAATGCTCCACACTCCGGGCGTGTGGCGCCATAATGGTTGGAATAGGATTCCGGTTAGAACGGCAGCTATTTGAATGCAGGCACTTCCGCCAGAATTGATTCATGGGAGTAGTAGTTTCGAAGTTGTTTTTGTCGTTGGTCCTACGTCTAAGTTACTTGTGGGCAGCAATCAAATTGTAGCCTCGTATGCGCATTTGGTGTCAAAAAAATGAAATGAATTGAGATACATAGCTATTACGTGAAAGCACCGTAATTGCACATTGATGACCAGTGTCAAAACGTCGGAATAAATCGGTGCTCATGGGAGTTGTGGTTTTATTAATATGTTTTTTTATATAAAAAACTGAATTGACGTAACCAAAACTTTATTCTAGAGATGGAACACCATGGTATGTGCTAAGATGATGGGGCCAATGCATTTACAGACTCGCAAAACTTGTACTTTGTTTAAGTTATTAGAAACAAAGGGGACGCTGTTATTGAACGAATGGTATGATTTCTCCACATATAACAAGTGCTCTGTATCGAAATGTGGCGCGTCAGTGGCATGATGGCATCTTCAAGCCACAGGTACGAGAATCGCTTCTGGGCAAAGTACATTAAAATTATAAGCTACTAAATGTGTTTTGTAATGACAAAAACTGAATGTGGTATTGTCCAAAATGAAGCTTAGGGCAATCAAGAGTAATCAAGAAAATGGGGCCAATTCGTTTGCAGACTTATTAAAGCTTGAAGATTGTTTGAAAGTGGAGCGCGCCAATGGTAAAATGGCAACTTCAACTAACAGACACGAAAATCGCGTCTGGGCAAAGTTAAAAAAATGTTAATATTAGCTCCTATGTGTGTTCATTGTAAATAATGACACGGACTGCATACGGTATTGTCCAGAATAGAGCTGGGGGCAGTTAAAGGTTGTAAATCTCAGAGATTTCATTCAAACCATCAACCGACGTGTTGAACTTTATAATGAGCATTGCTTCCCTTTTTAAAAGTTTAGCATCAAGGTCTATGTGACACAGAAATTCCAATATCCTTATATATGCCATCCATTATTTTCATATTTGTCATGTCACCTCATTAGTTAAATTCATCACATCACGTGCATGTAGTTCCATAATATAAAAACATATATTTAATACTATAGCCTGGGAAAGTAACATAAATCCTGGATATGAAAGTTTTATCTTCCTTCCCGTTCAGTTAGTGTTATCTGCCCATACCCTGGTGGACTGTTCTTTATACACATAGGGCCATATTCACAAGGAGCTATCGCTGAATTAACGGCACTTTATCGCAGCCAAAGTTGTGATAGATTTACCACCCCATTCACACGCTGGTGTTAACGGCCCACAGCACCAGTTTACCCACGATAGCAGCCACAAAAAACATCGCCACAGAGGACCCCCGGAACTATTGCTAATGAGATGCAGAGTGGGTGTTTCCATACCAAAAGCCGTGACCACACCACTCCTCAACATTCACACTTACCAAACAGATCTGCAACAAGAACACAAATCCGGCGATATGGCGCGTTAGCAGCAGAAAATCTACACCTGCTCTGACCTGGTGTTAAGTCGGACGGCAGCCTGCACCACAAAAGGGAGACCAGCCCAGGGCCACATCAGAAGGGCAACAGATGCCATGGAGCCACTCATCATACGGCCCGGACACCCAAGAGGGCCACAACAACCACCAACACCACACCGAAGCCCGCAACACCCCCCCGGACCACCCCCAACCCCAGACTGAAAAACAGCACACCCTCACCACGAATCCCAATACAAACATTTTGCCTGATGTCGCACAAGCAGGAAAATCAACAGACCTGCGTGGCCAGAAAATAGAGACACAGTCAAACAGCAATGCAATCAACCTTCGCAAAACACCATACAAACAAAAGCCAAGACAATCCTTAGGATGAGTCTTAGCGGCCCCTCACTGGCCAATCCGTAGCACACAGCCTGGAAGACCAAACCAAAGAGAAGAAGCCATAAGCCCTCCAAATGAAAGAGAGCGCGGGAGAGAGACGGAGTGAGATTGCACAAGCAGCGCAAGGCCTCTCAGCCACCTGGCTCCACATGCCAACATAGATGTGTGTGGGTATCGCCATCCGTACACCATGAGCCTAAGGCCATGTCCCAATCTGAGCGCCAAAGCCACATCACATTCCGAAAATGCAAGTAGTAGTCAGACAAACATCAGGGATGAAAGCTCCATTGTTACAATGCAGAAGGCGGGACGACACCTGCACCTCTGACCTTGGACCAGAACGCACCTGGAATACCCTGAGAGAGATGCCATGGCAGACGGGGACGACTCCCACACCACGCATTCCGCAAATGAACTATCCGACTCATCCACACCCCACACACAGAAGCCCCTGCCTGTGGTACCCCCGCATGAGATGTCCTTGACACACATGGAATCAGAAAGCCACTCTCCCCAACGTTGCACACACATTCGAATCACTGCTCAGAGCTATGGCATATCCCCCACACAACTGCCGCTGTTCAGAAGAGTGCCGGTTCCACGAGACGCACCAACGCAATGGCAGGCCACACCAGGCATATGCACAACCCCTGGCACGTATGCTGCATTTACTGGGCGCACTGCCACTGGCAGTGCTGCGGATCAGTTACCGGCTCAGCTTCCACATTGCCTACATCACATGCATCCAGCCCTGGTTCCACTGCCGAACATGCATATACGAGTATCCCATGGATGTCTGCCTATCCAACACAACTGTTGATGAATTGTACTATGACCTGTGTCTGCGCCCCCTGTTGGATCACGATCAGGAGTGTAACCGAAACAGCTGTGCATGGGATGCCCTGACATACTGCGTATGTATTGGTAGTTGTGCTTGGGAGATTGCACAATTCCTCATGTGCACTGGCCACATCGAGGCACTCCCCTATTGGGCTGTGTTGTGGATTGGTGTTCCTTGAACACAACAACAGCATACTATTGGAACACATTGCACATGAAGCTGCATGGGCATACATGGACGAGTAACTATGTTCCTGCAGCCACATCCGATTGGCACCCACAGCACATGTCCCAACAACCTGTTGCATCGTGAGGAATGCCCACATATCCTACCACAACAGAGAACACGTCTGCCTTCGTCTGGGCCCTGGATAAATGTGCGTGAAACAACCTGTGTGTACACACACATGTGCGAGGTGATGCAGGACCATGCCCGGTGCAACACATCATTGTTTGGCAATGTTGTCAATTCGGACACACTGCTGGGGAGAGCACACACATGGCAATGTTGCACGACATGTGAACCTGTCAGACCCTCACACCTGATCACCGTCAGCAGAGCAGACAATCGGTGCACTCCGGAGGCAGAGAACTATGCAGATCCCAGGGGCAGTGAGTCGTGCCCCCTCACACGGGGAAATGAGCAGACGCCAAAAAATACCATGACTCATCCAGCAAGGCACGATGGGCTGAGAGCGTTGCCATCCATGATGAATGTTGCCCATTTTTGCCCAAACATATCATTAACCTCGAAATGTACCCATGCTGTGTGTAAGTGTCTTAAGCATGTCCCTGCCTGTTGGGCCGTTGCCTTGTCCGTACTGACACGCACATGCCAATAAAATCTATGCAACTCTACTGGTGTCTGACTGTGAGATGTGTTGTTTGGATTCACCACTCATGTGCCACAATGAGCATCGTCCCTACACAGGTAGGAACTGACTGATGCATGTGCAATGGGAGGGTGTCCCTTTGGCAAGCTCCACCTCTGTGAGCCAGACAGTGTTATTGGATAGGCGCTGGACGACATGTGCACTTACGTGACTACAGCAATGTGAGTATGATGTCCAACCTCTGACCTTGTGGAGCAATGTCATATATCACAACAGAATGTGTCCACACAGATGTGTGTGATTAGGTATGCGACGTGAACTTCTGGTGTCACATGTGGTGTAGGACACCACTCCAGGTCTGCTTTCGTTTGGGTCAGTCCTACACACAGCCCTATTCAATACATGGATGTGTGCCTATGTTTGGGGTTGTGAGATTGCTGTTGATGTGCAATGGGGACACAGCTGGTACTCACCTTCACTGTCATCCAATTGGCCATGTGTCTCAGGGATACACATGCGCATAGATGTCAGTTACCAGGGTGTACCTTCATGTGCAATCATTGTCCCTACATCCAGCCATACCTCCATACGTGAGTGAACATAGTGATGACACATCTGTGTGATCCAGAATGTTTTATTCACATTCAGGTGATTGCGGGAACTGGGGCTGTACATGGCCATCCAAGCCCATATCACACGGAAGCCCAGTGGTGGGCCAACCAGAGTTCTTTGGGGATTGCACAGTGATTAGGAAAAGGGAGTGTGCAGCCCACAGCAGGATTGCTGTGTAATTGTCCAGCGGTGACGAAATGGCAGTCCGTGTTGGGGTCCAGGTGAATGTCGCTGAGTGTTCTGGGGGTCAGTAGGAGGTATTTCCCAGGGAATGATGCATAGGTCATGACCAGGCAGGGACAGGCCATATGGCTGTGATGGATGCTACTGCCTCCTTCCTCACACAGTAATTCACATTCCCTACTCACTCCCCTGATACGGGTTCTGTGTCCGGTGTGTCCGGTGTGTGTGGCGGGGAGATGGCTGTATCACTGTGTGCCACAGACACATCAGACTGCGAAGGTGGTGGGGCAGCATCACTGTGTGCCACCAACACATCAGGGGTCAGAGCTGTGTGTGTCGATGTTCCCGCTGCAGTCATCTGAGACAGGCTCAGTGGCAGCAATGGCAAGATGAAGTACTGCAGGGCATTGAAGTTCCCAGCTACTACTCGCTGGTTTCCAGCCGTGGCACACATCCTTCCAGCATGTATCTGCACCATGGTCTCCATTGACCTCCGCAGCTGTGCCAACTCTGTGCTGTCATCGCTGGCGCCTGGATGACCAGACAGTTCTTGTATTCGATTCATGGCACCAGCGAGGTCAGCCAAGGGCTGTGGCTGAGCATGGAGTGTACAGGGGGTGTCCAACAGGGACTGTACGTGGTCCCTGATGGGACTCAGACACCCACTTATGGCATCGAGTTTGGCTGCCATGAGCTCAAAACCCACCCGCAGCTGATAAGCCAACTCCACCTGCCAATCCAACACACGCCATTGGAATTCCATGTATTGGTCGTGGGGGTCCTGGGAGACAGCCGTGGTGGTGTGTGTTTCCTGCTGTGTGGTCTGTGCAGGTGGTGGGGTCACCTCGAAGCAGCTGGCCTGCCCTGCTACTGGGGTGGGGTGCAGAGGCTGTCCATTATCCGTTGGAGGGTGTCTTGACATATGTGCAGGTTGTCCTCCTCCTCATCACTGATGTGAGGTGTGGTGTGCTCTGCAGGATGTGTTATTTGTCCCTCTGCAATGTAAAGGGGAGATACAGGTTAACAGAGTTTCACATGTATGTTGCAGATTTTCAGATGTTTACATTCAGACTGCATGCCAATGTACATTATGAATGTTTTGGGGGAGCTGGCTATTTGATGGCAGTCAGTGTGTTTTTCGACTACATGACGGATGTCTGGTAGTGCCTGTACATTATCATCACACAGTGTCAGGCAATGCCAAATGTGAGTGGCCAGTCACTACACACGAGCGTAACCTGTTGTGAGCTCTGTCCTGTGGTGCTGGTGTTGCACTTTGTGCCACATTGGCGTCATTGCTGATGTTCTGTGATTGCTATGTGTGTGTGCTGCATTGTGGTGAAGTTGCCCCTGCAGCTCTGATTACATGTTTTCTTCTCCCTTTAATGCGGGGTGCCTTTGAAATGTGTACTTTTCGGGGCCTGATTTGGACTTGGGTCATATGTGCTCTCGGACATATTTTGTGGCCTGGTTCATTGTTTGTCTGCTGCGTGTTTCATAGGGCATAGGTTGTGGGAGCATGTGGACATGTCAGAGTGTGACCTGCTGCTTTACTGATGTGATCAGCACTGGGCTACCTCCATGTCGATTCGTCGAACATGTCATTTGTTTTGGCAGCTGCCATGCTGTCGGACATGCAGTGTTACTTGCATAGTCAGTGTGGGTCACAGAGCCGATGCTTTGCTGGATTCATCATATTTGCATGGGTCGGGTGTGATATTGGTGATGGGGGGGCCCTCTGTGCACATTGTGGATGGGGGCCTATTTGGCATTTCTATGTGTGCTGTAGTGTGCCAAGTCAATCAGGGACATGTTCCGCGGTCATTGTGGGTGTGCAGTGTGCTGCGCATACTTGTGCATGAGTGTCATTGTGCCCATCTCCCCCCGCCCCCCGGCCCTGGTGGTTACTCACCCTGTTGCTGTTGGGTCAGGTCGTATCATGCTGTGTCCAGGCCCCCCAATCCTGCCACCGTCTCCTCACAGCTGACTGTGGCCACCATTTGCTCCAGCTCATCCAGCTCCTCCTGTGTCGCTGGAGGCCCACCTCCAGTCGCAGTTGCTGCCTCCCTGTTGGCGGCAAGCTTATGTTTGGTCTGCCTTTTTAGATCATACCAGCGCCTCTTGACCTCCTCCAGTGCCCTACTCGACACTCCGACTGCATTGACGTTGGTGACGATGGCCTGCCGTATTTCGGTTTGGGTTGCCAGTGCCGCAGTGGAGGTGCCGAACAGTTTTTGATGGTGTTGGGTCACCTCTGTGACGATGGTCCGGTCTTCCTGCAGACTGAACACCATCTTCCTCTTCCTCTTGTCCTTGCCCTTCCCCGAAGGCGGAGTTCCTGGCTGGTCCTCCGCGGGGCTTGTGGTGTTCGGTTGTCCTCTGCACTTGGTCCAGGTGCATCCATGTTGCTACGCAGTTTGAATTGTTTTTTGGCTTTTTTTTGTTGCTTTTATAGTGCATTTTCCCACCAGACGCGTGGGATTTGCAGGCCTGTGGCTGGTCTTCGCTGATTTGTGTACCATGATTGGCCTCATTGCATGTTTTTTGCGTTTGCGTATCGAATTTTTGTGCCATCGTGTTGAATTTGACGTGGACATTTTGCGCGTTATCTGGTGTCTATCACATGGTACTGCCGTGTTGTGAATTCCATAAGAAAAGAGGGGGTCTTGATGAAAAGGATTCCTGATAAAAAAAGCCATAAGTTCACATGAAGCTCAGCATCCGCATTCAGACCCCAAGGGTGTTCAATTCCCATTAACATTATCCACCTGGATTCTGCCTTCTGGTTCAGTTCAGTTCAAAACTAGTTTATTTAGACCAATAGTCCTGAAACATTTTTAAAACTTACATTAATACAACATTTTTAAATCACAATTCTTAAAAACATCATAAAACATCATAACATTTCATGTGATACACTCAATTGTCCTATCCACAGTTCATATACACAGAGCACCTAAAACTATAAAACAGCCTTTCAATTACAATAATATTTGAGGAATACTTTAACTTTTTGAATGAACTTCCCCATGGCACAAGCTATGTTCAAAGTACTCATTTCAGTTAAAAGGTTTACTGCCTGAACCCTATATTTGATATCATACTTTTTAAAAATCGGGCGTAAAAACGAATTTCTTATATCTACAACTAACTGACAGTCAAATAATATATGTAAAATGTCACAGGTTGTTCCCAAGGTGCAGACACAGTTTCCCTTAATATCAATCATAGATCTATTTACCCCATTATTAACATAACAGGGGTTAACCCCAATTCGTAGCCTTAGTCATTCCCTTCTAAACCAATGGCAGGGCAGCCTATCAATGTAAGGGAAATGTAGTTTGTTTTGCCATGCGGTGACCATAAAGCGTACAGAACCTTTCTGCTGGAGGTAATCTTGGTCCTATGCTCGAGAGATTTCTTTTCCCAGGGCCCTGAGTTCTCTCTTATCTACCTCAATTTGATGAGTCTGAGGACACAGCTTAACCCTCAACAATCGTAATAGGGCCATGCAAGCTGTTATACTCCATGAGGTAATTCCCAATTCCAATCTCACTGCTTGAACCATTGAAGATTTAGGCAATGAGAATAGGTTTTTCGGTGTTTCTCCCCCCTCAACGTCCCACCCGTTTTTGCCACTCAAATATAACAATTCAGCACCATATAAAAATTGTGGTGGTACCATTGCTGTGTAGGCGTTTAGGAACGGTCTATCGGACATTTCACCATAATTACCACTGAATTTTTTCAATCCGCTAACCGATGCTGATGCCCTGAGCTTTAAAGCGTCAAGGTGGGTGTGTCAATGCAGACTTTTCTCGAACCACATCCTGAGGTACCTATATTCGGCTACCTTTTCCAACTTCTCAGAACCCAGGAACTATGTAAACCCTATTTTCCTCCGACCAAAGCATAGAATCTTTGTCTTGTCCATATTGATAACAAATTTTTTTGCACCACAATATTCATTAAACCTATTTAGCTTTCTTTGTAGGCCAATCTCTGTTTGATCAATTATAACATAATCGTCCACATATAAAAGACATGAAATGTGTTTCCCATTTAACTTCGGACTTACCCCCCTTTCATTACCTAGAATTAGGGGTAAGTCTGTAAGTCTGCAATAAATAAGGAGAAAAGTAAGGGTGCTATTACACACCCCTTCCTCAAACCATTGCCAATCTGTATTTTCTGAGATAGACTCCCCTCTACATCTAGATTTATCTGGACCCAGTTATCAGAATGAAGTGCTTGGATCAGCCTTAGCAAATCCCTTGTAATGTTATACCCAATCAACGTCTCCCACAGCATCTCCCGGTCCACTAAATCGAATGCTGCTCGGAAGTCAACAAAGCAGCAGAACAACCCTCTCCTCTGCTCTATCGACTTCCGCGCAATGGACCAGAAGGCAAAACAGTGGTCAATTGTTGAGTGTCCCTCTTTAAAACCCCCCTGTTCAGGGGGGACAATCCAATTATCTTCTACCCAAATGTTAAGTCTTCCCAGGATTAATTCGGCAAAAATGTTTTCGCCTATATCAAGCAGGTTTATTAAACTGTAGTTCTTTGGGGCTTTTAAGTCACCTTGTTTATGGATTAGTCATATTATTGCTCCATTCCAGTTACCTGGTATAATGCCTGTATTTAGGATACATTTTTGCAAACAACTCAGCCCACCACTCCGGCCTTGATTTTATAATCACTGCAGGCAAGTTGACAGGGCCTGTGGCATTGGTAAGGTTTAGCCTAGATATAACTTTTCTAATATACTCCTTTATTTCCTTCCTCCCTCCTGGCCAAGGTATTATACTCACTCTCTCTACCAAAGGCCACTTTCCATATATTTCACCCAGATAATTTACCCACTCATATTCCGGGCCAACACAAAGCAGAGACCCTAATGTTTTACCGGAACTTTCTTGGACCAATTTCCCAAATCCTTTCAAATCTTTAGACTCTATCGCAGCTAGCAAACTTGCCCAACAACTATCTTTATAAGTTATTTTTTTATTCCTAATAATCGTTTTATATTTTTTCCTTAATTTCAGGAGAGTGCGAAACATTCCAGCATTAAACCGTACTCTTATTCTTCTTTCTCTTTGCCTAATACTTGCTTTTACTTTTGACATTCATCGTCAAACCAGGGTTGTCTTTACTATGGGTTCTATTTTTACTTTCTACCCCATGTTTGCCACATTTAATTTCCATCCTTAAACATTCCACCAGTTGTCTTATTGTGTTTTCAAACCAGACATTGCCCTTGTTAGTCTGAATGTTTTCTAGTGGAAGGGTCTGCTGTACCGCAATTAATTTTCCAATAAATTCCTCCGATATATGGGTTGTAAGCCGCCTTGGGTAGACCACATGTACCTGAAGAGCTATATCTCTTTGTTTACCCCTTTTACCATATAATTCTAACTCAAGAGGGTAGTGATCACTATCTTCCACATTTACCACCTCAAAGCACTTAATTAATCCAAAATTCCAGGCATGTATGAACACATAATCAATGCAACAAGGTTGAGGGCCTATCTTAAATGTGCGCTTTGACAGTTGATCAGCCTCCATTCTTTCATTCACACATACCAAACCCATAGAGCCCAGCAGTTGTCCTAAAGCCATATCTTGGGGCGAAATAACCCCCCTAGGGAAAATGGCCTCCTCTATATTATAGGAGATCAACAATTCCTCACACCATGGATCTATTCTACGGGGATCTAGTTTATGGTTAAAATCACCCAACATAATGTTATGTTATGTTATGTTATGTTAATTAGGTCTTATATAGCGCTCGGCTACTCCAAGGAGTGTCCCGGCGCTTTTAATAACAGCCTGCAGCAAAAGACACAGCACAATAGACAGAAACGGGCGCAGCAGAAAGGAAAGAAAAACAAACTAAAGAGCAAAAAGCCAAGTTTTAAGGCCCTTCCTAAAAGTCAGCAGGTTAGAGGTGTTGCGTAATGCCAGAGGCAGAAAATTCCAACTCTGCGGCGCCAACAACTTAAAAGAGCGACCTCCAATGCGGGCCTTTTTAACTCGGGGGACCACAGCCAGAAACAATGATTCCGACCTCAGAGATCGAGCCGGATGGTGAAAGGCAAGGCATAATGAGAGCATCATTCTGGTAGTTGTCAGATACAGTCATCAAATCTTCTTTTAAATTTCCCATTTCCACCTTATATTCATCCTCCTTCCTCTTCTGTATGCATATGTTAACAATGACTATACCTTCATAGTGTGGGGCGGGGGCCAACAACAACATTCCACACCCTAATGCCCATTTACATTTTAATTCCAAAAATTCCACCCTCCCGGCAATTTTTGTGAAAATCAACGTCAATTGACCCCCAGAAGGTCTACCAAGGGGTTGCTTCTTTGCTACTTCTGACTGGTGGGCAAACCCTTCGATTACAGAGGTTTCGTCGCACAGCCACATCTCCTGTAAGCCCACAATATTGTTACAATCAATAATCTTTTTTAAACTTTCCTGGTTCAATATCCTCTTATAACCATTTATATTCCAGGATGTTATAGACAGGCTGTGTGACGACCCATGCTCCTAGTCATTCTCACTCAAGCACCCTTCTTCCTCATAATCTAAAGATGCTAAAGCTCTGTATCTATTTCCAGCTAATGTAACTTCCTCGCCTCTCACTATCTCACTACCTCTTATTGTTATTTCGAGTTCTTCATTGTTGTTCCAGCAGGTATCCATCATTCTCACCTGTCGGACTCCCAGTCCTGCTTGATTCGTGAGGAATGGCTCCTCCTGCCAATTATAATACCACATATTATAATCCAGGAATTCTTTCCTTTTTACTAATCTAATACCTTCCTTTTGTAACTCACATTCTGCATTTACTAATGCTGTTTTTACAAGGGCTGAATAATGGAGGACCTTAGTCACTTCACTCCCTTTACTGTTTGCCAAGAACCCCACTTCTCTGTGCTGATATTCCATAAACTTGCACATTTAGATAGGGAAAAAAGTAGTTGAGATCTATTTATTGGGATTAGTTTCCTCACTTTTTTCCCACCTTTACCCTGACTTATTGGCTCTAAGAAAACCCACAGGTCCTGACTACGTTCTGCCACTAGACCCAGTGGGTCCCCAGATGGAGCAATCTCCCTTCTTCCTAAAAAATCTACACCCTTTCCTTAATTCATTTGGCCTCAGTAACTGCAGTGGGTACTGGGTCTCGCTTGTAGGATCTTTTCCATCCTCCCTAACGTATCCCCCCCTCCTTCTTTCTACGCCCGGGTTTTCTTGATAATATTTTTGGTACTCCTAGTTTTTCCTATAACTTTTACCCCCCTCGTCTTTTCTTCAGGTTTCCTATTAAATATTCCTTTTCCCTGGGTGTTTTTCTTTATCGGGGCTGGGACCACGTTCTTTACTAAGCTCACAGGTTCTTTTTCTACCCCCTTACCACTTCTCTGCCGCCTTGGGGCTCGGGCAGAGGTACCACCGCCTTACTGCAAACTGCAGCTCGTTCTGCAGGTTACAGGAACAAAAAGCAGCGAGGGCACTGTGAGGAGGCCGAGACTTGCTTGCGCTCAATCGCCCTTGGCCACAACTAGATGGTGTTTCGTTGGGGCTCCCACTGAGAACAAAACTCAGCGGGAGTCGCGAGAACGTGAAGCACCAACTCAGTGTTCTCCTCGCGCCCTCCTCGCAGGCTCACTTGCTGGTGGTCAGCGTGAAAACGTGGACTGGAGTGCTTTCCGTAGCTCCAGCTCTCTGTTTCCACCCCAGATTTTCTGACTGCATGATATATACCACTGTTACTCAAAGTACGGCCCAGGGCCGCATGTAGCCCTCCTAACATTTACATGCGGACCCCTGGTCAAGAGCAGCTGTGAGTTGCTCAATAATGTTTCAGCACTAACAATAATAAGCTGAGAAATAAACAATCAAGCACCTATTTTGCTATTAGTGCGTGTTAAAGGAAGGAAGTAACTAGAAAGTTCTGCACTGCTCAACTTTAGGAACATCTTCGTTTCAAAAGACGATTGCGGCAAAAGTGTGAAAATATGACAGTCTCTCCAAAATTCAAAAAGTGTATTTTACACGGGGAACCTCTTCACATTAATACATCAGATTATATCAAATATTATAATATATTGAGAAGTATTATTTTAAAAGTGATAGTTTTCAAACATGAATTTAGAAATATAAATTCTTCCCTCTCTTCCTCTCCTTTGCGATAATGAAGAAAAAGGAGGACAAGAGAAAAAAAACAATTGCCTAGGATTATACAATTTGACAAATTAGGCAAGTTGTGAGTAATTTTTTTTATCACATTCAGCAACTGTTGTTAGAAAAGTAGACGCACACGGTCTTCAGATCTACTGAAGTGTTACTACAATGCCTACTCTGTCAGGTGGAATATCAAAGATATTGAAGTAAAAGCCTCACTCACATAATAGTGACATGCTTCATCATAGGCAAATACTCCACACCCAGATAAGATGGTACTATCTGGGCGGACTCAACCAAAGATGTAATGGGAGTGCTTAGATAAATGAGTAACTGGTTAAGCAGGGAACCAGATTTTACTTAAAAATACCTGAGTATACCCCTACTTGGTCCTTTATTCTGGTGTACTCCTGGTATCATTAAAAACTTCGTATTGGGTTTTTTTTTAACGTAATTTCATTCAAATATACCCTCATATAAGTGCCAACATGTTTCGGCCCATGTTGATAGCCCAATCGGTTCTGGGGGCGTTCGTCAGGGCGATATATTTCTGTTCCTTATCTTTAAGGTCCCTGCCGTGTGTAAGTGCATGTGCTACATGCAACCCAAACGTGAGGCCTAAAAAAAAAAGAGGGGGCTCCCCCACTTGTTTTATTAAACACATGAGGTTTTTCCTGGAAGATGGTGAGTGTCGTTACCCCCCCCCCCCCAATTCTAATAAGGCATAATTGCTGCATAATTTAGAAAAAAACACAGCATAATTTAATGTTAAAGCTCTGCAGAGTGATTTGTGAGCTGCCATTAAGATGAACAAACCCATATTTCACAGTAACTCCTGAAATAGTTTAAATATTCTACTGGTCCCGTGCCACTGATCTCTACCAGTGTGGTGCGTAACAAATTAAATATAAATACAAAAATATTGCTGCCAAGCTCCTATAAAACTGCTTTCATTTTTCCGGTGAGAGCACTGCTATTCTGCTGTGCTGTGCTCTGTCATTAAGCCGTAGAAAAATGTAGGATAAAAAGTTATAAAACCCAATGTATAATATGATTACTTAGTCCTTCATGCCTGTTCAGTGGAACTAAACCCAGTATCTGTATTCATGTTCTCATCCAGGAGTGTGGCGAGAACCACTCTAATTACTTTCATATTTCACTATACTAATTCACCACTAATCCTTAATGGGTTCCAGAGTAGCGTGCTACTCACTTAATAAAACGTGTCAACACCCCATCATGGGTAGCAAGCGATATATAAATGCAACCCTTTTTCTGTCTTCTATCTCTCCAAATAACTGACTAACATATCCACCACTCAAATGAATTTCAAATTTCACTATACTAATTCACAACTAATCCTTTATGGGTTCTGGAGTAGTGTGCTACTTGACAAAAAAGCATTTACAATTACAATTTAAAAAGACGGGGAGGTTAGTTAGAAGCCTCATATTAGCCATAGAAACAAACAATCAGAAACGAATCAGAAACAAAATGGTTTATTTAATTTGTGCTTTTGATGGTGATGATAAATATTTCAGGGAAAATCTAAGGCAAGAGATTCCATATATGGTCTTTCAAAGTAGACCAAAAGCATTAGCAAAGTAGTGCAGATTTACACCTAAAACATTCTGTCATCAGTCTGTACCCTATTTGACTGGTGTCCCATGTGATCCCTGTGCCCTCTATGAATGTAAATTTTAGTGATTTGCGGCCCATGTGGCCACTGCAACCGTTATCAGTGATCGGTATCCTAGGTCGCCCCTTTGGGAACTGTATATCGAGTGATCTGCACCATGTATACATTAACACTTGTAACTATCGCCGCCCACAGAAGAAGACCTCGGGCATATTATCAAGGACGCTGTTAAAATTATCGCCGCTTTAGCGGCAGAAAACTGCTGCTAAAGCGGCGATAATGGGCTTGACACCAGACACCAGAACATGGGCTTCTATGGAAATTCTCAAGGGCATATTATCAAGCTCATTATGGCCGCTTTAGCGGTAGTTTTCTACCGCTAAAGCGGCGATAATTTTAACGCCGTTTCTTGATAATATGCCCCTACTTTTTTAGACATTTCCCTTCTGATCCACCAGCCCTCATATCTCTGGGAGGGGGCATTTGCAGCAGGCAGGGGAGAGATTCAGCCAATTCTATTGAGACGAGATTTCAGTGTACTTACATGGTCCACATTTACTCCCTCGACACTTTCCATTTTAAAGGTATGGCATTACAGTGAGGAAGGCTGTGTGTTTGTGCCATTGTTTTTCTTTATCTGTAGCTGGGATTAGACAGCATAGGTATGTGAGGATTTCTTCTCAGTTGTTGGCAGTAAAGGAGTGCTGGCTTGGTGAGGAACGATTTTATCTCAAGGGGTTGGGTACGGGTGATGATGCTAGGGGTGTGGGACTTTTTCGTTTATGCATGTTGGGCTTAAACAATAAAAAAAATTCAAGTATTTTTTACATTAACTATTTTAAAAGTTTACTTTTCCTATGGTGATTTGAGCTGATTAATTGTACTTGCTACATTTTCAAATTCAAGGATGTCTGAAATATAAGAAGAGTTAAGTATTTGAATATAATAATTAGATCATCATCAACAACAAGAAAGCTTTATTGCGATTCGATAAAATCATAAAAGCACAATCATAAAATCACAATTTTCATAAAAATATAATTTCCAATTAATTAGGAATTTAAAAAATACAGAGAAGCAATAAAATGGTAAATCAGTAGTCAAGGTGGTTTAACGAAAATCTAGCCATAGTGATACTAATATATCAGTGAGTAATTTTTGCTAGTAATTTCCTACGGATTAGCCACATTACAAACAGGAACTTTGAAACTGAGACCACAATAAGTGGGTTTGTGTTGCTTCTCAAAATCCTAAAGAAATCAAGATAGCTCCTAAGGCCCAAATTTAGACATAACTGTATAATCCATTTTTTCCGAATGCCAGCATACGCAGGACAAAAAAGCACAACATGAATCATGGTTTCCAATTCGGTTGAGCAGCCCGGGCACACATGCTGTCTCCCGCTCACCCATCGATCAGTAAATGAATATAGGGGCAGGGTGCCATATCTGAACTGTAAATATAGCTTCTTTGCTAAGATAGGCTGTATGACGTCAAGATCAGGCACAAAGGCATAAAAACATTTGACGTCAAGGAAAGCGTCAGTCAGACTTGATGGTTTAGCCGAGCTATAAGTGTTCAGTAAAAAGTAATCTTTAAATGTTATGGCAAGAGATTTCATGGTGATGCCTAAAATTGAGTCCTCAGGGTTATCCCAGAGGTGAGCAAGACCGATCTGATTGAGTGTCTGCCGAACATACTGGAGCCAAGAAATCTTATCGGCTCCGAGGGTACCCAAGATTACTTTCAGTTCATCTCTGTAGCATGCCAACTCAGTTGTACTCCAAATCCTCCTCCAATACATCACAGGCCTAGTAGCAACAACCTCTGATAACGGACAAATGTTTAAATCCAGCCTCAGAGGTGTAAGCGGCGTGTTGTTTGGGAGAGTTAAGAGTTTCCTAAGAAAGTTATTTTCAGTACTAACCAAATCATTTACAGAAGTATGGCCCCATAATTCAGCTCTATAGAGTGTCGAGGATCTGGATTGCACAGAATAGATTTCAAGAGGGGCACTTATGATTTTTAGGCGGCATTTTTTGTAGACTTTAAGGATGCCCCCTATAGCCTGATTAAGTTTTAGATTTGCTTTGATCTTTTGTGGGGACCATCCCATTTTGTCATTCAGGGTCAGACCTAGGTACTCAAAAGTAGAGACCCGATCCAAAGGGATACCTTCCATCTTAGGATGAGGGTAGTTAGAGGGTTTTACATTAAATGCCATATATTTTGTTTTATCTATATTGACCACCAAATTCTTTTTGTTACAGAAGTTAGAAAACTGGTTCAACACCCGCTGCATGCCCATCGGTGATTTTGACAACAGCAGTGTGTCGTCTGCAAACATGAGTGCAGGATATCTTTGAGAAGCCAGTTGTGGAGCGTCAATGTCTGTAGTTTCCAAAAGGTCGTCCATGAGGCCATTAATGAAAAGTGAGAACAGGGTTGGGGCAAGGACACAGCCCTGGCGCACACCCTTCTCCACTGGGAAAGGGCCGGTTAGCTGACCAAATTTTCCGTAGCGGACTCTAGCATATGTCCCATCGTGGAGAATCTTCAATTGATAGCATAGATAGGGTGGAACCCCCATATCTAGCAATAAGTTCCAGAGCTGGTTGCGGACCACCATATCAAATGCAGATTTCAAATCCACGAAGGTCAAATATAGACTACCCCCCTCCAATGTGACGTGTTTCCAGTAAAGGATCTGGAGCCTAAATAATTGGTCCATAGTTGAAATTTTGGACCTGAATCCCGCTTGAAGTGGGGTAAGGATATTATTCTCCTCAATCCAGTTCTGCAACCGTTGCAAGAGAAGTCTAGAGTAGATTTTTTGGCTCACATCTATAAGGCTTATAGGCCTGTAATTGCCTGGATCAAGGGGGGATCCCTTTTTAAAAATCGGGATAATTTCCGCACCCATCCAGGTAGATGGAACCGGTAAACCTTGCAGGATAGCATTAAAAAGGATTAGGAGGTAGGGAGCCCAGACTGACTGTTCGTCCTTGTAAAGGTCCCCGGGGATCCTGTCCAACCCAGGTGCCTTGTTTGGTTGGAGATTATCCAATGCCAAGCACACTTCTGTTAACGTCCAGGGAGGAGCATCCCAAGATGGATCCATGGTCATAAGAATGACAGGGGGATCAACTCTTCTGGTTAAGTTAATGGAATAGAGTTTTTTGTAGTGTGAGGCCCATGCGTCTTCAGAAACATTAGGGTCAATCGTGGTTTTACCCTCCGATTTCCCAGAGTGAACAAGGTTCCAGAAGGTCCTAGAATCTTTTACCATAAGTGCTGATCTAATGTCGAGCCATATTCCCTCTTCCCATTCAATTTTAGCACTAAGGATTATCTTCCTGTAAGCCCATCTTGCTTGCAAAATATGTGGTCGATTACCTTCCTTTAAAGCCTGTAATAATTCCTGTTTGGCTATCCTACAGCCCTTGGTAAACCAGGTATTTGAGTTCCCAGATTTCTTTGTGTTTACTGTACCTACTTTATAGAAAAAACCACACAATATATCAACTAGGTCCTTATGAATTTTAGCTAAATCCATAATTTCACCAGCTACAGGGTTGTTGACTTCCGTTTTGAACGCTCTTTCAAGGAGGGGAAGAATCTTTTGATACATACTGGTAATGACCGCATCAGACTGTTTTACGGTACACCAGCGTATCCTCTTCCCCCCTTGGATGACTCTTAGAATCCCTGCTGAAGAGGTATCTTTATCTGGCCCTATGGTCAACAGTTGGTAGTTCAGATCTACTGTCAGGGGATCGTGGTCACTCTCCATACGCCTAATTATTTTAAAATCCAGCACTTTGTGCCCCTTTGAAACGGCCTTTACACGCTCTCAAAGAGAATGAATAAGTAAGGGAGGTAAGTTGGAGAACCAAGGGGGTCCAACGTTTGACTGCATACATACTAGTGGGTGGAATAGATCTAGCATCATCTTCCTCGGAAGTAAATGGGGTTTCTCCACACAGGGGCTCGAAATGACAGTTGAAGTCACCTCCAACCATCAAAACCACGTCATCCGAAAGGGATTCTAGAAGAGATGACAAGGCCTCAAGAGTCGGTGATGTACCACCCCGACAAATTGGGCGCGAGTAAACGTTAATAAGTGCAATTTTAGGGGTCTTCCTATGGGACATGAGGATACATATTATGTCTCTGCTATTGGTTTCTACCCTTTTGATCTTAAAACCAAGGTGGGTGCCCACCCAGACACACAAACCCCCAGATGGTCTACCCTTTGGACCTTTTAAAGCAGGTTGCATAAAAGTAATATATCCCTGTTTGTGTATGGGTTCTATAGACCACGTTTCCTGTAATAGGCAAATCCCGAAGGGATCTGTAAATGAACACCAATCTGGGTTATCAATGTTGGAGGCCAAGCCCGCAATGTTCCAGCTAAGTATTTTAAGCGTTCTGTTAGCGGAAGATGAATCGTTTATAGGGTTAGTCTCAGAGGCTAAGGTGTTAACAGATGCTGGAAAGTTGTTAGATGTGTCCACCCGAACCAAAGATTGAAAAGGTATATCCCCCATATTGTTTGGACCAGTGTATGGAATGGCCACGGCATTCGAAGATACTAACGCCATAGGCGGAATCACCGTTAAGGCTCCAAAGCCATCTTTGTCGCCATTCTCAACAACAGGGGAGGTGGAAGATGAATGATAATTGACATACAACTTTAGTCATTCCACCTCATCCAAGGAGCTAAACCTGTTGTTGACTGGAAAACCCAAGACTACATTATCAGACATCCTACTCCACATATCATCAACTGATTGCCCTTGATCGTAATTTTTACGAATCGGTACGGGAGGCCTAAGACAAGAAAAGGAGGGTTTGTTGGGGGGAGGATAAAAATGTCCTAGATTAAATGTTTTGATGTTGGAGGTTGCATTATCAAAGAAAGAATTATAAACATGGTCAACTACCTCAGGGTTTTTGAAGTTGACAATAACGCAATCACCTCCCACATCCTTTGGTTTGTGACCCACCCAAGCAACTCTCCTGACAAACAGAATAGATGAACATACATTCCTAGGCAATGGTCTGTTAGTATTCAACCAAAATGTTACTTTGTTTTTGAGTTCCTGGAATGATTCAAGTCTCTTAGTAGCCAGTTTGGGAACATCAGTCAAAATGACCACATAAGGGGCACTTTCTGGAGGGAGGTCGATACGACGTAGGTCGGTGTGAGGATGGGGCACATCAGGAGGCTCTGGGCAGTGATTATTGATTGGTGATATACTATCATGCAAATTTGTGGTGTTGGGCACTGGTATCCCCTGTCGTAAGTTTGAGTGGGGATTACAAGGGACACCCTGTTGTTGAATCTGTCGGGTGTCAGATGGTATTTGAGGAATAATAGGGACACCAGATATTTTATCCTTACTTTGGCATGGATGTGAGCAGGGTTTGACGGTCTGTGCGTAATTGACATTATTGACCGTAGCAACCTCCAGTGCAGCCAACCTTTTCTCTATTGCGTCTAATCTAAGCTCAAGCGGTTGAATGGCTAGAGCTAGTACTGAAGACATTTTCCCAAGTAGCAACTCCATATCAAATAACTGAGGCACTGGGTCTTGGGGGAATCGATCTGTGCAAATTGGCTGGAAAGGAACTATAACTGCAGGTAGAGAAGAATCCAACGTATCAGGATTTAGTTTCTGAACTTTTTTTTTTCTACCTCTTGGCGAAATCACAGTTCGTTTCCTTTTGGGAATAGTGCCCACTTCCCGTGCTGGAGGTGCTATCAAAATGGGAGGGTCTTGTTCGGAGACTGGAACACTAGAAGCAGTATCAATAAGGCCTTTGACGGGGGCAGTAGTTAAATTTGTTAAGGGAGAATGGCCATTATGTGGGCTCATAATTGGAGGGGTGAAAGGAGGGACGACGGGAGAGCGACTAAGCGCAATTGAGCCCAAAGAAGAGCGCTTGGAGGAGACCGGCTCCATAGACAGCCGTCGCTCAGTCATAGCGATTTCCTGTTCAAGTATAGAGGAAGCCCTTACAATAAACTTATCAAGTGAACCCGCAATATGGTCTGTAGTAGTGGATTTCATACCCCTTTTGTTCACCATTGTTCGACAGGCCGTTAAACAACAACAAAGGTACTCACGAAGTTCGTAAGAGTAAGAGAGTGGGCCCGGTCCGGTCACGCTCGGGCACGAACGGGCAAAAACGGGCCCGCCCTTGGCCCGGGCTTCGCCCGGGACGACGCCCCGGACGCGTCCCGCTTACGCGTAAGTGGAGAAACAGTTATAGTAGTCAAGGAGGGAGGGGCCGGGAAGAGCCAGTAGCTGCAGCAAATGATCAGCAAGGTAGTAGGGCCGCTGGTACTCACAGTCCTGGGGATTGATGTAAAAGAGAATCACCGCTCCCGCACTTCTCCGCCCAGCAGATGCCTCCGGTGAGTTGTATGATGTGAACAGAGTTCGTAGACCAAGCCAGGCTCCGAGCGGCTCCCGCGAAGCGGGGGCCGCGAGGCGCTTTGTAGTGGGAGGGAGGGGCCGGGAAGAGCCAGCAGCTGCAGCAAATGATCAGAAAGGCAGTAGGGCCGCTGGTACTCGCAGTCCCGGGGATTGATGTAAAAGAGAATCACCGCTCCCGCACTTCTCCGCCCAGCAGATGCCTCCGGTGAGTTGTATGATGTGAACAGAGTTCGTAGACCAAGCCAGGCTCCGAGCGGCACCCGCGAAGCGGGGGCCGCGAGGCGCTTTGTAGTGGGAGGGAGGGGCCGGGAAGAGCCAGCAGCTGCAGCAAATGATCAGCAAGGCAGTAGGGCCGCTGGTACTCGCAGTCCCGGGGATTGATGTAAAAGAGAATCACCGCTCCCGCACTTCTCCGCCCAGCAGATGCCTCCAGTGAGTTGTATGATGTGAACAGAGTTCGTAGACCAAGCCAGGCTCCGAGCGGCAACATCCATTGATTTTTTTTTGTTTAAAATTGTTTTTGGGTTTTTAACCTCATACATACCTGATTGGCGTAGTACAGACATGTTTGAGCAATTCGTATTCGTAATACGGACAAACAGGAATACATCTACAAGAAATCGAGTTTGTAATAACTGTTCATACAATGTTCAAGTAACATTTACCGGTGGTACAGATTAGGTGATACCTGTTTAGTAGGTCCGGATACATTAATAAACACATGTAAGAGCCTGGTTGGGTGCGTTTCCCGGGAGTCTGAGGGTGTGCCTATCCCCATGATGACGTATGGGCGCTATGTAGTGCAAGAAATAAGGAGTGCATTCCCTATTAATGATCACCGGCCTTGGAAATGCCGATGGAGAGCGTTAACTTCAACCTTGTGAGGGTGAACTGGGAAAGCTGTAAGGGGGGCGGCGGGTATGTGAGTTGCTGATGTTTGATATGTGGCTGGTCGTAGTGTGATATCATCGTGTGATCATGTATACGTGGGGAGGACCATCTCGGGCAGTTACGGGCCATCTTGGTTCAGTATGTGGGGCCTACTGGGTTGGCTTGGGTAGGAACCATCCATTGATAAGCCTAGTTTAGGACTTCATTGAGAAAATGACAGCTATACAATCAATGATTCTTCATTTTTTTCCTTTTCTTAAGTCCACCCGGACAAAGTTGCCAGTGCTCACATCACAACAGGGTGTCACATTTTCATTATATATATTTTTATACAATGGAGGCAGCACTCTGGAGTTTTAAGGTTTCAAGGTTTTAATCCAGCACCAATCCAGTGGAGTGTTGCTGGATTAAAACCTTGAAACCTTACATCTCCGGAGTGCTGACTCCTTTGTACAAAATTGAATTCAGGGCCAGGATCCGGCCCCCCCGGATGGCACCCGCTGTTGAGCGCACTGAACGACCCAGGGTCACATTGCAGCAAAATATATATATATATATGCGAGCTCGGAGGAATTGCAGTTTGGAAGCGGATTTTAATCTGGAGAGTAAGTGTATGACCCAAAGATTTCGGGAAAGGGGATATACTCCCCGTATTATTGAAGAGGCACTGACCAGGGTGAGGAAATTCACACAAAATCAGCTACTGACACCAAAAGAGAAAACGGGTGAGGAGAATAATGATGGGGTTATAAGATTTATAACTACCTATCATTCCAATTCCTGGGAGGTTCGTAACTGTTTGAAACACCATTGGAAAATCCTGTCCACTGAATCGACACTGAAAGACAGGGTAGGACTGTTACCCAATATTACCTACAGGAAATCTGACTCTCTAAAAGATAAATTGTGTAAAAACGAGTTATCCAGTAACAGCAGTGCTCATAGTGAGATACAGGGATTTTTTACTTGCATGTGTTGCAAAGCCTGTAAATTCAGCACCAATGTTAAAAAAAGTACGCTACCCTGTCAGTGATACTGAAAGGTACATTGGGAAACATCTGACCTGTTTATCTGATTATTGTGTCTACGTTCGGGTTTGCCCTTGTGCTAAGAAATATGTGGGGAGCACAATATTTACAGCAAAGAAACGTGTTTTGGAACATCTAAGGGCAATCCAGAACAAGGACAAATTGTCACCAATTGCTAGACATTTCGAGGAATTTCACAGAAGCAATCGCAATCTGTTGAAATTCTTTGTAATTGACAGAGTGGAAGCCACAAAAAGAGGAGGGAACAGGATACGTAAACTTCGCCAACTGGAGTCAAGGTATATCTTGGATCTGAATACCAAGATCCCTGAGGGCTTAAACTCTGAAGAAGAAATGTCTTGGCATCTAGGGGAATAGTATTCGAATAGTTATCTGTTTTGGATAAGTCAGTTTTGGTGGCCGTTACATCCAAAGAATGGGTATTCTTTTTGTTATTTCCGGGTGTGCAGCAAAGGTTTTCTATTGCACATTGTGCTGCTTGGCGGAATGTGCGTGAAACATTATGAGATTTTAGGCAGAATACATTTTCCCTTCTATTAGGCAATGATTCATTCTAGGATGAAATGTTGATTTAGTTCTGTGTGATGAGGTTTGTTCATTCTCTATTACTATGTATTGTAGGTAATATGTGAGTTTTTGTTTTATTCACTGTTCCCAATGTGGCAGGCCTATTTAAGAACAAAGCCCACGCGGGTGTGTACTTTTTATTCCAATTGTCTCATCCAGATTTTCTCTCCTCTCTCTTCTGTTTCAGTTTCCATTGAACAGATATGAGAAGTGAAGAAGCTTCGGTTCCTATTGTGGAAAAGTACCCATTTATCCACTTGGGTTTAATTGTAGTCTGTCCAACTAATGCTTTTTAGCTTATGATGATTGTGAGGGTTACAATACCTAGAAATACTCACTTTGTTTGGAATTTATTAGATGCTATGTTAAACTTGGTGGTTTGACCTAACCCACTGGGGTATGATATGTTATTTAAGGAGGATCCTACCGGATTCCAGCCCAATAATGGCATGTGGATAACCAAACGATTATTGATTGCTATCATTCAAAGTTTGGTTTTATCTCATGAGTATAATTTTATCTCTTGAGGTATATTGTTTGATCACCAGGTCTGTTAATTGCAAAGTATCAAGAAATTCAATAGATTTATGTATCTTACTTTGTTTATTGTTTTCATTGTTGGATCGACACTTGTCTACTTCCGTTATTTAAAAAATGAGAGAAATATTTGTTTGAGGAATTATTTAAAACAAGATGTGTTCCGAAATAGCACGGATTGAACATTGTTGGATTGACATTTGTCTACTTCCGTTATTTTCATGATGAATATGTTTACAACAACAACTTTATTATTTGAGATCACCGTGCTAAGATGGCCGCCACTTTTGGGTTACAGATCGTGATGTTGATGTTAATGTCCGTCATTTATGTTGTTTACGTTGCACGTAACGTGTATCATGCACTATTAAATGTGTTTACTTTTTGATTGAATTTACCCGTGACCAAGGCGAGTTTCGCCGAAACGCGTAGGGTAATTTTTCTGGCTGAGGCTGTATGAAATAAACATGAATTGTTAAAGATGGATGGACTCTGAAGCGGTGATTTGCTCGTGACAGGAGTGCATTCTATACTTTTAGTATTTGGTGACACGAAATATATATATATATATATTATCTACTGGCGGTCGCCAGTAGATAGTTATAGTTAGGACCGTGTTACCATAGGAAATCTCAAAATACTATTTTGAATAACTTTGGCGCCGGTTGACGAATCCTCGCGAAATTTTCAAAACTAATGGGGCGCTCCGTTCAGGTCCTACCCTGAAAGTATCGGGGTGATTCGTCAAGCGGGGGCCTAGAAAAAAGGGGGGTCCCAAAACGCGTTTTCCCCATGCATTTTTCCATAGGACCTTTAGTCGCAGCTACAGCCCGAACGGCTGAACAGAATTACTTGAAATTTGGCAGAGAGGTAGCCGTAAGGTCAAGGAAGTGCCTTTTGCAGGTCTGGTGTAAATCTGTTCAGTATTTCCGGAGAAAATAGCATTTAAAAGCATATATATATATCTATACGCGCGCAGGGTGCGCGCACCGTGCGAGCACCGTGCGAGCACCCTAACGTGCGCGAGCGTAATTCTGATTGGTGGTTACATGTTAGTCAACGTTCGAATCGGTCGAAATCAGGAAGTGTCGTCCGCCATTTTGTTTGTTTTCAGTGCGAGAGTGAAAAAGGAAGGTGGCGAACGTGAAAAGGGGGCAGGGTAGAGAGTTCCTGACCCCCTAGCCATTGTCAGGGGGTCCCTGAAGGACCCCGAAGGCAAAACATTTTTTTTTTTTTTTAAATCGCGGGGGTGCGCGCACAGTGCGCGCACCCTAAAAACCCCCCAAAAAAAAAATTTAAAAAAAAAAATCGCAGGGTGAAAACCAAAAAAAAATACACATTTTTTTTTAATACGTAGTTTATTGTAAAATAAATATATAAAAAAAATAATAATACATAAATAAATTAGCATTTAAAAAACCGTACAAATTCACTGAAAAAACCATAGGTTTCACACACGTTATAGTTAGGAATTAGCATTTAAAAAACCTTGCAAATTCACTTAAAAAACCATAGGTTTCACACATGTTATAGTTAGGTGGATATTTCACTCGTAAAAAAACAATGAAATTCCCCCGTTATAGTTAGTTCAGATAACTATAACTCGCGCAACCGCCACTCTATCACAAGGATGATGTCATCAGTGATGTCATGAGTGATGCCACTGACCATGTCATGAGTGATGTAATATGTGACGTCATGTGCAGTGGATTGCGGGCGCGCGAGTTATAGTTATCTGAACTAACTATAACGGGGGAATTTCATTGTTTTTTTACGAGTGAAATATCCACCTAACTATAACATGTGTGAAACCTATGGTTTTTTAAGTGAATATATATATATATATATATATTCACTGAAAAATCCATAGGTTTCAGGGCTGATATAGCTAGGAATTAGCATTTAAAAAACATTAGAAATTCACAGAAAAAACAATAGGTTTTAGGGGTGTTATAGTTAGCTGGACATTTCACTCGAACAAAACCATTGAAATTCCTCCGATATAGTTAGTTGTACTAACTACATCTCGCGCGCGCGCAATCCACTGCTGATGATGTTACATATTACATCATTTATGACATGGTCAGTGACATCACTGATGACATCTCAAATGACATCTCCGGTAAATAGTTGAGTAAAAGCGTTTTGGTTACAGTAGTTATTTTTAAGGAATATTATTGTATTTTAAAAGTTGACATTTAAAATTTTTTTCACATAGAATCACCAATGTTATCCTATGGCAGAAAATTCACTTAGCAGGTAAGTAGTGTTATCGTTACTTTTTCTTACTCAGTGGTGGATCCTGGATCCAGCACTGGCCAACCTCCTGTAAACAGTTGAAAGAATGTGTTTAAGTCATACAGACGATATTTTAGGAATATTTTTAGTTTGTGAAAATAGACACTCAGAAACTTTTCTGCTGAAAACCACACAATGGATTCCTATGTAAGGAAATACAAGTTACTTATAAGTACGCTTAGAATTACTTTTCAGGGTCAGTGCTGGGCTAAAAGATGCAGCACTGGGTTCTCTCCTGATTACAGGTGAGTAAATCGGAATTCGTAGTACGGCTGATTTTAGAGGAATATTTGTACAATGGAAAAAGAAGGGGGCGGGGCCTGAGGTGACGTGTGCAAACACGCCCTGTGGCGCGTTTTAAGTTGGGGAATTAATTCCTCTTCAATCCTGAGGTCCCCTGGGGGCCAACTAGCCCACCAGGTACCTCCAGTATGCGCCAGAAAGTTGCATTGCAGAGAGGGGTTCAGAGGCAATGCCCCTTTTTACAACACTCTGCAACGCAGCTCCGTGGCGCTTACTGGAGGTACCTGGTGGGCTAGTTGGTCCCCAGGGACCCTCAGGATTGAAGAGGAATGGCTGCCAACACTTCCTGATTCAGAGTGTTAGCAGCCAATTAGCATTCAGCTCGTGCTCTGGAGGGTTCGGGGAGGGTGCGGGGCGGGTGCGCGGATCCTCCGAGGCCATAGATATATATGTACTTTTAACTCTAATTTTCTCAGGAACTACTGAACGGATTTACACCATTTAAGCAAAAGGCACGAGTCTGAACTGAGGACTACCTCTTTGCCATATTTGGTGTAATTCCGTTCAGCAGTTCGGGCTGTAGCTGCGTCAACAGGTCCTATGGGAAAATGCATGGGTAAAATGCGTTTTGGGACCCCCCTTTTTTCCCGGCCCCCGCTTGACGAATCACCATGAAATTTTCAGGATAGGAGCGGACCGGAGCTGGCCAAAAGTTTGGAGAATTTCGTGAAGATTTGTCAATCAGCGCCAACGTTATCCCAAATAGAATGTTGCGGATTTCCTATGGAAAATAGGTCCTAACTATATCTACCCACTGGCGACCGCCAGTAGGTAATAAATATATATAAAATATATATATATGTATATGTATATATGAATATGTATATCAGCTTCTCACCTCCTCAGAAAATGCCGAGACACAAAAGCGACGGTGCACCCCAGGGTCTGAGGTCCAGTTTTCACATTGTCATTCATCGTGCAACCAAGCATGCGTGCACTCCTTCCATGAATTACCACCCACATCCGATTGCTCGAAAGAAAGAATTTATTTAAATTGCATCAAGCCAAAAAAAAAAGGCAAACTCAACGCGTTTCGGCGGATACTGCCTTGCTCACGGGTAGTTTTGTTATTTACAATCCGACATTTAAACAAACATTTATTTTGACATTACGTACAACGTGATGAACAATAACATAGAAAGTGTACCAGTAATTGAAAAGGACTGTCGGCCATCTTGTAATGGTTTTTTGAAAGACTCGTAATTTGATTTACCACATACTGCTACACAATACCGGAGAGCTAGTCATGAATGCCCGATAATTAATAATCACTCTCTGTATTTTCACATAAAATTGCTTCTTAATATTCCTGTTTGCACTCAAGGTTAACACTCCGTAAACCCCATCAGTATTTTAAATAAACAATAATAGTCCTATCAAAAAATAATCGGTTTACGTCCCCCAATTTCAATGTAATCGCGATTTAACATAAAAAGAAAAAGAAAATTGAATCGCGGTATTCTTATTACAATACTGTCTACGCTAATGCCATAGATAAGTAAAGTCAAAAAATATCGGCTAAACATACGTAATGGCTTTAATTCAAGACTAATCTGCTATACTTTAACTTTCCTCATTATAATGTACATCAGAACTCAATGGTTATATTACTGTTGGCAGCAAATACAATAAAATACCCTAGTGGGTTAACAGTCTTAACAATTCTCCCCATATGATGTACATCTTAACTCCAAATATTCTATTACCATGGACAATACCAGAACTTCAATACCCCAGTGGGTTAACAGTCTTATCAAGGTAGGCATCAAGGAAATATACAATGTATAATATATAATATAGTATTGTCATATAACGCCCCAGTGGGCATGAAATCTTACTTCCCATTCAAAATTCGTACCGCTATACATATTGTTCATTCAAGTTTTTTTCTGCATCCAAGATGTAATACCACCTAAAAGAGGGGAACATATACAAAGATTCAAGGCTCACACAATATCTTTTTACATCTGGCCACCCATAATGAAAGTGAATAAAATGACATTAAAATTTGTACAGAATATATAATACAGGAGGCACAATCATCCCAATATATTTCTTGTTGTTGTTATATACATTATAATATTCCTAGACAATTGATAAAAAATGTAGAGGATGAAAAACAAGGAAAGTAAAGGAGAGAGACATAAGAAAGGGAAGGGGGAAAGGAAGATCGAGAATCAGAATTAAATCCCCATATGATTTTACTCTCCCAAATACCAGGACAACTCTTCCTCAGAATTTAGACCACCAGGGATTTTCGAATCGAGTTCCAAAATGTACTTAGATTCCAGTTGACGTAATCTACGAATCCTATCACCACCTCTGTTTGAGGGGGGGATCCGATCAATTACAAAAAATTACAGTTTGTTACAATTACTTTTATGTAACTCCTCGAAATGTCTTGCTACTGGAGATAGCTTGTCTTTATTTTGAATAGCTCTCATATGTTCTAGAATGCGCTTTTTTGCAGCAAACATGGTGCTGATCACATACTTTTTTGCGCATGGGCAGACTAGAACATATACACAATAGTCAAATGTTTCTCGATTACCCTCTCTAAGTCAATAATAGGATAATATACACTTTTTACATTGGAACTATATTTGCACGCTTTACAAGACATGGAAGTATAGAAACCCTGGACGTCTGAGCTAGTAATTTTAGCTCTAGACACATCATTCATACAAAGTCTATCCTTCAAGGAATTCGCCTTTCTATAAGTGATGTCAGGATGGTTACTAACAACACCTTCCAAGGTTGATTCAGTTTTCAAGATTTTCCAATGTCTGTTAAGGCATTTTCGCACATCCAAAGAACTTGAATTAAAAGTGGAGATATATCTGATGATATTATCATCTTCCTTACCACCCTTCTCTTTAGTAACTAGCAGCTCCCTTTGTTTAAAGGGCATCTCTGATCGAATAAGAGTTATACCCCCTTTCCAAAAATCTCTATGTCATACATTCGTATTCCCTCACAAAGTCAGACTCTGTGCTTCAATTCCTCTGCGCCCGAAGGAATTACCCATAGGGTATACTGCGAATTAATGTTTTTGGATGACTACTCTGTATATTCTATTCCCAATAAGTCTAGCGCCGGTAGAGGAATCTTCACAAAATTTTCTAAACTTTTGGCCAGCTCCGCTCCACTCCTACCCTGAAAATTTTGTGGTGATTCGTCAAGCGGGGGCCGAGAAAAAAGGGGGGCCCCAAACGCGTTTTCCCCATGCAATTTCCCTTAGGATCTGTTGTTGCAGCTACAGCCCGAACCGCTGGGCGGAATGACACCAAATTTGGTAAAGAGGTAGTCCTCAGTTCAGACTCGTGCCTTTTGCATAAATGGTGTGAATCTGTTCAGTAGTTCCTGAGAAAATTAGGGTAAAAAAGTTAGTGATATCTATGGCCGTGGAGGATCCGCGCACCCTACCCGCACCATAAGCGCACCCTCCCGAACCGAGCGCGCACCTCCCGATCGCGCACTGAATGCTAATTGTCTGTCGAGTGTCTGTCTACATTCGAAACCAGGAACTGTTGGCGGACATTTTCTGCCTCGGAAGAAGCGAGGCTGAAGAAGCAAGGGGAATAAGTGTGTAAAACATATAAAGGGGGCAGAGTGGAAATACTCTGACTCTCTAGAGGTGCTTAGGGGGTCCCAGAAGGACCCCCTGGGGCCCCATTTTTTTTTTACAAAACGGCGAAATGCACGCAGGGGTGCGCATCCTAACGTGTTGGTTGCACGGATTCTCTCGGGTTGGGTGCGCGGATCCAAGGAAAAAAAATTGAAATTTTTGGGAGATAAAGATCAAGTTAAGTGTTTTGTTCTTGAGTGGCTCTAAAAAGAGCCGTTGTGTTCATTGCGAGTTTTTGGTACTTATAAGTAAGTACCTATACAGAGTCTAATGTTGTTGAGGAAGACTCTGTTTCCTTCATCAGTAAAGTGTACTCCATCTCTCCTTTACATCTCTTGCATATGAAAGCGCAGATTGTTATTGTAAATGGACCCCATTCTATAGTCTCGGAGAAAAGCAGAAACAGATTCATTCACATGTTTCGTAGCTTTCTCAATTTGTGGACAAAAATGATCAGACCATTTCCATTTCTGCCTTTGGCATATGTTAGAATACACAAAGGCAGTTTTGGGGAAAAGTGAAATCAGTTCTGCAAAGGTGTCCTTCATAAGCATTTCCAGACCTACCCCAGTCAAAGTGCCTAGGTCATTGCCACCACAGTGCACTATTATGAGGTCAGGGTGTTGGATATGCATGAAGGATTTCACCAATGGCATCAATTGATGCCACTTTAACCCTCTCTGTCCAATCCATTTAATGTCTACATTTGGCAAACCTAGGTCTTTGTGAATGCCTTTGTTTTCTGCATACCTTTGGCTTCAGAAAATATAGCTGTGTCCCACAATCCACACTCTAAGCATCTTGAAAGGAGGTCTGGATGCACTCAGATGGTCTCTGTAAATGAAATGGCAGTTTGGAAAGTAAGATGTTTCTAAAATGGTGGTTAAGATGTAGTTTTGCAAAGACAAGAAATCATTGGTTGTTTGACAACCTTCTACACTGAAAGGTAGGGTGTATATTTCTGTTTTTTAAACGCATGATTCTTATTGGTTAACAAAAACTGATTGTAGGGAACATTATATATGATAAGTTGATATGTTGAAAAGTCAAGCACACTTGCTGTCTTGATTAGCAACATTGTGTGCTGAACTTGTTACCTGTGTGCTCAGTACAGTGTTCCATGACCTGTTTCTATGGTAACGGGCAGATGGCAGATTGGGGGAAAGGTTCAAATTTATGTCATTTGGAAAGGGTTGTAATGTTTAATCAATAGAAATGTGTGTTTTCTTTTGAATTTATGTGGGAAGGAATGTGATTTGATGTTTACATGTATATGTGTGGGAAATGAGAGGGAAACTTTGCCATTCTTTGGTTCTGCTGACAGGTGCACAGTGCAGAGATTCTGTATAAGAAAATCTGGTGTGTGACTGATATCTGGTGTGTGACTGATATACTTCTTAATCTACAAAACAACTTGAAAGGTGAGTTATTTAATTGTGAGGGGATGTAGGTAGACTATTTTGATTTTAATCAGACTATTGTATTTCTCCTGCTAAAGTGTAGGGAGTACTTTTTTTCTCTACAATCTTATTGACAGTGTGTGTGCATGTAGAAACCATTCTGTGATAAGCATTTGTGTTTTTCATGTGTTTGCAGACAGATAACTGTGCTGTTTTTATATTTTGGTAGAATTAGAAACCAGTCATTGTTTATGAATTTGTGAAGTGAGTTATGTTTCTACACTAAAATGTAGTACTCCTTCTAGATGAAGAAATGTGTTTAGGCATAGTGCAAGGGATAGTGTTGTTTGTCTAGAATCACACAGTGAGTCTGTGTGCATTTGGGAACCACTGTGAGAGAAGCATTTGGTAACATCGTGTATTTGCTGACAGATAACTGTTTTAAAACCTGTCTTGTTGTCAAGTTTTAGTAGCATTAGAAGGCAGTTTTTGCTTATGCTTTGATTAAATGAGTCAGGCTTTGACACAAAAGTGCAGTCCTGAAATGTGTAGATTGTGTACAGTTCCCTTACCACTTCCACTGTAGTGAATGAGTTTTGGTAAATTCCCAGGGATAGTGGTGTTTGTGTAGAATCACACTGTGAGTGTGTGTGCATTTAGGAACCACTGAGAGAGAGTTGCATTTGGTAACATCATGTATTTTCTGACAGATAACTCTTTTAAAACCTGTCATGTTGTCAAGTTTTAGTAGCATTAGAAGCCAGTCCTTGCTTATGCATTGATAAAATGAGTCAGGGTTTGACACTAAAGTGCAGTACCATGCACTATTCTCTTCACTGCGCCAGAACTGAAAATTTAAAAGTTTTACCCAGGCACTGTCCTAGCAGTAGTCTGATGATTTAGTCAGTTTCCAAGTACTCATGTTGTGAACCATACATTACCACATAGACTGCTTCAAATGTCTATGCAGTATGCATGCAGTCTTCTAACATACTATACACTTGTCTTTCACACCTTCAATTCCCTAGTCAGTATCCATACAGTCCAGCAAACATATTGTCACTCCTGTTGCACTCCTCTAGTGACCCATTCAGTACCAAGTACTAATCCATTCACTGTGCCAAAAGCCAACCACTTATAAATTCACCCAGGCTCTCTCCTTGCTGTACTCTAATCATTCAGTCAGTACCCAAGTACTCATACAGTGAGCCAGGCCTTAGCACATAGACTGCTTCAAGCGCCTATTCACTATGCATGCAGTCCTCTAACCACCTACACAGTTGTTTTTCACACCATCAATTACCCAGTCAGTATTCATTCACTTCCAGCAAACACCCTGTCACTCCTTTTGTACTCCTCTAGTGACCCATTCAGCACCATGTACTAATCCATTCACTGTGCCAAAACCCAAACACTTATAAATTCACCCAGGCACTCTCCTTGCAGTACTCTAATCATTCAGTCAGTACCCAAGTACCCATCCAGTGACTCAGGTCTTAGCACATGGACTGCTTCAAACCCCTATCCACTATGCATGTAGTCTTCTAACCACCTACACACTTGTCTTTCACACCTTCAATTCCCTAATCAGTATCCATACTGTCCAGCAAACATCCTGTCACTCCCTTTGCACTCCTCTAGTGACCCATTCAGTACCAAGTACTAATCCATTCACTGTGCCAAAAGCCAACCACTTATAAATTCACCCAGGCACTCTCCTTACTGTACTCTAATCACTCAGTCAGTACCCAAGTACTCATGCAGTGAGCCAGGCCTTAGCACATGGACTGCTTCAAATGCCTATCCAGTATGCATGCAGTCCTCTAACCACCTACACAGTTGTATTTCACACCTTCAATTCCCCAGTCAGTATTCATACACTTCTAGCAAACACCCTGTTACTCACCCAGTGTGTCTCCTTATAGTAATGTAATCATTCAGTCAGTTAGCATGTAGTCTTTTAGTAAGGTAGGCTTTAGGGCATGAACTGCTTCAAAGTAGTATGCACTATGCATGTAGTGTTTTAACCATCGTCACACTGTGGTTCAGGGCTATAGTTTCTTAGTCAGTTTTTATATAAAATGTGTTTGCACACTAATGGAATAGTATAAATTTGAAAGTTATTAATATACATTTATTTGTGATTCTTTTTTACAGATACTGTTTTTCAACGTTAAAATAGAAAAATCATGCCAGAACAAAAAAAGAAAAAGAAAAAGAACAGAGACAGGAGGATTATTTGAAGAAACATCAACCACAAGTATTGAATGTACAAGATAATGTGGCTAAAGGGAAAACATCTTCTGGTAAGATCACAAAGCAATTTGTTAAAAATGTTTGTAGGAGCAAACAGAATGTAGATAATGCTGGAACTACTGAGAATTCTTCAAGTAAGAAAAAAATTCAAAATAAGAGGAAAAGTAAAAAAGCAACTGGTCAGTCAAAGGAGATAAAGGATGGTAGAAGAAGGCAAAATCAGTATAAGGAATTAAGCAAAAAAATATTTTACAAGAGAGTAGTGCATAATTTGCTGAAAGATGTGAAGAAATATAAAAAGAGAGCTTTATTTTATAAAAAGAAGAAGCATATTGAAAACATTGTGGAAAAGGCTTTTGAAGTAAAAAGGAAACTGTTTATTTTAGTATTAAACAGAATTCGATCACTAGATAAACTAATCCATGTAATGAAGGCCAAAAGTAGGAGGAAAAGAGTTATTAATAAAAAAAAATGTTGTGATGTTTTTTTGGGAGGATGGAAACACAGTTCCAGTTCAGAGCCTTTTTTTAATGAAGAGAGTTATTCACTGAGCGAAAAATTATTGTATGCAGTTGACACCACTGGTAGAGGTTATGAGTTAACCGACGGTTGTTCAATTGAGAAAGAGAAAATGGTTGAAAGAAATGCAGAAGAAGTGATAGCTGATGAAGTTTTAGGGAGACGTGCTAAAAACCCTGTGTACACTTGGGATTGCGGTAGTGTTTGCAGTGTACGACAGGAATCTATTGAATAATGATGTAGTTTTTTATGAGCATATACTAAAAAAAGTGTAAAACAAAAGATTAAGCTGTTGCAAGGATTAGACCCTTGCAGAGTAAGAAAACATACTGGTTTGCAAGGTCATTCTCTGGCTTGTCTCTCTAGGAAAGTTTGTCAAAGTGTTTTTTACCATTTCAGAATGCTGGCAGTACATCATACTCAAATGCGGAAGTTAGTGAGAAGATTGTATTATGCAAAAAGTCCAGCACTAAAGTTAAGTGAGTTGAACAGTGCTCTTTTGCGTGGGTCAGTATGAAATGTGAAGCAGGTCTGTGATGATATTGAGTTTTGTTACTTTGGTCCTCAGCAAGAGAGTGAAGAAACTGACACATTAGTAGAACAAAATGTTGAAGACAATGTACAACCCATAATTACAGAAACATTTGAGGATGAAACCACAAAGTTTAAGGTAATTTCAGGTGAAAGACCAAATGTTTCTTGTATTTGTTGTCGGCGAAGTCTCTATAAAAATCAGACTAGGGGTGTCAATCTGTATTTAAAAAGTGAAATAGAAGATAATGATAAGTGGATGGAATTTGCAACTTATTTGCTGGTAGAGGATTGTTTTGATTTGGGATGTGAGCAGCGTATTTGCAAATATTGTTATAACAAATTAGATGAGAATAAAATGCCTGCTAGAGCTGTTCATAATAATCTAGAGTTGGTTGCTATTCCTCCAGAGCTGATAGATTTAAATACGTATGAGTCTATTCTCATACAATGTGTTCACCCGTTTCAGGCTATTGTTCGTATGGAGCCCAAAACAGGTAAATTACCTCCATCAGAGTTGCAAAGAGGATTGAAAGGAAGAGTTGTGTATTTACTGTTAGATTTAAGGAAAAATATTGAAACTATTGGTGTAGACCATGCAGAAAATGAGCCACTAGTCATTCTAGGTAATGGTGTTCCTAATAAGAATAAGAAAATTTGGCAAGAGTTAGTGGATGTTAGAAAAGTGCAAAAGGCATCATTGTATCTGTTAAAAAATAATGAGAACTATAGAAATGTGTTTGTAGGAGAAGAAGAAATAGATTTAGCAGAAGATACTGAAACATTAAGTGGACAAATAGAAAAATTGGACATGTCCAGATGTGAAGAAATCTATGAACATTACAGTGTACATCCACTTCATTCCAAAGAGGTGATGAGGAATACAATTGAGTTATTTCAAATGAAAAAAGCAACAGGAAGTCCCAAAGGTTTATTGGAAGAGAGCTTGGAATCTCGTTGTTTCCCGTAGTTGTTTCCAACAGGAAAAGGTGGACGATATGATGAACGTCCTGTGCAGATGCCTGCATCTGAATATTGGACAACAAGATTATATGCAGAAGATCCAAGATTTCGACAATGTATCCCTTATATGTTTCATCTTCTGTTTGAAAGTGACTTGTCTGGACTTTCATATGCAGTAAATCACATTTTAAAAACTGGAATGCATCTTCAAAATGTAACTGCAAAGGATTTTATGGATAAAGTGCATCAGAGAGATGATCATTTTGAATCTCAGTTGATTAATCTGATGGCATGTCAGCGTGGGACTAATGAATATTGATACCGTCGACATGGAGAACTGAAATGTATGCTACGGAACTTGGGAACTCCTACATGGTTTGTTACACTAAGCTGTGCTGAGTATGCTTGGGATGATTTACTTGAATTTCTTCGAGAGGCAAATTCCAATATAAAAAATATTGAATACAAGACACCTGGAGAATTGTGCTCTTTGGATCCTGTTAATGTATGCAGATATTTCAATCATAGATTTGAAGCTATGATGTCTTTCATCTGCAATAAAGGAGAAGTTGTGGATTTCTTTTGGAGAAAAGAGTATCAAGTAAGAGGTGCTCCTCATATACATATGTTGTTATGGATCAAGGACGTCCCCATATTTGGAACAGATTCAGATGAAACTGTTTTGTCTTTCATTGAAGATCATGCTACATGTGCTCTTCCCAATAGCAGAGAAGATAACAACTTAAAACAACAAGTCTTACGATTTCAAAGCCACAGGTGTGTAAAATACTGTCGACGAAAGTACAAGTCAAAGGATAAGTTCTATACCAAATGTCGTTTTGGATTTCCACGTCCTGTATTATCCAAAGGAAGAGTGAACAGTTTTATGTCAGCTATGTGACATACTATCACAAGAAAGTCTCCGAAAAACACCTACAACTTAAGAAGAAGCGAAGAATCGAAATACATAAATGACTACAATCCAGTTATTTTATCCATGTGGAACGCTAACATGGATATTCAGTATGTTGCGGACAATTCCATTGCTGTTGCTCGATATGTAACGTCTTACATTACTAAATCAGAAAAGACTGAATTGAACGAAATGTGGGAAGAGATTTCTCACGAGAAGACTCTAAGTAAGAAATTATACAGTGTCAGTTTGAAGATGTTATCGCATCGTGAAATTGAAGCATATGAATGTTCAGATCGGTTATCATCTGCAAGTCTATATTCCAAAAGTAGAAGAATCATTTGGGTGAGTCTAGGTCTTGCAGGAATGCGAAATCGGGTCCTGAAATCTGTTCAACAAATTGAATATTTAGCAGAAAATGAACCAGAAAGTACAGATATTTTGAAAACGAATATTTTGGACACATACTACCCAAATTGAAGTCATCATCTTGAGAACATGTGTATCTATGAAGTGCTGCAAAACTACACATTTAAACGGAATACCACAGAGAATATTAACGATGGAAAATATGGAGTGATTGGTTCCGAAGGATGTCTGGTGAAACAAAGGAAAGGAAATTTAATTAATCACAGATAACTAAGTTACGACACTGCTGACAAAAGGGAATTTTACTATTTAGCCCTGTTGCAAATGTTCAAACCATGGCGTTCAGAAGTGGAATTACTTGGAGATTTTCCCAGCTATGAAGAATAATTTAATGCTTCTAAAGATAGCATACAATGCAGTGCTTTTGCAAATTATGTCAAAATGTTGAATGATCAAATTGATCAAGAAGCTACAATTGCAGCTGAGATTGCTAGAGACAGTTCTCAAGACAGTCAAAGTTCTGCTTCACTGAGTCAAGATCCACTAGGACAACCAATTGTTGAAAATGAAGCAGCGATTGCAATGAATGAGGTGGAAACAGCAATGTATCAAGCTCACGAAGATACAGTTAGGAAACTTGGAAGAACAACTAAATGTTGAACAGAAACAAATATATCAGCAAGTGAAAGAGCAGATTGACCATGGATTACTTCATGAAAAGAGATGGTGCTCATGTACATCATTTCAACCTATCCGAATGTATGTGAGTGGTCAAGCTGGAACAGGAAAAAGTTTCTTAATTAAAGTAATTACAAGTTAGCTGCAGAAAACAACTGATTCGCATTTGTCTTGTGTTGTCACTACTACAAATGGGTTGGCAGCACATAACATTAAAGGAATTACTTTACATTGTTTACTAATGCTGCCAGTAGAGCATGAGAACAAATTGGAATACAACAAGCTATCTGGAGAAGCTTGTTGTGAAGTTTCAAGAGTCCTGAAGAAAATGAAACTTCTTATTATTGATGAGGTGAGCATGGTCTCAAACATGATGCTTGCCTTTGTGCATTTAAGAATGCAGCAAATTCTTAAAACAGAGTATGACGTGTTATTTGGAGGAAAACACGTCATAGTTTTTGGAGATCTACTGCAACTGACTCCGGTAAAAGGACAACCGGTATTTAAAACACTTGCCCATGAAGATACCAGAAAGTCTCTTGGCAGTGTTGCTAATGTGAACATTTGGAGTAATTTTGAATACAAAGAACTGACAGCAAATATGCGACAGGCCAATGATGCTGAATATGGAAGTATTCTTCAAGATATAAGAATTGGAATTCTTTCAAAACAAGGCAAACAAGCTTTGGAGAGTCGATTACTTTGCAATGTCTTTCCAAATGAAAATGCAGTTCTTGCAAAAGTGTACGTGGAAATTGCTAAAAATAAGTCAGTGATTTGCTTAATGCCAACACTGCGCGAGTGTTCCATATTCAATGAAGAATTATTGAAACTGGAAAATGAAGAAATTGTAAAAATGGAAGCCATCGATAAAATACTGCATGAAGGAATCACTATTATTTTGACGGAAAGTTGAGATCAAAAATGGATTGTTTAGAAAAAAAAATATCTAAAACTGCTGGTTTAGAAAAGACACTATATGCGCGTGTAAACTGTTGGGTAATTTTAAGGCGTAATTTGGATGTAGAGAAAGGTTTAGTTAATGGTGCAGTGGGTAAAGTGGTGGATTTTGTGAATTATCAGAAAAAAGAAGGAATTGAATTTTTGAAAAATGTAATTTGATCAGATTGATGAAGTTAAATAAATTGGTCGTTGTTCAGTTCGTTTTTTGCTTGTTAAAGATGTATATGTCCGTAGGAAACAGTTTCCATTTTCTCTGGCATATGCAGTGACTATTCATAAATCTCAAGGATTAAGTGTAGACAGTGCATTGGTGAACATTGGATCTACTGTATTTAAAGAGGGTAAGGCATATGTTGCTTTGTCGCACGTCAGAACATTATCTGGTTTGTTTTTGATTGATTTTGATGAGACAAAGGTTACTGCAGATGCAAACTGTGTAAAAGAGTATAATAGGTTAAGAAGGGTGTATGCTCCAAATTTAGGTCAATATCCTGTATTTGAAAAGCGTGTGGTTGGTCGAAAAAGAAGGTTTGAGAATATCTGTTCTGACGGTGTCGAGAAGGGAAAAGAACAAGATAATGTTGTGATTGCAAGTAAAAAGAAATCAGACACTGTTGAAGAGATTGTTGGTTATCAGTTTGAAAATAGTTCAATTGTCAACTGCTATGCTAATGTAGTGGTCAATGTTGTTTTTTATCTTGAAGGTTTGCAAGAACAAATTATGCAGATTCGGCAAAAAAGATTTTGTTCTCTGTTGCATTCTGTTTATGAAAAATTGACAACAGATAGAAGTAAAATACAATCTGTTTCAGATATTCGTAGTCTTTTGGGTGTGTGTTCTGGTTCTACACAATTTACACAAAATATCCAACAAGATGCTCAGGAATTTTTAATGTATATGCTTACCATTTTTGAAAATGAAGGTGTAGAAATAGAAAATATTTTTGGCCTTTCTTACAAATGGGAACCTCATTGTGAAAATTGCATGTATACATGTAGCACCAATGTAGACACTGAGAGATTTCTGTATTTAACATTACCAAACTGTAAATCAGAGTCTTTCAATAAATTAGTTAAAGGTGCAATTCAAAACATGGAGTGTAGCCACTGTAAATCAGAAATGTTATCCACATTATTCTTAACAAAATATGGAAAATACATAATTATAATGATGCAACGTTGTACAGCTGACGGAAGAAAATTGGATACTTTAATAAAGCAATTTGTAGCAGCACAACTATCAATATCAGGAAGGACTTTTTGTAGCAATTGCAATAATTTTCCATGATGGTCCTTCCACCACATAAGGACATTACACTGCCTATCTAAAATGTGAGAAAGGCTGGACACTTTGTAATGATTCCCAGTTGGTTTTTAAACAACGTTTGCCTAGGGAATTACAAAATTCCTACCTAATATTTTTAAAGTCAAAGTTTTAGGAAGATAAATCCCTCTCTGAGGAATTTATTATTATAATTTAATAGGACTACCATTGGACAATTTACATAAAGAAGGAGTGCAAAAATACCATTTGGCCTCAAGGAAAGGTTTATTTTTGTATTACGGACTTTTTGGTGGTCATTGATTTGGTGAATATTTTAATACGGCAATATTTACAGTATTTATAAGTTAAAGGTATAACATTTTGTAAGCTGTAAGCATTTCATATATGTGTGATTTGTATTTTCTGGTATTTTACTGAGAATAGTATGTTTTGGTTTTTTTTAACAATCTTTCTGATTGTTTCTTTTTTTGCCCGCTGTTAAGTGATGAGTATGATTGAAATCACTATTTCTAGTGAAATTCAATATATTCTGAGAACAGCAAAAAAGGCAAACAAATTATGCTGTGTTGTAAAAAATTTATTATTACATGCTATAATTTTCTTTTCTTTTCTTTCACAGATCCAAATTTTAAAATAAGCAATTTTTATGAATTTAGATTGCAATGAAAATCTATTACTGTGAAGGTAAGTTTAACTAAGTCTCAATATGCAGAATGAGGAGTTCTGCTAGAAGCTACAAAGTTGAAACACGTTTCTAAAAACACTCTGTTTATACCTATGTAGTTTTAAAATCTGACCATGATCAGATATCATGTGACCTGCAAAAAAAGAGATTTGAGGGGTTCATAATATTTCCCATTGTACCTATTGAAGGACCACAATCATTTCAATCATTCTTCTTTGAACATCTTTGCAGACAAAACTCCTTGCTTACCTTCTATCATTCGCAAGGAATTTTAAAACCGTAAATATGTCACTTTGTGTAACACAGTTATTGCGCAAGACACTCTTTCATATTTACAAAGAGAGGAAAAGGCAATCTGTGCACTTTTTATACTCCATGTAAATACAACCTCATTATGCACACCACTTTGCGTTGAAAGGGTGTTCTATAAGTGTGAATACTCATAGAACAAGACACATGTCTACATTTATCAGAAGTCATAAATCTTGATATGTGTGTGAATGCTGCACCATTCTAAAATTGGTGTAGGAAAGCACAACAAGGAGAATTGTTTTAATTTCTCCACATTTTTATATATTCAATGCATGCTGAAATGTTCAGCATACATTGAAGGAGAAAAATGCATTTTCTCATTGTTTTTGTGCAGGAAGGTGTGTCTTCCTGCAGAAAAACAAACAGCACATGACACAGATATCCTTGCACTATGGTGCAAGGGTGCCTGTGTCAGCACATGGCTGCAGTTTAAGCAGCCATGCAGAGAGAAGCATAGATTTGCAACATATTTATGTACATATGTTGCATCCCTGTGCTTCGGAAGTACTACAGTACACTGCAGTTAAAGAGGTTACTGTGTGATGCTGCAGCACTTCCTCATAGTTCTGCACTTATACATTCACCATACGCTACTAATGCATTCATTCAGTCAATTACGTACTACACATACATTCATCTAAACTTTCACACACTAACAAAGAAATTTAGCTCTTTTTTTAAACCCGGAAAGTTAGTTCTTAGAAGAACTTTTTTTTTTCTTCTTTCTTCTTTTATATTTTTTTTTTTGGTTTTTCTAACAATTTTGTGATTTTTTTGATTTATCTGGAAAAAAAAGAGGATGAATCAAACAATGAGCTTCAGGGAACAAAAAAAAAACAACAACAAAAAAAACTAGCAATTGTGACTTTCTTGACGGTGGCAGATCAGATCGATCGACTGCCCACCGTAGCACAAAGTCGCATTGCACTTAGTGCAGAGCACTTTTATAAATTGAAATTGAGGACGAATGTCCAAGTTTTGGGCTGATGGATGCACTCTTGAAGTGCTCGGCTGCGATGAGGTGGAAGGTGCAGGAGCAGGAGTGTTTCTCATCCGTTTGCACTCTTCTCATGCAAGATTGTTCAGATGAAGGGTCCTTAGGTGCTTCATCATACTTGCTGTGCCGCATGAGTATTTCTTGTTAGGATCCCCTCGCGACAGCACTCTTTTGCAAATCTTGCATGTGACCAAGGTGGCATTGGTCTTCATTTGCCCCTCGGGAAAATTAAAAAAGGCCCACACCACTGAAGAAAAACGTTGTGGGCGTGGTGCCTCCTCCAAAAATTAATCCTCAGATGAATGAGGAGATGCAGGTGATGCCTGCTGCCCTGAAGCCATTTTTAGTGTAAACTTAGTCTAAAAAATCTTCTTCTCTGCAAAGAGATGCTCCTCCAAAGAAGGTGAAAGAAGAATGATTGAATTGGGTGGGGTCTTTCAATAGTTAGAACAGGAAGTGTAATCAACCAATCAAATCTCTTTTTTTGCAGGTCACATGGGATCCGCGCACCCTGCGCTTACGGATCAAGCACCTAGCGCGCATCCGCGAAATTGAATTGAAAAGAAATATAGGATTAGATGTAAAAATATATTACTTTTAAGACTAGTTTAGAGTTTGTCTTCAATTAATATTCACATGAAATACATATATATGTTTTTTTAAATGTTAAATATGTCATAGACGCATATGGTGCATCGCGGAAGCGCGTAAACGTCGCGTTACGTACATCGAACGTGTCACGTATAGGCTGGGAGTCGTGTACCAGTCGCATTGCGATCGCGCACTAAACACGTACCCAATGCATATCATGTGTGGATGCTACCGCATAGGGATCAAGAATGGTGCGCATAGGGTGCGCGGATCCAAAAACATGGAAAAAAAATATATAAAATAAAGTTTTGAACATATAGTTAAAAAAATATTTTTAGAAATATAATTGTTTTTTTTTTAAAAACCCAATAAAAACAAATAATATTTTTTAATTTTGAAAAGAATTAATTGAAAAAGTAAGTTTAAAAAATGGTGATATAAAAGAATTTAAAAAAAAACATAATCCAATGAAAATCATTAAACATGATATCTTTAGAGATAAGTTATAGATAGGAATTAGCATTTAAAACACCTTTGAAATTCACTGAAAAAACCATAGGTTTCATGCACATTATAGTTAGGAATTGGCATTTAAAAAACCTTTGAAATTCACTGAAAGAACCAAAGGTTTCAGGGGCATTATAGTTAGGAATTGGCATTTAAAAAACCTTTGAAATTCACTGAAAGAACCAAAGGTTTCAGGGGCATTATAGTTAGGAATTGGCATTTAAAAAACCTTAGAAATTCACTGAAAAAACCATAGGTTTCAGGGGCGTTATAGTTAGCTGGACATTTCCTTCGTACAAAACCCTAGAAATTCCCCTGTTATAGTTGGTTCAGCTAACTATAACTCGCGCCCCCGCAATGCACTGCTGATGACGTTACATATTACATCACTCATGACATGGTGAGTGACATCACTGATGACATCACTGATGACATCTCAAATGACATCACTGATGATGTCATCCATGTGATAATTAGTGCATTCAGTGAATTTCTAAGGTTTTTTAAATGCCAATTCCTAACTATAACGCCCCTGAAACCTTTGGTTTTTACAGTGAATATGTATATGTATATATGTATATGTATATGTATATATATATATATATATATAAATATTTTGCTGCAATGTGACCCTGGGTCGTTCAGTGCGCTCAACAGCGGGTGCCATTCGGGGTGGCCGGATGTAGTGATCTAGGCGCTACGCCGCCGAAACGCGTCTAGGTCGTTGATGGATTAAACTTCTTTGTTGTCATCATTTGACGAAGCCAGTGCCTGTCTGATTGGTGTAAATATATAAATCACTGAAAGCTGCAGTTACAAATAATACAAGGGACTTTTAATGGTTAATGCGCCATTTTTAAAACAAAGCTCCGATCCTAATCTGGACACACATGTGGATGAGGATTCATGGGTAGAGCATTTTAGCAAAATGTTTAACGGTTTGAGAATGGATCCAGAACCGATGGGAGAAGAGCTTGACCAACCACACAATATCCCCCTTATTTTTAATAACACAGAAATAGAGGCAGCCCTAGCTCAATGTTCCAGTAATAAGGCTCCAGGCATAGACAGCACACCACTAGATTTTTTTCAAATTGTCCAGAGCTCTGGGGCCCATTTTTACTATTACATTTAAAGTCATATCTAAAGAGGGATCCCCGGACTATTGGCATAAAGCAGTTTTAATCCCAATTTATAAACAAGCATTGGCATAGCCAATAGGTCTCGCTTTTGGGACCTTCTAAGTATTTAGTTATGCAGCACAATATTCTCGGTGCAACCACATCAACTGTTGCATGCTAAACACTTATAAGGTCCCAAAGGCGAGACCTATTGGCTATGCCAATGCTTGGTGTGTGCGTGTGTGGTTGTGTATGTGTGTGTGTGGTTGTGTGTGGTTGTGTGTGTGTGTGTGGTTGTGTGTGTGTGGTTGTGTGTGTGTTTTTTGTGTGTGTGGTTGTGTGTGTGTGGTAGTGTGTGTGTGTGTGTGTGGTAGTGTGTGTGTGGTTGTGTGTGTGTGTGGTTGTGGGTGTGTGGGTGTGGGTGCGGTTGTAGGTGTGTGGATGTGTGGTTGTGTGTGGTTGTGTGTGTGGGTGTGTGTGTGGTGTGTGTGTGTGGGGGCGGGTGTGGGTGTGGATGCGGGTGTGGGTGCTGGTGTGGTTGTGGGTGCGGTTGTGGGTGCGGTTGTGGGTGCGGGTGTGTGTGGATGTGTGGTTGGGTGTGGTTGTGTGTGTGTGGTTGTGTGTGTGTGGTTGTGTGTGTGTGGTTGTGTGTGTGTGTGTGTGGTTGCGTGTGTGTGTTTGTGTGTGTGTGTGGTTGTGTGTGTGTGTGGTTGTGTGTGGTTTTGTGTGTGTGGTTGTGTGTGTGTGTGGTTGTGTGTGTGTGCGTGGTTGTGGGTGCAGTTGTGGGTGCGGTTGTGGGTGTGGTTGTGGGTGCGGTTGTGGGTGTGTGTGTGGATGTGTGGTTGGGTGTGGTTGTGTGTATGGTTGTGTGTGGTTGCGGTTGTGGGTGCGATTGCGGTTATGGGTGTGGTTATGGGTGCGGTTGTGGGTGCGGTAGTGGGTGCGGTTGTGTGTGTGGATGTGTGGTTGGATGTGTATGTGTGGTTATGTGTGTGCGGTTGTGTGTGTGTGTGTGGATGTGGTTGTGTGTGTGGTGTGTGTGTGGGTGTGGGTGCAGGTGTGGGTGCGGGTGTGGGTGCAGGTGTGGTTGTGGGTGCGGGTGCAGTTGTGGATGCGGTTGTGTGTGTGTGGTTGGGTGTGGTTGTGTGTGTGGTTGTGTGTGTGTGGTTGTGTGTGTGGTTGTGTGTGTGTTTGTGTGTATGGTTGTGTGGTTGTGTGTGTGGTTGTGTGGTTGTGGGTGCGGTTGTGGGTGCGGGTGTGTGTGTGGATGTGTGGTTGGTTGTGTGTGGTTGTAGGTGTGGGTGCGGTTGTGGTTGTGTGTGTGGTTGTGTGTGTGGTTGTGTGTGTGTGTGTGGTTGTGTGTGTGGGTGTGGTTGTGGGTGTGGTTGTGGATGCGGTTGTGGGTGCAGTTGTGGGTGCGGGTGTGTGTGTGATGTGTGTGTGGATGTGTGTGTGTGGATGTGTGTGTGTGGTTGTGTTTGTGGTTGTGGTTGTGTGTGTGGTTGAGTGTATGGTTGTGGTGGTGTGTGTGGTTGTGTGTGTGTGGTTGTGTGTGTGTGGTTGTGTGTGTGTGTGGTTGGGGCTGTGTGTATGGCTGTGTGTGTGGTTGTTTGTGTGGTTGTGTGTGTGGTTGTGTGTGTGGTTGTGTGTGTGGTTGGGTGTGGTTGTGTGTGTGGATGGGTGTGGTTGTGTGTGTGTGGTTGTGGGTGTGGGTGTAGTTGTGGGTGTGATGGTGTGGTTGTGTGTGTGTTGTTGTGTGTGCGGTTGTGTGTGTGGTTGTGTGGGGTTGTGGGGTTGTGGGGTTGTGTGTGGGGTTGTGTGGTTGTGCATGTGGTTGTGGTTGTGTGTGTGGTTGTTGTTGCATGTGACAGTAATACTAAAAGCATCTCAAAATAAAAGAACACAAACATCGAGTTTGTGGAAAGAGAAAGCACGTTGTAAGTCAAACAGGCGCAGCAAAGCATTAACACAACAACAAAACAAACAAGATCACTTAGCGAAGACTGAGTGCTGATAATGGATACACAGCCCATCATCTTAAGAGTTCGATTGCAGCCAATGTGCACTCAAACCTGCCCCCTCCTTGTGAGTTGCACCCCATATTTCATGAGTTGTAACTGCTGCACCCACCATAGCGCTTTGAGATCTAAAGCGCTACATAGGTCTAATCGAATAACCAGTCGCCAACATGCTGTGCTTTTAAAGAGAATGTGCCAAAGGTTTCCAGCTTCCTCATCATGTCCTCATGAAAGCGCGAACGAAAGGACTCCCTGAATGGTGCAACGGACATGAAGCAGCCGCTGCGATCAGAAATAAACACTGTGAACATTGTCCAGTTTCACAGTAACATTTCCTTAATGTTCTTTAAGTCACAAAACAGTAATACTAAAAGCATCTCAAAATAAAGGAACACAAACATCGAGTTGTGGAAAGAGAAAGCACATTGTAAGTCAAACGGGCACAGCAAAGCATTAACACAACATGTTCTTTGATGTTTGATGTTCTTTGAACAAGAACATCAATGGGTGCCGCGAAAGTGATCGCGGGCGAAAGTGAAAGTGATCGCGGGCGCTTAATGAGCATGATGAGGTTTGCCAGCCTCTGCTCCTAAGCGCGCGCCCGCGCACATGCACTGTAGCTCTAGGCTGGCCATGGTAGCATTTTTTGAGCCCTCACAAAAAGTCTCGCCAGACCAGCGCATGCGCTGGGTCAGCCGAGACCTAAAAAGGGGACAAACTAGACCCCAGAAACTATAGGCCGATTTCTCTTCTTGACAGCACGGACAAACTAATGGGAAGAGTGTTACTAAATAGACTGGAGGCATGGGCTTTGGCAAATAACATCCTAATCCCGGCATAATATGGATTTAGAAAAGGTAGAGGGACCCAAGATCAGTGTCTGAATTTGAGCTTGCTTATAGCGAAATACACCCAAGCTAAGCAAGGTAATCTCTACCTGGCCTTCATGGACTTTAGCGCAGCATTTGACTGTGTATCATACTCACATTTATGGAAGATAATGAGGGACATGGGGATAGATAATGGAATAATTAACTTTATAAGACAACTGTATGTGAGGAGTGAAGCTTGTGTAAGATAGGGCTCCCAGGGTGAATGCACCAGATGGTTCCCAGTTACGACAGGCGTTCGTAAAGGGTGCGTTCTCGCCCCTCTTCCTGATTAAACTTTACACTAATGGGGTGGAGTCCCGACTGCTTGAATCGATTTTAGATGTACCCAGAATAAATAAGACGCGCATTCCAATTTTTAGGTATGCAGATGAGGCTGTTTTAATGGCACGCACGGGAAGATCTCTCCAGAAATTTTTGAATAACTATGTAGAATTCATGAACAGCCTGGATCTTCATACAAATTAATCTAAGTCATTCGTATTAATTGCATGAAAGAAGCAGAAAAATCCCCCCGCTTTTTTTATTTCGAACCGTAAAGTGGCACAGACAGATCGATTTTCCTATTTAAGGGTTACCTTTGATTACCGAGCAGCTTGGGGGAACATGGTGGTGAATCCAGGGATGTTTCTAGAAAAGAGAACCAATGCAATACTCTCTTTTTCATAAAAATTGGGAACAAGAAACCCAGCTATTGTAAGGAAAGTCTATGGGGCCAAATCTAGTGCAGTAACAGCATATGGTGCTGGAGTATGGGACCATGTTAAAGTAAAGGATCTACAAGTAATAGAGGATAGTTTCTAGAAATCTATGTTGGGTCTCCCGAGTAGCTGTTCCAATTGTAAACTACATCAAGAGCTAAATATCCCCTATATAAGTGATCAGATCAAGGTAGCTCCTATCCTTCTATGGCACTCAGTATGGTCCAGAGATACTGTACCCCTCTCCCAACAAATAATAACTGACTTCCTAGCCATGGAACATACTGAGAATATCCCATGGTTAAAATACTTGAAAAAAACCCTATATACCCTAGACTCTGGGAGTTTGTTTGAATCAAAGGGAAATTGTGTATCTGTTTCAAAAAAGTGTTTAAAACCCCGTTTTTTAGCCTTTTCCAATGATGCGAGAATGAATGCACTTTATAATAAACCTACTATAAGGGAATATTTGGAGGGCTCACTCCAGGTTGAAGGGATACACTCCTATCTGGAGTTTGTTGCAAATCCTCGTCACAGATTTATTCTGTTACGATTCCGCCTGAATTATATCCCGTGTATGCTGGGCTACCCGGGTGGTATTTACTCCAGTGATGATCTTCCATGCTGCCCTTGCGATGATCTCTTGCTACAAACTGATTTGCACATCTTCTTTTTTTTAAAATTTTACTGCAATCACCGTAAAAGGTTTTTAATTCCTCTTTGACGTAAATTAGATTTTAGACAATTTCTTCCTGCATTACACTTTTTACGAATGTTGTCTGATCCTTTAATCTGTTTTAGTGTCGCCTCATTTTTATGTGCGTCTTTGAGAACAAGGAAACTGACCAATTGTTGATATGAATTGTCTGTTGTTTTTATCTGTGATGTATTTCTGTAACTTTTATGAATAATATTCTATTATTCGAATAAAGTAATTTTGAATTGAATTGAATTATATATATATATATATATATATATATATATATATATATATATATATATATATATATATATATATATATATATATATATATATATATATAATCACTGAAAAAACCATAGGTTTCAGGGGCGTTATAGTTTGCTGGACTTTTCACTCATACAAAACCATAGAAATTCCCCCGTTATAGTTAGTTCAGCTAACTATAACTCGCGCGCCTGCAATGCACTGCTGATGACGTCACATATTACATCACTCATGACAGGGTCAGTGACATCACTCATGACATCACTCATGACATCTCAAATGACATCACTGATGACATCACTGATGACATCATCCAGTGAATGTGTGTTTTTCTGAAAATTACATATGTTTTATATATGTATATCTCAAGGTCGATGGAAGAATAAATGGCTATGTAAGTGTCTAAATGGATGATTTGTTTTTGAAAAATTGATTGTATAACTGACCGATTAAGTGTATCTTAGTGAATACATGGCTTAGTGAGTAATGTTTAAATATGTAAATATCTGTATCAGTCTCTCACTTTGTGTATAAGTGGCTGCATGGGTTGGTGAGTAGCTACATGAGTGTCTATATAGGTTATTAGTTGGTGTTTTGAGTATCAGTATAAGTGTCTGATGTCTGTATGGTTCGGTGGGGGGTATTACGTAGTGCATAGGTGCATGAATGAGTGACTCACTGTTTGTATGTGTTGAAGACAGCATGTGTGCAGGACTGTATGGGTGGATGAGTGTGTGCATGGGTGTGTTAGTGAGTGAATGACTGTCTCAATAGTGTCTCTATGAGTAACTACATATGTTTTAAACTAGTATATGTGACTATTGGTATATATAAGTGAGTATATGTGAGAGTGAGAGATTGAAAGAGTTCCTGTATGAATAAGTATGTGTTTCTATAAGGGATTGTTAAAAAGACTAAGTATGTGTAAGTTTCTGTAGAAGTAAGTGTGGTGGTGTGTCTATAACTGTATATGCAGGTAAACGGATGTTTGATTCTTTATTAGCATGAGTGACTATGTGTGTGAGTAACTTTATGGATGAGTGGCGTTGTGTAACAGGATGTATAGGTGTATGAGTACATATGATGAGTGAGTACATGTATGAGTGACTGTATAGGACTGTTGGTGAATGAGTGGATGTGGATGTGGATCTTACAATTACTGAATAGGTTGTTGTAACTGGTATTGGTATGTCCATTGTTTTGAAAATTTTAATTTCTATTTTTGAATGTGTGTATCAAAGGTTATATTAGGGGGAGAGGAGGTCTGCCACTCTATCACAAGGATGATGTCATCAGTGATGTCATGAGTGATGTCATGAGTGATGTCACTGACCATGTCATGAGTGATGTAATATGTGACGTAATCAGCAGTGCATTGCGGGCGCGCGAGTTATAGTTAGCTGAACTAACTATAACGGGGGAATTTCTATGGTTTTGTACGAGTGAAAAGTCCAGCTAACTATAACGCCCCTGAAACCTATGGTTTTTTCAGTGAATTTCTAAGGTTTTTTTAAATGCTAATTCCTAGCTATAACGTGCCTGAAACCTATGTTTTTTTCAGTGAATTTCAAAGGTTTTTTAAATGCTAATTTCTAGCTATGCCTACAGAGATAGGACATGTGAAGAAAGAAGGAAAAACGCACAGAAAGAAAAAAAAGAAATTCAGAAAGAAGCAACAGAAGTCCTCAAAGACGAAGGAAAGTGCAGGAAGAAGTATAACATGTAGAAAGAACAAACAGAAGAGCAGAAACAAGCCTTGTTGCAAAATCATCCTGTACCCTCAACTTTTTCAGACGGATACTGGTGGTAACTGAGTCTTACTAACCAGTCCTAGAGCCAGTGCTATGTTAAAAGACACTCAGAATACAGTGAAAACACCTACATACACTAGGGCACACTATGTGTTGGGGTCCCCCTGTGATTAGCATGACCTCCTCTGTAAGCCCCTAGTATATAATAGGGCAGGGGATTAAAACTACCTCTTAAAACGCACCACAGGGCGTGTTTGAACACGTCACCTCATGCCCCGTCCCCTCCCTTCCCCACTGTGTAAACACGCCCTGTAGCCGTTTTAAGTTGGGAGATTAATTCCCCTTGAATCCTGAGGGTCCCTAGGGTCCAACTAGACCACTGGGTACCTCCAGTAAGCGCCACAGAGCTGCGTTGCAGAGAGGTGTAAAAAGTGGCACGGCCTGCACCACCTCTCTGCAACGCAGAGCAGTGGTGCTTACTGGAAGCACCTGGTGGGCTAGTTGGACCCCAGGGTCCCTCAGGATTTAAAGGGAATTATTTCCCCAACTTAAAAACGTGCCACAGGGCCTGTGGGCGTTCTGAGTTGAGAGATTAAGTCCCCTTGAATCCTAAGGGTCCCTAGGGTCAAACTAGCCCACTAGGTACCTCCAGTAAGCGCCACAGAGCTGCGTTGCATGGAGGTGTAAAAAGGGGCGTGGCCTCAGAACACCTGTCTGCAACGCAGCTCCCTGGCGCATACTGGAGATACCTGTTGGGCTAGTTGGCCCTCAGGGACCCTCAGTATTGAAGGGGAATTAATTCCTCAACTAACAACTGGCCAGGGGGCACGTTTGCAGAGTGCTGCAAGGAGGGGGCGTGGCCTCCGGCGCGATGCCGGTCTTTGATTTATTTATTTTTAAGAAGGAGGGCTGTGTGGCCCCCTTTCTTTTTCTAATTTATTAGCCCTGGGGACCCCATCCCCCAGGGCCTGCACCCTCATTTTTTTTGTTTAAAAAAATTAATTTGGCCCTCCCAAGGCCTTAATCGGCCCCGGGGACCCCAACCCCCAGGTCATGGCCTTTTTTTAATTTTTTTATTCTTTAGGAGGGGGGCTGTGTTGTCCCCCTCCTCAGGCCACTTATGGCACCGGGGACCTCATCCCCCGGGGCCGGCCTTTGTTTTTTATTTAAAAAAAAAAATATATATTTATAGAAACCCCTAGGACATGCTGGATAAACCGTATATACCTATCACCATGACAATTTGCGTGATATTCATTAAAAGGCGACTATGCATACAATGAATCCACGTAGAATGTATTCACACTGCTAGTGAAGCTCTGACATGTCTGACACCCTACCGTGCCTAATCCCGGCGCCCCCGCTCGTGGGTACTCTCCAAGTAGACACCCTTGTCGTTTATTTATACAAACATGGGTAGCTATTGACGGGCACATTTAATACACATGCACACAAAGCCATTCAAAGGGGATTTGACAAAAATTCGACCAAACTATGCAAGAAACCGCCTCACGGTTAATAAAACACACATCCACCGCCGGATGTGTAATACTTTTTATTTTACTCTCTGGAAAGGAGACAAACCTCACTTGAGAATCACAGCGTGCTCCTGGCTGAGCCCAATCCTGTGTTACACCCACCAGTGCCCGCCGAGTGCCACACACCTCTGTGTTGTATTCCACCAGCTGGTGCGTATGCTATGACACTCTCTAGCCCATGTGCACTGTAACACCACCCCGTGAATATGTCATGCCACACTTGCCTTCGCACGGGTTATATTGCCCCATCTAACGTGCCTTCCTCGATGCCTATGTTATAAAGCACAGTGCTATGCCATACATATTACAATCTGGGATCCATATCTTTGTCACAGTGCATATGCAATGTTACACTACCCAGCACATATTTTATATTAACCCTTTAGAGACTACTTAGGTTACACAACACTGCCCTGTGCATATTACACTCCAAGGCACATATCACATAGCAAGCGCTAGTGCCTGTGCTATCTCGCGCTCTCCAATGAATCTGTCATTGCGCACAATGTATTGCATATTATATTTCACGCCCCGGTTCATCTTATATCACACTTTTTGGTGCATAGTTTATACCATATACTATATCTAGTTTTCATTTTCAATCGTGCTCTCAGGACTATGTTCTATATAACACTGCGTCCACCTACCCTTTTCACGGGCATTACATTTTGCGATGGGGGTGGAGGGTCAGGGGATGTTTCTGCCAAGTGAGCCCAGAGTCACAGTCCCAAACGTCCTCTTCTTCCTGAATAAAAGTGAGATTATGCTGCATACTTGTTCATATTTTAAGTTGTTCGCACAGACACACATTTTAAAAACAATAAAGTTCCTAATACCCACCTTCTATGAACAGTTAGCTTGCTGCCCCATCCACCTCCTCCCTATCCTCTGTTGTCTGAATCCATGGACTAGCCTCCTCCCTCCTGCCATGCATGGTCTGATGTGCTGCCACTGCCCTGCATTTAGCATGATGTACCAGTCCACTCATCCTGCCCTCCATTGCCCAATTCTATGGCCCATCATTGACCTCCTGCTTAGCCTCTGTGCTTTGCTTGCTGCCCCTATTCTCCTTCCCCCTGCCCTCCGATGTCTTTGTGCATGCCCCTGCTCCATCCTTTTTGACCATGTTCCATGGACCTGCCACTCCTATCTACTCTGAGTGTTCTGTTGAGCTGCCACTCCCCTACCACCTGCCTAGCATTGTCAGATGACTGTAACCTGTCCCTGCCACCTCCACCCTGCCTGTCCACATGCCATGCCCCTATCCCCTTCCTCCTGTCCTCCATGGTCCATTTTACTGCCACACCCTTCTGCCCTCCCTGGTCTGTTGTGCTGCAACTGCTCCTCCTGCCTGCCCCGCGCGGTCTGTTGTGAGGCCCCTTCCCCTGAACTCTCTTGTCTGTGCCCAGGTCCTGACCCTCCCTTCTATCCTCCTTGGTCATTTGTGCATGCCCCTGCACCCTCCTTCTTGCCCATCATAGCCATTGTGCTGCCACTAACCCTCCCGCTTGCCATGCATGGTCTTCTGTGCTGCCATGGCCCCTCCCACCTTCCCTGTGTGGTCAGCTAGCTGCTCCTGACCCCCTCCCACCTTCCCTCCATGGTCTGTGTGTATGTCATCATAGTCTCACTGTTGCTCTCCATGGTGTGTCTTGTTTCTAGTGCCCATCCTGCCTGACCTCCATGGTCATCTTGCTGCTCCTGCCCTGCCCCCTTGCCCCCAGCCCTCTGTTTCCATGTGCAGACCACTATTCCCTCCCTCCTGGCTTGTCGGTTCCATTGTAATGCCCCTGATCCGTCCCTCCTGCCCTTTATGTTCTGTTATGCTGCAGCTTTCTCTCCTGTCTGTCCATTATGGTCAGCTAGCTACCATTGCCTCTTTCCCCTCTGTTGTCTGTTGTCCATGTGCATGGTCCTGTCCCCTCCCTATTGCTTTCTATGGATTGTTGTGCTGCACTCCCATCCCGCATATGCTGTGTGGTGTATTGTGCTGCTGCAAACCCTGATGCCTGCCCTGTAGGGTCAGTTTGGTGCACCTCTCAATGTCCCTCCTGTCCTCTGTTATCCGAGTCCATGTCCCTACCCCAATTCCTCCTGCCTACCATGATCCAATGTACCATACTTGCGAACATTTTGAACTTGGTAAGAGGGATATTTTGAAACAAAACTGGGGTATTTATTTTCCCCTTTGAGTTACATTGAAAAAGAGAAGATTGTAGACAGGAAACAGATCAAGTCAAGCCCATTTGAGCTTAAAAACATTGGACGTTTCCTGGCTGAAACAGGTCTGTTGGCATGTATGGTTGTATGACCACTGCCTCTTCCTTCTGCCCACAATGGTATATTATATTGCCACAGCCTCTCTTGCCAGTCCTGTATTGTTGGTTTGTTGCCCCTGCCCCCCTTTCCACTGCCCTCCATAGTCTGTTGTGGTGCTACAGCCCATCCTGCCTGCCTAGTGTGGTCAAATTGTTGCCTCTGCACTCTCCTACCTGCCTTCAATTTTCAAAGTCCGAGCCCCTGGCCTCTGCCTCTCAACAGTATCCCAATGAACAACTAGATTGCTAACATTCTATATTTATTACAAAAGTGTAGAATGCCTGATGTCATCTTGATGTAATCAAAACTGTAATGCCTAGAGCATTTCCTTTAGAAATTACATATATGAGAGGGTCTTATTTGCATCAAAATTATGGTTAGTGCTCTAAAAAACTAAAATGAGGACATATTTTCTGAGTTTTCAAATAGCGACAAAGAACTTTTAAATTATTTGTAATCTTAGTTTTTTTATCCAGTTGACCACTTGATTAAATGTTGCATCCAAGGGGAGAGGGTTTGGTGTTACTTCCAGAGCTGCAGACTTTGCAACTTGGGAACCAGGTTGGAGTTTCTGCTTCAGCTCAACATTCTGTGATTCTGGTCAAATCACTTAATCTCCCCATGTCTACAACCAAAATGAATTTGATCTTGTGTGATGTAACCAATGTTCATGTAAAGCACTCCAATACCTGACAGGTCTGCACTATATAAAACTGCAAATACACAAAAAATAAGTGTTTTGCACACTTCTGTCATTGGGCTACATTTGGGCTACATCTGGGTGATATTTGGGCTACATTTGGGCTCTTTTGTCTCTGGTGGCCATTTTAGGAGATTTATTTGTTATGAAGTTTCCTAATTTCCTCATTTACTGCAGTCTCCTCAGTAGGAAATGCTTTCAGTTTTTTACTTTGATTCCATCAAGAAGGTATTCAGATATGTCACACATTTGCCATAAATTCTGAATGTTAGCACTCTAGTTGCTCATTAAATCACTGTAGTAAAGCTACTGCTCACCACAAAAGTCTGCTGCTGGTATTAAAAGTGCATGTTTCAGTCTGCATGTCAGAATGTTTTTATGAAATAAAAGAGGATTTCAGAAGTCAAAATGTGCCCTAGTTTTTCTTTCTGCAGCACTAATCATAATTTATATGGCAAAATGAACCCCCTCATTTTGTTCCTTTGTAAATTAAATGTTTTAAGTGTTACCACTTTATTCCAATCAAGATGGCTTCAGGTGTGCCATACTTTTGTCATAAGTAAGACTGTTAGCGCTCTAGTTGTTCTTAAGAACACTCTGGGACATTCTGTCATTGGGCTATACATGGGCTACATCTGGGTGATATTTGGGCTACATTTGGGCTCTTTTGTCTCTGGTGGCCATCTTGGGAGATTTATTTGTTATGAAGTTTCCTAATTTCCTCATTTACTGCAGTCTCCTCAGTAGGAAATACTTTCAGTTTTTTACTTTGATTCCATCAAGAAGGCATTCAGATGTGTCACACATTTTCCATAAACTCTGAATGTTAGCACTCTAGTTGCTCATTAGATCACTGTAGTAAAGCTACTGCTCACCAGGCAAGTCTGCTGCTGGTATTCAAAGTGCATGTTCCAGTCTGAATGTCAGAATGTTTTTATGAAATAAAAGAGGATTTCAGAAGTCAAAATGTGCCCTAGTTTTTTTTTTCTGCAGCACTAATCATAATTTGTATGGCAAAATGAACCCCCTCATTTTGTTCCTTTGTAAATTAAATGTTTTAAGTATTACCACTTTATTCCAATCAAGGTGGCTTCAGGTGTTCCATACTTTTGTCATAAGTAAGACTGTTAGCGCTCTAGTTGTTCTTTAGAGCACTCTGGGAAGCTGCAGTAGAACACAAAGGAATCAACTGACAGTCTCTGCCCTTGCTGGATGTACATGTTTTACTGAGAATGTCAGACTTCATTCTTACATGACTGAGAAAGATAATGTGAATTTACAGAAAATATGCTCACAGTTTAGCTTATAGATCACCTTCCAAACCTCTGTGGGAAAAGTATGAGAAAATAGTTTTCTCTCAAACATGGTTCGTGATATCACAGCAGAAGGCTTTTTCACATGGTAAAATCAACTTAGAACACACCACAATTCCTAAAATGAGTATGGTACCATCAACAAATGATTTATAATGTAACTAAAGTCTTCAAACCTTCTATTAACTGCAATGCTTTTTAATAAGGTGCTATCATGTATATTGGTCCCAAGATGGCTGCCAACACTTCTTGGATGAAGTACTGACAGCCAATCAGATCTCACAATGAGATGTGTGGTTAGGCTCCGCCCAGATATGTATGTGATTTTACTTTTGATTTTCTCAGGAACTACTGAACAGATTGACACCATATATGCAAAAGGCACATGCCTGACCTGAGGACTACCTCTTTGCCAAATTTCAAGTAATTCTGTTCAGCCGTTCAGGCTGTACCACCTTGGACTAAAGGTCCCTATGGAAAATTGCATGGGGAAAAATCGTTTTGGGACCCCCCTTTTTTCTCAGCCCCCGCTTGACGAATCCCTCCGAGTCTTTCAGGGTAGGAGCGGAGCGCCCCACCTATTTTGAAAATTTCGCGAGGATTCGTCAACCGGCGCCAAAGTTATTCCAAATAGAATGTTGCGGATTTCCTATGGAAACACGGTCCTAACTATAACTATCTACTGGCGACCGCCAGTAGATAATATATATATATATATATATAGATAGATATATATATATATATAATATCTACTGGCGGTCGCCAGTAGATAGTTATAGTTAGGACCGTGTTTCCATCGGGAATCTGAAAATTCTATTTTGAATAACTTTGGTGCCGGTTGACGAATCCTTGTGAATTTTTCAAAGTAGGTGGGGTGCTCCGCTCCGCTCCTACCCTGAAAGTCTCGGGGTGATTAGTCAAGCGGGGGCCGAGAAAAAAGGGGGGTCCCAAAACACGTTTTCCCCATGCATTTTTCCATAGGGACCTTTAGTCCAAGGTACAGCCCGAACGGCTGAACAGAATTATTTGAAATTTGGCAAAGAGAAAGTCCTCAGGTCAGTCAGGGATGTGCCTTTTGAATATCTGGAGTCAATCTGTTCAGTAGTTCCTGAGAATTTCAGTTAAAAGTACATATATATCTATAGGCGTGCACCGTGGGCATACGGTAAGCATACCGTACGCACACGCTGACGTGCGCGAGCGTAGTTCTGATTGGTGGTTACATGACAGTAAACATTCCAGTCGGTCGAAATCAGGAAGTGTCGGCCGCCATTTTGTCTCTCGCAGTCTGAGGCAGTGAAAAACAAAGGTGGAGAATGTGAAAAGAGGGCAGGGTGGACAGTTCCTGACCCCCTAGCCTTTGTCAGGGGGTCACTGAAGGACCCCCAAGGATGAGAAAAATATATTTATTTTTTTCGAAAAAATGCGGGGTGCGCGCACTGTGCGCGCACGGCACGCACAACGCATCGTGGGTGCTCGGTGCGCGCACTGTGCGCGCACGGAGAAGAACCTGAAAAAAATATATATTAATAAATACATAACTTAGCATTTAAAAAACCGTACAAATTCACTTAAAAAACCATAGGTTTCACACACGTTATAGTTAGGAATTAGCATTTAAAAAACCTTGCAAATTCACTTAAAAAACCATAGGTTTCACACATGTTATAGTTAGCTGGACATTTCCCTAGTAAAAAAACAATGAAATTCCCCCGTTATAGTTAGTGCAGGCAACTATGACTCACGCGACCGCAATCCTCTGCTGATGACATCAGATATTACATCGCTGATTAAATATGTGTCTTTCTGAAAAATAAATATTTGTAATATATGTATAGCTAAAGATTAATGGAAGAAGACATGGGTAAATAGGTGTCTAAATACAGTGATGTAATATCTGACGTCATCAGCAGAGGATTGCGGTCGCGTGAGTTATAGTTGTCTGCACCAACTATAACGGGGGAATTTCATTGGTTTTTTACGAGGGAAATGTCCAGCTAACTATAACATGTGTGAAACCTATGGTTTTTTAAGTGAATATATATATGTATGTATATATGTATTCACTGAAAAAACCATAGGTTTCACACATGTTATAGTTAGCGGAAATTTTACTGATAAAAAAACAATGAAATTCCCCCGTTATAGTTAGTGCAGGCAACTATAACTCACGCGACCGCAATCCTCTGCTGATGCTAATACTGTATTTAGACACTTATTTGCCCATGTCTTCTTCCATACATTTTTAGCCCTACATATATTACAAATATTTTTTTTTCATAAAGACACATATGTCATCAGCAGAAGATTGCGGTCGCGTGAGTTATAGTTGCCTGCACTAACTATAACGGGGGAATTTCATTGGTTTTTTATCAGTAAAATTTCCGCTAACTATAACATGTGTGAAACCTATGGTTTTTTCAGTGAATTTGCAAGGTTTTTTAAATGCTAATTCCTAACTATAACGTGTGTGAAACCTATGGTTTTTTCAGTGAATTTGTACGTTTTTTTAAATGCTAAGTTACTTTACGCCATTCGTGGCGTGCGCGCCTACTTAGCGCAGTTCGTTCCGTGCGCGCACGGTGCGCTTCGCGCACCGTGCGCGCACAGTGAGCACGCGGTGCGCTTCGCGCACCTCGCGCCCACTTTACGCAGTTAGTGCCGTGCACGCACGGTGGGCATGCGGTGCGCTACGCGCACCGCGTGCCCACGTTACGCTAGATGGGCCATGTACGCACGATGCGCTTCGCGCACCGTGCGCACATGGAGGACATATGATGCACTTCGTTTTGAAAGGTAATATTTTAATTTTTCGGATATGTTATAAGCCATGCACAAATGGTGCCCTTCGGGCACCATTTGCACACGGGGTGGAGAGAGTGTGGATCATTTTTTTTTTTATTATTTTTTTTTTAAATATTTTACTTTAACTCATCTTTAATAAGCCATGCAGAATTGGTGCCCTTCGGGCACCAATTGCACACGGGGTGGGGAGAGTGTGGATAATTTTTTTTTTTTATAATTTTTTACCGTACGCGTACGGTAAGCGTAATCGGCGAAATTAGCGAAAAAATAAAAATTCCGTTTTTGGCCTTGGGGGATCTTTGGGGACTCCCTCAACATTGCTATGTGTGTGGGAGCTGTCTAAACAGCCCCTTTACATGTTTTTGTGCTTTATATTTTAAACATCTCTCTCAGTGCGAGAGAGAAAATGGCGGCCGCCTCTTCCTGGTTTCGGCCGATTCGAATGTTTACTAAGATCTAAGAGCCAATCAGAATCACGCTCGCGCACGCCACCGTACGCGTACGGTAAGCATACCGTAAGCGCACCGTAAGCTGGCTCAGATATATATATTGATTTAAAGGCTATTTTCTCAGAATCTACTGAACAGATTTACACCAAACCTACAAAAGGCACTTCCTTGACCGGAGGACTACCTCTCTGCCAAATTTTTAGTAATTCTGTTCAGCCGTTCGGGCTGTAGCCCTGTCTAAAGGTCCTATGGAAAAATGCGTTTTGGGACCCCCCTTTTATCTCAGCCCCCGCTTGACGAATCCCCCCGAGACTTTCAGGGAAGGAGCGGAGCGTAGCGCCCCACCTATTTTGAAAAATTCGCGAGGATTCGTCGACCGGCGCCAAAGTTATTCAAAATAGAATGTTGCGGATTTCCTATGGAAACGTGGTCCTAACTATAACTACCTACTGGCGACCGCCAGTAGGTAATATATATATTCACTGAAAAACCAAAGGTTTCAGGCACGTTATAGTTAGGAATTAGCATTTAAAAAACCTTAGAAATTCACTGAAAAAACCATAGGTTTCAGGGGCGTTATAGTTAGCTGGACTTTTCACTCGTACAAAACCATTGAAATTCCCCCGTTATAGTTAGTTCAGCTAACTATAACTCGCGCGCCTGCAATGCACTGCAGATGACGTCACATATTACATCACTCATGACATGGTCAGTGACATGGCCCTCCCAAGGCCATAATCGGCCCCGGGGACCCCAACCCCCGGGTCATGGCCTTTTTTTATTCTTTAGGAGGGGGCTGCGTTGCCCCCTTCCTCAGGCCACTTATGGCCCCGGGGACCCCATCCCCCGGGGCCGGCCTTTGTTTTTTATTATTTAAAAAATATATATGTTTATAGAAACACCTAGAACATGCTGGACAAACCGTACGTACCTATCACCATGACGATTTGCGTGATATTCATTAAAAGGCGACTATGCATAGAATGAATTCACATGGAATGTATTTACACCGCTAGTGAAGCTCTGACGTGTCTGACGGCCTACCGTGCCTAATCCCGGCGCCCCCGCTCGTGGGTACTCTCCAAGTTGACACCCTTGTCGTTTATTTATGCAAACATGGGTAGGTATTGACGGGCACATTTAATATACACGCACACCAAGCCATTCAAAGGGGATTCGACAAAAATTCGACCAAACTATGCAAGAAACCCCCCTCACGGTAAATAAAATACACATCCACCGCCTGATGTGTAATACTTTTTATTTTACTCTCTGGAAAGGAGACGAACCTCACTTGAGAGTCACAGCGTGCTCCTGGCTGAGCCCAATGCTGTGTTACACCCACCAGTGCCCGCCGAGTGCCTCACACCTCTGTGTTGTATTCCACCAGCTAGTGCGTATGCTATGACACTCTCTAGCCCATGTGCACTGTAACACCACCCCGTGAATGTCATGCCACACTTGCCTTCACACGGGTTATATTGCCCCATCTAACATGCCTTCCTCGACGCCTATGTTATAACGCACAGCGCTATGCCATACATATTACAATCTGGGATCCATATCTTTGTCACAGTGCATATGCAACGTTACACTCCCCAGCACATATTTTATGTTACAACTTTAGAGATCAGTTAGGTTACACAACACTGCCCTGTGCATATTACACTCCAAGGCGCATATCGCATAGCACGCGCTAGTGCCTGTGCTATCTCACGCTCTCCAATGAATCTGTCATTGCGCACAATGTATTGCATATTATATTTCACGCCCGGTTCATCTTATATCACACTTTTTGGTGCATAGTTTATACCATATACTATATCTAGTTTTCATTTTCAATCGTGCTCTCAGAACAATGTTCTATATAACACTACGTCCACCTACCCTTTTCACGGGCATTACATTTTGTGATGGGGGTGGAGGGTCAGGGGGTGTTTCTGCCAAGTGAGCCCAGAGTCACAGTCACAAACGTCCTCTTCTTCCTGAATAAAAGTGAGATTATGCTGCATACTTGTTCATATTTTAAGTAGTTCGCACAGACACACATTTTAAAAACAATAACGTTTCTAATACCCACCTCCTCTGAACAGTTAGCTTGCTGCCCCATCCACCTCCTCCCTATCCTCTGTTGTCTGAATCCATGGACTAGCCTCCTCCCTCCTGCCATGCATGGTCTGATGTGCCGCCAGTGCCCTCCATTTAGAATGATGTACCAGTCGACTCCTCCTGCCCTCCATTGCCCAATTCTATGGCCCATCATTGACCTCCTGCTTAGCCTCTGTGCTTAGCTTGCTGCCCCTATTCTCCTCCCCCTGCCCTCCTATGTCTTTGTGCATGCCCCTGCTCCATCCTTTTTGCCCAACATGTTCCATGGACCTGCCACTCCTATCTACTCTGAGTGTTCTGTTGAGCTGCCACTCCCCTCCCACCTGCCTAGCATTGTCAGATGACTGTAACCTGTCCCTGCCACCTCCACCCTGCCTGTCCACATGCCATGCCCCTATCCCCTTCCTCCTGTCCTCCATGGTCCATTTTACTGCCACACCCTTCTGCCCTCCCTGGTCTGTTGTGCTGCAACTGCTCCTCCTGCCTGCCCCGCTCGGTCTGTTGTGAGGCCCCTTTCCCTGAACTCTCTTGTTTGTGCACAGGTCCTGACCCTCCCTTCTATCCTCCATGGTCCTTTGTGCATGCCCCTGCACCCTCCTTCTTGCCCATCATAGCCATTGTGCTGCCACTAACCCTCCCGTTTGCCATGCATGGTCTTCTGTGCTGCTATGGCCCCTCCCACCTTCCCTGTGTGGTCAGCTAGCTGCCCCTGACCCCCTCCCACCTTCCCTCCATGGTCTGTGTGTATGCCATCATAGTCTCTAGTGCCCATCCTGCCTGATCTCCAGGGTCATCTTGCTGCTCCTGCCCTGCCCCCTTGCCCCCAGCCCTCTGTTTCCATGTGCAGACCCCTATTTCCTCCCTCCTGGCTTGTCTGTTCCATGGTAATGCCCCTGATCCATCCCTTCTGCCCTTTATGGTCTGTTATGCTGCAGCTTTCTCTCCTGTCTGTCCATTATGGTCAGCTAGCTACCATTGCCTCTTTCCCCTCTGTTCTCTGTTGTCCATGTGCATGGTCCTGTCCCCTCCCTATTGCTTTCTATGGATTGTTGTGCTGCACTCCCATCCCGCATACGCTGTGTGGTGTATTGTGCTGCTGCAAACCCTGATGCCTGCCCTGTAGGGTCAGTTTGGTGCACCTCTCCATGTCCCTCCTGTCCTCTGTTATCCGAATCCATGTCCCTACCCCAATTCCTCCTGCCTACCATGATCCAATGTACCATACTTGCGAACATTTTGAACTTGGTAAGAGGGAGATTTTGAAAAAAACTGGGGTATTGATTTTCCCCTTTGAGTTACATTGAAAAAGAAGAGATTGTAGACAGGAGACAGATCAAATAAAGCCCATTTGAGCTTAAAAACATTGGACATTTCCTGGCTAAAACGGGTCTGTTGGCATGTATGGTTGTACTACCACTGCCTCTTCCTTCTGCCCACAATGGTCTATTATATTGCCACAGCCTCTCTTGCCAGTCCTGTATTGTTGGTTTGTTGCCCCTGCCCCCCTTTCCACTGCCCTCCATAGTCTGTTGTGCTGCCACTGCCCTTCCTGCCTGCCCAGTGTTGTCAAATTGTTGCCTCTGCACACTCCTACCTGCCTTCAATTTTCAGAGTCCGTGCTCCTGGCCTGTGCCTCTCAACAGTATCCCAATGAACAACTAGATTGCTAACATTCTATATTTATTACAAAAGTGTGGAACGCCTGACGTCATCTTGATGTAATCAAAACTGTAATACCTAGAGTATTTCCTTTAGAAATTACATATATGAGAGGGTCTGATTTGCATCAAAATTATGGTTAGTGCTCTAAAAAACTAAAATGAGGACTTATTTTCTGAGTTTTCAAATAGCGACAAAGAACTTTTAAATTATTTGTAATCTTTATGTTTTTTTATCCAGTTGACCACTTGATTAAATGTTGCACCTAGGGGAGAGGATGTGGTGTTACTTCCAGAGCTGCAGACTTTGCAACTGGGGAAGCAGGTTGGAGTTTCTGCTTCAGCTCAACATTCTGTGATTCTGGTCAAATCACTTAATCTCCCCTTGTCTACAACCATAATGAATTTGATCTTGTGTGATGTAACCAATGCTCATGTAAAGCCAATACCTGACAAGTATGCACTATATAAAACTGCAAATACACCAAAAATAAGTGTTTTGCACACTTCTGTCATTGGGCTACATGTGGGCTACATCTGGGTGATATTTGTGCTGCATTTGGGCTCTTTTGTCTCTGGTGGCCATCTTGGGAGATTTATTTGTTATGAAGTTTCCTAATTTCCTCATTTACTGCAGTCTCCTCAGTGGGAAATGCTTTCAGTTTTTTACTTTGATTCCATCAAGAAGGTATTCAGATATGTCACACATTTGCCATAAATTCTGAATGTTAGCACTCTAGTTGCTCATTAGAGCACTGTAGTAAAGCTACTGCTCACCACGGAAGTCTGCTGCTGGTATTAAAAGTGCATGTTTCAGTCTGCATATCAGAATTTTTTAATGAAATAGAAGAGGATTTGAGAAGTCACTCAAAATGTGCCCTAATTTTTCTTTCTTCAGCACTAATCATAATTTCTATGGCAAAATGAACCCCCTCATTGTGTTCCTATTTCAATTAAATGTTTTAAGTGTCACCAATTTATTCCAATCAAGATGGCTTCAGGTGTACCATACTTTTGTCATAAGTAAGACAGTAAGCGCTCTAGTTGTTCTTAAGAACACTCTGGGACATTCTGTCATTGGGCTATACTTGGGCTACATCTGAGTGATATTTGGGCTACATTTGGGCTATTTTGTCTCTGGTGGCCATCTTGGGAGATTTCGGCATTTGCGCGGGGAGTACTAGTGTGGATTAGGGCTGGTGTCCCCTTCAAGATGGCGCAACAGGTTGTGGACCCGGAGGGGCGGTATGTGCTAGTGCAGGGCAGGCTAGATGGGAGGGACCTTACACTGGGTAGTATTTACGCCCCGAACACTGGGCAACAGGCCTTTTTTGATTCACTGTCCCGTAAGCTTTCATCGTTCTTATCTGGCCCAATCATGCTTGGGGGTGATTTTAACTCAGTTACAGATTTTGGGCTTGACAGGTCCCATCCGCCGCTTTTGATGGCGCCGTCTGCTGGGGCTGCCAGGGCCCGTGGCGCATGGCAGGCCAATTGGGGGTTGTTGGACACTTGGAGGGAGCGTCACCCTGATGAGAGGGATTACTCCTTTTTCTCCCCGATTCATGACTTGCATGTGCGGTTGGATGCAGTGCTTTGTTCCCCTGATATACACATGGCAGTCCAGAACAGTGAATATTTGTCCAGAACCTTGTCAGATCATAATCCCCTGTTGCTGCGGCTGTGTTGGGTCCCGCGGCGCCCGCTCATATCTGCATGGCGGCTCAACCCGGAGCTGTTGGATGATCCGGTCTTCCACGACGGGATTGGCGAGGGGGTGACTCAGTACTTCCAGGAGAATGAGGGCACTGCCTCCACGCTAGCGGTGGAATGGGACGCCTTCAAGGTGGTGGTGAGGGGGCTCTGTATTGCAGAAAATAGGGGTGCGGAGGGACCTCCTTAAGGACATAGACGCTGCTGATCAGCGCCTGCGCACCCTAGAGCGTGATCGCCCGGGACATCCGGAGAGGCAGGGGGACCTCTTGGAGGCTCGTGAGGTGGTGGCGGCAGGGGTTGAGAGGCTACGGTCTTACGACCATAAGCGTTACCTGACTAGAGCTCATGCGGAGCGAGATAAATCTGGTGCGTTGTTGGCGTGGCTTGCGAATCCCTTGAAGCAATCGAGCCCCATATTGGCGCTGATGGACCCAGCAGGGGAATTGTGTTATACCCAGCAGGGTATAAACTCCATATTTGCTGGTTACTATGAGACACTGTACGCCAGTAGAGTAGACTGAGACGACGACCGGCTGGTGAATTTCTTGGTTAGTGGAGATTTGCCAGCTCTCAACAAAGGGGAGGTGGACCTATTGGGTCAGGAAGTTACGCTTGGTGAGGTCCGAGGGGCGATTAAGCATATGGCACAGAAGAAGTCCCCTGGAGTGGATGGGCTCCCCATTGAATTTTACGCAGCCTATGTTGATGTCTTGGCGCCTAGGTTGGTATCCTACAATCAGTCACGGGCGGTGGGCAGGCTCCCTACTGCGATGCGGGAGGCGCTGATTGTGCCTTTGCTGAAGCCCGGTAAGTCCCCCTCCGATGTGACTGCATACCACCCGCTGGCAATGCTCACCGCCGATTATAAGATCTTAAGTCGGATATTGGCCTCTCGGCTTCTGCCCTACATGCCTCGGCTGGTGACCAGGCAGGGTTCATCCCCAAGCGTGATACGGCCGGTAATGTAAGGCGTCTCCTTCGGGTGCTGGAGGCTGTGTCGCATAGTTCGCAAACTGCTGCCATTTTCGCGGTCAACATAGAAAAGGCCTTTGACAGCTTGGAATGGCCGTATTTGTTTCGGGTCCTGAGTGCCTTTGGTCTGGGGGATCGCTTTGTGTCTTGGATGGAGCTGTTATACAGGGAATCCACGGCCCGCACTAGAATGGGGGTGCTGGTGTCCTCCCCGTGTGCAGTGGGCAGGGGAACGCGCCAAGGGTGCCCCTTATCGCTGCTGCTGTTCGCACTGGCCATAGAGCCACTGGCGGCTCAGGCCCGAAAGGGGAGTTGGTTTGAGGGCCTCCGGGTGAATGATGATACTCACTATATCGCGCTATACGCGGATGACCTCCTCATGTTTTTAAACAATACACGGGGAGACCTGGAGGGAGTGTCGTACTTTAATCTCTGTTCCCGCGTAGGGGACAGGGCCCCACCCCTGTCTATCCTGGTATTGGCGAACCGCAAATGGTTAATGCGGTATGTACAAGTGCTTTGTATACCGTTCTAGCTATGAATGCACTGTGTACACGTTATTCTGCATCACTACGCGGGTTCCATTTTGGAAGCAGTGGCCATCTTGTGATTGCCCTCACATAGGCTATAATGAAGCAAATACGGGCCTCACAGCACATTTGCCTTTCCATGACTCTTCTGTGACCTGGGCAGCTTGGCTCTGCTGCCCCAGGTCAAACTGGTTTCACGAGCTCCCCTTCCTCCGGCCACCTGTGATTAGCATCAGGGCTTGACACGCCATAAAGTCCTTTCATCCCACACAAGCCTCTGGCTAATCTCTTTCACACCTGACTGTTCCTGCTTTATGACTTGTTTCTATCAACAGGAGCTGCCCGTGTTTTATTGGGGCCTATCGATATCTGATGTGAGATGAACCTTGCTGTGTAAATAATTGTGGGCTGGCTTAGCTGGAATGTGGGATGGTCATCATGACTCTGCCTTTTCGTTTGTAATGTACACGTGTATATGGCCGTATCATAAACCTAGGAATGTATGCCTGAGGCAGGAAAAACTGTACTTAAGGAGAAGTCCGTTTCTATGATTTTTAGCAGTCTCCTGAGAACATACATGCTGTTGTACTTCTAGGATACCTGTAATTGGTCTGCAGCCAATAAATGAATCTTTGACTTCACCCAGAAGACTCTGTGTTTCTGTAGGTCTGGAACAGAGAGAACCCAGAAGTCATAGGGTGTGTGCCCCTGCACCGCTGGGTCTAAAATACCCAGTACTTCAGTTTGGCGCCCAACTCGGGACGATTTCAGCGGTACCAGTCCAAGCCAGAGGTTCGTGAGGAGCTTCGTGTGGAAATTCCGGAGGAAGGCCGCCACTTCATCGACCCCTGCATGTCGACGTGGTCCGAAAGTCTTTTCTGCGAGGTTCTCCGCGTCCCGATGGCTACGAAGGACTGCTGCCCTGATTAATCGACCTGTTTTGGACCCTTGACGAGTTTTGATAGAGCAAAACAATCGAGAGAGTTTTCTGGTGACGCCATTGATCATCAATATACAGTTAAGTATAAGTGGAACGTCTCCCATTTGTTTGGTATCCCTCGGGATCGTTTTGATTTGGGAATTTGGAGTTTGCAAACGCCAAAGCCAGAGGACTCGTGTATTCACGAGACTATCGTAATGTTATGTTATGTTATGTTATGTTATTTATTCTTTTGTATAGCGCAACGGTTACTCAAAAAGAGTGTCCCGGAGCTTTTAGGTAAGGGGAACAGATTTCAGAATAACACAACACAGCTAAAAGAGGTTAAAAGATAAACAAAAAGAAAGCAAAACTACTGGCAGACCTATTGGGAAAACAGCCAGGTTTTGAGACCTCTTCTAAAATCAAGGAGAGTAGACGCCCCCCGCAAAGGGAGCGGTAGTGCATTCCACATCTGTGGGGCCAACAGACTGAAAGAGCGGCCCCCAAGGCGAGCCCTCTTCACACGCGGAACTGCCGCCAAAAGTAGAGATTCTGACCTCAACGAGCGAGTCGGATGGTAAAAGGTCAGTCTCTTTTGGAGATGTTTAGCTCCCACAGCATGGAGCGCTTTGTAGGCCAAGGTCAGAGCCTTAAAGGCGATCCGTTTGCGGATGGGTAGCCAGTGTAACGTCACCAACAACCCAGAGGCGCTGGCCCGTCTACTTAGGCCAAAGATGGCCCTGGCAGCCGCGTTCTGTGCAACTTGAAGCCTTTGTAGCAGATACTCTGGCAGGCCCAGGTAAAGAATGTTGGCATAATCCAACCTGGAGCCTATCAGAGCCTGCACCGTCAACCTCCTGTGCTCCTCGGACAAGAGAGGCAAGAACCTCCGCAGCATTTTTAACAGGCCGAAGCAAGTACCGGTTACCCCCAAGATCTGGGCTTTCATCGTCAGCCCCTTGTCCATCTTAACCCCCAAGTTTTTAGCCATGGGAGAAGAGCCGGACGGAGGGAACATGTCGATGGGCCACCAGGCCTGCCATCTAGGCTCCGTATCGCACCCGAAGAAGAGTACCTCCGATTTGTCGGAATTGCACTTGAGGCTGTTCAGTTGGAACCATGCGAACACAGCCCCAAGGCAATTCTGGATACTCTCCCCATCAAAGTCAGCCCCTCTCTCGCAAGAGAAGAGGAGCTGGGTGTCGTCGGCATACGACACGATCCGGGCACCAAATGACTCCGCCACCGCCGCCAAAGGGGTCATAAAGATGTTAAAAAGGGTCGGGCTCAATATAGAGCCCTGAGGGACCCCGACTCCCAGAGGCGGCATTACGGCGGTGTCAGATGATGTCCAGATCGTTTGCCGGCGGCCGGCCAAAAAGGAAGAAAACCATTTGAGCACCGTCCCCCGCAGACCAATCTCAAAGAGTCTTGCGAGCAGGCCCTCATGGGGGACGGTGTCGAAAGCCGCCGACAAGTCCAACAACACCAGCATGACTTTGCCCCCGGTATCCAACACCCCTTTAATGGTTTCAGAAACCTCAAGGAGCGCGGTCTCGGTGCTGCGATGTGAACGGAAGCCCGACTGGGAGTCATGTAAGATCTCATGGGACTCCAGAAAATTGGAGAGCACCGACTGAACGTGCTTCTCCAGAATTTTTACAAGAGCCGGCAGCAACGAAATTGGCCTGTAATTGGCTGGGGCTTTCGGGTCAAGTCCCGGCTTTTTAAGCAACGGGATGACCATTGCCTGCTTCCATACTGGCGGCACCTCTCCCAGACTCAACGAGAGGTTGAGAAGAGGGTGCGCCAGCGGATTAACCACCTCCGCCAGTTTACCCAGGAGCTTAGCAGGGCAGGGGTCAAGCGGAGACCCAGATTTTAAATTGCCCATAAGCGCTAGAGAAGCTGAGGCTGGCAGAGATGGAAAATCAGCCAATAAGGCGCCCTGCGCAACTGGGGGAGGCGAGCCCGCCTCGGGCATCGGCAATGTAACCGGTTCACTCGATAGAAAGGAGTCCTGGATGAGTTTGATCTTGCCTGTGAAAAAACACGCAAGATCCGCCGCCCAAGATTCTACGGGCCCCTCTTCCGAAGCAGTAGTCCGAGGGGAGATGAATTCTCGAACGATGGTAAAGATCTCCTTACTGGAGTTCGAAGCTGCTTCGATTCTCCCCGCAAGATAGGCTTTCTTTTCGCGGCGGATGTCTCGGTGGTAAGCTTTAACCACAGCCTTGTAGGCAGACCTGTCCTTGCTGTCATAATGTGCCCGCCAGGCCCTTTCGGCTACCTTGCACTGCTGCCGCGTAGCCCACAGAGCAGGGGTAAACCAAGGGGCCGAGACCCGCTTAGATGTCAGGCGGGGGGGCGGGACTGGGGCCAGGTCATTCAGCCTCTCCGTCAGCCATTCTTGCAGGGACTCCAGGTCTCTCTCTAGCTCGCCAGACAGAGGGCAAGGGTGCGTCGCAGCAGCCTGAGCCAGCATCTCAGGGGTCACCCTGCTAAATGCTCTAGAGGCTCGTCCCCGCTGCTGTGAGACAGGGTTAGGCGCCCTGACGTTGCCGCTGATTACAAATTTGGCCAGCCAGTGATCCGACCACAAGACCGGGAGAATCTCTTTCACCACTAAAGGAGAGGTCGAGAAGACCTGGTCTAGAGTGTGCCCCTTGTCATGGGTCGGGCCCTGCAAATGCGGGGTGAGACCCAGCGGAGTCATAGCCTCCAAAAGCTTAATAGCGGCAGGGTCCGACGGATCATCCATCCGGATGTTAAAGTCCCCCGCCACTAAGCAGTGTTCTGCTCTCAGTGCTAGACCCACCAGCACCGAATCAAGGTCAGCAAAAAACGTCCCAAGCGAACCAGGAGGGCGGTAGACTAACAGTCCCTTTACTGATTGATGCGGCGCTAGCACAATTGAAAAAGCCAACGATTCCGAGCCGTGGATGTCCTCAGTGGGCAAGATAGTGCAGGGCGTGCCCTTCTTTACCACCAATGCGACCCCGCCACCCCTGCCCTTTGCTCTGTCCTTCCTGAAGATGTCAAAATCCGGCGGAATGGCCATAGCCACATCGGGATTAGAAGCTTCGCCCCACCAAGTCTCCGTCAGCATTAGGCAGAGTGGCTTCTCTGTCTCGAGGAGCTCAAAGATGTGTTGCGCATGGCTGCGAGCTGATCTGGTGTTTAACAGCATGCAGGCATACTCAGCACCAGCTATGTCAATAGGCGGGGCTGATGACAGAACCCGTGTCGGATGCCAGCCACAACCAGGACATCGCGACTTACCCCTATAGCGGCCCGGAAAGACAGTACAACAGCAGCTCTCCCTATGATTCAAGGAGCACAGCTCCCGAGAAGAGTACCGCACCAAATGAGGGCCCAGATTACTCATTCTCGGTGAACAGCGCCCCGCCCGCCGCCAAGACGCCTCCGGGACGCTGACGGGCGCAGACGGGCAGGACTCTGGCAAGACTCCGGCAAGCGACGGCGTCCTAGCTGCGCGTTCCCGCTGCGCGGGTAAGAGCGACTTTAAATAGGCACCGAAGTGGAGGGAGGAGCGCCTGGACGCTCCAAGATGGCGCCCGCCAAAAAAAGCCTGGACCCAATCCAAGATGGCGCTGGTCGCCGATGACAAGACGATCCCCGGACCACCCACAGAACCCGGGCCCACCAAAACGGTGGTGAGTATTCCTCAAATTAAATGCAGGTGTGAGGGGGGGGAGAGCCCAGCCAGTGCACAGCAAATAAAACAAAAACAAGTGCCAAACGCGCGAAAACGCGCTAAACGTGCTAAAAACTGCACAAAGTAAAAGATTAAAATCTGCAGCCCTTACAAACCGCAGCGCGGTAAAACGGGACCTTTCCTAATCGATAATCCTTTGACGTTTTGGGTCTAGACTAGTGAGCGAAGATGCCTGGTTCTAGAATATTTGGTAGAATATTTTGTTTGGGTTGTGGAAGAGATTTCCAGCTGGAGGAATCATGTCCGGTTCCTCCGGTTGGAACTCCAACTTATGAGCTCTATGTAAAACATGGCGTAGGCCCCATTGCATATAACGAAGTATGGATCCACTACACCAGAAAAGACGGTGTTTTAAAATGGCCCCAAAATGGTAGTTTCGATACCGATATTTTAGATAATTTGGAAATTAAATTGTTTAAAAAGAAAGCCCGGCCGGCGATGTTTGATTCTTTCCGCTTATGGCGGAAGGAAGCCAAACAGAAGGAAATTAAGCTAGCGAAAAAGAATAGGAGAGAAAAAGGTATGACAGTAATGCAAGCAGCTGTACAATTCAAAGACAATGAGGAGGAGCAGATGAATGAGCAATTGCACAGACAGCGTAAGTTAGGGATCGACAAATGTTACCCAGCTTTACCGCACTCTAAACAGAATGAGTTAGAAGAAAAGGAGAAAGATCCCCTGATGTCGCATTTGTTGAGTTCGCCACCCCCGTATGCTCAAAATGCCACGGCGCCTCCCCAGCTTGTGAATATGCCACCTCCAGTTAATATTCTGCAAGCTTTGCCGCTACCGCCAGCTGCTTCGCAGCCGGCTCCTATCCCTATAGCGCAGCCCTCTCAAGGGCCGCCAGTTGTGTTTCCAACTGCCCCCGCGCTTCCTGCGACTTTGTCTAATTCAGCAGCTGCCTCCCCTGACACTCTCCCTTGCACCACTCCAGTACCTGTTTCTGCATCCTCTTTTCTCCCCTCTGTTTATCCCCCTGTTTTCGCCTCAACTTCTCCTTCAGCGCGACAGCGTTTAGCTAATGTGGTTACTACGTTAATGTCACCTCTCTTTGAGTCATCCGGTGCGACTCCTGGCTTACAGCGTAAGCAATTGCGCAGTCAATTGCCTAACCCCGATGAGAAAAAGGTAATAGATCGCATGGCGCGTAGATGGATTGTTTTCCCTTCACTATATGATGTGGAATCAGTTGTCAACGTTTTCCATCAATGGGATGCCCCAAAACAGAGGTATGTCTTTGAGAAAATGTGCGAAATTCTCTGTGAGGAATTGGATGATAATGGTAAAGACCCAAGCCCGCAGGAGTTGTGTCGAGTGAGATTTGATTTTGGAACTGGTACCATTGTGGATCGCGATGTAGATAAAGCAGTTGCGGTTGTATTATCCTTCAGGAATGAAGATTGTCAACAGTCGTTGTTTGAACCTGATGTCCCTGTGGGAAAAAGGGTAAAAGCACGCCAATATCCGATGCGTGAGGTTCCCCCAGTTTGGAGACCTGCTGAACCAAATGCTGTTCCACCTGTCTTAGCACATTTTCAGCGTATTTGGGTACATGTTCCATGGAAAAGATCTGAGGTGCTAGCACTTAAGCAGACATTGCCTGATCCCCGTAAAAACCCTACCGGTTATTATAAGGAGTTGTCATAAACTGCAGAATCCTGTGTAATGAATCTGGCTGATATAGATATGCTGTTTGGGAATGTGGTTCCACAGCCTTTGTGGGGATCCATTCGTAATATGGATCATGCTGCAGAACTAGGGGACACATGGGCTAACATCATCGCTGCTGACGCTAGACAGATTGGTGGCGCGAAACCAGAGCCTTTAATAGCAGAACTCCCTGGTAGAATCATCACGTATATGAAGACAATAATGCCCGCGATGCGCGTAAATTGGGACAAGCTATCTGCATGCAAGCAGAAGGAAGATGAGACAGTGTCAGACTTCTTTACCAGGTTTGAAGAAACGTTTATTGACCACAGTGGGCAAGATATGAGTACTGAGGGTGGCCAACGGTTATTTGTGGATAAATTTGTGCAGAATTTACTTCCTGACCTGTGTAAAAAGTTAAAAGATTCAGAAAGTTCTTGGGCTGTTTCTTCTTCAGCGCAAATACTGGCTACTGCACAGTATTATGAGAACAGAGATAAAGACGAGAAAGATAGAACAGAAAAGAAAACGAAAGAGCTAAAAATGAAGGTCCTTTTACAGCAGGCCTATCCGCCACGTGGAGGTCAGAATAATTATAGGCAACCCCAAGGTGTCTATCACCAACCCCAACAATTTCAGAACAATCAGCAAATCAATGGGTATTATCAACCACGTGTCCCTGTAGGTCCCAACCAATGTTCATACTGCAAAGAGGAAGGTCATTTTAAATATAGTTGCCCTAAATTGATGCAGCGTAACGGCAACATGTATGGCGCAAGAGGGAGGGGTGGTCAGCAAGCTCCTAGAGGCAGAGGGCGTGGGAATGTTCCCCAGAACGCGCGTCCTCTTCCGCCTCAAAATACCATCAATAGCTTTGATCAGCAAGCCAACGCGACTAGTAATACAGGTCAGTACTACAATAATGATTATTATGCAGAGGACGGCGATGCAGAAAATAATGATTACTAGGACAGCCGTAGACAGAGAGAGGGAGTTGTTTCAGTGCCAGTGGATCAGAGCGGACCGTATGTTGAGGTGACTACAGCAAATGTAACGGAGCCCTTTCTGCTAGACACTGGTGCTGCAAAGAGTTCAATCATGCATTCAAAACTCCCTGGCGCACCTTTGTCTGGCGATATAAATGTTTCAGTAGGTTTTTCTGGCGCCCCAGTTAGGAACCCGATTTCTAGTCCCATGTCACTTTCTATTGGACCTTGCGAGCTAAAAGCACCTCTCATCCTAACAACAGGTTGTGGTGAGAATTTGCTAGGATTAGATTTGTTAAAAAGATTGCATGCTACACTGTATTGTTCACCGTCAGGAGTACAACTTACATTAGGCAGGAAAGTGATTTCCCCGATGTACCTGTCTAAAAATACAATGCCGCCTGACTTGTCATCCCTTCCGGATGTCCTTTGGGCTACTGGTCCCAATGATGTGGGCCTCTTGGAGATATCGCCATACGTGGTAACTTTAAAGGCTAATGTCAGACTGCCACGCATTCCCCAGTACAAGATCTCTAATGAAGGCCAGAAAGCATTGTTAGACATTGTCAGCGACTTAATTAATAAGGGTGTAATTGAAGAGACAAGAGGCAACGTTTGCAATAGTCCAATTTTACCTGTCTTAAAACGAACGGACCCTTCACAGCCACCTGTTTACAGATTTGTGATTGATCTTAGAGAGGTTAATAAGATTGTTGTGCCACAGTTTCCAGTTGTCCCTGATATAACTGCCTTGTTAACGATGATTCCAGCCTCTGCTGCATGGTTTTCAGTAATCGATTTAAAGAATGCTTTCTTTAGCATCCCAATTGCAGAGGAGAACAGAGACATTTTTGGCTTCAGTCTGGGAGGCCGAAGCTTTCGCTTCAAACGCGCTCACCAGGGCTACTGTGAAAGTCCATCAATATACAGCCAAGCTTTAAAAGCGCAGCTTGATGCACTTGTTTTACCTAGTGGCGCTATCCTGATTCAGTACGTTGACGATTTACTAATTGCCGCGGATACTGAAAAGATCTGCAAGGAAGCCACATTATCATTGTTACGTCATTTATCTGCTTTCCATCACAAAGTGTCTCTCTCAAAGCTGCAATATTGTCGACAAGAAGTGACCTACTTAGGTCATCTCTTATCGAAGGAGGGAAGGAAACTGACCCCAGAAAGAATTCAAGCCATTGCACAGTTGAGTGTGCCAAGAACACAGAGAGAAGTGCGTGCTTTCTTGGGCATTACCTCATACTGTAGGCACTGGATCCCAAATTTTTCCCTGTTGGCAAAACCTTTGTTAGCATTAACATGCAAAGACACACCGAATCCTATCCCATGGTCTGAAGAGTGCCAGAAAAGTTTTGTGGAATTGCGCAACGCATTATGTTCAGCTCCTGTGTTGGGTACCCCTGACTACAGCAAGCCTTTTACATTGTATGTTCACGAGAAAGATGGTTGTGCATTATCAGTGTTAACACAGCCTTTTGGTGACAGACCGCGCCCATGCGCATATTTTTCATCAACCTTGGACCCTGTAGCGAGGGCATTGCCAAGCTGTCTGAGAGCGACAGCTGCTGCAGCTATGTCTATCCGACAATCTGCTGGTTTGGTAATGGACAACACATTGATCGTTATGGTTCCACATGCTGTAGACACATTATTAAACAGAACCAAGACATAACACTTGACTAGTGCGCGATTATCAGGCTATGAGCTTACACTGTTAGCAAACCACATACACATAAAGAGATGCAACACGCTGAATCCAGCTACGTTATTGCCAAATCCAGCAGACCTAGATGAGAATGAGCAACATGACTGTCTGTTCAGAACAGAAGAAGAGACGAAAGGGAGAGTAGATCTAAAAGATACTCCCCTGACTGAGTGTGATGGTACTTTATGGGTGGATGGTTCGTGTTTCAAGCTCCCTAATGGTGACACGACTGCTGCATATGCTATCACGACTTTACACACGGTTGTGGAAACTGCACGTGTGCCACATAATTCGGCCCAAGCAGCAGAATTAATCGCCCTCACAAGAGCATGCGTGTTGTCTGAAGGAATGAGAGTGAATATATACACCGATAGCCAGTACGCCTTTGGCGTGGCTCATAGTTTTGGGCGATTGTGGAAAGAACGTGGGTTCATGACGTCGCATGGAGCTAAAATTCAGAATGGCAAGTTGGTGAATGATCTCCTCGAGTCACTGACCCTACCGTTGCAAGTTGCGATTATGAAATGCAGTGCGCACAGGAAAATCACAGATGATGTTGGACGTGGGAATGCGTTTGCTGACGAGATCGCGAAAGAAACAGCACAGAATGTAAAGACTAGAATGTATGTTGCAGGCCCCGCAAGATGGGTTGATGATGTTGGAATGTGTGAAAACACGATAGAGAGTGTGAAGTCGCTTCAAGCTGAAGCTACAGAGAAAGAATTAAGCAAGTGGAGAGAAAGTGTGGGTAAGTTGGACGAGAATGGTTGTTGGATTGATCTGACAGAACATAGGCGATGATTGTTGCCTGATGCATATGTGCTTCCAGTAGTTACAATGGCACATGGAATGGCACATATCAGTACGAAAGGAATTTGTAAGTTGTTGGCTCCAGTATGGCAGAATGCTGGAATTCCCAAGTGTGCAGAGAATGTGGTCAAGAATTGTATGGTATGTTTGAAGTATAACCCTGGTAGGGGAACCCCAACTCCAGCTGGTCATTTTGCACCCCCATCATACCCATTTGAAGTTTTGCAGCTGGACTTTATCCACATGGAAAGGTGCAACAACCTGAAATATGTATTGGTGGTTGTCTGCGCTTTTTCAAAATGGGTAGAGGCCTATCCTCTAAAGGATAACACTGCCCTATCCACAGCCAAAGCCCTTGTGAAAGAATTCTTCCCTAGGTTTGGAATGCCAAGAATGATGTGGTGTGATAATGGAAGTGAGTTTGTGGGTAAAGTGATGAAGAATGTGTGTGAGGGGCTAGGTATTAGGCAGAAGTTCCACGCTGCAAATCACCCCCAATCAGCTGGATTAGTAGAGCGCTACAACGGCGCTCTAAAACTTAAACTGGCCAAAATCCAGGCGAGCACCGGTCTTAAATGGCCTGATGCTCTGCCTTTAGCACTCCTGTCCACCAGAATGACCGAACACTCACGAGTGGGACTTAGTCCTTGTGAAGTGGTTTTTGGCCGCCCGGCCAACGTATGAGGTGTACCAAGGCCTACGAAATTCAGTGAGATCGAGCATCCACTACTATTCGATTACTTGTATGATTTGACTGCTAAACTACGTGTTTTACATCAACAGGTGCATGATACTCTTCCCCAAGCTTCTGAAACTCCTGGACACCCTATCGACCATGGCACATGGGTGCTGATTAGAAACTTCCAGCGCAAGAGCAACGACGAGCCTCGTTGGATCGGCCCCCACCTTGTACTCCTGTCAACGAGATCAGCGGTCCGGGTGAAAGGGAGAAAGAATTGGGTCCATGGCACCCACTGCAAGGTAGTCCCCTTGCCCCTGCCATATGACCAGTGGGTCCAGGAGGGTATCGCTGACTCTGAAACAGACACTGTACCTCGTTTTGTACCATTCAGTGATGCACGCATAAAAGGCACAGTTTCAGACCAAGAGAGTAACGATATTTTGCAAGAAGCTGTGCCACCATCAAGTCGATTGGACACCACAGAGCCTGAACTTTTGTTCTAGGATCAAACAGCACCTGGCCGTCTCCGCTATAATTTGAGACCAAGGCCTATGGACAAATAAAGATTTCCTCACTATCTTTTCTTTTTGACATTATAAGCTCTCCCATTTGAAGGACTTTCTTGATTTTTGTTTTTCGAACCACCATCCGGGTTCAGCCGCAGGGTCGCGGTGCCAAGACTTTGGGGTACAGGCCGAAGACGTTAGGTCAACGGTTCTGGTTGGTCTAGGGCGTTTCCCTGGACTGACAGGCGTACTCCTTAGCAGAAGAAACTCATCCGCCGCGAGCGGCCCGATTAGAGGATGGAGTTTTTTAAGATGGAGAGACCCGTTGAGGAAATGAACTTTAAAGCAAGGATGTGTAAAATTATAAAGAGTAAATGTTTTGTATTTTTGTGCCTATTTATACTATGTAGTATAATAATGTTCATCGTTGGATTTGTATTCTTCTCCTCTCAAAAGCCCATTGCACCCACTGTACAGCCTATACCTCTTTCTACTACCTCCTCACACTCTTTTCACCCTCTGCCTGAACATGAACAAACCAGACGATCAGAGTTTGTAAATAACTCGTTTATTCAGCTCTTGCACCAACACCAACTAGTAATGAATACAACCAATTGCTGGGTGTGTGGGTTAATGCCACATACCATTAATAAGGGTGTTCCCTATCTAGTGTTGCCGTACAGTTACAATGGATCGTCATGGGCATTCCAGACCATGTTTCTCTATGCTCTAGATACGTACTCCCCGCGACAACCGCGTTCCATCAGACCTATCACCAATAATAAGGCTTTGATGAAAGGAGTTGCCGATATGAGCAGAGATATCGATGCATACTCGTCCATACCCAAGGAAGAATTGAGACCTTATGTAGGATGGAACGCAACGGGGTATAGTATTAGTCTGGGTGAAAGACAGCGAAAAATCTCATCCCCAATCTGGGTCGTACCCCACATAGGTCGGTTCTGCTTACAGGGTAATGGTCAGAATCCTAGAGCTCAACTAGGGAGAAGTGACTGTACTGAAACGTACACTTTCCCATCACAGTTTTCTCCTGCGTTTTTGGCTGCCAAAGGCACATATTTCATCTGCAATGACCGAGCATATACATGGTTGCCCCCTGATTTCTCGGGCACATGTTATATTGCGAACTTGCTACCGCCAACATTTACTGCTGCCTCTGACTATCACAAGACTAGAGTTGTGAGGGGCGTAATTAGTAAGGAGGATAGTGCCGGCCAGGAAGCGGGAGACTTCTTCTTGGGTTTCCTGCCGTTTTGGGGTCCTATGGTAAATATTAGGAACCTGAGACAACTGACTCGTGTGGTTGAATCCACTGTTAATGTTACGGCTGGTGCCCTCGGTAATTTGACAGCTGAGCTCCAAGCGGATCGCCTCATGACTTTGCAGAACCGCATGGTTCTAGACGTTATTCTTGCAGACCGCGGTGGGGTATGTAAGGTTATCCAATCCAGTTGTTGCATTTTCATACCAGATAACGCTCCAACAGTCTATCAAGCCATCTCCAGACTCCATAAAATATCTGAGTCCATACACGTGGATAAAGGAGATTGGTCACTGGTGGGGTGGTTCTGGGAACTGATATCTGCCTGGGGTTGGAAAGTTCTGATGGTCATTGGAATGATCTTAGCCATTCTTTTTCTGTTCTGTCTGTGCATACAGTGTGCTCCTGCGATATGTGGCCTCTGTGCTACCTTATGTGTAAGGAAACCTGTATCGAAGGACGAGCTAAGTAATAGGATGATGCTACAGCAACATCTCCATGACTTTGTGAACATTGACCTAGACTTGGATTAAGATGAGTATAGTGATTGCCTATGTAAGGGCAAAAGGAGGGTCTGTCGTACTTTAATCTCTGTTCCCGCGTAGGGGACAGGGCCCCACCCCTGTCTATCCTGGTATTGGCGAACCGCAAATGGTTAATGCGGTATGTACAAGTGCTTTGTATACCGTTCTAGCTATGAATGCACTGTGTACACGTTATTCTGCATCACTACGCGGGTTCCATTTTGGAAGCAGTGGCCATCTTGTGATTGCCCTCACATAGGCTATAATGAAGCAAATATGGGCCTCACAGCACATTTGCCTTTCCATGACTCTTCTGTGACCTGGGCAGCTTGGCTCTGCTGCCCCAGGTCAAACTGGTTTCACGAGCTCCCCTTCCTCCGGCCACCTGTGATTAGCATCAGGGCTTGACACGCCATAAAGTCCTTTCATCCCACACAAGCCTCTGGCTAATCTCTTTCACACCTGACTGTTCCTGCTTTATGACTTGTTTCTATCAACAGGAGCTGCCCGTGTTTTATTGGGGCCTATCGATATCTGATGTGGGATCTGAACCTTGCTGTGTAAATAATTGTGGGCTGGCTTAGCTGGAATGTGGGATGGTCATCATGACTCTGCCTTTTCGTTTGTAATGTACACGTGTATATGGCCGTATCATAAACAGTCCCCCTCACAGTTTCTCCCCGACTTTTTGGAGGTCTTGGCCACCATCACAGTCAACAACTCCTCCATTCTGCTCCTTGGCGATTTTAATTTCTGGCCCTCCGACTCCGCTGAGTGCCCATCCTCCAAGGAATTCTCCGAAACCCTTCACTCCCTCAACTTCATTTCCCATGTCCACTCCCCCACCCACGTCAAAGGTCATATACTCGATCAGATCTGGTCCCTGAACTGCCCTGTGGATTCACTCTCTATTACCCCTTGCCCCTGGTCTGATCACCACTTGATCTCTTTCCTTCTTCCCATCCTCTCTCCAGCCAAGCCCCCCCGGCCTAAAAACATCTGGGTCCGATCATGGGGTCGTGTCAACCTGGAGAATCTTTCCTCCCTTCTTACCTCATCCCTCCCCCCCCTTCAGGGTCTTCCCACTCTTTCCCAGGTCGATGCCATAGATCAGTGGCTCTCCCACGGACGCGACGCTTTTGCCCCGCTCAAGCGCATTACCTCCAAACGCGACAAGGACGCTAATCGGTGGTTCACCGAAGAGCTTAAGACCACCAAATTAACAGTACGCCGCGCAGAGCGGGCATGGAGAAGAAATTACTGCCCCACTCTAAAACTGGATTATACTAACATCCTAAGCCAGTATAAAAAAGACATCTTGGAGGCAAAAACATCTTACTTCTCCTCCAAAATTTTAGCCGCGGAAAACCAGTCCAAGGAGATATTCACCATCATCCACAACCTAGCGTTCTCGGACAGAACCACTCTTAAGCCAGCCCCGTCCGAAGAACTCTGTCTTTCTCTCAACAACTATTTCATTCACAAAATCATCACTATCAAGGCTAATATCCCGCCACCCTCCCCCTCTTTTGTCGACCCCCAATGTCCCCCCCCTAAGGGCGTGCTTACCTCACTTCCCCCTATCACTCGAGAGAGCCTGATCACCTTGGTTCCCCTGGTCAAATCCGGTTCTCCTTTAGACCCCTGTCCCGCTCACATTCTCCGCCATATCTTTGTCTCCTGCCCTGACCCTCCCCTTCACCTCCTTAACAGCTCTCTTGCCCAAGGCATCGTTCCCAAACCCTTGAAATCGGCGGTTATTGTGCCCATCCTAAAAAAACCCGGGGCAGACCCCTCTGTCCCCGCCAATTTCCGTCCTATTTCCCTCCTACCATTCCTAGCCAAGGTGCTCGAGCGCCACGTCACCTGTGCTCTGAGCTCTTTTGTGGAGAATCTTGGTGCTCTTGCCCCCCGTCAAGCCGGTTTCCGCCCTGCTCACTCTACGGAGTCCGTTGTCCTGTCGGTCTTGGACACCCTCAGGGAGGGCATGGACACTAATCAGCACCAGGCCCTTGTACTCCTCGATCTCTCAGCCGCCTTCGATACGGTGGATCACACCATCCTCCTCTCCCGTGTCGGAGCGGCGGGGATCGGGGGGACTGCCCTGGTCTGGTTGTCCTCCTTCCTGAGTGACCGCACCCAGGCTGTTCGCCTGGGTGACTTCACGGCGGACGTCCGGAAAGTTCAGTGCGGGGTTCCCCAGGGTTCCTCTCTTTCTCCCCTCTTGTTTAATCTGTATATTGCTCCCCTAATCTTCTCGCTTCAACAGATGGAGGTCGGCGTATTTAATTATGCGGACGACCTCCAGCTTGTCTTCAATCTATCCTCTCCTTCCTCTGTTCTAAACTTTCAATCTGTTATGCTTCACATCAGGGACTGGATGAACCACAATCACCTTAAACTCAACCCCGACAAAACCGAGTTGGTGTTGACGGGTGGTTCATCCAGCCCCTGGTCCCCTCTTTTCTGGCCCCCTTCTCTTGGCCCCCCTCCTACCCCCGCTTCCTCAGTCAAAACACTTGGTATAAAACTTAATTCTCAACTCACTCTTCACTCCCAGGTGAGCTCTGTGGTGTCTTCTTCTTTTCTTTCACTGCGCACTATACGCAGGGTGTCCCGTTTCTTCACTGTCTCTGCTCTAAAACTCATCATCTTGGCCATGGTGGTTTCCCGCCTGGATTATGGCAACGCCCTGTATGCCGGTATCCCCGCCTACAGCCTGCGCCGCCTACAACAGATCCAAAACCAGGCGGCCCGCCTGGTTTTCAAACTCCCCAAATTTCACCACTCTACCCCGCTCCTAAAAACACTTCACTGGCTCCCTGTGCGAGCCAGAATTCAATTCAAGCTTGCTTCCATCACCTTCCGGGCCCGACACGGACTCGCACCTGCGTTCATCTCCTCCGAGATTGTTTCCTATGTTCCCACCAGGGAACTTCGTTCATCCTCCCAGTCCCTCCTCACCATCCCACGCTTCCGGAGAAAGAAGTGGGGAGGCTCCAAATTTGCTACTCTCGCCCCTACCCTCTGGAACTCCCTTCCCCTTGAACTCCGTACCATCTCTCTCTACCCACAATTCCGCAACCAACTTAAAACCTACCTGTTCACAAAATATTTCGAATAATAACTTTCCTGTCCCCCCAGCTTTTTAATTTAGGATCCGGTTAGTAACAGCGCCAAGAAACCGCAGGTATACGTGCGCTTTAAAAGTAATTTTAAATTCAAAATTCAAATTCAAATAAACCTAGGAATGTATGCCTGAGGCAGGAAAAACTGTACTTAAGGAGAAGTCCGTTTCTATGATTTTTAGCAGTCTCCTGAGAACATACACGCTGTTGTACTTCTAGGATACCTGTAATTGGTCTGCAGCCAATAAATGAATCTTTGACTTCACCCAGAAGACTCTGTGTTTCTGTAGGTCTGGAACAGGGAGAACCCAGAAGTCATAGGGTGTGTGCCCCTGCACCGCTGGGTCTAAAATACCCAGTACTTCAGGAGCCAAGAGGTTGCTGGGTTGTCTCGAGGACTTGGCAGGTCTGAAGGTGAATTGAGCTAAGTCGTGTCTCTTCCCCGCTTCCAGGAAGGCGGGAGGCCCCCGCTTTACGGAGGAGGTCCGTTGGGAGTATACTTGCATAACATACTTGGGGACGCGCATTTACCATGACCGCATGGACCTGGTGGAGGGTAATATCGGCAGGGCGGTGCGTGGTCTTCGAGGTACTATGGACTTCTGGCAGACGCTGCCACTCTCCCTGATGGGACGGGTGGCTCTTCTCAAGATGGTGGCACTTCCCAGGCTGTTATAATACTTCAGGACGCTGCCAGTCTGGGTCCCGGCGTCGACGTTTAAACGACTCCAGCAGATGATTACGGGGTTCTTATGGAACTCTGGCCGGCGTCGGGTAGCTTTGCACAAGCTGATGAGGCCGCGGGGTGAAGGCGGTCCGGCGGTACCAGATCTAGAGACTCATTACTTGGCTGCTCAATTGCAGTGGTTGACCCAGGCGGTGGCTCGAGAGTTCAGGGGAATCGGCGAGGGTGCGGAAGGGCGGATTCCGGCCCCTATCCTGGCAAAGATAATCCTGCAGCAGCCACTCCGCGTGGGGGATTTGCCTGCTGAGGTGCAGACCTTCCGGCAGTGTTGGACTAGGAGTCAGCAGAGAGCGCGGATCGCCCGTCCTTATGCGCCCGAGATACCTCTATTGATGTGCCAGCAGCTTCCGCATGGGGGCAACTGGTCCGCGTTGTCGGGATGGAGCGATGCGGGTTTGACGACGGTAGGGGATCTGTATGAGGATAGCGTGCTCCTGCCTTATGACTCTGTTCGTGAGCGTTATGGGCTGCCATGTGGGGACTACCTGCTTCACTCGGCCCTGGTGTCGGCTATTCAGCGTCGGTGGCGGAGTGGATTGACCTCCATATCTTGCCAGTATGTGGTATTAGCGGCGGGCGCGATCAGAGCGGTCACATGTTTATATCGGCGGATGACGACTGAAAGGCTGACCCCTCTTGACAGGTTAAAGCAGCGCTGGGAGGAGGATATTGAAAGGGTTATACCTGAAAGAGTGTGGGCTGAATTGCTCGAGCGCCCTTGGAAATGTTCTAGGAATGCTCGTTTCCAGCAGATTTAATTCTTTATTTTACACCGGGCTTATCTTACCCCAGCCAAGATTCAGAGTTATTTCCATACTCTCACGGCGCCCTGCCCTCGCTGTCAGGCGGAGGGAGGTGACCTCTGCCACATGTTATGGGGTTGCCCTCAGATTAGGGACTACTGGTGGGGGGTGTGGACGTTGCTATGCACTGTCACGGACAGGGAGGTTGAATTCGGTATCAGCCCAAGCTTATTACATTGGTTCCCCCACACCTCCAAGAATAAAATAACCAGCAAATTTATAGACCTAGGGTTGGTATTAGCCAAGCGGGAAATCACTGCTAACTGGAAGTTGCAATGAGGGCCACGATTGCAGAAGTGGAGGGCAGAATTTACTCGGTGGGCAGAATGCGAGGCGGTCCTTCGCACGCAGTCGGCAACCCGGGCTCATAGTGATAGGGCGTTGGAGTCGGCCCGAGCTTGGGGTGTATTGATGGAACTCTAAAAAGTTGCTGACACTGATGGGGACGGGACCTCTGATGCAGAGGTGGGGCAGGTCCCGCCCTCCCCTGCATCTGATTAGAGAAGAGCTGAGGGATTAGGCAATAGCACACTTGGGTGGTCGGTGGTCCTGTGTTGGGAAGGTCGGAGGTGTAGAGTTAAAGACTTGAGTGTCTTCCCATGTATCCTGTCAAGAAGTCATGCCGGAGGGGTGGTGGGGGTAGAGGGTGGTGGTTGGGGGAGGGTCGTGACATGGGGTAGTTGTTTGACTTTTGTTTGGTTGCTCATATTGCACGGCGGAAACTCCTGAGTGGATACTCCGCGCTCTACGAGCATATGGTATGCCTACATGTGGACGCTGGGTGGTGGACTTCTAAGCGTTACCCCGCACGGTTGCCGGGGTGGCACCGAATTACCCCATATACTGTGGACTCATAATTGGGAAGTTAATGCGATGGGAGTTGCATATTAGCATGCCCAGGCAAGCCTTAGATGTTGATTGTACTGTTTTTTGAGTGATTTCAATGCAAATAAACATATTTACCCCCCAAACAATGAAGTTTCCTAATTTCCTCATTTACTGCAGTCTCCTCAGTAGGAAATACTTTCAGTTTTTTACTTTGGTTCCATCAAGAAGGCATTCAGATGTGTCACACATTTGCCATAAATTCTGAATGATAGCACTCTAGTTGCTCATTAGATCACTGTAGTAAAGCTAGTGCTCACCAGGAAAGTCTGATGCTAGTATTGAAAGTGCATGTTTCAGTCTGCATTTCAGAATTTTTTTATGACATAGAAGAGGATTTGAGAAGTCAAAATGTGCCCTAATTTTTCTTTCTGCAGCACTAATCATAATTTCTATGGCAAAATGAACCCCCTCATTTTGTTCCTTTGTAAATGAAATGTTTTAAGTGTTACCAGTTTATTCCAATCAAGATGGCTTCAGGTGTGCCATACTTTTGTCATAAGTAAGACTGTTAGCGCTCTAGTTGTTCGTTAGAGCACTCTGGGACATTCTGTCATTGGGCTATACTTGGGCTACATCTGGGTGATATTTGTGCTACATTAGGGCTCTTTTGTCTCTGGTGGCCATTTTGGGAGACTTATTTGTTATGATGTTTCCTAATTTCCTCATCTACTACAGTCTCCTCAGTAGGAAATACTTTCAGTTTTTTACTTTGATTCCATCAAGAAGGCATTCAGATGTGTCACACATTTGCCATAAATTCAGAATGTTAGCACTCTAGTTGCTTATTAGATCACTGTAGTAAAGCTACTGCTCACCAGGGAAGTCTGCTGCTGGTATTGAAAGTGCATGTTTCAGTCTGCATGTCAGAATTTCTTAATGATTTAGAAGAGGATTTGAGAAGCCACTCAAAATGTGCCCTAATTTTTCTTTCTGCAGCACTAATCATACTTTCTATGGCGAAATGAGCCCCCTCATTTTGTTCCTTTTTAAATTAAATGTTTTAAGAGTTACCACTTTATTCCAACCAAGATGGCTTCAGGTGTGCCATACGTTTGGCATAAGTAGGACTGTTAGCGCTCTAGTTGTTCTTTAGAACACTCTGGGAAGCTGCAGTAGAACACAAAGGAATCAACTGACAGTCTCTGCCCTTGTTGGATGTACATGTTTTACTGAGAATGTCAGACTTCATTCTCACGGGACTGAGAAAGATAATGTGAATTTACAGAAAATATGCTCTCAGTTTAGCTTATAGATCACCTTCCAAACTTCTGTGGGAAAAGCATGAGAAAATAGTTTTCTCTCAAACACGATTCATGATATCACAGCTGAAGGCTTTTTCAAATGGTAAAATCACCTTAGAACACACCACAATTCCTAAAATGAGTATGGTACCATCAACAAATGATTTATAATGTAACTAAAGTCTTAAAACCTTCTATTAACTGCAATGCTTTTTAATGAGGTGCTATCATGTATATTGGTCCCAAGATGGCTGCCAACACTTCTTGGATGAAGTGCTGACAGCCAATCAGATCTCACGATGAGATGTGTGGTTAGGCTCCGCCCAGATATATATGTGATTTTACTTTTGATTTTCTCAGGAACTACTGAACGGTTTTACACCATTTAAGCAAAAGGCATGAGTCTGAACTGAGGACTACCTCTTTGCCAAATTTGGTGTAATTCCATTCAGCACTTCGGGCTGCAGCTGCGTCAACAGGTCTTATGGGAAAATGCAAGGGGAAAACGCGTTTTGGGACCCCATTTTTTCTCGGCCCCCGCTTGACGAATCACCGAGAAATTTTCAGGATAGGAGCGGAACGAAGCTGGCCAAATGTTTGGAAACTTTCACGAAGATTCATCAATCAACACCAACGTTATTCCAAATAGAATGTTGCGGATTTCCTATGGAAAATAGGTCCTAACTATAACTACCTACTGGCGACTGCCAGTAGGAAATATATATATATATATATATATATATATATATATATATATATATATATATATATATATATATATATATATATATATATATATATATATATATATATATATATATATATATATATATATTCACTGAAAAAACCATAGGTTTCACACATGTTATAGTTAGCTGGACATTTTACTGATAAAAAACCAATGAAATTCCCCCGTTATAGTTACTGTAGGCAACTATAACTCACGCGACCGTAATCCTCTGCTGATGCTACTACTGTATTTAGCATATGTATAAGTGTTCAGTCATCATAACTCGAGAGAGTGAAAAAGAAGCAATCAATTACCTCAAAATAAACTCAATATCAAAGTAATCAAACGAAGCAAAGGTGTGTAAAAGAGAAATGAATTTTATATCAATGAACGATATTCAGGGTACTTAAAAATAACAGCAGTTGTACTTATAATGGAAGGCAATAGTACATTCAATGGTTCCTTCACTTTAACAATAAATCAAACACTTTTTCAACACAGTATTCAATCGTTGTGGAAAAAAGTGAATCAGTCGACGTTTCGGTCTTTTGTTGTCATTTTACAAGACCATCCTCAGGACTACAAGGTTTTAAAAGATGACCCCTTATCATAACAAGTCAGATAGATGTAGCAAATCGTTTTGAAAGCGAGTTCTGATTCCATCCACCCACAGTCAGGATTTCTCAGTTAATGATTAAGTTGCTTATTTTTGTTCACCATAAAGTCCGAACTGGCAGATAGCTCGAAGTTCGAGAAGTAAAGTGCCAAGGGAGTTAAGCCTCACGCTAGTTATCTCTTTTTCAAACTGATACTGGCATTTGTTTGGCGTCGTCCGGGCAAGTAGTGAAAAATGGCTACTTGCCCGGACGACGCCAAACAAATGCCAGTATCAGTTTGAAAAAGAGATAACTAGCGTGAGGCTTAACTCCCTTGGCACTTTACTTCTCGAACTTCGAGCTATCTGCCAGTTCGGACTTTATGGTGAACAAAAATAAGCAACTTAATCATTAACTGAGAAATCCTGACTGTGGGTGGATGGAATCAGAACTCGCTTTCAAAACGATTTGCTACATCTATCTGACTTGTTATGATAAGGGGTCATCTTTTAAAACCTTGTAGTCCTGAGGATGGTCTTGTAAAATGACAACAAAAGACCGAAACGTCGACTGATTCACTTTTTTCCACAACGATTGAATACTGTGTTGAAAAAGTGTTTGATTTATTGTTAAAGTGAAGGAACCATTGAATGTACTATTGCCTTCCATTATAAGTACAACTGCTGTTATTTTTAAGTACCCTGAATATCGTTCATTGATATAAAATTCATTTCTCTTTTACACACCTTTGCTTCGTTTGATTACTTTGATATTGAGTTTATTTTGAGGTAATTGATTGCTTCATTTTTTTCACTCTCTCGAGTTATGATGACTGAACACTTATACATATGATAAATTCACTGTGTATAAACTCTAGACACGAATAATTGGAATAAATCCCATCTACGATTATATTCTGAATTTAGATAAATTAATTGTAGATTACACAACTACGTTGCTTCTTAAAAAAGAATCCCTTGACGGCACTCTGCTACCAGATTATTTGAATTCACCCAAGCCTTCAAGGGTTTATTGGGTTATCCACTTTATATACTAACTACTGTATTTAGACACTTATTTGCCCATGTCTTCTTCCATTACATTTTAGCTATACATATATTACAAATATTTTTTTTTCATAAAGACACATATGTCATCAGCAGAGGATTACGGTCGCGTGAGTTATAGTTGCCTACAGTAACTATAACGGGGGAATTTCATTGGTTTTTTATCAGTAAAATGTCCAGCTAACTATAACATGTGTGAAACCTATGGTTTTTTCAGTGAATTTGCAAGGTTTTTTACATGCTAATTCCTAACTATAACGTGTGTGAAACCTATGGTTTTTTCAGTGAATTTGTACGTTTTTTTAAATGCTAAGTTACTTTACGCCATTTGTGGCGTGCGCGCCCACTTAACGCAGTTCGTTCCGTGCGCGCACGGTGTGCTTTGCGCACCGTGCGCGCACAGTGAGCACGCAGTGCGCTTCGCGCACCGCGTGCCCACGTTACGCTAGATGGGCCATGAACGCACGATGCGCTTCGCGCACCGTGCGCACATGGAGGACATATGATGAGCATCGTTGTGACAGGTAAAATATATGTTTTGTTTAGCTGTAATAAATATATATATATATATATATATATATATATATATATATATATCCAGCACAACATCCTCCGTTTACTGGGGGCCACCGACTCTGCAGGGTGGGCTCAAAGGTTGCAGGAGCGGAGAAGCCTGCATGTTCAATGCTTCAAAAGTAAAGCCCCACTCCGACTTCTGTGCAAACACAAAACTTTATTCGTCTGAAGCAGCATATATATAACTCAAGTCCTGACCGGTTTCGGCGTCACCACGCCTTGCTCACAGGTGAGTTCAATAATTACCATGTGGTCACGAGGCCATAGGATCAACTACAGCCCCCAGCATGCATCATCGTTGCTTTGTAATCACGAGGCATTGCTTAATATTCATGTTTTGCCCAAATAGCGTTATATGAACAATGTCCCAACAACGTACCAAATTGTAATGTGCACGCATTCCTTCTCACAGCAAGTGCACTTTTATGCTGTTAAGTGTATATATATATATATATATATATATATATATATATATATATATATATACACTTAATAAATATAGTCTTGGATTTGTGGTGGAACATTATTAGCAAATATTCTTCATAAGTGGGTGGAGTAAAAGATTCCCTACACCGCAATAAAGTGGGACATTGGGAGTTACACTTCACTTTTCCATTTGTCCATGGCAGTATTTTAATGGTCTTCGATGCATCAGATTTGTGTGTCTTTGTATTCCAGTACTATCTTTGTTATTGTCATGTTTGCCAGTGGATGCTGCTGAGTCTCCTGTTTGTCTGAGTTTGTTTTGGTCTCTTGTAAACCAGACCATCAAGGGATGGTTCTGCTGAGCTTGATCCTGTTGATGATATTGAACAGGAATGTGACAGTTAGCTGTGAAGAAATGAAATCCTAGTCTCACCAAGAGTCAGACTGCTTCCAGTAGCTGAATGCATTTTTCAAATTCCTGCCATGATTGTAGTGTGATGTTACTGGTGGAACTTCTGCATACTGAACAGGTCAATGGCGAAGATACATCTTCAGTTCATCTAAGTCCTACAAGTGGCAGGCTTTCGTTTTTCTGTGCAGGCTCCCTAACAACTCCTGGACTTTTTGATGTTCTGCTCCTAAAATGGAATCAAAGAAGACAGTCCAAGTTAGAGCAAAGATCCTGAATGGTGGCACATTTGTATTCTACATGTGTTTTCTTATGCAAGTTGGAGCTGCAGACAAAACCAGCCGCTGCATAATTCTCGTCCTCTTCAAAAGATTTATCCAACTCAGGCAAAGTGATCTTCAACATTTGGAGGGTTAAAATGGCATTGCTTGTGGCAGCATCTTCCGTATTGTCATGGGGACTATGAGATATACTGGAATGGTTCAATCATTCAGATGATGTGGTCTAATAACCATCACTCTTGAAATGCCGATGACGTGGTGGTTACTGATGCGTCACCTTTGTTTGCGATGCAAAGAACATGAAATTACATAAATGGTAATATTTTCTGGCATTACCTGATGCAGGATAGCAGCAAGAGACTAGTTTGAACAGAAAATGTCTCTTTCCAAGACATTCTGTGAGCAACTCAGCCTCTTGTGAGCAAAAATAAACAAAATTGTATAATGCAAAATTCCTAGAATATTGGCATAATGTGTAATTCATGAACCTCTCACGTGAAAATATCATTCCCAAAGGTCTAATTTATAGCTGTGAATAGATAATAAATATTGCAAAAGTCCCAATCGTAACACAGTTGCTTGATCTCATGAAGCAGAGGTAAAACCCACGGTTCAGGCAGAAAACATGTTTACTAAGTGGGGAAAATCATGAGTAACACCGCCCACACCTAGATTGTGTAGCTCTTGTGAATGTTAATGAAATCCGAAACCAGTAATGTGCTCTTATTTGCATTTAAAGATCTAGGGGCCTGATTCACAGAACTAACTTAAGACAAAATCCTATACTTACTACCATGTTGGTATTCACAGAAGGCACTTGCTCATTTTGATATTCACAGAAGGCACTTGCTCATTTTGGTATTGACAGAAGCCACTTACTCATTTTGGTATTCACAGAAGGCACTTACTCATTGATGAGTATGTGCCTTCTGTGAATACCAAAATGAGTAAATGGTAGTAAGTTTAGGATTTTGTCTTAAGTTAGTTCTGTGAATTGGGCCCTAGGTTATTTTGGTGTGGCAGGCTCATTGGTCTTAGAGGCTTAGGGCTTATCCTGAGCCCAGCAAAGGTCAGTTATTGCTAATGTCACTGCTGTTTCTTTATTATTTGATTAAAAAACGGAGCAATCAGCCCTAACGCTATTTTGTGGTACAAGACTCAGTCTGCTTAGGGGTTGGTTCCAAGGTGGAAGTTGTTGCTTTTGGTGTTGCTGCAGATGTATTTTTCTTTTTCAGTGACAAAGTAATTAGGTAAATAGGCCTTGTGATGACAGATGCTGCTTTATGAACTGAGAAGTCGCACACTCTCTTAGTGCCACTCTAAACAACTGTCACAGATACATCTTCATGATCATTAGTGATGGTGGCAACTAAGCTTTCCTAAATCTTATTTTTCTAGGTTTTCTTAATTCTCAGATTTGGAGATCCAAATCCTGAAGCAATCATCTGAAAAGGGTTTGGAAATTGAGGACCTGCTGGGTAATTTTGATTTTGGTGGATGTGGGCATTTGCCAAATAGCAGTGGGTACCCTTTCTGCAAGGCTCAACATTGAACCCCCTTCCCCACTTGGAGATGGAGGTACTGCATGATTTCCACAGGCAGACTCTCAGCTGGCTCCAACTTCAGAAACCCTTGCGTTGAAGGCTGCCAAGGCAAAGTTGATTGCCCTTCTCTCTTTTGGGGGGGGGGGTAACTATATTTCACTGCCAAGGATCATATAGTAATGCTTGATGGTCCTGGAAAGGGAAATCAATTAATGGGTACTCTGCACAGGAAGAAAACGTGCTGTGCACCAGTTCAACAGATAGTTCCTTTAAAACTAACACACTAATACAGTAGGAGTTTCTTGTCAAGCGAACAGAAATGCTGAGCAGACAATTGCAGCGACCCCGACTCCACTGCCCTCCTGGACAACCTCGCCATCCTTGGACTGAAGCAGCTCTTCACCACCCCCACCCACAAGGCCGGACAGATCCTCAACCCAATCTTCGCAGGAGAGACTAACATCCCTTTCAGCCACACCTCACAGCCTCTCTGGACAGACCACCACTGTGTACACTGCTCCTTCACCACCACCACCGCTCGCAAGACCGCCTGCACCTGCCATTAAGGAACTGGAGCAAGATCACAGAAGAGGACCTCAACTCTAACCTAATCCTTGACCCCCCCTCTGCCACGACTGACGCCAACTCTGCAGCCACAGAACAACACCGCTGGATCTCCAGCCGCACAGACAAGTTCACTCTCCTCCGCCACCCGACAGACAACGCCCTCTGAAGGCCGCCTGGTTCTTCCCCAACCTCCAAGGAGCTATATTTTCATGCCGAAGGCTCGAGAAACGATGGAGAAACAGCAAAACCACCAAGGACCAGTCCACCTACAAGCACGCCATGACAGAATACCACCAACTCATAAGAACAGCCAAGAGGACCTTCATCAGGAACAAAATCCTCACCAACACCACCAGCTCAAAGGAACTCTTCAACATCCAGCAGTTCACCAAGCCTCCCAGCAAAGCCACGGACATCACACCATTCCAGGACCTCTGCAACAAATTCAGCTCCTACTTTCAACTTAAGATCAAGGCCCTCTACGACATTTTCAACTAACAGGCACCAGAAACCACCTTCCCCTCCAGCCAGCCCACCATCACCACCTGGACACCAGTCACCTTCGAAGACACCACCACGACCATGAAAAACACCCACTCTGGAGCCCCCAAGGACCACTGCCCACCACACATTTTCCACAGAGCCACCACCGCCATCGTGCCGGATTTCTGGCGCACCATCAATGCCACCTTCGAAGCCGGAATCTTCCCCAACAACTGGAAGCGGGCTGAGGTCAAGCCCCTCCTCAAGAAACCCTCATCCAAACTTGAAGACCTGAAAAACTACCGGCCCATATCTCTCCTTCCCTTCACAACCAAAGTCTCTGAAATATTTGTCAACACACAACTAACCACCTTCATTGAAGAGAACGCCATACTCGACGCTTCCAAATCCAGATTCCGCAGCAACCACAGCACCGAGACCACCCTCCTCCCCGCCACCGAGGACATCCGCATGCTAATTGACCAGGGACACTCCTCAGCCCTCATCCTGCTAGACCACTCCGCTGCCTTCGACACCGTCTCCCACTGCACTCTTGCAACCAGACTCCACATAGCCAGCATACAAGGACTCACCCTCGACTGGATCACTCTTTCCTCACCGGCAGGACTTAACAGATTAGACTCCCAACCTTCCTCTCCAAGCCCACGGGGATCAGCTGCGGAGTACCCCAGGGATCTTCACTCAGCCCCATGCTCTTCAACATATACATGGCCCCCCTCACCACAATCATCAGACAGCATGGGCTCAGCATAGTATCCTAGGCCGACGACACCCAGCTCATCCCCTCCCACAAGAAGAACCCCAAAGACACCAGACTCATCTTCAAAGAAGGATTGAAAGACGTCGCTGGCTGGATGAGCGACAGCTGTCTGTAACTTAACTCAGAGAAGATGGAGGTCCTTGTCCTTGGACCCTCCCCCTCTGCATGGGACAGCTCCTGGTGACCCACCCACCGCGACAAACCCTGCCTGGAACATCGGCATCATCCTAGACTGCTTCCTCACCTTGACCCGCCAGGTGAACGCTTTCGCCTCGACCTGTTTCAACTCCTTCCGCATCCTCCGCAAGACCTTCAAGTGGATCCCAACTGAAGCCAGAAAGACCTTCACCCACACCCTCATCACCAGCAGACTGGACTACGGAAGCGCCCTCTATGCAGGAATCAACAAATCCCTGCTACAGCAACTTCAGACCATCCAAACACTGCTGTCAGATTCGTCCTCGGCACCCCACATCATGAGCACATGACCCAACACCTGTGAGACCTACACAGGCTTCCCGTTGGAAAGAGAGTAACCTTCAAGCTACTCACCCACGCCTACAAATCCCTCCACAACATCGGACCCAAATACCTCAACGAAAGAATCTCTTTCCACGCACCCAAAAGAAACCTCCGTTTCGCCGACCTTGCCTTAGCAACCACCCAATGCATCCGTAGAACCAGAGCCGGGGGAAGAGCCCTCTCCCACATCGCAGCTGAAGCCTGAAACAAACTCCCAGTCAACATCAGACGCTCCCCCACCCTTCAGGAAGAGCCTCAAGACCTGGGTTTCTGGCCAACCCTGAGCTGCACCCCTCCTCCCCCAGCGCCTTGAGACCCTCGCTGGTGAGTAGCGAGCTTCACAATACCCTGATTGATAGATTGATTAGCACTCGCCTGAAATTACTGTTAATAACATGGTATGGAACCTCCACATTAGTCTTAGATATTTCTGCCAGTGAGGCAGGAATATCTAAATCAGACCAGTGGTCTTCCACTAGGGGAGGAGAAGCCATTGACACAGATGACCTTTCAGGCCAGCGGACTTCTTACCCTTCTCTAAATGAGGATCTTGATGTTTTTGGCCTTGCGAAAGATGGCAAAGACGTTGATGGTGATTAAATAACTTTCTACTTTGTTACTAACTAGGGTTTGCCTTCCTACTGAGTCCAAACTTTGTGCTGAGATTATCCTGTGTCTCACATGATTGCCTCTACTGTAGCAGCAAGATGACTTTTTTTTTCTGAAGGACTGATGCAACTAATATATTTGATTTGTTAGGAGGACTTCTTAATTCTTGCTGCCAAGAAGTACTGATAGCAACAGGTACACAACTAAGTGCACCCAACAAATGCAGGGGAGTTGACCCCAGATTGGGACTAAGGGCCTCATTATGAATTCAGCAGTCTCAAGACGGTCAACCCCGTGTTTTTGGTCCGACCTCAAAGCCCTCGGCAGTTCGACCACCGTATTATATGTACGGCACCGCCAGGATCCTGGATACTGCGGTGCTGGCGGTGTTCAGAGTGGGGAGGAATGGAGGCGGTGCTGAGCTTGGAACCCCTGTTCATTTTTACGACATGCCGTTCTGCAAGCCTTTTCATGGCGGTGAAACTGCCATGTAAAACCTGGCTGAACGGCAATTTGGGGCCCCCAAACAGGGCCCCGGACTTTGTTGCCCATTCTGTAATGTGACAGGTGCATATGGTGTGCTCCCCTATGCCTGCACTGTGGTGCGTGCACTGTGTAGCATACATGACAAGGTGCATGCCAGCAGTGAACACACCACAATGCAGGCATTGCCAGCTGCTGTTTTGGCTTCAGGCTCATTCTCGCTGAGTCAAAGCATGCACACAGCGCAAGATAGCGGCTGTCATACTGCCAGCCCTCCTGTCTACTCGGAATACAGCTGTCTTAATACTGCCTGCATGGTGCTCTTAAGGCGTATGCGGTTTTGGCAGTCCAGCAGTTAGACCGCCGAAGTCGTAATAAGGCCCTAAGTGTTTGTGCTTTGTTTAATGGGCCAAGAGTACTTCCCTTAGAACTTAGGTGCTATGCTTTTCACCTGACCTGATTTGGAATCTGGACTCATGAAGATCAGGGAAGGAAGGGCGCTCTTGTAGTACCTGCAGGGAAGACGTAATGAGAAGTCAATATGTCAAGCTTCAACATTATTGTGAAGCAACATAAACCATAAAATATGATGTAGACATGACACTATACTACATACTACAGTATTCTTAAATATATTTTCAGTGATAAAAAAGTGCCTGTTCAATGTGGACAATTAATTTCACAATCACATGTGGCTATCACAAATAGAAAGAGGTCTATGGCAAAGACAGAATGCTCTGGGAAAGAAATGGGAAATAAACCACTCAAAACCTGAGGCCAAGTAGCCCTACAGCCCCTTGACAGCCTCAATAAGGATCCCAGCATGAAGACTGAAAAAATAGAAAACAATTTGGTTACATTAATCTATAAGCACATTATATCCACACAGTAAATTCATAAGGTAACTGTCTGGCCCATCAAACAAATGATGGTGAAGGATAGTGTAAGCAAAACACATAGAGAGCTCATCTTAAAACACAGCACAAACATATGCTAGCCTGCCTTATAAAACACATAGGGGTCCATTAGGATGTCGGGCGGTGGCACCACCGCAGTGCCGGTGGTGCGGAAAAATGAATTTTTCCGCCCGCGAGCAGCGGTCCTCACGCTTGCCATATTAGTATGGCCAAACATAGCCCATTTCCCGACCGCACAATGCCATCAAAGTGCGCCCGCCACCGCGGCGGTGGGAATCAATGGAGACTCTCCGCCGTGTGGAATGATGTCCTCCCCGCTCCACAAATTAGGATGACCCAAACAAGCAGACACACCGCAGCGGAGAAACCGCCCAACCAGAGACAGCGGAAGCTCGACAGCGGAGCACGAAACCAGAGTCCCGGTCCACATCACCCGGTCACGACCGCCATGGACCCAGCTCTACACGTCTTTCCGGTGCTGTATCTGCTACATCACCAGGAACTCATGGACCGCCGCGGACGCCGCCGCAGGTACGCAATAACACAACACACAACACATGGGCTGACACAGGGTCCAAATCCACATCAGACACCCTGGTGGGGACAGGGACACATCCACAAGGGCACCCAAACATATCCCACCAGCCACCAAGTCACCCCGCTGCATCCTGGACACACAGCTACCGCCACCATACAGCAATGTCCCGGTCACATCACCGCAGCGGTGAACACAAGGAAATACATGCGCACAATGCAGAAGGCAGGGCCAGTGCCAGGCATGGGCAGGGCACAAAGACCACAGGGCCACACCCCCTCCCACCACACACCAGCACACCCCATGAAGGCACATGCCATGTGCCTCCCCTGTGCACCCCATTCACAACAACAAGCCAGGTCAATACACACCCTGCACCACACAACAAACAATCATGTAGAAAGAAACTGCAGGAGTGGCTGCACAGGAAAACACAACACACAGCACAGTAGAACAGGGCCAGAGAAACACACACACCTCCACAACACCACACTCAGGGAAACAAAAATGAGGACAAGCACCAAATGAACACATACATGGAACAAACATCCAAATGGACACACAGCCTGCTTAGTCACACATACATACCACAGACTGACACGCAGACACATAAACACCCCACATGCCAACAGCAATGGAGCACAGCAAATAGGAAAATCAAAGTGGGATGCACACAAATGGAAGGCCAAGGAGACATACAACAAGCATGTGTACATCACATGCAAGACAAGAAACAGAGAACAACACACTGAAGGCTGGCAATACTTGCCAGTCAACACACACACAAACAATAACACACCCTGGGGTTAGCCGCAAATATCATACACACACAGGGATGCCACAACAAATGTCTGCACAAAAACAACACACAAACACATAACCCAACAGAAACACACACAGAACAACAAGAACAGACATGCCCTATGCAGGTAAACTGGTGAAAGGCAATGAGAGCACAGACACAACATGAGGGCACAACATCATCACTCAGGAACAATGCACAGACAACATACCACAACACACACAAGAAGTGCACCATCACAGAAAAACATAGCCACTACAAACAAACAACAGATGCACAGGCACAAAAATCACACAGCAAAAACAGCAGGACATCAGGGGATGCACACCAGGCAATGAAAAGGCAACAGACACACACAGCACTGCATGCACAACAAGCAGTGTGTGCACACCAGGCATACCAGCCACGCACAGACATCAGTGACAGAACAGCAACCCACACAACACCATACAGCACAGCACAAAGACAACAGCACACCCAGAAAGTGAAGCAGTAACACTGACAACACACATACATCCAACGCAACACCAACAGATGCACAAGTCCGGGACACAAAGGTGGAAACAACTTGACCAGAGGACTGGGCAGCACACACAGTTGGACTGCATAGGATCAACCATGACTGCCAAACAGCACCAGCACATCACATACAACTCATTGGGGAAATGCCCTGAGTGACACATTGACCCTGGACAAAGAACTGCACCACAAAGCACAGTGGCACAAATTAAGTGATGGGGAGGCACACACACATGGAAACCAAGGGGACAGCTCACACAAAAGTGAAGTGTACTGCATGCCAGTAGTGCACATGGCATGAGTGTACCATACACAAAGAGAGGGAGTGCAGACCCACAATGGGTAGGCATCTGAAGCACAGATAGGGGATGGCATGATAACAAACACAACATGCCACACCGGAGGCAAGAAGGCACCATCTGACAGCAAGGTATGAGAAAACACAACCACAATGGCAGTGTGGAACAGCAGGTCTGCACAGTCCCCACAAACAGCCACCAGACACATGGATGTGCAACAAAACACAACACTGACTCGCCAGTCACACACTCTGCATACTTACAAATGACAAAAACAACAAGTAGGAGTCAGACAGAACTGCAAGGACACACCAACACACTGTACAGTGCACTACACACAACTCACACATGTGCATACAACCACATCCACAGGGCTGAACAATCAAAACATCAGGCATACAACTCCTGGGTGACACATGTGTGTAGTTCACATTGCAGGTGCATGCACACATCAACACTCCCCACAAACTCACCCCCTTCACACCGCACACCACCTGACCATCCAAGAGCACACATGGAAAGTAAGCCATGGGACTAGGATGACTGCCCATCACAAGATGACCACACACATACACCACTGGGCACACATAAAGGAAGAACACACATACATGATGACTCTGGACAGCCTGCCTGAAAAACTGTGTGCAGAAACCCACTCTGTGCCGGCAGTGCACCCCAACCTGACATGTGTACAATATAGCCAACATGAACTAATCAAGTAAATGACAACTGCTGCACATTGTAAAATTACACCATTGCCCCCACAAGTATCTTGTTCAGGAAGAACTGAAGATCCTGTCACCCCAGAAAACTGATTAGTAAGTGAGCCCAAACATTGACCATGTTGAAGTGGCACGCAGAGCACGTGACACAGTAAACCATATACACACAGCAAAAGAACTTTATTCAGTAAGGACACAGACAAAATAGACAACAGGAACAACTGTCTTTATTCACATATTGCACAGATAGGCACCATGACAATAGAAGAGCAAGGCGCAAAATGCAGAGCATGTCCATGAGAAGCTGCACAGGCAGTGGGCACACAGCGGTGAACGACAATACCAGTGGGCAGGACAAAGTGCAGAATGGGTCCATGAGAAGCTGCACAGGCAGGGGGCACACAGCAGTGAACGACAAGGCCAGTGGGCAGGACAAAGTGCAGACTGAGTCCATGAGAAGCTGCACAGGCAGGGGGCAAAACACAAGGCCAGTGGCCAGTCCAAGGTGCAGACTGAGTCCATGAGAAGCTGCACAGGCAGGGGGCAAAACACAAGGCCAGTGGCCAGTCCAATGTGCAGACTGAGTCCATGAGAAGCTGCACAGGCAGGGGGCACACAGCAGTGAACGACAAGGCCAGTGGGCAGGACCAAATGCAGACTGAATCCATGAGAAGCTGCACAGGCAGGGTGCACACAGCAGTGAACGACAAGGCCAGTGACCAGGACAAAGTGTAGACTGAGTCCATGAGAAGCTGCACAGGCAGGGGGCACACAGCAGTGAACAACAAGGCCAGTGGGCAGGACAAAGTGCAGACTGAGTCCATGAGAAGCTGCACAGGCAGGGGGCACACAGCAGTGAACGACAAGGCCAGTGGGCAGGACAAAGTGCAGACTGATCCATGAGAAGCTGCACAGACAGGGGGCAAAACACAAGGCCAGTGGCCAGTCCAAGATGCAGACTGAGTCCAGGAGAAGCTGCACAGGCAGGGGCACACAGCAGTGAACAACAAGGCCAGTGGGCAGGACAAAGTGCAGACTGAGTCCATGAGAAGCTGCACAGGCAGGGGGCACACAGCAGTGAAAGACAAGGCCAGTGGGCAGGACAAAGTGCAGACTGAGTCCATGAGAAGCTGCACAGGCAGGGGGCAAAACACAAGGCCAGTGGCCCATCCAAGGTGCAGACTGAGTCCATGAGAAGCTGCACAGGCAGGGGGCACACAGCAGTGAACAACAAGGCCAGTGGGCAGGACAAAGTGCAGACTGAGTCCATGGGAAGCTGCACAGGCAGGGGGCACACAGCAGTGAAAGACAAGGCCAGTGGGCAGGACAAAGTGCAGACTGAGTCCATGAGAAGCTGCACAGGCAGGGGCAAAACACAAGGCCAGTGGCCAGTCCAAGGTGCAGACTGAGTCCATGAGACGCTGCACAGGCAGGGGGCACACAGCAGTGAATAACAAGGCCAGTGGGCAGGACCAAGTGCAGACTGAGTCCATGAGAAGCTGCACAGGCAGGGGCCAAACACAAGGCCAGTGGCCAGTCCAAGGTGCAGACTGAGTCCATGAGAAGCTGCACAGGTAGGGGGCACACAGCAGTGAACGACAAGGCTAGTGGGCAGGACCAAGTGCAGACTGAATCCATGAGAATCTGCACAGGCAGGGAGCACACAGCAGTGAACGACAATGCCAGTGGCCAGGACAAAGTGCAGACTGAGTACATAAGAAGCTGCACAGGCAGGGGGCACACAGCAGTGAACGACAAGGCCAGTGGGCAGGACAAAGTGCAGACTGAGTCCATAAGAAGCTGCACAGGCAGGGGGCACACAGCAGTGAACGAGAAGGCCAGTGGGCAGGACCAAGTGCAGACTGAATCCGTGGGAATCTGCACAGTCAGGGAGCACACAGCAGTGAACGACAATGCCAGTGGCCAGGACAAAGTGCAGCCTGAGTCCATAAGAAGCTGCACAGGCAGGGGGCACACAGCAGTGAACGACAAGGCCAGTGGGCAGGACAAAGTGCAGACTGTGTCCATAAGAAGCTGCACAGGCAGGGGGCACACAGCAGTGAACGACAAGGCCAGTGGGCAGGACAAAGTGCAGACTGATCCATGAGAAGCTGCACAGGCAGGGGGCAAAACACAAGGCCAGTGGCCAGTCCAAGGTGCAGACTGAGTCCAGGAGAAGCTGCACAGGCAGGGGGCACACAGCAGTGAACGACAAGGCCAGTGGGCAGGACAAAGTGCAGACTGAGTTCATGAGAAGCTGCACAGGCAGGGGGCACACAGCAGTGAACCACAAGGCCAGTGGGCAGGACAAAGTGCAGACCGAGTCCATGAGAAGCTGCACAGGCAGGGGGCAAAACACAAGGCCAGTGGGCAGTCCAAGGAGCAGACTGAGTCCATGAGAAGCTGCACAGGCAGGGAGCACAGAACAGTGAACGACAAGGCCAGTGGGCAGGACAAAGTGCAGACTGAGTCCATGAGAAGCTGTACAGGCAAGGTGCACACAGCAGTGAACGACAAGGCCAGTGGCCAGGACAAAGTGCAGACTGAGTCCATGAGAAGCTGCACATGCAGGGGGCACACAGCAGTGAATAACAAGGCCAGTGGCCAGGACAAAGTGCAGACTAAGTCCATGAGAAGCTGCACAGGCAGGGGGCACACAGGAGTGAACGACAAGGCCAGTGGGCAGGGTAAAGTGCAGACTGAGTCCATGAGAAGCTGCACAGGCAGGGGGCAAAACACAAGGCCAGTGGTCAGTCCAAGGTGCTGACTGAGTCCATCAGAATCTGCACAGGGAATGTGTGCAGCTGTAACTTTCCATCGTCAGCAATACAGTCAGGGGGTAACATTGTGCAGTACAGGCCCACCTGTGTGAGAGAAAGATGTGTGAGGGTAACTAACACTCAGACTTGGCTATCAGGCAGACTGGGAGCTGGATGTGTCTTGGGGACTGTCGGGGCACGTGAACGGGGAGAGAGCGGAACAGCTGAGGTAGAGCTATCAGTGGCTTGGCAAGCCGGAGGGCTCCTTGGACCAGGTGGTGTAGTGGCATGTAGAGGTGGAGTCATGCAGACGGGAGACACGGTGTGGCTTGGAGATTGTAGAGGGTGCCTTTCCACTTCTTGGGGATTCTAAATTGCTTGCCTGACTTTGGATCAATGGGAAGTGGTGTGGGCACAACAGGCACAGTCACCACCAAAGCTGCATCAGGTGCAGGTGCTAGCACCCCCTCTGGTGATGTGCTGGACCCAGCAGAACACTTTGCCTGGTTTCACCTCTTCCCCCTTCCCCTGTTTACTAGGTGTCACACCTACAGTGCACTCCGGGCACTGCTTCACTGGGCTTAAGTTGGAATGGGAGTCGAGGTGGTGGGTGAATCTGCCTTGGAGCCCTTCCTAGGTGTACCCTTGGCATGCACCACCTCCTTGGTGGGCACAGACACTGAATGCTTCTATTTGCGTGATGCTTTAGGGGCAGGAGTGTCCTTGGATGGGGATGCCTCTGAGGCATGTGTGCCTGAGGCCTGCTGCTTTGCTTTTTGTCTACTGGTGTCGCCTGATGGACTTTTCTCCCTGCACTCTGGGGTGGCTTTGGTCTTCTGTGGGGATTGTGTCTGTGGCCGGGACTGCTTGGGTTGCTGCTGCTGTGTGCTCCGTGTGCTGTATCGTGACTGTGATTTTTGTGGACCGTGGTCACTATCGTCAGACGTGGCCACTGCCAGGGGGGTGGACAAAGGGACCGGAGCTGGACTGTGAGTATGTGCCTGTTGAAGGGCAGACGTCACTGTCGATGACAAAGCCCGGACTGTCCGGTGCAGCCCACCCATGTCAGAATGTATGCCCCCCATGAAAGCAACCACCTGGGCCAATTTTTTGTCGTGGTTAATGAAGGCATTGAGGAGAGCTGTCTGGCCTACATACAACTGGCGCAAAAGGTCCACAGACTCAGCACTGATGGCAGCAGGGGGTACAGGGGCAGCGGTGCCAGAGGTGAAGGACACTCTTCCCCTCTTACTGAGGCGGACACAGGCAGCACTAGAGGGAGTGGCTGGGAGGGTGGGCACTGGCCACTGTGTGGTGGAAGACGATGCAGAGTCCCCGTTCCCTGTGCCCTCCAACATGGATTCATTCCCGCTGGGATCAGTTGATGTGGTGCTTTGCGTCTCAGTCTGAGATGCCTCCAGAAGACTTCTGTCCCCCTCTGAGGCACTGGTGACATCTGTGTCACCTGTGCAGCTGTTGTGCTTGTTTCACCCCCACTGGTGTCCGTCTCCTGTCGCTCTGTGGTAAATAATTTAATTACCGGGACTTAATTTGATACAGAAACATAATAAAACAGCTCAGTAAATAAGAGGCAGAATCCGTGGTATTAGAGGTTCGGAATGGGCTTTATTCCAATGGTCGATTATAATCGGTTGCTCCAAGTTCCGTCACCACGAAGGTTCAGGAAGTGAAGTACATACATTATTGACAAGAAATCGCTTTTATAGAACATACATTACAATGAAACAAATGCGGGAGGCGTAACAATTGATAAGGAAGATAATAATTCACATGCGTAACCGAAAATGGGCGTAATGAGGAGTAAAAAGGAACATAATTGGTTATGACGTCATATATAGGTGGATCTATAAGATTATACTTGGCATAGATGCGCGCGCAGCAGCATGACGTGTGATTGACGTGCAACTAGGGGGTGAAGGGGACTTGACTTTTAGCTCTACATGTGGCGACAGAAGTCTGAAGGGTCAAGTCAACCTAATCCCAAATCATATCTAACATCCTATATTTAAAGAACTAAATTATCCAAAAGAGAGGTCTCTTCGAGTAGAATCTTATTCTATACTGACTATACTGACCATTAGTGCGTGTACAAGCGTCTAAGTGTCTACACTAGATGCGAGGGCGGAAATCTTCCATAGCAATAGGGCTATGAATTACTTTCATAAAGACAGAGAAGCCGGGCCTTGGCTCGGTAGCTGGAAGAATGTTTACTTAAACTGCTAGACAGGAATGCATCGGGCAGGGAACGGAGCAGATAACTCGGAGGTGAAATACAGTTTTTGGCAGGCAGCAGGCTTCGTGAGCCGCGCAGAGAATGAGACAAAGTTCATGGTCACAGATGCAGGCTCAGACTGGAGCTTTCAGAGGCAGAAGGCAAGAAGAGTTCGATGACAGAATCAGGGCCTACTTGCCTGGACTGTAAAATGGCATAAGTGAACCATATAAAACCGGTGGCCTTTCATACTTAGGAATGGAATATCCGGCCTATTCATGGCGGATCTGACAGAGGACATGTTGACGGTGGACGCACATGTGTTTGCGTCTTCATAACTGGAACTGGAGGGAACATACATGTACTTGTGATTCATACATGGATAGGGGACATAACTGATCAGAAAAATCCATATTTCCACAGCTCCGTGACCACAGAAGATGCTGCATGAGAGAGAGAGATGTAGGTTCAGGTCAGTGACAGCAGCAGAACAAACATATGCAAGCAATGCATTACCAAAGATGACCACATCTACATGTTGCACACCACCCTGTGCAATCACATTGTGCCAACTCACTATATAGACTCAAGCAGTGCGTGGAAACTGGACACTCAGGCATGAGTGAGCCATGTGATGGCCACACAGCACAACACCATGATTGTGGCTCTGTTCAACCAGACACACAACTAGCTCTGAGCACACCTAGGGACATGATGGGGGCACACTACTTGTTGCCAATGGCAGATCTGGATGGAACAGTAGGGGACAACACAGACCCAGACTACAACATGATAGTCCACAATGGACATAAGCCCATGCCACCCACCATGTTGTACTGTGTGGACAATAGAATGGTGCACATTGCTGTCAGATGTGTAGGCCTTCCCAATCTGGGTGCATGCAATGGACGCATTGATGAAGGCACAGTCAGATTGGGCACACTGCCGTTCCCTCCCATGAGATTCCCAAGACTACCCCAGTGCAGAAGAAACCTGAAGATCACAACTCAGAATGTAATGTGAATGCACAGCATCCAAATCACCGTTGTCAGTACAGGTAGGGCAAATGCATGCCACCGGCACCCAGCCCAGCAGCCACTTATATGCCACAGCATCACACTACCAATATCACATAGGCCAGCGCTGGCATAGGCTCTGTACACATGCAGCCACTCCCAGCCAGTCACTCTCCCCAAATGCTCACCCCTGGCTTGCTGCTGATGCTCCTTCAAATGTGCATCCAGCTCAGGCTCTGTCACCGCCAACATGCACCACATTAGTGGTGTCATCCTGCGCCATGCCAAACGGCCAGTGCGAGGAAGCACCCCAAAGGTCATCTCTGCCACGTTCTTTGCCAGCCGGCTGATGTCGTCCCACCTCTTGTGGCAGTGGGTGCGCCATCGGTTTGAGACACCCAGAGCTCGAACCTTGGCCGCAATGGCCCTCCACACGGCCTTACGCTGGTGTACCTTGAGCTGCAGGCATGGGAGACAAGAGGGGGAAATGATCAGGGACACAGTGTTATGTACCGACATCTATCAGTATAGCAGCAAGATACAAACTCATTACATATCCAACTATATGTCTATCAGAGACTAGAGTACATCTCACATGGTACATCTGCATGGGAAAAGCTGATGTGAATGCATGCAGGTGTGAGGGGGAACACAGTCCTTCCACATCTCACACACATGCAGGATGCCAGCATGGGAACCCCAATGTAGCCTGCCCACATCTCCAGTCCATTGTTGGGTTGAGCAACACATACATCACATATCAACCTGGGGGGGGGTGACCCACTGTTTCCAGGACTGCGCAGCCCCAATGTCCCTGCCCTGTGAATAGATAACTGCGTCATGGATGTCAAATTGAGGGACATGTTCTCACAACTACAAAATGCCATTTACAAGGGCGGTTGTGTGCAATCTACAGTGCTGGGATGGCCCATAGCTGGAGTGCAATGTGAAAAGACTGATGTCATACTCTGTAAGTGAAGTGATGTGTCCTTGTCTTTGTAGACGGGGACTGTGCTGCCCAGCTGGGCTCACACTGAGATGGACTACAGGGGCACACACAGCCATCCAGCCAAGCAATCACTGTACTGACTACAGCATGAACAACCTTCTGTGTCACTGTATGGCTGACAACACAACACAGGTCACTCATGCATACATGTGCCGGTAGGGAAACCTGTGGCATTGGGTACACACACCCTCTCCCTGGAGACAGCATGTTAGGCAGGGCATGACACTACCCCAAACTCCCAGGCACATACTGCATCAGTCCAACTACATGTGTGGCCCCCCTGCCCTACCACCCCACTGTTGACGCCTTACCACGACGGAGGCAGCAGCAGGTGAGGGGTCTCAGGCAGCAGTCCCTGGAGGCAGCAGCAGGTGTGGGTTCTCTGGCAGCAGTCCCTGGAGGCAGCAGCAGGTGAGAGGTCTCAGGCAGCAGTCCCTGGAGGCAGCAGCAGGTGAGTGGTCTCTGGCAGCAGGCTCTGGAGGCAGCAGAAGGTGAGGGGTCTCAGGCAGCAGTCCCTGGAGGCAGCAGCAGGTGAGGGGTCTCTGGCAGCAGGCTCTGGGAGCAGTGTAAATGTGAGGCTCAATTCCACACATATATAGCCCCCTGGGGTCGTTTCAAAGGTGCCACCATTGAAACACCCAGACACCCTCACTGTGAAGATGGCTACCTACCTGTTAGTTTGATGAGGGTGATTTAATGGCTTCCAACTGCTTCTGGGTGGGGGGGAGGGCTCCATCCTGCTATGGGGGACAGGGTGCATCGTGGGAGTAGTGGTACATGCCTCCCACCCACAAACACCCTCACTGTGAAGATGGCTACCTACCTGTAAGTTTGTTTGGTGTACTGCAATGGCTTCCAACTGCTTCTGGGGGGTGGGGGGAGGGCTCCATGCTGCTGAGGTGTTGGACAGGGTGCATGGAGGGAGTGGTAGTGCAGGCCTCCCACCCCAAACACCCTCACTGTGAAGATGGCTACCTACCTGTTAGTTTGATGAGGGTGATGTAATGGCTTCCAACTGCTTCTGGGGGGGAGGGCTCCATCTTGCTGAGGGGGGGCAGGGTGCATGGTAAGAGTAGTGGTACAGGCCTCCCACCCACAAACACCCTCACTGTGAAGATGGCTACCTACCTGTAAGTTTGTTTGGTGTACTGCAATGGCTTCCAACTGCTTCTGGGTGGGGTGGGGGGAGGGCTCCATCCTGCTCAGGTGTGGGACAGGGTGCATGGTGGGAGTAGTGGTACAGGCCTCCCACCCACAAACACCCTCAATGTGAAGATGGCTACCTACCTGTAAGTTTGTTTGGTGTACTGCAATGACATCCAACTGCTCCTGGGTGGGGTGGGGAGAGGGCTCCATCCTGCTGAGGTGTGGGACAAGGTGCATGGTGGGAGTAGTGGTACAGGCCTCCCACCCCCAGACACCCTCCCAGGGAAGATGCCTACCTACCTGTAAGTTTGTTTTGTATACTGTGATGGCTTCCAACTGCTTCTGGGTGGGGGAGTGCTCCTTCCTGCTTAGGTGTGGGACAGAGGGAATGTTGGGAGTAGTAGTGCAGGCCTCACACACCCAGACACCCTCACTGTGAAGATGGCTACCTACCTGTTAGTTTGATGAGGGTGATGTATTGGCTTCCAACTGCTTCTGGGTAGGGGCTCCATCCTGCTGAAGGGGGGGCAGGGTACATGGTGAGAGTAGTGGTACAGGCCTCCCACCCACAAACACCCTCCCAGGGAAGATGGCTACTTACCTGTAAGTTTGATGAGGGTAATATAATGGCTGACACATGCTTCTGGGTGGGGTGGGTGGAGGGCTCCATCTTGCTGATGCTGTGGGACAGGGGGGCCTGGTGGGAGTTGTAGTGCTGTCTGCCTGTACACCTGCCCCCATGGTAATGTTGCTAGCTCTGTTTGGGGTGAATGGGAGTCGGTGAATGTTGGATCTGTGAGCCATGTTTTTGTAAGTGTGTGGTGCAGATAGATGAAATTTGTCCTAGGTGGTGTAGATTCGTAGTTGTGCATAGCAGAGTGGTGGTAGTCATTTTTTGTACTTACCAGCCTCCACTCCCCCGGCTACTCCTGTGAGACTCTCTGGATGCAGTATGGCAAGCACCTTCTCCTCCCATGGTGTGAATGGTTTTTGTGGAATGGGAGGGCCACCACCAGTCCTCTGAGCCATCTCACGGTTCTTGCTCCTCCTCTCCTTGACCACCCTCTTCAGATCATGCCACCGCTTCATGATCTCCTTTTTTGATCTTGGGGTGGTCCCTACTGCATTGACCCTTTGGACTATCCTTGCCCACATTTGTGTCCTTGTGGCTAATGGTGTCAGTTGGACCAGGCTACCAAAAAGCTGTGGTTCCACTCTATCACATCGGCCATGACTGTCAACTCACTCTCTGTGAATTTGGGCATTTTCTGTGTGGTCATGGTGTGTGGTGTGCAAAGTGGTTGTGGGTGCAGGAGTGTGAGTGGGGTTGTGGTTGTGATGTGTATGGTGTTTGTTGTGCAGGGGGTTAGTTGTGCAGGTGTGGAAGTGGTGGTGGTGCTGTGTGTGGCGTGGCTAGTGATATTGTGTCCTTTGCCTCTCCTGTCAGCTGGGGTATGTGTCCCTTCTCTCATGTAGTATGGCAAAGGATTGTGGTCAGGGAAGGGGCTGGTTTTATACTCAGCTATGTGGGTGTGTCCAATTGGGGTATTGCTGTTAGGTGTGTTGTCCTGGGATCTGAATGTTTCTTTTTGCCATGTGGTTGTGTCATTGGGGTGTGTTTTGTGTATTTGGGGGGGGGGGCATGGCTAGTTTTCTGTGTGCACTTTTTCGCCTTCCTGTGGGTTTTTTGCTTCGTCCGCCATATTCTTTACGGATCGTCCGCGGTGGTGGCTGTGCTTCAGCTCTTCCGCTGGTTCTCCCATTCATCCCATTGTGCGACTGCGGCGGTCGGAGACAGCGGTACGTACCGCGGGACCGTCGGGGATATCCTAATTTCCCATGAGGTTTTTCCGCTATACTTGCGGCGGGTTGGTGATTTGCCGCCGTGATGCAGTCACTCTTACACCATGGCGCAAGAGTATCTATGTTGGCACTAGGCAGCTGGGAGAGAGTAGGAATGCACCAGATATTAATGAATATGGCGCAATCCTGCCCTCTCCATTTTACGCAGCACAGCAAGTTGTCTTGCTGCGTTGTGTTGCATCAAATGTTGATAAATTTGTCCACGGTGCCGGTTTTAGAAACTCTTTGCACATCATATTTACCCAATATAAAAGGAAGCGTAAGCAAAAAAGTTAAAATAAAAAGTTGCATGAGTGAAGAGAAAGGAGACATTTCCAAAGCAACACATATGCCAACAATTGGGAATTTTGAAAATCTTTGTTGCATAGTAAACCTCCACACACCCCTACTTCACTTTCCCTATTGAAGCGGCCATGCCGAAGTCACTTACAAAGCTAAGCTACACCGACACCACAGTTGAGCACACACCGCAGCCTTTGCAGTAATCAATACGCACCGGGGCTTATTTATTCACAGCTTTGCGTCAACACTGTGTTAGACAAAGTGAGACAAAACATTGTGCCGATGTACTTAGCATTAAAAAGTCCCACAGGCACAGAGCAAAATTGGTTAGAGCCACGTGAGCACTAGACCAAAACTTACTTAATCTAAGCACTTATGTAGCTCAGCTCCGAGAGTCATCTGACATCTCCCCTCCACCTGCCCCCCTCTCAATTGTTGTTTACCAGATGCAACTCACCGAGCATTTGTCTCTATGGATCGAGGCATCTGTTGCCAGAGCGAGATCCCTCATGCTACATGTGGCAATAATATATAACCTCACCAGGGGGTCATTATAATTAGCCAAAGAGAATTAGGATCAAATAGTGATCTCGACTCCTCAACCACAAAGTGAAGCAAAAGGCCATTCTTGACACCCCAGGCAGCAGATCGATTTGGTTCGCAAGACATTATCGATTCATTTATTGACTGCTCACCTGGTCACAGAGCATGAAAGGGACACAAGGAAATGGCATGATTCATCCGCACCGATAACGATGAACTGCAGAAGCTCTTCCGGGATCTTTACATCCGGTGTCACAGGAGAAGCTCCAGCTCGAGGCACCTTTCACCAGGCGGCTGCAAGCCTCACGACCCACTCTCCACCCACCCACCATCGGCCCTCAGTGGGGCTCACGAAGACCCCAATGGATGTATGTGTCAGCGCAAAACTCATATTTTATTTAGGCTAGTCTCTGAAATAATTTCCACTACAAAAGCAGCATTTTCAAACCCCGCACCACCACCCCCGCTCTCGCTCCTGGGCCCCCAACAAAGGAACAATAACAGACGAACCCGGACCCGGCTCCGAGTCCAGAGGGACCCGCCTGAGGTCTGAAACTGTGCCAAGTGCAGCAGTGATAGGAGAAACACAACGCCGAGCGGATGCCCTTGTGCTGCAGCTGTGATTAAACATTAAACGTTATTGAATGCAGAAAGCAGGGGCAGCTTTCTGCTGAGTCCACACATCCCCCCCACCCCACCTTCCCACCTTCCACAGCATCTGCAGCTCCTCATTAGGCCGCTGGCAGCACATCTGAATCCACAGTTACAAAAACATCCATTCTTTCTTTATTTGATAGAAAACTTGTCAGTTATGGGAGTGAGAATTAAACAGGCAGGTGATATTTCTAAAACCAATTAGCCAGAGTCGGCCGGGAGCTCTTGTCCTCACGAGCCCAGAGCACTTCTATTCGTCTGTAATGAGCTCTTCACCAAACAGGCTGGTCATTCATGCTGGTCATATGTGCCCTCAAAACAAGCCATGCCCTCTGTTTAAAAATAGGGTTAGTCTGGTGAGGTTGGGGAATGTTGCACTTAGTGAACAAGTCCATGTCTCCAGTCTTCGACCACAGTAGTTTCTCTTATTGCCAGTCGCGTTCCGTATCCTGTAGCTGCCAATACAGATCAATACCAACGGGCGGATGGGGAGGGTGTGAGAAGGTAAAAGGTGCCAGCGGCGCAAGGTCAGAGCTCGCGGCGGTGGGGGTTTAATCATTTTTTTTTTAAACTCTAACCTAGTGTTGTCGGCTACCTCGTGCTCCTCTGCTTCCAGTTCCTGGCATCACGGACTCCCCATCCAATCCCCGTGCTGCTCTCACGCATTAGAGCAGTGTGGGGATTGGCCTCAGCGGGCTGGATTAATGCTCGCTCAGGCACAGGGAGTATGTGCTGTTTTTCCAACCTGGCTGTGCAATACAGCCGGGTTGGAGAAAACTAAGTGCGGTCTAAGACGGCCAGCCAAACTGACATGGGCACTTAAAAGTCTACCGCTCCTTCACTTGACCAGTGTTAAAAAGTACCCAACCTTACCTCAAGCTTCAGTAATGCTCAAGGTAATTGCTTGCACAACTGGGAGCCGTAGGGACTGTGAGGAACAAGAAGTCAGTTGGGGCTATTTGCAAAGGTAAGTAACACTTGTGAGTAAGTTGCATGGGTACATTTACTATTACACTTGTTATGTAAAGCTACTACTTTTAGCTACTCAGATAACACCTGTATAAAATGACTCAAAAGTATAGAATTATACATCTCAACCTCCTGAAAAAGGAGGTAGAAACACATTTATAAGTGCAAGCCACTACTGCCAAAAAGGAAACAGTAAGTCCAGCACCACACATGACCAATCACTGATACTTCAACACCCTCCCATAGAAAATAATGGAGACAGGTACTAGAAATAAAACACCATAAGAAATAATGGTAAATTACATAACATTATTGAAAATAGGTTAAAATATAAATAAATATAATTTAATGTAACACAATATAATAATGACATTTTATTTTACTTTTAAATACTTCTATTCAACACATGTAACCATTATTATTACATAAAAAATGTATCCTTTTACTTTTTGTACGTTTATTTTTTAATTTAAACTTCACAAAATAATTTTTATTTAATGAAATCTCTTATACATTATTAAATAATTAATTGAAAATTACGTTACTAGTGCTGTAACATATTGTCGTTTGTTCTACTTTTTAACTACATACATAAACCCATTTTAGAATAATATTAAACATAATAATATTTTTACAAACTTAAAAAAAAAAAAAAAAGATTCCAGGAGGAGCCTGTGAATCTAGGGTACCTTATAATTAAAGGAAGATGCGTCCACGTACTGTGAGGTACTCTAATTAGAGAAACCTATGACCAACCCCTCCATTGGAAGAGAAGGCAGCATCGGCACCGTCCAGGTAATCAGGCAGAGAAATAGTGCTAGCCAGATCGTAGGTGAAGGAACCTACCCCTCCGTCGCGGGTTCCGGCACACCTCACAGTACGTGGACGCATCTTCCTTTAATTATAAGGTACCCTAGATTCACAGGCTCCCCCTGGAATCTTTGTGTTTTTTCAACCACATCACTTCACTCTATTTGTCACCGGTCCTGACAAAGCGCATACGGATCCCTTAAGGACCAACATTGAGCGTGAAACATGCTGATCCTAATTTTAATTCTTAACACTATTACACCATTCCTATGAGCAGCAGTTAGTCACACACCTGCCCTCTAGATTCTTTCCCAAGAGGCACTCCAGGATCCACTTCAGTTTAACTTACTGATTGGACCCATGAATAAAACTTCGGCTCTGGGTCCCATCTAGTGATTTTAATACACCTTTACACTTAGAGGCCCACACACACCCATGCACAACTGCGGCGACTCCTTTAAAAGATCTCCGGTAAAGAGCCCTCCTGCGGGGCCCATGAGGGACTGCAGCGCCACCCCTACGAGGAGCATCGCCCTATGATGAAGCATGAAATCCGCTAGGGTGTGTGAGGGCATTAAAAGCTCATTATTACTCACATTGACCTGTCCTGCATGCGAGCCTTAACTACCAACCTGTTTTCCCTTTTGCTCATTCCGAGGAACAGCTACCCCCTAGGTTTATATACTTAACTGTTGTTTGCTGATCACAATTCCAGCCGATAGTAGGTTTGTTTGTGCCTCAGGAGCAAACAACAGCCTTAGGGCACCATTAGCATGGCGCGCGGACTTTGTCCGCCCGCCATAGCCCCAGGAAATGGGACTGCCTGCAACGCATGTGGCTGTCCCGCAGATACAATTAGGATGCGCCCGCCACACTGGTGGGCGCATCCTGCATTTTTAACATTGCAGCGGGCGGTGCAGAAAACACCGTCCGCCGCAATGCCAAAAATGCAAGCTGTGCATTTGCATGAACAACTTGACAGGCACCGCTGTACATGCAAATGCAGGGAGGTACCATAGGTACCCCATTTGCACCCTCCACCCCTCATAATTACCTGGGGGCCCGCTATGGGCCCCCAATGTGAAAGACTGCATGCCTTTCCGTGGCGGCAACCCCCCGCATGCATCCTGATATGGATGGCGGTGTCTAACAGACACCGCCACCATATCAACAGCTTCTCCGCCCAGTAGGCAATCCGGCGGATTGCCTACTAGCGGAAAACTGGCGGACGGTCTTTCCGTCCGCCGGGGTCCCCCCCGCCATAGTAATATGGCGGGGGGCAATTGGCGGCCGGGCGGGAGAAAATGTCGAGCGGATCACCACCGCCACCGCCATGCGGGCAGTGGCGATCCGCCCGACATCCTAATGGGCCTCTTAGTCTCTACACATGGAGGCCATTGGAGGTTCCATCACCCCGGCACCGCTATTTCCCGTAAACCACGATATCTTCATTAATAATATTTTTGAATTCATTATTACTTATGTTAATTATGGAAATACATTTAAATAAAAATTGTGAAGTTTTTTATATTAGTGTGGTGTTTTAAGGTAGGAAATAAAATAAATACATTTTGGTTTTAAATATTTTTTTTGTTTCGTAATATTTGCTTCTTTTAAATAAATATTGTTTATAAAAGTATTTATTTATTTTATATAATATTTGTACCTTTTTGTTATATGTAATTAATGCATTTAATGTTAAGGTTTAATATATTTATTCGGATATTTTAAAAATATTGTTTGTTTATTTATAAGATTATTTAAATCTCTTCTATTGTTTAAATGTAATTAGTAATTTTTGTTTCTTTGCTATCCAACACTTCCCTACTGTTGCACTCACTGGAGTGGGAATAGTAATTTTTACCCCTCTGCTATCCAGCATTTTCCCTACTGTTGTGCTCATTGGAGTGGGAATAGTAATTTGCACCCCTTTGCTAGCCAGCACTTTCCCTGCTTTTGCACTCACTGGAGTGGGAATAGTCATGTTTACCCCTCCGCTATCCAATACTTTCCCTACTGTTGCACTCACTAGATTGGAAATAGTAATTTTTACTCCTCTGCTATCCAATATTTTCCCTACTGTTGCACTCAATGGAGTGGGAATAGTAATTTTTACCCCTCCGCTATTGAGCCCTTTCCCTACCGTTGCACTCACTGGAGTGGGAATAGTAATTTATACCCCTCTGCTATCCAGCCCTTTCCCTACTGTTGCACTCACTGGAGTGGGAATAGTAATTTTTACCCCTCCGCTATCCAATACTTTCCCTACTGTTGCACTCGTTGTAGTGGGAACAGTCATATTTACCCCTCCTCTATCCCACACATTCCCTACTGTTGCACTCACTGGAGTGGGAATAGTAATTTTTACCTCTCCGCTATCCAATACTTTCTCTACTGTTGCACTCACTGGAGTGGTAATAGTAATTTGTACCGCTCCACTATCCAGTACTTTCCCTACTGTTGCACTCAATGGAGTTGGAATACTACATTTAATTATGCCTCTATCTTACATTTTCCCTACTTCTGTATTCATTGTATTGCAAAATGTACATTTTAATTTTTTATAATAGTTAAATGTTTTAATTAATTATAGAATGGTTATTTTTTTAAATTATTGATATATGTATATATTTTATTTTTAGATAATTTAAAAGTTTAAAAACTAAATAAAGATAATAATTAATAAATTATTTTAAAGTTAATATATGTAGATGTATAAATGATTATGTTTGTGTGTTTATATTTTTTAAATTAAGTTTATTTGTTATACTTGGTTAACATATATATTACATTTAATTAATTTAGTTAAATATATTAATATTTTATATATTTAACATATATTAGGTTATTGTATTTATATTTTTAAAACGATATTTGTTACATCTTTATTTTTAACTTCAATATTTTTGATTCACTATTTTTGTACTTACCTGTTTAAGTATAGGGAGTCGATATTTTTGCATTCTACGGGGCAGATTTATGACGTCTGCCGCATCTCTGCTAATCAGCAGAGATGCGCCAGAAGAGTTGCGACGCATCTGCCCACCCGTGCGCCACCATTGACGCGCCGCATTTACAATGCGGCGCACCGTGGCACTTGGATGGGCAGATGCGTGACGCATCTCCTGTCTGAAAGGCGGCGCATTGCTGGAGTTGCGTCGCAAGCGCGACGCATCTCCAGCAAGGCTCGGGGTGCCCTATCCCTTACATGCTGCGTCAATCCTTACGCCTGCTTCAAGCAGGCGCAGGGTTTTGACGCAGCATGGCCTTAAAAGTGACTGAGTGAAATCTTGTAGATTTCACTCAGCCACTTTTAGGAGGCGTTCCTGCGCCGGAACGCCCCACCCCCCCCTGCTCCAGAACGCCTACATGTGGCGCAGGGCTTTACAATGTGACGCATCTGCCAGATGCGTCACGTTGTAAATACCCCGCAGCATGGCGCAGGATTTGTGCCGCCGCTGCGTCACAAAAGTGACGCAACGGCGGCGTAAAAGAGGCGCAAAGGGCTCATAAATCTGCCCCTATATATTCTTTCGATATTTTTTACATTGATGTTTTTAGCATTGATATTCTGTCAGTGAACCGTCATAGACCAGGCCCTGATCCTAAAGTTCACAGTGCACAGCAGGCCCAATGGCACTGGAGTACATACAGGTCCTAGCCGTGCCTGTCCATTGAGCTTACTGCACATTGCTAAATGTGGGGCACAGCTGACTCATGGCAAGAGGCCTGCTGGAGTCCCTCATCCAGAGCCTGCTGTGATGAGCCAAAAAGAAGTGCACAGCAGGTGCAGTCATTCGAGATTTTATCAGTAATTGCGGTCTTGACTGGGTCCTGGAGGGGGCATGGATTTTGGTTTATTTAGCATGCTACAAACTGGGCAATTTTAGTTGATTTTAGGTTCTTCTTTGGGTCCATTTCGTCACTTTAACTGTGTTGTGTTTTAAATTGAATGTTCATGTCATTACAGCCAGCAATGCACTTCGGACAAAACTGAAATCATGCACTGCATGCTCTTTCCTGTCAAAACAAGGCTCGTCAAACACCACACACACAAGTCCATCGAATCCTACATTCACTCAAGAGCAATCAACAGAAGCTTTGCATGAGCTGCTGGAGCAGAAACACCTCAGTAATGTATGCATAGCAGGGCAAACTGAAATGAAGCACTGTGGCCACTTCTGAAACGCAAATTCTAGGGCATACATTAATTTAAGTATAGCATGCAGGGGTAAAAACCTGAGTTGACTGAAATTGATCGAAACATTGCATGAAATGCAATCACAAATTACCCGAGGCACATGTACAGTTCAGTCAATGTCTGCGCTTAGGTATCAAAAGAGTCGAAACACATGCACCTTTCTATCAGCAAAAACAGCAAACACGCAGGGCATGTGGAAATAGGTCACGGGTTGGCATGCATCCTTGGCATGAAGGTAAATCGCATTACCTTTACATTAAAAATATAAATAGTGCATCATCTCACTCGTCTAAGACCAACGCTCTTTATCCATCAACATCTTTTTTTTTTTTTATGTTTGAAATGCTTTATTGAAGAGAAACATAGCGAACGACAAATACAGGTCACATAAAGAGCATTGTCAAACAAAGTCAAAAGGAGAGAAAAAATATTACAGGGTCATTATAAGTTCAAAAAACCTTAGGAACCTGAGGAAAAAATACAGAAAGCATTTTATAAAATTTTAAAGGGAACCGAAAGGAAAAGAAAGAGGGGGAAAAGGAGAGAAAAGGAGAGGAGAAAGGAAAGAAGGGAAAAGAAAGAGAAAGGGAGATATGAGGCGTCTTAGTGAAGAGTAAATGCTATAGTCAGACAGAAGATAGATAAAATAGAAAGAGCAAATAAGCCAAGAGTAGGGAATATTTGAAAGGCAGGGAATGAGAATGTAAATATAATAAGATAAAGAGAATAGAGAAGAAGAAAGAAAGAGGAAGGGTAGAGCCGGAGTACTTTATGGGGGTTTGAAATTCTCAGAGGATAAAGGAGAAACAGATTTCGACTTTAGAGCCATAGAATCAAGATAAGTTGTGAGAGGCAACCAGAATAGATCTCTGTTGAGAGTAGGAGTGGAGGCAGCAGCGAAGCGAACATCAAGTCTGTGATAGTGACAGAGGGAGTTCCACCAACATTGTATCGAAAGCTTAGAAAGATCCTTCCAGTTGGAAGCAATGTGCTGGAAAGCCAGAGCCAACATGAGATCTAATAGACCTGAGGAACTAGAAGGAATGTCAAGAGCGTCAGAAATACTACCTAAGAAAAGAAGAGGGATAGAATACGGAATAGAGATAGAGAATAAGCGAGAGACATAAGACCACACCTGATCCCAAAGTGCTAGAGCAGAAGGACATAGAAAAAGTAAATGATACAGATCAGCATTAGGGGCAGAGCAGGTCCAACAGGTAGAATCCTTATCAGGAGAGAAGCGAGAAATAGAAAGGGGAGAGAGATAAAGTCTATGATATAGAAAGAACATAGACTGAGTTAGTGAGGCAGAACGGGAGATTTTTAAAGATCTGACCCAGACTTTGTCCCAAACAACTATAGACCATTCACAGCCCAAATCAAGCTCCCAAGCAGTTTCCAATTTGGATTTTGGACGAGTCGGATTGGGGGAAGAGAAAAACTTATAAATAAGAGAGGCTTTGGGAAGAGTAGAGAGAATCTGAAGAAGCGAGGACTGGGAAACAGAAGAGGGTGACGAGGGGAGAGAGTAGTAGACCTCAAGTATAATGGCCATTAGGACAGAGAATCTATGGAGGAAAGACTGGGGACAGTGAAACAAGAGTCGGAATCGAGGAAAAGAACACGGGAGAAAGCCATCAAAAAGCTGGTTAACCCATATCAGCCCCTTAGATCTCCACGCAGTCCAGCAAATAGGGCGATTATGGAGGAGAATAAGTGAATTGTACCAAATCGGGGAAGCCAAAAAAGATTCGCGGGAGATCGGGTCCGAGCGGACTAGAGCATGTAGTAGAGAGGTAGTGTGTTTAAACAGGGGTAGAGGGGTGGTTAAATTCTTAGCAGTGAAATGTACAACTTCAGAAAGGGAAAAAGGAGAGAGGAGTGAACGTTCAATGGAGAGCCAAAGAGGAGCTAGAGGGGAAGGTGTAAGGACCAGCCAATTAGAAGCCTGACGGAGAGAAAAGGATTTATGGTAGAGACGGAAATCCGGAAAGTTGACTCCGGCGTTAGCCTTTGGTTTACGAAGGGCAGTAAGTGCAATTCTCGATTTTTTATTATTCCAAAGGAACTTAGAAAGACAGGAATCAATGCGTTTGAAATAGACATCAGGGATATGAACGGGGAGCATGGAAAGAATGTATATGAGAATGGGAGAGATCATCATTTTGATCGAATCTAGCCGACCCCACCAGGAGAGAAAAAGGGGATTCCAAGAAGAGAGCAATTTATCTATACGGGATAGTACGGCAGTGAAGTTGAGCCGAATGGAAGAAGAAATGGAGTTGGAGAACCAGACTCCAAGGTATTTAATTTTAGAGGGATTCCATGCAAACCCGGTGGCCGAAAACTGGTGAGGGAGACAAAATTTAGTAAGAGGGAGAATCTCAGTTTTATCGGAATTGATCTTGTAACCAGAAACTTGGGAAAAGGAGTTAAACTCAATTAATAAGGCCGGAATGGATTGGTCAGGATCGGAAATAAACAAAAGAATGTCATCTGCATACGCAGAGAGTTTCAAGTGGGTTTTATCATAAGGAAAGCCAGAAATAGAAATATTGTTTCTAATGGACGAGAGAAACGGTTCTAAAGCCAGAACAAAAAGTAAAGGGGAGAGAGGACAGCCCTGGCGGACACCACGCCGCAAAGGAAAGTAAGAGGACGTTCGGCCGTTAACTAATACAGACGCTTTAGGAGAGGAATAAAGTAGAGAAACAAGAGAGATAAAATTAGGGCCAAAGCCGTGCCAACGAAGGGAGGCGAACATAAAGGACCAATCTACTCTATCAAAAGCCTTCTCGGCATCCACTGATATAGCAGCTAGAGAGGAGTTAAGAGAAGGTACTTTATTGAGAACATTAAGAAAAAGACGGGAGTTATCTGAGGTAAGTCTACCCTTTACGAAACCGCATTGTTCCTTACCGATAAGGTGTGGGAGGAAAGAATCTAAACGTCGGGCAAGAAGTTTAGCAAATAATTTATAATCTACATTAACGAGGGATATTGGGCGATAGTTCTTACAGAATCGCGGGTCACGACCATCTTTGGGTATTAAGCAAATGGTAGCCTCGTGGAAGGTACCAGAAGCCGTGCCGGAGGTGAAGAAGGATTGAAAGAGGGAGAGAAGTTTGGGGAGCAAAAGATCTGAAAAATGTAGATAAAATTCCACGGAAAAACCATCTGGACCCGGAGATTTACCCTTGGTTAGAGATGTTAAGGCGCTGTCCAGTTCGGTGAGAGAGAGGCCAAGCTCAAGATCAGGGAAATTAAGATGAGAGGCAGAGGGGGCAGGAATTTTGTCCAAGTAGGACTGAATGAGAGTAGTCGAAGGGGGGGATTCAGGGGTATAAAGAGATTGGTAGAACTGCTGGAATTGGGCGAGTATATCCTCTTCCTTGTGGAGGAGATGGTTATCGTTGGAGTATATTGAATCAATCAGGTTACGCTCCTTGCGGGACTTAAGATAGTTGGCCAAAAGCTTACCTGACCTGTTACGACCTCCGTAGTAGCGGGCGCTGCTGCGGAGAAGCAATGAGGACGCATTGTCAGTAGAAATTTTGTTGAACTCGAGTTTGGCACGTATAAGGTCTGGTACAACAGTTGGAGTAGAAGAGGTGTAAAATTTATGTTCTAAGGATTTGATATGAGAGAGAAGGTCTTTTTGTTTCTTAAGATAAGATTTATTTTTCTTTGAGACAAAGTCAATCACAAAGCCGCGGGCCGTAGCCTTGAAAGAGTCCCAAATAACATGAGGGGGTAAAGAAGGATCAGAATTAAGTAGGAAAAATTCCGTGGCAAAGGAGAGGAAGGAAGAAGAAAAAAGGGGGTCTAGGAGGAGAGAGTTATTAAAGCGCCAGCGGGAGGATTTGGGGCGAGGGGGAAGAAGGTCAAAAACGGTGACAATAGGAGCATGGTCTGAGATAACTATCGGCTCTATAGATGAGGAAAGAAGATTTTGAGAGAGAGATTGAGAGAGGAATATATAGTCAATCCGGGAGAAGGAGGCATGAGGGGGTGAGAAGAACGAGTAGTCTAAAGAGTCAGGATGGAACAGTCTCCAAGAGTCAAGAAGGTGAGATTTGGAGATAGTGTCAAGGAATTGTGTATGTGATTTGTGGGGGGTGAAGCGGGCAGAGGATTTGCGATCAAGAAACGGGTCAACAATTTGATTACAATCCCCCCCTAGAATGAACAAAGAATCACTGTGTTGGAAACATTTAGAAGTTATTAGAGGCCAAAAGTTACAATCAGGGTGAGTGGGGCCATATACATTAAAAACAGTTAAGGAAACAGAATTAATTAACAGTTTAGTTAAGACCCAACGACCCTCAGTGTCATTTTCTTGAGAGAGAACTTTACATTTTAACTTCTTGTGACACAAAATGGCCACACCATTCTTTTTGTTAGAGGTAGGAGAAAATAAAACCGTTCCCACCCAACCTCTTTTTAACTTAAGAGACTCCGCCTCAGAGAGATGAGTCTCTTGCAAAAGAACCAAATCAGGAGTGTAGGAGGCTAGATGGGAAAGCACTCTTTGCCGCTTAATAGGGCTAACAAAACCTTTCACATTCCATGAAATAACTTTAAATTAAATCACAATAAAGTGTGTCAGGAACAGAGAAAAGGAATAAAACCAAAAAACGCCACAAAGGAGAATAACGAGCAGAGGAAAGACAAGAGCAAGACAAAAGAAAGTCGAAGAACATGGTGAAAGAGAGAGCAAGGAAAGAGGAAAGGAAGGAAAGGGGTGAGAAAGAGGAGAAGAAGAAGAGACAGTACATATCCAAAACGGACGACTGAAGGAAACATACCTGAAGGGGGAAGGGAGATGAGAAGATGACGACGATGGGGTGTGGGAGGATTCGACAAGAACAGCCCTCCGAGCCGGAGAGCAACAACCCACCGCAACAGGACGGATTATGAGGAAGACGGATTAAATGATATGGAGAGGATTACAAGAGGGTTGGTCAAACAAAGAATCTGGGGAAAGAAAAAAGAAACATGTTATGCAGGGGTCATGGGAAGGTAAACAGTACACAAACAAACAATTATATGCAAAAACAGAAACCTCAAACGACAACCATTATGTAATCACATCAGATAGAAGGAGAATCAACTAAGAAGGGAAAAATTCCAGCAAGAACCTGTAAGGAAAAAAGACCAATTAAGTAAATAATCAACCAGTAGGAGGATTGGATGTGTCCATGCCAGCATTAGTCTGAGTGTGGATGAATTTCTTGAGCTCAGCCGGGTCTTGAAAAGTCCAAGTATTGTTCTGGTGAGTTACCTTGAAGGTACAAGGGTGAAAAAGGCCATATCTAGCTCCCATAGAACGTAGGGGAGCACGAAGAGACAGAAATTCTTTTCTTCTGGCAGCAGTGGCACCAGAGACATCCTGAGAGAGATAGACTCTCTGACCCATCCAAGAAATCTGGCGTTTCGCTCGAGCTGTGGAGAGGATCAGGAGGAGGTCAGTAAATTTAAGGAAGAGGATAATGACCCCCCGCGGTTTGGTGGAGGAGGAGGAACGAGGACCAAGTCTGTGGGCTCGTTGGATACTAAGAGAGGTGGTAGCAGGGAGGTCTAACAACTTCAGGAGGAAAGAAGAGAAGAACGTGACAGGATCATCCCCCTCCAAAGATTCCGGTAGGCCATAAACGCGCAGGTTATTCCTCCTGTTCCTGTTTTCCAAATCTTCAGTATGCTGCTGAAGGGCAAGAAGAGACTTCTCCAAAGAGGAAATGCGATGGGAATTTGACTGAATTTCTGGAACCTGCTGCTCCACAGAAGAAACACGGGCCTCGATAGTTGACCATTTGTCCTCAAAAAGCTGCATCTTAGCGTTAGTCTCCTCCACGAATGGGCGCAAAGCGCGAATCTCCTCAAGTATTAACTCCATAGAGATAGGGGGTGGAGATGACTCAGGTGGAGGAGGAGAGGAGTCTGGCTTCATGCGCTTAGGTAAGGAAACAGGAGGAGAAGATTTGCTGGAAGAAGATTGTGATGAAGAAGAGCGGGAGGGACCTGCTGTCGCCATTTGCTCTATGGAAGGAGACTGAGGTGAATGGCCTGATGGTGAGGAGGAGGCAGAGGAAGGCGGAGCCTTCGAAGGCACAAAGACAAACTTCGGATTGCGAAGCTTGCCCATAGAAGCTTGAAACGTGCCAACGATAGTGAGCGAAAGTCAAATAAGCAAGCCAACACAACAATCTGGGTTCAGAGGCAGGGATTGTCAATATGTCTACATGACCAGACCAGACCCAAACAGCCCAGCGATTATCAGAAGTAATAGAGGAGACTTGGAAAGGTCATTGAAAAAACTCCGGGGTTGAAAATATTGTGAGCAGATATTAGGAGGTGTTTCCACACATAGTAAGCGATTAAATATGGTTGTCCAATACCCCGTTTAGTACCACATAAGGCTTGGCAGAGGTATCCTCAAGATTGCACACAAGTCATAGAGAAAGAGCCCCTGGTATAAAATCCATCTCCAAGCGTCACAAAAGCGTAGAAAACAAATTAAGTCATTCCTCTGAAGGGTTAAAGCAGATATGTAATCCTCGGGGAACAGCTCAAAACCACAGAGATATTCACCTACCAGGGAAGTTGTAGTGAGTCCTTCATACAGCTGCTCCTTGAAAAGCGATTAGGAAGTAGGAATTACTCCACATTGTCATGGAGAGCAGAGCGCGTCTGAAAACATGGGAAGAACTTGCTGTTCCAGGCGCGCGCGCCGGTTACAGGCGAGCGTTGCTGAGGAGACAAAATGGCGGGCGTTCTGAGGAGCGCATTCAGCGCGGCAAAGATAGCGTATTTCGAACGCGAGAGGGATCACCCTTGGCTCCCCAGGTGCACATCCCGTTCCGCTAGCTGGACCGTCTCCGCGGTGCTGAGAAAAAAGGTTGGAAACTGTTATAATCAATCCGGGTCCATCCCGGTGCGGCGGAGCTCCGGGTCTAAGCGGCCATCTTAATCGGCGTCCAAGCCACGCCCCCTATCCATCAACATCTTTGACTGTTGCATATTGTACTATGAACTTCACCTGAAAAAGATGTTATCATCATATTATCACAAGGCTGTCTCTGGAAGTTTCTGAAACAACACGTCCTCGCTCTTCCTGAGTGTGCCCACTTTGCCTGCTTGTCTGTCTTTGAAAGGCACATTGCTGGCCCCCCATACAAGATTCGTGCTTTCAGACTCTGTCTTAAACCTACTGGGTGCTCCTGCTGAACTCCAATGATGAATAATGCAAAACATTTCTAAGTAACAACCAGGAGCTGGTTTACTAAATACAAGCTTGGATTCTGTTTGTGCACTCTCTTTGGTGCTCTGTGTTGAGCTGCAGAAGACACGCCTGGCTCTTCCAGGGTGCACTATATGGCCCTATGAGGTTGTGCCAAGACCCAGATTTGTGGAGTTCCCCAAGAATCGGTTTAGAGGCAGGGCTGCATTGTACAATTCCGTGAAAACTGACAATGTGGCTCCCAGTGCGCAGTCAGTGTATTTGCAGGTACCGCCCCCCAAACACACATACATTTGGGGGATGAGGAATTCTAGCACAGGGTGGCACAACACAATATGTGACTGAACACCCATGTGGGTTCCCTGGGAATTCTAGAAAACGTTCCCAAGAGGCACCTCAACTTTGCTTCAATTTCTTCTTCAACACTTAGGGGCTCATTATGATGGCGGGCGGACATTTGTCCGCCCGCCAACATAACGGTGATGCAACCGCCCGCCAGATGTGAGGCAGTCCCACCAGCCGAATTAGGATGCGCTTGCCAGTGTGGCAGGTGCATCCTGGCCCTTTAACATTGTGGACGGTGCTGCTGGCTGCAGCACCGTCCACAATGTTAAAAGGCCACGATGTGCATTTCCATGCACAATGTGGCAGGCACCACGCGGTCCCTGCCACCCTGCGAATGGAAATGTAGGGTACCCCCAGTACACCCTCCCCCTAGAGGGTCTGCAACTGGCCCTCAAAGCCATTCTCCACCTGTCTTTTTGCAGCGGGATATCTGCCTCAAAAAGACAGGTGAAGGGCTCATCCTTATCACTATGGCAGTGCCTGCACAGCACCGCTGTCATGATGCCCTGGTTCCGGGTTCCACAAGGCGGGTGGAAAAGGACTGCCTTGCGGGACCATGGCGGACGGACGCCGGAGAACCAATGTGATTCTCACCACCATCCTAATTTGGTGGTGGGTGAATCACATTGTGATGGCGGGAGGATCACCACCGCCGGCCCGGCGGAGGCGATCCTCCCACCATTATAATGAGCCCCTAAGGTCCTATATGCTCGACAGCTTGCTTCCATGATATGCCTGCACCTGCATAGGTTTTCCCTTATATGTGGGTGGCCAAGACCACACCCACACGAGGGAACGCCCGTTCAACCTTCCACGGAAACAAAATGTACAGCTGCACAATGGAAATTACAGAAGGGTCCACAAAAGTATCAGCAGCTACTTGTGTATTACGACTGTGGAAGCTTGAGCACTGTTGTAAAAGTCAATAGTAAAAACAAGTCTAACATTCGCTTTACTTATTTGTGACCCACTCAAAAAGTGCCTTAGCAATCAATTAAAACAACTGTTGCACAGCGCAGGAATTTTGACCAAGACCATTAGCATCCAAGGGTACGTGATATTGAAGGAGCTTTTTCTGCCGGCCGGGTATGCCTACACATCTGACATGTCCAGGCACATTACCACCTCACCTCCCAAAGTTGTCTGTCCGTCTGCGGATTTGTAAAGCCACTTTAATGACCAGCTCCACTGTTCCCACCGAATAATGATGGGGCTTACAATGCAGCCTGTGGTCTGCAACTAAGCGCCATGCAGCCAGACTGTTGTGTTCTGTGAGTATTCACAGGACCCAAATTATACATCCATTTGCACCTATAATTTGCATGCTCACGTGGTTATCCTATGATAGTAAAGCCATATTTGTGATTCATCTAATGCATCTTTACATTTGAAAAAGCACTTACTTAAAGTTTTTTTGCTTGATAATTTTGCTCCTAGGGGCTTAGAGTTGGTTTACCAGAGCTGGAATGCCCTGGAAAGTTTGGGAACATTCACAAATGTACTTGTTTGCGGCTGTTCATTAAACTCTCATGTCCTATTCTCTCCAGGGAAATGATCTGAGATTTACTCCAGCCAAGGCATGAGTAAACCTGCAGCATAGGAATGGTAAGGGAAAACCGCCAAAATTGTCACAATTCTATGAAAAGTATTTTCTTCATGGGCAAAATATTTTTCTTCATGAAAAAAAACATTTTCACAGTGCTATTGCACTAATACTAAATATTTAGCATTTGTAATAATACATTATTTAAAAGTATTCAAAATCATAAATGGAAATGAACAAAAGTCAGGACTTTAGACTTTGCAGGCACACTGCATGAAACCTTTGCGAATTATTTAAAAAGTTGTGCCCTGTTAGTTGGGATATGGGATTGATTTAAAAAAAAAAAAATCAAACATCTCAAACTATACTTCAAGTTTCAATAAAAGATCATAGATACATTTTTCTCGCTGTGGAGTTCGATGCCTTTTTCTCAGCTCTGTCACGGGTGGTGTGAGGCCCTTTGAGGGGAGAAACTCACTCTCAAACCAACTTGCAAGCAGTTTCAGGGCATGGCACCAAGAGGGCGAAATATGAGCTGGCTTTCTGGGGCTCTTTGCTCTGATCTCAGAATTTAGTTTATTTTGAAGGCTCGAACTTTGGATCAAATTAGGATAGCGGTCGTAGGTGTTAAATGGTAGCGGCAGTTTCAGTCGATAACCCTTCAAGTATTGCCCGGCGGTAATCGCCTCTCATACCATTCGATAATTTACCAATGAAAGAGGCAGGCGCCGGAGACTGGAAGGCAGGAAACAACGTTTTTATTCCGTCGGAGCAGAACACATCAGATCAGACAGCAAGGTATCGGCACGAGGTGCTCTAACTGCATCTCTGAGGCCTGGCCTCTTATACACAGGTTTATGACTTTATTGCAGAGTTATCATACATGGCACATTCTTGAGATTGTCTTGGAACATGAAAGAACATCCTCGGAATCCCCACTTCGAGCTCGTTCCCACCCCATCCACAGTAGGAGATGGCTATCACACAGCTGGACATTCCGCCAATTCCCGGGGGTGTGTGCGACCGGCCGGGTCTCAGGGGGTAGGGGCTTTGATCTACTGTAATCCCTTTGATGTGGGGTGTTTCCCTTACAGTAGGGGTAATAAACTGCATCCGCAGGGCTAGGTGATGGCCTGGGATCGGTTCGGACAATGGGGCGCAGAGGATGGGGGTTATCAAAGAGATGCATGACCATGTATGGGATGTCGGTCAGGCGTGGGATGTGGTTCCATGGCAGGGTCGCGCAGAAGGAGAGGGTTTATGGCCCGTGTATGAGAGAGCGGGGGTGGCCGGCGCGCAGGGGATGCTTGCAGCGCCAGGGGGACGCGCTGGCGATCGGCAATGAGCAGGGAGAGACCAGGGTGCCTAAAATGGCTGCCGTGCGCTTTCCTGTGTGTCGCGCTGGGGAGAGACAAGATGGCGCAGATAATGTTCAGTTTACAAGCTAAATTTCCACAGTCCTCCCTTTTAACATGTCTCGCCAGCTTGTCTAGTTCGGATCTATCCCCATAATACTACGAACTTCCATCTCATACAGAGCTTTCATTCGTTCCGCTTCAAAGTTCAAAGTCTTAGGGCAGATGCAGTTCATAAAAAGCGAACATAAAGGTGGCAGACACTGAATCCCCAAGCAGCATCCACATAGTATCACAATTGGTATTAGGATAAATGAAAACAGCCTCCATCCCCAACTTCTAATAGTGTCCCAAAACCAACTCCCCAGTGACCATTCTTCTTGCTCCTGATGAACCTCTGCGGAAAGTCTGTGGAGGTGTTCAATTGCTTTGTAGACTGAGGGTGAGTTATCCGGTACGTAGGTACAACAGCTGGACCCAATGATGCGGCATGCTCCTCCACGATCAGCCAGAACCACATCTAGAACGAGGCGGTTCTGAAGAGTCACTAGGCGGACGGCCTGGAGCTCGGCGGTGTTGTTGGCGAGGACGCCAGCCGTAATGTTCATCGCCGTTTCGACTGCCTGGGTTAAGTGGCGGATGGCACGGCTGTTTGCCATTGGACCCCAGAGTGGAACAAGACCTTTTACTGCGTCCATGAACTGTGCTCCGGTGGAGTCGGCTTGCACAATGTCGTTGGCACGTTTCTGTCGGTGATGGTTTGCTGGAGCCACATATGTCGGAGGAAGGACAAAGGCGATGTAGCAGGTGCCTCCCCAACCTTTCGGAAGCCAGGTGTAGGCCTTAGTACCACAGACGAAGTACATATTCGGGGAGGCAACAAAGGAGGGTGGATCAACTGAGTCCAATGTTCGGGTGATGAGGCAGGAGCTGTGGCCCACCAGCTGCGCCCCCAGGCCTTCGAGGCACACAAATCCAGTGATGTTGATGATGGATAGGGCCACTGTTAGGGTGGCGGCCGTCCGTTTCCGGAGGTAAGAGAAGGTGGGTCTGGCTGGGTTGTTGAACACTTGCATTTCAACTCGTTCTTTGGCAGGGATGTCCATGTGAAAGGAAGTGTTTGATCTCAGAGGACAGAAGGGGGCAGAAGTTCTTCCAGTTTTGTTCAGCCAGAACCCATGGTAGAAGTGTGACATGGTTCTGCCGGAAGTGGCATTGTCCTTGTAGCTTTCTTGCAGGAGGATTAGCCAGGCGAGGCAGGAACCATGGACAGAAAAAGGTGAAGGGATGAAAGGGATAGAGTGTCCAGTAGCATGTGGTAGCAATCCACAGATCCAGCAATTAGTGGCGTTGGCGGCAAGATTGTGTTGGTGGAGCAACTGCACAAAAGAGTTATTCCAGAACTCCTTACGCCTTTCTCGGAGTTGGGGTGAAAGTGAGATCAGATGGTGTTCTTTCATGGTGGTAGGTTGAACGGTGGTCAGCAATGTCTTATGAGCGGGTGTGCTCTCCTCCATGATCCAGAAGGTGACCATGAGGAGAAGGCAAAAGAGAAGGGTAATGAAAAGTGTAATAGTCTTTGAGCTGTGCATTCTGTCAGTCTTTGGGTTTTTGTAGTGGATCTTCGGACGTCCGGTTGCTTCCATCATCTTCATGTCGGGCGCTTCCATCACCTTCAAGAGACTCGGTAGCGGGCAGAACCACAGACTTTGTTTAGTTTCTCTCCTGGTGGCCTTTGAGGTGACTAGGCTACCGCTCTGAGATTTCCACTTAGTTTGTGGTCTGCTTAGCCGAAGTTCTCTCCTTTCGTCGCAAGTTATACCCTTCCTTGGATGGCACGGTGGGATCGGGATATTTCACTAGCTCAAGTGTCTCCGTATCTGGGCGGCGGTTCAGGGATGGTCGGTCTCTGTCCAGAAGTTCTTCTTGGGCGGTGATGTTGTCCGTGGTCGTCAGGGTCGGTGATACCTTCTTGCAGTGGTGTGCAAGCAGCCAATTGCGTTTCCCCTCCACTCGAAGAGCTGTTCGGGTGGTGATTAGGACTTGCAGGGGGCCCGTCCACCGGGGCTCCAGACTCTTGGTGCGCTGGAAGTTACGCACTAAGACAAAGTCGCCGGGTTGGATGTCGTGCCCGGGGCCCCTGGAAACATCGGGAATGGCTTGCAGCACCTGCTGATGGATAACAGACAACGTTTTAGTTAGGTTATACAAATAGTCAGACATGAGGACATCCGGGATGTCGTGGATGGATGTTGGTTTTGGTGCAGTCCAGAGGTTCATGGGCCGCCCAAAAACGACCTCGTAGGGGGTTAAGTGGTGTTTAGTGGGGGTGGAACGCATTGATAGCAATGCTAGCGGGAGAGCGTCTGGCCATTTCAGTCCTGTGGTGGCAACTATTTTTGCTATCTTAAGCTTCAATGTGGCATTATGTCGCTCAACCAAGCCTGCAGATTGGGGATGGAAGACCGCGTGGAATTTCTGTTTCACACCCAGCCCCTTTAAGATGAGTTGGATAACCTCGGCTACAAAGTGGGGGCCATTATCGCTCCACAAAATTCGACAAAGGCCGTATCGGGGGAAGAATTCTTTCAGTAGTACTTTTGCGGTAGTCATAGCGGTGTTGTCGTGGGTTGGGTAGGCCTCCACCCACTTGCTGAAGGCACACACAACGACAAGTACGTACTTAAAACCTTGGCACCTTTCTAACTGGACGTAGTCCATTTGTAGGACTTCAAAGGGGTGATTGGGAACCCCAAACCCTCCCCGGGGTACAGCAGTTCCTTTCCCAGGGTTGTGTTGGAGGCATACCAGGCATTGTTGGACCAGACGTTTGGCTGAGTCTGGGATTTTGTTGTTGTGCCAGACTTTGGAGATGAGTTCGATCATGGGGGCAGACCCTATGTGTGCGGGGGAGTGTGCCATGGTCAGCATGGGGGTCAAGTATGAGTCGGGTAGCAACCATTTGTTCGAGTCTTTAGTTCGCCAGCAACCGTCATCGTCCTTCAATCCTACCCGGGCCCATTCAGTTAATTCGTGTGGTGTGCTGGCTAGTTGGATATCCCTAATCGTTTCCCTAGCATCCTTCCATTTCTCAGTTTGTGGCCTGGTCACGTACATATGGGTCGTGGACCTATTCTCGGCTGTGGTTCGGGCAGTAATGTCAGCTAGTGCATTTCCCTGTCCTATAATGTCTGTCACCTTCTTGTGTGCCTGGCATTTGATCACAGCCAGCCGTGTGGGGAGGAGGACTGCTTCGGTCAGGGCAGAGACTAGATCTCCATGCAGGATGGGTGTGCCGTGGGAAGTCAAGAATCCCCTCTCTTTCCAGAGCCCAAAGTGGTGAACTACCCCGAAGGCGTACTGACTGTCTGTGTAAATGTTTGCGGTTGTCCCTGCTGCCAGGATGCATGCTCGTGTGAGAGCAATTAGTTCCGCCGCCTGTGCGAATCGCTGTGTGATGCGGGCTGTCTCAACAACTGTTCGGGCTGTGGTGACTGCATAGGCAGCTGAGGTGGTGCCATCGGGGAGCTTGATACATGAGCCATCCACCCACAGTTCTCCGTCAGGGTCCGGGAAGGCAGTATCCCGGAGGTCAACCCTACTCTTGGTCTGTTCGTCGGTGAGGGTCACGCACTCATGTATAGGGGACGCATTGGGGTCAGCGTCAGGGAGAGGTAGTAGAGTTGCTGGATTCAGAGTGGTGCATCGTTTCAATGTGATGTGGGGTGCAAGCAGAGTTAGTTCGTAACCAGTCAGTCGTGCGCTAGTCAGGTGTTGGGTCTTGGTTTGGTTCAGGAGGGTGTCAACCGCATGGGGTACCAATACTGTGAGGGGGTTCGAGAGCACGATCCCCTCACTTTGCCGGATAGAGACAGCAGCGGCGGCTACTGCTCGAAGGCAGGCGGGCAAAGCTCTGGCTACAGGGTCAAGAGTGGCAGAGAAGTAGGCACAAGGGCGTTGTTTAGGGCCTATGGACTGGGTTAGGACAGACAACGCACATCCCTCCCTTTCATGGGTGTAGAGGGAGAAAGGTTTAGTGTAGTCTGGGGTTCCTAGGACTGGGGCCGAGCAGAGGACGTCTCGTAATTCTTTGAAGGAGGATTGGCATTCGGGTGTCCAGGGGAGGGGGAAGGGGACATCTTTAGCCAGCAGGGAAAGCAGAGGTTTTACGATAAGACTGAAGTTTGGCAACCATTGTCGACAAAAGGAGGCGAGGCCTACTAGGGACCTCACTTGCTTCTGAGTTTTGGGAACAGGGGTTTCTAGGATGGTCTGAATTCGGTCAGGGGTAAGTTTTCTCCCGTCTTTGGATAGTAGGTGGCCTAGATATGTTACTTGGGGTTGGCAGAATTGCAATTTCTTCCTGGAGACCTTGTGACCGTTCTCCGCGAGGAAGTGGAGGAGGTGAATGGTGGCTGTGACGGCAAGTGGAGTGGTGTCGGCCGCCAAAAGAATGTCATCGACGTACTGTATTAACACCACTCCATCGGGTAGTTGGACTGCATCTAGTTGTCTCTTGAGGGCTTGGCTATAAATGCTGGGACTCTCAGTGTAGCCTTGGGGTGCCCTACAGAATCTGTACGAACGGGCTTCTAAAGTGAAGCCGAACAGGTAGCGGCTGTCTGGGTGGATGGGGATGGAAAAGAATGCGTTCTTGAGATCAATAACGGTAAATGTGGTGGCAGTGGACGGAATCAGGGTGAGGATGGTGGTGATGTCTGAGACCACGGGGTACTGAGGTATGACTACTTTGTTAACTTCTCGTAAGTCAACAATAAAGCGGTATGCTTTCTCATCTCCCTCGCCTTGCTTTTTTACAATGGGTAGGATAGGGCTGTTGCAAACATTACTGACTACTTCTTCTACCACTCCTGCATCGACTAGGGACTCGATGATTTCCACCAATGCCTTTTCGCCTTCGGGCGATATCCGATACTGTGGAAGCTTTGGGAGCACTGCGTCCGGTCGGACGGTTATGTGTACTGGGTCGATCACCATGCGCCCTACATCTGAGTCGGTTTTAGCCCATAGATGTGAAGGTAACGTGTCGAGTAGGGACAGGTCAGCATCGGTTATAGAGAGCATACGCCGTGTGTGACAAGGTCTGAACGGATCTGGGTTATCGTGCAGGATGACTCGAACTCCGTCTGGGGAGCATCTGATGGTAGCTCGAAAATGTTTTAGCAAATCAAGTCCCATAATAGCATCGGGGGTGTTGGAGGAGAGTAGAAAGGTCGTGTCAGTGGCGTTATCTTCTAAGTCAAAGGAGATTGGTGCTGATAAGGGGTTAGTGGAGGGCGTTCCATCGAAGCCTATTGAGGTTACATGTGAGCCAGACAAGGGTGCCCTAGGAATCAGTCGTTTAGATAACGCACTACGTGTCGCCCCAGTATCTACCAGGAATGGAGACTTGGTGCCCAAGACCTTAGCAGTGACGTAAGGACCTTGCTGGTCAACACAGAGTTCGACTGGATCCCTCCCTTGTCCCTGGCGGTCCTATGCGAAGTCATGGGTGCTTTCGTAGTCGGACTGCTGACACTGGTTTTGTCGGGGGCGATCAAAAGTGTTTGGTCTGCCTGGCCTGTCGTTGATGGCGTCGTTCGTGTACCCTCGTCCCTGTCCTCTATTTCTGGGGTCATATGCTGTGTCTCTGGGGTCCCTATTTTTGTTCAATTCCAGAAGGACCGGGCACTGGGATTTCCAGTGTCCGAACCCTCTACAGAACGCACATTGGTTCCCATCTAAGTCTCTCCGTCCGTTGTAGGGTGCAGGTGTATGGTCTCTAGGGGGTAGCTTTCTAGGGGCGGTTGGTTGGTAATTCCCTTTCGGGGGCTCCCTTCCTATGGTCACCCCTTGCAACTGTGCTATCATTACCCTCTCCTTCAGTTCCTTTTTCTTCCTCTCTGACGCCCTATCGTTCTCATTCTTTTGGTTTTCGTAGTATTGGGCCATCTGGAGGATTGCTGCGGGTTTGGAGGCTGCCCAACTACTCTCGCTGGTCTGTAGCTTCTGGGAGACTTCTTGTGACAGACCCTTCACATAATTCTGGACAAAGAGGTGATGTCCGGTTGCAGTGGTCATGTCCTGGCCACTATAATCGGAAAACACAGTCTCGAATCGAGAGAAGTATTCAGACACATCCTCCTGGAGTTTCTGGCGACAAGCCGTCACTATCGACCAGTCTACCTTTCTTTCTGGGATTAGAGTCTTCAATTTCTGTACAATATTGTCTGGAAGCTCCAATATGGCTTTCGGGGGTTTCTGTCCCGGTTCTCGCTGTTTATCTATGGTATCGAGTTGTACCCAGGTATATCCGAACGGCTCAGCGTGGTCAACTTTCCGGATTTGCTTCAACACATCAGCCGGCAGACATAATCCGAAGAACAAGTCGATATCTGCTAAAGTCATTATTGTTGAGCCTAAGGCTGTACCTAGTTCGGTGTAGAAGACAGTCGGGTTCTTCCTTAAGTAGGGTAGAGTTTTTCTAAAGGTCAAAATATCTTGTCGGTCCCATGGCTGGTAGACCCAATTATATACAACCCTTCCCTTCGCATCTTGGTGGTTGATGTCGTCATGAGTTCCCTGACCTCGTGGGGGGACCCAGTAGGGGGCGGCCTCTTTGATGGGCATCATGGTATCTGTCCTTCCTTCCTGGGGCTTAGTCGCTATGGGGGTTTCTGCTTTAGTGGCCTGTCTGTGTTCTTTAAGGTGTCGATAGACCTCGAGTGTACGAGTGAAGAGGTTCGTCACATCGCCCTCTCCTTCTTCCCCAATGTCTACCTTCCTATATAGGGCCGCTAAGCCTTCGGGACCTTTATCGTGGTACCTATCCTCATATGTATTCAGGGCGTGATAACAAAGTCGTACGACAAAGTGTCGTCTGCGGCTGTCGGCATATGAGTTATACACGTCTGTTATATACTCCTCACTTTCCTTTCGCTCCACCAGTGTCCCTACTATCTTGTCGATTCCTGCTCGTTCCTCCCTTGTTAGTCGATTCATTCTGGTGGAATCTTTCTTTCTCATCTCAGGGTCATCCAACGTTATTGCCGACGTTGTGTTCAGTACAAGAGGCTCGGCCGGCGCGGAGGCCGTGAGGACCGAGGCCCCTGTACTGCTTTTGCTTGTGTTTGGGGGTTGTGGGTGTTGCACTACCGATTGGGAGGGTGCGTACGGAGGGGGCATGTAAATGATCGGGGGACCTAATAGTAATTCATCATTCGTCCGTTGCTTAGAGGACAACTCAGGGTAGAGCATAGAGGGGGTCCTAACAGCGTACTGGCCTGATGTTTCGGGCTCCTGTCTTAGTTTAGTTTCCCTTCTCTCCTTTATTTCTTCTTCTAACTTTCTAGCGGCAAGGTGAGCTGCCTTTCGTAATTCCTTTTCTGCTTTTACCTCTTCCCTCTTTTTCCATTGCGTTGCTTCTTTGCGCCACATGCCGAAACTGTCAAGCATAGTAGGCGTTGTTTTATTGCTACGCAGAGCTATTTCTAGCATTTCTATCTTATGGTCGTCGAAGGATCCCATCAGTGGCCACTGACTCTCGGGGTCCTTCCTTGTATATTTATGCCGTAGCTTGCTATAAGCTACGGCGACTAGTCCATATTTAGTGAACATGTCCTTATTAGGGGTGCCTTCCAGTGGAGCCGGATGGTCCACCTCTAATAAGCGGTCCGGGCAGAACCAACTACCAATCAGTGGGGAGAAGATAGGCATGACGGGTTTCAACGGGGACAAAAGTCAGCACTACCTATCTTTTCACTGCTTGCAAAGACTAGACAGAATATCTCTATTCCACGTTATTTGTAAGCAGAGAATACCTCCAAAGAACCAAATATCGAACAACTAGTGTTCGGACAATCAATCAATCAATCAATCAATGGGGAGATAAAGATAGGCACGACGGGTTACAACGGGGACAAAAGTCTGCGTTACCTACCCTTCACTATTTGCAAAGACTAGACAGAATATTTCTTTTCTACGTTATTTGCAAACAGAGAATATCTCAAAGAGCACTATTCTTCAAAAACAATCACTGTTCGGACAATCAATCAGTGGGGAGATAAAGATATGCACGACGGGTTACAACGGGGACAAAAGTCTGCGTTACCTACCCTTCACTATCTGCAAAGGGAGAGAGAGAGAGTATTTCTACTCCTCCCCGTTTGTAGACAGCGAATATCTCAAAGAGAACAATCAATGAGCAATACTAGTATTTCAAATAATCAATCAATTATTTCGCAATTTGTCGTGTTTCACGACCTTACCCGGACCGCGTGGACAGTTTCTCGTCTTCCGCCTCCAGCGCCCGATCGTCCTCTACTCTCCGTATTTGCCGCGGCACTCCTGATGGTTCCCAGTCAGGACCGTAGATCACTCGAGAGAGGTCTGCTCGGAACCAGTGAAGTTCGGATGATCGGCTGCCAGACGAGGGTCTATCGGGCAGGAGCTCTCCCGATCGTTGCAGTCGTTCACTCTGTCGTCAGGACCTCTCCCACTGGATCCACGTGTCGCTGATGGGCCCCACGTTTGGGACGCCAATTGTTAAATGGTAGCGGCAGTTTCAGTCGATAACCCTTCAAGTATTGCCCGGCGGTAATCGCCTCTCATACCATTCGATAATTTACCAATGAAAGAGGCAGGCGCCGGAGACTGGAAGGCAGGAAACAAAGGGCCCGATTCACAGAACTAACTTAAGACAAAATCCTAAACTTACTACCATTTTGGTATTCACAGAAGGCACTTACTCATTTTGGTATTCACAGAAGGCACTTACTCATTTCGGTATTCACAGAAGTTAGGAGTCCTAACTTTAGGATTCCTAAATGCCTTCTGTGAATACCGAAAGTCTTAAAATTAGGATTTTTCGCAGTTTAGTAGTAGTATAGTTAGGACTCCTAACTTTAGGACTCCTAAATGCCTTCTGTGAATACCGAAATTCTTAAAATTAGGATTTTTCTCAATTTAGTAGTCCTAAGTTTAGGACTCCTAACTTTAGGACTCCTAAATGCCTTCTGTGACTACCGAAAGCCTTAAAATTAGGATTTCTCTCAGTTTAGTAGTAGTATAGTTAGGACTCCTAACTTTAGGACTCCTAAATGCCTTCTGTGAATACCGAAAGTCTTAAAATTAGGATTTTTCTCAATTTAGTAGTCCTAAATTTAGATTTAGGACTACTAAATTGAGAAAAATCCTAATTTTAAGAATTTCGGTATTCACAGAAGGCATTTAGGAGTCCTAAAGTTAGGAGTCCTAACTATACTACTACTAAACTGCGAAAAAGTCTAATTTTAAGACTTTCGGTATTCACAGAAGGCATTTAGGAGTCCTAAAGTTAGGACTCCTAACTTCTGTGAATACCGAAATGAGTAAGTGCCTTCTGTGAATACCAAAATGAGTAAGTGCCTTCTGTGAATACCAAAATGGTAGTAAGTTTAGGATTTTGTCTTAAGTTAGTTCTGTGAATCGGGCCCAAAGTTTTTATTCCGTCGGAGCAGAACACATCAGATCAGACAGCAAGGTATCGTCACGAGGTGCTCTAACTGCATCTCTGAGGCCTGGCCTCTTATACACAGGTTTATGACTTTATTGCAGAGTTATCATACATGGCACATTCTTGAGATTGTCTTGGAACATGAAAGAACATCATCGGAATCCCCACTTCGAGCTCGTTCCCTCACATATCTACAGTGGAAGTCCCCACCCCATCCACAGTAGGAGATGGCTATCACACAGCTGGACATTCCGCCAATTCCCGGGGGTGTGTGCGAACGGCCGGGTCTCAGGGGGTAGGGGCTTTGATCTACTGTAATCCCTTTGATGTGGGGTGTTTCCCTTACAGTAGGGGTAATAAACTGCATCCGCAGGGCTAGGTGATGGCCTGGGATCGGTTCGGACAATGGGGCGCAGAGGATGGGGGTTATCAAAGAGATGCATGACCATGTATGGGATGTCGGTCAGGCGTGGGATGTGGTTCCATGGCAGGGTCGCGCAGAAGGAGAGGGTTTATGGCCCGTGTATGAGAGAGCGGGGGTGGCCGGCGCGCGGGGGATGCTTGCAGCGCCAGGGGGACGCGCTGGCGATCGGCAATGAGCAGGGAGAGACCAGGGTGCCTAAAATGGCTGCCGTGCGCTTTCCTGTGTGTCGCGCTGGGGAGAGACAAGATGGCGCAGATAATGTTCAGTTTGCAAGCTAAATTTCCACATAGGCACATCCGCGGTGCTGGCGGAAAATGTCCTTTTCCGCACTCCATCGGCGGTCCTTGCATCCGCCATATTACGATGGGAAAAGATAGCCCATTTACCGACCGCTGCAGAGTTTCAGGATCAGCCTGAAATTTCCTTCCGCAATGGTGGCGGACGAAGCCAATAGAGAGGGACCGGCGTGCGGAATGCGGTTACGACCGCCGGACAAATCACGATGCCTCAAACAGCCCATCACACCACAGCAGAGAATCCAGCCTTTTGGTGACGGCAGAAGCTCTACTGTGGATAGCGAAAATCGAATCCCGGACACCTCCACGCGTTTCTGACCGCTGGGCAAACGGCGGTTTTGGGTCTTTCCGCAGCAATTCCGACGGCCGCGGACGAATTTTCAGCTTTTCCAGATGTTCCCGGCGGTGTATCATGGAATCCGACCACCACTGTAGGATGTTTTAGGCAGTGCATCCTAATCTGACCGCCGGTTTTGCCGTGGTATCTGCGGACGGTAATTTTCCGTTACCACGGTGGTCAGAATGCTTTTCTGACCGCCATCAAAATCGACCCCTTTGTGTCCAGGCACACCAGTGCAGGATCCTGGCATATACAGATGTATTTTGAAAAGAGTTTCGGTCATCAAGAGACTAGAAAAATTGGCAGCAGGTACCTACAGCACACACTTAGGCCGTGTGACAATGTTTGGGAGAAGGACGGTTGGAGAATGGGACTCACTACAGGGGGACATGTCTATACTGAAGCTCCATCCTAATATCATTTTTATCACCTTGTCCAAATTGGTAGTAAACAATGTTGAGTGGAGCTCCTCATGAGGGCCAGCCATGATGCCAGAGTATTGGACACTGTCCATTCCCCCAGCGACTCTTCGTGGTACTATGCAAAGGGTGTCATGCTCAGCATCACCACAGTGAACAACATGAGTAAGCCAGAAGTTCCTAAGGACCTTACTCCTCATGCAGAGCCACTGTTTCTCGCTTTCTAGGGGAACTGAGAAGGGACACTAACAAGATTAACGAGCAGCTGGAGGAGATGCTACATCCACAAAAGGACCCCACGTTTGATGCTAAGAACTCCACATCGAACACTGCTGGCCTCAACATTTGTGTCAGTCTCTCGGCTTGCATTTAGAACTGCAACCTGACCTGACCTGAAGAAGGGGTTGAGGGTCCTCGATAACCATCTGAACACGCCACTGCCTGGCAAGATTGACAAAAACAGTGCCACAGACGTGAAAGTCTTCCAAGAATGATTCTTCATGAGGATCTGTCGTCCAGCAGTCTTAGTCCTAAATTGAGAATCGTACAGGTGTCCTGTGAAAAGCACTGCCATTTTAAAATCCTGGAGCAGTTCTTGGTCATGCACTGCTTCGTCACGTACACCTAAGAGTGTGAGGACTTTGCCAACTTGGGGTATGATAGCAAAGAAATTGAGCTAGCCTACCACCCATGGTGTGAACTACTATCTTCCCATGTATGCTTATTCCGTTTGTTGGGACCAATAGGAAGACTGCAGGGTGGAGGTTAGCAGATGGTGTTACCTACAAGCAATGGAGACTGAAACCTACATGATAGAGCGTACACTAAACAAACAAAACAAAAAAGTGTTCAAATAGTTTAAAACTAAAGCAAAGTTGTTAAACAAGCACTGCTTCCACCTGCAACATCTCCTGCACGGTTCGCTTTATCTAGCTTCTTTCAAATTAAAGAGACATATGTCTCAAAAGAATGTTCTCGACTTTCATATTGCTTTTTTCCTTTCAGAAGTTCTTCTGAAAGTGGTTTCTGTGATTCCGCATTTTCCCACTTCTAGGACATTAAAGTTGGGTCGTCCAGTTTGATTTGTTTTTTGTCTTTGAGAATGTGTGAATGGGAAGTAACTGGACATCTGTTGCTAAAGAGAGATGTGGGAAGTAGTTCTCTTCTGACGCCCGAGTTTATCCTTTTCCCTCCTCACCACTGTACTTCATTCCATGTCATTTCCAAAAAGTGGAAGGGTTGAGTGTGACGATAATATCTTTCACTTTCTAAATATATAAATAAATAAATAAATAAATATATATATATATATACATATATATAGATACAAATATATATATATATATATATATATATATACTGTCAATAAAAGTTCGAAAGTGAAATAAAATAGACCACCGTCATCCATTCTGTACACGAAGCAGCTTTAAACAAAAAAGAAAAAGTCTAAGAAAAATAAAGAAAACAATAGCAATTTTAGTTTTTGCAAACACCATTTTTTTGTGATCAGAAAACAACTGACAACTTAAAAGTAAAATGCAATGAAGGCATTTAAAATTGCCAATTTAATGTAGCATCAGTGATGAATCTAACCCACCAAGCTGTGTGACAATAATCCCTAAGTACTTTATTTGAAATAGGGATTAACATCCTGCGCAACTACACAATTTGCACCAACAGAAGAGTACTCAAAAAACCAGGGTCTCAGGCGTAGGTTGGTGGAGGTAGACTCAGGGGCGCTACTAAGACAGTTGGTGGGCAGATGCATGAGCGAAATTCATACCTGTCTAGGCAGCGGCATCCCCTCATTACGAGCGATAGAGGCATACCTAGAAATCTGCAGGCAAATATCTGAGTTGCTAACATACACAGCACCCAAACGCCTGACTAAGGCCACAAAGTAGTTTGATGGTCACTGCACAAGCGTACACCGACAACTCAAAGAAGCATTGAAAGCCATACCCAGAGACACTGAGATCATTCACTCTAGTAGATGCGCATACAAGGCAACACTCGCCGCTAGAAAAGTGAGCATAAAGAGCGAGGCCTGGGAGCAGTTGGCGAGGGCCTGAGTAGAGAAAGACTCAACAGCCTTTTGGAAAGTTGTTGATTCCCCATATTTTGCCCAAGATCACAACAGCAACACAGACATGCCCATATTAGCTTTAACTTGGGTATCACATTTTAGACATGTTTTTAATGATTCCCATTGCCCAGAACAGGGACAACCATTGTCCAACTACAAGAGGGACAAGGAGCTGGGGAACTATCAGCCACTCATTGAATTAGACAAAGTTACCCTAGCCATCACCAGAGGCCCAAGTAACAAAGCACACTAAAGACACGCCTCCAAGAAGCCGGAATCGAAGAGAAGGCCCTGGACTGGACCACGTCCTTCCTCTCCGGCAGAACCCAGAGCGTCCGCCTCCCCCCTGCCGCTCCAAAGCCACTGACATCATCTGCGGCGTACCCCAGGGCTCATCCCTCAGCCCGATGCTGTTCAACGTCTACATGGCCCCCCTCGCTCACATCACCCGCCAGCACGATCTCAACATCATCTCCTACGCCGACGACACCAAGCTCATCCTCTCCCTCACCAAGGACCTGCACACCGCCAAAACCAACCTCCATGAGGGAAGGAAGGCCGTCGCCGAATGGATGAGAGCCAGCTGACTGAAGCTGAACTCAGACAAGACGGAGGTCCTCATAGTCGGATCCACCCCCTCAGCCTGGGACGACTCCTGGTGGCCGACCACGCTGGGAACAGCACCGACACCTACCGACCACGCACGCAACCTAGGAATCATCCTCGACTCCTCCCTCTCCATGTCAAAACAGGTCAGCGCCGTCTCCTCCTCCTGCTACAACAGCCTCCGCATGCTCCGCAGGATCTACAAGTAGATCCCTACCGAGACAAGAAAAACGGTGACACAGGCCCTCGTCAGCAGCAGGTTGGACTACGGCAACGCTCTCTACGCGGGAATCCCGGCCAAACACCTGCGACAACTGCAACGCATCCAAAACGCCTCCGCCCGACTGATCCTCAACGTCCCCGCCACAGCCGCATCACCCCCCCATCTGAGAGGCCTACACTGGCTCCCCGTTGACAAGAGGACCACCTTCAAGATGCTCACCCACGCTCACAAAGCACTCCACAACACCGGACCAACCTACCTCAACAGCAGACTCAGCTTCCACACCCCCACCCGTCAGCTCCACTCAGCCAGCCTCGCCCTCGCCGCCGCATCCGACGAACGACCTCCGGAGGCAGATCCTTCTCCTTCCTCGCCGCCAAAACTTGGAACACCCTCCCTACCCACCTACGACAGACCCAAGACCTGCTCACCTTCAGAAGACTCCTCAAGACATGGCTCTTCAAGCAGTAGCGCCTTGAGACCCTCACGGGTAAGTAGCGCACTTTATAAGTTGATTGATTGATTGATTGATTGAAAGCGTCTGGGCCTGATGGAGTGCCTATTGACTTGTTCAAAAACAATACCGAGCTATGGGCACTCTTATTAGTCAACATCTTGAACAGCGCCATCCAGTTTGGACCCCCAAAACCCTGGTCCACTGCCATTATAGTGCCAATCTTTAAAAAAGGTGGCAGAGGGGATCCCAAATTTTATCGCCAAATTTCTCTCATAGACAACACAATGAAAGTGCTGGGAAGGATATTATTGGAGCATCTGGCGAATTGGGCAACCGATAATACGATCTTAACCTCAGCTCAATTTGAGTTTAGGAGGGGACCAGGAACAATTGACCAATGTCGCCCTCATTCATGGCGAATATGTTCGGGCAAAGTAAGGATTAATATCCCTCGCCTTTATGGACCTAAGCTCAGCATTTGACAATGTTGACAGAGGTAAACTCTGGGTCAAATTGCTGGACTTGGAAGTGGAGGCAGGGTTGGTGCATATCCTTAGTAAATTGCACAAGGATGTTGAAGATTGTGTTCGGTATTGCATTAATGAAAAATGCACCCCTTATTTTAAAATCAGCAAGGGAGTACATCAAGGATATGGACTTGCCCCATTTCTCTTCAGTACATACATCAATGATCTAAAGAAATATCTGGGTGATATTGTGGCTGATCCCCCTAAGGCAGGGACGAGAGCCATTCCCGTATTATTTTATGCTGATGACTGTGTCCTCATGTCAAGAACGGCAATGGTATTACAGTGGTTGCTGGATGGATTTGTTGCATTTATGGGTTCTCTAGGGCTACAAACCAACAAAACGAAGTCATTTACTATGATCTGCGGACTTCCTAAAAGGAAGACAAGATCATTCCATATCCAGGACCCAAGGCTGGAGACGATGAGTACATTCATATACCTGGTGGTATCCTTTCATGAGATCTGCAGTTGGAGACATCTGGTGCTGCTGTGATGCCTACAAATGGAACAAAATGCGGGTGCTATATATAAGTTTTCCAAGAAACTAGGATCCTCCCCAGTGGGTGTGTTGCTTAACATATATAAGGTCAGATGCGTTACAGCAGCCAACTACAGAGCTGGATATGGGGAATATTCGAGCCCTCTTCACTACAGGTTGTTGAAAATAAATGTGGACATAAAATCTTATGTCTACCTAGATCTGTACCTGGATTTATAAGTCACGAAGAGTTGGGCCTTGTTCAGGTTAGAAATCTAGATTTGTTAACTCCATTAATGTTGTGGATCTCAGTTTGGAATCGCCCGGGAGCTGTATTGACCAAGAACGTAATCATTGATTTTATGAAATTAGATAAGGCAAGCATCATTTACTGGCTGGAATATGTCAAGACTCATCTGACTATTATAGGGAGGCACAAACCTTTTAACAACCCCTCACGCATCTCTAGGCATATGAAAACTCTGGTCAAGAGACAATGGTTGGACCACAGATAAAGAAACGAGAGGAGGAGGATTTCAGCAAATGGTCAGTCAGAGAATATAACATGTTAGTAACAAGAACTATGGAACCATATTTGCTTATTATTCCGAGTTCTCACCATTGCTACATGGTCAGATTCCAACTTTGCCTGGCTCATCTATTAGGGGCCTATCCATCTACAGCTAGATGCAAACAGAATCTCAAAGCCTGTCCCTGTGACTCGGTCTCTGTGTAATCGCAGCTGCACTTTTTCTTTTTTTTGTGAGCTATATAGAAGGATTAGGAAGGCATTGCTCATCCCCTGGCTGAGGTCTCCGAAGATAAAGCAATGCAGTGTTGCTCTGTCATATTTACAGTTATTACAAACAGACATGGTCTTCTTTACTGATCATAAGTATATTTCATGGTCCGTCAAAGTATGGAAGCCGGTGGGAAAATAATCGCCAGTTACCATTACATATTGGTCCACTAGGGCCTACTTGCTTAACAGATTCTCTTTACAATTATTGGAACCCACTTGATGCACAGGCTTTAAGATTGCATTTTATCCTGGGATTGATCGGTTCTCTAGCTCAAATGACCAAGGTAGAGAGCTCCAAGCACAATACAACGCTTCACATTTTGCACAGCACAAGTACTTTTGTATATATTTTATTATATCCTGCACAGTATCCTACCTATATGGCAATATTAGTGCATAGTTTTCCTATTTATGTTATTGATTGTATTTGCTGCATTTTGGTGAACTGAGCGGATTTCGTAAACGTATCCCAGAGCTAGCGAGTGCTGAAAATAACTTACATTGGGGCACCACATCGCCACTTTATTGTATTTACCAAAATAACAAGTGACTGCTTTCATTGTATTTAACAAACTTTTAACATTTAGGGGCCGATTACGATGCCGGACGGACCCGAGTCCATCCGGCATTATTCTGGAACTGGAACCGAGTGACCTCCAGTCATTGGTTCCGGCCCAGGAATTAGCATGTGACCGAACCCTGTTTAGTCGCAATCCTTTTCTATGAGATCATGCATTCCGTTTGGAATGCCTGATCTCATAGCAAAATGCTAAGGTGCAGTTCATCCCTGCACCCTGAGGCAGGCACCTCAAGTTGTCTGACACCAGGTGCAGGGATCAACGGGGGGGGTACCATAGGGGTCCCATATGAGGACATTCAGTGGCCTTGCACTCATGGGGGCCCTGCTGGGGCCTCCCAAAGCTGTTTCCCACTGCCTTTTTGTGACAGAAAGGCAGGCACAAAAAGGCAGTGGGAAAATGCCATCGTAATCCCTCGGCCAGAAAGAGCTGGCCGGGGGATGACTGTGGAGTTTCCGAATAGCGGGCGGGCTCTGTCGTAAGCCATCCGGAAGACCAATTTGGATTCCCTTCTGACCGAGCCATTTTGATGGGCTCGCTTGGAAGGGAATCCGAATGGGTGATTACGATACGGGCAGGAGGGCTCCGACCGATGGTCGTAGGCCTTCCTGCCCGCATCATAATCAGGCCCTTAATGTGAAGAACTCTGTCACTTTCCTTTTTAAATGTACTTTATGTATGTTTTATGATGTTATTATGTATTACGTCCCTTTATGATTTCTTTTAAATCAAATAGTTTGTTTGATTGATTGATACCAATTTAAGTGGTTAGGACACAAAAATATTACAGCAGTGAAACAGGATTGAGCGTGGCATGAAGACAGTGCAGCAGCTTTGCTACAGTGCCAAGATGAGGTGCTGAGCTGCTGTTTGTCACAGGCAGCTTTAGTAAGGAGTGTGTCTGCTGCAGGCGTGTTCTTTTGCTATCCATTCATTAAACTAAGGGGCATATCAACAACAACCGCTGATAATTATCGCTAAGCGCACTTAGCGCTAGGATAATTATCGCCGGCTAGCGTTGATTTTTATCGCTGAGAGAGCGTGCTATTAGCAACGCTTATCTCAATAGCGATAAAAATCCTCACGCTAAGTGGCTAACGTGAGATTATCGCTGGAAACCAAGCGATAATCTCACATTAGCTTGTTGATAGGGAAAGACAAACTTAGCCATGATATCCTCCTTCCATAGGATATCATGGCTAAGTCAGAAAAATACCAGACGTAAAAAAGCAGCGTTAACCGCGGTTAGCGCTGCTTTTTTTGTCTCTAACAGGGTTAGCGATATTCTTGATAATAGGAGAAATGTCGCTTAGCGACATTTCTCCTATTATTTTACTCTGGAACGCCCCCTTTGCATCTCGTTGCTAGTTTTATCTCTGCTTTTTTGGCTTTTAAAGCCAAAAAAGCAGAGATAAAGCCCTTGTTGATATGCCCCCAAGTTCTTGAGACATTCCACAATAGATACAATTTTACACTAGAAGTGTGCTATTTAGCGAGCTGTCATCTGCCAATGATCCCAGTTTTTATTCAATAGCCTCAAATGCTGATGTTTCTCCACACACAGTCTGATATTAATACTTTCAGTGAGCGGCCACATACTGTTTACCGCAAAAATAAATTCTCAGAAGTTGTTTCGTGATGGGTTATTGACCATAATAAATGATGGTCTTTGCACAATGGTACCCTGCGTCTTCAGGAATTGGATTCCACATCTCTGCTCTGGGCACACATTCATTCCGGGAGATTAGGCGAGGGGTTCAACTAGTTCACCGCGTGAACTTTAAAAACACATTCTCAGGCATGGATGATGCGTGGTGCCGTGCTCCGGACTGTCTTGTATAATTTCCTCTGTTTGCTTTCCATCCGCCCTGCTGTGTTATTCTATTCCCTCGAGCAGCGCGAGACGTCAGAGCGAAGTGTCAAGCTGGGCGGATACCTTCCTTCCTTCCTCAGGAGTTTATAGTGGGGGCGAGCAAAAGATGCTGGGCTATGGACCGGATGTTCTATCATAGCAGTAGAGGTTTGGTTGATGTCACATTGAACGGAAATAACAATATCGAGAGGGCGAAACTACGTAGAATTGGTCAAGTGCACTTTTTAGGGTGCAAGTTGCAGTATACAGAAGACTGCGAAAGCGTGGACAGACATAAAAAAAATTGGAAACCCTGACTGATTTTAAAGATTAATACAGCAGAGAATAAACATGTCTTTTTGTATCTTCCAGGGACTTGAATAGGTTACTCAGGTGCAAACATACTACTGACTTTGAGAACAAAGGTAACAAGCATTTGCAATGCAATCGGTCTCGCCTTTGGGACCTTATAAGAATGTGCTAAATCCAAGCATAATATTACAATATTTAAGACTTTATAACCCCCATACAGAAACAAATACTTTTAAAACAAAAACAATATTTTGACATAATGGTAAATATACTAAACGTATGCTTTAGACGTCATTAGACAGACAGCCTGCCTCACATTAATTCACTTCACACCACTGGTATCGATTGACGGCTGTTGTGTTGCCGGGGTCTCGTGCTAAGGACCCCCGCAGTGTAGGCCTAACACACGTGGTGTAGTAAATACACTAGACAATGGTGTAGGTGTGCTCTTCGTCTCTGCTGCCGTGGCGCTTCTGCCAACGTGCATGCGTGACGTAGTATTTATTCGGAATTACAACTACGTGCCCTGACGTGCACGCCATCGCGTGTCACGTCAGGGATGATATCGCGACACTACATTCCTCCCCAACACACAAAACAAAACATAACCCAATATGCGTGACTGCACTCTAAGGTATGGACGACAGGTCTCTTAGTGTCCCGCACCTCTACACTCAACATGTGCAGTCTAAAACTCTCACAAGGAAAACACTTAAACAGTCTTACTTGACGTAGTCACGTAACCGACAGGAGGGCACGGGGTGCGGCCTCAGGTCATATCTCACTCCGCCACGGTCCACCGCAACACCCTGACCTCCACTCCCGGAGTCACCATCCGCGCCGCTCTCTCCAGTCTCGGGCACGCCAGCTGCTTCGGGTGGCAAGTTCTCTGGCTGGTGCTGCGTTGTGTCAAACCCATGACCTGTGGACTCCGCTCCTCCACTGGCCTGGCCCTCTAGTTCTGATCTCTCCTCTTGCGGCGTGTCCCTCATGGCCCTGTCCTGGCGTCGTTCATCCAGTCCAGAGGGCACGGGAATCTTCTTAAAATATGACACATTCCTCGTTATTTTTTCGGTGCCTTTCCGGGCCGTCACACACGTGCCTCTGACCTTCTCCACGGTCCAAGGCTGTGGTTCAAAGTTCATACGAAACTTGCCCCCTGGCATCCGAGTGCGGATCAGTACATTGTCACCTGGGACTAGGGGTGAGGACACAGCCCGCCGGCGGGCGTCGGCTTGAGCAAAGGCTCCACGTCGATGCTCATCAATGGCACTGTCATTGGGAGTTTCGGGCTTCCATTCTGGGTGGTGCGGTATTGAGTCGGTGACAACCCGCCCCATCAGCAGGTGCGCCGGTGCTACTCCCGTAATTGAGTGGGGCGTTTGACGATAGCTGCGGAGAAATGTGAAAATTGCAAGTTCCACAGATTGGTTCTTTTCGTGGGCAATCCTTATCACTTTGTTGAGAGTCCTCATGAAGCGTTCAGCTTCTCCGTTCGCTTGAGGCCATCGGGGGGTGATTCGCCGGTGATGAACCCCAAGGGTCTGTAGGTAGGCCGCGAAGTCCTGGCTCTGAAAGGGTGACCCATTATCAGTTCTGATCTCTTTGACGATGCCGTGTGTTGCCATGATTTTCTCGAGCTTCGGGATTACTTCCTGAGCACTCAGAACAGTCAGTATTTCCACTTCCGGATACTTGGAGTGATCATCTATGGCCACCAAGGTGTGCCGTCCGTCTGGCAAGCTGCCAAAATCGACGCTGATCTTCGACCAGGGCCTCCGAGGGCGAGGCTCCATCACCACAGGGGCTGGCCGGGGCACTTCTCCAGTTAACTGACACGCCTGGCACTCTCGAACGGTGGCCTCCACGATTTCGTCCATGAGAGGGAACCACACTTTGGTTCGGAGCCTTGACTTAGTCTTGACCATGCCTTGGTGACCAATGTGGGCCAGATCCACCACTCTCTGGGTGAGGGACGTCGGTATGACCAGCCGGTGGCCTCTCAACAAACATCCTGTATCGTCTTCCGTCAGTTCTGTTCGTACATGGTACAGGCTCTCCATTATTTGCTTCGCCCGAGGGGTCAGGGTTTTCCACTCCTCTCTGGTGCGGGTCCAGCTGTTGTCTCGGACTGCCACTCTTGCTCTTTGTAGGCACTCATCTTCACTGGTGGCCTGAGACAGGCTGGCCATGGATACCGGCCGGGGACATGACCGCGCCGTGATGCACCGGACATATTCTTCTGTTTCGGCCGCTTCCTTCATTTCTTTTGGAGTTGCTGTGCGAGGGTGGCGCGATAGGTAGTCTGCCGGGTTCCGCGCACCCGGCTGGTACTCAATCTTGCAGTTATAGTCCTGCAGTTGCAACATCCACTTCTCGATTCTTGGCGGCGGCTTGGTGGATGTGCCAGCAAACAGGGATACCAGTGGCTTGTGATCTGTGGTCACCACAAAGGGTTTGCCGTAGACATACAGGTGGAAGTGACGACACCCCCAATGAATGGCGATCGCCTCTTTTTCTATTTGGGGGTATCTCTGCTCCGTGTCAGTGAGTGACCGGCTGGCGAATGCCACCGGGGCCCATTCCTCGGCACTTGTCCTCCGTTGTAGCAGGACTGCGCCCAGCCCGACTGGACCTGCATCGACGGCGATTTGTGTCAGCTTGGCCGGGTCGAAGAAGGCCAGCGTCGTGGCTTCTGAGAGTGCCTGTTTGACTTCCTCGAACGCTCGATTCTGGTCACTGTCCCATGTCCAGGGGGTGGACTCTTTGGTGAGCTCCCTCAGTGGCGCCGTGAGGTTCGCCAGATCCTTGATGAACCTGCCACAATAGTTCACCATTCCCAGAAAGCTCCTCACCTCCGTGACGTTGGCCGGGGCGGCCGCTTCCTTGATATCTTTGACCTTGTCCGGATCCGGGTTGACACCATCTGCCGAGAAGGTGTAGCCGAAGAACTGGATCTTCCCGCACAGGAATTCGCACTTCTCCCGATGTAGGGTAAGACCTGCGTCCCGTATGCGTCGTAGCACCTGCACCAGCCTCTCATTGTGCTCCGCCACGGTTGTGGCATGTACCATGATGTCATCGCTGACGTTGATCGCTCCGGGGATTCCTGCGATGAGCTCTTGTATTACGTTCTGGAATACTTCCGCAGCGCTCGACACCCCGAAGCTCAGCCTCGTATACCGCCTCAGACCTACATGTGTGGAGAATGTGGTTATGTTCCGGGACGCTTCGTCCAGAACAAGTTGGTGATACCCAGAGCGTAAGTCCAGCTTTGAGAACCATTTGGCGCCTGCCATCTCCCCGACGATGTCATCGATGGTTGGGGTGATGTGTCGCTCCCTTTTGGTGGCGGCATTGGGGAGCCTCATGTCTACACATATTCTGACAGCGCCTGGCTGCTTGGGTTTCTTCGCTACGACAATTGGCGACACCCACGGGGTCGGTCCGGACACCTTCTCGATGATCCCTGCCGCCTCGAGCTTCTTCAATTCAGCTTCCACTAGTGGCCTGAGATGGAATGCTATGCGGCGATGCCGGAGGGCTATTGGCTGGACGGTGGGGTCAATATGTAGGTGAACTTCTTTGCCCCGGAACTTGCCTATCCCGTGAAAGATTTCCTCGAACTCCCCCAAGGTGTGGTGTACTGATTCTTGGTGTACCCCGAACGCGAACGTTACCACTCCCAGATCTTCTGCCGCCCGACAGCCCAGGACCATGCCTTGCCCGTCTTCGGTAACATAGACGTTCGACGTGATGGACCGCGTCCCATGGGATATCACTGTCCTGAACTTTCCTCGTACCTTTAACGGTTCCTCCTGTCCATAGGCGAACACCGTGATCGTCGAGGGCTGGAGCGCGGGCTGTGGGCGCATGGATCTGTGCATCGCGGCGGCCATGATGTTGATGCTGGCTCCTGTGTCTACCACCGTCGTGACTTCCTGTGACCCTACTCGGATGCTGCATTGCGGCAGTCTCCTCGTCCGGCGGGCCGCCGTGCCTATCATGTGTACCCGGTGTATGACCTTTTCCTCCTCTTCATCGTCGTCCATGTCACTGGCCCCCGGGCCTCCTTCCTCAACTGTGTTGACGGCTTGGCGGGGCTTTCGGACTCTCTTCGATCGGCACACTTTCTCAAAGTGGTTGAAGCGTCCACACCCCCTGCACTTAGTCCCTCGCGCTGGACACTCAGACGGGGTGTGGGGCGAGCCACCGCAGTACCCACAGGACTTAGGTTGTTCTTGAGCAGCCGGGCCTGGCCCTCGTCGGGGCCACCTCTGTTTGGGCTTGACTGCCACCGCGTTGACCGGCTCGGTCTTTACTGGCACCTGCAGGGCCGCTTCCATGTGCGCCGCGCGCGCTTTGGACAGTTCCTTCGTTCGGCCCATCGTCAGGATATCAGCGAGGGGCTTACCGGATTCCTCCAGGATCCTCTCCCTCAGCTTGACGGACGCACATCCTTGTATTATCTGGCCTCTTATCTCCTCCGTCTCATCCCGAAACCCGCAGGTGGCCGCTAGGTTCTTTAGACGAGCGTAGAATTTGTCGAGCGATTCCTCCGGCAACTGTCGCGCTTGGCGAAATATGAAGCGTTCATAGTCGCGGTTTGCCATTGGCTCGAAATATTCGTTGAGCGCTGCTATTAGCGTCGTGTGCGTCTTGGGGGTGGCTTCCGCAAGCGTCTTCACTATGTTGTGAATCTCCTTCCCACCTAGGTGAATTATCATTGCGCGCTTTTGATCTCTGTGGACCTTCGTGGCCTCGAAGAAGATGCGCACTCTGTCCTCCCAGTCTCTCCATCGGGCCGCTACCGTCGATGGGGACCCCTCGACAGAGAATGGTTCTATTGGCGGGATGGTCGCCATGTCGCACGTGCGCGGCTTGCGCTGGACGGGACCTCCTGCTCACGTGTGCTCTAGCGCTAGGCGAGACCTTCTCCTCCCCTGGACAATGAGGGCTCCCTGAAATGGCCTCCACGTGGGCTGCAGGACCTTCACCCTTGGGCAGTGTTAGATTCCCCAGGTGTTAGATTCCCCAGGGGGCCTTCAGGACAGCAGGGATCAAACAGCTCCGTGCCCCACGTGACAGAGGGCTTATGCAGGCGTAGGGCACTTGATCCTACATCCCCAGCAGCAGGTGAGCCAGGTGGCGCTTCTCCCCACAGCAGCAGGCAGGATGCAGGGTGCGATGGGCGCTCCGCGCTCGACAGGCCAGGGGGGGCGGGGCACACGAGGTCACTGTAGCGCGCTGGGGCACCGATGCACGAGACGGCCCCAGCGCGAGCATCCAGCTGAGAAGGAGCGCTCCGGCGCTTCCGCGCACGTCCCCGGCAGACTCGGAACGCGGGGACAGCAGCGCGCTCCGGCGGGGCACGAGCACCGCTAACGGCCGCCACACCGACCGGACGTGCGGAGCGGGAGCGAGGGCACGCCCACCTTCGTCACCAATTTGTTGTGTTGCCGGGGTCTCGTGCTAAGGACCCCCGCAGTGTAGGCCTAACACACGTGGTGTAGTAAATACACTAGACAATGGTGTAGGTGTGCTCTTCGTCTCCGCTGCCGTGGCGCTTCTGCCAACGTGCATGCGTGACGTAGTATTTATTCGGAATTACAACTACGTGCCCTGACGTGCACGCCATCGCGTGTCACGTCAGGGATGATATCGCGACACTACAGAAGGCCGCGTCCTGGATGTCTCTGCACACGCAGCCTGTCTGGCTGCTTGCTCCCACATCAGCACATGCACACATAGGCCATCCAACGATAACCTATCCCTATGCCTTAAAGGGACAGTGCTCATATTTCTATCATTATACCATATGAAAAAAAGAAAATGTGCGTGTTTCCTCAAGTTCCTGCTGCTGGTAAAATCTGCCCGAGCATTGCTGGGTAAAAATGACAGATTCGAAATTCTGAGGCCGATTAAGAACTTCGGTGCGAAAGGGACCAGGGACCAAGGTTCATGTTTGAACTGAAAGTGAAAGGTCGGCTAACCATAATTACATTCGGAAAACCCCTGCACAGGCAATGATAACTTAAAACACCTAAAGAACGCCGTTTACCCACTTCTACACCCATTCAAAAAAACATCAAGTTTGCTTAAATCACTTCTATTTATGAGAAACGCATAAGGTTGTTAATTGCAACCAAGCAACATTTTACATGAAAAAAATGCTAAACCTATACAATAATGTTTAAAGAGCAATGACTAATCAGGTTACAATGTAGGCATGCCCTGAATAATCAGGGCACTTTGTAGTCGTGGAGGCCTCCTCCCCTCTTAAGGGTAGCTCGGCTGAGCTGTGAAGGCTCAGCTCAACAGAGGCGATGTGAAGGTTAAGACTGGGATCCTGTTGAACATAGCTGCAATTCAGAGGTGATTTTATTTTTGCATTAAAGCAGCATTTAACTAACACTTTTATATGTAACTATAGCTTTACATAGAAAATGGAACCAACAATTTAAAATCACACAAAGCATCAGAATATCCGAGGAAATTTCAAGTGCAGCAAGTGGTGGCTGTGCCACACCTAATATATAACGTTTCACTAATTGAGAAAGCTGCACCGCACGTAAAGCAACCAAGTACACAAACTGGTGCAACCAGAAGTGTGGGAAAACAAAATCCTAACACTGTAAATTCAAATGCCTTCATGTTTGCGGTGAAAAGTCGCATAATCAAGACACTGTGCTTTATGCCCCCGTTTAGTGATGGGGTCGGTACCTTTTGGATTTCTCGCACCAATAGTTCTAGAGGGCTCCCTGGACAACTCTCAACACTGAACACAGACGTTTCTACTCTGCAATCTTTAGCCTCTAATCACGTGTCTATTAACCCCCTCATGATCGGTCACCCTCATACAGAAAGGCAAGGGAGTTCCACTCGTCAAGATTCTGGGAGATACAGGTCTCCTCCACGGAAAAGACTGATAGCCTGCCCTTCCCTACCGACCCCATTGCAAGACTCTCGCAACCTACGATCCCTTATCTAATCAGAGCCTTCCGATCGCAAACTGCTATAAACGGTACTCAGAAGAAACAAAAAAGAAGTACTGTGCATATTAAATTAAGCGGGCGTCTTGCTTAATTAAATGAGGCACTAAGAGGCCCGAGTTAGATGATTTAAAAAATAATAATAATGTAGACAGTGGACTCGGAGCTAGAACATCAAGCGTGGCGCCCTGCATATTAAATTAAAGCAAGCGCCGTGGTAGAACAAAAAGCGGAAAAGTTGCAGAAAATATCAAAAGTAAAAGCATCGGTTTAGGAGAGCATTTTTAAAGCGTAGGATAGTAACGTAGCCTCCAACAGTCAGTCTCAATTTGATTCGACATTCAACAAATGAACAGTCTGGTGCACGCTCTGAAGTCCTACCTGGTCTGTCAGGAATCAAGCCTGAAGGCACTGACAACGGGAGGGAGAGTAAACCAGCAGCGCCGACCGGTGACTGGCCAGGCCGGCCGCCGCTTTACCGCTTGTGCTGTCTCTGCCTCCCACAGTGAATCGTCACTGTTTTGTCATGCGTACGATGTAAGGCATCGCATGCATGCAAGACAAAGAGTGCAGATTAAGCCACCAATCAGAAAACAAACAAGCACTGAAAATGCAATAGGACTCGTATTTACGCGAGCCCTATTGCATTTTAAAAAGAAGTGCAGTTATTAATGAAGGCACGAATGGGAGGGGGTAGGGGGGTGGTTGTGGTCAAAAAAATTATGGACTGCGGGAGGGAACGGGGAGAAGTAGGGGAACAAAACGATTTTTCAAGTAAAGGGGCTGATAGCCTCGGAAGAACAAAACTGACGACATGGCCGTCAGGAGGCGGGACTAAGGAGCCAAAAACCAATCACAATGCTGAATTTGTGAATGAAGCCAATGAAAATTATGGATGGAAAGTGGTTGGAGCTTCCCCCAGCTGTAGTGTATACTGCATGCCTCGCAGAGCGATGGCAGTGTGTTGCACTGCAACGCTATGCGAGACCTAAAAACGTGGACAGACTGCAGGAAATCATATCTCAATGGACTTTGCACTCAATAGCGTCCACAGTGCTGTATACTAGTAATATGAGGTGTTTGCTGATACAGCTCCACAGTGGAATTCGGATGGGGTGGTTTAATGAAATGTCTCTTTCCACAATATCAGGCCTGATTCTGATGCGGTTAGGAAATCTTCATATTGAATCGGTTTGGAAATGGTTCCCGACCGACTTGGATTGGGAGAGTCCGACTGACCGATTATGATGCATTTGGATGCTTCCAGATACAGTTTGGTTGGGCTCCCATTGACTTCAATGGGAGCCTATGTTCCTAACAGCATCGTAATCTGGCCCTCGGCCCGGAAGACACGTTCCCAATTCGATTTGGAAGGAGAAAATGCCGTTAGGAGGCCTTCCTAACCGCATCGTAATGGGCCATAGGTGGGAAAGCTTTCCTAACGGCATCAGAATCAGGCCCTTGTGTGATCTTTTCACTGGCTCCGGAAGCCACAAACTTATTATGCATGTTGTCCTGGACAAAGCAGACAGAAAGAGTCAGCTGTAGCATTCAGGCTTATCATGGAGTGGGTGATGTGTACAGGCCCCAGCTAGGCCCGCAAAGCACAAGGGTTCGCTCTCCTGTAACGGAATCTATAAGGAAGTTGGCACGGAAACTGCAAAGTACAAAAACAAGGTTTATTAACCCTTAAGGGTGGTCCTACAATCCATACAATACCCTTCAGTATTGCATAGAGTAGCACAAAGAACATTCGTACACAGTCCCCTTTTATACACAACAGAGGGGCTCATAAGTGGGTGGATACAACATGAGGCCGAAGAACATTACCATTTATGGTCATTCTTGATACTGAATCAATACATGGGCGGAGCCAACACACTCCTTGAGCCCGCGAAACACATGGTCAAGCAAGGCTAATTATAACAGATGTGGTCAAGTCTGGGCATGCGCCAAATGGACAAGAGAGAGCTATTTATAGACTGTTACTAGGCAGATTACAAGAGCAACTAACACAAAGGTCGGACTCTCCTCGTGGCGAACACGTGGCAGCATGACAATACAAAATGGAGTCCAAACTTCGGTCAACATAACGGAGAAAACATGATCTAAAGGGAAAGCATTAATGTCGTCAGTAAATGCTTAATCACATTGCTGTTCTAATTTACAACAGACGACCCTTTCAGCATTTACTGAAGACATCCGGTTTCCAAAAATCATCACATATGTCAATTATCATCATTCCTTTAACCTCTTTGGCTAGACGATTCTGATGAGCAACATCGGCAATAGCTTTCTTATCCGGAATGCCGAATGAAATGCATACAGAACAGAACAATGGTCCACATTGAACACACATACAGAAAAAGAACAGAATTGCTATAATAATACAGAGACCAGTTAAGACCTTCCATCCCCAGGCAGTAACCAATGCCCAAAACCATCCAGAAAAGGACCAAGTGCCGTTTTCTGTGTGGATTTCAGCTGCTATTTTATGCAACTTGTTAATGGCGTTATAAACGGATGGCGTATGATCAGGGATGAACACACAGCAACTGCTTCCAATAATTTTACAGGCTCCACCTCGATCAGCTAGCATTACATCTAATACCATACGATTCTGCAATGCAACAATCCTAGTTATTTGTAACTCTTCCGTAAGATTCCCAAGAGCAGCAGCAGTCTGATTTGTCACAGCTTCTACCACTCTTGTTAATCTTCGGATCTTCCTACTATTCAAAGCGGCTCCAACAAAGAAAAACAGTCCTAAGTTAAAATCAATATACTGTTGCAAGCTGGTATCAGTTTGATCCACATCATCAATCGATAAAGTACGTTTATACCTATTTACAGTCACATTATTCAACAATTTCAAGTCCTTATGGTAAGATGCTGGTGCTAGGAATACAGGAGGTAATAGGAATGATACATAACATACCCCAGACCACCCAGCCGGCAAACGGTAATAACCTTTATTTCCGCACACAAAATAGGTATTATGGGACGCTAGGAAGGTACTGTTGTTCAACCCATCAATGTTCAAGACAGTTAGGCAATCACTGACACCAACAGGGATAAAACCCACACTCTGAACACACAGGTCCGCTTGAGCCTGTGCCACTTGGATCACAAATTTGTCCTTCCCCACAGTGTCTCTGGTGTTCGTGAAGATGTAGGGAATGGATTCATTGTCTGGTCGGTACTCTTCCCACTCCCAAATTGTCCCATTCGCTTGTGGATACCCATTCTTGTCTTGATGGCATTCTTTATTAAGTCTAAAAAGCAATCGTCCCACTGTCGGTTTCCGAGTGGCAAACAGTAAGGTGTACCATGCTCTACAAGAGCCATTATGAGAGAAAGGAAGTGGTATGAATGGCGTACCTCCTTTCTTCTGATGGGCCGGCATCATCCCACATATCCAACAGTTCGTAGCGTTTGTAGCAACGTGGGTATGATGCAGCATCTGAATGAAAGTGTTATTCAAATAAGACTGTCGATGCTTCAACTCTTGATACGGCAATGTATAGAAGTAGTGCTCCGCAGGCACCGGAGTCGTCAACACAAGTGTTTTCCGAGCAGGAGTTACCTCCTCTACAAACCATGTTGTTATCCCAACAATAGCTACTGTTAGCATGAACCCCAACGCGCAAAAGATTTTCTTCTTCTCCATGTCAAAGGAAACAATACCCTGATATCTTCCTGAAACTAAAAAGTCTGTCAGAACTCTTCCCCTTGGGCAGCGGTTGATTTCTTCACCAGCGGGCCAAGACGGGTGTCGCTACACTAATGCAGGGCTGATCCCCCCCCCCTTGCCTCATCGGCTCTCCGTTTCACTAACCCAAGGGCCGTTCTGACAGTGTGTCCCGGTACTGGAAAACTCACTTCCGTGGTCGAAGATGATATCGCCTTCCTCCAGAAGTCGCGTGGTCCGGAAAGAGCTCCTCAGTGTCACTTGGCTCTGCAGCACGGCCTGTCTCTGCTGCCAGGATTTCTCGTTGATCGGTCAGCACGGCAGACTCCACCAATCCGGGCGGTACCTTTCGACAATGCAAGGAATGGATCCAATTCTTCCTGTTCGAGACTCGCACAGCCGTCCTCGTTGCAAGGAGGACTTGCTCAGGGCCCACCCATCTCGGTTCCAAGCTGTTCGTTCTGTCAAAGACTTTCACCATCACATGGTCACCAGGCCGGAGACCATGTCCTTCACCGGTAGACCGATCAGGGAGCGCCTCTCGGACCTGTTGATGAATAGAAACCAAGTTATCCGTTAACTGTGCCAGATAATCGCTCATCATTATACAAGGTACATCATACACAGCCTTAGGCCTTGGTGGACCCCAAATATTCATTGGGCGTCCGAATACCACTTCATACGGCGTAAGGCCAGTTCGAGAGTGCGGTACTGATCTAATTGACAATAACGCCAGTGGCAGGGCGTCTGGCCAAGTCAAAGACGTCGAAGCTTGAATTTTGGCTATCTTAAGCTTCAGTGTACCATTATACTTCTCGACTAATCCTGCAGACTGAGGGTGGAACACGGCGTGGAACTTCTGAGTGATGCCTAGACCCTTCAAGACATACTTTATAACATCCGCTACAAAGTGAGGGCCATTATCACTCCACAGAAGTCTACAAACGCCATATCGGGGGAAAAACTCCTTCAGCAGCAGCTTCGCAGTAGTCATTGCAGTATTGTCTTTCGTAGGGTACGCTTCAACCCATTTGCTGAAAGCGCAGACCACAACTAGAACATACTTCAGATTATTACAGCGCTCAAGCTGGATGTAATCCATCTGCAGAACCTCAAAGGGTGCAGTGGGCGTCGCAAATCCTCCTGCTGGAGTTCGAGTACCCTTTCCTGGGTTATACTTCAGACAGATCATACAAGTCTGCACCACCCTCTTTGCCGTGCTAGCAATCTCTGGATGCTCCCAAACTTGAGTAAGCAATTTCACAATTGCGGAAGCTCCAACATGTGCTAGCCCATGTGCCATCTGAACCATAGGTTGTACGAAAGCCGTGGGTAACTTCCATCTATCCATCTGCTTATTTCTCCAACAACCCTCATCATCCAACTTTCCCTCGCTAGCCCATTGCTCCCGCTCTTTATCAGAAGCGGTCCTTTGCATTTCTCGCACTTCCTCCTTCGCATCACGCCATCTTTCCACCTGTGACTTTACTACATACATGGCAGTAGCACCGGGCTGCATCGCAGTCTCCCGTGCTACTCGATCTGCTAACGCATTCCCTTCTCCAACTTTATCAACTATTTTCCTATGGGCGCTACACTTAACAATGGCAATTTTCTTTGGGTATGTCAATGCGGTTAAAAGATTGTGAACTAACTCTCCATGCATTATCTGCACCCCATGTGACGTTAGAAACCCTCTCTCCTTCCAGAGTAGGCCGTAGTCGTGCGCTACTCCGAAGGCATAGCGGCTATCTGTGTAAACATTCACACACAATCCTGTACTAAGCTCACATGCTCGTGTTAATGCTATCAGTTCCGCTGCTTGAGCCGACTTCTGTGGTATGCGTGCTGTCTCCACTATCGTTTGTAACGTGGTAATTGCATACGCTGCTGAAGTCGTACCATCTGGTAGCTTCAGACAGGATCCATCCACCCACAGTTCTCCATCTACATCTAGAAAGGGCGTATCCTGGAGATCAATACGACCCTTTGTTTGTTCCTCAGTCACAAGAATACAATCATGTGCTTTCTGCGCCTCAGGCTGGGTCTCGGGGTATGGCAACAATGTGGCCGGGTTTAACGTTACGCACCTTTTCAACGTAATATGAGGAGCCAAAAGCGTCAACTCATATCCCGTTAAGCGGGCACTGGTCAAATGCTGCGTCTTTGTTTGATTAAGCAGTGCATCAACAGCATGGGGGACTAATACCAACAGCTTGTGAGATAACACAATTCCCTCGCTTTGGCGTATTGACACAGCTGTCGCCGCAACCGAGCGAAAACAACCAGGCAATGCTCGGGCGACAGGATCAAGTACAGCCGAGAAATATGCACAAGGGCGCTGCTTGTCGCCGTGCATCTGCACTAAAACCGACAATGCACATCCATCTTTCTCATGCACATACAACGAAAAGGGTTTTGCATAATCAGGGGTCCCTAACACTGGTGCTGAACAAAGGGCCTGTCGCAGTTGCTGAAAAGCAGCATCACACTCATCTGACCAAGGGATTGGGATAGGTGTATCCTTTGTCAAAAGGGCTAACAATGGCTTAGCTATGTGTGAAAACCCCAATATCCACTGTCTACAAAAAGAAACGAGGCCCAAAAATGCACGGACATCCTTCTGTGTGGATGGTCTCGGTGTATCCAAAATTACTTGGATACGATCCGGTGTGAGTGCACGTCCCTCCTTAGACAAAAGGTGACCCAAATAAGTCACCTTTGGTCTACAGAATTGCAATTTCTTCCGAGATACCTTATGATTGTGGGAGGCTAAAAAGGAAAGTAAGGATAGCGTGCTTTTCTCACAAAGCTCCAGGGTGTCAGCCGCCAACAAGATGTCATCGACATATTAAATGAGGGCGACCCCCTCGAGTAAAACAAAGGAATCCAACTGTCGTTTCAAAGCCTGACTGTAAATACTAGGGCTTTCTGTGTAGCCCTGGGGAATTCTACAAAAACGATAAGATCTATTGTTTAATGTGAACCCAAAAAGAAATCGGCTATCGGGGTGAATGGGAATAGAAAAGAAGGCATTTTTCAAATCAATCACTAAGAACATGGTTGCCGTAGGCGGGACCAAGGTAAGCAACGTCGTGATATCGGAAACCACCGGGTACTGAGGTATCACGATCTTGTTTACCTCCCTCAAATCAATTATGAACCGATAGACCTTTGCATCCGTGTCCTTTTTCAGAATAGGGAGAATCGGACTGTTACAGATATTATAGGGAACTTCTTCCACTACTCCCACTGCAATCAAATCTTGCACAATCTGTATGAGAGCCTCCTCGCCCTCCTGGGAAATACGATACTGCGGGAGGCGCGGTAACACCGCCCCCTCCTGGACACTAATGTGGACCGGAGGAATCACCATTTGTCCCACATCTGTGTCCGAAGTCGCCCATAAAGCACGAGGGAGGGTAGCCAACAACGCATCCTCTGATATCGTACACATCCGCTCAGACCGGGGGTAGTTGTCATTTAAGATCACCCTCACACCCTCAGGGGAGCAGCGGATCGTAGCCCTAAAGTGCTTTAACATATCAAGGCCCATAATGTTATCCGGTGTATACGGAGCAAGCAGAAACGGACAGGGCGCAGAAAAAGAATCAACCTTAAATGTAAGGGGCTGTGAAAGAGGGCTTCGGGAGAGTGTACCGTCAAACCCTACCGATGTAACCACTGAGCCGGATGGGGAGCCCCCGGAACCAAGTACCTAGACAATGCACTACGTGTCGCTCCTGTATCTACTAGGAACTGATCAGTAGAACCTAAAACCTCAGCCGATACATAAGGACCCGTCTGATCGACCGGCACCTCAACTGATTCAGACCCCCATCCAACGCATTCCTATGCATGCTGCGAATCATGATATCCCGACCGATCAATCTCCGATACGTGATACTGGTGCTGGCGATCGAAAACATTTGAGCTATCTCGGTGCTGCCCAGCGGTATCGAAACGAACATGATCGTTAGAATTCCCTCTAAAGTTCGAGGAACCCCCTCTACCTCTCGGGCCACCCGGAGTATGCCCCTGACGCGAGGCACGCAACACTGGGCAATCCCTGGCCCAATGGCCCAATTGCTTACAATACGCGCACTGGTTCCTATTCAAATCAGATCGGCCCGAAGGGGGACCATAAGATCCTCCCCTTCCTCTATTATTACCCCGTCGGGGCGGGCCATAAACTTGTGCCAACATTACCTTAGTCTTAAGATCTTTCGATTTCTTTTCCTCCTGGCCCTTCGCCTCATGCTCCTGACGCTCATAATACTGAGCGATAGTCAGAAGGGCCGTCGGCGTCGCGGAGGACCAGGAACTCTCGCTCGCTTTTAAACGGGCCGCAACTGCCGGTAGCAGATTAGCTACATATTTGTCCGCGAAAAGGTGGCGGCCCGTGTCGTCAGTAAGCGACTGGCCACTAAAATCATGAAACGTTTCCTCAAAGCGCGTGAAGAAATCTGCAACTGACTCGTCAACTTTCTGTTTACATGCAGCTAACATATTCCAGTCAATCTTTTTAGGGGGAATAATTGTCTTCAGCTTAGTCACAATAGCAGCAGGGAGATCTAAAATACTCTGCGGTGGTTTCTGCGCGGGCTTCCTCTCCCTGTCTTCATCCTCAAGCTCAGACCACCGGGCCTTAAAGGTAACTATATCATCTACCTTTCGTACAGATCGCCACATATCCGGTGGTAGAATAAGGCCAAAGAACAGGTCTATATCTGCTAAAGTCATAACGCAAGAATTCAAGGCCCCCTCAACTTCTTCATAGAAGGCCGCTGGATTCTTGCGAGGGTCGGGCAGCGCATTCTTCAATGCCATAACATCAGCCCTATGCCACGGAGTGTAAACCCAGTTATACACGAAATATCCCTTAGCATCGGCGGAGGTAATGTCCGAGCTAGTCCCTGCTCCTTTAGGAGGAACATACAAAGGCGCTGCCTCTCGCATTGGTTTAGCATGCACTACGTCATCCTTATCTGACTGGAAGGTGGATGGGTGGCCCCCTGCTGCAAACGAATCCGACTGCTTCTCCTCCTCCGTTTGTTGGCGTGCTTTCTCTCTAAGGGCCAGCACCTCGTCTCGCAAAGCGAACAACCGCCGAGCCGCCTCAGGAGCCTTAGGGGGAGAAAAAACACCATTACGTAATGCTCCGGCATCCGAAGACACTTCGTCAGGCTCAAGGACACTAGAATATTTTCGGAAAGCAGTAATTACTTCATCCGCGAAATGAGACAGAAAATACACCCTCTCTCTATCTTGCCACGACCCCCAAGTATGGAACAACTCCTCCTTAGACATCTTGCCCTTAAGTGCACGGAGGGAAAGTTTCCGAAGCTCAGCCATATGCTCGGCCGATAACATGGACCGTGTGTCTACCTTACCCGAAGCCGGGCCAGAATCTTGCGGCCGCGGAGCAGATGCGCCAACATAAGGGGGCGGAGAGCGATCTAGCAAATAAAAATCATCATCAGGATTATTAAGGACAGGATAAAGTGGCTGGCGAACAACATATTGACCCGAAACTTGGAGCCTACGCTCTTTCTCTTGTCTGTCCGCCTGCTCTTTGTCCTCCCGACGCTTCGCTTCCTGTGCTCGCACATGATCATTCTTTCGTTGGTCTTTATCATACAGCGCTTTCTCACGCTTCTCTCGCTCACGCACTTCCTTCGCCCATAATCGCACACACTCAAACATATCCTGACGAGCACGTCGCTTACACATACACTGTTCCACATACTCAATCTTACGTATATCAAACGATCCATACGAAGGCCATCGCAACTCAGGATCTTTCTTCGTGTATTTCCTCCATACTGTGCTGTACATTATGGAAGAAAGACCATGCTTCACATACATATCCCTATTAGGCGTCCCCTCTGGGGGAGCTAGAGCAGATTCCTCGAGGTTCAACCGGTGTCCAAAGCAGCAGCACCACTTACGGAGTGCGCTGAAAGCAGGCATGCTCAGAAATAATGCAAAATATGCAATATTATAAAAAAAATGGCACTTAATCGTTGCGCCGTTCAAAGTTACACAGCTCTGGAGAAATCTCTCCACATTACCTGCCTATATGTGTTGCAACGCATATATATTCACAAAGACAAATCCAAAATATGACTAGTCATCATCAATCAAACTCAAATAGCCAACCCAGGCTTCAAAAACTCGGAGCAAGTACCGTACAACGGTTCTTACCAATCAAGAGTCCAGGTTCCAACTGCCAAGCTCCACAATCGCCCAAACGGCTCTCACGGCAGGACCGACAGAAGAGGTCTCAGTCGATGACCGGCGCCACCCAGACGGTCAGCTCGGAAGGGAAGGAAGAAAAACCTCGGGATGCCAGGGCTAAGACGCCGCTGGCAGTGATCACGTCCCCGGCCAAACTCCTCACCTTCGTCGCGACCAGTCCTTCGAGCATCCGAGTCGCCGATGAGCCCCACGTGACGGGCGCCAATTGATGTGTACAGGCCCCAGCTAGGCCCGCAAAGCACAAGGGTTCGCTCTCCTGTAACGGAATCTATAAGGAAGTTGGCACGGAAACTGCAAAGTACAAAAACAAGGTTTATTAACCTTAAGGGTGGTCCTACAATCCATACAATACCCTTCAGTATTGCATAGAGTAGCACAAAGAACATTCGTACACAGTCCCCTTTTATACACAACAGAGGGGCTCATAAGTGGGTGGATACAACATGAGGCCGAAGAACATTACCATTTATGGTCATTCTTGATACTGAATCAATACATGGGCGGAGCCAACACACTCCTTGAGCCCGCGAAACACATGGTCAAGCAAGGCTAATTATAACAGATGTGGTCAAGTCTGGGCATGCGCCAAATGGACAAGAGGGAGCTATTTATAGACTGTTACTAGGCAGATTACAAGAGCAACTAACACAAAGGTCGGACTCTCCTCGTGGCGAACACGTGGCAGCATGACAATACAAAATGGAGTCCAAACTTCGGTCAACATAACGGAGAAAACATGATCTAAAGGGAAAGCATTAATGTCGTCAGTAAATGCTTAATCACATTGCTGTTCTAATTTACAACAGTGGGCACCCATGCTGTTGGGGAAATTGTTTGTGAGTTTATATTTTTGTGCATCATTAACAACTTGCGAATGTATTTTCACGGTTAATTACACATTTATACAGTGATGTAGTACTATTGCTTTTCAAACGAATTCTCTATGATGGAAGAGAGGAAGTGGTGTGGCGCTGCAGCCAGAGCAGCCGATTCCGGAGCACGGGGTTCATGGTTTGATAGTCGGCAGCAGTCAACTCAGCATCATGTGACTCTGGGCAGTAGCCCACTTAATCTGCTCGATGGACCGAGCACCTTGAAACCCTTAAGGGGGTGATATGTTCACGCTTTACACATAGTAATTATTATGATGTGTAGAAGTGTGGGTTTTTATCTGTGTTGCATAGGCAACAACTTATGTATAAGTGACATCTTTTCAAAAATGGAAGTCATCCTTGTCGCTCATGTACTCGCCCACCCCCACCCCTGCCCATGTCTCTCCCTATAGTTTCTGCAGTATACAGTCAAGCTGAGATTTTTTCCACTGTTACTGTTTATTCTGTGCTAATTAACTTTCTCCAGCTTAGTCGCAACCCTTAACATAATCAAGTTCTTCGCTGGTTCATGGTACACCATTCATTCATATTACATATTATCGTTAATGTATCGAATGCATGACGTTTCAATGCAAACATTTACAATGCATGCCTTTAAAACAAAGTTTTTACATCGCAACATCCATTACAATGCATGATTTTACATCGCATACCATTACAACACATTTTTAGAAACTACATTTACAACGCATTCTATTACATCGCATTATACCATTAGAACACGTACCATGACAACGCATACCATTACATTGCATTTGAGGTAAGTGTTGGATAGTGTAGGGGTAAAAATTTCTATTCCCACTCCAGTGAGTGCAACTTTAGGGTTAGTGTTGGATAGTGTAGGGGTAGAAATTACTATTCCTACTCCAGTGAGTGCATCAGTAGGGTAAGTGTTGGATAGTGTAAGGTTAAAAACTATGCGGTGTAATGGTATGCATTGTAATTGTATGCGTTGTAGTGACATGCGTTGTAATGAAATGTCTTGTAGTGACATGCAATGTATTGGCTGCGTTGTAATGTCATGCGATGTAAATGATGTTGCGTTGTAATGACTGCTTTGTAAAGATAGTGCGATGTAATGACTGCGTTGTAAAGGTTGTTTCTCCTTGGTGGTGGGTAAAGGTTTCGGACTTTGTACAGCTTGATGGCAACATTTCAAGGTACCTGTATTATTGCACAAAAATCATCTAATCTTGTGTAGTCATCTAATCTTGTGTAAATCCTAACTTCTGAATATTAGCTTATCTGTAGTTGACATGATTTCTGTTTTCATTGTTCATGTAATTTTTGCTCATGGAAAGTTCTTAACCAGAAAGTTCATTGTGGGAGCCATGGTTTCAGATTTGTGACATTTTCATAATTTCAGTGTACTCATCAGTAAAATTCAATGACTATGAGTGACACTTTCTTGCGAGCAAAATCAAGCATTGAAAACGAAGGAAACCTATAAATATCAGAAATTACACCCATTTGAGCAACAAGAAACTCTCAGATCATCTTAAAACTGCTGCAAAATACCAGAAATGGAAGAGCACCTACTTCGCAGGAGGGCCTTTTAGTGATAAATGAATGCTAAATTGGCAGTTTATTTAAGTAAAAGAGCTTGTGAAGAAGTGCTCCACTGATGCAGTCTCTGGAACCCAACTTGCCTCATCAGCTGTGTGTCACACAAACAGTGCTGTGTGCTTGGCTAGGAGAGGAAAGCGATACATCTCTAACACCCCCCCCTCACCACACAGGCTGCATAAAATGTAAAATGTTGTTGATGTTAGTATCAACTAATTATTCTGGCCAGTGTAATCTGGGTAGAGGGTGTGCCTGCCAGCGTTCAATCTAATGAGTGAGTCGGTGTCCACCCTGGGGTCGTCTGTCTGCCTGGGCACCGCCGGAGCCTCTGAAACCACCCTTGGCCTCAAAATCAGTGCACGTCACAGTGACCAGTCGCTGGTTCTTCATATGTCCTGCTCTGCATAAGTGCCGTTACCTATCAGATGCGGTGTTGTGGGGTGGCCACGGGGAGGGAGGGAGGGTGTGCAAGTGTTTAGCAGTTATTTTGCAGGCTAAGGTGCAGTGCTGTTAGGCAGCCAATAGGGGGCACGTAAAAGTGCTCTTGTCCTTTTCAGCCAATGTCACAGTGAGCATGTGATGCTTCAGAACCTCCACCTCTACGTGGGGGCAACAGGGCATTGCAGAGAAGTGCTGGAAATATGCAGCGGATGACAGCTTCCTGATCGTGCGCTGCCATTCTGTATTAACACATCTGACACACACTTGGGTGGGTGGCTGGTAACTACTTACTTCATCACTTTAATTGCAGGCAGCACACAGCGTGACTACATCGGAAACGAGTCCACAAGAGCTCAAGGCACCAGGCTGCTCAGGGCGCGCGCTGACCCCCTGCGAGTGGCAATCATTTCGGTTTACCGCCCGCCTCCGTAGTCCATGCTTGCCAGCTGTCCTCAGTTGAGACAGCCTGTTCAGTGGCAGAGTCTGTCCTGGCGGCCACTGCACAAACATGATGTCCACTCTCCCAGGCTCGACTTGGCAATAATTGACTTCACCGCGAGTGGCAACCATAAGTTTACAGCCACAGCATAGTAATAGAGCGCTTGTAGCAATCTAAATTGTATGAGTGTGCTATACTCATGTTTAAACGCACTCACATGTATTTTTATTGTTTGCAGTGTTTCATGAATATTAAAATGCATTTATTCGAGTTATATTAGTTTCGAAATGTAGTGTGCACATTTAAGTAGGTTTAGGATGTATTAAAGGAATTTATAATTCCTGTATGTGTAATGTGGATGATGAAATTATATTAGTGTAATGTAATTTGTATTTAGTTTAAGTTGACTAAATTGTAGGCCCAAAATGTAGGTTGTTTTGAGTTTCGTTTCTCCTTGGTTGCTCAAAACTATAATTAAATGAATCCTTTTGTGCTCGAAGACAGTATGTTCTCATCCTACTGCAGGGGCTGGCATTTGACCTCGTTATTCTTAGATTTAAGGAGATACTTGGAATGTCTTTTAAGAAGTCTGGAAGGCGAGAATGGAGGACGCCTTTCGTGTCTGGCCTATCTGGGAACCAAGGCCACTGGAAAAGAAGAAATTTAATTAAAGGCTTCTGTGGAAACTTACTGAAGGATGGTGCCAATGAATATGACGTATTGTGGGTTGACCATTGTCTTTTTGTATAATGCGCAGGGACAGAGTCAAAAGACTTCTGCTTATTTTTCGGAGCATCTTAGAGCGAGCTCCATAGCTTTAAGCTATCAGACCCATTTGACGTGAGTACTTCTTAGGAAGTCAACACGTGCTGACACCTTTAGGACAGGATGTTGGGGAACCAGGTAGGACTTTCATGTAGAGTAGAGTAGGGAAATGTATTTTTGGTTTTCTCTCAAATGAAAAGAGAAGTGGGCACAGCTTCTATCCTTGTTGTATTTTGATTTTGGAGTTCTCATATTATGCTTCTTGTGCCAAATGAATTATATATGTAGACTCGGCTCTGTATTGATTTTAATGTACCTATATACTCTGATATTGAGGTGTGTTTATATTCAATTATTTTTGGCTTTATAATAAATCCACAAAACTGGAATTTGGAGTCTGTGGTCCTTCAAATTGTGTCAAATTGAAAATATAATCTGGAATTGTTTTACTCCCTTCCACACTTTTAGCAGGCAATAAAAGACCATCTGCCTTGAACTTAGTAGGGAGGGTAAGGAGCAAATTTAGCGTCACCAATAGCAGTAGACAACCACCTTCCTGACAAGGTCCATGCTCTAGCAGCAGGACGTAACGTCCCGCCGCTACCATACTTTGTAGTACAAACTGACTGGGCCCGGCTGTCAAGCTAGTAGCCTAATTGGGTACTACCTCGTAAAGTCAGGCAGTCTCACTCAGAGCGTGCAGCACCACGTGAATCACAATGAGATGCATTGTAGCAACACATTGAGCTTGCAAGCAGCCCATACCTCAGCTGCGAGCACCCCGAGCCTGCGGGAGCAGTGCCCACAGGCCATGGACAGCGCACTGCCAGCTGCCACAAACTCCAAACAGTTTTAGGCAGCGCTTCAGCTGAGACACTATGCTGAATGCATCATATGCCTGACAATACATTTCAGTGAAGTGATGCGGAGTACCACACTAAAATGCATTAGTCTAATGCCTGATGTGTGGTACTTGGCAGGACTGCTGCAATGTTCAAAGAATAACTTCAGAAACGTTAGAGAATGCATTGTGCTGGTATTTTGCTTTACTTTTGTACACATGGACGGATCTCACAAACATCCAGCACTAAAAACAATCATTATTGCAACAATAGGAGTTACCAGCATTAAAAAGTATTTTGTATTTTTGCCCTCCCCTACGTTTAAAATTGGCACACACCTATAAAAGTCCACATGGCAAGTGTCCCTGCAACGAAAGAAATCAGCTTTTCTTAATATAAAGGATTGCACAGCTACTATGCCCTTTCTAGTAAGGAGGTGCTTTTTAAAGGCAATGGCTAACCCAATAGGTCTCGCCTATGTGAGATATATTGGCTTTGTCAACGTCTTTTAGCCATGTTCTACAGTAGCGTGGCTAAAAGTTAGGTAAAAGCGCTATGGTGTTGCCAAAGTAGGTTGTGTTAGTGGTTTTTTTTTCCTCTGGGGATGGTGCTATAATCAACACAATGCAAGAGTGGGACATGGCAAGCAACACATCATGGGAGGGGGATGTAGCATGCAAAACAATGTGGGAGGGGTATTGGGGTGATGGGGAAAGCAACACAAGGCAAGAGGGGGCTCGGGGGTATTAGGCAAGCTACAAAATGCAGGAAGGGCGCAGGTGCAAGCGATGGGAGATTGGAGGAGAGATGACTTGCAATCACATGCACTCTTATGGAGTGTTGAAAATAAAAGAAAAAAAAAGTAGCTCTGAAAGTGCAAGCACCGAGAAGACAGTGAGCAATGAAGAGGTACTTAGGCCATGCTCCACGGGAGAGACAAACACATGAAGAGGAAGTGAATCAAGCACACACTGACCAAAGAGAAGCAAGGAAATGACTGCGACAATGAAGCCAACCAATGGTAAGCAATGGATAAGCTCTAAGCTCCATGTGCTAATGATTGGTAGGTGAAAAGTTCTGTACTGTAAACACTGTTAATGATGACTTGGAGGGAGTGGTCAGCCTGATGCCACACATTAACCCTTTTAAGGTTCATAGGGGCATAACGTGCATGTCAGGAATCTTGTTTTATTTCAGTCATAACCAGATGATTTTGCAAAAGCAAATCTGCTTTACTTACTGCACATCAAAGAGATAAAGGATAGGCGCATGCAGCATGCACACACACACCTTCCCCCCAAGGATCACAAATATACAAACCAGCTGTGTTCACAACTCAGTGAACATATTAGCGATAATTCAGTTTCTGCAGAGTTGTACTCTGAACAACACTGAGGACGAAAAGTATCAATATTGTTTTACTTTTGTTGAATTATTATGCGGACGAAATGCCTGGTTTTCTGATGCTTTATATTAGGCCTGGGTGGTAAATTCCGTTCCCCTCGCGGAATTTGCGGAATTTGGGTAATTTCGCGTTCCGCGGAGAACGCGAAATGGCCCAAAATTCCACTTTCCGCGACTTCGCGAAATTTTTTGCTTGTTCGCGTTCTCAAAATGCGTGTTCGCAAGATATTTCTCCCCGAGCACGGAAACAGCTATTGTGAACAGGAAAAAAGCATCGCAAACAAGCAATTCCGCGTGTTCACGGAATTTCTGCGTGTTCGCGGAGATTTTTTACCGTTTCGCGGAGGTTTGCGTAACGCGATTACGCAAATTCCGCCCACCCCTACTTTATATACGCTATTGGAATTAAAGTTATTATCAGTTTGTACTATTGTCCTGAGTTATTTATTTTAACTATCATCTTATTTTAGATTATGTGTTGTACTATGAGATGTGTGTTTTATTTTCAAAAAATTATGGAGTGGTTGTGCTCAAAATGTGACTGACTGAAAAGGTCCACAACTTAACAGCTCAGTAGGTTGTTACAATCCTGTTGTCTGTGAAGCACTATACAGTGATCTGGACCCCTGCCTTAAACGGCCTTGAAAGGGAGGCCCAAGACACTACATCTCTGAATCGTAAAACAGGGCATGAACAGCCTGGGTGATTCCAAAGTGCTTAACAAACTGCCCAACTGTGGCCCTTACTGTAATAATTCCACCTCCTGCCTTTAAGAGCATCCTATCTGGTGGATTATTTGAATGGATAAAGTTTGTAGGAGGAAGATGTCCACTTAATATAGATGTTCTTGTGAAACACTCAATCCTTTCTACAAACCTGTCCTAAAAAGTCTTTGTGAAACCAAGTATCATATGAAGGCGCCGGGCAGTGGAGTGTGACCCCAGTTGAACTGCTGTTTCTTTACCAAATATGAGGCATAGATGGGTGTCCAAAACAAATCCAGATGGGTTGGATCCACACCATATTTTAAGGCTAACCTAACCAAAACCTGTTAAAATATGCCATGCACTTACTCTCAAAGCACTGCCCTCTTGGGCAAAGAATGAACACCACACTACAAAGAGCAATGATAGAACAAACGGCTTGTGTAAAGATTCAACAAATCTCTACAAAAAGCAGTGACAGAGGAACCTATTTGTTGAAAAAATGAACCAAGCACTACAAATAACACTGAAGAATGAACCAAGCGCTACATAGAGGAAGAATAACCCCCTGGTGCCTAAGAATGAGTGAAGCACTACAAAGTGCCATGATAAAATAACCCACTTGCTCAAATAATAAACTAAGAGCTACAAAGAGCAGTGACGGAATAACGCAGCTATTCAGACAAGCAGGCGAATGATAGTAAAGACACTTACAAACAAATTGACACAAACAAAGCGCAAACTGACCTCCATCTACCTACAGAGTCCAGGAAAATGATGTAATCCTATTTTTTGATGAATGCACATTTCTGAGGCAGGAGAGCAATGCTAACCTTACACCGTCCACTAAGATATAAAGATGCAGACAAAACAATGCCGAGTGCCTCCTGACAACGACCCCAGAGAGAGGTCTGGATCACATGGTGTGCTTCATGCCACACGAGGCAGGCATGCCCAGCTCACACTAGAAACCCTGCTGGCTTTCTTCCAATCTCAACTGAGATAAAAAAAAGTTAGAAGTAGAAAATAATGGACGAATAAAGCTGTCTGTCAATGAGAAACATCCTTTACCTCGCAGTCTCAACAATGACCAGCCTTTACAACACTGCCACTATGCCGACTGCGACGCTACCACACGTTAATTTAACCTGCAACGATTTGCTGTAGGGGTAGCGTTGTTGGACTGGTATTGGATGTTTAATCCCAACACCTTCCCTACTGTTGCATAGACCAGAGTTGGAATAGAGATTGATACCATTCCAAAGTCCAGCACCTCCTAAAGCAAGACGTTGTAATGACTTATCGCAACATCGCAGTTGGGGTAGTGACTGCGTTGTGAAGGCATGCAGGGTAAATGCATTTGGGGTTCCATCATACAACCTCTGTCAATATGACAAAGAAAGGAGAGCAGATTGAAAATGAGGAGATTGGATTGATTTGCCACAGAATATGCCAAGCTGTGTGCGCTCCCCCGATGGTGTGTTGCTGGTACGAACTCTGTTAGCAACCACCTGGCTATGCTTTAAGTACCAGTGAGGTGGAGACTGGTCCCCAAGCCCTGATGAAATTGCCACAAATAATTGGCAGTGAAACATGTCGGCCTTTCCTAACTGAAATGGTCTAACACATGCTGTTCTTTTAATCTGAGTGTGCTCACAGCGATCAATAAAGTATTTATACCTGCAAGTGAGTCACAACTCATTTTAACTTGGAGAAGCAATTTTCTTCTTGTTCTTCTTTCACGCTGGGGTCCGGTTGGCAAAGAATTACACAAGCATTTATATTGCATTCTTTTCCACTATTCTTTTCTTCAACTCCAAAATTATGACACTGCTTTTCTTTCTTCACGATCATGAAAGTTACCAATGATGATAGCATGAGCAAACTGGTGAGTACCAACCAGCAGCTCCCTTGGTGATGCTTATGTGAGGGACTTTCTGACCTCTCACACTTTATTCCTGTTTTTCTCATAAGATGAGATGTTACATGGTGTATTGACAAGCAATTTAAAATTGAACACTGGAAACCAGGTATGACTGGTATTTTGACGAAGCCAGCTCCTGGGCAGAGATATTGTCAGACTGCCCCTGGTGTCCTTAATAAGATATAGGGGCAGATTTACAAGCCCCCTGCGCCACCAGTACGTCACTTTTTGTGACGAAATAGTGGCGTATTTGACTGCTCCATATTAACAAGGACAGGAAAAGCCACCCTGCGTGGCTTTTCCTGTCCTTGTAAATATGGCCCTTTACAAGCAGCACTCTGCCTGAAAGGAGCGTTCCATGGGTGTTGCTGTGGATGTTCCCATGCAACACCCATGTAACAAGACACATTTCCAGATTTACAAGGAATCGTAAATCTGGAAATGCGTGTGAAAAATATGCCTCCCCAGGGGAGGCGTAGGGAGGCACAACGAGGAGAAATGTTTTCATTTCTCCTCGTTTTTTCCTCTTTCAATGCGTGCTGCATTCTACAGCACACATTGAAAGAGGAAAATGCCTGTAGTGATGGTTTTGTGCAGGAAGGTACGCCTTCCTGCACAAAAACTATCTCTCCATGACGCAGGCATTCTTGCACCATGGTGCAAGGGTGGCTGCGCCGGCGTATGGCAGCTGTTTGTACACCAGCACAGGAGAAAGCACAGGAATGCAACAGATTATTGTAAATATGTCACATTCCTGTGCTTCGGAAGAGCCGCCGCGTGGCGCAGCCAAAGGGTTTGTGTTGCCCCGCTGCAGCACTTCCTCATTAATCCACCCCATAGTGTTCTTTCATAATCAGGTCTTGTGTATTATGGTTCAGTGAGTAGAGGGTGACCTGGTTCTAATTTTCCCTCTTTTGCTCCTTTTTGTTGATGATAAAGGACTTCTTATCCACTCGAATCTAGACTATGAATCTGGGATCCTATACATCACGCACCTTGAAAATAAGGGATTGCCACAGGGCTCTTATTTGAGCCCTACACTTTTTAACATCTATGTCACTCCCCCTTGCCAACCTTGTAAAATAATTTGGCTTCCAACCATGCTCATATGCTGATGAAACACAGCTAATTATTGACCAGGACTTGATCAATTCTAATACGCGTTTCTCAACAGGTATGACAGCCATTGCATCATGGATGACAGAGAATTGTCTCTGGCTAAATGGCAGCAAAACTGAAATTATGCTGTTTGGCGAGGTGAAACAGCTTTGGACACCCGACGGGTGGCCCTCTGAACTTGGCCAAGCTCCAACTCCCAAACTGGTTGTAAAAAACTTGAGCATTCTCCTAAACTATGCACTCACTATGCAAGAACAGTTTGCCTTCACCACCAGTACCTGCTTTCATATGTGGTATTTCACATCCTACTGTATGCAGTGAGGAAAATATTAGTCAAAGCTTTGGTCATCAGCCGCTTGGACTATTGCAATGCTTTATCGGCTTCTATAAACGAGACTGCTCTAAACAAATTGCAAGTCCTTCAAAATATGGCAGCTCATCTCATTAACAATCGTCCTGCCCCTCTTCTGCAGGCACTCCATTGGCTGCTGATTCACATAAGAATCATTTTCAAGGTATGCTGCCTCACTCATAGGTTCTTGCATGGAAAAAAGGCCTGAGGTACCTTTCCGCAGAGCTTGCACAGTATCGCTAAGCAAATCCTTCAGGTCCAACAATTAAACCTTGCTCGCAGGAGCACAGATCATCAAGTCTCATCAGAAGGTAGATCCTTGTCCTACCTTACCCCCCCCCCCGCTTTGGAATAAGCTCCCATTCCATATACGTCAATGTGCATGCCACTAAAACCTTTGAAAACTTCATAAAACTTCATTACTTTTGGCCTAACACAGTCTGTCTATTAGTATATGAGCTGTGATGTGGAAAGATTCCCCTCTTGGGGTGATTCACACGCATTACAAATTAAATTAATGTAACAGAACAATGCAGTGTTATGTGATCTGCATTTAATCTCTATTTTAGCTGTTGATTTTACATTTAACATCATTTTTAGTGGTGGTTTGCACTTGCTTTTTTCTCTTGAGAAAATGGCCTTTGCTCACAATTCTCTTAAGTAGACATTGCCGCCTTGTAGTCTGTTTCAGGGTCATACACTTTAAAATATGGAGAAAAGTTTATGTTCTGTGCTCGTAGGAGATGCCTTTTCTGCAGCAGTCTAATTATCACACTGTTCTGCACCTCTGCGACAGTGTGATAAGCTTGCAATTTCATTGTAAAAAGAACGTCTGAGGTTCCGTGTGGGACGGAACGACACTTTTTGAGTGGTGACGAATATGGATGAGTTTGGTGTCTACGAACCGCAAATGACGAGAATAGTGGGTCTACGCAGTTTCGCTATGCAACCACGTATGGTTCATCTTGTTTTTGGGTTTGTTCATCCGAACCCTCGGGTTCCATTTTAGATACAGCATCCATTTTGTTTCTTGCCCTCAAGTAGCCAGCGAACGGACTTTGTCCGCTTCGTGACCCTGGGATTCCCAAGCTTACACAAGGGACACGTGTTTCTTTGAGGGTGACTTTTTACGATGAGGGAAATGACACGGTGAAGGCAGATGGCCCCGCTCGAGGCTCATCTTGCCGTGCCGGTCTATTGTTTCAGTCATGCATACATTGGACACGAGGTCTTTGATCCCGTTATCAAGTTTCCTTTATTACTCCCAACACTCTTTCCTAATCTGTTGTGCATCCTTGTCCTTTCTTTGCATTTGTTTTTGTCCCTTTTCCTAATGTGTTTACGGTCAGGATGGAATGTGTTTTATTGCGGAAAAGATATGTTTTTACAGTTGGGAACCGGCAATGCTGTTGTAATTATGTTCCGGCCTCCTGAAACATGAACATTACTTTGTTGAAGTTTATTGTGGGAACTGAGTTGTAACCTTTGTTCGCCATACTGTGCAATGGCAAAAACGTGTATAAAAGGAGCGATTCACTTTTGCAAATCGAAGCAGTCTCCGAGAACCTACACGTTGTGTACTTCTTGTGACCTCTGTATCCCTGCAGTAAATAAACGCTGATCTCTGACGTCGCTGGAAGTGTCCCGTGTCTCTGTGTTTTGTACGCCAGAACAGGTAACCGACGAAGGTTTCAGGTGTTGTTCCCTGGCACCGCTGGGTCTTAGAATAACCCAGTCCTTCAGTTGGCGCCCAATGTGGGGCGACATCAACGGTACCGGTCCAAAGCCCGACGATCGTGAGGAACTTCGTGTGAAATCTCCGAGGGAAGGTGCACCCCGCTTCATCGATCTAGTTGTCGAAATAAGTGGCCCGAAGACTTTTCCCGCGAAGATCCCCGCCTCCTGACGGCTGCGACGGACTGATGCCCTGACTGTCGACCTGTTTTGGCGCCTGGCGTAGTCCTTTGTACGGCGAGACGATAGACGGGCCTTCCTGGTGACGCCATTGTTCTCTCAGTTAAGTATTTGTGGGTCGCTCCCAGTGTTCCTTCGTTGTTTGCATGGTTCCATAGCATTTGTGGTTAGTTGTTGGATTTTATTTGACGATTGCAATTGCCAAAAACCGAGGGTCTTGCATTTTTTGTGCGAGAACATCATAATTCGATAGCCCTTGAAGTTTGTATACTCGGTTAGTGTGCACGATGCCTGGCCGTAGTACTTTGTTTGGGTTTTTCAAATGTTGCAGAATGGATTCCCGGCTGGAGGATTCGTGTCCGATACCTCCGGTTGGAACTCCGATTTATGAGCTCTATAGTCGCCATGGCGTGGGTCCTATCGTATATAATGAATATTGGGTCCGCTACACTAAAAATGATGGCGTTCTTAGTTGGCCATCACATGGTAGTTTCGAAACTGCCGTCTTAGATAATTTGGAAGCTAAACTGTTTAAAAAGAAGGCTAGGCCGGCCATGTTTGATTCCTTCCGGTTATGGCGGAAAGAGGCCAAGCAGAAAGAAATCAAACAGAGTAAGAAAAATAAAAAAGAAGGTGTCATTACGGTGATGCGAAATGCAGAACAGTATCAGCGAGACAAAGATGAGAAAGAGCAAGAAATTAGTGCTCGACTTCATCATATGGCAGTGGATAAATGTTATCCGGTGTTACCGTCTAATGCCGATAAGACGGGAGAAGAAGCGATAGAGGATTCGCTACTATCTTATTTGTTGAAATCACCACCTCCCTATGCTCCCGATACTGTGGGTCCTGTGATTCTACCTCTTCCTCAACCTGCTGTTTTGGCGGCTGCTGGTCAGCCCGCCGTTCCTCCCGCTCTCCCGAATCCTCTTGTACCGCAGATCGTTCATCCTCCTTTACCGGCTTTTCTTCCTACTGCGCCTCTCCAAGTCCCTCCTCAGTCTGTCGTTCCCGCTACTCCTGGTGCCGCGTCTACTTCTACTGCCTCTACTCCTACTGTCGCTGCGCCTGCACCTTCTTCCTCTTCTCCTTCTGTTCGTAGCCGTCTCCTGACTGCTGTTGCTACTCTTTATTCTCCGCTTTTTGGGCCAATACTCGGCTCGACTCTTTCAGATGTTGCCCAGAGGCGCAGCCAGCTTCCTGATGGTAGGGAACGTGAATCGTTGGTAAAAATGCCACGTAAATGGATTCGTAATCCTGTTAAATACACTTTGCGTGTAGTGTTTGAAACATTTTCTCAGTTTAATGCGCCCACACAACGACTCGTGTTTGAGGAAATGTGTAAATCATTGAGGGAGGAGTGGGATCATGATGTGGTCGATAATGTACCGTCTGAGGTTTCTGAGCTCCAGCATCAATTCACGACTGGCGTGATTGTAGGGGATAAGGTTCGAGGTGCTCTAGAACGCCTGTTATCTTTTCGGTGTACAGTGCAACCTCGAGCATTGTTTAAAGAAGAGACAGCAGAGTGGATGGCGAAACCTGGTCAATATCCTATGCGGGAAGTTCCTCCAGTGTGGATGCCAGGTGATCCTAATGCTAACCCTGCTGTCCCAGGCCGTTTTCAGAGAGTGTGGATACACCTCCCTTGGAAACGATCGGAAGTTTTACAGGTGAAGCAAACTTTGCCTGATCCTCGTAAAAATCCTGCAGGTTATTATAAGGAGCTGTCCCAATTAGTGGATGCTACTGTTATGAATCTTGCTGATATTGACATGTTGTTTGGCAATGTAGTGCCTCAGCCGATTTGGGCGAAAATTCGTCACGAGAATCACGCGGCCGAGTTAGGCGGTGACTGGGCTGCCCTTACGGCGGCAGACGCTCAGCAGGTTGGTGGGGCTAAATCTGAACAGCTTATTGTGGAGCTGCCCCAGAGGATAATTACCCTTATGAAGACGCTTATGCCAGCGATGCGCGTCAATTGGGACAAGTTGTCCGCGTGCAAGCAAAAGAGGGATGAAAGCGTCTCCGATTTCTTTACGAGATTCGAGGAAGCATTTGTTGATCATAGTGGTCAGGACATGAGTTCGGAGGGTGGTCAGCGGTTGTTCGTTGATAAGTTTGTATTGAACTTGTTGCCCGAACTTAGCAACAAGTTGAAAAATTCTGAGAGTTCGTGGGCTGTTTCTACCACTGCTCAAATATTGGCTACGGCCCAATATTACGAAAATAGAGAGAAGGAAGAAAGTGAACGTGCAGATAAGAAAACGAAGGATCTTAAAACTAAGGTCTTATTGCAGCAGGCGTATCCTCCGCGCTCAAATTTCAGTGACTCGCAACAGCCAAATCGATCACAATCACAGTTTTCCAGGTCGCAGACGCGAAATGACTCTCCCGCACCTCGTTTTGTGTTGGGATATAATCAGTGTGCGTATTGTCGAGGGGAGGGCCATTTGAAGTTTAATTGTCCAGTTCTCCGTGATAGGAACAATGGTGTGTCAGCTCGAGGAGGTCGTAGTGGTCCTCAACAAGCTTCACGTGGTAGAGGTCGTGGAGTTACTCAGAATCAGGCCGAGCGTCTTGCCACTTCCTCAGACTCGCAGAATTGTTGCGATCGACGCGACCTCTCGTCTGGTAGATCTGCACAGTATCATGTGGATGACTATTACGTCGAGCGTGATGTTGATACGGATGGTATCTACTAGGACAGCCATAGACAAAGGAAGGGAGAAGTATCAGTTCCGGTTGATCAGAGAGGGCCTTATGTTGCAGTTGCTGCATTGGGCGTCGTTGAGCCTTTTCTGTTGGACACTGGTGCAGCAAAAAGTTCCATTATGCATTCAAAACTCCCTGGCGCACCTTTGTCTGGCTTAACGAATGTTTCCGTTGGATTCTCTGGCGCCCCCGTTAGCAATCCAGTTTCTAGCCCCTTGCCCCTTACGATTGGGTCTCATGAGTTAGAAGCTCCTTTGATTTTGACTACTGGTTGTGGTGAGAATCTTTTGGGCTTGGATTTGTTAAAGAGGTTACATGCGACTTTGTATTGCTCTCCTACAGGTGTGGAGCTTACATTGGGTGAGAGGGTGATTTCTTCTATGTATCTATCGATCGATAAGCTCCCACCGGAATTGAGTTCTCTTCCGGCTTCTTTGTGGGCGACAGGTCCCAATGATGTGGGCCTGCTGGATATACCACCTTATGTTGTTCAATTGAAAGTTGATGCGCGCTTACCACGCATACCACAGTATCGTATCTCCCTTGATGGTGAACGGGCACTATTAGCGATCATTTATGATCTGATCGATAAAGATGTTATCGAGGAGACACGAGGTAACGTGTGTAATAGTCCCGTGTTGCCTATTTTGAAGCCAACTGATCCCTCCAAGCCTCCTGTGTACCGTCTAGTTATTGACTTACGGGAAGTAAATAAAATTGTTGTCCCGCAGTTTCCTGTGGTACCCGACATTACAGCTTTACTGACTCTGATTCCAGCCTCTGCATCATGGTTTTCGGTAATCGATCTGAAGAATGCATTCTTTAGCATTCCGATTGCTGAGGAAAGTCGTGATTTGTTCGGCTTTTCATTAGGAGGTCGCAGCTTCCGGTTCAAACGTGCACCTCAAGGCTACTGTGAGAGCCCATCGATCTACAGCCAAGCTCTTAAGAGTCAACTGGATGCATTTGTGCTGCCGACTGGTGCGGCTTTGATTCAGTACGTCGACGATCTGTTGGTAGCTGCAGACACTGAACAAGTTTGCAAGACTGCTACTGTGTCACTGTTACAGCATCTCTGTGATTTACACCACAAAGTGTCACCTTCTAAACTACAATATTGTTGTCAAGAAGTTACCTACTTAGGTCACTTATTGTCAAAGGCGGGAAGAAGGTTGACCCCTGAAAGAATCGCAGCAATTGCTCGAATGGCTGTGCCGATGACTCAGAGAGATGTGCGTGCCTTTTTAGGTATCACGTCATACTGTAGACAGTGGATTCCAAATTTTTCACTGTTAGCGAAGCCATTGATAGCTCTCACGTGCAAGGATGTTTCGACTCCCTTGCCATGGACGGAGGAATGTCAGAAAAGTTTTTCTGAACTACGTGATGCGTTGTGTTCGGCTCCTGTGTTAGGTACTCCTGATTACAGCAAGCCATTCACACTATACGTCCACGAGAGGGACGGTTGTGCGTTAAGTGTTTTAACGCAACAATTTGGTGGCAAGCAGCGCCCGTGTGCATATTTTTCCTCGACCTTAGACCCGGTAGCCAGAGCGTTGCCAAGTTGCTTGAGGGCGACAGCGGCAGCAGCGGCGTCTATTCGGCAGTCCGCAGGTCTTGTCATGGATAATATGCTCATGGTGATGGTTCCGCATGCGGTTGACACTCTTTTGAATCGGACAAAAACTCAACATCTGGCGAGTGCAAGGTTGTCTGGGTACGAGCTGACCCTTTTGGCAAGTCATATACAGATCAAACGTTGTAATGTACTGAATCCGGCGACGTTGTTGCCGATTAATATGGAATCAGATGATATACCGCCACATGATTGTTATTTACGAACTGAGGAAGAAACAAAGGGTCGTGTGGACCTGAAAAACACTCCCTTGACAGATCCTGATGGTACTTTGTATGTGGATGGTTCTTGCTTCAAATTGCCGAATGGCGATGTGACGACTGCATATGCTGTAGTGACGTTGAGCACGGTTGTGGAAACTGCGAGATTGAATCAGAATTCAGCACAAGCGGCAGAATTGATTGCATTGACAAGAGCGTGTGTTTTGTCTAAAGGAAAGCGAGTGAATGTGTTTACCGACAGTCAGTACGCATTCGGCGTTGCGCACAACTTTGGAAGACTGTGGAGAGAAAGAGGATTTATGACATCGCATGGTACGAAGATCCAACACGGGCAGCTCGTGAATGACCTTTTGGATGCACTTACATTGCCTAAACAAGTGGCGATCGTTAAATGTAGTGCACATCGGAAAGTGACGGATGATGTTGGTCGTGGTAATGCGTTTGTGGATGAGATTGCTAAGGAAACGGCTAAGGATTTTATGACCCGAATGTATGTTACGAGTTCAGTGAGGTGGCTGACGGAGACTGGTATGTGTGAAAATACTGTTGAGAGTGTGAAAGCAATTCAGAACGAAGCTACTAAAGCTGAAAAGACCAAGTGGAAAGAAAGTACGGGAAAGTTGGACATGCATGGATATTGGGTTGACCTGACGGAATGTCAGAGGTGGATGTTACCAGATGCGTACGTATTAGCTGTCGTGACGATGGCTCATGGGTTGTCACATATTAGTGCAAAAGGAATATGTAGGTTCTTGTCCCCTGTATGGAAGAATGAGGGTATTGCTAAGTGTGCCGAGAGAGTGGTTAAGAATTGTATGGTGTGTATGATGCACAATCCTGGCAAGGGCACCCCCACTCCACCTGGTCATTTTGCTCCTCCTGTCTGTCCCTTTGAGGTTATCCAACTGGACTTTATCCATATGGAGAGATGCAATAACTTGAAGTATGTTTTGGTTGTGGTTTGTGCGTTCTCCAGATGGATTGAGGCCTATCCTCTTAAGGATAATACTGCCCTGTCCACAGCGAAAATCCTGCTGAAGGAATACTTTCCTCGGTATGGAATGCTACGGATCGTGTGGTCGGATAATGGAAGTGAGTTTGTGGGAAGTGTAATGCAGAGTGTGTGTAAGGGCCTTGGAATTCGTCAAAAATTCCATAGCGCTAATCATCCTCAGGCAGCGGGTTTGGTTGAAGGGTACAATGGTACCCTGAAACTCAAACTCGCCAAGATACAAGCTATGACTGGTCTATCATGGCCAGATGCCTTGCCTCTGGCTCTCCTATCAACCAGAGCGACTGTACACTCTCGAGTAGGGCTTAGCCCATATGAGATTGTGTTCGGCCGCCCTGCGAACATTTGGGGAGTCCCGAGACCTAAGGCTATTGATAGTCTTGAGTATCCAATGCTAATTGATTACCTTCATGATTTGACCACTAAACTACGGTTAATCCATCAACAGGTCTTTGAAGCTCTACCGGCGCAGACAGAGGGTCCTGGACATCAGCTCCGGCCAGGCGACTGGGTCGTTACCCGAAATTTTGGTCGGAAACGTAACTTGGAGCCAAGATTCGTAGGACCCTTTCAAGTCTTGTTGACAACGAGGACTGCGGTTCGACTGGAGGGCCGGAAAAACTGGGTCCACGCTAGCCACACGAAAAAGGTACCGATCCCCTTACCAACAGACGGTTGGGTGAGAACTGGGATTTCAGCAACGGAAACTGAGACTCCTTTACACTTTGTGCCGTTTAGTGACGCTCAACCTGTAGGGGATGATTTGTCACTGCCAAACCCACATGTGGAGTCATTGGTAGCAGAGAACCCAAGGTCTGACTCGTCGTTCACTTCATCGAACACTGTTGCGCCAGCTGAACAATTGTTTGTAGAGCAAACTCGACCTGGAGAAGTCGATATTTGCTTTGTTCAAGGACTAATGAAAATTAGTTGTATATTTGCTTTTTGATGCTATGAGTATTATGAACAATTATATCCTTTCTTTTTGAGTTCTTATGTGCTTTTCACTGCTAAGAGATTTGTAATAAAATTGAACGTTTTGAGAAAAACCTACCATCCGGGTTACCGTAGGGCCGTGCGGGTACTCCTTTCTGTTTAGCAGGTTTCTGACGCTAGGTTGGTTACTTTTGTCAATTCCTGGGAACTCCTGAGGATTGATAATCGCTACTCAGAACGAAGTGCGTCAAGTACGTCACGGACGGTTTGTAGAGGATGGCATTCTCTAAGCTGTTGGAAGTAGAAAGGATGTCGGCGCAGAGATTAGAGTTACGGAGGGTTGTACGAACAAAATGTTTTTTGTTTCAGGTGTTCCTACTGTTTCTGACCGTATCTATGCTATTGGTGGGTGGAGTGTATTTTGGAGTACCGTTGTTATTACCTTCTGTTCCACCTACTCTTTCTCCCAAACTAGCTCCCTCACCACTGTTTCCCCACATTCTTTTCATCCTTTGCCTCAACATGAACAGGTTAGACGTGCGGAATTTATGAATAACTCCTTCGTTCAACTTCTACATCAGCATCAGTTGGTGATGAATACTACCAATTGTTGGGTGTGTGGGTTAATGCCACATACCATGGATAGGGGTATTCCGTATTTGGTCCTTCCTTACAGCTCCCAGGGCTCAGCTCGAGCATTCCAAACTATGTTCCGTAGTGCACTAGATTCCTACCCCAGTCGAGAGCCACGTTCTGTCAATTTTGGTCCTGGGCCGTATCACAAGCCTTTGGCGATAGCGATAGCGGATTTAAATAGATATGTTTTTGATGCATCGCTTATCCCAGATGAAGAAGTGCAGGCCTATAAGGATCTGAGCGAGGCTGGGTATAGTAGGTCAGTGGGTGATAGACAGCTTAAGAGCTCGTCCCCAATATGGATTGTACCACACCTCGGTAATTTCTGCTTGAAAGGTTTGGGTCGAAATCCGAGAGCACAACTTGGGAACAGTGCTTGCACTGACACGTATGTCCTACCGATGCTCTCTTCCCCTGTTTTTCTGACCGCTAAGGGCACTTATTTTGTATGTTATGAACGCGCATATACATGGTTACCCCGTGATTTTTCGGGTACCTGTTATATTGCGAATCTTTTACCATCGACTTTCACAGTTGCCTCAGACTATCACAAAACTAGAGTTGTGAGAGGCGTTATTAGCAAAGAGGATACTGCCGGTCAAGAAGCAGGAGACTTCTTTAAGGGTTTCTTGCCGTTTTGGGGACCTATGGTTAATAGTAGGAACCTAAGACAGTTGACCCGTGTAGTTGAGTCGACTGCTAATATTACTGCAAGTGCCCTTGGTAATTTAACAGCTGAACTTCAGGCAGATAGACTCATGACGTTGCAGAACCGTATGGTTCTAGATGTTGTTCTTGCAGATAGAGGTGGTGTGTGTAAAGTTATCCATTCGAGTTGTTGCATTTTTATTCCTGACAATGCTCCAACTGTCTACCAAGCCATCTCGAAGTTGCACAAGATTTCCGAGTCCATACACGTGGACGAAGGTAATTGGACGCTTCTAGGATGGTTTTGGGGCCTGATGTCAACTTGGGGTTGGAAGATTCTGATGATCGTAGGGGTTGTTGTAACGTTTCTGTTCACGTGTTGTCTTTGTGTACAGTGTGGTCCTGCCTTATGTGGCCTCTGTGCTACAACGTGTATAAGACGGCCATCCGTTATCAAGGAGACGTTGATGAATAGAATGATGTTTCAGCAGCAGCTGAACGATCTGATGAATATTGAAATAGATTTCGATCTTGACTAGTGCTTGCCTACATGAGGGCAAAAGGAGCGTCTGAGGTTCCGTGTGGGACGGAACGACACTTTTTGAGTGGTGACGAATATGGATGAGTTTGGTGTCTACGAACCGCAAATGACGAGTATAGTGGGTCTACGCAGTTTCGCTATGCAACCACGTATGGTTCATCTTGTTTTTGGGTTTGTTCATCCGAACACTCGGGTTCCATTTTAGATACAGCATCCATTTTGTTTCTTGCCCTCAAGTAGCCAGCGAACGGACTTTGTCCGCTTCGTGACCCTGGGATTCCCAAGCTTACACGAGGGACACGTGTTTCTTTGAGGGTGACTTTTTACGATGAGGGAAATGACACGGCGAAGGCAGATGGCCCCGCTCGAGGCTCATCTTGCCGTGCCGGTCTATTGTTTCAGTCATGCATACATTGGACACGAGGTCTTTGATCCCGTTATCAAGTTTCCTTTATTACTCCCAACACTCTTTCCTAATCTGTTGTGCATCCTTGTCCTTTCTTTGCATTTGTTTTCGTCCCTTTTCCTAATGTGTTTACGGTCAGGATGGAATGTGTTTTATTGCGGAAAAGATATGTTTTTACAGTTGGTAACCGGCAATGCTGTTGTAATTATGTTCCGGCCTCCTGAAACATGAACACTACTTTGTTGAAGTTTATTGTGGGAACTGAGTTGTAACCTTTGTTCGCCATACTGTGCAATGGCAAAAACGTGTATAAAAGGAGCGATCCACTTTTGCAAATCGAAGCAGTCTCCGAGAACCTACACGTTGTGTACTTCTTGTGACCTCTGTATCCCTGCAGTAAATAAACGCTGATCTCTGACGTCGCTGGAAGTGTCCCGTGTCTCTGTGTTTTGTACGCCAGAACAGGTAACCCACGAAGGTTTCAGGTGTTGTTCCCTGGCACCGCTGGGTCTTAGAATAACCCAGTCCTTCATGTCCATGCTGGAGTCGGTTAGAGGTTCACTTCATGCCAGGCTTGTCATGGAACGCTGCTGTGACCTGTGACTGAGATGCAGTTCAGCTGCCCCTGACCTTCATCCTAAGAAGGAAGATAGGTGCGTAGAAGAAGGGTGCAGGCTTGCACACCCAAGAAAGAGTGCATTCCTTAAATGCACTAAGGCTGGCTTCCTGACATACAATACCAAGGTATGGGGTTGGGTGATTCCAAAACGGCCTCCCGGCGGAAGAAAACTCCCTATAAGCTCTCTTTAGCATAGGGACATTTGGACCAGATAGAAGTAATGTTATGAAAACGTGCATGGTTGAATTGGTTGTATTTTTCACCATTCTAATAATGCTTATTGCAATGATATGTCTCTTCATTTTTATAATGCACCTCATGCTATATTAAAAAAGATTAGAGCTTTTCAATAAACGTTTGAAAATTCAATACTGTATCTTTTCTTTGTGACACTTTGGGCATGCATGAGTGACAAACAAAGGGGTTTGATCTGTTTCCATGATTTCCTTGGGAATCAGAGAGTCATGTTCTAGGTTAATGACAACATCTATAATTCTGTAGGTTTAGGAGTTTAGATGCAGTACTGTGAGCCACCCAAAAAGATTATGTGGTAAGACTCAGTCCCTGTATTATGAAGTTTTATATTTCCACATACACAGCCCTACTAATATTGTAGGAACCATATAACGGCAGTGCAGCAAGCAAAGTTGCTGTGCTGCATTGCATGAACTGGAGAAAGTGAAACTGTGCCATAGCTACAAAGAAATAGCGCTATTCTGCTCTCTCCATGCGCTGGTGCACTTTGTGTATTCATGCCCCAACTCAGGCACCCTTGCACCACCATGCAAGGATGTATGTGTTGTGATCTATATAAGTTTGCTAGGTGCTAAGTACTTAAAGTGCAGCTATTTTGGCTCGAAAATATTACATAAGCATGACAATACACTGTTAAAGCAGACTATTAATTATACATGCTTTACTAAAGGAAAACTTATCCTTGGTAAAAGCCGGTAGCAGAACACATAATATTCCTGATACTAAGCGCTTCACACTGTATGCACATGAGTTTGAGGCAGTTTTGCTAAATTTTAATGCAACACAGAGCTGCAACCAAAATTTCTGTGCTCTGTTGCATGAAAAGGAGAGAGCAAAACTACACTTTATCTATTGATATGGTTCTGTTGCTTTCTCTCCTAGTGCCAACACACACTCCTGCATCATAGCGCAAAGGGGTATATGTGATGTCAAGTATACTTTTTGTACCAGGATGGTACCATTTCAGTACAAAATACTGTGCTTTGTGAAAATGTAATACCTTTCCCGCTTTCCATGTGAGCTGTAGTGGCTTTACATGGCCTCACTGATATGGAGTAAGACAAAGCAGCGCAATTCGCTTGCTTGCCTTACTCTGCATCAAGGAGGTGTTCCATGGGCATTGCCGTGGATTTTCCCATGCAACACCCATGGATTTTGACTTACTTAATCACAAAAAATTGGGGCAGCGCCAAAACCTTCCACCTCCCAGGAGCAGGCATAACGTGGAGAAAGGTTTTTATTTCTCCTCGTTTTTTCCTCTTTCCATGTGTGCTGCATTCTGCTCACCTACCTTGCAGGAGTGCAACCTTGGAAAATAGGATACTTCTTAGTGCACCTGAAACCATTCTCTGAGATCCACGTTTAAGTGATAGAGGAGTTTATGTGCACATAGAGGGGATGTCCTTTTATGGCTCTGTTGAGAAACAATAGTGTAGGAGAACGCCCTTCTAATCCCTACTTAGATCCTTTCTACACTTAGGATGGCAGGCTTCCTGCTACTCAGCTTTAATGGTGCCTGGTCTTGCCCCTAATATATTTTCTCAGATTCAAGTGTAAACGAAGGGGGTCGCTGCCTGTGGTTCAGCTAAAGACGAAGCCTAAAGTCCCTTGGTCATCCAGTACCCCTACGTGTGTGTTTTCAAGAAGCTCTGTGCTCAGCGGCAGAAGTGCTGGCTTTCGATCCACCCCTTCTAAGTATGGTCATTATGTCTAATTTAGCTTCCCGAATGTCAGGGAATGGTTGTAATAGCGAGTCTTCCTGGAAGAGGATGGTAGTCCTCAGCATGCACAGTTTGGCAGGGTGTCACTTTGTCCCAAGCTGAGTATGTCAGAGTCTGTCAGCCAACATCCTATTATTATTAAAGGACCATTACAGCCATATCAGCAAATCGTAGAGCTAAAGCACTGCAGGCAGCAAGAGCACTGAGAATGTCAGCACTGAGGAGTAAAGCAATAAACACAAAATCCATTGAAAGTAAACTAAAACACAAACATATCATCCCCAATAGATACGGCTTAAGATAAAAATCCCAGAGCTCCATTTTCAGTAGTATATCCAGATAGAAGATAAAAAGGCCTTCATATTAATTATTGATGTATTTATTTAGGATGTTCAATAAAGCACAGTGATGCCTTTCCTCCACTTCAGTTCAAAGCAAACTACATAGTTCAATTGTTAAAACAGCGCTCTCTAACCTTTCCTATAGTGAAAGCTACTTCTGATCATCAGCACCTTTCCTGAGCCACTTCACAACATCAGGATTTTGAAAGACTACATAACTTCATCACCACAATTCAAGTTCTCCCACTTAGGCTGCAGTGAGCATTCCACATTGTCGCAATAGCTACATCACAAAAGGATTACCTGTGAAGTCAATAAAGACTAAGCACATAAAGAAAAAGAAGGCGCAAAGATAAATAAAGTCAACAAGACAGGTATGAAGAAAGAAGACTGAGGAGGAAAGGCAGAAGGAAAGTAAGGAAGGAAAAGTAGGAAGATGGGTTAAAAGAAGAAACAAGAGAAGAAAGCAAGAACGTAAGATAGGAGAAAAAAGAAAGGGATAACACGAAAGAAGCAGATTAAGTAACAATAAAAAGAAAGCATAAAGAAAGAAATGAAGATAGTGGAAAAAAGAAAGAATTAAGCAGACAAATAGAAATAGAGGGGAAAAAAGAAAGCAACAGAAAAAAGGAAGGAAGAAAGGCAAATACAACAAAAATAGGAAAAAGGAGTAAAAGAAAAACGAAGATAAAGAAAGAAAAAAATGAAAGCAGCAAACAAAAGTGAAAGATAAGAAGGGGTGAAAAAGATAAAACCACTAAGGGGCATATTAGCAAGACCGGCGATAAAATTATCGCCGTTCCTGCCGCTAAATCGGCGATATTGGGCTTGCTAATATGCGTTATATAATTCCAATAGAAGCCCAGGTTAGATGTCCTGCACATCTAACCTGGGGGCATATTAGCAAGACTGGCAATAAAATTATCGCAGTTTTAGCGGCAGGAAACTGCCGCTAAAACGGCAATAAGGAGCTTGTTAATATGCGTTATGAAATTCCAATAGAAGCCCAGGTTAGATGTCCTGCACATCTAACCTGGGCTTCTATTGGAATTCTATAACGCATATTAGCAAGCCCATTATCGCCATTTTAGCAGCAGTTTCCTGCCGCTAAAACGGCGATAATTTCATCGCCGGTCTTGCTAATATGCCCCTTAATGTAGTGAATGAAAGCTGAGGACGATGAGAGGAAAATAAAGAAAATAAGTAGAAGCAAAGCATGAGCAAGAAAAAGTAAAATAAATGAAAAAGAAGGTAAAAGGAAACAGTAATAAGGAACAAAAAAGTGAAAGGAGAAATTTTGAAAAAGACAGGAAAAGAAAAATAATTGAAAAGAAAAACAACAGCTAGGAAAAGTAGAAAAGGAAAGAAAAAGAAAAAGAGAAATGCAAGGTGAAAGGAAAGTAGGAAAGAAAAAAAGAAAGAAAGAAAGAAAGAAAGAAAGAAAGAATGAATGAATGAATGAATGAAAATGGAGAGAAAGCAAGCAAGAGAGTGAGAAAACAAAATGAATCAAGATGTAAAAAGCTGAATACAAAAGAAAGAGGAAGCTAATAAAGGAGAGTAGAGAAAGAAAGGAGAAAAATGAAGAAAAAGAGAAAGAAAGAGAAATCAAGAACATTTTCTGAAGAGGTTACTCTGCAATGTGAGCTTCCTAGGCTTCACAGAATAGGGTGCACAATGTTTCAAAGTTGTGCCCTAGGTAAAGGGCAGCTGCATATTATCAAACCAGCTGACAGGCAACTATGTGCGAGCTACTGAGATGCAGGCAACGACCTCAACTGCTAGTCATATGGTTCTGATATCAAGATGAGTATCTGCCTTTGCGTTCCTTCTTCTTGATGAATTGCTGCCTAATCAGATGAGTGGACATTGTTCGAAGACTTCTTGTAGGGATAAAGCTTCTGAAGCTATTTGGGGCTTTATCCCCTGTCCACTTAATGAATGATGGGGGCATATTATCAAGACAGGCGATCAAATTATCGACGCTTTAGCGTCAGAAAACTGCCGCTAAAACAGCGATAATGGGCTTGATAATATGCTCTATGGAATTCCAATTGAAGCCCATGTTAGATGAGAAGGACATCTAACCTGAGCTTCAATTGGAATTCCATAGAGCATATTATCAAGGCCATTATCGCCGTTTTAGCGGCAGTTTTCTGCCGCTAAAGTGGCGATAATTTTATCGCCTGTCTTGATAATATGCCCCTTGGTATTGTGTCCTCTTCTCCCTCACTTTAAAATCTACATCGCTGCTGCTGTCAAAGGTATGATTACAATATACACCCATATAGTTTCAAGTGTTCTCTTAAAATGATCTTCAACCCACAGAGATATTTCAATTTTCAATTCTAACTTTTGTGAAGTTTATTCTTTTTTACTTTTCATTAAGCCGTATCAGTGTTTTCCTGACTCGAGGTTTTAATAAGTTAAATTATGCGTAAGCCAACATGCAGACAAAATGTCGGACAAAAGTTGGATGAGCGTGAATTTATTTACAGGGTCTTTTTTTTAACTAAATTTGTTGCATACTGACGTTTATTCCCACAGAAACATTTTTCAAGGAATTGTGGACCTTACTTAAAAAAAAAGCAACAAAGAGAAAATCCGGCACTGTATTTTGGTGAACAGAATGTGTACCATTGCCTCCTATCATGGCTTATGGATGACCTTTACTGGTTTAGACATCCTAAAAAGTGAAAGCAAAAGGTGACACTCTCTGTATTCCACAATTGCCCTCTCTAGTGTTTCTCGGAAAATCCAGTAGGGCACGTCTATATATATTTTGCAGTATGGCCTGAAATCGTAAGCAGGCTGTGGCAAGGTTGTTTCTTGACTTCTTATATTATTTGGCGTATTTCACGTTGTTGGTGATTGAGAGTGGGGCTTGGGAGATAGAAGGAATTGGATACAGATCCAGGGTATGCTACAGGTACGGTGTGTGTGTATGTATAATATATATATATATTACTTACTGGCGGTTGCCAGTAAAGGTAGTTATATTTAGGACCTAGTTTCCATAGGAAGCAATTTTTTACTTGTCTATGACTTTGGTGCCGTTTGACGAATCTTCACTAAATGTTCCCAGAAAAGTGTCCCACTTTGTCTAGTTGTGCATGGAATGTTTCGAGGTGATCCGTCAAACAGGGGCTGAGAAAAAAGAGAGTGAGATTTTAGACACGACTACAGCCCAGACCACTGAACGGAATTACACCAAATTGGGCAGAAAGCTAGATTTTGGTCCTGAAAAGGTGTTTCTTGTGATTTGGTGTAAATGTGTTCAGTAGTTTGTTTAGATATTCAAGGGAAAACAAATTTGTAAATCTAGAAGCACAAACCCTTTGCGAATTCAACAGATGTCATACTGAGATCTGATTGGCTGTCAACTCTTCAACCAGGAAGTTTTGGCAGCCATTTTGGGACTCGGACTCAGCTGAATCCCAAAGTTTTGGTGTTTCTGAAATGACGGCAGGACAGCCTCTGGAGCTGGGGAAGCTCTTTCCCAGCTCCTGAGACTGTTTTGATTGAAAGGAAATCCCTCAGGTGCCCGCATCAGAGGGATTTCCTGTGCCATGTGCGTGGATCGCCGGGAGTCATCCGACGCACATGAGCCCTGTGGCGTCAGATGAACCCGACTGTCTGACGCACAGAAAGGGTTAACCTCATGTCCTTTTCAGATGTCAGGGTGTGTTATAAGAGTGCTTAGATGGGTGTTAAGAACAATGGAAAGGCGAGGGAGGCATTAAAGACACTTTACAATTTGTGATTTTTTTCCTCTGTAGATTGTCATGAGGCCACAGCAGGCTGTGACAAATAATAGTTTGTCTTAGTTATTTGCCTAATTTTCTGTAAACCAACTGTAAACAATCTAGAATATGCAAGAGTGGAGGCCTTCCTGGAATCAGATTTTATCTCACACACTGATATAAGAGTTAGCAGCTTAACCTCTGCAATTACATACTTCAGCACAACTTCTGAACAAGTCTTCTCCAAAAAGGAGAAGCTGTGATAGTTCATTGCTAACAACTTGGCTCGAAGTCTGAGAAGCCATCATTCAATAATAATCATAATAATAATAACAATAATCTCTTTGTACAGTACGCAGGGGTTTCATAAGAAGCATCCCAGCATTAATGAAGTAGAGAGTCCTAAAATACATGAAGGGGATCAGGTAATCAGTGATAACTCCAAGAGGGCCTTGTGTAAAACAATGAGAAGAGTGTTCTAGAGTTTAGACATAAGAAATGAAAAAGATCTGACCCTCTTCTAGACTAAAAAAATTTAGGAACTTGTAGCAGACAGATATTCTTATATTTAAGAGATCTAGATTGAAAGAAGGGTTTGAGTCTTTTAATTATGTAATTAGGACCTTTTAGGGATAGAGCTCTAGAGGCAAAAGTTAGGACTTAAATTTAATGTGTTTGATCAAAGGCAACCAGTGGAGACCCATCAAATGTGTAGTGATAGATGGCCGGAACGGTGTTCTGAAGATCAATCTTGCTGCTGCATTCTGTCCAATCTGAAGCAGTGACTCAAATGCGCTAGAAGGTCCAGGTAGAAGCTGGTCCAATCCAAATGTTACTACTGTGTTAACAATGGACTTTCAAGTATGTTTTGCAACTGAATGAAGCATTTTTAAGAGACCTGAGTTTAGAGAAACACAAGGAAGAAATGTGCTAAATTTGAGGTAAAAAAGAGAGATTGGTGTTGATTTATTCACAAACTTCTCATTGTGGGGCCAGGCATGGGAGTAATACCTAGCTCATCTGCCCACCATCTGCTTTAATCTGGAAAGCAGTTAGCCCCAAAGAAAGAATTGCAGTTTTATCTAAATTTAATTTGAAGAAGTTGTTGTCCATCTCTTCTCAAATATTGCTTGAAAGTTGTCAGAAATTCACCCTTGTTTCACGAAAAGACAAGAGAAATTGTTTGTCATCAGCATAGGAATTTACATGTACACCTCAATTTTCAATTACCAGACAATGGTTGCAGGAATATATTGTATAAGATGAGTCTCAAAGCCGCGCCCTGTTGACCAGATAGCAGAGTGGTGTGGTGGTCGATGTGAACGGCGGAAGATAAACTGCCTGAGACCTGTCCTTAAGGATAGATTTCACCCAAGCAAAGGCCTGTCCTTGGATCTCAGTCTTTTTTACCCTATCTAACAGAATCTGTGGTGAAAAAGCAGCTGATAAATCAAGTGAGACCACCATAGCCGACAAGCCCTGGTCTAAGTTTCCTTTAATAAATCCTGTTACTTCTAGTAAGGCAGAGTCAGTTTTATAGCCCTTCGAAAATCAGATAGTGTGTCACCTAAGTGATTATAAGATTCTAGGAAGTGAGTCAGAGGCTTTTTAACAAATTTGTCCTTAGCCTTAGAGGCTGCAGGCAAGAGTAAAATTGATCTAAATTTACTTATGACAGTTGGATCAGCTTTTGGTTTCTTCAGTAAGGGAAGCAGTAGAGCTTGTTTCCAGCTCCTAGGAAAAATAGCCGTTACAAAGGAATTATTCAAAATATTGTTTAACACTGGGTTGATAGTAGTAGATCTTCTCTACTAAGAGGGGCCAACTTTCATAGGATGGCGTTCAGATTTCAGGCCAAGTAAGTCAGCAGGTTGAACTTTCACCTCTTTTTGCAATCTGTGGCATTGCTGCAGACTCTTTGTATGGGAATGAGGGTGCACAATTTTTTTTATTGTAATGTTGGTTGCCCACTTAATTATTACTAAACACTGAAAGTCTTCTATAGGCCCTAGGTTTGCTGAATAGGCTAGTAGGTTGAAGATAGTTAGTGAAAGAGAGCTCTGGTATCATATTCGCATCAATCAAAAGATTACATTATAATATGATATGGGGCTTTATTATAGTAGGTACGCCTTCACACAAGGTCACCTAGGAGACTATCCCTCAAATATGTTTGGGATAATCTTGACAGGACATCTTGCTCTTATTACTGTTCCAGCATCATAATTCGTTTGATCTTTGTGTCTCTTACAAGTTTTATATTGTAAGTTTAAGTGTCATTCGATGCAAATGGTTGATGTAAAAAACTTGGCAGGAAAAACTCAGCCATTAAGGTGTTGGAAATATGATGCAAACATGTGAAACACTGTATTAATCTTCAGATGAAGCAAAATTTGAGCTCTTCACTCATATGATAAATACCAAAAAAGCCACAAAAATGTGTCTAAAAATAATGAGAAGGAATACTAATAAAACTTGAGCTTTAAAAAACATTGAAGGAACAAGAAAAACCTTTTAGAAACATGTTTAGCTCCACAAATATGCTACATTTACTCCTCTAGCATCCATTTGTCCTCTGGAAATCAAGACATTGGAGTCTGACATTTTCTGCACGTGTCTGCCACGCCATGGCCCCTGTGGATGGTAGCGGTGTGGCAGCTGAGCTTTCATACTAGAAGAACTAACTGAGCACATATAGCTTTAGTAATTCCTTTTAAGCTTTAGGTTTCAATCTCCATCCTTGAAAGGATTATATCCACTTTTTATACCATTTAATGTGCTACCTATCACACTGGAAGGAGCCATGTTCATCTACCTTGGCTTCTGTCCCTGTATTCCACACTTGAAATATCGTTCATCTAAACCCCTTGTTTTTCATGTCTCACACAGAAGTAGATCTGTCTTCATCCTTTCTTGAAGAGATGGTTGGAGAGCTGTATATCTCCGTGCAAGGATGCTACTTCCAACCATTGAAATTCAGAAAAGCAGAGCTCTTCCAGAGTCAGTAGGGGCATGTGCTCAAACTGTGCTCCATGACTGAATCTGACCCTTCATTTTCCCACAGCCATATGTTGAGATAGCAGCAGCAGGAACACCATCCAAGCAGTGGCGGCTCGTGGAGGGAGTGACGCAGGGCAGTGGGGCAGAGAGGGGGAGGGGCAGGGTGGGGGGTAGTAAACTCCGGCTCACGGCCGACCGGAGTAACGTAAGTAAATAAATAAATAAAACGAATTTCAATACGCGCGCTGAAAAGCATTTGGCGTTTCAGTGTGCGTAATGACATTTGTTTTATTTAACATTATTTACATTACTCCGGTCGGCCATGAGCTGAAGTTTACTACCCCCCACCCTGCCTCTCCCCAGCCCCACCGCCCCGCGGCACTCCCTCCACGAGCCGAGGTATAACTGCATACATTATTTCTGAGTGTTTTTCCTACATGACAACAATTTTCATGATTTATCTATTTGCTCTAATAAGATAATCAGGACCACCGGAGTCATGGCTGATAGGATAATTTGGAAAAGTATTTCTAATTGTACTTATGCAAAGCCAAACATGTCTTACTCTTAGTAATGTAATTTTAAATTGTTTTTAAGCAGCACTTCCTCATCATCTCTTTGTGCAGAAATTACAGGCGCCAATATTACCTAATTTATTAACCGCATTTTTAACAAATGTATTGGTGTAGAAGACTTGGTCGATATTCATCTTGTTAATGACAGAGTATTGAATAGATCAGATATGAACAGTTAACTCATATGCCCAGCACCTTATAAAAATGTTCAGCTATATCCTCTTCCTTGATGTATGGAAGCTTTATTTTTCTAGCTCAAAGGGCATAATCATTACATATCTTTTTGGTACAGAGATGCTTGTTTAGCTCTGCCTATGCATTGCAATTCAAACGCTAACTGTTTATACCCTTCAAAGACATAATCTCGCACGCACTTAAATCTAAAGCTGCCGTCTCAAGGACCTCTGTCCTCGACTTCAATATTGATCAGAATAAAAACCCACGCCAAGGATGTCCTTTCTCTACTTAATTGCTGTTCAGCATCCAGTCCATACGAAAGACCCCTTTCCCCCACTTCCTTGCTGTTCGGTATCTAGCCGATCCCAAAGACCTCCTACCATCACTTCCTTGCTGTTCAGTATCTAGCGCACCCCAAAGACCTCTTACCATCACTTCCATACTGTTCAGTATCTAGCCCACCCCAAAGACCCCTTTCCCCCACTTCCTTGCTGTTCGGTATCTAGCCGATCCCAAAGACCTCTTACCATCACTTCCATACTGTTCAGTATCTAGCCCACCCCAACAACCTCTTACCATCACTTCCATACTGTTCAGTATCTAGCCCACCCCAACAACCTCTTACCATCACTTTCAAACTGTTCAGTATCTAGCCCACCCCAAAGACCCCTTTCCCCCACTTCCTTGCTGTTCGGTATCTAGCCGATCCCAAAGACCTCCTACCATCACTTCCTTGCTGTTCAGTATCTAGCCCACCCCAAAGACCTCTTACCTCCACTTCCATACTGTTCAGTATCTAGCCCACCCCAAAGACCTCTTACCATCACTTCCTTACTGTTCAGTATCTAGCCCACCCCAACGACCTCTTACCATCACTTCCTTGCTGTTCAGTATCTAGCCCACCCCAAAGACCTCTTTCCTGCGCTTCCATACTGCTCAGTATCTAGCCCACCCCAAAGACCTCTTCCCTCCATTTCCATACTGCTCAGTATGTGCCCCATCCCATGGACCTGTTACCCTCCCTTCCATACTGTTCAGCATGTGGCCCATCCTAGGCATTCTTTCCTCCACCTCCTTACTGTTTACTTTCTAGCCGATCCCATGGACCTGTTTCCTCCACTTCCATACTTTTCAGTGCCTAGCCCATACCAGGTCTTTTTTCCTCCACCTCCATCCTGTTACTTTCTAACCCATCCTAGGAACCTATTTACTCCACTTCCATTCTGTTCATCCTATAGCCTCTTCCCTTGTGCAATCCTCCGTCAACTTATTTACAACCCTGAAACTACTTTGTCCTCTAGGAACAGAGCGGTGCATAGTACTTAATTTTCATTTGGCATCCATAATAAACCAGTTTTTCCAACCAGCGGATGAATTGGCAGGGTTCCTTTTACTCCCATTAAATGTATGCAATGAGATCACCTGTTTAAATTTACACAGACAGAATGGTTTACATTTTGAATAATAAACACTCTGGTTTTCTGCGCATCACCATTAAATAGCTGCATTCAAAATATTGGCAGGGTCCACAACATAATTGTGCTGTTTTTTGTCCGAGTGGTTCTGGTGCTTATTTCATAGAATGCCTAGACATTTGATAACATACTGTTAATGTTAATTAAACCATTATTCAGCTCTTTTCCTTGCCATTTTTAATTCTGAAGCAGCTATAACTCAGGAAATCCATCACTGAAGACTTCTGTATGCCCAAGACTTTGGTGGGATTGTAACTTTTAAGGATCTGTTGCTTAATCTGTTTGCGAACAAGTTGCTGATAAACTTCTCCATTCAGATTCATGTACTAGCCGTCAGTATGACCACGCTTTCCTTGATCAAGCCCTACTTTATTATATTGTATTCTAAATGTCACCGTCCCTGTTTTCCCTCATCAGCCTTTTTGGATGCTTTATAGTTGCTTTTGAATCATCACTAATTGGATACCTGCCTTCCCATCCAGTCCTACTGGCTTCTCCATATCACCCCTTCTTCTTGCTGAATCTCCTACAAATGTGTGCAGCTCAACTGGCCCTTATGTCACATTACTTACTCTTACACTCTGCCCTCCATTTTCATGACTTCAGAACTTGCACACTTTATTATTATAGTAGTGGATCTCCCCTACACCATGAATATCCACATTCTTTGCTGAATCTCTCTTAAGCTTTGGGACATAACTCGCTGCAAATCACTACTCCTTGTCTGCTCCACAGTATGCATTGCTTACCCTTTTCTTTGCCTTTGGATTCCTTTGTGTCTTGCTTCTATCCATCACACTTATTATAGGCATTATTTAAGTCCCTTTAATGGATTGGCTGTCCACCTTCTTATCCATGAGGTCACCAGCTTTGCCACTTTCCTGACTACTTCATGTTCCTTCTACCTATCCCCTAAACTCACTGCCATGTATCTATGTCAACCAAGAACAGTGAGTATATACTGTTTTAATGTACAATCATTGTTATGTATCTGCTCACAAGACCTGTGCCTGCCTCCGAAAGTATCATCTTTTAATCTAGACTCGTGTATTTGTTCAGAAGTACTGTGCCTGCTCAAGAACAGTAAATATATAATCCCTGTCATGTATCTGCTCACAAGAACTGTGTCTGCTCATTTTTTTTTTATTGAGCAGGGAATACAGCTTTATACATCACAATGTAGTAAATATAATTACCAAAATGTCATCTGAATCAAAATATGCAGCCGTTGACCCAATTCATCTTCTAATACCCTTTAAAATCCATAAAGTGCAAATGTCACCTAAAGTGCCTTATTAAGCTAACCCATAACCCCCACAACCTACTTAATAAAGCCCTGCTACCTGGTGTGACAAAATGCCAATAATGCTCATCAGTGCTCAACAAACCGGAATACTGCTGTTACCGTTGTTAAGTACCAAATGAACACACCACACACCTCATCTCCAAAATCATGCAACTCACAACTCTGGCAATCCACACGTTACAAAAACACATACAACATGCCCACCCACCAGACACGACAGCACAACTTACTGTGGCAACCTGGGCAAGCCATGTACATGAGTCATCCACGGCATGGCACCTCAGCCACAAAATAGCGGAATGTGGGGAGAGGTGGGAACCAGGCATGTGCAAAGGAGACAAGTGACCCATGAATGAGAATTTACACAATGGCAAGTGTGGCGGAGATGTGCTGGACACGATATTGTAGCGGCGTCCAGTACACCATTTTGGAACCCGAGATTTACTTTCTATCTTGTGTCATACCACAGTTGTTTATTTTGGTTAGACTACAGTGCATATCAAATCAATATCTTTGGGCTTTGGAACACACAATTGGATGTGCCAGCCCTGACTCATCCAAATTGGACTCAACTAGTTTGTTATTCCCAAATTGCCTTGAAAAAGTCTGAGTACAGACGAAACACGTGTCTCTTGTCTTATTCATCACTCTTCATTCTGATGAATCTAGCACTGGTTTTCTTTTGATCTCTTCTGCCTATCTTTCTTTCATGTTGATACTATTTCATTGTATTTGATTGTGATCTGAAATTATTGATGACAGAGTGTAAGGTTTTATCTTCTTTCATTTAAAGATTATGGTTACAATTGATTGAATGTTGAGAGATATATTTTTGCATTAGGTATTTTTATACAATAATAATGTCTATGTGTGTAAAGCGCATTGATTGTATGATATCTACTTTTCCAGTCTTGAAAAAGTCTGAGTACAGACGAAACACGTGTCGGCTAAATCATGTGCTGGGAATCCTAAAGTCATAAATAAAAAGATAAAGAACTCTCAACTGATGACATTCTTGGACTATTGTTAAAGCTCTGCACACTATCGGTCCCATTTGATTGTCCTCTGATGTTTAGGAATATATTGGAATTCCCATTATAATTAGCATTTGTCCAACACTGTTTTTGGATTAGTATACATAACAATAGGTGTGCTGTAACAGCTTTTTTCTTGTGTATTGATTTGCATGCTATTTTGAAACGTGCTATTAGCACCTCTGGGTAGTAGGTGTAGTAAGCTACTCTAGCACCCGGCTACAACTATAGCGATCAAAAACCTTTCACACTCATTATTGTTCATTACAGATAGGTTATTCCTATTTGATGTGCGGTATCTTTCCCTTATAGGGAACACTACTACCTATTCGTCTCTTAGAGCTATCTGAATGTGTCCGTGTGCTCATGATGTTTACATTAGGGTCCCGGGCCCTGCAACATTACAATGTGCTGTGTACAGCGGACGCAGTCATGTCACCGCAGGCAGCGGGTGAGACCTGGCACATGTAGCTTTATCGTCCCTCATTCAATACGTAAGCGGAGTGAAATTGGGCCAGCGTATGCCAGTCCAGCGTGGTGGTGTGGATGATTATCCCGTGGCTCTGGGTGTGGTTCAGTACTGGAACTGTGCAGAGGCATGTGTCTCTGTCGCAGTGTGGGTCTTTGTTGGGGAGTGTAGGTGGTCCCTGCTGGGACTTAGACACCCACGTATGTGATCTAGTTTGGCTTCCATGAGGTAGAACCCCACCCACACCTGTTCGGCCACCCCCTTCTGGCAGTCTGACACCTGGCCTTGGAATGCGATGTGTGCTTTGGTGGGCTGCTGGGAGCCAGCCGTGGTGGTGGGTGTGTCCAACTGTGTGGTCTGTGCAGGGGATGGGTTATCCTTGATGCAGCTGGGCTGCCCTGCTCCTGGAGGTTGATTGCCTAAGATGTCCATGAACTGTCGTAGGGCGTCGGTGTCGAAAGTGTGGAGGTCCTCTTCAGCATCACTGTAGAGTTGTCTGGTCTGCTCTGCTGGAGGTGTTGTTTGTCCCTTTGCAATGTGAAGGGGAGATGCTTGTTGACATTGTGTTGGCATGTATGTTGATGCATTGTTCAAGTTTACATACAGACTTTATGACAATGTACATTGTGACTGTTTGGGAGGAGCGGACTATTTGATGCGGGACAGTGGACCACTGGACTACATGACGTAGGTGAGGTTGTACACGTACGTTTTTATCTCACAGTTTCCTGCTATGTCAGATGTGATTGGCCATTTTCTACGCACAAGTGGACCGAGTTGTTTCCTCTGTTCTGCAGTGTAAGTGTTGCACTGTGTACCACCTTGTCATCCATGTGGATGGGCTTTCATTGCTATGTGTGTGTGCTGCATTGTGGGAAAGTCGCCCCTGCAGCTGTGATTTTGCTGCCCCTTATCCATTGGAGGTGGTGTGCCTATGACTTCTGTGCTTTTAAGGTGCTGTGATCTTGGGGACTTGGGTCATTTGTGCTCTTGGACTTTTTTTGTGCTCTTATGCATTGTTTGTCTGTCGATGTATTGTTGACGTCAGTGGTTGTTTGTGCACGTTGATTTGTCAGAGTGTGACCTGCTCCTTTACGGATGGGGTCCACACTCAGCCACATCAGTGTTGTGGCGTGCACAACGTCACGGTGATTGTACTCGAGCCATGCTGCTCATCATGTAGTGTCACTTGCATTGTCAGTGTGGCTCACAAATACACATCTTTGCTGTGTTTCGCACGGGTGCATGTGTGTGTTGTGGAATTGGTGATGTGTGGGGTGGGACCCCTTTGGGCACATGGTGGACGGGGGCCGACTTGAGGTTTGTATGTGTGCTGCAGTGTGCCATGAGGACCAGGGACATGACCCAGGGTCATTGTGGGTGTGCAGTGTGCTACACGTCATTGTGCATGTGTGCCATTGTGCCCGTCACCCCCCAGTCCCTGTTTGTTACTCACCCTGTTGATGTTGTGTCAGGTCATGTCGAGCAGTGTCCGGACTCCCGACTCCTTGCACCGTCTCTACACTGATGACTGTGGCCACCATTTGCTCCAGCTCCTCCTGGGGCGCAGGACTCCCACCTCCATTCGCCATTGCTGCCTTCCTGTTGGCAGCGGGTTTCTGCTTGGTTTGGCTTTTCACATTATGCCAGCGCATCTTGGCCTCCTCGACACTCCAACTGCCTTCACGATGGGATGCCATTTTTCCGTCTGTGTTGCCAATGACACGGTGGAAGTGACGGACAGTTGTTGTTAGTGTTCTGTCACCTCCGTGACAGCGATCGGGTTGTCATGGGGACTGTACCACGTCTTCCTCTTCCTCTTCTCCTTTGCTTTCCCCGACCCCGAGGTTCCTTGCTGGTGGTCTGTGGGGCTTGTGGGGTTCACATTGACCTGGGCACTCGGTCCGGGTGCATCCATGTTGCTACGCAGTTTATTTTGATTTTGGTGTGTTTTTCTTCATCTGCTTTTATAGTGCATTTCCCCATATGACACGTGGAAATTGCATGCCTGCGGCTGGTTTTCCCTGATTTTTGTATCGCGATTGGCATAATCGCAGCTTTTTTTGGGTTCATGTTTCGCATTTTCGCGGCGCTGTGTTGATTTTAACGCGGTCATTTGACGCGTTGTCGTGGGACTATCGCATGGTGCCGCCGGGTTGAGAATACTACGTTAACACGGCGTCGTTTTCCCACTATAGACTGCGATATGCAAAGTTTCGTTAAGATAATTTTGCGATGATTAGTACACATTCTTGAGAATATGCCCCTCCGTTTTAGATTTTTTAATTTTATACCCCCAGGCTGAGTATCCCTCCGAATGGCTTGTAATGCAGTCAGAATATTAATTCTTTCGCATGCATATAAATTTAATTTAGTCCTGCCGGCTATGGGGGGTAAAATACTCTCATGAGAGCAAATACATTGAGCTAACGACTCAATAAATAAAGTAAATAGAATTGGGCAAAGGCGGCAACCTTACCGAGTACCTCAAATTGGATATACTGTACCTGCGCACGCATTGTTTATAATAACTTGGACTAAAATGGCTTCGTACAACCAAAAGTTGGACCTCATGAGATTTGGTGAAAACTTAAACATCTCCAAGTTCCTCAAAAGGAATACCCAACTCACAAGGTAAAAAGCTTACTCTGCATCTAGCAGAAAAATAGAATAGCCATTGGGATTTTTCAGCCACTGCCAGATTAATCTATTCTCCTAAATAAAATATACTGGCCTTCAAGTTGCATCCTGGGAAAAACCATTCTGGCTCATATGGATTAGACTATTAATAGCAATAATTAAATTAGCTAAAACTTTGTAAAAATGTTAGAGTCTATATCAAGAAGTGTAATAGGACGAGATGAAGAAGGAGACTAAAATTAATTGACTCCCCTTTTTTTAAAAGAAGAAAGCATACATCCCACCGTTCAGATAGCATTAAATAGGGCCATCAAAGGGGCTACTAACTAGGAGCTAAAGTGTTTCTTAAATTCTGCCCCAAAGCCACCCTCCCCTGGGGTTTTAAATGCTTCGAAACAACAGCGTGGGCAAAAACCAAAAGGATGTGTTAGAAGAACCCTCACTCACAAACCTAGTTGGTGACCGCTTCATCATCGGGTTCCCACCAAGGAGTATGATTTCGAATGTAAACACATCCTATCACCACATAACCCTTACTTTTTCAACATTTCTCTTTGGAAAAGATACATCGATGATGTGTTAATCATCTGGAAGGGATCTGAAAACACTCTTCTGGAATTCTTTGAGTGGATAAACAACTGCAACCCTCATCTGAAGTTCACACATGCTCATGATGCACATGAGATGATCGTTTTGGATGTGGTTATCACCAAAAGAGGAAACAACTTACAGACCAGGACTCACTACAAACCCACGGCGAAGAACAACTTGCTGCACTTTTCAAGCTACCACCCACGACCATTGAGAGAAAACCTTACCTTTGGTCAATACCTACGACTCCGATGCAATTGCAGTGAAGTCTCTACCTTCAAGAAACAAGCACAGGATCTAACTGTTAAGTTGAGAGACCGGGGTTATCCCGAGAGAATCCTCAAGAAGAGTTGCAAAAGAGCCCGTAACCAAAACAGGGATGCCCTCCTGGAAAATAATGTGAGAGATGATAAGAACACTATTTCTCTCACTTGTGTGACGACCTACAACGCAGCTTCCAATGCAGTGAGCAGATCCATCAAAAAGCATTGGAACATCCTGAAAAGCAATAACCATGATTGGGAAAAACCCTTGTTTTCTTACAAAAGAGCGAGAAGCATCAAGGATACACTTGTACACACTCGTCCAAGAACACAGGACAAGAGTCCGGTCCAGTCAGTTCTCAGCGCATGGGGTCTACCCCCAGTGGTCGGCCATTACCCCTGTGGATCATGCAGCATTTGCCACCTAACCTCTGCCACAAAACACCTATCTCTTGAATCAGGAAAACTATGGTCACAAAAAATACACACCAACTGCAACTCCACTGATGTGGTCTACTTAATAACTTGCCCATGTGGATTGAGATATGTTGGCATGACAGGGAGAAAAATTCAACAACGCATATGCGAACACCGCAGCACCATCCGGTGTCGCAAGATAAGTACCAAACTCACTGAACATTTCCTACTTTTAAATCACACCGCCAATGACCTGAGATGGACAGTGATAGAAAAACTCAACCCAGGTCCAAACATACAACAGCCACTCTTTGAGAAGGAGCAACGGTGAATTTATCGCTTGTCTACACATCAAGTGGGGCTAAATGATAACATCCCATGGAGTACGGTACTGAAACGTTGATCCATTTACTTAATGAGTTTCTGTGTTCATTGACATTTTTTAGCCTCTGGTTACATCGGTTAACTGAAACGCTGATCTATTCACCTAATGGGTTTCTGTGTTCACTGCCACTTTTAGCCTCTGAATACTTCGGTTTTATTAGCACCATATGTTAACTGGTCATGTCATATGTTTCCTGGTCCCGTTATACTCACGACATCTCTGAGAGACCCTCGCAATTCGTCCTACATCATGGGGGTTATTCAAAGTTCCTTAGGGCTTGTCTCAGTCGCTTCATTTTGCCTGACAATCCTTTGATGCTTTCGCCTTGGCTACACTTTGTTAGCGCATTGGTTTCCACCCCACCGTATCCCCACTTGCTTTCGTTTGGTTATCAAATCAACAGGGCAGACATGACTGAAATCAATGTTTACACGAGTCGCTAGTAACCATAGGAACACCTCGTCTGATGGTCACAAGGGGGTATAATAAAGTTCGCCGGTTTCACACCCCCTCGTCTTAGATCTCAGACGTCATACGCACGCTGAGAGTATCACGTGATCAGTTTCACTGACTACTTACTTCCGGGTTCACGAAGCTCTCATTAACATTCGGGCCGAGCAGGACTGAGACAGGCTGACAGCGGGAGTGTGCGAGCATGGAAGTAAGTTCAGGATTGCTGTTTTGGGCAACAGGTTCACCCGCTTTAGGGAGTGAATCGCTTTACCAAGCAAGATAAATTAATTCTTTTTGCTTGTTACCCATTTGCACATACTATAGCTCACTACCCCCCTCTCGGACCCATGATGTATGTCGTACATTGCATACGAGTAAGCGGACCCCTTTTTCATGCTACTGTTTTGTATATATATTTTTAATTTACCTTCCTTAGTTATGCATGTACCAGAACAACGGGGCCTGGCAACCACCAAGGGCGTTTGTTAGCATGCACAACACTCTCACGAGTCAGCTATTATGATAGACACAGCGGTTACTAGCCACTACTCAGGCACGAATTCTGCCCAGTGTTGTTTGATTATAGAATATCTTTACAAAGGTTATTTACCTATGCTCAATTCACTACATTATTTACCATGTTTTGAACAATTTTGTAGGACGTTAAATAGACGCCCTAAGGGCAGTAGTGGCTAAATTGCTAATACACCTCCTCCCGCTCCACAGCACGGGATTACCAAATTGTGTGTTCACTTGATTCCACTAAATACAGCAAGTAACCAACAGGTCACATGTATATGTTTATGTGTGTTTTGTTTGTGTTTTTCGTTTTTCTCCTCACAGGAGTTAGTAGCCCTAAATTAACAAGGAGGCTTATCGGTAGAACCGTAAGTTTTACCGTCTTCAAATTCCACAGGTTAGAGTGCGCCTTAGTGAGCGCATACCGCCGTGGAATTTCATTTGGTCCTGAAGAATGCTTAGCCTAATTGGCACCAAAAGCAGAAACATATCGACCATTCCCTTTTCACTAATTTAAAGCGGACGTTCTTTGGTTATCCTAACCTACCAGTTCTAGTCCGTCACATTTGTTTTTAATGGTCCATGGTTTACCTTGATTAAAATTGTTATCGGTTAAAACCATTTTCCTTTTAAATTCACATCCACCTATCCCTCAAAAACCAGCTCCGCTGTAACTCAGGCGTCGCAGCACACCAAGGAGGCACTCGGCCTCCTTTGTGGGAACCCGATGATGAAGCAGGTCACCAACTAGGTTGGTGAGTGAGGGTTCTTCTAACACATCCTTTTGGTTTTTGCCCACGCTGTTGTTTTTACTCATATTCACTCTTCCGTTGTTTATGAATAGTCTACCAGGGGGTTCAAGAGTGATACTTTCCCTCTCCCTCTCTTTGTTGTTGTTGTTTTAAATGCTTCACCTTTTTAGAAAGAGGAATAATACTGTACAATACTATCTCCTGGCTCTGGTTAACCATCAACCCCATAACAGGAACCCTAATCCCAGCAACTCGGTCACAATTATATTTTTCTTTTGCCAACCTGCCCAAAAAACACCCCATTTTTTCCCTTCCTCATATATTTGATTATAAAAGGTAAGTCTATTTAAAAACTCCCTTTTTAGAAAAAAATCCCTTAAAGCTTCCTTTTTGTCCTGCCATACCTGGAATGACTGATTCGATTGCTCTTCGAAGGTTTTGTAATATGCTGTATTAGTGTCCAGTTGTAAGTTTTCTTCTTCCGCCCACTCCTTTTTTCCCAATAAGCAGATAGAGATATCACATGGTGCTGGATAGTTACCTTGAAGGCTTCCCATACAACTGCTATATCAGTAAAATTCTCAAAAGTCTTAAAATAAATTCTATTTCTGTTGACAGCATCTGGAAAAAATCATCTTGGTTCAACAAAGCTCTATCCATGCACACTCTCCTTTCTTTTTTCGGGTCACTCCCCAAAAATTTCAGAATCACCCCAGAGTGGTAGAAAAAAAAACCCTATACAATGTTGCTGAGACATTTTAGGGAGAGAGACTGGGGAGAGAAATAAGTCTATACCAATGGAAGTCATGTAATATTTAGAAAAGCAGGAATATTTTCATCATTAGGATTGTGTAACCGCCAATTATCATAAATGCCTAACCAATTGCAGAAATCAGCAAATATCTGTTTGGTTCGTTTTGTATGATGAGTCCGCTTTGGATTCAAATAATCTAAAGAACAAGATGGTAAAAAAAATAAATCTCCACCCACTGTGGGAATCCCTGGCATATTGCGTTTGTCCCACTGTCAAGGTTGGAGGGGTTCAATAGCGTCTTAAATCAGGCTATACTATGAAGCAATGTTGTACCTGATGTTATACAACAGCACAGGTACAATGACCTAATAACCCCCCTCCTCAGTCACAGGGGTACTCAACAAGCATCTAATCCTTTAGTTAGCAAGATAACACTCATCCTGTGCGAGGCTCTAGTTGAGGAGAAAAACCAATCCTTGGCCCATGGATATGTCAGTTTATTCACTTCACCTTTATCAAGTGAGTTTCTTGCAATAGAATAATAGAGGGATTATATTGCTGTAGGCTGGAGAAGACAGCTTTTCCATCTATTATTTAAACCGTTCATATTATGACTGACTATAGGAAAGTGTGACTACAGGGGGAAGCTCCCACTTGCACTCCATTTTGAGCAACCATACCAATAAAAATTGTAACACATGAGAGTGTCTACGCTGAAATTGATGAACCAAATCAGAATATATAGTAACACTTATCACGTTAGACACACATATTCCCTTGAAGATTTGGTTATGAACCAGGAAAGGGAGTGACTAAGATCAGGGATCGCTAGTCCTGAGGAAGGCCAAAATGGCTCTTTATGGGCAACGATAAAGGCCAAAATATGTCTACATAGAAGCAGTACAGGAGAGGAAGGGGGCCCTAATTTCCCTTAATCCACCTCCACCCCTTTATCTTTTCAAATCGATCCAGGGATCCTAGAAATAAAGTTTGACACATGGAATCTCTGAGTTAGTTTTAGATTAACTTTCTCACTGTCCTTTGTTCACTGCGCTGATCCCAGCACTTTCATGTTTGTTGTGTCTTCCCCCCCTTTGGTCGAGCCCAGGCGTTCGTCTACGCAGGGATATTGTAGCAGCCCTATGATGAAGCATGCTACTATTAAGTGGGTGAGGGTAGTTTTTACAAACCTTGCATTTTTCTCATAAGTTTTTAAGAGACAGGAGGTACCCTAGGTCTCTTGTCTCATCCTCCTTTTCTTCGTTTTGAGATGATTATAACTACTCCATTGATGCTCATCTTTCACCATTGTAATCTGTTACCTCCCCTTAAATTCCCTTGACAATAATCATACAATAAATACTAGAGATGTTTTCTATAAATAGCAATACATCTCATGTTCTCATGATGCAATATCACAAAGCTGTTTTCCCTCTATTTTCTCAAATGCAGTGTCCCCGCTATTTTCTCAAGTAGTGACCCCATTAAATCTCCCTCCCATACAGTGCCCCCAACCCTCCACTTTTCCAAAACCAGTAGTTCCTAGCTCCTGGAAACCAACAACCACCACCTTGCTGTCTAATGGATGCAATCTCCTGCACTCATGGATGCCCGGAGCTATTCCCCTCAACTATCCATCTGAGAAAGGAAGTCCTCAGGATCAGCAGGCTCAGAAAAAATAAGAAATGTACCCCCCTCGGCAACACTTTAAATTTAGTGAGGTGCAACAGCTGGATCTAAGCTCCTTTTCTCGTATAGGATTCCGGCACATGCTTCAACTACGTGCGGCGTCTAGATGTTTCATAAGCGAGGTCATGAATTTTCTTTAGAGTAAAGTCCAATCTCACTTTGAAGGATTTCTGATAAATAGCTCTCCTGATGATTTCATCGTGAATTCCAGGATCCTGTGAAGGAATCAGAATAGTCCATCTGGCAAAAGAAATATCAGCAGTATGACCGAACAAAACCTGTGTGGATAGTAATTTAGACATTTCCTCAACCAAATCTTTATTCTGAGCCAAGTTCTCCGGAATTCCTGCCAACTAAGGGTGGGCGGAATTTGAGAAATTGACTTTCGCAAATTATCGTGAAATTGCACAAAATCTCCGCGAGCATGCAAAACTTTCGCGAAGATGCGGGGATTGCTTTTCCCGCCCGTTCGCGATGTGTTTTTGCATGCTCACGGGGAAATATATCTCCAACTTGCCCATGCGGCCGCTAATGGGCGCGGCCATCTTGCTCGCGATGCTTATTTCCTGTTCGCAATCGCAATGACGTATTCGCGATCGCAAACTCTCGCGGGATAGTGCGACCGGCTACCAACAATACAACATCTTGTGGCGCGCGCAAACGGATAGGAAAACTCGGCGGCGAACGCAGGGACCCGGTAAGTCGCGATCGCGCACGCGAGAATGCATTTTTAAAGCGCGAACAAGAAAAATACTTCAGTTTCGCGGCAGGTTGCGAAAGTTTTGACATTTTCGCGCTCTCCGCGGAACAAGAAAATGCCAAAATATCGCAAATTCCGCGAACGGAACAAAATTTCCTGCCCAGGCCTACTGCCAACCTCCGGTTTGCCTGCTGGGATCTATTCTCGATGTCTTCCAGCTTACCCTTACTTGATTCATTTACTTCTGTAGCTGAGTAGTCACCTTCTGTAATCATTATATGTCCTCTAGATGAGAATACTTTGCTTAGCATCATTGCATCTAGAATTCAAGCCCTGCAGATCCTTCTCAATAATGTCCAACCTAGACTCAACCTTATTTGCCATCTCCTTGTGACCCAACTTCTTCTCTTGAACCTCTATCAGAAGTTGTTGTCGAAGTAGAGTGCATAAGTCTGTATTGGAAACATCTGTATGTACACATCCAAGGTCTGGCATTCGTGCTCACACTCACAAACTTTACATGAAGCTGCCTGTTGAGCCCTGGATTCTGGGGGGTTATCCCCCCATTGATTTGTCCACAAGGAGTGCTGCTGTTACCTCTTGTTGGAATATTGAAATATCTGTCAGAGGGATGGAATCATGTGTTGGAGATATTAATATTTGTGCAAGACTAAATACTATACATGCAGCAGAACCGTTCAAACTACTTTTTCCAACTCCATTTGAAAGGGCATCTTCTAGTGTACTTCTTGAGTGTTTCCCTTGGAACATATCCTTGGAAAACAATGGGTCCTGGGGTAATACAATAGATCTACTGTTGGGCTTTTTAAAAATTCCCCCGAGCTTCGGTCAGCTGTCTGACTAGTCCTTTCTCCCCCCCTCCTCCTAAGATTGAAGCAGCTGACCCACTCAGCATCAGAGTCTTTGATCTGGAGCCATCTGGCTCTGGAAGGTTAGAGGGTGCCACTCGCTCACCAATGCCTGTCGTAGTTGAAACTTGTGACTGTGAAGCTGATAAGATTTGTTTATAAGTTTCAGTATTTTGAACTTTCTGAGCAGACAGGAGGGAGTTAAAAACCCCACTGCCTGACAAAGACATCTCTCTGTGTGAGCCTTCTAGATTGTTTCTTTGTTTAGTAAGCATCATTTCCATACCCTAAGGATTCAAATTTGAATGAGATTCCAAATGCGTCTTTGTACCACTTAGACCCTTCCCTTTCCTTCTTGGATAGGGCTTCATCAGTTAGCTGGCTGCGGCTCCTAAGGATCAAGGGCAGAAGGGGAGATGTTCAATTGAATGACCTTGAAGAATATTGCTGATAAGCCAGTTCACCAGCCGTACTCGATTCTAGGAAAAGCCTCTAACACTGAACTTGCCTTTCTGCCGCTACACATCCACTCTTATTGCAGACACATTGGGCAACCGAGCACAGCAGAGAGTAGGCAAAGAAAACAACATTTGGCAACAGGGTCAGAACACTCACCGGCTTCTCCAGTTACTGACGAATTCATCTGCTGGCCAAGGGGGCATATTATCATGAAACGGCATTAAAATTATCACTGCTTTAGCGGCAGAAACCTGCCCCTAAAGCGGCGATAATGGGCTTGATAATATGCCCTTGAGAATTCCCATAGAAGCCCATGTTCTGGTGTCAACATGGGCTTCTATGGGAATTCTCTGCGGCATATTATCAAGCCCATTATCGCCGCTTTAGCTGCAGTTTTCACTGAGCCCTAGAACAGATATATGTGAACTAAGGGAATAAGCACAGCAAAATCCCTGCATAGACAGCAGCCACGGGTGACACTGAAAACATCCAAAGACCAAGGATTGCATTTAGAGGTCACCAGGGGTTTCAGCTACTACCCCTGGCTTGCTCTTTGCAAACCCTACCAGTACCCTTGTGACCCCTGGCTTCAACAGCCCAAACTCAGAAAGGGCTCACTGATTTATGTTTGCTTCTTGAAAATAAAATAAATGCAAGGCAGAATGCCTTTAAATGGTTAAAATACTTAATAAAGCCTTGTGATTTTTGTTCTCTGCCTCTCATTTGTCAAACAGCAGAGCTCTGTGGCTTTGCTTTGCTTGCATCTAGGCCTGTCCATGCTTTCAGTCTTGCTCATCTGATATTATGAAAGCAGCTAAATGACAGAGGTCACAAGATCAGCCAGGAAGGAATACAATCATATGGCGCCTCAGAGAAGGCTCTCTGTTATTTTAGAAGTGATTCCTTCTACTTCCACTCTCTACATGTATCCCTGGAATAAATCTAAATTACCACTACCCAGCACTTGGAACATTTGCAATATTGGACTAATAGAGATGGGTGCTTTGAAAAGAGCTAAATATAATGGGCCCGATTCACAAAAGTAATCTGAGACAAAATCCTATCTTTACGACTTTCGGTATTCACAAAAGGCATTTAGCAGTAGTAAAGTTAGGATTACTAACTGTACTACTACTAAATGCCTTTTGTGAATACCGAAAGTCGTAAATTTAGGATTTTGTCTCAGATTACTTTTGTGAATCGGGCCCCATGTGTGTGGCAGCATTATCATGGCCAGTAACTTTTTCTTTGCCAATATCAGTAGCTGCAAAGCCACAAGCTGTATCTGTGCAGATGCCAATGAAGCCAAGCTGTGAGCTTGAGACAGAGTCTTCAACAGACAAACCAGGGGTCTTGAGCAGGTCAGCCAGTACTGCCTTCTGCCTTTATGCTGTATTATAAACAGTTGAAAGAAATGCAAGTTGAGGGAGCATGGCTAGCAGGCCAAGATGGCGGACACACATCTCTGAGGTTCCGCATCCCCACCCTTTTATTCTCATGAATCCTGGGCCGGCACAGCCATCCACCTGTTCTCTATGTCAGACAATGTAGGGGATCTCATTCCCTACCAGCCATCTCTACTGTGTGGGCTCTCTTTCTCGGTTTCTCATGTGGTGCAGGAGGCCTTCATCTCTGACATGGAGCATTGATGGCACCATGACCAGTGCGTGTTCATGGTGGCGAGAGTCATTGAATACGACGGCAAGAGCGGATCACTTGGGACCGCTCTGCTACCAACATACGAAACACCACCTGTTGTTTGGGGTCCTGCAGAGTGGTCATCTGGATCGCTGGAGCCACTAGAGGTGACAACGCTGCTGTAACGGTACCCGCCGTGTCCCCGGATGGCAGAAGCAACCGGGATGTGAATGAAGGTCTTGTGGAGAGGGCTAGCTGCTTGGCCTATGGACCGCAGTCAAGGAGGGAGCTACGCCCTGGTAGTCTTGGGCGGCTGCTGATGCCCTTCCTCCCCGCTGCAGGGCATGACCTCCCACAGGAGTCAGGGGGCCGGATTGGGCCCACACCTGTTGTGCCCAACTTGGCTTGCGTCAGCCATTGACTGCTGTGCTGCTGTTCCTGGCAGTGTAGTTGTGGTGGACTGGTGGCCTGGTCCTGGCTGCCCTGCCACCTGAAAGAGTAGTGAAAAGCCCAGGCCGCCAGCGTCCATGCCTGCATATCCCACATAATGAGGTAAGCCGTGAAATAGGAGTCAGCTGTGCTCCAGCAGGCCTGATGCTGCTGTTGCACTTAGCTGAGTTCCCCCTCCTAGCTGGTACCACGCTCCCGGAGATCAGATCGCGTCTAGGCCGCACTGCGGTGGTGGATAGCGAGGGGATTTGTACAATGTGGTTTGCTTCTGCCATCCTTCCCTGGGCCGCCTGCTGGATCGAGAGGTGATGACAGCACAGGCTTTTACCAGGTGCAAATTACAAGGACCTTCCAGCCTGGACTCCACTGGTGCAGGTTGGCCCTAGGTGGGGCAGTGGACTTGTGGTGCGACCATAGCTTACCCGAACGGGTCCTACTCCTTGGGAGCACCTCGGCCTGCCCTCTCTCACCACAGTGCAATGTTGCCCTCTGGTGGGATTCCGGGGTTCAGGTCAGGCCCAGCCTTCCCCGCTTGAGTCATTAATAGCTGCTACCATCGGAGGCGGACATTGACATTTGCGGGCCATCGAGTCTGCTGGTGCTCACTTCGGCACTGGCCTCATGGTGGCCGCATAGAACTCCATTGTGGTGGGGGGTTCGGGGGTGGGACCTGGCTGTGTTCCAGACACATTGCCATTTTTCCCCCGCTCAGGACATTTTTTCTCTCCTTCTCTCCCCCCTTCTTTTCTTTCCTCCATCCTCTTGGCACTCTGCCTCCTGCACAGACCCGATGGTCGGATCAGGCCTAGGCCATCCTTGGGGGGCCTACAGGGGGGCCGTGCAGTGCCTCGACCCAAGCTAGGACTCATTCTGCCGCCTCTCCCTTGGACTCACTTGCTAGACTGACCTGGGAATCAGATACATGTCCCTGACTGTTGGGTCTGGGTGGGAAGCTAGGCTCACATTGCTCCCACTGTTCAGCTGAAGGCGTTCTGCTGTGACCGAATGGGGACCAGCTCCAGAACCCTTGATACCCTTAGAGCCTAGGTGCACACAGTGCTCAAGAGATGACCTGCTTGTTAACCGGGCTACTACCTTACTAGGGCAGACACTGTTATCATCCCCTGCAATAGGTTTCCATCTCGGACAGCCCGTAAAGTCGGGCTACTGAAGGCCCGCTGATGCCCACTGCTCAGCAAATAGTAATGGGTCGTCTGCATTCATCCACTCCGCCCACCCCAGCACAACCTGCATTAAACCTAATGAGGTTATTAAGGACACGCCCAGAAGAGGAGACTCTGCAACCTGATGCAGCGCTCAGTGCCAAATTAGACCCAGTCCTGTAAGCAGTGGAAAAAATTGATACTACTCTGGATCAAACGTGCACATCCCACGAAAGCAAGATAGACAAAGTGACCATGGATTTCACTCTCCTAGTTGCAGACCATCGTAAACTAGCTGATATACTACACAATGCTGAACTAATACTGGCTGAGCTACATCCGGCCACCTAAGAAAACTAAACCTTGCTACAGTCACTGCTGGACCGAGTGGACATCCTGGAGACTAGAATAGAGGACGCTGAAGGTCGGTCCCACAGAAACAATATTTGTGTGATGAGCTTCCAGAGGGCACCGAGGGCCAGATGTGGTGGCTTACGTTGAGGCCTGGATCCTATAGTTGGTGCCTACAACCACGCTGTCCTCCTCCTTTGCGGTCCAGCGTGCCCATCGGGTACCATTACAGAGAATGCCACGGGGAGCCAACCCCAGACCCTTTCTGTTTTGTCCTAACTATAGAGATCGGGACAGCATACGCCATAAAACACACCAACTGAAACAAATGACTGTGAACGCACTCCGGTCATGCTTTTCTCAGATTATATGATACCTATGCAGAAACAAAGAAGCTCCTTCCAAATGGTCAAACGGTGCCCCCACAAGCTCAATATACGCTACCCGCTACTCTTTCCAGCACAGCTCCGGGTGATGGCCAAAGGACACCGTTCGTTTCTTCGACCCTCCTGAGGATGCATGGGATTCGATGGAAGCCACTGGTCATGCAACCTCACGTCTGCTGCCTGCTGGAGGAGATTCGCTGAGAGCTGTCACCAGAACTTGCCGCCATGGCCAAAAAGGATGTGCCATCCGTCCATGCACCACTCAAAGCAGTACCTAACATAGGACAGTTGATATCGGAGAGGAGGCAACCGCTGCAAATAGCGTTTGCAATACGTACTCAGACCAAAAGCTCAGATCAAGACATACATTCTGTGAAGTCATTAAGCAATGATGGTTCCTCTAGCACATGGCCGACAAGGTTGAAATCGGTGGCACCCCTGGACTTGACACCGCAGATCGCTGGCAACATTATTTGAACTGACCCAGAGGTTAGTGGTGCACCGTCCTTGACCCACTGATGACTCACAACATCTTCTGCAGCAACCCTCACCTACACGCCCTGCCCATCCCAGACAATGGTTAACACCCCACACAATCACGAAGTAAACTTTCAACACGTACTGGCATACATCCTGATGCAAATCATAGCTGGTACACCACACAATACGCAATAGGGATCCTGCAAAACCCATCTTTGCTACAAACGCTCCTTTCCTCTGACCAGGACTTTTGTTAGTTGCTACTGTTTGGCCAAATGGTTTGGGCGGATCCCTGCAGCACATCTGCTCCAATAATGTTTTATAAGTTGGTGTTATTCCCCCTCCCTTATTCTTTTTCAGCTCAGCTGTGTTGCCACGCACTGACTGGCCCACCTCACATGCATCACACGCAGCGCGTGGTAGGCCTCCCTGTTCATACACAACTGCGTTATGCTTGGGACAAAGTTGCAATCCCAATATGGACCATACTAGCATTATCATATGGAACGTGAGAGCCATGCACACACCATCTGTCACGGTCCCTCGGAGGCCTCTCAGGATCGGTTCGTTGCTCAATTGGGGTCCACCTATTGACAACCTCAATCTCCGAGTTGCTATGAAAGCACGGACATTAGAGGGGGTCAATCGGGAGAAGGAAAGGAAGGGAACAGCGGGGAGGGAGATCTGTGGAGAAAAATGATCATTAAGCACACATAAGAATGATACCTCAATAAGTTATCTCACGTCTTCCTTGCTACAATACCGCAGTATCTACCTGTAAAGAAAAAGAACTCTGTGATGGCAGCTACAGCTAGAAGGACGATTGTATCATCATCAACCATCTAAGGCTACCTGGGCAGGGGTCTGTTTGTTCGTACCATATGTAAGTGATACTCAGCAGAGAACTGTGAACAAATAAACATTTATATGTAACAACCATTTATCGTGTCGTTATTACACCACTCCTTTACAAGGTGTACCTTACCCACCATAACACGTGTGACTGTGGGCCTCACAAGGGAAGAAGGGATTACGATTTATTCTCAGCACCTCTCTTAGCTCCCCTGCTAAGATGAAACAAGACACACATAAAACATTTATTGATGTAGAACTGTCGTCATGTAGATATGCTTCAAGATAACGAGGAACAGCTATACCACCTGATATGGATATTCAATGTTACTGTCCCATGTACAAGAAGTGCTCCATTTGTGGCACTGGTGGTGCCGTGGATTCGATGGCCGCTTTGGAAATAAAAGCGCAGCTCTAGTTAGCTCCTTAATTATAGTATGACTCTAGGCGGTGTCCTCCCGACACCCGAGGGCAAGGCAACTGAGGAAACAATCCTGCGCTGTTAACCCACAAGTAACTCAAAAATGACTCTTGGCGGTGTCACCGACATCCGCTTCTAAAGTACAGAGGAATGACGAAAGCAGCATGAGCCAACAACGCCGTTTAACTAAATATCACAAGGTATTGACTCTAGGCGGTGTCACTGACGTCCGCGTCTAAGACACTGAGGAAAAACCATAGCGGCGTGAGCCAACAACGCCGTGTAGTTAGCACAAGGTACTGACTCTAGGCGGTGTCACTGACACCCTTACCCCACCAGGGTCTTCTGTTGCAGCGAGTGAGGTTCAAGCGTCCTCCGCCTTCACCAGCGAGTCAGGATAATCTGCCCCGTTCCTTCGGCTTCTCCGGCTTACGTAGCCGGGCGGACCCTCTCAACGTCACTTCCTGAGCCCGTGCGTCCCCAGGGAGGCCGGGAAGCGTAGTGCGCAACGGAAGTCCTCCATATCTCACGCATCTCGCGGAGATAGAGAGCGGACTTCACCCAAAAGGCTTTGGGAGTTATTCGCTTCATGGGACGTGCAGCGGGCGAGGCTGGGCACATGACACCATCATGCAGTTACTGGATCTACTCCGCTCACATAGCCCTCTTATAGGAGACTCATCTGACACCGGCATTGGCATGGTCAGGTGTTCACCACTGACTATTCGTCTTATGCTAGGGGAGTTCTGATTTGGGTGCTGGCGGGAACCCCGTTTGTGGCAGGTGAGGTGAGGGTGGACCCTGGTGTTAGATATGTCTTTATACGATGTCGCCTAAACAGGCTGTAGCTCATGCTGGGGGCACTGTATGCTTCTAACTCAGACGAACTATGTTTCTCCACAACCTGTCTGGCATATTAGCCGACTGGAGCGATATCCCTTGGCTAATAGGAAGCTACTTCAATGCTGTCCTTGACACCACGCTAGGGGGCATATGTACAATCCCCTATTACCACCACATCACTTTTAAGGACGTTGGGGTGGCGATAGGGGCTTAGCCTTATTTCCAAGGCAGCGTTAAGAGACTTAACGTGGTTTAACGCTGCCTTGTAAATATGGACACCTTTCACGCTATGCTTAGTGTGAAAGGGGTAGGCAGTGGGTGTTGCTGTGGGCATTCCAACACATCACCCATTGATTTGATGCTGCCCCCTATATACAAGGGCAGCATACATAGGAGGCAGCACCAAAATTAAGACCAGGGAAAACCTGGTCTTAATTTGACGAAATGAGAAGCAATGCGTTATTTCTTCTCATTTTTGCTTTTTCCATGTGTGCTGCCTTGTGCAGCACACATGGAAAAAGCAAAATGCCATGGATTGTTTATGTACAGGAAGGTCCCCCTCCCTGTACATAAACAATCTGTAAAAAGAGATGCCATTTTGTAACTTTCATGTGTGCTGCATGAAGCAGCACACATAAAAGTGACAAAATGGCGTTTAGGATTGTTTATGTGCAGGAAGGGACACCTCCCTACATATAAACAATCCTCCCCTGCACGCAGACACTCTTGCACCATGGTGCAAGGGTGCTTGTGTTGGCACTACACTGCTAAGTGTAGCGCCAGCGCAGGGGGAAACGCAAGGCTGCACCATATCCTTATAAACATGGTGCAGCTTTGCGTTTCAGAAGTGGTGGACGAGTAAGGCGTTAAGCCATGGCGGCTTACGCCTCACTCCGCCACTTCACTTGTACATATGCCCCTCGATCGCACATTTCCCCCGCTGTCACGCACCACCTCTGCATTAAACGCTTGTGTGATGAGAGACCAGTTGGGTCAATGATCACTTGTGGATATATGGTGCGAACCCCATCCCGACACCAGAGAATATTCATATTACTCAGCACCTCACGACCTGCACGTCCACATTGACCGTATAGTAGAGTCACCTGTGCTATTTCCCACAATTGGGCAAACAAACTACAATAGCCGTGCACACTCAGACTATAACCCTCAGTCACTACAACTCAAATGGGAGGTAGCCCCACAGGCCATAGCCACATGTTGCTTCCAACCCTCAGCACTAGAGGACTTACCGGTCAGAGAGGCACTTGGTACTGCAACAGCTGAATTCTTTGAATTCAATGATGGCTCCACCCACAACAAACTCACCGAGTGGGATGCCTTCAAGGTAACCATTAGGGGGCAGAGCCTGGGTATCAGCTGAAACATACATAAGCACGAAGATTTCACCATTAGTAAACTCGAGCGTGAGCTCGTACAGCTGGAGACAGAGGTGCCAATTACGATCCGGTGAAAAAATTCCCCGTACGACTCGTATCCGGTATTTTTACCGTACGAATCGTACAAGTGCCGTACAAACTGGCAATCACGATTTGCATGGTAAAAAGTCCATACGAACCGCCTTGGGAATTATTCCCCACACGTCCTCGGGTCGGAAAATGTGTCCGACACGCCCTCGGACGATTTACCGTACAAATGTTAAAAGTGAAGTCCGACCGAGGAATCACGATCCATCCCGTGCGTCCGATCTCACAACCGTATGGAAAAAACACCGTCCGCACCGAACTCCCATAGCAACCATGGAGACATGTGCCCGCATACGTGCCCAACACTCCCCCCCGCCCCCGTACATCCGAGACGTACCCCCCCGTGTATGTACACCCCCACCCGTGTTTGTCCACCCCTGTACGTTCGAGTCGTACCCCCACCCCTGTACGTGTCCTACCCCCGTGTATGTACACCCCTGTACGTTCGAGTCCTACCCCCACCCCTGTACGTGTCGTACCCCCGTGTATGTACACCCCTGTACATTCGAGTCATACCCCCACCCCTGTACGTGTCCTACCCCGTGTATGTACACCCCTGTACGTTCGAGTCCTACCCCCACCCCTGTACGTGTCGTACCACCGTGTATGTACACCCCTGTACGTTCGAGTCCTACCCCCACCCCTGTACGTGTCGTACCACCGTGTATGTACACCCCTGTACGTTCGAGTCCTACCCCCACCCCTGTACGTGTCGTACCCCCGTGTATGTACACCCCTGTATGTTCGAGTCGTACCCCCATCCCTGTACGTGTCGTACCCCCGTGTATGTACACCCCTGTACGTTCGAGTCCTACCCCCAACCCTGTACGTGTCTTACCCCCGTGTAGGTACACCCCTGTACGTTCGAGTCGTACCCCCACCCCTGTACGTGTCGTACCCCCGTGTATGTACACCCCTGTACGTTCGAGTCCTACCCCCACCCCTGTACGTGTCGTACCCCCATGTATGTACACCCCTGCACGTTCGAGTCGTACCCCCACCCCTGTATGTGTCGTACCCCCGTGTATGTACACCCCTGTACGTTCGAGTCGTACCCCCACCCCTGTACGTGTCGTACCACCGTGTATGTACACCCCTGTACGTGTCCTACCCCCGTGTATGTACACCCCTGTACGTTCGAGTCATACCCCCACCCCTGTACGTGTCGTACCCCCGTGTATGTACACCCCTGTACGTTCGAGTCGTACCCCCACCCCTGTACGTGTCGTACCACCGTGTATGTACACCCCTGTACGTTCGAGTCCTACCCCCACCCCTGTACGTGTCGTACCACCGTGTATGTACACCCCTGTACGTTCGAGCCCTACCCCCACCCCTGTACGTGTCGTACCACCGTGTATGTACACCCCTGTACGTTCGAGTCGTACCCCCACCCCTGTACGTGTCGTACCACCGTGTATGTACGCCCCTGTACGTTCGAGTCGTACCCCCACCCCTGTACGTGTCGTACCACCGTGTATGTACACCCCTGTACATTCGAGTCGTACCCCCACCCCTGTACGTGTCGTACCCCCATGTATGTACATCCCTGTACGTTCGAGTCCTACCCCCACCCCTGTACGTGTCGTACCCCCGTGTATGTACACCCCTGTACGTTCGAGTCGTACCCCCACCCCTGTACGTGTCGTACCCCCGTGTATGTACACCCCTGTACGTTCGAGTCCTACCCCCACCCCTGTACGTGTCGTACCCCCATGTATGTACACCCCTGTACGTTCGAGTCGTACCCCCACCCCTGTACGTGTCGTACCACCGTGTATGTACACCCCTGTACGTGTCCTACCCCCGTGTATGTACACCCCTGTACGTTCGAGTCCTACCCCCACCCCTGTACGTGTCGTATCACCGTGTATGTACACCCGTGTACGTCAGAGTCGCACCCCCACCACAACCTCTTAAGTAAGGAGCGCACCCCAGGCCCCAACATCACAACCGCATGTACGAGTCGTACCAATCCACACACAAGGACAGCACTGTACAACCAAATGGCCCATGTACACACCGTACACACGCTAAAAACGCACGTACACAACCAGGACAAAACAAAACAACACAAGAATACACCATTCGAATGGCACAAAGCCACTAAACATGTCCAACAACCACTAAAAAAACACATTCACTGACCTGCAACTGCCAAAAACAAACAGAGGCCCAAAACACCACCACTCCTTATAACACACCCACCCAAACTTCAAACACAGCCACACCCACCAATGGACCAATAAAAAGGGCCCACACACACAAACCATGAGCCTTTGCAACAGAATCACTGCTGCCAGACCCCTCAGACAACCTACAGCACCATACTACAAGCTTCACCACACCTTACACTTGCACACCTTCACACAACCACCTTCACAAACACACCCTCATCACATTCACACACACACACACCTGCACAACCACACCCACACACCCACAACCATCCACACACCCCCCCCCACCATCCACACCCACACCCCTCACCATGGCCACTAACAAGAATCCAAAGTTCAGTAACCGAGAGTTGGAGGTCCTTGTCGATGAAATCCTCAGCGTCGAGCCACACCTCTTTGGAACATTGGTCAGACAGACCAGCATTGCAGAAAAAACAGCCATGTGGCAGACCATCGTTGATGCTGTGAATGCTGTTGCGGACACCAGAAGGAACAAGCAGGAATGCCAAGCCAGGTGGTACGATCTGCGGAGGAGGGTCCGAGCCAAGATGACGGACGAACACAACCAGGCCAACGTCACTGGAGGAGGGCCGTCCCGCAGACCCGTACACTACCATCCCTGGGAGGAGAGGGTGATGGCCATACTGCCGGTGGAGGCAGTCGAAGGATTAGGAGGACTCCGAGACCCGGGTGAGTACACAAACAACGCACCTCACATGGGGGGAACGTCATCCACAACCAAACCCACAAACAGGCACGCAACCAGCCCAAGCTATCGCATGACTCAACCACACTCCATGAACACGCACATGCCACTGCCGCCACCATGCCCCATGCAACCAGCTGGACAATGTCAAGTCACAGGCCACAGAAGACCCCAACACATGACACGATAAGCCGGATGGCGGGAGGGTGGGCCCCAAAAATCACATAGTGCAACTCAGAAGCAGACAACAATGCCCTCTGCCCATATGGCCTAGGTCACAGCCAGACTAACACTGTGTCCCCACACAGGAAAGACTCGCCAGCAAATGGCGGACGCCTTGCATTAACACATGGGGGTGAAGGCACGTTTTTGCACATTACAGCAGCTAATGAACAGCCAACACTGTGAAAGAGTGGCAGCACACACCACCACAGCAGCAGCGCAGACACACACACTACACCCAATGGGTGCCTGGAGATCACAAACAAACTCACAGCAACAAGCCAAGGGCCATTCAAAGAACTGCTAACAGTGTGTGCCCAGGAAGCTGGGCTGAGGTGACAGAGGGTGACACACAGAGGGAGGGAGAGGGGGACAGAGAGGGAGGGAGACACAGGGAGACGGACAGAGGGAGGAGGTTGACAGAGGGAGGGAGAAAGGGAGACGGACAGAGGGAGGAGGTTGACAGAGGGAGGGAGAAAGGGAGACAGAGGGAGATGGACAGAGGGAAGAGGCTGACAGAGGGAGGGAGAAAGGGAGACGGACAGAGGGAGGAGGTTGACAGAGGGAAGGAGAAAGGGAGACGGACAGAGGGAGGAGGTTGACAGAGGGAGGGAGAAAGGGAGACAGAGGGAGACGGACAGAGGGAGGAGGCTGACACATGGAGGGAGGGAGAGGGGGACAGAGAGGGAGGGATACACAGGGAGACGGACAGAGGGAGGAGGCTGACACACAGAGGGAGGGAGAGGGGGACAGAGAGGGAGGGACACACAGGGAGAGCAAATCAGCCTTGTGGTGTGTGGGAATGTCTGCTCGTCAGCAGGTGGACTGCGTGCATGTAGACAAGGTTGGCCAGTGCCAGCACCCCCCCTCTCCTCCATGGCAAAACACAGGGCCATGTCACAACCTGTGCACGAGCACAACGACAGCTACCTGCATCATTGAAGTGTGTGGAACAACTTCATGTGCCCACGTACAGTGCAACACGGAAGGCGCCAATGCACGGCTCGCCACACCTGCCCACTCCATTGCTGAGTGCAGTCACACTTGACGCAGCAAGTAAGACTGTGCCACACATAGTTAAAGGCACCAAAGTGGTGCCCAAGGGACACACCCATGCACAAGTGCACTGTGAGTGGAATGCAAGACAGATCCTAATTTCAAGAGGAAATGTGCCAACTTTGAAACTGATGAAACATGGATGTTGCATGGAACAAAATTAACATTGTCTCTCTCACACACAGGTCAACCTCGTGGTTCACCCCCCAACACTGGGGGGGAAGACTCACAGGACCCGGCTCAGCGGGAGGCCGATCCAGCAGTGACGACTCTCACCACTCTGTGGACGACCCCGACCAACCTGGCCCCTCTGGTGTCCAACGACCTGCAGCACCTGCGTCAGGTACAACGGGGCCAACCACCACCCCCACTCCTGCCACATCCAAGGAGACACCCAGGATCCCTGCCCCACCACCACAAAGCAGCCAGGCTGGCCAGGAGGGACCCGGTGTCCCGGGCACCCAGGAGGAGGCAGGCGACAACGCCAATGCCACCCCTCAGGGGTCCCGGAGACCCGATGTGCCCACAAGGGCAGGCCAGGTGCAAGTGGGCAGGGGTGGTGGGAGTGGAGGAAGGCGGAGGCGCCAGCCTGACCAGTTGGCTGTGGAACAGGTATATTCCCATGTCCGAAACATCCTGGACACATACCGGCAGGACACCACGGGCCTGGCCCAGGTTGTGTCCGTCCTAGAGGGGATCAAGACCCAGCAGGCCCAGCAACATGCGGAGCTACATGCCTGTCTACTGCAACACCAACGGAGGATGGAGAACGGACAGGCTGAGCTCGTGACGGCGTACACGGGAATTCACGATAAACTCCGTCGGATGGCCGACAACATGGCCAACCCTCCCTGTGCCAGAAGGCGTAGAACATCACCACCCACAGGGAGGGATCAGGAGGAGGAGGCGGATACATCCGATGGAGCATCCCAGACGTCGTCACGGCCTGCTTCTGAGGGTCCCCGCAGGAGGGCGGGTCGTCCACGGAAAAGACCGTGAGGGTCGGCGCTACATCACCATCTCCCAGGACACCTGGCCTGGCACCTGGCCCACTGGAGCAACAGCATCACAGCATCAAGAGACATTCTCTGCCACATGGCCTTGCTGGTCACTGTCTGACCAATGTTGACAAAGACTGTGGCATGGACTCTGAGGACTTCCAATGGCAAGGACACCAACTCCCCTACTGAACTTTGGATTCGAAACTCCCGGAAAGCCCCTCACATCATACCCCCCCCCCCCCCCCCCAAAAATAAAAAATCACACCATGAAGAGAATATGCCTGCTGGTTGCATTATTACCTTACATGTGTCTTGTAAAGTCTAAACATGCCTGACTTCTCTTTTGACTTCAACCATCCACACCCTGGGGCCTGAGTCTGGCACAGGACACACGGGTCACAGTGTATTAGGCAAGACAGACATGGAGCACCCTACACACCCGTGATGGGCCCAACCAGCTGAGGGGGTGGCCGCACAACCGTGCTGACAGACACATTGAGTACAGCAACAGTCATGCGCAGAGGTCAGGGATCCCGTCCAGTGTCCTGGGGGGCACCCAGGTATGTGTAGACAGGTGGTAGAACCATGTCCTGCAAGCTTGAGTCCGGTGGATGCAGAGAATGGGGGCCTGGCCAACGTTGGATGCATGGGGATGGCACATGTCACAATACCCACACACTCATGGACATCATGCACAATACACAGTCTCAGCCCACACACACAGCTTGCATCTTGCTACTCGACACATAGACACATAGCCACTATCAGGGAAAACCATGCCAGACATGCTGGATGCACCGTGGCAACACACCAGCATTGACTGAGAAGAGGCACCTTGGAGGCATAGGGACACCTTTATTAGTCATGTTTTCAGGATTGCAGAGGCAACTTGAAGTACACATGACCACTTCATGTGGAGTAACATGTGGGTCCAACACTGGCACCCCCCTTCTGCAGCACTAATGCGTGATAGCCATGGAACTGGCACACAATTGTTGGCTAACAGCTAAACACCCACAGCTGCTCACGGAGAGACTGCCATACACCATTGATCCGCTGATGTAGAAGTCCCACACCATGTCAAGCCAATGCAAACCGCATGTGTCCGAGGGCAGTGTTACACACATTGATGCCATCATCACAATCCACTATCCCATCACTGATGACTGTCAACCAGTCAGACCATCTATTCAGGTGTACACAGCTGCATGTTGTGTCCCATGGTGATGCTACATGGCTGCAGAGGAACCAAACATCGACAGGGGCAGTGTGCATACATCGTGAACAACTGCCACACCCAATACACCCCTGATGTATCCCTTACCCTAAGGAGACTTCCAAACTTGTCCGTGCGTGTAACGCTGAGTCAGCACACGATGACGTGTCCATGAGGAATAGCAGTGCCACAACAATGCAACCAGCAGACGGCATGCGCAAGTACCTGGGGATGAGAGACACACAAGAAGTCAGCCACAAAAAGCACAGCCACTTGCATGTGCATGTACTCGACACATGTATGGATGACAACATGCTAGGTCACAATTATGACTGGGGAAATACAACCATCACTGCCACCATCACTCCAGTGACACACCCACACACACCTCTGACTCACGTGCCATACATGCAGGTGGAGACACACATCACAACACATGCCACACGTGGAGCAATGTGTGCACACTCAGACACTGGTACTCACCACTAAGCAAATAAGTCGCGTATGAGCCGAGTCCGGATGTCCTCTTCCGGCTCCACATCCTCCACATCACTAGCCCCATTGCCAAGCCCTTCGTCCTCCACGGGTGGATGGTCCTGGTCAGCTTGATCCAGGATGAGTGGCACAGCTTGCTCAACTGCCATGTTGTGCAGCATGCAGCAGACCATGAAGATTTTGCAGACCTTCGCAGGGGCATATGGGAGCGCGCCGCCGGTCTTGTGTAGGCACCGGAATCGGCTCTTCAGCAGGCCAAACGTCCTCTCTATCACTCGCCTTGTCCGGCCATGGGCGGTGTTGTAGCGGAGCTGGGCCGGCGTGATGGGGTTGCGGAGAGGTGTGATCAGCCATGGCCTGTTGGGATAGCCAGCGTCCCCTACATGGGAAGCACATGGACATCGTTAGAACTGGTGAAGCGGTCGTGCCGGTAGGCTATGCAAAATACAGGACAGACAGACTGTACCCACCAACAACACATGCTCGTTCGTTGCGCAGCTGCGTCATCATTACAGGCACCCTGCTACGCCTCATGATGTAGGCATCGTGTGCTGATCCTGGAAAACGAGCACAGACATGTGAAATCACCATGTTGGACAGACACACCACAAGGGCATTGATGGAGTGGTAGTGCTTACGATTGCGGTACGCTACCTCCTGTGCGTGTGGTGGTACCAAAGCAACATGTGTCCCATCTATGGACCCAATGACATGGGGCATCCCTCCCAGGGCATAGAATCCACGCTTGACCCCAGTCAACTGTTCAGGGGTTGGGTACTTGATGAAGTCATCCAGGTGAATCAACATGGCCTCTAAGAAATCATGCAGCACACGGCAGAACATGCTCTGGGACATGCCACCAACATGAGCTATGGTATTTTGAAAGGTACCCGTGGCTAGAAAATGTAGGGCTGCCATTACCTTCAGCTTGGGAGTCAGTGCCGTAGGATACCTGTGCAGCGGTTGCAGGTGTGGTGCCAGTCTCGCCGTCAACTCCAGAATCAACCGTTGTGGGAAGCGGTAGCACCGGATACGATCATTCTCCCGCATGGCAGCCAAGTCCGGCATTGCTCGGGGAAGAGGCGGCGCTCTGCAGTAATTTGGAAGTGACAAGGAAGAGTGAGTGCACCACAACAACAAATAATTTGTACTGAGCACATGTTAATCTGTCTATACACATATGCTACATACGGAGTGAGGTATGTGCCACATGCCCTGGACACGTATGGCTGCCAGGTGACACTCCTACCAAGACCCAGCTACACACGGAGATTGAGAACCTCCCCATGCCATGCCATGGGATTAGCTGTGTCCCAGTGCAAGTGAACAGCCAGACGCAAGACAGGAGTGACATACACCCACACATCAGCAGAAGTAGGATGCCGATTGCAGAGACTGGTAGCGGAACACTCGAGCCACAGGTCACATGACATTACACTAGGACAGCCCGCACACCTTGCCATGAAGGTGCACATGTCATGACTCACCACACATTCATTGAGAGGATGCAGACATGTCCTTGTCACGCTACTCCGTGTCCCATGCATACATGCACACCTCACATCCGAAACCACATGTGGCATGGTGTGCGGAACAGTGTGCAATGTCAATCTACACACAGACACATGTTGGTTGATGCAACAGCTGCAGCTTTTGAGGGTGCTCCAACATCAACCTAATGGGAAGCCCCCACACATACATGACATAGTCACATCGTGCACCGTGGATAGTGACAAGTCAGGTGTGGTAACCCCTGTACCGGGCATCAGGGGACACTTCCGTGTGTTGGTGTCCGTGCCATGCCAGTGTTGGTCATTCCAAGTGTGCAGTACGACATGCACACATGTCCAAGGAGTCAAGGGCATGCCTGGCACACATTGCACCGTCACACATTACATCTGTACACATCTCATCATACATCTGGTGCCTTCTCGACTCAGGAGTAATGTTCCACATCACAGCCTGTCACACCTGTGCCCCACACATGTAGTAATGCACAGACAATGCCTTGATGTCCATCCATGGACAAGTATGTCCGCCCTATTCCTTCCTGTGTGCTGCCTGTCACCACTGTGATGTGTGAAAACCGCCGTACTGCTGCTAAGAGGGCCTGTGTACGTTCCCATATCACTATGGGAGTGCTGCCGTATGTGTACCCATCGTGATGGTGAGCGTACAGGCATGTGTACGGTCCGTACCACTACGAGTACGCATACGCAAGAACACCCATAGTGGTAGGGCCGTACACACGCCTGTACGCTCCCTATCACTATGGGTGTCCTCGCGTATGCGTACACATAGTGGTACGGGCCGTACACACGCCTGTATGCTCCCTATCACTATGGGTGTCCTCGCGTATGCGTACACGTAGTGCTACGGGCCGTACACGCGCCTGTACGCTCCCTATCACTATGGGTGTCCTCGCGTATGCGTACACGTAGTGGTACGGGCCGTACACGCGCCTGTACGCTCCCTATCACTATGAGTACGCATACGCGAGGACACCCATAGTGATAGTGAACGTAGGCACGCGTGTACGGGCCGTTGCTATGCATTTGGGGTGCCCTAGGGCCCCGGAACGCACCGTACCTGTGTGTGAAGCTCCAAATTACATAGGGGACACATGAGGGACAAGTATTAAGGCCTACATGCATGCTGGTTGTCATGGAGACCAAGTTCAAATTTTGAATTTGTTCTGGAAGGTGCACAGCAGAAGTCAGTTGGAATGAATCTACTTTGTTGCAATGTGTTTGTGGGGCTGACATCATGCAGGAGAAAAAAACAGATTGAGAACCCACAGACTGCTAGGTTTGAAGGGATTGGAGGAAACATAGGATGCAAATGTGAGTGACCAATCACTCTGTACTCCTGTGCATGAGATGGGCCAGCAAGGCAGATATAAGGCAGCCATGTCCCATGAGGGAGCACTTGCCTGCACATCTCTGTATTCCACGACCCAGCTGCTGCTACTGATTAAGGGTGGGCGTAGTGGGCGTAGTGGGGCTACGTGAAGCAGCACGTAGTGTGCCCAAATCTACGCACACTACGCGCTTCGCGTAGCCCCACTACGTGCCACCCACCTCCCACCCGCCATTCTTTTAAATAATATAAGCAATGAAAAATAAAGTAAAGTACGTCGACTTACCCGTAAGCGCGGCGTCTCCGGGGCTCCCTCTTTTAGTTTCTAATTTCTTCTGGCAAATGCGCATGCGCGGACGCCCGCGCATGCGCATTTCTCGCGAGAAATGCGCATGCGCGGGTGTCCGCGCATGCGCATTTGCCAGAAGAAATTAGAAACAGAAAGAGGGAGCCCCGGAGACGCCGCGCTTACGGGTAAGTCGACTTACTTTACTTTATTTTTCATTGCTCATATTATTTAAAAGAAGGGCGGGCGGGAGGTGGGTGGCGGGTGGCAAGCAGCTACGCTTCGCCCTCGGCGTGTGCGTAGCGCTGCCCTGCTTCGCCTACTTCGGAAAGTGCGAAGCAGGCAGCGCTACGTACACTACGTGGGCGAAGCGTAGTGCTACGCCCGGGGTTACTACTGATTCCCTGGAACCATGTCAAGGGCTGTGGAGAGGTCACAGCCATTCAAGCTGGAGGAGAACGTGGCTTTGGTGGATGTGATCCTCCCACGGTACCCCATGCTGTATGGGCGACCAGGTTATCAGGTGAGTGCAGTGTCCACTGGCACAGACTGTGTCCCTTTTTTGTGACTGTGACTTCTGCCATTGTGTCCAGGTGTGACACACATGCTATGTACTGTAGGGGGGGTCCCAGGGGGGGGAATGCCTGATGTCTCCCAGCAGTGCCCAGAGACAGGAGGGGTGGGTGCCTATCACTCCCAGCAGTGCCCTGAGACAGGAGGGGTGGGTGCCTATCACTCCCAGCAGTGCCCAGAGACAGGAGGGGTGGGTGCCTATCACTCCCAGCAGTGCCCTGAGACAGGAGGGGTGGGTGGCTATCACTCCCAGCAGTGCCCTGAGACTGGAGGGGTGGGTGCCTATCACTCCCAGCAGTGCCCTGAGACAGGAGGGGTGGGTGCCTATCACTCCCAGCAGTGCCCAGAGACTGGAGGGGTGGGTGCCTATCACTCCCAGCAGTGCCCTGAGACAGGAGGGGTGGGTGCCTATCACTCCCAGCAGTGCCCAGAGACAGGAGGGGTGGGTGCCTATCACTCCCAGCAGTGCCCTGAGACAGGAGGGGTGGGTGCCTATCACTCCCAGCAGTGCCCAGAGACAGGAGGGGTGGGTGTGATGCACAGTGTGAGCCTGGCTCATTGATTGTGTAGTTGTCCTCATTCCACCTGTGTCCTTTCAATGGCACGTACTGCTTTTGGCCTTCCCCCAGAGGATCATGTCCCTATGACAAAGGTGCAATGCGTTGGATGCACACTATGCCTTGTTGTAAACAGCAAATGTGTTCTAATCTGTGTCCCTGTGACATGTGCCAGGTGTATTGTTGTAGTGTCACTTGTTCATCCTCACAGGTAGACGCCTCTGCCAAGGAGCAGATATGGCTGGACGCCGTCAGCGCCGTGAGGAGTGCGGATGGTCGGAGGCGGCACCTGTCCCAGGTGAGGAAACGCTGGCAGGATATCCGGTGCTGGATGCGGAGGATCGCACGGGTCCTGCTGGGGGACTCACCTGAGAGTCATAAGAACCGCGGGCGCCGCCGTCTCTCCCACATCCAGAAACGTGTGCTGGCGGTGGTCTTTCCAGACTTGGACAGGCGCCTACAGGAGATGCAGCAGCCGGAAGGGGGTAGGTACATGTGTGTGTTTGTTGTGTTTCACCAGTATTTGTAAGTGCACTGTTCCATGGATACACTTCCAGGGTTTATGGTGCTGTGCAGATCCTGTTACCCACAGTATTGCAGTGCTCTCCTGCCTCCCTTCCCCTCCTTGCAATGTGTTCCCTGGTCTGTGTGTAGTCACTCCATCACAAGGTTATGTAGCCTGACACCTTCTCCAAGTGTACAATGCCTGCAGCATCATGTGTGGGGGTGGTGTGTAACAGGTTTTGTGACCTTGCCTGTGCCCTGTCCAGTTCTGGACTTGTGGGTTCCATGTCAGTTGGCACTAATGCTGAGTCCAGACATGGGAGTTAATCTCTCGAGTGCGAGGCCTTCCAGCAGCCATGTCCCATGTGGTGGCCTGTGACATGATGTGCATGAGTGTGCGTTACGCATAGTGCAGGGATGTTAGCGTGTGTTGCAGTCATTCCCATTCAGGAGCATGGAGTTGTGTGGCCACTACTGTCCCCAGGAGCATATTTTCCCAGGTATCATGTGTGTAATCCGAGAATGTCGACAATCTCTGTGTCTACAGCATAGGTTGTGCTCTGTGCCATTGTCCCCTGGCACCATGTATATTGACGTGAGATGTATTACAAGTGTCCACTGTCCAGCCTGACCTGATTTTCCAAGTACATACTCACGGTGGCCATTGCCTGTGTGTCTTGTTGCAATCATCTGATGATGCCCATTTGTACATGATTATTTGGACAGGCGCACCTTGGGTATTTGGTGTGCAATATTGAATTATTGCATCCCATGTGTATTTCACCCAGACTAAGAGATGTAAGTGCTTCCTGTGTCTCCACAGATTTGTCTCATGTAGGGGGTGGGTGGTGCGGGCATGGCCTACATGTCAAGACCTGTAATCTCCTTGCTAGGACTGGCCAGTGTGTGATGTTTGTCTGGACATACACTCAAGGTGCAGTGTGCCAGTCAGGGTGGGGATGTTATCAGTATTACCTATGCTGCATGTGCCTCTAGTTCCTGGATATGGTCCCTGCTCATCCCAATTTCCTGCCACGCTGTGTGGTGCAGATGCAGTGCTGGATTGTCCCCAGGGCCTTGCTCCTCAGTCAAAATTCCATGTCATCTCATTTGCTATTGTGTCATGCTCTCCATAGTTTTTCCATGGCATGGTGGGTCACACAACTGTGTCTTGCAGGGCCTACATATGTACCTTGTTTTGTAGTTGTAACTCTTCCTTTGTTTCAGGCTATGCACTGTAACCTAAGTAGATTTGACTCATGTGACATATGTATACAGGTGTATGATTAATTTCTGTCTCTTCACCCTGCCCACAGCATCGTCGGGGGACACGGAGGGAGACATGGACACAGACGGCACGGAGGGACCGAGCACCAGTGCCAGCGGTGACATCGGGGCTGGCACTTCGAGTGGGACTGAGGCGGAGGAGAGTGAACCCGGGGACCTGTCGACTGGCACAACAGAGTATGAAGCTGACGGGTCCGAGGATGATCTCTCCGAGTGGGCGGTGGCTGCACCACCATCTGACAGCAGCCCTACATCTCGCACCGCCCCCTCCATTGGCATCAGTCGCCTCCCACGTGCTCGTGTCCCTTCCCAACGTGCCCGGTCACCACATGTCTCCTTCCTGCCAGGCACCGCACCCCCTGCCCCTGTCTCCACTGCTGCCGCCAATGCTGAGTCTGCGGACATCCAGCGGCAGTTGCAGATTGGTCAGACTGCGATCCTTAATGTCCTCCATGCCCACAGCCAGGTCCTCAACAACATGGAGGCATACTTGGAGGGCATTCATTCATCGCAGGCTGACCAACGCAACTTGCTGAGGTCCATAGACTCCACACTGACTGCAGCAGTGGGTCTCCTGCAGCGCTACGTCCCACCCCCTACCCCTGCCCCTTCCACACTTCCCACTCCCATGCCTGTCCCACATACACCCAGACGTAAGCATGCACCCACCACAACAGACACAGACACAGGCACCACACCAGCAGGGAAGGTCCGCCGCACACCTCCTGACACGCACACACAGGGTGAAGTAGGCACACCCACTGGGTCGGGGGGCAAACGTGTGACACGCAGCCAGAGTGGGAGTCCGCATTCCACCAAATCCACTCCCTCCAAATCCCCTCCCCTCAGCTCTCCTGGCCAGATCTCCCCCAAAGACTCCTTCATGGCCGCTCTGTCCCTGAGCCCCACAGTGACACCAGACCGCAAGCGGTCAAGGAAGTCCACGGTCAGGGTGCTTGAGTCCCCCCCCCTGTCCACACCCTCCCCCAGTGGCACTGCGACCCATCCCTCTGACCCCCCCCCTCCTTGGGGCCTGTGGTTCCTTCGGGTGCAGGGGAGTCCCTGGAGGACCTTGCCGAGGTGTGCAGCGCGCTCCTAGAATCCACCTTTGGCCCTGCCCCACCCCCTGTGGTGGAGTCCTCCATCCCTGCACCCACGTCGCCTACCATTCGCCCTCCTGTCCCTGCGGTGCCTGTTTCTTCCCCCCAACATGATGCCCTCACCCCTGTGGAAGACAACGGCTTGTAACTGTGCAGGCAAGCTAGGGGACACACATCCCACTGTGTCCCCCATCCAGCTGTGACTCCTGGACTGCCCTATGGGCTTTGTAAATATTGAACTTACTACATACCAGTTTTTGGATCATGCTGAATAAAGCTATTTATTTTTTGCCCTTGGAACACTCCTGCATTGCTGGCATTGCTGTTGGTGGGGCTGCTACATGGTTGTGGGTGGTGTTCATGTGTTGGCTGTGTGGGAAATGTAGTAGTGTGCTGCTCATAGGGGGGACCCTGGGATCTGTGTGCTATCACACGGTGTTAGCTAGCTTTCTTCATTCATGTAAGCAGTTGCTGCATGTTGCAATTGTCCCAAGGTGTATTCCTTCCTCTGTGTACCCTGACTTCTTCCCTGCAGGGTGTCCCCTGACTTTAGCGCAGAGCTGTGTGTACATTAGCTGGGTGTGTGACGGAGTCCTTCAACTTTGCACATGCATGCTGAGCCATTCTCCACCTGCATCATTCGTGGCATCCTTGGTAGTCATTGTACTTGTGTATTTGGACTATTGACATGACTTCATGTGGACATGTTTACTTTTTGGCCCTATGCATGCGTATACTCCCAGCCTCGCACACATGTGGTACATGTACTGCAGGGTCTTTGTGCACCTGACTGACTTTTGTGGGCATGGCATCTGTGGCTACTCCACCCTTTGCGTTCCATGGGCACTGCTGGGAGTGTTAGGCATCCACCCCTCCTGTCTCTGGGCACTGCTGGGAGGACTCTGCACCCACCCCTCCTGTCTCTGGGCACTGCTGGGAGGACTCTGCACACACCCCTCTCATGTCTGGGCAGTGCTGGGAGGACTCTGCACCAACCCCTCCTGTCTCAGGGCACTGCTGGGAGGACTCTGCACACACCCCTCCTGTCTCTGGGCACTGCTGGGAGGACTCTGCACCCACCCCTCCTGTCTCTGGGCACTGCTGGGAGTGATAGGCACCCACCCCTCCTGTCTCAGGGCACTGCTGGGAGTGATAGGCACCCACCCCTCCTGTCTCTGGGCACTGCTGGGAGGACTCTGCACCCATCCCTCTTGTCTCAGGGCACTGCTGGAAGTGATAGGCACCCACCCCTCTCATGTCTGGGCACTGCTGGGAGGACTCTGCACCCACCCCTCCTGTCTCAGGGCACTGCTGGGAGGACTCTGCACACACCCCTCCTGTCTCTGGGCACTGCTGGGAGGACTCTGCACCCACCCCTCCTGTCTCTGGGCACTGCTGGAAGGACTCTGCACCAACCCCTCCTGTCTCAGGGCACTGCTGGGAGTGATAGACACCCACCCCTCCTGTCTCAGGGCACTGCTGGGAGTGATAGGCACCCACCCCTCCTGTCTCTGGGCACTGCTGGGAGGACTCTGCACCCATCCCTCCTGTCTCAGGGCACTGCTGGAAGTGATAGGCACCCACCCCTCTCATGTCTGGGCACTGCTGGGAGGACTCTGCACCAACCCCTCCTGTCTCAGGGCACTGCTGGGAGGACTCTGCACGCACCCCTCCTGTCTCTGGGCACTGCTGGGAGGACTCTGCACCCACCCCTCCTGTCTCTGGGCACTGCTGGGAGTGATAGGCACCCACCCCTCCTGTCTCAGGGCACTGCTGGGAGTGATAGGCACCCACCCCTCCTGTCTCTGGGCACTGCTGGGAGGACTCTGCACCCATCCCTCCTGTCTCAGGGCACTGCTGGAAGTGATAGGCACCCACCCCTCTCATGTCTGGGCACTGCTGGGGGGACTCTGCACCCACCCCTCCTGTCTCAGGGCACTGCTGGGAGGACTCTGCACACACCCCTCCTGTCTCTGGGCACTGCTGGGAGGACTCTGCACCCACCCCTCCTGTCTCTGGGCACTGCTGGGAGGACTCTGCACACACCCCTCTCAAGTCTGGGCACTGCTGGGAGTGTTAGGCACCCGCCCCTCCAGTGACTGGGCACTGCTGGGAGGACTCTGCACCCACCCCTCCTGTCTCAGGGCACTGCTGGGAGGACTCTGCACACACCCCTCCTGTCTCTGGGCACTGCTGGGAGGACTCTGCACCACCCCTCCTGTCTCTGGGCACTGCTGGGAGTGATAGGCACCCCCCCTCCTGTCTCTGGGCACTGCTGGGAGTGATAGGCACCCACCCCTCCTGTCTCAGGGCACTGCTGGGAGTGATAGGCACCCAGCCCTCCTGTCTCTGGGCACTGCTGGGAGGACTCTGCACCCACCCCTCCTGTCTCTGGGCACTGCTGGGAGGACTCTGCACCCACCCCTCCTGTCTCAGGGCACTGCTGGGAGGACTCTGCACACACCCCTCCTGTCTCTGGGCACTGCTGTGAGGACTCTGCACCCACCCCTCCTGTCTCTGGGCACTGCTGGGAGAACTCTGCACCCACCCCTCCTGTCTCTGGGCACTGCTGGGAGGACTCTGCACACACCCCTCTCATGTCTGGGCACTGCTGGGAGGACTCTGCACCCACCCCTCCTGTCTCAGGGCACTGCTGGGAGGACTCTGCACACACCCCTCCTGTCTCAGGGCACTGCTGGGAGGACTCTGCACACACCCCTCCTGTCTCTGGGCACTGCTGGGAGGACTCTGCACCACCCCTCCTGTCTCTGGGCACTGCTGGGAGTGATAGGCACCCCCCCTCCTGTCTCTGGGCACTGCTGGGAGTGATAGGCACCCACCCCTCCTGTCTCAGGGCACTGCTGGGAGTGATAGGCACCCACCCCTCCTGTCTCTGGGCACTGCTGGGAGGACTCTGCACCCACCCCTCCTGTCTCTGGGCACTGCTGGGAGGACTCTGCACCCACCCCTCCTGTCTCAGGGCACTGCTGGGAGGACTCTGCACACACCCCTCCTGTCTCTGGGCACTGCTGTGAGGACTCTGCACCCACCCCTCCTGTCTCTGGGCACTGCTGGGAGAACTCTGCACCCACCCCTCCTGTCTCTGGGCACTGCTGGGAGGACTCTGCACACACCCCTCTCATGTCTGGGCACTGCTGGGAGGACTCTGCACCCACCCCTCCTGTCTCAGGGCACTGCTGGGAGGACTCTGCACACACCCCTCCTGTCTCTGGGCACTGCTGGGAGGACTCTGCACCCACCCCTCCTGTCTCTGGGCACTGCTGGGAGGACTCTGCACACACCCCTCCTGTGTCTGGGCACTGCTGGGAGGACTCTGCACCCACCTGTCCTGTCTCTGGGCACTGCTGGGAGGACTCTGCACCCACCCCTCCTGTCTCTGGGCACTGCTGGGAGGACTCTGCACCCACCCCTCCTGTCTCTGGGCACTGCTGGGAGGACTCTGCACCCACCCCTCCTGTCTCAGGGCACTGCTGGGAGGACTCTGCACCCACCCCTCCTGTCTCTGGGCACTGCTGGGAGGACTCTGCACCCACCCCTCCTGTCTCTGGGCACTGCTGGGAGGACTCTGCACACACCCCTCTCATGTCTGGGCACTGCTGGGAGTGTTAGGCACCCGCCCCTCCTGTGACTGGGCACTGCTGGGAGGACTCTGCACCCACCCCTCCTGTCTCAGGGCACTGCTGGGAGGACTCTGCACACACCCCTCCTGTCTCTGGGCACTGCTGGGAGGACTCTGCACCCACCCCTCCTGTCTCTGGGCACTGCTGGGAGGACTCTGCACACACCCCTCCTGTGTCTGGGCACTGCTGGGAGGACTCTGCACCCACCCCTCCTGTCTCTGGGCACTGCTGGGAGGACTCTGCACCCACCCCTCCTGTCTCTGGGCACTGCTGGGAGTGATAGGCACCCACCCCTCCTGTGTCTGGGCACTGCTGGGAGTGATAGGCACCCACCCCTCCTGTCTCTGGGCACTGCTGGGAGTGATAGGCACCCACACCTCCTGTGACTGGGCACTGCTGGGAGGACTCTGCACCCACCTCTCCTATTTCACAATATGTACGCTCATAACATACACGGATGTGGGTACGCTCCATGCATTCGAGGTGGGGGTACGTGTCGTACTTACACTGTTGGGGTGGGGGGTACGCTCTGTACGTCCGCGGGTGAGGGTACGGGTCGTACTTACACTGTTGGGGTGGGGGTACACTCCATACGTCCGCGGGTGAGGGTACGTGTCGTACTTACACTGTTGGGGTGGGGGGTACGCTCCATACGTCCGCGGGTGAGGGTACGGGTCATACTTACACTGTTGGGGTGGGGGGTACGCTCCATACGTCCGCGGGTGGGGGTACGGGTCATACTTACACTGTTGGGGTGGGGGTACACTCCATACGTCCGCGGGTGAGGGTACGTGTCGTACTTACACTGTTGGGGTGGGGGGTACGCTCCATACGTCCGCGGGTGAGGGTACGAGCCGTACTTACACTGTTGGGGTGGGGGGTACGCTCCATACGTCCGCGGGTGGGGGTACGGGTCGTACTTACACTGTTGGGGTGGGGGGTACGCTCCGTACGTCCGCGGGTACGGGTCGTACTTACACTGTTGGGGTGGGGGTACACTCCATACTTATGCGGGTGAGGGTACGTGTCGTACTTACACTGTTGGGGTGGGGGTACGCTCCATTCGTCCGTGGGTGAGGGTACGTGTCGTTGTTACACTGTTGTGGTGGGGGTACGCTCCATACGTCCGCGGGTGAGGGTACGGGTCGTACTTACACTGTTGGGGTGGGGGGTACGCTCCGTACGTCCGCGGGTGAGGGTACTTGTCGTACTTACACCTTTGGGGTGGGGGTACGCTCCATACGTCCGCGGGTGAGGGTACGTGTCGTACTTACACTGTTGGGGTGGGGGGGTAAGCTCCATACGTCCGCGGGTGGGGGTACGTGTCGTACTTGCACTGTTGGGGTGGGGGGTCCGCTCCATGCATACGGGGTGGGGGTACGGTCCGTACATATCCGTCCCCACGCTATGTGATGCTTGTGCGGGCCGTACCCAGGCCTTTGCCACGTGGGTACGAGCCGTCCCGCCATTGTTGGGGTGACGTAGGTGTGGGCGTGGTACGACGCGTACCCACGCTCTTGAGGCGTGGGTACGGGACGTACCTGTCTGGTTGTGTTGCAGGTTCGCGTCGTCAAGAACTTCCGTTGTGACAGTCGCTGGCTTAGCTGGACATGGCCCCACCCCCTCGTAGTGACCAGGGCCTGGAAGTCAGGTATGTCCAGGGCATGTGTGCTGTGTGACTATGGTGGGGGTTTTGTGGCCTGCCCCTGATCCTGCCCCCCCCCTTCCCCCCCTTTCCCCCCCTCCCTTAGTTGTTCTGACCTTCTGCGGCGTCTGCGTCGTAACCTGTAGAGGAGGTTGACTGCTATGAGGGCCGGGATGACACGTAGGTTCGGGTCCATGTCTGTGCGTCGCGTACGGGTACTCCTTGTTCGCGTCGTCCGGTCTGTCCGTCGCGTACTGGTACTCCTTGTTCGCATCGTCCTGAATTCCCGGCAGTTTTTGGCAGCCGGAAAATATTCACCGTGCGGGATGACGTCGGTGCGAATCGTAATTCCTGGTTCATGAATGGCAGGCTGCGTGCGTCTCGACGTCAGGTCGGCGCTTTCCCGGATCGCATTTGTATGTTTATTTTCGTCGGTCGGGGTTTTGTACTATTCGTACGGAAATGGGATTTCCGTGCGAATCGTAATTCCAGGTTTGTATATTTTTTCGACCGGGTACGCGTCGGATGGAGAATATGCTCCGTCCGATGGTTCGTACCCGGTTTTTGCCGAATCGTGATCGGCACCATAATCTTTGATGCAGCCGGAGTACACACACCGGCTGGATGAAAATCAAATGTACGAATCTATAATTTAATCAGAGTTAACACGAGGATCTCTAACATATATATGAAAAGGAACTTAGATAAATTGTATACATTGGGTTGTTTGGGTGAACTCTCAAAATATTATGACTAATAGTGTAGTAATCCCCTACTAGAGATGAAAGTTACTAGGGGAGGGAAAACATTAATTATTGCAAAGAGAAACCCCGACAACCTCACTCATTCAATTAATAGTTTATTTACAATTTATGGCTCAAAGAATACAGATATTCTTTAAGTTCATATATGTGTTAACAATCTAAATTAAGAAAAATCTCATCTTTATACGTGCACAACAGTATCTTGAAAATCATCACTGCACATTACACTAAAAGGATATTTAACAGATTAAAATACAATTTCCACACCCTACATTCACTCCATGCATACTATCTCTCATTCCTTCATATTCACTTTCGCATCCTTATTCTGAAAAGCAGTCATTAATGTCTAATAGGACAACCATACTGATAGGTCTTGTGTATGCTAATCAGTGATTCCATAATCAATGATCCAATTTATTATTTATGAACATAAAGGTGCCGATTCCGATCCTGTAAAACCCGGGTACAAATGGTCATACGGAGCGTTTTCTCCGTACGACTCGTACCCGGGAATTTCACCGTACAAACCAGCAAGTACGATTCGTACAGAAATACCATTTCCATACGAATCGTACAAAACACTGTACGGCTAAAAAATACATACAATTCCGATCCTGGACAGCGCGTAGGCGACGTCCGCACGGAGTCAGGCAGCGTTTTACGGACCAACAAGTACGATTCGTACCCACAGCACTCCGCACGGCTATATTTTTACGGGAGCCAAAAAGTGCCAAAAAGTGCCGGAAAAGCTAAGTACGCCGCGATGCACGAGGAAAACGGGGCCCGCTACGCAACTTACACGCCATCACCCACATCGTATGTGTCATCATGTACGGTGCGTACCCCAACATTGCATATGTACGGACCATACCCCCCCACTCGCATATGTACGGACTGTACCCCCCACCCCACCCGCGTATGTACGCACCGTACCCCAGGCGTACCCCCAACGCGTGTATGTACGCACCGTACCCCCAGCCCTGTATGTACGCGCCGTACCACCACCCCACCCGCATATGTACGGACCGTACACCCCACCCCACCCGCGTATGTACGCACCGTACCCCAGGCATACCCCCCACTCGCGTATGTACACACCGTACCCCCAGCCCCGTATGTACGTGCCATACCCCCACCCCAGCCCCGTATGTATGCATCATACCCCCAGCCCCGTATGTACGCGCTGGGGGTACAGCGCGTACATACGGGGCTGGGGGTATGGTGCGTACATATGGGGCTGGGGGTACAGTGCGTACATACGGGGCTGGGGTGGGAGGGCCGTACGACTCGTACCCCGGGCACAAGTGTACCCGGGGTAGGGGTCGTACACAGTTCGCTCCGTACAGGATGTTTTCCATACGCTTGTGCATTCGGAACGCCGGTACGGATCGGACTTGTGCGCTCGGACTTCAATTTTACGACTCGTACATAAAACTGTCCAGGGACGTCTCGTAGACTTTTCCCGAGGCGATTCGTATGTATTGTTCCCGTACGAATCGTACTTCACCGTTTGTATGGTAGTTGTACGATTTGTACATAAAAAAATACGGATACGAGATGTACGGGAAAAAAATGCAGGATCGGAATCGGCCCCTTAGTGTGTGGTATATTCAGTTCCAAATACGGCTTAGGGTAATCAATATATGGGTTATGTTTTTTGTCCTTTGTTTTTTCTCAACACGCGTTGTGGTGACCAGACGCCTTCTTCGGGAAAGCCACATCAGGACCATATCATATAGGTAAGCTCCAAGAAGACCGCCACTACCACCACCAACACAGAGGCAGCACCGCAAAAGAGAGCGGGTGTATCGCCAATGGATCACCCTCATACACCTGAGGCCAGAGGAGAAGATAGCCCACTACAGCCTGAAAAGGTCCTCCATCCTTCAACTACCGAACCAGATAGTGCCATGGCTGAAGGTCCCATCCCAGCGCAGCACTAACATCCTTCTGCAGACCAAGCTACTTGCCGCGCTGCACATGTTGGCCTCAGGCACCTTTCAGCCCACCACTGCCAGAGTGGCAGGAGTCTTTCAGGCATCCTTCTCAAGGATCCTCCCCACTGTCTTGGATGCCATCATCAGCTTGACAACGCAGCACCTACGATTCCCCAACACTGCGCAGGAACAACTTGCCAACAATCAAGGCTTCTATGCTATTGCTGGTTTTCCGCATGTGTTGAGGGCAATTGACTGCACCCATGTGCAACTTGTGCCTCCTGTGGACACTGCACACATATACAGGAACAGGAAGCACACATACTCTATGAATGTGCAGGCAATTGTGGACCACCTGGGCCTGTTCATCAGTTTCGTTGCAAAGTTTCCAGGGAGTGTGCATGACTCATACATCTTCCACCAATTGATCATCAACCAGCAGTTTGAAAATGGCACCTATGGAAATGGAATGCTCATTGGTAAGTACAAACTGAACACACCACACACCTCAAGTCACCAATCATGTAGTTCAACTATGTGAGAATGCACATGTAGCAAATTGAATTCGACATACATTGTAACTGGTCCAACTACTTTACACAAACACCTAATGCCAAAGAACCATACATATGTAAGTAGGCCCAACAAGGGAGTAGGGCACAAATACTTTCACAAGCCACTAAGTCACTCTCGGAATATAGATCTTGCAGAACTCATCAGACAAAAATTGCAGGGAATCAATGCAGCATGTGCCACAAGACATATGCTTGCGCTGTGCTGCATTCATTCTGAAACAAAGACATGTGCCGTATGTACAGCAAGACGACAGCTCACCCTGCTATCCCCTGCGCTGGTGCACAATTAGCTGACATGCACAAACACAGGCACCCATGCACCATGCTGCAAGGGTGCCTGTGTCAAGGGGAGGAAAGTATTTTTGCATGAAGGGACACCTACATGTTGCCCATCCCTACATCTCCCTTGGTGAGGTGTAGAAATCTGATGCATTTCCTAATGGAAAATCAATACCAGATGCACAAATGTAGGCAAATAAATGTGTGTTGAGTAGGAACACACGTGGCAATATCCATGGGCTGACCCCAACACGCATACAAGCAGATTCAAAGTTAACATATGACCAAGGACATCAATAGACATGTCTACTGTCCGTACATGTCCCAGTAAGTCAAGTGCACCAGGTAGCAGTGCTACTGCGACTCAAACATTGACCTACCTGGAGTACAAGGGGGATGTAAATAATCCCAAAATGAGTAAAAACATTTAGCATCCAAGTACTGATGGTGACAGTTACCTTCAGCACAATAACTCACAATAATGTATCTTGCTGATGCACATACATAGTAATGTGCCAAAAGTTAAGGGGACAGCTTCACAAGGCCCTGGCGCCACTGGCACCTCATTTACAACATGTGCATAAGTGACCTACTGGTGGAGCAATGGGCCTGTAAATAACCCCAAAAGTGTTCTGAGGTACCCAGACATCCTGACAGTTACTACATGGAGGTAATACACAGGACCTGGCCAATGGCATCATGGTGATGTGTAGGCTGTAAAGTACACGCAATTCAATGTCAGTGATGCAGGCCAATTGTATGTACCACAACATGATGAAGTAGAAAGTACAAAGCTGCACAATGGACACAAAATTTAAAAAAACACTCTGCAAACACATCAGGCCTGAATACAGATGGAAACTTCTCTCCATTTTCTATTTCAGGTGATCAAGGATATGAACTGTCACCATGACTGATGACCCCCATCAAAGTGACCCACACACAGGCCCAGAGGGACTATATTGTTGCACTGGGACGCACAAGGGCCATCGTGGAATGGAGCTTCAGAGTCCTGAAATCAAGGTTTCGGTGTCTTGACATTTCTGAGGGAAGACTCCTAATCATGCCTAAACTATTCTGCAAAATCATACTGGCGTGTTGTATTTTGCACAACATCTGTGTACAGACCAACATACTAGGGGTGGGTGGAATTTGCGTAGTCGCGCTATGCAACACTCGGCAAAACAGTAAAAGATCTCCGCGAGCACGCAAAAATTCCGCGAACACGCGGATTGGCTTGCACGCAATGCTTTTTTCCTGTTCGCGAACATTGTTTGCGTGCTCGGGGGAAAGATCTTGCGAACGCACATTTTGAAAGTGTGAAGAAGCAAAAAATTTCTCGAAGCGCGGAATTTTTGCCAATTTCGCGTTCTCCGCGGAACGCAAGATTACCTAAATTACGCGAGCGGAACGGAATTTACCGCCCAGGCCTACAACACACCATTGTCAGAAGACCAGGAGGACCAGGACAATCCGGAGGATGGGCAGGGTGAAGAAAGTGATGCAAGGCACACCACAGCTTTTACAACTGGAACAGCAAGGAGGGATGCCATCATCCGCAACTTTTGTCTTGTCACAACCATTTCTTTGAACCAAAGTTTACACCCTGTGTGTTTCCCAAATTAAATATCACCACAACAATGTCTTGTATGCTTGGTTTGTGACTTCAGAGAGTTATCAATCATGTAAAGTCTTGTTAACAAAACAACAGTGTCACACAGATCACTCACCTAGCAGGGGATGTGCCACCTATTAAAGAAAGAGTAGGAATGGAACAATGTATTGGGCATCTAAACTTAATACTCTGTATGGTTTCTCAGTGAGAATCAAAATCTGTCTGTGGTGTCTTCACAAGGAGCACAATCAGGTCTGTTTTCAGACAAGACTGTAGCACAACATACAATGTGTGACTGATGCATCATTGTAGCTGGGGCCACATAGCTCTAAACCATTATAAAAGTTGAAACACAACATATCTGTGCGGGTGTGGAGGATGAAGTTCCAGAGGATAGTGCAGCTAGAATAATGGATGTATCAATACAGTGCAGAGAATGCTTCTAACACCAAGCATACCCATTCATTCAAATTAACAAGTGACACTACCTCCCTAGCTAACACATGTGTCACTGGAATGACAGATAAGCACCACTAACACTGTGCATGAATCATCCATCAACACTGCACTGATCTAACAATGCTTTAGTTCCATAAGCACTAACAATGACACATAGGTCAGCCATGGGACAGCTGGCAAGGCATCAACAATCAACAACGTGTATGTAGGCCTATGGACCTGGCAATGCATTGGCAAGAAAGTGTTGATCACATATGATCACATATACCTGCAGAATTGTCTAGTGGGCCACAAAGCTGCAATAGTCATGTTTTGTGTGTCAGACAGGCAAAGCAGATCTCTTCATGTATGCAACATGAACAGAGACAGGACTATTACAGGTCATCATATTGAATGTAGATGAATCTGATGTCTCACAGCTGGAAGACCACTGATAACTTAGGGTGGCGTAGATGCCCTCATGGACCCACATACCACTGGTGAGGGCCTTCCTAATATATATTTTTTGTGAGATGTGCAGATTTGATGGAAATGCTCCTGTCTGGGTGTGTATCATATGGATCTCACCTCTAGTCTGATGATGGATCCAAATATTGAGACGTATGCACAATTTTATGGTATTGTGATGGATCACAGCATTTGACTGCTTGACTTTAAGTTACACATCCCCAGTTAGTTAAATTCATCACCACACCGTATTAGCAAATATCCTACTTATCACTGGCGTTTGGCCTGTCTCAGAGAAATTTTCACGGCATGCCAAACATGTAGGCATCTGTCACAAATGTGCAAGTGGGCCTGCTTTGGTGCTAGCCATAGCAAAAAGGCATTGCTGTGTATGCAAATCATTGTTGTCACGTTATTATGGCACCTTGTTTGACAACATACATTAGCAGCATGTCAGACCCATATTCCTGAGATGTTGGTATGTCAATACAATACAACATACATTTCCATGGTTGCCGATCTACGATATGCCCCATCAGATGTATGATTCAATGGGATCCATTGTGCCGGGGAACAACATTTACAACGCAACTTTAACAACGCACTACACTTACAACGCATTTTTTACAACGCAACATCCATTACAACGCATTCCATTACATAGCATGACACTACAACGCATTTTTAAAAACTACCTTTACAACGCATTCCATTACATCGCATACTACCTTTACAACGCATACCATTACAACACATAATATTACACTACACTATCCAACACTTACCCTACTGTTGCACCCCCTGGAGTTAGAATTGTAATTTTTACCCCTATACTATCCAACACTTACCCTACTGTTGCACCCCCTGGAGTTAGAATAGTAATTTTTACCCCTATACTATCCAACACTTACCCTACTGTTGCACCCCCTGGAGTTAGAATAGTAATTTTTACCCCTATACTATCCAACACTTACCCTACTGTTGCACCCCCTGGAGTTAGAATAGTAATTTTTACCCCTATACTATCCAACACTTTCCCTACTGTTGCACCCCCTGGAGTTAGAATAGTAATTTTTACCCCTATACTATCCAACACTTACCCTACTGTTGCACCCCCTGGAGTTAGAATAGCAATTTTTACCCCTATACTATCCAACACTTACCCTACTGTTGCACCCCCTGGAGTTAGAATAGTAATTTTTACCCCTATACTATCCAACACTTACCCTACTGTTGCACCCCCTGGAGTTAGAATAGCAATTTTTACCCCTATACTATCCAACACTTTCCCTACTGTTGCACCCCCTGGAGTTAGAATAGTAATTTTTACCCCTATACTATCCAACACTTACCTTACTGTTTCACCCCCTGGAGTTAGAAAAGTAATTTTTACCCCTATACTATCTAATACTTACCTTAAATGCAAGTTAATATTATGCGTTGTAATGGTATGCGTTGTAAAGGTAGTATGCGATGTAATGGAATGCGTTGTAAAGGTAGTTTTTAAAAATGCGTTGTAGTGTCATGCTATGTAATGGAATGCGTTGTAATGGATGTTGCGTTGTAAAAAATGCGTTGTAAGTGCATGCGTTGTAAAAGTGTGCGTTGTAACGACATACATCCCATTGTGCCAAAATTCCTTCCATTCTTTGCATGCTGTAGCTGTGGCTGCTCATGCCCAGATTAATGCTGTATGCAACTGTCAAACAATGTGCCAGAAGAAATGCATTATACTGTGATATCAGATGTGAGTACATGTCCAAATCACAAAGTGTAAATGCCTTCTAGGCATTGCATCGTGTGTACGTGGCAACTTAGGCTCACGTTGCATGTCGACAGCTAAATGACATGTGATTTGGTCAGTCTGAACTGACTGATTCAGTCAATGAAACCTGTAAAGTTACACTGTCACCTTCACTGAGCCCAGAAATTCCGAAGGGGAATGCCACTCCAGCCGATGTCTGTGGATTCCACAGCATACATACAGGAGACAAAACATGTGAGGGATGTTGGTGATGGCTATGACCAGACATGGATTGCGTGTACAGCCTGGACTGAGATATCTGTCAATGATGATCAATTCATTGGAGCACCAGTTGTCAATTACAGATATCAGTCCAAAGAGTCAGTCACATTCACAAGATGAGAGCTGGTGTACGTGAGACTATAGTTTGCGTGGCATGAGCCAGAGTCACACCTCCTTTGGATGAGTCGACATCACTGTAAGGGATTGTTAGGTGCCAACATTTAATTGCTGTCTATAGTCGCTGTCTTGCCTGTGATCTATTGTATTGTTGACATGTTGGTGCATATTACAAGGACACCATCGCCTCCGCAACGTTACTTGCAACAACATTGTGGTATCAAGAGTGGCTTAGCCTTAGTCACGATGCAGCGTTAAGCCAGCACCCTCTGATTGATGCCCAATAGGGCTTTATACCACCTTTTCACACCATATCTTGGGTGCAAATGGTGGTTAATGTATAGCTGAACAGTCAACATTTTGGAGGTCTGGTACCTATCTTCAAGCCCAGCGTGAATATTTTGGAGTGCGTAATGTGTAATACCCTGGCCAAAATGTATTGAAAGATGCGCTGTAATAATAATGGTTTATTTACTCACCATCTCTTCTGTTCCAATGTGTGCTGCATTTTGTGGCACACATGGAAACAGCAAGACACCATTGATTGTTCTTGTGCAGGAAGGTGAGCCTTACTGCACATTAACAATATTTGAAAAACATGACATCTTGTAACTTCATTATGTGCTGCATTAAGCAGCACACATAGAAGTGATAAAAGGTAATTTCAAGATTGTTTATGTGCAGGAAGAGGCACCCTCTGGCACATGAACAATCTTCCCATCAATACAGACACCCTTGCATCATTGTGCAAGGGGGCCTTCTTAGGAACAAGGAGGCAAAACATTTTCTGCTGCGCAGGGGTAAACACAGGTCTGCACCATAATATTTTAGTTATGGTGCAGACCTGCGTTCCTGAAGTTGCAGGATGTGGCGTTAAGCCAAGGCAGCCAATGCCATGCTCAGCCACTTCCTTGTGAAGATGCCCCTATGTCTTTTTTTGTCATGGCATGACCTGGCTCTGCAAAGGGCCAGTTAAGCTGTCTCCTTGAGGTTGATAGAGCGCTTTTAGCACTCTATTTTGTATGGGTACACTATACTCATGGTTAATACGCATCTTCACATATTCCTATTGTTTGCAACGTCTTATGATCATTAACATGTATTCAGTAGCATTCATTGTAATGAAATTATATATTATGATTTTGCATGTATTGTTATGCCTGCATATACTGAGAGCAGGACAGTCTTATAAACACACAGTGTAACAAAGTTTAGTTTAACTTGCCCGAGTCACTAGGCCTGAAACCGTAATTGTTTTGCACCTCCTTGGCTTCTCGAGAAATAAATAATTAAATGCATGTTGTTTTCAAGAAATAGAAGTGTTGTCATCCTACTACAGGTATCGGAATGCCAACTCGTTATTTTCAGATTGGAAAAGATACAAAGAATGCTTTGAAGACAGTTGGAAGAGAGAAGGGAGGATGTCTTTCGTGTCTGACTGGCCTGGGAACCAAGGTTGACTTGGTGAACAAAGAACTTTAATTAACAGAGCATGAACCTCCCCACATAGAAAAAGTGGCAATGGAAATTTTTACCAAGATGAATCAGAAAATCGAATTCTATATTGTATGAGGCGCAGGAACAGAGATCCCAGACTTCTGCTAGCTTTCGGAGAGAAAGGAGCATCTTAGAACTAGCTCCTAACCTTAAGCACATTAACCCATTTGACATGAGTACTTCTCAGGAAGTCAACACGTGCTGACACCTTTGGGATTAGATGGAAGGATAGTTGGGTAGCGTCTCCTTTTAGTATAGTGTATATGGACAGATTTGTTTTATTTCTAATGAAAAGAGATTTAGATTCTGCTTCCATCCTGAGTTGTATCTTGATCCTCGAATTTACAATTGTATTCTTGTTATGCTGAATTACTTATATTCGTAGAATCGGCTCTGTATTGATTTTTCTATATCTATATATGCTAATTTCACGATGTGTGTACATCCTATTATTCTTGGCCTTATAATAAATTGACAAACCCAAAGTCGGAGTCTGTGGTACTTTCAGGTATGATATTGACATCTTGTTATGAAATGTTTCTTCCCGTCCACCACTTTTAGTAGGTAAATAAAAGATCATCTGCGCTAAATGCTAGGAGGAAGATATGGGTGCAATTTAGCTTAATCAAGGTCATTCCCCTGGCAGACTCTGGTAGAGTCTGAGTATGTGTCAGCACCATCATTTAACTCTGCTAATCTGCACATGTTGTGACTCTACTCTCCCCTTGACATGTCCCTTGCCATACATTGTCAAGTAAGTAACCCAATCAGGTTGTAATTGGTCCTTTCATTCACATTGCATGGTTCACGTCATGTAGGGAGTACCAAACATTTGATGAGAGTGTAGAGTCCATGTTTTCATGCACTTGTGTTTCAAACTTCAATGGTGAACATAGTCATTTATCTTTGAGCTTACATATTGTTATATGTCTTATTTTTTAGACAACATGTCGCCTGGGGAAGTACGAGTGTTCCAAATCAGGAAGAAATGATACTTGCATATAAGGCCAAGGGATATCATGCAATGGGAGGAGATATCAAGAGCACCGGGCAGCTGGATGATGGAAAACTGTGCCTGAATTTGCACGGAAAAGTGGAGGAAGGGACACCCAAGCAATATCAGGCCCTTCTAATGTAGGATGTGGGTCCAGATATCAGCACAGGGCTGCTACTACAAGTCAGACACCACATATCCAACCTGCCGCACCTGCCTCAGGTGCGCAAACAGGTGTCCCCTCACGATCTCGCACACAAGGAACTGCATCGTTGCCATCTGCACCCGGACACATGCTGTCACTTACACAAACAGGGACCGTTGGTGTTTACTGAACATAAATGTGAGACTGGCACAACTAGAGAGGGACCTATCAGACATTAACACCCACCTCCAAAATATCAATGGTGGCCTGGGGCTCCCATTGTGAGCCCCCCAAATTTCCTCCTTTATATAGTCCCCCCATTCCTTTTTGGATACTGTTTAATATTTAGTCTAGGATTTTATGTGTTATTAAGTGTAGTTTTAGAGTAGTAATAGTTAGTGTAAGGTTTAGATAAGGTTTTAGATGTTTTCTTTAATTTATCTAGTGTATTGAGCTAAGTTTCCTTTTCTCGGATATATATATATTTAGTTCATGTTTAGATTTAGCTGCCTTTGTCCCATCTAAAGATGCGCTTTAAGGGGGGAGGTGGCTTGATGTTTCGTATATTCTGTTGAGTGTTTAGTATTAGATAAGGTAGTTAGTTTAGTGTATCATTTAGTTAGTTTTAGTTAGTTTAGATTAGGTTAGCTGAGGTAATTAGTTTAAGTTAGGTCGTTTTTTGTGATTTAATAAATTGTTAGTGGTTTGTGATTTGTGGTTGCACTAATCTACGTTTGAAGTGATTTGATGGAGTTGTGATTTGGAAGTTGGATACAACAGATTCAATCACAAAACAATCATTTGGATGTCTAAGTGTGGTCATGACATCATCTTTTAGGGAAAGGCTACTGTCATAATGCTGTTGGATTGTGATCAGGAGACAAGCATAAATTTCAGGATGGCAAAGTTGACTTATGACCTTGCAGATGGAAAGTCTGCTGATTTATTTAGTATCTTATGAAGAACTGACAGAGTTGTAAGACACATTAGGGCATATTTACAACAGAATGGAGAAGCGTGGCATTAAGCAAACACTGCTAACGCCACGCTTCTCCATTTTGAAAATGCAGGGATGTGCCGTATTCACAACAATGCTGCAGACCCCTGCATTTCCCCTATCGCTGGCGCTGAGTTAAGCTGCCTAGCACCAATGCAGGCACCCTTGCAACATAGTGCAGGGGTATCTGCATTGCAGGAAATGATTGTTTATGTGCAGGAAGGGTAACCTTCCTGCACATACACAATCAATGGCAATTTGCTGTTTCCATGTGTGCTGCACAAGGCTGCACACATGGAAACAGCAAAAACAAGGTGAAATAAAGGAATGTCTGACAGAATATCGACGGACAGAAAATCGACCTACAAAAATATCGACACAAAAATATCGATGACAAGAATATCGAGATCCTATCTACAACATGGTAAGGACAAAAATATCGAAAATAAAATATAGAATGTCAAAAATATTGTTATTAAAAATATAAAGTATTTTTTAGTTAAAAAAAAATATGTAAAATAAACCAAATAATATTTATACATAAAATAAACATAATTAAATATATGTTATAATGTTTAAAATTAATAATTAATATATATATAATGTAATAAAACATTAATTAACATATACATATAATATATAATATATATACTTACTTAATAATACATTTTAATATTTGTTTTAATAACTTATAACTTGTTAAAAATTATTATAAATTACAAATACATCATACACATAAAACAATAACATGAATAAAAATTAAATAATTATATATAACACATTAAAAAAATTACATTTAATTTGAATATTGTTAAAATTAATTATATATTACATTAGCTAAAATAATACAAAATATATTAAATAGCACCGACAATAAATCTACTACTCCAGCTCCCAAAAAAAACAGTAAAGAAAATGTTGGATAGCGTAGAGCTAAAAATTACTATTTCCACTCCAGGGAGTGTAACAATAGGGAAAGTGTTGGATAGCGTAGGGGTAAAAATTACTATTCCCACTCCAGAGAGTGCAACAGTAGGGAAAGTGTTGGATAGCGGAGGGGGAAAAATTACTATTCCAACTCCAGAGAGTGCAACAGTAGGGAAAGTGTTGGATAGCGTAGGGGTAAAAATTACTATTCCAACTCCACAGAGTGCAACAGTAGGGAAAGTGTTGGATCGCGTAGGGGTAAAAATTACTATTCCCTCTCCAGAGAGTGCAACAGTAGGGAAAGTGTTGGATAGCGTAAGGGTACAAATTACTATTCCAACTCCAGAGAGTGCAACAGTAGGGAAAGTGTTGGATAGCGTAGGGGTAAAAATTACTATTCCCACTCCAGAGAGTGCAACAGTAGGGAAAGTGTTGGATAGCGTAGGGGTAAAAATTACTATTCCAACTCCACAGAGTGCAACAGTAGGGAAAGTGTTGGATAGCGTAGGGGTAAAAATTACTATTCCCACTCCAGAGAGTGCAACAGTAGGGAAAGTGTTGGATAGTGTAGGGGTAAAATTTACTATTCCAACTCCAGAGAGTGCAACAGTAGGGAAAATGTTGGATAGCGAAGGGGAAAACATTACTATTCCCACTCCAGAGAGTGCAACAGTAGGGAAAGTGTTGGATAGCGTAGGGGTACAAATTACTATTCCAACTCCAGAGAGTGCAACAGTAGGGAAAGTGTTGGATAGCGTAGGGGTACAAATTTCTATTCCAACTCCAGAGAGTGCAACAGTAGGGAAAGTGTTGGATAGCGTAGGGGTACAAATTACTATTCCAACTCCAGAGAGTGCAACAGTAGGGAAAGTGTTGGATAGAGTAAGGGTAAAAATTACTATTCCAACTCCAGAGAGTGCAACAGTAGGGAAAGTGTTGGATAGCGTAGGGGTAAAAATTACTATTCCCTCTCCAGAGAGTGCAACAGTAGGGAAAGTGTTGGATAGCGACGGGGTACAAATTACTATTCCAACTCCAAAGAGTGCAACAGAAGGGAAAGTGTTGGATAGCGTAGGGGTAAAAATTACTATTCCCACTCCAGAGAGTGCAACAGTAGGGAAAGTGTTGGATAGCGTAGGGGTAAAAATTACTATTCCAACTCCAGAGAATGCAACAGTACGGAAAGTGTTGGATACCGTAGGGATAAAATTTACTATTCCAACTCCAGAGGGTGCAACAGTAGGGAAAGTGTTGGATAGCGTAGTAGTTAAAAATAACATAGTTATAAATAAAATAATTATTTAAAATAATTAGTGATTTAATTATTAAATAACTCAAAATTATTTACAAATACCAATAAATAATTATTACAAACATAACTACCAAAGAATAATTAATTAACAATACATTAATAATAAATACCAATAAATAATAATTAATAAATATTAATTACCAAATAATAAATATTAAACGATAAAATATTTTTTATAACCAAAAACATATGAATTATTAAAAAGTAAATACCAATTAAAATATATTTAACCATTTAAAAAAATATATACCGCAAAATAATAATTATGAAACATTAATTACCAATTAAAAATATTGAACTATTAAATATTTTTCATACGCCAAAATAATAAATATTACACATTAATTACCAATTAATAATTACTTATTAATATATTAATTAGAAATATCAATGCATAATATTGAATTATATTTAATTCACAATTAATCATTAATCAACAATTAATTATTTTGCATAACCAAAATATTATAATTTAAAATATTTACCAATTAATAATTATTGTCCAATTAATTAATTATCAATACCCAACAACTAATTTAATAATTACTTAATTCGATTTCAATTACTTCCAACACTATTCCCCAATAAACGCACGACACACTCCACTAATAAAATAATACACTTAACATAATTATCAATTAATCAACTAATTAAAACTAATTGCCAATTAATAAAAATTAATTACCAATTAATACTTAATTAACAATAATATAATTATCAATACCAATAAATGAAAATAAATTATTAATTAATTACAATTAAATTACTTCCCACCCTATTCCCCTATAAACCCACAACCCGCTACAGAACTTAAACGCAAAAATGTATTAATATCAATTTATAATTCCTAAAAATGTATAATTAATTCCATATAATTAAATTACTTCCCACCCTATTCCCCTATAAACCCACAACCCGCTACAGAACTTAAAAGCAAAAAATAATTAAAATTAATTTATAAATCCTAAAAATGTATAATTAATTCCATATAATTAAATTACTTCCCACCTATTCCCCTATAAACCCTCAACCCGCTACGGTACTAAAACACAAAATTGACTTAAAAAACCATTGTTAACATATAAAAATTGTATACATATATGTTGAAACCAGTAGAACACTTAACTAAAAACATATAACACATACATATTAAATACATAATAAAATACATAACAATAATATAAATATCGATATTAGTAACATCAATATTAGTAAAATCGATATATTTGATGTCGATATTACTAACTTCGATATTACTAACATCGATATTAAAATACTTACCTTAGGATCGATATTCTGTCCATAGATATTATTGACATCGATATTCTGTCCCTTCGATATTTAAAACTCGATATTTGTGTAGGTAGATATTTTAGTTTCGATATTTTGGCTCCTCACCGAAATAAAGCATTTCTCCTCGTTGCACCAGGGTATGACCAGATTTTCCCAGGTCTTAATTTTGGCGATGCCTCCTATTTACGCCACCCTTGTAAATAGGGGGCAGCCTCAAAATCAATGGAAATTGTGGCGGAACACCCACTGCAACACCAAGGTGGCAATTACGATCCGGTAAAAAAATTCCCCGTGCGACTCGTATCCGGTCTTTTTACCGTACGAATCGTACACGTGCCGTACGAACTGGCAATCACGATTCGCATGGGAAAAAGTCCATACGAACCGCATTGGGAATGATTTCCCACACGTCCTCGGGTCGGAAAATGTGTCCGACACGTCCTCGGACGATTTACCGTACAAATGTGAAAAGTTAAGTCCGACCAAGGAATCACGATCCATCCCGTGCGTCCGATGTTACAACCGTATGGAAAAAAGACCGTCCGCACCGAACTCCCATTGCAACCATGGAGACATGTGCCCGCATACGCGCCCAACACTCCCCCGCCCCCGTACGTCCGAGACGTACCCCCGTGTATGTACACCCCCACCCGTGTATGTACACCCCTGTACGTTTGAGTCGTACCCCCACCCCTGTACGTGTCGTACCACCGTCTATGTACACCCCTGTACGTGTCGTACCACCGTGTATGTACACCCCAGAACGTTCGAGTCGTACCCCCACCCCTGTACGTGTCCTACCCCCGTGTATGTACACCCCAGTACGTTCGAGTCGTACCCCCACCCCTGTACGTGTCGTACCACCGTCAATGTACACCCCAGTACGTTTGAGTCGTACCCCCACCCCTGTACGTGTCGTACCAACGTCAATGTACACCCCAGTACATTCGAGTCGTACCCCCACCCCTGTACGCGTCGTACCACCGTCAATGTACACCCCAGTACGTTTGAGTCGTACCCCCACCCCTGTACGTGTGGTACCACTGTGTATGTACACCCCTGTACGTGTCGTACCACCGTGTATGTACACCCCAGTACGTTCGAGTCGTACCCCCACCCTTGTACGTGTCCGACCCCCATGTATGTACACCCCAGTACGTTCGAGTCGTACCCCCACCCCTGTACGTGTCGTACCACCGTCAATGTACACCCCAGTACGTTCGAGTCGTACCCCGACCCCTGTACGTGTCGTACCACCGTGTATGTACACCCCAGTACGTTCGAGTCGTACCCCCACCCCTGTACGTGTCCGACCCCATGTATGTACACCCCAGTACGTTCGAGTCGTACCCCCACCCCTGTACGTGTCCGACCCCCATGTATGTACACCCCAGTACGTTCGAGTCATACCCCCACCCCTGTACGTGTCGTACCACCGTCAATGTACACCCCAGTACGTTCGAGTCCTACCCCCACCCCTGTACGTGTCGTACCACCGTCAATGTACACCCCAGTACGTTCGAGTCCTACCCCCACCCCTGTACGTGTCGTACCACCGTCAATGTACACCCCAGTACGTTCGAGTCGTACCCCCACCCCTGTACGTGTCGTACCACCGTCAATGTACACCCCAGTACGTTCGAGTCGTACCCCCACCCCTGTACGTGTCGTACCACCGTCAATGTACACCCCAGTACGTTCGAGTCGTACCCCCACCACAACCTCCTAAGTACGGAGCGCACCCCAGGCCCCAACATCACAACCGCATGTACGAGTCGTACCAAGCCACACACAAGGACAGCACCGTACAACCAAATGGCCCATGTACACACCGTACACATGCTAAAAACGCACGTACACAACCAGGACAAAAAAAAACAACACAAGAATACACCATTCGAATGGCACAAAGCCACAAAACATGTCCAACAAGCACAAAAGCAACACATTCACTGACCTGCAACTGCCAAAAACAAACAGAGGCCCAAAACACCACCACTCCTTATAACACACCCACCCAAACTTCAAACACAGCCACACCCACCAATGGACCAATAAAAAGGGCCCACACACACAAACCATGAGCCTTTGCAACAGACTCACTGCTGCCAGACCCCTCAGACAACCTACAGCACCATACTACAAGCTTCACCACACCTTACACTTGCACACCTTCACACAACCACCTTCACAAACACACCCTCATCACATTCACACACACACACACACCTGCACAACCACACCCACACACCCACAACCATCCACACACCCCCCCCATCCACACCCACACCCCTCACCATGCCCACTAACAAGAATCCAAAGTTCAGTAACCGAGAGTTGGAGGTTCTTGTCGATGAAATCCTCAGAGTCGAGCCACAGCTCTTTGGAACATTGGTCAGACAGACCAGCATGGCAGCGAAAACAGCCATGTGACAGACCATCGTCGATGCTGTGAATGCTGTTGCAGACACCAGAAGGACCAGGCATGAATGCCAAGCCAGGTGGTACGATCTGCGGAGGAGGGTCCGAGCCAAGATGCTGGAGGAACACAACCAGGCCAACGCCACTGGAGGAGGGCCCTCCCGCAGACCCGTACACTACCAGCCCTGGGAGGAGAGGGTGATGGCCATACAGCCGGTGGAGGCAGTCGAAGGATTAGGAGGACTCCGAGACCCGGGTGAGTACACAAACAACGCACCTCACATGGGGGGAACGTCATCCACAACCAAAATCACTAACAGGCACGCAACCACCCCAAGCTATCGCATGACTCAACCACACTCCATGAACACGCACATGCCACTGGCGCCACCATGCCCCATGCACCCAGCTGGACAATGTCAAGTCACAGGCCACAGAAGACACCAACACATGACATGGTAACCCGGATGGCGGGAGGGTGGGCCACTAAATTCACATAGTGCAACTCAGAAGCAGACAACAATGCCCTCTGCCCATATGGCCTAGGTCACAGCCATACAAACACTGTGTCCCCACACAGGAAAGACTCGCCAGCAAATGGCGGACGCCTTGCATCAACACATGGGGGTGAAGGCACTGTTTTGCACATGACAGCAGCTAATGAACAGCCAACATTGTGAAAGAGTGGCAGCACACACCACCACAGCAGCAGCGCAGAGACACACACTACACCCAATGGGTGCCTGGAGATCAGAAACAAACTCACATCAACAAGCCAAGTGCCATTCAAAGATCTGCTAACAGTGTGTGCCCAGGAAGCTGGGCTCAGGTGACAGAGGGTGACACACAGAGGGAGGGAGAGGGGGACAGAGAGGGAGGGAGAGGGGGACAGAGAGGGAGGGAGACACAGGGAGACGGAAAGAGGGAGGAGGCTGACACACGGAGGGAGGGAGAGGGGGACAGAGAGGGAGGGAGAGGGGGACAGAGAGGGAGGGAGACACAGGGAGACGGACAGAGGGAGGAGGCTGACACACGGAGGAAGGGAGAGGGGGACAGAGAGGGAGGGAGACACAGGGAGACGGACAGAGGGAGGAGGCTGACACACGGAGGGAGGGAGAGGGGGACAGAGAGGGAGGGAGACACAGGGAGACGGACAGAGGGAGGAGGCTGACACACGGAGGGAGGGAGAGGGGGACAGAGAGGGAGGGAGACACAGGGAGAGCAAATCAGCCGTGTGGTGTGTGGGAATGTCTGCTCGTTAGCATGTAGACTGCGCGCATGTAGCCAAGGGTGGCCAGTGCCAGAAACCCCCCTCTTCCCCATGGCAAAACACAGGGCCATGTCACAACCTGTTCACGAGCACAACAACAGCTGCCTGCATTATATAAGTGTGTGGATCTACTCCATGTGCACATGTACAGTGCTACACGGAAGGCGCCAATGCATGGCTTGCCACACCTGCCCACTCCACTGCTGACTGCAGTCACACTTGACGCAGCAAGTAAGACTGTGCCACACATAGTGAAAGGGGCAAAAGTGGTGCCCAAGGGACACACCCATGCACAAGTGCACTGTGAGTGGAATGCAAGACAGATCCTAATTCCAAGAGGAAATGTGTCAACGTTGAAACTGATGAAACATGGATGTTGCATGGACCAAAATTAACATTGTCTCTCTCACACACAGGTCAACGTCGTGGTTCACCCCCCAACACTGGGGGGGAAGACTCACAGGACCTGGATCTGCGGGAGCCCGATCCCACCGGCAGCGACGACTCTCACCACTCTGTGGACGACCCCGACCAACCTGGCACCTCTGGTGTCCAACCACCTGCAGCACCTGCGTCAGGTACAACGGGGCCAACCACCACCCCCACTCCTGCCACATCCCAGGAGACACCCAGGATCCCTGCCCCACCACCACAAAGCAGCCAGGCTGGCCAGGAGGGACACGGTGTCCCGGGCACCCAGGAGGAGGCAGGCGACAACGCCAATGCCACCCCTCAGGGGTCCCGGAGACCCGATGTGCCCACAAGGGCAGGCCAGGTGCAAGTGGGCAGGGGTGGTGGGAGTGGAGGACGGCGGAGGCGCCAGCCTGACCAGTTGGCTGGGGATCCGGTATATTCCCATGTCCGTAACATCCTGGACTCATACCGGCAGGACACCACGGGCATGGCCCAGGTTGTGTCCGTCCTCGAGGGGATCAAGATCCAGCAGGCCCAGCAACATGCGGAGCTACATGCCTGTCTACTGCAACACCAACGGAGGATGGAGGACAGACAGGCTGAGCAAGTGACGGTGTTCCAGGGGATTCACGATACACTCCGTCGGATGGCCGACAACATGGGCAACCCTCCCTGTGCCAGAAGGCGTAGAACATTACCACCCACAGGGAGGGATCAGGAGGAGGAGGAAACATCCGATGGAGCATCCCAAACATCGTCACGGCCTGCTTCTGAGGGTCCCCGCAGGAGGCCGGGTCGTCCACGGAAAGGACCGTGACGGTCGGCGCTACATCACCATCTCCCAGGACACCTGGCCTGGCACCTGGCCCACTGGAGCAACAGCATCACAGCATCAAGAGACATTCTCTGCCACATGGCCTTGCTGGTCACTGTCTGACCAATGTGGACAAAGACTGTGGCATGGACTCTGAGGATTTCCAATGGCAAGGACACCAACTCCCCTACTGAACTTTGGATTCCAAACTCCCGGGAAGCCCCTCTCGTCATACACCCCCCCCACACAAAAATAAAAATTCACACCATGAAGAGAAGATGCCTGCTGGTTGCATTATTACCTTACATGTGTCTAGTAAAGTCTAAACATGCCTGAGTTCTCTTTTGACCTTAACCATCCACACCCTGGGGCCTGAGTCTGGCACAGGACACACGGGCCACAGTGTATTAGGCAAGACAGACATGGAGCACCATACACACCCGTGATGGGCCCAACCAGCTGAGGGGGTGGCCGCACAACCGTGCTGACCGACACATTGAGTACAGCAACAGTCATGCGCAGAGGTCAGGGATCCCGTCCAGTGTCCTGGGGGGCACCCAGGTATGTGTAGACAGGTGGCAGAACCATATCCTGCAAGCGTGAGTCTGGTGGATGCAGAGAATGGGGGCCTGGCCAACGTTGGATGCATGGGGATGGCACATGTCACAATACCCACACACCCATGGTCATCATGCATAATACACAGTCTCAGCCCACACACACAGCTTGCATCTTGCTACTCGACACATAGACACATGGCCACTATCAGGGACAACCATGCCAGACATGCTGGATGCACCGTGGCAACACACCAGCATTGACTGAGAAGAGGCACCTTGGAGGCATAGGGACACCTTTATTAGTCATGTGTTCGGGATTGCAGAGGCAACTTGAAGTACACATGACCACGTCATGTGGAGTAACATGTGGGTCCAACACTGGCACCCCCCTTCTGCAGCACAAATGCGTGATAGCCATGGAACTGGCACACAAAAGTCGGCCAACAGCTAAACACCCACAGCTGCTCACGGAGAGACAGCCATACACCATTGATCCGCTGATGTAGAAGTCCCACACCATGTCAAGCCAATGCAAACCGTATGTGTCCGAGGGCAGTGTTACACACATTGATGCCATCATCACAATCCACTATCCCATCACTGATGACTGTCAACCAGTCAGACCATCTATTCAGGTGTACACAGCTGCATGTCGTGTCCCATGGTGATGCCACATGGCTGCAGAGGAACCAAACATCGACAGGGGCAGTGTGCATACATCGTGAACAACTGCCACACCCAATACACCCCTGATGCATCCCTTACCCTAAGGAGACTTCCAAACGTGTCCGTGCCTGTAACGCTGAGTCAGCACACGATGACGTGTCCATGAGGAATAGCAGTGCCACAACAATGCAAGCAGCAGACGGCATGCGCAAATACCTGGGGATGGAAGACACACAAGAAGTCAGCCACAAAAAGCACAGCCACTTGCATGTGCATGTACTCGACACATGTATGGATGACAACATGCTAGTTCACAATTATGACTGGGGAAATACAACCATCACTGCCACCATAACTCCAGTGACACACCCACACACACCTCTGACTCACGTGCCATACATGCAGGTGGAGACACACATCACAACACATGCCACACGGGGACCAATGCGTGCACAATCAGACACTGGTACTCACCACTAAGCGAAGAAGGCGCGTATGAGCCGAGTCCGGATGTCCTCTTGCGGCTCCACATCCTCCACATCACTAGCCCCATTGCCAAGCCCTTCGTCCTCCACGGGTGGATGGTCCTCGTCATGTTGATCCAGGATGAGTGGCACAGCTTTCTCAACTGCCATGTTGTGCAGCATGCAGCAGACCATGAAGATTTTGCAGACCTTCGCAGGGGCATATGGGAGCGCGCCGCCGGTCTTGTGGAGGCACCGAAATCGGCTCTTCAGCAGGCCAAACGTCCTCTCTATCACTCGCCTTGTCCGGCCATGGGCGGTGTTGTAGCGGAGCTGGGCCGGTGTGATGGGGTTGCGGAGAGGTGTGAGCAGCCATGGCATGTTGGGATAGCCAGCGTCCCCTACATGGGAAGCACATGGACATCGTTAGAACTGGTTAAGCGGTCGTGCTGGTAGGCTATGCAAAATACAGGACAGACAGACTGTACCCACCAACAACACATGCTCTTTCGTTGCGCAGCTGCATCATCATTTCAGGCATCCTGCTACGCCTCATGATGTAGGCATCGTGTGCTGATCCTGGAAAACGAGCACAGACATGTGAAATCACCATGTTGGACAGACACACCACAAGGGCATTGATGGAGTGGTAGTGCTTCCGATTGCGGTACGCTACCTCCTGTGCGTGTGGTTGTACCAAAGCTACATGTGTCCCATCTATGGACCCAATGACATGGGGCATCCCTCCCAGGGCATAGAATCCACGCTTGACCCCAGTCAACAGTTCAGGGGTTGGGAACTTGATGAAGTCATCCAGGTGAATCAACATGGCCTCTAAGAAATCATGCAGCACACGGCAGAACATGCTCTGGGACATGCCACCAACATGAGCTATGGTATATTGAAAGGAACCCGTGGCAAGAAAATGTAGGGCTGCCATTACCTTCAGCTGGGGTGTCAGTGCCGTAGGATACCTGTGCCGCGGTTGCAGGTGTGGTGCCAGTCTCGCCGTCAACTCCAGAATCAACGGTTGGGGGAAGCGGTAGCACCGGATACTGTCATTCTCCCGCATGTCAGCCAAGTCCGGAATTGGTCGGGCAAGAGGCGGCGCTCTGCAGTAATTTGGAAGTGACAAGGAAGAGTGAGTGCACTACGACAACAATTTATATGTACTGAGCACATGTTAATCTGTCAATACACATATGCTACATAGGGAGTCAGGTATGTGCTACATGCCCTGGACACGTATGGCTGCCAGGTGACATTCCTACCAAGACCCAGCTACACACAGAGATTGAGAACCTCCCCATGCCATGGCATGGGATTAGCTGTGTCCCAGTGCAAGTGAACAGCCAGACGCAAGACAGGAGTGACATACGCCCACACATCAGCAGAAGTAGGATGCCGATTGCAGAGACTGGTAGCGGAACACTTGAGCCACAGGTCACATGACATTACACTAGGACAGCCCACACACCTTGCCATGAAGGTGCACATGTCATGACTCACCACACATTCATTGAGAGGATGCAGACATGTCCTTGTCACGCTACTCCGTGTCCCATGCATACATGCGCACCTCACATCCGATACCACATGTGGCATGGTGTGCGGAACAGTGTGCAATGTCAATCTACACACAGACACATGTTGGTTGCTGCAACAGCTGCAGCTTTTGAGGGTGCTCCAACATCAACCTGATGGGAAGCCCCCACACATACATGACATAGTCACATTGTGCACCGTGGGTAGTGACAAGTCAGGTGTGGTAACCCCTGTACCGGGCATCAGGGGACACTTCCGTGTGTTGTGTCCGTGCCATGCCAGTGACGCTCATCCCAAGTGTGCAGTACGACATGCACACATGTCAAAGGAGTCAAGGGCTTGCCTGGCACACATTGCACCGTCACACAGTACATCTGTACACATCTCATCATAAATCTGGTGCCTTCTCGACTCAGGAGTAATGTTCCACATCACAGCCTGTCACACCTGTGCCCCACACATGTAGTAATGCACAGACGATGCCTTGATGTCCATTCATGGACAAGTATGTCCATCCATGGACAAGTATGTCCGCCCTATTCCTTCCTGTGTGCCGCCTGTCACCACTGTGATGTGTGAAAACCGCCGTACTGCTGCTAAGAGGGCCTGTGTACGTTCCCATATCACTATGGGAGTGCTGCCGTATGTGTACCCATCGTGATGGTGAGCGTACAGGCATGTGTACGGTCCGTACCACTACGAGTACGCATACGCAAGAACACCCATAGTGGTAGGGCCGTACACACGCCTGTACGCTCCCTATCACTATGGGTGTCCTCGCGTATGCGTACTCGTAGTGGTACGGGCCGTACACATGCCTGTACGCTCCCATCACTATGGGTGTCCTCGCGTATGCGTACTCGTAGTGGTACAGGCCGTACACACGCCTGTACGCTCCCTATCACTATGGGTGTCCTCGCGTATGCGTACTCGTAGTGGTACGGGCCGTACACACGCCTGTACGCTCCCTATCACTATGGGTGTCCTCGCGTATGCGTACTCGTAGTGGTACGGGCCGTACACACGCCTGTACGCTCCCTATCACTATGGGTGTCCTCGCGTATGCGTACTCGTAGTGATAGGGAGCGTACAGGCGTGTGTACGGCCCGTACCACTACGAGTACGCATACGCGAGGACACCCATAGTGACAGGGAGCGTACAGGCGTGTGTACGGCCCGTACCACTACGAGTACGCATACGCGAGGACACCCATAGTCATAGTGAACGTCGGCACGCGTGTACGGGCCGTTGCTATGCATTTGGGGTGCCCTAGGGCCCCGGAATGCACCGTACCTGTTGGACAGGCCACACAGAGGGCTTGCTCCCCCCCGCACGACAGGGCCCGAGCCCCGGCCCACCAGGCATACCCCCGTGACAAGCCCCTGTACTCCGTCTCCCGACGGACCCTCTGCCCTCGGACCCCTACTCATCACGGGGCCCAGCCCCACCGGCTTCCCCGGCCGGGTCAAGCCGCCATCTTGGGCCCTGCACCACGCGGCCGCGTGGCCTCACCTCGACCCTAACCCCGGGCCTGGCCGGCCCGACATCCCGGCACCACCATCCACCCAGGAGGTGAGCGGACCACTTGGCAGGTCAATGGGAGAACGAAGCGTCAAGAGCTCTTCCCCCGTCAGGTGCCGATCGCCTCCAGCAGCCCCCAGGCGCTGGCTCCACCCCCTGCTGGGTGTCTGGACACCTTCATCCCGGACCCTCCGACCTCCAAGTGCGAGGGTCCGGACATCAAAGGGCACCAGCCCTATAACTAAGGCAGCTCCGGAGCAGGAAGGCAGTTGTATCCTGGAGTCGAGAGACACCGAGTGAACTCAACCCTGACGGTCTACTGGCGCTGCCGTAGCCCGCTCTTGCGAACCATCGTCCTGCCTGCTGGCGCTGCCGCGGCCTTCTGCAACCTTCATCTTCCTGGGACCTGCTGGCGCTGCCGCGGCCCGTTGTAACGACCATCCTCACCGGGACCTGCTGGCGCTGCCGCGGACCGTACATCTTCCGGGGACCTGCTGGCGCTGCCGCGGCCCGTTGTAACGACCATCCTCACCGGGACCTGCTGGCGCTGCCGCGGACCGTACATCTTCCGGGGACCTGCTGGCGCTGCCGCGGCCCGTTGTATCAACCATCCTTACCGGGACCTGCTGGCGCTGCCGCGGACCGTACTGCCTAAACACCAAGCTCGAGGATTGTGAGCTCGTCATCATCTCATCCGAACTATCTGATTGGTAAATAGACTGACCCGCTACCCCCTTCCCTACCTTCCGAGACTCTAATCGAGGGGACCCCTGCGTCCAGACCTCCTTGTACCATTCTACCGTATCATAACTAAGTACCTATAAAGAACACTGAACCTTATCCGTGTGTGATCTCTGTCTGTGGGGGGGGGGAAGTTACTTGTCTGTACGATCGCTGGAGACGGCTCTCCCCGGAGACCTCTCCCCCTGACCCCGGCCGGCCCTCCCGGTCCGTCTACCTTTTCTAACATTGGTGGCCAGCGGCGCGATCCGAATCAACGCGTAATCGTACAGAGAGTAGCTCACCCCACGACAAAAACACGATGTCGACCAAAGAGAGCAGCTCCACCGAGAAATTCCAAATGGAGAAATTAGAAGAATACAACCACCGCGAACTGAGACAATTTTGCATAGAACTTGGCATTGCTACCACCGGCCTGAGTACCAAGGATGATCTAAAGCGCGCTCTGGAGTCATGGACAGAAACGGGGGTCACAGGACCCTCCGACCAAAGCAGCGTCACACCAGACCAAACCAGCATCACACCAGAGGGGAACGCCACGGCTCCCGAGGAGCGGGGAACGGGCCTCCCGCAAGAGGAGATCCGAGAAAGAGACAGAGTCAGATTACACGAATTGGAGATGGCACGACTCAAGATGGATGGGGAACTCAAGTTGGCTGAACAGAAACTTAACCTCGAGCATATGCGGCTTCGAGAGGAACGAGAAGAAAAGCAGAGACAGAGAGAGCTGGAAGAGAAAAAAATAACGCTCGAGCACGAGCGCCGACTAGCGGAAATAGAACTGCGCAAACAGAATAAGGAACTGGGGGTGCCTGAGCGACCACACACCCCGGGGCCAAGTGAGAAAAAAGTTCACATCCCCAAGGATGTTGTCCGCGAATATGTCCGAGAAGACGACATACAACAGTGGTTTAAAGCCTATGAGATCGCAATGACCTCCCACCGAATCGACCGGAGTGATTGGGGAGCCGGACTGTGGGGGAGGTTTATCAACGAGGGTCGCGATGCCCTGCTGCAGCTCCCCGATCACCAGATGTCGTCCTACGACCACATGAAGGCTGCCCTCCTCACCCGCTACGGCCTCACGCCCGAGATGTACCGCCAGAGGTTCAGAGATTGCACCCGGATCCCAGGTACAACTTGGGTAGAGTACGTGAACTATTTCAGCCGGGCATTCGAAGGGTGGATCAAGGGAAGTCAGGTCGCCACTTACGAACAACTCTTCAACCTTATGGTGTGGGAGCACCTGTCAAACAACTGTTTCGTCGAGCTCCGGCAGCACCTACTCGACAGTAAGCTGACCGACCCCCGGCAGCTCGCCGCCGAAGCTGACCGGTGGGAAAGCACCCGAGTGGGCCGGAGAGGGCCCCACGACCAGAACAGAGGCAACCAAGGCCAGCACCGTCCTCGGGGAGGAGGAGGGGGCCAGGGGCGAGGGAGAGACGCCTTACCAACAACACCCGTGGCCAGCACCCCGCCTCCGGCCGGCCGGGGCAACCCCCCGTTGCGGCCTGGGTACCGAGCCAACGTCACGTGCCACCGGTGCCAGCGACCAGGCCACTACGCCAATGACCCGAACTGCCCGCTAAATCAAACACCCAAGCCCCGCCAGGTAGCGGCCGCTGCCCTAGGGGAAGAGCAATCATCGGAGGGACCCGAAGAGTACGAGCCGGCCCAGCAAGGGTGGGAACCGGCCGCCATGGTCCTGGCATGCCTAGGGGGAAGAGACATGGTTCCGCGGGCTCCCCTACCCGCCAACACCAGAAAATACGGTCAGTGGGTGACCATTATTGGACAGAGAGCCGAGGCCTTGCGTGACACCGGCGCCAGCGTGACGGCCGTCCGCTGTCATCTGGTGAAGCCCGAGCAGATCCTGCCGAACATTCTCTGCCCCGTCCGCTCGGCAGATAACTCTGAGAGTATGTGTAAGATGGCCTGCGTCCCGTTTGAATGGGGAGGGGTCTCCGGCCTACTGAAGGTGACGGTCCGGGACGATGCCCCCATGGACTGCCTCCTGGGGAATGACCTCGAGAGTTCCCCGTGGGCCACCGTCGAGAGAAAAGAGCACTTGGGGATGCTGGGCCTCCCGGACTGGGCCTGCATAACCACCCGATCCATGGCCGCCCGGGCCACCCCCCGATCAGAAGAAGCCGAATGGCCAGCACCTCCGCCCCCGGTTGCCCCCGTCGAGGGCAACGGCGAGTCCGATCTCCCGGACCCGACTATCGAAGCAGACGCACAACATCAGGACCTTCCGGATCTGGCTCAGTGGCGTCAAGAGGGGGGGCCCACCCAAGAACAGTTCCGCCAGGAACAAAAGACCTGTCCCTCCCTCGAAGGACTCCGCCAACAAGCCGATACCCAAAGCGCAGGGGACACCCCCGGAACCCACTGGGTCTACTGGGACAACGACCTGCTCTACAGCGAGCAAAGAATCGCCGAGCTGGGGGCCGGTCGAGTTCTGGTGGTACCGCTCCACTTCCGAGACTTTCTGCTCAACCTGGCCCACGATGTCCCCCTGGCTGGACACCTGGGCCAGGACAAAACATACAGTCGCCTGGTGACCCACTTTTTCTGGCCAAAAATGAGGAATGACGTCCTGAACCACTGCCGATCTTGCCCCACGTGCCAAGCCAGCGGGAAGAGTGGTCGGAAGCTGAAGGCCCCTCTGCAACCCTTCCCTGTGGTCACCACCCCGTTCGAGAGGGTGGGGATAGACATTGTGGGGCCTCTGGACCCCCGCACGGCACAAGGACACAGGTTCATCTTGGTACTTGTGGACCATGCCACCCGCTACCCCGAGGCAGTGCCCCTACGGACAGTGACAGCTTCGGTGGTTGGCCGGGCCCTGATGGGGATCTTCTCCAGGGTAGGCTTCCCCCGAGAAGTCGTCAGCGACCGAGGTACGAATTTCATATCTAAATACATGAAGTCCCTCTGGCAACAATGCGGGGTCACCTACAGATTCACGACCCCCTATCACCCCCAAGGGAACGGACTAGTGGAGCGTTTTAACCGCACTCTCAAGGGGATGATTGGGGGATTGGAAGAGCCTCTCCGTCGCCAGTGGGATGTGCTGCTCCCGTGCCTCCTCTTCGCCTACCGAGAAGTCCCCCAGAAGTCCCTCGGCTTTAGCCCTTTCGAACTCCTGTACGGGCACCCTGTGCGAGGGCCCCTCAGCCTAGTCAAGGAAGGTTGGGAGATGGCCCCCTTAACGACCCCTCCCGACGTCTTCAAATACATCCTGGCCCTACGAAACCAGACCCGGCGCTTCAGGGAGATGGCCAAGGCGAACCTCGAGGCCAGTCAGGAGGACATGAAGAGGTGGTATGATCACAATGCCTCCTCCGTTGAATTCGAGCCTGGGCAGCAAGTATGGGTGATGTCCCCCACCGAACCGTGTGCCCTGCAAGACAAGTGGACGGGGCCCTTCAAAGTGGTCGAGCGTAAAAGCCCCGTCACTTACCTCATCGACATGGGGTCCACCCGGAACCCCCTGCGGGTCCTCCACACCAACCGGCTCAAACCACACTTTGTGCGCTCCGAACTAAGCCTCCTGATGGCGACCGACAGTGGTACAGAAGAAGACTCCGAGCCCCTCCCGGATCTCTTGAAGACTCAGGAGAAGGACGGCTCCGTGGATGGGGTCCGGCTCTCCGACGCCCTCACTTCGGAGCAACGCCAGGACTGCCGGGACCTCCTGCTGCAGTTCGCTGCCCTGTTCTCCCTCACCCCCGGGGTCACCCCTTGGTGTTTTCACGACGTAGACACCGGGGACAGTCCCCCGGTCCGGCACCGGGCCTACCGCGTACCAGATCGGGTACGGGCCTGCATACAGGAGGAAGTGGCCAAGATGCTCACGATCGGGGTCATCGAGCCCTCGGACAGTCCCTGGGCCAGTCCGGTTGTATTAGTTCCCAAGGCCGCTGCCCCCGGCACCGCCCCTGAACTGAGATTCTGCGTCGACTACCGGGGCTTGAACGCTGTCACCCGGACCGACGCTCATCCCATCCCCCGAGCAGACGAGCTGATCGACCGGCTGGGGGCCGCCCGCTACCTTAGTATCTTCGACCTAACGGCGGGCTACTGGCAGATCGGCCTCACACCCAGGGCTCAGGAACGGTCAGCCTTCTCCACCCCCGATGGCCACTATCAATTTAAGGTCATGCCCTTTGGCATGAAGAATGCCCCCGCCACATTCCAACGTCTTGTGAACCAGGTCTTGGCAGGGCTCGAAGAATTCAGCGCTGCCTACCTGGACGATATCGCTGTATACAGCCGCCACTGGTCCGACCACCTCCGTCACCTCCAAGAGGTCCTCCAAGCCCTCCAGCGGGCCGGCCTCACCATTAAAGCCGGCAAGTGCCAAATTGGCCAAGGGTCTGTGACCTACCTTGGGCACCAAGTGGGAAGCGGGCTGGTGGCCCCACTACAACTTAAGATTGCTGCCATCCAGTCCTGGCAGCCCCCCGTCACCCAGACCGAGGTCCGAGCCTTCTTGGGGCTCACCGGATACTACCGGCGGTTCGTAAAGGACTACGGCAGCATCGTGGGGCCCCTCACGGGACTCACATCCAAGAATCAACCGAAGCGGGTCCACTGGACTCCTGATTGTCAAGCGGCCTTCGAGGAGCTGAAGGCCGCCCTGTGCACCGCCCCGGTGCTCCAGGCCCCCGATTACAGTCGGGAATTTGTGGTGCAGACCGACGCCTCCGACCACGGCATCGGGGCCGTCCTCTCTCAGCTGAACTCCGAAGGTCAGGACCAGCCGGTGGCCTTCATCAGTCGACGTCTCCTGGCCCGAGAACAGCGTTGGAGCACAATCGAGAGGGAGGCATTTGCAGTAGTGTGGGCCCTCAAAAAGCTCCGACCCTATCTCTTCGGTACCCACTTCCGGGTACAAACCGACCACCGACCCCTGCAATGGCTGATGCAGATGCGGGGGGAGAACCCAAAACTCTTGCGCTGGTCCATTTCCCTGCAGGGAATGGACTTCACTGTGGAGCACCGGCCAGGCCAAGACCACGCCAACGCGGATGGCCTGTCCCGCTTTTTCCGCCTCGACGAAGAGAGTCCCCAAGGAGATGGGTGACTCTCCCCGCCTTCAGCTGGGGGGGACGCATGTTGGACAGGCCACACAGAGGGCTTGCTCCCCCCCCGCACGACAGGGCCCGAGCCCCGGCCCACCAGGCATACCCCCGTGACAAGCCCCTGTACTCCGTCTCCCGACGGACCCTCTGCCCTCGGACCCCTACTCATCACGGGGCCCAGCCCCACCGGCTTCCCCGGCCGGGTCAAGCCGCCATCTTGGGCCCTGCACCACGCGGCCGCGTGGCCTCACCTCGACCCTAACCCCGGGCCTGGCCGGCCCGACATCCCGGCACCACCATCCACCCAGGAGGTGAGCGGACCACTTGGCAGGTCAATGGGAGAACGAAGCGTCAAGAGCTCTTCCCCCGTCAGGTGCCGATCGCCTCCAGCAGCCCCCAGGCGCTGGCTCCACCCCCTGCTGGGTGTCTGGACACCTTCATCCCGGACCCTCCGACCTCCAAGTGCGAGGGTCCGGACATCAAAGGGCACCAGCCCTATAACTAAGGCAGCTCCGGAGCAGGAAGGCAGTTGTATCCTGGAGTCGAGAGACACCGAGTGAACTCAACCCTGACGGTCTACTGGCGCTGCCGTAGCCCGCTCTTGCGAACCATCGTCCTGCCTGCTGGCGCTGCCGCGGCCTTCTGCAACCTTCATCTTCCTGGGACCTGCTGGCGCTGCCGCGGCCCGTTGTAACGACCATCCTCACCGGGACCTGCTGGCGCTGCCGCGGACCGTACATCTTCCGGGGACCTGCTGGCGCTGCCGCGGCCCGTTGTAACGACCATCCTCACCGGGACCTGCTGGCGCTGCCGCGGACCGTACATCTTCCGGGGACCTGCTGGCGCTGCCGCGGCCCGTTGTATCAACCATCCTTACCGGGACCTGCTGGCGCTGCCGCGGACCGTACTGCCTAAACACCAAGCTCGAGGATTGTGAGCTCGTCATCATCTCATCCGAACTATCTGATTGGTAAATAGACTGACCCGCTACCCCCTTCCCTACCTTCCGAGACTCTAATCGAGGGGACCCCTGCGTCCAGACCTCCTTGTACCATTCTACCGTATCATAACTAAGTACCTATAAAGAACACTGAACCTTATCCGTGTGTGATCTCTGTCTGTGGGGGGGGGAAGTTACTTGTCTGTACGATCGCTGGAGACGGCTCTCCCCGGAGACCTCTCCCCCTGACCCCGGCCGGCCCTCCCGGTCCGTCTACCTTTTCTAACAGTACCTGTGTGTGAAGCTCCAAATTACATAGGGGACACATGAGGGACAAGTATTGAGGCCTACATGCATGCTGGTTGTCATGGAGACCAAGTTCAAATTTTGAATTTGTTCAGGAAGGTGCACAGCAGAAGTCAGTTGGAATGAATCTACTTTGTTGCAATGTGTTTGTGGGGCTGACATCATGTAGGAGAAAAAAACAGATTGAGAACCCACAGACTGCTATGTTTGAAGGGATTGGAGGAAACATAGGATGCAAATGTGAGTGACCAATCACTCTGTACTCCTGTGCATGAGATGGGCCAGCAAGGCAGATATAAGGCAGCCAGGTCCCATGAGGGAGCACTTGCCTGCTCATCTCTGTATTCCACGACCCAGCTGCCGCTACTGATTCCCTGGAACCATGTCAAGGGCTGTGGAGAGGTCACAGCCATTCACCATGGAGGAGAACATGGCTTTGGTGGATGTGATCCTCCCACGGTACCCCATGCTGTATGGGCGACCGGGTTATCAGGTGAGTGCAGTGTCCACTGGCACAGACTGTGTCCCTTTTTTGTGACTGTGACTTCTGCCATTGTGTCCAGGTGTGACACACATGCTATGTACTGTAGGGGGGGTCCCAGGGGGGGGAATGCCTGATGTCTCCCAGCAGTGCCCTGAGACAGGAGGGGTGGGTGCCTATCACTCCCAGCAGTGCCCTGAGACAGGAGGGGTGGGTGCAGAGTCCTCCCAGCAGTGCCCCGAGACAAGAGGGGTGGGTGCCTATCACTCCCAGCAGTGCCCAGAGACAGGAGGGGTGGGTGCAGAGTCCTCCCAGCAGTGCCCTGAGACAGGAGGGGTGTGTGCAGAGTCCTCCCAGCAGTGCCCCGAGACAGGAGGGGTGGGTGCCTATCACTCCCAGCAGTGCCCAGAGACAGGAGGGGTGGGTGCAGAGTCCTCCCAGCAGTGCCCTGAGACAGGAGGGGTGTGTGCAGAGTCCTCCCAGCAGTGCCCTGAGACAGGAGGGGTGGGTGCAGAGTCCTCCCAGCAGTGCCCTGAGACAGGAGGGGTGTGTGCAGAGTCCTCCTAGTAGTGCCCTGAGACAGGAGGGGTGGGTGCAGAGTCCTCCCAGCAGTGCCCTGAGACAGGAGGGGTGTGTGCAGAGTCCTCCCAGCAGTGCCCAGAGACAGGAGGGGTGGGTGCAGAGTCCTCCCAGCAGTGCCCAGAGACAGGAGGGGTGGGTGCCTATCACTCCCAGCAGTGCCCAGAGACAGGAGGGGTGGGTGCAGAGTCCTCCCAGCAGTGCCCAGAGACAGGATGGGTGGGTGTGATGCACAGTGTGAGCCTGGCTCATTTATTTGTGTAGTTGCCCTCATTCCACCTGTGTCCTTTCAATGGCACGTACTGCTTTTGGCCTTCCCCCAGAGGATCATGTCCCTATGACAAAGGTGCAATGCGTTGGATGCACACTATGCCTTGTTGTAGACAGAAAATGTGTTCTAATCTGTGTCCCTGTGACATGTGCCAGGTGTATTGATGTAGTGTCACTTGTTCATCCTCACAGGTAGACGCCTCTGCCAAGGAGCAGATATGGCTAGACGCCGTCAGCGCCGTGAGGAGTGCGGATGGTCGGAGGTGGCACCTGTCCCAGGTGAGGAAACGCTGGCAGGATATCCGGTGCTGGACGCGGAGGATCGCACGGGTCCTTCTGGGGGACTCACCTGAGAGCCATAAGAACCGTGGGCGCCGCCGTCTCTCCCACATCCAGAAACGTGTGCTGGCGGTGGTCTTTCTAGACTTGGACAGGCGTCTACAGGACATGCAGCAGCCGGAAGGGGGTAGGTACATGTGTGTGTTTGTTGTGTTTCACCAGCATTTGTAAGTGCACTGTTCCATGGATACACTTCCAGGGTTTATGGTGCTGTGCAGATCCCGTCCCCCACAGTATTGCTGTGCTCTCCTGCCTCCCTTCCCCTCCTTGCAATGTGTTCCCTGGTCTGTGTGTAGTCACTCCATCACAAGGTTATGTAGCCTGACACCTTCTCCAAGTGTACAATGCCTGCAGCATCATGTGTGGGGGGGATGTGTAACAGGTTTTGTGACCTTGCCTGTGCCCTGTCCAGTTCTGGACTTGTGGGTTCCATGTCAGTTGGCACTAATGCTGAGTCCAGACATGGGAGTTAATCTCTCGAGTGCCAGGCCTTCCAGCAGGCATGTCCCATGTGGTGGCCTGTGACATGATGTGCATGAGTGTGCGTTACGCATAGTGCAGGAATGTTAGCGTGTGTTGCAGTCATTCCCATTCAGGAGCATGGAGCTGTGTGGCCGCAACTGTCCCCAGGGGCATATTTACCTAGCTATCATGTGTGTAATCCGAGAATGTCGACAATCTCTGTGTCTACAGCATGGGTTGTGCTCTGTGCCATTGTCCCCTGGCACCATGTTTATTGACGTGAGATGTATTACAAGTGTCCACTGTCCAGCCTGACCTGATTTTCCTTGTTCATACTTACGGTGGCCATTGCCTGTGTGTCTTGTTGCAATCATCTGATGATGCCCATTTGTACATGATTATTTGGACAGGCGCACCTTGGGTATTTGGTGTGCAATCTTGAATTATTGCATCCCATGTGTATTTCACCCAGACTAAGAGATGTAAGTGCTTCCTGTGTCTCCACAGATTTGTCTCATGTAGGGGGTGGGTGGTGCGGGCATGGCCTACATGTCAAGACCTGTAATCTCCTTGCTGGGCCTGGCCAGTGTGTGATGTTTGTCTGGACAGACACTCAAGGTGCAGTGTGCCAGTCAGGGTGGGCATGTTTTCAGTATTACCTATGCTGCATGTGCCTCTAGTTCCTGGATATGGTCCCTGCTCATCCATATTTCCTGCCACGCTGTGTGGTGCAGATGCAGTGCTGTATTGTCCCCAGGGCCTTGCCCCTCAGTCAAAATTCCATGTCATCTCATTTGCTATTGTGTCATGCTCTCCATAGTTTTTCCATGGCATGGTGGGTCACACAACTGTGTCTTGCAGGGCCTACATATGTACCTTGTTTTGGAATTGTAACTCTTCCTTTGTTTCAGGCTATGCACTGTAACCTAAGTAGTTTTGACTCATGTGACATATGTATACAGGTGTATGATTAATTTCTGTCTCTTCACCCTGCCCACAGCATCGTCGGAGGGACACGGAGGGAGACATGGACACAGATGGCGCGGAGGGACCGAGCACCAGTGCCAGCGGTGACATTGGGGCTGGCACTTCGAGTGGGACTGAGGCGGAGGAGAGTGAACCCGGGGACCTGTCGACTGGCACAACAGAGTATGAAGCTGACGGGTCCGAGGATGATCTCTCCGAGTGGGCGGTGGCTGCACCACCATCTGACAGCAGCCCTACATCTCGCACCGCCCCCTCCATTGGCATCAGCCGCCTCCCACGTGCTCGTGTCCCTTCCCAACGTGCCCGGTCACCACATGTCTCCTTCCTGCCAGGCACCGCACCCCCTGCCCCTGTCTCCACTGCTGCCGCCAATGCTGAGTCCGTGGACATCCAGCGGCACAGTTGCAGATTGGTCAGACTGCGATCCTTAATGTCCTCCATGGCCACAGCCAGGTCCTCAACAACATGGAGGCATACTTGGAGGGCATTCATTCATCGCAGGCTGACCAACGCAACTTGCTGAGGTCCATAGACTCCACACTGACTGCATCAGTGGGTCTCCTGCAGCGCTACGTCCCACCCCCTACCCCTGCCCCTTCCACACTTCCCACTCCCATGCCTGTCCCACATACACCCAGACGTAAGCATGCACCCACCACAACACACACAGGCACTACACCAGCAGGGAAGGTCCGCCGCACACCTCCTGACACGCACACACAGGGTGAAGTAGGCACACCCACTGGGTCGGGGGGCAAACGTGTGACACGCAGCCAGAGTGGGAGTCCGCATTCCACCCAATCCACTCCCTCCAAATCCCCTCCCCTCAGCTCTCCTGGCCAGATCTCCCCCAAAGACTCCTTCATGGCCGCTCTGTCCCTGAGCCCCACAGTGACACCACCCCGCAAGCGGTCAAGGACGTCCACGGTCAGGGTGCTTGAGTCCCCCCCCTGTCCACACCCTCCCCCAGTGGCACTGCGACCCATCCCTCTGACCCCCCCCCCTCCTTGGGGCCTGTGGTTCCTTCGGGTGCAGGGGAGTCCCTGGAGGACCTTGCCAAGGTGTGCAGCGCGCTCCTAGAATCCACCTTCGGCCCTGCCCCACCCCCTGTGGTGGAGTCCTCCATCCCTGCACCCACGTCGCCTACCCTTCGCCCTCCTGTCCCTGCGGTGCCTGTTCCTTCCCCCCAACATGATGCCCTCACCCCTGTGGAAGACAACGGCTTGTAACTGTGCAGGCAAGCTAGGGGACACGCATCCCACTGTGTCCCCCATCCAGCTGTGACTCCTGGACTGCCCTATGGGCTTTGTAAATATTGGACTTACTTCATACCAGTTTTTTGCTCATGCTGAATAAAGCTATTTATTTTTTTTCCCTTGGAACACTCCTGCTTTGCTGGCATTGCTGTTGGTGGGGCTGCTACATGGTTGTGGGTGTTGGTCATGTGTTGGGTGTGTGGGAAATGTAGTAGTGTGCTGCTAATGGGGGGACCCTGGGACCTGTGTGCCATCACACGGTGTCAGCTAGCTTTCTCCATTCATGTAAGCAGTTCCTGCATGTTGCAATTGTCCCAAGGTGTATTCCTTCCTCTGTGTACCCTGACTTCTTCCCTGCAGGGTGTCCCCTGACTTTAGCGCAGAGCTGTGTGTACATTAGCTGGGTGTGTGACGTAGTCCTTCACCTTTGCACATGCATGCTGAGCCATTCTCCACCTGCATCATTCGTGGCATCCTTGGTAGTCATCGTACTTGTGTATGTGGACTATTGACATGACTTCATGTGGACAAGTTTTCTTTTTGGCCCTATGCATGCGTATACTCCCAGCCTCGCACACATGTGGTACATGTACTGCAGGGTCTTTGTGCACCTGACTGACATTTGTGGGCATGGTATCTGTGGCTACTCCACCCTTTGCGTTCCATGGGCACTGCTGGGAGTGATAGGCACCCACCCCTCCTGTCTCTGGGCACTGCTGGGAGGACTCTGCACCCACCCCTCCTGTCTCAGGGCACTGCTGGGAGGACTCTGCACCCACCCCTCCTGTCTCAGGGCACTGCTGGGAGGACTCTGCACCCACCCCTCCTGTGTCTGGGCACTGCTGGGAGGACTCTGCACCCACCCCTCCTGTCTCTGGGCACTGCTGGGAGTGATAGGCTCCCACCCCTCCTGTCTCAGGGCACTGCTGGGGGGACTCTGCACCCACCCCTCCTGTCTCAGGGCACTGCTGGGAGGACTCTGCACCCACCCCTCCTGTCTCAGGGCACTGCTGGGAGGACTCTGCACCCACCCCTCTCATGTCTGGGCACTGCTGGGAGGACTCTGCACCCACCCCTCCTGTCTCAGGGCACTGCTGGGAGTGATAGACACCCACCCCTCCTGTCTCTGGGCACTGCTGGGAGGACTCTGCACCCACCCCTCCTGTCTCTGGGCACTGCTGGGAGGACTCTGCACACACCCCTCCTGTCTCAGGGCACTGCTGGGAGGACTCTGCACCCACCCCTCCTGTCTCAGGGCACTGCTGGGAGGACTCTGCACACAGCCCTCCTGTCTCAGGGCACTGCTGGGAGGACTCTGCACCCACCCCTCCTGTCTCAGGGCACTGCTGGGAGGACTCTGCACACACCCCTCCTGTCTCAGGGCACTGCTGGGAGGACTCTGCACCCACCCCTCCTGTCTCTGGGCACTGCTGGGAGGACTCTGCACCCACCCCTCTCATGTCTGGGCACTGCTGGGAGGACTCTGCACCCACCCCTCCTGTCTCAGGGCACTGCTGGGAGGACTCTGCACCCACCCCTCCTGTCTCAGGGCACTGCTGGGAGGACTCTGCACCCACCCCTCCTGTCTCAGGGCACTGCTGGGAGGACTCTGCACCCACCCCTCCTGTCTCAGGGCACTGCTGGGGGGAGTCTGCACCCACCCCTCCTGTCTCTGGGCACTGCTGGGAGTGATAGGCACCCACCCCTCCTGTCTCAGGGCACTGCTGGGAGTGATAGGCACCCACCCCTCCTGTCTCTGGGCACTGCTGGGAGGACTCTGCACCCACCCCTCCTATGTCTGGGCACTGCTGGGGAGACTCTGCACACACCCCTCCTGTGTCTGGGCACTGCTGGGAGGACTCTGCACACACCTCTCCTATTTCACAACATGTACGCTCATTACATACACGGATGTGGGTACGCTCCATGCATTCGAGGTGGGGGTACGTGTCGTACTTACACTGTTGGGGTGGGGGTACGCTCCATTCGTCCGCGGGTGGGGGTACGGGTCGTACTTACACTGTTGGGGTGGGGGGTAGGCTCCATACGTCCGCGGGTGGGGGTACGGGTCGTACTTACACTGTTGGTGTGGGGTGTAGGCTCCATGCACTCGAGGTGAGGGTACGTGTCGTACTTGCACTGTTGGGGGGGGTAAGCTCCATGAGGCCGCGCGTGGGGGTACGGGTCGTACTTACACTGTTGGGGTGGGGGTACGCTCCATACGTCCGCGGGTGGGGGTACGGGTCGTACTTACACTGTTGGGGTGGGGGGTACGCTCCATGCATTCGAGGTGAGGGTACGTGTCGTACTTACACTGTTGGGGTGGGGGTACGCTCCATTCGTCCGCGGGTGAGGGTACGGGTCGTACTTACACTGTTGGGGTGGGGGTACACTCCATTCATCCGCGGGTGAGGGTACGGGTCGTACTTACACTGTTGGGGTGGGGGTACGCTCCATACGTCCGCGGGTGAGGGTACGTGTCGTACTTGCACTGTTGGGGTGGGGGTACGCTCCATACGTCCGCGGGTGAGGGTACAGGTAGTACTTACACTGTTGGGGTGGGGGTACGCTCCATTCGTCCGCGGGTGAGGGTACGGGTCGTACTTACACTGTTGGGGTGGGGGTACGCTTCATACGTCCGCGGGTGAGGGTACGTGTCGTACTTGCACTGTTGGGGTAGGGGTACGCTCCATACGTCCGCGGGTGAGGGTACGTGTCGTACTTACACTGTTGGGGTGGGGGTACGCTCCATACATCCGCGGGTGAGGGTACGTGTCGTACTTGCACTGTTGGGGTGGGGGTACGCTCCATGAGTCCGCGGGTGGGGGTACGGGTCGTACTTACACTGTTGGGGTGGGGGGTACGATCCATACGTCCGCGGGTGGGGGTACGGTCCGTACATATCCGTCCCCACGCTATGTGATGCTTGTGCGGGCCGTCCCCAGGCCTTTGCCACGTGGGTACGAGCCGTCCCGCCATTGTTGGGGTGACGTCGGTGTGGGCGTGGTACGACTCGTACCCACGCTCTTAAGGCATGGGTACGGGACGTACCTGTCTGGTTGTGTTGCAGGTTCGCGTCGTCAAGGACTTCCGTTGTGGCGGTCGCTGGCTTGGCTGGACAAGGCCCCACCCCCTCGTAGTGACCAGGGCCTGGGAGTCAGGTATGTCCAGGGCATGTGTGCTGTGTGACTATGGTGGGGGTTTTGTGGCCTGCCCCTGGTCCTGCCCCCCCCCTTTCCCCCCTTTCCCCCCTCCCTTAGTTGTTCTGACCTTCTTCGGCGTCTGCGTCGTAACCTGTAGAGGAGGTCGACTGCTATGAGGGCCGGGATGACACATAGGTTCGGGTCCATGTCTGTCCGTCGCGTACGGGTACTCCTTGTTCACGTCGTCCTGTCTGTCCGTCGCGTACTGGTACTCCTTATTCGCGTCGTCCTGTGTGTCCGTCGCGTACTGGTACTCCTTGTTCACGTCGTCCTGTCTGTCTGTCGCGTACTGGTACTCCTTGTTCGCGTCGTCCTGATTTCCCGGCAGTTTTTAGCAGCCGGAAAATATTCACCGTGCGGGATGACGTCGGTGCGAATCGTAATTCCTGGTTCGTGAATGGCAGGCTGTGTGCGTCCCGACGTCAGTTCGGCGCTTTCCCGGATCGCATTTGTAGGTTTATTTTAGTCGGTCGGTGTTTTGTACAATTCGTACGGAAAAGGTGTTTCCGTCTGGATCGTAATTCCATGTTTGTATATTTACACGACCGGGTACGCGTCGGACGGGGAATATGCTCCGTCTGACGGTTCGTACCCGGTTTTTACCGGATCGTAATTGGCACCCAATTGTCCTCCCCTTTCATGATGTGTACAGCAAAATGATGTTGTGGTGCTGGTAGGGGCTTGTAAATATGCCCCATTATGCTTCATCATAATTGTGAATATGGTGAGGGCTCTATCTTGAGGTGTGGCATGGCATGACACCCATCACAACAACCATTGTCCACATCATTTATTATGAGTAGATCTGCCAAGTAAGACTTGTTAGCAATGCTAGGTGAAGCCACTTCTTGCGGCATGACATTGACTTGAACATTGAACCAAGTCCCTATCCCCATCCTGAAAGTAGGGAAATGTGAACTTCCAGCAAAAATGTTGTATTTGAGATATGAGAGATTGGCTAATTCACACATATCCTGTCATCTCACTGCCTATCAGGGACACAGACTCAACAGGACCCTTTTTCTAATGGCCTTCTGGATTAGTTTTGCTGTCTAGACTATTCATGCATTTTTGACATATCACAGGAAACACACATCTTTGTGACTTTAGTGCTTTTATTGACAAGTGATGTTCTGGAGTCAACAGGCTGACCCAGTTATTTAAAAAACAACCCGCACATTGTTGAAATGGCCGGTGGAGGGCCAGACAGAATCCTTTGGGGGAACATGTCCAGAGACATGTTGAGGAAGAGGCAAAGTTCAGTCAGGAGGTTGACTGGGGTGTCATTGGGGATCAATGGCCAAATTGGAAGTCCATTAAAAGTCCAAGGTAAATGTAGCAGAGTCAATATGAGGAAAGTGACAGATGATATTCCGACCATAATGCTAAGGACAAGGCTAGTCAGAAACTATCCATTTGAGACAGATGAATGCTAATGCTGCCTTCTTCTTATGGCTGAGGTGTCATCCACATTTACTCCTTTGATGTGTCATGTGCCTTCCCTGAGGATGATGGTGGATTTGCAGCAGCACTGGGAGGCACAGACGCAGCATTCATCCGTGCCAATAGATGAGGCATCACTGCAGTGATGTTGAGCTGCAGAGCTTGCAAGACTCCAGCAACGTCTCTATGGCAGGTTACCATGGCAGCCAAGTGGGCATCCTGCTTCCGATCCTGTCTCCATGATCTTTTGCATTTCCCCCAACTGTTTGGCCACATCGCTGGTGCCACTTTGAAAGGACAGTTGTTCTTGTCTCTGAGTAAGGACACCAGCAATGTCAGCCATGGAATGCTGAAGGGTGTGGAGCAGGCTGTGGGTGTCTCTGATGGCTTCTAGGTGGTCCCTAATGGAATTGAGGCACCCACGGTTCCCATCCAGTTTGGCCACCAGGCTATCCAACCCCACCTGCACCTACTCAACCATCTCACACTGGACTCCTATCGCACTCCATTAAAAATGCAACAGTGGGTCCTCAGAGTCCAGGTTGACAGCTGTGGTGCTAGGTGGGGCCTGCTGGATCTTTTGGGCGACAGGTGGAAAGGCAGCAAGCCTGCTGGATGCCCCTGCTTCCGGAGATGGGCTGCCTATGGCTTGGAGCAGCTCTTGGAGGGTGTCCTGGTCGAAGGTATGGATCTCTTCTTCATCTTCATCATTGAAGAGTGGGACAGGCTGCTGACCTGCTGGTGATGTTTCTTTCTCTGCAATGTAAAGGGCAGATACTGTTGTATGTGTATGTCCAGTTTGGGCAAGCATTTTATCAGTTGACAATCAGAGTGCATGACAATTCACATTCTCTGTTCCTTCATGCTACAGCTATTACACACAGCTTGGTAATTCATTGTGCAATGTCACTTATGTAACATTTAGGTTGTTCATAGGTCAGGACAGGTTCCCTGTATGCCAACAGTCATGGACATATTTCTATGCCCCTTCTGCACCTGTTACATAATCTGTTCAAAAGTTCTTTTGGATGCTGGTTGATTCACCTTATTGACAATGCAGATCTGATCTACTTCATGTGTCATAACACTGCATTGTGGATATGCCACCCTTACTCAGTCATGTTTGCGTATGGATAGGTCACTCGGTTTAGAGGCAGAGATTTGACTGCACCCCCATTGATGTTGGCACTGCCACCTATTTCCTGGTGTGGCATGATGAGGACACTCATGCACTTGAGCTCAAGGATACTGTGATGTCCACTTTGAGATGACAAGTAGATGTGCTTGACTTCCGTTACTCTGGGATGTGTCTAGGTGTTTCAAGGTGGCCAGCTCGCATTGACACAGGTCAGTCCCATTCATGGAGGTTGATGTGCAGGAAGGACCACCTTCCTGTTAACTGAAAATCATTCCCTATATCCAGACACCCTTGCACTATGGTGCAGTGTCAATGGTAAGATTATGCAGGCAGGAGAACATAGGAGTTTGAGCAGGCTTCTAACATTGGTGCATTGTTGCACTGCATATATTTTTTGTACCTCACAGCGATGGGAACATGGATGATACATACTGTTGTGCTCACGGTAATTTGATGCATTTGTCTCTGGAAGGATGTTTACAAACATTATTGTCTATGCATTTGTCCACTGCCACTGTTCACTTTACCTAAGGGCCAGTTTCCATGCATGTCAAACTCAGGCCCATCATGACAATGACATACTGCCCACTATACACCACAAGAAGATACTTTGAAGTTGGTGAATACATTTTGAGGAATTATGTCAAGTCAACGGGTAGCCAAATGACATGCTTTATTCCAAGATTGTGAATGAGGCTCATTTGCAAACTACACTTACCATGCAAGTGACAGGCAATGTGTGGTTGTAGGAGCATTGCAAAAACAACAGGTATGTTGTGTTTTTAGGGTTCACATTCCTACAATACTGAGGCCTTACACCGTCCTTTGAAATGCATATCCCTTTCACTCAGGGGTGCACAGCACCTTGGCCCACCAGAGTGTTGTTTCTTTACATCCTGGAATGTGCACATCATTGGCACAAGGTGCTTGTAATGACAGTGCACCTTTTGATGTGGCTAAAATGAGTGAGTCTATTTTAAAAGGTGCTCTTCTACAGTTTTTGATGTGGCTATTTGTGCTTAATTCAGCTACAGATGTTAAGCCATTTCAATTGCATATTTCCAAGGCACTGTTGCAACAGGACCCTCATCATTTTTAGGTTTACTGAGGAAAAGCATGCTTCATAATTTTTACAAGGCAGTGTTGACCCACCTGATGTGGATTGGCCAGATCCTTTGTAAAGGCAAAACACTTTCATTATGTAGCTGGGGTAATTTGTACAAACCTGTAAAGCAACTAACCCTGGGCGGTGAGCTCTGCTCCGCTCATGGAGTTTGAGGAGTTTTCCGCACTCTGCGTTACGGGGAGCTCGCGGAGTTCTGAAAAACTCCGCTCCGCGTAGCAGAGATTTTTTCCTCGCTTGCACTCATCAACGTCAAGTTGGCGATCGTGAGCGAGGAAATCCACCTTCCGGAGAGATTTTTCCTCGTTCACAATCGCCAACGTCAAGTTGGTGAGAGTGAGCATGGAAAATCAACCTCCAGGCGAGATTTCTCAACGTGGGCAGTCGGATATCTCATTGAGAGTGCTTGCGTCTGTTCGCAACAGTTCGCGTTGAGAAACCGTCCGTTTGTGTTGAGAAAGCTACCGCCCGAGTAAAAAATCTACTTGAGCGGCAAAAAGGAAGCAACGCCCGCTTGCCATTCGCAATGACCGCACAGTGCCGACGAACACCCGGGACCGAAAATCACTACAAACAGCACTTTCTCTAACTCACTCCGATGCTCGCGGAGTTCCGCAAAGCGTGGAGGAGGTTTTTTTGCACTTTGTGGAGTTCCGCATAGCAGAACGATGCGAACTCCACCCAGGCTTAAAAGTAATGCAGCATTATTCTTCTTGGTTTTGGCAGGGGGCTCAGCCACGTCTGTGAAGCGGTGCTCAGACTTATTTACTACATTAATTTGATGTATGGAATTCCGACATGCACATTAAATTGATGTAGATGACTAGCCCTAACGCAGACCCTCTTGCACCATTGTCCATGAGTGCCGGCTTTAGCGCTAGGCAACTACATTGATCAGCAGTGCATGTTGTGAAATGGGACTGAGCCATATTATTGGACATGCAGTGCAGTGCTGCGTTTGTGAAGGGGTTGTGGGCTACGTTGAGCCAAGTTGCCTGGCCGAAGACTCGGTGACTTTGGTGAATATTTACAGGCCCCTATTACCCCAGAGACATCACTTTGAGTGACTTTCCTGTGGTAATATGGGCTTCGCCTTATGTTCAATGCAGCGTTAAGCCTCTTTGCGCAGCTTAACACTGCCTTGTATATGAGGCAACCCTTCATGCTGTACTTAGCATAGAAGGGGAAGGAAATGGGTATTACAGTGAGCGTACCACCTCAGTACCCTTTATTTTTGGACAATGGGTCAATGCCAAAATTGAGGGCAGGGAAAATAGGGTCTTAAACAGACTAATCAGGTATAAAGTGGTTAATTACGTTTAGTTTTTGCTGTTTCCATGTGTGCTGCATTGTGCAGCACACATGGGTACAGCAAAGGGCCATTGCTTGTTTATGTCCAGGGAGGGAGACCTGCCTGCACATTTAAAATCTTCACCTCAACACAGACACCCATGCACTCTGGTGCAAGGTGCCTGCATTGGCGCTAGTCTGCTAAGATTTGCACCAGCGCAGGGGGAAGTGCTGGGCTGCATTATATTGTTGCAAATATGTTGCAGCCCTGCACTTCAGAGCTGGCAGAGTGTGGTGTTAAGCCAGGGAGGCTAACGCCACGCTACACCACTTCTCTAGTGTGTGCGCCCCTTTGCCTGTTGATGTAGGCCAGAGTTAGGGGACACATGAGTGGTCACTCATCAATATATATATATGCATGTGTGCTGTATTACAAGTCCCTGACCCCAGGTAACTTTCTATGTATTTGTTAATGGTGCCAACAGCTCATGGGATATGTGAAATTACCCTCAAGTACCTATTTATCTGGCATATACTCTGCAGACAGTGTGGGTGGGCACTGGGACATATTTAGATGGACAGAATCTACATTATTCGCCCACCCCCATGTCCCTGGCTGTTACTTACCTTGTTGCTGATGTGGCTGGTCATAGTCAGCACTATCCTGTCCCTGGACTCCAACTACTGACTCCTCGCAGATGACCACGGACACTTCCCACCTCCGGTCTGCAGTGATGCCTGTATATTGCTGGCAAGTTTCTGCTTCGTCTTGCGCTTGGCATCACACCAGCATTTCTTGCAGTCAGCCACCGTCCTCTTGACTTCTGCAACTGTATTCACCTGGTCATGATGGACTGCCAAATGGCATTTTCGGTCCCCAATGACACCCTGGAGCTAACAAAGAGCTGATGTTGATTATCCGTCATGTCTGCAATCAGGATCTCATTTTCCTCTTGACTGAATCTTGTTTTCCTCTTCCTCTTTCCCTGGGACTCCTGCTGATCATCCTGGCTGTTAGTGGCGTTAGGTGGGTTAACTGGGTCCAGCCTGCTCCATTTCACTTCCAGGTAGTGCAAATGATTATTATTATTTTTAATTTTGCAGACTTTTTGTGTTTTTCCCCCCACAAAATGTGAAAAAAGTGACGTGAGAATTGGCCAGCCGTCACATTTTTCCCGTTAGCGGTAAGATTTTTATCACTGTGGCGCTAGTGTTTGCGGCAACAATCACCACCGCAAACAGATCCTATCTCCATGTAGCAACATTGTAAATACGCCGGTACCATGACAATAATTTTCGGTGATATGCGACTGTAAGAAATTTGCAGCTAACTAACGCTAACACTAGTTATCAGCAATTCTTGTAAATATACCCCCATGGGTCTTGAGCAGGTCAGTTGGTGCTCCCTTCTGCCTTTATGCAGTAGGATAGACTATTAAAAGAAATGCAAGTTGGCCCATGATGATTTACACACATTAAATAGCAATTGTTGCTCCATAGCTTGGTAAAGTTTAAATGGACATATCTATAATTTATTTTGAATTGACATGAAGAGCTCTAACATATATTTGAAAAGGGACTTAGTAAATAAAAAATGTTGGGTAGCTTGGGTGGCCTCTCAAAATATTACGCCTAATAGTGTAGTAACATTTTTCTTAAATGGACATTCCAGCTGACAAATGATAACAGTTTTGGTTCAGCTTGGGCATGGGATGATTTTATAAACATTTTGGGGCAGATTTACAAGAAAGTGACGCATCTGTAAAGATGCGTCACTTTCCCTGCGCCACCCTGAGAAACCCTTGCGCCACTATGGATGCGCCGTATTTACAATACGGCGCACCATGGCACAAAAATTGACAGATGCGTCAGAAATTCTGACGCATCTGTTGACGCAAAAGGCACGCATTGCTGGAGTCGTGTCGCAAGCACGGCGCAACTCCAGCAATGCAGGGGGAGGCCTATCCTTATTGTGCTACGTCACTGCTTACACCTGCTTTAGCAGGCGTAAGAATTTGACGCAGTGGCATCCTAATAGTGGCACAGTGAAATCTTGTAGATTTCACTGCTTCACTTCGAAAAACGCTTTTTTGCGTGGGAACGCCGACCCTGCATACATTATACCTGACGCAGGTATAATGTGACGCAGGGCTTTACAACGTGACGCATCTCCCTAGATGCGTCACATTGTAAATGGGCCGCATTTTTACGCTGCTGCTGCGTCACAAAAAGTGACGCAACTGCAGCGCAAAAATGGCGCAAGGGGCTTGTTAATCTGCCCCATAGAGTATATTTCTAGAAGTATATTTGAGCTTCTGTGTACACAGTTTGGCTCAATTGCTTGCCTTTTTTATGAACACCCTTTGAATCATCGATGAATATCAAATGAAGCGGAATACAGTTAGAGGAGAACAAATTTAGTTCCTACAGTACAAAACAATTAGGGCACACTGTTTCTTTTTTAAGCACATAGGACCAGATGTAGGAAGCCAAATAGTGATCGCAAATGCCGAAATTCGCCTTTGCGATCGCAATTTGGCTTTGAATTTTTTTTTGCCCTGTTCAGAAGGTTTCAGTAGTTAGTATTAACCAAAGGGCATTACAATTTAATAAAGACATCCTGATCACTCTAGACAAAATTGCCCCCTTACACAAGGTTAAATCCAAGACTAGAGCCGCCCCTTGGTTTACCGATCAATTAAAAACCACTAAAAGCTGGTGCAGAATGGCCGAAAGACTATGGCGGAAAAGTAGAAGTCCTGACGATCGTGAAAGCTATAAAAACAGCATCACTCTTATGTGAACGAAATAAAACAGGCAAAAAAATCTTTTCTGCTGAAGCGGATTAGCACGGCAGAAAACTCATCAAGGGAACTTTTTCATATTTTAAAAGATTTTACTACTTTCACAAATCTGCCCACTATGCCTGTATCCCAAAACTGGACCGACTCGCAGTCGAAATTTTTTGAAGAAAAGATTATGATTCATAGGACATTTCCCTCCATATCTAATTATAGTCATCCTGAAGAACTGCCCTGTCTTTTATCGGACCCCTCAGGTTTTTTAGATACATTTATCGAATGTGACCATAAATCCATCACTTCAGTCATGTTAAAGATAAAATCAGGCTCTCCGGCCGATCCTTTTCCTGCAAAATTATTTTCTATAATGGTACCCACAGTTCTAGATGGCCTGATTGCGCTTTTTAATAAATCTCTTTCCGAAGCGGTCTTTCCTTCTGTTTGGAAGGTAGCTAGAGTTAGACCTATTCTAAAGAACCCGACAGCTGATCCTAAGGTTCTCCTGAATTATCGTCCCATTTCATTACTTCCCTACTTTGGGAAAATATTGGAGTCCATTGTAAATCAGCAACAGGTAAGCCATCTTGAGAGCCATGAACTTTTAGACCCCTCCCAATCTGGTTTTAGAGCAGCACACAGTACAGAAACGGCATTGGTTGAGGTCACTGACAATATCATATTAGCCCTAGATAAACACCAATCGGCTATCCTCGTCCTGCTCGATCTGTCTGCTGCCTTTGACACCAACTCCCATAAGATCCTTGGACGAAGGGTCTGGGAGGTGGGTGTCAGGGGGAATGCCCTTAAATGATTTATCAGCTATCTATCTGAACGCACAACTACCGTCCAGATGGGAAACTTTGTCTCCTGTGAAAGATCGGTAACGATGGGAGTCCCACAGGGCTCTATATTGAGCCCTACTCTTTTTAATCTTTATATGACCCCTTTGGCTGAGGTGATCAGATCACATGGCTTTGATGTCATATCCTACGCTGATGACACGCAGATTCTGATCACCTTAGGTCCCGACTCAAACGATACCAAACAACGTTTTAAAAACTGTCTTATCAATGTTGATAATTGGATGAGATCTAACCATCTCCAGCTGAATGGGGCCAAGTCGGAGATCATGCTTTTTGGCAAGGCTATCAACCATTGGTCACATGACTGGTGGCCTTCTAGGCTTGGCCCCTGCCCTGCAACAAAGAACACGGTCCGTAACTTGGGCTTTCACATGGATGATTGTCTATCCATGCGTAGCCATGTTAACCATGTCATTGGCACCTGTTTCGGTGTCATGCGTAGCCTTCGTAAGGTTTTTAGATGGCGCCCCATGGAGGCGCGTAAACCCCTGACACAAGGATTGATAATAAATAGAATGGACTATGGTAATGCCTTATTGCTGCCAATAAATGAAGATCTCACAAATAAACTTCAGGTTCTACAGAACACTGCTGCACGATTGGTTCTTGACCGTCCGTATAGATCCCCCTCTGCAGCTTGTCTTAATACTCTCCATTGGCTCCCGGTAAAAAAGAGAGCCTGTTTTAAAATATTATGTCTCACTCATAAACTCATGCACGGAACCGATCCAAAATATTGGCGAAAAAAGCTACAGTAGTATTACCCGTCCAGAACGTTACGCTCCAGTGATGCGGCATTGCTGACTCCGCTAAGAATTAACACTGTCAGGCAAGGAGGCCGTTCGTTCTCCTTTCTGGCACCATCGCTCTGGAACAAAATGCCTTTCCATCTTCGTAGCATACCAGAACATGGCAAATTCAGTAAAGAGTTGAAAACCTGGCTCTATGTTAATTAGATCTGGTCCGTCCACTTAAGCAGTCTGCAAGCGCCATGAGACTCATGTGAGTGATATGTGTGCGATGCAAATTCTCCTGATTTGATTTGATTTTGAGCAATGTAGGTCAGATTAAATCTACTCACAAAATAAGGAATAGCAAAAATTGCGATTCCCTAACTTGTGATTGCATTTAAGGGATCGCAAATTGCGATTCCTTAAATGCAATGTAAGTAGCACAAAAGTAAGTGCACTTTAGCCTTAAGGAATCGCTTATTGCCACTAACTTCAAGTTGGTGGTAATTAGCGATTTTCTTTAAAAAAGCACTTTTTTGCTTAGTTAAAAGTGCCATGTGGCACAAATTCATGCCCTTAGGGCATGTATGTGCGCCACATGTGCACACATGCACATTTCAGGGGTGCAGCAGGGTGTCCTTTTGAAACCCTTGCACCCTTGAAATTGCGCCCACAATTTTCGATTCTCTATTTGCGAATCGCAAATTGTGAATGTCTTCCCATTCATTCCTATGGGCCTCCTAGCCCATAGGAATGAATGGGTAGGTATTCCTTATTAGCGAATCTCAATTTGCGATTCGCTATTAAGGAAAATTAAGAAATCGCTGCTATTTTAGCGATTCCTACCTACATTCAATTTTGCGAGTCCTTAATAGCGAATCGGTAAAATTCGCTATTAAGGATTTGCAAAATTGATTTTAACTACATCTGGCCCATAGACTCTTCACATTGTTTACATGCATTCTGATGAACACATCATCTTTTTCAGCGCAGTTGTGTACTTTAATAAAAAGTCTCTAATAACACTAATTTAACTTTTTGATTCATGCAATGGCACTGCACTCAATTGATCATTGTTTCTGATTTAGATAAATATGAGTCACAAAATGTCATTTATAGCCCCAAAAACCCTATCCTAATAAAAGATCTATAACATAAAAGGTCGTACCATAGCTCCACATGCTAAATGATTGCTGCAGACACCTTGTAATAGGCATGCAGTCACAGCTGCAATTCCCAGAGAAAAAGCACAAGAGCTCACTCATCAAGAACTACTATTATTACTTGATTCTCGCAATGATATTGAGTGTTTTATACACATGCCAAACATTAAGGGGCTCTTTATGATGTCGGTCGGAAAGCCTCCAACTGACAGTAAAAAGCTTCCTGACCGCGTCGGAGCCCTTCTGAATGACTCGGTCGATTTACGGTGAGACTGTCATGACTCTGGCTCCGGGGCACCACACAAACCAGCACTCCCCCCTGACCTGCTCTGCATGAAGGTGAATGGGAGTGGAATGATGTTTAATCGAGTCACCCACCCGATTAGCGGAGAAGAAAGCACTGCCGATCCTGCTATGATCGCCACCGTAGCCTTTGACTTCCGGGTCATTCTGTGACGAAGCAGGTCAGATCTCCACTTCTGGGTCACACAATATTTACAGCCGGATTGTGGAACCAGACGCTGTTTCATTTCCAGTTCTGAACCGGAGCCTCGTTCGGCCACAGCTTGGCAGACAAGTCCCTCAGCACACCCTGTGAGGTCTGCCTACTCCCGGCCTCAACTATATTCTAAACCAGTGTGCAGGAGTGCCAAAGGGAGAAAACTTTAGCCCTTGGTAGTGCAGAAGCACTGAGACGAGTCCTGTACCATGTGGAAAGTGGTTACAGGAATCATTATTCCTGGCTAGCACAAAAGTGCAGTACTGTGTGCTGTACAGCATGGAAAGCGGTTACAGGAATCCTTATCCCTTGGTAGCGCAGAAGCGCTGAGACAGGCATTGCTCAGCAAACTCCCTCAATCTCCCCCTGTGGAGGACAGGCCGTGCAACACTATGACCCAGGAGTCTGATGGATTAGGGCCACAAGTTAATATTCCCTCTCCCTATAGACTGGAAAAGTGGACTCCCCTGGAACCAAGCTCCTTTGGCCACCTACTGGCAGGCATGAAATCAGGGTCCCCCGATGAGGTACTTCCTTCAACTGGATGCGTCCACACTTTCTATTTCTATGGACCTCCTGAACACCTCCTTATCAGAGGGTTTGTTCCTTGGGAATGGAAACATGCAATGGTCCTTCTTTTTCTTAAGAAAGCAAATGCCAACCCTACTAAGCCGCCCAATTTTTAACTCATCTCACTGCTACCGATTCTTTCCAAAATTTGGGAAAAACATGTAAATAGACAGTTGACCACTTTCGTGGAATCCCAGAACATCCTACATGCTTCTCAATCAGGTTTTAGAGCCAGTTTTTCTACTGAATCTACTCTCCTTGGAGGCACAGAAATGATAAGACTCAAACTGAACGCAGGCGAAACTGTGGACCATATTCTACTGCACCTTAGTGCCACTTTGGACACAGAGTCCCACTCCATCTTGTTGACAGCCTTGCAAGGGGCACACATAACCGGTGTAGCCCTACAGTGGATGGGTTCCTTTCTAGCCAATCGAACCTTTCAGGTTTTCTCGGCGGCAGCGAACTCTACGACCTTATCGTCTCCTTATGGAGTCCCTCAAGGTTCCGTGCTGAGCCCTCTACTATTTAATGTGTGTGTCTGTCCTCTGGCTGCCATGGTAGAAGAGGTGGGTCTCTCCCTTCTCTCGTATGCGGACGACACTCCGATCATTTTTTCCCTTTCCTCGGTCAAGGGATTGGAACCCTCAGTTCTTCGCTCAGGTCTATGCAAAGTTTCATCTTGGATGCACAATAATCTGCTCAACCTGAATGGCAAGACTGAGGTTATGATGTTAGGAAAGAATAAGGATCTGTGGGGCCCTCAACATTGGTACCCTGAACGGGGAGCGCTGCCTTCGCCCCCTCTCTATGTCCGTAACCTGGCTTGCATGATTGACGAGCATTTGTCTCTGAACCAGCAAGTTAAGCGGATTTCTGCTGTGTGCTTTACTATACTAAAATGGTTGAAAAAAGTCATATGGATGATCCCTCTCTCTACCCAGAAAATGGAACTCCATGCCCCAGGCTGGATTATGGCAATGTTCTGTATCCGGGTTTGAATAAAGTCTTACTTCAGAGACTCCAAGTAGTACAGAACGCGGCTGCCAGATTATTGTGTCGGATTATTGTGTCGGATGCCGAAGTTTTAATCAATTGCCAGCTTCCTTCACGGCCTTCATTGGCTGATGGTGGGGAATCGGATCAAATTCAAAGCCCTCTGCTACATGTTTAAAATCAAAACGGGAGTCGTCCCCTTATACCTACAAAAGTTAGTGCAGCATTACCAACCTCTACGACTCCTTCATTCTGCCCACCAGATGAAGTTCTCGGTCCCAAAATTTAAATTCTCCAGCATGGGCGATTGGTCTTTCTCCTATTTGGGTCCTACTTTGTGAAACTCGCTTTCCCTGTCCCTTCACAAGGTGACCAACTATGGTCTCTTCCGCAAAAGCTTGAAAACGTGGTTATTTACTTCCCGTTACCTTTAAGATCTTTGATCTGGCTGGGGCCAGGAAACCCTTTGGGGTAGCTGTGTGCCCAACAAATTTAAATAACATAACATAACATAACATATTCTGTACCACGCAAAAGGTGGTTACAGGAACCATTACTCATCGCAGCGCAAGGACGCTGAAGTGCACCGCCTAAACACTGCGCTGGAGCGCTTGTTGGTGCATTACATATAGCCGCCGCGTTGTGTATGTACATTTTTTTCTTTGTCTCCGCACTGGAGCGCATGTTTGTGTCTTTACGTTTGAGTTACCACGCAGGAGGGCTCATTTGTTTCCTTTACTGATGTTTACACTGGAGCGTTTATCTGGGCATTTACTCTATTGCACAAGAATCGTAAAAAGGCACAGCTCAAGACACCTCGCTGGGGCGTGGTCGTATGATGTCTTCTTTGATCGTCAGTGATGACTAACTGAGCATTATTGGTTATATTCCTGGACCAGTCCAAGACAACAAAGGTTAATATCCTTACTATTATTGAAGGGAATACATGCTTGTGTGTGCTGCAGGACATGTCTTGTATATGTATGTGATTCCCTCTCTTTCTTGATCTCTTAGTCTTTTCCCCGAAGTTGAGTATCCACTCTTGCCGATTGGGTTACATACCATTATTCTGCACCCAGGATTCCTTGTTTCAGGTAGTTACCACATATATGAGGAGGGCAAACCATGACAGGGCTTGTTTTACTGTTGCAGACTAGTGATATTGTCCTTCTCTTTTTTAGGTGACCTTCTACACACCAATCACAGACATCCCTATCATTGTTTGACCTGCTTCCCCCGCACCCCAACCTTTCTTCTCATATAGGCCTTAGTGTTTTGAGTAAAAGGTAAGGGGCAGTGGAGTTGGGACATATCATCACTGCAAGGTCTCACCGCAAGTCAAGGTAAGAAGTGTGGTGGTCTGACACCGCCTGCCCGATTACGATGTTTGCAGTCGGAACGTTCACAAGCCGGTTATTCCGACTCAGTTACGACCGGCTCTTGGAGTATTCCTGTCAGTCGGAACCGCACCGTACCCGTTGTGGATGGCGTTTCCGCTGTCGGGATTACGATATCGGATTCCGTCAGCCTTTTCGTGCCAGCCTTTCCAACATGGAAGGACTGTCATATAGTGACTTTGGGGCCCCTGGCAGTGCCCCCTTGCCCCTGTGGCCTACGGTTGCTGGCTGATGGGGTACCAAAGGTACCCCCCTGTAAAACTCTGCACTATGTGGCAGGCACAATGGGGTGCCTGCCACATGGTGCAGGGTTGTAGACATACACCTCCATTTCCCTATAGGAGCTTGTGCTACGGACGCTTTATGGCCGTAATACAAACTCCCATAGAGAGCAATGGGAATCCCACGAACAGTGTTCGGTCGCATCGTAATCTGGCGGTCAGAACCGCAGACCGCCTGTTGGTTGGTCCCGAGTCCGAGACGGTGTCAGTCGGAGGCTTTCTGACCAATATCGTAATGAGCCCCTGAGTGTATGTAAAACCAAACTACCACAATTATCAGAATATTTTGTCTCTATGTCTATGCTACACAACCCAGTCATTACACTAAGCATGATGTCCCAAGAAAAGACACCCCACTGTCTTGAGCACACAGTCAGTTGTTAGGAGTTAAGCATACAGGATTTGATGTGCTTTGTGAGTTGAATGGGCATGCAACTTTTGTAGAAACTATTTCTGAGGAGGAGAGCCTTCACACATATTCATATGAGGATGTAATAGGGAATGTGAGACTTTGTGTGCGAAAAAACCTGAGCAGATGTCAGTGCCATACTGCTTGTCTATGATTGCCTTGCCCTCGTCCATCATGTGTGAACATCTGCCATACCATGGCAGCACCCTATTTAATTTATAGTTGGTTACTTGAGTAGAGTATATCTGCTCTAGTATTTGTTCTGTATATTTAGTTATTCTTGCTTTTATTGTAGGTGTGTTTGAAGTTAAGTGATGTCACTTACTATAATATCAGTGTCAAAGGACATGACTTCCTTTAATGTCATCAGGGTCAAAGTCATATAAGGTCAGTTCTTGTGAAGTCATGAGGGGAGGGATCAAAGCGTGTGATGTTTCTTCCGCTACCCCTGGTATTTTGTTGAATCGACATCCATGCCAGAGACAAAAGTGCACAAATCCCATCATTAACAGTAAGCAGAGTATGAGAGAGTAAAATGATCACTGAGAATAGCAAGATACACAGGTCCACTAACTGAAGCAATAACACGGGTTACATGAAGAGATATCATAGGACTAATCCTTACATCAACACTGAACGGCAGCTGGGTGGCCATTCTGAATTTGTGTAGGAGGTGACCACTTTGCACCAGACCGATGGCGACCAGCACATTGAATCAGAAATAAGGTGTAGAATGTACTACTTCTTTGAGACTGTAAACTGTGACAATAAACATTGAGAAATAAAAAATTACCTTTTCCCTGCTTTTATACCCAGAGCACAGCCAATCACAACAGAGCACATCACAAAACCTATTAAGGAACTCTGTTTTGGAGAACAGTACCAGAAAGCATAAATAGGGGTTAGTAAGAGATTTTAAGATTATTGTGTATATTATAAATTGTCAAAATACCCAGGTACCCCAGCAGTGTTTGAGCTTTTACTACTAAAATAGTCCAAAATCATTTGACAATTCCTCTTATGCATAAGACTGGTATAATGGTTTCAACGCAAAAAAACATGTGCCTAAGTCGCAAAAAACAGCCACAGGCCTGCAAATACCACACGTCTGGCAGGAAAATGCAGCATAAAAAACACAGAAACAGCACACCAGAAAAAAGCCAAAGCACGTAGCAACATGGATGCATACTGACCCAGCGCAGAGGCCAACGCGAACCCCACAACCCCCACAGACCACCAGCAAGGAACAAAGGGGTCGGGAAAGGTCAAGGAAAAGAGGGAGAGAAAGACAGGGTGCAGACCGCAGGAAAACAAGGCCAGCATCACGGAAGCGACAGAAAACTACCAGCAACTGACCCACAAGCAAACCACCTGGAATGCAGATGGAGTGCCGAGGAGGCCAACCCAGGAGGCCAAGAGGTACCGGCATGACGTGACAACCGAAACCAGGCACAAACCTGCTGCCAACAGGAAGGCAGCAACGGCGACAGGAGGTGGCAGTCCTGTGCCACAGGAGGAGCTGGAGGTAACCGAGGCCACAGTCATCAGTGTGGAGATGGTGCAAGGAGAATGGAGTACGGACACAGCTCGAGACGACCTGACACAACATCATCAGGGTGAGTAACCAACAGGGACTGGGGGGACGGGGGGAGATGGGCACAATGGCACACATGCACAACGAGGCGTAGCACACTACACACCCACAATCACCCAGGATCATGTCCCTAATCCCCTTGGCACACTGAAGCACACACACATAGCAAGAACAGCACACCCACATTGACGACAACGTGGTACAATGCGCATAGCCAACACTGCAGAACAGAGGACACAACTGGCTCCACACATGCACAGAAACATGCCTACTACATCTGACAGAGCTGGAAACTGTGAAATGGAAATGTACCCGTACAACCCCACATCCATCATGTAGTCCAAATGTACACTGTCCCGCAGAAGAATCCAGCACCTCACAAACAGTCACAATGTACATTCCCATACAGTCTGCATGTAAACCAGAACAATGCGCCAACGTACAATATCAACATGCATCTCCCCTTCATATTGCAGAGGGGCACACAACACCTCCAGCAAAGCACAGAAGACAACACATCTGTGATGGCGGAGAGGATCACCACACCGTCGACACCGACGCCCTGCAACAGCCCATGGATATCCCACGCAACCCACCACCAGGACCAGGGCAGACAAGCTACTCAGAGGAGAACACAGAGCCTGCAACAGACCACACAGCAGGAAGAACCCGCAAACACAGCTGGATTACGACACTTCACCCACCCACACATGGCACCCCAATGCCATGTGTCAGCACGCCAAAAGGAGGTGGCCCAACAGGTGTGGGTGGGTGCCGAACCCATGGAAGGCAAACTAGAACACATACGTTGGTGTCTATCACCCTCAGGGACCACCCACACCCCACAAAGGAGACCCACACTGCCATAAAGACACATGCAGATGCACATTCACAGTACAGAACCACACCCAGGGGCGTGCAAATAGCAGTCACACACCCACGTTGGCTCTGCGTACGACGGCCCTGGCCACTCCCCTTACGAATTGAGTGGGTGACGACAAAGCTACATGTCCAAGCTCCAACCCGCTGCCTTCGGTGGCGTCTGCATCCGATGTACACAGCATAATGTAATGTCGTAGGGACCAGGGCCCTAATACATACAACAAGACCACAGGGACACACGTAGACATTATGTTGTACTGGCTACGGGCGCGTGCACCCGGCCCCTTTATTGGCAGGGCTACATGCACAGTGACGCCTGTGCTGGATGTGTGTGGGGTGAGTGCAAGCCAGCCTGCATGGAGTGCTTGGTGCTGGCAACCACTTAAACAGTGGACACCAGTGCAACGGAAACGGAAAACACCTGCATGACAGAGTCAACTGCTGAGCAACATTGAGGGAGCCGGATAAAGTCCAGAGGTAACACAACATGCAAACAGAAGTGTCCGTGAGTTGCAGTGCACTGAGGTAGGGGCCCTACAGCTGAGCGCGCCCATGTGAAGAAAAAGTCTCGGATTGTGTCCCTTGGAGACATTCCTGATGCAGTGGGGTGTGTTAGACCTGCATCATCTTCCTCATCAGCGTCCCAGGTCTCCCACACTGCTTGAGGTGACATTGCTGCGCAACCTCTCAACAACACAAAACTCAATCATTAATGGACGATGGCTTGCGGTGCACTGAGTCAGTGGCACCTGGAGTGCTGAGCAGAGTATCCGACTGATGATGGCATCCACGACAGGTGTGAGCAACTCCGTAAGACCGCCAGGACCACCGTTTCGACTCTGGCAGATGGCGGTTGGAGGTGGTCCTGGCGAGGGCGGTGTGTGCCTCCTGCAATAATGCAACGTCCGGGTCGGTTAGGCCTCGATTTGATGTGTGAGCCCTGGTGGACTGCAGTTGAGGCCGGAGGCAGCGGACACCGCAGGGCCACAGACACATGGTGTTGATGACCCTAAGGCCATCGCCTCAGAGGCCATTCAATATCTCAAAAGAAGGGGTCCCGGACCTGACCATCACAGATTTAGTGGCCCCGTATGTACAGCGGCTGGCACAGGCACCCTTCCACGGGACGGTGACTTGAGGTAGGTCCACGCGCAGTGAGCGGGTCCTCATCGATGTCCAAGGTGAATGTGGTGGTGGCATGCGGGGACAGAGGAAGGTGCCCTCCAGGGCATGATGCGGAAGGTCTGATGTTATCAGGCAGCAGCAAATGGAGGAGTGGAAAGCACCAGCCTCGTTTTCACCACCAATTCGGTATCAGCTACATGAGGATGAAAACTAGCCCCTAGTCCATAGACTCAGACGCCAACAATGTACGACCAGAGAGTGTCCATGAATGTCGGGTAACAGACTTAGTGGCACCGGTGCTGAGAGGGGATGCAGTCTGCGATGATGCCGGTACACTGATATAAACTCCGCCATCGCTAAATCAAGACCCTGTGGCCTACTGGACCGCAGTGTAGGCCAGAGGCAGCGGTCAGCAAGGGCCCACACCCACCTGTTGTTGGCTCACAATGCACAGAGTTAGTGACACCAGGGCAGTTGTCGGTAGTGTTCGATCACCTCCGTAACGATGATCCTGTTCCCTCCGGACTGCAATGCGTCATCCTCATACACCTCTCCTTGCGTGCGAGGAGATGTATTCTGCCTTTGAATAATCGATGTTCAGTTTCAATTCTGTGACCTACTCTTGCGCAGCGTAGGCCGAGGGCAGTAATCCGCGTAGGCCCACAGACACGTGTGGTTGTAATGCTATGCACAGACTTGGTGGCACCACATCAAAAGGAGTATAGTGACAAGATCTCTGCCTTAAATAATGTTCACTGCCATGGTGTAATCAAGACTCAGTTTCAAATGTGTGACCTACTTGACCGTGGTGTAGGCTGGAGGTGGCAGTAGAGTATGTCAACGAGAAAGGACTAAAGCGTGACTGTGTCGTGGAGCCCGTGATGGTCTGAGGAGGCTGCCAAGGTCACGGGCCTCTGCCTTGCAGCTTGCGCCTGCATGTGGTAGGCCCTCCGTGACACATGCCGGTGTCGGCAGGTGATTGGTGTGGCCTGACTGCGCAGAGGCAGGCCTGACGGGTTCGTGGTCCACCGGACCGGGGTATGGCATGCACACAGGATCACAAGCAACTCCACTCACGAGGACGGTGTCGGCCTTGTGGCATGGTGAGCGCCACCACCCTGGCAGAGACGTTGGGCTTTCCGGAAGAGGACCACGCCCAGGGCTACGTGCTTTTTTTATTCACACCCCTACGCTGGCCTGGCCTACGCCGGGCCATCCCACTCCGCTCACGCTTATGGGGAAGACCTAACAGGCAACATTTCCGCAAAATCCCCCACTGGCCGGGCTGACATGGTTGTGTCCACTGTCCACTACACTCCATACACCAGAGGTGTATGTCGCCATGGATATGGGTGTATTCTGCATACTGCAGTCTGTCCAGCACATCTCCGCCACTCTTGGCATTTGTACTTTCCCAATCATGTTTCTTCTGCCTCCTTCACACATGCCTGGTTGCCACCTCTCCCCACATTCGGCTAGTGTGTGGCTGAGGTGCAATGCCGTTGACGGCTCATGTTCACAGCTTGCCCAGGTTACCATTGTGAGTTGTCCTGTTGTGTCTGGTGGGTGGGCATGTTGTTTTGCATCTTGGTTTTATTTTTGTGACATGTACATTGCCAGAGTTGTGAGTTGCATGGTTGTGGAGTTGAGGGGGGTGTTCATTTGGAACTTGCCAAGGGGCTGTGCATTTCCCTTGGTGCCATCCTGGGGATGCTGGTTTCTGATGGACTGTCAGAGGATGGAGGAATTGTGCACAGTGGCTGGGTATTTGGAGAAGAGATTGGTGGAGGTTCCACGGTATTCGGTTGTTGCCTGCACATTGATGTGAGATGTGTGCTTTCTGTTGCGGTAATTGTGTGCTGTGTCGGCAGGGGACACAGGTATGACATGTGTGCTGTGGATTGCCCACAACACGTGCGTGCATCCAGCTATGGCGTATGGTCCTTGCTTGGTCTCCAGCGGATCCTGAGCATTATGTTGGACGTATGGGTACTGGGGTACCAGGCTGTGGTGATGTCCAGGACAGGTGTGAGGGACTTGGATGTGGCTGGGTGTGTGACTCCTCTGACTCTGGCGGGTGTTGGTTGGGGGGGTACCCGGGGCCAACAGGTGCAGCACAGCCAGCAGCTTTGTGTGGGGTGGGATGTTGGTTGTCCGCTGTGTTGGTGCCATCAGCCTGTTGGGCGTTGTTGGTCATGATGCATGCGATGGTTGACTTTTTGAGCCTGTATTGGGCAATGACATTGTCAGGTGTTGGGTCTGTGAGGCTGGTGTGTTTCCTGGGGGTCTGCTGTCTTTGTCAGTGCTGCCTGGGTGGTGGTCCGAAGGGGAGGGTGTTTCGGGTGCTGTATGGGATCCTGGGTGGTGGCGGTGGGTGTTGTGGCTCTCTTGGGTGTCCGGGCCGCATGACCAGTGACTCCATGGCATCTACTGCCCTTCCGATGTGGCTGTGGGCTGTGCTCCCTTTTGTTGTGCAGGCTGTGGTCCGACTAAGCACCAGGTCAAAGGAGGTGTTAATTTTGCTGGTGCTAACGCGCCTTATCGTCTGTTTTGTGTTCTTATCGCAGTTCTGGCTGTTCGTTGTGAATGTTGTGGAGTGGTGTTGTCACGGCTTTTGGCACAGGAACGCCTACTCTACATCTCATTAGCGATAGTTGCGGGGGTCATCCGTGGCGATGTTTCTTGCGGCTGTTATCGTGGGTAAACTGGTGCTGTGGGCTGTTAACACCAGCTTGTGATTAGGGCGATAAGTTTATCACAACTTTGATTGCGATAAAGTGCAGTTAAGTAGGCGATAGTTCCTTGTGAATATGCCCCTAAAGTTTTAACTTGTTCTAAAAATAGAGTTATTTATTAAAACAGACCTGTTCTATGGGCAGTCAGTCTTTGGAGAACATGTAAATGTAAAAAAAAAACAGGTTATGTACCTACAGTATCCTGAAAACATTTACAAATCCTTGGAGATAAGAGTTAGTGTGATTGTAGTAGGAATACAATTATTTTATCTATCAAATGGCACAAAGTGTGTTTGACAACGAAACTAAAGGCACATTTATATTATCCGAGATAATACTTCATTGATTGCAGCTTCTGGAATACACTGAGGATTTTTTTGTTATGGTGTGAAGACATGCAAGTAAACCATGCTGTTTTCAAGAGTGTGGCATTTGATGCAAACATTAATAAATATCAAATACAAAGAATATGCAGTACCCCGTACGGGGCCGGACATGCACAGTATAACGCATTATGAGAATTTATATCCCAAAACTTGGTTTGACATTTCTACCAAAACAAATTTGTTGTAGTCTGAGTAAATATTTATATTACATCGAAAATATTGATGACAAAAATATCAAAAGGTAAGTGCATATAGGGAGAAACAGATTTACTATTCTTAAATCCAACTTTACACATCTTGACAATTGATAAATCATCAAAGTACATATATGTGGAGTTAGGTAGAAAAAAATCTGTATATATATATATATATACACATATATATCTGTCAATATTTTTGTCCTCAATACTTGGGCTACAGCATTATGATATAACAATATTCTCTACTCCATATTCAAGGCCCTCACCAATAATATTTAGTTGATCCCTTTCATAATTGAAAGAGACTTTCAATTTCTGGAAAATTCTAGATCATCTTCACTTTTTTAAGTATGCATTCAGAAAGATGCTGCAAAATGCAACTTTTACAGTGATTTATGATCCAGACATGTTCGTCTGTAAATCAAAATCTAAACTTGCTGCAGAAGTGGAAAGCAACCGGGAACCTTAATTAGCGCTGGAAAGTAGCCCTAAAGAAATGCAAAGTAGTGCTTTGCGCTACTTTGTGTGATGGCATGCCCCATGGGTGTTACATGGGCGTTCCAGTGCAACCACCCAGGGTTTGTGATGCATAGCCCTGTATACTAAAAATGGCAAACAGGCTTTTGCACTAAAAAGGTATACCTCCTGGAGGCTGTGGCAACACTGAAAAACATTTTCTGTTCCTTCCAATACAAAACCTACACTTGACACCCTTGCACTATGATTCAAGTGTAGTTGTGTGGTTCTGATCCAGCGCAAAAGCCGGGGGAAGGAGTGAGAGCACAACCGTCCTCCCTGCGTCTCAGACCCGCCATCACACTACCTCATTCACACACGCATTCATTGGTGGGGCCCATAACACCAACACTCATACGTCTCTCTCTCACGAGTCTGCACACAGGAGGGATGATATAATTCTTACGCTGGACATGTGGGGGAACACCTTATAACCTATAGTGAGAGAAGAGTTATTTTACAAATATATATTAGCATTCGTCGCCTTTAGATACCTAATCCTAAACATCAAGGCACTCCACCCACTTTGTCGACGGACCAATTAGTTAGATTGGTTGATGGTGATTTAGAACCAGCTAAAACACATTTAAGACTCAGAATCCTTATTTCCCATAATGAAAAACCACAAACTCATATTTTCTTGTTAATCAATATTGGGTTATCTATATTTTCATAATGATTTATATTCTCATTTGTTTCGTCAAAAGTTTAGAATTTCTAGATCAATTTAAGTAAATCGCAGAATATCATATTTACCTAATCTGACTATCTAGGGTCCTCTAATTCATTGGCTCTGCATAACCAAATTTGTCGTAAATTGTCCGAATAAGCAGGCCAAGGCTCAAAGTCCAAAGTCCTCTGCTCAGCACGTTAAAGTCCCAAATTTTATCAAAGGACCAGAAATCATGCAAGCATCTATCATGGCCTGTGGATTTTGGGGAAAGTTTGTAGTCATCAAGCGGTCAGGCAGCATCTGGACCATCAGGAAAAGGCGTTGCTTTTTTCTCTATTCTACTACCCTTTTTATAATAATATCAGATTAAGAAGATACATTTTTAGGCCTAGAACAGTGGTGATTGGCTGGTTGGGATCATCCGATTCTTATGCCCAGCGCCTCAGTTCAGTCCGAGTTGTGAGGCTAGTTCACATTAGTATCGGCTTGTTCCGGTCTGTTGAATTCTTGATTGTTCCCTTATCTTGGCAGACCACCAAACTGTTATCCTTGACCTGATGATGTATAAAGGTTGCTAAGAAGTTCACGATTCCGTCCGGACATGCGTAGTTGACTCCACGCTTCACGAGACGGTGGCCACTTCTGGGTACGGTGTCAGCGGCCATTTTGGATTAGGCCCAGATGTCAACTTAAGCAAAAAAAACACAAAAGAATAATTAATATATAAAATTGATGATTCTAGGGGGTGTGGCCAAGATTGCGAGTGGGTAAGACGTGTGTTGCTTCGTCTCCCCGCCCGCCGCTGCCCAGCTCTGCCCCGGACTGATGTTTGGCCCCTTCTAAAGCGTTTGGGGAGTGTCGGCAGAGCCCCCCAGCCTCCTTCTCTCTGTGTTTGGGCGGCTGGGGGTGAGCATTTCGTGCCCGGTGTGGCCGGCCTGGCGGAGCGCACGGGGCAGCCAAGATGGCGGCCGCACCCCGCGCGTAGCTGTTTCCCAGGGTGCGGAGCGGCGGCGCTGGCCCTGTCGGGGTCCGGGCGTCTCGGCGGCGACTGCGGGTGCTGTTGGCGGTGCCCCTGGGGCAAACTGTGACCGGCGGAGGAGATGCTCCCCGTGATCGCGGCCCGTGCTTCGGGGCTGGGGGAAGCTGAGGCCTGGATCGGCGCAGCCAGCGTGGTGAGCTGCCACGCGCCGCCGAGGTGGAGGGAGTGGCGGCGCGGGAGTCCTGGGTCGCATCTTCAGCACTGAGGGGTGATCCTGAGGCCTAGACGCATCGGGGGACACAGGAGTGGCCCGGGACCAGTGGGGGCCTCCCCGAGTTACTTCTTCGGCTGCGGCTCTGATGGTGTCTTTGGTGAGTGGCCAGCTGCACAGGGGCAGGCGGGAAGAGGCCTGGGGGATTGCCTTCTCCTCGGGTCAGCCTGGCTGATGACTAAGCGACTGGAGGGCATTGGGTCTAAGTGGCCTTCCGGGGAAGTTTTGATCGGAGGGACTGGAGGTGGAGGTGGCGTCCTGGGGATCCTCACTCCTTGGTTCCCCCTGGAGCACTTTGGGTCGTGGACCGGACTGGCCCTTCTCGCCTGCCTGGGACTTCTAGCTCCTAGAGGACGGTTGGTGGCAGCGGGGTGGCCCGTGGATTGACTCTACTCCCCCACGCTTGGTGGTTTGGCGGTGCTTTGGTGGACCTTTACAGCTGTCGGTCATGTGCGGCCTCGAACGTGGGGGTTGCATTCCGCCCCTCTGGTGCTTGGCTCCGGGAGTGCAGGGAGGCCTGGTGAACCGGTTGTCCCTCTGGCGTGGTAGCTGAGAGAGGCGGTGTTTCCTGGGGTGCCTCTCTGGAGTGTGTTGCCCTCAGCGTTCCCTCCCCGGGACTTGCTCACGCGGGGCCTTTGGTCCTCCGGCTGCCTGTGGTCTCTTCGCTGGGGCGACGTCATGGCCAGTCAACGGGGCGGAAGGAGCGGACCTTGAAGGAGATGCTTACTAAGGGGCCCCCTACTGTCGCAGATCCTGATGTGGATGATACCCCCATTACCAAATCCTTTCTTGAATCCCTCTTCAATACCCTTAGCGAAGACTTTCAGGCTCTAAAGAGCGAAGTAGCGGGAGAGGTACGGGAGTTGCGGAGGGAGGTGGACACCATCTGGGATCGGGTGGCAGCTATAGAGGACCATGAGCAGGCAAAGGATGAGGAGGTCACGCAGCTGCAGCAGGAAGTGATCCTCCTGAGGGAGCAGTAGATGGACTTGCAGTCACATGCCGAGGACCTCGAAAACCGCTCCCGGTGGAACAACATTCGCGTTCGTGGGGTACAATCGGGAGTGGAAGGGTCCGATATTACTGCTTTCCTGCAGGGGCTGTTCCGTGACATACTGGGAGCACCCCCCGAGATGGAGGTCCGAATTGATAGGGCTCACAGGGTGGGCTTGCATCGACGGGCCAATGCACCGCCACAAGATATCCTGGCCTTTCTCCCGGATTACCATTTGAAAGAGCGCAATATTAGGGAGGCTCGGGCAAAACATCCAGTACAGTACCAAGGGCTGACTATCACTTTGTATCAGGACTTGGCTGCCAGCACCCTACAGAAGCGGAGAGACTTTAAAGCTGTCACAGCGCACCTGCGTGACAAAGGGGTGGCATATTCTTGGGGGCACCCTTTTCGTATCATTTTCAAATGGCAGGGCCGTTTGCACCAGATAGCGTCCGTGGTCGAGGCGAGCAAGTTGTTGGGTCTGCCGCTCCCGAGTCCTGCGGGGGAGAGTACACCGGAACGCCGTCGGTCCCCGGCACGTTGGCGGACAGTTGAGAGGAAGCGCTCCGGGGGGGCGGCCCAAGGGCCCGATCCGGAGGTGGTGGCACAGGAACGCAGAGCAGCCATTGATGCCGTGGCTGCTGACACGTCCCCTTCAGGAGCCTCGTGAGGATGCTGGGACCTGGTGGGCATGGCTTATGAGGAGGGGGCCAGGGGGGTGGAGGGGGCTGTTGGTATTGCCCTTGCCGTGAGATGCCCCGGATTGTCTTGTTCTTCCACGAGCACATGTCTGGACATGGTGTGCGCGGGACTATGGGGGGGCGGTTGTTTTGGGAGTTGGGGTTGGGGGACGGGAGGGAGGGAGGGGAACTGGTGTGCTTAGGGGGGGTGCTTCTGTTTTCCACGTGGAGTATGGGGGGATTCGGTGGTGCGGGAGGGCCCGGGTTTCTCTTTTTCTTAGCTAGCTCCGTAGGCATCGGCGCGCGATGCTCCCTTACCCATTTATGCACGACACTGATTTAACTATTCTTACGCTTAATGTTAAGGGCCTTAATGGCCCAAATAAGCGGCGGGCTATCCTATCCTACTTAGAGAATGCCAGGGTGGACATCTGACTGCTGCAGGAGACGCCCTTGCTGGCCAGGGACTGGCATAGGTTGAAGTCTAGAGTGTTTCCCTATCAATATTTCTCCTCTATGGCTGACAAAAAAGCGGGGGTGGCGATCTTGGTGGCGAGGAAGTTTCGGGGGACGGTGGGAGACAAAGTGGCGGAGCTTCAGGGGCGCTTGCTGGCCTACCGTTTCTGGATTGCAGGCCTCGCGTTTGCTATCGGCACATTATACACCCCCAATGCGGGCCAGGAGGTGTTCCTCCGTTCCACTCTCTCCAGGGTCCTGGAGCCTCAGGATCGCTTCCTTTTGGTGGGGGGAGACTTGAACTTAGTCATGGATTCATGAGTGGACAGGTCAGGTAGCCATCATTCCCAGGGGGGGGATGTCTCGGGTGACGGTAAACAGTAGCAGGCGGAGAGGGGTTTGCTCAATCTCTGGCGAGAGCATCATCCTCGTACCTCTCAATTTTCTTATTATTCGCATGTGCACCACACATATGCAAGACTTGATCATTTTTTTTGGCTCTGCGGAGGTCCGCGCGCAGATCAAGGATATTTATATCACAGCGGCGGCCTTGTCCTATCACGATGCGGTGGTGGTTACATTAGGGGTCCCCTCAGTGGCTCAGCCGGTGGGGTATTGGCGATTGCGTGAGACGATGTTACATAAACCGGCAGTCCAGGAGCAAATCCTTCGGTGTATCCGGAATTATCTGGAGTTGAACGACTCCCCTGATATCTCGGTTGCCACTTTGTGGGGGGCACTCAAAGCCGTGGTACGTGGGGAATTGATTGCCCTGTCGGCGGCGGAAACCAGGGAGCGCAAAGCTAAGAGGAGCAAACTTACAGCCAAAGTGCTTGAGCTGGAGAGAGCTCACAGCCTCACGGGGGCTCCCCGGATTTGGCGCCAATTGAAGAATGCCCGAGCCCTGCTGGCGGGGCTAGATCTTTACAGGGCAGAATATGCGGCTCTCCGCCTTAAGCACTCTTATTATGTAGGCGGTGATAAAACGGGTCGGTTGTTGGCCAGCAGGTTGCAGGCGAAAACACAGCAGGGCAAAGTTAAGGAGATTACCACTTTGGAAGGTGGTTGGGTCACGGACGATGCGGGAATTGCACAGGCCTTTCGGGCTTTCTATGAAGCTCTATATGAAGGAGGGTCAGCGCCCACTCAGCAGATAGAAGCTTACCTTCAACGGGCCCATACGACGGCGTTGAATCAGTTTAATAGAGATGCGTTGGATGCACCTATACGCATTGAAGAGGTAGAGGGGGCTATTTCCCGCCTTAAACTCTTGAAGTCCCCGGGCCCGGACGGCTTTTCGGCCGGGTTTTATAAGCGGCTTTGTACGGTGTTGGCTCCCGTTCTTACTCGACTCTTCAATTCTTTCACGGGTCCCGATGCAGTCCCCTCGGAGATGCTGTTGGCCTCTGTAGTGGTCTTACCTAAACCAGGCTCTTACCGGCCCATTTCTTTGCTTAACCTTGATCTTAAGCTGTTTACGGGGGTATTGGCGGCACGATTGTGTCCATTGATGCCGGGCATAATTGATCCTGATCAGTCGGGCTTTATTCAAGCCCAGCAATTGTAGTGATAATTCTAAACGGATCTTTCATCTCATTGACAAGGGTCACTGTACCGATATGGACGCTCTTCTCTTGTCGGTGGACGCTGAGAAGGCGTTCGATCGGGTGGATTGGCGCTTCTTGGATAAAACTCTGTCCCACTTTGGCTTCGGGGACAGGTTCCGGCCGTGGATTTTGAGTTGCTACACCTCCCCCTGGGCAGTGATTAGGGTGAATGGGGTTGCTTCCACACCGTTTGCGATCCAACGGGGAACCAGGCAGGGGTGCCCGTTGTCCCCCCTTCTTTTTGCGTTGTATGTTGAGCCGTTGGGGCAGCGGATTAGGGATAACCCGGACATACAGGGGATCCTCTTTGGGGGAGAGAGACAGGCGGTTAGTTTATATGCCGATGATATCATTGCTTCCTTGGAGTCGCCGGCAGGCTCGGTACTAGGGGTGGGCCGAATTTGAGAAATCCACTTTCGCAAATTATCGCGAAAATGTTAAAAATTATCGCAAACACGCGGAAATATCGCGAAGATTCAGACGTTTTTTCCCCGCATGTTCGTGAGATTTTCTGCATGGTTGCGGCTCGCCAACTTACCCATGTGGTTGCTCGCGGGCGCGGCCATCTTGTTTTCAGTTGTCTCGCGGTGCATGATCGCGAGAAGAAAGACGTGATCGCGCGACGCATGACGTCACTGCGGGCGCGATCTGTCGCGAGACAGCGCAAATGGCTAAAAACAATACAACATCTCATGGAGAACGCGACCGGATCAAGAAAACTTGTCGGCGAACGCAGGGATTCAGGTAAGGCGATCGCGCGCACGCGAGAATGTATTATTTTACAGCGCGAGCAAGAAACAAATTATCACCAAGCTGCGGAATGCGGTAATTTTGACATTTCCGCGCTTTCCGCGGAACGCAAAAATGTCAAATTATCGCAATTTCCGCGAACGGAACGAAATTTTAGCCCAGGCCTACTCGGTACCTGCCTTCTTGCAGGAATTGGAGGAGTTTGGTCGGGTTTCGGGCCTACGGGTTAACATTGGGAAGTCCTCAATCCTTTGGCTTCGTGAGGGGGGGCCGGCTGCTGCGGGGGTTTCTGGACGATACGCGGGTATCCCCGTCTGCTCTTCCATCCCCTATCTCGGCATAGAACTTGAAGCGTCGGTGTCCCAGACGGTTCAGCTTAATTATTATACATTTTTACAGCGTGCTGTTCGGGATCTGAACGAATGGAAGCGGCACTCGCTCTCCCTGCTGGGCAGGGTGGTCACGGTTAAGATGTCTCTTCTGCCCCGTGCTTTGTTCCTTTTTCAAACTATTCCAGTTTGGCCACCCCCAGTTGTACTGTCTACCCTGCAGACCGCTATTAATCAATTTGTATGGGGGGGACAGAGGCCACGGCTCCATAAGAATCTGGGCTATTTAAAGCCCGACGAGGGGGGTCTGGGCATTCCTAATGTTCTAACGTACTTCCGCGCGGCGCAGTTGTGCTACCTAGTCGAATGGAAGCGTCCGGAGTCTGAGAAAAGCTGGCTTTTTCAGGATAGGTCCCTAGCTCGAATGGCTCTCTGGAAGGTCCCCTTTCTGCGTCAGGCTCATAGACCTCCTCGCCTTCGGGTTTCCCCCGTTATGAAGACCTTGCTGCGGGTGTGGGATGGAGTTGCAGTACGGTGGGGTTTAACGACATTCCCTTCTCCCATGACTCCCCTCTTTGATAATCCGGAGTTTTCCCCGGGAGTGGACGTTCGGGCATTTTCAGCTTGGAGGGCATCGGAGTGCCGCTCGGCGGGTCACCTTTTTGATTTAGAGGGCATTCTTCCCTTCTTAGAGCTCAAAAGCGTTTATGATCTCCCAGATTCGGAGCGTTTTTGATATTTCCAGCTCCGGCATTGGCTTTTACATGCGGATGTTCGTCCTCAAGTCGCACGAACGCTCACTAAGTTCGAGAAGTGGCTTTACCTTAAGAATACAGACAAGGCCATGATCTCGGACCTTTATGAAATGCTTAGAGAGGGGGCCCATGCGGAGCCCAACGCGGGTGAGCGCAGGTGGGAGAAGGAGTTGGGGCATCGGCTGACGGGTAAAGAATGGGCAGACATTTTCTATCGTGCGAATCATACAGCGCGCAGCACGGCTAGTAGGGATGCAGCGGTGAAGGTGGCCATGTATTGGCATTTGACCCTGGCCCGTTTTCATAGGGGGAATTCAGCACGTAATCCATTGTGCTGGCGTGGCTGCGGGAAGGAAGGCACTATGGTACATATTCTATGGGAGTGTGGAGAGCTACAGCCCTACTGGCAGGAGGTGCTAGATGATGTCGATACTTATTTCGAGACTGAGATCCCGCATTTCCCGGCTTATGTGAAACTGGGCCGGCCGAACCCCCTTACATATCCACTCAGGTCCAGGCGGGGCAGACTCATGGGGATAGCTTTAGGAGCTGCTACGCAGAACATTCTCTCGCACTGGGGTTCTCCACGTAAACCAACACGTTTAGGGTGGCTACATAAGCTGTGGCATGTTCTGGGAATGGAGCGAATTCAGGCATCTCTTTCTGACACTATGGCTGGATTTGTAGATGCTTGGCAGCCCCTGCTGGCTCTCTTATCGACTGAAATGAATGAGATCACATGTCCTAAATATCTCCGACTCCTTCGGCTTGCCAGCTTGGCCTCGGCGTCATAACCTGCGGTGGTCTAGTTGAGGCCGGCCCGGCCACTGTGTCTCCTCTAGGTACATAAGAAAGCACACCAGTTCGGGGTGGGATGGAGGGGTGGGGTTTGGGGGGGGAAGATGGGGGGGCTGTTCTTTTTCTAAAAGGCTTTATTGCTCTGTCCCTCATTTTTGTTTGTGTCGTGCTGCTTCACGCGGCGGCCGGGGGGGGAATTCTCGAAGGCATTTGTTGGATGTATAGATCTCGTTTCGCAAGTGGGGGCTTCTTGATGGATGGAGATGCTTGATCAGTATCAATGTCCCTTACAGGCATGTTTGTAGTCCTTTTGTTGCAACTGACAATAAAATACAGTTAAATAAAAAAATTGATGATTCTAATGTTAACCCCTTACTAATCCCCTTATGTGTTTGTATTTATCTAGCATATAGCGACATTTAAAGCAATCATATTCACATTTTTCGATCCTCCATGAAGATATACTATTGTTAATATGCGTACAGATTTTAGTTACATGAGGTATTTGGCCATGCAAATAGCAGTCTCCCATGTGTAATTTGTTTTTAATAATGTTGATTAATATACATGCAGCACCCGTTTAATAATATTATAATTAATAGATTATCTAATTAGTATTTCCATGCAAAATAGAGGAGGTATACAAAATTTAGCTCTACCTGCTCCATCAGTTCAAGGCTGTCTAACTGACACAAGTGCAGGAAGAGAGAGCAACAGCATCATAACTTAGTAGATATGGCGCTGTTCTGCTCTCTCTGCCGTGAAAATAGAAAACTAAGGGGCATATCTACAAGGCGGCGATAAAAAATTATCGCCGTTTTCGGCCGAAAAGCGGCGATAATTTTATCGCTTTATCAGCAAGGTCACGCTATTGCGTGAAACCTTGCCTTAGTGCCTGAATTCTGAACGCCCATCTTTGCATCTCTAATGAGATGCAAAGTGGGCGTTCCTCCCCAGTATAACGGGAGACATTTCTCCTATTATCAAGCCTCACGCAAAGCAGCATAGCGACAAGAAAAGTAGAGATAACCTCTGTTATCGCTACTTTCCTTATGCCTGCTTTGAAACTGACTTAGCCATGATATCCTATGGAAGGTGGATATCATGGCTAAGTATGTGAGGCCCTATCAGCAAGCTATCGCCAAACTTCGAGGGAATCTCAATTTGGCAGTTAGCGCTAGGATTTTTATCGCTTTTGAGATAAGCGTTGCTAATAGCACGCTATCTCAGCGATAAACATCCACGCTAGCCGGCGATAATTATCCTAGCGCTAAGTGCGCTTAGCGATAATTATCGCCGGTTGTTGCTGATATGCCCCTAAGGGGCATATTATCAAGAAACGGCGTTAAAATTATCGCCGCTTTAGCGACAGAAAACTGCAGCTAAAGCGGCGATAATGGGCTTGATAATATGCTCTTGAGAATTCCAGTAGAAGCCCATGCTCTGGTGTCAACATGGGCTTTTATTGGAATTCTCAAGGGCATATTATCAAGCACATTATCGCCGCTTTAGCAGCCGTTTTCTGCTGCTAGAGCGGCGATAATTTTAACGGCGTGCTTAATAATATGCCCCTAAATTCTTTTTTTCACAATCTGAAGCCACCAAAAGACAAACCAAACAGGTACTTGTCTGAGTTACAAGAATCTGAGCACTACTGAACATTGAAGACTCAGAGCACTGAAAGACACAAACACACTGGGCTTTGAAGTGAGATTCCACAGCATACGTGACCTGAGAGACAGGTACCACAGTATTGTTTCACTCTCTGAATGCATCAAGGTGCAGACGGATGTAAGGGACACTAGTCTACGATTCCACAATGTAACAACAGAAGGAGACAGTTTCAAGATGGTACATGTGTAGGGGTGAAAGTCCTTGCATGGTAAAGAAAGTGATGCCAGCCTGCCATATTTGCCTTTGTAGGGACTCCCCTACAATGGTTCCCCAGTCACTCAATAATCTATGAATCCTCTCGAGACTCCACAGTTGGGGATGCTCATGAGCAGAACACAAGACAAAGCATGTGACTGACGCCACTGGCCAGTAACCTCTCTGTCAGAAGGATCTATAGATTTTGGTAGCAAATAGGGAGCAGAAAGAACTCTTAAAGTTCTCTCTGCATGCTCTCCCTGAACACATTAGGTTAACACTGTCCACATGTCTTGGAGGTGGTTTGAATATTAGCACCAGTACACGACATAACACAGTGACCACTAGAGTCAATAAAGCTGAATGGCCGGCCAGATATATTTGCTTTGCAACTAAAATGATTTTTAATACTTAACACGGAAAATATATAATGCACATAATGTGCAAAAGAAAAAGAGAGGTCTGCAGCTATACTCGCTATTGGTATATGAACCCAAAGTGGCAGGATAGGGGGTATGTGGCACAGAACGCAAAAAAACACATTGCTATTCTGTCACCTAATGTTAGTGTAGATCAGGACTGTGAACAGCACAAAAGCATGGCCTGGTGAGTACACTGGTTGGCCGGGTGCCTCATTGAAAAAGAATAAGTGCAATGGACAAATATTTTGCTCAGAAAACCCCATGTTGAATACCAAGGCTGTGTAGCTGATTCCACATCCTGCCTCTTTATCTCACTGTTGTAGGTTCCTGCATCCTCCCTTTGTCACGGTTCTCTCGTATTTCTCTTCCCTTCCCCTTTTATAATGTCGCTGTCTACAGCTAGGTCAAAGTGCGATGAGGAAAAATAAATGATGGTCCCCGACAATGATGACTACTGGAGTGACACAGTGTAGTGGGGATAGGCCACAAAATGCATTGCTGGAGTTGCGTCGTGCTTGCGACACGACTCCAGCAATGCGTGACTTTTGCCCCAACAGATGCGTCAGAATTTCTGACGCATCTGTCAATCCTTCCACCATGGTGCGCCGTATTGTAAATACAGCGCATTCATGGTGGCGCAAGCATTTTTTAGAGTGGCGCAAGGAAAGTGACGCATCTCTATAGATGCGTCACTTTCTTGTAAATCTGCCCCATAGTGTCTGACATAAATACCGTGCCCTAAATATCGCTTGCAAAAATATAGTCCCATTGTGTGAAATGTTCTTTTATTTTTTTAATAGATGTTTTATTTCATTCAAATACACAGTACACGCTTCTTGCCTGCATCTAAAAAAGAAAACCACATCATTATTATAACACTTTCAACAATTGATCATGTACATATGTTTGAATATTTCCGAAGCTGCATACAATTATCTTTATTATTAATTGTCATTAAATGTGTCCGCCTAAACTTATTTTTAACAGCAGCACAATACTTTCTTCATTCTAAATACACATACATAGCAGTACACATTTACCATTTCGGCTTGCTTTTCTATCGTCTACACCTCTCGGGGCAGATTTACAAGCCCCTTGCGTCATTTTTGCGCCGCTGTTGCGTCACTTTTTGTGACGCAGCGTAAAAATGCGGCCCATTTACAACATGACGCATCTAGGGAGATGCGTCACGTTGTAAAGCCCTGCATCACATTATACCTGCGTCAGGTATAATGTATGCAGGGTGGGCGTTCCAACGCAAAAAAACCTTGTAGAAAGTGACGCAGTGAAATCTACAAGATTTCACTGCGCCACTTCTAGGATGCCACTGCATCAAATTCCTATGCCTGCGTGAAGGAGGCGTAAGGAGTGACGCAGCACAATGAGGATAGGCCTCCCCCTACATTGCTGGAGTTGCGTCATGCTTGCGACACGAATTTCTGACGCATCTGTCAATCCTTGCACCATGGTGCGCCGTAATGTAAATACGGCGCATCCATAGTGGCGTAAGGGTGTCACAGGGTGGCGCAGGGAAAGTGACGCATCTTTACAGGTGCGTCACTTTCTTGTAAATCTGCCCCCTCATTTTTAGCTTCTTTTAGGTGTCTTATTTTCACAGTAGGTGCCTGTTCTGCTCGATTTTCCCGGCCTTCTTGTGAGGAACAATAATGTAATGTGACTTCAGTCTCTTATCATTCAAGTCTAAGGGTTAGAGTAGTGAATGGAGCCTATTTACTAGGCACTTCGACATGATTCTGTGCTCTTCCCCATAGATCAGGGCTTGCACACATAGCCTAGGGGATAGATTCGTTAGTATTAGGGATAACCTGTCCTGTAGTGAGGGTATTTCACGGAGCTGTGCTGAATTCAGGCCTGGTAGGCCTCAAACGGGAGAGACTCCATCTTTCTTTCTGCTCCGGCAGCTTGGGATGCTTCTAGGTCAAACGTAATGTTTTAGTTATGAGGTGTTATTCGCTTGGAGAGAACCGGTTCAGGCCGGCCCTTATCGAAGGATTGTATTTTTCTTCATGCCGAAGACACTACATCAGGCCGGCCGGCTGGGAACGTGTCCTTGGTATGGGGAGGTACAAGAATTTGGTGGGCGGCAGGTTACGGGCCGGAATTTTCCATGAGGAAACGCACCTCTATATTAGTGAAAGTCTGAGGCAGTTACATGTTCAGTCCGTAGGCGGCATCTAGCCGTTAGCAGTAAAGCTACTACTTATTCCAGGGAAGACAGACGCCATCTTGAAGGCGGAGAAGAACCGAGAGACAGATGCTTTCCTAGCAGAATAGCCAGAGAGGAGAGAGTAGCCGATAAGGAAGAGGTCCCAGTGACTCGGAGAAGGGTGATTCCAGGCGAGCCGAGGCACAGACGAGAAGGGAACCTAGATGACCACTGAGTGCAGGCTACATACTACTAAGGTGATGTCGACCCTTTCTTATTAGAGTGTACAACTTAATCTTTCACTTTTCTTTGCAGGTTATGTGTTATATCGTAATGTTATGTGATTGTGTATGTAATGAGTAATAAAGTATCCAGTTTGTAGTGAACTAACATGTGCTGCGTGTTCTTGTATAAGAGGGTAGCCTATTCTTCTAGTCAGCTGCGGCTACATGAACAGATGTTAACCCTGATCAGGTAAGTGGTAACTAAATAAGGGAAAGAGGAGCCCCTCGAACCTGAGAACAGGCTATGCTCGAACTGGCAATCCTTGTGTGATCTGATGAATAGTGAGACTGATTCCCTTTTTGTATGTTATGGTGATCATAGGATGAACTGTCGTATGAGACTGCCGTCTAGGTAGAGAGGTCTGGATTCGTATAGGATCGCGTGGCCGCCACTTGTGATACTGTCGTATGGGCAGAGAGGTCTGGATTCGTAGGGGATCGCGAGGCCGCCGATTGTGCTGAGACTGCCGTCTGGGTAGAGAGGTCTGGGTTCGTATGGGACCGCAAGGCCGCCACTTGTGATACTGTCGTATGGGCAGAGAGGTCTGGATCCGTATGGGATCGCGAGGCCGCCGATTGTGCTGAGACTGCCGTCTGGGTAGAGAGGTCTGGATTCGTATAGGATCGCGAGGCCGCCACTTGTGATACTGTCGTATGGGCAGAGAGGTCTGGATCCGTATGGGATCGCGAGGCCGCCGATTGTGCTGAGACTGCCGTCTGGGTAGAGAGGTCTGGGTTCGTATGGGACCGCGAGGCCGCCACTTGTGATACTGTCGTATGGGCAGAGAGGTCTGGATTCGTAGGGGATCGCGAGGCCGCCGATTGTGCTGAGACTGCCGTCTGGGTAGAGAGGTCTGGGTTCGTATGGGACCGCGAGGCCACCACTTGTGATACTGTCGTATGGGCAGAGAGGTCTGGATCCGTATGGGATCGCGAGGCCGCCGATTATAAGAGGCCTTGGTATGTATAGTAGGAATGCCCTGTCCTTAGGTGGTAGATATATGTGGTTGCAGGATTGTAAATGGGTTCTAGGGAGGGGGTAACGTTCTGGCTGGGTTAGTGAGGCTCTGATGAGCGGGTTCTATCTGATCCGAAAACCCAAGCAGAACATTTGGCGTCACGAACCGTTTACGAAACCTGTGTGCGTTGTGGTTGTATCGTGTTTGCCTTCGGAGCGTGCGTGGTTTTGTTTGTATATTATTTGTATATACCTGCGTGTAGTTTTCTTTTCTCTTTCTTCTTTTTCTTTTTCTCTTTTTCTTTCTTTTCCGAGATGTTTTCTAGAAAGTCGAAATCTACTTTTAAGTTGCCCGTTGATATTCCCGGCTGGGATTCAACGCCTTATGAAGCCTTAGCCCGTGAGTGGGCTGATTCTACTGGTTTGAGTGAGAATTGGAATTCTTTTTTGGAGCTGGCGGAGCCGGCTAATGTGATTACTTGTTTACAGAAGGCGCCGGTATCTAAGGGTGATGAGCTTCCCGTTTTGGGGCGCAGAGGTTGGATTGTTCTGTCTGTGTACAGAATTCTGCATGAGAGGTTGTTGAAGTTGCAGAACTTGCATAAGGATTTGGAAGCGAACTTTGTTGAGATTCAGAATGCTCATACTTTGTTGCGGTGTCAAAATAAGTTGCTTGCTGATAAACTTGATACGTACCAAACTATTGCCGAGAGGGCGGCTGTGCGAATTGCTCGTTATAAATACAAGAATCGTCGTGGTCGGGTTTCGACGCGAAAGGTGCGTCTGGTCGTGGCGAAAGCCGGACTGGATTGGAATCCTGATGAATGGGATGGTAATATCTGGAACTCGAGTGATTCTCCTTCCTCGGGTGAGGAGTCTGCCAAGCGCGAGTCCTCTCGCTCCGGCCGTGATTGTAAGTCTGCTTCTTGCGCCTCTGATGGTGCACCCCGTGATTGCGCTCGTCCTTCGAGCGGAGTAGATGCTTCTTACACTGATTGTTCCTCTACGTGTCCTGGTCGAGCTCCTTGTGATGCTCGTCCCGCGGTCTCGGTGCATCCAGTTTTTCGGCGGAAGGTGCAGCAGGCTCCCGGTGCTCCGAATGGTATTGCTTTAGACTCTTTGGAGGATTTTACTCAACAAGAAATTAGTGATATTTTGCAGCGATTTTGGCAGCGAGCTGGTGAGACCTTACTCACATGGATGATGCGCCTTTATGAACTGGGCGCTGCTGGCATTATGTTGGATGCTGGCGATTGTTTGAAGTTTTGTTCCTTGAGTTCGGATTCTACTGTACAGGATCATTTTCGTAACTTTAATGCTGGTGGTCAAATTTCTTTGCTTCAATTGGCGACTGAGGGTTGTAATCACAAATATCCTACTGAGTCTGACTGGCCTGTGAATGACAAACCGTGGTATACTTTGCGCGATGCTGCACAACGTCTCAAAGAGGAGGTGATGAAAACGGCAATTTTTCTGAATACTGCTGACAGGTTGCTTGATGGTTTCTTGACATCTTCTGTGCGGAATCGTATTATTCGTTCTTCCCCTGTTGCTTATAAGCAGGTCATGATGACTTTATTGATTAATCAGACTGGTAACATGTTATCTGTGGTGCTGGAATCGGTACGCCAACTCGGTGAGTTGGGTGAGTGGTTTAAACCTGAACGGCAGTCCCGGCCTGACACTCGTACTCCTGGTGACAATAAACTTACTAGACGTGATATGTTTTTTGGTCTTATGGCCGATGGTGTGCGGAAGGAGGACATTGATGGTGAGACTACTTCTCGTTTGTGGGAAATGTTTCGCAAACGTGGCTTGGATCGAAAGGAGGGTGCCCGGCGTGTTCGGACAACTGAGTGTGATCGTGGTTTTTCTGACGGTAGCGGTGATGACGACCGCCGTGGGCGCTCTGATCGTCGTGATGATCGACGTTATGTACGTGATTTGTCCCCCCGTCATGTGAGAGACAGGGAGAGAGAGGGGGAAAGAGAGAGGGGGAGAGATGATTATGTTAACAGCAGACGTAGAGATGATAGGGATCAATCCCCTGAGTTGAGAAGGAGAGAGGATCGACACATATTGGCCGATCGAAACCCGCAGTACAATGCAGAGAACAGTAATCCATTTCGTAATGGAGATGGATATGAACAGGAGGTATCGATACCTGGGAAACGTGAGAGTCTTTACCCTGATTTATCCTGGTACACAGAACACAGTAAAAAGGACTAGGAAATAGGTCAAGCTCCAGTACACAGATGGGCTCACAGAGATAATAGACCCTATGTAGATATTGATATTTATTGGAGACATCGTAATATCCAAAGGGCCCGAGCATTGGTAGATACAGGAGCGGAGGCCACTCTTATTCATGGAAAATCAAAGAAGTTTAAAGGTCAGCCTTTTACAATTACCGGATTAGGTGGAAAGGAAACTCCCGCAGTTCAAACCTTACTTGAAATGAGAATAGGTAGAATTCCTAGAAAAGAATACTCTGTATTAGTGGTGCCACTCTTAGAATTCATAATTGGAATTGATATTTTGAAAGGAATGACTTTGCACTTAGATGATGGATGTTACCAATTTGGAACTAAACATTATATATCGTCCAGGCCTGTACGGGTTGGTCGTTTAAGAATGCCCCCCATAAAAGTTCCCCAGGCGACAAAAGTGGTTCGTCAGAAGCAGTATCGTATTCCAGGTGGTCATGAAGAGATTAGTACCACTATTCAGGAGTTGGTGGATGCAGGAGTTATAACCCCAGTTACTTCTGCTTGGAATAATCCTGTTTGGCCTGTACGTAAGAGTGATAATTCTTGGCGCATGACTGTTGATTATCGAGAATTGAATAGACACACACCCTCTTTGACTGTTGCAGTACCGGATGTTATTACCCTAATTGAAAGAATCCAAAAACATCCAGGTACATGGTATGCGTCCATTGATATTGCTAATGCTTTCTTTTCGATTCTGATTGCCCCTGAGTGCCAGGAACAATTCAGTTTTACGTGGAACGGGCGTCAAATGACGTTTAGAAGTCTTCCCCAGGGCTATGTGCATAGTCCTACGATATGTCACCGGCTGGTGGCAGAGCATTTGGCTGAGGTACCGGTTCATCCGCAAATTCAGATATGTCACTATATTGATGATATTTTGATCCAAGGCGAAACACAAGAGGAAGTTCAGACCCAATTGGATAGAGTCATTGAGTGCTTGCGTGAGAAAGGTTGGGAAATCAACCCGGATAAATTACAAGGTCCGTCCCAGGCTGTGAAATTTTTGGGCATTAATTGGCATGAGGGGCACCGAGAAGTGATCCCTCAGGTTAAACAGAAAATTCTTGATTTTGCAGTTCCGAGGAATAGGAAAGAAGCCCAAAGCTTCATTGGCTTGTTTGGTTTTTGGCGCCAGCATATTCCTCATTTAAGTCAAATATTGGCCCCTTTGTACCAGGTCACTCGTAAAAAGAATGCATTTGAATGGGATAAACCACAGCAAGATGCGTTCAGTCTGGCAAAAGAAGCAATTCAGCATGCTCTGGATTTATGGCCTGTATGTGATGGTGATGTGGATTTGAATGTGTCTGTACAAGGCCTTTATGCGAATTGGAGTTTGTGGCAGAAACAAGGCAAGAGTAGAGTACCGTTAGGTTTCTGGACTAAAAAGTTACCTGATGCTGGTGAGCGTTATACACCTTTTGAGAAACAGTTACTTGCATGTTATTGGGCTCTGGTGGATACCGAGCAATTGACTTTGGGACATGATATAGTTTTGCGACCTGAGATTCCTATCATGCAGTGGGTTATGAGTTCGCCGAAAACTCACCGAATTGGACACGCTCAAGAGGCGAGTGTGATTAAATGGAAATGGTATATACAAGACAGGGCACGTGTGGGACAAAAAGGAGTTGCATCTTTGCATGAGCAGGTGGCACGGGCGCCATCAACTGAGACTGAGAGTGAATGTTCCGTACCTTTAGTACAGGAGTCTCCTGTTAAGTGGGGTAAACCTTTTGATGATTTGTCCGCAGAGGACAGAAACCATGTCTGGTTTACGGATGGTTCAGCAAGGTTCATAGGGACGAAATGGCATTGGAAGGCAGTGTCCTATAATCCGATCACACAAAAATTGCTGAGTACAACTGGTGAGGGTAAGAGCAGTCAATTTGCTGAACTCTATGCTGTTTACCAAGTTCTGAAACAAGAGTTACCTGGCACATGTCATATTTTTACCGATTCTTGGTCTACTGCCAATGGACTGGCAGTTTGGTTACCGACTTGGCATTCCCATAGTTGGAAAATCCATTCAAAAGAACTGTGGGGAAAAGAATTATGGCAGGAGATTTGGGAAATGCTCCCACAGAGTACTGTTACAATCTTCCATGTGGATGCTCATACCCCGATAGACTCTCTTGACAAATTCTTTCATAATATTGCAGATGAGAAATCTAAAATTGCTGAGGCAGTGGTGGACACGCAAGATTCTGATATTACGGGATTGGCGAAATGGGCCCACCAGAAAGCAGGACACTTTGGAGAGAAAGCCACTAGCAGATCATTCTTTGGACTGTTGCTGCAGGATGTGTCGGCGTTGGACTCCTTTTGGGCTGGTACGACGAGAGAGGAGGGATCCCATCAACCCGGGCTGAGTTGAGAACCCGAGTGTCGCGTTCCTTCGCTGCGTGGGATTCGTCGCCGAACTTTTGGATTACATTGGCCAAGCAAGTGACTAAAGCCCCTCATTTCTGCTTGACACCGATGAGATCGGTGACGGACATTCTGGCAACTTGTTTAGTTGCTGTCCCTGCTTCATTGGAGACTTTGACTCATATTTTTAATATATCAAATGCTCGCCCCAATGTTCTTCTGGGCGATTTCGCTGCCCATGAGTATTGCCCCTTGTGTACTGTACTGTCAGACCCGATACCCCCCATCCAGTCCCAAATAGTTACCTATAATATCACACAGGGTGATTTATGTTTTTTCCTTACTTGTGATCCTAGTGCGATTTCTGAATGTATGCGTTTAAAATTGAAAGGTGCCACTTCATTCACCGCTCATGAACGAACTTTGTGCCTTCAAAGGACACCGAAATCATGTACTTCTGTTCAGAATAACATGACTTGCAAGAGTATGGTAGTTACCCCCAGTCACTATCGCACGATGTTACTACCTGCCGGATGGCTTTTCTCATGTGGTAATACTTCCTGGCCATATATCCCCGCAAATATTTCTGGAGGCCCTTGTGCCATTACTAGACTGAGCTTGCTAATGTTCTCATCACATCCGAATGCCAACTCTCGTGTGATTCGAGATACACTGAGGTTACAGGAGGATTGTGACTCATCTTTGCATTTATATTCCAAGTCTGAATACCTTAGCCTGGCTATTTCAATTGTTGGTGTTCCTGCTTTGGCAGTTTATAATGCCAAATCTATTGGGAAAATGGCCTGCTGGATGGTAAAATCCATCAATCATACTTCTACAGTCCTGTCTGACATGCTATTAGACGCCCAGGGTGAACGTAGGGCTATCTTGCAAAATAGAGCGGCCATTGATTATCTTTTGCTTAAACATGGACACGATTGTTCTGATTTTGAGGGTCTTTGTTGTTTTAACTTGTCGGATCATACAAAATCTATTCAAGCTCACATTGATAAATTACATGACTTGACAGAAGAAGTTAGAAAACACATTGACCAGGGCTGGTTTGACTGGCTCTTTAATTGGTTACCTAATTTGCATATGTTACGTCAAATATTAGGAGGTATTCTGATTACTATCGGCATTTTGATTTCTATCTGTTGCTTTATTCAGTGTATTCCTTCACTACTTCAATTCTGCACACCTGGTACTAGACATAGATCAGTTAGTCTTGTTTCATATTATTCTTCCACAGATATTAGTTCCGTTTAATGAATGTATAATAGACTGAAGTCAAGGGTGAAATGTTCTGCTCGATTTTCCCGGCCTTCTTGTGAGGAACAATAATGTAATGTGACTTCAGTCTCTTATCATTCAAGTCTAAGGGTTAGAGTAGTGAATGGAGCCTATTTACTAGGCACTTCGACATGATTCTGTGCTCTTCCCCATAGATCAGGGCTTGCACACATAGCCTAGGGGATAGATTCGTTAGTATTAGGGATAACCTGTCCTGTAGTGAGGGTATTTCACGGAGCTGTGCTGAATTCAGGCCTGGTAGGCCTCAAACGGGAGAGACTCCATCTTTCTTTCTGCTCCGGCAGCTTGGGATGCTTCTAGGTCAAACGTAATGTTTTAGTTATGAGGTGTTATTCGCTTGGAGAGAACCGGTTCAGGCCGGCCCTTATCGAAGGATTGTATTTTTCTTCATGCCGAAGACACTACATCAGGCCGGCCGGCTGGGAACGTGTCCTTGGTACGGGGAGGTACAAGAATTTGGTGGGCGGCAGGTTACGGGCCGGAATTTTCCATGAGGAAACGCACCTCTATATTCGTGAAAGTCTGAGGCAGTTACATGTTCAGTCCGTAGGCGGCATCTAGCCGTTAGCAGTAAAGCTACTACTTATTCCAGGGAAGACAGACGCCATCTTGAAGGCGGAGAAGAACCGAGAGACAGATGCTTTCCTAGCAGAATAGCCAGAGAGGAGAGAGTAGCCGATAAGGAAGAGGTCCCAGTGACTCGGAGAAGGGTGATTCCAGGCGAGCCGAGGCACAGACGAGAAGGGAACCTAGATGACCACTGAGTGCAGGCTACATACTACTAAGGTGATGTCGACCCTTTCTTATTAGAGTGTACAACTTAATCTTTCACTTTTCTTTGCAGGTTATGTGTTATATCGTAATGTTATGTGATTGTGTATGTAATGAGTAATAAAGTATCCAGTTTGTAGTGAACCAACATGTGCTGCGTGTTCTTGTATAAGAGGGTAGCCTATTCTTCTAGTCAGCTGCGGCTACATGAACAGATGTTAACCCTGATCAGGTAAGTGGTAACCAAATAAGGGAAAGAGGAGCCCCTCGAACCTGAGAACAGGCTATGCTCGAACTGGCAATCCTTGTGTGATCTGATGAATAGTGAGACTGATTCCCTTTTTGTATGTTATGGTGATCATAGGATGAACTGTCGTATGAGACTGCCGTCTAGGTAGAGAGGTCTGGATTCGTATAGGATCGCGAGGCCGCCACTTGTGGTACTGTCGTATGGGCAGAGAGGTCTGGATTCGTAGGGGATCGCGAGGCCGCCGATTGTGCTGAGACTGCCGTCTGGGTAGAGAGGTCTGGGTTCGTATGGGACCGCGAGGCCGCCACTTGTGATACTGTCGTATGGGCAGAGAGGTCTGGATCCGTATGGGATCGCGAGGCCGCCGATTGTGCTGAGACTGCCGTCTGGGTAGAGAGGTCTGGATTCGTATAGGATCGCGAGGCCGCCACTTGTGATACTGTGGTATGGGCAGAGAGGTCTGGATCCGTATGGGATCGCGAGGCCGCCGATTGTGCTGAGACTGCCGTCTGGGTAGAGAGGTCTGTGTTCGTATGGGACCGCGAGGCCGCCACTTGTGATACTGTCGTATGGGCAGAGAGGTCTGGATTCGTAGGAGATCGCGAGGCCGCCGATTGTGCTGAGACTGCCGTCTGGGTAGAGAGGTCTGGGTTCGTATGGGATCGCGAGGCCGCCACTTGTGATACTGTCGTATGGGCAGAGAGGTCTGGATCCGTATGGGATCGCGAGGCCGCCGATTATAAGAGGTCTTGGTATGTATAGTAGGAATCCCCTGTCCTTAGGTGGTAGATATATGTGGTTGCAGGATTGTAAATGGGTTCTAGGGAGGGGGTAACGTTCTGGCTGGGTTAGTGAGGCTCTGATGAGCGGGTTCTATCTGATCCGAAAACCCAAGCAGAACAGTGCCATATGTCCTCGTGACGCGGATAACTCAGGCCGAGTGTTGAGCATGTATGTGTGGTTTTACTACAGAAGATTAATGGAGTGATTTTGAGTTAAGCGGAAGGGGTATTCTGTGGCACACATGATGGAGTACCTTGCCCACCAAAGTGACAGTCTATGTGTCCTATTTGGGGTTGAGAGGACCATCAGCGGGGGGCTTTATCAACATAAAGCTACCTCCATTGGTGCGATGAAGTTGGAGGCATCGGAGTTAAGCTATAATATTGTCCATTCTGTTCAACATTAAGACCTGCGTGCTGTCCTGACACTAATATATAAATAGGACACACTAACATTCATTAAGGTGGCTGATGTTAGTCCTTCACCACCCTGATGGGCAGTACTCTAAATAGGTCTTATTTTTATGATTTTTTTAAACACTAATATGAACAAAATGCGCCGGAGGGTTCAGATGATATACATTATTAGGGACGTAGTAACCACCTCTTTTCACTCAAAATGCAAAAAGCATGGGGATCTGCTGTGGTTAGTACTTACTTGGAAAACTTTTGTAAAGTTGTGTTAGGCTACTCCAGCCCACTTTGGATGACCAACTCCGGCAGGGAGCAAGTCACAGGGTGCCAGTAAGGTTTAGCAAGGCAGTTGACTTTCATTAAAAGCATTCTCCAATCAAGGTCCAAGCTCTAGGGGCAAACCACTATAGGTATCAATGGAATGGTCCTGATGCAAGGGATACAGGATGCTGATGATGCTTAAGGGTGCTACTGATTCTGATCCAGTCAATGAAGGTCTTCCTGGGGCCACCTCATGGCCCAGGAACATGGTGAGGCAATTTCGGCTGCAGGGGTTGATGTACCTTATAACCCTTGTGAAGCTCAGTCAAAAAACAATTGTCACTGGTCTACTGGTCAACAGTCACAGTGAAAGCAGTGGTTTAATTGAGGCTTGTGTCCATCTTGAGTGACCAAAATGCACTCCCATGACTCTCATGAGTCTAGCAGAATCAGGTGCAAATTTGGAGCACTGGGACTCGGTCTACCAGGATGCGCTTCAGTAGTCAGTGGCAATCAAGCGTAAAGCGTGAGAGGGTGAAGTCAGAAGGGATATGCAGTGGAGGAAGGAAGGAAGAAAATGGTGGTATATTTTGAAAACGTTGAAATGTAAGTGTAGAGAAAGGAGCTGACTAAGGGGCTGTGTTAGAACGAGGGTAACTAACTGGTACTGAGTCATAGATGGTTTAACGGTTTGGTAGGGGTGAGAAGCCTCTTTTGCTAAAACTTTAATAGAGTGCTTTGTGAGGAGAGGGAGAACGTTTAATAGGGACCGGGGTTAACTAGGCACGGGAAATGATTGATTTGATTTAAATGTACATTGAACTGTGACATTGGTTTTCACGAGGTAATGGTGTTGTTTTAAACATTTGCAGTAAATCCCTGACGAAGGGCAGAGAAAATGCCCGAAATGCATTGGATTGAGGATGTTTTTAAATGTATCTGGCGTGTTGCAGGAAGAAAAGGCCTGTGTTGGCAAACTGCAACATTTGAAAATTTGAAAATTTGGAAAGACATTTGAGTGTCGCACATGTGATTGTCGATTCACATTAAGCATTGGTAGAATGTGGAAATAAACATAAAACAAAATTGGATTAAACAGAGTCATCGTTTGTTCAAGGGCTGTGCGTCCGTCTAGGAGTGCAAGATGCGCTCCATTCCTGACAGATTAAATCAAGCGATTTTGCCTACCAACTAGATAAGTCAGCTTCTTCAACTTTTGTGGCCCTGGAGCTGTAACAGGAAGTTAGGCAACTCTCTCTTAGTGTTCATCTCTTCTGTCTGTGGCTTGGGGATCACATTTCTTGAGCAGGGTACCACAAGAATAGTCCTTTGTTTGCTAGCCCAAGGATCAACAGGTACAGCCTAGACTTTGATGCAGTCTCTCTTTGCCTGGTCCAGGGAACAGCAGGGTAGTCTTTCTTTGGTCCTCTCTGCAGTGCAGAAGTGATCCAAGGTCTGGATGACAGGTGTGCCACTTTAATGCTCAAACTGTGCCCTCGGGATGTGGTGACCAGGTCCCCTCCCACCTGATGATGACTTCCTGCAAAGTGTAGCATCTAGCCATCCCAGAATGCAATATTCTTTCCACTGCCAAAGGTGTGGCTACCTGGGGACTACACACCCATGGGAAAACTGATTTGGCAAGCATTTTCCCTTCTCTATCTCCAATGCCTACCTGTCTATCAGAACAAAAGAACAACCCCTCTTGTATGTGTCCACCATTTGGCTTTCACAGGCAACTTCCCCTTTGAAGCTCACATTTGGGGCTCACACCCTGTGTGGCATCCTGCCAGGGAGTAGTAACACCTCTTTCAATGGCAGGCCTCTATTGTATCCTTTCCTGGGAGATGTTCACACCTTTCCCCAGGAGAGGAAAAGGTTGTTGAATGGCCAGCATCTGCTGTGGGCACAGGAAAACTTGAGCAATGGAATGTAAACTTTCTAAAGTTGCCTTTTACTCAAAAGTTACATTAAATTTAACTTGGACATCACGTCTGGTTTACTGTAATGATTCTTTTGATACCTTGCAGTGCCAACTTTAGTAATCTCATTTAAAAGTTATCACAACTGAGTTGTCAAAGTGTAACCCTGTGCTTGCCAATGGGACAACTAGTCTTTCCAAAGTAAAAGCAACAAATTAGGATTTTTCTGTTAGGACAAATAAAACCATGTGTCTTACTTTTTATTATACAGCACCCTGCCTTAAGGTTCGACAGGCCTACCTTATCGATGACATATATCTTAAAAAGAAAGCCTGGACTGTGTTATTAGTTTAAATGACAAGGAAGGGTTAGCAGTTTAAACTTGCTCTACTAGTTTGCCGTGGCAGGGTGGAAGACGTGGTGGCACAATGAGGGCATACCATGAGGAACACTTTAATTTGCACTGCCTGGGTGACCCTAGTACCAATACTAGGGACTTGTACATAAGTTAACCTATGCCAATTGGGTGTAAGCCAATTGAACAGACACTTGTAATGGTCAGAGCAATGGCGCAGAGGACTAGTTAGCAGGTATCAGTGCACTCTCAGAGTCATTACACCTGTACCTAATAGTCAAAAAGTGGAGTGAACCTGCAAAAAGCCATTTCCTCACAGCCTCCCCGATTATTTCGAAAGGGACTAGAAGATAAATGAATACACAGTTAAGGATGTTAAGGTGAACTTGGCATATAATATGGTGCCAATGTATCAGACTAAACTCGTCAACAGTGCTTCTCCAAGAAGGAAATTTCCCAGCACGTTACCTCAGGAAACATAAGGAGCACAGCCAGGTTAACATGTGTAAATGAGGGTAGCTGACCTCACTGAACTTGCTGCACGTCAACATCAAAGCAGAAGATCGAAAGAAAATGATGACCAAAACCCCACACACCTTGTACGGAAAATCAGGATCAGTTTGGTGCATTTCTTCCACAGCTAACAGGATGGGATCATTTTATAACAATCATTTTATCATAGAGCACCATTCCCCCTCAAGATATTGAAATGTGATGCAGGCATAAGTATGGTCTGTTCTGTTCTCAAAGATGGTGGAACAAATTTCAGTGACAAGTGTAGACTATTCAGAAAGACTCTGTGGGGCTTATGTTTTGGCCAAGGAAAACTGGAGGAGCTTGATTTTTCTAATTGATTGAGGAACATTATTGTGGAAGGGCAGCTGTCCCAATTGTGTATTCTAAACACATATGGAGTAAATATGTATAGGCAGAAAGAGAATTATGAGAGGTTGCCATTGACCTTTCCATAAATACCTTGCATGGAAATACATGGCAGGCACTTAAGCACAGTCCTGTATCTAAATTCAATATATTTCTCACCCTGCTCGAGTAAAGTACTTCAAGGCAAAAAGCAAATTAATTACATCATCAAGTATCTTCTTATGGTTCTCAACTAACTTTTCTTTTTTCATCCATCACTATCCTAAGTGATCATGTAGGATGAAAGGGTGAAAAATATCCATGGACAAAAAGCTATTCAAAACCTACTGTACCAAATGATTAAAAAGTGCCCACTAAACTTCACCCTGAAAATCTTCTCATAGGTACAATCATATCTAATTGGATAAAAAGCAATATTTTAGAGTTGCTTGTAAAATTTATCTGACTCCTCTAAACTTTTTAAGGGGATTTGTGTGGTTTTCATTGAATGATCTCTGAATCACCTCTCTACGCATCTGATCTTGTTTTTCTATTATGTTTCGATCGCACGAATACCAAAAACTAAATACACCACACATGGATATAAATGAAGGGCTAGGATATACCCTTCTTATTTATTCCATCCAATACACCATTAAAACAAACTTGTTACTCCTAGATAGTTCTGCTATCTAATGGGTTCAGTACATATCATTCTTCCAAGCACTGCACTTTCCTTTAGCCAAAAAACATAGGGCATATTCTCAAGAACGTGCGATAATCATCACCAGAATAGGTAAATGCAATCTTTCATATCGCTGTCTATCGCGGGAAAATAACTCTGTGTTAACGTCCTATTCACAACACGTCGGTAACATGCGATAGATTCCTGATAACACGTCAAATGTCCGCAAATCACCGGGCCGGCGATGAAAACCTAAACCGGAACTTGAAAAGAGCAGCAAAGGGTCCAACAGCGATAAAAATAGAGCGATAAGCAGCACCACACCTGCACGTCCCACAAGTCAGGCAGGAAAAAATCACTATAAAAACGGCAGCAAAAAACACACAAAAAACACATACAACTGCAAAGCACCATTGAGGTAGCCGGAGCAAGTACAGAGGTCACCCAATATTCAATCAGAAGGGGCCATGACTTGTGGTGCACTGATGTAGGGGCACCAGAGCTGAGCGTACCCATGTGAAGAAATTGTCAATGTTTGCGTCCCTTCGGGATATTCCTGCTGCAGCTGCAGTGGGGTGTGTTACACCTGCCTCATCTTCATCATCATCATCCCAGGTCTTCGACACTGCCTGAGGTGACATTGTTGCGTCCACTGTCCACAACACTTCAAACACCAGCAGTGTATGTCCACATGGACATGTCGGTGCTCTGCATACTGATGTCTGACAAGCACATCACCACCATACTTAGGTGCCGATTACGATCCTGGAAAAACCGGGTACGAACCGTCGGTCGGAGCGTTTTCTCCGTCCGACTCGTACCCGGTTGTAAAACTTTACAAACATGGAAGTACGATTCGCACGGAAACACCATTTCCGTACGAATCGTAAAAAACACCATCCGACGAAAATATACATACGAATGTGATCCGGGAATGCCCCGACGTGACGTCAAGACGCTGTCAGGCAGCGTTTCACGACCCAGGAAGTACGATTCGAACCGACAGCAGTCCGGACGGCAATATTTTTACGGCACCCAAAAAGTGCCGGAAAAGCGAAGTACGCCGCAAAACGACCAGAATAGGGGGCCCGGTACACGCCGTACACCCCCCCAGCCCCCGTGAGTACGCGCCGTACCCCCCCAGCCGCCAAGAGTACATGCCGAACCCTCCGTGTATGTACACCCCTGTACGTGTCGAACCCCCGTGTATGTACACCCCTGTACGTTCGAGTCGTACCCCCACCCGTGTATGTACACCCCTGTATGTGTCGAACACGGAGGTTTGACACATACAGGGGTGTACATACATGGGGGGTTCAACACGTACAGGGGTGTACCTATACGGGGGGTTCGACACGTACAGGGGTGTACATACACGGGGGGTTCAACACGTACAGGGGTGTACATACACTGGGGGTTCGACACGTACAGGGGTGTACATACACGGGGGGTTCGACACGTACAGGGGTGTACATACACGGGGGTTCGACACGTACAGGGGTGTACATACACGGGGGGTTCGACACGTACAGGGGTGTACATACACGGGGGTTCGACACGTACAGGGGTGTACATACACGGGGGGCTCGACACGTACAGGGGTGTACATACACGGGGGGTTCGACACGTACAGGGGTGTACATACACGGGTGGGGGTACGACTCGAACGTACAGGGGTGTACATACACGGGGGTTCGACACGTACAGGGGTGTACATACATGGGGGTTCGACACGTACAGGGGTGTACATACACGGGGGGTTCGACACGTACAGGGGTGTACATACACGGGGGGTTCGGCGCGTGCTCACGGTGGCTAGGGGGGTACGGCGCGTACTCACAGGGGCTGGGGGTACGGCGCGTACTCACGGGGGCTGGGGGGGTGGGTCAGCGTGTATGTGGGCACATGTCTCTATGGTTGCAATGGGAGTTCGGTGCGGACGGTGTTTTTACCACACGGTTGTGACATCGGACGCACGGGATGGATCGTACTTGCGCGGTCGGACTTCACTTTTCACGTTTGTACGGTAAATCGTCCGGGGAGGTGTCGGACACATTTTCCGACCCGAGGACGTGTGGGGAATTATTCCCAATGCGACTCGTATGGAGTTTTTCCCATGCGAATCGTAATTGGCAGTTTGTACGGCACTTATACGATTCGTACGGTAAAAAGACCGGATACGAGTCGTACGGGGAATTTTTTTCCAGGATCGTAATCGGCACCTTAATATTGTGTGCATTCTTATTCATGGGTGACTTGCCTCCTTCACACACACCTCTCCCCACATTCTGCTATTGTGTGGCTGAGGGGCCATGCAGTTTTCGGAACGTCCGCTGTCCTGTTCTGCACAGCCTCGGTGGGAGTCAGGGGGGGTGGCCCGGGGGGCATGGGGGTTGTGGTGTTGGGTGTTGTGGACCACTTGGGTCTACGAGCTGCATGATCAGTAGCTACATGACATGTGTTGGTCTTCAGATGTGGCTCTGGGTTGGGCTTCCTTTCATACTGCAGGTAGTCAATCTGCTTTACACCAGTAAAAGGCAGGTGTTGAATCCCTGCTGCTAACACGCCTTGTCGCCTGTTTTTGGGTCGCATCGCAGGTCTGGCTGGTCGTTGAGAATATCGCGAAGTGGTGTTTTCATGTTTTTTTGCACGGGAACACCTACTCTGCATTTCATTAGCATTAGTTGTCGCTCTCACCCGTGGCAATGTTTTTTGCGGAAGCTATAGATGGAAAACTGGCGATATCTCATGTAAGGTCATCATTATAGCGAAACCCTATTATTTACATGAATATTTACAATGTCATAGTTTTCATTTTTTATACTTATGCATCATATTCAAGAATCCTCTCTCTTGTATCATAGCTTAAAAGTGCCGCTCATCTTGCATAGAAGCCAACATCAAAAAGAACGCATAGCAAAGTTATAAGATATTGGATTATTTTTTGAAGATGGTGAGAACCCACTTCAGATAATTATCACAATCCTTGTCAGTGTGAACCACAATAGTCACTAAATTACTATCCTTAATCCTCTGGTAGCTTGGAAAAACAGCAGTAAGGCTTAACCTGGAAGCAATGTGTAGATAATTTATGCAGCACTCAAACGGTAATAAAGTGACAACAGTGCAGAAGAAGAATCCAAAACCAACTTAGAGAAACAGAAGATATTTTAATAATGAAAATGACACCAAAACGACAAAATCCTGTCAGTAGAATCGGAATTAAGATTTTTTTAAGTTGGAGGTACAAATAGCTGCAATTGTGGGTATGTGGTCATGCCAGAATAGGACAAAGTGAAAACTTCAGATCGACTATGATGGAGCAAGTGCTGGGTATTGGACCAGGTGGGTATGGGGGCCAGGTTCAGCCCACTGAGAGTTGTGCTGCGATGCGGGCCCTGTGTGGCTCTCAGCTGTTATGCGTCAGATCTGGTGAAACTGTCAGGTTAGCAAGAAGTACACTCGAACTCCAGCCAAGGGTTCCAGGCCTTGTGGACAGGACTTGGGGTTCTTGACTCACACCAACAGAGGCTGGCAGAGGGGGCCAGGTCAGGTCCAGTTGGCTCTGGTCATATGGAAAGCAGGACAGGCCTCTGCAAGCTTGTTGGTCCCCAATAGCTCAAACATTAGGTCAGCCAACTGCCCTTGGAGTAACCTCTGGGCTTCTGGGTTCAAGGTAAGAAGGCCCAGTCTTCTTTCTTCAGAAAGCAGGGCAGGAGTTTGTTTGAACCTTCTCAGGTCCAGGGGTGTTTTGATTTCAGGTTCTGGGATGCCACTTTTCTGCTAATTGCCAGACTGTGGGTTAGGTATATCTCTTTATCTAACTCTAAAACTGGTTCCATTCAGTTCTTCCCCTTTCCCTGAGTTTGGCTCCAGTTTAGCTAGTGAAACAAAGAGCAGGAAGACCATGTGTGAGCTGCATTTGCCAGTGACAGAGTAGACATCTGTGGCAGTTAGTAAAAGGCTGAGTATAGGCCTAAGGCTACTTATTGAAGCTCAGGAATGGGCTGGATAAAACAGTACACACATCCTCATGCACAAGGTCTTTTGTCCACTGTCTTGCAGAAATACATATCACACCACAGGAGAGCCATTACTGTAGGAAGGTGGAATCTGACTATATGGTTGCCCCCACTTTTCTCCTGGTGTTTTGCTGGTTTATGACTTAGTTGGACTGGGATCCTGCTATTCAGGGCCCCAGTCTATCTGCTTTCTCTGTAAAATGGTTTCCATGTACAGTAGGTACATATCTAATTGGATTCTGACGTGCCTTATAAGCCCCTAGTATATGGTATACTATGTACCTAGGGCATAGGTACATCAGAGACCTACCAGGGGCTGCAGCATGTATTATGCCACCCATGGAAAGCACTCCAAAATGACACCACAGGTCTGCTACTGCAACCTGAGTAAGGGTGTGCTTGCACCCCTTACTGTGGTATAGGCTACCTATATCACTACCCTAAACAGACAAATATAACCCTATACGCCACTCCTATGGCAGGCCTTGACAACCCTGAAGGCAGAGTGCTTGGTTTTATGTGAGAGGGTGCCCAAGCATGAGCTGAGCCCCTCTGCAGCTTTCGGAAATACTTCCTTATGGCTGTTCTGTGATACAGCCATACCATATACTCTTAAGTGCATTATAACCTCGCGGTAAATGCTAACTTTGGAATGGCTGCATCAAAACATGTTGTGTTCGGTGTCAAACGCTTTGGAATACTACCCCTCCCCGCCAATTGTGGCGGCGGGGGTAGCATTCCACCCTTCTAAAGGGATAGACATGTTCACACTGGCTAAACCCAATAGGACTTTCCTGAGCCCTGGCATCACAAAATGGGTGCCTCTGCCACAGACACGGGTCTGGCCTCCTGCTGCTGACCAAAACTCTGGCAGGGGAGGCCTGGACAATAGGTTTCCTGTCAAGGGGAGGTGTAACCACCTCCCCAGACAGGCTGATGTGTATTGGGGCTGGGCGGGAGCACTCTCTGTTGCTTTGAAGTCCTGCACTAGGGGCACGTTTGCTGTCCCTGTGCATAGCCCAGTTCAAACCGGTTGCAGGGGCTACCTGCCCCTGCTCTGGCGCAAAACTGGGCAAAGGAAATGGGTGTAACCACCCCTCTTTCCAAGCCCAACCATAGGTGGGGCCTTAGAGTTAGTCCATCCCCTAAACTTACTACAAGTATAGGAATCTAGTCCCTAGGACTTTAGATTACCCTGGACGAAACTCTGCAACATATATCCTGGACCTTTGACGTTCTACTTTAACTAGAAGACTGAAGAAATCTCCCTTGGGGTCAAGGAGTGACTCCCCAGCTTGGCAGGTGCCAAAGAAGCAACTGACAGGTCTGCATCGCTGAAGCTCCCACCGGACGCCAAAGTCTTTGCATCACCAGAGGTGGATTTCCAGACTTCCCCGAGGCTACCCTGAGTCCAGAGCAAAGCTGAGGCCCGTGGCTATCGTGGGTGACGTGGAACCGTGACCCCTGGACACTGTGATCTATTGCAGCAACACTATCTTCCTGGTCCTCCTTGAAGTTGTGCTTTGTTCTCCGAGAAGCCCCAGCCCTGAGCACCTTCTGCACCGAAGATTGTTGGCCTCCACTCCACGAGTGACCCGTGGGCCAGCTTCAAGTGTGACCACTCGAGGCTCCTTTGCGATCACTAGCCCGTTGGCTAGCACGTCCCCACGACGGCAACTCCTTTTCTGCTTGAGCTTACCTGGTTGCTCCAGACGTGCCCTGACTTACCCTTGCTGGGTGAGTCCCTCAGATCTTGCTGGTCTGCACCGCAGTACTTTCTCTAAATTCCAGTGACTTGCCGTTGCCAAGGCTTGTTGGGTCCTTTCTGGTCGCCGACACCGCAGCACTCGACAGACTTTCTGGTACAGCTCGAATCCGCCTCGTGGATTTCGTCAACGCCTCCTGGACCTCGTGGCTGAAGAGTCAAGACACCTATCAACTCACCTGAAGCACCCGACATCTGTGGTCATTGGTCCATCCTGCCCTCGGTCACTGACAAGTGACCCAGACTCTGTCCCCTCTGCTTTCAGGTTCCTTCCATCCCAGATCCAGGCTTGGATCTCTTCGGACACTTCTCCTCTTCACGGCAGCAGCAGTTCTTTGCAGGCTTCCATTGGAATCGACGACACGACCCGACACCAAAAGACACCTATGCACCCGGCTTCCCTGGGTGAGGTAACTCGAGTACTCCAGTGCTCTCATGAGTGCTAGCCCTAGAACTTCCTAAGTCCAAAAGGGTTTGGTCCTGACTCGATTAGAAGTGTCCCTAATCTTTAAATTTCCAACCGCGACATTGCCCATAGAAGATAACGGGAACCCGCGGTTGTGTTTGCACACTGCATACAGTCCCAGTGGGTTCCTTGTGTCACTACCTTGGGTGGTTCCTTGGGGTCCTAGCGATTCTAGACGCTATAGGCCTAGTGTCTATTCCAGTCGTGGTTCTTATACCACTTTTTTGGTATATGGTTTGGTACGCCCCTAGGGCCCAAACGTGTATTTGTGCTATTACTGATGATTGCTATCTTGTAAACTAAGTACTTCAAACACCAGTCTCAAAGAGACTAGAGGGGTGTGTTTTATCTTAAATACATATATTTTGAATATATACCTGGTGTGGTTGTCTTTTCATTTGATCATTCAAGAGATTATAGACTGGTAAAACAAGCTGCTTTACGTTTCTTCAAGACTTAGCCTGAAGGCTGCTCTCCATAGCTACCACTAGGATAGCTTTCAATAAAGGTTGTCTTTAACCTATCACCATAAGGGGTTGTTTGGACTGATACAAGGTGCCCACTAGAACTAGTGGACAGCATATCTCAGGCCACCTTCTCACAATTACCATTTAGGTGACCTTAGACATTGGCAGAAAGGAACATTCAGCTTAGGCACGAAAATACCAACTTTCTAAAGGAGGTATTTTCAAAATAGTAATTAAAGAGGTGTTTAAATTATAAAGAGTGGATAAAATATTTATCTAGCTTTTCTCAAATTGAATTTAGCACTTATTATATGTAAGAAGGTAAACCAATGTTAGTCTACAGGAGGCCAACCTTAACACAGTGAAAAATGATCTTGGAGATTTTTCACTGCCAGGACATGTGCAACCTTAAATATTCATGTCCTACTCTTTAAATACCCTGCACCATGCACTATTAGAACTTAGAGTATAACTTAAGTGTAACATATAAGTATTAAAAAGAAAGTTATAGGCCATCAAAAGGCTTATTTTTCCAGGTTGGAAATGCAGTTTTCAGACTGCACACACAGGCTGCAATGGGAGGGCTGAGATATGTTTCACTTTGCAACGTTAGTGGGTGGCACAATGAGTGTTGCAATCAACTATCATTTAATTTAATTTATAGACCGTGAGAACCTGTAGTACCATACACTAGGGTCTTATAAGTAAAGTAAGTGAACCAACTAGGTGTGCACCAATTTTACAATGTTTGGAAGGGAGAGCACTAGCACTTTACCAGTGGTTAGGAGGAGCAAAGTGTGCAGAGTCCAAAAGCTAATAAAATGGGTCCAACAGAATAGGGAGGTTAGTGAAGGCAAAACCCTTAGGGAAGACCATGCAGACGTTGGTCATTTTAAACAAAAGTGCTTTTTATTGCAGTACATTTTAAAGAAATAAACACTCCTTTTGGACATACCTTATATAATTCTCTTTGGGTTTTCAAAGATGCTTCCTCTGCTCCCTATCATTCCACACCAATAACAACCATCTTTCTGAGCTTTTTCATTCATGTCTTAATTTCTAAATGATTTTGAAAACAGATACAGAGACCCCAATTTGTAGTAATGCTTAATGCTGAGTGGTTAAGAAAAATCTTCCCTCAACTTCTGCAACTCGCAAGGTAGGGCAAGAACATAAAGGACTCAGTTCATCCCTTACTGTTATCCCTGAAGACCCAAAAACATAAAGTCACAGAACAAAGATTTGACCCACTGATTATCACTCAGGCTGCAGTCCAGTCCATGTTTTTTGCCCATTATGCCACTCTAGACTGCAACCAGTCATATGCATATCACTCTTGGTTCTGCTTCAAAGTGAACCGTTCAGCTCAACCTGCCAGGCTGCTTCTCCTCCAAACACGAACAAAAATTACTGCGGAGAAGATTCTGTATTTGTAGGCCTCATCACTGAGATATACATTGATTCCTGGTACATTAAAAACATGTATCAGTCTACCCATCACACTTAGACCACCAACAAAAAAGTGAAGGAAGGAATGCTTAAATTAATCTTAGGCACTGTCAATCTATTGGGGCGTCATTTGAGTCAATTGGCTTTTGCCCTTCTAGCCTCACTAAACAGAGACCAGGTACATGCCACTTAGTCTTGGTTCTGCTCCAATAGTAGGAGTCTAACCTGAACTGCTAGGTCTAGAGAGAATATGGCCTGGAAGTTTGGGCAGGACTGTTCCTACTGGAGCAAGACCAAGACTGATTTTCATGTGGCTGGTCCCTATCTAGAATAGCATAGTGGCCAAAAAAGGATTGACTGAAATTTGGCCCAGAGTAATTGCTGTGGCTGAGATTATTTCAAGCAATCCATTCATCAGCTTTTTGATTTTCTTAATGTGATGCTCTAAGTGTGACAGGTATCCTCAGACCTAGGTCTTGTGCTCACTTTGCTTGAATTAAGCCACACCTCATTCATGTATGACAAAACCCGTCAGCAGTTGCTTTTGTTCCCATCTTAAGGGGATCTGACCAGGCGGTTCAGGCTGGACTGTTCCTTTTGAAGCAAGACTATGGGTGATTTACATATGCTGGTCCCTCTCCAGACTGGGATATCAGTGAAAACATGGACTGGAATAAGTCCCAAAGTAATATTAGTAAATGAGATGAAATTAATATTCCATCAAACATGTTCTTGTATTCCTGAAACCACAGACAGAGGTACAACCCAACATTTTCTATAACCTTGCAACTGGTGTCAAAACTATTACTACAGTCTTACCCAGATTACCTACATCAGAGCATTGTTCCTGCAGTTGAAAACTAGTGATGTCACATGGAGACTGTAATACAAATACATCAGGGACAGGCTTTTTAATGTCTAATACAGGCTTTATCTACTATATATTTTATACTTTTTTACAAAGCACTCCGTATGTATTGACATCTGTCTCCCACTGGGTCTTTTCTGTTCTATATACTACTGCTAATAACTAAATTAAAAAATCAGTGTTGCATCTACGTTCATCAAAGACTGAGGGCCTCATTACTATGTCGGTCAGAAAGCCTCCAACTGACAGTCGGATTCCCCTAGATCGTGTCGAAACCCATACGCCCGACTTGGGCGGAAACAATTCCGACCGATCGATTACGATGCTCGGTCAGAAGGGGAACCATTTGGTCATTCTGAAACGGTTCCGACCGGCTTTCGTAGAATCCGAGTCGGCTGGAGCCGATTCGGACAGCTCAACAGACAGTGTTTCCAATCGACCGATTACGATGCTGGCTGTCGGAAGGGGAAACGTTTGGTCATTCCGAATCTGTTCCGACCGGCATTAGGAGAATCCGAGTCGGGCAGAGCCGATTCATACAGCTCAATGGATAGTGTTTCCAACCAACTGTTACGATGTCAGGTTCCGACAGCCTTTCCGACTCGGTCGGTCTGACGCGAAAAGGCTGTCAGAAAATGACTTTGAGGGCCTTAGCAGGCCCCCCTCCTTACTAAGTCCTCCTGTTAAGGGTTGAGGGGGTACCCAAGCGACCTCCCTGTAAAATCATGCACAGTGTGGCAGGCACCATGGGGTGCCCGCGACAGGGTGCAAAGTTTTCCGCAGACACCCATTTCCCCATAGGAGCCTGTGTTGAGGGTTGGAACACGGGCTCCCATTGAAGTCAATTGGAGTCCTTCCGAAAGGTGTTCGGAAGTATCATAATCGATCGAGTGGAACCACCGACTGCGAGTCGGTCAGATCTGAATCCGACCAGGAGTCGGGCGGTTTAGTTTCTGGCCGACATCATAATGAAGCCCTTAATGCAGCCTGCCACATGCAACAATGTGATACAACTTGCTCTTCTTGTTTATGAGAAAAGATTGCTAAAATGAAATCAGACTTTGCTCCTCAACTTCTCACTGATTCGTTCCTTTGTCTAATGAAGACCCAGTCCCTCCCTTAAGGAACTCTCTTAAAGGCTTTAAGGCACTTTCACAGTTGGGGATACATCTTTAACATCTACGTCCATTAAATCAGGCTCCCCTTCGAACCGTTGCCTACTTATTCTCTGTATGTTATAACTTGTAAATTGTATACAATATAATGTGTACCGTGCATTGTATACTTTAAACAAAGCATGTCTGTTCAATCTTCGGCTCTATTTTTCTAGATGACGAGAAAGGAAATATTCATGGCAACATATTTATTTTTTGCACATCTTAAGTAATTATAGAAAACACAGTATCTCTGCATGTTTCTACACATTCTGAGCTATGCATTTTTAATAAAATGTGACTTCCATTAAACTGATTCTAATATCTACTTTTGTTCTTTATATTTGCAAATATGCTTTTTCTTTAATGTGAAAGAGGAGCACACAAAGGATTTACGTGGTTTATGAGAAAGAGGATGGTGTAATGATTTCTTATAAGGGGTAAAGCTCTCTCAGCCTTATTCTTTTATATGGTTACGGAACACCTTAGTGGCTTCCACTATTTTTATAATGTAAACCAGGTGATATTTTATCCCACATTTATATATATATGTTACTTTGTTAAGGTTAATGCCAGATGTAAATTCAAAAAGCAAACAAAGCCTTCGGCTAGATAGATGAATGAATGGATTGAGGGACTCACTGGTGGACAGATGGAGTTGTAGACTAGAAATATAGATACAGATACCAATATACAGATCAATTAGATAGATGGATAGATAGCTAGACAGATAGATAGACAGACAGACAGACAGACAGATTAGATAGATAGATAGATAGATAGATAGATAGATAGATAGATAGATAGATAGATAGATAGATAGATAGATAGATAGATAGATAGATAGATAGATAGATAGATAGATAGATGGATGGATGGATGGATGGATGGATGGATGGATGGATGGATGGATGGATGGATGGATGGATGGATGGATGGATGGATGGATGGATGGATGGATGGATGGATGGATGGATGGATGGATGGATGCTGGGTTCATAGTTTGCCGTACAGTTGCCCTACATCCTCTTTTAGACTTCTGAAATGACTTTCTGAGATCCCCACGGTGCTCAGTTCTTGGTCTCGTTGTTTTCAATTGTCTGCTCATCTCAATACCTACGGATGATGTAAATTGTTATATCCAGTAGCCAATGTTCCGCTCTTCTTCATCTAGCCTGCAGTGCTCTTGCTTCCTTCCTGCTGTGGTCTGTTGTTACACGTGTTGTGTCAACACCATTTCATCTTACTGCATTGCTTTCTGTCCTGCCTCTACCGTTTTGCTTTGCGTAGACTTATTCCCCTTCTGAGCTTTTCCATCGTTGTCACTGAAAGGAGTCCTACAGCGACAATGATGCATTCTGCAACTCCTCTGCATCGCACCTTCCCTATTACCCGGGCTCACGTGCTGTGCTGTATGCTCTCCCGCAATCCCATAAAGTCCCGATGCATATTTACTCAGATGTTGATGCATTCGCTCGAAACTGCTTAAAGAAACATTCCAGAAATGTACCTGAAGACGAGCTTCTTTGCTTTTTATTATCCACCCCATAATGGTGGCTCTAACCAGTCCTGTCTCAGTATCTCCACATTGTCCTCCTTTCTGAAGGTTGCAATACTACAGTTGTCCCTGAAACGTTGAATACTGTTTAATTTCCCCACACAAAATTAGCAAAATCTGTGCAGGGAAAGTGGCACAATTAGTGTGATATTTACACATGAAATGATCCTGATTCAGACACAAATTGCTACCTGCACTTCGGTAGGCATTCCCAGGGCCCTCGGAATCTGGCCTCCTCTTGGACCTTTCAAGATACCAGGGGGAGGATTCGTGCTCTTTCAATATTGCAGCTCCGTCCCTGGCAGAGGGGCTCCCTCTCACTTCAAGATCCAAACATTGACCCAACCCTCTGAGAGCGGACTCTCGAATCCGCCCATTTCAAAGTCTCGCACTCTAGCTACCATCAGGCCTGTTCATGAGTCCCCATGAATTTAGATTTGTTTATCTCATTGTGAGTCACCCGAAAAGCCTGGGTCTGGATTACAAGTAATACAAATATGCCAAACCCTTTCACTGGATAATTTTCACCATTTAGGGGAATTTGAGTTTTGGAAACATCACAACCTTCAGAGTTTTGCAGCACAGATAGGGCAAGATATGTAGTATTCATGCATTATTCCCCATTCTGAGGCAGGGTTTTCGAATGGAGTGGTAATTCTACACCGGTGGATATGCAGAACACACAATTGGCTTCATGGGCTATATTAACCTTTCTCAGTAGTTCTCTCTTGCCATTAACATGACCTTAAACAGTTTTGAGTTTGACAGGGCATTCCTCTGTGCTGCAGCCTGATTCATGATCTCTCAGGTGTAATGTGTAGCACTTGAGTTCATATCCATTGTCCATCAGAGCACAGTTGGTCCAGTTTCCAGTTCATTGGCAGTGTAGCCTGTAACTTGTGTCAATGAAGTGCAGTTACTTTGTTGGAGAGTGATATCTAGCCGCATTTTTGGTCTTTTGCACTGTGGTGTTTGTGCAATATTGTGCTGTAGGCACACTTAAAATGCACTTTTTTGCCCCCTTTTTTTTTTACTTTGCCAACTTCGCGAATCTGGTGACACTGAATTATAAAAGAATTTCAAAGGCATGAGATTGATAACTTCACAATGTTGCAGACCCCCTTGGAGCTGTGTATACATTCTTCAGAAGAGACTAGTGACAACTTGCATACTAAGACAAAATCCTAAACTTACTACCATTTTCGTATTCACAGAAGGCACTTACTCATTTTGGTATTCACAAAAGACACTTACTCACTTCGGTATTCACAGAAGTTAGGAGTCCTAACTTTAGGACTCCTAAATGCCTTCTGTAAATACCGAAAGTCTTAAAATTAGGATTTTTCTCAGTTTAGGAGACCTAGGGCCCGATTCACAGAACTAACTTAAGACAAAATCCTAAACATACTACCATTTTGGTATTCACAGAAGGCACTTACTCATTTTGGAATTCACAGAAGGCACTTACTCATTTCGGTATTCACAAAAGTTAGGAGTCCTAACTTTAGGACACCTAAATGCCTTCTGTGAATACCGAAAGTCTTAAAATTAGGATTTTTCTCAGTTTAGTAGTAGTATAGTTAGGACCCAGCAGTAAGTCGCTGTAACAACTTGCGTTGTAATGGCATGCAATGTAACAATGCGTCGTTGTAACGACTTGTGTTGTAATGGCATGCGATGTATTGCATGCTTTGTAAACAATGTTTCCTGTTAGCACACCCGGGGGTTTATTTATAAGAGCCCTGCATCACGGCCGGACTGGGAACAGAAATCAGCCATGGCAATTATGCTTGACCGGCCATGGGTGGGGTGAGGAGGGGGTGGTGTTTGCTACTGGAGAAGTGCCGATCCGGCGGGGTGAGTAGTACTAGTGCCGCTTTTGTTACAGGGGGCCGATATTGCCAGCCCTTAGTAACAAAACGAGCTCCCACGGGTCAAAACCCGTCCCAGCCCTTCCAGCCCACAGGGAAAATGCCCAGTGCCCACTATGGCCAGTCCGACCCCGCCCTGAATTACTTTTGCACCACATAAAGTGATACATGAGTGACACAGGGTTCTCATAAAGATTTATGACGCTACACAAGTCAAAATTGCGGGACTTTGATTGGTCTCATAAATCATGAGTAAGGCGATATAGCACAAATCATTGTGTCACCTTACTCTGCACCTGGGAGGCATTCCACAGGCGTTGCAGTGGGGCTTTCCCCACAACACCCATGAAATTCAACGCTTCTCCAGATTTACAAAGTGATAAAAACCTGGGGAAGCACCAAATACATATGCCTCCCAAGGAGAGATGTAACAAGGAGAAATATTTTTATGTCTCTGTTTGACTTGGCACCATTGGCGTGGGTCTCCCTTCCATATGTTTTTGTTGGTCTAGATGCTTTGGGCACTTTGCTACTGCTGTTCAGTGCCAAAGTGCAAGTGCTCCCTTTGTAAATAGTTGAGTTTGATTAGTGATCCCATGATTGGCTGATTTAATTTACTTGTCAGACCCTAATACAGTGCACTATGTGTGCCCAGGGCCTGTAAATCAAATGCTGCTGGTGGGCTTGCAGCACTGATTGTGCCATCCACAGAAGCAACCTGTAAAGTGTGACTCAGGCCTGCCATTGCAGAGCCTGTGTGCAGTCTGGGACTGCCATGTCGACTTGGCAAGTGCACACACTTTCCCCTAAGGTAGGCCCAAGGTACCCCTGTGAGCAGGGTGCATTGCATGTGAAAGGTAGGACATGTCCTGATGTGTGTGACATGTCCTGATAGTGAAATACTGCCAATTCCGTTTTTCACTATTGCAAGGCTATCTGTTCCCATAGGCCAAACTAGGCAGTTTGTTTATAACATCTTATAAACATAACTGACCCTGGGAACATGATAGAAATGACAAGTTTAGTATGCCTGAACTCAGAATGTTAAAGTGCATCTTTTAGTGAGGGTGATTTGTACATTCTGGGTTTGAAAATACCACTTTTACAAAGTGGGTATTTTCTTGCCTAACCATCCAGTGTGCCTCTGCTAGGTTTGTGTATTGCATGTCTGGCTTTTGGATGACAGAGGGCTGGAGAGGCCTGTGGCCCCAGAAGTCTGATGAGTCAGGGCTTGGCTGAATAGACCTGGGCTGCATTTGGAGTAGGGAGAGGAGATTACCTTTTCACCTGAATGGGCCTGGTCTGCCTTCAACAATGCTGTCTCCACCTACTGCCAGGAAGCTGCACCAGTGAGGACAGAACTGGTTTTGGCTGGGTACAGACACTCTCTGCCTTCAGAGAACAAAGGATTTGTGTGTATAAAAAGTGGAATCCAGACCCCAGACGTTTAGATCACTTCTGGGAAATCAAGAGGAAACCTTTGCCAAGGAGAAGAGCTGAGGAGGAATACTGCCCCCATGCTGTTTGCTGTCTGGGGTTGGCCTGCAGTGGCTGCTTGCTGAAAAAGAGAAAAAGGACTTTGCTGTTTGCTTTGTCACCTGCTTGAAGAAAAAAGATCCCCAAGGGCTTAAAACTGAGCTTGCCTCCTGTTCTGAAGTCTCAGGAACACAAAGACTTCACCCCTTCTGTCTCTGCATCTGGAACTGCTGTTTCAGTTGCTACAGAAGGAAATTGCAACACTGAGGCCAGCGAGTGATGCCATAACCTGCACAGAAGCCATGAGCGCTCCTCCATCTTGCGACGTAGGCACAACGACCCGCTGCTGTGCCGCATCGACCCTGAAACCAACGTCATCATCACGGAGCCGATCCTCGACGTGGGTGATAGCGAATCCATCGACATCGCGCCATTGTAAGGAACAGTGGTTTCGGTGCCATTGTGATGTCATCTCCCCGACGAAGTAAGGAACCATCGTCTCGCCTCCCCCCGCTGCAGGAAGGAACAGAGGCTGCACCTCTCCAGGGGTCATAAGGAACTGACGCCACACAGCGCCTACTTAGACGCACCTCCCAGATGCCGTGAACTTTCTTTGTTTTCATCATCTTTCAAGGTCTGTTCTTTGTGGGCCCGATGCCGCGCACCTCGCGGTTGGCTCCGTACTCTGGGATTTTTACCGGTCACGAGGTTGTTATAACTCCAAGTGAAGTTATTTGTTGCTACAAACTTGATTTAAGTGATTAACCTATTTTTGAAGATAACTTGATAATTGTACTGTGGATATTTTGTCGTTTGGTCTTGTTTTGGTTTAGATAAAGATTATTTATTTTTCTAAACTGGTGTGGTGTCCATTTGTAGTGTTTTCACTGTATTCCTGTATGTGTTCACAAATACTTTACACACTGCCTCTGAGATAAGCCTGTCTGCTTGTGCCAAGCTACCAAGGGGGTGAGCAAGGGTTAGTTTAGGAGTGTATCCCCCTTACCCTGACTAGAAGGAAGGGCCCCTATTTGGACAAAGGTACCTACCTCTCCCAACTAGAGACCCCCATTTCTAACAGTCTTCTTGTTTTTTCCTGGAAAATACCTTGAAGGATTGTTTTTGTGCAATATTGTGCCCCTTCCTGCACAAAAGGATCCTGCCAGCAACGGAGGCATGCTTGCACCATGGTGCAAGGGTAAGTATATTGGAACTAGGCTGCCAAAATGGCGTTTGTGAGTGTTTGATTGGTTCTTATGCTCCGTCCATCACCACCCCCTTTTGTACTGCTTTGTTCGACATAAGTTGGCAGGGTATGCTCAGACGTGAGTCCCTTGCTCACTTTGCCACTGGATTCAAGCAAACCGGGCTGAAGATGGCTGAAATGCCAGAAACCGGTCCTAGGAAGCTTGTTTCCGTTCCAGGGAAGGCATGGCTTGGCAGTTCGGGCTGGACTGTTCCCATGAGGCACAGGGTCAGACTGATTTGCATATGGCCATGTCTGAACTGGGGTGGCAGAGTGGGCTAAAGAACGGTGATGGATCAAACCCAGATCTGTTGACTGGGTGTGAGTGTTTGATTGGTTCTGATGCTCCGTCCATCACCACCCCCTTTTGTACTGCCAAAATGGCACCAGCACAGAAAGAAAGGTTAGCAATGCACCGTATTACTTAAATACGGTGCATTCCTACCCTTTCACTTTGGCATAGGGCATCAAAGTGCCTTGTTCCACTGCCCTACACCAAAATCCCATTATTGAGGCCCCACGCTTGTCAAATTCTCTGGAACTAACGTGTGCAACTGAGTCACAAAGTACATGATGAAAAGTATGCATCAAACTTCAGATACCCACTTCCAGAACAACTTCGGGAGGAATATCATATACATACTTGTACAGAATCATTTGTGTTGGGATTCACACTCGCTGTTGGACCGTTTGAGGGCCGAGTTTGACAAACATCTCTACAATTCTGTATGGTTTCCTACACTTAGAGTAGCTTTATACTTTAACTTTTAAGTACAAAATCTTCATATAAATGCAGGCGCTCAGTACAAAGTATGCAAATAAGAGTAGGAAAAACCCATTTCCTTGAAAGAAAATTCTCACTTACTTGAATGCAGAATTTGCTCATCAGTGTGCAAAATCCAACAACTTTGGGGCATATCAGCAACAACCGGCGATAATTATCGCTAAGCACACTTAGCGCTAGGATAATTATCGCCGGCTAGCGTGGATTTTTATCGCTGAGATAGCGTGCTATTAGCAACGCTTATCTCAAAAGCGATAAAAATCCTCACGCTAACTGCCTAACGTGAGATTATCGCTGGAAACCCAGCGATAACCTCATGCAATGTGGCGTTAGCTTGATGATAGGGACTCACAAACTTAGCCATGATATCCACCTTCCATAGGATATCATGGCTAAGTCAGTCCTGAAGCAGGCGTAAGGAAAGTAGCGATAACAGGGTTTATCGCTACTTCTCTTGCCGCTATGCTTCATAGCAAGGGGCTTGATGATAGGAGAAATGTCGCTTAGTGACATTTCTCCTGTCATGTCAGGTCAGGAACGCCCACTTTGCATCTCATTAGAGATACAAAGCTGGGCGTTAGGAATTCCTACGCTAACGCAAGTTTTCACGCGTTAGCGTGAGCTTGCTACTTAGGCGATAAAATTATTGCCGCTTTTTGGCCGAAAACGGCCGCAAAAGCGGCGATAATTCTATCGCCTCGCCTTGCTGATATGCCCCATAGTCTCTCTGAACGCTTCTGAAAATTCACAATAAGTACGACTTACCAGATAAATATATTCTGAGCGCATATATTACATTCTTGAGCAATTGTGCCATGATTGCATGTTCAGTCCTTGGTTAAAGGATCTAAACAAGTGTGCAAAAGGAATAGAAACTACTTTCCAAATGCACAAGGATAGTGTCATGTGAGATGAGAAGATCATGGTGGTACTGCCAATTATATATGTAGAATTCAAATATACGTTCACTAATAATGGGGTGAACAAACCCTTCACTGAATGTAACATGCATTGATGCATCTGCTAGCGCAAGAATTTAGACACAAGCCTGAGGGTAGAATACACGCATTGGCACTAAGCACAGCACTAGTGTTCTCAATGACATCTCCCAACAATTCACACATCAGTAAAGTAGACTGAATAATGGAGTTGGAGAAGGTTTTGCTGTGCTGGTCATAGAATCTTTTTCATGTGATAGTTTGTGTTTTGTTGTGTATAAGGGGGCATTGTGATGATAACTGTAAGAAACTGTATTACTGATTGAGGGGAAGGTGAAGCCCTACTCAAGAAGCAGTCCTTGTCAGGATGAAGTCACAAGCGAACCCCAACCTGTGCAGTCAGGCCTAACCTAAAAACAATGTGTAAAGTTTTTATTCAGCACTTCAAACAGCAATAAGGTCAAAACACAGCTGAAGAAATATCCCATACCAATTTAGAAAAATAAAACAAGACCAAAACAACAAAATTCATATCAGTATAACCGGAGATATGCAATTTTAAAGAGGTTGCTGAAAATAGCACCTTAAAGCACAAAGCACCACTAGCGATTATCTGGTTGTGCAAGAGTGGGAGAAAGTCACAGTCCCCAGGCCAACCGCAATAGATCACAGGTCGGATACAGGAACCAAGCTAGTCCCACTGAAAGGGTTAGCTTCTCAGTCCAGCCCAACTGTTCTGTTAGCGGTGGAAGGGGTCGCGAGGAGCAGGGTGAGAGTCACTGATGGCCGTCAAAGTAGCGTGAAGGGCCGGCCGGGAGTCGCAGATATTCATTGCTGTAGCACGAAGATTCTGTCAGCATTGTGAACCGTTGTGGCTGCAGCTCCACGTTGGCAGTCATCACGGTGGGTGATGCAGTAGCGCGAAGAGTTGGTTTACCAGAACATTGAATTGGTGGTTGATGCAAGAGGCAAGGTTTTGGCGCCACAGGCTGGTGCCCCAGAGCCCAAAAACTTCAGGGGAGCTCAACTGAGTACACATCAAGGATTCAGGCCCCAAGAGGCACCACTTGGGGATCAGAAACTCACTCCAGCAGAGGCCAGCAGGACTCTGGCTGGTCCAGGCAGCAGCTCAGATGGGCAGTTGCTGGAAGCCTCTGAAGCTTGTTATGTCCCTATATCTCAGAACAGGAGGTCACCTGGCTGACTCTTGGAGTCACTTCAGTCTGGGATGAAGGGAACAGATCCAACCTTCCTTTTCAGCAACATGTCAGCAGGCAGCAGAGCAGCAGAGTAGAAGAGAGATAGAGTGGCAGTCCTTCTGGCACAGAGTAGCTCAGCAATCCTTCTTCTGTAGTATCCACAGATCCAGGAGTGCAATGAAGAGTTGGTGTCTGAGGTCCAAGAATTATACCTGCTGTCTTCATTAAAGTGGGATGAAACTTTTGCAGGATTCCCTTTGAAGTGCTCAGGTGTCCTGCCTCCCTGCCCTGACTCCAAACTAACTACAGGAGGAATGCAATATTTTGTGTGAAGGCAGGATGCAGGCTATTCAGGGGTAAGTTGGGCTGTGCCTAACTCCGCTCTCCCATCCTGCCAGTGATGGCCCATCCAGGCACACCTAAGCTCTCTATTGTGTGGCAGTTTAGGAGGAATACACAACGGCCAACTGCAAACAACACCCAGTCATGTGACCCAGAGACAGGATGCAAGCACTAAATGACTAAGGTAAGAAAATTCAAACTTTCTAAAAGTAGCAAGAAAATGGTCAACCCAAACGACCCTTGTGGGCTTGAGGAATAATAAAGTAAGAAGGTAAGAGTGCATACATGGGATTCATTCAGAGATTATTTTTCAAAATGACTGTGTCCTCAATATGGTAACATCTAATGCCACCCAATGGGATAACTCAAAACAATTCTGATTTTTTTTTTAACCCTTCCACTGCTAGGCCTTTTTCACCCTGTGCTAAGCCTTATTTTGGCTATTTGGGGTAGTTCGCACTTAGGCCATTGTAACATTTTGTCCACATAAAGTATCCACACCAAATTTGCATCCTTTTCTTTCAACATCTTTTTAAATGGGGAAAAAGTGCTGCTGAAGAAAGTGACTGTAAAACTATACATTTCTGCAGAAGTAGACACAATTCTGAATTCAGCAAGTGGTCTTTGGTGTAGATCCCTCAAGGTTTTTTAAATAGAAACTAACAGTTAAAAAAAAAAAGATTGGAAATGAGTAAAAAAAAAACAAGCCATTTGTGCCAACTTTTTCACCTCTAACTTCTTTTAATTATGACAGATTTTTTAAAGCAATATACCTTTACATCTGCTGGGCCCTTCTGGTTGAGGGGATATATAGCACTTGTAGGTTCACATAGAATTCATGGAACCCAGAACCAATAACTGAGCTGCGTCTTGCAGTGATTTTTCATTGTGTACCGGGAACACAGCAATTCATTTCATAAAATAGAAAGAGTGAAAAATGAGTATCAAGGACACCTATGTATTTCTGAAATGGTAACAAAATATAGAGTTTAGAAGCAGTAGCTATTTGCACATCTCCGAAATTGTGGGTACCCATGTTAACATGTGAATTATAGGACATTTTTCAAAGTGACTCCTTTTTTACACATTGTCTTACATTTGGAAGGCAAAAATGCATAGAAGGTCAAGAGGTAATAACAGTTGCTCTACAATTATGTGTTCCCCTATATCTCCTGATAACAATGCTACCTCATTTGTGTGGGTAGGCCTAGTGCCCGCGATAGGCAGAAAAGCTGAATCGCTTGCAAACCTCAAACTTTGTCAAAAAAACAAATTTTCCTCACATTTCTGCGATGGAAAGTTCTGGAATCTGTGTGGATCCACAAAATTCCACACACCCTGCATTTCCCAAAGTCTCCTGATAAAAAAGGTACCTCACTTTCTGGGTAGGCCTAGTGCGCGCCACAGGAAATGGGCCAAAATGCAATGTGGAAACCTCAAATCTTTCCGTGAAAACTGACCCTTTTTTTGCAAAGTGCCCACCTGTAGCATTTGAACCCTAGCTCAGCTGGCACCTAGGGAACCTAGCTAACCTATACATTTTTGAAAACTAGACACCCAGGGAAATCCAAGAGGAGGTGACTTGTGTGGCTCCCACCAGGTTCTGTTACCCAGAATCCCTTGCAAACCTCAAACTTTGTCATTAAAAACACACATTTTACTCACATATCTGTGATGGAAAGTTTTGGAATCTGTGTGGATCCACAAAATTCCACACACCCTGCATTTCCCAAAGTCTCCCAATAAAAATGGTACCTCACTTGTGTAGGTAGGCCTAGTGCCCGTGGCAGGAAATGGGCCAAAACATAACGCAGACACACCACATTTTTACAGTGAAAACTGACCCTTTTTTTGCTAAGTGTAGCTGTGGATTTTTAACCCCAGCTCTGCCGGCACCTAGGGAAACCTAGCAAACCTACACATTTTGAAAACTAGTCACCCTGGGCAATGTAGGATGGGGTGACGTGTGTGGCTCTCACCAGGTTCTGTTACAAAGAATCCCTAGCAAACCTCAAACTTTGTTAAACATTTTCCTACATTTCTGTGACGGAAAGTTCTAGAATCTGCATGGATCCAGAAACTTTCATGCACCCCGCGTTCTCTAAAGTCTCCTGATAAAAATGGTACCTCACTTGTGAGAGCGGGCCAAGTACCCGTAACAGGGAAGGGCCGAAAATCACTTTTTCACACATGTTTGTGTCGGATCACAGTGCCGGCACAAATGTCCTACCACCCAGCGTTACCCTTGTTCTCCCGGGTAAAATGATACCTCACTTGTGTGGGTGGGTGCAAGGACCTGTGACTGGAAAGGGCCGAAAACAGAGGGATTAAGGGTAAAGCACAGAGATTTCTAAGCGCTACATTTAAAAAAAAAAAAAAGTTTTTAGCCAATTCTGTATTGGACAGCCACAAAAGTGATGTATCATTTTACTCAGGAGACCAAGGGGACTGCTGGGTGGTAGGACATGTTTACCGACGTGGTGATCCCGCACAGAAATGTAAGGAAAATGTGATTTTCTTTAGCTAAATTTGAGGTTTGCAGGGGATTCTGGTAGGACAACGTTGAGTAATCCATGCAAGCCACACATCCCAGGATTACCTGAAGTGTCTAGTTTTCAGAAATGTCTGGGTTTGGTAGGTTTCCCTAGATGGCCGCCAATCCCGGGACCAAAAACACATGTGACCCCCTTTCAAAACCAGGTTGTTTTGTGAGAGATAATTTTGATGTCTCCACAATAATTTTAGGCCCTTGCCTGTCACAGGTACTTTGCCCACCTACACAAGTGCGGTAACATTTTTATGGGAGACGTGGGGGAATGCGGGGTAGTAGGAAATTTGTGGCAGCCCGGTGATTCCAAAACTTTCCCACAGAGAAAAGTGAGGAAAATGTGATTTTGTTTTAGCTAAATTTAATGTTTGAAGGGGATTCTGGGTAGGGAAATTTCGGGAGATCCACACAAGCCACATCTTTCTGGACTCCCCTTGGTGTCTAGTTTTCAGAAAGGTCTGGGTATTATAGGTTTCCCTAGATGGACACTGAGCCCGGGACCAAAAACGCAGGTGATCCCTTGAAAAACCAGGTCGGTTTCTTGATAGTTATGGGAGCACCTGTGCTTTTGGTACTGGGTTTGCAGACATCTAGGGGAACTTAAAAAACCGAGACAGTTCTGAAAACTAGACATCCATGGGAGTCCAGGGAGGTGTGGCTTTGGTTGATCCCCCAACATTTTCCTAACCAGAATACCCTGCAAACCTCACATTAATTTAGCTGACAAATTCACATCTTTCTCACATTTCTATGTGGGAAAGTTGTGGGATCACTGGGCTGACACAAGTTTCCTACCACCCAGTGTTAACCCAGGTCTACCAATACAAATGGTACCTCACTCATGTGGGTGGGCCAAGTGCCCACAGCAGGGAAGGGCCCAAAATTATAGTGGAGAAATCAAAGTTACCTATCACAAAATGACTTGGTTTTGCAAGGGGGGGGCACCTGTGTTTTTAGCCCCGGGCTCAGCGGCCATCTAGGGAAACCTACCAAAACCTAGACATTTCTGAAACCTAGACAGCTGGGGGATTCCAGGGAGGTATGGCTTGTGTGGATTCCCCAACATTTCCGTACCCAGAATCCCCCGCAAACCTCAAATTTAGCTGAATAAATCACTTTTTCCACACATTTTTGCATGAGATCACCATGCCGGCACAAATGTCCTACTACTCAGTGTTCCCCTTGTTCTCCCAAGTAAAATGATAGCCCCACTTGTGTGGGTGGACCAAGGACCTGTGACTGGAAAGGGCCAAAAACATAGGGATTAAGGGTAAAGCACAGCAAATTCTAGGAGCTACATTTTTGCAAAAATATGTTTTTAGCCAATTCTATTTTGGACAGCCACATAAGTGAGGTATCATTTACTCAGAAGACCAAGGGAAATGCCTGGTGGTAGGACATTTTTGCCGATGCGGCGATCCCACACAGAAATGTAAGGAAAATGTGATTTATTTTGCAAAATTTGAGGTTTGCAGAGGATTTTGGTAGGAAAACATTGGGTGATCGATGCAAGCCACACATCCCTGGACTCCCCCGGGTATCTAGTTTTCAGAAATATCTGGTTTTGGTAGCTTTCTCTAGCTGGCCGCCAAACCCAGGACTAAAAACGCATGTGACCCCCTTGCAAAACCAGGTCGTTTTGTGATTGATAATTTTGATGTCTCCACAATAGGTTTTAGGCCTTTGCGAGGTACCATTTTTATCGGGAGACTTTGGGGAATGCGGGATGGTAGGAAATGTGTCAGCCCGGTGATCCCACCACTTTCCCACCCAGAAATGTGAGAAAAATGTGATTTTTGTTCAGCTAAATTTGAGGTTTTCAGGGGATCCTGGGTAGGAAAACGTTGGGGAATCCACACAGGTCACACCTCTCTGGACTCCCCCGCATGTCTAGTTTTTAGAAATGTCTGGGATTTGTAGGTTCCCCTGGGAAACATCCAACATTTCATTGACCTACCTTTACAAAGCAACTGTTACAACACAACTGCCTTTACATCTTATGCCAGTACAATGCATGCCAGTACAACGCATGTCACTACAACGCATGCCATTACAATGCATACCATTACAACGCATGCCATTACAATGCATTATAAGGTAAGTAATGGAGATTTATTTAGTATAAGGGTGGGTATGGATTTTGGGGTACATGGGAATAGTAATTTTTACCCCTACACTATCCAACACTTTCCCTGCTGTTGCACTCACTGGAGTGGGAACAGTCATTTTTACACCTACACTAACCAACACTTACCCTACTGTTGCACTCACTGGAGTGGGAATGGTAATTTTTACCTCTACACTATCTAACACTTACCCTACTTTTGCTCTAAAAGTATTATGCGTTGTAATAGTATGCATCATAATGGTATGCATTGTAATGGAATGCGTTGTAATGGTAGTTTTAAAAAATGTGTTGTAATGGCATGCGTTGTAAAATCATGCAATGTAATGGCAGTTGCAATGTAAAGACTGTGTTGTAAAAGCATGCATTGTAATTACATGCGTTGTAACGTCATATATTCATTTCCCTAGATGGCTGCCGAGCCCGAGTTCAAAAACACAAGTGAGTCCCCCACAAAACAAGGTATTTTTGTGATCAATAATTTTGAAGTCTCCACACTACATTTTGGCCAATCCCTGTCACGAGCACTAGGCCTACCCACACAAGTAAAGTATCATTTTTATCGAGAGACTTGGGGAAATGCTGGGTTCATGGAAGTTTGTTGCTCCCCTTAGATTCCAGAACTTTCCATCACAGAAATGTGAGGAAAATGTGTTTTTTTCCTAAAGTTTGAGGTTTGCAAGTGATCCTGGGTAACAGAACTTGGTGAAAGCCACACAAGTCACCCCATACTGGATTGCCCAGGGTGTCTAGTTTAAAAAAATATACAGGTTTGCTAGGTTTCCCTCAGTTCTGGCTGAGCTACAGCCCAAAATCCACATCTAGGCACATTGCAAAGAAAGGGTCAGTTTTCTGTGGAAAAATGTGATGTTTCCATGTTGTGTTTTGGGACATTTCCTGTCATGTGCACCAAGCCTACACACACAAGTGAGGTACTATTTTTATCAGTAGACTTGGGGGAATGCAGGGTGGGTGGAAGTTTATGGATCTGCGCAGATTCCAGAACTTTCCATCACAGAAATGTGAGGAAAATGTGTTTTTTGTTTTACAATGTTTGAGGTTTGCAAGGATTCTGGGTAACAGAACCTGGTGAGAGCCACACAAGCCGCTCCATCCTGGATTTCCCTGGAAGTCTAGTTTTTAAAAAAGGTTTGCAAGGTTTCCTTAGGTGCTGGCATAGCTAGAGTCTGAAATCCACAGCAAGGCGCATTAGGAAAAAAGGGCCAGTTTTCAGTGGAAAAATGTGATGTGTAAACGTTGCGTTTTTTGCCGTTTCCTGTTGCAGGGCCTAGGCCTACCCACACAAGTGAGGTACTATTTTTATCGGGAGACTTAGGGGAATGCTGGGTGTGTGGAAGTTTGTGGATCCACACAAATTCCAGAACTTTCCATCACAGAAATTTGAGGAAAATGTGTTTTATTTTGACAATGTTTAAAGTTTGCAAGGGATTTTGGGTAACAGAACCTGTTGAGAGCCACACAAGTCCCCAAATCCTGGATTCCTCTGGGTGTCTTGTTTAAAAAAATGCATAGGTTTGCTAGGTTTCCTTAGATGCCAGCAGACCTAGGGCCCACAATTCACCGCTTGGCACATTACTAAAAAGGGTCCGTTTTTACTGGAAAAATATGATGTCTCCACATTGCATTTTGGGTCGTTTCCTGTTGTGGGTATTAGGCCTACCCACACAAGTGAGGTACCATTTTTATCGGGAAACATTGGGAAATGCTGGGTGAGTGAAAGTTTATGGATCTGCACAGATTCTAGAACTTTCCATCACAGAAATGTGAGGAAAATGTGTTTTTATGTTTACTAAGTTTGAGGTTTGCAAGGGATTCTGGATAACAGAACAGGGTGAGAGGCATACAAGTCACCCCATCCTGGATTTCTCTTGGTGTCTAGTTTTAAAAAATGCACAGGTTTTCTAGGTTTTTCTATGTACCGGCTGTGCTAGGCCACAAAATCCACAGCTAGGCACATTGCGAAAAAAAGGTTAGTGCTAGTGGGCTTTCTGGCACCCTGGGGTGGGGCAGATCGGGGGTTATTCCCCTGATATGCCCCCAAGGGGGGCAGAAAGACTGTGGCTATTGTTTTGGAGGGGTTAGGGGCATTGGTAGGCCCATTCTGGGCAGCTCCCACCCCTACTTATAAAAAAGCCAACGTAATCCCTGGCGCCTAGTGATCTCTCTGCCCCCCGGGGGAGGCAGATCAGGGGCTATTGCCCCAATCTGCCTCCTGGGTGGGCAGAAAGGCTGTGGTAATTTCTTAAGGGGGTGGGTGTATTGGCATGACCATTCTGGGCAGCCCCTACCCCTGAACTTTAAAAAATAATATCTGGTGCCCTAGTAGGGGCAGATTAGGGGCTAATGCCCCATCTGCCTTCTGGCAGGGGCAGAAAGACTGTGGCATTTTTTGTTGGGGTGGGGGCATTGACATGCCCATTCTTGGCAACCCCCACCCATACAGTTGGAGAAACAAAATCCCTGGTGCCTAGTGGGCTTTCTGACCAATGGAGGGGCAGAGAAGGAGCTATTGCCCCCATCTGCCTCTCTGACTGTGGCAATTTTTTTAGGGTGGGGGCATTGGCATGCCCATTCTGGGCAGCCCCCACCCCTACGTACAAAAACAAATCCCTTGTGTCTAGTGATCAGGGGCTTTTGGCCTCATCTACCTCCTGTGGGGGGCAGAATGTATCTTGCCTTTTTGGGGGGGAAAGGGTGAGAGCATTGGCATGCCCATTCCGGGCAGCCACTATCCCTGGCATTCCCCAAAAGGTGTCAGTGCTCAGTGAGAAAAAAATGCCCTCACAAAATTGTGACATGCTTCATCATTGGGCTTGCTTCATTACATCCCTGCACTGACCAATGCCTGGGGTGGAGCAAAAGGAAGGGGAAAACAATACAAACATAAACATTTTGGGATCACTGAAGAAAAAGTGCAGTGAAAGTTAAAACTAGCTCGTATGTGTCCCAACCCAAAATGTTATTCCTGGGCCATCCGGCTAGATTTAAAAGCATGAAGGATGGTGGTGACAGGAGAACCTTAATATTCCTATGGAATTCATCAGGACTCTCTGGATCCCACAAATGTGGTACCCTTTGAACTTGCCTTAGGTATTTTTGGAGTGCATTGCTTTCAAATGATGGATTGCCCTATTTAACACACACTGTGTTATCGAGTTTTATCAAACAAATTGCTAGAACTAGCGAGATGTTGGGAGTGACCCTCTGTAGTCAAACTTTCATCAAGGTGGGTTCATTTCCTGGACTATTTCGAACTCTCATCGTGTAGGTCCTTTATGTGTGTTGCAGTTATCGATAGGGGAGTTCGGAGTAGGGAAGATTGCCTCTTCCCCCTTCGGTTTGTGTGAGATTCTATAAAAATATAATACCTGGTGTCTAGGATGCCTTCTGACCCCCGGGGGGGAGAAAGACTGATGATGCCATAATTTTAATGGGAGAGCGATGCCCCTTACCCAAGGGGCCGCTCCCCCCTCCCTGGTGCCTAGTGGGTGGATCCTTGCTTGGGGAACGCCCTCCTGGGGCAATCCCCAAGCAGGGATCCACTAGGGAAAAGTACCATTGGAAAGGGCAGATTCTCCCCTTACCAACGAAACCTCTCCCATGTGTTTCGGTGCTCAGGGGGCTGAGTTAGTCCCACAAGCACTGAAACAGTGAAACTGAAACTATGTTTCAGTTACATTTTCAGTGTAATGATGTCAGTGCACCATGCGCGCGATCGTTATTACAATGAAAACGAAAAATATGCCTCGGGGGGTTGGGGAAGGACTTCTCCACCTCCCAAGGCAAAAAAGAAAACAAAGAAATCCCTCTGCTGTTTACAGCAGAGGGATTTTGTGCAAGTGTGCTCATGATGGAATGGTTCAGTCATGAGCACTACAGAACCATTCCGTCATGAGCACAGAAGGGGTTAAAGAAATATAATTTCAACAATGGGTATATCAAAAAAGGTAATTAGTTTTATATCCGAAAAAAATTGAAGTGGGGGTACAGGAATAACAACAGTCAAATCTAAAACATACATTTACAACTGAAAACATATCTATTAAACATACAAAATATCCTAGTTCTCAATGTATAAAACCCATCTTCATTGAATCAAAACAATGAGTCTGTCCTATGCATAGGATTCAGAACTCAAAGCAAATCAATTAACTGTTACTAAAGAAAGAAGAATGTATTAGGCATTGACGTTTCAGTCTCTGTTTCATCGAAATCAGTGAGACCATCATCCGGACAAAGAAAAGTTGTGTGAAATTTCTTGACCCCTTGATTGAATAATTTAGGAGAAAATTCAAAATCTCAGGAGATGAGTCTTCAGTTAGTTCACATGTTTGAGCAATAAATATAAATTGGCCTCTTGACGCAGAGAGGAAGAATACATATCTTGTTTGAAAAACACCGCAGAATCCATGGTATGGTCGTGGTGAGAGATCTAAACAGATTAGAAAGCCATGGCAAAGCCTAATCCATTCTTTCTTCTTTAGTTACTATTAATTGATTTGGTTTGAGTTCTAAATCCTATGCATAGGACAGACTCATTGTTTTGATTCAATGAAGATGGATTTTATACATCGAGAACCCGGATATATTTGTATGTTTAATATATTTGTTTTCTGTTGTCAAAAAAAAATATATATATTTTTAATATTAAAAGAGTAATAAGAAATGCATTTCAGAAATAATAATACCTTAAGAAAAAAGAGCAGGAAAAAAAGAACTTACTTTAAAAAAAAAAAATTCCCACGCTTTTGCATTGAAGTCTATGAGCTTATTTGTCCTTCATTTATTTTGGCAGCTTCAGAATATAGAACCCGCGGAACAAGAAAAGAAGGATCAGAAAGCGAAGAAAGAGCAAGTTTTGAAGGAAAAAGACAATAGAGTCGAGGTAAGGAACACATTTAGTAAATTTACATTAAAAAAGTTACATTTTTAATGAATAAATTACAATTTAAAAAATAATAACAGTAAACAAATAATGTTTTCAAAATATTTATTTATTGAAAAATCAATAAAAAATAAACCATATTTTTATTTATTTTTGCATAGCAAGTAACATTTTTTAGAAAACATATAAATATTTTAATTACATTTTTAAACATTTATTTACAGATTAGTTAAATAAAGTAGTCCGTTATAAATATTGATGCACGCGATGACGTAATGACGTGAGCGTCGACGTAATGCGCCATTTTGAAGAGCATCGGAGGAGGAAGCAGCAGGAAGCTGATCTGCGTCCAGGTAGGAAATATTTTCACTTTAAATTATAGATTAAACCTTTAAAAGTGATACATATATGGTGAGGAAAGAATAAGGAGAGGTTGCGGGAAAACTAATTGATGTTTTAAATGTTTTTAAACATGTCCACAATAATGTCATTAATGTATGCCTATGTCGGGTCGCGAAAAGTTATTTGTTTATTAAAAAAATGTATGTAACTTTTAAAAAATTTAAAGTTACTGTTCACAAAGTTTATTTCTTTACTTCGGAACTAAAGAAAGTGATTTTGATCTTCATTTCTAAGTGAAAAAAAATAGCGTACTCATAAATTTTGGAAATTAATGATTCAATAAAAATTGGTGTTTATGCAGCAATGTGCATTTTGGATTATGGCTTGACATGTACAATTTAGATTGGTTTGAGTTTTGGTGATTTTTTAGGTCGGAAATTAAAAACGAAGTTTTGTGTAATTATATTAATGGCGTTCGGATGTTGAAAAATTGGTCCAATACTATGGGACAGTAAATTTGTTGACATTGGTAGTTTTGATAGAAATGAAGATTTGAAAAAAAAAAAAAGGACCCGACTTGTATGTTTGAAAATTTTTTTAGAAAAAACATTGTATGCCAATTGTAATTTGAAAAATATTTAAATTTGAAGCAAAGCAAGAAAGTAAGTAAAAAACTAATTTTGGAAAGAAAGAATGTTAGAAAGATTTTCCAGGTAGTCTATAGCCACACACAACGAAAATTGTTGTACAATAGCCAATAGTCTCTCAGACATTTCCCTTGTTTTGACTGTTACTCGTGGGTTTAGACTACCTGCGAGTGTTTGGGCTATTCTCATTTCTTGAAAACTTTGCTCCTTCTTCAAAGTTTCCAAAAAAGAGTAGAAGTTTGGATGAGGTTTGCCAATTGTGTGGTTGAAGGAGTTATGCCATCCCTCAATGGCATTGTTTGTTTTTGCTTCTCCCTCTAAACAACTCGTGTAGCAGTTCCACCACTCCACATGGAATCGTGGCTTCCTCCTGCGACCCGATCTGCTTAGGTGTCCAATCCATGTGTCCTCGAAATAATTTAGAATGGGTGCCAATTTTTCTTCGTTACTCGTATAATAAACAGATTCTATAATTGCAGTGTAGTACTCGTCCACACTATCGGGAGCAACAAAACAAAGTGCAGTTAATTTTTTTAGTCCAAATTGTAGTTTGCTATCACGAGAATATTCTGCAACTAGGGATGTTTTTTGTAATTTACGCCAAAATGCCTGGGAAAAATGAAAAAAACATCCCTGAATTTGGGTATCCGTGTACGTTTTAGTGATCACATTGATCATGCTCAATTCAAAATCAATAATTATTTTCCGAGGACTTTGAGATGTTTTACTTTTAATCACTGATAAAAGTTCAGTGTATGTTGCAGAAGTCTTATCAGGTAGCAAACTATATACTAACGGAATTACACTATTGTTAATTTTGGCATGTATAGTGTAAATTTGAGTGAAAGGATGGGGTGTACATTTAAACGTCCCATCCATCATCCAAATTTCACTACTTTCTAACTTAGCAAGGTTACGTGGGGTACTAAAAATGAGAATTCGTTTCTGAGGGTTTTCGTTGTCATGCAGAAGGAAAGGTTCATCAGAAAAAGAAATAGAAAGATCATGTGGAATTCTAATGTCAGAGAAAGAATGTGGTGTAGATAATTGAATGTTACTTGCCTGCTTTTGTCTTTGAATAATTCTTCTCAAATTAGGAATTATAGGCATGTTACTAGCAACATGAGTGGGGACATGCTGTGCAACCTCTCTTAAAATGGATCCTGTAGAATCATTGGAGGTGCTTGCAATAGCTTTCATTTCGTTCACTGTTTCTCTAATTTCTACCTCCATTGCAGAGGCAGAGTGGTTATGTTCTGTGGTTTTCACAACTAAATTATCAACAGTAACCGCTCTGCCACTGCAATGGGTAGTGTAGTATTGCACACACCTCCAATGATTTCTAGTTAAACTTATTCTTTCCTTACTATATATGTATCCTCCATGGTTTAATAAATTTTTGCCCTTCCTGGATTTAATATACTTTGCAGTTTCCAGACTAGACATTATCTGAAAAGAGAAGAGAAGAAAAACAAATTAGTCTGAAAAATTAAATGAAATACCTAAAATAAAACAGTTACACCATCCAACACTTTCCCTACTGCTGCACCTTCCTGGAGTTGGAATAGTAAATTGCACCCCTACACCATCCAACACTTTCCCTACTGCTGCACCTACCTGGAGTTGGAATAGTAAATTGCACCCCTACACCATCCAACACTTTCCCTACTGCTGCACCTTCCTGGAGTTGGAATAGTAAATTGCACCCCTACACCATCCAACACTTTCCCTACTGCTGCACCTTCCTGGAGTTGGAATAGTAAATTGCACCCCTACACCATCCAACACTTTCCCTACTGCTGCACCTTCCTGGAGTTGGAATAGTAAATTGCACCCCTACACCATCCAACACTTTCCCTACTGCTGCACCTTCCTGGAGTTGGAATAGTAAATTGCACCCCTACACCATCCAAAACTTTCCCTACTGCTGCACCTTCCTGGAGTTGGAATAGTAAATTGCACCCCTACACCATCCAACACTTTCCCTACTGCTGCACCTTCCTGGAGTTGGAATAGTAAATTGCACCCCTACACCATCCAACACTTTCCCTACTGCTGCACCTTCCTGGAGTTGGAATAGTAAATTGCACCCCTACACCATCCAACACTTTACCTACTGCTGCACCTTCCTGGAGTTGGAATAGTAAATTGCACCCCTACACCATCCAACACTTTCCCTACTGCTGCACCTTCCTGGAGTTGGAATAGTAAATTGCACCCCTACACCATCCAAAACTTTCCCTACTGCTGCACCTTCCTGGAGTTGGAATAGTAAATTGCACCCCTACACCATCCAACACTTTCCCTACTACTGCACCTTATAATGTTGTTTAAAAATACCTTGTTTTTTTGAAATTGGTTTTCTTGGTGAGTCTTCTTAAGTGGGAATGGCCTGTAGGCTGGAGTAGACAATTATGTGTTGATTGGAATCGCAAAACAAAAACAATTGTCTACAAAAGTGATAAAAGGAAAAAATGATAAAACTGAACGTTGTAGAGAAATGCAAATTTACAATAACTTTTTGCAAAAATTATATTCATTTTAACTTATAGTACATAACACTTTCCCTACTGTTGCACCTTCCTGGAGTTGGAATAGTAAATTGCACCCCTACACCATCCAACACTTTCCCTACTGCTGCACCTTCCTGGAGTTGGAATAGTAAATTGCACCCCTACACCATCCAACACTTTCCCTACTGCTGCACCTTCCTGGAGTTGGAATAGTAAATTGCACCCCTACACCATCCAACACTTTCCCTACTGCTGCACCTTCCTGGAGATGGAATAGTAAATCGCACCCCTACACCATCCAACACTTTCCCTACTGCTGCACCTTCCTGGAGTTGGAATAGTAAATTGCACCCCTACACCATCCAAAACTTTCCCTACTGCTGCACCTTCCTGGAGTTGGAATAGTAAATTGCACCCCTACACCATCCAACACTTTCCCTACTGCTGCACCTTCCTGGAGTTGGAATAGTAAATTGCACCCCTACACCATCCAACACTTTCCCTACTGCTGCACCTTCCTGGAGTTGGAATAGTAAATTGCACCCCTACACCATCCAACACTTTCCCTACTGCTGCACCTTCCTGGAGTTGGAATAGTAAATTGCACCCCTACACCATCCAACACTTTCCCTACTGCTGCACCTTCCTGGAGTTGGAATAGTAAATTGCACCCCTACACCATCCAAAACTTTCCCTACTGCTGCACCTTCCTGGAGTTGGAATAGTAAATTGCACCCCTACACCATCCAACACTTTCCCTACTGCTGCACCTTCCTGGAGTTGGAATAGTAAATTGCACCCCTACACCATCCAACACTTTCCCTACTACTGCACCTTATAATGTTGTTTAAAAATACCTTGTTTTTTTTAAATTGGTTTTCTTGGTGAGTCTTCTTAAGTGGGAATGGCCTGTAGGCTGGAGTAGACAATTATGTGTTGATTGGAATCGCACAACAAAAACAATTGTCTACAAAAGTGATAAAAGGAAAAAATGATAAAACTGAACGTTGTAGAGAAATGCAAATTTACAATAACTTTTTGCAAAAATTATATTCATTTTAACTTATAGTACATAACACTTTCCCTACTGTTGCACCTTCCTGGAGTTGGAATAGTAAATTGCACCCCTACACCATCCAACACTTTCCCTACTGCTGCACCTTCCTGGAGTTGGAATAGTAAATTGCACCCCTACACCATCCAACACTTTCCCTACTGCTGCACCTTCCTGGAGTTGGAATAGTAAATTGCACCCCTACACCATCCAACACTTTCCCTACTGCTGCACCTTCCTGGAGTTGGACTAGTAAATTGCACCCCTACACCATCCAAAACTTTCCCTACTGCTGCACCTTCCTGGAGTTGGAATAGTAAATTGCACCCCTACACCATCCAACACTTTCCCTACTGCTGCACCTTCCTGGAGTTGGAATAGTAAATTGCACCCCTACACCATCCAACACTTTCCCTACTGCTGCACCTTCCTGGAGTTGGAATAGTAAATTGCACCCCAACACCATCCAACACTTTCCCTACTGCTGCACCTTCCTGGAGTTGGAATGGTAAATTGCACCCCTACACCATCCAATACTTTCCCTACTGCTGCACCTTCCTGGAGTTGGAATAGTAAATTGCACCCCTACACCATCCAACACTTTCCCTACTGCTGCACCTTCCTGGAGTTGGAATAGTAAATTGCACCCCTACACCATCCAACACTTTCCCTACTGCTGCACCTTTCTGGAGTTGGAATAGTAAATTGCACCCCTACACCATCCAACACTTTCCCTACTGCTGCACCTTCCTGGAGTTGGAATAGTAAATTGCACCCCTACACCATCCAACACTTTCCATACTGCTGCACCTTATAATGTTGTTTAAAAATACCTTGTATTTTTGAAATTGGTTTTCTTGGTGAGTCTTCTTAAGTGGGAATGGTCTGTAGGCTGGAGTAGACAATTATGTGTTGATTGGAATCGCAAAACAAAAACAATTGTCTGCAAAAGTGATAAAAGGAAAAAATGAGAAAAGTGAACGTTGTAGAGAAATGCAAATTTACAATAACTTTTTGCAAAAATTATATTCATTTTAACTTATAGTACATAACACTTTCCCTACTGTTGCACCTTCCTGGAGTTGGAATAGAAAATTGCACCCCTACACCATCCAACACTTTCCCTACTGTTGCACCTTCCTGGAGTTGGAATAGTAAATTGCACCCCTACACCATCCAACACTTTCCCTACTGCTGCACCTTCCTGGAGTTGGAATAGTAAATTGCACCCCTACACCATCCAACACTTTCCCTACTGCTGCACCTTCCTGGAGTTGGAATAGTAAATTGCACCCCTACACCATCCAACACTTTCCCTACTGCTGCACCAACCTGGAGTAATGAAAAAAAATTCTTCAAACTGCAACTCTTTTTATAATTATTTTTGAATTTTATTTACATTAAAAATTAAATGGTTAGTCTAACATATTGAAGGTTTAAAAACAATGCTGTATAACAATACCTTGTTTTTTTGAAATTGCTTTTCTTGGTGAGGCTTGTAAAGTTGAATTGGCCTGTTGGCTGGAGTTGTAACGTTTGTTCTCGTGCCTTTAAGGTAATGCTTGCTGCAGGATAAAGTTATTTTTTTGTAACCGATTTACTCTGGAAAAAAAAAAAAGTTTTATAAATTAATGTTACTTAGCCAACGTTGGTTAACAAAAACAACCCATTTTTGAAAAATATGATATTTGACAAATGAGTATGAGTAACAATTGGTTAAGCAAAACATAATACACATTGAATGCATTTTAAAATAAGAGTAATAATGGATACACCTTCAGTATCACTCAATTACTCTACTGCTGAACATTCTGGGACTAAGAAAACTAATAGTTACCTCAGTAACATGAAACGCTTTTTCAGATGTAGTACCTAACTGAAGTCTTATTAGTAATTGTTACCCCTGCACCATGGTATAATTTCGTTTATGATGTAGTGAGAATGAGGAAAAAAAAAAGGTACCTTTGCAATACAACATTTTAGCTAATGCTAAAAATATATTATTAAAGTAAAATAATTAAAATTAAATTACATTTACCTTCACAATAGTAAAGGTGAGTCGATTACGTGGAGGTGATGCAAAATTAGGTACACCAATTCTTGATTCTCAATATTTTGCAAGTTTCTGTTTTTGGAAAAGAAAGTAGTTGTTTTAAGTTGGTGTATATTTTTAGTGATAACAAATTAGAAACAGTACATTTTAAAAGTTAATATTAAAAATTTTAAAATATATTTTGTATGGAAAGCAAACATATTTTACGCTAAACCATGGTGTAAAAATTTTTTACTGACTTACTAGTAGTTGCTAACTAATAATGCTTTTCCGAACGAATTCAGTGCTCTCTCTGAGGAGGTCGCAGTGGAGGTGACAGAGGGTCAGGTTTTGACGTCTGGTCTCTCTGGTAGTTGATAATCAACTGATTGCAAAATGGTGTCTTCCTGGTATTTATAAGTTTTACTCTGTGTCACTATTAATTTTTTAAAAAACTGCGTTCGTTTTTTTTTTTTTTATACTTTATTTTACTGTGGAAAATGATAATTTAAAAATGCATTTTAAAATGTATTGTTTTCATTCATTTGCTCCGTTTTGGCATCCATTTTGGAACATGTCTTTTGGTATTGTTTTCATAGAAAGTGTTGTAGGACAAGTTTTACAAGTGAGATGGATAAAATGGCGCCTATGTGTATGTGTCTTCTGTTTTACTCTGTTTACTTATTTTCCGATGTAATCATGATAAAAATGTGTATGTACTGTTGTTAAATCTATCGTTCTTTTTGTAAAACTTTGAAATGTGTGAAAACGGAATTTTATGGGGGATTTTGATTATTAATTTTAATGCTCGAGTATTAATTTTAATACTCGAGTATTAATTTGGTAATGCATTTCAGTAGATTTACGCTCAGTTTTTCTCCACATTTTAATACACTTCCCCACCCTAAAACCCCTAATTTCCCTGCATCCCGTGCCAGATTTTATTGTACTTTTAAATTAAAAAAAGAAAAATTGCGTTGTATTGGTATGCGTTGTAATAGATTTCGTTGTAACAGCACTTTTCAGTATTTTAATAGGTTTTGCGTTGTAAAAGTATTCGTTGTAAAGTAATGCGTTGTAGTAGTACTTGCGTTGTAAAAAATGCGTTGTAATGGTATGCGTTGTAATAGCATGCGTTGTAACGTCATACATCCACAGGCTGCAATGGCAGCTTTGAAACAGGTTTTATAAGGCTACTTAAGTGGGTGGCTCATCAAGTGCTGCAGGCCCACTAGTAGAATTTAATTTGCAGGCCCTGGGTACATGTAGTACCACTTAACTAGGGACTTATAAGTAAATTGAATATGCCAATTGGGTACAAGCCAATTCTACCATGATATGAGGAGAGATCACATTAGCACTGGTTAGCAGCGGTAAACTGCACTGAGTTCCATGGCCAACAAAAAAAAATTCAGCAAAAAGTGGACGCTAAAGGCAAAATGTTTGAGGGTGACTCTGCAGAGAGGGCCAGGTCCAACAATAGCCTAAGAGTTAAATGCAACTTTACTGTACCTGTTCGTTCATTAGAAGACTCTAGAGCGATGCCAACCGCTAGCCATATTGCCACAGTCTGGCCAACTCATAAACATCACAAGTGCCCATGTGGCAGGAATTAATTAATTGTAAGCAACTATCCCCTCTCCTTTCTTCCCTGCTGTTGAGGAAGAAGGCGAGATGATTTCTTTTTAAACTTGTAAATATATCTGGTCATTTGGTTAACAAATATGTTACTCCTGTGCTATTTTACAGCATTGAGATGAATAATGTGACACTTTGTGGTAATTATCAGGAATGTTTTCCAGCACCCACAGGCTGATAATAAACAGACCTGTGAATGTGCAAAAGACCTTACCACCAGTAAGTATTCTATTTATCGCCACGTAGGTAAGTATTGCAACAATGGCATGCAGAGATAATATCACCACTGTCTTCCACTGTCATTGAAGTTACAAGCGGGTTCTAAATGAAGCAGTTCTTCACTGTGTTAAGCACCTGAAGAATAGAAGACATGCTAAAGGCCAACTGGGAAGTTCATATTGTGCACGTCGTCCTCCAGAATTAACAGCCTCCCAAAGAGCATAGCCAATTATGTATGTCATTACCAGCAAAGACCTGAATGCAAGTACATTTCATGTAATTTCACATCGAAGGAGAACGACATAGAAGGAACCCTTATCCAACAAGTAATGTATGGGAAGCACATCTTTTCGGACTATCCAAATTGACAACATGATGTCTAAATGTAAGAATTCATGAATAAACCTAAATATGCCTGAGTGTTCATGCCCACCCTAAAAACATAAAATAAACATTGCAGCTGAGTTTGGGAACTCTTACAGATGTGCCCTACAGCGACCCATTGTTTCCGCCATAATCATATTATCTATGAAGGTGTGCTAGCCTGGTTCATGTAAAGGAACTGAATGGCACTTAATCACAACACTGCAGCAATTCTTATGGAACAGAGGTGAGATAGTACTTCTCCAACACTGGCTATAGTGGGGGAGTGCACTGCACATGAGGTGTTTGGCCGGCATTTCAGGCCGACCAAACGCCTCATGCGCAGTTTAGCTTTCTCCAGCCCCAACTGCGTTGCTGGAGCTGGTGAAAGGCTCATAGCCTGCAGGGAGCGCAAAGTTGAAGCGCTCACACCAATCATGACGCTGCTTTCCTGCAGTGTCGTGATTGGCCCAGTGCAGTCTGGGAGCCTGTCCCAGAATCGGGAAGACTTGGACGGCCGGAACTGTGGAGGCGGCGGCAACGATCAGGTAACTTTAATTCCTTTATTATTTTATATTTATTTTGTTCCCTTCCTGAGTCCCCCCAATGCCCTGCCCCCCAGGTCACTCCTCCGGCCCGCCCCGACTCTTTGGCAGGGGATGGGCCGTGACTGGGCAAGACCCCACCCCTCCATCAATGACAAAACTATTCCAGCTGCAAGGCAGTTAGGATAGGGTTGGTTGAAAAAATAGCCCAAAATGAAACCAGTAGAAAAGCCTATTTTTTAGTCTCTTTGTGGCGCAAAATTAGGAAAATAAACCTGTATGGAAATCCACCCCACAAACAGACTAGGAATAGAGGCAGATAAATGTATGACCAAAACCAGAAACCCACTTCTCTTCAGGCTACCTGATCCTTCCTGGAAAACACACCACAACATATGGTCCAGAGAGGTGTAGGGTGCCGACACGAATTCTGATTAGCTGCTAGCAACCAATTAGTTTCCCTAACACAGTGAACTATTCTGAGTGATTAAAAAGATACTCACTGTTACACCTGTCAGCATTAGGGTGGTCTTCCCCCAAACCCTTTGACCTTCTGCCTCCATTTTATTGGATCTCATTTTTGCTGGCCATAGGATTCTGCATACTTTACCACTGATGACCAGTGCTAAAGTGCATGTACTTTGTCCTCAAAACATGGTAACACTGGCTTATCCCAATTGCCATATTTAATTTACTCATAAGTACTTAGTACAGCGGTACTACATGTACCCAGGATCTGTAAATTAAATGCTACTAGTGGGATTGCAGCACTGATTGTGCCACCACTAAAGTAGCCCCTTTAAACATGTCTCAGGGCTGCCATTGCAACCTGTGTGTGCAGTTTTTCAACTGTCAGTTAGACCTGGCAACCTGGCAAAATAAACACTTTCACTTACAGGATATGTACAACTTAAAATTAAATGCCCTACTTTTGAAATAAACTCCACTCTGCCCTCTTGATAATACCGACCCTATCCTAGGGGTTACGTAGACACATAAAAAATTATGGTTTTGTCCATCATTTTTAATGCAAATACGTCACCCCTAGGATAGGGTCTGTATTGCCGAGAGGGCAGAGTGAAGTGTATTTAAAAAGTTGGGCATGTAATATTAAGTTATACCTATCCTATAAGAGAATAACTCTTGCATCCGTTTTTCACTACTGCAAGGATTACCTCTCCCATAGCATAACATTGGAGTTACCGTATTACATTTAATAAGCTGTCATTTCCAACCAGGGGCAGGTACTCAGTTCATGTTTAGTGTGTTTGGAATTGTAATGAAAAATTGTCTTTCATGGGAAAGTCGGATTTTTTATTACAGCTTGGAAACTTCTACTTTTGGTAAATTGGCATTTGTCTACCTTAGCCACTTATTGCCTGTAGCTTGACCCTGAGTCACATGACTGGGTGTAGCTGACAGTTGGACTTTGTGTATTCCTCCTAGACAGCCACACTCAATAGAGAGCTTTGATGTCTGGATGGGCCATCACTGGCACGATGGGAGGGTAGAGCCTGGCCAAGCCCTACTTCCACTTGAATAGGCTGTGTTCTGTCTCCACACAAAGGGTTGAATACCCCCTGAAGTTAGCCTGGAGTCAGGAGAGTGAGGGCTGCATGCTTGGGGACTTCAAAGGGAAATCTCTAGAAGCTTCTCCCACCTTCAACAGGAATGTTCCAGGTATACATATTGGTCCTCAGACACTACCTCTTCAGTGCACTTCTGGAACTATAGCTACTCTGCAAGGAAAAAGGACTGTTAGGTTGCTGAAAGGACTGTCACTCTGCTGGACTGCTGCCATGCTGGGCTATTGCCTTGATTAACTGCTGCCATGCTTTGGAGACGTGCTGCCTGCTGCCCGCTTGCCTGGCTGAGAAGGACTGGACTTGCATCTGTTGATCCGAGGAACCCAAAGTGACACCATGGGACAGTTGGCTGCCCCCCTGATTTGAGCTTCAGAGACAGAAGGCTACACAGACCTTGAACTCAGCACCTGGACTCTGCCACCTGTTTGTCTACCCTGCCACTTGGTGCCACTAAAGTCCTGGACCCTTGGAAGTGGGCATATGGTGCTCTGCAAGCCCCTGTGGAACCAGGAGAACCAATGTATCTTCACTGCTGCACAGCACAACCCAAGTGGAATTGGCAGATCACTACTGCTGCTGTGTGGATAGAGCCTGTGGCAAAGACCCTCATCAGCTCCGCAGCCTTTTCGGAATTGCAGCTGAGCAATGCATCCTCAGTGCAAGCCCTCACATCCCTAAGATGACAGCCTTGATAATGACACTGGACTCTGCATCACAGCCTCACAGCTCCTTGGAACTGACACATCGCCCTGACTGCACAACGCACCCTTTGTCACTGGACTTCACATCGCAAGCCTTCGTTGACAGGATCCTCGGCCACAATGCAGGACCTAGCACCACAGCGTCTTTGCATCTCTCAATCGACGTAATGCATCAACTGCACAACACATCTTCTAGACGGAGCCTCACAACATATTGCAAATCAGGATTTAAGGTATTTTGTTCAGTGGCCTAACTGCGTCCTTGTAGCCAGCCTGCGCTCCATCGCGGTCGGCATGAACTTGTGACTTTGCCCAGTCTGGTGATGCAAGATATCCACAGGTGGTGCTTTGTGCTTTTTGGCATTATTTTTACCAAATCCTTTAAACCTTTCTATCTCTGGTTCTAATGATTGGATTTTTGCCTTTTTGGTTTTGTTTTATTTATTAAAATGTACTCTATTTTCTGAAACTGTGTTGTGTTTTCAATGTGTTACTGTTTGATGTGTTGCACACATATTTTACAACTTGCTTCTGAGTTAGGCCTGTCTGCTCACTGCCAAGCTACCAGAGGGTTGAGCACAGGTTATTTAGGGTTTTCTTGTAACTTCACCCTTAGAATAACTGTGGTTGCTGCTTGAATAGAGTTTCACCCCTTCAACCAGTAACCAAGCTTTTTACACTCACCCTCTCAATGTCCTATGTTAGAATCAATTTGATTCAGTCAATCAAGACAGCCCATTGGCAAACCTGGCTAAACAACACCACTCCCACATGGGCCACTCATTTTTCAGCAGTCAACAGATGGTATGAAATTACTGCCTGATGTTCATCCTCTTTTTTAGCCTGTTGGAAGGCAATGGAAATCACATGAAAACAGCAGATTTGTACAGTGATTAGCATCTGCGAACTACAGACAAAAAGTATTGCCCATCCTAACTTTCTGGTTTGGATACACTGTATGTGAGGACCAGATTCACAAGGTCTATCAATTCATACTCCTTGAGGAGGGAAGAAAAAGTTGTCACCTTCAAAAATGTTAATTATTAGGGGTTGTAAGTGAACATTTTACTTTCCACAAGGGTTTGTAAATAGGCAGTCCAGTTGGGTACTCCTTTTTTCACCTTCGGTGTGGCGCCTCATACCCTTTGCTAGAATCCAGCATAGAACGGGCATGCATGAGCAGATGATGGTGGCCAACTGCCCCATTTTCTGCAGGTTTAGGTGGTCTGTCTCATTGCCTGCACTCAGCTAATTAGGGGTGACATATATCTTGCTTTTCACTCCTCTCAGTACAATCACAAGGAGGATTTGACAGGGTTGGAAGCTATCACTATTTCAGCCCTGCATGAGCTGTTAGGGAATGCCTGTTTGTGGTCTGGAGGGAGGAGTGAACACAATCATCTTTATAGAGGCTAATAAGGAACGTGAACACGTGTAGTTGAAAAACCCTAAAAGTGTGAATTATAACTACCCTGAAGGGGTTGTCCTGGGATTCAGCCATTGGTGTTTATTTCTTCCTTTAAGCCTCTTTGAAAGTCCACATATATTAACATATCAGGGTACCTACAACAAGGGGATGTATGATTTTCACAATGTCAAGGAGTTTGGTAAAGTTGGAGACCACAGTTTGTAAAGCAGTACTGCCAGTTTCAAAGACAATTATTTAACCATCATATTACCTTTTGGGTAATCGACTACGAGAGTGATTACTGTCTATCCACTCTCCCACAATGTAATATCCATTCCAGTTTTTAAAAGAAATCTTTCGTTTTTAAACACAAACATAGTAACACTGAGACTAGTTATTTTGGTGCTGGGCAACATGTGGTTATTGGGCAGTTTCCATGGAGAATACTGAGATTTTTCATTAGTGTTTCAGGGCTTAGGGCTACTTCATTCTATTTGGATGACAGTTAATCATTTTGCAAACTTTTCCTTCCAAAGGTGGCAATAGCGAACAATCATGGCTTTCTCCAGGAGACTGTAAATGGACTGGAACTATCAGACCTGGTATCCTTGGTATGGTTTTCCCTCTAACTTTTTGCCTTCAAACCTCTTGATTTGGCTGATGTAATTTTTGTTTGCCTTGGGACTCTGAGCACTTTAGCACTGCTAACCAGTGCTAACATGTTTGTAATCTCTCCGTACAACATGGTAGACTTATCTTACACGCAATTGGCCTAGTTAATTTACTTGGAAATCCCCAGGAAAGTGGTACTACAGGTCTGTAAAATAATTGCTACTAGTGGGCCCGCAATACTGATTGTGCCATCCTCTTGAACAACCCTTTAAACATGACTCAGGCTTGCCATTTGAGCCTGCAATTGCAGTTTTTAAACTGCTATTTTGACCTGGCAAAATAAACCTTTGCCAGGCCCAAACCTTCCTTTCTAATCCATATAATTCACCCTTAGGGTAGGCTCAACAAAGCCCAGATGGCAGAGTACCGTGTATTTAAAAAGTTGGACATGTTTTTTTAAGTTTTACATGTTCTGGTAATTAAAAACAAATTTTTCACTACTGCAAAGATTACTGTTCCCTTAGGTTAAAATTGGAGTTACTTTATTACATTTAATAAGCTGTACCATTCAAATGGGAATAGGTAAACAGTTCATGTTTGGTGTCTTTCGAATTGTAATGAAAAATACTCTCTTATGGTAAAGTAGGATTTTAAATCGCAGTTTTGAAAATGCCACTTTCAGATAGTTGCCATTTTCCCTGCCTTAGCCATTCAGTGCCTGCAGCCTGTCTCTGGGTAACATGACTGGGTGTAACTAACAGTTGGGCTTTGTGTATTTCTCCGAGACTGCCATGTACAATGGAGACCTTAGGTGTGCCTGGATGGGCCATCACTGGCAGGATGGGAGAGCAGATCTGGGCACAGTCTATTTACACTTGAATAGGCTGTGTCCTGCCTCCACACAAAGGGCTGCATACCCCGTGCAGTTAACCTGGAGCCAGGCCAGAAGAGGCAAATACATATGCAGTTTAAGGGGAAACCTCTAGAAGCTACTCCTACTTTAAAGGAGGTACCTGGTATAACTATTGGAACTCAGACACCAGCTCTTGAGTACATTCTGAACCTGTGGAGAGTCTGCCAGGAAGAGGGACTGCTGAGTTTCCAAAAGGACTGCCACTCTTCTGGACCACTTACCTGCTGTTTTACTGCCTTCGTGGACTCCTGCCTTGCTGGATAGGTGCCACGCTGTCCTCCTGTCTGAATGAGTGGGATTGAACCTGCAACTACTCCCAGGACTCCCAGACTGACTCCAAGTACTAGTCTGCTGGCCTCCTGTTTGGAGTCACAGGAATATAAAAGGCTCCCAACCACATGAACCTGCACCCAGATCCAGCTGGAGAAAGCGACTGATCCCAGGTGGTGTCCTTCAGGTCCTGGACCCTGGGTGTGGCCTCAACGGAACTGAATTAAAGTTTTTGGGGCTTGTGCAAATGAGAAGGGACCCGTTGGCCCCAAAACTTTGTCACTTGCACTGCCTGCCAACCCAAATCTCCATCAACCAGACCATTGGCGCTACAGCATCAACCACTCACAAGGAGTGCCATCGCAAAGTTCCATCCTGACTGCCCACAAGGAAAACAGGATTTTTGCTCTACTGTGATGACCATCAACGACACCTGACCTGTTCTTTCTGTTGCAATAATGACCACCTGCAATGCTTACCTGCTCCTCATGGCCCCTCTATCACAAACAGGACTCTTTGCACTGGACTGAGAAGGTAACTTTTAGCCGGGCTAACCTGGTCTCTGTATCTGACCCGTGCACCATAGTGGTTGGCTTAAACTTGTGACTTTCTCCTGGTCTCACATAACCAGATGGCAGTGAGTGGTGTATTTGTTTTTTTGGCACTATTTTCACTTAAATCTTTCAAATGCAAGGGCATGGCCTGGCAGGGAATGGCAGTGGACATGCTTAGCTGAGCTCCTGGGGCCTGAGAGGACCCGGAGCTGATTATCTTGCACCCAGCCTCAAGTTACCGGCAGCGTCAGGGGAGCGGACAACAGTGCGGCGGACGGAGCCGCTATGGAGGTCCCACAAGGTTATATTGTCCTTAAAAGAGTTCCGGTTGCAGCGGCATGGATCCCACTCAAGATGGTGCCCAGAATGCAGTGCTAGGCAAGACATCACCACAGCCTGGGGAGTACACGCTTGGAGTGCAGATACCGTGAGCGAGGGTTTCCAGGAGCCCGTGGACACTTCTAAATAACCCCATTTGCCAACGGACCAAAAGAGGAGGCCCATCGGATCGGAGCCGAGTGCAACTTGGGGGCATTCCCAGCAACATTCATGGCTTTTTAACACTGCCCCAGATTTCCTGAGGCAGCACCAAAAACGTATGCCACCCCAGGGGAGGTTTAAGGGAGGCACAATGAGGAGAAATATCTTTATTGCTCCTCTTTTTTCCTTTTTCTATGAATGCTGTCTTCGGCAGTACACATAGAAAGATGAAAAAGCATCTTGTGATTTCTTTTGTGTAGGAAGGTTTCCCTTCGTGAACAGAAATAATCATCCCTGCAACATAGGCATCCTTGCACAATGGTGCAAAGGTGCCTGTGTTGGCACACAGCAGCCCATTGTGCACTAGCGCTGGGGAATAGGACAGGAATGCACCGTATCTGATAGATATGGCACATTACTGCCCTTTTCTTTTGTTATAGGGCAGTGCAGCAGGAAGGCCAGTGGCGCTGCCCTATGGCAAAAACTCATAAATGAGACCCTAAGAAGATAACACTTGTGCAAGAATTCCACCACCTCAGTTCACTGGTGTATCAAGCGTGCTGCAAACCACAAGTGCCAGGGCTCTAGACCAGTGTACTTTTTAGGCAATCATGAGCCAAACCTGGAATACAGGTGCTCTGTAAGAGGACACACAATCCAAGCTCTGAGTGCAGGGACACGGTGGAAGCACAGGTCACTCTCCAAAGTCTGAGCATATGAGCTCTCAGGGCTTGAAGTGGTATGGGTCCACCAGGTCTCAAATTCGTCAGTAATTAAAAGCTGACTTTCAAACCAGTCCTTCTTGGGCCCTGTGCTGTTGTCATTTGCAGAGAAAACAGTGATCCATTTCCCAAGTTATCTCAATAATGACTGTAAAAACCATTAAGGTAATCTATGCTCCTGAGGGAACTCCCGTTTACATTCCACGTTTCACTTTATTTACTTTCCTAAAAGCATTTGCTTTTACAAAGACGCTGTTTTTCTGCAGTTTGTTACTTTTGTATAGTGCGTACAGTGAACAGGTTCATCTGTAGATGTCTGTGCCAGCTCAGGCTGTGGTTGGGTGTTAATAATGGGCCACGACAGGCAGCTCTAAGCAGTAAGAGGTTCTCACAGTGCTTGTGTGTGGGTTATAAGGTTGTTCAGAATACATACTCATCCAATCCTTTGCCCTTTAGTAGAGCACATTGAAAAATGATAGCTTGTGCCCCTTGCAATTGTGAGTATTTTCGAAAGTGTATGAAGATGCTGCAAAGCTGTTGAAATATTGAGAGGGCGAACACAAAAGAAAATGAAGTGCCTACAGGTGAATGTGTGTGGGAGGATGGTGACGTGAAGTAGATACTTGGAAATACGTGCAGAAGGAGGGAGAGCAAAGAGAGTGCAGAAGAGGAAGGAAGTGAGATGTAAAAAATGCTGACCGAGGGTTTCAGAAAGATGGGGAGGAAAACGTGCAGGTTGCAAATAGTGAGGCTGCAGAAGAAAGTGGTGTGAAGCGGGGAACAGATGTGACTGAGAAACTCTACACAAAACTCAATGATGTTTAATTAACAGTCTTATATTTTCCGAACTGATGTATTCTGATTTCTAATTTGCCATGACAATATCATTGGTACTCATGTATATTCTGTTGATAACAAGCCTTGGCAAAGCGATTAGGTTAGGCTTGTTTCAGGTGCATGTCCGTTATTGTGTTCTATCTGGATGCATTAATGTAAAGTTCAGAGAGAGACTCTCAAATACTGGTGAAGTGGCATACTTTGTGAAGCATACGAGTTGAGGTTACATTTTTTTAGCCACACCATTAATTACATAGCCAAGCCCCTACAAATTGTTTAAAGTCATGCTTCCTTGGCCACGCATCTTCTAAGGCACTCCCACCACCACTTTTTTCATCCCACTTAAAGCCCTGTGGGCTCTACATAGCTTCACTCACATTCCAAACTTTTATGGCAGAAGTTGTGCAACAGTATGTTAGAGTAATCACTTGCGCTCCAATGTGTGACTTCCATACATACATCAGTGCACAGATTTAGCATTTCTATACTCTGTGCTCTGAGCACAGGCACTGTATATGAGTGCATACACATGCCAAGCTGTTAGCGTAACTGCTGTACTTAAGTGCTATTCCACTGCGAGACCTGAGCTCATGTACTGTGCAGGAGTGCATTCATACACCAAGCTTTGAGTTCAGGTGATGTATATAAGTGGATTTACTCTCCAGCTTCTCAGTGTGGACACTGTATAAGAGTGCTTTCACAATACAAGCTGCCAGAGCAGATGCTGCATTTGAGTGCTCATACACTGGAAGCCCTGAGTTCAAGCACTGTATGGAGCATATCATCATGGGCTGGTGACATAATTATCGCCGCTTTTGCAGCCGTTTTCGGCCGAAAAGAGGCGATAATTATATCGCATTATTTGCAAGGACACGCTAGCACGTGTTTCCTTGTTTCAGCTCCTGTTCACGCCTCGCTTTGCATCTCCAATGAGATGCAAAGGAGGTGTGCCTGACAAAACACCATGGGAAAATATCGCTACCCCAGCTTCGTGATATCATCAACGAGGGGTAGCGATATTTTAAATCCCGTTAACTATGCCTTAACGCAGGAATTTAACGTGTGTTAAATTCCTGACTGAGGCATAGCTAACATGGGAGGTGGATAATGGTGATACGACCACAGGGTCGTATCACCAAGGCTATCTTCGTTTTGGGTGCAACATGCCCATTTCCCTGGAATATTATCGCCCTGGAGTAACGCGATGTTAATAACGCGTTACCAGGGCGATAAATTCCTGCGATAGACGGCGATAAATAAACAAGCGCTAAGCGTGCTTTGCGTTTATTTATCGCGGTCCTAGTAAATATGCCCCAATAGGAGTACATTCATATGCCATGCTTTGAGTGCAGGTGATCTATATGAATATGTTCACAGCACGGTCAGGGTTAAAACAAGTACTTGCTGATTCTAAATGCTAGTAGGTGGGCGTGTAAAAGTATATTTGTTTATTAGTACCAACATTTTTTTTTTAGTTGCATAAGTATACGTTTTTAAATGTGATTTGAATTATGTGTGTATAAGAACTGTTTCTATGGCCTTTTTAGGCATGACATCAAACTGTTAATAAACAAACTGAAACGCAGGTGTTGTATATGAACCCATTTACATCCAAATCTTTCAGAGCAGGTGCACTCAAAGTCCTGAGTTCAGGCACTATATAGGAGGACATTAATTTGCCAACCCTTGAGTGCAGGCGCTGCACTACAGTGAATTTACACGTCATGCTCTGGGTACAAGCCGTATACACAGGCACATTTGTATGCCAAACTCTGAGGGTAGAATTTGAACCCCAGTGCCTTGGCTTCCCAGCTCACACTCCAAACTCTGAGTTCACGTGCTTTACATAAGTACACATCCATTCCAAACTCTAAGCAAAGGTGGTGCACTCCAATGAACTGGTGTCTAAGCTCACTCACACACCAAACCCAAAGAACAAGCCTTCTGTATTAGTGCACTGGTGTGGACACTGACATTCCAAGCTCTGAGTGCTGTATCTTAGCACCATATTGTTCCTGGTTACATTAGTGTATGGTCTCTACACATTTGACTCACGCTCCAAACAAACTCTGATGATGAAGGCTGTGCATCAGTGCACTCTCATCACTCACACTCCACATTCTGAGTTCTAGTTCAGTGAACTAGTGTCAGAGTGCAAACTCCAATTTCCGAGGGGCCGGGCTCTAACTGAGTGCACAACCTTTCTCCTGCCTCCAAGTGAGAGTGATGTACTTCGATGTACTGGTGAGAGTGCACACTCTAATCTCTGAGATCCTGGGCTCCATATGAATGCACTTACTCTCTTCAACCTCCAAGAGAAGGTGCTGTACTTCAATGCAATGGTGTCAGAATGCACGCACCAGTCTATGAGGACCCAGGCTCTAAATGAGTGCACTCACTCTCTCCAACCTCCAAGCCGGTACTGTACTTCAATGTACTGGTGAGAGTGCACACTCTAATCTCTGAGATCCTGGGCTCCAAATGAGTGCACTTACTCTCTCCAACCTCCAAGCGAGGCACTGGTACCAGAGAGCACCCTCTAATCTCTGATGGTCCGGGCTAAAAGTGACTGCACTCACTATCTCCAACCTCCAAGAGAAGGCGCTGTACTTCAATGCTTTGGTGTCAGAGCACAGACACCAATCACAGAGGGCCCAGGCTCTAAAGGAGTCCACTCACTCTCTCGAACCTCCAAGCGGGTACTGTGCTTCAATGCACTGGGGCAAGAGTCCTCACTTCAATTTCTGAGGACCCAGGCCTTACATAACTGCACTTACTCTCTCCAGCTTCCAAGCGAGGGCACTGTACTTCATTGCACTGGTAGCAGAGCTCACATTCTAATCTCTGATGGCCCTGACTCTAAATGATTGCGGTCGCTCTGTGAGAGCGCTGTTCTTCAATGCACTGGTACCAGAGTCCACACTTCAATCTCTGAAGACCCAGGCTCTTTATGACTGTACTCACTCTCTCCATCCTCCAAGCAACGGTGCTGTAATTTCAATGCACTGGTGCCATAGTGCACACTTCAATCTCTGAGTGCTCGGGCTCTAAATGACTGCACACACTCGCTCCATCCTCCAAGAGAAGGTGATTTACTTAAATGCACTGGTGCCAGAGAGCCCACTCAAATCTCTGAGGGCCCAGGTTCTAAATGTCTGATTTTACTCTCTCCAACCTCCAAGCGAGGGTGATGTACTTCAATGCACTGGTGCCAGAGTGAGCACGCCAACTGTAGAGGGCCCCAGCTCTAACGGACAGATGTACAACCATTTTTAGAAGTCATAATGAGAAATCAGCCCATTTGCAACAGCTAAAATGGGTTGTAGCATGCACCAAACCTATTACAAACTCGCAAAGTAAGTAAGGGGTGTCCCTTCGTAATAGCGAGTCGCAGGGGATGTAAGATTGTTTTGCAATCACATTTATCACTACTTTCAAATTTGTGGTAAGCCAGTCCCCTTTGTTATTGACAGCGAAAATGTTTATTAAGAGCAGGCAGTGGTCCGCCTGCTCTTACAAACTGAAATGTTTTATTTTTATTTTTTAAACACATCCCATTTTTGTCCAAAGAAAACAGGATGCATTTTTTTTAAAACTGCTTGATTAAAAAAGCAGACATAGCGGTCTAATAACCCCAGCAGTCTACCATCCCTGTGAGCTCTTGCCATTCCCAACGGGTCGCAAAATGCGACCTGCCTCATGAAAATTAATGAGGCAGATTCTTCACATGCCATTTGGGAATCGCAAACAGTGTCTCAGACACTGTTGTACATCAGTGTTTGCAACTCGCAATTTGCGAGTCACAAATAAATGCTAATACGAGTCCCAAAAACAGAGGGTTGTACATCTGGCCTCAAAGGGCCATACGTATGAAAGGATTTAGCATTTTTTAACAGACTGAAACACATTTCTGGTCCATTAAGAAATGCTAAATTTCCTTTTCATATGTACAAAGGCAAATAGGAAATCACAAAATGAGATTTCAACCCAAGGGATTTCCTATTTGATTATTACTAAGCACACGTAGAAATCATTTTCTAAATGCAAAAAAGGATATTTAGGAAATGCTATTATCATGAACTCCAAATCGATGGTAACCATGTGCAATTTTAAAAAATGCACCCAAAAATAATAATTTTAACATGCTCCCAGGGCATTTGTGCACTTTACCTGTGCACCTCTTTTTTTGGGGGTGCATCAAGGGGAGCCTTGGGGCCATAGGCACCATCGGTTTTGCATTTCCTAATTTGTGATTTCCTTATGGGGAATCCTGCACTGTAGGAATCGCTATTAGGAAATCTCTGTTTTTGTACATTCTATTTTGCATTTCCTAAATAGCGATGTTTTGGGATTCGCTATTTAGAAAATGCTAAACGGAAATTTCGTACACATGGCCCTCAGTGACTCCACTCACTCTCTCCAAGCTCCAAGCGAGGGCGCTGCTCTTCAACGCACTGGAGTCAGAGCGCACACTTTGCCACCATAAAATGATCCAGACTCATAGCAAAGAATCCTTCTGTAAAACAATCTAAATTCCATCTTTCTACAATTACCGGGCGCAGGGAAATGAAGAGCCTCGGCTCCCAGCGGGTACTTGTTATAAATGAATCCAGTGTTGTTAGAAATTACTCCTCAGAGATGTGCACGTTTTAGAAACAGAACCTGCCCAGAGCCACCGGGACTCGGGCTCTGAGAGCTCTTCTGGGGTCTGCCTGTTAAACGATGACTAGAGACAGACTCCAGGGCCAGTACATACAGACGCATGCGCACAGCACCGAAGATTCACAGTAGCGAGAGTGCAATCTAGACAAATGAGTTTGCATTTGCATATTTTTCAACATTTTACTTATATAGCGCTTCATTCTTAGATGGTGGTGTCTCGGTGCTTTAGGGAGTACAGTAGTTAATACCCACTGAAATTTGTACTAATTTAACAGGACTCAGAAGGTTAAAAGTCTGAGATAACCTTGATAGGAAAATCAAACTCTGCTTCCAGGTGAAGATATTGACCCACTCATTCCTCCCTTATACAGCAGAGCCATCGTACCCACCTTACTACACGCTGACAAAACTTAATTAAGACCGTGAACGTCATCTCACCAAGAGACCAGGGGTATCGGAAGTGACATCACACGCCATTTGACCTTTACGTTCACTCACACACATGCTCTCTCTCCTGACACGCATACATTTAAAAGCATTTGTTGCTACCTCATCTGCCAGGGAGGGTTATATTCCACCTAATTGTACCCAATGTTTGTGACACTAATAGAGAATATTATTATTCAATATTAGTATAATAAAAGAGACAAAAAGCAAAAAGATTGGAGCCCCAACCGACGACGAGCTTCTCCTGTGTTCCTTGCACTGATTTGCCACCTCTGAGGCAGGGGTCACAAATGCAATGCCATGGGACTCGAGCGCCAAGCCTGGGGTTGCAGCTGCGACCCCTGGTGAACCTTAAATGACATCCATGCATAAGACAGGTTGTTTATGCATGGCAGGGAAAATGTGGATGTATGGAAGAGGTCAAGCACAGGCAACACACAACATAAGTTTACATCTTCATCCCGTTCATGGTTCAGAAAAAGTAACGTGCAAACTTTTTTCCTCTACAGAATATTAATGCAAATCCAGATTTTTACCTCTGCAAATGTGTGGAAACAAATAGCAATTCTTTCATAATTTGTTTCTTTGATAGGGTGGCATTGTGAAAAATGCTTTTTTTGCAGTTGTTCTGGACAGTATGACTTGCTTCACTTTTCGCTCTGTCTTGTGTAACATCACTTTTACAAACATGTGAAGGCGCCTGGTGTAAAATTGTTTTGTTTCTATGACACGCGTGCATTTATGTGCATAATGACAACATTTACTGGAGGTTATGTTCGGGAAAGAAAAAGGAGATATATTTAAAATAGCAAAAATACACATGTTAGAGATATAAGTGCAATTTGCTAGTGGCAATCTTTGCTGCTTGCTTTCATAACCTTTCATGTTAGTCCTTATATCCCCTGCAGCATTGCCTGCCACACTGATGCACCTCAAATCAGGTACAACCCTGCGAACAAATTCGTGCTTCTTCTCCAGAGCCAGCCCAGCGTTGCCTTCCTCTTGTAGTGTTGCTTAAAAATGTATCTTGGTGTTTCCTGCATGAGAGGTGTGGAGCAGCGGCCAGAGCGGCTGACTCCGGAGCGCAGGAATCACGGTTCGATCGCTGGCGGCTGCACAGCTCAGCATCATGTGACTCTGGGCAATAGCTCACTTCATCACCCCAATGGTCCCAAGTGCCTTGAAACCTTACGGGGTGATATCTTTGCGCTTAACAAGTAAGGATTATTATCATTATTACTGAGGGCGTTCAGCTCCTTCTTCACCCTGCAGTGCCTGCCTGCCTTGGGCCAAATGCTGCTGGGTCATGCTGGTCTGGGTGGGAAGTGAGAACTTTGACTATCTCTCATGCTAGTGCTTTACCAAAATATTGAGTTGGAAATATGCTTTTGACATAATATCATTGCCTTTGTATAGTGATAAACAAAATGTCGGCGTTTATAATATCGCAAGTAAGAATATAGGGCCTGGTTATGAGTTTGGCTGTCTTACAGCTGTACCACTGCAGCAACGGTCTCAAGACAACCGCGGCGGTGGCAGTCTCCTGCCTGCCCGCCGTATTACGATGTTCCTGATGTTCCTGATGGTCCGGTGGCTGTCTTTCTGATGGCAGTGAGTGTTGTTTTATATTTGTCGATGCATGTGTGTATATTTTGACTGTACAAGTGTTGAATGTACACATACACATGTGAAAAAATACCTACTATGAGTATTTTCCCATTGCTGGAGCCTGTCCCATATGTGCCCAGTCCATTCAATTGGTAAATATTACAAAACTGAGCTATCTGGATTTTGGCGCCAACAGGGTTGTTTTCTTCGAGGTCAAGATGCTGCTGTGAAGGGGGAGCATGGAGGAAAGGACCCACTTGGAAGACTGAATGGAAGAAATGGAAATGGATGAATATGCACCCCAAAGCCTTCAATTTCGACGGTTGGCTCTTTGGAAAGGCAACTCATAATTTAAATGGCGATGAACTTCTCTGTGCCGCCCTATGACAGTTGCTTTTCCCCTACCATTGCCACTGCGGTCAGCAATTGTCTGCGGTGCTCTGACAGTCTTTCATTCTGCAAATTAACAACATGGTAATACGGATGGGGGTGAATCTGAAGCTATGGCGGTCCGGAGACCGCTAAACTAGTAATCGGGCCCATAGTTCTTTTTGTGTGGCATTAAACATTATTATTAGAAACTTTCTTTAATGTAGCTTAGATTGGAGGGTGAATAGGAAATCTACCGCTCTTAGGGGCAGATTTATCAATATTTCATGCGGTGCAGAAAATCACCGTGCTGCACTGCTTGAAAGGTAAAGAGCAAGAATGTGCTGTATTTAACATGATGCAGTGCATTTCTGTCCTTTCCTTGCACTGGCTCACAATGTGCTGCCTAGCACCAATGCAGGCACCCTTGAGCCTTGGTGGAAGAGCACCTGTGTTGTAGACAAGATTGGTTTTATTCAGGAAGGGACACCTTCCTTCACAGAAACACTCTCCTTTGGCATTGTCCTCTTTCTATGTGTGCTGTAGAATGCACCACCCAGTAGCGGCTCGCATAGGTCGTGCTGCGGGGCGGTGAGGTGGGGGAGGGGCAGGGTGGAGGGCTAGCAAACATGGACATACAACGGAAAGGAGGAACGTCCATTCCGTCGTATGTCTGTGTTTGATACCCCCCCACTCCGCCCCTCCCCTACCCTGCCCACCGCCCCCCAGCATGCCCTATGCAAGCCGTAACTGGCTCCACCCATGGAATGCCTCCCTGAGCCAGAAAAACGCAATGAAGCAATTTGCACTGCGTTGCCTTACTCTAGCTTTATCAAGTCATGCAAGGCCATCCAAAGGGGTCTCACATTGCTTGATGAATCTGACTTAGTAGTTGCCTTCTCTTGCGCCCCCTTGCGTGGTGCAAGGGCGACACAACTCATTGATAAATCTGCCCCTTAATGTCCAACACTTTTCCCAAAGGACCTTGGATTAGAGAGGGAATAGTAAATGCTTTACCCTCACAGGCAAACAGTTTCCCAAGTGTAATTTAGGGTCTGATTACAAGCTTGGAGGTCATGGTACTGCCTTCAAAATGGCATCAGTTTCACTGCCGTTCAGTTGGCAGGCAGCCCGCCGAATTACGATGTTGGCGGGTTACTGGAGGGAAGACCGCTGGAGTCGTGCTGACGCTGCCAGCCTTTCACAGACTGCAGCAACAGGGAGAAAGAAGCTGTCAGAGGGTGGTACAGACAAGGTTACCACCGTCTGGATTACAAGTTACCTTACAGTTGAGCCGACCGTGGTGGTGAGACCGCCTGCTTTGAGTCGGCGGAATCAAAGGAAATGGGGTGCAAACTCACCCATTTCTTTTTCTTCCCTTCGGTCCACCATGCGGCTTCCTTACTCTAGGGCCACCCTACACAGCAGCAACTTGGCCCCGAAGAAAAAGACACTGTCAGCACAGAAATCCAGGTAAATCAGTTTCCCACTTGTCACTCATTGACTGGACTGGGCACATTTGGCCCGGACCCCAACAATGGCAATGTACTCATTATAGGTATTTTTACACATGTGTCATGCATATGTGTACATTTAACACTTGTGCAGTTAAAATGTACATACCTGCATCAGCACATATGGAACAAATATTCCCCGCCATCAGAAACCCCGTCGTTGGGCCAGTAAGAATATTGCAATACAACTTGATGGTGCACGTGGGAATGCCGCCGCAGCAGTATGACGTTAAGACAACCAAAGTTGTAATTAGGGCTTCATTTACAATGTTTTGTTGAGATATTTTGCAAAGTTTTGCAGCTTTTCCTTTCAGCTTGTGTAAAAGTGGAGCAGATGGATGGGTTGAACGAAAAGGGAAAGAAGGGTGGAAGGAGGAAGGGCGGGCAAGATGTAATATTTATGACTGGCAGAGAAGGATACGCAGGATGCATGCATAGGTGGCTGATAGGAATCAGATGCATGGGTGGTTGAAAAATGGTTGAAGGTGAAAGAAAAGATGCCTGCCTGGGAGGGTGAAACTGTGTGGGTGGATAGCAAGAATCCTCCGGGGTGTTTCATGGGTCAAACTCAAAGCCAAGGCAAGCAAGGAAGGAAGGATGCATGGGTGGTTTTAAAAAAAAGAATAAATGTTTGTTGTTGGTGAAACAAACTAAGGTTTGTTGAGGTGATTAAGAAGAATGATAGACATGTTTACTTTGAATGGATGGATGCCCAGATGGTATTCATCATAGAGAGCATAGGTGGAGACTGTCACTGGATGAAGAGTAGCAAAGCCAAGGAGAATAGAAGTTGTATTTTTAGAATACACCCTTGACTCAAAGTAGTTTGAAAGCACAGCATATATATTGTGTATGTATGTTGTTATCAAGTGCCTCCCTCCGACTCCAAGGCCCACTCCCTACCTATGTTAATTTATTTTCGACTGTGTCAGCCTGCCATTGGTGGCCTATCGGCTGCATGTTTATTGTTTACACAATCAATCAAAACAAAGTACCTCATGTCGTCCCATATATAAGCAATGATCATTTGGATCAGATATCATCTGTCTTTTTGCAGTAGTCAGGGCAGGGTGAAAGTGAAATTAAGCAGTTGTCCTTAATGTAACAGAGTATGGCCTGTGCCACCCGTAATAGAAAAATACGATGACTGTGTAGTCAGCTTCCCCACCTGCAGACAGTAGTAAATAAAACTAACATGAGTCTGCATCACGAGTATGTTTGTCTTAGGCGCAAGCTGACTGAGCTGGCATGCCGGCTACAACAAGGTTATGTAATTTCGCTAAACAAGAGAGAAGAAGAAGACTGGTGTACTGTGTACTCGAGTCCATAGTGCTAGTATAATGCCTGAAACTAACACAAATGTTAGAGGTTGAGGAAATGGGAGGATAGATACATATCACAAATGTTATGTACTGTGCTTGCTATGTAGTGTAGTTCCTATATCCCTGATAGGCTCTGCCATTGGAATAACATAGACTATAGATTTGACATCGGACTAAGGTCAGTATGTCTCTATCGAGTATATTAAACTTAATTACTTGTGTGTGCCAGCTAACTCAGAGGTCACTAGAAACTTCTCGAATATACAAGAATGGATTAGTCTCTGACAACCGCATAAACATGACAACTTTGTTTCCTTTTAGAATCGGAACAGTCTCAGAATCGTGGAAACAATAGATAACAGTTTCACTCAGTCAATCGGGCATGCTTCGTTTCTACAGAGTTGCACAGAAATAGAGAGACGAGCGTTTCAATAAAAGGGTTTATTGAACAGTCTTTTTTCTCATGCAAGAGATATGAATTGCTACAATCATAAGACAGACTGCAAAGTACAATATGTACGAGGTTAGCAGTAAGATAAAATAGTACTGCAATAGCATGGTTTGTAGCTATGACATATATTAATCAAAATACATACATAAATAACATAAACTAAAATGTGATACTCATCTGATGCTTCTAAATTGTTCTACCCCAGTGTACCTAACCTAAGTGCAGTACGAGGTTTGAAGTAGGTGCCATTTCTAAAGTATAGCTAGCTATATTTTAGTTTAGCCAAGAGTTGCCAAAAGTTTCTCTAAGTTCTAGTCAGCTCCATACCTTAGAATGAGAGAGGTTGGAATCTCTTTTCTGGACTCAATAGTCTAACCCCCCGCAAAGGAAGTCAGGGAGCACTGGAGCTGGATTCTCTGCGAGGAGGATGGCAGCGTCAGGTCAGTGCATTAGGCTGGAACTCGATCTCCTTCCGAACTTGCCGTGGCGAACCGCGTAGTCTGGGTTGGATCGAATCCTCCGGGAACCGCAATTTGCCAGGGCAAGTGCTGGTATATTTATACCTTGAAGGTGTCTAGGAATGCCAGTATTGACGTAAAAGTGGGGCAGAGGAACGTCATGAATGAACCCCTAAGGAATAGATGTTCATGCATACTTAATGAGTTCTTGGAGAAATCAATATTCAAGCTGAGGGAAATTCCTAGAGGCTTAAGGGTCTGGTTTTCCAAGAATTTGTTGTGACGTGGATGGACGGATGTAGGTGGCCATGCCTGTATTTTGTTTGTACGGACAATGTCTAAATAAGGGCCGGATCTCTATGTATAAATAAGGGCAATGTGAATTGTACCTATATAAGGGCATAAATCTGGAAACCTATATACGGAATCTAAATCTGCACACAACAGCTAGTGCTACTGTGCCACTATGTGTAGAATTAATTTGTCTTACTGTTTTGCTAAGAGTATATTGTTACAATAGTGTTTTTTTCATGTTGATATAGCTACTCCTTCCAAAGGAAAATCAAAACCGGGCAGAAAGGAGTTGTCAGCCATGACCCGGTGCCAGAAGCTGGAGGCCATCCAAACCAAATACCGGCGGCTGGTGGTTCTGGCGGAGGAGGAGGCGGCAGAAGCTGCAGCCTCCTCCAATGCCCTGGCCCCCAGTCAGGCCCAGGCCCCTCCAGTGGTACGGCACCACAGTCTGGCAGCCACCCACCGCCACACTACTTCATCCAACACTGCTGCCCCCTTGTGGATGCAATTGTAGGACATTTAAGCGCCTCATGCTCCTCTGAATGGCAAGCCTTGAGGAGCACCTAGAGGAGCGGGTAAAGGTCCTGGTGGACAAGCGACTCAGATCCTGATGATAAGAAAGACCCTGTTGGATTATCCCTTTTTAATTCCTTTTTTTTGGTGGGTGGGAATTGGGCATTGGGGTTTTATTCACCAGACATTGTTTGGACTTTTTCTTGTTGGACATTGGTTGGGGTTAAGGAGAGGGGTGAGTCGGGTGTTGTAGGATTTTTTACATCGTTTATTTTTATTACGGGATTAAATTATATTTATACTTAAACATTACATATGATGTTAATGTTTTGTGGGGGGTTACTGTTTTACGTCACACGGTTTCCTTGCTGCTGTCGGGCCGCACCCTGTGTTTGATTTAAGTAATATGGCGATTTTGTAACACAAACAGATAGATGTGGTACCCCTCACTGATTGACTTGTCCTACTAGTACTGTCAGTCTCTCCCCCTAGTCTATGCACTCTGCAACAAGAGGACTCAAGAGGTGTGTGAATTAATTAATTAATTTCCATTATTAATTATACTTCCCCCAAACGTCTTCTCTTACCTGTGATTGATGTTTAACTTAGGCACAGCTATGGCTGCATGGCGATGATGGTTTGGTTTCCCAAGATGCCATGGTTGTGGTGGTAGTAGTAGACACTGGCAGTAGCATTTGCAAAAAAAGAAAATGAGACAGTCAGTCACCTGAGAGAGACTCTGGGAGTAGTAGTAGAACGAAGTACAGTACAGTATACAAGAAGACTGCCTAACAATAATAATAACTGCTGATTAGCAATGCTAAAGTAAAATAAAACATAATGGTGGCGGGGATAGCCTAGTACAACAAGTTACAAACTGTAGTTGTGTCGAGTCACTCGACACATGTGTAAGCTTTAGTGTTGTGTAGGATGATGATGAATCCAATCGATGCCGGCAATTAATTATGATGGATTAGTTTCCTTTGGGAAAAAAATTGACTTGCAAATATACTGAGCATGGGTGGGCAAGCAGAAGAAGATCCTCGCCCTGCCTTGAAATTGAATTAGTGTTGCTTTCACCACATCCGTCCCAGCAAGCATGTGATCAATTGTTGGTGTACATTTAATTTAGTCACACCTCAATATAAATCACACAACCCAGGGGAAGTGGGCTAGGGTTTGATGACTGGTTGGGAAGGGGGATTTGGGGAAAGGTTTGATAAAGAAAAACACTACGCATGGACAAAGAACAAAACACAATCTTGGCATCATATCCATAAATCTGTTAAGGAAATGCATGCATGATGATGATGACTTGATGGTTAATGATAGGTAGTACTTACTAACTAGACTAGTAGACAGTACAGGGCAGCAGTATATTATTAATTATTATGCAATTTGCCATGCCTGTCTGCACTCAGAGAGACCCAAATTATATACATTTTTACTTTTGTTGTACCGAGCTTACTTTTTAAAGTTAGCAAAGAAAATAAATAAAATAGCCGTTGAGGTCAGTTATAAGCAGAGAGCAAACAACAACACACAGTCGTAATGATTGAAGAGAAAAAAGTAATCACATTATTTAAAAGATGATGAATGTTGATTCTAAAGTATTACTGTATGTTATCCTGGTCAAATTGGGGAGTTGCATCTCGGCATTCCTCTTGGTCCTCCCTTCCATGGACGCTGCATCTGTCAATCTTGGGTGCCAGTGCCTGCCTGGCGGATGCGGATTGGTAGGTGAGTGTGAGTTGTTTTTCTCTGTTTAGCACAGGGTAAAGGCCGGCCTGTAACTGTAGATGGAAAAACAAAAGGGATATTTAAAAATCAAGGAGAAAAAAAAGCATAAATTACGGAGTAGTGCAAACACTTTCAAAGCGGCAATGCCTAAATCATGTCTACTCTGTTGTCTGTTTCCAGCATTAACCTACAACAGCAACAGGACAGAGCAGGCCCACGGCGACCTCCCAACCTCCACTTGGCTTAGATTTTTACTGAGCCAGATAGAGCACACATGTCACATATACAGCAACATAGCATTTTCCAAAGTAAGTAACTAAATCAATGGCATGCACAGCTGTCAGTCGTACCACCACTACTACACCCGTGACTCAATTCCACCACTACACAGACATGTAGGTCTGCTGTGGTTGTTGTTGACTTGTTTACCTTCATGCCACACATGAAATGCCCTGAGTTATTCCATCAATCATCTCCGATCCTACTGAATGACTGTGAAGATATTATGTCACTGTGGTCATCATCATGGTGTTGTCCAACTCAGTCTGCAGTGTACCGAGTGAGTCCAGATTCCATATGAAAAAATGCAATGGATCGGCCTGCAGTAGAAGTAAAATTTTGTTATTAAACAACAAGAAGGGAAACATTGACTTGAGTCACTTTTAGTTTGTAGATTAAAGAATAGCACACAATAAATTCACTTCATGCTCAACAAACAACAACAAAAACACCAATCACTCAGAGTCAGCGTCCAATGCATGCCATCATTACCTGTTCCTTCTCATCTTAAGTTAAGGAGCAGTCTCTCTCAGCTCAGAAAGGAGGATAGCTATAGTAGTCATCATGTTCCACTTCTTTTGGAGGGACTCGACAAGGCAACATTTCTTGTACTATTCTCCATCCATTCATCATCTGGCTTGAGGGAAATGGATTTAGGGCGAGGTTGGAGGATGGAGCAGGACTCGGAGGAGTGGACTTAGGTTAAATGCACACAGCTGCAACTCCAATATGGCAATAAAAAGACTAGAAGACGGTGGTGATGGATTTGTTGTGATTCGAACCAGAAAGAGACACACACAAATAAAAGTAAATAAGGAAGAAAGAAAGTAAGAAGTTCAAAGCCTAGTTGTGGGGTGGTTCAACCAGAAGTAGGTAACCATCTACCACACTACTTCCATCACCTAAGTTGTTGTCCTCATCTTCCTGCGTTGATTCACGTATTTTGTAATTCAGTGGTATAAAGTGCTGATTCATTTTGATCATGGTTAACCTCTCTACGTTTTTGGGCAAGAGGCTGGTCCTTTTCACTGTTACAATGGCCCCAGCAGCACTGAAAACATGCTCAGAAGAGACACTTGCGACAGGGCAAGCCAGATAGTTTATCGCCAGCCTGCTGAGCACTGGCCATTGGCCCCTTTTCCCATATCAATACAGCAATGGGTTTTGATCAATGTAGACCACTTGTTGGGTTATCCAGATAGGCCTGAACCATCCGCTCAATGTTCAGGGGTGCTCCACTTTGCTGGGCTTCTTTTGCCTTTGCCTTTGCCTTTGCCTTTTGCCTTTGCAGCAGCACTGGACCTAACAAGCCCTTGCTGAAAATACCAATACTGTGCCGATTTTACTGAGGCAGATAATCTACTTCTTGCTGTTGTCGATAGTGTTGGTGACCGCTGTGAACCAAACGCACTGCCATCAGGCTCTGAAGTTGAAGTTGACGCCAGATGCCCTGCTGCAGTTCTTGTTGTGGGTTTGATTAGTGGGCCTTTAATTACCAGCCGTTCATTTTCCAAATCACTGGCTGCCTCAGCTATCCAAGTTTTGTACTGGGAAACATCCACTTCTGAAAAAGGAATTGATGTCTTAGTGTTCAGTGCTGATTTTTACCGTGGATCCAGAATTGTGGCACAAATGTAAAGTTTTTCTGAAACAATGCGAGTTTGCACCTTTGTATTTTCAGGTAAGCGACGGGATAAGCTCTCCACCAGCTCATATGTTTCATTTTGTTCCTCCACACCTCTGTAGTTTTCAGACACCTCCTTCAGCTGTTGCTCTAGCATGTGCAACAATGGGATAGCTTGGCCCATAGTGCAGTCCTCCTTGCTGACTTCATGTGTGAAGATCTCGAAAGGAAGTAGCATCTCTGTCAGGCATTTAACTAGGCCCCATCGGTCAATCTGTATGGTCATGCCTTCCACAGTCGCATCCCCTATTCTTTGCATGACATAGTCATAGATTGGTCTGTACTGATCAAACAGACGATCAAGCACGTAATAAGTTGAGTTCCAACGTGTTGGCACCTTCTGGATGAGTGCTTTTACTGGCATTCTATGCTCACTTTGAATGATCCTCAGCTGCTCCCGGGCTTTAAAAGAATGGCTGAAATGTTTGCATATTCTTCTGCAGGTGGTCAGTAAGTTGCTGACTCGGTCTTCTTTTTTGAGAAAGTTTTGAAAAATAATGTTAATGCAGTGCGCCAAACACAGGACTCTGAAATAGCCACCATCGCCCCTGGCCTTAACTATATCACTGCCATTGTCCGTGGCAACAAAACCAATGTTAATCCCTCTTGGGTGCAGCTATTCAAAGACCTTGCTGTTAAACTCTTCCAAAATGTTTGCAGCAGTATGAGATTTCTGCATGGCGAACATGGCTACAGTTGCATGTTTACGAGTAGCATTAAAAATCACAGCAGTGTCAACAATACCTGCTGCAGAAGATATCTTTTCTCTAACCCCCGCAAAAGAGATCCAGTGTGCAGTGATGCACATGTAATCAGTGGCTTGGCAACTGGTCCACATGTCTGTTGTCAGGTAGATATTGTGAACAGCACTCTGCTGCAAAGCTTGTCCAAGCAATTCCAGCACCTCGTGATGTAGTGCTGGAACAGCAACTCTGGCGAAATCGGACCAGCTGGAAACCTTCCATTTTGGGACATGGCTGTCACAAATTCAAGGAAACCCACCCCTTCTACAAAATAAAAAGGGAGAAGGTCCAGCGCTAACATTTTAGCCAGCTTCGCATTGTATAAATGTGCTGTTGGGTGGTTGCGTTGCACCAGACCCAGAGTGGCCTTTGTTTCTGCTGGGTGAAAACTTGCCTGCACCACTGGTCTGGCTTATGGCAATTGTGCAGAACTCCCGCTTCCAGCGGTCACTGCATCTGTCAACCTTGCAACATTCACTTTCATATCATGAACATGACGCAATCCACAACCTTGACTCGCAGCAAAAGACGGGATTATTTTAGGAATATTTTGTGCTCATGTTATGCAGCGTAAAGATAAAATTATTGAACCTGCATTGTGAATGGCTGCCCGGAGTTGCCAATCCTTAATAAGATGTGTAACAGGACCTGTGGCCAGACTCTGCATTTAATCTTGGGACCCTATGGTAAATAGGTAACAGCTGTGGCCTAGATGTAAGAATTTTGACCAGATATATACTACCAAGTGGGCACTACACTTCCAAGCCAGTACTCTTGGGTTTCTCAATGCTTGTCGGATGCTTCAGCTCACTAAGCCCCAATATGGCTTTGGTGGAGTAGTACACTGAAAGTGCTACCCTTCTGAAATGGTGAGACATAGAAAGAAGAACATTGACGAACCGCCCAACTGACCCCGAAAGAGGGACTCCTCTCTTCTAACTGAAAGAAAGTATTCATGAAGCAAGCAGGTTCATCTATTGTACCAGTCATCCCCCTTAACTGCGCGCACCTGCGCAACATGCGCGCCATCGCTTGATTGGTCAACCTCCCAACCTTCACATGCCTACGGACACCGGATGGCCCAATCCACCACCTAAATCACCAGTAGATACACTGCCTCAGCTTGGCACGATTCTAGAGCTCATGATGAGCCATTTGAGCAACGCAAAAACTCTAAGACCAAGATTTAAGGGTGATGTTGCGAGGCAGTTCCGGGCTTGGAGTGCGCCTATGGGTGCATTAACATACCTGTGCCACTTCGGTAGGTGAAGTGCCTGGTATGGTGCAAAATTGACAACGCTCGGGAAGAGCAGAGAACAGAGTCCGCTACAGGCCAACCTTATTACCTAAGGCCTTCTGGAGTCTCCCCCAGATTGTAACCCGCTCGGCAGCATCAAATCAAGCGGTCATTCCCAGTCCCCAAATGGGATTCAGGCCGTAACTCCTTACAACCCCCCCTATACTCCCTCAAATCTGTAGACGACCCTGTCTCTCTGCGCCCCGTGTGAGTCATCTTGCAATCACATCTCCTGCTGGGTAGATTTGTGCCTGACACTATTAGGCTTACAGAAGGGCGTCAGAGGGCGATGTTCCTTGGCCTTTGCTCATCGCTGCCACTGTTTCTCTCGCTCCGAGTGCTACTTAAGTGATTCCACTAACAGTGTGGACGACCGTATTACATTTGCCCCACAATCCACTATCACATTATTATTATTAGTCCAGCGTATCCACATCCTAGTGACTAGTTCTGGCATCAACCTGGTATTTTGTTTTCCAATCAGGACACCAGCTTGAAGGTGCCCAGCTTGCTCTGCCATCAACCTGGGAATCTGGGCGCCTTGCATGAACACCACCAGGGAATAAGGGTGCTACCTGAACACCAATAGCGTTAAAGACATGTACCTAGGTCTTGCATTGCCGGGAACTACTGATTTAGTGTAATAAATACATCACTTACTCTGCAGGTCTGAAGTACAGCAAATCATGATCGCCCTGCAAATAACTTATGTGAGGTTGGACTCAGCACATTTTACAGGACCACCAATTGACTTACAGATGGGCACATACCTTCATTTGGTTGGGCACAGGGAGATTAAGTGATTTGCCCAGTCTCACGGATGTAGCGCCGCCCTGCCGAGACTTGAACCCTGTTTCCAAACTTAGTGTCGATCACCCCCACCTCAGGAATCTAACCAACCCGCAGGCGGAGCACTCTTGTGGGCCCCCCAGGAAGAGGCAGGCCTGTGCAGGCATATAGCGTGCACGCGGGAGGTGGGGCGCCCCCTACCTATGGCCCGCTTCAAGCAGGAGTGCCCCATCACCGCTAGTTACCCCGGGGGCAGCACATGGCCCCACCACAAGAACCCGCAGAACCCTCTGTGCTGCATTGAAGGCCAGGGAGGATCTTGATGAACCCTGCGTGCGGAGGATGAAGAGAAAATTATTATCCACTCAACACCTAGCGACTACCGGGCACTGGCACGGCTCAATCCCCTGCCAGCCCGTCCTGTCACCCCACCCACCCCCCTCACTGGTGAGACTCATGTATCCAACCCCGCCTTGCCCCCTTGCACGTGCTCACACCACCATGTGTGTTACCTCAGAAAACCGCCTTCTGTGAATGGGCCTGTGCTGAACCCTACACTTTGTCGAGCATCCGAGGGCACGGATCGTGCCTGAAAAACAAAGACAGCACGGCGTGAGAAAAGGCTAGACATATTCCATCATTAAGCCGTGGGTCCCAAAGTATGACCCATTTGATGACAGCTGACCAGGTGTTGGCATGCTAAAACAACATCTCAACGCACCGGTGTTACTTCACCGACTAAATTGACACCTCTAATGCCTGGTAGCGCAAGGAAGAACATTAGCATAGGATCGGTCCAAACAATTAAAATGATGAGGGAACCCACGCAGTGTGCGTCGCACTGAGCAGTGCCGGTAAACGCCCCTCACGTTGCATTGCCCATCGCGACTCTTCCCCATTACCTGCTGATGCGTGTCTAAGCGGAGCCGTTGGACAGGGGTAAATGCCCTCTGTCCCTTGCCTGCACAGATAAACAAAGTCAATTCATTACACACATTCGCACCCCACCAGCGCTGTCCCAATAAAGCCATTGTGCCTTGTGGCGAGGTGACCCCCATTGTAGGCAACCCGGCTGTGCATCCATCCAAATCGGGCCCCATAAGCCCTGTCCCAGCATGTGCCTGCAAGGGGCAGTGTGCCTTCCCGACTCAAGACGACATTGCATACAAGGGACCCCGAATTCCCCGCTCTCTACTACAGGGGCGTGGACGCAGCTTGTCCTGCATGGGCACACGCGCAAGGGAATGTAATTAGACATTATTGCATTTTAATGCTTGTTTTTTGGTAGGCAGGGGAGATTAAGTGATTTGCCCCAAATCACAGGCTGCAGAGTCGACCCCGAGGCTCGAACCCCGGTTCCAGGCCCAAGTCGGAATGCCTGGCTGCCCCCGGCCCCGCGAGGGCTCCTGACTGGTTTCAAGGGACACAACTGGCTTTGGGGTCCACATTTCCTGCATGGTAGTTACCGGTGTCAGGGACTAGGGCGCTCCTCCTCTCCAGTCGGTGGTGGGGGCAGACAGGACCCGCAGCTCTGGGCCCGGTTCACAGGGCAGTGTGCACCGGGACTAGGAATTGCACAGGGTAATAGGTTCGTCCGGGCCTCATTTGCTGGGGAGACAACTGGTGCCTCCGTATCCCCTGACGTTAGTTCAGCGCCCTCTGTGCCATGTATTTGGTGGTAGCTGCGATGTACGGGCCTTTTTTCCTTGTGCCCAGAGTATCGGCGGTTGGAGGGGGGGCACCTGGCTCACTGGAATGTGACACGCTCTAGTGCCCACTCCCGGTCGCCATACTTTGCCCCCGGGGATCGGGGGAATCAGCCCCCGCTACTTCCCGCTCCTGTGCAGGGTAAAGCAGGGGGGCGTGGGAGGCTACACGCTCCCTGCTGGGAAACCCGACCGAGCCCTCTGCGGGGCCGGGCCTTGGCTATGCTCTGCGAGTGCCGTCCTGCCCCCTCCCCCACAGAACAAACCACCAAAGGGAGAGCCAGGCCGCCTTGCCCAGACACTACCCAATAGGGAGATCGGGCCGGGGAAGGGGTTATGGCAGAGGAGATGAAAATGCATACTTATATAGCGCAAATTCAACCCGACGGTATTGGAGCGCTTTACATATGGCACCACATTTACATTACACATTCAAGCACGGGGAGATAATCAGTGATTTGCCCAGAATCACCGGATGTGGACGCGACCCCGAGGACGAACGCTGGTTTCCAGCACAAAAGTCAGCAGTCTAGCCTGGGACCCCATCCTCTTCCCTGACACACCGCGTTCAGGCACCCGCTGCGACGCGATTTGAGGCGGCGACAGGGTCGTGGAATAGTTGTCGGAACAGCGACCCGCACAGACCGGGGGTCACGATGGCGGGACCTTCCCACCGTACCATTACTCTGGTGTCCGACGGGCAGGTCGAGAGCCTAGCGCCCGGCCTAAACCCGGGGAGCACAGCGTGCCCCTGTGGCCTGGGGACACAATGCGAGGATAGCACCGGAGCATGACCCGGTCACAATTCCCCGGCGCCTAGTGCCCCACGCTAGGGAGGGGGTCACTACCCAATGCCCCCTCCGGCCCTTATGTGGTATGGACTGCTCCAGCTGCTGCCAGATGTTGGTTGCCCCCCAGAATGGAGTGGCGAGGAGTGGGCCACCCGTTCAAGGGAGGCCCGCAAGGTTTCCCGTCCGTTCTACCCCTCCCCCGACCCCGGGCTGCCCGTGCAGCCTAGGACTGCCAATCCCAAAGCTAAGCCCGGGGAAGGGACCCAAGCGAGCATAACCCCGCTGGGGAGGGTGCACTCACCAGCAACACGGTGAGCGCATCAATGGTCGAACAGGGTGGCAAGCAGCAAGCAGTGAGACGGACAGCGTGTCCAGCTCGCTGGCGTCCGTGGTGTGTCTGGTGCAGCAAGAGGCAGAAAACCTGGTGAGGGGGACTTATGTACCCCTCACCCTGCTTGGCGCACCTAACATGACGCGGTACACCCGCGACCCTGAAGAGGACTCCTCCCCAGGCCAACCCCCCCCAAGAGGGGGGGAAAGCCCGATGCTACTAGAGGGCCGGCCTCCTGAGTGGCCCCCTGCGGAGGCCTCGGGCAGCCGCATTCCGCTGGGGTTTCGGTAGTGACATGGACTTGTGGTGCAACTCCGAGGTGCAGTACAAGTGTATTTGACCATAGTGAGAGTTGGGAAACACTGCTGCTTCTGTGCCTCCTCTGCTGTTCTGAGGAGAGACAGCGGCACCAGCTCTGGAGTAAAAAGGTATTGGATGAGGAGTTTTGAAGGAACCAGTACCAGTGGCCCTAGTGCTAGCCGCAGCCAGCAGAAACCTTCTGCGACATCCCTGGGCGGAGTGACAGCGAAAAGGTTAGCGGGGACCAGGGCGAGAGGGTGGGGATCGTTGGTGATGTGGTGTGGGAGCAGGGTTCAAGAGTGGGGGTGAATGTAACCCAGACCATGGTTGCCAGTGCAACAGGAAGGACAGGCATGCCCATAACACATGGTTTGAGGATGCCCTGGCGGGAAGCATCACGGGGGCTGCATCCACTGCAAAGAGGAGTGACGTGATACTATTATATATGGGCATTGGGGACTCCTTCTGGAGGTCACTTTAAGCATGCGATCAAGGATAAGATTTGGGCCAATGAGAATATCGATTTGTTTAAATTGTTGCTTAGGAAGATGGTAAGGAAAGCAAGATCTAAAGCAGAGGAAAGGGAGCTGGTTAAAAGGCTGAAGGTGCCCACTAACATTGATACCTGGATGGCAGAATTCACTATATTAGCCAGCATCATCTGTGACAAGGTCCCAGAGCAGAGAGTAGCCTTATGGAAGTATAAGGATGCCACTAGGATAGAGATGTGCTTCACAGCCTTGCATGGTTACTATATGATGAGCAGTTCAGGGCGAGGAAGAGCACCACACCAGCTAAATCATGGGGATTATTGACTAGGAGCTTTTGCTATGGTAAATGACCCTACGAGACTGGTGCAAACGTTACATTCGGCTGGGGGCTGCCAATGCCTCATTAACCCCTCCTGAGTTGCCCCATCTAGAGCAAGGTGGGGTGGATGAGAAAGCAGCCCTCCAAGTGGCGCCTGCTGGAATTTAAACAAACTAGCCTGGTATAGGTACCCCTACATGTTTCGCTATGACAGTTCCAAGTGTGGCAGCAGGCACAGTAGGGGGCAACCTGCCCCCAAGGGGCGGAGCAGGGAGGACGACACTGGATTGTCAGCAAAGAGAGGATATTCCAGTTAAAATGGAAGCAATGATACAGTGATTTAGGAGATATTCTGATCGTGCTGTTGCAGCTTTCTTGTGGGAGGGCTTAGTTTTTTCTGTTTGCATACCTTATACAGGTCCCCAGGTGGGTCATCAAGCAGATAACCTGATGTCCTGCAAAGAAATGAAGGACCTGGTGAGGGAGAAGGAGTGAAATTAAGTGAGTCAGGGGAGGATGGAAGGGCCATTCCACTTACCGCCATTGAGAACGTGATGGTGTCCCCAATAGGGGTGGTGCCAAAGAAGGCTCTGGGAGAGTTTAGGCTGATACACCATCTGTCATGGCCTGATGGGCTATCTGTAAATGACTTCATTGACCAGGGGGAGTCAGAAGTGTCATATGCCAGCATAAACACATCTATTCAGTTTGTGCAAAGGTGTGAGGCTGGTGCAGAAATTGGCAAGGTGGATATTAAATCATCCTTTCTTCTTTTGCCAGTGCACCCTGATGATTTCCACTTGTTGGACATGTAGTTTCAGGGCAGCTTCTTTGTGGGTAACTGCATGCCAATGAGATATACAGTTGCTTGTGCAGTGTTTGAGAAATTTAGCACCTTCCTAGAATGGGTGGTTCTCACAGTTGTGGCATTAGTGTTGGTTCTTCATTACTTGGATGATTTCATGTTAGTTGAGAGAGCAGGGGCACCAGATGACTGTGAGAGACTGATGAAGACACTGGCTGTGGTGCTTGACTTATCTGTTGTACTACTGGCAGCTGAAAAGATGGATTGGCCAGCAACCATGCTCAGGGTATTGAGTTAGACTCAGTGGCGATGGTATCATGGCTGGCAGGTGACAAGTTGAATGTGCTGAATGGACTGATAAATGAGCTACTGCAGACAATGTAGTGTGAGCTGTGTCTGGCGTAAATGGTATTGTGTCATATGAATTTTGCATGTAAGGCAGTGGCTGGGGGACGCGCTTTTTGCAGGAGCTCTGCATCTGCAATGTGGACGACTGTGATTTGAATATCCAGCTGAGTGAGGGATGATTTTTTGGTCTGGAATCAATTCTTAGGGGGTACACCAGAGTGACAATGTGGCTGTAAAATAGCCCAATGACATGGAAGGTGGGTATTTTAAAAAATGCATTTGGAACTGGGGATTTTGGGGTGGACAGAGAGGTGGAGCCAAGCTTGGGGAGACTAGGTGGCACAAAAAAGCCTTTTTGAAATTGTATTTCTCTTACTGCTGGCAGCGCGTCTGTGAAGTGATGAGCTGAGGAACAGGAAAGAGATGTTCGTGCCTAGTAATCATACAGCTGTGGTTCAGGTGGTGACCCTGATGACAGCTTCTGATGTTTAGGTGTTGAAGATTTTGGGAGAATTGGTTCTGCAATGCTTGGAGATAAACATTTTTTTCGAGCTAGGTACATCATGGGTCTGGACAATGGAATGGCTGATAAGATTTCTCATTCACAGTGGGAGAGGTTGCATGGTTTGGCCTCATGTGTGGCGAATGAAGTGCTTTGGGTTTTGGAAGACTTGTGGGATTTCGGGCTATGAAAGCATATATACTAGAGGAATATTCGCTGGCAGAGTCAATAGGGAAGATGTGCTGACAAGGTTGGAGGAACTTCATAGCTTCCGGTGCCAGACTGCACAACCAACACGATGGGGCTATGGTTGAGACACTAAAACATGTTGGAATTCATCTTGATGAACATAGATAAGGGGTTATCTGCAATTAACATAGGGGGCAAGCTGGCAATTAACACATTCTATGGGAAGTTGCAATGGGAGTATGACCCATGAAGTGGAGAAATGGATCAGAGAATGTTAGGTGGCTGGTCCCTACTGCATGGCAAAGTGCCCAGGATAAGACACCCAATTTCAATCAGGGTGCTGAGGACAACAGTGGAGCAGGCTAGAGTCATGTGCCAGTTCTTCAAACTGATATTCTATCTAATGTTCTTCAGTGCCTTTATGGTTTCAGAGTTGGTAGGTGGGAAAGGCAATGTGGGGATGGTGCTTGCTGATCTGGTGTGGGGGGCAAAGGGTTTCGATGTACATTTGAGGAGGACTGACCAGAAGAAAAATGGGGCTGTGGTGTGCCTATGCCATTCACTTGAGGCACGGGTATGCCCTTGGCTGCAGTTATGGGCCTTTTTGTAGTTAAGGGGCACGGTGAGGGCACCATTTCCTTTATGAGACTGACACCACAGTAAGCTCAGTGCAAGTGCTGGGAGTGTTGAGGAGATGCTTATGGGCTTCAGGATTGCTGGCATAGGATTTGGCACACACTCATTTCGGCTAGGGGAATGGAAGGAGGGCTTCTGGCAGAGGATGGAGGAGGATAGACTGAAGGGTTTGGGGGTGTGGAGGGATGGGCGGAAATATGGCTTCGGAAGCTTGTCTGTCTTCTGAATGGTGATGTTTATTAATAACACAAAGGAAAGATGGAACGGAAAATAGAATTCTGGCAACGTCCATAGGTTGTCAAAGTCTCTCTTATTGTAGGTCCAGTTCTTTGAAAGGTGGAAATGTTAAGGAATGCAGTGACCCTGGTCTGATTTTCTTCTTTCTTTTTCTAGGGTCCCGTGATGGTTGCTGCCAGCCTCCTCGGGAAAACAGGAAAAGATACGGGTAAGAATGAGTAATGGCTGTCTATCTTTTATTTAAACCAGTCGGAAAAGGGAACCATCACCTGTCACCCATGAGAAAACAAGGGAAAGGGATTTCCCATCTAAGAGGGAGGCCAAGGTAAGGCCCCTGGTTTCGTGGATTAGGCTCTTTTTCCAATGCACCGTTAGTCAGGGAGAGGCGTCAATATTGCCTTTCTTCCTGTTTAGACTTTCAATAGTACTACACTAGCAAAGAAGAAACCCTTTAATTAATATAAATAAGTGAGGCAAAATAAAGCCCATAAGCACAACAAAGATAGAATACAGTGCTGGAAACTCTAGCTAGCAGGCGGTGGCTGGCAGCGTACACCAGTCCTCACTCCATTTGTTGAGGTCCTCCCCGGTCTCCCCCATGCCTCCTCACCCTTCTGTCACCGGTTCCTCAAGGGTCGCGGGAGCTCGTCCTTGCTCAGTCGTCTCCAGGGCAGCGGTGCCGGTCTCCTTCCTTCAGGGCTCCTCACAATCAGCACCTTCCGGGTTGTGAGGGACCGTCCCTTTTAAGTACTTCTTTCCTTTTATTGGCCTCGTCTCCTCCTTAAGTTCCTGAAAGATATCCTCTGTCTCCACTTTTATTGGCAGGATGGACAACGTCAGATCCTCCTCCCCTCTGACATTTCGTTTTTCTTTTTCCTGCAGGTGGTGCGGCAAAAATTACCAGTGTCAGAGGAGTCCACATACACTGGTTCATATAAGTACCCAGAACAGGCAGACCCCTTGCTACAGAGACATGGAGGTGCACTTGTTCAGCAGGGTCAAAACTAATAGGCTGTTCGCTTTATTGGCCGGTGCTCCTTGTGCAGAGTCTCACCGGTGGAATATATGGTTCTGCCGGCAGTCCTTAATGAGGTGGGCTGGAATGCCATTTGAGAGGCAATTTGGCAGGAACCAGCTGGAGCTAGAAAAAGATGGTACCAAGGTCCATTGGTTTGGCCTTGGTGAGATGTGTTGGGGGTAACTGGTGCCGACCTTGTTGGAGTACAAGACAAAGTGGGGCAAACCTGATGTGTTAGTCATTCGCCTTGGGGCGAATCTCTTGGTGCAACCCACTTGGCTGGAATTGCTGGTCCATTCAGCGAGGCTTGGGAATGCTCGAGGTCAGCTGGGGATCCACAAATGTGTTTTGGACTAGGCTGTTGCCTAGAAGAGTGTGGAAAGGTGCGCAGGAGCCACCTGCTATAAACAGAGCCAAGAAGCAGCTGAATGAGGTAATTACTGTATTCTGTAATGAGAAAGGGGTGCATGCGTCAGAGCATCAGGGCTAGCCATGACTCATTCAGGTAAGAGCGATGGGGCCCGGTGGGGGGGGAGGGGGGGATTTCGACAGACAATGAAGAGTGAAAATTAAATAAATAATTAATTAATTTAATCGCTCTAACCTGCACGGGCCGCGGCTGACCAGAGCATTCTGTTTGAGTAACTGCGCCAGTTCAGGCATGATGGGATACATTACCTATATTTTGAAGGGTTAACTAGGTCCTTGGAAGGGTGGATCTATGATCCATAGAAGCTTTGAAATGGGGGGACAGAAACTACACCTCGCGGGAGGGTGTTTCTGGTGGCAGAGGAAAGCAAACTGTTGAGCTGATTGGAAAAAAGATGGAAGGTGTAAGAACGAGCAAAGAATAATGGAGTCAAAAATTGGGGCAAGGATGAGGGCCTGGTTCAATGAGCTGACAGGCTCCACAAGATGGTCAGTGTGGGTTCTGGTATGAATACCACAAGGTGGTACCATAAGATGGTGTATGTGGGTTCCAGTACAAGGACCACAAAGCCTCATGGCATTTCAAAGGTTGTGTGCAGTTCAGAAGTGTTTGGGGGGGTTTGGATGCTGGGGGTGGGAGTTACTTATTGAAGGCAGGCTGGTTAGAACCTTATCTTAGCCCTGTTGATATGGTAGATTGTGTGGCTCAGTCGAAGCGTTAGGGACTCTGCTTTCCAGCTGTAAATAAAGGAGCCTTTTGCACTTGAAACAGCTTCCTCCCAAGGTGACTTCTTGCATTTTTGACAAGAAATATGCAGTTCAAAACAATTCTGGTGAGGCATCTCTTTGTGATGTGTGCCATATTATTAATAATAATAATAATAATAATAATAATACAAATGGGTCACCCTCTCTATGGGCATGAGGCATGTTCAACTGTTAACATCACAGTATATGGTGCAACAAAGTGCTGTTGCAAAAACTGGATGTGAGATGTAGGAAGGGATTATCAAACACATGTGCTTATGTCTCTCCAGCTTTCCAAGTCTCCTTGCAAACTAGCACTCACTTTAACAAGTGGCAAAGAGACCCCGCCCACCCCTTATCTGCTCTAAAAAAGAAATTCCTCTTTATTACAAGTTGCCACTTTTTGTGTTTGCTTCATCTGCCTCCTGGGAGCAGTAACCCGTGAAACAGCACCATCCTCCCCCTGCATTACAACAATGGTTGCCATAGCTTCCCCTGGAAAAGCAGTCCGCGAGTGCCATCCTAGCTATGTAGGCAGAAAAAAGCTTCAGCTAACTCCCGGATCCTTACGCTTCCCTTACTTAATATCTCATTTGTTTATATCTGTCTCGAGCAGCTTCCTCTTTAATTTCGACTTTGCTGTGATTACTGGCAAGCAGAAATGTACTCATGCTATTTGTTCTCAGTTGAGGTAGCGCCTAAAATAACAAAGCAAAGTTTGTTATTAAGTTGAAGCTCACATTGCAACATGGCCGCTATGTCACTCATGATGGTGTCGTTGGCCATGCTTATCCAATATCATGCGGAACTTGATTCACCAAATACAAGAGGTAGCGGGATTAACACCATTCCCCCTTTGATGCCCAATGACGTCAGTGAGTTACAAATTTGGGAATAAACACAGTGCCAATTCACCAAGTTGCCAAACACAATGTAAGAAACATCTCAAATCTATTGAGCACAAATACATCACAGGTTCCAAGGTAAGCCCAACAATAGCCTTCTTGCTGATGCTAGAGGACAAGGGCAGAAAATGGGGAAAGGGACTGCAGAAAGGAGTCAGGGTGCCAATTGACGTAAATGCACTACATTTAATTATTTTGTTTGATTTATTGACCATGTTCACTAAACTGTGCACTACAATTTAGTAAGGTAACAAAATGAAACTGTATTTACGAATATTTAAAAAAAAAAACAGAAATACAGAAATTATGATGCAGAAAATAAAATGTATAAAGCATATATAAGCAGTTTTAGAATATAAAATAAATCTGAGGAAAAAGGCAGCAGATGGGACACGTTTGGGCAGGGAATTCCAACAGCGCATCTGAAGAAAATAAAAACAACACTCAATTGTTGCTACTCAATGATACATCACTAACAATCACCAAATGTACAAATTCAATTAAGTTTTTTTGTTTGATGACGTCTGATTGGTTGCTTTTAAAATTATTGAAACATAATTTACTTTCATAAAGTCTTATGTTTTTGGTGAGATTCCATATACCCTGAAGTGTCCAGGCTTCCGGAATGAGGCATTGGTGCCCAACATATTAGTCTTATTTTGCCATTTTACAAACTTTCTTCTAAACCTTGTTGTCTCCAGACAACCTTTATTCTATGATCTCAAAACATACCCTGCTTGATAGAATGTCAGCTTGAATGTCCCATGCAAAGATACATTTCGAAACAGCTTTACACTTATCTCGTTACTGTTCTTAGCTCCCCCTATATTTACCATAGAGGGTTTCTTTACCTGGAGTTAGACATAGTAAGTATGAACTTATCTTGCAATGTACTGGTAGCTTTATGTACCTAAGACAATATTATTGTGATCCAGTATATCATATGCAATAGAGTGGTCTCCACTCCCTCATAAATATGCAAGCCTACCCTGCATGAATTCTTATATTGCACAAAAAAAACTTGGGGGAGAAAACATCAAATGGGCTTGTCCAAAGAATAATAAGGTAGGGGTATATCAAGACAATGAAGGGTCTAAATCATGGATATGCTCAAAACAATAGAAAGTGAATTGAATGTGCCCCTGGAACAGAGACTAACATAAGTACAAAATTGTCTTAGTTTATGGGGTCCGATTACCCAAAATATTTAATGTTATCCAATTTCTTGGGCTGGCTAAGATTAAGACAGGGGCAGCTCCTCCGCTAAGGCAGAGGAACGTCGCCTCACAGCTCTCAGAGCAGAGTATTATCATTTTATTTTTCTTTGCTACTGGGCTGGCTAAGGGCGGAGCAAGACTGATGGCACAGGGTGATGAGTTGTGTGCACACACTAAGTGCACATGACTGCTTGGCTGGCTGTCTTTAGCTGGCCAAACAGTCATGCGCACTTTACATGTTACTCCCCAGGCTGTAATGCGCAACCTGGTGAGGAACTTAACCAGGCTGCCACGCTCCCATTCCACATCTGAGCATTGAACCACGTCACCCAGACCAATCACAACACTGCATTGCAGTGTTGTGATTGACTTAGGGGAGGCTGAGTGCTTCCTGGCTATGGGACTGCCAGGAAGAGAAGCAATGATGGTGAGACTGTGGTGGGGGAAAGGTAAGTGTTTTATTTGAATTTTTTTGTTCAACCCCACCTCCTTCCCGCCTCACCATCCCCGTTCCCTGCCAGCCGCCACTGAATTAACAAAGTGGCAGTCGCTATAAACTTTGCTGATGTACTGTCTGAAACATCAGAGAACAAAAAGATCCTTGAAGGCGGCTGATTTCCTCAAAAATATGTACCTCTGCTCTCATGAAGGTCTGAAGGAGCCATTTGTTTTGTCATTAGCACCCCTTGAGAAGACAGGGCTTTTTGGCACTTTTTAAGAAGCAGTTGCTCAGTATTCAACCTGAATGGTTCACTTAACAATTGTCTGTCGTGCAAACCTAGCTGGAAAACAATGGAGAGCTTTACAGTGACAGGGAATTCTATGCAGGGGACGTAAGGGCATTGACCCCCTGACTGCAGCCATTACATTACTTACATGGAATGCATCACACCATCCCTACAAACTGTATGTATGCCACCACACAGAGCTGCCTCTCCTGTGAGACAGTAGTAGGTGTGGCTTTATTGCCGACCGGCAGCTAGAGCTGTTTGACTGTACTGCGCATATCAGTTTGGCCGGTATTTTGCTTATGGTGAATCCAGCATCTCGCCGGGTTATAGTTTCCCTAGACATAGCTGTCAGTGAGCTACACAAGCAACACAGCCCCATTAATCTCAGAAGGAGTGCTGTGGTCACCTGTCCCAGCCAATCCTTGCACTGCTCTTATGCTGTTTACTCTTATAGACAGCATGAAAGCAATGCTTTCATTGGCTGAAATGCATGTGATTTTAGTTTCATTTTGCCCACCTGACATGCATTGGTCAGCTCTTCACAAGGCGTGTGGATTTTAAAGAGTCGGGCCACAGGTGTAGAAGATGGACTGCTGGCACCAACGCGTCGAGGTTGACCGTTCCTCCGGGACAGGTAAGAGCTGCCAACTCCAGCACCTACAGAGGAGGTATAGCTCCTGATATATTGATATTTTACATTGTGCCCACCGCAAACTGAATTTTGATTTGCTCCTTTTATTATGGATGTTACTATCAAGAAAAATAAATCCTCTATTGTTCCTTTCCGGGTTGAAAAGTGACTGACAGATTTCTGCACCCTCCACTGGACCCACCAGGCTATCTTTCTGTATTGAAGTTAGCCCACAGATATGCTTATTTCTGACTCATTAAGTTGTCCAGTGTTGCTCATAAAATTCTTCTGGTAAGTGATATCTGGAGATATAACTCGAGGGTGCACCGTGAACCCAGTATACTCTTATAAGTATTGTGGTCTCAGTGGAATGTTGATTGCACCAATTATACTGTGGCATTCCATCTGGAGGAGAGAGACTGTAAAATTAAACCAAAATATCTTGAGTGATTGCATAAAGTTGGATCACGTATATCAAATGAAATGACTGAACTATATAAAAACACACAAGATGATGGACGGAATGTTGCACATTGGCAAAACATTCACCCCCAGTCACAGATCTGGGTTTAATCCATCGTTAATTTGCTCACCACGCCACCCCAGTTCAGACATGGCCATATGCAAATCAGTCTTGACCCTGTGCCTCAAGGGAACAGTCCAGCCCGAACTGCCAAGCCATGTCTTCCCTGGACCGTAATCAAGCATCCTAGGACCGGTTTCGGGGTTGCACTATATAAAAACCATCTGTGGGGTTCTGGGCTTTTCTTCCAATCCTTGCCTTCTTTGCTGAGACTGTAGCATGGGTGCCACTGTGAAAAAGTTGGTATTGTGCTTTTTTTGTGAAAATAGAAAACCGGCCTGCATTGTACTGCGGCGTTTGCACAGAGCATAACATATCCTTAAACCAGGCCTACTAGGGATTCTGAGACAGAAACTAGCTGCACATTGAAGTGCGAGCACATCAAAAAGATAGGAGTGAATGTTGGCATCCTCGAGGTGAATAGTGCTGTGTTCGTCACTAGCCTACAGAGACATGATGTATTCAAGCTATGTTAGCAACTTCTTTCTAATCCCTGGTTCTCATTGTGTGGACTAAAGTTCTGCTATGAGCCTCAGGGTTCCCAAAGCAGTGCAAGTCCTTCACCACGCTGCTGGAGTCTGTGCGGCAGGTGGAAGGTGATCGGCAGGTGGAAGGTGATCGTACCCTTCTATGCAGCTCTCCTAATATGTACGCCTTCCTTTTGCAAAGCTCTTTCTTGTCCCAAGGGACATCTGCTGTATGGTGATAAACTGGCCCTATCTTCAGGCCTTTAACATTGATGCCAAAAACACAATGAATGTTAAAAATGTTAAGGCAATCAGTGATTTTGGGGCATATTTACAACAGTCGGTGATAAATATCGCAAAGCGCGCTTAGCGCTTTTATATTTATCGCGTCTATCGCTGGAATTTATCGCCATGTTTGCGCTGTATTTACAACGCATAGCGCAATGGGGATATAAATTCCAGCGATAGTGGGGTAATCGCCGTTTTGCAGGGAACATCGCTGGTTTTCCAGCGATGTTCACTGCAAAACGCCGATATGCTTGTTGATACGACCATGTGGTCGTAACACAAGAATCCATCCCCCATGTTAGGTATGGGTTAGTCATGATTTCAGCAGACGTTAGTTTTTGGTGAAAACAGCGGTTTTCGCCCAAAACTAAGGTATGCTAAAATGCGTGGGCCACCTTGTAAATATCGCGATGTGCATAGGTACATAATGTTACTCCTCCTGCATAGCGCATACTTTGAGCCATGGCAGGTGTCTGTGAGGGGCTTTGATTGAGAGCACTGACGCGGAGGCTGAAGCCAAAGCAAAGTGCCTGTCAGTGGGTTGGCTTCTCTACAGAGCACGCAGAACAATGGTCATGTGTTCCAGTTGCAATTAATATTTTGTGGAAATGTGTGTGAAGGGGGTACACAGATGTCAAAATATTTACAAGGCAAAAGGAAAGGCTGTGAGTGCTTCCCGAAGCCTGGTTAGAGCATTTTCATACAAAGTTTATGCCGCATGTAGTGCAAGACACTGGGCAAGCACACACTTTAAACAGCTGAAGTTGTCAGGCTATAAAACTTCCACATTACAGCAACGTTTTAACATATTAATGCTGTATGATATAGGGGCAGTTTTTAATGATTAATATTTCTAGACTATATATTTCCATTGCTTTATAAGCCTGACTTTATAACGAAATTGATTTGCTTTAAAATGCACCATTTGCCAATATTTTTTCTATTTTTGCCTCAGGAGGAGGACCCACTTTGGACACCATGTTTGTCCATTGAGCTTGCTTGTATCACTCACTACATAAAAGTCATACCCAACACTTACACCTAGCCACTTTCAAATGTCACCAGCCGCCACTATTGAACAGATACATCATGTTAGCCAAAGAAGCCCCGGGGCCATATTACACAACGTGACTGTAGGGGAGCAACGGGTGTGTGCGCCTGTTTTGTGCACACACCCACAGGACACTTTGATACTACAGAAGGGTTTGTAGACTCTAGTACTGCCACTTTAGTAATACTGATAGTATTGATGCACATGTATCGCTATCGCAAAAGGATATCTGCTCATTTGCATGGGGGCCTGATTCCATGCAAATGAGGGTATCTCTTTGCCTCAGTGCTCGTGCTGTATTATGGATGTGAGCGTAAAGGCTAAGAACCTGTCAGGAGGCGCACTGAATGTGTCCACATAAAAATGTAGAGTAAGGAAAGAGGGTTTCAGGGACCCCTCAGACATCCCCTTGCAGGTGGGTGCAGTCACTCACTGCACCTTCTGCATGTGGTATCTCTCTCCCCTCCCTAAAGTGTAAGTGGATGCCGCCTTCACAACGGAACACAGAGCCACTAATTAAAGCAGCTGCTCCATATTTCACTTGAATATGCTGCCCCCAGGGCAGCCCTGAGATTACGGCTGCCCTCAGGGCAGCACATTCATTGTAATCTGATGCACTGTTCATGTTTGCACCAGCGCACCTGTTCAAAGTGCACCGTGGTGCAAACATCAACAAACCGCCTGATTCATAATACGGCCCCTGGAGTAGGGAGGAGCGTTTCAAGTAGGACTAGGATGATATTTTGGGAGCGAGGACGGTTAGGTATAGAATGGGTGACAGGAGTCATATGGATAGGGGCAGTTCTTGAAGTGGCAATATGAAAGTGCAGGTAATCAATATTCCACTGCGTCTGATTGCGACTGATACGTACCCATCCGCTCTCCCATTAATAGAACTGCACCAGTGCTGAGCAGTACTGACACTCTCTCATTCAAAGGAATAAGTGCAGATATTTATTGCCTGCCCATTTAAAGCAGCAGATAGGAGAAGTGACATGCTGCTAGGAGGGTTCAGCAGTGAGAGGTATCTTACAATAATCAAGCAATTTAATTACCTGTCGGATTTCCTTCCCAGAGTTCCACTATTTTAAGAAAGGTAGCAATCAAGGATCTTTCATAGGATGCAAGAGAAAACATATTGTAAGTAGAAAATAATAGCAACCACAGAAAGAAACATGTTGCTGAATTACTAGCAGGTTAAATACTTCAAGGCCCAGGTATACAAGGGAAATACATTAAGGGAGTAATTTAGAAAAAGGTCGGAAGTGCAAAGAGTTCTTACCAGATCCTCAGCAATTTAGAGAAAAGTGACATCCTGTTTTAAAAATGCTTTGAATCACTTCACAGTGCAGGAAATAAATTCCTGTTAGCAAAACGCTGGTTCTAACTGTGCACCTTTACATTTGTGTGCAACTTTGTGAAGCCAACGCTTTGCAACTTCTTGACATTAATTGTTTAAACACTTTGTAAACAAAGGTTTGAAAATGGATCCCTGAGCAACAGCAGAAAAATGTTTCCACTGCTATTCAGGGCACCTCGGGATAATTCCTGTTCTCTCCCCCCGCCTCGATGATTTGCTTCATAGGAAATAACTTCTTTAGAGGGGGGGAGGGGGGGGGGGGCAATTGATGCATATGTGTGCTGCAGCTTTTGTTTCGTACCACTCGAAGCTATTGGCCTCCGATAGAGGAAGTGAAGAAAATTTGTTCTCTGGGGTACCCAGATACCTGCAGCCTGGTTTCCTCCCCTCTAACAGGGAACCTCTCTTGGAAAGTCATACCTCGCTTCAGATGAAGTAAGACAACTTTGGGCATCTTCTGAAAAGGGTAATATTTCCATCTGTACTCAACTTTATGAGCATCAAGTTGCGAAAAACCAGTTTTCCCCATTTAAAGCAACATTTGTTAAAAGAACATCTTTAATGTCTGAGGTAACACAGTAACAGAATCATTGTGTGACAGTAAGCATAATACAATTTTCTAATGACCCTCTCAGTATTTTCCTGGCAAGTTGTAAGCACTCAGCACAATACAACAATTAAATGAGTAATTGATGTAAACTATTTGTCTCTTTACAAGATGTGGAAATGGAATGGCAGGGTGGGATGAAGGAGAAACGCGTTATGCCCATGTGCCTCAGCCAACCTTCGGCTTCCTGGTCACTGCGTTATAACTTTCTTCACCATTTTAAAATCTCATGAGCAGTCCTCTGCAGTAATTTGATGATCAGGGCCCCATATGATGTGATGTGGAAGTTCAGAGCCCTAATCTGAGTTCATGTTCTTATATAGAACAGGGACTATTGTCATTAGTCTTTTTTTTAATTCAGAACTGTCAGCATCTAAGGAAAGTATCTCAGTGATGAGGGTGGAATTGTCTCTCAACGTGGCTTAACGCTGCCTTGTACATAAGGGCCCCTTTCACACTATGGTTAGCGTGAAAGGGGTTGGCAGTGGGTGTTGTGGTGGGCATGTCACCCCAACACCTATTAATTTTGACACTGCCCCCTATGTACAAGGGTGGAGTACATAGGAGGCAGCGCCAAAATTAAGACCAGGGAAAACCTGGTCTTAACTTGGCAAAACTAGGTGAAATGCATCATTTCTCCTAGTTTTTGCTTTTTTCATATGTGCTGCCTTGTTCAGCACGCATGGAAAAAGCAAAATGCCATTGTTTGTTTACGTACGGGAAGGTGTCACTTCCTGTACCTAAAAAAACCTTTAAAAAAATGCCATTTTGTCACTTTCATGTGTGCTGCATGAAGCAGCACACATGAAAGTGACAGGATGGCATTTTAGGATTGTTTATGTGCAGGAAGGGACACCTTCCTACACATAAACAATCCTCCCCTGCACGCAGACACCCTTGCACTATGGTGCAAGGGTGCCTGCGTTTGCTCTAAGTTGGTAAACATAGCGCCATCACAGGGGGAAACACAAGGCTGCACCACATTCTTGTAAATATGGTGCAGCTTTGTGTTTTTGAAGTGGCGGAGAGAGGCGTTAAGCCAGGAAGGCTAAAGCCTCTCTCCGCCACTTCATTGTACATATGGCCCTCAGAGTGATGGATTTTCCCACTTCAGCAAAACCTGGAGAGTCAAGCATGAGCCAGAGGATGAAGGTAGAGGAGCAGTTCAATATGAGATGAATAAGGCTGCCTGTTAACTTGAGGTACACACGTCCTGCCTCTTTTTACAAATATCAGCTCAGATGGGCATTTATAAATAGTGCTATGAGGAGTGTTTTTGTAGTCCCCAAGTCTTTGACATAGCACCTGAGTTACGTCATGGCGTTCTGTCTGAACAGCTACATTTAACTTGATTTCATGTAAAGTGATTTGATTAAATGCCACCCAGTTACTGTTTTTGGCGCTAACACTTAACTAAACCAGCTGATGCAGAACATAAAGTTACTGAGAGCAGGGAAGATGACCAGCACCTTGCTTGCTTACACAGAAAAGTTTGACTGCTTTCCTAAAGAAAAGGTGTGTTTGACTTATCCTAAGGAGATTGGTGATCAGGGCTGGACTGGCCGTAGCGGGCACCGGGCAATCCCCTGGTGTGCTGCTTGGGTGGGGGCTGGTTTTGGGCCGCAGGGGGCCGTTTTTGTTACAGGGCCGTTTTTGCAGCATTGCTGCAAAATCGGCCCTGTAACAAAATCGGCCGAAAACCGGCCCTAGCAAAGAGCTCAGCGGCACCCCCAAGCCCCGGGGGAGGCCGGCAGAGCACTTTGCCAGGGCTGGTTTTGGTTCCCAGTCTGGTCCTGTTGGTGATTCGTAGCTTAGGTGGGTGGGGGTGTAGAACGAGAGGCGGTTGTTGAGGTATTCGGGGCCATTGTCGTGGAGTGCTGTCACACTGGCTCACTGGCTCCTGTATTTTTAAGAGCCTCCACTCTATGGTCATTGATGGTCATTGAGGGTCACCCACTGCCTGTATTTTTTAGTGTTATCAGGCAGCTGGGTCCTGGGGACCACCTCACAATCTCCTAATGAGACAAGGGACATCTCTGTGGGACCCCACCCACCTTGGGCACCCATCTCCTCACCCAGAGCTACACTAGCCATCTGCCGGGGTGCTGCACCAGGGGGTGCTGGTTTTCCAAGCAGGCGACACTTGGGATCATTGGCAAAATGACCCAGGACTCCACATTTGTAGCATTTCAGGGGCTCTCTTTGAACAGGTGGACCTGTTGGGGCCCCTGGCGGTTTCTCGGGAGGAGGCTGAGAACCTTTCCCTTGGTTCCCTTGGGGACAACTTTGGGGCGTCCTATGGAACGCCCTCTGCTTCCCCTTCCCCCCCCCCCACTCTTCTGCTGGGGACCCTGCCCACTCTTGGCTGAGTCTCCCACGTGACCCTTGTGGACACTGGTACTGACCCAGCGGTCCTACTTTTTAGCAAGCTTCCTAGGATTAGTCAGCCTACTATCAATCAGGTGCTGGCGTAGCTCAGGAAAACAGTTACTTAACAACTGCTCCCATGCAATTAAATCAAGAAGTCCCTGAAAATCATCAACTTTGCTACCCTTCACCCAACCATCCAATGCTCTGCAGAAAAAAGTGACATATTCAACGTAGATACTGTTCGCTATCTTTGTGCAACCCCCTGAACTTCTGTCTTAAACCATATCTAGACATTAATGCATCTTTCATGTGGGGATAGGAATTATAGACATCAGAAGGCAAGTCTAGCAGTGTGTCCCTCCCCTCACTAAGGAACCGCCCCCACAACCCCGCTCCCCAATCCTTCTCAGGGACCCGGTGGGAAGACATGGCTACCTCATAGGCCTTGAACCACTGCCCAATATCATCATTTTTTAAAAATTCCTTCACCACATCTTTAGGGATATATACTCAAGATTTACAGGCATTGACGGTGTGCTGCCACCAGAGGGAGTAATCTCTAAGCTCTTGGCTTTCAACTCCAACTCCCTCAAAACCTTTACATGTTCAAACTGCATTTTCTTCTCTTCTAGGGCTAACTTTCTAATTTGCATTTCAAATTCTAAGTACCCACTTAACATTTCGTGCATCCTACACTCTTTTCAATCTGCCAACTCCTCTGGAGAAACACTGCTACCGGCAGGAGAAGGGGTTCTCCTTCCTCTTGGACCCACTGGCGCTTCCAGCTTCTCCTCTGCATTATCATCATCAGTGGCATTCCTTGCTTCTACCCAGGCCCTCAGCGCCTTGTAGCACTCTGCCATATTTTTACATCCAGTAGTGGAAAAATTGATTTTCTTGCAGAAGAACTTCAGCTGTTGTACTTTGTAGCTTTCCAGTTTCTCTTCTTCCCACCCCCCCTCATTATCAACAGAGACTACAGATTCTGCTCTTTCCATCATGATAAAACTTGGCAGTACTCAAAAAATAGAAAGTCCCGAAAAGAAATCTACCAACAAGTATGTGGTCGTGTTTTGGTCTGCACTCACTAGTAATGTTCACCAATCACTGTACATGAGTCACAAATGCAAGTTCAGAATCCTCACCACTGACCACCAATGTTAGACTTGGGGGTCTCTAGTTGGCACAGGTATGCACTTGTGACAAATAGGGACCCTCGCCTCTAGTCAGGATAAAGGGGTACACTCCTAAAATAACCCCTGCTCACCCCCTTGGTAGCTTGGCACGAGCAGACAGGCTTATCTCAGAGGCAGTGTGTAAAGCATTTGTGAACACATACAGTAATCAAGTGACAACACTACAGAGGGACACCGCACAGATTTTATATAAAAAATAAGTATTCTTTATATAGATTTACCACAAGACCATAAACAACAAAAATCCAAAATACTGTTACTTTAAGATGGTAGAATTTAGCTTAGTTCTCTTTAGTTCTTAAATGCGACACTTTAAGTCAATGTACCTTTTGATGCGACACGCAGGGCAACAAAAGTGTTGCAACGATGTTGATGCGATGAAAGTTTGGTGCAAAGAAATAAAGACGTGAAGATTTTCCAGATGCGGCACGCTTCTCCGATGTTGCGAGAAGACTCGATTCGATGCGACAACTGCAGCGGCGACACCTTTACGTGATGCGACGACAACAGCTCCAACGGCGGCACGCTTCTCCGTGGATGCGAGGTGCTTTTCTTGATGCAGTGCAATGCGACAGCTACAGCGGTGTCATCCAAGATGCGACAGCAGCGGCTGCAACGGCGACATGCTTCTTCCTCGATGCGAGACTCCTCTCTTGATGCGGTGCAATGCGTCAGCTACGTTGGCTGCAATGGCGACACTCTTCATCGGCGTTGCGAGACACTTCTTCAAAGATGCGAGACGCTTCCGCTCAATGCGACAACTGCAGCGGCGACACCCTTTACGCGATGCGACGACAACAGCTCTGACGGCGGCACACTTCTCCTTCTTGAGTCACGCTTCCAGCTCCTTGCAACACGCAGTTCCTCAGAAGGCCCCAAAATAGCAGCAGGCACTTCCAAAGAACTCTGGGGAGCTGGTGGTTAAAGTCTGTTGTTCCTGAGACTTCAGCAGGCGGCAAGCTCTTTTCCAAACCCTTGGAGATCCTTCACAAGTTGAGCAAAAGTACACACACAGTTCCTTTTTCCTCCCTTTGGCAGTAAGGCAACCACTGCAGGCCAATCCCCCAGTTTCAGGGATAGTTTCTCCTCAGCTTCTTCTTGGTTCCTCTCCTCAGCAGAGTTTTCTTCTTGTTTCCCAAAGTGATCTAAATTCTTGGGATCAGGGTCCCAATACTTATACCCCAAAATCCTTTGTCCTCTGAGGGCAGAGGGGCCTTTGCCTTGTTCAAACCGGTTCTCGTCAGTCCTGGAGCACTTTGTTTACCTGACTCCTTCTTTCCTTTCAGAGTGCAGGGCAGAGACATCAGACGCACCACAGGAGGTGGAGCCAGCATCGTGGAGGGAAGGCACAGCCCTATTCAGGTCCAAGGTCTAACTCCTCCCGCCCATCTAGATTCAGATCTCTCTATTCACCCCTAGGCTTCCTCACCATGTCTCCTGGAATTCCCCTGCCCTGTCACTCAAACTCCAGACAAGGAATACACAGCCTAGCAGAGGCAGGTTTGAATGGTTAGACAAGAAAATACCTACTTTCTAAAAGTGGTATTTTCAAACACAGACTGTTAAAACCAACTTCACTAAAAGATGTATTTTATCATTCTGAGTTGAGGCATACTAAATTCGAATTTCTACCATGTTCCCTGAGTCAGTTAAGATTATAAGATGCAATAACCAATCTGCCCATTCTGGCCTATGGAGAACAGGTAGCCTTGCAATAGTGAAAAACGAAAATGGCTATAATTCACTATTAGAACATGCCACACACACCAGGGTAAGTCCTACCTTATACTTACAATGCACCCTGCCCTTGGGCCTACCATAGGGGTGTCTGACATGAAGAAAAGGGAAGGTTTAGGGACTGGCAAGTGGGTGCACTTGCCCAGTTAGCATGGCAGTACTAGACTGCACACAGGCTCTGCAATGACACACTTTTACAGGCTGCTTCTGTGGGTGGCACAACCAGTGCTGCAAGCCCACCAGCAGTATTTGGATTTACAAGCCCTGGGCACTCCTGGTGCACTGTACTAGGGTCTGACAGGTAAACTATACCAACCAATCATGGAATCACACATTCATACATTAAATTACAATATGGAGCACTTGCACTGTGGCACTGGACAGCAGTGGCACAGTGCCCTGAGCATCTAACACCAGCACAAACACATGAGGCAACAGCAAAAATGGAAGGGAGACCCACGCCAAGGTGCCAGGTCTAACAGAAATGCAATGGATGAATATACTTTTTAAGCAGAGTAGGGTGCATGGGAGAATCTATGTGACCAATGAAGGTTCAGATCTTCTGGGCTGGCGCCACCAGAGGAACTTTATTATAATGCTGGATCCTAATGTCAAAGAACCCGTTATGATAGTTGAACAGGTAATGAGAGTGCAGTGGTGGAAGACGATGTAGACCATGAGTGGGAGGGAGACCTCATAGAAAAATTCCCTCAAGTATTTTCTGAGAAGTTGGGTATGCTGAAGAAGTTTACGCACCGGTTTATTCTCCAGAAGCATGCTAAACCTGTAGTACACATAGTGAGAATCATACCGTATATGATGAGAGAACCACTTCAACAAGAATTAAAAAAGTTATTGGAGGAAAACAGCATTGAGCTGATTGAATCATCTGAGTGGTTGTCCCCCATTGTGATTGCCTCAAAGGAAGGAAATAAGATCCGTCTGTGTATTGACTTGAGAGACCTCAATAATAATATATGGATGGACAGGCAACCGTTACCGAATATTAGTCAAATGCTGAGCATGATGGGGGCAGTGTTGTAATATGCTAATTTGTGTTATGTCACTTCTGACATCTCTGTGAGGTGTTGGGGTTCTAGAGTGTCAACTCATCATGAGCTGGCTGAGGAATGTTGGTGAGAGATCTGGGGAGGAACCTGCTGGCAGTTGGATGGCTGAGCTGTATAACCTACTTCTTCAATTAAACAACACTTTCCATCTACAAATTGATTCTGGATATTCTTTCAACCCTCTGAGGTGTACTTTTTAACACTGGCGACGACTGGGATACAACAGCTCAACTCCAGACTACAGCGTGACCTTTTAAGAACCTGGTAACGGATCTCATCCTCATCACATTGCTGAGACTTTAAACTCAAGTAAGATCTTTCTTGTGTTAATCAAAGCACTTGTTGTTGGTGACTGGCCCATTTCGTCTGGCAATATTTACAGTCCACATGGTATAATTTAATACCCCATCTTAACGTCTACGTTGTGGTCATTTACCATTTCCAGCACTATCTGCGTTTTCTATGCAAATACATTTAAGCGTTTCTACGAGTGAGCGTATATCGTTTAAAAACGCTATCGTGGTGTGGGAACAGCTGACTATCTCTTTGACTGATAGTGGATTGAAGATTGCAAAACTTGCCAGTTACGTTAATATTATTTGAATTAGACTTGCCATTTTTTTTTACTCGCTCTCTCTCTCGAGCGTTGATCGGGCTTCGTGCAACATTCCCCTGACGTGCTCTTCATTCGGATAAATCACCATTGGCAACAGCAGCGTCACTCACGGAACCTGTTCCCTCTCCCAGCAACGGCGGCAGGCTTGCAGCGTAAGCAGCGTCACTTATGGAACATTACGTCTGGCAACTTCAGCGCCACTCACGGAACCTGTTTGCTCTCCTAGCAACGGCAAACTTGAAGCGCATCTCTTGTTGACACGCAACGCCACGCAAGGATCCGTTGCGCAACGTCTCTCAGCCTAGGACGCAGCGTCTCTCACGGAACCAATTAGCTTCCCTGGCAACGACAACCCTGAAGCGCACGACGCCACGCAAGGAGTTATTTTAACTCGCTCCGTACTTAACAACATCGAGACACATAATCTGCTGCACGTCTACATCGTGTGAGTGTCCTTTTCAGTTCGAAAACCTGTTGTTTGACATTTGCAGTGCAACGCTGATACGCACAGCTATTCAGCAGTAAGTACAATCATAATTATACTGCGTGTCTTCTGCCAAGTTACGCTGACACGCTGTTCTGCTTGGGTTTTCGGATCAGATAGAACCCGCTCATCAGAGCCTCACTAACCCAACCAGAACGTTACCCTCTCCCTAGGGCCTATCTACAATAGTGCAACCACATATATCTACCACCTAAGGACAGGGAATTCCTACTATACATACCAAGACCTCTTATAATCGGCGGCCTCGCGATCCCATACGGATCCAGACCTCTCTGCCCATACGACAGTATCACAAGTGGCGGCCTCGCGATCCCATACGAATCCAGACCTCTCTGCCCATACGACAGTATCACAAGTGGCGGCCTCGCGATCCCATACGAATCCAGACCTCTCTACCCAGACGGCAGTATCAGCACAATCGGCGGCCTCGCGATCCCATACGAATCCAGACCTCTCTGCCCATACGACAGTATCACAAGTGGCGGCCTCGCGATCCCATACGAATCCAGACCTCTCTACCCAGACGGCAGTATCAGCACAATCGGCGGCCTCGCGATCCCATACGAATCCAGACCTCTCTGCCCATACGACAGTATCACAAGTGGCGGCCTCGCGATCCCATACGAATCCAGACCTCTCTGCCCATACGACAGTATCACAAGTGGCGGCCTCGCGATCCCATACGAATCCAGACCTCTCTACCCAGACGGCAGTATCAGAACAGTATCACCAGTGGCGGCCTCGCGATCCCATATGAATCCAGACCTCTCTACCCAGACGGCAGTATCAGCACAATCGGCGGCCTCGCGATCCCATACGAATCCAGACCTCTCTGCCCATATGACAGTATCACAAGTGGCGGCCTCGCGATCCCATACGAATCCAGACCTCTCTACCCAGACTGCAGTATCACAAGTGGCGGACACGCGATCCCATACGAATCCAGACCTCTCTACCCAGACGGCAGTCTCATACAGCAGTTCATCCTATGATCACCATAACATACAAAAAGGGAATCAGTCTCACTATTCATCAGATCACACAAGGACTGCCAGTTCAAGCATAGCCTGTTCTCTGGTTCGAGGGGCTCCTCTTTCCCTTATTCAGTTACCACTTACCTGATCAGGGTTAACATCTGTTCATGTAGCCGCAGCTGACTAGAAGAATAGGCTACCCTCTCATACAAGAACACGCAGCACATGTTGGTTCACTACAAACTGGGTACTTTATTACTCATTACATACGCAATCACATAACATTACAATATGACACATAACCTGCAAAGCAAAGTGAAAGATTAAGTTGTACACTCTAATAAGAAAGGGTCGACATCACCTTAGTAGTGTGTAGCCTGCACTCAGTGGTCATCTAGGTTCCCTTCTCGTCTGTGCCTCGGCTCGCCTGGAAGTCACACCTCCGCAGTCACGGATACATATCTGCTCCACTATGCGCTGTTCTCTTCACCCTTCTCCGAGTCACTGGGACCTCTTCCTTATCGGCTACTCTCTCCTCTCTGGCTACTCTGCTAGGAGAGTATCTGTCTCTCGGTTCTTCTCCGCCTTCAAGATGGCGTCTGTCTTCCCTGGAATAAGTAGTAGATTTACTGCTAACGGCTAGATGCCGCCTACGGACTGAACATGTAACTGCCTCAGACTTTCACTAATATAGAGGTGCGTTTCCTCATGGAAAATTCCGGCCCGTAACCTGCCGCCCACCAAATTCTTGTACCTCCCCGTACCAAGGACACGTTCCCAGCCGGCCGGCCTGATGTAGTGTCTTCGGCATGAAGAAAAATACAATCCTTCGATAAGGGCCGGCCTGAACCGGTTCTCTCCAAGCGAATAACACCTCATAACTAAAACATTACATTTGACCTAGAAGCATCCCAAACTGCCGGAGCAGAAAGAAAGATGGAGTCTCTCCCGTTTGAGGCCTACCAGGCCTGAATTCAGCACGGCTCCATGAAATACCCTCACTACAGGACAGGTTATCCCTAATACTAACGAATCTATCCCCTAGGCTATGTGTGCAAGCCCTGATCTATGGGGAAGAGCACAGGATCATGTCGAAGTGCCTAGTAAATAGGCTCCATTCACTACTCTAACCCTTAGACTTGAATGGTAAGAGACTGAAGTCACATTTAATCATCTTTTCCTCACAAGAAGGCCGGGAAAATCGAGCAGAACACACGCCCAGCTCCTATGCTTGCTGGACTTTACCTCTGGTGCAAGTATCACTTGTTCAGTGTGTCCTTGATTATACAACGCTGACACACACAGCCTACAACATTAGATCATCGCCACAATTATTTACTCAATGTCATTCTGTGTGTTTGTGTCACACAACGCTAACACACACAGTCATTAGCACACAGAGTGTTGTATCTAGCATAACTCTCGCTTATCCCGTGTGTCCTTTAATTAAACATCGCTGACACACACAGCTTGACACAAAATTTAAAAGAGAAAGTTTGTTCTCATTAATAACGATTTCTTTACAGCTTGTTCTTTTGTTCATATCAAGACTAGCATAATTGATGTCTATGGTTTTAGCATTTGGTGAAGTTTGAGTTGTTGTATTGGTTAAAAGGAAAAGAAAGTCATAATAATCTTTATCTGAGTCATGCAAAATGTCACGGCTGCACCGCTTTTCTTGCAATCTCCTGGTGATCCACCTATTAAATGGTCAAAATGGAAGAAGGTTTTTGAGCGATATGCTCGTGTATGCGGTACCTCTCTCAGTGTTGAGAGGAGAACGGCTCTGCTAATGCACTGTCTTGGATCTGAGGGTCAAGATGTCTTCGATCATCTGCCTGATGTTCCAAGCAGTGCTGCTGCGGGTTTGAATGAATTTGAACAGTGTATGTATAAGCTTGATGCGCATTACCTACCTAAAGTTAGTACTATCTTGGAACGCTATCACTTTGGAAGGCGGATGCAGAAAGAGGGTGAGAGTATAGAAAATTATGTAACTGATCTCAGGCGTTTAGCTTCCACTTGCAAATTTGATATCCTGATTGAAGAAAGGATAAGAGATCAGTTTATGCTTGGTTGCATCTCTGAAAAGGTTAGAGATGAACTTTGGCTAAAAGACGAACCATCTCTTGATGAGGTTTTGGTAATAGCTAAAAGGATAGAACACTCACTAGCGTGTGTGAAGGAAATTAAAAAAGATCTTGACAAAGTGGTTTCTGATGTTACAGTGGTTAATACTAATGTGTCCCACAAACCTACTGATTCCTTGATGAAATCCCAGGCTAAGGACAAGTTAAATACTAAGTCTCGAGCTCAGCTCAAAAAGAGTGGTAAGTGTTATAGATGTAACAGTACAACTCACTGGGCGAATGATAAATCTTGTCCTGCCCTAAATACAATATGCTCCTTTTGTAAAAAGAAGGGACACATGGTGAATGCATGTAGAATCAAGGCTTCTAGAAGTGTAGTGAATGAAGTTTCTCAAGATAATACAACAGAACTGCATGATTTTGAATGTGGACAAATTGTAGTTCAGGTTGGAAGTGATGGACCTTTAGATTTTATATTAGTAGAAGGTCATAGAACAAAAGTATTGTTTGATTCAGGAGCTAAGATTACCATTGTTTCTAATAAATTCTTTAGTGACAATTTGAGCTCCAAAGTAAAGCTGTTAAAACCTGACATTCGTCCCACCGCCTATGGTGGTGATCCCATTGAATTGAGAGGATACTTTGTGGGATTAATTGAGTTTGAGGATCGTTTCACCTCCGGGAAGATCTATGTTTCTAAAAAGGGGGATAGTATTATTAGCTGGTGGCACCAAAAAGACCTGGGTGTCATGTTAGATCCCAATAGTATACCCCCCATCATTATCAAAGAGAGGAATGCCGTCAAGTCATTAGACAACACTTCCTTACAGTCTCAACTTATGGCAGAATTTCCCCTGGTGTTTGGAGAAAAGTTGGGTTGCCTTAAGGGCTACTGCCATAAAATAAAGTTGGCCCCGGGATCTATTCGTTTCTAGCAAGGTGCGGAATGTTCCTTTCACAGTCAAAGAAGATATGCTTAAAGAGATTGACAAACTTAAATCTCAGGGCATCATTGAGGAAGTTGAGGGGACATCTTGGTTGGCTCCAGTAGTGGCTGCTAGAAAGCCTGATGGGTCCCTGAGGTTGTGTGTGGACCTTAGACAGCTTAACAAGTGCGTACTGGTAGATAAATGTCCTCTTCCTAACATATCTGACGTTTTGAGCATGGTGGCAGGGGCGAAAATCTTTAGTACAATTGATCTGACGTCCGCATACCATCAAATACTACTTGACGAATCTTCTAGGGATTTGATTGCTTTTGTTACGCCTTTTGGGACGTTCAGGTTTATAAGGCTTCCGTTTGGGTTGGTTTCTGCCGCTTCGGTGTTTCAACGGGTCATGGAGAAGGTATTGGTTGATATTCCTGGTATTTGTGTATATCAGGACGACATTTTGGTGTACGGATCTGATGTGTCTGAGCATGGGAAAAGAGTTAGGCAAGTGCTTGGTAGACTGACTGCTCACAATCTGACTATTAAGCGAGAAAAATGTAAATTTGGCTTTGATAAGATTGACTACTTGGGACATACCATAAGTTCTGATGGTGTGGTTCCAAAAGCTGATCTGGTGAACACGATTAAAGATTTGATGGCTCCCACTTCGAAGGAAGAATTAATGCGCTTTCTTGGTATGGCTGAATACTATAATAAATTCATAAAGAATTTTGCAGAGGCCACATATAACATAAGGAACCTTCTTAAAAAGGGAGAGAAATTTTGTTGGGATGAATCTTGTGAGAAGGAGTTTTGTGAGTTAAAACTGATGTTACAAAATGCACCGAATCTTAGAAATTATGATCCCACTAAAACATCCATTATTTCCACTGATGCAAGTTTAAAGGGGCTTGGTGCGGTTTTGTATCAAGGTGGTACTGCTCCTGAGAACACCTTTATGTTTATTTCGAGAAGTCTGAAAGGGGCTGAAACCAGATATTCAGTGATTGAGCGTGAAGCTCTAGCGGTTTACTGGGCTATTAAGAAATTCAAAAAATTTTTGTGGGGTACATCTTTCGTTGTTAAGACTGATCATAAACCGCTGTGTGAAGTGCTAACTAGCAAAGGCATTGATTCGATTTCGCCGCGAATTTCAAAATGGGTTGTTGGTTTGCAAGGGTTTGACTTTGTTGTCAAATATATTCCAGGAAGTGAGAATCTTGTGGCGGATACACTTTCAAAACTGGTTCCATGTGTTGATCCAAAATTACTTGACTCTGAGAAGGATGTTGCTTTTGGTCATCCTCATGATTTTGTGTGTGGGGTGGATTATGAGGTGATTTCTCACGAACGGTGGCTAGATGATTGCAAAGCTGATGCATCCATTCAAGAGGTACTAAAGCTTATTCATAATGGTTGGCATCACAAGGAACAGGGTGGTTCTTCAGTGAAGGATTTCTGGTTGGTGAAAGATCAGCTTTCCTGTTGTGATGGTTTGTTGTTGAGGGGGTCACAGATTAGTTCCACCCACATCTCTAAGAAATGAATTACTAAATTTAGCTCATGAGGCACATTTAGGTATTTCCAAGACGAAGGAAAGGATACGCTCAAGTTATTGGTGGCCAGGAGTAGACATTCAAGTTGAACATTTAGTTCGAGAGTGTGTTCAATGTACCCTCAGCGAAAAAGGGCTTAAGACTAGAACTCAACCCATGTAGAAAAGATCTTGTCCCAGTGGTCCGTGGAAAGATATAGCCTTAGACATTTTAGGACCTGTTCATGGGGATGGTTCGGACACTTTTGTTATTGTAATTATGGATTTGTTTTCTAGGTGGCCGGAGATATTTTTTGTAAAGAATGTAAACACTAAAAGTGTTATTGATTGCTTAAGAAAGCTCATTGCTAAGGAGGGTATTCCTGAAACTATTTTGACTGATAATGGGGTCCAACTAGTCTCTGGAGAGATGGAAAATTTTCTTAGTGGTTGTGGAATTGTGCATAAAAAGTGTGCTCTGTATCATCCAGAGTCAAATGGCACTGTGGAAAGATTTAATAGAGTTCTTAAAGATACTATCTCTTTAGCCAAGCAAAATGGGCTTGACTGGAAAGATGAAATATCAAAAAGGGTCTGCATGTATCGTTTTGCTCCACATACTACAACAGGGAAGTCTCCTTTTCTTTTGTTTCGGGGAAGGAATCCTGATACGTTCTTGGAACCTCCTTGGGTGAACAAATTTCTTTCGACCAATGGTGGGATTAAGGATTCTATTTCTTGGGAAGAAAAGGAAGATTCCAAGTGTCTTAAGAGTAAAGAAAACTATGATATGCGACATGCTGTCAAAGTAACAAAGGTCTTGGTTGGTGACATGGTTAGGATTAAAAAACCGGGGTTTTGTGTTGCTGGTTCTAAATTTTCCAAACCCATCAAAGTGATAAAAGTGTTTGATAATGCAATAAGAACTGCTGATCACAGGGTGTGGAATTTGAATCGTGTTGCTTTATGCAATAGAAACGATGAGTTACATTTTTCTCAAGTTTTGCCAAGAGAGAAAACTGTTCCGCAAGACAAAATGAGACCTAGCAGAGTTTCACGCACACCTTCTTATTTGAAGGATTATTTCGTATAAAGTTCTGTGGTTTGTTGTGAAGTTAATACAATATGTAAAGGAGGGAGATATGTTGTAATATGCTAATTTGTGTTATGTCACTTCTGACATCTCTGTGAGGTGTTGGGGTTCTAGAGTGTCAACTCATCATGAGCTGGCTGAGGAATGTTGGTGAGAGATCTGGGGAGGAACCTGCTGGCAGTTGGATGGCTGAGCTGTATAACCTACTTCTTCAATTAAACAACACTTTCCATCTACAAATTGATTCTGGATATTCTTTCAACCCTCTGAGGTGTACTTTTTAACAGGCAGTAATGTGTTTAGAGCTCTGAACATGTCGTCAGCATACCATTAAGTAAACTTACATCCTGAGTCATGCCCATTGACTTTCTTTGCTACGCCATTAGGAGCATTCTGCTATTGCAGAATGCTGCTCGGATTGGAGTCGGCTTCTGCTGTTTTTCAGAGGTTAATACAAATAACTTTTGAGGGGATGCAAAGGGTGCTATGCTTTCAGGATGACATCATGGAGCTGGGAAAATCCTTTGAAGATCATGAAATATCAGTGAATGGTATAAGACCAAAGAAAAGCATCATAAAGGCAATAGAGGATGCTCCTCCGCCCATCAACAAAGAGCAGTTAAAAAATGTTTTAGGACTTGCTGAATACTGTTCTGAATTTGTGTCAAATTTTGCAGATGTGGTAGAACCTATGAGGGTGCTGCTAAAGAAAGGAAGTGTATTTCAATGGTTGCCTGAGTGTGAGAATGTATTTGCTAAGGTGAAACAATCCCTTGATCATGTACCGACATTGAGTCATTTTCAAACTAGCAGGAAGACTATTGTGACAACTGATGCTAGCAATGTCGATCTTGGGGCAGTTTTGATGCAAGTGGCCGAGAAAGGGGAGAGGATTATTGGGTTTGCATCACAATGACTACAGAATGCAGAACAGTTGGTAGGCGATGATGCTGTGGAATGGAGTGGTGAGGGGAGTTTTAGGTGTGTGTCATTCTTTGGAATCTGCTGGAGGTTAGTGTTCATGATTTAAACTAAAGATAAACTTGTCAAGAAAAGCCACCAGGATTGTGCCTAACCACTACACACTGATTCTCTTTCCTGTGATTGGTGGTTAGGTATCTCTTCTTTGACTTGCTTCTGGATTTTGTAGAGCATTTTTAAATCCTGTTATGCTACTGGTTTTGTTATCTAATTGCAGTATTATTGTATTCTCTTTTGGGTTTTAAGGTTCTGGAAAACTGAGGAACTGCACGTCAATGTCAAATCAAGCTGCTAACGATGCCTGCTAGAGGGCGTAGTAAGCAATATGCAGGCAGTATAGTACCACAGCAGACATGAAATTAAAGACTGACCAGTGCCTCCATTCTCCTCTCAGACATTGCCCTAAGGCCTAGCCAGTGTCTGACTATGAAGAACACAGCAAGAATTCTGCCTATGCTTCAAATTCTCCAGAAGAAGCCGTTACAGGGAAGGGTATGTGTTGCAATTGAGTTCCACCTATTTAGTATGTCCAGATTTTCTGATGCTGTGTCACTGATTTTTGGGCTGTTTACTGTGTGAATCTTTTCACTTGTGTCTCACCCACAGTAATAAAGCAAACACAAAGATTATGTACGGAGCGCTGAAACTTTTTTAAGACACTCAGCCCCAGTCTCAAATCTGGGTTGAATCCATGAACATTCTTTAGGTCACTTCGCCACCTCAGTTCAGACCCAGCTATATGCAAATCAGCCTTGACCTTGTGCCTCATTGGAACAGTCCAGCCCGAACTGCCAAGCCAGGTCTTCCCTGAACAGGAAACAAGCATCCTGGGACCGGTTTCTGGTTAACACCCTTCATGAGCCAGGCTAGCTTGAATCCAGTGGCAAAGTGAGCAAGGGTAATCACATCGTAAATGGACTGCGTATTTAGAGCCAGTGTCCGCCTTTTAAGATTACGTCACTGCTACGCAGCTAGGCTAAGGGGCACTTGGTTGGTTGCATGTGGCCACATATGCACAAGCGCATGCACATGTCTATGTGCTTCACATGTGAGATTAGCTTTGGGCACACCCAGTAACTATGCACAGGTAGCCTGGCACAGACTTTGCAAGGTAGATGTTGACCTGGGCTAGGCCTTATAATATTTCTGAGCACTCATAGGTAAGATCAATAGGGTTTGCTGTTTTATCTGCAGTCACACCGCATTTTACACATACAGGAAATCTTCCTTAGAAAGCAGTTTTGCTTCTTCTAGCCCTACAAAGCCCTCTAAGGTATGAAACTGGGGTGAAATATGTGCGTCAACTTTGCATACGCAGAGGGAGGAGCCAAGATGGCGACCGGAGCAGACGCTTGAGCGCCCGGCTCCGTCGGCCCTTGGCCCCGGACTATTATCCTGATTCCTATCCTTGCCGATTCTCGAGGTGAAACGTGTACGACGACGCGCTGTCCACGCTGCCACTTCCCCGAAGTCTCCGCCCGCCGGATGCCGGAGTTCTTGGTGCTTTTGTTCTCCGCCCCGGACCCCTGCTCCATTGTGGCCTTTGCCGGCCCCCGGGACGCTCCGCAGTCCCCGGATCCGCTAGCGTAAATCCGAGCCCCGCGGTCCCGACCTCACCTAACACCACGGACTGTCGCCAGATGAGCCTGGGGAGGGACGGCCAGACACCTCCTCCACCCTGCGCCTGAAGGGCTGGGGCTGTAAGGTAAGCCTCGGTGAGGCGGGTCTCCTGCCCCGATCTGTGGACCGCGCTGTGGGAGGCTGCCGACCCCCTTCTTCTATTGCCTAGTCGGCTACAAAGAGAACCCGAGGGAAGGGAGGTGACTGTTGGCTTTCCCAGTTGCGGCGCAGACCTGAGGGGAACTGACTCCTTGCTACGACCCCCCCCCCTGGCCATTGTACCGTCCGGCGGTAAAACATGGCGTTGTTTGCCTGCTCGCGGCCGGGGGGTGATACTCCGGTCTTGCCCGCTGCCCGCTTCGCCCTCCCTCCACCAGACACCAGCTCCACAGTGCCGTCCCGGATTGCTGCCGATGCGGGGGTGCAGCTTCCGCTGACATGCGGCTCCGTACTGGCCGTCCTGCGGGACTTTCGTTTACAAATGTTTGCTCGCTTTCAGGCGCTGAGTGAGCAGTTTGACTCCCTGTGGTCGGCTGCGGGCCGTGAGCGCTCCGTCTGTCATCAACACGGCGTGGGTCTGCCAGTGCTTTTGTCCTCTTGCGGGGACGCAACGGCTGTGTGTGATCGTGCTACACTGGTGCCTGCATCTGGCTTTCCCGGCACCCAGGATCAATTGCTCTCCAGCTTAACAGCGGATACTTTGTTTCCCCGTTCATTGCTGCCTGCTTCATTGTTGCCTGCCTCACCGCGTCTGCAAGAGTATCCAGCTGAGCAACACCTAACATCCTCGAGGAATCGTTCACGGTGGCCTACTGCTTCTTTTCTGTGGAACTCCTGTACTCTACATGCCATGTCTGAACTTTCTGTGGTGCACAAAGGGACCTCTACAGATGGTCGGCGGCCATTTTGGGATTCTACTTCACCATCTTCTCCCAAACGGCCATATTGTCTTTGTCTGCACGGGATGCGGGGCCTTCATGTAGGGGCTGGCTTAATCTCAAGCCCGCGATCGGGCCAGGGCTAGACTGATTAATGTCGCCATGGTTTCATGGAGGGGCTGGACTGGGACTGGAACTGTATGTGTACTTTGTGCGCATTCGTCGCGATTTGTCTTCCTTCATCTAATTTGTTGTGACAATTCATTTTCACACGACCGCTTTTGGGGTAGTGGGTTCTCAGTGTGTGGAAGCCAAAGATGGCCGATGGTTTAGGGCGCTCTGATGATACGTAGGCTCCTCCCCACTTTCTTCTTTTCGGGAGTTTAGATTAGAATAGTCCTATTCTTTTCTCACCCTCTTTAACATAGGTGTACTGTTTTCTTATCTTTCTTTACTTTATTCTTACTCTCTTTCTTGTCTATATTTCGGGTTTATTGGGCGACAGGCACCATGCTGGGGGGGGGAAGGCCGTAGCCTCCGCATTGGTGTAGGGTGGGGGGGTAACTTACTGTTTCCAATTAGTTCTATGGGCCTTTTTTCTCTTTATGTTTCTGCGCTATACTTGTTTCGATTCTGGGTCCGGGTGGGGGGTTGACTGAGTGGGGGCGGCACTGGAGGGGTGCGTAATTGCTCATGCGACTATCCTGTTATATAACTGCATTGCCTCACTGCCTGCGATTTTACTTCCATTGCTGTTTTAATGATGCTGCTGCTCTCCCGTGTGGTGAAGATATCGTGCGGACTCGAATCTCCTTGGTTCTTATTCTTCACTGACTATTTCCCTGATAAACTTATTTTGAAAACTTTAAAATTAACCTTCACTTCTCCTTTCCCTGGGGTCAAGGATCTCTCCAGTGTATGTTTCATAAATCGTTGCTAACCTTGACCGTTGAAGCACAGGGGCCGTAATGTTTGTATCAGTGCTTAACCGTATCGTGGCCGGCCTGAAGGTTGTAGGCCCGTATTTGTTCTTTTAATATGCACGAATAAAGGTTTAAAAAAAAAAAAAACTTTGCATACGCAGGTCCCAAGATCCTATATGCATACTTTATGGGTCGTCCAGAATTATCATATTTTGCTGGCTCACCCTCCTGAACCAAGTTAATTACTCTGCTCCACAGCAGAGGGAACAGGCCTCCCCACACAAAGTGAGTAATTAACAGTGCTTCACTCAGCTCCTGAGGAGAATGGGGTAGGGAAGAAAATCTGCATCTCTTAGCTACCTGTCTACAATGTACTAGGTTTGGGACAGCCCAGGCCCACTGAACAAAGGAGGAACCCCAAGTCTCTGGAGCCAACACAGAATGGGGCTACCCTTTGAAGTTTTGGTGGGAAAGTTTACTTTGCAGTGATGTCAGTTAGAGGTGGAGCTAAGGCCCCAAGAGGAGATGTGAACAATGACTTCTTGACAGCGTCATCTTGTATTGTCAGAGCGTACTGTTCAGGAGGGTTGGGACAGGTGTGGAGGGATTATGTGGCATCCTAGGATTGACCAGGGATGACTGGCTTCTAGAACCTTCCTTCCCCTTTTGAAAACGCATACACAAGGGAAAGTTGTTGTTCTTGAAGTTGGATTCTGGACCTGGACTGAAACAGAAGCAGCAGTCATGGACAACTAGAAGGACAAGCCTACTGATACCCTAATGGACTAAGGCCTCTGCCTACAGTTGATCCAGGACCACTGGGTAATCTGGTATCCTTATACCTCCTACGGACCTGTTGGGGGAAGATCTAGACTTTTGTGCCCAAGCGAGAGAAGAGGAGCACAAAAGCACAAAGAAAAGGAGAAAGACTGGCATAGGGAGCCATTGAGGCTAACTCCCTGCAAAGGTCACCCTTGCTCAGCCAGGAGTCCTGCTAAAGCTGCGACTAGTGGTTAGAGCTTACCACAGCAGAAAAATTGGCTGAGAATCTTCCAATTCGGCCCACCGGGGATCCATATATTCTAATTTAAAGCTGTGCAACCTTTGAAACCCCCAAACAGAACATGTAGGGCTCTGCTGATGGTACAGAAGCTAACCCTTGGGTGGGCCTGTGCCCGAGAGTTGACACAGGGTTCATTAAAAAATGATTAGCCTAGTGGGGAGTTGTGCATGGGCCCCCTTTACAAGGCTCCTAGAGGCCCAGGGACCCCATAACTCAGGTCAGTTCATAATTAGTAGGGCCTGGGACCCCATTTCTGGGGCCCCACCAAAGGAAAGAAGACAAGGAGTGCTGTCACATCTCCCCCCATTAAAGAAGAAAGGGGCCCGGACCAATCTCCGGGCACCCAAAGTGGGATGGTAAAGGTAGTGCCCTCATGACCCCCGTCAGCAGAGACAAATGGCCCTGAACCTCATCTCTGTGCCCCCAATAAAAGGACAACAAGGGCAAGTGCCATTGTGCTCCCCCCAACAACGATAGACTTGCCTCCTCTCCATGTGCCCTTGTCTGAGGGAGTGGAGTGGCCACCACAACAAAAACAAAATACTCCCATGGAGCTGCAGGGGAGAAGCAAGATGCAGCTCCCATGAGGGCAGAGAGGAATGCCGGTCAGTCGTACAGCCAGCAGGGGCATCTGGGCGTGGGGTCCCCATGCTGCCCCAAAGCCAATTCAAGTCAGGTGCCTGGGTGGGATAGGGCATCCCCAACAAATTGAAAAAAAGCAAACGCAAATGAAGACATGGGCAGGAAGACTGCATGATAAAAGATAAGCCATTGCTAGAGGCACTCATTATTTATTCATGCTCCCACACAGTAGCACCCCATTATGCCCTAGGCATTTGTGGTGGCCCTAGGATGTCAGGAGCAGCACCAATGTTCTAAAAGATTGGTGGAGGGGGCTGCATAAATGCAACAGCTCCCAGACCATGGAAACTTAACAAGGTGACGCTAAGATTTCAGAGTCAAAGAAAATATGACACCACAGTAGTTCCACCATTACTGCTAAGCATTCCTAAGGCTGGAGCTTTTGCTGCTTAGCTGGGAGTTGGTTCTATTGCTGCATTTTATTTGGCCTTAAGGTATTTGAAAAAGACACAGAGATGTGATGTTCATTTCAAATGTTTTATTGATAATATATTGCTGACAATTATTTTTTATCAATGTTGAAATGCTTTATTGTTGACCTTAATGACTGCATTTACACATGGATATTCAAGATTACAGTGAAATGGTGGTGGTTTTTAATGAGTCTTTTTAATACAGTGACCACTTAACAAAGCCAATAGATTTGCCTTGTATAATGATGTGGTCCCCCCTTAAGAAAGCCAATAGGCCTGTTTTATTTGAAGTGATGCCGCTCAATATTGTTGTGTTCTATGTGCTGTAGGTGGAGGGAACTGTGATTTTAGGGGCATATGTGATTTCAGTATCATCAAGTTATGTCAAACTGTCTGATGTATATATATTTGCAAATTAATGCATAGTGTATAGTAGTAGGTGTGTAATAATTGTAACTTTCCTATTTCAAAGACAAAGCACTGACTAGACAATCATCTGTTCAGTGTTATTACTGTGTACCAGAAAACCATGATTACTAGCCCACATTACCTCCCCCGAATAGGCCTTGGACTGCTCTGCTTCACTAACCGGAGAGTCAAGACCAATATGGGGTGCTTGGTTCCCAGTAAGGGGAAATTGTGGACCTATTACTTGTGCAAGCCTCACATCCTGCACACCTAATAACCTGATGTCTTGAAGTATGACATGACCATGTTGGTTTATTCACCTCCCAGAAGGTGTCAGAAGTTGCTTGCCCAGTGCGTGCCAGAACATGTTGTGTGTGCCTGGATGGTCTCTTCGTCTTATGGAAAACTGTTCTTAACAGCGAACATGTACCCATCAGTTTCTTTATCTGTCAGAGGAAATAATAAACCGGCTTTCATACAGATGATCACCGGCAAAAGATCCCTGCCAAAGTGCCAGCTCTAAGGTTGTGAGCCCTCGGGGCCCTGGTGACAAAATTAACACTACTGATGCTGCTTTGCCTGACCCTAACATGGCTACCAAAAAGACATTACGCTTGCTACCGTGATCACCACTGAGCCTGGGGCCTTTAAGCTGCAAAAGCATTTTAACAAATTAATATTACTTGCCTATGCCCACTAATTGAACCGTGTCATGCTATTGTCGGGGAGGGCTTCTTACTGAACCTTCTGTTTGCCACTTTGAAAATCACTGCAACAGAAAGAGGACCTCATTCCTCCACAAAATGGCAGTCATCTTGAATCATCTTTGATCTTATCCTCTGGAATGTTACAAATTACAGAGATCAGCCTGGCATGTTTGTCATTTAATGTCTGGTCCCTCCAAACCAACAAAACAAGCCCAACCAACTCCTGAAAACTGTACAACCCCATCTGATCAACAGACCGATGGCACTGGGACTGCATCCTTCTACCTCTAAGAATGTAGTGCACCTCGCAAGGCAGCGGATGACTGCTTGACGCCCATCTTTACCCTAACAATGGTTGTCTAAATCTTACCTATTACTTCCCGTCTCCTGTCGACCTCCAACATGACGGAGACAACTGGTGCCCCCATCTACCCACCATCGCACCTTTCAATATCTGGCACCAATGCTTTCAGGATCAAGTCCCCCTAATCTTTCTAAATACACAATGAAAACCTGAAACGTAGGACCTTGAGAGACTACCCTGAAACCCTCTTTGCAGACCAATATCACAGCCAATGCAAAAGTGCCCTTAAAAAGGCCCTTCTCCTCTTCACACACAACACTGACCTATGGATCAGGTCCTTGCACAATTTTCTCCCTTCCTCCTCTCTCTCTAACATACCCTTTGGGCCCATACTGAAAGGCTTTTCCCTCTTTTGTCTCTCGGACAACCTTTATATTTCCATCTACAACAATGGGAAAATCATGTTCCAAGCCAACAACACAATTCTAGCCATGATCAATCTTATTTATCTCAGACTCAAGCCCTCCAATGATCCTCCATGCTCCCCTTCTTCATGCATCCCAAACATCCCTCACCCATACTCCACCCCTTATATTCCACGGAGACAACCCCTCTCTCCACAGACTTGCCTGCAATCTGAAATGCACCCTCAACCAATTGCTCACCTCCAACACCAACCGTGAACACCTCCCCACAGACCATCTCCACACTGTTCATCTTCAACCTCCCACAAACCTGTATCTCCCCCTCTGGTCACCCCTTCTACCTTCTTCTCTGCCTCACAGTCGACCCAAATGCATCCCCCTCCACTCCTTCAGCACCCACAGCCTTAATTTCTCCCAGGACCAAAAACCAACAACCCACAAATTCCCAACCATAATTGATGAACATAACTGGCCTCTGCTCAACAAGCTCCTTTCCTCATTCTCTCACCTCTCTTGAAGAGTCGAGTTTTCCCTGGACTGCATGCTACACAATTGTGAGTCTGCAGTCAAACATTGTTGAGAGACAACAAACTCAATCCTTGCATTTAATTTTGATATCCTGATCCTCACTGAAATGTGGCACAATGACTCATCTAACCATGCTGTTGACCTTCTGCTCCCTCCCGATTACTCCATTCTATGCCGAGATCGGGAAATTAGACAAGGCGAAGGTCTCGTACTCATTCACAGAAACTCACTGAAATTAAGGAACCTCCAAACAGCTCAGTTTTAGTCTTTTGAATTCATGTCGCTGGAAATGCCCACATCTATTACCTCCAACATCAGACTGAATGTGATATACCATCCACTGGTTCAAAACAAAACCTTTATCGCGGCATGCATGGATCTCGCCACCACTCAACTTATCAGTTCGGACAACACGATCTTTCTTGGAGACTTCAACATCCACTGGGAAAACAAGGGAATAGCCTCATGGACACTTTTACCTCTTTTCTCAAGGACAATGATCTCCAACAACACTGCCGTAAACCCACACACCACAAAGGCGCCATTCTGGACCTGATTATCCCCAATTCCCCCTATCTACAGTCATACAACCGCATTCCAGTCGACTAGTCTGACCACATGCAGATCCCATTCTCCCTCTCCTGCTCTTCTACTAAAACTTACAAGCAACCCAAAAAAGAGAAAATATGGTTCATGGACACATCCAACCTCTACTCGGAAGCCATGGGCAGCATTGTTCTTCCTACTCTAATTTCGATTACACCCCACCTTGATATTAATAACGCCACTGACAAATACAACTCCTGCATGGAATCCCTTATCAACGAATGTGCACCCCTTGAAGTGCAAATTATCCAGACCAAAACCCTCTAGTCCTTGGTTCTCAAGAGAACTTTATGAAGAAAGAACGCTTATTAGAAAGCCTGAGACAGAATAGAGACTAGCACCCTCTCACATGAGTATGCATAAGCTTTTCATATCGCAAAAACAATGCAAAGACTGAATCTTCAGAGTCAAATTCTCTCATATCAGAGCACTTGTGAATTCTGCAAAGAACAGACCAAAGCGCCTATTTAAGATTCTTGCACATACTACTAACCCTTCTGCCACTTCAGCTCCTGAGTCATCAGTGGCCCGCTGCAACAACTTTGTGGATTTCTTTGATAAAAATGTGTGAGACATCCATATCTCACTACACACCAGTAAACCCCCTATAACTAAGATTCTACCATGCAAGTTGCTGCATTCATGATCATCTTTCTCCCCAATTTCCAATCAAGACCTACAGCGAACAATCTTCAAAGTGAAACCCTTGAACCACCTTCAAGATACGATTCCAGGTTCTATTAGCATATCTCTTGCCACACACCTACTCCCCCTATGGACTAACATGGTCAACTCTCTTCTTCAGCAGCACCTATTTCCAGAACAACTAAAAGTGGGTCAAGTCTCTCCTCTTGAAAAAACTATCTCTCGACCAAGAGAACATGAACATCTACCACCCAGTCTCCACACTTCCATTTTGTAATGAAAGCAACCTCCTAGACACTCTCCAATCAGGTTTCCGCCAGGCCCACAGTACAGAAACTACGATCCTCCAAATAGTCGATGACTCCCTTAGAATACTCGACTCCGGTAACTCTTGCCTCCTGGTCCTCCTGGAGTTATCCGAAGCTTTCGACACTGTCAACCGTCTGGACCTCCTTCGCACGCTTGAACAATGCATGGGATGTGGAGGCACAGTCCTCAAGGGTTCTTCTCTTACCTAACCAACCAGTCCCAAATTGTGAAAAGGGGCAACTTGTTCTCAAGACCAGTCAAGGTACATCAAGGGGTCCCTCAAGGCTTGATCCTCTCTACAACCCTCTTTAACCTCTAACTAGAACCACTATGTGAGATTCTCAGAAACTCTGGGATCCTCTTCCACCTATATGCTGAAGACACTTTCATCCCCTGAAGACCTTCTCCTCCTTTCAATTACTCTCCTAAAGTTTCGAAACTGGATGTCTAACATCATCTAAAACTCAACTAAAACAGAATTTATTTTGATCTCACCTCCGAAAGCAAAAACCCCAGTACAGGAATGGATGTCCAACTTTACCTCCCTGGATGGCTGCCCTGCCATTGTCTAGAGTGCTAGATCACTTGGTATCACCCTTGACAATCATATAATCCTTCACAGCCACATCTCATCTATAGCCAAAAGAGCACTACACCAACTCAGGCAGCTTTGGGGCATTAGACAATTGATTCCGGAACAAGACCTCAAAACAGTTGTGCAGTCTCTTGTTCGCTTCAGACTAGACTACAGAATTGCCCTTTTCTGAGCCATTCCCTAAGTTCACCTAGGCCCACTGAGAGCCAGACTACATGCAGCAGCGTGCTTTGTTTTAGGTCTGAAGAAATTTGACCACATTTCCCCTGCCCTGCTAACCCTCCAATTACTTCCCATTAAAGCATGGGCCAATTTAAAAACTGCCTGCATTACCCACAGAGTGCTGCACTCCTCTTCACCCTCCTATCTAAACGAGAAACTGAAAATCTCTGGAGCTAATAGGGGATCCAGAAATGCCCGATCCCTGCTACTGCAACGCTCCACCTTCAGTCGAGAACCATACATGAGCCAGTCATTCTGTGGTGGTGCCACAAGAATCCAGAATTCCTCACCTCCCTTTATTTGCCTAATAATCTGCATAGCCACCTTTAAAAAGGACCTCAAAGCTCCTCTTATTTGGCAGACACCTTAGTTAATCACCCTCAACCATACTTAAGTACTCTCTCCACCAGGATATGAACTACCTTCATTATGTTACCCCAACATCTTAATTGATACTTGAACCGTGTATGACCCATGGTCAACTGCTGCATTTGTTCTGGTGGCAGCTACCGATGCAAATGTCTAAATTGTATTATTGCAACGGTAAATTGCTGTACCCTTGTGTCCTGCTACTGTTGTAAAGCACTCTGATGTCTTCGGGCTATGTCCACACTATATAAAATTGTAAAAATAAAAAAATAAATACTGACTAATTTAAGTGTAAGCCCAGAACTACAGAAAATGCAAATATGATATTTCTTGTGCCAATACTGGATCAAGTGTACTGTCTTTCTATTGTTGACTTTCATGGCCATTGATTAAACTCTGATATCCACTTTTACATCTAAGTCAAAGGATTCTGGGATCTGACACTCAGACTAACACCTTCAGAACTGTCATTTATCCTGATTCTGCTCAATGCAGCCAGAGATCACACATTGCTTGTTAATATTCTGTGTCGTGGACATCATAATAGAAATAGTGATTATGAGATGACCTTGAGCTTCACCTTGCCTGGTGGCCATTGACATGGCTACCTCTCACACAAAGATGCCCATGTCGTAATGCCAATTGTCAGAGGCAAACAAAAACCAATAGATTCATGGAATTTTGCCTTTATTCACAGCCATTGCACACTTCAAGGGTCATCAAGATGGCTGTACGAGATGGTGTACATACTTCTTTTAAGTGGGTGAACCTTTGCTTGGTGAGTCCTGCTTGCTCAGAGCTCTATGCTGCAGATCTGCCAGTGAATTGTCTGCGTGGTGGCAGACACCTCTCTAGAGATCGTATATGATTCCGCGAAGCATAATGCCGGTATTCTATCTCGTTATTGTTGTAACTGGTACAAAAAATGCACCTTCATCCTTTGTAGGAGCTATTCTGTACATTCACAAATGCCTCCTAAATAGTGCATTGAATGTCAATGCCTATAAATTATCACAGTGGTTCCTTGAGAAAAAGAGGTGGCTGGCCTCAGTGCTAGAAGGATCTGGGTGTCAAACAGAACCTGCCATCGGGGTAAAATTGTGTATCTGGTCATATTGCGGGCCTGTGCCTCAGTTTACTTTCCAGTGTGCCTAAGGCAAGAAAATGAATTAATGCAACACAAATCGCTCAACTCATTGTAGCCTTTACTGTGGCTTTCCTCTCATAATGACCCACATGGCTCCAGCCTCACACCCTGAGCTTTCAATGAACATGTTTGAGCTTATCATGAAACAAGGGTTCATTGGCAGCTAGACACACGCCTAAATTTATCTCTTTTGCTCTGGTCTATTAATGGCTCATCTTCAAAGATTAGCACGCTGCTTTGGTCTGCGAATCAAGCGGTAGGGCTGTGAGATGTGAAAGGAATGATGAAGTAAAAGTGTTAGAGTGGGTGAGGATAATGGTACAAAGGAGAGAGGAATGAGCAAGGGAGATGGGGTGAAAAAGGTGAAAAAGTTGAAGCGAAGACAGGAAGAAAGAGAAGGAGAGAGTTAGAAAAAAAGAGAAGAAAGGGAAGAGCAATACGATTAAGCTAAAGAGGGTTACAGAATTGCAGAGTAAGGACTACATGGCGAAGAAGCGGAGTGAGGAAGGGAGTGAAATGGACTGGCAGATGTGAATGGAAAAGAGAAGAAGACAGAGTTAATGCAAATTGGGAATTAAGAGAACAGTGAGAAAGGGGAAAGAGGGATAATTTGAAGCGGAACAGAATGAATAGTTGTTTGTTTTGTGAATGAAGGAGGAGGGAGTCATTCCTGGTTCGTTTACTTGCTGCGTTGGTACTGGCAAGGGGCTCTCAAGGGGCTTCTATAGTGCTCTGGCGTGACCTTTGAGATGAGCCATGAAACAGAAGCAGGATGAAGCACGGGAGATGCTATCAGTTGATCCTCTGCCTCAGTGCGTCACACCTAGAATACTCACACGCCCCATAGACATAGAAGAAATACCCAATGCACAAGACTGCCATGCATGCCCCCCTGAGGGGAACAATGCAGATATAGATAACACGCATAATTATCCGACTTATTTATAAAACACGATCTATCCTCTGAATCATATACATGACATCAAATTCACACCAGAGTACCACCAACCACAACAGAACTGAATATAGTGTACAAAGCACAACCAGCAATGCACAATCTAACCCTCAAACATAAATGCATAACAGACCAAGCACACAATCCGAAAAGTTCAACTGTATGTATCACCTTCACTTGTCAGAAATGAAAATGCAACAGGAACACCTTTATTCTTGCTGGTGGAATTCACCACATGACGGGGGTGGGCAGTGTACACCAGCTGAACTAGGGAATCTTATCAGCTGTACATTCACCCTTCACATCACAGCACAAGAGGTTACCACACAGTGGTGGAGCACCCTCTAGCACACCTCGAAATAATATTGAGTCCATTTTCTGTCATTAACTGCAATGGGGCGATATTTTTGTGAACAATATTTAGGGCATAACATTTTAGGTCCAGCCATAAGTGTTTTGTGATATTCCCAGCACCATACTGTTTGGGTTCAAATGCTCGCTCTACGCACATACACTGCATACTTCACTGCGGTACTAATACAATAGGAACAGCTCTTATTTGCGCACAATATACACAAAAACAATCAAATGCTTCTACACGCTTTCAGCCCTCACCGACAAGTGAAGACAAATCTTTCAGGAAACACCTTTGTAAGAACCAATTGCAGTTACATATGCAACAATTCTCAACTACGCGCACACCTATTATTAGCAGCTACCTACAACAGCTCACAGTTTTGTATAAATTTATGCACAAAATTTTAGTTTTTTTAAAAATTTCCTCCCACGACGAACCTCAAATTACAATTCTTAAAATTTGGTAGAATAATCATTCCTCAGTGGATGAGTAGGGTGCACTGAAGCAGTAAGCAAATCTTAGTACAATTGAAAACACATTTTTTTAAATCGCAAAACTACCCTATAGGATCTTAACACCATGAATGAACACTTTTACATCAATATACCACCTGCTGTTCACGAAAACGATAAACATTACTATCCCAAAGGCACAAGATTAACAACAAAAGCACAAAACGTTCGATGGCATCACATTCTGGCTTAAACATCACCCACAAAGCTCCATGAAACTCATGTCTACCCACAGTCTCCAACATCTTGTTGCTCCACCGCTGATGGTGCGTTAGAACGCAGAGAGGGGCATATCAGCAACAACCAGCGATTATTACCGCTAAGCGCACTTAGCGCTAGGATAATTATCGCCGGCTAACGTGGATTTTTATCGCTGAGATAGCGTGCAACGCTTATCTCATAAGCGATAAAAATCCTAGCGCTAACTGCCAAACGTGAGATTATCGCCGGAAACCCAGCGATAGTCTCCCGAAGTTTGGCATTAGCTTGATAATAGGGCCTCACATACTTAGCCATGATATCCACCTTCCATAGGATATCATGGCTAAGTCAGTCCTGAAGCAGGCGTGAAGAAAGTAGCAATAACAGGGGTTATCGCTACTTTTCTTGCCGCTATGCTTCATGGCGTGGGGCTTGATGATAGGAGAAATGTCGCTTAGCGACATTTCTCCAGTCATGTGAGGTCAGGAACGCCCACGCAAAGCTGGGCGTTAAGAATCCGGGCGCTAATGCAAGGTTTCACGCGATAGCGTGACCTTGCTAATTAGGCGATAAAATTATCGCCGCTTTTCGCCCAAAAACAGACGCAAAAGCGGCGATAATTTTATATCGCCTCGTTGCTGATATGTCCCATACATTTTACATCCAATAGACCTTTGTGGCTTATTTAGAGGCACAGGGGTAAGCTATCAATAAAATAAATGTAGAATTATTTAAAGTTCATGTAGCCCATTTGACCACACAATTAGGACAAGGAGTCGGTAACAAAAGTTAAGTGGGTTTATTACACATTAATAAAACAATTACAAATAATGCCAATTGACCATGATTTAAATACAGAATTAAAAAAGGAAGCATTAGTCAGTGATGTAAATTCAGTTTTGATAGAATTAGATATACAACAACTCAGCCACATAAGAACAAATAACAAAAAACAGATGCTGATGTTCCTTAAAGAAACTCAAACTTTCCTTTCCCATCTGGTAAAAGTCTTAAAGTTATCTAACTAGGGCTCTAAGTTTAGGATGAGGATGGTTCAGAATGAAACATCTCAGAGAAATTTGAAAAGCAAGAAAGTGTCAGCATAGTGAAGCTTTCAATAAAAAATCTTCTAAAAGAGAGCAATAGCTTAGCATATAGCTTTACACTCTAAAAATTAAAAATAGGGCAAGCCGAGAGGTCTGTACCACTCAATGTCCAAAAGGGGTCTGTTCCACACTCTATCAGTGTATACATTAATTAAAGCATACATAATCCGATCCTCGCGCTACCCTTCCAGGCACTTCAAATTTCACAGTGGCAACATCTCCAGTTTGTCTCATCCCACGAAACTGGACATTCACACAACCTTGGGTAGTACACCATTACTGATACGTGATGAATAGGAAGCTTATTTAGCTTATTTAGTGCTTCTCATCTCTGCCAAGATTTGCTTCTCAGGCCTCACTATCTCTAATGCATACCACTCCTTTGTCTGGCAACTGAAGTCTTGAAACCGCATCTGCAGAGGAGAGAACATGCAAGGCAAACATGCATTTCAAATTCAGGCCTAGTTAAATTAGCTTAGTTAAACACTAAAGTGTGCACTTCGAATAAGTGATGATATGTGCACGTGTAACTTCGTAACAAATGAAACAATCTAAATGTGCACAGAAGTAAATGAGTTCATGCTTACATACGCAGTGCATTTTCAAATAAATGCAACATAACTTGGGACATGAGTGTAAACATGTATGAGAACTATGTTTCTTCTGGTTAGGCTAAATAATAAGGTATATACATTTATGAATCTATAGTGTTCTTCAGTGAAAACATTTCAGTAATGCATTTGAATACTTCACTTCTCCTTAACAAAGTTAGGCACACTAAGTATATGGTGCTAAATGCACATATATATTGCACTTCTGTGATGCATAAAGGTGGGGCTAAAATTGCTCTGCTCTAACTATACCTCCACATTCCAGAGGCTACAGGACCTGACTGGGAAATCTACACAAAGTAACAACTGACATACCAGATTAACTGGTAAATTACTTGTATTATAACCATTTCCATCTCTCCCACGGTGCATTTTAAAAGTAATGTTTTAGCAATTAACCAATATCTTGGCAGCTCTTCACCTAACCTCACTTCGTAGGAATCATAACAGTAGTCCGGGCAACTCCAATGTCTTCCACACAAATTAGTGACTGTGCATATTAACATGACTTATCCCATACACAGACTGAATAAAGTAATGTCTTCGCAACAATTCTCCTGTCTATCCTCTACTTCCACTCACCATTGAAACCGGTGAGATATGCCTTACACAATAAAAACAATCTGACACCATCGACCACACATGCCAGTCAAATGGAAAATGATGCAGCTACCGGATATAACAATCACTGCTTGATCAGTCCTGTTACCCCCCCCCCCCCCCAAGTCACACACAGTCTTACCCACCAGTGCAGTCAAATGTAACAAATGTTACCCTTAGTCACTAGCCAATATGTTCACCATATACAGAGAGGCCACTGAATGTTAGGAGGAGTGGAAATAACCCAAAACCTCCACAATCTTCCCAAAAACAGCATTTCCAAAGGAATTTCTATCTTTTTGAGTTCTCCAGTGTCTGCCCAATAACCTATAGAGAGCTCAGGTAAACACTGTGTTAACTGGTAAAGTAGGCAATTATTTTTCTGCTGCATTTGACTTCAGATGGCACAATCACTGATATTTAGAGAATTTGACATAAGGCCATCAAGTGAATGTATGGAGAACCAATTGATTGTGAACCTCTGATAACAAGCTTAAGATATTTTTCACAATGACCAATGTATCTTTATCTGGCCACAGAGGTAACCACCCATCTGCAACTACCTCAGTTAGCAGGTCTATTTTCTATTTTGGTAGCAAGGACAAAAAGCTCAGTGGGAGATTTCACCACAATATATCTTCAAATAAATTAATTCTTCTGAGGCCAGCTAATGGAACAGGTTTAGGGATGAAAGTGCCAGGCAATCTATGCAACTCTAAACTTTTATCCACCACCATTTTCCCTTTGTTTTTAGAATTTCCCAGCATTGTTATTTTTTACTTTAAATTGTGAGCCCCTGATCCTTCAGGACATCTCAAATCTCAGATCCAGTGCTCCTCAGGGACATCCTTGATGTGCGGTGAGATTGGGAAGTCCCTAACCCTCCTCTGCACCGGCAGTATGATGGGCTGTGTGTTATAGTATTTGCATGTGGAGTGATTCCAACTGCAACTTCTCCTAAATTAAGCCCAGTAGCTGGGACATTAGAGAATTCTTAGGGATTTTTAGTCTTTTATAAATGGAATTGTTTGCAAATACTATCACCCTCATAACTAACGTAAACGGTATGATATTTATCGCACCTGATAAAATCCCACTCTGCAGATTCAGAAGTTATTGGGTGCGAAAAATATGAATGAATAAAAGCTTTGAGGAATAACATGCGGATATTGGTGCTTAATGCACCAAATCTGCATGCACTGGTCAATACCAGACAATTTCCCCCTGATACATTTTGGCAAGTTTGACCTACAAGGTTAGGATAATTTACCACAGAACTCATGATTCCAATCCATGTCCAAAAACAGGTTGCATGGGCATCAGAATTGAACCCTGATCTTGTAATGAGGGCCTGTGTATTTTGGTTTTGCAATAATGACAGCATACTAAAGAATGAGTGTGCACTGAAGCTATTGTGCAATTACTAGCATGGCACCTGTCTTTAAGGTTACCCTTAGCTGATCCTAAACATTTTCCATTTGTGAGAATGGCATTTTCAGGATTGACAATACATTCTGCTGATGCAGATCAAGGACAGTCCACCTTCCCATTCTTCTTCCTTGAGTGTTTTTTCATTTCAAGAATCTATCTCCAATGGATGCCCAGTGTTTCCTGCCCGAGCAGGTACCTGTAGGGTTCACATGGTATTCTGCAGGTAGGCAGACAGAAAGTAAGACATGAGTTTGCTCAACAGTAGAACTTCAAAATATAAGCTGGTGCACCCCCTGTGAACACTTTCATCAACACGGGCGGGCATGGTACCTGCTGCTGATGCCTCAAGAATGTGGAGTCTAGTGCTGCCCCTTTCCTCTTGGCTAAGGACATGCCTAAATGCCTTGTGCAAGCCCTGTTGTCTTGCCCTGCTACTGATGAACCTACTTGTGAAAAAGCAGCCCGCCATTTTAAGGAGTCCAGTTGTGCCAGCACAGTACCAAGCAGTCTTCCTTTCTGTCCATCATTAGAGGCTAGAGCTTGGCTCACATCCCAATATCATTACGGTTCAAACTATGGTGTGTCCCTCTTCACAGCTTGTGTCACCCCCTCTTTGCCATCAATTACAAGTGCCTCACTAAAATATGATCAGTGAAAACCCTTGGTTGCACATGTGTCTGATTGATAAATTAGCCAGAAAAATCTGGCAGTCAATTTACCCTCCAAACATTTATGATACTAAACCTGACGAAATTTACAGAGTGAAAAATGACCCATAAACCCTGGGACATGTGGATTTTGGTGCAGTAAACCCATTTTCATGGTGTAACTTAAACATGGCGGTACCCATCACATGATGAATAAGTGTCCCCAGAACATTGTTATTTGTTAGACGTGATAAAGCAACAATAACGTAGGACTCATAATCGGGGCCTGAGAATGGAGTCTCAGACCCTTCATATAAAAAGACCCTTATCATGAGATGTCCAATTTTTGAGGCAATGCCTACCATTAACTATATATCTGAAATAAAAGTAAATTCGTTGTTTACTTCACTTACCTGAACTATAAGATACCCTTGGTTTTCTTTTCAGTGTGAATGTAATGTTTCTGCTTGCTTTCATACTGTGTTGTTTTTGTTTTAGCTGTTTTTCAATGTTCTCAAACAGCAGGATACTATAGAGCACAGGTCAGCAAACCTGTTACAAAGCTATCATTTATTGTGTGAGGTTATCATCCTTTATTTCACAACGCATTGCCCACAGTAAGGAAAGTTATATATTTCCAAGTTTCATGTGAACCATCCAAACATTTGGAGGAACCATGCTATGACTAATTCTCTCATGACTTTGGTGTCCCCCAAGATCAGCCACACCAAACCGAAATAGCTCCAAGGTAAGTCTCCTTGCTTACATCTACAGCTAATTATGTTACATGATCCTCTGTTGCTGCTGTGTTTTTAGGCTGAGGTGCGGACTGCAACCCCCAGAAGTCCCTCTTGAGCCCAGGAGGAGGGGCTCCCGCATTCCCGACATGCTTTTAAGCACTGTGATTCCCTAGAGCAGGCCTGACTTCACCTGTGAAAGCAATTCCTTTTTAATAGACTGTTAGACTGCTAGACTGGTGGGTTCTTACATAGCAAGCCTTGGAGGCCTCGGACTTTATTTCGGTTCCAAGATGGGAACGATGAAGATACCGAGTGTCAAGGACCATGTTAGTTCTAATCATGAGTCCCAGAGTGCCACCCGTGACTCCTTTTTGGCCAGACCGGTAGGGGTGGTCAACAAGGAAACAGACCTCGCGGAACAGCATCTATCCATTGAGATTTATAAATGTCAGGCCTGCCCTGCTTTAGTCCCCCAAGCCAGCAAATCTCCTGGAGAACTCTTGGCTTCTTGGTAAGGCCCTGGGTTTTATTCGGGGAGCTTGGAATGTTGGCCGACAAGAGTGGGTTTAAATGGTCCGATTACCTCACCAGCGAGTGATGGAAGACCACCAACTAGGAGGAAACAACAGTCTACACGGGCCTGCATTGTAAATAAGAAAGTCGGAAAGTGCCCCAACAATGACCATAAGGCCTTTGGGATTACCTCCAATAACAGTATTAAATCAATTTTTGTCCATCTTTTAGAGAATTTTAAGGTGATTATTGAGGCCAGCATGGTTTCACTGAGGGAAAGGCTAAGATCCATAGATCGACTGTTTTAGATCTTATCAGACTACATAAAGTAGAGACTGGGCCATCAAGTTCTGTGTTGACCACACTAGTTAATGATACAGTTTATGATTCAGCTACCCATACAGGGGTGAGGCAGATTCTGTCCCTGACTCCATCAGTGCTATATCTTCTTTATCGCAGGAGAGTGTCTCCAATGTTGCACTGATGTCTCAAGCTGGGAGAGCCATTCGAAATAAGAACACAGTAGGGTTATGTTCTGATAAGGAGGAAGCAGAGGCAGGACCTGGTCTGCATAAGGTGAACAATTCATGTCTAAACCCTCACCCGTGCGCTGATCTTCTGTTGCTGTACTAGCAAATGTGCCACTTTTGTCTCTAACAGCTGAGCAATCTACTACTCAACTCGGATGTATGTCATTACGTCGCATACTAATACCACGCGTGCCACACACTACAACACTACACTAAACCCTAAAACACTAACACAACCCTAACACACTACACTACACTACAAAAAATACCCTAAAACGTAAAAAAAAAACTACAAAAGTAACCCCCACCTCAAGCGCAAACCCCCTTACCTCTCTCCTCTCCAGCGTCGCCGTCTCTGCTCCCGCTTCCTGATTCCTCCTTCCTGCAGGGGCGGTGCACGTCGTTGTGAGGAAACAGCCTCAGTTTCCTCACAACAACTTGGATAGCCGTCATTACTCATTACATCGCATGCGTTGTGAAAGCGCATGCAATGTAATGGTATGCGTGGTTTTTACCACGCGTTGTAACATCGCATGCTTTGTAACGCATGCGATGTAATGGCAACGTGTGGTAAAAACCGCGTTGTAATGGCTGTTCCCCACTCAACTCAAGGATAAGGTTTGCCTTGGTTAAGCCAAAAGTCTGACTTTCATCCAACAGAAGACAAGGACATTCAATTTGTTAGGAGGACTGGATAGATTGGCTCCTTGGCCAAGCTGTTGAAGGGGGATTGTATCGTCATCAATTGCTGTTATCCAGGGTTAGCTTGTCATTTGATATTTTCCAATCTTCGACGCAGACAGCTAACCAATGGCATTTACTTGGTACCACTGGGTTTTTGTTAACAAACATTTGCTACCTAGGGTTGGAGCCTGTGATGGAGCAGGGTTTTTACTTTTAAACCAAATACCTGTTTCATTTTCGTATGTCATTATTAAAAGAACTACTGATTAATTAGTAATTACTAAAGATTTGTCAAGTCTTGTCTAACCAACCTTATTAACAGAAGAATCACACGTGGGAATGCTATTACATGGCTAAAATAATAAGTGAACTAAGTTGGTGAGCAAATTGACAGAATAAATGTTGCTTATGTGATGTTACTGTGTTTTGCGCTTATAATTAATATGCATTAATGGCTTTTGATGTCGCAAATGGCTAGATAAATACATACACATAAGGGTATTAGCAGGGGAATAACACTGTATAATCATTTCCATGCAGTAATTATGTTTTTGTGTTTTCCTTGCTTAAGTTGACCATTGTGGCCTGCTATAAAATGGCTACCACCCGCAGCCTGCATTCGAGTAGATGGAAAATTTGAAAGGAGGCTTTGCAGTGACTGCGACCTTGTCCTCCCATTGAACTGAAAAGCCATGAACATGACGACAAATCTGGGAGAAATGCCAGATGCCCCTGAACGTGAAGAATTGTTACAAATCCAAAATCCGTCCTGATGAACTTATAATGGTCCCATGGATGAGATACATTTTATCCTAAAGAGACATCCGTAGAAGTAACAAATTAGTCATGGACTTCTAACTTCTATTCATAATTTGAGACTATCAATACGTGGGAAAATTCATCGTTGTATCCCAATGTACCAAGACAACATAATTTCCGCCATTCGACTGTTTTGAAAGATATGTTTGTAACATTTGGAATGTAAATTTGGTATAAATATTAGCAGACTAGAGAGGTTCAGTGCCACTTCTTCCCGAACCAATGATCAGAGGTCCCGATGCTGACGGAGAGGACGGTGACTCTACATGACGGCTAGAAACTTTAACTATTTTGCTAAGGACCAGTTCTGACTTAGAAGACGACTTTTAGCCAGAAAAGGTAAATATGAGAGAAATGATCTTGCATTTATTGGCTATTCTTACAATTTTAGATAAACAATATTCTGTTTGAATTACTGTGTCGGGTATTTATTTTATTGTCATGTTTATTGAATATATAGAGTGTTGAGATGTTTTCACCAGATCTATAGCAACTAGTTGATGCCATTGACCTCAGGGTACATGCAGATTGGTTAGGTGGATAAAAGTGTCTCCCCTTATACATGGCACGGTTAGAGTGGTAGGATGAATGTTGGTGTTATGGGGCCCACCAGCGTGTGATGTGTGTGTGCGTGTGTGACTGTGAAATCACTCCGTCCGTGGACGTAGAGGGGATTCAGAAGCTCTGATCTGCACCAGTTTCTTGGTAGCAGAATGATGGTTAACTATTGTCTTGATCTGGTGAATTTGCGTGTATATAAGCTTATTGATTATTGATTGATATCGATGTTTGTACTAACACTGTATGTTGAAGTCGTATTGAGTTTTATGTAGTGTGTACGGCTTCTGGGACGTAGGAAGTCGGTGACAGTTCCGTGGTAGGGCAGAGGGAAGCGCTGCTCTCGGAAGAGGCGGGATTGTTGGCCCTGTATGAAGACAGGGGAAAACGTGTGACAATTGAAGATGCGCGTCGCATTGTCTGGGTTCGATGAGGTAGCATCGCCGTGTGTTACCATTAGAAACTTATTTTCTGTGTGAGAGAAGTGTATATGATAGCAAAGGTTATCTGTGAAGTTCTGGTCTTAGGTATCAGGGATCCTTATGGCATTCCGATAACGCTTATCACTAGAAAGGTAATAGGTATTCTCTGAGCTTGTTAGAAGGACAGAGCAGAGGTAAGCGCTGCTTTCTTAACGTGTGATATAATTCTGTAGTAGGACAGACTGTTCGCTGTTCTCGTGAAAGACAGAATTCTGTGTGAATGTACTACATTTTCTGGTGTGAAAGTGCGTGAATGAGAAGGCATTCTGGTTAATTGTGAAACTCTTAGGAGCATTCCGGAGAAAACAGTTAATTGGTGCTTGTTAGAAGGGTAGAGTAGAGGGATGTGCTACTTTATCAACGGAAGTAACGATTCCGTAGTAGGGCAGAGGTAAGTGCTGCTCTCGGGAAAGGCGGAATTCTCGTGGGAAAGGTCTTTTGCTGTTCTGTGGCTAGCGGAGCAGACAATGGAGATGTTTGTATGTTGTAACTAACAGACTCGTAGAAGTTGAAACAAAGTCTACCGAGTAGTTTTGTAAAGGAGGGGTAGACGAGAGAGACAGGAGACAGGAGCAGAAGCTGCTGCAGCGACTGCTGACGTCAGGAAGACCGCGCTGTGATTGGACAGTGGGTTAGAACGGTGGAAGCACGGTGATTGGTGTGCTAGTGTACGCCGCGCACGGATTGGGAGACATACAGGGTGACGTAGACGCTCCAGGATTGGTGCGTTGGTGTGAGTCGCGCTGGGATTCGTGGACTGAGTCAGTGACGTAGACACTCCAGGATTGGTGCGTTAGTGTGAGTCGCGCTGCAATTGGACAGGAGATCGTACAGTTGTAGAAAAGACAAAAGGGTTGCGGAAAATAAGAAAATGTATTACCACGCTGAGGAAAAGAAAAAGAAATTCTTGTTTAGTAAGGTTAAGAACTGGTTTGACAAGGATAAGGATATTGTGACTAGGGAAGGACAGTTACTTCCTCCGATAAGAACCCCCGCATCCTTCATGGTTGCGAAATATGGGTATCATACCTGTATTTGGTTAGACAACTGGGCAAAGTATACCAAAGAGGATGGAGTTTTAGCTTTCCCGGAACATGGCTCATTTAATCTGGCCATACTGAGAAATTTACGGGAGAGGATGATGAGTCTAGAGCCTCGGCCTAGGCCAACGCAGTTTGAGGCATTGACTGAATGGGAAGATGAAATGCATGAGCGAGAAAAGCAGAGGAGTGGAGGAAATTACAGGTATATGTTCGGGCGAAAGTATGATCGCGAAACTCATCATGACCGGATGAGAAGATGGCGAGATGCCAGTATGACTGAGGGATTATATCCTGTAAGAACTGCAGAGGAGACAGAAGGGAAAAAGTGTACAGAGAAAGAACATAATGTAGAAACAAGGAGGTATGGGGCGAATGAGTCTGATGATGATGTCTTAGATGACATGTTTTACAAAAGACCACCCCAGTATAGACGAGAACCAGAGGTAGGAACATCAGTTACCCCAATGAGAGACACACTGCGGATTATAAAGACAGAAGTCATGACCCCTGAGTTGAAAAGCAGTAGTTCTCTTGCAGAGAGAGAGAGAGAGAGAGAAAGGGAGAATGACATTGAGGATGAAAAGACCAGGGAACTAGCAAGAACCACATTTGAATTGACAGAGAAAATCAGAGAACTGACTAAAAATCTTGAAGCAGTTACGGTGCCTGTAACAATAGGTCCGGTTATGCCTGTTTTCGAAAAGCAGAGGGTTGGTGAAGGTGGTTTGACAGTTCCATATGTAGGCAACAGATTGATTGTTCCTCCAGAGCAGAAAAGAAATGAGAACGGGAGCAAATCAGTGGAGATCAGAAGAAAATCAGTGGAGACATACCATATGTGGAGGAGAGTTGAATGTGCAGACTAACTCAGGTTTGAATTCCGGTTGTGTGGAAGGGAACAGAATGATTGGAGGATCGATCTTAGAACCATAAAGAGTGACAGAACCAGTGGGTTCAGAAAAATCCACGGGGATAACAGCTGAAGATTTGAATGATTGGCTGAAAGTTTTGCAGAGGAAAGAAAAGGAATCCCAGGGAATTGATGTAGCTAGAATACGTATGGAAATGGAGGAGCTGATTGTAGGAACAATCCCTACAGAAACGCTGAAAAAGTATCAGGAGGGGGAAATACTATTTCTGTGTAAAAGTATCACATGGAGAGCAAAGAACATACATGACAGGTTGAAAGGAATAGCCAGTGAAATGGGAGTCGACATGGACAAGGTAAAAGCTTTACAAAAGCCTTACCGAGTGGATTTTACAGCAGTGACAGCTTATCCCATGAGGGAGATTCCAGGAGGAGGGTACGTACATGTTCCATGGACCAGACAAGATATTTTGTCATTTACAAATGACTTCCCTCGACTAAGAGAGAAGCCCGTCGAGTGGTATAGACAGGTTGACAGATTTGTGAAGTTGTCACAAGTGCTGTGGATCAACCTGAATAGTCTGTTTGATATAATTGTACCAGCAGACTTGTGGACAGAATGTAAGATAGTCATAGATTGGCCCACTAAAGAATACCCGAGAGATCCAAAGACAGGAGCTCCAGACCCGGAGGTCATGAAAAAGTATGAGCAGGTTATGGCTTTCCTGAAAAATAAGGTACCCCCCAAGGAAACAGACTGGGTTAAAATAGATCGAACACATCAAGAAGTGAAGGAATCAGTCCATGCTTACTATGAAAGGCTAATACTGGCTTTCAAACAGTTCAGTGGAGATGAACATCTGGGTGACAAGGATCTGAGCCATTTTGTATATAGATTTGTGTATGGCTTGCGACCTGAAATCAGTGAAATGATAAGGCAGCATACCGTAGACTGGCAGAGCAAAAAGATCGATGAGATCCTGAGACATGCAAAATACTTCAGTGATGAGATTGAGGCAAAGCAAAGGAAACTGAAGGAAAAGGCAATGTGGGCACAGGTGAAAGGTGCAGAAAGACAGGAAGCTCAGTTGGTTGAACAAGCAAATAACCCAGGAAATAAACCCAGATTTGGCCCAGGAAAAGGGAAAGGCAATATCGAGGAAGCAAAGAAAAAGTTTCCCTGCCACAACTGTGGAAAATTAGGGCACTGGAAATCCGAGTGTAAGAATCCACCGTCTACTAATGATGACAATCCATCATTGAATTCACAGGTGCAGAGTGAGGGGTGTGGTCAGCATCAGCAACAGCAGAAGGCTGTTAAGCAGCAGAATCAGGTGCCAAAACCACCCTTGCCACAAAGAAGAGGATCCCAGAAGTACAGCCAGGATTCGGGGTTCTACGATGAAGAACAGGTAAACAAGCCAAAACGCGCAAGCGCTGTGTCACAATATTGGCTAAGGAATGAGGGAAGTGATTCTGAGGGAGACTTCTGACGGTGCCGAAGAGAGGAGGAAGAGTGCGTACTTGGCGCAACTCTAGAAATAGACCAGGCAGGACCTTTTGTAGATGGAAAAATCAATGGTGAAAGTGTTACTTTTCTAGTTGACACAGGAGCTACGAAATCAACTGTCAGGTCAGCTGATATAAAGAATCTTCCTCTCTCGGATGAAGCAATCCAAGTAGTTGGTGTGTCCAACACACAGATCAAAACTCATCTTACTGAACCAGTAAGAGTTAGAATAGGGAAATTCTCAGACATGCACCGATTCGTGGTGTGTGACACTAGTCCTGTGAACTTGCTAGGCAGGGATCTGCTGTGCAAGATGAATTGCACTATTTTCTGTACTCCAGATGGAATAACTTTTGAAACACCAGATGAGGATGTCCTATACAGAATGACCCTGGATAACAGGGAAAGTGAGGCTATGGGAACATATGCTGTGTTTAATCCGGATGCATTACCCCCAGAATTAAAACAGACAGTAAAAGCAGCAGTTTGGGATTTTACTGGAGAAGATGTGGGCCTGATGAGAAATGTAGATCCAGTAAAAATTACTGTAAAAGATGGAGTGGTTTACCCAAACATCCCACAATACAGACTGACACCTGAAATAATTGAAGGAATAACACCCATAATTGAGAAAATGATCCAGCAGGGGGTGTTAAGAGAAATATTGAGCAGCCCATGTAATTCATCAATAATGGGACTGAAGAAACCGAATGCAAAGTTCAGAATAGTACAGGATTTGAGAAAAATTAACAAGATTGTTGTGCCATGCTGTCCCATTGTGCCAAATCCATCAGTGATTTTGTATCAGATTCCCCATGATGCAGAATGGTACACAGTAATTGATTTGTGCCATGCTTTCTTTTCAATCCCGTTGCATCACGACAGCCAGCCGATTTTTGCATTTAGATTTGGAGAGCGAATTTTGGCATGGTGCCGAATTCCACAGGGGTATACAGAGAGCCCTTCGATATTTAATCAATTGCTGAAGAAATCTCTGGAGAGTTTAACAATTCCTGAAAATTCAGTTTTGGTCCAATACATTGATGACCTGCTTATGGCATCAAAACAAAAACACATGAAGCTTGTGAAGTAGACACCAATGCTTTACTGAATCACTTGGCAGATGGAGGATTAAAAATATCTCCAGCCAAATTGCAATTCTGCAAAAGAGAAGTCCAGTATCTGGGACATAATATTGAGAAAGGCCTGAGGAAAGTGACCATTGACAGGATTAAAATCATCAGAGGGATGAGAGCCCCAATGACACAAAGAGAAGTGAGAATGTTCCTAGGAATGGTTGGTTATTGTCGTCAGTTGATAAGTAACTTTTCCCTGATTGCCAAGCCACTGATTAAATTGACAAAAAGTGAGGTGAAAGACCCATTGGAATTAAACCCAGAAGAAATGGCAGTATTTAAAGAGTTAAAGAACAGGCTATGTGAAGCTTCTGCCCTAGGAATGCCAGACTACGAAAAAGAATTTGAGCTGTACTGTAGTGAGAGAAATGGATGTGCACTTTCAGTGTTAATCCAGAAACATGGACGTCTGAGGAGGCCAATTGCATACTTCTCATCAACACTTGACCCAGTAGCTGTGGGTTTACCAGGTTGCCTGAAAGCAGTAGCTGCCACATGCAAAAGTCTGGAACAAAGTGAGGGAATTATAATGGGATATCCTGTACGGGTATTCGTACCTCATGATGTGGCAATCCTTTTAACAAGGAGCCGGACACAGTTCATGTCTCATAGTCGGCTGACTAAATATAAGAAAGTCATTCTTGGTGCAACAAATGTGAGCCTTGAGAGATGTGTGAATGTGAATACAGCAACACTGTTGCCTGATGCTGAAAGTTGATCATGATTGCCTGGATGTGCTTGATTACTGTACAAAACCAAGACCAGACATAAGAGATCTGCCACTGTCTGAGAGTGATCATGTGTTGTTTGTGGATGGATCTTGTTTGAGAACGGATGAAGGAACACTGAGTGCCGCATATGCTGTGTGTACAGTTTCAGGAGTTGTGGAAGCATCACCTTTGAAAGGAGTTAAATCCGCTCAGGTGGCAGAATTGGTGGCACTCACAAAAGCTTGCAAGATTGGAAGAAATGTGAGAGTGACTGTAATGACTGACAGCCAGTATGGCTTCGGAGTTGTCCATGATTTTGGCCAGTTATGGCTACAAAGAGGTTTCCTGACCTCAAGTGGAACTCCCATAAAGAATGCTGAAGTGGTTGGAAAATTGCTTGAGGCGATACAGCTGCCTAAAGAACTAGCAGTTGTAAAATGTGCTGCTCATGGTCACGGTGATGATTTTGTCACCCTTGGGAATAAATTTGCCAATGACATAGCACAGTACTGTGCAAGGAATAATCATTCAATTAACCGGAGTAAAGAAAGGGAAATGTCTTCTTGTTCCTTAATGTTTACTAATGTGGTGGGAACATGGGAGGAAGTGAAACAGTTACAGGATGAGGCAGGAGATGAGGAAATGAAATATTGGGTGAAAGCAGGTTGTGCACCAAGGGAAAAAGACCACGTGTGGGTCTATAGGGATGGAAGACCAGTCATGCCCAATAGCATGTTGTCAACAATGGCACGGATGTATCATGGCCAGGGACACCTGGGGAGGGATGCCATGATAAGGGCCTTTAAGCAGACCTGGTACAATGCAAAATTCAGGCTGATAGCAGAGAGTCTCTGTCAGAGATGCCTGATATGTCAGCAATTCAATCCTGGAAAGAGAACAGTGGTGAGCCCAGGTACAATAGGCAGGGAGGGAGGACCCTTCACAAGAATGCAGTTAGATTTCATCGAAATGCCCCAAGTCAACAGATTGAGATATGTCCTGGTGGTAGTCTGTTTGTTCTCCAGGTGGGTGGAGGCATTTCCAACAAGAAGAAATGATGGGATAACAGTGGCTAAGCTACTGTTAAGAGAATTCATCCCAAGGTATGGGTTCCCAGTGACCATTGAATCAGACAGAGGAGGACACTTTTATAATGAAATCATGGGTTTGATCTGTGAAGCATTAAGTGTACAGCAGAAGCTACATTGTGCTTACCGACCAGAGGCTTCTGGTGTGGTTGAACAAATGAATGGTACCATCAAAAACAGAATTGGCAAAATGTGCCTGGCCACAGGAATGAAATGGCCTGATGTCTTGCCTCTAGTCCTGATGACAATTAGGTTTACTCCAGACAGAACAACAGGTTTGAGTCCACATGAAATTATCATGGGACGTGCTATGAGACATGCGTTTGTGCCAGTCAACAAGCTGATGACTATAACTGATGACATGATTTTGGATTACTGTAAAGGCCTGGCTGACGCAGTTCATTCTGTGTTTCACCAGGTTGGAGAAGACGCCACCACACTTGAAAAGAAACCAGCCCATGATCTGAGCCCAGGGGACTGGGTAAGGATAAAAGTCCACAGAAGAAGGAATTGCCTGGTTCCAAGGTGGGAAAGGCCAAGACAAGTCATTCTGACCACAACGACTGCTGTGAAGTGTGCTGGAGTGAAAAATTGGATACATGCAAGTCACACTCTGAGAGTTCCAAACCCAAGTGACGGCACTGGAAAAGAATACTTTGAAGAATCAGATTCCAGTGTTGATGCAGACAGTGAGGCAGTAAAAAGGAAAAAGAATCCTGAAAGGGGGGAAAGTGATTCAAGAGAAACTTTCGTCCCCCCAGAAGAAATTCTGAAAAGAACATTGCAAACTTCAGAGACAAGTCCAGATTCTGAAGAAGTGCCTGAAAGTCCAACTAACAGTGACGAAAACAAAAAGAAAGAAAGAAAAGAAAAGAAAAGAACATTCCAACAGAGGTGACGCCTGAATCAAATGAGATAATTGGACAAGTTCCACCTGAGATAAATCTTGAAGAAGAAGGGACAGAAAAAGAAAGAGAGGGACAGATTGCGGAAAAACCCCGAGGAGGTGTAGGAAATATTGACAACAAGCTAGGTGAAGGGACAAGTAGACAGCAAGAAGATTGCGTGTCGGAGACCCGAGGAGGGACAGAAGTAGGGAAATCTCAATTGGTGGAAAAAGAGACTGTTGGAGAAAAGGAAGTTGTTGAAGAAGGAAAGATTGTTGATGAAAAAGAGGCAACTGAGACAGAATCTGATGAAAGTGAAAATGAGATACATGGAGGACGAGTTCTGAGAAAGAGAACTTGGATTGGAGAGAGAAACAATAAAGAGGGAAAACAAAAGAGGAATGCTAAAGGGGATCTTTGGCCCAACAAGATAAAGAGACTGAGATATCGACTGACACGAGTTAACTCCTCGAAAGCTGAACAGGTGAACGAAGTGTCAAGTCAAAACCAAACGAAAGAAGAGGAAACAAAAATATCTGAAGGAACTAAAAGAATCAGAAAACCAAACCAGAAGTATAAGTCACCAGAACGGACGTATGTGGCACTGCCTGAACAAGGTGAAGAGGCAGACAGTCAAGGAAGTCCAGAGGAGGCTTTACTGAAAGTGGTTGAAGAAGAAGAAGCAGTGGGAATCCTGAGAGTTATCTTGTCCGACATTGGAGAAGAGACGGATGTTCAGGATCTAATACAGTTTGATGATGATGAGGAAAGAGTGAAAAGTGATGAAAATCCAAATTGAGTAAATCCAAAGAAGTCACTTGAAGAAGAAAGTGAAGAAGTAAAATTAAGAACTAATAGATTGTAATAATCTGGTGGGTACTTGCTGCCCTAAAAAGTTCGGTAGTGGAGTAGAAGAGGCTAAGTCAAGAGACACGGTCAAATTAACAAGATGGCTAATACTGAGAATAATCAAAGTAGATGTACCTTCATGAAAAGATGGTGCAAGATGTGCTGCTGCTGTACAGGATTATTAATGCTGCTTTGGAGCGTGCTTGCTCTACTGATCTCTTTTAGAGTAACTATAGACACTTTAGAAGGACATACTGAGAACAGGACTAACATAGGGAAGAGTTCACAGACGATAGTTCCAACTAGAACTAGCAATGTATATATACATAAGGATAGGTCTATTAATGATTTTTCTAGCAATGTGTTTTCAAAATTATTGTATGAATATGTAAAGACAATGGATGTAAGGGATTGCTACGTCTGTATGCAATTACCTGCTTCTGTTTTGGAGGGAGTGACTTCATCACCTTCCGGCTACGTATGGAATTTCATGTAGTGTGTTGATTAGTATATTTTATCAATTAGGGAAATTAGATTATAATATGTCTAATGTAGATAATATTCTTGGGCAACTGCCTATGAATAAAGAACTGAATCCTGCTAAAGAAGCTAACACTTTAGGTGAGATTGTTTTAGAAACTAGAGAATTAACATTAGAATATGTTTTTAGAAACAATTTAACCTGCAGTTTAAAGGAAGAAGAGAAAACTTTCCTAGACATGGTTGAGAGAAGAATGTTGAACATGTACAAGAAAGCAGAAGGGCATAAAATGAGTGAAACAGTGTGGGATATTGAGAAAGAAAAAGAGTTGAAAAATGGAGCCAGTCCAACTATGGCTATAGATGCACCACAGAAAGGCAAACTATGCATTACCAGGAAGAGATCCCAGTATGATTATTATTTCATAGGGACTAGTGAGTGCCATGATACATACTTTATTGCAACCGGATGGGGATTTAGAGGAGGAGAAGATCCAGTTTTTCCGGGAGTGTATTATATTTGTGGGAACAAGGCTTATTACCGGTTGCCTGACCATTGGTTTGGCACATGTTATGTTGGCCTGGTCTTTCCAAAGATTTTTCACATGGATAGAGTAGAAAATGTTGAACATGCTAATCCATTAACACGCTATAGAAGAGAAAGATGGACAGAAATTGTAGGAGATATTTTTGGAGCTTTAATACCAGCAGTGGGAATTTCATTGAATGCATATGGCATTCGGAAGCTATCAACAGTGGTGGATCGCGTGTCAACAAGCACCGCTGGAGGCTTTCTTTTGGTAAATACTGAAATGGTTGCTTTACGCGCTATGGCGATGCAAAATCGACTTGCCCTTGACATTCTATTGGTCAAAAAGGGTGGAGTCTGTGGAATGTTAAAGTTCAACATTGTTGCACTTACATTCCTGACGAAAGCAAAGATCTAAAGGTCTATATCAAAAATATTACTGATTTGCATGAAGAATTAGTACCACTGGAAGCTGAAAGTATCTGGACTAAAATGGCTAATAAGATGATTGCTATTAAGAATTTTGTAGCTAAAATAGGTAGTACCATTTTTGGTCAAATATTATTTCCATTAACGTGTGTAATTGTTGCATTATTAATTCTTAGATTAGGGTGTATGTGTTGTAGATACAGAAGAAATAAAAAGAAAATAATACGAGAAAATGTTAAAAAGAGACGAAAGAAACCAGAAAGAGATCCACAAGAAATAGAATTAGAAGAATTGAGGGAAAGCATGTATATAGAAACTAAAAGAGAAGATGATATGGAAACAAGGGTTTAAAAAAAATGAACAAGAAGACATTTTGAATTTCTTCAAAAGGGGAAATTAAATTGATTTTTGGGTTTTGATTTTTGTGGTGATAAGATATCACCAAAGGGGGGATTGATGGAGCAGGGTTTTTACTTTTAAACCAAATACCTGTTTCATTTTCGTATGTCATTATTAAAAGAACTACTGATTAATTAGTAATTACTAAAGATTTGTCAAGTCTTGTCTAACCAACCTTATTAACAGTAGAATCACACGTGGGAATGCTATTGCATGGCTAAAATAATAAGTGAACTAAGTTGGTGAGCAAATTGACAGAATAAATGTTGCTTATGTGATGTTATTGTGTTTTGCGCTTATAATTAATATGCATTAATGGCTTTTGATGTCGCAAATGGCTAGATAAATACATACACATAAGGGTATTAGCAGGGGAATAACACTGTATAATCATTTCCATGCAGTAATTATGTTTTTGTGTTTTCCTTGCTTAAGTTGACCATTGTGGCCTGCTATAGAATGGCTACCACCCGCAGCCTGCATTCGAGTAGATGGAAAATTTGAAAGGAGGCTTTGCAGTGACTGCGACCTTGTCCTCCCATTGAACTGAAAAGCCATGAACATGACGACAAATCTGGGAGAAATGCCAGATGCCCCTGAACGTGAAGAATTGTTACAAATCCAAAATCCGTCCTGATGAACTTATAATGGTCCCATGGATGAGATACATTTTATCCTAAAGAGACATCCGTAGAAGTAACGAATTAGTTATGGACTTCTAATTTCTATTCATAATTTGAGACTATCAATACGTGGGAAAATTCATCGTTGTATCCCAATGTACCAAGACGACATAATTTCCGCCATTCGACTGTTTTGAAAGATATGTTTGTAACATTTGGAATGTAAATTTGGTATAAATATTAGTAGACTAGAGAGGTTCAGTGCCACTTCTTCCCGAACCAATGATCAGAGGTCCCGATGCTGACGGAGAGGACGGTGACTCTACATGACGGCTAGAAACTTTAACTATTTTGCTGAGGACCAGTTCTGACTTAGAAGACGACTTTTAGCCAGAATAGGTAAATATGAGAGAAATGATCTTGCATTTAATTGGCTTTTCTGACAATTTTAGATAAACAATATTCTGTTTGAATTACTGTGTCGGGTGGTTATTTTATTGTCATGTTTATTGAATATATAGATTGTTGAGATGTTTTCACCAGATCTATAGCAACTAGTTGATGCCATTGACCTCAGGGTACATGCAGATTGGTTAGGTGGATAAAAGTGTCTCCCCTTATACATGGCACGGATAGAGTGGTAGGATGAATGTTGGTGTTATGGGCCCCACCAGCGTGTGATGTGTGTGCGTGTGTGACTGTGAAATCACTCCGTCCGTGGAAGTAGAGGGGATTCGGAAGCTCCGATCTGCACCATCTGCATCACACCAGATCCTGTTTGATGCCAGGGCAGCTGATGGCCTACCACCTCTTGTGACCCGGGACAGGTCCTCCACCCTTTCGTGCTTAGAGAACACCAATCGACTGTCACTTAATTGTATTCCATCAGAGGACTGTGAGACCCCTAAATTGATCCCTATTTAACTGTGATCACGAATCTCTACCATCGCTTTTTGCTAATGAGGTTTAGGCTAAATCTAGTTCACTGGTTACTGGCAGACACCCGGGGGTGGGAACAAAGTTAGTAGTATGGGTCCGTGCAGCTGCAAATACTTTTCAAAGCAAGAGTCCATGCACTTTATCAGTTTTTGTGACCTTTATACCGACTATAAGACAACAATTCATTTATTTGTTGCTAGCAGGGAAACAATTTGCAAAAGTAATGCCGTATTCTTTACATTTGCAGATGTTGCCTAACATTCAAGTCTGTTTTAATGTGTCTAGCTTTTTAACAGGGGCTGTAAGAAGCAGAAAGCAACAACTTGAATTGTTGTAGGGTGCGGAGGGACATTAATACTAGTTGTTGTGATATTAATATATTTTAAAGAGATGATAGGCTTTTATTGTTATTATGTGTTATGTTTTATAAAATTAAGCCGTTTTTAATGAGTCTGTAACTTTTATGGTTTTAATTAACCAAGTAAAGTATATTTGACTGACTGTGAAACCCGGGCTACACCAGGTGCTGATGTTTTAAGTGCCTTACCCTTGGACTTTCCTAACAGGGTAGACTCTTTGCTCCATCCTGCGTGCTAGACTATTGCAGGCTAAACGGCTAAGCTTCTTGACCGTGATTGGTTTGAATATATTTCAAATTTTTATATAGTGATAATGCAAGAAACTTGAACTTCCAGAAATATCACATGGAATGGTTACAAGAGTTTCTCTGTCCTTGCTACTGGTGTGCCTGAGCATAGAGCAAAGAAGGGGTGGTCTGATGACTATGATTCACACTTCAAAAGTGAATAAGGTGGTTCAAGTGGAATGCGGTGATCAGGGGATACTAATTTTATGGATTGTCCTTATTAATAAGTCTGCTTTTTTTGTTATCAATTTTTACAATCTAGTATGTGAGTTAGGTTGTCAGATTCATGTCCTGTTTTCTGTATTGACAACATTGAAATACAGACCAGCCAGAATGTCCCATGAATTCCATGCCATAGTAGGAGGAGATTTTAATGCTAAAATATGAACAAATGCCACATTATTAGATCCATTTGGGGTGGGGACAACCATCTGTACACCGAGGCGGTCAATCGCAGAGTGATGACACTTTTGGAGGCCCTATTACATTTTTTTACTTAATGTAATTGAGAACATGGGTGATTTATTTATGCAGACACCCACTTTTGTGGGTTGGGTCAAGGTACCATAATCAGTTATATTTTAATTGCAGAGGATTTGACTCATCTTGTTTCTACTGGAGGAGTTAAGAAACATGAGCATGGTGATCTTAACCCTGTAGAACTGGCACTTGATGTACCTGACTGTAGGTGATCTACAAACCCCCAGGGCTGATCACCCTGGCTATAAAGGATAATGGGCTTAGGGTTCGTTGGCAAGGAGCCCATATTCCATCTGTGCTGACCACTCTGGTGGATTTCAACTGAGAGCTGATTATGGACTGTCAATTTGCAGATAACCCCCCTCCATCTGAAATTTTATTAGCGTTTGGGAAATTGAATAACTCTGTTAGGGATCTTATTGATGGCAACCACAAACCTGCAAGGAGTTCATATCCAGGATGGTTTGACAGCTCATGAGGAGCTGCAAATAAAAGGTTATGCCTTTTACTTAACTGTACACCCAGTAATAAGATTTTGGTGGTAACTGCCAGGCTGGAATAAAAGCAATCGATTAGAAATAGGAAATCGGAGAGCAAGACAGAAATGTGCAGGTATGTAAAGTGAAGGACACTATGAGAATTTGGAACATCGTAAATAAAGGGAATTACAGTAATGTAACCACAGAGAGTTTAGGCTCCAAAATTATTGCTCAATACTGGCTAGATCATTTCAGGCCGGTTTACTTATTGCAGGGAATATTTGGGGAAGGATCAGATAATTGCTGCTTTTCACTTCCCTTTGGAGATTAGATTTTACATTGATGAAGTTGTAAAAGCCATTAAGGACAGTCTGCCTAACAAGATGCCGGGCACCCATGTGGTACTGTTGGCCCGCTACATAGAGAATATCTTCTCGTGGGCACCCATCATCCAATGTTCTTAATACCCCTGTCTCCCAGAAAATACTTGCCTCATGGCAAACTGTGTGTATAGTACATGTCTTTAAAAAAGGTAATAGGAAGGGATGCCCAGAGCTACAGACTGGATTCTTTGAGAAATTCAATGATTAAAATTGTGGGGTGTATTATTCTACATAGAATTGAGGGCTGGGCCCAAAAAAATCACATCTTCAGTTTTGTGCGGTATGGGTTCCGTGAAGGGCTTGGGACTCAAGGGCAGTGTCTGAATTTACATCGGTTGATTGGGAAGTATATGCTGTGCAAAGCCTTTTGAAGTGCAAGAGGGGCTGGATGCAGTCCTTCCCAAACTATCTGGCCAGGATGGCCAATCCTGTCCACATCTAGTGCCTTTGTCCTCATGTCTGGAAGGAATCAGTACCCCATCACAGAAGATACAGGCACAATCTTTTGTCCCTGTTTACTGGCAGAAAGGCACAGTTGATTTGGGCATAACAATTGTAACTTTCTAACATTGGTATTTTTCAGAATTGTAAATTAAAATCTGACTTTACTGTTAAAGAGCATTTTAAATTGCAATTAATTTGAGTGTAAACATTGTTTTTCATTTCGATCCCAATCTGAAGTTAGTACTGATCAAAATGTAATAAGTTAATCAGTTTTAGTCAGTGGGAGAGATAGGCCTTACAGCCATGGAAAATGACTTTAGGAGATTTTCATTGACAGGACATGTACAACCTAAACCCAGTGTTCCAAATTTGAAACACTATGCACTCTGCCCAAGGAGCTTTTACTGCCTACCTTTGAGGTGATTCTTAAGTATTATCGAAGAAGGCTTTGGCCTGGCAAAACGGTTATTTTGTCAGGTCGAAACTGCAGTTTAAAACTGCTCTACAGGCTGCATTGGTAGGCCTGAGACATGGTTTAAAGTACTACTTTAGTGGGTGGCACAGTGAGTAAATTAAATGCAACACTTAGGTGTAGGCCAATTTTACCATGCTTTAGGGAGACGGCACCAGCAGTGTTAAAGTGCGCAGAGTCCCAACAGCGTTGTAAGTAGGGGTGCTGGAGGTGCTGCAGCACCCTCAAGATAATCCTGCAGTAGTTCATAAAAGAAATTATCAATCAAGAGGCATTTACATTTTGCTTTTATCTTGTGCATTTGTTGTGAGTTTAAATGGAAAGATCAAGTATCAAGTTTTCATATTATGACATACTCCTACTTATCTAACATGGAGATTGGTGTTTACTTTTCATTTCCTTGATGGCAAAGGGTGACATTTTATAATGTGAACCAAGTGGCATTCTTGCTGGAAAAAGGCTGCAAATACTGTAAATACTTACACATGAATTTACAAATGATCTTTAAAAATATTCCAAATCATATTAGCAACAAAGAAGTTCAAATGATGCACATTTTTTCTATATTTCTGAAGTGTGATAGCAGCAAATATTTTAATAGGGTCAAAACACACCAAGACATTTCACTTGTTTGATGTGTTAATGATGAACATGTGCAGATATCTTTTTTCCATACGTCAAAGAGATAAAAAATGAGGTCAGCTAGTAGGACTACCCAGTGGTGTAACAAAGGCCCCTGTGGTGTGGGAGGAAGCGAGCTCCAGGGGGTCCCTTCAGCCGAGTACCCTGACTGGAGAGCTCCTTAGTGTGGTCGTCGGGGGGGCCCCTTCATGTACTTTGCAGGGGGCCCCCCGAGTTTTGTTATGCCACTGTACACCTTAATAGTGCTTCCATTATGGTGAACAGCACTAAGAGAGAATAGAGCACTCTGCCAATAAACCAAGTACGTCAGATTCAGTTAGGTTTTTTAAATTCCAAGTATTGTCTTGTTCTGGGACATGCATTTGATTTACAGGTGACTTGATTGGGATTATACACACTGGGGCCCATTGCATGTCAGCCATTTTCTCCTCCCTGGAGTTATCATGGGTGGGTGTAAGTAACTACAGGAAGAATCCAATGATACTCACAATTGCAGGACTATGGAGAACAACATAAGAAACTAGTGTTTCTGGAAATATTCCTGCATCTATTGCCCTTTATTTCACCTAGGCTGCTTACATCAGCAACCTAAATCTCTAATTGAAATACTGCTAATCCACAAATTATTTTGAGATTTTGTAATCTTGACGTGGCTGGTAACTCCATTTAACTGCAGGATCAGGATAGCCACAGTACTTGTAGTAAGGCCCATGATGTGCATTTACTGGCTCAGGTTCTCTATGCGTTTTTGGTTTTAATAACCTTTTTTTCACTTTAATTGAATTGCTTGTACTTTGCTTATTGTTCGTGTTAGAAACGGGATTTCTGGTTGGCTAGGGCTTGCGCCAAAGCCAGACAGAAACCACCACTCTAGTCAGGGCTGGGGAGTTACACGCCAAAGATAACCCCTGCTCACCCCCTTGGTAGCTTGGCACGAGCAGACAGGCTTATCCCTGAGGCGATGTGTAAAGCGCTTGCGCGCGCACCCAGCAACAACACCCAAGGCCCACCACAAAGGAAACTCCACACAAGGTATTCTATAAAAATAGCCTTTGTATTATACACAACACATTAGATAAAAGCACACACTTTACAATGTGCCAACAGGCACGGGCAGAATTTACAAGGGATTATATGTACAGGGGACAGGGCCACATGGACCACTGTCAGGAATTAGCACTTTGTAGAAATAGCACTTAGAACGTAGGAAGAATATTTTAGAACATAGCACATACAATCACTGTAGCACTAAAAATAGAACATATAGCACACAACCAGTAACTACTGGTAACCAGAAAGTACCACCTACGCAACCCTAACCACCTTTAGGAATATATCACGCAGGGAACTAGGACCTCACTAGTACCACCTGTACTAGGGAGAAAACAACCACCTAAGTATCACTCTACCTGTAGGGGTCTAAGCACATAAACACAGGATGCATAAAATACATTTAGAGGTGTAAGGAAATAAAACACATGATGCATAAAAACATTTCAGGTGCAAACACAAGGCACATGACGCATAAAAGCACAACCTACACTAGGAAAGACCTTCCCCTATGCATAGGTACAGCTAGCAATCAACATAGCATAAGGGCATTGCGCAGGCGCAAAAGTACATATGTAAACATCAACAGGTACCCTAGGTGAGGGCACGACACAGCAAAACTGTCCCCCGGCCGACCTGGCCTTTCAGGGGCTCAAACGCCCTTTGTCCACAAAGTCAGGGCTGGACTGCGCAGGCTGCGCAAGCCAGGCGCACAATGTACAACCTAAACGTTGCAGCTGCCCACTAAGTGCTGGGCAGCTGGGGAGATGCTGGGGCACCACTGTGCCTTTTCAAACAATATACAGCACTCACGTGGAGCCTCTCTGGGCTCTGAGAAAGCAATGCCCCATAAACAGCGCGGGAGCCTCGTGGGCTCTAGAACGATGTGCCTCAACGTTGGAGCGCCTAGCGCTCTAAATACTTGTGCCCCCTTGGAGCCTTCTAGGCTCAGAGAGAATGCGCCTTTTTTTTGGAGCCTCGTGGGCTCTGGACCAACTGTGGGGGCAACGTTGGAGCGGCACGCTGCCTTCCGGGGCCGCTCTTATCATTAAAAATAAATGCCCCTCTATGTTAGAGCCTCGGGGCTCTAAATCAACAATGCCTCCGACGTTGGAGCGCTCCGAGCGCTCTGAAACAAAGGTGCCTCGTGGGAGTCCTTCTAGACTCAACAAAATACTGCCCCCGCCGTTGGAGCTACACGGAGCTCTACACAACCAGGCTCCTCTTAGGTGGGGGGCGGCCCACTGCCAGACGGGGCCGCCCTGCCTTCGTGCCTCCGCTACCCTCGCTCTCGAGCCCCACTCACCTGGGCTCTCTGGCGGGACGTCTCCGTGGGGGTGGCGCTGCCCCTCTCGTTAGATCCAGCGCGGGGTGGGCTCCCGCCTAGATGCCTCTCCTTTCCTTCTGGCAGCAACGGCGCGGGGCTCCCTCAGCTCACGGGAGCCCCAGTCTACAACTTACTTCCTGCTTTGTCCGGGACAGCGTGGAGTAGGCTCCTGGCTGCTTCCTGCTGCAAAGTCCCGCCCCCGTCCCAACGAAGGCTGCCTGCCTTCCGGCCGGGGCGGCAGTCGATACGGATCTCGGGCTGCGGCGGTGATTCCTTAGATAGCAAAAGCGGGGTAGGCACCCGCTATCGGGCACACTAACGCGGGGTGGGCTCCCGCTATGGAAATATTAAAATAAGCGGGGTAGGCACCCGCGAGGATGGAAAAGCGGGGGAATCCCTAGGATGCAGCTTCGCGCTGCCGGCCACAAAATAAAGCGCTCTTAGCGCTGTCAATGATAAAAGCGCTCCCAGGCGCTGCAAGTAAAAGTCCAGCACAAAGTCCTGGCAAAGTTTTTAAGAAGGTAGGCAGGGGGCAAGGCTGGGCCCAGAGCCAGCTCACTGGGCCTCCAGGCAGGGAGGTAGTCCAAGTGGCGGTCCTCTGGCCCAGCAACAGCAGCAGCCCCCTCAGGCAGGATCCTGGCAGAGAACAGTTTCTGTGGGGACACAGCCCCATTTTTATACACTGAAACCCTTTGTTCTTGATTCAGGGTGAGGGGGAAAACCAGTCGCAGCTGGTTGGGGAGCACCTTTGATGTGCTCAGCCCCTCACTCTATTCATTGGCAGGGCTAGGGTCGTCAGTCGCACCGCAGGGGGCGGAGCCAGCACTGTGTGTGGAAATCCCTGCCCTATTCAGGACCCAGGTGTACTCCTCCCACCCATCTAGCTGCTGATCTCCCCATTCACCACTGGGTGACTCATCCTGACTCGGGGGAATCCCTAGCCCGTCACATGACATGACCAGCCAATCACGCGACAGACACACTGCACACAGAAGTGCCCACTTCTAGAAGTGGCACTTCCACACTAGGTACATGCACGCCGCACACATCATCGCGCAGCATTCACTCCCACGAGTCTGCACATACCAAACTCGGGCCTGCACACCCCACGCATCAGGAACTACTAGGGACACATACATTCCCCATGCATTCCTATGGGAGGGCAGGCCTATCTCACCACATGCACTCAGAGCACGCACGCACTTTACCCTGGGACACAGGGAAAGTGCGCAGGAAACCAAAAAATCACCACACCAAGTCATCAGTAAAAAGAAAAAAAGTTCAGGGGTGAACCTGCCAGAAGGGCCAAGTCCAACACAACCCCCTTCCAGCCAAAACGCAGGGCAGCCCAATCACCACCGTGATGGACTTCCCTGCTTGGGGCGATAGAACACGGACGCGGGCCCGCAACTGCAGGGACACCCTCCGGTTCTACGCCACGGTGAACCCATGGAATTCTTTCTAACACCACTGTCTGGACCAACTGGGCTACCCCACTGGTACTCCCAAGCTGTCCGCGGCCAAGACCAGGCCCTAGGCCACCCAGGTGCCACTGGTCTTTGCCTAACCACAGAGTGGGGGGTAGTAACCCCTGGCACATAGCGGCCATTCTCCACTCTTCCTCTCTGAAAGACAGGACTAGACTGCCACTGGTTCTCCAGCCTAGGGTCTACACCCTCAGGCGGACCAGGAGTCTCACGGAAGGCTCTCCTCCCCCTACCTCTTCTCCTAGGGTTCCTCCTCCTCTGGCGAGAGTACACCTAGAACGCCATTCCAACCCAGGGTTTAACCCCTCAGGTTGTACCGGGGGCAGAGGTGGGCTCTCCCACCCTCTGCACCCCCTTCCAGAACCCTGCTCCCTACCAACTGGGGCGGTACCTCTGGAAGAAGAACTGGTCGGGACGCTGATTACAGACGTCCCACCCTTCAGGTCAGGCTGATCCCGAACCTGGCCTTCCAACCTCCGGCCTAGAACCTTTGGTGGAATAATTGCCTGGCACTCCAGGACTTCTGGGGATCTCCACTCCATCCCCCTGAGGCTATCAAATGACACATATGTCGAGCGACTGTCTGTCTGGCGCTGATCTCCCGTCCCCTGTCCACCTGACAGTGCGCGGAGATCCCCCAGAACAGAAGTGGTGTCACCCTGGTCACTACACGGGAACCTAGCCCAACTGGGAAGTCCCTGACCCACCGGCTCTTCCACTGGGGAACTCATCCCCCAATCACTCACGCTGGACTCCTGTACCCTCCCTACCGGAGCGGTACCGCCAGACTCCAGAACCACAGGAGCCCTGGTTACAGGTGCTCCAGGTCCTCCACTCACTAAGAGATCTTCCTCAAGTGGACTAACAGGACAGCCTAGGTCCCCAACTTGGTGTTCCCTCATGAAACCATCCAAGTCCTGAGGCAGGGTTTCGGGCGTCTGGGGACCCTCGGTCACCCCCTCACTCCTGCTCCACTGAGCCAGGCAGTGAGCCCCTACACCCTCCTCGCTATCCTGGGACCTAGCTGGGCTACACTGAGCCTCCTCCACCACGCTGGGCTGGAGGATCTCTGACCCACTATTGTTGGAATCACTCACTAATGACACTAGAGAACCTCTGGCCCTTTCCCAGCGGTCTGCTTCCTCTGCAAGTTCAAACGGACAAAAAGAGTTATACCTCAACAGGTGTTGGCGCAACCCTGGAGAACAACTACTGAGCATCTGCTCCTTGATAATCATATTTAGTACTCCATCCAAATCCTGCTCCGGGTTAAACACCAACCAGTCCACCAGGGCATCATGACATTCCTCCACAGCCTCCTCCCAAGACTGGTGAGACAGCTTCTTACTGCCCCTGAACTTCAACCTACATTCCTCCTCTCGGGAACAAGGTACCACACTCGGGGAACTGGGACTGGGACTCTCTATACTGCACTTTATATTGCTGCCCCCCCTGGACTCCACCCTCACTGGGGAATCCAGAAAACTACCACTGCGCTCAGGGGACAGGGAAAGGGGTGAGGCGCTATCTTCTACGCTGGACCCAGCAAGGGACTCCCTACCTACGGGGTCCTCACTCTCTACTGGCGTCCAGGTACTGTCATCTTCTTCTGAGTCTTCAGGGCTCCCCACAGACCCACCACCCTCCAGGTGTGAGGCCCGGGCCCTTTCTTCCTCACTGCGCTCACGTTTCCATTCATCTGCTTGCCATCCAATCATGTAGTTCCTCAATTCATACACAGTGTCTGACTCTCTCACCCCTATGTTTCTTTCTCTACAGAACCTTTCCAACTCCTGCATACTGTAATAAACTAGATCACTGAGATCAAAAGCAGGCTCCATTCTGGCAGACGTTCTAGAAAAAAGATCACACAGGGAACCTAGGGGTCTGAGTTTAACAGGAGTACACAATTCACAAAAAGATTCAGCAAGCTCTCTAACCCAGAGAACTCACACTCACTTGCCTAGTGCCACTCACCACTCATCCACACACAACCCTCCCCTCGGACTGGTAAGGCAGTTTCTACCACCCCTGATTCCTCAACCTGACCACCACGTGACACAGGTACCAACTCTGGGCGCAGGGCGGGGGACAAATGTACAGGACACTATTACGCTGCCACCACTGGATCCCACCCTCTGGTGAATCCAGAAACACAATGCACTAAGGGGGATGATCTACCCTCCCGAGCTAGGGACACCTAACTCACAGTGCACAAAAACACATTTCCAAAGAAATGACAATTAAAAACAAACTTAGAACAATAATCCCTATACCATGTGATTTATCTAAATGCAGAGTTTTGTAGTGTGGCCAGTTGCCGCTGCGGTACAGCGCAAACGCAAGTCCAAATCCCACCGCTGATCACCAATGTTAGAAACGGGATTTCTGGTTGGCTAGGGCTTGCGCCAAAGCCAGACAGGTACCACCACTCTAGTCAGGGCTGGGGAGTTACACGCCAAAGATAACCCCTGCTCACCCCCTTGGTAGCTTGGCACGAGCAGACAGGCTTATCCCTGAGGCGATGTGTAAAGCGTTTGCGCGCGCACCCAGCAACAACACCCAAGGCCCACCACAAAGGAAACTCCACACAAGGTATTCTATAAAAATAGCCTTTGTATTATACACAACACATTAGATAAAAGCACACACTTTACAATGTGCCAACAGGCACGGGTAGAATTTACAAGGGATTATATGTACAGGGGACAGGGCCACATGGACCACTGTCAGGAATTAGCACTTTGTAGAAATAGCACTTAGAACGTAGGAAGAATATTTTAGAACATAGCACATACAATCACTGTAGCACTAAAAATAGAACATATAGCACACAACCAGTAACTACTGGTAACCAGAAAGTACCACCTACGCAACCCTAACCACCTTTAGGAATATATCACGCAGGGAACTAGGACCTCACTAGTACCACCTGTACTACGGAGAAAACAACCACCTAAGTATCACTCTACCTGTAGGGGTCTAAGCACATAAACACAGGATGCATAAAATACATTTAGAGGTGTAAGGAAATAAAACACATGATGCATAAAAACATTTCAGGTGCAAACACAAGGCACATGACGCATAAAAGCACAACCTACACTAGGAAAGACCTTCCCCTACGCATAGGTACAGCTAGCAATCAACATAGCATAAGGGCATTGCGCAGGCGCAAAAGTACATATGTAAACATCAACAGGTACCCTAGGTGAGGGCACGACACAGCAAAACTGTCCCCCGGCCGACCTGGCCTTTCAGGGGCTCAAACGCCCTTTGTCCACAAAGTCAGGGCTGGACTGCGCAGGCTGCGCAAGCCAGGCGCACAATGTACAACCTAAACGTTGCAGCTGCCCACTAAGTGCTGGGCAGCTGGGGAGATGCTGGGGCACCACTGTGCCTTTTCAAACAATATACAGCACTCACGTGGAGCCTCTCTGGGCTCTGAGAAAGCAAGGCCCCATAAACAGCGCGGGAGCCTCGTGGGCTCTAGAACGATGTGCCTCAACGTTGGAGCGCCTAGCGCTCTAAATACTTGTGCCCCCTTGGAGCCTTCTAGGCTCAGAGAGAATGCGCCTTTTTTTTGGAGCCTCGTGGGCTCTGGACCAACTGTGGGGGCAACGTTGGAGCGGCCCGCTGCCTTCCGGGGCCGCTCTTATCATTAAAAATAAATGCCCCTCTATGTTAGAGCCTCGGGGCTCTAAATCAAGAATGCCTCCGACGTTGGAGCGCTCCGAGCGCTCTGAAACAAAGGTGCCTCGTGGGAGTCCTTCTAGACTCAACAAAATACTGCCCCCGCCGTTGGAGCTACACGGAGCTCTACACAACCAGGCTCCTCTTAGGTGGAGGGCGGCCCACTGCCAGACGGGGCCGTCCTGCCTTCGTGCCTCCGCTACCCTCGCTCTCGAGCCCCACTCACCTGGGCTCTCTGGCGGGACGTCTCCGTGGGGGTGGCGCTGCCCCTCTCGTTAGATCCAGCGCGGGGTGGGCTCCCGCCTGGATGCCTCTCCTTTCCTTCTGGAAGCAACGGCGCGGGGCTCCCTCAGCTCACGGGAGCCCCGGTCTACAACTTACTTCCTGCTTTGTCCGGGACAGCGCGGGGTAGGCTCCTGGCTGCTTCCTGCTGCAAAGTCCCGCCCCCGTCCCAACGAAGGCTGCCTGCCTTCCGGCCGGGGCGGCAGTCGATACGGATCTCGGGCTGCGGCGGTGATTCCTTAGATAGCAAAAGCGGGGTAGGCACCCGCTATCGGGCACACTAACGCGGGGTGGGCTCCCGCTATGGAAATATTAAAATAAGCGGGGTAGGCACCCGCGAGGATGGAAAAGCGGGGGAATCCCTAGGATGCAGCTTCGCGCTGCCGGCCACAAAATAAAGCGCTCTTAGCGCTGTCAATGATAAAAGCGCTCCCAGGCGCTGCAAGTAAAAGTCCAGCACAAAGTCCTGGCAAAGTTTTTAAGAAGGTAGGCAGGGGGCAAGGCTGGGCCCAGAGCCAGCTCACTGGGCCTCCAGGCAGGGAGGTAGTCCAAGTGGCGGTCCTCTGGCCCAGCAGCAGCCCCCTCAGGCAGGATCCTGGCAGAGAACAGTTTCTGTGGGGACACAGCCCCATTTTTATACACTGAAACCCTTTGTTCTTGATTCAGGGTGAGGGGGAAAACCAGTCGCAGCTGGTTGGGGAGCACCCTTGATGTGCTCAGCCCCTCACTCTATTCATTGGCAGGGCTAGGGTCGTCAGTCGCACCGCAGGGGGCGGAGCCAGCATTGTGTGTGGAAATCCCTGCCCTATTCAGGACCCAGGTGTACTCCTCCCACCCATCTAGCTGCTGATCTCCCCATTCACCACTGGGTGACTCATCCTGACTCGGGGGAATCCCTAGCCCGTCACATGACATGACCAGCCAATCACGCGACAGACACACTGCACACAGAAGTGCCCACTTCTAGAAGTGGCACTTCCACACTAGGTACATGCACGCCGCACACATCATCGCGCAGCATTCACTCCCACGAGTCCGCACATACCAAACTCGGGCCTGCACACCCCACGCATCAGGAACTACTAGGGACACATACATTCCCCATGCATTCCTATGGGAGGGCAGGCCCATCTCACCACATGCACTCAGAGCACGCACGCACTTTACCCTGGGACACAGGGAAAGTGCGCAGGAAACCAAAAAATCACCACACCAAGTCATCAGTAAAAAGAAAAAAAGTTCAGGGGTGAACCTGCCAGAAGGGCCAAGTCCAACAGTTCGGCTTTGGTATATATCATATTATGTTAGGTGAGATTATGTTGTGTTATATTATGCTTATTTTGTTGTGCGTACACCTTCCGAGGGTCTCATGAACACACAAGAAACAGGAAGTCAAGTCAGGGACCCTCTCTTTTTTTCTGAATGGTAGACCTTACATCCTTGTTGAGGTTCTCCCCTAACCTTTTAGCCTTTAACCCTCCTGTTTTGCAGACTTAGTTTATGTCAGCTTAAGGACTGTGCGCATCTTACCACTGCTAACCAGTGCTTAAGTGCTTGTGCTCACTCCATAAAAACATGGTAGAATTGACTTACTCCTAATTGGCTCTTTCAATTGACCTGTAAGTCCCTAGTAAAGTGGTATTGCCTGTACCCAGGGCCTGTAAATTAAATGAAAGTAGTAGTCCTGCAATGCTGATTGTGCCACCACCTAAATAGCCCTTCAAACATGTCTCAAGCTTTCCATTGCAGCCTGTGTCCAGTTGTAAACTGCCATTTCGATATGGGAAAATAAACCTTTTGCCAGGCCTAAACCAGAGGGCAGAATACTGTGTATTTAAAATGAAGGGGATGCACTTTTAAGTTTTACCTGGTATTGAAAAACTCTTAAAGTCGTTCTTCACTACTGTAAGGCCGACCTCTCCATTAGGACAACATCAGAGTTATCTGATTACATTTAATAAGCTGTACTTCCAATTGGAAACAGAGGGACAAGTCGAGTTTGGTGTCTAAAAGTTTCAATTTAAGTCCCTCTTTAATGCTAAAGTGAGATTTTTAATAACAATTTTGAAAATCCCACTTTTACAAATTTAGAAGAAACACAGGACTGAACCTCAGTCTGCCGTAACACTGGAAGGTGGGTACCTTTGAACAAAGAACAACCAGTTCCATGGTACTTACTCCAGTCACCCAATAAGGTCATAGCACATGCCAATGTTTTGTTCATATACAAAACACAAGGGCATATTTACAAGCTCCTATCTCCAAAGGAAAGTCACTTTGCATAACATTCCTGTGGCAATAAACCCTTTGCCTTATTTACAAGGTGGTGTTTAGCTAAATGTTAACTTCTACTAAAATATGAATTTGTAAATTTTACAAAGACCTTTATTAGTCACGTTTCTATGCACACAGATATAGCTCTCATTTGTTTTCATGCGGAGTACTTTAAATCGGCAATACCCCACCTTTTCTTAGTAACATTTAATCACACAGAATATATTCGAGTGCTGACTATGCATGATTATGATGCACTTCTACAGTAGCTTAGAATTGGATCAAAATTATGCTGCTCCAGATGTAATGATGAATGGGAAGCAGAAAAGCAAAAAGTCAAGGAACGCACCCTAGAAAGGGCCATTTCCAACATTGAGGATGACTGACATTACACGACCACATGGAGTTTGAATAATCTTACAAATAGTTATGGAGGTAGGTGATAGTACAAGGGCTCATTGAGGGTGAGTGACATTGCAAGCACATTGGACCCGATTCACAGAACTAACTTAAGACAAAATCCTAAACTTACTACCATTTTCGTATTCACAGAAGGCACTTACTCATTTTGGTATTCACAGAAGACACTTACTCACTTCGGTATTCACAGAAGTTAGGAGTCCTAACTTTAGGACTCCTAAATGCCTTCTGTGAATACCGAAAGTCTTAAAATTAGAATTTTCTCAGTTTAGGAGTCCTAAAGTTAGGACTCCTAACTTTACTACTACTAAACTAAGAAAAATCCTAACTTTAAGGCTTTCGGTATTCACAGAAGGCATTTAGGAGTCCTAAAGTTAGGAGTACTAACTATACTACTACTAAACTGAGAAAAATCCTAACTTTAAGGCTTTCGGTATTCACAGAAGGCATTTAGGAGTCCTAAAGTTAGGAGTCCTAACTTTACTATTACTAAATTGAGAAAAATCCTAATTTTAAGACTTTCGGTATTCACAGAAGGCATTTAGGAGTCCTAAAGTTAGGAGTACTAACTATACTACTACTAAACTGAGAAAAATCCTAATTTTAAGGCTTTCGGTATTCACAGAAGGCATTTAGGAGTCCTAAAGTTAGGAGTCCTAACTTTACTATTACTAAATTGAGAAAAATCCTAATTTTAAGACTTTCGGTATTCACAGAAGGCATTTAGGAGTCCTAAAGTTAGGAGTCCTAACTATACTACTACTAAACTGAGAACAATCCTAATTTTAAGACTTTCGGTATTCACAGAAGGCATTTAGGAGTCCTAAAGTTAGGACTCCTCACTTCTGTGAATACCGAAATGAGTAAGTGCCTTCTGTGAATACCAAAATGAGTAAGTGCCTTCTGTGAATACCAAAATGGTAGTAAGATTAGGATTTTGTCTTAAGTTAGTTCTGTGAATTGGGCCCTAAGAAACACCACAACACATAAGTAAGCAGAAGTAGGAGTGTATAGAGCTTGAGGCATTTCAATACTAATCTGGAAGGGCTTTGGCAAAGGTAAGGAAATCTGAAGCACCTGAACAAAATGAGAGTTTTAAAGACAAAATGGAGCATTTGAAAGGCCTGAATGGCTGGGGTAGGGAAGACAAACTTTGGACCATAATGTGTTTCTGATAGTATATCAGGACAAAATTAGGCCTGGGTGTATTTCAATTATGACATCACATCACATTGCGTACTTACTTACTTGCTTTTGCAGCAAATATTACCACAAGTTAAAGCCAATAATACTAGCAGCTGTTGCTCATAGCACCTATATTTTTTTTAACAACAAATTTTATTGAATTTTCAGTGTACCAGATAGACAAGATCCAACAGGAAAATACTAAGGAAGTGCATAAGATAATGTCTCTGGGTAAATTGGAGAGACCCCCAATCGTCTGCAGAACATCAGACCAGAAAAACATGAAATCCCCCACAGACCCCCTAAACACTCCATGAATACTTCAAAAACATTACATATAGATTCAAGAAAGTTCCCAGCCACATTCCACTAACATCAATGCACTAGACAGGTAAGTTGTTCACCACCAATTGTTCAATGGGATCATGAACAGCGGACTGCGACACTGGAGGTAACTCTATGCCCCTGTAATCAGCCCGCCTGAAACACTACAACCTCTGCAGACATGCATCTGTCCAGTACCTTTTTCCAGTTAGTGACACTGGGAGGGGACGGCTCTTTCCAGTGCTGCGCTATGTCACGGTTAGCTAAGGTGAGGCCCAAAAATAAAAGGTGTATCTTGTAACGGTTCCCACTAATATCCTCAGTGCTATGTAAGCGCGCCAGTCTGGGGTCCAGCGGGATATCCCACTCCAGGAAACGACCTAGACAAGACAACACACTGGACCAGAATGGCTGAATCGCTACGCAACCCCACACAGTGTCTAAAAATGACCCTTCTTCCGCACGGTAGCGGAGACAGATCGGGGACTGGATTGTATCCATTTTCCAAAGCCTATGGTGTGTGTAATAGGTCCTAGGATGCTTGATCCCGGTCCAGGGAAGACATGGCTTGGCAGTTCGGGATGGACTGTTCCCATGAGGCAGAGGGTCAAGACTGATTTGCATATGGCTATGTCTGAACTGGGGTGGCGTGGTGAGCAAAATAACGATGGATTAAACCCAGATCTGTGACTGGGGGTGAATGTTTTGCCAATGTGCAACATTCCGTCCATCATCTTGTGTGTTTTGCTGTTTGCCCTATGTGGGGAGGGTATGCCCAGACGTGGGTCCCGTGCTCACTACGCCACTGGAGTCAAGCTATCCTGGCTGAAGAGGGGTGAAACCCCGAATCCGGTCCTAGGATGCTTGATTCCGGTCCAGGGAAGACATGGCTTGGCAGTTCGGGCTGGACTGTTCCCATGAGGCACAGGGTCAAGACTGTTTTGCGTATGGCTATGTATGAACTGGGGTGGCGTGGTGAGCAAAATAACGATGGATTAAACCCAGATCTGTGACTGGGGGTGAATGTTTTGCCAATGTGCAACATTCCGTCCATCATCTTGCGTGTTTTGCTGTTTGCCCTATGTGGGGAGGGTATGCTCAGACGTGGGTCCCGTGCTCACTACGCCACTGGAGTCAAGCTATCCTGGCTGAAGAGGGGTGAAACCCCGAAACCGGTCCTAGGATGCTTGATTCCGGTCCAGGGAAGACATGGCTTGGCAGTTCGGGCTGGACTGTTCCCATGAGGCACAGGGTCAAGACTGTTTTGCATATGGCTATGTCTGAACTGGGGTGGCGTGGTGAGAAAAATAACGATGGATTAAACCCAGATCTGTGACTGGGGGTGAATGTTTTGCCAATGTGCAACATTCCGTCCATCATCTTGTGTGTTTTGCTGTTTGCCCTATGTGGGAAGGGTATGCCCAGACATGGGTCCTGTGCTCACTACTCCACTGGAGTCAAGCTATCCTGGCTGAAGAGGGGTGAAACCCCGAAACCGGTCCTAGGATGCTTGATTCCGGTCCACTGAAGACATGGCTTGGCAGTTCGGGCTGGACTGTTCCCATGAGGCACAGGGTCAAGACTGATTTGCATATGGCTATGTCTGAACTGGGGTGGCGTGGTGAGCAAAATAACCATGGATTAAACCCAGATCTGTGACTGGGGGTGAATGTTTTGCAAATATGCAACATTCCATCCATCATCTTGTGTGTTTTGCTGTTTGCCCTATGTGGGAAGGGTATGCCCAGACGTGGTTCCCATGCTCACTACACCACTGGTGTCAAGCTATCCTGGCTGAAGAGGGGTGAAACCCCGAAACCGGTCCTAGGATGCTTGATTCTGGTCCAGGGAAGACATGGCTTGGCAGTTCGGGCTGGACTGTTGTCATGAGGCACAGGGTCAAGACTGTTTTGCATATGGCTATGTATGAACTGGGGTGGCGTGGTGAGCAAAATAACGATGGATTAAACCCAGATATGTGACTGGGGGTGAATGTTTTGCCAATGTGCAACATTCCGTCCATCATCTTGTGTGTTTTGTGTGTAATAGAGCACCTATATTTTTCACTCAAAATGTGGGCTTGCATAATGAATCGATTCAATGACCCATTTCATGTTAAAATGTAGTGGTGAATTGCAGATTTCAATTTCACATAATCATACATAATTTCATGTAATATTTCCAAAATGTCATTTCATTATGTGAAAGCAAATTATGCACATTTTGCACACCCCAACATAAGAGGTGGTTTCTGAATGGCAATTTTATTATTGTGACATTCATGTGTCAAACAACAACCCAAAATGTATATTTCACTGCTTTTTAAGTTTTATTTCATAATGAGATTGGGGAGCTTTCCCTCAATTTCCTGCAAAGAAAAGGGTACTTTTTGAAACATTTCACCTCAATCAACCAATATGCATTTATAAAGCACAACAGCTACCTCAGCTTAGGTGTCCCTACGCTACCTGGACTGACGACAGAAATAAGCTTAGGAATACTATGTGTGTGAAAAGAGCAGAATCTTTAAGGCCTCCCTGTACTCTGGTTCTGACTTAAATAGGCACATATGGTGGGGTAAGGCGTTCTAGAGTTTAGACGTCCCTGACTAAAAAAGACCTTCCCCCTGACACTCTTTGACATATCGTCACACGAAATAGACATGATTGCCTAGATCTCAGTATGCAATCCTGATGATAAAGGCAAAGCCTCTGCTTGAGATAGGAGGGGCCAAGTTCTCTTGTTGCTCTAAAGGCCAAAGTCAGGGTCTTGAACTCAATCCTCTTGCTCACTGGGAGCAAATGTAACCGCCTCAGATGAGGGGAAATGTGATTTCAAAAGGGCACCAGGCATGTCAGCCTTACTGCCGCATTTGGAACAATCTGTAGCATGTGAAACAGATATGCCGGCAGCCTAATGCAGAGACTGTTGTATAGTCCAACTGGGAGGTTACCAGGGCGTGTATGATGATCTTGCAGCCCTCCTCCAGAAGAAATCGTAAGACTTTCCTCAAGGATTGTAACTTCCAGAAACATGAGGCCGAAATCTGTCCGATATGTGCTGTCAAAGAGAGATTGGTGTCAAATCTGATACCCAAATTTCTTGCGGACTTGGTGGGCATTGGAGGGGGGTTCAGTTCCTCAGGCCACCAAAGATTGGGCAGTGGAGGTGAGTCCTGATTATAGAACAAGACCCTAGTCTTATCCGTATTTAGGGGAATATTATCAAGCATGGTGTTAAAACTATCGCCGTTTTAGCGGCAGAAAACTGCCGCTAAAGTGGCGATAATGGGCTTGATAATTGCCCGTGAGAATTCCAATAGAAGCCCATGTTGACACCAGAACATGGGCTTCTATTGGAATTCTCTGCGGCATATTATCAAGCCCATTATCGCCGCTTTAGCGGCAGTTTTCTGCCGCTGAAGCGGCGATAATTCTAACGCCATTTCTTGATAATATGCCCCTTAGTTTCAAGCAATTGCCATACATCCAAGTAGAGATCTGCTGCAGACATTCTTTGAATTTGTTGAATGCCACCAGGGAGTGCTTTTTGAAGGAAAAAACAGCTGCATGTCATCTGCGTAAGAGACTACCTTCATGCCCCAGGATAAGATAATGGTGGTTAATGGGGCTAGGCAGAGAATGAAAAGCAGCGGGCTCAAGGCCGAGCCCTTCGGCACTCCACACCCAAAAGGCTGCGGTGTAGATAAGAATGGTTTTAGAAAGACTTGTTGAAAGCGGTCTTCCAAAAAGGACCTCCTCTTTATGCCCGATTTCTTGTTTGACAACTTGACATTGTTCATGTAAGTATAGATTAAAGTTCTTGTTTAGTGGACACTGACTCCCAACCTCTAACTTGGAATTTGGCCAAGCTTCTGCCAGCTCGAAATACAACTTAAGGGACCAGATCACAACACATTTTGAGTGTAGATATTATTTGAGCTTGATTATAAGTTAATGTAATGCTTAGTTCAAACACCTTTTACCATTGTACTTTGAAAGTGTGTATCTAGAGATAGTAATGTGTGACACAAATGTTTGTGCATGTTTGTTGTGTGGCATTTTGTTGTGGTGGTGATGTGCGCTGTTGGCATTTGTGTACCATTATTGCATTATTGCAATATGATATGGATGTGTCATACTATGGTTGTGCTGAGTAATATAGGAGCATTTATTTGTGTCTTGTTAAATCTTTATTGTGCTTAAGTGATGCTTTGTGTATGTTACTATATTATGTTATTTAGATATATCATCAGCTGCAGCTATACTTAAAGTTCCTGTTTTAGGTGGTAAAATAATGCTGCTCCAGCTATTCACTTATTTAAAACCCCAGAGAGTGCCTTTTATTTAGATCCAAAACTCCTCCTTATGTATTGTTGATTAAAACCACTCAGGGAAATATCCTTAAGCAAAACACTAAAAAAGACAAAACACATACTTTAAAAACTAACACACGACATCTAGTTAAAAAAAAATGGAAGGGGATATGTTAAAAAAATTCAGCAGGACCATGCTCTCACAAAAATATCCTTTGCGCTGTTTGGAAAACCCTCCTCAAATGTGTCAATGAAAAATCAACCCTGTCTCATTTCACTGCAATAGCTTGAAGGTTCCTTGATGAGAGATGCCTACAAGAGGAAAGTGACCAGCAATGATGCTCCCTGGATCAGAGGTTTACGAGGATAATGTGTCGCCTTAATCCTGAGCAACATATCATGCTCCTTCCTGCACAAAAATAATCTCCCCACGACGCAGGCATCCTTGCACCATGGTGCAAAGGTGCCTGCACCGGTGCAAGGCAGCAGTTTGTGCGCCGGCACAGGGGGAAGCACAGAGATGCAGCATATTGTTGTAAATATGTTGCATCCCTGTGGTTCGAAACTAACGCAGCACGGCGCAGCAAAATGACTTGCGGCACAGCTCTGCGTTAGTTTCTTGTAGATCTGCCCCTTCGTTTCTACACCAGCATTAGGTATGGGAGAAAAATCGCAGACAGGCAAAACCTTTTTTGGTTCATCTGTGGAGAAAAACTGGGATAAAAATATTTAAATATAGTCAGCAGTTAAAACAGGACAACAGGCAGACAATCAATGAATATGAACAAATAAAGAGAGACCCCTTGTAATACTCAAGGGAATAGGGTACTCTTACAAGTATAAACTACCAATCCCTTGAATCCATATACATTGATATTGTCCTCAGTGACCCAATGTTAAAATTGCATTCAAACACTCTATTTAAAAAAACTATTGACATTTATTGTATACAAAACGTATATCACATCATATTTAAAAACAAAACCTAAAATGGTCCTTTCTTTCCCTAATCTGAACAATACATTTTTTCTCAGTGAGAGGATAGGGAACAAATTGGGAATATACAGGGAAGCCCTTAAGACAAAACTTACAAAAAAGATCATTTTATCAAACAATCGATACTGCCCCGTTATGAACCCGCATAACAGAGAATACACAACATAAAAAGACAATTCACTTTGTCATGTATTGCACATCCTCTTGAACACAACTAAAATAATACCACTTGTGAGATATTATTGCATTTGTCTCTTCAGGTAGGTACCAGTCCCCCGGATTGTGCTTTTTCTATGCGTCGACGCGTTTCGATGGGCTTGTTATTATGCCATTATCTTTTTCAAGACCATTAATGATGGTTTTCTCAAATTCACTGTTCAATGTTTCAATCCTGTATTGAGATAAATATTTAAATCAGTTATCCCAATTTAACTTCATACTTATTCATCTTCCCTGCCTGCAATCCCTAGATTGCCATGGCTTTTATATGAAACTTCCCCCATTTAATATTAGAACATAGTTTGATGTTCATATTTCACTCCTATTCACCTATACTCCCATCTTTCAGTCTGGGTGGCTAATATTATCTTTCTATAGGGATTCTCACCTTGATGTGCTCTTACTTTTTCCTTTTCTTTGATTAAGCCTGTTATAAATGTATGGTCGCTCCTTCTTTTGGTTATGGCGAGCCGTCCAATTTTTCAACGTGTTTTTCCGTAATCTATAAAACATATATACTTGATCATCTCTGTTCTATATTCATCATTCCCGGCTTCACCCATTTGCCCACACTATATTTTCGGTAATTGCCTACCTTTCAGATGATACTGTTATTCATCCCGCATTCATTGCTTTGAATTTTTGTATATTTTTTTGCACCGGACGCAGGTGGAAAGAATTCAGGGTCTAGAGTGATCCTCCCTGTTCCAAAGACCACCTTATCCTAGAATGAGAGGATTAAGAAATGCTCAATGAGTAATTACTCGCTATCGCTCACCGTTCGACAAACGTGCTGTTGGTAAATCTAAGGCAATAAACGAGGTTCCTCGACCCGCTATCACGCCTCGTACTCATCTTACCCGTAGTCAATGCTCGGTTCCGTTAGTGCGGTAATGTTTTCTCGTTGTTTGTTCCACTATTCTCTAATGTGGCTTGCTATTTGACCTCGCTAAACTATTCCCCTATTGGTCCCAATTTGCACGTGACCTACTTCGGGCTAGTTCTTTCCCGTTTCTTTTGGTTCCATATCTTGTCATTCTGACTCGCGATTCTTTGAACCATACATTTTTGGGAGATATCGCTATTGAACTTGCTCAGCAAAAGTAGTTTGTTACATGTAATTATTAAAATTCCTACTTCTAGCTTACTCTACATGAGTCCCCTGATTCTTATTCTTACCTCTATCGTATGTTTTTTGAATTTTTTTATTTTTTTATTTTGTCCATTTCGTCTTAAACTTTATTGCATGCTCATAGAACCAACTCAATTTACGTTTTTATCTAGTTGGCAAAAATGCTCCAAAAGTTATTTTCTATATATTGGTTCTCTGTGGTCATTATACTAAATATTAGCATATACATATTACCTGGACCTTGATATTTCGATAATTTTGCCAGAGCTTCCGCATATCTCCTAATCTTGAGTTCAAAATTACTCTGTTTTTATCCACAAACCTGTTCGTGGATGTCATAACGCTAACTCGCCTGCCTCGATGAGGTCATTAGAATGGTTGATAACACAAAGCTTAATTTTGTGGAATGCTGAGAGAGCGACCACATTTTGCCTGCTCCTGCATGCAAATTGCTACATTGTCACCATGTCTTATTATACATAAAACTACTGTATTAAATGAAACTCCGTCAAATACCTTGCTGGGGTCATTGTAACAATTGATACCCCCTATCTCCGTATTTGAGGAGTACTAAAAAATCTCCCCTAAATCACATGTTTAGAATGCACATTACTGTTGTCTCCATGTCTTTCTATACAGGAAACCTGTCCTCAGTGTCTTAAAATACGATCGCATACAGCTCATACGGCATGTTTGCTATCTTGTAATAATACTCATCCAATCTTCCTTAGAGTTTAATCCCCTGTCCACTGTATTCAGATGGCACATAAACCATTGCTCACGTTGTTTCCTTTTTGTATTCAAGTCACCACCTCTCCTATTTATTGTTACCTTCTCCAATATGAACCACTGAAATTGATCACAATCATGTTTCAGTTTTCATAATGGTCTGTGAGAGGAGCATTTTCTTTATTGTTCCTGATTGCAGACTTGTGTTCCAACAGACGAATGCGAAGTTCTCTACTTGTCTCCCCTACGTATCCTAGTCCACAAGGACAGATAAGGAGATAGATCACATTTTTGCTACGGCAATTATTCAAAGATTTTGCCCCCCAAAATCTCCCAAAAATGTATGGTTCAAAGAATCGCGAGTCAGAATGACAAGATATGGAACCAAAAGAAACGGGAAAGAACTAGCCCGAAGTAGGTCACGTGCAAATTGGGACCAATAGGGGAATAGTTTAGCGAGGTCAAATAGCAGCTCACATTAGAGAATAGCGGAACAAACAACGAGAGAACATTACCGCACTAATGGAACCGAGCATTGACTACGGGTAAGACGAGTACGAGGCGTGATAGTGGGTCGAGGAACCTCATTTATTGCCTTAGATTTACCAACAGCACGTTTGTCAAACGGTGAGCGATAGCGAGTAATTACTCATGGAGCATTTCTTAATCATCTCATTCTAGGATAAGGTGGTCTTTGCAACAGGGAGGATCGCTCTAGACCCTGAATTCTTTCCCCCTGCGTCCGGTGCAAAAAAATATATATACAAAAATTCAAAGCAATGAATGCGGGATGAATAACAGTATCATCTGAAAGGTAGGCAATTACCGAAAATATAGTGTGGGCAAATGGGTGAAGCCGGGAATGATGAATATAGAACAGAGATGATCAAGTATACATGTTTTATAGATTACGGAAAAACGCGTTGAAGATTTGGACGGCTCGCCATAACCAAAAGAAGGAGCGACCATACATTTATAACAGGCTTAATCAAAGAAAAGGAAAAAGTAAGAGCACATCAAGGTGAGAATCCCTATAGAAAGATAATATTAGCCACCCAGACTGAAAGATAGGAGTATAGGTGAATAGGAGTGAAATATGAACATCAAACTATGTTCTAATATTAAATGGGGGAAGTTTCATATCAAAACCACGGCAATCTAGGGATTGCAGGCAGGGAAGAGGAATAAGTATGAAGTTAAATTGGGATAACTGATTTAAATATTTATCTCAATACAGGATTGAAACATTGAACAGTGAATTTGAGAAAACCATCATTAATGGTCTTGAAAAAGATAATGGGATAAAAACAAGCCCATCGAAACGCGTCGACGCATAGAAAAGCACAATCCGGGGGACTGGTAACTACCTGTAGAGACAAATGCAATAATATCTCACAAGTGGTATTATTTTAGTTGTGTTCAAGAGGATGTGCAATACATGACAAAGTGAATTGTCTTTTTATGTTGTGTTTTCTCTGTTATGCAGGTTCATAACGGGGCAGTATTGATTGTTTGATAAAAGACATTTTTTTGTAAGTTTTGTCTTAGGGGCTTCCCTGTATATTCCCAATTTGTTCCCTCTCCTCTCACTGAGAAAAAATGTATTGTTCAGATTAGGGAAAGAAAGGACCATTTTAGGTTTTGTTTTGAAATATGATGTGATATACGTTTTGTATACAATAAATGTCAATTGTTTTTTTAAATAGAGTGTTTGAATGTAATTTTAACATTGGGTCACTGAGGACAATATCAATGTATATGGATTCAAGGGATTGCTAGTTTATACTTGTAAGACAATCAATGAAAACTGTCTAAACTTCCAAAACTGTCTCCAAACTAGGCGTTGTGCAGTGTTTAGTGAATTACTGTATAATTATAACCACTTACAGTTCGACTCTAATTCCATTTTGGGGTGATGATGTCTGTATCACAGATGAAAAAAAGAATTTCACCAAGCCATAATTAGCTGCAGGATCTTTTGTTGTTCTGAATTTATAATTTTTATTCCAGGACCAGATTGCATTTCTTGCATGGACTATATTTAAATATACAATAATATAGATAATAAATGGCATTACATGCTCTATTGTAAGAACATTTATGGTCACTGCAGTCTATCAGAAAGTAGAGGTGAAGTAGAGGTGAAAGAATTTGCACAATTTTTTTCACACATAATATGCAAAGCAGTTGTGAGTTTGACAGATGTTGCACAAATTATGCAAGGGTGATTGACCATACATTAGCTGGACATGAAGTATGCCATTACTTAAAAAATCTTGTTAGATACCAGTTGGGTGTATTGTCCATATAGTTTCTAAAGTCACATGGCGAACTTTGTTTGTTCAGTGTATGCAGCTGTAGCACATATCCAGTTTAGTAGTTCCTTTAAGACATTTTTTGCTGCAACTTTGTCACACTTGAACGAAAATTACATAAGCAAACTATGTTACGCCTAAGAAATACAGAAATGATGGGGGATAAGCCTAGACCAGTAACTGGAGTTTACAAAAGATTAGCTTGTCTCAAATATATGTGTATATTTTATGAAAAGTAAGCAAGGTTACTGGTTGCTGTGAGAGTGACTGTATTGGTGAGGGAGTGGCACTGTGAGTGGCTCTATGGGTGGGTAAGTGGGTGTGCAGTGACTGTATGAATGAGTGAGTGGGTGTCTCAATGGCTGTATGCATGAATAACTGGGTTTGTAAGTGGCTTTATGTGTGAGTGAGTGGCTGTTTGAGTGGGTGTTTGGTTAAGTGAGTTGGTGTGTGAGTGCCTAGATTGGAGAGTAAGTGTCTGTGTGAATGGCTGTATGTGTGAGTGAGCGAATGTGTGAATGCTTGTATGGATGTGTGAATTGGTATGCAAGTGGTTAAGAGGGTATGTGGGTGAGTGAGGTGCTGTGTTGAGAGGCTGTATGAGTGAGTGTGTGTGTGAGTGACTATGTAGGTAAATAAGTGAATGTGTGAGTAGCTGTCTGGGTGAGTGTGTGAATATGTAACTGGCTGTTTGGGTGAGTGACTAGTTGTGTGAGTGATTTATGAGTGAGTGAGTGGGTGTGTAAGTGGCTCTATGGAGGATTGAGTGGATATGTGATTACTGGTATCGGTCGGTAATTGGGTATGTGAGTTGTTGTGTGGGCATGTGAGTGGGCATACAAGAGGTTGTATGGGAGTGTGATTGGGTGTGTGACTGGTTCTGTGGATGATATCATCAGTGATGTCATCAGTGATGTCACTGACCATGTCATGAGTGATGTAACATGTGAGACCATAAGCAGTGCATTACGGGGGCATAAGTTAAATATAGCTCAGGTAGCTATAACTGCTGCATTTCACTGGTTTTGTACGAGTGAAATCTGAGCCTAACTATAATGTCCCTGTAACCTTGGTTTTTTTCAGTGAACTTTTAAGGTTTTTTAAATTATATCTCCTAAATATAACATCCCTGTAACCTTTGGTGGTTTCAGTGAATTTCTAACTTCTTTTTAATTCTATTTCATAACTGCGACATCCCTGTAACCTTAGTTTTTTAAAGTGAATTTCTATGGTTTTTAAACTAGTAGTCATGTTTGGGGAGTGGTGGAGAAAGAGGCTGAGGCCTCTGACCAGCTCTCAGGAATCCTGCTGTGTCAGACTTATTGGATGTAACAGGAGAGCTCCTTGCCACCAAGGACCATTAGAATCCAATAGGACTTCATACCTCAACCAGTAGCGAGCCAGAAGTGTGGCTCAATGATTAGAGCGGCAGACCCTGATGCAGAGGTCTAGCCCGGGACCAGGGTTCAATTCCCTGCCTCGGTGGGTCTTGGGCTCAAAAATTCCACGGACCTGATAATTCTCGCCTCGGTGCCCATTCCAATCATGGAGTCCCACTCTGCAACTCTGGGCAATAGCTTGCTTAATCTCCACAACGGCCCCCACAACGCTAAGGATGCCTGGCCGCCACCTTGGGGGGGGCCCAGGAGTAGACACCTCACAGGGAAAGCCAGGATGGGTTCCACAGCGGTATTCGTACAAGCGCCTTGAGACCCTTGCGGGCGAGTAGTGCGCTATACAAGTATAAAAAATTTACAAATTTGTAGAGTGGTGGAAAAAGGGGGCAGGGCCTCCAATCAGCTCTCAGCAATCATGCTGTTTGGGAACTACTGGAGGTAACAGGAGGGTTTTTTTGCCCACAAAGACCCTCATATCCAAAGGGACTTCATCCCCCAACCAGTAGTCCACTAGGAGATGCATTTGCAGAGTGGTGGAGAAAGGGAGCGGACCTCCAAAGACCTCTCAGCACTCCCGCTGTTTGGGACTTACTGGAGGAAACAGACCCAGGCCAATTTCAGCCAAGGACCCCATCCCCTAGGGCCTAGCCTTTTCTTTAATTGTTTTTTTTAGAGGTGAGGTGGCCAGCTGAATTTGGTCCTCGGGACCCTATCCTCGAGGGCCCATCCTCCATTCTGGGTCCCCCAGTCAGACCCAGGGCACCCAGTCACTTTCATTGGGGACATCGGGGTAGCCTGAAGGCCCCTGCTGCCCCTGCAGATTCCCCGTCTCCTGCTGGATTCAGCATTGCTTTTAGACATAGGGAGCTGCTAAACATGCAACTCCCTTTGTCTAAATGGAATTCAGCTCTGCTTCCAGCAAGCAAGAGCATTCCTAATGCTCTCCCTTGCTGGAAGCGGAGCATTTGCTGTGGATTGGCAAGAGCGGTAAAGCTCCAGTGAAGCCACAGAAAACAGCTATGTTCCGGAGATGGGAGCACCAGGACATAGCAGGAGCCGACCTTGGAGGGTGGCAGTCCCCAGGGCTATCTATAGCTCATGAGGGGGGCCAGGCAGCCCCCCTTCAGCATACAACTTAGCCCCGGGGAGGTGGTGGTTCGCGGGGCTGGTGGTCGGCAATGCACTCCCAAATTTAATGTGGAAGTGGTGTCCGGGTCCGAGGTGGAGCCATGTGCCTCCCCCCCCTATTTTTGATAAATTGCCCTGGGGAGTTGCTGGTCCCTGCCCCCTTTTCTTCTTTTTACGTTTCTTTTGGGACTCAGCTGAAGTTGAGTCCCAAGATGGCTGCCAACACTTCTTGGTTGAACTGTTGGCAGCCAATCAGAGCTCTGCATTTCCCTTCACAAGCTCCTTGCATTTCACAAAGTCATCCTGGCCAAAGATATCACTAATTGTATTTTCTTACATTTCTCAACAACTACTGAATTGATTCATACCAAAAAAACAAAAAGCACCATTTGCATAAACAAATCTACCTTTCTGCAAATCTGGTGTAATTCTGTTAAGCAGTCGGGCTACAGATGTGTTCAAAGGTCCTACTGGAATTAACACGGAAAAACACTTTTTTTACACCACTTTGTCTTGGCCCCACCATCACTGATCATCCCAAAACTTTCCATGCTCAGCAAGTCTCACTAGAACACTTTTTTGGTAACATTTGTGTGAATGGCTAAATGGGTGAGTTAGCGGATTTGTGAGTGCATGTATGGATGTATAAATAGGAGTGTAAGTGATTGTGTGATTGTGTGGGTGTGTGAGTGCTTGTATGGGTAACTGAGTGGCTGTGTTGAGAAGCTGTATGGGTGAGGGAGTGGGTGTATGGGTGACTGTGTAGGTGAATAAGTGGGTGTATAAGTTTCTGTATAGCTGAGTATGTGACTGTGTGAGTATCTGTATGGCTGAGTATGTGGCTGTATGAGTGAATGTATGGGTGAGTTACTGGTTTTATGAGTACCTGTATGGGTGTTTGAATTGCTGGGTAAGTGACTGTACGAGTGAGTGAGTTATAGTTAGGTTCAGATTTTACACAGGTAAACCCATAGAAATTCAGCAGTTATAGTTATCTCAAGTAACTAAAGCTCGTGCCCCCGTCATGCCCAGTTTTCTCATCAGTAATTTCACTGCAAATGTTGCAGTAATATTATCAATGATGGCATAGAAGATGTCATGAGTGTTGAAATATGTGGGGTAATTAGCAGTGCATGGTGGGGTGCGAGTTATAGTTACCTTAGAGCCCAAATTATAGTTACTTGAGATACCTATAACTGCTGAATGTCAATGGTTTTGTGTGTGTAAAATTTGAACAAAACTATAATGTCCTTTTAACCTTTGGTTTATCAGTGTATTTCTAAGGTTTTAACATTTTATTTCCTAACTTTAATGCCCCTGTAACCTCTATGTTTTTTTATTTCCATTTCCTACATATAATGTCCCTGCAATCTGGGTGTGTAAGTGGGTGTGTGAGTGTGTGTGTGACTGGCTGTGTGGGACTGTGAGTGGGTATTGGAGTGACTGTGTGGGTATGTGAGTGTCCGCGTGGGTGTGTGAGTGGTTTTGAGGATCTGTGAGTGGGTGTGTAAGTGGCTGTATGGGTGTGTGAACAGGTATATGAGTGGTTGTGTGAATGTGCAAGTGGGTGTGTGAATGAGTGTTTAAAAGCTGTGTGGGTCTGTGAGTGGGTTTGTGAGTGGTTGTGTAAGTGGATGTGTGAGTGAGTGTGTGAGTAGGTGAGTGTATTTGTGAGTGTATGTTTTTATTATTAGAGTTTGTGCCCGTAGATCCACCCGAATCCACCCAAATCCTAAGGAATCCGGGAGGATCAAGGGAGGATCTGCAGATCCTCACATGGTAAAATTAAAACACTTTTTTCAATGCACAACTGGAATCAGGGGCACCCTTGTTTTTAAAAATTTCATAAAGATTTGTCACACGGCACCAAAATGCTTTTCCTATGGAAACTAGGTTTTTACTATACCTACCTACTGGCCTTTACACCACAGTCAGTACCCCAACTGGGACGTTGCCATGCGTTCCTTTACTACGCAAGTAGTTACAGCAAATTGCCTTAGGGGTCGCTGGACTTTGTAATAATATAAATTACTATTCCAACTTCATTCAGTGTATCAGTAGGGAAAGTGTTTGACTTAATATCCAACACCAGTCCAACACCACGTTCCCTAAAATAAGTTGTTGTAACAAAGTACGAGGTGATAGAATGCATGGTAACGTGGCAGTCAGGTTAGTGATTGCATTGAAAAAGCAGGTTGTGGCTCTGCCTTCAAAGTAAAGGATGTTTCCCAGTTTTTATAGGGAACAAGTTTTTTTGACCTGCCTATATCTTTGATGCTGGTTGACAAATCCTCATGACATTTTCCAGCAAAAGTGGGCCTGTGGGTTTTATTGTGCATGAAACGTTGTGAGGTGATCCATCAAGAGGGGGCCGAGTCAAAAAAGTGCATTTCCTATTTTAATTCCCATAGGGATTTTAGACACAGCTACAGCCCAAACCGCTTGAAGGAATTACACCAAATTTGGCACAAAGGTACCTCTTGGACCAGAAAGAGGCCTTTTTGTTATTTGGTGTGAATCTGTTCAGTAGTTTTTTGAGATATTTAAAGAAAAACTAATTTGTATATCCATGGTGTTCATTACAGTCTGAATCCATTACTTCAAAGATATGGGGATGAACGAGATGCAGGGAAGGACCAGCCAAGGGACCAGTTGCATGGATATTCAGGGACTCATTGACAAAGATTTTCCATAGGGCAACATCACAAGTCTTTTTGCTGTGCCGACCTATGCTAAATTGAAAGGGCAGGAATGCACCATATCAATGAAATATGGCACTTTGCTGTCCTTTTTGCCTGCGCAGGTGCACAAATTGGTGCCTAGCACCAATGCAGGATCCCATGCACAATGGTGCAAGGGTGTCTGTGTTGTTGGCACAATTATTTTTGTGCAAGCAGGGGCCCCTTCCTTCTCAATAACAATCACTATGCCTCCCCTGGGGAGGCGGACGTTTTTGACGCATTCCCAGATTGAAGCTGTGGTGTAAATCTGGGAATGTGTCAAATATCATGGACCTTGGTTGAGTGGGAACGCCCACAGCAAAGCCCATGACACACCTCCCAGAGACAGTGTGAGGCACACAGCGACATGCACTGCGTTGACTTGCACCATCTCTACAAGGCCATGAAAAGCCATGCAGGGTGGCTTTTAGTGGCCTCGTTGATATGACTCTATGCCGCCGGAAGTTAAAAAAAAAGTGACTTTGCAGAGGCGCACATGGCTAGTAAATAAGCCCCTTAATATGAGCCTGGAGAAAGCTAATCACAATGCCTTTGACTGTGTTTCCTTCTTTTGAAAGCACTGTTGCTTTAAGTGCCTGGAAGCACACAGAGTTGGGGGCATCATTATAAATGGCAAAATGATGAGCAAAAATAGACTAGAAGCATTACTGTGCTGAACATGACAACAAGACCATCTGCAAGACTTGATTGCTGACTCACAATCCTTTCCTTTCTGCTTTTTCGGAGCGTCTGTGTCTGTGGCTGTGTTAGTGATGTGAAGGTCAAAACAAAAGGAAATGGGTTCATTTCATGTTTAAGTTGGCAGCTTCGTGCTTGGATAAAGAGGGGTTGATTCTAATAGTGTAATTCAAATCTGGTGTCAATTAAATGTGTAATAGAGCTCAAGCAAAAAATGTGACAAAATAATGTTTAATCCTGTAAACAATTATTTACAGTATTAAATTGCCCATAAAGCTTTGTCCTGTGCTTCAAGCCCAATCAAATTCTGAATGCTACATAGGGTGAATGGAATCAAAACGTTTATTAGTAAGTTTGGAAAAAAGAGAAGAATCAATTATTAGTATTTATTTTATAAGGTAATATTCGTGCTCAGACGTTGCACTGTTTTTTTTGTTTAAATCTGTTTTTATTGATTTCGTAAACATGGTTGCAAACTTACAGCTCACTGGCATATGCATTCCGTAGTCGGAACTCTTAGTGTCAATAGCATTACACATCGCACATCCTAGGGACATGGTCAAATAACAGCTCATCAACTGATAGCTCTGTCCAATGCCTCACGACCCCTGTCACAGTGGAAGCCTTAAACAGTACGATGTACAACCCACCATTCCTCTGCATTAGTCCATCACATTGCCCCAGTAAGTCTCTCAACCAGATCCGCAACTATTTCCAACAAATGGTAATAGAACAAAAACCCCATGGAAAACCTCAACCACCTCAAACCTATACCAGCTCCATTGTACATTGCCCTGTTCCTGCCACTCGTCCACCCCCTGTCCCTCACTTTAATGTGCTGTGGCTCAGCCGTGACTCACAGTCTCGTATCTAAGCGCGTGTTCTCATGATACCTAAACTAGATGCATAGCATGCGTGGAACACCACAAAATCATTCCGGCAGGCCCCCAGGCACCCGCCTCGGAGTTGTCTCCCCACTCGCTGTCTCACCCTCTCCACCCACCTCCCCAACACGTCTGAGTGCCCGGAGTAACTCCTCCCACTGTGTGGCTATGGGCGTCTTCCGCAGCCCTAATGTCTCCTCCCGTCTGATAGGAGTCCCCTCTGCCCCGGGCCATGCAGCAAGCGAGCACCTCCATGCCCGCGGGTGAGGTGGGTCCTGTGCCTTCCACCTCTTAGTTACAAGGCGCTTTGCAACCGCGAATCCCAGATCTAGGAATCGAGACGTCACCTTAGTTGCCGAGGATCTGCGAAAGTGGTGCAGCAGGTGGACCACCCAGTCAAAAGGTATGTCACGGTGTGTAATAGCGCGCAGGGAGTCGTGGACCGCGTTCCAGTAGGATTGTAGTTTACAACAGCCCCACAACATGTGAATGAGATCAGCCCCCATCTCCGCGTACCTAGGACATTTTGCGTCAGTACAGCGAAAGTAGCTATTAAGAGCCGCAGGGGTGAAATACGCTCTGTGGAGTACAAACAGTTGTATCTGCCGAAGGCGCATATTTCTAGGGATACGCACCGGGCTTTTCAGTATACGGACCCACTCTTTGTCTGTCAGCTGTCTCCCTAAGTCCGTTTCCCACTTGCCTTTAAGTGGTTCCAGGGCAAACGCCGTATGCGTCCGTAACGACGCTGCAAACCAATGAATCAGTCGCCGGCCTCTCCCCAGCACGTGCAGATACTGTATGGTAAGGTGCTGACTGGGCTCCGCAGTCATATCTCCCCATCTGGCAACCAGGGTCCTAACTATGGAATGATAAGTCAGGAATTGCCCAGGCGGTAGCCCCCACTCCTCCACCAGCGAGTCACACGAAAGGAGCACCCCATCCCGGTACAAATCTCCCAGAGTCTGAATATCTACCTCTCGCCACTGCAGTAACGCACGGGAAGTGAGCGGTCCCGCCACACTGGGGGTGCCCTCCAGTGGCAGCGCCGGCGCGTATGGGGTCACATGGCGAGTGAGGAAGAGACTCCTGCGAAAGCAGCAGTACGCCACAGCCAGTAGGAGCGGGGCCAGCGCTGCAGTCCTGGCGGCCGGGCGGAAAAGCACCAGTAACTGCTCAAGTGAGTACGGCGGTAACAGTGTCGCGGTGTCCTCCCGGCCCCTATCCGCCAGCCAGCAGGCTATCCACTGGAGTTGGGCCGCCAAGTAATAGTGTTCAAAGCAGGGTACAGCCAATCCTCCTTGGTCTGTAGGGAGATAAAGTTTCTTAAGCGACATCCTATGACAGCCATTCCCCCAGATGAAGTCTCTAAGAATTTGCAACAGTTTGGTAAAGAAAGCCGCTGGGACATATAGGGGCAGGTTAGCAAAGTAATATAAGAGTCGCGGAAGGATCACCATTTTAGAGAGTGCCACCCTGCCCGTGACCGTCAGCGGCAATGTGGTCCAGAAACGTATCTGAGATTTTATAGCCTCAGACGTTGCACTGTTATTTGTCAAAGATGTCAGCAGCTGATGCACCCTCCAATAATTCCTGCTAACCTCTGCTTGGCGTGAAAATTTAATAACTTTGCTGTTTTGTGCATGCTGATATTTGTATCTTTCTAGCCACGTTTAGCAAGTTCTACTAGTGATAAAGTGTCACACAAAGTGTCACACATAAGATAATGAAATGTCACAAATATCCACACTGAAAACATGGAAATGTCACACATGAGGGAACCCAAAACTTGGCAGCTGTGAGGTGCCCCAGTGGAAGCTTCACTTCTGTTAAGGACAAGTGATCCTACCTTCCTGGGCATCTTGAAGGCAAAGCCAGTGTGTTTTCTCAGCAGTTCCACATTGAAAACAATCTCAAATGTTTGGTGAGGGTGAGGGTGAAATCATGGTTGATCTATCAGAGAGTAATCTGTAGTGACTGTGACAAGTGAGTTCTCCTGGTGAGCTCAGAGAGCCCAAGGTTCTCCCTTTGAATGTCTATGAGTAATCAAAATGTGCAAAATCACCTGAAGCTCACCCGTCAGGCCCCACCACATCCACTTTAGTAGTATGCAATGGTCTTTCCACCTTTTGCCAGGATGATGAACAGTTCATCAACAGGGCCTTCAGCACGTTTCCTGCAAGTTTTTGTGACACATCCTTGATGCCGAAGAAATGAGGACATCTCTACCAAGCAAAGAAGCACTTGCTTCATGTAGCTAAGAGGAAGTGCCCTTGTTTGGTGGAGATTCACATCTTTGTAGTCTTGTTGTTTTCTCTATAGGAGGATTCATGTTATCACAATTTTTTGGATGAAGATGCATGAGGAACAATCACCTTGCCAAAGCACACACAATTTCGCTGGAGACACTTCCTCATTGTCCATTACATAGCTGTAGTGAGGAATACACACTAGACATTTACCCAAATAGGTAGCACTTACTAATTAACCAGTAGAAAGTACTCCTGTTGGAAATACTTTTTCTGCAAAACTATGGTTTCTTGTTCAATAAAGGGGCAGACTATGTTCAGTTCTGGCCCAGTCACTCACAGAGCTACTGACACACCCACACCGACACTCAAAGACCCACTGACACATTCATTCAGCCCCTCTCACATACACTTACAGACCCACACAGCAAATAAAACACCCACTCACACAGCCACTAACACATTCACTTACCCACAAACCCACTCCCACTTACAGACCCATAGAGTCACTCACTCACACACCTAATCATACACCCACATAATCAATCACACACCCACTCACAGACCCATACAGCCACTTACACACCCACTCACACTCTCACACCCGGAAAACTACTCACACACACACTCGCACACCCATGCAGCTACTCATATACCCACTTACAGATCCATACAGCCACTTACACCCCCACTCACAGACCTGTACAGCCACTCACAGACCCACTCACAGGTTCATACCACCAATCACACACCCACTCACAAAAGCTATAGGTTACAGTTAGGAAATAACATTTTAAAAAACCTTTGAAATCCATTTAAAAAACTAAGTTTGCAGGGGCATTATAGTTAGGAAATACCATTAAAAAAATGAAATTCACAGAAAAAAAGAAGGTCACAGGACATTATAGTTAGGAACTTACATGAAAAAAACATGTAGAAATGTACTGAAAACACCAAAGGTTACAGGAACGTTATAGTTAGGAATTAGAGTTACAAAAACTTTGGAAATTTATGCTAAAAAAGCAAAGGTTACAGGAACATTATAATTAGGCTCAAATTTTACCAGTGAAATTCAGCAGGTATTGTTACTTGAGCTAACTATACCTTACACCCCCGTAATGCACTGCTTATTAGCTCATAGCATCTTTTGCTGAGAATACTAATTTCTATGATTATTTCCAAGCCTTACGTAATATTTCAAATCTTAAAAATAGTTTTACACTCCTACTGAGATAGCCGTATTCAATGCAATTTTGCCTCTGCTCTATTGTCAACCCACTGCTGTTCTTCACCACCAACGTAAAGGCCCAGAAGGTTACAGATCTCCATATATTGATTTGCTTCAATATAGTAAAAGAAAAGTATAACCTATGCAATGAAAGAGGTATCAAAGTTCTATTACTTCTCGGCTGAATTCCATTGGCAGCAAGTCATAACATTTTATAGTCAGAAATATCTATTAAAATCACATTTCACAAAAATGCAATATTAACTTTAGACACAATATGGAAAGACAAACTTTGATACAATTAATTTCATGGTATTAAAGTTCTAGGCTTCCGACCAAAAAGGAGATTAATCAAAATATATGTTTGCAAAATGTATGTGCATTGGAAGTCATTTGTCTATGTGGAACGTGAACGCTCCATTATTGCACCAGAGGCAGCTTTAGCTTTCTTTGTAAGCAGCGCTGTAAGTAAGACTTTATCATGTACTTTGATTAGTCATAAGGTCTGCCATTTGCTCATGATTGGATTCAATTTCTGTTAGAATTGTCTGTTCCTGATTTGACAGCTTTTCACTCTGCTCTTGTGCCTGTCCTATCTCTAGATTATTTACACTTTAACCTCCCTTTTGATTGGTTGAAACTATCTTTCTACTTTTGGCATCAAGGAACAATGTTTTATTTGCATTTTTTTATGTCTTTTAGGCTTTAGCATTTATCATTTAAAGGGAGCTCCTGCGCTGCCTCCACACCCCTCTCTTTCTCTCTCTCTCTGTCTCTCTCTCTGTCTCTCTTTCTCTCTCTCTCTCTCCCTCTCTCTCCTGGTCTGGTAATCATAGTTTGATACCCTCTGTAGTCATTATTGGTCCCTCCTCCACATCCCGCAGTACTGTTTCCGTATTACTTAACCACTGACACTATTGCCTTTTGGTACACCTTCCTCTCTCCCTCTCTCTCCTTATCCTCCCTCTCCTTATCTTGAGGAATAATTGGCTTAGTCAATGCTTGCAGAACAGCTGCAGCACTGGCAAAGTCAAATGAGGAAGTAGCAAACTTGGAGTTTTATTTTATATATTCCAAAGATGGTGATCATGCTGAGTGTAGACCCAACCTGGTGGTCATCTTGGAATGGTATAACAGTAACTTTACAATATGATATTTCACTTTGCATCTAGAGAAAACTTGGTGACCATCTTGGAATGTTATTCTGTATACCTATTGTCATTGCTTTCCAAAATGAGTGTCACATTGCATCTAGACACAAAATGATGACCAACTTGGAATTATAAAAAACTGTTCCAAATATTGTTCATTTATTTGCTTTGTGAATGCTTGCGCTACAATTCTGCAAGCATCAACAAAGCCAAAGTTTCAATGAACGAGCATTAGAAAAGTGAGATTAATTTTCCAAAGCTTATTCACTTTACTGTATCCTCCATTGCAAACCTCCACTGATGGCTGGAGCCCATATTTTTGCCTTGTCTCTTATTGGCTTGTATGTCATACTGCTAAATATGGGCATGGCTAATACTAGTTAGATATTTTGCTTCATACATGGGAATGTATTTTTAATAAAACGTTCCACCAGTAGCGACCTTTGGGTACTAGGCAGATATAAAACTATACCAGAATTTTTTAATACTAATCATTCCAGTATATAAACAGAAACAAAATAAGTTCAAGAGATACAATACAGCTAGTAAACTGAAGCATCTCAGTGGATTAAGCCAAAATAAAATGAGATACAGAATAGTGACAGCCACAAAAATAATGAAACAAATTGTTGTAAATAGGTGTTTCATAAAGAAAATTTCCTTTTCTCTTCTAAACATAGATCGACTACAGGACCATCTAACTGGATTTCTACTTAGGGAGGTGTTAGAATAATATATGGACTTCTGTAGAAGTCTTGGAAAAAGGGAGTAAGTGTTTATCCCAAAGCTTCACAGTTTCAGGAAAAGTAAGGAGAGAGGACTGTTTTTCTCGAAGATGAGAAAGAGTCTGCCTAACTGTAGGAACACCTATTAAAATGACAGGAACTTGAAAAACAACCTTATCTCTTCTTATACCACCAGGAATAAACCTAGTCAATAGTTGAGAGGAGCATCCGCATCCTCCCTTAATTTTCCCATCTCATCAAAAATGGAACTGCAGACTGCAACCTTGAGCATCCCACCATCCTGGTACGAGATAAACAGAGGGCCGCCTTTGACCATTAGTTCTCCGATTTCACTGCCAGGTTCCTCCCTGCGGACCTCACTATCTACAGACTAATACCAAAAAGCACGATAACGCACCTGCAAAAGAAAAGAAATAGCAACCCGGCAAGAGTAACCACATTTCAATTGTCACCTGACGTCAGACCAAGATAATTCAGTGGTCAACATGAATTTCTAAAACATGACTATACATACACACGTATAAATGTAAGAATAAATGCAAAACGTGAATAAGAGCAAATATGATTAAATGTTTAAATTGAACATCTGTGCACTTGTATATAAAACTCTAGTCTCTCTACGGTGATTACATTCCATTAATACATTTAAATGCATCACACATGTTAAGAGAATCAAGTCACACAGTGAATATAATCTCATACATTAATATATAATTATATATTTGCCACAAATAAAAGGGTGGAGCCTAAATTAAGCTGTTCCAATCCTGTCAGCATATTTCATACATTTCTCATCTTGTGAATCCAGTTTGGAAAAGAGTTACATTGACACATTTGATTGGAATCTGTCCATTTCAATTTAACTGTCTCATCTTTAATAAGCAAAACATACCAGACCTTAGCAGATGCCTTGATAGATTTCTTTAAAGTTCTGTCACTTTTGATATTCTCATGAGCAATGCTTCCAGACATTGTTCCATCTTCGGACTCATCAACAAATGCAGTGGCTTACGTAGGGCAACTGAATCTTATGTGACCTTCAAAAGTGGTCAGTTAGTCTACCCCAGGAGCAAATAGGAGCATATTGGCCCTCCTACTTTGTGAAGGATTTCGAAATATTGAATATGGACTCAAGGTATTCCCGGTTAGTAGAATGGTGTGCACTTCGAAAGGGAGACCATGGTTTAGAGAATAATATAATACATAAACTGTGAATACATTGAAGAATATTATGCTTTGCAATTTTACTTTCATTGTTAAGCAAACATGGACTCTGTTTACAAGATACAGTTTGAAAGAGAAAAGTAGAGATTTGAAGAATTTAAACTATTGTTTAGTTCTACAGGTAGTGGGTCAGAAAATGCTATGTCGCAGGAACTAATGGAGGCATCTATTAGAAACCATGGAAATAAGGCTAGATTAGATGGACGTGGTGAAAACAAGGTCACCCAGCAGTTGTCTTTTTCATCCAGAATATTTAACAGGCCTTCCCAGATTAGTGCTTCAAAGTCGCATAGAAATGCACACATTGATTCCTGCTTTCAGGAAGGGCTATTGCAAGAAAACAACTATCTAGGCCTTGGATTTAGTTTAGGAATTTATGGTTATCATTTGTGTGGGCCATTTGATTCAGTTGAACATACTCAAGATGAAAATGTCCCAAAATGTTTTTGTTTCAGGGGAAAAAAGTAGTGTTGCAGTGACACGACATTACCTGGCAACCCTATTCATACCTTGGATTCTTTACCACCCCAATCCTACAAATGTAGCCAGTCCATTTGATCTGGCCACCTTGTCCAGACCTCTCAGACCATAGCTGGCATCCTTTGCTCTGTGGCACCATACTCATGCTTGACCTGGCATTCTCTCATCCTCCTCCAAAAAAGATACCCCCTACCTGTTTTCCTGTCATATCCACACCTGACCCCATACATGGCATCCTACTTTTTATGAAACCAAACCTCGTAAATGGTATCCTGGATCTCATGTCCCAAAACAACCACCATGGCAGGCTGTCATCCACCAAAACAGTTCTCCATACTTAGTGTCTTTCCAACTCCCCCACCCCAAAACAGACCACCTCAATTAGGGGCAGATTATAATGACTGTCGAAGTTGCCTCCGACCAACATCATTGTGGAATCGGGACTGACTGACCCACATTCAGTGGTCCCGACCAAAGAATTACGATGCGACCGCACATAGTGCGGTTGCATACTCACATTTCCCTAAGGGAGCTTTTGTTAGGGGCCCCCAAACTTGCTTTCCGACAGGCTTTCCATGTCGGAAAGCCAAGCATGGAAAGCCAGTAGGAAACCGAGCATCGTAATCCCAACTGCGTAAACGCTGTCCATTGGGATTAGGGGCCGGTCTCCAACTAGATTGTTATTAGGCGGTCGGAATTGAAACCTACGATCTCAGTCAGAAAGCCTCCGACCTCAGGTCGGAAGCTTTCTGACCGAGTTTGTAATAGGCCCCTTATTGTGTTGTCAGCCTCTTACCTCTAAAACCCCAACATCTGGCTGTCTGCCCATCATCCAGAAAGACGTTTCTACATGACAAATATTTAAGCTGGACTCAGGATATTTCCGGTAAATAAAATGACCTATAGCCCGAAAGTGAGAAATATTATTAGATTATAATATAATGCAAAAACCATGACTACATTTAATAATATGTTTTGCAATTCTACTATCTTGGCTAATCAAACATGTACCCTGTTTGAGAGATACAGTTTGAAAAAGAAAAAGAGTTTTAGAGGATTGAAACTACTGTTAAGATTTACATGTACTGGGTTTCAAAGTGCAGAGTCACAGGAACCAATGAAGGGCTTTTATTCGAAAACATTTGATTAAGCCCAGTTTTCCAATCAGCCTGTGTTTTCATTGTATGACTGCTTTGCAGGCTGGCCTCTACAGTGCCTATCCAACTGCAGATCGAAAGTGGTAGACCTTATATTATAACTGCATTTTTTCAATACTATAGGAATAATATAGATGGTTCTGTTAAAAACAAGGACACACAGCAGTTATCTATTTAGTCAAGAACATCTTACAGGCCTTCCTAGATTTGTGTTTCAAAGTGGAATAGAAAGGCACCCATTGATACTTCCTTTCAAGAAAGGTTCTGGCAAGAACACTACTATCTAGCCCTTGGCTTTAGTTTAAGAATTCACTATTGTCATTTGTGTTGGTCCATTTCATTCAGTTGAACTTACTCAAGACAGAAGCTCCTACATTTTTTTTGATTCAGGGCCCAAAAAAAGTTATGTCACAGTGATACATTGTTATCTGGTAACTCCATGAATTTCTTGGAATCTTTATCACCCCAATCCTACAAAAAAGTACCCATCCATTTGATCTGTCCACCTCCTCCACACCTCCCAAACCATAGCTGGCAACTGTACTCTGTGGCAATATGTCCATGCCTGACCTGGCATTCTCACACTGTCCACCCCAAAACATACCACATGCCTGATGCCTTGTTACCTACACGACTGAACCCATACCTGGCATCCTGCCTTGTATCAAAAAACAAACCTCATAACTGTCATTCTGTATCTCATTTCCCAAAAAAGACCCCTTGCCAGGCTGCTTTTCACCATAACAGTTCTGCATACTAAAGGGTTTATGTACAAGCCCCTTGCAGCGCCCGTACCTCACTTTTTCCCATATTAAAAGTGATGCACCGGCAGTAAAAGTGACTTGTAAATAAGCACCTTAGTGTCTTGCCAATTCCCCACCCTTATAACGTATCAACATTACTAGGGTGCTAGAAGCCTCTTATATGTAAACTCCTTACATCTAGCTATCTGCCACTCACCCAGAAAGACGTCTCTGACTTGCATCTTCATCACATCACAACTCAAAAAAAAACTCAGTACCTGGAGTTCTAATATGCCAAACCTTTCAACCAGTATGATTAACCTGAAATAATTCCACCTCCTTACTCTAAACAATACCTTCATATAAAGAAGTTGGAAGGTGCACCTTCCAACTTCTTTATCTTTGGCTTCTATCATACAAATGACAACTTTACATGGACTGGAAGTGCTTGACCTTGGTTTGCCGTTTGTTTTTTCTTGTTTAAACAATACCTTCATGCCTGCCATTTTGACATCTCCCTGAAAACTCTTTCCTATATCTGCCTCTCCTGTCTTCCTTCTACTCCGACCTTCAAAATAGACATTGTGGAGCTCATTACGATGTCGGTCGGAAAGGCTACGAACGGCAGTTGGAATCGCCAAAACCATGTCAGAACCTATGTTTCTGACTCGGTCGGAATCATTTCCGACCGACCAATTACGATGTACTCAGTTGTAAAGCAAACTGTTCGGTCAGTCCGAATCGGTTCTGACCGGCACTCGGAAACTTCGAGCGGTCGAAGACAAATCGTACAGCTCTAAGGACTGTGTTTCCAACCGACGTATTATGATGTCGGATTCGGACAGCCTTTCTGAATCTGTCTGTCCGACACAAAAAGGCAGTCGAAACTGACTTTGGGGTCCCCCAGCAGGCCTCCCTTCATCCTGAGGCCTCCGGTTGGGGGCCGTGGGGGTACCCATGGGGCCCCTCTTTCAAACCATGCACTGTGTGACAGGCACAATGGAGTGCCCTCCACAGGGTGCAGAGTTTTCCGCAACCACCCCTTTTTTCAATGAAAGCCTGTGTTGTAGGTTAGAACACAGACTCCCATTGAAGTCAATATGAAACTTTCCGAACAGAGTTCGGACGCATCATAATTGGTCGGTTGGACTCCCCAAACGCAAGTCAGTCGGAACTGATTCTGACAAGGAGTCGGTGGGTTTGCTTTCCGACTGACATCGTAATGAGCCCCTAAGTGACCTGCAGCACAAATGCCAAAAGCATTCTCCCTTCCTTTATCATTGAATTGAATTGAATTGAATAGGCTCTTATATAGCGCATGGCTACTCGAAAGCATCCCAGCGCTCAACAAGGATCACCCAAGGACAAGAAAAGTACCATTAACTAGAGTACGGCTCTATGTCCTCGGAAAGAGCCAGGTTTTCAACTTCTGCCGGAACACAAGCAAACAAGGCTCCTGGCGAAGAGTCAGAGGAAGGGAGTTCCAAAGATTGGAGGCATTTAATGAAAAAAGACGCCCACCAGAACGAGATCTATTTATTCGAGGGATCACAGCCAAGTTTTGATCATTGGACCGAAGATTTAGAGGAGATTTGTAGGGAATGACCAAATTTTCTAAGATGGGAGGGCCTTTCCCATGGAGGAGTTTGTGTGTCAAACACAAAGATTTAAAGAAAACCCGCTCTTTCACCGGAAGCTAGTGGAGGGATTTGAGAGAGGGTTTGGCTGATGTGTGGTGGTTGACACCCATTAAAAGTCTTGCCGCCGCATTCTGAACGATTTGAAGTCGCTTAGTCGTAGAGGCTGGTACTCCTAAGTACATGGCATTCCCATAATCTATCCTAGAAAGGATCAGAGATTGTACTAAGATTTTTCTGGCCCTTTCTGGCAGTTGTGGGAGGATTTTTCGTATGGTTTTTAAAATCCCAAAGCAGGTAGCAGCAACTTTTCTGGCCTGAGTTCTGAACGTAAGTTCCGCATCGAGCCAGAGCCCAAGGCTTTTAATTTCTGATTTAGAAGTAGGGCCCGGCCCCATACACGCAGGCCAGAAGGTTGCGTTGTCAAAGCTAGCCTGCCGTCCCAACAACAACAGCTCTGTTTTTCCACCATTCAGTTTGAGGTGGGACTGGTCCATCCAGCGTGCTACAGCCTCTAGACAGTTACGCAACTGCAGCGGAGACTGTCTAAACTGATTCAAGGAAAGCACCAGCTGAGAATCGTCGGCGTAGCTCACCAGCTGGACCCCGAAAGGGGCCACTATCCCCGCCAGAGGAGCCATATACACATTAAACAACGTGGGGCCGAGGGACGACCCCTGCGGAACCCCACATTGTAATGGAACCGGACCAGAGCAAAAGTCATTCTCAAAGACCTTAAAAAATCTGTCCTCAAGGAAAGATTCCAGCCACTTAAGAGCCTTGCCCGTGATTCCCACATTACTAAGACGGGTAACCAGAGTATGATGGTTAACTGTGTCGAAGGCGGCACTGAGGTCCAGGAGGATAATGGCTGCGCTGCCACCGTCATCCAGAATCCTCCTGGCATCCTCCACCACCCTCAACAAGGCTGTTTCTGTTCCCTGTCCTTTCCTGAATCCAGTTTGTGATGGATGAAGCAAATTATAAGTTTCCAAAAAGGAAGCTAATTGTGAATTGACAAATTTCTCAGTAAGTTTACTGATGCCCGGTAGTAAGGAGATAGGGCGATAGTTGGAAAAATCCCCTGGGTCCAAACTAGGTTTCTTAAGTAAGGCCCTAACCATTGCTATCTTCCATTCTCTAGACGCAATGGCAGAGATCAAAGAGGCATTTACCATATTCACAATTGATTTGCTGACAGTTGGAAGGACAGCATTTAAAATGCTCATCGGGGCAGGATCACGTGGGGAGCCACTCTTTATGGCATTCAGCAAGGTAGGCAGGAGATCCTCCCTGAGAGGAGAGAAAGCAGAAAGCCTAGGATGATCCGATTGATACTGACTAACAAATGGCGCTTTAAGGTCGATTGAGGAAGGTGGGGGAAGCGTATCAATGATCTTTTTAATCTTGGTACGAAAGAAAATTGCCAATTCCTCACATCGGCTAGCTGCTTCATCTGAATCAGGCCGCGGATCGGGGACTTTAGTCAGTAATTTCCCTATTCTACATATCTCCCTGGGAGCATTGGCAGAGAACTCAATTTTACTAGCAAAGAAAGCAGATTTAGTGTTAATCAGGGCGGTCTTGTATATCTTTAGAGCCGCTCTGTATCTGCTTTTTTTTTCACTGCTAATCTCTTTCCTCCATTGCCTCTCCTCCCTTTTACACTCTTGTTTGAGAGCTCTTAGCTCCTGATTAAACCACGGATGCTTGGTGAGACCTTTCTTAATTGTGATCGATTTTTTAGGCACCAAACTGTCCAAGGAGTGTTCTATCCACAGGTTGAACTCCTGATTAGCTCTCTCCACGTCTAGGTGGATTGAAGGTTCAGTATGCTTCAAGATGTTTATCCATTTAGAGAGGTAGAGCTTGGACCAATGCCTAGCTAGCCCTTTACAAAGATTTGAGGACGAGCTAGGCTGAGCCGCCTTCCAACCAAAAGGAACCACCATATGGTCTGACCAGGGGACCGGGACGGGTACCTCGATGACGAGGCCAGGAATGTTACAAAAAACAGGGTCCAGCAAGTTACCCTTTGAGTGAGTAGGATGTGATACCTTTTGGCTTAGGCCATAACTACCTAGATCCTTTATAACTTCTAAAGCGGCCAGATCCGAGTGTTTATTAAAATGAAGGTTAAAATCTCCCAGCACCAGAAAGTTAGAGACAGTAGTGGCTACATCCATTACTGTTTCAATCAGGTTTTCCTGAAAAAACCCCAAAGGGTCCGGGGGCGGTAGATCAGGAAGCCTGAAAAAGAAGTAGCTGGGGATATTGTAATAGCAAAGTGAGCACTCTCACTGTCCGAAATTGAAAGCTCGAGTAAGCGGCAAGTGATTTAGTCCTTATAGATGATGGTGATCCCTCCCCTGCTTTTAGCGACTCTATCCTTGTGCTGGATCAGATATCCAGGGGGCAATGACCGCACAATATCCGGATCTGAAGTGGGGCTCAGCCAAGTTTCCGTAAGAAACAGGATATCCAGAGATTTATCAACAAGTAAATGAGAGATCTCAACAGCATGTTTGGGCAATGAGCGGCAATTTACTAGTGCCAATTTTAAATCCCGTTCACATCGACTTCTCGACTTATCACTCTCTGTAGTTCTAAATGCACAGGTCGTACACAAAAATTGTCCACGAGCTAAATTTAACGCATGATGGCAGTTCATGGGTATGTTGCTCTTTAATGATAGTAAAGACTGACGTGAATACGCAAGAGGCAACATATGTAAATGTAAATGTTGTAGACTTGTAAAGCGCACAGCTGCCCCAGCAACGGGGCGTCCCGGCGCTGTAGACCGCTGGGGAACCCGTCCTGGCTATCACTGTGAGATGGTCCCTTTCTGGGTATCTCCAAGGTGAAACCAGGCATCCCCGGCGTCTGTGGGGGGCCGTTGTAGAGATGAGGCAAGCTTAATGCCCAGAGTTGCCGAGTGTGTTCCTGGTTAGAGTAGGTACCGAGGCGAGAATTATCGAGTCCGTTTTGACCCTGGTCCACGACCCTGCCGCGTCGGGAATTGAACCCTGGTCCCTGGCCGATTCTCTGCTTACGGGTCTGCCGCCTCTAACCAGTGAGCCACACCTCTCCATACATACTGAAGCAGACGGTCCTGGCCCTAGGCCCGACCGTGCGCGAACGGGCGCAAACGGGCTTACCTATGGCGCACCTCCGGCACATAAAAGGCGCTCCCGCTGCGCTCGACCGCTGCGCGTATCCATGAGTCGTTTAAGACGACCTGACCACCGGAGCGCTAGAGCGCTAACAACAATGGCGCTCCCAAACGGACCTTCCTCCCCCCAATATGGCGGCAATATCGGGACAGGGACCCGCTCTAAAAGCGGTGAAATCACCGATTTAAAGTGCAAGAAATGCGTGACTGGGGAGATAGCTCAACATCCGATGCCACAGATTAAAAACAGGGCAGAACAAATAAAGTCCAACATACATACAAAAACGAGGAGTAAATTAAAAACACACCACAGCAGAGGCTGTGCAAATAGCAGCGTATTCCAGTAGCAAGCAGCGCTTCCAGCACCCAAGGGTACCTTGTTCTAACTGACCCACCTGAGTATGGGATTTAAGTAGGCTGACGACCTGACCACCGGAGCGCTAGAGCACTAACAACAATGGCGCTCCCAAACGGACCTTCCTCCCCCCAATATAGCGGCAATATCGGGACAGGGACCCGCTCTAAAAGCGGTGAAATCACCGATTTAAAGTGCAAGAAATCCGTGACTGGGGAGATAGCTCAACATCCGATGCCACAGAATAAAAACAGGGCAAAACAAATAAAGTCCAACATAAATACAAAAACGAGGAGTAAATTAAAAACACACCACAGCAGAGGCTGTGCAAATAGCAGCGTATTCCAGTAGCAAGCAGCGCTTCCAGCACCCAAGGGTACCAACTACTTCAACAAATCTGTCCCAGAAGGATATGTATTTGTGAAAACTCATACTTTGGTGCAAGTGCAACGTAAACCTTAAGTCAGATTTTTGAAACCACACAAAGCCACTTTGCATGGCTTTGAGTGGTTGCAAGAATCTGGCACAACGTAACGCAGTGCATCGAAAATCGCTGTATTGTGTTACTCTGCCCTGGGAAGGAATTCCATAGGAATTGCTTAGATATTCCCACACAAGTCCCATGGTTTTGACACATTCCCAGATTTATAAGACCGTGTAAACCTGGGAATGCACCAAAACGAAACACCTCACCAGGAGTGGTGTAATGAGGAGAAATATCTTTATTTCTCCTTGTTCCTTCCTCTTTCTATGCTGCATTCTGCAACACACATAGAAAGAAGAATATGCCTTTCATCATTATTTTTGTGGAGGAAGGTGTCCCTTCCTGCACAAAAACAAACTTGCATGCAACGCGGGCACCCTTGCACTATGGTGCAAGATTGCCTGCGTTCGACACTAAGCAGCCCATTGTGTGCCAGTTCAGGGGTAAAAGTCAGAAATGCATCATAAGCCTTAAATGCATCGCATTCCTGCCCTTTCCAGTGATGCAATGCAGCGCCACTATTTTATAAATATGCCACAGAGAAACGTGGTTGATGTTTTGATTACTGCTCTTTTCCGAATCATTGCAAATATGGCATCTGCTACTGAACCTGCACTTATTTTCTGATCACTCACCATTAGCTGATAATATTCACTTACAGACTCAGCTACCAGAGTACACTCACCACCGATGGACGTTTCAGGTTACCTGGTTTAAGCACAAGGCCAGAATTTGGAGACATGTTGAGGACTATTTAAAACTGGACATATTCCTAGACATGTTCTCTAATTATCACCAGCAGGTTTTCCAAACTGTGGTATCATTTGATTTTGTCTGGTATATAAACTAGCTAAAGAAATAGCAGATACAGTATTTGCTTCAATGATGAAAAAGGAAATAGCAGGAGCCATAATGGCCCTTCCTTTTTTCTACTTTCGGAATGTGTCATGATATTTATTGAGGTACATAAGACACTTTTTTATACTTAGATTTTTGTATACACACTTCTTTAAATGATCTCTCCTTATTATTTTTCCTGTGAACACATGGTCCAGCGAGCATCTGTTATATGTAACATATAAGTTTTGTCTTGTTTTACATGTAATGCCTTGAAAAAGATGATGAATTAAGCATTTTTCTAAAGAGTTCCTATTAAATCATTGATCTTAATAATTAAAAATAGGGTTTCAACATAACTCTACAGCTTTACTTATCTGCCATAGTTCAAACTCTTCTCCACCTTGTCCGAGCAGGGATTTTGAAATTGCTTTTATATTCACACACTCTGACTCTAACCAGCAAGCAGTCTTTTTACGAACTCACTCTTCTTCCATCTGAGTGCTTAACTAAATCTAAAAAAGGCAAGGAATCTAGGAGACCAAATACTTATCAAGGAGTTTTTCTCGGCTCCTAAATACATTTGCCTATCCTCTAGACTATCGCCATACGTAGAAAGCAGAGTTTGAAATTCCTTGGTTTTCTAGATCCTGAGTCCACGTTTTATTATTATGCCCCAATGTAGTGCTCCGTCACATCCTTACTTCTCCCTCGTGTCCTAGTCTCTATCTAGCACTATCTTCAGGTAGTTCCACTTCGACATTACATTTCACAACAGGGTCAATCAATTTACTTTTATTTTTCCTGAACATTATGTATTTTCCACAAGCACATGAAATCAGTATAATCCTCAATGGAACAAACAGAACAGGATCAAAGAGGCCAGCTTGCACTGCTGGACAAATATTTATATACACTACAAAAGGCAGTTCAGCATGAGGACAGGATAGGCCAGCACATTGCAGAAAATAATGTCGTCCAGGCATTAGGATCATGTTTCACTCATGAAATGGAACATGGGTGGAGTATGATCTGGACCATCAATAGATATATGTAAATAGTACATCACTACGCGCCATCTGAGTCACAGAGTAAGGGTCCAAATTGTCAGATGGGCATGCTGATGGAAGCTACAGGGTCGATATATCTGAATATTGTCATTAAAAGAGACATCATTTTTCAATCAATCCTGTGGACGACTGGGGATCCATCATGTGTAAACCCTAAATATCAACCCAAGAAAATTGACAAGGCAAAATATCAAAGACAAAATATTGAAAATAAAAGATTGAGAGCTGAGTATGCCTAGATTGTTTATACCTAACAACACATAATTTTACCCACCCAGTACATATAACTTCAGGGTATACAGATGTGGAGTTAGGAATAATAGTAAATCTATGCTTTATTTATGCACTTACCTTTTGATATTTTGTCCATCAATATTCTGTCCCTAATATTCTTGTATCACAATATTCTGGACGTCAATGTTCAGTAATACAATCAATCCCCCAGCCCTGGGGTTCAATGTTCAGTAATACAAGTGATTCCCCAGCCCTGGGGTTCAATGTTCAGTAGTTCAATCGATCCCTCAGCAATGGGGTTCAATGTTCAGCAGTACAAATAATCCCTCAGCAATGGGGTTAAATGTTCAGTAGTACAATCGATCCCTCAGCGATCGGGTTCAATGTTCAGCAGTACAATCAATCCCTCAGCAATGGGATTAAATGTTCAGTAGTACAATCGATCCCTCAGCCCTGGGGTTCAATGTTCAGTAGTACAATCGATCCCTCAGCCCTGGGGTTCAATGTTAAGTAGTACAATCGATCCCTTGACCCTAGGTTCAATGTTCAGCAGTGCAATTGATTCCTCAGCCCAAGGTTCAAATTTCAGTAGTACAATCGATCCCTCAGCCGTGGGGTTCAATGTTCAGTAGTACAATCGAACCCTTGGCCCTAGGTTCAATGTTCAGTAGTACAATCGATCCCTCAGCCCTGGGGTTCAATGTTAAGTAGTACAATCGATCCCTTGACCCTAGGTTCAATGTTCAGCAGTGCAATCAATTCCTCAGCCCAAGGTTCAAATTTCAGTAGTACAATCGATCCCTCAGCCCTGGGGTTCAATGTTCAGTAGTACAATCGATTCCTCAGCCCTAAGTTCAAAGTTCAGTAGTACAATCGATCCCTCAGCCATGTGGTTCAATGTTCAGCAGTACAATTGATCCCTCAGCCCGGGCGTTCAATGTTCAGTAGTACAATCGACCCCTCAGCCCTAGGGTTTAATGTTCAGTAGTACAATCGAGCCCTCAGCCCTAGGTTCAATGTTCAGTAGTACACTCAAGCCCTCAGCCCTAGGTTCAATGTTTAGTAGTACAAACGATCCCTCAGCCCCGCGGTTCAATGTTCAGTAGCACCATCGATCCCGCTAGCTATTTAGCCAAAAGTAGCAGCTATGCTGTGAACCATCTGAGTGGTCTGCCAATATCTGTATCTTAGCCAAGCAATATTATCAGTGGTGAGGAATCAATAGGTACCTGAGTATTCTGGGCTTTTGTAAAAGCAATTGCTGTCCAGAGAGCTTGCATGTCTGAGCAACGCCAAGCCAAATGGATAAAGTCCTGTGTCGATGTGCACATCTGCAATAGGCAGTACTACTTGTGGCGTCCTCTGTAACAGAATATCATTGCTTCTAGTTTAAGTGCACACTCATGTAGAAGAGTAGTCCAGTTGTAACTAACTAGTATGGTGTAGTGATCTTCCTGGAACCTAATACAAATAAAGCCCAGTGTAGTTCTAAAAAACCAAACATATCACTTAGTAATAATTATAAAATATTGTAGGCTGATTAGTGCCCTCAATTAGGCACGGTTAATTACCAGTTAACAATCAAATGCTCATTTTTTAGTTGCCATATGTAGTGAAAGTTGGAGCACAGTCACCTTTTGTGTGGTCGGATGCTGAGGTGTTTAAGCTGGAGAAAAAGGATTGGAACTTTTTTGATGGGCATTTTGTGCAATAGGATCTACAACACACCTAAATGTTTATGACTCCCGGCAAGGATAGTTTAATATTGGGAAGGATTCCATATTCACACCTGCCTTTCCTATTTGTGAGAGCCTTTAGCATGCCTGATGTGACAAAATAGCAGATGTTTGGATACTTGTCAGGTAATCTTGCAAAACTACATTAAATGCAAATGACATTATTCAATTTGATGCCAGATGCATCTGCTTTTCTGAGGAGGATGTGTTATAAAAAGGTGACAGTTATAGTCAACACCAAGAAAAAAGAAATTATCCTTGTCAATACTTAAGTAAAAAATCCTTCTCTTGAACCGCACTTTGCTGAGAAGGCCTTGGTGAATAAGTTCTTAGGGCTTAGTTTCAAGCTTGGAGGAACTGGCATGTCATTGAAAGCATTGGTGATTCAGCACCACCAGTCTGGAGGTCTCTACTCTCTATTTACAGTTGAGGAAGAGCCAGGTTTACAGGTGAAGCTTCCACTCTCTCCAACGTTGTAAACATGTGTCCGGGTTGCCTGTCTGCCAGAGGACCACTAGGTCCCAGTGATGACTACCACACCTTATTGAGGGCAGGATGACCGTCACTCATTCTCCCTGCACAGGCTAGAAGCTGCCTCAAAGTCAAGGCCAATTGTTTTATATTTTGGGTAGCACTTCACTATATCATTATCAAAAACATTTTCTAACAGAAATATTGTTTATTAAAATTTAATATCTTTTGTAAATTATATTTCAACAAAATATTTATGTCCAGTAATGCTAGAATAGTTTGGTATGATGTCTTATTAGTTCCTTATCCCTAAACACAAAGACCTTCATTAGGATGTGAGTCGGAAAGCCTCCGACCGCAGGTCACATCATAGGTTTAACTTTTGACCACCACATTACAATGCAGGCTGTCAAAAGTGGAACTGGCCGGTCATTCCTGCTGGATTCCGATGGTCTCAAGGAGCCCGTCAGCCAGTTGGAGGCCTCATTGTAATCCCTGAGGGTGGCACTAGAGTCATCGGGATTACGATGTCAGTTTCCAACAGGCTTTCCGTGTCGGGCTTTCCGATATGGAAAACCTGTTGGAAAGCGACGTTGGGAGCCCCTGGCAGGGCCCCCTTCTCCCTACAGCTTCCAGTTTGGGGCTTAGAGGGCACCTGTGGTGCCCCCCTGTTAATCCCGTAAGGTGCCTGCCACACGGTGCAGGGATTAACAGAAACTCTCATATCTCTATGGAAGCTTATGCTATGGCCGGTTTATGGACGCAACATAAGCTCCCATAGAAAAATGGGAGTATGTGACCGTACCATATCCGGTCGATTTATAATATCGGGAACGTTGACCGGAGGTCGGTCGGTCGGTCATGAGACTGCAACGGTGTTGGGCGGAGATAAATCCGCCCAGTCCACCCAACATCATAATCAGCCCAAAATGTTTGCCAAGTAGGCGCTTATACATGGCACCCGTTTAGCATACCTGAAGGGTCCAAATGACTCCACTAGGTTTTAAGATCTCTGGCGCTCATTAAAATTCAATTTAATAATCTTTATTTCGGTTTAACTTAAACCATAAAAGATGCATATTAACAGTTCATACACATTGATTAATAAAACACAATTTAGAAAGGACAAGGCATTCCACAGGTACCGCTTTAGACAAATGCAAATGCTAAAAGGATCACAAGTTAAATACAAAATGTTAAAAAAGAAAAAAAAGGCGATCAATCTAACAAGTTAAAAGTGATGAAAATGCTATGCTTACAGTTTAATATATCTGAAGCGTTGAGGGGAATATATATATACATATATATATATATATATATACATATACATATACATATATATATATATATATATATATATATATATATATATATATATATATATATATATATATATATATATATATATATATATATATATATATATATATATATATATATATATATGTATATTATATATGATAAATGCAACCTTCCCACTTAGGTCAAAAGTGCAAGTGCTTTAAAGCGCTGGTGGGATACTCTATATAAGACATAGCACACCCAACAATACATTTTACTTGGTCTCTCACAAGTTTCTAAAGTGCAAATGCGGTAAAAAATGCACATCACATTTTTAAATTACACATGAGTTTCAGACTGCTAAAATTTCAAACCTTTTTTTCCTCTTATTATGCCGGCAGCAAATAAATATCTGCTGACACTAAAAACAATTTTCTGGGAAGTGTCCGTTTTAAATATTCTTTCTGCCTCAATACAAGACCTAGTACCCATGTTTGGACAGATTGGTTTAATCCATTTTTTCCTCGGCGTGGCATAGGCAGAGCAAAAGAATAGTAAATGAAGGCCGTTTTCTTGTGTATCGAGTTGGCATAATGCACAGCAATCTGTATTACTCTCATCTGCATTTCGGCGCCATTTCAATGTGTTTAAGTTGGTTTGCAGAACACCATAAAGGAATTTCATATCTGAGGATTTTGCCAACTGGGGCTGCACTTCATCCAGAAATTGCTCAAAGGCCGGGGTCGATTTCATAAGAAGAAACTGGGCTGTTAATCTACCAGTGTCTGGGCTATGGGGCACTCTGTTTTGAATATAGGCCCAAAGGTAGTTTTCAGTATTTTCTTAGAAGCTAATGTCAATAGGGTGGGTTCTTCTCCAAAGTGCTTCAGCCCGAGCTTACAGAACCAAGAGTAAACATGCTTAATTCACTGAAGGCTAGTACCTTGGTCAAACCTTTGAACTTCTTCTAGCCCTTCTTTATAGTGGGCTAATTTGGTTGTTGACCACAATCGCACCAAGAACAATAATGGTCTTAATGTGGCTTGCTTATCAATACATTTAGTATTTAAGTCCATATCGATAGGAATTACAGGTGAGCGCACAGGGAGACGTAACAACTTCCTAAAAAAATTATTTTCTTCTCCCGCAAAGGTATTCCTACATGAAGGCCCCCATAGTTCTGCCCCATAAAGGGATGCCGATTGTGCCCTGTATTTATATACCTCAAGGGCGGGGGATAATGCCTTAATAATACTGTTCTCGTGTTTTTTTTAGTATTGGTAGAGAATTTTGAAGCAAAATGGTCTTCCTTTTCTGTAGTTGGGGTTGCCAGGTTATTTTGGTGTCAAGTGTTATGCCTGGATAATTAAAGTTCTGAACATATTCTAGCTTCTGATTTTGGACAGTTATATTCTTCTTAAACGATTTATGTGGGTTAGCTGCCATATATTTTGTTTTGCTAGAATTAATTTCTAGGCCCTTAGAATCGCAGTAAACACCAAAAGAGTCTAATAAGCATTGCAAGCCCTTTGGGATATTAAAATAGTGTTGTCCGCAAATAAAAGAGTTGGGACTGGCACCCCACCCAGCTTTGGCACATCTTACGCACAGCCCAGTAGGTATCTGGGGCATCATTACATATAGTGAGAATAGGGTGGGCGCCAGCACACAACCCTGTTTTACGCCCCTTTTTTCCGGGATTGCCTCAGTAAGTTCACCCATCGGACCACATCTAACTTTTGCATAGTTGCCATGATGCAATCTTATTGTTTGCACAAGGAGTTCCCCTGGGACCCCTTGGTCTTTTAGGGAATTCCAAAGCAAATTTCTGTGAATGAGGTCGAAGGCGGCCTTCAGATCAATAAAAGCGATGTTCAAGTTGGCTTTTTTTTTTAAATTGTGTATTTCCAACTCATACAGAGAAATCTGAAGACCTGGTCAATTGTGCTGGCTCTAGCTCTAAATCCAGCCTGCTATTGTGATAAAATATGATTCTCCTCAATCCAGTCATTTATTTTTGTTAAAATCTGCTTAGTGTAAATTTTTTCTAAAATGTCTATTAGCCTTATAGGCCAGTAATTTGCAGGGTCTTGGTGGTTACCTTTTTAAAAATAGCAATATTTTCGGCCTCTTTTTATGACTGGTGCTCCCGCCGTCACTGAATTATAGAGAAAATAGATATATGGTCCCCAAACAGCTTTATCATGCCTCAGCAGCTCACCTGGTATTTTATCTGGGCCTGGGGCTTTCCCCGGTTTTACTGCATCGATACCTGCTAGGGTATCCTCCAAACTAAACGACAGGGAGGCTGTGACAGGGATTGTTGTTATGTGTTGTATCAATTGCTGGTTATGTGTTGTATCAATTGTAGACCTTGAATATAGTTGGGAAAAATGATTGACCCAGGTACTAGCATCTAGAAAACAGTGTTACTTCTTCCCACTTTATTTCCTTTAGCTATTCATCGCCAAAAGCCAGCGTGATCCTTGGTCTTGGCTGCACTAATCAGTTCAGTCCAGACACTATCATCCCAGTTCTTTTTGGTTTGCACTAAAAGTCTTTTATACTTGGACCTTTTCTCTCTTAGTGTCTCGACGTCCTTTGATTTGGCTGCCAAAATAAGCTCACTTTTGGCGTTGCGACACTCATTGTTGTACCATGGATTAACTAAATTGCTGGCATCAGTTTTCTCCCACTCAGTTCCCTTAGGGATCCTACTCAAGATAGGTTTCAGTTTATCTACCAATTTGTGGTATATTGGTAGTATATGGAGCTCTGCAGCAGGCAGATCAATATACGGAGAGATGACATCTGAAAAAGTGTCATAGATCCGTGTCATGACCTCCATTTTCCCCACTATTAATGGCCATTTAAAGGCTCTGCGATTATTGCTTACTATGGGTTCAGTTAAAATTGGGTTAGAATCCCTTTTGCTCCAGATTGTGGGTTGGAAGAGGGGACCTGCTAGAGTTAGACAGAGAGGATAATGGTCACTATCGGCTCTAGTTTCAACTACTAGATCATGAACATTTGGGAAAAAGCCGATAGATGTCAATATATAGTCAATGCTTTTTTTTAAGTTTAAAAGAATTTTATTAAGCAGCAGAAAAGAAAAATACAATACAAAATATCAATAGGAGAGGGAGGGGGGAAGGAGAGGGAAAGGGTGAAGAGGGAGGGGAGGGGATTGGATAATACAATGCATATAAGAGAATGTTCATCAGAGACAGTAAAACAATAGTCATGGGTATTAAAAAAGAAACAGGGAAATTACATCAACCATTAAAAAACAAGTTTAAGCAAAGAGCATGAAAATAAAACAGCATGTTGACAAATTCTGAATGTGAGAAGGGTATCATGGCGGCTTAGGAACTTCTTGTTGAGCAGGTGATGGAGAGAAGGAACGAGCAACACAATTGTCTAGATATAACGTAATGGGGAGCCATAGGTCGGCACGTCTAGTTGCTAATTGAGTAGGAAAGACAAAGGCATTATCAAGTCTATGATTATGACAGACATTATACCACCACGCCTTAAAAGAAATATTGGAAGCGTTTTTCCAATTAACAGTAATCTGTTGAAAGGCAACAGCCAGTAATAAATCAACAATGCGAACACACATATCAACGTTGTCCCAATCAGGGGACAAACTGCCTAAGAAAAAGTGGGTTGGGAAAAGAGGAATACAAGTGTGAAAAATAACATTGACTTGAGCCCATACCTGTAACCAAAAAGCATGTACGTGCCTGCAAAGAAATAACATGTGAAATAGGGTGGCATTGGGAGAATCACACGACCAACATTTGTCTGGGGTAGTGGGGAATCGGTTATGTAGTGTGGAAGGAGTAAGAAGTAATCTATTGTAAATAAAAAATAGTGATTGTGTCAGGGAAGCCGCTCTAGAAGTTTTACGTAGCTTTACCCAGATTTTGTCCCATAGAGATGTCGGCCACTCCAATCCGAAGTCAGCTTCCCATTGAAGCTCATTTTTGGATTTAGGTCTAACAGACTCATGTGAGTGGAGGTACTTATAGATAAGAGATGCTTTGGGAGTATTACGAAGGAAAGAATGAAGTTAAAAGGTAGGAGTGCGTAAAACAGGGGGAGAGGGAAGAACCGAGAGTCGCTCGATAATCTCCAATACAGCAGCTTTAAGTAAAAGATATTTAGAGAGAAAGGACAAAGGTAGGCCATAGGAAGAACAGATATCAGGGAAAGAGATAAAGGTAAGACCGGAGAAGAGCTGCGAAATCCAGATCAAACTTCGGACTCTCCAAGATTTCCAGTAGAAGGGCTTACCACCAATTAAGAGATATTTATTATGCCAGATGGGGGAGGAGAGGAGGTCAGCAGTGGTCATTGGGGAGTCAGGAGTGACAGACAATAAAAGCTTAAGAGTGTATTTGTGAATAGAAGTAGGGATCAAAGAGGGCTTACGGGAGAAAGCAAGATATTCTGCAAAAAACAATGGAGATACGAGAGTACGTTCGACCCTAACCCATAGAGGGCAGGGAGAAGTAGGGTCAAGTAACCAGAGGGAGGCTTGACGTAATAAAAAGGCCTTCTGATATGCAGGAAAGTCAGGAAAATTGACACCACCCTCCGATGCAGGACGAATGAGCCTGGCAAGGGACATTCTAGGTTTTTTGGAGTTCCATAAAAACGAGGATAACGTTGAGTTGATTTTTGTAAAGAATTTCGCTGGGATAGACACTGGGATATTGGAAAGCGTATAGAGAACAATAGGAGAGATCATCATTTTAATAGTATCAAGACAACCCCACCAAGAAAGGTATAAGGGATGCCATCTAGCAGTGAGATCTGCAATCTTTTGTGTGCATTTGGACATACATAAAGAAACAGTGTCTGAAATGGAGGGGGTAATGTGTAGACCAAGATACTTAATATGTGAAGGACACCAAGTAAACCGAGAGTCACTGAAATCTTGTTTAAATGTAAATTTGGTCAGGGGAAGAATCTCGCATTTGTCATGATTAAGCTTGTACCCAGAGATAGAGGAAAAATGCCGAACTTTATCCATAAAAGCAGGAACGGATTCTGTAGGGTTGGAAAGAAAAAGTAAAATATCATCTGCATAAGCAGCAAGTTTAATATGAGTGTCTGCAAATTGGAAACCATGAATGGCAGGATTCTGACGCAGCCTGGACAGAAAAGGCTCTAAAGCGAGGTTAAAGAGAAAGGGAGACAAAGGGCATCCCTGGCGGACGCCTCTGCCGAGATCAAAATAGGAGGAAATTTGACCATTCGCAAAGACCGCCGCTCTAGGATGAGAGTATAATAGGGATACTAAAGAAATAAATCTAGGGCCAAAACCGAACCAAGTGAGAGTATGAAAGAGATAGCGCCATTCAACCCGGTCGAAAGCCTTTTCGGCGTCAAGGGCAATCGCAGCAAGTGGGTATTGACAGCGGGAAGACTTTGACAAGATGTTGAATAAGAGTCTAGTATTATCCGTGATATAACGGCCTTTGACAAACCCAGATTGCTCCTCGCCTAGGAGATCAGGAAGAAGATGATCTAAGCGGATCGCCAGCGCTTTAGCGAAAAGTTTATAGTCAATATTGACTAAGGATATGGGCCTGTAGTTTTTGCAATACTGTGCGTCCTTCCCAGGCTTAGGTATGAGGCAGATATGGGCATCCGAAAATGTCCCTGAGGAAGCATCAAGGGTAATAAAGTTGTGGAGAAGGGAATGCAATCGTGGAATCAGCAATTTGGAAAAGTGAAGGTAAAATTCGACGGTAAAACCATCAGGGCCAGGGGCTTTGTTAGGTTTGAGATGTTGCAATGCATTGAGTAATTCTTTTTGTGTGACATCAGATTCTAAAGAAGAGAGATCAATGGGGAAGTTAGGTGGTGCGCGAATAGTTGAGAAAAAACTAGCAAGGGAGCTAGGAGAAGAGAGGGTTTCAGATGTATACAAAGTCTCATAAAAACGTGAAAATTCAGCGAGAATGTCAGCATCCATGTGTTTTAGAGTGTCATCAGAGTCATAAATGGATTCAATATTTAACTTATTATGTTTAACCTTCAAATAATTAGCCAAGAGCTTTCCCGCTTTGTTCCGACCCCCATAAAATTTAGCAGTAGATTTCAATAAGTACAAGGAGGCATCCTCCGTAGATTTCTCATTGAATTTCATTTTTGCTGCAACAAGGGCTGTCAAGCTATCAGCAGAGTGAGAGGTAAAATACGCATGTTCCAGTTTCTTGATGTCAGAAAGGAGAATTTTAGTGAGTCTACGTGCATTCCTGCGTTTGTCCGCAACATAACTAATAATAAAGTCACGTGCTGCTGCCTTAAAAGCATTCCAAATAGTGTGGTCAGGGAGAGTAGCATCATCGTTAATCAGAAAGAATTCATCAAAAAAGGAAGTAAAGGTGGACGTAAACTTGGGATCGAGAAGGAGGGAGTTATTAAAACGCCATCTCCTAGGGCCAGCATTTTTAGGGAATACATCGACGCTTGTAAGAACAGGGGCATGATCAGAAAGCAATATCGGGCCAATCTCGGAGTGTAAGAGTGATTGAGTGAGGTGTGTGAAACAAAGATGTAATCAAGTCGTGATTGGGATTGGTGGCAGGGAGAGTAGAAAGTATACTCCCGCAACCCTGGATTACAAAGGCGCCAGGAATCTACTAACTTATGTTGCGAGATAGCATGGCAAAACAGCTTGTGAGGTTTGTTGGGAATATAAGGGGCCATGGACTTCCTATCGATAAAAGGGTCGAGAGGATGATTGCAATCCCCCGCTAGAATAAAATTGTGATCCACAAATTTAGTTAAAAGTGGGGAAAAATCAGCCCAAAAAGAAGGTTCACCCATGGTAGGACCGTAAACATTGAGGAGAGAAATTGGAACACCTCTGAGTGATAGCTTGACGTAAGCCCACCGACCAGAATCATCCGATTCATGGGCCAGGACCTGGAAGGGAAGAGACTTACGACAGAGGATTGCCACACCATTGCGTTTGCCATCGCCCTGCGAATAAAACAATTCACCAACCCAACCACGTTTAAGCTTAGCAGATTCTACCTAAATTAAATGCGTTTCTTGGAGGAATGCAATATCAACATTTAGTTTGGCAAGGTGCGATAAAATCCGCTGACGCTTAATCGGAGAGTTAATACCCCTCACATTCCATGATACTATATTCAACGACATAACAGTAACTTATCTGCAAAACATGTGAACATTATAGCTAGTAAAAGGAACACCCATGAAGAGGAAAGGAGACAGAAAGATAAAGGAAAAACCAGTTTAAACACGCTGAAATAATAGAAAGGAAGCAAGCGATCAAGAACGCAAGCCATAGCAGGAAAAGAAGAAGAAAATGCAACAGCGCGAAGATAACACAGAAAGCCAGAAGTAAGGAAGAAGTGGAGATAGAGGAGTAGCCAAAACGGCAAGGAATACAACTCACATCAAGAGTGAGAGCAAGAGCACTAGCACGAAAAAGAGAATATAGGGAAACATTATAGACACAAGAATAGAAAACCAGAGAGAGGAAGAAAATTGTAAAATAGGTAAGCTGAGAAGAACAAGAAATGTAACCCTTATATAGGGAAGAAAGTCTGGTCAAAGATATTAAATCACAATATAGACATATGAACAAAAACATGAACAAGGGAAGAGGGAGAAGGGAAAAAGAGGGGGAAAGACCAACAGATGCAATAGGAAGACAAGGAAGGGAATAGGGAAAAAACATACCTACGAAGGAGAAATACGAGAGAGGGTGGAGGGAGGAAGGAGCCACATGGGTGGGGTAGCACATCCAGGAACGACGAGGCTGGGATCGAGAGACATCATCAAATACGGGAACAAAAACCTGTGATACGAAAAAAGGAGAAACAAAGGATTAAAACATGTCAGGGAAGCCTGTTGGGACCATGACTAACAGGGAGAACAGGGAACAACCATCATACATAAGTAATAAATAGTTAACACAGTGGGTAGTCGAAAAATCAGAAAAATTCAGATGAACTAGAAGAAAATGCAATAGCCATATGGGAAATATACAAGTAAAAGTCAGCCATGAGCAGAAGATGAAGGACCGGAAGCATCCATAGCAGATGACCTGTGCGCATTAATGAAACTCTGTAGGCGCACTGGGTCTTCGTAAGTGGTAGTCTTGTTGTTGTAGGTAACTTTGAATAGACATGGGTGGTAAAGGCCATATCGCGCCCCCATTGCCCGCAGATCCGCTCTAGAGTTCAGGAAAGCCTTTCGCCGAGCAGCAGTAGCCTTAGCGTAATACTGTGCGAAGAACAGGGAAGAACCAGACCAGGTTAAATTTGGAGAAGATTTGGCTGCCGTTAAAACCATCAGAAGGTCGGTGTACTCCAGAAAGTAGATGATAACCCCTCTGGGTCTCTGAGAGGAAGAAGTAGAAGAAGGTGGTCGACCCACCCTGTGAGCACGCTGAATGTTGAGGACCTTATCCTGTGATAGATGCAAGAGCTTGGGGAGGAACGACTTGAAAAAGGAGATTGGATCGGATCCCTCAAGACCTTCAACCAGGCCATAAATGCGAAGGTTATTGCGCCGATTTCTGTTCTCCAGCTGCTCCACTTGCTGTTGGAGATCTGAGACTTGAGACTTCAGAGTAGAGACCGCAGAGGATGTCTCTTGGAAGGACTGAACAGACTTTTCAATTGAAGTTACTCTTGTTTCCATTTGCGACCAATTATCTGTAAGAACCTAGAGTTTAATATTGGTCTCTTCCATGAATGGGCGCAAGGATCTTATGTCCTCTAACAACAGCTCCATGGATACTGGCCCCGAATGTTTTGGAGGAGAAAGAGAATTTGACTTAAGTCTCTTCATGTTAGATTTAGAGTTGTCTTGTGGGTTTCTGGGAGGATCCATTGGCGTATCAGAGCCAGACGAGTTAAGAGAATCTTCCAATTGTGAAAAAGCTGAAAAAACCTTAGAGTTCTTCACAATTTGGGGCTTGGCGGAGCGAGACAAGCGTGACATTGACTTAAATCTGCCCATATAACAAAGCCGTAAAATGGCTAACTCAGTAGAGGACACAGGAAGTGAAGACGAAGGCTACACTAACATGACATAAGTGCGACGGTATCTGAATAATTCGTGAAAGGAATACAGCCAACTTCACAGCCGTTCAAGAGAGCTGTGAAAGGAAAAAAAAACAGTGTTTATATGATACTATATGATAGGGATATGGCACCCACTCACTGCGTGACCAAAAATGAGGCCAGAAAAATTGGTGAGGAGAAAAGACCTTTCGCCCGCCTTACAAGAGTCCACTGCGAACGATGGAGCTGAGCGCAGGGAGCCACCTGGTATGCTTCAATACCGCAACATGTCACTAATAAAACATCAGAGAGGGATCCATACCAGCAACGATAAGGTCATGACTGAACGGACAGCACAGAAACAGCAGTATGGAGCGGGAGCAGTTCATGTTAAAACGACTTCCATGCGCCCATCAGGAAAAACATGTGTTCCAGTAATGCGATGGCTCCAAGTAAATAAGAGGAAATAACAAAACAGGCGAAATGAAAGTCAATTAAAGATGTGTGGAGTTAGGCATGAGGAGCGCTGGGTTAACGGTGAAGAACCGCAACATAATGCGCGTCACTCGGCGGATCCAAAATTGCGGCCGCACCCGAGTGAGTCCTGTCAGAACTTACGACAGGAGTTGCAGCGCCGCGGGACTTCAAAAATGCTTCCACCGAACATTGGGGATGTCAGGACATCTTCCAACACTCCTTCGGCCAGTCGTCCCCAGGATAGTCGAACGGGAACCGGCTAGTCTCTCTCCGCTGCCTCGGAGCTTCACTGGAACGCCGCCATCACCTGCGGGCGCCAAGCCACGCCCCAATATATAGTCAATGCTGCTCTTGCAATTACCCCTGCAAAATTTAAAGGGATTCGTTCTATCGGATGGCAGCCGACCATTGCAGTCTCTAAGTCCGTGCCCTGAGACTAATCGAGTAAGTTGTGAAACTGCAACTGTACAGGGCTCTGCCGGGCTACAGTCCAAAGGGCAGATATTCAAAGATAATTTCTAGTCCCACAACTGTTCAAATTTACGATTGAAATCTCCCCCCACGATTACCATTGCCCTCGGATCGATTGTACATAAAAATGTATCTAACTGGTCTATTGGTGAGGATTCCTTACTGGGCAAGATAGGTCTACGATAGATATTTACTAAATAAATTTCTGGCGCTTATTAAACATTTTCTTATGTGGTGGTGGACAAAACATTCAAGGAGCTTACAGCTTGTAGACAGTATTCAATTCCTATTGCTATTGCTTTTTGCTATTGATTTTTCATGTAATTTTTTTTCTAGTGCTTGTTCTTGTGTGCATCAATTCTTTTCCCTTTATCACCCCCACACTTTTGATGAATTAGGGGATAGTTTAGACCCTACTAGACAGTGTGCCAGTATGACAGTATGATATGAAAGGTGCCACCACGGCTCCCCTCACAGAACTAAATGTCTGCTGCATAGGTGTCTAGTTGAAGGGCCCCCACTGCAAACCTTTTATTTAGAGAAAACAAACTCCCACATGGGAGTTTGTTTTCTCTAAAGAAAAACCTCTGCCAGCGAAAAACTGGAATATTTCTCTTTATATTTTGAAAGACGGTTGATAGAATGGCTGGGAGTAATGAGTGAAGGTTTGGAGAGCAAATCAACCGTGATTAAAGCTTTTTGCTATAATAATACTGAGCTGCACCCACAAACTTTGTTGGAAGTTTCAAATAAGAGAAACTCCAGAGCCACTTGCAAAAGTGTGGTGACAGAGAAGTCCCCTGCATTATAATGGTCATTTACCCCTGCCCTAAGTGCCCAACTGTACTATTGTCTGGTTCTCTAATACTGAGTTTTGTTGTCATAGGCAAACACGGATCATGAATGTGCACCATGACATAGCCTTTGTCAGGGATTTCAGTCCTGTTGAACCAGGAAGGGTGCCCAAAGTGCTACCATCATAGTGGTGGAAGGCTACTGCCTTCAACAGGAGTTAAGCAGCACAAGCACAGTGGTGACAGCATACCATGTAGTGATCAGTAGGAGTAGGTCCTTTTTAACCTGTGTCGCTGGAGTGAGAACTACAGGCTCACTCACCTTTTTAAACATTCCGCTGCTGTGTGCTTAGCTCACACTTGGCCGACATCAGTTAGATATAAAATGCCGCACAGCACAGGAGTTGTGACTCTGCACTAGATGTTATTAGTGCCTGGGAAGGGTACAATACAGGGATAGAGCAGTGCTGGACAGTACATGCATGGTGAGACCATGCACTGGGTGTATGTATACCTGTGAGGGATTCATTACATGAGTGATGCAGTGCTGGGGTGTGGCTAAGCGCGCAGACAAGATGGCCGCAAGCGAGTAAAGCTCCAGCCGATCGGTGCCGTTATCCTGGCACTTTCTCCCGGCTGGGCTCCTCGCGGACTCTGGGCACTGGCGGGGGTGAAGTTAAGGCCCCCCCCCGATGTCACGGTGCGAGCGCTGGTGGGCGCGACTGCCGCAGAGCCCTGGCGTCACTACATGGAGTTCGCGGCTGGCAGACGAAGCGCGGTGAGCGTGTACCGCGGCAGGCCGCTCCAGTAAATTTAACCCGCGGCTCGCCACGAGGTTCCCGGGCCACGGTGACTGCAGCGCTGGTACGGGAGGAGGCGGGGCGCCGCTGACACATGGATGTGTGGTGCCCTGGACCGGAGACAGCGGCGGAAGTGGGGCTGGCCATGAGACGCGTGGCTGGGGCTATGCAGGCATTGTGAGTCCCCCGAAGAACAGCCCGGCCAACGGCAGAGGAGCGGAGGTGACAGTGGCCTGCTGGAGGCATTGCGGGGCGGACGGCCTTGCGACGTGGACCCTCTTGCGGACCCTCGAGGCCCTGCCGAGACCCGGTCTGGGTGCCAGGAGTGACTTGGTGAGTGACCGGGCAGAGCACTGAGAAGCAAACCCCTCTGGGGGACCCCGCGGAACAGTAAAGAGGTGGTGAGGTGGCTGAAGCACTGAAGTGGATTTTCCCCCACGTGCAGTTGCGGAGTGGGAGACCTGGCGCTGGAGACGGGGATGGCTCTTGTGGGGGCGGACTGTGCAGTGACATGTTGTGCCGATGCCGGGTCAGAGGCCTGGAGGCCTGATGGGTGGTCGGTAGCTGCACTGGAGCTGGACGAGGCAAGGAGCAGTGGTGGAGGAGAGGGTGCCTGGTTGGCGGTGACACAGGGGAGCGCCTGGATCTCGATTGTTCACCACTGGTGCAGAGGAGTGGTGGCGGTGCCGCAAAAATACCCCCCTACACGCGTTTAGGCGCCATGTGACGTGGAGACGGCGGCCATTTCGCGTGAGGGCTTGGCATAGCTGGCGCCGGGAAGCCGTTTGGGGTGTGTCGACACTGATACAGCGACGGCAGCATCACAGTGGTGCCTAGAAGGGGGCGTGAATGCAGGAGCAGCCACTGAGGAGTGCAGATACCGATGCCTAGGCGGCAGAGGGGAGGCCGAAAAGAGATCCGGGCATAGCGGAAGAGTGGCATGCAACAGCTGATGTGGTCCAGTGGCATCGGCAAGTAGCGGGGAGCTGGTGTCTCCCGGAGTGTGACGGCGGACTCTGCAGGGAGGGCTTTGCCTTTCCCTCTCTGCTCTGCACTCTCGCGGCGGTGCAGGAAGCCTGCGGGGTCGGGCCCCTTCTGTGGTGGTGAATCGCGGTGTTGTACCCGGACAGCCCACCTGGCGACACGGTCCCGCCAGATGCCTACAGCTCAACAGTTGGTCATGGGCCGGCTATGGAACACGCCAAAGGAAAGACGGACGCTGACTACAGGCTCGGGCCACATGGCGGAGAACCGCGAAGAGTGCGTTGAGCCTCAGACGGTGGTGCTGGCGGCGAAGTTGGACACGGTGCTCGCCGCAGTGGAGAGGATTGGCTCCACGCTGGAGCAGACGAAAGCCTCCCTAGAGTCACGCATCGACAAGGTCACAGTAGACTTCACCCTCCTTCATGCAGACCACCGCAAGCTGGCGGACATGGTGGCTCAACAGCGCCAGACCCTCCAAGACGTCCAGCCAATTCTGAATAACCACACTGCCACCCTGCAGGACTTAATAGACCGCGTCCACACGCTGGAGGATCGGGCCGAGGATGCCGAAGGGCGCTCCCGGTGCAGTAATATCAGGGTGGTGGGTCTGCCGGAAGGCAAAGAGGGACGACAGCCGGAGCAATACGTCGAGGGATGGCTTCGAAACCTACTCGGCCCGGAGCTGCTTTCTTCGCAGTTTGTGGTGGAGCGGGCCCACAGGGTCCCAGCACATCGGCCCAGGCCGGGGGCCCGACCCCGTCCCTTCTTGTTTAAACTCCTTAACTATCGGGACAGAGATGTGGTGCTCCGTGAAACCAGGAAGATGGGCGCAATTCAAGTAGGAAGTGGACAGGTGCTGTTCTTCCCGGACTACACGGTAGGGGTTCAAAAGCGTCAGAGCAACTACCTGGTGGTGAAGCGCCGCCTGTGGGATCTCATACTCCCTGCTGTTTCCGTCACGCCTCAGAGTGGTCACAAAGGAGGGGACCTGCTTCTTCGATGCCCCGTCAGAGGTTTGGGACTGGCTGGAGGAGACAGGGCGAAGTGATGGGCAGAGACCGCCGGATTCGGAGTCTGGCAATCACTGAGGGAAGAGGCCCCGGCGAAAGAGGGGCAGAGGGTCCCGTAGAGATGTGGGAATGGGCCTGGGGGTGGCTCCTAGCCCGGAGCGGATACGTCTGGAGCGCCAGGGAGCACAGGCGGCGGTGGCAACACTCGGATCTCCTGATGGTCGGGGAGAGGCGGATGCTCACAGACATAGCCATCCTGAGACCAGCGGCTCGTCTTCTCCATCCACCACGCTCTCTGACGACCAGTTGATGCCACTGGTGACCCCCCAGACCTCTGAACATATCATGTGAACTGGGAACGTTGTTAAGATGGTACCCACTGCCATGCACGTCTTGAAGAGACAGACAACGAGATACGGTGATCGATGTTTAGAGACCTAATGTGTAAAGTGAGAGGCGCTGTGTAAGGATGGGGTGGTGTCTGACTGGCAGCTGTGTGGGGGAGGGGGGTTGCGAGTTCCGAGGGGGGGGCCCCCGGGAGGGAGGGATGGCATACCAAGTGGTATCTGCAGCTGGAGGCGCAGGTAGTAGAGGTTAAGCCCCACGCTGGCTGGGTGTACCCCGGCCCCGCCACCTATCCACCATATGATTGTTCCAAATGGCCACCACCAATATAATCACATGGAATGTCCGAGGCATGCACACGCCAGCGCGTAGATACTCCGTTTTCGCTTATCTGCAGAGACACAAGGCGGCTATAGCTCTCCTTCAGGAGACTCACATGACTCAAGTAGAAATAGATCGGTTGCGCGTCTGCTGGAGGGGACAGGTGTTCGGCACCACTTACTCAGCGCGAGCCAGGGGTACATTGGTCTGGGTGCGGGCGGGCATCCCGTTCACGTGTATGGAGGTGCTGGTCGATTTGGCCGGGAGATACACATTAGTGCACGGGCGACTTAATGGGCAGCGTGTATTGCTAGGTTCACTGTACGCCCCGAATGTTGAGCAACCATCATTCTTTGCCTGTTTGTCTACGGTGTTGGCGCTGTACGTGGGTCTCCCTTGGCTACTAGGTGGGGATTTCAACTCGGTCCTAGACGTGCACCTAGAGCGGTCTTTCCCGCCCCTCCGTGGTACACAGGTAGGCTCGAACGCGCAGGTGTTGACAGACTGGATGTCGCGCTGGGCTCTACTTGATGTGTGGCGCAATTTACACCCCGAAGACCGCGTCTACTCATATTATTCGGCAGTACACGACCTCCATGTGCGTCTTGATAGGGTGCTGAGCTCCTATCCATTACTTCCCCTGTTAGATCAGGCTGAATATCTTGGTCGGACGCACTCAGATCACAACCCCCTCAGGTTGTGACTTCGGTGGAGCCCTGACCGTCCCCCGGTTCCTACGTGGCGCCTCCAGTCGGTGGCTCCGGAGGATATGGAATTCCGTGCCTCTTTCGTGTGAGCGGCTCGGGGAGGGCGGTGGTCGTGACTCAGACCAACTGCTAAGACTTCGGGCGCGCCACGCCGAACTGTTGGAATGCCTGCGTTGCCACAACTATGCGGCACATTCGGCCTGAGTTCATGCCACATCAGATAGGGCGGGAAGACTGCTGGCCTGGCTGCTCCGACGGGAGGCTGCTCACACCCCGATCGGCGCTATACGTGGGTCTGATGGATCATTAGTGTACATGCAGTGGGAGGTGCACAAAGTGATGACGGCGTATTACACATCTCTGCATCGGTCGACGGGGTGCCGGCAGGCACATGACTTAGACCGGTTTTTGGAGGCTGCTGGCCTGCCTACGGTTCCGGATGTGCACCAGGAGTCAATTGAGAGCCCCCTCACTGCGGACGAGATCAGGGATGCGGTTACCTCTCTGGCCGCTGGGAAGGCGCCGGGTCCGACGGGCTGCCGACGGAGTATTATAAAACTTACAGGGAAACGCTGATCCCCAAACTTCACACTATTTATCTGACCGCTCTTGAGGAATGTGCCTTGCCCAGGTCAATGCGAGAGGCCTATCTGGTCTCCCTGCTCAAGCCGGGGCCAGATCCCACTCAACTGGGGTCTTACCGCCCCCTCCCCTACTTAACACGGACGATAAAATCCTGGCGAAGGTGTTAGCGGAGCGCCTAGCGCCGGTGGTACCGGCGCTGGTGCAGGCAGACCAATACGGCTTCGTACCTAAGCGTAGCACTTCGCTTAACCTGTGACGGTTTTTCCGTGTAGCGACAGACAGTGTACAGCAGTGGCCCAGGGCGGGCTGCCTGGTTTTAGACCTTGAAAAGGCCTTTGACTGTCTGGAGTGGGGATACTTGGTGGCAGCTCTGTCACACTTCGGGTTGGGCCTCGGCTTCCTTCAGCTTGCAGCCCTTCTATACAAGGATCCCACAGTGAGAGTGAGAACTGAGCAGTACATATCGGACGCCATCCCTATTAGCCGCGGCACCAGGCAGGGGTGTCCGCTTTCTCCTCTCCTGTTTGCGCTCGCGATGGAGCCGCTGGCGGCTACACTTCATAGGGGTCTGGATGAAGGCATTCCGCTGGGCGACGCGACGCACCAAGTGTCCCTCTATGCGGACGACCTGTTGGTCTTTGTCAGGGACGTGTCTCGCGCCCCTGCCGCTCTGGAGCACATCCTGCTGGAGTTCGAGGCCCTCTTGGGACTTCGGGTGAATGCTGCGAAGTCCTGCCTCTATGCGTTCGGGGCTGACACCCGGGATCCCAACTATCGCCTTGGGGGTGTGCAGGTGCAGTGGCGGCCGGACACCTTTCGCTATCTGGGTATCCAGATCTACCGCCAGCCGGCGGATCTTCTGGAAGGCAACCTGGGAAGAGCTGTATCTGCAGTCCGGGCTCAGATGAAGTTCTGGAATACACTCCCTCTCTCGGTCACCGGCCGAATAGCATTAGTTCAGATGGTGATCTTGCCCCGTCTCCTGTACTATTTCGTCAACCTGCCTGTTTATGTCCCGACGTCTTTCTTCACGGGATTGACACGGTCCCTTCGGGACTTCCTGTGCGGTGCCACGCGACACAGGGTCGCATTGTCCAAACTGTGCCTCCCTGCGGGCCAGGGGGGACTCGCAATGCCGTGTTTTGAACACTACTACCTAGCGGTGCAGCTTCAGTGGATAGCTCGCTGGCTGGCAGACAGAGGCCGCGAAGACACCGCGACTGCAGTGACGCCCCCTTTCATTGGCCGACCTCCTCGGGCTCTTTCATCCAGCTGCGGGGGTGGCGAGGCCTGCACCGTTGTTACTAGTGGCGGCCTATAAATGCTATCGTCGGTGTCTCCGTCTCACCCGATGTAGGATCCCTTATGCCCCGTCTATACCACTCGAGGGCTCCCCTAGTGGGCAGGGGGTGCTTCGTGCATTGGAGCTGGAGGACTGGCACGCGGCCGACGTCCACACCTTAGGGGACCTCTACCGAGATGGGAACCTTCTTTCATTTACCGCCCTGGCGGAGGAGACACGACTGGCTTCGGGCCATTTTCTCCGCCACCTGGCTCTGGTGGGGACGCTGGCGGACCTTTGGGGAGACCTAAGGGAGGAGCCAGAACAACATTTAATGGTACAATACCTACATGTCATGGCGCGGGGGAGACACCTGGTTAAATGGTTTGCGGCATTTCTGCGCACGCACACAGCGGTGAGTTTGGCGCCATTACGTGGAAAGTGGGAGGTGGATCTGGATCGTCCCATGACTGACAAAGAGTGGGACGGGGCACTGCAGGGCCCGAGGAGAGTTCCCAGGAACATGCGCTTTCGCCAAATACAGTTCTTCATCTTACACAGAGCATACCCCACGCCCGCTTCTATTATAAGGTACTTTCATCGCACGGATGCATGCTGCCCCCGCTGTGCAGAACCGGATGCTGACCTGATCAATGTGTTGTGGAGCTGCTCTGTGTTGAGCGCCTACTGGCAGACAATACGGGAGGCGCTCCACGAGTGCACAGGCCGTTCGAGTGGTCAGCCTATTTACTGCACCTTTTCCACAGAACACCTTCCGTAAAAGTCACCTCTAGATTCATAGACCTGGGGCTGGTGGTGGCGAAGAGGCTTCTTACTAAACGCTGGAAGGCGGATACCCCTCCACACACAAGGGCATGGTGCGGCTCCTTCCTGGTATGGGCAAAGGCTGAGGGAGTGGCTCTCCGGAGGGAGGAAACGTTGGGACTTAGGATGACACCTATAGCGGCCCAGTGGGAGGCGTTGTTGCAGTCCATGCTGCGGTCGGGAGCGACTACCACGGAGGTTGGTGAGGGACACGCTGAGGGAGCCATCCTGGGCGGTGGGGAGCTGACCTGTCCAGCAGAGTGCCATGGCGCAAGACAACGTAGTTTTAGTCGGAGCGGCGAGGCATAGGAACACACACAGCACAGTCCGTACACTGTCTTGAACAGGGCTTGAGAGGAGGTGGCCCAGGGGGCATTGGGAAGTTAATGCTTAGACAAGTACCGGGCACTGCTGTTGTTGTCATCGATGTTGGTTCGCAGGGGCAATGGTTACCCTACTGTGTAGTCTTTGTTATTGACTAAAGAATTGGTTATCTGTTTATGGAGAAACACCAGGGGAAAGTGGGTGCAACAGTAATATGTTTTACCTTAGGGTCACCCTGACAAGATAAGGCTTTAAGATGTATGGCGGTTTAATAGTTGACGTTGCTGCCGCGGAGGCCTTCATTGTGATAAGGAACCGAGAAATGCACCCACTCTTATAGTTATTTATATGCCAGTATGAATATTTCAATATAACTCAAATGTAGCTGCGCATTATTCTGCTTTACGATGTGTTGTATATCATTTAAAACTCAATAAACAGATTTCTAAATAAAAAAAATGAGTGATGCAGTGCTGTTCAGCACGTGCACAGTGAAAGCATGTGCTGGGTGTATGTGTGCTTGCAAAAAATATAATACATGAAAGGTGAAGTTTTGTGCAATCCACACATGGCGAATGTGTGTGCTGCCAGTGTGCATTTGGGCATGTAGCACACCATGGCCCCAAAAAGAAAGGCTGCAGTACTGAACAGTGTGCACAGAATGAATGTGTGAGCTGAATGTATAGGTGTCTGCGATAGCACAATGTATGGAGGTAACAGTATGAAATAGTGTATGCACTACATCCATACACTGAGTGCAAGTGTGCCTGTAATGGTATATTACATGGAGGACCCTGTGTTCCATTTTGGAAAGCCCAGGCCTGCTTGGTGAAGACAAGTGTAGAGGCAGATTTGTGTATTGCTGCATGTCTGTGAGCTGTGTGGGCCACACTGGAAAAGGGAGAGAGATTTTCCTGTGCACTTCAGAAGGTGCTCTTTGATTCAGTGAGAGGTAACAAGGAAGGGGCCTGGATACATCTCAGGAAGGATACAGGGCTGATAAGGGAATCTTAATGAGTAGAAATGAGAGCCCAGGAATAACCTTTTGATGCAAATATCACTGTGGTTGTCATCCAGTTGTAAACTCTAGTCCCTCCCATGGCCTGTGTTGTGGCCTGTGTTGTGGGCTATCTGCTTCAGAGTCATTCCTGCCATGACAGATAGCCTTTCAAATAAGTGGAAGAAGAGAGGAGAGAATGCTGTACTTCAAAAGAAGAAGAACCCTAACATAAAACTTGAAACACCCAGATCCTAAATCACATTTGGTGTCGGGAAATGGACTATAAAAAGGGGAGGCTTAGACCCCCAATGATTTGCTATCTGCAAAGCAGATAGATGGGATGTGTGAGGAGGGGTAGCTCAGGAAGACTTCTGCCTGTGACCAGGTGTAAGGAAATGCCTCTTTTTGCATGTTCAACCCCACCTTTTTGGATTTATTCTGCTGTTTTTTAGACTCTCAGAGTGCACCGAGGCCTGCTAACCTGAAGTGGCAGTGTTCCAACCCCTCACAAAGTGAATGTCGAATTGGCTATCCCCAATTGGCATGTACTGACTTATAAGTCCCTAGTATATGGTACCCAGGGTATGCAGGGAATGTGAGTGTCCACTCAGGGCTGCAGCACTAATTGTCACACTGTTTGTGACAAAGTGCAAAATGGCTCCAGCCACTGTAGACTGGAAGGACAGTGTTTAGACTGCCAGTTTGACTTTGCCATTCTAATCATTGCCAAAGCTACCACTTTCCCTTAACAATATATGTAAGTCTCCCCTAAGGAAGGCCTAGAGAGCCTTAAGGCAGGACGCTATATATTATTAGGTGGGACATGTATATTTACATCTGTCCTTGCAGCAAATCCCCTCAAATTGTTGTTTTGCTGTGTAATAGTTAGTAGACCCATTGGGACAGGCTGGCACCCACGCAAGGCTAAGGTCTGAATGGGACAACCTAACTGGGTACTATAAGGTATCAAATTAATCATGGCGTTAAATCGGACCCAATACCCAATGCAAATTCAGTATCACTATTAAAGCAAGGCAACTTTTAGAAAGTGCCTACTCTGTGCACCAGTGGTCCAATAGCCTCACACGGGCTATGATTCACAGACAGCTTTCTGCCTTCCCAGGCAGTCATGTGAATGACTTCCAGGCTTAGGAACAAATGCAGACTGCCACAGGGTGAGGTATTACCTCCCCTTTGAAGGAAGCAACTTAGGTGTCATCCCAAAAGGCGGGCTTAAAAGTGGAAGCCACCATTGAAGGGTAAATGGCGATAACATTCCAGAGGGGCTGCCTTTGTTCCCTTAGACTAACAGGAGACAGTGTCAGAGAGGAAAAACCCATCCCGATACTGGTTTTCCCATGGCCATGTAGCCATGGGAAAACCATGGCTACATGGCCTTGGGAGAGGAAGCACAGAGACAACTAGGCGTCACCAAATTCTATGTGGAAACTAACATGCAAGAGTACAACAAAAGCATTGTCAAAATCTTGAACATGCTAAGTATTTGGAAAGACAGTGGGATTTTGCAGTGGGAGGAAAACTGCTACCTCAAGAGTGACTCTCCAAAACAACCTAGTTTCTATCTCCTGCCAAAAGTACACAGAACCCCACAACAGCATCAGGGAGACCCATCGTCTCATTGATAGGATGTGTATCTGAACACATATCTATATACGTGGATCACTTCCTCCGTGAGTACGTGATGACATTGTCTGCATACACCAAAGATACAAAAGACTTCTTGGGAAAAATAAAGAACACCACCTGGGATGAAGACTTTCTACTCATCACCATGGACGTGAACTCCATTTACTCAATCATTAAACACACTTTGGTCATACAATGCTGCCATCATTTTCTTAGGGAAAGAAGAATTTGTTATGTGGAGCATACAACAATGCTTTTAGAAATGATTTAGTTTGTTTGATCAATAACATATTTTTGTTTAATTGTACACTGTACAAACAAGTTCTTGGTACCGCCATGGGGACTCGCTTTGCCCCAAGCTATGCTAACCTCTTCCTAGGAGTCCGGGAAGAGGAAATTTTGAAAGAACTAGAAACACTGAAGGCAAGGTAATCAAGTGGCTACGATACATAGATGATTTGTTCATCATATGGAAAGGAAGAGAAAACAGTGCCAGGAGATTTATCAATAAACTAAAATTCATTGAAAGACAACAGCCTCCTCCATGCTCTCAGCAGTCACCCAGAGACCCTCAAGTTGGAGCATCCCCTTTGGGGAATTGTTGAGAGCAAGGAGGAACTGTAGCAATCAGGAGGATTTTCTTGTAGAACAAGAAAATATGATCAAAATATTCAAGGAAAGGGGCTATCCAAAATGAGTGTTGGAAAGGGCCAAGGAGAAGGTCAGTAAGATCCCTAGAGAACAAACACAACAGGTAAAACCTGCTACAGTAGATGAAAGCAGTTTGTGAGTTATCCTTACATTTAACTCTGAATCCAAGAAAATCTCCAAAATTCCCAACCAAAACTGGAACATCTTAGCCAGGGAGCCTACCCTAGCAAACAATCTGTCCACGCGCCTCCCTAATTTCATGTCTGAGGCTCACGTACTCACTGATTTCTACAACTCTACCATCTCTAGCATCATGGATTCCATTGCTCCACTCCAACAAAAAATTGCCTCATCAAAATTATCCAAATCACGGTTCAACAGCAACCTAAACTCGGAACGTCGCAACCTTAGGGCAATCGAACGATCCTGGAGATTCAATACATCCTTGGACCAGTTAAAAATCCTTAGATCAGTAAGGAGCTCCTGTAACAAACAAATCAAGAGAGCTAAGGCGGACTATTTCAGATCCCAACTCAATCAAGCCGCAAATCGCCCCAAGAAACATTTTGAACTGGTTAAACAACAATCGGTTGAAGCACCAAACCGCTCTGACTCTGAAGTCAGCCCTCCCTCATGTGAGGATCTGGCTGCCTTCTTCACTGAGAAATCTAGGCTCATCAATATTGATTGGAGACCAGGCGGTCTCTACTACTATCAAATGGGACTGCCCCCCCCGCCCCCCGGCCATATTAGACAAGATCGAACCGATGAGTATGGGCATCAAGAACAATGCCTTCTGGAGCACCTTTACCCCCCTCAGTTAAAGAGACATTAATAAGGTTCTACAGAGTATTAACCCATCAAATCACCTCAGTGACCCGCTGCCACCTTCCATCTTCAAAGAAATCAAAGATGACATCTTTCCCATCTGGACAAAGATTGTCAACGCGTCTCTGTCACAAGGAACGATCCCGTAGTGCCTAAAAGCAGCTCAGGTAACACCTATTCTAAACAAAACTACCGCAGACAGCACTGACCTCAACAACTTCCACCCTATCTCTAACATCCCCACACTAGCCAAACTCCTAGAAAAATGCGTCCAATTGCAACTCTGTGCTCACATCGAAAATTTCAATCTCCTGGACCAACATCAATCTGACTTTCGCAGTGGGCACAGCACCGAATCGGCTCTCACTCACGTTATGGATGACATTTTAAAAATGCTTGACCAAAATGAATCGTGCCTCCTTATCCTCCTGGACCTTTCCTCTGCGTTTGATACTGTTAATCACGACAACCTCCTATTCATTCTAGAGCATAGGATGGGCCTATCTGGTATGGTGTTGCAATGGTTCTCGTCCTTCCTCCATCACAGATCCCAAAGAGTGAAGGTGAACTACTCTCTCTCCCAGCCAACACCAGTATCCATGGGGTCTCCCAAGGGTCCGCCCTATCTCCCATACTCTTCAACCTGTTCTTGGAACCATTAGCTAATGCTCTAAATTCCATGGGCATTTTCTTCCATATGAATGCGGATGACACCCAACTTTATCTGAAAGTCTCCTTCCCCGGCAACATCATTTCACTCAACACTACCCTTTTGACTGCTCAAAACTGGTTAACTGAGAACCACCTCCTGCTCAACACTTCCAAAACAGAATTCCTTCTCATTTCTCCTCCGAATCACACTTGTACGTTAGACCTCTGGATGAACCACCTCACCGCCTTCAACTGCTCCCCCCTCATTATTCACTCAGCTAAATCTCTCAGAATCACCCTGAACAAGCACTTGAACATGAAGACTCATATTAGCAATGTTTGCAAGGGAGCTAACCACCTGATGAGAACACTCAGGAATCTCAAACCTTTCATCCCACAAGCTGACTTCAAGCAAGTAGTCCAAGTGCTGGTTTTGTCAAGGCTAGACTATGGCAGTGCTACGCTCTGTGGTCTCCCCAAATATACCTTGGCCCCACTAAGGGCCTCATTGAATGCGGCGCCAGATTGGTCATGGGTACGAAAAGAAATGCGCACATCTCCCCAGTCTTAAAATCACTAAACTGGCTACCCTATGAAGCAAGAATACAGCTAAAGATTGCCTGCCTATCACACAAAGCCATCCGTTGCAAAAACCCCAGTTATCTAGCGCAAAAGCTGGAGCTATCCAGAGGGGTTAGACCCTCTAGGAGTGCTAACTCCCTCCTCCTGAAACCTTAGATCTTTTGCAAAAGGAGAACGTGTCACCGAACGTTCTCCGGCTCTGCTCCGAAGATCTGGAACTCTCTCCCACCAGAAATACGGAGAATCTCCTCCAAGGTTACTTTCAAAGTGGAAGTAAAAAGATTCCTTATGAACAAGTTCCTACCTTAATAGAGTGCTGGATTGTCTGCTCTATTACATTGGACTTACACCTTTAAGCCCTGCGCTGGATGTTATTCTTGTTTTTTTGTTTATATACCCTTCTCAAATCATCTGTTCCCCTCCTTGTTCGCTATGTACCAGTTGTTATCTTAATCTTTGTCGACCCCTTCATTTGTATCTGTTCTTGTGCTGTGAGTTCTATTTTGATATGAGCTCTGTTTGGTATCACGATTTGATTCATGTACTGCAACCTTTACCTTCTTCTCCCTCCAATTGTAAAGCGCTATGATATCCCTCGGGATCATGTTCGTGCTCTATAAAACTTTATAAATAAATAAATAATTACATACAGGAAGGGCAAGAATATCAAAGACATGTTGGTTAAAGAAGATATAACCAATAAATGTCTTGACACACATCTGAATCTGAAGAGATTCTTTCCTTGTGGGCATTGCAAGCATGCCACAACAGCCGCATGCGTAAACAGTATCACACTCCAACAAAGGAAAAACAATAAACCAATTTCTCACTTGTGGATCAACTTTTGTCATCTATATTCTGGAGTGTCCCTGTAAACTTTGTTATGTAGGAAGCACTACCCTAGCAGTGAAGATAAGAGTATTGGAATACATGAGGGCCATTAACAACAAAGACCCTCATTACCCAGTAGCAGGGCACTTTGTGGAATACCTTTTATCAAATAGCTCACTGCTAACATATTTTGCAATTGAACAAATTGAACAGAATTTCAGGGGTGGGAATAGGGTACTCCACCTCAGGCAAAAAGAGTCATGGCATATTATGAAATTGCAAACCAAAACTCCTGGGGGACATAACCAGGATGAAGAGCTGAGTATCCACCTTCATGAGCATTAGGTCACTAGGGAGATGAATGCTATCATGAGTCTGTAGGTATAATAGTCCTAAAACACTGTGCTCTACATGTGAAATTTATTTAGGATGTCTGTGGTATTTTGTGCAATTGATACTTGTTGTTTTTGACCCTAACCGTGAGTGTAATATATGGTTTTTCTTACAAATCACAGGAGAAAAGGAAGGGGCCGACTCCGGAAGTGGAGACATTGAATTCTTCCCCTACTCTTTTCTTCATCATCACGAAAAAGAGTGTTGAAGGACAGCACTCAACAGATAGGGAACCTATTTTTGTTCTTAATTACGAATCAAAATTTCTCTCTAATTATCTGAGTTAAATATACATGTATATGTGGTGTGGTAGAAATATTATTTTATTTTTTGTTGTGTGGTAACATGAGCGGATGGCATGGGACAACGTCATACTCTGTTACGTATTTAAGAAAGTGAATTATGTCTATATCAAGTACTACATCTGAATTTTATGAGCACTTGACAATAACACTGGTTTGGGTTAAACAACAATCTCTGGTTAAGACAACCTCTTCGGGCACTATGCCAATAATGGATAGATATAAACACAGGGTCCACAGCCCTCTTGAGTAGATGGGGTACAATACAGCACCTCCTTTCTCATAAATGTGTCTCCAGGCAACTGGGACTGCCCTCCAGACGTGCGGCGGGCCCACCACACATATTAGGATGTGCCCGCCATAATGGCGGGTGCATCCCGGGCCTTTAACATTGCGGATGGTGCTGCTGGCTGCAGCACCATTCGCAATGTTAAAATGGCATGCACCATATTTCCCTGCACTGCATGGCAGGCACCAGTGCAGGGAAATGCAGTGCAGCAACACTCCCCTCAACAAGGGGGGCCCGCAACGGGGCCCCAAACCAAATCCCTGCCAGCCTTTAATTGCAAAATTTATTCAATAGAACATATCAACAGTGCTCAGTATTGTAAGCTGGTACACATAACATATAAAAAAACATATACATAACCAGACAAGTGGCAGACAAGGAGATATTTACATAAAAAGCGGAGTTTCAAAACTTTACAAAAAACTCCAACAAACAGAAAAATGTGTCCTCCAAGAATTGAGGCCACAATTGCGTCGACGGCGTTTCGACCTTTGTCATTAATCCACGGTCATCTTCAGGACATAAAATTTACTGAGCATCCCAAATGAATAGTTTATATGTCAAACGGATATAATATTGCTATAAATTCAATTCAGCAAAAGACCTCTAAAGCAGAAGGAAATAATAACGATTTTGTGGGGCCACAAAGCGAGTAAATCCTCTTCATCTTATGCCCGTATTATATCCAAGCGGAATTCAAATACCGCACGACAAGTTAATTGTGTGCTAGCAGCGATTTCAAAACACCGTTTCACCGGTGCTGAGTCTAAGGACGCCCTAAAAAGGTATAGAAAGTAAAAAAGGACTCCGCACATACCGCAACTAAACCTCAGCGCCATGTTTAGTGAAACGGTGTTTTGAAATCGCTGCTAGCACACAATTAACTTGTCGTGCGGTATTTGAATTCCGCTTGGATATAATACGGGCATAATATGAAGAGGAAATGCATAGGACCTATTGTTTCCTCCATAGGTAGTGCCCTGGAAAATGTTTCAAAGTATGTGGACCATTTCCTTCGAGAATATGTAACAGGACTTCCTTCCTTTGTTAAAGACACTAAGGATTTCCTCATTAAACTTGAGAATGTTAGATGGGAACCAACTGACCTTTTGATAACGTTAGATGGAAATTCTCTCTATACGATTATAGATCATAAGCAGGGCATTGAAGCATGTCATCACTATTTAAAAAAGAGATCTATGAAATATCTAGAACATACTAGAATGCTCACAGAGATGATGTACTTATAAATTACGAATAACATTTTCATGTTTAATGGTACCATATATAAACAAATACTTGGTACGGCAATGGGAACATGTTTTGCTCCATCTTTTGCAAATCTTTTTCTGGGAAAATGGGAGGAAGATATCAGAAATGCCGAAAGCCTTTTTTCATCTTTTGGCAAAGTCAAGATTTGGCTTCGCTATATAGATGATTTATTTGTGATTTGGACTGACACTGAGGAATTAGCCGAAAGATTCATTGAGAGACTCAATATTAACAACTATAACATTACACTCGCAAGTAATATGAGTAGAGTCTCTATTGAATTTCTTGACCTCCTAGTTACACCCCAGGATAATACTCTTCAAACCAGTCTTTTTAGAAAAACCACGGTGGGTAATACTCTCCTTCACGCTCTCACCCAGATACCATTAAGTGGAGTATCCCCTTTGGGGAACTGCTGAGAGTGAGAAGAAATTGTAGTACCACTTCAGCCTTCCAATCAGAACAGGAAGTTATGACTAAGAGATTCTTGGATCGAGGCTACCCTAAGTGGGTTTTAAAAAAAGCCATCGATAGAGTCAATCAAATTGACCGTAGCGAGACTCTTAGTACAAAAGAGGAGACTGAGGATACCCCTAATATGGATGAAATTAACAGGGTTATTCTCACCTATAATGGAAATTCAGGGCAAATACACAAGATATTTGCAGATCAATGGGAAATTTTGACAAGTGACTCCATCGTGGGCCTACTTTTCACTGTCGTCCTAAAATAACATACCGAAAAGGACGCAGTCTTCGAGATATTCTTGTCCACAACGATGTAACACCAATTGCCAATACCAGTGAACACAATCTTAAAGGCTTCTTTCCATGCGGGCATTGTAAAGCTTGTCGCAATAGCTACATGATTAAGTCTTTTAATATCCCGGGTCAAAAATTACCTAGGAATATAAATCAATTTTTAACATGTAGTACTACTTACTGCATATACATGCTGGTATGTCCATGTGAGTTATGATATGTGGGGAGCACTACCTTTATGGCGAAAAAAAGAGTATTGGAACATCTACGCGCCATAAATAAAAAAGACAGTCATTATCCCATTGCCCGACATTTCGAGCTATTCCATCTGTCCAACAGTTCGCAATTGCGATATTTTGTGTTGGAACAAGTCCACAGTGGTCCCAGGGGAGGTAATAGAACTTTACAACTTCGTAAACGAGAATATAAATGGATAATTGAATTAGAAACGAAGTACCCCACAGGCCACAATCTGGATGAGGAACTAAGTACACACTTACGTTTTGATTGATGTATTATCAATTTCTGAGTGATGACACTGACCATGTCATGAGTGATGTAATATGTGACGTCATCAGCAGTGCATTGCGGGGGCGCGAGTTATAGTTAGCTGAACTAACTATAACAGGGGAATTTCAATGGTTTTGTACGAGTGAAAAGTCCAGCTAACTATAACGCCCCTGAAACCTATGTTTTTTTCCGTGAATTTCTAAGGTTTTTTAAATGCTAATTCCTAACTATAATGTGCAACTATAATTCGCAGTGGGCACAGCACCGAATCGGCTCTCACTCACGTTATGGATGACATTTTAAAAATGCTTGACCAAAATGAATCGTGCCTCCTTATCCTCCTGGACCTTTCCTCTGCGTTTGATACTGTTAATCACGACAACCTCCTATTCATTCTAGAGCATAGGATGGGCCTATCTGGTATGGTGTTGCAATGGTTCTCGTCCTTCCTCCATCACAGATCCCAAAGAGTGAAGGTGAACTACTCTCTCTCCCAGCCAACACCAGTATCCATGGGGTCTCCCAAGGGTCCGCCCTATCTCCCATACTCTTCAACCTGTTCTTGGAACCATTAGCTAATGCTCTAAATTCCATGGGCATTTTCTTCCATATGAATGCGGATGACACCCAACTTTATCTGAAAGTCTCCTTCCCCGGCAACATCATTTCACTCAACACTACCCTTTTGACTGCTCAAAACTGGTTAACTGAGAACCACCTCCTGCTCAACACTTCCAAAACAGAATTCCTTCTCATTTCTCCTCCGAATCACACTTGTACGTTAGACCTCTGGATGAACCACCTCACCGCCTTCAACTGCTCCCCCCTCATTATTCACTCAGCTAAATCTCTCAGAATCACCCTGAACAAGCACTTGAACATGAAGACTCATATTAGCAATGTTTGCAAGGGAGCTAACCACCTGATGAGAACACTCAGGAATCTCAAACCTTTCATCCCACAAGCTGACTTCAAGCAAGTAGTCCAAGTGCTGGTTTTGTCAAGGCTAGACTATGGCAGTGCTACGCTCTGTGGTCTCCCCAAATATACCTTGGCCCCACTAAGGGCCTCATTGAATGCGGCGCCAGATTGGTCATGGGTACGAAAAGAAATGCGCACATCTCCCCAGTCTTAAAAACACTAAACTGGCTACCCTATGAAGCAAGAATACAGCTAAAGATTGCCTGCCTATCACACAAAGCCATCCGTTGCAAAAACCCCAGTTATCTAGCGCAAAAGCTGGAGCTATCCAGAGGGGTTAGACCCTCTAGGAGTGCTAACTCCCTCCTCCTGAAACCTTAGATCTTTTGCAAAAGGAGAACGTGTCACCGAACGTTCTCCGGCTCTGCTCCGAAGATCTGGAACTCTCTCCCACCAGAAATACGGAGAATCTCCTCCAAGGTTACTTTCAAAGTGGAAGTAAAAAGATTCCTTATGAACAAGTTCCTACCTTAATAGAGTGCTGGATTGTCTGCTCTATTACATTGGACTTACACCTTTAAGCCCTGCGCTGGATGTTATTCTTGTTTTTTTGTTTTTATACCCTTCTCAAATCATCTGTTCCCCTCCTTGTTCGCTATGTACCAGTTGTTATCTTAATCTTTGTCGACCCCTTCATTTGTATCTGTTCTTGTGCTGTGAGTTCTATTTTGATATGAGCTCTGTTTGGTATCACGATTTGATTCATGTACTGCAACCTTTACCTTCTTCTCCCTCCAATTGTAAAGCGCTATGATATCCCTCGGGATCATGTTCGTGCTCTATAAAACTTTATAAATAAATAAATAATTACATACAGGAAGGGCAAGAATATCAAAGACATGTTGGTTAAAGAAGATATAACCAATAAATGTCTTGACACACATCTGAATCTGAAGAGATTCTTTCCTTGTGGGCATTGCAAGCATGCCACAACAGCCGCATGCGTAAACAGTATCACACTCCAACAAAGGAAAAACAATAAACCAATTTCTCACTTGTGGATCAATTTTTGTCATCTATATTCTGGAGTGTCCCTGTAAACTTTGTTATGTAGGAAGCACTACCCTAGCAGTGAAGATAAGAGTATTGGAATACATGAGGGCCATTAACAACAAAGACCCTCATTACCCAGTAGCAGGGCACTTTGTGGAATACCTTTTATCAAATAGCTCACTGCTAACATATTTTGCAATTGAACAAATTGAACAGAATTTCAGGGGTGGGAATAGGGTACTCCACCTCAGGCAAAAAGAGTCATGGCATATTATGAAATTGCAAACCAAAACTCCTGGGGGACATAACCAGGATGAAGAGCTGAGTATCCACCTTCATGAGCATTAGGTCACTAGGGAGATGAATGCTATCATGAGTCTGTAGGTATAATAGTCCTAAAACACTGTGCTCTACATGTGAAATTTATTTAGGATGTCTGTGGTATTTTGTGCAATTGATACTTGTTGTTTTTTACCCTAACCGTGAGTGTAATATATGGTTTTTCTTTCAAATCACAGGAGAAAAGGAAGGGGCCGACTCCGGAAGTGGAGACATTGAATTCTTCCCCTACTCTTTTCTTCATCATCACGAAAAAGAGTGTTGAAGGACAGCACTCAACAGATAGGGAACCTATTTTTGTTCTTAATTACGAATCAAAATTTCTCTCTAATTATCTGAGTTAAATATACATGTATATGTGGTGTGGTAGAAATATTATTTTATTTTTTGTTGTGTGGTAACATGAGCGGATGGCATGGGACAACGTCATACTCTGTTACGTATTTAAGAAAGTGAATTATGTCTATATCAAGTACTACATCTGAATTTTATGAGCACTTGACAATAACACTGGTTTGGGTTAAACAACAATCTCTGGTTAAGACAACCTCTTCGGGCACTATGCCAATAATGGATAGATATAAACACAGGGTCCACAGCCCTCTTGAGTAGATGGGGTACAATACAGCACCTCCTTTCTCATAAATGTGTCTCCAGGCAACTGGGACTGCCCTCCAGACGTGCGGCGGGCCCACCACACATATTAGGATGTGCCCGCCATAATGGCGGGTGCATCCCGGGCCTTTAACATTGCGGATGGTGCTGCTGGCTGCAGCACCATTCGCAATGTTAAAATGGCATGCACCATATTTCCCTGCACTGCATGGCAGGCACCAGTGCAGGGAAATGCAGTGCAGCAACACTCCCCTCAACAAGGGGGGCCCGCAACGGGGCCCCAAACCAAATCCCCGCCAGCCTTTAATTGCAAAATTTATTCAATAGAACATATCAACAGTTGTAAGCTGGTACACATAACATATAAAAAAACATATACATAACCAGACAAGTGGCAGACAAGGAGATATTTACATAAAAAGCGGAGTTTCAAAACTTTACAAAAAACTCCAACAAACAGAAAAATGTGTCCTCCAAGAATTGAGGTTACAATTGCGTCGACGGCGTTTCGACCTTTTGCATTAATCCACGGTCATCTTCAGGACATAAAATTTACTGAGCATCCCAAATGAATAGTTTATATGTCAAACGGATATAATATTGCTATAAATTCAATTCAGCAAAAGACCTCTAAAGCAGAAGGAAATAATAACGATTTTGTGGGGCCACAAAGCGAGTAAATCCTCTTCATCTTATGCCCGTATTATATCCAAGCGGAATTCAAATACCGCATGACAAGTTAATTGTGTGCTAGCAGCGATTTCAAAACACCGTTTCACCGGTGCTGAGTCTAAGGACGCCCTAAAAAGGTATAGAAAGTAAAAAAGGACTCCGCACATACCGCAACTAAACCTCAGCGCCATGTTTAGTGAAACGGTGTTTTGAAATCGCTGCTAGCACACAATTAACTTGTCGTGCGGTATTTGAATTCCGCTTGGATATAATACGGGCATAATATGAAGAGGAAATGCATAGGACCTATTGTTTCCTCCATAGGTAGTGCCCTGGAAAATGTTTCAAAGTATGTGGACCATTTCCTTCGGGAATATGTAACAGGACTTCCTTCCTTTGTTAAAGACACTAAGGATTTCCTCATTAAACTTGAGAATGTTAGATGGGAACCAACTGACCTTTTGATAACGTTAGATGCAAATTCTCTCTATACGATTATAGATCATAAGCAGGGCATTGAAGCATGTCATCACTATTTAAAAAAGAGATCTATGAAATATCTAGAACATACTAGAATGCTCACAGAGATGATGTACTTATAAATTACTAATAACATTTTCATGTTTAATGGTACCATATATAAACAAATACTTGGTACGGCAATGGGAACATGTTTTGCTCCATCTTTTGCAAATCTTTTTCTGGGAAAATGGGAGGAAGATATCAGAAATGCCGAAAGCCTTTTTTCATCTTTTGGCAAAGTCAAGATTTGGCTTCGCTATATAGATGATTTATTTGTGATTTGGACTGACACTGAGGAATTAGCCGAAAGATTCATTGAGAGACTCAATATTAACAACTATAACATTACACTCGCAAGTAATATGAGTAGAGTCTCTATTGAATTTCTTGACCTCCTAGTTACACCCCAGGATAATACTCTTCAAACCAGTCTTTTTAGAAAAACCACGGTGGGTAATACTCTCCTTCACGCTCTCACCCAGATACCATTAAGTGGAGTATCCCCTTTGGGGAACTGCTGAGAGTGAGAAGAAATTGTAGTACCACTTCAGCCTTCCAATCAGAACAGGAAGTTATGACTAAGAGATTCTTGGATCGAGGCTACCCTAAGTGGGTTTTAAAAAAAGCCATCGATAGAGTCAATCAAATTGACCGTAGCGAGACTCTTAGTACAAAAGAGGAGACTGAGGATACCCCTAATATGGATGAAATTAACAGGGTTATTCTCACCTATAATGGAAATTCAGGGCAAATACACAAGATATTTGCAGATCAATGGGAAATTTTGACAAGTGACTCCATCGTGGGCCTACTTTTCACTGTCGTCCTAAAATAACATACCGAAAAGGATGCAGTCTTCGAGATATTCTTGTCCACAACGATGTAACACCAATTGCCAATACCAGTGAACACAATCTTAAAGGCTTCTTTCCATGCGGGCATTGTAAAGCTTGTCACAATAGCTACATGATTAAGTCTTTTAATATCCCGGGTCAAAAATTACCTAGGAATATAAATCAATTTTTAACATGTAGTACTACTTACTGCATATACATGCTGGTATGTCCATGTGAGTTATGGTATGTGGGGAGCACTACCTTTATGGCGAAAAAAAGAGTATTGGAACATCTACGCGCCATAAATAAAAAAGACAGTCATTATCCCATTGCCCGACATTTTGAGCTATTCCATCTGTCCAACAGTTCGCAATTGCGATATTTTGTGTTGGAACAAATCCACAGTGGTCCCAGGGGAGGTAATAGAACTTTACAACTTCGTAAACGAGAATATAATTGGATAATTGAATTAGAAACGAAGTACCCCACAGGCCACAATCTGGATGAGGAACTAAGTACACACTTACATTTTGATTGATGTATTATCAATTTCTGAGTGATGACACTGACCATGTCATGAGTGATGTAATATGTGACGTCATCAGCAGTGCATTGCGGGGGCTCGAGTTATAGTTAGCTGAACTAACTATAACAGGGGAATTTCAATGGTTTTGTACGAGTGAAAAGTCCAGCTAACTATAACGCCCCTGAAACCTATGTTTTTTTCCGTGAATTTCTAAGGTTTTTTAAATGCTAATTCCTAACTATAATATGCAACTATGCCTACAGAGATAGGACAGGTGAAGAAAGAAGAAAAAACGCACAGAAAGAAAAAAAAGAAATGCAGAAAGAAGCAACAGAAGTCCTCAAAGACGAAGAAAAGTGCAGGAAGAAGGATAACGTGCAGAAAGAACAAACAGAAGAACAGAAAGAAGCCTTGTTGCAAAATCATCCTGTACCCTCAACTTTTTCAGACGGATACTGGTGGTAACTGAGTCTGACTAACCAGTCCTAGAGCCAGTGCTATGTTAAAAGACACTCAGAATACAGTGAAAACACCTACATACACTAGGGAACACTATGCGTTGGGGTCCCCCTGTGATAAGCATGACCTCCTCTGTAAGCCCCTAGTATATAATAGGGTAGGGGATTAAAACTACCTCTTAAAACGTGCCACAGGGCGTGTTTGCACACGTCACCTCAGGCCCCGTCCCCTCCCTTCCCCACTTTGTAAACACGCCCTGTGGCCGTTTTAAGTTGGGAGATTAAGTCCCCTTGAATCCTGAGGGTTCCTAGGGTCCAACTAGATCACTAGGTACCTCCAGTAAGCACCACAGAGCTGCATTGCAGAGAGGTGTAAAAAGTGGCACGGCCTGGACCACCTCTCTGCAACGCAGCTCAGTGGCGCTTACTGGAAGCACCTGGTGGGCTAGTTAGCCCTCAGGGGCCCTCAGGATTGAAGGGGAATTAATACCCCAACTTAAAACGCACCATAGGGCGTCTTTGCACACGTCACCTCAGGCCTCGTTCCCTCCCTTCCCCACTGTGTAAACACGCCCTGTGGCCGTTTTAAGTTGGGAGATTAAGTCCCCTTGAATCCTGAGGGTCCCTAGGGGCAAAATAGCCCACTGGGTATGTCCAGTAAGCGCCATTGCAGAGAGGTGTAAAAAGGGGCACGGCCTGCACCACCTCTCTGCAACGCAGAGCAGTGGCGCTTACTGGAAGCACCTGGTGGGCTAGTTGGCCCCCAGGGTCCCTCATGATTGAAAGGGAATTATTTCCCCAACTTAAAACGCGCCACAGGGAGTGTTTGCACACGTCACCTCAGGCCCCGTCCCCTCCCTTCACCACTGTGTAAACGCGCCCTGTGGCCATTCTAAGTTGAGAGATTAAGTGCCCTTGAAACCTAAGGGTCCCTAGGGTCAAACTAGCCCACTATGTACCTCCAGTAAGCGCCACAGAGCTGCGTTGCATAGAGGTGTAAAAAGGGGCGTGGCCTCAGAACACCTGTCTGCAACGCAGCTCCCTGGTGCATACTGGAGATACCTGTTGGGCTAGTTGGCCCTCAGGGACCCTCAGTATTGAAGGGGAATTAATTCCCCAACTTACAACTGGCCAGGAGGCGCGTTTGCAAAGTGCTGCAAGGAGGGTGCATGGCCTCCGGCACAATGCCGGTCTTTTATTTATTTAATTTTTTTTAGAAGGAGGGCTGTGTGGCCCCCCTTCTTTTTCTAATTTATTGGCCCTGGGACCCCATCCCCCAGGGCCTGCACTCTAATTTTTTTGTTGAAAAAAATAAATTTGGAAGGGGGCCACATGGCACCCCTCCCAAGGCCTTTATCGGACCCCAACCCCCGGGTCATGGCTTTTTTTTTTATTCTTTAGGAGGGGGCTGCATTGCCCCCCTCCTCAGGCCACTTATGGCCCGGGGACCCCATCCCTCGGGGCTGGCCTTTGTTTTTTATTATTTTTTAAACAAATATATTTATAGAAACACCTAGGACATGCTGGACAAACTGTATGTACCTATCACCATGACGATTTGCGTGATATTCATTAAAAGGTGACTATGCATACAATGAATCCACGTGGAATGTATTTACATCGCTAGAGAAGCTCTGACGTGTCTGACGCCCTACCGTGCCTAATCCCGGTGCCCCCGCCGGTGGGTACTCTCCAAGTAGACACCCTTGTCATTTATTTATACAAACATGGGTAGCTATTGACGGGCATATTTAATACACACGCACACCAAGCCATTCAAAGAGGATTCAACAAAAATTAGACCAAACTATGCAAGAAAACCCCCTCACGGTTAATAAAACACACATCCACCGCCGGATGTGTAATACTTTTTATTTTACTCTCTGGAAAGGAGACGAACCTCACTTGAGTGTCACAGCATGCTCCTGGCTGAGCCCAATGCTGTGTTACACCCACCAGTGCCCGCCGAGTGCCACACACCTCTGTGTTGTATTCCACCAGCTAGTGCGTGTGCTATGACACTCTATAGCCCATGTGCACTGTAACAACACCCCGTGAATATGTCATGCCACACTTGCCTTTGCACGGGTTATATTGCCCCATCTAACGTGCCTTCCTCGATGCCTATGTTATAACTAGGGGTGGGCGGAATTTGCGTAATAGCGTTACGCAAATCTCCGCGAAACGGTAAAAAATCTCCGCGAACATGCAGAAATTCAGCGAACACGCGGAATTGCTTGTTTGCGATGCTTTTTTCCTGTTCACAGTTGCTGTTTGCGTGCTCGGGGAGAAATATCTCGCGAACACGCATTTTGAGAACGCGAACAATAAAAAATTTCGCGAAGTCGCGGAAAGCAGAATTTTGGGCAATTTCGCGTTTTGCGCGGAACGCGAAATTACCGAAATTCCGCAAATTCCGCGAGCGGAACGGAATTTGCCACCCAGGCCTAGTTATAACGCACAGCGCTATGCCACACATATTACAGTCTGGGATCCATATCTTTGTCACAGTGCATATGCAACGTTACACTCCCCAGCACATACAACTTTAGAGACTAGTTAGGTTACACAACACTGCCCTGTGCATATTACACTGCAAGGCGCATATCGCATAGCACGCGCTAGTGTCTGTGCTATCTCGCGCTCTCCAATGAATTTGTCATTGCGCACAATGTATTGCATATTATATTTCATGCCCCGGTTCATCTTATATCACACTTTTTGGTGCATAGTTTATACCCTATACTATATCTAGTTTTCATTTTCAATCGTGCTTTCAGGACTATGTTCTATATAACACTGCGTCCACCTACCCTTTTCACGGGCATTACATTTTGCGATGGGGGTGGAGGGTCAGGGGGTGTTTCTGCCAAGTGAGCCCGGAGTCACAGTCACAAACGTCCTCTTCTTCCTGAATAAAAGTGAGATTATGCTGCATACTTGTTCATATTTTAAGTAGTTCGCACAGACACACATTTTAAAAACAATAAATTTCCTAATACCCACCTTCTCTGAACAGTTAGCTTGCTGCCCCATCCACCTCCTCCCTATCCTCTGTTGTCTGAATCCATGGACTAGCCTCCTCCCTCCTGCCATGCATGGTCTGATGTGCTGCCACTTCCCTCCATTTAGCATGATGTACCAGTCCACTCCTCCTTCCCTCCATTGCCCAATTCTATGGCCCATCATTGACCTCCTGCTTAGCCTCCATGCTTAGCTTGCTGCCCCTATCCTCCTTCCCCCTGCCTTCCGATGTGCATGCCCCTGCTCCATCCTTTTTGCCCACCATGTTCCATGGACCTGCCACTCCTATCTACTCTGAGTGTTCTGTTGAGCTGCCACTCCCCTCCCACCTGACTAGCATTGTCAGATGACTGTAACCTGTCCCTGCCACCTCCACCCTGCCTGTCCACATGCCATGCCCCTATCCCCTTCCTCCTGTCCTCCATGGTCCATTTTACTGCCACACCCTTCTGCCCTCCCTGGTCTGTTGTGCTGCAACTGCTCCTCCTGCCTGCCCGCGCGGTCAGTTGTGAGGCCCCTTCCCCTGAACTCTCTTGTCTGTGCCCAGGTCCTGAGCCTCCCTTCTATCCTCCATGGTCCTTTGTGCATGCCCCTGCACCCTCCTTTTGCCCATCATAGCCATTGTGCTGCCAGTAACCCCCCCGCTTGCCATGCATGGTCTTCTGTGCTGCCATGGCCCCTCCCACCTTCCCTGTGTGGTCAGCTAGCTGCCCCTGTCCCCCTCCCACCTTCCCTCCATGGTCTGTGTGTATGCCATCGTAGTCTCACAGTTGCTCTCCTTGGTGTGTCTTGTTTCTAGTGCCCATCCTGCCTGACCTCCATGGTCATCTTGCTGCTCCTGCCCTGCCCCCTTGCACCCAGCCCTCTGTTTCCATGTGCAGACCCCTATTCCCTCCCTCCTGGCTTGTCTGTTCCATTGCAATGCCCCTCATCCGTCTCTCCTGCCCTTTATGGTCTGTTATGCTGCAGCTTTCTCTCCTGTCTGTCCATTATGGTCAGCTAGCTACCTCTGCCTCTTTCCCCTCTGTTCTCTGTTGTCCATGTGCATGGTCCTGTCCCCTCCCTATTTCTTTCTATGGATTGTTGTGCTGCACTCCCGTCCCACATGCCCTGTGTGGTGTATTGTGCTGCTGCAAACCCTGATGCCTGCCCTGTAGGGTCAGTTTGGTGCACCTCTCAATGTCCCTCCTGTCCTCTGTTATCCGAGTCCATGTCCCTACCCCAATTCCTCCTGCCTGCCATGATCCAATGTACCATACTTGCGAACATTTTGAACTTGGTAAGAGGGAGATTTTGAAAAAAAACTGGGGTATTGATTTTCCCCTTTGAGTTACATTGAAAAAGAGGAGATTGTAGACAGGAGACAGATCAACTAAAGCCCCTTTGAGCTCAAAAACATTGGACGTTTCCTGGCTGAAACGGGTCTGTTGGCCTGTATGGTTGTACTACCACTGCCTCTTCCTTCTGCCCACAATGGTCTATTATATTGCAACAGCCTCTCTTGCCAGTCCTGTATTGGTGGTTGGTTGCCCCTGCCCCCTTTCCACTGCCCTCCATAGTCTGTTGTGCTGCCACTGCCCTTCCTGCCTGCCCAGTGTGGTCAAATTGTTTCCTCTGCAATCTCCTACCTGCCTTCAATTTTCAGAGTCCGTGCCCCTGGCCTCTGCCTCTCAACAGTATCCCAATGAACAACTAGATTGCTAACATTCTATATTTATTACAAAAGTGTGGAACGCCTGACGTCATCTTGATGTAATCAAAACTGTAATACCTAGAGCATTTCCTTTAGAAATTACATATATGAGAGGGTCTTATTTGCATCAAAATTATGGTTAGTGCTCTAAAAAACAAAAATGAGGACATATTTTCAGAGTTTTCAAATAGCGACAAAGAACTTTTAAATTATTTGTAATCTTTATGTTTTTTTATCCAGTTGACCACTTGATTAAATGTTGCACTTAGGGGAGAGGATGTGGTGTTACTTCCAGAGCTGCAGACTTTGCAACTGGGGAACCAGGTTGGAGTTTCTGCTTCAGCTCAACATTCTGTGATTCTGGTCAAATCACTTAATCTCCCCATGTCTACAACCAAAATGAAGAGTGTGATGTAACCAATGCTCATGTAAAGCACTCCAATACCTGACATGTCTGCACTATATAAAACTGCAAATACACAAAAAAATAAGTGTTTTGCACACTTCTGTCATTGGGCTACATGTGGGCTACATCTGGGTGATATTTGTGCTGCATTTGGGCTCTTTTGTCTCTGGTGGCCATCTTGGGAGATTTATTTGTTATGAAGTTTCCTAATTTCCTCATTTACTGCAGTCTCCTCAGTAGGAAATACTTTCAGTTTTTTTACTTTGGTTCCATCAAGAAAGCATTCAGATGTGTCACACATTTGCCATAAATTCTGAATGTTAGCACTCTAGTTGCTCATTAGATGACTGTAGTAAAGCTTCTGCTCACCAGGGAAGTCTGCTGCTGGTATTCAAAGTTCATGTTTCAATCTGCATGTCAGAATGTTTTTATGAAATAGAAGAGGATTTGAGAAGTCAAAATGTGCCCTAATTTTTCTTTCTGCAGCACTAATCATAATTTCTATGGCAAAATAAACCGCCTCATTTTGTTCCTTTGTAAATTAAATGTTTTAAGTGTTGCCACTTTAGTCCAATCAAGATGGCTTCAGGTGTGCCGTACTTTTGTCATAAGTATGACTGTTAGCGCTCTAGTTGTTCGTTAGAACACTCTGGGAATTCTGCCATTGGGCTATACTTGGGCTACATTTGGGTGATATTTGGGCTCTTTTGTCTCTGGTGGCCATCTTGGGAGATTTATTTGTTATGAAGTTTCCTAATTTCCTCATTTACTGCAGTCTCCTCAGTAGGAAATACTTTCAGTTTTTTACTTTGGTTCCATCAAGAAGGCATTCAGATGTGTCACACATTTGCCATACATTCTGAATGTTAGCACTCTAGTTGCTCATTAGATCAAAGTAGTAAAGCTACTGCTCACCAGGGAAGTCTACTGCTGGTATTCAAAGTGCATGTTTCAGTCTGCACGTCAGAATTTTTTTATGAAATAGAAGAGGATTTGAGAAGTCAAAATGTGTCCTAATTTTTCTTTCTGCAGCTCTAATCAAAATTTCTATGGCAAAATGAACCCCCTCATTTTGTTCCTTTGTAAATTAAATGTTTTAAGTGTTACCACTTTATTCCAATCAAGATGGCTTCAGGTGTGCCATACTTTTGTCATAAGTAAGACTGTTAGCGCTCTAGTTGTTCGTTAGAACACTCTGGGACATTCTGTCATTGGGCTATACTTGGGCTACATCTGGGTGATATTTGTGCTACATTTGGGCTCTTTTGTCTCTGGTGGCCATTTTGGGAGACTTACTTGTTATGAAGTTTCCTAATTTCCTCATTTACTACAGTCTCCTCAGTAGGAACTACTTTCAGTTTTTTACTTTGATTCCATCAAGAAGGCCTTCAGATGTGTCACACATTTGCCTTAAATTCAGAATGTTAGCACTCTAGTTGCTGATTAGATCACTGTAGTAAAGCTACTGCTCACCAGGGAAGTCTGCTGCTGGTATTGAAAGTGCATGTTTCAGTCTGCATGTCTGAATTTTTTAATAAAATAGAAGAGGATTTGAGAAGTCACTCAAAATGTGCCCTAATTTTTCCTCCTGCAGCACTAATCATACTTTCAATGGCAAAATGAACCCCCTCATTTTGTTCCTTTTTTAATTAGATGTTTTAAGAGTTACCACTTTATTCCAATCATGATGGCTTCAGGTGTGCAATACGTTTGTCATAAGTAGGACTGTTAGCGCTCTAGTTGTTCTTTAGAACACTCTGGGAAGCTGCAGTTGAACACAAAGGAATCAACTGACAGTCTCTGCCCGAGTTGGATGTACATGTTTTACTGAGAATGTCAGACTTCATTCTCACATGACTGAGAAAGATAATGTGAATTTACAGAAAATATGCTCTCAGTTTAGCTTATAGCTCACCTTCCAAACCTCTGTGGGAAAAGCATGAGAATATAGTTTTCTCTCAAACATGATTCATGATATCAGAGCAGAAGGCTTTTTCACATGGTAAAATGACCTTAGAACACACCGCAATTCCTAAAATGGGTATGGTACCATCAACAAATGATTTATAATGTAACTAAAGTCTTAAAACCTTCTATTAACTGCAATGCTTTTTTAATGAGGTGCTATCATGTATATTGGTCCCAAGATGGCTGCCAACACTTCTTGGATGTAGTACTGACAGCCAATCAGATCTCACGATGAGATGTGTGGTTAGGCTCCGCCCAGATATATCTATCTTTTTAACTATAATTTTCTCAGGAACTACTGAAGGGATTTACACCATTTAAGCAAAAGGCACAAGTCTGAACTGAGGACTACCTCTTTGCCAAATTTGGTGTAATTCCGTTCAGCAGTTCGGGCTGTAGCTGCGTCAACAGGTCCTATGGGAAAATGCATGATGAAAACGCGTTTTGGGACCCCCCTTTTTTCTCGGCCCTCGCTTGACGAATCACCGTGAAATTCTCAGGATAGGAGCGGACCGGAGCTGGCCAAAAGTTTGGAAAATTTTGCGAAGATTCATCAATTGGCGCCAATGTTATTCTAAATAGAATGTTGCGGATTTCCTATGGAAAATAGGTCCTAACTATAACTACCTACTGGCGACTGCCAGTAGGTAATATATATATATATATATATTATATATTCCCAAACAATGACCTCCTTCCCGGCCACATTGCAAGGTGCACACTGGTGTTTAATTTAAAATTTCTTTATTCTTCACTTGACAACACAACAGACAGACGCGTTTCAGCTACATGCCATTGTCAATGTCGGTAAGGTAAACGACAGTCTACATTTTTAAGTTAAAAAAAAGGATAAACATGGAGAAAGGAAAAACGGCCCATACGGCTGGTAATAAACATAAAGAAAGGGTGCTCCTGCCACATAAGAAAATTCATTGCTCTTTCATGGCAGACATCTTGGCATAGGTGAGTCATTGCTTGTAACTGCCTTCTTAAATTAAAGCATTCATTTATTCTTAATACTTATGATTAATTCACAGTGCATCAGCCTAGTCAAGGTACCAGTATAGCACGGGGTTACGTCTTAAATACACAACTTATGAAAAGCACAGTTTTGTCTTTGCTTTAGGATCTAACACAAAGCATTTCTAAGTTTAGTCAATCACACCCTGAATGGGCAAACCCACACGAATTTGATTCATCCGCTGTTCCTCTAAATTCATTTATATGCCTTTCCTTCCCAATTAATTAAAGAAGACATATTCAATAAATCATACCACGATTTCTTTACAATGACATTCCTCCTTTCACAATCATGCCCTGAATGTGCTATCTTAATGGGACTTCTCTTTCTTTTGTAATTTTACTAATTCATTTATGTACATTCCCCCTACTCCTGGGACTTCATCAGCAATGCTTGCTTTATTTCTTCTTCCTATGCCATATCCTTCCATACCCACCCTTTTCCTTCTCTTCATACGGATTCCGGCGTGACCTTTCTTGAGACTAATATTCAATTATGGAATATTAATCCACAATTCCTCCTCATTGTTCAGACCTCCCAGGGTCTTGGTTTATAGTTTCACAATATACCTAGACTCCAATTGCCTTAGCTTTCTCGTTCTGTCCCCACCCGTCTCATCTTTGGGGACCTGGTCTATACAAAAGAATTTTAAAAGGCTCGGATCAGACTTGTGCTTCTCTTGGGAAAGAAGCGCCACGGGATAGGTACTATCCCGATTTTTTGTGGCACACATATGCTCCAGGACTCGTTGTTTTGCTGAGTGAATGGTGCTCCCAACGTACTTCATTTGACAGGGACATGTCAAGCAATAAACTGTAAATTCCGTATTACAGTTCATAAATCTGTTAATTTTCGTTTTCGTTGACCTCCCTGGAATTTCAAATTCCTTAACTTTCTCACTTTTCTTGCAAGCTTTTCAATTTCTGCATGGATAAAAGCCTGTGATTGTATCCTTCTTTTTCGGAATCCATAGGAGCTTAAATCCTTCACTAGGGGATTTAAAAAGCAATCAATGTATAGTGAGGCATTCTCCAACAGACTGTTCACGGATGAAACAATCAGTCATCCCGGCGGATTTTTCGTGCATTTGTGCACCTTTGGTAGGTGGTAAAACGTCAGTAATTCTGGAAGCTCACAGTAAATAAATTTATAGTCCGTATCACCCAAAATTCCTTTGCTTTTCCATTTGTCCAGTACTTTATGGAACTCTTGGATACTCATTTCATACATTGCTCTTGTGACCTTTCTATAGCAATCTTTCACTGATAGTTGCCTCCATGCTTCATTTTGGTACATTTTCTTTTCCATTAACACAACGTTTCCAGATGGTTTTATTATTAGATCTTCATCATTTTTTAGGTCCATTATTGCTTTCCATTGCCCCTTTAAGATGTTTTCTTTCGTAAGATTAGGGCCCTTTCCTTGTAATTTCTTCAGTTCATTTATAACTATGTTATGAAAAGTGTCTATAGCATCGTATGCAGTCTGGGGAATAGTTCGTGACTTCATCCTCAAGTTGCTAATTGCTCCTATTTGTGATACCCCTGCTTTCTCTAGAAATGTAATTGTGTCCATTCCCTCTGGAATGCTCTCATCCATTTCTAGTTCTCGAAGAGCTTTTAAAGTTTCTATGTCTGTTCCCGTTGTTGTGGATTCAAAAGTAGCACCACTGGTCTGGGGTCTTGCTTTCCCAGGATGCAGGAGGTACCCACATTGATGTGTTGAAATGAGTCACTACTCATTTTAAGCTTGTTTTCTCTAGTGCTGTTTTTCGTGGAATTTGTCCTATAGATCAGACACCTTTTGCAAATTCGATTGTGATGTATTCTTCAACTTTATTGCTCTTTGAATTGTTGACTCTTGTACCTTCACTACCACCTTAAGCAAATGACTTGTGTAAATCCACAGTGTTAAAGTGTGGGATAAGATATTTTCCTATGACCTTAGGTGTGCTGGTGTTTTTAGTGATTTAGGTATTGTCAGAAAAGTCATACACTTGCCTCCTTAAATATATCTCACTGAATTATGAGCCTGTGCTTGTTACCCTGGTCACAGGGGTGATGGGATTAGTAGCTGAGCCATAAATTAAGAGTCAAAAGAGCCTTATTTACTTTCTTTATTTCCACTATTTCCACTTCCCTAACCATTCAACAGCAAGCAGGAAGCTCTTGAGGGTCAAAGGTAGAACAAAGGTCAAGCAATAATGTACTATGGGGTTAATACATGTGTGATGTCACTTCCACTGCTCCTGGCATTTTGGTAAATAAACCTCCATTTTTTTCTCCAACATTTCCTTTGCCACTCCCTGTTCCTACCCAGGAATATGTCTGCACTACTAAACAGACAGTATGATTGTATTTGAATGACCAATTTCATTGAAAGAATAGGATGGAAAGTTGTAAAAATAATTGATAACTGTAATGGTCCTTAAAACCTACTTTAAGTGTTTGAATATGAATTTAAATAGAGAGTCAATACTGTACCATGCTTTTAATGAATTAGTACTGCCCCTGTGTTGCTGCTACAGGCACAGGACTACAAAACTGTGACAATAGACACATAAACCTTCACTTACTTCAAGCATTGAGGACAGCCTTGCCCTGTGATAATGTTTTGTGTTGTGTAAAAACCCAGTATAAATGGAACATCGTTGCATTTTGTATTTTCAGGGATGCATCAATAAAGGAAGCTGAGATGATTTTTAGATCTGACCAGTAGTGTTTCTGTTGCCTGATCGTAACTGATCAATAAAAAAGAGCTTCAAGAAATACTACTAAGAGATGGGTTTTGGCTCAACCCAAATGTTGGTTTTCTTAAGTACAGACTATGATTAGGTTTAGTGCTTCCAAATGGTCCTTATATTACCCTATTTGTCATGTGGGAAAGCAAACACAGCAGAACTTAGCTGTTTATGGTAACAAACCATCGATGAAGGCTGTAGGCCTACTTTGTCTCTCATTAAAAATGATGACAATCGTAGTAGACTTGCCTTATTTATTGTGAGAAGCATATGCTAAAGTCATTAGGTCTTTGAGGGTGGTTTGCTGTTGCACTGTGTTAAAGCTTGTGGACAGGTATTTTGGTACATGGAATCTCACAGATTACCACAGTAGGCAAGGGTTTTGGTGTTGATAACCCCTGTGACAAGCTCTCTTGATAGAACATTTGCATTTTGCAAATTCTTGTACCAGCATTTTAGGAAGGTTGTATATTCTTTTGCCAACTATAATTTGTACTTATTTGTAATTGTATTACTATTGAGCGAATGGCAAGGGCTCTGCCCAAACGTTGATTCCCTTGAGTATGAATTTTGATAGGCAAAAAGTTGTGAGCTTCCATTGAAAAAGAGTGCTTGTTCTGCACTTTTTGCCTTGTGTGAAAGCATATGCTCAGTAGAGCAGGACTTGTATGGGTATGGTGACAAGCCATTGATAAAGGCTACAGGTCTGATCTGTTTATTATAAAAAGCTATGACATAGACTGGAGTTATTTATTGTGCAAATCATATGGTAAAGCAAATGGTCATTTCAATGTCGACTGTCATTACAAATCGTGAACGCTTGTAGGAAGACATTATGGGGCATATTAACAAGCCAGGCGATAAAATTATCGCCGCTTTAGCGGCAGTAAACTGCCGCTAAAACGGCGATAATAGGCTTGATAATATGCTCTATGGAATTCCAATTGAAGCCCAGGTTAAATGTGAAGGACGTCTAACCTGGGCTTCAATTGGAATTCCATAGAGCATATTATCAAGCCCATTATCGCCGTTTTAGCGGCAGTTTTCTGCCGCTAAAGCGGCGATAATTTTATCGCCTGGCTTGTTAATATGCCCCTATGTTACATGGCATGTCACAGGTTACTTTTGTAAGCAAGGCTCTTAGTGTTAGTTGCTTCCTCTGACAAACTATGGGGTTAGGATATTTGCACTATCATATTCCTTGTTGACCTTCTTGAGAGACTTTACAGATGTATGCATACATAGGAGTGTTTGGGTCACACCTCTTCTGTCGATTCCAGTGTCATTCACATTCTTCTTCTCTGCATATCAGCATACTGTATGGGCCAATGTGTCAACTCATTTCTGACACTGTTCCATTGCCTTCTGATTAACAGAATTTTGTCTGATCACATGTGGGTGTCTGCCTCAAAAGATTGCACTTCAGTATCTGGAGTAGTGGCCTGTTATTTGTTTTCACTTTTTTTCCCTTTCATAGTTCCTCTTTCATTCCCTTCTTTGTTCTCCTTTTTTTGTTTTAGTGTGTCCTGCAGCTCATCAGATAGCTCTACTGGGCCACTTGCTTACCATTCATTTCGCGTGCAGTGTGTGCTACTTTTGTACATCCACAATTTATAAACTGGGCTGACATATTCAAATTTTCATTTGACTTGGTGTATCATTGTTTTACCATTCCAAGATTGCAATCTTGTTTAGAGCAATTTGTTGCCCACCTTTGAATCAGTATGATGGTGACACACTACGCACTCTACCCTTTAAAGATGGCCATGCAGTGTAATGTTTACTGAGCAACCATCGTGGTATGGTATTAGGAATTGTGCATCATTTCTTTTACCAATCGAAGATAACCACCACATTGCTTCTTAATGTGGCAGCTATATTGAAACTCAAGTACACAGATAAAGAATGTTCAATACCTCTTAAAGACGACTGTTCACTCCTGTATTTAATTTTAGTGTCATATTTACATTTATTTTGTATTGCAAGATATGGCTGCCAAGGTTAAGCGGTGGCATATTCTCCTTTTTTCATTTTTTCATTTTCTCCTTTTATCTACCCTTATTATTTTAATTTATCATCCATATTCTTGTCGAGTGTGTGTCTGTTGTATTGGAAATGGGTAAGTGGACGAATGCGCAAATGATTCAGTAGATGGATTAATAGATTTGTGAGGGCAAGGAAAAGTGGCACAGCCCATGCAAGATGGCTTATTGAGTGGCTAAAGTCATTAGTGTCTGAAAAGGTACTTCGGTGTATAGGTCAGACTGATTGGTACTGCCAGTGCTTGCAAAATAGTTGAAATATATGCTGCAGAGTGAATTTCACATCATAGTCCCCCTGTAATAGTAACACCTGTCATTTACAGTGCTACAAAATTGTTAAAATGAAATGGGAAGTACTTTTTTTAAAATTGATAATATGCATTGTTGAATAGCTTTACTGTACAGTCCCCTTGATATGTAAGAACTGTTTCAGGAAATGGGGAGTGGTTCTCACTGTAGTGTTGTTTAGACCCTACAAGCCAACAGTGATGTTTTGAGCTTGCAGCAACATCTGAAAACGTACCTTTTTGAACAAGTCTCTCTCTAGTTAATGCATTTTGTTACAGTAAATGCTGCACGTTTAACGTTAGGCAATATATACCTTTGGGTAATCACGTGCTTTAGAAAAATGATACAAAAAAGGTATAAAATAATAAACGATTCGGGATCGACTGACGTGTGTTTGACGAACTTCTTGATTCCACATTAAGAGAGATCTTTGCAGCTGCACAATGTTCCCTGTCCCATTAGGCGCAAGTGTCATTTGCCACTCAAGAGCCCCATTACTCTGCATGAACTATTAATGTTCATGGAGCAGGCAGACCAAGTTCAAACACCTAAGGAAGATTGACTGCTTAAGAGCAACGAAAAGACATGCATCCTTAATGGGCTACAGATATGCCCTCGTGCATCTGGGACAAAAGATTACCATCTCTCTCTTTCATGGAAGTCATGGCAATCAAGGAAATCTGCTCTTTGGTCCAATGTCACCAAACAGGGAACTACAAGGGTTTGGCTGGATCATTCGTACTATTCAAGCGTGCTTACATCTTACTGAAGAGAAGATTTGGCAACAAAAGGCCTATTTTTCACCATCTAGGTGCACAAAAAATTGAATTTGTTTTCATATAGTTAAAATCTTCCTACTTGGGGAACTTTCAGCATAAGGCATTAGGGGGCATATTTATTGGAATGTGGCAAAGGGCAGCACAGCAAGGGCCTCATTTATTGAGATTTTGCCACAGAACGCACAGCTAGTCACCTTGCTGCGCTGCTCTATGCCAAAGTGAAAGGGCAGGAATGCACCATATTTATGCAATACGGTGCATTCTGTTGTTTCCTCCTGCACTGATGCTGTTTCAGAAGCCTAGTGACAATGCAGGCACCCTTGCACCATGGTGCAAGGGTGCCTCCATTGCATGCAGGATTGCTTGGCCCTTTTTTATGGGATTTTGTTGTAGGGCAGTGCAGCAAGTCACCTTGCTGCGGAGCCACACGCCAAAGTGAAAGAGCAGGAATGCGCCATATTTATTCAATATGGTGCATTTCACTCCTTTCTCCCTGAGCCATTTCAGCAGCTGGCTCCAACCTATGCACCCCTCTGTTGCATGAAGGATTGGTTCTATGCAGGAAGGGGCACCTTCCTGCACAGAAACAATCCTAAGAAACGTTTTCCCGTTTCTATGTGCGCTGCAGAATGAGGAAAACCCACGGAGAAATAAACATATTTCTCCTCGTTATGCCTCACCTCAGGAGACATGAGGAGTTGGTTTACATGATTTTGAAAATATGGGGCAGCATCAAAATTCATGGGTGTTGTGTGGAAACACCCACCGCAATGCCCATTGAAAGTCTCCCGACTGCAGAGTAAGGTGATTTGCAATACTTTGCCTTGCTCGAGATTTACGAGGCCACTCAATGCCCCGCAGTGTGGCTTACATGAAGTCATACATCTGATTCAGAACCCTGAGTCTTGCATGTACCGCTTTGCATGGTGCAAATGTGACGCAAGGCTCTCATAAATAACCCCCTTTTTGTGGAGGAAATGGCACCGTCCTCTGTAGGCGTAAGGATTTTGCACTTCCCCAGGTTTACATGATTTTGTAAATCTATAGCATCATCAAAATCCATAGGTGTTGCATGGAAACAGCCAACAAAACGCCCATAAAATGCTCCTCAAGCACAGAGTAAGGTGATGTAGTGATTTGCGATGCACCACCTTACTCAAGATTTATGAGGCCACTCAAAGCCACGTAGATCAGTAACAGAATATAAGAAACACAAATATCATGTAGACAGCATATTTTGTCAAAAATAACGAGGACCAAAATATTGAGATGGTAAGTGCAAATAGGTAAGTATAGAATTACTGTTCTTACCTCTACATCAATACACCTTGAAGATATATATATATCAGAAAGGCACCTATATATGTGGAGTCGTATATAGTCAAACTTTGCTCACCTATTAGAAACTTACCTTTACAATATTTTTGTCCTTGGGTTTCATTAAACGATATTCTATCCACACAATATTTTTTCTTTGATATTTTGTCTGCAAACCAGTTACATAGGGGGGCTTTGTGTGGCTTCATAAATCTAATTCAGAGCCCTGCGCCACACATGTACCACTTTACGTGGTGCAAAAGTGATGCAAGGCTCTCATAAATAACCCCCTAAATTACCTTGCGGTGCTGCACTGTACCATCGGGAAAAAGCAGGAATGCACCATATTTATCCAATATGGAGTTTCCCTGTACTTTTCCCCTGTGCTGGTGCCATTTTGCAAGGGTGTCTTTGTTGTCAGCAGGATTGTTTTTGTGCAGGAAGGGGCACCTTTCATCACTAAAACAATCCTGGGAGGCTTTTCCTGAAAAAACGAAAAGAAATACGGTTGCTCCTCTGGGGAGGCGTAAGGGTTTGGCACATCCCCGGGTTTACATGGTCTTGAAAATCTGTGGAAGCATCAAAATCCATGGGTGTTGTGTGGTAATGCCCATGGAACACCTCCCTAGAGCAGAATTAGCCAATGCATTGATTTGCACTGCCATGCCTTACTCTATATCTATGAGCCATTCAAATCCACACAAGCTGGCCTTGAGCAGCCTCATGGATATGATTTGGTTCTTTGCCTCACCGGCATGTCACAAAAAGTGATGCAACTAAGGCTGAAGGGGCTCATAAATATGCCCCTTTGTGTCTGGAAAGTGGGAGAAAATGAATGCTCCAGTGCAGACAATTCACACTCATGAATGCACACCGAAGGGCAACACCCATAGATAGTGATGCTTCCTCAAAACCATGTAAACCTGGAGATGCACCAAAACCTTATGTCTCCCTAGGGGAGCCTCCTCGTTTTTTCACTTTTCATGCCACTCAAAAGCATTCAGGCTTGCTTTGCGTGGCTTGATAAATCTTTAGGAGAGCCCCGCATCACACATGCCCCACTTTATCTCGTGCAAACGTAACTCAGGGCTCTCATAAATAAGCCCCATGGTATTGAGGGCAAAAGTGTCATGTTGCATGTGGACAACTGTACATTTATTAATTTCTTACGTTTCCATGAGCAAATCGAGGAAGTTTTGATATACACATATTAACCTACTATCCAACAGTATCCTTTCAGGTATGGCTATACCTCACTCATGGAAGCTAGTAGAAATTGCGACTGCTTTTAAAAAGGGGGATCCCAGTGAACTACAGGCCCATCAGCCTTATCGACTCAATGCAAAAAATGTTTTGTAAACAGGTTCTTGCACGCCTACAGGAGTGGATTAGAGAGAATAATACTATTTCTGAGTGGCAGGCCGGTTTTAGAGAATATGTTAGTACTTTGGATCAAGTCTTTCGTTTTATGTGTATTTTTTGGAGAGAAGTCACCATCCACAAGGGCAAACTTTATGTTGCCTTTGTTGATTTACGTGCTGCATTTGACATGGTAACAAGAGCAAAACTTGCGGACGATACCCTACTCATATCCAAGTCCCCACAGGGGCTTCAACAACTGTTGAATGATTTTCAGGAATTTTGCATGAGGTGTGGGTTGGAGCTCAACAGCTCTAAAACAAAATGTATGCTCTTTTCCTCCAACTTAAAAGCTAAATGCATGAGACAATTGTATGTGGGTGTCAAACCATTAGAATTAGTTGGTGTTTGATTCTCTGGGTATAAAACGTACCCAGAATATGAGTTGGGCCCCACAATTGACAAAAGCACATACTACCCTGATATATCAAACTGCAAACATTGTGAAAATCCAAAGGAAAACGATATCTAGAAAGCTGGGGCCAGCATTGGAAATTTATAATACTAAAGCTCTAGGGGCTACCCTTTATGGTGCAGAACTCTGGGGGTGTTCAAATTGTAATAATCTTTTGAATACTGAGCATAGGTTTTTTAGATCTCTAGTGAGTCTCCCAGTGTCTACTCCATTGAGTCCACTCTATTTGAATATTGGTCAGAAGAGGGTATCAGATAAGATCTGTTTACGGGTACTTATGTTTTGGCACCGGTTGTGGACCACTGAAGCACTTGCCTCTTATAGAGGGGCTTCGGGAGCTAATGATAGTATCTGGTGTGAACAGGATCCCTTGTTTGTTTGTAGTTAAGAACATGCTGGATAAATTGAGGTTGACTGTACATTGGAGGGAACCAGAAACCCTGAGTAAGATAAACAAATCCAGCCTCAAAGCAATGTATTGGGGTACAATTGAAAATGACCTGATATTGAATTGTAAGGGGACACTTTCAACAGATTTTATGAATTTTAAACAATCTGCCCACTTTGAGCACACATTAGATGAAATTGAGCCCCCTCTAGCTAGGAATCTGTATTCACAGTTTAGATATGGCTGTCTTCCTCTAAACCATTTTAGAAGAAATTGGAATAGAGAAGGGGAGCGCGGTGAAGAAGAGTGTTGCCCCTGTTGTTTGGGGACTGCTGAGACTCTTGATCATGTCTTATTTTTTTGCCCCCTTTACTCCCGTTCTTGATTTAAATGGATAGTTCCCCTTTGTAGAAATCTGGGAGTAAGGAGATATAAGGAGGCACGCAGAATAATGAAGACTGACACGACACGCATGATTGTTTTTTGTGTAGCTAAGTTTTTAATGGCCCTATGGAAAAGGTGTGCTAAGTATTCTTCATCTGAAAGTGACAATGCAATGGTACCAATGATGTAAAATATAATTCAAAGTTTTTAACATTTTTTATTCCTTTTAAAAAAAAAGAAGTTGTAACATAGATAACTGGTTTTCTGTTTTAAGGAATATTTAAGAAGTTGGCTTTATAACCAATGATGCACATTGTATAATTAGGTTGCTACTATGTGGACCAACTACCCTCTTGCATAAATACTATCACACCTTGATTAATTGAAAACATTAAGATTGCAGACAGATCGGGACTGGACTGTTTATTTAGGGGTGACATATTCTATTTGTACTGTGTTTGTCATTGTCTTTTTTATGGTGTACTTTTATGATCCGCAGAGATCGAAATAAAGTCTTTGAACTGAACTGATATACACATACAAAGAGTAACTGTATCTGAAATGTGCACATTAATCTATGAGGAAAACATTTCCAACTTCTTCAAAGGTGTCACAATCGTGCTCATGTAATCCACTGCCAATTGTTGGGAATGATAGGCAGTGGCACATGAAATGCAAAAAAGCAAACAATCATTTATCAGCTGTCTTGATTGTACACCTGTTGTGTATATAATTTGGTATATCGTTCATTGAGTGTATTGCTCACTTTGTAGATCTGCAAATGATCTATGAGTATTATGTTCGAGTTGCAGCACTGATCTGGCAAAATACGCGTTTTGTAATGTATTATAAGGCTTTCTCAGTTGCTAACCTAATTGGAACAGCTACCTCGTTCAAAACTGACTATAATAATAATAAAGACATTTGTAGAGCGCACAGCTACCTCGACTGAGGTGTCCCGGCGCTAAATCCGATAACAGAGCAGAGCCGGCAAGAGAGCTAGTCCCTGCGCCTAAACAGCCAGGTCTTCAAGGCCTTTTTGAACTCCCTCCTGTGCATAGTGCATTGTACGTAGTTGAAGAGGCAAGTCATTCCAGCATTTGGAGGTTCCCACCTCAAACATTCTGCTTTGGGGGATGGTGAGGTAGCATTTATTGCTGGACCTCAGCGATCTACCCTGCAAGCTACCCTGCTGGTAGGGGCGAAGTCTCTTCCTCAGATAGTTAGGGCCTCTGCCCTGGTAGGCCCAAAAATCGAACGTAAGGGCCTTGAATTCCACTCTCTTGGCAACCGGGAGCCAATGAAGTTGTCTGAGGTGGGGGAGATATGCTGGTGGAGGAGAACCTTACATACCAATCTAGCGGCCGAGTTTTGCACTATCTGTAGCCTGCGGATCAAGCCGCAAGGCAGGGCAAGGTAGAGTCCATTGCGTAGTCGAGATGCGAGGTGACTAACGCATGCACTACAGTTTTACCGGATTGTTCTGGCAAGAAGTCAATGAATTTTCTAATCATTTTCATCTTGCCAGAGCAGGCCGCAGATACATGCTGGACATGGGTATAAAGGGATAAGTCTTTATCCCATCTGATTCTAAGGTTGCTGACTGAGTCCTTAGGTACAGGAGCTGTCCACAGTTCTGCTGGCCACCACAAGGCAGACGGGGGCGGGACTGCTTGGTTAAAAAACAGGACCTTTGTCTAATTGGCATTAGCTTTAAAACAAAATTGTTGCTCATCCAGATGGAAGTGCTTTTGAGACAGTCTCTGAAGGAGTCAAAGACAGAAGACGACACCATGCCGAAGGAGAACATCAGTTGGGTGTCATCCGCATAGGATATCTTTGTGATCCCCAAATTAGCAATGAGCTAATATACTATGAAAAATGTAGGAATCAAATTAGATCGGGCACTGTCCATGAAAGATCACATCTCTGCAATTTGCTGCACCTGCTTTTCTATCATGCGGTCACTGTGGAAAGTTCTCCTCTGGCTACCATCAGTTGCAAGGAAAACTTTGGGTTCGGCTCTGGATATAAGCCAACTTGACTATGACAATGCCTTGTTTATGGCCACTAATGTCACATTAAAAAAGTGTAATTTACTATTCCAACTCCAGTCCACGTAACAGTAGGGAAGGTGTTGGGATAGTAAACTACACTATTTTTAATGTTAGCACGCCATCTAGTGCAAGTCGATGTAAAGACTTGCGTTGTAATGTCCTGCGTTGTCAATGCACTCGCGTTGTAACAGTTTCGTTGTAATGGTAGTGCGTTGTAAAAGTTGCGTTGTAAAGGTTGTTCCCCAAAGAGCACTCCAGTCGTTTCATCAGAGGGAGAAGCCTCATACTGATCTACTAGTTCATGGTTCTCTTGGTTACTCTTAGATTGTCAGCATAATTCCTCCTTCCAATTCCTTATCTTCTTGGGCCGCCTGTCACATTTATACCATGACCTGAATTGATTTCAAAAGCTCTTCTTCTTGCTTCCTCTTGCTGCTACCAATACAACCCTAAAAGTTTACATATTGGCTATATATCAACTCTCCAACTTTTTTTAAAGAGAATGAACCACCTAGTGACCTTTGAAATACATTTTAGATAAATGTGTGTTTAAAATAATTATACATTTTAGAGAATTAGTTACATTGTTGTGTCTAGAAAAACATTGAGATTATCCCTAAAGTTGTTTAAACTAAATTTGACAAAAATTGATCCCCGTATAACATGATTGGATCAGTATATATGTGAAAACAGAGGTATGAAGCACACCATAATATCTAATGAGGGATTCCAGGACCGCGTCTACTGGTGAGATGAACGTGCCTGCAAGTAAGAATACAATTGTAACTACTGGGCTATTAGTTTACCTGAAATTTAAATGACATCAAACTGGAAAGGTTTCCCATAATCAACATGGCTCATCATTCACAAATGTGAGGATATGGTACACACAATGACTTTAAAGTTTCCATATAAACCATGAGGTGCCTTAAGTAAGGCACTTCATGGTTGTCTTATATATGCCTATAAAAGGTATTTAAATACATGAATCAAGTCACAAATGGGCATAAATCTGACAAAATGTATAAACAAATACAGTCCAGTCTCCTGAGACTTTATAATGTGTCCATAAAGAGTTTGCAATGGCTTCCTTGCAAAACATGAGATTAATTCCAAAGTTGATGAAAATATTACCAATTGAATGGGTAAGGTTGCATGTCAAAATGTTGTTGTAAAATATACTGCCTAACATAAATTTTGTGTCTCAAATATCATTTGCAAAAATAATGTTCTATTTTTATCGACAACAGAGCGATATTTTTGTAGTTGTCAGTTAGAACTCATTTATATCACACAATGTACTGGCAATGATATTCTGCAACCATACCTTATGAGCAGTACGCATTTCCCATGTGAGCTGTAAATATGTCACAGTTTACCCATAAACGTTTCTTATACAGTATGAGACATAAACGTGTCCCAGGGGAGCCTTACAGCTGTCCCTTTTGAGCAATAGACTCATATGAGTAAGAAGTTTCATGCACGAGCAATCCAGTTTCCAAACATGAGCAAAGAATTGCTTCTGAGCTCCATGAAGTGTTTCCTTTATAGGACGTGGCACTTCGCACATTAAGACCTTTTCCCTATACCAGCCCTTACTGGCAGCTAGGAAGGAGGGTATGGTATTTTGTTATCATTGTCTATGGAGCCACTCTATGTCCAATCAAAATATTGACCCGATTTAACAGCCTATCATAATCTAATCTTGACATCGCCATTTCCAAGATTATGATTCAAGAAGACGACAAAGGATGTAACAATCTATTTGAGAGTCTCAATTTGAAATGACCGAAAGGGAACAAAGTGATCCTCACTGCTCCAGCAGGAAAAAAATTGCTGTTTCAAGACCCACCTCAGAGATCACGAACTCCAGTGTCCAGCAATGGCCTGATCATCCGACAGAACCACCTCTATTGTAGATAGAGCCTTTCTGCCTAACATCCAACATAAAATGTTTGGGTGACCTACATTAGTAGAAACGACCATCGACTAACGTGACTCAATGTATTCCAAAGTCTTGTCTTTGAAAACTCACAGTGACCCAAAAATACATATAGAAATATCAACAGAAATGTATTCTCTCAAGCTCACTCACCAGAAATGATTCCAAACATACTTCTTGTGAAATGTGAGCTGGGATTCTCATAATTGGCCAATCAACACAAGCATATACAGTGACAATTACTATTGTTTACAGATCGTAAGTCAGGTCATGAAAAAAACATAGACTCTCTCAAAGATCAAATATTTATTTGCGGACCACACAAATCCGGACCCCGGTCCAGCCAAAAGACACTTGCCTTTCACCGATACTAACCCCAAATAATAAATGTCCCAGCACCACCAGAACCTTTTGTTTGCACCAAATAGAAAATCTGTAAGACCAAGCTTCCCTCAACTGAACATCAATCTCATTCCACATCAGTCTGACTGTCTGACTTAGAAGTACTGAGATCACAAAACAACTTAAAAATATAAAAAAAACAATTTCATTCAAAGTGTGTCTCCCTATGCCAACCCCGAACACTAACAAACTGAGCCATTATCATCAAGCAGCCCATATACACTGTCATTCAGCCCTGGCCTATCATATCTAAACACATGATTTGATTGTTAATCACAGTCTCTTTAAGGCTTCGCCTGCACAGCGCTTGCGCTGTGCTTGAGAAATCTGTTGTTTTAATATAAACTTAAAAGGAACCTACATCCTGCCTCCTCTCTTTCCTGGCTTCTCATTGGATCCTGTGTGTGCCACTTGCTTTCCTCCATTTCTATTGGATGTAGCATATTTTCCTGCATTCACCAATGCTTGTTCCTCATCTGCTTCTCTTATCAGTTTCCCACCGCCGAAATACTGTTAACATCTGCTTTGGTGGAAGTATTTGTTCATAAAGTTTTCCCTTTTATTCTTGCAGCATATTTATATAACAATTTATCACCCAGAGAGATTAAGTGATTTGCATAGAATCACAGGATATTGCGCGGCGCTACTCTGACTCGAACCTGGACCAGCATCTTTTGAGTCAGCAGCCCTGGCTGCTGCGCCACAGCCTCTCCACTCCCACATTATCTGCCAGGGAGCTCTTTCCTTCTCTCTGACGATGATTGATGAAATCAGCTCTTTACTCACTATGTAGTCAAAACTGATGCATTACCAATGCTTGTTGTTGTTTTTACTGATTTTCAAATGTTTAATGTTAGCTAAGGTCTTCTCCATAAAACGCCTGGACAGCATAGATAGAGGAAGGGAGTCGTGGTCCTCATACACAAGATCAACCTCACCTGCACACCAGTCATCATTCAAAGACACTCTGGATTCCAGTATCTGACCACGGATACGCAATTGCAAACCCCATTTGCAGTGCAAACAAATCTAATTTACCAACATCCAGGAGAAAAATAAAAATTCTCAGAATAATTTCATGACAATAGGTCTACTCTACTAATGTCATCAGATATTAATATATTGATGGTTGATATGCACTTCCACTGTGGTTACCAGCCTAAAAGAACTATTTACTGCAAACAGTCTCATACAACTATCACTCTAACACACACAAAGGGTCACACTCTTGAGCTAGTAATACCAGAACAAAATGTATCAGTGTCCACAAGCCAGTATTCATCGATCAGTCAGATCAAAAACTAATTACTCCCATAATTAAGTATGAATCTTATACAGCAAGTGGCCAGTCCCAAAGAACAAAGTTGGCACAGAGATATTAACATTTATTTATTTAAGAAGTTTTATATAGCGCTGGCCTGACCCTAGGGTATCGGAGCGCTTTACAGCAGGAAACATTGCATAGATTCACAACAACACAAAACAGAAGAGTGACACAATAACAGTGCAGGACAGACTTAGTCTTTGGAGGCCTTCGGAGCCTTGGCGTTTCGAGCAGTGCGCGGTGTCAGCTAGCTGCTCCGATTGATCCTATCCACTCCCTAGGGAACGGTTGAGGAACAAGATTTTGAGTTGGCTTTTGAATTTTACAAAGGAGGGAATGGTTCTGATGTGGGGGGAATAGAGTTCCAGATTTTTGGAGCGCTACCGGCGAAGGACCGATCTGCAGTTTTTTGTTTTCGAGTTTTTGGTGGGATGAGTAGAAGGGAGTTTGAACTTAACAATATTCACCCAAAGAAGGTGGGCTCATAGATCCCGGCAAACGCCTTCAACGTTGAGCACTATGGAGGACTTATCAGCTCTGTAGCCAAACAAACAGAGACCGCATCCTTAGCATTTGACGCCTCTTTTCTTTCCAACAAAGGAAATACTCTAAATATTTCTTAAATCCTACTCTTGGAAGGTAAATAGCCAAATAAAAAAAACATCTGGAAAAGTTTGGCAAAACAAATCCTTGCCTATCACTCTCTGTTCTCTCAAATATGGAATTTGATATTATAAAAAATAATGTTTTGAAAGTACGGACACTTTCTACAGTTCACAAATCGACCAAGCCAATAGCAGAACTCAAAATTGTTTCAATTAGCTTAGAAATGAAAGTAAATAATCTACTGAAAACTCCAAAAGATCTCCAGACAGTTACTTGATAATGTTTGAATTCTTTTCCCGAAAGTTTCAAATATCCAACAGGCTGTCAGCTTACAAATATTACCAACACAGACAGTCTAAATACAGTGCAAATCCTCTGTTTGGTATGTCAAATTTGCGGACTTTTTCATTTGAAGTTGTTTGCTAACACCAAACATTCATCTTACATTGATGACTATTTCTGCACATCATTAGTAAAATGAAATCAGCCTGTCTGAACATTAAGCTAGGCACAATATCTGACTAAACTATGGACACAATCTACAATTTTTCATTTCTAGCCAAACTACTGGAAAACTCTATGGCCAACTCACTGAAAAACATACCTATCAGAGAAGAGTCTGATAAGAGATGTCCAATCAAGTTTCAGACCTGGACAAGCTGCAACACTCCATGTAGTTGTTTAAGAACTCACATTCTTAGACCATGTTGAATCCTGTGACTTTGGGGCCATTATTTGTTGGTGGAGAGGGAACTTTGTTGAAACGGTAATGGAGTTCCCCCTCTGCCAACACATTGGCCTGCCTACATAATTAATATGCAGGTGGACCATAAGTTTGGATATGGTGTGACTACCAATTAGAATGGGTGGACATATAGATGCTCTCCTTGCAAAGGGATCTGGCTCCCATGGTAAGGGGGGCATTCTGGTTTTTAGTTTCAGAAAGAAAATCTCACTTCAGGAGTTATTTCTTTTGAATAAAAAGGAAACCATTTTAGTGCAAGGCTTCATCACATTGATGGAGCTGTGACCAAACTGTGAAAAGCATTAACAGGAACAGCCATGGATCCTGGCAATGCTTAAGCAATGACTGCCAGCTCGGCAGTTATATCAAACTTCTGCATGTAATATACCCGTCAGTGTCAGTAATTTACTCCATCACCCCGGTGAGAGAAACTGGTCTCCCACTGAAATTTAAATTGGACCCTTTGTCTTTTTTTGGACCTTTTTGTGGACTTTGTCACCACTGACCAAAGCATTCTTCTTAATGTTCAACAAAAGAGTCTTGGCGCTGAGGACTTGGTGATAGAATGGTTTGAGTCACATCTCTCAAACTGGAACTGGAATGGAGATCCCTACCGTTAATCACGTCTCCCCCATCCCACACTGTAAAGTATTTGACAAAGGCCCATTGTCAATCCCCTCCTATTCAGCTTATATATTAAGTAACCAATGGGGGACATCCTGAAAAATCTTGGTATTGATTACCACCAATATGCTGATCACACTCAGCTCTGCCTCTAAATCCTTTTGAAGATGTGGCTTTTCATGCAAATTGCCTGGAACAAACCAGGCACTGATTTATTTAAAGAGTTTTATATAGCGCTGGCTAGACCCGAAGATATCAGAGTGCTTTACATAAGGTTCCACATAGTTGCAAACTTACATCAGTTACAAGTTACCAAAGATACCAGTAATAACATTCAAGGAGCATAGAAGAAAAGGAAAATGGGGTGGGGAAGGGAGAGGGGGTAAGGGAAAAAGGGGTAGGGTATAGACACGATGGAGAGACGAAGGGGAAGTTTGCCCAAGGTCCAGCTGGCTAGGTGATGGCCGAGGGGGAATCCGCAGCCCATCTCCTCTTCAGCTATCAGGTAGCTCCACCGGGCATCTGTCAAATAGCTAGGTCTCAACAGAAACACATTAAAGGGAGAGAAGGCAAGAAGAAGGGAGCGTAGAGGGGGGAGGGGGTAGGGTGAAGGGATAGGAGGGGGGTACGACAGAGAGACGAAGGAACGTCTGCCCAAAGTCCGGCTAGGTAGGTGACAGATGAGGGGGAATCCACAGCCCATCTCCTCTTCAGCAAACAGGTAGCTCCACCAGGCATCGGTCAAATAGCAGGGTCTCCACGGTCGAGGGAAAGTTCAAAGAGAACATGTCCTGGAGGGAGAGCAGGATCCAGGTCAGGTGATTGATGTGGTTAAGATCAGGTCGATGACCAGTTCTATTGTCCAGGAGTGGTAGATCATCATGGAGAGGCCAACTGACGCAGCCAACTTGAGGTCAGGCCGGGGGGTTGTGGCCTTGGTGTTAAGTTAAGTCTTGAAGTCCGTCAGGGATGCTAACGGGTCTTTCTTGGCCAGTGTCATTCCAGATTCAACACTCTCCTGGTCGCCCACCTGTTTTTTTCTCCGCCGGTGTGAAGTAGTTTGACACCTTGGTTACGGCTATTTTAGGTGGCTTAGATGCGATCACTGCCCGCCACCAGGGAGTCCCGGGCCGCTTAGATCTCCAGGGGATCCCTCTCCGTGTTGTGGGGATCAGTCGCGCTTGTAGAGAGGTGACTCTGGTGTGCCTAGGTCCTTCTTGGTGTCTGAAATGATGGGTCGCCTCGAGGTAGAACTTAGCAGTGGCTCATGGCCATCTTAGGGTCAGGCAATAGCTGTGTGTGTTACCAAGTCTCACTGTACCTGGGCCTTCTTCAAATCCTTCTAAGACCTTTCAGGATGCCTCAGTAAAGCTCTCCCTTATCCCCAGGCACTTCGGGGTTGTCTCCTGTGATATCTCCCGTGTGGGGGGTTCCGACCGCCATTTTGGGGTCAGGTTAGCCCAAATGAGCACATTTCCTCCCTCCCTGCGGCCTTTTCTTGGTCCCCTCTCTCTCAGATGGCAAGGGATCAAGGTTGGTGAGACCCAGGGAGCTCCAAGCAGCCTACTAACCCCCTCGGGACTCTTTGGCACTCGCCGGTAAGCCCTCCGGTGTTCACGTCTCCCGCAGCTCTTCTCTGTGTACTTGCTCACCCAGCCACCTCAATCATCACTGCTGTCCGCATCTGGCACCACGGGACCTCTACATCGCTCCTGATTGACTCCACTCAAACTCAATTCAGGTCTTAAGATGATTGCATTTCTGTCACTCCATCTCTCTGCAAAGACCACCCCCGGCACACAGCTAGCTAGTATTCCAAACTCCACTAGGGATCTCAACCAGTCTGGTAAGTGAAGCACACGCTGTGGACTTCATCCTCGATAAGGTGCTCTAACTCGAATATGATAATAAATACGCTGAAAAGGGGGCCCAGAATCAACTAAAACACTCATCCCAAAAACAAATGTCCTGAAATGAGTTGCTCAGTCCATGTTTATTAATAGGATAATCTACGGAGAAGCACATTTAAATCAATAATAGCACCTCTCAAAGCAGTCTTTCATGCTGCTGCAGTTTTTACTAGAATTGTGAAAGAATCTGTTAGAAATGGGATCTCTGGTTGGCTAAGGCTTGCGCCAAAGCCAGGCAGAGACCACCACTCTAGTCAGGGCGAGGGAGTTACACGCTGAAGATAACCCCTACTCACCCGCTTGGTAGCTTGGCACAAGCAGTCATGCTTATCCCGGAAGCAGTGTGTAAAGCGTTTGCTCAACACGCACACAGCAACAACATACCTGGCAAACCCCAAAAGGAACTCCACACAAGGTTATATCAAAATAGCCTTTGTATTCTCATAACACATTAGACTAGTAATCACATAATATACATTGTGCCCTCTGGCACTAGGTAATATCTCCAAGGGATTATATACACATGACAGGGCCACGTCAGTAAGAACAATCACTTAGTGAACATTGTAAATGTAGAACATATCATAAGCGTAGAACACAACCAGTAACTACTTGCAAAACACTGTACTCAGCATTATCCTGCAACATAAACCATATTGTGCACAGTATCACATTTAGGCGTGAAATACATCCTGCGCCAACCTCACCAGCATTAACACATTATGCGCTCATCTCATAAGTCTAAACGCATTAGACAATACCCTCACAAGCATAAACACATTATGCAATCATCTCATAAGTCTAAACGCATCAAACAATACCCTCACAAGCATAAACACATTATACAAGAACCTCATCAGCATAAATCTCAGATTAGGGAACAACCTCCTAAACATAAATCATAGAATGCAAATTACCTCATAAACATAAACCACATTAGAGGCATAAAAGAGGGTGTGTAAATCATAGTCCCTGAATCACATTTCCTAGCACCACATAAATCACATTAGGGCCTGGCGCCCTACAAACCCAACAGTCCCCCTGGCCAACTGAACTTCTCAAAGGGGCTCAAATGCCCTATGCCCCAAATGTCAGGTCGGCTGCCAATGCAGCAGAATCTCCAAAAGTGCGCAAATGCGCTGGGGCAGAGGAGTGTTTCTCACTCCTATCTCACACAATGCCCCCAAAGGAATGATGGCCTAAATGTTGCAGCTGCCCACTACTTGCTGGGCAGCTGTGAAGCTGCACGTGGGCCTGGGCACTCACTGTGCCATCTCTTGTCCCACTCAGGGACTTCTAAAACATATGTCCATCGTTGTGGATTAGCCTTTGGCGCCACTGTGCCTGGGGAGCCCCTCCTCTGGGATTCTGTAAGAACAGATTTGCCTACACGTTGCAGCTGCCCGTGGTGGTGCGGCGCAGCTGGGAATAAACAAAGGGGGCCCGGGCACATCTGTGCCTCTTCAGCCCCATTGGGCTTCTCTAATTAAGATTGGCCCCCCAACGTTGGAGCGGGTCGCTCTCTGGCGGGTCCGCTCAGGAAATTGGCACTACCAACGTGCCAGGCCAAGCCCTCACTCACCGGGCTCTCATGTTGTGCTGCTCCGGTCTCCTCGCTGGCGGAAGGCAGGCTTCGGGGCGGCATGCATCAGGGGGCTCTCTCCTCACTTGTGGCAGTCTCGCTCTTGGTCGCCAGTGCGGGGTGGGCTCCCACTTGGCTTCTCCGCACTTCACCCGGTCCCTCTCCGGGGACCGGGGCTTCAATGTGGAGCCTGCAAGACTCCGGACTTCCCGCTTCCGGTCGTGGCTCCGCCCAGAGTCAGACAACTTGCCTGGCTTCCGGGTCGCGCTGCTGTGGCCGGTGGCTTCATTCCTCATCTCGGGGGCAATGGCGGGGTGGGCACCCGCTCATAAATAAAACAAGAAGTGGGGTGGGCACCCGCTATTTAAACCCATAAGCAGGGCGGGCACCCGCTCCTCAATCCAGCATCACTGCAGGTTGGGCACCCGCAAAATAAAAGGTGAATGCGGGGTAGGCTCCTGGTTACGAAAATGGCAACTGCGGAGGAATCCCCATGTCGTGATTCCCTCTCAAAGGGGGCAGCAGCTCCACGCTGAGAAGCCCCACGCTCCCCTCTTTATGAGAAATGTAGAAATAAAGCCCAGCGCCTATGATGCAGCCCAGTGCTGCATATGCCAGCTCTTCCTCTCTGCTGGCAATTTAGGCATGAAGCACTCCCCTGGCCTTGGGGAATACTAATATAGCGCTCTGGAGGCACTAGGAGCCATAGCTCCACAGCAAAAAGTCCTGAGAGATCAAGGGGGCAATGCAGGGCCCAGGGAGGCAAGCCCTCATAGCAGTTCCTCCTGGGCAGCAGCACGCCCCAGCAGGAATCAGGAACAAGAACTGCACAATTCCTTTGTCTGTAGTGCAGGGCATGGGGTAACCAGATGCAACTGGTTCAGGGGGGATTTGGAGCAGTTTGTTTTGCAAGCTCCTCGTCCCCTTTGTCAGGTCGGGCTAGGTGATCAGACGCACCACAGGTTGCGGAGCCAGCATTGTGCAGGCTGGACACAAACCTATGCAGGGTTAGGGGATTACTCCTCCCAATACTCCCAGCACAGACATCCCATTCAGTCTAGTGATGACTCACTCTGCCCCTCCTGGAGCCACACACACCTCCCAGCCCCTGTCACTCTCAAGCCAGACATGCAATTCACATCAGGCAGGCAGACACATAGCACACAGAAATGCCAACTTCTAAGAGTATAATAAAAAGAAAGGGTGAACCCAATACACCCTTGGAGGCTTGGGCAAAACAAATAGTAACAGGTAAAGAATGCCTACAAGGGATTTTATTTCAAAAGAGATTAATGATTAGTTGTTTTAAAAAATTCCTTTACGAGTGAGTCTGATAAGAACATACACCCAATTTGTCATCCGACAACATCAATAAATGAGCATGAAGATCACAAGAAAAAATAGAACACACTGGAATATCTTTTTGTAGAAAATACAAGATTATTTATATGAATAAATCAAGTTAAAAGGAGTGCAAATGAACAATCAATTCAGCAATAGATCATAATAATAATAATAATAATAATAATAATATGAAATTTATAATGCGCTCTGCTTACCCGGGGGCATCCCGGCGCAACAGATCAGAAGGAGAGACTCAGCTAATCACTACTATGGAAACAAATGGGTCTTAAGAAGTTTCCTGAATGGTAGGATCTTGGGCTCTGAGCGAATCTTGAGGGGCAGAGAGTTCCAAAGAGAGGCCACTTGCACAGAGAAACGCCTGCCCCCAGAACGAGCTCTTCTTATTCTCGCTAACTGCAAAAGGTGTTTTTGGTCCGAGCGCAGCAGACGTGGGGGTTTGTAAGGACGGGCCATGTTAGCAAGGATGGGGGGGCCTTTGCCATGTAAAATTTTGTGGGCTGTACATAGCGCTTTAAATTTCACCCGCTCCTTCACGGGGAGCCAGTGAAGCACTTTAAGGGCCGGAGCAGCAGACTGCCTTCTGGGAACATCCATAAGGACTCTCGCAGCTGCGTTTTGCACCTGTTGGAGGGTTTTGAAGGTCGCTTCAGGAGCACCGAGAAACAGCGCATTCCCATAATCGAGCCTCGATAGAATCAGGCCACGTATCAACAGCTTCCTTGCTGGATCAGGAAGCAGAGGTAGCACCTTTCGGGCTGATCTCAGTAAACCAAAGCAAACCCCTGCGGTCTTCCTGGCATGAGTCCTGAAGGACAGGTCTTCTTCCAACCATACTCCCAAGGACTTGATCTCCTTCTTGGGGGATGGTGGGTCACCAAGAGACCGGGGCCAGCAGCTCGCAATAATGGAGGGGCTGGAATTGCCCAGGAGCATCAGCTCGGTTTTACCTCCATTAAGCTTTAGGGCGGAGATAGACATCCAACGATAAACATTGGCAAGGCAGTCGTGTAACACCTCAGGTTGTTCCGCCCGCTGAGTGAGGCCCACCACCAGCTGAGTATCATCAGCGTAACTGACGATCTTCACCCCTGAAGGGGCGACCACTCTTTCAAGTGGAGTCATATATATATTAAATAGGGTAGGGCTCAGCGATGAGCCCTGCGGGACTCCACATTGAAGAGGGATTAGGGCAGATTGCTCTGACCCTCCCAGACTTGGTAGAAACGGTCAGAAAGAAAAGAACCCAACCATTTCAGGGCCGTCCCTGAGACACCTACCTCTGCCAGACATTGGAGGAGCACCTGATGACTCACGGTGTCAAAGGCAGCACTCAAGTCCAGGAGGATCACTGCCACTGACCCTCCTGTATCTAGAGTGCTCCTTGCCTCCTCCACTACTGCCAGCAAGGCAGTGTCTGTTCCATGGCCGGGGCGGAAACCAGTCTGGGAATCTCCTAACAGGTGGTTAGACTCAAGATGGTGAGAGAGCTGACGGTTGACCAACTTCTCTGCAATTTTAGAAAATCCAGGCAGAAGTGAAATTGGCCTGAAGTTGGTCAAATTGGATGAATCCAGTCCTGGTTTTTTCAATAGGGCTTTCACCACAGCCTTTTTCCATCTCTGGGGCACTGTGCCCTGAGCGAGTGAAAGGTTCAAGAGATCAGTCAGAGGAGTTGACAAGGTGTTAGCCACGAGCTTAAGATGTTTTATGGGAACTGGGTCACTCGGGGAGCCACTCTTCATCTCCAACAGGACTTTTATCACCTCCTCTTCCGAGAAGGGGCCTAAAGATGCTAGCTCAATCGAGCGACTTGTGAGGCTAGTAACCGGTTCATGGCTTTGAGGAATAATGGGTAAGGAGGATAAGATTTTCTCTATTTTTGAATGGAAGAAGCTGGCCAGTTCCTCACATTTTTCTTTGGGATTATCATGCAACACTGGAGGGACCGGGGCTTTCAGAAGTTCCTTGAAGATTTTAAACGATTCTCCAGAAGAATTGCTTGCTCTCTCAATCCTGTCGCTAAAGAAAATCTTTTTAGCGTCCTTCAGTGCGCTTTTATATTTCCTCAACTCCCTTTTGTAATTGGCCCGGCTTTCTTCCGTCTGCTCTCTCCTCCAAGCACGTTCAAGCCTTTTACAAGAGGTTCTGATGCACCTAAGTTCGGGGGTATACCAGGGGGCAGAGCCAATTCTTCTCTCCCTGACAAGCCTCCTTTTATTCGGGATCAGTAAGTCCAGAGAGTTGGTCAGCCATTCGCCCAAGAGCTGATCAGCGGTGTTGGGGTCATCTACGGGGTGAGGACAGGTTCTAGCTAGTTCTTCCGCCCAACTGTCCACCGGGAGCTTCGACCAGAGTCGTTCCACAATATGTTGTCTTGGTGCGGGGTCTCTCCGGTTCCCCAGCAACCAGCTAAACGGAATGAGATGGTGATCGGTCCAGGGGAGAGCCAACATCTGGAGAGCCTGTAGGTTCGCAGAATTAGCAAAAACCGCATCAAGCTGATGACCTCTAATATGAGTAGCTCCCATATTAACGAGATGTAGGTCCAGTGCCCCGAGCGAACTTAGAAAATCCCTTGCTACTACGTCATTGGGGTCATCAAAATGAAAGTTGAAGTCCCCAAGAATGACAAATTTGGACGAGGCAGCAGCCAGTGGGATAACAGCCTCCATGAAAGAATCCACAAAGTTTATTTATTTATTTATTTATTATGCAACTTATAACGCGCAGACTAAACCCGAAGGTATCAAGGCGCCTATCAAAATCAATAAACAATAAACAGAATATACAAAGCACCACTACGGGAATGCACGTGTAAAAAGGTGAGTCTTAAGCGCGGATCTAAAAGTTTGCAGAGAGGGACTGGATCTTACTTCCAAAGGGAGGGCATTCCACCACTTAGGTGCCAGGAAGGAAAAGGCCTTGCCTCCCCATCTTGCTTTTCTGACACGGGGTACAGAGAGGAGAAGTTTGTGACTGGAGCGAAGATTTCTACTGGGGTTATGCCGAGAAAGAATGGATCCCATGCTTGTAGGGCTGGGTTTAGCTAAGGCTTTATACACCAGGCACATGGATTTGAAAAGGATCCGGTATTCAACGGGGAGCCAGTGCAGTTGTTTTCGGGCTTCGGTGGCAGAGGCACGTTTTGGTAGGTCAAGAGCCAATCTCGCTGCCGCGTTCTGGACCACCTGCAAGCGCTGTAGAAGACTCTTGTTCAGCCCTGCATACAGCGCATTGCAGTAATCCAGTCGCGAACCCAAAAGAGCGACAGCAAGTTGCTTTCTTGCCTGGGGTGACAAAAAGTGCCTGATTTTCCTCAGAATGTGGATAATCCCCCAGCAGGTCGAAACAGTCCTGTTGACCTGTTGGCACATACTAAGGTTGGGGTCGATCATAACTCCCAGGTTTTTTGCTGACAAGGTGGGCTCGGGACATACGCCCAGCGAGTTCGGCCACCACTCCGCCGACCAGATCGGTTCCTTTCCTCCAAAGACCATCACCTCCGTCTTCTCCCCATTCAGTTTTAGTGAATTGTGGATCATCCACTGGCCAACTGCCTCCATGCAAGATCTAAAGTTGGCGGCAGTTGATGTAGCTGGCTGGGAGAGAGAGACTAAGATCTGGGTGTCGTCCGCGTAGGAAACTACCTCCATCCCAAAAGATCTAATGAGTCTGGCAAGGGGGGTCACATAGATATTAAAAAGGGTAGGACTGAGCGCTGACCCTTGAGGGACCCCACATTGCACAGACAGGGATGGAGATAGAAACGATCCCAGCATTATCCTTTGTTCTCTATGGTCGAGAAAAGAGGAAAGGAGTCCCAGAGCAGGCCCGCGGACCCCAATCTCCCTCAGGCGAGATGTTAACACCACAGGAGACAGGGTATCGAAGGCCGCTGTGAGGTCTAAAAGGATCAGGAGGGAGGTCTGACCCTCATCAACTCTAGTGCGGATGGTATCCAGCACTATGGTGAGGGCAGATTCAGTGCTGTGTTCCCTCCTGAAACCATGCTGGGAGAGATCCAAACAGCCCGAGCTCTCCACAAATGCAGCCAGATGTTTATTTAGATGGGCTTCGAGCATCTTTGCGGGAGCCGGGAGCAGTGAAATGGGGCGAAAGTTCTTTAACACCCCGGGGTCCAGAGAAGGCTTTTTAAGCAAAGGTTTTACAACAGCATTCTTCCACTGCTGGGGAAAAATGCCTTCCTTCATCGCTCTGTTCATGATGTCAACCAGAGGAGGAAGGAGAGATTCTCTGCACTGCTTGAGGATCTTTAGCGGGCAGACATCCAACGGAGAGCCAGATTTAGTTTTATCAAGCAGGATTTCAAGATCCTGACAGGAAAGGGGAGGAAAGGAAATCAAATCCTGAAGTTGAGAGGATTCAGCAACACTAGGCTCAGGGAGAGCAGGCAGCAAAGGAACGGCGGTCAGGGATTTTTGGACCTCCAGAGCAGCATAGATGTCGTCGATTTTTGACTGGAAAAAGGCGGCTATCTTGTTGCACAGGTCCTGAGAGGCAACCACAGGATCCGGTGTCTGAAGGGTCGTAAGGGAATCGACAATCCTAAAGAGTTCTCTAGGTGATGACAATGAGGAGGTGAGTGCCGTGAAGTATTCCTGCTTGGTCTTAATAACTTCCAGTTTGTAATTTTTAAGCAGGACCCTATGGGCTTCTCTATCCTTAGGGGCCCAACTAGAGTGCCATGAGCGTTCCTGCCTTCTTACTTCCTGTCTCCGAAGCCGGAGCTGTTCGGAGAACCAGGGAGCTGAAGGTCTTTTTCTAGCAGAATAGCAAGACCTTGCAGGAGCAAGTTCCTCTAAGGCCTCAGCAATGGTATTTTCAAATATAGAGACCGCAGTGGAGGTATCTGCCTCCTGAGGAATGGACAGACTGGTTGTCCATGGATGGAGGGAATCTTCCCTGATCTTTTTGAGGTTCCTTCGCACTTCCATGGTGCTCGAGGCCCTTCTAATATAGCCCCGTGAGGGATACATCATATTAAAGGGAACGGCCAGATGGTCCGACCAGGAGAGATGGAAGGGGCTGGCAGCTGTCAGCCTAGGGTCGTTAGAAAAAATGCCATCGAGCGTGTGCCCCGCTCGGTGGGTGGGACCGTTCACCAGCTGGGTGAGTCCGCAGGCTGACATTATTTCTACCAAGGAAATAGTGTCGTGAGCCTCCAATAGCTCAAGATGGAAATTGAAATCACCTAGAATGGTCAGATTTTGTCGGCCAAAATAGGGTTCCAGAACCTGCATCAATTTCAGCCCAAATCCTGCTCTTGGGCCAGGGGGGCGGTAGACCAAGATTCCATTAAATGCTGGATTAGCAGAATCGGAGAGGGAAAAATATAGGACCTGGAATGTGTCCTTGGGGTCAGAAAGGGGTATAGTGTGGCAGTGAAATTTGTCCTGATATAGAATAGCCAGACCACCGCCAACACGGCCTAATCTGTCAAATCGAGTTAGGCAGTAACCCTCAGGGACCGCTTCAACCAGATCAGGACCCGAGGAGTCTTTGGCCCAGGTCTCCGTAATAAAAACCCAAGAAGGTGTTTTATCTAAGACCAGTTCCTTGAATACAATGTTATTTTTAATGAGCGAGCGAGCATTGAGAAGAAGACAAGACTCGCTTGGATTTTTAGATGTTGATAAAGAGCAAGACTCCGGAGGAGCAGAGGAAAGAGAAAGCAGAGGCTCATCTGCATCAATCGGAAAGCACGCACAGCTAGGACATGTCAAATAATCCTCAGGTCTGTAGCGATGTGAGCAAGGGGCAGGGGCGGGCTTAAGCCGCAGCATTTCCCTTAAAGAGTATTTCAGGACAGGGGCGCCTGCCTTGTAATGGCCAGTGGTCCAGCCGTCCAGCCCGTCCTCAGCGCGGACGGGCGCAGACGGGCAGGACTCAGGCACGACTCCGGCGCAGGTTCGGCGCGTCCGCTGAACGCGTCCGCTGCGCGGAGGCATTGCCTTCCGTTTTTATAGTGGCCAATAGAGAGCGTGGAAACGCTGCCCCAAACCAAGATGGCCGCCAAAGTCGATTCTACCTGGCCGAGGCTCGGCTATCTCAGCATCCAAATCGGCTGAGGGAGATCCGAGTATCAGGGTGAGTGCTAAGTTAAACAAGCGGGGGGCAGGGGGAAAATTTCTGCCACTTTTACATCAAACAGAGTAAATCAGTCACAATTACTAAACAGTGCAGCTAAGCTTCGTTTTTCAAGCTAAGTGCAGTGGAGTTAAAAGCTAAAAATACGGCGAGGATTTAAAAGGTGCAAAACGAAATTATAATCAAACAAATAAAGCAGCAACCTCCCGGCTTCCGCCTCAGGAGGGGATTAAATGCACAGCGAATAGGAGTGCTTGATAGGGGATGTTCCCTAGCGTAGCGGGAGGCCGATACACAAGGAGGCCAGCAATAGAGACAGTAGAGGAGACGCGAAGAGTAAACTGACAACTTTCGGCGTTGTTGATGCCGCAGTCTACTGCTTTGCATAAGAATGTGTCTCTGTAGACAATGGCCACTCCACCCCCTCTCCCATACGGCCTATCAAGATGGAACATGAGGTATCCCGGGGGGAGAGCGTTGACAATGTCGGGGTCGGAACCTGTAGTCAGCCACGTTTCCGTCAGGAATAAGACATCCAGACCATGGTCCAAAAGGATGGAGTGAACCTCCGTGGCATGACAAGGCAGTGATCTGCAATTAAGCAGAGCCATAGTCAGTGAGTCAGGGTCCTTGCAAGTGTTATGCGGGCGACAGGCAAGACAATGTTTAAATGCGGAACCCTCAATCCAATGATAGCAACAGCTGGGGTGTCTGGCCGTGCGTAGAGCAAGCAGTGTGTCCCGCGAATACCTGTGAAAGGGGGTCCGAGGGCTAGAAGAGTTAAGCAGAGTGGTATGCCCTAAGCCCGTCTGGGCCCGGCAGATGGGCAGGACTCTGGCACGACTCCGGCGCAGATCCGGCGCGCCCGCTGATCGCGTCCGCTGCGCGGAGTCATCCCTGCCCGTTTTTATAGTACTCTCAATGGCGTCCCCAACCCAGCCCAACCCAAGATGGCCGCCAAAAACCGGCGCCCGGTGCTCTCAGCCGAGAGCAGAACCGGAACAGCAGGACGGGTAAGAGTAGACTTCTGGGTGCTGCTGGGCGCTGGGGGGTCTCAGCACACCTCTAAGATCAGGTGTGGGGCAAAAACAGGACCAATACAAACGCTGCTAAAAACGAGTTACAAGCAGTTTAAAAACACAGGGACAGACAGGAGACCTCCCGGCTTCCGCCTCAGGAGGGAAAAAGGTGCGTGCAGTGTCAGAATTGCCAAAAACCTGCACCAGGCGCCTTTTATAGTACTCTCAATGGCGTCCCCAACCCAGCCCAACCCAAGATGGCCGCCAAAAACCGGCGCCCGGTGCTCTCAGCCGAGAGCAGACCAGAACAGCAGGACGGGTAAGAGTAGACTTCTGGGTGCTGCTGGGCGCTGGGGGGTCTCAGCACACCTCTAAGATCAGGTGTGGGGCAAAAACAGGACCAATACAAACGCTGCTAAAAACGAGTTACAAGCAGTTTAAAAACACAGGGACAGACAGGAGACATCCCGGCTTCCGCCTCAGGAGGGAAAAAGGTGCGTGCAGTGTCAGAATTGCCGAAAACCTGCACCAGGCGCCTTTTATAGTACTCTCAATGGCGTCCCCAACCCAGCCCAACCCAAGATGGCCGCCAAAAACCGGCGCCCGGTGCTCTCAGCCGAGAGCAGAACCGGAACAGCAGGACGGGTAAGAGTAGACTTCTGGGTGCTGCTGGGCACTGGGGGGTCTCAGCACACCTCTAAGATCAGGTGTGGGGCAAAAACAGGACCAATACAAACGCTGCTAAAAACGAGTTACAAGCAGTTTAAAAACACAGGGACAGACAGGAGACCTCCCGGCTTCCGCCTCAGGAGGGAAAAAGGTGCGTGCAGTGTCAGAATTGCCGAAAACCTGCACCAGGCGCCTTTTATAGTACTCTCAATGGCGTCCCCAACCCAGCCCAACCCAAGATGGCCGCCAAAAACCGGCGCCCGGTGCTCTCAGCCGAGAGCAGAACCGGAACAGCAGGACGGGTAAGAGTAGACTTCTGGGTGCTGCTGGGCGCTGGGGGGTCTCAGCACACCTCTAAGATCAGGTGTGGGGCAAAAACAGGACCAATACAAACGCTGCTAAAAACGAGTTACAAGCAGTTTAAAAACACAGGGACAGACAGGAGACCTCCCGGCTTCCGCCTCAGGAGGGAAAAAGGTGCGTGCAGTGTCAGAAATCATGAAAAATGTACAAACAAAATAATCCTACATTTCATGAACAAAACATCGATTCCAATGAAATCAATAATGACATATCTCTTAATGAGAATAATGATCACTTGAATACACTAGATATTTCGGAAATAGATGGAAAAGTCGACGTTTCGGTCTTTACAGGCGTCAGTCCATCAGACCATCTTCTGGACAATGGATATTGCAAATGCCGAAAAACCCCTACACAAATGTAATACAATAAGTCACAAAAATGTAGACATCATTGCAATAGAAACTTATGCTGTAGAAACATAACAAGATACCTGTGTGATAGCAGATTAATATGGTGACAACCCAATTGTCCCAACTTTTAATACAATGTTATAGTTTGTACACTTTCCAGGTAAAAACAGCATGCTTCAAATCTGTCACCACCTTAAGTTAAAAAAATTACTTTATAACGTAGCTATGCTTACTTTTGTAATCAAGTTCGCCACGATTAGTTGTACTCGTGGGTATATCCTTCGCGCCGTTTACATAAATTGCGGGGCTATCGCTATAAAGTCAAAACATGTATAAAACAATGATTAGACTAAAGACATATTAACTTCATATGAAAATGGTCTTATAGCAAGGAGTCATAACACGACATACCTGATCAATGGATCAAGGTTAAGTCAGATAGATGGCACTAATTTGAAAGTCGGTCCAAATCATTCACGCAAATTTTGGACAAGGAAGAACACTCATCCAATAGCAAATTCTCAATAGTATCTACAGAGTATAAAACAACATCTTATGTAAATCGTATTAATGTTATTGTGTATACCAACTCAAATGAATAGAACAAATCTAATGTGTTGTAATTTATAGAGTTCTGGCATATCAGGGCATATAAAACATGCCCTTGTTAGGTCACATTTTGCTCACTGATATTATTTAAATATCTTACAGGTAAACTACCAAAATGGTAGTAATTACTCGCAACAGATCAGACCCATAAGTCAAAAAATGTACATCAATATCAGCCTCTAGAGGCAAACTGCATATGAATTTCCAAAATACTCAGGACATCTAGCTACTGTAATTAACTCAGCAGTGTAACTGGGTGTGTCTAGCGACTTATAGTTAATAGACGATGCATAATAATCATGAGTTAACTATTCAGAGACTTTTTAGTGCAATCAAATAATAAGCTCACATAGACAACCAGCACTCTATCAAGATTTGTTGCTTCGTACCAATGTAATCACACAAAAGAAACTCCCGTATGATTACAATAAAATGAAAAAGAAGATTTAAATACATTTTATGATGTTTAACAAAGGTAACATCGTACCAGAATATTTGTATCAGATGGACTTATCTATGTTAAAGTTGGAGCCTCCATTTATTGTGAAGTCGGAGGCATGCAGTAAAAGTTAACATAAACATTGAGCAGAAAACATATGCAGTCGACATATGCAGCGAGTCTGTCTAATTACTTCGAAAGCAACGTTGTAAGAAAAGCTAGCATCAGTTCTTGAAATGGCGAAACAAACCTGTGCTTGTTACGCGGACGTCTTTTAACGCTACAAGTACCGGAAGTGAACGCATTCGTGCCCCGAAAGATAGAGATACACAGGCTCAAAAAGGAGACCATGACTAAAATGGCGGCCATTTTAACCTGCCCTACATTACCTTCTATAAGCATGAACAGTAGTTGAATATCAATCTCTGTTCGCTAATAATATTGTTGTTTTCACCCAAAATGCGTACGAAGCAAATAACTCTTCTATGGGTATATTTATCAACTTAAACGACCAAACAGTCAAGGAAGCCACATGCTTGAATAGACAATATAAAAGTCTTGCAGTGTTGTATGAACAACAAGTATCTTAATGTCAGCTAAAAGATTACAACATGAAAACAACATCGTTTACAATGAAGTCTTAATGCGATATTTATATTATCCCAATCATTGACAGTATAGAGACTGCAATAGACACATATACAGTTGAAAAGCAATATTAATAAGTGACATTCAGAATATAGTTGTCCATAGCAGTAACAATTCAATAAACAGTTCAGTCTGATACATAACAGTAGATTGATTATCTGGATACTTTATGGTGTTCACAGGCAACTAAAATCAAATGTACCAGTGTTGACAATCTACCATGGGGATCATACTTATCTTGCATGAATCTAGGCTACAATCTTAGCAGAGACAGGCTAGAGTGTGCCATTCAGTGGCAGAGTTCAAACCATGTTTGATGCTGTCAGCCAGACATATCCATCGGTTATCTTTTAACGTGAGAACCTGATCTACATTAGCTTGTCTAATAGTGGGTTTTACTACTTCCAGTACCCACCACAACATATCTTTCTCTGTATGCTTTAATCGAACATAATGTTCCACAAGTGGTGCATTCTCAAGATTGCATCGAATTCTAGATTGATGCTGTAAGATCCGTTTCTTAATCGTTTGTGTCGTTTTGCCTATATACTTCAAGCCACAAGGGCATTGAATGCAATAGACAACATTATTGGTGTTGCAATTTGAAAAAGACTTAAGCATGATCTTTTCACCATTGAGTTCAAAAGATTTTAGGTTTGCGGTGCTCGAACATGCGATGCAACTGTTGCATTTATAATGTCCAGTCGCTGGTGCAAGCTGTCTCATGTTGTCCACAACATTCTGCTCAGATGTTTTATATGCATGGACCTACCGATCTTTTACATTTGTACCCCTTTTAAAGGAGAAGAATGGTTTCTCAACCAATTCTGGGAGTGCGGATAGAAGAGTCCAGTGTTTTTTCACTATTTTTGTTGATCTCATTCGTAGCCGTCCCAAAGGTAGTCACACACACCAACTGAGGTTGTGTAGTCTTCTGTCTGACCTCCAGCAAGGACTCCCGATCATTGTACCATGCTCTTTTAAGGGATTTTTTAAGTAGTTTGTTAGGATAGCCTCGCAAATGTAATTTCTCTTTCAGTTTCCTGGCTTCAAGGAAATAGTCCTCCCTCCTTGAGCAATTCCTCCACAAGCGGAGGAACTGCCCAAATGGAAGGCCATCCCTTAGTGCCTGTGGATGATGGCTATCGTACTTTAATAGGGTATTCCTTGCTGTCGGTTTTGTGAATAAAGTGGTGTACAGTGAGTTATCGACACCGACTTTTATAGAAATGTCTAAAAAGTCCATACTCTGATTATCAGAATTTAATGTGAATCTTAGGTTGGGATTTCTGGAATTAATCCAGTTATGAAATTCAGACAAAAGTTCTTTATTGCCTTTCCAAATTAGGAAGACGCTGTCTATGTAATGAAGCCAACATATCACGCTGGCCGCAAATGGATTCAGTACATCGTAGATGAATTTGTTTTCAAAATCTGAAACATAGATATTTGCTATATCAGAGGCAAAAACAGCCCCCATTGCGACACCTTTCAATTGCTGATAGAATGTTTTTTAACAAAAGAAACATTTTTCCCAAAGTGAGAATTTTATACATTCAACAATAAATTCTGTCGGTACAGCATGCGGTCTAGGTCTGTTGTCAAGTTCAATAATCTCTAGTACTTTTTGCTGTGAAATGTTGGTGTACAAACTCTCGATGTCCATGGACACCAAGAGTTCACACAGAGGATCAAATGAATGGTTTTCCAAAACATTGATTACTGCCATGGTGTCCCTGATATAAGTCTCCACCTCAGTCGCAAATGGACGAATGAAAAAGTCCGCGTACTGGGCTAAAGGTTTTAAAATGGAGTTACACCCCGATACAATTGGGCTCCCGGGGGTAGAGTTCCATTTTTATGTACCTTCAGTAGAATGTAAATTACCGGAACATTAGGAGATTTGTTCATCAAAAACGCCGCTTCTTTTTCACTCAACCAGCCACCATCAAGACCCATCTGACTAAGCTGGGCTATTAGTTTTTCTAGTCGGCTAGTAGGATTGTTAGGTAGTTTTTTATAATGTGACTCTACTGATAGTTGTTTTAATATTTCAGTTTTATAAGCCAATTCATCCCACAATACTATCCCACCACCCTTATCTGCAGGTTTAATTATGGTATCTGGCAAAGTCTGCAGATGTCTGAGTGCCATTTGTTCTTCTTTGGTGAGATTGTACTTAACATATGATGGTTTCTTTAAAAGATTTTCAATTTCAGTAATAATCGCGTTTTCAAAGTTGATAATCTCTTTGGCGACCATGGTATTGGTTGGAAAAAAAGTAGAACGGTTATGTAAACCAGTGGTGTCACTATTCTGGGGTATGATTTTATTAGCAAAGAAGTTCTTAAGTCTTACTGAGCGGAAAAATTTATAAAGCTCCAATTTAGTTTGAAACAAAGTGTTCTTGTTTGTGGGTACAAATGAAAGTCCTGCAGTCAAGATTGATATTCCAGCCTCCGATAGTTGGTGTTTCGAGAGGTTAAAAATCGGAATGGTTTGAATGGTATTTACCATACGTAATATTGGTTCCGGGTCCGCCTGAAACCCGGTGTATATTGGTTCAGAAAGTAACCTCTCCTTGTTGCTCGTTGTCTCGATGGTTGGCCGAATCCTCTCCGATCCTGCCCTAAAAAAGCCTGTATAGATGTCGATGGCTGTTGGTCATAGGCTTGTCTGTAAGTATGATCGGGTGCCTGATCACTATCGGTGTCAGAGTTCATGTCAGAAAAGGTCACCCTTTTACGCTGTACCTGATTGAAGCCTTGATTTGGACCTTGAGGTTGCTAAAAATCTTTATGGAGATATGGATATGTTCTTTCTTTACTGTATCTCCTGATGTCTTTATGTAATTTATCAGTTTTTTAATGTGAATTAAATTCCTCAAAATATTTTATTGTCAGTGCAATTTTGTCCAGCAGTGTTTTTGCATTGACAATATTTGAATCTGTATTGATTTTATTCTCTAGGTTCTCGATCTCTTTTGTGAGCGACTTAATGTGTTTGATCGCTGTTTCTATACTGAGCACCATCCAGGTGCGTGGGCACCTGTTTGATGCAAAGCTAAAACCTAGTTTAAAGTCCTCATCTTCTATAAAGATGATAGGTATGTTTTTAATCTACAGGCCTGTAGGTATAATATTTGCGTTCAAGCAGTCAGTAAGGAATTTGGCATGAAGCTCAGTTCGAAAAAATTTCTTTTTCAATCTCTCTAATTGATTAAGATCCGATTCATAAGGTAAATATGTCACAGATCCTCGGGTACCCAAGAGAGAAGGGCCTGCCGAAATCTTTAAGACATACTCGCCTGTATAAGACAATGTCTCAGCTTCAGACATAGATGGAAGCTGTCTGATGTTAAATGGGGTTATAAGATGACAATTCCTAAGTAATAACCACTTGTATAAGTGACACAAAGCAGACAATTGTCTACGCACAATACAGTAAAAAGAAAGGGTGAACCCAATACACCCTTGGAGGCTTGGGCAAAACAAATAGTAACAGGTAAAGAATGCCTACAAGGGATTTTATTTCAAAAGAGATTAATGATTAGTTGTTTTTAAAAAATTCCTTTACGAGTGAGTCTGATAAGAACATACACCCAATTTGTCATCCGACAACATCAATAAATGAGCATGAAGATCACAAGGAAAAATAGAACACACAGGAATATCTTTTTGTAGAAAATACAAGATTATTTATACAAATAAATCAAGTTAAAAGGAGTGCAAATGAACAATCAATTCAGCAATAGATCATGAAAAAGGTACAAACAAAATAATCCTACAATTCATGAACAAAACATCTATTCCAATGAAATCAATAATGACATATCTCTTAATGAGAATAATGATCACTTGAATACACTAGATATTTCGGAAATAGATGGAAAAGTCGACGTTTCGGTCTTTACAGGCGTCAGCATCTTCAGGACAATGGATATTGCAAATGCCGAAAAACCCCTACACAAATGTAATACAATAAGTCACAAAAATGTAGACATCATTGCAATAGAAACTTATGCTGTAGAAACATAACAAGATACCCGTGTGAGAGCAGATTAATATGGTGACAACCCAATTGTCCCAACTTTTAATACAATGTTATAGTTTGTACACTTTCCAGGTGAAAACAGCATGCTTCAAATCTGTCACCACCTTAAGTTAAAAAAATTACTTTATAAAGTAACGTCGACTTTTCCTTCTCATTAAGAGATATGTCATTATTGATTTCATTGGAATAGATGTTTTGTTCATGAATTGTAGGATTATTTTGTTTCTACCTTTTTCATGATCTATTGCTGAATTGATTGTTCATTTGCACTCCTTTTAACTTGATTTATTGATATAAATAATCTTGTATTTTCTACAAAAAGATATTCCTGTGTTTTCTATTTTTCCTTGTGATCTTCATGCTCATTTATTGATGTTGTCGGATGACAAATTGGGTGTATGTTCTTATCAGACTCACTCGTAAAGGAATTTTTAAAAACAACTAATCATTAATCTCTTTTGAAATAAAATCCCTTGTAGCCATTCTTTACCTGTTACAACTTCTAAGAGTGGCATTTCATAAATAGTCACAATAAATCTGCCAACACCATTGTGCAGCATTTGTTCTCACAATTTCATACATACTAAATTCGACCACGCTGCTCCTCCCATTCCATGAATTACCACTGACACACTCTGATCAGGGAATCCCCAATGCATTCCTATGGGAGGGCAGGCCAATCTCATCAATGTAACACAGAGAGCGCATGCACTTTACACTGGACCACATTGCTAAAGTGCCCAGAGGCCTAAAACCACCAACACCATGTCAGAACTTAAGGCAAAAGGTTCAAGGGTGAACCTGCCAAAAAGGGGCCAAGTCCAACAGAAACCATATCAACCGAGGACTGAAAAACATTTATCTGCTCCCAGTGGAAGCAAGATACCAACTTCAACCTGTGATTATGATAAACAAGGCACTTACACATGCCAAGGTATGTAGCATGGATGACTGACATCTCTGGAGGCACCTGTACTTCTGAAACAATTGAGGACTGCGCCTAGAAACCCAATAAAAGCTGATACAAAGGACCTCTAAACATCTTGAGAACCTCCTCAAAATTCTGGACCTTACTGGCTCTCTCAATCAAGAAATTACCTACTCTCAAAAACGTTATGTCTATACTTAAAACCCTACTGAGCAATGCAGTCCTTCTGTGTCAAAAACAAGTGCGCAAACACCTCTTCACACGGCGAGGACTGATACGATTTTCACTGTACTAGAACCTGCCATCTGCTTTTTTTTGGTTAAAAAAAATTATAATATTGTTCCATAAAAAACATGTTTTGTCCTATGTGGTAGCGTGGTTGATTATTCTCACTCCCACATATCGCGATCATTTGTGTATCTATTATTCATCTTGTTCCATGATGCTGTCTCTAATTAGTGCCCACCTCCTTAATGCATAACTATTTTCAGCTCATTGTACCCTGCTCCCACACCTTGCCCATGCTATACAAAGCTATGTAGGTAAATTAAAATATAAATCATATGTTTCGCAGGTAATTGCTTGCATTGGCAAAGCTGCCAATGTAGGAGGAATGAACACAGTTATAGCAGACATTCCAAAGAGGCAACACTTCCTTGTGAAGGTGCGTCTGGATGCTGTGCCTCAGGGACATGTCACATCACAGTTTTCTGAGGCTAAGAAGTTAACAGACAGTTTTGAAACAGGTTAGCACAACCAAACGCTCCTGCCTGATTACTGGCTGACAGCGTCCTTGAAGAACTGCAGTTCTGCAGTTTGACTGTACAAAAAAAGTGATGTGTAAGCCCATTCTGGAAACTGTTTCTATACTGTACAATAGCAATTCTCAGTGAAAGCGGTAAATATACTGCTCATTAAGTACATCTCCTTGCTCTAGGCATTGGGCGAGCAGGTATCATGGATATGCCTGGCATGTCCCAGTTTTTTACCTTCTGTCCCAGCAAATTTTGGTAAATTTAGCCCAAATCCCGATTTCCAGAAATGGTCAACTAAACACACAGAGAGTCCAGTTTCCATGCACTAGCAGACTTTATCAGAAAACTGTTTAATTAAAAGAGATGACAATTTGTGCACAAATTACAATTAATTACCATTAGTGCTTCGTAGTCTTTGCCTTCTCTGTTGATGAGCTCTGGCAAATAAGTCAATCTTTGCCCCTTTATTGATTTCCCAGTTCTAGTCTTCAAAATCTGGTTACTCTATTTAGATATGGAATTCTTTCGAGGATTATTGAATAAAGATAGGTTCAGCAAAGGGTGTCACCCTAAGATGCCGGCCACACAATCTAGAGTTCTGGACCCATGCCCTTAAATCTGGAAGCATCTTGATGATCTTGCATTCCACAAGAGATCACTTTTGAGGAGTGGCCCTTTTTTGGACACCACAATAAAGAGTCATCCTAGGAATTGCTCCTTGCAAGTGATGAGGCGTAAAAGCTGATCTTGCCTTTACATGACACACACACAGAATTATGACAATGAGAATAAATGTGCACTTTGCACATGTCTAGAAAATTGACACAGAAACAGAGAATATGATAAGCCAGCACCGTAAAAGTGTGCTTGACTAAGTAGAAACAGTATGATTAATCAATTAGTGAATTAAAAATGTTTAAGTTCCTAATTATTTTTAATGTTAACAAAAAAGTTTATGAAAGCTGATGATAACTTAGCATTGTTATTTGACTTAATTGCAGAGTGTCCTAACATACTGGACTTTGGTGTAATTCCTAAATGAAACACAGCAGATATCTGCATTTTCAGAATAAGTGCTTAACAGTGTAAAAATCATTTGTGTTTAAGAATGATTTTATTTTGTTGACTTTTAGAATTAGTTTACATGTTGCTACTTTTCTGAAATAGTGGCAGTAGGCCAGACTTGAAGTTAAATATTTCTGTGTACCATTTACTGACAACATTGAAAAAAAGCTTATATATAATAAATGAGATTTATTTAATTATGCCTAAACGTAATTCGGAGTTTGCTATACTAAAAGATGACATGTTGAACTTAAACGTTAGGATGTTTTCCTCTTTAAGCTGTATTATTTCAAAGCCTTGTGCAATGGTTAATGTTACATTCTTTATGATAACAAAGACAGCTCTTTACCCCTTGTGTGTGAATGTGTAGAGGTTGACTTTTCCCCTGTATCCATAAAATGTAACAAGCTGAACAAGATATTTGTCTATTAACCTGTGAGAATGGAAGGACATTCGTTTCTCATAACTTATGTGGGAAACATTTTTGGAGTAGGAATTTGTACCTGGAAAGACAGAAGAACGATCACATGACGATCAGAGCATAGTGAACTAACCATTGATGTCATAACAAATATGAACTATTTAACCACGATGCACAGGAGGAGTACGACCCCTCATTGCCCATTTGCGCCTTTTGTGCCTTTTGAGGGGAGCTTACGTCTAAGCTCAGGCTGCTCTTTAACAGTTTTTCTCGGCCCCAACCTGTTTGCCGAACAGTTTCTATTATGCCACTTTGCATTTTGCCTTTGATGACGGGCTTGCCTGTTGGACAGTTTAGAGCAGTTTGGTGAGATACCAGACTTGAACGTTCTGATTTATGCTCCATTCCCCTTTTCCCCATGCCCATGGACTTTGCACCTAGTGAACTTTAACTTGATCCCTTTGCAATGCTTAGAGAATTTTCAAGACCAGCTTCTTGCTTTGTTGGTGGTGGAGATTGCATCGCTAACCAAAAACCATACACTTATGGATTATTTTATTTATGGATAGATTACTTTATCTGGATATGTAAAGTTATATTTCAAAATGTTAGGTTTAAGACTGAACTTCTCAAAATGTTACTTATTGGCATAGATGTTATTTTACAGAAAATGTGCAAATTTCAAATGTATATTGGAGACAGTTATTGATTAATTTCAGAACATTGGGCTCTTTTGCTCTTGTTCTGTGTAGCAACATCAGAGCTTTTAGTATGCATTATTCTTGTTAGACTAAATTTCTTGAGGAGGTTCAGTCTACTAATTGCCATACTTTATTTTTATAGCATGGTCTTGAGAGTGCATCACCTAAACCTAATTACCAATTTGTGAGTTGGCTCCCATAATGGTCCTCATTAGGTAGTTGGCAGTTGTACAACCTGTTCCTCACCCCTCACTCTGACAAAGAAAGGTCTATCGGAGGACCATCGCCTCCGAGGTGAATTAGTGAGCTTGAGTAAAATCCTTCTCCATGGGTCCAGTAGGAGTGAGGAGGTTAAGCTCATGAGAATAAAAGCTTACTCTGCTAAAACAAGTTACTTTTCCCCTTTTCCAGACGCCTTGTTGTGAAGCATGAACATAGCTGCAGGAAGGCTGACTAGGACTGTAAAGGCAACACCCCAATTAAGTTGCCAGGACTCTGGTGGACTCTTTAGTTGTCAGGTGAGAAGCACTGGAGTGGGGCCAGTGCCTGGCCCCAAGTCTGGAGGGTGGCAACACTTGTGTGGAATGCAAAAGGAACATAGTATGCTTGAGTCCCAGGAGGGTGGTTACTGCAGGATGCATGCATTGATCGCAGCGAGTGGCCCCAGAGGAAACTCATTAGCCGAGGCCCAACTGTGATTTGCTTACCATGACTGCCTGTACATCATAGGAGCTAGCGGTACTAGGGCTGCATGCATCAGAGTGACGGGAAGCAGTGTGAACCCTTGCGCAGGTTCTCCTTTAACATGACTTCTATGATTGATGTGATTGCGAAGATGTGGGTCCTGCCCAATAGCCAATTGTTGCGCTATTTGGGAGTAGTTATAATTATCTGGTACCATTCCAGTTCTACCAGGGTCTGTTGTTTGAAACTAAATATACTTTGACAGCACCCTATAGTCATTATCAATCCATCAATCAAATATTCAGGGTTTATTAAGCGCAGCTAATCACCCGAGTATCCTTGCTGGCCCCAGAGGCTTATTCAAACAGCCAGGTCTTGAGGGCCATTCGGAATTCCGGAAAGTGAGGTGATAGTCTGGAGGTGCATGGGGAGGCAGTTCCAGGTCTTTGCTTCGATGTGGTGAAGAGTTGTCCACCACGTCTGCTTCGGTAGATGCCGGGAGTATGAGCAAGTGAAGGGGAGGCAGAGCGTAGTCTTCTCGATGGTTGGTGGAAGTTCAGGCGGTGGTTAATGTAGGCAGGTCCTTGGTTGTATATAGCCTTTTGTGTGTGGGTCATCAGCTTGAATTGACATCTCTTGTGTATGGGGAGCCAGTGGAGTTTCCTGAGGTGGGGTGATATATGGGTTTGTTGGGGAAGGCCGAGGATGAGTCTGGCTGCAGAGTTCTGTATGGCCTGCAGTTTCTATAGAAGGAGTGTGGCGATTTCTAGGTAGAGGGCATTGCCGTAGTCCAATCGGCTGGTGATGAGGTCTTTTGTCATGGTGTGTCTCGTGTGTAGGGGTAGCCACTTGAAGATCTTGAGTAGCACGAGCAGATTGAGGAAGCGGGTGGAGGAAACAGTGTTGATCTGTGATTTCATGGTGAGCTTGTTGTCACTACAAGTTTGCTCTGCACCTTTGCACTGCCCTTATGGGGTGTGAGGCTGAAAGAAACAAAGGTGAATTTCTTTTGAACTATACAAAAATCATGATCTTCGAGGACTATATTAAGACCGTTCACCAACAATGCATATCCTTCTTTGACTCAGGGAACAACTCAGAACAATGCAGTTGGATTACCCACTTCTCTTCCCTGTGAAGTTTAGGCTGCTACACACTGTGCCAGCACAAATGTTATACCACTCAGCATTCTCCTTAGTCTACTGAGTTGAATCATACCTCACTTGTGTATGTGGGCCAAGGGGCTCCAACTGGGAAGAGCCAAAACATAGGATTGAGGGGTTAGCAAAGCAAACTCTAAGCGCTATATTTAAAAAAAAATGTTTTTAGGCAATTCTGCATTGGACACTCACACAAATGAGGTATCGTGGTATCATTTTTATCGGGAGAACAAGGAGAGCACTGGGTGGTAGGACATTTGTGCTCCCACACAGAAATCTAAGGAAAATGTGATTTTGTAGCTAAATTTGAGGTTTGCAGAGGATTCTGGGTAAGAAAACATTGTGCCCACGCAAGCCAAACCTCCCTCGACTCCCCCGGGTGTCTAGTTTTCCGAAATGTCTGGATTTGGTACGTTTCCCTAAATGGCCCGATCCCATGGCCAAAAACGCAGGTGCACCCATTGCAAAACCAGGTAATTTTGTGAAAGATAATTTTGATGTCTCCACAATACGTTTTGGGCCCTTGCCTGTTGTAGATACTTGGCCCACCCACACAATTGAGATACCTATATTTTTGAGAGATGATGGGGGAATGCTGGGTGGTAGAAAATTTGTGTCAGCCCAGTGATCCCACAACTTTCCTACACTAAATGTGAGAAAAATTTGATTTTTTCAGCAAAATTTTAAGTTTGCAGGGAATTCTGGTTAGGAAAAAGTTGGAGGACCCACACCTCACCGGATTCCCCCATGTGTCTAGGTTTCAGAAATTGTGGGTTTGCTAGGTTTCCCTAGATGGCCGCCAAGCATGGGATCAAAAACGCAGGTGGCCCCTTTGCAAAACCAGGTCGTTTTGAGATATGTAATTTTGATCTCTCCACAATAGGTTTTGGGCCTTTCCCTGCCACACAAGTGAGGTACCATTTTTATGAGGAGACCTGGGGAAATGCTGGGTGATAGGAAGTTTGTGTCAGCCGGGTGATCCCACAACTTATCCACACAGAAATGTGAGGAAAATTTGATTTTTTCCAGCTGAGTATGAGATTTGCAGGGGATTCTGGGTAGAAAATGTTGGAGAATCCACGCAAACCATACCTCTATGGACTCCCCAGGTGTCTATTTTTCAGAAATGTCTGGGATTGGTAGGTTTCCTTAGATGGCCGTCAATTCTGGGATCAAAAACGCAGGTGACTCCCTTGCAAAACAAGGCCTTTTGTACTTGTTAATTTTGAAGTCTCCACAGTGCGATTTGGGCCGTTTTCTGTCACGGGCACCAGGCCTACCCACACAAGTGAGGTACTATTTTTATCGGGAGACTTGGGGGATGCTGGGTCGGTGGAAATTTGTGGCTCCTTATAGATTCCAGACCTTTTCATCACAGAAATGTGAGGAAAATGTGTTTTTTTTCGACAAAGTTTGAAGTTTGCAGAGGATTCTGGGTAACAACCTGGTGAGAGTCACAGAGGTCTTCCCATCCTGGATTCCCCTGGGTGAATAGTTTTTATGAAAATGTACAGGTTTACTATGTTTACCTAGGTGCCAACGGAGCTAGGTTCCAAAAACCGCAACTAGGCACATTGCAAAATAGGGTCAGTTTTCACTGGAAAGTTTTTATGTACCCACGTTGCTTTTTGGGCCGTTTCCTGTCACGGGCCCTAGGCCTACCGTTAGAAATGGGGTTTCTGCTTGGCTAGGGTATGCACCTAAGCCAGGTAGAACCCGCCACCCTAGTCAGGGCAAGGGAGTTACACACAGAAGATAACTCCTGCTCACCCCCTTGGTAGCTTAGCATAGGAGTCAGGCTTATCGCAGAGGCAAAGTGTAAAGCATTTGTGCAACACACTCACACAGCAGTGACACACTAGGCACACCACAAAAGAAACTCCACACAAGGTTATATCATAATAGCCTTTGTATTATCAAAAAAAACATATTAGAACACCATCACATATAACACTGTGCTACCAGGTACTTGTCATGACTTCACAGGGATTACATAAATCACTTGGCCAATCGAGCCATTGTCATAATCATCACAAATAGCACAACCCAGTCACTACTGGCAGGGACTGTTCCAGCATCATATATTACGTATACATCATAATCATCAGGGCACCCTAGTGCACACTAGGAGCGTGCACATATTAGAAACGCCCCATCACTGTGAATGCATTCCATGGCCCAATTAAATCAGGGCAAAACACAGTAGGTATGCATGTAATCTACAGTGCATCCTAGTAATCACTAGCCATGTCCAGCAGTTCTGAATTACCAGGAACCCTCCTGGCCATGCAGGCACCCCCCGTAGGGGTGGCAGTGATCCCCTGTATCCCCCACCAATACGAGGCCTCCAACCTAGCCCCCCAGGTACAGCCAGGAAATGTCGTGGCAACTTCCAAATCCAGAGCCCCTACTGAACTTGCCCCGTGATGCCACTCCAGAATGCCCCCAACATCAGGAAGTGCGCAGCTGCCTGTGACCATATGGCACAGCTGCAACAATATCAGGAATGCGGGTATCACTTTAGTGCTATGAAAGCACCCAGGTGAAGCCTGCTAATTGCCCCTTGGGGCAGGAAAACAACAGTGCGGCCCACTGATTTGTTCCTCACTTCTTTTCGGCGAGGGTTGAATTCAAGTCAGGCTATGGGTAGACTCAGGTCATGCCTCGCCGGGCCAAGGAGCACAAAAGCGATAACTCTCTTCGCTGCTTGCTTCCCGGGATGCACACGGAGCCCAAGATGCTCCATCTCAATCATGCCACCGGCCCCGCCCACAAACAGGCTGAGGCAGCATGCAGGGCTCTCCTCTTCCTCATGGGAGCCCCACCCACGACCAGGCATCCTCCGCCTGACTTCCGGTCTCTAGAAGGCTGATAGAATATGGAGCGAAGTCTCCGTCGACTTGGCTCCTTTCCTTCTTCCGCATGGTGCGGCAGCTCGGGGTCACGCAGCGGAACCCCAGCTGCAACAATCAGCACCGATGTGCAAACACAGTAGGGAGAGCACTCTGCTTTCCTCAGCTCTCCCCTCCTGCTTCTCGGCCACAAGGGAGAGCGCTGTGCTGCCCATGTGACAGGGCAATGGAACAGCGTTCCTCTCCAATCACACCAAGTGAGCCCACCCCTTGGGCAGCAGGACAAATTCCAGCGCTCACCAGTGCTACAATCTCTCCAGCCCCGGGCCAGAGAACAGGGTACAGGCAGGCCAGCACCAGGGCTTCTTTAGAAGAAAGCAGTGCCTTCAACCCCCCAGCAGGCAGTGGCTGAGTCCCACAGGGGTTCCTCCTGGCACACGGCAGTCCACAGGGGGGCAGAGCCATCATTGTGGAAGGCAGGCACAGCCCTATTCAGGTGCAGGTGCTACTCCTCCAACCACTCCAAATGCAGACCAGGCCTATTCAGGTGCCAGCTACCCTAAATTCATTCACGGTCTATTCAGTCTAGCGCTGAGTCACCCAGGCAGGGAAGGGCACAACTCGACCCCCCCCACCCCCGGGACTGGCTGGAGTGAATGCACATACTCTCTCCCCTTGTCAGTCAGAACCAGACAGTCAATACACAACAGGCAGGCACAAAGACACATAGCACACAGAAATAAGCAGCATTTATCACCACTATTCTAAACATACCAAACTTGATCACGCTACCCCTCTCATGTCAGGAATTACCACTGAAGCACATATCAGGGAACACCCAATGCATCCCTATGAGAGGGCGGCCTCACAGCAGTGAGAAACCAAATAGGCTGTTTGTCACAACCAAACCATGCCACATAGTTAAGGCACATGTCCTACCTTTTACCTACACAACACTCTGTCCATTGGGCAAACTAGGGCCTACATTAGGGGTGACTGATATGCAGTAAAAAGGGAGATACAGATGGGGCAACCACTTTATGTGTCACGTCACGGCAACAGTAAACTGAGCATGCAGGCCCTGCAGTGGCAGAGGTCTGAGACAGGTTTTGAAAGCTACTTTGGAGGGTGGCGCCAGTAGCACTGCAAACCCACCAGTAGCATCAAATTTACTGGCCCTGGGTATATGAGATACCACTGTACAAGTGACTGATAGCTAAATTAAATATTCCAAACAGGTGTAGACCAATATTACCAAGTTTACAATACAGAGCACATGTACTTTAGCACTGAACAGCAGTGATAAAGTACCCAGAGTAATAAAACCACCAACAACAGGTCAGAAGAAATAAAGGAGGAAGGCAAAAAGTTCTGGGATGAACCTGCATAAAGGGCCAAGTCCATCACCTACCCACACAAGTGAGGTACAATTTTTATAGGGAGGCTTAGGGGAATGATGGGTGGGTGGAAATTTGTGGCTCCCTGCAGTTTCCAGAACTTTCCATCACTGAAATGTAAAAACATGTGTTTTTGTTTACAAAGTTTGAGGATTGCAAGGGATTCTGGGAAACAGAAACTGGTGACAGCCACTGACGTCACCCCATCCTAGACTCTCCTGGGTGTCTAGTTTTAAAAAATGTACAAGTTTGCAAGGTTTTCTTAGGTGAAGGCTGAGCTAGAGTGCAAAATCTGCAGCTAGGTACATTGCAAAAAAAGGGTCAGGTTTCACTAGAAAAATGTGATGTATCCAGGTTGCATTTTGTGCCATGTCCTGTTGCGGCCACTAGGCCTACCCACACAAATGAGGTACCATTTTTATCGGGAGACTTGGGGAATGCTGGGTCGAATTAAGTTTCAGACTCCTCACAGATTTCAGAACTTTTCTCGTCTGTGAGGAAAATGTGTTTTTTGACACATTCTGAAGTTTGCAAGGGATTCTGGGAAACAGAACCCTGTGAGAGCCACACAAGTCACCCCATCCTGAATTCCTCTGGTTGTCTAGTTTTAAAAAATGTATAGGTTTGCTAGGTTTCCCTATGTTCCGGCTGAGCTAGGGTCCAAAATCCACAGATAGGCCCTTTGCGAAAAAAGGGTAAGCTTTCACTGGAAAAAATGTGGTGTTCACTTTGTGTTTTGGCTGTTTCCTGTCGCAGCCACTAGTCCTACCCACACAAGTGAGGTACCATTTTTTATTGGGCTACTTAGTGGAACACAGACTAGTAGAACAAGTGTTATTACCAATTGATTTTCTAAGCATGTCTGCCTTCCAGTTATAAGACACTGCTTCTAAACTCCATATGTTGTTCCCATTTTGGGAATATATAGTTTTCCTTGATACCTTTTTTCACTTTTTATATTTTAGAAAGTGAATTGCTGTATACCTGGTATACAATGAAAAACCATTGCAAGGTGTAGCTCAGTTATTGGCTCTGGGCACCTCGGATTCTTGGTGAACCTACAAGTGCTAAATACCCCTGCAATCAGAAGGGTCCAGTAGACATACCGGTATATTGCTTTTAAACATCTGCCATACTTAAAAGTTGCAGGTGAAAACGCAGGCACAAATGGCTGGTTTTTCAACTTGTTTTCAATATTTTTTATTTCAACTGTTACTTTCTATAGAAAAACCTTGAAGGATCTACACAAATTACCCCTTGCTGAATTCAGAAAGTTGTCTACTTTTCAGAAATGTATAGCTTTCTGGGATCCATTATTGGTTTCACATCAATTTCTACCACTAACTGGAAGGAGGTTGAAAGCTCAAAAAATAGGAAAAATAGGCTATGTCCCACTAAAATGTCAAAACAGTGAAAGAAATTTTGATTTTCTGACAAACGTTTGCCTGTTCCTGAAAGCTGGGAAGATGGTGATGTTAGCACAGCAAACCCTTCATTGATACCATTTACAGGGAAGAAACAAATGTTTTCTTTTTCTGCACTTTTTTCCAATATTTCCCCCCCCAAAAACAAAAAGTTGCAGTATTTTGGCAAATGTTTCTGTCCCTTCAGGGGAATCCACAAAACCTGGGTACCTTTCGAATCCCCAGGATGTTGGAAAAAAAGAATGCAAATTTGGCATGGACAGCGAAAGTGGGGAAAAAAGTTATGAAGCCCTAAGCACAAACGACCTCAAATAGCCAAAAAAGGGCTCAGCACTGAGTGGGGTTGGGGGTGGAGGCTCAGCAGTTAAGGGGTTAAATGTGGCTCCCCACAGATAAGTATCCTTCTATTATCTTTGCTACTTATTGTTTTTTTTAATAGATTTTAATTGTATCTGGTTTTTTTAATTCTTAGTTAACAGATTGACATTTGATTTGTTTATAATCTTGCCAATATATTTACTGTTTTACTCATGCACGACTCCTACTATCGTGTTGTATGCTGGTTTCTAACTATTAAATCACTTACAGGCAAGGGCACTGCTTCCAATCTGTGGTCGCTCTCCCTTCCTGTCCCCACCCCACGTTACTTTATTTAAGGCCCGATCGACCGCAATCGGCGAACTGGTGATATTTAACACGCTGTTGTTAGCAAATCACTTTCTTTCCTCTGCTCGGGGGCTGCCAGTTTCGCAGCTTACCTCGCCGCGGCCTTCAGATACCAAAGGCAACCCTTGCCGTGCAGCCAGGAGCGCAAACAGCTCCAATTCCTGGGCTCCACTTCTCCCGCATCGCATTGTCATTAGAGCGCATCGGTAGAGGCTTTGTTTGAGGAACTAACACTAGCACAGCAACAATTGTGGGCTGTAATAGACACAGCTGTTTGCTCATGCAACTTTGACAGTTGTCTCTCCGAGCGAACAGCTGAGCAAACCTCCAACGGCCGTAAAAAGTCATAAAAGCCCATTTTTATTTGCTAAAAATCTACTAAAAGGGATTATTTATAAATATTATTAGGCCTGAGAGGTAAGGCTGAAACGGTGCACTAGCCATTTGATCATTCAAAAAAAAATTAAGAAAATGGCTAAAAAGGAGCAGTACCCATTTAATCATTTTAACAAACAAAAAATAATCGAAATTAATAACTATAGATACTAAGGCAAAGACCCTTTTCCTTCCATTTCTATATACATAATTTAAATTAGTATTAAAGCGCTCAACATGTCAGATCTTGATAATCAGAGTTCAGGAAACCCCCAAAATTTAAATGAGAACCTGATAAAAAAGTTAATACAACAAGAAAAGTGCACTTCTGTGCGTGAGACCACACAGCAGGTCATCAGCATCAAAAGAGCCATCCTCTCAGAGAAAGAACCTGACCAGGACTCAATGTCTGGTGGGGAATCTGAGACTCCTTTACAAAGGGGAAAGAGATTAAAAAAGACCAACTACATCAAGGGTGTTTCTTCCAATGACATTTCCGTAGATACTAGTACCTCAAAAGGCCCAGGAGGTCTAGGCACCTCAAATTTGAGAGGAGGTCTAAGGACCTCAAAAACCTGTGGAGGTCTAAGAACCCCAAAGTTGATGGGTGTCCTACATGACACAAACCCAATGAGTGCACACAACGGTACTGGTACCCGTACAATCCTGAGAAAAAATCAAGAAAATGCACTGGAAGAAACCAACTCCCAGAATGAGGAGTTACTAGACAAATACATATTCCACCTGGACCAGAGTGACCTATATGTGGATGACCACCCTAACGAGGAGGCCGCCTCCACAGTTAATGACCTAATACTGGACCCTCTAGGTCAAGAAATGCTCTCAGACAACAATATTAAACAGCCTAGAAGTGCAGAATGGTGGCCTCATGACCACGTGGCCAAATGTATTACAAAGTGGTTAAGAAATCCACAGGTCCTCCGATCCGAATGCTCTAGACTGGTCATTCAAAATAAGGTTTTCCTGACCTCAAACCTTGAACCAGAACTCATAACATTTCCATTGAATTTTCAATCTTACTGTGTGAAACAATAGCAACCTATTTGCAGCTCTTCAGCCCTTAATCCATGGGAGGTCCTTAAAACAGTAATCTGAAAAGGCAATGACATACATTTGAAATGGGCAAATGATAGGGAACTCAGTTTTATAGCTCTTAAGGTAGAGACCTGGACCTTGAGCAGAAATACACAACCACGCAAGATGAGAGAATCCTCAGGTGCCTAAAAACTGTTGGAACTCAATCAATCAATCAATCAGTCATTTGTAAAGCGCACTACATACCCGTGAGGGTCTCAAGGCGCTGGGGGGGGGGCGCTACTGATAAACAGCCAGTTCTTGAGCATCCTCCTGAAGGTCAGCATGTCTTGGGTCTGTCGTAGGCTCAGTGGGAGGGTGTTCCATGTCTTGGCAGCGAGGTGGGAGAAGGATCTCCCGCCGGTGGTTGTTCTTCGGATGCGCGGGACGGTGGCGAGTGAGAGGTCGGCGGAGCGTAGCTGGCGGTTGGGGATGTAGAAGGAGAGCAATCTGTTGAGGTAGGCTGTGGAGTGCCTTGTGTGAGTGGATGAGGAGCTTGAAGGATATCCTCTTGCTGACCGGGAGCCAGTGCAGGTCCCTCAGGTGGGGGATGATGTGGCCGTGGCGTGGTACGTCGAGGATCAGTTGTGCTGAGGCATTTTGGATGCGTTGTAGTCGTTTGATGAGCTTGGTTGGTGCTCCCGCGTAGAGGGCATTTCCGTAGTCGAGTCTGCTGCTGACGAGGGCCTGGGTGACTGTCTTTTTTGTATCTGTCGGGATCCATCTGTAGATCTTGCGGAGCATGCGGAGGTTGTTGAAGCAGGAGGAGGAGACGGCATTGACCTGCTTGGTCATTGAGAGCGTTGAGTCAAAGATGATTCCCAGGTTGCGTGCGTGGTCGGTGGGTGTCGAGGCTGCTCCCAGTGCTGTCGGCCACCAGGAGTCGTCCCAGGCTGAAGGGTTGGAGACGAGGATGAGGACCTCCGTCTTGTCCGAGTTCAGCTTCAGACGGCTGGTCTTCATCCAGTCGGCGACGGCCTTCCTTCCTTCGTGGAGGTTGGCTTTGGCAGTGATGGGGTCCTTGGTGAGGGAAAGGATCAGTTGAGTGTCGTCGGCATAGGAGATTATGTTGAGGTCGTGCTATCGGGCGTGTGCGAGCGGGGCCATGTAAATGTTGAACAGTGCCTGGCTGAGGGAGGATCCCTGGGGTATGCAGCAGATGATCTCAGAGGCTTTGGACTGGAATGGGGGGAGGCGGACGCTCTGGGTTCTGCCGGAGAGGAAGGAGGTGGTCCATTCCAGCGCCTTGTCTCGGATCCCTGCGGTGTGTAGGCGTGCGCGTAGTATGTGGTGGCAGACAGTGTCGAAGGCGGCGGAGAGGTCTAGGAGGATTACTGCTGTGGTCTCGCCATTGTCCTGCAGGGTCCTGATGTCGTTGGTGGCGGCGATGAGGGCGGTCTCGGTGCTGTGGTTGCTGCGGAACCCTGTCTGGGAAGGGTCCAGTATTCTGTTTTCTTTGAGGTATCGGGTTAGCTGTCTGTTGATGATTTTCTTGATGACCTTGGCCGGGAAGGGGAGCAGAAAGATGGACCGGAAGTTCTTGAGGTCTCTTGGGTCAGCCTTGGGTTTTTTCAGTAGGGCGTTGATTTTGGCGTGTTTCCAGCTCTCTGGGAAGGTCGCGGTCTCAAGGGAGAGATTGATGACGTTGCGCAGGTGGGGTGCGATGGAGCTGCTTGCTTTGTTGAAGACATGGTGCGGGAAGGGATCTGACAGAGAGCCGGAGTGGATTGTGCTCATGGTCTTGATGGTGTCATCGATGTTCATGTTGGCCCAGGCTAGTAGGGGGTCATGGTCGATGGTGTGCGGAGGGTCTGTTGTGTTGCTGTCTATCAGGTCAAAGTATGGCCCGGGGGTCCTCATGCAGTCCTCCTGACCTTTTCATGCAGCCCCCTGGGCAACAGCAGCACTGGGTTGCTGTTTACTGGACTCGGAAATAACATTAAAATTCTTTTAAATAAACAGCAAGCATTTATTTATCCATACCCCTGCAGCAAGTCAAGTCAAGTAAAAAAAAACTTTATTTCGGCTACAAGCCATAAAAGTTCATAAAATAGTATTTACAACAGCAAAGTATTAATCAAGAATAGAACCATGGTGCTGAATATAAGTACAGTCCTTAATCCATAATACATAAGAGTAAAAACAGATTATAAAAAGAAAAATGATATCAATAAAATTACCTTAATGAGGTAGTAATTGCCTTCTGATTAACCACATAGAAAAAAGAAATTTGGAGATCACAGTAACATATACGGGGGTCGAATCGTAGTTCAACAATCTGAAGAGATCTCTGTGATTCGAGACCCCTAAGTTCTTAGCTAGCTGAATTATCCATTTTTTATGTGGGATTTTATATGCCGGACAGAAGATTATAGTATGAACCTCAGTTTCATCAATGGCACCGCACCCAGGACAGGATTGTGTGATTGAGCCAGCCCATTTGTTAGTTCTTGAACGAAGGGGAAGAGACCCGTATCTAAATTGTAGGTATAATTTTTTGGCAATTACCGGGTGAATCAGATCTATTGCAGGCTCAAATTGATACCCAAGCTTGGCCTCGAGAAAAGCCGAGGTCAAGTTTGGGGTATTAGCCGATCGAATGATCTGAGTCAGCTTGTGTTCCTCCAGGATTTTTGCCAATACTCTTTTTGGGAGAGAGAAACAGGTGGCCTCAGGTAAGAGCCAGAGGTCTTCTCTCCCAATCTCCCTAAGTAATTTTTTAACATAGGCTAACCAGGGAATAGCGCCTGCCCTAGGAAGCAATAGAATGGACTTTAGTTCCTCCTGAAAGTTAACAAGTTCGGGAGTGCTCCATAGTCGTCGCCAGTACATTACAGGTCTGGAGGAGACCATGTCCGCAATTGGTTGGATACCCAAGTCCATCCTAAGTGGCTGAATGGGGGTGCTTGTCGATAATGCAAACAAATGTCTAAAAAAACGATTTTCTGATTTAGTTAAAATCAAAACTGGATTATGGCCCCATAATTCAGCACCATATGCTGCCACCCCCCTAGCCTGAGTTTTGTAGATCTCTACCAGAGGGCTAATTAATTTTAGATGACTATTTTTAAACATCTTTAAAATCCCCCCTGATATCTGGACAAGTTTTAAATTTACTTTTGAGATCTGGGTGGCCCAGGTCATTTTGTTATTAAGGGTCAAACCCAGATAATCAAAAGTATTCACCCGTTCCAGTTGCAGGCCGTCCAGTTTTGGTATTGGACGATTGATGGTTTCTGCATGGAACACCATATATTTAGTCTTATTCACGTTGATGATTAGATTCCTTTTCCTACAAAAGGAGGCAAAGCCATCCAGGACTCTAACCATACCCATGGGTGATCTAGACAAAAGCAGCGTATCATCCGCAAACATAAGTGCGGGAATTTTCCTGCCTGCCATCTTGGGGGCGTCTATATCGTTTAGGGCCAGAATGTCTTCAATCAGTCCATTCAAGAAGAGGGCAAAGAGAGTTGGGCTAGAACACAGCCCTGTCTGACTCCCTTTTCTACCTTGAATGGTTCCGTCAGTTCTCCATGAAGTCCAAATCTGACTCTGGCGAAGGTGTCCTTATGGAGACGTTCAAATAAGTCGCAGAGGTAGAGAGGGACACCCATCCCCTTTAGCAACTCCCAAAGTTGGCTGCGGTCAACCATGTCGAAAGCAGATTTTAGGTCGACAAACGTGAGGTAAAGACTGCCCCCTTCTAGAATTATGCTTTTCCAATGGATCATTTGCAGTCTAAACAATTGGTCCACAGTAGACATCCTAGCTCTAAATCCCACCTGCAGAGGGGTCAATATTTCAGATTCCTCCATCCAGGTTTGTAATCTCGCTAGGAGGATGCGGGCAAAGATCTTCTGGGCAACATCTATTAGGCTAATGGGCCTATAATTAGCTGGATCAAGTGGAGATCCCTTTTTGTGTATCGGGATGATCTCGGCTCCGGCCCAAGTTGGTGGTAGCGGCATCCCTACTAGGATTGCGTTGAAAAGACCAAATAAGTATGGGGCCCAGATGTCAGGTTCACTTTTAAAAAGATCGCCTGGAATTCTATCTAGGCCTGGGGCTTTGTTGGGAAGAATTTTAGTAAGGTCAACTCTGACCTCATTAAGGGTACACATCGGGGGTAAGTCCTGGGTTGGGGTTGGGCAAGGACTCGGGAGGTGGAGGTGAGTGTCCAATTGTGAGGTTTTCGAAACATAGAGTTCTTGGAAGTATGTACGCCATATTTCCGCCCCTAAGCTGGGTTGGAACGCTCGGGACGAACCAGACTTCCCGGTTTTAACTAAGTTCCAAAAAGTTTTTTGATCCCTATTCTATAGTGCATGAGAAATTTCCTCCCACATGCTAATTTCCCACTCTTTTTTTGCATCGGTGGTAGTTTTCTTAAAACGTGCCCTTGCTTCTTTTATATTTATCTTAGAGCCATTTCTAAGAGTTAGTAGGGACTTTGCTTCCCTACAAGATTTGTCAAACCAAGTGGGATTCTCCCTTTTGGATTGTACATTCCTCTTAATAGCCTGGCTAAAGTGAGTCTCGAGTGTGGCGCATAATTCTATATGTATCGCTCGAATCCGCTCTAAATCAGAGTGAGCCTCTAGTGGGGTTGGCGCTCCCATTACTTTCTCCAAGAGAGGATAAATTTCAGAGTACAATGCACCAACTTTCCTGTCAGATAGGGCAATCTTCTCCCATTTAACTCTTCGCGAACCATCAGTTGCAATCAAGGGAACTACACTAGATAAATCAGTGGAGGGAAGGTGGTGATTTATGAACCCCTCCAAGGTAACAACAATGGGGTTGTGGTCACTTTCACTGCGTTTAATGACTTTGAAATCCAGGATCCTTGGCCATAATCCCATGCTAAGCATCAAATAATCAATAATGGAGGTTTGGCCATTTCTTTTGAATGTTGGGTTGGCTGGATTGTCTGCAGGAAACCTACCATTGCAAGCCCTTAGTGAAAAAGTAAGTGTGAGTTGGGTAAGTTGAAGAACCAATGGCGTCCAAGCCTTCGTGGGGTAGGTATTGGAGGGCGGTATAGCCCACACTTGGTCCTCTTCCTGAGATACAGAGGAAATTAACCCGTTCAAAGGTTCGTAATGGCAATTGAAGTCCCCACCGATTATGAGAGAGTCGGTATTGCTAGCCATACTCAAAAAGGCATCCAAACTGCTCAAGGTGGTGGACTCCTTGCCATAACTCACAGGACGGGAATATATATTTATAAGGGTCAGTACCTGGTTTTCCGGTGTAGACATAACTAGGCACATGATATCCGGTGTATCAGTGTTAATTCTCTTAGGTGCACATCCCAGATGAGATCGTACCCAGATAGTCATCCCTCCAGAGGCCTTCCCCCGTTTGGCCTTACTGCTGATTCCCAAAAGGTGGCGAACCCTACACGATGGTAGGGCTTCAATGCCCAAGTCTCCTGGAAAAGGCAGATATCATGACCATCTATGAATTCCCCCCAATCGGGGAGTTCTAACAAGCGTGATAGACCCGCCACGTTCCAGGACAAGACTTTCAACCCCATAGCCCTATTGATGGAATGATAGGACCTATGGGAAATAGATGTTACGGCAGAGGATGTATTTAAAATGCCACAAGTAGCAGTAGGTAAGGGCCCTAGCTGAATTGGACAAGTAGAAAGAGGAGTATTATCAGAGAGGGTCTCCATTGGCTTCAACTCTGTTTGATGTATTAACCCTATATTGGGGGTTCCACCCAAATATGGGGACGAAAACAGGGCAGGAAGAATGACCAAGTCGGTACCTATTGATAGGGGATACCTATTATCTGGGGGATCTAAACGATCAAGGGGCGCTACTAAGGGACATACAAGTGTTCTCCCTATACCAGGGTCATGGCCAACATCCCGAAAAATCTGAGTGTCTGAGCCCATGTTTACCTGGGGCTGTGAAGGTGAAGTCATGGACCTGGGGTCAAAATCTTGCTCCAGTCAGTCAATGCAGTCCAGGGAGCTAAACCTGTTACAACAAGGTATGTTGTAGTGGGAAAGTTGTGTGTCGGACTCCTGGATTCCACTAAGAGCTATGCGTTGTCTCCCTGCGGTTACTTGTGCAATAGGTATTTCCCTCCTAAGTTTAGGTACTCCCATCGGATAGAAATAAGAGAGAAAGGGAGAGTGAATTCCATCAGCCATGTTACACCAGCCCCCCTCACCCACATATTTTACTACCCTTGGATCTCTAAAATTCACAATTATACAATCACCCCTAATATTCTTCACACCCTGGCCAACCCAAGATACTCTTCGAACCATCAGAATTTCCCCATTTAGATGTGAAGGCAATGGTCTATTTGTATTCAACCAGTGTATTGTCTTATGTTTCAAAGACAAATAGGGTTCGACTCTATCTTGTGGGAGTTCGGGTACACCTGTTAGAACCACAACATATGGGCCACATTCTGGTGGTAGGTCGAGTCTTGGGAGAGTCTTAGAGGTAGGGAGAGAATTAGATCCAGGGTTGGTCAAGGAAGGGGGAGGAATTTGGGATGAAAGACCCTCTGAGTTACCCAATTCAGAGGGTACACTAGCCTGTCGTGGTATGGCAGAGCAAGCATGCCTAGAATTCTTGTTAAGGGTTGGTTCCCCTCCACTTTGGGCTGTGTTAGGAGCGGAATACTGGGCGGCCACCTGTTCAGTAGATGAAGTACCGGATATGGTGGTCAATTGATGGATAGATGGATTCAAATCAGAGTGTACTGTTGCCACTATGTTAGGCTGTTTTTGAGCTGATAGTAATGATGTAATTTTCCCTTCCAGAGCAGCAAGGCGCTCAACTAAGGGAGACAGCCTTCCATCAATTATATCTGCCATTTTATCCCAAAAAACAGTAGGACTCATTCCCTGGAGAGCTTCTAAACAAGAAATAGTGGGTATAGGGGGTGCGGCAGAGTGTTGGGTGGGTATGTTGGCTGGATCATTTCCAATTAAGAGCGTATTATTATCTTGAATAGGAACAGGGGTCACTTTTTGCTTTTTTTTAGAGGGACATTTCACAGGAGCCCCTTCACGTTTTTTACCTTTTGAAGCAGAAAGGTTCCCCCCGAGGTGTTTGCTTCTTACGGACCGATCCGTCATGGATCTCGTAGTAGCACAATTAAATATAGGAGCGGGGGAAGAATGATCAAGATGATTGCGCCCAAGAAGACTTGGATTAAGCTGGGTAGAAGGACCCTGGGGGGGGGGGGGGATCATCTAGCAGGGCCTCGGCCGGAGAGCCACCAAGTGGAGATAGTAATGAGTTATCGGGGGAGGGAATGGTCATGATAGCTCCCAAGGATGATCGCTTCCCTATTGATGGATCTAAGGATAGCCTTCGTTCTGTGGCAGCGATCTCGTAAGCGAGGACATTACTGGCTCGTGTAATAAAATTGTCCAGAGTCCCTACAACGTTACTGCCCTTAGGAGCCAACCTCAACAGGCCAGTAGCCATTACTTGTTACCTGTAAAGAACACACAGACCACGAGATATGTCCAGTCCAGCCACGAACAGTCTTGAACGGCCTCAAACGGCCCGCTCTTTGCCCGGTCTTCGCCCCGGGCTGCGTCCCGCGCGCGTCCCGCTAGCGCGCAAGGGTGGGAAACTTAAAACAGATGGGAAGTCTGAAAGGAGGCGGGGCCGGGAAGAGGAGGCAGGTGTGCTGGGTGAAGTGAGTGACAAGCACCCTGGTCCTCGCAGTCCCGGCGGTTGAAACCTCTCTGGCAGCCTCACCAAGTTCAGCGCAGCGTCCCCTGCACACAGGTAGGTCCGGTAGGGAAGGAACAAACTCCAAGGCGTCCCACAATCAAGGACAGCGAGCGGCGCCCGCGAAGCGGGGGCCGCGAGAAGTAATGTAGCAGATAGAGGCGGGGCCGGGAAGAGGAGGCAGGTGTGCTGGGTGAAGTGAGTGACAAGCACCCTGGTCCTCGCAGTCCCGGCGGTTGAAACCTCTCTAGCAGCCTCACCAAGTTCAGCGCAGCGTCCCCTGCACACAGGTAGGTCCGGTAGGGAAAGAACAAACTCCAAGGCGTCCCACAATCAAGGACAGCGAGCGGCTCCCGCGAAGCGGGGGCCGCGAGAAGTAATGTAGCAGATAGAGGCGGGGCCGGGAAGAGGAGGCAGGTGTGCTGGGTGAAGTGAGTGACAAGCACCCTGGTCCTCGCAGTCCCGGCGGTTGAAACCTCTCTGGCAGCCTCACCAAGTTCAGCGCAGTGTCTCCTGCACACAGGTAGGTCCGGTAGGGAAAGAACAAACTCCAAGGCGTCCCACAATCAAGGACAACGAGCGGCTCCCGCGAAGCGGGGGCCGCGAGAAGTAATGTAGCAGATAGAGGCGGGGCCGGGAAGAGGAGGCAGGTGTGCTGGGTGAAGCGAGTGACAAGCACCCTGGTCCTCGCAGTCCCGGCGGTTGAAACCTCTCTGGCAGCCTCACCAAGTTCAGCGCAGCGTCCCCTGCACACAGGTAGGTCCGGTAGGGAAAGAACAAACTCCAAGGCGTCCCACAATCAAGGACAGCGAGCGGCACCCCTGCAGCAATAACAATAGGCTGTGTGTTGTCAAGACGTTAACCTGGTACTGGAGCTCAGTCAGTAGTATCTGTGCTGTCCAAACTGTATGCTCTGATGTATAGGGTGTAGAGTTTTCCTGGGACTTATTTGACTGGACAGCTATATCTGGGATAAAAATCACCACTGATTGGGTGATAAAGTAACAGGAGCCTCTGTTTACATTTGGCTATTTGCTCAATGCTATGTCCGCTTTACTGAATGCCTATTATAAACTGGTTGTGAAACTGAACATTATCTTGTACTAAAACTGTGGACTGTGGATATGTGGTTCACGATGAAGTATTATGTTATGTGGTTTATACATAGAACAATATTTGCCAGGTCCTAGATCCATGGCACAGTAGAGTGTCTCAAGTGCCTGCTTTACAGGCAGGATTGTTTTTCTGCAGGATGGGATACCTTTCTGCACAAAAACAATCCTTAAAGGCATATTCCTCTTTCAATATGTTCTGCAGAATACAACACACAGAGAAAGAGGAAGTAATAGAGAAAAATAAACACATTTTTACTCATGGCTCACTATCGAAGGCATAGCATTTTGACACATTCCGGCGTACTAGCTTAAATAAGTCGGGGAATGCACCAAAATACATGGGTAGATACATGGAACACCCATTCTCCACCCATTGAATGACTTTCCAACACAAGGCAATGCAAGGCAGCTCTATGCACTGTGTTGCATCACAATGTCGTTTTGTATGGCTTAGTAAATACCATAAATGACTTTGTGTTGAGGCTGTGCCACAAATGTTATGCAGCCCAGATGCAAAATCATAGTAAATCTATACCTAGGTGTGCAGACTAATGAATGCTAGTTTTTGGTTATCTAATAGTGTAGTCACAGAAGGAGGTCTGGTCTTTCAATCTCCCTCTAATGAGCATTTTGGATCAGTGGGTATAGAGAATGGTGTGTGAGTCGTCTCATAAGCTTCATGTGAAAATGTTTGTGTGTTGATGTGGACTGTCATAGTAGAAGGGGCTCAGAAGGAGATTTGAGTCTACCAGCTACACAGTCAGTCAGTCAAAGTACTTTATTCGGTTAATTAAAACCATAAAAGCATACTATACAAAAGGATAAAATTGATAAAATATTAATTAGCAGCAAGAAAGTTTTTACGCAGGTCTACGTATTAAGGGGTTACAAACAGACAATCTATAATGTAACATTTGTAAAGAAACCATAAGACATATAAGTCAATTAATATAAACTGAATCATAAAAATCAATCTCGGTTATTATCCCCCACATTAATTAACTACACGATTTAATCTTAATGAGTCAGGAAGGACAAACAAAAGCATCCCCTCATAAAATCCTTAAAACATGAAGATCAATCAATGTAAACACAATCTTAAAAATCACTCAATTTTTTTCTTCTTTATCCTATTTGCAGCAGTAAGAAAACTTGCTATGCTAAAAATCTCCCAGACATTGGATAGCAGCTGTAGATACATTAGTGCCGGTTTATCTTGTAAAAAGCCTTTGTCTTTTAGAATTGGGAGAATAAAACATAGTAGAAGGGGCTCAGAAGGAGATTTGAGTCTACCAGCTACACAGTAACATATGTCTCTGCCTCCTGTCTTTATTCCACGAATAGTTTCTGCTGATTGTGGGTTTTCATAACTGCTGAGGCTAGAAAGTGAAATTGGGTCTTGAGACCTTTCAGTATCCCACCTGGTTGTGGGCTTGAGTTTTGATAGTAGAGCCTGTGCTTTTTTTTAAGTGTGGTGAGGATTGTCTGTTGGGCACCCATCTTTTTCTGTCACTCTGTGGCTTTTGTTATATAAAGATACTAAGAGACAAATAAATAAATGGCGTCTCAATAGGAATGTGACTTGACACTCTCGTAACCACGGAGGTCATGGTTTGATCAGGTGGGTGCATGTGGGCGTGCATATGTGTATGTGTGCCTGTGTGTGTGTTAGTTAGTTTCTTCCTACCACAATATGTAAGTATACATGCTATCTTTTTACACTGTTGTTTGGTAGTGGTTCCCTGATGATTAGTTATGGTTGCTATGCATGTCTGTGTATAATGTTTTCCATGTGCACATTGTCTGATGTTTTAGGGTGTGTGAATGGCTGCCCTAGGTCTTATGTTTCAGTTATATGGGGAATGTAGTTGTCTTTCCTATAAAAGAACGTCCATGTGCTTCCATCCATTTAATGGCAGATAAACTGTTTAGATAAAAAGCAGCATTGGATTTATGGCTGTAGTCTTTAATACTGAGTAGGAAATATTGTGTTACTTTAATATGGTAGCTAAAACATTGAGGACTAAAATATTGAAAGGTAAATACATATCATCAAGGCACACAGATGTGGAGTTAGGTATAAAAAATGTATATATATTTACTTGTCTACATTTTTGTCCTCAAAATGTTGGCTGCAGTATTAAGGTATAACAATATTCCCTACTCAGTAGTTTGGACCCAGACCTCGCTATATTTGTCCATTGACCAGAAACCTACACTTGAAGCACATGCCACTACCACTGCAGGAACATGCTTTCACATACTCAGTCTCCTAAGAAGAGTATTTCCTTTTTCACCATCCTCCACATGGAAAACGCTGATGCAAACTCTAGTGCTGAGCCTACTGGACTACTGCAATGCATTGTTGGCTTCGGCCAACGAGGCTTCTTTGGACAAATTATAGGTAGTCCAGAATACTGCGGTCCGTCTAGTAGCGAATGCCCCTCCCAGAACGGCTTCTATACCGCTTCTAAATAAACTCTTCGGACTCCTTGTGCAAAAACGGGTGAAATTCAAGCTCTGTTGCACTGTTTTTAAAGCTCTCAATGACCTGGGTCCCAACTACCTGTCTGACAAACTGGTAAGATATTCCCCCTCTAGGCCCCTTCGGTCAGGATCCAAATTACTTCTCTGCACCCCGAGAATTAAAAAAGCATGCGTGGGTGGCAGAGCATTTACTTACGTTGTCCCTCTTCTCTGGAACGAACTACCCCTCTACTTACGCGAATTCCAGGACCTCCGACATTTCAGGAAGCTGCTAAAGACCTATCTTTTCTGAGGTGTGTTTGTCTGGCTGTAGCACGTTGTCCCAGCGCGGAGATACCCCTGACGGGTGATTTGGGTGCTATATAAATTAATAAATATAATATCATATCAATTGCAAACACAAGCACTGTCCTCTAACATTGGTGTTCAATATAGGTCAGGGGAGGGCTGTGCTTATAGCATATTTTCAAGATAGACCCGTAACCTAAGCCATGGAAATCTGGAATCTATCTGCCCTTTCTGGGCCTATTTTTGTATGGTGTTTCCTAACACTGAAGAGGCGTTGAAGCAGGCAGCATGTTGAGCCAGAACCCGGGGTTAGTCCACTGTTATTAGGTATTGTTAGTTATTGGCATTAGTCTTGTGTGCTCATGTAAACAAAAACCCCATGCATTCAATCTAGTTTCTTTGTGGCAGATTAAATTATAAGGAGTTGGGTGTGATCATTAGCATGGGGGGCCATGTGAGTTCATGTAGGTGGTTGGTCGGCGCAGTAACTGAGTGAGAGGAGATTAGGTATTGTTAGGTTGCAGGTGTTATGACTTTTAAAGCAGGAGAGGTTGTGATCTCTAGAAAAAGCTGTTGGCAGTGTACAGAAGTACATAATTAAAGGTTAAAAAAATGTGTTACTTAGAGAAGGTTGTGGTAATAAAGAGAAGACACACAAAGGGTGGAAGGGAGGGATATTTTGGAGAAAAATGGAGAGGAGACAATCAAGTAAATAAAGTTCAGTTTTCATGCTGGAGTTTAAAAATATAGAAGATGCTTGTGAAGACGCAAGACTGTAGAAAGAAGCATGATTTTCATGTGACAATACTAGTGCTATATTAGGTACTTTTGATAGGCATTAGAATAAGGTGACAGTCTGTAGGCTGCTAAACAACCACTAGACCACCGCTTGAGCAAAGACGGTTGATCAGTCTAGGAGTTGGAAGTGTATAGTAATGGCTGAACAAATATATATGGAAATATCGAAACCATTAAGCTGCACTCGAAGGAAGCAGTCGCCTCAACATCATAGTAATGAAAGAAAATATGTAGGTAAATTACTCAACCATAGGACAATAGAGGATTCTACAAATGGTGGAGCACATGTCTTCTGATGTTTAGCCTCAAGTTTGTCTCACAGTATTCATTACAAAGCAAATGGTATCCATCTTGAATGCCTATAGTTTCACATTCACAATAGCGAGGGTGGGGACAGATTCCTCAGTCGGGGGAAATGTATTGCCAGCAGTCGCGTGTCTGGATGGTGAAGAACCAGACTCTGAGGTGAGGAGGATGTTAACCGGATCCCTTTAGGTATTGCATGAAGTCTTTGTTAGCAAAGGGCTGCAGGTTAGGCTTCTTGGAGCACTGCCTTTTGGTAGATAAGAGGGCGAGGAGTGGAACTGCAAACTCTGTTGTGCAAGGTGAAGGGGACACTTTAGGTGGGCCCCCAGTCTTTTCTCTTCCTTGATCGCACACTCAATTGGCTTAATGGCAGTTAAGTGCAGAAACCTCACCCCTCTCTGGGCTTCTTTTTGGGTGTTACAGCCTGGAGACTAACTTGCAGTGAGGTTCATCATTACACAAATACTGCGTCTTTCATGTCTCACTAAAGAGGGCAATTACATCTCGATCCTGAGATTTTTCTACAGTTTCTTGTTTTTTAGTTTTAGTTGATGTATTTTTTAGGTCGTACTTCATTAACTATAGTATTTTACATAGCTGCTAGCTCACTCAAACATCAGATGTAGGCTCTACAGATGCTGATAACACCAAATAAAAAACTCTCTTTTTTAACACTCTCCTCATTTCAGTAGATGGATGATCTTTGAATCATCCCAATCTACAAATATATAAGCAGATTCGTTGATAAAAACCTTAATGAAAATATTTCAACTTGAAAGGCTCCTTGTAAGGTAGCCTCTGCGTTACAGAGGAATCGGTAGAGTGAAACATTTGAAATTCCTGAGCAAAGTCTCATCCTAGAAAAGACACATCAGACTCGGCCGCAGAGCACCTTCTGGGACAGCAACTACAGGGCAGGGCCCCGTGAACAGCCTCCTGTGCCGAGAGAAGAGGACAGAGTCAGACAGGCTGGTGGGCATCCCTCGTGACAGAGAAGTGGAGTACTTTAACCCCTAAAGTGTAGACGAACAATGTGCTTCTCTTCGTGTTAATGCAGCACATTCTGCGGGGTAAATACAACATTTATCAGCGGGTGCTAGAAGTCTAGAGGCTTTGATCTGGTATTTTGTATGTGTCAGCTGTATCCCCGGTATGCAGGCTGCGTGTTTTGATTCGTATTGTGTGTTTGTGTTCGTTTGATTGCTGTTCGATCCCTGGGGTAAACGCTACGCTTGACTGCGGTGGCTGCTATAAGTACAGGTGCTTTGATCTGCCCTGGATATGCTTCAGTGCTGTCCCGCTATACAGACTGCTGCTGCCTGGGGGCCGCGTGGCTTACAGGGGGTCTCGAGCCCCTCTCCATTCGATTCTGTGGTATCCATTGGATACGGCCTGACATTGGCTGTGCGTCGCGAGTGTACTCGTACCACGAGCTGGCTCTGCCGGTACCTGCTGGGCCTGTTCCGGGATTGTGTTCATGTCACTGTGGGGCTGTGGAACAGCGCGGCGCGCGACACCTCTTTGTTGCGCGCAACACCTCTTTGTTCCACCAGGCAGCAGGCGCTGTTCAGATGCTGTAACCGGGAAGACTGCTGACACAGACAGAGGTAGGGAGGTGTGCAGCTGCTGTGCAGGAATGAAACTTTATAATGATGGCATCAGTCATTTTACAAGGCCTGCGATGGTTAGAGAGATAAAGCGCATCCGGCGCTCATCAGCATCCCCCGCCCCTCCTCCCCTGACCAGAAAAAGCAAACAACAAAGAAATATGCACATCCCGAACAGATCACAAATTCAGTTTCCGTTGGAAGTGCTAAAAAGGATATTAAACTTTAAAGGCTGCTTTTTCCATGCTGGTAAGCAGCCTCATTTATCACAGTATGCGGCCACCTCAAGAGCTGTGACGGGAAAAAAAACTCCACTGGCAATTACTGCAGCGAGACATGAGCGTAAAATGGGTCACTCTGGTAATCACATGGAATATCCAGGAGGCAATCAACAGGCCAAGATGACAGGCTCCGTTGACCTTGGCGTAATCATGTCGAACCGGAAGTAGAAAGTGTTGTGACCCGGCGAATTAACAGTAGCACAAGGGTGAAAAGAACAGGCCGAGAAGACCTACTGATGGGCAGGGGTGGGATCGACAGCGAGAGTAAAGCAACCGTGAATAAATAAGAGGGAGTAACAGACATCGGAGGTATTGGAAATAAAAGTGAGAGAGGTGAATTAACTCTTCTGGTAACCCTGTAGCAATAACGGAAGGCAGTGGGTCACCGTGGCAGTCCCATGCAAAGGGAAACAGTTTATGAGGGCGTCAAAAGAGGTCTATTGACCCTGGCATAAAATAGCAGGCCGGAAGCTGAGCTCACTCTAAACTAGTGTGTGAACCGGAACAGCCAGGGACGGAGAGAACAAGGAGGTGAGTCACAGGCACCTGGGTGACAGAGGGAAGACACAGGAGGCAGGAGAAAGAAGGGAGGTAGTTTAAAGGAGTTAGGTTATGTAATTTGATAGGTATGCAGAAGCCAGAGAAAGTGAGGGAGGAAACCCTAAACGGGAGTAAATATTATATAGAAAATGGGACGACGAGAAATGAAAAGAGAGGTGCATGATAGAGAGAGCTAGGGAAAGAGAAAAACAAAAAAGAGTGAAACAGAGAAATGGAGTGAGAGCGGACTGAGTTATGCCACGGAGATTGGGAGAGACAAATAAAAGAGGGTGAGATAAAGGATGAGAAACAGAAGAAAGAACGACACACGTTCAGAGAGAGAGCCGTACAGGATGACAACCTGAGGGAAGCGAGAAAATGAAAGGCAGGGAAACAAAATATAATTGGCGAGACTGGTACAAATGAGAAAGGGAGATGCTGGAGAGAGCCGGAAGAGCGTACAACGAATACACAAATGGGCGAGGTATGGAGTTTGAGAGAGAAATCTGGGTCGACGAGGAGGAACGGGGTTGACCGAAATACAAAATAAGAGACCTTGAAGAGAAAAGTGGGCAGCAACAAGCACAAGAGGGCTGAAGAGTTGGCACCAACTATGATGGCCACAGAGGGGACAGGCGGAGGAAAGATGAAGGAAAGGAAACGAGGAGAACAGATTAAAATCGGAGAAAACGAGAGGGGTCGCTCTTGGAGGGAGTTGAGAAAGGCCAGTGGCAGAGGCTGAGAGGTGGATCGCCTGTGCAATGCGGGATAGCTGTCCATGGTACTGAAAAACAGCACTTTTTTCCAAAACTCGTTATCTTCATTAACACGCCCCTGGTATATCACTGAGTGCATCCCCCAAATGTGACACCACTGACTTCTTAGCCCTGGTTCGAGCTATGGATATCCCCAGGGAAGTTTTTCTTTTTTTGCAGTTTTATATAGCTTGAGCTTGACCGAATGTATTGGAGCGCTTTACATGAGCACCATGCGCAAGGTCACATTCTTTTTTTAGGCACACGCAGATTAAGTGGTCTGCCCAGAATAAAAGACTGTGAGCCGACGCCGATACTCGGACCTGGGTCCCCAGTTCTAAAGTTGGCAGCCTTAGGGACGATGTTAACATACTGCTGACCTTACTGAGCTCATGGTGGCATTGAAGCACTGTATTAGAAGTGATGCTGTGTTCATTTGAGTGACACTTGGAAGGTCACGATGTAGAGCAAGCCCATATTAAAAGTGGCGCACCGGCTGCGCGCGGGGCTTGTAAATAAGCCCCTCTATAGATTTGACTAATACCAGGGAGTGTTCTTTGTTCGATGTCCCTGAGCAATACTGACGATTATCTGTTTGTACATAAACCATACCACGGAGTGCCAGATGCTTTATGCACCGGAGTGACACGGCTGAGTGTTGAATGCTCTGTGTACTGGAGTTATACCATGGTGGGTCGGATGCTCTGCACACCTCACTGATGCTGTGAAATATTGGATGCTTTAAGACTCTGTAATAATGTCGATTATTGGCTGTTCTGTATAAGTGAGTATTACATTTATGATGTGGCCTGTGAGCCTAGTATTGGCACTGTGGAATCTTGGATTCTCTGCATGCTGTAGCAATATTATAAAGTCATACCTTCTCTGCACACATTCGTGATTCTGTTGAGTGTTTCAAATTCTGTACACGAGTCATACTGCAGTAGGTTCAAATCCTCTGCACACATGAGTAATATTGAAGAGTATTGCATACCCTGCAGACTTTCTGTTGCGTGGTGGATGCTCCATAGAAGTGAGTGATATTGAAGAGTATTGCATACCCTGCAGACCTTCTGATGCGTGGTGGATGCTCCATAGAAGTGAGTGATATTGAAGAGTATTGCATTCCTTGCAGACCTTCTGTGGCGTGGTGGATGCCCCATAGAAATGAGTGATATTGAAGAGTATTGCTTACCCTGCAGACCTTCTGTGGCGTGGTGGATGCTGCATAGAAGTGAGTGATATTGAAGAGTATTGCATACCCTGCAGACCTTTTGTTGCGTGGTGGATGCTCCATAGCAATGAGTGATATTGAAGAGTATTGCATACCCTGCAGACCTTCTGATGCGTGGTAGATGCTCCATAGAAGTGAGTGATATTGAAGAGTATTGCATACCCTGCAGACCTTCTGATGCGTGGTGGATGCTCCATAGAATTGAGTGATATTGAAGAGTATTGAATACCCTGCAGACATTCTGATGCGTGGTGGATGCTCCATAGAAGTGAGTGATATTGAAGAGTATTGCATTCCTTGCAGACCTTCTGTTGCGTGGTGGATGCTCCATAGAAATGAGTGATATTGAAGAGTATTGCATACCCTGCAGACCTTCTGTGGCGGGGGATGGATGCTCCATAGAAGTGAGTGATATTGTGGTCTGTTGAACGCTTTTCTTCCTGGTGCAGAATATTCAGAACACATTTGTCTTAGGTGTAGTGTTGTAGGTGTGGCACTGCTGAAGCTTAATTAAGTCCTTCTTGGCTTCCTGCACTCTTTGCTCACACTCTTAAAACTAGTCCTGGACAAAAAGTTTAATTGTGCCAGAGTAATTGGACATTTTTTGTCATTTTGATGCAAAATTACTGAAAATGATGCAATTTTACATTTTTGCGTAATTATGAGTAATTTGGCACAAAAATCCTATTCTCTCTCTCAACTCTGAGAGGTTAACTCTAAGTTTGCGGTAACAACTGCCAAAGGGAAGGGTGCACCATAGCGAGCGCATACTCCGGTGGCACCACTGGTCCTGAAGAAAGCCTCGCAAATTTGCACAATGAGGCTGAAACATGTAGACCGGCCATTATCACTTTTTTCACGTGTGGATGCCATTGGTCAATCTAACCAGAGAAGACATCTGCTTCCATTTTAATCTTGCCTTACTATTCCAGTATTAAATTTCAAGAACTAGTAAAGGCAATTTTATCATTCACTGTGTCACTGATCACTCACCTTGCACTTCAAAACAAACCAGCTCAGCTGTAATCAAGTGCTGTAGCACACCCGAGAGGCATTGATGAAGCATGTCACCAACCAGGTTGGTGAGTGGGGGTTCTTTTAAAAAACAATTATTACTCCTTTTGCCTTGTTCAATATAGTAACCCGGAATAGCACAGATACCCTACATATTACCTCTGAGTTAAGCTTGACTGCTCTGTGCCAAGCTGCCAGAGGGTCGAGCACAGGGCAATTTGGAGTTTGCTTGGGCCGTAACCTGGCAAGGATTGTGGTTGCTGTCTGACCAGGGCTCGCACCCCAATCAGCCAGGAACCAAATTTCTTACGCACACGCTCTATAAATTTATATGACATAACATAACACTATGCTACTATAGACTATTGAGTGTTCTACATAAGTTATTGATATGTGGAGTGCTGGATGTTCTATACATGTTAGTGCCAAGGTATAATAAAATATGCTCTTTACAGGTGAAGGATACTATCTAGTATTGGATTTCCTGTACAAGTGATACTTTGGAGTGTTGGATTGTCTATTGAGGTTACAGACTGTGAAGTAGAGTGGTGTGGCTCACTGGTTAGAGGCGGCAGACCCGTAAGCAGAGAATCGGCCAGGGACCAGGGTTCAATTCCCGACGCGGCAGGGTCGTGGACCAGGGTCAAAACGGACTCGATAATTCTCGCCTCGGAACCTACTCTAACCAGGAACACCTACTCTAACCAGGAACACATTCGGCAACTCTGGGCATTAAGCTTGCCTCATCTCTACAACGGCCCCCCACAGACGCTGGGGATGCCTGGTTTCACCTTGGAGATACCCAGAAAGGGACCATCTCACAGGGAAAACCAGGACGGGTTCCCCAGTGGTCTTCAGCGCCAGGATACTCCATGGAGTCACAGTGCGCTTTACAAGTACACCCACATTTACAAGTGTTCTGCAATGACTAACAATGCTTATCAGACAGATGCACCCATGAGTGATGTGTAGACTTTGGATGCTCAATACAAGTTAAAGAAATGTAGAATTTTGAATGCTTTCTACAAGTGAGTGATACTGTGGAAAGCAGGATGATCTATAAATATTGATGATACTGTGGATTTTTGGAAACTATTTAGACAGGGATATTGTCGTGTTGGAATCTCCCCACACACTACTCATGTGGAGTGCTGGATGCTGTCTAAGAGGCAATATCTTAGAGAATAAGATGCTCTGTAGCTAAAGGCACTGCTATTGATTGCTGACTGCTGTATAGAAGTTAAGTCATAGGAATTATGGAGTGGTGGGTTCTTTGTTCACGTTAGCGATACTGATGAGTGGTGTTTGTTCTCTACGTCTTGCTCATACAATGGAATGGTGGATGGTATGTGCACATTAGTTACACAGTAGTCTGTTGGATTCCCAGTTTGAGGTGAGACACTCTAGAATATTAGCGCTTCTGATGCTGTCAAGGGCTTGGATGCTGAGAACACAAGAGTGATATTTTAATTTGTAAACACAGCTAATTATGGCAAGGTTTTGTACGCAATCATAATCACAATAGGCCCTACAGTCCAATATATCAATTATCACGTTGTGTGCTCCAAGGTATGGGACAGCCACCAATACCCCCGAAAGTTAGGACCAGAAACCAGTCCACAATGTATACACAGTTTATCCTGAGCACCACTCTATATATATAAATCACAGTCCAATCCGTCCTTGTTCCAACTGCGCTGTTTTTATTCCATCAATGTTTTTAAACGTCTTCTCCAGATGCACTTCTATCCACACCTTCTCCAAATGCACATATAGCCAACACGTGTTTCGTCAGGTAGGATGCGTTTGCATCTCTGACTTCATCAGGGCTTAACCACGTTTTTACGTTATAAAAGCACAACACTTGTCGGAAAGTAGGCTGCAATCTACCATACCCCAACTACTTATCGGCAAATATATATAGATCAAGAAGTCATAACACGTGTTTCGTCAGGTAGGATGCGTATGCATCTCTGACTTCATCAGGGCTATAAATAAACTAATAACATTTGTCTTGGTTATATAGAACTTACTTACTGTATGTATCCTGCACCATAACACCCATGTGCTCATTGTACATCTGTTATTGCACAGATAGAGACAATTCCACCACAGGTGGACCCAATAATTATTTTATGATGTGCTAAATTTTATCACAAATAAATACATCATAAAATGATAGTTTCCTTATTTCTTACTTCTATATAAAGGTGATCAAGCTATTCTCTATGATCACACCCATTATAAGATCCACCAACTAACCCGTGCTCAGCAACGTTTAGACTAAAACATCCATTTGTTTTTGATTGTTCAAGAAGAGAGCTCACCTTAACCACGTTTTTCCATTATAAAAGCACAACACTTGTCGGAAAGTAGGCTGCAATCTACCATACCCCAACTACTTATCGGCGAATATATATAGATCAAGAACTCATTTCTCAGACCTGAAAGTAAAATAAATAAATGGAGAATCTCTCTGACCGTTGCATATCCTTATAAGCTATAACGGTATCGAAGAGAATTCCACCCATATTAAACTACCTATGAAAGCCCAAGGAGTACATTGTCAGAATATTATTTGCCCAAAAACAATATCCTTACTAACTATTCTTAAATATAAGCAATCATATACCTAGACCAATACTATCGATCTCTTACGTCAATTTCCAAATTCACACAATACTATTGTGATAGGCAATATATCCAGAGCAAATAATGTCCCAAGCGCTCCCATTACACGTGATTTACACGTTTTTACATAGGGCATTAAACCTTGTCCAGATCTAAATTACACGCACACGAGTTATCTTGATCGCGCTAACACAATCATTTTGTCTCATATCTTCATCCCCTATTCCAACTTCGACACTATCTAATCTCATCTCTCTGCCAATATGTACATCAGATCTTGTTTACACTCCAAATGCAGTAATCCATGTACTTACTATGAAGAGCAGAGAGTACTCCAAACTCGTCAACCAGCGTTTCGCACGGGCGCCATCTTAAGTCTCTCATATTTATACCCGTCCCGATTACCGGAATAACACCAAAGTATTCGTCCTGCTACATCTAAACTCCTATATTTACAACATGAATCGTGTTAGCTTTCCATATATTTAATCATTAATTAGTTTACATACTCCTATTGTCATTTAGTTCGCTTTATTGAATTTCACCAAACTTCAATGACTTACATAAGATGGCCACCACTGACTTCACTATCAAAGCCGAGTTCTATTTCACTGTCGTAAATTGAATTTTTTTTTATCCCTATCACGGACCTGCACAAATTGCAAATATTCCAAGCTTATCTCCCCTCTCTTAAATCCAAAGCCAATTTGTAGATATCGCTAATATAAGTGTCTGATTTCGGAGAATAGCGATATACTTAAGTCATATGTAATTACGACAAAAATAGAATAAAGATTTGGACAAATTATAATAAATCAATCTCGTACTCGTCACTGCAGACTCGAACCGAGAGTTATTTTATAACACAACCCGTAACGCGCTATATTACAATGTATATAAAGGTGAGCCCATTCTCATTGAACAAACAAAAAAGGTCACAATAAAAATCGCTACGTTTGTTGTATAAACGTCCTTAGGGTAAGTCAATATTACATCACATTGTAAAGTAAGAGCTTATCGTTATCACAATATGAATTCAATACTCATCTTTGTCAAGAAGATGGTTATACGTGTAAATGGTATCACATAGTCATATAACTTCATTTCACATATTTCTGAAGGGTACTGACTACATTATCAGTCATTTATCATCCATGTATTAGCATCACTTAAATAGAGAAATTCTGACATTGATGATACATAAGTCGTCTCATATCAAGTACACAGCCAAACAGGTGATCAAATCTTCATGCACCTAAGAAGTACTGCATCTCATGATCTATATTGAGACCCTGCTCAACCGATTTAAGTGTCATTATCCATCGTGCCTCTGTTTGTCTGAGTCGCAACTCTCTATTGCCACCCCTATTGTTACTTGATATCATCTGTATTCCATGAAATCTAAATTGTAAATGCCTCCTCTGAGCAGTACACTCACTCAGATGGTGTGCTATTGGATATCTCATATCACATTGTTTTACAGCTTTAAAGTGTTCTAATATTCTCTCTCAGATGTACAATGAGCACATGGGTGTTATGGTGCAGGATACATACAGTAAGTAAGTTCTATATAAAAAAGACAAATGTTATTGGTTTATTTATAGCCCTGATGAAGTCAGAGATGCAAACGCATCCTATCTGACGAAACACGTGTTATGACTTCTTGATCGATACATATTCGCCGATAAGTAGTTGGGGTATGGTAGATTGCAGCCTACTTTCCGACAAGTGTTGTGCTTTTATAACGGAAAAACGTGGTTAAGGTGAGCTCTCTTCTTGAACAATCAAAAATGCCTTCTGTGAATACCGAAAGTCTTAAAGTTAGGATTTTTCTCTGTTTAGGAGTACTAAAGTTAGGACTCCTAATTTTAGGACTCCTAAATGCCTTCTGTGAATACCGAAAGTCTCAAAGTTAGGGTTTTTCTCAGTTTAGGAGTAGTAAAGTTAGGACTCCTAACTTTACTACTCCTAAACTGCGAAAAATCCTAACTTTAAGACTTTGGGTATTCACAGAAGGCATTTAGGAGTCTTACAGTTAGGAGTCCTAACTTTACAACTCCTAAACTGAGAAACATCCTAACTTTAAGACTTTGGGTATTCACAGAAGGCATTTAGGAGTCCTAAAGTTAGGACTCCTAACTTCTGTGAATACTGAAATGAGTAAGTGCCTTCTATGAATACCAAAATGAGTAAGTGCCTTCTGTAAATACCAAAATGGTAGTAAGTTTAGGATTTTGTCTTACGTTAGTTCTGTGAATCGGGCCCACGGAAATGAGTGTGAGATACGGGAAAAAGCTTTAAAGTAACACAGAAGGAGAGGGGTAGGCTGGATCTTAAAATGATAGGCATTTTAGGGTGACTTGTGAATGGGGTTATGAGGTGTAAAGGAAAAAAGGGGAAAATAAGGCAGCATGATAGTCGGGAACAAAGTGAAGACTGGTTTATTAGTAAATCTAACTCCATTGAATGGCCATTTAATGTTTACTATGAATATTTCTTTTCTCAACATATTTCATGTACATTTTAAACCACCAGTTATAAGAGCAGTAATCTCTTCAATTATAGAGTATTTTTCAGGTTTGGCACAGGCGAACACAGTGACCTGTATCAGATAGAGAATTGACACTTTGAACTAACTGAAAGCATTACAAACCAAACTTAGAGGAAATTACTGAGGTCTAGGTTTAGTATTTGTTTTCACAGGTGTTTATCCAGCACTGGACAGATTTGTGCTGTACCTGCCAGCCCTTCTAAAGGTAAACAAATCTACTTAATGATTTGCATCACTTTAGGCCACACAAGCGCCTCAACAGAATGTTAGTAAATAACCAACACTTTTCTCAGTAGTTTTCCACATCGAGCAGGTTAGCAATCACTTGTGCTGATTGACTATTTTTGCCAATCTGCAATTTGCAAAGCTGTTGTCGTGGAATTTCGAAAGAGAGCAGCAAGTGGGAACCATTATTAAATTCTGCATGCAATTTACAAGAAGCATGCTGCTGGTAATTCACCTATGTGGGCTCAATCAGAGTAGACTACCCATTGCGATTTCAAGCTGTCATATTTAATAAATATCTAAAGGGCCAGGAATATATTGTTGTAAGGAATTGGATTATTAATTAAAAGGGGTTGGAGCCCCCCTAAAGAAATAAACACAATCCATATCAGGGTGAAACACAAAATAAACTTAATAAACACCTGCCTAACCCTCTAGTAGCTTGTTACAAAAGCAGTCAGGCTTAACCTAGAGGCAATGTGTAAAGTATTTATGCTGCACTCAAGCAGTAATAAAGAGAAAACACAACACAAGAAAAGTCCAAGAGGTAATCAACAGGCCAAGAAGACTGACTCTGTTGACCTTGGCATAAACAGGGTGGACCAGAAGTAGAAAATGCTGTGACCTAGGGCATTAACAGGGCAGCACAGGGATGAAAAGTACAAACAGAGCAGACCTACTGATGGGGATGGGTTCTGTAGAAAAGTGAAGGGCATAATAGACTACATTTCAATAAATAGAATGGCACCAACATAATGAAAATCCAATCAGTAGAACTGGAGATATGAATTTAAAAAATAAATAAATATTAGTGCTAAGAAGCACAGAACGACAATCATGGTTATCTGGTCATCCTGGACCGGCTAATAATCGAAAAGTTTACGCTGACCATGATAGAGTGTAGGTTATTTACAGGGACCAGGTTCAGCCCAGTGAAAATCTTACCTCCTAACTCAGTAGAGTTCCATGTGTGGAGTCCCAGTCAGAGCTTCAAATGGGAGAGGGGGGGGCGGTGCAGTGAGGAGATCATTGTTGGCACAAAGAGTTGGTCGCCGGTTTGAGCTTCACATTTGTGGGAAATGCAGAGTGGTCATTGCTGACGGGAACAGCTCCATACGGGTGAAGTCTAGAGTTTGTAGCAACATCACAAAATAAAATGATGGACGGTGTGTTGAAACTTTTCAAACACTCCCCCCCCCCAGTCACAGATCTGGGTTTAATCCATCCTTTTTTTGCTCGCCACATCACCCCCAGTTTGAACCCAGCCATATGCAAATCAGTCTTGATCCTGCTCCCTATGGAAACAGTCCAGCCTGAACTGCCAGGTGGGGTCCTACCTGCACCGGAAACAAGCTTCCTGGGGCAGATTTTGGGGTATCACCCCTCATCAGCCAGGATAGCTTGAGTCCAGTGGTGCAGCAAGCAAGGGACCCACGTCTGGGCATACCCTTAGACACGTAGGGCACCCATAGCAAAATCACAAAATAAATTCTTGGTCCTGTTGGACCTCTCAGACGCTTTTGAAACTGTCCCCCATTCACTTCTCCTTGCCTGTCTACATAAGCTTGGCATCATTGGCACTGCTTGGGAGTGGTTAAAATCCTTCCTGGAAAATAGAACTCAACAAGTTTGGATTCCCCCTTTTGTGTCAACATCTCAAGATTTGCTGACTGGGGTTCCTCAAGGGTCTATTCTTAGTCCCCTGTTATTCAATCTTTATATGACCCCTCTTATTCAGCTGGCTGAGGATTTGGGTGCCAAAGTGATTGCCTATGCAGATGATGCGCAACTCTTGTTTACCTGGAAGAAACACGAGGTTGACAGATCTCATGTCAAGGCTTGCCTGTCTGCGGTATAAAGCTGGCTTGTGTCGGCTCAGTTAAAATGTAACGCAGACAAAACTGAGATTCTCTTCTTTGGAGAGTTTCTCCCTCTGTTTTGGCATCACTTCTGGCCAACTGAGTCCCCTTGCTCTTCCCCTTCTGGCCATCCTGTGAAAAATCTTGGCATTTGGTTCGATGAGAAGCTTTTTCTTTGGTAACCAGATTGGCAAACTTACTGGTATTTGCTTTGGTACTTTAAAACTTCTCCGTAGATTTCTACCACTGTTGCCGCTCTCTGCAAAAGAGACGGTTGTCCGCGCTCTGGTCACCTCTCGCATAGATTATGCGAATGCACTCTATGCCGGTTTGCCTTGTTACCTTCTGGACAAACTACAGGTGGTTCAGAATGCCGCCGTCCGTCTTCTACTGGATCTTCCTAAGCACCCTACTGTCAGGCATCACTTGCGTAATTTACACTGGCTGCCAGTTAAAGCTAGGATAATTTTTAAGGCTGTAACCATTACTCACGCTGCACTTTACGAGTATGGCCCTGCCTACCTCAGGAAACGCTTTCAGTTTTACTCCCCTGGCAGGTGTCTGCGCTCCTCGAATATGCTTCTTGCTTTTGTCCCCAGGTTTTGTCTGAAACGTAAGGGTGGCAGTTCTCTGTCCTATCTCGCTACAACTAACTGGAATTCCCTCCCCCTGGATCTATGTAACCTCAAGAATCCCTCTCAGTTAAAAAAAAAGCTTAAAACTTTCTTGTTCAAGTAGCTTGTTCTCTTCTTTTGTTTCCTTTGATGCTCAGGTTCGCGCCGGGACACTCGATTGAGTAGCTGTGCGCGCTATAAGTCCCGTAAATAAATAAAAACGATTGACGGAGTCTTGAAACTTTTCAAACACTCACCCCCAGTCACAGTTCTGGGTTTAATCCATTGTTATTTTGCTTGCCATGTCCCCCTAGTTTGAGTTTGAACCCAGCCATATGCAAATCAGTCTTGACCCTGCCTCCCATGGGAACAGTCTAGTCTGAACTGCCAGGCCAGGTTCTTCTTGGATCAGAAACAAGCATCCTGGGACCGGTTTCGGGGTACTACCCCTCATCAGCCAGTCTAGCTTGAATCCAGTGGTTCAGTGAGCAAGGACCCAGGTCTGGCCCACAGCCACTTAGGACACACATAGCAACATCACAAAATAAAATGATGGACGGAGTGTTGAAACTTTTCAAACAAGTTAAGTTGAACAAAGGCCTTAAGTATTAGGATTTCTCAATGTTTATCTTATAACATGAACATTTGCTTTGGATGCAATGTTTCTTCTCCTCTGCAGGTGCACTTGCATGAGCTCATGGTTAAAGAAAGGCACTCTGTGTGAAAGAGAAAGTTAGGTTGGGGAAGAGTACTTTTGGCAAGGATAAGAAGCCTTAACAAATGAAGGGAGGGCTACTGTCCATGCGGAATAGGGAGACTGAAGGGATCAAGAACATTACAATGTGTGGACCAACGGAAAGAAATCATGAGTGTATTTAATAAGTTTCATTGTTTGAGGATGGAAAATAATGAGACATGTGACATGGGATTCTCAAAGGTTCTGTTGTAGGTATAATTGTGGATCACACTTTAGCTTTGTCAGATTCCCTTTGGACTTTCAAAGGTACAGACCTCTTTGCAATAATCTCTGTTTTGGGGCTTCATGCTGTAAACTATTCTTTCCCTTTAGAGAATGTCTACAGAGGTTCTGCTATTCTGACACCTTTGTTGATTCGCTGACTTAAATAAGGTTTCCCTGATCCATAGATTAGAATTGGGCTTAATAGATTTTCTTAGACAACCTCATGTATAGGCAGGAGGATCGAAACTTTCAATCTACTCGCCAGACTTTGTTTCTCATTCTCTGTATTACGGATACAGAATTCCTCATTTGGTTTCTGTTATTGAGGATACATTTTGTCAGACATTTTGGATATCCACTAGTGATTCAGTATCCTTACACTATGTTTCTGAGACTGATTTATATCAGCTTGACTTTGAATTTGTAATAAGTCTATACCTAATCCCATCTTCCGACTTTTACTCTGTGGCCAATTGGGTTACATTGTAATTGTTAAATTGTAGTTTATCCTAGCTCCTTTAATATCTTAGGCACCTATAAACTTCCATTGCAGGGGATAAGAAATAAAGCGCCCAAATGGAGAGCTGCGCTATTATTGGTTGTTGATTTGTAATGAGAATTGCAGGTTAATTTTTGGATTATGCTTTGAAACGAATATTTCTAATTGTGATTATGGACATTTTACCTGAAAAATTAAAGGGCACATGCATCAAGCCTGCATTTTGTGAGTCCAAAAGAGCGAATTTTACCGATTCGCTTTTTGGGAATACCAAAATGCTATGCATGTAGGAATTACCCAAAAAAATGTGATTCCTTAACATTACCTAATAGGGATAAGGTAAATAGTGAATCGCTATTAGGTAATTTGACCCCATTTATTCCAATGGGCCTACAGGCCGATATGAATTAATGGTATTGCATTCGCTGATTGTGTTTACTAAGTTGGTAATCGCAAATAGCAAATGCAAAGCCAAGGCTGCCCGGGGGCCTAAGACCCCCCCTGAACCACCCCGAGTAAAATGCAAGTGTACACATGTGAAGCACACACATGCCCTAAGGGCATGTGTGCGCTACATAGCACTTCGAAAAATGCATTTTTGTGCATTTTTCAAAGTATGCACATATTACCATCAACTTTAAGTTGATAGTAATTAGCATTTCCTAAATGCGCAGTTAGCATTTAGGAAAGGCTTCTTGCATCTGCATTAGGGAATCACAAATTGCGATTCCCTTGTTGCATTCGCAATTTAGGGAATCGCAAAAAATTGCGATTACCTAATTTGCAAATTGCCCAAAATTTACATGCATTAGAAAAGGCCGTTTTGCGATTGCAGACGGACGATCTTTACAAATCGCACTGTTTGCGTTCGCAAAATGGCTTGATGCATGTGCCCCTACATGTTTTAAGGTCATATGAGATTTGATACGGGGAGATCTAATGATACATGTTAGGGAGTGCGAAGAAGCACCATCCAAAGATACCACAGGTCATTATATGGCAATAAATGCAGGGCTTCACACTTGTGTTTGGCTTAAACAATTGTATAAGATCACTGAGAAAGAAGGTGCACTGACGTTTCCCCGCTATGGTACATTTAATGTGAGAATCATTGAAAACTTGAGGATTCTATATCCGATGAAATTGCAGCCCAGACCTACACAGATTGACGCGCTCAATGGTTGGGAGTATGCAGTTCATGCCAGAGAGAAGCAAAGGTATCAGGGAAGTGCTAGAAAGGCAGTGCGTTTATAGGTTTATACAAGAAGGGATGCGGAAAACAAGAAGTGAAGAACAGGCATGATAGAAGGAGCTAAGTTGTATCCGGCATTAACCAGTAATAAATTTGAGAAGGGCAGACAAGAGAAGAAAAAGAGTGAGAGAAATTGAAGGGACTCAGTAGAGAAAGATGAAAACTGTGACAGCAATACTAGTGATAGTCTTTTAGATGTGTTGTTTGTCGGAGCATCCGCCTCCATACAATGAGACCCAATCAAAGGGAGATGAGAGCATTAATGCAAGTGGAAATTCTAGAGTTGCTACCGCACCAGTGAATGTGAGTCTTAATGCAATGGGGGCCACCCCTGTGAATGTGAATCGGAATTTGATGGGAGGGAGTTTAGGGATGTGAGCCTCTGGTACTTCCACAGCTACAAATATTCCCGATGCTCTCTCCATCATAATCACCATTGGCCCTGTATCCCCTATATATAATCCCACCTCTGCAGTGAGTGTTACACATAATTTTGCAGCTCCAACTGGGTCGAGAGCCCCAGAGAAGGCTCCTACACGCTCCAATGTGAGGTAAATTCCCTTGGTTCCAATGAATATGAGTTCCCCTTGTGGTGCGAGTGCGGACCTAATGGCAAATCAGTCTAGATTTGTAAATTTGAAGTAATTTCAGGGGTTGCCAGATTTGCATTTGCTCAGTTGGGAGCCACTCCTGACTGAGCATAGTAGCACCCCCAGAGAAGGGAAACAACCTTTACAATGCAGTAATTACATCGCACTTCTTTTACAACACAATCATTACAACGCAACATCCTTTACATCGCATGTCATTACAACGCAACCATTACATCGCATGTCACTACAACCCATGACATTACAACGCATGTCATTACAACGCATAGTACCCCTACACTATCCAACACTTACCTTACTGTTGCACTCACTGGAGTTAGAATAGTAATTTTTGCCCCTACACTATCCAACACTTACCTTAAATGCAGTTCTGTGATTAACATGATGATTCAGTAATGCAGTGATGAGATTGACATGAGGTAGAAGAAATTGATGGAGAAACTCATGGCAGCACAAATGAAAGCTGCTCAGAGGGGAAGTCAAGGTCTGTCATGTGTTGGGAATGCATCCCCTATGCAGGGAGTATACCTGCAGGGAGCTCCTGCATGTGAGATAGAGGTGGTTTTCAGTCACAGGGTAGGGGTCTGAGTATCCCTATTTGATCTAAGTCCTGCAATTGAGGTAGTCACATTGAAAATGTCTAACCTGTGCCACTACTGTAATAGGTTGGGGTATTGGAAGCTAGAATGATGTCTTAATCCTGCAAATCAAAGTCCGACTTCAGGGTTTACACAGTCTCAGAACAATAATTCTATAGAGCTGCATATTGTACCCAAACCGAGGTCTCAAAATGTTAATGTGCCACAAGCCCCATTGATGTTTGTTCCACAACCCCCAATGCAACAGCAAGCTGTCAGTGGTCACAGATTTGTTTCGAATCAGGCTCCAAATGTGAACCAGAATCTTTCTCAAGATAACATTCCTTATCACGAATATCCTATATTTGAGATCACTGATAGGTTTAGCTCCGATCAGTCCACCTGATGGTGAGGTAAATGTCCACACCGTATCATTTAGAGTGATACAGGTGCTACCCGTTCTAATGTGAGAAAAGTCGTAGTTCCAAACCTACCCCTCTTGGGAAGAAATATCCAAGTTGTTGGAGGTACTAATCAGCAAATGAGGAATCCTATCACTGAAGGTGTGCCTGTAAGAATAGGAAATGTTGAGAATGAGCATCAGTTTGTGATCCAAGCCCTGTGAGTTTGTTAGGATGTGACTTGTTGTGCAAACTGAAATGCACCCGAGAGGGGTGGAGTTTCAGACCCATGATAAGGATGTTGCAGTTAAAATGGGCAATCAATCAATCAATCAATCAGAACATTTGTAAAGCACACTACTCACCCGTGTCTCAAGGCGCTGGGGGCGGGGGGGTGCTGCTACTGCTCAAATAGCCAGGTCTTGAGGAGTCTACTGAAGGTTAGCAGGTTCTGGGTCTGCCGTAGGAGGATGGGGAGGGTGTTCCAGGTCTTGGCGGGGAGGTGGGAGAACGATGTGCCACCGGAGGTCGCTCTTCGGATGCAGGGGACGGTGGCGAGGGTGAGGTCTGCGGAGCGGAGCTGGCGGTTGGGGGTGTAGAAGGTGATTCGTCTGTTGAGGTATGCTGGTACCGTTTTGTGGAGTGCCTTGTGTGCGCGGGTGAGGAGTTTGAAGGTGATCCTCTTGTTGACGGGGACCAGTGCAGGTCTTTCAGGTGGGGTGTGATGTGGCTGCGGCAAGGGATGTCGAGGATCAGGCATGCAGAGGCATTTTGAATGCGTTGAAGTCATTTCAGGAATTTGGCCGAGGCTCCTACGTATAGAGTGTTTCCGTAGTCCAACCTGCTCCTGACGAGGGCCTGGGTGAACGTTCTTCTTGTTTCGGTGGGGATCCACCTGTAGGTCTTGCGGAGCATCCGGAGGGTGTTAAAGCAGGAGGACGAGACGATGTTGACCTGTTTTGTCATGGAGAGAGTAGAGTCGAGGAAGAACCCCAGGTTGCGTGCATGGTCAGTGGGTGTTGGTGCTGTTCCCAGTGCGGTCAGCCACCAGGAGTCGTCCCAGGCCGAGGGGGTGGAGCCGAGGATGTGAACTTCCATCTTGTCCGAGTTTAGCTTCAGACGGCTGTTCTTCATCCACTCGGCGACGGCTTTCATTCCTTCGTGGAGGTTGGTTTTGGTGGTGAGGGGGTCCTTGGTGATGGAGAGCATCAGCTGGGTGTCGTCAGCGTAGGAGATGATGTTGAGGTTGTGTAGTCGGGCGACTTGGGCGAGCGGTACCATGTAGATGTTGAACAATGTCGGGCTGAGGGATGAGCCCTGGGGTACACTGCAGATGATCTCGGTGGCTTCGGAGTGGAAAGGGGGGAGGCGGACGCTCTGGGTTCTGCCGGAGAGGAAGGAGGTGGTCCAGTCCAGAGCCTTGTCACAGATCCCAGGGTCATGGAGGCGTGTGCGTAGGCTGCGGTGGCAGACAGTGTCAAAGGCGGCTGACAGGTCCAGGAGGATGAGGGCCGTGGTTTCACCATTGTCCAGCAGGGCCCTGATGTTATCGGTGGCGGTGATGAGGGCAGTTTCGGTGCTTTGGTTGCTGCGGAACCCGGACTGGGATGGGTCCAGGATGCTGTTCTCCTTGAGGTAGTGGGTCAGTTGTCTGTTGACGGTCTTCTCGACCTTCGCCGGGAACGGGAGCAGGGAGATGGGCCGGAAGTTCTTGAGGTCCTTGGTGTCCGCCTTGGGTTTTTTGAGTAAGGCGTTGATCTTGGCATGCTTCCAGCTCTCCGAGAAGGTCGCTGTCTCGATGGAGATGTTGATGAATTTCCGGAGATGGTGTGCGATGGTGGTGCTGGCTTTATTGAAGATTTGGTGTGGGCATGGGTCTGATGGAGATCCGGAGTGGATGGTGTTCATGATATTGATGGTGTTGGTGTCGTTTATCTAGGAGAGCAGGGGATCGGTGCGGATGGTGGCCGTGGGGACAGAGGTCTCAGTAGTTGTCAGGGCAGTCGTGACGTTGAAGTTGTCGTGGATGTCTGCGATCTTTCGATGGAAGAAGGTGGCAAAGGAGTCGCACAGGTCTTGCGAGGGTGGGATGTCGTTGGTGTTGGAGCTGGGGTTGGAGACTTCCTTCACGATGTTGAAGAGCTCTTTGCTGTTGTGTGCATTGTTGTCTAGGCGGTCTTTGAAGGCCCTTTAGGCAGATCTGATGAGGTGATGGTGTCTCCGGGTGGCGTTCTTGTGGGCTGCGTAGCTGTCCGGCGTCTGTTCACGGTGCCATTTCTTCTCTAGCTTTCGGCAGGTTTGCTTGGAGGCTTAGAGGGCTTCAGTGCACTAGCTGGCTTTCTTGCTGGTGTGTCTGTTGGAGGACATCTTGAACGGGGCGAGGATGTTGGCGCAGTCGTCGATCCATTGTCTGAGGTTCCGGGCGGCGTTGTCTGGGTCGGTACGGTCGGTGGGTGGGCTCCAGGTGAGGGTGGTGGTTAGCTGGTCTTCGGTGACTTTGCTCCAGCAGCAGCGGGGGATCTGTTGGGTGCGGTGGTGCGTGGTGGGTTTAAGGAAGGTGAAGTGGATGCAGCGATGGTCAGTTCAGTGGAGTTCGGTGGTGTGGTTGAAGGAGACGTGGTAGCTTGCAGAGAAGATGGGGTCAAGTGTGTGGCCAGCAGGGTGGGTGTTGTGACGAGTTGTCTGAGTCCAAGTTTGGCGAGGTTGGCGATCAGGGTCGTGGAGTTGGTGTCGTTGTTGTTCTCGAGGTGGAAGTTCAGGTCCCCGAGGAGGATGTAGTCTGTGGAGGCGAGGGCGTGTGTACTGACGAAGTCGGCGATGGAGTCGCTGAACTGTGGTTGGGGTCCAGGGGGTCTGTAGACGAGGGTTCCACTGAGGGTGGTGTTGGGATCGGTGTGGATCTGGAAGTGCAGGTGTTGGGCAGTGCTGAGGGTGTCGTCGGTGTTGGTCGAGACTCTGAGAGTGTTCCTGTGGATGATGGCGATTCCTCCTCCTACACCGTTGGTGCTGTCCCTGCGGGTGATCTTGTAGCCGTCTGTGATGGCTATGGCGATGTCGGGTGCCGAGGAGGGGTTTAACCACGTCTCTGTCAGGAAGGCGACGTCTGGGCAGGTTGAGTCGCGTAGGTCCCAGAGTTCAATGGCGTGTTTGCGGGCAGAGCGGGTGTTGAGAAGAATGCGTCTGAGGTGGTTGCGTTCTTTCACGGTGGTGAAGCTGCAGTTCCGGCAGGAGAAGGGTCCTTGGGAGCACTTCGGGGTGGCCAGGAAGCAGGTGTGTGATCATCCAGTGTTGAGTGCATGGAGGGTGCTGGTATCGTAGCGGTGCCGGGCGTCGTGGCGTTTGCGGGGTCCAGGGGGTCTGGCATTGGGCACGGTCCGGGCGTGGACGGGCACAGACGGGCCTGCCTTAGGCACGCCTTTGACACGCCAGCAGTGCGGCAGCGCTGCGGCTGCCATATAAAGGGAGGATGAGAGGGAGGAACAGCTGGGAGGTGGGAGCGGGGCAGCGAATGGGCAATCAGGGACGGGGCCGCAGGGGATGCAGCGGCGGGAGAAAAAACGAAGGGGAGAGCGGGCGGGGGGTACAGAAGGCAAACGAGGGCACAATCAGGGCAAATGATGGTGAAAAATCACAATACGTACACAAAGAACAATGCACTAGAACAAATCAGCAAAAAGCAGGCAGAAGCACAATCCCAGTACGAGGGGGCAGAGCGAGCACAAGGCTCGAACCTGAGCAGCGGCAGCAGCGTGATCAGGGGCAGCGGCACAGAAGTGGTGCTGTGCGGCATGGAGAGTGATCTGCCTGATTACAGGGTCAAGGGTTGCTCTGTTCACTGCTCTGCGGCCGCCATATAAGGGGAGGTGGGAGGAAGGACCAGCTGGGAGGCGGGAGCGGGGCAGGAAATGGGTGATCGGGGGGCGGGGCTGCAGGGGAAACAGCGGCAGGAGAAAAAAAAAAGGGGAGAGTGGGCGGGGGGTACAGAAGGCAAACTAGGGCACAATCAGGGCAATGAGGGTGAAAAATCACAATACGTACACAAAGGACAATGCACTAGAACAAATCAGCAAAAAGCAGGCAGAAGTACAATCACGGGCAGAGCGAGCGCAAGGCTCGAACCTGAGCAGCGGCAGCAGCGGGCTCAGGGGCAGCGGCACAGAGGTGGTGCTGTGCGGCATGGAGAGCGACCTGCCTGATGACAGGGTCAAAATCTAGTTGTACTGTATCCTATGATGACAATTGAAGAATTACCCTTTGTTCTTAGAGATACTACGAGGCCCGAGGTATGGGATTTTTTAGGAAAGGGCATTGTACTAATTAAGGGAGTAGAGCCTGTCAGTACACAGCTAAAGCCAAATGCAGAATATCCCAGAACACCACAGTATAATTTGACACCTGAGACGATTAGTGGAATAACTCCAGTAACTGAAACAATGATCCAACAAGTCATTTTAAAAGAGATGTAAATATCCTATTATGGATCTAAAAGGTCTTGGCTTGGCAGTTCGGGCTGGACTGTTCCCATGAGGAACAGGGTCAAGACTGACTTGCATATGGTTGGGTTCAAACTGGGGTGGTGTGGTTTGCAACAGAATGATGGATTAAACCAAGATCCATGAGCCTGGGGGTGAATGTTTGCATTGTTCAGCATTCCATCCCATCATTTGTTCCTTTTGCTTCTGTTATTAAGTGTGCAGCACATTGTAAGGGAGATAATTATGTGACCGTTGGCAACAGGTATGCTGAGGAAATTGCCAAATACAGTGCTTATAATGCTTGTACTTTTAGTGGAGAGTATACAAATGATGGAATAGATGAGACTAACTAGAACCTTTTGTTAACTACAGCTGATACTTGAGAGGAAGTCAAGAGGTGGCAGGAAGACGTGTCAGAGGCAGAACAGTAAGGTTCAGGCAAAGCAGATTGTGTCATCAGAGATGAGCATGAGATTTGGGTTTCAGGAGATGGTAGACCAGTGTTGCCTAACAGTCTTTTATCGCCGAAGGCCAGGCATTATCATGGTCCTACTCATGTGGAAAGGGAGCTGATGGTTTGATTGTTTAGGCAGACTTGGTTCCATCCAAGGTTTAAGCTGATGGCTGAATCATTGTGCCACAGCTGCCATGTGTGTCAAAAGAAAAAAGTGGGCAAAAGGATTGCAGTAACACTGAGTCACTTAGGGAGGTCAGGTGGTCCTTTCAACAGAATGCAGTTGGATTTAATTGAGATGCCTGTGTGCAATGAATTGAGGTACATGTTGGTTGTTGTTTGTATCTTTTCATGATGGGTTGAGGCATACCCTGCAAGAAGGAATGAAAGTCTCACCATAGCAAAGCTTTTGTTGAGGGAGTTAATTCCCAGTTTTGGCTTCCCGACTTCTTTGGAATCTGGCCAAGGTGCACACTTCAACAATGAAATCCTGAGTATGGTGTGCACTGCTTTGCAAGTTGAACAGAGACTGCATTGTAGCCACAGACATGAGACTTCAGGTCTGGTGGAGCAGGTCAATGGGACTTTGAAATCAAGGCTTGCAAACTTGTGTGCTTCTATGTCTTTGAAATAACCTGATGCTTTCCCGCTGGTGTTGATGAATCTCCGCAGCATACCTGATCGCAGGACTGGATTGTCCTACCATGAGATCATCATGGGCAGAGCAAGGAGATTTCCATCTGTGCTTGCAAATGCGCTTGTGGACATTACTAATGATCTTATACTTGATTACTTCAAAGGACTGGCTGATGTGGTGCATTCTGTGTCTCATCAGGTTGAATCCACCACAGCCCCATCTCACCAGGATCAGTGCCATGACGACAGCTCTAGTGACTGGGTCCTGATGAAAAAACACACCTGAAAAAGTTGTCTGAAGCCTCACTGCCATGGGCCATTCCAGGTGATTTCTGTCACCATGACTGCTGTGACGTGCAAAGGTTTCCCCAACTGGGTTTAATGCTGACCACACTCGCCGAGTTCCATGTCCCCTTGATTATATAACAGGACCTCTCCCAGAAGTACCAGTGGTGGTCAAGAGACCACATGAGCAGGTTAGTCAAATTGCTGTAGGGGACCAGCAAGAACCAGAAAGAGCACTTTTTTGGCTTGAGGTTGGTCCTGGAAAGTCGGTTGTCGAAGCAGAAGTAGGAGAGGCTAGTCCTGTGGTTTTGATTGAGACCTCGACAAAGGGCCTAGTGCTTTAGGACTGTGAGTGGCTGCAGGAAAACGTTGGCCAAGAAGGCAGGAGAGGGCGAGACTTGTCCTGCAGGGAAAAGGTGACCTCCCCGTCATCCCTGAGGATACTGAGGATTCTGATCTGAGGGATTGAAGAGGATAGGGGACCGCACTCAGCAGGTCAAAGCGAGCAAGAGGGTCCTGTCAGAGGTACTCTTACCCTGAATATATTTACTTCCTTGTAAATGACATGGAGAGCAAGTTCTGGGAATTGTGGGATCACTGTAAAAGTTCATTTGAAACTTCGCGAACTTGATTTATAGTTTGATCTTACTTTTTAACTCTTTTGTTAGTGAAATTGAGTGCCTTGAGATTTCTCATTCTGTATGTAGCTAAGTTTCCTTTCCTGGATGGGAATGAATTCTCAGTGCTAGTCGATTAATCAAAACACTTTATTCTGGAAATGATTGTAAATGAACTTGAACTGTTTATTATTAGAGACTTTTAAATAGACTTTGTAGGGGAAAAACAAGAGTACTGAGGCCAGAGTCAGCTGAGGAACCCTAAGGTTGTCCTTTAGAAAAACACTGAGTAAAGCTAAGGAAGCCTCACGAAGACCTTTGTACATATTGTTGTTGCATTCCATTTGAACTTTGGTTTTGCTACTTGCTCAGGTGGAAACCGATAGAGAAGACTCTGTAACTGCAATGTTCCACCCAAGGGTTTAGATGCCAATGAAGAAATGGAAGCCGATTCTAATACTATAGGCATATATACCAGGCCTGGGCATAGTTTGAGTAGTTTTGCTCAGCAGATTCACCGCGAAGTGACAAAAAACTCCCCAAAGTTCTGCAAGTGGAGGAGTGTAGTGCGAACTGCTGTTCACATTGATTTTTCTGCCGCTAGGGTAGAAATTCTGGTCGAGCTGAAGCTCGCGCTCGCGAACTTACCATTCGTGAGCAGAGAAAAAACTCCGCTGCACTATGTGAAGTGGAGTTTTTTGCACTCCACGAGCTCCGCTGAGAGAAGAGTGCAGAAACCTCTGCAAACTCCGCAAACAGAGCGGAGTTCACCGCCCAGGCCTAATATACATCATAACAGCCACACTGTAGTTGTAGTACTAATATAATTGCTCACAGGGTTATATTCAGCTACACCTAGGTCAGTAGAGATCAAGGTGCTGATTACGATCCTGTAAAGAATTTCCCCATACGACTCGTATCCGGTCTTTTTACCGTACGAATCGTACAAGTGCCGTACAAACTGCCAAGTACGATTCGCATGGGAAAAAGTCCATACGAATCGCATTGGGAATTATTCCCCACACGTCCTCGGGTCGGAAAATGTGTCCGACACATCCTCGGACGATTTACCGTACAAATGTGAAAAGTGAAGTCCGACCGCGCTAGTACGATCCATCCCGTGCGTCCGATGTTACACCCGGATGGAAAAAACACCGTCTGCACCGAACTCCCATAGCAACCATGGAGACATGTGCCCGCATACGCCCCCAACACTCCCCCCAGCCCTCCTATGTACGAGTCGAATCCCCACCCGTGTATGTACACCCGTGTATGTACGAGACGTACCCCCACCCGTGAATGTACACCCGTGTATGTACACCCGTGTATGTACGAGACGTACCCCCACCCGTGTATGTACACCCCGTACGTACGGCCCGTACCCCCACCCGCGTATGTATGGAGCGTACCCCCACCCCAACCGTGTATGTACGACCCGTACCCTCACCCGCGTACGTATGGAGCGTACCCCCACCCCAACCGTGTATGTATGACCCGTACCTTCACCCGCGTACGTATGGAGCGTACCCCCACCCCAACCGTGTATGTACGGCCCGTACCCTCACCCGCGTATGTATGGAGCGTACCCCCACCCCAACCGTGTATGTACGGACCGTACCCCCACCCGTGTATGCATGGAGCATACCCACACCCGCGTACGCATGGAGCGTACCCCCACCCCAACCGTGTATGTACGACCCGTACCCTCACCCGCGTATGTATGGAGCATACCCCCACCCCAACCGTGTATGTACGGACCGTACCCCCACCCCAACCATGTATGTACGACTCGTACCCTCACCCGCGTATGCATGGAGCGTACCCCCACCCCAACCGTGTATGTACGACCCGTACCCCCACCCCAACCGTGTATGTACGACCCGTACCCTCACCCGCGTATGTATGGAGCGTATCCCCACCCCAACCATGTATGTACGACCCGTACCCTCACCCGCGTCTGTATGGAGCGTACCCCCACCCCAACCGTGTATGTACGGACCGTACCCCCACCCCAACCATGTATGCACAACCCGTACCCCCACCCCAACCATGTATGTATGACCCGTACCCCCACCCCAACCGTGTATGTACGACCTGTACCCTCACCCGCATATGTATGGAGCGTACCCCCACCCCAACCGTGTATGTACGACCCATACCCCCACCCCAACCGTGTATGTACGACCCGTACCACCACCCCAACCGTGTATGTACGACCCGTACCCTCACCCGCGTAAGTATGGAGCGTACCCCCATCCCAACCGTGTATGTACGGACCGTACCCCCACCCCAACCGTGTATGTACGGCCCGTACCCACACCCGCGTACGTATGGAGCGTACCCCCACCCCAACCGTGTATGTACGGACCGTACCCCCACCCCAACCGTGTATGTACGACTCGTACCCTCACCCGCGTATGCATGGAGCGTACCCCCACCCCAACCGTGTATGTACGACCCGTACCCCCACCCCAACCGTGTATGTACGACCCGTACCCTCACCCGCGTATGTATGGAGCGTATCCCCACCCCATCCATGTATGTACGACCCGTACCCTCACCCGCGTATGTATGGAGCGTACCCCCACCCCAACCGTGTATGTACGGACCGTACCCCCACCCAACCATGTATGCACAACCCGTACCCCCACCCCAACCATGTATGTATGACCCGTACCCCCACCCCAACCGTGTATGTACGACCTGTACCCTCACCCGCGTATGTATGGAGCGTACCCCCACCCCAACCGTGTATGTACGACCCGTACCCCCACCCCAACCGTGTATGTACGACCCGTAACACCACCCCAACCGTGTATGTACGACCCGTACCCTCACCCGCGTAAGTATGGAGCGTACCCCCATCCCAACCGTGTATGTACGGACCGTACCCCCACCCCAACCGTGTATGTACGGCCCGTACCCACACCCGCGTACGTATGGAGCGTACCCCCACCCCAACATTCTAAGTACGGAGCGCACCCCAGGCACACCAGCACCTCCACCCAACATCGCGCATGTACGAGTCGTACCAAGCCAGACACAAGGACAGCACTGTACAACAAAATTGCCGAAGTACACACCGTACACACGCTAAAAACGCACGTACACAACCAGGACAAAGCACAACAACACAAGAATACACTATTCGAATGGCACAAAGCCACAAAACATGTCCAACAAGCACAAATACAACACATTCACTGACCTGCAACTGCCAAAATCCCAAACAGAGGCCCAAAACACAACCACTCCTTATAACACACCCACCCAAAGTTCAAACACAGCCACACCCACCAATGGACCAATAAAAAGGGCCCACAGACACAAACCATGAGCCTTTGCAACACACTCACTGCTGCCAGATCCCACAGACAACCTACAGCACCATACTTGAACCTTTACTACACCTTAAACTTGCACACCTTCACACACACACCTTCACAAACACCCCCTCATCACATTCACACACACACCTGCACAACCACACCCACACACCCACAACCATCCACACCCCCCACAACCATCTACACCCACACCCCTCACCATGCCCACTAACAAGAATCCAAAGTTCACTAGCCAAGAGTTGGAGGTCCTTGTCGACGAAATCCTCAGAGTCGAGCCACACCTCTTTGGAACATTGGTCAGACAGACCAGCATTTCCGAAAAAACAGCCATGTGGCAGACGATTGTCGATGCTGTGAATGCTGTTGCGTCCACCAGAAGGACCAGGCATGAATGCCAAGCCAGGTGGTACGATCTGCGGAGGAGGGTCCGAGCCAAAATGACCGACGACCACAACCAGGCCAACATCACTGGAGGAGGGCCGCCCCGCAGACCCGTACAATACCATCCCTGGGAGGAGAGGGTGATGGCCATACTGCCGGTGGTGTCAGTGGACGGATTAGAAGGACTCCGAGACCCGGGTGAGTACACAAACAACTCACCTCACATAGAGGGAACGTCATCCACAACTAAACTCACAATCAGTCACGCAACCACCCCAAGCTATCGCATGACTCAACCACACTCCATGAACACGCACATGCCACTAGCGCCACCATGCCCCATGCACCCAGCTGGACAATGCCAAGTCACAGGCCACAGAAAACACCAACACAAGACACGGTAAGCCGGATGGCGGGAGTGTGGGCCCCAAAAATCACATAGTGCAACTCAGAAGCAGACAACAATGCCCTCTGCCCATATGGCCTAGGTCACAGCCAGACAAACAGTGTGTCCCAACACAGGAAAGACTTGCCAGCAAATGGCGGACGCCTTGCATTAAGACATGGGGCTGAAGGCACGTTTTTGCACATGACAGCAGCTAATGAACAGCCAACACTGTGAAAGAGTGGCAGCACACACCACCACAGCAGCAGCGCAGACACAGACACTACACCCAATGGGTGCCTGGAGATCAGAAACAAACTCACATCAACAAGCCAAGGGCCATTCAAAGATCTGCTAAAAGTGTGTGCCTAGGAAGCTGGGCTGAGGTGACAGAGGGTGACACACAGAGGGAGGGAGAGGGGGAGAGAGAGGGAGGGAGACACAGGGAGACGGACAGAGGGAGGAGGCTGACACAGGGAGGGAGGGAGAGGGGGACAGAGAAGGAGTGAGAAAGGGACACATAGGGAGACCAATTCAGCCCTGTGGGGTGTGGGAATGTCTGCTCGTCAGCAGGTGGACTGCGTGCATGTAGACAAGGGTGGCCAGTGCCTGAATCCCCCTCTCTTCTCCATGGCAAAACACAGGGCCTTGTCTCAACCTGTGCACGAGCACAACGCCAGCTACCTGCATTATATAAGTGTGTGGAACAACTCCATGTGCCCACGTACAGTGCAACACAGAAGGCGCCAATGCATGGCTCGCCACACCTGCTCACTCCACTGCTGACTGCAGTCACAATTGACGCAGCAAGTAAGACTGTGCCACACATAGGTAAAGTCTCAAAAGCTGTGGCCAAGGGACATACCCATGCACAAGTGCACTGTGAGTGGAATGCAAGACATATCCAAATTCCCAGAGGAAATGTGCCAACTTAGAAACGAATGAAACATGGATGTTGCATGGAACAAAATTAACATTGTCTCTCTCACACACAGGTCAACGTCGTGGATCACCCCCCAACACTGGGGGGGAAGACTCACAGGACCCGGCTCTGCGGGATGACGGACCCACCGGCAGCGACGACTCTCACCACTCTGTGGACGACCCCGACCAACCTGGCCCCTCTGGTGTCCAACCACCTGCAGCACCTGCGTCAGGTACAACTGGGCCAACCACCACCACCACCCCCACTCCTGCCACATCCCAGGAGACACCCAGGATCCCTGCCCCACCACCACGGCGCAGCCAGGCTGACCAGGAGGAACACGGTGTACCGGGCACCCAGGAGGAGGCAGGCGACAACGCTAATGCCACCCCTCAGGGGTCCCGGAGACCCGATGTGCCCGCAAGGGCAGGCCAGGTGCAAGTGGGCAGGGGTGGTGGGAGTGGAGGACGGCAGAGGCGCGAGCCTGACTAGTTGGCTGCGGAACCGGTATATTCCCATGTCAGAAACATCCTGGACACATACCGGTAGGACACCACGGGCATGGCCCAGGTTGTGTCCATCCTCGAGGAGATCAAGACCCAGGAGGCCCAGCAACATGCGGAGCAACATGCCTGTCTACTGCGACACCAAGGGCGGATGGAGGACAGACAGGCTGAGCTCGTGACGGTGTTCACGGGAATTCACAGTACACTCCGTCGGATAGCCGACAACATGGGCAACCCTCCCTGTGCCACCAGGCGTAGAACATCACCACCCACAGGGAGGGATCAGGAGGAGGAGGAGACATCCGACGGAGCATCCCAAACATCGTCACGGCCTGCTTCTGAGGTTTCCCGCAGGAGGGCGGGTCATCCACGGAAAAGACCGTGAGGGTCGGCGCAACAGCACCATCTCCTAGGACACCTGGCCTGGCACCTGGCCCACTGGACCAACAGCAGCACATCAGCAAAAGACATTCTCTGCCACATGGACTTGCTGGTCACTGTCTGACCAATGTTGACAAAGACTGTGGCATGGACTCTGAGGATTTCCAATGGCAAGGACACCAACTCCCATAGTGAACTTTGGATTCCACACACCCGGAAAGCCCCTCATGTCATACCCCTCCCCCCCCACGTACCCCAACAAAAATAAAAAGTTACACGATAAAGAGATGATGCCTACATTTTGCATGATTACCTTACATGTGTCTTGTTAAGTCTAACCATGCCTGAGTTCTCATATGACTTCAACCATCCACACCCTGGGGCCTGAGTCTGGCCCAGGACACACATGGGTCACAATGTATTAGGCAAGACAGACATGGAGCACCATACACACCCGTGATGGGCCCAACCAGCTGAGGGGGTTGCAGCACAACCGTGCCGACAGACATATTGAGTACAGCGACAGCCATGCGCAGAGGTCAGGGATCATGTGGAGTGTCCTGGGGGGCACCCAGGTATGTGTGGACAGGTGGCAGAACCATGTCCTGCAAGCTTGAGTCAGGTGGATGCAGAGAATGGTGGCCTGGCCAACGTTGGATGCATGATGATGGCACATGTCACAATACCCACACAGTCATGGACATCATGCACAACACACAGTCTAATCCCACACAAACAGCTTGCATCTTGCTACTCGACACAGAGACACATAGCCACTATCACGGAAAACCATGCCAGACATGCCGTATGCACCGTGGCAACACACCAGCATTGACTGAGAATAGGCACCTTGGAGGCATAGGGACACCTTTATTATTCATGTATTCGGGAATGCAGAGGCAACTCGGAGTACACATAAACAGGTCATGTGGAGTAACATGTGGGTCCAACACTGGAACCCCCCTTCTGCAGCACAAATGCGTGATAGCCATGGAACTGGCACACAAGTGTCGGCTAACAGCTAAACACCCCCTGCTGCTCACGGAGAGGCTGCCATACACCATCGATCCTCTGATGTGGAAGTCCCACACCATGTCAAGCCAATGCAAACCGTATGTGTCCGAGGGCAGTGTTACACACATTGATGCCATCATCACAATCCGAAATCCCATCACAGATGACTGTCAACAAGTCTGACCATCTATTCAGGTGTACCCAGCTACATGTCATGTGTCCCATGGTGATGCGACATGTCTGCAGAGGAACCAAACATCGACAGGGGCAGTGTGCACACATCGTAAACAACAGCCACACCCAATACACCCCTGATGCATCCCTTACCCTAAGGAGACTTCCAAACTTGTCCGTGCGTGTAACGCTGAGTCAGCACACAATGACGTGTCCATGAGGAATAGCAGTGCCACAACAATTCAACCAGCAGACGGCATGCGCAAGTACCTAGGGATGAGAGACACACAAGAAGTCAGCCACAAAAAGCACAGCCACTTGCATGTGCATGTACTCGACACATGTAAGGATGACAACATGCTAGGTCACAATTATGACTGGGGAAATACACTCATCACTGGCACCATCACTCCAGTGACACATCCACACACACCTCTGACTCACGTGGCATACATGCAGATGGACACACACATCGCAACACATGCCACACGGGGACCAATGCGTGCACACACAGACACTGGTACTCACCACTAAGCAAAGAAGTCGCGTATGAGCCGACTCCGGATGTCCTCTTGCGGAACCACATCCTCCACATCACTAGCCCCATTGCCAAGCCCTTCGTCCTCCACGGGTGGATGGTCCTGATCATCTTGATCCAGGATGAGTGGCACAGCTTTCTCAACTGCCATGTTGTGCAGCATGCAGCAGACCATGAAGATTTTGCAGACCTTCGCCGGGGCATATGGGAGGGCGCCGCCGGTCTTGTGGGGGCATCTGAATCGGCTCTTCAGGAGGCCAAATGTCCTCTCTATCACTCGCCTTGTCCGGCCATGGGCGGTGTTGTAGCGGAGCTGGGCCGGCGTGATGGGGTTGCGGAGAGGTGTGATCAGCCATGGCATGTTGGGATAGCCAGCGTCCCCTACATGGAAACCACATGGACATAAGTAGGACAGGAGAAGCGGTCGTGCTGGAAGTCTATGCAAAATACAGGACAGACAGAGTGTACCCACCAACAACACATGCTCGTTCGTTGCACAGCTGCGTCATCATTTCAGGCACCCTGATACGCCTCATGATGTAGGCATCGTGTGCTGATCCTGGAAAACGAGCACAGACATGTGAAATCACCATGTTGGACAGACACACCACAAGGGCATTGATGGAGTGGTAGTGTTTGCGATTCCTGTACGCTACCTCCTGTGCCTGTGGTGGTACCAAAGCCACATGTGTCCCATCTATGGACCCAATGACATGGGGCATCCCTCCCAGGGCATAGAATCCACGCTTGACCCCAGTCAACAGTTCAGGAGTTGGGAAATGGATGAACTCATCCAGGTGAAGCAACATGGCCTCTAAGAAATCATGCAGCACACGGCTGAACATGCTCTGGGACATGCCACCAACATGAGCTATGGTATATTGAAAGGTACCCGTGGCAAGAAAATGTAGGGCTGCCATTACCTTCAGCTTGGGTGTCAGTGCCGTAGGATACCTGTGCAGCGGTTGCAGGTGTGGTGCCAGCCTTGCCGTCAACTCCTCAATCAACGGTTGGGGGAAGCAGTAGCAGCGTATACAGTCATTCTCCCGCATGTCAGCCAAGTCCGGAATTGGTCGGGGAAGAGGCAGCGCTCTGCAGTAATTTGGAAGTGACAAGGAAGAGTGAGTGCACTACAACAACAATTGATTTGTACTGAGCACATGTTAATCTGTCAATACACATATGCTACATACGGAGTCAGGTATGTGCCACATGCCCTGGACACGTATGGCTGCCAGGTGACACTCCTACCAAGACCCAGCTACACACGGAGATTGTGAACCTCCACATGCCATGGCATGGGATTAGCTGTATCCCAGTGTAAGTGAACAGCCAGACGCAACACAGGAGTGACATACATCAACACATCAGCAGAAGTAGGATGTCGATTTCAGAGACAGGTAGCGGAACACTAGAGCCACAGGTCACATGACATTACACTAGGACAGCCCACACACCTTGCCATGAAGGTGTACATGTCATGACTCACCACACATACATTGAGAGGATGCAGACATGTCCTTGTTACGCTACTCCGTGTCCCATGCATACATACGCACCTCACATCCGATACCACATGTGGCCTGGTGTGCGTAACAGTGTGCCATGTCCATCTACACACAGACACATGTTGGTTGCTGCAACAGCTGATGCTTTTGAGGGAGCACCAACATCAAGCTAATGGGAACACACCACACATACATGACATAGACACATCGTGCACCGTGGGTAGTCACATGTCTGGTGTGGTAACCCCTGTAGCGGGCATCAGGGGACACTTGCGTGTGTTGTTGACTGTGCCATGCCAGTGACGCTCATCCCAAGTGTGCAGTACGACATGCACACATGTCAAAGGAGTTAAGAGCATGCCTGGCACACATTGCACCATCACACATAACATCTGTACACATCTCAGCATACATCTGTTGCCTTCTCGACTCAGGAGTAATGTGCCACATCACAGCCTTTCACACCTGTGCCCCACACATGTAGTACTGCCCAGACAATGCCTTGATGTCCATCCATGGACAAGTATGTCAGCTCTATTCCTTCCTGTGTGCTGCCTATCACCACTGTGATGTGTGAAAGGCACCGTACATTCGCTGAGAGGGCCTGTGTACGTTCCCTATCACTATGGGAGTGCTGCCGTATGCGTACCCATAGTGATAGTGAGCGTACGCACGCGTGTACGGTCCGTATCACTATGGGTACGCATACGCGAGCACACCCATAGTGATAGTGAGCGTCCAGGCGTGTGTACGGTCCGTATCACTATGGGTACGCATACGCGAGCACACCCATAGTGATAGTGAGCGTACAGGCGTGTGTACGGTCCGTATCACTATGGGTGTGCTTGCGTATGCGTACCCATAGTGATAGTGAGCGTACAGGCGTGTGTACGGTCCGTATCACTATGGGTACGCATACGCGAGCACACCCATAGTGATAGTGAGCGTACAGGCATGTGTACGGTCCGTATCACTATGGGTACGCATACGCGAGCACACCCATAGTGATACGGACCGTACACACGCCTGTACGCTCACTATCAGTATGGGTACGCATACGCGAGCACACCCATAGTGAAACGGACCGTACACACGCCTGTACGCTCACTATCACTATGGGTACGCATACGTGAGCACACCCATAGTGATAGTGAGCGTACAGGCGTGTGTATGGTCCGTATCACTATGGATACGCATCCGCGAGCACACCCATAGTGATAGTGAGCGTACAGGCGTGTGTACGGTCCGTATCACTATGGGTGTGCTCGCGTATGCATACCCATAGTGATAGTGAGCGTACAGGCGTGTGTACGGTCCATATCACTATGGGTACGCATACGCGAGCACACCCATAGTGATAGTGAGCGTACAGGCGTGTGTACGGTCCGTATCACTATGGGTACGCATACGCGAGCACACCCATAGTGATACGGACCGTACACACGCCTGTACGCTCACTATCACTATGGGTACGCATACGCGAGCACACCCATAGTGATAGTGAGCGTACAGGCGCGTGTACGGACCGTATCACTATGGGTACGCATACGCCAGCACACCCATAGTGATACGGACCATACACACGCGCGTACGCTCACTATCACTATGGGTGTGCTCGCGTATGCGTACCCATAGTGATACGGACCGTACACACACCTGTACGGGCCATTGCTTTGCATTTGGGGTGCCCTGGGGCCCCGGAACGCACCGTACCTGTGTGTGAATCTCCAAATTACATAGGGGACACATGAGGGACAAGTATAAAGGCCTACATGCATGCTGGTTGTCATGGAGACCAAGTTTAAAGTATGATTTTTTTTCTGCAGGTGCACAGCAAAAGTCAGTTTGAATGAATCTACTTTGTTGCAATGTGGTTCTGGAGTTGACATCATGCTCAAGAAAAAAAACAATGAAAACCCACTGACTGTGCTAGGTTTGAAGGGATTGGAGGAAACATAGGATGCAAATGTGAGTGACTAATCACTCTGTACTCCTGTGCATGAAACAGGCCAGCAAGGCAGATATAAGGCAGCCAGGTCCCATGAGAGAGCACTTGCCTGCACATCTTTGGATTCTACGACCCAGCTGCTGCTCCTGATTCCCTGGAACCATGTCAAGGTCTGTGGAGAGGGCACAGCCTTTCACCCTGGAGGAGAACCTGGCATTGCTGGATGTGATCCTCCCACAGTACCCCCTGCTGTATGGGCGACCAGGGTATCAGGTGAGTGCAGAGTCCACTAGCACAGAATGTGTCCCTTTTTTGTGTCTGTGACTTCTGCCATTGTGTCCAGGTGTGACACACATGCAATGTACTGTAGGGGGGGTGCCAGGGGGGGGAATGCCTGATGTCTCCCAGCCAGAGCATGCTGTGGTGCATGTCTGCCATCCTCACTTGCATTGTGTTTACTGTGACAATCACTGCATGGTGCATGCCACATTCTGCCTGTCTTATCCTCCTGGGAATGTAGCCTCTACAGTCCTCATGTGATTATGTGGTCAGCCCAGTGTGACAGGTGACTGTACCCACAGATGTGTGTTAGTTCTGTGTACCTGTGCTGAGAGTGTCCACATGATGTGTTCGTACCCTGGACATCGGTGTGTGTGTAAGTCCCCTGTCATGTGGGTGGGTGCATATGTGGAGTGTAGCACCCAAGCTGCATGAGGGATGGATATACCCTGCCCATGTGATGTGAGCAGGGAGCAGTGCTGTGTGTCTGATGTGCAGAGCCAGCCCCATACCTGTGAGCCCCCCCTGTCTAGTGGCACATGTGCAGAGTGAGGTTTGTAGCTGCATTTGGCAATGGCAGGTGAATGTCCTGTGCCTGTGTGTGTCTGTGTACTCTGCTGAGGTAGCGTCAGTGGCCTGTGGCATGTGACTGCTTTGAGGTGCTGCACATAATCCTGGTGTAGCTTGTGATGCACAGTGTGAGCCTGGATCATTGATTGTGTCGTTGCCCTCATTCCACCTGTATACTTTCAATGGCACGTACTGCTTTTGCCCTTCCCCAGAGGATCATGTCCCTATGACAAAGGTGCAATGCGTTGGATGCATACTATGCCTTGTTGTAAACAGCAAATTTGTTCTAATATGTGTCTCTGTGACATGTGCCAGGTGTATTGATGTAGTGTCACTTGTTCATCCTCACAGGTAGGCGCCTCTGCCAAGAAGCAGATCTGGATGAACGCCATCAGTGCCGTGAGGAGGACGGACGGTCGCAAGCGGCGCCTGGCCCAGGTGAGAAAACGCTGGCAGGATATCCGGTGCTGGACGCGGAGGATCGCACGGGTCCTGCTGGGGGACTCACCTGAGACCTGCGGGCGCCGCCGTCTGACCCACATCCACAAGCGTGTGCTGGCGGTGGTCTTTCCAGACTTGGACAGGCGCTTACAGGAGAAGCAGCAGCAGGAAGGGGGTAGGTACATGTGTGTTTGTTGTGTGTCACCAGCATTTGTAAGTGCACAGTTGCATGGATACACTGCCAGGGTTTAAAGGTGCTGTGCAGATCCTGTTACCCACAGTATAGCGGTGCTCTCCTGCCTCCCTCCCCTCCTTGCAATGTGTTCCCTGGTCTGTGTGTAGTCACTCCTTCACAAGGTTATCTAGGCTGGCACTTTATCCACGTGAACAATGCCTGTAGCATCATGTGTGGGGGTGGTGTGTAACAGGTTTTGGGACCTTGCCTGTGCCCTGTCCAGTTCAGTACTTGTGGGTTCCATGTCAGTTGGCACTGATGCTGAGTCCAGACATGGGAGTTAGTCTCTCATGTCCTATGTTGTGGCCTGTGACATGATGTGCATGAGTGTGCGATACGCATAGTGCAGGGATGGTGGCGTGTGTTGCAGTCATTCCCATTCAGGACCATGGAGTTGTGTGGCCACTGTCCCCTGGGGCATATTTTCCTAGGTGTCATGTGTGTCATCACAAAATGTGGACACTCTCAGTGTCTACAGCATAGGTTGTGCTCTGTGCCATTGTCCCCTGGCACCATGTATATTGACATAAAATCTAGTACAAGTGTCCACTGTACAGCCTGACCTGATTTTCCTTGTTCATACTCACGGTGGCCAGTGCCTGTGTGTCTTGTTACAATCATCTGATGATGACCATTTGTACATGATTATTTGGACAGGCGCACCTTGGGTATTTTGTGTCCAATCTTGCATTTATCCAGCCCATGTGTATTTCACCCAGACTAAGAGATGTAAGTGCTTCCTGTGTCTCAACAAATTGTCTCATGTAGGGGGTGGTTGGTGCGGGCAAAGCCTACATGTCAAAACCTGATATCTCCTTGCTAGGTCTGGCCAGTGTGTGATGTTTGTCTGGACATACACTCAAGGTGCAGTGAGCCAGTCATGGTGGGCATGTTTTCAGTATTACCTATGCAGCATGTGCCTCAAGTTCATGGATATGGTCCCTGCTCATCCCTATTTTCGGCAACGCTGTGTGGTGCAGATGCAGTGCTGGATTGTCCCCAGGGCCTGGATCCTCTGTCAAAATCCATTTCATGTCATTTGCTATTGTGTCATGCTCTCTATAGTTTTTCAGTGGCATGGTGGGTCAACCAACTGTGTGTTGCATGCCCTACATATGTACCTTGTTTTGTAGATGTTACTCATCTTTCTTTTCAGGCTATGCACTGTAACCTATGTAGAATGGACTCATGTGACATATGTATACAGGTGTATGATTAATTGCTGTCTCTTCACCTTGCCCACAGCATCGTCGGGGGACACGGAGGGAGACATCAGCACAGACGGAGCGGAGGGACCGAGCACCAGTGCCAGCGGTGACATCGTGGCTGGCACATCGAGTGGAACTGAGGCGGAGGAGAGTGAGGCCGAGGACCTGTCCACTGCCACTACAGAATATGAAGCTGACGAGTCCGAGGATGATCTCTCCGAGTGGGCTGAGGCTGCACCAGCAGCTGACAGCGGCACAACATCTCTCCCCGCCCCCTCCATTGCCATCGGCCGCCTCCCACTTGCTCGTGTCCCTTCCCAGCGTGCCCAGTCACCACATGTCTCCTTCCTGCCAGGCACCGCACCCCCTGCCCCTGTCTCCACTGCTGCCGCCAATGCCGAGTCTGTGAACATCCAGCGGCAGTTGCAGGTTGGTCAGGCTGCGATGCTTAATGTCCTCCATGGCCACAGCCAAGTGCTGACCAACATGGAGGCATACTTGGAGGGCATTTTCTCATCGCAGGCTGACCAACGCAACTTGCTGAGGTCCATTGACTCGACACTGACTGCAGCAGTGGGGCTCCTGCAGCGCTTCGTCCAACCCCCTACCCCTGACCCATCCACACTTCCCACTCCCATGCCTGTCCCACGTACACCCAGACATCAGCATGCACCCACCACAACAGACACAGGCACCACACGAGCAGGGAAGGTCAAACGCACACCTCCTGGCACGCACACACAGGGTGAAGTAGGCACACTGTTAGAAGGCGACCTCAGGGGAGCCCGGAGGGGGCCCTGACTGTCCTGAGACCCACCCTCAAGGTATCGTAGCCGGGCACTGGCGGGAGATTCCGCAGGGGAGGAATCTCGTACCTAGGATCGTACACTTGGCACCACACGACAAAGAGACACCACACCGAGGGTTCTTAGGATTCAAGCTTTATCAAATCAACGTGGTAGGATCTTTATGATCAGCAAGGCAGATATTTACAAGCAGAGCGTGAGCTCACAGAGTCTTGGCGGGGGTAGGAGGTAGCGGGACAGTCTTTGGGGGGGATCGGATCAAATGCAGGAGCGTACCCGGCGCACAGCTCACAATCCTCGAGCTGGGGATACGCTTGTCGTCGTGGGGTCCGGCGGGACTAAAGAGAGTCTGGGGGAGCCGCGAGTCACTCAGCAGGCTCAAGCACAAGTTCGGAGGTCTTACGATCTTCAGGGAGCCGCGAGTCACTCAGCAGGGCTCAAGCACCGGTTCGGAGGTCTTACGTTCTTCGTGGAGCCGCGAGTCACTCAGCAGGGCTCAGATGTTCCAAGGCGAATCCGCCGGACAGTCCCAGAGCACCCCTTGTTATAGGTCGACCCCTCTTTGATGTCCAGAGTCTGTGCAGGCAGGGGTCTTGTCACCTGGGGGTCGCTTGTCGAGGTTTCCTGCTATTGTCTTTTGATCCTTTCAGGGCCGGGTCGGGAGGAGTCCCAGACACCCAGCAGGCGTGGAGCCAGCCCTCAGGGAGGCCGGAGGGCCGATCGAAACCCATCGTCCCAGGGGAGTTCAGAGGTGCGATAGAAACTGCTCCTCCCTCTCTCATCCCCTGGAAGCGTGATGTCCTCCAGCCAAAGTGGCGCCTCTAGGCCCGGGTTGTGCTGGGGCCGGGCGGCCATCTTGGTGCACGAAGTGGGCACGCGTGCCCGGGGTGGCCGAAAGGAGAGAGGCCATGGACGGGGAGGCCCGGGCTGCGTGTGTGTGTTCTGGTGGGAAGGATCGGCTGGACCGTGTGCTTGGGGTCCCTGGTACCAGGTTAGGTAGTGCGAGGACAGGAAGAGCCATGCTACGAGGCCGGGTCTAACACACACCCACTGGGTCGGGGGGCAAACGTAAGACACGCAGCGAGAGTGGGAGTCCGCATTCCACCAAATCCACTCCCTCCAAATCCCCTCCCCTCAGCTCTCCTGGCCACATATCCGGCAAAGACTCCTTCATGGCCGCTCTGTCCCTGAGCCCCACAGTGACACCACCCCGCAAGCAGTCAAGGGAGTCCCCGGTCAGGGTGGTTGAGTCCCCCCCCCTGTCCACACCCTCCCCCAGTGGTGCTGCGACCCATCCCTCTGAACCCCCCCCCCCTCCTTGGGGCCTGTGGTTCCTTCGGGTGCAGGGGAGTCGCTGGAGGACCTTGCTAAGGTGTGCAGCACCATCCTGGCCTCCGCCTTTGGCCCTGCCCCACCCCCTGTGGTGGAGTCCTCCATCCCTGCACCCACGACGCCTACCCTTCGCCCTCATGTCCCTGCGGTGCCTGGTCCTTCCCCCCCACATGATGCCCTCCCCCCTCTGGAAGACGAAGGAGTCTGACTGTGCAGGCAAGCTAGGGGACACGCGTCCCACTGTGTCCCCCACCTGGATTTGAACTTTGGATTGCCCTATGGGCATTGTACATTTTGAACTTTCAAGGGACAAACAGATTTTTGGATGCTGAATAAAGCAATTTATTTTTCCTTAGTACACTACTTTCTGTCTGGTATTGCTGTTGGTGGACCTGCCCCATTATTTTGGGTGGTGATTGTGTGTTGGGTGTGTGGGAATTGTAGTCTTGTGCTGGTCATAGGGTGGATCCTGGTATCTGTGTGCCATCACAAGCTGTTGGCTACATAACTTTGTTCATGTAAGCAGTTACTGCATGGTGACATCGTCCCAAGGTGTGTTCCTTCCTCTGTGTAACCTGACATCTTCCCTGCAGGGTCTTTCCAATATGTGGTGCTGAGCTGTGTCTACATTGGCTGGGTGTGTGACGGACTCGTTAGACTTGGGCCATGCATGCTGAGCGATGTCTCCACCTGCATCATTCGTGGCGTCCTTGGTGGTCACTGTACTTGTGTATGTAGACTGTTGTCATGACTTCATGTGGACATGTTTTCTTTTCGGCGCTATACATGTGTATACTCCCAGCCTCGCACACATGTGGTACATGTACTGCAGGATCTTTGTGCACCTGACTGACATTTGTGGGCATTGGATCTGTGGGTACTCCACCCTTTTCTTTGCAGGGGCACTGCTGTGAGTGTTAGGCACCCACCTCTCCTGTGTCTGGGCACTGCTGGGAGGACTCTGCACACACCCCTCCTGTGTCTGGGCACTGCTGGGTGGACTCTGCACCCACCCCTCCTGTGTCTGGGCACTGCTGGGAGGACTCTGCACACACCCCTCTTGTGACTGGGCACTGCTGGGAGTGTTAGGCACCCACCCCTCCTGTGTCTGGGCATTGCTGGGAGGACCCTGCACACACCCCTCTTGTGACTGGGCACTGCTGGGAGGCCTCTGCACACACCCCTCCTGTGTCTGGGCACTGCTGGGAGTGTTAGGCACCCACCCCTCCTGTGTCTGGGCACTGCTGGGAGGACTCTGCACACACCCCTCTTGTGACTGGGCACTGCTGGGAGTGTTAGGCACCCACCCCTCCTGTGTCTGGGCACTGCTGGGAGGACTCTGCACACACCCCTCTTGTGAATGGGCACTGCTGGGAGGCCTTTGCACACACCCCTCCTGTGTCTGGGCACTGCTGGGAGTGTTAGGCACCCACCCCTCCTGTGTCTGGGCACTGCTGGGAGGACTCTGCACACACCCCTCCTGTGTCTGGGCACTGCTGGGAGGACTCTGCACACACCCCTCTTGTGACTGGGCACTGCTGGGAGGCCTTTGCACACACCCCTCCTGCGTCTGGGCACTGCTGGGAGGACTCTGCACACACCCCTCCTGTGTCTGGGCACTGCTGGGTGGACTCTGCACCCACCCCTCCTGTGTCTGGGCACTGCTGGGATGACTGTGCACCCACCCCTCCTGTGTCTGGGCACTGCTGGGAGTGTTAGGCACCCACCCCTCCTGTGTCTGGGCACTGCTGGGAGGACTCTGCACACACCCCTCCTGTGTCTGGGCACTGCTGGGTGGACTCTGCACCCACCCCTCCTGTGTCTGGGCACTGCTGGGAGGACTCTGCACCCACCCCTCCTGTGTCTGGGCACTGCTGGGAGGCCTCTGCACACACACCTCCTGCGTCTGGGCACTGCTGGGAGGACTCTGCACACACCCCTCCTGTGTCTGGGCACTGCTGGGAGGACTCTGCACACACCCCTCCTGTGTCTGGGCACTGCTGGGTGGACTCTGCACCCACCCCTCCTGTGTCTGGGCACTGCTGGGAGGACTCTGCACCCACCCCTCCTGTGTCTGGGCACTGCTGGGAGTGTTAGGCACCCACCCCTCCTGTGTCTGGGCACTGCTGGGAGGACTCTGCACACACCCCTCCTGTGTCTGGGCACTGCTGGGTGGACTCTGCACCCACCCCTCCTGTGTCTGGGCACTGCTGGGAGGACTCTGCACACACCCCTCCTGTGTCTGGGCACTGCTGGGAGGACTCTGCACCCACCCCTCCTGTGTCTGGGCACTGCTGGGAGTGTTAGGCACCCACCCCTCCTGTGTCTGGGCACTGCTGGGAGGACTCTGCACCCACCCCTCTTATGACTGGGCACTGCTGGGAGGACTCTGCACCCAACCCTCCTATTTCAGGATATGTACGCTTAGAACATACACGGGTGTGGGTTCGCTCCATGCATACGCGGGTGGGGGTATGGTCTGTACATACACGGTTGGGGTGGGGGTACGCTCCATGCATACGAGGTGGGGGTACGGTCCGTACGTACACTGTTGGCATGGGGGGTACGCTCCATACGTACGCGGGTGAGGGTACGGGTCATACATACACGGTTGGGGTGGAGGTATGCTCCATGCATACACGGGTGAGGGTACGGGTCGTACATACACGGTTGGGGTGGGGGTACGCTCCATGCATACGGGGTGGGGGTACGGTCCGTACGTACACTGTTGGCATGGGGGGTACGGTCCATACGTACGCGGGTGAGGGTACGGGTCATACATACAAGGTTGGGGTAGGGGTACGCTCCATGCATACAGGGTGGGGGTATGGTCCGTAAGTACACTGTTGGCATGGGGGTACACTCCATACGTACGCGGGTGAGGGTACGGGTCGTACATACACTGTTGGGGTGGGGGTACGCTCCATACGTACGCGGGTGAGGGTACGGTTCGTACATACACGGTTGGGGTGGAGGTACGCTCCATGCATACGCGGGTGAGGGTACGGGTCGTACATACACAGTTGGGGTGGGGGTACGCTCCATGCATAGAGGGTGGGGGTACGGTCCGTACGTACACTGTTTGCATGGGGGTACGCTCCATACGTACGCGGGTGAGGGTACGGGTGGCACATACACGGTTGGGGTGGGGGTACGCTCCATACATACGCGGGTGAGGGTACGGGTCGTACTTACACTGTTGGGGTGGGGGGTACGCTCCATGCATACGGGGGTGGGGGTACGGTCCGTACATATCCGTACCCACGCTGTAGAATGCTTGTGCGGGCCGTACCCAGGCCTTTGCCACGTGGGTACAGCCGTCCCGCCATTGTTGGGGTGACGTAGGTGTGGGCGTGGTACGACTCGTACCCACGCTCTTAAGGCGTGGGTACGGGACGTACCTGTATTGTTGTGTTGCCGGTTCGCGTCGTCAACCACTTCCGTTGTGGCGGACGCTGGCTTTGCTGGACACGCCCCCTTCCCCTCGTAGTGACCAGGGCCTGGGGGTCAGGTATGTCCAGGGCATGTGTGCTGTGTGACTTTGGTGGGGGTTTTGTGGCCTGCCCCTGCTCCTGCCCCCCCCCCTTTCCCCCCTCCCTTTGTTGTTCTGACCTTCTGCGGCGTCTGCGTCGTTACCTGTAGAGGAGGTCGACTGCTATGAGGGCCGGGATGACACGTAGGTTCGGGTCCATGTCTGTCCGTCGCGTGCAGGTACTCCTTGTTCGCGTCGTCCTGATTTCCCGGCAGTTTTTGGCTGCCGGAAAATATTCTCTGTGCGGGATGACGTCGGTGCGAATCGTACTTCCTGGTTCGTGAATGGCAGGCTGCGTGCGTCCCGACGTCACGTCGGTGCTTTCCCGGATCACATTTGTATGTTTATTTTCGTCGGCCGGGGTTTTGTACTATTCGTACGGAAATAGTATTTCCGTGCGAATCGTACTTACATGTTTGTATATTGTTACGACCGGGTACGCGTCGGACGGAGAATATGCTCCGTCCGACGGTTCGTACCCGGTTTTTACAGGATCGTAATCGGCACCCAAGCCTATTGTTGCCCTTTCTACAACACATCCTGCTAATAGTAACTCACAGTTGTGGGGTGTTGAGAAATTGCACCCAGATCTATGAAGGCGAGATTTTACTTCAAACTCGTATTTTAGATTGATTTATGAACACATTGACACAATGAATGTGACAGATTAGTATGTTTGTACCCAGTCGCCTGCTTATGTTGCAGAAGGTATAAGCTACCACCACATTCCTTTGACATAGAATTTCCTGTAGTCTTTTACTATGCTTATTCTATAGACAGGGCAGTTTCCAATATTATTTTTTAAATTATGATTTAGTCCATTCAGAAGTTCCTATGTTCAGACATTCGAATAAGAATCCTTATTTTAAAGGTTCTTATATTGCAGGCAAATATTTTGCATCTCTTAAGTCACTAGACACTGCATATACACACAGACATATGTTGACTTGTTCAATTTCAGAGGTTGAGAATACATTTTTGAATTTGGTGGAAGACAGAAGGAGAGATCTAGAGTCCCAATCTGAAAATGATAAAGATCGTAAGAGACAGCACAGGTGGAGTAGTGAAGAAACTGAACATCAAGTGAAGGGAAATTTGCCAGCCTTCACCTTAGATTGGCTACATAAAGAAAAGCTGTGTATACACGTTGATCAGAGTTATAGAGACCCTTTTTTTTCTAGAGAAAAGCCAATGTGAACATGTTTTTAAGGTGAAAGGGCAGAATTGCCTTTTCGTGGAGGGACAGGATCTTGTGACTCCTGTAGTGTTATATATTTGTGGACAGTATGAATATAATAAATTGCCCCATGGGTGGGATAGTATATGTAATCTTGGTACAGTTTTCTCAAGGATTTACAATGTGGAACATTTAAATGACCTTGTATGGGAAACAAAGCATAGAACCTCTCCCTCGAGACCGCGACCTTCCCAGAGAACTAGATGAGGTGTTAGTGTAGCGGAAGTCGTAGGAGATATTTTTGGCACCATAATCCCATCTGTAGGTGTAATTCTGAATGGTTTGAAAATTAGAAAGCTGTCTATAATAGTAGACAAATTGACTAGCTACGAGTACTGCAAATTCTTTATTGCTTGTAAATACCAAGATGGTTGCGAAAAGGTCTATGGTTTTACAGCACTGACTTGCATTAGAACGTTTACTATCAAAAGAGGGCGGAGTCTACAGGATAAAAAAAGATCAGCAGATGGGTACATACATTCCAGATGAAAGTAAGGATCTAGAGAAACATATTCAGAGCATATCTGAGTTGACAAAATAGTTGAAAGAGTTAGAAGTGACAGGTGCTTGCAAAGCCACTCACTGGGAATTTCTGCTGTAGGCAAATGGTTTGAAAGCTAGGGAAGTGGAATTCTGGGCACCATTTTCAAACCCTGGGGTATATTTACAAGGACTTAACGCAGCAGTAGCGTCATTTTGTTGACGTTAAGGCGGCTATTTTCTTATTGCCTTATTTATAAGTTGCCGCTAACTGGAGTTAGTGGCACATTTCCAGCAAAAACATGAATTTTAAAGATTGCCACTTCTGTTAGCGAGACTTAACAAAAATGAGATGCAAGGTGGGCGTTCCTGTGAAAAAACTACCACTAACCCCACTTCACAATATTTAAAAGTAATTCCTTTTATGGTGCAAAACCCAAAAAACTGCCTCTAAGTTCAGTTAGAGGCAGTTTTGTAAGACCAGAAAATAGCTGGTCTTAAAATTGGTGCCTCATTTCAGAGGTTTTGGTGCTGGACAGCGCAGCAAAGAATATTGCTGCGCTGCCCTGTGGCAAAACAAAATCTCAGGAATGCACCCCACAATAAGATAGGGTGCAGTCCTGGGCCTCATTCATGAAATGTGTTGCATCGCTGCAACAAATCAGCGTTGGCGCACTTTTCACTGCTCCCTCCATGCCACACCACGGATGCACTGTATTTACTGTACGGCGCACCATGTCGCAAGGATTTACAGATATGACAGTACTCCTGACGTATCTGTTGGTTCTAAAATCGTGCATTGCTGCAACTGTGTCGCAAGCATGATGCAACTCCAGTAAAGCATAAGACAGGCCTATCCATATGGCACTGCGTCACCCTTACGCCCTCCACGAAGCCAGTGTAAGGTTTTGATGCAGTGGCATTCTAAAATTTTCACAGTGAAATCTCATAGATACCTCTCCTACGAGGCATTTTTGGGTGGGAACGCCTACCCTGCATACATCCTACCTGATGCAGGTATAATGTTGCATAGGGGTTCATAAGGTTATACCTAGATGTGTCACTTTGTAGGGAGTCTAGTTTGGCATCAAGGGATTCTACTGTCACCTCCCCAGAGGCCAGTGACCTCCAGATGCTCAATCCACAGACATGGAGGAGCTGCCATGGATGTCGGCAAAGTTGGAGCTCCATCTGTGGAATTTGCACGCTGTGGGGCTGGTGTCTGTAAGCGTTGGGGGAGTGGTGGTGCTGAGGGAGTTGCTGAAAAGTTATTTGATGGCCTTGATCCAGCTGCGGCTGGGGGCGATGATGGTGGTGGTGTACGGTGGGCTTGTTGAAGGTGTGATGCATACTATGATGGTCGGTCCAGGAGAGTTTGGTGGTGTGGCTGTAGTTGAAGTTCCTGCTGGCGGAGAAGATGGGGCTATGTGTGTGTCCAGGTATGTGGGTTGGTGTGGTGATTAGCTGCTTGAGTCCTGTGTTGGAGGGTGGTGGTGTTCTGGTCCCTGGGGATGTCCAGGTGGAAGTTGAGGTCTCTGAGTACGATGTAGTCAGTGGATGGGAGAGGTTGGGGTGCGATGAGGTCTACAATGGCATCAGTGAATGGGGGTTTATTGGCTGGGTGGCCTATAGAGGAGGGTGGGATTGGATTTGGTCAGGATCTAGAAGTAGAGGTGTTCCATGGTAGCAGTCGGGTAATTAGAGTGCGTGGTCAGTCGGAGTACGCATTCTTAGACAATGGCAATGCTTCCTCCTGGGCTCTCAGGGTGGTCCGTGTGTGGCGAATTTGTAGCTGTCGTGGATGTTGATGGCGATGTCCAGTCTGGAGCAGAGGTTGGTCCAGGTTTCCAGGAACAAGGCGATATGTGCAGAGGTGGCATCAAAGAGGTCCCAGATTTCTGTTGCATGGTAATGGAGGGACCGCACGTTTAGGAGGATGCAGTTAATCCAGTCAGCTGCGTTGTTGGTTGGCTGGGCAGCAGGAGGCGCTGGTGTGCTGATGTGGTGACCCTTGACCCTACCTGGTAGGTCGCCCCCCCACCGCACAGCTCCGCCTGTGTGTCTGACGCTGCTGAAGAAGTTGAAATAGGTTGGTTCTCACTGTTTTTGCCTGTACTGCTTTCCGTATTGTTGTGCCTGTAACTGCTGCTCTCTGTCCTCCCCGCTGCCTGTACTTGCTCTGTACCCGCCTTTTTTTCCCTCTGTGTACTTGCTCTGTGCCTGCCTTTTTTCCCTCTGTTCCCCTCGCTGCCCCTGCGTCTCTGCCCGTTTTTGCCCTCCGCTCCCTCCGCTCCCTCGTTGCCCCGGTAACCCTGTGCCTGTTTTGCCCGTTTTGACTTCTGTTCCCCTCGCTGCCCCCATATTTCTGTATCCTTCTTCGCCTTCTGTAACACTCATTGCCCCCTTACGTTGTGCCTTTTTGGCTTCTGTGCCCTTACTTTGTGCCTTTTTTGCCTTCTGTGCCCTTCGTCGTCCTGCTCCGCTCCCGCCGCTGCGTCCCCTGCGGCCCCGCCCCGTGACTGCCCATTCGCTGCCTCACCTCCCACCTCCCAGCTGCTCCTCCCTCCCACCTCCCCATATATGCCGGCCGCTGCGCGGCCGTGTCGCTGGCGCGCTGAAGGCACTCCTAAGGCAAGCCCGTCTGCGCCCGTCCACACCTGGACCACGCCCAGCGCCAGAAACCCTGGTTGCCGCACCCGCAACAAGGAACGCCGCCACTACGATGCCAGTACTCTGCATGCTCTCAACCCTAAACGGACCCACACCTGCTTCAAAGCCGCCCTGAAACGCACATACGGTCCCTTCACCTGCCGGAACTGCAGCTACACCAGCCACAGAACAGACAAACCACCCGCCACAAAAGACCTCAACCACCTCCGATGCATACTTCTGAACACCCGCTCAGCACGCAAACACGCCGTGGAGCTCTGGGACCTGCTCAACACAACATCCCCGGACGTCGCCTTCCTGACTGAGACGTGGATGAATGACTTCTCCGCACCCGACATCGCCATAGCCATCCCAGACGGCTACGAGATCACCTGCAGAGACCGCACCAACGGTGTGGAGGAGGAATCGCCATCGTCCACAAGAACAGCATCAGGGTCTCGACCAGCACCGACGACACTCTCAGCACCGCCGAACACATGCATTTCCAGATCCACACAGATCCTAACTCCACCCTCAGAGGCACCCTCGTCTACCGACCACCCGGACCCCGTCCCCAGTTCAGCGACTCCATCGCCGACCTCATCAGCACGCACGCCCTGACCTCCACCGACTACATCCTCTTCGGAGACCTAAACTTTCACCTTGAGAACAACGACAGCAACACCACAACTCTGATCGATAACCTCGCCAACCTCAGACTGAGGCAACTCGTCACTACGCCCACCCACTCCGCCGGCCACACGCTCGACCCCATCTTCTCCTCAAGCCCGCACGTCTCCTTCAACCACACCACCAAACTCCTCTGGACCGACCACCGCTGCATCCACTTCACCTTCCAGAAACCCACCACACACCACCGCACCCAACAGATCCCCCGCTGCTGGATCAAAATCACTGAAGATCAACTCCATGCTAACCTCGCTCTCAGCCCACCCACCATACCCTCCAACACCGACAACGCTGCCCACGTCCTCAGATGCTGGATTGAGGACTGCGCAAACACCCTTGCCCCGCTGAAGAAACCCCCCTACAGAGACACCAGCAAGAGGGCCAGCTGGTTCACCCCAGAACTCCTAGCCTCCAAGCAAGCTTGCCGGAAGCTAGAGAAGAAACGGCATAGTGAACAGACCCCGGACAGCCTCGCAGCACACAAGGACGCCATCCGCAACCACCACCAACTCATCAAGGCTGCCAAGAGGACCTCCTTCAAAGACCGCCTCGACAACAACGCACACGACAACAAGGAGCTCTTCAACATCGTGAAGGAACTCTCCCACCCCAGCTCCAACACCAACGACATCCTGCCGTCGCAAGCCCTGTGTGACTCCCTCGCCACTTTCTTCCACCGCAAGATAGTAGACATCTACGACAGCTTCAACACCCAGACAGCCCCAACAGACAGCAACAGAACAAACTCTACTCACATCATCGACTACGACCCCCTGCCAGCCTGGGCCAGTGTGAGCATCGATGACACCATCAACAACATGAGTACAATCCACTCCGGCACTCCGTCAGACCCATTTCCGCACCACGTCTTCAACAAAGCAAGCAGTTCCATCGCACCCCACCTGCGCAACGTCATCAACCTCTGCCTCAAGACCGCGACCTTCCCAGAGAGCTGGAAACAAGCTGAGATCAACGCTCTACTCAAAAAACCCAAGGCAGACCCAAGAGACCTCAAGAACTTCCGGCCCATCTCTCTGCTCCCGTTCCTGGCCAAGGTCATCGAGAAGATCGTCAACAGACAGCTAACCCGATCCATCGAAGAAAACAGAATCCTGGACCCTTCCCAGTCAGGGTTCCGCAGCAACCACAGCACCGAGACCGCCCTCATCGCCGCCACAGACGACATCAGGACCCTGCTGGACAACGGTGAGACCGCGGCACTCATCCCCCTAGACTTCTCCGCCGCCTTCGACACTGTCTGCCACTGCATATTACGCGCATGCCTCCATGCCGCAGGGATCCAAGACAAGGCTCTGGAACGGACCACATCCTTCCTCTCAGGCAGAACCCAGAGCATCCGCCTCCCCCCTTTCCGATCCGAAGCCTCCGAGATCATCTGCGGCGTACCCCAGGGTTCCTCCCTCCGCCCGACACTGTTCAACATCTACATGACCCCGCTTGCCCACGTCGCCCGACAGCACGACCTCAACATAATCTCCTACGCCGACGTTGTCAAGGCAGTCTGAGAAGGAGGTCCATTTGGCGGTCCTGATGAGGTGGTGTTGGTTGCGGAGGGCGTCTTTGTGGGCAGCGTGGCTGTCTGGCGTCTTGTCGCTGTGCCATATGTTTTCCAGTTTCCGGCAGGTGCATTTTGAGTCGAGGAGTTCTGGGGTGAACCAGCTAACTCTTCTGCTGGTGTCTCTGCTGGTGGGGTTTTTCAGTGGGGCGACGGTGTAGGCTTAGTCGTTCATCCAGCGTTCGAGGGTGAATGCGCCTTCATCGGGGATTGTTGGGGTTCGTCGGAGAGTTGAGTGCGAGATTTGTCTGTAGTTGTCTTGGGAGACTTTGCTCCAGCAGCGGCGGGGGTCTGTAGGGTGCGGTGGTGTGTGAGAGGTTTCCGGAAGGAGAAGTGGATGCAGTGGTGGTCTGTCCAGGTGAGTTCGGTGGCGTGGCTAAAGGTGACGTGAGGGCTTGAGGAGAAGATGGCATCTAGCGTGTGGCTGGCGATGTGGGTTAGCGTCATGACGAGCTGTTTTAGTGCGAGGTTGGCAAGATTGTCGATCAGGGTGGAGGAGTTGCTGTCGTTGTTCTCCAGGTGATCGTTCAGGTCTCCGAGGAGGATGTAGTCGGTGGAGGTCAGCGCGTGCGTGCTGATGAGGTCGGCGATGGAGTCGCAGAATTGAGGCCGGGGTCCTGGCGGTCTGTAGATGAGGGTGCCTCTTAGGGTGGTTTTGGGGTCCGTGTGCATGTGTTCGGCGGTGCTGAGGGCGTCGTTGGTGTTAGTTGAGACCTTGATGGTGTTTTTGTGGCAATGGCGATTCCTCCTCCAGCCCTGTTGGTGCGGTCTCTGCAGGTGATCTTGTACCCGACTGGGATGGCTATGGTGATGTCTGGTGAGGAGGTTACGTTCATCCACGTTTCGGTCAGAAAGGCTACATCCGGTGATGTGGTGTCGAGGAGGTCCCAGAGTTCGACGGCGTGTTTGTGTGCGGAGCGGTTGTTGAGCAGGATGCATCTAAGCTGGTTGGGTTCCCTTGTGGCAGGTGTCTTGAGGTTTCCGAGGCAGGAGAAGCTGCAGTTCTGGCAGGTGAAGGGGCCGTGGGTGCGCCTCGGGGCAGCCTTGCAGCAGGTGTGGGTCCTTCCTGGGTTGAGAGCGACGAGGGTATTGGCGTAGTAGCGGAGGCGGTCCTCATGGCTGCTGCGGGGGCCAGGGGCACTGGCGCTGGGTGCGGTCCAGGCGCGGACGGGTGCAGACGGGCAACGACGGGCGCAGACGGGCGCAGACGGGCACAGACGGGCGCAGACGGGCTTGCCTTAGGTGCGCCTTCGGCGCGCCTAAGGCAAGCCCGCTACGCGCATCCACTGCGCATGTCCGCTGGTCCGCCGCCATATATGGGGAGGTCGAGAGGGAGGAGCAGCTGGGAGGCGGGTGGCGAGGGACGGGTGTGACGAATGGACGCGGAGGGGGCAGGGCCGCAGGGGAGGCAGCGGCGGGGATGGGGAACAGGAGACCGGCGTGGGGCACTGAAGAAAAAAGGGGTACAAAATCAGGGTCACTGAGGCACAAAGTCAACACAGGGGTACAGTGGACGGCGAGGGGTACAGAAATAAAAAGGGGGCCCAGAAGCAGAGCGGCGAGCGGGGGGCAGGGGGCACAGACAGTTACAGGCACAAAATCAAGGGGCACGGAGGCACAAAGGCAGCAAGTGAAACGTACCTAAGGCCACCACTGGCCACCAGGGATGAGGCGCAGGTGGAAGCCTGCGGGTGGTGGAGGGCCAAAGGTGGCAGCAAAGACAGCGGGGGTGCAGGCGGCGCTGCAGCGCGGGGGGAGCGACCTACCAGAAGGACAAGGGTCGCTCTCCTCACCGCGCAGCGGCCGCCATATATGGGGAGGTGGGGAGGGAGGAGCAGCTGGGAGGCGAGGGATGGGTGTGATGAATGGGCGCGGAGGGGGTGGGGCCGCAGGGGAGGCAGCGGCGGGGACGGGGGACAGGAGACCGGCGCGGGGCACAGAAGAAAAAAGGGGTACAAAATCAGGGTCACAGAGGCACAAAGTCAACACAGGGGTACAGTGGACGGCGAGGGGTGCAGAAATAAAAAGGGGGCACAGAAGAAGAGCGGCGAGCGGGGGGCAGGGGGCACAGACAGTTACAGGCACAAAATCAAGGGGCACGGAGGCACAAAGGCAGCAAGTGAACCGTACCTAAGGCCACCACTGGCCACCAGGGATGAGGCGCAGGTGGAAGCCTGCGGGTGGTGGAGGGCCAAAGGTGGCAGCAGAGACAGCGGGGGTGCAGGCGGCGCTGCAGTGGGGGGAGCGACCTACCAGAAGGTCAAGGGTCGCTCTCCTCACCGCGCAGCGGCCGCCATATATGGGGAGGTGGGGAGGGAGGAGCAGCTGGGAGGCGGGAGGCGAGGGACAGGTGTGATGAATGGGCGCGGAGGGGGCGGGGCCGCAGGGGAGGCAGCGGCGGGGACGGGGGACAGGAGACCGGCGCGGGGCACAGAAGAAAAAAGGGGTACAAAATCAGGGTCACAGAGGCACAAAGTCAACACAGGGGTACAGTGGACAGGGAGCGGTGCAGAAATAAAAAGGGGGCACAGAAGCAGAGCGGCGAGCGGGGGGCAGGGAGCACAGACAGTTACAGGCACAAAATCAAGGGGCACAGAGGCGCGAAGGCAGCAAGTGAAACGTACCTAAGGCCACCACTGGCCACCAGGGATGAGGCGCAGGTGGAAGCCTGCGGGTGGTGGAGGGCCAATGGCGGCAGCAGAGACAGCGGGGGTGCAGGCGGTGCTGCAGCGGGGGGGAGCGACCTACCAGAAGGTCAAGGGTCGCTCTCCTCACCGCGCAGCGGCCGCCATATATGGGGAGGTGGGGAGGGAGGAGCAGCTGGAAGGCGGGAGGCGAGGGACGGGTGTGACGAATGGGCGCGGAGGTTGTGGGGCCGCAGGGGAGGCAGCGGCGGGGACGGGGGACAGGAGACCGGCGCGGGGCACAGAAGAAAAAAGGGGTACAAAATCAGGGTCACAGAGGCACAAAGTCAACACAGGGGACAGTGGACGGCGAGGGGTGCAGAAATAAAAAGGGGGCACAGAAGCAGAGCGGCGAGCGGGGGGCAGGGGGCACAGACAGTTACAGGCACAAAATCAAGGGGCACGGAGGCGCAAAGGCAGCAAGTGAAACGTACCTAAGGCCACCACTGGCCACCAGGGATGAGGCGCAGGTGGAAGCCTGCGGGTGGTGGAGGGCCAACAGCGGCAGCAGAGACAGCGGGGGTGCAGGTGGCGCTGCAGTGGGCGGGGCGACCTACCAGAAGGTCAAGGGTCGCACGACACTCAACTGATCTTCTCCCTCACCAAGGACCCCATCCCTGCCAAATCCAACCTCCACGAAGGAATGAAGGCCGTCGCCAACTGGATGAAGATCAGCCGCCTGAAGCTGAACTCGGACAAGACGGAGGTCCTCATCCTCGGCTCCAACCCTTCAGCTTGGGACGACTCCTGGTGGCCAACTGCACTGGGGACAGCCCCAACACCCACACACCATGCACGCAACCTGGAATCATGCTAGACTCAACGCTCTCAATGACCAAGCAAGTCAACGCCGTCTCCTCCTCCTGCTACAACAGCCTCTGCATGCTCCACAAGATCTACAAATGGATCACAACAGATACAAGAAAGACAGTCACCCAGGCCCTCGTCAGCAGCAGACTCGACTACGGAAACGCCCTCTACACAGGAGCTCCGACCAAGCTCATCAAACAACTACAATGCATCCAAAACGCCTCGGCGCGACTGATCCTCGACGTACCACGCCACAGCCACATCACCCCCCTCCTGAGAAACCTGCACTGGCTCCCCATCAACAAGAGGATATCCTTCAAGCTCCTCATCCACGCACACAAGGCACTCCACAAGACCAGCCCTTCCTACCTCAACAGACGTCTCTCCTTCTACATTCCCAACCGCCAGCTACGCACCGCTGACCTCTCACTGGCCACCGTCCCGCGCATCTGAAGAGCTGCCATCGGCGGGAGATCGTTCTCCCACCTCGCTGCCAAAACATGGAACACCCTCCCACTAAGCCTACAACCGACCCAAGACCTGCTGACCGCCAGGTCTTGAGGAGAACACTCAAGACCTGGCTGTTCGATCAGTAGCGGCACCTCCCCAGCGCCTTGAGACCCTCGCGGGTATGTAGTGAGCTTTACAAATGACTGATTGATTGATTGATTGATTGATTGATTGATTGATTGGCAGGAGGTGTGTTTGCAGTTTGAGCAGGCACAGGATGCAAGGGAATACTACAGTGATACTAGATGGCAGACGGTGTGGCGTCCTGGGTTGAGGCGAGGAGGGTGCTGGTGTTGTAGCGGTGGAATGACCGAGAGGAAGAGTCCTTGGTGCTGGGTGTGGTCCAGGGTTGGACAGATGCAGACAGGCTTGCCTTTGGCACAACAGTGGGACACCCGCTGTGCATGGCTGCACAGCGGCTGCCATTAGGTAGTGCTGTGGGGGGACTGGACAGCTGGGAGGCGGGAAACGTGGGAAAGGACACTGAGGGGGTGGGGACGCGGGGGAGAGCAGGGGTGGTAAATATATATATTTTTAAATCTTACCTCAAGGCCAGGTGACACGTCTTCTGTGCTCCTGCTCTCCTGAGTCTGCTTCCAGGAACAGGAAGCAGGCAGGCAGGCTCCCTCCCCTAAGCCAATCACAATACTGCAATGTGGCATTGTTATTGTTCTTGAGCACCGTGACAAGGCAGGATTTCACAAGCCTGGGTACAGCAGTCTCTGCCAAGACCACTGGGGAACCTCCCGATGCAGGTGATGCAACAGGGCCCCCTCATGTGTGAAGTTTCTGCACTCCCACCACATAAGTTCGGCGCAGCTCAGGGGCCTCACCCTCCACAGCATTTGGCCAGCGCAACATCCTCCGGCCTGAGAACCAGAGAAGAGTGGCCCACCATTGGTAATCCCCTCTGTGCACCCCGGTGTAGTAGTGGCTCATGTTATGTGATGCAGACCTCCCTACGTTGGTGCGCAGGAGAGCCTCTACCATTCACAGCTCCAAGGGGCACCAGGCAGTCTTCTCTCACAGGTCAGCAACGTATCTCCATGCGACCTGGCAGACTTCACCACCAGGTAAGGGCAATTGCCGATGCCTCAATGTCTACTGCCTTGGCCCAACAACTCCACAGCATCTCCACATCCTACTCCGGGTCCCAGACGCAGGCACAGCAATGCCTCGGGCCCTGGCAACTGTCCGCTCTTCCAAGGTTGTGGCTGCTATGGTGTTGCCAGGAGGGCACTATGAAAAGTGATGCATCACAGGTTTTTCCTAGCGATGCGCCTCTTTTGATATATGTAGCCCTGATTCTGCATCTCCTCTTCACCTGAGACTCTGGCTGGTCATCCTGTCTGTTGGGGGGTTTGGGGAGGTTGTTGATCTGTGCTGCACTTGTCCCTGGCTGCTCCATTCTGCATTCCATTGTTTTTCTTTTATTTTTTTATTGGAGGTGGACTTATTGGCAAAAAGGTGATGTTCTGCTGACTAACGTGAGTTTTTTTGCCTGCAAATTGGCCTGTCGTCAGTTTTAGCCCGCAAACAACAGGATTTGTATCACCTTCACAGGTAGTGTTAGCTGCAGTTTTCACTGTGGCTACCTGAAACTATCGCCATGTAGCAACGAACTGTACATACATCGCTAACAGGGCGATAGTTTTCGGCGATGGCCCGCGTTAAGAAAACTGCCACTAACTAACGCTAATACAAGTTCGCGGCAGTTCTTTTAAATATACCCCCTTATTTGATAATTGCCCTTTGTGCTATATTCCTACTTATGATCTTTAAGGGATACAAGTATGCACAAGTTAGATGAGGAGTAAATAGAAAGAGAGCAGATGTAGAATTAGAGGAGAGTTAGAGTAAATGTGATAATGACATGAACTGTCTGGGGGATTCTAGGTGAAAGATGCTCAAGACCACAAGGTTTTAGATGATCCGTCTGATAATATCAGATTGTAAACTGTGATGGCTTGATTCGCCATCAGAGGGGGGACTGGAGCAGGGTAATTTTGGCTCCACCTTACCATGTTTGACTTGGGCACATATATTTTATGTAAGGCCTCATGTATTTGTGTGACTGGACATTATTAACATAATGTATTGAACTCGAACAGATAGAGAAAGTGCATTTACTATGTAATCTTAATACTTATATGAGTGTGCATATTATAGGTTTCCCATACAGTAACTACTAATTGTTGTACCCATATATGCCTACATTTGAGTGGTTTGAATAATATTGTAATTCTAATATATTCCTGTACTCATTTGAGTAATACTCTGCACTTCTTTTATAAATGAAAATGTATTTAATAAATAGTACTTCATACCTATATTATACCCGTATATGTATCTGTAATCATGCGTTTAAAACATGCATTGATATGCTTGCCACGCTAAGTTGACCGAAGGTCTTAAGCATTTTGGTTTCTAGATGTTTAACTTTCAACGTGAATGTTTGCTTTGGATGCAGTGTTTTTCTCTCCTCAGCAGGTACACTTGCAGGAGCTCATGGCTTAAGAAAGGCAAATTGGGGCATATTTACAAGCCCCTATTGCCACCATAACATCACTTTCAGTGATGTTGTGATGGCGATAGAGGCCTTGCCTTATTTACAAGGCAGCGTTAATCCAGGTTAAGCTGCCTTGTAAATAAGGCACCCTTTCAAGCTGTATTTAGTGTGAAAGGGGAGGTCAATGGGTGTTAAGGTTGGTGTTCCACCCCAACAGCCATTGATTTTTACTCTGCCTCCTATTTACAAGGACAGCACGAATAGGAGGCAGCGCCAAAATAAAGACCAGGGAAAACCTTGTCTTAAATAGGCGAAATGAGGAGAAATGCTTTATTTCTCCTCGTTTTTGCTGTTTCCATGTGTGCTGCCTGTGCACCACACATAGAAACAGCAAATTGCCTATGATTGTTTATGTGCAGGAAGGTGCCCTTTCCTGCACATGAACAACCATTTAAAAAACTGCAGTTTTGCATAAACAATCTGCCCCTCAACACAGGCACCCTTGCACTACGGTGCAAGGGTGCCTGCATTGGCGCTAGGCAGCTAAAGTTAGCACCAGTGAAGAGGGAAATGCAGGGCTGCACCATATTCTAGTAAATATGAGGCAGCCCTGCATTTCTAAAGTGGCTTACTGGCACATGCATCAACAATGCCATTTGCGATTCCTTATTAGCGAAAAATAAGGATTCGCTAATAAGGAATAGCAAAAGGCTATGCATGTAGAAATCGCTTACAAAATAGCGATTTCTAAACATTCTTTAATTGCGACTCGCAAATTGCGAGTCGCAATTAAGGAATACCTCCCCATTCATTCCTATGGGCCTAGAGGCCCATAGGAATAAATGGGAAGACATTCTCAATTTGCGATTCTCAATTAGAGAATCGCAAATTGCTCATGCAATTTCAAGGGTGCCAGGGTGTCAAAAGGACACCCTGTTGCACCCCTGAAATCTGCATATGAGTACATCTTGCACACACACATGCCCCAAGGGCATGTGTGTGTGTAAAATGGAACTTTGAAAAATGCACTTTAGTGCATTTTTCAAAGTTTTTGCAAATTACCATGAAGTTCAACTTCATGATAATTTGCTCCCCCTATTAGCGAAATCGCTAATATTTTTACTTTCCTGCATTGCATTTAAGGAATCTCAATTTGAGATTCCTTAAATGCAATCGCAATTTAAGTAATCGCGATTTAGAGATTACTTAAATTGCGATTTTTGCATTTGGGATGATGCATCCCAAATGCAATAACACTGGTCGCAAAGGGGCAGATTCTGAGAATCTGCCCGTTTGCGACCGGTTTTTGCTTTGATGCATGTGGGCCTTAGAGTGTTGTTAGCTTTCTTGGCTTAACAACGCGCTTCGCCACTTTATTGTAAATATGCCTCATTGTGTGAAAGAGATAGTGAGGCTCGGGAGGAGTACTTTTGACAAGGGCAAGAAGCCATACTGAACAAAGGGAGGACTACTGTCTGTGTGGAATAGGGAGACAAGAGGAATCCAAGGACGTTGCAATGTGTGGACCAAAAAAAAGAAACCATGAGTGTAGTTGCCAAGTTTTATTGTTCGAAGATGGAAAATAATGAGACATGTGGCATGGGATTCTTAAAGCTTCTGTTGTAGTTATAATTGAGGATCACACTTCAGCTTTATTCAGATTCCCTTTACACTCTGAGAGTAACAGGCCTCTTTGCAGCAGCTCTGTTGTGTGGCTTCAGGCTATACAATATTCTTTCCCTTTAGATAACTTCTACAGAGGCTCTTCTATGATGACACCTTTCTTGCTTGACAGAATGATAGAAACTTTTAATCTAGTCACCAAACTTTGGGGCATATTTACAAGCCCCTTGCGTGACATTTACGCTGCAGTTGCGTCACTTGTTTGACGCAACAGCGGCGCAAACAATGCGGCCTATTTACAACGTGATGCATCTAGGGAGATGCGTCACGTTGTAAAGCCCTGCGTCACATTATACCTGCTTCAGGTATAATGTATGCAGGGTGGGCGTTCCCACACAGGAAGGCCTCGTAAAAGTGACTCAGTGAAATCTACAAGATTTCACTGCGCCACTTTTAGGACGCCACTGAGTGAAAACCTTACGCCTGCTTCAAGCAGGCGTAAGTAGTGACGCAGTGTAGTGGGAATAGGCCTCAACACGCATTGCTGGAGTTGCGTCGTGCTTGCGACACGACTCCAGCAAATGCGTGACTTTTCCGCAAACAGATGGGTCAGAATTTCTGACGCATCTGTTAATCCTTGCGCCATAGTGCGCCGTATTGTAAATACGGCGCATCTATGGTGGCGCAAGGGTTTCTAAGGGTGGCACAGGGAAAGTGACGCATCTGTACAGATGCGTCACTTTCTTGTAAATCTGCCCCTTTGTTTCTCATTTTCAGTCTTGCGGTTACGGAATTTCTCATTTGCTTTCTGATATTGTTAGACACAGCGGTTTCGGGCTGGCTAAGATGCATCAAAGAAATAACCTTCTGGAAAGACAATACCCCAAAGCCTTAATCAAGCGATCGGCCAAACGTGCATTGAACAATAACAGAGAAGCTTTACTGGACAGTGCACCTAAGACACCCACGCAAAACAGACTGGTGTGTGTGAATACCTTTAGTTCTCTTACTAATGCTACCAAAAAATCCATACTAAAGAACTGGAGCATTCTCAGCAAAGGTCAACACACATTACAAAAGCCCTTGTTTGTTTTCAAAATGAAGCACCAATTTGAGAGATACTCTGGTGCACAAAAGACCTCCAATAGTGAACACCCAGAGACCTAACACTCTTTGGTACTTACCAGCAGTACAGGGTCATTTCCCATGCGGATCTTGTTCTGTTTGTCCGCAAACTAATGTCACCAAAACCATAGACATAGGCACCACGAAGCCATGGGAGTTACAAAACCACACAAACTGCAATAGTTAGGAGGTCATATACCTCATCATTTGTTCCTGCGGGCTTCGATACGTGGGAATGACCACTCGCAAGATACGTATTCTTATCCAGGAGGACCACAAAAGCACTATTCGATGCAACAAAGAGACATCTGATCAACCAGACACTTCTCAGAGATGCACCAGACAGCAGATTCATTTAAATGGACAGTATTAGATAAACCTAATTTTAATGCCAATACACCAAATCTGGCTTTGCACCTGCTAAGGATCGAACAGCGTTGGGTTTATAGATTGAATACCTCTGTCGTCAGACTCAATGATGACATCCCGTGGCTCACCTTGACCTGAGATGAGTAGCTGGCGTTTCCTGGGCTAACCCTTTGTAGCATTTGTTTGTTCCGCCATTTGGGGTAACCTCCCTACAGTTGGTCTTACCTCAGTGAGATAGAGCCCGATTCACAGAACTAACTTAAGACAAAATCCTAAACTTACTACCATTTTGGTATTTACAGAAGGCACTTACTCATTTTGGTATTCACAGAAGACACTTACTCACTTCGGTATTCACAGAAGTTAGGAGTCCTAACTTTAGGACTCCTAAATGCCTTCTGTGAATATCGAAAGTCTTAAAATTAGGATTTTTCTCAGTTTAGGAGTCCTCTTTAGGACTCCTAACTTTACTACTACTAAACTGAGAAAAATCCTAATTTTAAGACTTTCGGTATTCAGAGAAAGCATCTAGGAGACCTAAAGTTAGGACTCCTAACTTCTGTGAATACCGAAATGAGTAAGTGCCTTCTGTGAATACCAAAATGAGTAAGTGCCTACTGTGAATACCAAATTGGTAGTAAGTTTAGGATTTTGTCTTAAGTTAGTTCTGTGAATCGGGCCCATAGTGTTTGAATATGGTGCCAAGGGGAAGAGTATTGTGACAAATGTTATGTATGATGGTCTCCACCCGCATTAGCTTTGGCACAGCTTCACATTATAAAGTGCACCATTCACCATTAAGTTATTGATGTACCACGCACTTCGTACCACTCTCAGCTTGACACCATCTCTCTATGTGTAGCCACATGCTATAACCTATTGCGATCACAGCTCACTTGTGTGCTGGTCTGTGCCCAAACATTATATCAAGCTTGTCTGATTATCCATTGAGCCCCCCTCTTTTTGGTAGTCCATTTTCCAGTTTTCCTATTAACTAAACCATATCTGCTAAGCATGATAAACGACAGATTTATGCTGGGACTCCATGTCCCATGCTCTGCCAGTTTCCGGCGGTGGTTGACGCACATATGTAGGTTTGAATCCCAATTGGACTACATTTCCCATGTTTCTACCCATGCTCTGCGAGTTTCCGACGGGGTTTGACGCGTTTACGTCATTTCAATCCCGTTTGGACTTCATTTCCCATGTTCCTGCCTGTCTTTACGTGATACGGCATACCGTTAAATACGGCAAACTTTCTGATGTCCGGTTTCCTTGCCGCAAGGACAGACGGATGATGAACCTCACATCTGATCTCAGGTACAGCCAGTTATAGTGGGGAGCCCTTCGTTTGGTAGTTCAGCGTTACTGCTCTGCGCTCTCAACTGAGAGGTTTTGAAATTTTGCTGCTCCCACACGTTGTGACACGTGCTAATTTGACCGTCCCCCCTTGATGGCATGCTAGATTATCGCGGAGCTAGATTCACCGCTTTTTTGATTTGCCTTTCCGCCATGCAAATTCGACGTATGTTATGTGAGGCGTGAATCTGTTTTGACTCCTTTGGGGTTAATGTTTCGCCTCGCTTGGCAGGGCTTTATTGTTAAGATCTCACAGTTGGAGATAGTTAATCCAGCGCCACATGGTCGCATTATAATCAGTGATGAGCCCGCTTTGGGATGTTGTTATAAGGCCGATGATGGTGGTCTCACATCCACTCATGAACCTGTTTGATCCTTACAATGTTCCTATAAGTTCCAGCATTCTCTAGGCATATTCGGTTCAGCACATAATATCAATAACACAGAGGATTGATAACTCTTTTCAGTTGAAGACTGTCCATGTGTCTTCTATAATAGGCTCACATAGAGGATTGAGAGCTTAACATGTTTTTATTCGCTTCCTCACTATTAGGCATACTTGGGTTAGCACATAATATTAACAACATAGAGTATTGCTGACTCTCTTCAGTTTTAGACTACTCATGTCAGTTTCTGCTCACAACTTGTGCATGTATAGTGCATGTTGTGTATGCACCTGACTTATCCTCATCTTTATCTATTCATTTACTGACCACCCCCATTCTTCTCTCTAGGTGGGGGTAGCGTCTGTACCTTTGGCTGAATCAGCCCCGGACAGGTGTGGTAACTTTTTAGATCATATTTGGTAAGTGCCGTTCTGCTATTGCCCTGAATTTAGTTGCAACAGTTGCTATACTAGACACTAATTGTGTTCTAAATTGATTGTACCTGGGTAGTGTCACCCTGTACATTGTGACACTAGTTTTATTTACTTTTTTGTCTCTTCTCTTCCTACTGCAGGTTGCAACGGAGTGCTTCACTGAGCACTTTAATTTTTGGTTCAGTATACACCAGTTATTGTTAATAACTGTTTTACACTTTTTTCAGTAGCTGTTCTTATCCTTTGGATCCTGACGAAGGCCTAGATACTCTCATAGGTTGCTGACCAAAACATGTTGATGCTTCGGATGCACCTGTTTTGAATTTTGACAACTGCATCATTCAGCTCCTTGTTGTTTTTAATCCTGTCATAGGGTAGCTAAAATAAAGTCCCTGTCAGCTAGCTCTATAGGCAGTTTTAACTCAAATTCACTAGCCCTGCACTTTACACCCATCCACACACCACGCTCACATAGGGTTTTTAGGACCACCAATATACTCAAATTGAAAAACATCCCTGAGCTCCTTCCTCGTAGAGAGGGGGTCGTAGCCCGTGTTAGGACTAGGTCCCTAATGCGAGGAGGCACCCCTATGATGAAGCATGACACCTTTGGTGTGTGAGGGGAGTCATCCTTAAAAGGGATATCTTCCCCTGCTAGGTTGATTATTTTCTGGTGTTTTTTGTTTGAGTGTCACACCCTTGTACTATTACAGATCCGGACCCGTGGGCTCTCTTGTGTGTGTAAGATGCATCAAAGCCAGTCGGAACCCACCATTCCAAATAGGATGAGTACGATACACTTGTCCGATAACCTGTGCTCGCCCTCTGGTAGCTTGACACCGAGCAGTCAGGCTTATCCTCAGGGCTTGAGTGTAAACTATTGGCATAACACCCTACCGCAGAACACACTGCGTTCACCACAAAAAGACTCCACACCGTATGTATAAAAACAATTGTCTTTGTATAACACACACACTGAAATCAACACGAGATACACATTGATATACATTTTACAGTTATACGCAATTGTCAAACTTCTCTATTGAAATCACAATGAAACACACACGGTATATAGACTTTACAGTTATATGCAATGGTCTGTCTTTCCCAATGCAGGGAGGTCATACAGTCACTAGTCTCTGACTACGCCTTGTGACCCAGCCCCTCAGTCTTTCAACTCTACCAGCCAACGATACATGTTGCGCCTGCTGGCGCACTGTTGACTAGACCGTCGGAACTACCTAACACGGAAAGAAACTGTTTCTTAGTTTCATCCATCAGGCTTAGACCTCCAGGTGCCTGACGGCACCTTCACGATGGTGGGATCGCTATCCCTCCTGTAGACAAAAGGTTGTGACCCAGGAAGCTGGTGCAATCCCATCTGGAGAAATGTGTTCTCCTCAAGCGAAGGTGTGACCTGCCAGAGAGCCCGACAGTTAGCAACAAATGCCAACAAGGCACATGAAACCCCTAGGGTCTTGTCACAATGTTTCCTAAAAGAAAGCACCCTTTGGTATGTGTCCAGGGAGAGGGAGCCAAGGACCTCCGAAAGAAGCCACAAAGGCAGGCACTGTCATCCTCTTGATCTGGAGGACAAAGACAATCTCAGCTTCGGGCTCAGGTTCCACCAACACCCCTCGGACACCACATGCTCTATAGCACAAGCGAGTACAGGTCCCCTTGGTTGGAAGCACGAGTCCTTTGGACTCTTCAAGCTTCCCCCGCACTACCTAAAGTCCTCACATCTCGGCACCTCAGATGGCTGCCGATATTTGCGCACTTACTCCTCTTGGGCAGTGAGATGATGGTTTTTGTCAGGACTGTCCTTGTCCCAACCACAAGCACTTCCACCTGTCTCCACCACACCCAGTGTGGTGCTTACAATCTCGTTTAGACAGTGAGGTCTTTTGTGACCATGGGATCTCGTGGCAGGAGGTCAGCTCACCGGCCCTTGGAGAGTACTTTGAGTACTTTGAGACTCAGGCCACAACAGTAGTCCTCTTCTTGGAGCAGGACAAGCTCCAAGCCACCACAAGTTTGAGGATAGTCCAGTTGCCGTACCACCTGGCCTAATGATTCCTCATGTAAGTGTCCCGGTACTGAACCATTGAAGTATGGTTCCAAGTCCAAAGGTGTTTCTACTTTCAGAGGCTGAAACCCCAGTAGTTATACTCACCATGGCCTTTGGAAATGCCATCAAGCCAAAAGGCCACCTTTGAAATGCACAGAATCTCTCTCAATGTTGTCCTGTCTGCCATCCTACTGCAGGAGGTTTGATCTCAATCTTTAGTGGGATCAAGTCCCTACCCCTTGGAATGCAGTTGCCAATTCCACCCACACGTAACCATCCCAGAAAGCCCCTCAGAGTCAGAGGTCTGCAGTTTCCAGTGACCCCTGGTTTATGGCCCTCTTTCAGGAATACACAGATTTGGCACCCAGTGGTGAATTAGGAGATAGGACACCAGGCACCCAGAGCCATGCACATTGAAATGCTCACTTTCCTAGAGTGACATTTCCATCACCGTAATGTTAAACCCAGTCCCACTACTGGAGCGGAATTGCCTTTACAAACTCATTGATACCAAACATCATACTGTTGCTATTCTGCTTTTAGGAAATAATGCTAGAAAGCCTTTCCCTACATCCCCTCATGCTAATCTAATGAGGAAAGCAGACCCCATCGTACCAAGCACACCACCCAGTGTCAGTCATGACTCTTGCAAGTAGCACATACACACTTGCCCGACCTCTTTTTAACACCGGACCCTGTCAACAGGGAGAACTCTTATATAGCAGGAAACATGCTAAACCTTGGCACATGGTTCTGTAAACGCCAAGTCGAGTAACAGTAACCCATGCACACAGGCTCCACCAGGGCAAACCTGTGGCACAATCGATGAGCTACCTCCGTGAATGGCACAACCAGCATGGCAAGCCCACAGAGGCATATTCAAGGTACATGCCCCTGGTAAAGGTCTTACCCCATTACAAAGGACTTACAGCTATCTCAAGTCAGCCAAACATATATACACCGCTCTGCACCATGTACATCATGAGCACAATGCTTTGACACTGAACAGCATTGCCAAACACAGCCAAGTCCTAAGGCTAGCATCCAGAGCCCCGGAAAATGGGGAAGGAGAAAAGCAAAAAGTCAAGGTAAGCACTGTAGAAGGGCCATTTCCAAATTTATCGAGGATACATTTTGTTAGACATTTTAGATCTCCATTACTGATTCTGTATTTTTACACTTATGTAATAAATCCATACTTAACCCCATCTTCTGACTCAGAGTTTTACTGTGTGTACAAATGTGTTACACTGTAATTGTTAAATTGTTGTTAATCTTAACTCCTTTTATTCATCAGGCGCCTATACACATCCATTGGAGTGGGCAAGGAAAAAGAAGCCTAAATTCTATGCCTTGTCACAAATGAGGCAGAGCTTGCAGCATACGAGTGAGACAGAAGCACAAGGGGCAGATGTTTCGGGGGCAGAAGAACAAGGTGATGTGAGATAGAAAACAAGTAAGCTTGACCTAAAAATGAAATGAAGAAGCATGGAGTGCTCCCCCATACAAAAAAAAATCATGTAATCCACAAGGAGGAGTGTTGCAGAACCCAGGATCACATCTACATCGCGGACTACCCCTACAAGCCATCACAGAATGCTGCCCTTCCAATTAAATACAGAGGAGCAGCAGTTAAAAATAAATTAAAAGAAAAAGCCTAAATTGATGTATGTTGCTGCGTTACTCTTATTCACTTCTAAGGGCTCGATTCTGATGAGGTTTCAAAAGCTTCCCGACCGAATGGGTATGGGAAAGGTTTCCGACCGAATCGGATCGGGAGAGTCCAACCGACCGAGTACGATGCATATGGATGCTTCCGGATACAATTTGGTTGGACTCCCATTGACTTCAATGGGAGCCTTTATTTTGACCGAATGCATAGGCTCCCATTGAAGGAAGGGGTGGCTGGGGAAAATCTGGCACCCTGTGGTGGGTACCCCCTGGTGCCTGCCACACTGTGCATGGCTGTTAAGGGGGGACCCATGGGTACCCCTACAGGCCCGATTGGGAAGGCTCCGGATGCAGGGGGGCCCACTACGGGCCCCCAAAGGGCTTTATTCCAATCTCGGCTGGAAGGACTCCAGACAGGATCTGGAACGACCAAAGTCGATATGGAGCCATTGTTTCCATCCGAATCATCCCCCATTCTGAACGACCAAGTACAATGCGAAGATCTCGACCGCGCTGACCGAATCGTTTCCGAACCCGAATCTGTCCGTCTGACTCGTCCGGAGCCGAATCGCGCCACGCAATGGACCCGGCTTCTGAACGAGCGACTAGGATGCACGATTCGGACAGCCATATCGACTTGGACTCAGCGAGATGAAATGGCTGTCGGAATAGGACTTCAGGGGATCCGAGCAGAACCCCCTTGACCCGGAGACCTCCGAATCAGTCACGGGGGTGCGCATGGGTCCCCCTGATCCAAGCATGCACAATGTGGCGGGCAACATGGGGTGCCCGCCACAGGGTGTATGCTTTTCCCCACCCACCCCTCTTTTGCTATGCGAGCCTGTGTACGCATCGGTATACAGGCTCCCATAGAGTTCAATGGAAGCCCAAGCAAACCGAGTCCGTCAGCATACGGCTGCATCATACTCGTTCGGTCAGACTCACACAGTGTGATTCACTTGAAAAGCCCTCCGGATCCGAGTCGTATGGAGGGCTTTCCAAGCGAGATCGGAATCAGGTCCAATTTGGAGAAGCAGGTGGCACGATTCGGAAAGGCTGTCCAAATCCAACATTGTACTCGGTCGGTCGGAAACCTTTCTGAGTCAATCAGAAAGTCACGTTCCCAATCCTATATAGGCGGAGCAAATGCAGTTAGGGAGCTTCCCTAACTGCATCGGAATTAGGCCCTAAGTGTGAAAGTGAAAAACTGGGGCAGGTTACACAACACAACACAGCAAGGCAACTTGCTGCACTGTGTTGCATGACAGGGAGAGAGCAGGAATGTGGCCTTAAGATATGATGCATTCCTGCTTTCTCCCTGCAGGAATGTGCCCTTAAGATATGATGCATTCCTGCTTTCTCCCTGCCTAGCGCTAACGTAGGCCCCCTTGCACCATAGTGCAAAGGTGCCTGCATTACATGCAGGAATAGTTAAGTGCAGGAAGGGACAGCTTCCTCCACAAAAACAATCTTCAGAGGCTTATTCCTCTTTCTACATGTGCTGCATTCTGAAAATAAGAGCAGAAATAAGCATATTTCTCCTTGTTATTCCTCACCTTGGAAGGCACAGCATTTTGACACATTCCCCGATTTACCAGTGTTAGTAAAACTGTGAATGCAACAGATACTATGGGTAAATGAATGGGCACACCTGTGCTGCAACCATGGAACGCTTTCCGAGGGCAGAGTAATGCAAGGCAGTGACTTGCACTGCTTTGCGTTACTCCAGATTTAATAAGCCACACACAGCCAAGCAAAGTAGCTTAGTAAATCTCACTAAAAATCCTTGCATTGCCTTGCACTGCCTTGAGTTACGCAATGGCAAAGCAAGGGCTTCTAAAATCTGGCCCAATTGGTTAAGGCTCACATAACTGGCCAACGTCTGAGTTGATGTATATGTAGAAATGTAATTTTTAACCAGACTGTCTTCATTGATAAATGCTTTGAACAGTTATTGAAGTCTGCAAAGGTGTTAATCAAGACATTTCTACACTGAGGTGCTGTGTCCAGTGTAGTGAAGGACTTTAGGGCCAAATTTGAATGAAGACCAAGTAATTTCAAAGAAAATTAAAATTCTTACCTAACATAGCGACCGTTTTGTGGTGGAAATGACACGTGAGGGCTTAAAGTTTCCACTGCATTATCTAACAAAAGATCTTTGGAGTAGCATTAACTCAGAAAAGCAGTTCCACCTCCATACTGCAAGACAATCAAAGTGCCTTGAGTGATTTGAACAGTGTATGGTCTTAATTAACATCCTATTGTATCGTGTGTGAGATGATAGTGCAAAACAGATATATCACATTTATGCATTTCATTCACTTTTATTTCCAGAAATGATTTTCTCAAATGCTAGGGAACTTCATGTTATATACCCCTTGGATGTTCGCCTTGTTGAATACTGAGAATTTAAGATGTGATGATTTCATTTGGTCAATTATTCTTTCAAGTGTTGACTCACAAGAGACAAGGTATATGATACAAATATTGGAGTAGAGATTTGGAGTAGAGTCATCAATGCATCCTCAGAATGAGTCTCAACTATTCTTCTGACACTAATTCTATGTTAGAAGGGGGTGCATAATACTGCACAAGCTTTTCTTATAGACCTCCTGTCAATGCTTAGGTCAGGATTTGCTGAAGAGGTTCCAGCACCACAACTATGTGACCTCCATGCTTCTGCAAGGTTTAGGCGGGGGTGCATTGTTCAACTGCCAATAGCCTCTGCAGCTTTAAAGACACGACCAGACATGACCAGAGTCTCAGTGTTTGGAATGTTCTGGTTCAGAATTTGTGGACCCGATCATTCTGGGCCCAGAGACACTTGTAATTCTGTGTGGAATAATTCCAACCTGAGATAGTGCTTTGGGTGAAATTGCATCACTTATGATGAAGGCCAAAGTCTTGACCCTCCAATACTTTGCACAGGTCTGGGACCCATGGGTGGACACATGAGAAGGTAATGCATACTGTGCAAATTTACCCCATTTGCCTTCAAGGATCTAGAGGTTTGTGATCAAATTGAGAGGTTTAGAGAGTATAAGGTGCAGCATCCATAATTCAGTTAGGTTAGGAGGTAACCAGGATGCTGGGCAGTTTCTCAGGGGCTATTGCACTGAGCATGCTTGTCATCAAATATCTGTCGAAGATGGTGGCATATATCAATAAGGCCGAGGAGAGATTCAGGATGGAAATTACAAAGGGGAAATTGGCCAAGGGTGTGGTAATACAGTATCACATTGTAGGTACTTGTGTAAATGCCAGTCAGTCAAAAAAAACTTTATTTCGGCTACAAGCCATAAAAGTTCATAAAATAGTATTTACAACAGCAAAGTATTAATCAAGAATAGAACCATGGTGCTGAATATAAGTACAGTCCTTAATCCATAATACATAAGAGTAAAAGCAGATTAAAAAAAGAAAAATGATATCAATAAAATTACCTTAATGAGGTAGTAATTGCCTTCTGATTAACCACATAGAAAAAAGAAATTTAGTGATCACAATAACATATACGGGGGTCGAATCGTATTTCAACAATCTGAAGAGATCTCTGTGATTCGAGACCCCTAAATTCTTAGCTAGCTGAATTATCCATTTTTTACGTGGGATTTTATATGCCGGACAGAAGATTATAGTATGAACCTCAGTTTCATCAATGGCACCGCACCCAGGACAGGATTGTGTGATTGAGCCAGCCCATTTGTTAGTTCTTGAACGAAGGGGAAGAGACCCGTATCTAAATTGTAGGTATAATTTTTTGGCAATTACCGGGTGAATCAGATCTATTGCGGGCTCAAATCGATACCCAAGCTTGGCCTCGAGAAAAGCCGAGGTCAAGTTTGGGGTATTAGCCGATCGAATGATCTGAGTCAGCTTGTATTCCTCCAGGATTTTTGCCAATACTCTTTTTGGGAGAGAGGAACAGGTGGCCTCAGGTAAGAGCCAGAGGTCTTCTCTCCCAATCTCCCTAAGTAATTTTTTAACATAGGCTAACCAGGGAATAGCGCCTGCCCTAGGAAGCAATAGAATGGACTTCAGTTCCTCCTGAAAGTTAACAAGTTCGGGAGTGCTCCATAGTCGTCGCCAGTACATTATAGGTCTGGAGGAGACCATGTCCACAATTGGTTGGATACCCAAGTCCATCCTAAGTGGCTGAATGGGGGTGCTTGTCGGTGATGCAAACAAATGTCTAAAAAAACGATTTTCTGATTTAGTTAAAATCAAAACTGGATTATGGCCCCATAATTCAGCACCATATGCTGCCACCCCCCTAGCCTGAGTTTTGTAGATCTCTACCAGAGGGCTAATTAATTTTAGATGACTATTTTTAAACATCTTTGAAATCCCCCCTGATATCTGGACAAGTTTTAAATTTACTTTTGAGATCTGGGTGGCCCAGGTCATTTTGTTATTAAGGGTCAAACCCAGATAATCAAAAGTATTCACCCGTTCCAGTTGCAGGCCGTCCAGTTTTGGTATTGGACGATTGATGGTTTCTGCATGGAACACCATGTATTTAGTCTTATTCACGTTGATGATTAGATTCCTTTTCCTACAAAAGGAGGCAAAGCCATCCAGGACTCTAACCATACCCATGGGTGATCTAGACAAAAGCAGCGTATCATCCGCAAACATAAGTGCGGGAATTTTCCTGCCTGCCAGCTTGGGGGCGTCTATATCGTTTAGAGCCAGAATGTCTTCAATCAGTCCATTCAAGAAGAGGGCAAAGAGAGTTGGGGCTAAAACACAGCCCTGTCTGACTCCCTTTTCTACCTTGAATGGTTCCGTCAGTTCTCCATGGAGTCCAAATCTGACTCTGGTGAAGGTGTCCTTATGGAGACGTTCAAATAAGTCGCAGAGGTAGAGAGGGACACCCAACCCCTTTAGCAACTCCCAAAGTTGGCTGCGGTCAACCATGTCGAAAGCAGATTTTAGGTCGACAAACGTGAGGTAAAGACTGCCCCCTTCTAGAATTATGCTTTTCCAATGGATCATTTGCAGTCTAAACAATTGGTCCACAGTAGACATCCTAGCTCTAAATCCCGCCTGCAGAGGGGTCAAGATTTTAGATTCCTCCATCCAGGTTTGTAATCTCGCTAGGAGGATGCGGGCAAAGATCTTCTGGGCAACATCTATTAGGCTAATGGGCCTATAATTAGCCGGATCAAGTGGAGATCCCTTTTTGTGTATCGGTATGATCTCGGCTCCGGCCCAACTTGGTGGTAGCGGCATCCCTACTAGGATTGCGTTGAAGAGACCAAATAAGTATGGGGCCCAGATGTCAGGTTCACTTTTAAAAAGATCGCCTGGAATTCTATCTAGGCCTGGGGCTTTGTTGGGAAGAATTTTAGTAAGGGCAACTCTGACCTCATTGAGGGTACACATCGGGGGTAAGACCTGGGTTGGGGTTGGGCAAGGACTCGGGAGGTGGAGGTGAGTGTCCAATTGTGAGGTTTTCGAAACATAGAGTTCTTAGAAGTATGTACGCCATATTTCCGCCCCTAGGTTGGGTTGGAACGCTCGGGACGAGCCAGACTTCCCGGTTTTAACTAAGTTCCAAAAAGTTTTTTGATCCCTATTCTTTAGTGCATGAGAAATTTCCTCCCATATGCTAATTTCCCACTCTTTTTTTGCGTCGGTGGTAGTTTTCTTAAAACGTGCCCTTGCTTCTTTTATATTTATCTTAGAGCCATTTCTAAGAGTTAGTAAAAGCAATGACTTTGCTTCCCTACAAGATTTGTCAAACCAAGTGGGATTCTCCCTTTTGGATTGTACATTCCTCTTAATAGCCTGGCTAAAGTGAGTCTCGAGGGTGGCGCATAATTCTATATGTATAGCTCCAATCCGCTCTAAATCAGAATAAGCCTCTAGTGAGGTTGGCGCTCCCATTACTTTCTCCAAGAGAGAATAAATTTCAGAGTATAATGCACCAACTTTCCTGTCAGATAGGGCAATCTTCTCCCATTTAACTCTTCGCGAACCATCAGTTGCAATCAAGGGAACTACACTAGATAAATCATTGGAGGGAAGGTGGTGATTTATAAACCCCTCCAAGGTAACAACAATGGGGTTATGGTCACTTTCGCTGCGTTTAATGACTTTGAAATCCAGTATCCTTGGCCATAATCCCATGCTAAGCATCAAATAATCAATGATGGAGGTTTGGCCGTTTCTTTCGAATGTTGGGTTGGCTGGATTGTCTGCAGGAAACCTACCATTGCAAGCCCTTAGTGAAAAAGTAAGTGTGAGTTGGGTAAGTTGAAGGACCAATGGCGTCCAAGCCTTCGTGGGGTAGGTATTGGAGGGCGGTATAGCCCACACTTGGTCCTCTTCCTGAGATACAGAGGAAATTAACCCGTTCAAAGGTTCGTAATGGCAATTGAAGTCCCCACCGATTATGAGAGAGTCGGTATTGCTAGTCATACTCAAAAAGGCATCCAAACTGCTCAAGGTGGTGGACTCCTTGCCATAACTCACAGGACAGGAATATATATTTATAAGGGTCAGTACCTGATTTTCCGGTGTAGACATAACTAGGCACATGATATCCGGTGTGTCAGTGTTAATTCTCCTAGGTGCACATCCCAGATGAGATCGTACCCAAATAGTCATCCCTCCAGAAGGCCTTCCCCCATTTGGCCTTACTGCTGATTCCCAAAAGGTGGCGAACCCTACACGATGGTAGGGCTTCAATGCCCAAGTCTCCTGGAAAAGGCAGATATCATGACCATCTATGAATTCCCCCCAATCGGGGAGCTCTAACAAGCGTGATAGACCCGCCACATTCCAGGACAAGACTTTCAACCCCATAGCCCTATTGATGGAATGATAGGACCTATGGGAAATAGATGTTACGGCAGAGGATGTATTTAAAATGCCACAAGTAGCAGTAGGTAAAGGCCCTAACTGAATTGGGCAAGTAAAAAGAGGAATATTATCAGAGAGGGTCTCCATTGGCTTCAACTCTGTTTGATGTATTAACCCTATTTTGGGGGTTCCACCCAAATATGGGGACGAAAACAGGGCAGGAAGAATGGCCAAGTCGGTACCTATTGATAGGGGATACCTATTATCTCGGGGATCTAAGCGATCAAGGGGCGCTACTAAGGGACATATAAGTGTTCTCCCTATGCCAGGGTCATGGCCAACATCCCAAATAATCTGAGTGTCTGATCCCATGTTTACCTGGGGCTGTGAAGGTGAAGCCGAGGTCTCAATTGGCTCCATCTGGGGTGTGGTCATGGACCTGGGGTCAAAATCTTGCTCCAGTCAGTCAATACAGTCCAGGGAGCTAAACCTGTTACAACAAGGTATGTTGTAGTGGGGAAGTTGTGTATCAGACTCCTGGATTCCACTAAGAGCTATGCGAGGTCTCCCAGCGGTTACTTGTGCAATAGGTATTTCCCTCCTAAGTTTAGGTACTCCCATCGGATAGAAATAAGAGAGGAAGGGAGAGTGAATTCCATCAGCCATGTTACACCAACCCCCCTCACCCACATATTTTACTACCCTTGGATCTCTAAAATTCACAATTATACAATCACCCCTAATATTCTTCACACCCTGGCCAACCCAAGATACTCTTCGAACCATCAGAATTTCCCCATTTAGATGTGAAGGCAATGGTCTATTTGTATTCAACCCGTGTATTGTCTTATGCTTCAAAGACAAATAGGGTTCGACTCTATCCTGTGGGAGTTCGGGTACACCTGTTAAAACCACAACATATGGGCCACATTCTGGTGGTAGGTCGAGTCTTGGGAGAGTCTTAGAGGTAGGGAGAGAATTAGATCCAGGGTTGGTCAAGGAAGGGGGAGGAATTTGGGATGAAAAACCCTCTGAGTTACCCAATTCAGAGGGTACACTAGCCTGTCATGGTATGGCAGAGCGAGCATGCCTAGAATTCTTATTAAGGGTTGGTTCCCCTCCACTTTGGGCTGTGTTAGGAGCGGAATACTGGGCGGCCACCTGTTCAGTAGATGAAGTACCGGATATGGTGGTCAATTGATGGATAGATGGATTCAAATCAGAGTGTACTGTTGCCACTATGTTAGGCTGTTTTTGAGCTGTTAGTAATGATGTGATTTTCCCTTCCAGAGCAGCAAGGCGCTCAACTAAGGGAGACAGCCTTCCATCAATTATAACTGCCATTTTATCCCAAAAAACAGTAGGACTCATTCCCTGGAAAGCTTCTAAACAAGAAATAGTGGGTATAGGTGGTGCGACAGAGTGTTGGGTGGGTATGTTGGCTGGATCATTTCCAATTAAGAGTGTATTATTATCTTGCTTCGGAACAGGGGTCACATTTTGCTTTTTTTTAGAGGGGCATTTCACGGGAGCCCCTTCACGTTTTTTACCTTTTGAAGCAGAAAGGTTCCCCCCGAGGTGTTTGCTTCTTACGGACCGATCCGTCATGGATCTCGTAGTAGCACAATTAAATATAGGAGCGGGGGAAGAATGATCAAGATGATTGCGCCCAAGAAGACTTGGATTAAGTTGGGTAGAAGGACCCTGGGGGGGGGGATCATCTAGCAGGGCCTCAGCCGGAGAGCCACCAAGTGAAGATAGTAGTGAGTTATCGGGGGAGGGTGTGGTAAATATTCTTTTTACCTTAACTGAATTTCATACGGAATCTTAAAATAAAGTAAAATAGCTCAGAATAACAAGAGGCAGAATCCGTGGTATAAGAGTTTTTCTAAATGGGCTTTATTCCATCAAAAATGGCCGACTCGAGTCGCGGCCTTCAGGTTCCGTCACCACGAGGGTTCAGGAAGTGAAGTACAATACTTTATTGACAAGAAGTAACTTTTATAGGTCATACATTTACAATGAAACAAATGCAAAAAAAGGCGTAACAATTGATAAGATAAATTAACATAGTGATACGTAATCGAAACTAGGCGTAATAAGGAGCAAAAAGAAACATGATTGGCTCTGGTTATCTTACATAGGTGGATCTATACGATAATACTTAACATAGATGCGCGCGCAGCAGTATGACGTGTGATTGACGTGCAACTAGGGGGGTGAAGGGGACTTGACATTTAGCTCTACATGTGGAGACGAGAAGTCTGGGGGGTCAAGTCAACCCAATCCCAAATCATATCTAACATCCTATGTTTAGAGAACTATGTTATCCACAAGGAAGGACTCTCGGACAGAATCTATTCTATACTAACTGTATGTGCGTGTACAAGCGTCTAAGTGCTATATGAGATGCGAGGGGCAGAAAACTTTCCATGGCAACAGGGCTATGAATCACTTGCAGGAGGACGGAAAGGCTGAGTCCTTTGCTTGTGAGCTAAAGGAAATGTTTACCTAAATCACTAGACAGGAATGCATCGGCTGAAGAGCAAAATAGATAATTCGAAGGTGAAATACAGCTTCTTGGCAGTCAGGCGAAAACTGGCCGAGGCAGGCACCGTTAGCTGCACAGAGAGTAGGACAAAGTTCATGGATACAGATGCGAGCTCAAGCTGAAACTGTCAAAGACAGAGAGCAGGGAAAGGCTTTGAGGACAGAATCGGGCCTACTTGCCTGGACTGTAAAAATGGAGTAACTTAGCCATATAAAGTCGGTGGTCTTTCATATTTAGGAATCGAATATCCAGCCCATAGATGGCGGATCTGACAGAGAACATGTCGACGGTAGACACACATATGTTTGCGTCTTAGAAACTGGAACTGGAGGAAACATACATGTACTTGTAACATGCATATAGAACCGTTGGGGTCCAAGATAGGGGACATAACTGATCAGGAAAATCCACATTTCCACATTCCCTCCTTGTCCCCTACTTGCCCTTCAAGAGATATCAATCTTCATCATTCCATCGATTTCCTCATGGAGCATCATTTCTTCTTCCTTCTTCTTCCGGCATTTTGAACGAGAACTGTGATATGGAATGCATGATGTGGCACACAGACCACAAATCGCTGGTCCACATTGCAGGCATAAACAACAACTGAAGAGCATAAGAAGGCCAATACCTAGGAAGGATAGAACTCTCCATCCCCAGGCTGATATCACACTCCAAAACCACCCGGACCACGTCCAAGTGCCTGGATTCTCGTGTATCTGGCTCACAATCTTATGAAGGCGTGTTATAGCTTTATATACAGATGGCGAATTTTCTGGTATGAATATGCAGCAGCTGGATCCGATGACCCTGCAAGCTCCGCCCCTATCAGCCAGGATGACGTCAAGGACAAGACGATTCTGGAGAACAACAATTCTCATCACTGATTGTTCCTCTGTCAGATTGCCTAGGGCGGCTATAGTCTCGTTTACTACAGCTTCAAGAGTCTTGGTGAGTCTGCGTATCAGCTTACTATTTGATATTGTACCTATATAGGGAAAGATACCTTTATTGAAATCTACATACTTGTCCCATGCCGTCTCAGTATAATCGACAACTGGGAGATCTCTACGCTCTCTTTTGTGTACTAAATGAACATTTCGATAATAATCAGGGGGAGCTAGGAAAACAGGTGGCAAGAGGAATGCTATGTAACAGGTACCATCCCAATCTAGAGGCAGACGCATATATGCCGTCTGACCACATATAAAGTAAGAATGGCGAGAAGCTCTAAATGAAGATTTACCTTGATCACTATATTCTACTGTAGTAACGCATTTGCTATGGCCCATGTGTATGGAACCAACTTTTCTCACACATAATTCACCCTTAACTGGAAATACTGACATAGTGGGCAGAATTAGTTCAACTTCGGATTTGACATTCAAAATCATAAGATTAGGCGTAAAATTACCTAATTTATACACTTCATTTTCTAAATCAGTTCCTGTTCTACTGGGGTGACCCTCCTTATTAGGGTGACAGACTTTGAATAAAACTAGATTCAGATTTCCCCATATCCAATGTTGTTGATAAACTGCTGTGTCTGGGTCTATGGAATTTAATAAACTAAACCATGCTCCACAGGAGCCATTGTGTGTGAACGGATGTGGAAAGAAAGGCAGAACTCCTTTGTTATTCTGATAGGGAGGGAGTCGGCCACACACCCAACAATTGGTGGCATTACTAGTCTGATGGGAATGATGTAACATACTAATGAAGGTGTTATTGCGCAGCGCAAGTCTATAAGATAATTCATGTGGCGGTAGATCACTAAAAGAATGTTCAGCAGTAATATTATAAACATGTCTAGAAATAGGATGATATATGTGCAAAATCACACTCGTAATGATTATTAAAACACTCAATAAAAACAGAATTAATAATGTCCTCACACAGTAGCTACGCAGTGATTTACAATACGCCTGTCGTTTCAACATTTCTCTGGTATTTTCTCTACTCAGGTCCAAGGGATACATGTCAGAGACAATTCAACCGCTTCACCTTGGAGAGGACTTAAACAATCAAATTGCTCGACTGTTTGGGCCTAAGTTTTAATTTATAGTTCTGAGAGTCATTCTTTTCAACAAAGGGAAGTTTTGAATCAGTCTGTGAGGGAGTGCAGGGCACAGTGTCTATATCCGAGGATAGTCCATGAAATTTCTTAACGTGGCTGGAGTGTACCCATCCCTTGCGCCCCTCAACTTTCACGGCTGTTCTTGTGGTCAGCAGGACTAGCTTCGGTTCTTTCCACCTGGGCTCCAATTGGGTTTTCCGATCGAAATTCCTCACAAACACCAGATCCCCCGGAGCAACGTCATGGGGTTTCACCTCAGTGTTGTCAGGAAAAGCTGCAGCTACCTGTGAACGACAAGATTGTAGTGCAGACATCAAGGAAGCCAAGTAATCTGTCAGCATATTACAATTAACATCAGTTATTTTACGTGGTATAGGCGTCCCCCACATATTTGGTGGCCTTCCGAAGATCACCTCATACGGGGATAGCCCTGTTCGAGAGTGTGCTACCATTCTTATGTAAAATAGTGCAACTGGTAAGGCTACTATCCAGTCAACACCTTTCTCTTTACATATTTTAGACAATCTGATTTTCAGAATTTGATTATGTCGTTCCACGAGACCTGCTGCCTCGGGGTGTCGGACACAGTGGAATTTCCACTGATATCCCAACAAAAGTGAGACATGTTTCATTAATTCGGATGAGAAAGGCTGGCCGTTATCTGAATATACAACACGTGGTAGCCCGTACCGTGGGAAAAATTCTCGAACTAACTGTTTGGCAGTAGTCGGGCCGTGTAATCTGATACTGGGTACGCCTCAGTCCATCGGGAGAGAGCGCAGACAACTACAAGAACATATTTGAATCCTCGACATCGTTCCATCTGGATATAATCCATTTGGAGCACTTCAAAAGGATGATCAGGAGTCTGGAATCCACCCTGTTCTACGGGAACACTTTTTCCCGGGTTGAACTGACAACATATCATACAGGTACGGACCTTTTGTTTAGCTGCTGCTCGTAAATGTTTATTGAACCAAATGTGTTGAATGCTATCTAACATAGCTTTTTCTCCTAAATGCGCCGGGCTGTGAATTGTAGCTATAATGGCTTGGACCATAGAGTCAGGAAGAAACCATACAGATTTCTCCTTCGTCATCCATCCCTGATCTGTCTGGATCCCTCCTAGTTCAGTCCATTTCTTTAATTCTTCTGCAGTAGCATGTGTCTGTATGTCAATTACGTCAAGTGCGGGATCCTTAATCGTCATACACTGTGTTGGTGCCTGAACTATTGGCTTTGTCATGTCTAATGTGCGATTCTGAGCAGTCTGTTTAGCTGTTCTGTCAGCTAAATCATTGCCTTGAGAAATGGTATCAGTAACCTTCGTGTGTGCTTTACATTTCATAATCGATATAGCAGTGGGTAGATGTATTGCGTCTAACAAGGCATGAATGAGGGGTCCGTGCTGAATGTGGGCACCATGGGAGGTTAAATAACCTCTCTCTCGCCACAGCACGCCGAAGTCGTGTACAACTCCGAATGCATAACGTGAGTCAGTGTATACATTAACTTTCTTATTTGTGGCTTGAATACAGGCTTGTGTTAGAGCAATAAGTTCTGCTGCTTGGGCTGACAAAGTATCTATACAATTTGTCTCAATAACTTTACTGTCTGTTGTGACTGCATACGCGGCCACTAAATCTCCTGTACTTGTTCTCATGCACGATCCGTCTACATACAACGTCAGGTCTGGATTTAACAATGGAACGTCTGTCAAGTCTTGTCTAGGTTTCGTCTTTATTTCAATGATTTCAACACAATCATGAGCTAGTGGGTCTGTTCCAATTACAGGTAATAGTGTAGCAGGATTCAATGTATTACACCGTCGGATCTCTATGTGTGGTTGAAACAATGTCAGTTCATAACCGGTAAGTCTTGCTATGGTCAAGTGTTGTGTTTGTGTTCGGTTCACAAGAACCTCTACTGCATGTGGTACTTGTACTGTCAATGGATGTCCTAATACTATGGCATCGCTTTGTCTGATTGCTAAAGCTGTCGCTGCCACTGATTTCAGGCATGCAGGCAAAGCCTGAGCTACGGGATCTAATGTACTGGAAAAATAAGCACATGGTTTGCGTGATCCTGCTTGATCCTGAGTGAGTACTGACAAGGCAGTACCTTCGCGTTCTGTAACAAAGAGTGTAAAATGTTTGCTATAACATGGTGTTGCTAAAACAGGTGCTTGACATAAAGCTTCCTTTAGGCTTTCAAAAGCTTGTGTATGTTCCTGAGTCCAAGGGAGAACAGTCGATGTGGCTGCCTCCTGTGTGGTTAACTGAATGAGTGGTTTTGCTAGAAATGCGTACTGAGGGATCCACTGCCTACAATATGAAGTGAGGCCTATGAAAGCCCGCACCTCCTTTTGTGTCTGGGGTATTGACATGTTAGCAATTAACTGGATGCGATCTGGTGTAAGCTGCCTTCCCTCCTTGGACAGCGAGTGACCAAGATAAATAACTCGCTGGACACAGAATTGCAGCTTAGAAGGAGACTCCTTGTGCCCCTTGTCGGCTAGAAAATGTAAAACTGTCAGAGAAGCCTTTTCACATTCTGGCTCGCTTCTCGCGGTGATCAGCAGATCATCGACATATTGAAGCAGTGCAGTATTGACTGGCATGTGGATACTGTCAAGTTCTCGTTTTAGTGCTTGGCTGTAGATGCTGGGGCTTTCTGTGAATCCTTGGGGAGCGCGTGAGAATTTAAAGCTGCGCCCATTTAAACTGAATCCGAACAAATATTGGCTTTCCGGATCTATTGGGACGCTGAAAAAGGCATTCTTGAGATCAATTACAGTAAAGAATGTTGCTTCGGAATCAATTGCTGTCAATAATGATGATATATCAGGGACCACAGGAAACTGTGGTACAATGCACTGGTTTAGTTCACGCAAATCAATAACCAATCGGTATACTGGTGGGGCAGTAGGATCAGTTCGTTTAAGAATCGGAATTATCGGTGAATTACATACATTGGAGTCTGTTTCTACAACTACTCCCTGGGCAATTAGCTCATCAATGATTTTCAGCAAAGCCACTACAGCATCATGCGGTAACTTGTATTGTCGCATTCGTGGTAGTACCACTCCTGCTTTCAATGTGACTCGGTATGGTGTAATGTTCATGCAGCCAACATCCGTAGGGCCTTGTGCCCATAGATGTACTGGTAAAGTCTGTAGTCGGGGATCCATGTCCCTAGACACATAGTGACCTTTAAAATCACGTAGAAACAACCTTACTCCTTCCGGAGAACAACATATTATGGCTCCTAGTGCTTTCAGAGTTTTAATTCCTAACAGATTTTCTGGGCATGATTTAGTAAGCAGTAAATCTGTAGTTCGTGTCAAAGGTCCTATCGTAAGTGGTAGAGGCTGTGATACTTCATTAACAATAGGTTTTCCTGAAAAACCAAGGGAAACATTTTGAGAGCCTGAGAGGGGTGCCCCTGGAACTTCACTTCGTTTTATAGTTGTTCGACTTGCCCCTGTATCGAGTAAGAATTTTCTATCTTGACCTAATAATTCACTATGTACATAAGGTCCTTCTTGATCTACAGGAATCTCGATAAGCGGTAAGTCAACTTCCCTCTCTAGGCTTGTTCATGCGTAACGCTGATACTCAGGATATTCATACTGTGCAGTCTGATACATTTGTCGTGTTGTGGTTTGTGTGGCAGTAGCAGGCAACGGTGGTGCAGCTGGCACAAACTGTATGGGTTGCTGTGAGGCTGGCATGGACTGTTGCTGAACTGGCATGGACTGTCCATGCTGCATAGCTCCTTGTTCATTCTGATCTTGTCTAACTAATCGTGGTCTCTCTTTTGCAATACCTGTAGCTATATTACGTTTCAGGACTGGACAATCGTGTACATAATGGCCTAGTTGTTTACAGTAATTGCAGGTTCCTTTTACAGGAACTGCAGAATCACCAGAATGTGTCACACCCTTTTTGTGACCGTCTGCTGGTACTGTCTGAGAAACTAGCATTTTCATTTTTGTATCCTTCATGCGTCTATGCTCGTGTTCTTGTTCATCCCTAATTCTATTGTGATGATACTGTAACATTTGTAGCATTTGCGACGGAGTGTTACTTTGCCAGGTACTCTCGAATTTCAATATTCTATTCTTCACTGGAGGCAATGCATTTTCCACTAATTTTGTCACAAATAAATGTGGATATGAGTCACTACTTGCTTTTATACCACTATTTATACCAAAACATTTTTCAAATCGAGCATAATAATCGCTTGTGTCTTCATCTTGCTTTTGTTTGCAGGCTGTGATTGCACCCCAATCTTCCTTTTTTGTAGTTAATAAACGTGGCAGTACCTGTACTAGTAAACCTGGTAACAGTTTAACTTTATCCCCGAGCCCTGAACCTGCAGTTCGGCCCCTTTCTTCCTCTGCTAATGCTGTCCAGTCTATCTTTTGGTCTCCCACTTCCCACTCTTTTTCTTTCAGTTTTTCATAAATGCCAGCAGGCAAAAGCACCTTTAATATCGTCATAATATCAGGAAAGGTGTACTCTCCCATTAGTAACATGTCTTTAATTTCTCGGTGGAAACCCGCTGGGTCTTTGTCATGACTAGGTACTACTTTCTTCATTTCTAATAATTCCATTTTTGATATGGGTGTGTAAACAAATACACGGTGAAACTCATTGTCTTCGCCTTTTATTGGGTGCACTTCTCGTAAAGGATTTTGTCTATCCATATAGTACGGCGCTCTTTCTCTGCGGGGCAGCGAGAGAGAATCCGGACTTACAAAAAGGACATACTGTTTACGTGACACTAATATCTCTTTAATTAGCTTGTTACTAGAACCTCTCCATCTGTTCGTGAGTAGTTCCGTTAATATATCAGGTAAAGGACCAGGGTCAGCATGTTGGCTCTTATATAATATAAGGAGTTGCTGAATCATATAGATTCCAGCTAAACGTTGTTCATCTGCACCGAGATTAAAAAACGTGTGTGCTACGGTCTCATCACCGTATTTTTCAGGACTGTCAATCCAGTGAACAGCTGATCTGGCTAATTCTTGCTCATCCATGGAATCGAGGAGGTGGTAACCCCTTCGTTCTCGTAGTATTTTATCTGCGACTTGAAACAAATGTTCAGGAGACTTCAGATTTATTACAGGCGTCGGATACGTTCTGCTATTATTTGGGCATACAGAGTGTATGGGATCAGAAAAACATCTAGCATTATCACAGGATCTTCCTCTGCCTACATAGGCTATGGTCTCTGACTGTCTTGCGGAATTCCCTGATTCGGACACTTCATCTTGCTCGAACTCGTCTGTTCCCAATCTTTCTTCATGAATACGCTCTATTTCTCTACGGATTTTTCGGCACATGGCTATTATACAATTTTGCTTATCGTGTCTCCCTTCTGATATATTCTGGCTCCATCTTGTAAGAATAAGCATTGCATTCGGGTCTACCCCCGGACGGTCTTGATTTCTGATCACACAGTTTATGAGGAAACGTAACAGTTCCCCCTGTATCTCTACTTTCTGGAATTCCATAGCTCTGTTAATACATCCTGGATCTCGTCCTGTTTGAACAAAATGATATATGTTATCTAGATGCGTAGTCATTCCTGGTAACCTTGCTAAATACTCTGCGGCTCGCCTGATACGTAATGATGCCAGGACCATTTCGTCCTCTTTACCAACCACCGGGTCATATCTACATTTTACAAGGAGTTCCTTAAGCGTACGTTCACTTACGAATTTAGGTGTACGTGAATGCGCTGACTCTTGAAAAACAAGTTTATTTATTCTGGGTGGTGTAAAGGTACTGCTAGCACCTCCCGTGGCCCCATCTGGGGCGTCGGGTGTGAATGGGTTCGTTGAACGTGACACAGCAACTATGGGTGTCGATACCACTGTAGAATCGACTGCGGGGACAGATGCGGAAACAGATGTGCTTGCCGAAGCTTGTATCGGGACTTGCTGTTGCACGGGGTCGGATACCTGATCCTGACGTTGAACCCCTCCGCCAGACGGTCTATGTGGTGTGGCGTTAGCATACTCGGGAGCTGCGTCGTCTAGATATGAGGAAAGAAAAACATCTTCTGCGGTTCTGGGATGCCCTTTTTGATGTACCTTAATTGGAAATAATGGGGGTGGCAAGTCTTTTGGCATCTCTGTAACAGCCTTAGGTAGTCCTTCGGCTAGAAGGGGATACATACCATTCATAAGAGCATTTCTTTGTCTATTTACTTGTTCTGATTTCACTCGGATACCTTCCTCAATTAATAGATTTTCTTGAACTTTATTTGAACTTTCTTTACTCCTCTCTTCTTGTCTACGTGCTTTTTCTGTACGTCTATGAGATTCTTTACGCCATAACTCAACAGCGTCTTTCTGTGACTGTCTGACTTTTCTTTTCCATAACTCTTCCTCCACTTTCATGATGCACTCTGCATCCCAGGTTCCCGCTACGGGCCACCTTTGACTTTCCGGCAATCCCTTGGTATAGTCTACCCATAGATCAAGAAACAATATGGCATCTAAGCCATGCTTGTGGTACATAAAATGCCCTGGAGTGTCCCTAGGAGGAATAGGAACTGCTTCTTCAAGCACCCCTTTTCTGGTAGTAATCTGTCTTAACTTCGAGAAGAGCGGCATATTGACAACTGATCTGATACTTACTCTTGAACTCACTTAATACGAAAAAACACAATAATGAACAGTGAACAATGAACACTCATTCATACCACAATATGCAAGACATTTTGAACACTTTAAACATTAAACATTAAACATTTAACAATGACCGACAATGATGACAGTCTGCCTAACTAATCACCACGCTGAATTCTTGACAATAACTGAATACTTCGGAATACTTGATATACTGCTAAACAGTACATATACACTGCTAAACAGTGCAGACCGGATTTGTGTACCCAAATCCGTCTTGACCGGCACAACCTATGTGCGCGTCAACACGCCTCCCCGGCGATGGTACTCACCGAGTAGCTCCTTGAAACGGAAGGCCTCAGAGAATGGACAGGACTCGATGACTGCGGACAGCGGACCCTCTGGACATCGGGATTTCGAAAAACCTGGTGGGCCTCTGTATACCTCGGATCTTGCTCTCTCAGCTAGGCTCTGGTCGGGATACTTCGCACTTCTCACCGCCTCGTCTGGGTTGATCGCAGCCTCAGTCGCCCCCGCTTGACCGGAGGGAGCTTACAGGAAATCCTGCTGGTACGCGTTTATGGTCCGTCCAGCTGTGGCAGGAGACCGGGCCTGCAACGCACCGCCGGCGCGTGAGATGAGAAAGTGTCCCTGTTCGGGCGCCATTATGTGGTAAATATTCTTTTTACCTTAACTGAATTTCATACGGAATCTTAAAATAAAGTAAAATAGCTCAGAATAACAAGAGGCAGAATCCGTGGTATAAGAGTTTTTCTAAATGGGCTTTATTCCATCAAAAATGGCCGACTCGAGTCGCGGCCTTCAGGTTCCGTCACCACGAGGGTTCAGGAAGTGAAGTACAATACTTTATTGACAAGAAGTAACTTTTATAGGTCATACATTTACAATGAAACAAATGCAAAAAAAGGCGTAACAATTGATAAGATAAATTAACATAGTGATACGTAATCGAAACTAGGCGTAATAAGGAGCAAAAAGAAACATGATTGGCTCTGGTTATCTTACATAGGTGGATCTATACGATAATACTTAACATAGATGCGCGCGCAGCAGTATGACGTGTGATTGACGTGCAACTAGGGGGGTGAAGGGGACTTGACATTTAGCTCTACATGTGGAGACGAGAAGTCTGGGGGGTCAAGTCAACCCAATCCCAAATCATATCTAACATCCTATGTTTAGAGAACTATGTTATCCACAAGGAAGGACTCTCGGACAGAATCTATTCTATACTAACTGTATGTGCGTGTACAAGCGTCTAAGTGCTATATGAGATGCGAGGGGCAGAAAACTTTCCATGGCAACAGGGCTATGAATCACTTGCAGGAGGACGGAAAGGCTGAGTCCTTTGCTTGTGAGCTAAAGGAAATGTTTACCTAAATCACTAGACAGGAATGCATCGGCTGAAGAGCAAAATAGATAATTCGAAGGTGAAATACAGCTTCTTGGCAGTCAGGCGAAAACTGGCCGAGGCAGGCACCGTTAGCTGCACAGAGAGTAGGACAAAGTTCATGGATACAGATGCGAGCTCAAGCTGAAACTGTCAAAGACAGAGAGCAGGGAAAGGCTTTGAGGACAGAATCGGGCCTACTTGCCTGGACTGTAAAAATGGAGTAACTTAGCCATATAAAGTCGGTGGTCTTTCATATTTAGGAATCGAATATCCAGCCCATAGATGGCGGATCTGACAGAGAACATGTCGACGGTAGACACACATATGTTTGCGTCTTAGAAACTGGAACTGGAGGAAACATACATGTACTTGTAACATGCATATAGAACCGTTGGGGTCCAAGATAGGGGACATAACTGATCAGGAAAATCCACATTTCCACAAGGGAATGGTCATGATAGCTCCCAAGGATGATCGCTTCCCTATTGATGGATCTAAGGATAGCCTTCGTTCTGTGGCAGCGATCTCGTAAGCGAGGACATTACTGGCTCGTGTAATAAAATTGTCCAGAGTCCCTACAATGTTACTGCCCTTAGGAGCCAACCTCAAAAGGCCAGTAGCCATTACTTATTACTTGTAAAGAACACACAGACCTCGAGATGTGTCCAGTCCAGCCACGAACAGTCTCGAACGACCTCAAACGGCCCGCTCTTTGCCCGGTGTTCGCCCCGGGCTGCGTCCCGCGCGCGTCCCGCTAGCGCGTAGGGGCGGGAAACTTAAAACAGATGGGAAGTCTGAAAGGAGGCGGGGCCAGGAAGAGGAGGCAGGTGTGCTGGGTGAAGTGAGTGACAAGCACCCTGGTCCTCGCAGTCCCGGCGATTGAAACCTCTCTGGCAGGCTCACCAAGTTCAGTGCAGCGTCCCCTGCACACAGGTAGGTCCGGTAGGGAAAGAGCAAACTCCAAGGCGTCCCACAATCAAGGACAGCGAGCGGCAGTAAGGTCTGGGGAGGTCATGCAAGTGTACAGTGAAGAGATAGACTCTGTGACCCGTTCTAGGTTGCACGGCTGAGCCCTTAACCCGTAAGGCAGTTTCAGGAAGTGGAGGTACTCCAATTTGAAGAGACCAACAGCACAAACAAAGTTAATACAGTTTACCCCGGATTTCTAGGTAGAAAGCTTGCTGCCAAGCCCTATTTAGATTCAAGACATTGGCTAGTTGTGGAAATGGAGAGAAAAGCTGTTAGGTCATTGTAGGATGTCCCTTTTCGGATTGTGCCAAATAATAATGGGGCACGTTTTGTATGGGCCAGCATCTTTCTTACCCAGGTGGGAATTGATGAACCATTTCATTGAAAAAGGTCAGTGTTCAATGTCATATAAGTCTTATGAGGCATGGTTCTTAGACAGTGCGAAGACATAACGAGAAAGAGAGAACAATAATTTTGCCTTTCACTTGGTGCCAGTTTAGCCTGATAGCTATTCTTTGCTGGTATTTGCAGTTTTATGTTTACTTTAGAAGTGCCTGCCCACAGGCTGCACTATACCTTGCATGGATTTTGGGAGGTTCACTTCTCTCCTTGAATAGCATTGCAAACTGGAGCATGGCTTGTGTGGTATGGCACACCACGTGTATATATGTTTATTTCTGGACCTGGCATGATCACATAAATATGGCAGGCTGACATACATGTTCATTGAGATGAACAGTGTATTGGGTACATCTTGGCACTAGGAAAATAATATGAAGACCCGGTCAGGTTCTGCCAGGAATACTAGAATGGTGAAGCTACAATCTAAGCCACTGTCTTCCCAAGAGTCAAATATGCCATCAAATAGGTCGATGCTTGAAAAATATGCAAGCTCAAAGTAATAGACTTAGGTGAAAGAGTGAAGCAGGGCTGTGAAAGGGGTAAACACTGATCCTTACAGGTGATCTTCAGGCACTCCAATACTCCTGGGGCACCACCACTGTCCTGATATACAGAGTCATAATTAATTATTGTAAGCTATATGGCTTCCCATTCTTGGTAAATTGTAAACGTATACTGTAACACATTACTGCATATAATTACCACTGTAGACTAATGAGGAAGCAGGACAAGGTGAGATTAAGAATATCAACAGAACTGGATACCCAGTAGGAAGAATCATCTGATATCTGCAAGGCTGGAGGACCAGGAGAACACTGGATATAGAGACAACAGAAGTTAATGTGATGAATATGCCCAGATGTGGGTCCCATGCTCATTGTTACATAGCAATCAAGCTGCACCTTGCTGATGAGCCCCGGAGTGGCCTTCATTGGCCTGGGGTAGCTTCTTTACAATATAGAGACGTGCTGGCCTGGCAGTTTACTAGACTGTTCCCACTGCTACAGGATCAAGCCTCATTTGCATGAGGGGGGATTTTTTTTGGGTGTGAGAAAAAAAGATGGATTGTAACATAATGCACAGTAATTACTTGTAGCTGGGATTAATTCAAGCACTCCACCCACCACATGTTGGATTTTGTGAGGCTGAGAAGGTGGAATCATAGCATAATAGCAGCATCAGCCACTGATAGGAAAGCTGAACATTCTCACGAGAGTCAACCCCCTTCAGAGTTATCCCCTTGGGCCTGAGGCATAACTCACACTTTACAAGGCTGTCAAAAGTAGTTGACAGGCTTGAAAGCATGATGAGTTCCTGTTCGAATTCAATGGTGTTTCTTTGTGAAAGGGTTTCCATTGGATCCACACATACTTACATCAACACTGCTGCGTGCTAGCTTTGTGGCCAGCTATGGCAGGGAGTGCTATCAATTAGATGGGTACAATTGTGCCTTGAGTTTGGACACAACTGTAACACTAATTTCTTTGCCCATTTCCCAGTCTTGGTGGCAGTGACAATCTGTGGCATTCTACAGGCAAACACGCTTATTGGTTCAACAGCTGTCAGCTGCACAAGTAATAAACAGGCAAACAATCTTCACATTATTAAACTGCTTAAACCCTTGATCTTGCACTACTTGTAGTTGGGCATTTACTTTTTCCTTCTTCGTTTTCACACAACACAATTGAAATACTTATAGATAAACTGTGAACAAATTTCAAACTATATAAACAGGGAAGCACAAATAAAGTGTTTTTTCCTAATTGTGAATAGGATCAAAACAAACCGAGACACTTTAACTTGCAAATTTGCTGAGAACCAGTTTCCACACATCAGCATTTGAGTGCTATAGAGTTTTATCAGCGAAACTGCATGACTGTGCAACTTTAGTGATCATTTCAATGGAACATATGCTGTCTGTGAATGACCGTGTGCCACCACAACATGCTTTAGTAATATATTTGCGACAGTGTGCTCCTAAACGCAACACCAGCTAAATACTACACCTTTACCCTTTCCTGCTGAATGGGTGTAGCTCAGTTGTGACACTTGTTTTTTAAGTGCATTCACATAATTAAACACAACTAACTTAACAATTCTTCTCTTGCAGCCAAAAAAGCTCAATTAAACAGTACCGAAAAGGAAATATGTATTCAGTTACAGCCAATTTTAAACCAACCTCTGAGTCTTTGGTGCAGATATACTAACTTTTATAGCAGCATAGTGCAGCAACCAAAGTTGATGCACTGCGTTGCATGGGGGAAGACAGTACAGAGTAATCTTTACTAAAAATGGCCCCTGCTGCACTCATCCCCTTTGCTGTGGCGTAAACACACTTCCAAGCACCATCCACATCATTTGCACCATAATCCAAGGTGTGTGTGGTGTGATGTTTAGCACACATTTAATGTCTGAGGTATAGTGCAGCATACATACAATGTGTGAAATGGTTTGAGAAATTAAAACATTTCCCCAACTGTGTACCTGCTTTAAAGAGGTATTTTGTAAATCAGTATCTTCTACTATTATTAATATTATCTACAATCTTAGTAGATCAGACTTTGCATCAAAAACAATGGGTACTTGTGCTGTAACACCCAAGTACCAGTCATGTAACGCCTATTTGTGCAAATTGGAGATAGACAGTCCAAAGTGCAATTTCTTTTAGGAAAAGGTCACTTTTCTGGCCCCTATGAGTACATGTCACATTATTTCTGTGGGAAGCAGCATTCTAACACAGCTGTTAGTGTGGGTTTCAGATCAAGTACAACATACAAAAGCTCTAGGTGTTGCTCGAATATGAATTTATCTTGAATAAATCAAAGACAGGAGACTTTTGGCAAAACAGAAACAGTTGGTTTAATCAAACACCACGGCCGAGAGTGCAGCATACAGAAACGGGTCTGATGAATGACTCATAGTACAATTGTTTTGAATGTCTTTTTATACATTTCTTGAAGCATCATAAAAGAATTTATAGATCCTGTATGGGAGTGGTATGTGGGCCTTGTCATGAGGCCATAAATTACTCCCACCTGATGACAAATGCAGGTGGGTCTCGACCTTGCGTGGACAAAATGAGGGCCAGTGAGTAATTTGTCCAGATGTCCAGGATGGGGAGCGTGTCATTACTCTATATGTAGTGTGTTGTGTGTCCTGATTGGCTGAGTGTTCCTAATTTCATCTGGTATCCAACTTTATGGTGTTTTGGGAATGTGTGCCCATCTGGTCATGTGCATTTTATTGGGGCCAATCTCCCAGGACCACTATGGTGTTGCTGCATATCTGTGAGACTAATCGGGCTTTTCCAGATCACATGTTTGTCCCGCTGGTTAAGTGCCACTCCACATGTGATCTGTCAATCAGTAGCCTCAGGCCTAGGGCGCAGGGCCTGCCTGCCCACGTATTTCTGACTCGGGGTTGATGGAGAGGTTATATCAGGTAATTTTAACAGCAGTGATTTGATTTCGTTTTAATTCATGCACATATCATAGCGTACATCAACATCAATATTAACATTCCCCTCTCTAGTTCAATTTTCAACTGCATCATTTAACTCATACTTCATGACAGTCACAGTGTTGGGGGCTTGTTTTAACTTTTACTATTTCCCTAGCTACTTGCATTCTACCAACTTTGAGGCCTGCTTATTTGCAGCAGGAAACCCCTCTTGTGAAAAACCACACACAAATAGTACAAAAATGAGACTAGGCAACAATGATGTGCACAGCCCTGTCGCCCACTGGGGGAGCCAGGAGAACCAGCCTGTCCTACCAGTCCAGGGGTACCACTCTCCTCGCGCATGTCAGTTTGTAAACGATGCAGTGCTTGGATAACAATATTCAGAGTTCCATTATTCATGTTTTTGCCTGTGATGAATGTGCAACAGGACGCACTGATCTTGGCTTTCACCCTTCCCTCCATTGCGATCATCAAGTCCAACACATACCGATGTTACAACACCATGAGGCGGAAGGCTCTTAGTTCTTACTTGAGTGCATTAAGACCAAGTTTAGTACTTTTCATTATTTTCATCATCCCCCATTTGGCTATTTGCAACCAGTGGGCGTTTGGTTTTGTCTGCACTGTAAAGAAGGGGTTTGACCCTCCGGCATTGACTTGTGTGCCAAAAAACTGTCTGAACTCTTCTGGAATGACCTTGAACTGTGCAGAGCCATAATAATTAGCAGATTGTTTTTCTCAAGCCTGATGCTCTGGAGTTGTTTTCTTCTGAATCAGATGTTGGTACAACCCTGACAGATCGTCCCCAGGAAGGACATAGGGTAGGGGTGTGTGTGGTGACCAGGGAGCACAAGCCTTGCATCCAGGGACAAGCTGGGTGTAGGCAAATTTACCGCACTGCCAGTATGTATCCATCAGCATAGAGGTGCCTCATTGCTGTATGTGCAGTATTGAGTCACAGTTCTAATTAGTTCTGAGTAGAATAATTCCTTTACCTCTGAAACACAAGGAATGCAATGTAAGTTTGCATACACTCAGGGGTTGTCCCTTTCCTTCCAGCCACATGTACCTGTCTATCTCAGTGTTCCATATTTCCTGACAGGGGTTAAAAATGCAGGTATTTAGACCTCCCCTATGAGACTAATTTCCCTTCATGTCATCGAGTTGGATGACCCTACACTGGAATTTCATGTCTGGCATCCATTTGTTATTAAAGAATAATGCACCAGACATGCTAAGAACCACCCTGGGACCACAGACGGAAACTGGTGTGGATGTGTTTGTGCACTGGTAGGGTGCTTTTGCTACCTCCAAGAATCTCTTTTCTGGAAAGTTTCATGGCCGAACAGTATCCTCCCCTATTGTGCCCCACCTGCGCATCTTATATTACTCTGTTTGAATCTCACTAGGAGCAGTGAAGAGGTACAGTGCTGTGGGATTGGTCTTGTAACAGGTCACATTCACTGATATCCAATGGAGTTTCTACTCTGCTGGGTTGTATCTCGGCCCTAATCCTACATAGGTATTGAGGGAGAAAGCATTTCACTTTTTCAGGGGCTACCTCTTGGGGCAAGTAAAGCCTGTCTGCACCTACTGCATGTGGTATCAAATGAAGCATGACCCGGCTGATGTCCGGGCACCCACTGCAGTCATGTGCTGATACCATGTGTTATGTAAGAGTGCGCTGTGTAGTGCATGTGGAATACTAGTGTTGTGTTCAGTGTAATTATAGGTAAAATGGGAGAGATCCCTTGGCAAGCAATGTGCAAATGTCAGGGTGGACTTCATTTGACTAGACAGATCTTTGGCAACATGTGGAGGTGGCCACACCCACAGCAAACAGAGGGTATACAATTGCATAGCAATACATAACTTGTGGAACATTGCAGATCTTGGGGTTGAATCCAGGAAAGATGTCTGTGGTCTCACGGTGATTGGGAGATTTCTACACTTTGAGAAAGTTTGAAAGAGTTTGGTGTTCTACAGTTTATGGGAGTTTGCCGTGGAAGGTTTCAGCCGCACGTCGGAGAGGTGTACCCATGGCTCTTTTCCCTCCACCTTGAGGGAGGTAGGTGTTGTGACGGTCACTTGGTAGGGTCCTTCAAATTTGTCCTGCTTCCATTTGCTTAAGAAATTGCAAACATACACTTCCTGCCCCGGTTGTAGTGTTTGATATGGTAGCTGGATGGTGTTGCACTTAGAGTTCCCATGGTTAACCTGTTTAGAGAAGAATTTAATGGTCCTTGTTAATTTAGAGAGATACACATGCAAATCATCCCCTAGTGCCTGTGAGCTAGACTCAGAACTTAATTTGGTTCTGTGTTTTGGGGATTTAGGGTTCCCATCAGTTTACCCGTTTAAATTTGGTGTAGTGTGAGATGGTGATCGCTGCTGGGTATATTCCGTAACACAAACAAGGCTAGGAACAGACCGTGGAGCCACTTTTATTAAGGCTTGAACATATTTTTCTTAATTTCTTTTTTAACAGGCCATTGAGCCTCTCAACGATGCTGTTGCTTTGGGGTGATATACTGAGGCAAGTTTGTGTGTTATCCCCAAGGGTTTGCAGATGTGACTGAACATGGAATTCACAAAGTGCCTTCCGTTGTCTGATCGGATAACGTCTGGTAACCGCCACCTAGGTATTACTTCCCTAACGAGGAACGTTGCCACTGCCTTGGCATGGCAGTTTATGCAAATTCCAGCTTCAATGCACATGGAGTATGGACAAACCACTACAATTAAGAATCAAAGTTGGCACATCAATCGATCATATCAATAAAGTCAGTATGCAGTGCCTTAAAGGGCCCCGTTGGTCTTGGGACAGCCAATGAGATAACCTTGAGTATAGGTTTGTGTCAGTACTATTGGCAGATGGTGCATTCATTTAAATACATGGTTACTGCTTCAGTAAGGTTAGGGATGAACCAGTTGCTCTGGAGTTCCAGTATCTTGTTATCTTTTGCTGCGAGTGTTAGTAGCTGCAATTAGGGTAAGGCTAACAACATAGGTCCTCAGAAAGACTGCATTTCAAGATGTCATCAGCATACTGAATCAGGGTGTCGTTGGATTTGAAGTTGGCAAGATCTTTCCTCAGTATTCTATTAAAGATACTGGGGGACTCCCAGTACCTTTGCAACAGTCTCTGGTATAGCAGCTGAACCCCTCGGAAAATGAACACACTCAAGTACTGACTGCTGGGTTGCAGCACAATGCTAAAGTGCGCGTTCTTGATGTCTATCATGGAAAAATAGCGGGCGTCTGTGGGTATGTTTGCCAATATGATGGAGAGGTCTGGTACTACAGTGAATTCTGGGACCGAGATGTCAGTGCACCAGGTGCTAGGACCCTCCCTTACTCTTTTTGACTGGGAAAATCAGTGTATTCCAGAGGTGGACCCCCATGTGGAAGATCTTCTGATCAATTAATGCATGAATTGTTGGTGCAATGCCCTCATTGACTTCTTTGGAGAGTGGGTAGTGGCGTACCCAGGGCAGGATTTCCCGTTCTCACATTGGTTCTCCTGCCACGTTGCTAGGACTACTATGGGCAATGGCGCCCTATTCTTCAGTTCACCCCTAACCGTAATAGAGTCAGTGAAGGTGGTTTCTGAGGCCCCGGGGCAGTTCCTGAGCAGCTGGTCATCGGTTACCTCCCGTATGCTGAGACCGGACTTAACGAAGATGATACATGCCAACACTGCACTTGCTGGTCGTTGGCCAGAAATACCCTATATGTGGGTCGTACCTCAAAGGCTTCCAAGCAAAATAAATTCTGGGTTCCATATATTGTGCCCCAACCTTTAGAACTAAAATTTCTGGGGCAGCTGTGATTTTCGACCCAGCAGCTCCGGTGTATTTGCAATGATTGTGAGTATGACATTAGCAAAGGCCTTCAGATCGGAGGGTGTTACCCTTATTGGCCTGTCTGTGTGCTGTGCGTGGGTTAAAGACATGAGTCTTGATAGGATAACCCCCGGGGTTAAGCAGGTCATTGTCCCATCTTCTGAGAAATGAATGGCCATATTTAGTTTGCATCAAGTATAATGGGGTGACCCAGTGCCCCTCAGATCCTGGGTGTACAAGAATGTGGAGAAAGTTGGTTCTGTCGGGTACAGAATTGATTTTGGTTTACTGAATAATAACCAACAGAAACAAACAACAATGAATGAAAATACTCCCAACTTTTCTGAAATAATAAATGGAAAGGGACCTCGAATCATTCAAGAAAGGCAAATAACATGAATCAAGGACAAAAACACACCAAAATTAAATCAATCAAAGTCAGTATTTAAGGATAAATCCACATGTTCTTTTACATTTTATGGTGTCAAGATGACAGAAGAGGGCTGTCAAAGTTCATGAACATATAACTTGTCCTTCATTTCCCGAGCTGCGCCAGAGAGAACCAGGCTACCCTATTGATGTGAATTATCATCATCTAGGACCTTGCTCCAGTCATTACCTTCTGAGTCCAACCCACGGTGGAACATCCTTGATGACCGTTCCTTCCTTAATGATGGCTGTCCCTAGTATCGCCTTGTCCTGAGGAGGGCCCGCCGAGCCTATTAGTCAATCACGCACCACATTGGGTCGAAACATCAACGTGCTTGTGATAATCATGACCCTACTCTCTCCGCCCCACGTGAACTGGAAACTTAAAACCCAAGCGGTGCGAAGCTTCATCTACCAATAGATGGATGTCCTTTGAATGACCAGTTTCAGCAATTCATACAGAACTGTATATATTATGTTCACATTCAGCACTTTTTTCACACTTTTTTCACCATATCTCCTGCGCCCTTGGAACAAATTGTATGTTCATGAACTTTGACAGTCATCTTATGTCATCTCGACACCATAAAATGTAAAAGAACATATGGATTTATCCTTAAATACAGACTGATTGATTTCATTTTGGTGTGTTTTTGTCCTTGATTCATGTTATTTGCCTTTCTTGAATGATTAGAGGTCCCTTTTCATTGATTATTTCCGAAAAGTTGGGCCTATTGTCATTCATTGTTGATTGTTTCTATTGTTTATTATTCAGTAAACCAAAATCAATTCTGTACCCCACAGAACCAGCTTTTCTCCACATTCATATTTAGTTTGGCCATTAAATCTCTACTTAGGAGATTAGTCGGGGATGAGGGGTGATAATAGCTGCACTTTCACGCGAATACCTCCAACATCTATTTCCAGGGTTTGTTGGAAGGGATCCTCATAACCTTGCCTGAGAACCCCTGCGTGTCCATGGAGTTTTTACATAGGGGAATGATCCCTACCATTAGACACAACTTTGTTGCCCCCTGTGTCAATTAGGAAGCTGTGAGGTGTGGTATTTACCCACACAGTTACAGTGGGTTCTTCCTCAGACCATTGGGTCACTGACAGCATGGGGCATGTGAGTGAGGGGGCATGTGTGTCACCCACCAGATGCAGGGCAGGCCCGTATCGACCGAGCAGTTTGGAGAGGAGGGAAGATCACAACCCGGTCCTCGCTTTGGGCATTCCCTGCTACCACATGCTAAATCCTTGCTGATTTTCTGCAGTAGTACCCCCATTGGTGCCACTGCTTTCTGTGCCACTGCGGACACAGTACTCTGATCAGGATTATATGTTCCCATGTTGTGTAGTTCCTTCCAATCCCTAGGACCTGCACATTTTTTGGACAACATAAACTCAAGGCTTGGTGTCAAGACTGATTCCAGACACCCATGCAGGATATGTTGGCTTATAGATCAGCAAGCTCACAGTGCCACCGTAAACCCCCCTTACCTACCATGGAGCAAATAGTTTCTGGCAACCACTGAACATTACAACCCTTACCGCTCAGAGCTCGGGGAAACAGTGCAGAACAATTCGCTCAGAAACTCGTGGTTGCTTATTTTCAAAGAAATATACCGAGAATACACAGTAGGATGTTTTCAATAATATTTATTGAACCAACATTATTCAGGCATAAAGCATGTGTGCTGCAATGATTAATAGACAGAAGCAGATAAACATGATTACAAGGCAACCTTGCAATATATGCATAGATTAGTGATATTATGGATATATAGATAGACCTGTCACCCCGTGAATGAAGATAGTGATGACATTTCTACATAGTGCGAAACGAGAACTTGTACATGATGTTCAGGGCGTTGTGATAATGTTGCGCAAAGCTAGATGTAAAAACAAGTTGAGTTTCAGAGAAACTAATCCAACAATGTCATGCGTGCAAATGTGTGCAAAAGGTCTCAGCTGGAAATTTCATTTGTGAGACAGGATAAGAAATAATCTGCTTCACTACATGGGCCTAACTCAGGAATATAACACCCTTCCCAGGGACCTTGTGGCGATGTCTAGGTTCTGTCCCAACTTTTTCATGTTCTCTCGCTCTTTCCTTTCTTCCTGGACCTGCCTTCTTTCCCCTTTTATGAGGCATTGCTGTGTTTTAGGGAAATTACAGTTGTGATTTCCCATCCTGTATCTGATGCAATTCTCAGCCACAGCCACATCTTCTGTCTCAACTGACCCTTCCCTAGGCAATGACTGGCCGAATCAGTTCCCCTCTTTAGTCCAGTCTGCTATGATTTTCCCAGTCACCCGAGTGCATTCACCCAGATGAGTGGGAGTGCTTGTTCTCTGTGCCACTGGGGTTCGATGGGTGGAGCACGACGGATGGGGGTTGAACTTCAGGGATCTCTACCACTGGACTGGGATGATTCTGGGATTGCCTAGGCCTGTTGGTCTCCCTTGTTTAGATCTAGTAGTTTGTTGTTCGTGTGGAACCCTCCGGCTACCTCGATCGGATGGATTGGTATAATGTAATGCAGGGATGGCAGTCATCAGAAAGAGCACCTCTATTCCTACATACTGTGGGGGAGGCACAGAAGCCTTGCTTGCGGGTTCTAGGATAGGATTGTTAATCTGGGCCTCCTCAAAGATGGCCTACAGTTCTAGCAGTGCCTCTCTCTTGGTCTTCTTTTGTCCTACATATCTGGTCCAAATGTATGTACTCCTCAAAGATGGCCAATAGTTCTAACAGTGCCTCTCTCTTGGTCTTCTTTTGTCCTATATATTTGGTCCGAATGTATGTTCTTGTGTGTTTGATTATTTTGGTGTCGAAGGTTCCCACCTCTGGCCAGGGGAACTTGTGTGCCTTAGTGTGTGCGTGCCATTTGCTGCAATTCTTGCCAAGCTTTTTGATCTGTGCGGGGAATCTAGGGCCCGATTCACAGAACTAACTTAAGACAAAATCCTAAACTTACTACCATTTTGGTATTCACAGAAGGCACTTACTCATTTTGGTATTCACAGAAGGCACTTACTCATTTCGGTATTCACAGAAGTTAGGAGTCCTAAGTTTAGGACTCCTAAATGCCTTCTGTGAATACCGAAAGTCTTAAAATTAGGATTTTTCTCAGTTTAGTAGTAGTATAGTTAGGACTCCTAACTTTAGGACTCCTAAATGCCTTCTGGGAATACCGAAAGTCTTAAAATTAGGATTTTTCTCAATTTAGTAGTTCTAAATTTAGACTTAGGACTACTAAATTGAGAAAAATCCTAATTTTAAGACTTTCGGTATTCCCAGAAGGCATTTAGGAGTCCTAAAGTTAGGAGTCCTAACTATACTACTACTAAACTGAGAAAAATCCTAATTTTAAGACTTTTGGTATTCACAGAAGGCATTTAGGAGTCCTAAACTTAGGAGTCCTAAATTTAGGACTACTAAATTGAGAAAAATCCTAATTTTAAGACTTTCGGTATTCCCAGAAGGCATTTAGGAGTCCTAAAGTTAGGAGTCCTAACTATACTACTACTAAACTGAGAAAAATCCTAATTTTAAGACTTTCGGTATTCACAGAAGGCATTTAGGAGTCCTAAACTTAGGAGTCCTAAACTTAGGACTACTAAATTGAGAAAAATCCTAATTTTAAGACTTTCGGTATTCCCAGAAGGCATTTAGGAGTCCTAAAGTTAGGAGTCCTAACTATACTACTACTAAACTGAGAAAAATCCTAATTTTAAGACTTTTGGTATTCACAGAAGGCATTTAGGAGTCCTAAACTTAGGAGTCCTAAACTTAGGACTACTAAATTGAGAAAAATCCTAATTTTAAGACTTTCGGTATTCCCAGAAGGCATTTAGGAGTCCTAAAGTTAGGAGTCCTAACTATACTACTACTAAACTGAGAAAAATCCTAATTTTAAGACTTTCGGTATTCACAGAAGGCATTTAGGAGTCCTAAACTTAGGAGTCCTAAACTTAGGACTACTAAATTGAGAAAAATCCTAATTTTAAGACTTTCGGTATTCCCAGAAGGCATTTAGGAGTCCTAAAGTTAGGAGTCCTAACTATACTACTACTACTAAACTGAGAAAAATCCTAATTTTAAGACTTTCGGTATTCACAGAAGGCATTTAGGAGTCCTAAACTTAGGACTCCTAACTTCTGTGAATACCGAAATGAGTAAGTGCCTTCTGTGAATACCAAAATGAGTAAGTGCCTTCTGTGAATACCAAAATGGTAGTAAGTTTAGGATTTTGTCTTAAGTTAGTTCTGTGAATCGGGCCCCTAGATTGTATGTGTTTTAACGGCGACTCCATGATAGCTAGGGACTTTTTTTAAGGGACTGATATGTTCTAGCTTATCAGGATCAGTTAAAAATAGATTTTACTCTGATAATTGGGGAAATAAATACAAAAGGATTACTGGTTTCACCTATTTCAATGAGTTCAATTCTATTTACACAGCTGCATTAGGATAGACATTAAACACAACAAAAAAAGCATATGAAGGATCACAACCTGAAACAAAGTGCAATAGTTAGTTCAAAACATGTGAATTCAGCAGAAAAACAGCAGATGCGGAAAAACAACTGTAAGAATAAGTGGCACCTGCATAAGCGCATTAAGTCATTACCAAAACACTACATTCAAGACAAGACGTGAAATTGAAATAATTTACCAACACCACAAAATCGAGAATGCATCAATTAATAACTAAAATGAAGAAAGAGAAAGACTGACAGAGAAAAAATGATGACTTTGTCAAAAAATACCTTAGCCCGCTTCTTAGCACATGCTTCCAGATAATGAGGGGAGGCTTTGAGTGATACACAGGATTAAGTGAACCCGATAGTCTGTGACTATTGGCTCAGAGACAAAGATAACAACAATTGATGCAGAAACGGGGAACAAAGTGACAACCACAGGCCCTTGTTGGCCAAGCACAAGCTAAACCTAATCTCCAAGGTCCACATTTTCCCTAATGTCTGAATTGCACCCTATATCACACCCAGGGGTCATGCGTACCATCTGTATTACACCCAGTGGTCCAAGTGAATAACACCTCTAGCTTCTTTCAGATATCAACAGTGTTAAGAAACTGGTAGCACTGAGAAAACCCTTTTAGACCAAACAATAAGATCAAGGTGCTGGCCCTATATCACACCCAGGGCCTAGGTGTACCATCTGTATCATGTCCAGTAGTTTAAGCGGTGAGGCCTCACCCCTGTATCACACCCAGGGGACAAATGTACTGACTGTGTGTTGGAAAGTGGGTTATTGGTAGGGGAAAATGTAGGTCTGCCACTGGCAATAATGCCACTAACACATGATAGGACTCAGCATACGTCTTAGAAAATTATTCCTATGCTCAACCCTTGGTAAGGTGGCTGCGAGCAGACAGGCTTAACTTCAAAGACAGGTATGTAAAGCATTTAAAAATACAATTTCAGTAAATAATTAAGACACAACACATAATTAAAATCCAACACCAATTTATAAAAATAGGAAATATTTTTATCTTTGAAATTACACCAAAACGACAAATATCCAATGTAGGGAACCGGAGATATGAATTTTCATAGATTTAATAGAATATAGCACTTAGAAGATTATAGCACCATATTGTGAAACCTGCTCGCGATAGACCGGACCAAAGTCAAAGTTTCAGGCCGGGCGCGATGGAGCCCTGAGCGGCTACAGCTCCCGGCAGGTCCCGGTCTCAGTTTCTACCTTCACACTTAGAAACTATTTGGGAGCTTTTCTTCCCGAGGGTCCTCAAAGCTCCCCTCCAGTCCGGATCCGATGAGGGTTCACCAGCTTGACTTGTGACGAGGTCCAGGTCAACTTCCCTGGAGCAGACTTTGAAAGTATTTCAAGATTGCTTCAGCGGGACAACCCAGGAATCCAGGCCGACACACGATGGAAGGCAGGCGGCTTGGCTCTCGAGGTTGCTCCCGGTCACCTTTTCTACGAGCGGACTTAGAAACGTTTCTGGAGCTTTTTCTCGCGGGGTCTCTCGATGCTCCTCATGTAGCTGGATCCGGTGAGGGTTCGCCGGCTTCAGTTTTCTTCTAGTCCCGGTCAAACTCTGGAAGTTGGACCCATGGAGCTTTTAGCGAGACAAACCTGGATGGCTTGGCCGGCTCGAGGTTGAAGGCAGGTGGCCTGGCTGACCAGGTTGAGTCGGTCCCTCAATGGAGCTTTTTTTCAAAGTTGCTCCAAAGTTCTCCAAACTTCTTGAACTTCTTCCTGAAGTTCCTCAAGGGGTCCCAAAGTGTCTCAAACTTACTCCAAGGGTCTGGAAGCTCCAAGAAGGTCCTTGAAAGTTGAGAATGTCAGTTCCCACAATCCACTGGTACAAAACCCTTACGAATCCACTGATGGTTCTCCAAGATGTAGATTTAGTTGGTGATGTTCCAGTTGAGCTCTTTTAACCTGTAGCTTCCGAGGAGTCCACTCTTTAGTTCTTTTTCAGCAAAATAATCCACATGGCTGTAGTTTCAGATGGTGCAGTTTTCAGAGGTCAGGCCTTAGAAATCTTTGAACAGCAAAACTTCTCAGCAGGGCACTTCTTGCTTCAGTAAGTTTCAAGCAGCAGATCTGGAGGGCTCTGTCCCTCTCAGATACTTATTCCAAGTTCTCTGGGTCATGTAGGAGGTCACTTCTGACCAATGGGAGCAGGGTAACTCCTCAAAGTTATGGACACATCCTCTAGAGTGTGGCATGATTTTGTCCTAGATTGCATCAAATCTTCCAAATCCATAATGGCTGATTTTCCAGCAAGGAGGTAAGAGCTGGCTAAACACACCCCCTAGGATGGCTTACTTCCATAGACTCTCCCCCTACCATCTGCACATACCTTCCCTAATCCTAGGTCTGGTGGGGGTCAAAAGTGTAAAGTGGAAACTGACACTGTGGCCATCCCTCTGCCTTTGAAGACCATGGTTTACGACTCCTCCCCCTGGTCTGACATTCTTATGGAACAGCACACTGCCCTCCCAGCAGAGCTGGTTAACCCCAGGGGCTCTTTATCACCTCTTCGAGGCAGCCTGGCTAATCCACTTAACTCTGACCAATTGGGCAGACCACTGGAAGCCTGGATTTGGACTTACAAACAATAAAAAGTCTATTCTAATGTGTCTCTCTCAGCTTAGCACTGGCCCTGGGCCTGGTTATGCAGAGCCCAGGGTCAGTCAAAATCAGTTACCACCAGTATCAGTCAGCAAAATGGTGGGGGTTGCCCAGGGCACAGGATGATTTTGCAACACTGTGTCACTCCCAGTGGTTCAATTGACAAACAACCTTCACCTTTACTAGCATGTTGGCTATCAAAGAAAGGTAACCTCCACAGGATCACGTCCAAGGCTGCCTTGCGACTGCTCAGTTCAGACACATGATGTGTGTAAATACATTTTTTAGTTTCTTCCTAATGGAAAGGTAATGTGGTTCAAATACATCAAGTTTTTAGAACCAATCCACCTTCTTGCTTGGGAAAACAATATACTCATAAACATAACATTCTAGGCACAGATAAACATGTCTCTATTGCCTATGTTTGATATCAATAACAATGTGTCAACGTTTCGACCCTTGCTGTCATAAAGGTAGCTTTATCCTTATTGGGGAGTCTTCATCAGGACTCTAGGAAATAGCAAAGTAGGGGAAGGAGCACCTAAAAGTAAATAGGCTAAAATTAGGTGACGTCAATAGTGAAGCAAAGCTTTATTACAAGGTAGTCAGTGGTAATTACCATTAGATGACAGCATGTGCAATCTGGCTGTCTTTACAAGATGAGGGCCTTCCCCTCCTTCGTTATTTCCTAGAGTCCTGATGAAGACCCCCCAATACAGATGAAGCTACCTTTATGACAACAGGGGTCGAAACGTTGACACATTGTTATTGATATCAAACAGAGGCAACAGAGACATGTTTATCTGTGCCTAGAATGTTATGTTTATGAGTATATTGTTTTGCCAAGCAAGAAGGCGGATTGGTTCTAAAAACTTGGATGTATTTGAACCACATTACCTTTCCGTTCCTGCACACAATCACTCAACGCTCCCTGAGCACTCACTCCCTCCCTCTTCTTCTGAGCACCAATGTGTACCTATTTTGATTAATATCCTATACTTAAGGTTTGTTTAATTCTATTTCTGTGATGACAAATTAAATCACAAGAAATCATCTGTTTTTGTAGTGACGTCTGAACTATTTAATGTATTTGAATTGAGTTCCATGTACGTATATCAGAAAAACAGTTGTCCACTGTGACCTTCTCTTTTGTACCGTAGCCAATATAAGAGGCTTCTTTACCTGTACAAAATGCAAGTTTTTGCACACAGAGCATGCTCAAGAAGGAATACACCATGTCATATCAGAATCAGAAGGTGGCTATCAAAGGTATTATCACTAATTAAACATATGTGAGTAAATGCCCTTATAAAATGAAATATGCATATAGCTCTATATCGCATATAATGGACTGCATATTGAAGCACAAGAGAGCAATAAAAAACAGTGGGGCATATTTACAAGGGAAGTGGCAGAGTGAGGTTTTAGCCTTCCTGGCTTAATACCTCACTCCACCACTTCTGAAACACCGGGCTGCACCATATTTACAAGAATATGGTGCAGCCCTGCGTTACCCCTGCACTGGCGCTACACTTAGCAGCCTAGCGCCAACACAGGCACCCTTGCACCATAGTGCAAGGGTGTCTGCATACAGGGGAAGATTTATGCATGTTTATGTTCAGGAGGAGAAATGAAACATTTCTCCTCATTGAGCCGGGGTAAGAACAGGTTTTTCCTGGTCTTGATTCTAGCGCTGCCACCTATTTAAGCCTCGCTAGTAAATAGGGGGCAGCGTCAGAATCAATAGGTGTTGTGGTGGAATGCCCACAGCAACACCCATTGCCTTCCAATTTCATGCTAGGCATAGCGTGAAAGTGGGTCTTATGTACAAGGCAGCGTAAAGCCCCATTAAGTGGCTTAACGCTGTCTTGTAAATAGAGCGAAGCGCCTATTGCCACAGGAATGTTGTAAAAAGTGACATTCCTGTGGCAATAGGGGCTTATAAATATGACCCAGTGGATCACATATCCTATGACCAAACATTTTCACAAATATCATGCAAATAATGTTGAATTCCCCATATTTTATGGCATTCTGAGTGTGAGATTGGGCATAAGTGGAGGCAACAGAGTAGCCAAATAGTATGCCATATCCCAAGGACAATGCTCCCTTGGTGATGATGGAGAACTAGGTCCTGATTCCCAAAGGTAAACTTACACCTTTGTGTAAGTTTATGTTTGTTTTGGAATTCGCAAAACTGCATTTTAATTGTAAGTTCAGGTGTGTACAGACCCCGCACTCAGGACAGAGAATTTCGCACATAAAAAGATAGGCATCTCTTATCTTTTTTTGTGTGAAGTTCCCTGCACCGACCACAGAGTCTCCACACTCGTAAACTTACTATTAAAATGCAGTTTTGTGAATTCCAAAACAAATGTAAACTTACACAAAAGTGTAAGTTTACCTTTAGAATCAGGCCCTTAGTGTGCATTTAGTTTGAGAAGTAATTCCAAAATATATAAGCGAGTTCCTATAATTAATAGAATAATGATTAATTTAATTGCAATAGAATTAATGTCAGTGGTGGCTGCTGAACTTTGAAACTGGCACAACATTCAGGTTGTCATGTGGTCCCTAGGGACATTGTTGACATCTTTAAGTTAGCATGACCCCGGTAGCCGTGATGCTGCTTTTGCGCACAACACTGCAAGTCTTTATTTTTTGCAAGACTCGGTTTATCTCTTTCACATGACAACTCTATGCTGTGCACGTTCTCTGCCTGTTCCTGGAGTTTAGTCTGAACATTGTGCGCAAGGTCGATAAACACTGCTTCTTGTTGTTCTGTTCTGGTCAGGCCCTAGCACTTAGACAAAACATACCAATGCAGCTGTTTTTGCTGGAAACTCGTACTTTGATATTATGTAGATGCATGTTTAGGTAACACACACTTGGAGAGGGACCTTTCCAGAGAGAAAAGCAACACACACCTGTGATATAGAAATACGATCTATGGCCTGAGGTATGGGGTCTGCTGACAAAGCCCAGAGATCTTCTATTATTTACTAATACTTCTGCTTACCAAGTAGTCCTTTCTCCATAGTCTTTGCATAAGAACATCTCCCTTTATGATATATGGCCTTACTGCAATATATTGGTGTTATGCATTTTTATGCTTGTTGTGGCACGTATACTGCATTTTAGAGCACATTAGTTCAAATAAATATTTTAAAGTATCTTCGTGTCTCTGTCAGATCTTATTGTGGACAAATACGAGAGTGTGTGTGAAAAGGTGTGTCTTGTTACCACGATTCCTGAGAGATCCGGGAGTGTTGTGTTCTGGGGTGTCTAATCATTGGTTTCTCCGTTTGTGAGTAGGAGAGCGAGTGAGACACTATAGCTAATTGGTCCTGGGCTCGTGGGCACTAAGGTAGTAGGAAGGCTCAGCCCCTATACACCGAGGTCCCATAATCCTGCGCATAGTTCTGTGTATGAGCAGAATCCCTGCAACAAAGTCTTTGTTGGAAAGAGAGGAGGAAGCAGAACACCTATTTGATCCGTGAGCTGAGGGAATCATGGTTCCAGCTGAGAGCTATGTTTCTGTCTCAAGTAGTAGAGGCCAATACCTGTAAATTAAAGTTAAGGTTATATGTCCACCTTTGAAAGTTGAAAAAACATCAGTTTTCCGGGTCACTTCATTGTTGATTCCCTGGCCTGTTTTGTGCCCCACTCCCACCCTCGCAAAAAGACAATATTACTCCAAAGAAAGCACTTTGAGGATTGCTCTCTGCTTTGTGCCCTGTGTGGACGTACGGAGCAAGCGTAAAATGTTCAGTCATTTTAGGACATAGGGAAATGAAGACAGAGCTGTACAAAGCCCTGCATTCCCACGAAGAGCTTCTGATATCAGGGAACATGAAGAGAGAGGCAGGAATCAGAGAGTAAGCGGCCAGAGGAGTGGGAGAGAGACACCCTTCATGGTACAAGAAGAGCTTTTGCACCATTCATATTCATTCCCCTAAATGATTTGTCTATACACCTCGCCTGCTGTAACCCAGTTTGAACCCAAAGCTCAGGATGTAATGTATGTTGAGGATTGCTGGGGTATTGCTTCAATTAGGGATTCGCCCATCTTTAGTTAATGCATCGATCACTCTCTTTTTGTTTCTCAACTACCACACACCCACATGTTGCTGCAGAATTGAATTCACAGAAGCATTGCCTGTTCGTGACACCCCATTGCCCCTACCCATGGCAGTGCCTGCTGCTGACACTGCATTGCCCTCTACCTACAGAAGTGCCTGCTGCCGACACTGCATCACCCCCTACCCATTACAGTGCCAGCTGCTGACACTGCACTGCCCCCTACCTCTGGCAGTGCCAGTTGCTGACACCCAATTGCCCCTACACACGGCAGTGGCTGCTGCTGACATTGCATTGCCCCCTTCCTACAGAAGTGCCAGCTGCCGACACTGCATCACCCCCTACCTACCACAGTGCCAGCTGCTGACACTTCACTGCCCCCTACCTCTGGCAGTGCCTTCTGCTGACACCCAATTGCTCCTACACATGGCAGTGCATGCTGCTGACACTGCATTGCCCCTACCTACAGAAGTGCCTGCTGCAGACACTGCATCATCCCCTACCCACGGCAGTGCCAGCTGCTGCCACTGCACTGCCCCTACCTACAGCAGTGCCAGCTGCTGACACCCCATTGTCTCTACCTGCTAACACTGCATTGCCCCTACCTACGGCAGTGCCAGCCTCTGACACTGCACTACCTCCTACCTACTGCAGTGCCAGCTACTGACACTGCACTACCCCCTACCCACGGCAGTGCCTGTTGCTGGCACACCCCAGTCGCTCTCTCTACCTGCTGACACTGCATTGCCCCCTCACCCCCGGTCGGTAGTGCCACCTGCTGACACCGCATTGCCCCCCGCTCACGATGGAAGGACCCGGCAGCAGGATCTCACACTACCGCGCAGGAGCCTCCATGGACCCCGAAGGACATGAATGATAAGGGCACGGTGAGCGCGGATGGATGTCTGCTGTCAGGAATCATTAGACTTTCGCTGCTTCTCGAGGCGCGGGGCTCCGGGCCTGGGACGGATAATCCCTAAATCTCTAAACCGTTTCACTCCAAACATAATCGCTCTGCAGCAAAATCCGTCCTGGGCATCTGCCAAGCTCTGGGCGAGGATGTGGCACATCTAATCTCCGCCACACTTGGCTCTGTTATCAGTGCATTTAGATGAAGAATGTGCATTTTGAAGAGCTGAGTGCCTTGCTCATAAAACAGGGATGAACCGGCATTGCAATGGTCCAGACCGCTTGCAAAGCCCCAGTCAGCCAAGCCACTTCATGAAAATGCCGCACCTGCCAAAATCTCAAAAACATCAGGGTGAAGCAAAAAAAACCTGTTAAAATCAAGAAATTGTGGCTAGTCTCTAGAGACACGAGAAATTGAAAAGCCTGACGACTCTCTAACCTCTCCCCCCCCCCTTAGTGAATATTATAATTTTATTTACTATTTGTGTAATAACAAAATTGTCAAAAAAACAAGCAGATTGGAGCCCTAACCGATGTTCATAAGGGCGAACAGCATCTGTGTTCCTGGCACTGATTTTGCTACCACTGAAGCCAGAAGTCGCAGATGCAGTGGCAGGGGTCACAAGAGGAAAGCCAGGGGGTCACTGCTCCGACCCCAGGAGACCCCTAAATGCTGCCCATGCCTGGGGCCATCAGTGTTATTAATGCACATGTTCAAGAAATGATTGCCCTAATACCAAACGAACTATGACTGTCACAATACTACAGACCCTGGGCTCCAATCAACATCGAATAATCAGTTTTGGTAAGACCTCAGAGCCAGGGAAACACCATCACTTCTCTAATACCACTGACTCAAGCTACATCAGACAGAAGACCACTAATGTCCAAATGCCACAGAATATGGGGCGGGCCAGGAAGGGAAAGCTGGACCTATGAGGGGCCCATGAAGAACGCCTCCTGGCAGGCAGGACCATTAGGAGTCCAAAGGCAGTAACCCTGCGAACAGGTCCCGCAATCGCAGGCGATTGGGCAGTGTTATGTTCAAGGGGAACACCCCCCTGCTCACGGAGAGGGTGGTCTAGGCTGTGACCCGGAAGAGGTCAAGTAAATAAATGGGGGCTGGACCGGATGATCCGGGTCAGTGCACCGAAGTACAACTACGGTGTAGGTGTGTGTTTTTCCTTCCCCGAGTCCGGAGAGTTTGCTGCCCGCCTACCGCACTTCTTGTACTCGCTGGGCCCCCCAGCACATAACAACTGGCGACGAGGGGGTGTTGATGACCTCCCGATCCACGCGGGCTGAATCCTCGCTGCCTGCTTCCCCGGGGCCCGGGTGTGTTCCCGAGCGCCGGAGCGCTGCCTGACCCGCTCTGGTGGCGGCTGCCTCCCGGAGCGCTGATCTTCGCACGTGCGTGCGCCTCCGCGGCCTGTGCCTGCCGCCTCCCTGTTTCTGCTCCTCATCCTAGGCCCGCATCGGGGCCGATGTCGTCGCGGTGACGACGCACACGCACGTGCCTGGCGCCGCGCATACAGCGCGTGTGGGAGCGCTATCTTCGACCGGCCTGCTGCCTGGCTGCCTCCTCGCAGGAGATCGAGTCCCAGTGGTGCTGCTTGGACGAAAGAAGGACGCCACCTGCAGCCTGTTTTTCCTGGTCAGTTCCTGTGTGTGTGCCCTGTGCAGTGACCTGCTGGCTGTGGTGGAGGCATTGGTGTACCTTATGGGCTGCTGGGAGACGGCGGGGTGTTCCTGACTGCTGCGTCTCGCCCAGGGGGCCTATCCTGCGGCCTCTGATTGCCACGTGGGGCGTGCCTTCCTACGCTGACCGCCCGGACCCTGAGGCCTGGTTGTTGAGTGCCTGTAGGCCGCAATTTCACCACTGCCGGTGCCGGAGGTGAGGGGTTTGGTTTCTTCTTGACTGCGTCCACCCCTGTAGCACGTGCTCTGTCACGCCCAGGTCCGCCTGCGCCTGCTGTATCGGACCTCCCGCCTAGCCGGTGGGAGGATGACGACGGTGCCCCCGATTGAAGCATTCATAGTGGACGGCCCGCCATCCGCCCAGGTGGCTAAGTGGAAAGAGTGGCTGGAGCGCCTGGAGAACTATTAAGCCGCAGTCGGCCTCAAGCCCGAACGACATCGGCCCATGCTACTGCATCTGGGTGGTTCTGCCATTCACCGGGTGGCCAAATCCGTGGTGGAAGCCGGCCCTCCCCACACCTATGCCACGCTCAAGGCAGCTCTGACCGCGCATTTTGAACCCCTAGCAAATCCAGATTACGAACGTTTTCTCCTACGTCAAGCTAGGCAACAACCGGAGGAATCCGTTGACACCTTCTATGCTCGGTTGAAGGAGCTGGCAAGTACCTGTACCCTCCCGGACACAGATGACGAGCTGCGGGCGCAGTTTATCCAGGGCTGTTCGTCCGTCAAGCTGAGAGAAAGGGTCCTCGAAACGCCTGGAATCTCCATGGCCGACATTCTCACCATGGGCCGGTCTAAGGAGTTGTCCAAAGTGCGCGCCGCACATATGGAGACCGCACTTCAACGTCAAGTGAAGACGGAGCCAGTGAACGCGGTGGTGGCGACGACCTCGAAGAAAGCAACTTCAAAGAAATCGGAGCAAAGCAAACCACCACCCTCGTCTCGTTCCTGCTACATGTGTGGAGGACCGTACCCACACCAAGGTCCATGCCCTGCACAGGGGAAAAGGTGTTCGGCGTGTCGTCGTCTGAACCATCTAGCCAAAGTGTGCCGCTCGGCGGGACGTCAACGGCAACAAAGTCGGCAGATCAATGCGGTGGAGGCCCCTCAACAGGAGGCTGAGGAAGATGATATGGACGACGATGAGGACGAAGGCACGGTCCATGTAATTCACGCCCTGCAACCTGATGGATGCCCGAGAAGGAGGGCCCCAAAGTGTAACGTCAAGATTGCAGGACATCTGACGCCGGTGCTGATTGACACAGGTGCGTCCATAAACATAATGGCCCAGTCCATGCTGAGACCCTTCCCGATACAGCCTGTCCTAAAGCCCACGTCCATACAGGTGTTTGCCTATGGCTCCGGCACACCACTCACGGTGCTAGGTGTCTTCACCACCGACATCGCCCATGAGGCTCACTCCGTTCGCACAAAAGTGTACGTCACCAAGGAAGGTGCGGGAATGCTGCTGGGCTGTCGTACGGCGGAACATTTGCAACTGGTGGTGTTTGCCTTCGCTGTGCACCTGGAGGATGTTGAGTCACTGGTGGACGAGTTTCGAAACCTGTTTGACGGAATCGGATGTTTAAAGAACCACCTGGTACGGCTGCACATAGACCAATCAGTAAAACCTGTTGCTCTCAAGCATCGGAGAGTAGCGTTTCATCTGCGGCCGAAGGTCGAGGAAGAACTAAGAAAGTTGGAGGCCGCTGACATCATTGAGAGAGTGGAAGGACCGACACCATGGGTCTCCCCCATTGTGATAGCCCGAAAACCGAAGCAACCAGGTGAAGTCAGAATATGCGTGGACATGCGTTTGCCGAATCATGCCATCAAGCGGGAACGCCATCTGTCACCCACGGTCGACGACATCGTTGCGGAGGTCAGCGGATCACACTGGTTCTCGAAGATGGACCTCCGGGCAGGTTACCATCAACTCCTACTGGATCCCGAGTCAAGGGCCATAACCACTTTCTCCACCCATGTGGGACTGCGCCGCTACAAGCGCCTCAGCTTCGGGGTGTCCAGCGCGGCGGAAGTGTTTCAGGACACCATCAGAAGTGTATTGGCTGGCCTCAGTGGGGTCATAAACGTCAGCGATGACATCCTGGTACATGCACCGACTCTGGAGGAACACATGAACCGTCTACGATGCGTATTCCGGAGACTCCAGGACAGTGGCCTTACGTTACATCGTGAAAAGTGCGAATTCCTAAAAAAAGAAATAGCGTTCTTTGGATATCACTTCTCACAACAAGGAGTGTCGCCCGACCCCGCGAAAGTCCGTGACATCCAGACGGCACCTGCCCCGACCACAGTTACCGGAGTGAGAAGTTTTCTGGGCATGGTCACCTACTGTGGTCGGTTCATCCGGAACCTCGCGAACCTAACGGCACCCCTACGGGACCTCACGAAGAACGCCGCCACATGGGAATGGGGTCCCGCTCAAGAGAATGCTTTTCAGGCCACCAAACACGCTTTGTCCGCCGAAACAACCTTGGCGTATTTTGACCCCGCCCGGGAGTCTGAACTATCGGTGGATGCCAGCCCCATTGGTTTGGGTGCCGTATTGTCCCAGAAGCAACTGGACGGTGAGTGGGCCCCGGTAGCCTACGCGAGCCGGGCTCTGACGGAAACAGAGCAAAGGTACTCACACATCGAAAAAGAGGCGATTGCGATAAATTGGGGGTGTCGCCACTTCCACCTCTATCTATATGGACAGCCGTTCACGGTTCACACTGACCACAAACCGCTGATTCCTCTCTTCATGGGCGTGTCGTCGAAACCACCTCCAAGAATTGAAAAGTGGATTCTGCAGCTGCAAGAGTATCAATTCAACGTAATCTACCGCCCCGGGACACAAAACCCGGCAGACTTCCTATCCAGACATGCCCGGCCGGTTACCCGAGAAGAGGAGTCTGAAGCTCAGGAGACGGAGGAGTACGTCAGGCTGGTGGTGGAACGCTCTCGGCCTCTGCCCATCAGGCTAGAAGACATCCTGGAGGCGACCAAACGAGATGACTGCTGGGAGATGGTGATATCAGCGATTGGATCAGGAAGGTGGCATTCCCTGCTGGAGAACCTGACACACCGTACAGTTGATGCACAAGTGGCGTTGAAAGCTCTTCACAACGTCCGGTCCGAATTGGCTGTGTCCCCCGAGGGATGTCTGATGAGAGGTACGCGCCTGGTTATCCCCAGGTCACTACAGCAGCGAGTGGTGGATTTAGCCCACATCGCGCACCAAGGGGTGGTTAAGACAAAATCACGCCTGAGGAGCAAGGTGTGGTTCCCGGATTTGGACAGTGTGGTGGAGAGGACTGTCCGGTCCTGTGCGCTCTGCCAAGCGGTGGGCCCCGCTGATCCGCCGGCCCCAATCCTGACGGAAGACATACCTCCTCACCCGTGGCACCGGGTGAGTGCTGATTTTGGGAGCCTACCGGATGGCCGACACATGCTTGTCGTCATTGATGACTTTTCAAAATACCCCGAGGTTGAGATACTGGACTCCATTACTGCGAGCAACGCCATACCTCGGTTCGAGAAAATCATGGCCAGCCATGGGCTAATCAAGGAGCTACGCACAGACAATGGTCCGCCATTCGCCAGCCACGAATTCTCTGAATACCTCCGGTCAAGAGGTGTCCGACATGTGAAAATCACACCCCGGTGGCCACAGGCTAATGGTGAAGCGGAGCGTTTCATGCGCACCCTAAACAAAGTACTCCGGATAGCAATATCTCGAGAACAGAACATGGAATGTGCCCTGTACAATTTCGTGAAAGAATACAGACTAACACCTCACTCGACCACCATGGCCAGCCCTGGGTCTTTGTGTAATCAACGGGTGCTGAATGATGAGTTTCCTCAGGTGACACCATCCTCGCCTGCATATCGTCAAGTATCCAAACGCCTCCGACAGAGGCGGGCTAAGAATGACCGAATGTCCCAGAGGCGCCATGCCAGAAGCAGAGCGTTGGTGGCCGGTGATTTGGTGTTGGTGAAGAATCGACATCCCCGAGGGAAGTTCTCCCTTCCTTTTGAACCCGAGCCCTGGGTGATCCAGACAGTAAAGGGCACGATGGTCACTGCCCAGAGGGGTCGCGAGACAGTTACCAGGAACGTCTCCCAGTTCAAAAAGTACCAGTGCCCGGCACAACCAAGTGAGGTGGTGCCAGAGTCTGAGGATGGCGAACCAATGGGTGACGTTGTCAACGAGGAGAATGTCTCACCTGGGTTAGCCCCCCCAATGCCCGAGGCAGCTGTGGAACATTCGCCAGGGGCAGTTGGAGCTGAAGGCAGTAGAGATGGGAGCGAAGGTCGAGGTGGACACAGATATCATCTACGAGCCAATCCGGCGGTGTCGTCTCGACTGAAAGGTTTTGTGATGGACTGAGGAAAAGAAATGCAGTGTTTTTCTTCTTCTCATTTTTCTTCTCTCTCTCTCTCTCTCTCTCTCTCTCTCTCTCTCTCTCTCTCTCTCTCTCTCTCTCTCTCTCTCTCTCTCTCTCTCTCTCTCTCTCTCTCTCTCTCTCTCTCTCGCTCTCTCTATCTCTCGTCTTCTATACTGGAAGGTTTTTCTCCACCCGGTGTTGGTGTTTGTTTTTGTTTGCCATAATAAAGGAGGAATGTTATGTTCAAGGGGAACACCCCCCTGCTCACGGAGAGGGTGGTCTAGGCTGTGACCCGGAAGAGGTCAAGTAAATAAATGGGGGCTGGACCAGATGATCCGGGTCAGTGCACCGAAGTACAACTACGGTGTAGGTGTGTGTTTTTCCTTCCCCGAGTCCGGAGAGTTTGCTGCCCGCCTACCGCACTTCTTGTACTCGCTGGGCCCCCCAGCACATAACAGGCAGCTTCTTTTTGAATCCCCCAATCCGAGCGAAGAGCTTGGGAGAATCAGGGGTTAAAAAAGGGGGCAAGGGCAGCACAGTGCATACCTTGACATCTCCACCTTTGCCCACCCACCCACACCGATTTCCGTGCATTGCAGCCACAAGTTTGGAGCGGGCAAGGAAGCCACAGAAACAGCACAAAGTAGACAGACAAGAAAGCACAGTAGCCTAGGATGGCGAGCCGTGCAAAACAGTGTCCTGGGGATGCCTTTGGCAGGGGAACTGGAGAGCAGGCGAATGGCCAGCAAGGGGTCAGCAGCAGGCGGTCACAGCCCTTGCAGCCCGGGCGAGGCCTGACTCACTCAGATATCGGTAGAAAGGGAAGCCTGAAGGATGCAAACGCTAAACACCTGAAAAGGGGGCCGTCACTCAGTGGGCTGTGTGAGAAGTGCTTCAATAAGTTTATGGACCAACTGATCAGGCCGTTGATCATTTTCATAGATGTGATGCAGGATGGAATCATGGAGCGTGTGAATGACAATAAAAGAAATGTGATGTCTATCTTAATAATAAGAATATCCACATTTGTAAAGCGCGAACACTCACCCGTAAGGGTCTCTAGGCACTGGGGGCCGTCGGGAAGATTAAGTAAGCTATTGACCTGAGTCATATGGTGGTGGGCTAATCTGCCGCCAGCGCCCAGATTCCGGAGTCAGTCGCCCTGGCCGCGGCGCCACACCTCTTCCATGTTTAAAATAAACTGCGGCTGTTATGCACCAACCATGACTCAGACTGTGATTGTGCCGAACAGGTTACGCAATGGAGCATGAGTATGGCCGGGAACGAAGGGTGGTCACTAGCACCTCTGGTAGGGGTTCTAGGGAGCAGGAAAGCAGACCGCCATCAATGCTGTGCGGCAATAGATGCTGATCCAGTGGAAATCCATCACTGCTGCTCTAAGGATGCAGAATATCATACCAAATGAGCAGAAAAGTATAGATTTTCCAAATACACAACTGAGGGACAACCTCAACAGACAACCTCACCATGCTTATTTCACATAGGCTGGCCGCAGCAGCAAAAGATAAATCTAACAACAAATAATGTAGAATCAGTCCAAATGGGAAATATCCTTGTTGCAATGTTACCTATCCTAGGCTCAGCCCAACACTAACGAATAGTTGCTCCAATACCACAAATTCGGATTCCAGGACAGGACAAAAAGCCATCGCTGGTCTGCGGTCACAGATTCTGCAAGCTCCCCACCAGAAACTATCACTGCCCTAAGGACACAGATACTGGGAGCATGGCCTCTCACAGGCAACCATCACCATCTAAATAGAATAGACGTTGAAACACTTCAACAGAAAATCCCCATTACTGCAATGCCCAGATGCTGTGTCCCCCAAAAGAAAAATAAGATACTAAAATGGGATGATGGAAACATCACAACAAAAATAGTTGCTGCTCTATGCAGCAACCACCTGATTGATGTTATAAACTCCGGGATATGAGAAACAGCCTAACCCTGCATCAGAGAATAAGAATCCCTGAACCTGGGCCACAGAGTTTGTGAACGGATGAAATACTCAAGATATTGCAAACCAATAAACACAATTTGTTTGATATCTGCCTCCAGAAATAAACCACCATTTATGATTTATGCTGAATTCGTGGCACTATGTGGTGAATGGCGTGAAATGATAAGGAGAGGCCCAATAAGATCACGATGTTGACATCACCCGCTGAAGCGGTCACAGGCGATCACTGACTAATTAATCAAGGCATGATAAATCGAGCACAGAGTTGAAATCCAGAGCAAAAGGCATATGGAAAACCATAATCCTTTACACTGGAACAAATGTCATCTCTAATCAGCGTTTTCAGCACCTTCATGAAAAAAGATTTAAATTGGTGTCAAATTGTAACATGTTCTAGAGTTATGTGGTGTCAGGTTATTGTGACTTGGGAGGTCCTGTTTTATGCTCCCTAGTGACATTTTACTACTTAATTCCTAAACCCATTTCTGCTTGCATAACTGACAGTGGCACTAGACCTTCTGGGTGGGGGCTTGGAGAGTATTGGACCAAGAGTCCAGGTCCTGATGCCAGCATTGGCCACTCAGTTTATGAGGAATTGGCGTAGGGCAGCACCACAAGCCTTCTTGCTGCACTCAGTGGCGGCTGCTATTTACTGGGGGTGGCAGGCAGGGCAGGGGGATGGGGAGGGTTGTAAATGAAAAAATAAATTCACCCGGCCGGCCATCGCCTCTCAGTCTGCTCGCCGCCGCCGCCTCTCACTCCTGCAAAAGCAGGAACAGGAAGCACCCAGGCTCCTGACTTCATTTAGCCAATCACAGCACAGGGAATGGGAGCCTGGGTCTTGTTTTGCACCCAGGCTGTAATGCAGTCTGGGTACAGAACATGCAAAGTGCGCATGACAGTTTGGCCGGACCAAGAAGGCCAGTTAAAGCGTCATTGCGCACCTTAAAGTGGGTAAACTTCCCCTCCCCTGCCCTGCTCTGTCAGTCCAGCCCAGCCCTGCCCTGCACCAGGAAAGGACAGCTAAAATGATAATAACGCGAGTTAATTATCATTTTAGTTTTCTTTAACTACTGCTCACAAAGCCTTAGCAGGGGACTCGCCACTGGCGGCACTGCTCTACGCCAATGTGAAAGAGCAGGAAAGCATTGTATTTATTAAATACGGCACATTCCGGTCCTTTCCCCCTCTGCTGTCCCACCATGTGCTGCCTAGTGCCAATACAGGCACCCTTGCACCATGTTGCAGGGTGGCCCTGTTGGAGGCAGGATTGTTTTTGTGCAGGAACACAAAAACAATCCAGAGAGGCGTTTTTCTCTTTCCATGTGTGCAGCAGAATGCAGCACACATGGAAAGAGGAAAAATCTTAAAGAGAAATAAAAATATTTCTCCTCGTTATGCCTGCTCTGGGGAGGCATAAGGTTTTGGTGCTGCTCCAGGTTTAGGTGATTAAGTAAATCTGGGGCAGCATCAAAAACCATGGGTGCTGGATGGAAAACCCACTACAACGCCCATGGAACTCCTCCTTGACACTGTGTAAGGCAAGGCTGTGACTTGCGCTGCTTTGTCTTACTCCAAATCTATGAGGCCATGCAAAGCAATGCAGAATGATTGAGAGGCTTACGCAGTGATGCTCGGCGGTGCAAGCCTCTCATAAATAAGTCCCTCAGTGTGCTAAACTTTGATGATGGGACAAGCATCAGGTAACCTATGGCCGCCTGGGAAACCACTGCATAGTGTGTAAAGATTTGTGATTGCTTCCAGAGAAGATTCCTTTATTGGGACCTATTCTCCAAGACTGGAAAGTAAAACTATATCTATCTGTTTTACTGTGTGTCTTTTTGTGTCTATCAATGAATCTTTTAAAGTGTTTAGTGCATGCCTACCTACCTGCTCATCTATCTGTCACCTGACAGAATGCAAATGGGGCACAGTGTTCAACATGATCTTCAAAGCTGTCTCAGGCCACAATACCATCTCAGGTATGGGATTTGCATCTTACTTGTGCACCTGATAGAATGACCAATGTTTATGCCAGAGCTGGAAATCAAAACTATTTACTCTGGCAACTCAAATACTGGGAGTTAAGGTGTGTGCTGGAAAATGAGGCATTAGTTGTGTGGCCTGCACAAGTAATGTGTCTACATTTGTCCTCCAGTGGGAACCATACACTCCATTCTAGTGCTTGACTCTCATAGGGTAGCGTTGCCGAGCATTCCAAGGCCTACTCTAGGGAGGTGGTATGGGCTAGTAATCACCATTCACAAATACACAATAATAACACTCAATAAAGGATTGCCCAGTCTGTGCTTTTTCATTTGTAAAATGAAAAAGGACATTTATTCAACACACTACTCAATACAATGCAGTAATTTACAAATATACACAAGCTGAAGAAATTGCTGTTGGATGACAGTGCATAAATATTCTCACCCCTCTGAAAGGGAGGTGGGGTCTAGTACCACAACTCACATATGTAAGCATTATCTTGTCCCTAAATGCCAAGGGTTGAAGAGTGAGGCACTGGCAACAAGCAAGAGGCTGCCCACCGCATTATTCCAACAAGCATCTCTTTAGGGGAATAAATAAAGTCAATACCTACATATAAACATGACTGACAGCACGTAATGCTGGAAATAAAGCATACAACCTTTACTAACAAGTAGCGGCCAGTCTTCTTATTCAATTAGAGCATTAGCAAGTGAAATTTCTAAGCATGGCTGGGAGTCTGGTGCACTTATCATAACTAATAGCATGAATAACTCAATTCAGTCACACAGCCCCTAAAGGGCATCACATTTATACCTACAACACTATGCAAGTATAATTCCTTCACCCATAAAGGATGCTTGCAGTATTCACTTGGAGATCACATCTAGCATAACATAATGCATATGATTTACCCTTGAAAATGCACACCTGCAGCGGCGGCTGGGACAGGTAAGCTCGGTAGGCGGTGAGGCGGTGGGGCAGGGTGGGGCGATGTAGGTTGGGAGAGGGGAGCCGACAGACGACGGAATAGGTATAATTAAATAAATAAATAATACCTATTCCGTCGTCTTTCGGCTTCCCCCAGCCGTGCCCTGCTTCACCACACGCTTACCTGTGCCAGCCGCCGCTGCACACCTGTGCAATTGCTACCTTCCACCCCTAGAGAATGTCTCACCATATGAACACTCATATTAGACCAGACCACAACCAGGTACAGCCATCCTCTTCACCAACAGAAGGTACATCCTTTCCACAGTGGGAGTTCCAGTCTGGCGAAAACTTGATAACATCCAAAAAACCCTGAGGGGTTATTTCCTTAAATCACCAGAGTCTTAGGAGTGATTACGATGTAGTTTGGAAACTCCTCAGAGCTAATCGGTTTAGGAATCGTTTCTGACCTAATCGGGTTCTGCGAATCCGACCGACCGAATATGATGCTTCCGAACATCGTTCGGTCGGACTCGCATCGACTTCAATGGGAGCCTGTGTTCCGAAAGAGAAAACAGGCTGCCATTGAAAAAAAGAGTGGTTGGGGAAAACATTGCACCCTGGGATGGGCACCCCAGGTTGCCTACCACACTGTGCATGATTGTAAAAAGGTATCCCATGAGTACCCTCATGGGCCCCTGGGTGAAGGGGGGCCTGCTACGGATCCTGAAAGTCAGATTCCGACAGCCGTTTCATGTCGGATAAAACGAATCGGAAAGGCTGTCAGAATCGGACATCGTAATCGCTCGGTCGGAAACAGTGTCCATAGAGCTGTACGATTCGGCTCTGTATGACTCGGTCTGCCCGAATGCCTATCGGAACCGATTCAGACAACCCATACAGTTTTCATGCACTGTAATTGGTTGTTCAGACATGTATCCAATTCGGTCGGAAAGATAGGTTCTGAATCGGACTCGCCAAATCCGAATTATGTTCGGAGCCAACTCGAACACCATCGTAATTGACCCCTTAGTGTGGGGACTTTCCAATTCTTTGCGGGAGCCGGCACTCCATTTCTGGTCTGCCCGGGCAGACACGGGGGCTGCAGCCGGCATTCCAGGTGATGCAAGGGAATGCAACGGCACTCCCTTCTCCTCTCTCCAGCCATCAGGGTCCAGGAATGGGGTCCTGGGCCCCTGTCCAGCTTCTTGGGGGGGTGTGGTGCCCCTCCCCATCTTGCCTTCTTCTCACCAGGGCCCAGGAATGGGTTCCTGGGTAACCCTGGGCATAGTACTACGCTACGCTCGCGGAGCATGCGTAGTTTGTGCTACTACACCCTACGCGAATTGCACGTAGCACAGTGCAAAAACGCATAGCGTAGCGGGCATTTTTTGCTTGCTCGCGGTCAACTTCAAGTTGGCGACCGCGAGTGAGAAAAATCAACATCCCGGTGAGAATTTTTCCTCGTTCGCGATCAGCAACATCAAGTTGCCGATCGCAAGCGTGGAAAATAAACCTCCAGGCGAGATTCACAACGCGGGGAGGTAAGGTTTCTCATTGCAAGTGGTCACGTATGCTCGCGACCACTCGCAATGAGAAACTACCAGTCTGCATTGAGAAAGCTGCCGCTCGAGTACAAATCTACTCGAGCAGCAGAAAACAACCGCTTGCACTGTGCAAGATGCCGTTTGCAATGATTGCACAGTGCAGACAAGCATCCGGTACTGTGCAATCAGTGCGAACAGCATTTCCCTACCGCACTACGCAGTTTGCGTAGCTATGCGCAGCGGGCGTAGTGCGACATGCACTTTGCGTAGCTATACGTAGCGCTACTATGCAAACTACGCCCAGGGTTATATCTGGGTCCTGCGACTAGTGCGATGGTGCACAACAGCACCAGTATTCTTCTCCGGGGCCCAGGGATGGGGTCTTGGCCCCGGTGCATCTTCACAGGGGCATAACGGTGCTCCCCAACTTCCTCATCCTCACAGGGGCCCAAGGATGGGGCCCTGGGCCCCCACCAGCTTCACAGGGAGTGTGACGGCGCTCTCCAGCTTTCCATCAAGGCCGGGGCACAGGGATGGGCTACTGGGCCCCTGGGCTGCCTCAAGGGGAGCGCAACGGTGCTCCCCGACTTTCCCCTCTTCTGAGGGCGACCCCGGGACCCGACCAACCCAGGGACACTTCGACACCCAGCAGCAGAGCCCCAGGTGCTTCATCATCAGTTCTGCAGAGTTTAAAGGTTGTCTACCTTCACAAGGGCAGATCTCTGTCCCGGTTAGGCTGAATTAGACGATCCTGGTCTCTTTTTTCTCCTGGTGGCCAGCCCTAGCCACGTGGAGCACTTGATTTTGGCCTACTGGCCTCCAAGAGGATGTATTCAGCAGGGAGCAAATTTCACTGGCTCCTTGGGCCTGTCTTTCACCTGGTTTCCCCTTCTTGGCTTCTCTCCTTGTGCAGAAAACCAGGCTTTCCCTCACTTGTGCTTGAGGCACTCAGAGTCCAGAGACCTGGGGACAGTTAGGGGGTTCCTCCTTCCACTTTCCATGGCCTGACCCTCCAGTCCTAGTGTTCCTCAGTTAAAGCCCATCCCAGAGAAAGCTCTCCTTCGTGTGCCACACCGTGTAAGGGGGAGGAGGGTGCTGGCAGGAATGTACCTTTGACCTTTCCTGCAGTGTGACATCACCTCTCTGCCCCATTTCCACCTTCCTGCACGGGCTTCTGGGATACTTCAAAATGGCTTCGACCAGGCGTCCCATGCCACATGGCTTCTGAAAAGTCCACTCACTGACATCAAGGCCAGGGCCTAGAACAGTCCATTCGCCCGGCGCTGGGTGATAGCTGGCTGATTGATGCTGAACAGCTTCACCCCTCTCTCCTTCCTGGAGAGTTGACTAGGCTTGGGCGGAGCTTGCGGAGTTTCACTCCGTTAAATTCCACTGACTTACCGAAAAACTGCTGAATTCTGCAGAGTTCGTTTCTGGGAGCGGCAGAGTTAGTACTGCTTTTGAATTTGCTACACGTTACCCTGTAAACTGTAATTAAATTAATTACAAGTGAGAAAATGATCACAAATGAATACAAACATGTGCAAGTACTGCAACGGAGCATGCTCACTTTATAGTGCAACGTGATACCACCCGTGAGCTGCCAACCACCACCATGGTTCCTAGTCCTAATGATGTACAGTATTTCTTACCACTCACATCTCAGCTTTGCCAGTGTCTGCACAAAGATTGGGTATGCCACAGCCTCGCAGCCTCATGAAGTGCTGAGAGACAAGATTGAGTACAATCATTTGCATTCAATAGCTAAACCAGACATATTGCTAAGCAGCCACAGAATCATGACGGCCATGTTGGGTGTAGCTCCAGGATTGATTGGCAATGGCTACCCAAGTAAGTGATCTTGCGGATGTATCCCTACTCCCCTCATATGCAGAGTTCTGTCAGTGCAGAGCTGCAGATGCGCCTACATGTGCTCACCACAGCCAGTCACACAGCTGTATGCAGTGTGTACTTTACTTTGTACAGGCTGTTGATCCCACCCTGGGGGTTGGCAGGAAGCCTTTCTCTGCTGTGTGCACAGTATCTGGGCTACTCCCGCTGCCTGTAGCTACCCCCTCTGGGGGCCCCTTATGTGCACAGCTCAAGATACATCTGGAGAATGTATCTGCAGTGCCACTCACCACGCTCCTAAATAGATTTGTAAGTAACCTGCGTTCGATGAACCATTAAAACTTAGCACAACATGTCAGCAGCATGTTCGACTGCTGTTGTCCTGGGGTGCTGGCCAGTTAGCTTGCATGAGCCGGGGGTGGAGGGCCAGAGCAGGGCTGTGAGGAGGTAAAAGGTTGCAGTTCACCCCGGGCTCACATACATACACCGTAGCCTGTTGTGTGCCAGGGCTGCATCCGTTCTTAGGTGGCATTTCTTTCACACGGTGTGCATGTGGTGGGGTACGTCGGGTGTGTGGGGCTGGTGGTGGTAATGCTGTAGTAATTGCCTTCTCATTTACTAGAGCAGGGATCTGGCGAAGAGATGTTAATGAGCTCAGCATCACACTGCAATTAGGAGAGCAGGGCTGCGAGGCTGCAGGATCGGCAGCTCGCTGAGAAGTGACAGTGAGCATGTGCAAATTGCGCTCCACCAGTGGCTGGCAGAGTTGTTTAAACTCCATATTCTGAGCAGAGCTCATAATGGCAACAGCTCTGTGAACTCCGCTAATGGATTGGAGTTCACCGCCCACCCCGAGAGTTGACCTGAACCCTGTGGAATGTTTGCTTTGAATGGCTAGGCCTATGATGCTTCAGCTTTGGGAGGAAAGCAATGAACCGGGCCTGGCAGGGTCACACATGGCCAGGGCTCTGTTTCTGAGCTGAGCCAGAGGAATATGTCATTTCTGGATCACGCATAAGTGGTAGAGTGTACATTCGTTTGTGTCTGGAGTTTGTAGGCTTAAGGGAACTGAAGCTGCGCCTTAAGACAGACTTTCCCATAGAACTATAATGGAGTGTTACTACCGTTCAGGCAGTAAAACACACTGACTTCCCTACATGTGTGCTCCCATTATGAAGCCTGTTCCAGGTAACCACCCAACTCTGCATAGTTCCTTCTGTGCCAGGTTATCTTTGCCCAGCTCCTGGGCTGAGCATGTCAGGAGTCAACCACGTGCAGCCCTCACACAGGTGCACATGTGTCCTCTTGTAACCAGCCCAGTGCGCCTTACCCTGGCTGCATCACAGCAGCCTTATCCCACTAAGTGTACTTGGGAAGTAAGCACATGCAGTTCATTTTACCATGAGTTTACTGTGGGTGAGCTCCAGGTTATGAGACTCTCCCACAGGAAATAGTAAAAAAATCAGGTTTTCAAAGAGTGAAAAATCAGGGCGGCTCGAATGGTCAGAACCACCTTCTACCAATGTGGCAGCGGAAAGACAGTTGAGTCACAAGTGATTAGTAATGGCATTTATGTTTTTATAGAAACTCTGCCTTGAACACTTTGCGTGCTTCGGACGGCCCCCGGCCATCCGACGTCACGGTGGGCATGTGCGGATGACGGCCGGGGGCCGCCAGAACCCCGCCTACTCATCAATTCGCCCGCACCACGGGGGAATTTGTGCTGCGTACAAGGGGTTAAGAAATTGGTAACAAGGACCAATGTGACAGTCAATCTGTTCAGGCTTAACTAATTGGTCACAAAGAGGCCGCTTAGTAAAATATTTTACGGGTTAAGGTGCCTGCAAAAGAGATCATTGTAGGCCCAGTGATTTTCAAGACACTAACATTAAGATAACTATGGTGATTAATGCACTTACTGAAGAGATGTGTGTTTTTTCTAGTTACTATTTTGACACATAAAGTAGCATAGAGGGTAACATGCCTGCTGCAAAGCGCATCTTGTAAAAGGCAGGTGACATAATAGTTATTACCTAGATAGGAAAATAGGTCACTGCTTTTGACACAGAGATCCTTTTTTAAAACTTGCACTTTATAAGTTGCAATCTTAATATAACACAGTTGGTCTTGAACTGGTGTCAAGCAGCTGCATTAAAAAACTGCAAGGCAGTGGTTCAGAACACAGTTTTTTTTACAATCTGTTGTTATTATAAGGTTGTTAAATAGTATTATTAAGGCATTGTTGGGCCCGAAAAAACCCACTACTAAGGTGTGTTTTACATTCTATATATATCTCTGGACCATGAAGCCCTAACATATAATGCCTTCCAGTATGGATGATATATGACTTGTACACTGTGCATCCCTCATTGTAATATGTAACATTTCTTGTACATTAACTTACACAGTTGTGTAATTTATTATCTGTGTATAATGTAGTGCTACAAAATAATTAAATACGTTAATGAGAATCATTCAAATATTTGAGTACCAACTCATGCATACATATACATTCTTAAAGTACATGCACATATCTTATACTCTGGGGTTGAACAAAGTTAAAAACCCTGCTTCCATATCTTATTTCTCTTATGTACTTATGAAGTGATAAAATGCTGTGTGCCTTTGTTTCCCTCCATTGCAATGGCATCTAAGTGTAAGGCTACAGATAGCTCCAAGTGAGGATGATACTCGTACAAAATGAGGGCTGATGGCCCTTTAAATCAGGCTTTTGTTTTGAGCCCAGCTGGAAGTGAAAATGGAAAGCCCGGTCCCCCCTCACAGTCTGCATATTGATGCTCTGAATGGAAAGTAGGCAATGTGCAGGCGCTGCTGAATGTGTCCCGGTGTCGGCTTATTATACTGGTACAAATGAAGCATATTTCACTGAGGCTAACCCGAATCCCAGATACGGTTCAATAATAGCTGCAAGATCCAGGATGCGGCTGAATCTCTCCAATTTCCTGCCCTGGTTTGTATACATCAGAACAAGTTGCTTACAAAAAATGCTCATGAGATATCTCTCCTGCCTGAAGCCAGCCTTCCTTCCCTCCCCCATCCTGAGGCATTCAGCTGAAGTCGTGTAGACAGTAAAGCTCAGTATTACTTGCACAACTAAGAGGCTGAGGGCGGGACTGATGAACTAAAAGCAGCCATGACAAAAATGCTCAAGCCAGCCCTGTTCGCTTCCTTTCCTCGTTCTCTTTTTTCCGAGCTCTCTCTTCTTCCTGTCTGATCATTCACTCTCTCTTCATCCCTCGCTCACCCTAACCCACCTTTTCTCTGCCAGTTGCAAATAGTCTCAGGGAGCTCGGGAACAAGGCACCTGCAGAAGCCATGGGTTTTCAAAACTGGCCTCTTATGGCTCCATCCCACCCGGAAAATGCCAGATGGAATAAAAGGCCAGTCCTTCCCCGAACAGGCACACCTCTAACTTCAAAAGACAACATCAGCAAGCAGAGCTGAACTCTTCACTTCTGGAGTTCTTCATGGAGAGATGTGAGATCACCCAACCCCAGCGTCGGACTGGGAACGCAAACGGCCCCAATTGAGTCAGACCAGCCGAGGTGGTGGTACGGGGTGCGTGTGGAAAACACTGCAGCTGCTTTTGTTACAGGGGGCTGATATTGAAGCGATGCTGCAAAACCGGCCACTGGTAAAAAGGAAAGCCCCAGGTATCATTTTACTTGGGACACTAAAGAGAATGCTGTGGGGTAGGACATTTGTGCCGGCACGGTAATTCCACACAAAAATATGTGGAAAATTTGTTTTTTTCAGTTAAATCTGAGGTTTGCAGGGGATTCTGGGTAGGGAAATGTTGGGAGATCCATGCAAGCCATACCTCGTTGGACTCCCCCGGGTGTCTGGTTTTCAGAAATGTGTGGGTTTGACAGGTATCCCTAGATAGTGGCGAGCCCGGGGCCAAAATAACTGGTGCCCCTCCAAAACCAGGTAGTTGTGTTATAGGTAATTTTGAAGTCTCCTCAGTACGATTTGGGCCATTTTCTGTTGCAACCACTATGCCTACCCACACATGTGAGGTACCATTTTTATTGGGAGACCTGGAGCAATGCTGGGTAGTAGGACATTTGTGTCAGCCCGGTGATCCTACAACTTTCCCACACAGAAATGTGAGAAAACATTTATTTTTCAACATAATTTGAGGTTTGCAGGGGATTCTGGGTAGGGAAATGATGGCGGACCCACGCAAGCCATTCCTTGCTGGACTCCCCCGGGTGTCTAGTTTTCAGAAATGTGCGGGTTTGGTATGTTTCCCTATATGGCCGCCGAAGACCGGGGCCAAAAACTCATGGGACCCCCCCTTGCAAAACCAGGTTGTTTTGTGATAGGTAATTTTGTTGTCACCTCAATAGGTTTTGGGCCCTTGCCTGTTGCGGGTACTTGACCCACCCACACGACTGAGGAACCATTTTTATCAGGAGACTTGGGGAAATGCTGGGTGGTAGGAAATTTGTGGAGCTTCGCAGATTCCAGAACTTTCCCACACAGAAATTTGAGAAAAAAGTGATTTTTTTCAGCTAAGTTTGAGGTTTGCAGGGGATTCTGGGTGGGGAAATGTTGGGGTACACACGCAAGTCATACCTTGATGGACTCCCCCAGGTATCTAGTTTTCAGAAATGTGCGGTTTTGGTAGGTTTCTCTAGATGGCCGCTGACCCCGGGGCCAAAAACTCATGGGACCCCCTTGCAAAACCAGGTTGTTTTGTGATAGGTAATTTTGATGTCGCCTCAATTGGTTTTGCGCCCTTGCCTGTCGCAGGTACTTGACCCGCACACACAAGCGAGGTACCATTTTTCGTGGAAGACTTTGGGGAATGCGGGGTGGGTGGAATTTTGTGGATCCACACAGATTCCAGAACATTCCACCACAGAAATATGAGGAAAATGTGTTTTACAAATTTTGGGGTTTTCAAGGGATTCTGGGTAACAGAATCTGGTGAGAGCCAGACAAGTCACCCCATCCTGGATTTCCCTGGGTGCCTAGTTTAAAGAAAATATAGAGGTTTGCTAGTTTTTCCTTAGGTGCCGGCAGAACTAGGTTTCAAAATCTACAGCTAGGCACTTTGCAAAAAATGGGTCAGTTTTCACTGTGAAAATGTGGTGTGTCCACATTGCATTTTGGGCCATTTCCTGTCGCGCGCACTAGGCCTATCCACACAAGTGAAGTACCATTTTTCTCGGAAGACTTTGGGGAAAACGAGGTGGGGGGAATTTTGTGCATCCACGCAGATTCCAGAACTTTCCACCACAGAAATGTGAGGAAAATGTGTTTTTGGACAAAGTTTGAGGTTTGCAAGGGATTCTGGGTCACAGAACCTGGTGAGAGCCAGATGTCACCTTATCCTTGATTCCCCTGGGTGTTTAGTTTTAAAAAATGTATAGGTTTGTTAGGTTTCCCTAGGTGCTGGCAGAGCTAGGGTTCAAAATCTACAGCTAGGCACTTTGGAAAAAAAAGGGTCAGTTTTCACTGTGAAAAGGTGGTGTGTCTACGTTGCGTTTTGGGCCGCTTCCTGTCGCGGGCACTTGGCCAACCCACACAAGTGAGGTACCATTTTTCTTGGAAGACTTTGGGGAACACGGGGTGGGTGGAATTTTGTGGATCCACGCAGATGCCAGAACTTTCCACCACAGAAATGTGAGGAAAATGTTTTTTTGGACACATTTTGAGGTTTGCAATGGATTCTGGGAATCAGAACCTGGTGAGAGCCGGACAAGTCACCCCATCCTGGATTCCCCCGGGTGTCTAATTTTAAAAAATGTATAGGTTTGCTAGGTTTTTCTAGGTGCTGGCAGAGCTCGGGTTAAAAATCTACAGCTAGACACTTTGCAAAAAAAAGGGTCAGTTTTCACTGTGAAAATGTAGTGTGTCGACGTTGCGTTATGGGCCGTTTCCTTTTGTGGGCACTAGGCCTACCCACACAGGTGAGGTACCATTTTTCTCGGAAGACTTTGGGGAATGCGGTGTGGGTGGAATTTTGTGGATCCATGCAGATTATAGAACTTTTGACCACATAAATGTGAGGCACATCTGTTTCTTTGGGGACAAAGTTTGAGGTTTGCAAGGGATTCTGGGTAACAGAACCTGGTGAGAGCCAGACAAGTCACCCATCCTCGATTTCCCATGGTGACTAGTTTAAAAAAATGTACAGGTTTTCTAGGTTTCCCTATGTGCCAGCTGCGCTAGGGCCCCAATTCCACAGGTAGACACATTGCTAAATACCAAGTCAGTGCCTTGTGGGCGGTCTGCCGCCCTGGGGAGGAATCCGGGGGGCGGTGGGGGTTGCCCCAATATGCCCCCAAGGGCAGAAAGACTGTGGCTATTTTTTGTAGGGGTGGGACATTGGTATGGCCATTCTGGGCAGCCTCCACCCCAACCATAAAAAAATCCAGCATAATAGCTGGCGCCTAGTGTTATTCTGCCCCTCTGGGGGCAGATCAGGGGCCACTGCCCCCACCTGCACCCCAGGGGGGCAGAAAGACTGGAATTTCTAAGGGGGTGGGGTATTGTCATGCCCATTTTGGGTAGCTCCCACCCCTACACGAATAAAAAAGTATCCCTGGTTTCTATTGGGCTTCCGCCCCCCGGTGGTGCAGATTGGGTGCTATGGCCCCTATATGCCCCCAAGGGGGGGCAGAAAGACTGGAATGTTTGTGGGCAGGGGTGGGGGCATTGACATGCCCGTTTTGTGCAGCCCCCACTCTGATTCAAATTTGCAAAAAAAATCCTTGGCATCTAGTTAGCTTTTTGCCCCCCCCCGCGGGCACATTGGGGACTACTGCCCCCATATGCCCACCAGGGGAGAAAAAAAGGCTGTCATTTTTGCAGGAGGTTGGGGGCATTGTCATGCCCGTTTAGGCCAGCCCCCACCCCTAATTGTAATTGCCAAAAATAATCCCTGGTTTCTAGTGGGCTCTCTGCCCCCCTGGGGGGCAGATTGGGGGCTACAGCTCTCATCTGCCTCCCGGGGGGGCAGAAAGACTGTAAGTTTTGTGGGGAGGTTGGGGGCATTACCATGCCAGTTTTGGGGAGCCCCCACCCTAATTCAAATTGCCCCCCAAAAAATCCCTGGCATCTAGTGGGCTTTTTGCCCCCCCTTGGGGGGGTTGATTCCCTCCAGGGGGGGGCAGAAAAGCTGTAATTGTGGCAGGGGTGGGGGCGTTGGCATGCCCGTTTTGGGCAGCCCCCACCCTAATTAAAATATTCCCCCAAAAATCCCTAGCATCTAGTGGGCTTTCTGCCCCCCAGGGGCAGATTGGGGCAATTGCCCCATCTGCCCCCATGGGGGGCAGAAAGGCTGTTATTGTGGCGGGCGGGGGCATTGGAATGCCCGTTCTGGACAGCCCTCACCCTAAAAACAATTGCCCAAAAAAATCCCTGGCATTTAGTGTGCTTTCTGTCCCCCTGGGGGGCAGATTTGGGGCTACTACCCCCATCTGACCCCCAGCATGTGAAGAAAGACTGAATTTGGCCAAATTTATGGGGGGGAGTGAAAGCCCTTGCCCAAGGGGCTGCTCCCCCTCCCTGGTGTCTAGTGAGTGGATCCCTGCTTGGAGATCGCCCCCCTCAAGCAGGGATGGGGAGGGGTAGCGTTGGAAAGGGGAGACTCTCCCCTTTCTAATTATACCTCTACCGTCTTTCTACTTGCTCAGGGGGCTGAGATAGCCCCCTGAGCATGTAGAAAGTGAAACTGAAATGAGCAGAAACGAGGGGGTGGCCTCGGGAGCTGGGGGAGCTCCTCCCCAGCTCCCGAGGCTGTGGGGGAGAAAAAGAAATCCCTCTGGTGCCTGCGTGGGAGCCGCCCGACGCACATTCACACTTATGTGTCGCACGGTTCCCGCGCGCCCGACGCATGCAAGGGTAAGTTAACCCTTTAGAAGTTGAGGTCGTCTAATCTGCATTTGAAAAGTGATCTCTGCCATCTCACCCACCAGGCTGTTTAACCCCTGATTGCCCTAACGAAAGAAGGCAGAAAGTCCGGAACTATATAAAATGCAGAAATACACACACTCATTCACAAGGCTGACAAGGGCGTTATGACCTATGGTGCCATCCAACATTCTTGGCTTTTCAACCAGAAGCACAATGCACTTTGTGCTTGCAGGTTTGCTTTTAATGCTGCCATAATAGGCTCAATACAGGCCCGAGCGACATTTTAATTCCCCTGGCGTAATCTACATGATTTCGGGAATTTCACGTTACCCAGTGGGACCACGCTCCTCCACCATAGCAGAGGAGCTGCCCTTGATTGACACTCTCCATGAACTCCTTCATAGCAAAGGACGCCTCTGTCTAACATCGGAGAAGCTGATTGCTTTTAAAGATAATTTCTTGCAAAGAAATAGCCTGTAAGCAAGGGCGGCTCCTCCGCTATGGAAGAACAGCGTCGCCTCTTAAGCAGTGCACTGCAAAGCAAATATAAAATGATAATAACTTTCAGTTATTATCATTTTGTGTTTCCTTTGTGGGTGGGCAGGTGTATGGGACTGCTCTCCTCTGCCCACTCCTAAGTGCAGACAGACTGTTTGGTCAGCCCTCTCGAGCCACCCAAACCAGTCTTGAGCACTTTCCCCGTTCTACATGCAGGCTGCATTGTAATGCACGGAGTACATGACGAGGCCACCATTCCCTGGTTGAGCGTTGAACCATGACGCTCAAAACCAAACACAACTCTGCATTGTAGCATTGTGGTTGGTCAGGGGAGCCTGGGTGCTGACCAATCAGAAGGCTGCATTGCAGCATTGTGATTGGTATGAGGAGCCTGGCTGTGCTTCCGGTGCCTCAGTCAGAAGAGCAGGAGCAGAGACGCGGGACCCGGCACAGCAAGGTAAGTGTTTATTTCAATATTATTTTTGTTAGAAAAGGTAGACGGAAGGTAGACGGACCGGGAGGGCCGGCCGGGGTCAGGGGGAGAGGTCTCCGGGGAGAGCCGTCTCCAGCGATCGTACAGACAAGTAACTTCCCCCCCACAGACAGATATCACACACGGATAAGGTTCAGTGTTCTTTATAAGCACTTATTTAAGATACGGTGGAATGGTACAAGGAGGTCTGGACTCAGGGGTCCCCTCGATTAGAGTCTCGCAAGGTAGGGAAGGGGGTAGCGGGACAGTCTATTTACCAATCAGGTAGTTCGGATGAGATGATGATGAGCTCACAATCCTCGAGCTTGGTGGTTAGGTGGTACGGACCGCGGCAGCGCCAGCAGGTCCCGGTGCGGGTGGTCGATACAACGGGCCGCGGCAGCGCCAGCAGGTCCCCGGAAGATGTACGGTCCGCGGCAGCGCCAGCAGGTCCCGGTGCGGATGGTCGTGACAACGGGCCGCGGCAGCGCCAGCAGGTCCCAGGAAGATGAAGGTTGCAGAAGGCCGCGGCAGCGCCAGCAGGTCCCGGTGAGGATGGTCGTTACAACGGGCCGCGGCAGCGCCAGCAGGTCCCAGGAAGATGAATGTGCAGAAGGCCGCGGCAGCGCCAGCAGGCAGGACGATGGTTCACAAGAGCGGCTACGGCAGCGCCAGTAGACCGTCAAGGTTGAGTTCACTCGGTGTCTCTCGACTCCAGGATACAACTGCCTTCCTGCTCCGGAGCTGCCTCAGTTATAGGGCTGGTGCCCTTTGATGTCCGGACCCTCGCACTTGGAGGTCGGAGGGTCCGGGATGAAGGTGTCCAGACACCCAGCAGGGGGTGGAGCCAGTGCCTGGGGGAGCTGGGGGCGATCGGCACCTGGCGGGGGAGAGCCCTTGACGCTTCGTTCTCCCATTGACCTGCCAAGTGGTCCGCTCACCTCCTGGGTGGATGGTGGTGCCGGGATGTCGGGGCCGGCCAGGCCCGGGGTTAGGGTCGAGGTGAGGCCAGGCGGCCGCGTGGTGCAGGGCCCAAGAGGGCGGCTTGGCCCGGCCGGGGACGCCGGTGGGGCTGGACCCCGTGATGAGTAGGGGTCCGAGGGCAGAGGGTCCGTCGGGAGACGGAGTACGGGTGCTTGTCGCGGGGATATGCCAGGTGGGCCGGAGTTCTGGCCCTGTCGTGCGGGGAGGGAGCAAGCCGTCTGTGAGGCCTGTCCAACATGCGTCCCCCCCAGCTGAAGGCGGGGAGAGTCACCCATCTCCTTGGGGACTCTCTTCGTCGAGGCGGAAAAAGCGGGACAGGCCATCCGCATTGGCGTGGTCTTGGCCTGGTCGGTGCTCCACGGTGAAGTCCATTCCCTGCAGGGAAATGGACCAGCGCAAGAGTTTTGGGTTCTCCCCCCGCATCTGCATCAGCCATTGCAGGGGTCGATGGTCGGTTTGTACCCGGAAGTGGGTACCGAAGAGATAGGGTCGGAGCTTTTTGAGGGCCCACACTACTGCAAATGCCTCCCTCTCGATGGTGCTCCAACGCTGTTCTCGGGCCAGGAGACGTCGACTGATGAAGGCCACCGGCTGGTCATGACCTTCGGGGTTCAACTGAGAGAGGACGGCTCCGATGCCGTGGTCGGAGGCGTCGGTCTGCACCACAAATTCCCGACTGTAATCGGGGGCCTGGAGCACAGGGGCGGTGCACAGGGCGGCCTTCAGCTCCTCGAAGGCCGCTTGACAATCAGGAGTCCAGTTGACCCGCTTCGGTTGGTTCTTGGATGTGAGACCCGTGAGGGGCCCCACGATGCTGCCGTAGTCCTTCACGACCCGCCGGTAGTAGCCGGTGAGCCCCAAGAAGGCTCGGACCTCGGTCTGGGTGACGGGGGGCTGCCAGGACTGGATGGCCGCAATCTTAAGTTGTAGTGGGGCCACCAGCCCGCTTCCCACTTGGTGCCCAAGGTAGGTCACAGACCCTTGGCCAATTTGGCACTTGCCGGCCTTAATGGTGAGGCCGGCCCGCTGGAGGGCTTGTAGGACCTCTTGGAGGTGACGGAGGTGGTCGGACCAGTGGCGGCTGTATACAGCGATATCGTCCAGGTAGGCAGCGCTGAATTCTTCGAGCCCCGCCAAGACCTGGTTCACAAGGCGTTGGAACGTGGCGGGGGCATTCTTCATGCCAAAGGGCATGACCTTAAATTGATAGTGGCCATCGGGGGTGGAGAAGGCTGACCGTTCCTGAGCCCTGGGTGTGAGGCCGATCTGCCAGTAGCCCGCCGTTAGGTCGAAGATACTAAGGTAGCGGGCGGCCCCCAGCCGGTCGATCAGCTCGTCTGCTCGGGGGATGGGGTGAGCGTCGGTCCGGGTGACAGCGTTCAAGCCCCGGTAGTCGATGCAGAATCTCAGTTCAGGTGCGGTGCCGGGGGCAGCGGCCTTGGGGACTAATACAACCGGACTGGCCCAGGGACTGTCCGAGGGCTCGATGACCCCGATCGTGAGCATCTTGGCCACTTCCTCCTGTATGCAGGCCCGTACCCGATCTGGTACGCGGTAGGCCCGGTGCCGGACAGGGGGACTGTCCCCGGTGTCTACGTCGTGCAAACACCAAGGGGTGACCCCGGGGGTGAGGGAGAACAGGGCAGCGAACCGCAGCAGGAGGTCCCGGCAGTCCTGGCGTTGCTCCGAAGTGAGGGCGTCAGAGAGCCGGACCCCGTCCACGGAGCCGTCCTTCTCCTGAGTCTTCAGGAGATCCGGGAGGGGCTCGGAGTCGTCTTCTGTACCACTGTCTGTAGCCATCAAGAGGCTTAGTTCGGAGCGCACAAAGTGTGGTTTGAGCCGGTTGGTGTGGAGGACCCGAAGGGGGTTCCGGGAGGACCCCATGTCGATGAGGTAAGTGACGGGTCTTTTACGCTCGACCACTTTGAAGGGCCCCGTCCACTTATCTTGCAGGGCACATGGTTCGGTGGGGGACATCACCCATACTTGCTGCCCAGGCTCGAATTCAACGGAGGAGGCATTGTGATCATACCACCTCTTCATGTCCTCCTGGCTGGCCTCGAGGTTTGCCTTGGCCATCTCCCTGAAGCGCCGGGTCTGGTTTCGTAATGCCAGGATGTATTTGAAGACGTCTGGAGGGGTCGTTAAGGGGGCCATCTCCCAACCTTCCTTGACTAGGCTGAGGGGCCCTCGCACAGGGTGCCCGTACAGGAGTTCGAAGGGGCTAAAACCGAGGGACTTCTGGGGAACTTCCCGGTAGGCGAAGAGGAGGCACGGGAGCAGTACATCCCACTGGCGACGGAGAGGCTCTTCCAATCCCCCAATCATCCCCTTGAGAGTGCGGTTAAAACGCTCCACTAGTCCGTTCCCTTGGGGGTGATAGGGGGTCGTGAATCTGTAGGTGACCCCGCACTGTTGCCAGAGGGACTTCATGTATTTAGATATGAAATTCGTACCTCGGTCGCTGACAACTTCTCGAGGGAAGCCTACCCGGGAGAAGATCCCCATCAGGGCCCGGCCAACCACCGGAGCTGTCACTGTCCGTAGGGGCACCGCCTCGGGGTAGCGGGTGGCATGGTCCACTAGTACCAAGATGAACCGGTGTCCTTGTGCCGTGCGGGGGTCCAGAGGCCCCACAATGTCTATCCCCACCCTCTCGAACGGGGTGGTGACCACAGGGAAGGGTTGCAGAGGGGCCTTCAGCTTCCGACCACTCTTCCCGCTGGCTTGGCATGTGGGGCAAGATCGGCAGTGGTTCAGGACGTCATTCCTCATTTTCGGCCAAAAAAAGTGGGTCACCAGGCGACTGTACGTTTTGTCCTGGCCCAGGTGTCCAGCCAGGGGGACATCGTGGGCCAGGTTGAGCAGAAAGTCTCGGAAGCGGAGCGGTACCACCAGAACTCGACCGGCCCCCAGCTCGGCGATTCTTTGCTCGCTGTAGAGCAGGTCGTTATCCCAGTAGACCCAGTGGGTTCCGGTGGTGTCCCCGGCGTTTTGGGTACTGGCTTGTTGGCGGAGTCCCTCGAGGGAGGGACAGGTCTTTTGTTCCTGGCGGAACTGTTCTTGGGTGGGCCCCCCTTCTTGACGCCACTGAGCCAGATCCGGAAGGTCCTGGTGTTGCGCGTCTTCTTCGGTAGTCGGGTCCGGGAGGTCGGACTCGCCGTTGTCCTCTACGGGGGCAACCGGGGGCGGAGGTGCTGGCCATTCGGTTTCTTCTGATCGGGGGGCGGCACGGGCGGCCATGGATCGGGTGGTTATGCAGGCCCAGTCCGGGAGGCCCAGCATCCCCAGGTGCTCTCTTTTCTCGACGGTGGCCCACGGGGAACTCTCGAGGTCATTCCCCAGGAGGCAGTCCACGGGGGCATCGTCCCGGACCGTCACCTTCAGTAGGCCGGAGACCCCTCCCCATTCAAACGGGACGCAGGCCATCTTACACATACTCTCAGAGTTATCTGCCGAGCGGACGGGGCAGAGAATGTTCGGCAGGATCTGCTCGGGCTTCACCAGATGACAGCGGACGGCCGTCACGCTGGCGCCGGTGTCACGCAAGGCCTCGGCTCTCTGTCCATTAATGGTCACCCACTGACCGTATTTTCTGGTGTTGGCGGGTAGGGGAGCCCGCGGAACCATGTCTCTTCCCCCTAAGCACGCCAGGACCATGGCGGCCGGTTCCCACCCTTGCTGGGCCGGCTCGTACTCTTCGGGTCCCTCCGATGATTGCTCTTCCCCTAGGGCAGCGGCAGCTACCTGGCGGGGCTTGGGTGTTTGGTTTAGCGGGCAGTTCGGGTCATTGGCATAGTGGCCTAGTCGCTGGCACCGGTGGCACGTGACGTTGGCTCGGTACCCAGGCCGCAACGGGGGGTTGCCCCGGCCAGCCGGAGGCGGGGTGCTGGCCACGGGTGTTGCTGGTAAGGCGTCTCTCCCTCGCCCCGGGCCCCCTCCTCCTCCCCGAGGACGGTGCTGGCCTTGGTTGCTTCTGTTCTGGTCGTGTGGCCCTCTCCGGCCCACTCGGGTGCTTTCCCACCGGTCAGCTTCGGCGGCGAGCTGCCGGGGGTCAGTCAGTTTACTGTCGAGTAGGTGCTGCCTGAGCTCGACGAAACAGTTGTTTGACAGGTGCTCCCATACCATAAGGTTGAAGAGTTGTTCGTAGGTGGTGACCTGACTTCCCTTGATCCAACCCTCGAAGGCCCGGCTGAAATAGTTCACGTATTCTACCCAAGTTGTACCTGAGATCCGGGTGCAATCTCTGAACCTCTGGCGGTACATCTCGGGCGTGAGGCCGTAGCGGGTGAGGAGGGCAGCCTTCATGTGGTCGTAGGACGACATTTGGTGATCGGGGAGCTGCAGCAGGGCATCGCGACCCTCGTTGATAAATCTCCCCCAAAGTCCGGCTCCCCAATCACTCCGGTCGATCCGGTGGGAGGTCATTGCGATCTCATAGGCTTTAAACCACTGTTGTATGTCGTCTTCTCGGACATATTCGCGGACAACATCCTTGGGGATGTGAACTTTTTTCTCACTTGGCCCCGGGGTGTGTGGTCGCTCAGGCACCCCCAGTTCCTTATTCTGTTTGCGCAGTTCTATTTCCGCTAGTCGGCGCTCGTGCTCGAGCGTTATTTTTTTCTCTTCCAGCTCTCTCTGTCTCTGCTTTTCTTCTCGTTCCTCTCGAAGCCGCATATGCTCGAGGTTGAGTTTCTGTTCAGCTAACTTGAGTTCCCCATCCATCTTGAGTCGTGCCATCTCCAACTCGTGTAATCTGACTCTGTCTCTTTCTCGGATCTCCTCTTGCGAGAGGCCCGTTCCCCGCTCCTCGGGAGCCGTGGCGTTCCCCTCTGGTGTGATGCTGTTTTGGTCTGGTGTGACGCTGCTTTGGTCGGAGGGTCCTGTGACCCCAGTTTCTGTCCATGACTCAAGAGCGCGCTTTAGATCATCCTTGGTACTCAGGCCGGTGGTAGCAATGCCAAGTTCTATGCAAAATTGTCTCAGTTCGCGGTGGTTGTACTCTTCTAATTTCTCCATTTGGAATTTCTCGGTGGAGCTGCTATCTTTGGTCGACATCGTGCTTATGTCGTGGGGTGAGCTACTCTCTGTACGATTACGCGTTGATTCGGATCCCGCCGCTGGCCACCAATGTTAGAAAAGGTAGACGGACCGGGAGGGCCGGCCGGGGTCAGGGGGAGAGGTCTCCGGGGAGAGCCATCTCCAGCGATCGTACAGACAAGTAACTTCCCCCCCACAGACAGATATCACACACGGATAAGGTTCAGTGTTCTTTATAAGCACTTATTTAAGATACGGTGGAATGGTACAAGGAGGTCTGGACTCAGGGGTCCCCTCGATTAGAGTCTCGCAAGGTAGGGAAGGGGGTAGCGGGACAGTCTATTTACCAATCAGGTAGTTCGGATGAGATGATGATGAGCTCACAATCCTCGAGCTTGGTGGTTAGGTGGTACGGACCGCGGCAGCGCCAGCAGGTCCCGGTGCGGGTGGTCGATACAACGGGCCGCGGCAGCGCCAGCAGGTCCCCGGAAGATGTACGGTCCGCGGCAGCGCCAGCAGGTCCCGGTGCGGATGGTCGTGACAACGGGCCGCGGCAGCGCAGCAGGTCCCAGGAAGATGAAGGTTGCAGAAGGCCGCGGCAGCGCCAGCAGGTCCCGGTGAGGATGGTCGTTACAACGGGCCGCGGCAGCGCCAGCAGGTCCCAGGAAGATGAATGTGCAGAAGGCCGCGGCAGCACCAGCAGGCAGGACGATGGTTCACAAGAGCGGCTACGGCAGCGCCAGTAGACCGTCAAGGTTGAGTTCACTCGGTGTCTCTCGACTCCAGGATACAACTGCCTTCCTGCTCCGGAGCTGCCTCAGTTATAGGGCTGGTGCCCTTTGATGTCCGGACCCTCGCACTTGGAGGTCGGAGGGTCCGGGATGAAGGTGTCCAGACACCCAGCAGGGGGTGGAGCCAGTACCTGGGGGAGCTGGGGGCGATCGGCACCTGGCGGGGGAGAGCCCTTGACGCTTCGTTCTCCCATTGACCTGCCAAGTGGTCCGCTCACCTCCTGGGTGGATGGTGGTGCCGGGATGTCGGGGCCGGCCAGGCCCGGGGTTAGGGTCGAGGTGAGGCCAGGCGGCCGCGTGGTGCAGGGCCCAAGAGGGCGGCTTGGCCCGGCCGGGGACGCCGGTGGGGCTGGACCCCGTGATGAGTAGGGGTCCGAGGGCAGAGGGTCCGTCGGGAGACGGAGTACGGGTGCTTGTCGCGGGGATATGGCAGGTGGGCCGGAGTTCGGGCCCTGTCGTGCGGGGAGGGAGCAAGCCGTCTGTGAGGCCTGTCCAACAATTTTTTTACATTGAGTAACGTTTCCCCACTCGTCCCTCCCCCAAACCCCACGTGTGAACCATGCCTGCTGCCACTGCCGGTAGGTCCTGAAAGGGTTAGTCAGCATTGGCAATCCGATAAAGAGTCCCATGTCACTATTGCACATCACTGAAGGAGTACAGCTGTCCTTAACAGTTCGTGTCTGTACATATGCTCTTACAGCAGTTACAGTTCTAGCAAAATTACTATGGTATATAGAAGCAAAATTGTAAATGCCCACAAACGTTTCCTCCGATCAGGTCTTTTGAACAGCAATCATTCTCAAATCCAAATATTAATTGCAATAATAACACACTTTACAAGTTTCATTAAATATCCATGAACTTACTTACTTCGTGGACTCAAGAGTAAATGAGACCCAGCTGTTCTTTGATGGTAGGGCTCCTGCCCTTCTCGTGCTGGTGGAGAAGGGTGCCTCAACTAGAAGAGTCACCTTCCTTCAGATCCTCAATGAGAAGCATTGAGAACCTGAAGGGTGCAGTATTTATAGGCCCAACTTCAAGATGGCCGCCGGGATTTGGTACTCTTACAAAGCTTCCCTAGTCTCATGGGACCTCGGAACCTAACAGGCATGATGCAGAGCTTCTATTTTTGTAAGAGGCAGGGCTTGGAAGAGGTTCTTCAGAGATAGATTCCTCTTATGAAATATCTGATACTGAAAATGAGGAATACATCTGAAATGCATCATCGCATGAATCAACATATATACACAGTACTAATGTCTACTTGAGAACGTCAGTGTGCCCACATCATCCTGAGAATACAAACTGGCATACTGACCGGACAGTTGTGTTTTTTATGGGTGACTTGATGTGTTTTTTAGCTATATTAACATATTAACTGTTGGGTAGAAGAGGTCTAGCAAGCCGAATTAGGGATCTCGAGGAAAGACATTTATAAAAGTTCAGTTTTAGCTGTGTCAAAGTAGCTAGAGCTCACTTGTGCCAGCCTCGGGTTCTGACACAGTCTTATTTTTAAAAATAATTGTTCTTGTGCCAATAATTGACATGAGGATGCACTTCATGCTAAAATATTGCTCAAAATAATGAATTTGCATTTCACATAATTTTGTTTAATTTTGCCTTAATTTCGTATCATTATTCAAAAGCATATTAATGAATTTCCTAATCTCTACTCACAACAAAGGTACAAAATGGGCATTCGCAGCAACATTCCCTAATATAAAGAATCACTAATGGACAGGTGGCAGTAGCAGGAGGAACATCACATGGTTCTTTCAGATCTACAGAATAGGTACAATGAAGGTAACAAACTCACTAGAGAGAAAGTGAGAGAAGTTAAATGATTATTGTATGCTCTCTTTAAAAAGATATAACCGTACAAGAAGTACAACACTCCTGAAAAAAACTGCCAAGCCTCTTATGGAATTAGCATACATTCATGTACTCACATAGTATGATGTACCCTCACCTACCTAGGGCGTAATGCTTCATTAATGCATTCCACATCAAACACTGGGAGGAATCTGAGAGTACCGTGGTTCTCTGGCTGTAGTTTCTTAGTCATGGGTGCCCAAGGTTTGGATGCATTTATGACCCTCAAGTCAACATTCATGTTCTCTCTATGTTAATCTGTCAGACCTGTATACAACGTATATGTGGATTAGCTAAACTGGTATCTCCCTACTACAAGATTAAAATTAGGAAGGTCAAGCAAAATACCTTGCTTTTATTTTCCACTGACATGATTCAGCATTCAAATATTGCCCTATGAAGTATGAAGCCTTCCTCAGAATTAAAGGTCATGGTATAGCAATTTAAGTATTGTGAAACAGTCCGTAATTCATAGGAAACTTTATACAAGGGCATTAAATATATCCTTTGACTTTACATAGGACAGGTCACCAGGAGTAGGAACAGCCCTGCTTCACAGAACATGTACACATTAGGCACAAACAATGCAAACGTCCCTACTTCAGGACGCGTATAGCTATTCAGAGGCGACATAGGCAGTACAAACTGTGCTTTTTCTCAGAACAAGTGCATCATGGGAGGAGCAGAGCATGTGTCCCTCTCACAGGAGGAAGACAGTGCAATCTTCAATTCTGCTCAGAACAGATCCAACAGGTCAGACTGATGCGAGATTCCATTGCTCAATGAACATGTACAGTTAATAATGAGTGACCTGTAGGGTACAGAGTAATCTCTGAAGTATGTGCTTAATTCACTGGAAGGAACATATAGGTTTACAATTACGTGACTATGCTGGTTCTGACACCATTCACACTTAGGTGGTATTCCACATCCTGAAAGTCCTGAAAGTTCTTCTGCTCTCATTAGAGACCTGGGGGCATATTTACAAGACCCTATTGCAGTAGCGGCTCATGGTGGGAGTGCTGCGGGCGGTGAGGCGTGGTGGGGAGGAGCAGGGTGGGGGTTAGTAAACTACGGTATGCGGCCTAACAGAGGTAAGTAAACAAATAAATAAATAAATAAAAATTCATTGAGCGCGTTGCATTGCCAAATGCGATGCAGCACACGCAACAAAATTAGTTTTATTTATTTATTTGTTTACTTACCTCCGTTGGGCCGTATTCCGTAGTTTACTACCCACCACCTTGCTCCTGCCCCGCCTCACCGCCCCGCAGCACTCCCAACACGAGCCGCTACTGCCCTATTGCCATCACAACGTCAATTTCAGTGACATTTTGATTCTGATTGGGGCCTCGTCTTATTTACAAGGCAGTGTTAAGCTACTTAACGCAGCATAACGCTGCCTTGTCAATAAGTCATCCTTTCAAAATGTGTTTAGCGTGAAAGGGGAGGGGAACGGGTGCTGCTGTGGGAGTTCCACTGCAACACCCACTTATTCTGACACTGCCTCCGATTTACAAGGGAGGCATAAATAGGAGGCAGCGCCAGAATTAAGACCAGGGAAAACCTGGTCTTACCCTGGCTCAACGGGTGAGAAATGTTTCTTTTTCCTCGTTTTTGCTGTGTTCATGAAACATCAAAAGACCAATGATTGTTTATGTAGAGGAAGGTGCCCCTTCCTTCGCATAAGCAATCTTTTTTTTAAATGCCGTTTTGTAACTTCTATGTGTGCTGTATTAAGCAGCACACATAGAAGTTACAAAATGGCATTTAAAGATTGTTCATGTGCAGGAAGGGGGACCTTCCTGCACAGAAAAAATCTTCCTCTGCAACACAGGCACCCTTGCACTGTGATGCAAGGTTGCCTGTGTTGGCGCTAGGCTGCTAAGTGTAGCGCAGGGGAAAACGCAGGGCTGCACCATATTCTTCAAAATATGGTGTAGCCCTGCATTTCTGAAGTGGTGGAGTGAGGCGTTAAGACATGAAGGCTAATGCCTCACTCCGCCACTTACCTTGTACATATGCCCCCTTCTGTGAATGCTGTAACTCCTGGTGTCATATCTTGCAGAGTCACTGCTGTCACTTCCTTTCGATCCAACCTCTGTAATTCACATGCACGTTTGTCAATGAACCTTAGATCTCAAACCCTAGGCCATTGCTAAACCAATAGAGAGGTTTCCCTACTCGTCACGTGAAAGGGGGTATAGATAAAGAACTGTATCCAATTTGGCCTTTTAAAGACAAAATTCCCAAAACAAACAAAAAATTAAGCCTCTATGCTGCCTTTATTTCCCCCCATCGATTCTCCTTCTGTCTTTACACTTTCTCCCTCTCTATTAGATATTCCTTTTCCTCTCTCACTCCACCTTTCTCCTATCTCCATCTCTATCCATTTGGTCCTTTTCTTCCTTTTACCTTTTTCTCTGTTGTGCAACACTTTGACTCACATTTCTATCTCTTCTCAGCCTTTTCTTATTTTCTTGTTTCACTTCATTCTTCTTTTCACCCTTTTTATTAGCCTCAACACTCTCACTCACTTCATTCAGTCACACTCTGTTCTATTTCAATTCAATCTATTATACATACCTATGTCACACACTTCAAATTGTTTCCACTCTTCCACCCTCTGCATTTCCAAGCTTATCCCATCATACTTCCTTCTCTCTATTACTTCTAGCACCCTCTGCACTGTCCAGGGTAAGCTCAAGACATTTTGCCATTCTAGGTCAAGGTACATTTTTCTGTACCACCTAATCTAGTAATGGCACCATATTTGCTGCTTGTATTGGTGATATGCTGCCCCATGCTGATGGCAGCCTAGGCTTCAGCTTATTATTATCTTTTACAAAAATTGTTCATGCTCTCTTGCGCTATTTTTCATCATTTACCCCCTTTCTTCCCTTAAAAGCTTATGCCACACACTTTGTCTTCTCAACACTCTATGAGCCAGATGTATGAATTAGGAAATCCCAAAACGGCATGCATGAAAGTGTGCTGAAAACTTTCTGTGTCTCCTAGAGGATCACAAATGACCTACCTCATGAATATTAATGAGCTAGGTCGCAATTTGCGACCCCCCTAGGAATTGCAAAAATCATAGGGATGGTGGCTTGTTGGGGTCAGCAGATCAACATGTCTGTGATTGCTTTTAAATAAAGCAACCTTTTCTTTGTAAAGCAGCCCGTTTTCTTGACAGGAAAACGGGATGCTCTACAAAAATAAAAATGAAAAGTTTTCCTTTCATTTTTTAAGAGCAGGCAGAGGTCCGTGGGGCCACTGCTTGCTCTTAAAAAATCCTTTTACAAACATTCACAAAGTTTGTGAATTTGGTAAAATTTGGTAATTTGGTAAAATGCGAATGACCCCATTTTGGTTGCAAAACATTCATACATTCAGATGCGATTCGGTATTAGGAAAGGACACCCTAAACACGCCCCTTCCTAATACCGAATCCCAAACCCAAAGTGCAATTCGGTAACATGTTACTGAATCGCAATTTGGGTTTGATACATGTGAAAAACATTTTTTACGTTCGCAAATAGGCCGATTCTGCGAATCCGCCCATTTGCAAATCCAAAAATGGTTGATACATGTGGCCCTATGTCTTTTTTATGTATGTCAAATTCCATCATTTCACACACTTTTAACACTCATTTGCACACTATATTCTGTCTATCCTCTGATACACTGCACTCTCCGTCCTTCTCATTTCCTTCAAGTTCACAACACAAACTACTCTTCCTGACTGTCATCTCATGATCGTATCTCTTATATATTCCCAGGCCTGTATATTCCTTCATCACATCTTCCTATTACACATCTTTCTAGTCTCACCTAATCACATCCTTCTCTCAAAGATTGTTACTTTCAGTCCCACACACTCTTCTTACTGTCTATTTATACTTGCATGCACTCTCACCTCTCAATGAAATGCTCCTTTCACAAACACACATGCACACATTGCCTTCCCTCTTTCAAGTCTTCCTTTCCCTTGTAAAGCCCTTCCAACAGACTTAACTTCCCTTACACTGTTAGTTCTCTTGCTTATTTGTTGGCCTTTCTCACCTCCTGTCTCTCACAAGCACTTTTACTTGTTTGCTGTCTCCCTTGCACAGATAAATACATTCAGGAAATACTGCGGGATATTTACAACAAAGTGGCGAAGCGTGTAGTTAATCCAAGAAGGCTAACAACATGCTCCATCACTTTAGAAACGCAGGGCTGCACCATATTCACAAGAATATGGTGCAGCCCTGCATTTCCCCCTGTGCTAGCACTAAATGTAGCTGCCTGGCGCCAACGCAGGCACCCTTGCACAATAGTGCAATGGTGCACCACAGTGCAAGGGTGTCGGCGTTTAGGGAAAGATTGTTTATGTGCAGGAAGGTCTCCCTTCCTGCACACAAACAATCTTTAAATGGCTTTTTGTAACTTTTAAATGTGCTGATTAATGCAGCACACATAGAAGTTACAACATTTATTTTTTGAAAGATTGTTTATGTATATGTAGGTAGACCTTTCTGCACATAAACAATTATTGGCGTTTTGCTGTTTCTATGCGTGCTGCACCAAGCAGCACACATGGAAACAGCAAAAACGAGGAGAAATATAGCATTTCTCCTCTTTTCGCCTATTTAGGACCAGGTTTTCCCTGTTCTTAATTTTGGCACTGCCTCCTATTTACAACACCTTTGTAAATATGGGGCAGCGTCAAAATCAATGGGTGTTGCGGTGGAACGCCAACTGCAACACCCATTGCCCTCCCCTTTCACACTAAGTACAGCATGAAGGGGTGCCTTGTAAAAAAGCCCAATCCGCTATCGCCACTACAAGTCACTAAAAGTGACGTTGTAGTGGCGATAAGGGCTTGTAAATATGCACCCGTGTTTCTTATGACCCCTTCACCATTGTAAAGCTGAATGAGCATTGTTTTTTTCCTCATGTATGCAGGAGCCGTGCTGATGAGATCTGAAGAGATGCAGGACTGTAGACTTACATCATTGTTCTGATGATTTCAAGATGAAACATTGACAGTTGGGGAAATGGAGGAAAAAGGAACGTTTGGTGCCATTTACAATTCACATCAAGGAGTGCTGATTCTTTTGTTTTCTACTAATGAGAAGTAGCTGCTACCTTGTAGTTAATTCTTTTGGAGCAACTCAGCTACAGTCTAAGGGCCTGATTACGAGTTTGGTAGTGTTGCAGCGGGCCGCCACGCCAGTGCCCCGTAGCAACACCGCCAAACCTGTAGTCATCTCAACCACTGTATTCTTACTGGAATACAGGTCGAGTGGTCCTGTGGCAGTGGTCCGATGGCGGTGCCTTTCTAAGGATCATAGGAGAGTCTTAAAAAAGCACCGCTGTGGGAGCACCTCAGTCCGTTTCTGCATGGCCTGAAATGCGCAAGGTTGTACACTTTGTTCCGTGCAGGAACAGGGGGGTGCATTCAGACAGGGGGGGCGTACTATATGCCCCCTGTAGGCACCTCCATAGGGCCTGCTTAGTTTCCTCACCGCCATCTTTTTCATGGCAGGCTCACCACCTTGAAAAGGGTCGCAATGAGAAAACTCATAATATGCTGTGGCACCGCCAGCATATTACAGCTTCAAACATCTGTGCCACCGCTGTGGGATAAGGGATCCCAGGTGGTTGCGGCAGTCTTGTGGTGGTCCCACCACTGTAGTTGCAAAACATTGGGTGGACTGCCAGTCCGGAAGTCCAGGGACTGCCACCACTGGTTCGTTGGTCCTATAAACCCCCTAATTCATAATTAGGCCCTAAGTAACTATGCTGTAGGTGGCAACCTCTTCTAAAGCATTTTGAAAGCATGCAGCAGGTGTTTTATGTTTTGTTAAGCGCATGGCTAGTACTGTGCTGAGAGTAGGACCTCTGGTACATTAACGGGGAAACAGCCATGTTTGAAGTTTCTTCCTGAAGGAAAGTTCATTTTACAGTGCTCTGAGACTGGGTGGCAGATCATTCCACAACTTCGGTATTACGTGTGCAAATGATCTTCCTCCCCATCTCATCCTTTTTACCCTGGTTGTACTGAGGAAATGAAGATGTGAGGCTATCAGGTGTCTAGTTGGAACATAAGTGGTTACCAACTCTCTGAGCTTTACTGGGCCCTTGTTATTTATGGCCCTATGAGCAATACAGAGGGCTTTAAACTTAATCCTTGCCTCAATTGGGAGGCAATGCAGCTGTTTGAGAGGTTCTCTTGCGGAGACATAACTAGGAACCTTTAGAAGGAGCCTTGCTGCCACATTTTGTACAGTCTGAAGTCTCTTTATTACGTATTTGGGTGTGCCCACATAAAGTGAGATGCCATAATCCAGACAAGAAAAAGTGAGGGATCGAATGACCTTTTTTCTTAGAAGCTCTGGGATCAATACCAGTATCTTCCTGAGTAGTCCGAGTAGAGAAACAGATGCCAGACAGTTTATTTGCTTGATGGTCCATTGCTAGCAAACTGTCCAACCAGATTCCCAAATGTATTATCACTGGTTTGGGAACAGGCGGGGGGGGGGCATGTCAACAGGCCAGCTGACCAGAAGTCTGTGTATGGCCTGATTTCCAAGGATCATAAATTGCGTCTTATCAACATTCAGCTTTAGGCGGCAGCTTGACATCCAGCAGCACAGTTTATTCAAACAGGGTGCCAAATGTTTATTTCCTGGATTAGGGCCTTCTGTAAGAAAAACAACCAGCTGGGTGTCATCTGCATAGGAGACCGCTGACATGTTAAAGTCCTGCACTAAGGTGGCAGGCTGGCGCACATATATATTGAACAACAGGGGCTGAGAGACAATCCCTGAGGGACACCACCAATCATTGGAAAGCTGTCAGAGAGGCAGTCTTTGTCCATGACTTGGCAGGATCTGTTTTCCAGATACGAAATGAGCTGATCTAATGCTTTGCCCTGAATTCCCACCACGCAAAGTCTATCTCTAAGGATCTTGTGATCCACTGTGTCGAATGCCGCACTTAAATCCAGTATTAGGATGGTGGCTGACCCTCCATTATCCAGTATAGCTTTGAGCTCCTCTGTGACCACCAGAAGTGCTGCTTCCGTGCTTTGGTGGGTACGGAAGCCCGTCTGAGTTGGATGAAGAATGTTGTTATTTTCCAGAACGTTTGCTGATGTCTGATTGACATGTTTCTCTAGTACGTTTCCTAGAAAAGGGAGTAATGAGATGGGTCGTAGATTGGCAAGGATTCCGGGATCTAGCTGAGGTGCTGTGCAATGCCTGCCTCAATTCTTTATCTGTTCAAAATGTTGAAGGTCTCTACTAGACGGCAGAATCTAATGGATGCTAGTGTACTACACACACTTTATGAACGCGTCTTTTCACTCGTAAGTGTTCCATCATTTATTGAAGGGCATTTCCAAGGTCAAATTTTTAAAATCGTATTTTCCTACATAGCTTTGGGTGCCCATGGGTGCAGCTTCATGGGAGTAAATGCTCCTCGTTATCGACCTCAGAATGAAGAAAAGCTGAGCCAGCCTGCGGAGATTCATGTTGGTTACCTGCAGATTTGCCAGAGACTGTCACAAGAAATTTATATTAACCGAGTATGTAAATATTACATATGTGGCTTCCCTGTCCCTGTCGCAGACTGGGTCTGATATGCAATGCACTTTTGCATGTGCAAAACCTGTGACTCACAAAATCAAAAGATCTGCAACGGCAAAATGGTAGGAACTGCAAAGTCTGAATTGTTAAATAGCTTTTCCGACCCTTTCTGAATCACAAACAGTAAGGGGCATGAAAGAGCCAAGACAGTCCTATTTGCAATTTGTAAAAGCATTTATCAATATTATGTGACTGTAACTGCAGTCCTCAACCATTGATCAGCTACCAACTCAAGAGCTGGGGCGGTAATTATTTCGCAGAGGGGGGGTTGATCCTGTTAGACAGCTTCCCCTTTTGGAATAGTGTCAGCAGCCCTGAGGTCTTTCCAATGGGATACATTTATTAAAGCAGATCCAATGCCTTTAATGGATATGGATTGCTTTACAAAAACGTGTTTCCTGTTTGCGAAGCGAATGCAGGAAGGAAGGTCTGCTGTCCATTTCAGGCCTCCATCGCTGTATTCACAGCCAACCACCTTGAGTCACAAATTGTGACCTCAATAATTAATATTCATTAGAAGGTCATTTTGAGACTACCAATGAATGGGCAATTGGCAAAGTGTCCTATTAGCACATAAGGCGACTCGGAAATTGCATTCCTATTTACAAACCAGTGTGCCAATTAGGCAAGGGTGAAATGTAAACATAGCCGCATAATTCAAGTACATTGGTGAAATTTGCATCACACTTGTTACAAGAAATTCCGAATTTATGACATTATAAGTAACACACTGCATAATTACACAAGTTATAGCACAGGGAACAATATGAAAGACCTGAACGTGAGCAACTGTTGTTCTCAAGACTTGTGTGTTTTTTGCACTAAATTGACATAAGGACACATTTTGTGCTAAAACATAGCGCTGAATGCTGGAATTCAATTTTGCGTTTTGAACCCCTATTCATAGGGGGGTTCTCCTCAGGACCAAGCAGGGGCGGCTCTAGGCTCATGGTGGCCCTGTGCAGGGAGCGCAGGTAGGGGGCCCCGGAAGAGGGGGTCCGGGCGGGGCGGAGCTTAGGAAGGTGTTTTAATAAAACGTCCAGAAAAGGCGTTAGATGACCAGTAACATGGTAACAGAAAAACGACGTTTACTTTTTGAGTGCTCATCACTTGGATACTTTGTTTTAGAATCTGGGTCTCTGGAGGGACCCCTTTCAACAAGAAAAACACGTTGCGCGTCCGTAAGAGAGTTCGGCCACAAAGTAGGATCCCTCCAATCACATAAATCATATTCAGAACACGGGTCTGTAACATGGTCTTGCTCTTTGGCTTCCTTTTCAATACCAGCATCATCCGTCTGTAAACTCTGAACCTCCTTCAGAATGCCAGATGTTGATGGACCGATGAATGATGTTTCAGTTTCTCTGTCTGAGGGTCTTTTGTAATAATCCTCATCCTGAGTTGGTAATTGCTGCATGTTTGTATCAATTTCAGAGTCACCTTGTTAATTTTCATTGGTCTGCTCATGAGTATCATTCTGCTCATGGATATCATCATTTTTTTGTTCTTCTTTATGGTCGTCAGCGCCTGTTTTACCTAGTGCATCAGCAGTACTCTGGCCAGAGGATTCTCCATCTTTAGGTTTCCCTTGGGTGATAAAGTTCAGGATTGCTCCTTCCTGTGACACTACGAAAGCCTGCTGAGCCACCTTTCTCTTTCGTTTCGAATAACCAGATTTGTGTACTCGAATTCTCTTCATTTTGCTTGCAATGCAGCGGGCGAGGCTAGCAGTGGGTAGGGAAAAAAAGAAGACAATCAGCAGTGGCGGCTGCTGAAAGATTTTGATGTGTCATTTTTATTTTCTTGCAAAAACAACAGTTGATGGACAGAATGCAGAACAATGTCATACATTCACCCCAGTACAGAGATCTGGGCCTAAATCCATCGGTTTTTTGCTCACCACACCACCCCAGTTCAGACATGGCCATATGCATATCAGCCTTGACCCTGTGCCTCATGGGAACAATCCAGCCCGAACTGCCAAGCCATGTCTTCCCTGGACTACACAATGAAGGACCAGCATACCTTAATGAACGAGTGAATTTCCACCAACCTACCAGGAAAATATGTTCCAGAACCATCTCCCTAGCAGCCACCCAATGCAGCCGCTGATAAAACAGTGGAGGCCGCTACTTCTCCCACCTGGCAGTGAAGACCTGAAAACCCTCCCCCTGCACCTCAGAGCCTCACCATCGCTCCAGCAGTTCAGGAAGGACCACAAGACCTCGCTGTTCACTCAACAAGCAGCATGATCCAGCAGCATGAATCCCACACTGCCTCGAGACCCTTATGTGTGAAGCAGCTGAGCTTTACAAACCCTGACTGATTGATAGTAATTACCCTTCCCACTACATGTATGACACATTATGAGGACTAGCCACATATGGAAGGTTTATTTGAAGAGTGTTATAAAACTATAGGGTAGATCATGTGACTTGGCATACAAGGTCTGTTTTCTCAGTCCACTGATAACAGTAGAGCCTGGAAAATAGTTCATGATCTATTTGGGAAGTGACCTTAGCAGGAAGAGAGTAAGCTACCTTGAAATCATGGCACACAGAGACCTGTCTCAGTACGTCACTAACTGATCCTGAAGACAGCCTACAGGTAACCAAAGACTCGTCAACTTTACCACATTGTCAAAAGATAAAATACAATATATTTAATTAAGGTTTCTTGTATAGTGCCATATTCCAGCAACCAGTTCTGCTCGCTTTACAGAGCACCTATTAAACAAGGGTTAATTACAGTGAGTCCTAAGGCTATGAAAAGGCACTAGAGGTTCACTGAAGCAAAATTAATGTGCAAGGAACATCCAGTCAGGAGACAACTTTCAAGCAGACGTACGAATCACTAGCACAGCGTTCCAACGACCCCATGGGCCGTGGCATAAGCAAGGAAAATGGCCCCTTTGGCTGCTGCTCAGGAAGTAGAATATAGCAATTATCAGGGTTCAATGGGCCCCTGAGGGTTTTGGATCTCAGTACCACTGTACTTGCTGAATCAATGGTAACTATGCCCCTAGTATGGACAGAGAAGGCTGCTTCACCAATTGCAAACTGAGGACTAGTTAAACTAGTTTTCTCTGCTAGTCACATGACAAGCACTGGAATGTAATTAAAGAAATGATCAAGAAGCCAGTCTCCTACCAAGGTCTCTGCAAAAGGGCATTAGATTGAGTTAACATGGGTAGGCACTGCCATCCTATTCCAGGCGTCCATCCATAGGTGCTTGCATTTCATGTCTGCCTCAACACCATATAAACAGACATGTCCAAATGCCAAGTACATTCGAACACTCGATGTTTTAAAAGATTTGTGCAGGCAGATCCACTCATTAGATCACAAGTATCAGCTTCATACTCTGTTTTCATGATTGTTGATAAGTAATTGTAATCATTTTAATGAATCCTTAACATTACGTCTAACACCTCGTACCCTGCTCTCCTCTTCCCCCAATACGACCGTGCCTCCCAAGTTACACCTCCAAAAGTCACCATGCCTCCCCTCAGCCACAAGTAAACACCGCCCCTGCACTCCTGACTCACATTTCCCTCAACATACAGCGCCGATCTGTACCACTCCCTACCCCTGGCGCACAGTGACCACCTCTCCGACCCGCGCCCTCTCAGAGATGAATCGTGAGAGAGAGGCTCTCTCTCACGATTCATCATGCCCTCCCTTCCCATGACCACCAGAATACCTCCAGCTCGCCACCTCACATGGCTTACCTCCACCCAGACCCAAAGCACACACCATCTACAATAACATCCTCACCCAACCTTCCCCACGCCCCCGGCTCCTCACCCCCACGAGCTGGGATACATTCCTATGCCTGATCTGCCCTCCTCCCCAGGGCTCCCCACACCCTCGTCCAATGGCTCACCTTCCTTCGGGTTCACTCTGCAGTGGCACACGCTGACCTCCTCACTCCCCCTCCCCATGCCCTGACCCTCGGGCTGCTCACCTCACAGCTGGAACCAAAGGTTGCACACTGGCATGCTATCCTCTGCAAGGCGGCCTTTCTTGCCCAGGGTCTCTAGGCGCGCCGGTGCATGGCCTCGGCCGGTCTCGGTGCTGCTCGCTGCACGCCGGGCACGGGTGCTGCCACCCCTCCTGCCGCCAGTGATGCATGGTGCTTCTGTAACCCCTTTGCTGCAGGACTCGCGGGCACTGCGCATGCGAGCCTCCGGAGGTGCCAGATCTGGACTATTAAAACAAGCTCGATTCTCCTGGAAAAAAAGTTCTAAACAAGCACAAGACCTACCAGAAGAGCCCGAAACAAGGCCGACCCCACACAAAGACGAGACTGGGTTAGAAAGGAAAAGAGTATAAGAACAACCATTCAGCGTGCATCACATTAGATTTAGCACGCCTCAGTTTTTCATTTCCCAAATCCCTGCCAGGGTCCGCCACAAATATGTATTGTATCCGATTCCTCGTGGTGGCCCCTGGGGTTTGGTGGCCCTGTGCAGGTGCACAGCTTGCACATGCCTAAGGCCGCCCCTGGACCAAGACACTAAAAAAAGAAGAAAAAGAGGAAAGGGTGTAACTACACCTGATAAATATACAATGACCTCAGAGTGCAAACACGCCTATAACCATTCTAGTACCACAAATCTTACCGGAGTGGCTGCGCAAACATGCCTTTTCTTTAGTGAAGACAACTACAAAAGCAAGAGAGGGACTGAATTAACAATTACGGACAGAAAACGGAAAGTGTCACAGTCAGAAAAGTCATTCAGAACTGATCGTCTACTTACATTAGTGACGAAGATCCCAAGACGGGAATGAGAGTGACTGTCTTGAGTGATTTGATTTAAAGTCACAGGGGCAGATTTATGAGCCCCTTGCGCCACTTTTGCGTCACTTTTCCCATGTTAAAAGTGACGCAAAAGTGGCGCAAGGGGCTCATAAATCTGCCCCACAGAGTGAGGTGGAAGCGGGAAGCTCTACACTGTTAAGGTAAACAAAAGTTCTGTGTGAGCCTAGGGACAGGTCGACAATAATGGAAAAAGCTCCGTTTTGAAGGGAGCATACCTTCTATGTGCTTCAGACAGCAGGCACTAAACTGGCTTGAAATTGGAGCAGAACCGGTACATTATGGCATTTTGCAGGAATATAACGCCATGGAAAAAATATAAGGATTTTTCTCAATTTAGTAGTCCTAAATTTAGATTTAGGACTACTAAATTGAGAAAAATCCTAATTTTAAGACTTTCGGTATTCACAGAAGGCATTTAGGAGTCCTAAAGTTAGGAGTCCTAACTATACTACTACTAAACTGAGAAAAATCCTAATTTTAAGACTTTCGGTATTCACAGAAGGCATTTAGGAGTCCTAAAGTTAGGACTCCTAACTTCTGTGAATACCGAAATGAGTAAGTGCCTTCTGTGAATACCAAAATGAGTAAGTGCCTTCTGTGAATACCAAAATGGTAGTAAGTTTAGGATTTTGTCTTAAGTTAGTTCTGTGAATCGGGCCCTGTGAGTTTAATTTTGCTAATAGGAATTTTACAACAGTGAAGAACCCACACATAAAAAATAGGACAGTCCTAACTTTTTGCGTGCAGAATCTCCACAGTCATAAAATTACTATTAGTAAAACTATACCCGCACTTTGTGAACACCAAGAAAATAGTAAACTTTCACAAAAGTGTAAGTTTGCCTTTGTGAATCAGATCCTATGTCTTTATATGTACCACATTAACATAATATTATATATAATTTAATATGTATTTCATTTTTGTTTTTTCAAAAACCTTTCCTGAGCACAGTCACCGGGGCAGTGTCTCCTTTAAGGTGCTGGGGCATTGCCCCACTCATGATTTGGCCCCCCCTGGCATCTCAATTAAATATATTTCAGCTTTTCACTGTGTGTAGCAAACAGAAAAACCAATTACATTTTGTAAACTACTTCAGCCTCAGCAGCATGTAGAAACCAGTGCGGGCCTGAGGGGGTGGAGCTTATATTGACAGACACCCATAATATGTAACTGGGCCCAAGTGCCGGGTTGGACTGCTGCCTTTCTCCGGCCAGCCTGACATGCGCACTAGAGGTGCATCCACCTACACATTAGAGAGCCGGGGTGACTCAAAGCTGCACCCCCGTTCTCAATAATGAGCGAAGAGGTTACCAGCCCTAGCTAATCCTGGTACTGCTGTAAAAGCAGGAGCGGCGCCATGATTGGCTTAGAGAGTGTCGTGAGATGCAGTGGTAACTAGGGTCCTCCAGGCAGGCTGTGCACGTGAGGCAGAGCAGAGAAGAAGGCTGTCTCTCTCTAGTCTCTCCCCCATTTTTGTGTGATTGGAGACAGACAGTCGCTGGTCGGAACATGCTTGCTAGTACTACAGCACACATTTAAAAAGAGCTGAGCTGCATTCTAGAGGTAAGTAACGTTAATGTTTAGTGAGTTGAAGTTCGTCGTTGGTGACTATTTGACAATAGTTTCTCAGATATCGCATCCAACATTCGGACAAACGTTGAGGCATATTATCAAGGACTGCGTTAAAATTATCGCCGGATTAGCGGCAGAAAACTGCCACTAAAGTGGCGATAATGGGCTTTATAGTATGTCCTGGAGAATTCCAATAGAAGCCCATGTTGACACCAGAACATGGACTACTATTGGAATTCTCAAGGGTATATTTATCAAGCCCATTATTGCAGCTTTAGCTGCAGTTTTCTGCCGCTTAACCGGCGGTAATTTTTAACGCCATCCTTGATAATATGCCACTGCTATACCTCGGCCGTGCCTGCATTGCGCAGAGATACAAACCACTGTCCCGGCATCAGTATGCCGCCTAGGTACTAGGGACTCGCACTGATGTAAAAGCAAGATTTAGTGTATAGATTTGAAGAGAAGCCAGTTCCTCTTCAAAGGTAGGTAGACGTACTGAGGCCGGGACCATGGTGTGTCACTGCACAACTGTACCCCTGTACACGGCCAGGCATGGACAAAAATCACGTAGGGAAGCCCCCCCCCCAATTGAAAGTGGCAGTGAAGAGGGCTCACGTGCCGCGCACAGCGCCTCCTTAATCCAGCGCCTTCCAATCACCGCCTCCTTCGGAGGGCATGTTCAGAGTGAGAGTGAAGTAGGTCCGAAGAGAAAGCATTTATTATTTGAGACACTCATTTCTTGTTTTATAAGCACGCCCACTGAAACATTAACTACCCTTTTAAAAATGTTTTCTTCATGTCCAACATTTCTATTTAATATGAATGATGGTGACTACGTAAGATTAGTTATCTCACACCACAGAGTTATCCACTTGGACTATATATTATTACGCAACTCTGTTTGGTGGGACATATCTATATTCTCATTAACAAATGTGCATTGTTAGGAGTGTACATTTGTTTGTTTGAATGCCCATTGGTTGGAGCCAACGTACATTAGTATGTATTGCATTGTACGAGTCCTGACATGGTAATGAAGTGTGCTTCTAGTCAGCTTCATTGACTGCTGAATGGTATGTAATGTAATGTAATGTGTTTTTTGTAAAGTGCACTGCTGCCCTGAGGTGTCGTGGCGCTGTAGACCGCTGGGGAACCCGTCCTGGCTATCCCTGTGAGATGGTCCCTCCTGGGTATCTCAAAGGTGAAACCAGGCATCCCTGGCGAATGTGGGGGGCCGTTGTGGAGATGAGGCAAGCTAATGCCCAGAGTTGCCGAGTGTGATCCCTGGTTAGAGTAGGCACCGAGGCGAGAATTATCGAGTCCGCTGGCCATGGTCCACGACCCTGCCGCGTCGGGAATTGAACCCTGGTCCCGGGCCGTCCTCTGCTTCCGGGTCTGCTGCCTCTAACCAGTGAGCCACACTACTCCACAACATGCAGGTGCAAGGGCTTCGTGTTTCAGTTAGTATCATTTTTTTCGATACGCACCAAATAGGACTGTTTGTTCTGCCATGCCCGAACTACTCATAAAGCCAGACCTCTTTGAAACCTGCAGGCAGCTGCATCATTTTCCCCACTTGCGAATCCTACAAGGTACACGTAACATGGTTTGGGTAAACCTAAAGGTAAAACCTGACTTTGAGTTCTTCCTCAAAGTGCAGAAGCTCGTTTTCCTATTGTAAAAAGACAATACTGTCAATAGTAAAGTGTGCTTATATAATGAGATTGCTAACCAAACCATATTATACAAAAATACACATCATTTTATAAACTAATTTGAAGGAATGTTGGTATGATGTTAAATTTTACAAGCCACTGTTGTTTGCCAGCTAAAGTGAGCTGGACAGCCACAGGTTCCACCCCATGGTCTGTTCATGACCGCATAACATCTAAAATAATGGAATATCAGTGGGCAGATTGCAATTCACATCAATACTGGCGTCCTAGATGTCATTACTACTTTAATTGCCAATGTATGGATTGAGTACTTCCTTCACCAACTAGATGTCCTCGCCACTGGTATAACGAAATTTGAGGAGGCCCCCATGCAAGGTACGTGGAAGGGCCTCCTCCGGACTCAATCCGGTGCTCCCCGGTCAGAGTACAGTGCAGTCAGAATAAAGATTTACAAGTGAACAGCCGTTTGCTGCTCCATGAATGATTTTGATGTTGTACATGATATTATCAATGAGGTCATGTCTGATGTCACATGTGGGGTTGGTATGTGGTATACAATTTCAGCGAGGGTCATGTATGATGTCACATCAGCATTATCTTAAAGTCTGTTGTAAAGTTCTGTGTTATACTGAATAAGCAGCTACCTACGTCATTATCATATGAAATCTCTTTAATGATGTCATAACTACACTTTCACAATTGCTTTATCAACTTTCTTGCTTTCTCAAATTCGCTTGAAAATGCACCATCTTTTTCCAAAATGTTCTTGGGGGAGAAACCTCTCCTCAACTCCCTGTATGATGGTCAGGCTTGCTCGCTCGCTTGCCAAAGGTCACACATCCTGAACTTTTACACCCCACCACTTTCAAATGTCACCAGATCCCACTGCACAGTCATACATTTAACTCCTGATTTCATGATATGCCTTCATACTGCAGACACTGTCAAAGCATATGTGTATCTACCATAATTGACTGTGCAACTGTGTCTTGGGTGAGTGAAGCCGACTACAAGTTTACCATGAAGTGTCTCTGACCTCGAGGAAAAGACTATAAATACAGCGGGTTATAGAGAGACTGTCAAGCCCTAAACATCTCGACCCATCTTATCAATGCATTAGAGATACGATATAGGCCAGTTAACACTGCAATACAATGTAATACTATTTAACAACTTTATTTGTATGGACAGAGATTTGCAAAGATGGATAATAAAGATATGCAGGATGTATTCAGGCAAAATCAAATACTACTGTTCTCGTATATTACATCATAACCATATGCCTTACGGCGTCATCTGGTTAATGTCAATAATATAAAAGTATGCCAAATTTCTCACTGACCCATCTGAAAGATTAATGTTTTCATTGTGATTCTCTGACCCTCAGGGTGGAGTAAGTGACCAGGGTGAGATTTGATCACTTTTCGGCTATATGAGAACGGAACAAAAGAGCGGAAATCCTGGAGCTCGTCATTAACATTGCCTTCTTCTTGTGATTCTTTAAGCTAAAGAGTTCCCCTTCTCAGTCTACTACATCACAGACTTCTGAATGGTAAGTGCCCTATTTCCGTTCATCATCTTTACTGAACTTTACATTATTGACAACCAAATTCAACTTGCCCTTCCGTCTTGAAAGCTTGTGGCCTAGCTGACGCAATACTTATCTGACTTAAATCCTTTTAGTGGTGCAGCACTAAACCTCCAGGATTATGTGTTTCATCCATAACTGAATTATCTGTGACTCACTCAAATTTAATTGAAAGAAAAAGTGAAATAATATTCTTTGATGGTGCTAAGGTTCTAGTATTGCAAAAAGAACAATTGATGCACAGGATGATGAACAATGTCAAACATTCACTCCAGTACAGAGATCCGAGCCTAAATCTATTGTTTTTTTGCCACCAATGACATTCCAGTTTAAACCCAGCCATATGCACATCAGTCTTGACCCTGCTCCCCATTAGAACAGTCCAGCCCAAACTGCCAGGCCAGGTCCCCCACTAGATTCAAGCTAGCCTGGCTGATGTGGGGTTACCCCGAAACTGGTCACTGAAACTGGTCCTAAGATGCTTATTTTCGGTCTAGGGAGGACCTGACTTGGCACTTCGGGTTGGACTGCTCCAATGAGGAGCAGGGTCAAGACTGATTTGCCTATGGCTGGGTCCAAACTGGGGTGGCGTAATGAGCAAAAGAACAATAGATTTAACTCAGATCTCTTGACTGGGGGTGAATGTTTGATTCACTGAGCATTCTGGTCATCATTTGTTGCTGCAGCACTTTTTGCCCTAAGTGGATGGATATGCCCAGATGTGGGCCCTTTACTCGCTGTGCTACTGGATTCAAGCTATTCTGGCTGGGAGGGGTGTTAGTCTGAAACTGGTCCCAGGATTCTTGTTTCTGGTATAGGGAGGCCCTGGTTTGGCAGTACGGGCTGGTCTTTTCCCATGAGGAGCAGGGTCAAGACTGATTTGCATATGGCTGGGTCCAAACTGGGGAGGTGTAGTGAGCAAAAGAATTATGTATTTAATTCAGATCTCTTGACTGGGGGTGAATGCTTGATTCATTCAGCATTCTGTCCATCATGTGTTGCCTCAGCAAGGTCCTAGTATTGACCCATCCTTTCTGGCTTTAAGACCCCCAGAATGTGTTCAGACTTAAATATATTTGAGCTTTTACGGGATGTGGATTTGTGGCTTGAACCACAGGTCTTGGCCATGTCTCACTACCTCCAGAAAAAAAACATATAGGTCACTGCTCTAATTGGATCCAGATTGAGCTACACCAACTCCATGTAAGATTGGACTTCTAAAATAAAGTATCTGTCCTCTCTACAGGTCATTAAGAATACAGTAGCCAGTATTTTAAAAGGTGCATGGAAGAATGACCCCGTCACTCCTATCATTGACTTATTTCATGGACTTTCTGTCCTTGTCAATGTGACCTTCAAAGGTCTCCCTAAGGTCTAATGATAAGTGTTTGGTAGAGCACCTTCTGCCTTGAATCAATGTTCCTAGATATGCTCTTCATTTCTACAATTCTGAACATTTTTTGAATCCTGTGTCGTTTCTTTCCTCCAGGCTTGCCTATTCATTCCACCTTCTCTGCAGAGGTTTTGGCTAACACCAGGAAAGTAATGCAATTCCTAAATGTGTCCAATCCAACATAATGAAGTCTATAATATGAGTGACTGACTGAGCTGTTCTGTCATCCGAGTCCAAATGTGGGACTTCCAATCCCTTTCTAGGCCTGCCCTTCACCTGGAACTGTCAGTCCTGATTCATGGTTTCCTATCTTGTCACAGAAACACCATGAAAGCTTTACTCATATATACTGGATTGGGCTGGAATGAATACACCACACAAACATGAAAGCACATGAACTTTAAGGTTGCGCCTCTTCCTCAGAAGGACATTGGAAATTGTAACCACCTTGCCCTTTCAACTAAGCTTTTATCAGTCTCAATGTGCTCAAACTAAAGTGTTCGCACAAAATAGAGCATATTTGTGTATTTTTTAGCTATTGTGATGTCTCAATCTATGATAGAGGCAGACAGCCATTCAGGCATCAACAAGCGTGGTCAATGGTTTTGAAAAGCTCATCTTGAACCTTGAATTCACACTATTCCTCAAGGTGTTGTATGTGCTGCCATAGAACAATATTCATTTTGAGATGTGACAAGGCCCCATTACATGCATTTTGGTGAATGTTCTGTTGACAATGCAAGTTGCTCTATAAACGGCATATAAAACAACAGAGAGAAGGGCAACTTTGGTACAAGTGAAAGCAGGGGTAGGTCTATCCCACTGTAACGTTTCTTGTTGGGTGTGTATGATGCTAGAACTAAGCTGAGGACTAGTATTTAGATGTAAAGTGTTGAGAGACCCCATAGGTGTGTATCAGATTCATCACGTAGTACGTAGATAGATACATAGATAGTTAGATAGATAGATAAATGGATAGATAGATAGATAGATAACTCATGAACTGAAACCCCGCAGAGATCTTTTGCCATTAACTCAAGACAGCATAGTAGTTCTCCTCTTCCAACAGCCTTCCAGGGATCCGATAGAACAGGTAGTCTCTTCCTGTTGTGTGTGGAATGTCGGCCATTGGCAATGCCAGATTGGTCAGAAAGTAGTCTGGGAAGGATTTTGTCCAGCCTGGTGGCCTCTAATTGTTAAACTGGTTTTGCATGTTCTGTAAGAACTGAAATTGGCCTCTGATTGTTGTGAAAGAAAGGATCCTTCCACTTTTTTATTTAGGAGCAGAAATGTTAACATCTTTGAAAACTCATGGTGCAGGATCACCACATCCCATAGAGTTTTGTAAGGTGTTAATCAGTGCCTTTTTTTAAATCATTTTCTCTGTTCCTTTCAGTCTGATATTCATGCATATCGTTCCAGTCATTCACTTGTTATTCTGTGGAGCATGAAAGTCAGTTATCATAGCATAACATTAAAAAATTTGGGATTTGTGTAAGACTCTATCTGGGTCATCTCTGTGTTTGTGATCATGCCCTGGGCTCTAAGAGCTCTCTGTTCACCATCACCGTGGCCTTTATCACTGGTGTCATAGAATTTGTGCTTGACCTTTTTGAAGAACACAGGACCTGATGTATCAAATAATTTTTCAATTCTGTGTCAATTGGTAAATGCAGGAGTATACAGGGACCACCAATACATCTCATCCAGTATATCTGTTTGAGCCTTAGGCTACCTTTTTGGCTATAGTAGTAGACATATTTTATTTATGGCAGTGTCTACGGTCTGACTCTTTCTAACTAGGGATTCTCCTGCTGTTGCCATAGCTTCCCTTTTCTCGCGAGAGCCACACTGGAGCACATGTCCCCCTGAACTGAAGAACTATCCTTGAATTTGGACTTCCAAAGCACCATAGGCTTCATGCAACAAGCAGTAGGTCTACGAGTGTAGGAGATGCAGCTGTAGGGAGATGGCACTGTGATAACAAGCATGGATTTTTGGCCATTCATGCCAATTCGTAAAGAAATGATACAAAGGGGCGAGCAGAAGGAAAGGTCACGAGCCTAAGAGAATAGTCCGCTTCCAGAATTAATGTAGTTCATTTTGCATGCTCATAAATCGCTTGAGAATTCTATAATTATGTCTGATATACAGTTTAATGGTTTGCTTTCTTTGACTTCATGATAATAACACTTAAAACAAGATAGGATTTCCCTTACATTTATTTCTACATAAAGACAGAAGAGTTATTGATTGAAAGATGTTCACAAAATGTGTATTTTTTTTCTGAATGTGCTATTGTATCAAGCACCCTTACTATGAAACATGCAGCGAAAGGATTCCCAGAGGTGAGGAGTCAAGATATTAAGAGGGAGCTGAGCCAAGGGTCTGGCTTGGATGTAATGGCGTTTGTACATATGACCCCTGAAAATGTTTGGCATGAAAATCATGCAACAAACGTCTCACCAAAAAAAATCGGGTAAAGTCACTTCAAAATTCGAACAACTATATTTCACTAAAAAGCAGAAAGGTTTTAGCTTAGCACATCCTCTTATATTGCTACAGTGAGAAGCATTTATTAAAAGTGAGAGTTTTTAAACAGGAAATAAGAAACATTTCTGTCCCCACCCTGATAACAGTGCCACTGGTGCACTAAGAGGAAAGCCATTCGTCATTTGCACCTTATGCATGGCCTAGATTCTTATTACCATGGAACATCACTATAGTGTGATAAATCACACACAAGCGGTTTTTGTAGACCCTGAACTCGCTCATTTGAAGGTCCTCTCAAATACCAATGAAGAGAATGCGGTTTGGTGAACTAACATATTTGTCAAGGATCACACAATTTAGTGAAGTGAGGAAGCATGGATCGATGCAATGTTTTCTGGCTGTCCATTGTGTAGTGCAGCCTTTAAATTGGAGTCTCAAGCCGATTTGACATCAACAGTCCCTACCTTATCTTTAAATAGCCGTGCATGAGGTTTGAGCGTGGGTGGCAGGAGGAAGCCACACAAGGCTCGGATCCTTTTTGGGCTTGAGAATCCAAGAGAAACTGGGGTGAAACCAGAGCCAGGCATCTGCTCGAGCTTGCAGTGATTCGCCCGCCTCTAAGGATCCATTTATGCGTCTGTAAAGAGATGAACAGAGACAGAGCTCTTCAGAGGATATTTACCTATTGTCTCCTTTTCAATGCTCTACTTTTTTTTTTTTTTTTACTTTTCATTCTGAAACCTATTTTGGTGTGTTTGTATGACATCATATGTATAATAAGCCTCACTAGAAGAGTGACCACTGAACAAATGTGTTGCGGAGTTTTACTACACTGACATTTTTAAATTGAAGTGATGTTTAAGATTAAGCACTGTTAGAGCACATGTTTCTGTGTGTATGTGCTTACTAAAATGGTGACCAAGTTGTATCCTTAGTTTGAATTTTGTAGAGTTTCAAAACAGTTTAATAGGTGAAAGACGTGATGGGTATTACAAAGCAAAGGACATTTCCAGTTGGTACAGTGCACATTTACAAAATGACCAATGCCACTTCTCTCAGTTGGCCTGCGCTGCATTCTAGCCAGTTGATTCTCTGAACAGGGCTGGTATTTTCATTGACTTAAAAAGGTCTTGTTATGGTCTTTGGCACAGATTCGTGCAGGGTGCAGCTGTATTAGAGCCTAAGAACAAGCAAATACTCTTTTCAACACTGGTTTATTAGAAACAGGGGTGTACTCGAGTAGAGTAAACACAGCTGTCAAGCTCACTCAAGTGGGCTTGCCTAACAAGAGCTGTCTCAGGTCATTATGGCCTTTCCAAGTCTCCACAAGTGATTCTCAAATTGTTTTATTAGCTGCGTTCCCAGTATAATACACTGACTTTAAATGGCAAGATGCATTAGGTCTGGAAGTGAGCACTAAAGCTGATTTACACCAGTCTCCCATATTCATATGCATATCAGACCCACAAACCTACTCTGCATGTCTGCTAAGCCTCTCTTTAGCACTCTGCGTTTCACCTATAAAGTCATGTACCAGCATTCCCATTTGTTTTCAAGCACACTTCTATTTTTTGCTGTTTGCGGGTGGGTTTACCTTATGTCTGCGAAATTCCAAAATGGGAAAAATTGCCCTGAGCACCTCTTACTAGGCAATCTCCATTTTAGAAAAATTCCAAAATATTGAAAATTCAGTTTCACGTAAATCGATTGATTTCTACAAAAACGAGCACTGCCAAAACCAAAAGGGTTTGCCAAAGCGAGATCTATTGGCTTTGCCAAACAGTGGGGAATACATGGTTTTCACCAAAAGAAAAAGGGCATCTTTAGTTTTGATTGAAATAACAAAGTTAAAAAATGTTTTTTTAAAAGTGCTATGAAGAGCAGCCGCGACATTGCACTCTTTTAAAACCATCCCACCCTCTCTCCTGTTGTTTGTGCTGCCCATTTCCCCACCCCCTCCTGATGTCCCTGTTGCCCCTGTTGCCCACCTGCAATAGGGAAAAAAACACTTCATAGCACTTTTATTGTTAAGTATTTTTTATTGAAGAGTTAAAAATTAACAATAGTAATCCATTGAAATGTAGAACAATGACAGTCGAACTTACATAGTAAAACAATTACTAAGGATAATATAACCATTAACGTACGATTATGAGTATAAATTAGAGATATTGCTTTGTATGAAACGAAGCAGAGAAAGGAAAAATTTGAAAAAAAGAAATGAATGAGACAGAAAGAAGAAAGAGGAGAAGAAAGGATAGGATAGAGAAAGACAAAGAGAGAGGGAGAAATATGAGAATTAAGCTTCAGGTGGTTGAGAGGAAAGAGATGTGGTAAAGGGTAACCAATATAAATCTGATTCAATCGTCTGATGAACTGATAATGAAGAAACATTGGCTAATCTACGTTCGTCACAAAACCAGTTCACCATGTTGATATCAATAACTTAAATGTATCTTTCCAACAGGAAAGTATTACCTTAAAATCAAGTGCAATAAAAAGATCAAACAACATAGGTTTAGGTAAAATATGATCAAGGTCAGGTGACTTGGATCCAAAGAAAACATTCTGAATTAAAAATTGAATATTACATCAGAAGATCTTTAAACTTTTGGATCATGTAGCTTTCCAAAAACTAAGCGGTATAAAAGGGGGTGGTGATGGACAGAGCATCAGAACCAATCAAACACTCACACCCAGTCAACAGATCTGGGTTTGATCCATCACCGTTCTTTAGCCCACTCTGCCACCCCAGTTCAGACATGGCCATATGCAAATCAGTCTGACCCTGTGCCTCATGGGAACAGTCCAGCCCGAACTGCCAAGCCATGCCTTCCCTGGACCGGAAACAAGCTTCCTAGGACCAGTTTCTGGCATTTCAGCGGTCTTCAGCCAGGCTTGCTTGAATCCAGTGGCAAAGTGAGCAAGGGACTCACGTCTGAGCATACCCTGCCAACTTATGGCTTTCCAAAAACTAAACACATGAGATCAATAGTAGAGTAAATGAGTTGAAGTACCAGTAGAGGTAGAGTAAGATCAACATAATAGAGTAGTAGTTGGAGCAAATGTACAGCAATATTTTGCCCCATACCCCACTTCGGAGGTAGCTGTGCGCTTTACAAATACTGGTATTTCATATTTCATTTAATTTCATTTAATTTCATTCAATCTGTGCTTAGTTCATGTTCCACAGAAGAAACATGATGTGACGCCTGGTGTGTGCTGGCCAATTATGAGGAAGCAAAGAAAAGTGACAAGGGAGTCAATGGTAAGCAGAACCAACTAATGGCTCTAAGCCATTTTTGCAAACAAAACTCTTGCAAGCGGCAGCATACATGTACTACTGTCAACAGATGAGACCTAAAAAGATCTGTAACAGACATGTCATAGAATCATGGGCCCTGAACATATTTGTGCAAACATAGAAAGCTTACTGTTCCTGGAAGGGATGTGCTCGAACATTGTGCGAAAAAGGAACAAACGTGATTAATAAGAGATGTGAAAAAAGGAGAGATGTAAAGGGTGAAAGAAACTGTATGGGGAGGAATAAAACAATTTAATAATTAAGGAAACTGTGAGATGAAAAATAAGAACAGGGTGACCGCCTTCCTCCAGGTCATTACAGACACTGATTCCAGTCCTGGACTTCTGTGTGATACCGTAATGCATGCTTGTTTTGCTTCAACTGAACTAATTAGACTAACATACCTGTTACAAATTGTTTGCGAACAGTTCAAGCCTGGAGACAGTGTCTGTAATCACCTGAAGAGAGCTACCTACCCTAAAGGAGGAAATCAGCATGGAGAAATGATGAGGAAAAGGAGCTCAAAGATGGGTTAAAAAAAACAAATGTGGAGGATACACTGCGATTGGAAATTTGGAGTGAATGCGTAAAGTATGAACAGAGTCACCCTCTACTCAAAAATGAAATCCAGATAGATTAAGGAAAAACATCAAAGATTGTTGGCCTGGGGATGCCACTTATGGTGAGAAATTCAATATCACAGCCTCAATGCAAGGGGGTCATCAGAATCAGTTTCACACGGTTTGTTCTTTTACATTTTCACGTAAAACCCACTGCAACTTTTCTTTAGATATATTGAACTAGAGTTACCAAAAAGTGCCATACAGCATACTTTCTAATCAACTGGGTTGCTTTTAGCATTGCTCATTATAAAGCAATCATCTTCAGGTCACACAGAATCACTAATCAGAATCCATGTAATCAAAAAGCAAGAAAACCATGCCCAGTATGTTGCTGTTAACTACTTCTTGGGAACTGTCATTAGCTTACATGCAATGTTCCAATTCTCAGAAAAGTATTTTTGTCTTATTTGTGACCAGGCTTATCTGTTAGGGTAAATGTGGAACAACAATACAGAGACCAAAATGAGAATTAACAATGACCTCTGTTTGTATAGTCTGGACTAATGTCCAGAGTTTCATTATTTCCCTTTTCGTGCATATATCACAACCTAGTTACTTCCTAAAGACTCTATAATGATGTAACCATATAAGAAAATATGGAAAATGCAGCTAGATTTTCCAGCTGAAAAGTGTGAAAATCAAGCAGTTACTAAATGTAAATTTCATTGCAGGGTTTCTAATAATTTACATTACAAATTAGTAGTGAACTCGTTTATTCCACAAACAGAAGGATTCAGTGCATCATTTTTGCAATTTATAAAGTTTTGACTTTATCTGTCCAAAATCGTTTTTCATGAAACAATTCTCATGCAAACATGCGATTTGCATGTTTTATTTTCACCAAAGTAAGTTAAATGATTTTTTTCTCACAATATTATTTGTTGCAAACGTTATGCATTTTTATCAAGTTTGCAAGTGTATGGCACAACTTCTTAACCAGTACAGCAGCTACCTATACCTTTCAAGGTTTGCATCATTTTAAACATGCACTGAAGAAGTGTGAATAAAAGTTGCATTAGTAGGTGATAAACAAGTGGGCATGGTTGTCATTTCTGTCTTGTTATCAAATATTCCCTGATTATCACTTGGTCAAACTTTGTGACCTCTGGGGTCTAACCTGTTTAAGGTGTCCTTCCTGGTCGTTGTAGTTGAACAAACACATGATATGCTGCCCTAAAATGCCCTAAAATGAAAGAGTAGGTGCGTACCATTGCACCCCCTCCCCGCGAATGCCTCATCTTCAATGCATCAATCCCTTTCGTCTCCTGGCTTGAGATGTTTTCAATATTATTCTATTTCCCGACGAGTGTTTGTGCGTTTTGAGATCCCCAGACGCCGCCTCCTTTTGAATTTGGCTTCAAACAGTTTTAATCAATTGCAACGATCCCCTTATAAAAATTCGTTGAACAGACCCAGATAACTCTTTATCAACAGCTTTCACAAGCATGGTAGAAAAGCAAAGCAGATACAGGAGTTTAGCGTCTCCTCCTCCGCCGCGAGCCGGTATCTCCCTCCGCCGGCTCCATCTGCTCTGACGGAAGTTATCAATCGCCCCTCTCCAGCGTCAGGAGAGGAGAGTGGTGCTTATCACACTGCACTTTGCAAACTTTTAGGTTATACATTTGGGAAGAATACAGATCTCTACTTTTAATGGCTCCTGATTTATGTGAGCAGAGAGGATGAGACTGTAATGCTGCCGGGTGTCAGGGTCACACATTTCCTACTGTGCTCTGTAACTATGGGCCATATGATCAAGGAACGGCGATAACATGATCGCCGCTTTAGCGGCAGGAAACTGCTGCTAAAACGGCGATAATGGGCTTGATAATATGCCGCAGAGAATTCCCATAGAAGCCCATCTTCACACCAGAACCTGGGCTTCTATGGGAATTCTCCAGGGCATATTATCAAGGCCATTATCGCCGCTTTAGCGGCAGTTTCCTGCCGCTAAAGTGGCGATAATGTTATCGGCGTTCCTTGATAATATGGCCCTATATCCTTCCGGTTTTTAAGTTGTCTAAGATCACTTCCTAGAACATTCCCACTTCTTCTCACAGAAGAATATGCAAATAGCGCCCACAAGGAACCGTCGGTCAGGAGACTGGAACATGGCAGTAGTCAATGAATCCGCAAAGTAAAGAGGCTGGAGGTAAAGTACTAAATCCCCTGCATTGTGGAATGTCAGTCAATACATTTTCCTGACATCTTAGATCATCATCCTTCTCCTAGACAGCTCAAAGTGCTTCTTTTAACCAAGGCATCACTGAGAGTAAAAATGTCAATTGAATTGATCCCAAGCTTCCTGGGCCTGTATTACCCTAAGAGCTCACGTTCTCTGTGCACAGCGCACCTTGAAACAGCTGCATCGGGCCAAACAGGGAAAGCGCACCCTATTATGGTGAATGAGCCCCCACCAGGGCAGCCACAAAAACACGCTGGCTTGGGAGCAGCACAATTAAGAGGCTGCAGAGTGGCTGCTTTAAAGTCACTTTTTATTTCACAGTGCAGGCGGCACACTTTCAAGAGGGGAGAGAGATCTCCTTGCAGGCAGCTGCAGTGAGTGACTGCATGCAAATGAGGGAACACCCTCTAATGATTGCGCTGATGCTGCATGTGTGCCACTGCTATCTGTGTTACAGAAGAAGCCACACAAGCATCTGTGGCCCCTTCTCTAATTCCAAAGTGTGCTGTGGCGTAGCTAGCTGTTGCACACTCCTGTTGCACCCCCAGGGCACTCTCTGTAATACCGCCCATGGTCATGTTTGATTTTCACTGATACAGCAAAGCATGTAGCCTGTTGGCAACATTAAGTCATAACATAGCACAGCATGCCACAAAGATTGTAATTTTTGCACAATGTAACATGGCACATCCTATATTACACAGCACAGCAAAGTAGTGTCATATAAGATGGCGTAAAATAGCATAATATTTTCAGTGTCTGAAATGTCAGATGAAGTGGGGAACATTTCTCTTTGTAAAGGCTGACAAAGTCTTCCTGTTAGACCTGACATTCTTGATGTGGTAGTCCCCCATACTTCTGCCTTCACTCGCTGATTTTTCTGAACTCATTTTCGTTGGCATTGGAACTCTACAGTTTCACCCAGCTAATCAGTGTCAAAATGCTTGTGCTCGCACCTTTAAACATGTTAAATATGCCACTAGTGGGCTCAGCATTCATTGTGCCACCCATTAAAGCATCCCTGTAAAACATGTCTCAGGCCTCCCACTGAAGCCTATATGTTATGTTATGTTATGTTATGTTAACGAATCTTATAAAGCGCATGGTTACACTTAGAGCAGTGTGTCCCCGCGCTGCGATGAGGCGGCAGGAGCAGGTACTAAGGTCTATTAAGGAGGGAAACAGGAGAGTCTTTAGTTTCTTCCTAAAAATGCCTATAGGGCAAAATAAACCTTTAGCTAGGCCCAAACCTTCCTTTTTAATATGTATAAGTCACCCATATGTTAGGCCCTAAAAGCTCATAGGGTAGAGTGCATGGTATTTAAAATATAGGACCGGTGTGTTTAGGTTGTGCATGTCTTGACTACCTTATTCCATTTAATAAGTGATTACTTTCGGTTGGAACCAGATAGAGATTTTCTATTTAGCCTAAAATAAATTGTAATTAAAACCCTGTTCAGGGGAAGAGCCAGATGTTAAGTTACTTGTAATAAAGTTACAACAACAGTACAATGATGGATGGAATGCTTGTATTTTTCTCAGGCACTGATAATCGCTTGGGTTGCATCCCAGTCCTGCGTTTTTCACCTACCACCCTACCTCAGCGTGGACCCAGCTATATGCATATCGCTCTTGATTAGGGGTCCCCAACCAGGAATAGCATGTTTTTTTTGTATACTTTAGTGTGTCGTCCTAAGTGGGACGGGTATGCCCAGATGTTGGTTCCGTGCACACTGTTCAACTGAAACCAAGCTATACCTAGCTGATGAGTCCTAACTATGGCAAAATCAGTCCTGGGTTCTTTGTAATCCAGTTCACGGATGACCTGACCTGTCAGTTCAGGCTGGTTTTCCTTTGGAACAGGTTCAAAACTGATATGCAGATGGCTGGATCCAAACTGAGGTGGCATGGTGTGCAAAATAATGATGGATTGTGATGTGAAATGAGTAATTACCAGTGGCAGAGATTAAGTCAAGCATTTCATCCATCACTTTTTAATTGTTTTTGTTGAAATATGCCATAGGCCATTTATCTACCTAAACCAAACGTGCCTTTCTGTCACATGACTTTTGTGTGTATTCCCTCCAAACAAAAAGGCATTGGGTGTGAGGCAGGGTGTTTCTCGCCTTAGCAGGATGTCCTGGGGGGGTTGCACACAGCCTTCCTGAACTTCAAAGGAGTAGCTCGGGGCCTGCCCACCCCCTTCCTGACTTCAACAGGCTGCCTGTCCTGCTACTAACGAAGGCATCTCACAACTAGATGTTCCTGCCCTATGTTACCCTAGACAGTTTGAAGCCAAAGCCAGACTGGGGAAAGGTTAGACAAAGGGGCCATCTCTACCCACAAGCTGGCACTGAGGATAAAGTGGCAACCACAGAAGCTCTCATCAGAACACTCCTGGCCAAGTAGAAGATTCAGAAGAAGGATGGGCCCTGCTGTCTGAAGAAGGAATACTGGACATGCTTGCTTGGCTAGGGTGGGCTCCCCAGAATGACCACAAGCATCAGTTGCCTGACCTCCTGTTTGAGCTAAAGGGACACAACAAGCTTTCAGAGGTCTGCCCATCTGACCAGCACCAGCTGGAACACCCTGGACCTACCTGAGCACTGCTGCTGGCTTCTGCTGTAGTGAGTCCTAATCCCCAAGAGCTGAACCCCAGGTCCTAGACACATGGTTCGCATCAGGGGATACTCCTCCTAAAGAAAAGGCAAAGATACATAAGTTTTGGGCTCCTTATAACCATGAAGAGACCACTTCACGTTGAGAAATGGCTGCCCTCGATGACCCAGAACGCAAACCTCCAGTGGGACCTGCTCTTCACTCTGACAGTGACCATAATGACCACCAAAACAAGGCTGTGGTGAGGCCTACAGTTCCCTCCAATAGCGACAGTCCACTTCGGCCAACAAAACAGCTCTTCGCTGTACAACGATGACTGACCTTGCACTAACAACGACCTCCTTGCAGCTGCTGTCATTGCACAGCTCTTCACACGGGCTCGAGAATGTAACTTTTCAGCAGGACAAACATTTCCAACCCACAATCAATCATGGTCAGTCTACATCTGTAAATTTTCCCTGGTCCAGCACGACCAGATAATCGTGAGTTGCGCTTTGTGCTTTTAGACACTATTATCACCTGAAACTCTAAAACCTCGTATCTCCGATTCCACTGATTGAATGTTTGTTGTTTGGTGTCATTTTATTTATTATTATTATTAGTATTATTATTCGTTTATACGGTTTTTCTACTTTGGTTTGGGATTTTTCTTGTGTTCACTTTAATACTGTTTGAGTGACGCATAAATAATACACGTTACCTCTAAGTTAAGCCTGACTGCTTTGTCCCAAGCTACAAGAGGGTTAAGTGCAAATCATTTTAGTGATTTTTGTTGCTCACCCTGACAAGGATTTTGTTTATTATTAGAGGATGACTTCCACCCCTCTCAACTAATAAGCCAACTTCTAACATTACACCTCCAATCTTGGTAGACTACACACATAACAATGAACAGTGAACATTTCACGCCATGAAGTGTCCCATGGAGGGGGGAGGTCCAACTGCATGAAATCAAAATTGCAGTTCCAGCTGCACTCATCAAAAGAACATTTTGGAGGGTTGAGACCCAAAGCAGGGAACTGTGCAGGGATGGCTTCAGGTACAAACAGGGTTAGGTGTGAAGTATTGGGTTCTTTTAATTGATGAGTAGGGGCTCACATCAGGGAATGGAGTACAGATGTTAGGTGGTGGAAAAGTACTTGCTGCCTTGAATGATTTGAGTAAGAACAGCAATAATTTACCACTTCCAGAAAGGACAGCTGAAGCTATCCCGTTATATAAAGTTTCAAGTGTTGCACTTTGAGATGCTTGCAAAGTTTAACAAATGCAGCCGCGGCCCGTCACAGCTAAGAGCAATGGGGCTGGGTTTGTGAGGGGGGGGGGGACTTCAACAGACGACCATAAGGAAAAATTAAATAAATTATGAATTTGCCCTGGTCGTCTGTCAAAAGCCCCCCCACCCGGCCCCGCCACCCCACCGCTCTTACCTGCACAGGACATGCATGAACAAATAATGCAAAGATGTGAGTTGGCCAACTTCATCACTTTAACCACCATAAACCCTGTTCAATGCTATGCTGAATAGATTGGAATTCAGAACTTCTCCATGGTGGTTGATCGTTTGATTACTTACCAGTAATTGTCATAACTCTACATTGCTTTTTCTTCATGGTAAACTGAGAAGTAAGATATGTCCAACAAACAGAACTTTCTCTTTTTCTGATAAATTCACAAGAAGGCAACACTAGTGTCAGAGGGTATCCAGCATCGTCTGTGTATCAAGACTCATATGACAACAATCAATGTGAGTAAAGATTGCCTTGTACTGGACACACACAATACATTGAATGAAGAGGACTGCAAAAGGATTATGAAGTGTGCATCTCCTCCTTCTGAATCTGTTAAGACAAACTCCTGCTCCTCGAGGAGCTGGTGGCTGCATGTTGAGACCTGAAGTTAACTCTTGTCAATTGTTGTGCAGTTATCCATATAAAATTAGTAACAGGTGGGGAGAGGATGTAACCTTACGGTTAGAGCGGTCGACCTCAAAGCTGGGGAACAGGGTTTGAGTCTCGGCAACAACGCTCAACATCCTGTGATTGTGGGCAAATCACTTAATCTCCCCATGACTAACAAAAATGAATGTGTCCATCTGTAACGAAACTGTTGCTAATGTAAAGCGCTCTGATACCCATTGTCTCGGGTCTAGTTCGCACTATATAAAACTCTTTAAAAAAAAATAGTTCATGTTTCTCCTTCCCCAACTGAAATGTCTGCTTTTCTGATGACTTCCCAAGAACATAACAATGGTGATAAAGGATCTACAGCACTGGCTGTGCATTAAAACACAAGCAACTACGGTGCTTAATTTGTGAAAAGAGTAAGAGCCAGGTTCAAAGCATTTCTCAGCTTACACCAGATACTGTCACTGCCAGTACTGCTAAATTCCAGTGGCAACACAACTACTAATCATCTTGCTCCTGCAACCGCTACAGTTTAGAGTACTCCAGGCCACCCAACGCTGCAAGAAGGGTCTGGACAGGCTGTATTATTCATCTTTAACACCTTAAAAAAAAGAGAGAAATCACATATGAAGAGAAAGGAGTTATTAAACCCTTAAACAAAAACTGTTTCCTTCCCACTAAAATTCAAGAATTAATGTTTTGTCCAACCGTAGATACTTCAAAATAAACCCATACAAACAGTGCATGCATCAAGATAATATTATACATTCATTTAAAAAAAAAATGTTTATTTAAATATACACTACATAAAAACTCCTCTCTTTAACATTATTTGTGCTACTTTTAAAAACAAAAGTCATCAATGTCCTTTACACATATTAAAACCCCTTATGATGCAAAGTCATCAACAACATTAGTACGACAAGTGTTCAAATCAAATTTTTAATGCAGCATTTCTGTTGGTTAACTGGTCTAGAATACCTTCTTCAAGACACAAAGACATTAAAGTAGATTCTGATTTAACAAATAATCTGCTAATAAAAACAACATTGGAGCATGCACTTTAATAAAATCATATACATTTTCTGAAATAAATATACATTACCTAAGCAATTGCTATTTTCCTAAATTGATAACACCATATACAACTAGATCAGTGTTTTCCAAGCTGTGGGTCTGTTCTGGGCTGATTTTGTTGAGTTGAGAAAGTACAAGCAATAAATAAAGATGCCTTTAAATTCTATATGTATCTTGTCACGTTTGTTCGGCTTCAAAAACTGTGGTCAAATTTCAGGTTATGTCTTAAGACAAATCTCTGCTTTTTTTTTTTTTTTTTACTCGGGGATTGGTTTTTACAAACCATCCTCACTTTGCAGTCAGAGAAAAAAAGTAAAGTGAATTAAGTGACAATCATACTGGGTCTTATGGAGTGTGGAAGGACAGGCGGTAGAATGCTATTTGTTTGCAACACAAAACAAAATGTAAATGCCTGTAAATGAATTGTACTCATTCAGCAGTTATGAAAGCAAAAAGAAGCAACTTTTTTTTAAATTCTGAAGTGCAATGGGAACATAGATTTTGTTAGGATCACAACGAATCAAGACACTTCACTTGGTGATGCACACATGATAAATATTCACTGAACCACACATTATCATTTATGTGCAATATAGTTGTATAAGTAAAACTGTTTGTCGATGCAAATTTATTGCCCATTTTAATGAAAATATGCTTTCGGTAAATGACAGTTCACTACTACACAACGCTTTATTTACATTAAAAAGATTGCTTGCCACATGTCCATTAAAGCTAGGTGTGTTGCGACGGTTGTCGTTCTAAAAACTGAGTTGTGGTTCTAAACGTTTGGGAAGCACTACCCAAAACAATGACTCAGTAAAAAAAAGGAATTTGCCCTTTGTACCAAAGTCACCCAGCACCTCTAAATTAATTGCATTTTCCCCATTATATGTTAAGCGGGTGACATAAATAGATTTGGGGTACTCAAGAATACCAAAAGAGGATGTATTTGTGAGGATGAATACAGATATTTGAGTAATGAACATCCAGTTGTACGGACATTGTATTGTCTATCAAAAGTTCACAAGAACATAGCAGACCACCGGCCTCATGAGACATGCAGTTCAATTCAGTTACTGAATCATTAATCAAATATGTCGACCGACTTTTTTTGACTCTATGTGTCAAAACCTAAATTGTATATCAAAGATATGATCAGGTAGATTGAAAGTATAAACTTTAATAGAGAAAATGAGTGGCTAGTAACCTTAGATAATGAAGCGTTGTATACTAACACCGCAAAAGGCCACTGTTCTAGTCGTTGATATAATCCTCAGACAGAGGACAGTGGGGATTTGATGCTGATTTTCTTTTTGATTTTTTCCCTCACACCACCAGAGAGTGTCTGCAATAATCGGAAAGAAAAAAAACGCATTGTCTAACTGTCCGCTCAGCGGTCACCGTAATCGCCCAGGTCCATTTCCAACCTGGACCCTCACCTTTGCCAGTGAGTCGGTGTAATCATTGGGATGGATAGCCAATACACAAAGAACTGCACCAGATTAAGACGTCAGACCATATAGTCGAATTAGGGCTCTTTGCTGTTCCCTGGTCTAAATAACAGATCCTAACAGCGGCCCTGACTCAATCTTCTGCTCTCAGAGGCAAGGGGTCCCTCCATTTCAAACAGATTTCCCTTCTATCGATAAGAATCAAATAGAAGAGCAACCTTCTTTGGGACCGCCTCAACAACATAGTTAGTGCTCCTTCTTCTCCTAGGAGGATAAGCATTGCATTCAGTTTGATCTCCCTATCAAAAATGCTTTTTAGTGCAAGTTCTATTCCACCCCAAAAGTCTCTCAGGCATAACATTTGACAAAAATATGGACATCATTAGCTCCTACACAGCCACACCTCACACAATTAGGTGGAGGTTGAGGGGCAAACTTGGATATTTTGTGTAGGGTCCAGTAAAGGCGATTAATAGTGAAAAAATGGTTCCTCTTCAAATTAGCTTGTTGAACAGTTGAGTACAGTGTCTTCAATGAACTATCTCATGCTGACTCAACATCTCACTCCGGGAAGGTTCTTCTCTTCACCGAATAGGGGGGTGGTAGTATCTTTTCCTCTGCCACCAGAAATCTCTCATACCACCTTGCCACCTCCTTGTTCTGAGATCTAATGTCCTGAAGAGACGACTTCAGTTCATGGTCACCCCAAATCTCATTTTCTAATGCCACAAACCAGGAGAATAGTTGGATAAATTTAAATCTGGACAACTCATTGCTAGTTTTAGCCTTTAACACTTCCCAGGGGTGCACTCCCTCCGATGACACCAGATCTGACCAAGTTGTGACCCCCCCGCCTTCCTGAGTGGAAGAATTAGGGAGTCCTTTAAACTTTCTGGGGTTCTGGGAGAGTCCCAAACTGGAGCTAAATCTGAATAGTAACTAATGCCCCACCTCCTCCTGCCTCTATATCAAGTATTTAAGGCAGATCTCAATACTTTTAGTCAAACCAGGGAGATTGGCCGATAGGAATCCACCCTAGTATGATCCTTAGAGTGTTTCAAATTAAGGACCATAAAGGCCTCTTTCCAGGATTTAGGGACGTGACCACCATGCATATAGATTGAGTTAAAAAGAGCTTTCAAGAATGACATCAGCTCCTCGATTAGAAGGTTATACACTTCATTTGGTAGAGCATTGATACCTGCAGCTTTACCCTTCCTACTTTTGGTTATGCTCAAGTGAATCTCCTCTTTAGTTATTGGAGCATCAAGAACCTTACTGCTCACATCAATCAAATTGGGGAGCTGCAGCTTCCTCAACCAGGCCTTAATACACTCCAAGTTAGTGGAGATTTCTTCCCCATATAACCTTGAAAAGAGAAACACCAAGCAGGCCTGCATATCTTCCTGCTTCCCAGAGTCCCCTCTATCATTCAGAACCAATTTTTCAATAAAATTCCTAGACCTGTCTGTCCGAGCCTTACAGGCAACTAAGGCACCCGCTTTTTCCCCGTATTCAAAGATCTGCATAGACCTGGCATTCCACTGAGCTCTGCATTTTTGATCCAAATAGTCCCTATATTCTAGCCTCGCATCTTCAAGTTGCTTCCGCAACCTTGTCTGAACATCAGGGGGCCTCGTTCTAGCTTGGAGCACAACGCCTTCCAATGAGCCTACTTTATCCTCCAAAGCCTTTAGGCATAAACGTTCACCACTTTTTTTGAGCAGAAGACAGGCTTTATAATTCCCCTCTGAGATAAGTCTTGAACGTGTCTCACACAACATCCAGGGAAACAGAGCCAAGGTTGTTCTTAAAGAACAACCCACATGCTTGCTTTAATATCCCCCCACCTCAGGATCAGCGAGAATGGCTCTCCTTAGAATCCATCTTGGTCTCGGAAGTCTACAATATGTAGAGGCTCATTGCCACATGGTCCAAGATATGGCCTGGAAGGATGTTTATAGATGGTATTTTTTCAGCGATATAGTCCTGTCTACAAAGAGATAATCTAATCTAGAAATGTGACCATGCTTTTTACTATGAAAATTAAAGCCCTGACTGGTTCCCATCTTATATCTCCATACATCCAGCAGACCCAGTTCTAACAGCATATTTTCTAACGTCCGACGAATCCGAGGAGTGTTGTCATAACGAACTTTGTTGAATCTATCCTGTAAAGGGTCCACAAGACATTAATCCCCCCCCCCATTATAATGGGAGCCGTGACTTCCATTAAACTCCATTTCAAGTTAGATAAATGGGAGGGATCATCAATGTTAGGCCCATAAAAAACAGTGCAAACTAACTCTGCCCCCCACAATCCAAAGTAGCTATCAACCACCTCCCAGATTTGTCGGATTTGAAAGCTTTGATGACACAGCCTGCTCCTCTTTTAATTAAGATAGCAACTCCCCTACAGTGTGCAGACTGTTCTGATACTAGAAAATGGTCTATCCAACAACACTTTGGAAATACAGTTTTCCCTTCTATGGTGTCTAAATGAGTCTCCTGGATCAAACAGACATGAGCACTGCTCTCCTCTAACTACTTCATTGCCAATCTCTGCCTACGTTTGCACCTGAGCCCGTTGACCTTCTAAGTTAAAATATTTAACTCATTAGTCACCCACATATAAAACATTGAGGGCAAACCTTGCCGTGATTAAGCACAATCTGAAAAGATAGAGGGAAACAAACATATGTTTTTATTTTAACCCGCCGCTCCCCACCTCGTGCCCTTACCCCTACCATCCCTCCCACTCATTCCCTGTGCCCAACCCTTTCACCCCTGGGGAACCCTCCCTACCAACATAAGCATAAAGCCTAGTGGCCTTCATTGTCAGCCAAAAAAATTTGATAAACTCAATATATCAGGCCTCTGACTCACACCTCCCAGCTCCCCCTCCCCCATATCCCCACCTCTCTACTTAATTACTCCCTTCCTGATTTCCTCAATCAACATATCCACTTCCTCCACAGAACGATGTATATACATATGGTTATTCCACATTGTACGGAGGGGAGAAGGAAACTTTAACTGGGCTTTAGCACCGAGTTTATTCAATTCCTCCATCTTTTTTGCCAGCTCCCACTGCCTTAATGAAGTACTGTGGCAGACATCTGATCTTTTCGAAAAAGAATAGGATCCTGCTGAAAAAGATCCTTCTTTCAAGACTGAGGACAGAATGGCCTCCTCAACAGTATAGGTAAGTAAATTAATTAAGATTCTCCTTGGCTTCTGTCATCCAGGGTTCCTCTTAAATGGATCTTGATTCACCCACTTGATTTCAGAAGAGATGTCAACATCTGACCGGTTTTTCAAGGCTGTATCTTGTAGCAGAGAAATCATAGAGGCCCTAATATCCGAGCCTTCCACAATCTCAGGGATATTAATGAGTCTGAGATTGTTCCTCCGAGTATGATTTTCGAGACATTCCAAATCCTCTTTCATTTCCTTGTTTTGGCGAGTTAACTGGCTCACCTCTGCAGACTTCTTGTCCATAATTTCCCCAAATCATGGGGATTTCCTGCTCCAAAGCCTCAGTTCTCACAGAAACTTCCTCAAGTTTCTGGGCAAGAACGGCACAAGAGGCCTGTATTGCGACCTGATTCTGCTTAGAAATTAAAAATCTACTCTTCATTTCCTTCTTGAAGGCCAGAAGGATGTCCACCAATGTTTCTGGGCGTGCCTGAGAAGGGTGACTAACGGCAAATATTAACTGTGTAGATTGTGAAGGTTCCTTCTGTCCAATAAGGGGATCATATCTGCATGCCTCTGCAACCTCTACTGCCTCCAGGACCTGAAACCGATTTGATGTAGAGATAGGAGTTAGGATTGGGGTTGCATATCAAGCCTATTTCATTAGGTAGCCTTCAAGACTGAGCCTCCAACAAGAGGGGATCAGTAGGGATCCCCGTGTCGGGACTCTGGTTTGAACCTGCGAATTACTCCATTCTGGAAGAACAAGGAACTCCAACCACTTCTTTCTGAACAGCAGCTGGGGACGTAAGGACCTTATAGAAGGATTTCAAGGAGGGGGTGACCGGCACCTTGGATTGAAGGGGCTTCTTTCCTCTGCCCCTACTCCTGGGGCTCTTACCAGTCATAGTGGTGATAGATGTTGTTTTCTCGCCCTTCCCTCCTAAACCCTTCTTAAAAGGTTCCGGAGAGTTACTGCGTACTTTCGTTGTAGTATTTGTATCAGTCCCAGCTTAAAAAGGAGGCAAAGCTTCCAGACCTGGAAGGGGTTTTATAAGACCCCCCCTAGTGCGAAGAGTATATCTACACACTTTCCCATTTGAAACAGAGGGTCTGTTCTGCGTGATCTTACCCCTCTCCATATGCTGGAAGACAAGCCCCCCATTTGTCCCTCTGGGTCCTTCTGCAGTATCCTTCGCAGAGCCCCTATATTGAAGTATTGAAAAATCACTTCAGTTACATTTAAGTAGGGGTGTATGGGCCCAACCTGATAAAAAAACCTCCCATGTAACACCCCCCCTCAGTGGGCAGATCTTACAGCAGTTTACCGCTGGGCTTGTCCTCCCAGCGTGTCCCTGGACAGAGAGTCCAGGTTCACAGTAAGCGTCCTGGCAGGTGCTGACTTTATCACTGATGGCCTAGAAGAGAGTGACCGCGACCCTGCAGCGGCACGGCTCCCAGGCCGCTCCTTCCCAGCAGGGAACTCGCCGCCACGCCGGCGGGCGAGCACGGACGCCATCTGACTCCAAAACCATCAGGGGGAAGCGCGGCTGCCTCCTGGTGCTCCCCCCGCATCAGCAGGAAAAAAGGGGAAGCCAGAAATACCACAGTGAGCGAAGGTTGAGGCGGGGGCGGGAGGTTGGGAGACCAAGAGAGACTCTCTCAGTCCTTCTGCGTGCTGACCGAAGACCAGCGGCCATTAAGCTGCGGCCGCCATGTTCCCCCCGACCTAGATGCTGATTTTGCAGTGAAATCTGTGAAGATGATTCTTAAAAAAATGATTTTATTTTAATAGCAAGACATATCACCAAGTGAAATGGAGCAGCAAGTGAGCCACTTGTTCCCCTAGTCTACCCTGTTAATATGTAAGGGAGTGCTAAAACAAGTGCATATACAATGACTTAGCACCTTTCCATGAGAATGTGAATCATGGACCACAATTTATTGACAATGTGATTTTTATACAGTGACGCACAGGGAAAGTTCTCTATGAATTTCTGGAATGGTTAAACAGGGGGCACCGTAACATTTGAGTTACACTGGTTGTATGTAAACATCAGTGAGACATCCTGGACATCAGAATAAAAGACGTAGAAGGGAGTATGGAGGTGGAACTTTTCACTAAACTCACTGAAACACCATGCTCCCTTCTAGCAATCATCATCCTAAATGTCTTAAAGATATTGCGAATTTGGACAGTTCCTCCATTTAGGAACTCTACAGATATTAGGGATTTTGACAAACATGTACAAATATTGAGCAGTAAGCTAAAGAAGAAGAGTTTCCCTATTCGATTAGTGAGGCAAGCCCATAAATTAGCAAAGTATCATAATAGGGATAGCGTGTTTGAAGAACGTAGTTGGGATGAGAGTAAGAAAAGGATTCCATGTGTCAGAAAGATTTCCAATATCAGTAATACATGACAAAATGTTATTAATAGAAGCTGATTGATATCGGAAGTAAATGGACAGTAGAATATTCAATGTCTTATGTTTGCATTCAGGTGGAGCAAAACAATCAGGAACTGTTTGATACACACATCTAAAAAGAAAAATTGATCGAAACAGAGTAGTATAGTAGACAGCAAACCTTTGAAAGGTAATTTTCTGTGTGGATCAAGCAAACGCTGTGAGGATGCAATCAAGAGCGACAGAGTGACACATGGAGGGATCACCCACTACTTCAATTCCATAGCAAAATGTAGAACAAGAAAAGTCGTTTATATACAGATTTACCCAAGTCATTATTTGTATGCGGGTGAGAGATGTCATAAGTTAAGAAGCAGGTTCAATGAACATAGATCAATTAAATTAGAGAGGAGGAATGCTCCATAAGTTTAGCATTATAATGAAGTAAGCAAGTTTGATACGTACAAAACAGGACTTCACCACACAAGAAAGAATGGGATAAAATAAGAAGAGGAATCCACCACTAGATAAAACAATCAGTCGAGAGATAGTATTTTAATGAATAAAATATTTGCTATTTGAGCTTTGTTACAAAATTATATAAATATTTGGTTTGATAATTATGGATAGAAAGGAAGATTTATCAAACTCCTTTCATAATACTATTTTAGTAATTTGTAGGTTACATATTTAATGTTCAGCAGGCTCTAGTTAGAATATTAAAAAGGAAAATGATATGCCATGTTAATATTGGAATATGTAAATATGTCAGGAGCAGGGTTTATTGATATAAGGATCAGAGAACTCATAATCCAAACATCAACGAGGGTCGAGAAAAAGCAGGAAATAGATGTCAAGGTCCTCCTATTGAGGTCTGGCGCATGACATGGGTAAAAAGTATACCCCATCAGTGCAGAGATAGGTTATAGACCAGAAGCCATGGTTGTGCATACAGAGGCACCTGCTTGGTTATTTTATTGTATATTCTCTTAGATTTAGGATTGGTGAACATTATACCAAATCATTTTTAAGATATGGTGGGTGACCATGATTGAAAGAGTTTTTATGTAGGGACGGTTGCATATAGACTGATGTAGGGCTTTTATAATTTATATAATGTTAAAGGAATTGTTTTATGTATCTGTATAGGGTAAAAGAGGATATTGCCCAAGGCTATAGAGCACCCATATCAAATAACCCACATAATAATTTCAGAACTGAAGGATTCCTAAAGACACCATTGAATATAAGAGTAGATTTGAATGTTTATGTGAAAATGATACAATTTTTTTATTGAATTATGATGATGATGGTGATAGAATAAAATGACGTAACAATATAGACTTTGGGGACCTGATCTTAGGACAAACACAAACTCATGAGAATGTCTAAATCCTGTGTGTACCATATTGCCTCTATGAAAGTGGCAAATTATTTCTACACCCTGGAAAGACATAGGGGCATATTCACAAGGATCTATCGTCAACGGCACTTTATAGCAGCCAAAGTAGCGATAAATTTATCTTCCCCAATCACAAGCTGGTGTTAACATCCCACAGCACCAGTTTACCCGCGATAGCAGCTGCAATAAACATCGCTACTGATGACCCCCGCAACTATTGCTAATGAGATGCAGAGTAGGCGTTTCCGTGCCAAAAGCCGTGACAACACCACTCCACAACATTCTCAACGACCAGCCAGATCTGCGATAAGAACACAAAACAGGCGATAAGGCGCCTTAGCAGCAGGAAAATAACACCTGCTCTGACCTGGTGCAAAGTCGGACGATAGCCTGCACCACAAAAGGGAGCCCATCCCAGAGCCACACCTGAAGAACAACAGATGCACCCGGGCAACTGAACATGGAGCCCGGAGGGCCGAAAGAGCAACACCACCTGCCGCCCCCACCCCCAGGACCCCCCCCAGACCAAAGACATGCCACATCAGCTACACCGAAACATGTACAAAATAATCCGCATGATGTCATAACTGGTGACATGCATGTGTCATCACAAAAATGAGCATCACACATTCATTTTCAAAGCAACAAATGAAACTTTATTAAAATGAACACTGAACTGAAATGAAGACACATGGCGGCTCCCCTTGGGACAATCCATAGGTCACAGCCTGCAAGACAAAAATCATGATGAGAAGGTGTGTCCTGCGCACATCAAAGGACAGAGAGACAGCGAAGGAGAGAGAGAGGAAGAGAGGGAGAGAGAGGGATAAGAAGAAGGGGGAGAGAGAGAGAGGCCCACGCTGCCTGCTGGTTCCGGCCTACACGGCGGTCCAGTAGGGCACACAAAACCTGAGCTGTCTGGACCGCCGGGACGGGGCATCATCGCAGGCTGCACACCCGCTCAGCACTTAAGGTGCACCTACCTCAGTGCACCCAAAGTCACAGTCCTGTGGCAGGGTGCCTCTGCCGGCCGCAAAGCTTTGGGTGCCACCAAACCTGTGCAACCCCAGTCAGTGCCACGTGGTGGTAGGCCTGTGACGGCCGCAAGGCCTCGGGTGCCACTAACCCTGTGCGCAACAACTCATGGGCCCTTTATGATTGAGAACCGTGGAGCGTCCATCATCCAGTCACCACCGGCAGAGGGGAATGTGACGTCATCGGCCCCTTATGTTGGCGGAGTCACATGGTCTGTGATGCCTGTGCCAGATGGGTGTGGTGTGTGTGCAAACCTACCCTCAGGGAATGGCTGTGACATGCTGACAACTAGACCAGTGACCTGCACAACACCAGCGAGTACACCTGTGATGGGTAGCAATGAGGGCCCCTCTCAGAGTGTAAGCGGAGTGGTCTGGCCTGCCATACCCAGGACCAGCGCAGGGCTTACAACAATGACTCGTGGGCTCTGGCCGTGGTTCAGTCCATGTCGGGACATGGAAGTGACTGATGCATGTGTCCATGTTGTAGTGTCCACGGCACCAGGATCACAATATGCAATGTAGCACCCTCTGACTGGCATCCACAGGATGAGCATCGACGCAAGGGAAATCACTTTCCCTACATTCATCCACACATTCATACACGAATGATGAAATACATAACACAGCAGTGCCTTACTGGATGTGTATTTCACATCCAGTGTAGTTTTGCAGCTATACAATATGGGCCTGTGGAGGGCCAGCTAGAGTCCATCTGGGGATGACAAGTCCTGCAGGAGAGGAAGGGTACAGTCCGCAGTCTGGTCACTGTGTCATTGGTCATCAGACAGGATTTGGCAGTCCATGTCGCTGTCCAAGGTGAGTGCATCGGAGTGTATTGGAGGTCAGTGGAAGGTCATGGGGCCATGTGTGGCACCAAGCAGGAACAGGCCAGGTGGCAGAAATGAATGCTAGTGCCTCCTTCTGATCACAAACCCATCCACGTCCTCGTCCCCGTATGTGTGCTCTGCCCCACCTATGGGTGTTGCAGTCCCGGCTGAGGCACTGTGTGCCACTGACACATCAGGTGCCGGAGTGGATACGTCGTCCACACTGTCAGGCAATGGCACACCAGGGGTTGGAGATGTGGATGGTGTGGGGCAGCAGCATTCATCATCGCCATGCCTTCTGCAGGGCATGGTAGATCCCAGCTACATTTCTCTGGTGTGCAGCGGTGGCTGCCATCCTTTCCACCTCCATCCGCACCATGTCCTCCATGAGCCTCCGCATGTGATATCACTGGAGCCCCTCTGAGCTGACAGGTGTTCTTCTCTCCTTGTCATGATTCCAGCGATGTCAGTCAGGGCTCGTTGGAGACCATGAGGCGGGCCTCGACACCCATGGATGGTGTCCAGTTTGGTAGCCATGAGGTCAAACCCCACCCGCACCTGCTCAGCCGACTCCCTCTGGCCCTCCAGCACACGGCATTGGAAGGCCGTACGTTGTTCCTGGGGGTCTTGGGAGATTGCCGGGGCTGTGGGTGCCTCCTGCTGGGTGGTTTGGGTGGTGGGTGGGGTGTCCTCGATGCAGCTGGGCAGCCCTGATCCTGGAGGTGAGTCGCGGATGATGTCAATGATGTCTAGGAGGGCTTGTGCTGAGGTTGTCCTCCTCGCCATCAGTGAAGAGTGGCTGGGACTGCTCTGCAGGGGGTGTTGAAGGTGGCCCTGCAATGTGAAGGGGAGATGGTGTATTACTATGTGTCCACATGTATGTAGCTGCATGGTACATGTTGACATTCGGACAGCATGGCATTGTACATTGTTGCAGTCTATAGCTCTGGGAGATGACCCAGAGTCATTGAGGGTGTGCACTGTGCTCTGCTTGATTGTGCATGTGTGCCATCGTGGCCATATCCACCCGTTGCCCCAATACCTGGTGGTCACTCACCCTGTTGCGGTTGTGTTGTGTCCTGTCGAGCAGTGTCCGGTCCCCCGACTCAAGGCCACAGTATCCACACTGATGACTGTCGACACCAGCTCCTCCATGTCATACAGCATGAGCTGTGGCACTGGGCCCCCACCTCCAGTCTGCATTGCTGCCTTCTGATTGGCTGAGAGTTTCTCCTTGGTCTTTTGATTGATGTCATTCCATCGCCTCTTGACCTCGTCCATTGTCCTCTTGTGCTCTCCGACGGCATTCACCTTGTCCACGATGTCCCGCCATATTCCATTATTGGTGCCCAATGACACGTTGGAGGTGACGAACAGTTGTTGATGGTGTTCCATCACCTCCGTGACTATGATCCTCTTCGCCTGCGGACTGAACTTCGACTTCCTCTTCTTCTTGTCCTTGCCCTTCCCTGTCCCCGAGGTCCCGGGCTGGTCGTCCGGGGTGCTTGTGGGGTTGTGCTCATCCTCTGTGCCAGCTCCAGCTGCCTCCATGCTGCTTGGGTGTTGGTCAGTTTGTGTTTAGGTGTTTTTTCTACTTTTATGGTGATTTTTTCCGCTTGCCATGTGTGTGTTGCAGGCCTGGCGCTGCTTAGCGCTGATTTCCTTATCGCGCTTTGGCCCATCGCAGATTTTTTCGCGTTGGGGTTTGTGTTTTTATCTCCATTGAGGCGGTTGTATCGCGGGCATTGGCAGCGGTTTCGACAAACTATCGCATGGGGCCGCCTTGTTGTGAATTCCACGTTGACACAGGGTTATTTTCCCACGATAGGCTGCAATGTGTAAAGTCGCGTTAACATTTTTTGGTGATGTTTAGCACATGTTCTTGGGAATATACCCCGTAATGCGTTCTTGGCCCATTGAATTTAGGAAGTGAAAAAAGTTATATAGGCAATCAAATAACTACTATTAGGGGCATTACATTATAATAATAGTATATACGTGGATGGAAAAACTGTTTAATGATAGGCAGATATATCAGTATTTAAAATACCAATACACTAGAACGAGTGGTGTTAGGGAATAGCAGGTACAGACAGGTGAGGGAAAACTGATCCTCGAGTAACCCAAATGCAAATATAAAATGGGGATAATGCAATTAGTTTAGGGGCACTGGGTGACCTTGGTACAAAAGCATAATATCAGTTTATACTAAGCAATTGTCTAGGGGTATATGGTGTTATCTATTTAGTTAAATAGCAATTGTTTATGAAATGTATATTTATTTGAGAAGATAGATATGATGTTATTTACTCTACGTGCTCCTATGATGTTGTTTGTTTTTTAATAGGTTACACGGTAAATCAGAATTGATTTTATTATATTTGTGTCCTTAAGAAGGTGGTGTAGACCAGTTACCCCACTGAATTACCAGATCAAAAGTTTTATATATAGTATATGTGTTAAAAATATGATTTAAACATTTGTTGTACGTATGTTGTTGATGAACTCACATCAGACGGGGTTTTAACGTGTGTAAAGGACATTGATGACTTTTATTTGTGTTTTAGTAACACACTATGTAAAAGAAAAGAGTTTTTATACAGAGGATATTTAAATAATTATGAATATATTCTTTCAAAAAACATACGTATAACACTATTTTGAAGCATGCAGTGTTTGTATGGGTTTATTTGGAGGTACCTGCTGTCGGGTAAAAAAACATTTTTTAATTTTAGTGGGAGGGGGACTGTTTTTGTTTTGTCGCTTAATTATTCATTTTAATGAACACTCTGCTGATGTGTTCACTTTAAAAATGGTCAAATAGTGCCACTATGTGGTGAATTGTCATACATGCTGCTGTTAATAAGTGCTGGTGCTGAGTACCTGCAAACACTGCCTCAAATTAAGAACTGAGTTACTACAAACATTGTGAGTAAAGAAAACCTTTTACTGAATGTACCAAATTGCCTAGGCAGGAGTGTTTATAACATCTTCTGTTCCATTAGTAAGGTAGTGGTCGGCAACCAGGATCTGGAGTTAGCACCTGTGAGCTGTTGTGTACTTATCTGCATAAACTGAGTAACAGGTCAGGTTCCTCCCAAAAGGACTGTCTCTCTTTCTGAGAAATCAAAAGAACTTACCACTAGGATCAAAGGCTATACAACACTGGTTCAACTCAGAACAAACAAACAATTTGAGTGAAGTCAACCTTTTACTACATGCATAGTCTAGTGAAGACTGGAATAGACTCGGGAAAAGGGGTGGGGATAGTGATTGGCTGGTGGTTGGCTTCTGGCACCTGCAAACAGCACATGTGACCAAATCATGTTACCTCAACAGCACTTTAAGCCTTTCTGATGAGCTTTCAAGAACAAAACACTAGTGTCAAAACCTATGCTGCCACAAGGTGCAAGTCAAGACACAAGGGACAACTAACCCAGTGACTAAAGACTGCTGTGTTCTCCATGTAACGCAGCGCATTGCCTAGAAAGGACTGAACGATGGTTGGCCTCCAGGGCTTGGAATTAGCATATGTGAGCTGTTTGGCATTTATCCAAATACACTAAGCCAAAGCTCATGTTTCCTCCCCAACAGAATGTTCTTTCTTTGCAATGAGCTCACAAGAACAAAAGACTAGTGTGTCTGGCTCCCTTACTGCAAATCAATAATTCTGTGACAGCAAACAAGCACTGTGATAAACGGTAAGAATCAGGCCACTGCCATTCTGTCTTTATTCCTTGTGACAATCTTTACTTACGAGGTTAAAATTGTCACTGCAGCACGTGGATACAGGGTTAGGTACTCATGTTTCCCAAAGACAGGCCACCACCCAATGACAGTATGCAGAGATGTATAAAAAGTTCAAATACTGCCCAGGTATCCACCTTGCATATTTATGTTAATCCAACACTTTTGTCTCTCTCAAGGATGATAACTCTCTCCTAATCACTCTGGAAACTCAATTAACAGACACCTTGTATGTCATCATGATGGTCAACTTGAAGTAATGGTATAGAGTTGATATTGAAGGCTTTCAACTCCTAAGTCCCATTCAAAGTTAATAGTTGAGGATTCATTCTTGTGAAAACCTCAAATGCACGCAAGATATATTGACAAGGCAAATTTGACATGCAAATGATATCAAATAAATTTTTCTGAATAGAAGTTGTTCCAGGTTAGAAATTAGAGAGCACAATGTAATGCCCTAAGTAGAATGCAATCGTAGTTATGGCCTTAAAAGAGGGTTTAATGCAAGGACATCTGTATCAGGGAAAGAAATAGCTTTTGCTACACATGGACATGACAGATTTTATTTTGGGGTGGGCATATCTTGTGTAATTCCATGCATCTTAATCGAGAGGAATTACCCACAAATTCTGCAAGATTATGAAGAATAATGCAAGAAGAGTAATTCAGCTCTTTGCACTATTTTCGTAGGGCAAAAATGCCACCTCACGTCCAAAATAAACACCAGGATGCATTTTGCACTAAGAAATAGTGGAAAATGCAACTGAATGTGACTAGCAAGCACTTGCAGTATGATTGTCCTGCAACTTACTCCCAGAATTTTACACTAGTTTCTTAGCAATAAATGCACCATTGCATCCAAAAGGGACACATGGAGGCATTTTGTGCTAAGAAAACTGTGCCAAATGCAACAGATTATAATAAGCAGCATGTGCAGCCCCTCATGCATAGTAAATGTGCTCTTACAGTAGGAGTGTTTGCTCCAAAAACTCTGTTAATTACAAGATTGGGAGTAATCATGATATCATATTATCTGTAATTCCGAATCAAAGAGAAACACAGACTTACCGAAAATGCTCCAGTATAATTATAATTCTGCCTAGGCCTAATTTAATTTAGTAGACATGGTCCTCTGCTACAAATGTACCATGTCCAAAAAGCACATGATTCCCCCGCTCCATTTAGAATTGGTGAAACCATCATGCTTCTGATAATAGAGCCTTCACCAGCTCCTCCAACAGCAACCTTTGACTGACAGCCCAACAAACAATTGTCAGTTAGTCAATGGACACTAAAGGCCTGATTACGACTATGGCGGGCCATAGGACTGCCCTAGTCGTGGTGGTGACCAGACCACCGGCATCACCAGGATCAAGGATTCTGCTGGGCCGGCAGTCTTTCATTGGGAAGAATACGCTGGTGATGGGGCACCTTGCACTGCCAAGCATATTTTGAGTTGCCTCAACGCCACCCTTTTCATGACTGTGCCACCAACATGAAGAAAGGTGTTGATGAGACAACAAAGGGGGTGCAATAGGGCCCCCTTGTGCCTCTGGGCCTGGGGATGTATGTCGGGGGGCACATGTTGTACCCCTCCTGTAAATATGCACTCCCAGTTCCAACACCATGCAGGAAGGTGCAGTCGGCCCTTTGAGAGAGGCGGTCTGCCTGTTAGGCAATTTTATGAGCCTGACAGACCTCCGTTCTCAGAACGCCAGAGGACCACCCACCAGACAAGGAAAAAACATGTTGTCTGGCGGGCAGTCTTACCACGGGTTTGGAGTCCCACAGCGGACGGCGCATGCACCGTCCACTGTGGGACCGCCAAGCTCATGATCAGGCCCTAATTACTGTGGGGGGTATGTTCCAAAATCTATATATTCTGTTGGATCTTACCTGGAAAGCTTAGCAGTCCTGAATGGGAAACAAGATTAATGACCCCCGCTCACTGGGAAAGCACTCCCAGAGCATCAGGGTCAGTATTTATTTTTTTCACCCACTTTGGGCAGGCCCATTGAACATGACATCCACACAGAAAAGCTTCAATGCCCTACCATGGTGGAAGCTCTGTTGATGGCACATACATCTGTGCCTTCCTAGCAGAGATCCTTAAATTTGGGACACTGTTCTCCACCATGCTAGTACATCCATCTGCTGTCCTTTCGTAACAGAGTACAGTCTAACAACCTAAAATATACCCCTTACATCCTGGACCCTATGGGCTGAATGGATGACAAACAAGCATTTACAATGCAATGGTCTCGGCATTGTTAAAGTTAAAGCTATTGACATTGCTTATGACATTACTTTTGTTTATGTTTTTGTTTTTAAAACATTTAAAGAAACAGCATTGTTATTTACAATGTCAATAGCTTAATCACTCTCAAATGCGAGACCTATTGCATTTGCACCCACACACAGAGCCACACACCCAAAGCCACCCACACACACAGAGCCACCCACACAGAGTCACTCACATAGAGCGACCCACACACAAATAGAGCCACCCATAGACCCACCCACAGAGCCACCTACACACACACAGAGTTACCCACACACAGACAGACCCACCACACATAGAGCCACCTACAAAAAAAGCCACCCACACACACAGAGCCACACACAGAGAGCCACCCCCACACAGAGCCACCCCCACACAGAGCCACCCCCACACAGAGCCACCCCCACCCAGAGCCACCCCCACACACACAGAGCCACCCCCACACAAACAGAGCCACACACACAGAGCCACACACACAAAGCCACAGTCACTGAGATCTACTGCCAATAAATCATTTCGTTCGCCAGGCTACCTCAGTATTCCGCGACGTCGACCTCAAAATAATCGCACTTTCACGGTCCCAGAGAGATACTCACCTCAATCACTTTAGCGCTTCATTTATAGTGCTTCGACAAGAAACGCTAGGACACGCCACATTCTAAATCGCAGGATGTGATAACTGTTTTGGCCAATCATTGCCAAAGCCGGGTACCCTGATGGCCAATCAGTAACTAGGAGTGGGAGTGACACGTTGGCTACGTTTCCGCTGCCTCGAAACTAGTCAATACATTTAAGGCACTGTAATACCGGTTGTAAACCAACCAGAAATTAGAAGAAAAAGCAGTCATCCCATTCGAAAGCAATAGAAAAGTTCTGGTTGGGTACCATTTTTTGGGACGCCCTTAAAATACAGTGGGAGTCATACGGACGTAGCGAGATCACCCTGCCTCCTGTTTTCCAAACGTGCCTGTGTACAAAGTCCTCGGCGGACAAACATTGAGCTCATGGCAGCCAACCAGAGCACGATGCCAGTAAAATGGAAGGGAAGGGGAAAGGAAATACCTGTGCCTAGCCCATCCCCCAAATTCAGTCTAGCTGTCTGGGTACAGGCTAATTTAGAGCCTACCTGGGTAGAGGCAGACGCAGTGGAATAGTGGGTAAGAGTACGGTGTCTTAATGGGTTCCAAGGTTTGGTAGTGGAGCATTCTTGCGAGGCTTAGTGATAGTTAAAAAAAAACTATATCTCACTGCACGTTAAGGCCCGGATTACAACGAACAAGGAGAAAGCGAACATAAACTAATAGTTGTGCAGTGAGAGCGCATGTCTTTGTAGAGGTCTCACTTTTTATAGTTCTATGATAGAGTAGTTTCTCTACTCCATTACTTTTCTTTTAATTCTAGGACTTGTCCTGGTTTTATAGCTGGTGAGCGAGAACTACAAATCACAGCGTGCAACGGAAAAAACCTGGACCGGGTGAGTTGCTTGCACACGGAACTGTTTAACAGGACACCCCTGCCTGTCTGCTCGTTATAAAGGCCATATATGAGGATAGTATAGGATTGCCGCGTATGCCGTTTGAGAGGCAAAGTCAAAGTGGAGATGAGCGCCGCAGAGAGATCGCACTGAGCTCGCTATAAAGTAAGTGCGGCTGCGGGTGGTGTGTGGACCCGGCGCAGTGTCACTCCCCCCTCCTATATTCAACAGGCGCCACTGGGTCGCGGTCCGTGGGACGCGATTAAGCAGCAGTAAAAAAGTGTGGCAGTGTCTGGTGACAATATACAGGCGAATAGGCGGCCTACTCCACACAGCAACTTCACCAAAATCCAGAGCGGAGACGGAGCACAGGGTGAGCGTGGGTTCCAGCTTATGCACTAGAAAGTGACGTGTGTGCTGCTGCTGCTCACACTACAGAAAGGAATTAGCAAATCAAGACCCGGGCTTACCGCTCATGCTGCGGAGTGCATCCTGCGGGAGAGTGCGATATTGTGAACGCTAGACTGCTATTGGGCCCTTGATAGGAGTTACCGACACGCAACGCCCAGAACTATTATATTCTAATAACTGTGCAAGCTGTGACGTGACGCATTGAGAGCCGACAGCAGGGGGAGAGGACGCCATTAACACCACCGCCTTTCTCCGAGGTGTAGCAGAAATGCCTCGGAGAAACGCAGTGGCGTTTTTGGATTCAGGGGCGTGTTTTTCTTTTTCTCTCCTCTTGCCATTGGCTGGAATGTTTACATTCCAGAGGAGAGAAAGAATCGAAAAAACACGCCCCCGAATCCGAAAAGGACAGGGCTTGTTTGGAGAGACAAACCTCTTCTCCAATGGATGACCAGCATTTAAGAGGTCAGCCAATGGAGAATAGGGAAGAAGAGGGGCGGGTTCAAGCCCCTCTTCTGAAAACATTAAATCTCGGAGCGAGACTGCGCAAGCGCAGCTCTCGAGCCGAGACCTAAAAAGCATAGTTTGAAATTAAGAAGAAACAAATATAATTTTTTGAAGGGCTTGTTGGGAAACAGTGAGGAGCTTTGAGCACCAATTGATGATCCCTGGAAGGACCCAAAGTTTGAACTAATGGACATTAGTGGTTGGGTCAGACTGGTGACTCTGCCACTTTGGCATTTCGATTGTTGGCTGCATGCTTGGTGGCTGTTTCCAGAACAGAATGAGCTGTTATTCAATATTGACCTCTTTGACCCTTTCATGTTGCAACCTCCTGCAGTGTGGGGGTGGTATTAACATTTTTATCAGGGTAGGTTTCCATTCTGGGCCTTATAATTAGCAGTTCTCTTCGGAACACAGCAGAGCAGAGGAATATCCTCACAACTCTTGAAAACATCCAAGAGCCATAGTTGGGAAAAGATATTGCTAATGTTAGTATGGACCCATTTAAATCTTGTATTTAGTCCCTTTAACCAGCCCACAACATGTATCTTGTGTTTAACACAGCATTTCAGAGTAGATGGTTGATAGTCCTGTTGAATGCAGACCTCCTGAGAGTAACCTTGGCATTCAATAGCCATTCTCTCAAGAAAGGAAAACAGGGAGCTGAGAACGAAAATTGAGGGTAACAAAATGTATGAAGTGGTGACACACCGAACTTGGAGCAGCAGAGGCTACCAAAGTCAACAAGGCCAAAAAAGTGCTATCAGGACACCTATGGCTTTGCCTGATGAACGATGGTCCCTACGTTTGTGAAAATTCAGATCATGAGAAAGGCATGAAGGCCCTTTGGGCACTAATCCATCATTTCTACCTATAGAGTGCATTTCAGATTCTGTGTTAAATGAATCTCGCACAGTTGTATTGGGGATTTTGACTCTCGCGTAGATTATAAAATGGAAACACAAGCAAGATTTTTAACAAACACTAACATAAATCACTGCTAACATCCTACCTAACTTGCATTATCCCCAATAAATGAATTACTGGGAGCCCATCAAATCCCTTTGCGATCAATAGCTGCTCTCTTCTCAGCTCACACTCATTGTGAAAGAAGAGGAAGTACGTGTGCACCCTTTAAGTCCTACCGTGCCCACTGGTTAATGAGAATTGCTGGCTCATGGCTTCATTGGCATCACTCCAGCACAAAATGATATTTATTCCATATTGTAGTCACTACTACATAATTCTGAAAGCTTCCAAAAGGGCCATCAAGGGGATATAATGACAGTACTCAATCAGCAGCTAGCTTCAGGCAGGTTATGTGCAGAGCAGATGATTGTGTTTAAAGTTGCCAATATGTTAATGAGGATGAATGTTCATACACAAATTTCTTAATCCTGTATAAAAATGACAAACACTTGAAAGAGCGGTGTTTGGACAAAATATTAAAAAAAATGTGAACAAAAATATTGTTAAAGGAATATTGTGATGTCAAAAATATCAAGGTCATAAATATGGAAGGTAAGTATTTGGCTTATAGTTTTGTTTTTGATATCATTGTAAAATATATTGTATATTAAAACATGGTTGAATATAATGAATATTTTGCAACATGTTTCTGAAATTGGTGTGCTAGTTTTTAATTTTATGTAGTTAATTTAAAAATAGGTTGATGATATGTGTATTTATCTTAAAATGTAATTGTGATGCGTATTGTAAAAAGTATTTTTGGAAAAATATTTAAATAACAAAATATGTTGAATAATATTTTTGGAAGCAGAAATTGGGGTTTACAGGGAAATAGGGTGGGAAGGTTTCTGAAGTATATTTGTTTAAATAATTATGTTATCGCTTTTTTCATTTAAATTTAAATGTTTAAATAGTAATTTTATACTTTAGAAATTAAAAAAAATATGTAAAATCTAAATTTCTTATTGCTGTTTTTGATGTGTCAACTGCTTTTTTACAAATTTATTTTAATAAAGTTAAGATGTGTTTATATATTCTAATTTGATTTTGTTAATTTTATATCATGTTTATGTGAAGTTGTTTTATGTATAGTCAGTGTGAATATTTAATAAAATGTAAATATTGCATACATGTCTTTATGTATCATTGTTTTGCTTTTTTAAGTTTCATTTAAAAATAATTTCTAAATGTTATTTAGTATTTTTTTTTAAAGTTATTGTCATTTTTGTTGATTTAATTTCTTGATTCTTATAAAGAAAAGAAAATTATTCATAAGATATTTTGGGTGAGATGTTGAGTTTATGTTGGAATAAGGTGGGGAAATGTTTGAAGTATTTATTTTTATATTTTATTTACGGCTATGGATTTTAATTGTAAGTTGTGATTTCCGCTTCACAAATGGTAAATTTGGAAATTGAGGATTTAATATTTGCATTTTTTTTGTTTTCATGTTTCATAATTGTGAAAATGTTCATTTTAATTGTAATTAAATATTGAGTAATGTTTACATTTTAAATTGATTTGACATTTTTTACATGTATTTAACATGTATTTAAATATTGTGCTTAGTGTAGGATATATATATATATATATATGTTTTCAAAGTTTACCCCTTCAGGTGGAGGGCGCACTCGGGATCGCTCCTCATTACAGGTCGGTGTAGCAGCCACATCCTCGTTATTTTGGCCAACGCGTTTCGGGCAGAGACGCCCTTCTTCTTGGGCCATAGCTGAAGATGACGACAAAAGAGCACTGTCAGTACAAATCCCTCTTTTATTTCTACAATCAGCATGTTAATCATCCCCCAATGTATTCTGGGACTGGTAGTGCAAAATGTCTAACCCATGTGGGCGTCGTCAAAGTCATTTCTTGAACAATCAAAATGGGATAAGAGGTGCTGTCCACCTCACTGTACAATAAATTTGGCATCTCCCGCTCCACTCAAACTGTACAATCCAAACAGCAAGCAGACCCGCGTGGCTCCGGGGGTGGAACTCCAATGTAGCAACGGCCACACAGGAAATGCCTCTTCCGTGTAGCTGACCAATTCAAACAGCACATGGACCCATGAAGCACAGGCGGTGGTGCACCTCCGTGACCAAGGGCTGGCCACTAATTTGTTTTCAAAGTTTACCCCTTCAGGTGGAGGGCGCACTCGGGATCGCTCCTCATTACAGGTCGGTGTAGCAGCCACATCCTCGTTATTTTGGCCAACGCGTTTCGGGCAGAGACGCCCTTCTTCTTGGGCCATAGCTGAAGATGACGACAAAAGAGCACTGTCAGTACAAATCCCTCTTTTATTTCTACAATCAGCATGTTAATCATCCCCCAATGTATTCTGGGACTGGTAGTGCAAAATGTCTAACCCATGTGGGCGTCGTCAAAGTCATTTCTTGAACAATCAAAATGGGATAAGAGGTGCTGTCCACCTCACTGTACAATATATTTGGCATCTCCCGCTCCACTCAAACTGTACAATCCAAACAGCAAGCAGACCCGCGTGGCTCCGGGGGTGGAACTCCAATGTAGCAACGGCCACACAGGAAATGCCTCTTCCGTGTAGCTGACCAATTCAAACAGCACATGGACCCACGAAGCACAGGCGGTGGTGCACCTCCGTGACCAAGGGCTGGCCACTAATTTGTTTTCAAAGTTTACCCCTTCAGGTGGAGGGCGCACTCGGGATCGCTCCTCATTACAGGTCGGTGTAGCAGCCACATCCTCGTTATTTTGGCCAACGCATTTCGGGCAGAGACGCCCTTCTTCTTGGGCCATAGCTGAAGATGACGACAAAAGAGCACTGTCAGTACAAATCCCTCTTTTATTTCTACAATCAGCATGTTAATCATCCCCCAATGTATTCTGGGACTGGTAGTGCAAAATGTCTAACCCATGTGGGCGTCGTCAAAGTCATTTCTTGAACAATCAAAATGGGATAAGAGGTGCTGTCCACCTCACTGTACAATATATTTGGCATCTCCCGCTCCACTCAAACTGTACAATCCAAACAGCAAGCAGACCCGCGTGGCTCCGGGGGTGGAACTCCAATGTAGCAACGGCCACACAGGAAATGCCTCTTCCATGTAGCTGACCAATTCAAACAGCACATGGACCCACGAAGCACAGGCGGTGGTGCACCTCCGTGACCAAGGGCTGGCCACTAATTTGTTTTCAAAGTTTACCCCTTCAGGTGGAGGGCGCACTCGGGATCGCTCCTCATTACAGGTCGGTGTAGCAGCCACATCCTCGTTATTTTGGCCAACGCGTTTCGGGCAGAGACGCCCTTTTTCTTGGGCCATAGCTGAAGATGACGACAAAAGAGCACTGTCAGTACAAATCCCTCTTTTATTTCTACACTCAGCATGTTAATCATCCCCCAATGTATTCTGGGACTGGTAGTGCAAAATGTCTAACCCATGTGGGCGTCGTCAAAGTCATTTCTTGAACAATCAAAATGGGATAAGAGGTGCTGTCCACCTCACTGTACAATATATTTGGCATCTCCCGCTCCACTCAAACTGTACAATCCAAACAGCAAGCAGACCCGCGTGGCTCCGGGGGTGGAACTCCAATGTAGCAACGGCCACACAGGAAATGCCTCTTCCGTGTAGCTGACCAATTCAAACAGCACATGGACCCACGAAGCACAGGCGGTGGTGCACCTCCGTGACCAAGGGCTGGCCACTAATTTGTTTTCAAAGTTTACCCCTTCAGGTGGAGGGCGCACTCGGGATCGCTCCTCATTACAGGTCGGTGTAGCAGCCACATCCTCGTTATTTTGGCCAACGCGTTTCGGGCAGAGACGCCCTTCTTCTTGGGCCATAGCTGAAGATGACGACAAAAGAGCACTGTCAGTACAAATCCCTCTTTTATTTCTACAATCAGCATGTTAATCATCCCCCAATGTATTCTGGGACTGGTAGTGCAAAATGTCTAACCCATGTGGGCGTCGTCAAAGTCATTTCTTGAACAATCAAAATGGGATAAGAGGTGCTGGCCACCTCACTGTACAATATATTTGGCATCTCCCGCTCCACTCAAACTGTACAATCCAAACAGCAAGCAGACCCGCGTGGCTCCGGGGGTGGAACTCCAATGTAGCAACGGCCACACAGGAAATGCCTCTTCCGTGTAGCTGACCAATTCAAACAGCACATGGACCCACGAAGCACAGGCGGTGGTGCACCTCCATGACCAAGGGCTGGCCACTAATTTGTTTTCAAAGTTTACCCCTTCAGGTGGAGGGCGCACTCGGGATCGCTCCTCATTACAGGTCGGTGTAGCAGCCACATCCTCGTTATTTTGGCCAACGCGTTTCGGGCAGAGACGCCCTTCTTCTTGGGCCATAGCTGAAGATGACGACAAAAGAGCACTGTCAGTACAAATCCCTCTTTTATTTCTACAATCAGCATGTTAATCATCCCCCAATGTATTCTGGGACTGGTAGTGCAAAATGTCTAACCCATGTGGGCGTCGTCAAAGTAATTTCTTGAACAATCAAAATGGGATAAGAGGTGCTGTCCACCTCACTGTACAATATATTTGGCATCTCCCGCTCCACTCAAACTGTACAATCCAAACAGCAAGCAGACCCGCGTGGCTCCGGGGGTGGAACTCCAATGTAGCAACGGCCACACAGGAAATGCCTCTTCCGTGTAGCTGACCAATTCAAATAGCACATGGACCCACGAAGCACAGGCGGTGGTGCACCTCCGTGACCAAGGGCTGGCCACTAATTTGTTTTCAAAGTTTACCCCTTCAGGTGGAGGGCGCACTCGGGATCGCTCCTCATTACAGGTCGGTGTAGCAGCCACATCCTCGTTATTTTGGCCAACGTGTTTCGGGCAGAGACGCCCTTCTTCTTGGGCCATAGCTGAAGATGACGACAAAAGAGCACTGTCAGTACAAATCCCTCTTTTATTTCTACAATCAGCATGTTAATCATCCCCCAATGTATTCTGGGACTGGTAGTGCAAAATGTCTAACCCATGTGGGCGTCGTCAAAGTCATTTCTTGAACAATCAAAATGGGATAAGAGGTGCTGTCCACCTCACTGTACAATATATTTGGCATCTCCCGCTCCACTCAAACTGTACAATCCAAACAGCAAGCAGACCCGCGTGGCTCCGGGGGTGGAACTCCAATGTAGCAACGGCCACACAGGAAATGCCTCTTTCGTGTAGCTGACCAATTCAAACAGCACATGGACCCACGAAGCACAGGCGGTGGTGCACCTCCGTGACCATTTTGATTGTTCAAGAAATGACTTTGACGACGCCCACATGGGTTAGACATTTTGCACTACCAGTCCCAGAATACATTGGGGGATGATTAACATGCTGATTGTAGAAATAAAAGAGGGATTTGTACTGACAGTGCTCTTTTGTCGTCATCTTCAGCTATGGCCCAAGAAGAAGGGCGTCTCTGCCCGAAACGCGTTGGCCAAAATAACGAGGATGTGGCTGCTACACCGACCTGTAATGAGGAGCGATCCCGAGTGCGCCCTCCACCTGAAGGGGTAAACTTTGAAAACAAATTAGTGGCCAGCACTTGGTCACGGAGGTGCACCACCGCCTGTGCTTCGTGGGTCCATGTGCTGTTTGAATTGGTCAGCTACACGGAAGAGGCATTTCCTGTGTGGCCGTTGCTACATTGGAGTTCCACCCCCAGAGCCACGCGGGTCTGCTTGCTGTTTGGATTGTACAGTTTGAGTGGAGCGGGAGATGCCAAATATATTGTACAGTGAGGTGGACAGCACCTCTTATCCCATTTTGATTGTTCAAGAAATGACTTTGACGACGCCCACATGTGTTAGACATTTTGCACTACCAGTCCCAGAATACATTGGGGGATGATTAACATGCTGATTGTAGAAATAAAAGAGGGATTTGTACTGACAGTGCTCTTTTGTCGTCATCTTCAGCTATGGCCCAAGAAGAAGGGTGTCTCTGCCCGAAACGCGTTGGCCAAAATAACGAGGATGTGGCTGCTACACCGACCTGTAATGAGGAGCGATCCCGAGTGCGCCCTCCACCTGAAGGGGTAAACTTTGAAAACAAATTAGTGGCCAGCCCTTGGTCGCGGAGGTGCACCACCGCCTGTGCTTCGTGGGTCCATGTGCTGTTTGAATTGGTCAGCTACACGGAAGAGGCATTTCCTGTGTGGCCGTTGCTACATTGGAGTTCCACCCCCGGAGCCACGCGGGTCTGCTTGCTGTTTGGATTGTACAGTTTGAGTGGAGCGGGAGATGCCAAATATATTGTACAGTGAGGTGGACAGCACCTCTTATCCCATTTTGATTGTTCAAGAAATGACTTTGACGACGCCCACATGGGTTAGACATTTTGCACTACCAGTCCCAGAATACATTGGGGGATGATTAACATGCTGATTGTAGAAATAAAAGAGGGATTTGTACTGACAGTGCTCTTTTGTCGTCATCTTCAGCTATGGCCCAAGAAGAAGGGCGTCTCTGCCCGAAACGCGTTGGCCAAAATAACGAGGATGTGGCTGCTACACCGACCTGTAATGAGGAGCGATCCCGAGTGCGCCCTCCACCTGAAGGGGTAAACTTTGAAAACATATATATATATATATATATATATATTCTAACTTGTTAATTACATTTTATTAGTTCATGTATATTTGTATAGAATAATGATTATACTGAATTAGAACTTTCATTGTAATTGTTACGTTATTAGTTTGTAATTTGAATACTATTTATATTATTAATAAAGATTTTTCTGAAACTTAAAATTTTGCAGTTTAGGAATATTTAAACTAAGGGGTTGATTACGATGGCAATCACATGATCGTCCTACTATCATCGTTGTGGGAACGGGACCGGCCGGCAGGTTGTTGGCGGTCCCACCTGCCAAATTACTCTCCAACTGCCATGTAGTCAGTCGGAAACATGCCTCTTGCCACAAAGGCTTGTGCTCTGGCACGGAAAAGGGCCGCAGCACAAACCCCAATGAAAAAAAGGCATTTTTACAAACATCCCTGCACGGTATGTCAGGTACCACATGGTGCCTGGCACAGGGTGCATGGATGTTTGGGGGGTGCACCACGGGGGCCTTGCTTGGGTGGCAGTTGGACCTCCATGAAAAGGCAGAGGGAAATGGACATCATAATCCTGACGACGGTGCCTATTCAGGGATCACTAGTCAGACAGTTGTCACAACAGGATCTCACATCCTGTTGGAGGCAGTGGTCTTTACCCCCGACCACAGCACTCCAACCGCCGGCATCATCATCCGGCGGTCGGACTGCGGCCTTGGATGGTGGATAGCCTGTCAGTGGTAGCCCATTCGACGTCATAATCAGGTCCCATATTATTATTATGTGTTTGATTCATCTATTTTTTATTATATTGAACTTTTTATGTTTGATTTTAATTCTTTTTACATTTTACGAATATTGTTTTTTATGCTATATTTCCTATTGTGCTATATTTATTTTTCCTTTATGAAAAAAAGTATTTACTGTATTTAACAATTTTTACTGTTTCTAATGATTTTGTAAAATGATGTATATTGTTGTGGGAATAGAAAATATGACCCCTGTAGTCTCCAGCACCTTCCACCACATGGAATGGAATGGTAAATCTATCCCTTTAGTGCCGAGCACCCTACACAAAGGGCCAGATGTATGACCTTACCAATTTGCGAGGCACAAATTGAGTCATTTTGCGACTCGCAAATAGGAATGTACAACAGTTGCGATTCCTAATGAGGTCGCAAATTACCTGCCTCATTAATATTCATGAGGCAGGTGCAATTTGAGACCCCATTAGGAATGGCTATCACTCCCAGGGATGGTGGCCTGCTTGGGTCAGCAGACTACCATGTCTGTGACTGCTTTTTAAATAAAGCAGTTTTTTTTTAATGCAGTCTGTTTTCCTTGAAGGAAAACGGGAACCATTAAAAAAATTAAACTTTACTGTTTCATTTTTTAGGAGTAGACAGTGGTCCGTGGGACTACTGCCTGCTCTTAAAAAATATTTTGAATGCCAGTCACAAAGGGGAAGTGGTCCGGAACATTTCTCATTTGCATGTGGCTTACCACCTACTTGAAGTAGGTGGTAAACTGCAAATGTTTTACGAACGCAATAGCATTACAAAACGATGGTACATACAATTAAGAAGGTACGCCCTTGGCACGCCCCTTCCAAATAGCAAGTTGCAAACTCTATTTTGCGAGTCAGTAATAGGTTACTTACATGCAAAATGGGCCAGACACATTTTGCTGTCGCAAATGGGCTGATTTCCCAAAAAACGGCCGTACATCTGGCCCAAAACGGCTAAGATTGGAGTGCGAATAGTAAATTTGACTTCTTCGTTGTCCAACATCTTCCTCAAACTGGATTTGATTGGCATGGGAGTATTAATTATGATAGCATTAATGTCTAAACTCCTTCTCTAAAATCTTTTAGATTAGATTAACACCTTCTCCAAAATGGTTTACATTGCAGTGGGAATAGTAGATCTTGTCCATTTAGTCTCCAACACCTTCCACAAAATGGTTTGATGTTGTATACAGTGCGTGTTTTTTAATAATAAGGAATACATGTCAATGGATGGTCATGTTTTTTTTAATTTATTTTATTTATTATTTACTGCACACGTTTATTATTTATTATAGATATATACTTTTTTCAAGAAAACAATAAGTATATAATTTTCACATTACAGTAGTATAATATTGTAAATAAGTTTAGTATAGAATTTTTAACACAGTTTTATATCATGACTATGTTTACACAAATGCTATTTAATGATGTTTTTGTACATGTATTTTCGATACATTGTACAATGTGTTCTTACATTTTTAAAATGCATTTCTTGTTTATATTTATTAATACTAGTTAATAAAAAATTATATTTTTACACTACTATTTAGTTTATATTTTACATATACATTTGAATTTGTTCAGTACCATGTGGTGCCTGGTACACGGTACATGGATGTGTGGGGGGGCACTACGCGTACCCCCAGGGCCAATTAACAGTGGCCAATGGGGGATGGGGTCCCTGCTTGTGGCCTCCAAAGTCCCTTTCTGTCTGCCTTTTCACGGTGGTGAACAGGCAGTTGGAAAGGGGCATCCTAAAGGCTCTGCCTACGCAGGCACCACCTCCATTGTAGGGTTAGGAATCCTACCGCTGTCCTGACTAGATCTTTGTAATGCAGCCGTTGAATCGATACCCTGGATAACGGGCTGACCACCACCGACAGCCTGTCTGTGGTCGTCTGCCCACCATCATAATGAAGGCCTTAGTTCAGATTTTTGCAGATGTTTCCAAATGCTTTGGTTGAACTGGCAATAGCAACCTTGTATGGCTGTGGGTGGGTATAGTTCATGCATTCTTTGTATCATTGCGTGATCATAGTCTATTATAATTGTTTTTAGAGAGTAGCTGTTAGCTTTTAATTTGATATAATTTAAAAGCTTATAGTAAGTTTCACTTTGTTTGTCAGGCCGCAGTGCATAAATGAGGGTTCTGTTAGTGTTATGATATTGACCATGTATGGTGTATATCTGTGTGAATGTTGGAGGGCATATTTTCTTCCGCCTATACAAATATGATTATTTTTTTGTTGTTATTTTCATTGTCATGTAGGAAGGAGGGTTCATCTTTATGTGTAGTGGTTAGGTGGTCTTTACTCTGTATGCCTTGGTATCCCCTAGGGACAACATTATTTGGACATTGACCTATGGCTTCTTTAGTATTTTGGTTTATCAATATTGTTTTCAATGATATTCTATCATGGAACCGCAAGCTTAGCCTACTCTCAAAACCAAAATTCCTCCACAAGCTATGGATAACTCGTAGCCCCACATTCTGTAATTTAAACGATAAAATAATCATTGTAATTGTAAAACATTTGTAAAGCGCATGGTTACCAAAACATGTATAACCTCTTATAGATGAAAATTCCATCATTTCCAGTCATCCTCTGATGACGTAATATATATATTAACAGTAGGCCTGGGTGAAATTTCAATTACACTAGAGTACTCGGAGTAATTTTGGTAAATCTGCTTTACTTTTTGAAGTGGAATTACTGATAATTGTGTGATCACTCCTCCTCATGCCATTAAGAGTAATTTGGCTGAAAAAATACTAACATGAGAGCACATCCAGCGGCCACCCGCTCTTGCTTGCTGTATATATTCTGACGCATTTAGCGTTGTTTCTTAGTGCAAAATGCATCCTTGTGTCCATTTTGGATGCGAGGTGCATTTTGTATTAAGAAAATAGCACTACATTTTGGTAGTAAATGGAAAATCCTACACCAAGAACACATTTAGTGAGCACAAGCTGTCGCTCAAGCTCGCTATTCATGTTCTGTTGCATTTAGAGCTATTTCTTAGTGCAAAATGCATTCTCGCATTCAGTTTGGGTGCGAGGGGGCATTTTTGTGCAAAGAAATAGAGCTAAATACAAAATTCCTCTTCTCACGTAGTTCAAGCAGAATTTTTAGGTAATTCCACGTGATGATGCTACACTGAATTATGTGAGTTATGCTCACACCTACTAAACATTTGAGCTATGAAGATGCTGTTACTGATGAAAATAATGAAAATTGAATTCTGTGTATTCACTGAAAAAAAATCTTATGACAATCGTTGTAAAAGAATATCTCAACTTTGGCGTAAACCATTGTCATGAAGGTTCCTGGCAATGATTTAAAAGGTTGAAAGATCATAATTTCAAAATGACTGTAATGCCCATCAAAATGTTAGCATATTTTTGTATTTGCATTAACAAATTCTGGAGATAAGGGACAGTGCAACAGAGTTCCCTCTCAGCCAGACTTTAAATCAGCGCCAAAGTCTTGAGTTTCATGGGCTGTGCCTCTAAGGCCATCCTTAGGTTATGTTTAATTGACTATATCCAGTTCAAAGTCCCTTCTGCTTCCATTACATTTAACACACTATTGACAACAGTGAAAGTGAGGCATGGGCACAGCATGACCAGAAAAGTGCCACATATTGAGAAATCCTTTTGTGTCCTAGACTTCTAAACTGTGCAGTAATTAAAGTTTTGGCAAATTAATCTTTTAAACCCTAAGGAACTATTTTAGTTAGCTAGAGTGGAAATTGCTCCTCCTTGAGATGGTTCACCTGAGCGTTGTTTAAGCTGTATATCTGTCACAACGGGTGACCCTTGGTGCTGATATACAGGGCCACGGGAATCATGCGATTTTGCGGCCGCAACATTTTCCACACAATTATGGGTATGCTGCATTTACCATCATTCCACCATCTGCTGCACAATCTGTAGATTTGAACAAAGAAAATTGCTGAAATGAAACAAAAGTTACTAATAATGCAGTGACACCTGTTGCTGCGCTGTGGGAGGCCCTTCCCAAAGGTTGACTGCTCACCTTTTTAATGGTTTGTGCTGTATGTGGGTGTTAAACTGCTTCTGCAGTGGAGAAACCTTTGCTCAGACAGTCTTAATATGCAAAAAAGACGCATAATCAAATAATAGTACCATAAAATATGCCCCATTACTCCACAAAGTTTGCCTTTTTGCTGCATAATGTACTCAACCCTGCTGCCTAATTCGGTCCTCTCCGCTGCATAATTCCAGTAGCCCTGCTGGTATCCCATTCGTTAAATATATCCTGGGCACACTGCAATCTAAAATAATTCCCCTCACCCAAGTAGGGCTAAGCAGGGAGCTCCCATGAAAAGCTATGGCACACCTCCCCAGCATGTGTGAAAGCAGAAGGATGCCTGGCTCCGGTTTCTTATAATACATTGGAGCTGCCAGATGGAAGAATTAGACGTGCACATAAATAATGTTTTCTGATGCCTCGGCATTCGGAAGTTTTTGAAGTGGTCGCTCATGAAGAGGTTTGAAGGATTACACAAATTATGGGTCTTGCTCATAAAGGACCTCTGGCCGGCATCCATGAACCAGACTCTCTGCACGGAAATCCGGTGCAAGGGCCTCACGTTCTCGACTTCACTGCATACACCTCCCCTGCATTAAAGAAAACAAGAAACAGGTGCTGAGATATTTGTATGCATGCATCAAAGCCAATTTTTTATCTGAGGAAAATATCGTTTCATATTCATGAGTTTTCGTAAAGTCCTGTCCAGCTCTTACCCCGGGCGACCAAATTTCTACCTTCTGAAAGTAAAATGTGTCAAAATGTTTACAAAGCTGGGGAGACATCATGCTGAAAGTCCAGGTGCTCTGTACTGACTACAGTGGGAGCTAGGACTCACAGGTATGCTTCTGGAAAGGCCACAGGGGTAAACGTTTAGTTACACCAGAACTTGGGCAAAATCGCCCTTCTAACTTTAAGCTGGAGGCCCGGGGAGCACTGAAGTCTTTTATCATGTTTTTATTTTTTCAAGCTAATTATATTTGTGTATATATGTTATGTGTAGTTTTAATTGATTATTGTTTGTTAAATACACATACATATACACTAGAAAGCTCGTTTTCCTGAGCCAACCATCACTTACCACTGTAAAGCTTATTTGTAAAAGATATAAGGTGACAATTACAGAATGATGAGCTGTTCATATCTTCGATTTCTATTTTTTATTCAAGTAATTTCCCGGACAGGGGACTCAGTCTCTGATGCCTAAAACAGCTGCCACAGCATCTTTTTCGATGTGATGGTAGCCAATCAGATCTTTTCTCTAAATCTGCTAGCGCCTTAGTGTGAAATATACAAAGGGCCTGATTACGAGATGGACCGCCAAACCTGTGGTGGAGGTGCGGTGGCGGTCGGAGAACGCTGCACCAGTGGACTGATCGCCGTATTACAAGTATGGTATCGGACCATTTTGGGACCACTGCAACAGACAGGGAACCGCGTTCCCTGGTGGTGGCAGGGCTGTCTGGAGCAGCAGTATGCTTGGCGGTTAGTTTCCCCACTGCCAGCCTTTTCATGAGCCCGCCATGAAAAGGCTGGCATTGGGGAAACACTCTGTTGCCCCCGTACACTGGGATGCATGCATGGGGGCACATGGTATGCCCCCCTGTTTGCATGCATGCCCAGATCCGGCAAGCCATGATCTAAACAGTGCATGGCCTGCAGAAACTTGCTTTGGAGTTCCCATTGCGGTGCCTTTCTCAATGGCACCACAGTGGTAACACCAAAGGAACACCCGCCAAACCAGGAGAAAACTACTAATCAGGCGGGCGGGCGGCAGTCAACTTTGGCGGTGTGGGAGCTGGGCGGTGGCATTTCACCTTGCAACCTCACCCACTAATGTACACTAAATCACAAAACGCATGCTTTCTGGACCAAAATCTAGCTTTCTGCCAAATTTGGTGTAATTCCATTCAGTTTTTTTGGATGATGAGAGGGATCGACTTTTCTATTGGAAAAAAATGGGGAAAGCACATTTTTGTGGTACCCCTCTTTTTCTCAGCTCCTGATTTTCCTATCACTCCAAAACATTCCATGAAGGAGCTGAGGTGGATGAGACATTATTTAGAAAGTTTCATTAAGATTCTCCAAAGAGCGCCAAAGTTACAAACACACACCAAAAAACAAGTTCCTATGTAAACTGGGTCCTAACTATAATTACCCATTGGTGATCAACACCGGGTAATACATATATTAAGATTAAAGTGAAATTATGGTTATATAAAGTTATTTTACGGTTTTCTGTCACAATACATAACTGGCACAACAGCTTTGCAATAACTTACACCTCAAATGCAGTGTGTATGACCTCACAATATTCACCTACGAGTAGGCGTCCGGACGGGGTAGGTGAATCGTGCTGACACCCGAGTTTAACCCTCCAGAAGGTGCGGGCATCCCACACCACTAGCTCATGAAGACACTTCTTCTTTACACTTAGGTCATTTTTGAAGGGGGCGTTAATTCTATTAGGATGTATGTGAGCCACTGACTAGTAGCTGTAGGCTTCTCCCTCCCCCCCTCTTCTTTTCTCCTTCTTATTAGACCTCGTATGGGCTTCTATCTCCCCACCGTGTACAAAGATTTTCGTGCACTCACTACACCTCACCTACACTCTTGGTCCTGAAGAAACGCCAAGGATCGTTTGACCGTTTTCAGGCGTGAAACATGTCGACCTTTTATGCAGTTACCAAAGGCACATTGTGCCCACGCTGGTAACCCCTAACCTACGGGTTATTTTACTCTGCCAAGGGTACCTCCGCATTAAAAACCTTCTTTTGGATACCCTTAGGCATTTTTACTCACACGGCACGCACGCACTGCCCTTCACACCCTACCTGTTACCCACACACCCACATGCACCCATCGGCAGCTCTCTAAAAGATCTCCATTAAAGAGACCCTTCGGGGGACCCGTAGGGCATTGCACCGCCGGCACGACGAGGAGCAAAAACCCGATGATGAAGAATGACATCCCTTGGGATGTGTGAGGGTTCTAAGAGACAAGGTATGTCTTTTTCATACCTATGACCTGACACCCCTTTCCCTCCCTCTTCTTGTTTTCTCTCTGCTCTCTCTCTCTCTTTTTCTTTTTTGTCCCCCTCATTGCGAGGACTACAGTGTCTACTATTTGTATACACAAATCCTGGAACAGTGCCCCCCTTTTTTATTTACATAGTACCCTTGTGGAGCACGGGCACTGGACCAATAATAGGCTCCCGGTCCCCCCTCTCTTTTGATTGTTTGAATTGGTGGCTCACAATATTTATACCATATGTAGTACCATCTAAAAGCACAATGAAATTAAATGACAACATGTTCAAACCACTAACTAATATTACATTTATAGTCATCTCTAGCATAGTATTAGGGCTAATATGATATATAATCACCTCTGCAATAGTATTCTAAACTATACATGCATCTGAAGATGTATTATGTATGGCGATTCATGGTCTGTAATATGTTATTTGTTATCATTGTTGGGTGTGTCTAGGGTCCGTGACTCAAAGGGGGTTAAGCCTGAAGTGGGTTGTGATGCCTCTCACCTTTCTTAAGAGTGGTGATAAATAGGATATTACATTCAGTTGATTTGCATATATGGTTTATGCCAGACTGTTTTCTCATGTACGGTAGGTATTTAATGCTAACCCGAGAACCAAAAGCCAAATCTGAGTAATGAGGAAAAAACACATGTAAATAGGGGCACGATTCACAAAGATACACCTGGACCTGAAGTCTATGTTTAGACCTGAAGCCTATGTTTAGACCTAATATCTAAGTTTAGACCTGACATCTAAAGTTAGACTTCAGGTCTTAACCTAGAGTTCCGGTCTAAATTTAGGCTTCCGGGGCCTGATTCTCAAAGGTAAACTTAGTCTTGAAGTCTAACTTTACAGCTGAAGTCTAAGTTTAGACCAGAAGTCTAAGGGCCTGATTCACAAAAGTAAATTGAGACAAAAGTCTGCGTTTAAACCTGACGTCTAACTTTAGACCTGATGTCATGTTTAGAATTCAGGACTAAACTATAGAATATATTTGCAAGGGAATTGTGCCACCATAATGTCACTTTTAGCAACATTCTTGTGGTGGTATGCCCATATTTACAAAGTGGTGTTAAGCCAATTTTGTGGCTAACGCTGGCTTGTAAATATGGCCCCTTTACACACATCACTTTGCGTGAAAGCGTCGTCCTATGGATGGTGCTTTGGCTGTTCCACTGCAACACCTATTGCTTTTTGACACTGCCCTGGATTGACATGGATCTGTAAATCTGAGGCAGCGCCAAAAATGAATGCCATGCAAGAGCAGGCATTAGAATGGCGCAACAAGGAGAAATACTTTTATTTAAGAACAAAACATCATTATTTATTGTTTATGTACAGAAAGGTGTCCTTTCCTCCGCAAAAACAATAATTAAATAATGGCGATTTACTACTTCTATGTGCGCTGCATTTTACAGCACACATAGGAGTAGCAAAACGCCATTATCGGGAGCTAAGCGAGTCTTGGTTCCTATCCTTCCGGCCAGTCTAGATTGACTGTGTTTTGCCTGTTTTCCGCTGCTTGTTCTGCGGACAAGAATGTGTGTTGGACCTCTTTCTAACGCTCCCATCGGTTGTGCCTCTGCACATGGATGTATTGGTGGACCCGTTAAAGGCCCACGTAGTGCAGTGTCCTCAGGGTATTTCCATGTTGATGTCGGCATTCTTTGAGCTACCACAGGATGTCCTCCTGTTGAGTTGGATACCGGCTCTGCTACCTGCACACAGGCTTTGGATGTTTCAAATGCTTCTCCAGCATCGGCTGTGGGAACTGAAGAAGATCTTCTTTGCTGGATTGACCTGATCTGTGAGGTGTTACAGGGAGCGTCATCTGCGAAGGCAAGCAGCAGTGATGTTGCATGTCCCACAGAGGACACATAAACATGTGGCTCTCCGTTTGCTGGGAAGAATTTGGCCTTTTTTCCAAAACAACCGAAATTGAAATTTTAAACAAATGTTTATTTTTTGACTCTTACTGAGCACCATGGCTTTTAAACGTACTCAGTTGTTAAAACCATATATAACATAGTTTTAAGGACTTACAGAGTTTTTTTCTCTCTCTCTCCCCTTTCATGTATAACGGCCTTATAAAGGTTTTGAAGCATTTTTTGTGATTGTTGGAAATATTTTATTCTGGTTATTTTTAACAATGGTTTTATGATTGATTAGAAGGACATTCCCTTTTTAGCATATCGTTCGGTCGGTGGAGGAGTGGGTGTTATGATTTGCAAATGTACCCCAATATAGGCTCGGGTAGCCACCTAACCTTTCACCTACATTTGCTGTGCCATTGTACTACATAAAGGGTTTGTGCCGACCTTTTACCAAGTTAGGTGCTGCATAAATAATGTGTGGTTTTCTACAAAAACGAACCGAACGTATTATGCATGAGGACTCTCAGAATCACAGCAGGACTACCATCTTCTGCATCCTCTGTATAGTAACTATGTTTAAGGGTCATCTCTTTCGTCATCCTCGGATGACATGACACAGCAAGGTAAAACCCCTGAGGATACCTTTTGGGTATATAAGCACCATATCTTTGCTGGGACAGGCAGAAGAGAAAGACTTCCATGCTGACACACTGACACGAGACGCTGAAGCTCCTGCACGCGGACACTCCAGCACGCAGTGGTCTGACATCCCTCGTGGGGTGTCCATCTCGAGTCCAAGACAGGGCACTTCAGTCTCTCACTTCAGGTAAAGGGTTGGTTTTATCCTAGGGGCATTCTTGGCTCTGCACCTACATACATGCTAGGTGCATTCAGGTACATATAGATAGGGTTAGCATTATAGGAGTATGCATCATTACTGTCATGTGTTTATATGCCTGCATATATTCATTGTTCTAGCACTGTGGTAGAATTCTACCATCTATTGACTCTGTTGGTGCTTATACCAGTATACATCTGTTTCTATCTTATGGTTGTTACAGCACACGTATTTTACACTAGAATGACACTGGCTCAATAAATGCTTATTGAAAACGTCTCCATAGTTTATTCTATGTATCTCTATGAGAAAAAAAGTGAGCACAGGAGACTGAGCGAAAAGTACTGTTTTGTTTCCATGATCCCTGAGTGGCCAGGGTTGTCATGTTCGATAGTTGCCAGAAACTATTTGCTCCTTAGTAAGAGGGGCACATTGTAGCACTGTGAGCTAGCTAGATATACAGGTAAACATATCCAGTGAGGGTGTCTGACATCAGTCTGGACACGTGTCTGACATCAGTCTGGACACCTATCCCAGTTTATGTTGTTCAGTTTCTGTGCAGGAAGGGACACCTAATTTTAGCACCAACGCAAGGGAAAACACAGGGGTGAGTCATATCATTGTAAAATACCGTGCATCCCTGCGTTTTGGAAATGTCTGAGCGCGGCACTGCCAAATATGGCGCAGCTCTGCACTCTGACATTTCATTGTGAATAGGCCCCTTAGACTTCAGATCTAAAGTTTGACTTCCGGTCTAAACTTAGAATTCAGGTCTAAACTTAGACTGCAGGTCTAAACTTATGCTTCAGGTCTGAATTAAGACTAAGGTCTAAACTTAGGCTTCAGGTCTAAACTTACGCTGCAGGTCTAAACTTACACTTTTGGTCTGTTTACCTTTGTGAATTGGGTTCCAGTTATAAGTTTACCTCTGTGAATCAGGGCCTAGGTCTGTGAATATGACCTCCCTTGATGGCTGATGTAATGTAATTCAAGAATGAAATCTGAGAGGCATACAAGCATTATTTATTAACTTATTTAGTCTGCATTCTGGTAAATATGTGGATCTGTGTTTATTTGTATACTTGTTCCAAATGTTATGTAATTAGGAAACATATATAATATCATTTTCATGGGTTCAGCTTGAGAAGATGCATACAGATCCATGAAGCATGGATCAAAAAAAAGAGTGAAGGGTTTAAAAGAAACCTGACATTTCCATTTTCAAATCATATAGGAAGATATTGACAGAGATACAGAAATTTGACAACATTGGCCTAAAAGTATATCTTTGCTCAAGGAAATGCCTTTTCTTTTTCTGATGTAAATCCACACAAGACTAAAGTGTCCTGAAAACAATATTTTAAAAAAAGAGAGACTGAGCACCCTACAGCCTCTCTTGGCTAAATGCCACAGCACCACGAGGAATGTTATACCTGGAGATCAAAGATGGATTGGCCACTCTATCTCTAGACATGCAAATGTTCTTTGCCAACTGGAAAACATAGTTCACTTCTGATACTTTACCATGTGGTGTATTCCCAACGCACATGCTTTACTGACCGCACGCCTTTCCTTTGGTGGAGGCATTTCATCATGGACGATCTCAAGCTAGTGCGCTCTCGCACATGAACATGACATGATGGGGCTTCTGGTTTATCAAGATATCTTACACAGAACTCTTTCAACCATTGCGGAACATAAAGATTGAAAGTTAGTTGGTTCCTATGATTTTTCTTAAAGACCACAACCCTTACACTTTACCAATTATTGCAAGCCCCCTTATGCAGTTCTTACATCCAAAATCTTAGGTACCTAGGGGCAGATTTACAACAAAGTAACACAGCACAGTGCAGAAAGTCATTTTGCTGTGCCGTGCTGCGTTAGTTTGGAAAACACAGAGATGCGACATATTTACAAGAATATGTCGCATCTCTGTGCTTCCCCTGCGCTGGTGCACAAACTGCAGCCATGCGCCGGTGCAGGCACCCTTGCACCATGGTGCAAGGATGCCTGCGTTGTGGTGAGATTGTTTTTGTGCAGGAAGGGGCACTTTCCTGCACAAAAACAATCACAAGAGGCATTTTCATCTTTCAATGTACTTTTCTCCTCTTTGCATTCACACGCATCTCCAGATTTACGATTTCTCGTAAATCTGGAGATGTGTCTTGTTCCATGGGTGTTGCGTGGGAACACCCACAGCAACAGCCATGGAACGCCCCTTCCACGCACAGTGCTGCGTGTGAAGGGGCCATATTTACGAGGAGAGGAAAAGTCACGCAGGGTGGCTTTTCCTCTCCTTGTAAATATGGAGGAGCCCCCTGCGCCACCAGTACGTCACGAAAAGTGACATAGTGGTGGCGCAGGGGGCTTGTAAATCATGGACACAAATTGAACATGTTTGTTCTAGCTTTTAACATGATCATGTAGACTTGGCCACCAAAAATATCTTCTTTCTGTTGGCAAATGTTTAGCAATTTCAGGATGCCAAGGCTCTTTGGACTCACAAAGACAACTCATAGACTGCCGTATAAACTGATCTGATGTTAATTACATAGCTTTTTCATGATACAACTAGCCATCTTTGTCAGGATTATTTTCTTAAACTTTTACCCATCCATCTTTATCTAGGAATTGGATCTCTGTGCATACGTTAACCAAACATGCATCTACATTACTGTATATTGAAGGCCCCCCTGGAAGAGCAAGGGCCCCACCAATGGGCCCTAAAGTGTTCTTAAGGATCCACATGAGGTAAAGCAGCCCCGAACACTCTCAGCCTCCACGGGGTCTTTTGATCATAACCCTTGGCTGGGCTTTTCATTATTTCTCAAGTGTCCCTCAGCCTGTTCTTTTACACATCAGTTCAGAAGGACAGGGACCTCTAGTGGTTGGTCATACAACTGCAGTGGCAATCCAATAAAAGTGGTAGAAAACTTTGGAACACATGTGATTAAACTTGATGCATGTTCATAATGTTGATTCGTAACACTGCAAGGTGTATGAGTAAAATGAATGCTGTTGAATATTAGTATAACCACCATTGACTTTAAAGGTGTGTTGTAACAGATATTGCATATTGATACTGTCTACCTTAACTTCATTTGCTTTGCTATGATGAAGTATCTTTTTTGACTGTTTTTACTGATGTGGTGCCCCTGAAAAAGCCTGTAGTCCTGCTTATTGATAATGAACCCCCTCTTATATTGTGATATTGCATCTAGTGTAGGTGTGGGCATTGTGGCTATAGTTTTCAGGACCCAGTAAGGGTGTCTCCAAAGGCATCTCTATTGACCTAATTCTATCTAGTTGTTTGTGTAATAAAATAACTTTTCCTTTTTAAAAGAAAAAGCAGTGACTGGGCAATGGTTTATTGAGTGTTGTTATTGCGTATCAGTGAGCTGGGTTACACGTCTATAGCACCTCCCTTGAGTAGGCTTTGAACTGCTTTCCTTTGCTACCTTGAGAGAGTCAAGTGCTACAATGGGGTACTTTTTTCCACTTAAAAGACTTGCATCTTTTCTAACTAACAATGCAATTTCTTCCAGTGGGCATAGGCATTGATTAGGCAGAGGAGCTCCTCCTCTCTTGCGGACTTCAGGAGGGATCTAAAGGCTCTTTAACTAAGGCTTACCACACCCCAGCGCCTGGATACCTTTCAGGGTGATATGTTTTGCTCTACAAACACTTATTGATTGATTGTTTGGCAGGAGAGGCACAGATTGCTAAAGTTATCCCACAGATCAGATTTACGACTCAGTTCAATGTCTTTTACCCGTTACATTTACTCAAGCAGGTTGTTGTTGCAATATATATATCTGACCTCGAGGAAGATATTTCACATATGCAGAGCATGCTGTGGCAAACTTGCACTGGAAATGGGCCTTGTTTGTTGGAGTCCGGGCATGGGTCTATGCAGAGATACACTTATCTTTGTCAGTGGTGGCCTTCCAGGCATATTTTGCACAAGTGCTCAGCTGCAGCAATTGAGGGCTCTTTGTTGAGCCGACCATGATGATGTTTGCGGCCTGTGGGAGATCATGGCTTTCTATTTTGATGTCAACAAGGCTTCTCTTTCTGTCCTCAGCAGTAGCAGTAGACTTTTGAGCTCACAGCAGATTACCCTATGACACAGCTATGCTGGTTATTGTAAAATGTAGGTACATGTCAAAAGGGCACCTTGCAGAGAGATGGGGCGCCCCTCATAGCAGGGGTAGCTCCTGGATTTGCTCTCTATTGCAGTCTGATTTGTCTGGGTGTGCCTCACAGCGGGAACACACTGGCTTTTCTGCTCCTGGACAGCCTCTCCCACTGTATAGGCAAGCACACTCATTCCCTCTCTCAGCTGGAAGACTGGCTTCCAAGCACTTAGGCAGACATTCAGCTCCTCCAGAAGAAAGTGCAGAAATCAGATAATGTCTCCTTACCTCTTTCAATTCAAGAGTGGATGTGTGGCAGACACTGTAGCTGTGGTAACAAAGCAGCTTTTCGAAACTTCTATGTAGCACTTAGTTCCTTGGTTAAAAATAACTTTGAACTAGAACCCAATGGGATAACATTTGTATTGCATGTTTATAGACATTTTTCCGACCAGGAATGTGGATCCACTCTTTAAGGTTTCAGAGCCGGTTTGGGTTTATTTTCTTTTAAATGTAATTTTGCTGGCTATTCTTCAGGAATAGCCTTTGAACAAGATGATGACTCTCACACCAGGTTGCAATAGTGCTGCTCCAAGTAGGAGTGTCGAAAACAAGACCAAAATGAAGTTTGAAATCTGTGCAGCTGGCTGTCAACAGCCTTCGTGAAGCAGAAATCAAAGACAGAAAAAAAGCATGTACTGCATAAAAATATCTTAATCTTGAATACCAGAAACTGCACACCCACACATATCCAACAAATGGCAGTGCTCATGAAAAACTAATCAGTAGCCCTTTGGTAAAAAGGTTCCCATTGAATTTCTACAGGGCACTTTTCTCCTTCCTTCTTCATTTCACTGTTTGTATCTTCATCATCCAGTCACAGAAATGGAAGCAATATACCTCCACTGTCTAGGGTAAGTTGTCCTTCTCATCCATCTTGTGCCATGCTACATCAATGTCATTCAAAATGGATCCCACTATTCCCAGCATGCACATTAATGTGAGAGACTTGAGCCCTACTATCATACAGTTGCTATACACCTGATGGACATACACACAACCAACATGTATACTGAATGTCAGCACATGTTTATTAGAGTGGACATAACAGCAGATCTTTACACGAGAGGTGTCAGAAGCCCCTCTATTCTATGACAAAGGGAAAAAGGTCTGGCCACAAAAACATAATATGCTGTCACCACCGCTTAAGATGTCCCAACCTGGGCAAGGACAGTAGTGCTAATCCCACTGTGAAGGCACACTTTATGAACACTTCAAGGTCACATTGCAGGTTTGCTGACCTCAAATAACCAGGCACTCCTCTGTGCACACATAAGATTACCTTAATTTTTGGGCCAAACAAAAAGTCAGTTGCAAGTATTTATCAGGAATCCAGCAAGTTTGTGACACTCTGTTAGGGACACTAGTAGAGTTCAGAACAATGCAATGTGAAGGGGAGGGGATGGTTGCTCCACGCAGGGACAAATGTATTCTAGAGAAGGAGCAAAATATAAACAAAGGAGTGCCTGAAGGTTGAGAGGAAAGCAGGAATGAAGCTGAGTACTGAGTCGGGTTGACACAGACAGTGAATAGAGAACTGGAAAGTTGCAGTGGAAACTATGAAAATAACATGAGTACAAATAACACGAAAGTCAAAGCAGGGAAATGATGGCTAAACTATCATAACATATAGCATGCCTGCTCTTCAGAAGTGATCTCTCTCTGAGGTCAAAATGATCTTAGAAGAAGGCAAGGAGCAGATTGATCTCATAGAGGAGAATTACTCAGGGGTTCTCTGCACCAAAGGCTCATGCCTTGGAGTCTAACTGACATCCTTGGAAGCAATGAATATCAGGATAATAATATAACACACAAGTCGACAAGGAGAACAGTGGAAAGTACACAGAAACAGGAACTGGGCTAAGGGAAAATCAGGACAGGAATAAGGGTCAAGGTTAGGACTGGAATACTTAGAACTGCGAATAGTGAAACCTGCACACTAACAAGGACAGGATAGGAATATTCAGTCAGAACATAGAGATGGAATAAGACTTGGAATCTGCATTAGCAAGACTGGCCTCGATGTGTATGACTGGGGTAGGGTTTGGACACAAAAAGGACTACAGGGATCATGATGCATCAGGAAGCTGGTGTGGGAGCCTGGACTGAGATGTAATTTGGAGTTGGAAATGCAAGGTATAGAGGTGTATATTATCCTATTCAGAGGTAGAGGCAGGGGCCTTACAAGATCCATCTGATGGCTGAATGGTAAAATCCTAACAATTTAATATATAGGAGTACTCACCTGTGTAACTTACATGAGGCATTCCTATCCCAAGAGACTCCCCTCTCGGGTCAGACTACCTGTAATCATACTCCACCATTGAGGAGGTCCGGTTGCCAGATCAGCAAAACTGGTGGGAAAGTCGATCTGCATTTCAATGATTTATTCTGGTTTTGTGCTGCACCCTAAAACCCAGGCCTTCTATTGAGATAGACTACTCAACAACTTTGGATTTTCACCCTTCAGTGAAATCAGCCACTTCAGTGGCTTTTGATGTGTCTGGAAACACAAACTTGGTACCAGCCAAGTAAGGAAGGAATGTCCACACAGTACACAGTATCGCAAATAATTTCTTTTCAGTCACCAGGCTCGTCTATTCCCAGGAAAGAGGCAGAGGCTGTTAAAGGCCATCAAACTCTCTCTACCCTTGTCATCAGATTGAGCCAGTAATGCTCCAACTTCTTTATCTGAGGTGTCTGTCTGTTCAATCAAGGGTAGACCATAGTGAGCAGCCTTTAACCCAGGTGCATAACCTAGTGTGGTCTTCAGGTCCTCAAATGCCTTCTTAAACCCCCAGTTCAGATCACTTTCTTAGTCTACTTCTTAGATATTATGGCTGCAAAGAGTACAACTATGATTTGATAATTGACAACAACGTTCCAATACTATTCAGTGAGATTTATGAAGGCTCTCATTTGTGTGTGGGTGGTGAGAACCTCCTGCTCCAACGCAGACTGGATCTTAGCATCCAAGTGATGGATCGTCCTGTTGGAAGTTATGACTAATGTAAAAAACAGGGCACTGCCCCACCTGGCACTTGGTTGTCACCCAGAACTCTCCAAGCCTTAAGAGAATATAGTTCGCCATGCACTGCCAAATTGCAGGATTTTTTAAAGACCAAAAGGCATGACCGTAAGCTGGTGCAATGTATCTGGCACTAGATGAAAGTGCAATTTGGTAATAGCCATCACTGTGTCCATTTCTCCTCCTCCAAGCCCTCCGCACAAGGCCCCACACCTCACCGCAGTGCAGGAACTGGAGCAAGATCACTGAGGAGCACCTCAACTCTGCCCTCAACCGCACTCCGCCTCCCTCAACCACCAACTTCAATGCCAGGGGCAACACACTCCGCAAAAGCACCACAAAAGCCACCTGGTTCACCACTGACCTCTGAGAATCTCATCCATCTCAGGATCAGAACTCTACAGCAACTTCGATGAGCAGGACCTAGAAACCTACCCTACACCTCCAACCGACAACCCTACCCAGCATACCATCAACACCTGGACCCCTGTCACCACAGAAGATACTGTCAAGACCATGAATACACTCAAGAGAACCTACAGACCCCTACCCGCCCCACATCTTCTACAGAGCCGCCTTCACTATCACACACTGAACTCTGAAGTACCATCAACTGCTCCCTCGAAACAGGCACTTTCACCAATGACTGGAACCATGCAGAGGTCAACCCGCTACTCAAGAAGCCCACCTAAGACCCGGCGTACCTCAAAACCTACCAACACATCTCTCTCCTCCCCTTCGCAGCCAAAGTCACCAAGAAGATTGTCAACAACCAGCTCACTAGCCTCATAGAAGCAAGCTCGATTAGCGACTCTTCTTATTCTGGATACCACAGCAACCACAGCATTGAGACCGCCCTCCTGGCCGCCACAGACGACATCCCTACCCTCCTGAACCAGCGCCACACGGCAGCCCTCTTCGTACTAGAGCTCTCAGCATCCTTCGACACAGTCTCCCACTGCACACTAACAGCCAGACTCCGCGATGCCGGCATCTGGGAAACCACCCTCAACTGGATCCGCTCCTTCCTCACCGGCCAAACCCAAAGAATCAGACTCCCACCCTTCCTCTCCAAACCCACAGAGATCAGCTGCGGAGTACCGCAAGGATCCTCACTCAGCCCCACACTCTTCAATATCTACATGGCCCCTCTCACCACCATCATCAGAAAACACGGACTCAGCATAGTATCCTACGCCGAGAACACCAAGCTCATCCTCTCCCTCACCAACAAACCCAACAGCACCAGACACAGCTTCCAGGAAGCTATGAAAGACGTTGCCTCCTGGATGAGCAACAACTGCCTAAAGCTCAACTCAGAGGAGACAGAAGACAGAAGATCTCGTCCTCTCATCCACCTGTTAAGCATGGGACAACATCTCGTGGCCCTCCACCCTCGGCGATCCTCCCACTCCCACACCCACAGACCACGCGTGCTACCTCGGCATCATACTCAACTCCTCCCTCACTATGCACCGACAGATCAATGCCGTATCCTCCACATGCTTCAACACCCTCCGCATCCTCCGCAAGACCCTCAAATGGATCCCCTCTAAATTCAGAAGGATTATCCCCCATGCACTCATAACCAGCAGACTGGACTATGGAAACGTCCTCTATGCCAGAATAAACAAATCTCTACTCCTCAAACTCCAGACCATCCAGAACGCTACAGCTAAACTTGTCCTTGGCATCCCACCACAACACCACATCACCCAACACCTACAAGAACTCCACTGGCTTCCCGTAGAAACGAGAGTGACCTTCAAGCCTACAAGTCCCTCCACAACATCAGACCCCAATACCTCAACAAAATAATTTCCCTCTACACACCCAACAGAAGCCGCCGATCCGCCGACCTTGCCCTAGCCCTAATTCCACGCATCAGCGGAGCCAGAGCGGGGGCAATCCTTCTCCTACATCGCAGCCAAGACCTGGAACAAACTCCCACTCAGCATCAGACAAACCCCCACACTGCAAGCCTTCAGGAAGAGCCTCATGATCTGGCTCTTCGGTTGAGATGAAACTGCACGAAACGCACCCCTCCCCCAGCACCTTGAGACCCTCGAGGGTGAGTGGTGCGCTTCACAAATCCCTGATTGATTGAGCCATATGGCCAGATAAAATGACTTAAGAAGTGAGCAGCACCCAACTGGTCCGCTAGATCATCACAACAGAACATTGGGTGTGTATTAGCCTTTGTCACCTTATTGCTGGCCCGAGTAGTTCACATAAACACGCACGTCTGTGGAGACTTGTTTGGACACCAATACCACTTGGCTGGCCCAAGGACTACGGGAATGTTCAATCAACACTAAGTCCAGTATTTTGCCTTGATGCACTCCAGAGCTAAGTATGACATCCTGCAAACGTTGGTATTTACTGGCAAAATATCCCTTGTTTCTATGTCATACATATAGACTGATGTAAATCCTGCAGTCAGCTGAAAGAGATGGGAAAACCGCCCACATAACATTCTTAGGAAACAGTTTATGGGCAAGTTGTACCACCTCCACAGAACCATCCTTCTTTTCACTGTGCAGCAGGTCAGGAAGTGGTTCACTATGTTCCTTAACCCTCTCTGTCATTGCCAGGATATTTACTGTATATCTTTAACAGGTTCACTTCGTACACACTCTTTTGCTCCCCTATGACACCTATGTCCACAAAAAAGCTCACTTCAAAAATGTATCTTGAACCTTGAATGACCCACACTACTTATCCACCAAAGTTTTTAGACAAAATGAGTTCAACGCCAACACCTCCTGATGCTTCTTGTGCTACGTAAGAATCGCTTTCTGGTCATCAGCTCTTGGTTTGCTTGAAGGTTTGCTTTCACCTGTATAACATTATCAACTTCCAGAAGCAAGTTCTATATCCCACTATATCCATTTGAGGTGGCTTAGAAGTTAATTCCCATCCGTCTATTATTATGGTGAGTAGGCAATGCACTGAATGGCATACTATGAACCCTGGGCGTTACACTACGCTTTGCCCACGTAGTGTACGTAGCGCTGCCTGCTTCGCAGTTTTCGAAGTAGGCGAAGCCGGCAGCGCTACACACACGCCAGCGTGAAGCGTAGCTGCCTGCCGCCCGCCACCCGCCTCCCGCCCGCCCTCCTTTTAAATCATATCTTGCATGTTAAATAATTAAAAGTAAAGAGACTTACCTGAAGCGCGGCGTGTCCGGGGCTCCCTCTTCCTCGTTTTCAACTTCTTGCGACAAATGCAGGGTATTATTTAAAAGGAGGGTGGGCGGGAGGCGGGCGGCGCATAGTGCGCTACGCGGAGCGCGCGAGTGTGCGTAGATTTGGGCACACTACGCGCTGCTTCACGTAGCCCCACTGCGCCCACTACGCCCACCCTTACATACTATGAGAGGCTTGTGTCATGTTTGCACCACAAATTTATAAAGCAACTAAAAGCCACATTTCTTGGCTTTGAATGGCTTCATAAATCTGGAGTGCGACAACATAGATTAATTTGCTGTGTTGCCTTACTCTGCACAAGGGAGGCGCTCCATGGGTGTTGCAGTGGGTGTTCCTACGCATATCCCATGGATTTTGATGCATTCCCAGATTTTCCAAACCTGGTAAACCTGGCAATGTGTCAAAAAGAAACAAGGAGAAATATCCTTATTTTGCAGCACACATAGAAAGAGGAAAATCCCTCTATGGATGTTTCTTGTTCAGGAAGGTGTCCTTTTCTGTTCAAAAACAATCCCACCTACAACACAGGCACCCTGGCACTGAGGTGCTAGGCTCCCAAAACGGTGCAAGCGCAGGGAGAAAGGACAAGATTGCACGGTTTTGCTTGAATACAGCACATTCCTGCCCATTCCAAGTGACGCAGGGCAGGATAGCAAGGTGTTTACTCCACAGCCCTGAACCAGTATTCCCATAAATATGCCCCTGAGTACCCAAACAGAACTTAAAAGGATGTGAACCTAAATCCTTTCAGTCTAATTTCTGTGTAGACGAATGAGAGACATGGCAGGAGAAGTTCCCACTTCCTCCTAAGGTTCTTTGCTAGAGTATCCATCAAACTCTTAAGGATCTTGTTAAAACTTTCTACCAACATATTGGTCTTCCAGTGATATGCTTTGGAGAAGTGGTATGGCACACCAGCTTGATCTCACATTTCTCTCAGGTGTGAAGAGATAAATTGTGCTCTTTGGTTGGACTCCACTGTATTTGGAAACTTGACCATTGAAAACAACCCTAAGTGTACTTTAACTCCTACCCTGGTGGCTGTGCTCCTAAGAGGCAGTGCCTCAAAAATCCTGGTGCATGATCAACATATTGGTCTGCCTGTGATATGCTTTGGAGAAGTGGTATGTCACACCAGCTTGATATCACCTCTCTCTCATGTGTGAGGAGATAAATTGTGTTCTTGGGTTGGAGACCATTGTCTTTGAAAACGTGACCATTGAAAATGAAATACCAGCATTTGTAAAGCACACAGCTACCTCCGGAGAGGTGTCCCGGTGCTGGGGGCCGTCGGGAAGATTAAGCGAGCTATTGCCCAGAGTCACACGGTGCTGGGCTAACCTGCTACCGGTGTCGGGGATCAAACTGTGAGGCCCTGTGTTCTGGAGTCAGCCACCCTGGATGCTGCCCCACACCTCTTCCGTGAAAACAACCCTAAGTGTACTTTAACTACTACCCTGGCAGTCGTGTTCCTAAAAAGTGTTGCCTCGAAATTCCTGGTGCATGATCAACTCCAACCAAGATATACTTGCTGTCTCATGCTGAATGGGGGTTGAGTGGAATGACACTGTCAATACCCATTCACTCGATTTAAACATTTACTACTGGCAATGACTATAAGAGTGCCTTGGTCTTACTTCCTGACCTACCAGCCAATTGTCAAGTAAGACTATCTCTGCATGTCCCTGTACTGCAGAACAAAGAGTGCATCCTATCCTAGGTGTTTTTAAGCACAAGTGTCCTGCTAAGGGTGCTTTGTGGGCCACTGGCAGCATGACATTCCTGTGCGCTTAGAGAATCGCAAGCCTTCTACTGGCCTTCTGGCTCAAGATTCATAGGCTCACTATGCAGACATTCATCCTGAGAGTCAACATAATGCATTCCAACAACTCCTTCGCTGACCACTTTGTGGGCTTCCTTCCAAAGTCCCAAAAGAGTAAGGCACTGAACTTGTGCCTGGTGAAATTCCTACTGATAAATCCTACAACAGCTAACAACCCCCTGCAGCTCTGACAGTGACCCAGGCTACAACAACTGCTCCTGTTCACTTGTCTCATCCTACTCTTCACTTGAAGCACGGACAATGGATGTTTTCAGACTCTGCCATGGTCAGCTCTCATCATTTCTCCAGGCTTTTCAAATCAAGTGATCCTTACTATTCACTTGTGTGCTGACACTGTAAAACTTGGTACATTGCCACTACCACTTTATATGCTGTAACATGGGCATAGACATTATTCTTATGCCCATTGCGAGGGCATGCTTTGTGTTCCAGACCTCACTTTACCAGAGAAAAGGTAAAGCATTTGCGCCTTAGCCTGATGATAAGGACAAACAAGCAATTAGGAATAAAGCAGGGGTACATACCCGTATACCAAACAGGGAAGACTCCCATCCCAAGAACCAAACAAAACCTACTCCCTCCTGCAATAACTTTGAAATGGATATACAATTTTGGAAAACTGATTAATAAAGTCCAAAAATCTCTGAATTGCTTAATCTGAAGTGGGTGTAGGCCACTGAAATATGGCAGCTACAGTCTTTTTATCCATCCTGATACCTTTTAATCATGTATCCCAAATTCTCGGTGGAAGTGGCCTGAAAAAGATGTGTCCAGTTTAGTAAAATAGTGATTTTCTCTTAAGCATTGCAATAATGCTTTAACATGTGATATGTGAGTTTCCAAGGCATAAGAGTAGTTCAAAATACCAATAGATTAACAATAAAAAACATATCCAACAAACCCTTCAGTATCTCATGTTTAAAATGCTGCAGGAGCATTGCAAAGTTCAAACGGCATAACTTGATATTCAAACATTCCAATCTTTGGGTGTGATTCACAAAGGTAACTTTTGAGTATTTACACTTTTAAGCAAATTTGCAACTTTTTTCTTATTCACAAAATTCAAGTGAAAGTTAATAGTAAAACACATACAAAATGTAGTAGTAAGTCCAGCACCCCACATGGCCGTCTACTGGTACTGCAATACCCTCCCATAGAAAATAATAGAGGTAGGGAATGAAAATAAAACCCCATAAGAAATAATGTTAGTAAACATTTAAATACATATAATTTGATGTTAAAAAATATGTAAACATAGTAAAAATGTATTATTTAATATAATATATTTAAAGAACCTATTTTAAGTTAACATGAATGGAACAATCTTTTTTATTAAAATATAACTACATTAATTTAATTTAATGTTATACTTCACTTAATAAATTAAAATGCATGATAAAAATATTTGTTTCTTTAAGGTATTAATAAAACATTAAACTTCAGGAAAATATATGTAACTTAATTTTATATATTTCCATAAAATAAAGATTTACTTAAAAATGAAGTTAATAGTACTCTTATTTGTACTTTGTTCTACATTTAAAATGAATATAGGACATTAAATAAAATTAGTATTTAATTTACATATATATATATATATATATATATATATATATATACACATACATACACACAGACACACACACACAAATATATATATATAGTCACCAGTCATCTTAAGTAACTGTAACTTGCACCTCCACCATTCAGTGTTCTCATCAATGATGTCACTTAAGATGTTTGCAGTGATGTTATCAGTGATGTCATCAAATGCCATGATTAATTTAATATGTAAGGTAATTAGTAGTTTTTGTTGAAAGTGTGAGTTATAGTTGATTTACTACCTTTACAGACCTAAGACCAGGGCGTTGACTGTGGAGCTGGCTGCAGAGCCTGGCCTACCCCCACCACGCGTATCCTTTTTATCTATCTATCTATCTATCTATCTATCTATCTATCTATCTATCTATCTATCTATCTATCTATCTATCTATCTATCTATCTATCTATCTATCTATCTATCTATCTATCTATCTATCTATCTATCTATCTATCTATCTATCTATCTATCTATCTATCTATCTATCTATCTATCTATCTATCTATCGATCTATCTATCTATCTATCTATCTATCTATCTATCTATCTATCTATCTATCTATCTATCTATCTATCTATCTATCTATCTATCTATCTATCTATCTATCTATCTATCTATCTATCTATCAATCTATCTATCTATCGATCTATCTATATATATATCTCTATCTATATCTATCTCTCTCTCTCTCTCTCTCTCTCTCTCTCTATATATATATATATATATATATATATATATTCACTAAAAAAACATAGGTTTCAGGGGCGTTATAGTTAGCTGGACATTTCCCTCGTACAAAACCCTAGAAATTCCCCCGTTATAGTTAGTTCAGCTAACTATAACTCGCGCCCCCGCAATGCACTGCTGATGATGTCACATATTACATCACTCATGACATGGTCAGTGACATCACTGATGACATCACTGATGACATCTCAAATTACATCACTGATGACATCACTGATGACATCATCCATGTGATAAATTAGTGCATCTTCTCACACCCTAATATAACCTTTGATACACCGACTCAAAATTTCAGACGGCCATTCTCAAAACCATAGATACTCCAATACCAATAACTACATACCCACTCATTGACTCTTAGGTCTACACACACATCCACTCACTCACCTGTACAGTCACTCATACTTACAGTCACTTAGTACAGGACTATCATATTCATTTATACACCTATATAGACCCTCACACACCGCTAATCATCCATAGAGGTACTCACACACCTAGTCAGTCATGCAAATAATTAATCACACTCCCATTTACTCACCTATACAATTATACACACACAAGTTCACTTACTCATAAAAATAGTACCACATTCTTACGCTCTTATACAATCACTGATACAAGCACACACTCATCCATACAACCACTCTCACATTCACACACTCTCACATATAGCCAGTTATATACTCTTACACACATATATACTGCCTTTCACATATGTAGTTACTCACACGTGTACCACTGAGATATACATTCAATCACTGACACACCCATACATACACTCACCCAACGGTACAGTCCATTACAGATGCACTCTTTAAACCATGCACCAATAGAATCACCCACTCACACATCTATGCACAGAGTCACACACACCCCACCCACACAAACACTAAGGCACCCATACAGATACTCAGACAACCAATCAATAACTCATATAGACACTCATATAGCTATTCACAAAACCATGCAGCCACTTATACATCAACAGACAGACAGATACAGACATTCACACAGTTTAGTCGCTAGTCTGCAGTAAGATACATTTAATGACTCACTTATAGAGTCAGTCACGCACCTACAAAATCATCCATTCACACACTTATACACCCACTCATTCTTCCATAGGCCTTTCCCTATATATATTAAACACAAATTTTACAGAAACACAGACTCGATGGATGACGTCATCAGTGATGTCATCAGTGATGTCATCAATGATGTCATCAATGATGTCATCAGTGATGTCACTGACCATGCCATGAGTGATATAATATGTGACGTCATCAGCAGTGGATTGCGGGGGCGCGAGTTATAGTTGGCTGAACTAACTATAACGGGGGAATTTCTAGGGTTTTGTACGAGGGAAATGTCCAGCTAACAAAGCGCCCCTGAAACCTATGTTTTTTTAGTGAATTTCTAAGGTTTTTTAAATGCCAATTCCTAACTATAACGTGCATGAAACCTATGGTTTTTTCAGTGAATTTCAAAGGTTTTTTAAATGCCAATTCCTAACTATAACGGTCATGAAACCTATGGTTTTTTCAGTGAATTTCAAAGGTTTTTTAAATGCTAATTCCTATCTATAACTTATCTCTAAAGCTATGGGGGCAGATTTACAAGAAAGTGACGCATCTGTGAAGATGCGTCACTTTCCCTGCGCCACTTTGAGAAACCCTTGCGCCACTATGGATGCGCCGTATTTACAATACAGCGCACCATGGCGCAAGGATTGACAGATGCGTCAGAAATTCTGACGCATCTGTTGACGCAAAAGTCACGCATTGCTGGAGTCGTGTCGCAAGCACGACACAACTCCAGCAATGCAGAGGGATGCCTATCCTCATTGTGCTGCATCACTACTTACGCCTGCTTCAAGCAGGCATAAGAATTTGACACAGTGGCGTCCTAGAAGTGGCGCAGTGAAATCTTGTAGATTTCACTGCGCCACTTCGAGGCTTTTTTGCGTTGGAACGCCCACCCGGCATACATTATACCTGACGCAGGTATAATGTGACGCAGGGCTTTACAACGTGACACATCTCCCTAGATGCGTCACGTTGTAAATGGGCCTCATTTTTACACTGGTGCTGCATCACAAAAAGTGACACAACTGCGGCGCAAAAATGATGTAAGGGGCTTGAAAATATGCCTCATGATGTTTAATGATTTTCATTGGATTTCAAAAAATTTCTAATTCAGTGTGTCAATTTCTTAAATTTTTTTTTTTTAAATACTTTTTATCACCATTTTTAAAACTTATTTTAACAATTAATTCTTTTAAAAATTAAAAAATATTATTTGCTTTTAATGTTTTTTTTTAATTGTAATTTTTTAAAAAAAAATTGTAAATATTTTTTACAATATTTTGTAAACTATATTTTCAATACTTTATTATTATTTTTTCCATTTTGGGGGGGATTCGCACACCCTAGGCGCACCGTTCTCGATCCCTGCGCGAAAGCATCCGCGTACTGTATGCGTTGGTACGTGTTTGGTGCACGATTGCAATGCGACCGGTACGCGACTCCACACCTATACATGACACGTACGATGTACATTACGGGACGCTTGCGCGCTTCCGTGATACGTCATGTGCGTGTATGACGCGGTGGGTGCATGTATCCCGCGAAATATTTTACATTTAAAAAAACATATATATATGTATTTCATGTGAATATTAATTGAAGACAAACTCTAAACTACTCATAAAAGTAATGTATTTTTACTTCTAAGCCTATATTCCTTTTAAATTCAATTTCGGGGATGCTCGTCGGTGCGTGCTGCCTATGCGCACGGTGCGCGGTGCGCGGTGCGCGGATCCCATGTGACCTGAAAAAAAGAAATTTGATTGGTTCATTACACTTCCTGTTCTAACTATTGAAAGACCCCACCTATTTCAATCATTCTTCTTTGACCTTCTTTGGAGGAGCATCTCTTTGCAGAGAAGAAGCTTTTTTGGACTAAGTTTCCACTTAGCTCAAACTTTTTTTTTACAAACAATGGCTTCAGGGCAGCAGGCATCTCCAGGATCTCCTCATTCTATGCACTGTGCACCTGTCAGCAAAATCAAAGAATGGCAACGTTTTCCTCTCATTTTCCACACATATACATGTAAACATCTAATCACATTCCTTCCCGCATTAATTCAAAAGCTAACACACATTTCTATTGGTTAAACATTTCAACCCTTTCCAAATGACATAAATTTGAACCCTACCCCCAATCTGCCTTCTGCCTGTTACCATAGAAACAGGTCATGGAACACTGAACTGAGCACACAGGTCACAAGTTCAGCACACAATGTTGCTAATCAAAACAGCAAGTTTGCTTGACTTTTCAACATATCAGCTTATCATATATAATGTTCCTTTCAATCAGTTTTTGTTAACCAATAAGAATCATGTGTTTCATGCATTTCCTTTACAGAAACCATCTGAGTGCATCCAGACCTCCCTTCAAGATGCTTAGAGTGTGGATTGTGAGACACAGCTATATTTTCTGGAGCCAAAGGTATGCAGAAAACAAAGGCATTCACAAAGACCTTTGTAGACATTAAATGGATTGGACAGAGAGGGTTAAAGTGGCACCAATTGATGCTATTGGTTAAATCCTTTATGCATATCCAACACCCTGACCTTATAATAGTGCACTGTGGTGGCAATGACCTAGGCACTTTGACTGGGGTAGGTCTGGAAATGCTTATGAAGGACACCTTTGCAGAATTGATTTCACTTTTTCCCAAAACTGCCTTTGTGTATTCTAAAATATGCCAAAGGCAGAAATGGAACTGGTCCAATCATTTTTGTCCACAAATTGAGAAAGCTAGGAAACATGTGAATAAATCTGTTTCTGCTTTTCTCCGAGACTATAGATTGTTATTTACAATAACAATCTGCGCTTTTATATGCAAGAGATGTATAGGAGAGATGGAGTACACTTTACTGATGAAGGAAACAGAGTCTTCCTCAACAACTTTAGACTCTGTATAGGTACTTACTTATAAGTACCAAAAAATCTGAATGAACACAACGGCTCTTTTTAGAGCCACTCAAGAACAAAACACTTAAGCTTGATGTTTATCTCCCAAAAATTTCAGGTTTTTTTCCTTGGATCCGCGCACCCAACGCAAGAAAAATCATGCATCCAACGCGTTAGGATGCACGCACCGTGCCCCTAAATAGCCCCTACCACTAATTTTTATTATCCCCGGCTTATAAAAAAATGTTGGGGACCGTGGGGGGAGCCCCAATGCCCCCACGGCCCCAGACGGCTCCCTGCGTCCTTCGGGAGCCGGCATTGCTTTTCCACATGGGGAGCTGCTGACATGCAGCTTTCCGTGTGGAAAAGCAATATCGTTTGCATTTTGAAAGAGAGAGCAGGTTTCCCTGCTCTCTCTTTCAAAATCCTAACGAAGTTTGCTATGGGAGGGCGGGAGACTCCCGCCCTCTCATAGCAAACAACAGTGTCCTGGGGGTGGGCACCCCAGGACACTGTAGGAGACGGCCCTGTGGGGTGGCGGTCCCCAGGGCCCCCGAGGGCTCCAGGAGGGGGACCACGCAGCCCTCCTCCCCCATTAATTTGTAAAGATTTTGCCCCCGGAATTTGGCCCACCCGGGGGCTAATTATTAACGAAGCACGGAAGCCCGCGCTTCGGGGTTTTTTTTTTTTTCGGCCGGATCCACGCACCCTGCGTGCATTTCGCCGTTTGAAAAAAAAAAGCCCCTAAGCAACACTAGAGGGTCAGAGTATTTCTACCCTGCCCCCTTTACATCTTTCACACACTTATTTCCCTTACTTAATCAGCCTCGCTTCTACCGAGGCACAAAATGGTTGCCAACAGTTCCTTGTTTCGAATGTAGACAGACACTTGACATCCAATTAGCATTCAGCGCATGAACGGGAGGGTGCACGCTCGGTTAGCAGAGGGTGTGCTTAGGGTGCGGGGAGGGTGTGCGGATCCTCTGGGGTCATAGATATATCTATCTATTTTAGTGTAATTTTCTCAGGAACTACTGAACGGATTTACACCATTTATGCAAAAGGCACGAGTCTGAACTGCGGACTACCTCTTTGCCAAATTTGGTGTAATTCCGTTCAGCAGTTCGGGCTGTAGCTGCGTCAACAGGTCCTATGGGAAACTGCATGGGGAAAACGAGTTTTGGGACCCCCCTATTTTCTCGGCCCCCGCTTGACGAGTCATCACGAAACTTTCAGGATAGGAGTGGACCAGAGCTGGCCAAAAATTTTGGAAAATTGCGCGAAGATTCGTCAACCGGCGCCAGACTTATTGGGAATAGAATGTTGCGGATTTCCTATGGAAAATAGGTCCTAACTATAACTACCTACTGGCAACCGCCAGTAGGTAATATATATAGAGTATTGATGTAAGTGTGGTAACTTTGACAATTCTGTTAATTTTTAGATTTTGATATAAAGATCTTGCACTTTAATAGTTATTTTGCACAGAAATCAAAAAAAGTTGCACTAAAAATCAGATGTACTGTAATGCACTTGCACTTTATCAACATTGCACTGAATTGAAATTTGTTTTTATTTATTAACAGAATCATGGACTGGATATGACTTAATATTTGGGCACTTGCCCGAGATCTCTTTGCAAATGGACAGTGTGACCGACACCATGATAAATTGATAAGTTGATTCATAGTACAACGCGATTGATATTTTAAATTGTGTGTTATCCAGAGAGCATATCAGGAAACAGCAATTATTAGTGGGAATTATATTTAAGGTGACATAATGTCATTGCAATCATGTGAAACTAAGAATAATTCTTCCCAATGAATCATTTCCTATAGTATGTACAGAGCTTTTAACATATACCATATGGAAGTTTTTAAATATTATATATGTAAACCTATTAGTGATTCTAACTAATGGAATAAGGAAAAAAGTCGGTCTAATGAATAGGAATGATGGTGTTTCACTTGCGTAGTCTGTTCACTATATCTATTTGACAAAATAATCATGTGACCTTCACTATGTGTTTATAAGTGGTGTTTTTTAATAACTTCCCAGTGTGAAAAAGGCAAGTGTGCCGAAACGCGTCAAGCAAAGATAATAAACTGAAGCTGGATGGTGAAGCTCACCCAAGTGTCGGAGTCTGATTTCGGTAGTGAAATTGGAGGTGGTTTGAATATATATATATATATATCTTCACTTAAAAAACCATAGGTTTCACACATGTTATAGTTAGCTGGACATTTCACTCGTAAAAAAACAATGAAATTCCCCCGTTATAGTTAGTGCAGGCAACTATAACTCACGCGACCGCAATCCTCTGCTGATGACGTCAGATATTACATCACTGATGACATATGTGTCTTTATGAAAAATAAATATTTGTAATATATGTATAGCTAAAGATTAATGGAAGAAGACATGGGTAAATAAGTGTCTAAATACAGTGATGTAATATCTGACGTCATCAGCAGAGGATTGCGGTCGCGTGAGTTATAGTTGCCTGCACTAACTATAACGGGGGAATTTCATTGGTTTTTTACGAGTGAAATGTCCAGCTAACTATAACATGTGTGAAACCTATGGTTTTTTAAGTGAATTTGCAAGGTTTTTTAAATGCTAATTCGTAACTATAACGTGTGTGAAACCTATGGTTTTTTCAGTGAATATATAAACATATAAATATAATCTGCATATCTATATAAATATAAATTCATGCAAACATATACATATATGCATACATATGCATGGAATGTACATGAAAGTTTGAAAAACTCTAATACAAGCAAAGCTAAAAAGCCACCTAACTACAAACAGAATTGCTTTAACTTAAACGAGGGCGAGACCTATTGCATTTTCAATGCTTGTTTACTTTGATTCCATCAAGAAGGCATTCAGATGTGTCCCACATTTTCCATAAATTCTGAATGGTAGCACTCTAGTTGCTCATTAGATCACTGTAGTAAAGCTACTGCTCACCAGGGAAGTCTGCTGCTGGTATTGAAAGTGCATGTTTCAGTCTGCATGTCAGAATTTTTTAATGAAATAGAAGAGGATTTGATAAGTCACTCAAAATGTGCCCTAATTTTTCTTTTTTCCTCACTAATCATAATTTCTATGGCAAAATGAACCTCCTCATTGTGTTCCTTTTAAATTAAACTACTCACTCTCTACTACTCACTCGCTACTACTTTCTACTACTCACTCTCTACTACTCACTTTCTACTACTCTCTACTACTCTACTACTCTCTACTACTCACTCTCTACTACTCACTCTCTACTACTCTCTACTACTCTACTACTCACTCTCTACTACTCTCTACTACTCTCTCTCTACTACTCTCTCTGTCTCTACTACTCCCTCTCTACTACTCTCTCTACTACTCACTCTCTACTACTCACTCTCTACTACTCTCTACTACTCTCTACTACTCACTCTCAACTACTCACTCTACTACTCTCTCTACTACTCACTCTACTACTCACTCTACTACTCTCTACCACTCACTCTCTACTACTCTCTCTCTCTACTACTCACTCTCTACTACTCACTCTACCACTCTCTACTACTCTCTCTGCTACTCACTTTCTACTACTCTCTACTACTCACTCTCTACTACTCACTCTCTACTACTCACTCTCTACTACTCTACTACTCTCTACTACTCTCTCTACTACTCACTCTCTACTACTCACCCTCTACTACTCTCTACTACTCTCTCTCTACTACACACTCTCTACTACTCACTCTACTACTCACTCTACTACTCACTCTCTACTACTCCCTACTACTCCCTACTACTCACTCTACTACTCACTCTCTACTACTCTCTACTACTCACTCTCTACTTCTCCACTACTCTCTACTAATCACTCTCTACTACTCACTCTGTACTACTCTCTACTACTCACTCTCTCTACTACTCTCTCTCTACTACTCACTCTCTACTACTAACTCTCTACTACTCACTCTCTACTACTCTCTCTCTACTACTCTCTCTCTACTACTAACTCTCTACTACTCACTCTCTACTACTCTCTCTCTACTACTCTCTACTACTCTCTACTACTCACTCTCTACTACTCTCTACTACTCACTCTCTACTACTCTCTACTACTCACTCTACTACTCATTCTCTACTACTCATTCTCTACTACTCTCTCTCTGCTACTCAGTCTCCACTACTCACTCTCTACTACTCTCTAACTACTCACTCTCTAAAACTCACTCTCTACTACTCCCTCTACTACTCACTCTCTACTACTCTCTACTACTCCCTCTACTACTCACACTCTACTACTCTCTACTACTCTCTACTTCTCACTCGCTACTACTCTATACTACTCACTCTCTACTACTCACTACTACTCTCTCCTACTCACTCTCTGCTACTCTCTCTACTACTCTCTACTACTCTCTCTACTACTCTCTCTCTACTCTCTACTCTCTATTACTCATCCTCTACTCTCTACCTCTCTACCTTTCTCTACCTCTCTCTCTACTACTCTCTACCTCTCTACCTCTACCTCTCTACCTCTACCTCTCTACCTCTACGTCTTACCTCTACATCTCTACCTCTCTACTTCTCTCTACCTCTCTCTACACGCACACATATGCACATATATGCATTTATATATATATGTGTATATATGTATATACATACATATATAAACATATATATAATCTGCATATCTATATAAATACAAATATAAATGCATGCATACATATACAGATATGCATCTTATTTACATGAAATTTTGAAAAACACTAATAAAAGCAAAGCTAAAAAGCCACCTAATTACAAACAGAATTGCTTTAACTTAAACGAGGGCGAGACCTATTGCATTTTTAATGCTTGTTTACTTTGGTTCCATCAAGAAGGCATTCAAATGTGACACATTTGCCATACATTCTGAATGGTAGCACTCTAGTTCCTCATTAGATCACTGTAGTAAAGCTACTGCTCACCAGGGAAGTCTGCTGCTGGTATTCAAAGTGCATGTTTCAGTCTGCATGTCAGAACTTTTTAATGCAATAGAAGAGGATTTGAGAAGTAAAAATGTGCCCTAAGTTTTCTTTCTGCAGCACTAGTCATAATTTCTATGGCAAAATGAATCCCCTCATTTTGTTCCTTTGCAAATTAAATGTTTTAAATGTTACCACTTTATTCCAATCAAGATGGCTGCAGGTGTGCCATCCTTTTGTCATAAGTAAGACTGTTAGCGCTCTAGTTGTTCTTTAAAACACTCTGGGATTTCTGTCATTGGGCTATACTTGGGCTACATCTCGGTGATATTTGTGCTACATTTGGGCTCTTTTGTCTCTGGTCGCCATCTTGGGAGACTTGTTATGAAGTTTCCTAATTTCCTCATTTACTGCAGTCTCCTCAGTAGGTATACTGTCAGTTTTTTACTTTGATTCATTGAAGAAGGCATTCAGATGTGTCACACATTTGCCATAAATTCAGAATGTTAGCACTCTAGTTGCTCATTAGATCACTGTAGTAAAGCTACTGCTCACCACAGAAGTCTGCTGCTGGTATTGAAAGTGCATGTTTCAGTCTGCATGTCAGAATTCTTTAATGAAATAGAAGAGGATTTGAGAAGTCACTCAAAATTTGCCCTAATTTTTCTTTCTGCAGCACTAATCATACATTCTATGGCAAAATGAACCCTCTCATTTTGTTCCTTTTTAAATTAAATGTTTTAAATGTTACCACTTGATACCAATCAAGATGGCTTCAGGTGTGCCATACCTTTGTCATAAGTAAGACTGTTAGCGCTCTAGTTGTTCTTTGGAACACTCTGGGAAGCTGCAGTAGAACACAAAGGAATCAACTGACAGTCTCTGCCCTTGTTGGATGTACATGTTTTACTGAGAATGTCAGACTTCATTCTCACATGACTGAGAAAGATAATGTGAATTTACAGAAAATATGCTCTCAGTTTAGCTTATAGATCGCCTTCCAAACCTCTGTGGGAAAAGCATGTGAAAATAGTTTTCTCTCAAACATGATTCATAATATCCCTGCAGAAGGCTTTTTCACATGGTAAAATCACCTTAGAACATACTACAATTCCTAAAATGAGTATGGTACCATCAACAAATACTTTATAATGTAACTAAGGTCTTAAAACCTTCTATTAACTTCAATGCTTTTTAATGAGGTGCTATCATGTATATTGATCCCAAGATGGCTGCCAACACTTCTTGGATGAAGTGCTGACAGCCAATCAGATCTCACAATGAGATGTGTGGTTAGGCTCCGCCCAGATATGTATATGATTTTACTTTTGATTTTCTCAGGAACTACTGAACGGATTTACACCATATATGCAAAAGGCACATGCCTGACCTGAGGACTACCTCTTTGCCAAATTTCAAGTAATTCTGTTCAGCCGTTCTGGCTGTAGCTGTGTTAAAGGTCCTATGGAAAAATGCATGGGGAAAACGTGTTTTGGGACCCCCCTTTTTCCTCGGCCCCCGCTTGACGTATCACCCCGAGACTTTCAGGGTAGGAGCTGAACGGAGCGACCCATTAGTTTTGAAAATTTCGCGAGGATTCGTCAACCGGCGCCAAAGTTATTCAAAATAGAATTTTGAGATTTCCTATGGAATCAAGGTTGTAACTATAACTATCTACTGGCGACCGCCAGTAGATAGTATATATATATATATATATATATATATATATATATAGGTTTTACTCCTGCTAGTGTCCTACGACACAAAAAGTAAGCACTTCGGGGATTGAAACAGGAGCCTACCAACCAGTTCTACCCAATTTATATCAAATACACAGCCCTATAGGAAATAATAAGAATGATGTCTTAATTCCCTATACAGATTTTACTTAGCACATAACGGTGGCACGAATGAACAACCTACTAATTGATACCTAAATTAAAGGTATGTGTTAACTAGATGAGAATTCATTTTCATTCATTTTTAAATCTAATTACATGTTGTTTGTGGAACTACCGTTGAATATCTCTTATTGAGTTGTTTCTCTTGACCCCAAGGTCTTGATGAGCAGGACATTGACAAATCCCTGAATTTGAAAGCGATTAGCCTCCTTGGCAAGACTAGTAAAGTGAAATACTAGCTGCACTTAAATTTGTTTTAGGTATGTATAATCAGTATTAAAAAAAAAATTACTATTTGACACTGAATAAAATTGACTAGTGGTGAGAGAGGATGCTTAAATAGTAATGTTCTATTTATTTAGAATAAAATGTTTAAATGTACTGAGTCAGCAACATATGAGAACAAGCACAATAATGTAACACTTTTTTTTGTTTAGAAAAATGCCCTGAAGAAGGTGAACGATCATTCATCCACCGAAACGCAGCGTCGACTTCTCTGTTTTCTTGTATGGATGTATTTTAATATGAATTTTCTGTATTTTTGTATTGAAGTATTTTACATGGCTTTTTTATATGAATTTTTTTATGTGAAATATGTTTAAATCATTGCTGATTCTTGATCAAATTGAATTTGTTTTTTACACAAAAACACCTTAAGTAATATTGTTGTGCATTGTATTAGGGTGATCTACTATTCCCCTCAATAATCTCATTATTAAGACATTCCAAGACTTCAGGATCATCCCCAGTGGACCCATATACTGAGCATATAGTGAATATGAAATTGGGAAAATGACACTCCGCTAACACCCAGCATCCCAGCTTGTCTGACTTGCATCTCTTCTATATTATATCCCTCCTTCGGGACAATATGTCAACACCTCTAGTTCTAGCTCCTTGTGTATTGTTGATGATGATTTTATACCCAAGCTGCTCCATTACCTTCCCCCTTGTACCCACTAAGTGAATCTCCTGTAGACATAGAATATTGGCGCAAAGTGTTTTCAATTCAATTGCTGCCCTCTGTCTCTTAATTTGATCATTCAAGCCACATATGTTTACTGTTGCAATCTGAATAATCATCATCTATAACTGTACTTGTATTTCTGGATGAGATAAACAGTATCTATTTGTTTGTTAAACCGGTTTCCCACTGCACCAACCATGACCCCTCTCCTCTTCCACTCTTCATGGTAATACTCATGTACCATATTTTGTGCATTTTTTCTCCCTCCCACACCATCCCATGCTCAGGGCCCCCCCGCCCAACCCTACCCCCTCTGCACCCCCTCCTCCCCTATCCCCCCCAAGCCCCCAATACCCCCCACACACAAGCAAATTGGTCAACAATGACCTATGTGATGCTGCGTACTCCACCCATCTCGAGGTGCCCTAGTGCTCTAACCCCAAATTTAAAAAAGTAAATACACACCCAAAAATTACTAGTATGAAGCAGAAATATTCTGTTCTGGCAAATTCATCAATTAAAATTTATCAAACCAGGCTTATTAAAGAAAGAACGTCCCCCCACCTCAAAGGTAAAGCAAATCCCATCAAGAGTCACCACGACAGATGTCCTGCAGAGTTAGCCTATTGCAAGCCTCCCTTGCTCCAATCATGATGTCCTAGTGCTTCCTTTTGTTTCCTTTAGCTCCTTCAGGTAGCCCTGGGCCTTAATTTCTGATGTGAATACCCGCACCCTTCCGTACGACCTTCTGAACCCTTGAGCCGAGCTGGGTTCAGAAGTATGCTTCACAGCCTGTTGCCTGGAAAAGGGAAATCATTTGGCATAACATCCACCTCCTTTTTACAGTGGTGTGGCAGAAATCTGCTTGAACATAAAATATGTGGCCCACAAAAGACCATTTTGCATCTGCCTTGCTTTATCTGATGTAGCCTGCCAAAGAAGAAAGTTGCCCAAAAAAAACCTAAAACTGCTCTTCTGTCTGTCCTGCCAAGTTACTTTTTCGCAGCATCAGAGGGAAGCGGTGTGCTCGTTGTACCTCAGCATCCCAGTCCCTGTATGATGAATCGGTAAAAGCACCTTTCAGAAGGCCCACCATAAATGCTCTCATATTGTTGCTCTCGATGTTCTCAGCTAGCCCCAGGAACCTGAGGTTATTTCAGCGTTGCCGGTTCTTGAAATCTTCAAGTTTCCACATTACATCTGCCACATGCTTGTCTTGTGCCTCCTTATATGTCTGTATCTTCTCGACTTCTCCTTCTAAAGCTGCTGTCATTTCTTTAACATGAGTCACACTTTCTTTCATCTCAGAGCAGATTTTGCTCACTTTTTGGATTGACCCTTAGAGTTTTTAGGTTGCTTGATGTGCCCTACGGTTCTTCTGTCGAGCCTCCCCCTGCATCTGTTTCAAAGTGGCATAAACAAGGTCTATTGAGGGGGGTTTAGGGTCGATGAAGCCCTCCTGTAGTGCAGATTCGCCACCCATGTCCTTTTTAAAGACTTGGATGGTGGCAGAATATTCCTATCTCAGTCTATGGGACGCGCTGACGTCAGTATCTTGTCCTTGAGGGCTCGCCTTAGACTTTGTCCTACATTTTTGAGTGGAAATCCTGTTGTGTCTCCCCCTTAGATCAATAGATGAGTCTCCGACCTTGAATCTCATTCCGTGAACCCCGCTTGTGACCAAAATATCAGAGTCATCCATGAGGGAGAAGAGTTTCTCTCCTGGTTCTGGTGATCCCAGCGAATTTTTGAGCCAAGGTGCTAGTAGAGCTCCCTGTTCTCCAGTCCCACCAAAATATTTGTAGGTATAAATAAAGAACTGTTGTTATTTCTTACCAGCGCCTCCACAGGGGGCTCTGAGACTGACAGGGGTCTTGGGGGCCCTGGAGGCCCGGAGATACAACTTCTCTCCCCTGCAGATTCAGTGCCTTGGACCTGCTGCTCCAACTGGGGGGAATCCAATCCACACCGCCCGCTCCGGGCTGCTGTTGCAAAAATGTATCAGGGGCGGAGCAGTCAGCTGGGCTCCACCCACCTCTTCCAGTGAGTCAGAGACGGTCTCAGCTGCAGCCCCACTCGTGGAAGGCCGTGACCTGATGGCAGTGGTGATGGCAGCAGAGGAAAAGATCTCAGCGCCCGAGGGCTGTCTTTAGCCACCAACATCGGCGGTGGCTCCGCGTTGCTTAATGCGAGCCTCTGATTCTCCCCCTTTAGGTGCTCGGATGTCGGCCTCCTTCTTTCTGGCTAGAGTGCCTCACCGAGTGTTGATCGTGCCTCACCCTGCTGCCGCTCCCAATGCAGCGGCCGCCTTCACAGCCTCCCTCAATGCCTTGTTCACATTGGGAGCCATTGTGGCGAACCGCGCCAGTTTCCACCCCAGATCACTTATCACCGCTCCGGTCTCCGGCAGATCCTCAACCACAACCACCAAACACTGCAGTCCTTGCCAGCACAAGCCTCCCTGCTAGCAGGAGTCCAAGAAGCCCAAAAGGTAGGTGTGCTTCAACATATTGTTATACGATCTTTGTTTATCTTGGGGCCATACACAGGGTCAACTCTCTCAGTCGGCCGCCTTCTTGCTCTTGGCCGCCAATACTCCTACTATCCTCTTGCCAAAAATTATAATGACTGTCCTTGTTTTGCCCCAACAATAATTTCTTTATTTAGACAGTACTGACATTCATAGATTAAATTAATGTGATTCTGTGGACGGCATATTCTTTAAAAGGTTTTGAATACTTATTTTCCCAAAGGTCAAGTCGTCTCATCAATCGTTGCTGCTGATGCACTCTTATTTAATGTTGGTTGACCCACATCTTCAACAAGTAATTTTAGGAATGAAACTGTAATTTTGATAATGTATATTTATATATGGAATATTTATATATCAATTTTATTGATTTTACCAATATAATAGTGGGAAATAATCGCCTCACACAGTTCAACCTTCCGAAGACTAATCAATCTATGTTCAGATATTTTCTATAAGTCTTGCTGTTTACACAGATGATAATATTGTTTCGTCTTGTCCGTGGAGACCAATTTGATATGACTCACAGTTTTGATAATTAGGTCCGGGACAAGAGAATCAGTCTAAAATAATTTATAAATATTTATCTTTTTTCTAAATCATTTTGTATCTTTTTGCACATACACTTCATCTTCAGCACCTGTTCTCTAATCCATTTATCTTTGTTTTGGGTATATTGTAAGATTCTATTTATATAAAGGGTCAAAATCCATATAATAGACATTGATTCAATGCACGATCCTTCTCGGATTTATGCTGCTATGTTGATAGGATCAAGCCTGGCCACATTTTATGTAAAACGAGATGTTGGGGTGCCATACGACTATAAGCAATTGAATCGCAATGTGCATTTAAGCAACCAATACATAGTAGGGAGTTTTCTGACTTATAGTTTTAAATATTTAATCAGACATTCGATTTTATATTTCATACCAAATACCCTGAAATGCGGATAGGGATTTGGTTTTGTACCCATTTAATATTTAATAATTAATCATCCATATATTAGTGGTACAGGCATTTTCTTTGCATTATGTGTAGATAAGCATATTTTTTCTATGTCTATTGGAACATGTGACCTTGCACTAGCACTTTAAAAATGGTGAATCTCCGTGTGAGCGCTGTCATGTGATCAAGGCAGAGGAGCTGCCGAAACGCATCATGGCGGAGTGTTTCCACTTGCAATAAAAACAAGTTATGCACCCATTTGGGTCCACTCTCGTTTCGTTTCCGTAAAAGAGATATAGAAAAGCGAGGATTCTTCATATATATATATATCAATGCAAAAGCAAATGTTTAAAGCTTATTTATAGTTAGGAAACCTTTATTTATTCTTTCAATACAAATGTGTCATTTATGCACCACCTTCAAATTACTATAAATCACACGCCTCTGTAGAGTGTTGTTAACTCGCCAGCCACACTATATTACCTATCACTCGCACCTTTATGATGCAATGTATATACTTTTACATATTACATCACTGATACCATGTGAAATCATAGCAGCATGTCATGGAGTGGATGGCATGTCGTTGAGTGGAGTGAAATGCGTGGTTTCATAAATCTCTTTTTTGTATTGCGTCGTTCATGTGTGCTGAGTGGTGCAAGAGCAACGCAACGGGGCTTGTAAATATGCCTTCAGATTTCCATAGAGATTCCAGGACACCGTTAGCTTGGTCCTTTCATGCCTTGTCTATGCTAATAGATCTTAACATGGACTCCTCCCTGACTACTCTGAAAATTCCAGAAAACCCAGACAAGTGCTACAAGGAAACTCTTGCATTTATGCATGCCCATCCACATTACTTCAGCCCACAAGCTCTGGACTTATTCCTTGTAGGCAAATTCATCCTATTTACCGCACATTAGGCCATGCATGGCGCTGTATATATTTGCCTCCAAATACAATTCCAGACACACTCGCAAAAAAAGAATGACCTTCCAGTCCAGACAGGCAGTCCCGACCATCACTTTCTGTGGAACATCTGACACTGGAGGTACTTCCTTCTCCTTTACATATGGATAAACTCTGGAACTCTATTCTGGCAATAGCATGAATCATTCATAATAATTTTGAAGCCCAGAAGGAAACAAAATATTTCTGTTCAGAAAGAGGTGATCAGCTCATGTGTCCACTATACTATATGTCAATGGTATATAACTTATTACTTTTTTTCTGCACTCAAAGTACAAAGCCCAGCTGCAAGATTGCGAGGAAATGATTGAACTACCTATCCAACCTCAGTCATGAGCCTAGAAATCCAATTCTCCCAACTAAAAACAATCCTGAGGATGGCTTCATACCCAACCATCCAGAACATTTTATATATCTTGATACAGGACTACCTCTTTTACATCCCTCTGCTTGTTTATATGCTTATGCCCAGACAAAGGTTTGCTGTAGCATGACTGAATCCACCCTCCTAACTTCACACATGACACCCGATGCTTCACAGATAGACCACAATATAGGTTCATGAACTACCAAGCATGTACAATAAATGGATAGCCTATAACTAAAGGCGGGCAGGGAAATCCGCTCCGCCAGCGGAGTGTGCGGAGATTTACCGTCTCCGTGCTTGGCTGAGAATGCGGAGTAAAGGGCAAAACTCCAACTCCGCAACGGAGTGGATTTAGCCAGCACCCCCGCTAAATTGGCTCCCCGCCTACCCCCTAATAAAATAATACTTACATAGTAATTTAAAAGAAATAAATTCACTTACCTGTATTGTGGCATCCCCGGGCTGCGCTCCTCCTCGCTGTACATTCAGCGAGAAAGGGGAGTGGAGGCAGGTGGCAGAGCAGAGTTCCACTGCGTTTTTCCCCAACTCTTTGGACCACCGCATAGTTGCACTCCGCCAGCTCCGCCCGGGGTTACCTATAACCCTTCCACATGAAAGTCCTTTAGAGTGTCCTGGGGGGAACAAAGTGATATACAAATGTCATGATAAAAATACAACACTCCACTGAACTGCCTTCAACAAACTACATCTCATAGGATCACTCTTTCCATTAAAATAATGGGCCTGCAAGCCCCAACATGCTTTATGTCCCTGACTGACAAACCAGGGTTGGCTGAATACTTCACTCTTAACAATGGAGCCAATTCATTTCCATACGAGTTTGGGAAACCCACATTTGCACATGAGATGTGGAAACATGCTCGGATTGACTCCAGACCTCAAACAATCAGCCTGCTCCCAGTTCCAAGTTCAGTCATTAACCTCAGCAGTCACCTCTTCGAACAGAGAGATTTCTGTTGCCAAACACATACAGTGATCTTATTAAGGTGTCATTTGCTAAATTGAACCATTCATTTTTAATTTGAAATGTGACTGGTCAATTAGAACAATTCTTTCCTGAAAGCCACACAACTGTGCTAATGATAGCAAGCGTCTGTGTGCAAACTGATAAATGATCTGTTACTAATGAAATAGTGGGCACTGGAGTGAAACATATCGATTCCTGTCCAGATCCAAGAGCTACTAAGTTAGGGTCAGACCAGCTACATTGTTTTCTGACCTTCCCCACCCTCCACCAACATTAAGAGATGCTGCAAACACTGTGGCAGAAGATGCATTGATATGAAGAAGGTGGAAGGCATGCAAGATGAGATATGGTATAAATCATGCAATGTGATTGAAATGGGAGCCATTTGGGGCTGTATAAGATCCAAGGCACACAGGCCCACATTTACTAAAAGTTTGATCTCGTGAAAAGCAAAACATTGCCAAGTATTAACATCAGCAGGGATGAACCCACTGCAGCACGCTAAAGTTATTTTGTGGCTCAGAGCTGACTCTAGCATTGCACCCAAACCCCTTTGCACCATCATTTGCTTAATGCTTTCAATGAGCCATGTCTGGGTGTATAGGCGCAAACGTATTAGATTTAGCTGCTAAACCTGATCTACTAAATTAGCATCATGTGGCTTTGCCCCAAATCCCAATTCAAAGTAAAAGCAGGTCCATAAGGGGTTAAGCTGTAGAATGCCTGATATACTTACTTGTGACGTTTTTTACCTTAAAGCACTCACCTCACACAACTGACCTCTGTGCTGTTGCCTGCACCTAGGAATTTGTACTGGAAGCTGTACCTTCACTACAAATGCTAGACTAGACACCGCCGGCTACCCTTGCACAATAGTGCAAGACTTAGAGGAATATTTACAGGGGATTATCGCCACCAGAACGTCACTTATTTTGACGTTCTGGTGGCGATAACCCCATCGCCTTATTTGCAAGGCAGCATTAAGCCACTTAACGTGCTTTAACGTCACCTTGAAAACAATGCCCCTATACACGCAGCACTTAGCGTGAAAGGGATGTGTAATGAGTTTTGCGCCGCAACCCTCATTGCCTTTTGACGCTGCCCCCTATTTACAAGCTGGCATAAATATTATGCAGCACCAAAAATAAGACTAGGGAACACCTGGTCTTAAACTAGCTCAACTAACAAATGATTAATTTCTCCTCTTTTTTGTTTTTTCTATGTGTGCTGCATTCTGCAATCTGCGACCTGACAAGGTCCCCTCCAGTGAGCTTCAATAAACATTGTTCTACTGTTCTACCTGATATCCTTGAGTGGTAGGATATAGCTCTGGGTTAAGGACAGCATCGGGTCAACAGATGAGGATTTTTGAACATCCTGCATCACTGTCAAAGACAATGCACTGGGGTATTTGTGGTCTTTGTGTTTCTCCTTGCCTCCTGTGAGTCATGCTCATCACCCAGATAGAAAAGGAAGAGAGGAAGAGAAAAGACAAAGGAGGAACCCCACACTCCAGTGAAGTTGCCACCAGCCCCTCCCTAACCCGACCCTTGCCCATAAGCAAAGACAATGCCCCCGGCCCTGGCCAGGGCCAGATTGACAAAAATTCCAAATGAAGGTGGACCACCCAGTGGAGTCAGTGGAGTCAGACACTAGGATGCCTCCAGCACACTGTCGCAAGAAAAGATCGTACAGGTAAGTCACACAACACATAAATCATTTGAGGCTCAGATTGTGGAGAGTGGCACTGAAACTTCATTACTACGTAAAGGCTATCATTACCTCGCTGAATGGACAATGGTATCAGAGAACTGCATCCCAATAGTGGAATACTAACTTTGAACCCTTGCAACAGACATTAAGAACTTGAAGAAAACCCCACTGTAGTTGGATTGTATGGTGGAGGATGTGGAGAGAAGGGCTTGGAAGAACAATTTGTGCCTTGTAGGGATTACAGATTCTCTTGAAGACCGTAGACCCACGCTCTTCTTACTCAAATTGTTTAAGACCTGGATTCTTGAGGGGGATCACTCATCTTGCTTCACCCTGGAGCGGGCTCTTTGGGCATTGAATTTTAGGCCTCCTCTTTGTGCCCCTACTCGCCCAGTTAATGTAAGGCTGATGAAATACACAGATCGGGATATAATCCTTAAAAGGGTTAGATAGGGCAAACACATTCAGTGTCACACCAACAAAGAGCTAGTTTTCCTAGATTACCTTAGGAAAGTCCAACAGAAGTGAAAATCCTCTCTAGAGGTAAAACTGAAGCTGTAAAAAATGCAGCTCCAATATATGTTACTGTAATGAGCACAGCTTGAGATGTTGCACCTGGGGAAGTCTCATTAGGTCTTGCCTTAGACAGTACGTGTGCTGTTTCATGCAATACATTTTGTTTACTAAAAAAGACTTGGAGGTCACCCATTTCTTATCATAAGTTGGCTTCATTGTCACTCATATTTACTAGCTCCTGGTTAATCAGCGCATTATGGTTTTGTTTGTTTCGCCCTTGTCTGAAGCATGGACTAAGTAGTGATTGCTTCTTTTTGATTAGTGTTCTTCCGCTGCTCATGCAAGGACTAAAGTACTTTGTTTTTATTTCTTCTTCCCCAAGGTCCTTGGGTCACTTGTTCCCCAATCCCCCCTTTTGTATCAGTAGGTGTACCCACCACCCTACCACCACCACCCCACCACAACCACACCACCCAGTTACCAACACAACCATCCCACCACTACCACTGCCACACCCACTACCCTGCCACCACCACGCTAACCACCATGATTCTAACCCCCACACCATCCTAATCCCCAACTCTAACCACCACCAACTTACGATAACCACCACCATCCGAATCACAGGTCTAACCAGCACCACCACCTTACTCTCACCACCACTACCATACTCTAGCCACCACCACCCTACCATAACCACCACCATCTAGCTCAACACCACCATCTAGCCAGCACCACCCTAACCATGTTACCCTTACCATTACCAACACCCTAACAACCACCACCAAGCTAACTAGCACCCTACCCACATCCTCACCACTACCACCCTACCATTGCTCTAACCACCACCCTAACCAACACCCTACCACCGCTCTACCACAAACACTCTACCACTACTCGACCACTTCCCTACCACCACCTAAACCACCACCACTTTAACTGCCACAACACCCTAAAGACATCACCATAAACACCACCACCAGCAACCTACCTACCATCACCTTCACCAGCCTCACTCTAACCATTACCACCCTAAGAACCACCTCCAATACACCACCATTCCTAACCACCATTCTAACCATCACCACCCAAACCACCCTGTCATCACCACCTTAACCATCACCCTAAACACGACCACCCTAACTGCAACCATCATCCTAACCACAACTCTAGCACCAACATACTACGTAACCAACAACAACTCATTCTAAACACTGCCACCCTATTTTAACCTCCACTCAACCATAACTACCACCAACCTAACCCCCATCCTAACTACCACCACCTTCATTACCCTCACCACGACATCCACACTACCACCATCGCCACCCTAACCACCGCCACCACCCTCACCACCATCAGCACCCGAACCATAACCATCATACCCGAACCACCACCACCCTATCCTAACCACCCCCACCACCTAACTGCCACCAGATTCATCACCCTCACAACACCAACACTACTACCACTACCACCTTACCACCAACCTACCAGCACCAGCACCATCACCCTCACCACCTCCATTCTAACCATCATCATCTTCACCCCCACCCCTTTACCATTCTCACTACTACCATCCCTCACCAGCCTTAAAACCACCACCTCACCATCATCACCAACACCACCCTCACCAACACCATCCTCGCCAACACCATCACCCTCACCCTCACCACCACCATCCTAACCTTCCTACCCCCTTTCACTGAACATGGCTTTCAAAACCTCTAGAAGTTCTTCATTTTTTAACAACCCTTTTCAACTGATTACTAGATTTTTGTTTTCATGGAAAGTTGTGGCCTTAGTTTGGGTTACTATCTATCTGCCTCTCTGCCTTATTTATGGAAATCGATATGTAAAAGTTGACAAGTAACTCTAAGGTAGGATGTTGCTGTGAACCCTAGGGTGAATGCTGATTGGGGAGACCAACATTTGCATAAATTTCAATTTTGATTGCCTTGTATATTATAATTGCTGTGCAATGGAAATAAGAAAATGTAGTGCTCATCATATTACTTGCCGTGTTTTTAATAACACAACCTACATGTGCAGTCTATCCTGTTTTGAAGAGTAGTTGTGTTAGCTTTCCTTCCTCTTCTTGTGTTTGGCCCTCCTCTAAAGCATGGCATCATTACTTGTGACCTTCCAGTGCATACTTTTCAGACACTTTTTTCTTTTTGATTAAGTGCTTCATGAGCGTTCACATGTACCCCACCATGCTCTATGTTGCTCTCACCCATCTGGTTCTCCCTGATGCCTCTCCATTTTGTTCTTGTACCTGTGTATTTCTCCCCCTGCACTGCTTTCTTACCATTGCCCTTCGCCCCTGTTGCTCTCTCTCTCTCGTCTGTGTGTATTTCTTCCGCCAGCCATTGTGTTGCTTTTGGCCCTGTCCTCTGTCATTCTTTCCCCACCAGTACTCTCCATGTTTCTTCCACCCTACACTTCTTTTCTTACTTTCTCCACCCACTTTTTTTTTTAAATGCACACGCCTACAAAATGACAGGGTTCCTGAAGCTGCGTCATAGGCCCTTTTTTTCATTTTAATTTAGCCTTGCTGTACCACTTTGCTTAAAAAACATTGGCCAACACACGCGGTGGGTCCATTGGGGCGTTGGGGCATAGCCCCCCCCGCCCGCAGCTCCCTCGGCGTCTTTGAACTTAAGTAATCAGTTTACTTAAGTTCAAAGATGCCGAGGGAGAAGTGACAATCATGTCAGTCAGCATAACGTCGGACCGCCCACCCCCTTCAGTGTCTGAAGGGGGTGGGCAGTCCGGCGTCATGTTGACTGACATGATTGTCAGACCAGGGGCAACGGGCAGCAGCACAAGTGCGCATGAGTGGGGAAGGTGGGCGAATTTTTCCGCTGTGCCCAGTCATGTGCACTAGTGTCTGCTCTGGCTGGCGCATGCCCATTAGGAGAGCGAGGGTTGAGCAAAGGCTCAAACCTCGATCTCCTAATGGGCAGGCGGGCGAGTAGTAACCGTGCTCTAAGCCAATCCTGGCGCTGCTGGCAGCGCCAGGATTGGCTGAGAGGGGTTGCCAGTCCACTCCAGTCAGTGCCGTTCGTGAAGGCGCCAAGGGGAGCAGAGATGACGCGGACCGGTCAGGCTGTGAGGTAACTTTTACGTTTTATATTTAATTCCCCGGCCCCAACCTTCGCACGACCCCCCCCCCGCCCCCAGCGAGCCGCGACTGTTGGCCAAGCCAATAGTTCCAAAATGTGAGACCTATTTGCTTTGTAAATGCTTGATTTTTGTTGAACCCAAAGAGGGCTGCATGTTATTTTAGTTTGGTGACAGATGCTTTGTGTTGAGAAGTATAAGGAGGGAGAGTTGAGGTTTGGGTGGTTTAGTAGTTGTTAAGTTGCCACACAAAGTGTGGGGAGTGGAGGAAACATAAATGCATGATCTACATATCAGTCTAAATGGGACCCAACCTGACCTGAGAGTGCTCTCCTGAATTGTGAATAGTTTAAATGATACCATTAAAAAATAACCATATTACCATACTCTAAGCGTCATGCACCACACATATTCCTTCTGAAAGAGACATTTAATGAGCACTTCGTGTCGTTTTTTAGGGAGACATGGCTATATCAGAGTCTATCATTCTGAGTTTGCTAGTGGGCCCAGGGATGTAGCAATCCTGGTTCACAGACCATGTCCCTTGAGAGTGGCGGATGTGCGTCATGGTGCTCTGGGCTGCCATGTGGGGATCTCTGGTTCGCCAGAGAGCTCTATGAGTTCTATTATAAGTGTGCATGTCCTCCATGCACTGATCGAAACAACACTCTGAGACCTGACAGACCTAATTCTTAATGTCACTTTGGGCAAAGTGATTATAGGGTGCGACTTCCATTTGATAATGGATCCGGGGATAGATGTTAGAAGTTTTGGCTCCGCAGAATTAAAGACTATGCTTCAGAGCGGGGCAGCGGTGACTGGATTGAGTGGCGCCTGGATAGTGGGACACCTGGACTCCAGGGAAACCATGTTGTACTCTGGGGCACACCAGTATCACTCTTTGATAGATTTCCTCTTTGTCCCTCTATTAGATATATACAGTGTCAAAATGCTCCCTAGATGTCCATCTGACCATTCCACTCTAGAAATCACAATGGAGAAGCTCTTGAGAGGACAGGTTGGGCAGTGGTATTTAAATGCTTTGAGACTATGTGACAGCCAATTTGCTGATCATTGCTGCAATAAAATAGGGGACTACTTTGAGCTTAATAAACTCTTCACCCCTCAGTCAGAATATTATGGGAGACCCACAAGTCATCTGTTAGGGGTAAGATAATCTCATTCTCTAAGGATCAGCATAGATATAGGGACCAGATAAACCAGGATCTTGAAGCCTTAATTCATGCCTTGGAGAGTCATTACTCTCAGACAAGAGATGTGGAGACTATGCCTGGGCGAAATTTAAATTACGTTGGTGTAATTTGCATAATTTAGTGAATTATGTATTGTGTTCATGCAAAATTCCCGAAATTACACCATTAAGCCACTACCCATAATTATGAACCGTTTGCAGTAAACATTTACAGCGGATGGTGCAAATCACAATAATTAACTGTAAATGTTTGCAGCAAACGTACAGAAACAACAGCACATGAGTGACTGATCTTTGTGGATGCTCATATTTAAATTCACTCTTGCTCCAAAAAATGATGCAAGGATGCATTTTGCACTAAAATATAGGGAAATTATGGGTTTGCTTTTCACATACTTCCGAGTGAGTTTGCACAATTTTGCCATAATTTCACACAATTACACTGGAGCAAATATCATAAATTCCACCCACCCCTATTGTAGACTCTGGGGCAGCTGAGAGTGACCTGTTGTTCTATAAAAAAAAAAAAGTCTGGTTAATAGGGACAAGAGGGCTTGGGTTTCATTCTAACATAGAGCTTATGATTTAGGAGATTAACCCGGGAAGTTACTTAAATGGTTAGCTAACCAAGCAAAAGAGTTGAGAATAATAGCCAGTAGACAAGACCTACAAATCGGCTATGTCACTATATCTAAAGACATTGTGGATACTTACGGAGAATTCTATGAAAACCTTCATTGAGAGGTACCCCCATTGTAAGCCGAATGTGAGAAACCAATAATAAATGCTTTGCCTGTAGCCAAGCTCCACCTTCAAGATATAGTAGCCCTAGACCTGCCAATCTCTGACCCAGAAATTTCTGGACGCAATAAGAGACAAGCCATAGAGGAAACCCCAGGCCCGAATGACTTCACGCTCAAATTCTTCAAGAGGTGTGCAAGCCTGTTAGCCGACTTCTTAGGGGCCATGTTTTGGGAAGCCGTGCTCCACCAACATTAGCTGGTGGATTTATGTGGGTCTACAATTGTGGCCACTCCTAAACACGGCACACCAGTTAAAGATTGCCTCTTATAGGCCTATATTTTTTAATTAATATACAGGCAAAGATTATGGCAAAGTTGTTGGACACCAGGCTTGCAAAAATAATACACTCATTGGTGGACTCAGACCAGAATAAATACATGCCCTATAGAGGAAATAGAATACACACTCTCTGAGGAGACTACATATGACCTTGCCGATCGTAGACAAGGTGCACCAACCTATAATGCTAGTTTCTGTTGACTTCTGTTGACTCCCCTTGGGCATGAGTACTTGCTAACTGGGCATTAGCCAGACCTTTGAAGTTCAAGAGGGGAAAAAGCAGGATCTTCTGCTGTCACCTCTCATTTTTGCTTTTGTAATTGAGCCATTGGTGAAGTGGGTTAGAGGGGATGTCCAGGTGTGGAGAATAGATTTGTGACGTGGCTTTGATGACCGCATAGTCTTATATATCACTGAGGTCTTACTATACCTCTAGGACGGAGTGATAGATATATATTTTGAGTGTCACAACTTCACTTCCTGTTTTTGGGCACCCAGGTCTCTTTGGATCAGAATGATTGCTGGAATCTTAATATAATACCTATTCTAACAAAAGATAAATTTCAGATGACTGCATGGAGCATGCTCCTGATTTCCATAATGGGCAGAAGCATTCTATTTAAAATGTTATAATTACCCCTGTAAGAAATTGGGTTGTTGGTTGACTGGGGTGTGAATCCTGGTCAAGCAGCAACCACAATCCTTGCCAGGGTGAGGCACAAGCCACTCTTAAATTAGTCTGTTCTCATCCCTCTGATAGCTTGGCACAGAGCAACCAGGCTTCACTTAGAGGCAATGTGTAAAGTAATTGTGCAACAATTTCAACAGAAATAAAGTGAAAACACCACACAAAAAGGAACCCTGCCCACGATTAAATAAATAAAGTGATTTTTAATAACTTAAACAAGACTAAAATGATAAAATTCCAATCAGTAGACCTGGAGATATGCAAGTTACAAGATTTCAGTGAAAATAGGGCCAGAAAGCACAAACCTCTTGGTCGCACTGGACTGGGACTAAGTCACAGGTTCAGGCTGAGCGCGATAGAGCACAGGCCGGCTACAGGGACCCAGTTAAACCCAATGAACAAAGTACCTTTAATTCTGGTTTACAGAGCATTGCAAGTGTCCACGTTGAAGATGATTTGCTCAGCCAAAGCGATGCATTGGTTCTGAAGTGTGGTGAGGCTGCGCTACGAGGTCATGTGTCATCATCAAGGATTTTGTCGACGAGGACTTGCGATACAAAATATGGCATAGAGAATGCGTAGTGCAGTAGGGCGATGTGCACTTGACCCGAATCGGGTATCAGAGCGCTTTATATAGCACCAGTTGCATTACATGAGGACACATTAATTGATGAGGGATGCGTGGACATGCACCGAGGATGCGTTCTGCAGTGGTGTTTCCAAGAAAGTTGCAGGCTGTAAAAGCTATGTGGGTCTTTGTGACGGTGAAGATCCACGCAGCAGCGGTGATGTGTCAGTTCTGCTCAGGGTTGCAGCGCCCAGCAGAGGAGATGCAGCAGCTCTGCCGGGTCCTCAGAGACTAGCAGAGCACCTTAGGCCCACTTAAAACGTTCCAGGACTGGGGTGGCACCACTTGGCTGGGCAGACTCACAGATGGCAGAGTCCAGGTGCTGGGGTCGAGGTTGTTGTAGCCTTCTGTTCCTGAGGCTCAAGTTAGGAGGCCAGCCAACAAGCCCTTGAAGTCACTCTTGTGGTCCTGGGTTCAACAAATGCAGGTCCAATCCTTCTCACTCAGGCAGGTTGGCAGCCAGCATGAAGCAGTTCAACACTGCGGGGCAGCAGTCCACTGAGTACACAATAGCCCGGACAGACTCCATGAGATGTGCAGGGCCCGATGTTAGACTGCATTAGGTACGCTCTTACATATGATCTGGGAGTGCCCTTGGATACAGACATACCGGTCTCATATTCATAGCACACTTCTTACAGTGCTGAGGGTACCAGTGGTGTAAATCTCTACGGTTGTCATGATGGGTATAAAATCTGACACAGATGGGTCCCGAGGAGATAAAGGGCTATTGACAATAGGCTTACTGTTGGCCAAAAGAGATATTATCCAGTATTGGAGGGTCACTACTGATCCATCAGTTGATCATTGGCTTCGGGGAATGGATCGGTGTCGGAGTCAGTGTACAGAAACCATAGATGGCCTGGGAAACATGTTAAGAAATGGGGAAAATGGTGGGAGCTTACAGAATGTATTCCCTATTGGATGACAGACCTACTTACATTTAATATGTACTGTATTATGTATGAGCTTTGGCCATTCTGATCATGTGATACATTATTCGTCACTGTGATTGGGACCATTATATGCTCGATTGCCTCTCTGTTTTGCAGCTCTTCACACTCTTGTTTTAAATAAAATAAAAATAAGTTTAAAAAAAATGAAAATGTACTGTGTGATGTAAAGCATATGGTATGGAGTATAATGTATGATGCTAGTGGCATATCTACTTGCTATGTAAAATGGAGGATGCTGAATGTGATTTAAGGTAAACAATACCAAATATTAAGTGCTAGAGCATATCCAGTATCATCTCAGACATGGGCTGATGAGTGTGATGGAAGAATTTTCATGCTCAGACTGATAAAGGATCGATGGTGCAAAATGCTGGAAGAGACAGTATAATGCAAGATAAATAATGCAGTGATTGCAGCAGTAAGGACGTACAGTGTGATGTAACATGACTGATGTTGGGATAGATGAAGGAGTCTATCAAGTATGATAAGTGGTGAAAGATGATAATGTGTGGCATGCCGTTAGTTATGACAGATGGAGAATATTCTTGACAGGTAGATTGGAAGATTCACTGTGTTCCCAACCTTGGCAATCAGTGAGTATTGTGAATGGCCTGGGACGCACAGAGCGATGTAGTGTTTAAATTGAGGTGAAAGCCACATGGTATAATGTTAGATAAGAGAAATATATTATGGAGGATGACTACTTAAAGGAAGGTGGTAGAGGCACAGTATTTTCAAAGAGGGTGTCTTCACAGTTTGATGTAGGATTCAATTTTCAGACTATAAAGTAAGAACGAGAACACAAATGTGATTAGAGATTGAAACAGTAGAGTTTGATGTTAAGCTACAGTGACACAGGATTCTGCTAGAAGCCCCCTTCCTGAAGAGCACAGCTGACCTTTTCCAACTGGAAATGCCCTGAACCCTGCCAGTGGCTTCTGCTGTAGTGAGCCTTGACCCCCAAATGCTGTTCCCTAGGTCCTGGAAGCCGAGGCTATGTCAAAGTGTACTCCTCAACATCCTGTAGAACCCTGGGACTTAGAAACTTTCAAAAATCTTTTTACCTGGAGAACCATTGGGAGACCGGGAGCAACCAGCCAAGTCAATCCAATTTTGGTGCATTGTCACTCGGCCTTCTCCGCTCAATGCTGGAATCTGACGCTATTGAGCCCTCTTTAGTTTGAAAAGGCAGCTTTGCCGACATCAGTATCTAAGGAGAACCAATTGATGCAGGGGACGTCAGTGTGCAAAAAACTTGAACTTCTCATACTCAAGATTTTCCTACCTAAAATCAACGGTTATGCTGAGGCTCCATCACAACAGTGGAATCCGATGACACCAGTCCCACTGCCTGTTTCACTGAAGGATGCTGATACCGGTTAGTAACTTTTCTACCCGGATGAACCGAATCCATGTATCCCACTCATGCTCCATCATGTTCTGCCTTTTCTAGCACCTAGTAACAAATCAAGTGCAACCAGATGACCGCAGTTGGCGCTTAATGCCTTTTGCCTCTATTTTCTTTTAAAACTTGTAAAAATCCTATCTTGGGTTCCCCTTATTGAATTGCTGTTTTGGTCTCTTTTTGTTCATTCAAATATTTTCTGTTTTTACTAATTGGATTGGGATTTTTATTGTGTTGTGTTTTCGAATGATTTACAGTTTTGGTACTTTTAAATGATTTACACATTTTCTTAAGTTAAGCGTGCCTGCTCGGTGCCATAGCTACCGGGGCTGAGCCCAGGTGTAAATTACTGAAACCTTTACCGGACCTAACAAGCATGGCGGCCTGTAAAATGACTACCCATTGATTAACAACTAACAGATGAGAGTGCATCGAAGTAGTTGTAAATGGAGGAGTAGCGTTTGTGAGATGGATGTGAAGTGTTACCTAAACATGCTCAGCAAGTGCTGAAATGTTGGTTTGATACATGTGCGCATATAAATGTGTTTGGATAATGCGATGAGGTGTTGAAAGACATCAACGGGATTGACAGATAGCGGCGCTTTTTCAGCACAGCACATGGCATCAGACCATGCTGGATGGAAGGTGTCCCATGTTTGTGCTATATTTGGCGCTATCCTCTCGCTGACGTGCTGTGTAGACCGAGGAGGGGGGGTGGACGTTGTTCTTTCTGTTCTCAGGGGAAGGGATTGAAGCCCTTTAGAATCCCCCCTCCCCAGTGTCACCGACTCTTGGACTCCCAACACGACAGAGACATAAAGCATTTCCGGATGCCATGCCTGCTTTGCAAAGCAATCATGAGGTGCAGAGTCCGGGCCCTGGCAGGAAGCTGTCAGATGAAGCCATGCTTCTCCCTCTGATCGCAAGCAGCAGGGAGGAAGGAAGCCTCGCTTTGGAAATTAATGGCGGCGGGAAGGTGTGCGATGGGTTGGCACTTCAATGCATTCCCCAGTCACATTTGCAGTCACGTTGAGGATAAAAATGTAGGTTACTGGACAGCTTGTGACAACAAGTGACAGACACATGAGTGATGCCTGTACGCTACATGGTGCCTAAAAAGGGAAACTCTTTACCTTTCAATCACCCAGACGCCCACACCCAGCAGGTTTACAATGCAACAGACGCACAATATTGTTCACTTTCTTTTTTACACTTGGTCTGTTTTCCAAACCTGGACAACTGGCTGTCGTTTTCTTAGCGCAACAAGGATATCGATCAATATGCAGTCCATGTGAGGACTGCCACCTCCCTCTCAATTGCATACCTGACCTACTTATGTTCTAGATTACACCACTGAACGTCTCACCTGTGCTAGAACCGCCTTCATTGGGTGTGCGATGCATGAGCAACTATAGTGCGTGACCCACCATTAAAAGTGCACATTTTGTATGAAAAATGTCAAGACACTTCTTCATTGAGTGCAGGTGCCGATTTATTGTACGAGGGGCCATTACATGTGCAATCAATATAAGAACTGTTATCTCTTCTCTGTTGTGCGAATGAGCACCGCCAGTATAAGACACACCAATAAATATGGAATTGAAGTTAAAACTACAAAGTACTTAATTCAACAAGGATTTTTTATGTTAAAACTGGCAGGTTCTTCTTCAGGGTGTGCATGAGTTACTTTGTACACGAGAAATAATTAAGTGTACAAACAGTGAAAAACTGCCCCTTCCTGCAGCAACTACACTGATGGCTGCGAGGGCATCTAGGGGCATATTTATCAAAAAATAAGGCAGCACAGCGCAACAAGTCACCTTGCTGCGCTGCAGTACAGGGAAAGGCCAGGAATGTGCCCTAGTTAGTACAATACAGCGCATTTCAGCTTTTCCCCAGCGCTGGTGCACAATGGGCTGCCTAGCCCCAACGCAGGCACCCTTGCACCGTGGAGTTTCATGCAGGATTGTTTTTGTGCAGAAAGGGGCCCCTTCCTGCACAAAAACAATCCCATGAGGCATTTCTCTATCTATGTATACTGCAGAATGCAGCACACACAGCAAGAAGAAGTAACTAAGAGAAATAAAGATACTTCTCCTCATTATGCCCCCCCCTAGGCATCCCATTTTGGCATATTCCCGGGTCTACCAGTAATGGTAAATCTGGGAATGCATCCAAATCTGGGGGTATTGCGTGAGATCACCCATGCAACGCTCATGGAATGCCTCCCTGGGGCAGAGTAACTCAATGCAGCGATCTGTGCTGGGTTGTGTTACTCTGAATTTATACCCCACTCTGCCAAGCACTGTGACCCTGTATGGCTTGATAGATAGCACTTTAGGGTTGTGTTGCGCATGCCCTTCATTGTGTGGTGTAAAAGCGATGCAACTTTTACGAAAATATGTCCCTAGGTGTATAATCTAAGATAGACAAGTCACGAGATCTTGTGATCTAAGTGTATTTGTTGCAGGTGACAACATCGAATGAGTAATCACACACAGAACTGTGGACTAGAGGGCTTGAGCTACGCAGCAATTGAAAATGAGCTTAAAACACAAATTCACCAGTTGTCACGAGAAGCAAACTTACCAACCTATATAGCGGGGGGAGGGCATATAGGTGCAGAAAATACAGCCCTACCTGAGGCAAGCATTGGAGAAAAACATTCATTGGGCCAGATCAGTGCCCCTTCCAATTAAAGAACTAAACCCTGGATGGAAATCCCTTGCCTATATAACCAGGCGCAGAATCTGCAACTATGAAAAGGAATCGCAGCTACATTTGGTGTGTTGTGGCTCCGGCATCTTACAGTGTAGTCAGAAACTGCTGAAGACAATGTGTCTAGCTAAGGGTGTTCAGGCATTCCAAGAAGTGGAATCAGCTCCATTCTCGTGCACAGACTTGGCCAAATTTGGTAAATCCATGGCTGAGCTGCATTTCAGGCTCATCCAGAGAGAAGGTTTGGAAGACACCAGAGGAGTTTGTACAGCAGCAAGCAATCAAAGAGAAAACAGGCTCGCTTTTTAATGTTAATTCCACAGTCTTAAACGATACACAGCACTTAACCACTTTAAATCCAGTGGCTCTCAGACTTTATGGTGGCCGATACAGAGGTCTTTTTTGTCCCATAAGTCTGTCGTACGATGCTCTTTGCCACGGAATCTGATATTAATCTTTTAAATAATGCCTCTAAAATATTAGCCTTCAATATGATCAAGCATTTCAACAAATAAGAGTACCCAAATATATGTTCAGGAGAACTTCACTGTATAACTTGAATAAGTACCTCAAGCTTCGACCCTATGCACTCTCTGTGGAAGATGAGCTGTAGCTTCTGCTTGAACTGCAAGGTGACCAACAATGTTGATATTCTGTTGCAAACTAGTTTTGACAACTAGCTTTTTCATTGCCGAGTTATAATACCTTATACCTAATAACCATACATGACATGAGCAATAAAGTCCCATCTACAAGTTCTTCCTTTTCTTCTCAGGATAACCCATAGCAAATGTAACTACCCCCAGTTTTTTAAAAGTTTTAAAAGTTCATATTAATGTTTAAAAACTGTTCAAAGTTTTTTTTCAGCAATTACATAACTTTTTGGATACTTCTCTCTATTCATGATGTTCTTCAATACAAATACATAGGAAAGGGGTGGGTCCCTGACTAGAAAATCTCAATTTATTTTGCAAGGTCCTTTCTGCAGCAACATTGTATCACCATTGCCTACCAAAGATGCTTTGGCTCGCAAGGCAATTTATTCCCAGATACTCAATATGACCCCAGTCTCTCTGATTAAGTGAAGGTTCATGATTTATCGAAATGCCCTCTGCGCGCAAGCAGCATCAGCCCAGGCAATGTGACACACTGAGATAAATTTCATCCTTTCCTTCCCTGAAAGAAACTGAGAGTGAGTGGGTATGGAGAACCAATCCTCATGCACTCATCCGGTACCAAGCAGCCAGCCCCGAACCCTGAGACTTTGTCACACTGACCAGATATTACTCTTTCTTTCTCTAGGAAACAAGTTACTTGACATTTGTTAATATACTGAGAGCATCTATATTCAGTAATCTTAAAATCTCAGCTCACATCACAATAGGTGTCATTTACAGTAGTCATATCATAACAAGAACCACGGCCCAGCACAGCACTCAGTACGAGACCCTTGTTCAAACATGCATGCGTTGAGCCTGATTCACAACGGTATTTACACGTAGTAAAGTTAAAAGTGTCTGCACTCTGGGAAGAATCCGCGCATTGAGAACTGCAGTGCAGAGATTCTGCTCCTAGTGTGGAATAAGCCTGGGCGGTGAACTCCGCTCTGCTCACGGAGTTTTCGGTGTTTTCTTCACTCCGCATTACGCGCAGCTCGCGGAGTTCGGAAAAACTAACGTAGTAGAGATTTTTTCCTTGCTCGTGCTCGTCAAAATCAAGTTGGTGAGCACGAGCGAGGAAAATCCACCTCCCGGTGAGATATTTCCTTCTTCGCAATCATCAACGTCAGGGAACCGTCCTTTTGCATTGAGAAAGCTGCCGCTCAAATAAAAAATCTACTCGAGTGGCAGAAAGGAAGCAGCGCCTGCTTGCGCTTTGCATGGTGCCATTCGCGATGATTGCACAATGCAGACAAACACCCAGCACTAAAAATCACTGCAAACAGCATTTATCTAACGCACTGCGCCGCTTGCGAAGCTCCGCGTAGCGCAAGAGAGGTTTCTTTGCAGTTCGCGGAGGAACTCCGCAAACTCCGCCCAGGCTTATTGTGGAGTCTCTCCCTCGTAACATTACTATATGTAAATATCTTTGTGAATCCGGCCCCCGGTGTCTTACCTCGGGTTGTATGGTAAACAATCAGCATGGTCCTGGTGGCGCTGATCATCTCCACTGCTCCAGAGCTATGCCTCTGTACTATCCATTCTGTCACGGCCTTTATGATTTGTAAGGCTAGAAGCAGCAAGGACATTACACGATATTTCAAAGGGAAGGCAGGGCTAGGACCTGCGATCACTTGGCTTCCCCTAATGGACATCCCTAGCAATGAAATGAAATTGTCCACCTGCCGTCACGTGGACTGCACAATGGGTATATTCACTGGTCCTAATCTGTGCTTTCTTGACTGATTCGTCTGCTTCTGCTTAGTGAAATTGCAGTCTGCCTTTGGAAAGCGAGGGGGATGTACTGCGCTGCTTTTATGCCCGGCAAGGTGCTTGAAGTTCTCGTTTCAGAATTTCCAACTTTAATATTCTTACTGCTAAATTGAGTCTTGAAGAATTATATGGTTGTATTAAATGATGTTCAAATCTCTAGAGAGGCACTTTTGTCTCAGAAAAATCCTGCTGCAAATATCATGTTATCAGGGACAAATATATATATATAGTTTCTTTCAAAAGCTGTGCGGCAATTGCACTTTACTTACAGGTATAAAGTTCCTCTGAGTTTAAGGGCAGTAATTGCCAAACGCTCGTTTGTTAATATGAAGTCATCTTAAAGTAATCCCAAGCTCTGCTTGTGAATTCATCTGCAGAGGAAGGGAAAGATAGAATTGCCCACAGACATCAAACTTGAAAACTTAGATGTGTCAGGCCCGTGAGAGAGAATTGATTGGGCCCACTCACAAAGCCATTCCTATATCAATGTTTAATTTGCTCTTCCAAATGGCATGGTTTATGAATGCAAACTCACTTTTGCAATTCACAAAAAGTGAATGTGCACTGATAAAATGAGTTTACTCACAGCATTTATTATCTGATTACAGTTTAATACAGCTTGAGTGTAAAAGTGCTTTCCTGGGCAGAGATGGGGAGAGACCATAGGCAAGAATGTATCTATTTCTATACTGGGAAATAATAGGAAATACCTCTACATTTGTGGAGTCTCAGATAACGGCTACAGGAACACAAAGTTTTTCCCATTGAAATTCCCCACCCTCTAAAATACACATGAAGCCAGGCCACTACATGGTCGGAGACTAAGAAGTGCAAGAATGAAAAACGAGGGAGCAGGCCCTTTCCGTCTATGCAACCATAGTCTGGAATAACATCCGAGTATCCATAAGGGTAGATACATCGCTGCTTCAATGTAGGCAACTGCTCAAGACACACGTCTTTAAAGAACATGGAGTCACAATCCAATAACAAGCTACCTCTTCGATCAATCATGAACTTTATGATTGCACTGGGGTCTGTACAGTGTTCCTCTGCCTTCGCAGCTAGGATTTAGCTATACGAATTTCACATGCATACATACAAAGATACATACATACATACATCTGCACTAATACAAATCTGTGTTTCCATCTGTAGTTGCACAATATGTAGAATTAGGCATGCAGAAATGGTCATCAGAAATGGTAATGTCTAAACAGAAAAGATAATTCACAATGGTTTATCATCAGTTCTTTAGGCTGGTGCAGCTATCCAGGAGGACTTTTTTAAGCTTTCGTGAATCCAAGTATAATAAAAATCTACATGCAAATATAGGTCTAAGCCTACGAGTGAGATTTTTCAAATTTCGATGAAAATCTAGGAGTAAACCTGTCAGTGAAGATTTCCAAATTTCTGTGAAAACCAAGCAGTCAGTGCTTAGGTTTAGAGGTCTCAGAGTGATGCTGGTAGAAGACAAGGCATGACATTTTCCCCAAATAACACTTGACACTGTCTAAGGTGTAAACAGTGCTTAATTTGAGCCGGTAGTTTCCAGTGCTCGGCACCAGCACTTCATTGTCAACATCGGCCCTTATAACAGCTGCCACATGGTGATGCTGTTTGTGCAATTAAAAGATGAGCAGAATAACAGTTGTTTATTAATTCAATATACATTAAATACAGCTAATACCAGCTGCCCAAGCCATTCTCATAGCTTTGGGGGCCTCGAGCCGTTTGAAATGCCACGTTTATAGCGGTGTGATGGTTAGTAGTTATGTGGTTACTGCCATTGGCACTGCTGGTATTGGTAATGAGTGGTGCAAGCTGTGGTGGCCTCCTGAGGAGGGCCCTGGCATTATTTTTTTCACAAATTAAGCCCTTGGTGTAACTTGAGTAGTGTGTTCATCCTCCCACCCCTTAGTACCTCTTCAGTTGGATAAATTAATCAGAAAACATAACTATCTTGAGGCATAGGACATAGCACGTTGCTTAGGTCAAAACATTTTTGAAGATCCCAAACTTCCAGTACTTCAGTGGCACTGGAGGGGTATAAAGTGAGAGTTTGATTGCAACTAGGAGGAGGGAGGTGGAGAGTTTATTAGGGCGCATTATACACACCTTATTTTTTCCTGCAACAAGGTGAACTTCAGTGCCCTACAGCACGTATTTGTGCATAGCACAAGGCGCACTGAGAAGACTAAATTGGGTCAGTACATATTCAGGGCTTGATTACCAGTCTGGCGGGGCGCAAGACTTGCAGGGCGTGGCAATGCGGTCTTCCGACCGCTCTATTACAATTAGGGCAGTTGGACTGCCATTGTCCCGCCACAGCCTCCAGGGAACCTACGTTCCCTGGCAGTGTTGCAGCAGTCTTTTTTTTTTTTGTCCTCATCTCACCAAAGACTTTCACAGATTTAACAAGCCAAATTTTTTCATTTCTGGGGGTCCCTTTGGCTCACTGTTTCCGTCAAGGCCCCACGGCTTTCCTCACGTATTTGAGGACTGGTGTAATCATGGGACCTTAGGGGATGAAACACTTTTAGATCTTATTTCATTGATTGATCAAATACCTTTGTCGTGCCCATCCTATCGGGGGCCGCCAGGTGTTGGGTAGGCTATCCTCCCTGGTGTCTTGATCTAACAGCGCCATGTTGAGAGCGGCTCTCAGCCATTCTTCCTTACCCGGAGGGGTGGTATCTTTCCACTTGATACAAATTTCTATTCTTGCCAGAAGAATTCGATATAATACAAGGGCCATGTGTTCCTGTGGGAGCACACCGCTGATCGAGTCATTCTTACCAAAAAACACCAGGGATAGATCAACTACTATATCTATTTCAAGTATGGATGTTAATGTATCACCCACTCCTTTCCAGTATGTGGTTAATTCCGGGCACTGAAAAAAGATATGCATATCATTGGCATTAACAAGGCTACATCTTGGGCAGCTTGGAGGCGGGATAGGTGGACATTTTGCAATTTTGGCTGGAGTATAATATAACCTTTTTATCACGAAAAAGTGATTTTTCTTCAGGGAGGCAGGCTTTATATATTTGTATATTATCTTCAATGATGGGTCGAATAATTCATCAAAATGAATGGCCAATGGTGTTTGATTCCAAACTAATGTTGGGGAAGGGATCTTGGCTTCCTCTGCTTCTTGAATTTGTGCATACCATAGAGCTATCTCCTTCTTCCTCGGTCGCGGATCTTGTAGTAATTGCTCTAGTTCCCAATTCCCGGCGATGTCACTTATTTCTGACTCATACCAACTCTTCAATTGAAGATATTTCAACCTTGAAAAAAGAGGGCCTATCTTAGCTGATAGGATTTCCCAAGAAAAAATGCCCTCTGAATCTTCCAGATCCGACCATCTCACCATCCCTGAGTTTTTAATCGGTATCGGCAAACTATCACACATACAAGGTGGTGTCCCGGGAGAATCCCAGATTGGAGCAAAGTCAGAGAAGTACCCTATGCCCCATATCCTCCTGATTTTATACCAATTTGATAGGGCTGATTCAAAACCTTTAGCCGAACCCTTTTAAAAAACCTTGGTGCACCAAATTTACACAAAAACCCACCTTGACAGCTACCACCCTCGACTAAAACCATTTCCCCTAGTACTCTCCCACAGGCAGTTAATTCAGGATAAGTTAGTAGCATTCTGACACCTTTAAACTGAAAGGCCATCAGATACCAGTTGATGTCAGGTAGAGCTAGTCCTCCTTTAAGGAGCTTCCTCCTAAGCTTTTTCCACGACATCCTAGCTTTTTTTTGGCCCCATATGAAACTGCCTATTTTCCCCTGTATCTTACCTATAATTTTACTGGGGAAAGTTAGCGGGATTGCATTGAAAATATATGTCAATTTAGGGAGCACAGACATTTTAACCAAATTGACCCTCCCATAGATAGTCAAAGGGAGGTTCTTCCATTTAGCGAACAGATAATCTATGTCCTTTTCGATTTTCCCGAGATTTATTGATGGAATTTTATTTAAATCTTTGACTATTTTAATTCCAAGATATCTAACTTCTTTACTTACAGGGCCTCCTCTATATGTAGTGTTCCAACACATTACTTCGGTCTTATCCGAATTAACAAGGTACCCTGAGACCTTACCAAATTCCCTTAACGTGTGTTCCAATTGTGGAATTGCATACTCTGGATCAATGGTATAGACTATCACATCATCGGCATAAAGTGCCAGTTTACATTCATAACTTGATGATTTAAATGGAATGATAGTATTGTCCAGTCTAATAGTTTGAGCTAGAGGCTTTATATAAAGATTAAATAAAAGGGGAGACAGGGGACAGCCCTGCCTAGTCCCTCTCTGAATTGGGAAACTAGGAGTAAGTGAGCCATTCAGAAGTATTTTAGCCGAGGCACCTGAGTAACAATGCTTAACAGTCCGCACGAACACTGGACCGATTCCCATGGCCTCTAAAACGCTAAATTAGGTGCCAATTTCGCCAGTCTCCCTGCTAATACGCCCATAAAGATTTTGTAATCTGTGTTAAGCAGGGAGATTGGACGATAGGAATCTGCCGCTAGGGGATCCTTCCCTGGTATTAGAATTAACATTAACGTGGCCTCACTCCATGATCTTGGCATCACCCCATTGGAACAGTAGATTGAATTAAATAGCCTATGGAGTACTGGTAGGAGGTCGTCTTGAAATAGTTTATATATTTCATTGGGAAGAGCGTCAAGCCCAGCAGCTTTTTTGTTCTTTGCTCGCTTTATTTGGTTCGATATCTCCTCTATTGTAATGAGAGCATCAAGTGCCTCTGTGGAGGCCTCCGTTAGAGTGGGAAGAGATTTGTCTTTTAGCCAGTGGAATATCTGGGCTTGAGTGGGTTCAAGATCCTCCTTATATAAATCTGAGAAGAGTAATAACAGGGCCTTCTGTATTTCTTCCAGATTACTTGATTTGTTCCCATTACTATCAATAATTAACTCATTGATGTCGTTCTTTGCCCGGTCTAACCTAGCCTTCCAGGCCAGAATTGCCCCTGCTTTCTCTCCATATTCAAAGATCTCCATATTTCTGACCTCCCACTGTGCCTTACATTTCTGGTCTAAAAAAGACCTAAGATTTTTTCTGGCCTCCTCCAGTTTACTATCTATCGAGTCTAGTTCCCCCACGTCTCCTGTAATAGCCTCCCTCCTTTCAGTCTCCAGAGTAGCATTCTTTCCCTCAAGGACATGTAGTTCATGGGTCTTTATTCGATTTTTAGAACTTATTTGAGCATGTAATAGGCCTCTCAAGTTAGCCTTGTAGGCATCCCATACTTGATCAATAGAAGTTGATCCCAGATTGAAGGAAACAAATTCTAAAGAAGATCTACTAGTGGATTGTATTATCTCTTTGTCCATTAGCATTACTCTATTCAGTGTCCATCTTGATTGAGAACGATTGTTACTTGCTACATAGACGGCTAATAAGGGTGCATGATCTCATAAATGGGTTGGCATGACCGTAATGCTGATAACATTTTTTAGCGCTTCTTTATTGACCAACATATAGTCTATCCGTGAAGAATGTCTATAATTTTTACTGTAATAAGTAAATCCCTGGGTGTCGCCTTCCTTAGATCTCCATAAATCAGCTAGGTTTAAGTTTGAAATTAGATTTTTCATGACCCTTCGTGATTTAGGGGTTGCTATGGTGTAACTTGAATAGGAACTGTCTTTTACTGGGTCGAGTTTTACATTAAAATCCCCTCCTACTATAAGAAGTGTTGCGTCAGTCTTGAGGCCGTATTATGCTTGGCACAACCATTGCGGTCCCGCCAAACATATTCCAAGTTTCCTCTCTGCCACGGTTTTTATGGCGGTTTCTACCCCTGAAAACTGCGGTGAAGAGAAAACAAAGTGGGCCCTGTAGGGCCCCATTGTGCCTCAGGGCCATGGGGTGCAAGCAGGGGGGCACAACATGTACCCCCTGTGAGCATTCACCTCAGTTTCTGCATGGCATGGACTTTACAGTCCATGCCGTGCAGGAACTGTTTTTGGCATTTCCATTGCTGTGCTCACTTTCTGAGGCACCGCCGTGGGAACATAAAAAAAAAAAAGCCTGCCAGTCATGACAAAAACACAGCTCAGACACAGACGCCAGACACAGCTCCACTGTGACTCATGACGAGCTGAGCTCGTCATGAGCACGCAACGAGTTAAGAAGAGATTCCCTTATGTGGTTGCTCAAACGTATCATCCGGGTTCTTACTTTATTAGGCTCTCAGTTATTTGTGTTTTGGCCCATCTTTCTGAGGCTAGAGGAGACTCATTGGTTATAAATGATAAAGGTACATATGTGCATTAAAATATTTCTGAATACCACTGTACAAGTAGCTTTTCTTGAAGGGTCAGTTTCTAACTACTACACAAGGTATTATTGTTATATGCTATGTCATATATTGCATTTACTATTAAAACTTTGTCTGACAGTATGTCTTTTTATTTCTTCTTTGTAGTGGATTGGACAGAGCTCATACAGTGTATTTTACTTCCTTTATTGTACATTTCTTCACTCTGGACCTCTCTGCTAACCAAGAAATAGTCAACATTGCACAAGTGAAAAAGGCTAGTTCCAGCCAAAATGGCAGCCAGTGAGAAGGGTGGTGCCTCTGAAAAGAGCGCGAGTACCTAAAATTAGTTTGTGGAGTTCTGCTACGTGGAACTCTGCGAAGTGTTGAAAAAACTCTGCCACGCTCCGCGCAGTTCAGCAAGCGGCAGAGTGCAGTTAGTCACGCTGATTATGCTGCTTTTTAGCACTGGGAGTTTGTCCCCCACTGTAAAATCAGTGCAAACAGCACCATGTGCAGTGCAAGAGGGCCCTGCTTCTTTCTGCCTCTTGAGTAGATGTTCTTTTCGAGTGGCAGCTTCCTCAACACGAGCACGAGCAGCAGGTTTCTCAATGTGAGTGGTAGTGACCTGCCGTGACCACCCACGTTGAGAAATCTCGCCTGGAGGTGGTCTGCCGTATGATTTTTCTTGCTCGTGCTCACCCACTTAATGTTAGCTAGCCGCATGAGAAGGAAAACTCTGCTACGCACCGCTTTGCTGAGTTTTTTAGGACTCCACGCGGAGTGGGCAAAACTTCACGAACTGCGTCAGCAGAGCAGAATTTGTCGTCCACCACTACTAACAATCTGTCATCAAAGTCTTTTCCTCTTTTATCAATGTGATGTACCTGGTTCACACTTTTTGGTGCAGCAAACACCTGAGTTGCTCCTGGATCCAATATACCACCACCAAAGTCATTGGTCTGTCAGAAAGTGAAGCCCCTTCCTCTATGCTGTGGTGACAGCAGTTATGCCTGAGAATGTGAGACCCATTAAACACAACAAGAACAGGTTAGATACAACTGAATGTTGTGCTTTCTTTGTCCTCTACCTTGAATAGAGATGATGATGGTGATGAAGATGGTAGTGCACAAGACAACCGAGTCACAGAGGTCAGGACACCAAACAGCGTTGCTCATAGCCTGCTTTCAGTCACAATATCCTCTAGGAGGCACAACCAAAATAATATTATGGTCACAACAAAGTGCTAAAGCACCTCACCTTAATGCAAGTCAGTTCAAGCGGGACTGTCGCAAAAAAATAAAGCACCACTACAACTCTGTTCCACACATTTAAACACCAAACCATTAAATCATAGGGTGGTACATTTATACAAGAGCAAATCAAGAATTGAGCCTTGTGTTTGGGGCAGTCGTTACTTAATTGTCTCACAATTGGCTAAAATGTAGTCAAATCATACATAAATGTGATCATTCAGCTTCCACAAACACCAGTGCTAAAAGAACAGCCTTGATAGCTGCACCCTCGGCCGCTGCTGGGAGGGACTACTGCGGAGGCTCTTCTGCAGCTGTCGCTGTCAGGAGCCATGTATTGGGCTCTTCTGGTGGAAGCCAACAAGCCACAGCAGCAGCCTTAATGCAGTCAAGCTGCAGTTGCCTATGTCGAAATATTGAGGACAAAAATATTATGTGGTCAAAATGTCGAGGCATTAATATTTATGCTCAAACTTTTCGGAAGGTAAGTTCAAATAAGTAAGCATAGGTTTACTGCACATACCTTTGCATACATGTAACTCAATAGTTAGTTCTCGATATTTGTGATCAAGTCAACAGAAATCTATTAATCAATCCATTATCTGTATAATTTGTGAAGGTACACTAAGTAGAATTGGTCAAACCCGTTGAGGGTTCTAAAGACATTAGCATATTAGGAGATACCTTTAGACCTTTTTAAAAGGCTTGTTTAAAGGTTTTCTGAAAGGAAATGTACCAGGAATGAGTTAGAATTTTCTTGTTTGTGCTTAAGATGCCAAACTAAACTCTGCTAATGAGACTTGTGCCAGGTGAGAAAGACCAAAACACTCCATAAATATTTTGCGTGTGATCTTTGTCACTATGGAATGAGTAAAGTTTTGAGTTTTATTTATACTGCCTGATGGGCAAAATTAGCCAATCCTATGATGTTTAATAAAATGGTGGAAACCACAGGGGTCCTGAGCACATGTGAGAATGTTGCTGCTGTATTGTGCAGCCCCAAGTGCACTTCTCAGAAGCCACTTACCACTGTTGTACAGCAACTCCCCTTAATTCTCTTTTACTCCTCTCTTTTCAAGACGTAGCTGCATAGAAGCAGCTCTTGTGATTCCCCTCTGACGCACATGCCTAGAGCAACCCTGAGCAATGGCACCGAAAAACAATTGCCTACAATATGATATCCCATCCATGTTGACAATGGTTTGGGAAGGTTGACTTACAATAGAATCAAAAATGGGGAGCTTTGCTCTTTTTAGTGAAGCACACATTTCATCCATATTGACCCAACTTTGTAAAAGTAATGGACTGTGTTTCAACATGAATCGACATTCATCCTGACACTAGACTACCATTTGTATATTGAAAACTAACCATAACTTCATCGATTGCTAGATCATAGAGGATGATAAGAGTTCACTTACTCCTTGAATTTAGTTAATAGTTTCAATCTTGGTATTTCATCTTTGATCCAAATGTTTCCTAATGCACTAGTACCTGTGTTTCCAAATCTACATACAAATGACTGTCATCTGTTTAAACAAGATTGTCCAAAGGTGAGTGCATTCTCAGGTATTCAAGATTTTTATTAAACATTAAGGGCCAGATGTAGATAATTCATAAATACCGAATTCTTAATACCGAATTTTACCGATTCGGTATTAAGAAATCGGTATTTCTTATGTAGCTAATGAATCGGTAAAAAATACTGATTCCTTAATATTCCTTATTACCGAATCGGTAATACCGATTCGGTAATAAGGTATACCTACCCATTCATTCCTATGGGCTTGGAGGACCATAGGAATGAATGTAAAGCCATTCTGTATTAGCGATTCGGTATTACCGAATCGGTAATACCGGGAGGTATTTCAAGGGTGTCCAAAGGACACCCTGTTGCACCCCTGAAATGTGGCTGTGTGCACATGTGGTGCACAGACATGCCCAATGGCATGGATGTGTGCCACATGGCATTCAAAAAAAAAATTAAAAAGTGCATTTTTAAAGGAATTCGTTAATTACCACCAACTTGAAGTTGGTGGTAATTAACGAATTCTTAAAGTACATAGGGCCATATGTAGGTGGGCTAATACCGGTCGGTAACGGCCAAAAATTGGTAGATTTTCCGTTACCGACCGGTATTTAGCCCTTTGAGATGTAGGAGGCTGGATTGAAGGATTCGGTAATTTACCGATTCTGTATTTTAAGAAATCGGTAAAATACCGAATCGGTAAATTACCGAATCCTTAAATACTATGTAGGGAGCACTCAAGTGAGTGCATTTTTGGTTTCAGGATTCGTTATTTAACACCAACTACAAGTTGATGGTAAATACCGAATATCTTTTCAAAAGCAATTTTGTACTTTTTTAAAAGTGCCATGTGGCAGACATACATGCACTTAGGGCATGTATGTGCGCCACATGTGTACACATGCACGATTCAGGGGTGCAACAGGGTGTCAATGTGACACCCTGCCACCCTTGAATATGCTCCCCCTATTACCGATACGGTATTTCCCGAATCGGTAATAGTGAATGGCTTCCCATTCATTCCTATGGGCCTCCAGGCCGATAGGAATGAATGGGAAGGTGTGCCTTATTACCGATTCGGTAAATACTGAATCGGTAATAACGAATATTACCGAATCGGTAAAATTTACCGATTTTTTACCTACATTCTATTTACCAATTCTTAAATACCGAATCGGTAAAATTCGATATTTAGGTATCGGTAAATAGAAATTACCTACATATGGCCCATAAGCACTCTTTTATGTGGTTTCTACATTGCATTTACCGATTCGATAAATACCGATTCGCTAAATACCAATTCGGTATTTACTGAATCATCACCTACATTAGGAATAGCTAAATACCGGTCGGTAACCCTGAAATTTACCGAATTTCGGGGTTACCGACCAGTATTTAGCCACCTACATCGGGCCATTAGATCTTAAAAGAGATAAACAGTAAATTGACATAAATAAATCAAAACTTGATTTTTTTTAGAAGCATTACTAAAAAACAAACATTTTGCAGCATATCAATTCATTTACTGTGCAATTAGGCATCTGGGTTACTATTCTAACTAAGGTAAAAGCATATTTAATAGAAAAGGTTTGACGAAAATACACCTGAAGGATTGTGCTGCTAGACAAGCAAATAAAACATGACCTACCGTTTGTACCCTTACCAACATTTCACAAAATGTCGTCCCATCTTATTCGCCACCATTCAACTGCAATACTTTTTTAAAGAAAGCCGCATACACAAATCAAAGGCTAGAACATCTGATTCCTTAATATTCCTTATTACCGAATCGGTAATACCGATTCGGTAATGAGGTATACCTACCCATTCATTCCTATGGGCTTGGAGGCCCATAGGAATGAATGTAAAGCCATTCTGTATTAGCGATTCGGTATTACCGAATCGGTAATACCGGGAGGTATTTCAAGGGTGCCAGGGTGTCCAAAGGACACCCTGTTGCACCCCTGAAATGTGGCTGTGTGCATATGTGGTGCACAGACATGCCCAAGGGCATGGATGTGTGCCACATGGCATTCAAAAAAAAAATTAAAAAGTGCATTTTTAAAGGAATTCGTTAATTACCACCAACTTGAAGTTGGTGGTAATTAACGAATTCTTAAAGTACATAGGGCCATATGTAGGTGGGCTAATACCGGTCGGTAACGGCCAAAAATTGGTAGATTTTCCGTTACCGACCGGTATTTAGCCCTTTGAGATGTAGGAGGCTGGATTGAAGGATTCGGTAATTTACCGATTCGGTATTTTAAGAAATCGGTAAAATACCGAATCGGTAAATTACCGAATCCTTAAATACTATGTAGGGAGCACTCAAGTGAGTGCATTTTTGGTTTCAGGATTCGTTATTTAACACCAACTACAAGTTGATGGTAAATACCGAATATCTTTTCAAAAGCAATTTTGTACTTTTTTAAAAGTGCCATGTGGCAGACATACATGCACTTAGGGCATGTATGTGCGCCACATGTGTACACATGCACGATTCAGGGGTGCAACAGGGTGTCAATGTGACACCCTGCCACCCTTGAATATGCTCCCCCTATTACCGATACGGTATTTCCCGAATCGGTAATAGTGAATGGCTTCCCATTCATTCCTATGGGCCTCCAGGCCGATAGGAATGAATGGGAAGGTGTGCCTTATTACCGATTCGGTAAATACTGAATCGGTAATAACGAATATTACCGAATCGGTAAAATTTACCGATTTTTTACCTACATTCTATTTACCAATTCTTAAATACCGAATCGGTAAAATTCGATATTTAGGTATCGGTAAATAGAAATTACCTACATATGGCCCATAAGCACTCTTTTATGTGGTTTCTACATTGCATTTACCGATTCGATAAATACCGATTCGCTAAATACCAATTCGGTATTTACTGAATCATCACCTACATTAGGAATAGCTAAATACCGGTCGGTAACCCTGAAATTTACCGAATTTCGGGGTTACCGACCAGTATTTAGCCACCTACATCGGGCCATTAGATCTTAAAAGAGATAAACAGTAAATTGACATAAATAAATCAAAACTTGATTTTTTTTAGAAGCATTACTAAAAAACAAACATTTTGCAGCATATCAATTCATTTACTGTGCAATTAGGCATCTGGGTTACTATTCTAACTAAGGTAAAAGCATATTTAATAGAAAAGGTTTGACGAAAATACACCTGAAGGATTGTGCTGCTAGACAAGCAAATAAAACATGACCTACCGTTTGTACCCTTACCAACATTTCACAACATGTCGTCCCATCTTATTCGCCACCATTCAACTGCAATACTTTTTTAAAGAAAGCCGCATACACAAATCAAAGGCTAGAACATCTTTTTTTTATATTTAAAAACGTACAATTTTGCAACACATCAATTCATTTACTGGATAGTATTGCAACTTAGTTGCAGTTATTGCTGTATTTAGGCCATATTCTACAAAGAGAGGATTTAAAAGGGTGTGTTTGGGGGATGTTAAAGTTGGGCAAAAAAAACATGATCTAACGTGTGTACATCACCTTTGCATAAATGACACAACCTGTCATCCCATCTTATTTGCTGCAAGCATCTTTAGAGGAAGGCAATTAAGCCTAAACAGCAGCATACACCAACGGACGCTGTGTTTGTTGTAGGTTCCAACCAAATAAAGTTGCAGTGCCAAAGTCGTACAGAACCATGTTATTTCATCCAGACTCCTTATTCCCCTACAGAACCGGATTTCATGTTCCATAGAGCTTATTTCCATGGATGCTTTCAAATACCATTTGAGATTAATGTAGGTCATATTTTGCAGATCTGTCAGATTTAGACTAATGTGCTTGAGTGTGTGCAAAAGATTTATCATCAATGTGAAATCCTTCCTTATAGGGTCAAGGCATTTCTATGCAAATGAACTTCCTAAGAGTGTTCTCCTGCAAGTGAAAAAGATAGAAACCTCATTGTATAATGGCGGCCAATCCCCTTAAAGAAATGTGTACCAGATCCATTTCAAGGCAAAGTGCCTCAATTGGCACCAACGTATTTAGATTACAATTACAACGCAAGATCTTTCCCTCCACTCTATCCATAAAGTGCCAGTGATCTACTTTTCTAATTTCTACACCACTTTTTCTTGAATGCATTTTTATTTGGTTTTATCAACAGTGGCCCGTGAAGTGAGGGCCGGCAGCATTGTTACAAGTCAAGTATTGTGCCAGTCAAGAACATGTACAGTGGTTCACATATAAACATAGTCTCTGTTTAGCGTGGTAGATCACATATGTCATAGAAATGCAAGCAACCCACTCCGTTCTCATTCCTAACACCAGCTTACTCATCCATTTACCCCCTCCAACCCTGTTGCCTGCCTCATATCAGTGTCAAAGACATACTGCCTTGTGTCACTCCTGCACAGTAATATGCGGATGTCTGTAGTATTCAAGAGTAAGCATGTCTCAGCTCCCTCCCCACCCCTGTATAGATAAGAGTACATTTAGGTACCCCCTGATCAGGTTCGGAAAGCAAGGAGCTCTCAGAGGAATTTGTTGCAGGGCTTTTCAGGCATTCAACTAATACATTGCAGGCCTGGGCATTATCAATTGTGCTGCGCCCCTCTTCAACTCTTGGAACAATACAGCGCACTCAGACATTGACCGCGGAGTAAGGACCTCCTTCCATTTATTAACCTGAGAGCTAGTAGCTGCTTTCCATTTGAGTGCAAGTTCTCTCTTGGTGAGTGTTGGACTTGGCCCTTTTTTGGCTAAAGTTCCCTAAACGTTTTGCTTCCCCCCTAGACCTTTTTTCTGACATGGTGTTGCCAACTTAGGTGCTTTGGGCACTTTGCCACTGCTGATCAGTGTCAAAGTGCAAGTGCTCCCTGTATAAAGTGTAATGGTAATTGGTTGTCCATGATTGGTATGTTTGCCTTACTAGTAAAGTCCCTAGTAAAGTGCACTATGTGTGCCAGGACTGGTAATACAACTGCTACTAGTGGGCCTGCAGCACTAATTGTGCCACCCACAGAAGTAGCCTTAAAGAGGGAACTCAGGCCTGCCACTGTAGTGCCTGCACGCAGTTTGTTAAACTGCTATGTTGTTCTGACAAGTGCACCCACTTGCCAGACCTTACCCTTCCCTTTCTATGCACATCAGACACCCCTATGGTAGGTCCAAGGTACCCCCTGGGCAGGGTGCAGTACATGTGAAAGGTAGGACATGTACTAAGGTGTGTACCATGTCCTGACAGTGAAATAATCTCCATTTCGTTTTCCACTGTGGAAAGGCCATCTTGCTCATAGGATAGAATAGGGAGGCTGTGTAATGTGTTTTCCAGCCTATCTTCCCAAAGGCTTAAGATGGAGAGGTGAAGTTTAGTGTGCCTGAACTCACAATGTAATAAAACCATCTTTTTTTGACAGTGGTTTTTGCATTGTATGTTTAGAAGCCACTCTTTTAGAAGTGGCTGGGTTTTTGTGCTCTAACAGTTCTGTATGTCTCTGCCTGGTTGTGGATTGACTGTCTGGACTTGAAAGTGATAGGATCTGGGGAATGTCTTGACCCAGGGGAGGAGGCTGACCTGCATCCAGAGTGTAGGGGGAGGAGTAGCCCCTAGAGGTGAAGAGGCCTGGGTTGCTGCCATAAAACAATGGTCCCATTTCCTGCTGAGTGACTGAGAATGCAGACCCCCACTAATCAAAGGAAGAAGGTGTCAATGGCAGGGAGGCACCCAGAATTGGTATGAACAGGAGTCAAAAACTTCAAATACATTTAGGGGTATAACTGTGAGCCCCTGAACTTTGGAGAAATGGATTGATCAAGTTTGAACAAGACTGAAGCTACTTCATGTTCAAGAGGAACCTTTGCCAAGGAAGAAACAACTGAAGAGACTGAAGGAAAGGACTAACCCTTGCTCTGTGTTCTGGGGCTGTCCTGCAGTTTGCTGTTTTAATCAAGGAGAGGCTAAAGGCACTTTGCTGTGTCCCCCTGCTTGAAAGGACTTTGCTGTGTGCTGTGTTCGTAAGTAACTTATCCCCAAGGGCCCGAGGTGAGCTGGCTCCCTGTTGCGGAGACTCAGGAACACAAACGGTTCCAGGAGAGTCTCAGTGACGCTGTGTGCATGTGCTTTTTGCAGCCTGAGACCCTCGGAAGCAGTGCCCTGTGATCGTGGGCACCTGGAGTCCAAGTGAGTCTCAGCGACGCTGTGTGCGTGTGCTTTGTGCAGCCTGAGACCTTCGTGAGTATTGCCTTATTATCGTGCACACCCGGAGTCCAAGTGAGACTCAGCGACGCTGTGTGCGTATGCTTCGTGCAGCTTGAGACCTTTGTAAGGAGTGCTCTGTGGTCATGCACCCTAAGCTCAAGTGAGTCTCAGCGACGTTGTGTGTGTGTACCCTGTTGCAGCCTGAGATCTTCGTAGCATCAGCAGCCTGGACTGGCAGCCCCGGAGGAGTTGAGCCGCCGGCCTGTGCCCGCCGTTGCCAGGGCGGGACCTCAAACCAACCTCATCGAGGGAGGCCCCAAGTCCCACTGCCCTTGATTCACAAAGATTGCATTGGATGCCCAAATCGCTGGAATAGGAGAGGAGAACGAGGTCTCACCCCCCAGGTAATATGTGTCGACACTTGGGGCGGGGTGCGGGTTTTGAGGGAGATGCTCTCCACCTCACCCATTCCTGCAGCACGAGCCTCTGCTTCTGCTCGTATCGTGGTCCGTACTTGCCAAAGGATCTGGGGTGTTTTTTCTCCTCTTTCAGCTGAAAGACCCCTGATCTCAGTTGTACCGCCCCGCAGCATACTGGGCTCAGTGCAGCACACCCCGCTATAATGTTTGGGGCGAGATCGGTGTATGCTGTTTAGGCTGGGCCTGGAAGATGGAGCTTAGCCCTGCCCTGTGCCCCCCATCATTTCTACACCACATAACAGTGTGAAAGGGATTTTCATCTTGTATATGGTTAATAGATGGTTAAAAAATGCCTTCGCCCCATTGTGCATAAAGTGCTGTAAGTGCATCAGCTTGATACAGTACCTTATTCTTCAGATGTGCAATACACTCTCTCTCTAATACATTTGCTGACATTTTTTCCCCTAAATAGGGATAAGATTTTAAAATGTCCACAGGTACACTTTCCAATTGTAAACTCCATTTCGTAATTGGCTGACAGCCCCTGGTCGAAACCTGGTTGGCTGAGGGGCCTTACCCTTAAAGAGTTGAGCAAAATTGTCCATTGTTCATTAGATTGCAGATCTCTTAATAGTACCATTTGGGTGTAAGGCTACTAGAAGTACACCTGTCGGATTTTCCTGGTGTAAGTCTCTGTCATTTCTGTCCAGTTGAAATGCATTGTAGTGAATGTCTGGTTTTGAAACTTACAAAAAGAAGCATATGGAAAGGGTGATAAGAGGTTTTAGTGACAGTATAAATTATTTGTTGGTGATGCCATAAAAAGTTTAGGAATTGCGGTGTGCCTGTGAAAATGCTGATCCTCTGCTGGGATGTGATGAACCATGCCGAAGAGATTCTCTCATGGAAATTATAGTAAGTGCTCCAAAAGCTGAAATGAGGGCATATGTTCTATAAATCCCTATATATCTTCTCCAGCCTTACGAGAAAGAAATCTGACATGCTGAGTAAAATGTTTTTCCAACAGCAGCAGCAGCAGCCTGTCATTTGATTCCCCAGTGTTTTATTGGAGCTTCACTGCAGAGTTCTAATCAGACTCCCCCAGGATGATAGCGATTTTGCAATTCATTAAATAATCGAAAAATCGTCACTTTTATAAATAGGTCGCACATTTTACAAAACCACCAGCGAAATTTCCTCCTGGTCCCTCTTTTCATTGGTGCAAGCACTGCCCCTGGGCCTGAGAAAAGTTGGGTCTGCAGCAGACAAGAGAGATATTTATTTTCTGCCATTAAAGTCATGAAGCGCACCCCAGAGACTCGCCTGCAGCACCACCTAACAGGTGCCACAGCCAACATGCGTTCACGCCTGTGACACAAATTCACTAGATAAGGGGCTTTAAGTGGAAGGTCGCTATGCAGCATGGGATATGGAGGAAACAGTAGGTGTCTGTCCTCCTAGTGGTGTCCTATGCAGAGATCTCACCCCAGGGTATATCATCATTAAGCCCTGTCAAATGTCTGGCCAGACAAAAAATCCACTTTGGTTCCCTGTGGAACAGGTTGATCTTGGTCATGTTGGGGTGTGCTTCCAGCACAGTCCAATGCAGGTCATCATTGGACTTTGGAGCGTCTAGGTGAAATGTATGACGATACAACGCAAACATTTACAACGCATGCCTTTACCATGCAGTTTTCACATCGCAACATCCATTACAACGCATGATTTCACATCGCATGCCATCACAACGCATTTTTAGAAACTATATTTACAACGCATTCCATTACAACGCATTCCCTTACAATGCATACAATTACAATGCATATTACTTTTAGGGCAACAGTAGGGTAAGTGTTGGATAGTGTAGGGGTACAAATTACTATTCCCACTCTAGTGAGTGCATCAGTAGGGTATGTGTTGGATAGTGTAGGGGTAAAAATTACTATTCCCACTCCAGTGAGTGCAACAGTAGCGTAAGTGTTGGATAGTTTAAGAGTAAAATTTACTATTCCCACTCCAGTGAGTGCAACAGTAGGGTAAGTGTTGGATAGGGGAGGGGTAAAAATTACTATTCCCCATTACTTACCTTATAATGCGTTGTAATGGCATGTGTTGTAGTGACATGCGTTGTAATGACATGCATAGTAGTGACATACGATGTAATGGCTGCATTGTAATGACATGATGTAAAGGATGTTGCGTTGTAATGACTGTGTTGTAAAGGTAGTGCGATGTAATGACTGCGTTGTAAAGGTTGTTTCCCGTCTAGGTAAGGTGTGCTCATGCTAGCAGTAATCTTTTTGCAGCAGTCGAGTAGTCATACCTATGTATTGTTTGTAAAGTTTGTTACACAGACAGGTGATCATTTAGATACACTTCTTGGAATTGCAGTTCGCGTGGGACTTCTGTGTCCATACCTGGGTTTCATCCAGTTGGATTGTTTTGGAAGGTTCAGTCAAGGCACAGACCCCGGAGGATCCACAGGGGAAATGTCCTGTCATGGGGGGTAGCCCCCATAAGTATTGTTGTGTGGGTTTTATGGTGACTCTAGGCCTGGTATGGACAATGGTGTCTTATATGTTGTAGGTGCGTTTGAAAGCAAACCTTGCTCTAGGGAATTTGAGACATCCTGTTTATAAAATGTCCCACTGTTTCTTAATGACTTTTTTGATTTTATTTGATTGCGGGGTGAATGATGTCCCACAAATCAGAGTCTTCACTTCACATGGTTATAGAATTACATCTGGGACATAACAAGAAATGATTTTCAAATTTGGTAGACTGGGACGGAAAAACTGAGGTAAAAATAAAGGAGTGAAGTACTAAGAGGTGACTGAGTGGGTGAAGGGAAACAAGATACCTTGTGTGTTCAGTTTGCAATGCAATGAAAACATTGTAAATGCTGCATTAAGTGAAGCAGACATACATTACATAGCCAGCACTGCAGGCTAGAATTGACCCATACCGCACTTCGGTCATGGTTTGCAAAAATTCCATGGACAGGAAGGGGGGATGATGGGTGGGATACATCTGGCTCACTTAACAAATACAGCGAGTTAAGGGAGTAAAACACAAAAAATTAAAATACCCGCCACTAAGAACCATAGTTTTGAATGATAATCCTACATAAACCAAGTAAGCAAAGTAGGTGAGCAGCATGCTCCTCATGAGAAGAGCTGCCTTGCTTATTCATCCAAACAATCGAAATATTCATTCATCCGTTCATTTGAATTTACCCATAGCCACGTTGATTAAGCTTTACTTTCTCTAATCCAGTCTTTCACCAAAATTTAGAATCCATTATCCATCCATTCAATAGCCACCCTTTCTTCATACCATCCATGCACGCATCCATCCCTTTACCCCCTCGCACCCTTTCACCCACCCACCCTTTGACTCAAATACCATTTCTTTCTTTTAACCTTCCATTCTTTCATGTCTCCCTCAAGCCATCAATGCTCATTATGTGAGTTTTTGCTGAGCTGCAGATAGAAGAGGCATAATAACTCAACCACCGCTCTGGCTGGTACAGCTGTGTCGGTGTTCACTTCACCTTGATATGTTGATGACAACGCTATGGCAATAGCTAGTGAGCATAGTAATTGCAAGAAATTGTGTGACTTACCAGTGCCTGTCGCTGTTGCCACTTCTCTCCCTCCAACTGACCCGTCTCCTTCTGCAGCGGCACTGGAGCCAGCATCACTGATGTTCTGTGTGGCTACAATAAAACATTACATATAATTTAGATGCCAGTTATGCAACCCCAAATGCAACTGCAATAGTGCACTACAGTTCATCTAGCATTGCAGTATTTTCAAATATCACTCTAGGCATTTGATTGGTTGGTTCACAAAGTTAGACAAGCCAGGGGTGGAAAAATGGTCAATGAAAGACATATGGTGTTGGTTGGCAAATGCAATGGGAGTGGGACCTCATACTTTTTTTCCAGCCATGCTGCACTGTCATGGGAAACTGCTGGTGTACTGTAACTATAAATGAATGAGATGGCAGCACACTACATTAGGGAGGCGTCCATGATGACCATGGCCACTCTCTCGTGAGCCTACCTTTGTTAGAGCTAGGTATGAGCAGGAAAAGGAAAGCCTTCTCAACAAACATACATGGGGAATTTATAATACTAGCATTCCAATACCCCAAGATTCTACCCTAAGAAGTACTCAAAAATCACAGATGGACTTACTGGGATCAGCAGAGCCCTTGGCAGCGGAGTTGGCTGACCAGCTTCTCTCGGACCCTCGGAAATGTCCCTCTTCTTGCCTTTGGGTGCTGATTAAAGAAATTAAGATGATAAATAAAAAAAGATTAGTGATTCAGTTAATAATATCCACAAATATTTTATGACAAGCAAATACACTCACATTGTACTTCTCTAAAACAGATCGCCTATAGTACAACTAGGTTAGACTCGAGTCTATAGACTGTCATTGAGTTGCCCATACACCCCTATTCCTAATTTCCTTAACAAAAACCACATTTGGAACTAATGCATTGCAGTGAATGATCTTTGATTCTATTCCCATTTCTCAGGTCCCTTGATTGAACAACTCAGTCTCCTTTCTTTTTGCAGTGCATAGATGCAAACTACACATCACTGTGAAATAAATAACTTGGATCAGTACAAGCTACATAAACAAAGTCATAGAGAGAATGTGCTACTCACTGTTTCACTATAGTGACAGGAGAACAATCTGCAATGGCTTCTTAATTAACCAGCTAAAGCGAGCGCCAATGAAGAGTACGATTAGGTACCGCTAAGCACCTGCCTAGCAGAAACTAGAAAGTGGATCACACAATAATATACCAGCATAAACTAAACATAACTTATCTCTTGAGTGTGAGCAGCATGCTATTCGGAAATAAAATATTAGCATTGTAGAATACAAACACAACAAATAATGAACATACTCACCGAGCCCCAGAATCTCAACGCTTAGCAGGCTGAGTCCGTCCTGTTCAAGGTTCAGAATGTCCGCTGAGCGGTGCATCAGCTGCTGGTAGTGTGCCGAGCTTGGCTGGTGCGTCGCATGCACTGGCGCACCATCCCCAGCTCTGCCGATGCTCCCGCAGGGGGTATCCCTTACTGGGCCTGCTGGCAGCATAGAGGAAGGTGGTGCTGCACAAAAACACTAATGCTGCCACATCCTCCTCTCCAAAATTACCCGAGGCTGCACACCTGGGCAGCGGTGCCGCCCGCAAGGAAGTTGTCCCTCTGCCATGGTGCTGGATGGGGTAGAAAATAAGGAAAAGGAAGGGAAAGGAAAGAAGAAAGCAATCTGAAGAAATCAAAAAGCACAAAAAACTAAAACAAACAAACACAAAGACACACACTATTACAAAAAATTAAAATTTGGGGTAGATAAGTAACAAAGGAGGAGCATTAGAGAGATTAAAGAGAGATAAGATTTAGGCCCAGCCCCATAACAGAGAGCAGAAAAACAAGATTGCCGCACCCAAGTGGATCGCTTGATGCCTTTCTCGTGCGATTTGTAATGCAAGAACACACTTAAGAACCGCATAGTGCCTTTCATGCATGATTTGGAGCGCAAGGATGCACTCTGCATCCCCAACGCAACATGAACAAGTGTGCTGGTAAACTTCACCTGCAACCTGAACTCCACGTAGCACGCCAGAGTTTATTTTTGACTCCATGGAATACCGCGTAGCAGAACTCCTCATTCTCCACCCACCACTAGTCTACCTGACACATGCGTGAGGCCCTCATACTGCTGTTACCAAAACCGGTGGAGGTGTCGCCATACAGGCCGCTCTCGCTACTGAATGTAGATGTCAAAATTTGGAATAGACTTTTAGCCACACGATTGCTCCCATATTTGCTGGCACTGAAGATCAGTGTGGCTTCATCCCACAGAGAAGCACCATATATAATCTGCTCAGACTGTTTCATGTTATTCGCACTCTGCACTGCGTCAGGGTTCATATGCATTACCATTCCTTGATATTGAACAAGCGTTTGATGGGAATACCTTTAGTCCGTATTGGAGAAGGTGGGTTTTAAAAACCCAAGTCTATAGCATGAATTAATATGCTCTACACTGAACCAAGTGCTATGATTCAGACGGGAGGTCCGGTGTTTACAAGCTTTCAACTACATTGCGGTACCAGGCAGGGCTGTCCTTTTCACCCTTGTTATTTGCCCTGGTGGGGGAGCCTCTGGTGGCACCGCTACATCATAGGCCTGACCCCAGGGGGTTCGTAGTAGGTGACACTATGCATATTTTGTCTCTATATGCAGATGATGACCTGGTGTACTTGTGAAACCCAGAAGACTCGGTCCTGGGGATTCTCTGTGCTTTGGAATCTTTCGCTGAGGTGTTGGGGCTACAATGGAATCCTCACAAATCCCAATTGTAGCCGTTGGGGGACCTGACTGCAGTGAACAGTGGGATGCTCCCAAAGTCAGACAGCTTTGGGGTAAAGAGGGGGCTAAGTTATCTAGGCATCAGAATTGTGAACAGGAAGCAGCAGTTTCTGGATAATAATATAGGCAGAGTGCTGGAGGGCCTATGTGCATCAATACAGTTCTGGAGAGACCTCCGTCTCTTGCTGATGTGCAGGTCTTCATTAGTTAAGATGGTGGTTCTGCCATGGAGTTTATATATTCTTCAGGGCACATTATATGAGATCCCCAGGAGATACTTGAAAGAACTGGGCAGTTTGATCAAAGACCTCCTGTGGACCACTAAAAGGAAGAAGATAGGCCTCGCCATGCTGAAGCAGACATGGAAGCAGAGGGATTGAACTTCCATATTTGGATCTTTATTATTTTGCAGCCCACCTCCAACATGCAGTTTACTGGCTGGATGAGGGGGACAACTGGGAGAAGAGGGTCTTGAAAGGCTCTCATGGAGACAGCATGCTCCAAGAGCTGCTTATGGATGGTAAATGGATACTAACGAATATGCCGTCCCTCATCAGGCAGGTGAGCTGAACATGGGAGCAGATGGTTATGTGGGTACTGCATCGCGCGCCATTCCCAAGCGATATGCCGATCTGAGCACTGAAAACATTTGTGGCCATAGTGGAGGTGATGTCTGTGCAGAAGTGGCAGGAAGGAGAATGCGAGATCCTGGGAGATCTGTACCTAGGTGGCCAGTTTATCATGTGTGATGATGCGATAGATTCATTCACATTAGGAACAGGGCAAAATGTACAGTACACCAAGATATCGGCCACAGCTCGTGAGATTTGTTTTCCAGATGAGCCACTGCCCTTGCATATGCTGACCAGTCTATTAGAAGTGTCTGGAGCTCATAGATTGATATTGCCCTTATACCGGACACTCCGTGAGGATCTGTCAAAAATTGTGCCTAGAATGCATGGAAAATGGGAGGAGGTACTGGGTGAGGTGCTCCCTACACAAAACTGGGAAAAGGTCCATATGGGGGTGCACATCGTCAGCTCTGATAAACTCTTTAAGCTGATACAATATCACTACACACAAGAAGTGTACCTCTCGCCCAAGATGTTTACAACATTTACTGCACACCGTCTGACAGATTTCCATGATGTGGAATCCCAGAAGTGGACTTTGTGGATATGGTGTGGAGTTGCTCCCTGATAGCGTCTAACTGGGGAGAAGTCTTGAAAAGTTTAAATAAGGCAACAGTATGGGAGGTCCCGCATGACCCACTGGCAATATTGCTGGGTCTGATCCCTGCCCCGTCGAAAAAAAAACTTTACCGAAGTTCCTAATACTGGGCTTTGTACTGGCTAAATGACGGATTGCTATCAAAAAGATTGAGGCACCCCTCCCCCAGGTATGCGGATTGGTTGCGAGATATGTCCGCATGGGCAGTAGCGGAGGAAGTTACAATGAAGCATGACGTTATGAGCACTTGTAGGTTGAATTGGCAGCATGGACATGGATGTTGACAGACCTCCAGAGTGACATGGCTGCTGAAGTTGGAACTAGCAATGAGACTTAGGAGAAAACACACTATTTTTGTGAAACAAGTGGTCAAAGTTGTATGGGATCAGAACTGTAATGCTCTTGTGGGACAGGAGACCCACAGACAGTGGATTAGGAAAGTGGAGTTTCATGTGTGGGGAACAGAAGCTACACCACATACTTTTTGATATCTTAACCAACGGTATTAAAGATGTTTATTGCATTACTATATGAGCAGCTAAGGGGAGTGAGGGGAGTCGGAGAAAATTCATAGTTGTGAGATCTCAGTATGATCCTGCAGCTGTATATGTCACAATGCACCAGAAATATATGTCAGGTACAACTCATGTGAAACTCAACAAAAGTTATATATGTATAGATATATATTATCTACTGGCGGTCGCCAGTAGATAGTTATAGTTACAACCTAGTTTCCATAGGAAATCTCAAAATTCTATTTTGAATAACTTTGGCGCCGGTTGACGAATCCTCGCGAAATTTTCAAAACTAATGGGGCACTCCGTTCAGCTCCTACCCTGAAAGTCTCGGCGTGATTCGTCAAGCGGGGGCCGAGAAAAAAGGGGGGTCCCAAAACGCGTTTTCCCCATGCATTTTTCCATAGGACCTTTAGACACAGCTACAGCCAGAACGGCTGAACATAATTACTTGAAATTTGGCAAAGAGGTAGTCCTCAGGTCAGGCATGTGCCTTTTGCATATATGGTGTAAATCCGTTCAGTAGTTCCTGAGAAAATCAAAAGCAGTAGCTTTACTACAGTGATCTAATGAGCAACTAGAGTGCTAACATTCTGAATTTATGGCAAATGTGTGACACATCTGAATGCCTTCTTCATTGAATTAAAGTAAAAAACTGACAGTATGCCTACTGAGGAGACTGCAGTAAATGAGGAAATTAGGAAACTTCATAACAAGTCTCCCAAGATGGCCACCAGAGACAAAAGAGCCCAAATGTAGCACAATTATCACCGAGATGTAGCCCAAGTGTAGCCCAATGACAGAAATCCCAGAGTGTTTTAAAGAACAACTAGAGCGCTAACAGTCTTACTTATGACAAAGGTGTGGCACACCTGCAGCCATCTTGATTGGAATAAAGTGGTAACATTTAAAACATTTAATTTGCAAAGGAACAAAATGAGGGGGTTCATTTTGCCATAGAAATTATGACTAGTGCTGCAGGAAGACAACTTAGGGCACATTTTGACTTCTCAAATCCTCTTCTATTTCATTAAAAAGTTCTGACATGCAGACTGAAACATGCACTTTGAATGCCAGCAGCAGACTTCCCTGGTGAGCAGTAGCTTTACTACAGTGATCTAATGAGGAACTAGAGTGCTACCATTCAGAATTTATGGCAAATGTGTCACATCTGAATGTCTTCTTGATGGAACCAAAGTAAACAAGCATTGAAAATGCAATAGGTCACGCCCTCGTTTAAGTTAAAGCAATTCTGTTTGTAATTAGGTGGCTTTTTAGCTTTGCTTTTATTAGTGTTTTTCAAAATTTCATGTAAATAACATCCATATCTGTATATGTATGCATGCATTTATATTTGTATTTATATAGATATGCAGATTATATATATGTTTATATATGTATGTATATATATATATAAAAAATAAATAAGAACAACAAGAGAGCGAGGAAAAAGAAAAACTTGTCCTCTTCCCCAAAACAATATGATCAAACAAAATGGACAAGTTTCATGACTCAAAGCAAACTTTTTTCGCTGTCATTGTTGAAAACAACGTGAAAGGAGGGAGAGCACAACTGCTGTGTAAGAAACCCCTCACCCACCTACCTAGTAGGTGGCATGCTTCATCATCGGGGCCCAACTGGATTGTCTAGCACAATCCAGTTGTGCTACAACGCCTGAGATACAGCGGAGCAGGGTTTTGAGCAGTAAGTGGAGTGCTATGTGTGAAGTGATTAAGAGTTAAAAAAGTCTCTGGGAGATACCCTATGAAAAAACTTTAATTATAAGGGTCCCAGGACTAATGTAAAAAAGGGGGGGTTTTGCGGGATACGTAATTAGGAATGTTATTTTCCTTATATCCCTAGTAACTAAGGTCAACTAGTTTCAGCCTTCTTGATGGTTCTAGAGGCTTTCGTCAGGACCAGCCAAAATTAATAATAAAAATAATTTATGTTTCATAATGTTTATATATACCACCATATAAACATACTATTACAATACTGCACGCGCACTTGGCCACTTTAGCACATCAGCTACTAGTGTCTTCAATACTTGCACAGTCACAACTTAATACGTACAATATGTGTATGACCGCACTATAGGCACGCACATAATGGATTACGAATATGCGCACCATGTGCCCCAATACTACAACAATTACTCACTTACGGATCCCGTGGGGCACATTGTAGCCACGCAAGCCTCCATAGTGTTCATGCACTCTCACAAAATCAGTTTGGCTCGAGATCACTAGCCTTTTAGTTGAAAGGAGCATGCATTTAGCGTATATGCATGATTCACAACTGTTCCCCATATCTAAATTAACTCTTCATTTTCAGGTAATCCCAAATGGAGTTACTGTGAGTACCTTTTCACTACACTCACAGCACACTTTAGGGTGTGTGCTGATATTTACACGTGGCCTGTACATTGTTTTTACGGCCATTCATCAAAATTATTTTTATTATTAATTTTGGCTGGTCCTGACGAAAGCCTCTAGAACCATCAAGAAGGCTGAAACTAGTTGACCTTAGTTACTAGGGATATAAGGAAAATAACATTCCTAATTACGTATCCCGCAAAACCCCCCCTTTTTTACATTAGTCCTGGGACCCTTATAATTAAAGTTTTTTCATAGGGTATCTCCCAGAGACTTTTTTAACTCTTAATCACTTCACACATAGCACTCCACTTACTGCTCAAAACCCTGCTCCGCTGTATCTCAGGCGTTGTAGCACAACTGGATTGTGCTAGACAATCCAGTTGGGCCCCGATGATGAAGCATGCCACCTACTAGGTAGGTGGGTGAGGGGTTTCTTACACAGCAGTTGTGCTCTCCCTCCTTTCACGTTGTTTTCAACAATGACAGCGAAAAAAGTTTGCTTTGAGTCATGAAACTTGTCCATTTTGTTTGATCATATACATATATATACACATACATATATATAAATGCATATATGTGCATATGTGTGCGTGTAGAGAGAGGTAGAGAGAGGTAGAGAGGTAGAGATGTAGAGGTAGAGACGTAGAGGTAGAGAGGTAGAGGTAGAGAGGTAGAGGTAGAGAGGTAGAGGTAGAGAGGTAGAGAGTAGTAGAGAGAGAGGTAGAGAAAGGTAGAGAGGTAGAGATTAGAGGATGAGTAATAGAGAGTAGAGAGTAGAGAGAGAGTATTAGAGAGAGTAGTAGAGAGTAGTAGAGAGAGTAGCAGAGAGTGAGTAGGAGAGAGTAGTAGTGAGTAGCAGAGAGTGAGTAGTAGAGAGTAGTAGCGAGTGAGAAGTAGAGAGTAGTAGAGAGTGAGTAGTAGAGGGAGTAGTAGAGAGTAGTAGAGAGTGAGTAGTAGAGGGAGTAGTAGAGAGTGTGTATTAGAGAGTGAGTAGTAGAGAGTAGTAGAGAGTGAGTAGTGGAGACTGAGTAGCAGAGAGAGAGTAGTAGAGAATGAGTAGTAAAGAATGAGTAGTAGAGTGAGTAGTAGAGAGTAGTAGAGAGTGAGTAGTAGATAGTAGTAGAGAGTGAGTAGTAGAGAGTAGTAGAGAGTAGTAGAGAGAGTAGTAGAAAGTGAGTAGTAGAGAGTGAGTAGTAGAGAGTGAGTAGTAGAGAGAGAGTAGTAGAGAGAGTGAGTAGTAGAGAGTAGTAGAGAGAGTAGTAGAGAGTAGTACAGAGTGAGTAGTAGAGAGTGATTAGTAGAGAGTAGTGGAGAAGTAGAGAGTGAGTAGTAGAGAGTAGTAGAGAGTGAGTAGTAGAGTGAGTAGTAGGGAGTAGTAGGGAGTAGTAGAGAGTGAGTAGTAGAGTGAGTAGTAGAGAGTAGTAGAGTAGTAGAGAGTGAGTAGTAGAGAGTGAGTAGTAGAGAGTAGTAGAAAGTGAGTAGCAGAGAGAGTAGTAGAGAGTCGTAGAGAGTAGTAGAGTGAGTAGTAGAGAGTGAGCAGTAGAGAGAGAGAGTAGTAGAGAGTGAGTGGTAGAGAGTAGTAGAGTGAGTAGTAGAGTGAGTAGTAGAGAGAGTAGTAGAGTGAGTAGTTGAGAGTGAGTAGTAGAGAGTAGTAGAGAGTAGTAGAGAGTGGTAGAGAGTGAGTAGTAGAGAGTGAGTAGTAGAGAGAGTAGTAGAGAGGGAGTAGTAGAGAGGGAGTAGTAGAGAGAGAGAGTAGTAGAGAGAGAGTAGTAGAGAGTAGTAGAGAGTGAGTAGTAGAGTAGTAGAGAGTGAGTGGTAGAGTAGTAGAGAGTAGTAGAGAGTGAGTAGTAGAGAGTGAGTAGTAGAGAGTAGTAGAGTAGTAGTAGAAAGTGAGTAGTAGAGAGTGAGTAGTAGAAAGTAGTAGCGAGTGAGTAGTAGAGAGTGAGTAGTTTAATTTAAAAGGAACACAATGAGGAGGTTCATTTTGCCATAGAAATTATGATTAGTGAGGAAAAAAGAAAAATTAGGGCACATTTTGAGTGACTTATCAAATCCTCTTCTATTTCATTAAAAAATTCTGACATGCAGACTGAAACATGCACTTTCAATACCAGCAGCAGACTTCCCTGGTGAGCAGTAGCTTTACTACAGTCATCTAATGAGCAACTAGAGTGCTACCATTCAGAATTTATGGAAAATGTGGGACACATCTGAATGCCTTCTTGATGGAATCAAAGTAAACAAGCATTGAAAATGCAATAGGTCTCGCCCTCGTTTAAGTTAAAGCAATTCTGTTTGTAATTAGGTGGCATTTTAGCTTTGCTTGTATTAGAGTTTTTCAAACTTTCATGTACATACCATGCATATGTATGCATATATGTATATGTTTGCATGAATTTATATTTATATAGATATGCAGATTATATTTATATGTTTATATATTCACTGAAAAAACCATAGGTTTCACACACGTTATAGTTACGAATTAGCATTTAAAAAACCTTGCAAATTCACTTAAAAAACCATAGGTTTCACACATGTTATAGTTAGCTGGACATTTCACTCGTAAAAAACCAATGAAATTCCCCCGTTATAGTTAGTGCAGGCAACTATAACTCACGCGACCGCAATCCTCTGCTGATGACGTCAGATATTACATCACTGTATTTAGACACTTATTTACCCATGTCTTCTTCCATTAATCTTTAGCTATACATATATTACAAATATTTATTTTTCATAAAGACACATATGTCATCAGTGATGTAATATCTGACGTCATCAGCAGAAGATGGGGGAGAGGATGTAGCCTTATGGCTAGAGCGGTCGACCTCGAAACTGGGGAACCGGGTTCGAGTCTCGGCTACGGCGCACAACATTCTGTGATTCTGGGCAAATCACTTAGGGGCCGATTCCGATCCGGGTCGGAAAGCACTCTGACCGAGCCGGATCCGGAGTGTTTTCCGACCGAGCCGGAGTCCTGCAGTCCGACCGAGCAAGTACGATGCGGCCGTATGCTGTCAGACTCGGTTCGTCGGACTCCCAGAGAAGTCAATGGGAGCGGGTCGTACGACACGTACATGGGCTCCCATTGACTGAATGAGTACGTCGCGGACAGGTGCGCCCCCTACAGTGAGTACACGTCGGTGCCATCCGCACGTACATGCTGTGGGTCTCCCCCTGTGTCCGAGTCGTAGGGCTGCGGTTGACAGGGGGTCAGACGCGGACCCCCAAAGGCAACCACCTGGACGATTTGCGAGCCAGACACTCCGGCTCGCACAGGCTGTCTGACTCGTGCATCGTCCTGGCTCGGTCGTGAATCGCATCCATTGCACGCCACGGTTAGCTTCCGACCGAGACGTATGGAGCGGTTCGGACCCAGAAATGAGTCGGTCGGTGAATTTCATGTAGCTCGCATCGTACTTGCTCACTCGTACAGCTGTACGAGTCGGGCGGAAAACACGCATACGGCACATAGTTTTTCCGCCCGGATCGCGTTCGGTGCCCTTCCGACCTGGATCGGAATCGGCCCCTTAATCACCCTGTGCCTAACAAAAGTGAATGTGTCCTTCTGTAACAAAACTGGTGCTAGTGTAAAGCGCTTTGATACCCGATTCTGGTCTAGTTCGCGCTATATAAACTCTCTAAAAGACAAAAACAAAAAAGCTGGTAGTGGCAGCCTAGGCGTGGAGGTACCTGAGAGAGAGAAAAGCAAACAAGTTGCATGAAAGACATCTAAAAACAGAAGTAAACAAAATCCTAACACAAGAATTCTTACTAGAACATGAATAGCAGAGACAAGAGAATAAAGTACAGTAGGCAAAGAACAAGATGAAGGCAGATCCTTGAAAGCTGAAATTCAAGGAGGATCAGATTTAGAGTCCTTTATAGGAAGACAGTGCTGATGCCTCTTCCAATGACCCAGGAAACACACAACCATCATCTTGTATTTGCAAGACACATTGGCCCTGATTCTGACTTAAACTTTTCATAGAACAAGGCAAAATAAAGATTCACTGGGGTATATTATTTATTTATAGGTGTGATAAATATCAGCTGTTATGAGTTTCTGGGAAATGCAATGTAGATTGTGGTGCTTAATGCACCAAAATCAGCATGTTATGGAAAGTACCGTACACCCCACTCTTTCCCTCTTGTTATATTCAGGCAGGTGTGATCTGTCGAAATTAATGAAGGGTGCGCTATTTTATAAACCTGATAGTTACCGGATGGAGTAAATCTAATGCAAATTGCAACTCCGATCCCTGCTCAAGCAGGGGTTTACGCAGTGGTTGGAAAATACTAACACACTAGTATTAAAGGTCATAGATTAACATTGTATTTCCTGTTACTGAGAATGATGTTGCTTTGTCCACTAAGTGCGGCAAACCTTATAAAGATAAATACACCAGCTGTAAACAATTTCTCTTTTTCCGCTGTTCAAACAAGTGTCACCTGTTGAAGTAAGAGTCTCCCGTACAAGTAAGTATATCTGTTTTTCTCAGTCTTGTGTTTATTGAGGACTCTTAAAACATGGCATCTGTTCCTGTCAGTGATTCTAAGCAGCATGCAGTATACGCAGATCCCACTGCTCAAAGCACTAAGGGGCATATCTAAAAGGCGGCGATATAAAATTATCGCCGTTTTCGGCCGAAAAGCGGCGATCATTTTATCGCTATATTAGCAAGGTCACGCTATAGCGTGAAACCTTGCCTTAGCGCCTGAATTCCTAACGCCCATCTTTGCATCTCTAATGAGAAATAAAGTGGGCGTTCCTCCCCAGGATAACGGGAGAAATGTCGCTAAGCGACATTTCTCCTATTATCAAGACTCACGCAAAGCAGCATAGCGACAAGAAAAGTAGCGATAACCTCTGTTATCGCTACTTTCCCTATGCCTGCTTTGAAACTGACTTAGCCATGATATCCTACGGAAGGTGGATATCATGGCTAAGTATGTGAGGCCCTATCAGCAAGCTATCGCCAAACTTCGTGGGATTATCGCTGGGATTCCAGCGATAATCTCACGTTTGGCAGTTAGCACTAGGATTTTTATCGCTTTTGAGATAAGCGTTGCTAATAGCACGCTATCTCAGCGATAAAAATCCACGCTAGCCAGCGATAATTATCCTATTACTAAGTGCGCTTAGCGATAATTATCGCCGGTTATTGCTGATATGCTCCTTAGAGGGGTCTGCAAAGACTTGCCTTTCCAGCTCTCCTTAGACTGGGTTCACGAAAATGTATGATTCCCTTTCGGTGAGGCATAACAGAGGGGAAGCAGAGTTTTAGTCATTAGTGACACATATTTTACTGATTTATCAATAGTTAATGAGAGAGATCTTTACCTAAACCCAGCATCCCCTTTCCACGTGTTTCCTCAGATTATCTATCCTCCCTGTTGCTTGATACCTTCTAAATTTTAAAATAGTAACATTCTGTAAATAGGGTTCTTTATAAGAGAGCAGGAACAGCGGCGTTACTATGGGGGTGCAGGTGGTGCGGACCGCACTGGGTGACACCCTCACATGGGGGTGACACCCAGCAGGGCGCAGGGGGAGGGCGAAGGCAGTGCGGAGCGAGGTTGCATGCCTCTGATCACTGAGTTGTGGGCCCATCTTTTGAGCTGTCGGGAGGCCTGCGAAGACGACTTTCAGGCACAGCAGCTCTGTGTACAAGCTGAGGCCTCTCGCCTGCTAGCCCGGCAGTTCTTCTCTTACTGAAGACAGTGGCTGCAAGACGGGGTACTCACTCTCTTTCCTCTCCTTTCTTTTATTTGCTCCCCTGTGAAACTTTTGCTGAAAATCAATGTTGTATTTTTCTGACATTTAATTCCAAAGTGCAGCATCGGGAATACAAGTTTAAAAATATGCAAAATAAATAACTAAATAAAGTAAGACAGAGTGGTAGCAAACTGGCCAGATTGATTTTATTCACACCCAAACACATTAGCGCCACTTTTACAGAGTTTGCCAGTGAAGCGCTATTTTTGTTGTCTTGGCCTTGTTTTCCCAGGGCTTGGAACTAGTGCACCAATCCTGGAGGTACTGCAATGTGAGGATTGAAAAACAAAATTTGTACTGCTGCTCTGCATCTAGGATGTTGTCTTTTTTTACCATACTGCTTACGTTTTGTAAGGATATAAGCAATGGGTCCATTCAGGGCCCTGTTGTCATATCCTTAACTTTTCAGGCAAAAGCACTCACTGATTTCTGAACAGTGAGTGTAAAAGCGTTAAGGTAAGCATGTTGTTCCTGCTTACATTTCACATGGTTTGCAAAATTTTGCATTCCCTATGATTGTTTGCTTTTTCCATGATGCTGTCACTTTTTACTTGTAACTCTCAAAAAAGGGAGACTAGGGGGTCAAAGGGTAGGTAGCCCCCCTCTCAGGACCATATAACAAAGCGAGACCTACCCCGGAAAAATAAGTAGTGGTTAAAATGTATTTGTGCTCTAGGTACCCTATACTTGTAGTGCCTATCTCACTCACACCCTCTGGTGTTTCTGCCACTGAAATGGACAAACTACTGTTATACACAGCCCGTGTCTGTTCTTACAGGCTGTGACAACAACAAGTTCCTGGGTGTCAATGTGTTTCCCTACACTATTGTGCTGTAAAAACCTGCTAGTGGTAAAGGCAAAAGTGCAAAACTAAAACCAAAAAAGGTGTGATAGGCCGGCAGTGCCTCACGGAAGCAGCCCCAACGAGGTTAGTGTAGACAGGTACTCGCCTACTACCTCCTGTTGTCATCATCGGCTACTGCCGCCCAAACAGAAACAGAAAAGGAGGAAAACGATAAGGAGTGCTGGAACCCTCATGCTAATCCTAATAACTAGTGTCTAAAGGGCAAACTATATTGTGACATGTGTCTAGTAATCTAAAGAAAAAGAGGAAATGTCGACCCAACAGCGGGGGGACTGAGTCTGATCAGGACCCAAGTCACTCCAATTAAAACCGAGCAACACTACACTGGCTGTGTAAAACTTTATTCTATGCTGTGTCGCTGCTCATTAAAACCAACATGTTTCGTTGCCCAATAAAATTTAGCGGCAACTTCTTCAGGGCAAGGGTCAACTGGGCTCTCTGCGTCGCTAGTGTAGACCAGCGATTACTTTGTCAGCACCTAGGGGAAACACAATTAAAAACACATACTCAGTATCTCACCCAACCGGTCAAAACCAGTACATACGAGCATTTGCTCGTCCTCCAAGATGCCTGCTTCACACCTGACGTTCATATTTACCATCATAGATGATGTCTGTCAGCATACCTGAACCTTCGGTATGTGTGAATATCTGTGGTATCTTAAAAAACCTGGACTGCTTGTTCAGAGGCTGCGGAACCGCGTTTCTGAAAGAGCACAAAGATGTGATAGTTATTAAAGTGCCCCTGTGTATACTATTCAGTCCCCTCTGCTCATGTATCGTGTGTCAACTCATTATCGAAAACCTACGTTGTCGTATGTGCAGAGCCCAGCAATGATGACTATATTAGATAATACCCCTAATTACACTGTTGCTTCAATGTATTTTCATTATTGACAAATGCCCATTAAATAAATATTCAATTGCTGCGCTGTGTAACGCTGGTGCCGCGACTGCCTTCTGTTAGAAAAACATGGGCTGCCCTGGTGTTGCGCGGTCATTCAATGGGCGCTTGTCGTATGCTGGCTCTAGAGTGTGGAAACTCCCCTCGTTAGCGTATCTGAGTGGGGCCCGCTACTAAGCTCGCCCAAGAAGGTCTTACCTCGTCAGCCTGTTCGTCAGGTATTAACTCATCCTCCATCGCTAGGGAGAAGCCTGCTTCCTGTTTAAATGCGTCATACGCGCGGCGAACCGCGCATGTGCAGTTGGTTTCTGAAGGGACTGGCGGCCATGTTGTATAAACCGCCGCTGTTGATTACACTGTACCTGATGTCTCCCTACTTATGTCTAGGGCATAATGTGGCGTGCACTCGACCTCCCAGATTGGTATATGTGTAGTCTACACGTACCATTGTGAAAAATATATATGAAGAATAGAGATTGGTCAAATATCGATGTATTTCAACTTCTGTCATCTTTATCTGTATTACGCAGATTGTAGGAATGGTTATCAAGGCGCTAGAGTCCAACACCTTAACTGTACACCGATCTATTCATGTATAGTTTTTAGGCATGCACGAAACCGCTGACCTATAAAGTTGTTAATACAAGGTCAGCAGCCTCATGTGTTAATGCCTGGCCCAAGTGGTGAATATACTGCCTCACAGTGCTACCTTGCCCCATTCAATGAAATCATTGAGACCCTGTTGGTCTGCTTTCTCTTGGTAAATCCAATGGGCCTCCTTGGTTGACAGCCTGGCTTCCATGTTGTAGATGTCACCAAATACCCGCTCTAGTACAACCCAGCATATATCTCTTGGGTTATGTCCGGCTGTCAGGAAATGCTGGACCAGCTTGGTTGTCAGTTTTCCCACCTTGATAGTACTAAGGTGTTCCTGTACTCTAATTTTTACTTTGCGAGTGGTAAGACCAATGTACTGCAAACCACATGGACACGTTAGCCTATAGATGACATTTTGTGTGTTGTACTAAATGAGTTCAAGTACCAGGTCTTGCCATCTGCCAAGGTGACACTTTTGGTAGGGGTGGTGAGCTCACACACTGTACACCCGCCACATTGGTAATGCCCCGGCGGAATGCCAGTGTCCCTAGACTTAAGCTGGGGTCGTGAATGCACTAAACGGTCACGCAAGTTGGTGGACCGCTTGAAGGCAAATCGCGGATGTGGCATCGTCATGGTTGGAGTGTTGAGCAGGGGCCAGTGTCTCCTGATTACCTGTCTAACTTTAGTGGACAGGGGGCCAAAAGTCGTGACCACCGGAATACAATCTCCTTTGGTTTTGGGTGTTCTTTCTAGAAGAGCAGCTCTGGGAGTATTTAGGGCTCATTTCCGTGCTTGTTTGATTATCTTTGTGGGGTATGATCTTTCCTCCAATTTACAAGATAAGGCTTCAGCTTGTGTAATAAATTCCTCTGTTGATGAACAGTTCCTGCGATACCGCAAGAACTGCCCCACGGGCAGATTGTCTCTCAAGGCCCTGGGATGATAGGATCTGTAGTGCAGCAGGGAATTCTTGTCAGTGGGCTTTTGGTGGACGTTAGTGACAAGTTTACGATTTTCCGCCCTGATGTCCAAATCCAAATATGTGGCTGCCATGTCACTGATGGTCCATGTGAATTTAAGGCATTCGTCCAGGCTGTTAAGCCACACGAGGAACTCATCCAGATCGGTCCTAGGTCCCGTCCATATACACAAGACATCGTCAATATATCGCTTCCAGAGGGCAATATTCCTCTGGAAGGGATTGTCGCGATGTAGGACGTAACCGGTCTCAAATTGACCCACGTAAATACAAGCTAGACTTGGAGCAAAGGTAGCCCCCATAGATGTCCCGGACACTAGCAGATATAGCTGGTCTTTGTAAGCAAAACATTTTTTTGTAAGGGCCAGTTCAACACATTGGAGCACAGAAGATTGTGGAACATCGTAGAACCATTCACAGGAACCCAGGGCGCGTGCTGCTGCCACCAGCGTGGCTTCCTGGGGGATGCTCGTGTACAACGATTCTATATCGATTGTCACCAAGAATTGATGTTGCGGGTCATACTCGATGTCATTTAGGATCCTCAAAACATCGGTAGTGTCCTGAACATATGATGGTTGAGTGATCACACATTCCCTAAGAAAGAAGTCGGCGTACTGCGACAGTGGTTCCAGAACTGATTGTATGCCCGAGACTATAGGCCGTCCTGGGGGGGGCCTTTGCGCTTTATGGATCTTCGGGACAATATAAAAAGCCGGGATCCTGGGCTTCTCATTAATCAGAACATCAGCTTCCTTAGCTGTCAACCATTTCTTTTCTTTAGCCTCCGCGACCATTTTGTGGATGGTCGTCTGGAGGTCCTTGGTGGGGTCCCTCATCAAGGGTTGATAATTTTGGCGAACACCCAAAAGCCTGGACACCTCAGTTTCATAATCAGCAGTATTAAGCACTACCACGGCTCCGCCCTTATCGGCAGGCTTAATAGTGATAGTGCTATTCTGCTGAAGAGATTGTATGGCTAGCCAGTCAGCATGCGTCATGTTGCTGCGGCTATGACTGTGCTGCTGTTCCTCAAGGGTGGTGATGTCCTGCATCACCTTCTGTTCGAAAACCAGGACCTCGGGCCCAATGGAATGCGTGGGGGGGCAGAACAGTGAAGGACGTCTTAGGTTGGTAGAGAAAACCGAAGGGGCTTCAACCTCCTACATCGTAGGTTTTCGATAATGAGTTGACACACGATACATGAGCAGAGGGGACTGAATAGTATACACAGGGGCACTTTAATAACTATCACATCTTTGTGCTCTTTCAGAAACGCGGTTCCGCAGCCTCTGAACAAGCAGTCCAGGTTTTTTAAGATACCACAGATATTCACACATACCGAAGGTTCAGGTATGCTGACAGACATCATCTATGATGGTAAATATGAACGTCAGGTGTGAAGCAGGCATCTTGGAGGACGAGCAAATGCTCGTATGTACTGGTTTTGACCGGTTGGGTGAGATACTGAGTATGTGTTTTTAATTGTGTTTCCCCTAGGTGCTGACAAAGTAATCGCTGGTCTACACTAGCGACGCAGAGAGACCAGTTGACCCTAGCCCTGAAGAAGTTGCCGCTAAATTTTATTGGGCAACGAAACATGTTGGTTTTAATGAGCAGCGACACAGCATAGAATAAAGTTTTACACAGCCAGTGTAGTGTTGCTCGGTTTTAATTGGAGTGACTTGGGTCCTGATCAGACTCAGTCCCCCCGCTGTTGGGTCGACATTTCCTCTTTTTCTTTAGATTACTAGACACATGTCACTATATAGTTTGCCCTTTAGACACTAGTTATTAGGATTAGCATGAGGGTTCCAGCACTCCTTATCGTTTTCCTCCTTTTCTGTTTCTGTTTGGGCGGCAGTAGCCGATGATGACAACAGGAGGTAGTAGGCGAGTACCTGTCTACACTAACCTCGTTGGGGCTGCTTCCGTGAGGCACTGCCGGCCTATCACACCTTTTTTGGTTTTGGTTTTGCACTTTTGCCTTTACCACTAGCAGGTTTTTACAGCACAATAGTGTAGGGAAACACATTGACACCCAGGAACTTGTTGTTGTCACAGCCTGTAAGAACAGACACGGGCTGTGTATAACAGTAGTTTGTCCATTTCAGTGGCAGAAACACCAGAGGGTGTGAGTGAGATAGGCACTACAAGTATAGGGTACCTAGAGCACAAATACATTTTAACCACTACTTCTTTTTCCGGGGTAGGTCTCGCTTTGTTATATACTTTTTACTTGTAGGCCAAATATTGCTCTTGCCCAGTGCGTAATTTAAATTGAGCCGCATCCAGGTGTTTATAGCTGGCAACAATTGGGTTGTAGTTGAAGACAGTCTGAGTTTTTCTCAGTAGGGCAGTATGGTGTACAGTGGGGGAGAGGATGTGGCACTATGGCCAGAGCTGCTGAATTTGGAACTGGGGAACCAGGTTCAGCCTTAATAACCAGTCCACCAGACCACTCTCCTGAGAGAGCACTATCTCATGCTAGACCTTAGAAGGCTTCGCAAGACATTAGAATCCCTGGTGTCGTAGCACCAGCAGGTGCACCCTAGCATGACAAGTGTAGGTTAACCTTCAAGGCTTGTCCACCACTATTCATACTGAAGTTCACCTCCAGTCTTGCGGGCAGGCCTATGAAGCAGCACACCCTAGAACAACAGTGACCCTGTCACTGAGATCACAGGACCCTTGAGAAGGGCCAACTCTAGGGCGGTGCAACCGGTGTGACCGCACCAGGTGCTGACTTTAGGTGGAGGCATCATTTTTGCAAGTCTATTATGGTTTTAAAAGCGCTTGCTGCCTCCAGCAATTTTCGGTAACAATAAAAATGTCATGATGACTCTGGTGATTAATGTTCTTCCTAGAGTGAGATCGGAATTTTGTCAAATGGAAGATTTGACTCATGGAAAGGTAGCTCAGAGGGTTAATGTACCTGCTGCAAAGAACATGTACCATGCAGATCACAAAGTGCACATAATGTAAATAGGCCAGTGGGCTACTGCTTTTGTCAGAAAGATCCTTTTGTTACTTGCAGTTTATAAGTTAAAATCCTAACATAGAACAGTGAGCTATTAACTGTCATCAACTCCGAAGCAACACAAGTCACATTTTTTATTAACTTTTGATACGTTTGAGCTACAAACAATTTATTAGTTGAAATGGTCAGATCATGCTGCAGAACTTGCATTATGAGGCAAATATGGCAGAGCCATTATTATTTAGAAAACATTTGCAAACTAGGATTTTTAGCCATTCATGTTTGAACTGCTGTTGTGGAAAAGGGAGAAGTGCTGATGACAGAAACTCCATTGCTCGGAGACAAATGGCTTGTGCTTTTTATCGTATTTGGGGACATTCTGTGATTAGAAGTATATCCCACTTTGTGAATACATTTTACTGTCATTAACTCATTATAACCTTAAATAATCATGTGTATCCATTGGTTGACAAAACTGGCAGTGAAACCAAACTAATTCAAAAAATTGGGATGTTTGCGCATTCTGGCCACACCTCTGGCTCCGCCCACTGATCCAATCCTTGGGTTATTCCCGCCCTCTGATTCTCCGCCCACAGTTCCCCTACTTTTTTCCCCCTACTTCGACCACTGATATATCGTGTTGCTGGATAGTGGGAACACCACACCAGTGCAAAGTTCCATACCTATGATATTATAAATTCCAATAAACTGTTGACTAGCAGGTAGCCCACTGTACAACCTGATTAATGAGTCATTATCACACTGTTGTTAACAGGCACATTTTGTAAATATAGGACCTACATTTACAAACGTTACTAAGGATTCTGTATGGTCCCGTTATTTGCCAACTGTGTCCACTGGCGGACTCGGAGCGGAGGAGGTCCATGCGGTAAGTCGTGAGGGGGTGACACCATGAGTTACCCGCACCGGGTGACTCCAACCCTAGTGACGCCACTGAGCAGGAAACAATTAGCTAATTAATCTCATAATTTAAATGGAAATATTTGGGCTCATCTATGTACTGAGGGGCATATTTACAAGCCCCTATCGCCATGGGAACGTCACTTTTTGTAACGTTTCTGTGGCAATAGGGGCTTTGCCTTATTTGCAAGGCAGTGTTAAGCCACTTAACGTGGCTTAACGCTGCTTTGTAAATAAGGCCTCCTTTCATGCGATGCTTAGTATGAAAGGGGTGGGCAGTGGGTGTTGCAGTGGGCATTCCACCGCAAAACAATGGAGGTCAAAATTAAGACCACGGAAAACCTGGTCTTAACTTGGCGAAGCATGGAGAAATATCCTATTACTTACCGGTAATCTTCATTACTCCTGGTCCCGTTGTCCTCGTCCCATTCCTTAACAAGTGGAGATGACCATCTCCACGACAGAAAAAAAGAAAAGGAGCATGCTGGGATACCCCACCCACTCCCTCCCACTGGGAGTACATAAGCGGTACCACCCCAGCATGCAGCCTGAAAACACCAAGCCAACAACCGGAAGGCCGGCCGCCAGGGAGGGAGGGAGGGATGTAAGGAATGGGACGAGGACAACGGGACCAGGAGTAATGAAGATTACCGGTAAGTAATAGGACATTACCCCCAGGTCCCTCCCGTCCTCGTCCCATTCCTAAACAAGTGGAGAATACCAAAGCAGAGAAACCGACCTTCCGGAACCCCACCAACGCCAAGGGCACCAGACCAAAAAACAGCACCAAACAGGAGCAAAAGGAGCCCACAAGAAGGAGAAAAAAACGCAGGCAGGAGCACACAACCCAGCAGGCCCCCAACCAAGTGGACAGAGCCAAGACCCCAAAACCAGCAGGGGACGACCAGAGAAAAAAACACACGAACCCCCCAGGCAAGCCAGAAGGGGCCACACACTCAGAGCCTAGGGAGCAACCAGAGGAGCCAAAACCAAGCCCCCCCCCAAGAACGATGAAAGGAAGGCCAGGGGAAGGGGGCGCGCCCCAACGGAGAAACTGAGCCAGAAAAGGGCAACCAACCAGGGAGAGAGCCCCCAAGGGCGATGCCCACAGAGCCAGGCACCACCAGGCAGCCACCCAACCAGGAACCAAACAGGCCAACCCAGCCCAACAGACCGCACAGGGCGGCAGGGCCGAAGGCCCAGGAAGGAACAAAACAAGGCAAGACACGACCAACAACCAAACCACCCCAACACGCCAGGGGAAGCCAACAGCAGAATCGCAAAGACGAAAGAGGGCAGAACCGGACAAGCAAACAGGCAACCACCCAGAGGAACAGCCAGGAAAGAGAAGGGGACAGGGAACCCAAGCAAGGCCCCCCACCCCAATGGCAGCAACAGGGAACCCGGAGGCCAGAAACCCACAAAAGGACCAGGCCACAGGGAAGGACCGACCAACGGCCAACCACAGCCGACACAACGAAGAGCCGCACAAACAAAAAGGCCGCCCCACCGGGAAAAGAACCTGGGGTACAAGAAAAGGCCAGGCCCGAGGCACACCCTCAAAGCAGGAGACACCGGGACAAGAAGCCCAGCAACCCGCCCAACGGAGGTCAGGGAGAGCAAAGAAGCCCAACCCGAAGCAGACCCGGCAAAAAAACCAGGGCACCAATAAAGACAACAACAGAGGCCCAACACGGAACCGGGGAAACTAACAACCCAGAACCAGAAAGGAGAAAACAACACCAACCAAGGGCCGACCAACCGGCAGGAGTAGAAAGGAGGATACCACGGAACAACCGAAGGTGAAACCCAAGAGGCTGAGGGCAAAACAGGAAAGACCAACAAGGAGGCCAACAGTCCAACCCCCAAGGAGCCAGCCGGAGAACAAGCAGGCGAACCAGCCAGGAGGCACACAACACAACGCCACCAGGACCCGGAAGTACCCGGAAGGAGAGGCAAAAAGAACCCCCAACCAAGAAGGGGCATAGGGAAAGGCACAGCAACCAATCACAGCCAGGCCATCCAGAGAGCGAAGAAGCGGAGGGAGGGAGCCCAGAAGCCCACACCATGGACCCAGGGCAACAGCCAGCCGAAACCAGCGGCACAGGAAAGGACCGAAGACCAGCCCAGGACCGCAACAAAGCCCAAGAGAAGGAGCGCCCAGGAAAGGACCCAAGCAGGGACCAAAAGAGGACCCCAAGCAAAAAAGGGCTCAACAGCACAAAGCCCCCACAACCAAGCCTAGAGGCTCACCAGAAACCCAAACGCACAAGCAAATGGGAGGCCAAACACTGGGACCGCAAGGACAAACCCAACAGAAGCAGAGCCCAGGTCCCAAGAGCACACCGGAACAACCCTGGCACCAAAAGGAGAGGAGCCTGGAGAAGCCAAAGGTGCACCACCCAACAGGGGAGCAGGAACGGACCCAAACAAGGGGAGAAGGAACACCTCAGAGCCAACAAGAGCGCAAGGGTCACAGACGCCACAGGCCGCAAACAGCCAGGGTGGGAGTACAGGCCCAACGACAGGCCCCCAAGGGAAAAAACCAGAGCCCCAGACCCGAGGCAAGCCAACCGCAACCCGAAAGCGGAAAGAGAGGAGTGAGAAGCAACAAAGCAGCCCACGCACCAGGGGAGGCCGACACCCAACAAACACAAGCAGGGGAAGGGCACAACAGACAGGTCAGGGCACAGGAGCCGGGCACCCGAAGAACAAGGGGTCACCCACGGCAGAGGCCAAGGAAGACCAAGGACACCCAGCCATCACAGGAGGCAAAAGGAGCGGCAGGCGAGAAGACAAGCCCAACAAGCCAACACTCAACATCAGCCAGGAGCCAGCAGGGCCCCGACCAGCACAGCCCCGGAGCCAACAGGCCCACAAGGAACTGAGGAAGGACACAACAGCCCCCCCCCCCCCCCCCGGAAAAAAAAGCGGGAGGACCCAGCGAACCCACGGAAGGCAGACACTGCAAGCGAGGGGCAAGGGGCAAGCAAAAGCACCCGGAAGGACACAAGAAGCACCCAACAGCAAAAAACCGCAGGCAGGCAGGCACCCAGACAGGCACGCACCAGGCCCAAACCCACAGAAGGGCAGGAACCAACGGGCGGAAGGGCCGCAAGCAGCCAGAGGAAGCCCAAGAACAGCAAGGCACCAGCCCAGGCGCACCCCAAACCAGGCACCCACCAGGACCGACCAGGGACAACAGAAGCCCGCAAGGCAGGACAGCCGCAGGCCCAGAGGACAGAGCAAAGAGGCCACAAGAAGAAGGCAACAAACCCCGGGAGAGACCACCCAAAGCGAGCCACAGCATCCCAGGGAGGAACCAGAGCCGACCCAGCCAAACCACAGGGTGGGCAGCAGGCGCAACCGAAGCCAAGGCCTCACCCCAGCACAAGCAAGCAAGAAGCCGCCAGGCAGCAAGCACCAAGGGGACAGGTCAATGGGAGACCCACAGGGACCGCTCCCCAGCCCAGACGCCAACTAGCAACAAGCGCCGAGCAAGCGAAAACTCCAAAAGGCTAGGGAACACACAACCCATGGAGGAAGCCCCGAAGGAGCCCCCCCCCCCAGGCAGAACCCCCAAAAAAAGGAAGAGACCCAGGGGAACCATGGCCCAAGACAGGACAGCGAAGGCACAGGAGCGAACTCAGCAGGCAGCAGAAGGAGCCGAAGGACCGCCAGGACCCCGGGAGCAGGGGGCACAGGAGGCAGAGATCCAGGCCGGAGACATCAAGGACCCTGGACCAAGACAGCAAGCAGACCCACACCAAACGCAACCAGCAGAGGGCCAGCACGCAGGAACAGGCGCCAGCAGAGACAGGAATCCACCAGCACTGGAAGAGACCCGAGGTTGACTGGATCCAACAGCACCCGAAAGAAAGCAAGAAACCCAGACGGGAAGGCCCAGGGAGACCAGTGGAGTCCAGCGCAAAGAAAAGGGGGCAAGAAACGCAAGCAGGAGGCCCCGGGTACAAACCCCGGCACCACCCAGAGTCCCAGGCATACAGCGCGTCAGCGACCAGAAGGCCAAGCAGGCAGCATCCCAAACACCCAAAGAGGGCATGAGGAAGAGACACCACCCAGGGCTGCAAGCGAATCCCACGGAAAGCAGAAGCCAACCGAACCCGGAAAACCCAGGCGAAAAGGAACAGAGACGCTGCAGCAGGGAGCGAAACCACAAGCGCGTTCACCAAAGCCACAGGAACGAAGGCTGCAGTGCAGACCCCTCCAAACAGCCCAAGCCCCGAACCAGCCAAACCACAAACAGAAGCACACGTCACTGCAAGTGAAGCCACCGCAAAGGGACATGCATCCCAGCTGTCAAAGACAGAAGCAAATGACACAAACATGAGGCACAGCACACATGGGATCATGTTCGGAAACACAGGATGCGGAGAGGACGCCAAGCGCAAACCAGTAGGCACAGGCACGGAAGTCGGTAGCCCCAGCCTCACGCCACAACCTCTCCCATAGACAAGAAGAGGCGCCCACAGAAAGGACGGCCAGAGGAGACGCAGGTGCAGAAGCGGGGAAGCAGCCCATCAGAGGAGCACCTGCACTGCATGCATGGGTCCCTGGGCACAAACCCCCACACCTCCAGGAGGCCCAATCCAAACAGCACCCAGAAGGAGAGCCAGCCAACACATCCCCACAAGGAGAAAAAAAGAGGCCGCTACACGGTACTCACCAAGGGGGCAAAAAGGGCGCACCACAAGCCCACTGACCCCAATAGCCAGCCCAGGTGCGCACCAGGAAATCAGCGCCGGGCAGAGAAGACCGCCGAAAACAACCTCCGAGGAGACAGGAAGGGCCGCCCCTGCACCGACCCAACCGAGCAGCAGGGGCAGCAGGAAGAAGAGGAGGCCGGCAGGACCACAAACGCCAGGCAGGGGACCCAGGAGCATCGTCCAGCAGAGTCCCAGGACCCACCTAACAGCCTCAGCAGCGCGACCCCCAGACCGGCCAAGCCGCCACAGGGAGAAGCGCACTGCAACCTGGAAGAGACCGGGAGGAACGGCGCCCCAGCCACAAAGGGCCGGTCAGCAGTCAACGCGGCTCCTGGCAAGCCCGGCAGGCCAGGAGAACGCGGAGGAGGATGGCGAGGACAGCCCAGCAGCCCCGACGAGACGTCCAGTGAAGAATCCATCAGGTAAGTCCAAACACGTCCCAATCTGTCGGGAGACAGAAAAAAAGAACAGGCTGCATGCTGAGGTGGTACCGCTTATGTACTCCCAGTGGGAGGGAGTAGGTTGGGTATCCCAGCATGCTCCTTTTCTTTTTTTCTGTCGTGGAGATGGTCATCTCCATTTGTTGAGGAATGGGACGAGGACAGGAGGGACCTTGGGGTAATGCTTTAGTTCCCCTCGTTTTTGCTTTTTCCATGTGTGCTGCGTTGTGCAGCACACATGGAAAAAGCAAAACACCTTGGATTGTTTATGTTCAGGAAGGTAACCCTTCCTGCACATAAAGAATCTTTAAAAAATTACATTTTGTAACTTCCATGTGTGCTGGATTAAGCAACACATATACAAGGGACAAAATGGCATTTCAAGATTGTTCATGTGCAGGAAGGGGTACCTTCCTGTACATAAACAATCTTCACCTGCACGCAGACACCGGGTGCCTGCGTCAGCAGCTCAGGGGGAAACACAGGGCTGCACCATATTCTTGTGAATATGATGCAGCCTTGCGTTTCTGAAGTGGCGGAATGAGGCGTTCTGCCATGACGGCTAGCGCCTCACTCCGCCACTTCTTTGTAAATATCCCCCTGAGACCCTTCGAATGAGCTGCAGTTTGGACATTTGTATTTGTTTTTACCTTTACTCCATTAGTTTTTTCCACAGTTGCATCCCTCTGCATAAATATGCACAGTCTTCAAAATCATTTTCATTGTTATCTAAACATAAGGGATAGATAAACACATTAAAAATATATATTTATTGGACAAAATGTTGCTCTGTCCAACTTACCAACAGCGTCAGTCAAGATTAATTAATTGAAACATATTTTAACCTAAATAACATTATAAATCAGCCCCAAGGATGAGGCTACTATTTTAAATTGCACCAAACCTTTCATAGACTGCACCTTTTTCCCAGATTAGGATCACCTTAAAAACATTAGAACAAATGGGGGCTCATTTATTTTCGGAACCTGTAGCAGCAGAGATAACCATTTTCAAGGACATGTCCAGCCTTCTGCACAGGAAAGGGAATAATTGCAAGTTGCAGAGAACATGAATGTGTTGTCCTCTACAACAAGGGGTTAAAGGAAACGAAATTAGTGAACAGATCTCATTACACTCAATATCAGTTTGATAAGGTTTCCAGGAGGGATCTCTGTGAATTAAACTTTAATTGATGATGTGATTCTGAACTTGTAATGATTGCTCTTTGGATATCCTTTTTGACTTTATGCATAGGTTTGCATCCCTTTCGTGTACGAACATTAACAAACGATCAATCTGTTTTTCATGAGTACCATAGGTAAAAACAAAGTGTCAATCTGTAGTAATTTACATAAGAAATATCACAACTAACCAGCAGAGAGATCTGTATACTGACAATTAAGCCAGCTAATAAGGGTGTAAAAGCCAAAATTAAATTTACCACCCTCCTACCAGTCAGATTTACCATAAGGCTGGCTTTTAACACACAGACTAGGAAAACAGATTAAAGGTCACTTCTATGGGCTAAAACCAGTGGAATCGATCAGGTTTGAGACTGTGCCATGCCTATCATAATTATGTATTTTTAAAAATGTGCCATGGCTATCATAATTATGTATTTAAAAAAATGTATTATATATTTTGACCTGGAATATAATTACCAGCATTTTAATAATGCACAGTAACAGCCTACATTATATTTTATGCTGATCTCTTAAAGAGCACCCCACCCTCATGTATGATATCCCTCCTCACATTTTAGTTCTGCTGAAGTGAGAAAACCCTTATAGGTAGTGGTGACACTCTGTCACTATTTTCCGTTTTGCATAACATATAGACTAATCTGTACATTACACACATATATATGAAGTGTGATTTTCTAGTTAAGGTAGCCATAGTTGATGTAGGCCTCAATTTAATCAATTGTGTACTTTCGGATGCTGTGTTCTTTCTCTTTTTCTCTTGTTTCAGGAGCCAAGCTGCAGTAGTTCACACTAATTAGATTGTTGAAAAATGTTTTGGTTTCTGTGAGAACTGTTTATCTGTGTGTCTTTCATTGAAAGCTGAAGAATGAATCTCTGCACCTTTGCTGGTGAAGGGCTGACAGCTATGAGATATCGCCTGAAGGATGTGCAGCTGAAACTTTTCAATTGTGCAATGTTTGGGGAAAAATGTAATTCTTTTTTTCATGCAATGCTAGAATATGATTGTTTTCTTTATTGGTACCATAGGGAGAGTACTCCACCCTACAGAATTGCATGATTTAATTGTCAGTTAGTTCCCTTTGCACTCTCTCCAGGCTAGATACTCACCTTTGCTCCTGCTCAAAGAGTTAGATTCCTGAGTAAATCCTTTTTAAGTTACTTGACTGAGGGCCAGTTATAGATCTTGGTAGGACTTCCGTCGTCCCTATGTGGTGTTGTTTCCAAGTACTCCATTGAGCTGACAGATTCCCACTCTCTATATTTAGATGTGGTCTGTCTGATCCTCTGTACGAGTTGACAGAGTGTTTACCATCATGTAATCAGCTCACAGCTGTTGACTCAGCAAGCTCCTCTGCAGGCTAACATAACTCTGTCGCCATCAGGGTGGAGGGATTGTGGCAAGCCTTTTTAGATTTCACAGTTGTGCTGAAGTTGTCCTAGCGGCATTTTGCCAACAGAGGGATTCCTACATGGGACGCATCAAACATTGTGCTATTCCTGTGGCTTTTGGATGGAGGCCAGCATCACACACCTGATGTATTTTGGCGTATTGTTTTCACCTGAATACCACACTATAAAACACTCTCCATTTCAGACCATGATTATTTGCCCTTACACTGCAGCAGAACATTGTTTCTGAGCACTTTTTCGGTAAATTAATTTAAGTTTATTTTTTAATAATGGCAGGGAGGAGAAATCCCCGTTTTACTGAGAGAGAAATGTCAGTCATGAGGGATGAAATGATAAGAGTAGAGCCACAACTGATTGGAGCCCAAGTGCATAATACAACTATAGCTCAGAAAAGGTAAATGATGGCCAGGAATAGTTGACTGCTGTAGAAAGCAATCTATGCACACAGGGAAAAAAAATAAAGAGGGGAAATTACCTGCAGGTGAGAGTGAGTTCCCTGGCCTCCAAGCTTCACCTGGAGGCCCAGAGGAGTGGCGGTGGTTCTACCAGACCCCCATTACAACTTTAGCCCTGGGAGGAGAAGTTCTTGCAGATCCTGCATCCTGAAGGCTTGACAGGAATCTCTGGTGGAGGGCAGACTAGTAAGTTATAGTTTTATTTGGTGGCAGGCAGAATGGTAAGTTATAGTTTTTTTATGTGTCACTAAACCTAATATTCGTGTTTGGTATTAATTTAGCTGTTGCTAATGTGTTTTGCACCTTTCTTAAACACATAAAATTATATATAATATATATTTTTCTTTTTCTTAGGAAAGCAGTAGCATTATTGTTGTTTCTCTCATTTTACTATTTGTTAATATGTTTAATCAATATGTGTGTTTTTCTCCATGTACTTTATTTTTTTCTTTTGCCTTGTTTGTTTGAATGTATTTTGTTGAATTTGAGATTACAGGTTTCAATCTTCATTACATTTCACTTGATGTAATGGTGCTTGTCAGTGTTTTTTCACCTAATAACCTATTTCATATATGTATTTCATATTGAAAGTGTATGTTTCTTCTTACTGCATATTTTTACTAGGTATGTTTAAGGCTCATTTTTGCAAGTGCTATCAATGTTTAATTGTAATGACTACAACCACCATGATGATTTTTTGGTTTTGTAAAGTAATGTAGGAATGGTATTTTGGTCAGTCTCTCTTTTCTTTTATATTTTCACATATGTTAAAGTGTTATGTATTTATCAATATCTATTTTATGCTATGTTTCCTTGTTTAATTTTGGATGTATTCATTTTTTTAATGTCATTGATTTGATGGTATTTGTTTAAAAAATCAAAGTTTGTTGTTTTAAAAATGTTAATGTATGTTATTTTGTATGCTGAATATACGTTTTCTTGTTTAATAAATGTACTTTGCAATGTTTATATGATGACAAACATTATTTTTTATTGTACGCTGTTTGTCAGAGTTTTTCCCTGCTTGGTCTTGGAAAGGTTTCTTTCACGTCTCTTCTCTACTGTATTGTGTTGAATCTTTGGTATATTTTATGTATACTTCCTAATTGTTATTTTAATGTCAGTCTTGTGTGCAATTTAAACTGTTTTTGTAATACATTATAATACCACTGAAAGACATAATAATTATGTTAATTTCTTTTCCCTATTAGGTTGCTTTAATGTTTTTGTTCAAACTTGTTTGATGTGTAATACAACATTTTAAGATTCTAGTTTTAGTAATTTATTATAGGTCCAACACCCAGAGTATGTAGACAACCATCTGCCACTGCTACTGATGATACCTCCACTCCAGAAAAGGAACACGCTTTCAGTGAGGAATCCACATCTGGTCTGCCTGGGCAGACAGCTACAGTGATTCTCACTTGACCCACAGCTACAGCTCCCACCCCAGCTATTACCACACCTCAGCCGCTGGATATTCCACTTCCTGTGTGCAAAGGAACATCACATCAATCTTGAGCCCTCCAGTCCAGACTGCTGTTGATTCACCAACACCACCACCTCCAGTTAAGCCAGGACCCAGTGTGATGGGGCACACTGGGTCAAGAGCACAGGTTTGTTGGGGTAGGGGTAGGGAATTGGTGGGCCTGCAAAGTGAGGCCACTGGTTTCATCATCAACCAGGCCACCATTGACCAAGTCTTAGGACCCCTCAATCAGTACCAAGATATGATGCACCAAGTCCTTACAGAGCTTCGGTAGCAGAAGCAGTTGTAGGGGAAGCAATTCTATTTGGCAAGCTCGATGATAATTACTGAATGATATTTAAGGAAGGCTAAGTGTACACCAATACATGACTCATAAAATACTTTTATTCTCACAAAATATGTCAAAATCTATGATATACAATGTCTGTGGAATCACATGACAAAATTAAAAACAACATACTTTATAATTCAGTTGTCTCTGAAGGAATAATGGCAACATGATCAGAGATTAATATCATACCAACAAATCATTTTATATTATATGATACTTTGAATACATTGGTTGAAATTATGAAAACAAGGATAAGATCACAACTGCATCAAAATGAATAGCAACATGATTCACAAAAGTAATTAGTTCATTCATTTGATCAGCAAAAAAGGGAAGAATAATTTCTCCCAAAAATGTATCTGTGCTGAGAGACAAAGGAGAGAGGTGGCTTCGATCATAGATGGATCTTCATAGAACCGAGTCTAGGTGTGTTTCGGCGACCCAGCGCCTTCATCAGGAAAGCCATAAATACGAAATGCCTTATACGCGGTACCCATAAAGGGGGCAATATCACGTGGAAACTAGTCCAATTAAATAGTAGGACAGACAATCGTAAACAAACGTATTCACTTTAATGACAACACTGGGGATCATGGTAAAAAAAATGGAAATGGTTCACAAACAGATGTATCTTATTCACTTTCCGTATGGTGTAAACAGCATTGGGGATGATGGAGGAGAAATAGGAATGGTTTATGAACAGACAAATCTTATGGTCCAAGCAGTAGGGTTTGCCATAACCTGTGGAACACAAAAGATAAATGTCCAGGAAGCAATAAGGTATGCTTCTCTTAATATATTTCTCAACAGATAAATTAGTGATTGCAAATAAATTTGGAAAGGGTTAATATCACTTCATCTGCATTATTAACAATGACAAATGTCTGTCTCATATGATCTGTGCCCATAATGTTCCACATGGAATCCCAAATTTGATTTGGGCTACCTGATTTGAGTGCTGTATGATTGTTTTACCAAGATGTGCCGGTCTGTTCCAGCAACATCTTCCCCTGTCGGTGGTCCAACAACATCTGGGCCTGCTAAATCTTCTTCAGCCACAGAAAGGTGGGCCCTGCCACAAGAGGAAACACCTACACCCACCTCAGTCCCTGCAGCTGTGAATCCACCAGTCCTCCTTAGGAGCAGACGTTCATCTGGATCAGCAGGAGAGTATGGTAAGACTTACACCACCACCAGCAAGAGACAAAGAACGTAATTTCCTCCAGTGTGGGACTAGTATTCATTATGTGACTTATTTTCTGGACACATTTACCTTTTTGATGCCAGTTGTATTTTATACATTGGATTTCACACAATTTTGCCTCTACAATAATAGTTTGATTCACCAAGATTGACTTTTTACGTTTGTTTTCTTTTTTCCATCTTGTATTTTTTTTTGTTCAATTATTTTGTTTCATCATACATTTAAATAGATTTATATGAAAAAGATTGTCTATTCATAAAAAAATTACAAGAAGGAAATGCTTTTCACATTTTTATTAAATAACAAAAAATAATAAAAACGACAATCAAAATAAATGATTTTATTAAGTTTATTAAGTTGGAACAAAGAACCATTTTTCATATTTTTAAATTACATCAGAACACATGCATAAACCAAATAATTCATGCTATGCTTACATTTACAGTGTAATATGATGTTCAGAAACAAAATATATTTTTTACAAATAACTGAAAAGTGTGTTTTATTTCAAAAATATGTTTGCAAAATATTTAACAATTTTTTTACCTTTAAATGCAGACTTATTAACCCAGCGATAGTGAGAAAACAACAACTTCAAGTTATGAGGCCAGTTCCAGACCTTGCCACCATGGAATAACAGGAGATAATGAAAAACTTTAGATTAAATCTGTAAACTATTACTGTTTTCTGTCATCAGCTTGAGTCAGATCTTCTGCCTCACAATATGATGTCCACATCAATGACACCAGTAGTGAAACTAACAGCAGTACTCCATTTTGTGGCCAAAGGATCATTCCAATACACTGTTGCAGTATCTGGTGGAATGTCTGAAGCAACGTTTAATGGTGAGCTACAAGAAGTTATTTCTTCAATGATGAGACACATCAACAGCTTCCTACAGTTAACACAAAATGTGGATTTTGCCTCCATGACTCACACTCTACCTCTGTGACTCACTTCTACTCATTGTCTGAGAAACACAAGAAACATCACCATTACCCATTTGTGAATCACAAGCAATACCATGTTCGTCGTTCTCCATATTCTGCGCCAAGAAATACCCACTGCAAGCTTCACTTCTTTCCAGGGTACACTGACCACTCCTCTGATATAGGGCTACTCGAAGACAATTCCACCTTTCAGCATTTTCCATCAGAAGATGGTATTTAAAAACTTGTTTAACTTTGTATGGACCTTTAAAGTGGACAATCCTTTAGCAACTCTTCCTGCCTTGGCTTTCACCAACTCACCTACCCCAATAGCTTCATTGACATCAGGTACATTACTCTCATGTTTTCCACAACTGCTTCCGCCATTAGACGCCCACTCTTTAATCCATGAAAATAACAACTGGGTTCCAGGAGCCTTACCTTGCATAATCTCAAACTGAGATTTTGGACTCACTCCTTGTACAGTAGTGCGGTGAGACCACATAATTTCCTCTACCATTTTATCAACCACTTGTCCATTCAGACACACCATTTGTATAATGCCTCTAACCAGTCTGTTGGCTCTCTCACACAAGCCATTACCTTGAGGATTATACAATGTCGTGTAATGATGCGTAATGCTACACTGCCTCAAAAATGTCTGCATTTCAAGCTAAACTAACTGTGTCCCACTGTCCGTTATGAGCACAGATGGGAATCTGTCTTACAAAAATTATTTCCCCAAAGACTGGATGGTGGCCTCAGTGGTAATTTCTTTTACAAATTTCACACACAACCACTTTGTAAACACATGAATAACCACTATCCCAAACCTGTTTCTTGCTTGTAATTCATACGTGGGTCCAATAAAATCCAAACAAATACTATGTTAGGCAATATGCCCCATATTGGATTTGGGGCCCACCTGCAATCTCTTCTCCCCCTCCTTACAAGTAAGACACCTCTTAACCCATGCTAACACCTGATCATCCATGTCTGGTCACCAAGACTGAGTTTTAAGCTGACACTGGGTCAAAGTCTGCCCCAAATGTCATTTCAGATTCCGTGTCAGGAGACAGATTCCATCTAGCATGTGATGCTGGCTGAATACAACAATCTCCTTTAATATATTGTCAAACTTTGTCACTGCCATTTCTAATTGGTCATCTTTCTGCGGTGTTTTAGTACCTGACAGCACCTATGAAAAGAACAGCTGGCACATGGACAAAACCAAAGACATTAGGGACATTTGCGTTTTGGGGGAGAGAAACCAGTGAGGTGGGACGGTGAGATGTTCACAAGTGGTCAATAGAACAATCAACCCATCATAGTCTTGTGTCATCTTTAACTTTTGAACAGGTACTAAGGAGGGTTTATAGGCTCTTATTATGACTTTGGCAATTGGCAGTCCTCCTGTGGGCCGTCACACCAGTGCCCTGGGGTAGGACTGCCAAAGCCGTGCCCACACCGCCCGCAGGATTATGATTGTAATCGGCAGCAGGTAGTGGCATGGCGGTGCTGCAATGGCGGTGGTCGGTAAGGATCATTGGAGAGCCTTACCTGCAGTCCGCCACAGCGACAGTACCCTCTGCAAGTTCCTGCACAGTGCCGGAATGGGGGTGCATGAATATATGGGGGCACAACATGTGCCCCCCGATTTCACCCCAGGCCCTCAAGTGGCAGTGGGACCTATTACTGCCCCCTTTGTTGTCACTCTGCCACCTTTTTCATGGCAGTTGCACCGCCATGAAAAGGGTGGCGGTGAGTCAACTCAAAATATGCTTGGCGGTGCCGGCTGCAGCATCGCCAGCATATCTTTCCCAGGGAAAGACTGACGGCCCAGTGGTATCCTTGATCCCAGCGGTGGCGGTGGTCTAGTGGGGGTCCGACTGCGCAGTTATAATACTGTGGGCGGTCCCGCAGTATGTTGGACTGCCACCGTCCCTACAGCGGTCCAGTCAACTGGTGAAACAAGGAATCCTCAACAAAATATAGGCACATGATAAGGCAAAACGTGACTTCAGCTGACAAAGTTCCTAGGCAGAAGTATAGGACAAACAAGTAGGATTCAAACATGTAGCTGTACATGTTTGAATCCCTTTTGAAGCCATCAAACAGGTGAGGGGGTATTTTGTCTGCTCATCTCTAATGTCTCAATCAGAGTGAGGTCAAAAGCATCCAGGTTTCTAAAAGTGTATCCGGAATAGCATCATGCAAAGACTGCTCCCATATGGAAGATCAGAGTGAGGCATTTTGGCCCTAATGGGTGGAGGACAGAGTGTCAGGATCATGATGGTCTCCAGTGCTGGCACCACAACATCATACATAGACTTGTGAGGAAGGCTGCAGAGGCAGTCCAACATCACCATACTGGGTTTACAAAGCAGCAGTATAAGCAGAAATTCAGTTTCTGTGTCCTTGTGGAGGTGTGGGGGAAAGATAACTGTGGGCCATTACAGCCACTGTTGCATCTCCGTGTACACTGTGTAGGTCATTTTAGTGCCAGGTTGCCCCCACTTTAGGGTTGGCTGAAACACCAGTGGAGACTGCCCCTTCATCAGGTATCAGCCCTTTAGATCACTGCCCATGGGCATTTTCAGGGGGCAGCAACCTTGGTCACTTCTAGCCCTACCTCTCCAGCACTCGTGTTTTAAAGTGAAAAACTATGTTTATCAATGCTTGTTGGTTGAGCACCTCACACCAGGATTCTGCATGTCCAGAACTCAATACATGCCACAATAACAGGGCCAGTTTAGGGCAGTGCGACTGGTGCGCCTGCACTGGGTGCTGACCCGGATGGGGGCACAGGGCTTAGGAGGGGTTGTGTGTTTAGCAATAGCTTAAGATTTAAAAGCACCTGCTGAAGAGTTCCTTGTGTGTCCAGCTTTCAGGTAGCAATAAAAATGGCAAGATAAATCCTGTGATTAATGTTCCTTCTAGTGAAAGAGATTTGATTTTTCTCTAGCGGTAGTTTTGACTCCACATAAAGTAGCACAGAGGGTTAATATGCCTGCTGCAAAGAACAGATCTGTATTATGTGTTCATAGCTCAGTGGATTAGTAAAACCAGCCTTTACCAGTGCTTTAAAACAAAGATATGTATGTGATAGAGGAGCTATGGAGAGGGCACTTTTGCCAGGTGGTAGTGAGGGACTCTGAAATGGAGGGGGTGCCAAAAAGATTGTCGTACTGGGCACCACCAGTGCTAAAGGCGACCCTGCACAATAACATGTAATGGCATCAGCTGTTGAAAAATGTAGAATTATATACACTATGCCACCACTGCCTGAATAGTGCTCATTACCTGGGCTATATCGCAAGCAAGCTGCAAAGACCATCTAACCTAAACCCTTTCGGGGTTTCTAACATGAAAGGAACCATGGTGACTGCCAGTGCCATTCTAAAAGAGGCTGTGATACTCACCTCTGCAATGGATTGGAAACCACAATATTTGCACGCAGACAGGGTAACCAATCTCCTATCAGGTAGGTAAGGTGACACACAGCAAATGCTAATGTTGCCCGTCTCTGCCAGCCGGTGATCCTCAAAATATTACCTGTGCACCTAAAAGATCTCATGCACAACTATGGCTCGCCATCCGTTCCATCTGTCCAGATACTTGGTTGGTTTATCCCTGTCTCGCTCTCTCTCTTTCCCATGCCAGTTCAACCACCCTTCCCCATCCTAAAATCCTCAGGTGCTACACCATACCACTCCTCTCTAATAACAGGAACAAATCCTACCAGCATGTGCACCCACTTGGGGATAACAAATGATGCGCTTCAGCCATTTTGGCCTAGTGCCACGACTGACCTTCTATGTCGGCAATTGCTCTGTCCTTCACGGCAAAAGAACCAATATATGCCCATTTTTTCTCAATTCAGGATATTTATTATAATACCTCTTCCTCTCACCCTCTAACTCCCAGTCTTTGTCTCCTCTCCTCACACATGCAATCGCTGTCTTGTTCAATCTCCCCTCCATTGATTGTACTCTTTCTCTGTCTTCCCACGGTGGGTGGAACCTCACGTTGTTACTCTGTTTCCTCGGTGAATGTTCAGCCCCCCAGTGTTTCTGTGCTCCTTCATGCCTGCGCAAAGCCCTCCTCCCCGCCGTCATCCTGACACTCTCTCCTCATTGGCCGAGGATGATGTCTTTATTCTAGACCAGGGGCAGCTCTCAAGTGTCTGCAAGAAGTCCCTGTTGTAAAAAAAACATATCTATTAGCATTCGTGGCGCGTGCGCATTGTTCAATCTGAGTAAAGTTAATATCGACATTTCATTGGTTCAGTGTGTTGTGGTTCTTTGATCAGTCTTGCTCGAGCGGCGCTGCTTGAGTCAAGGTTTAAAATCCCAATAGAGTCTGAGGGCAGGAATGATCTTCGCCTTCTTGTCAACCCATTCATCATTTCGCCTCCATCAGCCGACAACAGTTTGATGGAGTTTAGAAGCTCCGGCAATGGCAATAAACAATAAGAAACATGAGTGCCACGTGAGCTGGCTGTGCTCGAAATCCATTTCAAGTTTCTTGCCCGAGGTCAGCACACGAGCTGCTGTCTTCGGTTGTTGAGAAACAAGATGTAATACTGACTGCAACTTTTTTGAAGGCTTACAGGGAAGGGTATGCCAGAAATAAATAAATAAATGTGTAATGATACATTCAGAAAATGTGCATTTCTGGGGAGTCCTTCCATGCATATCAACAGATCCCCAGAACTTCAAGGGGTATGTCAGCAAGCAGGCTTTAAAAAATGATCGCTGCTTTTACGTCCGTTTTCGGACGAAAAGCGGCGATAATTTTATCGCCTTATCTGCAAGGTCATGCTATCGCATGAAACCTTGCCTTGTCTCCATTTCCCTTAACGCCCATCTTTGCATCTCTAATGAGATGCAAAGTGGGCGTTCCTCCCCAGGATAACGGGATCCTATTATCAAGCCTCACGCAAAGCAGCATAGCAACAAGAAAAGTAGCGATAACCTCTGTTATCGCTACTTTGCTTACGCCTGCTTTGAAACTGACTTAGCCATGCTATCCTATGGCAAGTGGATATCATGGCTAAGTATGTGAGGCCCTATCAGCAAGCGATCGCCACACGTTTGCCAGCTAGCACTTGGATTTTTATCGCTTTTGAGATAAGCGTTGCTAATAGCACGCTATCTCAGCGATAAAAATCCACTCTAGCCGGCGATAATTATCCTAGCGCTAAGTGCGCTTAGCGATAATTATCGGCCGTTGTTGCTGATATGCCCCCAAGTATTTAGCGTGGACGAACAGACTGTTTCTATGGCAACGGTCATCAGGTGAAGGTAAAATATTCAACTAGTCGGCACAATTCAGAAAAAGAGATTTACTCGAAATGTGCAAACACTGAATTCTCAATGGCACTTGTGAGCACAATCGGAAGATGGCCACCCAGTGGCCCACTGTTTCACTCCTTTTACTGCGGTGGCTTGTTTTGTGTTGTGGACCAAAAGCATTTCAGAGCTCAAATACAGACACAGAGGACTTCATACTCAATTCTATTTGTGTTTATGCGTCTGCCATAAGCACAAGTAGACTTTTACAAGATCACAAAATGGTTTTGAAGTTCATAGAAGTAGGTTTCACACTGAGGTTTCGGTGTGATTAACTATCCTCCTGGGAGGAGCCTTGTTTAAGTCCACAAACTTAAAGGTTTCATTTATTCACAATTTATTTCTGACCTATTCCCACCCTGGAAATGGCCAGAGATGTATATGCGTCAAAGGCAGGAAGAAGAGCTGAAGCATGAAAGATCAAGTCAAAAAGCAGGTAGTGTTTTGGCAAAATAACTGCTTCATACCCTACCTTAATTTTGTGCTGCAGCAGCTGTACAAATATGGCCATCCAGTAGGATTTGCACAAGCCTGCCACATTAATGTAATGAGGCAAGATACTGTTGGTGAAAGCACGGATTTAGGCACGAGAGAGACAGCAAACCTCCAATCCTGCTTTCGCATTCACAGCATGCCACATTTTTGTCTGAATGTAGCCCCTGTCCCAAAAAGGGACAGAGGCTACGTTAAAAAAAAGGCAGTTGATATTCTGTGAATTTCATTGGCAGGTCCATGCAGCAGTTATCTGCACAAAATGGAAAATATACCCCACGTACAGCTTTCAGCTTCCACTTTGCTAATAAATACCGTCTCTGTATGAAATTGGGTTATTGACTCTCAGGCAAAAACCACAATCCTTGTCAGGGTGAAACACAAATCTCACTAAACTAGCCTGTGCTTAACCCTCGGGTAGCTTTGCACAAAAGCAGCCAGGCTTAACTAAGAGGCAATGTGTAAGGTTTGTGCAGCATACAACCAGCAATAAAGTGAAAACACAAAAAAAGAAAAATACCACACCAATTAAGAAAAATAGAATGAAATTTAATAAATAAAGTGGCACCAAAATGCGTTAAATCGAATTAGTAGAACTGGAGTTATGAATTTCAGAACTTCTTAATGAAAAACAGCATAAAAAAGAACAAAGCACCACCTGCTACTAACTGATTGTGCGAGACCGGGACAACATCACAAGTTAAGTCTGACCACAATGGAGCACAGGCCGGATACAGATACCAGGTTTGTCCTGACCAAGGCTGCAAGCAGTGGCAGAGAGGAGGTTGTTAACAATTGTTAGAATAGAAATTGTTTACGATTACGCATGCTCCACGCATAGCATTCTCTGCGCCATTTTCTATTTGGGTTCAATTTCAGGCTGTTCGAAACTGATCTAGTTTAATTCCGAGAAATGCTCCTCTTTGAGTTTCGTTTCTTCACTTTGGTTTTGATTCAGTTATGAGCACACTGTTCATGTCAGGACATAGCTTTCTCACCAGATAGAGGCCATCTCCCCCTTGTCTGGTGGCGGGCTCCAGATGGAACGACCTTAGACCATGATACTTTGAGTAAGATAGGAACGCTGAACTATTTTTTCTGTATTTCACAGATTTACTGCACCTGCTTGGAAAATTCCACTATGGGCGTGTTTGCACCCGGTTACGGAACGTACATAATGTATCTTTATGCTTGTCAATTTCAGTTCACTCTGCAGCACTCCTAGCGACTGGGCAGATGGGGCCCCACTCTGAGTGTATATGAATAAACAGTTATTGGTTTGTATTCCCAACTGTCTGACCGACTCTTCATTTAGTACGGAAGGCTGAGATGTGGTCATTAGTGACCCGGGTGGCCCTAAATGGGTTACTTCCTTCAGTTGGTGCCTGAACAGGGACTCCTTCTGGCGATTAATCCATCCCCTTTCCGCAGACGGGTGAGGCTGAGGACATCGTTGGGTCGGACTGAAGGCTCAGGGATCCCTGCAGGAAGAGTTTCTATTGCTCGTAGCTGCTCCTTCTGTCCGGCCGGACGTGCCTCGCCTAGTGGTCATCCCGACTGGAGTCCTGTATTGTGAAACCCTTGGATCTGACCGTTTGGTCTGAAGAGTCGGGAGTGGAGAACTGGTTTGTTGAATTATTGATATCAGGTGAGTTTGTTTTGGTTCTTTGAGGATATGGTAAAATTTGGGTTTGTGTTTGGTACAGTCTAAGGACTGTCTTGATAAAAAAGTATTTGCAAATATTTTGCCAGGTAAAACTAACGATTTTGTTTTTCTTTCAAAATGCCTGGCTACAGCAAACTTTGGGATTTGTGTTGTTGTTGTTGTTTTGCAGAAGCTTGATTGGAAGAAGCTCAGCCTGCGCCTCCTAAAGGCAGCACTTATTTTGATATGTATGTGAAACAGGGTCTTGGCCCTATTAAGGTTATTATACTATGGCACAAATATATGAGGGACATTGCTGGGTTGCAGTGGCCTTTGACTCGCACCTTGGATGAACAAAAGATTGTCTTTTTACAGCAACAGATATTTAAGAGACAAAGTAGGCAGTCGATGTTTGACTCCCTCAGGACTTGGCAGAAGGAAGCCAGACAGAGGCGGTTAAGGATGGAGAGGGACGCAAGGAAAGGGAAAAGGACACAGAAAGCTGTGGCATAGGATAGGAAAAAACAGGAGTCAGGAAATGAATGTGAAGAAAGGTGATTTCGGTTTTACATTGACAAGTGTTATTTGGCCGAAGAAGAGAATGATACTTTTGTGGAGGAGTTGTTAGATACTCGACCCCTGCCTTCTTATTCCCCGCAGAGGGTATATCCCACTGTTCCTTTACAGTCACATCAGCCTGCTTCATCTGCTGCAGATGTTTCTGTATCTACGGCTGTTACTTTGACGGCTCCGGCTACCACACCCCCTGCTCCTTCTTTGTCTTCACCATCTTTGCTGACTGTGACCTCTAGTACATCTACCATTTCAACTCCTGTCTCCTCTGTTCTTTCTCCTCTGGTGCAAACACTATTAACGATTCTACCTGCTACTTCTGATGCTTCTCCTTCTCTGGTTTTTCATCCTCCGATACTTTGGCATGCTGAGACGCCAGTACGAGGGTTTGAAGACAGGGATTGGGCGAAATTCAAGGAACGGATGGGTCCTTTGGTGTGCTCTGGAGTAAGAGAAGATGAGAAGGAGGTGTTTGCAAGACAGGCTATTTAGTGGGCTAGTAATACGATTTATGGCGCTGAGGACATTTGGCAGGCTGTGCGTGAGTTTGAGCCTTTTCTACAGCAGCATGTTCTTCAGCATATGTCTGCTACATTGATTGACCTTTGACGCACCCATTTTAAAAAAAAGGCTCCACAAGTGTTATTTGATATTAAGGAGCGTGTTAATGAAGCTGATTTAACCTGAGGAGAGGTGCTCGCGAATATTCATACTATAGTTTCTTACAGAGTCCGGTTGTATAAAAAGAGTCCCACTAAAATTACTCAGTTCCCTATGCGTGAGGTCCATCCAATATATCATCCAGAGATACCTGAGTTAACGGACCAGCTCGGTAATGTCACCAGACAAGCTGTAGTTGCCCGTTTTCAAGAGCAATGGGTTTATACTCCGTGGAAAAGAAGTGAGGTTTTAGCCCTTACATTGCTCGACCCTTGGAAAAATCCTACAGCTTATTATAAGGAATTAACAGAGGCTGCCTCTTCTACTGTAATGACTCTTGCTGATTGTGAGAAGTTGGCCTGGTATATGATGCTCACTAGTTAAAGTGATCACCTTGTACCATGCCAAGCAACCCTTATGGTGTGGTTGTAAGTCAACCTTTTCGGACTAGCTGCCCTAGTGGTAGCGTAGGCTAAGCAGTCTTTGAGGCTAAACTCGTGATGCGTGTTAAGCAGGCTGTTTTACCAATAGTAACCCCCTTTTATACCAATGAAAGGACACCACACAGATATATATTCAAAATATATATGTATTTATTTCTCAAAGTAACCCCTAGTCTCTTTATGAGCACAGGAGCACAAATCGTCAAACAAGATTATCACAGAATACACAGAAGTTGCACTTTATATGGATAGGCCCTGGTGGCCACTCGAACCATATACTAAAATAGTGGTATAAGTACCACGAACAGAAAAGGGAAAAGGCCTAGGGCCTCTAGAATCGCTGGGCCTACAAGGAGCTAACGTCAGTTAGTGACCAGGAGGTCCACGGGTGGCGTGTGCAGAGCAAATAGTCACACGCGTGCTCCCATAGGTTTCAATGGGTGCGTAAAAAGTACAAAGTTACTGCAAAAGGAATCTTCCGGATGACCTAGGAACTTAAGATTTGGAACACAGGCACTAGAGATGTATTACTACACATGGGCACCGGAGTACCAGCTTTACCTCACCCACAGGAAGCGGGTGCATAGGCCTCAAAGTGCGTCGGGTTTCTTCTATCTGTTCCGTTGAGCCTGGGACAAAGATGCTGCAGGCGGTCGGTCGGGAAGAGATGCAGTGGATCCAAGAGTGGATCGGAGATGTTGAAGACCTGTAAGCAGAGGGGACAGTGTTCACAGTCACTAGCCAGTGACCAGCGTGGCACCAGGTGGGTACCAGGCGATGTCGGGTGCAAACAGGTGATGAGGGGTAGCTTGTCTCCGCAGCCACGTGGTCCCTGAAGGTCGACGACGTCCAGGAGTCGGCTCACGAGCTGTCCCACGCAGGCTCTCGCTGTCGGCGGTGTCGGCGACTTGATCGAAGCAAACAAGCCTTGGCAAAAGCAATTGCAGGAGGATTCGGAAATCAGCTGTTGGTTCTGACCAGCAAGGTCAGAGGGATTGCTCCTTTGGAGGGGAGCAAGGGCCAGTCTGGAGCAACCAGACCAGCGGTGTTTGTCGTAGATTTCGTCGCCAAGATGGCCACTAGCCAGCGGGCCAGCAACCGGTTAGGCGCGTCGAGTGGCAAAATGCAGAAGGGCCCCACGCAGATCGTGGAGATGCTGGAGGGCTCACCTTTGGTGCAGATGCTGCTCGAGGGTTGGGCTTCTCAGGACCCAAAGCACAACTTGGAGGGAGCCTCGGTTGTTGCACTGGTCAGCTTGTCGTAGTCGTTCCAAGATGGCTGGCTCCACGTGTCTCGGTGCCTCCACGGGTCTCCTCTTTTCAGGGACTGTGGATCGGGCGGTGAGAGGTCTGGAGGTCCAGGTCTTGTCAGTCTCTGGGCTCGGGCTCCGGCGGGAGGCGGCGGCAAAGCAGACGGTGATTCGCTGGATGGTGCTTGCGTTAGCAAGGTGGTCACTCCCTGACCACAGGGGAGATTTTCTTCAGTCTTCTGTGCAGCAGAATGTCGAAGTTCCCGTCTTCTTCTTAGTTTCAAGTTGATTCCAGGATGTCTGAAGTCTTAGGACACAGCTCCTACCTTTATTCGGATTCTAGGGGCCGGACTACCTGCTAGGTCCCTCCCTATGGGTGGGACCAGGAAGGGGGGTGGTTACACCCCCAATCCTTTGTCCAGCTCGCCCCAGGCCCGGGACTGGTGTGCCCCAGGACCGGTTTGAACTGGCATATGCACCGAGGCTCCTTGTGAGCCACAGGCATGTCTGGTTTCTTTCAAGCCCTACCTGACCAATACACAAAATCCTGTCTGGGGTGGTGCACGCACCTCCCCTGGCAGGAAACCCTTTGTCCACACCTCCCAAGCTGAAAGGACTCCCAGCAGCAGGAGGGCAGACTTGTGTCTGTGGTGGCAGCATCCATTTTGTGGAGCTGAGGCTATGTCTGATTTTACCCGGGTTTCAGGCACTGTACATGTCGTGTCCCTCTAGAAGGGTGGAATGCTAACCCCGTCGCCAGAATTGGCGAGGGGTTAGTATTCCAATTCGTATGACACCTTACTCGACATGTTTTGATAAAGCCAAACCAAAGATAGCATTTAACCGCGAGGTTCATAATGCACTTAAGAGTATATGGTATGACGATATCTGGAAACAGTAGAAGGAAGTTGTTCCGACCACTGCAGACAGGCTCAGCTCATGCCAGAGCACCATCTCACATGGAACCAAGCACTCTGCCTTCAGGATTGTTAAGGCCTGCCATAGGAGTGACTTATAGGTTACCAGGTGTCCCATTTAAGGTTAGGTATAGGTATACTACACCTAAGTAAGAGGTGATTACACCAACTTACCCCAGCTGAGTGATCAGCCAGTTGTGTCAAATTGTTAGGCCAAGCCTGGGGTGGCATAATACATGCTGCAGCCCTTGGCAGGCCTTGGGTACACCAATGCCCTGGGTACCTAGTGTACACTGGTACAGGGGCTGACAGGGTGATCCAACCAATTGGGTATGTACCTAGGGTACATGGAGTCCATTTTAAAGAGAGAACAGCCAGGCTGAGATCCTGAATAGCAGGATCTCAGGCCAACTAAGTCGAAAAACCAGCTAGACACTAGGCAAAAATTTGGGGGTAACCATAGTCAGATATCCACCTTCCTACACAACCCCCCCCCAAACGAAGGGAGATAAGGCTGACCTTGACCAGGTAAGCCTATATTGCCCAAGTGGCCATATAAGGAGGAACCAGCACTGGCATGGTTACCCCCTGTCTCATGGTCCACTAAGCAATCCCTCACCCTAAGGGTATCAGAGGGTCTCCACCATAGGGAATCTCTACCTTTGGTGTGTCTTGGCAAAGTAAAAGGCTGGTGTTGAGATGGAGTACTGAAGTGAGTGTCCTCAAAGTGAGGCCTCAGCTTCCTCCAATCCCCCTCCACCATGGATGCCTTTCTTTCCTTAACTGAGTTGCACTGTGCTCTCAGGGTCAGCCTCTGGCTACCTAAAGCTGGAGGCTGGGTCCCTTTTGTGGGCTTACTGGAGGGACAGGTCAGGTTTGGGGCCCTAAGGTCCCAGGTTTGCCTGTGCCCAACAGAATCCCTCTGGGGGAGGTCCCTAACTACCTGTAAAGGAGATCCCTCAGGAATGTTTTTACCCATCACCTGACTAGGGCTACTAGCCAGGCAATCCTCATTCTTTTGATGGGGGGGTTCTTGTGGACAGGGGCCCTCTGGGGGTCCACTGGCCTCCCTGACCTCTGCAGCCCTGGGCTGACTGAGGCAGGGTAGAGAGAGGCAGGCTACCTGCACCAGACTGGGTCCCACCTTGGAAGGGGCCACTGACATCAGAGGCTCTGCCAGGCCAGGCCTGGCTACCTCTGGGGCAGTTCCTTCACAAGGGGTGAGGTCAGATCCCTGAGGAGGCTGACCTTTTCCTAATGTCTGGGGAGAGGGAGACTTTTCTTCCTCCCCACTACTCTCAGTTTGTGTGGAGTGATCCATTGTTTCAGGCTTCACTACACCTATGTCAGTCTGAGTATAGGCTGAGACCATTACAGCCTTGCCAACCTTTTCAGGGGGGCACTCAGTTTGTGTTTGAGCTGTGACTGTCACAGCTCTGCCAGTCTCTACAGGGAAGTCTGTCTGTGCCTGGGCTGTGGCTACCACTGCCCTTCCAACCTTTTCAGGGAGGAAATCTATTTGGACAGGGGTTGTGAATGGCACAACCCCCCTACCCTTTTGTGACAGGCCTACCATTTTAGAATGGGTGTCTTGTTCAACTCCAGCCCAAGCTGAGAGTTCTAAGTCATTCCCCAGTAAGCAGTCTACAGGCAAGGTTGGGGACACTGCCACCCTTTTAGGGCCAGTGACACCTCCCCAGCTGAGACATACCTCTGCCATGGGATGACTGTTCTGTTTGCCATCAATGTTGGTCACCTGGTAGGAGAAACCAGGCAAAAGCTGCTCAGAGGGAACTAGCCAATGGGCCACCATTGTGATGCTAGCTCCAGTGTCTCTGTAGGCCTCAGCTTTTGTACCATTGATGTAGGGCTCCTGTCTGTACCTACCCAAAGTGTTGGGACAGGCAGTGAAGTTGGCAAACCCCATGCCACCATCACAGACAAGAGTATCTGCTGCAGGGGAATTGGCTAAGCCAGGGTCCCCCTGTGTTCCCCAAGTAAACCCACCCAGATTTCTGGGGGCACTCCCACCACCTGGGGGATTACTGCTGACAGTAATAGGTGGTGTGACAGGAGTAATTGGAGGAACAGTTTTGTTTTTAGCCCTTGGGCAACCGCTGTCAGTTTTCCAATGCCCAGGAGTTTTACACTCATGGCAGTAGGGCTTTTTGGCTGTGGTAGAGGAGGGAGCTTGGGACCCACCACCCTGTGTGGAGTTTTGGGGCCCTGAGGAAGGTTTCTCTTTTTCTTTATCCCCACCCTTCTCTTGAGGCTTGGTGGTATCTTTCTTTTGGTCACCACCCTGGTTTTTAGGCCTGATCCTGGTCCTGACCCATTTATCTGCCCTCTTTCCCAATTCTTGGGGAGAGGTCAAATCTGAGTCTACCAGGTGTTGATGGAGAAGCTGGTTTTGACAATTACTTAAAATCTGCTCTCTCATCATCAAATTGTACAATCCTGTATAATCAGACACCTTACTTCCCAGCAACCAACCCTCCAAAGCCTTAGTGGCACATTCCACATATTCAGACCAGTCCTGAGTCTGTGTCTTCTGGGTGTCTCTGAACATTAACCTGTACTGTTCAGTGGTTAAGCCTAACCCATCAACTAGGACACTCTTCAGGACTCTGTAATTTCTGACATCCTCTTCTCTAACAGTGAGGAGTCTATCTCTGCCTCTCCCCTCAAAGGAGAGCCATAAGATTGCTGCCCACTGGTCTTCAGGAACCTGCTGCACTTTGCAGGCTCTCTCAAGAGCAGTCATCCATTTGTGGATGTCATCCCCACTTTTGTAGGGGGGCACAATCTTGGACAGGTTCCTATTGTCAAAGACCCTATCTTTGTCCCTAGGGACATTGCTGCCACCAGTGGGTATAGACCCACTCTCTCTATGCTGCCTAGCCTTGCTCAGTTTTTCTTCCATCAGGGCTACTTCTAGCTCCTGCTTCCTGATCCTCAGCTGGGCTTCTTGCATCTTGGCCTCATGTTCCCTCCTCTGAGGGGTGGTCATCCTTCTCCTGGAGTGACCTTGAGAGCCTCTAGAGCCATGGGAAGCATTGGAGTCACCTGAGCGATTCCTTTGCCTTCCAAGCCCTGTGTTAAGTCCACTGGGGAGATCCAGTGGGGTGAACCCACTGTCAGTCCCCAATAGCCTTAGTTTAGCTGGGCCAAGTATAACACTTGGCACTGGGCTAGTTCTCCCTTCATCCTCACTACTGTCAGTATCCTTTTCACTCTCATCCTCTGTGGTAGGCATCCCATCTAAGGGGTGACTATTGGAAAGGGGTACCTCAGTGGCATCTTCAGAAGGGGGGCCTCCTGTTCCTGACCCTAAGGGGGCTAACTGGGAAGCTTTCTTGAGTGCTCTCTGATTCTCATCATTCTGTAAGAGCTCTCTGAGCTCAGCAGAGTTTGGGTTCTTGGGCTGTTTAAGGCCTCTAAGAGTTGCCAAATGCCTGAGCTCATTCTGGTTAAGGGTAGCAAAGCTGGATGGTGCCCTCTGGGGGTCACTCTCAACAGAGATGGGTACAGTGGACCCCTCTGCCCCGGCCATTGCTCTTAAGTGTGGGTGGATGTGTTGCAATCTACCTACACTTGGGTTTACCTACTAAACCTATCTAGTAGTTGTAGTCAGGGTGTGCTACTCCCTTTGCTCTACAACAACTAAGTTCAGTAGAACTTATGTATATCTAATCTTGTTTTATATGTACCTACAGGTACCTATGTGATCTTTCAATTGGTAACCAAGAGATTACAATGGTAAAACACAGCAAGCTCAAATCCAACCGCTGCTCACCAATGTGAGAAGTTGGCCTGGTATATGATGCTCACTAGTTAAAGTGATCACCTTGTACCATGCCAAGCAACCCTTATGGTGTGGTTGTAAGTCAACCTTTTCGGACTAGCTGCCCTAGTGGTAGCGTAGGCTAAGCAGTCTTTGAGGCTAAACTCGTGATGCGTGTTAAGCAGGCTGTTTTACCAATAGTAACCCCCTTTTATACCAATGAAAGGACACCACACAGATATATATTCAAAATATATATGTATTTATTTCTCAAAGTAACCCCTAGTCTCTTTATGAGCACAGGAGCACAAATCGTCAAACAAGATTATCACAGAATACACAGAAGTTGCACTTTATATGGATAGGCCCTGGTGGCCACTCGAACCATATACTAAAATAGTGGTATAAGTACCACGAACAGAAAAGGGAAAAGGCCTAGGGCCTCTAGAATCGCTGGGCCTACAAGGAGCTAACGTCAGTTAGTGACCAGGAGGTCCACGGGTGGCGTGTGCAGAGCAAATAGTCACACGCGTGCTCCCATAGGTTTCAATGGGTGCGTAAAAAGTACAAAGTTACTGCAAAAGGAATCTTCCGGATGACCTAGGAACTTAAGATTTGGAACACAGGCACTAGAGATGTATTACTACACATGGGCACCGGAGTACCAGCTTTACCTCACCCACAGGAAGCGGGTGCATAGGCCTCAAAGTGCGTCGGGTTTCTTCTATCTGTTCCGTTGAGCCTGGGACAAAGATGCTGCAGGCGGTCGGTCGGGAAGAGATGCAGTGGATCCAAGAGTGGATCGGAGATGTTGAAGACCTGTAAGCAGAGGGGACAGTGTTCACAGTCACTAGCCAGTGACCAGCGTGGCACCAGGTGGGTACCAGGCGATGTCGGGTGCAAACAGGTGATGAGGGGTAGCTTGTCTCCGCAGCCACGTGGTCCCTGAAGGTCGACGACGTCCAGGAGTCGGCTCACGAGCTGTCCCACGCAGGCTCTCGCTGTCGGCGGTGTCGGCGACTTGATCGAAGCAAACAAGCCTTGGCAAAAGCAATTGCAGGAGGATTCGGAAATCAGCTGTTGGTTCTGACCAGCAAGGTCAGAGGGATTGCTCCTTTGGAGGGGAGCAAGGGCCAGTCTGGAGCAACCAGACCAGCGGTGTTTGTCGTAGATTTCGTCGCCAAGATGGCCACTAGCCAGCGGGCCAGCAACCGGTTAGGCGCGTCGAGTGGCAAAATGCAGAAGGGCCCCACGCAGATCGTGGAGATGCTGGAGGGCTCACCTTTGGTGCAGATGCTGCTCGAGGGTTGGGCTTCTCAGGACCCAAAGCACAACTTGGAGGGAGCCTCGGTTGTTGCACTGGTCAGCTTGTCGTAGTCGTTCCAAGATGGCTGGCTCCACGTGTCTCGGTGCCTCCACGGGTCTCCTCTTTTCAGGGACTGTGGATCGGGCGGTGAGAGGTCTGGAGGTCCAGGTCTTGTCAGTCTCTGGGCTCGGGCTCCGGCGGGAGGCGGCGGCAAAGCAGACGGTGATTCGCTGGATGGTGCTTGCGTTAGCAAGGTGGTCACTCCCTGACCACAGGGGAGATTTTCTTCAGTCTTCTGTGCAGCAGAATGTCGAAGTTCCCGTCTTCTTCTTAGTTTCAAGTTGATTCCAGGATGTCTGAAGTCTTAGGACACAGCTCCTACCTTTATTCGGATTCTAGGGGCCGGACTACCTGCTAGGTCCCTCCCTATGGGTGGGACCAGGAAGGGGGGTGGTTACACCCCCAATCCTTTGTCCAGCTCGCCCCAGGCCCGGGACTGGTGTGCCCCAGGACCGGTTTGAACTGGCATATGCACCGAGGCTCCTTGTGAGCCACAGGCATGTCTGGTTTCTTTCAAGCCCTACCTGACCAATACACAAAATCCTGTCTGGGGTGGTGCACGCACCTCCCCTGGCAGGAAACCCTTTGTCCACACCTCCCAAGCTGAAAGGACTCCCAGCAGCAGGAGGGCAGACTTGTGTCTGTGGTGGCAGCATCCATTTTGTGGAGCTGAGGCTATGTCTGATTTTACCCGGGTTTCAGGCACTGTACATGTCGTGTCCCTCTAGAAGGGTGGAATGCTAACCCCGTCGCCAGAATTGGCGAGGGGTTAGTATTCCAATTCGTATGACACCTTACTCGACATGTTTTGATAAAGCCAAACCAAAGATAGCATTTAACCGCGAGGTTCATAATGCACTTAAGAGTATATGGTATGACGATATCTGGAAACAGTAGAAGGAAGTTGTTCCGACCACTGCAGACAGGCTCAGCTCATGCCAGAGCACCATCTCACATGGAACCAAGCACTCTGCCTTCAGGATTGTTAAGGCCTGCCATAGGAGTGACTTATAGGTTACCAGGTGTCCCATTTAAGGTTAGGTATAGGTATACTACACCTAAGTAAGAGGTGATTACACCAACTTACCCCAGCTGAGTGATCAGCCAGTTGTGTCAAATTGTTAGGCCAAGCCTGGGGTGGCATAATACATGCTGCAGCCCTTGGCAGGCCTTGGGTACACCAATGCCCTGGGTACCTAGTGTACACTGGTACAGGGGCTGACAGGGTGATCCAACCAATTGGGTATGTACCTAGGGTACATGGAGTCCATTTTAAAGAGAGAACAGCCAGGCTGAGATCCTGAATAGCAGGATCTCAGGCCAACTAAGTCGAAAAACCAGCTAGACACTAGGCAAAAATTTGGGGGTAACCATAGTCAGATATCCACCTTCCTACACTGATATTGAAATGTTTTTTGGTCTTCTTGTTCCAGTCAATATTTAGAGACAGGTTCACACTCAAGATCATGTTGCGGGTAGGGTGCTACATGGGATGTGATTAAAGGATGGGATCAGGAAAGGAAGCCAGGTGATAAACCCTGTGCTGAAATACATGCTTTGCCTGGTCGTATCATTACGTATATGCACACACTTATTCCACCTAAGAAAGTAAGTTGGGATAGATTGATGGCTTGTAGACAAAAGAAGGATGAGAGTGTGTCTGATTTCTTTACTGAGTTTGAAGACACGTTTTGGGATTACAGTGGGCAGTGTATGTACACTGAGGGAGGAGTTTGTTTGTTTGTTGACCGGTTTGTTACTAACCTTCTTCCTGAAATTATGACTTGTTTGCAAGCATCTGAGAGTACTTGGGCTACGTCTTCTCTCTCTGTTATTTTGAAAATGGCCCAATATTATGAACATCACGATCAGGAGGACAAGGATAAAACTGATAAAAAGCATTAGTATTTAAAGATTAAGGTGTTGCTGCAGCAAGCTTTTAGGGGTAATAGTAGGGTACGAGGAGGTCGCTATAGAAAACTTCCAAGTTCTCAGCAGCCTTTGGCGACACCTTTGGGACCGAATCAGTGTGCGTATTGTAAGGAGGAAGGACATTGGCGCAGTCAGTGTCTGGTGCTTTTACAGAAGGTCGCATCCCCCAGAGGAAGAGGTTCTGGTGGTAGGGGCCTAGGGACCGACAGAAATCAGAATGCTGTGGCTCCTGTGGGCAGCTCTGACAGTAAATATTTTGATGACCAGAGAGATGGACAGTATTACCATGATGATTATGACATGGATGATGTGACAGGTATGTCTTATAGTTAGGACAGCAAGGGACAGAGTGAAGGACTAGTTCAGATACCTGTAGATCAGCGTGGTCGTTATGTCACAGCAGATTTACAAGGCTCGGCTAATGAATTTTTGGTGGAATCAGGTGCTACGAATAGTTCTGTTTCTCGACATATGGTCCTGGGGCCACAATGATGTTTCGGTAGGTTTTTCAGGTGTCCCAGTTGGGTTGTAAGCCCCATTGCATGCCATCTTGCATTGACTGTTGGTCCTTTCATGGTGGAATCTCTGTTCTTGTTGACATCTAACTGTGGTGAAAATCTGATGGGTTAGGATTTGTTGAAGAAATTGCATGCTAATGCTACTATTTATTGTTCCCCTGCAGGTGTTTATATTACTATTGGTCCAGATGTGAGTACTAGGCAGTGTTTGTCTCAGGACGCACCCCTTCCAGCTGAATTTGCTCAGGTACCACCCACATTATGGGCCAGAAGTGATACGGATGTGGGTCTGTTACATATAGCACCAGTTTCTATACAAGTTAGGGATAATGCAATAATTAAGTTTATTGCTCATAGAAAGGTTTTGGATGATGTGGGAAGAGGAAATGCTTTCGCAGATCAGGTAGTCAAAGAAATGGCCCAAAGTAAAATGAAATGCATGTTCGTTGCAGGTCCAGCTACGTGGGTTTCTGAAGTTGTTATGTTCGAAAATACCCTTGAGAGTGTGAAAGAGATACAGAGGGAAGCCACATTATAGGAAATGGTGAAATGGCAAGAGAGTACAGCACAGTTGAATGAGGAAGGGTGCTGGATTGATAAATTGGGGCAGCAGAAATGGATGTTACCGAATGCATGTTTTGCCTCTGGTCACTATGGCACATGGTCCAGCTCATATCAGTGCAAAAGGCATTTGCAAATTGTTAGCCCATGTATGGCATAATGACAGTATCTCCAAGACAGCTGCGCATTTGGGGAAATATTGTATGGTTTGTATGATGCATAATCAAGGGAATGGCACCCCTACACCACCTGGAAATTTCACGCCACCCACTTTTCCTTTTGAAGTCCTTCAAATGGACTACATCGAATTAGACAGATGCAATAATCTCAAGTACGTTTTGGTGGTTGTCTGTGCATTCAGTAAATGGGTTGAGGCCTACCCCACTAAATACAGCCATTACGTCTGCGAAGGTACTCCTTAAAGAGTACTTTCCTCAGTTTGGCTTGCTGTGAGTTATCTGGAGTGACAGCGGAAGTCATTTTAATGGGAAAGTGAATAAGTTGAGTTGTGAAGGATTGCACATTAAGCAAAAATTCCATGTTGCCAATCACCCCCAGCCAGCTGGCCTTGTTGATAAATACAGTGGTACTCTCAAACTGAAATAGGCAGAAATCCAAGAGACAACAGATCCAGATGCTTTACCGCTAGCTCTTTTCTCAACAAGAACAGCAGCTCATTCTAGGCCAGGATTGTCTCCTTATGAGGTCGTGTTTGGGTGCCAAGCAAATTTCTGGGGCATCCCGCATCCTCGGAAGTATTCTGATATTGAATATCCTGTGTTGCTTGATTATCTTGGCCAGTTAACAGAAGGCATGCGTTCACCAACAGATAAGCGAATCTCTACCTTCTGTACCGGAGGGGCCCGGCCATGACATCCATCCCAGAGATTATGTGCTTATCAGGAATCTCCAGAGGAAGAAAAGTCTAGAACCGTGCTGGAAAGGTCCTGAGCAGGTTCTGTTGGTGACAAGGACGGCCGTATAGGTTGCTGGCGAAGAAACTGGATGCATGCTACGCGCTGTTGGAGGATTCCTTTTCCGTTACCATACCATCAGTGGGTGAAAGAGGGCATAGGTTCCTGACAAAGAGAAGCCAATGGTTCTTGTTGCACAGCTTAATACGATGTGGACACAAAAAAACAAAATGATATGAGTTGTTCTGTTGCCTGTGTTGATAATAACATTGTGTGTTGTATCAAGGGTTTTGGAAAATGATCAAGGTGTACCTTTACACAGTATGGGTAAGGTGTTCTCCCCGAAAAGAAACAAAAGAACAGCTCTAAGTAATGTATTCCTGGAGACACATGAGAGACATTTGGAGAAGGGACAGCTTGCTACCCCACACAATCCGTTACTAGTCTGTAGACTGCATATCCATTGTCACTTGTGAAACATCCTTATACTTGGCCACCTCAGTTAACAGAAGTGAAAGGGGTGTTTGGTTTTGGTTATCCTGCACCATGTCTATATCAAAGAAAACAACTGGGAATGGTTTATTCAGGTTGTGATAACAATACCTATTGCGACAACTTCTATATGGAAAAACAGAATATGACATTGGTGAGTTAGCATTACAAGGAATTGAGTCATAGTCACTCGGGAGGCTGGTAATTATCCTGCTTACTGCCCCATTGTGAATAGCACTGACACTTCACTGTATATAAATTGTTCAGGAATAGTGCTGTACAAAAATACGATCCCTTTGGTGAATGCCAAAGATCCTAGTACTTTTGGAATGAACTCCAGGTATGCAGCAGTGGACTATGAGGGACCGATTTATGCACACCCAGGGTTTTTACCTTTTGTGCAAAGGAACACATTCCAGTGTCCACAATGGTACAGATTATGTAGCTCTTGGAATGGTATTGCCTTTAGGAGTTCCTTGTAAATATGCTAAGCCTAATACCTGATGGATTAAAATGACTCTAACAAAAGAATTTTGTGAGGGAGTGACCGATATAGAGGTCAATAATTATAGTAATGAGATCACTTTTGGATACATCCTTTCTTCTATTTTCACTTTGGGTGGTACCTCTATGGCTAGAGGTGAGAAAGCTAGACAATATTTTGGCTGCAAGCTGCAAATTGTATCTAAAACTACAGTAGCAGCTTTGCGCGACATCACCAATCAATTAGAGAGCATGCAAATATATTCAGAACAGACCAGATATGCAGTTGATTTTAATTTGGCTAAGAGTGGTGGTGTATACTCGGTAGTTGAAAATCAGTGTGTGGTTGGGATCAAGAATATGGAAAAGAATATCACTAAACACATTTTATACATTCTCAAAAATGTCAAAGGAATGGAAAGTGGGAATTGGAGCTGGTCGCTTTTAGGCAGCTGGGGCTGGAATCTTGATAAAGTGATTTATTTGATTGTGTTATTGGTGCTCTGCTGTGCTCTTATTCAGTGTCTTCCCCTTTGCTGTTCCTATTGCACTATGAAAACATGACACAAATGCCGCAAGATTGATCCAAAAGGACATTGAGGATATGATGAACATCGATGAGGGAATTTTCAAGACTTCTTCCCTCCTTACTGTTTCACTTCCTGATATTGATTATATGGAGTGCTCATAATTGTTTATCAATGTGATTTTTTATTACTGTTTGAAGTTTTGTTTCCTCTTGTTGCAGTTAGAAAACACAGTTCATGTCAGCACATAGCTTTCTCACCAGATATAGGCCCTCTCCCCCTTGTCTGGTGGCGGGCTCCAGATGGCACGACCTTGGACCATGATACTTTGTGTAAGATAAGAGTATTTCACTGTTATACTGCAGCTGCTTGGAAAATTCCACTGTGGAAGTGTTTTAGCCTGGTTACGGAACGTACATAATGTATCTTTATGCTTGACGATTTCAGTTTGCTCTGCAGCACTCCTAGCGACTGGGCAGATGGGGCTCTGCTCTGAGTGTATATGAATAAACAGTTATTGGTTTGTATTCTCTGCTGTCTGATCAACTCTTCATTTTGTACAGAAGGCTGAGAGGTGGTCATTAGTGACTCAGGTGGCCCTAAACGGGTTACTTCCTTCACAATTGGCAGCCACTGCCTGAATTCTCAATGAAGCTGTCAATGAAAGTCGGAAAGCTGAGAGCAGCAAAAGCTTGATCTTCATGCTGAGGAGGTTGTCCTCAATTGGGTGCTGGTTGTGGTCGAGCCCAGTGAAGATTTCTGCCTTTGGACTTAGACATTTTTCTGGTGCTCTGATTCCTGCAGTGGGTTGAGGCTACAGGCTGAACCCGATAAGGGCTCCACAAGGCCAGATACCATAATGAAAAGAACTAGCTGAAGAGGATTTGCTGCTGCGGAGAAGAACACAGTGAAGCTGCAGTGAAATCAATCACACAAGTGATGCACATTCGTTGGACCAGCTTGGAGGTATATCCCGGTCTCTTGTCAGAGTAGTTTTTGTTAAAAAATGTTTAAGCCCCAGGTTTTGCATTTTAGCAAGAGAAGGCCATTTAAGCACCACACCAAGGTCCAGTGCCTGGGGAGCACCACTTAGGGGTTAGGACTCACTCCAGCATGGACCAGCAGCAAGCAGGTAAGTAGCAGAGTTTTTGGGGCTTGCTTTGTCCCTGTAGCTCACACAGCAGACCAGCCTGCCACACCCTGGAGTCACTCTGGTGGTGCTGGGTTCAACGAGCAGGTCCACTCTTTCTTCTTCAAGCAGCAGGGTAATCCTTCAAACAGCAGGGGATCAAGACAGTTCTTTTTCTGAGTCTTCCACAGGTCCAGAGTTGAATAGATTTGAGAGTGCCGCCTTTTATCTCCAGTGCCAATCTTTGTGTAGGGCAACACCAGGCTAACTCTCATGCACTTCCTGGCATTGGCTCCTTAATGCCTAGGGTGAAAAAAGGCTTGTATCAGGTTCCTTTGTGTGCTGCAGGCAGGGTCTTTAAAGTGTAATTCAGTGCTGGGCGCAACTGGTCCTCTATCCATTCTGCCAGGATGGCCCATCCTGTTACACCTAAGTCCTTTTTGTCCAAGTGTCTGCGAGGAATACACAGCCCATCACAGAAGAGACAACCACAGTCATGTGACCAGGTTTTCTGTCAGAAATGCACTGTAGGTTGGGGCACAGAAATAGCAACTTTCTAAAAGTGACCCTTTGAAAGGTGGTTCACTGAGATATTGTTTAGCATACTTTAAGGCAATGGTAACCTCAATTGCTGTATGCAATTCATGCTATTAATTGCATGCAGCGATTGAGCGGACCATTGGTTAAAATGTGCTAAATGCAGATTAAAAATACAAAGATTGGCTTGACACCCCAGTGAATGACACAGTGTGCTCCTTTAGCGAGACCTTAGAAGGAGGTGTGTTAACCTCCATGCTACTGCTACCTAGTTTTACTCCTAGCGTTTGGTGCAATTCCAAGAATTAGACGAGGTTGGCTCACTCACGTAATGTGTCATTCTTCATCCTTTGCCACCCCATCCCACCCTGGTTAGATGATACTATCAGGGCTGACTCAACCTCGGGCCGGTGTTCACCTGAGGGAGTTCTTAGATATCTCTTGTCTGGATAGTACTTTGATCCAGTTGAATGATTACAAATATCTTAGCATAAACCACAAAAGTGTCCTTTATTCTTGTGGTATCCTAGATATATTAAAAGGTTACGAAGGGCATAGTTAAAAGAGGCATGTAATGGTTTAATGGCCGATAGGTGTCTCTGTGTATAGGTAGATTTATGACAACATTTTTCTGCCTTTCGTTGGCCTATTTGCCTATGGCATTCGTCAGGGGGCTCTTTATGAGTCCCTATACCGCAATTAGTCAGTGCAGAGTCCCCAAAGACATAGAAAAGGAATATGTTCAAGGAGAGGACCTACCTCTCATTAATGTAATATATTAATTGAGCAAACAACCTTGTTTGTTTGCGCTAATTGCCTCATGGTCTGTTCTGGGAGGGTCTCTCCTGTAGCGACACTTTCGTAAAGGTAGAGAACCAACTTCTTGTCCTACTGTGCCCCTACGAACAGCCGACTGGACCCATACATCCACTTACACACCCATACACACAAGGATACAGTTGTACAGCCCCTCACATAATATATGTTAGAAGTAGTATCACTGTTAGACCTGGCGTTTTCAGCGGGTTTCTCCCCAGACTTTTTGCTTTTTGGTCTTCTGTTTCTGATCTGCTTTTGTTGGTTTTAGGACTCTGGGCACTTTACCACTGCTATTCAGTGCAAAAGTGCACATGCTCTCAAGGTAAATTATGTTATGGATTGATGTTTCCATGATTGGCATATTTGATTTACTGGTAAGTCCCTAGTACAATACACTGTGTGTGCCTAGGGCCTGTCAATCAAATGCTGATAGTGGGCCTGCAGCACTGATTGTCCCACCCATATGAGCAGCCTGTAAACGTAACTCAGACCTGCCACTGCAGTGTCTGTGCACAGTTTGGTGCTGCCATGTCGACCTGCAAGTGCACCCACTTGCCGAACCCTAGCCTTCTTTTTTGACATGTAAGACACCCCTCAGGTAGGCCCATGGTAACCCTGTGGGCAGGGTGCAGTGTATGTGAAAGGTACGACATGTCCTGATGTGTGTGGAATGTCCTGATAGTGAAATACTGCCAATTTCATTTTTCACTATTGATAGGCTATCTGTCCTACAGGATAGAATTTGAGTTTATTTATAACATTTATAAATATAACTTAGCATTGGGACAAGATAGAAAGATAGATTTTTTGTATGGCTGAACTCAGAATATAAAAATGCATCTTTTAGTAAAGATGATTTTTATATTGTGTGCTTGAAAATACCACTTTTAGAAAGTGGGTATTTTCTTGCTTAGCCATACTGTGTGCCTCTGCTAATTGTTTATTGACTGTCTGGCTTTGGAGTGACAGGGGATTGGGAGGTGTATTCTCTCTGACAGCCGGGGGAGGGTTTATGTGTGTCCTGCCTTTCCTGAATGAGTCAGGGCTGGGCTGAATAGACCTTGGGCTGCATTCAGAGTAGTGGGAGGAGTTCTCACTAGCACCTGAATAGGACCGGTCTGCATTTAGAGTGGTGGGAGGAGATTTTCCTTGCACCTGAATAGGCCCTGTCTGCCTTACACAATCCTGTCTCTACCTTCTGCCGGGCAGCTGCACCAGAGAGGACAGAACTGGTTTTGGCTGGACAAAGAGCTTCTCTGCCACCAGGGAACAAAGGAATTTGTGCTATAAAAAGTGGGGCACAGACCCCTGAACTTTATATTACTGCTGAACTAAGGAACCTTCCAGGAAGAAGAACCGGGAAAGCTGGAGGAGTACTGCCCCTGTGCTGTGTGCTGTTGGGGCTGCCCTGAGTTGGTTGCTTCTGTCTTGGGCAGGGAAAGGACTGGACTGTGCTCAACCTGCTGTTAGAGTTTTCTCCAAGGGCTTGAAGTAGAGCTTGCCTCCTATTGAAGTAAGTAAGAAACCAACGCAGCACCTCCCCGCACAGTAAGAAACCGATGCATCACCTCCCCTTCAGTAAGGAAACAATGCATTACCTCCCGTGCGTGGCAGTAAGGAACCAACATATCATCTCCCCTTGAGTGAGGAACCGACGCATCGCCTTCCCTGCATGTAAGGAACCGACGCATCACCTTCCCGGAGCATCCAAAGTATTTTATGTTGAATGTGTTGCATCTGCAAATTGCTTTGAACAAAACTATTTTTACCATTTGAAAGTCATATGTTTATTACTGTATTGTGGATTTTTTTCATTTTGGTCTTCTTTTGGTTTACATAGATATTTTTCTAAACTGGTGTGGAGTCCATTTGTAGTGTTTTCACTGTATTACTGTATGTGTTCACAAATGCTTTGCACGCTGCCTCTGTGATAAGCCTGTCTGCTCGTGCCAAGCTACCAATGGGGTGAGCAGGGGTTATTTTAGAAGTGTATCCCCCATACCCTGACTAGGGAGAAGGGACCCTACTTGGACAATGGTGCAAACCATTGCCAACTAGAGACCCCCATTTATAACAATCACTCAGTAGTAGTCCACCTAGTATACTAATGTAAATTTTGTAGTAGGTTAGTATATATGTTTTACACTCATCAACTCTTGAAAACACTTACACTAACTTGATGATGTTATCAGTGATGTTGTTCGAGATGTTATCAGTGATTTCACTGGCCATGTCATGAGTGATGTAATATGTGAGGTCATAAGCAGTGCATTACGGGAATCTAAGTTATACTTAGCTCAGGTAACTAGAACTGCTGACTTCATTGGTTTTGTACGAGTGAAATATGAGTCTAACTATAACGTCACTGTAACATTTGTTTTTAACAATGAATTTCTAACGTTTTTCAAATTCTATTTGCTAAACATAAAGTCCTTGTAACCTTTGTTTTTTTAAGTGAATTTCTATGATTCTTTATCTAGTAGTCACATTTGCAGAGTGGTGAGAAAAGGTGCGGAGCCTCTAGCCAGCTCTCAGTAATCACACTGCATGGGACTTACTGGCAGCAACAGGAGGGCTTTTTGGCCCCCAAGGCTACTCACCATCCTAGAGGACTTTACCCTCCAACCAGAATCCTCCAAAGATCTCTCAGCAATCCCGCTGTGTGAGACTTAGTCGAGGTAAGAGGAGGGGCTGTCGTCCCCCAAGGACCCCCTGCTCTGCAGCCAAAGGGATTTCAAACCCCAACCTGTTGTGCACCAGGAGGCGCATTTGCAGAGTGGTGGTGAAAGGGGGTGGGCCTCCAGCAACTTGCCAGTCCAGTTTTTTTTTGTTTAATATTCTTGACATATTAGGAGAGGGGGGCTGAGTGGCCCCCCTCCTGGGCTGATTTCAGCCCCAGGGGGCCCAACCCCTGGCCTTTTTACATATTTTTTAAATTACGGGGAGGAGACCTGGCCTTTATTTTTGCCTTAGTATAGAAATTAAAGGGAGGGGGGCTGAGCGGTTTCGCTCCCATGCCGATTTTGGCCCGGGACCCCATTCTCCGGGTCTGTCCTCTATTCTGGGTGCCCTCACAACTGTTGGGGATCATGGCAGGAGCTCCAAGGCCCCTGTGCGCCCTGCCAGCTCCCTGCCTCCTGTGGGAGCCAGCATTGCTTTCACATACAGGGAGCTGCTAAAACGCAGCTCCCTGTGTGTGAAAGCAATTTTTTTCCTCTTCCAGAAAGCGACAGCATTTGTAATGCTCTCGCTTACTGGAGGTGGAGCGTTTGCTTGGCAGGAGCGGTAGAGCACCCGCCAAGTCACAGCAAACAGCTACGTCCCAGGTTTGGGCACCCTGGGACATAGCAGGATCCAGCCATGGAAGGTGGTGGTCCCCAGGGCCATCGATGGCTTCAGGAGGGGGGACGCACGGACCCCCTCCTTTCTTCTGAATAGGGCCTGCCCTGCGGAGGTGGCAGTACCTGGGGCTGAGAACCCTATCCTATAGGAATTAACTGGGGAAACACAAGTTTTTTGACCTCCCCATTTCTCATCCCCAGCTTGATGGATCACTCCAAAACTTTCCATGTACAACAAGATTCAGTGTGGCACTTTTTTGGGAAAATGCAAAGATTCGTCAAACGGTCGGCAGTAGGTAGTTAGTTATAGGTAGGCCCTAGTTTCCATAGGAAGAGCATTTTTTCATATGGAAATAACTTTGGCGCTGTTTGATGAATCCTCGTGAAATTTTCAAAACTAGTATGATGTTCACTTCAGCTAGCGTCTTGAAAGTTTTGCAGTAATCCATCAAACGGGGCACAGACAAAGTGGGGGTCCCAAAAAGTGTATTCCCCATGTTAATTTCCATAGAGATTTTAGCCTGAACCGCTGAACAGAATTACACCAAATTTGGCAGAAAGGGAGCTCTTGGTCCAGAAAGTGACATTTTTGTAAATTGGTGTAAATCTGTTCATGAGTTTTGGAAACATTAAGGAAAATCCGAATTTGTATATATAGGGAAGCAGATTCTCCATAGATCCCACAGTCCGCATGCTGAATAGGCCTGGGCGAAAATTTCATTCCGTTCGCGGAAATTGCGATAATTTGACATTTTCGCGTTCCGCGGAGAGCGCGAAAATGTCAAAAATTCCGGTTTCCGCAGCTTGGCGATAATTTGTTTCTTGCTCGCGCTGTAAAATAATACATTCTCGCGCGCGCGCGATCGCCTTACCTGAATCCCTGCGTTCGCCGACAAGTTTTCTTGATCCGGTCGCGTTCTCCATGAGATGTTGTATTGTTTTTAGCCATTTGCGCTGTCTCGCGACAGTTCGCGCCCGCAGTGACGTCATGCGTCGCGCGATCACGTCTTTCTTCTCGCGATCATGCACCGCGAGAACAACTCAAAACAAGATGGCCGCGCCCGCAAGCAACCACATGGGTAAGTTGGCGACCCGCAACCATGCAGAAAATCTCGCGAACATGCCGGAAAAAAACGTCCGCATCTTCGCGATATTTCCGCTTGTTTGCGATAATTTTAAACATTTTCGCGATAATTTGCGAAGGTTAATTCCGCAAATTCCGCCCACCCCTAATGCTGAAATCGAATTGGCTGCCGACACTTCCAACCAGGAAGTTTTGGCAGCCATCTTGGACTCAGCTTCACCCAAGTTCCAGAAAAGAAATGTTAAGAAAAGAGGGGAAGGTTAGGAATACCCTGCCCTCCTGAACATCTTGGGCAAAAAAAGCATTAAATAAATATAGTTTTGGCAAGAGCCTCGTTGGAACCACGGCTCCCGCCAAGGAATAAAAAAGACAAGAAAAAGCACATAATCTTTGGCCGCGGGGTAGGCCAGGTCCTAGGGGCATCAGTAAATTTAAATATGCAGGGGTACTAGTGTAGCACTCCCCACACCCAGGGGACCACCCCTCCCCAAAGTAAATGTTTTAATAAGTGCGGGGGCCCCTGGCACCCCCTCACCGCCCCGGGGAGCACAAAGTTCCCGAGGCACTATAAAAAAATATATGTGGGCGGGCCTGATGAGCCTGTCTGCACCCCGGGGACTGCCACCTCCCAGGGAAATCAAGTAAAATAATGTGTGGCCCCACACAGCAGACCCAGGGACTGACACCTCCCCAGGGACTATCAAAATATAAATGCAGGCAGGCCCACTGAACCCACCTGTGCCCAGGGGACCACCACCTCCCCGGAGCAATACATAAAATCAATGTGGGTCCAGAGCCCTGGGGACGGCCACCTTCCTGGGGCAATTTATTGAATTCAAGGGGGGCGCATGGAACCTCAGGAACCACCACCTCCCGGGGGCTGAAATAAACTAACATAGGGGATCCATTCCAGACCCTGGGTCTCAGGGACCACTACCTCCCTGGGGCTAACTACCACAATGGAGGGAGCCAAGTGGCCCCTCTCCTGGAGCCATGGATGGCCCTGGGGCTCCATCCCCCAGGGCTGGCTCCTGCTTCCTCTCAAAGTCCCCACCCTCTGGAGGTTGCTGTTTGCTTTTGCTTTGTGGGAACTGACAGCTCCCACCAAGTGGAAGCAAACATAACTTATGTTTCATGTGTTTCCCTTCACCCAAATATGCATGCAGGTAAACAGATGAAAACATTTGCTCTGACAGACAGGGAGCTGCCTTTCAGCAGTTCTCTGCCTGACTGTCAGAGCAACGCCAGCTCCAGCAGGAGGCGGGAACCCAGCTGGGTTTGCAGGGGCCTTTAGGCCCCCCCTGCAGTCCTGGGGCTCAAAGAGAAAGAGGGAAAATAAAGGTCAGAAACGAACAGAAAGAGGCAGAATAAGGGTCAAAAACGAGCAGAAAGAGGCAGAATTAAGGTCAGCAGCAAGCAGAAAGAGGCAAGATAAAGGGGAGAAACTAGAAGGAATAGTCAGAATATAGGTCAGAAACAAACAATAAGAAGCAGAATAAAGGTCACCTATGAGCAGAAAGTGCCAAAATGAAGGTGAGAAACAAGCAGAAAGAGGCAGGATGAAGGGCAGAAATGAGTATAAAGAGGCGGACTACAGGTCAGCCACAAGCAGAAAGAGGCAAAATAAAGGTCATCAACAAGCAGTAAGAGGCACGGTAAAGGTCAGAAACGAGCAGAAAGAGGCATAATAAAGGTCAGAAATTAGCAGAAAGAAGGAAAATAAAGATCAGCAACAAGCAGAAAGAGGGAAAATAAAGGTCAGAAAATGCACAGAAAGAGGCAAACTTGTGGCCAGCAATGAGCAGAGACAGGCAAAATAGAGATCAACACCGAGCAGAAAGGCAAAATAAACAACAGAAAAACCAGTAAGAGGCAAAATAGTGATCAGCAGAGAGCAGAAAGATGCAAAATAAAGGTTGGAAAGTAGCAGAAAGAGGCAAAATAAATGCCAGCATTGATCAGAAAGGAGCGAAATAGAGATCATAAACGAGTCGAAAGAGGCTAAATAAAGGCCAGCAACAAGCAGAAAGAGGCAATAGAGATTAGAAACAAGCAGAAAGAGGTAACATAGAGGTCATAAATTAGCATACAGAGGCAAAATACTGGTTAGCAACAAACAGAAAGAGGCAAAATAAAGGCCAGCACTGAGCAGAAAGAGACAAAACTGTGATCAAAAACGCAGAATGCGGCAAAATAAAGGTCGAAAACTAGCAGAAGGAGGCAACTTAGAGGTCAGAAACTAGGAGAAAGAGACAAAATAAAGGTCAGCAACCTGAAGAAAGAGGCAAGATAAAGGGCAAAAAGGAGCAAGAAGAGGCAGAATACAGGTCAGACACAAGCAGAAAGAGGCTAAATAAAGGTCAGAAACAAGCAAAATAGGCAAAATAAAGGCCAGAAACAAGCAGAAGGAGACAAAATAAAGGTCAGCAACAAGCACAAAGAGGCAAAATAAAGGTCAGAAGTAAGCAGAAAAATGGCAGACAGCAAGCAGAGAATGAGCAGAACCCACTCAGGCACTCATGCACCCACTCACAGAACAACTCAGATGCTCTCACACCCACTCACAGAGCCAGTCATATACTCTCACACCCACTCACAAATTCACTCAGATACTAACACACCCACTTATAGACCCACTCGGAGACTCACACACTAACTCATAGACCCACACAGACACTATAGAACCCACTCATACACCCAGTAAGACACTCATGCATCTACTCACAGACCCATTGAGACACTCATGTATTCACACACCCAGTGAGATACTTTTGCAGCCAATCCCAGGCCCACTCAGACACTCACATACCCACTTACACACATTGTGACACTCACCCACTCACTCACACACCCACTGAGACACTCATGCACTCCGTCACAAACTCACTCTAAAAGGGTACACATAACAAGTAGGACATACAATTAAAAAACCTTAAAAATTCAAATAAAAAACAAAGGTTACTAGAATGTTATAGTTAGGAAATAGAATTTAAAAATCCTTACAAATTCAGCTAAAAAACCGAAGGTTGCAGGGATGTTATAGTCAAGAAATAGATTTTAAGAAACCTTACAAATTTACTGAAAAAAACAAACATTACATGGAATTTATAGTCAGGAAATAGCATTCAAAAACACCTTAGAAATGCACTGAAAAAACCAAAGGTTACAGGGACGGTATAGTTAGGCTCAGATTTCATTCATAAAAAAAATTTGAAATTCAACAGTTATAGTTCCCTGAGCTAACTATAACTTACCCCCGCAATGCATTGCTTAACCTCATATAGTATATCACTCATGGCATGGTCAGTGACATCACTGATGACATCTCAAATGATATCACTGATGACATCATCCACAAAACTATTCACACACCAACTATTGATACACCCACTCCCATACAACTCCTTACATACCCATTCACATACCCATACCAGTACTCACAGAACAAATCACTTATCCATAGAGCCATTCAAACATCCACTTACTCATACAGCCACTCACACACCCACTAACCCACACATATAGCCACTAATCCACTGACTCACTCACCAATAAAGGAACTCAAACATCCATTCATAGAGACACATATTCACTCACTCACTCACCCTTGCAGCCACTCACACACCCACTCAATCACCCATACAGAAGCACATAAAGCCACTCATTCACCCATACAGGTACTCACACACCCATTTATTCACCCATACAGTCACTCACACTGCCACTCATTCACCGATATAGCCACTCAAACAATCTCTCACTAACCCATAAAGCCACTGAGACAGGTACCCATACAACCACTCACACACCCACTCACACACTCACAGAACCACTTACATACACATCCATACAATCACTCACTCACCCACTCATTCACCATAGCATCCACTCACACAGACATTCACTCTTCAGTACAGCCACTCACATACCTATACACATGCTCAAACAGCTTCTCGCCAACACATCCACTCCCTCACCCATTCAGCCTTCCTTACAGCCACTTAGTCACCTATGCAGCCACTCACACACCGACTCACTCATCCATACAGATACTCACATATCCATTACCACATCTGTATAGCTACTTCCATACCTACTCACACCCTTACAGCCACTAACACATCCACTCACACACTGATACAGTCACACAGCTACTCAGATGAGATATGTTAGAAATAGTATGACTAATTACTAGTACAGAAAGAATAATAATTTAACTTATGCTGTAGCTCAGAATATATCTTTGTCTCTGAACCGTTTATGAAACACTTGCATTCATGTCAGCAGTGGTGTCATTTGAGATTACATTAGTGATGTCACTGACCATTTCATGAGTGATGTAATATATGAGGTCATAAGCAGTGCATTGCGGGGGCATAAATATAGTTAGCTCAGGTAACCATAACTGCTGAAATTCTATGGTTTTGTACGAGCGAAATCTGCGCCTAACTCTAAACTTGCAAACATTTTGAACTTGGTAAGAAGGAGATTTTGAAAAAAAATCCTGGGGAATTGATTTTCCCCATTGTCAAGTCAAGTCAATAATACTTTATTTGATTTAGTTAAAAAACATAAAAGAGTGGGAATACCACAGGTATACATAATACACTGGAAAGCCATTTATAAAAGCTAAAGATAAAAACACAACGAGGTCCTGTCCTCGGACAATCATCTACTAATTGGACTGAGAGATAATCTTAAAAAGTATAATCAGTGCAATTGAACAATTTGCGAACCATTCAGTAGAAAATATTTTAAAAAATGTAGACTGTGCAATTAGCAAGTGTGCAAACAGTTCAATTCAAGGATACTCATGTTAGATCACTTTTTTGACCAGTTCATTTGCCGCAATTTTCCAGAATTTTATAGCTCTGCAGGACAATTGCATCAACGAACCTCCAAGGCATTTTATGACCGCTGCTCTGCATGTCCTTATTTGTTCTTTCCTTAATGACACTCTAAGGACAATTTTTCAAATTTCCAGTAATGAGGGGCAAGAGCATAGGAGATGTAATGTTGTCTCTTCACCCTGACCGCAGAGGCGACATTCTTTTGTCGGCCATGTATGCTTCCATTTCGGGGTAAAATCCTTCGAGGGGAATGACCCCAGCCGCAGCAGCATCAAATAATGCTTTTTTTTATATGAGCGGTGTTCAGACAAGTACAATTGAAGTTTCAGCGTCTGGTAGGATTGTATCGCTGCCCATGCATGATGATTCTTAGAAAAGACTGCCTTATCCATTAATAACGAGAACCGTTTGACTGCTTCATTGACAACAGTTTTAAATCCGGAGTATGTGGTAATGGTGAGCCAGGCCACCTATAGCTGTAATGCGGAGAGAGATTCTTTTAATACTGTAAAGATGGAATTGTTTAGCCTCGCTTGATTTTCAATCTCTTCCCAACAATAATGGCTACGGTATTATCCTCTGCTGCCCTCATCCTCCAGGAGTATTTTGCCATTCCCCCTTGTCTCGCTGGTTTCTGGTTTTTTAGCCCATATTCTAAATGAATTTGAGCCTGTGAAATATGTTGTGGAATTAAAAACAAGCTCTCAAAAAAGCTAGTTTGCACTGAGTTTAGGGCTGTAGCGTCTTTTGTGTTCAGCATTTCTGACCCGTATGATATGAAAGGTAGGAATTTTGCTGCGATTACTTTAAGCAAGTGACCTGTTGACTTAAAAGAGGAGATTTTAGGCAGGAGACAGATAAAATAAAGCCATTTTGAGCTAAAAAACATTGGGAGTCTCCTGCCTGAATCGGGTCTATTGGCATGTATTGCCACTGCCTCTTCCTTCTGCCCTCAATGGTCTATTACATTGCCATAGCCTCTCTTGCCTCTCCTGGTGGTTGGTTTGTTGCCCCTGCCCCCCTTTCCCATGCTCTCTATGGTCCATTGTGCTGTCACTGCCCCTCCTGCTTGCCCAGCATGCTCAACCCTCTTTCCTGCTCTCAATTACCTGAGTCCATGCCCCTGACCTCTGCCTCTCAACAGTATTCTAATAAACAACTAGATTCCTAACATTCCATATTTATTACAAAAGTGTGGCAAGCCTGATACTATCTTGATGTAATAAAAACTAAATACCTAAAGCATTTCCTTAATAAATTATAAAAATGAGAGGGTCTTATTCCCATAGAAATTATGGTTAGTGCTCTAAAAAAATTACATTTTCCGTGTTCTCAACTATTGACATATAATATTTAAATTATTTGCTTTGTGTCTTCTTTTATACAGTTGATCACTTGCTTATTTGTTATACTTATAAGAGAAGGTGTGGCATTACTGCCAGAGCAGTAGACTTTTCATCTGGGGAACCGGATTTGAGTTTCAGTGTCAGCTTGACATCCTGTGATTCTGGGCAAAGCACTTAATCTCCCCATGCCTAAAACCAAAATTAATGTGTCCTTGTCTAATGTAACAGATGCTTATGTAAAGCACTTTAATACCTTTGGGTCAAATCTGCTCCATATATAACTGTAAAAAAATGAACAATTAAGTATTTTGCACACTCCTGTCATTTGGATGATATTTGTGCTACATTTTGCTCCTTATACTCAGTTGGCCATCTTGGAAACTTATTTGTTATGAAGCTCGCTAATTTCCTCATTTACTGCAGAGTCCTCAGTAGAAATTGCTTTCAGTTTTCCCCTTTGATTCTATCAAGATGGCATTCAAATGTATGACACTTTTGGCATAAATTCAGAATGTTAGTAATTTAGTTGCTCATTAGAACATTTTAGTATAGCTGCTGATTACCAGGAAGTTAACTGGCAGTCTGATGCTGGTGTTGAAAGTGCATTTTTCAGTCTGCATGTCAGAATTTTTTAATGAACTAGAAGAGGAAGATATTTGAGAACTCACTTAAAACATGTCAGAATATTTCTTTCTATAGCACTAACCATAATTTCTATGGCAAATTGAACCCCCTTATTCTTTTCCTTTCTAAATCAAATGTTTTAGGTTTTACCAGTGATTATTCAATCAAGGTAGCTTCAGGTGTGCTATACGCTTGTCATAAGTAAGACTGTTAGAGCTATAGTTGCTCTATAGAACACTATGGGAGGCTGCAGTTAAACAAAGGGTAATCAACTGGCATGCTGCTCCTGTTAGAAGTACATGTTTTACTGAGAATATCAGACTTCATTCTCATATGGCTGAGGAAGATAGTAGGAATTTACCGAAAATATAATCACCTTTTACTTCTGGGCCACCTTCAATAACCTCAAATGGAAAATCATGAGAACACTGTTTTTTCTCAAACATGAATCATGAACAGAAGGCTTTTTCACAAGGTAAAGTCACCTTAGAACATAACACAATTCATACAATTAGTATGGTTCCATCAACAAATGATTTATATTGTAACTAAAATCTGTGTTCACCCTTTATGTGTTCTCTGTTTTGGTACCTCAAAGCCTGCTATTCACTACAATGCATTTCAATGGAGTCCATGTCCCAGAGTCCTCTAATGCCGGCCACAGCGGGGCAGCAATGAGAGTGGCCTTAAAAAATTTATAACTCAACTTAACTTTAACACTGTGACACATAGACAGAAAACAGTGGATATTTTAGATCTGAGGTTGACCATAAAAGATCTGTTTAGAAAGGAGACAGCAGGGATTTCGATACTCCATGCAGCTAGCTGCATTCCCCCTAACTTTAGATGGAGTATCCCATACAGCAAATTTCTACAAGCAAAAAGGAATTGTAGTTCCAATGAAAACGATGGAAAGAATAAAAAATAAATAATAGGGAGATTTCAAGCAAGAGGATAGTCCTGAAAGATGCTGCAGATAGGGGTGACCGAAGCAGACGGTATCAACAGGAAAGAAGCCCTTTTCCAAGCTCCCAAATCTGAATGAGGTACATGTGACCAGGATGGCCCTATAAGGTTTATAGCAAATTTTAGCACCCAATCAAAAGATCTTTAAACAATAATCAAAAAAACATGGGATATCTTAAGCCAGGATCCCATCTTAAGTGCAAAGCTGGGTCAATCGCCATCTATTATGTACAGGAAAAGCCTATCTTTCTGGCACCACATAAAACCAATTGGTTGGAGAGAGGGGGAGGTTTCCACAAATGTAAGGCGTGTAACCATAGTGAAAACGTCAAGGAAGTGAAGTTGTTAAGAACCAATAGACAGTGGAAAATCACAAGAAATATCCACTGTGGAACGGACTTTGTTGTTTATGTCCTCTCTTGCCCTTGTGGCAAATAGTACATTGGATCCACCACTATTCCCATTAAAAAACGAATCCTAGAACATTGGAGAGCAATAACCAATAAAGGTTTTAGTTATAGTACGGCTAAACATTTCCATGAGGCACACAATGGGGATTGGACAACTGCAAAGTTCTTTGGTGTAGACACGGTTCCAAAGAATCTGAGGGGTGGCAATCGCACCCAGGCCTTACGCAGACTAGAATCAAGATTCATTTTACAGGCTGGTAGCATCTTCCTTGCAGGGATGAACAATAATGAAGAATTGCATGTGCACTTATAATTTGCTGACAACCTCCTGCATCCTACTCCTTAATAGGAGTTTCCAGAGTTGTTCCATTTGGAATTTTTTTTAATTCCCCCGTACCCTTCCCATTGTTCTTATATACTTTTTTTTGCATCAAGGTTGAGGATTAACCCTGGACGTAGTTTGCGTAGTAGCACTATGCGTAGCTACGCGAAGTGCACTTCGCACTATGCACGCTACGCGTAGCTACACGAACTGGGTATTGCAGTAGGGAAATGCTGTTCGCACTGATTGCATAGTGCCGGATGCTTGTCCGCACTGTGCAATCATTTGCAAACGGCATCTTGCACAGTGCAAGCGGTCGTTTTCTGCCGCTCGAGTAGATTTGTTTTTGAGCGGCAGCTTTCTCAAGGCAGACTGGTAGTTCGTCATCGCGAGCGGTCGTGAGCATACGCGACCACTCGCAATGATGAACCTGACCTCCCTTCGTTGAGAATCTTGCCGGGAGGTTTATTTTCCACGCTCGCGATCAGCAATTCAATGTTCTGATCGCGAACGAGGAAAAAGTCTCGCTGGGATGTTGATTTTGCTCGCTCGCGGTCGCCAACTTGACGCTGAGGACCGCGAGCAAGCAAAAAATGCCCGCTACGCTACGCGTTTTTGCACTGTGCTACGTGAAATTCGCGTAGTGCGTAGTAGCGCATACTACGCACGCTATGGGCGAGCGTAGTGTAGTACTACGCCCAGGGTTATTGAGAATTAAGCGCAGGATATATTGTACATATTGCGTAAAAATGAAGGGTCATCATAGCTGGGATTCAATGCTTCTGTGATACAATTTATGAGTGCTCTTTAGTCAATGTTCACTGCTAACGTATATATTTTTTTCTGACAGAACATCAGTATTGAAGCAGATGCAAAGGGAGAATAGCCACTCCTTAGGAAGTTAAGAGCACGGAGAACCAGATTTGTTCTAAGAAACAGCTGCATCTCCTTAACAGAAAAAGTCACTGAAATTAGAGTTTGGTGGTAATAAGGGAAATAGGGTACTTGATTTGATTGTTCTGAAACATAGACATTGAATATAAAAGACCGCTGTTGATCGAACTCTTACTTCATATAATGTGATATTCCCATAAAATGTGACTAGATTTTGATGACTGATATGATGGATTTAAAAAAGATTTAATTGGTCTGGAATTATGAAGGTACTAAACCTTATAGTCATAATAGAGATTTAATGAATAAGGCATAAAGGCAAACAATTCTGTTGGGCTGGGTCTATCGATTTGAAGCTTTGAATATAGTTAAGAATACAACACCCTCATTTACTGTTTGTTTTTTGATTTATGTTCTGGTGACATTTGAGAATCAATTAGTAACGTATAATGTAAAGGTTTCTTGGCACAAACTAACTTGAAGCCATGAATTTAGTTTAGGGTACTAAATCCATTACTTGTGTAAGGGTACTTTACCCGATCACAATACCTGGAGATGGAGCAGAATCACATGCCCAAAAGAACTGTGTTCCACCGATCACAGCGACCATTCGTTTCATAAATGAATGAATAATGACCATTTAGTGGGTTAATTATGTAGATTGAAATGATAGAAAAGCATGGTGTTGTAACCCCGGCTTAGGTAGTATTTTTCTAAAAAATGCTAAGTAATTCTCTAACCTTGCCAGGATGGAAATGCAATGTTTTGTTTATAATTTATTGTACCACTTGACTTGAAATGAGAAATACTTGCGTTTTTGTAAACACACCAATAAAACAGTCTTTCATTTATGTTGTACGTGCATCATGTAGGACGCTACGATGGTTTAAAAGACGGGAACTCTATCTATGGTCATATAACCAAGAACCCTAGAGATGTTGAAACGCATTATTTTGTGCCCGAATAAATTGGACTAACTTGCATCCATAACTGGAGTGGCTCATTTCTATACCGCGATTCTCATAAGAAGTATGTGTGTATATATATTCACTGAAAAAAACATAGGTTCCAGGCCCGTTATAGTTAGAAATTAGCATTTAAAAAATCCTAGAAATTCACTGAAAAAAACATAGGTTTCAGGAACGTTATAGTTAGTTGGACATTTCACTTGTATAAAACCATAGAAATTCCAGAGTTATAGTTAGTTCAGCTAACTATAACTCGTGCCCACGCAATGCACTGCTAATGATATCACATATTACATCATTCATGACATGGCCAGTGACATCACTGATGATATCACTGATGACATGTCAAATGACATCACTGATGACATTACTGATGACATCATCCAGTGACTGTGTGTTTCTGTAAAGTTGTTTTATATATATGCCAAGCTGTATTGAAGAATGAGTGGGTGTATGAGTGTCTGTATGGAGGATTTAGTAGGTATGTGACTGACTGTATAAGTGAGTGATTAAATGTGTCTTACTGAATGCATAGTTTAGTGAATAGTCTGTTTCAGTCTGTCTGTTGTTGTGTAAGTCGCTGCATGGGTTGGTGAGTAGTTGCATGAGTGTCTATGTAGGTTACTGATTGCTTGCCTGAGTATTTGTATGGCTGCCTGAGTGTGTGGGTGGGTGTATGGGAGGTGTGTGACTCTATGCATAGATGTGTGAGTGATTGATTCACTGGGTGTATGGGTTCAAGAGTGCATGTGGAAACAGCTGTATGGTTGGGTGAGTGTGTGTATGGGTGTGTTAGTGAGTGAATGGATGTCTCAGTGATACATGTGCAAGTAACTACATATGCAAAAGGCAGTATATGTGAGTGATGGTGTATATAAATAACCATATGTGAGAGTCAGTAATTGTGAGAGTGGCTGCATGGAAGAGTGTGTATTTGTATCAGTGAGTCTATAAGAGAGTAATTATGTGTTAGTATCTGTATGAATAAGTTAGGTGCTGTCTGTATAACTGTATAGGTGAGGAAATGGAAGTATGATTGATTCTTTGCATGACTTACTAGGTGTGTGAGTAACTCTGGATATGTGGCAGTGTGTGAGTGTCTGTATAGGTGTATGAGTGCACATTATAGTGTTATATTGATGAGTGACTGCATGTATGAGTAACTGTATGGGTGAATGAGTGGATGTGTGTATAGACCTAGGAATCAGTCAGTGTGTATTTAGTAACTGGTATTGATGTGTTTTTTTTTTCGAAAATGGTAGTCTGTATTTTAGAGTGGGTGTATCAAACGTTAAATTCAGGTGTGAGGAGGTGCATCAGATTTTCACGTGGATAATGTAATCAGTGATGTCATCAGTGATGTCATTTGACATGTCATCAGTGATGTCATCAGTGATGTCACTGACCATGTCATGAATGATGTAGTATGTGACGTCATCAGCAGTGCATTGTGGGGGCGCGAGTTATAGTTAGCTGAACTAACTATAACGCCGGAATTTCTATGGTTATACAAGTGAAATGTCCAACTAACTATAACGTTCCTGAAACCTATGTTTTTTTCAGTGAATTTCTATGTTTTTTTAAATGCTAATTTCTAACTATAACGTACCTCAAACCTATGGTTTTTTCAGTGAATTTGTATGGTTTTTTTAATTCTAATTTCTAACTATAATGTGCCTGAAACCTATGTTTTTTTTCTGTGAATTATTATATATATATATATATATATATATATATATATATATATATATATATATATATATATAAAAACTCCACGTGTGTTCCGGTCAGCCCACCACCTCCAGAACGAAGGGCGAGTCGGCGTTACAGACCTCCAAAACTTGCTCCAAATATGCTGCAATTATCCAGTGAAGGAAAGTCAACGCCGTGTCAAAACGCGTCTGACATTAACAGCTGACAATAAAGCACATTTGACTGAACGACACGGCATCGACATTCCTTCACTGGATAATTGCAGCATATATATATTTTATTCTTTTATAATTTTTTTGACACCGTTAAGAATATTTATATATATACTTATATTTATTTGTATATTTATATGTATTTCTTTTAAACAACTGAGTAATTTCATTGCCATGGAACTCGCTGAGGTAAAGAGAGATAAACATATGGTCTGGTGAAGGAGTGTGCGTGAGCGAAGCCCGTAATATTTTATCGAAGGTTAAAGCTCTCATTTCGATACAACACCCTGAATTAAGCACAATGGCCGCTGACGTGTTGAGGAGCCGTGAGGAGGCGGTGAATGAAATGTTTGAAGATTCACCGGCTGGTGAACTTCCGCAAACATTGCAAGTAACAGCAACAGTAACTGGCACCCCCCATTAAAGGAACTATTTAAAAAATTGGAGAAACTCAAGCGCACAGAGCAGGCACAGTGGTGGGAGCATCGATCATTATCCAGGTACTTAGAAGTAGGGCGGATGCCTAGAGGTCTGCGTATAAAGCGAGCACCGAGCTATGAACAGCCTGACCCCAATATGCTTAGCGAATGGGCGGAAAGCAGTTTGGATTAATCTGGTCGACTAGTGAGAATTTTAATTAAATATGCTGAGAGTGATCGTGTAGCATTACAGATTAAAATTGAGGAAACAAATGCTGAAATAGATAAAATGGAACCATCTGACAATGCCAAACGATATCGTGAAGAAATGCTCAGTCGCCTAAAGAAAGAGGAGGAAATAATTAAAAAACGAAAAGCGTTCAAATTTCAAAGGGACAAACTAGACTATCAAAATGGGCAAATTTTCAATTTTGTTAAGACGTTTGACTCTTTAAGAACCCCAAATCAACATTCAGTCACTATTCCTCAAGTCTGTGGAAGAGATGCTTTAGAACCGACATCTTCGGTATCCGATCTCAGTTCAGCAGTGGACAGTGAGTCGGACAATGAGCAACAACGTCTAGCATCAAGGTTGGGGTTTCCACGGCCATCCCTGGCACAAGAAGTGGATTATCTACACCAGGATCGACGGTCAACCTTACGGCCACGCATGGGAAATGCAAACAAGCCCAGCGAGCAAACGCGAAACGCCGTGAACGACGACTCAGTAACAATTGGCGGCAAGCAAAACAACAAAAAAATGGCATACAAAAAGAACTAATGATGGAACCGCAAATAGAGGATTCTAGCAAAGGGTTGAACGATTCCCAAACAGTCATCAACCTTACATCAACACCATTGAGTACAACAGAAACAAAGATTTTATCACTAGGTTTAACTTATAGTGCAGCCAGCGATTTTAATTATGCCCAGACGCGGATTGATATCTACAAATTCAGTCGAAAAATGAAACTATGTAAATATCATGCACTCAACATATATCAACGAGACAGGCAACCCTAGATGACTTTACAAGCAACATCTGATTTGACTGCCAATGATCTGGAAGCATTACAAAGCCTTTATGACCTGGCAGAAGAAAGTAACGGTGATATCAACAAAGAACTAATGACATTGAATATGACTGGCAGCACACACCTCAAGGCAAAATCAACATTTACTCCTATTATGCTTCATGATAATATTGATACATTTTCTGAATTGGTTACAATTGAACTGAAACGATTATATAAATCCATTGGTTACTCTAGGCACAGATACACACAACAGAACAAGTGTTATTCCCAACTTATTAAAAAGCTTCAATCTAATGGCAATATCATTGAAATTCCCCCGTTATAGTTAGTTCAGATAACTAAAACTCGCGCGCCCGCAGTCCACTGCTCATGACGTCACATATTACATCACTCATGACATGGTCAGTGGCATCACTCATGACATCACTGATGACATCATCCTTGTGATAGAGTGGCGGTCGCGCGAGATATAGTTATCTGAACTAACTATAACGGGGGAATTTCAATGGTTTTTTACGAGTGAAATGTACAGCTAACTATAACATGTATGAAACCTATGGTTTTTTAAGTGAATTTGCAAGGTTTTTTAAATGCTAATTCCTAACTATAACATGTATGAAACCTATGTTTGTTTAAGTGAATTTGTAAGGTTTTTTTTAAATGCTAAGTTATGTATGTTTTATTATATTTTCTATATTTTTTTTTTTAAGGTTTTTCACCGTGCGCGCACCCCGCGATTTTATGAAAAAAAAAAAAATGTTTTTTTCACCCTTCGGGGTCCTTCAGGGACCCCCTGACAAAGGCTAGGGGGTCAGGAACTCTCTACCCTGCCCCCTTTTCACGTTCTCCACCTTTCTTTTTCACTGTCACACACAAGACACACAAAATGGCGGCCGACACTTCCTGATTTCGACCGATTCGAACGTTGACTGACATGAAACCACCAATCAGAATTACGCTCGCGCACGGCACGGTGCGCGCCTATAGATATTTATGTACTTTTAACTGCAATTTTCTCAGGAACTACTGAACAGATTGACTCCATATATGCAAAAGGCACATCCCTGACCTGAGGACTACCTCTTTGCCAAATTTCAAGTAATTCTGTAAAGCCGTCCGGGCTGTACCTTCGACTAAGGTCCTATGGGAAAATGCATGGGGAAAACGCGTTTTGGGACCCCCCTTTTTTCTCAGCCCCCGCTTGACGAATCACCCCGAGACTTTCAGGGTAGGAGCTGAGCGGAGCGCCTCATTAGTTTTGAAAATTTCGCGAGGATTCGTCAACCGGCGCCAAAGTTATTCAAAATAGAATTTTCAGATTTCCTATGGAAACTCGGTCCTAACTATAACTATCTACTGGCGACCGCCAGTAGATAATATATACACATACATATATATAAATGCAAATGCATATATGTGCATATGTGTGCGTGTAGAGAGAGGTAGAGAGAGGTAGAGGTAGAGAGGTAGAGAGGTAGAGGTAGAGAGGTAGAGGTAGAGAGGTAGAGAGTAGTATAGAGAGAGGTAGAGAAAGGTAGAGAGGTAGAGAGTAGAGGATGAGTAATAGAGAGTAGAGAGTAGAGAGAGAGTAGTAGAGAGTAGTAGAGAGAGTAGCAGAGAGTGAGTAGGAGAGAGTAGTAGAGTGAGTAGTAGAGAGTGAGTAGTAGAAAGTAGTAGAGAGTGAGAAGTAGAGAGTAGTAGAGAGTAGTAGAGAGTGAGTAGTAGAGGGAGTAGTAGAGAGTAGTAGAGAGTGAGTAGTAGAGAGTAGTAGAGAGTGAGTATTAGAGAGTGAGTAGTAGAGAGTAGTAGAGAGTGAGTAGTGGAGACTGAGTAGCAGAGAGAGAGTAGTAGAGAATGAGTAGTAGAGAATGAGTAGTAGAGTGAGTAGTAGAGAGTAGTAGGGAGAGTAGTAGAGAGTGAGTAGTAGAGAGTAGTAGAGAGTGAGTAGTATAGAGTAGTAGAGAGTAGCAGAGAGAGAGTAGTAGAGAGTGAGTAGTAGAGAGTGAGTAGTAGAGAGTGAGTAGTAGAGAGAGAGTAGTAGAGAGTGAGTAGTAGAGAGTAGTAGAGAGTGAGTAGTGGAGAGTAGTACAGAGTGAGTAGTAGAGAGTGATTAGTAGAGAGTAGTGGAGTAGTAGAGAGTGAGTAGTAGAGAGTAGTAGAGAGTGAGCAGTAGAGTGAGTAGTAGGGAGTAGTAGAGAGTGAGTAGTAGAGTGAGTAGTAGAGTGAGTAGTAGAGAGCAAGTAGTAGAGAGTGTGTAGTAGAGAGTGAGTAGTAGAGAGTGAGTAGTAGAGAGAGTAGTAGAGAGTAGTAGAGTAGTAGAGAGTGAGTAGTAGAGAGTGAGTAGTAGAGAGGGAGTAGCAGAGAGAGTAGTAGAGAGTAGTAGAGTGAATAGTAGAGAGTGAGTAGTAGAGAGAGAGAGTAGTAGAGAGTGAGTGGTAGAGAGTAGTAGAGTGAGTAGTTGAGAGTAGTAGAGAGTGAATAGTAGAGAGAGTAGTAGAGTGAGTAGTTGAGAGTGAGTAGTAGAGAGTGAGTAGTAGAGAGTAGTAGAGAGTAGTAGAGTAGTAGAGAGTGAGTAGTAGAGAGTAGTAGAGAGTGAGTATTAGAGAGTGAGTAGTAGAGAGTAGTAGAGAGTGAGTAGTGGAGACTGAGTAGCAGAGAGAGAGTAGTAGAGAATGAGTAGTAGAGAATGAGTAGTAGAGTGAGTAGTAGAGAGTAGTAGGGAGAGTAGTAGAGAGTGAGTAGTAGAGAGTAGTAGAGAGTGAGTAGTAGAGAGTAGTAGAGAGTAGTAGAGAGAGAGCAGTAGAGAGTGAGTAGTAGAGAGTGAGTAGTAGAGAGTGAGTAGTAGAGAGAGAGTAGTAGAGAGTGAGTAGTAGAGAGTAGTAGAGAGTGAGTAGTAGAGAGTAGTACAGAGTGAGTAGTAGAGAGTGATTAGTAGAGAGTAGTGGAGTAGTAGAGAGTGAGTAGTAGAGAGTAGTAGAGAGTGAGTAGTAGAGTGAGTAGTAGGGAGTAGTAGAGAGTGAGTAGTAGAGTGAGTAGTAGAGAGCAAGTAGTAGAGAGTGTGTAGTAGAGAGAGAGTAGTAGAGAGTAGTAGAGAGTGAGTAGTAGAGAGTGAGTAGTAGAGAGAGTAGTAGAGAGTAGTAGAGTAGTAGAGAGTGAGTAGTAGAGAGTGAGTAGTAGAGAGTAGTAGAGAGTGAGTAGCAGAGAGAGTAGTAGAGAGTAGTAGAGTGAATAGTAGAGAGTGAGTAGTAGAGAGAGAGAGTAGTAGAGAGTGAGTGGTAGAGAGTAGTAGAGTGAGTAGTTGAGAGTAGTAGAGAGTGAATAGTAGAGAGTAGTAGAGTGAGTAGTTGAGAGTGAGTAGTAGAGAGTGAGTAGTAGAGAGTAGTAGAGAGTAGTAGAGTAGTAAAGAGTGAGTAGTAGAGAGTGAGTAGTAGAGAGTAGTAGAGTGAGTAGTAGAGAGGGAGTAGTAGAGAGAGAGTAGTAGAGAGAGAGTAGTAGAGAGTAGTAGAGAGTGAGTAGTAGAGTAGTAGAGAGTGAGTAGTAGAGAGTGAGTAGTAGAGAGTAGTAGAGTGAGTAGTAGAGAGGGAGTAGTAGAGAGAGAGAGTAGTAGAGAGAGAGTAGTAGAGAGTAGTAGAGAGTGAGTAGTAGAGTAGTAGAGAGTGAGTGGTAGAGAGTAGTAGAGAATAGTAGAGAGTGAGTAGTAGAGAGTGAGTAGTAGAGAGTAGTAGTAGAGAGTAGTAGAGTAGTAGAGAGTAGTAGAAAGTGAGTAGTAGAGAGTGAGTAGTAGAAAGTAGTAGAGAGTGAGTAGTTTAATTGAAAAGGAACACAATGAGGAGGTTCATTTTGCCATAGAAATTATGATTAGTGAGGAAAAAAGAAAAATGAGGGCACATTTTGAGTGACTTCTCAAATCCTCTTCTATTTCATTAAAAAATTCTTACATGCAGACTGAAACATGCACTTTTAATACCAGCAGAAGACTTCCATGGTGAGCAGTAGCTTTACTACAGTGATCTAATGAGCAACTAGAGTGCTACCATTCAGAATTTATGGAAAATGTGTGACACATCTGAATGCCTTCTTGATGGAATCAAAGTAAACAAGCATTGAAAATGCAATAGGTCTTGCCCTCGTTTAAGTTAAAGCAATTCTGGTTGTAATTAGGTGGATTTTTAGCTTTGCTTGTATTAGAGTTTTTCAAACTTTCATGTACATACCATGCATATGTATGCATATAAGTATATGTATATGTTTGCATGAATTTATATTTATATAGATATGCAGATTATATTTATATGTTTATATATGCATACACATACATATATATAAATGCATATGAATATATATGCATATATATGTGCATATGTGTGCATGTACAGAGAGGTAGAGAGGTAGAGGTGTATAGGTAGAGGTGTAGAGGTAGAGAGGTAGAGAGTAGTAGACAGAGAGGTAGAGAGGTAGAGAGTAGAGAGCGAGTAATAGAGAGTAGAGAGTGAGTAGTAGAGAGTAGTAGAGAGTAGTAGAGAAAGTATCAGAGGGTGAGTAGTAGAGAGTAGTAGAGTGAGTAGTAGAGATTGAGTAGTAGAGAGTGAGTATTAGAGAGTGAGTAGTAGAGAGTAGTAGAGAGTGAGTAGTAGAGTCAGTAGTAGAAAGTAGTAGAGAGTAGTAGAGAGTGAGTAGTAGAGTAGTATAGATTGAGTAGTAGAGAGTGAGTAGTAGAGAGTAGTAGAGAGTGAGTAGCAGAGTGAGTAGTAGAGAGTAGTAGAGCGAGAGTAGTAGAGAGTGAGTAGTAGAGAGTAGTAGAGAGTGAGTAGTAGAGAGTGGTAGAGAGAGTAGTAGAGAGTGAGTAGTAGAGAGTAATAGAGAGTGAGTAGTAGAGAGTAGTAGAGAGTGAGTAGTAGAGAGTGAGTAGTAGAGAGAGAGTAGTAGAGAGTAGTAGAGTAGTAGAGCGTGAGTAGTAGAGAGTGAGTAGTAGAGTGTAGTGGAGTAGTAGAGAGTGAGTAGTAGAGAGTAGTAGAGAGTGAGTATTAGAGTGAGTACTAGAGAGTAGTAGAGAGCGAGTAGCAGAGAGCAAGTAGTAGAGAGTGTGTAGTAGAGAGTGAGTAGTAGAGAGTGAGTAGTAGAGAGAGTAGTAGAGAGTGAGAAGTAGAGAGAGTAGTAGAGTAGTAGAGAGTGAGTAGTAGAGTGTGTAGTAGAGAGTAGTTGAGAGCGAGTAGTAGAGAATCAGTAGTGGAGAGTAAGCAGTAGAGAGTAGTAGAGAGTGAGTAGTACAGAGTGAGTAGTACAGAGGGAGTAGTAGAGAGTAGTACAGAGTGAGTAGTAGAGAGTAGTATAGTGAGTAGTAGAGAGTGAGTAGTAGAGAGAGAGTAGTAGAGAGTGAGTAGTAGAGTAATAGAGAGTGAGTGGTAGAGAGTAGGAGAGAGTAGTAGAGTGAGTAGTAGAGAATAGTAGAGAGTGAGTAGTAGAGCGAGTAGTAGAGAGTAGTAGAGTAGTAGAGAGTGAGTAGTAGAGAGTGAGTAGCAGAGAGAGTAGTAGAGAGTGAGTAGTAGAGAGTGAGTAGTGGAGAGTAGCAGAGAGCGAGTAGTAGAGAGTGAGTAGTAGAGAGTGAGTAGTAGAGAGTGAGTAGTAGAGAGCAAGTAGTAGAGAGTGTGTAGTAGAGAGAGAGTAGTAGAGAGTAGTAGAGAGTGAGTAGTAGAGAGTGAGTAGTAGAGAGAGTAGTAGAGAGTAGTAGAGTAGTAGAGAGTGAGTAGTAGAGAGTGAGTAGTAGAGAGTAGTAGAGAGTGAGTAGCAGAGAGAGTAGTAGAGAGTAGTAGAGTGAATAGTAGAGAGTGAGTAGTAGAGAGAGAGAGTAGTAGAGAGTGAGTGGTAGAGAGTAGTAGAGTGAGTAGTTGAGAGTAGTAGAGAGTAGTAGAGTAGTAAAGAGTGAGTAGTAGAGAGTGAGTAGTAGAGAGTAGTAGAGTGAGTAGTAGAGAGGGAATAGTAGAGAGAGAGTAGTAGAGAGAGAGTAGTAGAGAGTAGTAGAGAGTGAGTAGTAGAGTAGTAGAGAGTGAGTAGTAGAGAGTGAGTAGTAGAGAGTAGTAGAGTGAGTAGTAGAGAGGGAGTAGTAGAGAGAGAGTAGTAGAGAGAGAGTAGTAGAGAGTAGTAGAGAGTGAGTAGTAGAGTAGTAGAGAGTGAGTGGTAGAGAGTAGTAGAAAATAGTAGAGAGTGAGTAGTAGAGAGTGAGTAGTAGAGAGTAGTAGTAGAGAGTAGTAGAGTAGTAGAGAGTAGTAGAAAGTGAGTAGTAGAGAGTGAGTAGTAGAAAGTAGTAGAGAGTGAGTAGTTTAATTGAAAAGGAACACAATGAGGAGGTTAATTTTGCCATAGAAATTATGATTAGTGAGGAAAAAAGAAAAATGAGGGCACATTTTGAGTGACTTCTCAAATCCTCTTCTATTTCATTAAAAAATTCTTACATGCAGACTGAAACATGCACTTTTAATACCAGCAGAAGACTTCCATGGTGAGCAGTAGCTTTACTACAGTGATCTAATGAGCAACTAGAGTGCTACCATTCAGAATTTATGGAAAATGTGTGACACATCTGAATGCCTTCTTGATGGAATCAAAGTAAACAAGCATTGAAAATGCAATAGGTCTTGCCCTCGTTTAAGTTAAAGCAATTCTGGTTGTAATTAGGTGGATTTTTAGCTTTGCTTGTATTAGAGTTTTTCAAACTTTCATGTACATACCATGCATATGTATGCATATAAGTATATGTATATGTTTGCATGAATTTATATTTATATAGATATGCAGATTATATTTATATGTTTATATATGCATACACATACATATATATAAATGCATATGAATATATATGCATATATATATGTGCATATGTGTGCATGTACAGAGAGGTAGAGAGGTAGAGGTGTATAGGTAGAGGTGTAGAGGTAGAGAGGTAGAGACTAGTAGAGAGAGAGGTGGAGAGGTAGAGAGTAGAGAGCGAGTAATAGAGAGTAGAGAGTGAGTAGTAGAGAGTAGTAGAGAGTAGTAGAGAAAGTGTCAGAGGGTGAGTAGTAGAGAGTAGTAGAGTGAGTAGTAGAGAGTGAGTAGTAGAGAGTGAGTATTAGAGAGTGAGTAGTAGAGAGTAGTAGAAAGTAGTAGAGAGTAGTAGAGAGTGAGTAGTAGAGAGTAGTATAGATTGAGTAGTAGAGAGTGAGTAGTAGAGAGTAGTAGAGAGTGAGTAGCAGAGTGAGTAGTAGAGAGTAGTAGAGCGAGAGTAGTAGAGAGTGAGTAGTAGAGAGTAGTAGAGAGTGAGTAGTAGAGAGTGGTAGAGAGAGTAGTAGAGAGTGAGTAGTAGAGAGTAATAGAGAGTGAGTAGTAGAGAGTAGTAGAGAGTGAGTAGTAGAGAGTGAGTAGTAGAGAGTGAGTAGTAGAGAGAGAGTAGTAGAGAGTAGTAGAGTAGTAGAGCGTGAGTAGTAGAGAGTGAGTAGTAGAGTGTGGTGGAGTAGTAGAGAGTGAGTAGTAGAGAGTAGTAGAGAGTGAGTATTAGAGTGAGTACTAGAGAGTAGTAGAGAGCGAGTAGCAGAGAGCAAGTAGTAGAGAGTGTGTAGTAGAGAGTGAGTAGTAGAGAGTGAGTAGTAGAGAGAGTAGTAGAGAGTGAGAAGTAGAGAGAGTAGTAGAGTAGTAGAGAGTGAGTAGTAGAGTGTGTAGTAGAGAGTAGTTGAGAGCGAGTAGTAGAGAATCAGTAGTGGAGAGTAAGCAGTAGAGAGTAGTAGAGAGTGAGTAGTACAGAGTGAGTAGTACAGAGGGAGTAGTAGAGAGTAGTACAGAGTGAGTAGTAGAGAGTAGTATAGTGAGTAGTAGAGAGTGAGTAGTAGAGAGAGAGTAGTAGAGAGTGAGTAGTAGAGTAGTAGAGAGTGAGTGGTAGAGAGTAGGAGAGAGTAGTAGAGTGAGTAGTAGAGAATAGTAGAGAGTGAGTAGTAGAGCGAGTAGTAGAGAGTAGTAGAGTAGTAGAGAGTGAGTAGTAGAGAGTGAATAGCAGAGAGAGTAGTAGAGAGTGAGCAGTAGAGAGTGAGTAGTGGAGAGTAGCAGAGAGCGAGTAGTAGAGAGTGAGTAGTGGAGAGTGAGTAGTAGAGAGTGAATAGTATAGAGTGAGTAGTAGAGAGAGAGTAGTAGAGAGTGAGTAGTAGAGAGTAGTAGAGTGAGTAGTAGAGAGTGAGTAGTAGAGAGTAGTAGAGAGAGAGTAGTAGAGAGTGAGTAGTAGAGAGAGAGTATTAGAGTAGTAGAGAGTGAGTGCTAGAGAGCAGCAGAGAGTAGTAGAGTGAGTAGTAGAGAGTAGTAGAGAGTGAGTAGTAGAGAGTGAATAGTAGAGAATAGTAGTAGAGAGTAGTAGAGAGACAGAGTAGTAGAGAGTGTAGTAGAGAGTGAGTAGTAGAGAGTAGTAGTGAGTGAGTAGTAGAGAGTAGTAGAGAGTGAGTAGTAGAGTAGTAGAGAGTGAGTGGTAGAGAGTGGTAGAAAGTAGTAGAGTGAGTAGTAGAGAGTGAGTAGTAGAGAGTGAATAGTAGAGAGTAGTAGAGGGTGAGTAGTAGAGAGTAGTAGAGCGTGAGTAATAGAGAGTGAGTAGTAGAGTAGTAGAGAGTGAGTAGTTGAGAGTGAGTAGTAGAGAGTGAGTAGTAGAGAGTAGTAGAGGAGTAGAGAGTGGGTAGTAGAGAGTAGTAGAGAGTGAGTAGTAGAGAGTGAGTAGTAGAGAGAGAGTAGTAGAGAGTAGCAGAGAGTCAGTAGTAGAGTAGTAGAGAGTAGTCAGTCAGTGTCAGTCAATGTCAGTCAGTCAGTGTCAGTCAGTCTGTCAGTGTCAGTCAATCAGTGTCAGTCAGTGTCAGTCAATCAGTGTCAGTCAGTCAGTGTCAGTCAATCAGTGTCAGTCAGTGTCAGTCAGTCAGTGTCAGTCAGTCAGTGTCTGTCAGTCAGTGTCAGCTAGAGCAGCTCTGCTGACCTCGTTCTCTGGCTCTAAAGCAGCTCTGCTGACCTGGTTCTCTCTCTCTAAAGCAGCTCTGCTGACCTGGTTTCTCTGGCTCTACAGCAGGTCTGCTGACCTGGTTCTCTGGCTCTAGAGCAGCTCTGCTGACCTAGTTCTTATGCTACAGAGCAGCTCTGCTGATCTAGTTCTCTGGCTCTACAACAGCTCTGCAGACCTGGTTCTCTGGCTCTAAAGCAGCTCTGTTGACCCAGTTCTATGGCTCTGAAGCAGTTCTGCTGACATGGTTCTCTGGCTCTATAGAAGCTCTGCTGACCTGGTTCTCTCCGTCTTAAGCAGCTCTACTGACCTGGTTTCTCTGGCTCTGCAGCAGCTCTGCTGACCTGGTTCTCTGGCTCTAGAGCAGCTCTGTTGACCTGGTTCTTAGGCTCTAGAGCAGCTCTACTGACCTGGTTCTCTGGCTCTAAAGCATCTCTGCTGACCTGGTTCTATGGCTCTAAAGCAGCTCTGCTGATTTGGTTCTCTGGCTCTAGAGTAGCTCTGCTGACCTGGTTCTCTGGCTCTAAAGCAGCTCTGCTAACCTGGTTCTCTGGCTCTAAAGCAGCTCTGCTGGCATGGTTCTCTGGCTCTAAAGCAGCTCTGCTGACCTGGTTCCCTCCCTCTAAAGCAGCTCTGCTGACCTGGTTTCTCTGGCTCTACAGCAGCTCTGCTGACCTGGTTCTCTGACTCTAGAGCAGCTCTGCTGACCTAGTTCTTAGGCTCTAGAGCAGCTCTGCTGACCTGGTTCTCTGGCTCTACAGCAGCTCTGCTGACCTGGTTTTCTGCACTCACGACGCACACACCCGACTTCGCGAAAATATATTTAAAAATAATATAAGTTTCTTATAAGTACAAATATATTATTTTGATGAATATCTTACATAATCTCTTGCCTTAATATGTATATTAAAGACACATACATATCATTTTGGAACATAATTTTTTTTTGCGGGAGTCGCGCACCCAGCATGCCCCAGCATGTATATGATGTCACGCGGGACCCGCAAGCACACAAACATCTCGTACCATAATGCACATGTGTCGCGAATGCGCGGGAGCAGGAGTCGCAGACTGGTCGCATACCAATCGCGCATTTCACGTGATATTAAATGTATATGATGTAACTGAAAAACACGCAGCCGTCGCACACCATACGTGGATCCTTCATGACTTTTCTAAAATGGCGGCTAGAATGCGCGCACCCACCGTGATGTGTACACTTTGAGTGCGCGACTGCGGAAAAAATTGGAATTTGGTTTTTTAACGAAAATGATATAAATATATAAAAATAAAAAATGAAAACAAGAAAATTAATCAATATTTCAGTTTTAATTAAAAAATGTTTTTTTGCAATTTTCAGAAAAATATATAATGTTATTTAATGAATAAAATATTTATAAATAAACAGTTAAAAAACTGTAGAAAATCAGTACAAAAAAATAGATATAACTACTATCACACTTAAAAGTTAGCATTTAAAAAACCTTTGAAATTCACTGAAAAAAAACATAGGTTTCAGAGATGTTATAATTAGAAATTAGCATTTAAAAAACCTTAGAAATTCACAGAAAAACCATAGGTTTCAGGGGTGTTATAGTTAGCTGCCCATTTCACTCGTACAAAACCATAGAAATTCCTCCGTTATAGTTAGTTCTGCTAACTATAACTCACGCGCCTGCAATGCACTGCTGATGATGTCACATTTTGCATCATTCATGACATGGTCAGTGACATCACTGATGACATCACTGAAGACATCTCAAATGACATCACTGATGACATCATCCACTTGACAATCCCATACACCACATCATACACTAGTATAACCTTTCATCACTCATTGTAAAATACAGAGTACCATATTTGAAACCATTGACAAACCAATACCAGTTACTACATACCCACTCACTGATTCCTAAGTCTACACACACAACTACCCATTCAACAACAGAATCATCTATACATGCAGTCATTAATTAATATAACACTATCAAATGCACTTATACACATATATAGACATTGACACATCAGCAGTCATCTTAGTCGGTTATGCAGTCATCCTACTCACTCATGAAAAAAATGTATCACACTTAAATTTACTCACTTACACAATTATCCAACGACACCTCATTTATTCAAACACATAGTAACTCATCGTTAATATGTTAAAAAAGCACCATTACAATTATACACTCATTCATATATTTACTCTCACAATCACTGACTCTTACACAAACTTATTTATATACACCAACTCTCACATACAATGCCCTTTATTTTTTTACCTTGTTGAAGATGTACAACTAAAACATATATTCGCTCACCAAAACACAAATAAATACACTCAGTCACGCAAACAACTGTTTCCACATGCACTCTTAAACCTATACACCTAGTCAATCAGCCATTCACACATCTATGCATAGAGTTACACATACCCCATCCAACCACATACAAACTCAGTGTCCCATACAAATACTCAGCCAACTAATCAATAACTAATATACACACTCATGTAGTTAGTGACCAACTGAGGCAGCATGTTATACAACAACAGAGACAGTGCTGCACACATTCACATAGTTTAGTTACTAATCCATGTATTAAGTGAGACACTTTTAATTACTCACTTAAAAAGACAGTCAGACAGCTACTAAATCCTCCATCCAGACAGTTATATATCCACTCAATCTTCAATACAGATTGGTATATATATAATACATATTTAAATTTCAAACTAAACCACATTCAGTGGATGATGTCATCAGGGATGTCATCAGTGATGTCATTTGAGATGTCATCAGTGATGTCATCAGTGATGTCACTGACCATGTCATGAATGATGCAATATGTGACATCATCAGCAGTGCATTGCGGGCGCGTGAGTTATAGTTAGCAGAACTAACTATAACGGAGGAATTTCTATGGTTTTGTACGAGTGAAATGGGCAGCTAACTGTAACACCCCTGAAACCTGTGGTTTTTTCTGTGAATTTCTAAGGTTTTTTAAATGCTAATTTCTAACTATAACGTCTCTGAAACCTACGTTTTTTTTCAGTGAATATAGATATATATAGATATATATAAAAAACGCTCCGCTGCTGTTTCAAGGCAGAAAGGACCAGCAGTCCCGTTGGTGTTAAATCCAATTAGGATTTATTTCATGCAACAAATAAACAAACAGACGCGTTTCAGCCGTAGCTTTCGTCAGTGTCGGCAAACGTCTCAGAAGCGGAAGTTAATATTTACAAAGTACATCAAAATAAAAGAAGGAATATACATGAAAATTCATCAGCGCCATATTGGAATGTGCAAATCAAAGTAAATACAATTCATTCTTTTAAATCATTATATGCAGTTCATTACTGTTCCATTTCATGATTTGAGTATTCAATATGCTAATTAATAGTTTAACTCAATCGAAGGAGACCGTTGTTCTGCTCTACTTCTCATGATATTCTGTAAAGATAGCATATTGGTCAACACTTAGCATTATAAGTTATGCCTCAGAGTTATTTAGCCCTGGATGGGCTTATGTTATACTATATACATTATTTTAGTCCTTCAGTTCTTGCCAAGACATTAAAGGGTGCAGTTCAAATTAGTTCTTATCATAGAAGAGTTATCAGCTCCTCTCCAGCATTTAGCCCATCAGGAAACTTGGTCTGGAGTTCGATAATGTATCTCAACTCCAGACGTCGTAACCTCTTCTCTCTGTCTCCACCCCTGATTTCATTGGGGATGCAGTCTAGACAGAAAAACTGTAAAAGTGTTCTGTTGCTGTTATGGTGGCTAGCAAAGTGATGGGCTACAGGATAATTCTCATCATTATTAGCGATAGCTCTTTGATTTTCTAGTACTCGCATTTTCACTGCATTGACTGTGCTGCCCATGTAGCGATAGCCGCATGGGCATTCCAGACATTAAACTACATGTGTCGTGGTGCATGTCATGAATTTAGAAATCTTTTTACGTGACCGGCACCCAGGGATCTGATACGTCAGGGTTATTTTGCTGGAACTGCACGCTTTGCATTTCCTGCATGGGAATGAACCATGAAGGTTCTACAAACCTGCATCTGCTGTTGGTTTTGAGAGATGACTCTGTACCAAATGATCTTTTATCGATCTTGATTTTCTAAAAGATATTTGGGGATAATCCGAGAGTTTTCTCCCCACCACAATATCATACTATAATATTTTCCAATTTTTGCACAGTATTGTTCTTATTTTACTGGCTGCCAATGAGTAACTGGTGATCAGTCTCAGATTCCCTGTGTCCTCTCCTGATTTACGTGTATGTGTATCTTTCAGTAATGTCTGTCTTCCTTTCCCTTCAACTTTCTCTTTCGCCAACTGCAGAGTTTTCTGTGAATAACCTCTAGATTTAAAACGTTTAATGCTATCACTGGCTGCTTTCTCATAATCTGCAGTTTGTGAGCTATTTCTTTTAATTCGGAGTAATTCCCCATAGGGGATACTCTTTATAAGGGTCGCTAGATGGCTACTATGTCCCTGTAAAACAGAGTTTCCAGCCGTGGTTTTACGGTGAAGGGCTGTTTGGATAACTGACAAAAACCCTTAGATCTAAGAAATGTACTTCGCTAGTACTCATCTCACTAGTGAATTTCAGGTTCAATTCATTGTTGTTAAGGGCAGAGATATATCGTTCAGCTGATATTGCTGACCCTCTCCAGATACCAAAGAGATCATCGATATATCTCTGCCAGCAGATCACTCTTCCCACCCACTTATTCTTGTCATCGGCCCAGGCCACCTGCTTCTCCCACCAGCCCACGAACAAGTTTGCTTATCTGGAGGCGAAGCAGGTGCCCATCGCCGTACCCTGTATCTGCCGATATCTCTGGTCCTGAAAAATAAAAATGTTATTATTGAAACAGAATGAGATGAACTCTAACAACATCTCGCTATGTTCCAGGTACCTGACTGGCCGATGTCCCAAAAAGTTCTTGACTGCTGCTAGACCATCCTGATGCCTTATGCTTGTATACAGATTACAAATATCAAGCGTAATCATAACAAAATCCGTTTCCCATCCAATATCTTGGATCTGCTTTAAAAAGTCTTTAGTTTCCTTAGTATAGGAACTCAGTTGTTTGACGAAGGGTGCAAGAAAATAGTCTATAAATTTAGACATGTTCTCAGTCAGTCCTCCTATCGATGACACAATCGGTCTTCCTGGTGGTCTAGCAGCATCTTTATGGACTTTAGGTAGGTGGTAGAAAGTTGGGATCTTGGGGTGTCTGTTCTGTAAAGATAACAATTCTTCTCTTGATAGTATTCCTCTCTCATACCATTTGTTAATAAGATCAGCATAGTCCTGAATACTGTTTTTGTATTCTTCTTCTGTGGTGAGGGCATAGTTGTCTTTATCTTGGAGTTGTCGCAAAGCCTCTTTGCAGTAGTTGTCTCTAGTTTGTAAGACAACATTGCCGCCCTTGTCCGATGGTTTTATTATGATTTACCGCTCCTTCGTTCGCCGTCTGAAACCCGCACTCTTTCAGAGCGGGTGCCCGGTCCGGCGGTGGCGAGCCGCTAAATACAACGCTCCGCTGCTGTCGTCAGTGTCGGCAAACGTCTCAGAAGCGGAAGTTAATATTCACAAAGTGCATCAAAATAAAAGAAGGGCTATACATGAAAATTCATCAGCGCCATATTGGAATGTGCAAATCAACGTAAATACAATTCATTCTTTTAAATCATTATATACAGTTCATTACTGTTCCATTTCATGATTTGAGTATTCAATATGCTAATTATAAGTTTAACTCAATCGAAGGAGACCGTTGTTCTGCTCTACTTCTCATGATATTCTGTAAAGATTGCACATTGGTCAACACTTAGCATTATAAGTTATGACTCAGAGTTATTATATATAGTATATATATTTTTTTTTAAATTGTGAATAATTTTTAGTTAGGAAAACTATAGTCAATCTTTTTTTTTATATTATACAGAAGTCGCGCACCCTACACGATGGCTGCGCGCATTCTGGTAGCCATTTTGAAAAGTCGCGCTGGGGTCGCAACTTCGGCGTAATTTGTAAAGTATTAAATATTTTTAAATTAATTATAAATAAAAGTTTTTCTTTAAGTGTTTGTCTAAATCTATTAAAAAAAGTATTTTTAAGGTATTATTTGCAATATAATTTCGCCGAAAAATTATTTGATTAATATTGGATTCGGAGGTTAGGAGGGATGGCCATTTTGCTTGATCTGTTTTGCAAGATTTTTTGGTCTAGTCAGGTGTACACACTCCTCCAGGTGAGGTACGGCTTGGGGATTCTATTCAAAAGGTGAGAAATCCACAGACAGAAGTATCCATCAGAAGAACAAGTTACTTACCTTCGGTAACGCTTTTTCTGGTGGATACAGTATCTGCCTGTGGATTCCTCACTGTCCCACCCGCCTCCCCGTTGTCCACCTGTTTCCACCAAAAAGATGCTATTACTGTTTGGCATGAATGTTTTTAATAGGTGTTAATCATGCGTATGTTTTAATAGTGAGAAATGCTTGATCTGTTGCTATTTCTTTGTGCCTTTATTGGTTATACATTTGTATACATATATATATATATATATATACATTTAGTATACTATGGATACATGTGAAAATGTCTCGGTCCGCCTGTTTGCCTCGGTGGCACGGAAAAAATGGGTGGAACTGACATCAGCACGCCGACGAGGTCCTCTTATGGCTCCGATGACGTCATATGGTGTCGCGAGCGGAGCCGTGCTAATATGACGTCTTCGTCGACGTGGGAGAGCTAGGAAAGATTTCCGTGGAATTCTGGTGCAGGGGATATTTACCTAAGTGTTGTGTTCTTGTTGGGCCCTTTGTTACGCCCCTTAAGGTTGGCAAGGTGTTCCACTATCTCAAGGATGCTGCTTTCAAGGGATTCAATGTCTTTTAAAGCTTTCTTGCGATCTCTTCAGGCAAATTTAATTAACATTTTTAACATTCCTTGGGAAGAATCTGCCATATATTCTGCCCACTCACTTAGAAGATCAGGGTCCGGATTCTCATAAGCCGGAACCGTGTATATCCGAAGACCACGTGGTCCAAGGAGGTGGATTCCCACCATTTTCTTATCTCCATTTCATGAAGCCTCTCTAGTTGCTGATACTTACTCTTTGTACTAGTTTGCACAGCACTCTTTGTCTGGCTCGCACCCTGCGTGTCCCCCTTGGGACGGGATTTGAAGATTCCTGTCGCAACTTCACGACGTGCCATTTCACTAAATATTAGTAATTATACTCAAATGCACTCCCAACTCGCTCGTACCGTTTTGATGTTTGAAATGCCGGTGTCTTCCTACCTCCGAGTCATGTAGAGCTTGGTTATTCCTGCTCCGCTTCCCCCGGTGGCTATAATGTCGGCTTACTGCGGAGGTGCTGGTTCGTTTCAATTTTTTATTGCTCCTTCGTTCGCCGTCTGAAACCCGCACTCTTTCAGAGCGGGTGCCCGGTCCGGCGGTGGCGAGCCGCTAAATACAATGCTCCGCTGCTGCTTCAAGGCAGAAAGGACCAGCACTCCTATTGGTGTTAAATCCAATTAGGATTTATTTCATGCAACAAATAAACAAACAGACGAGTTTCAGCCGTAGGTGTCATCAGTGTCGGCAAACGTCTCAGAAGCAGAAGGTAATATTTATATGTATCTGCCGATATCTCTGGTCCTGAAAAATAAAAATGTTATTATTGAAACAGAATGAGATGAACTCTAACAACATCTCGCTATGTTCCAGGTACCTGACTGGCCGATGTCCCAAAAAGTTCTTGACTGCTGCTAGACCATCCTGATGCCTTATGCTTGTATACAGATTACAAATATCAAGCGTAATCATAACAAAATCCGTTTCCCATCCAATATCTTGGATCTGCTTTAAAAAGTCTTTAGTTTCCTTAGTATAGGAACTCAGTTTTTGACGAAGGGTGCAAGAAAATAGTCTATAAATTTAGACATGTTCTCAGTCAGTCCTCCTATCGATGACACAATCGGTCTTCCTGGTGGTCTAGCAGTATCTTTATGGACTTTAGGTAGGTGGTAGAAAGTTGGGATCTTGGGGTGTCTGTTCTGTAAAGATAACAATTCTTCTCTTGATAGTATTCCTCTCTCATACCATTTGTTAATAAGATCAGCATTGTCCTGAATACTGTTTTTGTATTCTTCTTCTGTGGTGAGGGCATAGTTGTCTTTATCTTGGAGTTGTCGCAAAGCCTCTTTGCAGTAGTTGTCTCTAGTTTGTAAGACAACATTGCCGCCCTTGTCCGATGGTTTTATTATGATTTACCGCTCCTTCGTTCGCCGTCTGAAACCCGCACTCTTTCAGAGCGGGGGCCCGGTCCGGCGGTGGCGAGCCTCTAAATACAACGCTCCGCTGCTCTTTCAAGGCAGAAAGGACCAGCACTCCCGTTGGTGTTAAATCCAATTAGGATTTATTTCATGCAACAAATAAACAAACAGACGAGTTTCAGCCGTAGCTGTCGTCAGTGTCGGCAAACGTCTCAGAAGCGGAAGGTAATATTTACAAAGTGCATCAAAATAAAAGAAGGACTATACATGAAAATTCATCAGCTCCATATTGGAATGTGCAAATCAACGTAAATACAATTCATTCTTTTAAATCATTATATACAGTTCATTACTGTTCCATTTCATGATTTGAGTATTCAATATGCTAATTATTAGTTTAACTCAATCGAAGGAGACCGTTGTTCTGCTCTACTTCTCATGATATTCTGTAAAGATTGCACATTGGTCAACACTTAGCATTATAAGTTATGACTCAGAGTTATTATATATAGTATATATATTTTTTTTTAAATTGTGAATAATTTTTAGTTAGGAAAACTATAGTCAATCTTTTTTTTTTATATTATACAGAAGTCGCGCACCCTACAGGATGGCTGCTCGCATTCTGGTAGCCATTTTGAAAAGTCGCGCTGGGGTCGCGACTTCGGCGTAATTTGTAAAGAATGAAATATTTTTAAATTAATTATAAATAAAAGTTTTCCTTTAAGTGTTTGTCTAAATCTATTAAAAAAAGTATTTTTAAGGTATTATTTGCAATATCATTTCGCCGAAAAATTATTTGATTAATATTGGATTTGGAGGTTAGGAGGGATGGCCATTTTGCTTGATCTGTTTTGCAAGATTTTTTGGTCTAGTCAGGTGTACACACTCCTCCAGGTGAGGTACGGCTTGGGGATTCTATTCAAAAGGTGAGAAATCCACAGGCAGAAGTATCCATCAGAAGAACAAGTTACTTACCTTCGGTAACGCTTTTTCTGGTGGATACAGTATCTGCCTGTGGATTCCTCACTGTCCCACCCGCCTCCATGTTGTCCACCTGTTTCCACCAAAAAGATGCTATTACTGTTTGGCATGAATGTTTTTAATAGGTGTTAATCATGCGTATGTTTTAATAGTGAGAAATGCTTGATCTGTTGCTATTTCTTTGTGCCTTTATTGGTTATACATTTGTACACATATATATATATATATATATATACATACATTTAGTATACTATGGATACATGTGAAAATGTCTCGGTCCGCCTGTTTGCCTCGGTGGCACGGAAAAAATGGGTGGAACTGACGTCAGCACGCCGACGAGGTCCTCTTATGGCTCCGATGACGTCATATGGTGTCGCGAGCGGAGCCGTGCTAATATGACGTCTTCGTCGACGTGGGAGAGCTAGGAAAGATTTCCGTGGAATTCTGGTGCAGGGGATATTTACCTAAGTGTTGTGTTCTTGTTGGGCCCTTTGTTACGCCCCTTAATGGTTGTTCTCCAGGGGTCCTTAATTTAAAGACGTTCAATAACTTGATTTTCCGGATAAGTTTAAAGAAATCAATTCGTGTTTGTGTATATTCGTAACTACTTGTGGGACAAAAGGTTAGACCCAGTTTGAGCACAGTCTCTTCTTCTGGTGTCAATTCTTTAGGAGAGAGGTTGACAATTGTTAGGTTGTCTCCTAATCCTTGTTGGTTTGGCCCCTCTGGGTTCTGGTTGGCCTTATTCCACTTCCAGTGTTTCCTGCCGCCCCTCCTCTTGCATCGCTTGTTTTTTGTTGTTGGTCCGGGGGTCGTCCCTTCCCCCCTCGCAACCATGTTTGTCTGATGAGGTTGAATTCCTCGTGAAAAGAAGGCTGTTGTCTTCGCACTTGTTCTGTAGTCTATCCCTCTTCCTTTGATTGCTCAGCACTTGTGACTTCAGACTCTGAGGTATCTCTAACCTCAATTGCCTTTTGCTTGGATGTCTTCAGAACTCTGCGGGGTGCATCGTATCTTCTTGCGAAGGTTAGTATCCTTCCTTGCTCGTAATCACGAGTATCTCTTTCAAATTTTTGTTGCTTCCTTGCTTGAATCTTTTTTTCATATGTAATCAAGCGTTTCTTTATGATTTCCTTCTCCTCATCATGTTTGTTTTGTTCCACTATCTCAAGGATGCTGCTTTCAAGGGATTCAATGTCTTTTAAAGCTTTCTTGCGATCTCTTCAGGCAAATTTAATTAACATTTTTAACATTCCTTGGGAAGAATCTGCCATATATTCTGCCCACTTACTTAGAAGATCAGGGTCCGGATTCTCATAAGCCGGAACCGTGTATATCCGAAGACCACGTGGTCCAAGGAGGTGGATTCCCACCATTTTCTTATCTCCATTTCATGAAGCCTCTCTAGTTGCTGATACTTACTCTTTGTACTAGTTTGCACAGCACTCTTTGTCTGGCTCGCACCCTGCGTGTCCCCCTTGGGACGGGATTTGAAGATTCCTGTCGCAACTTCACGACGTGCCATTTCACTAAATATTAGTAATTATACTCAAATGCACTCCCAACTCGCTCGTACCGTTTTGATGTTTGAAATGCCGATGTCTTCCTACCTCCGAGTCATGTAGAGCTTGGTTATTCCTGCTCCGCTTCCCCCGGTGGCTATAATGTCGGCTTACTGCGGAGGTGCTGGTTCGTTTCAATTTTTTACCGCTCCTTCGTTCGCCGTCTGAAACCCGCACTCTTTCAGAGCGGGTGCCCGGTCCGGCGGTGGCGAGCCGCTAAATACAATGCTCCGCTGCTGCTTCAAGGCAGAAAGGACCAGCACTCCTATTGGTGTTAAATCCAATTAGGATGTATTTCATGCAACAAATAAACAAACAGACGAGTTTCAGCCGTAGCTGTCATCAGTGTCGGCAAACGTCTCAGAAGCAGAAGTTAATATTTACAAAGTGCCTCAAAATAAAAGAAGGATTATACATGAAAATTCATCAGCGCCATATTGGAATGTGCAAATCAACGTAAATACAATTCATTCTTTTAAATCATTATATACAGTTCATTACTGTTCCATTTCATGATTTGAGTATTCAATATGCTAATTGATAGTTTAACTCAATCGAAGGAGACCGTTGTTCTGCTCTACTTCTCATGATATTCTGTAAAGATTGCACATTGGTCAACACTTAGCATTATAAGTTATGACTCGGAGTTATTATATATAGTATATATAGTCTTTTTTAAATTGTGAATAATTTTTAGTTAGGAAAACTATAGTCAATCTTTTTTTTTTAAATATTATACAGAAGTCGTGCACCCTACAGGATGGCTCGCGCATTCTGGCAGCCATTTTGAAAAGTCGCGCTGGGGTCGTGACTTCGGCATAATTTGTAAAGTATGAAATATCTTTAAATTAATTATAAATAAAAGTTTTCCTTTAAGTGTTTGTCTAAATCTATTAATAAAAGTATTTTAAGGTATTATTTTCAATATAATTTTGACTAAAAATTATTCGATTAATATTGGATGCGGAGGTTAGGAGGGATGGCCATTTTGCTTGATCTGTTTTGCAAGATTTTTTGGTCTAGTCAGGTGTACACACTCCTCCAGGTGAGGTATGGCTTGGGGATTCTATTCAAAAGGTGAGGAATCCAAAGGCAGAAGTATCCATCAGAAGAACAAGTTACTTACCTTCTATAACGCTTTTTCTGGTGGATACAGTATCTGCCTGTGGATCCCTCACTGTCTCACCCGCCTCCCCGTTGTCCACCTGTTTCTACCAAAAAGATGCTATTACTGTTTGACATGAATGTTTTTAATATGGCTTAATCATGCGTATGTTTTAATAGTGAGAAATGCTTGATCTGTTGCTATTTCTTTATGCCTGTATTGGTTATGCATTTGTATATATATTTATATATATATATATACATTTAGTATACTATGGATACATGTGAAAATGTCTCGGTCCGCCTGTTTGCCTCAGTGGCACGGAAAAAATGGGTGGAACTGACGTCAGCATGCCGACGAGGTCCTCTTATGGCTCCGATGACGTCATATGGTGTCGCGAGCGAAGCCATGCTATTATGACGTCCTCATCGACGTGGGAGTGCTAGGAAAGAATTTCCGTGGAATGCTGGTGCAGGGGATATTCACCTAAGTGTTCAGGCTAGTCCTTTGGGAGCAACTGTTTATGTTGCCACTCCAAAAACTGAAACAAGTGATCCGAGGGCAGAGGCTCTGCAGATGGCACATGAGGTGGGGTGCCCAGTTGTGTGCACCGGTGGGGCAGCGAAGTGACAAGCACCACAACCCACAAAAAAGGTAACGAGGGCACTGAATAACACAGGATCTTCTCTTTGTTTCTGGCAGGAACAACAAGGTTAAAATGCCCTTGTTCCAAAATGTAGAGTTAGTGCTACAACGGTCTTCAAGACGACCTGTGATGCCGCTTCGGCCTCCCGTACCCTGGAGGCGGCACATGGGTCACGCGGTACAGTCATACTGCGGTGGGACGCACACTCGTTGACCTCTCATGGCACTGCTCCACACTTCAGGGAGGATGCTTTCCATTAGCTGTGTTTTCTGATGATGTGTCACGTTCACCCCGTTCAACTACAGAACTCCTTGAGATCCAAACAGACTCTTCCACTCTCTCACCGGAAGTGAAACCAGGCCACGCAGACACTTTCACAATACAACAGCCGGGAATGCACTTTTCGGTAAAAAAAAACACATTCCTTCCTCCTAATTTATCAAATAAACGACTCACTGAAGAACAGAGGCCAGCTTCAATTGGTAAACAGCCGTTACAATGACTTTTTTACTTCGCAATACCATTACAACGCATGCATTACCACGCATGCGTTGTACATCGCAAAGTCATTACTACGCATTGTTGTAGAACGCATGGTCATTTACCATGCATGCCTTTACAGCAAATTTCGTTGTGAAGGTATGTATGGTAAATGACCATGCGTTCTAAAAAACATGTAGACGATCCAAGTCGTTGTAAGGAAACAGAGGCTGTTCCGTTTTCTCACAATGACGTGCACCGCCCCTCAGAGACGATGTGAAGCAGGAACCACGAGGAGAGATAAACCATGAGGAGTGAGAGGTAAGGGGGATTGGGCATGGGGTGGGGGTTTCTTTTCTAGGGATAAGGGTAGTGCAGTGATGTTTGGGTAGTGTAGGGGGTCGTGCTGAGGGTAGTGTTTTAGGGTTTAGGGTAGTGCAGTGGTGTTTGTGTAGTGTAGGGGGTTGTGCTGGGGTAGTGTTTTATGGTTTAGGGTAGTGCAGTAGTGTTTGTGTAGTGTAGGGGGTCATGCTGGGGTAGTGTTTTAGGGTTTAGGGTAGTGCAGTGGTGTTTGTGTAGTGTAGGGGGTAGTGTTTTAGGGTTTAGGGTAGTGCAGTGGTGTTTGGGTAGTGTAGGGAGTCGTGCTGGGGGTAGTGTTTTTGGGTTTAGTGTAGTGCAGTTGTGTTTGGGTAGTGAAGGGGGTCGTGCTGGGGTAGTGTTTTAGGGTTTAGGGTAGTACAGTGGTGTTTGTGTAGTGTAGGAGGTTGTGCTTAGGGAAGTGTTTTAGGGTTTAGGAAAGTGCAGTGGTGTTTGTGTAGTGTAGGTGGTCATGCTGGGGGTAGATCTAGTGTTTAGGGTAGTGCAGTGGTGTTTGTGTAGTGTAGGGGATCATGCTGGGGGTAGTGTTTTAGAGTTTAAGGCAGTGCAGTGGTGTTTGTGTAGTGAAGGGGGTCGAGCTGGGGGTAATGTTTTAGGGTTTAGGGTAGTGCAGTGGTGTTTGTGTAGTGTGGGGAGTCGTGCTGGGGTAGTGTTTTTGGGTTTAGGGTAGTGCAGTGGTGTTTGGGTAGTGTAGGGAGTCATGCTGGAGGTAGTGTTTTAGGGTTTAGGGTAGTGCAGTGGTGCTTGTGTAGTGTAGGGGGTCAATCAATCAATCAATCAGTCATTTGTAGAGCGCACTACATACCCGCAAGGGTCTCAAGGCGCTGGGAGCGGGGAGGGAGGACGCTACTGGTCAAACAGCCAAGTCTTGAGTAGTCTCCTGAAGGTCAGCAGGTATTGGGTCTGTCGTAGGCTCAGTGGGAGGGTGTTCCAGGTCTTGGCGGCGAGGTGGGAGAAGATTGTTCTTCGGATGCGAGGGACGGTGGCGAGTGCGAGGTCGGCGGAGCGGAGCTGGCGGTTGGGGATGTAGAAGGAAAGTCATCTGTTGAGGTAGGCTGGGCTGGTCTTATGGAGTGCCTTGTGTGCATGGATGAGGAGCTTGAAGGATATCCTCTTGTTGACGGGGAGCCAGTGCAGGTTTCTCAGGTAGGGGGTGATGTGACTGTGGCGTGGTACACCGAGGATCAGTCATGCAGAGGCGTTTTGGATGTGTTGCAGTCGTTTGATGAGCTTGGTCAGGGCTCCCGCGTAGAGGTCATTTCCGTAGTTGAGTCTGCTGCTGACGAGGGCCTGGGTAACTGTTCTTCTTGTGTCTGTCGGGATCCACCTGTAGATCTTGCGGAGCATGCGGAGGGTGTTGAAGCAGGAGGAGGAGACGGCGTTGACTTGCTTGGTCATGGAGAGCGTTGAGTCAAGGATGATTCCCAGGTTGCGTGCGTGGTCGGTGGGTGTTGGGCTGCCCCCAGTGCTTTCGGTCACCAGGAGTCATCTCAGTCTGAAGGGTTGGAGCCGAGGATGAGTACCTCCGTCTTGTCCGTGTTCAGCTTCAGTCAGCTGATCTTCTTCCAGTCGGCGACGGCCTTCATTCCTTCATGGAGGTTGGCTTTGGTGGTGATGGGGTCCTTGGGGAGGGAGAGGATCAGTTGAGTGTCGTTGGCGTAGGAGATTATGTTGAGGTTGTGCTGTCGGGCGACGTGTGCGAGCGGGGCCATGTAGATGTTGAACTGTGTCGGGCTGAGGGCAGATCCCTGGGGTACGCCGCAGATGATCTCAGAGGTTTCGGATCGGAATGGGGGGAGGCGGACGCTCTGGGTTCTGCTGGAGAGGAAGGAGGTGGTCCATTCCAGAGCCTTTTCTCGGATCCCGATGACATTGCACAGGTGGGGTGCGATTGAGCTGCTGGCTTTGTTGAAGATGTGGTGCCTGAATGGGTCTGACGGGGAGCCGGAGTGGATCGTGCTCATGGTCTTGATGGTGTCATCAGTGCTCACGCTGGCCCAGGCTAGCAGGGGGTCGTGGTCAATGGTGTGCGGAGAGTCTGTTGTGTTGCTGTCAGTTGGGGCTGTCTGGGTGTTGTAGCTGTCGTGGATGTCTGCTATATTGCGGTGGTAGAAATATTAAATATCGTGACACAAATATTGTGATGCAGAAATATCGTTGACATGAATATCGATTTTTGAGGTAAGTAATATTGTTGTAAATAATATTGATGTTTTTAATATAATTTTCACTAGTATAGTGGTTAAAAGAATGCCATTAATTAAGTATTTTAATGAACTTTAGCTGATAGATTGATTTTATGTGTTACTATAGTTTATATAAATGAAATTAATTGTTTTCAAAATATAGCTAGTCAATTTAAGTGATATAGAATATTTTATTAATTTTTATTATTGTAGGGGGAAAGGGTTGTGAGTTAATTAAGTAATAAATAAATAATATTTAATACATTTCTTTAACTATATGATGTTTTATTTATTATGTATTTTATGTAATACTGATTTATTTTAGCTATGTATTATTTGAGGGCTGTTATGTTTGTACAGGTATAGGGTGGGAAGTTAATGAGGTAATACTTAATTATTCAAACAATTTTCAATTATGTATTTTACAGAATAGTTAGTTTTTTATTTATATTTTAGCTGTGAGCTGCTAGGTTGCAGAGTGGGACGTTAATTGAGTAATAACTAATCAACAATGAATTATGAAATGGTAATTATTTTTTTTTTTTTTAATTATGTAAGTTAAAGATTATGTATTTAGTTATATTTTAGGTGTGGATTACTAGGTTTGTAGAGTTACAGGGTGAAAAGTTAATTGATTAATTATTTTGCAATTATTCATTAATTGATAATTAACGTTTTATTGAATTATGCAATGGAATAACTGTTTTTAGTATATATATATATATATATATATATATATATATATATATATATATATATATATATATTACCTACTGGCGGTCGCCAGTAGGTAGTTATAGTTAGGACCGTGTTTCCATAGGAAATCCGCAACATTCTATTTGGAATAACTTTGGCGCCGGTCGACGAATCCTCGCGAAATTTTCAAAATAGGTGGGGCGCTACGCTCCGCTCCTACCCTGAAAGTCTCGGGGGGATTCGTCAAGCAGGGGCTGAGATAAAAGGGGGGTCCCAAAACGCATTTTTCCCATGCATTTTTCCATAGGACCTTTAGACACAGCTACAGCCCGAACGGCTGAACAGAGTTACTTGAAATTTGGCAGAGAGGTAGTCCTCAGGTCAAGGAAGTGCCTTTTGTAGGTCTGGTGTAAATCTGTTCAGTAGTTCCTGAGAAAATAGCATTTAAATCAATATATATATCTGAGCCAGCTTACGGTGCGCTTACCGTGCGCTTACGGTAAGCTTACCGTACGCGTACGGTGACGTGCGCGAGCGCGATTCTGATTGGCTGTTAGATCTTAGTAAACATTCGAATCGGTCGAAACCAGGAAGCGGCAGCCGCCATTTTGTGTGTTTCACTCAGAAAAACAAAGGGTGATAACTTGAAAAGGGGGCAAGGAAGAGAGTTACAGACCCCCTAACATTTGAAAGGGGGTCAAAGAAGGACAGAAAAGTACAAAAAAAACATTTATTAATTTTAAAAAAAAATCGCGGGGTACGCGTACGGTAAGCTTACCGTAAGCTTACCGTACGCGTACGGTAGAAAAATAAAATAAAAAAAGAAATAAAATTCAGATTTAAGTGTTTAGATATTAACCCCTTCCCTGCTCATGACGGAACCGTTCCGTCATGAGCCACGGTTGCCGTGTGCTCATGACGGAACAGTTCCGTCATGACACGCCCGTTGGCGGCCGCTCCGCCTGCGCGGCGCTGTTTCCCCGCCTGTGCGGGGGGACAACGCAAATGGGCGGAGTCATGACGGAACCGTTCCGTCATGAGCACAGCCCAACCGTGGCTCATGACGGAGCGGCTCCGTCATGAGCACAGCACCACCGCGCTGCCCCCCCGCACCCCCCAGCACCGCGGCGGAATTCCCGCCGCGGTGAAAGGGTTAAGGGGCTCTAAAAAGAGCCGTTGTGTTTATGAAGTGATTTGATTTTTTTGTGGTACCTACAAGTAAGTACCGATGCAGAGTCTAAGGTTCAAGAGGAAGACTCTGTTCCCTTCATCATTGAAGTGTACACCATCTCCTCTATAAATGTCTTGCATGTCGTAACGCAAGTTGTTGTGGTAAATGGAACCCATACCATAGTCTCGGAGGAAAGCAGAAACAGATTTGTTGACGTGCTTTCTTGCTTTGTCAATCTGCGGACAAAATTGATTGGACCAGTTCCATTTTTGCCTTTGGCATATGTTAGAATAAACAAAGGCAGTTTTAGGGAAAAGTGAAAACAGTTGTGCAAAGGTCTCCTTCATAAGCATTTCCAGACCTACCCCAGTCAAAGTGCCTAGGTCATTGCCACCACAGTGCACTATTATGAGGTCAGGGTGTTGGATTTGCATGAAGGATTTCACCAATGGCATCAATTGGTGCCACTTTAACCCTCTCTGACCAATCCATTTAATGTCTACATTTGGCAAAGCAAGGTCTCTCACCATACCTGTTTTCTCTGCATACTTTTCACTCCAGAAGACATAGCTGTGTCCTACAATCCACACTGTGAACATCTTCAAAGGAGATCGGGGTGCACTCAGGAGGTGTAATTCAGTAGAATGGTAAAAAGAAATGAAAGACAGTTTGGAAATGGAGGCATACACATTTTTTTTTTTTTTAAAAGAATTGATTGGCTGTTTCATACCATTCTACACTAAAAACTAGGCTGTATGTAGAAGCATGTTTTGTATTGGTACAGAAAAATGTGTTACCAAAGAACAGTACTATGGATTTGCTGTTAGGTTTGAAAAGTCAAGCACTCCTGCTCTTTGGAAATGAAACATTGTGTGGTGAACTTCTGACCTAACTCTACACAGCAGTGTTTCAAGAGCAGTTGCTATGGTAGCAGGCAGAAGTCAAGTTGGGGGAAGGGTACTAGGCTGAAGTCAAGTTGTGGGAAGGGTACTGTTGGAAAAGGGTTGGTTTTCAACCAATAGAAATGTGTGATTACATTTGAAAAAAAGGGGGAAGCACTGAGATTTGAAACTAACATGTATATGTGTGGAAAAAGAGAGGGAAACATTGCCATTATCTGGTTCTGCTGAGAGGAGAGAGGTGTACAGAACAGAGATCCTGGCTCTGATAGTCTGCTGTTTGAGTGCCACATTTCTTTCACAACTAACTAATTTTAAAGGTGAGTTAAGAGTTTGAGAGGGGATGTATATGGTAAATTAAGAAATGAATAATAGAATTGGAATTCCTTTTGTTGAAGTTGTGTTTATCATTTTGTGTTTTGCGAGAAATTTAAATGTGAGGAACATGTAAAATAATATGGACTATGTTTTCACCATAAATTAAGGTGTACTGGTATAAATGAGGAATACTTTTAGGGTTTGAGGTTCCCGTCAGTAATGCAAATACATTCAGCATCACTAAGGCTGGTTGCCCTTGCTGGAGTGTAGTCAGTCACCCAGGTTACACATGTTGCTGGTCTCAGAAAGCTGTTTGGTATTTCTCTGGTGATTTTACATTTGCATTAGATGGAAAGGGGGAGCTATTTTTTTATGCAGAAGCAGACTCTTAGCACACAGCCAGCTGCTTATCCTGTGGAATCATGCACAGTATTCACAACCGAGTGGGGTTTGAGGTTGCAGTCAGTAATGCAAATACATTCAGCATCACTAAGGCTGGTTGCCCTTGCTGGAGTGTAGTCAGTCACCCAGGTTACATATGTTGCTGGTCTCAAAAAGCTGTTTGGACATGTGCGTTTTTAAGAATCTGAATAGTGGATTCAAAATGTGTCAGACTGTAAAAGTACTTATCACTTGCCAAAAAAAAAGAGTAGTAAGTGTGCTTTCAAATTGGCAAAGAAATTTCGTTTTCTGACTAATATGAAAACATGACTCTGTGTGCAAAGAGGAATTACAGGCAGAGATTTATTGCGTATTGCTCTGGTAATTTTACAGTTGCATTAGATGGAAAGGGGGAGCTATTTTTTTCTGCAGAAGCAGACTCTTAGCACACAGCCAGCTGCTTATCCTGTGGAATCATGTACAGTATTCACAACCGAGTGGGGTTTGAGGTTGCAGTCAGTAATGCAAATACATTCAGCATCACTAAGGCTGGTTGCCCTTGCTGGAGTGTAGTCAGTCACCCAGGTTACACATGTTGCTGGTCTGAAAAAGCTGTTTGGACATGTGCTTTTTTAAGAATCTGAAAAGTGGATTCAAAATGTGTCAGACTGTAAAAGTACTTATCACTTGCCAAAAAAAAAGAGTAGTAAGTGTGCTTTCAAATTGGCAAAGAAATTTCGTTTTCTGACTAATATGAAAACATGACTCTGGTGCCTATCACGATCCGGTAAAAACCGGGTACGAACCGTCGGACGGAGCATATTCTCCGTCTGACGCGTACCCGGTCGTCAAAATTTACAAACAAGGAATTACGATTCGCACGGAACACCATTTCCGTACGATTCGTAAAAAAGCCCGACCGAACAAAATAAACCTACCAATGCGATCCGGGAAAGGGCCGACCTGACGTCGGGACGCTCGCAGCCTGCCATTCACGAACCAGGAATCACGATTCGCACCGACGTCATCCCGCACGGTGAATATTTTCCGGCTGCCAAAAACTGCCGGGAAATCAGGACGACGCGAACAAGGACCACCAGTACGCGACGGACAAACAGGACGCCGCGAACAAGGAGGACCAGTACGCGACAGGACGATGTGAACAAGGAGTACCAGTACGCGACGGACAGACAGCACGACGCGAACAAGGAGGACCAGTACGCGACAGTGTGGTAAATAAAAATTCCTTTACCGGGACTGAATTTGATACAGAAACATTATAAAATAGCTCAGTAAAATGAGAGGCAGAATCCGTGATATTAGAGTTTCGGAATGGGCTTTATTCCAATAATCGATTATAATCGGATGCTCCAAGTTCCATCACCACGGGGGTTCAGGAAGTGAAGTACATACTTTATTGACAAGAAGTAACTTTTATAGTACATACATTATAATGAAGTGAATACAGTAGGCGTAACAATTGATAAGGACATTGACGTTTGGTCTGCGTAACCGAAAATGGGTGTAATAAGGAGTAAAAAGGAACATAATTGGTTATGATGTCATGTATAGGTGGATCTATAAGATAATACTTGGCATAGATGCGCGCGCAGCAGTATGACGTGTAATTGACGTGTAACTAGGGGGTGAAGGGGACTTGACATTTAGCTCTACATGTGGAGACAGAAAGTCTGGGGGGTCAAGTCAACCTAATCCCAAATCATATCTAACATCCTATGTTTAAAGAACTATGTTATCCATAAAAGAAGGACTCTCGGACAGAATCTATTCTATACTGACTGTGCGTGCGTGTACAAGCGTCTAAGTGTCTACACTGAATGCGAGGGGGTAGGAATATTCCATGGTAACAGGGCTATGAATTACTTGCATGAGGACAGAGAAGTTGGGCCTTTTGCTTGGTAACTGGAAGAATGTTTACTTAAACTACTAGGCAGGAATGCATCGGCTGAGGGGGAGGCAGATAATTCGAAGGTGAAATACAGTTCTTGGCAGAGAATAGGCTGATGTCAGGCTTCGTGAGCCGCGCAGAGAATGAGACAAAGTTCATGGTCACAGATGCAGGCTCGGACTGGAGCTTTCAGAGGCAGAAGGCAAGAGGAGTTTTGATGACAGAATCAGGGCCTACTTGCCTGGACTGTAAAGTGGCATAAGTGAACCATATAAAGCCGGTGGCCTTTCATATTTAGGAATGGAATATCCGGCCTATTCATGGCGGATCTGTCAAAGGACATGTTGACGGTGGACGCACATGTATTTGCGTCTTCATAACTGGAACTGGAGGGAACATACATGTACTTGTGACATGCACATGGAACCGTTGGGGTCCAAGATAGGGGACATAACTGACCAGAAAAATCCATATTTCCACATTCCCTCCTTGTCCCCTACTTGCCCTTCAAGAGATATCAATCTTCATCAATCCATTGATCTGTTCATATAGCATCATTTGTTCTTCTTTCTTCTTCCGGGATCTTGAATGAAAATCTTGATGTGGAATGCACGATGTGGCACATAGACCACAAATCGCTGGTCCACATTGTAGACATAGACAGCAACTGAATAGTATGAGAAGGCCAATACCTAGGAAGGATAAAACTCTCCATCCCCAGGCTGATACCGCATTCTAAAACCAACTGGACCAAGTCCAAGTGCCTGGGTTCTGGTGTATCTGGCTTACAATCTTATGAAGGCGAGTGATGGCTTTATATACAGATGGCGAATTTTCTGGTATGAATACGCAGCAGCTTGATCCGATGACCCTACAAGCTCCGCCCCTATCAGCCAGGATGACGTCAAAGACAAGACGATTTTGAAGCACAACAATCCGCATAGCAGACTGCTCTTCCGTTAAATTACCTAAGGCGGAAATAGTCTCATTCACTACTGCTTCAAGGGTTCTAGTTAATCTACGTATCAGCTTACTATTAGTAACAGTACCTATATAGGGAAAGATGCCTTTATTAAAATCTACATACTTGTCCCATGCCGTCTCAGTGTAATCGACAATGGGGAGATCTCTCCGTTCTCTGTTGTGTACTAAATGAATATTTCTGTAATAATCAGGAGGAGCTAGGAAAACAGGTGGCAAAAGGAATGCAATGTAGCAGGTACCATCCCAATCTAGGGGTAGACGCATATATGCCGTCTGACCACATATAAAGTAGGAGTGGCGAGAAGCTCTAAATGAAGATTTTCCTTGATCACTAAATTCTACTATAGTAGTGCATTTACTATGGCCCATATGTATGGAACCAACCTTTCTTACACACAATTCACCCTTCGCTGGGAATACTGACATGGTGGGTAAGACTAGTTCAACTTCGGATACGACATTTAGAATCATGAGATTAGGTGTAAAATTACCTAATCCATATACTTCATTTTCTAGATCAGTTCCTGTTCTTTTGGGGCGACCCTCCTTGTCAGGGTAACAGACCTTGAGTAAAGCTAGGTTCAGGTTTCCCCATACCCAATGATCTTGGTAAACTGCTGTGTCTGAGTCTATGGAATTCATTAAACTAAACCATGCTCCACAGGAGCCATTATGTGTAAATGGATGTGGAAAGAAAGGCAGGACTCCTTCATAATTCTGATAGGGAGGGAGTCGGCCACACACCCAACAATTGGTGGCATTACTAGTCTGATGGGAATGATGTAACATACTAATGAAAGTGTTATTGCGCAGCGCAAGTCTATAAGACAATTCATGCGGAGGTAAGTCACTAAAAGAATGTTCAGCAGCAACATTATAAACATGTCTAGAAATAGGGTAATATATGTGCAACAACATACTTGTAATAATTATTAAAAGACTCAATAAAAACAAAATTAATAATGTCACTATGCAGTGGCTACGCAGTGATTTACAATACGCCTGTCGTTTCAACATTTTTCGGGTATTTTCTCTACTCAGGTCCAAGGGATACATGTCAGAGACAATTCAACCGCTTCACCTTGGAGAGGACTTAAACAATCAAATTGCTCGACTGGTTGGGCCTAAGCTTTAGTTTGTAATTTTCAGATTTGTTCGGTTCAACAAAAGGGAGTTTTGTATCAGTCTGTGAGGGAGTGCAGGGCACAATGTCTATATCCGAGGATAGTCCATGGAATTTCTTGATATGGCTTGAATGAATCCAGCCCTTGCGGCCCTCGATCTTCACGGCTGTTCTTGTGGTCAACAGGACCAACTTGGGTGCTTTCCACCTGGGCTCCAGCGGAGTCTTTCGATCGAAATTCCTCACAAAGACAAGATTACCCGGAACAACGTCATGGGGTTTCACCTCAGTGTTGTCGGGAAAGGCTGCAGCTACCTGTGAACGAGAAGATTGTAGTGCAGACATCAAGGAAGCCAAGTAATCTGTCAGCATATTACAGTCAATATCAGTTATTTTGCGTGGTATAGGCGTCCCCCACATATTTGGTGGTCTACCGAAGATCACCTCATACGGGGATAGCCCTGTTCGAGAGTGTGCTACCATTCTCATGTAAAAGAGTGCAACTGGTAACGCTACTACCCAGTCGACACCTTTCTCTCTGCATATTTTGGACATTCTGATTTTCAGTATCTGGTTATGTCTTTCTACGAGACCTGCTGCCTCGGGGTGTCGGACACAGTGGAATTTCCACTGATATCCTAACAGAAGTGAAACGTGTTTCATTAATTCGGATGAGAACGGCTGGCCGTTATCTGAGTAAACAGCACGTGGTAAACCGTATCGTGGGAAGAATTCTCGAACCAACTGTTTGGCAGTAGTCGGGGCAGTGTAATCTGAAACCGGGTATGCCTCCGTCCAACGGGACAGAGCGCAAACAACTACGAGAACATATTTAAATCCTCGACATCGTTCCATCTGGATATAGTCCATCTGGAGTACTTCAAAAGGATGATTAGGAGTATGAAATCCACCCTGTTCTACGGGAACGCTTTTTCCTGGGTTGAACTGACAACAGATCATACAGGTATGGACCTTTTGTTTTGCTGCTGCTCGTAAATGTTTATTGAACCAAATGTGTTGAATGCTGTCTAGCATAGCTTTTTCTCCTAGATGTGCTGGACTATGTATAGTGTTAATTATAACTTGGACCATTGAATCAGGAAGGAACCATACAGACTTTTCCTTCATCATCCATCCTTGGTCCGTTTGGATCCCTCCTAATTCAGTCCATTTCTTTATTTCGTCTGGTGTAGCATGTGTCTGTATGTCAATTACGTCAAGAGTAGGATCTTTAACTGTCATACAATGTGTCGGTGTCGGGACTATTGTCTTTGTCATGTCGGATGTTTGAGTTTGTGCAGTCTGTTTAGCTGTTCTGTCGGCTAGATCATTGCCTTGGGAAATGATATCAGTAACCTTTGTATGGGCCTTACATTTCATAATTGATATTTCAGTGGGTAGATGTATTGCATCTAATAATGCATGAATGAGGGGTCCGTGCTGAATGTGGGCACCGTGGGAAGTTAAATAACCTCTCTCTCGCCACAGCACGCCGAAGTCATGTACAACTCCGAATGAATAACGTGAGTCAGTGTATATGTTGACTTTTTTATTCATGGCTTGAATACAGGCTTGTGTCAGAGCGATAAGTTCTGCGGCTTGAGCTGACAAAGTATTTATACGATTAGTTTCAATGACTTCAGTATCTGTTGTGACTGCGTAGGCGGCTGCTAACTCTCCTGTACTTGTTCTCATGCATGAACCATCTACATACAAGGTCAGGTCTGGATCTGACAATGGGACATCGGTTAAGTCTTGTCTGGGTTTTGTTGTTATTGTAATAACTTCAATACAGTCATGGGCTAGTGGGTCTGTTCCGACTACTGGTAAAAGTGTGGCAGGATTCAATGTGTTACAGCGTCTGATTTCTATATGTGGCTGAAACAATGTAAGCTCGTATCCTGTAAGTCGCGCTATAGTCAAGTGTTGTGTTTGCGTTCTATTTACAAGAACCTCTACTGCGTGTGGTACTTGAACTGTCAATGGATGTCCTAACACTATGGCATCGCTTTGTCTGATTGCCAAAGCTGTCGCTGCTACTGATTTCAGGCACGCAGGCAAAGCCTGAGCTACGGGATCTAATGTACTAGAAAAATAAGCACATGGTTTGCGTGCTCCTGCTTGTTCCTGTGTGAGTACTGATAAGGCAGTACCTTCGCGTTCTGTAACAAAGAGTGTAAACTGTTTTCTGTAACATGGCGTTGCTAAAACGGGTGCTTGACATAAAGCTTTCTTTAAGCTTTCAAAAGCTTGTGTGTGTTCCTGAGTCCAAGGGAGAACAGTCGGTGTGGCTGCCTCCTGTGTGGTTAACTGAATGAGTGGTTTTGCTAGAAATGCATACTGAGGGATCCACTGCCTACAATATGAAGTGAGGCCTATGAAAGCCCGCACCTCCTTTTGTGTCTTGGGTATTGACATGTTAGCTATTAACTGAATGCGGTCGGGTGTTAGCTGCCTTCCCTCCTTGGACAGCGAGTGTCCAAGATAAACAACTCGCTGGACACAGAATTGCAGCTTAGAAGGGGACACCTTGTGCCCTTTTTCGGCTAGAAATTGTAAAACTGTCAGTGATGCTTTTTCACATTCCGGTTCGCTTCTCGCGGTGATCAGCAGATCATCGACGTATTGAAGCAAGGCGGTGTTAACTGGCATGTGGATACTGTCAAGTTCTCGTTTCAGTGCTTGGCTATAGATGCTGGGGCTTTCTGTAAATCCTTGAGGTGCGCGGGAGAATTTAAAGCTACGCCCATTTAAACTAAATCCGAACAAATATTGGCTTTCCGGATCTATTGGGACGCTGAAAAAGGCATTCTTGAGATCAATTACAGTAAAGAATGTTGCTTCGGAATCAATAGCTGTCAATAATGACGAGATATCTGGAACCACAGGAAATTGTGGCACAATGCATTTGTTTAACTCGCGCAGATCAATAACCAATCGATATACTGGCGGAGCTGTAGGATCTGTTCGTTTAAGAATCGGAATTATCGGTGAATTACATACATTGGAGTCTGTTTCTACAACTACTCCTTGGGCAATAAGCTCGTCAATGATTTGTAGTAAAGCCACTACAGCATCTGGTGGTAACTTGTATTGTCGCATTCGTGGTAGCACCACTCCTGCCTTTAGTGTGACTCGATATGGTGTAATATTCATGCAACCAACATCAGTAGGGCCTTGTGCCCATAGATGTGTAGGTAAAGTCTGCAGTCGGGGATCCATGTCTCTAGATACATAGTGACCTTTAAAATCACGTAAAAACAACCTTACTCCTTCCGGAGAACAACATATTATGGCTCCTAGGGCTTTCAGGGTTTTAATTCCTAAAAGATTTTCTGGGCATGATTTAGTAAGCAATAAATCTGTAGTTCGGGTCAGAGGTCCTATCGTAAGTGGAAGAGGCTGTGATACTTCATTAACAATAGGTTTTCCTGAAAAACCAAGGGAAATATTCTGAGAGCCTGAGAGGGGTGCCCCTGGAACTTCACTACGTTTTATAGTTGTTCGACTTGCCCCCGTATCGAGTAAAAATTTTCTATCTTGACCTAATAATTCACTATGTACATAGGGTCCTTCTTGATCTACAGGAATCTCGATAAGGGGTAAGTCAACTTCCCTCTCTAGGCTAGTTCATGCGTAACGTTGATACTCAGGATATTCATACTGTGCAGTCTGATACATTTGTCGTGTTGTTGTCTGTGTGGCAGCAGCCGGCAACGGTGGTGCAGCTGGCACAAACTGTATGGGCTGTTGTGCGGCTGGCATGGCCTGGGCATGCTGCATAGCTCCTTGTTCATTCTGATCTTGTCTTAGTGGCCGTGATCTTTCTTGTGTTTTACCTATGGCGATATTATGTTTTAAAACTGGACAGTCGTGTACGTAATGACCTGGCTTTTTACAATAATTGCATGTCCCTTTTACAGGTCCTGCTGAATCGGAATGTGTCATACCCTTTTTATGTCCTTCAGCTGGAACTGTCTGGGAAACTAGCATTTTCATTTTTGTGTCTTTCATGCGTCTGTGTTCATGTTCTTGTTCCTCTTTAATTCTATTGTGGTGGTACTGTAACATTTGTAACATTTGTGTTGGAGTGTTACCTTGCCAGGTACTCTCGAATTTTAATACTCTATTCTTTACTGGGGGCAGGGCATTTTCCACTAATTTTGTTACAAACAGATGTGGGTATGATTCGCTACTTGCCTTTATGCCACTATTTATACCAAAACATTTCTCGAATCGGGCATAGTAATCGCTAGTGTCTTCATCTTGCTTCTGTTTACAGGCTGAAATTGTACCCCAATCTTCCTTTTTCGTAGATAATAAACGTGGCAGTACCTGTACTAGTAGACCTGGTAGTGCTTTAGTTTTGTCCCCAAGCCCCGAACCTGGACCTCGGGCCCTTTCTTCTGCTTCTAATGCTGACCATTCTATCTTTTGATCTCCTACCTCCCACTCTTTTTCCTTGAGTTTCTCATAAATGCCAGCAGGCATCAACACCTTTAATATTGTCATAATGTCGGGGTAGGTATACTCTCCCATGAGTAACATGTCTTTAATTTCTCGGTGAAAACCCGCTGGGTCTTTGTCATGACTGGGTACCACTTTCTTCATTTCTAACAATTCTATTTTCGATATGGGCGTATATACAAATACACGTTTAAACTGATTGTCCTCGCCTTTTATTGGGTGTACTTCTCGTAAGGGATTCTGTCTATCCAGGTGATACGTGGTTCTTTCCTTGACAGGCAATGAGACATGCTCTGAGCATACAAAAAGAATATACTGCTTTCTTGATACTAGAATTTCTTTAATTAATTTAGTACCTGGACCTCTCCATTTATTCATAAGCAATTCAGTCAATATGTCAGGTAAGGGACCAGGGTCCGAATGCTGACTCTGATATAGTATAATGAGTTGTTGAATCATATAAATCCCAGCTAACCTCTGCTCATCTGGGGTGAGATTCAAAAATGTGCGTACTACTGTCTCATCACTATATTTTCCGGGACTGTCCACCCAATGGACAGCTGCCCTTGCTAAATCTTGTTCATCCATAGAATCGAGAAAATGATAACCCCTTCGTTCTCGGAGTAGCTTGTCGGCGGTTTGGAACGAATGCTCGTTAGACCTTATGTTAATTATAGGTATTTGGAAATTCCTGTCATTATCTGGACATATTGGACGTATTGAGTCAGTATGACATCTAGTCTGATCCCTATTACAAGATCTTCCTCTACCTACATAGGCTATGGTGTCTGACTGTCCGGTGGGCAGTCCTGACCCCTCTTCCTCGCTTTGTTCGAACTCGTCTGTCTCTAATCTCTCCTCGTGTAGGCGTTCTATTTCTTTACGGATCTTTCGGCACATGGCTATTATACAATTTTGCTTATCGTGTCTCCCTTCTGATATATTCTGGCTCCATCTTGTAAGAATTTTCATTGCTTCCGGATCTACCCCCGGTCGGTCTTGATTTCTGATCACACAGTTTATGAGGAAACGTAACAGTTCCCCCTGTATCTCTACTTTCTGGTATTCCATGGCTCTGTTAATACATTCTGGATCTCGCCCTGTTTGAACAAAATGATATATTTTATCTAGATGCGCAGTCATTCCTGGTAGCTTCGCTAAATACCCTGCGGCTCGTCTGATACGTAATGATGCCAGGATCATTTCGTCCTCTTTACCGAGCACCGGGTCATATCTACAATCTATAAGAAGTTCCTTAAGCGTACGATCACTTACGAATTTGGGTGTACGTGAATGCGCTGACTCTGAAGTACTGGGTATTCTAGACCCAGCGGTGCAGGGGCACACACCCTATGACTTCGGGGTTTCACCCTGTTCCGGACCTACAGAAACACAGAGTCTTCTGGGTGAAGTCAAAGAATCGTTTATTGGCTGCAGACCAATGACAGATATCCTAGAAGTACAACAGCGTGTATGTTCTCAGGAGACTGCTGAAAATCATAGGAACGGACTTCTCCTTAAGTACAAAATATCATGCTCCAGGCATACATTCCTTGGTTTATGATATGGTCATATAAAGGCATACATTACAAACGAAAAAGCAGAGTCATGATGACCATCCCACATTCCAGTTCGGCCAGCCCACAATGATTTACACCGGAAGGTTCAGATCCCATGTTTGAAGTAAATAGACCCCCCAATAAACATGAGCATCTCCTGTTTTGGGAAACAAGTAATAAAGCAAGAACATGCAGGTGTAGAAGAGATTAGCCGGGGGATTGTGTAGAATGAAAGGGTTTTATGACGGGTCAAGCCCTGATACGAATCACAGGTGGACGGAGGAAGGGGAGCTCGTGAGACCAGTTTGACCCGGGGCAGCAGAGCCAGCTGCCCAGGTCACAGAGAAGTCAGAGGGAAAGCTCATGTACTGTGAGGCCCGTATTAACTCCATCATAGCCTATGTGAGGGCAATGACAAGATGGCCACTGCTTCCAAAATGGAACCCGCGTAGTTGGGCAGAATACGTGTACACAGTGCGTTCATAACTAGAACGACACGCAAAGCACTCGTACGTGCCGCATTTACCATTTGCGGTTCGCTAATACCAAGATAGACAGGGGTGGGGCCCTGTCCCCTACGCGGTTCCCGAATATCAAAGTACGACAGACCCTCCTTTTGCCCTTACATAGGCAATCACTATACTCATCTTAATCCGAGTCTAGGTCAATGTCCGCAAAGTCATGGAGATGTTGCTGTAGCATCATCCTATTACTTAGTTCGTCCCTCGATACAGGTTTCCTTACCCATAAGGTAGTACAGAGGCCACATATCGCAGGAGCACACTGTATACACAGGCAGAACAGGAAAAGAATGGCTAGGATCATTCCAATGACCATCAGAACTTTCCAACCCCAGGCAGATATCAATTCCCAGAACCACCCCACCAGTGACCAATCTCCCTTATCCACGTGTATGGCTTCAGATATTTTATGGAGTTTGGAGATGGCTTGATACACTGTTGGAGCATTATCTGGTATGAAAATGCAGCAACTGGATTGGATGACCTTGCATACCCCACCGCGGTCTGCAAGAATAACGTCTAGGACCATGCGGTTCTGCAAAGTCATAAGGCGATCCGCTTGGAGCTCAGCTGTCAAATTACTAAGGGCACCAGCCGTTACATTGACGGTGGATTCAACCACACGAGTCAGCTGTCTCAGGTTCCTACTATTGACCATAGGTCCCCAAAACGGCAGGAAACCCAAGAAGAAGTCTCCTGCTTCCTGACCGGCAGTGTCCTCCTTACTGATCACACCTCTCACAACTCTGGTCTTGTGATAATCAGAGGCGGCAGTAAATGTCGGCGGTAGCAAGTTCGCAATATAACATGTGCCCGAGAAATCAGGGGGCAACCATGTATATGCTCGATCATGACAGATGAAATATGTGCCCTTAGCAGCCAAAAACGCAGGGGAAAACTGTGACGGGAAAGTGTACGTTTCAGTACAGTCACTTCTTCCCAGTTGAGCCCTAGGGTTCTGACCATTACCCTGTAAGCAGAACCGACCCATGTGGGGTACGACCCAGATTGGAGATGAGATTTTTCGCTGTCTTTCACCCAGACTAATACTATACCCCGTCGCGTTCCATCCCATATAAGGTCTCAGCTCTTCTTTGGGAATGGATGAGTATGCATTAATATCCCTACTCATATCGGCAACTCCTTTCATCAAAGCCTTATTATTGGTGATGGGTCTGATGGAACGCGGTGGGCGAGGGGAGTATGTATTTAGAGCATAGAGGAACATGGTTTGGAATGCCCATGACGATCCATTGTAACTGTACGGTAGCACCAGGTAGGGAATACCCTTGTTAATGGTATGTGGCATTAACCCACAGACCCAGCAATTGGTCGTATTCATTACCAGTTGGTGCTGGTGCAAGAGTTGGATAAACGAGTTATTTACGAACTCTGATCGTCGGGTCTGTTCGTGCTCAGGCAAAGGGTGAAAAGAGTGAGAGGAGGCAGTAGAAAGAAGTATAGGCTGTTGAGTGGGTGCAATGGGTTTTGGAGCAGAGAAAAACACAGATCCTACAATAAACATTATGATGCTACACAGTGTAAAAAGGCACAAAAAGACGAAACATTTACTTTTTACAATTCTACACATCCTGGCTTGAAAGCTCATTTCTTCAATCGGTCTCTCCATCTTACAAAACTCCATCCTCTACTCGGGCCGCTCGCGGTGGATGAGTTTCTTCTGCTAAGGAGTACGCCTGTCAGTCCAGGGAAACGCCCTAGACCAACCAGAACCGTCGACCTAGCGTCTTCGGCCTGTACCCCAAAGTCTTAGCACCGCGACCCTGCGGCAGAACCCGGATGGTGGTTCGAAAAACAAAAATCAAGAAAGTCCTTCAGATGGGAGAGCACAAAATGTCAAAAGGGAAATAATGAGGGAATCTTTATTTGTCCATGGGTCTAGGTCTCAAATTATAGCGGAGACGGCCAGGTGTTGTTTGGTCTTGAAAAAGAAGTTCAGGCTCAGTGGTGTCCAGTCGATTCGATGGCGGCACAGCTTCCTGCAGAATATTGTCACTCTCTTGGACTGAAGCTGTGTCTTTTAGGCGTGCGTCACTGAATGGTACAAAACGAGGCACAATGTCTGTCTCTGAGTCGGCGATACCCTCGTTGACCCACTGGTCATATGGCAGGGGCAAGGGAACTACCTTGCAGTGAGTACCATGGATCCAGTGCTTCTTCCCTTTCACTCGCACTGCTGATCTTGTCGAAAGAAGAACAAGATGAGGGCCGATCCAACGAGGCTCGTCGTTGCCCTTACGCTGGAAATTCCGTACTAGGACCCACGAACCAGGGTTGATGGGGTGTCCAGGAGGTTCAGAGGCTTGGGGAAGAGTATCATGTACCTGTTGGTGCAAAACACGCAGTTTAACAGTCAAATCATACAGGTAATCGAGCAGCACTGGATGCTCTATCTCGCTGAATTTAGTGGGCCTTGGCACACCCCATACATTAGCCGGGCGGCCAAAGACCACCTCGTAGGGACTAAGTCCCACTCGTGAGTGTATCGTCATTCTGGTGGAAAAGAGTGCTAGAGGCAGGGCATCAGGCCATTTAAGACCAGTGCTCGCCTGAATTTTGGCCAACTTGAGCTTTAAGGCTCCATTGTAGCGTTCAACCAGTCCAGCTGATTGGGGGTGATTTGCAGCGTGAAATTTCTGCCTTATGCCTAAACCTTCACATACATTCTTCATCACTTTACCCACAAACTCACTCCCGTTATCACACCACACCATTCTCGGCATCCCAAACCTGGGGAAAAACTCCTTCACAAGGGCTTTGGCTGTGGATAGAGCAGTGTTATCTTTCAGAGGATAAGCCTCTACCCATTTGGAAAAAGCACAAACAACCACCAATACATATTTCAGGTTGTTGCATCTTTCCATGTGAATAAAGTCCAGCTGCAAAACTTCGAATGGACATGATGGGGGTGCAAAGTGACCAGCCGGAGTTGGGGTTCCCCTACCAGGGTTGTACTTCAAGCATACCATACAATTCTTGACCACATTCTCCGCACATTTGGGAATTCCAACATTCTGCCATACTGGAGCCAACAACTTGCATATACCTTTCGTACTGATATGCGCCATTCCATGCGCCATAGTAACCACTGGAAGCACATATGCATCAGGCAACAACCATCGCCTATGTTCTGTCAGGTCAATCCAACAACCATTCTCATCCAACTTACCCATACTCTCTCTCCACTTGCTTAACTCTTCTTCTGTAGCTTCAGCCTGAAGCGACTTCACACTCTCTATTGTGTTCTCACATATTCCCACATCATTAACCCATCTTGCCGGGCCTGCAACATACATTCTAGTCTTCACATTCTGTGCGGTTTCTCTCGCGGTCTCATCAGCAAACGCATTCCCACGTCCAACATCATCTGTGACTTTCCTGTGCGCACTGCATTTCATGATCGCAACTTGCAAAGGTAGGGTCAGTGACTCAAGGAGATCATTCACCAACTTGCCATTCTGAATTTTAGCTCCATGCGACGTCAGGAACCCACGCTCCTTCCACAATCGCCCAAAATTATGAGCCACGCCAAAGGCGTATTGGCTATCTGTGTATATGTTCACTCTCATTCCTTCAGACAACACGCATGCTCTCATGAGGGCAATTAATTCTGCTGCTTGGGCCGAATTATGTGGCACTCGTGCAGTTTCCACAACCGTATGTAAAGTCGTGATAGCATATGCAGCAGTCGTGTCACCATTAGGGAGCTTGAAACAGGACCCATCTACCCATAAAGTGCCATCACATTCAGTCAGGGGAGTATCTTTGAGATCTACTCTCCCTTTCGTCTCTTCTTCTGTTCTGAACAGACAGTCATGTTGCTCAATCTCATCTGAGTCTGCTGGAATCGGCAATAATGTGGCTGGATTCAGCGTATTGCATCTTTTTATGTGTATGTGATTCGCTAACAGTGTTAGTTCATATCCTGATAATCGCGCACTAGTCAGGTGTTGTGTCTTGGTTCTATTTAATAATGTGTCTACAGCGTGTGGAACCATGACAATCAGTGTGTTGTCCATTACCAGACCAGCAGATTGTCGGATAGACATCGCTGCAGCAGCTGTCGCTCTTAGACAGCTTGGCAATGCCCTCGCTACAGGGTCCAAGGTGGATGAAAAATATGCGCATGGGCGCGGTCTGTCGCCAAAAGGCTGTGTTAACACTGACAACGCACATCCATCTTTCTCGTAAACATACAATGTAAAAGGCTTACTGTAGTCGGGAGTACCCAACACAGGAGCTGAACACAACGCATTGCGCAATTCCACAAAACTTTTCTGGCACTCTTCAGACCATGGGATAGGATTCGGTGTGTCTTTGCATGTTAATGCTAATAAAGGTTTTGCCAACAAAGAAAAACTTGGGATCCAATGCCTACAGTATGAGGTAATGCCCAAGAAAGCACGCACTTCTCTCTGTGTCTTTGGCACACTCAACTGTGCAATGGCTTGAATTCTCTCTGGGGTCAGTTTCCTTCCCTCCTTCGATAAGAGATGACCTAAGTAGGTCACTTCTTGTCGACAATATTGCAGCTTAGAGAGAGACACTTTGTGATGGTAAGCTGATAAATGGCGCAACAGTGACAATGTGGCTTCTTTACAGATCTTCTCAGTATCCGCGGCGATCAGTAAATCGTCCACGTACTGGATCAGGATAGCGCCACTAGGTAAAACAAGTGCATCAAGCTGCGCTTTCAGAGCTTGACTATATATGGATGGACTCTCGCAGTAGCCTTGGGGAGCGCGTTTGAAGCGGAAGCTTCGGCCACCCAGACTAAAACCAAAAATGTCTCTGCTTTCTTCTGCAATTGGGATACTAAAGAAAGCATTCTTTAAATCAATCACTGAAAACCATGCAGCAGAGGCTGGAATCATCGTTAACAAGGCAGTTATATCGGGGACAACCGGAAACTGAGGCACAACAATCTTATTAACCTCTCTAAGATCAATCACAAATCTGTAAACAGGTGGCTGTGAAGGGTCAGTTCGCTTTAAGACAGGTAAAATCGGGCTATTACAAACGTTGCCTCTTGTCTCTTCAATCACACCCTTATTAATCAAATCGCTGACAATGTCTAACAATGCTTTCTGCCCTTCATTAGAGATCTTGTACTGGGGAATACGTGGCAGTCTAACATTAGCTTTTAGAGTCACCACATATGGTGGTATTTCCAAGAGGCCCACATCATTGGGACCAGTAGCCCAAAGGGCATCCGGAAGGGATGACAATTCAGGTGGCATCGTGTTTTTAGACAAATACATTGGGGAAATTACTTTCTTGCCTAATGTAAGTTGTACTCCTGAAGGAGAACCATACAGTGTAGCGTGCAATCTTTTCAACAAATCTAATCCCAGCAAATTCTCACCACAACCTGTTGTCAGGATCAGGGGTGCTTTCAGCTCACAAGGTCCAACAGAAAGCGACATAGGACTGGAAATCGGGTTCCTAACTGGGGCGCCAGAAAAACCTACTGAAACATTTATATCGCCAGACAAAGGTGCGCCAGGGAGTTTGGAATGCATGATTGAACTCTTTGCAGCACCAGTGTCTAGCAGAAAAGGCTCCGTTACATTTGCTGTAGTCACCTCAACATACGGTCCACTCTGATCCACTGGCACTGAAACAACTCCCTCTCTCTGTCTATGGCTATCCTAGTAATCATTATTTTCTGCATCACCGTCCTCTGCATAATAATCATTATGGTAATACTGTGCCGTATTACCAGTCACGGTAGCTTGCTGATCAAAGCTATTAATTGCGCTTTGGGGCGGAAGAGGACGCGCATTTTGGGGAACACTTCCACGCCCTCTGCCTCTAGGAGCTTGCTGACCACCTCTACCTCTTGCGCCATACGTATTACCATTCCGTTGCATTAATTTAGGACAACTATATTTAAAATGACCTTCCTCTTTACAGTATGAACATTGGTTGGGACCTACAGGGACACGTGGTTGATAATACCCGTTCATTTGCTGGTTTGTCTGAAATTGTTGGGGTTGGCGATAGACACCTTGGGGTTGTCTATAATTATTACCACCGCCACGTGGTGGATAGGCCTGCTGTAGAAGGACCTTCGTTTTTAGTTCCTTCGTTTTCTTCTCCGTCCTATCATTCTCGTCTTTATCTCTGTTTTCATAATACTGTGCAGTAGCCAGTATTTGCGCTGAAGAGGAAACAGCCCAAGAACTCTCTGAATCTTTCAACTTTTTACACAGGTCAGGGAGTAAATTCTGCACAAACTTGTCCACAAACAACCGTTGTCCACCCTCAGTACTCATATCTTGCCCACTGTGGTCAATAAACGTTTCTTCAAACCTGGTAAAGAAGTCTGACACTGTCTCATCTTTCTTTTGCTTGCATGCAGATAACTTGTCCCAACTTACGCGCATCGCAGGCATTATTGTCTTCATATACGTAATGATTCTACCAGGCAATTCAGCTACTAAAGGTTCTGGTTTCGCACCACCCGTTTGTCTAGCATCAGCAGCAACAATGTTCGCCCATGTATCCCCTAGTTCTGCATTGTGATCTACATTACGAATTGATCCCCATAGAGGCTGTGGAACAACATTACCAAACAACATGTCTATATCGGCCAGATTCATAACACATGACCCTGCCGTCTGTGACAACTCTTTATAATAACCTGCTGGGTTTTTACGGGGATCAGGCAATGTCTGCTTAAGTGCTAACACCTCAGAGCGCTTCCATGGAACGTGCACCCAAACACGTTGGAAATGCGCTGGCACAGCGGGGTTACCACCGGCAGCTGCAACCGCTTCCTTCCATACCGGGGGAACTTCTCTCATAGGGTATTGTCGCGCTTTTGCCTTACTCCCCACAAGGACCTCATGTTCAAACAATGACTGTTGGCAGTCGTCATTCCTTAAGGACAGTACAATCGCAACTGCTTTATCTACTTCGCGGTCCACAATTATACCAGTTCCAAAATCGCACCTCACTCTACACAATTCCTGCGGATTCGGATTTCTACCACTATCCTCCAATTCTTCACAGAGAATTTCGCACATTTTCTCAAATACGTATCTCTGTTTCGGGGCATCCCATTGATGGAAAGTGTTAACAACCGATTCCACATCATACAGTGAAGGAAAAACGATCCATCTGCGCGCCATGTGATCTATTACCTTTTTCTCATCGGGGTTAGGCAATTGGCTGCGCAACTGCTTACGCTGTACACCAGGAGTTGCACCAGATGACCCAAAGAGAGGCGACATTAATGTAGTAACCACATTAGCCAAACGCTGTCGCGCTGAAGGAGTAGCTGAAGCGAGAACAGGGGGAAAAACAGAGGGAAGAAAAGAGGATGTAGAGACAGGTACTGGAGTGGTAGAAGGAAGAGTGTCAGGAGAGGCAGTTACTGGATTAGGCAAAGTCGCAGGAAGTGCTGGGGCAGTTGGAAGCACAACTGGCGGCGCTTGAGAGGACTGCGCTACAGGAATAGGAACTGGTTGCAAAGCAACTGGCGGTTGCGGCAAGGCTTGCAGTATGTGCACTGGAGGCGGCATATTTACAAGCTGGGGAGGCGCCGTGGCAGTTTGAGCATACGGGGGTGGCGAACTCAACAAATGTGACATCAAGGGATCTTTCTCCTTCTCTTCTGACTCATCCTGCTTAGAATATGGCAAAGCCGGGTAACATTTGTCAATCCCTAACTTACGCTGCCTGTGCAATTGCTCATTCATTTGCTCCTCTTCATTGTCTTTAAATTGTACAGCTGCTTGCATTACTGACATACCTCTCTCTCTCTTATTCTTTTTCGCTAACTTAATTTCCTTCTGTTTGGCTTCCTTTCGCCATGAGCGGAAAGAGTCAAACATCGCCGGCCGGGCTTTCTTCTTAAACAATTTAATTTCCAGATTATCTAGAATATCGGTATCGAAACTACCATTTTGGGGCCATTTTAAAACACCGTCTTTCCTGGTGTAGTGGATCCACACTTCGTTATATGCAATGGGGCCTACGCCATGTTTTACATAGAGCTCATAAGTTGGAGTTCCAACCGGAGGAACCGGACATGATTCTTCCAGCTGGAAACCTTTTCCACAACCCAAACAGAATAACTTACCAAATAGTCTAGAACCAGGCATCTTCGCTCACTAGTCTAGATCCAAACGTCAAAGGATTATCGATTACGATATTCTCGTGAATACACGAGTCCTCTGGCTTTGGGGTTTGCAAACACCAAATCACCAATTACCAAACCAAACGATCCCGAGGGATACCAAAACAAATGGGAGACGCTCCACTTATACTTAACTGAATATAGCTGATCGATGACGTCACCAGAAGACTCTCTCGATTGTTTCGCTCTCTCAAACTCGTCAAGGGTCCAAAACAGGTCGATTAATCAGGGCAGCAGACCTTCGTAGCCGTCGGGACGCGGAGAACCTCGCAGAAAAGACTTTCGGACCACGTCGACATGCAGGGGTCGATGAAGTGGCGGCCTTCCTCCGGAATTTCCACACGAAGCTCCTCACGAACCTCTGGCTTGGACTGGTACCGCTGAAATCGGCCCGAGTTGGGCGCCAAACTGAAGTACTGGGTATTCTAGACCCAGCGGTGCAGGGGCACACACCCTATGACTTCGGGGTTTCACCCTGTTCCGGACCTACAGAAACACAGAGTCTTCTGGGTGAAGTCAAAGAATCGTTTATTGGCTGCAGACCAATGACAGATATCCTAGAAGTACAACAGCGTGAATGTTCTCAGGAGACTGCTGAAAATCATAGGAACGGACTTCTCCTTAAGTACAAAATATCATGCTCCAGGCATACATTCCTTGGTTTATGATATGGTCATATAAAGGCATACATTACAAACGAAAAAGCAGAGTCATGATGACCATCCCACATTCCAGTTCGGCCAGCCCACAATGATTTACACCGGAAGGTTCAGATCCCATGTTTGAAGTAAATAGACCCCCCAATAAACATGAGCATCTCCTGTTTTGGGAAACAAGTAATAAAGCAAGAACATGCAGGTGTAGAAGAGATTAGCCGGGGGATTGTGTAGAATGAAAGGGTTTTATGACGGGTCAAGCCCTGATACGAATCACAGGTGGACGGAGGAAGGGGAGCTCGTGAGACCGGTTTGACCCGGGGCAGCAGAGCCAGCTGCCCAGGTCACAGAGAAGTCAGAGGGAAAGCTCATGTACTGTGAGGCCCGTATTAACTCCATCATAGCCTATGTGAGGGCAATGACAAGATGGCCACTGCTTCCAAAATGGAACCCGCTTAGTTGGGCAGAATACGTGTACACAGTGCGTTCATAACTAGAACGACACGCAAAGCACTCGTACGTGCCGCATTTACCATTTGCGGTTCGCTAATACCAAGATAGACAGGGGTGGGGCCCTGTCCCCTACGCGGTTCCCGAATATCAAAGTACGACAACTCTTGAAAAATAAGTTTATTTATTCTAGGTGGCGTAGAAAAAATATTGGTAGCACCTCCCGTGGCCCCGTCTGGGGCGTCGGGTGTGAAAGGATTCGTCGAACGTGACACAGCAACTATAGGTGTGGACTCAGCTATAGAAGTACCTGTAGGAACAGATGCAGAAACAGATGTGCTTGCCGGAACTTGTGACTCGATCTGTTGCTGTAGGGATACGGATGCTGGATCTTGGCGTTGGACCTCCCTGGTATGCGGTCTACGTGGGGCGGAATTAGCATACTCGGGAGCTGCGTCATCTAAATATGAGGAAAGAAAAACATCTTCTGCGGTTCTAGGATGCCCCTTAGGATGTACCTTTATTGGGAATAATGGGGGTGGCAAGTCTTTCGGTATCTCTGGAGTAGCCTTAGGTAATCCTTCGGCCAGAAGGGGATACATACCATTCATAAGGGCATTTCTTTGTCTGTCTACTTGTTCTGATTTCACTCGGATACCTTCCTCAATTAATAGATTGTCTTGAACTTTGCTTGAACTCTCTTTACTCTTCTCTTCCCGTCTACGTGCTTTTTCTGTACGTCTATGAGATTCTTTACGCCATAACTCGACGGCGTCTTTCTGTGACTGTCTGACTTTCCTTTTCCATAACTCTTCCTCGACTTTCATGATGCACTCTGCATCCCAGGTCCCCGCTGCGGGCCATCTCTGACTTTCAGGTAATCCCTTGGTGTAGTTTACCCATAAATCAAGAAATAATATAGCGTCTAAGCCATGTTTGTGATACATGAAGTGCCCTGGAGTATCCCTAGGAGGGATAGGGACGGCTTCTTCGAGTACCCCTTTTCTAGTAGTGATCTGTCTTAATTTCGAAAAGAGCGGCATATTGACAACTGATCTGATACTTAATCTTGAACACACTTAATAACAAAGCACACTGATGAACAACCATTCATACCACAATATACAGGACGTTTAACACATTAAACATTAAAACATGAAGCCTTTGACTGAAACAACAGTGATGATCGTTTGCATAACTAAATCACCATGCTTAATTCTTGACAATAACTAGATACTTCGGAATACTTGATATACTGCTAAACAGTACAGATACACTGCTAAAACAGTGCAGACCGGATTTGTGTACCCAAACCCGTCTTGACCGGCACAACCTATGTGCACGTCGGAAAATGCCTCCCCAGTAATGGTACTCACCGGGTAGCTTCGGAAACAGAAGGCCTCGGTAACTTGAACTTGAACCGGACTGGACTCGACTCGCCTCGTCGGAAACTGGGCTTGACTTCGAACTGGTGGGTCTCTGTATACCTCGGATCTTGCTCTCTCAGCTAGGCTCTGTTCGGGATACTTCGCACTTCTCACCGCCTCGTCTGGGTGTTGATCGCAGTCTCAGTCGCCCCCGCTTGACCGGAGGGAGATACAGGAAATCCTGCTGGTACGCGTAATTGTCCGTCCAGCTGTGGCAGGAGACCGGGCCTGCAACTCACCGCCGGCGCGTGAGATGAGAAAGTGTCCCTGTTCGGGCGCCATCATGTGGTAAATAAAAATTCCTTTACCGGGACTGAATTTGATACAGAAACATTATAAAATAGCTCAGTAAAATGAGAGACAGAATCCGTGATATTAGAGTTTCGGAATGGGCTTTATTCCAATAATCGATTATAATCGGATGCTCCAAGTTCCATCACCACGGGGGTTCAGGAAGTGAAGTACATACTTTATTGACAAGAAGTAACTTTTATAGTACATACATTATAATGAAGTGAATACAGTAGGCGTAACAATTGATAAGGACATTGACGTTTGGTCTGCGTAACCGAAAATGGGTGTAATAAGGAGTAAAAAGGAACATAATTGGTTATGATGTCATGTATAGGTGGATCTATAAGATAATACTTGGCATAGATGCGCGCGCAGCAGTATGACGTGTAATTGACGTGTAACTAGGGGGTGAAGGGGACTTGACATTTAGCTCTACATGTGGAGACAGAAAGTCTGGGGGGTCAAGTCAACCTAATCCCAAATCATATCTAACATCCTATGTTTAAAGAACTATGTTATCCATAAAAGAAGGACTCTCGGACAGAATCTATTCTATACTGACTGTGCGTGCGTGTACAAGCGTCTAAGTGTCTACACTGAATGCGAGGGGGTAGGAATATTCCATGGTAACAGGGCTATGAATTACTTGCATGAGGACAGAGAAGTTGGGCCTTTTGCTTGGTAACTGGAAGAATGTTTACTTAAACTACTAGGCAGGAATGCATCGGCTGAGGGGGAGGCAGATAATTCGAAGGTGAAATACAGTTCTTGGCAGAGAATAGGCTGATGTCAGGCTTCGTGAGCCGCGCAGAGAATGAGACAAAGTTCATGGTCACAGATGCAGGCTCGGACTGGAGCTTTCAGAGGCAGAAGGCAAGAGGAGTTTTGATGACAGAATCAGGGCCTACTTGCCTGGACTGTAAAGTGGCATAAGTGAACCATATAAAGCCGGTGGCCTTTCATATTTAGGAATGGAATATCCGGCCTATTCATGGCGGATCTGTCAAAGGACATGTTGACGGTGGACGCACATGTATTTGCGTCTTCATAACTGGAACTGGAGGGAACATACATGTACTTGTGACATGCACATGGAACCGTTGGGGTCCAAGATAGGGGACATAACTGACCAGAAAAATCCATATTTCCACATTCCCTCCTTGTCCCCTACTTGCCCTTCAAGAGATATCAATCTTCATCAATCCATTGATCTGTTCATATAGCATCATTTGTTCTTCTTTCTTCTTCCGGGATCTTGAATGAAAATCTTGATGTGGAATGCACGATGTGGCACATAGACCACAAATCGCTGGTCCACATTGTAGACATAGACAGCAACTGAATAGTATGAGAAGGCCAATACCTAGGAAGGATAAAACTCTCCATCCCCAGGCTGATACCGCATTCCAAAACCAACTGGACCAAGTCCAAGTGCCTGGGTTCTGGTGTATCTGGCTTACAATCTTATGAAGGCGAGTGATGGCTTTATATACAGATGGCGAATTTTCTGGTATGAATACGCAGCAGCTTGATCCGATGACCCTACAAGCTCCGCCCCTATCAGCCAGGATGACGTCAAGGACAAGACGATTTTGAAGCACAACAATCCGCATAGCAGACTGCTCTTCCGTTAAATTACCTAAGGCGGAAATAGTCTCATTCACTACTGCTTCAAGGGTTCTAGTTAATCTACGTATCAGCTTACTATTAGTAACAGTACCTATATAGGGAAAGATGCCTTTATTAAAATCTACATACTTGTCCCATGCCGTCTCAGTGTAATCGACAATGGGGAGATCTCTCCGTTCTCTGTTGTGTACTAAATGAATATTTCTGTAATAATCAGGAGGAGCTAGGAAAACAGGTGGCAAAAGGAATGCAATGTAGCAGGTACCATCCCAATCTAGGGGTAGACGCATATATGCCGTCTGACCACATATAAAGTAGGAGTGGCGAGAAGCTCTAAATGAAGATTTTCCTTGATCACTAAATTCTACTATAGTAGTGCATTTACTATGGCCCATATGTATGGAACCAACCTTTCTTACACACAATTCACCCTTCGCTGGGAATACTGACATGGTGGGTAAGACTAGTTCAACTTCGGATACGACATTTAGAATCATGAGATTAGGTGTAAAATTACCTAATCCATATACTTCATTTTCTAGATCAGTTCCTGTTCTTTTGGGGCGACCCTCCTTGTCAGGGTAACAGACCTTGAGTAAAGCTAGGTTCAGGTTTCCCCATACCCAATGATCTTGGTAAACTGCTGTGTCTGAGTCTATGGAATTCATTAAACTAAACCATGCTCCACAGGAGCCATTATGTGTAAATGGATGTGGAAAGAAAGGCAGGACTCCTTCATAATTCTGATAGGGAGGGAGTCGGCCACACACCCAACAATTGGTGGCATTACTAGTCTGATGGGAATGATGTAACATACTAATGAAAGTGTTATTGCGCAGCGCAAGTCTATAAGACAATTCATGCGGAGGTAAGTCACTAAAAGAATGTTCAGCAGCAACATTATAAACATGTCTAGAAATAGGGTAATATATGTGCAACAACATACTTGTAATAATTATTAAAAGACTCAATAAAAACAAAATTAATAATGTCACTATGCAGTGGCTACGCAGTGATTTACAATACGCCTGTCGTTTCAACATTATTCGGGTATTTTCTCTACTCAGGTCCAAGGGATACATGTCAGAGACAATTCAACCGCTTCACCTTGGAGAGGACTTAAACAATCAAATTCCTCGACTGGTTGGGCCTAAGCTTTAGTTTGTAATTTTCAGATTTGTTCGGTTCAACAAAAGGGAGTTTTGTATCAGTCTGTGAGGGAGTGCAGGGCACAATGTCTATATCCGAGGATAGTCCATGGAATTTCTTGATATGGCTTGAATGAATACAGCCCTTGCGGCCCTCGATCTTCACGGCTGTTCTTGTGGTCAACAGGACCAACTTGGGTGCTTTCCACCTGGGCTCCAGCTGAGTCTTTCGATCGAAATTCCTCACAAAGACAAGATTACCCGGAACAACGTCATGGGGTTTCACCTCAGTGTTGTCGGGAAAGGCTGCAGCTACCTGTGAACGAGAAGATTGTAGTGCAGACATCAAGGAAGCCAAGTAATCTGTCAGCATATTACAGTCAATATCAGTTATTTTGCGTGGTATAGGCGTCCCCCACATATTTGGTGGTCTACCGAAGATCACCTCATACGGGGATAGCCCTGTTCGAGAGTGTGCTACCATTCTCATGTAAAAGAGTGCAACTGGTAACGCTACTACCCAGTCGACACCTTTCTCTCTGCATATTTTGGACATTCTGATTTTCAGTATCTGGTTATGTCTTTCTACGAGACCTGCTGCCTCGGGGTGTCGGACACAGTGGAATTTCCACTGATATCCTAACAGAAGTGAAACGTGTTTCATTAATTCGGATGAGAACGGCTGGCCGTTATCTGAGTAAACAGCACGTGGTAAACCGTATCGTGGGAAGAATTCTCGAACCAACTGTTTGGCAGTAGTCGGGGCAGTGTAATCTGAAACCGGGTATGCCTCCGTCCAACGGGACAGAGCGCAAACAACTACGAGAACATATTTAAATCCTCGACATCGTTCCATCTGGATATAGTCCATCTGGAGTACTTCAAAAGGATGATTAGGAGTATGAAATCCACCCTGTTCTACGGGAACGCTTTTTCCTGGGTTGAACTGACAACAGATCATACAGGTACGGACCTTTTGTTTTGCTGCTGCTCGTAAATGTTTATTGAACCAAATATGTTGAATGCTGTCTAGCATAGCTTTTTCTCCTAGATGTGCTGGACTATGTATAGTGTTAATTATAACTTGGACCATTGAATCAGGAAGGAACCATACAGACTTTTCCTTCATCATCCATCCTTGGTCCGTTTGGATCCCTCCTAATTCAGTCCATTTCTTTATTTCGTCTGGTGTAGCATGTGTCTGTATGTCAATTACGTCAAGAGTAGGATCTTTAACTGTCATACAATGTGTCGGTGTCGGGACTATTGTCTTTGTCATGTCGGATGTTTGAGTTTGTGCAGTCTGTTTAGCTGTTCTGTCGGCTAGATCATTGCCTTGGGAAATGATATCAGTAACCTTTGTATGGGCCTTACATTTCATAATTGATATTTCAGTGGGTAGATGTATTGCATCTAATAATGCATGAATGAGGGGTCCGTGCTGAATGTGGGCACCGTGGGAAGTTAAATAACCTCTCTCTCGCCACAGCACGCCGAAGTCATGTACAACTCCGAATGCATAACGTGAGTCAGTGTATATGTTGACTTTTTTATTCATGGCTTGAATACAGGCTTGTGTCAGAGCGATAAGTTCTGCGGCTTGAGCTGACAAAGTATTTATACGATTAGTTTCAATGACTTCAGTATCTGTTGTGACTGCGTAGGCGGCTGCTAACTCTCCTGTACTTGTTCTCATGCATGAACCATCTACATACAAGGTCAGGTCTGGATCTGACAATGGGACATCGGTTAAGTCTTGTCTGGGTTTTGTTGTTATTGTAATAACTTCAATACAGTCATGGGCTAGTGGGTCTGTTCCGACTACTGGTAAAAGTGTGGCAGGATTCAATGTGTTACAGCGTCTGATTTCTATATGTGGCTGAAACAATGTAAGCTCGTATCCTGTAAGTCGCGCTATAGTCAAGTGTTGTGTTTGCGTTCTATTTACAAGAACCTCTACTGCGTGTGGTACTTGAACTGTCAATGGATGTCCTAACACTATGGCATCGCTTTGTCTGATTGCCAAAGCTGTCGCTGCTACTGATTTCAGGCACGCAGGCAAAGCCTGAGCTACGGGATCTAATGTACTAGAAAAATAAGCACATGGTTTGCGTGCTCCTGCTTGTTCCTGTGTGAGTACTGATAAGGCAGTACCTTCGCGTTCTGTAACAAAGAGTGTAAACTGTTTTCTGTAACATGGCGTTGCTAAAACGGGTGCTTGACATAAAGCTTTCTTTAAGCTTTCAAAAGCTTGTGTGTGTTCCTGAGTCCAAGGGAGAACAGTCGGTGTGGCTGCCTCCTGTGTGGTTAACTGAATGAGTGGTTTTGCTAGAAATGCATACTGAGGGATCCACTGCCTACAATATGAAGTGAGGCCTATGAAAGCCCGCACCTCCTTTTGTGTCTTGGGTATTGACATGTTAGCTATTAACTGAATGCGGTCGGGTGTAAGCTGCCTTCCCTCCTTGGACAGCGAGTGTCCAAGATAAACAACTCGCTGGACACAGAATTGCAGCTTAGAAGGGGACACCTTGTGCCCTTTTTCGGCTAGAAATTGTAAAACTGTCAGTGATGCTTTTTCACATTCCGGTTCGCTTCTCGCGGTGATCAGCAGATCATCGACGTATTGAAGCAAGGCGGTGTTAACTGGCATGTGGATACTGTCAAGTTCTCGTTTCAGTGCTTGGCTATAGATGCTGGGGCTTTCTGTAAATCCTTGAGGTGCGCGGGAGAATTTAAAGCTACGCCCATTTAAACTAAATCCGAACAAATATTGGCTTTCCGGATCTATTGGGACGCTGAAAAAGGCATTCTTGAGATCAATTACAGTAAAGAATGTTGCTTCGGAATCAATAGCTGTCAATAATGACGAGATATCTGGAACCACAGGAAATTGTGGCACAATGCATTTGTTTAACTCGCGCAGATCAATAACCAATCGATATACTGGCGGAGCTGTAGGATCTGTTCGTTTAAGAATCGGAATTATCGGTGAATTACATACATTGGAGTCTGTTTCTACAACTACTCCTTGGGCAATAAGCTCGTCAATGATTTGTAGTAAAGCCACTACAGCATCTGGTGGTAACTTGTATTGTCGCATTCGTGGTAGCACCACTCCTGCCTTTAGTGTGACTCGATATGGTGTAATATTCATGCAACCAACATCAGTAGGGCCTTGTGCCCATAGATGTGTAGGTAAAGTCTGCAGTCGGGGATCCATGTCTCTAGATACATAGTGACCTTTAAAATCACGTAAAAACAACCTTACTCCTTCCGGAGAACAACATATTATGGCTCCTAGGGCTTTCAGGGTTTTAATTCCTAAAAGATTTTCTGGGCATGATTTAGTAAGCAATAAATCTGTAGTTCGGGTCAGAGGTCCTATCGTAAGTGGAAGAGGCTGTGATACTTCATTAACAATAGGTTTTCCTGAAAAACCAAGGGAAATATTCTGAGAGCCTGAGAGGGGTGCCCCTGGAACTTCACTACGTTTTATAGTTGTTCGACTTGCCCCCGTATCGAGTAAAAATTTTCTATCTTGACCTAATAATTCACTATGTACATAGGGTCCTTCTTGATCTACAGGAATCTCGATAAGGGGTAAGTCAACTTCCCTCTCTAGGCTAGTTCATGCGTAACGTTGATACTCAGGATATTCATACTGTGCAGTCTGATACATTTGTCGTGTTGTTGTCTGTGTGGCAGCAGCCGGCAACGGTGGTGCAGCTGGCACAAACTGTATGGGCTGTTGTGCGGCTGGCATGGCCTGGGCATGCTGCATAGCTCCTTGTTCATTCTGATCTTGTCTTAGTGGCCGTGATCTTTCTTGTGTTTTACCTATGGCGATATTATGTTTTAAAACTGGACAGTCGTGTACCTAATGACCTGGCTTTTTACAATAATTGCATGTCCCTTTTACAGGTCCTGCTGAATCGGAATGTGTCATACCCTTTTTATGTCCTTCAGCTGGAACTGTCTGGGAAACTAGCATTTTCATTTTTGTGTCTTTCATGCGTCTGTGTTCATGTTCTTGTTCCTCTTTAATTCTATTGTGGTGGTACTGTAACATTTGTAACATTTGTGTTGGAGTGTTACCTTGCCAGGTACTCTCGAATTTTAATACTCTATTCTTTACTGGGGGCAGGGCATTTTCCACTAATTTTGTTACAAACAGATGTGGGTATGATTCGCTACTTGCCTTTATGCCACTATTTATACCAAAACATTTCTCGAATCGGGCATAGTAATCGCTAGTGTCTTCATCTTGCTTCTGTTTACAGGCTGAAATTGTACCCCAATCTTCCTTTTTCGTAGATAATAAACGTGGCAGTACCTGTACTAGTAGACCTGGTAGTGCTTTAGTTTTGTCCCCAAGCCCCGAACCTGGACCTCGGGCCCTTTCTTCTGCTTCTAATGCTGACCATTCTATCTTTTGATCTCCTACCTCCCACTCTTTTTCCTTGAGTTTCTCATAAATGCCAGCAGGCATCAACACCTTTAATATTGTCATAATGTCGGGGTAGGTATACTCTCCCATGAGTAACATGTCTTTAATTTCTCGGTGAAAACCCGCTGGGTCTTTGTCATGACTGGGTACCACTTTCTTCATTTCTAACAATTCTATTTTCGATATGGGCGTATATACAAATACACGTTTAAACTGATTGTCCTCGCCTTTTATTGGGTGTACTTCTCGTAAGGGATTCTGTCTATCCAGGTGATACGTGGTTCTTTCCTTGACAGGCAATGAGACATGCTCTGAGCATACAAAAAGAATATACTGCTTTCTTGATACTAGAATTTCTTTAATTAATTTAGTACCTGGACCTCTCCATTTATTCATAAGCAATTCAGTCAATATGTCAGGTAAGGGACCAGGGTCCGAATGCTGACTCTGATATAGTATAATGAGTTGTTGAATCATATAAATCCCAGCTAACCTCTGCTCATCTGGGGTGAGATTCAAAAATGTGCGTACTACTGTCTCATCACTATATTTTCCGGGACTGTCCACCCAATGGACAGCTGCCCTTGCTAAATCTTGTTCATCCATAGAATCGAGAAAATGATAACCCCTTCGTTCTCGGAGTAGCTTGTCGGCGGTTTGGAACGAATGCTTGTTAGACCTTATGTTAATTATAGGTATTTGGAAATTCCTGTCATTATCTGGACATATTGGACGTATTGAGTCAGTATGACATCTAGTCTGATCCCTATTACAAGATCTTCCTCTACCTACATAGGCTATGGTGTCTGACTGTCCGGTGGGCAGTCCTGACCCCTCTTCCTCGCTTTGTTCGAACTCGTCTGTCTCTAATCTCTCCTCGTGTAGGCGTTCTATTTCTTTACGGATCTTTCGGCACATGGCTATTATACAATTTTGCTTATCGTGTCTCCCTTCTGATATATTCTGGCTCCATCTTGTAAGAATTTTCATTGCTTCCGGATCTACCCCCGGTCGGTCTTGATTTCTGATCACACAGTTTATGAGGAAACGTAACAGTTCCCCCTGTATCTCTACTTTCTGGTATTCCATGGCTCTGTTAATACATTCTGGATCTCGCCCTGTTTGAACAAAATGATATATTTTATCTAGATGCGCAGTCATTCCTGGTAGCTTCGCTAAATACCCTGCGGCTCGTCTGATACGTAATGATGCCAGGATCATTTCGTCCTCTTTACCGAGCACCGGGTCATATCTACAATCTATAAGAAGTTCCTTAAGCGTACGATCACTTACGAATTTGGGTGTACGTGAATGCGCTGACTCTTGAAAAATAAGTTTATTTATTCTAGGTGGCGTAGAAAAAATATTGGTAGCACCTCCCGTGGCCCCGTCTGGGGCGTCGGGTGTGAAAGGATTCGTCGAACGTGACACAGCAACTATAGGTGTGGACTCAGCTATAGAAGTACCTGTAGGAACAGATGCAGAAACAGATGTGCTTGCCGGAACTTGTGACTCGATCTGTTGCTGTAGGGATACGGATGCTGGATCTTGGCGTTGGACCTCCCTGGTATGCGGTCTACGTGGGGCGGAATTAGCATACTCGGGAGCTGCGTCATCTAAATATGAGGAAAGAAAAACATCTTCTGCGGTTCTAGGATGCCCCTTAGGATGTACCTTTATTGGGAATAATGGGGGTGGCAAGTCTTTCGGTATCTCTGGAGTAGCCTTAGGTAATCCTTCGGCCAGAAGGGGATACATACCATTCATAAGGGCATTTCTTTGTCTGTCTACTTGTTCTGATTTCACTCGGATACCTTCCTCAATTAATAGATTGTCTTGAACTTTGCTTGAACTCTCTTTACTCTTCTCTTCCCGTCTACGTGCTTTTTCTGTACGTCTATGAGATTCTTTACGCCATAACTCGACGGCGTCTTTCTGTGACTGTCTGACTTTCCTTTTCCATAACTCTTCCTCGACTTTCATGATGCACTCTGCATCCCAGGTCCCCGCTGCGGGCCATCTCTGACTTTCAGGTAATCCCTTGGTGTAGTTTACCCATAAATCAAGAAATAATATAGCGTCTAAGCCATGTTTGTGATACATGAAGTGCCCTGGAGTATCCCTAGGAGGGATAGGGACGGCTTCTTCGAGTACCCCTTTTCTAGTAGTGATCTGTCTTAATTTCGAAAAGAGCGGCATATTGACTAGGGGTGGGCGGAATTTGCGGAATTAACCTTCGCAAATTATCGCGAGAATGTTTAAAATTATCGCAAACAAGCAGAAATATCGCGAAGATGCGGAAGTTTTTTTCCGGCATGTTCGCGCGATTTTCTGCATGGTTGCGGGTCGCCAACTTACCCATGTGGCTGCTTGCGGGCGCGGCCATCTTGTTTTGAGTTGTTCTCGCGGTGCATGATCGCGAGAAGAAAGACGTGATCGCGCGACGCATGACGTCACTGCGGGCGCGAACTGTCGCGAGACAGCGCAAATGGCTAAAAACAATACAACATCTCATGGAGAACGCGACCGGATCAAGAAAACTTGTCGGCGAACGCAGGGATTCAGGTAAGGCGATCGCGCGCGCGCGAGAATGTATCATTTTACAGCGCGAGCAAGAAACAAATTATCGCCAAGCTGCGGAAACCGGAATTTTTGACATTTTCGCGCTCTCCGCGGAACGCAAAAATGTCAAATTATCGCAATTTCCGCGAACGGAACGAAATTTTTGCCCAGGCCTAATATTGACAACTGATCTGATACTTAATCTTGAACACACTTAATAACAAAGCACACTGTATGAGTATGAAATCCACCCTGTTCTACGGGAACGCTTTTTCCTGGGTTGAACTGACAACAGATCATACAGGTACGGACCTTTTGTTTTGCTGCTGCTCGTAAATGTTTATTGAACCAAATGTGTTGAATGCTGTCTAGCATAGCTTTTTCTCCTAGATGTGCTGGACTATGTATAGTGTTAATTATACGTCGTCAAAATTTACAAACAAGGAATTACGATTCGCACGGAACACCATTTCCGTACGATTCGTAAAAAAGCCCGACCGAACAAAATAAACCTACCAATGCGATCCGGGAAAGGGCCGACCTGACGTCGGGACGCTCGCAGCCTGCCATTCACGAACCAGGAATCACGATTCGCACCGACGTCATCCCGCACGGTGAATATTTTCCGGCTGCCAAAAACTGCCGGGAAATCAGGACGACGCGAACAAGGACCACCAGTACGCGACAGACAAACAGGACGCCGCGAACAAGGAGGACCAGTACGCGACAGGACGACGTGAACAAGGAGTACCAGTACGCGACGGACAGACAGCACGACGCGAACAAGGAGGACCAGTATGCGACAGGACGACGCGAACAAGGAGGACCAGTACGCGACGGACAGACATGGACCCGAACCTTCGTGTCATCCCGGCCCTCATAGCAGTCCACCTCCTCTACAGGTTCCGACGCAGACGCCGCAGAAGGTCAGAACAACTAAGGGAGGGGGGAAAGTGGGGGGGTGGGGGTGGCAGGACCAGGGCAGGCCACAAAACCCCCACCAAAGTCACACACCACACATGCCCAGGACATACCTGACACCCATGCCCTGGTCACTACGAGGGGGTGGGGGCGTGTCCAGCGAAGCCAGCGACCGCCACAACGGAAGTCCGTCACCACGCGAACCGGCAACACAACCAGACCGGTACGTCCCGTACCCACGCCTCAAGAGCGTGGGTACGAGACGTACCACGCCCACACCCACGTCACCCCAACAATGGCGGGACGGATCGTACCCACGTGGCAAAGGCCTGGGTACGGCCCGCACAAGCATCACATAGCGTGGGGACGGATATGTACGGACCCTACCCCCACCCACGTACGTATGGAGCGTACACCCACCCCACCAGTGTAAGTACGACTCGTACCCTCACCCGCGGACGTACGGACCGCACCCCCACCCCAACATTGTAAGTACGACTCGTACCCTCACCCGCGGAAGTACGGACCGTACCCCCACCACACCAGTGTAAGTACGACTCGTACCCTCACCCGCGTATGCATGGAGCCTACCCCATCCCAACATTGTAAGTACGACTCGTACCCTCACCCGCGGACGTACGGACCGTACCCTCACCCCAACATTGTAAGTACGACTCGTACCCTCACCCGCCGACGTACGTACCGTACCCCCACCACACCAGTGTAAGTACGACTCATACCCTCACCCGCGTATGCATGGAGCCTACCCCCACCCCAACAGTGTAAGTACGACTCGTACCCTCACCCGCGTATGCATGGAGCCTACCCCCACCCCAACAGTGTAAGTACGACTCGTACCCTCACCCGCGTATGCATGGAGCCTACCCCCACCCCAACAGTGTAAGTACGACTCGTACCCTCACCCGCGTATGCATGGAGCCTACCCCCACCCCAACATTGGAAGTACGACTCGTACCCTCACCCGCGGACGTACGGACCGTACCCCCACCCCAACTTTGTAAGTACGACTCGTACCCTCACCCGCGGACGTACGGACCGTACCCCCACCACACTAGTGTAAGTACGACTCGTACCCTCACCCGCGTATGCATGGAGCCTACCCCCACCCCAACAGTGTAAGTACGACTCGTACCCTCACCCGCGTATGCATGGAGCCTACCCCCACCCCAACAGTGTAAGTACGACTCGTACTCTCACCCATGTATGCATGGAGCCTACCCCCACCCCAACAGTGTAAGTACGACTCGTACCCTCACCCGCGTATGCATGGAGCCTACCCCCACCCCAACATTGGAAGTACGACTCGTACCCTCACCCGCGGACATACAGACAGTACCCCCACCACACCAGTGTAAGTACGACTCGTACCCTCACCCGCGTATGCATGGAGCCTACCCCCACCCCAACAGTGTAAGTACGACTCGTACCCTCACCCGCGTATGCATGGAGCCTACCCCCACCCCAACATTGTAAGTACGACTCGTACCCTCACCCGCGGACGTACGGACCGTACCCCCACCACACCAGTGTAAGTACGACTCGTACCCTCACCCGCGTATGCATGGAGCCTACCCCCACCCCAACACTGTAAGTACGACTCGTACCCTCACCCGCGTATGCATGGAGCCTACCCCCACCCCAACAGTGTAAGTACGACTCGTACCCTCACCCGCGTATGCATGGAGCCTACCCCCACCCCAACATTGTAAGTACGACTCGTACCCTCACCCGCGGACGTACGGACCGTACCCCCACCCCAACATTGTAAGTACGACTCGTACCCTCACCCGCGGACGTACGGACCGTACCCCCACCACACCAGTGTAAGTACGACTCGTACCCTCACCCGCGTATGCATGGAGCCTACCCCCACCCCAACAGTGTAAGTACGACTCGTACCCTCACCCGCGTATGCATGGAGCCTACCCCCACCCCAACAGTGTAAGTACGACTCGTACCCTCACCCGCGTATGCATGGAGCCTACCCCCACCCCAACAGTGTAAGTACGACTCGTACCCTCACCCGCGTATGCATGGAGCCTACCCCCACCCCAACATTGGAAGTACGACTCGTACCCTTACCCGCGGACGTACGGACCGTACCCCCACCCCAACATTGTAAGTACGACTCGTACCCTCACCCGCGGACGTACGGACCGTACCCCCACCACACCAGTGTAAGTACGACTCGTACCCTCACCCGCGTATGCATGGAGCCTACCCCCACCCCAACAGTGTAAGTACGACTCGTACCCTCACCCACGTATGCATGGAGCCTACCCCCACCCCAACAGTGTAAGTACGACTCGTACCCTCACCCGCGTATGCATGGAGCATACCCCCACCGTGTATGTTCCAAGCGTACATATCCAGAAATAGGAGGTGTGTGTGCAGAGTCCTCCCAGCAGTGCCCTGAGACAGGAGGGGTGGGTGTGGAGTCCTCCCAGCAGTGCCCTGAGACAGGAGGGGTGTGTGCCTATCACTCCCAGCAGTGCCCTGAGACAGGAGGGGTGGGTGTGGAGTCCTCACAGCAGTGCCCTGAGACAGGAGGGGTGGTTACAGAGTGCTCCCAGCAGTGCCCTGAGACAGGAGGGGTGGGTGTGGAGTCCTCACAGCAGTGCCCTGAGACAGGAGGGGTGGTTACAGAGTACTCCCAGCAGTGCCCTGAGACAGGAGGGGTGGGTGTGGAGTCCTCACAGCAGTGCCCTGAGACAGGAGGGGTGTGTGCCTATCACTCCCAGCAGTGCCCTGAGACAGGAGGGGTGGGTGTGGAGTCCTCACAGCAGTGCCCTGAGACAGGAGGGGTGGGTACAGAGTGCTCCCAGCAGTGCCCTGAGACAGGAGGGGTGCAACACATGTGTGTGAGGCTGGAAGTACCCACATGCATACTGCCTACAAGGGAACATGTCCCCATGAACTCATGTCAACAGACTCCACACACAAGTACAGTGATCACCAAGGATGCCACGAATGTTGCAGGTGGAGACATGGCCCTGCATGCATGGCCAAAGTAAAAGGGCTCCGTCACACACACAGCTCATGTAGACACAGCTCTGCGCTAAACATTGGGAACACCCTGCAGGGAAGATATCAGGGTACACAGAGGAAGGAATACACCCTGGGACAATTGCACCATGCATTAACTGCTTACATGAACAAAGAAACTTAGCTAACACCTTGTGATGGCACACAGATCCCAGGGTCCCCCAAATGAGCAGCACACTACTACATATCCCACACACCCAACACATAAACACCACCCAAAACCATGTAGCAGCCCCACCAACACCAATACCAGCATAGCAGTAGTGTTATAATGAAACAAAAATTAAGCTTTATTCAGCATGAGCACAATGTCCGTGGATCGCAGGCAGTTCAATATTCACAAAGCCCATAGGGCAGTCAATGAGTCTCAGCTGGATGGGGGACACAGTGGGATGCGTGTCCCCTACCTTGCCTGCACAGTTACATGCCATCGTCTTCCACAGGGGTGAGGGCATCATGGGGGGGGGAAGCAACAGGCACCGCAGGGACATCAGGGCAAAGGGGAGGCGTTGTGGGTGCAGGGATGGAGGACTCCACCACAGGGGGTGGGGCAGGGCCAAAGGCGGAGGCCAGGATGGCACTACACACCTTTGCAAGGTCCTCCAGGGATTCCCCTGCACCCGAAGGATCCACAGGCCCCAAGGAGGGGGGGGGGTCAGAGGGATGGGTCGCAGCACCACCGGGGGAGGGTGTAGACAGGGGGGGAGAATCAACCACCCTGACCGAGGACTTCCTTGACCGCTTGCGTGGTGGTGTCACTGTGGGGCTCAGGTACAGAGCGGCCATGAAGGAGTCCTTGGGGGAGATGTGGCCAGGAGAGCTGAGGGGAGGGGATTTGGAGGGAGTGGACTGGGTGGAATGCGGACTCCCACTATGGCTGCGTGTCACACGTTTGCCCCCCGACCCAGTGGGTGTGCCTACCTCACCCTGTGTGTGCGTGTCAGGAGGAGTGCGGTGGACCTTCCCTGCTGGTGTGGTGCCTGTGTCTGTTGATGTGGGTGCATGCCGACGTCTGGGTGTACGTGGGACAGGCATGGAAGTGGGAAGTGTGGATGGGGCAGGGGTAGGTGGGGGGAGGTCGTGCTGCAGGAGACCCACTGCTGCAGTCAGTGTGGAGTCTATGGACCTCAGCAAGTTGCGTTGGTCAGCCTGCGATGAATGAATGCCCTCCAAGTATGCCTCGATGTTGGTGAGGGTTTGGCCGTGGGCATGGAGGACATTAAGGATCGCAGCCTGACCAACCTGCAGTTGCCGCTGGATGTCCACAGACTCAGCATTGGCGGCAGCAGTGGAGACAGGGGCGGGGGTGCGGTGCCTGGCATGAAGGAGACATGCGGTGACCGGGCACGCTGGGAAGGGACACGAGCAAGTGGGAGGCGGCTGATGGGAACTGAGGGGGCGGTGCGAGGTGTTGTTCCACTGTCAGCTGCTGGTGCAGCCACCGCCCACTCGGAGACATCCTCCTCGGACCTGTCAGCTTCGTATTCTGACGTGCCAGTCGACAGGTCCTCGGCCGCACTATCCTCCACCTCTGTCCCACTCGATGTGCCAGCCCCGATGTCACGGCTGGCACTGGTGCTCGGTCCCTCCGCCTTGTCTGTGTCCATGTCTCCCTCTGTGTCCCCCGACGATGCTGTGGGCAGGGTGGAGAGACAGAAATTAATCAGACACCTGTACACATCTGTCACATGAGTCCAATCTACATAGGTAACATTGCATAGCCTGAAAAGGAAGATCACTAACATCTACTAAACAAGGGACCGATGTAGGGCATGAAACACACAGTTGGTTGAGCCACCATGCCACTGAAATACCATGGAGAGCTTGAGACAATAGCTAAAGACAGGAAACGGAGTCTGACATAGCACCCAGGCCCTGGGGACAATCCAGCACTGCATCTGCACCACACAGCGTTGGCGAAAATACCGATGACCAGGGACCATATCCATGAACTTGAGACACATGCTGCATAGGTAATGCTGAAAACATGCCCAACATGACTCGGTCACTGCACCTTGCATGTGTGTCCAGACAAACATCACACACTGGCCAGACCCAGCAAGTAGAAATCAGGATTTGACAGATAGGCTTTGCCCGCCCCAGCCACCCCCTACACGAGGCAAATAGTTGAGACACAGGTGGCACCAACATCTCATAGTCTGGGTGATAAACACAGGGGCAGGCAAAATGCAAGATTGGACGCCAAACAGCCAAGGTGCGCCTGTACAAATAATGAGGTACCAGTGCCCATCCTCAGATGAGTATAACAAGACACACAGGCACTAGCAACTGTGAGTATGAAGAAGGACATTCAGGTCAGGCTGCACAGTGGACACCTGTACAAAATAGCACGTCTATATACATGGTGCCAGGGGACAATGGCACAGAGCACAACCTACGCTGTAGACACTGAGAGTGTCCACGTTTATGATGACACATACAACACCGATGAAAAGGTGCCCGAGGGGACAGTAGTGGCCACGCAACTCCATGCTCCTGAATGGTAATGACTGCAACACACGCCACCATACCTGCACTATGCGTATCGCACACTCATGCACATCATGTCACAGGCCACTACATAGGACATACGCGCTGTAAGGCATGACACATGAGAGACCAACTCCCATGTCTGGACTCAGCATCAGTGCCAACTGACATGGAACCCACATGCAGTGAACTTGACAGGGCACAGCCAAGGTCCCAAAACCTGTTACACACCACCCCCACACATGATGCTACAGGCATAGTTCTCGTGGACAAAGCGCCAGCCTACATTACCTTGTGAAGGAGTGACTACACACAGACCAGGGAACACATTGCAAGGAGGGGAAGGGTGGCAGGGGCGCAGCGCTATACTGGGGCAAACTGGATCTGCACAGCACCTTTAAACCCTGGCAGTGAATTCATGCTACTGTGCCCTTACAAATGCCCGTGACACACAACAAACACACATGTACCTACCCCCTTCTGGCTGCTGCGTCGCCTGTAAGCGCCTATCCAAGTCTGGAAAGACCACCGGCAGCACACGCCTGTGGAGGTGGTTCAGACGGTGGCGGCCGCGGTTCTTGTGGCTCACAGGTGAGTCCCCCAGCAGGACCCGTGCAATCCTCCGCGTCCAGCACCGGATATCCTGCCAGCGTTTCCTCACCTGGGACAGGCTCCGCCTCCGACCATCCACACCCCTCACGGCACTGACGGCGGTCAGCCAGATCTGCTCCTTGGCAGTGGCGCCTACCTGTGAGGAAGAACAAGTGACACCACATCAATACACCAGCCACATGTCACAGAGAGACATTTGATAACAAATTAGCTGGTAACAACAAGGCATGTCATGCAGCCAACGCATTGCACCTTTGTCATAGGGACATGATCCTCTGGTGAGGGAAAAAGCAGTACGTGCCATAGTGGGTACACAGGTGGAATGATGGCAATGTCACAATCAATTATCAAGGCTCACACTGTGCATCACACCCACCCCTCCTGTCTCAGGGCACTGCTGTTAGTGATAGGCACACACCCCTCCTGTCTCAGGGCACTGCTGTTAGTGATAGGCACACACCCCTCCTGTCTCAGGGCACTGCTGTTAGTAAGAGGCACACACCCCTCCTGTCTCAGGGCACTGCTGTGCGTGATAGGCACACACCCCTCCTGTCTCAGGGCACTGCTGGGAGACATCAGGCATCCCCCCCCCCCTGGGACCCCCACAACAGTACATGGCATGTGTGTCACACCAGGACACAATGCCAGAAGTCACAGTCACAACATAGGGACAGTCTGTGCCAGTGGCCTATGCACTCACCTGATACCCTGGTCGCCCATACAGCATGGGGTACTGTGGGAGGATCACATCCAGCAATGCCATGTTCTCCTCCAGGGTGAATGGCTGTGACCTCTCCACAGCCCTTGACATGGTTCCAGGGAATCAGTAGCAGCAGCTGGGTCGACGAATTCAAAGATGTGCAGGCAAGTACTCCCTCATGGGACCTGGCTGCCTTATATGTGCCTTTCTGCCCTGTCTCATGCACAGGAGTACAGAGTGATTGGTCACTCACATTTGCATCCTATGTTTCCACCAATCCCTTCAAACCTAGCAGTTTGTGTGTACTCTATCGGTTTCATTCTCCTGCATGATGTCAGCTCCACAAACACATTGCAACAAAGTATTTTAATTCCAACTGACTACTGCTGTTCACCTTCCAGAAGAAATTCGAATTTTGAACTTGGTCTCCATGACAACCAGCATGCATGTAGGCCTTAATACTTGTCCCTCATGTGTCCCCTATGTAATTTTGAGCTTCACACACAGGTACGGTGCGTTCTGGGGCCCTAGGGCACCCCAAATGCATTGCAACGGCCCGTACACGCGTGACTACGTTCACTATCAGTATGGGTGGCCTCGCGTATGCGTACTCGTAGTGGTACGGGCCGTACACACGCCTGTACGCTCCCTATCAGTATGGGTGGCCTCGCGTATGCGTACTCGTAGTGATAGGGAGCGTACAGGCGTGTGTACGGCCCGTACCACTATGAGTACGCATACGCGAGGCCACCCATACTGATAGGGAGCGTACAGGCGTGTGCACGGCCCGTACCACTATGGGTGGCCTCGCGTATGCGTACTCGTAGTGGTACGGGCCGTACACACGCCTGTACGCTCCCTATCACTACGAGTACGCATACGCGAGGCCACCCATACTGATAGGGAGCGTACAGGCGTGTGTACGGCCCGTACCACTACGAGTACGCATACGCGAGGCCACCCATACTGATAGGGAGCGTACAGGCGTGTGTACGGCCCGTACCACTATGGGTGGCCTCGCGTATGCGTACTCGTAGTGGTACGGGCCGTACACATGCCTGTACGCTCGCCATCAAGATGGGTACACATACGGCAGCACTCCCATAGTGATATGGGAACGTACACAGGCCCTCTTGGCAGCAGTACAGCGGTTTTCACACATCACAGTGGTGACAGGCGGCACACAGGTAGGGATAGGGCGGACATACTTGTCCATTAATTGACATCGAGGCATCGTCTGTGCATCACTACATGTGTGGGGCACAGGTGTGACGGCCTGTGATGTGGAACATTACTCCTGAGTCGAGAAGGCACCAGATGTATGATGAGATGTCTACAGATGTACTGTGTGATGGTGCGATGTGTGCCAGGCATGCCCTTGACTCCTTTGACATGTGTGCATGTCGTACTGCGCACTTGGGGTGAGCGTCACTGGCATGGCACGGACACCAACACACGGAAGTGTCCCCTGATGCCCGGTACAGGGGTTATGACACCTGACTTGTCACTACCCACGGTGCACAATGTGACTATGTCATGTATGTGTGGGGGCTTACCATCAGGTTGATGTTGGAGCACCCTCAAAAGCTGCAGCCGTTGCAGCAACCAACATGTGTCTGTGTGTAGATTGTCATTGCACACTGTTCCGCACACCATGCCACATGTGGTATTGGATGTGAGGTGCACATGTATGCATGGGACACGGAGTAGCGTGACAAGGACATGTCAGCATCCTCACAAGGTATGTGTGGTGAGTCATGACATGTGCACCTTCATGGCAAGGTGTGTGGGCTGGCCTAGTGTAATGTCATGTGACCTGTGGCTCCAGTGTTCCGCTACCAATCTCTGCAATCGGCATCCTACTGCTGCTGATGTGTGGGCGTATGTCACTCCTGTGTTGCGTCTGGCTGTTCACTTGCACTGGGACACAGCTATTCCCATGGCGTGGCATGGGGAGGTTCTCAATCTCCGTGTGTAGCTGGGTCTTTGAAGGAGTGTCACCTTGCATCCATACATGTCCTGGCCATGTAGCACATACCTGACTCCCTATGTAGCATGTGTGTATTGCCAGATTAACATGTGCTCAGTAAAACATGAGTTGTTGTTGTAGTGCACTCACTCTTCCTTGTCACTTCCAAATTACTGCAGAGCGCCGCCTCTTGCCCGAAGAATTCCAGACTTGGCTGCCATGCAGGAGAATGACAGCATCCGGCTCTACCGCTTCACCCAACCGTTGATTCTGGAGTTGACGGCGAGACTGGCACCACACCTGCAACCGCAGCACAGGTATCCCACGGCACTGACACCCCAGCTGAAGGTAATGGCTGCCCTACATTTTCTTGCCATGGGTACCTTTCAAAATACCATAGCTCATGTTGGTGGCATGTCCCAGAGCACGTTCAGTGGTGTGCTGCATGATTTCTTAGAGGCCATGTTGATTCACCTGGATGACTTCATCAAGTTCCCAACCCCTGAACAGATGACTGAGGTCAAGCGTGGATTCTATGCCCTGGGAGGGATGCCCCATGTCATTGGGTCCATAGATGGGACACATGTAGCTTTGGTACCACCACACGCACGGGAGGTGGCGTACCGCAATCGGAAGCACTACCACTCCATCAATGCCCTTGTGGTGTGTCAGTCCAACATGGTGATTTCACATGTCTGTGCTCGTTTTCCAGGATCAGCACACGATGCCTACATCATGAGGCGTAGCGGGATGCCTGATATGATGATGCAGCTGCGCAACGAACGGGCATGTGTTGTTGGTGGGTACAGTCTGTCTGTCCTGTATTCAGTATAGCCTACCAGCACGACCGCTTCACCACTTCTAACGATGACCATGTGCTTTCCATGTAGGGGACGCTGGCTATCCCAACATGCCTTGGCTGCTCACACCTCTCCGCAACCCCATCACGCCGGCCCAGCTCCGCTACAACACCGCCCATGGCCGGACAAGGCGAGTGATAGAGAGGACATTTGGCATGCTGAAGAGCCGATTCAGGTGCCTCCACAAGACTGGCGGCGCACTCCCATATGCCCCGGCGAAGGTCTGCAAGATCTTCATGGTCTGCTGCATGTTGCACAACATGGCAGTTGAAAGAGCAGTGCCACTCATCCTGAATCAACATGACGAGGACCATCCACCCGTGGAGGACGAAGGGCTTGGCAATGGGGCTAGTGATGTGGAGGATGTGGAGCCGCAAGAGGACATCCGGACTCGGCTCATACGCGACTTCTTTGCATAGTGGTGAGTACCAGTGTCTGAGTGTGCATGCATTGGTCCCCGTGTGGCATGCGTTGTGATGTGTGTCTCCACCTGCATGTATGGCACGTGAGTCAGAGGTGTGTGTGGGTGTGTCACTGGAGTGATGGTGCCAGTGATGGTTGTACTTCCTCAGTCATAATTGTGACCTAGCATGTCGTCATCCATACATGTGTCGAGTAAATGCACATGCAAGTGGCTGTGCTTTTTGTAGCTGACTTCTTGTGTGTCTCTCTTCCCCAGGTACCTGCGCATGCCATCTGCTGGTTGCATTGTTGTGGCACTGCTATTCCTCATGGACACGACATCGTGGGCTGACTCAGCGTTACAGGCACGGACACGTTTGGAAGTCTCCATGGGGTAAGGGATGCATCTGGGGTGTATTGGGTGTGGCAGTTGTTCACGATGTGTGCACACTGCCCCTGTCGGTGTTTGGTTCCTCTGCAGCCATGTCGCATCCCCATGGGACACGACATGCAGCTGTGTACACCTGAATAGATGGTCTGCCTGGTTGACAGTCATCAGTGATGGGATAGGGGATTGTGATGATGGCATCAATGTGTGTGACACTGCCCTCGGACACATTCGGTTAGCATTGGCTTGACATGGTGTGGGACTTCGACATCCGCGGATCTATGGTGTATGGCAGGCTCTCCGTGTGCAGCTGTGGGTATTTAGCTGTTAGCCGACGCTTGTGTGCCAGTTCCATGGCGAACACGCATGTGTGCTTCTGAAGGGGTGTGCCAGTGTTGGACCCACATGTTACTCCACATGATGTGTTCATGTGTACTTCGAGTTGCCTCTGCAATCCCGAATACATGACTAATAAAGGTGTCCCTATGCCTCCAAGGTGCCTCTTCTCAGTCAATGCTGGTGTGTTGCCACGGTGCATCCTGCTTGTCTGGCATGGTATTCCCTGATTGTGGCTATGTGTCAATGTGTCGAGTGGCAAGATGCAAGCTGTGTGTGTGGGCTGAGACTGTGTATTGGGCATGATGTCCATGACTGTGTGGGTATTGTGACATGTGCCATCCCCATGCATCCAACGTTGGCCAGGCCCTCATTCTCTGCATCCACCGGACTCAAGCTTGCAGGACATGTTTCTGCCACCTGTCTACACATACCTGGGTGCCCCCCAGGACACTGGACTGGATCCCTGACCTCTGCGCATGACTGTTGCTGTACTCAATGTGTGTGTCAGCACGGTTGTTCGGTAACCCCCTCAGCTGGTTGGGCCCATCACGGGTGTGTATGGTGCTCCATGTCTGTCTTGCCTAATACACTGTGAACCATGTGTCCTGTGCCAGACTCAGGCCCCAGGGTGTGGGTGGTTGAATACAAAAGATGACTCAGGCATGTTTTGACTTTACAAGACACATGTTAGGTAATAATGCTACCAGCAGGCATCTACTCTTCATAGTGTGATTTATTATTGGGGGGGGGGGGGGGGAGGACAACAAAGTGAGTGTCTTTCCGGGAATTTGGAATCCAAAGTTCAGTAGGGGAGTTGGTGTCCTTGCCATTGGATGTCCTCAGAGTCCATGCCACAGTCTTTGTCAACATTGGTCAGCCAGTGACCAGCAGGGCCATGTGGCAGAGAATGTCTCTTGATGCTGTGATGCTGTTGCTCCAGTGGGCCAGGTGCCAGGCCAGGTGTCCTGGGAGATGGTGATGTAGCGCCGACCCTCACGGTCCTTTCCGTGGACGACCCGGCCTCCTGCGGGGAACCTCAGCAGCAGGCCGTGACGACATCTGGGATGCTCCGTCGGATGTTTCCTCCTCCTCCTCCTGATCCCTCCCTGTGGGTGGTGATGTTCTCCGCCTTCTGGCACAGGGAGGGTCGGCCATGTTGTCGGCCATCCGACGGAGTGTAGCGTGAATCCCCTGGAATGCCGTCACTTGCTCAGCCTGTCTGTCCTCCATCCTCCGTTGGTGTACCAGTAGACAGGCATGTAGCTCCGCATGTTGCTGGGCCTTCTGGGCCTTGATCCCCTCGAGGACGGACACAACCTGGGCCATGCCCGTGGTGTCCTGCCGGTATGAGTCCAGGATGTTACGGACATGGGAAAATACCGGATCCCCAGCCAACTGGTCAGGCTCGCGCCTCCGCCGTCCTCCACTCCCACCACCCCTGCCCACTTGCGCCTGGCCTGCCCGTGTGGGCACATCGGGTCTCTGGGACCCCTGAGGGGTGGCATTGGCGTTGTCGCCTGCCTCCTCCTGGGTGCCCGGGACACCGTGTCCCTCCTGGCGAGCCTGGCTGCATTGTGGTGTTGGGGCAGGGATCCTGGGTGTCTCCTGGGATGTGGCAGGAGTGGGGGTGGTGGTTGGCACAGTTGTACCTGACGCAGGTGCTGCAGGTGGTTGGACACCAAAGGGGCCAGGTCGGTCGGGGTCGTCCACAGAGTGGTGAGAGTGGTCGCTGCCGGTGGGATCGGGCTCCTGCAGATCCGGGTCCTGTGAGTCTTCCCCCCCAGTGTTGGGGGGTGCACCACGACGTTGACCTGTGTGTGAGAGAGACAATGTTAATTTTGGTCCATGCAACATCCATGTTTCATCATTTTCAAAGTTGGCACATTTCCTCTTGGAATTAGGATCTGTCTTGCATTCCACTCACAGTGCACTTGTGCATGGGTGTGTCCCTTGGGCACCACTTTGGCCCCTTTAACTATGCGTGGCACAGTGTTACTTGCTGCGTCAAGTGTGACTGCAGTCAGCAGTGGAGTGGGCAGGTGTTGCGAGCCATGCATTGGCGCCTTCCGTGTAGCACTGTACATGTGCACATGGAGTTGTTCCACACACTTATATGATGCAGGTAGCTGTCATTGTGCTCGTGCACAGGTTGTGACATGGCCCTGTGTTTTGCCATGGAGAAGAGGGGGGGTTCTGGCACGGGCCACCCTTGGCTACATGCACGCAGTCTACCTGCTGACGAGCAGACATTCCCACACACCACACGGCTGATTTGCTCTCCCTGTGTCTCCCTCCCTCTCTGTCCCCCTCTCCCTCCCTCTCTGTCCCCCTCTCCCTCCCTCTGTGTGTCAGCCTCCTCCCTCTGTCCGTCTCCCTGTGTCTCCCTCCCTCTCTGTCCCCCTCTCCCTCCCTCTCTGTCCCCCTCTCCCTCCCTCTGTGTGTCACCCTCTGTCACCTCAGCCCAGCTTCCTGGGCACACACTGTTAGCAGATCTTTGAGTGGCCCTTGGCTTGTTGATGTGAGTTTGTTTCTGATCTCCAGGCACCCATTGGGTGTGATGTGTGTCTCTGCGCTGCTGCTGTGGTGGTGTGTGCTGCCACTCTTTCACAATGTTGGCTGTTCATTAGCTGCTGTCATGTGCAAAACAGTGCCTTCACCCCCATGTGTTGTGGCAAGGCGTCCGCCATTTGCTGGCAAGTCATTCCTGTGTTGGGACACACTGTTTGTCTGGCTGTGACCTAGGCCATATGGGCAGAGTGCATTGTTGTCTGCTTCGGAGTCGCACTATGTGATTTTTGGGGCCCAGCCTCCCGCCATCCGGGTTACCGTGTCATGTGTTGTTGTCTTCTGTGGCCTGTGACTTGACATTGTCCAGCTGGGTGCATGGGGCATGGTGGCAGCAGTGGCATGTGCGTGCTCATGGAGTGTGGTTGAGTCATGCGATGGCTTGTGGTGGTTGCGTGCCTGTTAGTGATTTTGGTTGTGGATGCCGTTCCCCCCATGTGAGGTGCGTTGTTTGTGTACTCACCCGGGTCTCGGAGTCCTTCTAATCCTTCGACTGCCTCCACCGGCAGTATGGCCATCACCCTCTCCTCCCAGGGATGGTACTGTACGGGTCTGCGGGAGGACCCTCCTCCGGTGGCGTTGGCCTGGTCGTGTTCCTCCTGCCTCTTGGCTCTGACCCTCCTCCGCAGATCGTACCACCTGTTCTGGCATTCCTGCCTGGTCCTTCTGGTGTCCGCAACAGCATTCACAGCATCGACGATGGTCTGCCACATGGCTGTTTTTGCTGCCAGGCTGGTGTTTCTGACCAATGTTCCAAAGATCTGTGGCTCGACTCTGAGGATTTGATCAACAAGGACCTCCAACTCTCGGTTACTGAACTTTGGATTCTTGGTAGTGGGCATGGTGAGGGGTGTGGGTGGGGATGGTGGGGGGGGTGTGTGGATGTTGGGGGGGTGTGGATGGTTGTGGGTGTGTGTGTGTGAATGTGATGAGGGGGTGTTTGTGAGGGTGGTTGTGTGAAGGTGTGCAAGTGTAAGGTGTGGTGTAGCTTGTAGTATGGTTCTGTGGTGTCTGGCAGCAGTGAGTCTGTTGCAAAGGCTCATGGTTTGTGTGTGTGGGCCCTTTTTATTGGTCCATGGGTGGGTGTGGCAGTGTTTGAAGTTTGGGTGGGTGTGTTATAAGTAGTGGTGGTGTTTTGGGCCTCTGTTTGTCTTTGGCAGTTGCAGGTCAGTGAAGGTGTATTTGTAGTGTTTGTTGGCCATGTTTAGTGGCTTTGTGCCATTCTAATGGTGTATTCTTGTGTTGTTTTGTTTTGTCCTGGTTGTGTACGTGCGTTTTGAGCGTGTGTACGGTGTGTACATGGGCCTTTTGGTTGTACGGTGCTGTCCTTGTGTGTGGGTTGGTACGACTCGTACATGCGGTTGTGATGTTGGGGCCTGGGGTGCACTCCATACTTAGGAGGTTGTGTTGGGGGTAGGACCGGAACGTACTGGGGTGTACATAGACGGTGGTACGACACGTACTGGGGTGGGGGTACGACTCGAACGTACTGGGGTGTACATAGACGGTGGTGCGACACGTACAGGGGTGGGGGTAGGAATCGAACGTACTGGGGTGTAGGTACACGGGGGGTATGACACGTACAGGGGTGGGGGTATGACTGGAATGTACTGGGTACACGGTGGTGCGACACGTACAGGGGTGGGGGTAGGACTCGAACCTACTGGGGTGTACATAGACGGTGGTACGACACGTACTGGGGTGGGGGTACGACTCGAACGTACAGGGGTGGGGGTAGGACTCGAACGTACTGGGGTGTAGGTACACGGGGGTATGACACGTACAGGGGTGGGGGTACGACTGGAACGTACTGGGTACACGGTGGTGCGACACGTACAGGGGTGGGGGTAGGACTCGAACGTACTGGGGTGTACATAGACGGTGGTACGACACGTACTGGGGTGGGGGTACGACTCGAACGTACAGGGGTGGGGGTAGGACTCGAACGTACTGGGGTGTACATAGACGGTGGTACGACACGTACTGGGGTGGGGGTACGACTCGAACGTACAGGGGTGGGGGTAGGACTCGAACATACTGGGGTGTAGGTACACAGGGGTATGACACGTACAGGGGTGGGGGTACGACTGGAACGTACTGGGGTGTGGGTACACGGTGGTGCGACACGTACAGGGGTGGGGGTAGGACTCGAACGTACTGGGGTGTACCTAGACGGGTGGGGGTGTACATACACGGGGGTACGTGTCGGACGTACGGGGGCTGGGGGGAGTGTTGGGCGCGTATGCGGGCACATGTCTCCATGGTTGCTATAGGAGTTCGGTGCGGACGGTGTTTTTTCCATACGGTTGTAACCTCGGACGCACGGGATGGATCGTGATTCCTCGGTCGGACTTGACTTTTCACGTTTGTAAGGTAAATCGTCCGAGGACGTGTCGGACACATTTTCCGACCCGAGGACGTGTGGGGAATGATTCCCAATGCGGTTCGTATGGACTTTTTACCATGCGAATCGTGATTGCCAGTTCGTACGGCACTTGTACGATTCGTACGGTAAAAAGACCGGATACGAGTCGCACGGGGTAATTTTTTACCGGATCGTGATCGGCACCTAAGTGTGCAAAGAGGAATTACAGGCAGAGATTTATTGCGTATTGCTCTGGTAATTTTACAGTTGCATTAGTAGGAAAGGGGGAGCTATTTTTTTCTGCAGAAGCAGACTCTTAGCACACAGCCAGCTGCTTATCCTGTGGAATCATGCACATTATTCACAACGGAGTGGGGTTTGAGGTTGCAGTCAGTAATGCAAATACATTCAGCATCACTAAGGCTGGTTGCCCTTGCTGGAGTGTAGTCAGTCACAAGGTTACACATGTTGCTGGTCTCAAAAAGCTGTTTGGACATGTGCTTTTTTAAGAATCTGAAAAGTGGATTCAAAATGTGTCAGACTGTAAAAGTACTTATCACTTGCCAAAAAAAAAGAGTAGTAAGTGTGCTTTCAAATTGGCAAAGAAATTTCGTTTTCTGACTAATATGAAAACATGACTCTGTGTGCAAAGAGGAATTACAGGCAGAGATTTATTGCGTATTGCTCTGGTAATTTTACAGTTGCATTAGTAGGAAAGGGGGAGCTATTTTTTTCTGCAGAAGCAGACTCTTAGCACACAGCCAGCTGCTTATCCTGTGGAATCATGTACAGTGTTCACAACCGAGTGGGGTTTGAGGTTGCAGTCAGTAATGCAAATACATTCAGCATCACTAAGGCTGGTTGCCCTTGCTGGAGTGTAGTCAGTCAGCCAGGTTACACATGTTGCTGGTCTCAAAAAGCTGTTTGGACATGTGCTTTTTTAAGAATCTGAAAAGTGGATTCAAAATGTGTCAGACTGTAAAAGTACTTATCACTTGCCAAAAAAAAGAGTAGTAAGTGTGCATTCAAATTGGCAAAGAAATTTCGTTTTCTGACTAATATGAAAACATGACTCTGTGTGCAAAGAGGAATTACAGGCAGAGATTTATTGCGTATTGCTCTGGTAATTTTACAGTTGCATTAGTAGGAAAGGGGGTGTTATTTTTTTGTGCAGAAGCAGACTCTTAGCACACAGCCAGCTGCTTATCCTGTGGAATCATGCACAGTATTCACAACCTAGTGGGGTTTGAGGTTGCAGTCAGTAATGCAAATACATTCAGCATCACTAAGGCTGGTTGCCCTTGCTGGAGTGTAGTCAGTCACCAGGTTACACATGTTGCTGGTCTCAAAAAGCTGTTTGGACATGTGATTTTTTAAGAATCTGAAAAGTGGATTCAAAATGTGTCAGACTGTAAAAGTACTTATCACTTGCCAAAAAAAAAGAGTAGTAAGTGTGCTTTCAAATTGGCAAAGAAATTTCGTTTTCTGACTAATATGAAAACATGACTCTGTGTGCAAAGAGGAATTACAGGCAGAGATTTATTGTGTATTGCACTGGTAATTTTACAATTGCATTAGTAGGAAAGGGGGAGCTATTTTTTTCTGCAGAAGCAGACTCTTAGCACACAGCCAGCTGCTTATCCTGTGGAATCATGTACAGTGTTCACAACCGAGTGGGGTTTGAGGTTGCAGTCAGTAATGCAAATACATTCAGCATCACTAAGGCTGGTTGCCCTTGCTGGAGTGTAGTCAGTCAGCCAGGTTACACATGTTGCTGGTCTCAAAAAGCTGTTTGGACATGTGCTTTTTTAAGAATCTGAAAAGTGGATTCAAAATGTGTCAGACTGTAAAAGTACTTATCACTTGCCAAAAAAAAGAGTAGTAAGTGTGCATTCAAATTGGCAAAGAAATTTCGTTTTCTGACTAATAAGAAAACATGACTCTGTGTGCAAAGAGGAATTACAGGCAGAGATTTATTGTGTATTGCTCTGGTAATTTTACAGTTGCATTAGTAGGAAAGGGGGTGTTATTTTTTTGTGCAGAAGCAGACTCTTAGCACACAGCCAGCTGCTTATCCTGTGGAATCATGCACAGTATTCACAACCGAGGGGGTTTGAGGTTGCAGTCAGTAATGCAAATACATTCAGCATCACTAAGGCTGGTTGCCCTTGCTGGAGTGTAGTCAGTCACCAGGTTACACATGTTGCTGGTCTCAAAAAGCTGTTTGGACATGTGCTTCTTTAAGAATCTGAAAAGTGGATTCAAAATGTGTCAGACTGTAAAAGTACTTATCACTTGCCAAAAAAAAAGAGTAGTAAGTGTGCTTTCAAATTGAAAAAGAAATTTCGTTTTCTGACTAATATGAAAACATGACTCTGTGTGCAAAGAGGAATTACAGGCAGAGATTTATTGCGTATTGCTCTGGTAATTTTACAGTTGCATTAGTAGGAAAGGGGGTGTTATTTTTTTGTGCAGAAGCAGACTCTTAGCACACAGCCAGCTGCTTATCCTGTGGAATCATGCACAGTATTCACAACCGAGTGGGGTTTGAGGTTGCAGTCAGTAATGCAAATACATTCAGCATCACTAAGGCTGGTTGCTCTTGCTGGAGTGTAGTCAGTCAGCCAGGTTACACATGTTGCTGGTCTCAAAAAGCTGTTTGGACATGTGCTTTTTTAAGAATCTGAAAAGTGGATTCAAAATGTGTCAGACTGTAAAAGTACTTATCACTTGCCAAAAAAAAAGAGTAGTAAGTGTGCTTTCAAATTGGCAAAGAAATTTCGTTTTCTGACTAATATGAAAACATGACTCTGTGTGCAAAGAGGAATTACAGGCAGAGATTTATTGCGTATTGCTCTGGTAATTTTACAGTTGCATTAGTAGGAAATGGGGAGCTATTTTTTTCTGCAGAAGCAGACTCTTAGCACACAGCCAGCTGCTTATCCTGTGGAATCATGCACAGTATTCACAACCGAGTGGGGTTTGAGGTTGCAGTCAGTAATGCAAATACATTCAGCATCACTAAGGCTGGTTGCCCTTGCTGGAGTGTAGTCAGTCAGCCAGGTTACACATGTTGCTGGTCTCAAAAAGCTGTTTGGACATGTGCTTTTTTAAGAATCTGAAAAGTGGATTCAAAATGTGTCAGACTGTAAAAGTACTTATCACCTGCCAAAAAAAAAGAGTAGTAAGTGTGCATTCAAATTGGCAAAGAAATTTCGTTTTCTGACTAATATGAAAACATGACTCTGTGTGCAAAGAGGAATTACAGGCAGAGATTTATTGCGTATTGCTCTGGTAATTTTACAGTTGCATTAGTAGGAAAGGGGGAGCTATTTTTTTGTGCAGAAGCAGACTCTTAGCACACAGCCAGCTGCTTATCCTGTGGAATCATGCACAGTATTTACAACCGAGTGGGGTTTGAGGTTGCGGTCAGTAATGCAAATACATTCAGCATCACTAAGGCTGGTTGCCCTTGCTGGACTGTAGTCAGTCACCCAGGTTACACATGTTGCTGGTCTCAAAAAGCAGTTTGGACATGTGCTTTTTTGAGAATCTGAAAAGTGGATTCAAAATGTGTCAGACTGTAAAAGTACTTATCACTTGCCAAACAAAAAGAGTAGTAAGTGTGCTTTCAAATTGGCAAAGAAATTTCGTTTTCTGACTAATATGAAAACATGACTCTGTGTGCAAAGAGGAATTACAGGCAGAGATTTATTGCGTATTGCTCTGGTAATTTTACAGTTGCATTAGTAGGAAAGGGGGAGCTATTTTTTTGTGCAGAAGCAGACTCTTAGCACACAGCCAGCTGCTTATCCTGTGGAATCATGCACTGTATTCACAACCGAGTGGGGTTTGAGGTTGCAGTCAGTAATGCAAATACATTCAGCATCACTAAGGCCGGTTGCCCTTGCTGGAGTGTAGTCAGTCACCCAGGTTACACATGTTGCTGGTCTCAAAAAGCTGTTTGGACATGTGCTTTTTTAAGAATCTGAAAAGTGGATTCAAAATGTGTCAGACTGTAAAAGTACTTATCACTTGCCAAAAAAAAGAGTAGTAAGTGTGCTTTCAAATTGGCAAAGAAATTTCGTTTTCTGACTAATATGAAAACATGACTCTGTGTGCAAAGAGGAATTACAGGCAGAGATTTATTGCGTATTGCTCTGGTAATTTTACAGTTGCATTAGTAGGAAAGGGGGAGCTATTTTTTTGTGCAGAAGCAGACTCTTAGCACACAGCCAGCTGCTTATCCTGTGGAATCATGCACAGTATTTACAACCGAGTGGGGTTTGAGGTTGCAGTCAGTAATGCAAATTCATTCAGCATCACTAAGGCTGGTTGCCCTTGCTGGAGTGTAGTCAGTCACCCAGGTTACACATGTTGCTGGTCTCAAAAAGCAGTTTGGACATGTGCTTTTTTGAGAATCTGAAAAGTGGATTCAAAATGTGTCAGACTGTAAAAGTACTTATCACTTGTCAAAAAAGCAGTAGGAAGTGTGCTTTCCAATTGGCAAAGTAATTTCGTTTTCTGCCTAATTTCAAACCATGACTCTGTGTGCACACAGGAATTGTTTTAAGATATTTAATTTGTGAAGGTGTTATTGTGATTTTCACTTGTAGGAAAGGGGTACTTAGTATTTTAAGATTTGAAAAGATCATAAAAAATGTAGTAATATATTTAAATAAAATAAAGGAATTTTCTTTTAGTTTTTTTCAGGTATTGCTGAAGAGCAGTGAACAAAATTTAAGATGCCTACAAAATCCAGACTAAGGAAAAACCACAAAAAAAACTATATTTGAAGACAACTGGAGGTCCTAAGTTAGTTGGAGATGCTCATGTTGGGAAAAAGAGAAAGTCTTCTGGTAAGCAGACAAAAGATTTTTTAAAGAACATCTTCAAAAAAAGGAAAAATGTACAAAATGTCTGTACTGGAAAGAATGTTTTAAATAGAAAAGAACAGGAAAAAATTGAGCATTTAGTTAATGCAAATATACCTTCAGAAACAATAATGATTAACTTAAACAGAAAAACAGCGTTTAAAGAGATACGTAGAAAAATGTTCCAGAGAAGAGTTATGTCCAATTTGATAAAGGATGTAAAGAAATATAAGCAAAAGGCTAAATTTTATAAGAGAAAAAAAGAAATTGAAGCCATTGCAGCAAAGGCATTAGAATTAAAAAGGAAACTATTCATTTTAATTTTGAATAGGATGCGTACATTAGATAAAATGGTTAATGTACTGAAATCACAAAGCAAAAGGAAAAGAGTAGTGAAAAGAACAAACTTTTGTAAAGTGTTTTTAGGAGAATGGATGCATAGTTCAAGTAGTGAACCTTTTTTTAATGAAGAGAGTTATTTTCAAAGTAATAGTTTGCTGCATGCAGTTGACACCAGAGGTCGTGCTTATGAAGTGAAAAATGGTTGTATAATGGAGAAGGAGAAAATGGTTCCAAGAGATGAGGTACAAGTGATGGCGGATGAGGCTATGGGGAGACGTCCTAAAGCCCCAGTGTACACTTGGAATTGTAGTAGTATTTGCACTGTGCGTCAGGAATCTATTGATAAATTTCGTGAGTTTCTAAGAGAATATAGTAAAAAAAGTGTAAAACAGAAGATTAAGGTGCTTCAAAGTCTAGATCCATGCAGAGTGAGAGAGAATACTGGTTTGCAGGGTCATTCTCTGGCTTGTCTATCTAGAAAAGTGTGTAAAAGTGTTTTTCATCATTTTAGGATGCTGGCTGTTCATCATACTGAAATGAGAAAGTTTGTGAGACGGTTGTATTTTGCTAAAAGTCCAGCAATAAAGTTAGATTAATTGAATAGGGCTCTGTTCCGTGGATCGGTATCAGATGTAGAGAAGGTTATTGATGAAATTCAGTTTTGTTACTTTGGTCCTGAATAAGACAGTGCAGAAAAGAACACAGTAAATGAGGAAGAAGTGGAAGAGAATGTAGAATCCTCTGTAAGTAAGACATTTAATGATCACATAACAAAATTTGCAATAATCTCTAATGAAAGACCAAATATTACTTGTATTTGTTGCCGCAGAACTCATTATAGAAAACAAACTAGGAATGTTGATCTCTACAGAAAAAGTGAAAATGAAGATAATTATAAGTGGAAGGATTTTGCCACATATATATTTCTTGAAAATTGTTTTGAATTGGGTGAAGATCAGCGCATTTGTAAATACTGTTACAACAAGTTAGAGGAAAATAGAATGCCGACCAGAGCTGTACATAATAATTTAGAATTGGATGTTATTCCTGCCGAACTTTATGAATTAAATACATATGAGTCTATACTTATTCAATGTGTTCATCCGTTCCAGACCATAGTACGTATGGAGCCCAAAACTGGTAAATTACCTTCTTCAGATTTACTGAGAGGTTGAAAAGGAAGAGTGGTGCATTTGCCCTTGGATTTGAAAAAAAATATGGAAACTATTGATACAGATACTTTGGAAACTGAACCATTAGTTATTCTGGTTAATGGTGTACCTACAAAGAATAAGAAGATTTGGCAGGAGCTGGTAGATGTACGGAAAGTACAAAGAGCAAATTTGTATTTGAAAAGGAATAACAAATGGTATGAATCAATTTATATAGAAGAAGAAGAAGAAGATTTACAAGAAGACACAGAAACACCAACTGGACAAATTGAAAAAGTGGACAAGTCAAAGAAAGAAGAAATTTATGATCATTTTAGCATACATCCTCTTCATTCAAAAGAAGTTATGGGAGACAATATTGATCTGTTTCAGATGAAGAAAGCAAAAGGAACTCCCGTGAGTGTATGGGAGGAGAGCTTGGAAGCTCGATGTTTTCCCCAGCTGTTTCCTACAGGAAAAGGAGGACGATACGATGAACGTCCAGAACAGATTCCAGCTTCTGAGTATCGAACTACAAGACTATATGCAGAAGATCCAAGATTTCGACAAAGTATTCCTTATTTGTTCCATCTATTATTTGAAAGCGACTTGTCTGCATTATCATATGCTGTAAATCACATTTTAAAAAGTGGAGTACATTTACAAAATGTGTCTGCTAAGGATTTTATGGAGAAAGTGCAGCACCGAGATGATCATTTGGAAACACAACTGATCAATCTGATGGCTTGTCAGCGTGGGACAAATGAATATTGGTACCGACGCCATGGTGAATTAAAATGCATGTTACGGAATTTAGGAACACCAACATGGTTCCTTACTCTAAGCTGTGCTGAGTACGCTTGGGATGATTTACTGGATTTTCTACGAGAGGCAAATTCAAACATTAAAAACATCAAATACAAGACAGCAGGAGAACTGTGCTCATTGGATCCGGTTAATGTTTGCAGATATTTCAATCATAGATTTGAGGCTATGATGTCCTTCATCTGCAATAAAAAAAATCCACCTCTTGGAGAAGTAGAGGATTTCTTTTGGAGAAAAGAGTACCAGGCAAGAGGTGCTCCTCATATTCATATGCTGTTGTGGATCAAGGATGCCCCAAATTTTGGAACAGATACTGATGAAGCAGTGTTATCTTTCATTGAAGAATATGCAACATGTGCTATACCAAAAAGCACAGAAGAGAAAAAGTTAAAGGAGCAAGTTTTACGTTTCCAAAGTCATCGGTGTGGAAAATACTGTCGACGGAAATACAAGAGCAAAGATAAATACTACACTAAATGTCGATTTGGATTTCCTAGACCTGTTCTTTCAAATGGAAGAGTAAACAGTTTTATGTCATCTGTGAGACATACTATTACAAGAAAATCACCTAAGAATACCTACAACCTTAAAAGAAAAGAAGAATCAAAAAATATAAATGACTACAACCCAGTCATTTTATCCATGTGGAATGCTAACATGGATATACAGTATGTAGCTGACAATTCCATTGCTGTTGCTCGATATGTAACGTCTTACATTACTAAATCTGAAAAAACTGAATTGAAAGAAATGTGGGAAGAGATTTCTCACGAGAAGACTGTCAGTAAGAAGCTGTACAGTTTCAGTTTAAAGATGTTATCGCATCGAGAAATTGGATCCTACGAATGTTCAGATAGGTTATCTTCTGCAAGTCTCTACTCGAAATCAAGAAGAATAATTTGGGCAAGTTTAGGCCTTGCAGCAATGAGAAATCGGGTACTGAAATCTGTTGAAGAAATTGAATATTTGGCCGAGAATGACCCAGAAAGTACAGATATTTTGAAATCAAACATGTTGGACACATATTATCCCAAGAGAAGTCATCATCTGGAGAACATGTGTCTCTATAAAGTGCTGCAGAACTACATTTATTCACGGAAAGCCGCAGAAGACATCAACAATGGAAAATATAAAGTCATTGGTGAGGAAGGATGTTTGGTGAAGCAAACAAAAGGAAGTTTGATAAATCACAGGAAGCTGAGTTGCGACACTACTGACAAAAAGGAATTTTACTACTTGGCTCTTTTACAGCTGTTTAAACCATGGCGTACAGAGGATGAACTACTGGGAGAATTTCAAAGCTATGAAGATTCATTTAATGCTTGCAAAGACAGCATAAAATGCAGTACATTCACAACTTATGTGCAAATGTTAAATGAAGAAATTGAACAGGAAACTACAATTGCAGCTGAAGTAGCTAGAGACAGTTCTCAAGACAGCCAAAGTTCAGGAACACTCAGTCAAGATCCCCTAGGACAACCAATCGTTGAAAATGAAGCTGCAATAGCCATGAATGAAGTGGAAACGGCTATGAGTCAAGCTCAAGAAGAATTTATAGACTTACCAAATTTGGAAAGACAACTGAATGAAGAGCAGCAACAAATTTATGAAGAGATCAGAAACAAAATTGAACACGGATTACTACATGAAAAAAAAGAGTGCTCATGCACATCATTTCATCCAATCAGGATGTATGTAAGCGGACAAGCTGGAACTGGAAAAAGTTTCTTAATAAAAGACATCAGAAGCTACCTACAGCAAAAAACGGAGTCTACTTTGTCTTGTGTGGTTACTGCTCCAACTGGGTTAGCAGCATATAACATAAAAGGAATCACCTTACATCGTTTGCTAATGTTACCAGTGGAGCATGAGAACAAAATACAATACCACAAGCTAACTGGAGAAGCATGCTTGGAAGTTTCAAGAGTATTGAAGAAGATGCAAGTTCTCATTATTGATGAGGTGAGCATGGTCTCAAACTTAATGCTTGCCTTTGTGCATTTAAGAATGCAGCAAATTCTAAGGACAGACTATGACGTGTTATTTGGTGGAAAACATGTCATAGTTTTTGGGGATCTTCTACAGCTTACTCCAGTTAAAGGACAACCAGTGTTTAATACTGTGACACATGAAGACACAAAGAAGTCATTGGGAAGCATTGGTAATGCAAATATTTGGTCCTTCTTTGAGTACAAGGAACTTACTACTAATATGAGGCAAGCAAACGATGAAGAATATGGAAGTATTCTGAAAGATATCAGAATTGGACTACTGACTGAAGCTGGCACAAATGCATTACAGAGTCGGTTGCTACATAATTTATTTCCAAAGGAAGAAATAGTTGCAGAGAAGATATACAAGAACATTGCAGAAAAGAAAAGTGTCATCTGCTTAATGCCAACTCTACGTGAATGCTCAATATTCAATGAGGAGCTTTTGAAATTGGAAAAGGAAGATATCAGGAAATTGGAAGCAGTGGACAAAATTCAAGATGGAAGAATTACTATCACATTAACAGGCAAACTAAAAAATAAATTGGATTCACTAGAGAAGAACATTTCCAAAACTGCTGGATTAGAAAAAAATCTATATGTTTGCATGAACTGTAGAGTATTTTTAAGGAGAAATTTGGATGTTGAAAAAGGTTTAGTTAATGGAGCTATGGGAAGAGTTGTGGGTTTTATTAATTATCAGAAAAAAGATGGAATTGAATGTTTAAAAATAAAATTTGATCAGATAGAAGAAGTTATAGACATTTGTCGTTGTACAGTTCGTTTCATGCTTGTGAAAGACTTATATGTACAAAGGAAACAGTTTCCGTTTTCTCTAGCATATGCTGTAACTATTCACAAGTCTCAAGGATTGACTGTAGATTGTGCATTTGTAAACATTGGTTCAACTGTGTTCAAAGAAGGTATGGCTTATGTAGCTTTGTCACGAGTGAAAACATTATCTGGTTTATTCATGATAGACTTTGATGACTCAAAAGTTAGTGCTGATACAAATTGTGTAAAGGAGTATAATAGATTAAGAAGAACCTATGCTCCTCATTTAGGTCAGTATCCTGTGTTAGAGAAACGTGTAGTTTCTCGTAAAAGGAGAATTGAGAATATCTGTAATGAGGATGTAGAGAGGAGGAAAAAAAAGAGGAGTGAAGTAATTGCAAGCAAAAAGAAAAAGGAAAATGAAGAAGAGGTTGTAGGATGTCATTTTGAAAATAGCTCTGGTGTCAACTGCTACGCTAATGTAGTGCTGAATGTTGCATTTTATCTGGAAAGTTTGCAAGAGCAGATAATAGTAAATCAGAGAAAAAGATTCTGTTCTGAGTTGAGTCTCCTTTTTCAAAGCTGAGTAATGATAAAACTCAAATAGAAAGTGCTACTGAAATTAGAAAACTTTTAGATGTATGTTCAGGACGAACACAGTTTTCTCAAAATGTACAGCAAGACGCACAGGAATTCTTGATGTTTTTTCTTCAGGTACTGGAAGAAGAAGGGGTTCCCATTGAAACTATGTTTGATGTCTCTTATAAATGGGAACATAGTTGTGAAAACTGTTACAATACATGTGGCTCTAATGTTGATTCTGAAAGGTTTATTTATTTAACATTGCCAGAAAGTAAAACAGTCACTTTTGCTAAATTAATTAAAGATGCTAATCATAGCATGGAATGCGGTGAGTGTAAATCTGAAATGTTTTCAACGTTAATCTTAAAGGAATACGGACAGTATATAATTTTAATGATGCAACGATGTAAAGCTGATGGTTCAAAATTGGATACTTTAATAAAGAAGTTTACAGGACAGCAATTATCAATTTCAGGAAAAACTTTTGTAACAGTTGCAATAATTTTCCATGAAGGACCTACTGTTACTTCTGGACATTACACAGTTTATCTTAAATGTGAAAAAGGCTGGACACTGTGTAATGATTCCCAATTGATTTTCAAGCAACGTTTGCCTTTTGATTTAGCAAATTCCTATCTAATCTTCCTGAAACCAAAATTTTAGAGAGACTTGGCAAGATCTGTACAAAACAATTTTACCATTTTATTGGATTACCATTGGAATTTTCAAAAAAAAAGATTTTTCAAATTATCATTTGGCCTAATGGAAAGGTAACCAATTGTAATGTGGACTTTTTAAATTTTTAATGAAACTTTCGAAAACCAAAAATTTAGAGAAAATCGGTAACATCTGCACAATTTAAATTTTGGAATGTTATTGGATTACCATTGGAAATTTATTCAAAAAAGATTTTTAAAATTACTATTTGGCCATAAGGAAAGGTAAACAATTGTATTGTGGACTTATTTAATTATTAATTAATCTTTCGGAAACCAAAATGTTAGAGAGAATCGGTAACATCTGTACAATTTAAATTTTGGAATTTTATTGGATTACCATTGGAAATTTAATCAAAAAAGAATTTTAAAATTACTATTTGGCCTAAAGGAAATGGAACCAGATGTATTGTGGAGTTATTTGAGATATAATATTTTTGTGATTATACTTCTGAAACAAAATTGTCAGACGGTATTTTAAAGAAATAATTATTGTTATTAGATGATATTTTTTTAGAATATTATGCATTTCTATAATGTTATGTTTAAGTAAAAAGAGATTGTGGGCTTTTTTAAAACAATCTTTGAGATTGTTATTTTTTTTTTGCCCGCTGTTAAGTGATGAATGCAATTGCTTTCACAATTTATAGTGAAATGCAATATATTCTGAAAACAGCAAAAAAAAGGCAAAACATTTTTTTGGGAAAATATGTAAATACGTGTACTGTGTTATATAATGAATAATTAAATATTAATACTTTTTTCTTTTTTTTCAGATTGTGAAAGAAAATTTTCGGAAAAAAACAACAATTTTTTCAAGTAATTTCAATTACATTTTAATTAAAAATTAAATTGTTGGGTGGGTCAGGTAAGTCAGAAATTAGATGGTCCCTTTCTTCCACTTTATCTCAACCAGATTTTTAGTATTTAGTTATTAATTCCTGAAGGATCTTGAGATGTGGTAATTGATTTTTAGTGTTTTTAAAAAAAAAAAAAAAATACGCTTACCGTACGGTAAAAAAAATAAAAAAAAGTTTTAAAGAAAAAATAAAAAAAAGTTGAGAGGTAAGTTTGGCTCTTAAAAGAGCCGTTGTGTTCATGCAGGGACAGAGGAAAGGAAGAATGGGAACATTAGCTGGTAGGACAAATGTGCTGGTCTATTTTGTTGTTAATGAGGGGAAGACTGGTCTCCCTATGAACAATTAGACCATGGCAAAATGAACACCGCATAGTAACCCTCGCAAACCGATGGTTTGTTTCCACAGGATCAGAAAAAGGTGAATCTGCCCCCACAGATGAAGGGCTCTGCGGAGTTTCCGAAGAAGAACTCGGCTGAGCTGCTGTGGATGTGCTTGGTTGACTTACTGAAGGGTTGCCTCTAGTATGTCTAGCATGTGTCCTAGGGTGTACATCGTGAAGGTGTCTCAACATAGTGTGATTCCCGAAGGAATACTTCTTGTTGGGATTACCTCACGAAAGTACACGCTGGCACAGCTTGCAAGTCACCAAGGCAGCATTGACTTTTTTCTCACCCTCTGGAAAACTGAAATACTCCCATATAAAAGAGCTCTTCTGTTTCCTCCTTCTCTGCCTGATGGTGGTGCTGCTAGCCTCACTCTCAGTAGAAGAGTGCTGGTCTGCCATCGTATCACAAAGACAAGTCAGCTCCTTCTCCTAAGGGATCACAAGCAGAAATGAGGGGAATGGGTGTGGTGTAGGAGAGTTCTAGAACTGAAAGTAGTTTCAACCAATCAAAAGTTGTGTTTCATGTTCACATGACCCACCGTGCGTGTACGTTACGCTTACGTTACGCTTACGGTGCGCTTACGGTGCGCTTACGGTAAAAGTACGCATGCGCATAAAAAAGACACGCGCTCGCGCGCATGCGCATAACAGTCACTCCCCAACACTTCCGCGTAACGTGCGCGTGTAGCGTACACGCTTACGCGCCCCATACGCAGTACGCACGGCTACGCAAATTGCGTAACTATACGCAAAAAGAGTAGATAAATTACGAATTTTGCGTAAACCGTACGCTTACCGTACGCTTACCATACGCGCACTTAAAAAAAAAAAAAAAAAAAGAAAAAAAGATTTTCTATGTTATACTAATATATCTTACCTGTTTGGTAAAAAAAAAAAAAAAAGAGAAAAATTAATATATTGCAGATTTTTTTTATAAAAAAACATAGGGGCTCATTTATGAGCCCCTGCGTCACTTTTGCGCCGCCGGTGCGTCACTTTTTGTGACGCACCAGTGGCATAAAACATGCGCCATGTTGCGCCATATTTACAAAGTGACGCATCTAGGTAGATGCGTCACTTTGTAAACCCCTGCGCCACATTATACCTGCGCCAGGTATAATGTATGCAAGGGGGGCGTTTTGACGCAAAAAAGGGTCGTAGAAGTGACGCAGTGAAATCTACGAGATTTCACTGCGCCACTTCTAGTGTGCAAATGCGTCAATTTCTTGCGCCTGCCTCACAGCAGGTGTAAGACTGACGCAGGCCCTTTCACATGGGGCTTGCCCCATGTGAAAGGACACATTGCTGGAGTTGCGTCACTTTTGTGACACACTCCAGCGATGCGTCACTTTTGTGCCTACAGATACGTCAGAAATACTGACGTATCTGTTACTCCTTGCGACATGATGCGTCATACTGTAAATATGACGCATCACTGGAGTCGCAGGGAGGGCGCAGTGAAAAGTGGCGCATCACTGTTTTCACGCAGTGATGCGTCACTTTTCATAAATGAGGCCCTCAGTGTTTTAAAAAAAAAAAAGTAAAAAAAAAAAAAAAACTTGCTTTTTTTAACAAAAAAAATATATATAAGAATTTATAATAAAAAAATCATACAAAATCAATAAAAAAAGTATGGGAATCACATATGTTATAGGTAAGAATTAGCATTTAAAAAACCATACAAATTCACTGAAAAAACCATGGGTTACACACGTTATAGTTAGAAATTAGCATTTAAAAAACCTTGCAAATTCACTGAAAAAACCATAGGTTTCACACATGTTATAGTTATGAATTAGCATTTAAAAAACCTTGCAAATTCACTGAAAAAACCATAGGTTTCACACACGTTATAGTTAGGATTTAGCATTTAAAAAACCTTGCAAATTCAGTGAAAAAAACATAGGTTTCACACATGTTATAGTTAGCTGGACATTTCATTCGTAAAAAACCATTGAAATTCCCCCGTTATAGTTAGTTAAGCTAACTATAACTCGCGCACCCGCAATCCACTGCTGATGACGTAACATATTACATCACTCATGACATGGTCAGTGACATCACTCATGACATCACTGATGACATCTCAAATGACATCACTGATGACATCATCCTTGTGACAGAGTGGTAGACCTCCTCTCACCCTAATATAACCTTTGATACAAACATTCAAAAATAGAGACTGTAATTTTCAAAAAAATGGACATACCAATATCAGTTACAACAACCTATTCAGTAATTCTAAGATCCACATACACATCCACTCATTCACCAACAGTCCTGTACAGTCACTCATACATGTACTCACTCATCATATGTACTCATACACCTATACATCCTGTTACACATTGTCACTCATCCATAGAGTTACTCACACACATAGTCACTCATGCTAATAAAGAGTAAAACTTCCATTTACTTGCATATTCAGTTATACACACACCTCATCACGTACTTCTACAGAAACTTACACATACTTACTCTTTTAAATAATCACTAATAAAAACACATAATTATTCATACAGGAACTGTTTCAATCTCTCACTCTCACACATACTCACTTATATACACCAATAGTCAAATATACTTCTTTAAAACATATTTAGTAACTCATAAAGACACTATTGAGACAGTCATTCACTCACTAACACACCCATACACACACTCATCCAACCATACAGTTATGCACACATGCTGTCTTCAACACATACAACCAGAGAGTCAATCATACATGCACCTATGCACTACGTAATACCCCCCACCGAACCATGCAGACACTCAGACTGATACTCAAAAAACAACCTAAAATCCAATATAAACACCCATGTAGCTACTCACCAACCCAAGCAGACACTTATACACAAAGTGAGAGACTGATACAGATAATTACATATTTAAACATTACTCACTAAGCCATGTATTCACTAAGATACACTTAATCAGTCAGTTACACAATCAAATTTTCAAAAACAAATCATCCTTTTAGACACTTATATACCCATTTATTTTTCCATCGACCTTGAGATATACATATATAAAACATATTTAATTTTCAGAAAAATACACATTCACTGGATGATGTCATCAGTGATGTCATTTGAGATGCCATCAGTGATGTCATGAGTGATGTCACTGACCATGTCATGAGTGATGTAATATGTTACGTCATCAGCAGTGGATTGCGGGTGCGCGAGTTATAGTTAGCTTAACTAACTATAACGGGGGAATTTCAATGGTTTTTTACGAATGAAATGTCCAGCTAACTATAACATGTGTGAAACCTATGGTTTTTTCACTGAATTTGCAAGGTTTTTTAAATGCTAAATCCTAACTATAACGTGTGTGAAACCTATGGTTTTTTCAGTGAATATATATATATATATATATTCAAAAATAAGATTCTCCTTTGTATATAGTAAATAATCGTCCAGCACTCCAGAAGGGTTGAATCACTTGGATCTTTACTTTTAGACGATAAACATCTACACTTTTCAGCAGTCTCAGCTGCCTTGTTCACGATGTTGGAGCACCATCATTTTTACTCTAAAATACTCTATCAAAGTGTAACAACAATGAGGAAGGACTACCGAAGTTTCAGCATATTTGCCCACACACTCTTTCTGGTTGAAAGTGGCGGCCATATTTAAATGTACACGGTGCATATACAAATAAATGACATGTTATTTGGAAAGTTCCAATTTACACCATCTATTCTATAGAGATGAAAACGCGAAATACTTTATATTCACAGATGTTGCTGCCATATTTCAATTTAGTCCTTCTGGATTTATATATATCACAGAGATATTTCACCGCTTGCATTTTTAGTCCAGATTAACTCACAAGACAAACATTATTTATCGCTTTGCTAAACATCTACCAAAGAACGCATTTATATATCTGCACCTATTCAATTTACATTATGCATGTTTCTTCATTTTATGTTTTCCACGGAAATAAAGATGGTATTATTTCTTAATCCTGTATACTATAGGAAAATTACAATTTATCTCAAAGTGCTAGTGCTTTGTGCAAATTAGTCATTGAAAGTGTCAGTGCTTCACAATATATTGTTATACACATTTCATTGGCCAATTAGAAAAACATTTATCAAAAAAATACATAATTCAAATATCATTACATATTTAAAAAGGAATTTTCAAGATTTTAAAGTTTTTCTTAAAGTGCAGGGGCTTTACAAAACATAAATAAATATATTTCATACACTTTGTAAAACACTTTATCCCAAAAATATATATATATCATTAAAATGTCATTACATACTTTTAAAAAAATATAGCAAATCTTACCCACATTTCATATACAGAAGAAAACCATCACCCCTATGTCCTTTCTTTACTCATTGTATCAGTCTCTCATTTAAAAAAAAAAAAAGGTCTCATTTTGTGCAGCTTCCACCCTCAGCAACCCTCATTTCACTATCTCAGTGCAAGCAGGTATATAAATCCTCATCGACATTCAGTCCATGAGGTTCTTTGCTATTAAACTCTAAGATGTAATGAGTCTCCAATTTCCTGAGTTCCTTCCCCCTATCTCCTCTCTTTTTACGGGGGATCTCAGCTATACAGCTATATTGGAGACTCGAGGGATTGCTTTGATGAAATTTTTCAAAATGTCTTGCGACTGGGTATATACTGTCTCTGTTTAAAATTGCTCTTCTGTGTGGGAGAACTCTCTTATATACAGGTAGAGTAGTACTTCCTATATATACTTTCGGGTAGTTACATTGTAATAAATAGACAACAAAATCAGATCTGCAGGTTAAAAAGATTTTATTAAAGATAGTTTTATTAAAAAATGTTTTAAAATTCATGCTGTTCAGGCCATGTTGGCACGCTTTACATTTAAAACATTTTTTAAAACCTGCCTTTGGTTGGAGCCAATTTGTAGCTCCCCTCTTCCTATCTTGAAACTCACTACTTACAATAAGATCTTTCAAAGATTTAGATTTTCTGTAAGTAATATTCGGTTGTCTATTTAATTTGGAGCCTATTGAGGGATCTCCTCCAACCAGATACCAATGTTTTTTTAGAATGGCTCTGATTTCTTTGTGATTGGTGTTAAATGTCATAATAAATCTCGGATTCTCTACCTTTGAACTGTCCTTCTTTTTCTGGGTTCGTGATGGTTCAAAGAGTGCTTTTTGTCTGTCACATTTTCTAGCTTTTATGGCTGCGCCTTTTATTGCTTGTGGACAGCATCTTTCCCTGAATCTATTTGTCATCTCTTTTTCAATTTTCAAATACTCGCCCTGGCTGCTGCATGCCCTCCTATATATATATATAATTTAGGTTTATTAATTTTTTGGGCTGAGTTTAAAAAAAAAATACATTTATGGGGTTACGCAGCTATGTGATGTGTTTGAAGTTAAGTATTTTCCCTACTCTTGCTTAGCCTGCAGTAGCAATAGTAAAATTAACCTCTTCGCAGGTCAAACTTTTCCCTACTGGTTTGATGTTTGGTATAGGGATATTACATTTCAATCCTCCAAAATGCAACGCTTTTCCTACTATTGCAGAGACTGGAGTGGAGACATTAAATTTTACCCCTCCAAAGTCCGACACTTTTCCTACTGTTTACAGTGTATCTTCCAATTGGGAGCCAATAGAAAATTGGAGTTTGGTGTCTCTGAACTCACAATTAAAAAATGCATCTTTTAGTGGAGCTGGTTTTTAAAATGCAAGTCTGAAAATGCCACTTTTAGGAAGTTGGCATTTTCTTACTTTAACCATTCTTTGCCTCTGCCTGGATCTAGAATACTAGTCTGGGTTGGGTAACAGTTGGGCTTTGGGAATTAACTCTAGACAGTCACACACAAAGGGAGCTAAGGGGTGCCCTGACTGATCAGTCTTCTGGAGCTAGAGTGATGGAAGGAGTTGACACTTGCATCTGAATAGGGCTGTCCCTGTCCCCACACAAAAACCTGCATTCACCCCTGGCCAGGATCAGGAAGGACAGGGTTTTGTGCACTACAAAGACCTATCTTTGACGTCTCCCTACTTCAAATGTCAAAAAGGGGTATAAGTACTGGATCTCTGACACCAGAACACTTCTGGACTGAGGGCATTCCGCCAGGAAGAAGGGCTGTTGCATTGACAGAAGGGACTGCCACTTTGCTGCTTGATTTGCTGTGTTTGCCTGCTCTCTGCTGCTTCTTGCCTGGGGCTGAGAGGACTGGACTTTGCTATCTGCATCCTGCTTTCAAAGTTTCTCCAAGGGCTTGAGCTGAGCTTGCCTGCTGTTGGAAGTCTCATATCAATCAAAGACTTCATTTGCATCACTTGGGCTTCTCTGCTGAGAGCCATACTCTGTCAAGTGGTGCCACATTCGGTTCCTGGGCCCTCAGACGTGAGGGCCACAGCGTAAGTCTTGAGCACTGCGTCACCGAAGTCTGTGTCGCCTGACTCTACCACAGCACCTGTGGCCCCATGGTGTGACAAAACGACACTGAGAAGGTGACGCCTCGTGGCTTGATCCTCAACACTTCATCGACCCACTGCTGAAGTGACATCTTGCTGCCAAAGCCTCATCACCTCCCCTGTGCCCTCCAACGTCCCCGGTGTCAGCTGCTCACCAACTCTGCACTGGCTTCAGTGACACCTCACCTCTGTAGTAAGTAAGGAACCAACATCCCACCAGAATTAGCGACATCTAAGCTCCACGTGTCCCGCAACGATTCCAAGGTACTGTAACCAGGGTCTGTACGACTCTGTAGCCGGCCCACACTCCATCCCGGTTGGCCCGAACTTGTGGATTCAACTCCTTCAATTACGCAAGATAGGCCCGACCAGAGCAGTTGTGTTTCTAAAAGATAGAACGGCATTTTATATTGAAAAAATCTCTTGACTTGAGTAATTTGGATTTTTGTCATTTGGGTCTTGTTTGACTCAAATCAATATTGGCTATTTTTCTAAACTGATGTTGAGTACTTTTGTGGTGTTTTCACTGTGTTGCTGTGTGTGCACAAATACTTTACATATTGCCTCTTTAGTTTAGCCTGACTGCTCTGAGCCAATCTACCAGAGGGTGAGCACAGGTAAACTCAGGGGTCAATCCAGATCCCCTCCCTGCTCCGGCTCCCGGCTTTCCAGCCCTCCCCGACCCCTACTTAATGGCGGCCGCTGCGGGGACAGGCGAGCAGGACCACTGACTCTTTGTCAGTGAAATTGCTCTCCCTCCCTCGCAGCTCCACCATTAAGTGAGGGACTCCCCAAGCCCCTGCACTCTCGAGTGTTGGTGTTTGAGGCTCTCCTCCACCCGCAGGTTTCACCTGCACCTCATCCCTGGTGGTCCAGTGGACCTCTGTCTCCATTCTCTTGCTCCGCTTTTTCTCTCCTTTTTCACTCGTTTTTTCCCTCACTTCTATCTCCCCCCTTCACTCTCCTTCTGGGTCTTTCCTCCATTTTCTGTCGTGTTCCCCTCATTTCAAGCTCCCCCCTTCACTCTCCTTCTGTGTCTTTCCTCCATTTTTCACTCGTTTTTTACCCTCATCTCAATCTCCCCCTTTCACTCTCCTGTGTTCTCTGTGTCTTTCTTCCACTCTTTCTTGCACTTTTGCTGCCTTATTGCACTTTTCTTTTTGCCTTTTTCCTTTTGCCTTTTTCAGCCCGTTTTCCCAGCCGCTGCTGCCCCCGCGGCCCCTCCCCCCAGCACGACCAGTGCGACCGGCCCTCCCGGCTACCGCCTCCCAGCTGTCCAGCCCTCCCCGACCCCTATTTAATGGCGGCCACTGCACGGCTGCGCCGCTGGGGCACCAAAGGCAAGCTTGTCTGCGCCAGTCCGCAACCTGACTGCGACCAGCGCCAGGAACCCTGGATCTCTGCACCGCCAACGCTACAACCTAGTGGCACTCCACGCTCTCAACCCAGGTCGTAACAACAACTGCAAGCTAGCATCACCAGCCGACACCCACGGACCCTTCAGCTGTCACCGCTGCTGGCACACCTGCAGCACCGCCAAGACCACTGACCCAGCGCAATCCACCCGCAACAACACAACCAAACCGAAGACCCTGCAATTCATCCTCTTCAACGTCCGATCCCTCCACAAACACGCCACTGAAATCTGGGACCTCCTCGACAGCACTACCCCGGATGTATTATTCTTTACTGTAACCTGGACCAACACCACCTCGGGACCGGACATCGCCATTGCCATTCTCCAAGGATACAAGATCTCCAGGAAGGACTGCCCCAACTGCCCGGGAGGAGGAATCGCCATCGTCCACAAATCCACCCTCTGCCTGAGTACACTCCCCGACGAGTCCACAGACCTGATGAAACACCTTCACTTCAAGATACTGGCCAGCCGTACCTTCGCCCTCCGAGAAACCCTCATCTACCGACCCCCTGGACCCCACGGACTTTTCGCCAACTCCATCACGGACATCATCTCCCCGCATGCCATTGCGTCTACCAACTACACCCTACTGGGAGACCTCAACTTCCACCTTGACAACCAACTGGACCTCAGCACGACATCCCTCCTGGACAACCTCCACAACATTTGACTCCGCCAGATCGTGACCGAACCCACGTTCTCAGCAGGACACACCCTCGACCCCCTCTTCACAACAGGAAACTCCATCACCTTCAGCCACACCACCGAACTCCCATGGACTGACCATTGAGGCATCCACTTCACCTTCAGAACACCCACCATCCACAGACACCAGCACCTGCTCCCACGAAGAAACTGGACCAGAATCACCGATGACCAGCTAACCTCATCACTCAGCAACTCCACCCCAACCATCGCGGAAAACGTCGACGCCGACACCGCAGCCCGAACCATGCACAGCTAGATCTTCGACAGCGCCAACACCATAGCCCCCCTCAAGAAAAACAACAACACCCACGCCAAGAAAGCTAGATGGTTCACCACTGAACTTTGAGAGTCCAGATGCACTTGCCGCTGCCACGAAAAGGCCTGGAGGAACACCAAATTCACAGAAGCCCACAACAACTTCAGAGTCTCCACCAACGCCCACCACCAATTCATCAGAAAAATGAGGAAAAAAGCGATTGAAGACAGGATCTCCACTCATGCACACAACAGCAAAGAACTCTTCAACTTCATCAAGGAGTTCGCCCAACCCACCAGCAAGTCGACCAACATCCCTCCCTCACAAGACCTCTGAGACAAACTGAGCACATTTTTCCACCACAAAATCAAGAGCATCTACGACAACTTCTATGAAGACAACCAACACACTGAACCCTCACCAACCACCCCGACACCCTGAAGCCAGCGATCGACAACTGGACAGTCCTCACCACCGAAGACACACTTAAGACGATGAAGTCAATCCACTCCGGGGCCCCCACGGACCCCTGCCCCCACCACATTTTCAACAGAGCCACCGACACCATCGCACCCATGCTCTGCCACACCATCAACCGCTCCCTGGCAACCGCCTCCTTCCCTGACTGGAAACACGCTGAGATCAACCTCCTCCTGAAGAAACCCTCGGCGGGCCCCACCGACCTCAAAAACTACAGACCCATCTCCCTGCTCCCGTTCCCAGTAAAAGTCATCGAAAAAAGCAATCAACAGCCAACTCGCCACATTCATCGAAGAGTACAAAATCCTCGACTCCTCCCAATCCGGCTTCAGAAAAAAACCACAGTACGGAAACCGCCCTCCTCGCCGCAACAGACGACATCCGCACCTTACTGGACAAAGGAAAAACAGCAGCCCTCATCCTCCTCGACCTCTCACCGGCGTTCAACACAGTCTCTCACCGCACCCTAATACGCAGACTCCATGACGCAGGGATCCAAGACAAGGCCCTCGACTGGATCCGCTCCTTCCTCTCTGGCAGAACGCAGCGGGTCAGACTCCCCATTTCCTCTCGCACCCTACACCTACCACCTGCGGAGTCCCCCAGGGGACCTCCCTCAGCCCTACGCTCTTCAACGTCTACATGGCTCTGCTCGCCCCCATTGTCAGAACCTACGGACTCAACATTGTGTCATACGCAGACGACACCCAACTCATCCTCAGCCTATCCAACGAACCCAACACCGCCAGACACAACTTTCGAGAAGGCATGGAAGCCGTCGCCAAATGGATGAAAAACAGCTGCCTACAACTAAACACCAACAAAACGGAGGTACTCATCATGGGCCCAAACCCTGATGCCTGGAACGACATCTGGTGGCCCCCCGCCCTCGGAAGCCCGCCCACCCCCACGGACCACGCACGCAACCTGGGAATCATCCTGAACTCAGAGCTCAAAATGGACTGCCAGATCAACTCCGTCTCATCCTCCTGCTTCCACACACTCCGCCTCCTATGTAAGACCTTCAAATGGATCCCCCTCGAACACATAAAGACCGTCACTCACGCCCTGGTCACCAGCAGGCTCGACTACGGCAACGCACTCTATGCCGGAATAAACAAAAACCTCACCCACAAGCTACAGAAAATCCAAAACGCCGCCGCAAGACTGGTCCTCAATCTGCCAAGACACTGCCACATCTCCCAGCACCTGCGCACACTCCAATGGCTCCCCATCAAAGCTAGAGTCACCTTCAAGATGCTAACCCACGCTCACAAGGTCCTCCACGACACCGGACCAGCACACCTGACTAGCCGACTCAAATTCCATGCACCCCAAAGGACACTACGATCAGCCCAGCTCTCCTATGCCGTGGTCCCCTGCACCAGAAAGACAAAGGGGCATATCTACAAAGTGGCGATAAAATATTATCGCCGCTTTTGCGGCCGTTATCGGCCGAAAAGCGGCGATAATTTTAGCGCTATATCAACAGAGTCACGCTGTCGCGTGAATCCTTGCCTTAACGCCTGTTTACTGAACGCCCAGCTTTGCATCTCTAATGAGATGCAAAGTGGGCGTTCCTTCCCGAAATAACTGGAGAAATATCGCTAACGGACATTTCTCCAATTATCAAGGGAATTGCTAACAAGCATAGCGATTAGAAAAGTAGCGCTAACCATGGTTATCGCTACTTTACTTATGCCTACTTTAGTTCTGACTTAGCCATGTAATCCAATGGGAGGTGGATTTCATGGCTGAGACCACCCTGCCCTATCAGGAAGGTATCACCATTCACAATGCGATTATCGCTGGATTTCCAGCGATAATCACACTGTTTTCCAGCTAACGCTTGCATTTCTATCGCTTTGGAGATAAGCGTTGCTAATAGCACGCTTTCTCCACGATAGAAAGAAGCGATAGCTGGCGATAATTATCCTAGCGCTTAGTGCGCTTGGCGATAATTATCACCAGCCCTTGCTGATATGCCCCCAGATCGGGAGGCCGCTCCTTCTCCTTCTGCGCGGCCAGAGCCTGGAACGACCTTCCGCTCCACCTCAGACAGATAACATCGCTCTCCATCTTCGCAAGAAACCTCAAAACCTGGCTCTTCGACAGACCCCCTCCTTGATGGACTGAAACCTGCGAACCCCCCCCCACATCCCCAGCGCCTTGAGACCCTTACAGGTGAGTAGTCGCGCTTAATAAACACTTGATTTGATTTGATATTAGGATGGCGGGCAGACTGGAGTCTGCCCACCACCCTAGTGGTGCTGGGACCGGCCGCCAGTGGTGCGGTGGTCCCGCTGTGCCAATTAGGATGTGACCACCACCATGGCGGTTGCATCCTGTATATTTAACATTGTGGCGGGCAGTGCTGTATTCAGCACCCACCACAATGTTAAAAGGGCATGTTGTGTATTTGCATGCACAACGTGACAGGCACTGCGTGGTGCCTGCACCTTGTGCATGCAAATGTCGGGGCGTACCAAGGGTACCCCCCAAGTGCAGCCACCCACCCCCCGAACTCCCTGGGGGCCCACAACGGGCCCCCAAAGGCATTCTCCGCATGCCTTTCCATGACGGAGTCTCCGGCATGGAAAGGCATGAGACCGCCATCATCGTAATATGGATGGCAGTGCCTGGAAGGCACCGCCACTTATTGCAGGTCTTTTCTGCCCGGTAGGAAATCGGACCGATTGCCTACCGGCGGAAAACTGGCGGACAGTCTGTCCATCCACCTGGGTCCCCACCGCCATTGTAATATGGCGGTGGTAAATGTTAGGTGGGCGGGCGGATCACCACCGCTATACAGGTGGTGGCGATCTGTCCACCATCCTAATAGACCCCTTAGTGTTTTCTACACTTACCATGACTAGAGTGTGGCTCCTGACTTGGACAGGGTGGATACCACTGCCAGCTCGAGACCCCATTTCTAACATTCCCTGTGCCTAAAGGAATGTGTCCTTGTGAAAAGGAACTGGTGCTTATGTAAAGTGCTCCAATACTTTCGGGTGGTGTTGGCACTATATAAAACTGCACACAAAAAAGTAACCAGTGCTAATGTAAAGCTCTCCGTTATCCTTCAGTTGGTGTTGGCGCTATATAAAATTGCACAAAAAAGCAGAAGGAATCCCAGTTAGGCTGATTTACAGTAGTGAACATGAGCAAATACGTTGTATATTAAAAGGGCAACTTTTGCCATGGACACTGAGGGGCTGGCAGACCTTAATGACATCCAGACTCAGCCTGGCTCCTTTGAAGAGAATTCAAGTTAAGCAACAATGGTGCACGGAAACACTTCACCGGTGATTGCGGAAAAAGTAAGCAAGTGTACCGAAAGGAGAAATTTGAACAAGTAGAGTCTCTCCATATGAAATGAAAAGCAACAGGTCGAGACACGAACAGTTCAATTATTTTACACAGGAGAAACATGACTATGCAATTACAACAGACACAGGTACTTTAGAAGCTCTGACATGCCCTGTGATAGCACATATCTGATTCACTTGAGGTCTGATTTTCCAGCTATAAATACCATTGCCAAATGACCACATATAGTGTAAACATGCACACACCTAGTACTCACATATATAGAAAATAAACAGAGACTACATGTGTGCCAAGTAATAGCAGCCCTGCGCACTTGCTCAACTCAGCACATCAGCTATACACTAATAGGTCATTAAAAGTTAGATCACCACCACTTACTAGAACAAAACAGACAACAATGGGGTTTTAAAGCAGTGGCGGGGTCGGGCAGGAGGTGATTTGAGGATGGGGCAAGCACCAGAAGGTGCGAGGGAGCAAGTAGAGACGGGAGGGTGAAGGTGGGGGAAATGGAAAGCAGTAATGAAGGAAAAAGCAGTGACAGGGAGGGAGTGATGTGTGGACAGGGCAAGCACCAGGAGGTGTGAGGGAGCAAGTAGCGATGGAAGGGAGGAGGTGGGAAAAAAAACCCAGCAAAGATGGGAAAAGCGGTGTGGGGTAATAGAACAGGTGGAAGGAGATGGAGCTGGTAAAAAGCACAAGCACTGTGTAGAGTGCTCAAAAAGAAGCAAAAAAGTAGGTCCTTAAATGGTCATAAAACAGGAGTAGTGGATGTGTACAAGTTCTTAGTCCATGCTCTGGGAGGGCTAAACACAAGAAGAGGCATGCCCAGCATACCAGGGACATCGTTGATCTATTGGAGCGCACTCTGTAGTGACTGTGACAAGGGGGTTCTTTCTTCTCATCTCCTGGTGAGAGCAGAGTTAAAGTACTATGAGTAGGTAAATGTGCAGAGTCACCTGAAAGCTCTGGCAGTTTGGCCTCACCTGATCCACCTTAGTAGTATTCAAAGGTCTTTCCACCTATTTCCGTGGTTGATGGACAGTTTGCCAAAAGAACTCTCAGCCAGAGTTTCCCAACGTTTTTGGTGACACATTTTTGATGGCGAGGAATATGAGGACATCTCCAGTAAACAAAGAAGTATTTACTTCATATAGGTAAGAGGAACTACCCTTGTTTAGTGGAGATTCATCTCTTTGTAGTCTCTTTGCATTCTCTATATGAGTATGCATGCTATCACAGATTTCTGGAAGAAGACGCTCGAGGAACAATCACATTGCTGAAATTAAACACACACAGGGTCACTGGAGACATTTCCTAATGGTCTATTACGCAGCTGTAGTGTAGAATGCAGATAGACATTTACCCAACAATGTAGCGCTTACTGATTAACCAGCAGAAAGTACTGCAGTTGGGTAGACATTGTGTGCAAAAATGTTGCTGGATAAATAGGCAGGTGAGGTTCCCATTCTGGCGCTGGTGCTCATTTCACAGAAAATATACCTCAACAGGAAACACAATTATAAACATAGCGGGGGGTCTCGGTTGATGCTCCACTTCTGTAAAGGACAAATGATCCTAACTTCTTTGGCTTGGTAAGGGCAAAGCAAGTGTGTTTTCTCTGCAGTTCCTCATTAAAAAACAATCTGCAATCTTTGATGGAGGTGAATGATTCAACGATCTTTCGGAACACAATCAGTAGTGACTGTGATGAGTGGGTTCTTTCTTGTTGTCTCCTGGTGAGAGCAGAGTGCATGGTTCTCCCTTTAAATTACTGTGAGTATGCAAATGCGCAAAATCACTTGCAAGCTTCGCCCATTTGGCTCCACACTCTTCCCCTAAGTATTATCCAGAGGCTTTCCCACCTTTTCCCATGTTGATGGACTGCTTACCAAAAGGCAACATTTTCTTTATGCAGTGGAATAGGAGGACATCTCCACCAAACAAAGAAGGACTTACTGCACATAGTTAAGAGGAAGCATCCTTGTTTGGTGGAGATTCACTTCTTTATTGTCTCATCGTGTTCTCTATAGGAGGATTCATGTTATCAAAGCTTTTGGAAGAAGATGCTTGAGGAACAATCACATTGACGAAATTAAACACACACAGAAGGCCACTGAAGACATTTCCTTATGGTCTATTATGCAGCTGTAGTGTAGAATATGCACTAGACATTTACCAAATGCTTTAGCACTTACTAATTAACCAGTAGAAATTACTTCAGTTGGGTAGGCATTTTGTGCAAAACTGTGGACTCTTGTTGGATAAAGGGGAAGGTGAGGTTCTGTTCTGGCCCAGTCACTCACACAGCTACTGACACACCCATATGGCCACTCAGACACCCACTCACCCATACAGTCACTCACACAGTCACAAAACCACTTACACACCCATACAACTGCTCTCACATACACTCACAGACCCATACAGCCACTCACACATCCACATAACCACTCACTCACTCACAGATCCATATATCCACTCACACACCCACAAAACCACTCACACATAGAGCCACCCCCCACACACACACTCACAGACCCATAGAGCCATATACAAACCTAATCATACACCTACACAGCTACTCACATGCCCACTCACAGACCCATAGAGCCAGTCACACACCCACTCACTGACCTACAAAACCACTCACACACCTACTCACACACCCTCAAATCTACTTACACACCCACTCATACATCTATACAGTCACTCACACCCAGTGACCGACCCATACATCTACTCACACACCCATGCAAACACTCACACATCCACTCACAGACCCATAAGTCACTCACACACCCACTCATAGACGAGAACAGACACTTACATACCCACTTACTGACCAATAGAGCAACTCACTCAGCCACAGAACCACTCACACATCCACTCACACATCCACATAGCCACTCACAAACCCACTTACCAATCTATACAGCCACTTACACACCCACTCTCAAAGGTTACAATTAAGAAATACCATTTTTTTAAAAAGTAGAAATTCCCCCCAAAAATTAAAGGTTCCAGGGACATTATGGTTAGGAAATAGAATTATTTTTTACCTTAGAAATTCACTAAAAAAATCAAAGATTACAGGAACGTTATAATTAGGCTTATTTCATGCTCTCAAAATCACAGAAATTCAGAAGTTATAGCTACCTGAGCTAACTATAACTTACGCCCCCCCCCCCCCAATGCACTGCTTATGACCCCACATATTACATCACTCATGACATGGTGACATCACTGATGACATCACTGATATATATATATGTGTGTGTGTGTGTGTGTGTGTGTTAAATATGTGTTAGTCTATATAAGTATATATTGACATATGGTATTAAATATTATTAGAATATATTTAATTTACATTATATTACATATATTAAAAGAGTTAACATTGACCACTTTAAACTCTATATTTAAAATAATCTATATTTTTGTCTATTTTTGGATGATATTTTTTTCTGATATTTTTGTACTTACTATTTTAACTATAGTAGAACGACAATGCAGTAAACAATATTTTTGACACAATATTTTTGTCAACTATATAGTTTACCACAATTTTGTATCAGTGAACCCCAGGGAGGGCTCTGGTGCTTGTTGTGTCCCTGTGGCTCAGACAGGAGTTCAGTCAACTGACCCTTTGAGTCTCTCAGTTTAGCCTGGGCTGAGGGAAGAAAGTCCAGTCTTCCTTCTCGGACAGCAAGGTAGTTCTCAGGCACCCAGGGTAGTCCTCTGGTAGCATCAGGGCAGTCCACTGGCAGCAAGGCAGTCCTTGTTTTGTAATGTCCACAGGTCCAACAGTGTTTTGAAGAGTGGTTCTGGTGGTCCAATATTTAATCCTGGTGCCAGCATTTAAAGTGGGGTAATTCCATGTACTACCCCACATTTGGTTCTGAAAAGTTCTTCCTTTACCCTGTCAGGGCCCCAAGAAGTCTGGGGTGGCAATAGACTTGTGTCAGGTACCTTTGTGTGTTCTGGAAGCAAAGCGGTTTGAAATGTAAGTGGGGCTAGGTATAGTTCTGATCCCTACCATCCTGCCCACACATCTCATTCCCTTTTGTGTCACTGACTGGAAGGAATACACAAATCCATCAACAGAGCCATAGGAAGTCATGTGAGTCACTGGCAGAAGTAGGACATGAAAGTTCCAACATTCTAAAATTGGCTTTTTCAGAATTGTGATTTGAATTCTGACTTAACTATTAAAGATGGTTTTACATTATAATTAATTTGAGAGAAAACAGCACATCTCTATCTGTTTCCAATCCAAATGTATCACTTATTAAATGTAATAAGATAACAAAGTGTTAATCAATAGGAGAGATAGGCCTTACAAAGTTGAAAAACAACTTTAGGAGTTTTCACTGCCACCATATGTAAAACGTAAGTACACATGTCCTACATTTTAAATACAATGCACCCTGCTCTATGAGCCTTTAGGTTTAACTTTAGTTGTGATTCATATGTATTCAAAGGGAAGCTTTAGGGTTGGCAAAAGGTTTATTGAAAACTGCAGTACATGCTGCAGTGCAGTGTCATGCCTTAAACATGTTTTCAAAGGTTACAACGGTGGGTGGCACAATGAGTGCTGCAGGCCCACTAGTAGTATTTTGATTTGTTGTACCTGGGTACATGTAGTACCGTTTACAAGGGCCTTAAAAGTAAATTAAATGTACCAATCAGGTATATCCCAATTTGACCATGTTTTAGGGAGAGAACACAAACGCTTTACCACAGCTTATCAGGTCAAAAGTGTACAGAGTCCTAATGCCAATAACAAGTGTTTCAATACTAGAAGGCAAAATATCTGTGGGAGACCTTGCAAGGAGGTCAAGGTCCAACAGTGTGTTTTAGAAAACCTGAGAAAATGACTTACATTTGGGGTTAGTGAATAAAACTGGAAAACTGGGTAGATCAGGGAAGACAGTAACTAACCTCTGTCAAATACTTGTAGACTCCACTCATTCAACAGCAACCCTCTCTGAGACCAGGACATGTTGGAAGGGGAAACTCGAGGTGCATTACGCAAATGTGGATTTAAAGACTCCAATTGAATCTCATGAAACGACCTTAAGGGAAGCTTGGTTGAAGTTTTCTTACTGCAAAGTGATACTTAACTGGTACAGGACCCCGGCTTACAAAAGCTAGGCTCTCACCAGATGACCATTGCTGGCACTGTCATGGTCTCAGCAACAGCACAACTCTCAATTTGATATTGACTCTGTTCCCAATTTTTCCCCACCCTCTGGATAGGCACATTTATTCTCTGTATTGAAATGCTGTGTGTTCTGTTCACCCGAGTGATGCAGTAGCACTGAGCCGTAGACCAGTTACAAAGCGCGGAGTGAGGAACTCATTTTTTACGAGTCTTAATGGCCGCTTGGACCATGACAAGATTTCAACCTTCAGTCAGGTGAGTTCAGAAGACTCATTCATCAGAAGGAGAGTGTCTGGTAGATTCTTGTTTAAAGGTATGGTCTCAACTAATGGTCTACATAGTACACAGGGGGAAAAAGACCTAAAGATTGTTCGCTCACCATTTCACTTGTATGTTGCAAGTACTCCTTAACCGGTGCGTCGCAAGATCTGAGGAGGGCCCTTGCAAGGTTCACTACAGTCGCAACGGAGAAGACCCACAGCATCTTGTCTTTCCAACCCCAACCCTCTTTCCTCGAGGGGCCTGTGGCCAAAACAGTGTTATATCCTGACCTTGTGCATGGGCCCATAGGAGGAATCCGGAGATTCAGCGTTGCCCCACCCGCACCACCTGGGATTCAGGTGAGTAGCTTATTACAGGCACTGTGCAAGTCCAGAATGTGATCTTTAGCACATACTGAGATCATGTATGCTACGCCAACCTTATTAGAAAGAATGTGGAAAACAATGCATACTACAAGTTGCTACCCCTTTACAGGGTCGGCCAAGCATAATTCTTTAGATGAGGAGGAGCCCCCTCTCATTTGTTGAGGTGCGTAACAGTGCTAATGGGTGAAAACATATTTACTCTGCGCCACTGAGGTTCCCGAAATGGACCCACACATTCGGAATGGATGGCCAAACTTTTCTGGTCGGCCAAATATGAGCAGAACATACACAAGTTACACTACCATATCCCTATTTTTGTGAAGATATGGGGCCCATGCTTACACCTTACAGAAACATGATGCATGGTCTGAAGGTCTCCTCTCCTGACCATCCACAACCCTCACCCCTCTCCCAATCTCCCCCTCCAACTTGCCCACTTGGCCCTAATTCAGATTTCGATAAAACCTGAAAGCAGTGACCTACCCCGATTGAGCCCTTAGTACTGGAGGAAGGAGGGTTAAGTCAATTCGTTACAAGTTCAATCTTTTTTTAACCAAAGGAGAAGTAATTCACTGTACTAGGGACATGCTGCATTTCTGGTATGGAAGATACCTAATGTGGAGTCAGTTGTGTATACATGATTCTTCAAACGGGCCACAATTGAGAGTTCCGAAGCTGAGGCTGAAGGCAGGGTGAGTTTCTCACAGGACCTGTGACTGGGCCATAACAGGGTTCACAAAACATGCTCATTCAGTCCCTGGCCTCTTGTTGTTACATGATGTATCTGATACTAGCAACAAGCAATAGGTTTGGCTTGTTTTAGGTGCATGTCTGCTACAGCGTGGTATGCCTATGATGAAAGCTGACACAGAGGTACCAAAATACTAGCTGGATACTACTACGAGAAACACATGATTTAATGGACACATTTTTAGTTGCGCCCTTAATTATATAGGCCATGACCCTTGGGAAGGATTCCTAGTTGTGCCTTTAAGGCAATTGCTCCCTTTAGCGACACCACCGCCACTTTGTCTTCCCACTTAAAGTCCTGTATTATGATATATGACATCTATGCATTTAGTTGTATCTATTGGTTTGAGTGTGTGGTGTTATGTCATTTTGTTGAGCTATGAGGTTTTGTTACCTATTAGCAAAGATACTGTGAGGTCATAAGCATTGCATTACATGCACATGGGGTTGGCTGTCTGCAGCGCGTTATTGAATGCAATGCTTCAAAAAAACATAAGAAGCTGGGGGCATCTGATCCCTCCACGAGGCAGTGAACCTCCAGAGCTGTCTACAAGGCAGCATAGTAGGTAATGGTATTGTTGGCTAGCATTCACGTAATGCACACTCAGCAGAAGCCGTGCTGCCCCTTTCAGGAGGCTGTGAAATGACTTTCCAAATGTTTCTATTGCAGACCAGAGTCTCATTAGTTTTGTCAAGTTATGTGGTCAGAAAGGTGATTATTTCAGTTTTAATGAGGTCTGAGTTTCCAGTGGGTGAAATTGAGAGTTGCACCAAATTGCTCACATATTTACTTCGTTGGTGCCCATTTTATATGTACCTGATGGCACAAAGTGTTATTGGATGCCTAAGATGTAGGGGCCTGCTTGGTAAAAGGCTAGCAACATCTTACACGTGTTGAATCACTTCTACTATAGTAAAAACAGCCAACTTAATCGCAGAGGTTTGGAGCAGCGCAAACATGCAAAGCGTAGAGGACCGTTTAGGAAATTACTGGGAGCAGCAACACCTGCTTTGCTGGTGAGTGAGCTGGTGACATCTTAGGAATTTGGCGGGCCCAGACCAAAATTACTTTAAGGGCCCCTGTCAAGAACTATTTTGATTTGTAGGTGTCCTCCTTAACCATGACTGCATTATGCCAAGCGATGCCTAATCATATGCTAAATGTTCAGTAAAAGGGACACAAAAACAGTTAAAATATGTCTTGCCAACGCCCTCCCTCCAAATTCTTAAGATGCCACTGGGTGAAGAGACACAGAGGTAGGGGTAGGCAGAGAACAGGGAGAGTCTTTAAGTTAGGGGGAAAAGGTGAAAAAAGGGAAAGTTCATTTTCCAGGGGGGGGGGGGGCTGGAAGGTGGGAGCCCTGGGCAATCGCCCACTATGCCCATGCCTCAAAACATATCTGAGTCGGCACTGCCAAACCTTTAAAAGAGCAAGCCAGACTCTTTCCAGCCAATAGATAGGCCTATATTGAACAGAACTAAGCCAAAACAGGCCTGCCTCTGAGGAGGCTGCCAATATCCGACCAACCTTGGAAGAGGTTGTGAATCTAGTCGTTTGCCTTGGGATATAAAAATCTGTCAGTGTCAGATGGCAGCCTGTGCGATGCTCTATCACACGGTCATCTCAGGGCATTGGGAGCTCAGCACAGTTACCCATCACTGCCAGAGACAAGGCAATTTATGGAGATTGTCATAAGAACAGAAATGCAATAGTGACCTTGGTGGCATCTCATATATATCCAGGGGAAGTGATCTTTTCTCAGTGCTCCTTGTTTTCAGAGGATGTACTGGAAGGGGACCAGCTTCAGGGATACCCGAGTCTTAGATGCATCTCAACAAAGGCCAGGACAACACTGCCTGATCTCTGCACGGGTCTTTAACTGTAAATGGCAGCTGCTAGGGCCCCGGTCTGCTTCTTCGCGTTTGATGCAGTATTCATGCTTTATTGTGTAGGGAATGGATGCGCAGAGCGCCTTTCTCTCCTTCTCGCGCCGTGAGTTCCATTTCTTTGCCTTGCTTTCATTATTGATGTTTCCCACTCGTTCACGCTCGTGGCTGGATTCGTATTGACTTTGAGGGTCTGGCTCTGGGTGTTCTTGTGGTCGTCTCTCCCCTGCATTTCATCCCACGGGCTCTGAAGGCAGATGAAAGCCAGAGTAGAAATGCCCCACTCACCCTTGACCCGCGCCTGCCTGGGGTACAGCGCCCACACTAATATGAACAAGTCTGTTGAGCTGTCTCCATCGTACTCTACAGCAGGTCGTGGCACTGCGCCCACTCTATGGCAAACACCTGCTCTTTGTTCTGTGCCACCCTGCTGTGAACCGGGCTGCCACAATGTTTACACACTTTGGGGCATAAGTAAAAGCCCCTGTCGCCACGACAGCGTCACTTTCAGTGATGTTGTGGTGGCCATAGGAGCTGCGCCTTATTTACAAGGCAGCGTTAAGCCACTTAATGAGGCTTAACATTGCCTTGTAAATAGGGCCCCCTTTCACGCTATGGTTAGTGTGAAAGGGGTGGGCAGTAGGTGTTGCGGTGGGCGTCCCAGTGCAACACCCATTCATTTTGATGTTGCCCCCTATGTAAAGGGTGGCGTACATAGGAGGCAGCAGAAAAATTAAGACCAGGTAAAACCTGGTCTTAAGTAATCGTGGGCAGAGAACTTCGCTCCGCTGGCGGAGCTTGCGGAATTTTGCATACTCCGCATTCCGCTGAGAACGCAAAGTTTATGCAAAACTCCGACTCTGACTCCACAGCAGAGCGGTGTTTAGTCCTGGACCCTCCCCGCCTCCACTCCCCCTCAATAAATATTTTGAAAAGAAAATTTTAAATTAAGGTAAATTAAACTCACTTACCATGCACACGCAGTCCTACCAACGACGTACGTCTGATGTAGGGGATTCTGAAGGACCACGGCGAGGAGGAAGAGGGCAGCCCAGAGATGCCACGATAAAGGTGAGTGTGTTTAATTTACCTTAATTTTTATTTAAAAAATATTTATTGAGGGGGTGGAGGCGCGGAGCGGAGCTCCATGAAGTTTTTGCCCAACTTGGTGGAGCTCCACGTAGAGCAACTACACCAGCTCCGTACGGGCTCAGTCTTAAATTGGTGAAACGAGGAGAAATGCATTATTTCTTCTAGTTTTTGCTTTTTCCATGTGTCCTGCCTTGTGTAGCACACATGGAAAAAGCAAAATGCCATGGTTTGTTTATGTACAGGAAGGTGTTCCTTCCTGTACATAAACAAACCTTTAAAAAATGCCATTTTGTGACTTTCATGTGTGCTGCTGCATGAAGCAGCACACGACAGTGACAGAATGGCATTTTGGCATTGTTCATGTGCAGGAAGGGACACCTTCCTACACATAAACAGCACTCCCCTGCACGCAGACACAGGGTGCCTGCGTTGGCGCTAAGTTGCTAATCTTAGCGCCATTGCAGGGGGAAACGCAAGGCTTCACCACATTCTTGTAAATATGGTGGGCCTTGCGTTTCAGAAGTGGCGGAGAGAGGCGTTAAGCCAGGAAGGTTAACGCCACGCTCCACCACTTCCTTGTACATATGGCCCTTTGTTTGCACTGTGATATGAACAAAGCCCAACCAAAAGGTGCTGGATTTCATACCATGCCAACTTCTATGTAAATTGCACTGTGACCGTGTGGTTCCCTTAATAAGGGCAAGTCTCGGTGTGATGATATGCCAACTTAATGTGAATCTGATTGCAGTGCCCACGACTGAAGCACTGTACCACCCTAAGCTAAACCCAGCTTTCACACTGTTCGTAGGGTAATTGGTACCTGGCCATGGCATTGCACATGACTATGTGGTACTGGTAGCAGTGCTATGTACATGGTAATGTGAATCGGCCTTGCCACCGTGCTACCTCAATTGTGAACGCGATTGTGACTGCCAGACGGCTGTTGCTTTAGTCAGTGTACTTGTGTAGCATTGATTGGCACGCTTTGGCCCACCCTAATATGCCATTGACTGAAGCAGTGTGCCAATGGTATATGAACAATACCGTGGTGCTGTAACCTCTGATAGTAATATGTCTGTGGCATTGTGCACTCTAATGGAAAGCGCAACATAGCACTCTGCTTAGCTCAACGATGAACTATATTGTGACAATGTACCCACTAGGGGCACCATGCGAACCCCTACTGCCAATCAAAGTGTGCCACTTGGCACAGTTTATCCTGCTTCTGTGCCTAACCTATTGAAAACTTTCTGTTGCACTGTGGCAACCTGAATGTGTTTTAAACGGTGGTGCTGTGCCATCTCTCTTTGAATCCGGCTGTTCTAAGCAGCATGCCAATGTCCCCCTTACCCCTGCTTTAATGATGAACCCTACTACCGATTGCCTGCGCCCTTCATTGTGTGGCCTAGACTTGGAAATCAGCTGTCCCATCACCCCACAGTCAATAGGAAATGAATGTATCAGCCCAATAATGTGACTCCACTCACAGATGCTATAAACATAACTTTTTCCCCCTTTCTCCTTTAATTTGAACCCACCTCACTGCTGTCTGCAGGATTGTTCTTTTTTGCACACGGCGTTATTCAAGGCTTAGTATATAATAGTTGTTTCTATTATCTGATTTAATTGTGCTCAATTTATCGACCTAGAAGGAATGAAAAACTGAAATCGTCCTATAAGAGATTCAGACTTTTTACCCATGGTTTATATTGTTCCATAGGGTTCCTCTGCACACTCGTTGAAGATTTTTCAAAACCTGTTAACAAAGTTTGCGAAGATAAAAGTGACACCGCTTGAAAGCAGGGTGTATAACAAACAGCTATACTGGACACCTGCTCGTGAATCGTGAGAATGTTCATGAAGAAAATTAATTGCAGAAAAAGTCTTCCATAAAAACTTTTTGGGAGTATGACGTTTTATGACATCAACAAACTAAGCATCCTCCACCGTGGGCAAAGCTTGCCAACCCTTGAAAACTATGCAAGTCATATCAGATGTCATAAGTGACAAAACACGCAGGCGCAGTCAATCAAAGTGAAGCATGGACACGCCCTGCGCTGATGACGAATTTATACTGCGGCTTTTATGTGCTGTTACCTTTCAATGATATTACTCGTGTTTTTATCCATCACTTTTTTACCATATATATGTTTATGGCTTCGTAGCCGAAATAAAGTTTCTTTCAATTGCATCTCTAATTTAAAGCGGTCAGCACATTCTATTAAACACAAATATCACCATCTAGCCCTAATGTGAACAGACCCTATTCACCAATAATTGGAAATGTACAGGTGGAGATTTACGCCTCTGCCTGACTGTATTATTCAGTATTTTTTCCGTTCACAAGCATTGCCAGAAGTTCACACCGAGAGCTGCACACGGTAGAGATTGCCTGGCACAACAAGGGCTTCTAACTACCCTGGGTAGAGTTCTCGTGGGGAAGTCCTTACTCTACACTCCCATCGACTCTAAGGGGTGATCCTTCCTGTTTCACACTCTGAAACGCAAATTAGTAAATCTCTGACCACTGCTGGGGGGGGGGGGGGGGGGAGGGTGGTCACAGAGGAGTTTGGAAATGCCCAGAAATGCAGATACTTGAATGTGTTTCCAAACTTCTTATGCAAACCAAATCTTGGAACACCCTCATCCCAGCACTTGATTTACACCCACCAGAATTCAATTGGCAGGTATTAAAATGGTAAATATGTTTGTAAACTTAATTTTGGAGGCATTGTGTTTGTATGTAAAGTTAATAGAGGGTAGCATTTCACACACCAGTCTATGGGTTGAGTATTGGCACATCTAACCTTACTTTAATGGAAAACCCCAAGAGCACTCTAATGGCCTGGTAACCCAAACACAGCGGTTGCACTTGGTACCCATGATATCACACATTTCTAACGAATGGAGCCACTGAAAAATATTTTATTTGTAGAATTTTATGGAGTAGATTAGGGTATGATGTCTGCATCCAGACACACCCAGTCGTAAACAAAGGTAAATGGCCAGAATAGATTTGAGATTTGAGAATAGATTTGCAGTCTTGATTCCAAGCAGCGTCTGCTAGGCACAATGACTTATCATGACCCATCCTCTTCCAGCCTTGCACACCCCATGTCACATTTGGCTCTATTTCCATATGGTATGCATTATCTATAACACACATTTGCCACATGATTTGTTCTAATCCAAATGCTAAACATTGGCAAATGATCAGAAAAAACGTCTTTGGGACTCATTCTTCAACAAATATTGAATTTGAAGTAGTGGTATTAACAGCAGCAGATTTACTATTTTCTAGGAATTCACAAACATTGGCAGTAGTACTCCTAGAAATGTGCACCGGTCACACCTATACTGTAATTTTGGACGTTGTTTTTTCGCCAGTAAGGAATTCCACTTTACACAATGCGAAATTGCACACTATATATATACATAGCTGGCTGAGGAAAGGTAGCCACACTGTTCCATTGCACATTTCTTTTCTTCCTCCCTTGGGACAAGATTTTTACTTTTGGAGGAATCCCTTCCCATACACCCTAATGAGGTTTGAGTTGAGGTTCATCTGTTCCCCTTGCCACACAAGAGGTGGGATTTACTACAGCCCTTTGCCAGAGTGAGCTACTTTCCCCTTTCAATGTGGGAAAGGGTCAAAGAGTGGTCTGTGAAAGGTCAGTTTGTGAAAAACGTTTTGGTGGTTGTATGGCGTTACAACGCATGCATTTACCCCGCGTGCCGTTACAACGTAATTATTTACCCCGATTTGCTGTCAGGGTTGCACTGGATGTTTGAATAGTATAATTTACTATTCCAACTCCAGTCTGTGCAACAGTAGGGAAGGTGTTGGAGTTAAATCCAACACCTTATACCCCCTACAGCAAGCCATTTTCGTTGTAATTACATACAGGGTAAAATCATGCATTGTAACGTATGCAGTGTAACAGTTGTTTCCCTGTTTTAGTTTTAGTCTCGAGTTGTGCAGAGAAAACAAACATGCACTTTGGGACTTGTTTTCTCTAAACAAAAAAGTGTGCTGAGAGGGTGCTTTAAACATGCTGAGCAAACCAGCGCTGCTATGGATGGAGTCAGAGTAGCAGCAGCTCTTCTGATAGCAGAGATTCTAAATAGAAAGTATAGTTTTCTGCCTGGAGGGAAGGGGAAATGCTCTATGGTTTGCCAAAAGTTGGCAGGGTATGCCCAGACGTGGGTCCCTTGCTCACTTTGCCACTGGATGCAAGCTAGCCTGGCTTATGATGGGTGTTAGCTTGAAACCAGTCCCGGGATGCTTGTTTCTGTTCCAGGGAAGACTTGGCTAGGCAGTCGGGCTGGATTGTTCCCATGAGGAGCGGGGTCAAGACTGATTTGCATATGGGTGTGTCTGAACGGTGGTGGCGAAGTGAGCTAAAGAACAGTGATGGATTCAACCCAGACCTGTGACTGGGTGTGAGTGTCTGAAAAGTTTCAGCGCTCCATCCATCATCTCCCATTGTGTTTACGATGCTCTAAGAGCACCTGGCGGACCATGCTTACCATCCACCAGGGTCTGAGGCTGCACAGATTTTGCCATGTGAGAAATCCACTTTCCCCAGACTTTACCTAAAACGTAAAACCAAGCACCTGAATTGCATAACTCAGTGTAAGCTTCTGGCAAAGCTCACACCGTTTGTATGTTGTATGTGTGTGGCATTTATGTAGTGCAATCCAAGCAGCAAGGCAGCAGAACACTGTGAAGGGTCAAAGGCAAAGACACACAGGGGCATATTATCAGGAACAGCGTTAAAATTATCGCCGCTTTAGCGGCAGGTTCACACCAGAACATGGGCTTCTATTGGAATTCTCTGCGGCATATTATCAAGCCCATTATCGCCGCTTTAGCAGCAGTTTCCTGCCGCTAAAGCGGCGATAATTTTAACGCCGTTCTTGATAATATGCCCCTCAGTGTGAGAATGAAGGAGTCACTGATTTCTAACACTGAAAGTAGAATGTCCCTGCACCATGATGTAGTGTTCTTTAAAGAGGTGCATCGCCAGATCTTTCCTAAAGTGCGGGAGGGTGGGGCAGTTGTTCTAATGTTACTCACTTTGTCTTGCATGTTATCTCTTCCCTTATTTTTATGTCCCTCAATGACATCTATGTATTTTAGAATTATACAGCCGCCCTGGCCCAATGTTAGAGTTTTGAGATCATTGCAGAGATGAGCCAGAGGCAGTTGGGTGGATGAGCGATGGATACAGCGATGTACTTCCTGGTCCTCAGTGCGTCTCCCACAGTGCCTGATCGGGACTACGGCGTGGCTGAACGAGGCCAACAAAAAGAACAGAAGCCACAGAACCCCTGGGGGAAACTGATTATCTTGCAATTCACGGCCGCCGCCATCGCCAAGACCAATGGCGTTCACCTCTAACAGGAGCGGTGCAAATAAATCAGTCTCCTTCTGTGCGATAAATACGGCCTCGTTTCCGTGTCGGAACTGAGTAGCACGGTCGACTGGGAATCAGCGACAGACATCAGTGGATCTGGAACTGATAACCACGCTGAAGACAAACTGCGTGACTCCTAAATGTCATTTTCCGGTGCTAGGATTATGCGGCTATGGAAATTAGATTCCAGCGGCTTCTCGGCTACGGGCATTTGCAGAGTCTGATGTAGATAGAGGCAGTTGGTGTTTTGGGGGCCCAGCAGTATCAATCTTCGAGCCTCTGGTAACTGAATACCTGATTGAGTGTTCTGAAGTCAGCCAACCATCGAAAATTAATTCCCACTGAAAAAGTTTAACTGTTGCCAAATCTAGCACGAATTCTCTGTAATTTACCGTGTTCCATTGAGCCCTTAGCGGTTCCTCTGAGTGCCCGCCACCAACTACACAATATCTATTTCTTGGAAAAGCAAATCCGTTAACAGACGTTTGAAAGCTCCCTTCCTGCGGCCAACTGAGCCAACCGACGGCGGCCCTCGTGGGACATTAGGCTTCGACGGGTAACACCATTATTGCGACTGAATTCTCCGCGCTCAGTGCGCATTTTGCAGTCCTATAATTTGAACGTATGACGGACAGCGCTGCCACGTCCGGGCATTCGCGGAGCAAGATTTGAATAATGCATCCGACGAGAGACAGGGTGTAACACGGTTAAACGCTTTTACAATCTGCTATTAAAGTAAGTGGATAGAAATTCATAAAATATTTATCGCCTTTGAAACCGTTCATTCAGAGCTCCATCCAGACTGCAAGACAGAGTTGCGGGCTGCTGGCATCTGACAGGATGAGGAGAAATGCCAGGCCTTTCTGGCCCCAATTGCCTTCCATCTACATTGCTCATGTTTTTTAGAGAGACGAGAAATGCAGGCTTCAACTCTCAAAACATGGTCTCAAAATCAAATGTTCGTCATCAAATTAATACCATAACTTCCATTTTGTAGCGTTTCTAACTGCATGACTTTTAAATGACGATGAATGAATAATTAAAAAAAAATAATGAACGATCTTCTGGTTTGGAAGACTCCAGCTCACGGCTAATGAACTCATTTTTTCTGATTAGGCCAAATGAGGTGCACAAACTATGATGGCATCACTGTGCGACCATATCTCACTCACTTCGTGATAGTCTGATGTGTGTGTGTTTGTTTGTGGGGTTTGCAGTAGAGTTCTGAATTGTACTAAATCTTGAATTTTCCAAACTAACAAAAAACAAACTACAACAGCCTATTTAGAAAAAAGAAATCCGTAATTATTTGCTGCCGAGTTCTAAACTGAAAGGCAACAAGTATTTGACACCCACTTACCAATGAAAAATAGTTTATTTTGGTTTATAAATGAATCACACAACCATTAAATCAAGACTGTTACTGTACTTGTCATATGCAACCAAACAGTACCATGTTTCAAATGTAGGCCTGCATGGAGAAATTCACTGTGCTCCCGGAGTTTGCAGAATTTCCTAATAAATCCCCCCTTCTGCCAGGTAGCGGAGGTTTTTTCTGTTGGCACGCATAAGACTTGTTTTGGCGCATGCTGGTGAGCAAGACAAGACTTGCAGGCAGCTAGCGAGCACACGCAAGACTTAGCGCCTGTTAGAAATTGTTTTTTTGGTTGGCACCTAAGCCAGACAGAACCCACCACTTTAGTCAGTGCACATAAGTTACACACCAAAGATAACCTGTGCTCACCCACTGGTAGCTTGACACAGAGAAGTTAGGTATATAATCAGAGGAAATGTGTAAATTATTTGTGCAACACACACCAGTAACACAAAAAACACACCACAAAAGAGACTCCACTCAAGATTATATAAAAATATATAGTATATTGTGCATATAAACATAGACCAAACAACATGAATTAGGATTACCCTGCATATTATGTAATTCCTGAGACAATTCCCATTATTCTGGCAATGCAAGGAAAAGCTACATATAATCTGACATCCGGGCATGAAATGCAACAGTTAGGTTATAGTGATAAGGCACCAGGTATTAGAAATGGGGGATCTAGTTGGCAGTGGCTTGCACCCTGTCCAAGTAGAAACCCTTACTCCTAGTCAGGGTAACAGAGTTACACACTCAAGATAACCGCTGTTCAACCCCTTGGTAGCTTGGCACGAGCAGTCATACTTATCTCAGAGGCAAAGCTTTTGTACACAACACACACAGTAACACAGTGAAAACACTACAAATGGACACCAATCTTTACCTTAACAAAACAAGACCAAAATTGCAAAAATCCAACATACATAACTCAAGATATCACTTTTAAAAGGGCTTAAGCAATTCTGTCTAGAGCTCTATGAATGTGTTGATTTTAGTACAAAGTACCTTTGAGGCATCAAAAAACAGGATGAAAAACAGCCGCAAAGGAGGAAAGCCTCAGAAAACGTAGCGATGCATCGGTTCTTGAGTCCTTGGGGAATGGATGCGTCAGTTCTACTGCACGAAGGAAAAGTGTTGCATCGATTCTGGACTTCAAGGAGCAGCTATGCTTCAATTTCCAGAGGCGGCTCCTTTCGGCGGGGCGATGAGTTAGAAACTTGGCGCACAGGTGTGAAGCATGAAAAAATCCAGGCGCTGTGGGTAAATGCCACCGCGAAACAGGCACTGGGACGATTTCCACTCCCGCAGACAAGTGCTACATTGATTCCTTTGGCCGCACAGCAGGATTTGTGTCGAAGTCGGAGTGGGGGGTCTCGGACATCGGAGACTAGGTGGTCTGGACTCGGGCTGCGGCGGTTCTTCAGGCCGAGTACAGGTGCTGGATCGATTTTTCAGCCGCACTGCGGCGATGCGCTGGTTTTTCAACTGCACTGCAAGCTTGCAGCACTGGTAGTCCTATGCGTGGATTTTCAAGTGTTGAAGCAGCAGAACCATATCCAAGGGCCCAGAACTGGAACTGGCACCACTCGACAGGTCAGAACTCCCAGCAGTGGAGTCCAGAGATGCAGCAGATGAAATCTTTGATGGCCCTGAGACTTCCAACAGGAGGCAAGCATGCACAAGCCCTTGTAGAACCATGGAAAAGCAGAATACAAGAAAGTAAAGTCCAGTTCTTTCACTTCCACCAGACAGAAGCAGCAACTGCAGGCCAACCCAGCAAAGCAACACAACGCAATGGGTCAGTGCTACTCCTGACAGCTCTTCAGCTATTCCTCTTGGAAGAGTCCTCAGTCCAGAAGTTTCTAAAGATGTTGGGTTGTAGGTCCAATACTTATACCACTTTTGGCCTTTGAAGTAGGCATACTTCAAAGGATAGTCTTTGTTGTGCACAGATCCTGACAATGACGAGCTTCCTTTCCTCCCGTTCCCAGACCTACAATCTTGGCCCGTACCGTTCGGCGACTATGGAACTGACCAAGGGAGCACCTCAGGGCTCTTGTTTGAGCCCTACCTTGTTCAATATCTATGTTGCTTCCTTGGCCAATCTCCTCAGGACTTGTGGTTTCATTCCCATTTCATACGCCGATGATACCCAGCTCCTCTTTCCTTTTAGCAAATTCACCCTATCTGTTCAGTCGGCTTTCTCCACTGGTATGAGGGCTATTTCTAATTGGATGAGATACAATTATCACCAATCTAACGTTGGGAAGACTGAAATTATGCTTTTCAGGGAAGCCCCCCTGCTGTGGACTCCCAAATGGTGGCCGGTGGACCTTGGTGTTCCCCTCGCCCCCAAGACCATTATTAGGAACCTCGGCATCCGCTTAAACCAGGCCCTCACTCTGAAGGAGCACGTTGCTCAGACAGCTGGCTCCTGCTTTCATATGCTTGGTCTTTTACGCCGAGTTTTTCCTATGCTTCCTGATTCCACTCGGAAAACCTTGACTCAGGCACTTATACAGAGTCGTCTGGACTACTGCAGTGTCCTCCTGGTCTCAACTAATGAGTCCTCGCTATGTAGATTGCAGGTGGTTCAGAACACCACGGCTCGCCTGGTCCTGAATGCCCCTGCCAAGACCCCTTCCCTCCCTCTCCTTCATCAGCTCCATTGGCTCCCAGTGCGTAAGCGGGTAAAGTTTAAAGTATGCTGCACTGTCCACAAAGCCTTACACAACACTGGTCCTTCCTATCTTGCTGAGAAATGTGTGACCTATGTGCCTTCCAGGGCCCGCCGCTCAGGATCCAAATCTCTTCTTATGGTCCCTTGAGTCAGGAAAGTTAGGTTGGGTGGGAAGGCTTTCTCCCACCTGGCCCTCTCTACTGGAATCAGCTCCCTATTAATTTAAGACAATGTTCTGATTATCTCCAATTTAGGAAGCTCCTTAAGACCACCCTATTCTGATCCAGTTTAGTAGCTTTTCTTGCAGCCCTCTCCACAGCGCAGAGATACCCCTTCGGGAGTCGATTCAGGCGCTATATAAATAAATAAATAAACCCTGCCTTGTCCTAACCTGGCTCCAGACACACTACAGGGGGAGACAGCATCGTGAGAGGCCAGGCACCGCCCTATTCAGGTGTCAGAAGCAACTCCTCCCACTATTCTAACTCAGGAAGGCCCATCAACCTGGTGATGGCCGATCAGGATATGCAGGGCACACCTCAGCTCCCTTTTTGTGACTGACTGGAGTGAATGCACAAACAACCCAGCTGTCAGTCTAAATCAGACATTGATTCCACAGGCAGGCAGAGGCACAGGATGGTAAAGCAAGGAAATGCCCACTTTCTAAAAGTGGCATTTTCAAGCGCATAATTTAAAAACCACCTCTACTAAAAGATGCATTTTTAAATCCTGATCTCAGGGAGCCCAAACTCCAGATCTCTAGCGCTTCCCAATTGAAAGTTACATGTGTAAGATGTTACAAGGCAGCTCCAATGATAATCTATGGGAGAGATAGTGAAAAACTAAATTGGCAGTATTGTACTATCAGGACATGTAAAACACAACAGTACATGACCTACCTTTCATATGCAGTACACCCTTCTCAGGGGGCTATCTTAGGCTTACCTTAGGGGTGCCTTACATGTAGAGAAAGGAAAGGTTTGGCCCTGGCAAGTGGGTGCACTTGCCAGGTTGACACACAGTTTAAAACTGCACTCACAGCACTGCAGTGGCAGGCCCAAGACATGTTTGCAGAGCTGTTCATGTGGGTGGCACAATCAGTGCCTCAGGCCCACTAGTGAAAGCAAAAAACATTGGTTCTGTCGGGAAACAAGCAGACTTATTTGGGTATGTACTTAATACAATGGAGAACAGCGAAAGGACACACACAGAACCAGAGTAACAGAAATGAATTTGTTTTACTGGATGGAATTATATCAAATATCATATAGAAACACCTAAGTGTTTACAGGATGACCCAACCAGAAAACACATACAAAATTAAAAAAATAGTGAAACACTGTGTACTTTAACAAACCAAAAACATCACATGTCACAAGTATGTACAATGGACAATACATAGAAATAAACAAACAGATCCAGCTTAGAGTACATAAACCACAATAGGCTGTAATTTCCTAATTCTGTATGTGGATTTGCACGGAAGCATAGGACAAGTAACGGCGACGTTTCGACCCTATATGGTGGTGCCAATTAGTGTGCATCAAAGGTGGGTCTTCATCAGGACAGAAGATAGGTTGGGGACCTGGGAGAACCAATTTAGTCTATTGGAAATGAATTCCTCGTGTCGCGTGAGTAGTCAGCCGGCATCTACTTTGATAATGAATTCTGAAACCCTCAGCTGCTACCAGTAGCAGCTGAGGGTTTGACGGATAAAGACGTCCAGTACACGGACACTACTACGTGGCGATTGTTATGACAGCACCACTTTCCTTTTCTAAATGAAATTACCGTCTTTCAGAATTCATTATCAAAATAGATGCCGGCTGACTACTCACGCGACACGAGGAATTCATTTCCAATAGACTAAATTGGTTCTCCCAGGTCCCCAACCTATCTTCTGTCCTGATGAAGACCCACCTTTGATGCACACTAATTGGCACCACCATATAGGGTCGGAACGTCGACGTTACTTGTCCTATGCTTCCGTGCAAATCCACATACAGAATTAGGAAATTACAGCCTATTGTGGTTTATGTCCTCTAAGCTGGATCTGTTTGTTTATTTCTATGTATTGTCCATTGTACATACTTGTGACATGTGATGTTTTTGGTTTGTTAAAGTACACAGTGTTTCACTAATTTTTTAATTTTGTATGTGTTTTCTGGTTGGGTCATCCTGTAAACACTTAGGTGTTTCTATATGATATTTGATATAATTCTATCCAGTAAAACGAATTCATTTCTGTTACTCTGGTTCTGTGTGTGTCCTTTCGCTGTTCTCCATTGTATTAAGTACATACCCGAATAAGTCTGCTTGTTTCCCGACAGAACCAATGTTTTTTGCTTTCACTATAGTGCCCAGGTTCTGAGGGCTACTGGGTTACCCCATTATCTTTAATGGTCAGGCCCACTAGTAACATTTGATTTACAGGCCCTGGGCACACACAGTGCACTTTACTAGGGACTTACCAGTAAATCAAATATGCCAATCATAGATAACCAATTATAATTAAGGCTCCCAGTTCTCCGTTTTTACTGATTTTTACAGATAAATACAGACAGAAAACAATGTTTTTCTTGTCTGATTTTATTTTTAAAAGCGGAAAAATACTGAAAACGGTTCTTATTGTGAGAGACTCTCCATGCGGTTTTTCACGAATTCCATGCAAATGTTGAGCAGATAGACAGCATGGGGAGTTAATAAACAAGATTTGGTTTGCCTAAAAAGAGACATATGTAAGCTTATATTTGTAGTATAACACTAATATGTACCTGTGAGTGTAATGTTTGTTATATGTGGCTGCTTAATTTGCTAAACCTTGACAGGCATCCACGTATAAGTCCACGTCTAAGAGTTAAATAAATGTGGAAATATACCATGTTATGGCTCCATTTATACTCAAAGCACAACATAAATATGGATACATACCAATAAGATAGCCAAAATAGGGAAATACAAACGGAAATATATTTAAAAAAAAATACCATAAGAATGGGAACCCTAATTACAATAACAATTTATACAGGGATCACTTGCACTTTGGCACTGATCAGCAGTGGTAAAGTGCCCAAAGTGCACTGACCAGCAAAAACGAAGTCCAGCACATAGTCAAAAATACAGGAGGTAGAGGCAAGAAGCCAGGGAAACCACACCAAGGATGCCAGGTCTAACACCAGGTAACACCATAAGTACAGGTACCACTAAATAACACCATAAGCATATAGGATGCTGTGTATTTACACTCCTATTATGCTTTATACGATAATTAGTGCCCTCTCAGTTGAATGCGGGACAATTACGTCCAATATATACTTTTGCCAGTATGAGCGTATAAACGAAGCCATCAAAGGTATTGCATTGATATCACCTACACCATTAGGCATTGCCAGAGCATCACGTAACCTGTTAGGTGTATTTTAGTAAGGAGCATTCATTTCAGGGCATATATGCCCCAGGAGCACCCGCGCTCCTATTAGTGACAACAAGGTAATGGTGACCGGCTCATAGATCTAAAACATGGGAAGCCTACTTCTCTGGCACTTGGTCATGGGGGTAGGCGCTCCTCCTTGCGGAGAGTGCTGTCTCTGAGCACCAGTCTGCACTGAGTGTGAAGACTAGCCTCTAGGATGAAAGAAATCATGAGGCTGCACCAGTGCAATCACTGCATGCTGTTCAAGGCGCTTTCAGCAGCAAATGTCAGCGCTCACCACCCGCTGAACATAGAGACAGGAGCAAAAAAATAATGCTCCCTGGAGAACACTGAAAGGGGGCACATTCATTGAGTAGCAAACAGGTGGTTTTTCTAACCGATGTTCAGTCCCACTTCCAAAAGTGCTCTAAAAATGTGTGGTCAGAGCCCTTGTACTTATACTCAAAAGGTCTTTGATGTAGAGGTGACTTCAAAAAAGAAACCCTAGAAGTGAACAACACCTCCTTTCAACCCCAGCCCTTACTCCATACATTGGTAGGGGGTTAACAAGCCCTTTGTGTGAGGGATGGACACATCCTCTACAAATGTAAGTGTGCACCACCCCTTTTCTCCCAACCCAGGAAGACTATTAGTATGCAGATGCCTGTCTTGTCACACCCAGCCTTTCCTGTGTTGTGGCTGTCTGGAAAGTATGCGCTAAGTGTAGCTGTCACTCACCCCAAATGTAGATTGGAGTTAGGCTGCACAATACCAGAGTTATAAGCACAGAGAAATGGCCACTTTCTAAAAGTGGTATTTTTAAAATAGTAATACAAAATCCATCAACACCAGTAAGCATGATTTTTCTCTACCAATCTAAACATACCAAACATGGCAGGGCTACTCCTTTCAGATCAGGAACTACCACTTAAACACATGCAAGGGGATTCCCAATGTGAGCCTATGAGAGTAGGCATCACAGTACTGGGAAACAAAATAGGCTGTTTATCACTACCAGGACATGCCACACAATAAAGGCACATGTTCTACCTTTTACTTACACAGCACCCTGCCGATAGGGCTACTTAGGGCCTACCGTAGGGGTGACTTAGGTATAGGATAAAGGGTATATAAGGCTTGAAAAGTACTTTTAAATGCCAAGTCAATGTAGCAGCAAACTATGCATGAAGACACTGCAGTGGGAGGCCTGAGACAGGTTTGAAACCCTAGTTCTGTGGATGGCACAACCTGCGCTGAAGGCCCATTAGTAGCATTTAATTAACAGGCCCTGGGTATATAAGATACCTCTTTACAAGGGATGTACAAATGTAGTAAATATGCCAAACAGGTGTAAACCACTCATACCATGTTTTAGGGATAAGAGCACATCTACTTTAGCACTGATTAGCACTGGTAAAGTGCTCAGAGTCCCAAAGCCAACAACAAGGTCAGAAAATAGGAGGAAGAAAGTGAAAAGTTTGGGGACAACCCTGAAAAAAGGGCTAGGCCCAACAGCGCTGCTACTGCGCTTCCACGCTTTTTCATGATTGGTGACCGCAGTTGCACCTCAATCAGATTGTCTACTCAAGAAGCAGCTAAATCTGTTCTAAAAGGTGCTTTGGAGTTACTATTCTCCTCCAACGGACCGTTCAGGTTGCTGTTTAGTGTGAGAAACCTAATTTTTATTTTACTTTTTTTCCAAAAAGAATAGAGTGCCCTAGAGACTTAAACTTTCAGTTCCTGCCAAGCATGCTCCTCCCAGTGCTTAAACCAACTCCTGAGATTATAACAAACAGGAGCAAACCCTATTTCCTAAACCTGGGGTAAATAAACAATTTTGAAGCTACAATGGTTCGAGAAAAATATCTAGCAAAAAAAATATGTTTACAATCAATAATACAGAAAAATGAATCAAATAAAGAAAATCTTTTAAAGACAAACCAAGGCTTAAAGAGAAGGAGGGGTACCCAACACAGAGAGTTATTACAAAAATATATCCTTTTCTGCAATAGCAAAATATGAACAGACAATTACAAAAACATGGTGCTCACAACACAAAAACATAATTCATAACATAATATACTTTGTAAGACAAGGAACAACGGCAGAAAGGAAACACAATTTAAACAAACAGCCCGACAAATAACATGAACAAAAAATGGCAGTTAATGCTTCCTTTTAACTGTATACCAAGAGTGGCCATCGACGGCGTTTCGACCTATGTTATTCTAAGGTCATTGTCAGGAAAGATATACACTTTAAGGGAGCATCCAATCAATCAATCGATCAATCAGGGTTTTATATAGCACACTACTCACCCGTGAGGGTCTCAAGGTGCTGGGGGGGCAGCTCCAGATCAGTTGAAGAGCAGGTCTTGAGGTCCTTCCTGAATGTGTGCAGAGTCAGGGAGCGTCTGATGTTCACAGGGAGCTCGTTCCAGGTCTTGGCTGCGATGTGGGAGAAGGCCCTTCCGCCTGTCCTGTTTCTGCGGATGCGGGGGACCTCTGCTAGGGCGAGGTCGGCAGATCGGGTGCAAGGAAGGATAATCTTTCCATGAGGTATTTGGGTCCGCTGTTGCTGAGTGATTTGTAGGCGTGGGTGAGGAGTTTGAAGGTGACCCTCTTCTCGACGGGGAGCCAGTGGCGGTCTCGTAGGTGTTGGGTCATGTGTTTGTGATGTGGTGTCCGTAAGATGAGTCTGGCTGTGGCGTTCTGGATGGCTTGGAGTTTGTGTAGAAGGGTTCTGTTGATACCAGCGTATAGGGTGTTGCCATAGTCCAGTCTGCTGGTTATGAGTGCGTGGGTGACGGTTATCCTGCAGTTGGGGGGATCCATTTGAAAATCTTGCGAAGGATGCGTAGCCAGTTGAAACTGGCGGAGGCGACGGCATTGATCTGGTGGTTCATGGAGAGGGAGGAGTCGAGGATGATGCCAAGGTTTCGTGCATGGTCTGTGGGGGTGGGCGGGCTCCCGAGGGCGGCGGGCCACCAGGTGTTGTCCCAGACGGAGGTGCAGGGTTCGAGGATGAGGACCTTGGTCTTCTCAGAGTTGAGCTTCAAACAGCTGTCTTTCATCCAGGCTGCCACATTCTTCATTCCTTCCTGGAAACAAAGTTGGGTGTCTTCGGGCTTCTTCGTGAATGAGAGGATGAGCTGGGTGTCATCGGCGTAGGATATAATGCTGAGCCCAGCTGTCTGACGATGGTGACGAGGGGGGCCATGTAGATGTTGAAGAGCGTGGGGCTGAGCGATGATCCTTGGGGATCTCCGCAGTTGGTATCGGTGGGTTTGGAGAGGAAGGGAGGGAGTCTGATCCTCTGGGTTCGTCCAGAGATGAAGGACTGTATCCATTTGAGGGTGGTTCCTTGTATCCCTGCGTCATAAAGTCTGACTGCGAGTGTGCAATGTGAAACTGTGTCGAAGGCTGCGGAGAGGTCCAGAAGGATGGGAGCCGCGGTGTGTCCCTGGTCGAGTAGCATGCGGGTGTCGTCAGTGGCAGCGAGGAAGGCGGTCTCGGTGCTGTTGTTGCTGCGGAATCCAAGAAAAAGGAATTTGTATATTTCTGTAGTAACATTCCAGTTAGAAGTAGCAACCTCATCCGGAGTGCATCCAGAATTCAAAATTAAGAAAAGAGAGTGAGACACACGTCATAAATAATGCGTCTATCCTAAAGGCCAGTATAACATTTCAACCCGGCTCAGTGGGAATTTAGAGCAAAAAGTATCTGAGTTCGTTAAGACGAAACACATAGAGAGGGGAGCAGTATGCGAGCTCTATGTGATTCGTCTTAAGGAACTGAGATACTTTTCCCACTGAGCGATTGGCATGCCGGCCAGAACCTTTTTCAGGAAACTTGTGACTGCTGCACTGGACTCCGGGGAGCAATCTGGGAGCAGCACCCCTGCATCAATGGCACTGCCCCAACCTAAGCCCAAGGGTATGTCTCTCAATGAGACAACCACTTCCACCATGTCTGCACCAATAAGCAGTGACATTGAATTTGATTTGTCTCTTTCGCAAAGTAGTAGCCAATCGTTGCAGGAAAGTGGACCACAGCTGCACACAACAATGGATCTTACTGAAGTGGGTTGTGCTTCCTGCTGAGCAAGAACCTCCTCGTTTACAACCATTGGCTTCCAGAACGCCATCATCTTCTCCAAGCTCCCTTCAGAAGATCTGGACATGGATTGGACCCCAGCTGAGTCTAAGACATGCCAGGCGAGGCTCAGGAAAAGGAAAGTTCCTGAAAGCATTATAATTATGGGAGGGAATGAGGATGACAAGCCAGTCATTGTGGAAGCTGTCCCAGAGGATACTGACATTATACTACCTAGTATTTAACCTGCTTCCAGGGATGTGGCCCTACCACCCCAGTGCCAGATTCCATATTTGTTATCCCAAAGAGACCTTCATCCCCCATTAGCTCAATAGAAGTACGCACTGCAGAGAACAATTGTCAACACAGCTGCCTACCTCCAATTCTTCGGATATTGCTAGTGACACCAATGGCCCACTGAATAGGTACTTCTCCCCAGTTTGTGACTTCTTTATGGTTAGCAAGCTGGAGGACAACCTTGCAATATGCTCCATTTGCAACGCTGGTGTTCGTCAAGGAACGCTCCGTACTCACTATGGTACTGGAGGCCAAGTGACTCATTTGAAAAAACGTCACACACTCCAAAGAGAAGTCCACCTTAATCAACTTTCGGCACATGGTAGTGGTTAAGGTGATGTGAGGGGAATCGGCTTTGGAACCTCTGATCGGAGTGAGAGGTGTAGGTGATGAGGAAGAACAGGCTGACATCTTTATGCAAAGCAGATCTAACCCCAGCAGTGTGCCAGTATCACCCGCTCAGCAACCTTGCAATGGCAGATGGGGATGCCACAGCAACAGCATACAGTGACTGCCACTAGACGCACATCGAGACTACCACCTCCTGGTACTCTCCAAATATCGCCTGCATCAGTGGCACCAAAGCTAAAAAAATCCAGGCTACTATTACGAGCATGTTTAGGTAGGAGAGACCCTATGAACGCAACCACCCAACGGTACGGGATACTGGCTAAAAAGTTAGCACTGGGCCTCCTCCCTTTTTCTTTTGTGAAAGGATTGTTTTTTTTTTTTAGAGTTTGTGGCAGCCATCTGCCCGAAATGGAAGGACCCACTTTGCCAGAGTGGCTGTTCCAGCACTCTATCACAATGTGCTGGTATTGGCTGGACAAGCTTTGCAGCTGAGTGCTGTTCAAACTATTCACCTGACAACAGACATGTGTACCAATTGTCAAGCCACTGATTACATGTGTATTATTGCACACTGGATCTCTTTTTTTGCGGGTTAAGCAACAGATATCTGGTCTCAGCATTGAAGATACTTTTAAGGGCATTCAGGGGCATGCAACAGTAGCAATGTTCAACATTGCGAAATCCCATACAGCTACAAACATCTTGGAAGACCTTAACAGAAAGGTGTTTGAATGGCTGCAGCCCAGAGGTCTCAGAATCGGGTTTGATGCTCAGACAATGGTCATTATATAGTTTTTTTTTTTTCAAAACCTTTATTCAGCATGACCACACATTACACAGCCCCATGCCTACAACCATCAAGTGGCCGGCGGCCTGGTATGAAGGAGGAGTTTAATGTTGAACACAGCTGCCTGCCTACAACCCTCCAGGGGCCGGCTGCGGCATAGGAGACAATGATAGTAGGATGCCTACTCGAAGAACAGGTCATATCTAACGTGGAAGACTCCGCAGTCAGTAATCGTTTCACAGCAGTATGCACCGGGTGTGTAGAGGCGACTTTCAGTACTGTGTGATGTCAGTCCCTCCGCCCTTCCCCAGTACACAGCGCAACATAGCAGTACCATGAGATCCATCTATGCCGGAGAACAAGAGAGGTGGAGGGGAACTCAGGTCTCGCCACTTGGTGACATCCCACCCATACCCGCCCCCACAATTGGGGTGCAGCCGTCGAATTAATTGCGTGAAAATCTAAGGTTGATTGGATTGGGAAAGTGCGTTATATCTGCGGGTGTGACAACAGATACGTCTGAAGGGGACCCCAAATGTCAATCGGCCGGGATGCGGAAGGGAGGAGTTCTGCGTATCGAAGTACAGTGTCCTGACAATGAACCATGTCTTTGATCCAGTCCTTAAATTTAGGAGCTCTACCCCTCCCCCATCTACAGGCTATGAGTCTCTTTGCCATGAGAAGGGCGACTGTGGCAAGTCTACGAACCGGCTTCTTAATAGTTTTGGTGTAGCCCAGTAGTGCCTGCGCCGGAGAGGGTACAAGAGGGACGTCAATCATTTCCGAAATGCCGGAATATACGTGTTGCCAATAAGTGGCTAATTCACGGCATCCCCATGCCATGTGAAGGAAGTCTGCCGCGGGAGCACGGCATCGCCAACAGAGATCTTCCTCTCGAAGGCCCACCCTGTGCATGTGCGCTGGAGTACAATACACCCGATGTAGGAATTTATAGTGAATCACCCTAAACCTACTGCTGGAGGAGATTTGTTCGGTTTGCAAGCAGCAATAGCTCCAAAGTTCGTCATCTATGGGCTGACCTAATTCCACCTCCCATTTGGCCCGTGCCCTACAAGGCAAGGAATCTGGTGAGGTGCGTAATGAGTGGTATAGGGTGGAGACCGCATGCGAAGGAGTGACAGCCTTGAGTAGCTGATGGAGGGGCTCTAAAGTGGGTGGTTCGCTAAGGAATTCCCCCGTCAGTGCTCGGATACCACTACGAAGCCTGATATAAAGGAATGCGTCCATGGAGGTTGGGGCAATGTCATCGAATAAATGTGTCTGGGAGCGGAAGAGGCCATCATGATAGAGATCCCCCCCCTGTCGTTATATGGAATTTGGCCATAAAGTTTTTAAACAATTGTTCTTGTAAGAGGGGCAGCAGTGGGTGGTATGCCAGGGGAAGCAGTGGAGAATAGAGCAGTGTCGTGCTGGTAAGTTTCGCTATGTATCGCCACGCTAGAACGGAACTTGAAATAGTGGTGCGGTATGCCGTTCGTGTCTCTGGCGCACTAAATATCGCTCCTGCCAGTGGGATAGGATCCGCCAACCAATGTTCCACAGCTGTCTGTGGTAGGAAGGGAGTGGGGTGGATCCAGTGATGAACAAAGTGGGCTTGCGCGCTATAATAGTACATCTCAAAGTTCGGCAGGTCAAACCCCCCCTGCACGAAAGGATGAGTCAATGTCTTCCAACTGAGACGCGGCCTCTTTCCTCCCCAGACCAGTCGAATAAGCTCAGAGCGCAGGAGTTGAAAAAAAGACCGGCCTGGGTAATATGGGATATTTAGGAAGAGGTAAAGGAGCTTAGGAAGAACCACCATCTTGATGAGGGAGGCTCGGCCTGCGAGGGAGAGAGGCAGCGTGATCCACCTGGCCACGCAGGTCTGAATATGATCAAAGGTGCGACCATAGTTCAGCCGCATCAACTCCTCACGATCACGAGAGAGAAGTATGCCCAGGTATCTGACTTCATCTTCCTCCCAACGTAAGGGGTATTCCATCTGGAACGGCTGAGCAGCCGCGGTCAGCGGAAAGACAGTGGACTTACCCCAGTTAATATGAACACCAGACATGCCCGCGAAGCGAATAAACTCCCGAAGGATGGGGTTTAGGTTAGTGACGGGATCACGGATGTATAGTGTGATGTCATCCGCATATAAGGAGATAAGCACCTCTCTCTGCAGACAACGCAACGCCTTGTCTCGGTGATGTTGTCGGAGCCGGGCAGCCAGCGGCTCCATTGCCACCGCGAACAATAACGGGGATAGGGGGCACCCCTGACGGGTGCCCCGCGATACCGCGAAAGCCTCCGATATCCGCCCATTTATCCCCACCCTAGCGACCGGCTGGTCATATAGGATATCGATCCAGCGTGTGAAACCTAGAGGGAATCCCATGTTACGCAGGATGCAGTGCAGATAGTCCCATTCCAGGGAGTCAAAGGCCTTGGTGGCGTCCAAAAAGACCGCCACCAGTGGCAAATCAGGGTCTACATTGTGCATAATGGAGAAAAGCGTCCGAAGATTATTGGAAGTGGCTCTGCCAGAAATGAACCCCGCCTGATCCGACAGCACCAGACCACCCAGTAACAGCTGTAAACGGTTGGCTAGGACCTTGGCCAAAATTTTTGCGTCACAGTTAATTAAAGAAAGAGGGCGGTAAGAGTCACAAGAATGAGGTGGTTTACCCGGTTTCAGTAGGGAAGTAATCAGCGCTTCCTGCATTGATGGAGGGAGCGCACCAGACTCATGCGCCTCCAGAAAAACTTCTCAGAGTACCGGAGCTAGGATATCTATATAGGCCTTATAAAAATCCATGGGCAAACCGTCCAGACCGGGGGCCTTCCCAGGTGCCATCTGATTGATCGCATCTCTAATCTCGTCCAGGCCTATGGGTTCTGCCAAAAACTCACGCTGACGATCCGAGAGCCAGCCCAGGGTGAGCTCTCTCAGGTAGTCGTCCATGTCCAGTGCGCCAACCCTGGTGGTAGAGCAAAGTGTAGAATAGTGTGTGGTGAAAGCCACCAAGAGCGACTGTGTGTCGCGTATAGGAACCCCCTCTTCCCCCTTAAGTTCTAACACAAAATTGGAGCCACGCAGCGGGCGGACCGCGCTCGCCAAGGATCTACCGGGACGCTCACCCTCCCCGTATGCCCGAGCTCTGAAGTATTTGCCCCGGAAGTGTACCTCTCTGTCAGCAGTGGAAGTGTATTCTGACATCGCCGCACGGTACTGTGCTTGCGCATCTGTGTTGACGGCATAGTCTGGACTAGTTTCCAGAGTATGTAGCGTGGATTCCAAATTATGTAGTGTAGCGCGTAAGGCTTTCAACACCCCGGAGCTCTTAGAGATGCAGACTCCACGAATCGTGACCTTCAGTGCTTCCCATAGGGTGGCCACGCGGTCTACCGATCCCTTGTTACGGGAAATAAAGTCTTCTAGTTCCTGACATAGTTCGGATCGGAACAGTTCGTCGAGTAAGATGTTGGGCTGGAGTCGCCATGTCGGGGATCTGCCCATTATGTCCGGTAAGCGGAACTTGGCGAGCACCGGAGAATGGTCAGAGAATGTGCGGCCTACGTGTTGCACAGTGACCAGGGAGGGGGCCAATGCCCTATTTACCATAATGTAATCCAGTCTGGCCCATGTGGCATAAGCAGTATTCCAGTGCGTGCCCTCCATGGAGGTCGGGTGTAAGTGGCGCCAGGTATCCACGACATCTTGAGTGTCGCATATGTCCCTCAGGTATTTGTGTGTGTTATCATAGTGGCAAGCAGATGGGTTGGATCTATCCATGGCAGAGTCTAAAACAGCGTTGAAGTCACCTCCCCAGATGAGGTGCGTGGAGCCTACCTCACGGATCCTGTTCCAAAGAGCAATGAAGCTGCGTGGGTCATCGCAATTAGGACCGTAAGAGCAGGCCAGGGTAATAGTCTCGATGCCTATCCTGCCCCACGCTATGCAGTATCGGCCCTCTGTATCCGTGGCTGTACCCAGGGGAACATAAGGAACCCCTCGTTTTAAGAGAATAGCAGTGCCTCTTGCATAGGATGAGTATGGCGCGAGAATCGAGTGCGCAGCCCATCTGGCAGCAAAGGATCCTGTGGAAATATGGATTTTTATGATCAGTTATGTCCCCTATCTTGGACCCCAACGGTTTCATGTATAAATCACAAGTACATGTATGTTCCCTACAGTTTCAGTTTTGAAGACGCAAACACATGTGCGTCCACCGTCAACATGTCCTCTTTCAGATCCGCCATGAATGGGCCGGATATTCTATTCCTAAGTATGAAAGGCCACCGGCTTTATATGGTTCATTTATCCCATTTTACAGTCCAGGCGAGTAGGCCCTGATTCTGCCATTAAGCTTTTTCCTGCCTTCTGCCTCTGAAAGCTCCAGTCTGAGCTCGCATCTGTATCCATGAACTTTGTCCTACTCCCTGCGCGGCTAACGGTGCCTGACTCGGCCTGTCTGCCTGCCAAAAACTGTATTTCACCTTCAAGATTATCTGCTCTGCTCCGCTCCTCAACCGATGCATTCCTGTCTAGCAGTTTAGGTAAACATTCCTCCAGCTACCATGCAAAGGGGCCAGGCCTCGTTGTCTTTATGCAAGTAATTCATAGCCCTGTTACCATGGAATATTCCTACCCCCTCGCATCTAGTGTAGACACTTAGACGCTTGTACACGCACTAACAGTCAGTAAAGAATATGATTCTATCCTAAGAGACCTCTCTTTTTGGATAACACAGTTCTTTAAACATAGGATATTAGATATGATTTGGGATTAGGTTGACATAACCCCAGACTTTTGTCTCCACATGTAGAGCTAAATGTCAAGTCCCCTTCTCTCCCCAGTTGCACGTCAAATCACACGTCATGCTGCTGCGCGCGCATCTCTGCCAAGTATTTTTGCTGACATTGCGAAATTCTTTCATGGAACCACCCATTTGTGACATCATACCTAATGACGTTCTTTAGTTACGCCTAGTTACACCCATTTTAGTTACGCATGTATGTCTTTATCTCTGTTATCAACTGTTACGCCTCCTGCATCTGTTTCACTGTAATGCCTCTTCTATAAAAATGATTACCTGTCAATAAAGTGTGGTCCTTCACTTCCTGAACCTTCGTGGTGATGGAATATGGAGTCCACAATTCGAATTGTTATTGGAATAAAGCCCGTTCCGAACCTCTAATACCACGGATTCTGCCTCTTATTTTACTGAGCTATTCTTATTAATTTTCCGCATCAAATGAAGTACCGGTAATTAAATTATTTACCACATATATGGCGCCCGAACAGGGACACTTTCTCATCTCACGCGCCGGAGGTGCGTTGCAGGCCCGGTCTCCTGCCACAGCTGGACGGACAACAACGCGTACCCACAGGATTTCCTGTATCTCCCTCCTGCCGAGCGGGGGTAACTGAGGCTGCGATCAACACCCAGACGAGGCGGTGAGAAGTGCGAAGTATCCCGACCAGAGCCTAGCTGAGAGAGCAAGATCCGAGGTATACAGAGGCCCACCAGGTTCCGAAGTTCCGAAGTTTCGAGTCGAGTCCAGTCCGGTCCAAGTCCAGTTCAGTTCAGTTCCGAGGCCTTCCGTTCCGAGCTACCCGGTGAGTACTATTGCTGGGGAGGCGTTCTGACGTGCACATAGGTTGTGCCGGTCAAGACGGGTTTGGGTACACAAATCCGGTCTGCACTGTTTCAGCAGTGTATCTGTACTGTTTAGCAGTATATCAAGTATGTCTAGTATATAATTCAGAATTACCTAGTTAGTGCCGAGTATTATGCTTAGTGACTAGTTCCCTAAATAGCCATCATTGTTGTTCATTAAATGTTAAATGTCAAATGTTTTAAATACGTTCTGCATATTGTGGTGTGAATGACTGTTAATTATTGTGTTTTGTTGTATTAATCGTGTTCAAAATTAGGTATCAGATCAGTTCTCAATATGCCGCTCTTTTCGAAATTAAGACAGATCAAAACTAGAAAAGGGGTACTCGAAGAAGCTGTTCCCATTCCTCCTAGGGACACTCCAGGGTACTTCATGTATCATAAACATGGCCTAGACGCCATATTATTTCTTGATTTATGGGTAGACTACACCAAGGAATTACCAGAAAGTCAGAGGTGGCCCGCAGCTGGGACCTGGGATGCAGATTGCATCATGAAAGTAGAGGAAGAATTATGGAAAAAGAAAGCTAGACAATCACAGAAAGATGCCATTGAATTATGGCGTAAAGAATCATATAGACGTACAGAAAAAGCACTCAGACAGGAAGAGAAAAGTAAGGAGAATTCAAATAAAGTCCGAGAAAATCTATTAATTGAAGAAGGTACCCGAGCAAAATCAGAACAAGTAGACAGACAAAGAAATGCCCTTATGAATGGTATGTATCCTCTTCTGGCCGAAGGGTTACCTAAGGCTACTCCGGAGATACCAAAAGACTTGCCACCTCCATTGTTTCCGATAAAAGCACATCCCAAAGGGCATCCCAGAACAGCAGAAGATGTTTTCCTTTCCTCTTATTTAGATGACGCAGCTCCCGAGTATGCTAATACTGCACCACATAGACCGCCTGCCGAGGGGGTTCAACGCCAAGACCCTCCGTCTGTACCTCCGCAACAACAAACTCCGACACAAGTTCCGGCAAGCACATCTGTTTCTACAGCTGTACCCACACCTATGGTTGCTATATCACGTTCAACGAATCCTTTCACGTCCAGCACCCCAGGTGGTGCTACAGGAGGTACAACAAACATTTTTTCCACGCCACCCAGAGTAAATAAACTTTCCTTTCAAGAATTAGCCCACCAACGTACGCCCAAACTAGTAACTCCCGACATGCTTAAGGAACTTCTAGTAGATTGTAGATATGACCCTGTGCCCGGCAAAGAGGACGAAATGCTGCTGGCATCATTACGTATCCGACGAGCTGCAATATATTTAGGGAGGCTACCAGGAATGACTACACATTTAGAAAATATATATCACTTTGTCCAGTCAGGACGAGATTCTGAAAGTATTAATAGAGCCATGGAGTACCAGAAAGTGGAGATACAGGGGTAACTGTTACGTTTCCTCATAAATTGTGTGATCAGAAATCAAGACCGACCAGGGGTAAATCCGGAAGAAATGCGAATTCTTACCACATGGAGTCGGAATATATCAGAGGGGAGACATGATAAACTATTAAGTATAGTAGCTATGTGCCGAAAGATCCGCAAAGAAGTAGAACGAATACACGAAGAAAGATTAGCGGTAGACCAGCCTGAACAAAACGAGGAGGAGGAAGAATTAGAACTGCCCACAGGACAGTTAGAAACAATGGCCTATGTAGGTAGAGGAAGATCTTGTAATAATACTAGATGCTTTACTGATCCGATACGTCCGATACGTCCAGATAATAACAGAAATTTCCAAACCCCTATAATAAATATAAGGTCCCCCGAACATTCGTTCCAAGCCGCTGACAAATTACTCCGAGAACGAAGGGGTTATCATATACTCGATTCTATGGACGAACAAGAATTAGCCAGGTCAGCCGTTCACTGGGTTGACAGTCCCGGAAAATATAGTGATGATACACTAGCACACACGTTTTTGAACCTCACCCCAGATGAACAGCGTTTAGCTGGTATCTACATGATTCAACAACTCCTTATATTATATAACAGCCAACACTCCGATCCTGGTCCCTTACCTGATATATTGACTGAATTACTCACGAATAAATGGAGAGGTTCAGGTACTGAGTTAATTAGAGAAATACTAGAATCCAGAAAGCAGTACCTTCTTTTTGTATGCCCCGAACATGTCTCACTGCCCATCAAGGAAAGAACGACGTATTATATGGATAGACAGAATCCCTTACGCGAAGTGCACCCGATAAAAGGTGATGACAATCAGTTTAAACGTGTGTTTGTATACACACCCATATCTAAAATGGAACTGTTAGAAATGAAGAAAGTGGTACCCAGTCATGACAAAGACCCAGCGGGTTTCCACCGTGAAATTAAAGACATGTTGCTCATGGGAGAGTATACCTATCCCGACATTATGAAAATATTAAAGGTATTAATGCCTGCGGGCATTTACGAAAAACTCAAGGAAAAGGATTGGGAGGTGGGAGACCAAAAGATAGATTGGACAGCATTAGAAAACGAAGAAACAGCTCGAGGTCCAGGTTTAGGGCTCGGGGAAAAGACCAAAATACTACCAGGTTTATTAGTACAGGTACTGCCACGTTTATTAACTACGAAAAAGGAAGACTGGGGTGCAATCTCAGCCTGTAAACAAAAGCAAGATGAAGACACTAGTGATTTTTATGCCCGATTCGAAAAATGTTTTGGTATAAATAGTGGAATAAAAGCAAGTAGCGAATCGTATCCACATCTGTTTGTGACAAAATTAGTTGAAAATGCCTTGCCCCAAGTTAAGAATAGAGTATTGAAATTCAAGAGTACCTGGCAAGGTAACACTCCGTCACAAATGTTACAAATGCTACAGTACCATCACAATAGAATTAGAGAGGAACAAGAACATGAACAAAGACGCATGAAAGACACGAAAATGAAAATGCTAGTTTCCCAGACAGTTCCAGCTGACGGTCATAAAAAGGGTATGACACAGTCCAGTGTTTCAGCAGGTTCTGTAAAAGGGACATGCAACTATTGTAAACAGCCAGGTCATTATGTACACGATTGTCCAGTTTTAAAACATAATATCGCCATAGGTAATACAAAAGAAAGACCACGGCCACTTAGACAGGATCATAACCAACAAGGAGCCCCGCAGCATGCACAGTCCATGCCAACTCCGCAACAGTCTATGCCAGCTCCACCACCGCAGCCTATTGCTGCCACACAAACAACCACACAACAGATGTACCAGACCGCACAGTATGACTATCCTGATTATCAACGATACTCATGAAACAGCCTAGAGAGGGAAGTTGGCTTACCCCTTATCGAGGTCCCTGTAGATCAAGAAGGACCTTATGTACACAGTGAACTATTAGGCCAAGATAGAAATGTTTTACTTGATACAGGGGCGAGTCGAACAACCATAAAACGTAGTGAAGTTCCAGGGGCACCCCTCTCAGGCTCACAGAATATTTCCCTTGGTTTTTCAGGAAAACCTATCATTAACAAAGTATCACAGCCTCTTCCACTTACGATTGGTCCCTTGACACGAACTACAGATTTATTGCTTACTAAATCATGTCCAGAAAACCTGTTAGGTATAAAAACATTGAAAGCTCTAGGAGCTATAATATGTTGTTCTCCGGAAGGAGTAAGATTGTTTTTACGCGATTTCAAAGGGCACTATGTGTCCCGAGACATGGATCACCGACTGCAGACTTTACCCACACATTTATGGGCACAAGGCCCTACAGATGTTGGTTGCATGAACATTACACCATACCGAGTCACACTAAAGACAGGAGTGGTACTACCACGAATGCGACAATACAAGTTACCCCCAGATGCTGTAGTGGCTTTACTGCAAATCATTGACGAGCTTATTACCCAAGGAGTGGTTGTGGAAACCGACTCCAATGTATGTAATTCCCCGATAATTCCGATTCTTAAACGAACTGATCCAAAAGCCCCGCCAGTATATCGATTGGTTATTGATCTGCGCGATTTAAATAAGTGTATTGTACCACAATACCCCGTAGTCCCAGACATTTCTTCATTACTGACAGCCATTGGCAGCAGGTCTCGTGGAACGACATAATCAAACTCTGAAAATTAGATTGTCCAAAATATGTAGGGAGAAAGGTGTCGATTGGGTAGTAGCCTTACCAGTTGCACTCTTTTACATGAGAATGGTAGCGCACTCTCGAACAGGGCTATCCCCTTATGAGGTGATCTTTGGCAGACCACCAAATATGTGGGGGACGCCTATACCGCGCAAAATAACTGATGTTGACTGTAATATGCTGACAGATTACCTGGCTTCCTTGATGTCTGCACTACAATCTTGTCGTTCACAGGTAGCTGCAGCCTTTCCCGACAACACCGAGGTGAAACCCCATGACGTAGTTCCCGGGGACCTGGTGTTAGTGCGGAATTTTGACCGGAAGACTCAGCTGGATCCTAGGTGGAAATCGCCTCAACTTGTACTACTCACCACGAGGACAGCCGTGAAGATCGAAGGTCGCAAAGGATGGCTACATTCAAGTCATATCAAGAAATTTCATGGACTACCGTTTGATGTAAACGTTACACCTCGCGTGTCTTCACCGATTGACTCAAAGCTTCCTTTGGTTGAACAAAGCGATAAGGAACTATACAAACTAAAATTACGGTCTAATAAGTCAGACAATTTGATTGTTTAAGTCCTCTCCAAGGTGAATCGGTCGAATTTGTCTCTGACATGTATCCCCTAGACCTGAATAGAGAAAGAAACCGAAAGATGCAGTTGAAAAAGCATGCGTACTGTAAATCACTGCGTAGTCATTGCACAGTGACGTTATTAATTTTGTTTTTCTTAAGTCTTTTAATAATAGCTGCAAGTATATTGTTGCACATATATTATCCTATTTCTAAACATGTTTACAATGTTACTGCTGAACATTCTTTTAGTGAATTACCCCCGCATGAGTTGTCCTATAGATTTGCGCTGCGCAATAACACTTTTATTAGTATGTTACATCATTCCCATCAGACTAGCAATGCTACAAATTGTTGGATATGTGGCCGACTCCCTCCCTATCAGAACTATAAGGGAATTCTGCCTCTCTCTCCATATCCGTTCACACACAATGGCTCCTGTGGAGCATGGTTTAGTTTAATTAATTCCCTAGATTCGAATTCCGCAGTTTATCAAGACAACTGGGTATGGGGAAACCTGAACTTAGTTTTGCTTAAAGTCTGCTACCCTAACAAGGAGGGACTTCCCAAAAGAACAGGAACTGATCTAGAAAATGAAGTATACGGATTAGGTAATTTCACGCTTAATCTCATGATCCTGAATGTTGAATCCGAAGCTGCACCAATTTTGCCCGCTATGTCAGTATTTCCAGTTAAAGGTGAATTGTGTGTAAGAAAGAATGGTTCCATACATATGGGCCATAGTAGATGCACCACTGTAATAGAATTCAGTGATCAAGGCAAGTCTACATTTAGAGCTTCTCGCCATTCCTACTTCGTATGTGGTCAGACCGCATATATACGCCTACCTCTAGATTGGGATGGTACCTGTTACATAGCATTCCTCCTACCACCTGTTTTCCTAGCTCCTCCTGATTATCATAGAAATACTCATTTAGTACACAATAGACAGCAGAGAGATCTCCCAATCGTCGATTACACTGAAACAGCATGGGAAAAATACACAGATTTCAATAAAGGTTTCTTCCCCTATATAGGTACAGTCACTAATAGTAAGCTGATACGTAGATTAACCAGAACCCTTGAAGCAGTAGTGAACGAAACTATTTCCGCCTTAGGCAATTTAACAGAAGAGCAGTCTGCTATGCGGATTGTTGTGCTTCAAAATCGTCTTGTCCTTGACGTCATCCTGGCCGATAGGGGCGGAGCTTGTAGGGTCATCGGATCAAGTTGTTGTATTTTCATACCAGAAAATTCGCCGTCAGTATATAAAGCCATAACCCGCCTTCATAAGATTGTAAGCCAGATACACCAGAGTCCAGGCACCTGGACTTGGTCCGGTTGGTTCTGGGGCGTGTTGTCAGCCTGGGGATGGAGAATGCTCTCCTTCCTAGGTATTGGCTTTCTCATACTATTCAGTTGCTGCTTATGTCTACAATGTGGGCCAGCGATTTGTGGTCTGTGTGCCACCTCATGTATCCCACATCCAAGTTTTCGTTCGAGATCCCGGAAGAAGAAAGAAGAACAAATGATGTTATATGAACAGATCGATGGATTGATGAAGATCGATATCTCTTAAGGGCCAGTAGGGGACAAGGGGGGAATGTGGAAATATGGATTTTTATGATCAGTTATGTCCCCTATCTTGGACCCCAACGGTTTCATGTATAAATCACAAGTACATGTATGTTCCCTCCAGTTTCAGTTTTGAAGACGCAAACACATGTGCGTCCACCGTCAACATGTCCTCTTTCAGATCCGCCATGAATGGGCCGGATATTCTATTCCTAAGTATGAAAGGCCACCGGCTTTATATGGTTCATTTATCCCATTTTACAGTCCAGGCGAGTAGGCCCTGATTCTGCCATTAAGCCTTTTCCTGCTTTCTGCCTCTGAAAGCTCCAGTCTGAGCTCGCATCTGTATCCATGAACTTTGTCCTACTCCCTGCGCGGCTAACGGTGCCTGACTCGGCCTGTCTGCCTGCCAAAAACTGTATTTCACCTTCAAGATTATCTGCTCTGCTCCGCTCCTCAACCGATGCATTCCTGTCTAGCAGTTTAGGTAAACATTCCTCCAGCTACCGTGCAAAGGGGCCAGGCCTCGTTGTCTTTATGCAAGTAATTCATAGCCCTGTTACCATGGAATATTCCTACCCCCTCGCATCTAGTGTAGACACTTAGACGCTTGTACACGCACTAACAGTCAGTAAAGAATATGATTCTATCCTAAGAGACCTCTCTTTTTGGATAACACAGTTCTTTAAACATAGGATATTAGATATGATTTGGATTAGGTTGACATAACCCCAGACTTTTGTCTCCACATGTAGAGCTAAATGTCAAGTCCCCTTCTCTCCTCAGTTGCACGTCAAATCACACGTCATGCTGCTGCGCGCGCATCTCTGCCAAGTATTTTTGCTGACATTGCGAAATTCTTTCATGGAACCACCCATTTGTGACATCATACCTAATGACGTTCTTTAGTTACGCCTAGTTACACCCATTTTAGTTACGCATGTATGTCTTTATCTCTGTTATCAACTGTTACGCCTCCTGCATCTGTTTCACTGTAATGCCTCTTCTATAAAAATGATTACCTGTCAATAAAGTGTGGTCCTTCACTTCCTGAACCTTCGTGGTGATGGAATATGGAGTCCACAATTCGAATTGTTATTGGAATAAAGCCCGTTCCGAACCTCTAATACCACGGATTCTGCCTCTTATTTTACTGAGCTATTCTTATTAATTTTCCGCATCAAATTAAGTACCGGTAATTAAATTATTTACCACAATCCCCTATGGAGAGGGTCCATATGTGTCTCCTGCAGGAAGACCACCTGAACATGCAGTCTATCCAAAGCACCCAAGATTCGCCTCCTCTTCCTCGGGTCTCCCAATCCCCTGACATTCCAAGAAATAGCGGTGAGCAGTCCCCCCCCACCTGGCTCAGTGTGTGTGGCGTGTGCTAGGTCCTCGGACATGGGAATCCCAGGTCAATAAACCCACCCGGCGGCTGTCCCAAACGTGTAGTCGTCCATTAAGGGTGGCATACTGTGCTACATCAACAAGTATACGTGTAATGCTCATGCTGAAAAAAAACAACAAACCTAAAACAAGTCCCTGAGAACCCACCCACCCACCCACCCACTCCGACATCCCAATCATGCCGGGCATCTCCCCCACCCCTTACAAACCTGCAATGTCTTGTCATCCACTCATTAGGGAACACCCAAGTGGGGGACACCAGGGGTCCAGACCCGCCATCCCACTCCCCCGATATTCCACCCGCTATCCCCTGGAGCCAAGATCCAGCGGAAAAACACGGGAGGGGGAGGTTGGTGCCAGGGTGCAATCAAGTTGAAACATCGTCAAGGAACCATCAAAAAAGGAAAGGCAAAGCCTAATAGGTGGTAGCTCCACCATAACGGGCGTGAGCACAGAGTCGCATACTGAAAAGCAATATAACTTCACAGAAAAAAAAAAGGCAGAGGCAAATCAAGTTCACATCAAAAGAGTATCATCAACGGAGCTTAACGGCAGCTGGAGACCCCCAGTCAGTCAAGGGCAGAAGTGGCCGATCGAATCTCGCACTCCCCGAAGGGGAGCGGGCCAGTTCAATAGATCGTTTGTGGTCTTTCAGAAACAGTTCAACTTGGGCTGGATCCTGAAATATATGGGGCTTGCCATGATGGACAACCCGTAGCCGGGCCGGGTATGAATGAATGAATGAATGAAATAAATTTATAACGTGCAGAAACTTAGCCCAAAGGGCATCAAGGCGCCTAAAATAATAGCTAGAATAGTCCTACGATGTTAGTGATATGCTTTCTTAAAGAACCAGGTCTTAAGGGCTCCCTTAAAAAGGGGCAAAGATGAAATAGCCTTGAGCTCAGCGGGGAGTGCGTTCCACAAACGCGGAGCACTCGATGCAAAGGCTCTTGCTCCCCATCTTGTCTTCTTGATAGGGGGGATAACAAGAAGATTCTGTTGAGCAGATCTAAGACATCTGCCAGGGACATATCTAGACAGCAGAGATCCCAATCCATCAGTCGGTCCTGCCATAAGTGCCTTGTGGACTAAACAAACAATTTTAAAAGAAATACGATGTTCAATGGGCAACCAATGAAGATTCTTCCTAGCCAGAGTGACGGAGGCTGAGATAGGAAGGTCAAGGACAAATCTTGCTGCTGCATTCTGTGTTACTTGTAAACGCAGCAGCAATCCCTTGTTGATCTGAGTATATAGTGCGTTACAATAATCTAAGCGAGACCCGATCAGTGCAACGGCTGTTTGTTTTCTTGCTTGTGGGGATAAGTAGTGAACTATTCTACGGAGGATTTTTAAGACTCCCCAGCAGGTAGCAACAGTTCTATTTATCTGCAGATTCATAGCCAATTCAGTGTCAAAAATGACCCCCAAGTTTTTAGCAGACTGAGAAGGGGTTGGGCACGTCCCCAATGAAGGCGGCCACCATTCATTCGACCAGGCATCTCTATCCTTTCCAAAGATCAGGACCTCCGTCTTGTCGCCATTCAACCTCAAAGAATTAAGGGTCATCCAGTCGGCAATCGATTGCATGCAGCTCCTGAAACCAGCTGCCGAGATGCTAATAGACTGTGACACAGACACCATGATCTGCGTGTCGTCTGCATACGATACCACCTCCACCCCCTGGGATGGAGTATTGAAGTCCATGTTGAAGCAGTCGTTTCTTGACCTGTCCAAATTTGCGACGCGCATCTTGCACAGATTGTGTAAAGTCTGGAAAGAAGGAGAGCGTGGTATTTTCGAAAAGGACTGGTTGTTTTTCTCTGGCAAGTCGTAGAAGGGTGTCCCGATCCCTGTAATTCAAAAAACGGATGACTATAGGCCTTGGGGGTGCTCCGGGCATGGGGCGAGGGCCCAAAGTGCGGTGAGCCCGTTCCACCACCAGCTGAGGAGAGAAGGCGTCCGCGCCGAATAGGTCAGAGATAAGTTTCTCGATGAAAAGTTCCATCTTGCCCACAGAGGTAGTCTCCGCCAGACCAATAAGGCGTACGTTGTTCCGGCGCGATCTCGCCTCTAAATCCTCATTTTTATCAGCGATTACTTTCAGCAATCACTCCATCTGCGATACCTTGGACGTGGTGGCCGTTGCTCCATCTTCCAGCTCGGAGACCCGCTGTTCCGCCTCCTTAAACCGCTCCTCGTGCTGGTCCAGTCTGTGCACCACGGAGTCCAGGCGGCGCGACATACCATCGATCTTAGAGTCAATGGAGGTGAGGCTGGTCTGCATGTTCAGGAGGAGTGCTTTCCAATCCACCTCTTCCGCGCCACCTCCCTCAGAATCGCCGTCTCCCGGCAGATGGACGTGGGATTTTTTGGTTGGAGCTTCGAATGGGAGCCGGGATTGTTTGGCGTGTTTGGCATCCGTCTTCCCCATTATGTCGGTCGGCCCCCTAGTCTCGAAGCCTGATCACCAACACGGAGCAGCCCCACCAATATAGTTAGTGCCTGGACGTGTGTGGCAGGAAGAGAACCGGGCTGTACCCCGGTCCCCACTGACCGTGACCCGCTCACGAAGCTGGTAAAGCGGAGGGCCCACAGACATCCACCATGCGCCAGAAGCGGCGGTCCGTGCCAGGAGAGGGGCCACGAAACCCGGGGGCAACCCCAATCAGGCGCCTCCCGCACGGACAGTATCACTCAGAGCCAGGATGAGTGGCGGAGTCCTCGTGTCGAGCCCTGTGGGGGGGGGGGGCACCAACAGCCGAGATAACGCACCCCCCGCCGCACCCAGGGCCGTCCGGAGCTAGATGGGTGTACTCCTCGCCAGCCCTTCAAGTCGTATTCAATCCCACGATGGCAGCCCCGCAACCTCGCGCCCCCAGCCAGGCCTCAGCTCGCCCCCGCCTTACCGGTGTGTCTGGAGGTCGGCGATGGGCAGGGGAAGCCACCGCAGGAGCGTCGGACGCCGGTATCTGCCCCCAGCCTCGGCCGCGCTCTGCGGCCTAGCGTGCACGTTAGATCCCCGCTGCAGCGTGTGCACGGCAGCCGGCCTCTTCGCACCAGTCGAGCAGCCACAGCGGCCGCGGGGGATTCCGGCGATCGTTGCTGGCGAACCACCGGCCAGAATGGTCTCCAATTCGGTGTACGTGTTCTTCGTCAGCTGCCCGTCAAGTAGAGCTGCTCAGAGTCATGTCCCTCAGACGTAGGATGGACTAATGGAGAATCTAAGCGCCCGGCTGGCGAGAGCCTCACGGATGTGCGGCCATGTCTGTCTGGCGCCCTCTAGCGCCCCTCATGGTCATTATATAGTTAAGGTCATGGCAGATGGTGGCTATTTCAGGGTCTTGTGTCTGGCATATTGTATCAACATCACTGTGCAGGATTTTCTATCAAAAGAACACCTAGTCAGCAACTTACAGAGCATCTGCAAAATAATCTGCACTCATTTCAGCCATTATTTTAAAGCCCGCAAGCAGTTGAGGATCATTCAGCATGCTAATACAGTACCAGTTAAAGCCCTCATACAAAAGATGCCAGCAACTTGGAATTCAACCTATGGCATGCTGCATCATCTGTTGGAGCAGTACAAATCGATCAATGAGTATGTCATGCAAAGAGAAGGGGATGTAACTAAAAGCATGACAATTTGGATGGACAGATGGAAACTAGTCAAATGTCTGAAGTCAGCAAGGAGGACAGTATGATGGGCCAAGCTATTCCATTGTTGAATCAGCCAAACAACTAGTTAAAAAGTGTGCCTGATGGGTTCGGAGTTGAGGGCGATGAACGCAGATGTGTAAACCTTGGTTCAGAGCTTACAAGAGTGCAAAGAGACATTGTGTGGTCCAAAGAGAACTTCTGTGCCATAATACTGGATCCACTTTACAAAACATACTGTCCACTTTCATTCCTTTTTTAGAAGGGGATGTGTCAAAATACAAGACGTGGATTGGTGAGCGAGCCAGAGTCCTGGAAGAAGAACAGCTGGAACACAGAGTCCCAATCACGGAAAGAAGCTCTGGGGTGCCACCTTCAGCTTACAGAGATGGCAGTCCTGTTATCTCACAGCAGGCAATATCAGCAACAGGAACACCAGCAGCAACAACAGCAGGAACACAAGAATCGTCCACAACCTCTGCATTGACTTGGTATAAAAGGGCAGGATTTAAGTCCAGTTCAGAGGCTAAGGCAAAAAAGGTGGAGGAAGTGGTAGAACCAATGACCATTGAGAGAATGTTTGATGAGTATGTGGGTGACCCAAGAGAGGTCTATGTAGATCAAAACCCATTAGTATGCTGGTATGTCGAGATGCATCAAAGGCCACAGCTCAGCAGGCATGCAATAAAGTATCTGACCTGTCCAGTAGCCAGTGTGTCAAACACCAGGGCAGTCCATTTAGTTAACAAACACAAATCTACAATACAAATTACTCAGTGTTTCTCTTCTTGTTTATCATCAACAGCAGTGCACTACAGTACTCTCTTGTTAAGGTCGGTAATTGGAACGGGATGGACAGATTCATTATTTGGAGTCAGGAGGGTGATGGAAGGGCTCAGGGTGGGACTACGTCAACAACAGTCTGAAGAAGAAAGTTATCAGCTTCGGGAAAACCAACATGATGATGACTCTGAAGGTCTACTCAGCTCTGTACACTGGTGAGAGGTGGTTTGGGAAATGCAATGCTGCTTAATGTGCGTGCTGGCTGGCTCAAATTTGAATCTACTCTATTATGTGGTTGCGTGATTGGGTGAGGGCGTGTTGTCGTAAGTAACTGGAGACAGACATGTGATTCCAAATCATCACATTATGCACATGCTTGGCTAAATGTTATGATGGCAGTTGTGACACTGATCAGTCCGGTAGTACCGCAGCCACTTGTCCGCGATTGATTGGAATTTTCTCTCATTTCTCAGTTAATCAATCGCACATGAGTCATAAAATGAATGATTGCAGCAGACTATGCTCCTGCTCTGCCTCTGAGTCTTCTTGGTACACTCCTCATGAAGCATACCTTCTTTCTTTCTCCTTAACTCTATAATGTCATGTCTGTTTTATAGTCCACAGGCCTTCTCTTCTTATGTACAAAAGAAGAAAGCTCCATAACACTCCTGCTTACCTTACCAGACCGCTTCAGCCAGGCACCCAAGATTGACAGACAATCCAAAAAGAATGCAGATGCACCGTCCAATTTGGCAATACAGTTTCATTTTTCTTTAAGAATAATATTTTAGAACTGTGTGGGTTCCCTTTACTCCTCTATAATTTGTATTTCTCAAACCTAGATGGCAGAACATTTAGATATATAATATAACTTTGGTTTTTGGGGCTGAAGGATTATTTGCAATGCATTTACCTGAACTCTTTCATACTCATTCCTTCATTCCCTTCCACAACAGATTGATGATGATATGCTGCTCATCACCCAGGTGAATATTGTCATCATGTTTGTGTAGTGTTTGTCTTTGTCATACCTTCCCCAAATCTTCTTTCCCATCCATTCATCTAACCCCTAAACCTCTTGTCCCGGGCTGTGGGTGGCCCTATTTACCCACCCACACATGAAAGTGATCCATACTTTAGATATACCAGAACATCATTTGTCAATATCATCACTCAAGCCCTGTGTTGTGTTGCATAAATGCTTAACCTTGTCCACTGCTGAATCTGACTCAACACCTCCTGACTCAAAAAGTTTGTAAGTTTAGTTTTAAATACTAGCTCCACATTGCTCAGACGAAGTTACTATAGCTAGCTTTTGTTATGGTATCAAATCTTTGTTGTGTCATGGTGGTTGTTTGGTCTCAACATAAATAATGTAACTCACTAACTCAGTGTTTTATTTCAATCTAGTTGCCTGTGATGGATAATACTTTGATTAATCCTACAATTGGAGTTCACTAGGTGGGAGTTGGACCTCACTTGTGATTCCTTCCCTGTTAACATGCTAGCCTTCTACTTCTACCAACACCCTGCCACTCTGGGAAACCCTGCAGTAAGAAGACTGAGAGAGGTAGCTGCCCTTGCTTCATCTATTCAGGTAAGAGAACTATGGAGCATTGTTGTAGGCAATATAGACAATGGCAGTCCCTCTCGTGGTCAATATAGTTGCAGAGGGTAATAGGACAAAGGTACCATATAACTTACTCGTATACACTTTTTAAGCAGATTTAAAAAAACAGGCGGGGCTGAAAAGTAGCAGTGCAAAGTAAAACACCCCAAAAAAAGATGTGAGGCATAAATAAAGTAAAATATGTATTTATTACCCATTCAAAAAAAGAAACCCCACCCCTTTATCCCACAACAGACCCTCTCCCAGGGCAAATCTCCCCGTCCCCAACCAATGTCCAAATGTCCAACAAAAAGTCCAAAGAAACAGTCCCAATCCCAGCTCCCATTTCAATTCACACCCTCTGCACCCACAAAAAGTCCCTCCCACCAAATCAAATATTTGTTTAAAAAGGGGAAGAGGGTACTACACATGTGTCAGAAGCTTGTTGAGGTGCCCCTCAATGTGTGCCACTCTACTTTCAAGATGGACCAGCCTCAGCAGGACGCAGCACTGGAAAAGGTGGTCTGCACGTGAGGGGGCAGCAGGGGTGGTGTGATAGGCAGCTGCCAATGGCATTGGCGTTGTACTTGTAAATTGGCAGCTGGCTGGGGCCCTAGGCAGCAGCAGATGCCTCCTCCTCCTCGACACCCAGCTGCTAAAATTCATCCCATATGGCCTCCAGCCTCTGTTGCCGCATCCAGGCTGTTATCTCCTGCCTAGTAGATGGGTGACCAGCAGGAGTAGCTTGATCAAGAAAGAACAAGCATTTGCAATGCAATAGGTCTCGCATTTGCGAGAGCTTAAGCTATTGGCATTGTAAATGACAATGCCTTTTATTTATGTTTTAAAAACCAACACATAAATAAAAGGCATTGTCATTTACAATGCCAGGAGCTCAAACTCTCGCAAATGCGTGACCTATTGCATTTCAAATGCTTGTTAAAGACTAGGGCTTGTATATCGGAGTCTGTCACATGGTGGCGCACTCAGCCTATTTTTGAACCACAATGTGAGTGTTTAGCAATTTTATTTATTTTAAAAAGTGGTACAAATCACACTTGTAGACCATCCCTGTCACTCGGGGTAACCTGCAATTTCCCAAAATGTCACATTACATTAAGTGTGATGCTAAGAAGGGAACGCTGGCACTGCCATTCGGCAGTATTGGCGGGAGCAGTGGGTGGTGCTGTTTGGAGTAAACGACCTTGGACCCTGGTACCTATATTTTTACAACGTAACCATTGGACACACCTATGTAACTATGGGTATGGCCTAAACATGTGTTGAAATCCTGTGCTTTCCTGCCTTATCACATGGCTAATATTTAAAGGTCTTGAATGTGTTTTAGGTTAGTAAATCCAATTACATCACACAAAAGAATCACCGAAAAAAAACAAGTCAGGCCGTTTGTACACCAGTGCATATTCATTTGGCAATATGAATGTTTTGACAACTGTGTTTATGTATCTCCTTCAATCACTCTCACATAAAATTCTAATTGCAATTGGCACACTTGTGAGCATTGTTCTGTGTGCTCTGCAGAGAGGCCAAGAATTGGATGTGCATGTAGTCTGAACACCTTAATGACCCATTCCCAGCCCCTGTGAGCACCTTGCACTGCCTTCAACTGCAGCTAAAGAGCTGTCAGTTGTGCCTGTCCATTTGTGAACACCCTCCCACAACCTAAACTCCCCTAGTCACGACTCAGTTCACAGTATGCACTATAATAGAGTCACGTGTTGCTTGAAAAACTACAGAAACGCACGTGCAAAAATTAAAAACTCCTAGAAATAGTAAAATGTGGAAGTAAAACGGGTGAAATATAACATTGATTACTTAAGGGTTCTTTCTCTTTACCCTCATTGTCGACCAAGAGAGTTAAGGACGTATAAAGTGCCTAGTAGAAGCCCCATGTTTGTTGTTGCTTGTCACTGCTGGGACTCACCCGGCCTCTGCTTCTGGGTCCTCAGCGAGGCCTCTGTGCTAACTCGCCAGGAGATGGGAAAGACACAACAGGGGCGGACAGGCCTTTTATCCCACTGGCCATTTCCCTGGGGACTAGAGCTGGTGGGGGCCGGGTTTGAAAGCCCAGAGCCACTCCCCATGTTACTGCCTCTTTCCACAGCTCCTCCAGGTTAATTGCAGTAGGTGCAGGCTTTCATAGTGATAAAGAGAGAGTGAGGGAGGGGCTAGTGGGGAGAAAGAGATTACAGTGGGAGAAGGACAAAGAGAGAGAATGGGTGGTTGGAAAGAGAGTTGAAGGAGAGGGGGGATGGTTTGAACATTTCTTTTTTTTAACCATTGCTGATTTCCAAGAGTCTCCAATTTGGTCCTGCTAACAATTCTTGCTTAGTTCCCCACCTAGCCCCCAGGAGGACGACCTGTGACTATGGGTGGGACTGGGGCAGAAAAGTGTCCTATGTTTGTAAATTTGGTCCAGTTTTGAACTTGTAAAGAGACACTGCTTAAGTGTTATACAAGGAGTGGAAGACTGCATGGATTTGTGCTTGCTGCTGGCAATGTTTGTTTTAATATCAGGAAAATGAACAGTTAAGAAAAACCTGCTTAGTTGACCAAAAACTGGACCACAAACAAACAGCCCAAAAAGAGAACCACACACTGACCTTTATTACCAGCCAGGTTGCCCCTAAGGCGAGTCCGACCATGTCCCTGACCCCGTGACCCCATTGATCAGCCCTGCCCCACCCCTTCCCTTCAGTGATGGAGGTCTAGCCCACCTATATAATGGCCCTGAGGTTGCCAGACAGGTTTTTGGTGAAAACACTCACTTTAAGTGCAGCACTGTACAAAAATCGGTCCCACCCTGTCCACAGTAGATACCCACTGGTGACTGTGAGAGGACAGCCCCTGGGTCACTGCCCACCAGGGGCGTGGCTTGATCAGTAAGATTGTGACATTCAGATTTTCAGACAATCGGGCTTGCACATAATTTCAATACATCACACCACAAGCAGGGTGCAGGAGAGGGGCCGAAAGGGGCAATGGAAAAGGAGAGGAGTGCGAATTGGTAGGAGTAGTGAAAGAGAGAACACAATATTTTGTAAAATTTCCCAATATTTTGAGGACTTTCAAAATAGAGAGTACATATGCATTTCTGTCTGTGTAGGTAAACATCCCTGGTGAAATCCAACTCACATCTCTCAATAGCCGACTGAAAGCCTCTGTACCCACCTGTTTATCAGAAAATATATTAGGCCGGTGTAACACCCCAAGCCCTGGTCCCCCCCCCCCGATGCTGCGCCCCTGGTGCCCGCTCCCCACCTTCTGACCCTGCTGACGAAAGGACACTCCTCATGCATGATGCCACATATGCAGGGCACACGATGGCGTGCCTGCTAGCACCAGTGTTGCCCATTAGTGAGTGAGACAAAAGTTGCATGCTGATTTCTATCCACATGGGGGGGTATTTAAATATTAGCTGAGCCTTGTGACGCACCATTGCCGTACCGGTGTCTACATACATTGCGTGTTCTTAGCCTCCTTTTCCCCAATCACTGTTTCCTAGATCTTTAGTTTTCCTTTCTCTTTCTTTGCCGCTCTTGCTTTCCCCTATTATCACTAAAGTAGGGTCGCCCTGAAGCTGTTGGAACAGTTCTTAATTTGAGCGGGTTTCCGGTGCTCACTGGTACTTAAGCAACACTGCCCTTTTCATAAGCACCAGTTAAGGACACATTAATTTACAGGCAGATTAAGTGATTTGCCCCGATGCCGAGACTCCAAACTGGTTCCCCAGCTCTGAAGTCGCTAGCTCCGGCCATTACGCCACATCCTCTACTCACTTTATGGTTCTCTTTTAGGCGGTGCCAACTGAGGTTCCGTGAGAATCGTAATGACATTTTGGGTTTGTTCGAATATGGACGAGTTTGGTATCTACGAACCGCAAATGACGAGTTTAGTGGGTGTACGCGTTTTCGCTACGCTACTATGTATGGTTCGTCTCATTCGTGGGTGTGTCCATCTGAACCCACGGGTTCCATTTTAGATACGGCATCCATTTTGTCTCTTGCCCTCAAGTAGCCAGCGAACGGACACTGTCCGCTTCGTGACCCTGGGATTCCCAAACTTTTGCGGAGGACACGTGTTCCTTTGAGGGTGTCTTTATGACGAGGGGGATGACACTGCAAGGGCAGATGGCTCCGCTCGAGGCTCATCTTGCCGGGCTAGTCTATTGTTTCAGTCGTGCATGCATTAGGCACGAATCCTTTGATCCTGCAATCATGCTTCCGATATTGCTCCCTACACTCTTTTCCAATCTGTTGTTCATCCTTGTTTTTCCTTTGCACCTGTTTCTGTCCCTTCTCCTAATTCGTTTACAGTCAGAATGGAATGTGCTTAAGGTGGGGATAACGTGCTTTCACAGTTGGGAACCAGGCAATGCTGCTGTAATTATGTTCCGGGTTTCTGAAAACATGAATGCGACCCTTTTTGAAGTTTACTGTGGGAACTGAGTTGTAACCTTTTGTTCGCCATGTTGTTCAATGACGAAAATGTGTATAAAAGGAGCGATCCACTTTTGCAATTTGAAGCAGTCTCTCAGAACCTACACGTTGTGTACTTCTTGCGATTTCTGTATCCCTGCAGTAAATAAACACTGATCTTTGACGCCGCAGGAAGTGTCCCGTGTCTCTGTGTTTTGTACGCCGGAACAGGTAACCCACGAAGGTTTCAGGTGTTGTCCCCTGGCACCGCTGGGCCTTAGAATAGCCCAGTCCTTCAGTTGGCGCCCAACGTAGGGCGACATCAGCGGTACCGGTCCAAAGCCCGACGATCGCGAGGAACTTCGTGTGAAATCTCCTAGGGAAGGTGCACCCCGCTTTCCCGCCTCCTGACGGCTGCGACGGACTGATGCCCTGACTGTCGACCTGTTTTGGCGCCTGGCGTAGTCCTTTGTACGGCGAGACGATAGACGGGCCTTCCTGGTGACGCCATTGTTCTTTCAGTTAAGTATTTGTGGGACGCTCTCAGAGTCCTTGGTTTTGTACTTCCTTTTTGGGATGGTTACTTTGTATTTTTGTAACTTGGTTAAACTTGGTTGTTTGCATGGTTCCATTGCATTTGTGGTTCTTAGTTGTTGGGTTTTATTTGACGATTGCAATCGCCAAAAACCGAGGGTCTTGCATTTTTTGCGAGGACATCGTAATTCGATAGCCCTTGAAGTTTGTAAACTCGGTTAGTGTGCACGATGCCTGGCCGTAGTACTTTGTTTGGTTTCCTTAAATGTTGCAGCACGGATTCCCGGTTGGAGGATTCATGTCCAATACCTCCAGTTGTAACTCCAATTTATGAGCTCTATAGTCGCCACGGAGTAGGTCCTATCGTATATAATGAATATTGGATTCGTTACACTAAAAATGATGGTGTTCTTAGTTGGCCACCACATGGTAGTTTCGAAACTGCAATATTAGATAATCTTGAAGCTAAATTGTTTAAAAAGAAGGCTAGGCCGGCCATGTTTGATTCCTTTCGGTTATGGCGTAAAGAGACCAAGCAGAAAGAAATCAAACAGATTAAGAAAAATAAGAGAGAAGGTATTATTACGGTAATGCGAAATGCAGAACAGTATCAGCGAGACAAAGACGAGAAGGAACAGGAAGTTTTTGCTAGACTGCATCATATGGCGGTGGATAAATGTTATCCGGTTCTACCGTCTAGTTCTGATAGGAAGGGAGAAGAAGCGGTAGAGGATCCATTATTGTCTTATCTATTGAAATCACCACCTCCCTATGCACAGGATACTATGGTTCCTGTGATTCCTACTGTTCCTCAACCTGTTGTTCTGGCGGCTGCTGGTCAGCCTGTCGTTCCTCCTGTTCTTCCGAATCCCCTTGTGCCCCAAATTGTCCCTACTCCTTTACCCGCTCTTCTTCCTACTGCTCCTTTGCCTGTACCTCATCAGCCTATTGTTACTACTACTCCTGCTATCTCGACTACTGCTACTGTTTCTACGTTTACTCCTAATGTTGTTGCTCCTGTACTTCTTTCTTCTTAACCTTCTGTTCGTAGTCGTATACCTAATGCTGTTGCTAATCTCTATTCTCCACTTTTTGGACCAATACTTGGGTCCGATCTTTCTGATGTCTCTCAGAGGCGCAGTCAAATTCCTGATGGTAGAGAATGTGAGACGTTAGTGAAAATGACGCTTAAATGGATTAGGCATCCTGCTAAGTACACTTCGCGTATAGTTTTCGATACGTTTTCTCAGTTTAATGAGCCCACACAAAGATTCGTGTTCGAGGAAATGTGTAAATCCTTGAGAGAAGAGTGGGATAATGATGAGGTAGACAATGTACCGCCCGAGATGACTGAACTTTAGGGGTGGGCGGAATTTGCGGAATTGCGTTACGCAAATCTCCGCGAAACGGTAAAAAATCTCCGCGAACACGCAGAAATTCCGCGAACACGCGGAATTGCTTGTTCGCGATGCTTTTTTCCTGTGCACAATTGCTGTTTGCGTGCTCGGGGAGAAATGTCTTGCGAACACGCATTTTGAGATCCCGAACAAGCAAAAATTTCGCGAAGTCGCGGAAAGCAGACTGTTTAGCAATTTCGCGTTCTCCGCGGAACGCGAAATTACGCAAATTACGCAAATTCCGCGAGCGGAACGGAATTTACCGCCCAGGCCTACTGAACTTCAGAATCAGTTTTCGAATGGTATGATTGTGGGTGGTAATGTCCGACGTGCTTTAGAGCGTCTGTTATCTTTTCGATCTACAGTACAACCTCGAGCATTGTTTAAGGACGAAACTGAGGAGTGGATGGCACAACCTGGTCAGTATCCTATGCGAGAAGTTCCCCCAGTGTGGATGCCAGGTGATCCTGCTGCTAATCCTGCTATTCCACCACACTTTCAGAGAGTTTGGATACACCTCCCATGGAAGCGATCGGAAGTTTTGCAGGTGAAGCAAACTTTGCCTGACCCCCGCAAAAATCCGGCAGGTTATTATAAGGAGTTATCCCAATTAGTGGATGCTACTGTTATGAACCTCGCCGATATCGACATGTTGTTCGGTAACGTAGTACCTCAACCGATTTGGGCGAAAATCCGTCAAGAGAATCACGCAGCTGAGTTAGGTGGTGATTGGGCTGCTCTTGCGGCGGCCGACGGATGACAAGTTGGTGGGTCTAAACCTGAACAGATCATTGAGAATCTGCCCCAGAGGATAATTACACTTATGAAGACGCTTGTGCCAGCAATAAGAGTTAACTGGGATAAACTGTCTGCGTGCAAACAAAAGAAGGGCGAGAGTGTCTCCGATTTCTTTACGAGATTTGAGGAGGCATTCATCGATCACAGTGGTCAGGATATGAGCACTGAGGGAGGTCAGCGACTGTTTGTTGATAAATTTGTATCGAATTTGTTGCCTGAACTAAGCAACAAATTGAAGAATTCTGAAAGTTCGTGGGCCGTTTCTACCACTGCTCAAATATTAGCCACGGCTCAATACTACGAAAATAGAGAGAAAGAAGAAAGCGAACGTGCAGATAAGAAAACGAAGGATCTTAAAACTAAGGTCTTATTGCAGCAAGCGTATCCTCCGCGCTTGAATCAAACTGACTTGCAACAGCAAAATCGATTACAATCACAGTTTTCTAGGTCGCAGTCGCGTACTGACTCCTCTACACCACGATCTATGCTGGGGTATAATCAATGCGCATATTGTAGGGGTGAGGGCCATCTGAAGTTTAATTGTCCAGTTTTGCGTGACCGAAACAATGGTGTTTCGGCTCGAGGAGGTCGTAGTGGTCCTCAACAAGCATCACGTGGTAGAGGTCGCGGTGTTACTCAGAATCAGAATGAGCGTTCTGCCACTTCATCAGACTCGCAAAATTGCTTTGATCGGTGCGATTCATCGTCTGGTAGATCTGCACAGTATCATGTGGACGGCTATTATGTCAAGCATGATGTTGATGCTGACGGTAATTACTAGGACAGCCATAGACAAAGAGAGGGAGTAGTATCAGTTCCGGTTGATCAGAGAGGGCCTTACGTCGCAGTTGCCACATTGGGCGTAGTTGAGCCTTTTCTGTTGGACACTGGTTCAGCGAAAAGTTCCATCATGCATTCGAAACTCCCTGGCGCACCTTTGTCTGGCTTAACGAATGTTTCCGTTGGATTCTCTGGCGCCCTCGTTAGCAATCCAGTTTCTAGCCCTTTGCCCCTTACAATTGGGTCTCATGAGTTAGAAGCTCCTTTGATTTTGACTACTGGTTATGGTGAGAATCTTTTGGGCCTGGATTTGTTGAAGCGGTTATATGCGACTTTGTACTATTCTCCTGCGGGAGTGGAGCTGACGTTGGGTCAGAGAGTAATCTCTCCTATGTATTTGTCAACTGATAAGCTCCCACCGGAATTGAGTTCTCTTCCTGAGTCTTTGTGGGCAACAGGTCCCAATGACGTGGGCCTGCTGGATATACCACCTTATGTTGTTCACTTGAAATCAAACGTGCAATTACCACGCATTCCCCAGTATCGTATCTCTCTTGATGGAGAACGAGCACTATTAGCGATCATTTACGATTTGATCGATAAAGATGTCATCGAAGAAACTCGGGGTAACGTGTGTAATAGTCCTGTGTTACCTATTTTGAAACGAACTGATCCATCCAAGCCTCCTGTGTATCGTTTTGTTATTGATTTAAGAGAGGTAAATAAAATTGTAATTCCGCAGTTTCCCGTGGTGCCTGACATTACAGCTTTGCTGACTCTGATTCCAGCTTCTGCATCATGGTTCTCGGTAATCGATCTGAAGAATGCTTTCTTTAGCATTCCGATTGCTGAGGAAAGCAGAGATCTATTCGGTTTCTCATTAGGTGGTCGCAGCTTCAGGTTTAAACGCGCACCTCAGGGCTACTGTGAGAGTCCATCGATCTACAGCCAAGCTCTTAAGAGTCAACTTGATGCGTTTGTGTTACCGGCTGGTGCGGCCTTGATTCAGTACGTTGATGATCTGTTGGTAGCTGCTGACACTGAACAGATTTGCAAAACTGCTACAGTATCACTGTTACAGCATCTATGTGACTTACATCACAAGGTGTCACCTTCTAAACTACAATATTGTTGTCAAGAAGTAACCTATCTAGGTCACTTATTGTCAAAGGAGGGAAGAAGGTTGACCCCAGAAAGAATTGCAGCGATCGCTCGAATGACTGTGCCAACAACTCAGAGAGATGTGCGTGCCTTTCTAGGTATCACGTCATACTGCAGACAGTGGATTCCGAACTTTTCACTGTTAGCGAAGCCATTGATAGCTCTCACGTGCAAGAATGTTTCGACTCCTTTGCCATGGACGGAAGAATGTCAGAAAAGTTTTTCTGAACTGCGTGATGCGTTGTGTTTGGCTCCTATGTTAGGTACTCCTGATTACAGTAAACCGTTTACACTATACGTTCACGAGAGAGAAGGTTGTGCGTTGAGTGTTTTGACGCAACAATTTGGTGGTAAGCAGCGTCCATGTGTATATTTTTCCTCGACCTTAGACCCGGTAGCTAGAGCGTTGCCGAGTTGCTTGAGAGCGACAGCGGCAGCTGCGGTGTCTATTCGACAATCCGCAGGTCTGGTCATGGATAATATGCTCACAGTGATGGTTCCGCATGCAGTTGACACTCTCCTGAATCGTACAAAAACTCAACATCTGACGAGTGCAAGGTTGTCCGGTTATGAGTTAACACTTTTAGCAAGTCATATACAGATCAAGCGTTGTAATGTGCTGAATCCGGCGACATTGTTGCCGACTAATATGGAATCAAATGATGTATCACCACATGATTGCTATTTACGAACTGAGGAAGAAACGAAGGGTCGTGTTGACCTGAAAAACACTCCATTGATAGACCCCGATGGCACTTTGTATGTTGATGGTTCATGTTTTAAGTTGCCGAATGGTGATGTGACGACTGCGTATGCTGTAGTGACGTTGAGTACGGTTGTGGAAACTGCGAGATTGAGTCAGAATTCAGCACAAGCGGCAGAGTTGATTGCGTTGACGAGAGCGTGTGTTTTGTCTAAGGGAAAGCGAGTGAATGTGTTTACTGATAGTCAATATGCGTTTGGCGTTGCACATAGCTTTGGTCGATTGTGGAGAGAAAGAGGATTTATGACATCGCATGGTACGAAGATCCAACACGGACAGCTCGTGAACGATCTTTTGGACGCACTTACTTTGCCTAAACAGGTGGCAATCATTAAATGTAGTGCGCATCGAAAGGTTACGGATGATGTTGGTCGTGGTAATGCATTTGCGGATGAGATTGCTAAGGAAACGGCTAAGAATCTTGCAACCCGAATGTATGTTACGAGTTCAGTGAGGTGGCCGATGGAGACTGGTATGTGTGAAGACATTGTTGAGAGCGTGAAAGCAATTCAGAATGAGGCCACTGAAACTAAAAAGACTAAGTGGAAAGAAAGCACGGGAAAGTTAGACACGCATGGATGTTGGGTTGACTTGTCGGAATGTCAGAGGTGGATGTTACCGGATGCATATGTGCTAGCCGTTGTGACTATGGCTCACGGCTTGTCACATATTAGCGTGAAAGGTATATGCAAGTTGTTGTCCCCTGTATGGAAGAATGATGGTATTGCTAAATGTGCTGAGAGAGTGGTTAAGAATTGTATGGTGTGTTTGATGTATAATCCTGGCAAGGGCACCCCCACTCCACCCGGCCATTTTGCTCCTCCTACATGTCCGTTTGAGGTTATCCAACTGGACTTCATCCATATGGAGAGATGCAATAACCTGAAGTACGTTTTAGTTGTGGTTTGTGCGTTCTCCAGATGGATCGAGGCCTATCCTCTTAAGGATAATACTGCCCTGTCCACAGCGAAAGTCCTACTGAAGGAATACTTTCCTCAGTATGGAATGCCACGGATTGTGTGGTCAGATAATGGAAGTGAGTTTGTGGGAAGCGTGATGCAGAGTGTGTGTAAGGGCCTTGGAATTCGACAAAAATTCCATAGCGCCAATCATCCCCAGTCAGCGGGTTTGGTTGAAGGGTACAATGGTACTCTGAAACTGAAACTTGCGAAGATACAAGCTACGACTGGTCTGTCATGGCCTGATGCCTTGCCTCTGGCTCTCTTATCGACCAGGGCGACTGTGCACTCTCGAGTAGGGCTTAGCCCATATGAGATTGTGTTCGGCCGCCCCGCAAACATTTGGGGAGTCCCGAGGCCTAAGGCCTTTGATAGTCTTGAGTATCCAATGTTAATTGATTATCTTCATGATCTGACTGCTAAACTGAGGTTAATTCATCAACAGGTCTTTGAAGCTCTACCGGCACAGACAGAGGGTCCTGGACATCGGCTCCAACCGGGTGACTGGGTTGTCACCCGCAATTTTGGCAGAAAACGCAACTTGGAGCCGAGATTTGTGGGTCCCTTCCAATTATTGCTGGCTACAAGGACTGCAGTTCGGTTGGAAGGCAGAAAGACTGGGTGCATGCCACCCATACCAAAAAGGTTCCGATCCCTTCACCAGCAGATAATTGGGTGAGAACTGGTATTGCGGCAACGGAAACCGAGACCCCTCTATATTTCGTGCCGTTTAGTGATGCTCAACCTGTAGGAAACAATTCATTGCAGCCAGACACATCTGTTGAGTCGTCAGTTTTGGAGAACTCAAGGTCTGAATTGTCATCTGATCGATTGAACACTGTTTCACAATTTGAACAATTATTTGAAGAGCAGACTCGACCTGGAAGAAGTCGATATTTTCTTCGTTCACATGACAAAGACTAATAAAATCTTTTTTTTTTTTTTTTTGAACTTATATTGTCCTTTACTGTTGCCACGAACATTATGAACAATTGCATCCTTTACTGATTTTCGAGTTCCTTTTCATGTGTACTTTTTACAGCTAAGAGACTTTTTTATTAAATTGGATGTTTGTTTAAGAAAACCTATCATCCGGGTTGACCGTAGGGCCGTGCGGGTACTTCCTTCTGTTTAGCAGGTTCCTGACACTAGGTCGGTTACTTTTGTCGATTCCTGGGAACTTCTGGGAATTGATAATCGCTACTCAGAACGAAGTGCGTCAAGGACGCTACGGACGGTTTTTAGAGGATGGCGTTCTCTAAGCTGTTGGAAGTAGAAAGGATGTCGGCGCAAAGATCAAAATTGCATAAGATTGTACGAACAAAATGCTTTCTGTTTCAGGTATTCCTGCTGTTTCTGACTGTTTCTATGCTATTGGTGGGTGGAGTGTATTTTGGAATACAGTCGTTATTGCCTTCCATTTCACCTACTTTTTCTCCTAAACTAAGTTCTATTACCACTGTTTCTCCACATTCCTTTCATCCTCTGCCCCAACATGAACAGGTTAGACGTGCGGAATTCATGAATAACTCCTTCGTTCAACTCCTACATCAGCATCAGTTGGTGATGAATACTACCAACTGTTGGGTGTGTGGGTTAATGCCACATACCATGGATAGGGGTATTCCGTATTTGGTTCTTCCTTACAGCTCCCAGGGGTCAGCTCGAGCATTCCAAACTATGTTCCGTAGTGCACTAGATTCCTACCCCAGTCGAGAGCCACGTTCTGCAAACTTCGGTCCTGGTCCATACCACAAGCCTTTGGCGATAGCGATTGCTGATTTAGATAGAGATATTTTTGATGCATCGCTTATTCCAGATGAAGAGGTGCGAGCATATAAAGATCTGAGTGAGGCTGAGTATAGTATGTCAGTGGGTGATAGACAGCTTAAGAGCTCGTCTCCAATATGGATCGTACCCCACCTCGGTAATTTCTGCTTGAAAGGTCTTGGTCGAAATCCGAGAGCCCAGCTTGGGAAGAGTGCTTGTACTGATACGTATATTCTACCGATGCTCTCTTCCCCTGTTTTCCTGACTGCCAAGGGTACCTATTTCGTATGTTATGAACGTTCATATACATGGTTGCCCCGTGACTTCTCGGGTACCTGTTATATTGCGAATCTTTTGCCACCGACTTTTACGGTTGCCTCAGACTATCACAAGACTAGAGTTGTGAGAGGCGTTATTAGCGAAGAGGACACTGCCGGTCAAGAAGCAGGAGATTTCTTTAAGGGTTTCTTGCCGTTTTGGGGACCTATGGTTAATAGTAGGAACCTGAGACAGTTGACCCGTGTGGTAGAATTGACTGCTAACATAACTGCAAGTGTTCTTGGTAATTTAACAGCAGAGCTTCAGGCGGATAGACTCATGACGTTGCAGAACCGTATGGTTCTAGACGTTGTTCTTGCAGATAGAGGTGGTGTGTGCAAGGTGATCCATTCGAGCTGTTGCATTTTCATCCCTGACAATGCTCCAACTGTTTATCAAGCCATCTCGAAGTTGCATAAGATCTCCGAGTCCATACACGTGGACGAAGGTAGTTGGACGCTTCTAGGATGGTTTTGGGGCCTGATATCAACTTGGGGTTGGAAGATTCTGATGATCATAGGGGTTGTTGTAACGTTTCTGTTCACGTGTTGTCTTTGTGTGCAGTGTGGTCCTGCCTTATGTGGCCTCTGTGCTACAACGTGTATAAGACGGCCATCTGTTACCAAAGAGACATTGATGGATAGAATGATGTTCCAGCAACAACTGAACGATTTGATGAATATCGAAATCGATTCTGATCTCGACTAGTGCTTGCCTACATGAGGGCAAAAGGAGCGTCTGAGGTTCCGTGAGAATCGTAATGACACTTTGGGTTTGTTCAAATATGGACGAGTTTGGTATCTACGAACCGCAAATGACGAGTTTAGTGGGTGTACGCGTTTTCGCTATGCTACTATGTATGGTTCGTCTCATTCGTGGGTGTGTCCATCTGAACCCTCGGGTTCCATTTTAGATAGGGCATCCATTTTGTCTCTTGCCCTCAAGTAGCCAGCGAACGGACACTGTCCGCTTCGTGACCCTGGGATTCCCAAACTTTTGTGGAGGACACGTGTTCCTTTGAGGGTGTCTTTATGACGAGGGGGATGACACTGCAAGGGCAGATGGCTCCGCTCGAGGCTCATCTTGCCGTGCTAGTCTATTGTTTCAGTCGTGCATGCATTAGGCACGAATCCTTTGATCCTGCAATCATGCTTCCGATATTGCTCCCTACACTCTTTTCCAATCTGTTGTTCATCCTTGTTTTTCCTTTGCACCTGTTTCTGTCCCTTCTCCTAATTCGTTTACAGTCAGAATGGAATGTGCTTAATGTGGGGATAACGTGCTTTTACAGTTGGGAACCGGCAATGCTGCTGTAATTATGTTCCGGGTTTCTGAAAACATGAATGCGACCCTTTTTGAAGTTTACTGTGGGAACTGAGTTGTAACCTTTTGTTCGCCATGTTGTTCAATGACGAAAATGTGTATAAAAGGAGCGATCCACTTTTGCAATTTGAAGCAGTCTCTCAGAACCTACACGTTGTGTACTTCTTGCGATTTCTGTATCCCTGCAGTAAAGAAACACTGATCTTTGACGCCGCAGGAAGTGTCCCGTGTCTCTGTGTTTTGTACGCCGGAACAGGTAACCCACGAAGGTTTCAGGTGTTGTCCCCTGGCACCGCTGGGCCTTAGAATAGCCCAGTCCTTCACAACAGGAGAAATGGGCTGATGCAAGCAGCCCCCCGACACTTATATTATTTACAAATTAACCACTGCTTTGGATATCGTGAGAATGAAATGATGGGGGCCGCGGCCCTGGTCTTCCCTCTGCTTGGTCATTAAGTATTCGATATCCCAGAAGTCGCTGTCATTCCTTCCAGTCTCTTGAGAGAACAGTCTGAAGGGAAGAGCAGTGGCTGCTGGGATACTGAATACTTAATGATCGGGCCTGGAAAGAAGAAGAGAAGGTAGCTCGCGCTCATTTAATATTCAAGAAACCACGCGCAGCCGTGGCTCTCCCCTTTAATCACTCCTGCAACACCGCAGCGCATCAAAACCTGCTTCCCTCCTTAAGAGAAGCTTCAAAATCAAAGGGCCCCCACTTCTTTGTACCATATGTAAAGCAAATACATTTACGTAGCCCCGCTATACATCTAGGCTTCATTCATCACACCGGGCACCTCAGCACTTGAATCTTTATGCATTAATCACCCAGGCTAACATGAACGAGTGGTGCACGCTGTGCGTGGTTCTTGCTGACGAGGAGAGGAGGAGGCAGCAGGGGGAGGGGAGAGAGGAGGGAGCATATACCTGTTTCCCTTGTGGAAGTGAGCAGGAACCATATGTTAATTACAAACATATGGTTTGAAAACTCGCTCCCGCAAGGGATTCGCCAGACGTGCACGCGTTGCATTGAAAGCAATGCAACGCGTGCATGTTTTTGCCCGCAAAGCTATGCCGATTCCTAAAGGTCTCTTTCCTATACAGCGCATGCGCGCTACGTAGGTGAGACCTAAAAAAGACAAATTGTAAACAATGTTCTGTGCAAAGCACTTGCTGAAAATGATATAGTGACACAGTAGCAGTACATTGCTGGTCCCCTAGGGCCACTCAATTTCAAGTGATTAGAGTCACAACCATTTTTTAACCACACGTCTCACATAAAAGGCAAATGAGCTAACTAGCTGAAAGGAATTAAGGCAGACAAACAGCACACCTGAATAATGAAACTGTTATTTTTTTATTTTATACATGTCTTCATAAAAAACGAAACATACACTTTGTGTGGAAAAATAAAAATAAATTACCTCTCATTAATGAGCAGAGCATTATGCACTATGGAGTACAAGTGTTCTTGTTGTGCTAAATTAATGGAGGCATGCTAGCATGCACATTTGTAGTCAGTACTTTGATACTCTCTGCAGTCGGCATCCGGGGTAGCTGTAATGGATGATTATCTTATCCAATGGCCCTGTTCTTCTCCAAAATGCTTTTACATTTTACCCTGACTCCAAGGCAGATGAATAAAAATGACATACAATTCAGGTATGAAATGCGGATATACTGTCTGTCTTAATTAGATAGTGGGCAAAACATTGCACTGGCATATATAGATTATATTAAGGAATGGGATATATAGATTATATTTGGTACTCTCGTCACATTTGTCACATACTAGCCCATGTGCAAAACCCAAGGCACTTGGTCCCACTTTGCTCCCTGGCCTCACCCTACCCCTCAATTTTCAATTAGCTCACTGCAAAGTAAGTTAGAGGGTTTAGGCCAGGTAAGTAGATGTTTTACTTCAGAATAGTGGGGTGTCATTGACCATCATCATGTTCCTAAGCTTTAGCTTAGTCATTTACTGTAGCTGACGAATGTTGAAAGGGAACAATTTGAATAGGCATAAATCCTTTATGGAAGCCATGAAATATAGAAATCACTTAGCCTAAAAAATTGTGGCACATGCCAAGAATGGAATTTTACATGTTTATGGTAGGCTAGACAGAACTTTGGAAAGAATAAAGGAGTGAAGCACTAGGTGGTTACTAACCCTGGGCGTAGTTCGCGTAGCCGCGCTTCGCGAAGCTTTGCGAAGATGTAATTGCACTATGCGACCTTCGCGTAGCTTCGCGAGCTTGCGTAGTTGCTTGTGGCAACCTGTTCGCGATGGCTTTTTCTTGTTCGCGAGCGCGGTAAGCATGTTCGGGGAGCTGTTTGCATGCTCCGGGGATATATCTCGCGATCTTACCCATGCGGTCGCCAATGGGCGCGGCCATCTTGTTTTTCTATTGTCCCGCCCGCTCGCGAGGCCTTATTTCATGTTCCGGGTCGTGGAAAGCGTGTCCGCGATGTGCATTGACGTGTTCGGGAGCGCATTTTACTTGTTCGCGATGAATAGTACATGTTCGCGAGAAATATCGCGCAAACTTACCCACGCGATCGCGAATGGGCGCGGCCATCTTGTTTTTCACTCTATGCTATGGTTCTGGGCCTACTTTTGTATCCTCCCTTTATCTTGGCCATCCTTTGTCTTTAAAACATTTTTTCTGACTTTTTTAATTATTATCTATCTCTCTCTTTGCCTAAGTTTATATTTTCCATTTTATTTCTACTTTTACTGTGTTTTTGTTACTTTTATAAAGTTCTTTCTATCTTCTTCCCCCTAACTTTTTTTTCCCCTTCTAACTTTTCTTTTCCGCCTCCCACCCACCCCAGAGCCATGGCCAAGGGCACAGCAAGTCCCAGTGGCAAGGGCAAGGGACCTGCAGGAGCACAGAAGGCCCGCCTGCCTTGCGGCAGAATGCGTCCTGCAGGGGTGCAGGCCCGGCAACTATTTGGGGAGGAGGTGGTGGCCGCCCTTGTTTTTTTCATCCAGCGCCACCTCCCCTTGACCTTGGTAGCAGGCGGCAGGCCCGGCTCCGGCTACGCTACCCAGGAGCGGCACCGTCGGTGGGCGAAGGTGCGCCGGGCCGTGTTCCGGTGCTCTGGGGTCCGGCACACCCACAATCAACCAGCCCACCGGTGGTCCGACATCCTGGACCGGGAGCAGGACCTATTGGACCTGCTAGGTGTCGAGGTCGTCGGGCTTGGTGAGTAACTTTTTGTGTATATTAAATTTGATGAACAACAAGATTACTGCTGCGTGCCAAGCGTTGCTGGTAAATTAAGTTCCAAAAAGCAAAATGTTCTTTGATTTAAGGACCCAGGTGCTCGGTGGTACTCTTACTTGTTTGCAACTTAGTTTGCGCTAGCTTGTGCTGATGCTGATTATATAAGAGTTTATTTTACAAAACTGAAGTTAGGTAATGCGATTTGTTAGAGAGACTCTAGTCCTTCCATTGCCCTACTGTGAAATAGTGGTGGATGGATATTGGATACTAGGTTTAGTTTGTTAGTATTAGTTAATAATTGTTTTATGCGGTCTGCGTGACGCCTCCTCTGTCACTGAGTGCTGCTTACCCCAGTCCTCCGTCGAACCTTTTGTACTTTGTTTAGTGAGTGGTAGGCTTAGCATGGTCAGTCAGTAGCAGAACTAGATCAGAATCATGCAACCAACCCCCAATTTGTTGTATCTTCTATGTATGCACTAATGTATGCATGTGTCCTCCATCTCGTCTATGCATTTGATGGCTGAAAAAAAATGGAAATGCAGACTTAGTGAACAATTGGCCCGTCTGGAATAGGTGGTGTAGGTAAGGTGGTACTTACTAGGCTTCGTTAGTATTTGTAATCAGAATGATTATGGAACACTGGAGTGTTCACAAATAAGTAGACGATCCGTGAATGCAGGAAGAAGCCAGTAGTTGATCCATCTGATTAGATAGTTCAATTTTATTGCAATAGTTGTTTCCTAAAATCTTGTTTGACTTATTTTTCCAAATGATTTATTATTATTTCTTCCACAGCACTCCTTAATGTTTGTATCTTTCTTTATTATATTTTACATGATCATCAGCACCACCCAGGGGCAAGAAGACGGGGTCGGAGTCGGCGTGGGACCCACAGGAGGACCGCTCCTCTACCGAGGCTCCTGCTGCTGGCTCCAGTAAGTTCTCCAGTGGTTATATTGACATTTATATTTCCCTAACTTTTACTGCATCTTTTTTTCCGAACTATAAATTATGGTTCCACTTTCTAATTCTATTTTTACAAAAGCTTACTTCTTTGACCTTGACTATCTGTTTCCAAATTCTGTTTATCCCTGCCTCTAACTAAGTTGCTTCTAACTGCCTCTGCTATGACTCTCTGTACTACTACTACTATTACTATTATATTACTCTGTCTGTAGCGAAGCTTGCACAGCTGCCCACTCTTTATAGAAGGTTTTCTTTGGAATAATAAAACTCTGATTGACCAATAGCTCTAGCCACTGTGTCCTGTCCTTTGGGTTGTCCTCTTCAAGTCTTCTCAATGTTGAGGTTTTGACAATTACCACAAACAAAATGGCCAACCAGATATTTGACTAGTATTTTTGATTGGATAGTACATGATACTACTATTGTCTAGTGATTCTGCAGAGCCACATACAGAACTATGCACAACAAAATAGGATGTTGCTGATGGGAGGTTGGACCTTACTGATCACACCTCAGTCCGAAGAACCCAGGATCCCCTGACCGACTAGCTATAGTGTCTCACATTAGGGTCCCACTCCCGAACCCCCCACGAAGAAGATACAAAATGTTGATGATGACTGAGACAGACAACCCAGAACATAATAATACCATTTTGCACACTCACTTGTGTAAGTCCACCCCACCACACCAAATACCACAGAGTCTATGTGTAAGTTCAAAAGGTTTATTTGAAACAAGTATCAAACTCTGTACATCGTTAATATGAAATTTATTTTACTACAGCCATAGTCAATAAGCCAGCAAAAAGCCTAACATTAAAACAGTAAACATTTACAAGTGCATGACAACAAGAACAAGAGCCAAGATCTTTAGAATTCTGGAAGACCCCTCACCGTAGAACGTAGAAATATTAGTTACATAATCTTGCATCATAATATGTTCTGTAAATCTCTGGTTTGTAGAAGGGAATCATCCGCCTATTATATGAGAAAAATGCTGCGAGTTAGCCGTTAGATAGGATACTGGTGAATGGAAGCATTTTGCAGTCATGGCAAAAATTGTAACATGTATGTGATGGCTAAGCAATATGAACTAAACAAACTCAATAAGTGTGTTTTTTCCGACCTCGTCACTTGTACGCAACAGTCAAGTGGCCTCAAAGGCATCTACTCTACTGCACATCTCACTAAGCTTGCAGGTATAATTAAATATGCGCCAAAAGAGTAGTAGTCGACATGATGAATCTAAAAGGGCTACACATGGCTCAGGCTAACTTTCAAAAGAGTAGAGTAGGACTAGATGACCCTAGGAAGTGGAACCATATCACCACTAGTGTCTGTCTACTGACTGTACATACTGTCTAGTGCTGATGTATGTTGTATTAACTTTTTTTTCAATGTTCCAAGTGAACAACACTTAAAATAGGGGGAGGTTTCCAGGCATCTAAAAATTTGTGATGTTTTTTTATAGGCACACTACCATCCACCAGTGCCGTCTGGGCCAGCGATGCGGCCATTCCGGAGGGGGCAGGCGAACTGGAGGCACCTTCAGACGAGACAGGGGGGAATGCAGCAGCAGTGGCCGGCGGCGGTAAGTTATATTCATTAATTCTTGACATTACTACTAGATGGAAGTGTGTTCACTGTTTCACTGTACTGTGCGACTTATTATTATACAACGGTTGAAGAAGACACCCTTTACTTAGCATTAGCAGCGTGATTAGAGTAACCAATGGCCTCTTCGATTTGACTCCAAAATCAGCTGTGTGAAGGTTTTATGGAGAAGACAAACTCAGATCAGATGACCTTGATGGATGTGTTGAACAAAGAGGGAAAGAACTAAGGGCGGAAGGACGGGCGAGATAAATAATATGACTGACTGGCAGAGAAGGATATGTTGTTGGAAGCATGCATAGGTGGCTGATAGTAATCAGATCAGATGCAAGGGTTGTTGAAGGATGGGTGGAAGGTGAAAGAATGCCTGCCTGGGTGGGCGACAAAGTATGGCTGGATAGTGCTAGATAGCAAAAATCAGCGTTGTTTGGTTCAAATTCAAACTCAAAGCCAAGGCAAGCAAGAAAGGAGCGGAAGCATGGGTGGTTGTTGGTGAAACCAACTAAGTATGAGAGATATAAAAAAGAAGGATAAACGTTTACTTGAATGGATGTATTCCTGGATGTACTATAGACAGTATAGGATTGGAAAGTGTCACTGGAGATTCTCACTTTGAAGAAAATGTAAAAGAAACTGCGCGACAGTAGCAAAGCCTAGGGGAATATAGGTAGTATTTTCAGAATACAGTACACTTGCAGTAGTTTGCAAGCACGTCATATATATTTATATATATATACATTATCAAGCGGAAGCCCCTTCCTCCCACTCTGGGGACCACTCCCTAACTATTATTATTAATGTATTTTCGAATTGTGGCAGCCAGCCTGCAAAGGGTGGCCTATCTGTTGTTTATGGTTATTGGTTACACAATCAATGAAAGCAAAGTACCCTCTGCAGTAGCGGTTGGTGGTGGGAGTGTTTGCGGGCGGTGACATGGGGAGGGGACGGGTGGGTGGCACTGGCGAGTAAACTGTGTATTACGGCCAAATACAGGTAATCAACATAAAAATAAATAACATTATTTTCAATGTGCGCGCTGCACTGCCGAATGCGATGCAGTGCGTGCAACAATTTGTTTTTTAATGTATTGTTTAATTACCTGTGATTGTCCTTAATCCATAGTTTACTATCCCCACCCTGCACCTTCACACGTCACCGACTCACCGCCCGGCAGCACTCCCACCACTGACCGCTACTGGCCTGATGTCGTATCGTATTAGCATCTATAATATGAATTTAAGCAATGATAATTGGATCAGAAAAATAATCAGCCTTTTTGTAGTACCCATGGCAGGGTGTAAGTGAAATTGTGCATGCCATTTGCCCCCATGTAACAGAGTATGGCCAGTGCCAACGTCCGTAAGGCGTCATACAAAAATATGAGCTTCCCCACCTGCAGACAGTAGTGGTAAATAAAACTAACATGAGTCTGCATCATGTGGCTCATATCTGTTTCTCTTGGGTGCAAGCTTAGCTGACTGAGCTGGCATGCCGGCTACAACAAGGTTATGTAATTGGGCTAAACTACAGATAACAACAACACGACTGGTGTACCGGAGTACATAGTACGATTATATTTATAATGTCGGAAACTCCCACAAATGTTAGAGTCCAAGGAAGTAGGAGTAGAGATACTTACCACCAAATCACAAATGTTATTAACTGTGCTTGCTAGTGATACTGTGACACTATGTGTTGAATGATTTCAGTGTTAAGAGTATTGGCTACAACATGTTCTTTTTCTTTCTTGATTCTAGATACTCCTTCCACACCAACAAAACCATCTCGGAAGGAGTTGGCTGCTAGGGCCCGGCGCCGGAAACTGTAGGTCATCTGTGAACATTATCGCCGGCTGGTGGCTCAGGCGGAGGAGGAGGAGGCTGCAGCTGCAGCCTCCTCCAATGCCCCGGGCCCCAGTCAGGCCCTGCCTCCACTTTCACGGCGCCGTGGTCTGGCAGCCGGCCGCCAGCGCCCATCTATTTCAAGCACTGCTGCCCCCCACCCTGCATGTAACTGCAGGGCATTTCGCCGCCAGCTGCTCCGCCGGGTGGCCCGCTTGGAGGAGAACTTGGAGGAGCGGGTAAAGATCCTGGTGGATAAACACCTCAAGGCCCGCCGACGATAGAGGACCTCGTCATTTGCCCCTTTTTTAATTCCTTGTGTTGGTGGGTGGGTTTGTGGGCGTTGGGGATTTTTCCGGACATTTGGGACTCGCAACTTTCGTTTTGGACATTGGTTGGGGTTAGGGAGGGGGGTGGGTTAGGTCAGAGTGGGATAGTTTATTTTTGTTAGGGGTATTAAATATATACTATTATTTACTTATACGATGTTAATGTTTTGTGGTCGGTTACAGTTTTCCGAATTCAATCTAAGTTACATGGTTGTTTACTTTGTTTCCGTGCTGCTGCATGCCCACAGCCAGTGTTTGATTTAAAAGATCTGCCGATTTTGTAACACACAAACCGATAGATGCAGTACCCCTCACTGAGTTATTTTAATTGTCATAATAGTACTGTCAGTCTCTCCTCCTAGTCCATACCTCCCACAAAACTTATCTTTCCTGCAATTGATGATGAAGTTCGGCACACTGATGGCTGCATGGTTGGTTTCCCAAATTAACGGACAAGATGCCATTATTGTGGTGGTAGTAGTAGACACTGGCAATAGCATTTGAAAAAAGAAAGAGAAAGTCACTTGACTGAGAGACTGTGGGAGGAGTAGTAGAACAGAACACAAAGTAAACTACAGCATGGGTGGGCTAGCAGAAGAAGATCCTTGCACAGCCTCAGTTGAAATTCAATTAGTGTTGCTTTCACAACATCTGCCCCAGCAAGCGTGTGATCAATTGGTGTACATAATGTAGTCATCACATCACACCTCAATATAAATCACACAGCCTGGGGGAAGAGGGTTAGGGATTGATGAATGGATGGGAAGTGGGGTTTTGGGAAAGGTTTGAGAAAGAAAAACAGACAGTATGCATGGACACAACAAAAGTAAAACACAATCGTGTAAGACGACCATGATCCATTATCAAAGAAATCAAAGTATAAAGTGAGAAAAAGCAAATGCATGCATGCTGAGGAAGAGAACTTGATGGTAATGATAATGAGTTGTACTTACTATACCTATTACCCAATGAGTCAGTACAGTCAGGGAAGAAATTGAAATTTGCCTTGCACCCTCAGAGCTCAGACCGAACCCAATTACATGCTGTACCGGGCTTACTTTTATTTTTCAAGCAAGCAAAGGAAATTAAAAAATAGTTGTAGGGATCAATTACCAAACTAACCACAAGACACAGTCGTAATGATTGAAGAGAAAAATGCAATCAAATAAATTTAAAGACGAATGATGAATGATACTAAAGTTACTGTATTATCCTGGTCCAAATGTGGAGTTGCATCATTATCGTCATTCCTCTTGATCCTCCCTTCCATGGACACTCCGCACATCAATCTTGGGTACCACTGCCTGCCTGATGCGGATTGGTAAGATAAGTGTGAGTCGTTTCTCCCACTATAGCACAGGTTAAAGGCCGGCCTGTAAGTGTAGATGGAAAAATAAACGGGGTATTGAAAAATTACTGCATTTAAAACAATAAACTCAATTACAGTGGAGTGCAAGACGAGAAGACAACACTCTGGAGAGAACACTTTCAGACTGAGGCAGCTTGGATAGGATACATAAGTGTCTACTCTACAGCATTAAGGTACAACAAAAACGGGACAGTACTCAGGAGCCAGCACAGCCACAGAACAGGAGAACCGCGGCACAGGCCAGGCACCCTACCCCCTACTTACATTTTGAGCGAGCCAGAGAAATGTCATATGCACTGCAGCAACCGAGCATTTTCCAAATGAAGTGACTAAATCAATGCGCCACTGTCCCTCATACCACTACACTGTACTCCAGTCCACACCACTACACGGACATCTAGCCTACGTCTGTGCTGTGGTTCTTGTTCAAACTGTTTACCTTTTAAGTCAGCCCATGAAACGCAGTTATTCCATCAATTTTCTCCGATCCAACTGACTGTGTGCAAAGATAGTATGCTCAGCAGCATCATGATGATGACCGTGTGGTATGTCTTCTCCAACACCAACTCAGTCTGTAGTGACTGATTAAGTTTAGAATATATTCCATATTACTAAATTGCAACAGATTTTGGCCGGCACCTGCTATGGTAGGAGTACAATGTGGCTATTATTAAACAACAAGGAAACATTAACTGTCACCACACCAGAGTCACTTTTACTTTGTCTATAAACTAGTATAGTTCTACTTCATGCACAATTATTCGTAGTCAGCCATCATCCAATGCAATGCATGCCACCATCATTCACAATAATCACTCATTACCTGTCTTGGTGTTCTCTTTGGCTGTCTGATCTGATGCCTGCCTAGCCTTCTGCCAGTCAGTGATGAGTTTCTTTCGGCTTGGAAACAAAATGGAATATAGCTGGAGTCACGTTTCACTTCTTATGGAGGGACTGTTAGAGGCAACGTGTATTGTACTATTCTCCATCTCCATCCAATGTCTGACTTGCTTGAAATGTACTTAGGGAGAGTAAGGAAGATGGAGCAGGACCCTGAGGAGTGGAGTGGACAGTTATGCACAGACGTGCAACTCCAATAGGGAAATAAAAAGAGGAGACTGTTGATGGATTTGTTGTGATTAGATTTTGAACCATAAAAACAGATACACACAGTCACACACAAATAAAGGAAGGGAGAACAATTTGAAAGCCTAGTTGTCAGGGAAGAGGAGCTCGTCCTCAAACTCTGGTGGTTCAGACAGAAGTACGTCTAACAACCCACTACTTATGTAATCGAAGTAGCTCTCCTCTTCCTGCTGTGATTCACGTATTTTGTACTCCAGTGGTATAAAGTGTTGATTCATTTTGATCATGGTTAACCTCTCAACGCTTTTGGGCGAGAGACTGGTCCTTTTGACAGTAACAATGGCATCAGCAGCACTGAAAACACGCTCTGAAGAGACACTTGCAACAGGGCAAGCCACATACTTTATCACCAGCCTGCTGAGCACTGGCCATTGGCTTCTTTTCCCATACCAATACACCAATGGGCTTTGCTCCATGAAGACCTCTGTTGTGTCATCTAGATAGGCCTGAACCATCCGCTCAATGTTCAGGGGTGCTCCGATTTCCTGGGCCTCTTTTGCCTTTGCATCAGTCATGGACGTACAATACCCTTTCCGTAGAAACCAATCACCTGACGTTTTTTTTTTATTATATATTTTTTTATTTATTTGACCTGCCGTTTTTTTAATGTGCCTGATGATCCTGTTGGTGCTGTTGATGTTATTGCTGGCAGTATTGTTGACTGCTGGGAGGCAAACGCACTGCTCTTGACCTCTGAAGTAGAACTTGGCTTTGGGTGCCCTGCAGTACTTTTTATGCCCTGGGGGGGTGGGCCTCTAATTAAGATCCTTTCGTTTTCAAACTCAGTGGCTTCCTCAGCTATCAAAGTTTTGTACTGGGCAACATTCACTTCTGAAAAAGGAATTACTTCATTACTGCGCAGCAATAATTTGTAACGTGGATCCAAAATTGAGGCAGTAATGTAATGTGGATGTGACACAATGTTATTTTGAATCCTTGTATTGTGAGATAAGCGAGCGGATAAGGTGTCTGCCAAGTGATATGCGTCTACTTTGTCATCCAGACCTGCATACATTTCTGACACCTCCTTCAGCTCTTGCTCTAGCATGTACAACAATGGGATAGCTTGGCCCATAGTACAGTCCTCCCTGCTCACTTCACGCGTGAAGACCGCAAAAGGAAGTAGCATCTCTGTCAGGCATTTGACGAGGTCCCATTGGGCCATCTCAACTCTCATGCCTTTCACAGTAGGATCCCCTGACCTTTTCATGACATAAGCATTAAGTGGTATGTACTGCTCAAACAGACGCTCAAGCATGTAATACGTTGAGTTCCAACATGTTGGCACCTCCTGGATGAGTGCTTTGACTGGCATTTTATGCTCACGCTGAATGACCCTCAGCTGCTTCCGAATGGTTGAAATGTGTGCATATTCTTCTGCAGGTGGTCAGTAAGCTGCTGACTTTGCTTTCATTTTTCAGAAAGTCTTGAACAACAATGTTAATGCAGTGTGCCAAACATGGCACCCTGAAATAGCCACAAACTCAACGAACCAACACTGGTAGGCGGTGAAACTCAAAGAACCTGAGTGAGAATATACTAGAGCCAAGTCTGAAAGTCCTCAAAAAGAGGACATAATCCCATCACCCACCGAAGTGGCATGCTTCATCATATGGGATCTCCTCTCAACCAAACCTGGTTTGGCTGAGGAGCTACTACTCCCAATGTACAACTAAGGGAGGAGCTCGCGGATGTTTAAATCTATGCTGATGGAAAGGGATCTCCTAAAGATCGATGAAGATAGCCTAAGTCAGGTGAAAGACTAAGTGCAGTTTAGAAATAAAGTGATTAAAATTGACTACGGGAACTTCAAGAATTTTTATTAGGAATATCCCTGTGTCAATATTAAAAACGGAGTAGTGGCGCAACCTGGCCAATTCACCAGATGCGCTTACAATAAACCAAGAAAACGGGCTACATGTTTCAGCCTAACACGATCAACAGGTTACGATCAAGGCTTTCATCAGGACCAAAACAACAAACTACTGCAACTACAAAGGAGTGTATATAACACTCATGTGACCTAGTGTCTCAATGATAACAGAACGATACAACCTTGTACCGCAGGATCAATTTCAAACGTTTCTGGGATCCTACCGGTCAAGAGGGTAAGTACCTGCATCAATAAAGTAATAAACATACATAAGTAGTAATTAATGACTCGGCAATGAATATCAAACAGATTCAGGCCCACATCAACTCAGCCAATCGAACTGCTACATATCAGTCTTACCCGTAATTAAATCGGGACTGCGCCTGCCGCTCCTGGTTGCAAATCAGGGCGTGAGGCAATGCTCTGTAAAGAAGATAAAAAGTGGCGTATAGTACATAGTACAAGCAGCAACAGAGAAGGGACTGGACATAGGATAAATGGTCAACTCAGCATGTGTAGAAATAAGGGGACTCTAACCCCCGTACTGCCCCTCTCAGCACAAAAACATTCGTACCGATGAAGATACCGGATCAATGGTCACCTCAGCATATATGGTTGTCATATGAAACTTCGTGCCGTAATGCACGAAATTGTAGCACCTTGTGCCTGTGCTTTTCCAAGCTTTCGGGTTGGGTTATCTAGTAACACCCCTATGTCTGGCTTCTATTATTAAAGGGGCCATTACAAACCCGGGTGAGGCACATAATGTTGTCACCTCAGCGTGGGGGTTTAGAGCTCCCTTATTTCTATACATGCTGAGGTGACCAGTGATCCGGTATCTTCATCGGTACGAATGTTTTTGTGCTGAGAGGGGCAGTACGGGGGTTAGAGTCCCCTTATTTCTACACATGCTGAGTTGACCATTTATCCTATGTCCAGTCCCTTCTCTGTTGCTGCTTGTACTATGTACTATACGCCACTTTTTATCTTCTTTACAGAGCGTTGCCTCACGCCCTGAGTTGCAACCAGGAGCGGCAGGCGCAGTCCCGATTTAATTACGGGTAAGACTGATATGTAGCAGTTCGATTGGCTGAGTTGATGTGGGCCTGAATCTGTTTGATATTCATTGCCGAGTCATTAATTACTACTTATGTATGTTTATTACTTTATTGATGCAGGTACTTACCCTCTTGACCGGTAGGATCCCAGAAACGTTTGAAATTGTTCCTGCGGTACAAGGCTGTATCGTTCTGTTATCATTGAGACACTAGGTCACGTGAGTGTTATATACACTCCTTTGTAGTTGCAGTAGTTTGTTGTTTTGGTCCTGATGAAAGCCTTGATCGTAACCTGTTGATCATGTTAGGCTGAAACATGTAGACCGTTTTCTTGGTTTATTGTAAGCGCATTTGGTGAATTGGCCAGGTTGCGCCACTACTCCATTTTTAATATTGACACAGGGATATTCCTAATAAAAATTCTTGAAGTTCCCGTAGTCAATTTTAATCACTTTTTTTCTACACTGCACTTAGTCTTTCACCTGACTTAGGCTATCTTCATCGATCTTTAGGCGATCCCTTTCCATCAGCATAGATTTAAACATCCGCGAGCTCCTCCCTTAGTTGTACATTGGGAGAAGTAGCTCCTCAGCCAAACCAGGTTTGGTTGAGAGGAGATCCCATATGATGAAGCATGCCACTTCGGTGGGTGATGGGATTATGTCCTCTTTTTGAGGACTTTCAGACTTGGCTCTAGTATATTCTCACTCAGGTTCTTTGAGTTTCACCGCCTACCTGTGTTGGTTCGTTGAGTTTGTCGTTTTTTGTTGTTTTATACCCCTGGACTCTTTTGTTTATTCATTACTTAGTAGGGGGACTGGTCCAGGCTGGTTGTGTGATCCCTCAGACCCTCCTGTTTACTGGTTTTTCTAACCCTGAAATAGCCACCATCTTTCATGGCCCTAACTAGATTACTGCCATTGTCCGTGGCAACAAAACCAATGGTAAGCCCTCTTGGTCGCAGCCACTCAAACACCTTGCTGTTAAACTCATCCAAAATGTTTGCAGCAGTTTGAGATTTCTCCATAGCAAACATGGCTACAGTTGCATGTTTGCGAGTGTCTTTAAAAATCTCAGCGGTGTCAACAACACCGTCAGATATCTTTTCTTTAACACCCGAAAAAGAGACCCAGTGTGCAGTGATGCACATGTAATCAGTGGCTTGGCAACTGGTCCACATGTCTGTTGTCAGGTGTATACTCTGAACAGCACTCTTTTTTAAGGCTTTTCCAAGCAATTCCAGCACGTCGTGATGTAGTGCTGGAACAGCAACTCTTGCGAAATAGTAGCGGCTGGGAACTTTCCATTTTGGGCAGATGGTGGTCACAAACTCAAGAAAACCCACCCCTTCAACAAAAGAAAAAGGGAGAAGGTCCAGTGCTAACATTTTTGCCAGCTTTGCATTGTACAAACGTGCTATTGGGTGGTTGCATTCGTACTGCCCCTCCGGCCTACTAAACATGCTAAGAATGGTAGGCTGCATGGTATTCCTTCCTGTGGTCAACGTCGCACTTTTTGGGCCAGCAGTACTCCTTGGTGTCTCAGGCTGACTCTTACTCTTGTGCCAATGAGATGTGGCTGAGGATGTGGGCGTTACCACTGCAGTTGGGGACAGGGCTACTTTGTGTACCACTACCACAGGGAATGTCCTCCTCTTCTTCCTGTTCCACCGGGAGCGGACTTTCTACTCGTTTATGCCCAACAGCAATGGTTCCAGTTTTGAAGCGACTAAGGTGCTCCTCCCACTGGATTGCGTGGTGTTTTTTCAGATGGGTCATTTGGCCTCCGGTACCATAGTTTGTACCAAGCTTACCACGACTAACATAGGTATGACAAACGGAGCATATAGCAATGTTCTCCTCCTTTCCGCTAACCGTAAAGAAGTCCCACACTGGGGAGCTTAACTTTTGTCTCCTGCTGGAGGTGCCACTCCCACTTCCAATGCCGGATGAACTGGAGGGTGTGTGTTGAATTTGACTCTGTGCAGGACCACTACCTACTTCTGCTGAGGTGGTGCTTGTGCTGGATGTAGGACGCTGCCAGCCCATTGCTAATGTAAATATGGAAGCTGGAGGTCGTGTTGGTGTTACCTGTGTTGGAGGTATGCGTGCTACATCCCTCGCAGCCATTTTGGATAGTGTAAAAATGTTGGTCTCCATCTCCTCAGGCCCGGGAGTGATGTTTGCGATGACTGGCTCATCATCATCATCATCATCCTGCTCTTCTACATCAACATCCATAAGTGTAAGGCTTTCTGAAACCTTCCTTTTTCCATGCCTGCTCTTGTGATGTGTTTCCCTCTCAGACTCAGTTTGTGGCTTCCAAGTGGCATCTAGATCATCAGAAGGGGGGCTTGGTGAAGAACTTGATGTACTAACCCTCCTTTTCCTTGCTGGGGATTTGGATGCCAATGGAACTTCTAAAGGAGTGGCTTCCTCTTCTTCCTCTGCATGAGGCTCAATTTCCTGAACTGCCCCTACTTCGGGAGGAACAACAGCTACTATTGCGGGCGGTGGCTGTGGCTGTTGACAACTTATCTGCTGTGTTGATGATGTTCCCTCCTGCTTTGATTGTGTACTACTTTGAGATAACGATAAGTTTAGTTCAGGCTCAGCATCACTGCTTTCCACCATAAGGCTGGCTACCTCTTCCACACTCATCTGCTTGGGCCTGGGTTGGTGGGTTGGGCCCACTGATGTGGAGGTGCTGCCCCCAGCTTGGCCCCCTGACACCGCTGCTGCAGGCGTCATGTTTGGTGTACCAAAAAAGGTTTTGGGAGGCACACCAGACTTAAGTAACACTTCCTTCTTCTTATGTTCCTTCTTCTCCATGGCAACTTTCTTGGTACCGGAGGACCTGCTACCTGCTTTCTTTGGGGTCATCTTCAACAGATGTCAAAACAGCACTCAGTAGCACAAGTTGCAGAGATGCCTGGTCAGGTCACTCAAACGTCACGTTGTGTACAGCAGCAGGACGTCAGTCTGGCACCACAACAGTGGATGATGATGACACACCTCCTCTGTCTTTTGTGCACCTAAAAGCAAAAAAGCCAGAAGAACATTAGTCAAAAGATCCATAATATAATATATAGCTTATTAGTGTCTGGTGGGTGGTCATCACAATTATTAAACTAGGCCACAAGCTTGGAGGCCTATGCAAAAAGGACAATGCCTGCCTTCCTAAAATGGCCGCCAAACACATGCACAGGCCACCCACCACAAATAACCAAAAAGTGATTACAAAGGACAGGAACAGGAAGTTTTAGTGTCTGTGGAACTTACTTCCTCTCATAAAAATATTTTGAAAAAAATAAAAGCTTCTCCGTGCTCCAAACCTACAGCTCAATGACAACCTGAGGAGTTTTTTTAGCAGAAATGCACAAAAAAGCATTTTCGAGAAGGATCTATGTTGCTCGCGAGATATTGTTTGCCAGATTGCAAAAGCTGCGTGTTCGGGATCGCGAACTGTACAAAAAGGCTTTATCACGTGCGCGAACACGCATATTGCGAGCGCGAAAATGACGAAAACTGTAAGTCCGCGTTGTCGCGCTGTGCAGAGTTACCAAAAGTACGCGAGCTGCATCCCTAGGCTTACATACTGGCTAAAAAGCCCTATTTATTTAACACACACCCAAAAAATACTATTCCACCCCAAAAAACACCTTTTGCAATAAAATCCAAAGCCATCCATGGTGTAAAAGAAAATCAACAGACAACACAAACTGTAAATTTAAATAACGCACCAAAGATTTGAGGCTGACTACCTCTGGGCCTACTGGCAGACTAGGCCACAAGCTTGGAACAGAATGGCAAAAGCAAGCACACTGCTTGGATGGCTCCACAAAATGGCCGCCACACACCCACAACAACAAGAAATGGAAGACAGTCAATGTGCGTCTATGGCAAAAGCACAATGCCTGCCTTCCTAAAATGGCCGCCACACACATGCACAGGCCACCCACCACAAATAACCAAAAAATGATTACAAAGGACAGGAACAGGAAGTTTTAGTGTCTGTGGAACTTACTTCCTCTCATAAAAATATTTTGAAAAAAATAAAAGCTCCTCCGTGCTCCAAACCTACAGCTCAATGACAACCTGAGGAGTTTTTTTAGCAGAAATGCACAAAAAAGCGTTTTCGAGAAGGATCTATGTTGCTCGCGAGATATTTTTTGCCAGATTGCAAAAGCTGCGTGTTCGGGTTCGCGAACTGTACAAAAAGGCTTTATCGCGTGCACGAACACGCATATTGCGAGCGCGAAAATGACGAAAACTGTAAGTCCGCGTTGTCGCGCTGTGCAGAGTTACCAAAAGTACGCGAGCTGAATCCCTAGGCTTACATACTGGCTAAAAAGCCCTATTTATTTAACACACACCCAAAAAATGCTATTCCACCCCAAAAAACTCCTTTTGCAATAAAATCCAAAGCCATCCATGGTGTAAAAGAAAATCAACAGACAACACAAACTGTACATTTAAATAACGCACCAAAGATTTGAGGCTGACTACCTCTGGGCCTACTGGCAGACTAGGCCACAAGCTTGGAACAGAATGGCAAAAGCAAGCACACTGCTTGGATGGCTCCACAAAATGGCCACCACACACCCACAACAACAAGAAATGGAAGACAGTCAATGTACGCCTATGGCAAAAGCACAATGCCTGCCTACCTAAAATGGCCGCCACACACATGCACAGGCCACCCACCACAAATAACCAAAAAGTGATTACAAAGGACAGGAACAGGAAGTTTTAGTGTCTGTGGAACTTACTTCCTCTCATAAAAATATTTTGAAAAAAAATAAAAGCTTCTCCGTGCTCCAAACCTACAGCTCAATGACAACCTGAGGAGTTTTTTTAGCAGAAATGCACAAAAAAGCGTTTTCGAGAAGGATCTATGTTGCTCGTGAGATATTGTTTGCCAGATTGCAAAAGCTGCGTGTTCGGGATCGCAAACTGTACAAAAAGACTTTATCGCGTGCGCGAACACGCATATTGCGAGCGCGAAAATGACGAAAACTGTAAGTCCGCATTGTCGCGCTGTGCAGAGTTACCAAAAGTACGCGAGCTGAATCCCTAGGCTTACATACTGGCTAAAAAGCCCTATTTATTTAACACACACCCAAAAAATGCTATTCCACCCCAAAAAACACCTTTTGCAATAAAATCCAAAGCCATCCATGGTGTAAAAGAAAATAAACAGACAACACAAACTGTAAATTTAAATAGCGCACCAAAGATTTTAGGCTGACTACCTCTGGGCCTACTGGCAGACTAGGCCACAAGCTTGGAACACTCAATGTAAGCCTATGGCAAAAGCTCAATGCCTGCCTTAACAAAATGGCCGCCACACATATGGCCAGGAGGACATAGCAACAAGCATAATCCAAGGGGAACAAAGAAAAGAAATACAGGCCTTTATGGAAAAAGAAGCACACACTACTAAACTACCACCACAAAATTGCCACAAGCCACATGGGCACTCACAGTCACAACAGGCCATGGAAAACAATGAACTGAAGCAGGCCTATAATATATGACTGGACAAAGGAGGCCTGCTAAACAACACAGCTTTAATACACAAATGAAAATGAACAGGACTACGAAAGGATTGGAAAGAAGTTACACATCAAGCACACACATTCCACACAGGTATTTCACACACACACCAACAGAGAAAAACACCACAGCCACATTTAGCATTTCAAATAATCCTATGCCATCCATGCCCTACAGACACCACGAAACATGAACCCATGGGTACCCTACTGGCTGAAATTGCAGAGAAAAACAACTAGGCCCCTATTGAAAGCACAGGCCACCCGCCACAACAATAATTTTAAAAAACAATGAAAAACCCAGAAAAATGTAGGTAATACAAATACAAGCCCCAATGAAACAAACACACCAATTCTCCAACTTACTTGTAGTAAATTAAATTTCAAATCAAAAAGTCCACAAATAAATCCAATCCAATGGTATGAGCAGACAGACACAAAAAGTGATCCTTCCAGCTCCAAATCTAAATGAAAGTGAACAGCACACGCACAAAGCACTGGGAGGAGCCTGCTGGACAGGAACAGGAAGTTGTAGACTCAGGGGCACTTCCTTCCTCTTGAAAAAAAGAGATAAAAATATTAAAGGACTCCTCCTTACACAAAAGACTACAGCAAAATCACAATCTGAGGAGTTTTATGAGCTAAATGATCATTTTAGAGAAGGTTTTTATGAAGATCGCGAGATATTCTTCGCCAGTTTGTAGTTTTTGCATGTTCGGGATCGCGATCTTACCAAGACAGCCGCCGGAAGTCAGCTCGCGCTCCCGAATGACGTGTTCGCGTTCGCACACTCTCGCGGGATTGGGCAGCCATAGTACAAATCTCGTGGCGCTCGCGAACTGACAGAAAAGCAAGTTGGCGATCGCAGAATCACGGTAAGACGTTACCGCGCGCACGAGAATGAATATTGAGCGTGAGAGGAAGCGAAACTACTACGCTACGCGCTAGATTGCGTAGCAATCTGCAACTTCGCGCTCTATGTGAATCGCAAAGTTGCCTAAACTTCGCAAGCTCCACGAACGGAGCGTAGTTCAACACCCAGGCTTAGTGGTGACTGAGTGGACACTAGGAGGGAAGGGAAACAGATCTTGTTTTCGCTTTGCCATGCATTGAAACTTTGTAAATGCCACATTAATTGAAGCAGACACACATTGCACAACCACCACTGCAGTGCCAAAATGAACCATAAAACAGTTAGGTCATGGGTGGTACTGGCGAAATGCCATGGACAGGGAGGTGATGACTGATTATGGGAGGGATACATATCTGCCTCACTTAACAAATATGGTGAGTCAAGGGAGTAGACAGAAATACCCCCTCACTTTGAACCAAAGGTTTGAGAAAAACATTACAAACAAGCAAAGTAGGTGATCATGCCCTTTTTCAGAAGAGCTCCCTTGTTTCTTCATCCAGGGAATCATCCAATCATCATTTCATTATTCCAGCATTCTTCACCATTTGATATTCACAATTTAAGCTTTACATTATCTCAGTCTTTCACCATTGAAAACCATCCATCCATATATATTCATCCATCCATTCATTCACATATCCCAGTCCACGGCCCTCAATCATCCTTTTACCAATACATCCATTTACTCACCCTTGTATCATTTCACCCATTCACCCTTTCACCCATCCTGCTTTAACCTGCAGAACATTCCTTTCACCCATCAACCCTTACACCCACCCAGGCAGGCATCCTTTCACCTTTATACCCATTCATCCATCTTTCACCTAACCATGCATCCTATCACCCACCTGTGCATCCTTTCACCCATCTCTGCATCCTCTCACTGACCCACTCATCTTTTCACACATATAACATTTCACCCATCCTTTCTCCTTCCATCCTTTTTTCCTTTTCCATCAAACCATAATTTGTAGCTTTCATTATGAGCTTTTGTATGCTGAGTTGCAGATAGAAGAGGCTAATAATTCAACCCCCGCTGCAACTGCTTAAGTGAGGGGTTCACAATGCCTTTGCAGTGAATATACTAGTAATTGTTGATTAGCAAGCAGTGTGACTTACTACTGCCCGATCATGTTGCTGCTCAGACTCCCCCTTTGACCCCAGCCATATCTGCGTTGCTCTAGCTGGTCCTGACACTTGAGGTCTGTGCAGCTAGGAAAAACATTAAACAGTTTGGTTGGCAGATATGCCTCCCCTTATAATTTTTTTAAACAAAATACAACCACAAGACATCACTACCGTCCATTTTCAGTATCTTCTCTCAAACATATCATGTTGGGCTTTTTGTTGGGTAGCAATGTTTGAAAAAACAGGTTGTCATGCCAACCAAAAACCTTTCGTAATGGAGGGACAGAGCCATGATGGCTCTGAGTCATTGAAGCGCAATGAAGGGGTGGAACAATTAGTCAATGAAAGATCATTATTATTTTGAAGAGGCCCTAAGTGAGATCAGAACTCATTTTAACAGGAAATTGTTTATACAGTGGCGATATGGCACACTCCCCATAAGAGCATTTACAGCCAAATGGTCTCTTTCTACGCCAGAAAATTGTCCCAGTTGTGATGCAGAATCTGAGTCCGATATACACATACTATTTTTTTGCCCCGCTTACAAAAAGAGCAGGAAACACTGGATTCTACCTATTTGTAGGAACCTAGGGTTCATACACTGTAGGGAAGCTTACAGGGTCCTTAAATCAGATCTATCTAGGCAAATAGTATTTGCAGTTTCTTCATTTCTTGCTTCATTCTGGAGGAAAAGAAGACCAAACGTGTGCCCCTAATTTGAAGTCATCTGATTTATTATGATGAAGGTCCTCTCTATAATTTAATAGTTACCAGATTATTTTCATTCTGTTAGGTGGGAGAAGTGAAATGTTATGTCTGGGTTTTATTCTCAAATGTTTTATTGCATTAGCATTTTTATTATATCTGTCGTATTTCTATGTGCTTTTATGACTAATTAGTCGAAATAAAGTTGAAAATGAGAAAGAGAATTAGTCAATGAAGGACATATGGTCTTAGTTGGAAAATGCAATGGAACAGTCCTCAGACTAGTTTCCAGCCATGCTGCACTGTCATCAAAACTGCTAGTATGCGACTACTGTATAAATTAATGATAATACATACACAACATGGGGGTGTCCACCCGTGACCATGGCCACTCTATAATCTTACTGTTTGAGCATGAGCAAGAAAATGAAAGTCTTCTCCACAAACATGCAAAGAGTAAGAATTCCTTACTTAGGCATGCAATCTTCACAGAAGAGTACATTCCTGAAAACAGTTCTCTTAGTCTTACAGTACCAGTCGACAAGATATATTAGGTAACCCTGGGCGTAGATTGCGTAGTCGCGCTACGCAAAGCTACGTGAAGATGTTAAAGCGCTACGCGAGCTACGCGTAGCTACGCGAGCGGGTGTAGTTGCTTGTCGTGTCCATTCGCGATGCGTTTTTCTTGTTCAGGAACGCGTTGTGCATGTTCGGGACGCTGTTTGCGTGCTCGGGGATGGAATCTCGTGAACTTGCCCATGCGGTCGCCTACGGGCGTGCCCCTCTTGTTTTTCAATTGTACCGCCCGTTCGCGATGCCTTATTGCCTGTTCCGGGTCACGTATAGCGTGTTCGTGATGTGCAGTTCATGTTCGGGAACGCGTGTTACTTGTTTGCGACGCTTTTTGCGTGCTCGGGGGAAAATATCGCGCAAACTTACCCATGCGGTCGCGATGGGCGTGGCCATCTTGTTTTTTACTCTATGCTATGGTTCTGGGCCTGCTTTTCTATCCTCCCTCTATCTTTGTAATCCTTAGTTTTTTACACTGTTTTTCTGATTTTTTTATTTATTATCTCTTTTCCGCCTCCCACACACCCCAGAACCATGGTGAAGGGTAGCAGCAGCACTAGCGGCTCCAAGGGCAAGGCGCCTGTGCCCAAGAGCCTCCTGACTTGCGGCAGACTGCGCCCTGCAGGGGTGCAGGCCCGGCACCTTTTTTGCGAGGCGGAGGTGGCCGCCCTTGTTTTTTTTGTGCAGTGCCACCTCCCCTTGACCTTGGCAGCAGGTGGCAGGCCAGGCTCTGGGTACCCTACCCAGGAGCGCCCCCGCCGGGTGGGCGAAGGTGCGCCGGGCAGTTTTTTCGCTGCTCAGGGGTCCGGCGCACCCATACCCAGCTGGTCCACCGTTGGTCAGACATCCTGGACCAGGAGCAGGACCTGTTGGACCTGCTAGGTGTTGAGGTTGTGGGTCTTGGTGAGTAGCTAATATATAGTAGTATAAGTATTGTGTATAATTTTTTTTACGAATAAAAAGAATACTGCTACTTACATTGCAGGTAAATTACTTTTCAAAATCTTCTGTGATTGTAGGACACAGGTGCTCGCCGCTACTCTTACTTGTTTGCAACTTTGCGCTGGCTTGGGCTGATTATGATGTAATAGTTTACTTTAGAGAACCTCAAGTTAGGTAATGCTATTGCTAGAGAGACTCTAGTCCTTTCTTTGTCCTCCTGTCAAATAGTGGTTGATGGATTTATACTAGGTTTAGTTAATATAAGTTGATAATTGTTTAGCGGTCTGCGTGACGCATCCTCTGTCACTGAGTGCTGCTTACCCCAGTCGTTAGTAGAACCTTTTGTAGTTTGTTTAGTGAGTGGTAGGCTTAGCAGTGTCAGTCAATAGCAGAACATCAGACGCAACCAACCAACAATTTGGTGTATGCACAAATGTATGCATGTGTCCTCCATCTCATCTATGCATTTTTGAGGGCTAAAATAAATGGAGATGCAGACTTAGTGAACAATTGGCCCGTCTGGAATAGGTGGGCTAGGTCAGGTGGTACTTAGGCTTAGCCAGTATTCTGGAATCAGAATGGAACACTGGATTAGTGTTAATAAATAAGTAGACGGTCCGTGAATCCCGCAAGCCAGTAGTCGATCCGACTAAAAAGGTCAATTTTATTGCAATTGTTGTTTCCTAAAATGTTTTTGGAGCATTTTGAAATATTTGAAATAATGTATTTGTTTCACAGCAACCATTAATATTTGTCTCTTTCTTTATTATATCTCACATGATCAGCAGCACCCAGGGGCAAGAAGACGGGATCCAAGTCGGTGGGACAACCAGAGGACCGCTCCTCTACCGAGGGCTCTGCTGCTTGCCCCAGTAAGTGCTCCAGTGGTTAATATTAAAAATGATATTTCCCTAACTTTTACTGCACCTTATTTTTTCCGAACTATTAATTCTGGTTCCACTTCCTAATTCTATTTTTTACAAAAACTTCTTTGATCTTGACTATCTGTTTCTAAATTCTGGTTATGCCTGCCTCCAAGTTCTAACTGCCTCTGCTATGACTCTCTGTACTACTACTATTAGTCTGTCTGTAGCTAAGCTTGCCCAGTAGGCCACTCTTTATATTAGGTTTTGAATAAAACTCAGATTGACCAATAGCTCTAGCCACTGAGTCCAGTCCTTTGGGTTATCCTCTTCTAGTCTTCTTAATCTTGAGGCTTTGACAAGTCCCACCAACAAAATGCCCAACCAGATATTTGACTATTTTTGATAGGATATAGTGCATACTACTACTGTTGTGAGGATCCTGCACAGCCACATACAGACCTATGCACAAGAACATAGGATGTTGGTGATGGGAGGTTGAACTTTCCTCAAACCAAAGTCAGAACCCACAATCCCCAGACCAACTAGCTATAGTGTCTCATTAGGTCCCCGAACCCCCACCTGAAGATACCCAATGATTACACAACCCAGAACATAACACCCTTTCGCTCACTCACTCGTGAAAGTCCACCACCAGACCAAATTCCACAGAGTCTATGTGTAAGTTCAAAAGGTTTATTTTCAACTAACAAGCTCTGTACGTTGTTCTATAAAATTCAGTATACTACAGCCAGCTCCAACAGCAAAATGCATAAGATTAAAACAATAAACATTGTTACAAGTGCATAGAAGACAGAAGATCTGTGCGAATTCTGGGAGTCCCCTCACAGTAGAATGTAGAAGTACTGGTTACATGCATCATAAGTTTTGCAAATCTCTAGTTCGTAGAAGGGAATCTTCTGCCTGTTATGAGAAAAATGGTGTGCGTTAGATAGTATAATGCAAGCATTTCTCAGTCATGCCAAAAAGTAAAACATGTTATGGCTAAGCAATACGGACTAACCAAACTTCATAACAAAGTGTCTTGTTTTTCGACCTCTTGTACGCAACGCTCAGACAGTAGCTGTATGAGCTCATGTGGGCTCAAAGGCGTCTTACTGCACAACAAGCTGCGAGGTAACATGCGCAAAAGACATGAAGCTAAAATGGTTGCATGGCTCAGGCTAACTTTGCACAGAGTAGAGTAGACTATAATGACCCTAGGGACCATAACACTACTAGTGTCTACTGGCTCTACTCTAGTACCCGATTTGGACTAGTGATGTATGTTGTATATGTATGTATTAACTTTTTTTTCGATCTTGCTAGTGAAAATGAATAAATAGGGGGGAGGTGTACAGGCATCTAAAAATGTGTTATGTTTTTTCTAGGCATACTACAGTACCGACCACCAGTGCTGGCGGGGCCAGCAGCGATGGCGATTTGGCCATTCCGGAGGGGGCAGGATATGCGGCATCTGCAGAAGCTACAGGGGGTGAGTCAGCAGCAGTGGCGGGCGGTGGTAAGTTATATTAATTACTTATTGACATTACACTAGCTGAGAGAGTGTTCACTTCACTCACTGTACTGTTGAGACTTATTAAGTATGAAGTTGTAGTGAACATTATACAACAGTTGAAGAAGAAAACCTATATTTAGCATTAGCAATGCATTAGCAATAGCATTAGTAGCGTGAGTTGAGTAAGCAATGGCCTCTTCTATCTGACTCCAACTCAGCTGTGAAAGTTTTATGGAGAAGACTTAAAGTCATATCAGATGACCATAATGGATGTGTTGAACAAAAAGGGAAAGAAGGGTGGAAGGAGGAAGGACGGGCGAGATGTAATATGATTGGCAGAGAAGGATACATTGGAATCATGCATAGGTGGCTGATAGGAATCAGATGCATGGGTTGTTGAAGGATGGGTGGAAGGTGAAAGAAGATGCCTGCCTGGGTGGGCGACACAGTATGGGTGGATACTGGATAGCAAGAATCATCAGCGGTGTTTGGGTCAAGCTCAAAGCTTACTTACCTGTAATCAGCCGTAATCCATAGTTTACTAACCCCCACCCTGCCCCTCCCCCTATCACCGCCCGGCAGCACTCCCACCACCGACCGCTACTCACCTTATGTCATCGTCCCATATATAAGCAATGATCATTGGATAAGATATATATTCTGCCTTTTTGTAGTAGCCAGGGCAGGGTGAAAGTGAAATTGAGCAATTGCCCTTCATGTAAAAGAGAGAGTATAGCCAGTGCCACCCGTAATAGAAAAATATGAGCTTCCCCACCTGCAGACAGTAGTAAATAAAACTATTGTGAGTCTGCGTCATGACTCGTATGTTTGTCTTGGGTGCAAGCTTAGCTGACTGAGCTGGCATGCCGGCTACAACAAGGTTATGTAATTTCCCTAAACTAGAGATAAGAAGAAGACTGGTTTACTGTGTACTGGAGTCCATAGTGCTAGTATAATGCCTGAAACTCTCACAAATGTTAGAGGCCGAGGAAGTGGGAGTATAGATACTTACCACAAATGTTATGTGCTGTGCTTGCCAGCGCTACTGTGCCACTATGTGTTGAATTAATTTTGTGTTACTGTTTTGCTAGGAGTATTGGTTACAATATTCTTTTTCTTTCCTGATACAGATCCTCCTTCTCAAGAAAAACCAACTCCGAAGGAGTTGGCAGCCAGGGCCTGCCGCCGGAAACTAGAGGCCATCTGCCAAGAGTACCGGTGGCTGGTGGCTCAGGCGGAGGAGGAGGGGGCAGCAGCTGCAGCCTCATCCAATGCCCGAGCCCCAGCCAGGCCCCGCCTCCATTGGTACAGTGCCGCGGTAAGGCAGCTGCCCGCTGCCACACTTCTTTAACATCCAGCACTGCTGCCCCCCACCCTGGATGCAACTGCAGGGCATTTTGCCACCAGATGCTCCTTCGAATGGCACGCCTAGAGGAGCACCTAGGGGAGCGGGTCAAGATCCTCATTGACAAACACCTTAAAGCCCGATGAATCTAAGAACTATCTATGACCCCGTTGGATTGCCCCTTACTTATTCCTTTTGTTGGTGGGTGGGAATTGGGCATTGGGGTTTATGGACATTGTTTGGACTTTTTCTTTATGGACATTGGTTGGGGTTAGGGAGAGGGGTGGGTCAGGTGTGGGATAGTTTATTTTTGTTAGGGTAATAAATTACATTTATACTTAAACATATGATGTAAATGTTTTGTGGGGGTCAATATTTTACATATTTATGTCACATGGTTTCCTTGCTGCTGCAGGGCTGCAGCCAGTGTTTGATTTAAATAATCTGCCAATTTTGTAACACACAAACAGATAGATGCGGTACCCCTCACTGAGTTATTTGTCCTACTAGTACTGTCAGTCTCTCCTCCTAGTCCATTATACCTCCCACCAAACTTATCTTACCTGTGATTGATGATGATTAAGTTTGGCACAGCAATGGCTGCATGGTTTCCCAAGATAATGGAGAAGATGCCATGGTGGTGGTGGTAGTAGTAGACACTGGCAGTAGCATTTGCAAAAAATAAAAATAAAGAGACAGTCACTCGCCTGAGAGAGACTGTGGGAGGAGTAGTAGAGCAAAGTAAAGTACAGTACAGAAGAAGACTGCCAATCAAACAATATTGCAACTGCTAAAGTAAAATACAACATAATGGTGGCGGGGAAAGCCTAGTACAAGAAGTTACAAACTGTAATTTGTGTAGAGTCACTTAACACAATAATAATTCATAACCTATACTGCTGTGTGGTAGGATGTTGATGATGAATCCAATCAATGCCGGCAATTAATTATGATGTATTAGGTCCCTCTGGAAAAAAATTTGGCTTGGACATAGACTGAGCATGGGTGGGCAAGCAGAAGAAGATCCTCGTCCTACCTTGAAATTGAATTAGTGTTGCTTTCACCACATCTGCCCCAGCAAGCGTGTGATCAATTGTTGGTGTACATTTAATGTAGTCACACCTCAATATAAATCACACAGCCCGGGGAAGAGGGTTAGGGTTTGATGAATGGATGGGAAGGGGGGTTTGGGGAAAGGTTTGACAAAGAAAAACAATACGCATGGACACAACAAAAGCAAAACACAATCTTGGCAGACGACCATGATCTTATCCAATAAATCTTTAAAGGGAGAAAAAGGATATACATGCATGATGAAGATAACTTGATGGTTAATGGGTAGTACTTACCAACTACTACTAGACAATTAGACAGTATAGGGCAGCAGTATATTAATATGCAATTTGCCTTGCCTGTATGCCTTCAGAGAGACCCAAATTACATGTTGTACCGAGCTTACTTTTAAAGATAGCAAAGAAAATTAAAAAATAGTTGTAGGGATCAATTAGAAAACAAACGACAACACAACACACAGTCGTAATGATTGAAGAGAAAAAAGGAATCAAATTAATTAAAAGACAAATGATACTAAAGTTACTGTATTATCCTGGTCAAATTGTGGAGTTGCATCTTGTCATTCCTCTTGGTCCTTCCTTCCATGGACGCTCCGCTCATCAATATTGAGTGCCACTGCCTGCCTGATGCGGATTGGTAAGGTAAGTGTGAGTTGTTTCTCCCAGTATAGCACAGGGTAAAGGCCGGCCTGTAAGTGTAGATGGAAAAACAAAAAGGGTATTGAAAAATCAATGAATAAATAAAAAGCATCAATTACGGTGGAGTGCAAGAAGAGAAGAGAGAACACTTTCAGACTCAGGCAGCTTGGATACATCGTGTCTACCCTGTTTACAGCATAAAGCTACAACAACAACAGGACTGAACAGGCCCACGGCACCGGGCTGTGACCCAACCTCCATTTAGCTTAAATTTTGACAGAGCCAGACAAAAGGCATACACAGCAACCTCGCATTTTCAAAATGAAGTGACTAAATCAATGCGCTGCTGTCAGTCATACCACTACACTCGACTCCACCACTACATGGACATGTAGCTCTGCTGTGGTTCTTGTTGAATTGTTGTGTTTACCTTTTATGCCACTTCATGAAACGCAGTTATTCCATCAATCATCTCCGATCCTACTAACTGACTGCGAAGAGTATAGTATGTGGTCATCATGATCAAGGTGTCCAACTCAGTCTGTAGTGTACCGAGTGAGTTCAGAGTCCATATTCAAATATCCAATGGATCGCCCTGCAGTAGAAGTACAACTTTGTTACTAAACAACAAGTCTTTTTCCAGCATTAACCTGGAACAGGACACATATACAGCAACATAGCATTTTCCAAATTAAGTAACTAAATCAACACACGGCTGTCAGTCATACCTCCACTACTACACTCGTGACTAGTACTACTCGATGCCACCACTACACAGACATGTAGGTCTGCTGTGGTTGTTGACTTATTTATCTTTTATGTCACTTGAATTGAAAGTAAACGCCTCGAGTTATTCCATCAATCATCTCTGAGCCAACTGACTGACTGCGTGCAAAGATAGTATGGTCATCATCATGGTGTGGTACGTGTTGTCCAACTCCAATTCAGTCTGTAGTGACTCCGATTAAGTCCATATTCCATATTAAAAAATTGCAACGGATATTAGCCTGTACCTGCAGTAGTAGGAGTACAATTTGGTTATTAAACAACAAGAAGGGAAACATTAACTGACACTTGAGTCACTTTTACTTGGTAGATTAACTGGTAGAGTTCGACTTCATGCATAACATTAACACAACAAACAACAGCAATCGCTCAGAGTCAGCAAGCATCCAATGCATGCCATCATTACCTGTCTTGCTCTTCTCTTTGGCTGTCAGATCAGATGCCTAGTTCTGACAGTTGTGTGTGTTTTTTTTAATGAGGCAGTGGCCTCATTATTACTCCACATTTATTTTGAGTGTTGTTAGTTGCTGTTTTGGTTTTCTTCTTATTCATCTGTGGCACTTTGTTGCAGTTGAAGTTGGTTCACATGGTCAGGCCACGGCCTGGGTAGCAGTCATAGGTCAATTGAGTTTGCAGAAATGTCAGCAAGTTTCTTCGAAGAGTCTTGTCTTTCTCTGCCAAGTACCTTCTGTTCTGACAGTGATGAGCTTTGGATGCCTGCCGAGGCTGCAGCCTTCTGACAGTGATGAGTTTACTTTTGGATGCCTGCCCAAGTTCTGACAGTGAAGAGTTGTGGATGCCTGCAGAGGCGGTAGCCTTCAGACAGTGATGAGTTTCGGATCAGAAACAAAATGGAGGATAGCTATAGTCACGTTTCACTTCTTCTGGAGGGACTGTTAGAGGCAACATTTCTTGTACTATTCTCCAACCAATGTCTGGCTTGATGGAAATGTATTTAGGGCGAGTCAGGAAGATGGAGCAGGACTCGGAGGAGTGGACAGTTAAATGCACAGAGGTGCAACTCAAATAGGGAAATAAAAAGAGAAGAAGGTGGTGATGGATTTGTTGTGAATCGATTTGAACCAGAAAGACAGATACACACACAAATAAAGGAAGGAAGAAATTAACAATATGAATGCCTAGTTTTCAGGGAAGAGGAGCTCGTCCTCAAACTCTGGTGGTTCGAACAGAAGTCGGTCATGTAACCCACTACTTCCGTCATCAAAGTCGCTCTCCTCTTCCTGCTGTGATTCACTTATTTTGTACTCCGGTGGTATAAAGTGCTGATTCATTTTGATCATAGTTCACCTCTCCACACTTTTGGGCAAGAGACTGGTCCTTTTCAAAGTTACAATGGCACCAGCAGCACAGAAAACACGCTCAGAAGAGACACTTGCGACAGGGGAAGCCAGATACTTTATCGCCAGCCTGCTGAGCACTGTCCATTGGCTTCTTTTCCCATACCAATACACCAATGGGTTTCGATCCATGAAGTCCTCTGTTGAGTCATCCAGATAGGCCTGGACCGTCCGCTCAATGCTCAGGGGTGCTCTGATGTGCTCGGCCTATTTTGCCTTGACATCAGCACTGGACTTACCATACACCTGCCGTAGAAACCAATCAGTTGCCGATTGTACTGTGGATGATCCTGTTCTTGCTGTTGTTGATGTTATTGGTAGTGTTGGTGTCGATGAATGCTGGGAGGCAAACGCACTGCCCTCAGGCTCTGAAGTAGAACTTGACTCTGCCCTGTAGTACTTGTTCTGGCCTGGGGCGGGGGCATCTAATTACCAGCCGTTCGTTTTTAAACTCAATTGCTTGCTCAGCTATCAAAGTTTTGTACTTGGCAACATCCACTTCTGAAAAAGGAATTACTGCCTTACTGTTCAGAAATACTTTGTACCGTGGATCCAAAATTGTGGCAGTAATGTAATGTGGATGTGACACAATAATTTTTGAATCCTTGTAAAGTGAAATACACACCAAATAATATGCGTCTTGTTTGTCATCTACACCTGCGTACATTTCATACACCTCCTTCAGCTGTTGCTCTAGCATGTGCAACAATGGGATAGCTTGGCCCATAGTGCAGTCCTCCCTGCTGACTTCACGTGTGAAGACCTCAAAAGGAAGTAGCATCTCTGTAACGCATTTAACAAGGTCCCATTGGCCCATCTCAATGGTCATGCCTCTCACAAAAGGATCTCCTAATCTTTGCATGACATAAGCTTTGAGTGGTATGTACTGCTCAAACAGACGATCAAGCATGTAATAAGTTGAGTTACAATGTGTTGGCACCTCCTGGATGAGTGCTTTGACTGGCATTTTATGCTCACGTTGAATGACCCTCAGCTGCTTCAGGGCTTTAAAAGAATCGTCAGGTCACTCACACGTCACATCGTGTACAGCAGCAGGACGTCTGTCTGGCAGAACAATGGGCGATGATGACACACCTCCTCCTCAGTCTTTTGTGCACCTAAAAGCAAAAAGGCCGGAAGAACATCAGTCAAACGATAGTACATCAAACTAATATAATATATAACTTAGTGTGTGGTATTAAATTTTAGTAACTCAGTGATCAACAACAGCGTAGCCATTTATGAGACTTTGACAACAAGGCCAGGGCTTTCCTGGTGTACTGTGTACACTCAGGAAGAATAGGAATAGCAAAGAACAAAAACAAAAATGTAGTGGAGCCTGTTTGGCCTAAATTTGTGCATCACATGGGATGGATGCAGCATCAGGGAGCTGCAGCTGGCAATGGGGATGGATTTGGAAGCAGTAAGACAAGAGGAACAATGGAAAGACATGCAGGCCTGTGTGGCAAAAACAGCACACTACTAACTACCACCGCAAAATGGCCCCCAGCCACATGGTCACTAACAGGCACAAGGCACGGCAAGCAATGAACTCAAGCAGGCCTATATGGCCAGACAAAGGATGCCTGATAAACAACACAGCTTTAATGCAAAAACAAAAATCCACATGGCTAAAAACAGGTTGGAAAGTTACACAACCACAACAACAACACATAGACATGCAAAACAGGCATTTATTTAACACACCCAAAAAGTGAAATACACCCCAAAAAACCCACATTTTGTAATTCAATCCAATGCCATCCATGCCCTAAATGAAATTCAACAGACACCACAGAAACAGTTGTTTCATATACCCATGAGTACCTCTGGGCCTACTGGCTGAAAAGGCCTAATACACACCCAAAAAGTGAATCCCCCCCAAAAACCACATTTTACAATTCAATCCAATGCCATCCATGCCCTAAATGATGTTTAAATTAAACAGACAACACAAAAACAGTTGTTTCATACACCCATGATGATTGATGAGTACCTCTGGGCCTACTGGCAGATTAGCCACAAGCTTGGAGGCCTATGGCAAAAGCACAGTGGCTGGTCCCAAAAAATGGCCACCACCACATGGCCAGGCCACCCACAACAATAAGAAAAGGAAGACAAGACAGACAGTGCAGGCCTATGGCAAAAGGACAATGCCTGGCTTCACAAAATGGCCGCCACCCACAATAGCAAGAAAGTGAAGACAAAGAACAGGACCAGGAAGTTGGAGACTCTGGGGAACTTCCTTCCTCTTTAAAAAAATTGTAAAAAAAGAAAAATGACTCCTTGCTCCAAAAACTATAACCAAATGACAACAAAATCATCATTTTCAAGAAGGTTTTCTGCTGCTCGAGAGATATTCTTCACCAGATTGCAAATTCACAAAAAGTTGTTATCGTGTGCGCAAACACGCATATTGAGCGCGCAAAGAAGAAAAAAGTGTAAGTCCGCGTTGCCGCGAAGTGCGGAGTTGCCAAAACTACGCAAGCTGAACGCCCAGGGTTACCTACTGGCCGAAAAGGCCTATTTATTTTAAACACACCAAAAAACTGAAATTCCACCCCAAAAACACATTTTGCAATTCAATCCAATGCCATCCATTCCATAAATGATGTTAAAATTCAACAGAAAACACAGAAACAGTTTTTATGCACCCATGATGACTACCTCTGGGCCTACTGGCAGACTAGGCCACAAGCATGGAAGCCTATGGCAAAAGCAAACACACTGCCTTACTCCACAAAATGGCCGCCACTAACCCTGGGCATAGTGGACGTAGTGGGGCTACGCGGAGCATCACGTAGTAAATCTACGCACACTCACACACTCCGCGTAGCCCCACTACGCGACGCCCACCCCCCTCCCGCCCACTTTTAAAATCACTGAAAATGTTCAAAAGTAAGGAAAATGACTTACCTGAGCTGAGGCGTTCCGGGTCTCCCTCTTCCTGCTTCATCGCCAAATTCTTCCTCACAAATGCGCATGCGTGGGCACCCGCGCATGCGCATTTCTCACGAGCCGCCACCCACATGACCAGGCCACCCACAATAACAAGAAAGTGAAGACAGACAATGAATGCAGGCCTATGGCAAAAGCAGTGCACACAGCCTGGATAGCTCCTCAAAATTGCCGCTAGCCACCCACAACAAAAAGAAATGGAAGACAGACAATGCAAGCCTATGGCAAAAGCACACTGCCTTACTCCACAAAATGGCCGCCACCCACAATAACAAGAAAGTGAAGACAGACAATGAATGCAGGCCTATGGCAAAAGCACACTGCCTGGATGGCTCCACAAAATGGCCGCTAGCCAACCACAACAAAAAGAAATGGAAGACAGACAATGCAAGCCTATGGCAAAAGCACACTGCCTGCCTCCACAAAATGGCCGCTAGCCAACCACAACAAAAAGAAATGGAAGACAGACAATGCAAGCCTATGGCAAAAGCACACTGCCTGCCTTCACAAAATGGCCGCCACCCAAATGGCCGGGCCACAACAACAACAAGCATAAGCCAAGGGGAACAAAGAAAAGACATGCAGGCCTATATGGAAAAAGCAGCACACTACTAAACTACCACCACAAAATGGCCCCAAGCTATATGGTCACTCACAGTCACAATAGGCCATGGAAAACAATGAACTCAAGCGGGCCTATATATCACCAGACAAAGGAGGCCTACTAAACAACACAGCTTTAATACAAATATGCAAAAACGAAAATCAACAGGGCTACGAAAGGTTGGTAAGTTACACAGCAAGCACACACACACACATCCATCAAAGATATTTATTTATTAAGAAACACACCCAAAAAGTGAAATACACCCCAAAAACCACATTTAGCAATTCAATCCAATGCCATCCATGCCCTACACGTTGTTTAAATTCAACAGTCGCCACAGAAACATGCACCCATGGGTACCTCTGGGCCTACTGGCTGAAATTTCAAAGAAAAACAACTAGGCCCCTACTGAAACTACAGGCCACCCACAACAATACATTTTAAAAACAATGAAAATCCCAAAAGAATGTAGGTACTAACAAGTCCCATTCAAAAAAACAAGTGCACCAATTCTCCAACTTACTTGTAAAATCTCAAATCCAAACGTCCTCAAGGCTCAAATCCAATCCAATGATATGATGCAGCAAACAGACACAAAAAGTGATCCTTCCAGCTCCAACTCCAAATGAAAGTGAAAAGCACATGAACAAAGCATTGGGAGGAGCCTGCTGGACAGGAACAGGAAGTTGGAGACTCAGGGGCACTTCCTTCCTCTTGAAAAAAAAAGTAAAAAAAGAAAAAGGACTCCATGCAGAAAAAACTACAGCCAAATCACAATTTGAGGAGTTTTTTTGAGCAAAATGATCATTTTCGAGAAGGTTTGATGATGCTCGAGAGATATTTTTCGCCAGATTGTAGTTTCTGCGGGTTCGGGATTGCGATCTTACCAACACTGCCGCCTGAAGTCAGATGGCGCGTCCGAATGACGTGTCTGCGTGTTCGGGATCGCGATCTTACCAACACTGCCGCCGGAAGTCAGATCGCGCATCCGAATGACGTGTTCACGTTCGCACACTCTCGCGGGATCGTGCGGCCGGATTCCAAATCTCGTGGAGCACGCGGATAGGAAGTCTCGTTGGCGAATGCAGAATCACTGTAAGTCGTTACCACACACGCGGGAACGCATATTGATCGCGCGAAGAAGAAAAACAGCTACGCTACGTTGCCGATTGTGTAGTATTCGGTAACTATACATTCTACGTGAACCGCGAAGTTACCGAAACTACGCAAACTCCATGAGCATAGATAGCGTAGTTCACCGCCCAGGGATAATAGAAGGGGAGAAAGGAGAGCTTACTGATAAAGCAGTTGTAAGGAAGCTACAGACAGGCTAGTACAGAAAGGAGGAAGCCAGCTACAGAAAGTTGAAATATAGATAATAACTAGGATAATGCAAGGTTAACAAGAATTTAAAAACATTAGGTAGAATGAAGAGGAGTTGGAAAAATTCAGAAACAGTCACAGAAAAAAATAAAAAGGAAATATTATTCTAAAGGTGGAACGTTTAGAATAATATTTCCTTTTTATTTTTTTTAACTTTTGCCTCCTGCTGGAGGTGCCACTTCCAATGCCGGATGAACTGGAGGGTGTGCGTTGAATTTGACTCTGTGCTGTACCACTACCTACTTCTACTGAGGTGGTGGTTGTGCTGGATGTAGGTCGCTGCCGGGCCTTTGCTAATGCAAATATGGAAGCTGTAGGTCGTGTTGGTGTTACCTGTGTTGGAGGTATGCGTGCTACATCCCTCGCAGAGATTTTGGGTAGGGTAATAATGTTGATCTCCATCTCCTCGGGCCGGGAGTGATGTTCGTGATGACTGGCTCATCATCATCATCCTGCTGTTCTACATCGACCTCCATAAGTGTAAGGCTTTCTGGAACCTTCCTTTTCCCTAGCCTGGTCTTGGGACGTGTCTCCCTCTCAGACTCACTTTGTGGCTTCCAAGTGGCATTTAGATAATCAGAAGGGGTGTTTGGCAAAGAACTTGATGGACTAACCCTCCTTTTCATTGCTGGGGATTTGGAAGACAATGGATCTTCTGAATGAGTGGCTTCCTCTTCTTCTTCCTCTGCATGAGGCTCAATTTCCTGAACTGCCCCTACTTCGGGTGGAACAACAACTACTATTGCGGGCGGTGGTTGCGGCTGTTGTTGTTGACCACTTATCTGCTGTGTTTCCTCCTGCATTGATTGGTTACTACTTAGAGATAGCGATAAGTTTATCTCAGGCTCAGCATCACTGGTTTCCACCATTAGGCTGGTTACCTCTTCCACACTCATGTGCTTGGGCCTGGGTTGGTGGCTTGGGCCCACTGATGCGGAGGTGCTGCCCCCAGATTGCCCCCCGGACACCGCTGTTACAGGCGTCATTTTTGGTTTCTCATAAAAGGTTTTGGGCAGGACACCAGACTTAAGTGTCACTTCCTTCTTCTCAATAGCAACTTTCTTGTTACTGGAGGACCTGGTACCTGCTTTCTTTGGGGGCATCTTCTTCAGATGTCAGCAGCACTCAGTTGCACACGTTGCAGAGATGTCTGGTCAGGTCCATCCATTTGAATATTTTCATTTGGCATATTTAACCATAAAAAAATTACACTTTACAAATACTTAAAACATGATTTGTCCCAAGGTTTTACCATAAAACAGTATACTACACAATAAAAGCCTGCTAAAATATATCATAAAAGGCTCACGTATAAGGGCACTTAGTTCATCACCAAGGCAGCAAGGGGTTGCTTATACATTAGCTATACATTTATACAAAATCTCGCTTAGACCCCAGATCATAGGTAAAATTGAATTTTCAACCTATGCCATTTCACTCATTGACTCCTGTATAGCAATTAAAAATCTTCCTATTGCACATGCCACATTTAAAAACCTCATATTTGTCAGTAAACTAAGTGCTTGGTCTCTACTGAAGCTTTCATAAACAATAAAAAAAGGTTTTTAAAAAAAATGTCCGTTCTTCTAAAAAGCGCAAACAGTCAAGCAAAATATGTGCGCTACTGCATTTTACTTGTAGGCCACATGAGCACAGGCCTTGGTCGATCGACATAATTCATTTTATCTTCCCATTAATGTTACTTGGGTTCAGGCCGACTCTAAATTTCAATATTGCATTTCTGAGCTTTGGGTTAGGCATAGCTTCTATATAGGGGAAAATATTGTCATTGATCCATCCATTTAACAGAAACTGGGCCGAAGATTTGCTCTTCAAGTAGCATAAGTCTTCTTCTCGTGCCTCCGGGTTAACAATAGCCCATAACTCCCCCTTAGGGATCTGGATCTAGAGTAAGTTTAACACATAACTTATCTAATTTATTCCTTGCTTGGACCGCCCAAGTAAGATCGCTTTTTTCTATTTCTTTCTTACAGAGATATGCTATTCTGGGGGGGCTTCTCCATTCAATCTTTTCCAAAAATTAAATGTCGCTTGCATTCCCCGATAGTTCCAGGCTGTGAGATGACATTCTACTCGCACAGCCTGTAACATAGTTGAAGATGTGAGGGCGAGAAGCTGTTTCACACATTTTCCCTCCTCTTGGTTCCAATCTGATTTACCCCCCATAAATAAAACCTCGACACCATATACAAATTGTGATTGGACCGATGCAGTAAAGGCTGAGAGTATTGGTCGCAGTGATGGGTCCCTTGCTCACTTTGCCACTGGATTCAAGCAAGCCTGGCTGAAGACGGCTGAAATGCCAGAAACCGGTCCTAGGAAGCTTGTTTCCGGTCCAGGGAAGACATGGCTTGGCAGTTCGGGCTGGACTGTTCCCATGAGGCACAGGGTCAGACTGATTTGCATATGGCCATGTCTGAACTGGGGTGGCAGAGTGGGCTAAAGAATGGTGATGGATTAAACCCAGATCAGTTGACTGGGGGTGAGTGCTTACAATGTTCAACACTCCGTCCATCATTCCCTTTGGTTTTTGCTTTGTCCGCCATAAGTTGGCAGGGTATGCTCAGACGTGAGTCCCTTGCTCACTTTGCCACTGGATTCAAGCAAGCCTGGCTGAAAAGGCTGAAATGCCAGAAACCGGTCCTAGAAAGCTTGTTTCCGGTCCAGGGAAGACATGGCTTGGCAGTTCGGGCTGGACTGTTCCCATGAGGCACAGGGTCAGACTGATTTGCATATGGCCATGTATGAACTGGGGTGGCAGAGTGGGCTAAAGAATGGTGATGGATTAAACCCAGATCAGTTGACTGGGGGTGAGTGCTTGCAATGTTCAACACTCCGTCCATCATTCCCTGTGGTTTTTGCTTTGTCCGCCATAAGTTGGCAGGGTATGCTCAGACGTGAGTCCGTTGCTCACTTTGCCACTGGATTCAAGCAAGCCTGGCTGAAGACGGCTGAAATGCCAGAAACCGGTCCTAGGAAGCTTGTTTCCGGTCCAGGGAAGACATGCCTTGGCAGTTCGGGCTGGACTGTTCCCATGAGGCACAGGGTCAGACTGATTTGCATATGGCCTTGTCTGAACTGGGGTGGCAGAGTGGGCTAAAGAATGGTGATGGATTAAACCCAGATCAGTTGACTGGGGGTGAGTGCTTGCAATGTTCAACACTCCATCCATCATTCCCTTTGGTTTTTGCTTTGTCCGCCATAAGTTGGCAGGGATGCTCAGACGTGAGTCCCTTGCTCACTTTGCCACTGGATTCAAGCAAGCCTGGCTGAAGACGGCTGAAATGCCAGAAACCGGTCCTAGGAAGCTTGTTTCCGGTCCAGGGAAGACATGGCTTGGCAGTTCGGGCTGGACTGTTCCCATGAGGCACAGGGTCAGACTGATTTGCATATGGCCATGTCTGAACTGGGGTGGCAGAGTGGGCTAAAGAATGGTGATGGATTAAACCCAGATCAGTTGACTGGGGCTGAGTGCTTGCAATGTTCAACACTCCGTCCATCATTCCCTTTGGTTTTCGCAGTGTTGGGTCTCCATACTTCTGTTTAAATTGTTTAAGACCCCAGACTGTGGAAAGGGACCTCGCTTTTCAGGTCTGAATGTGGTCTTTCCAATTTAATCTACTATCAAACCACATGCCCAGATATTTATATTTATCTACTATACCAATTCTAACATCCCCCAGTCTCCAGTAGAAGGAACTTTTTCTTTTTCCAAATACCATTATTTTGGTCTTTTCTAGATTAACCGTGAGGCTTTTCTTATTATAGTATTCTAAAAAGGTGTCTAGTTTCTTTTGTAAACCTAACTCTGTCATGTCTGTTATCACTGAGTCATCCACGTATAGCAGACATGAAATATGGGTTCCCCCCATCGTAGGGCTTAAACCTCCTGCTTTACTCAATGTGGTTGGTAGGTCGAATAAAAACAGGGAAAATAACAAAGGGGCTAAAACACAGCCCTGCTTCAGGCCGTTCAATATTGGAATCTTCTTAGATAATGTCCCAAGATCATCCAGGTTTACTCTAGCCCAATTCTTAGAGTGCATATCCTGGATTAATGAAAGAACTGCTTTGTTGATTCCGAGCTTTACCAACATACTCCACAATATATTGCGATCTACCAAGTCAAATGCGGCTCAGAAATCAACAAAACAGCAAAACAAGCTACAACGCACTTCTATTGCCTTTCTTTCTAATGCCCATAAACTGAGGCAGTGATCAATGGTTGAATGCTCTTCTTTAAACCCCCATGTTCTATGGGTATCAGGTCATGCTGTTCTTCCCAGGTTTTCACTACCCCTAATAATATTTTGGAGAAGACCTTCTCTCCCACATCCAGCAAGCTTATGAGGCGATAGTTCTGGGGCAGCATAGCATTTATAGATTGGTCTCATAATTGCTCCCTTCCAACTCTCTGGGAAAGACCCCACCACAAGAATTTGTTGGAAGGTTGTTTTTAAGAAGCTCGCCCACCAATCTGTATTATTTTTCAAAATAATAGCGGGAAGATTGTCTGGTCCTGAAGCTTTTGTTAGCTTTAAAGATTGAATTGGTTTATTTATATTTTGAAAAGAAAAGTGTTGTTTTAATTGTTCTAGCTCCTCAGGCTTTACTTTCAGGGTATTCTTCAAAACTTTACCCCTATATAGGTTGCTCAGATGGGTAACCCAATCATCCTCACCCACCAAGCATCGCATTTCCCCTTGTACCTTGCCCTCTTTGAACAAATGCCAGAAGGCTCTTATATTGTCTGTGTTTATCACTTCTAACATTGTTTTCCAATTTTTTAATTTATCTTCTAGTTTCCTTTCTCTCATTTTATTTTTATATTCCGATTTCGCCACTCGAAGGCTCTCCATTGTCTCCTTATCTGGCTTTTTCTTTAACTGTCTTTCCCATTTCCGTACCCTAAGTTTCAAATTTCTGCACTCGTTATTCAACCAGTTCTTTAAATTTCCGTTGTTGTTATGGGTGGGCCCTTTTTTAACTTTTATTTTTAGGCAATTTACCACCTGCTCGATAGTCCGCTTGTACCATATTAGAATTTTTCCTTTATGTGGTACATTACCAACAGCAGTATAATCAATGAGCAAATTATTAACCAATTGCAGGCTTTACTCGGTTATACAGGTGGTTATGCGTCTGGGATATTCAATCTGCAAGGGGATCACTCTTTCTCTTTCTGGATCCTCTTCCATCTTAATTAACAATTCTAAGGGCCAATGGTCACTACCCTCACTCTGCAGTACCTCAAATTGTTCCACATCCTTAAAGTGCCATGCATTAATGAAAGCATAATCAATTGGGCAGTTCTGATTCCCTGAACGGAAAGTCTTCTTTGCCGGGCAATCCAAAGTCGTCCATCCATTGGCACAGAATAGTCCTATTGATCCAAGGAACTGTACCAAATATTTATCTCATGAGGCACTACCTACGCCGCCAAAGTTAGCATGAGGAATATGTGAGGTAGCTAAAATTTCCTTAAACAATTTATCACTAAAGTATGGTTCTAATTTATGGTTAAAATCTCCTAAGATCATTATTAAATATGCTGCTTTCATCATACATATAGATTCCAAATCTTTCTCTAACATGCGCAATTGAACTTCGTAATCTGTTATTACTCCTGGTTGAATATATACATTTATCACAATAATTTGTCTTTTTATCCCGGTCCCACTGTAGAGTTCTACCTGGCATACCAGTAACCACTACAATTCACATTTAGCTTAATTATTTTGTTGGCTTTTTTTACTGATACCAGAGTAATTATGCCCCCTGAGGGTCGGCCCAAGTTCATTCGTACTGCCTCCTTAGTTACCATAAAAAAAAAACATCTATTAGAATGGGTACCTCACACAACCAGGACTCCTGCAGACACAATATGTCGTAGACACCTAACACTTCTCTAAAGGTGTCTTGTGCTAGCTGTCTCATATCCCCCAATATTCCAAGACAGGCTGTGCGAGTACCCTGAATCCTAATCCACTTCACTTAACACACCGGACAGATTGTCCTCCCAACTATTTGAATAATCGGTTAGGAGGTCATGTCGGTTACTCAGCATTGGCTCGTATGTGGTATTCGGTATTGTTACTTTTAACCCTCCTTGATCTTTATCTGTGCAGATTCTTCTATCGTGGACGCCTAATGCTTCATACTGTACTTGCTCCGGGCAAAGTCCTGCATGGTAAAGAAGGGCCACAGAGCTCCCGGACTTATTCCCATCTCTCTCAATTTCATTGACCTGCAATTTCATTGACCTGGGAGGGAAAGGGAGATAAGTCAGATTACAACACCCTCCTTTTCCAGATCTCTCTCTGCTTTTACCACCGACTGTTTTACAAATTCTGAATAAAAAAACACCTTAGTTACCTCATTTCCTTCTAAACTTGTTACAAAACCTATTTGTTTTATATCTTCAGATGTAACCTCTCCTAGTGTTGGGCATTTAACCAGGATTTGCAATAGGTTCGCACGATTTAGGAGTTTTATTTTCCTTTGTCGCTTTTTCCCCACCCTCTAACCCCATGGTTCCGTAAACACACATAAGTCCTCAATATTGTTGTGCATCTTCTTGCTTCTCTTAATTATGGAAGCGGGCTCTCTTCTCAATCCTGTTCTATCTAAGTGGGACTCACCCTTCATTCTTGAACCTGCTGGTACACCCTCCACCCTGCTCCCCATTCTTTCTGCTTTTTCCTGTGTTGCAAAGCCTTGGGTTTGCGCGCTTCCACACAGGGTGTTCGACTTCTTTGATGTACTCATCACTTTCCTATTATGAATTTTCCCTTGATCCTTTATGTTTATAATCTCATCTGTCAGTGGTCCCTCACTTCCTAAAATTACGACACCCTTTTTTATACTCTGGCTTTGGTATACCTTCCTTGTCTTTCCTGACATTTTCTGTGACTTATTTCTGAGCTTTCTGCTCTTCTTTATGGTCCTATCCCTTTTAGATCTTTTGTGTGCACTCCTCTTTATTACCCGCATAGGGCACTTTGTGATGTATACTGTCGGGGGATTTTCAATCTGTATAACTTCATTCACATGCGTGGCTTTATTCTCGTTGTTATATAAGGATACATTTACCTCCTGCTCCCTTTTCTCCGCTACTGGGCGTACTATATTTGGCATACAGTTATTAATTTGTTTTAGCTCCTCTGCAATCAGTTGTAGTTGGATTCTATGGGATTTCCCTTGTCCATTATTATCAACTAAAGCTTCTAATATTGCTTGGAGAGTTTTTTGCATTAAAAACATCACCTCTAATAGAGATGATTCCAAGGACGCAATCATGTCAAGCGCCAAGGATGATTGTAGGGTATCTGGGAAGTTAAAGCTTTGTTGGGGAGTTACAATTCCCCTCTTCTCCTGACTATTAGATTCCCGTTGTGGTGTTTTATGTACTCTAGGGCTCTCCCCTTCCCTTCCATTACAGGATAGACAAGGTGATGATGATAATCTAGGTTCCAGCTCAAACATTTTCCCTTCATTTATCCCCCCTTGCTCCAAAAATAGTGGCTGGAAGGAATCATTTGTTACATCCATTATTACACCTGTTCCGGTTCCAGTCCTTTGTCGCTCGTGCTGTCTCTATCATGAGTTCCGCCCAATTGCGGGGAATATTAAGATATTTCAGACTTCTTTTTATAATATTTCCCCACAAATTTCTTTATAGATTGCCCTAAGGAAGTTCCACTCACTTCTTCTACTGGGGCTGGTGGACAGTCATGTTTATTTGGTGTCGATGTTTCCTCCACTGAAACTATGCTGATCCTCTCCAATGTCAATGTCTTTTGTTGCTGGCACTTTTTATTTGCTTTTCTTGGTACAACAGCTTTCGGAGTCTTTTTGATCCCGCGTGACTTCCCTTTTGGAGGCATTTCCCTTTACTCTTCTCTACTCTACAACCACTTCCTTCAGAGTCCACAAGCACCACTTATTTTTTCTCAGGTTTTGCAAGGGCCTGCTCCAATACCAGGCTCTTAGTGGTATAAGTCCGGGTACTTAAAATTTGGAGGTAACACAAGACTCACGTGATCTCTCTATGAAGGACGATCCCGTTATATCTTTATCCCACCATCTGACCACTCGTATATATTATAACAACAGGTACCTTAGGCTAAGGTCGACAAGAGTATATGTGTCTGTAAAGTCGCTCCATACACCGTCTGGCGCCACAACCACTAAAACCTCCGCGGTGCCACACCCAATTTAAGTTCAATAAGTGTCAGGCAAAACGCTTTACCATCTTGCCATCCTTTATGTTATTCGCCGGGTTTGGTCAAACTTTTAACAGCAACTTTACCTTTAGAGCTGTAGAAGTGCCTGCTGCATTAATCACATCTGTGGCTCCTACTGCTCCCTGCTGCATTACACCCTGCAGTCGCAGTACAGAGGGCTTGGTGGCATTCCCCCCTGGCAGGGGGGGGGCTGGCTCCAGCTATGGCTCAGGCTCTATATCGTGGCTCAGTTACTCCGGTTTCTTCCACGCACTCTGCCGCTCCCAGCCCAGCCGCTCACAACCCTCTGACCTTGTTGCCGTCTCGACTCCGGTTCACGGGGGCACAATTCTTGGCCCCCCGCGGCAAGCTATCACTTGCCGGTTCACTGGAGCACAATATTCACGATTCTCAGTCCCACAGCTCCCTGCTTGCCGCTGCTCTCCCGCTGCTCTCCTGCTCCCGCTCCAAGCTCGCACTGGGTCACTCGCAAGACCCGAAATGGCAAAACTCCTGTCGCTTCCACACCACCCGAAATGGCAAAACTCCAGACTGGATGGGGAAGTCAGCAGCACTCAGTTGCACAAGTTGCAGAGATGTCTGGTCAGGTCACTCACACGTCACATCGTGTACAGCAGCAGGACGTCTGTCTGGCAGCACAACGGGCAATGATGACACACCTCCTCCTCAATCTTTTGTGCACCAAAAGCAAAAAAGCCGGAAGAACTTCAGTCAAACGATAGTACAATCAAACTAATATAATATATAACTTAGTGTGTGGTATTAAATTTTAATAACTCAGTGAACAACAACAGTGTAGCCATTTATGAGACTTTGACAACAAGGCCAGGGCTTTCCTGGTGTACTGTGTACACTCAGGAAGAATAGGAATAGCAAAGAACAAAAACAAAAATGTAGTGGAGCCTGTTTGGCCTAAATTTGTGCATCACGTGGGATGGATGCAGCATCAGGGAGCTGCAGCTGGCAATGGGGATGGATTTGGAAGCAGTAAGACAAGAGGAACAATGGAAAGACACGCAGGCCTGTGTGGCAAACACAGCACACTACTAACTACCACCGCAAAATGGCCCCCGGCCACATGGTCACTCACAGGCACAAGGCACGGCAAGCAATGAACTCAAGCAGGCCTATATGGCCAGACAAAGGATGCCTGATAAACAACACAGCTTTAATGCAAAAACGAAAATCCACATGGCTAAAAACAGGTTGGAAAGTTACATAACAACCACAACAACAACACATAGACATGCAAAAAAGGCATTTATTTAACACACCCAAAAAGTGAAATACACCCCAAAAAATCCCACATTTTGCAATTCAATCCAATGCCATCCATGCCCTAAATGAAATTCAACAGACACCACAGAAACAGTTGTTTCATGCACCCATGAGTACCCCTGGGCCTACTGGCTGAAAAGGCCTAACACACACCCAAAAAGTGACCCCCCCCCAAAAAAACCACATTTTACAATTCAATCCAATGTCATCCATGCCCTAAATGATGTTTAAATTCAACAGACAACACAAAAACAGTTTAATTCACCCATGATGATTGATGAGTACCTCTGGGCCTACTGGCAGATTAGCCACAAGCTTGGAGGCCTATGGGAAAAACACAGTGGCTGGTCCCACAAAATGGCCACCACCACATGGCCAGGCCACCCACAACAATAAGAAAAGGAAGACAAGACAGACAATGCAGGCCTATGGCAAAAGCACAATGCCTGGCTTCACAAAATGGCCACCACCCACATGGTCAGGCCACCCACAATAACAAGAAAGTGAAGACAAAGGACAGGACCAGGAAGTTGGAGACTCTGGGGAACTTCCTTCCTCTTTAAAAAAATTGTAAAAAAAGAAAAATTACTCCTTACTCAAAAAACTATAGCCAAATGACAACCTGAGGAGTTTTATTAGCAAAATGAACAAAATCATCATTTTCAAGAAGGTTTTATGCTGCTCGAGAGATATTTTTCGCCAGATTGCAAATTCACAAAAAGTTGTTATCGTGTGCACAAACACGCATATTGAGCGCGCAAAGAAGAAAAAAAGTGTAAGTCCGCGTTGTCGCGAAGTGCGGAGTTGCCAAAACTACGCAAGCTGAACGCCCAGGGTTACCTACTGGCTGAAAAGGCCTATTTATTTTAAACACACCAAAAAAATGAAATTCCACCCCAAAAACCACATTTTGCAGTTCAATCCAATGCCATCCATGCCATAAATGATGTTAAAATTCAACAGACAACACAGAAAGAGTTTTTATGCACCCATGATGACTACCTCTGGGCCTACTGGCAGACTAGGCCAAAAGCATGGAAGCCTATGTCGAAAGCAAGCACACTGTCTTACTCCACAAAATGGCCGCCACCCACATGGCCAGGCCACCCACAATAACAAGAAAGTGAAGACAGACAATGAATGCAGGCCTATGGCAAAAGCAGCGCACACAGCCTGGATGGCTCCACATAAAAGCCACTAGCCACCCACAACAAAAAGAAATGGAAGACAGACAATGCAAGCTTATGGCAAAAGCAAACTGCCTTACTTCACAAAATGGCCGCCACCCACAATAACAAGAAAGTGAAGACAGACAATGAATGCAGGTCTATGGCAAAATCACACTGCCTGGATGGCTCCACAAAATGGCCGCTAGCCAACCACAACAAAAAGAAATGAAAGACAGACAATGCAAGCATATGGCAAAAGCACCCTGCCTGCCTTCACAAAATGGCCGCCACCCAAATGGCCAGGCCACAACAACAACAAGCATAAGCCAAGGGGAACAAAGAAAAGACATGTAGGCCTATATGGAAAAAGCAGCACACTACTAAACTACCACCACAAAATGGCCCCAAGCTACATGGTCACTCACAGTCACAATAGGCCATGGATAACAATGAACTCACGCAGGCCTATATATGACCAGACAAAGGAGGCCTGCTAAACAACACAGCGTTAATACAAAAATTTAAAAACGAAAATCAACAGGGCTACGAAAGGTTGGAAAGGTACACAGCAAGCACACACACACATCCATCAAAGGTATTTATTTATTAAGACATACACCCAAAAAGTGAAATACACCCCAAAAACCACATTTAGCAATTCAAACCAATGCCATCCATGCCCTACATGATTTTTAAATTCAACAGTCACCACAGAAACATGCACCCATGGGTACCTCTGGGCCTACTGGCTGAAAAGGTCTAACACACACCTAAAAAGTGAACCCCCCCAAAAACCACATTTTACAATTCAATCCAATGCCATCCATGCCCTAAATTATGTTTAAATTCAACAGACAGCACAAAAACAGTTGTTTCATGCACCCATGATGATTGATGAGTACCTCTGGGCCTACTGGCAGATTAGCCACAAGCTTGGAGGCCTATGGCAAAAGCACAGTGGCTGGTCCCACAAAATGGCCACCACCACATGGCCAGGCCACCCACAACAATAAGAAAAGGAAGACAAGACAGACAATGCAGGCCTATGGCAAAAGCACAATGCCTCGCTTCACAAAATGGCCACCACCCACATGGTCAGGCCACCCACAATAACACAAAAGTGAAGACAAAGGACAGGACCATGAAGTTGGAGACTCTGGGGAACTTACTTCCTCTTTAAAAAAATTGTAAAAAAGGACAAATGACTCCTTGCTCAAAAAACTATAGCCAAATGACAACCTGAGGAGATTTTTGAGCAAAATGAACAAAATCATCATTTTCAAGAAGGTTTTATGCTGCTCGAGAGATATTCTTCGCCAGATTGCAAATTCACAAAAAGTTGTTATCTTGTGCGCAAACACGCATATTGAGCGCGCGAAGAAGAAAAAAAGTGTAAGGCGCGTTGTCACGAAGTGCGGAGTTGCCAAAACTGCGCAAGCTGAACGCCCAGGGTTACCTACTGGTTGAAAAGGGCTATTTATTTTAAGCACACCAAAAAACAGAAATTTCACCCCAAAAACCACATTTTGCAATTCAATCCAATGCCATCCATACCATAAATGATGTTGAAATTCAACAGACAACACAGAAACAGTTTGTATGCACCCATGATGACTACCTCTGGGCCTACTGGCAGACTAGGCCACACACTTGGAAGCCTATGGCAAAAGCAAGCACACTGCCTTACTCCACAAAATCGCCACCACCCACATGGCCAGGCCACCCACAATAACAAGAAAGTGAAGACAGACAATTAATGCAGGCCTATGGCAAAAGCAGTGCACACAGCCTGGATGGCTCCACAAAATAGCCGCTAGCCACCCACAACAAAAATAAATGGAAGACAGACAATGCAAGCCTATGGCAAAAGCACACTGCCTTACTCCACAAAATGGCCAACACCCACAATAACAAGAAAGTGAAGACAGACAATGAATGCAGGCCTATGGCAAAAGAACACTGCCTGGATGGCTCCACAAAATGGCCGCTAGCCAACCACAACAAAAAGAAATGGAAGACAGACAGTGCAAGCCTATGGCAAAAGCATACTGCCTGCCTTCACAAAATGGCCGCCACCCAAATGGCCGGGCCACAACAACAACAAGCATAAGCCAAGGGGAACAAAGAAAAGGGGGAACATCCTTAACATCGCGGTTAGTACACCGTGATGCAGTTACATCGCAATCGTTACAACGACTGCATGTTACCACGCCATGCCATTACAACACAAGTCTTTACATCGACTTGCGCTAGATGGCGTGCTAACATTACAAATAGTGTAGTTTACTATCCCAACACCTTCCCTACTGTTAAGTGGACTGGAGTTGGAATAGTAAATTACGCTTTTCTAATGTTAGCACACCATCTAGTGCAAGTCGATGTAAAGACTTGCGTTGTAAAGGCATGGCGTGGTAACATCGCAGTCGTTGTAACGACCGCGATGTAACGGTACGCGTTGTAAAAACTTGCGTTGTAACATCGTACATCCAAGAAAAGACATGCAGGCCTATATGGAAAAAGCAGCACACTACTAAACTACCACCACAAAATGGCCCCAAGCTACATGGTCACTCACAGTCACAATAGGCCATGGAAAACAATGAACTCAAGCGGGCCTATATATGACCAGACAAAGGAGGCCTGCTAAACAACACAGCTTTAATACAAAAATGCAAAAACGAAAATCAACAGGGCTACGAAAGGTTGGTAAGTTACACAGCAAGCACACACACACATCCATCAAAGGTATTTATTTATTAAGACACACACCCAAAAAGTGAAATACACCCCAAAAACCACATTTAGCAATTCAATCCAATGCCATCCATGCCCTACACAATGTTTAAATTCAACAGTCGCCACAGAAACATGCACCCATGGGTACCTCTGGGCCTACTGGCTGAAATATCAAAGAAAAACAACTAGGCCCCTACTGAAACTACAGGCCACCCACAACAATACATTTTAAAAACAATGAAAATCCCCCAAAAATTTAGGTACAAATAAGCCCCAAACAAAAAAACAAGTGCACCAATTCTCCAACTTACTTGTAAAATCTCAAATCCAAAAGTCCTCAAGGCTCAAATCCAATCCAATAATATGATGCAGCAAACAGACACAAAAAGTGATCCTTCCAGCTCCAACTCCAAATGAAAGTGAACAGCACATGGACAAAGCACTGGGAGGAACCTGCTGAACAGGAACAGGAAGTTGGAGACTCAGGGGCACTTCCTTCCTCTTGAAAAAAAAAGTAAAAAAAGAAAAAAGGACTCCTTGCAGAAAAAACTACAGCCAAATCACAATCTGAGGAGTTTTTTTGGGCAAAATGATAATTTTCTAGAAGGTTTTATGATGTTCGAGAGATATTCTTCACTTGAAGTCAGATCGCGCGTCCGAATGACGTGTCTGCGTGTTCGGGAGTGCGATCTTACCAACACTGCTGCCTGAAGTGAGATCGCGCGTCCGAATGATGTGTTCGAGTTCGCTCACTCTCATGGGATCGTGCGGCCGGATTCCGTATCTCGTGGAGCACGCGGATAGGAAGTCTTGTTGGCGAACGCATAATCACGGTAAATCGTTACCACACACGCGAGAACGCATATTGAGCCCGCAAAGAAGAAAAACAGCTACTCTACGTTGCAGATTGTGTAGTATTCGGTAACTACACGTTCTACGTGAACCGCAAAGTTACCGAAACTACGCAAACTCCACGAGCATAGCGTAGTTCATCACCCAGGGTTAATATAAGGGGAGAGAAGAGAGCTTACTGATAAAGCAGTTGTAAGGAAGCTACAGACAGACTAGTACAGAAAGGAGGAAGCCAACTACAGAAAGTTGAAATATAGATAATAACTAGGATAATGCAAGGTCAACAAGAATTTAAAAACATTAGATAGAATGAAGAGGAGTTGGAATTTTTTTTTAAAGGAAATATTAGTCTAAATGTGGAACGTTAAAAGTTAGGGAAATAAGAATAAAATTAACAGGACGACTTACTAGGGTTAGCAGATCCATCGGCCGTGGCACTTCCACCCGCCGCAGCACTGGTGCTGGCAATCCCTGCTCACTGACCTGCCTCTTAGCTGCTGGCCCTCTTCTTGCCCCTGGATGTTGATGTGAGAAATAAAGACGATAAAATAAAAAAGACAGTGGTGCGGTTAATAATTTCCCCAAAAATATTTTACCAGGTAAGGGCAAACACACTGACATTGTACTTTTCTAAATCAAATCGCCTAAAGTACTAGTATCGAGTTGACCTGTTCCTAATTTCCTAAACCAAATACCTATTCCAAATTTCTAAAACCTAAACTTCCTTTTGGAACTACTAATGCATTGCAGCGAATGATCTTTGCTTCTCATCTTATTCTCAATTTCAACTCCCTTTGACAGGCCAACTCAGTTTTCCTTTTATTCAATGCATAGATGCATACTACACATCACTGGACGATTGCTTGGGACTTTAGAGCTACATAAAGCTCTTACTCACTGATATGACTACTATTACCACTATCTTAGTGACGGGACAGAGGAGTCTGCATCACTTCCTAAATAATCAGTCCCCGCGAGTATAACGAGTACGATTTGGTAGCGCCAAGCACCTGTCTGAATCACATAATATTTTTTAAAGTAAACTTAACTTACCTCTGAGTGTGTGGAGCATGCTATTTGGAAAAAAAATATTAGCATAGAAAGAGCACAGCAAATAAACAAGTACTCACCAAGCCTCGCAACCTCGATGACCAGCAGGTTGAGCAGGTGCTGCTCCCTGTCCAGGATTTCAGCCCAGCAGTGTGTCAACTGCTGTTGGGTGTGCTGGACCCCAGAGGGCCAATGCACACACTGGTGCCTCCTCCCCCACAGCAGTCGATGCTCACACAGGCTGTACCCTCCACCAGGCCTGCTGCCAGCATGGCGGGGAGGTGGCCCCTTCTCGTACAAAACAAGTGCAGCCACCTCTACCTGTGAGAAAATGGCATGGGACTGCAGCCATTGGCTGTGCTGACGACCGCAAGATGTGCGACTAGCAGCTGCACTGGCATTGCTGCTTCCTCTCTTGCCTTGCTCTGCCATGGCTCAGGGTGGACATCAAAAGAAGAAAAAATATGAGAAGTAACAAAGTAAAAACTAAAGACTTAAAGGGCAACCCAAAAAATTACAAAAAGTCATGAAAAACACACACAAAAAATGAAATAAAAATAAAATTCACAAATACACACACATACTAAAGAAAAATTATGGGGGATGAGTTAGATAGTGGGAAAATTGAAAAAATTAAGGGTTGATTGAAAAACAGGCCGTAGCACCATGAACAGAACAGAAAACAAAATGGTTGCACCCATGCGAACGACGTAGTGTCATTCACACGCAGTTTTCAACGTGAGAACGTGCATTGCACTACTTAATGCTAAAACATAGCACGAATGAGCACATCGAGCAGTCCACCTGTCTGCAGAATTTCCAAGAGTTTTTGGGGCGCTCTGTGGAATTCCGAATAGCAGAACACTGCAAGCTATGCTCAGGCCTATTCAAAAGTCTTAATTTTTATTTTCTGATTTTTCAGGTGCGCCATGAATATATGGCAAACATCGCACATACGTCTCATTTCTGTCAAACACTAGTTATGATTCTACATCCACACACTTACTTTTCTTTTTAAGTTAGTATTGGTTAAATTCCTCACCGCCCTCTCTCAATTTATGTAGATATTTTAACTTTTAAACTCTGAGCTTTATTTTAATTTCAAGGCACAGTGCATTTGTTTGTACAGCATATTTCAATATGTGATGCATTGCCAGGTCATAAATAGGCAAAGCAAATTGTGCGCCCACTTTTTGCAGCATGTCTGTAATTTTGTGATGAGACCTATGTGCTAAAGGTAGCAACCTAAAATGTCTAATAACAGAAAAAACTGCCTACCTGCTTGCCTGCCTTACCTGGGTGTCCGCATCTTTCACGCTCCTGCTGATCTCTTCGATGGCAATGTGGGTGGAGCGCTAAGGGGACTCAAGGGGAGTATGGCGTTTTGGAGCACCCTCCCGTTGTCGGTGGCCGGCCGAATAGCGCTGCTGAAAATGGTGGCGCTACCGCGATTGCTCTATTTCTTCCGCACCTTGCCGATCTGGATCCCGGCCTCCTTTTTTAAGACGCTTCGGGCGCTGATAACGGGGTTTCTTTGGGGCGCGGGCAGACGTCGGGTGGCGTTGAACACCTTGATGAGACCGAGGGTGGAGGGGGGGCTGGCGGTCCCGGACTTCGAATGGTACTACCTGGCGGCGCAATTGCAGTGCCTCACACAGGCTGTGGCACGCGAGTTCAGAGGCCCGGAGGGCCCGCAGGGTAGGATTATCCCTCGGCATGTACTGTCATTCATACTATTGCAGCAAAGGCCCCGGTTGGATCAACTCACGCTAGAGGAGCGCACGCTTCGGCTCTGCTGGCTCCGTAGCCAGAGACGAGCGGGCTTTGCGACCCCATATGCCCCGGAGATTCCGTTGGGCATGTGCACGGCTCTCCCTCATGGCGGAGACTGGTCGGCGTTGGCAGGTTGGGAGGACCGAGGGGTTCACATGCTTGGCGATCTCTATCGTGACGGAGCTTTGTTGCCGTTCCACGAGTTGCAGAGGGATTTTGATTTGCCCAGGGGGGATTATCTCCTCCACTCGGCTCTGGTGGCTGGGATTCGGAAACACTGGCGGACGGGGCTGTCGGAACCCTCGACGTCCCTGGGATGCCAGTACGTCGTGATGGCGGCGGGTACCGTGAAGGCCATCACCTGCCTCTATGGGCGGCTGTCCACGGAGAGGCTCGCGCCCCTGACGACCCTGCGGGAGCGGTGGGAGGGAGACCTTGCCAGGCCTATCTCGGAGACGACGTGGTCGCAGTTGCTGCAACGACCTTGGAAGGGCACGCGCAACGCTAGATTTCAATTGGTTCAATTCTATACTCTTCACAGGGCCTACTTAACCCCGGTGAAGATTCTGCAATATTTTGGGGGCTCCTCGTCGGGCTGCCCCCGGTGCCACGCGGAGGGGGCTGATTTCGGCCATATGTTCTGGTCCTGCCCGGGGTTGGGCTCTTACTGGACGGATGTGGTGGCGTGCCTGAATCGCATGACTGACCGAGTGTTGACAGTGGACATGGGAACTTGCCTTCTGCTTTGGTTCCCACATACCCCCCGTACAAAAATCACGAGCAAATTTATCGATCTGGGGCTGATAATGGCGAAGAGGGAGCTTACCATGCACTGGAAGGCAAGAACGGGGCCGAGTGTTCGGAGGTGGAGGGTGAGCTTCCTGGCCTGGGCGGGGACTGAAGGAACGCTTCGCCCACAGCTGGCTAGACGTACTTCCAATGACAAAGCGCAAGAGGCTGCCGGGGTGTGGGGGGCGCTGGTGGAGGAGCTTCGCCGCCTGGGGGACCGAGAGGAGTGAGGGCCAGGCGGGCGCGGCCCGGCCTGGGAGGAGTGTGGAGGGACCTGCTGGGACTCCCGGGGAGACTGCCCAGGAGGGGACTGCCTGAATATTCCACGGGGGCTATCGCTATTTGTGCAAATTTATCATGTTGTGCACGGTGGTCCGGCTTCGGGGTGGTATGCATGTGAGGGGTAGAGTACAGCCTTTGGTACTTTTGGAAACGTGGGTGGGGTTCGCCCTCTGATTCCGCGTTTAGCTCCCTAGTTGCGTGGGGCACCTTACACCCCACTGGATGGAGAACCCGTGGCGGGCACACTGGCAAGGGGGGGTGGGGGTAGAGAGGGAGTGGGGTGGGGGGTTTAGACTGGGTTTGTTGCGAGCTTATTGTCTTTGATATTGTTTCCACTGGCCTGGTTATCCTTCACAGGAATACTGAATGTAATGTGGACTTCATGTTGTTCTACGTTGGGAAAAACTAATAAAAATTGTTTAAAAAAAAAAAAAAACTGCCTAATGAATATTAATTAGCCCGGTTGGTATGTGTGATGCCCTGTGATTGACAATGTGAAAAAGGATGGTGGCCTCCAAGGAGTGGGTGACCATCTTACATACACATTACCAAACAGGAAACTCTTTATTTTGCTATAGCTGCTCATGTTCCTTCAAGGCTGCTTTAAAAAATATTACCTGTTTGAAAGACATTGAGCGAAGCAGTTAGTGCTCTGAGTTACCATTGTTTATTCCTACCTGAGGCCGCCCAACACAGTTTTCAGAGGGGGAATATGGCATGTATGTTAACATATATTTTGATTATGTATTTTATAGTTTCATTTTTTATTTCTCTTAATTATCAATACCTTGAATGATTAATATATTTTTTCTTCTAAAGATACTAGTTTGTTCCTGTTTGAAAATGGCCCTCTCTGAAGAGTCACCCCAAACATTTTGCCTTCTCCTCTTTTTCTTACCTTCTTTCTGTTGACTTTAGCACTTTACCACTGCTAACTAGTGCTAAAGTGCACATGCTCTCTTCTCTAAACATGGTATAATCGGTTGGCACCTGTTTGGCATATTTAATTTACTTGTAAGTTCTTTGCAAAGTGGTATACCATGTATCTACTGTCTGTACATTAAATGGTACTAGTCGGCCTGCATCAATGACTGTGCCACCCAGACAAATAGCCTCTCAAACCTGTCTCAGGGCTGCCATTGCAAGGCCTGTGTGTTCAGCTTACTGCCACTTCGACTTGGCATTTAAAACCACTTGCCAAGCCTTAAACTCCCCCTTTATTACAGGTAAGTCACCCCTAAGGTAGGCCCTACGTAGCCCTAAGGGAAAGGTACTGTGTACGTAAAAGGCAGGACATGTTATCTTAAGTTTCACATGTCCTGATAGTGGCAAACACCCACATTTATTTTTCACTACTGTGAGGCCTGCTCCTCTCATAGGCATAGCATTAGGAATTCCTTAATACCCTTTTACATTGTAATTCCTGATTAAAAAGGAGTAGCTGCATCATGGTTGATATCTTTGAAACGGTAATGATAAATCCTCTTTGCTGGTAAAATTGAATTTATCATTACTATTTTAGAAATGCCACTTTTAGAAAATTGATATTTCTCTGCTATCATTTCTCTGTTTGCTTTGCAGCCTGTCACCAATACATGGTTGGGTGAGAGATGGGTGGGTGATAGCTACACCTTGTGCATTCCCTCTAGACAGCCACAAAGACAGGAAGGGTGGGTGTGATAGAGAGCTCATCTGCATTCTGATAGCTCTTTCTGGGCAGGAAGAGAGGGGGATCTGACATTGACTCCAGGCAGTTTCATGTTTCCAACACAAAGGGCTGATTAACCCCTACTGATGGTCTGAGGTCAAGGCTGGGAAGAAAGGGGGACCTGTGTATTCAAGTGCCTGCTTTGAAGTCATGCCCATTTCAAAGGCACAACTGGGTATAAGTACTGGTTTTCTGACCCTACCAAGACAGCACACTACTGGACCTGTGAAGAACTCTGCCAGGAATAAAACTGCTGTGCTACAAGGATTGCAAATCTGCTTGGCTGCTGCTCTGTAAGAACCTATTTTCTGCTTTGCTGTGTTGCCATGCTGCCTGCTCAACTCTGCCCTTCTGAAGACAAGGACTGGACCAATCTCACTTGAACTCAAAGTGACTCAAAGGGCTTGCTGGCTTGCCTCCAGTTCTGAAGTCTCAAGGTCATCAACAGCACCTGGACTTTGCCATCTGTGAGTCCTGCCCTGCCAAGTGGTGCAACTCTAGTTCCGGGCCCTTTAAAGTGAGCTTCTGCAGTGCAGAACCATCAAAATCGATGCACTGATGACTTTGCGTTGATTGAAACTGACACATGCCAATGCAGGGGCTGATCAGTGACATCGCTTTAGTGGACTGCGTGGGTCGATGACAATGGACAGCATGGTTCAACGTAGACGCATGGCTTGCATCGTAAAGGGGTTCGTAGACAAAGCCCACATCTTCGGCATTGATCGGACCCGACACATTGAGTCTTCAATGTCGAGGCTTCCTCGATCCAAGATGCTCTTTCAGTGGGACCTGTGGACTCTTTTAGACAGCCTGCCCTCCATCGTAGTCAGCCTGAACTTTGGATTTACCACCGGTTCAGTGCGACCTCAAGTAACCCCTAACCATTATTAGCTTCTAAGCACTACATATTGATTTAATCTTTCAAAATTCATTCATAACTCCGGTTCTCCTTATCATATTTTTGTCCTTTAGGTCTTGTTTTCTTCATTAAATATAATCTATGTTTCTAACCCGGTGTGATGTATTTTTATGGTATTTTCATTGTGCTACGGTGGGTATGTGTTTCATAAATACTTTAGACATTGCCTCTTTAGATAAGCCTCACTGCTCTGTGCCAAGCTGCCCGATGGTGAGCACAGGTTATCTTTTAGTGTGTTTCTACCTTATCCTGATTAGAGTGGTGGTTCCTGCTGTACAGGGTGCACACTCTGACAACAGAAATCCCATTTCTAACAGTCCCTTTTCCGCTCTAGCGGGGATAATTCCGCTCACTGCATCTCAACTATTTTTTTAACTTTTAGGGGCTAGGAGCTATGTTCTTTACTTGCTATTCACATTTGTTGTATATGTATTTATTTGTGGTCAATTGTCTCTCACTGGGAGTATTTATTTGCATGATGTGTAATATCAATGTTCTTTACTGTAGAAGCTATAGTCACTTCTAAGGTTAACATTACATAAATAAATGCCAGGTAAAAGCTACATCTTTAGAATATTTACATCTATAGCAAATTGATGGTCATGAATGCCAGTGAATATACTTCTTTATGTCTGTTATTAGTTTTATATAAACAATGAGTATATTAAAATTATAGTCGCAAAATCAAATTACTTGTGACTGTAAATTAGATTGTTATTGTCAGAAAAATCTATAGTGCTTTTAATTATGAGTGCGATTGAGCATGTTAGTGTGGATACACATAGAGGCGGTGCAGTCGGTGTATTCACAATTGAAGCCTGAAATATTTATTCTTTGTGATATGTTTTATATTCAGGTAAATACAGTAACATCCACAAATGTGCAGACACAGAGCCATGAAATCTCATTGGCTTTGCTTAATTGGTGTAAATAGAGGCCTCAAAAAAGCATCATCCAAAGATCCCTTGAGCATCCACTTCTTTTCCATTAAACAACGGTATTTGTTAGAAGCATAGTTCAATCTTTACAGTTTTAATCTGTAATTGGTTTCTACACAAAATGAGCAATTAATACATTTCGCACACTTGTTAGAATTTGATGCTTTCTTTCTTTCCTATTGTGGCCAAAACCCGGAGTCATTGTATCACCTCCCTCAGCCTCAATTCATTTCAACGTTGAAGAATACCCAACTCTTTTATGTCTCTCATCTGTCTAAACTACAGCAAAATACATACAGAATGAGAAAGGAACACTTAGATAAAACTTCCTTTTCCTTACCTTGCAATGTGACCCAGATAAGCACTTTGGTGCCGATCACGATCCGGTAAAAACCGGGTACGAACCGTCGGACGGAGCAAAATCTCCGTCCGACACGTACCCGGTCGTCAAAATTTACAAACAAGGAATTACGATTCGCACGGAACACCATTTCCGTACGATTCGTAAAAAAGCCCGACCGAACAAAATAAACCTACCAATGCGATCCGGGAAAGGGCCGACCTGACGTCGGGACGCTCGCAGCCTGCCATTCACGAACCAGGAATCACGATTCGCACCGACGTCATCCCGCACGGTGAATATTTTCCGGCTGCCAAAAACTGCCGGGAAATCAGGACGACGCGAACAAGGACCACCAGTACGCGACGGACAGTCAGGACGACGCGAACAAGGAGGACCAGTACGCGACAGGACGACGCGAACAAGGACCACCAGTAAACGACGGACAGACAGGACCCCGCGATCAAGGAGGACCCGTATGCGACGGACAGACATGGACCCGAACCTACGTGTCATCCCGGCCCTCATAGCAGTCCACCTCCTCTACAGGTTCCGACGCAGACGCCGCAGAAGGTCAGAACAACTAAGGGAGGGGGGAAAGGGGGGGGGTGGGGGTGGCAGGACCAGTGCAGGCCACAAAACCCCCACCAAAGTCACACACCACACATGCCCAGGACATACCTGACACCCATGCCCTGGTCACTACGAGGGGGTGGGGGCGTGTCCAGCTAAGCCAGCGACCGCCACAACGGAAGTCCGTCACCATGCGAACCGGCAACACAACCAGACCGGTACGTCCTGTACCCACGCCTCAAGAGCGTGGGTACGAGACGTACCACGCCCACACCCACGTCACCCCAACAATGGCGGGACGGATCGTACCCACGTGGCAAAGGCCTGGGTACGGCCCGCACAAGCATCACATAGCGTGGGGATAGAGATGTACGGACCCTACCCCCACCCCCCCTATGCATGGAACGTACACCCACCCCACCAGTGTAAGTACGACCCGTACCCTCACCCTCGTATGCATGGAGCGTACCCCCACCCCAACAGTGTAAGTACGACCCGTACCCTCACCCGCGTATGCATGGAGCGTACCCCCACCCCAACCGCGTATGTACGTACCGTACCCCCACCCCAACAGTGTAAGTACGACCCGTACCCTCACCCTCGTATGCATGGAGCGTACCCCCACCCCAACACTGTAAGTACGACCCGTACCCTCACCCGCGTATGCATGGAGCGTACCCCCACCCCAACCGCGTATGTACGTACCGTACCCCCACCCCAACAGTGTAAGTACGACCCGTACCCTCACCCTCGTATGCATGGAGCGTACCCCCACCCCAACAGTGTAAGTACGACCCGTACCCTCACCCGTGTATGCATGGAGCGTAACCCCACCCCAACCGCGTATGTACGTACCGTACCCCCACCCCAACAGTGTAAGTACGACCCGTACCCTCACCCGCGTATGCATGGAGCGTACCCCCACCCCAACAGTGTAAGTACGACTCGTACCCTCACCCGCGCATGCATGGAGCGTACCCCCACCCCAACAGTGTAAGTACGACCCGTACCCTCACCCGCGAATGCATGGAGCGTACCCCCACCCCAACCGCGTATGTACGTACCGTACCCCCACCCCAACAGTGTAAGTACGACCCGTACCCTCACCCTCGTATGCATGGAGCGTACCCCCACCCCAACAGAGTAAGTACGACCCGTACCCTCACCCGCGTATGGATGGAGCGTACCCCCACCCCAACCGCGTATGTACGTACCGTACCCGCACCCCAACAGTGTAAGTATGACCCGTACCCTCACCCTCGTATGCATGGAGCGTACCCCCACCCCAACAGTGTAAGTACGACCCGTACCCTCACCCGCGTATGCATGGAGCGTACCCCCACCCCAACCGCGTATGTTTCGTACCGTACCCCCACCCCAACAGTGTAAGTATGACCCGTACCCTCACCCTCGTATGCATGGAGCGTACCCCCACCCCAACAGTGTAAGTACGACTCGTACCCTCACCCGCGCATGCATGGAGCGTACCCCCACCCCAACAGTGTAAGTACGACCCGTACCCTCACCCGCGAATGCATGGAGCGTACCCCCACCCCAACCGCGTATGTACGTACCGTACCCCCACCCCAACAGTGTAAGTACGACCCGTACCCTCACCCTCGTATGCATGGAGCGTACCCCCACCCCAACAGTGTAAGTACGACCCGTACCCTCACCCGCGTATGCATGGAGCGTACCCCCACCCCAACCGCGTATGTACGTACCGTACCCCCACCCCAACAGTGTAAGTACGACCCGTACCCTCACCCGTGTATGCATGGAGCGTACCCCCACCCCAACAGTGTAAGTACGACTCGTACCCTCACCCGCGCATGCATGGAGCGTACCCCCACCCCAACAGTGTAAGTACGACCCGTACCCTCACCCGCGAATGCATGGAGCGTACCCCCACCCCAACCACATATGTACGTACCGTACCCCCACCCCAACAGTGTAAGTACGACCCGTACCCTCACCCTCGTATGCATGGAGCGTACCCCCACCCCAACAGTGTAAGTACGACCCGTACCCTCACCCGCGTATGGATGGAGCGTACCCCCACCCCAACCGCGTATGTACGTACCGTACCCGCACCCCAACAGTGTAAGTATGACCCGTACCCTCACCCTCGTATGCATGGAGCGTACCCCCACCCCAACAGTGTAAGTACGACCCGTACCCTCACCCGCGTATGCATGGAGCGTACCCCCACCCCAACCGCGTATGTACGTACCGTACCCCCACCCCAACAGTGTAAGTACGACCCGTACCCTCACCCTCGTATGCATGGAGCGTACCCCCACCCCAACAGTGTAAGTACGACCCGTACCCTCACCCGCGTATGCATGGAGCGTACCCCCACCCCAACCACGTATGTACGTACCGTACCCCCACCCCAACAGTGTAAGTACGACCCGTACCCTCACCCGCGTATGCATGGAGCGTACCCCCACCCCAACTGTGTAAGTACGACTCGTACCCTCACCCGCGCATGCATGGAGCGTACCCCCACCCCAACAGTGTAAGTACGACCCGTACCCTCACCCGCGTATGCATGGAGCGTACCCCCACCCCAACCGCGTATGTACGTACCGTACCCCCACCCCAACAGTGTAAGTACGACCCGTACCCTCACCCTCGTATGCATGGAGCGTACCCCCACCCCAACAGTGTAAGTACGACCCGTGCCCTCACCCGCATATGCATGGAGCGTACCCCCACCCCAACCGCGTATGTACATACCGTACCCCCACCCCAACAGTGTAAGTACGACCCATACCCTCACCCTCGTATGCATGGAGCGTACCCCCACCCCAACAGTGTAAGTACGACCCGTACCCTCACCCGCGTATGCATGGAGCGTACCACCACCCCAACCGCGTATGTACGTACCGTACCCCCACCCCAACAGTGTAAGTACGACCCGTACCCTCACCCTCGTATGCATGGAGCGTACCCCCACCCCAACAGTGTAAGTACGACCCGTACCCTCACCCGCGTATGCATGGAGCGTACCCCCACCCCAACCGCGTATGTACGTACCGTACCCCCACCCCAACAGTGTAAGTACGACCCGTACCCTCACCCGCGTATGCATGGAGCGTACCCCCACCCCAACAGTGTAAGTACGACCCGTACCCTCACCCGCGCATGCATGGAGCGTACCCCCACCCCAACAGTGTAAGTACGACCCGTACCCTCACCCGCGTATGCATGGAGCGTACCCCCACCCCAACAGTGTAAGTACGACCCGTACCCTCACCCTCGTATGCCTGGAGCGTACCCCCACCGTGTATGTTCCAAGCGTACATATCCAGAAATAGGAGGTGTGTGTGCAGAGTCCTCCCAGCAGTGCCCTGAGACAGGAGGGGTGGGTGTGGAGTCCTCCCAGCAGTGCCCTGAGACAGAAGGGGTGTGTGCCCATCACTCCCAGCAGTGCCCTGAGACAGGAGGGGAGGTTGCAGAGTCCTCCCAGCAGTGCCCTGAGACAGGAGGGGTGGGTGCCTAACACTCCCAGCAGTGCCCTGAGACAGGAGGGGTGTGTGCCTAACACTCCCAGCAGTGCCCTGAGACAGGAGGGGTGGGTGCTGAGTCCTCCCAGCAGTGCCCTGAGACAGGAGGGGTGGGTGCAGAGTCCTCCCAGCAGTGCCCTGAGACAGGAGGGGTGGGTGCAGAGTCCTCCCAGCAGTGCCCAGAGACAGGAGGGGTGGGTGCCTAACACTCCCAGCAGTGCCCTGAGACAGGAGGGGTGTGTGCCTAACACTCCCAGCAGTGCCCTGAGACAGGAGGGGTGTGTGCCTAACACTCCCAGCAGTGCCCTGAGACAGGAGGGGTGGGTGCTGAGTCCTCCCAGCAGTGCCCTGAGACAGGAGGGGTGGGTGCAGAGTCCTCCCAGCAGTGCCCAGAGACAGGAGGGGTGGGTGCAGAGTCCTCCCAGCAGTGCCCTGAGACAGGAGGGGTGGGTGCAGAGTCCTCCCAGCAGTGCCCTGAGACAGGAGGGGTGGGTGCCTAACACTCCCAGCAGTGCCCTGAGACAGGAGGGGTGTGTGCCTAACACTCCCAGCAGTGCCCTGAGACAGGAGGGGTGGGTGCCTAACACTCCCAGCAGTGCCCTGAGACAGGAGGGGTGTGTGCCTAACACTCCCAGCAGTGCCCTGAGACAGGAGGGGTGGGTGCTGAGTCCTCCCAGCAGTGCCCTGAGACAGGAGGGGTGGGTGCAGAGTCCTCCCAGCAGTGCCCTGAGACAGGAGGGGTGGGTGCCTAACACTCCCAGCAGTGCCCTGAGACAGGAGGGGTGTGTGCCTAACACTCCCAGCAGTGCCCTGAGACAGGAGGGGTGGGTGCTGAGTCCTCCCAGCAGTGCCCTGAGACAGGAGGGGTGGGTGCAGAGTCCTCCCAGCAGTGCCCTGAGACAGGAGGGGTGGGTGCTGAGTCCTCCCAGCAGTGCCCTGAGACATGAGGGGTGGGTGCAGAGTCCTCCCAGCAGTGCCCAGAGACAGGAGGGGTGGGTGCAGAGTCCTCCCAGCAGTGCCCTGAGACAGGAGGGGTGGGTGCAGAGTCCTCCCAGCAGTGCCCTGAGACAGGAGGGGTGGGTGCCTAACACTCCCAGCAGTGCCCTGAGACAGGAGGGGTGTGTGCCTAACACTCCCAGCAGTGCCCTGAGACAGGAGGGGTGGGTGCCTAACACTCCCAGCAGTGCCCTGAGACAGGAGGGGTGTGTGCCTAACACTCCCAGCAGTGCCCTGAGACAGGAGGGGTGGGTGCAGAGTCCTCCCAGCAGTGCCCTGAGACAGGAGGGGTGGGTGCAGAGTCCTCCCAGCAGTGCCCAGAGACAGGAGGGGTGGGTGCAGAGTCCTCCCAGCAGTGCCCTGAGACAGGAGGGGTGGGTGCCTAACACTCCCAGCAGTGCCCTGAGACAGGAGGGGTGTGTGCCTAACACTCCCAGCAGTGCCCTGAGACAGGAGGGGTGGGTGCTGAGTCCTCCCAGCAGTGCCCTGAGACAGGAGGGGTGTGTGCAGAGTCCTCTCAGCAGTGCCCTGAGACAGGAGGGGTGGGTGCCTAACACTCCCAGCAGTGCCCTGAGACAGGAGGGGTGTGTGCCTAACACTCCCAGCAGTGCCCTGAGACAGGAGGGGTGGGTGCTGAGTCCTCCCAGCAGTGCCCTGAGACCGGAGGGGTGGGTGCAGAGTCCTCCCAGCAGTGCCCTGAGACAGGAGGGGTGGGTGCTGAGTCCTCCCAGCAGTGCCCTGAGACAGGAGGGGTTGGTGCAGAGTCCTCCCAGCAGTGCCCTGAGACAGGAGGGGTGGGTGCAGAGTCCTCCCAGCAGTGCCCTGAGACAGGAGGGGTGGGTGCCTAACAATCCCAGCAGTGCCCTGAGACAGGAGGGGTGTGTGCCTAACACTCCCAGCAGTGCCCTGAGACAGGAGGGGTGGGTGCCTATCACTCCCAGCAGTGCCCTGAGAAAGGAGGGGTGGGTGCCTAACACTCCCAGCAGTGCCCTGAGACAGGAGGGGTGTGTGCCTAACACTCCCAGCAGTGCCCTGAGACAGGAGGGGTGGGTGCTGAGTCCTCCCAGCAGTGCCCTGAGACAGGAGGGGTGGGTGCAGAGTCCTCCCAGCAGTGCCATGAGACAGGAGGGGTGGGTGCAGAGTCCTCCCAGCAGTGCCCAGAGACAGGAGGGGTGGGTGCAGAGTCCTCCCAGCAGTGCCCTGAGACAGGAGGGGTGGGTGCCTAACACTCCCAGCAGTGCCCTGAGACAGGAGGGGTGTGTGCCTAACACTCCCAGCAGTGCCCTGAGACAGGAGGGGTGTGTGCCTATCACTCCCAGCAGTGCCCTGAGACAGGAGGGGTGGGTGCTGAGTCCTCCCAGCAGTGCCCTGAGACAGGAGGGGTGGGTGCAGAGTCCTCCCAGCAGTGCCCTGAGACAGGAGGGGTGGGTGCAGAGTCCTCCCAGCAGTGCCCAGAGACAGGAGGGGTGGGTGCAGAGTCCTCCCAGCAGTGCCCTGAGACAGGAGGGGTGTGTGACTAACACTCCCAGCAGTGCCCTGAGACAGGAGGGGTGGGTGCTGAGTCCTCCCAGCAGTGCCCAGAGACAGGAGGGGTGGGTGCCTAACACTCCCAGCAGTGCCCTGAGATAGGAGGGGTGCAACACATGTGTGTGAGGCTGGAAGTACCCACATGCATACTGCCTACAAGGGAACATGTCCCCATGAACTCATGTCAACAGACTCCACACACAAGTACAGTGATCACCAAGGATGCCACGAATGTTGCAGGTGGAGACATGGCCCTGCATGCATGGCCAAAGTAGAAGGGCTCCGTCACACACACAGCTCATGTAGACACAGCTCTGCGCTGAAGATTGGGAACACCCTGCAGGGAAGAGATCAGGGTACACAGAGGGAGGAATTCACCCTGGGACAATAGCACCATGCAGTAACTGCTTACATGAACAAAGAAAGTTAGCTAACACCTTGTGATGGCACACAGATCCCAGGGTCCCCCCAATGAGCAGCCCACTACTACATTTCCCACACACCCAACACATAAACACCACCCAAAACCATGTAGCAGCGCCACCAACACCAATACCAGCATAGCAGTAGTGTCAGAATGAAAAAAAAAATAAAGCTTTATTCAGCATGATCACAGTGTCCGTGGATTGCAGGCAGTTAAATATTCACAAAGCCCATAGGGCAGTCAATAAGTCTCAGCTGGATAGGGGACACAGTGGGATGCGTGTCCCCTAGCTTACCTGCACAGTTACATGCCGTCGTCTTCCACAGGGGTGAGGCCATCAGGGGGGGGGGGAAGCACCAGGCACCGCAGGGACATCAGGGCAAAGGGGAGGCGTTGTGGGTGCAGGGATGGAGGACTCCACCACAGGGGGTGGGGCAGGGCCAAAGGAGGAGGCCAGGATGGCACTACACACCTTTGCAAGGTCCTCCAGGGAGTCCCCTGCACCCGAAGGATCCACAGGCCCCAAGGAGGGGGGGGGTCAGAGGGATGGGTCGCAGCGCCACCGGGGGAGGGCGTAGACAGGGGGGGAGAATCAACCACCGTGACCGAGGACTTCCTTGACCGCTTGCGGGGTGGTGTCACTGTGGGGCTCAGGGACAGAGCGGCCATGAAGGAGTCCTTGGGGGAGATGTGGCCAGGAGAGCTGAGGGGAGGGGATTTGGAGGGAGTGGACTGGGTGGAATGCGGACTCCCACTATGGCTGCGTGTCACACGTTTGCCCCCCGACCCAGTGGGTGTGCCTACCTCACCCTGTGTGTGCGTGTCAGGAGGAGTGCGGTGGACCTTCCCTGCTGGTGTGGTGCCTGTGTCTGTTGATGTGGGTGCATGCCGACGTCTGGGTGTACGTGGGACAGGCATGGGAGTGGGAAGTGTGGATGGGGCAGGGGTAGGCGGGGGTAGGTCGCGCTGCAGGAGACCCACTGCTGCAGTCAGTGTGGAGTCTATGGACCTCAGCAAGTTGCGTTGGTCAGCCTGTGATGAATGAATGCCCTCCAAGTATGCCTCGATGTTGTTGAGGGTTTGCCCGTGGGCATGGAGGACATTAAGGATCGCAGCCTGACCAACCTGCAGTTGCCGCTGGATGTCCACAGACTCAGAATTGGCGGCAGCAGTGGAGACAGGGGCAGGGGGTGCGGTGCCTGGCATGAAGGAGACATGCGGTGACCGGGCACGCTGGGAAGGGACACGAGCAAGTGGGAGGTGGCTGATGGGAACGGAGGGGGCGGTGCGAGGTGTTGTTCCGCTGTCAGCTGCTGGTGCAGCCTCCGCCCACTCGGAGACATCCTCCTCGGACCTGTCAGCTTCGTATTCTGATGTGCCAGTCGACAGGTCCTCGGCCACACTCTCCTCCGCCTCTGTCCCACTCGATGTGCCAGCCCCGATGTCACGGCTGGCACTGGTGCTCTGTCCCTCCGCCTGGTCTGTGTCCATGTCTCCCTCTGTGTCCCCCGACGATGCTGTGGGCAGGGTGGAGAGACAGAAATTAATCAGACACCTGTACACATCTGTCACATGAGTCCAATCTACATAGGTAACATTGCATAGCCTGAAAAGGAAGATCCCTAACATCTACTAAACAAGGTACCGATGTAGGGCATGAAACACACAGTTGGTTGAGCCACCATGCCACTGAAATACCATGGAGAGCATGAGACAATAGCTAAAGACAGGAAACGGAGTCTGACATAGCACCCAGGCCCTGGGGACAATCCAGCACTGCATCTGCACCACACAGCGTTGGCGAAAATACCGATGACCAGGGACCATATCCATGAACTTGAGACACATGCTGCATAGGTAATGCTGAAAACATGCACAACATGACTCGGTCACTGCACCTTGCGTGTGTGTCCAGACAAACATCACACACTGCCCAGACCCAGCAAGTAGAAATCTGGATTTGACATATAGGCTTTGCCCGCCCCAACCACCCCCTACACGAGGCAAATAGTTGAGACACAGGTGGCACCAACATCTCATAGTCTGGGTGATAAACACAGGGGCAGGCAAAATGCAAGATTGGACGCCAAACAGCCAAGGTGCGCCTGTACAAATAATGAGGTACCAGTGCCCATCCTCAGATGAGTATAACAAGACACACAGGCACTAGCAACTGTGAGTATGAAGAAGGACATTCAGGTCAGGCTGCACAGTGGACACCTGTACAAAATAGCACGTCTATATACATGGTGCCAGGGGACAATGGCACAGAGCACAACCTACGCTGTAGACACTGAGAGTGTCCACGTTTATGATGACACATACAACACCAATGAAAAGGTGCCCCAGGGGACAGTAGTGGCCACGCAACTCCATGCTCCTGAATGGTAATGACTGTAACCCACGCCACCATCCCTGCACTATGCGTATCGCACACTCATGCACATCATGTCACAGGCCACTACATAGGACATGCGCGCTGTAAGGCATGACACATGAGAGACCAACTCCCATGTCTGGAGTCAGCATCAGTGCCAACTGACATGGAACCCACATGCAGTGAACTTGACAGGGCACAGCCAAGGTCCCAAAACCTGTTACACACCACCCCCACACATGATGCTACAGGCATAGTTCTCGTGGACAAAGCGCCAGCCTACATTACCTTGTGAAGGAGTGACTACACACAGACCAGGGAACACATTGCAAGGAGGGGAAGGGTGGCAGGGGCGCAGCGCTATACTGGGGCAAAATGGATCTGCACAGCACCTTTAAACCCTGGCAGTGAATTCATGCTACTGTGCCCTTACAAATGCCGGTGACACACAACACACACATGTACCTACCCCCTTCCGGCTGCTGCTTCGCCTGTAAGTGCCTCTCCAAGTCTGGAAATACCACCGGAAGCACACGCCTGTGGAGGTGGCTCAGACGGCGGCGGCCGCGGTTCTTGTGGCTCTCAGGTGAGTCCTCCAGCAGGACCCGTGCAATCCTCCGCGTCCAGCACCGGATATCCTGCCAGCGTTTCCTCACCTGGGACAGGCTCCGCCTCCCACCATCCACACCCCTCACGGCACTGACGGCGGTCAGCCAGATCTGCTCCTTGGCAGTGGCGCCTACCTGTGAGGAAGAACAAGTGACACCACATCAATACACCAGCCACATGTCACAGAGAGACATTTGATAACAAATTAGCTGGTAACAACAAGGCATGTCATGCAGGCAACGCATTGCACCTTTGTCATAGGGACATGATCCTCTGGTGAGGGAAAAAGCAGTACGTGCCATAGTGGGTACACAGGTGGAATGATGGCAATGTCACAATCAATGATCAAGGCTCACACTGTGCATCACACCCACCCCTCCTGTCTCAGGGCACTGCTGTTAGTGATAGGCACACACCCCTCCTGTCTCAGGGCACTGCTGTTAGTGATAGGCACACACCCCTCCTGTCTCAGGGCACTGCTGGGAGCACTCTGTACCCACCCCTCCTGTCTCAGGGCACTGCTGTTAGTGATGGGCACACACCCCTCCTGTCTCAGGGCACTGCTGTTAGTGATAGGCACACACCCCTCCTGTCTCAGGGCACTGCTTGGAGTACACTGTACCCACCCCTCCTGTCTCAGGGCACTGCTGTTAGTGATAGGCACACACCCCTCCTGTCTCAGGGCACTGCTGTTAGTGATAGGCACACACCCCTCCTGTCTCAGGGCACTGCTGGGAGCACTCTGTACCCACCCCTCCTGTCTCAGGGCACTCCTGGGAGCACTCTGTACCCACCCCTCCTGTCTCAGGGCACTGCTGGGAGCACACTGTACCCACCCCTCCTGTCTCAGGGCACTGCTGGGAGCACTCTGTACCCACCCCTCCTGTCTCAGGGCACTGCTGTTAGTGATGGGCACACACCCCTCCTGTCTCAGGGCACTGCTGTTAGTGATAGGCACACACCCCTCCTGTCTCAGGGCACTGCTGGGAGACATCAGGCATCCCCCCCCCTGGGACCCCCCCAACAGTACATGGCATGTGTGTCACACCAGGACACAATGGCAGAAGTCACAGTCACAACATAGGGACAGTCTGTGCCAGTGGCCTCTGCACTCACCTGATACCCTGGTCGCCCATACAGCATGGGGTACTGTGGGAGGATCACATCCAGCAATGCCATGTTCTCCTCCAGGGTGAATGGCTGTGACCTCTCCACAGCCCTTGACATGGTTCCAGGGAATCAGTAGCAGCAGCTGGGTCGACGAATTCAAAGATGTGCAGGCAAGTACTCCCTCATGGGACCTGGCTGCCTGATATGTGCCTTTCTGCCCAGTCTCATGCACAGGAGTACAGAGTGATTGGTCACTCACATTTGCATCCTATGTTTCCACCAATCCCTTCAAACCTAGCAGTCTGTGTGTACTCTATCGGTTTCATTCTCCTGCATGATGTCAGCTCCACAAACACATTGCAACAAAGTATTTTTATTCCAACTGACTTCTGCTGTTCACCTTCCAGAAGAAATTCGAATTTTGAACTTGGTCTCCATGACAACCAGCATGCATGTAGGCCTTAATACTTGTCCCTCATGTGTCCCCTATGTAATTTTGAGCTCCACACACAGGCACGGTGCGTTCCGGGGCCCTAGGGCACCCCAAATGCATTGCAACGGCCCGTACACGCGTGACTACGTTCACTATCAGTATGGGTGGCCTCGCGTATGCGTACTCGTAGTGGTACGGGCCGTACATACGCCTGTACGCTCCCTATCACTACGAGTACGCATACGCGAGCCCACCCATACTGATAGGGAGCGTACACACGCCTGTACGCTCCCTATCACTACGAGTACGCATACGCGAACCACACATACTGATAGGGAGCGTACAGACGTGTGTACGCTCCCTATCAGTATGTGTGGCCTCGCGTATGCGTACTCGTAGTGGTACGGGCCGTACACACGCCTGTACGCTCCCTATCAATACGAGTACGCATACGCGAACCACACATACTGATAGGGAGCGTACAGGCGTGTGTACGCTCCCTATCAGTATGTGTGGCCTCGCGTATGCGTACTCGTAGTGGTACGGGCCGTACACACGCCTGTACGCTCCCTATCACTACGAGTACTGTTGGACAGGCCACACGAAGGGCTTGCTCCCTCCCCGCACGACAGGGCCCAAGCTCCGGCCCACCAGGCATAACCCACGAAAAGCACCTGTGCCCCGTCTCCCGACGGATCTTCTGCCCTCGGACCTCTATTCATCACGGGGCCCAGCCCCACCGGCTCCCCCGGCCGGTTCAAGCCGCCATCTTGGGCCCTGCACCACGAGGCCGCGTGGCCTCGGCCCGACCCTAACCCCGGGCCTGGCCGGCCCCGACATCCCGGCACCACCCTCCACCCAGGAGGTGAGCGGACCACTTGGCAGGGCAATGGGAGAACGAAGTGTCAAGAGCTCTTCCCCCGCCAGGTGCCGATCGCCTCCAGCTCCCCCAGGCGCTGGCTCCACCCCCTGCTGGGTGTCTGGACACCTTCATCCCGGGCCCTCCGACCTCCAAGTGCGAGGGTCCGGACATCAAAGGGCGCCTGCCCTATAACTGGGGCAGCTCCGGAGCAGGAAGGCAGTTGTATCCTGGAGTCGAGAGACACCGAGAGAACTCAGCCTTGACGGACTACTGGCGCTGCCGTAGCCCGCTCTTGTGAACCATCGTCCTGCCTGCTGGCACTGCCGCGGCCTTCTGCAACATCCATCCTAGTCGGGACCTGCTGGCGCTGCCGCGGCCCGTTGTAACGACCATCTTCGTCGGGACCTGCTGGCGCTGCCGCGGCCCGTTGTATCGACCATCCTCACCGGGACCTGCTGGCGCTGTCGCGGACCGTACATCGACCATCTTTCCGGGACCTGCTGGCGCTGCCGCGGACCGTGTACCGACCATCTTTCCGGGACCTGCTGGCGCTGCCGCGGACCGTGTACCGACCATCTCAACCGGGACCTGCTGGCGCTGCCGCGGCCCGTACCAACTAAACCACCAAGCTCGAGGATTGTGAGCTAGTCATCATCTCATCCGACCTACCTGACTGGTAGACAGACTGTCCCGCTACCCCTTACCCTGCTTTGAGAGACTTGAATCGAGGGGACCCCTGAGTCCAGACCTCCTTGTACCATTCAACCGTACCTTAAGAAGTGCTTATAAAGAACGCTGAACCTTATCCGTTTGTGGTATCTGTCTGTGGGGGGGGGAAGTTACTTGCCTGTACGATCGCTGGAGACGGCTCTCCCCGGAGACCTCTCCTCCTGACCCCGGCCGACCCTCCCGGTCCGTCTACCCTTTCTAACAAGTACGCATACGCGAGGCCACACATACTGATAGGGAGCGTACAGGCGTGTGTACGGCCCGTACCACTACGAGTACGCATACGCGAGGCCACACATACTGATAGGGAGCGTACAGGCGTGTGTACGGCCCGTACCACTACGAGTACGCATACGCGAGGCCACACATACTGATAGGGAGCGTACAGGCGTGTGTACGGCCCGTACCACTACGAGTACGCATACGCGAGGCCACACATACTGATAGGGAGCGTACACACGCCTGTACGCTCCCTATCAGTATGTGTGGTTCGCGTATGCGTACTCGTAGTGATAGGGAGCGTACAGGCGTGTGTACGGCCCGTACCACTACGAGTACGCATACGCGAGGCCACACATACTGATAGGGAGCGTACAGGCGTGTGTACGGCCCGTACCACTACGAGTACGCATACGCGAGGCCACACATACTGATAGGGAGCGTACAGGCGTGTGTATGGCCCGTACCACTACGAGTACGCATACGCGAGGCCACACATACTGATAGGGAGCGTACACACGCCTGTACGCTCCCTATCAGTATGTGTGGCCTCGCGTATGCGTACTCGTAGTGGTACGGGCCGTACACATGCCTGTACGCTCGCCATCACGATGGGTACACATACGGCAGCACTCCCATAGTGATATGGGAACGTACATAGGCCCTCTTTGCAGCAGTACAGCGGTATTCACACATCACAGTGGTGACAGGCGGCACACAGGTAGGGATAGGGCGGACATACTTCTCCATGGATGGACATACTTGTCCATTAATTGACATTGAGGCATCGTCTGTGCATCACTACATGTGTGGGGCACAGGTGTGAAAGGCCTGTGATGTGGAACATTACTCCTGAGTCGAGAAGGCACCAGATGTATGATGAGATGTGTACAGATGTACTGTGTGATGGTGCGATGTGTGCCAGGCATGCCCTTGACTCCTTTGACATGTGTGCATGTCGTACTGCGCACTTGGGGTGAGCGTCACTGGCATGGCACGGACACCAACACACGGAAGTGTCCCCTGATGCCCGGTACAGGGGTCATGACACCTGACTTGTTACTACCCACCGTGCACAATGTGACTATGTCATGTATGTGTGGGGGCTTCCCATCCGGTTGATGTTGGAGCACCCTCAAAAGCTGCAGCCGTTGCAGCAACCAACATGTGTCTGTGTGTAGATTGTCATTGCACACTGTTCCGCACACCATGCCACATGTGGTATCGGATGTGAGGTGCACATGTATGCATGGGACACGGAGTAGTGTGACAAGGACATGTCAGCATCCTCACAAGGTATGTGTGGTGAGTCATGACATGTGCACCTTCATGGCAAGGTGTGTGGGCTGGCCTAGTGTAATGTCATGTGACCTGTGGCTCCAGTGTTCCGCTACCAATCTCTGCAATCGGCATCCTACTGCTGCTGATGTGTGGGCGTATGTCATTCCTGTCTTGCGTCTGGCTGTTCACTTGCACTGGGACACAGCTATTCCCATGGCGTGGCATGGGGAGGTTCTCAATCTCCGTGTGTAGCTGGGTCTTTGAAGGAGTGTCACCTTGCATCCATACGTGTCCTGGCCATGTAGCACATACCTGACTCCCTATGTAGCATGTGTGTATTGCCAGATTAACATGTGCTCAGTACACATGAGTTGTTGTCGTAGTGCACTCACTCTTCGTTGTCACTTCCAAATTACTGCAGAGCGCCGCCTCTTGCCCGAAGAATTCCAGACTTGGCTGCCATGCAGGATAATGACAGCATCCGGCTCTACCGCTTCACCCAACCGTTGATTCTGGAGTTGACGGCGAGACTGGCACCACACCTGCAACCGCAGCACAGGTATCCCACGGCACTGACACCCCAGCTGAAGGTAATGGCTGCCCTACATTTTCTTGCCACGGGTACCTTTCAAAATACCATAGCTCATGTTGGTGGCATGTCCCAGAGCACGTTCAGTGGTGTGCTGCATGATTTCTTAGAGGCCATGTTGATTCACCTGGATTACTTCATCAAGTTCCCAACCCCTGAACAGATGACTGAGGTCAAGCGTGGATTCTATGCCCTGGGAGGGATGCCCCATGTCATTGGGTCCATAGATGGGACACATGTAGCTTTGGTACCACCACACGCATGGGAGGTGGCGTACCGCAATCGGAAGCACTACCACTCCATCAATGCCCTTGTGGTGTGTCTGTCCAACATGGTGATTTCACATGTCTGTGCTCGTTTTCCAGGATCAGCACACGATGCCTACATCATGAGGCGTAGCGGGATGCCTGATATGATGATGCAGCTGCGCAACGAATGGGCATGTGTTGTTGGTGGGTACAGTCTGTCTGTCCTGTATTCTGTGTAGCCTACCAGCACGACCGCTTCACCACTTCTAACGATGACCATGTGCTTTCCATGTAGGGGACGCTGGCTATCCCAACATGCCTTGGCTGCTCACACCTCTCCGCAACCCCATCACGCCGGCCCAGCTCCGCTACAACACCGCCCGTGGCCGGACAAGGCGAGTGATAGAGAGGACGTTTGGCATGCTGAAGAGCCGATTCAGGTGCCTCCACAAGACCGGCGGCGCACTCCCATATGCCCCTGCGAAGGTCTGCAAGATCTTCATGGTCTGCTGCATGCTGCACAACATGGCAGTTGAAAGAGCAGTGCCACTCATCCTGAATCAACATGACGAGGACCATCCACCCGTGGAGGACGAAGGGCTTGGCAATGGGGCTAGTGATGTGGAGGATGTGGAGCCGCAAGAGGACATCCAGACTCGGCTCATACGCGACTTCTTTGCCTAGTGGTGAGTACCAGTGTCTGAGTGTGCACGCATTGGTCCCCGTGTGGCATGCGTTGTGATGTGTGTCTCCACCTGCATGTATGGCACGTGAGTCAGAGGTGTGTGTGGGTGTGTCACTGGAGTGATGGTGCCAGTGATGGGTGTACTTCCTCAGTCATAATTGTGACCTAGCATGTTGTCATCCATACATGTGTCGAGTAAATGCACATGCAAGTGGCTGTGCTTTTTGTGGCTGACTTCTTGTGTGTTTCTCTTCCCCAGGTACCTGCGCATGCCGTCTGCTGGTTGCATTGTTGTGGCACAGCTATTGATCATGGACATGACATCGTGGGCTGACTCAGCGTTACAGGCACGGACACGTTTGGAAGTCTCCATGGGGTAAGGGATGCATCTGTGGTGTATTGGGTGTGGCAGTTGTTCACGATGTGTGCACACTGCCCCTGTCGGTGTTTGGTTCCTCTGCAGCCATGTCGCATCCCCATGGGACACGACATGCAGCTGTGTACACCTGAATAGATGGTCTGCCTGGTTGACAGTCATCAGTGATGGGATAGGGGATTGTGATGATGGCATCAATGTGTGTGACACTGCCCTCGGACACATTCGGTTAGCATTGGCTTGACATGGTGTGGGACTTCGACATCCGCGGATCTTTGGTGTATGGCAGGCTCTCCGTGTGCAGCTGTGGGTATTTAGCTGTTAGCCGACGCTTGTGTGCCAGTTCCATGGCGAACACGCATGTGTGCTGCTGAAGGGGGGTGCCAGTGTTGGACCCACATGTTACTCCACATGATGTGTTCATGTGTACTTCGAGTTGCCTCTGCAATTCCGAATACATGACTAATAAAGGTGTCCCTATGCCTCCAAGGTGCCTCTTCTCAGTCAATGCTGATGTGTTGCCACGGTGAATCCTGCTTTTCTGGCATGGTATTCCCTGATTGTGGCTATGTGTCAATGTGTCGAGTGGCAAGATGCAAGCTGTGTGTGTGGGCTGAGACTGTGTATTGGGCATGATGTCCATGACTGTGTGGGTATTGTGACATGTGCCATCCCCATGCATCCAACGTTGGCCAGGCCCCCATTCTCTGCATCCACCGGACTCAAGCTTGCAGGACATGTTTCTGCCACCTGTCTACACATACCTGGATGCCCCCCAGGACACTGGACTGGATCCCTGACCTCTGCGCATGACTGTTGCTGTACTCAATGTGTGTGTCAGCACGGTTGTTCGGTAACCCCCTCAGCTTTTTGGGCCCATCACGGGTGTGTATGGTGCTCCATGTCTGTCTTGCCTAATACACTGTGACCCATGTGTCCTGTGCCAGACTCAGGCCCCAGGGTGTGGGTGGTTGAAGACAAAAGATGACTCAGGCATGTTTTGACTTTACAAGACACATGTTAGGTAATAATGCTACCAGCAGGCATCTACTCTTCATAGTGTGATTTATTATTGGGGGGGGAAACAAACTGAGTGTCTTTCCGGGAATTTTGAATCCAAAGTTCAGTAGGGGAGTTGGTGTCCTTGCCATTGGATGTCCTCAGAGTCCATGCCACAGTCTTTGTCAACATTGGTCAGCCAGTGACCAGCAGGGCCATGTGGCAGAGAATGTCTCTTGATGCTGTGATGCTGTTGCTCCAGTGGGCCAGGTGCCAGGCCAGGTGTCCTGGGAGATGGTGATGTAGCGCCGACCCTCACGGTCCTTTCCGTGGACGACCCGGCCTCCTGCGGGGAACCTCACCAGCAGGCCGTGACGACATCTGGGATGCTCCGTCGGATGTTTCCTCCTCCTCCTCCTCCTGATCCCTCCCTGTGGGTGGTGATGTTCTCCGCCTTCTGGCACAGGGAGGGTCGGCCATGTTGTCGGCCATCCGACGGAGTGTAGCGTGAATCCCCTGGAATGCCGTCACTTGCTCAGCCTGTCTGTCCTCCATCCTCCGTTGGTGTACCAGTAGACAGGCATGTAGCTCCGCATGTTGCTGGGCCTGCTGGGTCTTTATCTCATCGAGGCTCCCCTTGATCTCATTGAGGGTGGACACAACCTGGGCCATGCCCGTGGTGTCCTGCCGGTATGAGTCCAGGATGTTACGGACATGGGAAAATACCGGATCCCCAGCCAACTGGTCAGGCTTGTGCCTCCGCCGTCCTCCACTCCCACCACCCCTGCCCACTTGCGCCTGGCCTGCCCTTGTGGGCAAATCGGGTCTCCGGGACCCCTGAGGGGTGGCATTGGCGTTGTCGCCTGCCTTCTCCTGGGTGCCCGGGACACCGTGTCCCTCCTGGCCAGCCTGGCTGCATTGTGGTGTTGGGGCAGGAATCCTGGGTGTCTCCTGGGATGTGGCGGGAGTGGGGGTGGTGGTTGGCACAGTTGTACCTGACGCAGGTGCTGCAGGCGGTAGGACACCAGAGGGGCCAGGTCGGTCGGGGTCGTCCACAGAGTGGTGAGAGTGGTCGCTGCCGGTGGGATCGGGCTCCTGCAGATCCGGGTCCTGTGAGTGTTCCCCCCCAGTGTTGGGGGGTGCACCACGACGTTGACCTGTGTGTGAGAGAGACAATGTTAATTTTGGTCCATGCAACATCCATGTTTCATCATTTCCTAAGTTGGCACATTTCCTCTTGGAATTAGGATCTGTCTTGCATTCCACTCACAGTGCACTTGTGCATGGGTGTGTCCCTTGGGCACCACTTTGGCACCTTTCACTATGTGTGGCACAGTCTTACTTGCTGCGTCAAGTGTGACTGCAGTCAGCCGTGGAGTGGGCAGGTGTTGCGAGCCATGCATTGGCGCCTTCCGTGTAGCACTGTACATGTGCACATGGATTTGTTCCACACACTTATGTGATGCAGGTAGCTGTCATTGTGCTCGTGCACAGGTTGTGACATGGCCCTGTGTTTTGCCATGGAGAAGAGGGGGGGTTCTGGCACGGGCCACCCTTGGCTACATGCACGCAGTCTACCTGCTGACGAGCAGATATTCCCACACACCACACGGCTGATTTGCTCTCCCTGTGTCTCCCTCCCTCTCTGTCCCCCTCTCCCTCCCTCTCTGTCCCCCTCTCCCTCCCTCTCTGTCACCCTCTCCCTCCCTCTGTGTGTCAGCCTCCTCCCTCTGTCCGTCTCCCTGTGTCTCCCTCCCTCTCTGTCACCCTCTCCCTCCCTCTCTGTCACCCTCTCCCTCCCTCTGTGTGTCAGCCTCCTCCCTCTGTCCATCTCCCTGTGTCTCCCTCCCTCTCTGTCCCCCTCTCCCTCCCTCTCTGTCCCCCTCTCCCTCCCTCTCTGTCACCCTCTCCCTCCCTCTGTGTGTCAGCCTCCTCCCTCTGTCCGTCTCCCTCCCTCTCTGTCCCCCTCTCCCTCCCTCTCTGTCCCCCTCTCCCTCCCTCTCTGTCCCCCTCTCCCTCCCTCTGTGTGTCACCCTCTGTCACCTCAGTCCAGCTTCCTGGGCACACACTGTTAGCAGATCTTTGAGTGGCCCTTGGCTTGTTGATGTGAGTTTGTTTCTGATCTCCAGGCACCCATTGGGTGTGATGTGTGTCTGTGCGCTGCTGCTGTGGTGGTGTGTGCTGCCACTCTTTCACAATGTTGGCTGTTCATTAGCTGCTGTCATGTGCAAAACAGTGCCTTCACCCCCATGTGTTGATGCAAGGCGTCCGCCATTTGCTGGCAAGTCATTCCTGTGTTGGGACACACTTTTTGTCTGGCTGTGACCTAGGCCATATGGGCAGAGTGCATTGTTGTCTGCTTCGGAGTCGCACTATGTGATTTTTGGGGCCCAGCCTCCCGCCATCCGGGTTACCGTGTCATGTGTTGTTGTCTTCTGTGACATGCCATTGTCCAGCTGGGTGCATGGGGCATGGTGGCAGCAGTGGCATGTGCGTGCTCATGGAGTGTGGTTGAGTAATGCGATGGCTTGTGGTGGTTGCGTGCCTGTTAGTGATTTTGGTTGTGGATGCCGTTCCCCCCATGTGAGGTGCGTTGTTTGTGTACTCACCCGGGTCTCGGAGTCCTTCTAATCCTTCGACTGCCTCCACCGGCAGTATGGCCATCACCCTCTCCTCCCAGGGATGGTACTGTACGGGTCTGCGGGAGGGCCCTCCTCCGGTGGCGTTGGCCTGGTCGTGTTCCTCCTGCCTCTTGGCTCTGACCCTCCTCCGCAGATCGTACCACCTGTTCTGGCATTCCTGCCTGGTCCTCCTGGTGTCCGCAACAGCATTCACAGCATCGACGATGGTCTGCCACATGGCTGTTTTTGCTGCCAGGCTGGTGTTTCTGACCAATGTTCCAAAGATCTGTGGCTCGACTCTGAGGATTTGATCAACAAGGACCTCCAACTCTCGGTTACTGAACTTTGGATTCTTGGTAGTGGGCATGGTGAGGGGTGTGGGTGGGGATGGTGGGGGGGGTGTGTGGATGTTGGGGGGGGGGTGTGTGGATGGTTGTGTGTGTGTGTGTGTGTGTGAATGTGATGAGGGGGTGTTTGTGAGGGTGGTTGTGTGAAGGTGTGCAAGTGTAAGGTGTGGTGTAGCTTGTTGTATGGTTCTGTGGTGTCTGGCAGCAGTGAATCTGTTGCAAAGGCTCATGGTTTGTGTGTGTGGGCCCTTTTTATTGGTCCATGGGTGGGTGTGGCAGTGTTTGAATTTTGGGTGGGTGTGTTATAAGTAGTGGTGGTGTTTTGGCCCTCTGTTTGTCTTTGGCAGTTGCAGGTCAGTGAAGGTGTATTTGTATTGTTTGTTGGCCATGTTTAGTGGCTTTGTGCCATTCGAATAGTGTCTTCTTGTGTTGTTTTGTTTTGTCCTGGTTGTGTACGTGCGTTTTGAGCGTGTGTATGGTGTGTAGATGGGCCATTTGGTTGTACGGTGCTGTCCTTGTGTGTGGGTTGGTACGACTCGTACATGCGGTTGTGATGTTGGGGCCTGGGGTGCGCTCCGTACTTAGGAGGTTGTGTTGGGGGTAGGACCGTAACGTACTGGGGTGTACATAGATGGTGGTGCGACACGTACAGGGGTGGGGGTACGACTGGAACGTACTGGGGTGTAGGTACACGGGGGTATGACACGTACTGGGGTGGGGGTACGACTGGAACGTACTGGGGTGTAGGTACACGGGGGTATGACACGTACTGGGGTGGGGGTACGACTGGAACGTACTGGGGTGTACATAGACGGTGGTACGACACGTACAGGGGTGGGGGTGGGGCGCGAACGTACTGGGGTGTACATAGACGGTGGTGCGACACGTACAGGGGTGGGGTGGGGCTCGAACGTACTGGGGTGTACATAGACGGTGGTACGACCCGTACTGGGGTGGGGGTACGACTGGAACGTACTGGGGTGTACATAGACGGTGGTACGACACGTACTGGGGTGGGGGTATGACTGGAACGTACTGGGGTGTAGGTACACGGTGGTGCGACACGTACAGGGGTGGGGGTACGACTGGAACGTACTGGGGTGTAGGTACATGGGGGTATGACACGTACTGGGGTGGGGGTACGACTGGAACGTACTGGGGTGTACATAGAGGGTGGTACGACCCGTACTGGGGTGGGGGTACGACTGGAACGTACTGGGGTGTACATAGACGGTGGTACGACACGTACTGAGGTGGGGGTACGACTGGAATGTACTGGGGTGTAGGTACACGGTGGTGCGACACGTACAGGGGTGGGGGTACGACTGGAACGTACTGGGGTGTAGGTACACGGGGGTATGACACGTACTGGGGTGGGGGTACGACTGGAACGTACTGGGGTGTACATAGAGGGTGGTACGACCCGTACTGGGGTGGGGGTACGACTGGAACGTACTGGGGTGTATATAGAGGGTGGTACGACACGTACTGGGGTGGGGGTACGACTGGAACGTACTGGGGTGTACATAGACGGGGGTATGACACGTACTGGGGTGGGGGTACGACTGGAACGTACTGGGGTGTAGGTACACGGTGGTGCGACACGTACAGGGGTGGGGGTGGGGCTCGAATGTACTGGGGTGTACATAGACGGTGGTACGACATGTACTGGGGTGGGGGTACGACTTGAACGTACTGGGGTGTACATAGACGGTGGTACGACACGTACTGGGGTGGGGGTATGACTGGAACGTACTGGGGTGTAGGTACACGGTGGTGCGACACGTACTGGGGTGGGGGTACGACTGGAACGTACTGGGGTGTAGGTACACGGTGGTGCGACACGTACAGGGGTGGGGGTGGGGCTCGAACGTACTGGGGTGTACATAGACGGTGGTACGACACGTACTGGGGTGGGGGTATGACTGGAACGTACTGGGGTGTAGGTACACGGTGGTGCGACACGTACTGGTGTGGGGGTACGACTGGAACGTACTGGGGTGTAGGTACACGGTGGTGCGACACGTACTGGGGTGGGGGTACGACTGGAACATACTGGGGTGTAGGTACACGGTGGTGCGACACGTACAGGGGTGGGGGTGGGGCTCGAACGTACTGGGGTGTACATAGACGGTGGTACAACACGTACTGGGGTGGGGGTACGACTGGAACGTACTGGGGTGTAGGTACACGGTGGTGCGACACGTACTGGGGTGGGGGTACGACTTGAACGTACTGGGGTGTACCTAGACGGGTGGGGGTATACATACACGGGGGGTACGTGTCGGACGTACGGGGGCTGGGGGGAGTGTTGGGCGCGTATGCGGGCACATGTCTCCATGGTTGCTATAGGAGTTTGGTGCGGACGGTGTTTTTTCCATACGGTTGTAAGCTCGGACGCACGGGATGGATCGTGATTCCTCGGTCGGGCTTGGCTTTTCACGTTTGTAAGCTAAATCGTCCGAGGACGTGTCAGACACATTTTCCGACCCGAGGACGTGTGGGGAATTATTCCCAGTGCGGTTCGTATGGACTTTTTACCATGCGAATCGTGATTGCCAGTTCGTACGGCACTTGTACGATTCGTACGGTTAAAAGACCCGATACGAGTCGTACGGGGACATTTTTTACCGGATCGTGATCGGCACCTTTATGTTGCTTGACTCAAGTAGAGTACCATGGAGGACTTAAATGAAAGATTGACTGGGTGCATTCTCCTTGTCCCGCTTGAAAGCGCAGAATACATCACAATGTGTTCTAGGCAAACCACCCTCAAATCAGAATATAGGTGAAATATTTACATCTGAAATAAGGTTTTCTGGAATACTGTGACAGTTCATGACTTGGTTGCTACAACAAGAAAGGGAACCCATATCCTCTTGTGTCACCTGTGAAGCACTCCTTCCCACTGTAGACTGAGGCTAATTCTAGATCAGGTTTCTAACATTCTTAAGATCTGGAGAAATAAAAAAAGCTTTAAAAAACTTTTGGTGCTCCGCTCCAAGTTATAAAATGTGTTACTAATAAAGCTGAGAGAAGAAGCACCCAGCGCGACCTGTTGGAGGGGAATGTGGGGAGGGCGATCGCGGGCCTGGCGGGCAGTATGGGATTCTGGAGCACTCTCCCGCTCTCGGTGGCCGGGCGGGTGGCGCTGCTGAAGATGGTGGCGCTCCCACGCCTGTTGTATTTTTTCCGCACACTCCCTGTCTGGGTGCCGGTGTCACTCTTCCGCAAACTTACGGCCATGGTTACGGGCTTTATCTGGGGGGCGGGCAGACGGCGGGTGGCGCTGACCACGCTGCGCCGGCCCAGAGCCGAGGGGGGGCTTGCGGTACCTGATTTCGAGTGGTACTATTTGGCTGCCCAGCTACAATGGCTCACGCAGGCAGTGGCACGGGAATTTAGAGGCCCCGAGGGTCCGCATGGTAGAATGATCCCGCGACACGTGCTTTCCTTTATCGTTTTCCAACAGCGACTCGAGCTGTCACAACTAACGCTCGAAGAGCGAACGCTCCGGCTGTGTTGGAACCGGAGCCTGCGGAGGGCCGGCACTGCTCGCCCTTACGCTCCGGAGATCCCCTTGGGTATGTGCACGGCCCTCCCCCACGGCGGGGACTGGTCGGGGCTGGCCCGCTGGGAAGATCTAGGGATACAGATGGTGGGAGACCTGTACCTAAATGGAGAGCTTCGGCCATTCCAGGAGCTGCAGGACTCCTTCGGGATTCCGAGGGGCGACTATCTCCTCCACGCGGCCTTGGTGGCGGCGCTGCGGAAGCACTGGGGAGTGGGGCTCTCGGAACCGCGGCCGGCGGCCGGCTGTCAGTATGTGGTCATGGCGGCGGGCACATTCAAGGCCATCACTTGCCTCTATCAGAGAATGGCCACGGAACATCTAGCTCCTTTGACTGCGCTGAAGGATAAGTGGGAAGCCGATATCGGGAAACCTATCCCGGAACTGACATGGCCTGCACTTCAGAGACGGGCCTGGAAGAGCACGCGTAACGCCCGGTTTCAGCTGGTGCAGTATTTCACCCTGCATAGGGCATACCTGACGCCGGCTAAATTGTTTCAGTATTTTGGGGGCCCCATGCCGCAGTGCCCTCGTTGTGGAGAGGAGGGGGCTGACTTTAAACACATGTTTTGGTCCTGCGATGTTTTAAGTGGCTACTGGGAGGAGGTCGTCGGATGCCTGGCCCAAGTGACAGGGCGGGAGTTGCGGGTGGAGATGGGAGTCTGTTTGCTGCTTTGGTTTCCACACACGCCGCGCACGAAAATCACTAGCAAGTTTTGCGACCTGGGGCTGGTGGTGGCCAAGCGAGAAATTACGCTCCACTGGAAGTCGAGGACGGGTCCCAGCGTCGCGAGGTGGAGAGCGACATTTACCAAGTGGGCGGGTAGCGAGGGCACGTTCAGGCTGCAGCTTGCGCTTAGGAGAAACGATGACAAGGCTCTGGACATGGCTCGGGCGTGGGAAGCACTAATGGTTGATCTCCAGGGATGGGGAACAGCGGGGGAGGGAGGCCCTGCGGCACTGGAGCAACAGGCGGGTACTTAGGGGTGGGGGAGGCTAGCTGATTGGCTCATGGGGGCCGGGGGCTCTCCTTTTCCTCTTTGCCTGGGGCCTGTCTGTGGTGGGGGGGGGGCGGCTCATGGCTCTTAATACGGCTCCTTCTGAGAGAGGTTATCCTGGTAGTAGTCGTCCCGGCACACTGACATGTGGGTGGGGGGGCTGTATTATTTCAGGGGAGGGTTTGGGGACGGCGCATTGGTAGGTGGAAGTGGCCCAGATTGTATTTGGATGTGATTTTATAAGCGGATGGCGGCCACTGGCCAGATGAACATTGTGGATGTCAATTGTGTTTGAGTAATGCAATAAAAAATGTTTTTGCAAAAAAAAAAGCTGAGAGAAGAAAAGAGATTATTAGTTTAAGAAATAGTATAATTTCTTAAATGTGTAATGCATTTGAAGATAATTAATTATATGATACGAAGAAAGAAGGGGCTCTATGATTGAACACAAACAACAGTACTACTGTGTTGGAACCAGCACTTTCTGGTTGGCTGATGGGATGCCCCCAGCCAGGCAGAACCTTCCGCTCCCAAAGGGCGGCTGATTGCACTTGCTGTACAACCTGTGCTCACCTTTGGGCAGCTTGGCACTGAGCTGTCAGGCTTATGTCAGAGGCAATGTGTAAAGGAAAGGACAGCAGTCACTTGTGATAAATACACTGAGCATCACAAAAGAGACTTCTCAAATGATGTATGTAAATAACGTTAGTATTCAACACACATATTCAACCATTATAACATACACATAAGGCACTTTTGGGCATAAAACACACTTGCAAATATTACTTGCACTACTATGTTAAGATATCAATAGTATGCACACTGTGGACAATTCCTAATCTAAACCCCCCTCACAGAGAGAGAGCGACGTTATGTGTGACACACTGTCCACCTGGGCCCACACTAGCAATTATTCTAATACAATCCCACACAGTGATAGGGTACACCCTGGTTCACAACGATATCAAAAATATGTACATACAAGAAACAAGAACACTTTTTAGCAGCACTACCAACCGGAGCCATGCGGGTAGAGCAAATGTCAAATGAACTGTGTTTTTGGCATGAAATCAATGTATAAAACGGGACCGCCGGCTCATGTGGTGAAACACAGGCGATCCGCAGACTTTCACTCCCACTAACACACACGCTCACTCTGAACCACTACACAGTGCAACAGGTATTAGCCCAGTCCGTACGGAAAACTCTTGCACACATACGCACTCAGCATCCTAAAGCAGTGCTACTGGTATCCAGCAGGTCAATGGATAACACCTTGAAGACTCTGAGCCCAAGCCCGCCCCCAGCCTATAGTTCACCCCGATTGTCCTATACCCCCAGATGGAAGATACCCCGCCCCTACTCCCGGAAATTAGGCCTCATGTGGCCGAAGTCACACTTGGTCTGGGTCCTTGGGAAGCAGGCGGGGATATGTAACAAGTTTTAATTAGGAGGTAGACATAAATAACTGGAGTTTAGCAGACACTCTGGAAGTTCGCACCCAGGTCTCAAAACACAATAGAGTCACGCAGTCTCTTGACCCACCAGTCTGTTTCAGAAGCATGCCTTCAACCCAGTCAATCTCTCTCTCTACTAGCTGGTGCCAAGACATCTTCAGGGGGGCCAGATTGGGAGAGGGCAGTTGGTCCATAGCGATGAGGGTCAAAGGAGAACAACTGATGAGTGGGGAGTAACACAGGGGAGCATCTTGATAGGAAGAGGCACCCCGTCGAAGGGGTCACGTTGAACAGGGTCGTGTCCAGGCAATCCGGGCACAGTGTCTGGTGCACGTTGGTATGGGTCGAAACAGACACTTCAGACCTCAAACAAGAAAGGTTGCAAATTCTGTACCTCCCTGGAAATGAGGCACTATGACCAATCCATGTTGAGATGTTTTGCACCCAGTTCTTAATTTGTAAAACAAGTAAGTGCCAGGTCCCTACTCCGGAGGCCACTGCAGATTACACCACACACTTCCCCTGTCAGCACTAACCCTGGGCAGGTAACTCCGCTTCGCATGCGGAGATTTGCCTACTCCACTCTCCGTGGCGAACGCGGAGTAGGCAAAAATTCCGCAAACTCCGCATGCGGAACGGAGTTAGCTGCTACCCCCCTCCCAAATGCTGTAAAAGGATTTTTTTAAAAGGCACTTACCTGTGTTTCTGCTGCCTCCCCTGCCTGGCCGCTCTCCTTCCTGCTCCTCCTCTTGCGTCCTCCATTGAAAAAAAACACTACATTGTATGTCTTGTGAGTGCGCATGTGCACTCGCAAGATATCCAACATAGTGTTTTTTTTATGGAGAAGGAGTCAGGAGGACGCGAGGTGGAGAGGAGCAGGGAGGAGAACGCGGCCAGGCAGGAGAAGCGACAGAAACACTGGTAAGTGCCTTCTTTTTATCATTTTAAAACATTTGGGAGGGGAGAAGGAGTGGAGCGGAGCGATGCGTAGCTCCACGGAGCTTTTTTCAAACTCCATGGAGCTACGTGTAGAGGCACGACGCCAGCTCCGCCCACCCTCGGTCAGCACTACCAACGGCGATACCAACACAACTTTTAGACACCACAGTTCTACAAGTATGACAATACAGATTATTCCAGGCCACTCATAGATATAAAAAAGGCATATGCAGCAGATAATTTTTCAAATTTAATGGGCATTGGATTATTAGACAACTCTTGTGCTCATCTCAGAATTAGACAGACACTGCCACCATGACATAAATGCTGGTGTTGAGAATTTAGTGCTGGTGAGCGAACACCAGCAACCACAGGCTCAAATTAATCGCTGGTTGCACCAGGCAATTCCAGTCCCACACAGTGAAGAGTTCCAAATTCCGAACCTCCCTGGAAATAAGGCACAACATCCGGTGCACGATGATACGGGTTGTACCACACCAGTCCGGTCACACACACAGGCCTAAGTTCAGCAGAGCCACATAAGGTAGAATGAGACAGTACTAGGGGAACAACCCCACCTCCGAGAGTTACACCCTGAGAATCAGACACCACATGCAATATGCATGCAGTTGGTGTGAAGAGAGATGCGGCACAATCAACTAAACAGCCTTGCATGGCTCCGCAACTGGTAAATCTGCTCACTATCAACTAGGTGCTTATGAGGGTCAAGGTCCCTGCAGTACAGGGACCACATGTCTTAGATGCAGGCAAGATTTCTGGGACTCTGCACTAGACAATCTGGTCTCCAGGCACAAGTCTTAATTCCATGCATACACCACGCTACCCATTGAAATTCAGTAGCCAATGTGGACACTTAAAAGGGCACCACTCTCAAGATGTCACAGGTAGATGGTGTAGGTTCCTCTTGGGAGATCTTTAATGTCCCTGAGAGCTCCGGGAGAACAGAAAGCCCACCTACGGGCCCTTGGAGAGCGCAGCTCAGAGTGCCATGCATCGGCAGGTCTTCAGCCCAGGCCATCACTATTCATAAGGGGCACGCTGTCCTCTTCAATGGCAGTCACCTTCAATGTGCACAACTGAGTCCTTTGGCAGTGTGCACCACGCAGTCCGAGTTCTCCTTTCCTATGTCCCCACAAGCATATCTCACCCTTCCTGAAATATGGTGCTAGTAGTTATACTGTCTTGTGTCATTGAGGTTAGGGGGTGTTTAAGGGTTTTCCCTTTGAACCACAGCTATCTCCCCTAAATTGTAGACCTGTCTGCCATAGGGCAGTGGAATGTAGATCTTAATCTTTAGTGAAACAATGATCCAGGCCCCAGAGGCCAAGTGTCAAAACCTCTCCCTCCCCTCTATCCCATTCGTCCCCCAAATGACAGAGGTCTGTCATTCTGGTGCTATGCCCATGGTTTATGGCTGTCGCTGGGGAATGCACAGATGTGCTCCCCAACCCCTGGTGTCCACCAGAGCCAGGCATCATGACATACAAGACTCTTAGAGCATAGAAATATCCATATTCTATAAGTGGCATTTCTAATTGAGTTAAGCCAAAACAACCTTTACTACTGGAAAGGGTTTGGCATGTCAAAACCCTTGATAGGAAACATCATGAGGCTGCTCCATTGCAGTCTACTATTGCAGCCCAAAATAATTTCAACCACTTCCCTATGTTAACTTATGGGAAAAACAAACCTCATAGTTAGTAAAAAAACACACAGGTATTCCTCACTACCTGGGTGCACGTGCGCTAGTGAGCACATGGACCTGCAATGGCAGGTTGGACACATAATCTTCAGCACCAGGGGTACAAGTGCATCTGCCCGAGTCTGCAACGGCGATGTTAGGCTGCACACTGGCACCATAAGGGCAGGTGTGCACATACAGTGGTCTGCAATAACAGGCTGCTCATGAGTTTAATCACAATAGATTCCAGTGCACACACACAGGTCTGTGATGGCAGACTGGTCTGTGTCAGAACTTCGAGTCAGCACCACTTCCCAACACAGGTAGGAATCACCCAGAGCCTGGAGGCCACACAAGAGAAACAGCAAAACCCAGGCAGAAACAGCCAAAAGTTTAGGGAAACGCTACCTGACGAGTATGAGGTCCAACATGTGTCCCCACAGCTGAAAGTGGGGAATGTAAATGTAATTTGACATTTTCGCGTTCCGCGGTGAGCGCGAAAATGTCAAAATTTCCGCAATCTGCATTTTACCAGAAATTTTTTGCTTGCTCGCGCTGTAAAATAATACATTCTCGCGTGCGCGATCGCCTTACCTGAATCCCCGCGTTCGCCGACAAATTTTCCCGATCCGGTCGCGTTCTCCACGAGATGTTGGATTGTTGGTAGCCATTTGCGCTGTCTCGCGACAGTTCGTGCCCGCAGTAACGTCATTCGTCGCACGATCACGTCTTTCTTCTCGCGATCATGCACCGCGAGACAAGTGAAAACAAGATGGCCGCGCCCGCGAGCAACCGCATGGGTAAGTTGGCGAGCCGCGACCACGCAGAAAATACCGCGAACGAGCGGGAAAAAAACTTCCGCATCTACGCGATATTTCCGTGTGTTTGCAGAGATTTTTAACATTTTCGCGATAATTTGCGAAAGAGAATTTCGCAAATTCCGCCCACCCCTAATGATGACTTCCACTTTGGTCTGAAGCAGTTGTACCTTACCTCGGCCCACTCAGTGTCCCAAGTACACCACAGATCCTTGCCCTACCTGGTGCTTACTGGGCTTGATAGTCAGGCCTGCTTGCAACAGGGCCTGAAGTACTTCCTGGAGGTGAAAGAGATGATCCTCCCAACTCTTACTGAAGATGGCAATGTCATTCAGATACGCAGCTGAGAAGGCCTCCATCCCACCAAGGACCTGGTTTGAAAGCCTCTGGAAGGTGGCTGGGGCATTCTTGAGCCCGAAGGGCAAGACCTGGAATTGGTAATGCCCTCTGGAGTGGAGAAGGCAGTTTTCTCATTGGCTCCTTCGGTGAGGGCAATCTGCCAGTACCTGGAGCTGAGGTTAAAGGTACATAAATACTGGGCCGCACCAAACCTATCAAATCAATTCATCGACCCATGAGGTTGGTTGGGGATCCATCTGAGTTACCGAGTTCAGCCCCCTATAGTTCAGAACCTTAGTTCCAGTGTGGTGACAGCCAGAGCGGCTTTTGGGACCAGAACCCCTGGACTGGACCAAGTGCTCTATTACCCCCAATTCTAGCATCTCAGACACTTCTGTTTTAATGTTAGCCCTCAACTTACCAACAATCTGTAAGATTTGCTCTTGACCTGTCACATGGCCCATAGTGACATTGTCGTTTTTCACTAACTTAGCATGTGCACGTTTCAGCTTGCCTGCTGCTTTGCACAAGTTACTACCCGTCTTTATTTGTGCAATAATTTCAAAGACTGCTTTCACATAAGAACTGATCACTGTGTTCACTCTCTGCATGTGCCTGGGAATTTGACTGAACATTATGTGCACGGTCGAACAACAATGCCCCTTGTTATTTTTAACCCTGGGCGGCGAACTCCGCTCCGCTCATGGAATTTTCCGCACTTCGTGTTACACAGAGATCGCGGAGTTCCCTAAAACTCTGCTTCATGTTGCGGAGCGGATTTTTTTTCCTCGCTCGCGTTCGGCAACGTCATGTTGGCAAGCGAGGAAAATCCACTTCCCAGCAATATTTTTCCTCGTTCGCGATTGTCAACATCAAGTTGGTGTGTGCGAGTGTGGAAAATCAATCTCCCGGCGAGATTTCTCAATGTGGGGGGGGTCAGATTTCTCATTGCTAGTGGTCACATATGCTCGCAACCGTTCGCTTTGAGAAACTGTCCATTCGCGTTGAGAAAGCTGCAGCTCGAGTAAAAATCTACTCGAGCAGCAGAAAGGAAAGCAGCGGCCGCTTGCGCTGTGCATGATGCTGTTCATGATGATTGCACAGTGCCGACAAGCATCCGGCACCACAAATAACTGCAAACTGTATTTTTCTATTGCACAGCCGCTTGCAGAGCTCCGTGTAGCACATCGGAGATTTTTTTCCACTCCTCGAACTCCACCAAGGGTTGGTTATTTTGTTGTGGCCAGTCCTTAGCCCTTAGACAAGACATACCGATGCAGCTGTTGTTTGGACAGCGTACTTGGGTTTTTAGTGGGGTGCATGAATAGGTGACACACACTTGGAGAGGGGCCTTTCCAGGGTGAAGAGCACCTATGATGTAGATCTTCCGACGATAGGTTTCGGTCTGGGGTCTGCTGACAAAGCCCAGAGATCTCCTATTATATATTAATATATTAATACTTCTTCTTAGCAAGGGGAGGGAGGTTAGGCACTATAGTCCTTTCTTTGTTGTCTTTCTATGATGACATCTCCCTTCATGATTTATGGACTGACTGCTATGCTGACAATATTTGTACTAGGCATTTTCCTGCTTGTTGTGACACGTATACTGCATGTTAGGGCACATTAGTTAAAAAAAATATTTGAAACTGTTTCGTGTCTCTGTCAGATCTTATTGTGGACAAGTACAAGAGAGTGAGCAAAAGGGTGTGTTTTGTTACCGCAATTCCTGAGAGATCTTGGAGTGGTGTGTTCTGTGGTGTCTAACCATTTGTTTCTCTGTGAGTGAGTAGGAGAGCAAGTGCGACTCTGTAGCTAGTCGGTCCTGGGTTCGTAGGTACTAAGGTGGTAGGAAGACCTAGGTCCCATTTCCTGCGCAGAGTTCTGTATTTGTGCAGAATCCCTGCAACATGCCACCACCAACGATTGGTCTGGTACTTATTCACAGGACCCCTGAGTAGCTCTTGTGCTTGTCCACAATCTCCTCACACCGGTTTCCAGAGACATCCGTGGTGTGAGGGTTTAGCCTCCTATAGTTGTGTTTTTATAGGTTTTTCAAGCTTGAAATTTAAAAGGATACCATTCTACTGATTTATCCTTTTTCATTGTTATTATGACGGTTGATATTGCGGTTCATATCCGCGCTGCGGTCACGGCGTATTTGACTCAACGTGGTGTCCCTAATGTGGGGGCTGTTATTATCTTTGTAAATGAGGTGGATGCAGCTTACCGCTTCGAAGTTTCCTATTCTTGGGTTACATTTCCAGCAGTGGATGGAAATGATAATTTGTTTCATGATTATAGAGCGGCTGCGGTTCCGCAGAATTATCGTCCTTATCGATTACTTGAAGTTCTGCTGACAGCCTGGGAGCATACCTTATGGTTTAATGGCGCCCTTCCTCACCCTGTTTCTTTGGTCTGCTTAGGCCCCTTCTCAGTCGATGGGGCCATGTGTCTAGGCCTGGGCGGTATATTCCGTTCCGCTCACGGAATTTTGGTAATTTCGCGTTCCGTGGAGAACGCGGAATTGCCAAAAATACCGCGGCTTCGTGGAATTTGTGCTTGTTCACACTTTCAAAATGCGTGTTCACGAGATATTTACCCCCGAGCACACAAACAGCGTTCGTGAACAGGAAAAAAGCATCGCGAACGGCGGAGCAAGCAATCCCGCGTGTTTGCGGAACTCTGCGTGCTCGCGGAGATTTTTTATCATTTTGTGGAGCTTTGTGTAGCGCGACTACGAAAATTCCGCCTACCCCTACACGTGGCCCATTTTGGCTGGTTTTATACCACATCCCAATTATCTTAATGGTAGCCTCGCTGAGCTACGTCAATTACATACCTCATTGAGTCATATACACAGAAGTGTCATACAATTTATGTCACATAATCATAATATTTAAGTGGCTCTGGCTGGAGCTGCTCCACAGCCACCTGGACATGGTTGTGGTCTTTTCATTAGTCTCATTATGATCAATTCAGTGATGGGCAAACGTCTTCAGAATAGAGATGGTCCGCCGTTTTGGTTGGCAGAATAGTTTGAGCAACTCGAAGTTGTTTTTCCACATACTTGTTGAGAAACACAGGATCCTTGCAATGAGTTTACCGAGTGGTATTGTTCCCACTTTAGCTGATTGCACTACATGGGGGACGGTGTTTGCTGCAGTGTATATACTGTGCTTTGGTACCCCCTCCATGAGCATTCTCCCAAGCATTCTAACGAAGGTTTAAGATGAACACAGGGCTGGTCCAACCCTGAAATTGGGGATGAGATTTGTGGGCATTTTCCCTATTGTCTCTGATATGATTCTGGCCAATGTCAACGGTGAAGCAGTTAGCTTGCAAGTGCGTCAACGCCTTTTGTCAGTGGCAGACGTTGATCGGCAGTGGCAGTTACTGATCATTATTGCAAATGAATATACATCATTGGGTCGCAATAGTTTGGGAGTAAGACTCTATACTCAGGTACAAATTAAACCCCCTCCGGACAAGTAGGGTAGTCCAGTCTTTCCTAAAAAGACATGGACTAAAAGTCAGCGGCAGAAAAAATAGAAGCCTAGCTCTCGCGTTCAGGTCCGCCTCCACCTGACGCTTCTGAACCTAGATATGATTTGCGTGATGGCTCTAAAATTAAACCACCCGAAAGGTTTCAGGTTCCTGATCGCGTTCTCCTCGTTCCTTTCAGGAATCCTGGGATCAAATATTCAATGGGTCGGACGTCAGGATCGCAGAGAAGGCGTGTCTGGCAACCAAGACATGACCCACAGTACCATTTTGATGAAAAAACCAAACAGGAGGGACCACCTCAATATCGTGCCCGGTTTCAGAAGAAAAGAGTTGCTGCTTTGCCTGCAAAGTATGCCTCAGATGGTGAGAACCCTGCTCCTCGATGGGAGATGGGCGTTGACACTCCTCAACAGCATGGCGGAAGTTCATTTTCTGGGTTATGAAGTCACCAATGAAGGTAGGGGGTTGGCCCCCCACTTTCTGGAGAAATGTGCTCAATTGCAACATCCTTCTACTCTTACAAAATTACAATCTTTGCTGGGTTATTTTAATTTCGGGAGGAGATACATTCCTGAATATGCCCAGCGTATCAAACCACTTTACTCTTTGATACAACCCTCTTTCTCTGCTTCCTGTTGGCTTCTGGAACATACTGCGATTCTTTGATCTTTGCAGTCTGATATGTTTGTGACCAACTTCTTGTTAACATGTGACAATTCCACAAATTTGGTCATAAGGATTGTACCAGGTGCGTTAGGTTTCACGTAATAGACATTCAATGAGTCCCCATTGCATATAAATCACATTTGTACACTTAGGCTGAGATGCGTCTTTCTTCTACAGAAAAAATATAGATGGCTCTCCAGATGGTGATTCTTATAGAACGCTCTCTGGTTCAGGGTGAACGCATTTTCATGGTCTTGTCATTACCTGCTTTAGAAGCAGTAATAAAGGCTTATGTCCCGAATTCCATAGCCTTGCATCCAAGTTGAATTCAATAGGCTAGTTATTTGACGTTGGATAACGTCAACAATATTTTTTATCCTTCTTTGCAGACACAGGAGTTTTTAACAATATGACCATGTTCACCTGCCCCCTCTGTTATTACTTTCTCTTGATCAGTACAAATGCATTATTTACACTGATGGATCCGCGCAGCCAGCTGTTGGTTCTAAACATGCTTATTCGGCAGCATGCGTAAGAGTGGCAGGGAAAATGTTTGATGGTAATTTAAAATCCTCCTTGGTGCACACACAGTCTCTTGGTGGTTGCACGGCTCAATTGGCGGAGCTACATGCTTTTGTTGTGGCTCTTGAATTTGCTGATCCAGATGTTCCTACTCTTGTGGTGTGCGATTCGTTTTACTGTGTACAATCCTTCAAAGACAACTTATTTTTGGGGAAACAAAATGATTTCTGTAACTCTAAAGGTAGCACAGTTAAGCATAAACCGCTTTGGGTTCGGGTGGCTGCTCTTAAGGAGTGCTTGCCACTCACACATGTTATCCATGCTTTCGGCATAAACATGTGGGAGCACACCCTGTTGGTAACTCTGATGAGGCAGCCAAATCTGCAGAAGCCACTTGTTCTGTAGCAGCAGCCACAAGGTTCATGATTAAAATTGATGATGATATTTTGGTGGCTATTGCTGTGACAAAGGAGGGAACAGGGTATCCCCAAGGTTTCCATTCATGTTATACATATCACTTGTTGTCTGATCGAGTTCCATTTGCAACTATTCCATTCGTTGGGGATCGGCTGATTCCCAAGGAGGATGCAGACTTTCTTTGATCGTTGCCGCACATGAAGGCGTTGCTTCTGCACATGCCAGAGTAAATGCAACTGTTTCCCTTTTGCAGCAACGTTTTTGGTGACATGGTTTATACCAACAGGCATGTAAATATGTTCTTTCTTGTGACATTTGTCAGCAAATTAAACCTTCTACTGGTGCACGCCCACCATATACTCAGCTTTGCATTTCTAATCAGCCATTTGGCTGTATTTATCTTGTTCACTGCGGTCCTTTGACATCTGACACAGCATTTAAACACATTTTGGTTGCAGTGGAGTCATGCACTAGATTCCTTTGTGACTGGCCGCCACGTAGTGCAGATGCTGGAACTGTCATTAAGGATTTGCATGTCTTTGTCGAGACGTTTGCTTCTAGGACCTTCCATTCGGACCAAGGTCATGCGTTTGCCTCTAAGGCTTACAGGGATTAGATGAAGTATCTTGGGGTGCAGGTGCAATATTCGCCTCCATACCAGCCCGAGGGCAATTCAGTTGTGGAACGGATGAACCATGACTTAAAGAAATCTTTGACAGCTAGAGTATTAGGTACTGGCAGGTGTTGGCTGACTCATTTATATTGAGTCCAACGTGCACTAAATAATCTCCCTAGAAAATCTCTGGGTGGGCGGACCCCATACGAAATGGTCTTTGGCATAAAAATGTTTGTGCCAGACCTTTATGGTCTAGACACTGTGGCGGCTGCCGCTACCTATGACGTAGATAATCATTGTGCTATATTACAGGATCTACAAAAAGCTTGTGATTCACAAGCAAGAGCCCAGTAGCCCTCCTCCGTGGATCCAGCGATGCTGATTTCTGTTTCTGTCTGGCTTACTAAAGGTGGAGATCTGGTCAAGGAAAAGGTGGAGAACAAAAAAGAATGTTGTCCATCCTACCATGCACCGTTCAGAGTCCTAGGTTTGAAGGGCACCTGCACCATGATCCCGCCTCCTTTACCTTGTCATATGGAGAATTGTTACATTTCGAACATGTCAAGCTACACCAGATGGCTGATACTCAATAGTATGCCTTCAAGCATTCCACATCGAGATCTTTCACTGAATCTAATGGCTTCTGTTTCTTCGGCTACTCCCCACCAATCACAAGGGGAGATGGAAACTTCAATTGATTTAATACCTCTTTTTCCTTCTACATCCACATCTGTGGATATTGAGGATGCTTCTCCTCCAGTTGAAGTCATAATTGACATTCCTGAAAGTACCATACCTGAAACATCTGATGCAGCACATCCCCCGTTGTTTCAGCAGCGGTTCAGTGGTTATTATATGGATCGTAATAGCTTTTCCTCTACCACATCTTCCTCGTCATCTTCTGTGCTGGAGACCCCTACCCGGACCAGTGTTTTCATCTCCTGGTTCAAAAAGACTTACTTGGTCCCACCCTGGACATATATCTGGATGGTGCTTACAATGATATTCCTCTTTATGTGGATCGGATTTGTCACTCGTTAATGGCCATTATTTACATGAACGCTCTGCTGTGAATTTTGATGATCAAGTTCTGTCCCATATAATGAAAAGAGACCAAGCCCTTGTCCATATATCAGCGTTCCATGTCATTGATGGCATTGTCTGGGATAAGGTGTCATGCGATGTCCATGGCCCGACCCAACCTTTGAACATTCCATATATCTTCCGCGTTTCCTTGAGAGATGTGGTTTTGCCCGACATTCATTCAGATGACTGGGATGTTCAGGTCGTTCATTCATTGTTCTCCGACTAAAAATATTATGCTGCATTTGACACTGAAGATTTGTATTTGAATTCAGCTAATTATGCAGATTTATTTTGTTATCAACATTATGTTCAACATTTCTTACACAAGATGAAAACACAGAGACTGTTCTTCAATTATACACAATGGGAGCATTGCCCAACACCATTACAAGGAAGTTCGAAGACCCAACAAAGTAAATTTGTGTATTTTTCTGGTTAAAATTTGTCCCACAGTCCTATTTTTATAAATTGAAGATGCCACCCCAAACAGAATTTATGTTAACACAGACTAAACTGGTTTACTCCATGTCCTTCAGGAACGATTTGTCCGTGAAGGGTTATGAGTAGGGGTGGGCGGAATTTGCGTAATTGCATTACGCAAATCTCCGCGAAACGGTAAAAATCTCCGCGAACACGCAGAAATTCCGCGGACACGCGGAATTGCTTGTTCGCGATGCTTTTTTCCTGTTCGCAATTGCTTTTTGCGTGCTCGAGGAGAAATATCTCGCGAACATGCATTTTGAGAACGCGAGCAAGCAAAAATTTCGCGAAATCGCGGAAAGCAGACTTTTGAGCAATTTTGCGTTCTCCGCGGAACGCGAAATTACGCAAATTCCGCAAATTCCGCGAGCGGAACGGAATTTGCCGCCCAGGCCTAGTTATGAGCATTGGAAGGACACAATTGATTTAAAATCCATCTGGGGCACTAGAGATTGGCAAGTGGAAGGCACTGAAGCTTTCCATTGTGCATGTCTGATACTGTCTCAAATCTTATTTTTAAATGACACGGTACAAAAGACTACTTCTTTTGGTTTTTCATGGCCAAAAATCTAAATATTCCCACCATTCCATCATTAGCTCCATATGATAATGGCAAATATACACTAACTACACTATTGAAGACTTAACTGTCATATTTAAAAATGGCACACTTAACTCGTCCAATATTGACCCCTTAGGAAGGTTAGTGTGGGCGACAACTTCAAATGCATGTCAATTATGTTTTTTGAATACTACAAAAGCTTTCACACAAAATAGACCTGATCCACGCTTTCCACATTCACATACAGTTATCACATACTCTGTGGTTAAATTATGTCAGCAATGTTTAGAACATTCCGGTCTGTGAAACAACACCTCTCTCATTTGTCAGATGACATAGCTTTGGCTGATTTTCTTTTAGGTCCAAAGTCCCCTCGAACAAAACGTTTTATTTATGCCGCATATAATGAATTTTGGTGCGGTGCGTCTCCGCTAAATTGACCAAGCTGATTTAGAAAAAGTCCTTGCAGTAGTAGATAACAGCATTCATACACTGTCTTCCCGTATATATGTTTTAGGTAATATTGTACCTTCTGTCATTGACTTTGTTCAACATGAAGTGTCCGTTTTGTATCATGGTCAAAATCAGTTAAGGTCTGTAGTGCAGTTTGCTTGGACGTTGCAAACACTCAAAAATGGTAAAGTGCCATGGGATTATTTGAATGCATCTGCACTGTTTTTGCAGTTTAATTTGACTGATAAACAGAAAGTAATATCCATGAAAGATGCCGCATACACATTGTACACATATTTAACAATTAGAACAGTTACTGTTCTCGGTAGCCAAGACTGATTCAGCTGTGTGGTTAATAGATGGGGTTATTTCACTGCCTATATCACTTTTTCAGTTCACAGCATGCATAAAACATCATCCCGTAGGGAGATATGAGCCCCTCGGCGATAATTTTATTCACAAATTATGGAACCTTTTGCTTACAGATGTCAACGCGCAGAAAAGGAAGTTTCCTTACAGGGGAGGACTGTGATTCCACAGTAGGACATTCCCTCGTCTGTAAACGTAAGCTTCACGGAGCCTGTAACGTTACGGCCCCTTATCTGGCTTGTTTTTTAAAGGTACCCCTGTCACGGCTATTATTCCCGTATTAACTTTGCTTTCTAACTGTCGTTATCTTAGTTTGAATAACCACGATTGCTGCGGCTTGAGAGCTGGCATCCAGTATATAGTAACAGTTTCTCAACAAGTTACATGTTGCAGCAATGTCCTATTTCCACCCCTGCATGGGATTGTAGATAGTTCACTTTGGCCTTCCATTCCAACTTTGAAAACAGATTTCAATAAACTAAGCAGACTCAAAGTGCTATTGTTTCAACAAGAAGTGGCTCTCACATCTGCTCGAGAGACCTTTGAGATGCAGGTGGCAAGAACCGCACGCAAGATATATTAGCTGCTAAACACAAATTTCTAGAATTGATACACCAAATATTTTATGCATCTGATACGGAGGGCCTTGCTCACTTTTTTAAACTTGTGGGATCTGGCCTTGTTTATTCCTTTCAGACTATTTTTGGAGTAATTCCGGCCTTTATTCATTCTATTTTTTTCAGCACCTTCGGAGGGCTTCCCCTTGTGTTCCTGTTGGCTTGCCGCGTTCTGGTTCTCCTATTAGTGCTTTATAATGGATGCTCGATCTGTGGAGCTGCCAAACCCGGTCCAGTTGCAGCTGTACCGTGATCAAATGTGGCAGCTCCTTGGTTCTATGCCAGTTGAGTCTTTTGCTATCGACTACTGGCTGACCTTCTGTAATGCCTACTTCACCGGCGTGCAACCTATGTTTCACTGCCTCCGGTGCCCTTTTCAATGGGCCATGGATGTGTGCCTGTCCAATACCACACACGCAGCCCTGGATTATATTCTGTTAATGGGTTCGTTGAAGGCCCATGGCCAGGCATGTGCCAGGGGTAGGCGTTTGGTGTGCGATCCTCTACTCGAACAACAGCATAATTGAGGTATCTGTGCTCTTGTGCAGAGCCTCATAGACTGCAGTTTCATCAAGGTTAACACAGGTTGCCCTGAGATGCTCCTAACAGCCTTTGGATATGAGGAGCATGTGTGCTCGTTCGATCTACTCAACTGGATGGCATACCTTTTCACGAACGAAGGAACGGACAACATTCTGGAGTTCATGGCCCCAACATAGTGCCCAATTGACATTATTTTTTAACACTATGACCTGGCGGTGCTCCAAAAATGTTTTGGGGCTTCAAAATTACACGACTGCACCTTCGACGCACAGGCTTTGCCTCTGCTTACCTCTAATTTTTGTTTTTTGCATAAAGCTAACACCATGGCCAAGGGGAGGGTGTCTCATAGACCACAGGGATATAGTTGTTTTTCACTAACTTAGCATGAGCACATTGTAGCTTTCCTGCTGCTTTGCACATGTTACTACAACATCTTTATTTTTTGCATTAATTTCAAAGACTTCTTTCACATGAGAACTCATTGCTGTGTTCACTCTCTGCATGTTCCTGGGATTTTGACTGAACATTATGTGCAAGGTCGAACAAAAATGCCCCTTGTTATTTTGTTCTGGCCACTCCTTAGCCCTTAGACAAAACATACCAATGCAGCTGTTGTTTGGACAGCGTACTTGGGATTTTAGTGGGGTGCACGAATAGGTGAGACACACTTGGAGAAGGACCTTTCCAGGGAGAAGAGCACCCATGATTTAGATCTACCATCTATAGGCTAAGGTATGGTGTCTACTGACAAAGCACAGATTTTCTATTATATAATAATACTTCTTCTTAGCAAGGGGAGGGAGGTTAGGCACTATACTCCTTTCTCAATTGTCTTTGTATGATGACATCTCCCTTCATGATCTATGGACTGACTGTTATACTGACAATATTTGTACTATGCATTTTCCTGCTTGTTGTGGCATGTATAGTGCATGCTAGGGCACGTTAGTTAAAATAAATATTTTTAACTGTTTTGTGTCTCCTTCCGAGCTTATTGTGGACAAGTACAAGAGAGTGAATGAAAGGGTGTGTCTTGTTACCATGATTCCTGAGAGTTCTGGGAGTGTTGTGTTCTAGGGTGTCTAATCATTTGTTTCTCTGTGAGTGAGTAGGAGAAGAAGTGTGACACTATAGCTAGTCAGCCCTGGGTGTGTTGGTACTAAGGTGGTAGGAAGACCCTAGTCCTTATACACCAAGGTCCCATTTGCTGCGCATAGTTCTGCATTTGTGCAGAATCCCTGCAACAGGCCAGGAGTTTGTCGCCTGTGTCCACATCATGGGTGCACAGGTGAGTCATCTCCAGGATATGGGAGAAACTGTCCTAACATTTGTGTGACAGGCTCTCTGCTGGTCATCAATCACCGTGGAAGCCCAGAGGTTTAGTAGAGGTTCACTCTCCTCTTCCTCCTCCCCATATCTCACCATTAGCATGGTAACCTCAGACCTCTCAAAGTGTGGCTTGAGGTGTTTGCTGTGCAGTACCCGGAGGGGCTGCCATGGGGTCTTGACATCCACCAGGTAGGTGGTCCCCCCCTTCCTCTCAATCACCTCACAGGGCCCAGCCCATCAGTCTTGAAGGGCCCTCGGCTCTACAGCATCCATCACCCACACTTTCTGTCACAGTGCCAATTCCACGGGAGTGACGTTATTGTAATACCACTCCTTCATGACGTCCTGGCTGGTTTCTAAGTTGTGGGAGGCTTGCTTCCACAACCTTGCCATTTGGCTCCGGAAGGCTTACATGTAGTTTACTACATCCTGAGGAGTTCTTCTAGGAGACTTCTCCCAACCCTCCGTGACCAAACTCAGAAGTCCCCTGAACGGGTGCCCAAACAGGAATTCAAAGGGGCTAAATCCCATTGTCTTCTGACGGACCTCCCGGTAGGCGGTAGGCGGTAGGCGAACAACAGACATGGCAAGAGGACATCCCACTTTTTCCTCATAGCCTGTAGTAGACCTCAGATCATGCCTTCTAGGGTCTTGTTGAATCTTTCCACAAGTCCGTTAGTTTAGGGGTGGTATGTGGTGGAGAACTTATATGTCACTCCACACTCCCTCCACATAGCCTGCACATAGCCTGCATGTAAGCAGACATGAAGTTTGTGCCACTGTCAGACACCACTTCCTTGGGGAAACCCATTAGGGCCTTCGCTACCGCCGGTGTGGTCATGTCCTCAGAGGGGATCGCCTCTGTGTACCGTGTGACATGATCCACCAGCACCAGGATGTACATGTGCCCAACAGCCGCTGGTGGGTCCATAGGCCCTACTGTGTTGATGCCCACCCGCTCAAATAGGGTATCAACAATGGGCAAGGTTTTCAGGACAGCTTGAAGCCTCTTCCCCGTTTTGCCACAGGCCTGGCAAGTCATGCAGGTCCTACAGAATGCATCCAAAGACATCTGGTCCAATAAAAGTGAGGAGCAAGCCGGGCAAATATATTGCCTGGCAGGGGGATGTCATGTGTCAATTTCAATAGGAAGGTCTGATAACACTGAGGGACCAGCAGGGCTCTGTGAGTCTCCTGGCCAGGAGCCTTAGACTCACTCAAAAGGTTGTCCTCGCAGTATAGGTGATGAGTCCCGGATTCATCACAGGCTGCTTGGGTCTCAGCTTGTTGCCTACAGAACTCCTCCCTAGTGGGGCCTTCTTCCACTTGCCAACTAGCAAATGTAGGTAGGACACCAGGGAAAGTAATACCCTCTTTGGTGGACTCAGGGTGACCTAGGCCAGATCCTCCTTTATCTCCCCCATCCTCGTCCTCTTCTCTTATTAACAGCAGGGGGCTGGGTCCCCCACCCCTACAGACCACGGCCGAAACCTCTGTATCATCCTCGACTCCTCCCTCTCCATGAACTGCCAGATCAACGCCTTCACCTCCACCAGTTTCAACTGCCTGCGCATCCTCCACAAGACCTTCAAATGGATCCCCCCGACTGCAGAAGGACCGTTACCCACGCGCTCATATCCAGCAGACTGGACTACAGCAACGCCCCTTATGCCGGAATCAACAGAACTCTTCTACACAAGCTACAAACCATCCAGAACGCCGCAGCGAGACTCGTACTCGGGACACCGTGCCACAAACACATGACCCAACACTTACGAGACCTCCACTGGCTCACCGTCAAGAAGAGGGTCACCTTCACACTCCTCACCCACGCCTACAAATCTCTCAACAACATCGGGCCCAAATACCTCAACGAGAGAGTCTCCTTCCACATACCCAAGAGGAACCTCTGCACCGCAGGCCCTGCCCTGGCAGAGGTCCCCCACATCCGCAGAAACAGAGCAGGCGGGAGAGCTTTCTCCTACATCGCAGCCAAGACCTGGAACGAGCTCCCCGTGAACATCAGACACTCCTGACTCTGCACACATTCAGGAAGGACCTCAAGACCTGGCTCTTCCACTGATCCGGAGCTGCTCCCCCCCACGTCTTGAGACCCTCACGGGTGAGTATTGTGCTCTACAATCCCCCTGATTGATTGATTGATTGATTGATTATTCCAGACTCCAGTCCCTTCTGTCTCTCATCTTGGGTAGCCATGGACCGTGTGGAAGAACAGATCCAGTTGGGTAACCCCAACATCTCTACATGAGCTTTGAGCTCCACTTCTTTCCAGATAGTATGCTCCAAGTCATTGCCCAACAGACAAGCCACTGGCATGGTGGCCTTACGGTGACCTTCAACAGGCCCAACACAACACCCCCCTATTCAAACGGTGCCTGGGCCACAGGGAAACAACCCTCTGTGTTGTCAGCCACCACCACCTGGTGGCTCGCCTCTGGGATCACCTGCTCCAAGAAGAACAGTGGACTCATTGCCATAGTCATACGAGCCCCTCAGAGCCTCTACCCCCTACCCATTGATGGTGGCCCATTACCTATACTTTGCTGTATTCTCAGGCACTTGAATCAGGGTAACCTTACCACTCTTACCCAGGGACACTAGGGAAACACCACTAAATCCACCTCCTTTTCCCAGAGCCACCTCCTCCTTCCCATGGCTATGCTTGCCACCCCTGGAGCCTTTGCCCCAGTGGGTGGGGGCACCCGTTTTGGAAACTTGGAATTTCTTTTGTAGTGCCTATACCAATAACACTTATAGCACCTAAGGGTCTTTGGCAGCAAACTCTGGTCTGGTAAGTTTTCTCAGAGCAACCGGAAGGGGAACTCTGGAGTGACTATTTTCCCGGGGAGTGTTTCTGAGGGTGATCAGAAGACTACTTCTTGTGGTGAGGACCCTGACCCTCCCTTTGGAAGTCCCCTTCAGCTCACTTATTAGATACTGTGGTGCTGGCCCAGAGGTCGGCTTCTTTAGCAAGCTTCCGGCAATCAACCAGCTTGGCTTTCCGGGGTCAGTTCAAACTTGTTGACTAGCACCGTTTTCATGGCAGGGTAGCTAATATGGTCCAGTTAAGAGGGTGTCCCTCCCCACTGAGGGCATGTACCTCCATAAACTACCTTCCCAGCTCTCTTTGGGGAACTGGTGCATCTTCACAGCCACATCATAAGCTGCCATCCACTTATCAATGTCATTTCCAACCTGGTAATCTTCTACTGTATCCTTTGGGATTCAACCTCTCTTCTCACTGTGAGACACTGCAGGGTTGCTGCCACCATTGCTGCAGTTGGACCCTAGTTGAAGGGCTCTAAGATACAACTCTCCGAGGCTAAGCTCATGGGCCATCTTTTTCTCTTCCAAGACAAGTCTGTTCTCAGCCAGAGTTGCTCTTTATCTAATTTGGCAAGGGCTAGAGCCTGCTCCTTGCCCTGCCTGGCAAGTTCTAACTTCAATTTCCTTTCATACCTCCTATCCTCCAGTTCCTCAGAGTAGAACCCCTTGAGAACATACTGCAGCCAGTTCTAGAGAAGAGGGTCCGCCCCCTCTCTAAGTTGTTCATCAGACACCTGCTCTAACTCTTCCTCAAACTCCGATTCTCCTGCACTGGTCACTTTCCCCTCGGGGTGGGTGTCTGCCCAGGCCCTCAAGACTTCCTGCAACCAGTGGCTAAAGCGGAGGAGTATCGCCCCACTACTCTTTTAGCAGCACAAAAGAAAACTAAAATGATAATAACTTATCAAGGCTCTGGGGCTCCAATAGATTGCCGATGACAATTGGTTGGGTGGCAGGAATGGACAAATGTATCATTGCTGAGAAAACTGTCTACAAACAAAGAGGTTGCCCTAAAAGTGGGATAAAAAATGGGGAGGCTGGAATGCCTATAGAGGAGAAATTTTTACATCACCCACAGACGATCAAGTGATGAGGAAAACCAGACTTGGAGACCCCCTCAATCTTTAATAACTGTAAGAATGCACTTTGATACGATGTGTTACCAGAATGTTATACCCCTCAGTAATACTGCAATTATGAATCTGTGCCTTTTTTCAATAAAAAGTTTTTATAAAAAAAAAAAAATGATAATAACTGGAAGTTATTATCATTTTATTTTTCCTTGCCGCTCAAAACCATGTTAGGTGCGGGGTGGGTCTGTGCTCCCTGCCGTCACAGGGAGCAGGAGTGGTTTACAAGCTGACGAGCTTGAGAAGATGCAGCTGTGCGCCTGTGAGAGGTACTGAGACCTGAAAAGATTGTGGCAACCTGCTCAGCAACCCCAGATTAAATTTGGTTTTATCTGTACTGATGATATCCAGAAACATGTGTCTACAGATTTACAGCACTAACCTGCACCAACTTTGGTGGAATACTCCAGTGAAATTTGAAGTAAGCATGTACCATGAACTGCATTGACCAGAATGCTAGGGGGCGAACAGTGCTGGGAGGTGAAGCAGTGTGCTCCCACCCCTTCCCGTGGTTTACACTCTATAAGTGTGCATGATGGCTGGGCCTGCCTCTGGAGCTGGCCAAACATTCATGTGTGCTTAGCAATTTCTTCACTGCTCATGCAGCATTGTGATTGGCTGTGAGACTCCAGGAGCCTTGATACTGCCGGTGCTGTTGAGTAAGGATGGAGGAGAGATTTGCGGCGGCGAAAAAGAAGGTACGTTTATTTATTTATTGGAGTTCCCGAAACCTCTGCAAACTCCGCGAACAGAGCAGAGTTCACCGCCCAGGCCTACTTTTTAGCAGCACAGTGGGCCGGAGCCATGCAGACAAACTCAATGTCAAATGTACTGTGCTTTTGGCATGAAATTAATGTATAAAGTGACACCTCCAGCCAGTGTCGTGAAACACAGGTGGCCTACAGACTTTCACTCACTCACACTCACTCTGCACCGCTACACGGTGCGACAGATATCAGCCCAGTCCGTATGGAATACTCTCTCACACACATGCACTCAGTACCCTAATGCGGTGCTACTGGTACCCAGCAGGTCACTGGATAACAACTTGCAGACTCCATGGTCCCAGCCTCCCTCCACCCTCTAGTACACCCTGATTGTCCTACACCCCCGAATGGAAGCTAACCAGCCCCTCCTCCCGGATACTAGGCCGCATGTGGCCAGAAGTCACACAACCTGGGTCCTCAGGAAGCAGGTGGTGATATGTAGTAAGTTTTAATTAGTAGGTAGATGTCCATTAGGGAAGTTTAGCAGCGACTTAGGAAGGGGTGGTTTAAGGGGTTTCCCTTTGAACCACAGATACCTCTGCTAAAGTGCAGGCCAGTCTGCCATGGGGCAGTGGAATGTAGATCTTAATCTTTATTGGGGGCCATGATCTGGCCCCCTGAGGACAAGTGTCAAAACCTCTCCCTCCCATCTATCCCATTTGTCATTCAAATGGCAGAGGTCTGTCGTGTGGTATGCCAATGGTTATGGCTGTTGATGGGGAAGGCACAGATGTGCTCCCCCGACCCCTGGTGTCCACCAGAGACAAACACCATGACATACAAGACTATTAGAAATATCAATTTTCTATAAGTGGCATTTCTAAGCAAGTTCTGCCAGAAAACTCTTTACCACTGGAAAGGGTTAGGCATGGCAAATCCATTAATAGGAAACACTAGAAAGCTGCTCTACTGCAATCCACTAATGCAGCCCAAAGAAATGTCAAACACTTCTCAATGTTAACCTATGGGAAGAGCAAGCCTCATAGATAGTGAAAACACACAGAGGTATTCCTCACTACCTGGGTGCACATGTGCTAGTGCGCACACAGACCTGCAATGGCTGGTTGGACACATAGTCCCAAGCACCAGGGGTGCAAGTACACCTGCCCAAGTCTGCAACGGCAGACTGGACACGGGTTTACTGATATGGGTGTCAGTGCGCATGCATAGGTTTGTGATAGCAGACTGCACATGCAATCACTGGCCCCATAAGTGCGGGTGCGCACATACAGTGTCCTGCAAAGGCAGGCTGCTCATGACTTTAATCAAAATAGATGCCAGCGCGCACACAGTGGTCTGCGATGGAGACCGGCTCATGTTTCAGAACATCGAGTCAGTGCCACTTCCCAACATGGGTAGTAAGGGCGCAAGCACTTTCACACTGAACTTACAGTGGGAAAGAGTCCAGAGGTCACACAAGAGAATCAGCAAAACCCAGGTGGGAAAAGCTAAAAATGTAGGAAAACGCTACCTGACAAGTTTCAGGTCCAACATACTGTGCTATAAATAAAATAACTAATGAATAAATGAATCAATATAGTAAAGTCATATTCTGGTGCAGAAACCAAAATCAACTGCTACTTGACAAGTATCAGGTCCAACATACTGTATTAGAGTGGCGGCTGCTTCGTTAAGGCCGAGGATCGTCGCCTCACTGCTTCAACTGCAAGCTGAATTAAAAAAACAAAATGATGATAATGTTCCATTATTATCATTTTGGTTTTTGTATTCAGCTTGCAGTTGAAGCGGTGGGCGACGCTGGTCTCCCACATCACAGGGGGAGGAAGGGTGGTAGCACCTTAAGTGCGCATGATGGTTTGTCCGGCGGTCTTGGGCTGGCCAAACCGTCATGCGGACTTTGCATGTTCTCCACCCAGGCTGCATTACAGCCTGGGTGGAGAACATGCACAGCCTGCAAGCGCCTTTCTGAGCACTGAACCACGGCGCTGAGACCAATTACAATGCTGCAGTAAGGCAGCGTTGTGATTGGCCAGGGGAGTCTGAGAGACTGTGTGCTTTGCTTCCTGGTTCTTGCTGCAGAGAGGACTGAGAGGTGGCAGCCGGGGGTATTAAAGTAAGTGTTTTTTTAATTTGTTTTTTAATCCCCCACCCCTTCCATCATCCCACCCAATTCTCGGGTAGCAGCTGCTACTGCTGTATTATAAATACATTAATGAATAAATGAATCAATATAATAAAGTCATTTTGTGGTGCACTAACCAAAATCAACCTTGGCACTGCTCTTCAAATCAACTTCACACTGAAGCAGGCTAAAACCAGAATGGGCTACTGTAGAAATTCCGGGGTGGCAGGATGGCAAGTGTATACCTGGTGCTGAGGATGGTGCCCTCCGAAACACCTACCTTTCAGTTTTGCGCAATATCTTACGTATGATATGGATATATTTATATATCCACCTGTCTTCCATCGTACAGTATCGGGAGGTTTCAATTTACCCACATTAATTACACTGCATTCCACTGTGTTTCCTTCCCAGAGCTATACACATGACGTTAAATTCAATTGAAGGACTGCTGATTGACAGGCACACTCGCTATCAGCTAACTGATTATAAAGAAAAAGCAAAGGCTCTTTAAGTGGTAAGTGGTACTTCCTGGGAGAGTAGCAATTAAAATTCAAATAAATCTCATGAACATACCATTTCAAACAAATTACCAAGATTGACATGAATTTGAGATCACAGACTGCTGATCATTAGCTGAACAATCCTAGGCTTCTCGTGGTAAGATATATTATCTGAACAACTACAGCTTTATAGAGAAAATAAAAGCTTCATACAACAGTGCAGCTTATTAATTCCAAGGTCAAAATAATTGTAAGTGGTGCCAGGTGACAAAGCCACACAATCACTTCTAGAGGAGGAACGACTGTCTGGACACTTCTTGCACCTCTAGAAAACCAAATCACAAACTTCTTGGTGCAATACTAAGCCAGCTGCTTATATCACCAGGAGTGAGCAAGTGTTATGTAGCCACCTACTTTAGCCTTCACCTCCTCAACTATGTCTGTTCTGAGTCTAAGTCCTTCATTATGAGTAAGGGCTAAGTTATGATCCATGTGGAATCACCTGTTTGCACAGAAATCAGAATATGGGCTGTGTGATTATTATACCACACTCCCAGTTTTCCACTGATAAATTCTGGCAGCTCAAACCTGCCGAAAGTAATCATGGGGAAAAGCACAGAAAGAAACGCAAAACATGCAGAATTAGGTATGTTAAAAATGGTTTCGCATGTTATGCCTCGTTTCAATTTCTCTGTTTCATAACTTGTATTTTAACATTGGAATGTTGGGAGCTCCATTGAAGACAATGGAGTGCTCCCTGCTTCTACGGGCCGGTAAAGGCCCGCAGAGCAACATTCCAATGTCTTACAAAGGCCTCTCGGAGCTCGAGGGGATTTAAATCCCCTCGAGCTTCGGGACGCCTTTGTTTTATTTGTTAGAACATTCTGCCCTCTGGTGGCAGAATGCCCTTATAGCCTTATAGCCCTTAGTAGCAGGGCTATACCAGCTATTGAAGTCCAGATACCTTGTTAAAGTTCCTCGCCTTCGGCTCGGGCCTTTAACGTGATAGCGGGCCTTTAATAGCCGGAATAGCCAGCTACGGCGGGCTATAAGGCTATACTAGGAGGTATTTACCACTGGTGGTTAACACCTCACCCTGGGGTAATGTTATTTACCATATGTGGTAAATACCCCATCCTATATTGACAAACTTGTAATGAGAAAAAGACTCACACATGATGGACAGAATGCAGAACAAATCAAAAGATTCACCCCCAGTCATGCCATCTGAGTTAAATCCATCGTTAATTTGCTCACCATGCCACCCCAGTGTAGACCCAGCCATATGCAAATCAGTCTTGACCCTATTCCTCATGGCAACAGTCCAGCCCAAACTGCCAATCCAGATCATCCCTGGACCTGAAACAAGTATCCTAGGACTGGTTTCAGAGTTTCACCCCTCACCACCCACGCTAGCTTGAATCCCGTGGCACAGTGAGCCCGTGACCCACGTCTGGGCATACCCGGTGCACTTATGGTGATAAAGCAAAAGACACACAAACTGATGGCCGGCATGCGGAACAAGTCAAAAGATTCACGGCTGGTCAAGAGATCTGGGTTAAAAACATTGTTTTTTTGCTCACCATACCCCCCCAGTTTAGACAGAGCCATATGCAAATCAGTCTTGACCCTATTCCTCATGGGAACAGTCCAGCCCAAACTGCCAACCCAGGTTCTCCCTGCATCAGAAACAAGCATCCTAGGACCGGTTTCGGGGTTTCTGGGGTGGTGAAGTGCGCTAAAGAACGATGATAGATTCAACTTAGATCTGTGACTGGGGGTGAGTGTCTGAAAAGTTTCAGCGCCCCATCCACCATCTACTTGTGTTTGCTTTGTTCACTCTAAGTTGGCAGGGTATGTGCAGACGTGGGTCCGTTCCTCACTTTGCCCCTGGATTCAAGCTGGCCTGGCAGATTAGGGGTGTTACCCCGAAACCAGTCCCAGGATGCTTGTTTCTGGTCCAGGGAATACCTGGCTTGGCAGTTCTGTCCGGACTGTTCCCATGAGGAACAGGGTCAAGGCTGATTTGCATATGTCTGGATCTGAAATGTGGTGGTGAATTGAGCTAAAGAACAATGATGGATTCAACCCAAATCTGTGATTGGGGGTCAGTGTCTGAAAGGCTTCAGTGCTCTGTCCATCATCTCATTGTGTTTGCTTTGTTTGCCCTAAGTTGGCAAGGTTTGCCCAGATGAGGGTCCCTTGCTCACTTTGAAAAAGATTCAAGCTAGCCTGGCTGATGAGAGGTGTTACCCCGAAAACGGTCCCAGGATGCTTGTTTCCAGTCCAGGGAAGATCTGGCTTGGCAGTTCGGGCTGGACTGTTCCCATGAGGAACAGGGTCACGACTGATTTGTACATGGCTGGGTCTGAACTGGGGTGGCGAAGTGAGCCGAAGAACGATGATGGATTCAACCCAGATTTGTGATTGTGGGTGAGTGTCTGAAAAGGAACAGCACTCTGTCCATCATCTCCTTGAATTACATTTGCAATGGAGGCTGTAGTCTTTTAATAATGGTTCATACTGAGTATTAAATAAATATGAACCTTTGAAAGACACCAATCCACCATGATTGCAGGAAAATATTTTCTTTCCTTACATTCAATGGTCATCTTTAGCTGAAGATTGCAAACAGAAAAAAACACAAGAAAGAAACCTTAACTGAGGCTTATGCCCTGTGCCTTGGTATGGCAAGTCAAGTAACTGCAAAGACACTTAAATCCAGCCAGGGTATAGAACCAGTACAGATTCTATACGAATAAGACAGGAAAAAAACAATGAGTAAAACACAATATTTAATTGAATGTGACCACCCACAATCTTGCTGTACAAGAATGCTGCTAGAATCTGCTAATGCCAACTGCAAGAAAAAATATATGCCAACTAGCTACAAAAGATGCAATCAGATTTTGACCATGGTATCATCTACTAGCAAAATATTCTCAAAGTACTTGAGTTCAAAAACTAAAATACATATAATGTACTAATAATTAACAGTCAGAGAAAGCCCCTGAAAGTGCAAGGCTAAATGTGCAACACTATTGTTAGGTTCCTGGATGAAGAGGATACAGACCCTGAAAACTGTGTTTCTTCCATCCTAGACAGTGAGAGGAATGCAGCATGAGAGGATCCCTGAAAGAACACATCCCTAGCTTGTTACAATTGTCAGTCAAAAAATCTTTATTCGATTCCAAGAATCATCAAAGCATACATACAAAAACCAATCTACATCCATATTGCAAATTTCATTAATCTAATCCAGATGTTAAAACATATGTCAATTACGAGGGACTAAAACACAAGGCATATATACAATTTAAATCTTTCTCCTTTTAGTCTTCGCCCCTATTGCACATAGTTTAATAAAATTCTTGCCAAATATAGTACAAAGATAACTGTTAAATTATCGCATGCAACACCGGTTTAGGTTCCGTTGCGATTAGAATTGACAGATGATTCAATCTAGGACCATGAAAATGAAGACACATATAAAATTCTAAAAATCAGTGTTCATAAAACTTTTAAAAATGTTTAGAATTTAAGCCCATTCCTATATCTTATGTGACTGGCAGCCAACAAAAATTTGCTGACGGTTACAATTGAGTTTGCAGCAAACTTGTCATCTGCTCCAAGCTTAGTATAAGGATGTTTCAGATATCAGCCTTTGGGTGATTGCAAAGGGTGCAAACTTCCAAGTGCCATAAAATGGAAGGGCAAAACAATCATAACTGTAACAGATTTTGTCAAGGTTATTCTCCAAATTTGTAAGCAATGTACTCAACTGTTTTACCATATATGAAATGTCAATATCCTGAAAGGAATACTATGGCTAGCCGTTACTAGAATGCATTGAATGGTTGGATGCTAAAAGACCTTCTAGCATCCTTCATTGCAGTGACCAAATCAAAAGTTAGTACATTGGAAATTGGAGCTCCACTATGATTTTGCAAACACAACAAGATGATGGACGGAGTGCTGAAACTTTTCAAACACTCACCCCCAGTCAAGAGATCTCGGTTAAATCCATCCTCTTTTGCTCACCATGCCACCCCAGTTTGGACCCAGCCATATGCAAATCAGTCTTGACCCTGCTCCCCATGGGAACAGTCCAGTCCAAAGTGCTATAGCAGGACCTCCTTCGACTGGAAACAAGGCTCCTGGAATCAGTTTCGGGATATCACCCCTCATCAGCCAGATTAGCTTGAATCCAGTGGCAGAGCGAGCAAGGGACCCACATCTGGTCATACCCTTGGCCACTTAGGGCAAACATTACACACAATACAAGATGATGGACTGAGTGCTCCACTATCATTTGTCAAACACTGATATTTCAGTATGGATTTGTAAAGGCCCACACCCTTCTGAAGAACCACCTCTTATCTTAAGCGTAGTGTATTTCATGCCCTATATTTACTATGCCCTTAATTGTCACCAAACCTCAATATTAGTATTACCCACATTGTACATCTCATAGTGTTATTTTGTGTGAAGAGGTAGTGGCATGTGTGCCCATCATTATCAGTGAGGAAATAGAGAAAAGTACATGTGATTTGCTTTTTTTATTTTTCTTATGTTTTGATGATTTATTTTACAAGTAACTTATCTGCAGATTGGGCTTGTGGAGTTGTTACAAAAGGACCCAGCAGACAATCACAAACAGTATTTGTTTTGAGTTTGTTTCAGTGCTTAATTTGAGCCAGTGCTTTCCGGTGCACAGCACCGGCACCTAATTGTCAACACCATACATAGAACAGTCTACCACATGGTGGCACTGCTCCTCTAATTTAGTGATGAGCGGAACAAAGGTTGTTTTGGAATACAATATACATTAAAATTGCTTATACCTGCCCCTCCCCAACCATTCCTTTAGCTTTGGGGACCTGGAATAATCGGAACTGTCGCACTTACATGCAAGAGAGATGGTTAGTGATTGTTTTGGCAGTGATGACAAGGGCGGTGTGTGGTGCAAGCTGCAGTGGCCTCCTGGTCAGAGCCCTGGCACTTAATATTTTACAAATTAAGCATTGGTAAGTTTGTTCTAGATCCAATTAGAAATATGGGTTTTCAACATCATCTGAATTAGAAAGAATCAAGATTTCCTCATTGACTAATTGATGTCTGCCCTAATGTTAACCATTTGCTAATGATACTGACAAAGCTCGCGTGTCTAATGGAATAGCTATGACACACAAACTTTTTGTGACAATATTATTTGTGCTCTGCCAGAATGGCAAAGGGAGACGTCATAGCACTATAATCATGGCCACTAAAATTACATGGCAGGGGATGGGCAAATTATGCAGCAAGGTTCTGTAAATTATGCGGCAGAAAGGACAAATTATGTGACATAATGCGGCACATTTTATGATAGTATTACTTCATTATTTTGACATTTTTACACATTCTTGACATTGGTTGAACCTCATTAGTTCCAGTTTAACACACAATTTTGCAATAAGCAACAGAAAGGTTACTATTTAGCCTTTTCAAAAGGCTTCCACTGCACAGAAGCATGTGTATCTGCATGTTTACTAGCTTTTAAACCATTTGATCTAGCAGCATTGTTTTTTTATTAAAATCTGCAGTTATGCAGCAGATGATGGATCATGTGGCAAATGCAGAGAATATATAATTATGTGGAAAACACCATGGACGCACAATCACATATTTCCAGAGGCCCTGGCTGTTATTGACACAATATACTTTTAAAATGAACCCATTGACACAATGTCAAATGGAAATATTTGTTGTCCACTTAAAACTAAGAATTATCAAATTCTGTACATATATAGGCAATGTACAGTCTTTGAAGTGGATTTAAACTTGTCACTAAACCAAGTTCTAAGCCAATTTTCCCAACCTTTGCCACTTACGCCTTAACATCAAACAGGCAAAACAGAGGTGGCATGGTGGGCAAAAGAAAGTTATGCTGGAATGGTAACCTGAGTAGCTGCCAGTGGTTATACAAATTGCAAGCATTCCTCCCATCACCTTTTATGTGTTTGGTATACCACCCTAAGTGGCAAGGGTATGCCTTGACATGGGTCCCATGCTCACTGTGCCACTGGTACCCAACTATACTTGACTGAGGTGCCCCAATCAGGGCAAAACTGGTATTGGGTGGCTTGTGTTCTGGTTCAGAGAGGACCTGACCTGGCAGATAAGGGTTGGCTGTTCCTGAAGGAGCAGTCTCAAGACTGATTTGCATGTAAACTATTGTAAATTATGGAAGGTGGCATCCAAAATGAACATCAAAATAAAGTTTCTTGAATTTCATATACAAATATTTATTATAAAGAATCTCATTCCATCTTATCAGCACATAGTTCCTTATCCAATTTTCACACTAAGCAGTTTATTTCCTTCATATATAAATAATTTAAATATGGTTCTCTGTAGAGTGCAAATAATAAACATAACAATTTAGAGACAAAAAACAACAAAGCAATACAGTAAAAGCTCAAGAAATAATCAGACAGCAAATTTTCAGTGACAAGACAGCCCAACACTTTTCAGTGGAAACACAACCAACATATGCCTCGCGACTCCTGTTGCTTTTTCAAGGCTGTGATGACATAAGGACTGAAATAATTTTATAGATTAACATTCTTGTTTTCCAATATTACACAATACATATTAAGAACAATTTCAGTAATACAGTTCTCATCATCCATTATCATTCTTTAAATAATCCATCCCACCAACCTATTCATTGCTTTAATGCGATATGTCTAATTCATATCATCCCCCAAACGATGCATACGTTTCTCAAAAACTTTTTTATGCAAACATAAAATGTAGGAGAGAGAGATTCATTTCTGTCTTATCAAGTTTTTACAGGCATGAAATAGCCTCTCATCAAATGACAGATTAAAAAAATTAACAAAGTAATATCCTTATATTTGCTGAACATTTGTATGGACATGGATATGTCATTTACCTTTAGCAAGACAAAGCAAATAAAGCACAAATTGACACATTTGTCATTGCACAAGCATTATTAAAGGAATTTGAAAATAACTGTTAGTCAAAAACAATATTTGATCCACAACCACAATCAATATCAATGTAGATCATTACCTCAAAGACGATATGAAGACCATATTAAACCACGTCCAATTGCTTTTCTTGCTTCATCAAACGAGGCTCGGTTTTTACACAGAATTCAGAACTAAGAACTCCAGTTCTCACTGACAACCATTATAAAACTGATGAAGAAAAAAACAAGACAGAATATAAACAAACGTCTGCCTCTAAGCAGTATTCATTGGTGTACTCAAATAATTTCACAAATCATTTTCCGAATCCCTAAGGATTGTGAAGTGAATTGTACAAAACCATGGTGTAAGTAAGAGCGAGACCACAAAATCTCTTCAAAACCAAGTGAAATTAATTTAAAAACCCTTCACCAAGCATATAGCATAACCACTTCCTAACACATCCACATGCATTGTTGAATCCTAATGATATCACACCCATACAAACAGAAGATTGCTTTCTCCTAAATTTAATATTAAATCAATTGTGGTTTTCTGCTGAAGGCTGGCCACACTCCTTCTTTCAGATAGCACCCATGATAAGGTGAAAGTTTCTCTATTAAAGAAAAACAACTATCATCAGTATAACTCTAAGCAATTAGTCCCTAGACCCCAAGCTTATGGTCAAAGACCCTCAATCTCCTGTCAAGAGAACAAAATAGTTTAAATATTAGAATGGACCAATAATAAATATCAAAGAAGCCTGCACTCCATCCAACCATCTTCTTTGCATTCAGCCTTCATCCACCCACCTGTTTATTCATTCATCCATCTCTTGAGCTATCTTTCCAACCCTCCTCCTCCTCTCCTTTCTTTTCTTGAACTAATTTGTCCCATGTTTTCCCATTTCTCCACAGCTCTATCTTTCATTGACATTCATGTGAATATGTCTGTAGACCATCACCCCCAAATCAAGTTAAAGGAGAAATAAGCAACAATTTAATAATTTCAAAAACTGCCTAGTGACACCCACCACAGCTCAAGCTGTTAAAATGGTGGCTTTCAGTGTGTCCCTGCATAGGAATATAGTATTCCATGAACATTTTGCCTTTATCAATAAATGTGTAATTTTCTACTGAATAAAAAGCCTAGATATATGATATTTCAGAGCTACGCTTCCTTCTTTAGTGAAGACAGCACAGTCCTTACCACATCTGCTTCTTACCATATAAAAGTGATGCAGATACTTTTCCGTTAAAATCTGGCAGCAAAGGGAAGCCATATGAACCCTGCTCTTTAAACTGGTGCTTCTTTCATGGTGGGAACACAGGAGCATATAACAAGTGAGTGAGTGAGTGAGTGTGTGAGTGAGTGAGTGAGTGAGTGATTGAGTGAGTGAGTGAGTGAGTGAGTGAGTGAGTGAGTGAGTGAGTGAGTGAGTGAGTGAGTGAGTGAGTGAGTGAGTGAGTGAGTCCAACAGTTAATATTGTTAATAGGTATGATGGCCAAAAATTACTGAACGCAAACATTAATGAAAGATAACTTTCTAACATTTTAATATACGTTCCACCACAATACATACACTCAGCAACTTATTCCCACACATGCTCCGTAAGACCTGGGGTCTCCAGGCCCTATGGGGCGGTAACGTGACACGAGCGGTCGGGCCACCAAAGGTCTGTGTGTAAAGCAACCATACAACACGCACCTCTCATGGGACAAGGAACACACACAATAAATGACGCCACATGGTAGGAGTTAAGTAAATACTCAAGTTTATCCAAGCAGATCACGTTAGATGCAGTTCATGAGGTAGCAGTACATTTCATAAGCTTGTGATACCGCAAATGACATTCATAACAAACCAGTACTGCCTGAGGTACAACTACCCTTCACCTAGAGGTACACGCGCGCTTCACGTGCCTGTAGCGCCTTAGGGGGGTGAGGATGGCGCTAGGCGCGCTAACTGGTGACGACCTCAGAACGGGGCATCTAGCACAGAGAGCTACTCGGAATAGATGTCGTTTAGTATTTCATTAGGAACATGAATAACAGCGTGCTACTCGTAATCAATAGCACGTAGCCCTTCAACAGGGGCGTGAATAACAGCGCGCTACTCGTAATCAATAGCACGTGATACTTCAATATGGAACATGAATGACAAAGCGTTACTCGTAATCACTAACACGTAGCACTTCAATATGGCACATGAATAACAGAGCGCTACTCGTAATCACCAACACGTAGCACTTCAATATGGCACATGGATAACAGAGCGCTACTCGTAATTACCAACATATAGCACTTCAATATGGCACATGAATAACAGAGCGCTACTCATAATCACTAGCATGTAGCACTTCAATACGGCACATGAATAACAGAGCGCTACTTGTAATGACTGACATTGAGCACTTCAATCCGGCACAGGAATATCAGAGCGCTACTTGTAATTATTGGCGCTGGGTACTTCAATGCGGGGTAGGACAGTTAATGCGCATCACGAAGCTTTTAGCGGGAAGCGCCCGGGACGGGAGGAGCGAGTCTCTCGGCTCCGGTGCAGTCCGTAGGGCACCTCGCTTCAGAGCAATCCCGGGGGCACAAGGAGAGGATCCCTCGGCAGGGTCTCTCCGTCGCGCTGGCAGGGGGGGAACTCCCACGGAGAGGGGACCCTGGCTAGGGTGCTACTAGAACAGGCCACTCTGCAGTAGCAGGGGCCTGTGGCAGCCATCTTGGGTGAAGGGAGCACCTGCACCTTAACACTACAAAAACGAAAAAATTCAGGGAAAAAGGGCCAAGTCCAACACGCTCCAACTAGCCATCCACACAAAACGTCATCACACACCTTCTCACAGTTTGAAACACAAAGAGATGTGTCCATAGGAAGACGCCACTTATACAGAAAAACAACTTGCACAGATACCGCTTGGACAAAATAGTTTCTTTCGCATAAAAGTATTACACTTGAGAGGCATACTCCTCACACCATGTATGAACTCTGCACACCACTCTCCACAAATCCTCTCCTAACTTCAGATAAACCCAATGAACACTGCCTGGCCTGCATGCCAGCCCCAATGGGGCCTGTCCATCTGGAAATCTGTCCTGGACATCATGGAATAGACAAGGAGACACTGCAGACCATGGAAGCCTCACCTACCAGGTGGCAGCTTGACCATCCTTTCAAGTAAGAGCTGCATTGAAGAATGTGCCTGCCGTAACCACAATAATCACACTTCTCTTGTAGATAGGCTGTTGCCCTCTCGTTGTCATCTGTTGCAAAGGTGAGGTCACTAACCCCAACTGGAGTTGAATGTTGATTTTAGTCAAATATAAGTACAACATCACAGGAGCAATTGGACTAAGCTGCATGCACACCGAGTGCTCCCAGCCGTCATACACAACATTCCCACTTCAGTCGTTAGTATTCCAACATCTAATATTCTAAAGCTCACTTCACCACAATAATATATTCACATGCTTATCTGCACACGTGCCCAAACTAACTGACCATACAACTCAACACCAGAAGTATGCTTTGAAGTGGTGTATGTTCTCCCCCAGATCTATGATTGTTGTATTTCCCAAACTTGGAAAGGACTCTCTAGATAAGATAACAAAGTTTCCTAAACTTAAATACTTTGTCCAGTTAGGTCAGCTAGAATGTGAATTCAGTTTCAGCTTGTTCTGATTCTACCAATACTGTGTTATATAATAGAACTTCACAGCTGTCTACAAATGACCGTGCTAACCACAAGTCACCCTGACCCTACTAAAACAATCCTACACAAAACTGGTTGAGACTTTGGCCTGGGATGAAAAGGTTTACAAAATCTGGGTTACCAAAATGGAGCAGCAATGGCATACTAATTACAGATTGCGTATTATACTAGCGCTAATTAACAATAACAGCAATCACACTGAATCCTGGCATTTTACATACGTTAAACCTGGTGATTTCAAAGATAATTTGTCTCAGTCATTCAATATTTTCTAAATTGATTCAAATTTCCTAATCTCATCTTTCAATGCCTACTTAAAACTTTATAAGATCGGCGTAAGCTGCTTAATAACAGCTCCACCTGTGACAGAATGTTAAATTATGGATCATAGACTTTGGATCCACTCTGCAAAAACATGTCCTTTCAAGATTTGACTCTGGTAAATCATTGCTATCTGTCTCATCAAAATGTACATTGCTTCAATTTATATATATCCAAAATATGTCATCCCCCCAACCAGTCATTAGATGTTTCAATCAATACTGGCTGGAGTTTGTAGAGTTCCTCAAAAAAAAGGCAGATTTCTCAATGCCCGCAGTCGTGACCTGCGGCGACCACCCGCGATGAGAAATCTTGCGTGGAGGAGGTCTAAAGTGTGATTTTTTTCTTGTGAGCACTCACAAATGACAAGCCGCTCGAAAGAAAAAACTCAGCTCTGTGTCACTTTGCGGAGTTTTTCCGAACTCCGCACTCCGTGTGGAACTCGGAGTGGGCAAAACTCTGCAAACTCTGCCGGTAGAGCGGAATTCTTCGCTCACCCTAGTTTCAACCTCGTCTCATATCATGATGTAATTTTATGGCTATATATGGAAGCATAAATCATATTCTTTCTGCAATACTATTGAACAATTAAAATCTCCTCCTATAACCTACATCTTTAATGCCAAAGCTATACATCAAAAGACCCACTATAGTGAGCGAGTGGTCCATCCAGAGATGCAAGCTCTCCCCTCTCGTCCTCCACGAACTATGACATTTTAATGCATATCATTCAATTATGGCTGCAAATGTTCTGATACAGGTGCACAATTTTTTGCAGTCTTGACATCCATCATTAGGAATTGGGTCTTCTTTTGGTGAATGGTCCATGCTGTAGTAGAAACAGCTCCACCAGTATTGCACTATATCTGCAAAGTCTTTTGGACTCTTCTGTGAACTGCTGAGTGTATGTCTGGACAGTGACATGGCAATGATGCGAAGGACCCTGGTGGAAGCAAGGAAAATGGCCCCTTGCACTGCAGTTGGAACAGTAAATGCAGGGTTCGGTGGGTCCCTCTGTGCTGTGGGCCCTGGTGCCACTGAACCTGCTACATCAATCGTAGCTACATCAATGGTGCCTAAATACTTCTGACCTAAGTGGAGCTCAAAGTGTCAGAAAAGCCGTGGGTAGATAAAAAACGTTCACATGAAAACGTTTCCTAACTCCAGAGGCACAGACCTAAAAGGACCAGCACCGAGACATATGTAACCAGGCCTATGGACTACTACTCAAAAGAAGAAAAGCATGATGCGACACATTTACCTTAAAATTCTAAAATGGCGTTTCAGGCCAACTGCTCATGCAGGAATGTGAAATGTACTGAGCAACGCAAACCTGCGACGCTGAAACATATAGACAGTTCTATAGAGTTAATGAATTTATATTGCAAAATCAGCATTCTCAATCCTCGAACAAACACCGAAAGACCCCTCTACAGGCTGATCTTGGTGTCACTTCTCTCCTCCCTCCTTGTGCTGCTAAAGCCCTCCTCTGCAGCCTTTCACCCGGGTAGGGGGCCTACCCGTACCCTCCAACAAACGCTTGAGCTGTCAAAGTGGTTTCAGGCCCATCCATTGCACTAAAGAATCCTTTTGCTCATCGTCACCATGCATGTTCCTCTGAGTCCTATTGACACATCGACGCTTTCAATGGTCTTCTTTTTGCAACCTGCGGGGGTCATCGGATGTGCCGCTGACCGCGGCCCCCGCAGGGGGCCACTCGGCGGTCGGCGCCTTAGTGGCCCCGGGGCCCCGGTCCCCCCTCCCCACTCCCTCCCTTCGGGGGCGGGGGGCAGGGACACAGACTGGTGCCCCCCTCCGTGTCAGGGCCGGAAGTGACGCGCAATGCGTGTCACTTCCGGGCCCAGGTGTGAGGGGGAGGCTATTTAGCCTTCCCCCACCCTCACTGGCGACCTCTTTTGTCGCCCACCTCGCCTTTTTCGGTCGCAGTCTCTGGCTCCTTCGTTCGTCGTCCTCGCCGCTGCGATCCCGGCCCCACCGCCATCTCGAACAACGGTGAGTCTTGCTCTACCCTTCCCGCCCCGGCCCCGTCCCTGGGCAGTACCAGGTCGCCGGGGCCCTGTGGCCCGGATGGCCACGGGCGGGGAGGGCGCAAGTTGGGCCAAGAGGGCTCAGGGCCGCAGACACCAGCAAACATGAAACCTCCCCAGCTTCATGCGAAAGGGGCCCCGTGATAATGTGATGCAGTGTCGTAGAAACGATCGTTTGTGCTATAAAAATGTAAAATGAGCGGCGCTCCCTGGGGAAGGTTATTGCCCCCTTCCCATCGGCTACGAGGTCGGGAGGGGGGCTCGGGTAGTGGGCGCCCCCCCGTACGTTGTTGTGTGGGGGCTGAGGTGGGCGGGGCCAAGGGGTAGCCGTGGCTACCTGATAGTTGGGGGCGGATCTAGGGTAATCCGTTCTGGCCCGCGGGATCGCGTCCGGATTGCGGGGGAGGAGAGTTGGCCTAACCGCTAGGGCGTTCGACCTCGAACCTGGGGAACTGGGTTCGAGTCTCGGCAATGACGTTGGAACAGCCTTTGATTCTGTGCAAATCACTTAATTTGCCCGGGCCTAACAAAAATGTATGTGCTCTCATTCTATTGTATTCCGAATGAGGCGCCTAGTGCCTGCATGGGGTAGGAAAACAGGGCACTCAGGTAAAGCGCTCCAATACCTGTGGGCCGATGGCGCGCTACATACATATGGCAACAGGTAATCGTGGCTGCCCATATATGCGTGTCACGATGCCAGTGCAGGCATTGCTCGCGGGTTGTTGCTCCAAGAAACTCGAGCTCACAAGATTGCCTTGGGAGCGAAGCGCCCAGTGTCTACACGGGAGAGAAAATGCGGCACTCATGTGAAGGGCATCAATACCTTAACCTCAATCTCCAATAACTGCGGCCTTTTTTCCCGCTGCATAACGGATACAGGCATGCACAGGTTCGCGATCTCAATCGGCTTGGTGCGTTTGAATCCTGGGCCCGCGTCCGCATTCTGTGATTAGGGGCGAATCCCGTGCCTAATATTGATTTAATGACGGTGCTGCGCGCTACAATGTCTTCGGGCCGCGCGGCTGCTCGATAACGAATAAAGGCTTAGAGAGCAAACCTTTAGAAAGGCCGTGGCTCATGTCCTCAATCAGGGGGGCGGGGTCTTCGAGTCTCGGGCCCGCGTCCGCATCGTGCCTTGTAGGAGAGCGATTGTGGTCTGACGGTTGGCAGGAAACCAAGGTTCGAGCCTAGTGGTCGACTCCACATCCTGTGCTTCTGGGTGAATCACTTAATCTCCCTGCGCCGGAATGTGACGGGTGTTCATTTAAAGCGCCGTCATTCCGTCGCGCTGCACAAACCTGCATTGAATGAATAAGGTAACCGATGCTCCTGTAAAGCACCGTCATACCTTCGCGCAGTACAAACCTGCATTAAATAAATATTTTGATTTACTGCCGATTTTGGTGCTGGTAACCAGGGTTCAATCATTCTCGGGTCGCGTCAACATCCTGTGATTCCGGCCAAATCATTTAAGTTCCCCATGCCTGAATGCGTAATGTAAATACGGTGCTCGTGTAAAGCGCTCCAATACATTTGGGTCGAGTTCGCGCTATAAATAGGCAACAATCTTCACAACCCTTCAAAGAGGTGCAGCTCCCATCTTTTCGATCGGTCGTCTCGGGTCTCCAGATTGCGGTGAGTCTTGCTGCACCCACTCCGCCCTCGCCCTGTCCCTGGGCAGTACCAGATCGACAGGGCCCTGTGGCGCGGTGGGCCACGGGCGGAGGGGGCGTGTGACAGTCTACGACCATCCGACGGTGGCGGCGCCCAACTCAAGATGGCCGCCGCCGACAGAACCGGAACTGCAACCAGCGGTCTAGCTGACGACGGGGGCGGAGCAGAGGTGTCCGCAAAAGCGGAGGACAGCGAGGGGAAGGCGCGCGAGAGTTGGAGGGAGACGACGCCAGCCGGTGAAGAGTGGAGAGCGTTCGAAAACCAGGAGGAGGAAAACGAGACCGTCGCCTGGTACAGCGGGACCACCCAGAAGTATCGACCTCCGGATCGGGAGGACACCGACAACGAGAAGTATCGACCTCCGGATCGGGAGGACACCGACAACGAGAAGTTTCGACCTCCGGATCGGGAGGACACCGGCAACGAGAGAATCAGCTCAAGGAGCAACGCGCTCGGGACCCCTGATCTCCGGGACGCTGAGGAGACCGGGTCTCCCCTCACCACGGCCCATGGGGGTCATGGAAGCAGGCAAGTGACGGGCGTATGCTCATCTGTATTACAGGGGCTGTGGGCACGCGTGAGGGGTGCACCTAGGTAAATCACCGATACTCCCACACCATAGACACATCACGAGTACGAGGGCTTGGTGACGGCGTGCACTTTTCCCCTTCCCTTGTTGTTTTCAAACCTGGTCACCATCCTAAAGCCATTTCTATTTTCCTTTTTCCATTTTGGGTCCTCGAGAGCCGACTTCCGGACGAAGACTCCCCTATCCGTGACGACATCATTTTCAAGAGGCGATTTGGCTCCCTTACCTGACCTTCCACCCGGACACTGTTCCCTACTTATGGCATGTGTGACTCTAAAACAACGTTGCCAATAAAAGAAAAGAATAACCTTTCCCAAAGCAGTACACGTTATTTCCCAGGTTATTAAACAGGGAGGAAAGGGAGGGGGTCCGGAACAGGGGAACCAGGACAGGAACCAGGACAAGTGGTGTCAGAAGTGGGATTTCTATCTGTCTGGGAAAAGACAGAACCCCGAAATGGAGGCCATCATCACCCAGTTAGCCGAAGGGCAGCGACATTTGCAGCTTGTCTTTGAGGAGCAAACAAAACAGGCACAAACCGAGAGGGAGGCTCTACAGACGGCCCTAAAAGACCAAGCTGTCCTGTTAACAACAAATCAGCAGGTACAGGACACGGCCGTAATGCGCCTTACGGATGCCATTGCAAGTGCCCGGGTACACCCCAATGTCCCAGGGTCCGTACTCCAAAAGTTCCAACAAGGAGATGACCCGGACAACTTCTTTGTCAATTTCGAAAGGGTTGCTTCCACGGCTGCATGGCCACCCGAACGCTGGGGACAATATATCGCGCCTCTGTTATCCGGCGAGTTACAGGCCGCGTACCAAGCAGCTAATCCAGCCGGGCTTACCAGTTATGTTGATGTAAAAAGGGCTATCCTCGAACGACTGGGTTGCGACCAGGAGTATTACAGGGCTCGGTTTCGAAAGGAGAAATGGGCGGTGGGCGACAATCCGAGGGCTCTATATTATCGTATTAGGGATCTAGGTAATAGATGGTTACAACCCACCACGTCATCCCCAGAGGAAATCACCGAGAGGATTTACCTGGAACAATATTTGGACGCCCTTCCCTACAACACCAGAGCCTGGATCAGACAACATCCTAATCTCTCGGTGGCCCTGGCAGTTGATCTGGCTTGTGCATATCATCGCTCACCTGAGTTTAAAGCCCCTTCCAATAGGATACCGGTAGGAGCCCCAAAAGCACCAAGCAAATCAACCCCAACATTTCCCGAGCCCCGTAGCCTATCGTTTAGCAGGCCCCAACCTAAACCAATTCCTCCCGGTTCAAATCCACCCGGACCCCAATGCTTTCACTGCGCTGAATGGGGACACATAGCAAGAAACTGTCCTTCCCGTCCTGTCCCTCCTGAGCCCATGGAGGTTGGGTATACTCGGGGTAGGGTTATGGTAACCGGACAAACCCCTGAAAAGTATAGGAAGAAAATACACTTAAACGGGAAACCCGTGTTGGCGTTTCTGGATACAGGGTGTCATCATACCGTGGTTGACAGGACCCTTGTCAGGGACTCCCAAGTCAGGGATAACGAAGTCATACAGGTAACCTGCGTTCATGGTGAAAAGAAACTATACCCCCTGGCCGAAGTTCTATTGGATATAGAGGGGGAGTCCCTACTGAGGAAAGTGGGGGTGGTGTCTAATCTTCCGGAAGCAGTCCTGTTGGGAACAGATCTGCCTAGATTCCATGAATACCTCCAGGCCAGCTCCACTTCCCCAACCCCGGTGTCCTGGTTAGCTGATGCACCATACCACAATACAGAAATACACTCCACGTCCCCTAGAACTCCCAAAACACGCAGAGAGAAAAGAGGAGAAAGAGCCCGATATGTGCAGACCAAACATGTGTTATCCCCACGTGTTTTTACCTCCTCAGAAACACCTCAAGGATCCGAACGGAGTTTCAGAACAGCCCAGAGAGAGGACCCTACGCTCCAAAACGCCTGGGAACAGGTCCAAGAAGACCAGCCAGATAAGGTAGGCCCCTTCTTTTGGGTAAACAAGGGACTCTTATACCGGGTCTCTTATGAACGGGGTAACCGAAAGGAACAACTACTGGTTCCTCGTTCCTTCAGGGAGCAGGTGTTGTGTCTCGCACATGGTCAAGCGGGAGGTGGACATTATGGCAAAGAACACACTCTACGGTATATGTTACCTAGGTTCTATTGGCCCGGGGTGTATCAAGAGGTAGCCCGTTACTGTGCTGCCTGTCCCAGGTGTCAGTTAATCAATACCCCTGTCATACCCAAAGCACCACTTCAGCCTCTCCCGATCATAGACGTCCCCTTCAAAAGGGTGGGGATGGATTTGGTCGGACCTCTGATTCCGTCAGCCCGAGGACATCAATATATATTAGTCCTCGTAGATTACGCAACTCGCTATCCCGAGGCTATTCCTCTCTCATCCACCACAACCACAGCAGTCAGCCATGCCATGGTGTCATTTTTTTCCCGAGTAGGGTTTCCTCTTGAACTGTTAACGGATCAAGGGACACCCTTTATGTCACGCTTAATGAAGCAAGTATGCTCCATACTAAAAGTGAAACAGATACGCACGTCAGTGTATCATCCCCAAACGGATGGTCTGGTGGAGCGCTACAACCGAACCATTAAGACTATCCTACGGAAAAGTATCGACAGGGCCGGTAGGGATTGGGACCGTCAACTGCCTTTGGTCCTCTTTGCCATCAGGTCACACGAACAAAGTTCAACCGGGTTTTCCCCGTTCGAACTCCTGTTCGGACGACGCCCCAGAACTCTCCTGGATATGGCGGTAGAACAGTGGACCGAGGAGGAAGACGAAGGGAAATCCCTACTTCAGTACTCTTCCTCCCTAAAAGAGACCTTGTCAGCACTATGGGAGGAGGTACACACCAACCTCGAAAAAGCACAAACAAGACAACAGCAACAGTACAACCGCCAGGCTAAACTCAGGGAATTCCAACCCGGGGATCGAGTACTGATCCTGCTGCCAACGACCGAGAAAAAGTTGCTCTCCACGTGGCAAGGCCCCTACACGATTCTTCAAAAAGTAACTCCTGTCACATACAAAGTAGATGTACCACATAAACGGGGTGTTGGGCAAATATATCACGTCAATCTTCTCAAAGCCTGGGAGGAACCAAAAAAAGAAGCCACAACCGCAGACGCCCCTGTCCATCACATAGCCGTGGACAAACCCCTTGAGGTAACCTTCCCTCCTCAGAAACAGGAGGAGGACCCTCCCATACAGCTAGGCCCCCAAGTCACAAAGAGACAAAGACAGCAGATCACGTCCCTGTGTGCCAAATATTCCTCTGTCGTATCAAAAACTCCCGGGAGAACTACGTTAGTCGAACATGACATAATTACCAAAACCTCCCAACCGGTTAAGCTAAAACCATATCGTATCCCGGAGGCTAGGAGAAAGGCCGTAAATCAGGAAGTACAGGACATGCTGAAGGCCGACATAATCGAACCCTCACACAGCGAGTGGTCTTCACCTATTGTACTAGTACCAAAACCAGACGGAAGCATTCGCTTCTGCATTGACTTCCGCAGGGTAAACGCAGTGTCCCAGTTCGACGCCTACCCCATGCCGAGAGTAGATGAATTAATTGAGAGGTTAGGAGAGGCCCGAGTGATGTCCACCATAGACCTAACAAAAGGTTATTGGCAGATCCCATTGACTCCTGCAGCAATAGAAAACACTGCTTTTTCAACGCCCTCTGGCCTCTACCAATTTAAAGTACTTCCCTTTGGTCTCCACGGGGCCCCTGCTACTTTTCAGCGTCTGATGGACACCATACTGGCACAGCATCGCCAGTTCGCTGTGGCTTATCTGGATGACATCGTCATATATAGCCCTGATTGGGACACCCACCTACGACATCTGGAGGCTGTCCTAAAAACGTTAGAACACAAGCCGGTCTTACCCTCAACCCACAGAAAACAACCTTCGGCACCAACCACATAGAATACCTAGGATATGATATACAGGAAGGGTGTATTAGACCTCAAGTAAACAAAATAGAAGCCATCTCCAACATAACCCGACCAAACTGTAGAAAGAGCATCCGTTCCTTCCTGGGGTTGGTGGGCTACTACAGGAGGTTCATACCCCACTTTTCTGAAATCGCCAGTCCTCTCACGGACCTTTTGACAAAAGCTCACGCAGGAAAGCGTCTACCGTGGTTAGATGCCCAAGAAAAGAGTTTTCAAAGACTAAAAAGGGCCCTCTGTACGGCCCCTGTCCTCGTCTGCCCAGACTTTCAGAAAACATTTGTTCTCCAAACAGATGCCTCGGGACGAGGCCTTGGGGCAGTCTTATCCCAACCTGACGACGCAGGAGACTTACGGCCCTTGTTGTACCTCAGCAGGAAGTTGTTTCCTCGGGAACTCAAATATGCCACGATTGAAAAAGAGTGCCTCGCTCTGAAATGGGCTATGGAATCACTTCAATACTACCTCTTGGGACGTTCTTTTCTGTTGTTAACCGACCATGCTCCTCTCACCTGGTTAGCCCTCCATAAAGACTCAAACCCCAAAGTTTTACGTTGGTTTCTCTCATTGCAGCCCTTCACCTTCGAGGCCATACATCTACCGGGGAGTCTCCAGACGAACGCAGATTACCTCTCCCGGTATACTGTCCTTGAATGGCCCGATCGTCCATTCCCGAGGGGAGGGCAGTGTGACAGTCTACGACCATCCGACGGTGGCGGGGCCCAACTCAAGATGGCCGCCGCCGACAGAACCGGAACTGCAACCAGCGGTCTAGCTGACGACGGGGGCGGAGCAGAGGTGTCCGCAAAAGCGGAGGACAGCGAGGGGAAGGCGCGCGAGAGTTGGAGGGAGACGACGCCAGCCGGTGAAGAGTGGAGAGCGTTCGAAAACCAGGAGGAGGAAAACGAGACCGTCGCCTGGTACAGCGGGACCACCCAGAAGTATCGACCTCCGGATCGGGAGGACACCGACAACGAGAAGTATCGACCTCCGGATCGGGAGGACACCGACAACGAGAAGTTTCGACCTCCGAATCGGGAGGACACCGGCAACGAGAGAATCAGCTCAAGGAGCAACGCGCTCGGGACCCCTGATCTCCGGGACGCCGAGGAGACCGGGTCTCCCCTCACCACGGCCCATGGGGGTCGTGGAAGCAGGCAAGTGACGGGCGTATGCTCATCTGTATTACAGGGGCTGTGGGCACGCGTGAGGGGTGCACCCAGGTAAATCACCGATACTCCCACACCATAGACACATCACGAGTACGAGGGCTTGGTGACGGCGTGCACTTTTCCCCTTCCCTTGTTGTTTTCAAACCTGGTCACCATCCTAAAGCCATTTCTATTTTCCTTTTTCCATTTTGGGTCCTCGAGAGCCGACTTCCGGACGAAGACTCCCCTATCCGTGACGACATCATTTTCAAGAGGCGATTTGGCTCCCTTACCTGACCTTCCACCCGGACACTGTTCCCTACTTATGGCATGTGTGACTCTAAAACAACGTTGCCAATAAAAGAAAAGAATAACCTTTCCCAAAGCAGTACACGTTATTTCCCAGGTTATTAAACAGGGAGGAAAGGGAGGGGGTCCGGAACAGGGGAACCAGGACAGGAACCAGGACAGGGCGCAAGATTAGGGCGAGGGTGGCGACTTTAAAGGGCAGTGAAGCGGTCCGTCGGCCGAATTTATCGGTGTACCGAGGGACATAGCCCCGATTGGTAGAGCTCCTGATGGGGCGCTGCCGACATTGGTAATAGGAAACGAGGTTCGAAGCATCGGCGTCGGCAAAACATCCCGTGATTCTGGGCTCTTGCAAGCGCTTCAATGCGTTCGTGTGGAGCTCGCGTGATCTGGGGCATTCAAGCATGTTAATATTGTACTGCGAGACTTAAGTAAGGCGCCACAATACCTCGTGTCGATTTCGCGTTCGAACGCGATTGAGGTACTGAGTTACCAGTGCCCTGGGTAGGGTCAATACGATGTTCATGCGCGTGCAAAGTAAATGAATGGGGGTTCGATGGCAAAGGAGCCGCACACCCTGCGCCGTGGGAGCCGTTACGGGATTAGCGTCGGTTCACGGCCCTAATACACCAGCACTGCAAGGCTGGGAGCTGCCTGGGTCCCTGCTGATCGCGGGCGGTGCAACACCTGTGGCGCTCCCTGGTTAAGGTTATCTCCCCCCCCTCCCGCTGCAGTTGGGGGTGAGGGGGGGCATGCAGTGGGCTGCGGCAGGCGCAATGGACCTGGCGCGGGGATCGTTTAGTATGGTACGAATCTTGTAAGCTTCCCGTGCTTGAATGTGTAAGGTAATAAGGTTCTCAGGTAAAGCGCTCCAACACCTTCAGGTCGCGTTCGCGCCATATAATTATGCAAACATGTATTGCTGGCTTCCTATAAGGCAGATAAATGATACAAGTGCATGCATTGTTCACATACGCGATTACGGGCATTAATAAACCCCCCGCACGTCAATGGATAATCTGGTGCGGTACTCGCATGATCTGGTTCGGGGAGCTGGTAATATGGTATGAATGTCTTAAGCACCCCCTGCGTGTAGATGTAATGTAAATACGGTGCTCATGTAAAGTGCTCCAATGCCTTCCGGTCGAGTTCGCGCTATATAAATATTCATCATGTAATTGCAGGCTTCCTATAAGGCAGATACATGATACCAGTACATGCACTGTCCACATCACGCAATTACGGGTATTACGAATCCCCCCCCCCCGCACCTCAAGGGTTAATCTGGTACGGTGCTCGCGTGACCTGCCACGGGGATCGTGTTATGGGTACTAATCTCCTAGGCTCCCCGTGCCGGTTTGTGTAATGTAGATACGGTGCTCATATACAGCGCTCCAATACCTTTGGCATCGAGTTCGCGCTATACAAATATGCAACATGTATGTGCTGGCTTCCTATAAGGCAGATACTTGATACAAGTGCAGGCATTGTTCACAAGATTTTGCTCCAATACCTTCCGGTCGAGTTCACGCTAGATAAATATGCAACATGTAGTGGCTGGCTTCCTATAATGCAGACACATGATTCAAGTGCATGTACTCACAAGAATTTGCTTGTGCCCACATTCGCGCGCATTAGGTGATTCCGGGCATTGCGACGACTCCTGCACATGAATGGTATTTGGTCGGTGCTTGTGTCCAGCGCTCTAATAATTTTGCGCGCATTACGGCTTGAGCTAATCACTAGTCGACCGTGCCCTAATAGGTATGTAATACGGGGCTCATGTACTGCACTCCCAACACCTTCGGGCGGGTCACGCTGGGACTCTGGACAGATAATTATTATCCATGTGCCTGATGATGTATGTATATCGGTGCTCATGAACGGCGCACCATTACCTTCGGATCGAGTTCGCGCTGTGGTTGTGACTCCGGGCAAATCACTGATCACCCCATGCCCAGATATGCATACGTGCTGCTGGGCCTGGTCCACCTGAACCCCCGAGGGTCGCGAATATGCACGGGTGCTGCCGGGTCTGGTCTACCTGGCCCCCCCGAGGGTCGCGACTCATGATCACACTTCCGTGCCCGATTATGTATGTAGATACGGGGCGCATGGACTGCGCTCCATATACCGTCGGCCGAGTTGCGCTGTGACTGCAGGCACATGAACTGCGCGCCTATACCTTCGGATCGAGTTCGCGCTGGGCTTGTGACGCTGGGTAAATCAATGAATATCGCCATGCCCGAATATGTATGCGAGCTGCTGGACCTGGTATGCCCGGGTTCCCGAGGGTCGCGGACCTGGCGGCTCATGATCTCACTCCCGTGCCCGAATATGTGTGTAAATATGTTACTCATGCACAGCGTTGCCATACCTTCGGGTTGAGTTCGCGCGACATAAAGGTGCTAATTACAGCAAGGGTCGCGCAGTCCGATCCTGACCACACGTGACCACGTGTCGCTCGTCTCCAACCTTTTGCTTACGGCCTCGCCCTCCCAGGTGCATCAGTCCTTGGGCAGGGCGGACCAGTGTGGGGATAGTCCTAACGTAGAACTGTCATTGCCATGTTAGTAACAGTTAAACACGGGTCGCTGCCGACAGTCTAAAAGAGGTATGCTTAAGCCCGCAACTCGGCCCCGCCAGCATGCTTATGTGGGCCGCCTTCAACAGTCACTGATATGGGGAACTCACACATATCTAACTGTAACCTAGACACCCGGGAGGGTGCCTAGTCGGGCAGGGCAACGCAACCGAGATAGAATGGTAGTTATTATCTAATGCTAAAGGAAGTCTGGATTGAGCCACTAGATGGGTTAGATATGGGTGCAGCTCAGTGCCCCTATCGCATTGAATACGGGGCCGCACTGACATAGCGGCAAAAGAATAAGTGGTCACCACATAGCGCATCACTAGGGCCTAAATCACGGCACAAGGTTACCGGCGTGATTGTCCAAGTGGTTGCGGGTGTGCCGCTCGCGAGCGGATTGCAACCCGTGGTTTACCTCTGTCTCAAATCGACCGATAGTTCATGGTTAAGCCGTTGGCCTGCAGAATACTGAGCTGGGCACCATAACCAAGAGTTAGGCCTGCAGGAGGAGTAGCTGAAGGAACAATATACGAATAGGTCCAGATGTACTTTGGGGGGTATTCCCCTGCAACCAAAGACAGATTTAAGACCTTCCACCCGGCTTGTGGGTGGTATGGTTGTTATATAGCAAGTGTGCGGTCGTTCAAAGTTTGGTAAAGACCACGTAGAGCCCCAGGGCATCAGGGCATTATTGACCGTGCAGCATTCGCTACGTTCAGAATAGGGCCGGTATTGCACCAAAGTTTCCGGTTGGTTCCACAGACTTGTCTGCCCCCAAGGTTATCCTCTAGGGGTAGAACTTGAGACTAAGGGGGCATTGCCTGCTTCGGCGGCACAAATAAGCGATAGCTACGCCGGGATGGAGTTACCATGTTGGTCCTGCCACCACTGGGTTCCCCCCAGGTGATGGGATCAAGTTAGGTGGGACCGCGAAGTCTACGGTTCTTGGGAAACTTCCTGCAATAGGGCATTTAGCAACAGATAAGGTACCAGCGTGTGAGTATCAGATATCTGCTTTCCAGCAGCACCGTGCCCTGGGAGCACACGCGTTGCCCTAACTCCGAGGCCCTCCCAGTAGGGAGCCGGGTAGCAAAACAAGTGAATAGGCTCCTTAGGCGGGCCTCTGGCCTTCAGCTGGGTGTAATCACCATCAATTGGAGATAGGCCCAGGTAAAATGGGCTTTCCATAATGCTTGGAAGACCATTGCGGTTGGTGGCACTCCCCACCGGAATCACTGGTCGCGTACGGCAGCTGCAGGAGACTGGGATCCTGGTTTACGGACACTTTTACCGCGCTATGGGTGCTGCTGTCCCAATAACTGGGGTGTCAGCGGGGCAAACACAAGGGGACATTACGACAGCGCGCAATGCTTAAGCCAAACAGATTCCCGAAGCTGGTATGCCTAAGGGATCATCACTGAGGGATCCGTAGGGGCATAATTCCTATAAGGTATAAGGGATGGTGGGCAGGGGCAAGAGTCGCCCCTTGCCCATGGCCACGCGCTGGCAGTTAGGTGCACTCCCGTGCCCCAGGTTAACTATCTGAGGGGACTGTACAAATGTTAAGTAAAAACCTTCTCGTCATAATAGTCAAAGCGGGCTGGCCCAGGATTGTGAATAGGTGTAACCTTCCCGCTGGGGGGCGAATAGTTATTGCACATCTTCACAGGCCCCTTTTATTTCAACAGACCCTATCCGATTAGGATAGCGTCTAGGGATTGGGGACATAGATGGGGCCATCCACAACTCCAGGAGCTATAGCTCACTGGTAAGTCTTGGGCCTGTGGTTATAAGGGATCTCACAGGGTTTGAGTCCCGCGAGCACTGTCAAACTGTCATGAGGTGGCAGAATGTCAAACTCTTCTGTCTGCAGGGATGGTTCCCTTCCAGCTAGTTGCAGGAAGCCCTAGATAGGAGAGGTGCAGGTAAGACTATAGCGGGTTGGTGGGGGGCCCTGGCTGCGACGGTTAGCCGCCTCCAGGGCTGTGGCAGAGTTACAGGGCGATCTGGAAGCAGGCCGGTACAAAGGGTACCTCTGCGCGGCACCACGTGGTGCCTGAGCCAAAACGAGGAGCCTCCAGAGAGGTCCCGGAAGCCGGTCGGCGCCCCGCTAGTCCTGCGGGCGGTTGTGGGCCTGAACAACCGGGGGCTTGCTATGCGACGCTCCGCCCCGAGAGGGGGGGCGTGAGTAGAATTTCAACGGCACGTGATCGTTAAAAGAATCACTTGGGGGGCAGCACTTGCGGGTCGTTCCCGCGCTGCCCGGCTCATCAGGCGGGCAGGTGAAGTAGATGGTCGCCTGCCCTTGGATCGCCCGTAAGATAACCCACCCATTACATATACTGGAATTATGTAATAAACCTGCAGCATTTGTTACCCACTTACAACTGTTTCTTGTGTTTCATTGGGTAACCTAATTTGGGGGAGGGGGGAAAGCGGGGTGCCCCTGGGGGTACTATGCCGCTGACCGTGGCCCCCACAGGGGGCCACTCGGCGGTCGGCGCCTTAGTGGCCCCGGGGCCCCGGTCACCCCTCCCCACTCCCTCCCTTCGGGGGGGGGGCAGGGACAGAGACTGGTGCCCCCCTCCGTGTCAGGGCCGGAAGTGACGCGCAATGCGCGTCACTTCCGGGCCCAGGTGTGAGGGGGAGGCTATTTAGCCTTCCCCCACCCTCACTGGCGACCTCTTTTGTCGCCCACCTCGCCTTTTCCCTCCCTACCGCTTACCCGGCGTAGGCGTGGTTGGGGGGGGGGTTTCTGAGCGTTGTAATGTTTTCCTTTTCGTTGCAGGCGGAGTTACAGGGCGATCTGGAAGCAGGCCGGTACAAAGGGTACCTCTGCGCGGCACCACGTGGTGCCTGAGCCAAAACGAGGAGCCTCCAGAGAGGTCCCGGAAGCCGGTCGGCGCCCCGCTAGTCCTGCGGGCGGTTGTGGGCCTGAACAACCGGGGGCTTGCTATGCGACGCTCCGCCCCGAGAGGGGGGGCGTGAGTAGAATTTCAACGGCACGTGATCGTTAAAAGAATCACTTGGGGGGCAGCACTTGCGGGTCGTTCCCGCGCTGCCCGGCTCATCAGGCGGGCAGGTGAAGTAGATGGTCGCCTACCCTTGGATCGCCCGTAAGATAACCCACCCATTACATATACTGGAATTATGTAATAAACCTGCAGCATTTGTTACCCACTTACAACTGTTTCTTGTGTTTCATTGGGTAACCTAATTTGGGGGAGGGGGGAAAGCGGGGTGCCCCTGGGGGTACTATGGTCACTACGAAGATCTTTATACAAGTTTATCAACTTAATTTGGGGGGCTGTGGCCTCAGGACCCTGATGCACTGCAGTCAATACCTGCTTCAAATCCATAATGCATTTCGAGCAGTAATAATACAGATTCGCCCACACTCTGTAGGATTGTCGAGAACCACTTTGCACGACCCACATTGTAATAAGCCCCAGCGCAGTGTGCGCGTGCAGCATTGTAGACCCCTGCCTCAACAGCAGATAATTACCATGTCTTTGGTGACTAACCTCCGATTTCACTGCAAAATAACTGGGTTTTTAAGATCTTCACCTGCTGTGTTTTCTGCTTTGCCTCTTTCAAAGCTTCACTTTGTAGCTCGGCAAACGCTCCTTTGATTAGGACGCGCTTTTATACCGTGAACAGACTTTTTTTTAATGTGTACTTTTTTGCCACTTGTTATGCGTCCGCTTGAAGCATGGGGAAGGCGGGCCAGCTATCGCAAGGCCCTAAGTAGCTTAGTTGGGCATGAAGGTGACCCGAGTGTCCCTGGTGGTGGATTGGAGTGATTGGGTGCTGAGAGCTCATTCATCATTGCTGACTGAGACAACCTCTAATGAGACATGTTTAATACGACAAGAAAATCTCGATAGAGGAGGGGCGTCAGCCTTCCCCTTGCAGAGACGTCAACATCGCGGGTTACAGGCGACTGTGGAAATATTAATTGCCCCACATCTAGGTTTCCATTTATTGTATAAGTAAAAGTACTGTAATTAGTTATAACTACCTTGGGTGTCTGTGTGTATGTATCCCTTTTCTTTGCTTATTGAAGAGTGACGTCCAGGTCTCCATCTGCAGATTGCGTGGGCCCTTCGTTGACCAGATGGCTAAACAAGCATTTGCAATGCAATCGGTCTCACATTTGTGAAAGTTATTAATGACAATGAACTTTTCTAAATTTTGTTTGCAGTGGAGTGATTATTTAGAAAATAAGTGCGCGCTATACCAAAAAAAAGGAACATTCTGAAAAAAGTGGTTGCATGGGTTTAGTAATTTAGGTTGTGGGCGGTAATTAAAAGCTGCAATTTGCAACTGTTTAACTCTGCTTATACACAAAATAGTAGAATATATTCCTGGAATGAAAGGAGATGAGCACGGGATTGGAACAGGTTACCTAGGGTAGGTGGGTTTCCTTGATTTGAAAGGTTGGCACGCTAACGTGCAGCACCACAGAGAGAAGCAGAGGCATATATAAACATTGGTATGGGCAAGAAGTGCTCACACACACACACTTAATCCTGCCAAACAGCATCACCTCTCAGCCTCAGGAACAAAATGCCACCAGCGGCAGCAGGCAGCTCCACTTTCCTTCATTCACCGGGGTTGCCCGTGATCTCTTTGTCCATTTTAGCCTTGTTTGCTATGGATTGGCTCCAGACCGAATGAGAGAAATGAAGGGAGAGTGAAGGAAAAAATAATGAAAAAGACGTGGACGGGTTTAGGTAGTAAGAGAGCGGAGATACTTCCCGAAAAGAGGAGACTATCACACTTGGGAACAAGAGCCCTGATGTAACATGACGTTTAGTGTTGCAGATGAGGAGATGCATGCAAACCTGCTTCTTTAAATCTCTTCTGCATCACTTACCAACGTGATAATGACTCTAATGTTTCTATACATACGTCCTCTTAAAACACTTTCATTTCTTAATCGGGGGTCTGCACCACTGATAAATTTAAACAAGTTAATGAATGGCAGAGTGAGTCTGAGCAGTGCACTAAAAGGGTTGAAGCAAGTTTGAGGGGTTGTTTTCTGTATCTTAAAAACACACACTTTAAAGCTTTAAAAGCAGTGCATTGTACTAACCATACGTGTCCGTTGAAGGGCCGTAAAGAGATAATTATCTGGATGATTTAATTGGGTATTTATGATTGAGCAGCAGTGCTTTAAATGGGGAAAAAAAGTGCAGGTACTCATCAGATCGAGCTGGGGGCGTGGCAAGGAGGCGGGACTAGAGGCGGGACTAAGGGTGGGTCTAATGAAAAACATTTGAAGGGCTCAAGAATTTTTGAATGATGACAAATTGCCTCCCTCTGCAATTTATTGTTGATGCCCTTGCATGTATTAAGTTGTACTAGTTGACAGACTATTGAAAGGTAACTATCACGTTTTCCTTTTTGTCAGAGGCACCTGTATATTAAACAAAACATTAAACGGTGCAGAGACTTGTTTTACTGAAAATTAATTAAAGGAAAAAAGACTACATCCTAAAATGCAACTCTGACTCGCATCGGGTGAAAGGAAGCCATCAGTTGTCATGCTAGTGATCCTGGGAGAAGAAAGTTATCTGGGTTACAGAGCAATAATATTTCACCCTTTCATTCACTTTCAGATACTGTGCCACCCAGCAAAATCTAGTCCAAAATTCTGAGGGGCTAGTAAAGGGATGGAGGCACATATAACCATGTACATATGACCACAGTGTCACTGATGATGGTGGTCAGCAGGCCTGCTGTAGCCACGGTTTCTGATATGGGAGGCACCCTGTACCCACATGTGTTTGATGCTCAAAGCTTCCCTTAGTCCTGCTCCTTCACCTCAAGTCCAAGGTTTGGCTTCCTCACTTGGGTGCTTTGGGTTCCCTGGTGCTCCCACTCCCACTACGTGGCTCACTTTTTTTCATGAATACCAGATAAAGCCAGCTGTTGTGTCAACTGGTGATGACCAGTCTGGTGCACCTCATAGCACAGTAGAACCCTACAGATTTCTAAGCTGCTGTAGTGGAAATTGGGAGGGGCATTGGGAGGGGCAGACATTTGGCACTTCTCGTTCATATCTCTGTACTGCTCACAGTCGCACACTTATGGATGCCTCCACTGAATTGCAGCAGGAAACACATGCCTGCGATTCCCCGGCTAACCATGATGTTTCCTTCTTTTGACTTCTCTGCCTGATCCCTCCGTCCAGTGCGGGGATATGTGTCCTGGCATGTAGTAGTGTGGGTGGTTCTTAAGCTTCATGCCTGGCCTGAGGGGTCTAGCCCTCTGGCCACATCTGAAATGACAACTACATTCTTGGGACAATATTTACAGTAGTCTGTGTACGACTTTGCCAATTCACTAATTTTACATGGATGGAAATCCATTTTCATATTATACTTTTGTCACAACACACTAGTGGCACTCTGTGGGTGCAGAACTCCCAAGCGGGAGTGCTGGGTGTGCATCCAGATGAAGGCAGCAAATGAAAGATAAACCACACCTAAAATAGATGGTTTTACTTTATTTAGCTGAAAACTGCAGTTATTTTCCCCAGAAAGTTATGTGAATTTGCATCAGTTCGCTATAAAAGGAGGTGAAGGGCTGGCTGTAAGTGTCCCTCCCCGAAGGCAGAGAGTCTTTGACATGCAGAAATAAAACAGAATTTCCCTGTTTGTGATTATTGTAGGATGTCAGTAACATTCACTGTTTGGGGAATCTAGTAATTTCTGCATCTGTGGCAGGTAACTGGATATGGACCTGTCCCAGTATGGTAAGAGCTCTGCCTCCAGACATCCTTCCTTCCAGATGTCGGTGTCAGTCGAAGCCCTGGTCCTCACCCACCTGAATGGAGGTAACTCTCTGCCCATTAGCCTCCTTAACAATATTCAGAAACCCATGAAAACACCGTAACCACTGTAACACTTCCCATCAAGGGCTTGTAGAAGTTGGCCAAATCCACCCACACTGAAGGTATTGTATTGTATTGTAATTGCATTTATATAGCGCTTACTACCCCTGACGAGGCGTCGAAGCGCTTTTTCGGCGAGTAGCGCACTACTCCGGAACCCAAGAAGGATTAGTGTTGAATTAGTATAGTTAAAATCTGTAAGTAATTTGAGTGGTGGATAGGTTAGTCAGTTATTTGGATTCAGAAGGATAGCAGAGAGATAGAAGAGGGAAAAAGGTTTGCATTTATATAGCGCTTGTTACCCCTGATGGGGGTGTTGAAGCGCTTTTGTTTGGAGAGTAGCACTTATCGGGTTTAAACAACAAAGAAATACCAAAAAGTGTGACTGAGCATGTGTATGACAGCAAAAAAGCGTACTTGACAATCTGGAATAGGCCTTGTTTCTGAGAAATGCTTGATATCAGACACAAGCATTCTGAAAGCAATTCAAAGTGTGATCTTACATCATAGAAATGAATGGGAAATGTTCACCAAGCCATGGGAAATCATGTCTTAGTCGTGTTCGAATGCTTATATTGTTAGCTACATTCAGTGTTTTCTGGTAAATGCGCATTTTTAACTCCGTGCACATTATTCTTCCCCTTCCAGTGTGCCCTAGTAAGGTCTATACTGTGTTTAAGTATTTTGATAAATCCATTCTTCCTCCAAGTATGCGATTTGAATTTTTATGATTGTTTGTTGAGCCTTTCATTGTTTAACTTTGTTACAAAAAAATGAGTCACATTATGGTAAACTTTATATTAGCTGCTAAAAAAAAACAAAAAAAAACACAACTTAAAAATACCACTGTCCCCTCAAAATTATTTTTCTATTCAGCTGCCGCCCCCGCTTTAGATAACACTCTTTTGGATGACGAGATACTCTCCTACCTCTACCCTCTGATGTCCCTAGCCCTTACTTACTTAGCCTCATGCCCCTCCGATGCCCCATTTGTCTTTTTACATTTTCTCTTTTTTCAGGTGGTCACGCCACCTTTCATCTTAAATGTCCCCTTGTTCATCTCATCAAATTCCTTCTCTTGCTTTTCTGGGATACCCCTCCCCCATTTAAAATACCAGTCTCTGCCACTGTAGCTGTCGCTCTGTCCTCACACAACAGGCCCCTTCCACCGACCTGTGTCATTCTCGAAAGCCTTGGCTTTCTTGGGACACCTACCCACCCCCGACTCTCATCAGATGATCCCCATCTCATCCATCAGGTGCTTTATTTTAAACCCACTGCCCAGGGCTGGCTTTAGTGCCGGTGGCGCCCTGTGCGACAATGTTTGTTGGCGCCCCCCCAATGACCACCTCCACCACGGATTCTCTCACTAGCATCCTTTAACAGTGACCAAGTCACCATAACCACACTCTCTCAGATGCATTGAATTAGTTATATAGCGCCACTCATACCAGTGTAGGATGTCCGAGCACTTTGCATCACACACACATTACACAGAGACAATCAATCATACGAGTGTAAATCAGTGTAAAGGAAATGTTACTTAAGCCAAAGGACTGAAAGTGTAGGAGTCACATGTCATTCATACTGGTAGGCAGTATAGTTTAAGAGTGCTTGGTGTGGAGAAGCACAAACGCAGAGTCGAAAAAGAAACAGCATAGTTGGGAGTTTTCTTTAATAATAAGAATCGATTTCTAGCCAAATTAACCCTTTTTGCAACATTAATCAATGTTCTAATAATGTATACTTTGCAGTGTGTATGCAGTTCTGGGATGAAAGTTAATAGCTCACTGTGACTTTAAGTCATAAATTGCAAGTAACAAAAGGATGTCTCTTTTGAAAGCAGTAATCTGCTGACCTGTTTACATCATATGTAATCTACTTGATACAAGTTCTTTGCAGCAGGCATATTAACCCTCTGCACTAACTTCACCTAAGTCAAAACCTCAACTATACAAAACGCTGATCTCTCTCCAGGAAGATAATTAATCACACGAGTTTTCTTGACATTTATGTGAGGCCTGGTAATTGCAGGCGGAAAGAAACGCTGCAGTAGGTGCTTCAAAAGCTTAATAAACTTTCAAACAGGGCGCCCCCAGGAAGCCAGCACCTGGTGCGGTGGCACCGGTCGCACCGCCCGAAAGCCAGCCCTGCCACTGCCCCACGCCCGCAGTGTATCCTCAAATATCTTTGCTTGCCCCTTTCTTCTTTTTCAGATAACCCCTCGATTTATTTAGCTGACTGTGCTTATACCCCTTCATTTCTGAAAGCTCTCCTCAGTTGTCCCCTTTTTCACCGGCCAGATGCTATGCTATCCTCTCCGTCTTTTTCGCACAGAAGAAAGGGAAAGCCAGAGCAAATTGAGATTTTTAAAGAGCTTCCCTTTCTTCCCGCCGCATAGCTTCCTGGCCGCGGTGGGGGGGGGGGGAGGGGGGGAGGTCACACCTGAGGCACAACTAGAGTCAAATTTCGTGTGGGGTGGGGGATCTGATTCTTCAAGCAAAAGGCAGAGTGGAGGTGCAGGGGCTCTAAGGGGTGAAAAACATCAAAGCCTCGTTAACGAGCAAAATGTCTTTTAAAGATCTGTGAAGTACTCGGGTGCGGCTGTGTTTGTACCCGGGGAAACAATCTCAACCCGGGCTGCAACACACGAGGGGGGTGCAAAGGCCTTTGAGTCCAATGGGCGTGGCGCGCCTGGGTCACACGTTGCTCTGCTTTGGCGCCATGGCGTCACTGCTCTCCTTGTGAAATCACCAATATGTGAGCATGCGCCGCAGTGTAGAAATGCGATGCATGCTCACATGACTTTGTGTGACAGTGAATAATAACAGAGAAGTGCTGGTACTCTTGGAGGGGGAAAAAATAAGTGCCGGTACTCAGTACCGGTGAGTACCGGCCCATTTAAAGCACTGTTGAGAAGTGAACTAACGGAAGGGAAACTTATTAATTGAATGTTTTAAACTGACAGCTTTGCACGGACAGGACGATCACAGGCTTTTTCTGGATTCCCAGCTCAAACCAGTACCGAGCAGGGCACACGCAGAGTAAATGTGATACCTGTCGCACTGAACTAAGCTCCGCTTTGAGCCCATGGCATATTTCCTGATAGGACAGTGCCTGCACGTAGCAAGCCATTCATGCTGAAGCAGGAGGCTCCCCAGGGCCATTTTCCGTCCACACCGAAGCTGCTGGTCAGTGGAAAAGCTGGAGGGAACACGGAGCCCGTGAGACCTGGGGCTCCGACCGGAGGCGAGCTGCTTCGCTATCGGCGGATGCCCACGCGCTTCACTGGGCCGATGGATTCTCCCCAGTAGTGACAGGCAGTGGTGAAAACCCCTGGGCCCTGCCAATGATCCAGGGAACCAAGGAACATTGTCGTGGACCCGGACATTGTTCGGAGTTGTCGGGCCAGAGAGCTGCAGCCCCCCTGGTGTGCAGAGTTGTGCGGTCGGCGTCACTCCTGTCGGACGCACATCAGAGGCCTCATTACGGCGAGCTGCGAACACAGAGGTACCGGGGCACCTACACAGAAGCAACAGGGACGAGCAGCCGCTAGTGGGACGTCTGGATAGAGACGGTGCGGAGGACTCTGGTCGGAGCCCGATAGCCGCTGCTGCTGATCTCTGCTGATCTCCGGACACAGAACACTTTGTATAACACGCGGGGGCCGCTGATAACGCCACCGCTGTTGCTTCCACAACGGTGCTTTGGAATTACATCCCCCCGCAGGCCGCGCATCGTGCCACACGTGCCAGGAGGCGCTTAAGAGGGGGCCAGGGCTCCGGCTGCGAGTCTGAGACTGGTCGAAGCTGGGCTGGGCCATACCACTAACATCTATCTTCGCCCGCGGACAGCGGACTCTCAGCTACGGAAAGGTATTAAGCCATTTAGAAATTGTATTATAGTTTGAAAGGTCTGGTTATTAGGAGTAGGTTCAGGCCTGGAAATGGACAGGGGGTTGTGGGGACATTGGACACATTTTTATTAAGGACTGAGTCGGTACTGATGCACCAAATTGAATTAACTGAGCGAAGACTTTCCCTTGAATCTCCGCCTGCAATAAATGTTGACAATAGATCTGTTACTACGGGCCAAGCCTCTACTGCTTCCATTGTCCCCAGCTCATGTTTAACCCTGGAGGCACCTACAACCCACAGCAACAGTTTGGTCATAATAGATCAAGACACCGAGATCATAGAAACCCGTAAAACAAGGGATGATGTTGATATTTCTAGTTCTCCAACCAAGTCTAACGTGGTTACCCGGGGTCAAAAAGCCAAATCTAAAACCAACCATCTGAATAGCTCTGCACCACCCTCAAAGAAGAGAAAAGGTCAAGCCTTGGGTAAACAACATCTACCACCACCTAAGCTTCGGAAGAATAAATCTACTGACAAGGAGCTTATGTATGAGACAAATATAGCCAACGCTGAGGCTGTCACAGGGGGGCCAATTCCCATAGAGGTTGATTACTGGAAAAAGGTTGAAACTACAGTAACAGCACTTCTGGACCCGCTGATTCAAAGGTTGTCGACTACTGAAACTAGACTGTCGGTTCTTGAAAGAACTATGACAAATAGTAACATGAGCATGACAACTTGTAATCGGGGGGAGAATAATGTTATTAAAATAAATATGGACAAACTTACAACTGCCAATACTATTAATAACCAGATCAGTCCGTCATGCACGGGGGAGGGGCGGTCACAGCATACTGTGGAGGATACCTCACATGAAAGGAACTTAGCCCACACTCATGCTCGGGTAGTAAATGCCCCAAGTGGTAATCAGTTAGGGAGCGAACAACATCATATCCCAAGCTTAACAGGAGGAAAGCAAAAATCTTTTGAGGGCGTACCCACAAACCTCCATTTACCGCCTGAAGCTACCCCCTATACGGTAATATTAGCTAATGCTCCTCCATTGCCACCAGGTGCTTTTGAACACTGGTCTTCATTGAGGAACAAATCACTCTACTTCTTGAGGGAGAAGACGGGGATGGATGACTTACTGTTTACAGAATTTAAAATGGTACGCCGGATTAGGTGGGTCGGGGAATCCACCAAGAAATTTCAAGGAGACTGCGTTGTTCTATCTTTTAGATCCCCGGGATTCGTTAAATCCATATTGGAAAGGTCTAACATCAGGTCCATGTGTCCAAGGGGAGTCTCCATTCTAACATTGGGTTTCTTTTATCAGCCACTGAGAGACCTGGGGTCTGATATAGAAAGGGTGAAACTAAGGCAAATTAACCAACATCCCATGTACCCCCCATGGTATCACCCAAATCGATATGAGCCATTGAGTGACCTTGGAGATATAGACTGACTTGCCTTAAGCATTAGTGGCTCGCAGAAATTGGAAATTACAAATAATAACACCAAGGTAGTTTCCGATTCCCCTAATGGCTCGGCGGAGTGTTCACGCGCAATCGATCAGGTTGACAGTTCTGCTCATCCCTTATCGGAAGTTTGCTAGAAGCACAATGGGGAAATTAGTATTTTGTTATTAAAACACCCCAATGTTGTACCTGGTGGGGGAGAGGTAGATATACCCACTCAAAATGTACACGTCTTAAGAGTGGCCTCATGGAACATCGCGGGCATCAGAACGAGAATTTCAGATGAGGCCTGGCTATCATATGTTAAGATGTTCGACATTATGTGCCTCCAAGAAACCTGGAGCAGGGATGAGGTGGTCATTGATGGTTTTTGTTCATCTAATGCCCAGGCAATTCCATCTGCTGCAGAGGTGGCAAAGGGCGGTTTAGCGACCCTAATCTCTGTAAAATATGGAATGATAAAGATCGTGAATATTATGGACTGCCCTTGGTTTCAGCTTATCTTGATCTCAAACCTAATTGATGTCCCAATTTTACTAATCAATTGGTATTATAACATCTTTGATTATAATGACTCTGGTGGCATTATTAATTTACAAGAGGAGATAAATAAGGCCGTAGTTAAATGTTTTCCTGTTTGTATAATCTGGTTGGGGGATTTTAATTGTGCCTTATGTCAGCATAGCTCGCATATGGTCTGTAGGGTGCTAGATATTGAAAATCAACCACTCCCACATTTTAAACATACTGTGCAGGGTGAAGCCTTAAATTATATCATCGTAACTAACGACATTCCAGGGTGGGGGTAGGGCAAGTATTATAGACTTTATATTGATTTCTAGGAAATGTTCCCACCTGGTGAATAACTTTGCGGTGGAACCCAACCCCACCAGTGATCATAACCCCCTGGTTGTCAGTTTGCAAATAAAGGTATTAACGGGTAACAGTGATGATCTCCCCCTAAACTATAACTCTAACCAGGGTGTAAGGTTAAAATGGAGTAAAATAAACCTTGTCGAATTTGAAGAGAATATTGTACGATCTAATATTGATAAGGTTATGATATGTCTATCAGACGGTCCCAATCCGGAGGAGGTCATACAGAGCTTTGAAGATATTTGTAAAGACGTGGCTAGTAATCTGACCAGTTCTATGAAGAGAAAAGAACCACAAGATGTAAAATGGTTTAATGCTGCGTGCTCTAAGGCTCCAAAAGATCTCAAAAAAGCTCTGCATATGGTCCCCCATGCTGGGGATTTAATTAGGAAAGCAAGACAAACCTATAAACTGGTAATTGGGAAAAGAAAAGATTAACTAAGAAGCCTTGCATGGGATGACCTGGAGAGAGCTAGTGCCCTCAAGGATCCTAGAGGCTTCTGGGAAGTTGTAAATCGCCCCCTCTTTTCAAATGAGGTTAAGAACATGGAATTGTTAATAACTGAAGACGCATGGGTAGTCCATTTAATAAAAATATTTAATCCCAAGGGTGTATCATTGCAAGATCAAAAAGAAGACATGGCCGTTAATTTTGCAACTGCGACTCAACTGAGTATGTCCATTACGATTGGTGAGGTTGAAGATGCATTGCTGAAGGGCATTTCTGCAAAAGCCCCAGGGCCTAACGGTGTCCCTTTAGATATGTTCAAAGGTAATCCCCTAATATGGGCACCGCTTTTGGCAAATGTTTTTAAATCAGTAATAGTGGGCCGCATCCTTCACTTATGGAAAGAAGCCGTGGTGGTCCCAATTTATAAGAAGGGTAGTAGGAATGATCCTATTTGCTATAGGCCTATTTCCCTAATTGACGCAACATGCAAAGTCTTGGGGAGGATAATTATGGGCCGTCTTGAGCTCTGGGGTAATGAGTCTGGCCTGATATCCCACTCACAATACGGCTTCAGAAAGGGTATGGGTATGAACGAACAATGCCTCAATTTGTCCTTAGTCATGGGTAAGTACATGAAGGCCAAGAGAGGATCGATCCACTTGGCCTTCATGGACTTATTCAGTGTATTTGACACAGTTAATAGGGGGAAGCTGTGGCTACTCATGGAAAAGATGGGCTTTGAGGAGGCACTTATTACCCTTCTACGTAGGATGCACTCATCTACCTCTGTTTCTATACGCTATGGACCAGGAGGAGAAAAATCTAGGTCCATCGCAGGGCGTACAACAGGAATGCATTTTGGCTCCCTTTTTATTTCTTTTATAGACAAATGGGGTGGAGAAATTCCTAATAGAGCAGCACTTGGACTATCCGACTGTAGGAGGATGCTCGGTTCCCTTGTTATCATACGCGGATGACACCGTATTGCTGACCTTAAAGGCCAATAGTCTTCAAAAAGCCCTGATCGCTTTTACTGATTTTATTACGGACTTGGATCTTAAGGTCAATTTTAATAAGTCTTTTATCATGGTCTGTGGCCCTAAATATACAAAAACGAGAACATTTGTGGTAAACGGTAGAACCATTGAAAAGGTCCCTTCTTTTACATATTTAGGGAATGTTTTTAACAACAAATTGAACTGGGACTGTTTCGCTTTGCGTGCAAATTGGGACATAAGCCAGTGGCGGAAACTCTTACCTTATATAAATCAAAATGCCGGTCAGTTACAACTTATGGGGCAGGAGTATGGGGAAGTCAAAAAAACAGTCAATTACAAATTTTGGAAAACAAATGTATAAAAAGATTGCTGATGGTTCCCATTAGCTCTCCTACAAAATTTAGTCATTCTGAGCTGGGATTGGATTTTGTTGAAGATAGAGTTAAAATCGCGCCCCTGATTTTATGGGGGAAATTGTGGTCATCGGAAGAACTATCATTTACCAGAGCGATTATAAGGGATTGTTTAAATTTAGAAAACGTATCGTCCATTCCCTGGCTCTGTTATGTTAAAAATGCTTTAAGCAAGATTGGCCTAGGAAATTATTTTAAAAATCCTGATGGCATATCCTCTAATATAAAATCAATGATTAAAAATGCCTATTATAACGAGTTAGTCACATCTAACCTGGATGATGAGACCCCATCCCATGGGTCGATAAATCTTCAACAATTTTATCTATCTTTTAGCACTCATACACATTCCCGCTTCCTTCTGACGAGGTTTCGTCTCTGCATATTGCACTTTCGTGTGGCTTTTCCTAATCAGGTGAGTTGGTGTGAGAGACTGACGCCCTGTCCTTGTAATAACTTAGCTGAACAAAGTACATTGTACCTTATGCTATTTTGCACTTTATATAAAGATATAAGGGCGTGTTTTATTAGGCCCATCCTGAGGGAAATCGCCCCTTGCTCTTATCAGGATGGTTTTAATTAGTTACGTTCTTTGCCCAATGCCGTCACATGTGCTGTGTTAAATTTTATTAGAACTGTTCTGCGAAGCAGGAAAAGATATGACATGTGATAGGGAAACCTGGAAATAAGGCCTCAAATAATTTTAATTATTTATTTATTATGACACCCTTGGATTGATATAAAGAGAATGGTAGTTTATAGAAAACCCTGCTATGAAATTGTATATGTTGTTTGGCTATACTTAGTATGTGTAAAATATAATATGGCATAATATTTTGAAGCAGTGTTTTATTATTGTAACCATGTACTTTAATGATTCTCATGAATCCAATAAAGTTTTTCAAACGATTGAGCAGTGAGAACACAGGTGGGCCTGAGTCCTTAGTTTACGCCATTGCAGAGAAACACAACCGATGAGAGTTAGACTGCCGCCCTTTACGAGGTGTTTTTTGAATGACTATATTTTTATGTTTTTTAGGCAATTAATGTAGGAAAGTAAAGAAGTCTCAGGACTGCCACCAAATCTACGGGTGATATATAACACAGAATGAATTGAAGGTGTTTGCTTCTCAAGCATCCTTTTTAAAGTGCACTTCAGTATCCATTAACATATTCATCACGAATGACATGACCTGACAAAAGTGCACTGCAGGGAGCGAGGCAGGGGGTGCCCCGCCGGAGCTCCAGGCACCCCAGTGTGATGCAGCCGTGCAGGCTGGATCCCGTGATGTCACACGCCTCCTTGTACTTAATAATCAGTCACTCCAAGTGTAGGATGGCAAGCGGACTGCAAACTCTCAGCACTGGATCGCGGACTGCCTGTCACGGAGGTGCTTGGTACCCAAGGGTAAACAGGGAAGTGTGGCCACCTAGGACACGGTGAGAACATTCACCAGATAGGTAAGGGCACTGTGCCCGCAGTACTGAGTCCTCCACCGGCCGTGTCTGCAGCTCAAAGTGAATGTAAAATAATCCGGTGGGGAGGTCACCAGGGCTGCGCATCTGAGAGCTACCGGCACTTGGTGGCCAACAGCAGCTATTTTGGCAGTAAAGTAACACTTTGCTGGGAATGTGAAAACTCTGCATTATAACAAATATTTTAACATTTGATGGTGGAAAATCTGTTAATATTTTATTGGACTGTGGTGATTTGCTAAAGCTACAAAGAAGCTTGAAGTGACATCTCTTCTGGACGGGGAGTAAGTGAAGGTCTTTCAGGTGCTGGTTGATGCCCGTCCTCTTGGGCAGGTTGAGGATCAGTCTGGATGCTGCATTCTGGATAGTCTGGAGTCTTTGCTTGAGTTCAGTGGTGACGCCTGCATAGAGTGTGTTACCGTAACCCAGTCGGACTTTGACAAGGGCTTGCTTCACCGTTTTCCTGGTGCTGGTTGGGGGTCACTTGCAAACCTTACAGGGCATTCAAAGTGTGTGAAAGCAGGCAGAGGAGATGGTATTGGCCTGATGTTTCATGGAGAGTTTGCTGTCCAGGATCATGCCCAGGTTGCGGGCATGATCATTCAGCGAGTGGGTGGGACCGAGCTCTGCTGGCCACCAGGAGCCATTCCATAGGGTGGTGTGTCTGCCAAAGATCAGAACTCCAGTTTTGTCCATGTTGAGGTTCAGGCAGTTGTTCTACATCCAGGCTGAGACTTTCTTCATACAGTGGTGGAAGTTGGTCTTTGTCGAGGTGGAGTCTGCTGAGAGTGAGAAGACAATCTGGGTGTCGTTGCCGTAGGAGATGATGTTGATGTGGTGGGATGTGACAATGTCTGTGAGTGGTATCATGTAAATTTTGAAGAGGATAGGGCTGATGGGGTACACCGTAGATGATGTGCTGGGGTTGTGAGGTGAAGGGGGGTGGCATATCCTCTGGGTGCGCCCCTTGAGAAAGGATGCAACCCACTTGAGCACATCATCTGTGATTCCGATCCGACGTAGTCTGTCAATGAGTGTCTGGTGGGAGATGGTGTCGAAGGCTGCGGAGACGTTAAGCACGATCAGGGCAGCTGATTCTCCTGTCGAGTAGGGTGCGGATGTCGTCTGTTGCGGCATTAAGGGCTGTCTCGGTGCTGTGGTTGGCCATGAAACCTGATTGGGAAGGGTCAAGAAAGTTGTTTCTCTCCAGGTGTTTGGTGAGTTGGAGGGTAATGGCCTTCTCCTGGACGTTGGGGGGAACGGGAGCAGAGAGATGGAACTGTAGCTAGGGAGCTCCAGGGGTCTGCCAAAGGTTTTCTTGAGGAGAGGTCTCACCTTCTTGTGTTCCAGACATCAGGAAAGGTGGCTGTGGTTATGGAGGCGTTGAGTATAGTGATGAGCCAGTGGCTGATCTCATCTTTCCCGAGGCTGAAAAGCTGATGGGGGCATGGGTCTGTGGGTGCTCCAGAGTGGATGGAGTTCATATGGGTGGTTGTGTTCTATGTGCTGAGCTGTTTGCATCCAGTGAGCGGGTGGTCAGCGGTGGTGGATGATGGGACGCTGAGGAGGCTGGAGGGTTGGGGATGAAAGTTGATATAGATGGTTGCTATCTTGTTGTGGAAGTGGTCGGCGAGGGCATCGCAGAGTTCCTGTGAGGTGGGGCTTGCGTTTCCAGTGGGTCAATGCCTCCTTTTTTGTGGCTTTGAGGGCTGAGTTTTAGGTGGCTCGGTCCGTGTAGTTCCTACTGGTGTGCCATCTTCTCTCCAGTTGTGTACACCTGCACTTCGATGTAATGAGTTCCGGTGTGTACTAGTTGGCTCGTCTTGTGTGTCTGTGCGATCTGGCTGGTTTGGTAGGAGAGACTCGGTCTACGGCGTTGGTGATCCAGGCATTGATGTTCTCTACTGCCTTGTCCATACTGGTGGTGATGTTGGGCTATGTGATGCTGAGGGTATCCATCCATTGTTGCTGAGTGACCTTGGGCCAGCTGTGATAGGGAGTGCAGTGGTGGTTGGGCATGGGGCAGGGAGGTCCGGCGAGGTGAAGTGTACAATGGAGTGGTCCAACCAGGTGATTTCAGAGGTATCGCTGTATCTGATTCTGTTGCTCGACGTGAAGATGGGGTCCAGTGTGTGCCCTTTGTGCTTGGGGTCAGTGACCAGCTGTTTGAGGCCAATGTTGTCCAGTTTTCCCAGGAGGTTGGTGGAGTTGGTGTCAGAGGAGTCACTCAGGTGGAAGCTGAGGTCTCCCAGGACAATGTAATGTTGGGATTCCATGGCAAGCAGGAAGATGAATTTAGCGATGGCATTGCTGAAGCCAGTCCCTGGTCCTGGCGGTCTGTACGCGAGGGTGCCTTTTATGGTGGTTTTGTTGTCAATCCTGCACTGGAAGTTCATATGTTCCGTAATTGTAGTGGTTTTATATCAGTGATGGTGCAAGAGATGGACTCTATGTGAACGGTGGCGATGTCACCGCCTTGTCTGTTGGTGTGTTGTTTCAGCTTGTAGCCGATAGGTGTTGCCGCGGTGATGCCCAAGGGGTTGCAGGGGTGACTCAGGTTTCTGTGTTTAAGGTCATGTCAGGGGCGAGACTGGAGATGGTGTCCCAGACTTCCTATATATATACATATATATATATATATATATATATAGAGAGAGAGAGAGAGAGAGAGAGAGAGAGAGAGAGAGAGAGAGAGAGGGGGAGAAAGAGAGAGAGAGAGAGAGAGAGAGAGCGAGAGAGAGAGAGAGGGAGAGAGAGAGGGAGAAAGAGAGAGAGAGAGAGAGAGAGAGCGACAGAGCGAGAGAGAGCGAGAGAGAGAGAGAGAGAGAGAGAGAGAGAGAGAGAGGGAGAAAGAGAGAGAGAGAGAGAGAGAGAGAGAGAGAGAGATAGATAGATAGATAGATAGATAGATAGATAGATAGATAGATAGATAGATAGATAGATAGATAGATAGATAGATAGATAGATAGATAGATAGATAGATACACCACATAATACCACAGACACTTTGCTTAAATATCATGGAGTGACATCTCACACAAAACATATATAGACACTATGCACCACTGCACTGTTTACTCCCACACTATACTCCCATCGTTGTATGGCAGAATATTGAGAACAAGAATACTATGACACCAGAATATTGTGTCACAATTATCCTCCACAAAAATATTATTGCACAGAATATTGACAAGTAAAATGCATGTATATTGAAATAGTTGCATATAAACGCCATTATGTACAATGTATTTACAATAATAAAATGCAAATTGATAATTTAATTAAAAATAAATAGTTTAAAGTACTACTGTTTATTCAATAGTAAATATATATTTAAATATTTAAAATTTAAAAATTATATTTAAACCTTTTTATGAAATATTAGATTGGAAATACTAGCAATTACTTAAAAATTTAAATTATCACATTTTAGTGACAAAAACATATCACACCTAATTTAAAAATAACATTTATATAAAGAAAAGCAAGAAACAAATGTTAAATAAAAAATGACGATTTTGTACATAAAAAAATATACATTAAAGAAAAAGAATAATACATAAAATAGCAACAAACACAAATAAACAAAACTAGCAAAAGTGCTGGACTTTAAAGGAGGCATATTTAGTATTCTAACTGCAATTTAACAAAAAGTGTGGAATGTTTTTTTCTTCGTAGGGGTTAGATTTATTTTACCAATCCAATGCTAGCAAACCAGAGAAAATGATGGACTTAGGAGGGGTAAGATTTACTATTCACTAGTCAAATTCACTTTCCAATGTAGGCAAAAGCAGGGAAAGTGTTTGACTTTGAAGGGTTACATTTACTATTCCTACTCCAATCCGAGCAACAGAAGGGAAAGTTTTGAGTTTTGGAGGGGTTAGATTTACTGTTCTCACTCCAATGTAAGCAAAAGCAGGGAAATTGTTGGAATTTGGATGGGTGAGATATACCATTTCAATTGCTTAGAATTTTTAAAAAATCATTAAAAAAAGGATAAATGCCTAACATAACAAATATTAAAACATAATTAAAATAAAACATATGTGCATTAAAACTAAATAAAATTAAACATAATATGAAAAATAAAATGTCATATTTCAAACATAATTTAACAAATATCAAACAAAGAAATACATTTAAAATAAATACACTTCTCTCCAGCCTATCCAAAAAATTCACCAACAACAAAAATAAAATAAAATCTAAATAGAACATTAATAACACTAAATAGCAATTAATTAAAACAAATTATTTTATATAACATACTTAACCTATTAACAAGTAATCTTTTAATGAACCAAAAAAATAATTACAAATAAACAACAATAATTAACATTTTCAATAGTTTCCCACTCTAATTCCCAATTAATCCAACAACCCACTACTAAATGACAAATTAGTAGCTAAAATGTCGAATATGTAAATTTAAATTACACATTAAGAACTACAAAATACCTAAATAGCTGAAACAACAAATAACCAATTAAATAATTGCCAATTAAATATTCAGTTAACGAAAAAAATGTTTACAATAAAAAACAATAATGTATCATTTACATTATTTAGAAAACCAAAGACCCTCTACTAAATTATAAATTAGCAATAAAACTTACACTAAAATTAGAATGCACATTAACAATCACGAAATACAGTTAAATAATAAAAATAAAAATTGATCAATTAAGTAATTTACAGAATTCATTTTCTAATACATAATTAACATAAAAAAGAATTTCAACTAAGAAACAATAATTTGATTTGAATAATATCCCATGCTATTCCCCAGCGAATTTAGCAACCCACTGCTAAATTATGAATTACTAATTATATGTAATATTTGAAATCTTACAAAGTATACTACAAAAATAAAACAATTATTAGAATAAGATGAATAGCTAAAAATAATATCATAACTAATGCATATTAAATTGATGTTGAAAAACTATATTTGTTGTAACTATATTAAAGTAAACAATATTATATACAAAAAAAATTTAACCAGTATTATATACCTAAAAAACGATATTATTAACTTCTATATTCTGTCCCTAGATATTTTTGACTTGGCAACATATTGCTGCACCACAATATTTTTTAAATATTATTTTGGTCATTAACCACTCCCACAGGACAATACAGTGCAGATAGTCTTGAACCCAGAAATCAGGCTGTAATACCTAATCCTGACAGCCCATAGAAATGCCAGACAGCTGTTGCACATACTCTGGGGACTTAACACGCGCACACAGCGTGTCCCTGTCCTCAAACTACTAATCACAACGAGACTGACCAATTTCCAGTCCCTTAATGAAGGTAATTCCCCCTCATGGCCTCACAACTGCCCCTTAGAGCCCTGGAGGCGCCTAGTTTCCCACTTCCTCTCTCCTGTACCCGGTTTCCCGCTCTTGGTGTGCAATGCAGCTCGCCAGTCTCTTTAAGTGCAGAAGTCTTTCTTCCTCTGTACGGAACGAGCCATCTTCACACCCTGCTAACTCCCCCTCCCACCTCGGTGCTGGCTGCCCGGCTGCTAGAATAGATTACTCTTTTGAAGTCGGTCAGGCGTGCTCCGAGAGTCCAGGTACCTTTATAAATATGGTAATGGCGCCGAGTGAATGTTCTGACTGTAGAATGAAGCGAACTGCAATAGCAGAGGATAAGCTCGGAGAGATAAACCTAAAAACGGGAAATCCCTTGCGGTCCTGAAAACTTCATCAAATATCACGTAATTGCTATGTTTTCCGAGACGGTAGAGGATGTGGGCGACCAGTGGCGGTCGACAAAATTACAGCCGATCACGTTAGAAAGAAATGAAAATCAAACGTATTTGAAGTGCAAATAACTAATTAGGTGGTATATGGCAGGACCAATAAATCTATTTTGCTGGGATAGCAATGTCATTGGCAGCATAAATCAGTGTCCTCCGTGCTCTTGTGTACTTCCAGGCCTCCCAGGATACCCCACCATGCACCGCCTCTCCATCTCTGGAATGTACCAGGAAATGCAGTGCAATCATTGGTCCGCCCTGGCGCATGAAGGCAGTGACGTAGTAAGGGTCCAATGTGTCGTATTGCAACCTAGGAACATGAGCCTCCAGCACCTGGTTGAGCATTACATGTCAGCCATAATTGTGATTCAGTGGGACCCTCACATTCCTGGGCCCTGGTGTCACTGCACCTGCTACACTATTGATGGTGACGCTGCTGCTGCAGACTATCTTGCTGGGAAATAATTCCTGCAGGACACAAGATTGGAGAAACACCAGCGTCCGTGCAGTCCCTCCCTTGTCCTTCAGCAGGTGCTATTGATATTTGGTGTTAAAAAGCACACAGTGTTTCATGATTTTCTCTACTCCTGCTAAAGGCCTAGAACTTCGATCCACAACTGTAGCCTCGTACCTCTATCCCTGCTTCACCACCCCCTCCATACCCCTTCCAATGCCTTTGTACCGCTACACTTGCTTATATTGTACTATCCCTACTTATACCCTGATCATGCTACCACTGTCTACCTCCTGTTTATTCTCAAGTGTTTCTGACCGTACCTCTTTCAATGCTCATGTACCTCTTGCCCTACCTTTACACTACTACATGTATCTTTATCTAGAACCTACGACGTGTATCATTACTTCTACAATACAACCTCTACCCCTTCCTAAACTGTAATACCTTCTGAAACTGCCAATAGCTCAGTACATATAGCGATGCCTATTCCCTAATATCTGTACTCCTACTTATACCCTAGTATACTTAGTAACTGTACCCCTACATTTACCCTAGTATTAGTACTGATTGAAAAAGCTTTCCTTCATGCATATGCAATTAAATATACCCTTGTACCTCTTCTCCTACCTACCCCCTACTATGCCTAACACACCTTTGGTCTCGAGACTTGCTCTCTCCCCAGCAGCTCCGTCAGCTGTGTCACCGACGCTGACCTCCAGATCACCCAGGAGGAGGTGTTCGAGGCTGCCCAGGCCTCGCTGTCCCTGATCTGCGACTGTGATTGGGCCCTCTGTACTGTGCTCGCTCTGTAGCCTGCCCGTTTTTTAGGTCTCGCTGAGCCCCAGCGCTTGCTCGAAGAGACATTTTATATGTGGGATTTTCAAAGTGCGGCTGGCTGGCCTAACGCTTGCGTTCACGCGATCGTGCACGCGCGCAGCCGGCCGCCAGCAGCACTTTGAAAACTTGTGTGCGTCATCGCGATCACTTTCGCTTTCAGAGCGATCGCGATGACGCACGCGCACACACAACTCCTCCCCGTGTAATTCTTTTCCGGCCGTAGCCGGGAATTGCCTGTGAGTCAGTTTCCTTCACCACTAGCTTTCTTTTTTGCTCCTCGGCGTATCGGCAACATTGTATCATTCTTTCCGCTCTGAGCCTCCCGCTGGAAGTTGCTACTTTGTTTCCAGAGCAGCGCGGGTAGCTTTTTCCTTTGCCCATCCGCTCCGTAGGCAATTTAAGAAACATTGTTTTCAGCCCGACGCTTGCCATTCTTGTTTTCTGTGGATGCAAGACGTCACTTTTTTTTCGGTGTGAAGTGAGCAAGCCTGGCTCTCCCGGCCTCCAGCTTTCTCCTTCACTCCTCCGATGGCTCCATGGGGTGAAATGGGGGCGCTTCTTTTCTCCTGACGGGCTGTTCTTGTTCCTGCTGTTCCGAGGGTCGTACTCTTCTCTCAAGTTGTTCCTGGGACCCTACTCATTTACCCGCGTCAAATCTAGTGAAGTCCTAAGCGGGGCGGATAGGAGCTGAACAGCGTTGAGACCCGTGCTGAGCATGTCCCTAGCGCCGCCCCTTCTAGGGGCGCTGCTGCTGGCAGCTGCCCTCCCCATAGGTAAGGGTGCTGAGGAATAAGGGGTGCACTGCAGGGATTAGTCCCCAGCTCCAAATGTGCATCTCTGTGCCCTCCCTGCACATACCAGTCACCTTAAACTATGATTAGACTGGTATACAGCTCATGCACCACCCCCGCACCTCCACCCCATCTTCTGGTCTCTGCTCAGTCGTCCCTGCACCCCCGTCTAATGCCACTGCTCCTCCCTGTGTGTTGTAACTGTTCGTCTGCTGCCAGGATAATCTGACATGCTCTAACCTCCCGTCTTCTCTGTCACTTCAAGGCGTCCATGCTCACATTCTCATTCCCACTCGTAACTTGGTTTCTGCATAGCATTTCGTCTGCAATTTATTTTCTCTCCCCTCTCAGCTGTCCCAAAATCTAGCTCATGTATTGTTTTAACCTTAATGTCATTACTCTACTCCTCCATGTTGCATTACTTTACTGTGCATGTTCTGTCACCTTTAGCCTCCTCTTTCTTTATCAGCTGTACCGCTCCTATATCCCTTTCCATTGATCTTCCCGTTTCAACACTTCCGTTGTCTTCGCTCCCCTCCTTGTTGGGTGACTCAATTTGTAAACCAAAATACCCCCAAACATACAGCTGGAAAAACACACCCCAATTGTCACATCGAAGGCAATATACTGCACGTGTAATTTATCAAATATCCACCATAAAACATGTAAATATGTTGTAAAAAAATCCTGTGCCCTTTGCTGCCCCGTGCAGCTGACGTACTGAATTGATCTCTGGATGGCCTTATTAACAAGAACTCTATCACCATCGAAGCTAGCACTAGAAAATAACTCCTTTTGCCCAAACTTTGCAATTTTCTGTCCAGAGCTCTGTCTAAAACTATAGTGTTTTAGATGAGACCATGTGCACCTCTGGACTAAAGTTTTGTCAAAGCAGATCTCAGTGCCAGAACTGATTCTACTCACATCACACAGCACCACAAGGCCTTCCATTGCCCTCTCCTAAGGAGGGACAGTGCGCACAGAAGTGCGAAGAGCTGCCTGCCCTTCTCTGGAGGCTTACTTCACTCTACTATAAATGGGACAGAGCCAGGACATCTCAGCATTACTACTTAAATAGGACAGTTCCAACACTTCCGAGCAGGGCTGCTCTAAGTTAATTTCGGGGTTAGTGGCACTTCTTAAAGGGATGTTAATTTAGGGGCGCTGTGCAGGTACTTTTCAGCGGGGTTGCATTGCATTTACTGAGACAGGTTCAGTGCTTCCAAAAAGGAATGCCATCTTTCAATGGAGAAGCTTTAGACCATAGAATCTGTAGTTTAACACTTTACTAAAGCATTTACACCACCCCTCAGCATTGCTTCTATAATTTGCTTAGGACGTTACTGGCACATTTAAACAAGCATTTGCAATGCAATAGGTTTCGCATTTATACGAGTTTGAGCTATTGGCATTGTAAGTGACAATGCTTTTTATTTAAGTTTGGTTTTTTAAAAACATAAATAAAAGGCACTGTCATTTACAATGCCAATAGCTCAAACTCGTATAAATGCGAGACCTATTGCATTGCAAATGCTTGTAGTTATTGTTGCCTGTTTTTTTGCTGTGTCCACTCTCCATTCTGTGCTTGTGCTTATTCTGTGCTCTTTTCCCCAGCAAACTGTACCCAATCTTTAGTCTACCCATTTTAGCTATTGTTGCCTGTTTTTTTATTTACTGTGCCCACTCTTATTGCCTGTTGCCATGCTCTGATTTTTATTTGCTTTTATTGACTTTTTGCTGTGTGTGCCCTGCCCGTTCCTCCCCGCCGCTGCACATCCTGCGGCCCCTCCCCCCCTGCCGGTTCCCGCTCCCGCCTCCCAGCTGCAGGTACCTCCTCCCTCCCCTATTTTATGGCGGCCGCTGTGCGGTCACTGTGTGGACGCATAGTGGACGCTCACAGCAGGCGCGCCTCTGGTGCACCAAAGGCAAGCCTGTCTGCGCCCGTCCGTGACCCGACCGCGAACCAACTGCGACCAGCATCAGGGACCCTGGATCTCGAACCACCCACCGCTATGACGCAGCCACCCTCCTTCCACTCAACCCTGAAAGAAACAACAATTGCCAGCAGGCCATGCCAAACACGACCCACGGCCAGTTCTCCTGCCACAATTGCCACCACTCATTCACCACCGCCCGACCGCTAACACCGCAGACGCCCTAAGATGCATCCTCCTCACCGTGTGCCCTGTGCACCAATACACCGTGGAAATCTGGAACCTCCTGGACTCACTCTCGCCCGACGTTGCTATCTTCACGGAAACCTGGACCAACGCCTCCTCGGCCCCTGACATCTCCACCGCCATCCAGGATGGGTACAAGATCCAGAGGAAAGACTGCCTCAACCACCCGGGAGGAGGCATCGCCATCGTGCACAAGAACTCCCTCTGCCTCACCACCTCCAGCGACAACTTCCCAGCTGCAGAACACCTGCACTTCCAGGTCCAGACCAGCCCCAACTCCACACTCCGCGGCACCCTCGCCAACAGACCCCCCGGCCCCCAGGTACTCTTCGCCGACACCATCACCGACCTCATCGCACCCCACAACATCCCCACCACAGACTACGTACTCATCGGAGACCTGAACTTTTATCCCGATAAACCCAGCGACCCCAACTCCACCACCCTGTGTGATAACCTCGCCAACATCGGATTAAAACAACTCGTCACCACACCGACCCACAAGGCAGGACACACTCTCGACCCTATCTTCAGTGGAAACAGCAGCGTTAATTTCAGCCACACCACGCAACCCACTTGGACCACGCACCACTGCGTACACTTCCTCGTCAACAAAACCAAGCCACCCAAACCCGCTCCATGCCCTCCACAAAGGAACTGGAGCAGAGTCACTGAGAAACAACTCAACTCTACCCTCAACGGCAACACCCAACCGCCGCAACCGACGCTAACCTGGCGGCCATGGAATTCCACACTTGGATCGCCAACTGCGCAGACAAGCTCGCCCCTCTACTCAACCCCGACCGGCAACGTCCCAGGAAAGACGCCAATCTTCAAGAAGCCAGACACACCTGCAGGCGCCTGGAGAAGAAATGGAGAAACAGCAAGACCCCTGAAAACTACACCACCTACAAGGACGCTATTACAGAATACCATCAACGCATTAGAACCACCAAAAGGACTTTCATCCACAACAGAATCCTCGCCAACTCCAGCAACTCCAAGGAATTATTCAGCATCATCCAGGAATTCACCAAGCCCCGCAGCGAAGCTACAGATATCACCCCTTGTCAGGACCTCTGCGACAAACTCGGAACCTACTTCCACCTGAAGATAAAAAACCTTTACGAAAATTTCAACGACCTCACGCCTGACCCCACAGTCAGCCCACCCTTCAGCAACAACAGACAGCCCACCATCTCCGCCTGGACACCGATCATGACCAAAGAGACCTTCACGAAGTTGAAAGGTATCCACTCCGGGGTCCCCAAGGACCCCTGCCCACCTCACATATACCACAAAGCTGCCATCGCACCTGTATTACAACGCACCATCAACACCCCCTTCAAGACCGGCTCCCTCCCCGACGCCTGGAAATGCGCAGCAGTCAGGCCCCTGCTCAAGAAACCCTCAGCAGACCGGATGCACCTCAAGAACTTTCAACCCATCTCGCTCCTCCCCTTTGCGGTGAAAGTCACCGAGAAGACCGTCAACACAGAACTGACAAGGATCATAGAATACAACGCCATCCTCGACCCCTCACAATCTGGTTTCCGAAGCAACCACTGCACCGAGACCGCCCTACTCGCAGCCACCGACGACATTTGCACCCTCCTTGACCAAGGCCATACCGCAGCCCTTGCCCGTTTTCCTGCTCTCGTTACCCCCGCTCCCCGCCGCTGCTCCCCTGCGGCCCCGCCCACTTTTTATTTCTGTACCCCCATTCGCCGCCCCGTTCCTGCCTCCCGTGAGCGTGCCAGGCTCCACCGCTGCTGCCTTGAGCTCACCGCTGCCCTGCTGCTGAGCTAGTTATTTTCCCTCCTGTTTTCCGCCCGTGTTTTTCCGCCGCACCGCTAAGTATTGTATTTCACTGCTACATTTTGTATTGTGTTCTAGTATTTTGTACTTTGCCTGTGTCTGTGCTCTCTGGACTGCCTGCTGTTGTCCGCTGTACCTGCCCCCTCGCCCGTTTTCCCGCTCTCATTACCCCCGCTCCCCGCCGCTGCTCCCCTGCGGCCCCGCCCACTTTTTATTTCTGTACCCCCATTCGCCGCCCTGCTCCCGCCTACCAGCTGCTCCTCCCTCCCACTTGGCCATTTATGGCAGAGTCCGCGCAGTGGTGAGCTGTGACCTTTGTCCCTGCTTCAGGGCCGGTCGCTCCACACACTGCGCGTCTCCCTGTGAGCGTGCCAGGCTCCACCGCTGCTGCCTTGAGCTCACCGCTGCCCTACTGCTGAGCTACTGATTTTCCCTCCTGTTTTCCGCCCGTGTTTTTCCGCCGCACCGCTAAGTATTGTATTTCACTGCTACATTTTGTATTATGTTCTAGTATTTTGTACTTTGCCTGTGTCTGTGTCTGTGCTCTCTGGACTGCCCGCTGTTGTCCGCTGTACCTGCCCCCTCGCCCGTTTTCCCGCTCTCGTTACCCCAGCTCCCCGCCGCTGCTCCCCTGCGGCCCCGCCCACTTTTTATTTCTGTACCCCCATTCGCCGCCCCGCTCCCGCCTCCCAGCTGCTCCTCCCTCCCACGTCCACGTGTATGCGCAGCGGGCGTGCCGATTGCGCTCCGAAGGCGCGCCAAAGGCAAGCCCGTCTACGCCCGTCCACGCCTGGACCGTGCCCAGCACCAGGACCCCTGGTCCCCGTAGCTTCCAGCCCACACAACCGACTTACGACACCGCCACCCTCAACGCACTCAACGCCGGACGGGACCCTGCCTGCTACCGAGCCACCCCGAAACGCGCCCACGGACCCTTCACCTCCCGAACCTGCAAGTTCTCCTGCCTCCGGACAGGCACCACACCCGCCAAGCCGACCTCCAGCAACATCCACCTCAAGTGCATGCTGCTCAACACCCGCTCCATCCACAGACACACCATCGAACTCTGGAACCTCCTCGACACAACATCGCCAGACATTGCCTTCCTCACAGAAACCTGGATGAACGCCTCCTCAGCGCCCGACATCGCCACAGCCATCCCGGACGGTTACAAGATCACCCGGAGGGACCACGTCAACCAGACCGGAGGAGACATCGCCATCGTACACAAGAACACCATCCGCATCACGACCAAATCAGACGACACCTTCTCCGCCGCCGAGCACCTCCACTTCCAGATACACACCGACCCAAAGACCACCCTCAGAGGCACCCTCATCTACAGACCCCCGGGACCACGCACACAATTCAGCGAAGACATCCCAGACTTCATCAGCCTGCACGCCCTCCCCTCCGCTGACTACATCCTCCTAGGGGACCTCAACTCCACCTGGAGAACAACAAGGACTGCAACACCACCACCCTGCTGGACAACCTTGCCAACCTCGGACTCAAGCAACTGGTGAACACCCCCACCCACTACGCTGGCCACACGCTCGACCCCGTCTTCTCTTTCAGCAAGCACGTCTCCTTCAGCCACTCCACCGTACTCCAGTGGACTGACCACAGCTGCGTCCACATCAGCTTCAGAAGAACCACGACCCACCACCAACCGCAACAGGTTCCTCGCCGGAGCTGGAACAAGATCACCACCAAGCAGCTCACCACCTCCCTCAGCCAGAACCCACCCGCCAGCACAACGGACCCCAACGAAGCAGCCAGCAACCTCACACAGTGGCTGAGCGCCTGCGCCGACGACCTCGCACCACTGAAGAACCCTCCCAGCAGACCCAGCAGCAAGAAAGCCCCATGGTTCACCGACGAACTCAAGGACTCCAAGAAGAACTGCCACACCCTCGAGAAAGCCTGGCGCCACGACCGAACCACAGACAAAATGACCGCCCTCAAGCACGCCACCCTAAGCACCACCAGCTGATCCGCACCACCAAGAAGACAGCATTCAAAGAAATGCTGGAAAATAACGCCCACAACAGCAAGGAACTCTTCGGCATCGTCAAAGAGCTCTCCAACCCCAGCGCCGGAAACAACGACATCACTCCCTCACAAGACCTCTGCGACTCTCTCGCCTCGTTCTTCCACCGCAAGATCGCCGACATACACAACAGCTTCGGCGCACCAACCACGCACCCAACCGCCGAACCAATGCACCCCACCACCACCCTCTGCGCCTGGACCCCGGTCAGCACCGAAGACACCACCCGCACGATGAACACCATCCACTCCGGATCTCCAACCGACCCCTGCCCCCACCACGTCTTCAACAAGGCCGACTCCATCATCGCACCCCAACTCCGGGACATCATGAACACCTCCTTCCACACCGCCACCTTCCCGGAGAGCTGGAAGCACGCCGAGCTCAGCGCCCTCCTGAAGAAACCAACTGCGGACCCCACCGACCTCAAAAACTTCCGCCCCATCTCGCTCCTCCCTTTTCCTGCCAAAGTCATCGAGAAGACCGTCAACAGACAACTCGCCACCTTCCTCGAGACGAACGGATCCCTCGACCCCTCGCAGTCCAGTTTTCGAGCAAACCACAGCACCGAGACCACACTGATCGCAGCCACCGATGACATCAAATCCCTGCTCGACAACGGCGAAACAGCGGCCCTCTTCCTCCTGGACCTCTCTGCAGCGTTCGACACTGTCTGCCACCGCACCCTAGTGCAGCGCCTCAGCAACGTCAGGATCCAAGAGAAAGCACTGAAGTGGATCGTCTCGTTCCTCACCAGAAGAACTCAGAGAGTCCGCCTCCCCCTGTTCAGATCCGACGCCACCGAAGTCATCTGCGGCGTACCACAAGGATCATCACTCAGCCCAACCCTCTTCAACATCTACATGAGCCCCCTCGCAGCCATCGCACGCCAACACAACCTCAACATAATCTCCAACGTGGACGACACCCAGCTGATCCTCTCCCTCACCAACGACCCCGCCACCGCCAGAACTAGCCTCCAGGAGGGGATGAAAGAAGTCGCCGTATTATTCCTACCATTATCAATAACCTAGTAGCTCTGTCCCACATATACCCTAACATTACTACCCCTGCTTATACCCTACTACCCAGGGCTGGCCCTAAATCGGATTGATCGGGACAGTGCCCTGGGCGGAATGAAGTGTGGTGTTTGTTTTGAGGAGGGGGGGTCATTGCGGTGTGATGGCAGGAGGTGTGCAGTACATGGGGAAAAGGCATGGGGTTGATGGGGTGCTAACAATGACACTGAGGTACATTAAGGGCTGATTTACAAAATCTTTAACAGGACCGGACTGAGACCAAGTGGGATGGATGAGCTGCTGTTTGCATAACAATAAGCCAGGCAGCTCCCTGCTGCTCCCCTCGGAATATTGGCGCCCTGGGCTTGAGCCCAGCTCGCCCATGCCCAAGTCTGGCCCTGCTAGTACCTCTCCCTCTGCCATCTCTGGTACTCCTGCCTCATTTTCTCCTTACCTGTTTTCTTTCCTTTCATTTTGTTTCCTTTTTCTGTTTCTTTTCTTTTAGGGATAGTATTTCCTCATTTTAGAAGTGTACCCAACTGAGCTTTTGGCTATCCTAACATTTTCAGTGTGCGTTTATGGACTTTTCTACTTGCTATTTTGAACCTATATTTTTTTATTTTACTTTTTTAAAGAAATTATCGACATTGATTTATCATTAGCTTTTACTCACAAGAATGAACTTGACCATGTCAACTGGAAAGACATGCTTCCGTTGCAATGCATGGACGCTGAAGAATCCCTTTCAATGCAGAGAAGAGGCAATGTTAGCCAAATGGCTCCTTTAACTTCACTCAATGGAAACGAGCATGTATTCTGGAGTGATGCTGGCAGCAGACCCGACGTCCCACATGGACACCGCTGCACGGTGCACGTACCGCTCGAGATTGCTACAGCTCGATCCCCCCTCTCCTTACTCCCTTGCCAGTATCTGATGGCACTGCACTGTGCTTCACCCTTGTCAATCACTAGCTGTCCTGCCCTCCCACCACCCCGTACCGCCACTCCCTTGTCAGTTCAGTCAATGTATGCCCCCTCCCCCAACAAAAGCTAGTTTGAATGATTTACAACAGTATCTATTGAGGTAAAGTAATATTCATTCCAGGCAAAGCACTGCCGAAACCTGCCGGAAGGATGTCTGAGACGACCACAGACAGCGCTGGTCTGCTCTGCAGAGAGGGACTCGTCGCCAATGATGTGCAATGACCTTTACAGAGCTAACAAGAGACTGAATAATCTCTTGGCACTAAAATACCAGGTGTTATTGTTGCCAGGCCCAGCAGCGCTCATGTCGTGGACTTTAGAAAGATAACAGGGTATGTGAGTTTTGCTGGTATTCAACTATGTCATGTGATTGTTGCACAGAGGTCTCTGCAGATAGTGTATTAACATACTGAGCTATCACGAAAACCACGAGGTCAATCCTGAACATCAACGGGTAGTATCAATGGACCTGCATTCCCTGGCTGGCTAGGAAAGTGGGGTGAAAACGTCCCTATATCCACTTCAACAGGCATGAAAATGTAGAATCCGACAGCCCTGTGCCAACGGGAACACTACACAGGCCGAGTGGAGTCTGGGGGATTTGTTTGGGCCTTGTAGTGCATTGAAGGCCTGAGTCAGACATTCATTCTTCTAATTACAGGCCTTGGAAAAACAATAGTTCGTTATGAAGAGACGTAAAAGCAGTTTTATGAATATCCACAGTCTGTAAAGGCGATTTTATAGGACCCCACCTTTCAGAGCAGCTCTACTCTTCCCTTCATACCCGCTACCCTTGCACATTTCAGATTTGCATATTTATGAGCATTTTTCAGTATTTGTGTGATGCAGAATGCACCATGCATAGAAAGAGCAAAAATTAGGAGAAATAAAAGTATTTCTCCTCATCGTGCCAATCTAACGCCTGCTTTTGCATGCAGTTAGTTTTTTGGCTCTGCCTCAGATTTACACATTCTTGTAAGTCTGGGGCAGTGTCAAAAAGCAATGGGTGTTGAGGTGGAACCCCCACAGCAACAGCCATTGTGCTCCCATTTCATGCAGAAAACGACGTTAAAGGGTGCCATAATTACAAAGCGGTGTTAAGCCAAGCAAAGTGGCTTAATGCAGATTTGTAAATATGGTGCAGGGCAATGTGCCACCGGAAAATAAAAAAAAGTGATGTTACATTGGCGAAATAAATTTTAAAAAATTGTAAATATGTCCCCATGTGGGAAGCCTTAAGTTCAAATATTTGCTTCATAGCTAACATGTAGGGTGTACAGCTTTGAGGGATCGGTTTGCACTTCTTATCTAAATTTCATTTACTAAATTCAACTCTAGTTCTTTTACGAAGGGGTGAGATGAGCTAACCTGCACCCAGAAAGACTATACTATTCTCCAAGCAGAAAGGGTAAGCTAGCAGCCAGATTTCACCTGGGGAAAAGTCCACGCGGTGGAGGCGGAGCGGATACTTATTGTAGAACTCTTAACAGCAATAGAAGAGGTCCTCAACATATATCGCGATTAATCAGGCTGACCGTAATCTGGGCCCTACAGGTTAAACAGGAGAGGCAGGTGAGACCGCTTTCCTGGGTTCAGGACTAAACGACTGGTCCAATGACCAGCATGTAGTCTAGTCTGTCCTTTAACCATCTTCAGAACACCACACTCTGGCCAAGATTTACAAAGATTTGACACAACGTGGGCCGGCAAGCAAATGAGTAGTGCCATATCTACAAAGATGTGCAGTTCTGCTCTTTTCCGGCATTGACGCACACTCAACAGCCCCGTGCCAGCACTGGGATCCTAGTGGCATCGTGCAAGGGTGTCTGAGTTGCAATTAGCATCATTTCTGTTTCCTCATAACTATGGATTTCTCCTCATTAAATAGCCTCAGGGAGGCGCAGGATTTTGGCAGAAATCCAAGTCTAAAATTAATGTGCGTCAAAATACATGGGTGTATGCACCAGAATGCCCGTGCACTACCTATAGATCAACTGTTGACCCAAAATATTGCAAGGCAACACATTGTACTGCATTGTATTACTTTTGGTTACAAACCAAGAAAAATTGCCATTTGAGTTGGTTTATAAATACCAACCTGGATTAACGGGTTTGCGTTAAAAAAGTAATGCAAACCCATCACCACATTTTTCTAAATTTTGGCCTTTGTTTTTGAGTCCTCTCCAAAGGCCCTCAGCCTCACCAATGGTCGTCATACTGCACTGATGATACGAGGATTTTATTTTTTGTTCGGGACAAAAAATTTACTTTACTCACAGTTTCCATTCAAAATATATTTATAATATTTTTTGACGCTTCATTGGCTAACAGTTGAAATTACTTATTGTAAATGTATTAGATCATTGAATTCTCTCCCCAGAAAGGATTTGGTTTATCTTTTAAATGTGTCAAACTCTTTTTTAATATCAGTTAATTTTGAGTTTTTGTAACGTGTCTTTGTTGAACTTATTAAAGGTGCTATGATAGTACGGATACACAAAACGAATCATTTTGCAAATTTTTGCAAAATGTAATGACATTAGTGATCAATGTGTCTTTTTGATATCTCATTTTTTTTCATATAAGAGTATTCCTAGCATACAAAAGTCATATGACATACCGGAAGGAGACTGATGGAGCAGAAAATATCCCGTGGCGATAAGTTTTCAAGCCTGTCCCAAGCAGGTGAAAACGTAGCAAAAATTAATAATGCAAATTGTTATAGATTTTACAAATCCCGACGCAATTTAAATTTGGTCCAAGCCTATATTATGCACAGTCTTCCTCGATCATGTTTAACACTTATAAAATAACCATGTCTATCGTGCCATATAGCTGTCTTCATTTCAGGAGATGAGTCGATACATTAAAACAGCACCTGGAAATAAATCTAAGCAAATTCCTAGGATGTCTTTGAGAATTGTTAATTTCTTTGGGGTCAGTTTCCAGAGAGGAGGGTTCAGGCATAAGAGAGAGAACGGATAAATATGAAAATAAAACAAAGTCCCCGCACTCACCGCCAGCTAAGGTCTGGGGCTAAGCTGGCTGCGTTATTGGATTGTACTGCATCAGCTCTGGAGTCCTTTATTAAGGGATATTTTTACACCTGTGTGAGAGGTTATACGTTCTGTTATTTCCTGGCATTTCTGAGACGGGCTCACATGATCAGCCTGTACCCGGCCAAAAATAACCTTCAGAAGCCAGGGTGAATGTGGCACCTGCCTCTGCATCTTATTCCATCTGCCTTCCCCTGCAGGCGGAATCCAATCAGCCCACGAAGACAGCTCGGGCGGCTGTTTACATTGCATTAGTCTGGGAGCAGAGGGGACCCTGTGACACAGAGCCGAATGGTCCTGTAGCAGGTTGTGATTGTATCCTGGCTGTCTGCGACGAGAAAGGCAGAGATCATTGGACGCGCCGTGGGAGATGGCTGCTGAGACAGGAAGCAGAGACTGCGGTTTAAAACGGAACAAACTTAAGTAGCCCACCTAGGGCGGGAGAGTCTGGCTGAAGTGTTCAATGGAGAGGGGTAAGGATGTCTCAGGGCTTGGGGAAGCGGGGAATCCAGAAGAAGGTAGGGAGATTTTTGTAAAAAAAAAATAAGCAGGGGGGCATGCTGTGACAGAGAATAGGGATGAAGGAAGATTTTAAGACGTAGCAACATATAGGGGCAGATTTATGTTGCACTTGCGCCACTTTTGCGCCGCCGTTGCGTCACTTTTGTGACGCAGCAGCGGCGCAAATCCTGCGCCATGGTGCGGGGTATTTACAACGTGACGCATCTGGGAGATGCGTCACGTTGTAAAGCCCTGCGCCACATGTAGGCGTTCCAGGGCAGGTGGGGGCGTTCCGGCGCAGGAACGCCTCCGAAAAGTGGCTGAGTGAAATCTACAAGATTTCACTCAGTCACTTTTAGGCCCATGCTGCGTCAAAACCCTGCGCCTGCTTGAAGCAGGCGTAAGGATTGACGCAGCATTGTACAGATACGGCCCCCCAGAACATTGCTGGAGCTGCGTCGCGCTTGCGACGCAACTCCAGCAATGCGCCACTTTTACGGCACAGATGCGTCACGCATCTGTGCCGTTTTTGCCCCATGGTGCGCCGCATTATAAATGCGGCGCATCCATGGTGGCGCAGCTGTGGCGCATAATAATTGGCGCATCCCTGCTGATATGCAGGGATGCGCCAGTTAACATAAATCTGCCCCATAGTATGTAAATTGAGGCCCAAAGAACCCAGTGTCAACTTAAGGATTTTTGGGGCCATGGGAAAGACATATTTTGGGTGGTACCAACTTGAAATTTTATTAACTGTTATTTGCTAATTGAAGTCTGCGTGATGTCAAACAAACTTTCAGAAATGGGGTTCAGACAAAACAGGTGAAATATGTCATTATTGGTGCCCTAAAATCGTTAGGATTACACTGGAGAAAGAGTGGCTGAGTTATAGGTGGAGGTAGGCAGAGAGAAAGAAGCAGGCTGGATTATAGAAATAGGCACAGGGGAGATAGAGCAAGAGAAAGTTTACTTTCGTAGAGGCCCTTGGAAGATTGGAATTGTGGCAATTGGTCACTTTTCCAATGCATTAACACATCAATGAAAGAAACATGACACAACAGATAGAAGTGTGCAGCAGTAAAATGTGTGCAAAATACTTAAGTTCCAAGTCAGTAGGACCAATATCGAGGCATTTGGGCCCAAACTGTATCATTTAAGTGAAAATATGATGATTTACAGATTTGGGAATTCATCAAAATAAGTTTTTCCTTGAGATGCAAACAAAGTGATAATTTACACCTAGATGCAAGAGCGAATGGGGTGTGAGATGTAACAAGAAGCAGTGGGAGGGTTAACAAGCAAAAACAGGGAAATCAAATGAACCCCAGTTTTCCTCTCAGGGTCACTCAACGCCAACGGTGTTATGTTTGTAAGAGCCATTACCTGTTTCAGAACTGTGGCATGTCTTCATCCACTGTTTAGAAAGAATTATTGAGTCAAAGAACATAGTCATGTGTGCCCTGGTCATTCATTGATGTCCCAACTCATGCCACATCTTGTTATGTTAACCCCCCTAATTTTTCTGATCCAAAGCAAGACATGTACACAAACACTAAAGTGAAAACAACATATGTACACACACACTAAAGTGAAAATGACGTTATCACTTAATTTGCAAAAGTATAAGTGCCAGAGACAAAAGTTCTGCTTAGAAGCCGATGGACAGGGCTATTTAAAGTCAGCGTACAAGATACCAAGGCTGCAGAGTCTTGAATCTACCTCATGCCAATTTAATCCACTAGCAGACATTCCTTGTACCTTTATCTCATGCTCTCAGGCTCTTTTTTCATCCCTACTTTCTCCCTTTCTCCTTTTGTCACAGTTTTTCTGTTTTTCTTTTCCTCCTTCTTTCCCCCTTGTGTGTTGCTCTTTTGCTCTGAGCTATAGTCTGATGAGGAAAAATAAGTGCTGGTCCACAAAAACAAGTGCTTGGGTGCCCACCTGCAACACCGCTAGCATATCAAGATGATGGACGCAGTGCTAAAACTTTTCAAACACTCACCCCCAGTCGCAGATTATGGTTAAATCCATTATTCTTTTGCTCACTGTGCCACCCCAGTTTAGACCCAGCCATGTGTAAATCAGTCTTGACCCTGTTCCTCATGGTAACAGTCCAGCCTGAACTGCCAGGCCATGTTCTCCCTGTACCTGAAACAAGCATCCTGGGACACGTTTCGGGGTTTTACCCCTCATCAGCCAGGCTAGCTTGAATCCAGTGGCACAGTGAGCAAGGGACCCACATCTGGACATATCCTTGGCCACCGAGGGCGAATATAGCAAACACAACATGATGATGGACAGAATGCTGAAACTTTTCAACCACTCACTCCCAGTCACAGATCTGGGTTTAATCCGTCGTTCTTTTGCTCACTATACCACCCCAGTTTGGACCCAGCCAGTTGCAAATCAGTCTTGATCCTGTTCCTCGTGGGAATAATCCAGCCCGAACTGCCAGGCCAGGCCCTTCCTGGACCATAAACAAGCATCCCAAGACCAGTTTCAGGGTATTACTCAATATCAGCCAGGTTAGCTTGAATCCAGTGGCACAGCGAGCATGTGACCCATACCCGGGCATACTCATGGCCACTTAGGGCGAACATAGCAAACACAACAAGATGATGGACAGAGTGCTGAAACTTTTTAACCATTGCACCCCCAGTCACAGATCTGAGTTTAATCCATTGTTCTTGTGCTCACTATGCCACCCCAGTTTGGACCCGGCCATATGCAAATCAGGCCTGAGCCTGTTCTTCACTGGAACCGTCCACCTGAACTGCTGGGTCCTCCCTGGACCAGAAACAAGCATCTTGGGACCAGTTTCATGGTATTACTCCTCATCAGCCAGGTTAGCTTGAATACAGTGGCACAGTGGGCTAGGGACTAACTTCTGGGCATACCCTTGGCCGCTTTAAGGCGAACATAGCAAACACAACAAGATGATAGGCGGATTGCTGAAACTTTTCAACCACTCACCCCCAGTCATAGATCTGTATGTAATCCATCGTTTTTTTAATCACTGTGCCACCCCAGTTTGCAACACCAGCACAAATGAAGCTCTGGTATCAATGGAATGTTATGTTTTTGTTAATAAGAAAGGTCCTCAAAGAGAACGTGTTCAGGCATCGCATTGGCTATAGGGAACCAAGTAATCCAAGTATTTGTAATCCCCAAGGCTAATCAAAATCGCTGATATAATACATATCTCACTCTTTCTGTTATATGGAAAACACATCGCAGACCTCACTCTCAGAGAACGCCATATCAGAACTCACTGACCGCATGAGGAATATCATTTGTAATGATTAATTTCCTCGTTCTGAGACTGCTTCGCTGTTATCCTCCAAACCATCAACCCCGGAGCGTCTCACAACGTCTCTGGGAGTTGCGACTATGCAGTCATAAAACACCCAACATGTGATATTATTTCTTAGAGCAAAACAAAAACCATTGCAAGATTCCCTTCGTACGGTATTCATTTTGGAAAACAAAAACGCATTGGCAGAGGCTGTAGACCTATGTTTGGTTATTACAGGCAAAACCTATTTGCTTTGCCAGTGTTCGTTTAAATATTATGTGATTTACTTGACTGGAGCTGCATTAAAATATTTATGGTGCTCTTTGCTACTCTTTTTTACTGCAAGTTCCAGGTCTCCATCTCCAGTCATTTGCTATCATGTGCCACCAGCACACTAGGGTTCTGCCCTTTGTTCTCGCCTCTCACCTATCTCCCCATCTGTGTCCCTCCAGTGTGTCATCTTCAGGCAGATTTATGGAGAAAGAGACACCCTCGAAAGACCATGCGCCCACAGGACGAGCCCTGAACTGATTGCGCTCGGATGCAAGGGCCCTGAAACCCACAGGTTTTAGAACATTTTGCGATTTTTCCAGAGAAGGTTCACATTAGAAAATATATGTTGATCTTTGGTATTGTTTTTGGCTTACATTCCCTCAGGTGACAGCTCAGACTACCATGTACCCATCTACAGTTGTCGGGCATCTTAACCCATCAGCTGACCAGGGTCAGGCCCCCTGACATCTCTGACTCAGTCAGACCATGGGTTCTTCCTGTCTAGCGTTCCATCTTCGGGTGATAGCACAGAGAGAGAGACACACACACCTGAGAGATGCTATTGCTCTTGCAACTTGAGCCCTGGTTTAACTAAACTTGTCTCAAAACCACCTTGAAACTCGCAACTTTTAAAAAAATACTGTGTGATTTGAAATACTGAAACTACACTTACATTCAGTGTTGTCCTTTGCAACTGATACCTTTCTGTCCCATATGTTACAGCATACCCTTCCGGGCACTCTCCTCTCATCAGCCAGCTATTTCCAGAACCCTGTTTACCCTGCACAGCAGTACCTTTCCACAGACCCCTATACTCCTGGATGTCCCCAGGCACTCATGGGGATTTATCTCACTATGGCCTTGATTGACATCTCTGAATTCTCACCACATGGTGTGGATAATGTTCTCCTTACTGTGGCATGCTCCTTTTTATTGCCCAGTAAGCTACAGTGGTATGCGTACTATAACAATAATATCACACCTTTCTATGGGTTGCTGCTTTCTCACTTATGGGTGAACCCCTCGGTATTTGTCCCACCCTGCCTTTAAATGAGTTTGTCTCTCTGACTTCTGGGGGCACCCTTAAGAGCATTTTTGCCATCTTAACATTTGCTCTCCAGGATTTGGATAACTCTCACTTCTGGTAGAACCCAATAGATCATCCCTACAATCTTAATTTATCCTCTCTAGGGGTTGCACCACTCTTGCTCCAGCGTGGACCTGAAAGACGATCTCCACCGTATTAACCTGTGGTATATAAGGATTGCCTTTTACTCATGTGTGGACTCTGTAATGCATTTTCCCTTGTGACTTAACCTGTGATTTCTGGTTATTCCAATCCTTTCAATGCTGAGAGGACCCCACAGAGCAATCCTCCCTGTCTTAAACTGTATCACCAACTGGAGTGCTGTTTTTTAATTTTTAGATTAACCTCTTAGAGCATTCCCTACTGTCTTAGTCTGTGCCTTTCCTGAGGTTACTCCTCCTTCCTCATTTGTGGACGCCATAGAACATAGTCTATTCTGCCCTTAACTATTATATCATTGGTTTACATCTCTTCAGTTCTGTTTTAACCTAATAGAGAATGTTTCATCTTCGAGTATTGATTCTGGTTGGATTCTCTTCCACTCCTTAGTGGTTTATTGTCTTTTAGAACATTGGAATGTTGGGAGCTCCATTGAAGACAATGGAGTTCTCCCTGCTTCTACGGGCCGGTAAAGGCCCGCAGAGCAACATTCCAATGTTTTCACAAAGGCCTCTCGGAGCTCGAGGGGAGCTTTGAGAAGCCTTTGTTTTATTTGTTAGAACATTTTGCCCTCTAGTGGCAGAATGTTCTAATAGCCTCAGAGCCCTTCCTAGCAGGGCTATACCAGATATTAAAGTCCCGTCCCTTGTTAACCCTTTCCGCGCGGCGCGAATTTTCACGTTGTGCGGGAGTTTTATTGAGTGGGCGGAGTTCGGACGGCCGGAGGCCGTCCTCCACACACGCCCACCGTGACGTCGGATGGCCCGGGGCCATCTGAAGCACACAAGGGGATAAAGTCTCTCACCTTCGGCTCGGGCCTTTAACGTGGGAGCGGACCTTTAAAAGCCGGCATTTCCCGTTACGGCGGGCTATAGGGCTATATTAGAACATTGGAAAGTTTGGGGCTCTATTGAAAACTAATGGCCAGTATCAGCCTGGAGCTCCAACATTCCAATGTTTGTTCTCAGTTGTTGCTGTGAACAAAAGGCCTCTCAGAGCCTGAGGGGATTTCAATCTTCTCAGGCTCCATGAGGCCTTTGCTTTAAAAATTAGGACATTGTGCTCTCTAGCGGTGGAATGTTCTTATAGCCTTTGAGCCCTCTGTTTGCGGCTCTACCGGCCATTAAAGGCCTGCTCCCTTGTTAGAGGACCTCCTCTTCAGCTCAGGCCATTAACGCTAGAGCGGGCCTTTAATGGCTGGTAGAGCCCGATACGGAGCGCTATAAGGCTATATTCAAGTTGCTCTTGGAACCTGAGCTCCAACTATCCACCTCTTCCCAACTCTCCAAAGTCACTATTCAGCATTCTCAATTCGAAGAGTGACACTATACCCCCTCGACTTCTTTCTATCCACTTTTTCCCAGCTCTCCAAAGTCACTATTCAGCCATCTCAAGTCAAAGAGTGACACTATACCCCCTCTGCTTCTTTCTCCCTTCCTCCCTCCATTCTTTCTTACCCTTAATGTCTAATCAATACCTCAGCTGCACCCTCTGAAGTACAAGATCAGTGATCAAGAACAACCTGATATCTCTGAAAGTATATCAAACACCAGAGCTCACCTGCTGTTCGTGGCTAATACATGGGAAAGCGGCAATTACGCATCTGTCCTATACACGGCCATATCTCTGAGGTATAAAATAGATACCAGAAATTCTATCACTAAGGAGACTGGGAAGTACTTTCAAAACTCTCAAAAATAGTCCTGCGAACTAGGGGGCATATCAACAAAGAATAGCGATAAACATCGCTGGGCGGGTTTAGCGCGGATTAGCATAACGCCGGCTATCGCCGGATTTAATCGGCGAGATATCGCGTTATTTACAACACATATCTCCACGGCGATATTAAATCCGGCGATAGCAGTGAAATCCGCGCACATCGCTGGAAATCCGGTGATACAACTGAAGAGATAAGGCAAACCTTGCTAATAGGGAGATGTGGATTCAGCGTTAGAATCCACCTCCCATAATATGTATAGCTAAGTCTGCTTTTTAGCAAACGTTAGCTACTGGCGTTATCCACGGTTAGCGCAGATTCTAATATAGGTATTGCCAGCTTGTTGATAGGGAGTAGTGCTGTAACTCCTTGATTTCCGTGTTGTGTTAGTGGGAAACGCCCACTTTGCATCTCATTAGAGATGCAAAGCGAGGTGTAGGTAAAAAGGCTGCTAACATGCGCTAATGCATGTTAGCACTGCCTTGTAAATAGGGCGAAAACATTATCTCCACTTTTTAGGCTTTTTAAGCCACAAAAGAGGAGTCGATACCCTTGATAATATGCCCCCAAATTGGGAAAAACTCCAAAAACTCTCAACACATCAGATCCCTCCAAGTTTACACATCTCCATCATTCACATTCTCCTTCATTTTTATCTACAGATCTCTCTTCTGCACATCCCTGCCAAACAGAATTTTACTAAATGAAATTCCTCCTCTCTAACCTAGAATCGTTTAATCTAGCTCATTTATCTGCTTGGAAGTTGATGCGCCCTACATTAGACACAATATTAACTCCTCATAAGTCACCACAGTGACTGAAGAGCATCCCTTCTCCCGGGCAGACCATTAGACAATACAAATCAATCTTTTCATCTTCCATAACTGGCTAATGCTATTCTTTGAATTCCTAAAATAACTGGTAGACCCTGTAAGGAAAGCAGTCATTCTCACCTTTCACTCTCAAGTAAATGCTTCATACCCAATAATACTGCCAAAACAGTTCATCGGTTCCACCTATGGCAGGCATCTATTGTCATTATCTTATCTCAGCAAGCCCTTGGCAGCAGGAAATCTTTACCAACAAACTGACTGGCTATCACTTGATTTAAAATGTCTAAAAGCACACAAAAGAACTAAGGAAGGAGTCTTTACGAAATATTACAGCCAAATGACAAATTGTCATTCCAACCTCATTCCAGAATCTATAAAGTTACAACCAAAATATCTAGAAGATTGTATTACTCCTATCACATCTCAGAAGCAAATTACAACTGCCCAGCAACAAACCTCCACAAGATAATCTCATCTCAGGCTTTCGAAACCCAAAATGTATTTATTGTCCAAAATCAGTCACTCACAAGGAATATTCAATATTGAAGAAGACCACTTGGTCTGTAAAGCAAGAGACCTGGGAAAATACCTTGAAATAAAAAAACCAAGGATGACAGAGAAATCAACACAACCTCTGACCTGCCCTCTCAACCCAGACAACCCCCAAATATAATCTCCTGCACTCCCCTATAGTCAGCAGACGTCTTTGATATAGCGGAGTCTTTGACTTGTCAGGATCTCCTGCAGATTCATGCCACACACATATATTCAATACCATCCTCCTTAGCTCAGCAACGTTCCAAGCCAGGGCTACATCAACATCCCTTGTTACCATAACTATTCCAAAAAGAAAACATGAAATTAGATGAATAGCAAATAAGTCTTCCTTTAACATGCTAATGCATGCAAAGAGCATTTGTTCATGCCTGTGTTTGCATATATTAGCACATTAAAACGAGGCCCATATGTAAACCTCTAAATGTCACAAAAAATAACAGTAGAAGCGATTTTTAGCACTTCTGTCAGTGATGGGGCCAGTTGCTATGACTTTGAAGTAGAGGCATGGAGTAAGGTGCAGCTCTCCCCTTCAGCCCTTACAGGTTGTGTGATGTACCTATTCTGTGAAACATTTCGAATGCATATCAGTTTCGTAGCAGCAGCCAGTGGCTAACATGGCAAGTCCGTCAAGCACAAATGTTAGACATATTACCACATTCACTAGCACGTGAAAGAAAACTATGTGGACACTTTGGAAAAGAACACCAAAACTACTTATTCAGCAGACTTCATCCCAAGCAGCACTGCGAGGAATAAAATCAATATCTGACAGGCACTGAGGCATGAGTGGCATACAAAGTGATGGAGAAACCTCCCATTCTCACTGTCCACACAGGATGCTGCCTCAGTTATGAGCACGTGACCAAGCTGCATTCACGGTAAGGGGAGACTGCCAGCCATTCAGGACAGTTCTTCTGCAGCCCTGTCGTGCAGTTTATTGTCAGGTGATGTAGTGGGGGCTGCGCAAGCAACTCGAGACTCGTCCTGACTGTGAACAGTTGTCTCCAGGAAAATGTGTGTACAGTTTCGGTGGGAGGGCAATATGTGTGTACAGTTTCGGTGGGAGGGCAATATATTCATATTATAAAGGAGAAGGCAGGCAGGAGTATGCATAAGAGACCCGGTATCCTGCACTTCCTGTTATACAGGTTTGTTATAATTTGGAGTGAGTTTCAGTGAGTTAAGAAAAGAGGGAAGTCTCATAAGAATATGGGGCACCGAGGTATTCCCCGAGGCTTTGGGTGGGCTTTTCATGCACAGGCCACCGCAATCTGTAAATAAAAGACAACACAGGGGAAGAGACAGTGTGGGGACAGGGAGAAGAGAGAAAGCTGACATCTGTGCACTTCAGACTGTGTGCAATTAGAGATGGGATAGTAAAAGGAGGGAGACCCAGACGGCTATTAGAGCAGCAGAACCTACCTGTACTTTGGGACAGCTGTCTTGAGGATAGGCCAGCCTGATGTGTAAAGCAATATGGTTGCAGGGCGTGTTTGAGCAAATAGTATCAGACACCATTAAAAACAAACGTGAAAAACAACACCAATAACAAAGAAAATGTTTGCTTCAACAAAATAAAAAACTATAAAACACACCACAATAGTAATTGTTCATTTCTCATTTCCCAATACAATCATTTGCTTTGCATTTTTGATGTAGCAGTTGACAAAAACTATTCCCTTAAAAAATAAGGCCAGACAAGTTATATACTTCTTTTATATACTTATGAACAACATGCTTGAAGTCAGCTTTTAGTTAACATGTGGAAGCACTCCCCGGGAAGAGGAATAGAACACATACTCACCAATAGCACCTTGATGAGAAAGAAATACTCCCTTGAGCTGATCTAAACCCGAATCTCACTCTCTGTATATTAGATACAGTACATCAAGCAGAGAGGTAAAGCTGTTAAGCCCTACCTAATCTAAGGCGCGTCCCAGTAGATCCTTCTATTGGCCAAAATGTAATGGCCTCTTCAAAATATTAGGCAAAGTCATAGAAAGCTCGCTCTTCATATATTTATCATCATTCACTGAAGAAAATAACCTTCTTTCCTACTAGTAAACCTAATTATGTCATTTTTGTGGCACAGAGGCAGCACGTATTACCACATCGGACAACACCAACATAACTGTTGACTTAGATGAAGATGCAGCAGTCCAGGTATTGGACTTGTGTTCTGCCCATAACACTTCCCATCACTCTACATTTTTACAGGAAATAGAACTCACAGGTGTACAGGGCACAACCAAAGGCAGCCCCGTCAGCAAACTTCTTCCATTTTCTTGGTGGCACTAGTCCCCTCTTGATGTATCACCTAAATGCCCTACAATCACCACTCTCCCTCTACGTGAAAGAAATCATCTTTTTTTGATCAAATCCAGTACAATTAAACAGATTACAAACAAAACATACTAATGCTTTTAAATCCTTCAGATCTCAATTCCTGTGGCATAGATCACTGCCTCCAAGGGGAAGACCATTGGATGTTACCTGCTATCTGCCTCATAATACTTTCCGTTACAAACCAGAAACATGCACCTACTCCCACCTTCCTCACTACACATATAATAGACATCCTAAACCAACTGAACTGCCAAGCTTTCTCTCTTCCTCCACACCTAACAGATGTACAGCAACTAGCCTCTCATCCATTGGGCAATTTAGAACCTTATAATATGACTCCTTTGCTGCACCGCCACCCCAACTCACACACCTTCCACACAAAAGAGATGCAAACAAAATAAGCAGCATGCCACTCTTCACAACTTCATATCTCCATGTCTACTGAACAACTAGGCTACTCTCCAAAAACAACACAGCTCACCAACTCACTCTCAACCACCATCTCCCCCACCTACACATGCAGACCTATCAAAATGTCTTCTTAGCCTGCTGGACGAGGAACATGATACAGAACAGCTACACTATTGCTATCCTCATACAGCTAATACCAGCACTGACAACACCCTGGCTACAAGCACACAAAACACTGCTCACTCTTGCAAAATACTCCATACTTTCAGACTTCCAAACAGGATTCCATGCAGGAAGAGGCACAGAATCTGCCCTTATTGCCATCTGGGATGACCTTAAGAAACCAGTTTATCAGAACGGGGTTGCTGCACTACTTCTCTTGGACCTCTCAGCCACCTTAGACACGTTGACCATGACACTCTAATACAAAAACTCCACGAAACCGGCATAGAGGAGACAATGGTGCAGTGTTTATGTGTGCACTGTATTATGTGTGCACTGCCGTCTATTTTAAAGTTTTTATGACCTCCTTTTGCCCTTTCCCACATCACCACCACTAGGTGACACTGCGCCATTTTTGCCATACAACCACATCATCTAGTCCACCGAGTAGCATGTATGGATGAGACCACCACGCTGCATTGTGCATCATCCTTTTTAAGAATCTCCTTGTTAACCCACTTGCCATGGACTATGACCATAATTGTCTCTTATCTCTTACTCCGGTTGCAAATTGCTTTCTGTAAAAACAGCTTCTCCATAGGTGCCATCACACCTAGTCTCTCCTTTTTCGTTGTTTCCTTGGCCCCCCTCTCCAGTGTGAGCATGGCCACTTCCAGTCCTACCCTCCATAAACCTCTTTTCTTCTTTTCCCCTTTTTTCCTCTAGGTGCTAGACTTTCCAGAAGGTATACTTATACCACCGGTAATAGTTTTTTCACTTTTTTACACTTCCGGGGTTACTACCGAATCCACTTTTTAAGGGGACGTGGCACTTAGTTCCTATTGGCGGAACACCACTCGCCACCCGCTTAGAGTAGATGAGAATTTACAAGGTCCTAAAGAATTACCTAGATCCCTACGGACATTTTGTGGCAAGAAACAAGTTGACCCACTACACAAATCACTAGGACTGACACGGGTTTAATCTTCCCTTCCCAGTCCGTGGCACTTTAGTCTGTTTTTAATCATGGCCCAGGTACTCCCCTAATAAAAGAACTGGAGAATCCATTTTTACTGCACATTCACAATCCCATTCCTACTCCCTTCATAAAGGCACCCTCACATACATACCACCTAGCTTCACGATGGCAAACCGAGAAGACCTCTGGCAAAGAGCCCCCCTGCGGGGCCCATTGGGCATTGCAGCGCCGGCCCAATGAGGAGCTGCCCTATGATGAAGCATGACACCCCTCGGGGTGTGTGAGGGCCCTTGCTCCTTATAGGAGCTATCCCTGGACGTGCACACCCACACCTGCTCGGCCTGGCACCTGACGGAAATCATCTACCACTGACATGGCCCGCCTCTTTTCTTTCCCTCCTTTCATTCCCCCCCATGCCGCCACCCCTAGGAACAGCATACTTTGTCTCTTTAACAGTTGCCTGGGGGCATGAATCCTGGACCTATCAAGCCCCGTCCCTCCCTGTGAGACTAAGACTACAACGATGTCAGAAATCTGGTGCCAGACTACTCTTGCATATGAAGCCTCAAGCTCACATCTCCCCTGTCTTGAAGGCCCCACATTGGTTACCAGTTGCCAGAATATCCATATTGAAACTTCTTTGTATCACCCACAAAGCTATACATGGAACAGGACCACTCTTAATCCGGAATAAAATCACCCATTACATTCAACATAGGAGCCTCCACTCTAGATAGGCATCTCGTCTCAAAATCCCATCGTACAAGAAAAAAACCATAGGTGGCACATCCTTTGCTTGTTCAAGCAGCCAAACTATGGATCTCTTTACCCCTATACATGAGCTTCATGGATAACTACCTTATCTTCAGAAGACTACTCAAGAGTTGGCTCTCCCCACATAACCACCATACGCAAACATAAATGTACAGCATATGCCTGTGTATATAAGCATTTATTTGGAGTATATAATTTTGTTAAAAAATATATAGATATTCGTTCTGCTTAACAAAGGTACATATTACTTATGGTTATATCACTCTATATTTAACATGTATATAGGTGACTGCATAAATAAGTAAATCTTTATCATGATTACCTACAACTGCTTCATTATTGAACTAGATTTTGTTTTAAACAAGTAAATTAACTTAAAGTACAGCAACACTTGAAAGTCTCAGTTTGATAAATGCAACCTAAATCTATACATATTACCTTGCTCATACATATATGCCTACCATGTATTTATGTATCTTTATATTTATTACTAGGCTTCTAATTCAGCATCTACAATGCACTATCCTATATCTCACCCTATACCTGTCTCAATATAACCTGTACCTCCAATCTCTGACTCATCCCAAACCCTATTCTTCTACTATGATAGCCAAAAATAACGCTTTCCAGATTCGTCCCTCCTCTACCTCCCCATGCATCATCTTATACCTCTTTTACTATTTAGATCTCCAAAACAAACCTTTTTAAACCCTTCCCTCTTACTTTTCCCCTCCAACTCCCCCTTACTCATCCCAAACGTCCTCCAACTGCTATAAGCTCCAAAAGAAAACACTTTCTAGATCCTTCCCCCTTTTATCCCTCCACTATCCTTTTCAATCCAACTAACAGACTAACATGTCCACTCCTCAAATTAATTTCATATATCCGTATACTAATTCTCCACTAATCCTGTATGGGTCCAGAGTAGTGTGCTACCCACCAAAAGCACCTCAAAACCTCATCAGGGGTCGCAAGCACTTTATAAATTCAAGCCCTTCCCTCTTCTATCCCTCCACTATCCTTTTCCAATCCAAATAAAAAACTCACATGTCCACTCCTCAAATTAAATATATATCTCCCTATACTAATTCACTACAAATCCTCTTTGGTTTTCGGAGTAGAGTGCGACTCGCCGAAAAAGTGCTTCGACTCCACATCCGGGGTAAAAAGCACTATATAAATGCAATTACAATTACAATTAAACCAAATGCATGAAAACAGAATCTAGAATGTAAGAAATGGAACAAATACTACCCTTCAACTATTTGAACAAAATAACATTTCCTGCCTTGACTCTACACAAGGTAAATATTTTGTAACTTTTCTCACCTGATTTGAACATTTCAGAGAATGCAGAACAAAGGTGCTGCAACTCCTTTTTCTCGGCCTTTGATGTATTTAGCACTTTGAACATTACTGTGGCTGCCTGTGGCTAGAATTTATTGTTGGCAGAACATAGACTGACATAAATATGGAGTCCCAAAAGTCATCTACAAAAATACCACACAATAGAACAGATAAAAGAAAATCTACACCCATTTGTAAGATATTGTATTAAGGACACTGCATTTATGTCAAATGGCCTTTCTGTGTATCAAATTCTGGCATACAATCAAGAGGCAGTGAATTGGAGCAGGGAGCACAGCTGAGAATGTATGAATGAACAGAACAGGTAATAAGGAGCAGAAGGGGCATAACCTGGGACAGTGGGTATTATGGAATAGAGAACATAACATGTGACAAGGAGCAGATGTGAGCCCCAAATTTAATCCAAATATGCAGAATTGTAAAATGAATGTCTTTCTGTGATCAAAAGGTTTAATGGTGGACTGAACCCAGCACTTTAGGTTCATTTTGAAAGCTGGAAATAGTTTTGTTATTGGCTGCCAGAATTTGAGCCATCCAGCCATGGTAAACGCCAGTCCAGTGACTCTGGTGAAGACACCTGGATCTTCTCATTGTTGAAAAGATCCTTGAAGTTGCTTAGTGTAATATGTGTTCTTATTCTGACTTTCTACAAGAGGCTGCTCTGCTTACCATAAGTTGCGTTCTGTTAAGGAAGACCTGCCTGGCTGCCTGATCCAGTGTGTCCAGCTCTTTTATAATTCCTACATTTCTCACTGCTACCTAGAGCCTTTCATGCACCATTTGTTACTAGAGATAGTTTGAGTCAAGAGAATGTGCTCCAGCGACTGCTGAGTTATCGGGTCTGCTGTTTCTTTGACCAAAAAGCATCTTGAATCTTAGGATCTACCCTAGGACTACTAGTCACCAAAATCCAAAATAAAAGCCTAAAGAGTAATTGCATGGATCACAGAGGTCCCACAAAACAAACTACTTTTCTTGTACCCCAGAGACAGACCCCCATGTCTGCAAGTTTCTTGTAAGATTTTCTAACCACCTTCAGAGATATGAGTGTGTGGATGCTGGCGAAGAATAATATTAGATATGTTTCATAGTGTGATAACGTTTTTTTTTTTAGTTTTTATCTATATAAAAAGAAGATTTAGATTGTAACCTTTATTTGGGAGGAAAATCAAATATGTTCATTTTATGAATTGTGTATTTTTTTATATTAATTTAAATTTAAAATAAATTAAAAAAAAATCATGAATAGTAGTGCAAGACCTTTATGTGTACATTTTGCAACTTTGTCTTTTTATGTTTAAATCATATTTTTATCTTTGGAGCAGAGTATTAGTTTTCTCAATTACACCTATGCCAGAGTAGCAATAGACCAATAGAGACACTTGGTTTAGAGTAAATAGTTTACTCTTTTCTTGACTCAAATATAGGGACTTTTGTGTTTCTGTTGTGATAACGTTTTTAGACATGAATAATTTAGTGAATAAATAATGATTTTATCTTAGGTTTGATAAAAATATGCACATAAAGTGATTATAGTTGAAATGATTTCAACTAGATGTGCAGAAGTGTGTTTATTAATGTAGTTTAGGTATGCCACATTTTCATAAATTCAGCATATTGGTTAATATGGATGCTGTTTGACGCTGTACATTGCCTCCTGTTCTTCCCTCCCATCCCTTCCAATGTACATGCGTTGTGAATGAACTTTCTAGTGCTTGTTAACAATTTGTAACAAGTCAAGGTCTTTCCGTTCTGTTGTACTGTTGCTGGACAAAGCACTCTTCAGCTGGTGTATGGCCTATTGTTTTAAAAATGTTGCATTTAGTTGTACTTCTTGTGAGGATGTGTTACTGAAGCTGCCTGATGCTTTCTTAGAAAATGGGATATTGCTAACATGTAATGTTATTACGTGGATTTCACTGATTTGTCAAGAAAAATGATACATGGGATCACACCATACTGACACTGGGTTAGACCTGGTATGTCAGGCGTGTTTTTGCCTGTCCTTTTGCTTCTGACCTCCTGTTTTTGATTGTGCTGTATTTCGTTTTTGGTGGTTTTAGAGCTGTGGGCACTTTACCACTGCTGATCAGTGCTAAAGTGCAAGTGCTCCTTATGTAAATTGTGATAATGGTTGGTTATCAATGATTGGCATATTTGATTTACTGGTAAGTCCCTAGTAAAGTGCATTGTGTGTGCCCAGGACCTGTAAATCAAATGGTACTAGTGGTCTGCAGCACCGATTGTGCCACCCACATGAGTAGTCCTGTAAACATGTCTCAGGCCTGCCACTGCAGTGTCTGCAAGTGCAATTTAATACTGCCATGTCGACCTGGCAAGTGCACCCACTGACCAGGCCCAAACCATCCCTTTTATTAAATATAAGGCACCCCTAAAGTAGCCCCAAGGTAGCCCCATGTGCAGGGTGCAATGCATGTGAAAGGTAGGACATGTACTGGTGTGTGCTACATGTCATGATAGTGCAATACTGCCAATTTTGTTTTTACTGTTGCAAGGACTATCTCTCCCATAGGTGATCATTGGAGCTGCCTTGTAACATCTTACAAGTGTAACTTTCAATTGGAAAGAGAGAGAGATTTGGAGTTTGGGTTCCCTGAACTCAGAATGTAAAAACACATCTTTCTGTGAAGGTGGTCTTTCAAATTGTGCATTTGAAAATGCCACTTTAGAAAGTGGCCATTTTTTTGCTTTACCATCCTGTGCCTCTGCCTGCCTGTGGAATGTACATCTGGTTGAGACTGACAGTTGGGCTGTTTGTGCATTCACTCTAGACAGTCACACAGAAGAAGCTGAGGTGTGCCCTGCATATCCTTATTGGGCCTGGGTGGAGTTTGTGGAGTTTTACTCTGTGGAAACCTGCAAAGTGCCAGAAAAACTCCCATGCACTATGCAGAGTTACGCTAGCACCGGAGTCAGTTAAGTCAGGCTGCTCACACTGATTTTCAGTGCTGGGAGTTTGTCCTGCAATGTAAAATCAGCACAAACAGCGCTACACATCATGGCAGAGCGCATTGCTACTTTCTGATGCTCGAGTAGGCATTCTACTCAAGCAGCAGCATCCTCAATGCAAGCGGAAAATTTCTCAACACAAGCTGTCGTGACCTGCCGCGACCGCTCGCGTTGAAAAATCTCGCTGGGAGGAGGTCTAACGTGCAATTGTTTCTCGCAAGCGATCACTAAACTATTATTGCTGAGCCGCTCGAGAGAACATTTTCCACTCCACTTCACTTGGTGGAATTTTTCAGAACTCCGTGCAGAGCGTGGAGTGGGCAAAACTGTGTGAACTCCACAGGCGGAGTGCAATTTTTCACCCACCCCTAATCCTGATGGAGGGAGTTGTCACTGACACCTGAATAGGGCTGTGCCTGTCCTCACACAAGGCTATCTCCACCCCCCTGTAGTGTGTCTGGAGTCAGGTCAGGGCAAGGTAGGATCTTGTGCACTACAAAGACTACCCTTTGAAGTATGTCTAATTCAAAGGCAGAAATGGGTATAAGTAGTGGACCTGTGACCCATTACCTTTTTAGAACACTTTGGGACTAAGAAGAGATTCTGCCAAGTGGAAGAGCTGGAGATGCTGTAAGAGGTGAACAGCCACTCTGCTTGTTGCTGTGTTGTGCTGGCCTGCTGGTTGCTGATTCTGTCTTGGACAGTGAAACGACTGGACTTTGCTTTTTAATCCTGCTTTTCATGGTTCTCCACGGCCTGTGTGTGCGTGCCTCTTTTTGGAAGTCTCAGGAAAATCAAAGACTTCATCCACATCTTGTTGCCAGCACTGAGACACTTCTACTGTCAGTCTTACATTGCCAAGTGGTGCCAAAACTATGGGTGGGCGGGGCTGGCGTAGTGCCTCTACGTGGAGTTCCATGGAGTTTGAAACAAACTCCGCTCTGCTGTTCTACCTCCCCCTCCCAAATTACTTAAAAATAAAAAAAGGCACTTACCTGCGTGGCTGCCTCCTTCTCTGCCTGGCCGCTCTCCTTCCTGCTCCTCACCGTCCTTCTATGAAAAACTCCTACGTTGTACGTCTTGCACATGTGCGGCAAGGAGAGCGGCCAGGCAGAGGAGGAGGCAGCCACGCAGGTAAGTGCCTTCTTTTTAAATTGAATTTATTTCATTTTTAAGTAATTTGGGAGGGTGGAGATGCTGGCTAACTCCACTCTGCCACGGAGGGGAGTTTTGCCTAAACTCTGCGTCCACAGCAGAGCGCGGAGTAGGCAAAAATCCGCAAACTCTGCTGACAGAGTGGAGGTACCCAACACGGGCTAGCCAAAACGAGGCCAGGGCCCTTGAAAATGAACGGTTGTGCTTTAACTCCAAGAAAAGCAACCCCAATGCTGTCATTGATGCTGGTGCCTGCACCAAAGCCATGGTCCCTGCTCATCAGAAGCACGACACATCAACCTCGATGAAAATCGCAGCCCCAACCTCACTGATGACGGTGCTTCATGCCATCATTGATGCCGTAACCTGCACCATGGCCTAGAGCACCGCTTGTGAAGGGCACGACGCATCGCCTTGATGACATCGCAGCCGTTGGTATACCGATGACAATGCCATCGACTCCATCTTCGTCTCCTGTGCCGCTGCTTACACCATGGCTGAGGGTCCTGCTTGTGAAGAGGACGACACATCGGCCCATCTCACATCACAGCCCCATCCCCGCAGACGCCAGCACTCCTGAACTCAACATCGCAGAGATGGACCAGCAACACGTGCGACCCCAAGGCCTCAATGACTCCTGCCCAACCTTCTGAACCGAAACCCACAGACACTGGTGACACCTCATTTTCGGATTTCGGCGCAAAGTCCCGAGGCCTTTTCCGTTCCAAAGATACTGTTTTGCAGCTCTTCCTGACACTGCACCACTGAGCTGTTCGATTTGGGTTGCTTTGATAGCCCTGGTTGGCGCTATCGACTTCAAGGAATTGTATTTTTCATTTATTCTTGCAAACTTCATATCTATATATGTGTATGTTGGATTTGCATTGTTTTGGTCTTCTTTTACTTAGATAAAGAATGGTTATTTTTCTAAACTAGGGTGGTGTCCATTTGCAGTGTTTTCACTGTATTACTGCGTGTTTATGTACCAATGCTTTTCATATTGCCTCTGCAGATAAGCCTGACTGCTTGTGCAAAGCTACCACGGAGGTGAACATGGGTTATCTTGGGTGTGTAACTCGCCTTACCCTCACCAAAAAGGAAGAGTCCCTACTTGGGCAGGGTGCAGCCACTTCCAGCTAAAGATGCCCATTTTTAAAAAACTGGATATGCTAATTTCAAATGTCGAATTTGTGTATGAGAAACCCTTGATTTTGGGGGTCAGCCAGAATTTGATGACACTCCTGTTCTACTAGGAACACTGTCCATTTATTTCAGAGTTTTTTCTGAACATCTATTAGCCAGGAATACTGTCTGTTTGTCTTATGATTTTTTCAGATCATTTAGAGTCAATAAAACCCTTTAACTGCTACCCTGATCTAGAACTCAGTTACTGAGTGGTCGAAGTTACTTATCTGATTACTCTGCTAAACTAATATAGGCTCTGGTTGAGGATGGTGTTCTTTATTGCAAGATGCTGATGGTGCAGAACTTCTAAGGTAAATTTGGATGATTTCAATTTTAGGGTGCATTTGGGGTTCAGGGTTGATAGAGCATAAAAGTTTAATGACAGTTGCCTGTATCAACTCTCACTATCAAATGAGAATTACAAAAATAAATTCTTAAGGAAAACATGTAAAATGGTTGAAACGAAAAATGTGAGATGTCATACTACATTGTAAGAGTATGCAGGAATGTTTTGAATCATGGAAATTGAGAAAACGTAAATAAAGAGAGAGGAAAAATGTATTTGCTTGTGCAATGTAATCACGTGTTTGAGGATCTAAACATAAGTTAACCTAGAAAATGTGCTGTTGATGGCTTTTAAATGTGATAAATGAAATAAATGCTTACATAATGAACACTCCAAAAACGGTTAGAATGCTTAGTATATGAATGCTTGATAACATGAAGTTTCGCAGTATTGCCTTAGTATTGCGGGTTAAAAACGTGAATATCAAAAGTGACACGTATGTTAATTTGTTTTGAAATTATAAAAACGTGTCACAATATACTTTTTAGTAGCACCTAATATTGACATATAACGTTTAGGAGAAGAATACTGAGAAATCTGAATTATTCCTATTAATGTATGTTTTATATTAAATCATAACGTGATAATGATTCAGCAAGTTTACATGTAGGCCTCAAATGCTTTCTTTTTCCTCGTTCTAAAAGCAGAATCTAACTAAAGTAGACATTTTAGATGCTGTGAGAACTTTTCATGAAGTTTCTTTCTTATGCTAGCAAACAATACATTCTCTTACGATTCAGCAACACTTTTGACAGAAATATATCAATACATTGCAAACCCAGAGAGAGCATCTGGGAATGGACAGACACTGAACAAAGTGAAATTACTTACTTCCATGGAAAGGATGGAAATATAATGTTATTTAATTTGATGATTTTGCAAAAAGGATTACTTAATGCTTCAGGATTTCTTAGTGAGGTATTGATCACACATTGAGCAGCCCACTGTGAACAACCAACGTAAATCACATTGAGTGATTCAAAGGATACTTTGTGGGTGTAAACTGAGAACTTTTGGAAGTATAATTGCGCCCTTGGAGGAAGAGTCTGGGCTGGCTGTCATTTTCAATTTGCCTGCCTGGTATTCTGTCAGACTGAACTCAGATTTCCTTTCTATGCCTAACCCATTTTGAATTGAACTTTCCGAACTGACTTGTGTTTTCTAACAGTTCCATACCCTGGTTATATTACCCGTTGTTGTTTACTGTTCCTAGTCAGAGCATTACACTCTGAGCACTTCCCTTTCTAATCATTAAGGGGCAGATCTACAAGCCCCTTGCGTCACTTTTGCACCATTGTTGCATCACTTTTGTGACACAGCAGCAGCGTAAAAGTTGCGGCTCATTTACAACGTGACGCATCTAGGGAGATGTGTCACGTTGTGAAGCCCTGCGCCACATTAAACCTGCGTCAGGTTTAATGTATGCAGGGTGGGCGTTCCGTCGCAGGAAGCCCCGTAAAAGTGACGCAGTGAAATCTACAAGATTTCACGGAGTCACTTTTACGTCCATGCTGCGTCAAAACTCTGCCCCTGCTTGAAGCAGGCGTAAGGAGTGACGCAGCATGTTAGGCATAGGGCGCCCCTGAGCACTGCTGGAGTTGCGTCGTGCTTGCGACATGACTCCAGCAATGCGTGACTTTTCCGTCAACAGATGCGTCAGAATTTCTGACGCATCTGTCAATCCTTGCGCCATGGTGCGCCGTATTGTAAATGCGGCACATCCATGGTGACGCAAGGGTTTTGCATATTGGCGCAAGGAAAGTGACGCATCTCTACAGATGTGTCACATTCTTGTAAATCTGCCCCTAACTTTTTATCTGTGACCAGTCTCGGTAATGTAAGACGAACCATCATGAAATGTGAATATTATTTTAAGGATAGTATGGCGTTTTTGAATTGTGGCCTTTTAAATGGTTGGAAAATATTCAGCAATTGGAGCGTAAATAGATAGCCATCCAAGTCAACATAGCTGAACAGGAAGGTTAAATGGAGAAATAAATATGTAAAGGGAGGAATGGAAAAAGGAAAGAAATGGAAAGAAGAAATAAGGGAAGAACTGAAAGAGGGAAGGCGTAAGAGATAGAGAGGAAAACCACAAAGTGAGGCAAATTGGCAGGGAAGAAGGGAGTGAGAGGGTGAAAACTAAGAAACAAAGACACTGAAGTAAGAAGGATGGAGAGTACAAAGAAAATGAAGTAAGGAAGAAGGAGAAGGAACGAGTGACCGGATAATTGGAAGGAGATATTGGAAGGAAACTAGATGCAAGAAAGAAAACAGGATTAAGGAAAAGGAAATAAGAATACCAAAACAAATAGCGCGTGTGACGTGTGTGTGTGTGTGTGAGAGAGAGAGTGTCTTTTTCAGTAGCTGTTATGAGCGTGAGTGATTCTGAGATGTCTTCTGAGTTGGAAAGGTGGCTGAATCTCAGTGGGGTTATGTGCCAATGCTTGGCATATGGTGATCTGTATTGGCAATATTGTTTATAAGCTAGGTGCAATTATAATCATCATTGGTATATTTTGTGTGTTCTTGCAGTGATTGTTTCTAACCACTTCATAAGTTTAGCCCTGGCACAACGGTGGTACTCTGAGACTTAATTCTGAATATTCCATTCGTGATGTGGGTGAATGAAAATCCTCGCAGTTAACAGGAAGTTAACCGGAAGTAGAATTTGTCCATATGTGACAGTAGTACGTCAGTGCTTTTTGGCAATGACAAGCTGCTGTTTGTGGCCCCAAGTTTGTGTTTCCTAAAGAATTTACATATGGCGTCTAAGTAGGGGGAACTGTGCATATTAGTTCAAATTGAGATGTCTGTTTTTCAACAACATGTAATAATTCCACACTTAGGGGCTCATCATCAGGGCTGGACTGGCCGTAGCGGACACCGGGCGTTTCCCCAGTGGCCTGCCGGGGTTGGGGGCCGTTTTTGTTACCGGGGGCTGGCAATATCAGCCCCCTGTAACAAAATCGTCCGAAACCGGCCTTGGAAAACAGCTCAGCCGCACCCCCACCACCCCCCAGGGGGGCGGTGCAAGCAGCTTGCCAGGGCCGGTTTCAGTTCCCAGTCCGGCCCTGCTCATTATGATGGCGGAAGGACCTCCACCGTCAGCCGGGTGGCGGCGTTCCATCCGCCATCAAACATGGATTGACTGCCCGCCAGATTAGGATGACGGGAGGATCAACACTGCAACCATGGCAGACGCAAAGACCGTCCGCCACGGAACCGCCACAGGCAATCGGACCGATTGCCTTGCGGACGGTCCAGATAGGGTAAAATGGTGGCAGTGCTTAGCAGGCACCGTCCACCAAATTACGATACGGGCGTCAGCCAGCCTTTCCATGGCGGTGGAACTGCCATGGAAAGGCTGGTGGGGATTGGGGGTCCGTTGTGGGCCCCTCATGTTTTGGGGGAAGGTGTTGTTTTACTGTGGGGTACCCATGGTACCCTCCTGCATTTCCCTGCACTGATTGGCAGGCACTGCGTGGTGCCTGCCACGCAGTACAGGGAAATGGAAAACATGCATTTTTACTATTGCGGCGGGTGCTGCAGCCAGCAGGACCTGTCGCAATGGTAAACATGCAGGATGCGACCACCACGGTGGCGGTCGTATCATAATTGCACGTGCGGGACCGCCACCATACAGGCAGGGGAAACAACCTTTACAATGCAGTCATTACATCGCACTACCTTTACATAGCAGTCATTACATCGCAACATCCTTTACATCGCATGTCATTACAACGCAGCTATTACATCGCATGTCACTACAACGCATGTCATTACAATGCATGTCACCACAACGCAGGCATTACATTGCAAGTCATTTCATTGCATACCATTACAACGCAAAGTACCCTTACACTATCCAACACTTGCCCTACTGTTGCACTCACTGGAGTTAGAATAGTAATGTTACCCCTACACTATCCAACACTTACCCTACTGTTGCACTCACTGGAGTTCCAATAGTAATTATTACCCCTATACTATCCAACACTTACCTTAAATGCGATGTAATGATATGCATTGTAATGGTATGCGTTGTAAAGCTATAATGCGATGTAATGGAATGCGTTGTAAAGGTAGTTTCTGAAAATGCGATGTAATGGCATGCGATGTAAAAGAATGCGTTGTAAAGGATGTTGCGATGTAAAGGCATGCATTGCAAATGTATGCGTTGTAATGTCATACATTCTACAGGCAGACGGTCCCACTACCACAACAATGGCGGTCGGACAAAAGTCCGACCGCCATCGTACTCAGCCCCTTAATGATCACATTTATGAAATATATTTAAAGCTCTACTTAAGGAACTATTTATTTTGGGATTTGTAAACTTATTGCTGATGTTGTGGCAGTCACATGCGTAGTTAAGCCTTCACTGTAAAGGCATGCAGGGTTCAGGCTTCATGGTAAAGGCAGTTTTCTGTTTGCGGATCGTCTCTGATTGTTTTAGCTCATTCTCATTTGTCAGTGGCCAAAAATGCGAGTGAAGTTTTATGGTGATTTTTTTAGCCGAACAGCACAGAAACTGGAATTTGTCCCCATCAAATTTATTTTATTAACTCTTTTTATTGATGACAAAAGAAGAATCCATACTTTTGCGTTGCTTTTGGAGCTGAATAGAAAACAATCACATATTCAATAAACATCACATTTACAGTGCCCTGCATTAATGTACTATTCTTACATCTCTTACACAGACACGGATTGTTGCCATTTCAGGAGCACCCCATGCTTCCGCTATGTTGCGTTTGACTATTATCATTCCCAGCATTACCCAGGTCCTTTCTTTACAATTTAAGTCTGTAGCACCCCAGATGTTTAGGAGGCACCCTTTGGCGTCTGGCTACAATCTTGTCCCCGACACCTCTCCCAAGCTGCGTACACCCTCTCCCCAATATCTTTAAATATACATGCAGTTCCAGATTATATGAAAAACGGGCCGTCCTGATTACATTGTCACTTGTTAGGATCTGCCCTGAAGCCGATCCTAACAAGTGTTTGGCATGAGAAGTAGGCCTGGGCAAAAATTTCGTTCCGTTCGCGGAAATTGCGATAATTTGACATTTTTGCGTTCCGCGGAGAGCGCGAAAATGTCAAAAATTCCGGTTTCCGCAGCTTGGCGATAATTTGTTTCTTGCTCGCGCTGTAAAATGATACATTCTCGCGCGCGCGCGATCGCCTTACCTGAATCCCTGCGTTCGCCGACAAGTTTTCTTGATCCGGTCGCGTTCTCCATGAGATGTTGTATTGTTTTTAGCCATTTGCGCTGTCTCGCGACAGTTCGCGCCCGCAGTGACGTCATGCGTCGCGCGATCACGTCTTTCTTCTCGCGATCATGCACCGCGAGAACAACTCAAAACAAGATGGCCGCGCCCGCAAGCAACCACATGGGTAAGTTGGCGACCCGCAACCATGCAGAAAATCTCGCGAACATGCCGGAAAAAAACTTCCGCATCTTCGCGATATTTCTGCTTGTTTGCGATAATTTTAAACATTCTCGCGATAATTTGCGAAGGTTAATTCCGCAAATTCCGCCCACCCCTAATGAGAAGTACATTCTGTGCAATTTCTTGAGTTGTACTAATTTAAATTTCAATGAAATTGCTACTTCCCTAGTGGAGGCCAATGCTTCTTGCCAATCTTCATCGTCAAACTCCTCTATATCTTGTGCCCAGTTCTCACAGAGTTGGAGAATGTAATGTAATGTAATGTAATGTAATGTAATGTAAAAGAAACTTGTAAAGCGCAACTTACACCGGACGGTTTCTTGGCGCTGATCACTTGCTTCAGGGGAGGCACGGAAGGGGGGAAAAGAGTACTTAAGAATAAATGCTGCGGAAGAGGTGAGTTTTAAGAAGAGACCTAAAGTGTAGGTGAGAGGGAGATAGTCTAAGTTCCAACGGGAGTGAATTCCAAAAGGAAGGAGCCAGGAAAGAGAATCTGAGTCCTCCATGTTTCTTGCGCCTAAATTTAGGCGTCTGTAGGAGCGCATGATGAGAAGACCGGAGGTGTCTGGGGGGAACATAAGGGTGCAGAAGGGAAGAGATGAAAGAAGGGCCTATGCCGGCCACAGATTTATGGATCAAGCAACCGAGTTTGAATTTGCAACGCTCTGAAACAGGGAGCCAATGAAGGGCTTTGAGCAGAGGGCGAGCGTGGAAATGTTTAGGTTGATGCTAGATCAGGCGAGCTGCCTGGTTCTGTATCAACTGTAGTCTCTTAGTTTGATATTGCGGGATGCCTACATACAGGGCGTTGGCATAGTCAATCCGAGAGATGACTAATGCCAGCAGTGCCAGGGTGAGGGCCTCGGTAGTCAAAAAGTGAGCTATTTTCCGAATCTTCCTAAGCTGGAAGAAACAGGAGGACACAGTGGCACTAACCTGGTGTTTCATAGAGAGATCATGGGAGATGTAGACACCTAGGCTTTTTACTTTATCAACCGGACACGGAGAGGGGCCAAGGGAAGAGGGCCAAAAAGTAGATTTCCAGGGGTTGGATGGGCCTCCGACAAGAACAAGCTCCGTCTTGTCGGGGTTAAGTTTAAGATGGTGAGCGCCCATCCAATTACTGATATGACAGAGGGTGAGCTGAAAATCTTGAATCGCTTTGTCCGAGGAGTCGATATTGAAGACAAGCTGAATGTCATCTGCATAATTAAATGCAGTGACATTCCTTCCCCGGAGTGAGCGAATAAGGGGAGTGAGGTACAAATTAAATAGAAGCGGTGACAGGGACGAACCCTGTGGAACGCCGCAAGTAAGCTTCATTTTGTCAGCCGAAAACTGGGAGAGTCGGACAGATTGGTGGCGGTTCGTCAAGAAAGAACGAACCCAACTGAGGGCAGTCCCACTGATACCCGCTTCTTTGACACGGTCGACCAAGATGGTATGGTCGACCGTGTCAAAGGCCGCCGATAGATCTAAGAGAATCAAGGCTTGACTAGAGTTAGAATCTGCGCCTTTACGGAGTTCCTCCATGACAGAGAGGATCACTGCCTCCGTCGAATGAGCAGGTCTAAACCCAGCTTGTTGGGAGTCTAAGAAATTGGATTCTTCAATAAAAGAGCTGAGGACACTGGTCACATGTGTCTCGAGTACCTTACTCAAATAAGGGAGAAGGGAGATTGGGCGGAAGTTACCCATAACTGCGGGGTCGGCATTAGGTTTTTTTAGAATGGGAACCACCTCTGCGTTCTTGAACTGGCTAGGGACCACACCGAACAGAAGAGAATTGTTCAGGAGGGCTAGCGGAGGGGAGGGGCAGGCAGAAAAGGCAGCACGAAGAATCGCAGTGGGGCAACAGTCCGTGGGAGAGCCGGAAGAAACTTTATTGAGCAAGGAGAGAAAGTCTACTTCTTGTATAGGGGGAAAGTGGGTCAGGGAATGGGGATTAGAAGAGGGGATGGTCTCTGTGGGGGGCATCACCAAGGATCCAGAGAGGATGCTCTTTTTAATTTTACTGATTTTTTCTATAAAAAAAAGGTTGAGAGAATCGCATAGAGCCTGAGAAGGAAGGGGCTTAAGAGTCACCCTGTCAGGATGTGAGAGCTCCTCCACAATGGCAAAAATTTCTTTGGATTTTTGAGCGGAATTAAGGATTTTTGTGGAGAAGTGAGCAGTTTTAGCGGCTGAGATAGCCTGTTTATATTCACCAGAAAGTTTTAGAAAAAGTAGTTTTTCTGAGTGGTCATATTTTCTACGCCAGCGGCGCTCAGCTTGGCGGAGTCCCAGTTTTAAAGATTTAAGGCTGTCCGAGAACCATCGATGTGCGTCATGAGGGCGTTTAGTTCTGATAAGCTTGAGGGGGGCAACCTTATCACTGGCGGACTCTAGCCATTTGACAAGTGCGGCTTCTTGGGAGTCAATGGAGCCGGGGCTGGATGGAATCGAGGACGTTAAAGAGGTAAAAAATGAGTCGAGGTCAACTTTATTCCAGTTACGGGCCAGGAGGCTGGGGCCTCGGCTGCGGGGAGGCGGTGGAGGGACCAGGAGAGAGAAAGAGATAAGAGAGTGATCTGACCAATGACAAGGTGAGACCACGAGCGACTTAATTCCCAGGTTGTAGGTCCACACTTGATCAAGAATGTGGCCCTTAGAGTGGGTGGCCGTGTGGACGTGTTGGAGGCCATTGAGCCCACTTAATAAGTCGGTGAATTCCAAGGAGAGAGAGCTTTTGTGGGCATCTGATGGCCAATAGTTGAAGTCTCCCAGAAGAAGGGTGTCAGGAGTGTTATTAATTCATTTTTGATAGTTTGATAGGTCAAAGAGATCGTTTTTTGACTTATATAGTCAGTAAGAATTCTATCTTCCAATAGAGAGGATTCGGGGAGTTCCCCCCTGGGGATTACCGCTTGGAGAGCATGCCTAATTTGCATGTATCGGAACATATGTGTGGCAGCTAGGTCATATTCTTGTTGTAATAGTGGAAAGGCAACTGCCTCTCCTTGCACCCACAGATCTCCCACTCTGGAGATACCTATTAGATCCCATCTGTCAAACCCTTTGACTTTCCTCAGGGTTCCCAGGTGTTCAGTATCCTATAGTGGGGTGGCCAGTGTGATCTTCTTTGTCCACCCCAGGCTCTTCTTTTATTTACTGCATGCCAGAGCTGGACTGTGTGTTCAGTGGGGCCCGTAAGCTGTAATCATTTTGGTGTGGTGTAAAGTGCCCTCTCATAGCTCCCACTGGGCAAGTCCAGTTTATCCATTCTATACCAGTGTATAGAATGCATGGACTGCATGATGAACCAGGAATACAGTCGATGTATACATTGATTGATATCCATTAGATTTGCAGTACAGTAATATTTCTGTATGTCGGGAGCCCTATACCCCTGTCATACCATCCCCTTACCAACTTCTGAGTGGCTATTGGAGGAGGCTTCACATCTCATAAGAGTTCTCTTTGTTTGCTTTCTATGGCTTTAAGCGTATAGAACATGGCTGATAAAATGAGTACAATTACTGACTGGCTGCTATCCACCCTCATCTGGAGTTCGTCCATAGCCAGGAGCAGACTCAGTACCATACCCTAGTCTGAATCCAAACTGCTCCTTCCCCAGGAGATCTTGGTCTTCGAGATGCCCAGACAATTATTTACTTATGTACCGTTCAAAGATTTTTATGGGAAAGGGCAATAGCGATATTTGCCTATAATTGCTGAGCCCACAGAGGGCTTCTTCAATGGGGGGTAACTATAGCCTTTTTCCATGCCATTGGAACAATACCTAATTACAGAGATTGGCTACATATCTGTAGGAGTGGCGGATTAGTTAATCCACCATATCTTTTCAGACTCTGTGCGGTAAATGATACAGAGTGAGCCAGATTTAGTGGACAATGATGTTGCTCGAAAACCATCCTCAAAGTCATAGGTTTTCAGGATCTAGCTCACTCTAGTGACTGGCAGGAATGTCCACCCAGTTCGAGACATCCCTCTTGATAGGGCCGGCATCGGAGTTTCATTCTGCACATCTGCTTGGGTAGCTTCGAAGATATGCTCTGTCAACTGATTGAAAAGTGTTTCCAATGTCCTCAATTATCTTTTTGATATTATTTTTAAAGAATTCTGCAAGATTATTACAGAATGATTATAAGGGTTTAATTACTTGTTTCATACACTCCAGGTTAGATAATTCATGCATAATATTGAATACCTTTTTGGCAAAGTTAGGGGTTTCTAGAATGGCATTAACATAGTAGTTAGCTTTTGCCCTACAGACTTCTTTTTTATATTAATTTAAAGAGCCCTTTAAGCGTTTTTTTGTCCTCATCTAAATAGGATGAGGTTAGTACTGCTGAAATGTTACCTTCTAAATTCCTTCTCAAAGGGTTCCATTCATGGTGGAGGAGTCTATGAGGAACAGGGAGAGCATTGCGGATGGTCATCGATGTAGCACAATCATCCTGCCAAGCTTTTCAGAGGGTCTTAGTAGAAGATTCTTATTGGCGGTCACCGAAGGCTGTCGATGCAGCAGTGCAATAGGTCTGACTATAATAATGAAATATATTCACAGCTTGCGAACACAGCATGCTATACAGCCTTGGATGAAAATCCGATGGCACGTATCACAAATACAGTCAACAAGGATCTCAAAAACTGGCATGAGGTAGAGTTGCTTTCTCTTGAAGAATATACATATCGAAAGATTGACAGACCAAAATTTCCATGTTTGTATACCTTACCGAAGATTCACAAATGTACCCCCTTCCCACCGGGTAGGCCAATAGTGTCCGGTATAGGGGGACCCACCGCACACCTGTCCCATTTTGTGGATACTTTTTTGAAACCTTTAGTACCACTATTACCATCATATTTCAGGGACACGAAGCATGTTCTAAACATGATAAATGATATATTGTGGGATGATGAGATGACTCTAGTCACGTTGGATATCGTATCCCTATATACGAATTTTACCCCTGAGTTTGGAATGACTGCAATCAAAGATTTTTTACATAAAAGATCTGTAGAATTATTATTACACACGGAAATGATCATGAAGATGATTGAGATCATTCTTCAGAATAACATTTTCGTATTTGAGGGCAGATGGTACCAACAAACTAGCGGTACTGCCATGGGCTCCAGGTTCGCTCCCTCTTATGCCAACCTTTTCATGGGTTGGTTTGAGAGGGAGTGGATCTGGGGGAGACCGGGTACTGATTGGATACGGTGCATCTATTTCTGGGGCAGGTATATTGATGACATTTTGTTAATATGGACGGGGACGGTAGAACACCTGTATGCTTTCAAACAACATCTGGAAAGCAACCCTTACAATATGGCATTTACCATGCATTACAGGAAACAGAGAATTGTGTTTTTAGACGTGGAACTGCAGATATGTGATCACCAACTTAACAGCAGGATGTACAGAAAGGAAACATCGTGCAATTCGGTGTTACATGCTACCAGTTCACACCCTAACCATCAGATTGCAGCAATACTATTTGACGAGATGGTTAGGGCTAGGCATAATTGTAGCTCTAATGATGAATTTAAGAGCAACATAGAGGACATTAAAACGAGGTTCAGAACTAAAGGATATGATGAACAGCTTATCAAAAAAGCTGCCAATAAAGCTATGAGACTGAATAGAGAAGATACACTCTCTGATAAACGGAAGACACACACAGGACAACAAGATTTGATAAGACCAATTATGTCCTTTTGGAGTAACACAGGGGACATTAGTAGAATACTTAAGAGACATTGGTATCTACTTATGGGTGACAAAAGCATTGCTCCGTTTATTGCCAGGAATCTGAGCATTACTTTTCGTAAGGGGATAACACTGGGAGGATTAATTAGCCCCAGCTATCCAACTCATACTAGGAGACAGGATTAGCTTACAGCTCGAAACAAAAGCTCACACAAATGTGGGAATTGTTCATTGTGTAGATTTTGTTTGGTTGTTAAGGAATTTTCCTATAATAAGAGCCCAAAATTCCTAATTAATGCTAACATCAATTGCTACACAAGGTTTGTAGTTTATGTTTTAATTTGCAAATGTGTGGGAAGCACTATTAGAATGCTCAAAGATAGGATTCAGGAACACTTCAGGATAGTCAAACATAGGTATCCATTTGCAATTCACACAATGACCTGCAAGAAGCAGAATCAACATAGGACCTTCTGCTACCATGGCATTTAAATGGTACCATTTTTTGGGAGATTAATATTTGTATGGACAAACCTTTTACACTTATATTTTGTTTGAAATAACAGAGCTTGTGATATCTGTTTGTATATTTTATTTTTTACTGACAGGGTTAATCCTGAAAATACTATCAGAGAGATGGACAATTTACTGAAAGGGTCAATCCTGAAAATACTATCAGAGAGATGGACAACTTATTAGCTCTATTATTGTTAGTAAGCTGTCTCTAAAGCCTCCATGAAATTGCAGAATGTTTCCGGCTACTGGTGGTCATAAGACCTACATACTTAAAGAATCAGATGTCGAAAATCATTTATGCACATGATGTAAACATGGGTTATGATATAAGCATGTTCGATTTTGGGGATTGACAATGCTGTCAAATGTGTTTTCCATCATGTTATACAATTAGATATATATGTATAGAATGATGACTATCTTACCACTACGATAATGAAAATCGTTCATTTTTTTCTTTCTCCTTTCTCAATACCTAAGGGGATTTTGATCACTATCACAGATACGTAAATGCTCCCTTTTCCTTTTCCTGTTATCCCTTTACTTCTTTGGGTTCTGACTAATATCAATATGAGCACTTTATTAATTGTGTTATGAGTGCTCTACTTCACCGCGATTATTTGAAGCAACGTTTAGTTTGATACACGGCTACGGTGAATTCTACGTGATGTTGAGACTTGAAGATGGCCGCTACGGTTTTAGGCTCCCCCTAGTCCATCGTCTATTTTGGAAACGGTATGCTTATGTTGAAATACTATAAACGCTTTACCAATAAAACAGTATAGCATTGATAGGGCTCAACAAAAATTGTTGACATGAAGTAGTAAGACTTATCACTTTATTCTTAAGATAAACAGAGAGATTTTTTTATAAAGTATAGAATCAATGATGTGATGAATTTTCAATCACTTTCGGGATATGCTACACGTACCCCGTGGTGCAAATATTTGGGTCATTTTGATACGTAACTGGTATGATTTAGATTGCGTCTATTATTTAGTAGAAAGTCAGGAAGTAAGATTGTATTTACGCGATGTTTATACACTGCAAGATGGCTGCCATTTACGAGTAACTTTACTTCCGGTCCCAGTGAACTAGAAATTGGGAAAGGAAGATGGCGCCGTGCACAACACCGGGAGGGCTGTAGATGACAGGAGTACTCTACCTATCGGTACGTTGTACGAGTGTGGTTTGGGTAAGTATATTTGGCTCGCTAAAGTTATGAATTCTTACAGTTATACTGCTTACAGCTTATTCTTGCGAGCTCACCGTGCCGAGGTATCAGGCTGATTCAGCCAGTGTATTACATCTGGTTTGCCCCTTAAGATATTTGTACACGTATTTCCTTGTTAATCAATCAGGCGTTTGTTAAGCGCAACTACTCACCCGTAAGGGTCTCATGGCGCTGGGGGGTGGGGTTAGCAGGCTCCAGTCCATCAAGGGGGGGTCTGTCGAAGAGCCAGGTTTTGAGGTTTCTTGTGACGATGGGGAGCGATGGTGTCTTTCTGAGGTGGAGCGGCAGGGCGCGGAAAGAGAAGGAGCGGCCTCCCGATCTGGATCGTATGGTCCTCTGGGGTGCGTGGAATTTGAGTCGGCTGTTCAGGTATGCTGGTCCGGTGTCGTGCAGGGCCTTGTGGGCGTGGGTGAGCATCTTGAAGGTGACTCTAGCTTTGATGAGGTGCCTGTGGAGTGTGCGCAGGTGCTGGGAAATGTGGAAGTGTCTTGGCAGGTCAAGGACCAGTCTTGCAGCAGCATTCTGGATGTTCTGTAGCATGCGGGTGAGGTTTTGTTTATTCCGGCGTAGAGTGCGTTGCCGTAGTCGAGTGACCTGGTGACCAGGGCGTGAGTGACGGTCTTTCTGTGTTTGAGGGGGATCCATTTGAAGGTCTTACGTAGGAGGCGGAGGGTGTGGAAGCAGGAGGATGAGACGGAGTTGATCTGGAGGTCCATTTTGAGCTCTGAGTCCAGGATGATTCCCAGGTTGCGTGCGTAGTCCGTGTGGGTGGGCGGGCTTCCGAGGGCAGGGGGCCACCAGGTGTCGTTCCAGCCATCTGGGTTTGGGCCCATGATGAGTACTTCCGTTTTGTTGGTGTTTAGTTGTAGGCAGCTATTTTTCATGCATTTGGCGACGGCTTCCATGCCTTCTCGAAAGTTGTGTCTGGCGGTGTTGGGTTCATTGGATAGGGAGAGGATGATTTGGGTGTTGTCTGCGTATGACACAATATTGAGTCCGTAGGTTCTAACGATGGGGGCGAGCGGAGCCATGTAGACGTTTTACGAGCGTAGGGCTGAGGGGACCCCTGGGGACTCTGCAGGTGGTAGGTGTAGGGTCCGAGAGGAAAGGGGGGAGTCTGACCCCCTGCATTCTGCTAGAGAGGAAGGAGCAGATCCAGTTGAGTGCCTTGTCTTGGATCCCTGTGTCGTGGAGTCTGCGTATTAGGGTGCGGTGAGGGACTGTGTCTAACGCCGCTGAGAGGTCGAGGAGGATGAGGGCTGCTGTTTCCCCTTTGTCCAGTAGGGTGCGGATGTCGTCTGTTGCAGTGAGGAGGGCGGTTTCCGTACTGTGGTTTTTTCTGAAGACGGATTAGGAGGAGTCGCTGGGAACGGGAGCAGGGAGATGGGTCTGTAGTTTCTGAGGTCGGTGGGGTCCGCCGAGGATTTCTTCAGGAGGGGGGTTGACCTCGGCGTGTTTCCAGTCATCGGGGAACGTGGCGGTTGCCAGGGAGTGGTTGATGGTGTGGTAGAGCATGGGTGCGATGGTGTCGGCGGCTCTGTTGAAAATGTGATGGGGGCAGAGGTCCATGGAGGCCCCGGAGTGGATTGACTTCATCGTCTTCAGTGTGTCTTCGGTGGTGTGGGCTGTCCAGTTGTCGATCGCTGGCTTCAGGGTGTCATGGGTGGTTGGTCAGGGTTCAGTGTGTTGGTTGTCTTCGTCGAAGTTGTCGTTGATGCTCTTGATTTTGTGGTGGAAAAAGGTGCTGAGTTTGTCGCAGAGGTCTTATGAGGGAGGGATGTCGGTGGACTAGCTGGTGGGTTGGGCGAACTCCTTGATGCTGTTGAAGAGTTCTTTGCTGTTGTGTGCGTAAGTGGAGATTCTGTCTTCAATCGCTTTTTTCCTCGTTTTTCTGATGAGTTGGTGGTGGGCATTGGTGGCGGCTCTGAAGTTGTTGTAGCCTCTGTGGATTTGTTGTTCCTCCAGGGCTTTTCGAGGCGGCGACAAGTGCGTCTGGACTCTCGATGGTAAACCATCTGGCTTTCTTGACATGGGTATTGTTGTTTTTCTTGAGGGGGGCTAGGGTGTAGTTGCTGGATGCAATGGCATGCGGGGAGATGATGTCTGTGATGGAGTTGGCGCAAAGTCCACAGGGCCCAGGGGGTCGGTAGATGAGGGTTCCTCGGAGGGTGGTGGTAGGGCTGGCCAGTATCTTGAAGTGAAGGTGTTCCATCAGGTCTGTGGGCTCGTCAGGGAGTGTGCTCAGGCGGAGGTTGGATTTGTGGACGATGGCAATTCCTCTTACCGGGTGGGTGGGGCGGTCCTTCCTGGAGACCTTGTATCCTTGGGGAATGGCAATGGCGATGTCCGGTTCCGAGTTGGTGTTGGTCCATGTTTTGGTGAAGGATGCAGCGTCTGGGGTGGTGCTGTCGAGTAGGTCCCAGATTTCAGTGGCGTGTTTCTGGAGGGATCGGACGTTGAGGAGGATGCATTGCAGGGTCTTCGGTTGGGTTGTGGTCTTGCGGGTAGGTTGCGCCAGGTCCGTGGTCTTGGCGGTGCTGCAGGTGTGCCGGCAGCGGTGAAAGCTGAAGGGTCCGTGGGTGTCGGCTGATGATGCTAGCTTGCAGTTGTTGTTACTTCCTGGGTTGAGAGCTTGGAGTGCCGCTGGCTCGTAGCGTTGAGGAGCTCCAGGGTTCCTGGCGCTGGTCGCGATTGGGTCACGGACGGGCGCAGGCAGGCTTGCCTTTGGAGCGCCTTCGGCAATTTCGCTGTCAATGAGTCAGTGCTCTTGCTCGCCTGTCCCCGTTTCGGCTGCGGTTAAGTAGAGGTCGGGGAGGGCTGGACAGCTGGGAGGCGGGAGCAGGGAGGGGAGCTGGATTGGGCCGGTCGCGTTGGTCGTGCTGGGGGAGGGGCCGTGGGGGCAGCAGCGGCAGGGAAAAATGGGCAGAAAAGGCAAAAAGAGAGGAAAGAGAGGAAATGAGGCAGTGAAAGGTGAAAGGTGCAAGAAAAGTGGGGAAAAGACACAAAAGGAGAGTGAGAGGGGAAGATTAAATCAGTGAAAAACGAGTGAAAACGGAAGAAAGACACAGAGGGGGAGTGAAAGGGGGAGATTGAAATCAGTAAAAAACGAGTGAAAACGGAGGAAACACACAGAGGGGGAGTGAAAGGGGGAGATTGAAATCAGTAAAAAATGAGTGAAAACTGAGGAGAGACACAGAGGGGGGGTGAAAGGGGGAGATTGAAATCAGTAAAAAAAGGAGAGAAAACGGAGGAAAGACACAGAAGGAGAGTAAAAGGGGGAGATTGAAATCAGTTAAAAACAAGTGAAAACGGAGAGAAAGAGCGGCGCGAGTGTTCTGCTCGATTTTCCCGGCCTTCTTGTGAGGAACAATGATGGAATGTGACTTCAGTCTCTTATCATTCAAGTCTAAGGGTTAGAGTAGTGAATGGAGCCTATTTACTAGGCACTTCGACATGATTCTGTGCTCTTCCCCATAGATCAGGGCTTGCACACATAGCCTAGGGGATAGATTCGTTAGTATTAGGGATAACCTGTCCTGTAGTGAGGGTATTTCATGGAGCTGTGCTGAATTCAGGCCTGGTAGGCCTCAAACGGGAGAGACTCCATCTTTCTTTCTGCTCCGGCAGCTTGGGATGCTTCTAGGTCAAATGTAATGTTTTAGTTATGAGGTGTTATTCGCTTGGAGAGAACCGGTTCAGGCCGGCCCTTATCGAAGGATTGTATTTTTCTTCATGCCGAAGACACTACATCAGGCCGGCCGGCTGGGAACGTGTCCTTGGTACGGGGAGGTACAAGAATTTGGTGGGCGGCAGGTTACGGGCCGGAATTTTCCATGAAGAAACGCACCTCTATATTAGTGAAAGTCTGAGGCAGTTACATGTTCAGTCCGTAGGCGGCATCTAGCCGTTAGCAGTAAAGCTACTACTTATTCCAGGGAAGACAGACGCCATCTTGAAGGCGGAAAAGAACCGAGAGACAGATACTCTCCTAGCAGAATAGCCAGAGAGGAGAGAGTAGCCGAGAAGGAAGAGGTCCCAGTGACTTGGAGAAGGGTGAAGAGAACAGCGCATAGTGGTGCAGACATGTATGCGTGACTGCGGAGGTGTGACTTCCAGGCGAGCCGAGGCACAGACGAGAAGGGAACCTAGATGACCACTGAGTGCAGGCTACATACTACTAAGGTGATGTCGACCCTTTCTTATTAGAGTGTACAACTTAATCTTTCACTTTTCTTTGCGGGTTATGTGTTATATCGTAATGTTATGTGATTGTGTATGTAATGAGTAATAAAGTACCCAGTTTGTAGTGAACCAACATGTGCTACGTGTTCTTGTATGAGAGGGTAGCCTATTCTTCTAGTCAGCTGCGGCTACATGAACAGATGTTAACCCTGATCAGGTAAGTGGTAACTGAATAAGGGAAAGAGGAGCCCCTCGAACCTGAGAACAGGCTATGCTCGAACTGGCAATCCTTGTGTGATCTGATGAATAGTGAGACTGATTCCCTTTTTGTATGTTATGGTGATCATAGGATGAACTGTCGTATGAGACTGCCGTCTAGGTAGAGAGGTCTGGATTCGTATAGGATCGCGAGGCCGCCACTTGTGATACTGTCGTATGGGCAGAGAGGTCTGGATTCGTAGGGGATCGCGAGGCCGCCGATTGTGCTGAGACTGCCGTCTGGGTAGAGAGGTCTGGATTCGTATGGGATCGCGAGGCCGCCACTTGTGCTGAGACTGCCGTCTGGGTAGAGAGGTCTGGATTCGTATGGGATCGCGAGGCCGCCACTTGTGATACTGTCGTATGGGCAGAGAGGTCTGGATTCGTATGGGATCGCGAGGCCGCCGATTGAGCTGAGACTGCCGTCTGGGTAGAGAGGTCTGGATTCGTATGGGATCGCGAGGCCACCACTTGTGATACTGTCGTATGGGCAGAGAGGTCTGGATTCGTATGGGATCGCGAGGCCGCCGATTGTGCTGAGACTGCCGTCTGGGTAGAGAGGTCTGGATTCGTATGGGATCGCGAGGCCGCCACTTGTGATACTGTCGTATGGGCAGAGAGGTCTGGATTCGTATGGGATCGCGAGGCCGCCGATTGTGCTGAGACTGCCGTCTAGGTAGAGAGGTCTGGATTCGTATGGGATCGCGAGGCCGCCACTTGTGATACTGTCGTATGGGCAGAGAGGTCTGGATTCGTATGGGATCGCGAGGCCGCCACTTGTGATACTGTCGTATGGGCAGAGAGGTCTGGATTCGTATGGGATCGCGAGGCCGCCACTTGTGATACTGTCGTATGGGCAGAGAGGTCTGGATCCGTATGGGATCGCGAGGCCGCCGATTATAAGAGGTCTTGGTATGTATAGTAGGAAGTCCCTGTCCTTAGGTGGTAAGATATATGTGGTTACCTATTGTAGATAGGCCCTAGGGAGAGGGAGGGGGTAACGTTCTGACTGGGTTAGTGAGGCTCTGATGAGCGGGTTCTATCTGATCCGAAAACCCAAGCAGAACAGCGAGAGAAAGGAGAAAGAGGTCCACTTTACAAACAGGGATGAGGCGCAGGTAAAACCTGTGGGTGGAGGAGGGGCTGGAACATCAGTACTTGAGAGTGCAGGGGCTCGGGGGAAGGCCTCACTTGATGGTGGAGCTGCGAGGGGGGAAGAGCAATTTCACTGACAATGAGTCAGTGGTCTTGCTCGTCTGTCCCCGCAGCGGCTGCCATTATGTAGGGGTAGGGCAGGGCTGGACAGATGGGAGGCGGGAGTGGGTAGGGGAGCTGGATTAGGCCGGTTGCATTGGGCGTGCTGCGGGGGAGGGGCCGCGGGGCCAGCAGCGGCAGGGAAAAAGGGGCAGAAAAGGCAAAAAGAGAGGAAAGAGTGAAAATGAGGCAGTAAAAGGTGCAAGAAAAGTGGGGGAAAACAGAAGGAGAGTGAGAGGGGAAGATTAAATCTGTGAAAAACGAGTGAAAACGGAGGAAAGACACAGAGTGGGAGTGAAAGGGGGAGATTGAAATCAGTAAAAAACAAGTGAAAATGGAGGAAAGTCACAGAGGGGGTTGAAAGGGGAGATTGAAATCAGTAAAAAAACGATTGAAAACTAAGGAGAGACAGAGGGGGGTGAAAGAGGGAGATTGAAATCTGTAAAAAAGGAGAGAAAATGGAGGAACGACACAGAAGGAGAGTAAGAGGGGGAGATTGAAATCAGTGAAAAATAAGTGAAAACGGAGAGAAAGAGCGGAGCAAGAGAAAGGAGGCAGAGGTCCACTGGACCACCAGGAATGAGGCGCAGGTAAAATCTGCGGGTGAAGGAGGGCCTGGAACACCAGCACTTGAGAGTGCAGGGGCTCGGGGGAAGGCCTCACTTGATGGTGGAGCTGCGAGGGGGGAGAGCAATTTCACTGACAATGAGTCAGTGGTCTTGCTTGCCTGTCTCCGCAGCGGCTGCCATTAAGTAGGGGTCGGGGAGGGCTGGACTGCTGGGAGGCAGGACCGGGGAGGGGAGCTGGATTGGGCCGATCGCATTTGTCGTGCTGGGGGGGAGGGGCCGCGGGGGCAGCAGCGGCAGGGAAAAACGGGCAGAAAAGGCAAAAAGAGAGGAAATAGTGAAAATGAGGAAGTGAAAGGTGCAAGTAATGTGGGGGAAAGACGCAGAAGGAGAGTGAGAGGGGAAGATTAAACCAGTGAAAAACGAGTCAAAACGGAGGAAAGACACAGAGGGGGAGTGAAAGGGGGAGATTGAAATCAGTAAAAAACGAGTGAAAACTGCTGAGAGACACAGAGGGGGAGTGAAAGGAGGAGATTGAAATCAGTATAAAAGGAAAGAAAACGGAGGAAAGACACAGAAGGAGAGTAAAAGGGGGAGATTGAAATCAGTGAAAAACAAGTGAAAATGGAGAGAAATTGCGGAGCGAGAGGAAGGAGACAGAGGTCCACTGGATCACCAGGGATGAGGCGCAGGTGAAACCTGCGGGTGGAGGAGGGCCTGGAACATCAGCACTTGAGAGTGCAGGGGCTCGGGGGAAGGCCTCACTTGATGGTGGAGCTGCGATGGGGAAGAGCAATTTCACTGACAATGAGTCAGTGGTCTTGCTCGCCTGTCCCCGCAGCGGCTGCCATTAAGTAGGGGTCGGGCAGGCTGGACAGCTGGGAGGCGGGAGCGGGGAGGGGAGCTGGATTGGGCCGGTCACGTTGGTCGTGCTGGGGGAGGGGCCGCGGGGCCAGCAGCGGCAGGGAAAAAGGGGCAGAAAAGGCAAAAGGAGAGGAAATAGTGAAAATGAGGAAGTGAAAGGTGCAAGAAATGTGGGGGAAAGACGCAGAAGGAGAGTGAGAGGGGAAGATTAAACCAGTGAAAAACGAGTCAAAACGGAGGAAAGACACAGAGGGGGAGTGAAAGGGGGAGATTGAAATCAGTAAAAAATGAGTGAAAACTGCTAAGAGACACAGAGGGGGAGTGAAAGGAGGAGATTGAAATCAGTATAAAAGGAAAGAAAACGGAGGAAAGACACAGAAGGAGAGTAAAAGGGGGAGAATGAAATCAGTGAAAAACAAGTGAAAATGGAGAGAAATTGCGGAGCGAGAGGAAGGAGACAGAGGTCCACTGGATCACCAGGGATGAGGCGCAGGTGAAACCTGCGGGTGGAGGAGGGCCTGGAACATCAGCACTTGAGAGTGCAGGGGCTCGGGGGAAGGCCTCACTTGATGGTGGAGCTGCGATGGGGAAGAGCAATTTCACTGACAATGAGTCAGTGGTCTTGCTCGCCTGTCCCCGCAGCGGCTGCCATTAAGTAGGGGTCGGGCAGGCTGGACAGCTGGGAGGCGGGAGCGGGGAGGGGAGCTGGATTGGGCCGGTCACGTTGGTCGTGCTGGGGGAGGGGCCGCGGGGCCAGCAGCGGCAGGGAAAAAGGGGCAGAAAAGGCAAAAGGAGAGGAAAGAGTGAAAATGAGGCAGTGAAAGGTGCAAGAAAAGTGGGGGGAAAACAGAAGGAGAGTGAGAGGGGAAGAATAAATCTGTGAAAAACAAGTGAAAACGGAGGAAAGACACAGAGGGGGAGTGAAAGGGGGAGATTGAAATCAGTAAAAAAACGAGTGAAAATGGAGGAAAGACACAGAGGGGGGTGAAAGCAGAGATCGAAATCAGTAAAAAAACGATTGAAAACTGAGGAGAGACAGAGAGGGGGAGTGAAAGGGGGAGATTGAAATCAGTGAAAAAGGAGAGAAAACGGATGCACGACACAGAAGGAGAATAAAAGGGGGTGATTGAAATCAGTGAAAAATAAGTGAAAACGGAGAGAATGAGCGGAGCAAGAGAAAGGAGACAGAGGTCCACTGGACCACCAGGGATGAGGCACAGGTAAAATCTGCGGGTGAAGGAGGGCCTGGAAAACCAGCACTTGAGAGTGCAGGGGTTCGGGGGAAGGCCTCACTTGATGGTGGAGCTGCGAGGGGGGAGAGCAATTTCACTGACAATGAGTCAGTGGTCTTGCTCGCCTGTCTCCGCAGCGGCTGCCATTAAGTAGGGGTCGGGGAGGGCTGGACAGCTGGGAGGCGGGATCGGGGAGGGGAGCTGGATTGGGCCGGTCGCATTGGTAGTGCTGGGAGGGAGGGGTGCGGGGGCAGCAGCGGCAGGGAAAAACGGGCAGAAAAGGCAAAAAGAGAGGAAAGAGTGAAAATGAGGCAGTGAAAGGTGCAAGAAAAGTGGGGGAAAGACACAGAAGGAGAGCGAGAGGGGAAGATTAAATCAGTGAAAAACAAGTCAAAACGGAGGAAAGACACAGAGGGGGAGTGAAAGGGGAGATTGAAATCAGTAAAAAACTAGAAAAAAACGGAGGAAAGACACAAAGGGGGAGTGAAAGGGGGAGATTGAAATCAGTAAAAAATGAGTGAAAACTGAGGAGAGACACAGAGGGGGGGTGAAAGGGGGAGATTGAAATCAGTAAAAAAAGGAGAGAAAACGGAGGAAAGACACAGAAGGAGAGTAAAAGGGGGAGATTGAAATCAGTTAAAAACAAGTGAAAACGGAGAGAAAGAGCGGCGCGAGTGTTCTGCTCGATTTTCCCGGCCTTCTTGTGAGGAACAATGATGGAATGTGACTTCAGTCTCTTATCATTCAAGTCTAAGGGTTAGAGTAGTGAATGGAGCCTATTTACTAGGCACTTCGACATGATTCTGTGCTCTTCCCCATAGATCAGGGCTTGCACACATAGCCTAGGGGATAGATTTGTTAGTATTAGGGATAACCTGTCCTGTAGTGAGGGTATTTCATGGAGCTGTGCTGAATTCAGGCCTGGTAGGCCTCAAACGGGAGAGACTCCATCTTTCTTTCTGCTCCGGCAGCTTGGGATGCTTCTAGGTCAAATGTAATGTTTTAGTTATGAGGTGTTATTCGCTTGGAGAGAACCGGTTCAGGCCGGCCCTTATCGAAGGATTGTATTTTTCTTCATGCCGAAGACACTACATCAGGCCGGCCGGCTGGGAACGTGTCCTTGGTACGGGGAGGTACAAGAATTTGGTGGGCGGCAGGTAACGGGCCGGAATTTTCCATGAAGAAACGCACCTCTATATTAGTGAAAGTCTGAGGCAGTTACATGTTCAGTCCGTAGGCGGCATCTAGCCGTTAGCAGTAAAGCTACTACTTATTCCAGGGAAGACAGACGCCATCTTGAAGGCGGAAAAGAACCGAGAGACAGATACTCTCCTAGCAGAATAGCCAGAGAGGAGAGAGTAGCCGAGAAGGAAGAGGTCCCAGTGACTTGGAGAAGGGTGAAGAGAACAGCGCATAGTGGTGCAGACATGTATGCGTGACTGCGGAGGTGTGACTTCCAGGCGAGCCGAGGCACAGACGAGAAGGGAACCTAGATGACCACTGAGTGCAGGCTACATACTACTAAGGTGATGTCGACCCTTTCTTATTAGAGTGTACAACTTAATCTTTCACTTTTCTTTGCGGGTTATGTGTTATATCGTAATGTTATGTGATTGTGTATGTAATGAGTAATAAAGTACCCAGTTTGTAGTGAACCAACATGTGCTACGTGTTCTTGTATGAGAGGGTAGCCTATTCTTCTAGTCAGCTGCGGCTACATGAACAGATGTTAACCCTGATCAGGTAAGTGGTAACTGAATAAGGGAAAGAGGAGCCCCTCGAACCTGAGAACAGGCTATGCTCGAACTGGCAATCCTTGTGTGATCTGATGAATAGTGAGACTGATTCCCTTTTTGTATGTTATGGTGATCATAGGATGAACTGTCGTATGAGACTGCCGTCTAGGTAGAGAGGTCTGGATTCGTATAGGATCGCGAGGCCGCCACTTGTGATACTGTCGTATGGGCAGAGAGGTCTGGATTCGTAGGGGATCGCGAGGCCGCCGATTGTGCTGAGACTGCCGTCTGGGTAGAGAGGTCTGGATTCGTATGGGATCGCGAGGCCGCCACTTGTGCTGAGACTGCCGTCTGGGTAGAGAGGTCTGGATTCGTATGGGATCGCGAGGCCGCCACTTGTGATACTGTCGTATGGGCAGAGAGGTCTGGATTCGTATGGGATCGCGAGGCCGCCGATTGTGCTGAGACTGCCGTCTGGGTAGAGAGGTCTGGATTCGTATGGGATCGCGAGGCCGCCACTTGTGATACTGTCATATGGGCAGAGAGGTCTGGATTCGTATGGGATCGCGAGGCCGCCGATTGTGCTGAGACTGCCGTCTGGGTAGAGAGGTCTGGATTCGTATGGGATCGCGAGGCCGCCACTTGTGATACTGTCGTATGGGCAGAGAGGTCTGGATTCGTATGGGATCGCGAGGCCGCCGATTGTGCTGAGACTGCCGTCTAGGTAGAGAGGTCTGGATTCGTATGGGATCGTGAGGCCGCCACTTGTGATACTGTCGTATGGGCAGAGAGGTCTGGATTCGTATGGGATCGCGAGGCCGCCACTTGTGATACTGTCGTATGGGCAGAGAGGTCTGGATTCGTATGGGATCGCGAGGCCGCCACTTGTGATACTGTCGTATGGGCAGAGAGGTCTGGATCCGTATGGGATCGCGAGGCCGCCGATTATAAGAGGTCTTGGTATGTATAGTAGGAAGTCCCTGTCCTTAGGTGGTAAGATATATGTGGTTACCTATTGTAGATAGGCCCTAGGGAGAGGGAGGGGGTAACGTTCTGACTGGGTTAGTGAGGCTCTGATGAGCGGGTTCTATCTGATCCGAAAACCCAAGCAGAACAGCGAGAGAAAGGAGAAAAAGGTCCACTTTACAAACAGGGATGAGGCGCAGGTAAAACCTGTGGGTGGAGGAGGGGCTGGAACATCAGTACTTGAGAGTGCAGGGGCTCGGGGGAAGGCCTCACTTGATGGTGGAGCTGCGAGGGGGGAAGAGCAATTTCACTGACAATGAGTCAGTGGTCTTGCTCGTCTGTCCCCGCAGCGGCTGCCATTATGTAGGGGTAGGGCAGGGCTGGACAGATGGGAGGCGGGAGTGGGTAGGGGAGCTGGATTAGGCCGGTTGCATTGGGCGTGCTGCGGGGGAGGGGCCGCGGGGCCAGCAGCGGCAGGGAAAAAGGGGCAGAAAAGGCAAAAAGAGAGGAAAGAGTGAAAATGAGGCAGTAAAAGGTGCAAGAAAAGTGGGGGAAAACAGAAGGAGAGTGAGAGGGGAAGATTAAATCTGTGAAAAACGAGTGAAAACGGAGGAAAGACACAGAGTGGGAGTGAAAGGGGGAGATTGAAATCAGTAAAAAACAAGTGAAAATGGAGGAAAGTCACAGAGGGGGTTGAAAGGGGAGATTGAAATCAGTAAAAAAACGATTGAAAACTAAGGAGAGACAGAGGGGGGTGAAAGAGGGAGATTGAAATCTGTAAAAAAGGAGAGAAAATGGAGGAACGACACAGAAGGAGAGTAAGAGGGGGAGATTGAAATCAGTGAAAAATAAGTGAAAACGGAGAGAAAGAGCAGAGCAAGAGAAAGGAGGCAGAGGTCCACTGGACCACCAGGAATGAGGCGCAGGTAAAATCTGCGGGTGAAGGAGGGCCTGGAACACCAGCACTTGAGAGTGCAGGGGCTCGGGGGAAGGCCTCACTTGATGGTGGAGCTGCGAGGGGGGAGAGCAATTTCACTGACAATGAGTCAGTGGTCTTGCTTGCCTGTCTCCGCAGCGGCTGCCATTAAGTAGGGGTCGGGGAGGGCTGGACTGCTGGGAGGCAGGACCGGGGAGGGGAGCTGGATTGGGCCGATCGCATTGGTCGTGCTGGGGGGGAGGGGCCGCGGGGGCAGCAGCGGCAGGGAAAAATGGGCAGAAAAGGCAAAAAGAGAGGAAATAGTGAAAATGAGGAAGTGAAAGGTGCAAGAAATGTGGGGGAAAGACGCAGAAGGAGAGTGAGAGGGGAAGATTAAACCAGTGAAAAACGAGTCAAAACGGAGGAAAGACACAGAGGGGGAGTGAAAGGGGGAGATTGAAATCAGTAAAAAACGAGTGAAAACTGCTGAGAGACACAGAGGGGGAGTGAAAGGAGGAGATTGAAATCAGTATAAAAGGAAAGAAAATGGAGGAAAGACACAGAAGGAGAGTAAAAGGGGGAGATTGAAATCAGTGAAAAACAAGTGAAAATGGAGAGAAATTGCGGAGCGAGAGGAAGGAGACAGAGGTCCACTGGATCACCAGGGATGAGGCGCAGGTGAAACCTGCGGGTGGAGGAGGGCCTGGAACATCAGCACTTGAGAGTGCAGGGGCTCTGGGGAAGGCCTCACTTGATGGTGGAGCTGCGATGGGGAAGAGCAATTTCACTGACAATGAGTCAGTGGTCTTGCTCGCCTGTCCCCGCAGCGGCTGCCATTAAGTAGGGGTCGGGCAGGCTGGACAGCTGGGAGGCGGGAGCGGGGAGGGGAGCTGGATTGGGCCGGTCACGTTGGTCGTGCTGGGGGAGGGGCCGCGGGGCCAGCAGCGGCAGGGAAAAAGGGGCAGAAAAGGCAAAAGGAGAGGAAAGAGTGAAAATGAGGCAGTGAAAGGTGCAAGAAAAGTGGGGGGAAAACAGAAGGAGAGTGAGAGGGGAAGAATAAATCTGTGAAAAACAAGTGAAAACGGAGGAAAGACACAGAGGGGGAGTGAAAGGGGGAGATTGAAATCAGTAAAAAACGAGTGAAAATGGAGGAAAGACACAGAGGGGGGGTGAAAGCAGAGATCGAAATCAGTAAAAAAACGATTGAAAACTGAGGAGAGACAGAGAGGGGGAGTGAAAGGGGGAGATTGAAATCAGTGAAAAAGGAGAGAAAACGGATGCACGACACAGAAGGAGAATAAAAGGGGGTGATTGAAATCAGTGAAAAATAAGTGAAAACGGAGAGAATGAGCGGAGCAAGAGAAAGGAGACAGAGGTCCACTGGACCACCAGGGATGAGGCACAGGTAAAATCTGCGGGTGAAGGAGGGCCTGGAAAACCAGCACTTGAGAGTGCAGGGGTTCGGGGTAAGGCCTCACTTGATGGTGGAGCTGCGAGGGGGGAGAGCAATTTCACTGACAATGAGTCAGTGGTCTTGCTCGCCTGTCTCCGCAGCGGCTGCCATTAAGTAGGGGTCGGGGAGGGCTGGACAGCTGGGAGGCGGGATCGGGGAGGGGAGCTGGATTGGGCCGGTCGCATTGGTAGTGCTGGGAGGGAGGGGTGCGGGGGCAGCAGCGGCAGGGAAAAACGGGCAGAAAAGGCAAAAAGAGAGGAAAGAGTGAAAATGAGGCAGTGAAAGGTGCAAGAAAAGTGGGGGAAAGACACAGAAGGAGAGCGAGAGGGGAAGATTAAATCAGTGAAAAACAAGTCAAAACGGCGGAAAGACACAGAGGGGGAGTGAAAGGGGAGATTGAAATCAGAAAAAAACTAGAAAAAAACGGAGGAAAGACACAAAGGGGGAGTGAAAGGGGGAAATTGAAATCGGTAAAAAACTAGTGAAAACGGAGGAAAGACACAGAGGGGGAGTGAAAGGGGGAGATTGAAATCAGTAAAAAATGAGTGAAAACTGCGGAGAGACACAGAGGGGGAGTGAGAGGGGGAGATTGAAATCAGTAAAAAAGGATAGAAAACGGAGAAAAGACACAGAAGGAGAGTAAAAGGGGGAGATTGAAATCAGTGAAAAACAAGTGAAAACGGAGAGAAAGAGTGGAGCGAGAGAAAGGAGACAGAGGTCCAGTGGACCACCAGGGATGAGGCGCAGGTAAAATCATTTTATTTCACCCCTGTGGGTGCTCTGTTAATTGAGTATGACTGCTATGTAATAGACGGTGCATTTTGACATATTTGTTGTAACTGCTACGCGAGGTTTACTCGACGAATATAAATTACATACTTGGTATTGAAGAATTGGTAGCTATTTTTAAAATATGAGAATAATTAGAGTTCTATGGTTTTGTGATAGATGGTGCATCGTAACATATATGATGACGATCAACATCAACACGAGGGCATTTGTTGGTAACATATCATATACTTGACATTACAGATTGCGGAGCAAGATTATACTTACCATTACAAAGATAAGGATGGAAGACGGTCAAGTAGGTTGGTGAGTGAAACATGGTGTTGAGATTGATATACTATAAGTTTGAATGCAATTAGGTGACCCTTTTATACTGTTTCCCTTTGACATCTTGGATTTTGGATATAAAGTATGTCTTGGTGACAGAGTTAAGGACATTGAGAATGAAAATAATAAGGTGAGCCAGGTCTTCGGATAATGTGGCATGTTGAGTGGCAGAATTAAACTACTGAGCACAACATGGGTTTTGGTTAATTTGAACTCTGGGGGCGCAGGGTTTTGACGCAGCAGCATCGGAAAAGTGACTCAGTGAAATCTTGTAGATTTCACTGCGCCACTTTTCCGAGGCTTTTTCCGACGGAAGGCCCACCCTGCATACATTAAACCTGACGCAGGTTTAATGTAGCGCAGGGTTTACAACGTGACGCATCTCCCTAGATGCGTCATGTTGTAAATAAGGCGCAACATGGCGCATGGTTTACGCCGCTGCTGTGTCACAGAAGTTGCGTTCTTTAGCCCACTCTGCCACCCCAGTTCAGACATGGCCATATGCAAATCAGTTTGACCCTGTGCCTCATGGGAACAGTCCAGCCCGAACTGCCAAGCCATGCCTTCCCTGGACCGTAAACAAGCTTCCTAGGACCGGTTTCTGGAATTTCAGCTGTCTTCAGTCAGGCTTGCTTGAATCCAGTGGCAAAGTGAGCATACCCTGCCAACTTATGGCGAACAAAGCAGTGCAAAAGGGGATGGTGATGGACGGAGCATCAGAACCAATCAAACAACTGAACTGGGGTGGCAGAGTGGGCTAAAGAACGGTGATGGATTAAACCCAGATCAGTTGACTGGGGGTGAGTGCTTGCAATGTTCAACACTCCGTCCATCATTTTCTTTGGTTTTTGCTTTGTTCGCCATAAGTTGGCAGGGTATCCTCAGACATGAGTCCCTTGCTCACTTTGCCACTGGATTCAAGCAAGCCTGGCTGAAGGCGGCTGAAATGCCAGAAACCGGTTCTAGGAAGCTTGTTTCCGGTCCAGGGAAGACATGGCCTGGCAGTTCGGGCTGGACTGTTCCCATGAGGCACAGGGTCAGACTGATTTGCATAACTAATGATAACTCTTGATCCTAATCATCCAGATCAGGTACTAGGTTATTCTGATCTGATTTGTCAAGTTGATGACAAAATTGTAACTAAATGGGAGAAAGTGTTTCCCAAAGTTTTTCCCCACAATTGGGATTACTGAAAAATGTTGAGCATAAAATGATTGCGAAAAATAAAGTAATTACCAAAGCACACAAAGTTAGAAACATTCTGTTAGCTTTAAGAGATGCGGTGAAAAGGGAGCTAGAGAGGTTGTGCGAACAAGGTGTGATAGAAGAAATTGAATCTTCTGAATGGTTGTCACCAGTAGTCGTAGTACACAAGCCCAATGGTAAGGTCAGGCTATGTGTAGATTTAAGAGATTTAAACAACAATGTGTAGGTAGATCGCCATCCTCTACCCAACCTTAATGAGATGTTTGCCAAGTTGAAGGGGCCGCAGTATTTTCAACACTAGATCTGTCAAATGCATACCACCAAATAGCTTTGCATGAAGACAATAAGCAATATACTTCATTTATTACATCAGACGGTGCATTCAGGTACAAAAGAAAGGCCATTTGTGCTAATCTCTGCATCATCTGTTTTTCAGGGATTCAATCACAATTTATTTAAAGATTTCAACACTGTCTTATATTTTCAAGACGGTATTTTAGTCTTTGGTAAAAATGCACAAGTACATGGAGAAACGCTGCACAAATTTTAAAGTATATTACAAGACAATGGTTTGACTCTTACCAAAGCAAAATGTAAATTTGGAGTAGAATCAGTACATTATTTAGGAGTCGGACATTTTATTAGTAAGAATCTCTTGACTCCTAAACACAACTTAGTTAAAGCAAAAGAAGGAGCTCCCGAACTGCAAAATAAGGACCAATCAAGATGTTTTTGGGTTGGCAGAATATTATGGCAAATATATTCCACTGTTTTCAGAGAAAACTGTCCATTGAGAAATGTAATGAAATTACATCAATCATTTGTATGGGATGAAAATTGTGCTAGTGAATTTAAGTATTTGAAATTAGGAATCGCTTTTGCTCTGGCATTGGCGACTATTGACACAATGTGTAATTCTGTTATAGTGTCGGATGCCAGCAATGTAGGCATTGGGACAGATTTAATTCAAAACCAAAATAGACGGTTAGTTACCATTTCTTTTGCATCTAGACCATTAAGAGGTGCTGAAGATAAATATTCTCCTTAGCGTGTTGATGGGGTATTGAATATTATCGAAAGTATGTGTATGGAACAGTTTTTAAGGACAGAACAGATCATCGTCCGCTAGTGGATTTATTTACAACAAAAGGCTGTGGCAAAGCAACACCTAGGATTGCTAAATGGCAATAGAAATTACAAGATTCTCACTTCAAGTTTGAATATATTCCAGGTGTCAAAAATATTTTAGCAGAATGTTTGTCAAGATTACCAGTAAGTGATGACAGTGTTGATATTGAAGTTATGATTTAGAGAGAGTGGTATCTGTGTGTGAAGTATTAAAAAGGATCAACGGAGAATGCCATGTGATTCTGATGCAAATATAAAAGAGGTGCTAAAATATGTTAGGTCGTCTTGGCCAAGGAAAGATGAGTTGTCGGAAGGTTTTGTACCCTTCTTTCATGAGTTGCCCATACAAGATAACATATTGATGAGAGGTCAACAATTGGTTGTGCTAGAAAGCCTTTGCCAAATGGTTTTAGACATGGCTCATGAAGGACACCCAGGCATACGTAGGTTGAACAGAAGAATCAGATGTGAATTTTGTTGGCCTGCGGTGGATTGATGTATTGAAAGGAGAGTCAGGAGTTGCGTTGAATATTGTATCAATGATAAATCACCATGGCTGGGGTTACCATCTCCGGAGACAGTTCTGGATGTGCTTTAACTCCAATGTCCAGACTTGAGCTCCGTAGCTCAAACTGAAAAATGTGTTATCTGCTCCTCGCAGGGCTCCAGGCTTCCTTCGTCCATACTCTGCTCATCGCCAGTGTTGAGTTCTCATAACAGATATCACAGCACTCCTGCTGCAGAGTTTAAGGTAAGTTTATTGAAGAGCACATCAAATACCGATCTCCTCCATGAAGCCTGGGCCAACCGTCCTCCGTGGAAACTGGTCACACTCCGTGTTCTAGAATCCACCCAAGGCCAGCCGGATGGTATCGACCTTAGCGGTTGTCAATTGATTTACTACAAAGAGAGGAATGCATTTGGTCTTGAAAAAAGTGGTCTGGATTGGGCTGATACAACTGAAATGCTTCAACTTTTTGAATACACTAAATTGGGTGGACATATTGGCATGTTTGAAAGAAATTAGGAAATACCTGACAATTTTGAACTGAATAGTCAACCTAAAAGAAGTATAAGCTGATTGTGGTACATGTCTTTTCTCTCTCTCTCTGTTTTCTTTTCATTAACTTCTTCTCCCCTTCTTTAGAGATGAGCTATGCTATAGTGAGTTCAAAATGATTTATTGAAGATTTTGTTGTTTATGAATTTCAGTGGGGTTTTATATTTATTTATACCACCAAGTACAGCTTTGGTTTGTTTAGTGTTTTGCTGATGAATGAAATTTGATTCTAAAATAACAGTGTTGCTCATATTTTATTTAATAAATAAATAAAGGGTTTTAAAATGTATGCCATTGTATGGTATCCTAAATACAACCAGGGTTGAGGTTAATGAATAATATTAGTTTGAGATTGGATGCAGAGGTGTGAATGTGTTGAAAGTGATTTATCCAAAGGGAGTCAATTTTTGGACATTAATTGGATTATCTCCATCCTTGAGAAGCAGATAGTTGGAATGCCTTCTGCAAATCCGTCTAAAGGCTTGCGATTGCTCTATGATACAAGTTGCTCTAGCACCAGGATTTCAGCAGCCCACCATGTCTCCCAGCAGTTTGGCCTCTCCCCACGCACATATGTTGTAGTTTTTCCATATATGGGAGCATAGGTGTGCAAGTTTGAAAGCATATGTAGCAGTTTATGAGTACAAACCCAGGATCTCACCTTTGCATGGACTACTGGGTTCTGCATGATGGAAGAAAGGGACCACTGTTGATAGAGGAGCTCCAGTCCCTGGCTGATGGAAATGAGATGTCACTCAATGGCAACCCACAGATGGGTTTTCAGAGTACTTGAGCATATCAGAGCTAGCTGTGATAGTTACAGGGCAGTACAGTAGTGCTCTACCGAAGTAAGGCTAAGGCCGGCCTAACGTCTATCGGCTATCAATTTGGGCATTTTCAGCCTAGGTTTCAAATTACCCTTGATAAAGGTCTTAATGTCTTTGTCAACAGATCCCAGCTGGGATAAGGTAACTGGTAGAGGTAACATGCCCAAAACATAATTGAAGCAGGGTACCACGACCATTTTAATCACTTGCACTCTGCCCCACAAGGAGATTTCACATATTCCGCCCTTGCTTTAGTAATAAGCGTATCTAAATTATTAGATACTGTCCCTTCAAGCCCTCTATTTAGGAGCACCCCTGGATATCTGAGCCTCTCCTGCTTTCATCTGAACGGATAGGTTGTGAATGAGTGTGGAAGCGTTTCATCTTCTTTATTGTCAAAGCTGGTTTTGACATTATTACTTCTACTTGAAACCCTTGTTATGGGCAATTGCTGTGCCTTGCTTTAACCTCCCCAGTGCTTTATAAGCTTTTCACTTCTGTGGACCCCCACTGAGTCATTATTAGAATCTGGGGACCCACACTGAGTCATGACTGGAATACACACTCCCTGGTTTCAGAAATTTTGATGATTTAAACCGCAAAACAATATACAAAAATACCTTCATCAAACAAATACAAAAATGATGAAATATTTTCATTAATTCACAAACAAATATAAAAAAATCAACATTTTAATTTGAATGGAAGATTGGAGCTTTTCTAAATTAAATTGTTGCCACCCATCATACTACATTCCCGTTCATACCCATACTACATTCTGTATGATGCACTTTCACTGCAGCCATCAATCAGTCTGAGGATACCAACCTAATTTTTATTCTCTAGTTTCAAATTCCTTCACATTTACCTAACATTTTCCATTTTTCAATTTTCCATTTTGCTTCTTTACTTCTATGCACTTTATTAAGCTGTTAACATTATTTAATTTTCTAAGCGTCTACGGAACCCCTTTCGGCATTGTGGACCCCTGACCACAGGTTAATAACCGCTTTTCTGTGCTCTATTTAGCTGAGTAGTAACACTGCTGGATATGAATTTGGAAGGCTTGTCTAGCTATAGTTTTTTTGGCCTTTTGATGTTAACACTCTCTTCCTTCCAAAAAAAGATGCTCTGTAATAACATAAGGCTGTGAATGCATGCTGAACAGATGGAATGGAAAAATTAAGTGAATCCATATTCTGGGCACTTTTTTTAATATGATGAGCCATGCAACACTGCATAACTAAATTTCCCCCTGACTGTAATAAGTATAACCCCTTTAGCTAATGTTTGGCTAAATTGTGCTGAATATCTACGGGCAATAATTCTTTCAAAGTTTTCTTGTGGATGATGAGCTCAACACCCCTGAGGAGGGCTGTTGGGTACAGTACAAATGTATTAGAACAGTTACTTCGGTAGTTGTCGATTTTTAGCCAAAGTATATGCAAATTGTGCTATAAAATGGACTATTTGGTCCTGTTTTAAAAAATGAAATCTTGGGGTTGAATGCCCCCGGAGTCTCGCTATAAGAAGTTGGACTTTTTTGCTTTGCTTGCTCTTAAATTCCTATTCAATGCAGGTAGATATTCCCTACCAGTTTTAAAGGTCACAATCCACCTTTGATTTCCAGTTAAAAACACCATACATTTGCACATAGTTTGCATGTTTTTTTAATGACACCATTACTCCAGGCAATGTTAGGTTGCTGTATTTTGCTTGACTTTAGTAGTATGAGTTTGTTTGCATTGATTTATCAGTGTTTGAATAGTTCCCACCCTATAATGCTCACTATGCATTGTTTATCTGAGTTTTTTCACCAAGAAACAGAGGGGCATATTATCAAGCCAGGTGATAAAATTATCAAGCCAGGCGATAAAATTATCGCCGCTTTAGCGGCAGAAAACTGCCGCTAAAACGGCGATAATGGGCTTGATAATATGCTCTATGGAATTCCAATTGAAGCCCATGTTAGATGTGAAGGACGTCTAACATGGGCATCAATTGGAATTCCATAGAGCATATTATCAAGCCCATTATCGCAGTTTTAGTGGCAGTTTTCTGCCGCTAAAGCGGCGATAATATTATTGCATGGCTTGATAATATGCCCCAAAATGCTTTGCAGTTGAGGCAACTTTCACCAATACACCATATGGAACTCCATTTCTTGATCAGGCTAGAGACTAAGGGGGAGATGAACAAGCGTTTTTACCAGTCGCAAACATAGATTTGGCCCATTTGCGACTGCTAAACGGCATGTGAAATGTACCAACCCAATTTTGCTAGTCGGTAACCTATTACTGACTCGCAAAATAGGGTTTGCGATTTGCTATTAGGAAGGGGTGTGCCAGTGGCATCCCTTCCTAATAACGAGTCACATGGGCATGCACAATTGTTTTGCAACTTGAATGAGGTCGCAAAAGAATCGCAGTTTACGACCTTCTTAAAGTAGGTGGTGAGCCAGTCGCAAATGGGAAGGGGTCTGCAAGGGATCCCTTTCCCTTTGTGACTGGCAGCGAAAACGTTTTTTAAGACCACTACCTATTCTTAAAAAATGGAACAGAAACATTTTATTTTTATTTTTGAAACACATCCCGTTTTCCTTCAAGAAATACCAAGCTGTATTTAAAAAAAATAAAGTTGCTTTATTTAAAAGCAAACACAGACACGGTGGTCTGCTGTTCCCAGCAGGCCACCATCCCAGTCTTATTGCCCATTCCCAATGTGCCGCAAATAGCGACATGCCTCATGAATATTGATGAGGTAGGTCATTTGAAACCCTATTGGGAATTGCTAAATGTGTCTGAGACACATTAGTACATTTCAATTTGCGAGTCTCTAATTGCGAGTTACTAAAAATCTCCATCAGCGACTCACAAAATGATATGATAGTACATCTGCCCTAAACTTCCTTAGGTTCTGAAAGCTTTTGAAGGCCTGGCTGCTGAAGCAAGCTTTTGATTAGCCTGGTCCCTCTCAGCTCTCCCTCCTGGTAGTCACAGTGTCAAAAAATCCTTGGGTGTACATGCGCTCTATAAGATTTTCTAACATAACATAACATTTACCATCCACTCAAACCTACAGTAAGTTAACCCCTTCGCCGCGGCACGAATTCCGCCACGGCGCTGGGGGGGTTCGGGGTGAGCGCGGTGCCGCTATGCTCGTGACGGAACCACTCCGTCATGAGCCACGGGCGCGCTGTGCTCATGACGGAGTGGTTCCGTCACGACTCCGCCCACTTGCATTGTTCGCCCGCACAGGCGGGGAATCAGTGCCGCGTGGGCAGAGCAGCCGCCAACGGCCGCAGCATGACGGAACCACTCCGTCATGAGCACACAGCGCCCGTGGCTCATGACGGAGTGGTTCCGTCATGAGCAGGCAAGGGGTTAAGAGCTAGGCCGAGATAGGACAAATGCATGGGCGTGTTTGCCTTTATCCTATCACATAGGGTTAGGAGTGTGTTGGGACAGAAGACAGATTAGTGAGAGGGTCTGCATGGCCAGGCCTGTGCCTGATTCCCCCGTGATGGGAATGTTACCATGCCGTGGAAAGGCCAGCACCCTCGGTGGTGGGATGTTGGCAGCGCTTGAACACTAGAGCAGGTTAAAAGGCTGCTCGATTCTCACAGGGCTGTGTGTTCCTGGATTGAAGGCTGGCCTGATTGAAATAACAAAGCATCAGTGCTGGCAGTAATACAGCTCTAAAGAGATAGCCCTGGGATTCTTATTCTATATTAAACTATTGATTTTTCATAAACTTTAAGAACATAAAAGGGCACAGAAAATCATCAGGCCCCTGTGGAGGAAGCTGAAAAACCCGAACTTGCTTTGTTGCTTTGTCTTTTTATTCTTTTGCAGCAATATGTAGTTAACAAAAATGCGCAGTCTTCGGGGTGGTCCATTTTGAAAATATTTTTTCCTGGGACTGCCGAGATACAGTGCTACTTTTTAGTACATTTTCGCATCTCGTAGTTTGACCTCGTGCGAAAGCAGAGGAGGAAAGTGTGGGGCACATGGCTCGACTGTTCTAGTTTGGAAAAATACACAAGCAGTACTGTAGAAAATTGCCAAAGTCTGCGCGTAGGGTTTGTAAGTTATCTGAATGTCAGAAAAAAATGGCTGATTGGTGGCTTTGTGGAAGGATAGCTGGGTGGCTGGCAGAGTGGATGCATGGATGTTTGAAAGAACACTCTTTCTATAAATATGTTTTAAAATAATCTGCGATATAGGAGCAATGTTGCAACGCGGAACTTTTATGAGCCAAGGAGCCTGCAAAAGTAAAAAGTAAATTAAGAAATTCACGGTATAATAGTATCAATTAGGATTCCCTGCACACACAAATAGTCCTAGGAAACGTGGAAGAAGCTCTCTGTTCCACGAGACATTCAAATGGAAAGATTATGAATGAGCTTAAAAATGTGATTGTAGGTATTGTTCAGGCCTTAGGGTAAGGCTTACATTTAGCAATGCAATTTAACTTGGGCAATCCCTCACGTTTGTAGTTTGTATTGCAACCCACGTTCTTCCCTTAATTTATGTTTATTGAGCTGCATTTTATACGTGGATGTTTGTTGCCTCTCGTTTTATAATGAATGTATGGCCACTGAGCCATTGAGGTGGGCAACAATTTTCTTTACGATTATTTCTTGTAGAATCTAGGGACTTTCTCAGGCAGAGTGACTTTGAATTCCCTGGCTGCATCCTGTAATTTGTGTTGAGTGATTCAAGTTTATCTTGGGTATTTCCAACCTCTTTCCCTCTTCCATGCATCACAGATCTCAGGTGTCAACTGATAGTCTTCGACGTCACCTTAACTCTACCTCTCTCTCCCATCCCAGTCTATACTCGTTAGTCAATCACACCTCGATCAGAAGAATGCTGAAAGCTCATGCTCCCCACAGCTGAGAAAGTAGTACAAAAGGGGGGTGGTGATGGACGGAGCATCAGAACCAATCAAACACTCACACCCAGTCAACAGATCTGGGTTTGATCCATCACCGTTCTTTAGCCCACTCTGCCACCCCAGTTCAGACATGGCCATATGCAAATCAGTCTGACCCTGTGCCTCATGGGAACAGTCCAGCCCGAACTGCCAAGCCATGCCTTCCCTGGACCGGAAACAAGCTTCCTGGGACCGGTTTCTGGCATTTCAGCCGTCTTCAGCCAGGCTTGCTTGAATCCAGTGGCAAAGTGAGCAAGGGACTCACGTCTGAGCATACCCTGCCAACTTATGGCAAACAAAGCGGTACAAAAGGGGGTGGTGATGGACGGAGCATCAGAACCAATCAAACACTCACACCCAGAGAGTCATGACTAGGTTGCCATTCCCAGCATCATTCCTGTTTGCTTTTCTGTCTCACTCTGACAAAGAATGCTGCAGGGGCCTATGAGGCTTGGCCCTCCAGCTCTGCGGTCCTTTAGGTTTCCTATGTCAGGCCATGCGCGGTGAGAGCTTGCATGGGAAACGTGGACTAGTTCCTGTCACAGAGACCCTGAAGGACGTACAAGTAATTTGCCACTAGGTGTCCACTTCATCAAGGCGCAGCTGCAGGAGCAGAGCTGTTCATCATGCAGTGGATGGTGCATTGTGGTCCTATCTTCTCAAGTGGGGGCCTGGCCTTGATAGTGAGGGCGCTTCCTTTGGTATATGTGTGTTCGGCATTGTTGGCCTTAAGTCTCCGTAGCAATCATAAGGAGAAAAAACACACTCTGTCTGATTTGGCACAGACTAAGTTCAGATCCGGTGGTCTTCATTGGCAGAGCCTTGTGGAATTCGCCAACTGACCAGAGAAGTTGTAAACATTAGTGTTTACTTTGGCTAGTTGTCTCCTAGTCAGCTATGAGGTCTCTTTGTTAATACGTTTGGCTCTTATATGCCTTCTTCCCCTCAAAAGCATGGCGACAGATAGGAGCAATTTCGATTGCTTCTGTCTCCTGGGATACTGTACAGCTACTTGGGGGTCACTAAGTCAGGTCCCTGTTCCTCCTACTAATCTGCATTCCACTTGGATCTGCCCTGTTGCTTCTTTGGACTCCCGATCTCCTTTGTGCTACGTACTCTAGATTTCCAACTCTACCCTTGTCTACTGGCTAGGTATGTTGGGCTCCTTTGTCAATGCATGGGTTCAAACCTCCTAATGCCAAAGCTGTTACCGCGTCCATTCCAGAGTTTTCTCTGTGCTATGAAATAGAACCTGATGGGACTGTTGTGGTCTTTAGCTTCTGGAGGACAGTTTCTTCCTCTCCATCAGTTCCTGTAGATCATGGAGATGATCCCTCAGAGATTGCACTCCTGAAGGGAGGCCCCTCTTGCTGTAGCTGGGGATGGTGGGAGGCACAAGTGCACAGGTCTGGCCTTGACCGAGAAATGGTTGGGTTCTTGCCTTTTGAACTTTCTGCTACCCTCAGTCTACTCTCTGGAGGTTTTGTTTTGTTATATGTTGAGCTAGTTTATTACAGTGTTGCCTGTTTCTATGAAGGTATTCTTTCTTATCCAGCCGCTTCTCCTGCCTTGGTCGCAGTCTCTCCTTCTGGTGAAGGACACATCTGTTTCTGGCTTTAATACTGCTGATGTCTCTTTCCATCATGTGTATGTTTGGTGGTCTCCGGGTGGGCATTTGGGGATCTTGCTGCCTTTTTTTTTGGTAAGTTTCCCATTTAGAGATACCTGGCCAGCTGTACTTCAGTAGGCTTTTTTTACTGGTGTCATTGCACATGTTCCAGCCTCTACTTGCTTCTGGGATTGGAGAAGCTGTTTTTTCCTTCTTGTGTGCCTTCTGCTGTTGGACTCTCCTATGCTCCGTGGTGGTAGCTACTCCTTTTTTGAGTAGTGGCCTCATGCCATCTTCTTGGATGACCGGACCTTCCTTGGTCCTATGCAACGGATAGCTGAGGATCTAGTGGTGTTTCACTCTGGCCAAGGTCTGACAACAGCACCTTGGCTGGGACCTGGTTTGGGGCAGCTGCAGTTACCCCAGCCTTCCTGGATGGTGTTGGTGCTTGGGTTCGCTCTTGAGTCGCCTTATATGATGATCCTTGACTGAGTGGATTTCGTATGGGCTAGTCTGCGGCATCTTAAGCAATTCGGGCCTTCACTTGAGCATCTCTCACTATGAAGATGCTTCTTCAGTAGTGGGTGACTGCTGCTTCCTTGGCCTGGTGTTGTATTCATGGTGTACTACTGCAATTTGATTCCTCTTGAAAAGTTTGATTATTCAGGGTTGAACTTATTTGAAGTATTTCTGCTGCTAGTATTCACTCTATTCAAGACTATTGATATTTTTCCCAGCTTCTCTTCTTTTGTTGGGTTGAAGTGCTCTTCCATCTGTTCTCTCAGGCTTTCAAGTGGTTTATTTTGTCTGGCCTTTGAATTTGGCTTGGATGCATCACGAGAAATTCCGGATATGTCAGGCCATTTAGTAAATAAATTAATAAAGCATCAAAGGACTTAAGACATATAGAAGGAGAATAGGGATAAATGCAAGAGCCGTAATACATAAGGTGCCCTGGGGGTGCACTGGATGTTTGCACCCGCTTTCTGCACCCCGGGGCACTTTAGTATTATAGAAGGGGGCGCAGACTCTTGTGCGTCCCCTTCTATAATACTGATAATGCTGGCACACTTAAAGTGCCAGTGCTACCAACAGAGGGTGTTCCTTAATTTGCATAGGGGCGGGCCCTATGCAAATGAAGAAATTCCTTTGACTCTCAGGAAGCCCTCAGGAGGCGCACTGACAGTGCGCCATCTAAAAGGTGGCGCACTGACAGTGCACCCCCTGAAAGCAGCCCTCGGCAGGGACTAGAGGGGGTCCCATGGACCCCCCAGACATCCCTTTGCAGGCAGGTGCAGTCAGTGACTGGTGGTCTCTAAACCCCTTTGAAAGTGCAGGCAGGTGCCTCCTGCTCTGGGAAAACACGGAGCAGCTGCTCCTTGTTTTCACATGCAGCAGCGCGAGTTTGCGGCTGCCCTGAGGGCAGCGCATTCACCCTAATGGGGCACATTAGCATGTTTGTGCCGGGCACACCTTTTCAAAGGTGTGCCGGACGCATACAATGCCAATATGTAATACGGCCCCAAGTAAGCTGCGACTGTCTTCCTAAAAATCTTTTGTTACTGGATTTTTAGGAAGACGCGTGCAGCTTACTTGCATACTCCTATTTCTCCCTATTCTCACTCCAGATCCTCTGATGCTTTATTAGCACAGGTTCCCAGAGTGAAAAGAGTTCAGATCCGGGGGGGGGGGGGGGGGGGGGAGGGGGAAGGAGGGAGGGGTGAAAGGACGGTGGGGGGATTTCTTTTGGCTTTCTCGCACTTAAGTTTCGTCCGAGTCAATTGAAATTGCCAATTCAGAACTTTAGTTCCGGAAGAGCCTTAAAACGTGGCTTTTTAGATAGGTTGGCCCTGGCCTATCCTATCCTATCCTATCCTATCCTATCCTATCACTTCACCATGAGTTTTCTTGGCACTAGATGAGTGAATTGCCTTGTCTTAGCTCTCTAGTAAGGGAACAGAAACATTTTTGTATTTCTTCCTCAATACCATAGAGTTCTCCAGGTGATATAGGCCCTTTGTTGAATTATTCCATACTATAGGAGTCAGAGCACACAAGGTGTGACCATTCTTTCCTTGCTGCTAGAAGCAAGGTATTGTAATCCAATTAAGATGAGCTGAGTTCATTGATCTGGTTAGACAGTATGGACTCTTTTGTTCCCCTGAAACTGAGAAACAAACCCAAAGAAGCAAAGACGTTCAATACCCCAAACCTGACAGCAACCTCTCTTCCTGATAGAAAGATAGTGCAGAGCTGAAAGATTTACTGAATGTGACTAAAACCTCTGTGTGACAGTTAAAAATGTAGAATTGTGCACCAGGTGTAACTTTGGCTCACAAAGATATAGAGGGTTACCATGATCAAGGTGTAAATCAATGACGGTAATCACCCCAAAACCTGACCTACCGAAACAAAATGAAGTAGAATATTGCAAAAGACTCTAAATGATAGAATAAGGAAATAAATATGTCCTTGACATGCCTGGCAAACATCAGCTGTGGGGCAATATAAAATCTTAGGATTTAGTCTGGCTTGACTCAGACTCATTTTGGAGGACTGTCTAGTGTTTATGGCTGCCCCTTGGCCAGAGTGCGACCTCCGATTTGAAGGGCCATGTGGAGTTTATGGCTGCCCCCTAGCCAGAGTCTGACTTTCGGTTTGAAGGGCCATGTGGAGTTTATGGCTGCCCCCTAGCCAGAGTCTGACTTTCGGTTTGAAGGGCCATGTGGAGTTTATGGCTGCCCCCTAGCCAGAGTCTGACTTTCGGTTTGAAGGGCCATGTGGAGTTTATGGCTGCCCCCTAGCCAGAGTCTGACTTCCGGTTTGAAGGGAAATGTGGAGTTTATGGCTGCCCCCTAGCCAGAGTCTGACTTTCGGTTTGAAGGGCCATGTGGAGATTATGGCTGCCCCCTAGCCAGAGTCTGACTTCCGGTTTGAAGGGAAATGTGGAGTTTATGGCTGCCCCCTAGCCAGAGTCTGACTTCCGGTTTGAAGGACCATCTGGAGCTTATGGCTGCCGCCTCCCCCCACAACCATGATCACTGTTTGATCTAAATGAAGGCCCTGACTCTGGAAGGAACAATTACTCCCGGGGTTCCTCTCCTCCAAGAGGAGGCTGCAGAACTTTTTATTTGAGAATGTTCCCTTTCTTAGATTTCGTTGAGGCAGAGGGTTCAGATTGATAATTGCGAGCTTCTCCCCAGGACATGGCTGATGTCTGAGCCAACAAAACTTAATTGAACTTTCAGCTCCAGCTGGAAAAGGTTACAGATCCACAGAGTGAGAGAGCCAGGCAGGCGAGAAAGGTCATCTGCTATGTTATTTCCGTAATGCATTGACCAGGGGCATGTTTTTATCTTCAACACAACCATTTGATTATAAAACTTAATTAGCGCAGTCACTTCTCGGCTGGCTCACAAGGAGTTTGCATGAAGATGACAGACCCTGGATTCCATTTAATAGACAAGGAGGTGTCTGTCAAGGAGGCGTGGGGAGCGGCGGCAGCTGGGAGAGCCAGCCAAGACGGCCTTGAACAGCTGGCACAAGACACTTATCATCCCCACTATCTTTTTAATGGTTCCCTCCAACTGCTTCTTTCAACCCTACTCGCTCATTTATTCTATTTATTGTTATTTTATACATATGTATGGGCTAAATTTCACCATTCCACCCAAGTACAGAAAGTACTTTAAAAAAGTGAACATTAAAAACAAAATAAACTAGCATAAGTAAATAAACATATACACTGACCACTACAAAGCGAAATGCAATATCTATTCAGCACCAAAGCCCTGCACAGACAGTTGTGGTTCGAGATAAACATCTGCAAAGCAACCTGGCACCATTTCACTCATTTCAGTCACCTTTCGCGTTTCAGTCAACAGCTTTTTACGCTGTGAGGTCTGTGCCCTTCAGTCTGCAGTGCTAAGATTTAACCAACAAGTCCCAGAATGGAATATGCTGTGAGCTGCAGTGTTTCATTTGTAAAAAAACAGTAAGTGCCAGGGCCATTGTCAGGAGGCCACTGCAGATGGCACCACCCTGGCCACTGCCAGCACTGCCAATGACAGTATCAACACAACTACTAACCATCATATTCCTACAAGTGTGACAGTTCAGACTAATCCAGGATCTCAAAGCTAAAGGAATGGCTTCGGCAGCAGGTAGACCTGATTTTTAATATATATTGAATTATTAAACAATTGTTGTTGTGCTCATCTCTTAATTAAACGGACAGCGCTGCCCTGTTGCAGACTGTCATAAGTGCCGGTGTCGACAATCAAGTGCTGGTGCCGAGCACCGGAAACCATGGCTCAAATTAAGCATTGGTCAGCTGAAACAATTAAACAGCAGTGGCTGAAGATGTGACACGTGGCTTGGAAGATGTAGGTTTTATAGGCTTCTCAGATGGATTCGTACTTGGTAGTGAGCCATTTTACAACTTAAGGATTTACAGGCCTTCCTTACAAGTTGGTCAGAATAGGATGGTTATTTACCACATGTGTTAAATACCGTTACCCCCCCAGGTGAGGTATTTACCACATGTGGTAATTACCTCAAATTCCGAGATAATAACATAAAATGAGGCATGATGTGAAAAATAGATTGTAACACTCATGTACAAAGATTTTTAACAGTCACATACACTCACATTCAGTAAAACTGAGGGTTTGCAACACCAAAAACATTTTTGGAGTGTACTAAACACAACTAATACTTCAGAAAACGTTTTCTGGATCTTTAAATGGTTTAAGCAAACAACAAGGAATCAGTAGTTGGAAGGGGTATGTTTAGGGCACCCCATCCAAATACTGAATGCTTATGGTATATATTTATATTTTACTGCCAACTCAAAGGAGGTGCTAAGCCATTCGCAAATGAGAAAGGGTCTTCACGGGCCTCTTCCCCTTTGTCAATGTTGATAAAAACATTTTTAGGAGTAGTGCTATATTTAAGAAACAAAAGTTTACATTATTTAAAATCAAACATAGACATGGTGGTCTGCTAACCTCAGAAGGCCACCATGCCTGTGATTGTGGCCAAACGAAGTAGGCGGCAATTTGCGACCTACTTCATGCATATTAATCAGATAGGTTGAATTGCAACCCACTACGAATTGGTATTTTGAGAACCCACCTCTTAGTTCATAGGCAAACTGTAGCCACTTTTACCCAACTCATTTCAGTGCATTTCAATTAAGAAATTACACACTGCGAATTATTAGTTGTAATTCATGATTTATTTTTTAAATTTTTTTAAATTTTGTTTTTATTGGTTATTTACTTTCAGTCAGCACAAACAATGATTCTGATACATCATGATCGGTACATTAGTATCTTGGTATAATCAACAATAAGATTTGGCCAAACAATTACTTCCTATAAATCATGAGTGTTTCCAGACATATTAATTTCTACGGTTGGAGATATGCACAAGTTACCTCTGTAAATATTCGATCCACCCCACTTTTTGTCCCATTTTTTGGGGCATCCCTGAGATTTAAAGACTTCTTTTTCGGCAATCATGCATTTATCGAATTAAGATGCCCAGGTCTTTGTGGAAGGCCTCTCCGCCAACCCCCATCGCATTTCTATTGCTCTCTTGACCAATGTGTATCCCAGCGTAACCAGTTGTTCTACCTCATTGAGGTCAGTCGCGTCTCAAATGTTGAGGAGTCCCAATGGTGGAGTGAGGGCAACCCTTTTGCCCAATGCATCTTGCATATATTTTATTGCCCCTTCCCATATGGGTTGTATGAACGGGCAATCCCATATTATATGGTAGAAGGTGGCATCTTGGTGGCAACCCCTTAAGCAAAGTGAGTCTTGTCGATGTCCTATTTTCGCTAATGTGACCCCCGTGAGGTAGGTTCTATGAAGAACTTTCAATTGAATCAGGCGAAAGCGATGTGTTATAGCCGCTTCTCTTGGCAATATGAGGGCCATCTGACAGTCATCGTCTTCGATATCACCTAGGTCGGCCTGCCATTTACTACGGGGGGCTAAAAACGGGTCAGGGAGATTATAACAAATTTTGCGATACGTTAGTGATATCGCCTTGTCTGGAATTGTTTCGGAGAGCAACCAGTCCTCCAATGGGGACAATTCTGGAAGGGATCCCATGTCTGGGAGTGCAGCTAGTAGGGCATGACGAATTTGTAAATACCGGAACGTCTCCCCTATAGTTAGATCATATTTCTCTTGAAGTTCCTGAAAAGTGAGTATTTTGCCCTTCTGGATAAGATGACCTATGTTAGTGATTCCAATCATATCCCATTTGTCGAAGCCGGATTGATAGCACAAAAGGCCCTGCTTTTGGGTGGACCACAGTGGTGTGGACTGGGTCAGTACACTCGTCCAACCTAACCTTTTAGTCGCCTTGTGCCAGATTTCTACTGTAGTAGCCGTGGGCCCACATACCTTCCTTTACAAACCTTTGTGTAGAGAGCACCAAGGTATCTTCCTTTCCCATCTGGTATCTATCCAACATGAAGGCCGGATCTATTGGGGATCGATACAGCCAGTAATTAATTACCGCTAGTTGGGAAGCCCAGTAGTAAAGTCGTATTTCTGGTAACGCTATCCCTCCATCATACCACCCCTTTATAAGTTTATGGAGAGCTATACGAGGCGCTCTACCATCCCACAACAACAACCGGAGTGTGCTATCCATATTATTAAGGTAGAAGTCAGCAATTGTAAGACATATAAAAACCGTGGGAGAGCCAACATTTTAAACAAGGCCGCACGGCCTAGCAAGGAGAGCGGCAGGGACCTCCAGTGAGAAACATCATTTTTGAGTTTGTCAAAAGGGACAGCTAGATTATTTTGGTAAAAAAGTTGAGGATCCGGGGTGATGAATATCCCCATGTAGTGGTACCCATCTAAGGCCACTTCAACCTCGCAACCCCGGGGAAGCTGAGGAACTGGGCCCCGAAGGATAAAGAGAACTGATTTGGTTCAATTGATGGCATACCCAGAGTCTTTGCCAAAATTAATAAATATATTTAGGATACTATTTAAAGACGAGCGGGGGAAGCCAAGTATAACACAATGTCATCCGCATAGAGCGAGATTCTATCCTCATGTCGCTCCTCCCACTTCAGTCCTCTAATTGTCACATCCCTTCACCCCCAGGAGGCCAATGGCTCTAGAATCAAAGCAAAAATGAGGGGGGACGGGGGCAGCCCTGTCTGGTGCCTTCTCGCAGAGTGAATGTACGGGAGGTACGATTGTTAACCCTGACTTGCCCACGCAGTTCCTTGTAAAGCAACCTTATCGCCCCCAAATATTTTTTCCCGAATTCCAGATGTTCTAAGACTTTAAAAAGGAACGACCGTTCTATGGAGTCAAATGCCATGGAGGCATCTAGGGAGAGTACCACAGCCTCCTCATCGATATATGGTTGCCTTCCCAAGACACTGTGGAGACGGCGAATATTTAATGCCGTATTTCTGCCAGGCATAAAGCCTGACTGGTCAGCATGGACAAGTGATGGGAGTAGAGGAAGAAGACGGTTATCCAAAAGTTTGGCCAAGACCTTCACCTTGACATTGATTAAAGAAAGTGGTCGGTATGCACCACAGTGCTCAGCAGGTTTACCTGGCTTTCGGATGACCACAATAGACGCTAGACGCGGGACCTCTGATAGGATTCCCTTGTCAAAGCTCTTGTTGTACATATTTATTAAATGCGGGCGACTCGCGAGGCCAGTGTCTTGAGAAATTCTATGGGAACCCCATTTGGTCCCATAGCCTTCACTGATTGAATACTAGTTATGGCCCTGCAAAGTTCGTCTTCTGTGAGGTCTGCCTCTAACATATCTCTGTCAGCTGTAGACAAGGCAGGTAGATTCATGTCTTTAAGCAATTGGTGTAAGTCCTCTGCTGTGTACGTGGTAGAGGAGGTGTAGACTTTCTCAAAGTTATCCGCAAAGGCGTCCACTACCCCCTGAGGGTTGGAGATTTGTGTCCCATCTGGTAGAGTCAATCTAGGTACCCAGCACTTCCCTGTTCCCGTTTCTCTAACCAGGACAGCATTTTCCCGGCTCTGTCACCCATTTCATAAACCTTATGCTGCATTTGTAACACTTTAGCCTGCGTCTTTTCTATATGCCAACTGTTTAATGCTTAATTGGTGTGCGGTGTCCTCATCGAGTGAGTGAGCATGTTGCGTCTCTAACTGCTGGAGTTTGTCTTCTAGATTAAGTATCTGTTGATTATGGTTTCTAACATAGCCCACCTTCAGCGTCAATGCTTGCCCCTTTATAACTGCTTTATAAGCTTCCCATATAACCTATGCGGAGTCCACTGATCCGACATTTTCGGTGAAGTACTGTTCTGTCTGAGTGCACAAGGATTTCTTTTTTTTAATCTTTATAATGAGACCCAGAACCTGTGCTTAGCCTTTATTTGCATGTTTGATCTGCATGAATTTAACAAGGGAAAACTGGAAGGGTCTGATAATTGTAGCACAACTTGTAACTCAGATCCCTGTCCAAACTGTTTCCTCGGTTCCCTGTTCAAGCTGTTGCCTTTGTTGTGAGGGCCATAGTATTTTTGTAAGGCATTTCTTGGCATTGTCATTTTAGTGCTTTACACATAATTGGCGCTTTACCAGTAAAAAATTTTTATCAGTGATGGAGCGTGATTATTAAAGAATGTTTTTACTCGATCAATTCCTGCTTATTGGGTGTGATACTAATACTTACTTAAGAAATATGACTCCTGTCAGTCTCCTGAAATATGTGGACATTTAAAACTGCATTGTAAAAGCATGCAGAAGTGTCACAAATTGGTTTGAAATTAAAATCATTCATGATCGAGAGGGAAACCTACTAATGCGCTATGACAATAATCTGAAAAGTAATATTGCAGTTTGTAGTTATTAGCAAAATATGATTATGAAAATGCTCAAGTAAAATGATTTCTGCTTATATTTCCTCTGGCATGTAAATCTAAAAGAAAGTGCTTGCTCGTTTATTAATGAATCGTAATCAGATTAAGCTTATAAGTATAATGAAATGGTGTCCTTATATTATTTCTTAAGCATCTTTATTTCTTTAAAACGTTTTCAATATTAGCATGTTTATTCATTAGAAAACAATGATTTAGTGGTTTTCCATTATAGGCCTCAAAAATGTATTTTGTCCTTCATTATTTCCTTCAAATAGACTAGAAAATGCTGACCTGATTGTACTGTAAGTACGAGTAATATCGCTGAAGTTTCTTTCCTACAGTTTGAATAATGGAAATCTTCTCTCTAACTAAGATACTGTATCAACCTTGTTGCAGGCTCAAAGGTGAGTGTGTGGAGCGGACATGTTAAATTACAAGTGTATTTTCTGATTTCCAAAGTGAAGTGATATAGGACATTCCTAGAAAACAGTGAACACTAAACAAAGATATTACATGTGGGTTCAGGACGATTTGTGGTTAGAGAACGATCATACCACAATCGCACCATGGATTTTGACCAATAGTAATCATGCAAACAGCACAAAAGTTACTTTGTGTGCAGGAACTGTGAACGTTTGGAAGTATGATTACCCTGTGGGAAAAGGAAATGTGCAGCTATTTTCTAACCCCGGGCGGAGCTGGTGGAGCGGGACTACGCGGAGGTCCACGGAGTTGGGAACAAACTCTGTGGAACTCCGCTCCGCCCCCGCCTCAACCCCTCCTTGTAAAAATTAATTATACATTAATAAAAACAACAAAATAAACACTTACCTGTACTGCGGCGTACCCGGACTGCCCTCCTCCTCTTCCTCGCCATCTCTCTCCTATGTGGGTCGACCATCTTGCAAAAACTGCGCATGCGCAAGATGATCGATCCAAGTAGGAGAGAGACAACGAGGAAGAGGAGGAGGGCAGCCCAGGGATGCCGCAGTACAGGTAAGTGCTTATTTTGTTGTTGTTATTAATGTATAATTAATTTTTAAAAGTGGGTGGAGGCGGGGCTGGCCAACTCCACTCCGCTGAGGAGTCGGAATTTTGTCCTATACTCCGCGTTCTCTGTAGAACGCGGAGTAGGCAAATCTTTGCACACTCCGCGGGCCGAGCGGAGTTCTCCTCCCACCCCTACGATTTTTCTTGCATATCTTGGGCCTGACATGCGCCTGACATGCGCACCGTCTGAACTCTGATTTCCCTGAAATGAACTCTCCTCATTTCCTCTGTACTTTACTAGCTGGTGAAGTCAAGCAGACAAGCTGAATGATTAATGACTTAAGCTTTGCACGCTGTGTTGTAGCGTCCTACTGGGCCCATTCTCGTGTCTTGGTCCCGATAAATCTACAACCGAATCTTTGGTTCCAATGATTCTCAATGGCATACTGTAATTTGCATTGTGTATTTTCTCTCTCCTTCTCACCTTTCCACCAGTATTTAAATTGTGATGTATTTGCTCTGAACTGTGATGTTTTGTGATTCTACCTGTAGACAAATGAATAACTGTTATCAGATGTTTCTAATGTACATTTATGCTTTGACCATTCATCTTGAAAGTTGATAACGGTATCTTGATAACTATTTTATGAGTTTGTCCTTACCTATTGATGGATTTTGATATCATATGAATGTTGTTATTAGTGAAGCACTTCTTTATTACAGGTCCTCATGAAGGAGTGATTTTCCGTCTCTTGTTATCTTAGTCCCTGTTAGCTCATACAAAGATTTATCGGTGGACCTTGTAGTTTGTGAATGATGACAGAGTTTCTATGGGCCAAACTCTGTGTTATTGTGATTTGTGTTGCTGTGAATTGAGTTTACGGTGTGGTGGGAAACTCATGTCTAAGCCCACAAATTTTACACCGCTTCCACTGGATCATCAGTCTATCATATCAATTAGGAAAGAAATGGAACCGGGGCAACCCTCAAACATTGCATGATCCAGTATCTTGGGAGCTGCCCACACACTGCAGACAGGGGGAGGACTTGCAACTTACTACTGAAAAACACTCCCGGAATTGTAGAAAAGGATGTGGAACACTGTGTATTCTGAATGAGAGGTGCAATCTGCGGGATGTGGCATACCTTGTGTGAACCAGAATGGCAGTGTCATTGGCTAATGCCAGCTTGTAGCCCTAATGAAAACTATTCCGCTAGTCCTGAAGGCAGTGATGTTTGGAATATTTTCATGTTATGCATGCGAAATACAGCCATATTTTAACTAAAAATTACACAGTGAGTAATCTGCAAGGGTGTGAGTTAGAACCTCTTAAGTGGTCTTTCATCATACTTTGAAACCTGAAAATGCCCTTCAAAGGATCAGAGACGAGGAGTCACTTTAGTCCCATGCGGAATTCTCAAACGCAACACAGTAGGGCAGATTAACAAAAAAATGAAACTAACTAAGATCTAACAGGTTTGTGGTGTTTACCAAATTTCCAAGGCATCTCTGTCCGGACACGGCCACTTCTCACCTCTGTGCGCAAATTCGCTCATAAGTAATATTACACCATAGCCGTGTAAAATTATTGGTGAGTAAAACGAACTGGCAGCATAAACTCACATTTTGTGAATACAAAATGTGAAATTACACCTTATCACAAGCTGTTTATCATGATCAATGTGCTTTGTGCTGTAGAGTGACTTTGGCCCAAAAGTGCAAAAGTGAATTTCAAATTCCCTGATAGGCTCCATATATAATTCAGAATCCTCTGAAACTATTCTATGTTGACTAAGCAAGAGAAGGCTGGGACAGAAAGCTTCTAAACACATTTCAGGCTCACCTTGACCTTACAAAGGAAGAACTCTAACTGGTGAAAAGTCACCAGTGACTCGGATTGTGGCAGCTAGGCTGAGCACAAATTGTATCCTCACCGGCCAGTGTAGGAAAAATAATAAGCAGTACAGTTGTAGAATAAAATTGTGCAGCAACCATTGCACCTGTAAAAAGATAAGCAAATCAAACTTTTACAGATACAGACTAGGATGAGACAAATGATGGCTAATATACAGGATGGAGAGAAACAGCAATTCATGAACTTTAATAGTCAGCATACAACAAATCTTGTTTTTGTGGTCGATTTGTGGTAACATCTAGTCTTCTCATATTTCCAAAAGTTTCAAACAACCATTCATAGATTGTGATTTTTTTGATGTAGGTGTTCAAATAATCAACTGCCTGGAAATGCTGATCTGGGTTTTGGTACCCCAAAACAATTAGTGAGGTGAAAGGGAGGTTCAACTTCTTGAACAAAATAAAACAAATCTGGCGGCGTCCAATAGGGATCCTAAGAAAGACTATTTGTACTTCTATAAAAAATGAAGAACAACGTTTCCCAGGATAATGTATTTTCAAAAGGAAAGAGAGGGACATTCTTGTTTTCAGCTTAGTCTGTTTTATTATACAATCAATAATTCCTTGGTCAGTGGCAAAGATAACAAAGGAAAGAAAAATAAGCTGGATAGTCTAACATGGCAGCCTCGAGGAGATAAGAAAATATATCCCCATAACATAGAACCAGGGTACTCATTTACTAACTTTTTGGCACTTCACAGTGCAGCAACTAAAGCGATGAGAGAAAAACAGTGCCACATCGACAACGATATGGTTCTATTTTCTCTCCCCCAGTGCTGGTGTGCTTTAAGCTGCCATGTACAATGCACACAACCATGCACCCTAGTGCTAGGGGATGTGTATTTTGACAAGCATAGGTTTTGTACTGAACGGGTCTCCTTTCAGTACAAAAGTATGCTTTAACACTTCTCCCGATTTGTATGTGTGCTTACAGTGCAGCACACATGCAAAGTTGGAAAAATATGGAGACTTTTAAAACTTGCTGAAATGTTATGCCTACCTAGAGTAGGTGAAGGTTTTTGGTGCAAATCTCTGTCTACAAATGTTAGTACATAGGAATTTGCGTTTAAACCCATGGGTGGTTTCATTGAAATACCCATGTACCACTAATGGAATACCTCTTTGATGTGCTATTTTGCATAGCTGTAGGCAACTTTCTAAAGTAAATCATGATTTTTTGGGGAAATTAAATTCCACCACACTTTGTCATAGTATGTGGTACAAAGTGTTCCCAAGGCAAGTAAATAAAATTTCACAAATTGTCTTCAGCACCCATTATCAGTGTAGACATGACCTTTATGTCTACCCTCTGTTGCCTACCTGTTTTAAACTACAATTTGACAGAGCAAAATAGCCCCTTTTGACAGGACCAACCCTTCCTTTCAAATATTAATGAGTCACCCCTAAGTTGGCCTTACTGACCACAAGGGAGAATGCATGGTATTTAGAAGTAGAGCATGTAAAAGTTGAATGTTAAACCTCTCTACAGTGAAAAGGCCTCAGCAGCTATTTTCACTATCGCAGGGTTGGCTATCACACAGGAAATCATTGGGATACAATATCATATGTACTAATATTATCTCTGGCAAGGAAACAACTACAAAATTAATTCTTGTGCATTTTGAAATATGTTTGTTCACCCAATTCACTGCTGAATTTGGATTTGAAATACATATTTTGGGAAAAGTACTTTTAGAAAGTTAGCTTTCCCCTTCCCAAAGCTGTTAGATGCCCATTTCCACAAGCTGCAACTGTTACCTGGCAGGTGAAGAGCCCCCTTTATTAGTTGTGAACTCGCTCCCAGAGGAGGAACAGAAGTCTTGGGTTTTGAGAGATGTTGTATTCCCCTGGCAGAATGGTCCATGGGCTATGTCCAGAAACCTGATTAACTTCAAAGAGGCCTACCCTGTCACAGGCAGATGAAGCTAATACATGGGCCTGCCCCCTTCTTTTTCCCACAGCCAATTAGGCTGTCATCCTAGTGGGAGAGAGAGGCAGCATCCAGAGCTGTTTTAGAGTGACCACAGAGGACGGGTTGCTCTTTTCGCTGGCCACACCTCAGGTGGACACAAGAGCTCTGCACATGGGAAGAACTGTTGTGTCTTCTTGGTTTTAGGTAGAGAGGGGCATTGGGGTATTGTTTGAAGTAGGGCACACAGGATATGCTGGAAAAGTGGGTAGGATTACCCCTGGGAACCTTAATGCCATTGGTTAGGGAGTGGCCAGGAGTTTCCCCCACCCACAGGATGGTGCTAGGCATACATGTGGCAACTTGTCAACACACTGTACTGCACACGTCCTCCTCACTTAATAGCTAAATCACAAAAGTGGGTGGGTGGTAAATAACCCTTACCAAGCCATCAAAGAACCAGCCTACAGGGATCTAAAGGATATTTAAGGGGTTGCCTCACCCACAACGTATCATGGCATACTTCATCACTGGTGGCTCCCCGCATCATAGAAGGATAATACTACTCCGGTGTACTCAACTTTAAAGGGAGTTCTTACACATTTTATTTTTCAAGACAATTGCTGGGGTCTAGTTTTAATACTTAAAAATATTTTAAGTTATCCTTTCCTTAACAGGAGCCTTTGGTATATTTAAAACAACAAATCTGCTCTCTACCTAAGGCTCATGCACAATCAGGCTGCCAAGCACCAGGCACACACCTTTGCACCATAGCGGAATGGTGTGTGCGTGATGTCTAGCATAGGTTTTGTACTGGAAGGTAACCCTTCCAGCACAAAATACTATGCCTACACAAACTTGAAAACTTTCCCTACTTTGTAAGGATGCTGTACAGTGCAGCACATTTGCAAAGTGGGAAAACATTGAAGAATTAAAAGCATTTCTTCTTTTAATGCCTGCTTTAAATTGTCATTATTTTTCGGTGCAAAACCCTATCTAGTAGATAGGGTTTTTGAGCCAAAAACCATGGTTGATTTATCTATAAACCTATTTATAGCACAAACATGACCATAAAGTGTATCAGAGCACTTTACATTGGATGAAGGCAGTATATAGTTGACGAAATAAAATCTTGTCACATATGTGAACCGAACATAGCAAAAATTATATCTATAGCGGATCATCAATGAGGTAATCATACAGTATATCTGAGTGGTAAGCAGGTATGTAGATAATAGTACATAGTGTCTTATCAATAGAGCCTAGGTGATAATCTTAGGTCATGAACTTGTTCATTAGTAGAGTTTTCACTTCTTTTTTGAAGGAGGAGGAAGATGAGTTTCTGAGGACATCTGGTGGGAAAGAGTTCCATATCTTCGGTGCGATACCAGAGAAGGCTCTGTAGTACGTTCTCTTTTTGTGGAAGATCTATGGTTTCAATAGCAATGAGCTTGCACTTCGTGTTGATCTGCAACCCCCCGATAGATCTAGCTTTTGTGTCACATAACTGGGGGTCTTGAAATGAAGGACTTTATGATTCATGCTTTATGAGATGATTGTATGAGAATGCCCATGTACAACAAATAGAATGTCTCCCTGATGCAGAGTAATGCAAAGCAGCACTAAGATTTACCTTGTGTTACTTTGAGGCAACTTTCCAGCACAAAGGAATCTTTGCGCTGGAAAGCAAATCCTTGAAAAAACATTTTGTGCTGGTTTGCTTCACATTTGTGATGCAAATTTAGTGCATAATGTTTGTAAATCTGCCCTTACAGGTCAGTACGTACAGAGACATGACCCAGTAACCTGCTTAGTGACACTAGTGACTGCTAGGCATGGGCCAATGTGATCAGACTCTTGAGTTTCAGCTCCGGAGTAGGAGATCATGGTCGACAGTCTAGCCTCCTTAAGGATCATAGGCACTGAACAACTTGTCCAGCAAGCTTATTGGCAGTCATGGCCTTTGGACCAAGACAGGTTGGCATTAATTTTGGGCCTTCGCAGTCACCAGTGCTGGCATAGGTTAACTCTCTTCTAAGCAGTTGTGGTCTTGGAGGTCAATATAGGTAGGTGTTTGTCTTTTGCAGTTGTGGACCAAGAGGTCGGTACAGGTAGGCACTCAGCTTCAGCGCTTTGCGGCATTGAAGCCCAATGCAGGTGGTTGCTTATTTTCAGCAGTTGTGGCCCTAGAAGTTAATGCAAGTGGATGCTCATCTTAGGCAGTTGAAGGCCCTGGAGGCTGATGCAGCAGCTCCTCTCATGGGGGCACCTTGAGTGGCTGAGGCAGTTCTATGTCCTCAGGGTTGAAGTGGGTAACCGCAAACTGCACGGTAACAACTTGAGAAATACTTCTTTATAGTGCTAATGATGGGCGCTGCAGCAGGAGACTAGAGGGTACTTTAGACTTTGAGCCATTACCCATTTCCCCCACTCTCAGTTGACAGTTGCTTGTGGGTGCCCCAATCCCCAAGAACATGTTGGGCTTTCCCTTCTGAATAGTCTGCTCTCCTTCAGGAGCAGGCACCCTCCTTCCCTCGCTGAACAGTCAGCCAGGCTTCCACAAGTGTTTCATCACCTAAGGGAGATTGACAGTAATACAGTCACCTTCCCTGGTCACACAGCAGTCCTGTGAGTACTCTGAGCTGCACTCCCTTCTTTATTCATGATGGGCCTGAAAGCGGAACAAAGTAGGGTGGTTTGCATCCCATGTTTATACAGATGTTCCAGAATGGGAATGTGAATTCAGGCTTCAGAACTGATTTGAATTGGAACTCTTTCAAATGCCATTTCAGGGTTACTCACCTAGTATAGGATATGTTATGTTATGTTATGTTAATTTGCAGAGCATTCATATCACCCAGGTGGGTATCTTGATACTTTTGAGAAGGTGGAGGAGCTACACTTGAGGCCTATAGGAAGAGCCACGTTTACAGTTTCTTCTGCAGTTCTAGGACTGAGCAGGTAGCTCTAATGTGAAAGGGGAGCTAGTTTCAAGCTTTAGGAGTCAGACACAAGAAGGCACGGCCACAGGCTCAAGCTCTTCGGATGCACGGTACAGAAGGAAGCAGAAGGTTGGTGAATTGAAGGTGTCTTGCGGGGTTGTGAAAGCTGATGTGGTGTTCAGGTGGGTGGGACGTATGTTGTGTAGTGCTGTGTGTGTGAGTAGTTTAAAAAGCTGTATTTATGGATGGGGAGCCAGTGGATGTTTTTGAGGTGAGTGGATATGGCACAACCTTTGTGCAAACTGATGGTTCTCAAAGCAGGTAGCGAAGGGTCTTAATTGAGCAAAATGAAGCGTGCGTTCTCTGCGCGTTGCTGCCATAATTTTCCTGGAGCAGTAATTATAGACAGACAAAAGGACGACCATGTCTAGAAACATAATCACTTTAAGCAACAGAAACTGTAGTCCCATTTCTCAACTCTACCATCTACCAAATGGCAGTGCTCAGGTAGAACTAATCAGCAGTGCTTTGTTAACAAGGACTACATGGAATTTCTAAAGGTGGCAATGTCTCAATTATTCTCATTTCAGGACCTGGGTCTATACCCATCTGCCGCAAGAATGCAGGTAATACATTTCTACTGTCTGGGGTATCTATACCCTCATGCTATTATTTCCCAGACTAAACCAGTGGCATAAAAAATGGAATTCACTAGTCCCAGTACTCAGATTTATACAACACACAGAGTCCTACTACTTATCATGGGCTACACACCCATATGAAACATACACGCTTAATATGCACAAAGGGTGACTGTGCATGGCTCTGGATGTCAAATAACAGCAGCCTTTAGATGAGAGGTTCCATTATACCATACGTTCACTGACACAGAGAGAAAAGGTCTGGTTACACTATAAATTCATAAAACATGTTATGCTAAAGTGCTGGTGCTCACTCCTCAAAACATGTTTCAGTTGGCTTACACCTGACTGGGATATTTAATTTAATTATGCGTCCCTAAGTCCTTATTAAAGTGATATTCCACATAATGTGACACCCACTTAGGTAGCCCCTTAAACGATGACCCAGGACTGCCATTACAACCTGCAGCCAGTTTTAAACTGCCAATTCGACTTGGCAATATAACCCTCATTGCCAAACCTTAAACACCCATTTTACTGCATATAAGTCTCCCCTAAGGTAGGCCCTAGGTAGTCCATATAGCATGGTGCAAAGGAATTAAAAGGCTGAACATATACTTTGAAGTTATATATGTTCTGGTAGAGAAAAACTCCTACATTTGTTTTTCAGTACTGCGAGGCCTACCTCTCCTATAGGATAACACTGGGTTGCCTTATTACATTTAATAAATGCACATTTTTGATTGGCAACAGGCAAACAATTAATGTTTGGTGTCTTGGAAACTGTAATTAAAAATCCTCTCTAATAGTAAAGTCAGATTTTAAATTGCAATATTGAAAATGCCTCCTTTAGAAAGTTATCGTTTCTTTGCCCTAACCCTTTGGTGTCTGCAGCCTGTTCCTGGGTCAAATAACGGGGGGTAGTTGGCATTTGGACTTTGTTTAATCCTGCCTTGCGTTTTGAGCTCTGTTTTGGTGCTTCGACCCATGTCTGCCAAAATAACCACACAGACTAGCTGGCTGGCCTCCTGATCAGAGCCTCAGGTAAAGAAAAGGCTTCAACCATTTTTAACCCTCACCTGCACACAGCCTGAGTAAGTCCCCAAATGGTGCCCCTCCAGTCCTGGACCCTTAGTGGTGGTGTTAAAGGTGCCCAGGATTACCAAAATCAAAAATCTGGGACTTAGAACATTTTTGGCTAAAAACTGCACTTACAACTTAGTGGAGACCGTGACCAACATACTCATCTATGTGCTCAAGGTGCATCACCAAAGGAGTAATCGGCATCATTGAACTCTAGTTGGCGCCTACTTCAAAAAGATACTAAGTGAGAAAGTAGAAATCTTGACTATGACTTTGTCTGGTGGCTACCTGATTACAACGCCTCCTCCGCGGATAATGCATGCAGCCTTGCCCAGCTGGACTTTACCTTCTCAAGCCCTTTTTGCTGAAATATTTCTTTGTCCGAAGGGGCCCAATCCACATTTTGGAACCAACTTGCAAAAACATTCCATTAGCTATTTTCTTCTTTTTCTAAATGTAAGTACCCTACCTTCTTTTTCTTGTACCATGGAGATGGAGCTGCTCAACTTTGGCACCCTCAACAGGAATGAACTGCTGAAGCTCTGCAAAGACAGGTGCATGAAGGCATGCAGGAAGGCTACAAAGTTGGACCTCAACTTGTGTCCTCTGGGCAGGTGATACCTAATGCATTTCAACAGGTTGTAATACCAGACAACTGTGAACGGCACTACCTAGTAGCTCTGCTTCCTTTTGAATGGGGGGGCGGTGTCCCAGGTTCTCTTTGGGTTGCTGTTTAGGCTTGCCATACCTATGGATTGTTTGCTTGGGAATGACCTGGAGCACACTGCCTGGAGGAAAGCTCTGCTCAGGTTCCACCTGAAAATGTTGGGGTTACCCAAATGGGTCTGTGTGACCACAAGGTCCATGACTCTTCAGGAGATTTGTCAAGGAAGCCTGCAAGAGTGGCCCATACAGCTGCCAAGAAAGGGAAGGGCAGGGGGCTCGGGAAACCAGCCCCTGAAACTCCCACTGTACAATTCGATTGGTGCCAGAGAAAGCCACCTCGAGCCTATGGAGGTCATTGCCTCTCTTGGAGACCTACCTGAACTTGCTGGATTGCAAGCAGAGGGTGGGCCCACCAAGGAGGGGTTCTGCAAGTTACAGAAAGAGTGCCCAACCATAGAGGCCAGCAGGCTGAAACATAGTCAGGAGATGAGTCCTCTTGAGATTACCTAATTTATTGGAAGAATGGCCTCCTGTATAGTGAGGCTAAGGCACCTGTGCATTGGGCAACACATGTGTTTGTGATCCCCTAATGCTACAGGACCTGCCTACTGGGTTTGTCTCATGAAGGTTCTCTGGCTGGCCATCTGGGGCAAGACAAAGCATTTGCCAGGTTTGTCTCTCACTTTTATTAGCACCGAATGTGAATAGCCTCAGATATTTTCTGCAGGACCTGTCGGAACACAAAGTAAAAGCTGAATTCCCCCCTGAATCCCATATCTGCCATTGCCACCCCTTTTGAAAGGGTAGGTATCAACATTGTTTGAACCTTGGACCCCAAAAATGCCTTAGGCAACAGGTTTACCTGGTTGTGGTGGACCATGCCACTAGATACCCAGAGGCAATTCCTCAGCGGTCTGTGACTACACCTGCACTGGCTAGGGCCCTGATGAGGATTTTCATCCTGGTAGTGTTCCCCAAGGAAGTGGTGTCTGACAGGGGCACCAATGTTTTGTCTGTCTACATGAATTCTATATGGAAGAAGTATGGAGTCACCTACAAGTTATCCACCTTCAATCAACCCCAAATTAATAGGATGGTTGAAAGGTTCAAATAGACCCTGCAAGGTATGAATATGAGCTTGCCTGAGCTCATGAGGCAGAAGTGGACCGTCCTCTTACCATGCATGCTCTTTACTTACAGGGAGATGACACAGAAGGGAGTTGGGTTTTGTTCATTCGAACATTGGCATGGACACCTTTTCAGGGGTTTGACCAAGTTAGTGATGCAAATCCTTGTCTGGCGACTTGCACCACGGCATTGCAGAGACAATAAGGACCCACCTCTTTGTGTCTTAGAGCCCTGCCCATTCTTCAAGGATGAAGATTACCTCCTGGAATTACAAGTGAAGCTCAGGGAGGAGGAACTTCCAGGATGCTGTCTACCCTGTCACATCTGTCCTGTTGTCGACCTTTGAGGAGAGGAATTAATTTGTAGGGTGATCAAATGTGGAGATAGTATCCTCAGGCCTATCCACTGTGAAGCGTGATCAACTACTCTAATAATTCATACCTGTGATAAACTGGAAAACTGCCTCAGAAGAATAGTGGATTCCTCTGGTAATCTTCTAACTGGGAAGAGTTACATTGATAACTTTTTCTATGAGAAAACATATACTACAACTATATCTCCCTTTAGAAGAACATCATCGTCAATAAAACCTATGAGCAGTGCTGATCCTACTTATAAATGACATGACATTCTGGATTGAGTAGTCTTGAAATGCATATGATATTGATGTGCAGATTTTAAATTACATCTGCCATGCAAACTGGTAAGTGACTACTGCGCTAGTTGTCGAGTTTCAGTTGTCTGCCAGTCACTGGTTATAAACACTCTGATGAATCTTGTAAACCTCTTTCATCAAATGCCTTATATTTTAAGAGTCTATTGCATACAACGAAAGTTTATACCGTTCTGTTGTCCTGAGGCTCCTATCAGTGCTTTCCAAACATTGATGTTAGTATGGGAGATTAGTATATCTCATCAGTAGGCTTTCTCAAATATGCTCAGCTGCATAGAGGTCATGTAAAATAGTTTTAACTTTGCTTGTTGTCATGCTCGGTCTACCTTGTTTATGCTGCGATTCTGTATTGCCTTGCAATAGTTTCTTCTGATTGGTAAGTGCTTATTGTTCTTTTTGTTGTGCGTTCTTTCTTTTTCTGCCAATATTCGCAATGGTGCACATCATCCAGGCAAGGAGAGCTGTCGAGGACACGAGCAGGTAGGTGTGTATGCATTCGACACAAACCGTATTTTGGGGGTTTAAATAGACTGCACCCAAGATGGCTGCCAGGATTTGGTGAAATTCTGCAATAGTTTGGCAAAACCGTGCTCTAATAAATGAAAGTGGAAGGAATCACTCAGGTCAATAATAATGCATCATTTAACTGTCCACTCATCGGGGGACTGAGATTCAGGTACAAATCACATGATACTGAGTCCAGTACTGGGGAGCTGAGATATCCCTTTTACATATAGTATTCCGCATTGCTGCAAATGTAAACAAGATGTCACCATGAACTATAACAAGAATACACAATATACATGGAGTGACTAGAAACACACTATGTGGTAATAATCCAATGTACAGAAGCATGATTAAATATTATTCACATTACAGCAGAGCATCAGGTGGCAAAAGTCAGTTTGAACATGGGGATCTCTGACAAGGGTTTGGGGAACTTTCAGCCTGGTGAAATAGGGGTGTTAGCAAGCTCCCAAGAACGCCCCCCCCAGGATATGGTTAACTACATGCTAGCACTCAGAAACCATATTGTCAGTTTATGGAAGAAAGCTTCTTAGAACTTGGAGGCAAGCCAGAAAGTTATGAATATTTGTATGACCAAACGGCCACTCTAGTGGAGATTTATCTGGCTGAAAGTGTGAATGATTGAGCCAGTGGAGGCCAGGCACTCCAATACTGTTGGACTGGGCTCTATGAGGTGATTGAGAGGAAGGGGGAGGCTACCTACTTTGTGGACATAAGATCCCTAGAAACCCCCTAAGGGTACGCCACATCAATCACCTCAAACCTATGAGAGGTCTGAGATCACCATGCAGTTTGAGACAGATGATGGAGAGGAAGAGGAGAGTGAACCTCTCCCTGATCTCCTGTAATCCAAAGAAAAAGATGGGTCAATGGAAGTTGTGCCTCTCTCCTACCCTGACCCCATAACAGCAGAGAGATTGCCACCAGTTGCTGGAACAGTTTGCCTCACTGTTTTCCCTCACTCCTGGGCTTACACACTTAATATTTATACTGGGGACGGCCTGCCGGTCAAAAATACATTATAAAGGCTGTCAGAAAAGGTCACGGCCAACATCAAGGAAGAAGTCTCCAAGATGCTCGAATTGGGAGTGACTAAGCACACTGATAGTCCCTGGTCCATCCCAGTGGTGCTGGTACCCAAAGCCGCCCCACCGGGTGCCACCCAGAAAACAAGTTCTGTGTGTACTACACTGGGCTCAACTCAGTCATCAAGGATGATGCTCACCCCATCCCCAGAGCTGATGTGCTCATTTCCCAGTTAGGTACTGCCAAGTCCCTGAGTACATTTGACTTTAGCATACTGGCAGATTGCCCTAACTGAGGAGGCTGAAGATAGGTCAGCATTCTCTTCAGCCTCCTCTACAACAGAGGACCACTTTCAATTTAGAGTGAGTCCCTTTGGTTTGAAGAATGCCCCTAACACCTTCCGGAGGTTGGTGAAACAGGTCTTAGCTACAATGGAGGCCTTCAGTGATCCTTATCTGGATAACATAGCTGTCTTCAGTAGCAGCTAGGAGGACCACCTGTTTCACCTGCAGGAAGTGCTTCTGGCCCTGCAATAGACAGGCCTTACTATCAAGGCCAGTAAGTGCCAGATAGAGCAGGGTTCTGTGGTGTAATTGTTACTCCTGGAAGTTTGTTAAGGGATATGGCACCACTGCTATTCCCTTAACAGTGCTGACTTCAAAGAAGCAGTCCAAAAATCTGATTCGGACACAGGCTTGTCAGAAAGCCAGTGATACATTCAAGCAGGCATGTGTACAGTTCCTGTTCTCAAAGCCCTTGACTTTCCCAGGGAATTAATTGTGCAGACTGTTGCCTCAGAGCAAGGCATGGGGGAATTCCTATCATGGATAAATGAGGAGTGCCTAGGTCAACCTGTAGCTTTCATCCCCAGAAGGCTGCTTCCCAGAGAACAGAGTTAGAGTGCTTTTGAAAGGGGAGCCTTTGTTGTGGTCTGGCACTGAAGAAGCAGCGACCATACGTTTTTGGCACTCACATCCAGATTCATACAGACTACAGGCCCGTCAGATGGATCATGCAAATCAGGGGTGAACATCCAAAACTGTTGAGGTGGTCCATCTCCCTACAGGGGATCACCACCCAGGGTCAGAATACTCCAGTGCTGATGGTCTGTCCAGGTGCTTTCGCCTTAGTGATCAGAATGTCCAGGAGGTTGGGTTATTTTCCCCATTTTCAGCTGGGATCACAGGTGTTAGACCTGTCAGTCTTAGGATGGTCTTCCGCTAAACATTTTACATTCATTCTCCTATCTTTGCTGAATTTGTTTTTGTTAGCTTTAGGACTCTGTGCACTTAACCACTGCTAACCAGTATGAAAGTGCTAGTCCTTGGGACTCTTTCCTTGTTGACCCGGGGACGTGCTACTGCTTACCTGGTGCCCTCTGCCTCGCTGCTGTCTCTCGTCCTTCGCCGCCGCCGCCATTTCCACCAGCGGCCGCCGAGAGAGGACGAACTGCAAGTCCCATCATCCTCTGGGACAGGTGATCCGCTGACACCGTTTCCGGCGCCAGGAGGCGCTTAAAAGTCCGGCGCTTCCTCTGCTGAGCGGGACTCTTTCCTTGTTGACCCGGGGAGGATGAACTGCAAGTCCCATCATCCTCTGGGACAGGTGATCCGCTGACACCGTTTCCCGCGCCAGGAGGCGCTTAAAAGTCCAGCACTTCCCCCGCGTCGCGGGACGCGTGCGCGGACGGCGCCGGGCTAAGCCCGGGCAAAGGGCGGGCCGTCCGAGGTCGGCAGAGGACGGGATGGGCCACCCCCCTTACATCACCTACAAAGCTGTGGTACTGTTACGGTCTTGCTCTTCAAGGTACTGTTGACTCCTAAGTTCCTTTGCATATGATTCGAAGCAGAACAACACTGCATTGTATAGGTAGCAACTTGTAACTGTCCAATTATTACCTGCTATTCTTGATTTGGGCGACTTAACACAGAGCATATCGAGGTATTCGTATACTACTTCTGAGGTATGTCCAAATCAAAGGTTACTTCTGCAACTAATACCATGGACAATTACCTGGTGCAGATCGTAAGCAAAATCAACAATGACAGAAGGGCGTCTTTAAGCTTGAATTCCTCTTCCACCTCCCCTATGTTGAGGACTTCTTCGGAACCTTCGGAACTTTCGTTGGAACTTTCGTTGGATTCTTCGTTTCAGCCCAATAGTAGTATTGCTGCTGACGTAGAGGTTGCAGTCAGCCACACGTTTGATCAATGTATGTCCTCTGTTACTATCCAGCACCCTAATCTTACCTCAGACGCAGCCCTAGACACTGAAGTAGTGATAACTTCGCCTCCAGTCCCTCCCCCTTTGTCTAGAGCAGTTAGAGCATGTAGAAAAGTTCAGTCCAAAAGCAGTGGGCCTCGTCCAGGTAGAAAAAAGGTAACCTCTGTACCTAAAAACCTGAATAAGGATGAGGCAAATGGGTCTTATGTTAACAAAGAGACCGAGAAAGAACTATCTACAAAAATAGCTAGCATGATCGATGCAAAGATTAAATGTATTATTAACCCCTTGGTAGCTAAAATCGATCAGCTTATGACTGAGGTATTACGATTGAGTGCTCTTATTAACAAGCCTGTGGAGGAGGTGGGTAGTACTTTGTCCCCGGTGTCATGCAGACCTGAGTCAAATGTGGTTCCCTTTAGTTGTGGAGCAGGGGCTGAAGCTAAAACAATAGTAAACTCTCTCCCTTCCCAACCTATAGTTGATAAGAATTTTCAGATTATAGTGAATGATGTTTCTCCTTCCAGACCATCTAGACCCACCACATTTTATCAGGAGAGAGACCAATTTGAATGTATTGTTGAGGCTTCCCCTCTTGTACTAGTTCTTGCCTTGATAAAGTGGAATCTACAACTTCCCTGATCAGTAAATCGTTGCACTGGTTGTCTAATAACATGAGGATGTCCCTTTGGGGCAAACAACAACTAGCTGGGGAAATCATTATGGCAAGACGAGTACCATGGTTAGGGAATCACCCGAAAAAATTTGGTGGAGATTGTATAGTGCTTAATTTCTCCAACGTAGGGGTCCTCCCTAATGTCTTGATCAATATATTTCCCCCACAACAAAGGCGTACTACTATTGTTCCATTAACGTTAGAATATTTTTACAGTAAGAGTGGCAGTAAAGTCAATCTGGAGGGACCAAGGATAAAGTGGACTCCTGTTCCCAAAAATAGGTGTAGGAGCAACCTAAACTGCAATTGGAATATTAGGCTGGAAAACAGGTTTGGGGTTTTGTCCGATTTAAATGAATGCGATTGACATGACCAGGTTGATAGATTAGGGAAAACGAATATAGAGAAGTCTGGCTGTATGAGTGCCGCCATGTCACAGAGCCCAATTGTATCAACTAGCAATCTAAATGCCGAATCTGACATGAGAGGACCTCCTAACCTTATAGTGAGTCAATCTGAATCAATTGATCCAGATAAACTAATATCCTCCAGCCCCTTAGTATGTAATGGTTCAGGCCCTAATGTTTTACAAATAGAGCTACTGAATAATATAAGCATCAACGGTGATCATGACATTGGGATGGAAGGTGAGACTCAAGACGTACTACCAACTAACGCCCCTCCTTGCCTTTTAGCAGCAGAGGTAGGGCTGTCCCTTCTCTCTTCTCTCTTGGAATCTTGCAGGAATTGGTAGCAAACTACAATCTCCCGATTGTTGTAGCTTTGTTGACCAGTTTGATATTATTTTATTTCAGGAATCCTGGTCACTGGTTCCGGGTTATCGATTGTGGTTTTTAAACTTCCATATACCTGCTACCAAGAAAACCAAAGGCCGACCATCAGGGGGTCTTATAATCTGGATCCGCCAATCATTATGCTGTATAACTAATCAAATGAGCTCCCCTCTACTACTTTCTGGTAGATGTTAGAGATTGGCATAGTCTGATCGACATGACTATAATACCAAGAGTGGAAAGTGACCATAACCCCCTTTGTATGACATTAAAAATTCCGAAAGGGGCTAGAGAACTTAATACGGGTGGGGAGAAAACTACTTTGGATATTGTAGTATCGAACAACATGCGCCACGTTAAATGGGGCCGATTTATTGAGAATCCAGAGAAATTGGAAACCCTTAAAAAAGTGGTGACCGATGAAGTGGCCCTCTTAAAAACTCAATGTGAGAATCAAAATTTCCCCCAAGCTATGCTTCAGGCCCACAACCTCTTTTTCACTAAACTCCAAGGATTTTTTTCGAAGTCTATCAAGGCAGTAAAGGCACATAAAACAATAATATCTGAGGCAGGATGGTATAACAAAGCTTGTAAATTGGCCCGCCAGAGCCTTAGCGCCGAACTTAGATCCAGAAACATCGAGGGTGTGAGAAATGCTAGAAATATATATAGGCATACACAGAAAGAGGCAAAGAAACAGTGGGACGAGGAACGGTGGCATGATTTGAGACTCGCCTGTGCAGCTAAAGACCAAAAGCAATTTTGGGCTATAGTCAAATGGGATAGAGGCGGGATTGCCCCTCCGCCTCAAAATAATGTTGCTAAAAATCAGTGGGTTGACTTCTTCAGTCCCCAATATGCTTCCAATCTATCTGAAGATGTGTGCTCACTCCCTCCCACCATTTACTATCAAAGGCAGTTATTTTCGCTTAAGGATGTTAACTTAGCACTTGATTGTGTGACAGGAGGTAGAGCTCCAGGAATGGATGGGATACCTGCCGACGTGTTTTTAAGCGATCGACCATCTTGGTGTCAGTATTTTCAATGGCTAGCTAATTCTGTGGCCATGGGTGCACCCATTCCCACCTCATGGAAAGGTGCGGAAATAATTCCAGTTTTCAAGAAGGGAGACAAATCACTACCCAGCAACTACAGACCTATTAGTCTGATTGACTCTGCCCAAAAACTTATAGGTCGATTAGTGCAAAACAAATTACAATCCTGGGTAGAAGAAAATGATATTTTAACCCCGTATCAAGCTGGTTTTCGACCCTGTACTAGTTCTGTTGATCAGGTCTTCTATTTTCTAGCACTTTATTGGAGGAATGTGAAATTGACCAATGGGTCTCTTTATGCGGTCTTTATAGACCTGAAGTCAGCTTTTGATTTGGTGCCCCGCTCTAAATTATGGAGGGTTCTTGCTGATGCAGGGATGGTGCCGGAATTGTTAATGTTATTAGTCCATTTGCATGAAAACAATCACGCAAGAATCAGATGGGGGGCTCAGGGGGAGGTGACTGATCAATTTCCTGTCGAGCGTGGTGTTCGTCAGGGGTGTGTTTTGGCATCCACACTGTTTTCCCTGTACATCAATGGCATTGTAGACCATCTTAGCCGCTCCCCTACCGATGCTCCAGTATTAGCAGGGGCTCGCGTGCCTGTTCTCATGTTCGCGGACAACACGTTGATAGTTTCGCGGACACCGAGCGGGCTTCAAAAGGCACTAAATATGTTTGGAGATTTTTGTAAATCACGTGGTCTTGAAATCAATACCTCCAAAACCAAGTTTATGTCCCTAAACCAGCGGAAAAGATTTAGAGGTGTAATTAATTTTAATAATACCCCGTTGGAACAGGTCGAGGCATTCACGTACTTAGGAATATCCCTCCAGAGTAACATGTGTTGGAAAAACCACATTGATATGGTCGCCCTAAAATTCCACCAGTTGGCGGGGGCAGTAGCCTCCAAACATAAACTTTCCCTAACTAAGCCCATTACTCCTGTCCTAGAAATTTATAATATGAAAATCATAAGTGCTTCATTCTATGGTTCAGAACTGTGGGGCTTTGCTAACTTGAACCAATTAAGTTTGGCAGAAAATAAGTTCTTACGCTGCTTAGTTGGAGTTCCTCAAAGTACCCCAACAATACCGCTCATATATGACCTAGGCAGGAAAAAAATAGAGCATATAGCACGGCTACGTCCTCTCCTTTTTTGGCGACGGATTATGACTACTCCTGAACTTACCCATTATGCCATCGCCATGAAAGATATTATTGCGGCCGATCGCTTTCACTCTATCCTATGGCTAAAGGAAATTAGGGGCTTGCTAACTAAATTAGAATTAGGCCACCTATGGGTCGAATCAAGTGGCTTAAGCTTTCCATCTAAGCAAATCCTCAAAAAAATGTACTGGGATATGACCTGGACGTCTGTCCTCAGTTCTGGCCAAAATGCTAAGCTAGCAGGTCGTTTCACTCCTGCATTGTTCATGCAGACAAACAGGGGCCATTGCAGGAGAAACTGGAAACTCCAAACACTTCAAGGGAATTCTCTAGAAACTTCTCTTACTTCAAAGAAGTCACCAGGTATAAACATAGGACCCTCAGACCAAGTCTTCAGTTCACTTTCTGGACCTGAGGAAGGACTCTCAGAGAACTGCCTTCTGCTGTTGCCAGCTGTGTACTTCAGTAGACTGCTTTGCTGCACCTAGAAGGACTGCTTTGCTGCTTGAAGCCTGCCTTGAACCCTCAGAGGCCTGCCCTGCTGCTTGTGCCCTATTCCACTACTTGAACACAGGACTATTAGAATAACACCAAGGGCTAGTTGGCTGGTCTCCTGATCAGAGGCTCAGGGAAAGAAAAGTCTCCAACCACCTGAACCCAGCCTGAGTGAGTCCTAAACCCCCAAGTGGTGCCTCTCTAGTCTTGGACCCTTGGTGGTAATGTTAAAGATGTGCAGACAGCCAAAATCCAATACTTTGGACATGAAAATATTTTGGTTAAAAACTGCTCTGAGAACTGAGAGGTAACTGGGACCACCCTGTTCATCTCTCCACCCAAGGTGCATCGATGGTCAGCCTGACTTGGAGGCAGCTCCAGCTATGTTCTCCGCAGTAGCAAATCCACTTCAGTGGTCCTTCGCCGAAGGGGTATCTGACCTTCTGGAAATCTTGATGGCTACCGCATCCAGCCTCTTCCATCGGGAGATTCTCAACTTGCCAAAAAGAGAGTAAGTCTAAATTTAGAAATCTTCACCGCAACTTTGTATAATGACCCTCCGACAATTAAACCTCCTTCTAGGACAATCGTCTGCAGCCCTGCCCCGTGGAACATTACCTTCTCAGACATCTTTTTGCTGAAATGTTTTCAAAGTCCAAAGGAAAGCACTGACCGGGCACAATCCACATCTTGTATCCTACTAGTACTCCATCATGGTTGGCAGTATGTGTTGACTTTGACATGCTTTCGCGCGACTAGATGTCCGTCATTGGGATTATGATCTTTTAGGAGCTAGTTTTACTGTAAACATAAAAAATGCATAACTCTGATTCTACTGATTGGATAATTGTCATTTTAGAGCCAAATTATTAATTAAAACTGTCTCTGCTTTTCTAAATTGGTGTGGGATTTTTCTTATGCTGTTCTTTCAGATTGTTTGTTTATGCATTGCCTCTAAGTTAAGCCTGGCTGCTTTTGTGCCAAGCTACCAGAGAGTTAAGCACAGGTTAATTTAGTGACTTTGGCAGTTTTGACAGGGATTGCAGCTGTTGCCTGAGCACGGTTAAAACCCCCTCAAACCAATAACTCAATTTCTCACACATACATATTGAAACATATTTTAAAGAGAGCTGAAAGATCGACTCTGCCATGAAAATATTTTTTTACCGTCAATGACAATTCATGTTCACACCACAGATTGCTCTGCACAGTAGTCATTCCAAGTGGGTGCTCAGAAAGCAGAAGACTTCAGGGTCCAAAAATGTGCAATTTCTTTAAAGATTTTAAGCCTTGAAACATACATAGTTTCCTAGTGAGAGATGTTTACACTAAAAACTAGGAACCCAATTCAGAAAGACATTTCTCAACTGTACAAATATGTTTATCGCTTGAAAAATCTGGATCTATGTCAGGAGTTCCAAGGATTCCTGGCAGTTAAATGGTTTTCCAACTGCATAATACTCTGTAACAAGTGTGTAAAATTACACAGTTGTAATCCTGCACAAGTGTTGAGGGGTGGATGGAACAGGGCATGGTGTGTGTAAATTTATCAGCAGCTACAAACTTATAACTGTGTGGGCTTTCCCAAACTCTGATCTGACTCTTTCCTACCCTGGAAATGGCTGAATATTAACTGCAGCAAAGTGTTGGAGTAATGCCCCTTTCAGGGAATACAATCAATAATATCACAACCCAACGTGCACAGCTTACCAGCCCTAGTACTGGGCATGTTTGTGTATACCCAAAAGTAGTAAGTCTGCAACCATCCCTGCAATTGCAGATTTTCAAATTCCATTTGGGAATTGAGCCCAATATGTTTACTCTGTGGGGGTAGAGAGGTAATGACTTGGTGACCATGTGCTTGAAGGCAACAAAAACATCATTAATTGTTGCTGAATAGCATTTGTAATAGTATCAACTGAACGTGTATAATTTCCTTTTTTTAAACACAGCTATGCATTTTCTAAAGGGGTGGGGTCTATTTTATGACAAAACCAATGTTTGTTAAAATGCAGTAATTTCTAGTTATGCTTCCCAAAGTGCAGCATAATTTACATTTAATCGCACAGTATGCTGCATCGTTTACTTTGTTTGGCTGCTTAATGAATTCACCCCTGCTATATAATTCGATACAGTATTACAACATCATTTTAATGTCCTTGACCATCTCCCAGTGCTGCCATAAAGGTGCATGTTGCTGAGCCCAATAATTCCCTGCTGGCTTATGAGAACCTACCAAGGTTGAGCTGTCTGCCCCAGGCCCTTGATCTTCTGTTTTATCAATCCTTCTTTGCGTGAGGTTTTTGACAGGGTGAGTCTATTCATCTGAGCGATAGCCCGGCCTGTTGAAATGTAAAGAAGCTCAGTAGCCATCTACCTGCAAGCCTGTTCACTAAGCAAATATAGCAAGCAGTCAATCATTCATTTTCCAATTTAAATTCAATAAACTACGTCTACCAGTTAATGTAGTCCCCGGACACACACTGGGATGAATATTGCGCATTTTATAATAGCGTGGAAAGGAAATAAAACTTTCAAACTGACACCCCAGGCTGAAACCCAGGGCCAAGCATTTGCTGTTAAATAAGAAAACGTCAGACATTTCATTATGGAGCACAATGAAATGTTTTTTAATGCTCTGGTCAGAAGGGATGATATGTAAAAATAATCCCTAACAATGTTATGAGGAGCTGAATGAGAAATGTAAGCCACATCATTTCGTCAATCATTACAGAATTGTATGAACATTTTTGTGTCATACAATTTTCATCTCAAACTTCTCTAAAACGATTTTATAAAATAGGTTTTGGGAGAAAACATATGGTTTGAGTTTTTGGCAATATTGGATTCCAACTCAATAATAGAAGTGTTTTCCATACACAGCTGATATTACACTGTGCAAACTTTTTTTTTTCAAAACAATAAAATGTGCTACAGTGGAGCTGACCAGACTTGCAAATAAGCAATAGATTAGCAATTTTGTAATTTCATTAAATGACAAAAAAAATCGTTTGCATTTGGAGTTAAAACTTCACTCACCACATGACTTCCTTGCCAAAATCCCTTTATCATCAACTAGCTATTATATCATTATGATCAATCTTTGAAACAAAATATTGAAGTTATTCTATTTTCACCCAATTTTACCATCTATATGAATTTTTTATAAATCATTTAGAGTCCTTCTTTAACCCCTTCGCTGCGGCGCGAATTCCGCCGCAGCGCTGGGGGGGTTTGGGGGGTTGACGGCGCCGCTGTGCTCATGACGGAACCACACCATCATGAGTCACGGGTGAGCTGTGCTCATGACGGCGTGGTTCCATCATGACTCCACCCACTGCGCTAATCGCCTGCACAAGCGGGGAATTAGCGCCGCATGGGAGGAGCGGCCGCCAACAGCCGCAGCATGACGGAACCACTCCGTCATGAGCACAGCGCACCCGTGGCTCATGACGGAGTGGTTCCGTCATGAGCGGGGAACGGGTTAAGGATACAAAATGTGTCCATGCAATGTAAGGAGGTTTGCAATAACTGCTCTTAATTTTGTGTCTATTATAGTCTGGTTGTAACATCATTACTCATCCGCTGTAAGTAAAATCAGGTAGCTACTCTTCTGCAACAGTTTATTGCAGTCAGTTTGCATCATTTTTAGACCAGGAGAAACTGTGAATGGCAGGCCACTTTGCAAACCTAAAACTGTCACTTAAAAAATTCAGGAGCATATGTATGAGATTTGAGGCACAGGGCAGCACAGTAAGGCACCTTGCTGCGCTGCCTTGCGCTGCCCTGCATCACAGGAATGTGCTCCATTTATCCAAAACAACGCATTCCTGTCATTTTGACAGCCTAGAACCAACGCATGCAACATGTACCCTCCTCGTATAATGGTGCCTAATTGTAGGCAGGATTATTTTTGTGAAGGAAGGGGCACCTTCTTGCACAAAAACAATCCTGAGAGGCTTTTTAATTTTTCTTTTTGTGCTGCAGAATCCAGCACACATAGAAAGAAAAAACAAGGACAAATAAACATATTCTCCTTTTTATGCCTCTCCTGTAAAGGCATATCCATAGGAGAAGCACATTCCCGGTTAGCACAATTGGGTTGGCCACTATTAACCAAAATACACCGAAGAAAACGCCCAGTATTGAAGACACTCAGGAGGTTATTCAACACAAAATAGTGCAAGGGGAGGATTCGAGGGGGGGCCTAGTGCTCATCTAGCAGTGTCGGAGGTAGACCCCTCACGGAGCCCTCCCAGGGAAGTAGTTACACGCTCTAAAAGATCTCTAATCTCGGTGGGGCTTCCAGATTCTGTTGGGTTGCACTCAGCAACCGGTGTCAGTAAGCCTAGCCGTAGAGGGCCGACAAAGTCCAACAAAGGAGTAAGCAAGAATCCCGAGAGTATAGCATGTCCAACTTGCCAAATTGAGAGTGGGGTGGAAGGGCTTCATGAAATTATCTCAGTGTTCGAGAAAAAGATGGAACAGCTTCTACTTCAACATTTGGGGCCAGTAATGACAGCAATCTCCACACTGGAAGGGAAAATAAGTAGTCTGGTAGACCATGACAGGGGACAGCTACCCGGGAATACCCCACCGGGGAGGGAGGAGGGGTTAGCAGCGGCGGATTGCGGGCAAGAGAAAGCAATTAATATCGATCCCGAGCCTAGAGAGCATAGAGAGTCAATTATGGAGCCAGAAAAGACGAGTAACAGGAACTCGCGTTATAAAGCCCCGGGTGACATGCGGACTCCCCTTGACCCTAGGGATAATCGCCTGGGACTAAAGGAGCCCGAGAAGGCTTCTAAGAACAGAAGTAATGACTGCGTCCAGAGCACCCCAGGTCTACAGACACTTGATCTGCCCCCTGCATCCTGCCCATATTCGATAGTGTTAGTAGGTGTGCCTGGACTCAATCAAGACAGCGAAGAGTCGACCAGTACACTGATAAATAAGGCCTCGCATTGGCTATATAAAAATACAACAGTAAGGAGATTCCAGCACAGGCACATTCTTATGGCCAGGAAGGTGGCTTGGATCGGGGGTAGTAAGAGAAAATTTGCAGGTGACTGTGTCATTGTAAACTTCGGGCATCCCGAGTTAGTAAAAGACTTGCTCGATAACCGTCACAGGGAGGGTGCAAGTGGGTCCTGCATAAGGATGCTACCCCTGTACTTTTTCTACAGGGATAACGCCTCAGAGTCAGGGCAGAGAATGCAGCGGATTTGGGCCACCAACAAAGGCAGGGAGGATACCTCAGGCTATGCAACAAATAGATTTGCCCCTCTGTCCAGTACATCTGTCCTGGATGAACAAGACTGACTGGTGAGAACAGGGAGCGGTGAGACCGAGAGAGAACATGACATTCATCTTAATTCTGAAGATATAAGTCCACCAGGGGTACATAATCTGGAAATTGCAGTTGGCACTTTAGCAGGGTACGAGAGGGGTGCAGAAGATACGTTCCTAGAAGTATTTAGCACAGAAACGTGTCCTCCCCCAAGGTAAACGAGTGGAGGGAATAGTGGCCTTGATTTAACTCCTATGGAGCTGAGGATGACTTCGTGGAACATCGCAGGAATTGCAGCCAAAATCCAAAACATAGAATGGTTAGACCTCATTAGACAATATCACGTCATTTGCCTCCAGGAAACGTGGGAAATTAACAATAGTGTGCCATTTCTGGAGGGTTATAAAATGTTCTTTGTTCCAGCCCGCAAATCATCAATGGGCCGTGCTAAGGGAGGTCTAATAACGTATGTGGCATTGACGTTGCAAGGGACCTGGCAAGACCTGGGGTGGGATTCGGGCTGCCTCCAGGGTATTAGATACTCTAAGAAGGGCTTAAAGCTCATTTTTATTAATTATTATAATGCGGGACAATCTTTGTTAAATTTGGCCGAGTTGGAGGAGAGATTGGCTAGCTTATATGACACAGGGGACTCAGGTACCCAGTTGATCTTAATGGGGGATTTCAATTGTCACCAGTGCCCTTATCTGAAATGGGAAAGAGGAACCTGGGATGCATGCCCCTCCACTAAGGGATGGCATCCAGAGCACTCTAGAGAGGGCACGGAATTAAGTAAAATTTTGGGTAAGTTTGCCTTAACCCACACGATGGATTTTATTGACTGTGGGTTGCCTAATACAATAACTCCCTCCTTCAAGGGAAGGGGAAGCAACTCAATTATTGATTACATCTTTGTAACAAGTGTACTAAAGGGTAGGGTTAGCCATTTTAAGATAGTGGCCAGCGCCTTCAGCGACCATAACCCCCTGGTATTGTCACTAAGGGACAATAATCTAATTACTAAAGTGGATAAAAGGACTACCGTGGGCCAATATAAGGCAAAGGACCGGGGCAGGAGAATCAGATGGAGCAACATTGATGGGGTAGCACTCCATAGAGCGCTCCTCGCCAATACTGATAACCAGACATGGAGGTGCCTGGACCCCATTGTAGAGGGGAGCGATTTGATCATAGCGTTTGAGGGCACCGCCCAGCACATAGATAGTTTCCGAGGAGTAAAACAAAGACGCAGGTTGATTTTTGCCCCAGATGGTTCGACAAGGATTGCTCAAGGGCCCACAGGGTCCTGAAGCTGGCACTCAAAACAGTTCCAAAGGAAAGAGGCAAGATCGTTGCTTGTAGGGCACGGTATAAAACGGCCATTAAACTGCGGAAAATTTCCCTACAATCCCAGGCTTGGGAGTCACTGAGAGAGGCTGCGGAGCGTCGGGATATGAATAGCTTCTGGAGGGTAATAAATGACCCGTGTTTTCAACCCCCAAATAAACCGCAAGTGGGGTCCCATATTTTTCCAGAAGCATGGGTGGCACACTTTACTAGTTTATATAATCGTGGTGATTCAGAGGAGCAACCAATTCTAGCCACATTCCCGGGTTTTCCAAGTTTGATAAATCTGGTAAAGCGTCAAAAAACATGGGAGATGTGTGGATCATTGAACATCTCCTTTGCACAGAGTAATGCAACACAGCGATTGCTGTTGAGTTACATTACTACAGATTTTTTAAGCCAATCAAAGTCACGTAGAGTGGCTTTGCGTGGCTTCAAAAGTATGACTTAAGGTTTGCGCCACTCTTGCATCATGTTGCGTGGTGCAAGAGTGATGCACCCCGGGTCATAAATAGCACCCTAGATGTATAGGCACCTCATATGTTCCCCTTCTTGCAATCTTGTTTATTTACTGAAAATTCTGAGTCAATGTCCACTAAAAACATTTCTGGACACATTTATTTATTGCTCTGCTGCAGTTTGGTCGGAGAAAGTAGGGATTTATTTGCATAGTAGCACACCTCATATAAACAACTGCCGGAGGGGACGTGGAACCTGGTAAGTTTACTTATATTTATTAATAAATTTGTAATAACCTGGTTAACAGTTACAAGTGGGATGGATATTACACACCTGTAAATACCAGGACTATTTAGTTGCACAACACCAGTAATTTACAATTCCTAGATAAAATTAAGGTTGCACGAAATGTGTATAATTTGTTTTTGTCTAATACCGTGAAATTCCAACACAATTAAGAATAACTACGCAAAATGAAAATCTGTAATTTAACACTATGTTTTAGTGCGAAATGCGTTCTTGTGTTAATTTTTTCATAAAAATGCAATTCTGACTCACAGAATAGTGCAAAAAAACAAAAACACACAAACAAAAGGCACTAGCGTTCTGTTGTTTTTACTGAAAATAGTGCGGTCAGAGTGAATTTCTATTGTGAATTATGTATAATTATGTAAAGTGGTTCAATGGTGTATTTTCATGAATTTTGCATGTTAAGCATAATGCAATATTTCCGAAATTATGCAAATTATGACAAAGTAATAAAAATTTCACCCATGCTTAGATAAAATCCAGTGAGTGGAAAATTACTATACTGTACTGGTTTTTCTGGTTGAAAAAGCACATGGTATTAAATATACCCTGGGGTTATAATATTGCATTTGCCACATGCTCTGAGTATGTGTAAAAGTATATGGGTACTTCTTTGTTTGGTTGGTATGGATGGGAGGGGTTTTTGGTACAAAGGCTGGGAAGGGGAGAGGAGTTGGCCTAACAGCTAGGGTGGTCGACCTCGAATCTGGGGACCTGGGTTCGAGTCTCGGCAATAATGCATCCTGTGATTCTAAGCAAATCCCTCAATCTCCCTGTGCCTAACCAAAATGAATGTGTGTCCTCATGTAACATAACTGGTGCAATATAAAGCGCTCTGATACCCGATTCGAGTCAAGTTCGCGCTATATAAAACTCTGAAAAAACAAAAAGGAGAAGAGACACATGTGCTTTCAATTATAATGTTTGGAATAAACAATCACTCAAATACATTTTTGGAAAAATATATGGAAAAGTATTTAATATTTGAGAACTACAATCACATATCATTTATTTTGCAGGAGATATTGGCCAGGAGGGTGATGAGTGAAGTAGGTCTGCCTTCCACCAGCCTTGCTCAGCCAGCAAAGAGAGCATAAAGGAAGAGAGGGCATACATCAATTATCACAGTTACTACACCAGCAAGTACTCCAATTGCTACCACACGTTCACTGACACAGAAACTCTCACCACCTCCGCAGCCACTATTGCAACATCATGTGCATACACCACAGAAGCAATGACAGAGGCAGGTGTCACAGGAAATATCTGAGCATGACTCTCCTCACCATGAGCCATGGGACACAGATTATAAGGGTGATGAAGAACATTCAGTCCCAGGATTCTGTTGATAACTTGAGAGGGGAGTGAGAGGGTAAAGAGGGTAGTCTGGAGGCTCTGCAAAGGGGATGTGTTGGAAAATGGGTTATTAGTAGTGGTAAATATACATCTATCACTGGCAATAAGGCCCCTAACACAGTCTAGGGTTCAATGCAGTTATCAATAAATTATTCCCATGCTCAACCCTTGGTAGCTTAGCTGCGAGCAGGCAGGCTTAACTTAGAAGACAGGTATGTAAAGCATTTAAAATCACCAATTTCATTAAATAATTAAGACAAAACACACAATAAAAATCCCACAACAATTTATAAAAATAATAAGTATTGTTATCTTTAAAATGACACCAAAAACTAAAACAATTCAATGTAGGAAACCAGAGACATGATTTTTGAAAGATTTAGCTCTATATAGCACTTAGAAACAAATAGCGCCACATTGGGACATCTGGTCGTGCTTGACAAAGTCAAAGTTTCAGGCCGACCGCAATGAAGCCCTGCCTGGAAACCTCTTGCGGTAGGCCTCAGTCGAGATTTTACCTTAGGACCTAAAAACATTTTTGGGAGCTTTTACTGCCAGAGTCGCTTGCTTCTCTTCACCACTCTGGGTTCATTGAGGGTTCACTGGCATGCTTTCCAGGAAGCTCCCAGTCAAACTCTGGAAGAGGGACCTCCAGAGCTTTCTTGCAGGACGAATAAGCAGAGCAGGCTGGCTTGCGGTTGAAGGTCGCCAGGTTGGCTATCGTGGTTGAGTCAGTCCCCCTCTGAAGCTTTTTTCCAAAGTTGATTCAAACTTCTCTAAACTTCTGGAACTTTTTCCTGAAGTTCTTCTCAGGGTTCCAAAGTGTCCAAAACAAAATCCAAGGCTCTGGAATCTCCAAAACGTTACTTGAAAGTTTGGGACTTAAGTTCCCACAAGCCACTTTAACAAAACCCTTAAAAATCCACTGGATGCACTCCAGGCTGGGGATTCTTGATGGTGATGGTCTAGGTGCTCTGTAGCATGCAGGGAGTCCACTCTTTATTGCTCTTGAAGCAATGTACATCCAAAAGGGCTGTCTGTCAGAATGTAGGGTCTGATGGTGCAAATCAAGTTTCCAGCTTGGAAAGCCTTCTCCTTCTCTTAGTTTCAAGCAGCAGATCTGAGATGCTATGCACCACTCACATATTTAGTGCTCTCTGGTGTAAAGCAGTAGAGCACTCCTGTCCAATGTGGTGCAGGGCAACATCCCAGGACATGACCTCATCCTCCAAAGTGTGTCATAATCTTCTCCCAGAAAGCATTATTTACCCCAAATTCAATATGGCTGAACTTGCAGCAGAGGAGCAAGAACTAGTTAAACCAACCTCCAGTATTTGCTTATTTCTATAGCTCCCCTCCCCCTACCATCTGCAAGTTCCTGCTTAAGCTTGCCATCTGGCTGGGCCAGAGGAGCTGTTGGGTAAATGGGACTGGTATTCCCTGCCTGTCCTATCCCCCTTTGAAGCTCCATGGTTTACAACACCTCCTCCCTGTTCTGGCATTCCTGTGTAGCAGAGCTCTCTCTAAGAAATAGTCTCGCCGTGGGTGAGCGACTTATCACTTCATCAAAACAGCCTGGCTAATCCTATTAATGCTGACCAATCAGGGGAGCCCACAGGACAGCTGGAGTTTGGCTTATAGAGAAGAACATCTTATAACTTCCTTTCCGTATACTTTAGGATAAATTGAACAATAGCATACTGTTGGATTTATTAATACCATTCTTCTATGTCCTTAAATGATAATGTTTGTGAATTCCAAGCGATAGTTATTCATTAATAAACTATTGTGTGGCTGAGGATCTACAAGGGGGAAAATGAAATGTACAATTTCTCCAACACCAAGGCCTATAAAACATCTTTTATAAGTACCCTGTTTATAGCTACATGATCCCCTACCCTTGGGACACCTAGAAAAGAAGTAAGCAGTCCTGAATATCAAAAATATTAATAATTTTGGGAGGCGCTTTACTACTGGAGGGAGTGAAATTTCTCTATGCCTAGGGCATATAAACCTCTTTTATAAGGGTCTTCCTTATAAGTATCTAACCCCTGCCCTTGGGATACCCAGGGGAGAACCTGGGGTACCTAATATGCCAAACTATTGTATTTTATCTCTCTTTTTAAGTGTTCCTACCACCATAGTCAAGTTTGGGCACAGTTTACATTTAAAAGCAGTGCTGCAACACAGGGCTGCACTTAAAATGTCCTCAGGCTCTCAGCAATGCACACATGGAAGTGAAGAAAGGGTTGCTGGCACCTAAAGTGCCATGCCTTAATATATACTTGGAACTTAAAGGTACTTTTAATCTCCCTGCCCTAATTTGTACTAGGGATTTATAGGGTAGGTCATGCCAATTATAAGTGTAATTTTATATATAGTGTACCCTCATGCATGTGTATGTTTTCACTGTGTTTTCACCTTAGCACTGGCCCTGGGCCTGGTTAGGCAGAGCCCAGGGCCAGTCATAGTCAGTTACCACCAGTACCAGTCAGCAAGAAATGGGGGAGCACAGGGCACACTGGATGACTTTTCAACAGGATGAGAAGACCTTATTGCTAACTGAGAAGCCTCTGGCACTTCACTGCATGTTTTGCATAATAGAAGGAACTCACTGCATGCTCTAGTTCCTTTGCAGTGCCTTGAGGCCAGACCTTCAATGTGCCACTGATTCCATTTGCAGCATGACACAAGGGCAATGCAACACCAATGTATTCTGCAAATTCAGGCTGACAGATCAACACAAGTGCTCAGCCTTATGTGGCTGCTACAGAAAGAAAGTGAACTAAGCAAAAGAATGAGGAACAAATATAGTTTTGAGCCATGATACACTGGATGGCCTAGAATCAAAGGGCCCATACAACAGTCATGCAGTTGCACAGCAGTGTGACTGGAAGTTCTGAACTACTTTGGAGGCATCACACGCTTCACCTGCCTTGGGACACTAAACAAAGCGGCAACACACTTTCCCTGCTCCATGTCCTCTTGCTCTGGTTTAATGCTTTCGCAGACAGTTTCACCTATGAAGCCATGATGCACATATACACGCTCTATATATGCTCTACTTACTACTGCCATTGAGCTACCCGCAAAAGAAGTGAAGAATAATTGTTTAAGCAGTCAATTTCTTATCTTGTTGGAAACATTTGTTTTTAGCAGAGGAGTCATCTGCATTCATTTACGAGTGTTGGAAAGTTTACATAATAAATATTTGATATTGTTGTGTACTTGACTTAACATACAAAACATAGTTTTACAAAATGAGCAAAATATATTTTTTTGATTTTCAAAAATATATATTTTTAATTAATTTGTTTACTTTAATTGTATGAAACAACAATGTCCATAGTGATTTAATTACTCTTAATAATCATCGGAGTAAGGAATGGCATCATCTGCATTACCAGGCATGGGCATTAATTGTCATTGGGCAATGTTATGTAGGAGACAGCAAGCCCTAATAACTAATGCACCTCCACTCCTATGTAACCATCTAAAATGTGCCCTTGAAAGGCCAAAGGTAACCTTTACAGTATTTCTTGTCCTAATTTGTGCTCTGTTGTATGCTTCTTCAGCTTTGTAGAAGATTGAAGCAAGGGTGTTGTTACAAGAATTATATTTAGTCTCAATTTGCGTTTAATTTTCCTTTTTAACTTACAGACTTAATATGTTGGTGTGAACAGATTTTTCACTAAACGAGAAAATGCCAAAAACGCATATATTTTTTGTAGACATTGTTCTGTAGTCTGTGCTGTTAATTCCAGAGACAAACATAGTAGAACATAATGTCCCTGCTTTATTATGTGCTCGTAGGAGACAACTTCTTTTCCCCAGAATAAGTAAAGATGTTATTCTGCATCTCTAGGAGATAGCGATAGAGCCGGTGTTTTATTATTTAAGCAGAATCCATTTTGAAGTCAGTGAGAGACACTTCACACTGGGGTGATCATGTAAGCTACTGAGAGCTGTGACTGCAATGCAGCTCTGCAGGCACTGACATTCATCCTCGGAAGGAAGATAGCTGTGTAAACAGAGATTTGTTCAGGCTTCCACAACGAGACAGAGTGCATTCATTAATGCCCTGATGCTGACTTCCTAAGACATTACACCAAGGTATGAGGTTACATCATTCCAGCTGGGTCTCGTAGAAGAATACCTCCACCATGCTCTCGCGGGATAGTAATGATACATAGGAGTAACATTAGAAACAATAAACATGGGTGAACTGTATGTGTTTTTCACCATTCTAATAATGTTTATCACAGTGATGTGTAATAATCAATGTAGAGGGAATGAGAAGCTGTGATCCATTTGGCTTCCAATGGTTAGTTCAGAAAATCAGGGGGAGAATGGATCACTTGTCCTGTGAAATCAGGGTCTTGGTAGTGTTAGAACCGTATAAAAACCCTCATAAACGTACACAGGCAAGTGGCGGTATATCTTGATTCTCCGCCTTGGTGTACCAAGATAGCATCATCATAGGCTTTTAGATAGTACATATGCTGTCCTCCACCTGGAGGTAGACCAACTGATTTGCCAGTAGTGTCCAGAGATTAAAAGAGGGCGTGAGAGTGCTCAAGTACAGTGAGATTAAAATTCCCTACATCACTGTGTGACACAGAATTTATTCAAAAAAACGGTGAGAAATTAAAATATAAAGGTGGTGTGTGGGTAGACACAGTTACTAGTCTACCACACTAGTAGGTCAACATGTTTCATCCTTCTTGTATTTTCTTAAGGTTTTCGTCAGGACGAGTGTGTTTAGGTGCTCATTGGGGCTCGTAATAAAGAGGTTAACTTACCACTTATGTTTTTTTTAAATCAGATCTGTCGTATCTGAAACTACACAAAAAGACATTGATATTATCATAATTCTTTAATGTGTACCCTATTTTTTCAACATGGTTACTATTTTGTACTATGGTGAGCTCAAAGATGCTGTTACAGTTACTTATTTAAATACCACCAATCAGCTTGACTATCTTGAGTCAGAGGTTTCAGCTTAAAGAATGGGTGTACTTGGCTGGTTCAGGTAAGGGAGGCAGGTCAAACGGCTAAGCTATGCAGAGGAAATAAATAGTGATTTGGCCGGACTCTCATAGGGCCGGTCTGGGTGGGTGTGCTTAAAAAAGCGAGGGTTAAAGGACCGTAATTTGTCAACGATTGAACGTTCAGTTTATAATGTCGCTCGTAATGTCTAGACAATCAAATGCTTAAAAATACGAGTGTTGTAGGATCGTAATTTATCAACGATTGAGCGTTCAGTTTATAATAACGCTCATTCTGTCTGGACCATCAAAAATAGGTAATGTTAGTATATTTGTAAAACAGGTACGATTATACGAGTGAAACGTTCATGTTAAGCAGATCCTTCTGAGTGCGGTGACATTTGGACTTAATAAAGTGAAAGAGTTTACCTTAAGAATGCCGTATTCTAGCTTCCTCAGGATGCCGTAGAGCAGTACTAGAACCTAGTTCTGTAAAGGCAAGATGTATTAGTTCTGTATGCCTTACCTGTGTTTCACCTGCCTCGTGGTCCTAGAGGGCAGCTTAACCGGTTCTTACAAGTCAGTGACTTGTTCTGTTTCTATGTGCGGCGTCCTGGTAGATGCAGGGCCACGTAGAGAGCCTATTTACATAGAGGCGAGTGTAGAAATAGTAGAGGGACTCCTCTATCGATGTTGGTTGGCATAACTGGTTGGCACAAAAAAAGGCAGAAGGAAGAAAAGACTGATTGTCTATATTGTTTTGTCGTGGCGTTTGCATTCCAGGAGCTTAATAATAGATATCAACATCTTCTATTATTAATAGTTTTCTGGATAATATGGAAAACAACACTAATCTTGGTGACATTCATATCGTCATGGTTGGTTTCTAGATAGATGGCTTTTACTTTAGTCAAAAATCATGAACCTATCCTTTATTACATGTTATATTTGTGGGCTCATGATTTATATCAGGATAGTAATTGTAGTTCCTTATTTTTACAAAAGGATGTCTAAGATTGACACCGGGCTCGAGGTCCATTAGTGTGTGTCACTGTTATATATCCCTTATTTGAAGCAGTTAGAATTCATGTAGGGTTCGAGATATATAATGGACCCTGTATTGGACTGTTTACGTTAGTGTATGCCAAGGAATATTATCGTTCAATCCTTCACTATCAGTTTTCAAGCGATTGATCCAACGTTGTTACTTCTCAAAAAGAACATGTTCAGCATTGTCAGTTTTCATATATAATGTCTCCAACACCACCCATTTGAGATCCTCTGCAGAATGGTTGTTCTCAATATAGTGCCTGCTCATCTTGGTGGAAGCTCTCTTGCAATTGACGTTGCTCTTGTGTTCACCGATACGTAGTTTAATTTTACGACACGTCACCCCTATGTACCTGCATTCACATGGGCATGTGATCATGTAAACCACATGGGTGGTATTACAGTTCGTGTGTTGACATAATGTCCAGGTGAAGTTTGGTAAGAGTTGTAATGTCTTGGTGACTTTTGTCAGTTTGCACACTGTGCATGATCCGCATGGATAATGACCCACTATCGGACTCAAATTCCATGCTGCTGTGAGGCTTTCTTTACTGGTCACTGGCGATGAGCTTGTGTGCACCAGGTGGTCCTTTATGTTTCAAGTTCTTTTGTTGGCAAATCTAGGCTTAGGCCATTGAAGAGTATTACATGTGAGAATCCTCCAGTTTCTGTTTACAATCTTCTTTATCATATTCGATGGTGTGTTGTATGTTGTTACACAAGTAATCTGCTGGTGTTTCTCGTGTTATTGTTTCTAATAGGCTCTCTCTTGGTTGGTTGCGAGCTAGTTTTTGACACTTTCTGATGGTTTTATCTGGGGAGTTTCTCTTCTCTAGTTTGTCCCCCAGTTCTTTGGATTGTTCTTTGTAGTCCTTGAGAGTGCTACAGTTAAGTCTTATGCGTAAGAACTGGCTGTATGGTAGGTTATCTCTCAGGGGACGGGGATGAAAGCTATTATAGGACAGTATGCTGTTTCTTGCTGTAGGTTTGTAAAAAGTCTTCGTCTGGAGAGTATCATTCTCAGTGTAGATCGTGATGTCTTAGAAGTCTAGTCGTGTCTTATCCGATGTACATGTGAACTTCAGACATTCATCTCTACTGTTTATCCATGTTAGGAATTCCAGTAGTGCTTCCTGGGAGTCCTCCCATATCATAATGACGTCATCTATGTAATGCCGCCAGAATCGTATCCGTGTCAAGAAAGGGTTACCTTGGTTCTGTATGTATTGTTGTTCAAAGTTACTTACATACAGCCCTGCCACACTTGGAGCAAAAGTACTTCCCATGGAAGTACCATGGCATTGTTCAAAAAGGGTGCCCTCATATTCAAAATAGTTTTCGGTGAGTGCTAACCTACAGCACTCAAGAACAAAATGTCTTGGAGTCTTGTAGTTCCATTCTCCAGAAAATAATATATTTTCTAGGGTGTCCAAAGTTTTCTGCTGAGGGAGGCTCGTGTAGACACTCTCTACATCGAGTCCTACTAGGTACATGGTTCTCTCATGATATACTTGGCCTTGAAGTTGATTCAGGAGGTCCTGTGTATCTTTAAGGTACGTTGGGGTACTCTGTACCAGTGGTCTCAGGAACTGGTCAGCAAATTGAGAGAAGGGTTCTAGCACACACCCTAACCCTGAGACGATCGGGCGTCCTGGTGGTGGTGTTTTGTTTTTGTGAGTTTTGGGTAATGAGTAGAAATAGGGTACCCATGGTGATCTTGTTCTCAAGAAATCAGCTTCTTGTTTGGAGATCCACCGGTTCACCTCCGCCTCTTCTACCATAAGATCAACTGATGTTTGTAATCTCCTGGTAGGATCAACGGTTATTTTCTTGTAAAACCTTTAGTCTGTAAGTAGATCCAGGCATTGTTTGTTGTATCCCAGTTTGCTTAAGAGGACAATTGCTCCCCCTTTATCCACCAGTTTTATCACTAGGTTGTCATTCTTGCGCAATTCTTCCATCGCTCTCTTTTCCTGTCTTGTCATATTGATGTAGTGTTTCTTTGCTGTGGGTTTGATGTTCTCAACTTCTCTCATGATTGCTTGCTCGAAAGCCTGTATTTCTACAGGAACAGTGTGTTAAGGTGGGCAGAATGTCGACTTTGGTCTTAGATTAGTGTCGCTCTCAGAGGTCTCATTCTCTCTATTCATGAAAAAGGCTTTCAATTTGATTTTTCTACAAAATTCAGCTATTTCGCATCGCAGTTTAAAGATGTCCAGTGGGGGGTTGGAACAAATCCTAGGCCTTTATTTAATACTTTCTCTTGATCTGTTGTGAGAACTGTATTAGTGAGGTTGATTAACAGTGATTCATTTTGCTGGGCCCTGGTTGTTCTTTTGTCATACTGCGAGTATGCACTTGTTTCTCTTGATCGTTCCAAGTTACTCCACTTCCTCTCCTTCTCTGGGTATTTGGGCCTCTTCCTAAAAAAGAATGTTGTGGCATGTTCATCATGGGTCCCATTGTTTGTGGTCCTTGGAAGTAAGGGTTCATCCATCCATTGTAGTTTGGCAGATATGGTTGAAAGTTAGGTTGAGGTTGGTCAAAATACCTCTGTGTCTGCCACTTGTTTACCCGTTGACATTGGTTCCATTTGTATTGGCCTCTTCCTCTTGTTGGGTAATTTCCTTCATCACTACTCCAATCAGAGTTGTTGCTGGAATTCTCTCCTGTTGAGTCTTCATCCCCGTGATCAGGTACTACATAGTCTTATCTCGCATAAGGGTGCATTTTTTCTAGTGAGAACTGTTTCAGATCTTTGCTCAGTTTCTGGATTTTATTCTGAGTGATGTAATCTTTGGTCTCATTCATCTCTCGATTTATCTCACCCAATCTCTTCTTATATACTGAGATTTGGACTGTCGTCTTGAGTTTGGCTTTGCTGACTTGTATTTTAATCGTCAATGCCTCCACTAGTCTCGTGGCTGTTTTGATAATAAGCACAAGATAGTCCCTGGTGCACTTCCATGAGATTGAGGACCAATCTTTACGGAAGGCGATGTGTTTGAGAAAAATGCGGGGGGCATTTTGGACCCACAGGCCTTTGGGGGCAGCATTGGCATGTAGATATTCTTTCATTATAATGCCGTGGATGGCAGTTCTTACTTGGTCTTTTTTTTTCAGTTAATTCATCCCACTCATTGGTTTGTATTAGGGTCTGTGTCAGGTCCTTGTCTTGCAGTAACGATGATTCTGCCAAGATGGCATTCACTTCTTCCTCTGTGTAGCTCAGGCCAGGGTTCTCTGCCATTGCTTCTTGAACCTGCTCGGGTTGTTTCCTTTCCTTTACGTCAATTAAGATTAATTTAGAATGAACCACCACTTGTGGTTGATCCTAAACAGTGATATAGCCGGTTGTCGGTAATCACTGTGAGTGAAATTCCCACAGCTGCGCGCTGCTTCAATATGTAATAATCAATGTAGAGGGAATGAGAAGCTGTGATCCATTCGGCTTCCAATGGTTAGTTCAGAAAATCAGGGGGAGAATGGATCACTTGTCCTGTGAAATCAGGGTCTTGGTAGTGTTAGAACCATATAAAAACCCTCATAAATGTACACAGGCAAGTGGCGGCATATCTTGATTCTCCGCCTTGGTGTACCGTTACAGCATCATCATAGGGTTTTTAGATAGTACATATGCTGTCCTCCACCTGGAGGTAGACCAACTGATTTGCCAGTAGTGTCCAGAGATTAAAAGAGGGCGTGAGAGTGCTCAAGTGCAGTGAGATTAAAATTCCCTACATCACTGTGTGACACAGAATTTATTAAAAAAAAAGGTGATGTGAGAAATTAAAATATAAAGGTGGTGCGTGTGTAGAACCAGTTACTAGTCTACAGCACTAGTAGGTCAACATGTTTCAGCCTTCTCGTATTTTCTTAAGGCTTTCGTCAGGACCGAGTGTGTTTAGGTGCTCATTGCAGCTCCTAATAAAGCGGTTAACTTACCACTTATATTTTTTTAAATCAGATCTGTCGTATCTGAAACTACAAAAAAAGAAGTTGATATTATCATAATTCTTTAATTTACACCCTATTTTTTCAACATGGTTACTATTGTGTACTATGGTGAGCTCAAAGATGCTGTTACAGTTACTTATTTAAATACCTCAAAGCACAGTGATGTGTCTCATCTGTCTAATTATCGCAATTCATGTTTTAAAGGATTAGATCTTTTCAATACATTTGAAAATGTATTATTGTCTCTTATCTTTGGGCATGAAAAAGTGACAAACACGTGATCTGTTTCCACGGATTCCTTGGGAATCAGATTGGCCATGTTGGAGGTTACAGGCAGAATCTGTAACTCTGGAGGTTTTGGAGTTTATATGCAGTACTGTGAGCTAGCGTACCATAATTTACTAGTGATACAGAAAGACTCATTCCCTGTATCATGAAGTTTTGTTGGTCTAATAAACAGTCTTACTTTAATTCATATGAACCATATAACAGTATCTTTAACCATATCTTCAATGGATTTCATGAGTCATGTATTTTTGTAATAAACATGCTCATTTTCAAACATTTTTCCACTGCTTCCCTACATACACCGAATAGTATTTAAAAAAAATTGTAAAACTTTGTCATTTTAATCAATGGAGAACATGCATTAAACTTTTATACAGAACATAAAATAACATACAAAATATATGTTTATACAATACATTTATGCAATGCAACATTAAAATAAAGTAAGTATTAATATTTCTGCTTACAAAGTAATGTATTATTTGAGTTGTAGTTATAAATACTCAAATACTTCAAATTAAATATTTACATACTTAGAAGCTATGTCCTCTTTGGATGTCATCTCTGCAGTGTTCATAAATGTACACTATGTATACTGATGATAGAATTGAGGGCAGGTCCAGGCAAATAGACACAGCAATGTCTTAATATTAGATTGGCATAACACACTATTTGTACATTTATAATGGGTTGCTCTTTCTTTTGCGTAAGAGCTATGAGTTCTCTCATGGTGTTATTAATGGTATATGGGTGCAGTTCAATGCAGCTACCACATGAGGAAATCCAATAATTTCACGAGGGATGGTATAGAAGCTCTAGTGTATTTCTAATTGAATTTAGCAGGTGCAGTATAGAATCCATATCCATCTGACATTTGGAAAGGTTTAGGGCCAGATGTACAACGCTATTTGTAGCCGCAAAAGGGAGATCGGCCCTGCAAAAAAGGTTGCAGGGATGTACAAATGAGTCACTGACTCGCAAAAAAGCATTTGCGACTCTCACTATTAGGAAGGGGCGTACCTTCCTAATAGTGAGTCACCATGCCATGTACTGATGTTTTGCGACCGCATTGCATTAAAAAAAAACTGTTTTATTATTTAAAAGCAGTCCCAGACATGGTGATTTGCTGACCCCAGTAGGCCACCATCCCTGGGATTGCTAGCCTTTCCCAGTGAGGTCGCAAATTGCAACAGCCTCATTAATATTCATGAGGCATGCAGTTTGCGCCCCAATTGGAAATCACAAACACTGTCTGTGTTCCGAGTCGCCATTTTGAGCTATTTGCGACTCGCTAAACATAATGGTCGTACATCTGGCCCCTGCATTATACTAAAAGGATAAGTGCATGTCCTGAGTAGTCTGGCTGTCCCCTTCTGTGACGTAGCATTGTTTGCTGACATTGAGCAGCCCACTCCTCCTGTTGCTGTCTATTTATTAGTTGCACCTGGATGTGCATTGCATTTAGCATGATGTCCTGGTCAATTGTTCTCACCATGGTGTTGGTTTCAAGTGCGAAGTTAGCAAGTTTCAGACAGCTTTATATAGCCTAGTGTGTATGTGAAAGGCTGCTAATTAGTGCACCGTTTAAAGGTAATATTTATAAACCTTTTTTAAAAGCAAAATCACAATATGTTCACGATATCTTAGTTTGTCATTTTTATATCAAACTATTTATATTTAATGTTAACATATATTTAACATTGTTGATATCTACCACCTGTTTTAAGCAGGTGGAATTTTTTAGTGATAATTATCCTGTTTTCGACCTGACTAATCAGCAAGTAATGATTTTCAATCTCGCACTCAGACTTGCCCCATGCACTATCACCGGGGATAAAAAAAGTGGATGAAGAATGGTTCCAGGTGTGATATTTCAACACACAGAAAATCCAGTGGACCTGAAACCAACTTAACAAAACTCAAACTTTTTATTATGTTAATGAACTCCGACGGCGGTCCACATAACAAATTACACAATTTAAAAAGGAAAAAAACAACAATACGTGTAAGTTATCGGGCAAAATTAAAAAATGATTTGCCTTCAACATTTACATAAATTACAATTCAAAAAGACAAACCATTAAAAAGAAATTAGAAGATTAATAAATCTTACTACAAAACACTTCAGTCAATGGAGACACTGTAGACTTAAAAATTGACGCTGTGCATATTGCAATGTGAAATAAACAAATTACACATATTTAAAATCCAAAATGAATAGGGATAACAATCCCTATAACACCTAAACAACATTGAACCAGGATTAGGGGGATATGTGTTGGTCAATATATACTACTGACCATAAAGACAGATGTCAGCATGAAATAATGACGCTGTGCAAATGTGCAAGTTACAGGGGCATATTAGCAAGGGCCAGATCGCCACTTTATTGGCACTTTTTGCCGATAAAGCGGCGATTTTTTCATCACCCAATTACCAAGCTGTCGCTAACAGCATTTAGCGACAGCTTCCAGGCGATAGCGACCGGTTTGGGGCTTGCTTTGCATGTCAGCAATATTTATCGCTAATGACATGCAAAGTGGGCGTACCCAAACTGGTAGCGACTGAAAGCAGTCGCTAACACAGCTATCGCCTATTAGCAATACCCACTGTGCGATAAAAAAACGCACGCTAACCGCGATTAGCGCCAGGATTTTACACCTGGTAAAAACATGACTTACCTGTTTCTTCAATGGGAGGTGGATTGTCAGGCTAAGTCCACGTGAATATCGCTGGATTTCCAGCGATATTCAGGCATTTCGCCGCTATCGCTGGATATTTTATCACAGTGGAGATAAACGTTGCTAATAGCATGCTATCTCCGCGAAAATATCCAGCGATAGGCGGCGATAAAAACAAACACGCTAAGCGCGTTTTGCGATAATTATCGCAAGTTGTTGCTAATATCCCCCTCAGTTTTGTAAATACATCACTAATACATCACCCACCAACCAGACCTAAAGGCGATGGCTTTATGTAGCTTGAACCAGTGCAGATAAACCCAACATTGCTAATTAATGTCAGTTCAATTATGCATATAAGGCAATCAATAAATGTTTAAAAACATTTTTTTTTAAAAGATAGACCTTATTATAACACTTTCATTAGTTGGAAAAATTACAAACATGAGGGCCACCACTATATACGTATGTTTTGTTTAAGAAACAGAGACCTTAAAAAGTAATGACGTGCATGCTGCAAGACAGGACAAACAAAAAGTACATGATTAAGATCTTGAACATATAGATGACCGAGCTCACATGTGCTTTCATCTTTCTGGACTTTATCCCAGATTACTGTAACAATGCGAAGGGAGAACAAATCTAATCTCAGCAAAAATCTCACCATTCTAACCCCATAAAGCAAATTTCAGATAAAGTAGGGTTGGGGTTTAATCCCAAAAGAGCTCTCTTGAACTACTTGATTATGCGGGTTTGACTGGCACAGGGAAACATCTCTGCCCTGGCTTATGTTAAGCAACGTGTTTTTTATATATTTTTTTTTACATATTTGGCATTCAAATCAAGCCCAACAATTTCTTTAGCCTGTTTAAAGGACACATAAAAAGCTGAATTTTCTTTTTTGTAGAGAGAAAATGTCATACATCTAGGATACCGGGAGGGTTCCCTCCTTTCCAAGCAAGAGCGAGCTACCCCACCTCCGAGAGGTGGACAAAGTCTGAGAATAAGAGAACAATAGACAAAACTCTAAGCGAAGAGCATATGGGGCTTCCAGAGCATTCAAATTACATATCTAACAAACAATTTGTCCTGAAATCCCCTCATTATAGTCCTGAAGTCTCATAGTAAAGCGAAGGGGGAATCTAAACCTTGTAAACTGACAGGACATGCCCAAAATGACACCTCCCACAAGTATATAATCTAATAAGGGCATTTGCCTGAGGGAGGGTCCTGCTTGAACAAAGTGTTATATAATCCTTACCCCACACATTCTTCAAAAAAACCTCACCAAGATAAAGACACAAGTCAACTATTCCTAATTTATCCCTGCCTGGATACCAATTAAATTTCCATTTTCTTCTTAAAACATTCTTATGATAAATCAAGGTTTTACTTTTGGATATATTTATTTTCAGGAAGTGATCTTCTGCATATTTCATCAATGTACTAAGGTGACATTGTAAACCAATAGGAGTTAAATCCATTATGGCAGCATCATTTGGCATATTGTAGGGAACTAATGAGCAATGAACTGATCCTTAGAGTATCGCCCTTCAACAAAGCAAGGGTTCTAGAGAGATCATAAATATACAGGGGAAACAACAGGGAAGCCAACAGACATCCTGGCTTTAGACCATTTCGCATTTTAACCTACAAAGTCAAGCCCTACGCCCCTCCCATCAAAATTTGACACCAGGTACCAGAATGCAGTTCAATGATGAGCATTAATAGGTGGCACGCAGCACCCAAGGAGAAGAGCTTCCTCCGCAGTGTTTGACGATCTACTCCAACAAACGCCATGGAGAAATTGATGAACGCTGTGTATACCGGCACACCCCAAAAAAGAGAGTATTTTTCAATTATCTCTTGAAGGATAGCTATGTTGTCAAGAGTGCTGTAAGAGCCAGATTGTTCTGGGGGAATGATATAGTGATATTGAGCCCGCCCATTGTTGTAAATGACAAAGCTCACACCTGGCAAAACGTTTACTAGTGGCATTCAGCAGTGCTATCTGTCTGAAATATGCCAGGAAAGAGCTAGGACCCTTTTTATATAACGGTACAATAACACTACTCTTCCATGATGAAGGAATTTTTCTAGAGTGGTAAAAATAAACAAACAATGGGCCAAGAAAGGATCCCCAAGCTGCAGCCTCCTTTTTAAAGACTGCAATGGGATCTCATCAGGCCCAGGATGATCTACCATTCTTTATGAATCCCACAATATCATCTACTGAAGGAGCACCCTACAGAGCGAACATCTCTTCATCTACATGCAACACCAGAGAGAACAACCTCAGAATTACTTGCATACAGCTCGGTGATGTAACCTACCCAAATATTTTCGGAGCTAGGGATTGCATGGGCATTCACCCTGTGGTCACAGAATTCAGCAATCAGTTTCCAGCATTTACAAGAATCTCCGGCATTCATAACCTCTCTCAAATTGATCCATTTAAAGTCACATTCCCTCCTGCATGCATGAGCATTAAAATGACTACTTGCACATTTAAGGCAATCAATTTCATGCTGTCTGATCAAAGAACACAGCAAATACTGTTTTTTTAATCAAGGAAGTAATTATCTTATTTAGTTCCTTCAGTTTAGGATTACATTTTTCCATCCGCCGAGGGTCATCAGGCCTAAATCGTTGCGAAATTCATCCATCTGGGATTTGTAAAAAGATATAGGGTCATCTCATAAAGGATCCTTAAGATTATTATTATTATTGTTCAGCATCTATTGAGCGCATAGCTACCCTAAGGCATCCCAGCGCTAGCGACCGAACAGGAGGGGGATTGAGAGATTATATGGCAGAATGTTGAAATAACCATGTTTTAAGGAGTTTACGAAAAGGGAGATGGCGGGATTCCAATGAGCATAGGCTTCATTAATCTTAGCACTTAAAGACACAATATTATAAGCTGCCCAAAAGGAATGACCATTAGAGTTATTGAAGTCAATCTTACCCAGAGAGGAATTCACAGAATCGAGTTCCTAGAGGTTAAAGACCACAGTTGTGCCAACTAGGCTGTGATTACTCATGTCAGTTGGAAATACCTTCAAAATCTCACAAGCCCCAAACCTTTGAAAGGACACTGTCACATAATCAAGGAGACTCTTGGTGGAAGCTGATTGATAGGTGTGGGAGGCAACTTCACCCACAGGAGATCTACGATTTAAAATAACCCAATCATATTTTCCAAGAGTTTCGAGCAATAGGAAATCTTGCTTATCCATTCCAATTTCTTCTTGGAGCAAAATCTCCGAAATAGACCATACCTCTTTTTATCAACATTAGCAACGGTAGAGGAGGCAGAATTAGACACCTTTGCATTTAGGTTCCCCATAGTTATCACCAAAGGACAGACGTCTGCAACACTGATGTCATGAACAAAAACAAAAATAAGTTCACAAAGTACCGAAAAGGTTTCCCTAGATGAATATAAATATTGTCTAGTTAGGAGGGACAGCCACTCACATCTTGGAAAGCCAGTTTCGGGCAAAGGCAGAGATTTGAGGGGTGAAAAAAAATGTGCTGGTTCCAGTTACCCGAATTCTTGACTAGATTTGCCACCCCCAGTGGCATGCCCCCTTTCAACATGCCTTGCATTAGAGGAAAAAAACAAAGTAGGCAACGGAGGTAAACTCACAATGTGACCAGGTCTCTTGAAGGCATGCAATTAAGGGATAAAAGGACTTCAAAATATTGAGTTTTATTTCATCCTGCCCCAGCCCGGCCATATTTACGACAAATATATCCCGCCCGTACTACTTAAATGACTCATTATTCATGGATGAGAGGTGGGCGTTATTTAGAGCACCTGCCACCCAACTCCACTTTCAGAGACCATACTTGGCCTCAGCAGCTGGTGGCTGAGCAGTGGGACCATCAACTCAGTGCTTATTTTGAAGCAGTTGTGTCCGGTGCTTGGCACTGGCACTAAATTGTCAACACTGGCGCTTATTACAGTCTGTCACATGGTGCTGCTGTTTAACCAATTTAGGGATTAGCACAACAACAGTTGTTTAATAATTAAATATACAGTACAATGACTATCACAATTGTGTAAAAACCAAATTTGCCTTCACCAGTGAGCTAAATGTGACTCTGGAATAATGGGGTCATTGCTGAAGAGTGAATTGCCACATGTATGATATCACTGTTTTTCGCCAGCCTCAATGCTTTGATCTCCAAAAATTCATTGAATATTGAACTTCTATTCACCAGTGTACAATCATTATCAAATATCAGGATAAAGTCTAAGGAGGCAGACAAATGGGTCTGCTATGGACCTATCCTTTGAGGAAAACTCACTGAGAGCTCCAGTTGGGTGTCCTTAGTCCTAGGAGCAAACAAAAGATTTTGCCCCATGATTACACAAAGAATGAGAGTTAGTAAGAAAGTCAGTGTGAGAAGTTGGCCTGGTATATGCTGTCCACTAGTTATAGTGGTCACCTTGCACCAGTCCAAACAACCCTTATTGAGGATTAGGTTTAAGACAACATTTATTGAATGCTATCCTAGTAGTACCTATGGGAACAGCCTTCAGGCTAAGTCTCGAAGGAATATAAAGCAGCTTGGTTTACCAGATTATAACCTCTTGAATGAGCAAAAGAAACGAGAATTACACCAGGTATATATATAAAATATATGTATTTATTCCTAAACACTCTCTACTAACCTCTTTATGAGATTAGAGAACAAGGCACACAATATTACAGTTCTAAAACGACAGTAAATAGCACAATATACAATGGGCCCCAGGGGGGAGACCAAACCATATATTAAGAAAGTGGTATAAGAACCCCGACTTGACTAGACACAGTGCCTAGAGCACGTAGAATCGCTGTCACCCCAAGGAATCACCCAAGGAAGTGACACAGGAGACCCAAGGGAGACGCGTGCAGTGTGAGAACACAGCCACAAGCTCCGTACAATCCTATGGAAAAGTCGCAGTTGGAATTTTAAAAGAATAAGGACACTTCGGAGAGGACTTGGAGCAAACCCTTTTAGACTTAGAAGGTTCTAAGGCCAGCATCCATCTGAGTACCGGAGTACTCGTGTTACCTAACCCAGGGAAGCCGGGTGCATAGGTGTCAAATGGTGTTGGGAATCTTCTCTGTTTTCAATGGCGAGTTGCTGCAAAGTGCTACTGCCGTGGAAAGGAAAAGTGTCTGGTGGGATCCAAGCCTGGATCGAAGATGAGACGAACCTGAAAGCAGATGGGACAGAGTCTGGGTCACTTGCCACTGACCAGGGGCACGATAGACGAATGCCCACCGATGTCGGGTGTTTCAGGTGCGATGAGAGGATGCTTGACTCCACTGCCACGGGGACCAGGAGGCATCGACGATGACCACAGTCTGCAGGCGAGCTGTCCCACGGAGAATGTCAAGTGCTGGGGGGTCGGTGTCTGGATTTGAGACCAACAACGGCAACCCATGCGGTGAGAGTAAAACATCTTCGGTGTGGACCAACAAGGTCCTGTGGGCTCCTCAAGTGATGGAGAGTCAGGGCACATCTGGAGCAACCAGGTAAGCCCATTGTAAGTTAAAGTACCTTTCTCTAGAAGCAACAAGTTGACGGACAAGGGATCGCGAAGGGACCTCGAGAGGAATCACTAAATACCAGCCCACGGCACACTCGAGGAGTGTAGGCCAGTAATTTTCAGTGGAATCACTGCTCGGGGTCTGGACTACAAGTAGCCCAAACACAGCCTCAGGGATTGCCAAAAAGCATATGCTGCTGCAAATGTGCACGGTGTCCAGGGGTTCGGGTTGCACGGTCCCCACGAGGGCTTTGGATCTCAGGATTGCTGAGAGCACAGATCGGCCTCGTGAAAGCTTGGAAACCCACCTCCTGGGTTGCAAAGTCTTCTGAGTCCTTCAGGAGCTGCATAGTTGCAAACCAGACAGATATGTCTTTGGTGCCTGCCTTGCAGGGGAGTAACTCTTTTACTACAAGGGAGATTCTTCGGTCATCCAACGTCATGTAGATGGTAGAAGTTCTGGGATTCTGTAGCAGAGTTTCATCCATGTAAATCTAAAGTCCTGTAGCCAGTGGTTTCTACTTTATACCCAAGGAAGGGGTGGGACAAACTCTGGGGACCCACCTATGGGAGGGTCAGGAGAGAGGGGTGGCTATGATGAATACAGGCCCCAGCTAGGCCCGCAGGACACAAGGGTTCGCTCTCCTGTAATGGAATCTATAAGGAAGTTGGCACGGAAACTGCAAAGTACAAAGACAGCATTTATTAACCCTTAAGGGTGGTCCTACAATCCACACAACACTCTTCAGTATTGCATAGAGTAGCACAAAGAACTTACGTACATGGTCCCCTTTTATACACAATAGAGGGGCTCATAAGTGGGTGGATACAACATGAGGCCGAAGAGCATTACCATTTATGGTCATTTTTGATACTGAATCAATATGTGGGCGGAGCTAACACACTCCTTGAGCCCGCGAAAACATGGTCAAGCAGGGTTAAGTGATAACAGATGTGGTCAAGTCTGGGCATGCGCCAGATGGACAAAGGAGCTATTTATAGACTGTTACTAGGCAGATTACAAGAGCAACTAACACAGAGGTTGGACTCTTCTCGTGGGGAACACGTGGAAGCATAACAATACAAAATGGAGTCCGAACTTCGGTCAACATAACAGAGAAAACATGATCTAAAGTAAGGGAATTAATGTCTTTAGTAAATGCTTAATCACATCGTTGTTTCAATTTACAACAGACGACCCTTTCAGCATTTACTGAAGACATCCGGTTTGTTAGGATAATCATCATATATGTCAATTGTCATCATTTCTTCAACTTCTTTAGCTAGACGTTTCTGGTGAGCAACATCGGCAATAGCTTTCTTATCAGGGATACAGAATGATACGCATAGGGAGCAGAGCAAGGGACCACATTGAACACAGATACAGCACGAAAACAGAACTGCTACAATAATACAGAGACCAGTTAAAACCTTCCATCCCCAGGCAGTAATTAACGCCCAAAACCATCCAGAAAAGGACCAAGTGCCGTTTTCTGTATGGATTTCAGCTGCAATTTTATGTAGTTTGTTGATGGCATTATAAACTGATGGCGTATGATCAGGGATAAACACACAACAGCTACTTCCAATAATTTTACATGCTCCTCCTCTGTCAGCTAGCATAACGTCTAATACCATACGATTCTGCAATGCAACAATTCTAGTAATTTGCAATTCCTCCGTAAGATTCCCAAGAGCAGCAGCAGTCTGATTTGTCACAGCCTCTACCACTCTCATCAATCTTCGGATCCTCCTACTGTTCAGGGCAGCTCCAACAAAGAAAAACAGTCCTAAGTTAAAATCAATATACTGTTGCAGACTGGTATCAGTCTGATCTACATCATCAATTGATAAAGTACGTTTATACCTATTTACAGTCACATTATTCAATAATTTCAGATCCTTATGATAAGATGCGGGTGCTAGGAATACAGGAGGTAATAGGAATGATACATAGCATACCCCAGACCACCCAGCCGGCAGACGGTAATAACCTTTATTTCCACACACAAAGTACGTATTATGGGAGGCTAAAAAGGTACTATTGTTCAACCCATCAATGTTCAAAACAGTAATACAATCACTAACACCAACAGGAATAAAACCCACACTCTGGACACACAGGTCCGCTTGAGCTTGTGCTACTTGAATCACAAATTTGTCCTTTCCCACAGTGTCTCTTGTGTTCGTGAAGATGTAGGGAATGGATTCATTGTCTGGTCGGTACTCTTCCCACTCCCAAATTGTCCCATTCGCTTGCGGATACCCATTTTTATCTTGGTGACATTCTTTATTGAGTCTGAAGAGCAATCGTCCCACTGTCGGTTTCCGAGTGGCAAAAAGCAAAGTGTACCATGCTCTACAAGAGCCATTATGAGAGAAAGGAAGTGGTATAAATGGCGTTCCTCCTTTCTTCTGATGGGCTGGCATCATCCCACATATCCAACAGTTCGTAGCGTTCGTAGCAACGTGGGTATGATGCAGCATCTGGATGAAAGTGTTATTCAAATAAGACTGTCGATGCTTCAACTCTTGATACGGTAATGTATAAAAGTAGTGCTCCTCAGGCACCGGAGTTGTCAACACAAGTATTTTCCGAGCGGGAGTTACATCCTCCACAAACCATGTGGTTATCCCAACAATGGCTACTGTCAACATGAACCCTAATGCACAAAGGATTTTCTTTTTCTCCATGTCAAAAATAAAAACCCAATATCTTCCTGAAACTAAAAGTCTGTCAGAACTCTTCCCCTTGGGCAGCGGTCGATTTCTTCACCAGCGGGCCAAGACGGGTGTCGCTACACTAATGCAGGGCTGATCCCCCCCCTTGCCTCATCGGCTCTCCGTTTCACTAACCCAAGGGCCGTTCTGACAGTATGTCCCGGTACTGGAGAACTCACTTCCTTGGTCGGAGATGATATCGCCTTCCTCCAGGAGTTGCGTGGTCCGGAAAGAGCTCCTCAGTGGCGTTTGGCTCCGCAGCACGGCCTGTCTCTGCAGCCAGGATTTCTCGTTGATCGGTCAGCACGGCAGGTTCCACCAATCCGGGCGGCACCTTCCTACAGTGCAGGGAATGGATCCAATTCTTTCAGTTGGAGACTCGCACAGCCGTCCTCGTTGCGAGGAGGACCTGCTCAGGACCCACCCATCTCGGTTCCAAGCTGTTTGTTCTGTCAAAGATTTTCACCATCACGTGGTCACCAGGTCGGAGACCATGTCCTTCACCGGTGGACCGATCAGGGAGCGCCTCTCGGACCTGTTGATGAATAGAAACCAAGTTATCCGTTAACTGTGCCAGATAATCGTTCATCATTACACAAGGTACATCATACACAGCTTTAGGTTTTGGTGGACCCCAAATATTCATTGGGCGTCCAAAGACAATCTCATACGGTGTAAGGCCAGTTCGAGAGTGTGGTACCGATCTAATTGACAATAACGCCAGCGGTAGAGCATCTGGCCAAGTCAAAGACGTCGAAGCTTGAATTTTAGCGATCTTGAGATCAGTGTACCATTATACTTCTCAACTAGTCCCGCAGACTGAGGGTGGAATACCGCGTGAAACTTCTGGGTGATGCCCAGGCCCTTCAAGACATACTTTATAACATCCGCTACAAAGTGAGGCCCATTATCACTCCACAGAAGTCTACAGACGCCATATCGAGGGAAGAACTCCTTCAACAGCAGCTTCGCAGTAGTCATTGCAGTATTGTCTTTCGTAGGGTACGCTTCAACCCATTTACTGAAGGCGCAAACCACTACTAGAACATACTTCAAATTGTTACAGCGCTCGAGCTGGATGTAATCCATCTGCAAAACCTCGAAGGGTGCAGTGGGTGTCACGAATCCTCCTGCTGGAGTTCGAGTACCCTTTCCTGGGTTATACCTCAAGCAGATCATACAAGTCTGCACCACCCTCTTTGCCGTGCTAGCAATCTCTGGATGCTCCCAGACTTGGGTAAGCAATTTTACAATTGCGGAAGCTCCAACATGTGCTAGCCCATGTGCCATCTGAACCATAGGTTGTACAAAAGCCGTGGGTAATTTCCATCTATCCATCCGCTTATTTCTCCAGCAGCCCTCATCATCCAGCTCTCCCTCACTAGCCCATTGTTCCCGCTCTTTGTCAGAAGCGGTCCTTTGCATTTCCCGCACTTCCTCCTTCGCATCATGCCATCTTTCCACCTGTGACTTTACTACATACATGGCAGTAGCACCGGGCTGCATCGCAGTCTCTCGTGCTACTCGATCTGCTAACGCATTCCCTTCTCCAACTTTGTCAACTACTTTCCTATGGGCGCTACACTTAACGATGGCAATTTTCTTTGGGTATGTCAATGCAGTTAAAAGATTGTGAACTAACTCTCCATGCATTATCTGTACTCCATGTGACGTTAAAAACCCTCTCTCCTTCCAGAGTAGGCCGAAGTCATGCGCTACTCCGAAGGCATAGCGGCTATCTGTATAAACATTCACACATAATCCTGTACTGAGCTCACATGCTCGTGTTAATGCTATCAGTTCCGCTGCTTGAGCTGATTTCTGTGGTATGCGTGCAGTCTCCACTATCGTTTGCAACGTGGTAATTGCATACGCTGCTGAAGTCGTACCATCTGGTAGCTTCAGACATGATCCGTCCACCCACAGTTCTCCATCTACATCTGGAAAGGGCGTATCCTGGAGATCAATACGACCCTTTGTTTGTTCCTCAGTCACGAGAATACAATCATGTGTTCTCCGCGCCTCAGGCTGGGTTTCGGGGTATGGCAACAATGTTGCCGGGTTTAACGTTACGCACCTTTTCAACGTAATATGAGGAGCCAAAAGCGTCAACTCATATCCCGTTAAGCGGGCACTGGTCAAATGCTGCGTCTTCGTTTGATTAAGCAAGGCATCGACAGCATGGGGGACTAATACCAACAGCTTATGAGATAACACAATTCCCTCACTTTGGCGTATTGACACAGCTGTCGCCGCAACCGAGCGAAAACACCCCGGTAATGCTCGGGCGACAGGATCAAGTACAGCCGAAAAGTATGCACAAGGGCGCTGCTTGTCGCCGTGCATCTGCACTAAAACTGACAATGCACATCCATCTTTCTCATGCACATACAACGAAAAGGGTTTTGCATAATCAGGGGTCCCTAACACTGGTGCTGAACAAAGGGCCTGTCGTAGTTGCTGAAAAGCAGTATCACACTCATCTGACCAAGGGATTGGGATAGGCGTGTCCTTTGTCAAGAGGGCTAACAATGGCTTAGCTATGTGTGAAAACCCCAATATCCACTGTCTACAAAAAGAAACAAGACCCAAAAATGCACGCACATCCTTCTGCGTGGACGGTCTCGGTGTGTCCAAAATTACTTGGATACGATCCGGTGTGAGTGCACGCCCCTCCTTAGACAAAAGGTGACCCAAATAAGTCACCTTTGGTCTACAGAATTGCAATTTCTTCCTAGATACCTTATGATTGTGGGATGCTAAAAAGGAAAGTAAGGATAACGTACTTTTCTCACACAACTCCAGGGTGTCAGCCGCCAGCAAGATGTCATCGACATATTGAATGAGGGCGACCCCCTCGAGCAGAACAAAGGAATCCAATTGTCTTTTCAAAGCCTGACTGTAAATGCTAGGGCTTTCTGTGTAGCCCTGGGGGATCCTACAAAAACGATAAGATCTATTATTTAATGTAAACCCGAAAATATATCGGCTATCAGGGTGAATGGGAATGGAAAAGAAGGCATTCTTCAAATCCATCACTGAGAACATAGTCGCCGTAGGCGGAACCAAAGTAAGCAACGTCGTGATATCGGAAACCACTGGGTACTGAGGTATCACGATCTTGTTTACTTCTCTCAAATCAATTATAAACCGGTAAACTCTGGCATCCGTATCCTTTTTCAGTATGGGAAGAATCGGACTGTTACAGATGTTGTAGGGAACTTCCTCCACTACCCCTACCGCAATCAAATCCTGCACTATCTGTATGAGAGCCTCCTCGCCCTCCTGGGAAATACGGTACTGTGGGAGGCGCGGTAACACCGCCCCCTCCTGGACACTAATGTGGACCGGTGGAATCACCATTTGTCCCACATCAGTATCCGAAGTTGCCCACAAAGCACGAGGGAGGGTAGCTAACAGCGCATCCTCTGACATCGCACACATCCGTTCAGATCGGGGGTAATTGTCATTCAATATTACCCGCACACCAGCAGGGAAGCAGCGGATCGTAGCCCTAAAACGCTTTAACATATCAAGGCCCATAATGTTGTCCGGTGTGTACGGGGCAAGCAGAAACGGACAGGGTGCAGAAAAAGAATCAACCTTAAACATGAGGGGCTGCGAAAGAGGGCTTCGGGAGAGTGTACCGTCAAACCCTACCGATGTGACCATTAAGCCGGATGGGGGAGCCCCGGAACCAATTGCTTAGACAGCGCACTACGTGTCGCTCCTGTATCCACTAGGAACTGATCAGTAGAGCCCAAAATCTCAGCCGATACATAAGGACCCTTCTGATCGACCGGCACCTCAACTGATTCTAACCCCCATCCAACGCATTCCTATGCATGCTGAGAGTCATGGTACCCCGATCGGTCAATCCCCGACACTTGATACTGATGCTGGCGATCGAAAACATTTGATCTATCTCGGTGCTGCCCAGCAGAGTCAAAACGAGCCTGTTCGTTAGAATTCCCTCTAAAGTTCGAGAAACCCCCTCTACCTCGCGGGCCACCCTGAGTATGCCCCTGACGCGGAGCATGCAACACCGGGCAGTCCCTAGCCCAATGACCCGATTGCTTACAATACGCACATTGGTTCCTATTCAAATCAGATCGGCCCGAGGGAGGACCATAAGATCCTCCCCTACCTCTATTACTACCCCGTCGGGGCGGGCCATATACTTGTGCCAACATCACCTTTGTTTTTAAATCTTTCGATTTCTTTTCCTCCTGGCCCTTTGCTTCTTGCTCCTGACGCTCATAATACTGAGCGATAGTCAGGAGGGCCGTCGGTGTTGCGGAAGACCAAGAACTTTCACTCGCTTTTAAACGGGCCGCAACTGCCGGCAGCAGATTAGCCACATATTTATCCGCAAAGAGGTGGCGACCCGTATCATCAGTAAGCGACTGGCCACTAAAATCATGAAACGTCTCCTCAAAACGCGTAAAGAAGTCCGCAACTGACTCATCAACTTTCTGTTTACATGAAGCTAACATATTCCAGTCAATCTTTTTGGGGGGGATAATTGTCTTCAACTTAGTCAGAATGGCAGCAGGGAGGTCTAAGATACTCTGGGGTGGTTTCTGCGCGGGCTTCCGTTCCCTATCCTCATCCTCAAGGTCAGACCACCGAGCCTTAAAGGCAACTATATCATCTACCTTTCGGACAGATCGCCACATATCCGGTGGTAGAATAAGACCAAAGAACAGGTCTATATCTGCTAAGGTCATAACGCAAGAATTCAAGGCCCCCTCGACTTCTTCGTAGAAGGCCGCTGGATTCTTGCGGGGATCAGGCAACGCATTCTTTAAGGCCATAACATCAGCTCTATGCCAAGGAGTATAAACCCAATTATACACAAAATATCCCTTAGCATCGGCGGAGGTAATGTCCGAGCTAGTCCCCGCTCCTTTAGGAGGAACATACAAAGGCGCCGCCTCTCGCATTGGTTTAACATGCACTATGCCATCCTTATCTGACTGGGAGGTGGATGAGTGGCCTTCTGCTGTACACGGATCCGACTGCTTCACCTCTCCTGCTTGTTGGCGCGCTTTTCCTTTAAGGGCCAGCACCGCGTCCCGCAAAGCGAACAGCCGCCGAGCCGTGTCAGGAGCCTTAGAGGGAGAGAAAACACCATTATGCAATGCTTTAGCATCCAATGTCACATCATCAGGCTCAAAAACACTGGAATATTTCCGGTAAGCAGCAGTCACTTCATCAGCAAAGTGACCCAAAAAATACAATTTCTCTCTCTCCTGCCACGGCCCCCAAGTATGGAACAATTCATCCAGGGACACCTTGCCCTTAAGTGCACGGAAGGAAACTTGCCGAAGCTCAGCCATTTGCTCAGCCGACAGCATGGACCGCGTGTCTACCTTACCCGGAACCGGGTCAGAATCTTGTGGCCTCGGAGCAGATGCGCCCACATAAGGGGGCGGAGAGCGATCTAGTAAATAAAAATCATCATCAGGATTATTAAGGACAGGATAAAGTGGCTGCCGAACAGCATATTGACCCGAGACTTGCAGCCTACGCTCTTTCTCTTGTCTCTCCGTTTGTTCTTTGTCCTCCCGACGCCTCGCTTCCTGTGCTCGCACATGATCATTCTTCCGTTGTTCTTTATCAAACAGCGCTTTCTCACGCTTCTCTCGCTCACGCACTTCCTTCACCCACAACCGCACACACTCAAACATATCCTGCCGAGCACGCCGTTTACACATACACTGTTCCACATACTCAATCTTACGTATATCAAACGATCCGTACAAAGGCCATCGCAACTCAGGATCTTTTTTAGTATATTTCCTCCATACTGTGCTGTACATTATGGAAGAAAGACCATGCTTCACATACATATCCCTATTAGGAGTCCCCTCTGGGGGAGCCGGAGCAGATTCCTCGAGGTTCAACCGGTTTCCAAAACAGCAACACCACTTACGGAGTGCGCTAAAAGCAGGCATGCTCAGAAATAATGCAAAATATGCAATATTATAAAGAAAATGGCACTTAATCGTTGCGCCGTTCAAGGTTACACAGTTCCGGAGAAATCTCTCCACATTACCTGCCTATATGTGTTGCAACGCATATATTTTCACAAAGACAAATACAAAATATGACTAGTCATCACAAATCAAACTCAAATAGCCAGACCAGGCTTCAAAAACTCGGAGCAAGTACCGTACAACGGTTCTTACCAATCAAGAGTCCAGATTCCAACTGCCAAGCTCCAAAATCGCCCAAACGGCTTTCACGGCAGGACCGACAGAAGAGGTCTCAGTCGAGGACCGGCGCCACCCAGACGGTCAGCTCGGAAGGGAAGGAAGAAAAACCTCGGGATGCCAGGGCTAAGACGCCGCTGGCAGTGATCACGTCCCTGGCCAAATTCCTCACCTTCGTCGCGACCAGTCCTTCGAGCATCCGAGTCGCCGATGAGCCCCACGTGACGGGCGCCAATTGATGAATACAGGCCCCAGCTAGGCCCGCAGGACACAAGGGTTCGCTCTCCTGTAATGGAATCTATAAGGAAGTTGGCACGGAAACTGCAAAGTACAAAGACAGCATTTATTAACCCTTAAGGGTGGTCCTACAATCCACACAACACTCTTCAGTATTGCATAGAGTAGCACAAAGAACTTACGTACATGGTCCCCTTTTATACACAATAGAGGGGCTCATAAGTGGGTGGATACAACATGAGGCCGAAGAGCATTACCATTTATGGTCATTTTTGATACTGAATCAATATGTGGGCGGAGCTAACACACTCCTTGAGCCCGCGAAGACATGGTCAAGCAGGGTTAAGTGATAACAGATGTGGTCAAGTCTGGGCATGCGCCAGATGGACAAAGGAGCTATTTATAGACTGTTACTAGGCAGATTACAAGAGCAACTAACACAGAGGTTGGACTCTTCTCGTGGGGAACACGTGGAAGCATAACAATACAAAATGGAGTCCGAACTTCGGTCAACATAACAGAGAAAACATGATCTAAAGTAAGGGAATTAATGTCTTTAGTAAATGCTTAATCACATCGTTGTTTCAATTTACAACAGCTACACCCATATCCTTTGTACAGTTGCATGCCAGAGCAGGGGCTGGTTGCCCCTGCAACCGTTTTGAGCTGGACTATGCACAGGGACACCAAATGTGCCCCCAGTGCAGACATCAAAGCACTCTTGGAGTAAACCCACCCAGCCCCAATACACTAAGGCCTGTCTGGGAGGTGGTTACACCTCCCTGTGACAGGAAACCTATTGTCCAGCCTCCCCTGCCGGAGTTTCGTCCAGCAGCAGGAGGGCAGACTTGTGTCTGTGGATGGCAGCATCCATTTTGTGATGCCAGGGCTTGCAAAGCTGGTACCGGGTGTACCGGTGCTGTCATGTTTCTCCCTCTAGTAGGGTGAAATCATACCTCCCACACCAGTTACTGGTGTGGAGGTATGGTTCCAAGGTGTTTACGACATGTTTCTGGCGCCATTCCAAAGTTAGCATTTACCGCGAGGTTATAATGCACTTAAGAGTATATGGTTTGGCTGTATCACAAACAACCCCGGAATAAAGGTTCTGAAGGCTGCAGAGGGCCCTGCTCATGCATGGGCACCCTCTCACATAAAACCCAGCACCCTGCCTTCAAGATTGATAAGGACTGCCATAGGGGTGACTGAAAGGTTTATATGTGCAGTGATATGTCTAAGAAAGGGGTGCATACACCACCTTACACAGGCTGCTGTAGCAGACCTGTTGTGTCATTTTGCATGGTCTCCCAGGGGTGGCATAATACATGCTGCAGCCCCTGAGAGGCCTCTGGGGTACCAATGCCCTGGGTATATAGGATACCATATACTAGGGACTTATAAGGGTACCCCAGAATCCAATCTGTGGTGTACCTAAAGTACATGCAATCCATTTAGAGAGGAAGCAGCTATGCTGGGGTCCTGGGTAGCAGGATCCCAGCCAGACTAAAGTCGAAAAACAGTGAAACATCAGCAAAAAAGTGGGGTTACTATAAGAAGCAGATCCTACTCTCCTACAGTCAGTATGGATGATTAGATAATTTTCACATTCCATGTTTAATGGTTGAGACACTAGAACCCCCATATTTGTCCTGCCTATAAAGGAACTTTCTTCTTTCTTCTCTGATCAACCCAGCAGAGTACAAAGCAGCCCCAGAGTCCTTCTTCCCCTCTATAGTTGACAAGGGTGAGGGATTCCCCCATCCATTCCAACTGGAACTGACGGTGCCCTCAGTACAGCACCCTGGGGGAGGTGAAGAAAGAGGGAAGCCCAATAGGCTTAGTCCCACCCTCTCTTTCACTCGTTGGGTGCCCTCATTCAGAGAACTCTGCTTTGAAGGGGAAATTGGGGCACTGCCTCACAGTGGCATTGTCATTGACCCTCAGTAGGAATCTCCAAGGACAAATTACTGGGAAAGCACATTTTGTTCATTTTGCGCTTAGAAATTCTTCAAATCTTTTTCTTCTCCTTTACCTTAACAGCACCCTTCAATGTTTCTGGGAGAAGCTCAACCTTACACTCCATCGTAGAGATATTTGATACCTGATTGAAGTTACGCAACTCTCTGGGAGAACTATGGATTTTAGACCTCCCTTCAGTCCTCCCATCAGACCCTCCACCAAGTGGAGGTACTACTTCATTCTAATTTCTTTCCAGATTTCCCAGTACATTTTTTAAACCATATTTTAAACAATGAGGCCTTAGTAGGGTCTGAAGGTGGTGTATTACAGTCCCCAAAAAGCATATTTAGGCACACCTCCTCCTTATAAAAAATAAAACCACTTTTAGGGGCCACCCCCTGCAGCATTGGCTTGCCAGTTTGTGCAAAGGCATCCTTTAGTCCTCCAATTGTCTCAACTATTCCTGGTTTTCGCATAAGCTCTGCATTCTCATTACAAGAACTTCCTTATTAACGTTCTGCAACTGGAATAAAATTGCTGACATCATTTCGAATATGTGATCATTATTTAACACAGTTTATTTATAATAAAGACAGTATAGAAGAAAAACAAAAATCAATATAGAATAGAGTGTCTGATGAAACACCACCCCTTCCACTGCCTGTGTTCAGCTGTGAGAATGGAAGAAAGACATTATGGTCTAAATCAGAAAGAGACTCCCCCAAAGGAGAGGGACTGCATTAGAGGAGAGGTAGCGATGGATGTGAAGGTTGAAAAGGGTTTGTATTAAGTTGACCCCCATCGTCCAACAATTTCCAGGGGGGACAGTTGTATCAAACACCTGCCCTTCCTCCCACTTGAAAGTCAACATCAATATTAGGTAAGGTGAAATCCTTCTCACATAAACCTCCTTATTCTTGTCCACAACGTTAACAGCTTCATCACAAATCGCACTTGCAGAAAAATTACTCCTAGGATTAGAGACAGAGGGATCATTCTGACATTCCCTCCAAGGGTCATGCCTTCAGTGTAAGGTCCATTCCTCCAATGGCTCCAACATCTGCCAAAAGGCCAAGGGGATCTCTGGCCTGCTTTGAATTTAAACTTGAGCCTGACTGGGCTGAGAGCAGTGAGGGGCACCTTCTTGCACAAAAACAATTCCAAGTGGTGTTTTCCTCTTTTCGTGTGTGCTGAAAAATGCAGCACACATAAAAATATGAAAAAAGTAGGAGAAATAAAAATATTTCTCCACATTATAGCTGCCCTGAGGAGGTGTAAGGTTTGACGCTGCCCCAGGTTTACGTGATTAAGTAAATCGGGGACAGCGTCAATATCCATGGGTGTTGTGTGAGAAAACCCACCACAACGACCATGGAATCCCTCCCTGTGCTTTGTCTTACTCCATACCTATGAGGGCATGCAAAGCCATGCAAAGTGGCTTTGTGTGGCCTCATAAATATGATTGAGAGGTTTTCACCAGCGGAGTGTCAGAAAAAGGGATGCTCCGACAGCACAAGCCTCTCATAAATAACCCCCCCTGGTGTTCTGCATGTGTTAAGTCTTGAGGAAGTGTTGCATTGCATTTTTTGCCTATGAAATTAGAAACCCTATTGATAACAAGCACCAAGAATGCCCAAAGCAACTTGGAATAAGGGCCTGCATCTTTATCTTGTGACAACAAGCATTTATTGTGCCCATGGAGGTTGGCAAACAGTTCGCAATATAAACCCCTTCCTATTAATGTAAAGCTACTTTGTACAGCTGTTTGAAAGCAGATCAATTTATAACCCTTTCCTACCATATTTGTCTTCGGTCACAATGTAGAACTCCTTTCTACTCTATTGGTCACCGACCTCCACCATGCAAATACTGTATTTGACCTGGTGGCTACATTAACAATATCTCTGTCAGTACGAACTAAGGGCCCGATTCCGATCTCGTCGGAAGGGCTCCGAATCGGATTTGGTTTTACCTAAACCTATCCAGAGCCCTTGTTTCTGACTGACTCGTTCCCAATTCCGAACAACCAAGTACGATGCCTGGAAACCCTTAGCGCTGACCGAATCGGTTCCGGAAGGCATACAGACCGATAGAGCCCTCCGGAGCCGAATCGTACAGCTCTATGGAGTAGGTTTTCCAAGCTATCAAGTACGATTTGTTTTGTCCAAATCAAAAAGGCTGCCAGAATCGGTCTTTGGGCCGCGGTTAGCGCGGTTTATTTTATCGCTTCGCGGGTTTGCTCGAGGTTTGCTAATATTGCGCTGCCGTGTCAGTGCGGATTACCACGGAGAGATGTAAGGGAACACCTACTTTGCATGTCATTAGCGACATTCATCGCTGATATGCAAAGCGGCAATAAAACGGGCGCTATTGCCAGTAAACTGTCACTAACAGCTGTTAGCGACAGCTTGCCAATAGGGCAATAAAAAAAATTCAGCTGTAGCGGCAAAAAGTTCCGCTAAAGCGGCGATATTGCCCTTGATAATATGCCCCCACCACTCTAGTCTGGATTAGCTAGCTACACAGTAAAAGATATCTTGTGCTTACCTTCTGGTAGCACAGCACTGATCTGTCAGGCTTATCTAAAGGTAATATGTAAAGTATTTGTGCAACACGCACACACACAGAATAACACAATTAATACATCACAAAAAGACTCCACACAGGTGTAGAAGAATTGAGAATATTTATCTGAGAAAAATAAGACCAATATTTCAACAATTCAATCAGTAGAAGTTGAGATATGATTTTTTTAAAAGATTGAATGCAAAAATAGTGCTAAGAAGTCACTAGTGGTCAAAAGGTTACTTGAAGTTGTGAGGGACCAGTGCAAATCCAAAGTTCAAGTTGACTGTGAACAACAGCAGGCTGGCTACAGACAGGTCCTGCTGAAGGAGTATCTTGGATGGAGCATTTGTCAACATCGAGAGTCTATTACATCATTGTCGATCCATGCAAAGGGTGTTCCGCGTTGGCATCGAGCTCTATTGAAGTGAATGCAATGTGTCATTGTCAAGCTGTGCAGAGTGTCATTGTCGAACGGCACAGGTTATTGAACCGCTGCCGTCAGGCAGCTTCTGAGTGTGCACCAAAGGGCGATGTCGTGGAAGTTTTCACGCAGTCGATGCAATACATTGGTTAAGTTCCATCAGAAAACAATTTGGAACTAGCAACTACATAGAAGCTTTGTGAATGTTAAAATAAGTTGCTAGACCACTGTTTGCATGTGATCTGGCAAAACCTCTTGGCCATATGTGGGGCATTAGGAAAAGAGCACAGAGAATGAGGGAAAGTTGATTTTTACCCAATGTTTTACTCATATTTCTGTGCATTTTGGGTACCTGAACTAGGCTGATTTGTATTAACTAAATTTTTAATATATCGAATCTTTTACTTTTAGATAGTAAATCCATTTTTTAACCTTTGATTTTGCTCTTATGATTTTTATTGTTTCAATTTTTTAGTACAATTATTGCGTGATTCATAAGCATAGAAAACCTTTTGCACTATAATGAATGAATGGTATTATATTGTATGGTCATTTTGATGTGAAACGTTTATGACATGTATTTTGAAATAAAGTATGAAACACTGAATACTTCGGTGTCTAATGAAGATAGCTGCTGAACTCACTTCCGTGGCCCAGAGCTTAGAAGGGGCACCTAAGACAAGGGTAAGAGTCACAGAACACAGAGTCCCGAAACACCATCAGAATTGTAGGAAGTGTTCTCTGTCCCTGAGACTTTAGAAAACAGGAGGCAAGCCAGAAAGACCTTGGAGATCACTTGAAGGGAAGGCAGAGTCCTTCCAGCAGAGTCAGGGAGCGGCAGGCAGCAGAGAAACACGCAGAAGAGCAGTCCTTCCAGAAAAGCAATCCAGTTGAGTCCTTTAAGAAGTGCAACAGTCCTTCTGACAGAGGTTCAGAGGTTCAGTTCAGGATCCAGAAGTGTCTGATTTTAGGGGGCCAAAGACTTATACCCAAAAGTGCCTTTAAAATAGGGGTGACTTCAAAAGATATCTCTGAAGTGCATAAGAATCCATTTCAATCCAGTCCTTTCTACCAGGTTACCTGTGGGGGTTAAATAAATGCTTTCTGTGTGGACAGGACAATACCTATTGAAGTGTGTCAGCCCCTCTCATTGCTCCCTGCCCAAGAAGACCCATCAGAATGCAGACGAATGCAGATGAGTGCTCAAAATGCAGATGAGACTTACCTTCCTGTGCTTGTGACTGTCTAGAGGGAAAGCACAAAGTGCATCTGTCCCCAACCCAGACGAGTATTGGAGACAGGCTGTCAGGCACAAATAGCAGTAGGTACAGAGAAATGTCCGCTTTCTAAAAGTGACATTTCCAAAACAGTAATGTTAAATTCAACTTCACTAGTAAGAAGGATTTATCAATACATTCCAAACACATAAAACATGAAAAAACTACTAGTCTGTGATCAGGAATTACAACTTATAAAAGTATTAAGGAATTCCCAATGCTGGCCAATTAGAGGGGTAGTCCTCACAGTAGTGAAAAACAAAATAGGCTGTTATCACTACCAGGACATGAAAACCATAAAGGTACATGTCCTACCTTTTACTGAAATATCACCCTGCCCTTAGGTTACTTAGGGCCTACCTTAGGGGTGACATATATAATAAAAGGTGAATTTAAGTCTTGGAAAGTCGTTTTAAATACCAAGTCGAAGTGCAGGAAACTGCATACAAAGGCCCTGCAGTGACTAGCCTGAGACAGATTTGAAAGGTTACTTGTGTGGGTGGCACAATCAATGCTGCAGCCCACTGGTAGCACTTGAAGTACAGGCCCTGGGATATGGTATACCACTTTATAAGGGAATTACCAGAACAACAAATATGCAAATCAAGTATACACCAATTTCATCATGTTTATGGCATAAGCACATGTACTTTAGCACTGGTTGAATAAATGAATGATTAATAAAGCGCCTGAATCACCCCCACAGGTGTATCTCTGTGCAATAGGGGATGGAGCACCAACCCAGTATATCAGTTGCGGGGCAGTTCGGTTTTGAGAAGTTTCTTAGAAGTGAAAAAATCTGTGCACTTACAAAGGTGAAGAGGCAAGAGATTCCAATATAGGGGAAGTAAGATAGAAAAAAGGTTTTTACCCCGTAGTGGAACTTCCTAAATGGCAGGTTATGAAGAGGAATTTTTCCCATGAGCGTAAGGATCTGCTCAGTAGATAAGGGAATAGTTTTTCTGTTAAATAGCTAGGTCCATTGCAATTTAGTGCCGCATGTACTATGCAGATATAATCTTTAGCTGTTGTAAAGTGCTCAGAGTCCTAAGGCCAACAGAAAGAATCAGCAAAAAGGAGAGGCTAAAGCAAAAGGCCTGGGTAAAGACTACCCTAAGGATGACAGGTCTAACATAGGCAGTCAAGTCAGATTTGAAAAAGGGCCAAGTGCAGTTTTGGTGTTGGTCTTGCACCAGGATAGCTTCAGTTCATGGACAGGGTATAGCCAAAATTGTGTCATACAAGCCATACTGCAAAAAGCATCATTTATTTATGTATTTATTTGTCGGATTTGTATGGCGCATAGCTGCCCCAGCAACGGGGCGTCCCCGCGCGACCAAAGACAATGAGGGTGGCCGGCAGGAAGGCAGTTAGATGTGAATCGGGAAAAGCCAGGTCTTAATGGCTTTTCGAAAAGCAAAATGCCTCTAGATCTCTCTGATCGAAACCGGAAGCAGATTCCAGAGTTGCGGCGCAAGACTACGGAACGAGCGGCCTCCAGTTCTCGCTCTCAGAACACAAGGGACATTCACTAACGCCTGGGCAGCCGATCTAAGAGACCGCCGCGGCAAATAGAACTGAAGCAAATTGGACAGGCCCAAGGGAGCCTGTTGAGTAAGAATCCTATGCGAAACACAAAGAGTAATAAACTGGATTCGCTTTTCAACAGGCAGCCAGTGTAACTTGGGCAGGACATGGGAAACTGAACAGTATCTCGGCAATGCCACCAGAATACATGCAGAAGCGTTCCGGATTCTCTGCAGGCGCTTAATACAAAACTTGTTGGCCCCAAGATACAGAGAATTACCATAATCCAGCCTAGACAGGATTGTCGCTTGGATAATGGTCTGACGCACCCTAGCGGGGAAAAAAACGAGCAGAGGCTTCAAGCCACGCAACAGTCCAAAACATGTCGCTGCCATGGCTTTAGCTTTTGTATCGAAGGTAAGCCCACTGTCGATACAGGGCCCCAGATTCTTGACTGCCTCTTTAGGCACAGGGGCCGGTTTGAGGCTGTCAGGCCAACACTGCTCGGACCATAAGTCTCGGTCTTTTAGTTGACATCCAGCCTGCAACCTCTACCAGATCCTCCTTAAACCTTCCCAAACTAACATTATTCTTTTGGGAGAAAGCGATCACCAATTGGGTTTCGTCAGCGTACGACACCAATGACAACCCTCTGCCCTTAGCCACCTGTGCAAGAGGTTGCATGTAAATATTAAACAAAAGGGGGCTCAAAATAGAGCCCTGAGGCACCCTCTGTTGCAAAGCAAACTCCTGCGATTGAAATGGTGGCACCCAGACCTGGAAAGATCTTCCCGTCAAGAAGGACCGACACCAATCCAAGGCCAGATTCCTCACTCCGATGTCATGCAGACGCCTCAGCAGAATCTTGTGGAAAACAGTGTCAAAAGCGGCACTTAGGTCTAAAAGAATTAAGGCCGCAGATTCACTCACATCCAAAATCCCTCGGATTTCCTCCGTCACAGCCAACAGAGCAGACTCTGTGCCGTGACGTGCTCTAAAGCCATTCTGCGATGGGTCAAGAATTGCATTCTGCTTGGTAAACTCAGTAATAATAGTATTCACATACAATTCCACCATCTTTGCCAAGAAAGGAAGTTGTGAGATAGGGCGATAATTGCCTGGCTCACCAGGATCCAGAGATGGTTTCTTTAGCAGAGGAGTGACTTTCGCATGTTTCCACGCTGCTGGTACCGTAGCTGAGGACAGGGAGAGATTAACCAACTCAAAGCTTACTGGCGCAATCGTGGAGAAAAACTGGCAAAAATGATTAGGTGTCAAAGGGTCAATTGGCGAACCTGATTTAATTTACTTACAGAGAATCTCAACATCTGCAAGAGATAGCAAAGGAAAGGATAACAGGCTGTTAGTCCCTTGGGGACAAGGAACATCAGGCCCGCTCTTGCTGCCTGACCTGACCACGGGGGGGAGACTTTGATATATCTTCTCAACCTTGTTAACAAAATACCTGGCCAGGTCATTGCACTGACTATTTGATGAAATTGGGGAAATCCCGGACACACCTCCATTCTTCATATTCTTAAGCAGGGAGAAGATTGTCTTGGAGGGGTTAGGACTGTCTAAGATTTTATTACCAACATACTCAGCCCTCGCTCTCCGAGTTAATTTATGATAGTGTTTGATAGCAGTACGATAGTTAGTTTTTCCTACTACATCATATGAGGTTATGGTTTGGTTTGGTTATCTTCATCATTTGAAAGATTCTCTCTGATTACACAAGTCTTTATCAGTCCAGTGGAAAAACACAGTCAACGACTCCAAACGTGCATGACACAGCAACCACTTGACCTTGCTGCAAGTATTACTGCATTCAGCTGAATTAAATATCTGCAGAACTGGCTTTACTTCTCAATCATTTTTTACCGATAGGTGGTTTCTCATCCAGACAAGCGTGAGGTGGGAAAGAGTCTGACCTATCATTCTGTACGTGATGAGCCTTTTTCTTCGGGCAGTCCGCAGCCGAACCCCCGAGGCTGGAGCTGTGGCTCCACTATGCTCAGCCGTTTCTTTGAGCCCTGCTCCTAGCCGCTTCCTGACTTCCTCCTTGGCGGATTCCATCACAATCACCGCCGATACTATCTAACTTAATTTTTCCTGATGGTCACGGAGGTACCGGGCTGAGGGTCTCCCCCCCGATTCTCCCTCTGCCTCCTGACTTGACTGCCGCTGCTTCTCCTACTACCATCCTGACTGGCTTGCCTCCCATAAGACGTCTGGGACAACTTGGAGGTTTTGTGTGGAGGTAAGAACTACTCTTTTGGACTTTTGGTCTACGTCGCTTTTGAACCCCTCCTTTTTGTGACCATCTACGATGGTCACTCCTATCCCGTTCCGCCATCTTGTGACCTGATCTGGACCTCCGTCTCCACTGGTCTCCACTGGACTACTTTTGATCTTCTCTCTTCTTCACTAATCCACGCATCGTCCAAGAATATTACCGATACCGCTGTCCCCCCAACTCTTTTTATGTCATGGTCAACACCCCCGATTATTCGCATGTTTTTAACTCCATGGTTCGTATTGTGCAACACTGCATCTATCCTTTGTATACTCCATGTAACTTTGTATCTTACTAATCCCCTTGTTAACACACTGAATCCTCCAGGTCTTTCCAGCACCTCTAGTGACCATCCCTATTAAGACTGCCTGTTTCGGCCTGACATTAAAATGGCGGCCGAACTGTCCCCCGGGCCACATCTTCCCTTCCCCTCTGCTATCATTTGTTTCCAATGTCTCTGTGATCTCCTTATTCTGCCTACGCTCTTTCACCCTTTTACTCACTTCTTTCTGCTTGCCCTCCCAGTTTAGACCATGATGGTTTTTGACTTTGACTAAGCCACCTTCAGTTCGGCAGACTACTTATTTTATTTTCATTGTTTTTCCCTTCTACCTCCTACGTTAGCTGCTCCAGGGCAGTAGGTGTCTATACTAGCGTACCTACTCTCATTTCCCCCTGTCTGCTGTATATGTCCTCCCCTAACGCCCAAATATCCCTAAATGGCCTCCATGATTGTGCCCCTTACCAAAGCTCTCCCTCTCCCCTTGTTGGAGTGGGTTCCGGCATTTTTGCCCCAGAGTCTCAGATTCCCCTCTGAGAGAGTCCACAGTGTTAAGGGCATCACACATAGCGGAAAAAGGCCTTAATTGGCCTATTTGAATGTGCCCCTTGCCAAAGCACTCCTCCCCTTGTTGGGGAGGGATCCTAACATTCATGCCCTGGAGTCTCAGATACCCCTCTGAGAGAGTCCACAGTGTTAAGGGATTCTTCACATAGCGGAGGTTTGGGAATGTTCCCATTATCGCTGGGAACCCAGCACCTTACACCGTGAAAGGCGCTCGCCTTGAAACCTTTGGATGACCTCCTCCAGGCTGATACTTTAACCCTCTGTTGTATTTCGGCGACCAAGCTCCCTTGAGCTGACGACCGGTTGAGTTGCCCTACGCACCTATTGATGAGTTGGCTCTGGTTCCCCCCTTGGCCGTCACCTACCCATCCGATCGACAGACACAGATTCTTCTCTTGTCGCCCTGTTGTGTTTTCCTACCCCCGCCCTCTCCTCTGTCCTCCCTCACTCTTTATCTTCCTCTTCTATTCCCTCCCTCTCTTCCCCGAGTCTCTCTCCCCTGCCGACCTTTCCTCCCCCATACCTGAGCCATCCCTTTGTAACTCGTGTATCTCCAGTAACTACGTACCTGAAACTGTTGTAAATATGTAACTATGTTTTTGAAGCAATTGCACCTTCCCATGTAAAGCGCTCTGATACCTCCAGGTCTAGCCAGCGCTATATAAAACTTTTCAAATAAAATAAATAAATTAAATAAATGTGCCCAGGACAAGTTGTCAATCTGTTGATCTATTTTTCAATAGTGGGACAAAGTTGAGCTGTGATACATAGATTGTACAAGGCCAATTATTACATATATTTAACTGGGTAATGTGTGCATCAGTCAGTTATTGCAATGTATGTATCAGTCAGGCCACTCATGTATTCTGCAGTGGATAATATGTGAGTCGAGTCTTTCACATGTGTATTTCATTTATTAGCCAGCATTCTATGTGCTTGAAAATTCCCGTATATGTTGTACAAAATGCGCATGCTATACTTTCAGAGCTAGGCAATATATATGCAAACAGTAAGATAATAACATGTACTGGAAATTAAATGATTTCCTTACTTGCAGGGCAGGAAAATGTACACAAAAGCATTCACTGACGTAGTAAAAACTGTTGATGCTCTAGTACGAAGTGAAGATTTCACGTTGCCGGCTGTTGCTGGAGGTAGCTGCAGAGTGAAGAGTCGGGTTCACTGGAGATTTGTCATGGCGGTCAGTGCAGGTAGCAAGATCTTGGCACAAACTGGCCCATTCCCAGTCGCATAGAGCCCAAATCTTCAGGATTTCTCCTTTTCTTTAAGGAGGAATTTAACTGATTACACAGGAAGGATCCATGACCCGAGGGGCACCTCTTGGGGATCAAGAACTCACTCCAGTAGAGGCCAGCAGGGCACAGACAGGTCTAGTTGCAGGTCCAGGCATGCCTAGTGCAGCAGGGCAGCTGGCCAGTTACATGTAATCCTCTGAAACTTGTTATGTCCCTGTAGCTCAGAACAGGAGGTCAGCCAGATTACCCTTGGAGTTACTTTAGCCTGGGATAAAGGCTGCACATCTTCCTTCTCAGTAAGCAGGGCAGGCCTCAAGTAGCGGCGCAGCAGGGTGTCATTCTGTAGCATCTACAGGTCAAGGAGCATTTTGAAGAGTGGGTATGAGGGCCTCATTTTCTATCTCATGCCCACTTTGATGTAGAAGAAGCTTCTGGAGTTTTTCCCTATGGATGTGTCTAGAATTGCCTACCTCGCTTCCCAGGTCCCAGTCTGTCTAGAGCCACACTAGGCTAGCGTGAAGTCCTTTGTGTGTGAGCTGAGCTAATGTTGTTGAAGTGCAAGTGTGGTAGGTGCTAGCCCCACTACCCCATCAAGTCAGAGATGGAACATCCTGCCAACACTCAGATCCTCCTTTATAATGCTGGCTGGGATGAGTACAAAAAGGCCAACTGCTAACTACACATAGTCATGAGACACAGGAACAGGCAGCAGGCACCAAATGATTAGGAAAAGAAAATTCCAATATATAAAAGTGGCAGTTACAGAATTTTGACTTAAAATACGACTTTACCATTAAAGAGGGTTTTAATTTACAATTCCTCAGATACCAAAAATGACTTTCTCACCTGCTCCCACTCAAAAATGATCACTTATTAAATGTAATAAGGTAACCCAATGGTATGCTATGGGAGAGGTTGGCCTCACTAGTGAAAAACTAAGGTAGGAGTTCTTCACTACCAGGGCATATAAAACTTAAAAGTACATGTCCAACTTTTTAAATACACTGCACCCCGCCCTATGGGCTGTTCAGGGCCCACACTAGGGGTTATTTGTGAGCATTAAAAAGGAAGATTTTTAGGCCTGGCAGGTTTATTTTGCCAGGTTGAAATGGCAGTTTAAAACTGCACCCAGGCTGCAATGGCAGGCCTGAGACAGGTTTAAAGGAATATGTGGGTAGCAAAGTAAGTGCTGCAGGCCCACTTGTAGCCTTTAATTTACAGGACAAGGGCACTTGTAGTACCACCTTGCTAGCGACTTATAAGAAAATGTGCCAATTAGGTGCAAGCCAACTTCACCATGTTCAAAGGAGAGAGCACAAGCAATTTAGCACTTGTTAGCAGTGATAGAGTGCGAAGAGTCCCAAGGCCAACAAAAACAAATCCAGCAAAACAGGAGTAGTAAAGGCAAAACGTTTGGGGGAAGACCACCCCAAGACTGGCAAATGTAGAATACATACAGTAGGTGGAGATATCCACCTACACTAAATAGAATTACGAATTGAGAACTAAAGGGAAACTGGTATCACCTGAGGAAAACAATATGCACCTGACTAAGTTCACAAGTTGAAGCACATAACTAAAGCCCAACATTGGGATCTCACTCTTCCCCTGGTATTGTGCGATGTTGTGGAAACCAGACATAAGCTACACTTGTTGTGTTTGTCATGGTGTCTGTGGGCTTGTGCATGTGTGTTTATTTGGAACATGCAATGTGTTATAATTTGTCTTTGAGTGTGTGTAATCTATATGCATCAAGCTGTCTGTTTTATAATTTGTGAGCAATTTGAAAATGATTCCTTTTCTAAATATGTATGTCAGTTCTTACATTTTTATAATGTGAATTGTATAGGTGACTCTAATGTTTACAGCTATATAACTATATATTTTTAAAATAATTTTAATTTATTTATTAATAGTTCTACATTATAATGTTTTGTACCTATGAAATATCTAAAGTAATCTGACTTTTTGTTTTTTAGCCTTTGGGCTTCGTGCCGGTAGTATTATTCTCTACCTCAATTGAGTTCTATGTGAATCCCTTGCTGTAACTGTGAGAGGACATGTGAGGGATGTGACTTCCTCCACAGTTTGGCTGGAGTAGATTTTAGTTTCTCGAGGCTGGAGTACTACTGGATGAGATGTGGGTGTAACTTTTCTGAATTGTTATTGTATTTACATGTCTCTGCTGGATCCCGCTATTCAATTTTCACTTTCATCCCACTTGTAGTAGATTTTTCTCACAGACCTATATGTATATCATTATCTGCACTTGTGGCACAGGCATAGGCAGAGAGTTTCATTTGTACATTTGTGAATTGCATTTATGAATACTTTAAGTGGTACCACAGAAATGATTCTTCACATACTCGTACATTTTGTGTATTGAGTCCAAGACATTTGGGCCTGCTATATAATTTGGTGGACTGTCTGTCCTCTGGCAGGGTGATTGAGTAAATTAATCAGTTGCTCTGACAGAGGTGCTGCCTGCCAAATTATGAAACGTCCACTGGCCCAGCAGACATTTAAAGTGTTGAGAGGAGCCACCATCATAGTGGTTCCTGGCAATGCATTGTAACTTTCCATCAAACATGATGAAGTTATATGTCAAAGTTACATTTTGGTTTTTTCCCCCAAAAGAAAATCCCAAAGTGAGATTTACTTTTTGAAAATAAAAAGCAATGCCCCCCCCTTACCATGGGAGTTTGGTTTCATGATGATTCATTGAGTACTTTTCAGTGCCCTTTACCATCAGGTTTTTTCTGGCGCTGATGGGCATTAAAAACAGCTATATGTAGTCCATTACTCCACCAGGCCAGAAGAAGGAGGACCATGGTGGAGACAGAGTAGTTTCTGTCGTCGTCAAACTATGGTCCTTCCAAATTTAATTCAAGCAGGGGGACCATAGTCTTGGTTGGGAGGGAACTCCATCACCATTGCAACTGCCAAGATATATATCCGGCCTCAAGTCTGTAATGAAGTGTTGATGAGCCAATGAAACCTTGATACCTTGATACAACTGACAACTGTCCATGAGCAAATCATTTTGAGATAAAATAAGAAAGTGTTGGTTTGATTTTTAGACGGCACAATAAAAATATATCACTTTAGCTGCTAAAAAAATGTGAATGTCTATCTAGACATATTATTTTTGTAAAGACACAATATTAATATTACATCACTTTTTAAATACTTGGATAATAAAAACAAAAGTCAAATAGCAAAAAGATAAATCCAGTACTCAATAAAAATTGAAAGCCTATTACAAGTAAGTGATAAACCATGGATATAAGCACTGCTACTCTAAAATAATTAGGACCTGATGTATTAATAGATAGAAGTTGGACATCTGCCAAAAAGCATTTTATGTCTTCTGTCTCCCTTTTGCATTCTAAATTAGGCGAACAGGACATTCATTGCATTTTGGCAGATGTCGTGCATCCACCATCTCTATAACAAGTCTTAGGTATTTCATAAAATGTTTGCAAATATACAGAAACCTTTATTTGCTGCCCACACATGAACACCATATTGTAAAATGGAGGGCCTGCAATCTTCCATCCCAAACCTGGGCGCTGTGTACCAGTTTTGTAAATGTTTACCATTCCCAACACTAAGGATACTCCACTAACTGAAAGACCCATTATTGGGAAATGATAAAATAACTACAAAAAAACGCAATGTTTTCAGAATGTATGGGGGATAAAGAAATGGAGAAGATTTGCTGTTCTCCCAGTACATGGTTTGTCGTGGTCAAACCCTTTAAATGCAGATAACTTGCGACCTGAGAGTTCTAAACAATCCATGTTAGCAGCTCAGCATTCAGAGTGGGCAAGCTTGATGATTGAAGGGACTGGGCACACTACAGCCAATCTCACAAGGACATGAGGGCATATTAACAAGGGCCAAATCGCCGCTTTTCTGGCTTTAAAAGCCACAAAAGTGGCAATATTTACATCGCACTGTCAACAAGCTCGCACTAAGCCTTGTTAGCGCCAGTTTCCATGCGTTTGCTCCCGTTTTCTTATTGCCCTGCATGCCTTCCCTAATGACATGCAAAGTAGGCGTTCCGGAGCAAAACTACATGGAAATAGTCGCTAATCAATCAATCAATCAATCAATCAATCAATCAATCAATTAGTTAATTTGTAAAGCCCACTACTTACCCGCAAGGGTTTCAAGGTGCTGAGGAAGGGGGGGGTGCTGCTGCTACTGGTCGAAAAGCCAGGTCTTGAGTCATCTCCTGAAGGTCAGCAGGTCTTCGGTTTGTCGTAGGTTGAGGGGGAGGGTGTTCCAGGTCTTGGCGGCGCAGTGGGAGAAGGACCTGCCTCCGGATGTGGTTCTAAAGATGCGCGGTATCATGGCCAGGGCTTGGTTGGCAGAGCGGAGTTTCCTGTTGGGTACGTAGAAGGAGAGTAGACTGTTGAGATAGGCTGGGCCGGTTTTGTGGAGTGCCTTGTGTGTGTGGATCAGGAGCTTGAAGGAGATTCTTCTGTTGACGGGGAGCCAGTGCAGATTCCTCAGGTGGGGGGTGATATGGTCGCGGTGCGGGACGTCGAGGATCAGGCGTGCAGAGGCGTTCTGGATTCTTTGCAGTCTATTGATGAGCTTGGTTGGGGCTCCGACGTAAAGGTCGTTTCCGTAGTTGAGTCTGCTGCTGACTACGGCCTGGGTAACTGTTTTCCTTGTGTCTGTCGGGATCCATCTGTAGATGTTGCGGAGCATGCGGAGGGTGTTGAAGCAGGTAGAGGAGACTGCGTTGACTTGATTGGTAATGGTGAGTTTCGAGTCGAGGATGACTCCCAGGTTGCGTGCGTGGTTGGTAGGAGCGGCGGGGTGTCCCCAGTGATGCGGGCCACCAGGAGTCATCCCATGCTGAGGGGTTGGCCCCAAGGATGAGAATCTCCGTCTTTTTGTTTTTGTTCAGCTTAAGTCGGCTTTCCTCCATCCAGTCCGCAACAGCCTTCATTCCCTGGTGAAGGTTGGATTTGGCGGTGAGGGGGTCCTTGGTGAGGGAGAGGATCAGCTGCGTGTCGTCGGCGCAGGAGATTATGTTGAGGTCGTGCTGTCGGGCGATGTGTGCGAGAGGTGCCATGTAGACGTTGAACAGCGTTGGGCTGAGGGAGGATCCCTGCGGGATGCCGCAGATGATCTCGGAAAGGGGGAGGCGGACTCTCTGGGTTCTGCCGGAAAGGAAGGAGATGGTCCAGTCCAGGGCCTTGTCTCGGACCCCTGCGTCGTGGGGCGCGTGCGTAGTGTGAGGTGGCAGACGGTGGCAGACGATGTCGAAGGCGACGGAGAGGTCCAGGAGGATGAGGGCCGCCGTCTCGTCGTTGTCTATCAGGATCCTGATGTCGTCTGTGGAGGCGATGAGGGCGGTCTCGGTGCTGTGGTTGCTGCGGAATCCTGATTGGGAGGGGTCCAGGATGCTGTTGTCTTCGAGGTGGCGGGTGAGCTGGATGTTAACTATCTTCTCGATGACCTTTGCCGGGAACGGAAGCAGGGAGATGGGCCGGAAGTTCTTGAGGTCGTTCGGATCCGCCTTGGATTTCTTCAGTAGGGCGTTGATCTCGGCGTGCTTCCAGCTCTCAGGGAAGGTAGCGCTCTCGAAGGAGAGGTTGATGACATTGCGCAGGTGGGGTGCGATGGAGCTGCCGGCTTTGTTGAAGATGTGGTGTGGAAGAGGGTCAGACGGGGAGCCGGAGTGGATTGTGCTCATGGTCTTGATTGTGTCCTTGATGTTCACATTGGCTCAGATTGTCAGGGAGTCATGGTCGATGGGGTGCGGTGGGTCTGGCGTGTCGAGGCCTGTAGGGGTCATCCGGGGGTTGAAGCTGTCATGGATGTCGGTGATTTTGCAGTGAAAGAAGGCAGCGAGGGAGTCGCACAGGGCTTGCGATGGTGGAATGTCGTTGGCGCTGGAGCTGGGGTTGGAGAGTTCCTTCATGATGTTGAAGAGCTCCTTGCTGTTGTGTGCGTTGTTGTTGAGGCGGTCTTTGAAGGAGGTCCTTTTGGTGGTCCTGATGAGGTGGTGGTGGTTGCGGATGGCGTCTTTGTGGGCAGCACGGCTGTCCGGCGTCTTCTCGCTGTGCCATTTGTTCTCTAATTTCTGGCAGGTGCGCGTTGATGCTAGGAGTTCCGGGGTGAACCAGCTGGCTCTCTTGCTGGTGTCTCTGTTGGTTGGCTTTTTCAGCGGGGCTAAGGTGTTGGCACAGTCATCCATCCAGCATCTGAGGATGCATGCGCCATCGTCGGGGTTGGTGGGGTTGGTCGGTGGGTTGAGTGCGAGGTTTGTCTGTAGTTGTTCTTCAGTGACTTTGCCCCAGCAGCGGCGGGGGATCTGTAGGGTCCGGTGGTGTGTGAGGGGTTTTTGGAAGGTGAAGTGCATGCAGTGGTGGTCTGTCCAGGTGAGTTCGGAGGCGTGGCTGAAGGCAACGTGGGGGCTTGAGGAGAAGATGGCATCGAGCGTGTGACCGGCGTTGTGACGAGCTGTTTTAGTCCGAGGTTGGCGAGGTTGTCGATCAGGGTGGAGGAGTTGCTGTCGTTGTTGTTCTCCAGATGATAGTTCAGGTCTCCGAGGAGGATGTAGTCGGTGGAGGTCAGCGCGTGCGTCCTGATGAAGTAGGCGATGGAGTTGCAGAATTGTGGGCAGGGTCCGGGCGGTCTGTAGACGAGGGTGACTCTTAGAGTGGTCTTGGGGTCCGTGTGGATCTGGAAGTGCTTGTGTTCGGCGGTGCTGAGAGTGTTGTTGGTGTTTGTTGAGACCCTGATGGTGTTCTTGTGGACGATGGCGATTCCTCCTCCGGCTCCGTTGGTGCGGTCTCTGCGGGTGATATTGTATTCGTCGGGCATGGCTATGGCGATGTCTGGAGAGAAGGCGTCATTCATCCAGGTCTCGGTCAGGAAGGCGACATCCGGAGATGCGGTGTCGAGTAGGTCCCAGAGCTCGACGGCGTGTTTGCGTGCGGAGCGGGTGTTGATCAGGATGCATCTGAGTTGGTTGGGTTCCGTCGTGGCGGGTGTCTCAGCGCCTTCGAGGCAGGAGAAGCTGCAGTTCCGGCAGGCGAATGGACCGTGGGTGCGCTTCGGGGCAGCCTTGCAGCAGGTGTGGGTCCTTCCTGAGTTGAGAGCGAGGAGGGTGCTGGCATCGTAACTGAGGTGATCTTCATGGCTGGTGCAGGGGCCAGGGGTTCTGGCACTGGGCGTGGTCCGGGCGTGGACGGGCGCAGACAGGCTTGCCTTCGGCGTGCCCGCGGCACGCCCACTGCGTACGTCTGCTGCGCGGCCACGCAGCGGCCGCCATATATGGGGAGGTGGGGAGGGAGGAGCAGCTGGGAGGCGGGAGGCGGGTGACAGGGGCAGCGAATGGGCATGGAGGGGGCGGGGCCGTGGGGGATGCAGCAGCGGGGACGGGAGCAGGGAAGCGAAGTGGTTGCAAGTTAGGAAAACAAGGCAAAAAAGGGGTACAGAAGGAGAAAAGGGGGCACAGCAGCAGCCAGACAGATGGGCAGGGGGCACAGAGAAGAAAGGTCGCATCAGGGGCGGGAGGCAGACGAGGGACAGAGGGAGAAAACCGGACAGTGTGGGCACAGAAGTAAAAGAGGTCACAGCGGCGAGCGGGGGGCAGGGGGTACAGAAGAGGAACGGGTGTACAGAAGGAGGGCAGAGGTGTACAGAAGAGAGACGGGCAGACAGAATACAGGCACAACAGAGAGCAGATACAAACCTAAGGCCACCACTGGCCACCAGGGATGAGGCGCAGGTGGTAGCCTGCGGGTGGTGGAGGGCCTCGACTTCAGCGGCAGCAGCAGGCGTTGGCAGGAACGCAGGCGGAGCTGCAGCGGGGGGGAGCGACCTACCAGGCAAGGCTTCACAGTATTAACAAGCCTGCAGCAGACCCGCTTAGCGACAAGATTAATAGCGCTAAGCCCCCTCACAGGATTTTAACACCTGCTTAAAAGATGACTATTAAATCTACATAATGGTAGGTGTATTGCAGGGTTAACGTCACTGGGGCGAATCAGCGAGGATTTAATTAACTCCCACATTTTAACTCTGGTTTTCAGGCGATAATGGCGCTTTTCACCGATATTGCTGGATTTCATATCGCCTCGGAGATAAGCGTTGATGATAAGGCGCTATCTCAGTGTTGAAATCCAGCGATAGGCGGCGATAAAAGAAATAGCGCTAAGCGCGCTTTGCGATATTTATCGCAAGTTGTTGTTGATATGCCCCGTGGTGTGCGAGCCAACACGGCAAAAGGATACATATATGGCCCAATTAGGCCCTTTTCAATCCGACTAGCACACAGACAAACTCTCAATACTAAGCTAGTGGGAAGCATTAAATAAAAATCTGAGGTGTTGAAGGGTGATGGTGAGTCACTAATCAGTTCACTTGTACATGAGGATATTGGCTTCTGGAAACATAACTTTTAAGGTCGCTAGTGAGGAAGAGCTGTGTCCCGCTCTCTGCAATCTTTGGTCAGGCACACGACTCTACGGCAAAAGAGGAGGCCAGGAGAACCTCAGCTGGGCCTCCTTCAGGCTTGTATTGAGCCAAGAGCAAACATGCATCACTCAGGTCCATATTCTGAAAGCATCATTGCACGGTCCGCTTTGGTGTGTTCAATGTTAAAGGTATCGCCCTCATTCCTGAGTGCAGATTCAGCACACATGGCAAGTTCCTGGGAGTTGGTAAGCAGGTCCCTGCCAACAGGAATTACAACATCTCACACGTTTATAAATCCAGCCAACCACAGTTTCTGACCACAGAAAGGCTTCTGGAAAAGGCACCCCTTTCCTTTCTTGCAGAGTGTACTGTGATGGCAAGTAGTTCTGGACGAACTTTAAATTATGGTGGCATAATTTGTGTAATTTCGAGGATTTTGTGTTACACTTGTTAGGTGAAATTTCTGAAATGAAGCCATTATACCACTTTGCATAATAACATGATTTTGGGGTAAATGTACAGTGAACATGCAATTTGGGGTAAAAATGTGCCCCAAATGCAAAGAAACAACAGAAGTCGAGGGGCTATTGTTTGCGGTGCTTTTGTTTAGATGCCTCCTCGCCCCAAAATTGATGGGAGGAAATAGTTTGCGCTACAATACAGCACAAAATGAAAGATTTGCACTTTACATAATTTGCCATAATTTAGCAAAATTATACAAAAGCATAACACACACATTTTGTACACCCCTACTGGCAAGTGCCCATAAATAACTAGCTTTGTACAACTTCCAGGTGCCTGCACTATCTGGAAAAGTTGTCCCAGATTTACAAAGATTTTTTTGTTTTTTAAATCTTTTTATTGAACATAGCTCATAGTACCATAACACAGTAAACAGTGTTCAAGAAGCAGATTAGAAAATAGCATTGTGGTGAACAAAAATTAGCACATCAGTACACAAGTGGGATATACCATTACATGATTACTCCCCGGGCTCCCTCCCCGATCCCCTATATTTACGCCATGGCCCCCAAATCTTTTTCCATTTCTTTCTCTTGTACATGGTTTCCTCAGCGCTTTGGCACCAATCTAGGTCCCTCCTCCACTGTTCCCATTGCGAGGGTGTCTGGGAGCCCCATCCCCTGGCGATGTTTCTTTTCGCTAAACCCTCAGCTAATGCCAGTCAATGTTCAACATGCCTCGTCCAATCTGTGTCTCCCTTAATCATCAACAACAGCCATTTTGGCTCCATCGGAACCATGCTGCCAACCACCGCGGACTTAGTATCCGTAACCTTGGTCCAGAAAGGGACTATTTCGGGGCACTCCCATAGTATGTGGTAGAAAGTTCCTTCCCCCTGGCAACCCCTCACGCAAAGGACTGATGGACTCCTGCCCCACTTGTATAGATGTGTGCGAGGGTAATATATACGGTGTAGGATTTTCAATTGGACCAACCTAAACCTGGGACGGATTGCTATTTCACACGGGCTTTTTATGGCATCTTGCCAATCATCCGTCGTCAAGGGTACCAATGTCACGGGCCCATGCCTCCCGAAGCTTCACCAAGGGGTCTGGCATATTGTTTATGAGCTTTCGGTAAATGGTGGATGCGGGCTTCTCTAATATGGGGTCTAGTAGTAACCTATCTTCCAGAGGGGAATATTCCGGGATAGAGGAATCTCTTTTAATGTGCGACCGAATGGCGTGTGTGAGATGTATGTAGTGGTATTGTTGCGAGTCATGGAGGTCATACTCCTTCTTAAGGTAGGCAAAGGAGCGGGGTGCAGATGCCTTCCAAACGTCACCCAAGTAATCTATGCCAATCAGCCTCCATCCCCTAAAGCCGGTCAATCGCGACACCTCTCTCAGCTGGTCACCAATCCAGAGGGGGGTTCTACCGGTCACTTTGTCCGTCCACCCCAGGAACTTGTTCGCCTCCCTCCAACACTAGACCACCACTTTAGTGTGCACAGGCCACTCTCTTCGCAGCCTCCGAGCATAAAGCAGATGTTCGCTGTTTCCCACTGGCATGACCAGTCTGTCTACTCTATAGGCCGGTCCGGAGCTATCTGTCATTGACTACCTGGAGCTGTGAGGCCCAGTAATATAATCTAACATCAGGGAGTACCAGGCCCCTGTCATATACCCCTCTAGTGAGTTTGTGGAGCGCTATTCTAGGAGTCCCACCATTCCAAAGCAGCGTCAGCACTGCCTGTGAGATGCGTGCAAATACCCCCAGGGAGACAGGATATGGTGTATTTTGTAGAATATATGAGCCTCGGCAGGGCGAGCATCTTGAATAATGCCGCATGGCCAGTGAGGGAAAGGGGAAGATCGCCAGCTCGTCTGCCCGAGGTGAGCCAACTGAGGTTCAAGGTTCCTGGTGAAAAAATCCTCAACATCTCGTGTGATGTATACCCCCAAGTACTTGAACCTGGCCGTGGCCACGGCGGCTGGGCTTCTAGCGGGGACCCGTGGGGGGGGGCCCCGATAAAGGAAAGATCACTGCCTTCCCCTAATTGATGGTGTAGCCAGAATAGCTGCCGAATAACTCGAAGAGGTATAATGCCTGCGCAATCGAGTGGTATGGCCGCGCCAGATACAGCACAATAACGTCGGCGTATAGGGAAATACGCTCCTCCCAGTCGCCGTCAGCACCAGGTCCCAGAAAGACCCGTCTCTCCTGATCCAATGAGCCAATGGCTCCAGGGCCAGGACAAAAAGGAGGGGAGACACGGGGCAACCCTGCCTGGAACCCCTCCTAAGAGGAAAGAAACACCCTGGACATAGTACCGTTCACCCTGACCCGAGCCACCGGCTGTTCGTAGAGGAGACGCACCCAGCCGCAGAAGGTCGGGACAAAAACCACGTTTCTGAAGCACCATAAATAAATAGGGCCGTTCGATGCTATCGAATGCCATTGATGAGTCTAACGACATCAACGCCGTCTGTGCGTCCCCGACATCTTCCGTCTTGTATAGTATTCCGTAAAGGCAATGTAGGTTGTGTCGGGTGCTCCTACGGGGCATGAATCCAGACTGGTCGACATGCACGAAGTCCGGAAGAACAGATACCAACCTATCCGCCAGGACCTTGGCCTCTACATTAATAAGTGAAATGGGGCGGTACGAGGAACATTGATCCGCCGGCTTCCTGGCTTCATGAATGATCGGGGGGAGCCTACCCACCGGTCGTGCCTCCGAAAACATCCGGAGAAGGAGGTTGATAATGACGTTCGGCAGCCTCTTGTAAATCTCTACTGGAAAACCATTGGTCCAGACGCTTTCCCAGATTGGAGCGAGTTAAGGGCCTTCTCAATTTCTTCTCCCATGAGGTCTGCGTGCAGGCGGTCGCTCTGTTCCCGGGACAATTTGGGCAGCGCAAAACCCTGCAGGAATTTAGCACAGTCGCCTTCAATCCTGGTGCATACCGGGGAATATACTCGAAATGGAACGCGAACGCCTCCGCTATTTCCATACTGTTGGATACTGGGGACCCCGACCCGTCTATCACCTCAGCCACCCATGAGTGCTCGCTGTCGCGCCGCTCGAGCCAAGCAAGCAACTTAAGGGATTTATCCCCCACATCATACAGCCGGTGTTGTGTGGCCAGCACGTATGCCTGTGCCTCCTCCTCAGCTAGTGCACAAAGTTCCCTCCATTTAAGTGTCAGTCTGTGACGGAGATCAACCGAAGAGGCTATACTGGCGTCCTGTTCCATTTGCTCTATTTCTCTTTCAAGTTGACTGATCTTTAGGGACTCCTCTTTCTTCTGGGCCCCAATCAGTGCTTGGGCCTGCCCTCTCAGCACAGTTTTATATGCTTCCCACATTGTTACATGAGAGGCTAAAGAGCCCCGGTTCTCCTCAAAGTATACCCGTGAACCCTCCCGGAGTTTGTCCCCATTGGTCTGATCCCTGAGGCGCCACGGATCTATCCTCGGGAAGGAGGCCTTATTAATCACAGTGCCCAGAAGTGTGACGCCAACCGGCACGATGGTCGGAGATCCCACGGGCCATAATGCGGGGGTCAGCAAAGACTCCCATCTGGTCGGTGTGGGTAAAAAAATAGTCAAGTCTTGAAGAGGTCCCGTGTTGAGCTGAATAGAACGTGTATTGTCTAAGCGAAGGGTGATATGTGTGCCACAGGTCACTAAGGCCCAATGCCGTGACAAAGCCCTCCAGGCCCCGTTCCCCCCCTGCAGCTAAGCCCATCCCCGGATCGGTCTATATCAGCATTCAGAATCGTGTTAGTGTCACCCCCTAACAGGAGGACCCCTGAGGAAGATCTGCCAGGAAAGAGCCCAGTCTCGGAAAAACTGATGAGTGGAGGCCTGGCGGGACATAACAGGAGCAGAAGACTACAGTGCGGCCCTCCCATTTCACCGCTGCTGCGGCAAAGCAGCCCACATCGTCGGACCATGTGCCCAGCAGAACTGTGGGCAGGGCGTAAATTTGCAAAGAATTTTTGAACGGTTTGCATTACTTTTTTAATTCAGACCCAACTCAAAGTCTAGGTTGGAATTTACAAACCAACTCAAATCATGATTTCCATTTGTTTGCAACCACAAGGAAGGAAACGCAGAGCAATGCAGTGCATTATGTTACTTTCCATCTAAGGGTTGTTCCATGGGTAGACTATGAGCGTACCCATACAACGACTCTTAGGTTACAATGGAAATGCCTATCTGCAAAGTGTTGTAGACAGGGATTTGTGACAAACAATTGCACCTCCCTAAGGCAGGCGTAATGAGGAAAATGTTTTTGTTCACCTTGTTTTTCCTCTTTGCTGCATTCTGCCATATAGCATAGCTATTGTGCAGGACAAGGCTGCTTCCTGCAAAAACACTATGCTGACCACAATGCAGACAATGTTGCACTGTGGTGCAAGGGTGCCTATGTAGGCCTGTGGTTTCCAGAGATGCACCAGTGCAGGGAGAGAGCAGAACTGGGGCACTTCTTAGGTTATATGGTGTGGTTCTTCTCTCTTCCGTTCATGAAACGCAATGCAGAACTCAACATGCTTCCTGGTTTGCGTGAACTCTTTGTAGATTGGGGGCCCTGTGTATTACACCAGATCCTTGAGACACTGCAACAGGAGAGGAAACAATAAGGGATGGGGCTGCCTTTTTTTTAGGTAGCGGGCTACCTCCATCTTCCAAACACCATTCATTCAAACGCAAAGGTATATACATTCAGCAAAGGGTATACCTGATGACACGTGAATGCAACAGAAATTGAAACTATTTTTCTTGTGCAAATATGCAAATACCCAAGCACATCTATTCAATAAAATAAGAATAAATATAGATGGACATCATTTACTAATAGCCGATGGCCCTAGTTTAGAAGGGCTTATGAGTAGTCACCTCCCAGGTCATAGCATCTCACATAACTATTTAATAACAACCAGACATGGCATGTGTAAAAGAAAATGAGGGAAGAAATATCTTGAAGGCTACGGGGAAAGAATACTAAGAGATGATATTCCCAATCTCAAAGCATCCCATGGGTATCCCTGAGGTGTACTAGATTTGTGGTTCCTAAGGATCAGGGGCCCAGAATGTGTGTTAAACAAAATCTACTGGAATCTCAAGACTAAGTGAAAATGTTATGGTTAATATAGCTGCACAGCTGGTCAGCAACATTCTCCATTGCATTAGGCAGTCACAGAAAATCTGTACATAAAAGGTAGCATAATATGTGTGTCAGGCACCTACTGATATCAGGCCTTGAATTCCATACAAACAGATATATATATGAAACTGCTGACCTGTTATGGACAGACACGCCAAGAGTGAAAGGTTTGGGCAATTTATGCAGACAGTGTATGACTAACCTACAATCATGCGTGCAAGTGTCTTCCATACAGATTACAGGTGGGCAATATTTAGAGGTAGGCAGTATGTGTGTACAGGGAGACAATGACACATTAGCCATGGACACTTAGTCCATGAGTTCAAGAGTAGTCAACAAATCCATGTTGGGGACTTTTGCTCCACTTCTGAAGCAAATCAACAAAATGGTATTTTGCCTCCAAAGAGGAGCACAGCCTTTATCAAAAGAAGAGCAGCTCTAGAACCATGAAAGATCACTAAAAAAAGGGGAACATTTGTGCAACATAAAGAGTAGGTTGAGGTGGGACGCTAATGGAGAAGTCTGGCACACCTTTCAATGGGAATGGGGTACGGGAGATGCCTACCTCCCCAGACTCGAGCACACGCATGTCCAGATTGGGAAAGCTCTCAGATAAGTACACTGCTACAACGAGACTCCTGATCCCCAACCGCCCCATATACCTGATCTACTTCGATTGTCAGATTATTTTGGCCACTCTGCACTAGTTTGTCAGGTCCTTTTAAAAACGTGGATATATAAAGATTGGATAGTGCATTACATTGGCGTACACCCCTGTGGTTCACCCAAAGACAATGAGCCCCATTGATATCTCATAGGTTGTGTTTGCTATGCGAACTGGGTGATACACACAGGTAGGGAATGGATAAGCACAACACTCTCGAAGATGTCTATTGCCTGTACAATATGTTTTGTTTGAGAGGGTGACATATGTAACGCTGTGAATGCATTAGTCTAACTGCTACTAAATGTCAATAAAAATGTTTGTTTTTTTTAAAAAGAGAAGGTTGATGTTACCATTGAACTGAAAACACCAATCAACCCAGGGGCTTACTTACAAAACCCTGGCGCCACCAGTACATCACTTTTTCCTATATTAAAAGTGACGCCCTGGCGACGCAAGTGGCTTGTAAATAAGTCCCCCCAGTGTTTTGAATGAGAAATTAGGTTGTGGTCGGAAGGAGGTCCTAAAGCAGTACAAAACTATATACAATGTGGGTTGTGGTCTAATTAGTGCTTGGCGCAGGCAAAGAAGCATGTATCATGACAGCAATCATTATAAGAGGTGTGGTCTGTGAAAGCAAGGAAGCAGTGGCCCTACAGTTGTGGACTGTCATGCTTCCTTTAAAAATCCTTAATTAAATATAATCTTCTAAAGAGATTATATTTAAAATGGTCATTAAAGCATTTTTAAGAAACACATTGGACATGGTACCAGCAAAATATAAAGCTTTTCTCAACTACTTATATTTCAGCAGAGGGCACAAATGACACAATACATCCATGCCCCCAGCTAGAATTGTAGTTTTGTGTAGCCGACAGCAGGCCTGGGGACTATGATTTTATTCCTCGAGATTTTGTGAGGTATTGTATGTTGGGTAGGAGTAAAGCAAACAGTACAGCTATAGATTGTACCCTGTGATCCCCCAGAAAGCTGGCATGCCTGTGGCATCACAAATTCACAATAGATTGTCTACGGTGGATACAATTGATTTCCCGATAGGGAGACTGGAGGATTTGATTTGGGAACTGAATGGAGGATGTCATCCGTCTGAAGAGTCACAGTTCTTATATGCCAGGGTATATTTTTTTGTTGCCCTTCATCAGGCCCGCTCTAACATCAGTTTGAGAGGCACACCTGGTTCACACCCCTGGTTCATGGAGTCATGTGATGCCTGATTAAAACAACCCCCTGAGAGAAGTAAATCACCGTTGGTAAGAGGTGGATCTTAGAAACATTGTTTTTGGGTGATCTGCTAGGATCCTTCTAAGTGCAATGCTTCTAATGATCTTACTGGTGGCCGACTAGTGATTGGTTGCAGATACAGTAGATAAATAATAGAAGAATGAAGGTTGGGTGCACCAGGGAACGTCCACATAATCCTTTTTCCAGATTTAATGTGGAGGGAGACATAGGTAACCCCCTGAAACTCCATTTGGGAACTTCAATTTTGTCAACGGAAGGTGAGATGCCTCTCCTTGCAAGTAAATCCTGAGATGAGGACCATCTTCCCACCCTATAAAGGAGAAATTGCTACACAAAACATAACTACAAATTGTTCATCTTCAAAGGTGCATATTTTCTGAAAAGATGACAGACTTAAAATAATTATTTTTTTATTGAGGGATACATTATTGGAATGGGTTATTTACTGAAATTAAAAGTATGCTTAAAGTGTGGGGAAAGACTACACTTGGGCATAGAGGAGGGGGAAGTGTAATAGCATGCAAAATAAGCTATAATCTAAAAATTAAGCCTGGGCAAAACACTGCGCTATGCTTGCGTAGTTTGCTAAGTTTGCGCTACTTCGCACTACGCGAATTGCACGTAGCACAGTGCAAACATGCGTAGCGCAGCGTTGTGTAGAGCAGCGGTCATTTTTTGCTTGCTCGCGGTCCTCAACATCAAGTTGGCGACCGCGAGCAAGCAAAATGACATCCCAGCGAGACTTTTTCCTTGTTTGCGATCAGCAACCTCAAGTTGCCGATCGCGAGCGTGGAAAATAAACATCCCGGCGAGATTCTCAACGCGAGGAGGTCAGGTTTCTCATTGCAAGTGGTCACGTTTGCTCGCGAACGCTCGCGATGAGAACTACCAGTCCGCGTTGAGAAAGCTGCCGCTCGAGTAAAAATCTACTCGAGCGGCAGAAAACTACAGCTTGCACTGTGCAAGATGCCGTTTTCAATGATTGCACAGTGCCGGATGCTTGTCCGCACTGTGCAATCATTGAAAACGGCATCTTGCACAGTGCGAACAGGGTACTACGCAGTTCGTGAAGTGCTACGCATAGCTCGCGTAGTGCTACTTCGCGAACTACGCCCAGGGTTACTAAAAATTAGCAAACCTACACATTTAATAATATCTTCACACACTCAAATTATTATTTCCGAATTATAAAGATGAAGTGAAAGATAGTTGATAAAATGTACATTTATAGCTTTCAGAAAGATCAGAAGAATTTAAAAAAAAAGATAAACTCTGGAGAGGACCTTTTCTTGCCACAAATATGGCATTTGTGGTTCGGATGATTTTTACTAAGAAAAAGGATGAGGCAGGGGGAACATGAGTGTACATTTTTCAGCTTAAAATACATCATTACAGGCTACATTGTAAAGAAAGCAAAGAAACCCTAAACCAAGAAGCTGATTCCGAATATTGGGGCGTATTTATAAACAAATTATGCAGCGCAGACATAGGTAACCCCCTGAAACTCCATTTGGGAAGTGCAATTTTGTCAACGGAAGGTGAGATGCCTCTCCTTGCAAGTAAATCCTGAGATGAGGACCATCTTCCCACCCTATCAAGGAGAAATTGCTACACAAAACATAACTATAAATTGTTCATCTTCAAAGGTGCATATTTTCTGAAAAGATGACAGACTTAAAATAATAATTTTTTTAATGAGGGATACATTATTGGAATGGGTTATTTACTGAAAGTAAAAGTATGCTTAAAGTGTGGGGAAAGACTACACTTGGGCATAGAGGAGGGGGAAATGTAGTAGCATGCAAAATAAGCTATAATCTAAAAATGAGCAAACCTACACATTTAATAATATCTTCACACACTCAAATTATTATTTCCGAATTATAAAGATGAAGTGAAAGATAGTTGATAAAATGTACATTTATAGCTTTCAGAAAGATCAGAAGAACTAAAAAAAAGATAAACTCTGGAGAGGACCTTTTCTAGCCACAAATATGGCATTTGTGGTTCGGATGATTTTTACTAAGAAAAAGGATGAGGCAGGGGGAACATGAGTGTACATTTTTCAGCTTAAAATACATCATTACAGGCTACATGGTAAAGAAAGCAAAGAAACCCTAAACCAAGAAGCCGATTCCGAAAATTGGGGCATATTTATAAACAAATTACGCAGCGCAGCACAACAAGCCACCTTGCTGTGCTACACTATGTGATAGGGAAAGGGCAGGAGTGCACCATATTCAACATATCTGGGACATTCCTTTCTTTTCCCTGTGCTGGCACATCTTCCTGCACAAAACCTATCCTCTGAGACATTTTTCTCTTTTCCCTGTGGTGGGACACCTTACTGCACACAAACAATCCTCTAGAAAGAGGAAGTAACAAGGATAAATAAAGATATTTCTCCTTGTTACGCCGGACCTGGGGAGGAGTATCATTGTTATGCTCTCCCAGGTCTATCAGTAATGGTAAATCACGGGACAGCACCAAAGTCCATGGGTGGATGCATGGGAACAACCACCCTCCACTCATGGAATGCCTCCCTGGTGCAGAGTAACGGAACGCAGTGATTCATGCTGCCTTTGAGTTACTCTAGATTTATCAAGCTACGCAAGTTGGCCTTGTGTGGTTTGATAAATCTAAGTTGAGTTGTGTCACTCTTGCGCACCGTTGCATGGCACAAGGGTGACGCAGCTCTTTAATAAATATGTCCCATGGTCCTTAGGGTGACCGTAACAGTGTTTTGGATTCTTTGATGTGATGTTCATGTGAGTAAAGTATGTTTGATTATGCATGGCTCTCTGCTCATTCGCTGCCAGCCCATTCCTAATTGGTGAAAATAAATCATGTAACCAAAGAGTGGCCAATCATGACTCTTGTGTGACTTGCACATGCTGTTCCACTCTTGAACCATCTTCTTTTTCAATATATACAAATATATCCATATGTTTGGCAATCTGGAGTTTGAACTTTCAAGCTCAGCCTCATATTTTGAGCCTCTTTCTTGCAGACACCAGGGTTGTGGTCTCCAGCAGACAGTGGTCCTGGCACATTTGAAGTAGGGCTGATTCTGAGTCATGCCCCCTCATAGTCATCTTAAACCAGCATCTCGAACATGTGACAGGCAGGAAGGTTGCTAGAAATACTAAAGAGTCATGTAGTGAATTAAATCGGCCTTCTTGGAAATAGAGGTGTTGATTTAAAAATGAGGTTGAGAACAGAATATTTATCTCAAAACATTATAGTTTGCAGTAATTATGTTTAATTAAAACTTAAACATATATTGGTTGTATTTTCAGAATCCCAACCTTACTGCGTAGTGAGTTGCTACGTCTAAATCGGTGTGTGGACAAAAAATCAAAAACACAAATATCATGAGACAGAATATCGTGTCAAAAATATCGAGGACAAGAATATCGTGAAGGTCATTTCTTATGGGTAAGTAAAGTTTTACTATATATAACTCCACATATATGTACTTTGGTGATATATATATCTTCAAGTTACGTGGTTCTGGAGTTAAGAATAGTAAATTTATATCTATCTATTTGCACTTACCTACTCGATATATTGTCCTCGATATTTTTGACACGATATTCTGTCCACACGATATTTGTGTGTTCAATATTCTATCAGCGAACCGTCTAAATCAGGATGAACATACAGAAAAGTGATGGATTGAAGGTTTGAATTAATTTCAGGCACTGGTAATTACTTGGGGTCGCCTCCCAATCCATTGTCTTTTCGGTCACAATACCCCCTCAGATTACACCAGCTATATGCAAATCAGACTCGATCCTGCTGCAGTAGGAACAGTTAAGCCTGAACTGCCAAGTCAAGTCCTCCTTGAATGGAACACAAGCAACTCTAGACTGGTTTGGTCCTAGCTGATGCTCTTCTCAGGGTGTAGCTTGGTTCGAGTGGCACAGTGAATATAGGGTCCACATCTGGGCATATCCCTCACACTTAGGACACGACAAAGAAAATTAAAAAAACTCATGATGGTAAGCTTGAATTAATCCCAGCCACTGGTAATTACATGGGATTTCTGCCACTGGCAATTACTCGGGTTCAGCTACTGGCAATTAATCCAACTTTCAAGGTAACACCCCCCCAATAAATAAAGTTATTTGGTAAATCTAAGGTCCAGCTGAACAGGGTGTGTATAAAAACTGGTTCTTTTTAGGTCTATCCTACCAGAAGTTGCAAGTTGGCTGTTGCTAAAACAAAGTATTGTCTGCTAACAGTGGGCTTGGAACCTGCTCATTGCATATCAATGGTTGACTCTATTTTCACCACTCTCATTTGCTTGCTTATTTATTAATACCCTCTCTCCCTCATCCCTTTCCCTTTACCTAACTCTTCTGTTTCAATCTCTCCTCTCTGTATCCCTCCTCCATTTACTTCACATCGCTTTCAACCACATCTCTCCTCACTTCGCTTCTTTATCTCTGTAAACCTCACAACCTCACTTTCAACTCTCTCTCTCTACCTCACTTCTGTATACTTCATTAAACTCTCTACCTCACTCCTTTCACTCACCATTAATTTGTTACTTCACTTCTCAACCTTCCGTCTCTCTCTTTCCACCCCGTTCCCATTAATTCAATTTTCTCACGATCTTACTCCTTTCTCACTACCTTTTTCTACCTATTTTCCTACCTCCATCATTACCACCTCTCTCATTTGTCTCTGATCCTCCTTTTCTATACCAACTCCCTTTCTCTAACTCATCTCTTTCTTAACCTTTTATTTATCTACCTCTCTTCCCTCTCAAAATCTTTCCCAATTCCTCACAAGTCTCTCTCTCTCTCTCTCTCTCGCTTTACCCCAATTTCTCTCTCTCTCGCTCACTCTCTCTCACTCTACCTTCCTCTGTACCATCCTCACCTCTATTTCTCTAAAACACCTCTGTCTGCCTACTTTGCCTGTTTTCTTTCTCATTATCTCTCTTTGTAATATTTTAAAATAACACTTGTCCCCATTTCCTGTCTGATGAAAATATTTTCAATGCGCTTAGGTCTGCAGTAGTTATGCAAACACCACATGGATTAATCCTTCTGAATGAAGCATAGATGGGCAATATTCTAAATTATGGACCTTTCAACAGCTTTTGGGAATTTCTGCATCTTGTTGGAACATTCTAAAGTTTTATTTTTAGGTCTTAAAGAAGGAGCATCCTATTCACTGTCTGCAATATAACATATTGGTCGCTCACAGTGGGCTTTGAGCCAGTCCATTGCTTGCCATCGGTAATCTTCATTGGCACTCTCATTTCTTTGCTTCTTATTCATCAGTTGTGTGGATTTTCCTTCCTCTTCTTGTGTTTATCCTGCCCCTGGAGCATGGAAGAGTGTATTTAACCATATAGTGCTCACTATTTCAGACACTACTTTTTACTTGTTGTTTAAGCATGGCATTTGTTTTCTTGCCCTTGTGCTTTCTCACTGTCTACTCCACATTGAGGTCATCCGCTCATTTGATACCCCAACTCATGCCATGTCTACTGTTTTGCTTCAACCCCACCATGGTCGTTATGGGGCATATTTACAAGAACTTAACTGCGCCGTAGCGTATATTTTTTTAAGTTACCGCAGCTTTTTTTATCGCCTTATTCACAAATTGCTGCTAACTGCAGTTAGCGGCACTTTTCCAGCATAAACATTAATTTTCAAGATCGCCACTACTGTTAGAGGGACTTAACGAAAATGAGAGGCAAGTTGGGCGTCCCTGTGCAAAAACTGCCACTAACCCCACTTTGCGATATTTACAATGAAATTTCCATCCAGCGATACCCCCTTAAAACTGCTGCTAAGTCCAGTTAGAGTTTAATAGCTGGTCTTAAAATTGGTGCTAACACTTGGGGCCTCATTTCAGAGGTTTTAGTGCTGGACAGCGCTGCAAGGAAAGTTGCTGCTCTGCCCTGGGACAATACAGAAGGGCAGGAATGCGCACTCTCAATAAGATAGGGTGCGTTCCTGTGCCTCATTCATGAAAAGTGTTGCATCGCTGCGACAAAACAGCGTTGCAACACTTTTCACTGCGCACTTCTTGTGACACCATGGAGGTGCCGTATTCATGGCACGGTGCTCCATGGCGCAATTAATGACAGATACGTCAGGAATCCTGATGTATCTGTCAGCGCTAAAGTCACACATTGCTGCAGTTGTGTCACAAAAGACACACAGATGATGGACGGAATACTGAGCAAATCAAACATTCTTCCCCAGTCAACAGATCTGGGTTAAATCCACCCTTCTTTTGCTCACTATGTCATCCTGTGTGTCTTTTGCCGTTGTATCACAAGCATGACTCAACTCCACCAATGCAAGGGGCCAGCCTATCCCTATGTCACTGCTTTACCCTTACGCCTGCCATGAGGCAGACGTAAGGTTCTGCCACAGTGGCGTCCTAGAATTGTTGAAGTGAAATCTGATGGATTTCACAGCACCACTCCTATGAGGCTTTGTTGCGTGGGAACACCCACCCTGCATACATCATACCTGATGCAGGTATAATGTGGCAAAGGGCTTCACAAGATCACTTGGTAAATACAGCGCAACGTGGTGCAAAATTAACACTGCAAGTACGTCAAGAAAATGACGCACCTGAGGCTTTAAACTGTTGGAAGGCGCCAAAGCCCCCCTGTATTTTTCCCTTACATTGACGCTCAATGACTGCTATGCACCAATGCAGGCACCCTTGTGCCATGGTGTTGCGGAGTTGATTGATGTTGTGCAGGAAGGGACACCTGCACACACAAAACCTATCAATCCAGGGTATTTCCTATTCCTCTGTGTGGTGTGTGTTGACGGCGGATTTGAATGTTTTGTGGATTTCAGGGGTCTTGTTATGGCTCCATCTCTTCTCGAGACATCTGCATGTGCATCTGGACTAGTGGAAGGCAGGAGTGAACCATTTGGCCTTCTTTGAGTGCTGTTTGCCTGTTTATTTCTTGAGAGGTGCCAGGGTGTCGGCGCAGTTGGAGATCCAGTGGTGGAGGTTGCACGCAGCAGTGTTGGTGTCTGTAAGTGTTGGCAGAGTGGTGCTGCTGAGGAAGTTAATGAGAAGTTCTTCGGGGGCCTTGATCCAGCTGTGACGGGGTGATGATGGCAGTGGTGTACGGTGGGCATGGTGAAGGCGTGATATATACAATGATGGTCCGTCCAGGAGAGTTCTCCGGTGTGGCTGTAGTTGAAGTTCCCGCTGGCAGAGAAGACGAGCTCGAGCTTGTCTCTGGCTATGTGGGTTGCTGGCTGTTTGAGTCCAATGTTGGCGAGGATCCCCACAAGGGGGGTGGTGTTCTGGTCACTGGGGTTGTCCAGGTGGAAATTGAGGTCTCCGAGTAGGATGTAGTCGGTAGATGGGAGAGCCTGGGGTGTGATGAGGTCTACAATGGCACAAGTGAAAGGGGGTTCATGGCCTGAGGGCCTGTGGATGAGGGTGCTGTGGAGGGTGGCATTTGGGTTGGTCCGAATCTGGAAATGGAGGTGTTCCATGTTCACCGTTGCATCATTAGAGTGCATGGTCATTCGGAGTGTGCTTTTGTAGACAATGGCAATGCCTCCTCCTGGACGGTTGGGGTGGTCCTTGCGGGTGATTTTGTAGCCGTCGGGGATGGCGATGGCAATGTCCAGTCCGGAGCAGAGGTTGGTGAAGGTTTCTGTGAAGAAGGCGATGTCTGAAGAGGTGGCGTCGAGGAGGCCCCAGATTTCTGTGGCTTATTTGTGAAGGGACCGAATGTTGAGGAGGGTGCCGTTGAGAGGGTCGGGTGCGCTGTTGGTCAGCTGGGCAGCAAGAGGCGCTGGTGTGCTGATGTGGCAGGAGGTGTGTTTGCAGTTTCGGCAGGCTCAGGGTGCAAGGGTATTCTTGGGTGATGCTAGATGGCATCCAGGGTTGAGGGTCAGGAGGGTGCTGGCGTTGTAGCGGTGGAGTGTCCAAGAGGCAGGGTCCCTGCTGCTGGGCAGGTAAAGGGGCGGACGGACGCTGACGGGCATGCCTTTGTTGCACCAGTGGCATGCCTTGTGCGCATGGCCACACAGCATCTGCTATTAAGTAGTGCTGCGGGGGGGCTGGACAGCTGGGAGGCGGGAAACACAGGAAAGGACACTGGAGGGACGCAGGTGATTGCAGCGGCAACTAAAGAGAGGATAGGGAAAAAGAAACTGCAAAAAAGCACAGAAAAAACAAAGCCAAACAAAGCAAAGATTATGAAAAAATACAAAGGTAGAAAAGCAACAGAGAAGAGCAGAAAGTGAACAGGAACAGCAGAAAAGAGGGACAGGAGGGCAGTTAAGCTGCAGAGCATTGACGCTCTACCACTGGACCACCAGGGATGAGGCACAGTCAGGGGACTGTGGTTGGAGGAGGGACTTGAACACCTGACCTCAGGGTCAGAGGAACCAGCAGCCCCGATGGGGACAGCAGCAGCAACAAGATGGCAAGGGCTGTGGGAAGAGGAAGTTCACTAAGGGTTAGTCCCCTGTACACCCAAAAGCAAACTAACAGGGGTCAATGGAAGGTAGCACCAGCCACCCGGTTGCCTCCTCCGATCTAACAGTGGCAACCAGATTCCGTGTTTACCAGTTCCCCAGTGAGTAATGGCAGATCAAGCTGCATACTGAAGGGCCTAGGCCAGAACTTCCCCTTTGCCCCTGGCACCCACTGCCAACAAAGGCCGATCTCAGGGGCTTGAGCCAGATAGTGGAGTTCTGCACCAGTCTAGTGTGGTGCCTTCGGTGATGTAGGCCACAGTGCAGGGCTTGCTCAGGGCACGGTGTGCATCACCCACAGGTGCTAGGTTTGGGCCCAACTCACCCCTGGTCCTCCTCCACTACGTCCACCTTCTCCTCACCAGGACATTGACACCGGGACTCACTGCGCTGCCCTCTCTCCAAATCTGTAACTCAGCAAGCAGGAGCCTCAGCCAGGTGGTTTTCACAAGCCTGGGTACAGCAATCACCTCCAAGTCCACTGGTGAACCTCCCGATGCAGGTGATGCAACAGGGTCCTCTTAGGTGCGAAGTTGCAAAGCTCCCACCACACACGTTTGGTGCAGCTCAGGGCCCTCACCCTCCACAGCGTCCGGCCAGCTCAACATCCTCCAGTCTGTAATGCTGAGAGGCGCAGCTCACCATTAGTGATCTCCTCTGTGCATCCCGGTGTAGTGGTGGCGCCTGTTGTGTGATGCAGACCTCCCTAAGTTGGTGCGCAGGAGCGCCTCTACCATTCACAGCTCCAAGGAGCGCCCGGTGGTCTTCTCACACAGTTCAGCAACTTGTCTCCATGTGACCTGCCAGACTTTACTTCCAGGTAAGGGTGATCGCCGATGCCTCAATGTCTACCACCATGGCCCAGCAATTCCACAGCACCTCTGCCTTCCACTACGGGTCACAGACGAAGGCCCAGCGAGGCCTCCGGGCCCCAGGTACTGTCCCCGCTTTCAAGGTTTTGGCTGCCGTGGTATTGCAAGGAGGGCGCTATGAAAAGTGATGCATCACTGGTTTTTCCCAGCGATGCACCTCGTTTCATAACTGTAGCCCTGAATCTGCATTTCCTCTTCCCCTAGGACTTTAGCAGGTCATCCTGTCTGTTGGTGGGTAGATCTGTGCTACACTTGGCCCTGGCTTCTCCATTCTTCATTCCATTGGTTTTAGTTCCTATTTTTCGTTGAAGGTGGACTTATAGGCTATTTTTGCCTCTAGAGGCAGAAAAAAGTCACATTGGGCTGACTAACGTGAGTTTTTTTGCCGCTAACGGGCCTTTTGTCAATTTTCTCTCGTTAACGTCAACATTTTTATCGCTTTGATGCTAGTGTTAGCAGCAGTTTTCACTGCGGCTAGCAGTTATGAACCCCGGACGGGTAACTCCGCTCCGCCAGCGGAGTTCGAGGAAGTTTGCCTACTCCGCACTCCGACGTTGTACGTCTTAAGCATGCACATGCGCACGCGCACGTGCAAGACGTACAACATAGGGTTTTTTCATAGAAGAAGGATGGTGAGAAGCAGAAAGGAGAGCAGCCAGGCAGAGGAGGAGGCAGCAACGAAGGTAAGTGCCTTCTTTTTTATTTTTTTATCAATTTAGGAGGGGGAGGGAGCGGAGTGGAGCTCCACAGGGATTTTTTCAAACTCCACTGAACTCAGCGTAGTGGCACTATGCCAGCTCTGCCTGCCCTTAGCTGTTACAATCGCCATGTAGTGACGTATTGTAAATACATCGCTAACAGGGCGATAGCTTTGGTGATAGGCAGCGTTAAGAAAATTGCCGCTAACTAACGCTGCTAGTTAGCGGCAGTTCTTGTAAATATACCCCATTGTTTCCTTTTTCCCTCGTCCCCCATTTTGATTCCTCCCTCCTACCCAGAGCACTAGCTGTACCAGGCATCGGGCATTCCCCAGGAGGCTGGAAGGTTGGGGGACGTTTTTTTGCAGTGGCGGCTTGTTTTGTTTTTGGGAGCCGGTTTAGCAGTGGTGCAGCAATATCGGCCCCCAGTAACAAAAGCAGCAAGCAAGTGTTTCCAGCCTCCCGGGGCCAGGCGGTACTTCCCCAGGAGGTGGTCTGAGAAAATGGCCAGGGCTGCTTTGGGTTCCCAGTCCATCCCTGCTCCTACCTGTGCCCAACGGTGCTTCTGCCCCTACTACATTAAATTTCTCCATGTTGCTTCGCTCATGTTGCTCCACCCCTCCTGTAATTGAAAAATGAACAAATTCATGCTATTTTTGGGTTTTACCTGCATAGTGTTTGGGCTGTGCTTGTAAAATTGTTTGTAAACAAAAAAAAGCTTAAATCGGGCTTAGAGCCCGCCATTACTTACCATCGATTGGCTTTAATGTCACTCTTGTTTCCTTGTTTCTTATTGGTCAGCATCTCCTGCTCGCCTCCTGCTTCCTCGTTGGCCTTCAAGTGTTTAGCCTGCCGTGAAGCTTCCTGTCTGCGGCCAGTACCTTTCCACTTGCCACAGGCTTCTGTAGATTCTTTTTTTAAATTTACTTTGTGCACTGTTATAAGAGTGCATGTGCCGGTAGTCTGTCTGTCATTCACCGCTGTCCATGTTTTGTTTTCTCTGGCCGACTTCCCCTACCCCCCCATGTTGCTTGTCACCCCACCCTCCACCCTCCAACCTTTTAAATTGTTGCAGTTTTATAAAACGTCAAATCGACCCGAAGGTATTGGAGCACTTTTACAGGAGCATCAATTACAATATACAAGATCAGATTCATTTAAAAAAAAAAAAAAAAAAAAATGTAGGCATGGGAAGATTAAGGGGCAGATTTATGAGGGACCTGCGCCCCTTTTACGCCGCCGTTGCGTCACTTTTGTGACGCAGCGGCGGCGTAAACCCTGCGCCATGTTGCGCCCCATTTACATCGTGACGCATCTATGGAGATGCGTCACGGTGTAAAGCCCTGCGCCACATGAAACCTGCGTCAGGTTTCATGTGGGCGTTGCTACTCAGGGGGGGCATTCCGTCGCAGGAACGCCCCTGAAAAGTGACTCAGTGAAATCTATAAGATTTCACGGAGTCACTTTCCCAACGCTGATGCGTCAAAACCCTGCGCCTGCTTGAAGCAGGCGTAAGGCTTGACGCACCATGTTAGGGATAGGGTAGGTTGGGACAGTGCTGGAGTTGCGTCACGCTTGCGTCGCAACTTCAGCACTGCGCCAACCTTACGCCGGCAGATGCGTCACGTATCTGCTTGTCCTTGCGCCACGATGCGCCGCATTTTAAATGCGGCGCAACTGCGGTGGCGCAAGGGCAAAGTTACGTGACGCATCTTCCCTGGCGCATCCATGCTGATTTGCAGGGCTGCGCCAGGGAACATAAATCTGCCCCTATGTGATTCACCCAGAACCAATGGATGTTGAGCTGATGTCGAAACTCGAAGCTCATACCATAGTTGTTGGCAGCTTTGGCTAAGAGCCATATCCTATAACCCTGATCTCACTCCCTCGTGTTGGTTGCTTGTCGCTCCAACCTTCCATTATGTTACAGCCTGCTCCTATAACAAACATTGGCAAAGTCTATAGGTTTTGCCTATACAAGATCTATTGGCTTTTTCATTGTTTATTCAGGCATGTTGCACATCAGTGTGGACTGCTGTGCAATATGGCTTAAAATAATGAAGAAGTACAGCTATGATGCTGCCAGCGTTGACTGCATCATAGCGCTTTGTCTTTCTTTACTTTTAGCCATATTGCACAGCTGCCCACCCTGCTGTGTTGCAGATCTAAATAAGCATTTACAAAGCCAATAGTTATCACGTAGGTGACACTATTAGCTTTGCCAATTCTTGTTCTTAATGTTTATTGATCCAGTTTAGATCGTTAACTTAAAAGGAAAAAAAACAATCTCGTCATTTTGTAGTCGCCAAAAGCTTTCTTTTCTTTTTTTATTCTTTAGGCATGCGGCACATCATTGGGGATACTGCATCACATGGCTACAACCAATGCCAAAGCCAATAGGTCCAAAGCCGAGACATGTCTTTGCCAGTGCTTGTTAGTTTGAGAGAGCGCAATGGGTTAGGAATTAAGATCTAATTTTTCAAGCATTTGCTATTCTTTGCTCCGCACATTTTTTCCACAGAGTATACTGACTTGTAAGCCAGGTGTAACCGCACAACTTGAAATGCAGCGATTTTACATAAGAGTATTTTCCCATCCCCTCTCACCATCTCGATTTGTTTTCCCTCTTCCTACCACCATCAGTGCTTGCCCGACCTCCTTTCCTGCACTCAGTATCAGGTGTCCTTGCGCAGGGAAGCGGTGCGCTGCGTTCTGCAGCCCTGCATTCAGTAGGGCTAATTACCTGTAATAATCACATCGCTTCCATGGAGAGGAATCAAGGGCAGCTCGGTCCCCACTCGTAGCTTATTACTTTCTCGCCTCCGGTGTTTTCCGCGCACGCCGCGCCTCCCTTCCGTGGCGCGTGTGCTCCCGAGCCTCGGCTGGAGAGCTGGCGCAGCGCGCGCACCCCGGGTCCATTCTGGCACAGCAGAGGGCTCGCGTCCACGCACTGTCAGGTTGAATATACATGTCCAAATATTTGTTCAGCCTGTAATACCAGCAATCAGGTCGTTTTTAAGCACTCACAATTCTGGCTGAATAGGAAAGTCAGGTTGCAGAGGATAGCGTTGTCTGAACAGCTGTCATTTTAGAAACTAGGCCCCACTTCCATTGCCATCTTCAACCCGACCATAAGAGAGAGTGTTTGCGTGGTTATATATGTGCAGGTGTGTATGTGTGTATGTCAGTAGCGGCTGCCACATTAAAGAGTGAGGGGGAGGGGGGGGGGGGAGAATTATAATAAATAAAAAAAGCTTATCTGGAGCTGCTGCCCACCTCCTGCGTTGCGCTGGGCCTCATTCTTCCTGGTCCCAGAAAGCAGGAGAGCAGCGCGGGCATTGGTCTGAGCAGGAAGGAAAGACGCCCTGCTCAGACCAGGGAGTTTGTGGGGTTTTTTACAGCCTGGCTGCTCAATGCAGCCAGGCTCAGCTCCCTGCACAGTAACGCCTTTAATATCAATGCTGCAAGGACGCGCAGCGGATTGGATGCCGGTATTCCCACGCGCTGACCACTTCACAGTTGTTTAGGATTTTTAGCTGCAATTGTTTTCTGTTTTAAAACTAACATGAATAACTGTAATAAATTGTACCTCGTTTTTTAAATAAATGTCTGATTCTCGCCGCATTTCGCACTGCTGAGTCGCTTTCCATTCCACTGCAGCTGGTGCTGTTTGTGTGGAGAAAGCGTGTGAATAACTTCCACTTTAGGCAGGTTAGCGTTTCAGCTCCCTGCACAGCAGCGCCTTTAAAATCAATGCTGCAACGGACGGGCAGTGGACGCGTGTAGTGGGTGCGCCTCAGGCAAGCCCGTCTGCGCCCATCCACGTCCGACCACGGCCAGAGGCCAGGACCCCTGGCAGTAGCGGTCCCTGGAGGGAGTTCGGTGGGGCAGTGAGGCGGGGCGAGGGAGGGGCAGGGTGGAGAAATGTAAACACCGGAATATGGATGAACAGAGGTAAGTACACATTTAAATAAATAAAACAAATTTCGTTGCGCGCGCTGCATCCCATTTTGCGATGCAGCGCACACAAAGTAATTCGTTTTATTTATTTAAATATGTACTTACCTCCGTTCATCCATATTCCGGTGTTTACATTGCCCCACCCTGCCCCTCCCCCGCCCCACCTCACTGCCCCACGAACTCCCTCCACGGACCGCTACTGACCCCTGGTCCAAAATTGGTCTATACTAAGGAAGAACTTAGCATGACTAAGTATGTATCCCACATGCCGCGCCTCCCAGATTCTGTTGCAGAGCAGCTTTGGTTAGAAAACCTGCTAGCAGGTAGTAGGAATCCTCCGATGACCTGTGTGTCAGCTCCGATGCCTAGAGGCACAGGCCCAGAGACACTCTCAAGCCTAAAAATTGCTCTGCTAAATACCCGGTCCCTCACTAAGTATAGTCTAGAAGTATTTACGCTACTTCAGGACGGGGAGTTTGACTTCCTCGCTCTATCAGAGACATGGCTAGAGGATACTTCAGGGCCTGATATAGTGGCCTCTCTTTCTCCTGAGTACAGTGCCCTGACCTGTAATCGGCAGGGGAATAAAAGGGGAGGTGGAGCTGCCATTCTCACACGCAGGATATTTGCTGCTGGGAAAATATTGGAGGAGACTCTGGATGGGGCAGAGGTTCTGGGAATGAAGTTGGGACTTGCATCCTCGTGTCTGATAGTGGTAGTGGTATACCGCCCCCGGCTAACTCCACTTTTTAATGATCTGTTTTATGAAGTTATGAGTGATCTGTGCTCTAGATATCAACAGATCTTGGTTCTTGGGGATTTTAATTATCATTGGGAGCGGACACCAAGAGATTGAACGTCCAACAGGTTCTATGAAGCCATGACTATGCTGGGGTTGCACCAAATTGTAGGGCTCCCCACATACGAAAAGGGCCATATTTTGGACCTTATCTGGAGCACGTCATCAGCTATCCTACATACTGATTGCAGACCATGTAGTTGGTCTGATCATTCTTTGATCAGTCTTATACTTCCTATAGACAGCCCCCCCAAACATGTATCGGCAGGATGGAGGGTGGAACGCAACTGGCGTAAGATTGAAGACGCCAAGTTGAGGGAGATATTAAACCAGACAATACTCCCTGGGTCCCAGTCTGGGGATCCAGACTTGAAGTATGAGGAATTGATAGATCAACTGAGGTCAGTATTTGACGAGATTGCCCCCACCCGTAGGGTAAGAATAATGAACAGCACGAAGGGAGCCCCATGGTACACACAAGAACTGAGAGGGGAAAACAAGCTCTCCGTCAGTGTGAGCGACTCTTTACGAAATGTCCCGATCCCAAGTAGAAGGACGTGTATAAAGAAAAACTGGCCCTTTATAAGGCCTCAATTATTAGAACTAAGTCTACATATTATGAAGCCAGTATCATCGAAGTGACAGACACTCAGAAAGAGACGTTTAAGGTACTCGGGGAACTGAGTCATCTGAAAGAGCTAAAGATAGTCACAAGTCAGGCTGAGTGCGATAAGATGCAGGATTTATTTTTAACTAAGGTTGAAGACATTATAACTGATATAGGCAACACGTGTCTCACCCCCTGCTCTCTTGTAGTGGAAGACTCACCTGCCTTTCAGGGTACTGCCCTCTCGGCATTCCGTTCACTCGAACCACATGACTTAGCTCACTTTATGGCTAAAGTTAAATCAGGGTCACCTGAGGACCCTTGCCCGCCGAAGGTGTTCAAAGCATCATCCCTGTGATTGAGGCTGAGGTGTTGTCTCTACTAAATCTATCTTTGGTGACAGGAAGAGTACCACAGAAATTTAAGGAAGCCTTGGTGATCCCGTTACTGAAGAAGGCAGGGGCGGACCCCAAGATCCTTAAAAACTTTAAACCTATTTCTAGACTACCCTTCCTGGCTAAAGTTCTTGAACAACATGTTCTTTGAGTATTTTCGGCCTTTGTAGAACAACACCAGTTGCTATACACTAGGCAAACCGGCTTCAGGGCTCACAACAGCACTGAGTTGGTGATGCTCTCAGTGCTGGATGACCTGCGGCTTGCAGCCGACAAGAAGACCCCCTCAGTCTTAATCCTCTTGGACCTGTCAGCCGCATTCGACACGGTGAACCACGTACAGTTGTTAGCCCTTGTCCGGCGGCTGGGAGTCTCTGGGATAGTCCTCCAATGGTTTACCTCCTTTCTGGAGGATTGGTCCCAGAGAGTCCAAGTGGGAGATTGAACATCTAGGCAGGGCCGCCTACAATGGGGGGTCCCTCAGGGCTCTGCTCAGTCTCCTTTACTTTTTAATATCTACCTGCAGCCTTTGATAGACGCACTAGCTAAAACAAACTGTCAGGTGTTTAATTACGCCGATGACACTCAGCTAATTGTGCTTATTGACAACGCTCCCACCGCTCAGGGTAACGTCCAGAATATCCTCCGGTTCACTATGAACTGGATGACCTCTAACTCCCTAAAGGTAAATCCAGACAAAACAGAAGTACTAGCTGTGACCACAGGGGTTTCACCCTGGTCCAGTCTTTATTGGGCTCACAAGCTAGTCACCACTCCATCCCGGTGCCAGCAGAAAAGAGCCTAGGCATGAAGCTCGACACTGGATTAACCCTAAAATACCAGGTATCTGCTGTTGTAGGGAGTTGTATTGGCCTAATGTGGCAACTCTGGAAATTGGTGACCTTGTTGTCTTTCTCCACTATGCAGACTGTCGTGACGGCACTAATCTTGTCACGCTTAGATTATGGCAATGCAGTCTACATTGGGCTTCCCGATATACATCTGGGGAAGCTACAAGTGGTCATGAATGATGCGGCAAGGTTTATTTTAAGGTTGCCAAGAAGAGCCCATGCTGCCCCCCTGTTAAAGCAGCTACACTGGCTTCCCAACAAGCAAAGGGTCAAATTCAAGGGACTGTGCACTGCTCATAAGTCCCAGTTTGGAGAGGCACCCAAATACATCAAAGATCGCCTTAGGCCCTATGTGCCCGGTCGCACTCTACGGTCATCAGACTCTTGTTTGTTAGCCTGCCCACGCTTTAACAGAACGACCCTAGAGGGCCGGGCATTCTCTGTCACTGTTCCCCAGATATGGAATAAACTGCCTGAGCTTATGCTCAAGGAAAGCAGGCTACTACCATTTAGGAGGAGACTTAAAACCCTTCTGTTTACAGCAGCGTTTAGATAAGCTCACTCTGTTGCAGGTTGTGGATTGTTGCGCGTGGGGATACTGGACCTCTGATTTATTTGCAGCGCTTACAGACCTTCCGGTGATAGGCGCTCTATAAATGTAATCTAACATAACATAACATTACATTATGATGACAGAAGGACCCCCACCGCCGGGCCGGCGGTGGCGGTCCTTCCGCCATCACCAAGCATATTACCCAAGCATATTACCCACCAAGCATATTACCCCTTGTTTGAGGGGTGTTGCTGTACTGGGGGGTACCCATGGTACCCCCCTGCATTTCCATGCACCAAGTAGCAGGCACCACGTGGTGCCTGCTACGTAGTGCAGGGAAATGCAGTGCAAGCACTTTTAACATTGCGTACGGTGCTGCTGCTAGCAGCACCGCCCGCAATGTTAAAAGCCCTAAATGGCCCGCCAGTATAGCGGTGTAGGAGAGTAGGGTCTGCTATCCTATGGTCACCCCAAATTTTTGCTTTTTGCTTCACTGGTTTTTGACATATTGAGGCTGTGGGCCTGCTAATCAAACCCCCAGCCTGCTGTTCTCTCTACTAAATTGACACTATGCACCCTAGGTGCATAACCAATTGGAATTGGATCACCCTGGGAGCCCCTGTACCAGTGTACACTGGGTACCCAGGGCATTGGTGTAGCTAAGGCCTACCAGGGGCTGAAGCATGTATTGTGCCACCCCTGGCCGGCCTAACAATTTGACACAACTGGCTGATCACTCAGCTGGGGTAAGTTGGTGTAACCACCTCTTACTTAGGTGTAGTATACCTATACCTAACCTTAAATGGGACACATGTTAACCTATAAGTCACTCCTATGGCAGGCCTTAACAATTCTGAAGGCAGAGTGCTTGGTTCCATGTGAGATGGTGCTCTGGCATGAGCTGAGCCTGTCTGCAGTGGTCGGAACAACTTCCTTCTACCGTTTCCAGATATCGTCATACCATATACTCTTAAGTGCATTATGAACCTCGCGGTTAAATGCTATCTTTGGTTTGGCTTTATCAAAACATGTCGAGTAAGGTGTCATACGAATTGGAATACTAACCCCTCGCCAATTCTGGCGACGGGGTTAGCATTCCACCCTTCTAGAGGGACACGACATGTACAGCACCTGAAACCCGGGTAAAATCAGACATAGCCTCAGCTCCACAAAATGGACGCTGCCACCACCGACACAAGTCTGCCCTCCTGCTGCTGGGAGTACTTCCAGCTTGGGAGACGTGGACAAAGGATTTCCTGCCAGGGGAGGTGCGTGCACCACCCCAGACAGGATTTTGTGTATTGGTCAGGTAGGGCTTGAATAGAATCAGACATGCATGAGGTTCACAAGGAGCCTCGGTGCATATGCCAGTTCAAACCGGTCCTGGGGCACACCAGCCCCGGACCTGGGGCGAGCTGGACAAAGGATTGGGGGTGTAACCACCCCCCTTCCTGGTCCCACCCTTAGGGAGGGACCTAGCAGGTAGTCCGGCCCCTAGAATCCGCTTAAAGGTAGGAGCTGTGTCCTAAGACTTCAGACATCCTGGAATCAACTTACTACAAAGAAGAAGACGGGAACTTCGACGCTCTGCTGCACAGAGGACAGAAGGAAATCTCCCCTATGGTCAGGGAGTGACCATCTTGCTAACGCAAGCACCAACCAGCTACTCGACGTCTGCTTTGCCGCCGCCTCCTGCCGGAGCCCGAGCCCAGAGCCCGACAAGACCTAGACCTCCAGACCTCTCACCGCCCGATCCACAGTCCCTGCGAAGAAGGAACCCGTGGAGGCACCGAGGCACGTGAAGCCAGCCATCTTGAAAGACCCACAACAAGCTGCAAGCGCGACAACAGAGGCTCCCTCCAAGTTTTGCTTTGGGACCTGAGAAGCCCAACATCCGAGCAGCATCTGCACCAAAGGTGAGCCCTTCAGCATCTCCACGATCTGCGTGGGGCCCCTCTGCACTTTGCATCTCGGACCCTGGCCCGTTGGCTAGTGGCCATCTTGGCGACCCACTTTGAAATCTACGACACTGGTCTGGTTGCTCCAGACTGGCCCCTGCTTCCCTCCAAAGGAGCAGCCCCTCTGACCTTGCTGGTCAGAGCAATCAGCTTTCTTCAATTCCTGTGACTCCTGCCTTTGCCAAGGCTTGTTTGCTTCCTTTGAGTCGCCGACACCGCCGACAGCGAGAGCCTGCGTGGGACAGCTCGGGAACCGACTCCTGGACGTCGTCGACCTTCAGGGACCACGTGGCTGCGGAGACAAGCTACACCTCATCACCTGTTTGCACCCGACATCACCTGGTACCTACCTGGTGCCACGCCGGTCACTGGCTAGTGACTGTGAACACTGTCCCCTCTGCTTTCAGGTCTTCTACAACTCCGATCCACCCTTGGATCCACCGCATCTCTTCTTGACCGGCCGCCTGCAGCATCTTTGTCATCAGGCTCCTTTGAACAGATAGACGAAACCCGACGCACTTCGAGACCTATGCACCCGCTTCCTGTGGGTGAGGTAAAGCTGGCACTCCGGTGCACAAGTGTAGAGAAACATCTCTAGTGTCTGTGTTTTAAGTCTTAAGTTCGTAGTCCATCCAGAAGACCCTTCTAGCAGTAACTTTTGAACTTTTATGCACCCATTGAAAACCTATGGGAGCCCGCGTTTAACTTTCCTCACTGCACACGCGACCCGTGGACCTCCTGGTCACTAACTGAAGTTAGCTCCTTGTAGGCTCAGCAATTCTAGAGGCCCTAGGCCTTTTCCCTTTCTTATTCGTGGTACTTATACCACTAATTTAGTATATGGTTTGATCGGCCACCAGGGCCTATCCATATAAAGTGCAACTTCTGTATATTGTAATACTTTCTTGTTTAACGATTTGTGCTCCTGTGCTCATAAAGAGTCTAGGGGATACTTTGAGTAATAAATACATATATATTTTGAATATATATCTGTCTGGTGTCCTTTCATTGGTATAAAGGGGGGGTTACATATGGTAAAACAGCTTGCTTTACATGCCAAAACGAGTTTAGCCTGAAAGACTGCTTAGCCTACGCTACCACTAGGGCAGCTGGTCCGAAAAGGTTGACTTACAACCACACCATAAGGGTTGCTTGGCATGGTACAAGGTGGTCACTTTAACTAGTGAACAGCATATACCAGGCCAACTTCTCACAAGCGGGCACATCCTAATCGCAGTGGTGGGACCGCCGCATGTCTGGCGGGCAGTCTCAAATACCTAGTGGTGACTCCGGTCCGTGTTTTCGTTGTGTTTTTATTGAGCCTGGAGCACTGAGGCTGAGAGCTGCCGTGAACAGAGGGTCCGGTATGCTGCATCGCTCTGAGGCGCTCTGAGGCGCTCTGAGGCGGGACACGAGCGAGCGTGAGCCCGGTGTGTGGTGAGCTCGGCTGCCAAATACAGCATCATTGTCAAGCCACCAAGCTACCACCGCCGCCGCCGCAACCGTCGCAGCGAGGGGGCTGCCAGGAAACGCAAGAGGCGGGTGGTGAGCAATTAAAGCCTACTAAGCTGGTACCGGTGCAAGCACGAGTGGGAGACTGTCACCGGTGAGTCCGGCGCACCGTCGGCAGAAGGAGGAGACCGCTGCAGACTCAAGTTGAGCTGAGTGAGCTGGGTTGAGCAGGGTTGAGTGGAGCGGAGGCTATCTCCCCTTACTCCCGCTCCTGCTCCCTCGCTCCCCGCAGAGATTTGCCGGTGTCATGCAGAGGTAGGTTAAACACTAACCTTTCAGCTGGATACAGCGGGAACGATGGTGATGCTAATTAATCCCTTCCCTATATGGAGATACCCATGAGTATATGAAAGGGCATGGAAGCCCTGAAACGCGTCGGCACTTTTAAAGACTTGTGGAGTGTGAAGGAAAGCTACAAATCATAGCCGGATAGCGGAACATCTGTCGAGTGCTTTTGGAATGCTTCAGGGCAATTGTTGGTTTACATTTTGCACACGGCAGCCCGGCCGTGCCGAGAGACACCATCGCCTGCAGGGAGCAAAACGTGACTTTCAGCGGGGCGAGGCTTCAGTCTCCAACTTTGTGGGATTCTTTGGCACAGCGTTCCTTTTCAAATAGCCTGCTTGAGCGCAAAGCAACCTACTTAAGGTAACTAATTAATTAAGCACAATACAACAAAAGAATAATGGAGCTTACTCAAAGTTAGCAGTTTATGCGCATTATGGACTTCAAGTCCCATGAAGCTTCAGATGGACTGTGCACTGAGCAAACGCCCACTGAGGGGCTTGAATTAAATAAAAGGAACCGGATATGAAAATAATGCGTGCATCCATTTTCATTTGTGCAGCCCAAGATGAAGGGGCATGGAAGCCCTGAAACGCGTCGGCACTTGTAAAGGCTTGTGGAGTGTGAAGGTAGGCTACAAATCATAGCCGGATGGCGGAACGTCTGTCGAGTGCTCTCGGAATGCTTCAGGGCAATTGTTGGTTTATATATATATGACACTGCACGGATAACACCACCATAGGGGAAAGGGAAAAAAGGGACAAAAGAAACAATAAGGTTGCAGATGCTAGGCACAGACAAGGGATGTCGTCGGATTCTGTGGACCTCACTCTCCTACACTCCACCCTGTATGCCCTGTAAGTGAAACACAGTACACACATGAGATCACCCTTCCCACCTATATAGAACCACCAAATACCCCAATTTGTCTTGTACTCACTTAATAGACAACTGTACTTCTCCCAAGGTATAACAGGCACCAAAGAGAAAAATAAAGAAAAATAGAAAACAAACAGTCTTAGTCCACACAAGATTGAGGTACTTATCTGACTGTAGATAATCCTCTAGTGCTGGTGAGTACACAATCCTTTTGGCAGCTTGCTTCTCCAGGCAAGTTCAGATGTATCTCACTCCGGTACCTTCCCAATCTATCGGGCTATCCTGAGCGTGTAGAGTAGGTTCTGTAATGAAATAACAAAAATGAAGCGCTACTTAGCGCGTAAGCCGCCTCACTCGGGAGGCTTAACTGTGTGTTTAAACCATAGACCTGCACTTCCGCATTTTCCTGAGCGGGAAGCCGGTACTTTGAAATGACACTAAATTCAGGAGAGCTTCTTCCGCGCAAGTGCACGTTTGCTGCTAGCGGGAGACCAAGCGCGGCTCCAATGCCGTTATGCGAGTTGGCAGTTAAGGTTACCCGCTGGGACTCGATAAACGCGTGCGAAACGCTCCTCAGAAAAAGATGTTTCAGTTCACTAGCGCTCTTCAATCGAGCGCAGCTGATACGCGCTACCCCGGAAGTAGGCAGATGCCTCGGGCTGAAAATCCATATACCGCAACAAGGCGTAAGAGACGCCAGGCAGTAGCGGTTGCTGATCCTTAATGTTCTAGATAAGGCAGGAAGGCAGCCATCCTCAGGCGGGCGCTGCTGGAACTCAAATAATCCAAAAGACAACAGCTTGTCCGATGCGGCAGTGTTCTCACATCCTCTTCAACCAGGAAAGTTTCTCGAGTGAAAATCCCCGAGCCCAGCGAGGGAGGGGCTTAAGTATCCAAGTCAGGTGCCCTGACCAGCCCACTATAAGGATTATGGGAGATGAAGTTCTACACCTAATCACTCATACTGTGTATGTATTCATGCCCCGTGTGCCTATCTCCGCCTAGCCATGACAGCCGGGCCTTCAGTCACCTCTTCAGCCGTTACAATTCACTGGCTCACTGAGAAGCACTAACAACAAAAAAAAGTCCAAGCACGTTAGTCGGCAACCCCGGACCTTCGTATGTAACATCAACCCCATAATGGCAAAAGCCACTGGTGGTTCAGGACACCAAATCCCCAGTCAAGAAAGCTGCAATCGATATACAGCTATTCCAAGTACATAGGACAAATGAAGCGCATAAAATCTCCGTAGAAGGACTAGGAGAAGGACAATTAGATACACATGAAATGCCAATGGTCAGAGGGTCACTTTATAGCAAAAATGTAATCGTCAATTGCGCTACAACCGACTTATTAATGATCTGTGCATAGAGAAGCCCGGAGAAAAGTAAGCAGCCAAGGAATATAAAGCACAAATATATGAAGGAAAGGGAGAAGTGGAGCGAAAAAGAACTTTAATTGGCATTTCCGGTATCTACAACGAATGACCAAGCGATAGATTATAAAATGCTATTAGCACCGGAATCAAAACAAACAAAACAGGATAGGTCAGCAAATCACTCCTGGGTAGACCCAGAAGCCTCGGTGCACAGTCAAAATATCGATTTTTTTATATTGACCTACACTAATATCGATTTTTTAATATCGTAGGGACAGAATATCAATGTCAAGAATATCGGTGACCAGAATATCGACCTTAAGGTAAATAATATAGTTTTTTTTTATATCGAAGTAAGTAATATCGTTAGCAAAAATATCTTTGTTAATAATATCGATATTTATATTAGTGTTATGTATTTTAGTATGTATTTTATATGTATTTTTAACATTTTTTGTAATGTATTTTTATTATTTTTAAATATATGTATTATGGTGCCGATTCCGATCCGTTAAAAAAAATTACCGTACGACTCGTATCCGTATTTTTTTACGTACGAATCGTACAAGTCCTGTACAACCGGTGAAGTACGATTCGTATGTGAAAAATACATACGAATCGCTTTGGGAAAAGTCTACGAGACGTACCCGGACAGTTTTACATACAAATCGTAAAACTGAAGTCCGAGCGTGCAAGTACGATCCGTACCGCCCTTCCGAAAACACAAGTGCATGGAAAAGGCCCCGTATGGAGCGAACGCCGTACCACTCGTATCCGGGTAAACTTGTGCCCGGGATACGAGTGGTACAGCCCCCCCTCCCCCCGCATATGTCAGCACCGTACCCCCCTCATGTCCGCACTCTACCCCAGCCCCGTACGTGTACACACCGTACCACACCACCGTAGCCCAGGCCCGTATGTGTACGCACCGTACCCCACCACCGTACCCCAGCCCCGTACATGTACGCACCGTACCCCACCACCGTACCCCAGCCCCGTACGTGTATGCACCGTACCCCACCACTGTACCCCAACCCTGTACATCGACGCACCGTACCCCAGCGCTGTTGCCCAGGCCTGTACTTGGACGCACTGTACCCCAGCGCTGTACCCCAGCCCCATACCCCAGCGCCGTACCCCAGCCTCGTACATGTATGCACCGTACCCCAGTGCCGTACCCCAGCCCCATACTTGTATGCACCGTACCCCAGCGCCGTACCCCAGCCCCGTACCTGGGCGCACCGTACCCCAGCACCGTACCCCAGGCCCGTACTTGGATGCACCGTACCCCAGCACCGTACCCCAACACCGTACCCCAGCCCCATACTTGGACGCACCGTACCCCAGCCCCGTACATGTGCGCACCATACCCCAACACCGTACCCCAGCCCCGTACATGTACGCACCGTACCCCACCACCATACCCCAGCCCCGTATTTGTATGCACCGTACCCCACCACAGTACCCCAGCCCCGTACTTGGACGCACCGTACCCCAGCACCGTACTTGTACGCACCGTACCCCAAGACCGTACCCCAGCCCCACACTTGGACGCACCGTACCCCACCACCGTACCCCAGCATCGCGTATGTACGAACCGTACAACAACATTGCATATGTGAGCTCTGTACAACAACATTGCGTATGTACGAACCTTACATACGCTAAAACGACTCGTACAGAACAGGACACAGTAAAACAGCACAAGGAGGGTCAATTTGACTCGCACAACACCACAAAACACGTCTACAGTAGAAAAAAACATCTAAATGACTGACCTGGCACATCCAAACAGGCAAACAGATGCCCAAACTCACAACCACCTCTTATAACACACCCACCAAAATTTCAAACCCAGCCACACCCACAAATGGACCAATAAAAAGGGCCCACACACATAAACCATGAGCCTTTTCAACAGACCCACTGCTGACAGACACCACACACAAACAACTCCACCCATTCACCTTAACGTGCACACCTTCACACAACCTCCTTCACACAGACCCCCTCTTCACATTCAGACCCACACCATCACATTCACACCCACATACCCACAACCATCCACACCCACACCCCACACCATGCCCACAGACAAGAATCCAAAGTTCACAAGGGAGGAGCTGGACATACTTGTCAACAAAGTCATCAGAGTCGAGCCACGGCTCTTTGGAACATTGGTCAGACAGACCAGCATAGAAGAAAAATCACGCATGTGGCAGAGGATCATCGATAGTGTGAATGCTGTTGCGCCCATCAGAAGGACCAGGAATGAATGCCAAGCCAGGTGGTATGATCTGCGGAGGGCAGTCAAGCGCAAAATGAACGAAGACTACGCCCAGAGCAACATCACTGGAGGTGGGCTGCCCCGCAGACCGGTACATTACCATCCCTGGGAGGAGAAGGTGATGGCCCTACTTCCGCCGGTGGGAGTACACAGAGTCCAAGGAGTTGCAGAGCCTGGTGAGTACACAAACAACTTACGTAACATGGGGGTAATGCCATCCACACCCCAACTACACCAAATGCACGCAACTACCCCCAAGCCCTCACCTGACACAACCACACACAAAAACAACGCTCATGCCACTAACATGTCCATGCCCCATTCACAAAGCAAGGCCATGCCATGTCCCAGGCTACACGAACCACAAACACAAGACTGGATGTCCGTGATGCTGGGAGGGTGGGGCTCAAAAAACACATTGTTCAACTCAGAAGCAGACAACATTGCCCTCAGCCCATATGGCCCAGGTACATACTCATGCACCATGCTCAATGCAAAGGGACTGGCTAAGTACTGACAAGGTAGCTGACACTTGGCCCTGCTGTAGGCAGCACAAGGCCCTCCTGTGACCACTGGAAACTCAAACACCAACACCACAAGCTCAGATATCTAGGACAGGAACTCACACTCACTGTCATGCCAGCATGCTCCATGAGGGGACAGACACATAACCTGGGAGACCCAATGCCAAATCACACTACACCCAACAGCAGGCCCTGTCACACACACCCCTTACCCAAGCACACACCCCCGGGGCAGGCAATGGATTTACCCACTCTCACAATGAACATGTGACACAACAAGATCAATCCATAGCCAAAGAAGCATCACAGCCAAAAATCGACATGCCAAACACTCATGAGAACATATCAATCTGTCCCCCGCAACATACCCATCCACAAGTGAACATTGAGAGGAATGCTAGGCACATCCAACTACCTGGACCCTCTGGTGCCCAAGCCCCTGCAGCACCTGCTTCAGGTACATCTGTGCCAACCACCACCCCCATTCCTGCCACATCCCAGGAGACACCCAGGAGCCCTGCCCGCACTAAACAACTGAGCCAGTCTGACCTGGAGGGACAAGGTTCTCCGGGCACCCAGGAGGAGGCACACAACCCCTCAAATGCCATCCCTCAGGGGTCCCGTAGACCCGATGTGCCCACAACGGCAGGCCAGGCTCGTGTGGGCAGGGGTGGTCGGAGTGGAGGCAGGCAGAGGCGAGAACCTGCCCAGCCAGCTGAAGGGACCGGTATGTCACACATACGCCACATCCTGGACACATACCGGCGTGACACCAGGGCCATCAGCCTGGTAGTGGAGACCCTCACAGAGATTAAGAACCAGCAGGCCGAGCAACACGCCAGTCAACAACAACACCAAGGACGGATGGAGGCAAGACTGGCTGAGCTCCTGGCGGTGCAAACGGACATAAGCCGTTCACTCTGTTGGATCGCCGACAACATGGGCAACCCTCCCTGTGCCACCAGGTGAAGACCACCACCAGCCACAGGGAGGGAGGAGGAGGAGGATTCGTCCGACGGAGCGTCCCAAGCATCGTCAAGGCCTGCATCTGAGGGTCCCCCGAGGAAGGTGGGTCGTCCACAGAAAAGACCGTGAGAGGCAGCGGACCATCCACATCTCCCAGGTCACCTGGCCTGGCACCTGGCCCTCATGCGCAACAGCAGCACCTCATTCAATGACATTCTCTGCCACACGGACTTGCTGGTCACAGTCTGACCAATGATGCCAAACCCTGTGGGCTGAACTTTGATGACTTCAAATGACAAGGATCCCATCTCCCCCTGTGAACTTTGGATTCTATGCACACTGTATAGTAACTATTTTTCAACACTGAACACGCCCCCCACCTGGAATAAAAGTACATTTCTTTAATTAGATGTTGCAGCCATTTTGCATGACTACACAACCTACGTGTGGGGAAATGTCAAACTATGCCTGAGTGTTGAACTAACTCCAGCCATCCATACCCTGGGATCTGAGTCAGGTACAGGACACACATGGGTCACAATGTATCATTCAATACAGACATGGCGCACAATACTCACCCGTGATGGCCTCAAGCTGCTGAGGGGGGCTTGCAATACTGTGCGGACAGACAAATTTTGAAGAGTATCATTAAGGCGTAGAGGTCATGGCTCATGTGGATGTTCCTGGGGAGGGAGTACCAGGTATGTTTGGCCAGGTGTGAGAACTATGTCCTGCATGCTGGAGTACGGTGGATGTAAAGAATGGTGGCCAGGGCATGGTTGGATGCACCGAGTTGGCCCAAAGGGGTCTCGGATGACAGATGTCCAAGGTTTGCTTGGGGTCTGGGGTTGTGGACTGCCTCCTGAGTGTGGTTGAGGAGTCTGAAGGTCATCCTGCAGCAGACAGTGATCCATTGCAGCTATCTCAGGTGGACGGTGATGTGGATGGTGTGCGGGATATTGAAGCTGAGGTGTGCAGATGCACTCTGGGTGTGGACAAGTTTCCCGTGAGTTTGGATGTACTTGCTCTGTAGAGGGCGGGGCAGTAGTTGACACGGCTGGTGTCGTGAACCTGGGGGATGGTCTGTCTTTTCTTGGAGTGGATCTATCTGTGGATCATGTGCATCATGCAGAGGGTGTTGCAGCATGAGGTACAGATGCTGGTGGTTTGCATGGAAAATGTGAGTGACAAATCCATGATGCACACCATCTTGTGTGCGTGGCCACTGGGTGCTTGTGTAGGGCCCCTGCGGGTGGGACACAAGGAGTTGAGCCAGCTGTAAGGGGACAATCCTCAGATGATTACCTCAGTCCTGTACAAGTCCAGCCTCAGGTGGCTGATGTTCAGCCATTCATTCACGGACCTCATGCCTTCTTGAATGTTGGAACTGGCAATGGCTGAGTCTTTGGTGAGGGTGAGGAGCACCTGGCTGTCAATGGCATACGACATGATGATGAGGTTGTGTGCGCATGTGATGGTGGAGAGGGGGGTCCTGGACACATTGAAGATTGACACGCTGAGAGATGATCCCTGGGCCATGTGCCAGATGACGCCACTATACTACATGCTGAAGGCTTGAGTCCCACTCCCATGGCCTTGCTGGTGGACGGAGCCGGTGTGGAGTAGGAGGGACATGACCTGGTTGGTGTGACAGGGCCTGGAAGGCGGGGCAGCGCTGTGTAGGCAGTTGGAGTTGCACACTCAGCATGCAAAGGTGCCGTGTGTGCGTTTAGGGTATGCCTGAGAGCAGGCGGTTGATTTTCGGATGGACATTGCTTGGAGGGTGGCTGCAACATCAGACTGTAGTGTGATATGGGTCATGCAAGGACATGAGGGTCGTGCAATGTGCACATTGCATGTGCTGACGGTCCTGCCTTTGGCATCGTGTGGCCACAACAGTGGCACAGACAAGATGATGACAGCCAAATGAATGGGTGGAGGGAGGCAGGGAGGAGCATCTTTGAGGCGTGTGTGTTGCCGAATCCCGCTACTTTGTGGGCCCTTGCTGCAGGGGCCGCAGCAGCAGGCGGCATCTCCTGGAAACTATGCCAAAAGTAGCACACAAAGACAAGGATTTCAGAAAGGACAACTGCAACAGGCATATGTAAAGGAAGGAGTGTCCGGTTACCCATGGCACACCCAGAGAAAATGGATGCACAATCACCAAAGATGACTGACACAGGATCAGGAGACAGAAGGCCGAGCTGCGCACAGGAGACACACCCTCAGCAGGCGTTGACGGCCCGTTGTGGGGACCAACATGCCCAAATACATACACAACCATGGACTTCATGCACAATAGAGATTCTAACCCATGAAGAACTGCATGCATGTTGCCAAACTACACATAGACTCATATGCACAATCTTTGACAACTATGCCAGAGATGCCGCATGCAAAGTAGCAAGAGACATGCATTGACAGAGATGAGGCATCTTGGAGGGTGAGGAACACCTTTATTACTCAGGCTCACACTAAGGGAAATGCATCAATATGAACAGACTCGCAGGTCATTTGGATGAACATGTGGGACCTACACTGGACACCCCCTTCACAACACAGATGTTGTAAATCCAAATGGCCTGGCACACAAGTAAAGGGGATGAGCCAAACACCCCCTGCTGCACACGGAGAGGCTGCAATTCCCCATTGAGCCTCTTGTGGGGATGTCCCACACTATGTCCACCCGTAGCATCCCGTATGTTTCTGAGGGAAGTTGTCCGGTTCTGGGTCCAACGACAGAGAGTCCAAGATCCACGGGAGCGAAGATAAAGTCTTTTCGCTCTCACAGGGTCCAGTCCCCTATAGGTATAGACACACTACAGGAAGACATAGACCCCCCAGAGGGCGAAGAGACCAGAAAGGACCACCAGGTCTTCTACCGGGATGTCAGGCAAGGGTGTCAGGGTTCCTACAGGGAGACAGATAACAACAAGAAATCTGTAAGACTTAATCCCTCGTGACCACCCACGCTGTATTCCTTACGTTCTATGCCTTCTCATACTCACACAAGCAGACCTGGGGAATGTGGACTGAAGGACTCTTCTTGAGAAAAAGGAAACGAAGGAGTACTCAAAACATGAAGAATCTGCTCCTCTCTGTGGCACCAGTGGGAAGAGGGCAGGCGAGAAACAGGATGGGTGACGTTGGAAATATCACTCCCACATAACAAAGGATACATACAGCGTCTTACAATGCGCTGTGTTTAGTGTTCATCAACAAGATAAGCCTCTATTTCTATCCAATAGTCCTTTCTCCTTGTCGATGTTTTTCTCTGATAAGTCAAGAAACAGCACTGTCTGTCCAGATGGGGCTTTGAGCCTTCTAATCCAGTCATAAACGATAGGGAACTTGGTGGGGGCCAAACAAGATGATGCTGTAGCGTGTGTCAGCCCGAGCCTCCGAGAACAACGCCTACCAGCGTTTACGGCAACCGTGAGTTCAACAGCGCTTCCCGGCGCTAGGGGGCAATTGGCAAATCACTTAGCGCGTAGCCAGCGCTAACGGAACAGGCAGGTAATACGGCAATAATAACAACAGCGCTTCCTCGCGCTAGCGGCAAGAGACACCACACGAGCGCGATTCCAGCGCGCGTGTCAAAACAAGGGTCCGAACAGTCTTAAACTCTACAAGCAGCTCAACTCACGGTACTTCAGGCTTGCGGTGTAGAGTTCCGTCGGTTTGGCTTCCACAAACACGTGTGAATCATAGAAAGACGAGGAACCAGTCCAGGAAGGATCCAAACAGGGAAAAGGGGCGTGGTCCTAATGCAGGAAGTAGGGCCAAGCACTCGTGGTTGTGAGCAGGCAGCCTATATGCCGGCAGCAGTCACATGATCTATTGTAAGGCAGCATGGGAAGGCATACAAGGTACTCCCTCTGGCAAAGCATTCTGGGACTTGGAGTTTTCATGCGTTTTACAGACAAAAAGGGTACAGGAAGTGCGACCTCATCAGAATCCACAAACCATTACAGATGACTGTCACGAAGGTTGACTATCAATTCATGGGAGTCATGCTACATCTCATGCGCCCCATGGTGAGTCGACATGTATGCATGGTAACACAACATGCACAGGAGCAGTCCCCACACATTCCAAACATGTAACACCCCCAAAATTCCTTGCTGCAATCCTCACCCAAAATGACTTTTCCCCATGTCCGTGCATGGAAAGCTGATTCAGCACACGTTGCAATACTCATGAGGAATAGCAGGAGGCCAACGATGACATGACCAGACAACATGCCCAAGAACCTGTGGATGACAGACACACAAGTAGTCAGCTAAAAGATTGTTATCCGCATACATGGTCATTTACTCTACAGGAATAATGTTGTCACCATGCGAATTGAAAATTTAGTGTCTCAGCTAAAATGTGTGGAATGACATCATCACTTGAGTGACACATCAGAACACACATCTAAGTCACTTAGCATACAGTCAGCTGGACACACACATTGCAACACATGCCACACAAGGCTCCAAGCGTGCACACTCAGACCCAGTGACTCACCATTATGAGAAGAAGTTGTGTATGAGCTGACTCCAGATATCCTCCTCCTCCTCCTCCTCCTCACTTGCCTCGTGACCAAGCCCTTCATCCTCCACGGGTGGATGTTCCTACTCATGTTGCTCCAGGATTAGTGGCACTGCCTTCTCCACTGCCATGTTGTGCAGCATGCAGCACACGAGGAAGATTTTGCAGACCTTTGCCGGTGCATATGGGAGGGACCCGCATGTCTTGTGAAGGCACCGGAATCGGCTCTTCAGGAGGCCAAACGTCCTCTCAATCACTCGCCTGGTCTGCCCATGTGCATTGTTGTAACAGTGATCTGCAGCTGATCTTGGGTTGCGGAGAGGCGTCATCAGCCATGGCATGTTGGGATAGCCAGAGTCCCCTACATGGAAACATCATGTAAGGAAGTGGGTCAGGAGATGCCATAAGATACAAAGACACCGCAAAACACAGGACAAACAGAGTATACCCACCAACAAGACATGCCCATTCGTTGTGCAGCCGCAGCATCATTTGTGGCACCCTGCTACGCCTCATGATGTAGGCATCGTGTGCTGACCCTGGAAAACGTGCACAGACATGGGAAATCAGCATGTTAGCAAGACACACCACAAGGGCATTTATAGAGGGGTAATGTTTACGCTTGCGATAGGCGACCTCCTGTGCCTGTGGTGGTACCAAAGCCACATGTGTCCCATCAATGGACCCAATTACATGGGGCAACACTCCCAGGGCATAGAAATCACCCTTGACACCTGTCAACTCCTCAGGATTCGGAAAATGAATGAATTCATCCAGGTGCTCCAACATGGCTGCTAAAACATCATGCAGGACACGGCTGAACATCGTCTGTGACATGCCACCAACATCAGCTATGGTGAATTGAAACGTACCTGTGGCAAAAAAATGTAGGGCTGCCATCACCTTCATCTTGGGGGTCAGCGCAGTAGGATACCTGTGTCGTGGTTGGAGGTGGGGTGCCAGCTTGGCGGTCAAGTCCTCAATCAACTGTTGGGTGAATCTGTAACGTCGTATGCAGTCACGTTCCCTCATGGCACCCAAGTCTGGCATGGGTCTGGGGACAGGGGGTGCCCTGCAGAAAATTGGAATGAATAACGAAGAGTGAGAACATAACAACATCAATGTCAATGAACTGAGCACATGCTCAACTGCTAATACACATCTGCTAAATACAGAGTCTGGTCTGTGCAATACATCCAGGACACGTATGCCAGCCAGGTGATACTCCTACGAAAAGCCAGCTACACCCGTTGATTGTCAAGTCTACATGACATGCCCTGAAACGAGTGACATACATCCACATATCTGCATTTAAAGGATATCATCTCATACAGACAACTGACGGCAAGCTAGACGCACAGATCACATGGAATGTCAAATGTACAGATCACACACATTGCGATGAAGGGGTACACGCGAAAACAGAAAACACAGACATTGACACGACGGAGATATGTTCTCATGTCAAAATATCATGTTCGATGCATACAGACACACGTTACGTGGAAATCCACATGTGGCATGGTGTGCGTAGATGTGTGCCATGCCCATCTACACACAGACACATGTTGGATGGAGCAACAGCAGATGCAGTTGACGGAACACCAACAGCAAGCTCATGGGAACACATGACACACACATGACATAGTCACATCGGTGCACGCTGGTCGTTAAATGTCAGTTGTTAGTGTCCCTGTCCCTGGCATCAGGGGACAGTTGCGGGTGGTGGTGACTGTGCCATACCAGTGATGCTGTGCTTGACACGTTTGTACTACATGCACACATGTGCAAAGTGTGAAGGGGAAGTGTGCCACATTGTGCCCCATCACACTGACATGTGTAAACAGGTCATCACACATCAATTGTGCAAATACATGAGGAGACATGTGCAATATCATTGCCTGACACACCTAGGCCCTGCACATGTAGGACAGCAATGACAATGACTTGATGTACATCCTTGTGTGAGTCTGAGACCTCCATTCCTTTCGTGTGCGCATCCTATGAACAGTGTAAGCGTGTGAAATGCACCGTACACACGCTCTGAGGGCGTGTGTACAGTCCGTATCACTAGAGTTGTGCGGCCGTAGGAGTACGCGTGGTACAGACTATACAAGTACGGTCCGTATCACTATTGTAGTGGTGCCGTAGGAGCACGCGTGGTACAGACCGTACGCACGTACGTGTACTACCAGTGCCTACACGTACATGTACTACCAGTGCGTACCCGTACGTGTAGGCACTGGTAGTACACGTACGGGTACGCGTACTACCTGTACTACCAGTGCGTACCTGTATGTGTAGGCACTGGTAGTACACATACGTGTAGGCACTGGTAGTACACGTACGTGTAGGCACTGGTAGTACACATATGGGTACGTGTAATACCAGTGCATACACGTACGTGTCAAATGCACTGTGCAACTGGGTCCGTAGGGGTACGTGTGAAACGCACCGTACCTGTGTGTGGATTTGAAAATTACATAGGGGACACATAAGGGACAAGTATTAGGCACTAAATGCATGCTGGTTGTCATGAATACAGAGTTTTCAGTTCAAATTTTTCCATCAGGTGTCCTGGAAAAGTCAGTTGGCCACAAAATACAATGTTGCAAAGTGGTCGTTGACTTGACATGATGCTCAAAATTTGAACGATGCAAATGCTGTCACTGGTGTATGTGGAAAGGGATTGAAGTAAACGTAAGATGCGAATGAATCTGACCAATCACTATGTACTCCTCCAAATGAATTCCCCTCAGCAAGACAGATATAAGTCAGCCAGAACCCATGAGAGGGCACTTGCCTGCACAACTTTCCTGTTGACAACACTGCTGCAGTCTGTGCTTCCTCTGGCACCATGTCAAGGTCTGTGGAGAGGGCCCAGCCATTCACCCAGGAGGAGAATGAGGCATTGCTGGATGTCATCCTCCCGCAGTATACCAGCCTGAATGGGAGACCAGGGGAGCAGGTGAGTGCTGACTCCACTACCTTTGACTGTGCACCTTTTTTGTGACTGTCACTTCTGGCATTGTGTGCCAGGTGTGACAGACATGCAATGTTGTTTAGAGTGGGTCCCAGGGGGGGGAATGGCTTATGTCTCCCATGGAGAGCATGATGTAGTTCATGTGTGCACTCCTCACTTGCATTGTGCTTACTGTGACATTCACTGCATAGTGCATGACACATTCAGCCTGGCTAATCCTTTGTGGCATTTTTTGTCAATAGTCCTGAGGTGATTCAGTGGTCCCCCGGTGTGACAGGTGACTGTACCCACAGATGTGTGTGAGTTGAGTAGAGCTGTGTTGAGAGTGTCCAAGTGATGTGTACGCCCCCTGGACATTGATGTGTGTGAATTTTCCTTGTCATGTGGGTGAGTGTCTATGTGAAGTGTTGCACCACAGCTGCATGGAGGAGGCAACAGCTCTATCCATCTGATGTGAGAAGTAAGCCGTGCTGTGTGTCTGACTTGCTGAGCTAGCCCCACACCTGTGACACCCCACAGGCAAGTGGCACATGTGCAGAGTGAGGTTTGTATCCGCTGTTGCCAATGGCAGGTGATTGATCTGTGCCTGTGTGTGTCTGTGTACTCTGCTGAGGTTGCGTCAGTGGCCTGGGGCATGTAACTGCTTGGAGGTGCTGTCCATCAGCCTGGTGTTGCTTGTGATGCACAGTGTGTGCCATGATCATGGACTGTGTCACACCCCTCATGCCACCTGTGTACTTTTAATGCCATGTAGTGCATTGGGGCTTCCACAGAAGCCAATGTCCATATGACAAAGATGCTATTCCTTGGCAGCATCCTATGCCCTGTTCAACATATCAAAGATGTTCAAATGTGTGTCTCTCTGACATGGAGCAGGTGTAGTGATGTTATCTCACTTTGTCATCCTCACAGGTAACTGCCTACGAGAAGGGGGAGATCTGGAAGCGAGCTGTCAGGGCCGTGAGATCGGTGGAGGGTCGCAGTCGGCGCCTAGCCCAAGTCCGAAAACGGTGGCAGAACATCCGGTGCTGGACCCGGAAGATCACCCGGGTCCAGCTGGGGGACTCACCTCCACGCCCCCACAGCGGGCGCCGACGCCTGACCCACCAGATGAGGCGTGTCCTGGCGGTGGTCTTCCCTGACATGGATAGGCAGTTACAGGAGAGACAGCAGCAAGGAGGGGGGAGGTACATGTGTGTTTGTTGTGTGTCACCAGCTTTTGGAAGTGCTCAGTCGCCTGGATACACTGCCAGGGTTTATATGTGCAGTGCATATCCTGTTCCCCAAAGTCAAACGGTGCTGTTCTTCCTCCCTTCCCCTCCTTGACATGTGTTCCCTGGTCTGTGTGTAATCACTATTGCACATGGTCATCTAGGCTGCCAGTTAATCCAAGTGCACATTGCTTTCTGCATCATGTTTGGGGGTGGTCTGTGACATGTGTTGGTACCTTGCCTGTGCCCTGTCCTGTTCAGTCATTTGGGGGTCCATATTTGTTGGCACTGATGCTGAGTCTCAACATAGGAGTGTGAGGTTTCAAATGAACAGACTTGCAGCATGCATGACCGATGTTGTGGCCTCAGACATGATGTGCATGAGTGGGAGATATGCATAGTGCCAGGACAGTTGCTCATGTTACAGTCAGATCATTCCCGGACCATGGAGCAGTGTGCCCACTACAGTCCCCTGAGACACCCTTGCCTCGTAATCATGTATGTCATCCAACACTGTGCCCATTCTCTGTGTGTTCAGCATAGGTTGGCCTCTGTGGCATTGTTCCCTGGCCTCATTTGTATGTATCTAAAGTGTGCTACATGTGTCCACTGGACAGGGTGACCCCATTTGGCTTGTGCATACTCACACTGAGCAGTGCCTGTGTGCCTATTCACAACTATCGGTTGATGGTTGTTTGTCACAAATATGTGTTGGCAGCCTCACAAGGTGATGTGGAGTACATTTGGGAATTCTTGATGCACATTTTTGTAAACCCTGATTAAGAGGTGTCACTTCTTGATCTGTCTCAATCACATTGTCTCAGGTATGGGGGGTTTGTGCGGGCGAGGCCTACATGTCCAAACCTTATGTCTCCTTGCCAGGTCTGACCCGTGTGTGATAATTGTCTGGACAGACACTCAACATGCAGTGACCCAGTGATGTTGTGCAGGGTTTAATGTTTGTGCTTTGCAGCATGTGTCAATAGTTTAAATACATGATTCCTGCTCATCCATTTTTGGCACCAGTGTGTGGTCCAGATGCTACATAGTTTTTTCTTTGTGTGCTGACATCTGTGTGGACATTCTGGCTTGCCATGAGGGTGTCTCCTCAGTGCAGGTTTGCCTTATTCCAACACAGTTGCAGGCCCATTAGCTTATGCATTGTCCTGTGTTTGGACATGTGTGCCACTCCACATGACAGGCAGTGGGTCAGATGTGTTGCCAACTGTGTCATCATAGTACGGATGGCCATGTGACAGGTGGCATGATTCAAGTTGTTAGTCAAAAAGTCTTGTACCTTGGCACTCACTACACTTGTCAACATGTCTTCATGTTTTCAATGCTTGACTTTGATGTTTTGTTGTGAAGGACAATAATGTGCCTGCATGACAGATGTCTCCCAAGGAAGTGCACAAGAAACCACCTTTACACTTTCGGGGAACATGCTTGCACATTTTAAAGAAAGGCACAGTTCGAATAAGACTGTTTTTCAGATTATACATATCCATGTTCCCACAGTGTGGTGGCATTTGGGTAAGTTCTTGGTTGTTGGTGATACCAACTTACGAGTGTCAAGTCATCCAGACCGCCGTGGTCCCATGTATGTGTACTTTCTGAAACCCCATTTCTTTCTAACAGTGGCTTCTTTGAATAAGGCTGGCAGCTCATACAGTGACTGTGTAAATGTAGTTTTGTGTGCACCTCCTTGTGTGACTTCTTTTATACAGGCACATGTGTGTTCTGTTCACAAAGTGGCACATTCACTCATTCTAAACATGTAAATTGTGTAAAGTGGTGTGATTCCCAAGGGATCAAAATGTATTTAGTTTGGGTTTCCAAAGTACTTACAGGTCTCTGAGTGTGGGGACACCTTTAGCATTGAGGTCTGTAATTTAGCCTTGGGTGCACCAATACTGTTTCTTTCACAGTAAACAAGAGGTGGCATGCCTTCATAGTATTGCTGTGCTCAACTGTTCCCAGACACTAGCTTCTCAGTATATTTCTAATTCAAGTTTTTGGCTGTTGTGTCCTATTTTTCCTTGTTTCCAAGTGGCATGGTGGATCAACCAACTGGGGAGTACAGGGCTTACATATGTGCGGAGTAATCTAGATGTTACTCATGATGCATTGCCTGATATGCACTGTGACCTATTTGTTTTGACTCATGTGTCAGATGTATACAGGTGACTGAATATTTTCTGTCTCTTCACCTTGCCCACAGCATCATCGGAGGAAACCGAGGGAGACACCTGCACGGACCTGGAGGAAGGATCCAGCACCGGTACCACCAGTGCTGGCGAGTCTGCAAGAGCAAGTGGCACGGAGGGCAAGGGGAGTCAGGCGGAGGACCTGTCTGGTGGCGAGACCAACTACGATGCTGACGGGTCCGAGGCTGAACTCATCGAGGGGGCGGAGGCTGCTACAACACCTGGCAGCAGCACAACATCTGTCCCCGCCTCCTCCATTCCCATCACCGCCCTCCCAGTTGCTCCGGTCCCTTCTGTCTGTGCAGGGCACCACCATGTCTCCTTCATGCCAGGCACCGCACCCCCTGCCCCTGTCACCCCTGCTGCCCTCACTGCAGAGTCTGTGGACATTCAGCGGCAGTTGCAGGTTGGCCAGACATTGATGCTGAAGGCCCTCCATGGCCACACCACACTGCTGACACAGATGGTGTCGTTCATGGAGGGCATGTCAGCAACGATGTCTGACCAACGGATGTTGCTGAGGTCCATGGAATCTTCACTGACGGCAGCAGTGAGTCTCCTGCAGCGCTTTGTCTCCCCCCTACCCCAGCCCCATCCACACTTCCCACTCCCACACCTTTTCCATGCACACCCAGACATTCCCAAGCACGCACCCCACCAGACACAGGCAGCACACCACCACGTAAGGGCAAGCACACACCTCCTGGCACGCACCCTCAGGGGGATAAAGGCTCACCCACTGGGTCTGGGGCACACAGACATACACGCAGCCACAGTCTGAGTCCACATGCCTCACTACCCAGTTCCTCCAAAAGCACTCCTCTTGGCTCCCCTGCCACACAGTCAGACAAGGAGAGCTACATGTCTGTGCTGGGCCTCAGCCCCACTGTGTCACCACCCCACAAGCGGGCAAGGGACTCCACGGGCAGGGGAGTTGAGTCCCCCCATGTCCACCCCCTCCCCCAGAAGTGCTGCACCCCATCCCTCCAAACCCCCCTTCTTTGTGGCTGTGGTTTCTTCCGGTGCAAGGGATACTCTGGACGCCCTGGCAGAAGTGTGCAGCGCCGAGCTCACCTCCACCTTTGGCACTGCCCCACCCCCTGTGGTGGAGGCGTCCAGCCCTGCACCCACCACACCTACCCTTACACCTCCTGTCCCTGCGGTGCCTGGTCCTTCCCAACATGATGCCCCCTCCCCCAGTCGATGAACCTGAGGGTGCCACTGTGTAGGCAAGCTAGGGGAGACGCGTGCCCATGTGTCCCCCCCAAGGACTTCTATTCTGGACTGGCCATTGGCCTTTGTATATAGTGTTCTTGAAAAAAAAAATGTATGATGATTAAAGCATTTTCTTTTTACTTTGTACACTATTGCATTTCAGGTATTGATGCTGGTGCTGATACTCCAGGATTTGGGGTTGTGGTAATGTGTTATGTTTCTGGCAAAGCTTTGAGTCTGATGGTCATGAGGTGGACCATGGGATCTGCGTGCCATCACAAGGTCTCTGCGAAGAATCTTTGGTTGTGTGTGTTATTTGTTTTTTGAGACATTGTACCAAGGAGTGTTCCTTCCTCCATGGCACCTGACATCTTCCCTGCAGAGAGTTGCACAATTGTTGTGCTGACCTGTGTATACATTCCCTTTGTTGGTGACGGATCCCTTCAACTATGGCCATGCCTGCTCAGCAATGTCTCCGGCTGCATCGTCTGTGCCATCCTTGCTAGTCACTGTACTTGTGTATTGAGTATGTTGACATGCCGTCATGGAGAAATTCTCCCTTTTCCGCACTATGCATGTGTGTAATACCAGCCTAGCACACATATGGTACTTGTTCTGAAGGGTATTTGGGCACCTGACTCACAATTGTGGGCATTGTATCTGTGGGAACTCCACCCTATTCCTTCCATGAGAGAAAGCATCTTGGTGGCTGTCCCAGCACCTGTACATTCCTATCAGTGAAGTACTGGGTATTTAGACCCAGCGGTGCAGGGGCACACACCCTATGACTTCTGGGTTCACCCTGTTCCAGACCTACAGAAACACAGAGTCTTCTGGGTGAAGTCAAAGATCGTTTATTGGCTGCAGACCAATTACAGGTATCCTAGAAGTACAACAGCGTGTATGTTCTCAGGAGACTGCTGAAAATCATAGAAACGGACTTCATCTTAAATACACTTTTCCCTGCCTCAAGCATACATTCCTAGGTTTTATGATACGGCAATATACAAGTGTACATTACAAAGAAAAGGCAGAGTCATGATGACCATCCCACATTCCAGTTCGGCCAGCCCACAATGATTTACACAGTAAGGTTCAGATCCCACATTTGATATCAATAGGCCCCAATAAAACACGGGCAGCTCCTGTTTTGGGAAACAAGTCATAAAGCAGGAACAGTCAGGTGTGAAAGAGATTAGCCGGAGGCTCGTGTAGAATGAAAGGGTTTTATGATGGGTCAAACCCTGATGCTAATCACAGGTGGACGGAGGAAGGGGAGCTCGTGAGACCAGTTTGACCTGGGGCAGCAGAGCCAGCTGCCCAGGTCACAGAGAAGTCACGGGAAAGCACATGTACTGTGAGGCCCGTTTCTGCTCCATTATAGCCTTTGTGAGGGCAATGACAAGATGGCCACCGCTCTCAAAATGGAACCCGCGTAGTGAAGCAGAATAACGTGTACACAGTGCATTCATAGCTAGAACGATATATAAAGCACTCGTACATACCGCATTAATCATTTGCGGTTCGCCAATACCAGGATAGACAGGGGTAGGGCCCTGTCCCCTACGCGGTGCCAGAGATTAAAGTACGACAGACCCTCCTTTTGCCCTTACATAGGCAATCACTATACTCATCTTAATCCGAGTCCAGGTCGATGTTCACGAAGTCATGGAGATGTTGCTGTAGCACCATCCTATTACTTAGCTCGTCCCTCGATACAGGTTTCCTTATACATAAGGCAGCACAGAGGCCACATATCGCAGGAGCACACTGTATGCACAGACAGAACAGGAAAAGAATGGCTAAGATCATTCCAATGACCATCAGAACTTTCCAACCCCAGGCAGATATCAATTCCCAGAACCACCCCACCAGTGACCAGTCTCCCTTATCCACGTGTATGGATTCAGATATTTTATGGAGTTTGGAGATGGCTTGATAGACTGTTGGAGCGTTATCTGGTATGAAAATGCAGCAACTAGATTGGATAACCTTACATACCCCACCGCGGTCTGCAAGAATAACGTCTAGAACCATGCGGTTCTGCAAAGTCATAAGGCGATCCGCTTGGAGCTCTGCTGTCAGATTACCAAGGGCACCAGCCGTTACATTTACAGTGGATTCAACCACACGTGTCAGTTGTCTCAGGTTCCTACTATTCACCATAGGTCCCCAAAACGGCAGGAAGCCCAAAAAGAAGTCTCCTGCTTCCTGACCGGCAGTATCCTCCTTACTAATCACGCCCCTCACAACTCTGGTCTTGTGATAATCAGAGGCAGCAGTAAAAGTTGGCGGTAGCAAGTTCGCAATATAACATGTGCCCGAGAAATCAGGGGGCAACCATGTGTATGCTCGGTCATTGCAGATGAAATATGTACCCTTGGCAGCCAAAAATGCAGGGGAAAACTGTGACGGGAAAGTGTACGTTTCAGTACAGTCACTTCTTCCCAGTTGAGCTCTAGGATTCTGACCATTACCCTGTAAGCAGAACCGACCTATGTGGGGTACGACCCAGATTGGGGATGAGATTTTGCGCTGTCTTTCACCCAAACTAATACTATACCCCGCCGCGTTCCATCCTACATAAGGTCTCAATTCTTCTTTGGGAATGGATGAGTATGCATCAATATCCCTACTCATATCGGCAACTCCTTTCATCAGAGCCTTATTATTGGTGATAGGTCTGATGGAACGCGGTTGGCGAGGGGAGTACGTATCTAGAGCATAGAGAAACATGGTCTGGAATGCCCATGACGATCCATTGTAACTAAAGGGCAGCACCAAATAGGGGATACCCTTGTTAATGGTATGTGGCATTAACCCACACACCCAGCAATTGGTTGTGTTCATTACCAGTTGGTGCTGGTGCAAAAGCTGGATAAACGAGTTATTTACAAATTCGGATCGTCTGGTCTGTTCGTGCTCAGGCAGAGGGTGAAAAGAGTGAGAGGAGGCAGTAGAAAGAGGTATAGGCTGTACAGTGGGCGCAATGGTCTTTTGAGAAGAGAAAAACACAAATCCTACGATGAACATTATTATACTACAGAGCGTAAATAGGCACAGAAGTACAAAACATTTACTTTTTACAATTCTACATATCCTTGCTTTAAAGTTCATTTCCTCAACGGGTCTCTCCATCTTAAAAAACTCCATCCTCTAAACGGGCCGCTCGCGGCGGATGAGTTTCTTCTGCTAAGGAGTATGCCTGTCGGTCCAGGGAAACGCCCTAGACCAACCAGAACCGTTGACCTAACGTCTTCGGCCTGTACCCCAAAGTCTTGGCACCGCGACCCTGCGGCTGAACCCGGATGGTGGTTCAAAAAACAAAAATCAAGAAAGTCCTTCAGATGGGAGAGCCAAAAATGTCAAAAAGGGAATAGTAAGGAAATCTTTATTTGTCCATAGGCCTTGGTCTCAAATTATAGCGGAGACGGCCAGGTGCTGTTTGGTCTTGGAACAAAAGTTCAGGCTCAGTGGTGTCCAGTCGACTTGATGGTGGCACAGCTTCTTGCAGAATATTGTCACTCTCTTGGTCTGAAGCTGTGTCTCTTATGCGTGCGTCACTGAATGGTACAAAACGAGGTACAGTGTCTGTCTCAGAGTCGGCGATACCCTTCTGGATCCACCGGTCATATGGCAAAGGCGAGGGGACTACTTTGCAGTGGGTGCCATGGATCCAGTGCTTCTTCCCTTTTACTCGCACCGCTGATCTCGTTGATAAAAGCACGAGGTGAGGGCCGATCCAGCGAGGCTCGTCGTTGCTCTTGCGCTAGAAATTTCGGACCAGGACCCACGAGCCAGGGTTGATAGGGTGTCCAGGAGGTTCAGAAGCTTGGGGAAGAGTATCATGTACCTGTTGGTGCAAAACACGCAGTTTAACAGTCAAATCATACAGGTAATCGAGTAGTACTGGATGCTCAATCTCACTAAATTTCGTAGGCCTCGGTACACCCCATACGTTGGCCGGGCGGCCAAAAACCACTTCGTAAGGACTAAGTCCCACTCGTGAGTGTATGGTCATTCTGGTGGACAGGAGTGCTAAAGGCAGAGCATCAGGCCATTTAAGACCGGTGCTCGCCTGAATTTTGGCCAGCTTGAGCTTTAAGGCTCCATTGTAGCGCTCTACTAGTCCAGCTGATTGGGGGTGATTTGCAGCGTGGAACTTTTGCTTTATGCCTAAACCTTCACATACATTCTTCATCACTTTACCCACGAACTCACTTCCATTATCACACCACACCATTCTCGGCATTCCAAACCTGGGGAAAAATTCTTTCACAAGGGCTTTGGCTGTGGATAGGGCAGTGTTATCTTTCAGAGGATAAGCCTCTATCCATATTGAGAAAGCACAAACAACCACCAGTACATATTTCAGGTTGTTGCATCTTTCCATGTGAATAAAGTCCAGCTGCAAAACTTCGAATGGACATGATGGGGGTGCAAAGTGACCAGCCGGAGTTGGGGTTCCCCTACCAGGGTTGTATTTCAAGCATACCATGCAATTCTTGACCACATTCTCTGCACACTTGGGAATTCCAGCATTCTGCCATACTGGAGCCAACAACTTACAAATTCCTTTCGTACTGATATGTGCCATTCCATGTGCCATAGTAACCACTGGGAGCACATATGCGTCAGGTAACAACCATCGCCTATGTTCTGTCAGATCAATCCAGCAACCATTCTCATCCAACTTACCCATACTTTCTCTCCACTTGCTTAGCTCTTTCTCTGTGGCCTCAGCTTGAAGCGACTTCACACTCTCTATTGTGTTCTCACACATTCCAACATCATCAACCCATCTTGCGGGGCTTGCAACATACATTCTAGTCTTCACATTCTGTGCTGTTTCTTTCGCGGTCTCATCAGCAAACGCATTCCCACGTCCAACATCATCTGTGATTTTCCTGTGCGCACTGCATTTCATGATCGCAACTTGCAACGGTAGGGTCAGTGACTCAAGGAGATCATTCACCAACTTGCCATTCTGAATTTTAGCTCCATGCGACGTCAGAAACCCACGCTCTTTCCACAGTCGCCCAAAATTATGAGCCACGCCAAAGGCGTACTGGCTATCTGTGTAAATATTCACTCTCATTCCTTCAGACAACACGCATGCTCTTGTGAGGGCGATTAATTCTGCTGCTTGGGCCGAATTATGTGGCACTCGTGCAGTTTCCACGACCGTGTGTAAAGTCGTGATAGCATATGCAGCAGTCGTGTCACCATTAGGGAGCTTGAAACACGAACCATCCACCCATAAAGTGCCATCACACTCAGTCAGGGGAGTATCTTTTAAATCTACTCTCCCTTTCGTCTCTTCTTCTGTTCTGAACAGACAGTCATGTTGCTCAATCTCATCTGAGTCTGCTGGAATTGGCAATAACGTAGCTGGATTCAGCGTACTGCATCTCTTTATGTGTATGTGATTTGCTAACAGTGTAAGCTCATAGCCTGATAATCGCGCACTAGTCAAGTGTTGTGTCTTGGTCCTATTTAATAATGTGTCTACAGCATGCGGAACCATAACAATCAATGTGTTGTCCATTACCAAACCAGCAGATTGTCGGATAGACATTGCTGCAGCAGCTGTCGCTCTCAGACAGCTTGGCAATGCCCTCGCTACAGGGTCCAAGGTGGATGAAAAATATGCGCATGGGCGCGGTCTGTCGCCAAAGGGCTGTGTTAACACTGACAACGCACATCCATCTTTCTCGTGAACATACAACGTAAAAGGCTTGCTGTAGTCAGGAGTACCCAACACAGGAGCTGAGCACAATGCATTGCGCAATTCCACAAAACTTTTCTGGCACTCTTCAGACCATGGGATAGGATTCGGTGTGTCTTTGCATGTTAAGGCTAACAAAGGTTTTGCCAACAAGGAAAAATTAGGAATCCAATGCCTACAGTATGAGGTAATGCCCAAGAAAGCACGTACTTCTCTCTGTGTTCTTGGCACACTCAACTGTGCAATGGCTTGAATTCTTTCTGGGGTCAGTTTCCTTCCCTCCTTCGACAAGAGATGACCTAAGTAGGTCACTTCTTGTCGACAATATTGCAGCTTAGAGAGAGACACTTTGTGATGGAAAGCAGATAAATGGCGCAACAATGACAATGTGGCTTCTTTACAGATGTTTTCAGTATCCACGGCGATTAGTAAATCGTCCACGTATTGAATCAGAATAGCGCCACTAGGTAAAACAAGTGCATCAAGCTGCGCTTTCAAAGCTTGACTGTATATGGATGGACTCTCACAGTAGCCCTGGGGAGCGCGTTTGAAGCGGAAGCTTCGGCCTCCCAGACTAAAGCCAAAAATATCTCTGCTCTCCTTTGCAATTGGGATGCTAAAGAAAGCATTCTTTAAATCGATCACTGAAAACCATGCAGCAGAGGCTGGAATCATCGTTAACAAGGCAGTTATATCAGGGACAACCGGAAACTGTGGCACAACAATCTTATTAACCTCTCTAAGATCAATCACAAATCTGTAAACAGGTGGCTGTGAAGGGTCCGTTCTTTTTAAGACAGGTAAAATCGGACTATTGCAAACGTTGCCTCTTGTTTCTTCAATCACACCCTTATTAATCAAATCGCTGACAATGTCTAACAATGCTTTCTGGCCTTCATTAGAGATCTTGTACTGGGGAATACGTGGCAGTCTGACATTAGCCTTTAAAGTCACCACGTATGGCGGTATCTCCAAGAGGCCCACATCATTGGGACCAGTAGCCCAAAGGGCATCCGGAAGGGATGACAATTCAGGTGGCATTGTATTTTTAGACAAGTACATTGGGGAAATCACTTTCTTACCTAATGTAAGTTGTACTCCTGAGGGAGAACAATACAGTGTAGCGTGCAATCTTTTCAACAAATCTAATCCTAGCAAATTCTCACCACAACCTGTCGTCAGAATCAGGGGTGCTTTCAACTCGCAAGGCCCAATAGAAAGTGACATGGGACTAGAAATCGGGTTCCTAACCGGGGCGCCAGAAAAACCTACTGAAACATTTATATCGCCAGACAAAGGTGCGCCAGGGAGTTTTGAATGCATGATTGAACTCTTTGCAGCACCAGTGTCTAGCAGAAAGGGCTCCGTTACATTTGCTGTAGTTACCTTAACATACGGTCCACTCTGATCCACTGGCACTGAAACAACTCCCTCTCTCTGTCTACGGCTGTCCTAGTAATCATTACTTTCTGCATCACCGTCCTCTGCATAATAATCATTATTATAATACTGAGCTGTATTACTAGTCGCATTGGTTTGCTGATCAAAGCTATTAATGGCGCTTTGGGGCGGAAGAGGACGCGCGTTCTGGGGAACACTTCCACGCCCTCTGCCTCTAGAGGCTTGCTGACCACCCCTACCTCTTGCGCCATACGCATTACCGTTCCACTGCATTAATTTAGGGCAACTATATTTAAAATGACCTTCCTCTTTGCAGTATGAACATTGGTTGGGACCTACAGGGACACGTGGTTGATAATACCCATTCATTTGCTGATTGTTCTGAAATTGTTGGGGTTGGTGATAGACACCTTGGGGTTGCCTATAATTACTCTGACCTCCACGTGGCGGATAGGCCTGCTGCAAAAGGACCTTTGTCTTTAGTTCCTTCGTTTTCTTTTCTGTTCTATCTTTCTCGTCTTTATCTCTGTTTTCATAATACTGTGCAGTAGCCAGTATTTGCGCTGAAGAGGAAACAGCCCAAGAACTTTCTGAATCTTTTAACTTTTTACACAGGTCAGGAAGTAGATTCTGCACAAACTTATCCACAAATAACCGTTGGCCACCCTCAGTACTCATATCTTGCCCACTGTGGTCAACAAACGTTTCTTCAAACCTAGTAAAGAAGTCTGACACTGTCTCATCTTTCTTCTGCTTGCATGCAGATAACTTGTCCCAATTTACGCGCATCGCGGGCATTATTGTCTTCATATACGTGATGATTCTACCAGGCAGTTCTGCTACTAAAGGCTCAGGTTTCGCACCACCAGTTTGTCTAGCATCAGCAGCGATGATGTTAGCCCATGTGTCTCCTAGTTCTGCAGCATGATCCGTATTATGTATGGATCCCCACAAAGGCTGTGGAACCACATTCCCAAACAGCATATCTACATCAGCCAGATTCATTACACAAGATTCTGCAGTCTGTGACAACTCCTTATAATAACCAGTAGGGTTTTTACGGGGATCAGGCAATGACTGCTTAAGCGCTAACACCTCAGAGCGCTTCCATGGAACATGCACCCAAACACGCTGGAAATGCGCTGGCGCAGCGGCGATACCGGCATTGGCATCAGCTGCAACTGCTTCCTTCCATACCGGGGGAACTTCTCTCATGGGGTATTGTCGCGTTTTTACCTTTTTCCCCACAAGGACATCTTGTTCAAACAATGACTGTTGACAATCATCATTCCTGAAAGACAATACAACCGCAACTGCTTTATCTACCTCGCGATCCACAATTATACCAGTTCCAAAGTCAAACCTCACTCTACACAACTCCTGCGGGCTCGGGTCTTTACCACTATCCTCCAATTCTTCACAGAGAATTTCGCACATTTTCTCAAACACATATCTCTGTTTTGGGGCATCCCACTGATGGAAAACGTTGACAACTAATTCCACATCATACAGTGAAGGGAAAACAATCCATCTACGCGCCATACTATCTATTACCTTTTTCTCATCAGGGTTAGGCAATTGACTACGCAGTTGCTTACGCTGTAAACCAGGAGTCGCACCAGATGACTCAAAGAGAGGCGACATTAATGTAGTAACCACATTAGCTAAGCGCTGTCGCGCTGAAGGAGAAGCTGAGGCGAAAACAGGGGGAAAAACAGAGGGAAGAAAAGAGGATGCAGAAACAGGTACTGGAATGGTGGAAGAAAGAGTGTCAGAGGAGGCAGCTGCTGAATTAGGCAAAGTCGCAGGAAGCGCGCGGGCAGTCGGGAACACAACTGGCGGCCCTTGAGAGGGCTGCGCTATATGGACAAGAGCCGGCTGAGCAGCAGCTGGTGGTAGCGGCAAGGCTTGCTGTATATTAACTGGAGGTGGCATATTCACAAGCTGGGGAGGTGCCGTGGCATTTTGAGCATACGGGGGTGGTGAACTCAACAAATGTGACATCAGGGGATCTTTCTCCTTTTCTTCTAACTCATTCTGCTTAGAGTGTGGTAAGGCTGGGTAACATTTGTCGATCCCTAACTTACGCTGCCTGTGCAATTGCTCATTCATCTGCTCCTCCTCATTATCTTTAAATTGTACAGCTGCTTGCATTACTGTCATACCTCTCTCCCTTTTATTCTTTTTCGCTAGCTTAATTTCCTTCTGTTTGGCTTCCTTTCGCCATAAGCGGAAAGAGTCAAACATCGCCGGCCGGGCTTTCTTTTTGAACAATTTAATTTCTAAATTATCTAAAATATCGGTATCGAAACTACCATTTTGGGGCCATTTTAAAACACCGTCTTTCCTGGTGTAGTGGATCCATACTTCGTTATATGCAATGGGGCCTATGCCATGTTTTACATAGAGCTCATAAGTTGGAGTTCCAACCGGAGGGACCGGGCATGATTCCTCCAGCTGGAAATCTTTTCCACAACCCAAACAAAATATTCTACCAAATATTCTAGAACCAGGCATCTTTGCTCACTAGTCTAGATCCAAACGTCAAAGGATTATCAATTACGATAGTCTCGTGAATACACGAGTCCTCTGGCTTTGGCGTTTGCAAACTCCAAATTACCAAATCAAACGATCCCGAGGGATACCAAAACAAATGGGAGACGCTCCACTTATACTTAACTGAATATTGGTGATCGATGGCGTCACCAGAAGACTCTCTCGATTGTTTCGCTCTCTCAAAATTCGTCAAGGGTCCAAAACAGGTCGATTAATCAGGGCAGCAGTCCTTCGTAGCCGTCGGGATGCGGAGAACCTCGCAGAAAAGACTTTCGGACCACGTCGACATGCAGGGGTCGATGAAGTGGCGGCCTTCCTCCGGAATTTCCACACGAAGCTCCTCACGAACCTCTGGCTTGGACTGGTACCGCTGAAATTGTCCCGAGTTGGGCGCCAAACTGAAGTACTGGGTATTTAGACCCAGCGGTGCAGGGGCACACACCCTATGACTTCTGGGTTCACCCTGTTCCAGACCTACAGAAACACAGAGTCTTCTGGGTGAAGTCAAAGATCGTTTATTGGCTGCAGACCAATTACAGGTATCCTAGAAGTACAACAGCGTGTATGTTCTCAGGAGACTGCTGAAAATCATAGAAACGGACTTCATCTTAAATACACTTTTCCCTGCCTCAAGCATACATTCCTAGGTTTTATGATACGGCAATATACAAGTGTACATTACAAAGAAAAGGCAGAGTCATGATGACCATCCCACATTCCAGTTCGGCCAGCCCACAATGATTTACACAGTAAGGTTCAGATCCCACATTTGATATGAATAGGCCCCAATAAAACATGGGCAGCTCCTGTTTTGGGAAACAAGTCATAAAGCAGGAACAGTCAGGTGTGAAAGAGATTAGCCGGAGGCTCGTGTAGAATGAAAGGGTTTTATGATGGGTCAAACCCTGATGCTAATCACAGGTGGACGGAGGAAGGGGAGCTCGTGAGACCAGTTTGACCTGGGGCAGCAGAGCCAGCTGCCCAGGTCACAGAGAAGTCACGGGAAAGCACATGTACTGTGAGGCCCGTTTCTGCTCCATTATAGCCTATGTGAGGGCAATGACAAGATGGCCACCGCTCTCAAAATGGAACCCGCGTAGTGAAGCAGAATAACGTGTACACAGTGCATTCATAGCTAGAACGATATATAAAGCACTCGTACATACCGCATTAATCATTTGCGGTTCGCCAATACCAGGATAGACAGGGGTAGGGCCCTGTCCCCTACGCGGTGCCAGAGATTAAAGTACGACATCAGTCCTGGGATGTGCGTGACAGTGTGTGTTCCCTTTGGCTCTCTTAGTTAAGTAGGCATTGACATGACTATACAGTCTTGTGGCATGATCTCTGTGTGTGTATTGTGCTGCATCCGCCAGGGGTGGGTATGCATGTGTCATTTGTCCTCACACCCACATGTGGTGTGTCATGCAGTGGGGGAAAGACATCCATCCTCATGGGAGTGGGACACTGCTGTCAGTGATGTGTTGTTATGGCACTATCAACATAGTTGAAAATTAGGAATGCGTACATTCACACATGGAGTTGTGGTCATCTGATAATGATGTACACACCCCCATATCTCTGTCCACTGCTGGTATTCCTCTGCACCCACCCCTCACATGTCTCTGTCGACTGCTGGGAGTGATAGGCACCCACCCCTCACATGTCTCTGTCCACTGCTGGGAGTGATAGGCACCCACCCCCATGTCTCTGTCCACTGCTGGGAGTGATAGGCACCCACTCCTCACATGTCTCTGTCCACTGCTGGGTGTGATAGGCACCCACCCCTCACATGTCTCTGTCCACTGCTGGGTGTGATAGGCACCCACCCCTCACATGTCTCTGTCCACTGCTGGGAGTGATAGGCACCCACCCCCATGTCTCTGTCCACTGCTGGGAGTGATAGGCACCCACCCCTCACATGCCTCTGTCCACTGCTGGGAGTAATAGGCACCCACCCCTCACATGTCTCTGTCCACTGCTGGGAGTGATAGGCACCCACCCCTCACATGTCTCTGTCCACTGCTGGGAGTGATAGGCACCCACCCCTCACATGTCTCCGTCCACTACTGGTATTCCTCTGCACCCACCCCTCACATGTCTCTGTCCACTGCTGGGAGTGATAGGCACCCACCCCCATGTCTCTGTCCACTGATGGGAGTGATAGGCACCCACCCCCATGTCTCTGTCCATTGATGGGAGTGATAGGCACCCACCCCCATGTCTCTGTCCACTGCTGGTATTCCTCTGCACCCACCCCTCACATGTCTCTGTCCACTGCTGGTATTCCTCTGCACTCACCCCTCACATGTCTCTGTTCACTGCTGGTATTCCTCTGCACCCACCCCTCACATGTCTCTGTCCACTGCTGGAAGTGATAGGCACCCACCCCTCACATGTCTCTGTCCACTGCTGGGAGTGATAGGCACCCACCCCTAACATGTCTCTGTCCACTTCTGGGAATCCTAGGCAGACACCCACCCACCCACCCGCACCCTTGGTGCAGTACACTGCTGTCCTGGGCATACACACACCCCAATATACTGGTTATATACTGCACCAGGCCCTAAGCCAACATTTGTGGCATGTGTACGCCTTGTATCACAAATGTACTGGTGCCGTAGGGGTATGGGTGATATGGACCGTACCCCCGCATTCATAGGGTGGGTACGGTCCGTACCACGCGTACCCCTACGTCACCACTACAATGGTGGTACGGACCGTACCCACGCTCTGAGGGCGTGTGTACGGTCCGTACCACGCGTACCCCTACGTCACCACTAAAATGGTGGTACAGACCGTACCCACGCTCTGAGGGCATGGGTACAGTCCGTACCACGCGTACCCCTACGGCACCACTCCAATGGTGGTACGGACCATACCCACGCCCTCAGAGCATGTGTATGGTCCGTACCACGCGTACCCCTACGTCACCACTACAATGGTGGTACGGACCGTACCCAAGCTCTGAGGGCATGTGTACGGTCCGTACCACCATTGTAGTGGTGACGTAGGGGTACGTGTGGTACGGACCGTACCCACGCCCACTACAATGGTGGTACGGACCGTACCCACGCTCTGAGAGCGTGTGTACGGTCCGTACCACCATTGTAGTGGTGATGTAGGGGTACGCGTGGTACGGACCGTACCCACACTCTGAGGGCGTGGGTACGGTCGGTACCACGCGTACCCCTACGGCACCACTCCAATGGTGGTACGGACCGTACCCACGCCCTCAGAGCGTGGGTATGGTCCGTACCACCATTGTAGTGGTGATGTAGGGGTACGCGTGGTACGGACCGTACCCACACTCTGAGGGCGTGGGTACGGTCGGTACCACGCGTACCCCTACGGCACCACTCCAATGGTGGTACGGACCGTACCCACGCCCTCAGAGCGTGGGTATGGTCCGTACCACCATTGTAGTGGTGATGTAGGGGTACGCGTGGTACGGACCGTACCCACGCCCTCAGAGCGTGGGTACGGTCCGTACCACCATTGTAGTGGTGATGTAGGGGTACGCGTGGTACGGACCGTACCCACGCCCTCAGAGCGTGGTTACGGTCCGTACCACCATTGTAGTGGTGATGTAGGGGTACACGTGGTACGGACCGTACCCACGCTGTGAGGGCGTGGGTATGGTCCGTACCACCATTGTAGTGGTGACGTAGGGGTACGCGTGGTACGGACCGTACCCACGCTCTGAGGGCGTGGGTATGGTCCGTACCACCATTGTAGTGGTGACGTAGGGGTATGCGTGGTACGGACCGTACACACGCCCTCAGAGCGTGGGTACGGTCCGTACCACCATTGTAGTGGTGACGGGTATGCATACACGTCCACTTCCGTTGTTGCGGTACGCAGGGATTGGTGGACACGCCCCCCGAAGTGACCAGACCCTGGAGGTAATGTATGTCCTCCATATTGTATGTTTTAATTTGGGTAGGGGGTATGTTTCATGCCCCTCACCCCCCCTTGACCCATGGGTGTTGTTCTCACCTTCTGCAGCGTGTGCGTCGGGTTTGGTGCACCAGGTCGTAGGCTAGGATGGCCGGGATGACATGTAGGATGGGGTCCATGGCTGTATGTCGCGTACCGGTGCTCCTTATTCGCGTCGTACTCAATTTCCCAGGAGTTTTTGGCTGCCGTAAAAAATGAGCCGTGCAGAGTGACGTATGCACGAATCGTACTTGCTGGTCCGTAAAACGCTGCCTGACTCCGTACAGACGTCACGTACGCGGTGTGCCGGATCAGAATAGTTGGTATTTTTTAGCCGTACGTAGTTTTGTACGATTCGTGCGGAAATGGTATTTCTGTATGAATCGTACTTGCTGGTTTGTAAGGTGGATTTCCCAGGTACGAGTCGTACGGAGAATACGCTCCGTACGACCATTCGTACCCGGGTTTTACAGGATTGGAATCGGCACCTAAATGTTTAGAATTTAGTAATTTGTTTTTAAGTAAATTTTGCGTTTTGGTATCAGAGCGGGTTGTGAGTTTATAGGGGAATAGGGTGGGAAATAATTTAATTATAATTAATTAATTAATATGTTTTTATTTATTGTTATTGATTATTAATTTATTGTTAATTAATTATTAATTGGGAATACATTTTTATTACTTGATTAATTTATCATTATATTAATTATAATTAATGTATTATTATTTTTTATTTATTGTTATTGTTAATAAATGTACTGTTAATTATTTATTAATTGGTAAATAATTTTTATTAATCGATTAATTGATAATTTAATTAATTATGTTCTTTTTTATGTGTAGTGGGTTATGGGTTTATAGGGGAATCGGGTGTAAAGTAATTTAATTATAAGAAAATTAATAAATATGTTTTTATTTATTGTTATTGATTATTAATTTATTGTTGATTAATAATTAATTGGTAATTCATTTGTGTTACTTGATTACTTTATAATTATATTCATTATAATTAATGTGTTATTATTTTTTATTTATTGTTATTGTTAATTAATTTATTGTAAATTTATTAATTGGTAATTAATTTTTATTAATTGATTAATTGATAATCACATGTATTGTGTTATTTGTTTGTGTAGCGGGTTGTGTGTTTATGGGGGAATAGGGTGGGAAGTAATTTAATGTTATTTAAGTAAATATTAATTTAATTTTATTGGTCTTTATTATTAATGTTTTAATTAATTAATTATTAGTATGTTATTTATTTTACAAAAATTATTTAATTAATAAATATGTTAATTTAACCCCTACGCTATCCTACATTTTCCACACTGTTACACTCACTGGAGTTGGAATAGTAATTTTAACCCCTACGCTATCCAACACTTTCCCTACTGTTGCACTCATTGGAGTGGGAATAGTAATTTTTACCCCTACGCTATCCAACACTTTCCCTACTGTTGCACTCCCTGGAGTGGGAATAGTAATTTTAACCCCTACGCTATCCAACACTTTCTGTACTGTTGCACTCACTGGAGTGGGAATAGTAATTTTAACCCATACACTATCCAACACTTTCCCTACTGCTGCACTCACTGGAGTCGAAATAGTAATTTTTACCCCTACGCTATCCAACAGTTTCCCTACTGTTGCATTCACTGGAGTGTGAATAGAAATGTTTATACCTACACTATCCAACACTTTCCCTACTGTTGCACTCCCTGGAGTGTGAATAGTAATTTTAACCCCTACGCTATCCAACACTTTCCCTACTGTTGCATTCACTGGAGTGGGAATAGTAATTTTTCCCCTACGCTATCCAACACTTTCCCTACTGTTGCACTGTTTGGAGTTGGAATAGTAACTTTATTCCCTCTGCTATCTAATATTTTTTTTATTACTTTAGGTAATGTAGTATTTTATTTATATTATTGTTTTATGTGTAGAGATGTATTTATAATGTATAAGATATTTTTTAACAATGTATGTTATTACATAATATATGTATATGTTTAATTTATTTTTACATTAGATATATATTATTTATAATTTTTAAACATATTGAAATATTTGTAACTATGTTTATTTTAATTATATGTATTATTTACTTTATTTTACCTTACTTTTTTTAACTGAACTAAAAAACTATGGGCCCGATTCACAGAACTAGCTTAAGACAAAATCCTAAACTTACTACCATTTTGGTATTCACAGAAGGCACTTACTCATTTTGGTATTCACAGAAGGCACTTACTCATTTTGGTATTCACAGAAGTTAAGAGTCCTAACTTTAGGACTCCTAAATGCCTTCTGTGAATACCGAAAGCCTTAAAATTAGGATTTTTCTCAGTTTAGTAGTAGTATAGTTAGGACTCCTAACTTTAGGACACCTAAATGCCTTCTGTGAATACCGAAAGTCTTAAAATTAGGATTTTTCTCAATTTAGTGGTAGTAAAGTTAGGACTCCTAACTTTAGGACTCCTAAATGCCTTCTGTGACTACCGAAAGCCTTAAAATTAGGATTTTTCTTAGTTTAGTAGTAGTAAAGTTAGGAGTCCTTACTTTAGGACTCCTAAACTGAGAAAAATCCTAATTTTAAGACTTTCGGTATTCACAGAAGGCATTTAGGAGTCCTAAAGTTAGGACTACTAACTTCTGTGAATACCGAAATGAGTAAGTGTCTTCTGTGAATACCAAAATGAGTAAGTGCCTTCTGTGAATACGAAAATGGTAGTAAGTTTAGGATTTTGTCTTAAGTTAGTTCTGTGAATCGGGCCCTATATTTTTAACAACGATATTTTTTTCAAATATTTTTGTACTTACCATAATGTAGATAGGATGTCGATATTTTTTACTTCGATATTCTTGCGTCGATATTTCTGTAGGTCGATATTCTGTCCTTCGATATTCTGTCAGTGATTTGAAGCCTCTTCATATTTGGGGAAGAAAGAGTGGGAGGACCTTCTGGCTGCCTATTCTCAAGATAAGTGTAGGAGTGGGCTGCCCGCAAATACTTCCTATACGACAATTGAAAACAATCAAGAAGACCAGGCTGGGGGGCGTGGCTAGGCGCCGATGTGAATGGCCGCCTGATCCCGGAGCTCCGCCGGGACCGTAGATGTCCCATTGAAATCCGGACCTAATCCGCGCCGTGGGGAGCCCCCGTGGAACCCCCCCGGCTCCCCCTGACCAAGTGCCCGTAGGGGCGGCACGGTGGCCCCAGGTGACGCCCACACGACCAAGGTGGGTGGCTGCGGAGGTCGACGGCGGCCGGACGCCCTGACTCCGGAACTCTGCAGCGGCTCCTGAGGATACGTGAGGCCCCGGCGGGGGCCTACGCGCTGACGCGCACCAAGCAACGCGGTTTGGAAAAAGCGGCTGACGTCGCGGATCGGAGCCGGAAAGCATCGGCTGCACCGGAGCAGTTGTGGATCGCGACTGGGGCCGCGACGGACTACATCCCTGGCCGTGTGGAGGGCGCCATTTATCGACCGCAAGGGAGCGGAGGAAGGCCTGTAGCCGAGGGACGCCCTGCCCTGCCCTCCGGTGAGACTTCGGAGCGCGCCTTTGATTGCGCACCGCCTGGCGGGGAGGAGAGACGGAAGCTCTACCCTTCCTCGGACCCGACTGGTGGCGACGGGGACCCTCTTCCCCCTGTCGCTCCCTGGCAGACTACCTTAAGCTCCAGCCTCTGGCCATCGACCCAATCCGGAGCCGGGGGCGCCTGGGCGCTGTGGAGGGGGCCCCTGGCTGTCCTTGAGAAGGAGCACGCCCGTGACTGGGGCTGCGGAGGAGTGGTCCCCGGGCAGAGGAGGGGACGCTAATTTGGGGCCACAGCCGAGCAGTAGGCTGTCTGCTGCCTGGGAACGCCCGGCCCACACACCCGGTAAGGCCGCAGCCGCGACTGGAACTGCACACCGCCTGGCTGACCCGGAGCGAGACGGGGTACTGAGCGGATCCTGGGCCTCTCTGGTGGCGGCGGAGGTCTCCTTCCTCTTTTAATCCCGGGGCGCAAGCGGGGCCCTGGGGCTGTAACTGTGAGCGCTGATCGGACCGCGGGACGCCTCGGAGCTGCGGAGGGCGGTGCCGCCTGCGGCCCGCAGGGTGCCCGGACCGCCATGCGACCCAAGAGCGGAGCCGCAACTCAGGCCAACAAGCTAGACCAATACACAGTAGTCAAGGCGCCACCTCCGGCGGAGAGGGCCCCGAAGGAAGACGCGGACCCCGCGGACCCTTCCCTGAAGTCCATCATGGCTGCGATTCAGACCCTGGGCACGAACTTGGAAACCAAGATGGATAAGATCACTATCGAAGTGGCCCTGCTACGAGCGGACCTCGGGAAAACTACTGACCGCTCCAAGACTAACGAAGTCGATATTAAGGCCCTACAGGACTCGGAGAAGCGACTTGAGGGACGGGTGAACGAACTAATACACCAGCACCGCCTTATGGCCCTGCGGCTCGATGATCAAGAAGGGAGGGCTCGGAGAAGTAATATCCGCGTCGTGGGTGTGGCGGAAGGACTTGAAGGAGACAGTGTGGAGCTATTCCTGGAGGATCTGATCCTACGGCATCTTAAACCCAAGCGTCTCTCGAAACTCTTCACCATTGAGCGGGCGCACAGGGCCCCTATCCCACGACCCAAGCCTGGAGCCATGCCACGTACGATCATTGCCAAAATCCTGAATTTCCGGGACCGAGACGCAATACTTCAGGCGGCGAGACAGCACGGTGACCTGCGATATGAGGGGGCCACAATCCGATTCTTTCCCGATTTCACGCTCCATGTCCAGCGGGAAAGGCGCTCCTTCCAAGGGGTTAAGTTGGCGCTCCGCGAGCGTGGGATCAAATATATGATGTTTTTCCCCGCCAAACTGAAGGTCATCACCGGTGGGAGATCCCTCTTTTTCACCACGCCGGAAGCGGTGCAGGAGTGGCTGGATGGGGGAGAGGCGACGCAGGACTCCCGTGGTGGCGAATTACAGCGGCAAGAAGCGGACCAGCCCGTCACGGAATCGGCGTCAGGCCGGCCCGAGGGTGGTGCGCCGAGTCAGCGGTCCTGGCGTTCCAGGTCCAACAGTCCCCGCTGGGGCTCGTCCAGAGAAGGGACGCCGCGCTGAGGCCTTGAGTAATAGCGCTGAAGATACCAGACAGTATGTATACCTCACGTGCCTCTATTTTGAGACTTGTTAATAACTCTGGGGTGCCTTGGCCGCCTCACTGCCTACATGGGTGACTTCCCTCTATGGGTGACTCCGTAATAAGGGGGTTGCACGAACTGGGACACTACGGAAGGGCGACCACAGGGGACTAGCCCACGAACTTCCCAAGTTGAGTTTCTCGGTGGGTTCACCGGGGGGGGGTGGGGCGACAGGCGCTCTGCTAATTGGGGTGGTGGGCAGTTCTAGACCCGCGGAGCAGGGGGCAGGGTGGGGGGAGTTGGGTTTGAGTGGGGGAGCTGGGAGGTTGGGGCCAGCCCCGGGAGGGAGGGAGTTCAACGTCAGACTTGTTGGGATTGTTGTTATATGTCTGATTAATTATTGGGGGGTGGGACTCAGGGAGGGGTGGGAGTTGGGGATCCTTTACGGTCACGCACATTGCTATCACACGACGGTTGCCCGGGTGGTGGGACAAGACACCCTCTTACGACACGGCCATGACTAGACGGTGGGAAAAAAGCCTCAAGATTCTCAGCTGGAACGTCAACGGTCTAGGGGACAAACTCAAGCGTACTATAGTATTGCAGTTCCTCAAACGGCACCAGCCAGACGTGGTGCTTCTGCAGGAAACCCACCTATTGGGGAATGTCTGTCACGCTCTAAATAGATATGGGTACACTCTAGTAGTGCACTCCGGTTTCACCACTGGATCGCGAGGAGTAGGTATACTCCTGCGCCGTTCCCTGCCTCTCCACGTAGACACCACCAAGACCGACCCGCAGGGCCGCTTCGCGGCAGTGTCGGGGCGCTGGGAGGGCCAGGCGCTCAATCTCCTCTCAGTCTATATCCCCCCAGGCCTACAGGCCCGGGCCTTCGAAGACCTGGGCTCACTCCTACTATCGCTACCCGATGGTCGGCTCGTTCTGGGAGGGGACCTGAATGCTGTGGCATCGGGAACACAAGACAGATTGCCACCTAGAGACCTGCCCCAGGGGCAACGGTGGCTGCCGGACTTCCTCGAGTCCTTTGGGCTGACGGACGTCTGGCGCCTACTCCACCCCACTGACAGTAGCTTCAGTTTCTTCTCCGGCGCACACCACTCCTTCTCGCGGCTGGACTACATCCTCACCCTGCTCCAACACGACATGGCGATATTAGAGGCCGAACTCCTACCCCGGGGTATTTCCGATCATTCACCGCTCCTTGGACAGATTATATTCGGGAATAGACGGGAGGGCTGCACTGCGCCCATTAATCCCTGGCACCTAAAACACGAGGTCACTAGTAAACATATATCCACCTCAATCTCGCGCTACTTTATGGAGAACGATGGGTCGGTCGCCTCCCCTGCCACCCTGTGGGAGGCGTTTAAGACTGTGGTGCGAGGCGAGGCTCTGTCGGCCATCGCGGCTCGGCGCCGGGAACGTAGCCAGCAGACCGTAGCGCTAGAGGAGCAACTCGGGGAACTTGAAAGGGAGGCACCGACCAGCGGCGACCGGGAACTCAGGCACGCGATGCAGCTAAAGGCGGCGGAGTACAGAGAGCTGGTGTCTCAGGAGGCCCAGACGGTGGCTCGTCATAGGATCGGCAGGATATATGACCAGGGCGATAAAGCCGGGAAACTTATCGCCTGGCTTGAGCGGAAACAACAAGCCAGCAGGGTGGTGCCGGAGTTGCGCACTGACTCGGGGAGAGTGCTCACGGAACCCCGGGAAATAGTACAACAGTTCGCTGACCACTACCGGCAGGTGTACAGGCGAGAGTCGGACAGGCCGGAGGAGGACTCCATGGACCTCCTCGCGGACATACGACTGCCTACTCTCTCGGACACGGATCGGGAGGCTCTTGACAGCCCGCTCACCGAGACTGAGCTCCAGCAGGCGATCGGTAACCTCCGTCCTGGTAAAGCGCTCGGACCGAACGGCATACCTATAGAGCTCTACAAACTCCAGCCAGACGTCACCAGTAGGCACCTCAAACTCATGTTCGATAGCTGTAAAACACAAGGGCGGCTGCCCCGGGACCAGCGGTTGGCGACCATAGTCGCGATTCCGAAAGAAGGTAAACCTAAAGACGCTTGCGCATCCTACAGACCCATCTCGCTTCTAAACGCGGAACCTAAAATACTTGCCAAAACGCTGGCCAACCGGCTCAAGCCGGTGCTCTCGTCGCTAATACACCCTGACCAATCGGGATTCATGCCCCACCGCAACACGGCCCTCAATATCAGAAGATTGCATGGGGTGCTGGGGCAGTGCCACAGTCTGCAAGAGGACGCGGTGGTGGTCTCGTTGGATGCCACCATGGCCTTCGACACCCTAGAGTGGCCCTACATGTTCGCAGTTCTGCGCAAGTTGGGCTTTGGACCCCAGTTTATCGCTTGGGTGCGTCTACTCTACGCGGAACCCCTGGCGCAGGTGCTTGTAAATAATAAGGTGTCTGAAGTATTCAAGCTGGCCAGAGGAACTCGACAGGGCTGTCCCCTGTCCCCCCTCCTATTCGCCCTCTCCCTTGAACCGCTCGCGGCCTGGATAAGACAGGTGGCCACCGTGCAGGGCATAACATGGACGGAGGGATGGGAGGATAAGATATCTTTATATGCCGACGACATACTTCTTTACCTCTCAAAGCCGCGCGGGTCATTGATCGCGGCGCTGAATATATTGGACAGTTTCGGCCGCAATTCTGGCTTCCGAGTCAACTGGGCCAAATCGCATTTATACGTCCTCCGTGGGGACCCTCCCAGGCTCCCTGCCTCTTGCCCTATTCGGGTGGCAGAGGACGGGTTTAAATATCTCGGAGTGTATATTACCCTTGATAAAGCTCTGCTCTACGAACACAACCTCAAGCCGCCGCTCCTTCGGCTTCAACGGGAGGCGAAGTCCTGGCAGCATCTGCCCCTGTCATTGCTGGGCAGGGCAGCCCTATTTAAGATGCTCTCGCTCCCGCGGTTTCTATATGCGCTTCAAAATTACCCGCACCTGGTCCCAAACAGCTACTTTCTGGCAATCGAAGCGGCGCTCCGCGAACTCCTCTGGGCCGGGCAACCACGAATCTCACTGGCCAAACTCACACTGGGGTGGTACGACGGCGGCATCGCTCTCCCCGACATTCGTAAGTACTACTGGGCGGCCCACCTAGCCGCAATCAACCAAGGGACTTACGGGGACGGGAATGACCCGGCTTACGGGATGGATAGATGGCTGCTGCCCGGAGGCAATTACGAAATAGCGCTCTACTCCAGGCGGGGGGCGCGCACACTCACCGGCCCGACGCTGCACTCGGTACAGCTGTGGCACATCGCGCAGAAAAAGCTCGGATGGTCCGGAGTCCTCACGATGGCCACGCCACTATGGGCCTCGGACGCGTTGGGTAACCTGCGGCGCACCAAAGGATTCCGTGAGTGGGACCTTATCGGCATCTCTCAAATCAAAGATATGTGGGGACCCACCGGGGTCCGCTCATTCGCCCAAATGCAGGAAGCCTACGAATTGGCAGATGCCGAACACTATAGATACTTGCAGGTGCGCCACTCATTGCAGGCAAATATCCCACCGGCGGTCAAGTTGCCGCCAGCCTCCCCGCTCGAGGATAGATTACTTGACGGGCTCCTCGCGGAACATGCCATATCCCTCACCTATAAAAAGCTTATTAACAACCCCCCAGACCTGCTCCTCCCCCTCAGAGACAAGTGGATCGCCGAAGGGCTGGAAATAGATGACGAGGAGTGGACGCACGCTTTGGCCTCTCCGTGTGAGGTCGCGATATCGGCCAGATTGCGGCTCATCCAATTGAAGATCCTGCACAGAGTTTATATATCTTGCACCAGATTACATATGATGGGCAGGGCTGACACAACGCTATGTAGGAGGGGGTGCGGGGGTGTTGGAACCTTTTTCCACGTGCTGTGGGACTGCCCCAAGATTCAGAGGTACTGGAGGAGGGTGGTGCGGGAGATGGAAGAGGTGTGGGAGGTGGGGATACGACCGGAGGCCAAGAGGTGCCTCCTCAACATATGGGAACCAACTGACCTGTCGCCAAAAGGGAGGATCTGGGTTACACTTGGGCAAATGATAGCAAAACGGAATATTGCCAGGCTCTGGGGTAGTGCTGTTCCACCGAAACTTTCCGACTGGGCCAGCGACATGGACTGGTGCATGCTGCACGAAAAGACAGTGTATGTGGCTAGGGGGTGCCCGCGCAAGTGGATCGAGGTATGGTCCAAGTGGAATGACTTTAGGGGAGGAATCTGCGAGCCTCCCTCCAGTGTGCAGGATGATCCGGGAGACGGTTAGACCCGTCTCACCGCAACTTATGGAGCTGGAGAGGGGATGGAGAGCGCTGGCTCGCCAAGGGCGCATATAAAAACGCAGTGCTGATCGACGTTTCGGGGGGGGAGGGGGGGGGGCGGAGTCGGTAAATCCCTGCACTGTATACCTCCTGGCAATCTGCCTTCCGCCGTGATTGTTTGCTAAGTCTGAGACGAATAACACTCTTTCTTACCTCACGGCACCTGTGCATTCCATAACGCCGCCGTACCTCCGGGTTGACGGCATAGGGCTGTGTGATCAGATATTCATCCAAATGTGTTTTTCGCGGCCGGCCCGATGGGTTGTTGGCTCTTTGCTGTGTATCGTAATAGCTCAATAAAGGTTTTCAAAACTTTAAAAAAAAAAAAAAAAAAAAAAAAAAAAAAAAAAAAGAAGACCAGGCTGCCGGGGAGACTAACGGAGAGCAAAATATCACAACAAATTTAGGAAGCCAAAAGGGGTCTCCAAAACATACACATTATGTAAGTGCTTGTCCAAGTCTGTTAAAAACAGTTCAACTCCTGGTAGAGACACTCCAATACCAATCTGATAAGATGGATGCTCAACTATCACTCTTAGACACTCTGGCTGTCTTTGTGGTTGCTATAGACGGAAAGTTGGGCACATTAAACACGTTTTTACCAAACAAGCACAATCAATCGCAAGGTATTAATTTAAATTGTGGATGCTGCCCAATTATTGACAAGTTAGCCTCCCTCCCAGTAATAGTGAGTGACGTGTGTACACTAATCAAAAGGGCTCCGAAGTGTCCTAACAACCAGCCTTCAGAGGGCAGCCGGAAAAGGAAATTCATGAACCAACAGAAACACACTCAATCAAAATCTCCAACGAAGGGAATTCCACGACAAAGATAAACCCAATACAATCAGTTATATGAACAGAGGGTGGCAAAACTAAAACAATAGTAGGTCAAAATTCCGATGCTCTATTGGGAGATACTTTACATAACAAAATTAATGCAAGGCAAAGGCGAGCAAAAAGACGGAAAGGCCAAAATCAAAAATAAATTCAATTCAGGATAGATTCATGCCCTTTTTTGGTCATCATTAGCACAAACTGAACTTACGCCCGAAAATGACTTCAATTTAGTAGGGGTGCTCGAATAGAATACAGAAGCTGCAAAAGGAACAATTGAAATCTCCATCAGAGGGATGCAAAAAACTGAGAAGATGCGAGCATTTGGGAACGATAAGACTAAAGAACTAGAAGTCCCTCACCAAAAAATGACTAGTATGAACCCTCTAATGAACAAAGAGGAAAATGGATTTTTTTAAACTGACCAGACATTACCTCAAAAGAGCAATACCACAACACAATTCATCATTAATCGAGCAACAAATGGTGAAAACACTTCTGTAACAAACCTAAAGAAATACAACGAACAATGCTCACAGAATAGCAAGTCAGGCGAAATAAAAAGGAGCGTTTACAAAGAGACAAATGACAGCCAAACAGACTCCAACACTCAAGCAGCCCCCATTATACATTCAGGGGCCCAATGGAGACAAGGAATCCAGGCACCTTCAGAACATCCGGGAATCATGTTAGATCCCCCCTGGCAGGGAACTGGAGGCCAACCATCTAAATTAAATCAAAGTGAGGAAGAGAAAGTGGAATCTTCCAATCATCAGGCATTAACAGAATCTCGAGGACACGAGCCTACACCACAATGCCCAGACAACAAAGAGACCATCAGCTCAGAGAAATCAAGGAAGGAAACAAGTGCTATATGGTTCAGGCCTGACGATATCTCTAAAGGTAGGCACAACATCCTGAACAGAGGTAATATTCTACGGCTGTTTTCTCAATTTCCCTCTCTGAAAGAAGTGACAACTTCGGATTTTGTTTCAATTGAATTCACCAAAGAGAAGGATGTTATGGACGGTGAAAAAATGAAAACAACATGGACAACCTCATCAATTGTACACAAAATACTACTAGAGGACCACACATTTAAAAACTGGGGGATAACAATCACTCCTTATATAAAGCCAGGATACCCTGATTTGCTAAATCCAGGGACAAAGGTCGGGGCTCAGGCCTCTTTGAATAGACCTGGAATATCGGTGCTGAGAGGAGCGGTGGGGAACTGCAGAGCGAGCATTGAGCGATCTCCTTGTAACATCAGAAGTGACCAGGAAGCCACGATGTCACCAAGTTGGCAAACAGATCTAAGATGGATAGCTAGAACAATAAATAATCAAACAAAATGACAAAATACCTGTTCACAATGAAGATCCAGCAATCATGGACATTTACGAACATGTTCATGGAATGTAAATGGTCTAGCAAACAAAATGACTGATCAAGACTTTGTTACCTACATAAGATCATTTGACATCGTGGCATTACAAGAAACATGGCAAATAGACCCTCTGCACCTTCAGGCAGGGATTTTTGCATTTCTTTACTAGTGCACTATGGAGGGCAATATATGGACACATCCAAGTCGGACTAGTAACCTATGTTTCAGTCACAAGTGTACATATAGCTACCAACTTCTACAACAACAATAGCAGTAAACCTTCTCACCTCGCCACTAACACCAGGTAAAGGGGGCATTGATCTTACTCTGATCAATGCTTACGTCCATCCAAAACGGAAAACAAAGGCAGAAAAGGAACTATGCAATTTTCTGGAGGTGTGTATAGGGGAAAAAATAACAACAGATCTCATGCTTAATGGGGACTTTAACCTCAATCTAATGGGAACTTCATCAGATGAAGAAATTCTATTGCATAATTCTATTTGATTATCCCATTACAAGGGAAACCAAAACCAAACCAAAACTGGGAAACAGATACTAGAGGATTTCGAACATTTAAATATCAGAGCAATAAATGGAAGATTTCCTGGACATAACCCCCCAGCTACAACACATTATTCATCAAAAGTTAATACAATATTAGATTATACTTTCATCTCCCTACCTCTATTTCAACATATGATTTCATTTCAGATGGGTGAAAAAGCTGACAGTGATCATCGTCCCCAATAAATTGTGCTTAAAGTAAGCAAGCCCAAATTTGAGCGATCTTTGGCTCCTCAGGAATCACTTTTTACCATCAATTTTAAAAGGATTAAGTTTGCAGCAGCAACCGACGTTATCATGCTGGAAAACGCAAAACAGCACTTTGAAGCAAGAATCGGCTCAAGCAAAGTCGAGAAATGGGAGCACTTTACAGCATCCATGGCAGCTTATGCTACCAGAACTAACCTACGGGTCCAACCGGTTCACAGTAGCATGAAGCATGTCTCACAAGATTATAAAAAGAAGATCAGGCTCATAAAAAAATCAATTTACCAAATGTTGAGACAACTTCGGCTTCAACCAGCAGATACAGTGAAACTTGAATTATTACGGAAGCTAAAGGTAATGTTGAAAAAAGAAAAATGGGAAGCTAACAGATCTGCGGAGGACAATCTTTGGGCAAAACTACATGCTGACACCAAACAGAGTAATAGTGCAAGATTTTGGAAAACTATAAACCAATTTATAAGACCTTCGCATGATGGAGTTTCCTCTAATATTACAGAAGAAGTAAGGGCAAGCTACCTTAAGAATCACTTCAATCAAGATATGGATCCTACTAGTCTGGAGCCAAGAACTGAAAATGCGACAAAAAGCATTATTACAAATAAAGCACAGGCAGTTCTCATAATCATTGGCAAACCTGAGGGTCAATCATTATTAAAAGATGATGGTCTGACGAGCAAAACCAACACAATTAAGCACCAAATTAGAAAAGGAAGGAGAGAGGGGGCTCCCTGCCCGAATGGAATTCCGCTCATCCTTTACAAACAAGATGCAAACGAATGGGCAGCAGCACTGGAACCACTGTTTATGGAAATAAGATACTTTAACAGACTGCCTGGCTCCTGGAAAGGATCAATTATTTCTCCTATTTTTAAGTCAGGGGATAAGTCACTCCCACAGAACTATCGGTTAGTGGCCCTTATGAACAATGAGGCAAAGTATTTTGCAGGAGCACTCTTGGAGGAGCTGCAGGCCTGGGCCAAAGAGAATTCTTTAATTCCAGCTAATCAGACTGGCTTCGCTAAACAGTTGGAACAACTACAAATATTCTAACTATGGAAATGCTAATAGACAAGGCAGAATCAACGAAAAAATGCCCATTCATCTCTGCTTTATAGATTACTAGGCTGCCTTTGACCACATAAATCGGAACATCTTATGGTCCAAATTGAGCAGCTGGGGGATACCAAAGTCTCTGTTAGATTTGTTGATCAGCCTTCACACGGACACATGGGTACAGATAAAGATGGGTGACGGTAACTCTCTCGCTCCCAGGTTAGGCGGGTTATCACTACCTTGCCTACTCTATGTGGATGATATAGTCCTAATTAGCCATACACAAGTAGGCTTGCAACATCTTGTGAACGCTACACAGGGCTATTCTGAAGCAAATGAACTAACTATAAATCTAGAGAAAACGAGGACAATAATGATCAGCAAAAATAGGAAAAATCGGCTACCTGGTTTTGGGGCAGTACTCATATTGAGGATACGTTAGTATATAAATATCTAGGAGTAAAAATCGACAAAGTCGGCCACTTCACGGTACAGAAAACCAGTATTAGAGACAAAGGCCTTGCTTTAGCAATCTCTCTAAAAACGCTAAACAGCAAACTAACTGGTCCGTCGCTCCTGCCTCTGGCTCAAGTGATACAAGCCAAACTTCTGCCAGCAATTGCTTATGGAAGTGAAGTGCAGAGAGGAAGCGATGCAAAAACTCTTGACAACACAGTCACAAACTTCACCAGCGCAAATCAGGCTAGAGTTTGGTATTTATAAACAGTCCCTGGCAAAACAGGGGGCATACATAACTACCTGGGAAAAAGTGCGGAAATCCAACCAAGGAACTCTAAACGAATATCTATGGAAGGAGTTAGAGCAACACTCTGGCATCACCAGCTGCCAAATACCTCAAAAGTAGTCTGGCGAATACCGGCCTAAACCAACTTTGGGATAATCCTACAAACCACTCAACGCTTAAAAAACTGGTCAGGAAGACAGTTAAACATCTCTCGTGGGTCAAGGACAAGGCATCCCTCTCGAAAAAGTCACATGGCTGGATGACCCTGAACACGTACTCCATACCAGCACCACAGAACTACCTCGACTTGGGCTATGCTAAAACTACTAAAATGAAGCTCCTAAAGTAAAGTACTGTTACCTGGTATTCAGCTCTTTCCGCATTGGCTAAAGGATAAGACGGGCTCCTCCTGCCGTCTATGCGGTTCAGCGCCAGAGGATCTGCTGCATCTGTTATGTTCCTGTAATGAACTCTTGGAAGAACGAAAGCATTTGTTAAAATACCATTTTAATCAGCGCGGGTTACACTCACGAAGACAAGCAGTTCTTACCTGCTTTGCACCCAATGACCCACAGCTGAACTGCAGTCTGGTGAAGTTCATGAGGGTGGTGGAAAAGAAAATGCCAACACCAGATTCGTAATTTATTATAAGATGGTATCCTAACACAACAGCATCTCTATTTATGGATGTTTTAAATTATTCATTTTTAGAAATGATTTAAAAAAGATAAAAGATGGACACTATGAAATAATTTGTTATCATTGTATGCTGAATTGCTTTTAACCTTGATGTTTTTGTATTGCAATGGTTTTTATTAACTATGCAAATAAAATGTACTTACAATAGTCCGCCTGCCATCATAATCAGCCCCTAAGTGCGCTTTTGTATTTTGGTCGGCCTGTGAAGGACGGCCCAACACATATGTGAACTTAAGCAGTGCACATAGCACTTCTCCTCCCCATGCACCGCCCCTCACTGCGCAAGCTGGCTCAGAGCCGGAAAATGAAAAATAAAACCCTGACATTGTTTTATTATTTATTTACTGGCTCTGAGCCAGGCAGTGGGGTGACGCTCCTCCGCCATTGCGGAGGAGCCATCCCTGGTGTGTGTGTGTCTCTCTCTCTCTCCCCGTTTTTAGCGCTGGTGGCACCCGTTGCGGCAATAGTTTTTTAGTTTTTGGCACACCTCCCTAAAGACCTACTTCTCCAGGGATTGCCTCACTACCACCCTCCAATAGTGTCCCTTCCCATAGCCCCTCTTACATGCATTTTGTGTGTTTTATAGAGCTACTCTTACAAGTGTAGAGTGTCGAGTAATCATAGGTGTGTGAATCAGTCTATAGGAAATGGTATATAACACACTGAGGATTACAAGATGTAGGACTCATGGATACTAGTAGGCAGTATATTTTAAGATGTTTGGTCGGGAGAAGCACAATCTCAGGATTTAAAATGTACCACACTGGTTGGGGGTGGGGTTGGTTTTACTAATAGGAATGTATTTCTACCCAAACAAACCTTTTATATGATGATTAGGAAAATGAAGGACTGGGGAAAATCATAACATTTTAACCTATACCATGCAGTTTGCATGTAGCACTCTGATGACAATTCATAGATCAATGTGGTATATTAGGATTGCAACTTATGAACAGCAAGTAATATAAGGACCTCTGTGACAAAAGCAGTAACCCACTGAGCTATCTGCATAAAATACAGTCCTGTGATCTACATGCTACATTACAGCAGGCATATTAACCCTCTGTGCTACTTCATAATGAGTCAAAACTGCCACTGGACAATACTCTAACCTCTCTCCAGCAGGAACATTAATCACCAGAGTTATCTTGACATTTTTATTGTTGCCTGCTGGGCACACAAGGAACTGCAGCAGGTGGTTATAAACCCATAAGTTATTTCCATTATTTCCAAACAAAGCACCCTCCCCTGCCCACCTGAGGTCAGCACTAAGTATGGCTGCACCAGTCACACTGCCCTAAAACCAGACCTCAGTGAATATGTGTGTGTGTGTGTGTGGAGATTGACTGGTTGGTGGGATTGTCACCATAAATGTACAATATCTGTGTGTCCATGTTTGTGTATGTGTTTTTTTTTAATGTGTGTGAGTGTAAGACCATATTTGTGAGTGTGTTTGTGCCAACCACCATTATGTTCAAATACAAAATACACCCTACCTATACAGTACAAGAAAGTTTGGCATGATTTAGAAGTATTAAGGCCTTAATAGGATATTAAAAGAAACAAAACACATGTCCCAACCACCAATGAGCCTCCCCCCACTTTTTTTGGGTGGTTTGTAAAGCGCTCGAATGCCGAGGCGTCTTGGCACTGGAGGTTGCAGAGAAATGCAGCGAAGCCAGGGAAAGGTCAGGTCACTACAATGGAGGGAAGAGCCAGTTTTTAACTACGCTCCTGAATTGTGATCTGATAGATTGAAGCCTAATGTTAAGTGGTAGCTTCTTCAAGAGCTTGGATGCTAGATAGGAGAGACATCTGCCTCCCCATCTTGCCTTGTTAATTTTAGGAACGTTGACTAGTGCTTTCTTAGCCGATCTCAGCATGCGGTGGGGAGGTGTACACTTGGAATAGTTTGTGATAGTCCGTTGGTCCTCCTCCAAACAGGGCTTTGTGAACCAGACATATGCCTTAAACTCAATCCGCTGCTTAACTGGAAGCCTGTGGAGGTTCCTAAAAGCCCCAGAGATGTGATTGAATGTGAGGATATTCAACAGGGTTCCGGCTGCGGCATTCTGTAGAGATTGCAGTTTGGATAGTTGACGCTTGTCAACACCTAGGTAGAGGTCATTGCAGTAGTCTATATGAGGGAGAATGAGTGCTACCACCTCCGTTTTCCTCAGCTCCAGAGGAAGATAAGGTAAGGTTTTCCGCAGTATCTTTAAAAGGAAGTAGCAGGTTAATTTCATCTGGTTAATCCGCCCTGAGAAGCTGAGATGATCATCATATACAAAGCCTAGGTTTCTCATTGTATCTACTTATTTACCACACATCATATAGAGTGTGTTGGCCCTGTCGTAGGAAAGATGGCACACCAAGAAATAATGTCAAGCTAGATGCCTGTCACATCAGTTTTCATGGTGAACCTCTATGGAAGCACATCATATCAATTGTGGAGGACTGGTAGAGCCAACCCTTTAATAGTCATTGAAGTATTCAGAGAAGTCTCCCAGGGCATAAAGGACCTTAATAAAGGGGGCAGTAGAACAGAACTATAATATGTTAGTAAATGTTGATTACACATATTCATGACAGTTTATCCATCAGGCCTAAAAGGCAAGTGAAGGATGTGGAGAAAAAGTGTGTCACTTGATCACATGTACTTTTCACTTCTATGGGGTCGATTCCGATTCCGGCCACAAATCGTACCGAGCGTCACAGACCCGGACCGGAGACCGACCGGCACGGACCAGAGCCGTACAACCCGTGCAGTACGATGCAACGCGTGTGAATTACAACCGACACGTACGGAATACAAGCCGTATGACCGAACTGTAGGGAAAATAGTGATCCAGCCGGAAAACCGACGCGAGTTTCACCGACCGACACGAACCCGGAATGAACCCGACCAACACCTACACGCGATGTCTGATCCGCGCAGTACGATGCAATGAATGTATAACCAGACCGACTCGCACGGAGACCAAGCCGCACGACCGACACGCACAGAAAACCGGGCCCACAAGTACTAGAGATCTCCACGACCGACGCATATGAAACACAGAAGATAGTCAGTGTGAACAAGGCGGAGAATCCCGCACGAGACAGCATCAGCATCCGTTTCCGTCAGAATAACGTCTCCTTCATGCCTACAAAACACAAAGGAAAAAAGACAAAAAAAGGACAAAACAAGCAATGACAAAGCCAATTAATATCAAATAAAAAAAACCTGGGACAAAGACACACCCACAACTCCAACTATATAAAGGACTACAATCACTACCATGATCCCTTGCAAATAGGAGACACAGCCAGCAGCAAACACCATCACACAGCAACCACAGACACACTCACAACTCACCCATCACACAACTCACACACCATCAGCACCTCATCCAAAAGCACACACACATACAGCTAGCAAAGCCAATACTCACCCACCCTCACTTGCACCCTCACACACATATCACTCACCACCACCACCCATCACCATGCCCCCAAAGAAGAATCCAAAGTTCACAGATAGTGAGTTAGAAGTGCTGGTTGAGGAGATCATCAGAGTAGAGCCACATTTGTTTGGTACATTGGTCCAAAGGACCCCCATGTCACAGAAAACCAAGATGTGGGCGAGGATTGTGGACCGGGTGAACGCACAAGCACCAGCAAGACGCACAAAGGACGATATCCAGAACAGGTGGTCTGATGTGTGTAGGAGGGTCAAGAAACTCATTGAAAAAGATCATGCCCTGAGTCCGTGCAATGGCGGTGGCCCTCCTGCCAAACCAGTCTACTTCAGGACCTGGAAGGAGAAGGTGCGGGACATCCTACCTCCAGAGAGCGTCCATGGTCTAACAGACATACCAGAGCCTGGTGAGTACACAAACAACATACCCAATATTGTATGGCAAGGGGACAGTGAAACCATGCACCGCAAGCAAAGCCACAGTAACCAATAGATAATCATCCCAAGATGTGTATGCTAGTCAGACAAACACAATACCAGCCATCTCATAGTGACTTGGAACTGTGTCATAACATGCAACAACCTACAAACAAATAGAGCAAGGCAGTGGCACAAAGCAAAATTAACAGTGCCAGACAGTTTGCCACCACAAACACACTACCTCACAGTGCAGCTGACTGACAGGAAGGAATAGTGGGGATGCAGGTGAAGTGAGTGTATCCAAAAGCCTGACGGGGTTTGTAGTCACAGATAATGCTCCCCCTCCTTATTGGCCCATCAAGACCTCTCTGAACCATGCCCACATCACAGGGAGTGGAAAATGACTGACAAGATGGCTGACACTGGCTCCTGCAGTGGAGAGCACAAGGCCCTGGTAGGGGTTGTGCGCAAATCAGAAGCAGGACACCACTGACTGACATCCTGAAAGACAACTTGCACGCCCTCCAATGGAAGCACGTTTCATGGTGGGATGTCTGGCCGGGTGGGAAGGAGGACTGACAGCTCTGACCATACTTACCAGCATGTGGAGATACACCTTCAACACAAACTCCACACAACTCACCGGGTAGAATGCATTGACCCACACCTCTGTGAAATATCAGCAAAAGATACCCCGTACTGGGTGCTGCTGTGTGAAGCACAGGGGCTCTCTTTGGACTTGTAGCCAAACAAACACCAGGATTTCACAGTCAGCCATCTTGCCATTGCTGTCACACTCCCTCACAGGGAAGCAGAGTCAAGAGGGAGGAAGTATGGGCATGCTAGGAAGGGGGGTGTAGCCAAGAGTATGATGGGAGTTGCAGTCACAGACAATCCACACCCACCCACATGGCCCAGCAAGCTCACACTGAACCATGCGCGCCTCACAGGGAGTGGGAAGGGACTGACAAAATGTCTGACACTGGGCTCTGTTGTGGGGAGCACAAGGTCCTGCTGGGAACTGGGCAACAACAAACACCAGGACTTCACAGTCAGCCATCTTGCCATTGCTGTCACACCCCCTCAAAGGGAAGCAGAGTCAAGAGGGAGTAAGTATGGGCATGCTGGGAAGGGGGGGTGTAGCCAAGAGTATGATGGGAGTTTTTTAATTTTTTTTTATTTACTTGAGTTTTATATAGCGCTGGCTAGACCCGGAGGTATCAGAGCGCTTTGCATGAAGAGAAGTTACATAGGTTACAAGTTACACATTGTTACAGAAGATATGTCAATTACAAGTTACATCCGTTGGTTCAAGGCGTGTAGAGGGTAAGGGGGTAAAGTAAAAGGGCGACAGGGAGGGAGATTAAGCGGAGTATTGGCACTAGGAAAAACAAAGCAAGCAGGGGGAGAGAGATTCAAGGGAGAGAGGAAAGGAATGGGAGAGGCAAGCAAAGAATGAAGGAGGGAAGAGGTGGGGGGGTAGGAGACACAGCGAGGAGACGAGGAAGTAACTGTGTCTGATGTCCGGCTGGGTGGGAGACGGCTCCCCGCGGTAAAAGGATCATTCCCAGTCTTCCATTTTGTGTGATTCCCTTGTCACGGTGGACTCTCTCAGCGGGGTCGCTGAGACTCCAGTGCATAGATGCTGGATCCCTCCCCAACAAGGGGAGAGGAGTGCTTTGGCCATGGGCACACTTAGAAGAATGAAGGAGGGAGGAGGAGGGGGAGGGGTAGAAAACCCAGCATGAACACAGTGTCCGACTTCCGGCAGGGTAGGAGACGGTTCCCAGTGGTAAGGGGATCAATCCCAGTCCTCCACTATGTGAGACTCCCTTGTCACCGTGGACTCTCTCAGAAGGGTCTCTGAGACTCCAGGGCAAAAATGCTGGATCCATCCCCAACAAGGGGAGTAGGAGTGCTTTGAACAAGGGCATACTAGAGGGGGCCATGATAGGGAGTTTGGCTGGTAGGGTTACATAGGTTACAAATTACACATTATTACAGAAGGTATGTCAATTACGAGTTACATCCATTGGTTCAAGGTGTGTAGAAGGGAAAGGGGATAATGTAAAAGGGCGACGGGGAAGGAGATTGAGTGGAGCAAAGGCACAAGGATAAACAAAGCAGGCAGGGTGAAAGATTCAGAGGAGAGAGAGAAGGAATAGGGGAGGCAAGTAAAGAATGAAGGAGGGAAGAGGTGGGGGAAGGGGTAGGAGACACAGCGAGGATAAGAGGAAGTCCAGGCTAGACCAGGAGGTATCAGAGCGCTTTACATGAGGATAAAGGCGTGTTACAGCGTTACATCAATTACAGTTACATTACAGTTAGATCCGTTGTTAGAGCATTCAATAAACATAGAAAAACAAGATGAGGAAGAAAATAATGTCTGATGTCCAGCCGGCCCCTCTGCTCACCTTTGGGGACCACACAAGCCGTAGAACTGAAATCGCCTGACTGGCGCCATTTTGAAGATGGGCGACATCACCCAGTATGTGATATTGGGCAAACATAGCAGGGGCCAGGAGTGTGAGTATAGGTAAAATTAATGACCACTCCAAGATGGCAACCATAGTTTGTGAAGGGAGCAGGCCCATTTCTATTTCCATGCTCAGCAGATCATAAAAACAGATCATTGAAACCCAGGGAAAGGAGCAGGCCCACTTCTATTTCCATGCTCAGCAGATCCTCCAGTTTAGGGAAGGGGTCAGAGGTAGGACAATGACAATCTATTTATAGCAACAGGCCATAAACATACAAAATGGGCGCTCACGAATGCAGACTTCAGCCAAAAAGACTACACTACACTAGTCACATACATGACATAATCTCCTGTCTCCATGTTCTTTGCCACTTTCTCTCTCACAACATCTTTCAGCGCTCTAGGCAAAACCCTATATTAGTCTGAAGGAAAAAAATACTCGTGTTTGTATGACCGATCATCCATTCACAAGACCCCTACATAACATATCTTTTTTGCCTCTTTCCTGGAGTTGCAGTCACAGACAATCCACACCCACCCACATGGCCCAGCACGCTCACACTGAACCATGCTCGCCTCACAGGGAGTGGGAAGGGACTGTCAAGATGTCTGACACTGGGCCTGAGAAATTATGTGGCTGACAATCACACATATGCACTGACCAAACAAAACCCGGTCGCGCACACAGCCATTGCAACCATATGTCCTAAATCATTGTCTGGGGATGCAGTGTCCAGGGCTGCCCCCTGCCCGGGCAGGGGAGGTGTGTCTTGCAGATGACCAATGTGGAGAGCCATATATATGGTACATTGTACAAAACACACAGGAATTCACATCTACATCATTGACAGGGGACATCTGACAGTGAATGGAATGGACACACCAATATAGCCGACACCATAGCATGGTCACATTCACACTCGGTGCTGTTGTGAGCTGCATTCCACCCCTACATCGTGCTGAAACATAGGCATCCTTCACACAACACACCACTCACTGACATAGACACTGTAGACACAAGGTCAAACATGGACAGCATTGTAGGAGACATGCTACTCACAGCAGCCAAACTGCAACACACACACCAACAGCCCTCACTGTCATGAACATTGAAAAGCCAGAGTGCTACCTTGCCCAATCCATGTCAACATGTGGAACATTGAGAAGTCAAATCACATATGCACGGACAAAACTCAGCACCAGAATCATTAACGATGGTGACATCATCACTTGTATGAAATGAAATGGGAAATCTATACATGAGCTTGGCATGCACACACTTCGACATGCACATTGAAATGTTTCTTCATGGCTGGGCAATGTGCAACAACAATATCAAACTCTGTCCGTGACAAGCTAGAAAAAAGCAGTGTACAGGCAGGCATCGGTTCGTACAGTAGAAAATGTCATGTTTGTGAACCATTGATGCCTGTAGAAACATAACTTTCATTGTGTGTCTCTTCCAAACACAGGTGGCGCTGGGGACCCAGCTCCAAATGAAGAGGATTCCCAGTCCCAGACTCTAGTGGACACTGAGCTCTCTGGTTTGACTCTGTCTCTGTCCTCTTCGGAAGACGACGAACAACCTGGCCCTCCGGTGTGAGTCCTCATGCAGCACCAGCAGCATCAACAGCTGCACCCCCTGTACCCACGCCTCCAGCATCTGGAAACTGACATGGCACCCCCGCCAACACGGACAGACCTAGGCCACTGAACACCCACAGCACAGGGACACAGGACCCCCGGAAGCTACAGCAAACACCACCAGCAACACCACCCAAGGGGTCCCAGTGTCACCTGTGCGTCCCGCCGCTGGTCCTGCCCGTGTGGATAGGGGTGCTGGGAGGGGTGGGAGGCAGAGGGCGTGCCTTGCAGAGGGGTCTGGACTGCATGATGACCCCCAACTGGCACGCATCATAGATGCGTACCAGGATAGCAGCGGAGGATTTGGCCAGGTAGTGGGGATCCTCAAGGACATACAACAGGAGCAGGCTGCCCACCATGCCCGCAGGGAGGCAAAATGGGATGCCCTTACTGCGGTGCATCGGAACATACTCCAATGCCTCCGCAAGATCAACACAAACCAGTCCACACCTCCCTGTCTGGCCACAACATCTATTGCAACACCATCTGCCAGCGCCACAGGGAGGGAGGAGGACTCTGGCGGAGAGTCCCCTGCACCGCAGAGGCCTGCAGCTGAGGATCCACCCCCAAGAAGAAGAGGGGTCTTCCGAAGACGGACATGTGAGAGTCAGACGTCCCAGCAAATCCCCCAGGGCCTCTAAACCCTTTCTGGACAATGTCCTTTGTGCGCAACCCGTTCACCTTGTTCAATCGCACATAACTCGCCCACATGACATGGAGGGTTCATGTTGGTCCAATGTAGCAGATGACTGTGGACTTTACTCTGGACATTTCATCTACCAGCACTTCCAACTCTAATGTGAACTTTGGATTCCAAACCCAATGTGCATCTGAGACACAACATGCACACAGACTGTGGGTGCACATCTGAATTGTGGCTACAGGTCTCACTGTGATGTATATGCCATCACCCCAGGACTCAGGGTGTATGTGACATGTCCTAAACATATCCAAGCTGCAACTGTGTCCGTGACTCATGCCCATTACTGTACATTAGCACATCACAGTGGTAATGTGCACAACACAAAAAGGATTCTGTCCCCATGAACACGTGCACAGCCTGGGAGTGGCTGAACAAAAGTGACACACAACAAACCAAATGTTGCCCCACCCAACACACAGGGAATGCAGCCTTATATGCCATGGGACACTGTGTGGCCAATGCTGTAGTGTGGTAGGTGTGCACAGGTGTACCTGGCAAGTAATTGTGTGTTGAATCCGTCAAATAGTCACACCAATGAGGTCCGACGCGGGTGACAATGCGTACGTATTGCACGCCTCATGACCGAGCCATGCGTACGCTTTGCCTTTGACTGCAATGAGGTCTGACGCGGGTGAGAATGCGTACGCATTGCACGGTTCATGACCGAGCCGTGCGTACGCTTTGCCATTGACTGCAATGAGGTCCGACGCAGGTGACAATGCGTACGCATTGCACGGTTCATGACCGAGCCGTGCATACACTTTGCCATTGACTGCAATGAGGCCCGATGCGGGTGACTATCATGCATGCGCGTCAGGCAGGCATGGACCGAGACAGGCGTACGCCTTGGCCATTGAATCGTATGAAAACGGGTGCATGTGTATTTTCAAACATACGCGTTATACAGTCAGTTGACCGAGCCGGGCGCACCCATTGGCTCTGGACTGTCATGGAGACAGATGCGGATTCAAAACTTGTACGAGTTGTGCGCTGGAAATTCAGTTGGATGCCTACAAGAATGTTGCAATTCCTAGTGTTTCATGAAGGTGAAGATTTGAACGATGCGGAAGACGTGTACAAGTCTTACATTTCCATGGATTGGCCAGATTCATAGAATGCAACCGTGTTGGACCTATCACTGGGCACACATGGCACAGAGTCTGCCTCTGCAGCACAGATATAAGGCTGGCTGGCCCCCAGGGAGCTCACTTGCCTGCACTACATGCTACTGGAACACATCCCTGCTACTACTGCAGCTGTCTCTGCATCCTCTGGCTCCTGCTATGGCACATACTCTGGAGAGGGCCCCAGCCTTCACTGAGGAGGAGAACCAGGCCCTGCTGGACGGGCGTCTTCCACAGTACAGCAAGCTGTATGGGAAACCAGGGGAGCAGGTGAGTGTGCAGTCCACTGCCTTCCTAATTGTGCATGTTGTCTGACTAGCAGTACTAGCAGTGTGTACACCAGTGGCAAGCATTCTCACTGACTACTTACATCCCCCAAAGTGTGTAGGTACATGTAATGAACAGGTGTTCTGCTGCTAAAGTGCATTAGTGCAAGCTTAAACGTCCCAGGTATTGTTAACATGTCAGACATGCAGGTTATGTGTGCTTTCCCATGGTTGCACTACCTGTGTAACTTATTTTCCTTTGTGATGATGACATGTATATCCAAATGTGTGCAGCACAAATATGGGGCATGAATGTTAATGGACTTTTAACTTTGTCATCCTCACAGGTTGATGCCCACCAGAAGCAGGAGATATGGCTGATCATTGCCCAGGCAGTTCGTTCGGTGGGGGTCTACAAGCGCCGGATCCGCAACTGCCAGAAGAGGTGGCAAGACCTTCGGGGCTGGACCCGGAGGATCACAAGAGTCCAGCTGAAGCTGTCACCTCCATGCAGGAGGGGCGGACACCGGACCCTGACCCCCCACATGCTCCGGATCCTGGCGGTAGTCTTCCTGGACCTGGATAGGCAGCTGAAGGCCAGACAGCAGCAAGGAGGGGGTAAATCCATGCCTAATCTGTGTACTGTGTCTGACATGCTAATTGCAGTCTTTTGGCCTGGTCACACGTCCACATTACGTAGGTCTTGAAGTCCAATACTCAGGTCCCTCAATTGTGTGATGCACCCTCCTTATCTGTTCCACAGGTGTGACCCCTACAGTCTGTTGCTTGTGTCACTAGGGCACTGTGTCCCTGCAGTCAGCTATACTTCAGCTTCCGGACAGCATCTGTTGCCGTGACTCTGTTGTGTGTTTCATGGGTGGTTCAATTGTTTTCCCAATGCCTGGGATCTGACATGTGATCTGTGGGTGCCCTTGATATGTGTTCCAATTGCTGGTCTGACTCGCCGCATGTGGCTGGGGTATTTCAAACAAACCCATTGTTGGACCCGGCCTCGTGGCGTGGTCCCGAACCCTCCTACCAGACCAAACGGGGGCAACCCCAACCCTTCGGGGCCCCCCGAGATTGTACCCCGCTACCCGCACCAGCCTTCGCGACGCGGCCCGCCAGGGCCGCGGTCCCTGCGAAGCCCCGACATCGAGGCGCCAAGACCCGACCCAAGGGGGTCGAGTGGCCACTCCACAGATCCCGGAGGAGGGGAGTTTCGATGGGGCCTCCCGCCAGCCCCCGACGCCTGGGTCCGATCGCCCTCCGGCCTCCCTGGGCGATGGCTCCACCCCCCGCTGGGTGTCTGGACTCTCTCATCCCGGCCCCTCCGGCCCCCCAGGCGCGAGGGTCCGGACATCAAAGGGCTCCAGCCATATATCTGGGGCAGCCCACAACCAGGACAGCAGTTGTATCCTGGAGTCCAGAGCCCTGCTGATCGGATCGCGGCTGACCCTACGGAGAGAGACTCATTGCCTCGAACTGAGAACTCGAGCCCTGCTGACTGCGTCGCGGCTCCCTCTGGCTGAGAAGAAGACCCTCACAGAACATCGGGACCCTGCTGACATCGTCGCGGCCCGACCTCGCTGAACTAACTATCGGAGCCCTGCTGACCTCGTCGCGGCTCGACCTCGCTGAAGCAACCACCAGAGCCCTGCTGACCTCATCGCGGTTCGACCTCACCGAAGCGACCCCTCGAGCCCTGCTGACGACGTCCCGGGCTGATACTGAGACTGTCCCACTACCCCCGTTCCTAACCAAACCCTGAGACTCTTTTGGATCCCTTGATCCGCCTGTAAATATTGCCACGGAGACCTACCCTTAATTCTGATAAAAGACTTGTGAGCATTGATACCCTGGTTGTGTCCCTTTGTGGTGGGAGGGGATTACTTGGCTGTACGATCCTAGGAGAAGGACCTCGCTCAGGAGGCTTCTCAGCGGCGCTCGGCTACCTCCTTACGGAACGGTGCCTCTCGGGGTGGTCAGTCCAACACCATCTGACTCCCCGGAGGTCGCCCTTCTAACACCCATGCAGCAGGGGACTCCAATTTGTGGGCCTCAGGAGTATGTATATAAAGTATGTCACACTTTCTTAGCCACCTGACTACTGTCCAGGGCCAAACACTGTTTCACGTAGACCTGGGTAGTCATGCCTCCTCAAGGGCATTTAGAAACACTCTGTAATCCCACTCCTGTGTATCAACTTACAGGTTGTGCTTAGTGACATGTGTCTTCAGGTGTCTGCCTCTGTGTCATTATGGTGTAGCTTCCTGTTACGTACACCTGGTGTGTCCATGATTTTGAGGGTCAGCAGGACATCTGAGATGTGACTGTGAGAGACAAGACATGTGTGACATGTAGGTGTGTGATCATCTGACAGCGCACAATGGTGTATGCAGCTGTGTACTTCAGGCAGCTGGGTTACATGCACGGCAGACTGTGATGTTCTAATGTACAGGGAGTTGTGTTTGCAGAGACTCATATGTCTGATTTGCATGATGTGGGGTCTTCTGGGTCCTGGATATGTTGTTTGCAGGGGATGGGCAAGTGCACTTGTCATCTGCAGAGTTAGCTTTACCCCTGAGCTATGATTGTGACACAGTGCGTACTGTTGTTGTCTGGATGCCCTGCCCCTGTGACAGGAAACAGTGTTGACTGACTTTCCAGGCATGCCAGTGCCATGGCATTTAACTTGCTATGAGTGATCCTGCATTGTGTTCAAGTGTGCACCATGCACCCCATTGTGGCATTGACTATCAGGACATGAGACCATCATAGTGTGTGTTGCTGGCATGCATCACAAGCATGTGAAATGAGTCTCTGCCCATCCCTTCATCCGGAGTCAGTAGCAAGAGATGTGCTGTGTGTATAGTGACATACTCCTACATGTTCACTTGCATGTCCAACTAATGTGTGGGTGGTGCATGTCGGGACATTGGGGTTTTAGCATCCAACATGCTGCAGACATATGGGTGCAAGTCAAGGAGGGATATGTGTGCCATGGTAGATGTTGAGAATGACAATTGGCTTATTCTAAACAGTGTTGACACTTTGAGCAGTGCTCAGCTGATGATGCCAGGGCTTGCCCTGTGATGTGATGTACTCACTGTGGTGTGTGCAGTCAGTGCAGGTGACTGATGTTGTTCTCTTTCTTCCTTTTCCTATCTAGATGCATCCACGGCCACAGGAGGGGACAGCTCCATGGACCAGGAGGAGCCACAGAGCCTGACAGGGACAGAAGGAGAGGAGTCGGGGGGACCCAGTGGCACGGAGGGCGAGTGGAGCCACACCGAGGAGTCGTCAGCACAATCCACCCCAGCTGAGGGCCACAGCAGCTCTGAGGATGACTCCATTGTGGAGGCGGGTGTCAGCAGCCACCAAACCCCAGCTAGTGAGGCTGTCCCAGCCACCGCCCCCACCACCACCATCACCACCCTCCCATCGGCTCCCCTCCCAGAGGTCCGTGGAGGCTCCCGTGTTCGGGAGTATGTCTTCTTTGTGCCAGGCACCACACCCCCTGCCCCTGTGTCCCCTGCAGCACCCTGAGTGAGGAGTCTGTGGACTTACTTAGACAGATCCATGTAGGGCAGACATCAATGCTGAGTGTCCTCCATGCTCACACCACTCTGTTGACGCAACTGGTGTCGTTCATGGAGGGCATTTCATCGGGCATGTCTGCCCTACAGAGGACCAATCAGTCCGTGGCCTCCTCCCTGACGGCAGCATTGTCCCTCCTCCAACAGTCCCGCACCCCTCCTACCCCTGCACCACCCACAATTCCTAGCAGCCTATCTGTCCCAAGCACACACACACCTGCACATTCTCACAAACCCACAGACGCGGGCAGCACACAAACACCCAAACCAAGGGCTAGACGTGCACACAAGCAAGCATAGGGGACTGATACCACACTCACAGGGGATGGTTTGCAGACACACACACAGTCATCCACAACCACTCCGCAGTCCTCCAAAACCTCTCTCTCCCGCTCCCTTCCCTTGCCTCACCTGCAACCCCATCTCCACAGAAGCTCCTCCTTTGTGACCATTGGCCTCTTCCCCACCGACCCAGCAGATCCAGATTACAAGGGGAAGAGGAAGTCCCCACACACAGAGGGGAGTGCCCATCACACCCGGACATCCTCCCCCAGGCACAGTCAGACTGAGGCCCCCACCCGCAAGTCCCCACGGAGCCGAAAGAGCAAGACCCTACCGCCGCCACGCAGCTCCAAGGCAAAGTCTCCATCCTCCATACCCCATGCCACCACTCCAGAGGTTCCCCCGCCACTACCTGCCCTGGGTTTCCCCACCCACAGATACACCATCCCCAAAATGCTGAGGCCCTCCCCCCTACCACTTGCTCCTCCACACCCGGTCAGACAGTTAGTGCCACTGATGTGGGGACCGTGTCCCCCCTCTGTCCTGCCAACCTCACCTGCACCCCATTCCGCTCACATGGATTTAGGCACTGCAGTGGAGTCCACGACCACCCCGTCTGACTTGGGCAATGCAGTGGGGACCCAATCCACTCCATCTGACCTGCCCACTGAAGTTGTGCCGGCACCCACCCCATCTGACTTGTACCCCACAGTTGTGACTTCACCCACCACTTCAGTCAGCTTCACTGCAGTTGCAAGTGACTCTCCTGCATCCACCACCCCTTCACTGCCTCCTTCTGCTGCGCCCTGATCCTGTCCCTGCGGTGCCTGGCCTGCCCCCATGTATGCCCCTCCGAGGGGATGTCCCCTGTCCTTACCAGTGCAGGCAAGCAATGTGTGACAGTTGTCACTCAAGTTCACTCCTTGTCATTTGATAATAGACTGGCCATTGGCCTTTTGCTTGAATGGACGTTTAAATTTGCATATGCTGAATAAAGCTTTTTTCTTTATCCTTGTGAACTTGATTTAGCTATACATTAGGTTGATGATGTTTAGCATGCCATTGCACCTGTAATGCTTGGTTTCCAATGTTGAATACTGAGGTTTTGATGTGAGGTACTCCATGTGGTCCATGAGATATGTATCCTATTCTGGTCGGTATCCATGTCATCCTTTGCAGCTAACTGGGTGTGTCATGATCAACAATTTGAGGACATCTCTGTGAACATTTCATTTGCATGGTCACATCTGTGGCTTGCACCCATGCACATATGATGTGCTTCCCAGTGTCCAGTTTGTCTATTTCCCTGACTTTGGGCGCATCACCACTGGACCTACAGGTGTGGGCATCATTGGTATAGGAGCAACTGGGTCCTCTGTGCAACTTGCTGTACATATGTGTTGAGTATGTTCAGATGACTTAGGGGAGACTCACGTACCCAGGCTGTTGTGACCAGAGCCTTCATTGTGTGGTAACTGATGGGTGACTGACCAAGTGTTCTGCTGACATGAGTGAGACATGCTGTCACTATGTGTGGCACAGCTGGGCTTCCACAGGAGTTGGGTTCCCTCAAGTAAGTGTGTTGTTCCGTGACATAGCCTGGGCCCATGATGTGTGTTGTGTGAGCATGTGTGTGTGTGTCCACATCCATTTTCATACACAGGCAGTGTTCCCTTGATATGTTCCTGTTGTTTATGCTTGCTGAGTGGTACTGTGTTCATCCCACAACTTTGCCATGGGCTACCAGATGTGTGGGTGCATGACACACTACTGTTAATTGGTGTTTCATCATTGGGATTTTTCAGTTCTGAGTTTTGGTGATGTTGTCAGATGCAGATGGGACACAGTCAGGGGTCCCCAAGGCACTTGTTAGTTTGCAATATCATGTAGTTGTCCCTAGGTGATACCTTTCCGTGATTGAGACATGTGTATGTGTGTGTGACTGCTCCCACTTGTCCGGTTCAGGGCTTCAATGGTTGCAGGTGTCAGCTTGTGTCAGCATTTGTGCCTTGTGGTTCTCCTTGGCTTCTGCATGTCCTGGGACTGTGGGAGGTATTCAGAAGGTTACGTGAGATTTGAAATCATGGCCAGGTACCACATACTGTGCAGTATGTCTGTCATTCACCAGGGTTGTAATTGTAAACTGTCCTTGTTCCTACCAACATTCCTGTGTTTGTCATGGGTGCATGTGCAATGTCACCTGTCCATGTGGGCTTCACAGATGCACATTGTTGCAGTTCAGGGTGTGTGGTGATGAGGGTGGACTGATGTAACTGTTTGCATGGATGGGCCCCTAGCTCCCGTTTGTCCATGGATGACGGGCCATGCTGAGTGATTTGTGTTTTGTAGATGTGATGTACGTTTGTGGCACAGGACACATGTCTGGTTTTCACAGTTTGTAAAACATCTACCATTGTGGGTGTCATACATGCTTGTGTCACCCCAATGTCTGGTCCCTGGGGGTAGTGCTGTTGTGTGTCAGTCTCTTGCTGTGTTAGTTTGTGTTCATTCCTGATTGTGTCACATGTGTCTGTTGTGCTCCCTATCATTTCACAATGCCTGATTGCCAACTAAGGGGGTCCCAATGATGGTTTACTTTTGTATGGCACTGTGTCCACATCTGTGTCACTGGGGTTCAGCCCCCGTCATGTGTTGTGTAGTTGCCTGGGGATACTGAGACACACACACACACACACATGTTGTGTCAGATGTGCAGTGTGAGGTTGCCTGTTTGTGTTTGTGCATCTGCATCAGTGCATTGGTATTGCTGTTGTGGGCCATTGTCTGGATGCTGTTTCTGTGATTTTCCCTGCTGTTCCTGTGAGTAATATCACATCATTGTGCACATTCATCCTGGTTGTTAGGTGCCATTGCTGGCATGGAATGGGAGTTTGTGACCTGACACCGACAGTCTACACAGGTTGTTTTGATTAGTGTGTCTATTTTCGAGATGTGTGTATGCTTTGTGATGGTCACGTCTGCTCTTGTGTAATTGTACACTGTATGCATTGTCAGCCCCCATGTGTGGTGCTTGTCTGCACATGGCCGAGAGTATGTTTTGTTTTCACAGCACTGTTAGCCTCACCACAACTCTGTGGGTATGGGACATGACCACTAGTTTGCCCCAAAAGTGTTTAATGTGTTGGGACCGGGAATCATACATGCTGTTTGGCATTTGCAGCTTTGACCATGATGACACTTACCTTTTGGTCACTGTGATGAGGGGGGTGTAGACCCCATCACCACAATGTTCGACATTTGATGCAGTTTGGAACCCCACACTCAACTTTTGTTCTACACAGTGAGGGAGTGTTATTTTTACATTGACACAGTGCTATAGTGATGCTTGCCTTGTGTAGGCCACACTAATTTTTTGGTCACACATGTGCTGTTAGTTACATTGTATGTTCGAAGTCATAATCACTGTTGTGGGCATTTGTCACAGACTACACACTGTTGTCATGATGTTAGGGGGGATATATTTTGCTGACATACCTAATGTTGGAGTATGATGGATGTGTGGCGCATCACCCATCCTATGGGTGGGGGTGGCAGGGGTGATGGGCAACATGTCCCCTATGGGTGGGGGTGGCAGGGGTGATGTGCAACATAAGCCCTGTGAGTGGGGGTGGCAGGGGTGATGGCCAACATAGGCCCTATGAGTGGGGGTTGGCAGGGGTGATGGGCAACAGGTCCCCTATGAGTGGGGGTGGCAGGGGTGATGGGCAACAGGTCCCCTATGAGTGGGGGTGGCATTAGTGATGGTCAATAGGTCCCCTATGGGTGGGGGTGGCAGGGGTGATGTGCAACATAAGTCCTATGAGTGGGGGTGGCAGGGGTGATGGGCAACATAAACCCTATGAGTGGGGTGGCAGGGGTGATGGGCAACAGGTCCCCTATGGGTGGGGGTGGCAGGGTTGATGGGTAACAGGTCCCCTATGAGTGGGGGTGGCAGGGGTGATGGGCAACAGGTCCCTTATGAGTGGGGGGCAGGGATGATGGGCAACAGGTCCCCTATGAGTGGGGGTGGCAGGGGTGATGGGCAACAGGTCCCTTATGAGTGGGGGGCAGGGGTGATGGGCAAGCGGTCCCCTATGAGTGGGGGTGGCAGGGGTGATGGGCAACAGGTCCCCAATGAGTGGGGGTGGCATTAGTGATGGTCAACAGGTCCCCTATGGGTGGGGGTGGCAGGGGTGATGTGCAACATAAGTCCTATGAGTGGGGGTGGCAGGGGTGATGGGCAACATAAGCCCTATGAATGGGGGTGGCAGGGGTGATGGGCAACATGTCCCCTATGAGTGAGGGTGGCAGGGGTGATGGGCAACAGGTCCCTTATGAGTGGGGGGGCAGGGGTGATGGGCAACAGGTGCCCTGTGAGTGGGGGTGGCAGGGGTGATGGGCAACATAAGCCCTATGAGTGGGGGTGGAAGGGGTGATGGGCAACAGGTCCCCTATGAGTGGGGGTGGCAGGGGTGATGGGCAACAGGTCCCCAATGAGTGGGGGTGGCATTAGTGATGGTCAACAGGTCCCCTATGGGTGGGGGTGGCAGGGGTGAGGGTCAACTGGTCCCCTATGAGTGGGGGTGACAGGGGTGATGAACAACAGGTTCCCTATGAGTGGGGGTGGCAGGGGTGATGTGCAACAGGTCCCCTATGAGTGGGGGAGGCTGGGGTGCTGAGCAACATAAGCCCTATGAGTGGGGGTGGCAGGGGTGATGGGCAACATATCCCCTATGAGTGGGGGTGGCAGGGGTGCTGGGCAACATAAGCCCTATGAGTGGGGTGGCAGTAGTGCTGGGCAACATAAACCCTATGAGTGGGGGTGGCAGGGGTGAAGTGCAACAGGGCCCCTATGGGTGGGGGTGGCAGGGGTGATGGGCAACAGGTCCCCTATGAATGGGGGTGGCTGGGGTGCTGGGAAACATAAGCCCTAAGAGTGGGGGTGGCAGGGGTGATGGGCAACAGGTCTCCTATGAGTGGAGGTGGCAGGGGTGATGGGCAACAAGTCCCCTATGAGTGGGGGTGGTAGGGGTGATGGGCAACATAAGCCCTATGAGTGGGCGTGGCAGGGGTGATGGGCAACAGGTCCCCTATGAGTGGGGGTGGCAAGGGTGGTGGGCAACATAAGCCCTATGAGTGGGGTTGGCAGTAGTGCTGGGCAACATAAGCCCTATGAGTGGGGTGGCAGGGGTGATGTGCAACAGGTCCCCTATGGGTGGGGGTGGCATTAGTGATGGTCAACAGGTCCCCTATGAGTGGGGGTGGCAGGGGTGATGGGCAACATAAGCCCTATGAGTCAGGGTGGCAGTAGTGCTGGGCAACATAAGCCCTATGAGTGGGGGTGGCAGGGGTGATGGGCAACAGGTCCCCTATGAGTGGGGTTGGCAGGGGTGATGTGCAACATAATCCCTATGAGTGGGGGTGGCAGGGGTGATGTGCAACAGGTCACCTATGGGTGGGGGTGGCATTAGTGATGGTCAAAAGGACCCCTATGAGTGGGGGTGGCAGGGGTGATGGACAACATAAGCCCTATGAGTCGGGGTGGCAGTAGTGCTGGGCAACATAAGCCCTATGAGTGGGGATGGCAGGGGAGATGGGCAACAGGTCCCCTATGAGTGGGGGTGGCAGGGGTGATGGGCAACAGGTCCCCTATGAGTGGGGGTGGCAGGGGTGATGTGCAACATAAGCCCTATGAGTGGGGGTGGCAGGGGTGATGGGCAACATAAGCCCTATGAGTGGGGGTGGCAGGGGTGATGGGCAACAGGTCCCCTATGAGTGGGGGTGGCAGGGGTGATGTGCAACATAAGCCCTATGAGTGGGGGTGTCAGGGGTGATGGGCAATATAAGCACTATGAGTGGGGGTGGCATTAGTGATGGTCAACAGGTCCCTTATGGGTGGGGGTGGCAGGGGTGATGGGCAACAGGTTCCCTATGAGTGTGGGTGGCATTAGTGATGGTCAACATGAGCTCTATGGGTGGGGGTGGTAGTGGTGCTGGCCATACAACCCCTATGGTGGCCTGTTGTTAGTGGCCAGGATATGGATCCCCTGTGTGTGTGTGCCATTTTGCGGGTACGTTTCGTTTGTTTGTGTGGTAGGTGTCTGACTTACCGTCTGCGCCGTCCGCGTCTGTTCCTGATCCGGTCATAGATGTAGAGTACTGGTATGACCTGCGCGATGGGATTCATGATGTGTTTGTCTCGTACACGCTGCTTGTTGCTCCGTCTCGTACCCATTGCAAGCTGTTCCGTCTCGTAGCCGTGGATTGAGTTGTGGCGCGAATCGTAGCTGATATGCTTCTTTTCCGGATGCTGTGACGTGCCGTACGTGGTGACCCGTACGGCGCGTAGGAAGTACGCATCGTACTTGTCAGGGCGGAAACTGCTATGGATACTGCTTCCGGGCGACTCGGTTCAGTGTTAGGAGTTACGTCTCGGATGGAGAATGGCGCTTGAATCACAGCCTACGTGTCTGTCGGGTTTTTGGCAGTTATACGCATCGTACTTCATCAACAGGATGGACCGGCTATGGGTACGTGTCGGTCACAAGGTAAGGCTACGGACAGCTCTCGGAGAGCTGTCCGACCTGGATCGGAATCGACCCCTATGTCTCTGAAGTGTGCTACTGAAATATTAAGTCTGAAATATTGATCTACACAGATATCAGTTACACAATATCGATTTGCAGGTCCTAGTAGAAGCATCTAGTTATGGAGTTAAAATAGTAAATATTTTCTTTCCTATGTAGGTTCACCTTGACGAAATTGTGGTAGTTGATATTTTGGCAGCCCATATATGGGCGAATCGATGTTTCTGTAGTTGACACTTTGGCATAAAATCCTCTTTAATGGAGGCTGATCCTGAGGCCACCAATTCCGCCATTCTTCACCAGGGGTATGTCCGATGAAGATTATTTCCGTTTTGGCGGAATTGCATGACAGTTGGTTTTGTCGAAACTAGTCAAACACTTTAGTCAGGCATAGATTTATTGAATTGTCATTAAGCGGCTCGTCCTTCTCGTACGTGAACAACAGTTGGGAATCATCGGCATAAGTTATAACTTTTGCCCCGTATTGTTCCGCTAGGGGTGCCAATGGTGCCATATAAATATTAAATAAAGTTGGACTCATTTCATTTCATTTCATAAGGCTTTATTCGAAAAAAAAATTATGTCCATATAAGCACATACATAAAAAATTAATTACAATACAATACAAAATATCACAATAAATGACATATAGCTAAAAATGAAGACATATAATACTGGCGGGGGGAGAATAAATACTTAAAAACTCATACTTTTCCTGACATTGATTGCTTTTAGTAAAAATGTTGCAGTAAAAAAGCAGATATCAGGATGATGTGGATTAAAAAGCAATTTAAAAGAATCACGCACTGTCCTGACACCAAATTTTACAAATATAGGCTTTAAAAAAGCTACACGAAAATTTCTATACAGTGGACACAACAGAAGAAAGTGCATCATGCTTTGTACTGACAGATTGTCACATGGACAGGGTCCAACGGGCTGCTTATTTATAGAAGGAAATGCGACCAATTTATGAACAATCCCCGTCCTCAATCTAGTTAAAACAAACCTATGAGAAACTCTGGTCACCTGGGTTAAATACGGTTGATAACCCTTCAATTCATTCATAGTGCTATATTGCACACAGGTAGATAGAGTACCATTATTGCAAATCCGACTCTCAGTTTTACACTGCAAGAAGATATGCTTCATTTCTGCCTTAGAAATTACTGTGGCCCCATATCTGTCAACTTTGATATCTATACCATAGATCTCCTGAAAGCTGTTGACAATATATTTTATCCATGGGATCTTAAAATAATTATCAGCAGTGAGACAATCATTGATGATTGCTCTGTTTAATGACGTTTCTTCTTTCAACCAAATTGACCGCCACAACAATAATGGCCTTAGAAGAATAAAATCATTTAAAAATGGGATACCAAGTTCATAGTGAACTAAATCATTAGAGACGGATTTGGGTAAATTCAGCAATTTTTTCAAAAAGACATTCTCCTCCACCTGTAAACACCCAGCCGGGGCAAAGCCCCAGATCCCCGCCCCGTAAAGGGCGGTGGAAAGGCAACGAGACTGAAAGATCTTGAGCATGTCACTAATCCGTTTGTCCCCAAGTTTAGTGGCAAAAGTAAACACCCCGTTAGAGCTTCTAGCCAACTTAGCTCAAACACTGGTGTGCTCACTGGCCCAACTACCATTTTTGGAAAAAGTAATTCCAAGATAACTAAAATTATCCACTGATTTGACCCTATATTGATCAATATAATAAGAATGAGGCTTACCCTTCCCCGGGCCACACACCATGGTATAAGTTTTGGTTTTATTGATCACTAGTTTTCTAGATGAAATAAACTGTGAAAACCTATCCATTAAGCGTTGAAGACCTATCAGGGTCCTGGACAATAAGACGGCATTGTCCGCATAGAGTAATACCGGAACATAGGTGTCAATAACTTTAGGGGCGTCTACCACCACTGTCTGTAAAACAGAGTCCACGTCGTTAATAAAAAGGGTAAAAAGCAGGGGGGCAAGAACGCATCCCTGTCTTATACCCCGCCCAATCCGGAATTTGGTAGTACACTCCCCATTGGAACCGTACCGTACACTAGTACGGAGTTTTTCATAAAGCCTGGCCAGGAAAAAGATAATGCCATCAGGGGCCCCCATTTCAATCAACTTGGCCCAGAGTATAGCATGATCTACTAGATCGAAGGCGCTGCTTAAATCTGCGAAGCAGAGATAAATAGAACCCTTCCTGGCCTGGGTATATTTCCCAATCAGAAGTTCGAGATTCAGGCATTGCTCGATCGTCCCACGGCCCTTTCTAAACCCATACTGGGAATTTGCCAAAATGCCATTTTCTGCCCATTCTTCTAGCCTAACCAGGAGTACCCTACTCATTATCTTTACAGAGGAATCCAGCAGGGAAATGGGACGATAATTCTTCACCTCCCCCCGATCACCTTTCTTAAAAATAGGTATAATAATTGATTCCTCCCAACTTGGGGGTACCCCAAAGCAGACTGCGGCATTAAAGACTTTAACCAGCATCGGACCCCATACCTCTGGCACTTGCTTATAAACGTCGATTGGCACCCCATCGGGGCCCTGGGCCTTTCCACCTTTGCTGGCACCAATGCTATCTAAAACCTCCGTGATACTGATATCCAAGGGCACTATAGGCCAACACTCGTTTTGGTTGGCCGAAGCATTGTCTGAATCAAAAATAATAGAGAAATGGGAAATCCATGAATCCATACTGACCATAGAGGTTAATTCCGGAACCTTCTCGTCTTTTAAAAAAGGGCAATTGACCGTGGCCCAAAATAAGGTGCAATCTTTCTGTTCAGCGGCCTGTGTCAGTTTATCCCAGGCCTCGTGTTGTAATTCTAACTTCCTGCGCTTGACTGAATTCTTATAGTTTAATCTGAGCTGAGACACCTGGTCCCTAATTCTTGGTTTTAAAGCAAGTGCATCTTTAAGCTCTTTAAGAGCGCAAGTGCACGCATGATCGAACCATCCCTTATGTTGTTTAGACTTGTTCTCAGTCGATTTGGTAAATTTTTGGTCTATGATGGAATTAATACGGATGAAATGTTGAACAACATCGGCATTGGCGTCAGCCTGCTCAAGAATCACAACGATTGCCGATAGGCAACTATAAATGATAGAATTCGACGTCATAACCGCTTTGTCACCATTCCATCTTAACCTAGTACCATTGGGTCTATGTGGTTCGATATTATCTATAATCCCCGATATAAGTACGGGTTTCTTGTTCCACCAAACAAACTCTACAACAATACAGTTGTGGTCGCTAAGCGCAATATCCACGACCTTAGGTGTAAAACTCCAAGGGACAAGACTAGACGAAAAACTAATAAAATCAATGACAGTGTTTGCCCCCCTCCCTGTAAATGTCGGGATACTTCCCCTCGATCATTCTTTTCAGTAACCAATATTTCCATATCAAGGGCCGCTAGGAGATGGTTCAAAGAATCCCCATACTTATTATGAGGAAAATGGACGTCCACATCCCCAAACCGGTTAGTAATCCCACACAAACATTGATTAGAGAGGGGACAAACTGCAATGTTAAAATCCGCCGCCAGAATAAATTCAAAAGCAACATTAGAGCCCTCGATAATATCATCAAGTACACTTCTCAGTGCATCTACCACCAAGTGCCTGGTGCTGTCAAATGTATTATTGTAAAAATTAATTAGAAGAATGTTTCTACCATCCTTCTCACATAACCATAAAATCTGTGAGTGGGCCCCCACTAGAACATGTTTTTTAACCAAAATAGGGATTTTGATGGAAATCAGGACTAGAAGCCCTCCCTTTGCTCTACCAGAGATAGATGCAATAGCAGGTGACTGATAGGAAACATACCCATTGTATCCCAGAAATTTTTTGCACTATGTTTCTTGGAAACAACAGATATCAAAAAGATTGACAAATTCAAACCACCCCAGGCTGTCTTCTTTAGATGCTAGGCCAGCAACATTCCAGCTGACAAGAAAGCTACTCATAAACCCAGATGAAGTTTCAATACCTTCAACCTGAGGAGATATGCTAAGACCCATACTGTAATTGTCCGTAGGGGGGACGACTCCTTTGGCCCCCTCAACATCACCTGCAACGCCAATTAATGGGGAAAAGTCAGAAGGAATATTAACATTACCTAGCGGCTCGGAGGTGATTCCCTCAAACACTGCATCACAGGATACTACTCCATCTTCACAATACGCCTCATCAGAAACCAGTCAATCATTACAATCCAAACCGCTCAAACATTGATACCGGTTGGATGTAACCATCTCAAACCTGCTGGGCACTTTATGGGTACTGCCACTACCCCTTTTCAAGACATTAGATGGTTTATTAATTACATGTTGATAAAAGAACCCCAGCGGTCTGAGTAAAATTCCCTGATCATTCAAAGGTCTAGATGAGGCTCTAAGCAGAGTAGTAGTAGCTAATTGGGGATTGTTAAAATTGACGATCACACAGTCACCATTAATACTTTTGGGGGAATTCCCTATCCAGTTAACTCTGGTCGTAGTTAAAATATGATCAGACTGTGCTACTGGGTAACCACACTCTCGATTGAGCCAAGCCACCGTTTTGTTTTTAAGGGACTCGTGAGATTCTTGATTATTACGAGACCCGATGTCCAGAAGTGGTGGGACGTTAGTTAGCACCACCACATATGGTGCACATTCCGGGGGTAAATTAGGCGTAGAGTAACCATTACTTTTAGGTTTAATGACGGTGTTCCCTGGTTTGTCCACTACCGTAGATTTTAATAAAGAGCTTTGACCCACCATAGGGTTAACTACGTCTACAATATTAGGACATAATCCCCCATCGGGGGTTCTTAAAGTTTTGGTTCAGAAGCCTTATCCTTTGATGGGTCCTCTATGGTTACCTTTGTTCCTGTATGTATTTTCAAAAGCTCACCCAGCCTCTTAATTTCCTCTGAAAGGATATCAAGTCTATCCATGAGAGGCATGATAATATTATCAAGCTTCGTATCAATTATACTAATCAGAAATTCCAACTGCTTAGGGTCTAGTTTTGCTTGGGTATTATTAATTTATAAACTTGGATCACTGATAGCACTCCTAGTAGGGGGGTCCAAACTTTTTTTATGTTGGTGGTTCCCCCCCCCCCGTTTAGGGATAGTTGACCTCGCACCACCCTTCCCTGATCTTAATACTCTCTGCGCTCTCGGGGCCGGAGAGTGCGAAGCTGTTGGTACTAGAGGCGAATCTAGCGCGGTCGGGGTAGGGTCTGGTACTTCATTATTAACCATTAAAGAGGGAACAGAGCATTCAAAATTGTCGCTACCTTCCCCTAACAAAGTAGGGAATGAGGTAGGTGAATTAGAAGTGCTAAGTGGGGGGGCCAACGAACACCCCCGACCCAAAGAAAGTCGACGCTCTTTATTAATTTTGTCGACTACTTTCACAAGGTAATTATCAAGGGTGGCTATATTGGAACGACCATTATCTTTGTTGATTGTGGACATGGTTGGCTCACAATAAAAATACAAAACAAATCTATACGAAAATAAACACCAATAAAAAAGCCCTATGCAAAATCTATCAAAGTTCCTCAATGAGAGTTAAATTATAAATATTAATACACCCTTCATTCCAAATACAACCTGGTAGGTGCATACACAATATAAGTGTAGTCAATAAGTCTCGCAGGAACACTGAGACAGAATGTAACCCAGCCAAGCTCGGCCAGCCCCGGACGGCCACAGACGGCCCGCCCTTTGTCCGGGCTTCGTCCTGGGCGTCCCGCACTCATCCCGCTCTGCGGAGGATAGATACTTTTATATGGGCGGGAACCAATAGGCAGGTGGGCGAACCTCCACGCAGGTGTGATCACGCACGGACTCCTGGACAATGGAGTCCCGTGCGAAGCTCTTCCCCGACCACAGTAGCGGTAGCAGCGGCAGTAGTCCCTGATTTCTACCCCTCCAGGGGTGACAAGCAGCACAACACGTGTCTGGCCTCAGATGCGAAGCGGGACCCGCGGCAGCGGGTTCCGCGAGCTGTTTTCAAGGGTTGTGAGCAGGTGGGCGGACCTCCACGCAGGTGTGATCGCGCACGGACTCCTGGACAATGGAGTCCCGTGCAAAGCTCTTCCCCGACCACAGTAGCGGTAGCAGCGGCAGCAGTCCCTGATTTCTACCCCTCCAGGGGTGACAAGCAGCACAACACGTGTCTGGCCTCAGATGCCCTGAGGCACTCCAACATTCAGTGATGGAATATCCGCTGAGAAAGGTGGGGACCAGACAGATTGCTGACAGCCTTCCAAGAAAGAAGAAAACCACCTGAGAACCGTGCCCCCAAAGCCACATTCACTGAGTCTCTGTAGGAGTTGTCCATGGGGCACGGTATCAAAAGCCGCCTAGAGGTCCAGCAGTATCAATACTGCCTTACCTCCTCTATCAAGGGTGGATTTGATACTTTCAGTGACTTCCAGTAAGGCCGTTTCAGTACTATAATTTGCTCTAAACCCCGATTGACTGTGATGAAGAGCATTTGTGGCCTCAATGGAGTCAGTGATAACCACATTCACATACTTCTCCAACGCCTTGGCGAAAAAAGGAAGCAGTGTAATAGGCCTATAGTTGCTTACCACTGCTGGGTCATCTGAGGGTTTCTTCAGTAGAGGGAGAATTTTACCCTGTTTCCACCTCGCTGGGACCTTTCCTTCTGACAAGGACAGGTTCAGGACTTGATTCACAGCTGGATTCAGAACCTCAGCGACAGATGCTACTATTTTCGCAGGGCATGGATCCGAAGGCGACCCAGACTTAAGCGCCTTCATGATGGTAAGTGAAGTGTCCAGAGAGACAGGAGGGAAATCCAGAAGTATTTCCTCCCTCGAGTGTTCTTTAGGGTCTGGCACATTGTCCTGACTCATACAGGCAGGCATATCAAATGTGTCTTGAATGGACTTAATTTTGTCAAAGAAAAATTTAGCAACCTGATTCGTCCATTCAAGGGTGGGAGTGAAAAGGCTCTGAGTGACATTGGGAGATGCAAAATCTTTCACAATCTTAAACAATGTGGGGTTATTTGGTCCTTTGTGTGAAGACAGAGCACACCCTATTCAGTTGCAAGTGAGGCTGAGCTCTGCTCTGCCACCCCCATTCTACCAGCAGAGGGACCATGGAGGTACACCTGATCTTTCCATTATGGGAGGAATTCACAAAATCTAACTGTCAGCTACACCCAGTCACATGACCCAAGACAGGCTATAGGCACAAAGGGCAGGAAAATGGCAACTTTTGAAAAATGGCATTATCAAAATTGTAATGAAAAATCACCACAATTTCTTAGATACCAAACAAGACATAAGTTTCTTCTCCCAAGTGGAGATTACAACTTTTTAAGTGTAATAAGGAATCCCTAAGGAGGGGTAGGCCTCATAGTAGTGAAAAACAAATTTCGGATTTTTTCACTACCAGAACATGTAAAACATAAAAGTACAGGTTTAACCTTTTAATTACACTGCACCCTGTCCTATGGGCTCGTAGGCTCTACCCCAGATGTGACTTATATGTATTAAAAGGGGAGTTTAATGCTTGGTATGTGGGGCTATATTACCAAGCTGAATTGGCAGTTTGACTTCATTCAGGCTGCAATGGCAGGCTACAATGGTGGGCTACAATATCAGGCCTGGGTGTTACTTAAGTGGGTGACACAATAAGTGCTGCAGGCTCACAGGATCACAAGTAACATTTAATTTTCAGGCCCTTGGCACATGGTATATGCCTCTACAAGGAACTTACCGGTATATGAAATATGCCAATTGGGTATAAGCCAATATAACCATGTTTTAGGGGAGTGAGCACAAGCACTTAGAATAGGTTAGCAGTGGTGAGAGCACAGAGTCCAAATGCCAACAAAACAAATTCAGCAAAAAGTGGAGGGAAGAAGGAAAACAGTTTGGGTTTGAGCCTGTAGAAAAGGCAGGTCCAACAACAAGCATGTCAGTAAATCGCTGAACATAGTGAATTTCTTGGACTCAGACATTTTTTGGCACAATGGGAATATTGCATAGGAGCACATGTCTCTTGGAGGGCTATAAGGGAAGTTCTTGTATCATTCCATCTCATCTGAGTCTATTCCTGAAGAGCCAAATTACATGAACTAATATTTTTGTCAAAACTATTTGAATATGCCAGTAGTATATTGTGCAATGCTTGATGAAGAGCCCGGAATTCATCTAATAATTTCTTATAATTTGTTTCTGGTGGCATTCTATTAAACACATTTAACTGTAAGTTGGAAATTGCAATTTATTAAAAGATGTAATCACTGGTCCTTCAAGAGTATAATAGCAAAGGACTAAAGCAGACTGAATAATAATCAATTTCATTCCGTAATATTTCTGATATTCTCTAGAACCTACCACAATCTGTTGTCAATTAAATAACACCTAAAGCACATCTCTAATAGAATTTCTAAATGTTTACAAACTGCACAAATAGAGGTGGGGCAAGCCCACATTGGAATATGGCCGACTTCTGAATTGCTCTGGATCCCAGTTGCCTACTTTTCTTAATTACCTCCCTCATGTCTTTGCCCCAAATGGTTTCTCGTGGACGAGTGGAAACATATGAGGGCCACTGAGTCTGTGGATGCAGACAAATTACATCAAGCTGCAGTTCAACTAGTCATTGCTAGGTGTCCCTCAAGTCAAATGCTTTTATATTTGACTCATGAGGGACACCTAGTAATGACTAGTGGAACTGAAGCTTCATGAAAGGATTTCAATGCTTTTGCATTTGACTCGTGAGGGACACCTAGTAACGACTAGTGGAACTGCAGCTTGATGTAATAATTTCAATGTTTTTGCATTTGACTCATGAGAGACACCTAGTAATGACTAGTTGAACTGCAGCTCTTTGTAGAACAATTTGGATATTGGATACTGTAATATTCACTGCCCACTGCTAATCTAGTCCCATAATGAATTGCAGGGCCTTTTGTTGGGATTGTATTTTTGCCCATAACTGTGCTTGGGGTTGTCCTAAGAGGATGAGACCACTACGAATCGTTCAGCAAGATGAGCTCTTTGTTTTCAAGGCATCTGCTTGGTTCTCCCCCTAAGTTAGGGAGGATCCCAAAATCATCACCTCTCTCACTGCTTGCTAATTTTTTATTTTCACTTTTATGAAATGACTATATGCGTTTAAGACAGTAAAGACAGAGAAACTTGTCATTATAACAAAAGTATATGAGGTTTCTGTTTTATTAATTGGGAGTTTGACGGAATCACTGATTTTTACCACGTAGTAGCACTCCGCCAATTACGCCCAGCATTACTCAAAATCCCAAAAACATCTTGTGCTGCCAACACAACTCAAACTTTGTTTTATTTACAAACGCCTTCTGATTTCTCCAGCCTCCTTACACATGTTTGATTCTACAACTTCATCAAGCTGATGGTCCTGTTCGACCCCTGTTTCATATCTTAAACATATTTTATTTGATTGTCCTTCCACTTATCAATTTTGGTTGCAAGTCTGGAAACAAATTAACTCATGTTTTTCCTACCTTTTTCCTTTACTAACTTATTCTTAGGTAGCGTTTCAGACGATTGGCATGGTTGCACTTTCAGTATACATATTGTGGATTTATTGATTGCTATTGCTTTTCAATAAATCACCAAAAATTTGAAAAATGCTCTTCATATCTCTTTTCAAGCCTGGTGGTATGGTGCGTGTTACAATCATAGACTACATAGAGCTTACCTTGTCCCAATTACTCTTACTATCAAATGAAATGCTCTTTGTTCTCCGATAACCACTTTCGCAGTCTCCTCTGCTTTAATGTATACCTTTCACAAACCCTTAACCGAAGAAGTATCTAAACCACCTTGAATTTACAATTTTTCTAATTTGATTTTGTATATCAATGATAATATACTACTTACTTGTTTCCGTGTTACTCACTCTACAACTTTTGCTCTTGTTTAAGATAAAGTCAACTTTAATTATATGAGTTGTTTAACTTTTTCTTTCTTTTCTTTCTTCTCTTCGCCCTTCTCTCCTATTTTCATACATAAATATAACTATTTTATTGTATTATTTACTTATTGGTCCATTGTATTACCTTTACTGATTTTTATATATTTCTCTATTTCTACTCAATAGACTTCACTTTAAAACTTAAAAGATAGGTGATTCCATGCTGTGCAGAGTGACATGGCTCTCTCTAGGCATTTGATTGCTCAATCAACTCCTCCAGGACGGGAGGTTTAAAAGCTTCCTAAACCTTTAAACAGAGTTCGGCCTCCCTAGAACCCAAGCCTAGAACTACACACAGTTGGTTGAATGCCGTTCATAAAAATGGTTGACCCTTTATGACAAACCCTCCCTCTACTTTCCATAACTAACTTGAGAAGTGGGGCTCCTACAAACAGCTTATCTCTGGCATCTACACAATGATGATTTCAGAAATGTAACCTAAGCAGACGAAAAAATATTTACAAGAGGTGTGGTCTAGGAACAGCCGGAAAGCCCACAAGATAAATAATGGGCTGATTTGAGGTCCCTCCTTGACAGTGGCCTACGGGAGGCAGGTCTAAAGTAGAGCATTTTCAAAGTACTGCATGACTGGCATTGCTCTCTGCATAAATTGATTGGGCCCACATAGCCCCTCATTTCAACTAGTGCATTGTGGCCAACTGGGAAGGGATATCCTCCACATCCTCTGGGCCGGTCCAAGCATCTCCAATTATTGTACAGTGGTCTGAAAGGCTTTACACTCCGCCTAGTCACTTACAGTCCATCCCTCACTAATGTTGGCCCTTCTGAGTGACACAGCATTCATCAACGGTGTCACCTCCCAGGCCCACCAATGGCTTGCATCTTCACTTGCCATAGCAAAATTCTGTATCTTTCAGAAATGAAGATCTATTACTCTACCTTGGATAGCAGGTAGGTACGAGGCAATGGCTTTGCTATCCGCCTCTGAAAAATCAGTCTGTAAGGTGCTTAAATACAACTCAGGGGGCCAATTACAATGTGGTCGTAAAAGGCTCCGACTCTCGGTCAAAACCTTTAAGACCGCATCGTAATATGCCGGTCGGATTCCTTATCGGCTGCCTCATTACAATGGAGGCGGTCAGAAAAGAATCCGACTGGTCATTCTGGCCGGTCGAAATGCGGCCTGTAATCCCAAGGGTGGCTCTTTCTGCCCTTGGGATTATGATGTTGGGTTTCTGCAGCCTTTCCATGCCAGCCTTTCCGACATAGAAAGGCTGTCAGAACTCGCATTTGGGGGACCCCAGCAGGGCCCTTTTGGGTGCACAGCCTCTGGTTTATGGGCGGAAAGCATGCTCCCATTGTAAAATGCAGGAATGCGCCCACAGCGCGCACATGGTGCGCGCATGGTGAAAAACCTGAAAAAAAAAATAATTTATAAATACATAACTTAGCATTTAAAAAGCCGTACAAATTCACTGAAAAAACCATAGGTTTCACACACGTTATAGTTACGAATTAGCATTTAAAAAACCTTGCAAATTCACTTAAAAAACCAAAGGTTTCACACATGTTATAGTTAGCTGGACATTTCACTCGTAAAAAACCAATGAAATTCCCCCGTTATAGTTAGTGCAGGCAACTATAACTCACGCGACCGCAATCCTCTGCTGATGACGTCGGATATAACAGGGGAATTTCATTGGTTTTTTACGAGTGAAATGTCCAGCTAACTATATATATATATTTATTTATATATTTATATATATATATATATATATATATATATATCGTGCAGAAAGTTCTGTGAAGAGCCGTTCACCCTCCTATTGACGCCGGTGCCAGCAGGCCAGCAGCGGACACAGTTCCGCTAAATACGTTTTCCAAAAGGTTGCTATCCAGGATGTAGAATAACTGCCAGCGGCACACCAAGGGACGAGTTCACTAAAGATTTATTGCCTCAAAAACACAACAGTACTGGATAGCAACCTTTTGGAAAACATATATATATATATATATATGTATTCACTGAAAAAACCATAGGTTTCACACATGTTATAGTTAGCGGAAATTTTACTGATAAAAAACCAATGAAATTCCCCCGTTATAGTTAGTGCAGGCAACTATAACTCACGCGACCGCAATCCTCTGCTGATGCTAATACTGTATTTAGACACTTATTTACCCATGTCTTCTTCCATACATTTTTAGCTATACATATATTACAAATATTTTCTTTTCATAAAGACACATATGTCATCAGCAGAAGATTGCGGTCGCGTGAGTTATAGTTGCCTGCACTAACTATAACGGGGGAATTTCATTGGTTTTTTATCAGTAAAATTTCCGCTAACTATAACATGTGTGAAACCTATGGTTTTTTCAGTGAATTTGCAAGGTTTTTTAAATGCTAATTCCTAACTATAACGTGTGTGAAACCTATGGTTTTTTCAGTGAATTTGTACGGTTTTTTAAATGCTAAGTTACTTTACGCCATTCGTGGCGTGCGCGCCCACTTAACGCAGTTTGTTTCGTGCGCGCACGGTGCGCTTCGCGCACCGTGCGCGCACAGTGAGCACGCGGTGCGCTTCGCGCACCGCGCGCCCACTTTACGCAGTTAGTGCCGTGCACGCACGGTGGGCACGCGGTGCGCTACGCGCACCGCGTGCCCACGTTACGCTAGATGGGCCATGTACGCACGATGCGCTTCGCGCACCGTGCGTACATGGAGGACATATGATGCACTTCGTTTTTAAAGGTAATATTTTAATTTTTCGCAGTAGTTATAAGCCATGCACAAATGGTGCCCTTTGGGCACCATTTGCACACGGGGTGGAGAGAGTGTGGATAATTTTTTTTTTTAATATTTTTTTTTTTTAATCTTTTCGTTTTTTACTGGTGTGATAAGCCATGCACAATTGGTGACCTTCGGTCACCGATTGCACACGGGGTGGGGTTAGTGTGGAAATTTTATTTTTTTTTAGATTTTTTTACCGTACGCGTACGGTAAGCGTAATCGGCGAAATTAGCGAAAAAATAAAAATTCCGTTTTTGGCCTTAGGGGATCTTTGGGGACTCCCTGTACATGGCTATGTGTGTGGGAGCTGTCAAAACAGCCCCTTTAAATGTTTTTGTGCTTTGTTTGTTAATCATCTCTCTCAGTGCGAGAGAGAAAATGGCGGCCGCTGCTTCCTGGTTTAGGCCGATTCGAATGTTTACTAAGATCTAAGAGCCAATCATAATCGCGCTCGCGCACGCCACCGTACGCGTACGGTAAGCGTACCGTAAGCGCACCGTAAGCTGGCTCAGATATATATATTGATTTAAAGGCTATTTTCTCAGAATCTACTGAACAGATTTACACCAAACCTACAAAAGGCACTTCCTTGACCTGAGGACTACCTCTCTGCCAAATTTCTAGTAATTCTGTTCAGCCGTTCGGGCTGTAGCCCTGTCTAAAGGTCCTATGGAAAAATGCATGGGAAAAACGCGTTTTGGGACCCCCCTTTTATCTCAGCCCCCGCTTGACGAATCCCCCCGAGACTTTCAGGGTAGGAGCGGAGCGTAGCGCCCCACCTATTTTGAGAAATTCGCGAGGATTCGTCGACCGGCGCCAAAGTTATTCAAAATAGAATGTTGCGGATTTCCTATGGAAACGTGGTCCTAACTATAACTACCTACTGGCGACCGCCAGTAGGTAATATATATATGTATATATATATATATATATTCACGTGGTCATAACTATAACTACCTACTGGCGACCGCCAGTAGGTAATATATATTACCTACTGGCGGTCGCCAGTAGGTAGTTATAGTTAGGACCCCTTTTCCATAGGAAATCCGCAACATTCTATTTTGAATAACTTTGGCGCCGGTCGATGAATCCTCGCAAATTTCTCAAAATAGGTGGGGCGCTACGCTCCGCTCCTACCCTGAAAGTCTCGGGGGGATTCGTCAAGCGGGGGCTGAGATAAAAGGGGGGTCCCAAAACGCGTTTTTCCCATGCATTTTTACATAGGACCTTTAGAACGAGCTACAGCCCGAACGGCTGAACAGAATTACTAGAAATTTGGCAGAGAGGTAGTCCCTATGTCAAGGAAGTGCCTTTTGTAGGTTTGGTGTAAATCTGTTCAGTAGATTCTGAGAAAATAGCCTTTAAATCAATATATATATCTGAGCCCGCTTACGGTACGCTTACCGTACGCTTACCGTACGCGTACGCGAGCGCGATTCTGATTGGCTCTTAGATCTTAGTAAACATTCGAATCGGCCGAAACCAGGAAGCGGCGTCCGCCATTTTGTCTCTCGCACTGAGTGTTATTTATCAAACATGATGCCCAAAAACATGTTACGGGGCTGTTTTGACAACTCCCTCCCACATAGTCATGTTGAGGGAGTCCCCAAACATCCCCCAAGAGCAAAAACGGTTTTATTTTTTTTTCAGCAATTTCGCCGAGTACGCTTACCGTACGCTTACCGTAAGCGTACGGTAAAAAATAGAAATAAAAAAAACACTATCCACACTTACCCCACCCCCTGTGCTTTTGGTGGCCTTAGGCCACCAAATGTACAGGGCTTATTACATCAGTAAAAAAACTATATTTTGGCAACATGAAATTATAAAATCGAAATAAAAAAAACACTATCCACATTGACCCCACCCCCTGTGCTTTTGGTGGCCGAAGGCCACCAAATGTACAGGGCTTATTAAAGTTGATAAAAACCGTGCACGGAACGCACTGCGTTAAGTGGGCGCGCACGCCTCGAATGGCGTAAAGTAACAGCATTTAAAAAACCGTACAAATTCACTGAAAAAACCATAGGTTTCACACACGTTATAGTTAGGAATTAGCATTTAAAAAACCTTGCAAATTCACTGAAAAAACCATAGGTTTCACACATGTTATAGTTAGCGGAAATTTTACTGATAAAAAACCAATGAAATTGCCCCGTTATAGTTAGTGCTGGCAACTATAACTCACGCGACCGCAATCTTCTGCTGATGACATATGTGTCTTTATAAAAAAAAATATTTGTAATATATGTATAGCTAAAATTTAATGGAAGAAGACATGGGCAAATAAGTGTCTAAATACAGTATTAGCATCAGCAGAGGATTGCGGTCGCGTGAGTTATAGTTGCCAGCTCTAACTATAACGGGGCAATTTCATTGGTTTTTTATCAGTAAAATTTCCGCTAACTATAACATGTGTGAAACCTATGGTTTTTTCAGTGAATATATATATATATAAAAGTACATTTAAATTATTATTAGTAAACAAATAATAACATTTTATAAGTATGTAAAATATATCAAATATATTTAAACATAGTAAAGGAATACAAAAAAATCACAATATATAAATAATTATATTGAATTTTTACATAAATCTACTAAAACAAATATCTTAAAATCATTTTCCAAAAGTATGTAATTAAGTAAACTGAACAGCCAATTAACAATTAATTAGAAAACAACACATGATTAAATTACCAATTATAAATAAACTAATTTACATAACTATTTGTCAATTAATTAATCTAGCATTATAAAAATGAAATAAAAATTAAAAACAATGATTTATATTTCCTATAATTTCCCACGATCATCCCCTACAAACCCAATGACCTGCTGCTGAACTAAAATTTACTAAATAAACCTGCAAAGAAAAAAAATCAAATTAAAATTTACAAACCATACTAAAAATAATAAAAACAAATATGATTATACAAATACCTATCAAATTATTTAAAAAAACAATAGTTTACACAACTAAATAATGAAAATGATTTTATATACAATGATATTTAAAAACAAACTAATCGGACCTTCTACATTCTGTCCCACAATATGTTTGTGTTGATGATATTTTTGGCACAATACTCTTCCCTCACCCATACTCTTTTTCAATTTGTTTCGGAATACCAATCAATGCAGTGTTTAGTCCATTAAGCTATGTCCATTAAGCTATCTTCAACTTAATAGGTGCACGAAATTATAATTTGTTCCCCACTATTCCTTGATATTTCTCATATAAATTGGGCATTTTTATGCATATTCACTAGCGACCGCAGGAAGATTGTACATGAGGTAGACACTCATGCACAAAAGGCTTGTAAGGAAAGAGCTCAAAGATTTGTCCATGGATGTTTTAGCTCTCTTTTGCGGTAAAAATGTCAACCTACAAAAGTACGACATCTAGAATAACACCCTAACCACTACACTGCAAGTAAACCATGGTAAATCGTATGTAAATATATATGTATCTTGGCGATGGAGGGGTAGGCAATGTAGTCGATGCAGTATATTTGGAGGTCAATATTTCGACCGTGATATACTGACATGCAACCTTGTACACACAGCGCCAGATTTGTCAAGGTTTTGAGTTGCCCTTGCACTTCAGAAGAGGGTGCAAGGGTGACCCAAAACCTAAGTGAGATTTATCAAGCCACCCAAGATGCCCTTGCGTGGCCCTGCATGACTTGGCAAATCTAGAGTAATGCAAGGCAACACAAATTGTTGCCTTGCGTTATTCTGCCCCAGGGAGCTGCTCCATGGGTGAAGCATAGGTGTTCCCACACATCCACTCATGAATTTGGTACATTCCCCAATTTACCATTAGTGGTAGAACTGGGAATGTGTTAAAATGCTACTCCTCTCCAGGTGAGGAGTAACAAGGAGAAATATCTTTATTTCTCCTCGTTTCTTTTTTCTTTCAACGTGAGCTGCATTCTGTAGCACACATAGAAAGAGGAAATACCTCTCAAGATTGTTTCTGTGCAGGAAAGAGTTCCTACCGGCACAAAAACAATTCTGCCTTCAACGCACTCACCCTTGCAACATTGCACAAGGGTGCCTGCATTGGCACGAGGTAGACAAAAGTGTGCCAGCGCTAGGAAAGGACAGGAATGCACCGTATAATGGTGAATATGGCACATTTCTAGCCTTTCCCTTCTACGCAGGGCAGCAATTTGGCATGCTTCATTGCATTGCGTGAAAACATTATAAATATATGCCGCAGTTTTTATAGAAACAAGTTGAACATTGGTAGAGCATCACATGCAGTTGTGCACACATCCAGTTTCCGAAAAAGAAAGTAACCAGAGGAGGAAAAAGTGATTTGCCCAGGAGCACAAAACCTGGTTATGGGAATAGCTCAGATTACAACTTGGGTCTTCTACTACCATAATCAACCAACAGAGAAATAGACAATGCATACAGTGAAACAACATTTCTCGTTTTACAAAAATACAGGTGAAAGCAGCAGCATTGAAAAACTTGGCAAAAATAGAAGCTAATCCCGTGAATATTAATTTGCATAGGGACTACCGGATACCATGAATAATAAAAACAATAACACAGTTATAAATGAGGCCGGCGTCTCCACACCGCATTCTAAATGCAAAGAGAATTCAAGGTTGCATCATCACTGGAGTATAATAGTGTTACGGAGCTGCAATCACATGCTGCACTTAACTGGCAGTAACATTAAGATAGTTGAGATATTCATTTTAATTAAAACAAGCCTGCAACTACCGCAGGCCCGAAGAGGCGTAACCTACCCTCGTCTGCAAAGTTTGACTTGTTTGGATTTTTTCGCTGAGAGCCTAGCGACCCAGATCAAGAATTTGAAGACACCATCGGGTATATTCACAAGAATGTGTGATGACTACCGCAAGAGTAGCTTAACGCAACTCTCAACATCGCAGCCTATCGCGGGAAAATGACGCCGTGCCAACCAAGTATTCACAACGCAGCGGTAGCATGTGATAGTCACCAGATAATTCGTCAAATGGCAGCGCAAAAATCAACGCCACGCAAAAATGCGAAACGCGAATGCAAAAATCATGCAATGAGGCCAATTGCGGTACAAAAAGTAGCGAAAACCAGCCACAGGCTTGCAAATCCCATGCGTCTGGCGGGAAAATGCCCCATAAAAACAACAGAAACAACACACGAGAAACAAGCCAAAGAATGTACCAACATGGATGCACCCTGACTGAGCGCAGAGGCCAACGTGAACCCCGCAACCCCCACAGACCACCAGCAAGGAACAACGGGGACGGCCGAGAAGAAGAGGGAGAGGAAGACAGGGTGCAGTCCACAGCAAAACCAGATCAGCGTCACAGAGGTGACAGAACACTACCATCAACTGACCCACAAGTAGACCACCTGGAATGCAGTCTGAGTGCCGAGGAGGCCAATTGAGGAGGCCAAGAGGCACTGACATGATGTGACAACCTAAACCAGGCACAAACCCGCTGCCAATAGGAAGGCTGCAACGGCGACAGGAGGTGGCAGTCCTGCGCCACAAGAGGAGCTGGAGGAAACCAAGGCCACAGTCATCAGTGTGGAGACATTGCAAGGAGTAGGGAGTACGGACACAGCTCGAGAGGACCTGACACAACATCAACAGGGTGAGTAACGACCAGGGACTGTGGGGACGGGGGGATGGGCACAATGGCACACATGCACAATGAGGTGTAGCACACTGCACACCCACAATTACCCAGGATCATGTCCCTGATCCCCATGGCACACTGAAGCACACACACATAGCAAGAATAGGACACCCACATTGACGACACCATGGTACAATGCGCAAAGCTGACACTGCAGAACAGAGGACACAACTGGCTCCGCACATGCACAGAAACATGCCTACTACATCTGACAGAGCAGGAAACTGTGAAAAGGAAATGTACGTGTATGACCTCACATCCGTCATGTAGTCCAAATGTACACTGTCCCGCAGCAGTGTTCAGTACCTCCCAAACAGTCACAATGTACATTGTTATACAGTCTGCATGTCAACCAGAACAATGCGCCAACATACTTGTCAACACAATGTCAACATGCATCTCCCCTTCACATTGCAGAGGGACAAACAACACCTCCAACAGAGCACAGAAGACAACACGTCTGTGATGCCGGAGAGGACCACCACACCTTCGCAACCGATGCCCTACAACAGCCTATGGACATTCCATGCAACCCACCACCAGGACCCGGGAAGCCAAGCTACTTAGAGGAGAACACAGAGCCTGCAACAGACCACACAGCAGGAAGCACCCGCAAGCACAGCTGTTTCACGACACTTCAACACATGGCACACCAATGCCATGTGTCAAAACGCCAAAGGAGGTGGCCCAACAGGTGTGGGTGGGGTCCAAACCCATGGAAGGCCACCTAGATCACATACTTTGGTGTCTATTACCCTTCAGGGACCACCTACACCCCTCAAAGGAGACCCACACTGCCATAGAGACACATGCAGATGCACATTCACAATACACAACCACACCCAGGGGCACGCAAATAGCAGTCACACACCCACGTTGGCTCTGCGTACGATGGCCCAGGCCACTCCCCTTATGAATAGAGTGGGTGACAACAAAGCTACATGTTCAAGCTCTAACCCGCTACCTGCGGTGACATGTCTGCATCGGCTGTACACAGCACAATGTAATGTCGTAGGGCCCTGAGCCCTCATGCATACAACAAGACCACAGGGACACACACAGATATTGTGCTGTACTGTCTACAGGCACGTGCACCCGGCCCCATTATTGGCAGGGCCACATGTACAGTGATGCCTGTGCTGGATGTGTGCGGGGTGAGTGTAAGCCAGAACGCACGGAGTGCTTGGTGCTGGCAATCAGTTGAACAGTGGACACCAGTGCAATGGAAACTGAAAAAACCTGCATAACTGAGTCAACTGCTGAGCAACCTGGAGGTAGATGGAGAAAGTCCAGAGGACACCCAACATGCAAACAGAAGTGTCCGTGAGTTGCAGTGCACTAAGGTTGGGGCACTACAGATGAGCACGCCCATGTGAAGAAAAAGTCTTGGATTGTGTCCCTTCGAGATATTCCTGATGCAGATGCAGTGGGGTGTGTTAGACCTGCATCATCTTCCTCATCAACGTCCCAGGTCTCCCACACTGCTTGAGGTGACATTGCTGCGCAACCTCTCCACAGCACAAAACTCAATCAGTAACGGGCAATGGCTTGCGGTGCACTGAGTCAGTGGCATCTGGAGTGCCGAGCAGGATATCAGTCTGATGATGGCATCCACGACAGGTATGAGCAACTCCTTAAGTCTGTCAGGACCACCGTTTCAACTGTGGCAGATGGCGGTGGAGGTGGTCCTGGCGGTGGTGGTGTGTGCCTCCTGCAGTGATGGGACGTCTGGGCCGGTCAGGACTTGATTTAATGTGTGAGCCCTGATGGACCGCAGTTGAGACAGTGCAGGGCCACAGACACTTGGCATTGATGACCCTCAGGCCATCGCCTCAAAGGCCATCCAATATCTCAGAAGAAGGGGTCCCAGACCTGACCAGCACAGAGTTAGTGGCCCCAGATGCACAGCGGCCGGCACAGACACCGTGTCACGGGACGGTGACTTCCGGTGCACTGAGGTAGGGCCATGCGCAGTGAGCAGGTCCTCATCGATGTCAAAGGTGAATGTGGCGGTGGCTTGTGGGGTACAGAGGAAGGTGTCCTCCAGGGCATGATGCGGAAGGTCTGATGTTATCCGGAAGCAGCAAATGGTGGTGTGGAATGCAACAGCCTAGTTTTCACCACCAATTCGGTATCAGCTGCATGAGGATGAAAACTAGCCCCTAGTCCATAGACTCAGACGCCACCAATGTACGACCAGAGAGTGCCATGAATGTCGGGGAACCGACTTAGTGGCACCGGTGCTGAGAGGGGATGAGGTCTGCAATGATGCCAGTACACTGATATGAACTCCGCCATCGCTTAATCAAGACTCTGTGACCTACTGGACCGCAGTGTAGGCCAGAGGCAGCGGTCAGCAGTGGCTCACACCCACCTGTCATTGTCTCACGATGCACAGTGACACCAGGGCAGTTGTCGGTAGCGTTCGATCACCTCTGTAACGATGATCCTATTCCCTCTGGACTGCAATGCGTCATCCTCTTATGCCTCTCCTTACGTGTGATGATATGCATTCTGCCTTTGAATAATCGATGATCAGTTCCAATTCTGTGACCTACTCGTGCGCAGCGTAGGCCAAGGGCAGTAGTCCGCGTAAGCCCACAGACACGTGTGGTTGCAATGCTATGCACAGACTTGGTGGCACCACATCGAAGGAAGTATAGTGACATGAACTCTGCCTTAAATAATGTTCACTGCCATGGTGTAATCAAGACTCAGTCCCAAATGTGTGACCTACTTGACCGTGGTGTAGGCCGGAGGCGGCAGTAGAGTACTTCAACAAGAAAGGAGTAAAGCGGGCCTGTGTCATGGAGGCCGTGATGGTCTGAGGAGGCTGCCAAGGTCGCGGGCCTCGGGCTTGGAGCTTGCGCAGGCACGTGGTGGGCTCTCCTTGACACACGCCGGTGTCGGAAGGTGATCAGTGTGGCCTGGCTGCGCAGGGGCGGGCTTGATGGGTTCGGGGTCCAGCAGGCGCATAGGATCGCGTCGGCCTCGTGGCGTGGTGAGAGGCGCTGCCCTGGCAGAGACATTGGGCTTTCCAGAAGACGACCACGCCCAGAGCTATGTGCTTTTTATTCACACCCCTACGCTGGCCTGGTGTACGCCGGGCCATCCCACTCCGCTCACACTTATGAGGGGGACGTGGCAGGCAACATTTCTGTGAACTCCCCCACTGGCTGGGGTGACATGGTTGGGTCCACTGTCCACTACACTCCATACACCAGAGGTGTGTGTCGCCATGGATATGGGTGTGTTCGACTTACAGCGGTCTGTCCAGCACATCTCCGCCACTCTTGGCATTGTATACCCTCCTCAATCATGGTTCTCCTGCATCCTTCACACATGCCTATTTGCCACCTCTCCCCACATTCGGCTAGTGTGTGGCTGAGGTGCCATGTCGTTGATGGCTCATGTTCACGGCTTGCCCAGGTTACCATTGTGAGTTGTTCTGTCGTGTCTGGTAGGTGGGCATGTTGTTTTGCATGTTAGTTTTGATTTTGTGACATGTGCATTGCCAGCGTTGTGGGTTGCAAGGTTGTGGAGTTGAGGTGAGTGGGGTGTTCATTTGGAACTGGGCACGGGGCTGTGCATTTCCCTTGGTGCCATCCTGGGAACGCTGGTTGCTGATGGACTGTCGGAGGATGAAGGAATCATGCACACTGGCTGGGTATTTGGAGGTGACATTGGTGGAGGTTCCAAGGTGTTCGGATGTTGCCTGCACATTGATGTGAGACGTGTGCTTTCTGTTGCGGTGATTGTGTGCTGTGTCACCAGGGGGCACAGGTAGGACATGTGTGCTGTGGATTGCCCCCTACACGTGCGTGCATCCAGCTATGACGTATGGTCCTTGCTTGGTCTCCAGCGGATCCTGTGCATTGTGTTGGACGTATAGGGACTTGGGTACCAGGCTGTTGGTGATGTCCAAGACAGGTGTGAGGGACTTGGATGTGGCTTGCTGTGAGACTCCTCCGACTCTGGCAGGGGTTGGTTGGAGGTACCAGGGGCCAACAGGTGCAGCACAGCCAGCAGTTTTGTGTGGGGTGGGATGTTGGTTGTCCGCTGTGTTGGTGCCATCGGCCTGTTGGGTGATGTTAGTCAGGATGCGTAGGATGGTTGTCCTTTTGAGCCTGTAGTGGGTAATGACATTGTCATGTGTTGGGTCTGTGAGGCTGGTGCGTTTCCTGGGGGTCCGCTGTGTTTGTCTGCGCTGCCTCTGTGGTGGTCCGGGGGGGGGGTTCCAGGTGGGGCTTGGGGTCCTGGGGTGGTGGCAGTGGGTGTTGTGGCCCTCTTGGGTGTCCGGCCGCATGACCAGTGGCTCCATGGCATTTGTTGCCCTTCCGATGTGGCTGTGGGATGAGCTCCCTTTTGTGGTGCAGGCTGTCGTCCGACTTTGCACCAGGTCTGAGCAGGTGTTAGTTTCCGGGTGCTAACGCGTCTTATCACCTGTTTTGTGTTCTTATGGCTGATCTGGCTGGTCGTTGGGAATGTTCAGGTGTGGTGTTGTCGCGGCTTTTCGCACGGGAACGCCAACTCTGCATCTCTAATTAGCGATAGTTGCGGGGGTCATCTGTCAGCGATGTTTTTTGCGGCTGCTATCGCAGGTATACTGGTGCTGTGGGCTGTTAACACCAGCTTGTGAATGGGGCGATAAGTTTATCACATCTTTGGCTGTGATAAAATGCCGTTAACTCGGCGATAGATCCTTGTGAATATACCCCTGTGTTTGTTTTCATCCAATCTCCTGATGAAAGAATTCATGACTTTTTCAGAGAGAGACTGCAAGAAAGGGGGTAATTATCTTTGAAGCATGTGGATCTTTCACAAGTAATGAGTCTGCGACCTTCCATCTCCTGAGAACCAAGTACCCTATTGTAGCACTTAGCTCTCTCAGGGTAGCAAAATAGAGCATTCAAAGTCACTCAGAAGAGGTGGTGTGGGCTATTGCTTCCGTCCGAAGGCATGCAACAAGCAGAACCACACAAATCATTGCCCACATAATGCTTTTACGTATAAAAAGAAAAATATTTTGTTATGCATACACCACTCAATACTACACATTAATTTGCATACATATACATGATATGAGGTGGAAATACCTATAGTTACATGGTGACAAGGTTTGCACTGCTAGACCTGAAGTCTATTACCACAATTTTCCACATATACTAGCCACCATGTCCAATCCTAGTGTGACACATAATTAACTCTACGTCTCTCCTATGTTGCATTTTGATCATTTCCACGATGGCATCATCAAGTGGTGTATTGAAAGACCTTCTCTGTAAGCTTAAGTGCTGCACTTAACTCCGACTCCTGCATGGTCCCTTCCCTCCTAAACATAAAAGGGCACCCCCTTCTGGGACATGCTCCAGGGTCTAGCTACACTGCTTTGTTTCTGCGGGGATGAGTCTTCTCAGGCCGGTTGCATTGTGAAAAGTAATCAGGACATACACATTCTGTTCCTTCCCTCTCTTCTTCTAGGAGCAGGCCACATTACTGGCTCTTGGTCCTATTGTATGGGGAGAAATTGAATCTTCCAGCTTGCCAGTGGAGTATTTAACTTCACCCAGGAGGGTGATATTCAAAGGCCAGAATCTAATTAGGAACTGAGTCAGAGAAAAATGATCTTGAAGTGGCACTAGTCTCTAGGCCTAACTATGGGGAAACTGTAGCATGGACCAGATTCGTCTTGTAATGTACAATACAATGAAGCGCGCACAGTTTTCAGTAATTACCACTGATGTACATACTCAATTGATGTCCACTCATACTATATGTACAGGTCAGCACCTAACCTTTGAAGGTTCCTTTCAGTGACAGCCTACCTGGGCGCATACACCCGACTGAGTTAGATGATAGTTTCACGCGCTCAGCCGGTAGACGTGTGCACCATAGGTATGTGCCAGAATTGATCAAGACCGCTTGATACAAACACCACTAACCCTTATAGCACACACAGAACCAAATATGCATACAAAAGCAACATATTAGTCTCAGCCACAGTACTGATTGTGAAACACAAAAAGCCAGAAATAAAACTCCAATCTGTGATGAGATCCAAACCCTGACAGCACAATAAGGCCAGATTAATGGCAAAGCATGCTCTATACAAATCTCATTAGCACAACATGACAGATAAACTTACCTGAGACACAAGCAGTTGGCAGCTGGTAACAGGAATATTTTATCTGGGATTAGGAGCAATTATGGGCCCAATGGACAAACCAGCACACTGGGCAAACATCATTTGTGGACCTATTAATTACCATTACTGAGAGGTTCATGCACAGCATTGTCTCAAATCTCCAGGGTTGCTAGCTGTTGCGAGTTGATTTGCTCATTCGAACAACCAGATCTTGAGTTCTCTCCTGAAACGCTGGAGCGATGTGGCGGTCCTGAGGTGTAGGGGAAGGTTGTTGCAAGCTTTGGACACCAGATGTGATAAAGAGCATCCTTCACTGTTGGCTCCACAGATCTGGGGGGTGTCTGTGAGGAAGAAGGAGGCAGATTGTAGGTGTCTGGTCAGTTGGTGGAAGGTCAAGCATTTGTTGATGTATGCTGGCCCCTCATTGTGCAGAACTTTGTATGGATGGGTTAACATCTTAAACTGGCACCTCTTCTGGATTGGGAGCCAGTATAGCTTCTTGAGGTAGGGTGTGATGTGGGTCCATCTGGGGAGGTTGAGGATGAGTCTTGCTGCTGAGTTTTATATTGGCTGTGGTCTCTTCAGGATGTGTGCAGTGAGTCCTATGTAGAGTGTATCCCCATAGTCCAGCCTGCCGGTTATGATGGCCTGGGTGACAGTCCTTCTGGTGTTGCCCGGGAGCCACCTGAAGATCTTGCAGGGCATGCGTTGGGTGTGAAAGCAGGAAGATGAGACTGTGTTTACCTGTTAATTCATGGATAGCTTGCTGTCCAGGATGATGCATAGGTTGCGGGCATGGTCTGTTGGTCAGGGGGGAGCTGAAGTCGTCAGTCCACCATGCATCATTCCACGGCAAGGTGTTGTTCCCAAAGATGAGGATTTATTTGTCCATGTCCAGTTTAAGGCAGTTGTACTTCATCCAGTCGGCGATGTTCAACATACATCTGCGGAAGTTGGTTCTGGTGGTGCAGGGGTCTTAAGACAGTGAGAGTATGAGCTGGGTGTCATCGACATAGGAAATGATGTTGAGTCCATGCAATCTGACGATGTTGGCCAGGGGGTCATGTACGCATTCAAGAGGATGGGACTGAGGGATAATCCTTGGGGGGCACCACAGACGATCTTCTTAGGTTCTGAGGTAAATGGTGGGAGACAAGTTTTCTGGGTGCTGAGGGTGAGGTATGAAGCAATCCATTTGAGACCGTCTACCTGGAGTCTGATGTGGTGGAGTCTGCTGATCAGGATGTGACTCTAGTATTTGTAAAGCGCGAACAGCTACCCGAAGGTATCCCGGCGCTGGGGGCCATCGGGAAGATTAAGCAAGCTATTGCCCAGAGTCACATGGTGCTGGGCTGACCTGCCACCGGTGCCGGGGATCGAACCATTAACCCCAGATTCCAACATCAGTTGCCCTGACCGCGGCACTACACCTCTTCCCCCTATGTTGGGAGACGGTGTCAAAGGCTGCTTATAGGTCCGGGAGTATGAGTGCTGCCATTTCGCCACAGTCCAGGAGGGCTCTGAGGCTGTCTTGGTGCTTTGGTTGGCTTGGAATCCAGATTGAGAGGGGTTCAGGAGGTTGTTGTGTTCCAGGTGTTCGATGAGTTGCTTGTTGATTGCCTTCTCAAGAACTTTCACTGAAAAGGGGAGAACGGAGATGGGTTGCTAGGTTTTTTGGGTCTGCTGGGTCAGCGGATTGTTTTTTCAGGAGGGGACTTACTTCTGCATGTTAACAGTCCTCATAGGAGGCGGAGGTGATGGAGGTGCTCCGAACTGTCTTGAGTTTGTCACTTATTGTCTTGCTCCTGAGGTTGAAGACATGGTGGGGACAGGGGTCCTTGAGTGCTCCCAAGTGCATGGAGTTCATGATGACGATTGCGGCTTGGGTTGTGAGAGGGTCTCAGTAGGTGAGCAGTTGTTCTTGTTGTGTGTTCATGGGTGTGAGCAGGCTGATGCAGTCGGCAGCGGGGGTTAGTGTTCAAACTTTTTGTAGATGACTGAGATCTCGCCATGGAAGAAGTTCGCCAGGGTGTCACACAGTTCCTTCGAGGGGTGATGTTGTTTTTGGTCGCTGAGAGGTTTGTGAACTCCTTCACTATAACGAAAAGCTTCTTGCTGTGGTTTGTGCTGGCTTGTATGTGGTCTCCTTGTGTGTTCTTCTTTGTTTTGTTCCTTAGGTAGTGATATTGTTAGAGAGCTGTTCTGAAGGCAGTGAGGTCTCCAATTTCTTTGCTGGTGCTCCACTTCCTTTCTGGTTGCTGGCAGTTGCATTTGAGGGATTCAAGTTTCACTGTGAACCAGCTGGTTCTACTGGTTGGTAGTTTGGGCCTGGCTTTCTTGATGGGGACGATTGTGTTGGAGCTTTCTGCGATCCACTTGGAGAAATTCTTTGCAGCTTGCTCTAAGTTGGATGTTGTGCCTGGGTGGTGGTAGTTGAGAGTATTGTTACACTGGTCTTCTGAAACCTTTTTCTAGTTTCTGCGTGTGGAGCTGGGGGGCATTGTGCCAGTGTTGTTAGGTCCTGCAATGGTGAAGTGAACACTATAGTCATGAGTTCAGGTGAGCTGCATGACGTGTTTATACTTGATTCTGTCACTGGATGTGAAAATTGGGTTGAGCATGTGTCCTGCGTTGTGGGTAGGGTCAGTGACAAGTTGCTTCAGGCTCAAGTTGTTCATTCTTTCCAGGAGGTAAGCTGTGTTCCAGTCACCTGGGTCATTGAGGTGGAAGTTAAGATCTCCTAGGAATACGTTGTGCTCGGAGTTGAAGACGATCAGGGCGATAAGGTCAGGGATGGCATTGCAGAAGCTGGGGCATAGTCCTGGTGGTCTGTAGGCGAGGGTGCCACTGATGGTGTTTTTTCCATCTGTGTGGAGTTGGAAGTTGAAGTGCTCCATTATCAAGGTCAAGTCATCTGGGGAGGTTGTGCAGCAGATTGTGTCCTTGTAGATGATGGCAATTCCACCTCCGTGTTTGTTGGTTAATTCCCAAAATGTTTTCTTGTAGCCTTTGTAGGTGGCAATGGTGATGTCTGGAGCTGAGGTGGGATTCAGCCAGGTCGCTGTGAGGAAGATGACGTCCTGGATGAGATATGAGTTCATGTCTCAGATCTCTGTGGCTTGCTTTACGTGTGATCGAGCATTAATTAGAATGCACTGGAAGTGTGCAGTGGTGGTCTCGGTCAGTGTGGTGGATGCAGTCGCGTTTGCAATGTCTCTGCTGTTGTTAGTTGCTGCTGTGCTGCAGATGAAGTGGCAATGCTGGCAGGAGAATGGCACTCTGGTGGTTCATGGAGATGTGTGGCAGCAGTGGTTGTTGTTGATGCGTGCCGAGTCAAGGGCTTGGAAGTCTGTGACGGTGTAGCTGCACAGGGTGGTAGGGTCAGGGTTTCGGGTACTGAGTTTGGTCCAGGTGCAGACGGGCACGGATGGGCTTACCTTTGGCATGCCTTCAGCACACTAGTGGCGCAGCTGCACCGTGACCTACATAAGTAGGTCCTGGGTGGTGGGCTGCGCTTTAGTAAAAAAGGCTAAAACAAACAGTGGACAACAGCAAAATGAAGCAAGAGAAGTGAACCACACAAGTCTGGCATGAAGTCGCAGCAGCGTCAGGGAGCTGGCACGGGACCTTCTACGGAGCCACGCTGCAGCATCCATTAATAGGTGCTAGGAGGGGGCGGGGCTCTGCTAGCAGTGGAAAATGGGAAGGAAAGAGCAGGGAAACAGCAGGAAGGTGAGTGGGTGGAGTGGCGGTGAAAAAAGGAAAAAACAATACAGTAGAACAAACATAACAGTGGAACAAGGCAATAGTAGTAATAAAGTCTAAACCAGTATCAATCAATCAATCAAAATCCTTTATTCAGTCAAATAAATGACCATGAAAGCACACGTAATAATATACATATGACATACAGAAATTAATCATCAATACACAATTAAAAATGAAATCTATAAAAGTCATTACTAAACAATTGTTTCCCAAAAAAGACTCACCTCCTACTCGCCGTGGTCGCTCTCCTGCAAACCGTGGTCTCTCTCCCTGCACATGCGCAGTTCTTGCAAAACTCTGCACACTCCGCTGGTGGAGCAGAGTTCTCTGCCCGCCCTTAAATTTTACCCTTTGGGTATCCAAAACTTTCCCAACTGTTGCACTGAATATAGTGGGAATAGTAAATTTTATCCCTCCACTATCCAACACTTTCCCTTTTGTTGCACTGACAGGAGTGGCTGTTGCACTCATTGGACTGGGAATAGTAGTTTTTACCCCTCCGCTATCCAACATTTGCCCTACTGTTGCATTGACTGGAGTGGGAATAGTAAATGTTATCCCTCCGCTATTCAACACTTTCCCTACTGTTGCACTCACTGGAGTGGGAATAGTAATTTTTACCCCTCTGTTATCCAACACTTTCCGTGCTGTTGCACTTTCTGGACTGTGAAATTTAAGTTTAAAGATTTTTAAATAGTTTAATGTTTAAGTTTATAATAGAATGGTTTTTTTAAATAGATGTTATGTTATTGGTATTTGTCTATATATATATATGTGTGTGTGTGTGTGTGCGTACATGAGTGCGTGTTTGGTTTCTTTCAGACCCCCACTGACTCGAAAACGGGTGAGTAAGTATTCCAATAGCATTGAGATGTGTACTCCTGGAATGAGATGCGCCAAACGGCGCAAAGCCTTTTGTCTGTGAGCATATGTGTGTATGCAAGGGTTACTGGCTTCAGTTATTTGTTGAGCCTGATCACAAACACATGTAGTTTCACTGCAGTGGCACCATTCACGCATTATTGGTAATGCGATGGGCCTCTATTTTACAACAGAGAACCTGAAACCACACGATTGCTGTCACTTTGGCACTTTGTTGAGAAAGACACAGTCCACGTTTGTGTCCTAAGGTGTTGTGCACAATGGTGGTGCTGGATGTGCGTTTTCAAAAATTCTCACTTTGAGCTACAATACTGGGTATGAAACGATAAAGGTGCATAAGGAAACAATAATATGCAATACTTAGTTTCACCTTACGTTTGCCAGAATCTAAATAAGACTTTCTACATTTTGTATTTTTTGTCTGTTTCTTTTGCCTTTCAGGTCAGTTTGCAAAACAAGGAAGAATCATGCTTTGTGATTTATGGTGTGACGAATTACTGGGTAGTGTGGGTTGCTTTATTCTGGTCCTGACTAATTGCCAATAGACCCTTTGTGGGCTAGAGTAGGCAAGAAACATGCTGACCTCACGTTTTAGAAATTAATCACGGCTGCTCTTTAGGACCATTGAATACCATATGAGAATCACTGATTTTAATTAGGTTAGTGAGCTTTACTAGTAAAGTGTACTCAAACCCAGCATCACTAGACCTATTTTAAATCACCTTTTGCACCACACTACACTACACACTCTTCACAATCCACATACCCACACTTCATCATACAGCATAATCAAAATATCTCCAGCAAAGAGCCCCTTCGCGGGTCCCCATAGGGCAATGCAGCGTCAGCCCGATGAGGAGCATGCCCAGATGATGAAGCATGACACCTTTCGGGATGTGTGAGGGCACTTGCACCTATTGGAGCGTATTCCACTCACCTGACATACCACTAGTACTCAACCTTTGGCTAAGGAACTGCACACATCTGTATTTAAGTTTAGCACGCTGCAGCCACCGTGAGTAGGTCCTGGGTAGTGGGCGGGGCTCTGCTTGCGGCTGGAAGCTGGAGAGATAGAGCGGGGTAGGAAGGCAAGCATGTGGAGAGGCACTGGAAAAAGAAAATACAATACACCAGAAAAAGCAAAACAATAGTGAAACACAGTAACAGAAGTAATAAAGGCTAAAACAGTAATAAAAGCTAATACATACAGTGGAAAACAGCAAAATAAAGCAACAGTAATGAACCGCACGAGTCTGGTGTGAGATCGCAGCAGTGACAGGGAGCTGGTACGGAGACCTCCTACTGGAGCAGTGCTGCGGCCTCCATAAGCAGCTCCTGACTGGTAGGGAGGGCTCTGCTAGCATCAGGAAGCAGGAGGGAAAGAGCGGGGAAACAGCTGGAAGGTTAGCAGGTGGAACACAGCATATGTAGTAATAAAGGCTAAAACAGTAATAAAGGCTAAATCAAACAATGGATAACAGCAAAATAAAGTAACAGTAGTGCACCGCACAAGTCTAGCGTGAAGTCACAACAATATATCTCTTTATAACAAATACGCTACAACGAGTTCCATGACGACTGCGTTGTTACAATGCGAACCATTATATCGCAAGTCGTTACAACGACTTGCTGTAGGGGGTTCGCTGGACTTAGGAATTGTATAATTTACTATTCCTACTCCAGGTTGTGCAACAGCAGGGAAGGTGTTTGATTGTAAATCCAACACCTTCTGCCCCCCACAGCAAGTTGTTGTAACGACTAGTGATGTAATGGTTTGCGTTGTAATGATGTGGTCATTGTAACAACTGCGTTGTAATGGAATGTAATCACAGCAGCAGCGGGGAGCTGTCACATTGACTGTGAGCAATGGGTCCCACCCCAATTAGTCTCCCTGGTTTTTTCACTTTTTGGAATACTTGGTTTATGGGCTTTTGCTGTGATGAGACTCACTACCTGAGTCTCACTGTAAGTTATTTTATAACAGTTTGGGAGTGCTACCCGCCAGGGTCCACCTTTTAAGAAAAGGCTTGCAGCCGCACAGCTAGGTAGAGAGACTCTGGGCTGGTTGCAGGTGATCACATTTAAATTATTTGACTGTACTATTGCAATAACATTTGAATTAGCAAAACTACATTTTGTATGTAATGTTACATACTAAGCGAAGATACGAACTTGCGCAGTGAAAATGAAAAACGAATGAAATTAATATTGTATCGAGATGTTCAGCAAATAAAGGTAATTACTCTTTTATTCAACCAGTGTTAATATGTAGTCTTTTTTAGGACTCTCCTCAAATTTGTAACATTTATTATTATAGTAGTTAATGAAATTATCACATTCACACAAACGTACTCCCATTATGGGAAAAATGACTCAGCCGAATAGTCGCAGGCAACATGACTCCCTCTCAGGGAAAAGTCAATGTCTAAATGGAGGTGCCGCCACAGCATCTCCACTGTAGAGATCACTCCCTAGCTGTTGCGCATATCTACATCTAGTGGGTGGGAGGCAACAGAAGAGAGGAGGCTATAGCCTTCGGTGACCCAACAGGCTGATTTACAAACTGCCAGACTCTAAAGGGGGCACAGATTCATGAGTGAGTACAAACAGGCCAGCAGATTAATTCACTGAACAAAACTATCACATATAAGGATCAAAAAGCAGGCCACATAGTTTGACTTGGGTGGAGTTCAATTTCCAATTGAAAACCAGTTAAGGATACCTAAATTGCTAAACAAAATACATTTTAAAAATCATTGCTTATGATTATCTGTGATATATACGTCTCTAGTGCCCTGGATAGAGAACTAAAACATCATGGATATGGATCATGGCTAAAAATTAATGGTTGAAGTGAGATTTGAACAAAATTGCTTTTATTTTTTATTTTTCCAGTAGTAGGAAAGAGGTGGTACTTGGCCAATGTGGAGAAGAAGGAATGGCCGTGCTCCATATTTCGGCTCGTTTTAAAATTGAGGATTGCTTAAATCTTGAGGTGACTATTTGCAAAGCAGTTTTATTTCTCATCATTCTAACCCACTAGGACGAGAGAGTTTTTTTACACCGTTTTGAATTTTGCACGCATCATACAGGATAGTTAATGAATAATATGTAATGGTAAGGGAAAATAGCCCAACGTCTTTGCTCATGAAACTACAAAAGGTCCAGAAGGAAGTGTGGAATTTTGAGAGGATAAAGCCAAATTTGGTAGCTTGAAAAAACAGTATATTACCTCTGTATACAGAAAAAAAAAATCATTTAGAATACAAAACGTGGTGGAAAGAAAGAGATCAATCTTGGTGGACCGAGGCAGAAAAAGAATGATATCTCTAATGACCAACAAGAAGACACCTTGTACTTCAAGGACATCTGTATTTTAGCTACCAGAAGCAGGCCCCCATGTTTTGGGTTTGTTTCTCCAATATAAAAAAAACACTCAGTGAAAACGTGGTGAGGATCTCAGAATATGCGGTCTGTGTTCCACTGGACAGGCAGGGGCTCTGCCTCCACTTCAAGGGCACATTGGCAGGCTGCAGGAGTGTAATACAGGCCACTGCAGCCCCTGGGGCGCAGGGGAGGGCCCAACTCTCATGGGGGCCCCCACTCCTTCAAGGGGGCTTCCATATAGCCCAAGGCCAATGAATGTCTGTGAGACATCTGAGGTTCACGGGCACCTCCTCACATTCTGCAGGGGAATCCCGTCATTTTGAGCTACGCCACCGGTAGGCTGCACCCCGTTATTGTCTAGCTTGACAGACCAGCTGTCCCCAGACAGTCATGTGAGCATCACCAGAGAGGAGCTTTATGCCTACTCACATGTTGGGGGCCAGGAGTACATGTTTTGATTGGGAAGAAATTGTGTGCTTCCATAAAAAGAGTGCTTGCCCTCCATGCAGTTGTGGTCATTTTGTTTACTTATCCAGCTATTTAAGCTTGACCTCAGGGGTACACACATACCATCAGAATGCTATTAACGTGTCTTCCATACCTAGACAACTTATGCAGCCGCAGCCTGTGCAGGTAAGAGCGGTGGAGCGGTGGAGCCGGGTGAGGTGGGGGGAGATTTCGACAGACGACTAGGGAAAATTAATTATTTACTTAATTTTTCCTCAAGTCCTCTGTCGAATCCCCCCCCCAACCAGGCCCCACCACCCCAAGGCTCTTACCTGCACAGGTCACGGCTACACTTATAGTGTTTTTCTCTAGCAGCTGCACAGACGGACTCCCTTTGGCATCACACCAGGCCCTCAAGGCCACTTGCAGCTCTTCCTTCTTGGCGCTACTCTTCATGGGACATCCCAAAACCCTGCAGAATTGCCTCAACTGATCAACCTTGTAGGTAAGCAATGCCTCAATGTTGAACTCTAATTCTGCCGCCTCACCGGCTCCTTGACTCCTCTGCGACATGATGTGTGGCTTAAAGGATGCTCACGACAAAACCAACTAGAACCAACAAATCAATAACACAATATGTGGTTGCTCTGTGGTCTGCGCTATTTATGATGTACATCAATCACTGTGAGTGAATTTTTTGAATACACATTTAAATCCCACCGCTGCCACCAAATGTTAGACCCGGGATCCCTGGTTGGCTGAGGTAAGTACCTTAGGCCAAAGTAGGTACCCACGTTCCAACGTCAGGGAAAGGAAGGTCACCTTTTTAGATAGCCCCGCTCACCCCTTCGGTACCTTGGCACGAGCAACCAGGCTTATCTTCAAGGCAAATGTGTAAAATATTCGCAACCACGCTCACAATAATCCAATGATGGCACCACAAATAAACTCCACACAAGTTTTGTAAAAACGAGTATAAACTTTATGTAAAAAGATATACAATAAGACCACACAATATAAAACCAACATATAAGGTTGTGTAATATTTCTCCTGGCCGGTTGTTATACCAGCCAGCCCTTGTAAATACTGGTGATATCAATGAGCACTTCTAAACATTCTCCTGTACTCCTAAAATCATATCATACAGTCGTAATGCTAGAATCAGATGCTTGTGCAATGTAATAATACTGTCATGCGTAACGTAACAATCAGGCACTTTGCAAGATCAAACAATGCAATGCATGATACCATCACCAGTTCTGCAAAAATAATGCAATGCATATACACTAATCAGGTAATTCGTTATGCAGGAGAAATGCAATGCGCAATACACTAATCAGGTAGACTGTTATTCAGAAACAATGCAATGCGTCATATGACAAGCAGGTAGTTTGTTATGCAGATAAAAATGCAATGCTGCATACACTAATCAGGTAGTTTGGTATGCAGGTAAAATGCAATGCGTAATACTCTAATCAGGTACTCCGTTATACAGAAATGATACAATGTGCCTTCTCGGTCAGCGGCTGGGCCTCCAATGCAGCTTCGTGAAATGGCAACGGCGGCTCAGGCCAGCAACTCAGCTCCTCCGGGACTGCCTGTCTGGGCCACTTCACTTACGAAGATCTTAGGCTGCCACAAAGCACAAGCACACAGCATCGCTGAATCTTCCTTCACTCCGGGTGCACGATCACTGGGCACTCCACACATGAGTCTCCTTACTGCACGAAGATCACACGCACAGCGACGCAGAGACTCACTTTACTCCGGTGCCCACGATAGCACCGCAAATACCCACAAAGGTCCCATGGTGCTAAACGCACCCGCACACAACGGCGTTGAGACTCACTTGCATTCCAGTGCACATAATGACAAGGCAAATCCTCACGAAGGTCTCACAGTGCACAAGGCACTCGCACACAACGGCGTTGAGAGTCACTTGGATTCCGGTGCACACTACCACTGGACAATCCTCAAAAAGGGGTTCAGGATGCACAAAGCATACGCACATCGTGTCGCTGATCCTTGTTTGGACTCCAGGCACCCCCGATCACAGACTGATCCTCCCGAAGATCTCAGGCTGCACAAAGCACGAACACACAGTGCCACTGAGACTCATTTAGACGCCAGGTGCCTACGATCACAGGAAGTCCTTACGAGGGTCTCAGACTGCAACAGGGGCACTCACACAGCACCGCTGAGACTCTCCTGAAAACTTTTATGTTCCTGTGTTTCCGAACCGGGATCCAGCTCACCTCAGGCCCTTGGGGATAGTTACTTCAGGACACAGCACACCGCAAAGTCCTTCAAGGAGGGGGACACAGCACACAGCAAAGTCCCTTTAACCTTTCCTTGGTTGACACAGCAAACTGCAGGCCAGCTTCAGATCACACAGCAAGAGCAGTCCTATCCACCAGTCTCTTCAGTTGTTTCTTTCTTGGCAAAGGTCCCGTTGACCACAAAGTAGCTCCAGTCTTGTTCACACTTGATCAAGCCATTCTCCAAAGTTCAGGGGCTTCAGTTCTCTTAGTTATACCGCTCAATGGCGTTGAAGTCTTTGTGCTTCAGGGGGCAATGACCCCTGCTAAAACCAGTTCTGGGTGCCTCCCTGCAACAGTGACACCTTCTTCCTTTGTTTAGTGTGGGTCTGGATTCTCAATCACCCAGCAGGAGACGGGACAATTGTTTTATAGCAGCAGCCCAGGCCTCTTCACCTCTAGGGGCTTCTCCTCCCCCTACACTACAGATGCAGGTCAGTCTGTTGCTGTCTCACCTCCTCCCCTGGGTCAGGACATTCCCCAGATCCTATCGCTTTCAAATCCAGACAGTCAAACCACAGCCAGGCAGAGACACACAGAAATGTCAGAGCACAAACACGCAGTCGCCATCAAAAGTGTGGCTTCTGAACAGACAATGCAAAAAACACCTACATAAAAAGATGTGTTATTACATTGTGAGTTTAGGCATACTAAACTTCACCTCTCCAAGCCTATGGGAAGATAGGCTGGAAAGCATATTACCCAGCCTCTCCCTTCTATCCTATGGGTAAGATGTCCTTTTAACAGTGAAATCCGAAATGAAGATTATTTCACTTTTAGGACATGACACACACCTTAGTACATATCCTACCTTTCACATGCACTACACCCTGTCCAGGGGGACCCCAGATCTACCATAGGGGTGTCTTAGGTGCACAGAAAGGGAAGGGTAAGGTCTGGCAAGTGAGTGCACTTGACAGAACAACATGGCAGTTTCACAAACTGCGCTCAGGCCCTGCAATGGCAGACCTGAGTTCCCTTTTTAAGGCTACTTGTGTGGGTGGCACAATAATTGCTGCAGGGCCACAAGTAGCATTTGCATTACTAGCCCTGGCACACATAGTGCACTTTACTAGGGACTTTACTAGTAATGCAAACATACCAATCAAGGACAACCAATTACCATCACTTTATACAGGGAACACTTACACTTTGACACTGGTTAGCAGTGGCAACGTGTCCAAAGCATCTAAGTTGGCAATACCATCTCAGAAAAAAAGATCTAGGGGGAAAGCAAAAATTTAAGGGACTTTAGCCAAAAAGGGCCAAGTCCTACAGCAGTCATTAATGTACATGAATTTTTAGGTCTGCCTTGACAGTGTAACTGTCTCCTGACCTTTTAACCTGCACCATGACACAAATACATATCAATTCCTATGCTTTGTTCTTGTGATGTTTCACATTACTGTACAGCATCCCTTTAACCCCTTCGATGCTCATGACGGAGCGGTTCCGTCATGAGCATCGGTTGAGCTGTGCTCATGACGGAACCGCTCCGTCATGAGCACAGCCCCTGGGGGAAGCGCTGGCGCTCCCCCCCGGGGCATCGATCGTGCCCCCACAGAGGGGGATGGCAGCAGAAGAGTTTCCGCTGCCACCCCGAGCCCCCCCACGCTTCCTGATGATGTCAGCGCGCACAGCGCGCGCCGACGTCATCAGGAAGCGTTGGAAGCGCTGGAATTCATTTCTTCCAGCGCGTCCAACGGGGAGGGTGAGTATTTTGCTGCGGGGTGGCGGGGGGGGCGGAATTCAAAGGCCTTGAGGCCTCGGGGGAGAGGAAAGAGTATTTCCTCTCCCCTGATGTCTCAATGCTGGGCATTCCTGTCCCACGATCGCGCACAGCGTCGCGATCGTGGAGCAGGGATGCCCCACTAGACACCAGGGATGTCCATTTGGTCATTTGGGAAGCGACCCCTTGGGCAAGGGTCGCTTCCCAGGGGGGATAATTATTGCACAGACTTTTCTGCCCCCCCCCCTGGGGGCAGATCGGTCCACTTTCGGTCCGTTTCTGCCCCCAGGGGGGGCAGAAAAGCCCACTAGACACCAGGGATGTGGTTTTATTGATATGGGAAGCGACCCCTTGGGCAAGGGTCGCTTCCCTTGGGGAATAATAATTGCACAGACTTTTCTGCCCCCCCTGGGGGCAGATTGGTCCACTTTAGGTCCGTTTATGCCCCCAGGGGGGGCAGAAAAGCCCACTAGACACCAGGGATGTGGTTTTATTGATATGGGAAGCGACCCCTTGGGCAAGGGTCGCATCCCTTGGGGAATAATTATTGCACAGACTTTTCTGCCCCCCCTGGGGGCAGATCGGTCCACTTTCGGTCCGTTTCTGCCCCAAAAGCCCACTAGACACCAGGGATGTCGTTTTATTGATTTGGGAAGCGACCCCTTGGGCAAGGGTCGCTTCCCTGGGGGAATCATTTATGCTCAGACTTTTCTGCCCCCCCTGGGGGCAGATCGGTCCACTTTCGGTCCGTTTCTGCCCCCAGGGGGGGCAGAAAAGCCCACTAGACACCAGGGATGTCGTTTTGTTCATTTGGGAAGCGACCCCTTGGGCAAGGGTCGCTTCCTTGGGGGCATAATTTTCTGGAAGACTTTTCTGCCCCCCCCCCCCCTGGGGGCAGATCGGTCGACTTTCGGTCCGTCCGCAGGGGGGGCAGAAAAGCCCACTAGACACCAGGGAATTAGTGTAAATAAAAATGGAAGTGACCCCTTTGGCAAGTGTCGCTTCCAGGGGGCAATTTTTATAATATGTATTTGGCCCACCCGCCCCTGGACAGAGTAGCCTTTTTTTTTCCTGCTGTTTTCTGCCCCACCTGGCACATAACCCGATTGACCATTTGGGTAGTAACATAGCATGTTATAATGTTTATTGTTATATTTTTGGTGAATTGCAATAGTAACGTTTTTTTTTTTACTTTTTTGTTCTAGGTGAAAGCTTTTGCTCTTTTCAGTTTGCCGTGTTGTTACTGGTGGTTCTACTGTTTGTGTAGTTTGGTAAGAGACTCTTTTTTGTACAATGTAAATGTGTTTGATTTCTCAGCATGAATTTTTTTTGCAAATGGTGTAATAATAGCAGTATGTTTGTTTTTTGAGTGTCAAAAACTTTTTGCTTTGGTGCTCGATGTGTATTTTGTTGTCTTGTGAGTAATTTGTTTTTTTTTCTTCTTTCTAGTTTGACATCGTTGGTTTTTGCTGTGTCACTGCAGAGTTGGTTTCTGGTGAGTGCAGCTGTCTCTTGTAATTGGATTGTATAGTTTTTGAGTACATTGATCTTTGTGATAAAGGTACACATTTCTTTACTTACTTGGTTTGCACATTGTTGGTTGTTGTTGACTTGTTTGTGCAGTCTTCTATCTTAGTAAGTATAATGGCTAGCCGCAGGATTACTGCTCAGCAGGTTGTTGGTTTGCTGTTTGAGTCTTCCTCTGACCATGGTTCAGAGACTGACTCTGCATCTGAGGGAGAGGAGGCAGGGGACGATTCTGGCAGTGAGTTGTCTCTCCGTATGGAGTCATCGGATGATGAAGATACTCTTAGTGCGGATGAAGTGCCTGTGTTAGAGGAGGAGACTGATGTGCCGATAGTGCGGCAAGAGGCATCTGGGCTGCAGTCTGGGGCTGCAAGGCTTCCCGTTGGTGTAGTACGGCAAGAGGCATCTGGGCTGCAGGCTGGGGCTGCAAGGCTTCCCTTTGAAAGTGATGACCTCTGGGTTGCCCCTGGCATGGTGCAGCCGGCATTGCCAGAGTTTACTGGTGTTCCAGGGTCTAGAGTGAATACTGAAAACTTTTTGCCGGTAAATTTTTTTCAGTTGTTTATGGACGATGTGTTTTTGGCAGAGATTGTTGAGCAGACTAATTTGTATGCCGAACAGTTTTTGAGGGACAACAGTGCCAGACTTAGGCCCTACTCTAGAGCTACCCGGTGGACTCCCACAAATGTTGAAGAGATGAAGAAGTTCTTGGGTTTAACTTTTTTGATGGGCTTGCTAAGGAAGCCATCAATGTCTTCATATTGGTCTAGCAGTCCCTTGATGGCAACGTCTATTTTTCCGGCAGTCATGAGTCGTGACAGGTATTTGCTTCTGCTTCGGATGATGCATTTTGTTGATAATGGTTTAGCGTTGCCACGAGATCACCCTGATTGTGACCGACTTTTTAATATTAGGCCTGTCCTTGATCACTTTGTTGATCGACTTTCTGAGATTTATGCCCCTGGGAAAGAAATTGCAGTGGATGAGTCTTTGGTGTTGTTCAAGGGCCGCTTGGTTTTTAGGCAATACATTCCTAGTAAGAGGGCACGCTATGGAATAAAGCTGTATATGCTGTGTGACAGTAGGACTGGATATGTGTCTAATTTCAGGGTGTACACCGGTAAGGAATCTAGGATTAACCTCCCTGGTTGTCCGTCCACTTTTGGTGTGACTGAGAAACTTGTTTGGGAACTTGGTAGAGGATTTTTCAACAAAGGCCACCATTTATATGTAGATAACTTCTACACTGGTGTGCGGTTGTTCAGGGAATTGGCCAAAGTGGACACTTTTGCTTGTGGCACAATCCGCTCTAACCGTAAAGGTTTCCCGAAAGAACTTGTTTGTCAAAAGCTTGTGTGGGGACAGTGCAGTGCGTTGCGTTGCCAGGAGCTTCTTGCTGTGAAGTTTTCAGACAGGAGAGATGTCTACATGCTGACTACCATCCATGATGAAAGCACTGCACCTGTGACTGTTTGGGGTCAGGTCACTGAAGCGCGCAAACCTGTGTGCATTTTAGACTATAATAGGCACATGGGTGGTGTTGACAGAGTAGATCAGAGGTTGGAACCTTACACTGCTCTTCGTAAGGCTTACATTTGGTACAAGAAGTTGGCTATCCATCTTTTCTACTTAGCAATGTTTAATGCTTTTGTTGTGTTCCAGGATTCTTGCCCTGAGTCAAAGATGACTTTTGCTAAGTTTCAGGAGTCTGTAATAGGCAGCCTTGTTGTAGTGGAACAGGCAAGTGTTCCTACAGTTGGAGTGGTGGAGGATGTTGCTAGATTGAAAGATCGCCTCTTTCCAGATCACATTCCTCCCACACCCTCAAAAGATTTTCCCAGTAGGAGATGTAGAGTCTGTTGGCGAAGAGGTACGCGGAAGGAGAGTCGTATGTACTGCCCCGACTGTCCTTCTCATCCTGCACTGTGTCTTCCTGCTTGTTTTAGAGCGTACCACACGCGAAAGAATTATTGGGAGCATTCATGAGTGGTAAAGTGAACTGCCTGGTCTGTATTCTTTGGATAATTTGATTCTGTTTCAAGGTTGGTGTTAGTGCAATGTATTTAGTTGCTGATTTTCTGTTAGAAGATTTGTATCTATTTGCGATTAGTTTGTGTTTTTATTTTTTTCTAAAAAAATCCTAAATGTGATGGCGGTGTGTGTAGGCATGCGCTTGGCTGTTGGTGTGTGTGGACTGGCACTTGGTTGATGGTGTGCGTGGAATGGTGCTTGGCTGGCGGTGAGCGTGGACTGGCGGTGTGCATGGACTGGCGGTGTGCGTGGACTGGTGCGTGGCTGGTGGTGTGCGTGGACTGGAGCTTGGCTGGCGGTGTGCGTGGAATGGTGCTTGGCTGGCGGTGTGCGTGGACTGGTACTTGGCTGGTGGTGTGCATGGACTGGTGGTGTGTGCGGACTGGTGCTTGGCTGGTGGTGTGTGCGGACTGGTGCTTGGCTGGTGGTGTCCGTGGACTGGAGCTTGGCTGGTGGTGTGCGTGGACTGGAGCTTGGCAGGCGGTGTGCGTGGAATGGTGCTTGGCTGGCGGTGTGCGTGGACTGGTACTTGGCTGGCGGTGTGCGTGGACTGGTGGTGTGTGCGGACTGGTGCTTGGCTGGAGGTGTCAGTGGACTGGAGCTTGGCTGGCGGTGTGCGTGGATTGGCGATTGGCTGCCGGTGTGCCTGGACTGGCGATTGGCTGGCGGTGTGCCTGGACTGGCGCTTGGCTGGCGGTGTGCCTGGACTGGCGCTTGGCTAGCGGTGTGCGTGGACTGGCGCTCTGCTAGCGGTGTGTGTGGACTGGCGCTCTGCTAGCGGTGTGTGTGGACTGGAGCTCGGCTGGCTGTGTGTGAGTAGTGACTTTCTGCTGGTCACTACACACACTGCTAGCTGAGTGCCACTCCACGCATCAGCATGTGTAGTTGCTGTGTCTGGATTGTGGGCATGTGAAAGTGATGGGCCCTTGAATGGCGCTGTGTGCTGGTGTGAGTTTTGTTATGTGATGGGCCCGCGGCTGGCGGTGTGAATGGTTTTGTATGTCTCACACGTATGAAAGGTGTATGAATGGCCTGTAAAGAGGTTGGTGCCTTGTCGTGGCTTTACAGCTCATGAGCTGTGAGTCAATGGTTCAGTTTCTCGCCCTTTCAATTATTATCAGTGCATTTCATGTTTTGTGAAATCACTTGCTATTACAATTGTATCTACTGAACCATCACTCACTATTGTGCCAAATCCAACCAGTATGTGTGTGTGCTTGCGGATTAGATGGCTGTGCAGTAATATTAGTCTTTCTGAAGCAGGGTGTACCTTGTCCCTTTTTGGTGAATTTTGTACTGTGTTGCTTTTGTACCTGGTGGTGCGAATGGTCTTGTTTGTATCACGTATGAAAGGTGTGTGAATGGCCTGTAAAGTGGTTGGTGCCTTGACGTGGCTTTACAGCTCACGAGCTGCGAGTCATTGGTTTGGTTTTTTGTGAATTTAATTATTGACAGTGCATTTCATTTTTGTGAAATCTCTAGTTAATAAAATTTAATACACTGAACCATGACTCGCCCTCGTGCCAAATCCAACCAGTATGTGTGTGTGTTTGAGGAACAGATGGTTGTGCAGCAATGTTTGTCTTTAGTTTCTCTGCCAAGGTACACTTTCCATGTAAGAATAACCCACCAACTGTAGATATTGTTGAAAACCCATGGGAGTTCATGGTGATGTCTCTCTTGTGAAATCAAAAAAAAATTTTATCCCAATGTCCTGCAAACCTCAAAATGTCTGCCACATTTTCTTTGCAATTTTACTCCAAAATTCTCACGCTATAGGAACAATAGTTAATCTGGTTTTGCAAGGGGGGTCACTTTGGTTTTTGACCCGGTGCTCGGCGGCCATCTAGGGAAACCTACCAAACCCACGCATTTCTGAAAACTAGACACCCGGCGGCTTCCAGGGAGGTATGGCTTGCGTGGATCCCCCAACGTTTCCTTACCCAGAATCCCCTGCAAACCTCAATTTTTGCTGAAAAAATCACTTTTTTCACACATTTTGGGGTGGGAAAGTTGTGGCATCACCTGGCTCACACAAATTTACCACCACCCAGCGTTCCCCCAGGTCTCCCGGTAAAAATGGTGCCTCACTTGTGTGGGAGGCCCAAGTACCCGCGGCAGGCAAGGGCCCAAAACGTAGTGAGGTGACATCAAAATGGCCTATCACAAAACCACCTGGTTTTGCAAGGGGGGGTCACTTTGGTTTTTGACCCGGTGCTCGGCGGCCATCTAGGGAAACCTTCCAAACCCACACATTTCTGAAAACTAGACACCCGGCGGCTTCCAGGGATGTATGGCTTGCGTGGATCCCCCAACGTTTCCTTACCCAGAATCCCCTGCAAACCTCAATTTTAGCTGAAAAAACACTGTTTTCACACATTTTGGGGTGGGAAAGTTGTGGCATCACCGGGCTCACACAAATTTACCACCACCCAGCGTTCCCCCAGGTCTCCCGGTAAAAATGGTGCCTCACTTGTGTGGGAGGCCCAAGTACCCGCGGCGGTTTGCTAGGTTTCCCTAGGTGCCGGCAGGGCTAGGGTTCAAAAACTACAGCTAGACTCTTCGCAAAAAAAGTGTACATTTTCAGTGTGAAAATGTGGTGTGTCCACTTCCTGTCGTGGGCACTATGCCTACCCACACAAGTGAGGTACCATTTTTATTGGGAGACTTAGGGTAGTTCAGATTTGTAAAACAACTGTTATTACCTATTGATTTTTTATGCATTTCGCCCTTCCAAATGAAAGACATTGTGTAAAAAAAAAGTCATTTTGAAAAATGACCAATAATTGTCATGCAAGTATGAGTATTCCCAATTTCGAAAATGTCCAAATATGCACTGTTTCTAAACTCTGTAATTTGTTCCCATTTCAGAAATACATAGGTGTCTTTCATACCGATTTTTCCATGTATACATTTTCCCACAATAATTGCTATATACCCGGAACAAAAAAAAAAACATTACAAAATGCTGCTCAGTTTTTTACTCTGGGTTCGTTGGGCTCTTGGTGAACCTACAAGTCCTATATATCCCCACAACCAGGAAGGTCCACCGGATGTAACGGTACATTGCTTTCAAAGAGATGTCATAATTCGAAGAAGTTACAGGTGAAAACGTTGACTCAAAAGGCTGCTTTTTTCAACAAATTTTTAATTTTTCCTATATTTACCTGTTAGTTTCTATAAGGAAACCTTGATGGATCTACACAAATGACCCCTTGCTGAATTCAGAATTTTCTCTACTTTTCAAAAATGTATAGCTTTCCAGGATCCATTATTGCTTTTCTACCCATTTTTACCATTATCTGGAAGGAGGTTCAAAGCACAAAAAATAGCAAAAATAGGGTATGTCCAAGAAAAATGTCAAAACTGTGTAAAACATGTTGGATTTCTGACAAAAATCTGTCATTCCCTAAAATCTGGAGAAATTGTGATTTCAGCCCCACAAACCCTTTTTTGATATCATTTGCAGAGAAAAACCCAGACGCTTTCATTTGCAGCCACTTTTCCCCATTTTTCACAAAAAAACCAAACTTTTGCTGTATTTTGACTAATTTCTGGGAACCCTCTATGAGAATCCACAAACCCTGGGCCATGTCTGAACTGGGGTGGCAGAGTGGGCTAAAGAACGGTGATGGATTAAACCCAGATCAGTTGACTGGGGGTGAGTGCTTGCAATGTTCAACACTCCGTCCATCATTTCCTTTGGTTTTTGCTTTGTTCGCCATAAGTTGGCAGGGTATGCTCAGACGTGAGTCCCTTGCTCACTTTGCCACTGGATTCAAGCAAGCCTGGCTGAAGACGGCTGAAATGCCAGAAACCGGTCCTAGGAAGCTTGTTTCCGGTCCAGGGAAGACATGGCTTGGCAGTTCGGGCTGGACTGTCCCCATGAGGCACAGAGTCAGACTCATTTGCATATGGCCATGTCTGAACTGGGGTGGCAGAGTGGGCTAAAGAACGATGATGGATTAAACCCAGATCAGTTGACTGGGGGTGAGTGCTTGCAATGTTCAACACTCCGTCCATCATTTCCTTTGGTTTTTGCTACCTTTAGAATCCCCATGATGTTGGAAGAAAAGGACGCAAATTTGGCGTGGATACCTAATGTGGTCAAAAAGTTACAGGGGGCTAAGCGCGCACTACCCCAAATAGCCCAAAAAAGGCTTAGCACAGGAGGGGAAAAGGCCTAGCAGCGAAGGGGTTAAAGAGAGACCTATTTACATTGTCAATGCTTCTTTTCTAATTGATCCCCTAATATATTGATCTCTGTAGAAGCATTGAATTACATGATAAAAGAAAACTGCAAGCACAGAGCTGACATGGCATGGATTATTCTATCAGGCGCCTCTTCTGACGTACTGAATGAGGCAACATGGTGAGCACAGAGCTTGGTGTGTGCACACTAGTAAACATTTTGGAAGAGGAAGTTGTAACATTCTGTAATTAAAATGCTCATGTCATTCCACTTTATTGATGTAAAAATACTTGCATAATATAGATTGTTGTACATACCAGTAAGAGGGGGATGTTGATTGTTGACAGTGATTCAAACGGAGTTGAGCTATACATATAAAATGAAAATCCAAAACATAGTGCAACTTAAATACTGTTAAATGTTGTGGAATAAATGACAGCCATCGGGTAAAAAACAAGTTACTTTTGAGGTAAGGTGCCAGACGGAACCCTTATCTTCATTTTTATCGATTTTGAGACCAAAACAGCAGGCAATGCGGGCATCAATCAGATGAGTAAAAGCCGCCCTATGTGCACACGGAGTAGTTAAAAGGGTTCACGAAGATACAGAAGCTTAAACCGAGTCATCAGCCAGTTGAAGTGCTCCGAAGTGAATAAAAAGTGACATTAAGGAGCTGTAGGAACTATCCAAATAATCAAATAGAAATAATTATACGTCTACACAGACGGAAGTAAAATGTTTAGCACTGTGTGGCCTATGAACCTCTTTGACTTCGTAAATCCTATTTTACGAGGTGTTTTTTTAGCCTCCACTCTTAGAAATGTGCATAAAGGATTTAATGGAAGCATTGCATGGAGGTCGCCGCCTGCAGACCTCAGATGGGGGCCTCTGTCCCTCACATCGTGTCCTCTATATTTAATTTCAGTTCTTCTTGCTGGTAATTGAAAGACTGAAATATACTTCTAATTGTTCTGAAAGCACCCCATTAGTTCTTTGAACATTATTATTACCAGAGAAGTGACTCGGGAGATAAAGGACTGCACATTCCACATCTGAGTCTTATGCCGCCCAGATTTAGGGCGAGGGGGCTCAGAAAGGACAATTGCTGTCTGAAAAGCAGAAACGAATTGTAATTCACTCATCAGGAGCTGACGTCACATTGGCAGGAAGAGAGCGCGTAAACCTACCTGTTCCCTGCAAGCACCCAAAGTTGGTGTGTGTGAGTCTGCATATGAGTCTCTTTGTGTCTCTGTGTATGTGTGTGCGTGTGTTTCAGCGTGCGTGTGTGTGTATGTGTGTGTGCCAAAGGGGTGTGTGCCAGTAGAGAAAGACCTCTTTGTAAATTTCTATAGGTGTTAACTGGGGCATATAATATCTACAGATGGCATTGTGTTGGGGACGCATACATTTGTACTTGGGGTGTGTTAAGATTGTTTTTTTGTTTTGTGACATGCGTGTGTAGCTCGGGTTGTTTGTTCAGGACATCCTGTATATGTGTGTGCACATTGAAACTGTGTGCTGTTTGGACTGTTTGCAAAATTAGTAAATTAGGGGCATATTAACAAGGAACAGGGAAAATTAACGCTAAGGGCGCTTAGCGTTAATTTTTTTAACGCCTGCTATCGCTGGATAATATCGCCTGGTTATCGCGTTATTAACAATGCTAACTGCGTAGGCGATAAAAAATCCAGCGATAGCAACATTTTGGGAGGTTATCGCTGGTAATGCAGCGATAAAACTACAAGGATAGGGATATCCTTGTTGATAGCCCATGGTGGACTGAGCCATGTAATCCACCTTCCATGGGATTACATGGCTAAATCTGAAAATTAGCAGACGTAAAAAAGCAGCGTTAACCGCGGTTAGTGTTGCTTTTTTTGTCTCTAACAGGGTTAGCGTGAAGCTTGATAATAGGAGAAATGTCGCTTAGTGACTTTTCTCCTATTATTTTGCTCTGGAACGCCCACTTTGCATCTCATTAGAGATGCAAAGCGAAACGTAGTTAAAAAGGGTGCTAACATGCGATTTTGCATGTTAGCACCCTGTTGTTGATAGGGTGATATTTTTATCTCCGCTTTTTTGGCTTTTAAAGCCAAAAAAGCGGAGCTAAAGCCCTTGTTAATATGCCCTGAAGTGACTTGTTTGTGTGTGAAGTTTTTGTTTTTTAAGTAATCCAAATGTAGACAGCACAATGTGTGTCACCAATTGCAATAGAGAAGCTTGCCCTTGCAGGCGTTTGCCTGCCTAGAAACATGCAGAGCAAGTACCCCCAGTTTCAAGCTCCCAGAAATTGTTTTGACCGTTGAGCTGGGTTTCACACATGACTGGCACAGTTCCTTCAATAGAGAAATAATTGGGAGGAAACACATCTCGTTCATTCTACCTTGCTTGCATCATTTGGGAACACAGCAGGTTTCAGAGTATTTGAATACTGAACAAAATCAAACATCCCTATAAACAACCATGGGATAATATTCTAAAAACCTGCCATTTGTGATCTAGATTCACACAACATTCTTCAGTGGCCTATTGAGAAAGCTATCAGCCCCTCATCAATCTATAAAAAAAATAGCTAAAAGCAAAAATATTTTTTGATTATAAAAGCATAAAGTGGCATAGCAGTCCCTGACATTGAAGTGAAGATGTATCATGTGTGAGAGACAGAATGCTGTCACTCACTTTGACATTAGCCAGTGTCTGAAGTGGGCTGACAAAATTACCCATGCAGTATGATGTAGTGGGCAGAGGAAAGTCAATAAAGTAATAGCAGAGAATGAATTAAGAGGGCCAGCTGAAAGCCCCTATAAGTAAGTATATTTTATGTATATGTTTCGTAAAATCAAAAGGTCTTGGCTACCAACAGACCTACAAATATTTTAGCCTTGTACTAAATGACATGCCCCCACAGTGGAGTGAATCACCTGTGTTGTCCCTCGTCTTCTTCTTCCCCTGTCTCAACGTAGTCCCATCCACCGCCCCGACACTCCTCCCCCTCCCAGGACCTACTTAATGACAGCCGCTGCATGTCTGTGCCGCTGACATGCAGAAGGGGTCCCAAAGGCAAGCCCTTCTGCACCCTTCTGTGCTTGGACCACGCCCAGTGCCACAAACCCTGTTATGATCACCACCCAGTGATACCCTGCAGCGCTCCTGTGACCGCTCGAAGCAGGACAACCCTCCTTCTGCTGTTTCTGTGCCATACCAAACACCATAATAGGAACATTTTACTGCAACCACTGCCACTTCACCTGCAGCAGTCTACCCACACATCCCACGCAAGCCCCAGCAACACCATCAACACCCCAACCTAACACAACACGCTACAGCAAACCCGCACCCCAACAATCACTCATGTGTGTGCTACTGAACTTACAGTCTTTCAGCAGAAACCTTGCTCAGCTCCACATGACATTGCTGTGGCCATCACCTGCCAGGAGGAGGACTCGCTGTCATCTACCAAAAAACTCCATAAATTGCTCAATGTCCACTGAGAGAGCCATTCCATTCATGGAATATCTGCAATTTAAGCTGCATCGCTCTGAAAACATGACCCTACTGATCACCTAGAGCACAAGCTGCCTTCACCAGCCTCATCATCGATTCCTTAGCCTTCATATTTCTTGACAACCTCAACTTCCACTGAGAAGGCAGATCCAACCGCTGCTCCACTACACTCCTAAAATCTGAACAACATTCAACTAACCCAACTCATCACAGAGCCAACACACATCGCAGGACACCATCTTCATCATCAGTGACATCAACAAGAACAACTCCACTTCACCACACCATCATTCACTTCCAAATCAACACACCGAAAGCCAATGCACCCATCAGCATCAGCCTGCCCAGCTGCAGTTGCAGACTGGCTCAATACCCCCAGCTCAGATCAATCAAAACCCAGGGACAACCTCAATGCGACATCACCAACTTCAACAGCTGGATCAAGAACAGCACAGACTTCCTCACTCCCATCAATCTCAACAAGCAAAGAGTACACAGAGGACTTCTGAGACTTCAAAGGAAACTGAAAAGAGCTAGAAAGAAAATGGAGACTGTTAAACCTGGCAACCGTGGAGCAGTTTTCCCTGACTTTTTGCCTCTACCTCCTGTCTTTTGGATGTTGTGCTGGATTTCGTTTTTGCTGGCTTAGATGCTTTGGGCACTTTGCCACTGCTGATCAGTGTCAAAGTGCAAGTGCTTCCTGTATAAATTGGTATTGTGATTGGTTCTCCCTGATTGGCATATTTGTTTACCAGTAGGTCCCTAGTAAGGTGCACTACCCTTGCCAGGGCTGGTATATCAAATACTACAAGTGGTCCTGCAGCACTGATTGTGCCACCCACATGAGTAGCCCTAAAAAGGTGTCTCAGACCTGCCACCGCAGTGCCTGCGTGCAGTTTGCTAACTGCCATGTTGGCTTGGCAAGTGCACCCACTTGCAAGGTCCTACCTTTCCCTTCCCTTACACATAGGACACATGTATGAAAAGCCCAAGGTACCCCCCTGGGCAAGGTGCAGTGTATGTGAAAGGTAGGACATGTACTGGTGTGTGTACCATGTCCTGACAGTGAAATACTGCCAATTTCGTTTTTCACTATTGAAAGGCTATCTTGCTCATAGGACAGAATGGGGAATGCTTTGTAACATCTTACAAGCATATCTTCCTATAGGAGTGAGATAGGAAATTGGAGTCTGGTATCCCTGAACTCCAAATTTAATAACACATCTTTTAGTAAGGATGGTTTTTAAATTCTGTGTTTGAAAATAGCACTTTTAGAAACTGGCTGTTTTCTTGTTCAACCTTCCTGTGTGCCTCTGCCTGTTTGTGGATTGACTGTCTGGCTTTGGAGTGACAGGGGCTGGGGTGGCTCCAGGAGTCTGGGTGAGTCAGCCCTGGGCTGAATAGGCCGATCTGCATTTGGAGTGGTGGGAGGAGTAGCATCTGTACCTGACTAGGGCTGTGCCTGTCTTCCACAAAAGACTGGCTCAACCTCCTGCGTTGTGTCTGAAGACCCTGGCCCACACTGACAAAGTAAGAAGTTGTGCACTGGCAGCGTGCATCCAGAACTTGTTTGGACTGGGTTCAAGCCCCCTTACATATAGAGAACAAAGACATTTGGTGTATAAATATTAGACCTGAAACCCCTGTACTTTAGATCATCCTGGAATTAAGAAGAGCTTTTGCCAAGGAGAAGAGCGCGAGAAGCTGAGAAGAAGGACTGCCCTTGCTGTGTGTTCTGGGGCTGACCTGCAGTTGCTATTCTGCCAAGGGAAGGAGGAGGACTTTGCTGTGTGCTGTGTCCTCTACTTAAAGGAAATCTCCAAGGGCCTGAGGAGAGCTGGCCCCCTGTTGTGGAAACTCAGGGACACCAAAGTTTCCCAAAATCTTCACAACGCTGTGTGCGTGTGTCTTTGTGAAGCCTGCAATAATACCCAGAGGCTCTGATTATCCTCAGTCCTGTCCGTCTGATATTAGCACCGGCCCGAGTCGCAGCGCCGCTGTGAGCGTGTGTCAGCACCCAACCCTGTCTGCGCTGTGATCGTCGAGGAGTCTGCCGGGATCTGCAGTGCACTTTTCACCGCTGCTGGCCCGAAGACGAGATCCACTGAGAGGCCGTCACGCCGCTGGCCCGAGTCGTCAGCAAGATCGTAATCACATGAGAAAGCAGCCGGGCAGGGGAAGGATCAGCTGTGAGGCGTTGCCTGGCAACCGGGTCTCCCCTGCATTGCTTTGCCGGAGCCGCCCAGTAGGACGACAACAGCCAGGAAGAGAGAGCAGCTCCCCAGGTAATGCTCAGATCAGCAATCTAAGCCTGCGACCGGAACTGCTGCTTGTCGTGTTGCCTTGGGCGGGTTGTGAGTCGGCCGGACTGTTTGAAGCATTTTTCTGGCTAGCTGGCCTGTCAGGTACTATGCGAGCAAGATCTAAGCCTGAGACCTGAACTGAAGCTTGTCGCATGGCCTTGGGTGGATTGTGAGACAGCGGGGCTGTTGTGAGCCTCTTTTTCTAGTTAGCGGGCCTGACGGGGACTGTGCAAGCATTTACCTGGGTAGTGGGGTCTCCCCTTTTGAATTGATAATTACGGCCCGTACCGGCACAGCGGAACAGCTGCAGTACCGGGGCCTGATCCCCGGAATCTGTTTGTTTCAAGCATTTGGGGGCATTTTTTGCAATCCCTGACTGCGGAGCCAGCAGGCCCGTGGGGAAAAGTCCCCTAACCACTAGAGCACCGCGTGCAGGTGCTCAAGAGAACTGATTGGTGATATTTTGTTTGATTACCTCAAGGAATACAAAATCTACAAGTTTGTGTTTTATAATAACCTTCCAAAGAACCTTCCAAAGAACATTTCAAAGAATAACTTTTATTGTGCATGTTAGATTTTATCTTTTGGTCTGGTCAAATTCAGATAAAGATGCCTTTATTTTTCTAAACCTGTGTGGTGTCCATTTGTGGTGTTATCACTGTGTTACTATGAGTGTTGGTACAAATACATTACACATTGGCTTTGGGATAAGCCTGTCTGCTCATGCCAAACTACCAAGGGAGTGAGCAGGGGTTATCTAGAGTGTGTTTCCCCCTTACCCTGACTAGAAGCAAGGGTTCCTATTTGGTCAAATGTGCCTACCTCTGCCATCTAGAGACCCCCATTTCTAACAGAGACACCAAGAAAAGAGTGCTAGTTAAATGCATCGAAATGTGCTTCAACAGCTGCAAGATCTTCTTCATCGTCAAGGAATTCACAACACCCTCAGCCTTGGTCAACTGCACCACCCCCATCCAAGTACTCTGCGCCAACATATCAGACTTCTTCCACAGGAAAATTACAAAGATCTACAGCAACTTTGCACACCAGCCAGGTATTAGCAGTTTTATCGCAAACCTGCCCATCACCAACCAACACAACCACCTGACTGAGTGGAAAACTCTCACCAAAGAAGATACAGCAACTATCAAGCAGATAATCCAATCAGGGGTTCAAACAGATCCTTGCCCCACCACATCTACAACCTTGGAGCATCACCAATCAGCAATGCCCTCAGCCGCACCATCAAGAACTTCATCACATCCACCATATTTCTGGATTACTGGAAGCATACATAGGTCAATGCCCTACCCAAGAAGTCGTCAGCCGACCCAAGCCAATTGAGCTACTTTTGACCTACCTCCCTTACTCCCTACTCAGCCAAAGTGGTAGAGAAGGCTATTACAAGCAAATCACAAACTACCTCAAACTACACCACCTAGTGTAAAATACTCAATTTGGCTTAAGAAAAATCCACATCACTGAAACAGCACTCACCACAGCCACCAACAACATCTGGGCCATCCTGGACTGAGGAGAAACAGTGGTCCTCATCCTGCTCGACATCTCCATAGCATTCAACACAGTCTCTCACAAGTTGATCAGAAGACTCAATGGAGCCAGTATCCTAGGAACAACACTCATTTGGATCTGCTTCTTTTCACAGCAAGAACCCAAAGTGTCAGATTGCCACCCTTCACATTGGAGACCAAGAACTTGATTTGCGGAGTCCCTCAAGGATAGTCCCAACCCTGTTCAACGTCTACAAGACACTGCTCGGCAACATTCTTCAATCCTGAGGCATCGCCATCTTCTCCTATGTCGACTACACCCAACTCACCCTCTCCCTGTTGGACAAGATAATTACCACCTATACCAACTTCACCAACTGTATGATCATGGTAGCAGAAGAGATGAGAACTAACTGCTTGAAGCTCAACTCAGACAAGACGGAAGTACTGTCTTCAGAAACAAGATTTCCCCATGGGACTCCATCAGGTGGCTGACCGAACTAGGACCAACACAACACCCACCGACCATGCCAGAAATCTTGGGATCATCCCGGTTGGCAGGCTCAACATGACAGCACAAACCAACACAGTAAGGGCTGCATGCTTTCACATCCTACTTATGCTATGAAAGATCTGCGAGTGGGTGCCACAGAACACAAGATCCTATCACAAGCAGTATCCACTACAGCTCTGCACTCAATGCCAGAATCTCCAAGCAGCTCCTGCACAGACTTCAGACCATCCAGAACATTGCTGCCAGACACATACTCAACTGCCCATGCTGCACCCATGTCACCCTACCTCAGAGAGCTTAGGGAGAGTGGCAGCCATCTTAACACTGTAAAAGTTAAATGAACATTGATACTGCCCATACCATGTCAAAGGATTTAGACAGAAATAAAAGTCAAAACCAGAACCAGACAAAGGAACAGACCAGCGCCCCAGTGGGCGTAATGCATCTATCCATCATGGAATAAAGAAATTAATCACATAATGCCATTGATCCGTAATGTCCGCTTACAAATCAACTAAAGTTACAGATATAGCCCAAGTGGGCCAGAGCAGCACCATATTGTCCATAGAAAATTTAGTATGTACATAACAACTCAGTTACTTGAAATCCACAATGACCTGTTCTGCCCTTCGTGGCCCCTTCCTGAAAGAATACAGTAAAATGTGTCAAAATATAAAAATACAGTTAACAGCAATCACAAAACATTTATTACGTGCACAAGGCAAATATATAAATATATATATAACTATATATATATATATATTTTTTTCTTTTTCTTGCAATGTGTTTTCAGCCGGATCACTCAACAGCGGGTGCGGGCGTTGGGCCAAACCAATAGAAATGAAAAATAGAAAACATAACTAAACCACATAAGACAAAAGTCAACTGAAAAGAAAGACATTACACGGAACCATTGTTGCAATTAGATAAATCTTTGGGTCAGAATTATGGGTACTATACCCAAAAATTTGGGATCCATTAGGTCATAGAATGTAGTAATGATGGTCACTTTTTATATGTACTATACATATCGAAAATCATTATCTAAAAATGTTTTGAAAATATACTAATAATTGCCAAAAGAAATTCTGCACATCTCTTGCTCCTTTCTGCACCCCGCATGCCTCTCTCTGCACCTCTTTTGATTCTTTCTGCACTTCTCTCTCATCTTTCTGAACCCCTCTTGCCTCTTTCTGCACCTTTGTTGCTTCTTTCTTCACTGTTCTTGCTTCTTTCTGCATTTCTCTAACCTCTTTCTGCACCACTCTTCCCTCTTTCTGCAATTCTCTTGCCTGTCTGCACCCCTGTTCCCTCTTTCTGCATCTCTTTTGTCTGTTTCTGCAACTCTCCTGCCTCTTTGTGCAGTTCTCTTGCCTCCTTCTGCAACTCTGTTGCCTCTCTCTGCACCTCTCCTACCTATTTCTGCACCTCTTTTGCCTCTTTTTGTACCTCTGTTGGTTCTTTCTGCACTGCTCTTGCTTCTTTCTGCACCTCTCTTGCAAATTTCTGCACCTCTCTTGTCTCTTTCTGCACCCCTCTTCCCACTTTCTGTACCTCTCATGCCTCTGTATGCACCCCTGTGCCCTCATTTTGCACCTCTTTTGCATGTTTCTGCAACTTTCTTGCCTCTTTCTGCAGTTCTCTTGCTTCCTTCTGCACCTCTGTTGCTTCTTCCTGCACTTTTCTTGCATCTTTCTGCACTTCTCTTGCTTTTTTCTGCACCCCTGTTGTGTCTTTCTGCACTTGACTTACCTCATTTTTCACCTCTCTTGCTTCTTTCTGCACCCTTCTTCCCTTTTTTGCATCCCTCTTGCCTCTTTCTGTAGTTTTCTTGCCATTTTCTGCACCTCTTTTGCATCTTTCTGCAGTTCTCTTGCCATTTCCTGCACCTCTTTTGCATCTTTCTGCACATCACTTTCCTCTTTCTGCACTTCTCTTGCTTCTTTCTACACCTCTGTTGCTTCTTTCAGCAATTCCCTAGCCTCTTTCTGCACTTCTCATGCTTGTTTCTGTACATCACTTGCACCTTTCTACACCTCTGTTGCCTCTTTCTGCGCCTCACTTGCTTCTTTCAGCACCTCTGTGGCTTCTTTCAGCAATTTTCTTGCCTCTTTCTGCACTTCTCTTGCTTGTTTCTGCACCTCTCTTTCTTCTTTTTGCACCTCTGTTGCCTCTTTCTGCACCCCTATTCCCTCTTTCTGCACCTTTCCTTCCTGTTTCTGCACCTCTCTTGTCTCTTTCTGTATATCTGTTGCTTCTTTCTGCACTTCTCTTGCCTTTTTCTGCACCCTTTGTGCCTCTTTCAGCCCCTCTGTTGCTTCCTTCTGTACTTCTCTTCCTTCTTTCTGCACCTCCCCTGCCTCTTTCTGTACCCTCTTGCCTCTTTGTGCACCTCTGTTACCTCTTTCTGCACCCCTCTTGCCTCTTTTTGCACCTCTGTTGGTTCTTTCTGCACTGCTCTTGCTTCTACCTGCAACTCTTTTCTGAATTTCTGCATCCCTCTTGCCTCTTTCTGCACCGCTATCCCCTATTTCTTCACCTCTCTTGCTTCTTTCTGCACTTCTCTTGCTTTTATCTGCACTGCTCTTGCTTCTTTCTGCACCTCTCTTGCAAATGTATGTATCCCTCTTCTCTCTTTATGCACCTCTGTTCCCTCTTTCTACACCTTTCTTGCCTATTTCTGTAACTCTCTTGCCTCTTTCGGCACCTCTGTTGCTTCTTTCTACAGTTCTCTTTCTGCACCCCTCTTACCTCTTTTAGCACCTCTGTTGCTTCTTTCTGCACTTCTCCTGCTTCTTTCTGCACCCATCCAGCCCCTTTCTGTACCCCTTTTGCCTCTTTGTGCACCTCTCCTGCTTCTTTGTGCACCTCTCTTGCCTTTTTCTGCTTTTCTCTTTCCTCTTTCTGCACCTCTGTTGCAAATTTCTGCATTCCTCTTGCCTCTTTCTGTAGCCATCTTCCTTCTTTCTCCACCTCTCTTGCCTCTGTCTGCACACGTGTTCCCTCTTTCTGCACCCTTTGTGTCTGTTTCTGCAATTCTCTTGCCTCTTTCTGCAGTTCTTTTGCCTCCTTCTACACCTCAATTGCATCTTTCTGCACTTCTCTTGCTTCTTTTTGCACCCTTCTTCCTTTTTTGTGTACATCTCTTGCCTCTTTCTGCACCCCTCTTGCCTCTCTCTGCACCTCTTTTGCTTCTTTCTGCACTTCTCTCTCATCTTTCAGAACCCCTCTTGCCTCTTTCTGCACCTTTGTTGCTTCTTTCTTCACTACTCTTGCTTCTTTCTGCATTTCTCTAGCCTCTTTCTGCACCCCTCTTCCCTCTTTCTGCAATTCTTTTGCCTCTGTCTGCACCCCTGTTCCCTCTTTCTGCACCTCTTTTGTCTGTTTCTGCAACTCTCTTGCCTCTTTGTGCAGTTCTCTTGCATCCTTCTGCAACCCTGTTGCATCTTTTTGCACCTCTCCTACCTCTTTCTGCACCTCTTTTGCCTCTTTTTGTACCTCTGTTGATTCTTTCTGCACTGCTCTAGCTTCTTTCTGCACCTCTCTTGCAAATTTCTGCACCCCTCTTCCTACTTTCTGTACAACTCTTGCCTCTGTTTGCACCCCTGTTCTCTCTTTTTGCACCTCTTTTGCATGTTTCTGTAACTTTCTTGCCTCTTTCTGCAGTTCTCTTGCCTCCTTCTGTACCTCTGTTGCTTCTTTCTGCACTTCTCATTCATCTTTCTGGACTTCTCTTGCTTCTTTCTGCACCCCTGTTGTCTCTGTCTGCACTTGTCATCCGTCTTTTGTCACCTCTCTTGCTTCTTTCTGCACCCTTCTTCCCTTTTTTGCATCCCTCTTCTCTCTTACTGCAGTTCTCTTGCCATTGTCTGCACATCTTTTGCCTCTTTTTGCAGTTCTCTTGCCATTTTCTGTACCTCTTTTGCCTCCTTCTGCACATCACGTTCCTCTTCCGGCACTTCTCTTGCTTCTTTCTACACATCTGTTCCTTCTTTCAGCAATTCTCTAGCCTCTTTCTGTACTTCTCTTGTTTGTTTCTGTACCTCTCTTGCATCTTTCTACACCTCTGTTGCCTCTTTCTGCACCTCACTTGATTCTTTCAGCAATTCTCTTGCCTCTTTCTGCATTTCTCTTGCTTGTTTCTGCACTTCTCTTTCCTCTTTTTGCACCTCTATTGCCTCTTTCTGCACCCCTGTTCCCCCTTTCTGTACCTTTCCTTCCTGTTTCTGCACCTCTCTTGCCTCTTTTGGTATATCTATTGCTTCTTTCTGCACTTCTCTTGCCTCTTTCTGCACCCTTTGAGCCTCTTTCAGCACCTCTGTTGCTTCTTACTGTACTTCTCTTCCTTCTTTCTGCACCTCTCCTGCCTCTTTCTGCACCCCTCTTGCCTCTTTTTGCACCTCTGTTGGTTCTTTCTGCACTGCTCTTGCTTCTACCTGCAACTCTTTTCTGTATTTCTGCATCCCTCTTGCCACTTTCTGCACCGCTCTCCCCTATTTCTTCACCTCTCTTGCTTCTTTCTGCACATCTCTTGCTTCTATCTGCACTGCTCTTGCTTCTTTCTGCACCTTTCTTGCAAATGTATGTATCCCTCTTATCTCTTTATGCACCTCTGTTCCCTCTTTCTACACCTTTCTTGCCTATTTCTGCACCTCTTTTGCCTCTTTCGGCACCTCTGTTGCTTTTTTCTACAGTTTTCTTTCTGCACCCCTCTTACCTCTTTTAGCACCTCTATTGCTTCTTTCTGCACTTCTCTTGCTTCTTTCTGCACCCCTCCAGCCCCTTTCTGTACCCCTTTTGCCTCTTTGTGTACCTCTCCTGCTTCTTTGTGCACCTCTCTTGCCTTTTTCCGCTTTTCTCTTTCCTCTTTCTGCACCTCTGTTGCAAATGTCTGCATTCCTCTTGCCTCTTTCTGTAGCCATCTTCCTTCTTTCTCCACTTCTCTTGCCTCTGTCTGCACACGTGTTCCCTCTTTCTGCACCCTTTGTGTCTGTTTCTGCAATTCTCTTGCCTCCTTCTACACCTCAATTGCCTCTTTCTGCACTTCTCTTGCTTCTTTTTGCACCCTTCTTCCTTTTTTGTGCACATCTCTTGCCTCTTTCTGCACCCCTCTTGCCTCTCTCTGCACCTCTTTTGCTTCTTTCTGCACTTCTCTCTCATCTTTCAGAACCCCTCTTGCCTCTTTCTGCACCTTTGTTGCTTCTTTCTTCACTACTCTTGCTTCTTTCTGCATTTCTCTAGCCTCTTTCTGCACCCCCTTTCCCTCTTTCTGCAATTCTCTTGCCTCTGTCTGCACCCCTGTTCCCTCTTTCTGCACCTCTTTTGTCTGTTTCTGCAACTCTCTTGCCTCTTTGTTCAGTTCTCTTGCCTCCTTCTGCAACTCTGTTGCCTCTTTCTGCACCTCTCCTACCTCTTTCTGCACCTCTTTTGCCTCTTTTTATACCTCTGTTGATTCTTTCTGCACTGCTCTAGCTTCTTTATGCACCTCTCTTGAAAATTTCTGGACCCCTCTTGTCTATTTCTGCACCCCTCTTCCTACTTTCTGTACAACTCTTGCCTCTGTTTGCACCCTTGTTCCCTCTTTTTGCACCTCTTTTGCATGTTTCTGTAACTTTCTTGCCTCTTTCTGCAGTTCTCTTGCCTCCTTCTGTACCTCTGTTGCTTCTTTCTGCACTTCTCGTTCATATTTCTGGACCTCTCTTGCTTCTTTCTGCACCCCTGTTGTCTCTTTCTGCACTTGTCTTCCATCTTTTGTCACCTTTCTTGCTTCTTTCTGCACCCTTCTTCCCTTTTTTGCATCCCTCTTTTCTCTTACTGCAGTTCTCTTGCCATTTTCTGCACCTCTTTTGCCTCTTTCTGCAGTTCTCTTGCCATTTTCTGTACCTCTTCTGCCTCTTTCTGCACATCACTTTCCTCTTCCTTCACTTCTCTTGCTTCATTCTACACCTCTGTTGCTTTTTTCAGCAATTCTCTAGCCTCTTTCTGTACTTCTCCTGTTTGTTTCTGTACCTCTCCTGCATCTTTCTACACCCCTGTTGCCTCTTTCTGTACCTCAGTTGCTTCTTTCAGCACCTCTGTCAGTAATTTTCTTGCCTCTTTCTGCACTTCTCTTGCTTGTTTCTGCACCTCTCTTTCCTGTTTTTGCACATCTGTTGCCTCTTTCTGCACACCTATTCCCTCTTTCTGCACCTTTCCTTCCTGTTTCTTCACCTCTCTTGCCTCTTTCTGTATATCTGTTGCTTCTTTCTGCACTTCTCTTGCCTTTTTCTGCACCCTTTGTGCCTCTTTCAGCACCTCTGTTGATTCTTTCTGTACTTCTCTTCCTTCTTTCTGCACCTCCCCAGCCTCTTTCTGTACCCTCTTGCCTCTTTTTGCACCTCTGTTGGTTCTTTCTGCACTGCTCTTGCTTCTACCTGCAACTCTTTTCTGAATTTCTGCATCCCTCTTGCCTCTTTCTGCACTGCTCTCCCCTATTTCTTCACGTCTCTTGCTTCATTCTGCACTTCTCTTGCTTCTATCTGCACTGCTCTTGCTTCTTTCTGCACCTCTCTTGCAAATGCATGTAACCCTCTTATCTCTTTATGCACCTCTGTTCCCTCTTTCTACACCTTTCTTGCCTATTTCTGCACCTCTCTTGCCTCTTTCGGCACTTCTGTTGCTTCTTTCTACAGTTCTCTTTCTGCACCCCTCTTACCTCTTTTAGCACCTCTGTTGCTTCTTTCTCCACTTCTCTTGCTTCTTTCTGCACCCCTCCAGCCCCTTTCTGTACCCCTTTTGCCTCTTTGTGCACCTCTCCTGCTTCTTTGTGCACCTCTCTTGCCTTTTTCTGCTTTTCTCGTTCCGCTTTCTGCACCTCTGTTGCAAATTTCTGCATTCCTCTTGCCTCTTTCTGTAGCCATCTTCCTTCTTTCTCCACCTCTCTTGCCTCTGTCTGCACACGTGTTCCCTCTTTCTGCACCCTTTGTGTCTGTTTCTGCAATTCTCTTGCCTCTTTCTGCAGTTCTTTTGCCTCCTTCTACATCTCAATTGCCTCTTTCTGCACTTCTCTTGCTTCTTTTTGGACCCTTCTTCCTTTTTGGTGCACATCTCTTGCTTCTTTCTGCACTTCTCTTGCCTTTTTCTGCACCCTTTGTGCCTCTTTCAGCACCTCTGTTGCTTCTTTCTGTACTTCTCTTCCTTCTTTCTGCACCTCCCCTGCCTCTTTCTGTACCCTCTTGCCTCTTTTTGCACCTCTGTTGGTTCTTTCTGCACTGCTCTTGCTTCTACCTGCATCTCTTTTCTGAATTTCTGCATCCCTCTTGCATCTTTCTGCACCGCTCTCCCTTATTTTTTCACCTCTCTTGCTTCTTTCTGCACTTCTCTTGCTTCTATCTGCACTGCTCTTGCTTCTTTCTGCACATTTCTTGCAAATGTATGTATCCCTCTTATCTCTTTATGCACCTCTGTTCCCTCTTTCTACACCTTTCTTGCCTATTTCTGCACCTCTCTTGCCTCTTTCGGCACCTCTGTTGCTTTTTTCTACAGTTCTCTTTCTGCACCCCTCTTACCTCTTTTAGCACCTCTGTTGCTTCTTTCTGCACTTCTCTTGCTTCGTTCTGCACCCCTCCAGCCCCTTTCTGTACCCCTTTTGCCTCTTTGTGTACCTCTCCTGCTTCTCTGTGCACCTCTCTTGCCTTTTTCTGCTTTTCTCTTTCCTCTTTCTGCACCTCTGTTGCAAATTTCTGCATTCCTCTTGCCTCTTTCTGTAGCCATCTTCCTTCTTTCTCCACTTCTCTTGCCTCTGTCTGTACACGTGTTCCCTTTCTGCACCCTTTGTGTCTGTTTCTGCAATTCTCTTGCCTCCTTCTACACCTCAATTGCCTCTTTCTGCACTTCTCTTGCTTCTTTTTGCACCCTCCTTCCTTTTTTGTGCACATCTCTTGCCTCTTTCTGCACACCTCTTGCCTCTCTCTGCACCTCTTTTGCTTCTTTCTGCACTTCTCTCTCATCTTTCAGAAACCCTCTTGCCTCCTTCTGCACCTTTGTTGCTTGTTTCTTCACTACTCTTGCTTCTTTCTGCATTTCTCTAGCCTCTTTCTGCACCCCCTTTCCCTCTTTCTGCAATTCTCTTGCCACTGTCTGCACCCCTGTTCCCTCTTTCTGCACTTCTTTTGTCTGTTTCTGCAACTCTCTTGCCTCTTTGTTCAGTTCTCTTGCCTCATTCTGCAACTCTGTTGCCTCTTTCTGCACCTCTCCTACCTTTTTCTGCACCTCTGTTGCCTCTTTTTGTACCTCTGTTGATTCTTTCTGCACTGCTCTAGCTTCTTTCTGCACCTCTCTTGAAAATGTCTGCACCCCTCTTGTCTCTTTCTGCACCCCTCTTCCTACTTTCTGTACAACTCTTGCCTCTGTTTGCACCCCTGTTCCCTCTTTTTGCACCTCTTTTGCATGTTTTTGTAACTTTATTGCCTCTTTCTGCAGTTCTCTTGCCTCCTTCGGTACCTCTGTTGCTTCTTTCTGCACTTCTCGTTCATATTTCTGGACCTCTCTTGCTTCTTTCTGCACCCCTGTTGTCTCTTTCTGCACTTGTCTTCCATCTTTTGTCACCTTTCTTGCTTCTTTCTGCACCCTTCTTCTCTTTTTTGCATCCCTCTTTTCTCTTACTGCAGTTCTCTTGCCATTTTCTGCACCTCTTTTGCCTCTTTCTGCAGTTCTCTTGCCATTTTCTGTACCTCTTCTGCCTCTTTCTGCACATCACTTTCCTCTTCCTTCACTTCTCTTGCTTCTTTCTACACCTCTGTTGCTTTTTTCAGCAATTCTCTAGCCTCTTTCTGTACTTCTCCTGTTTGTTTCTGTACCTCTCCTGCATCTTTCTACACCCCTGTTGCCTCTTTCTGTACCTCACTTGCTTCTTTCAGCACCTCTATCAGCAATTTTCTTGCCTCTTTCTGCACTTCTCTTGCTTGTTTCTGCACCTCTCTTACCTGTTTTTGCACCTCTGTTGCCTCTTTCTGCACACCTATTCCCTCTTTCTGCACCTTTCCTTCCTGTTTCTTCACCTCTCTTGCCTCTTTCTGTATATCTGTTGCTTCTTTCTGCACTTCTCTTGCCTTTTTCTGCACCCTTTGTGCCTCTTTCAGCACCTCTGTTGATTCTTTCTGTACTTCTCTTCCTTCTTTCTGCACCTCCCCTGCCGCTTTCTGTACCCTCTTGCCTCTTTTTGCACCTCCCTTGCTTCTTTCTGCACTTCTCTTGCTTCTATCTGCACTGCTCTTGCTTCTTTCTGCACCTTTCTTGCAAATGTATGTATCACTCTTATCTCTTTATGCACCTCTGTTCCCTCTTTCTACACCTTTCTTGCCTATTTCTGAACCTCTCTTGCCTCTTTCGGCACCTCTGTTGCTTCTTTCTACAGTTCTCTTTCTGCACCCCTCTTACCTCTTTTAGCACGTCTGTTGCTTCTTTCTGCACTTCTCTTGCTTCTTTCTGCACCCTTCCAGCCCCTTTCTGTACCCCTTTTGCCTCTCTGTGCCCCTCTCCTGCTTCTTTGTGCACCTCTCTTGCCTTTTTCTGCATTCCTCTTGCCTCTTTCTGTAGCCATCTTCCTTCTTTCTCCACCTCTCTTGCCTCTGTCTGCACACGTGTTCCCTCTTTCTGCACCCTTTGTGTCTGTTTCTGCAATTCTCTTGCCTCTTTCTGGAGTTCTTTTGCCTCCTTCTACACCTCAATTGCCTCTTTCTGCACTTCTCTTGCTTCATTTGCACCCTTCTTCCTTTTTTGTGCACATCTCTTACCTCTTTCTGCACCCCTCTTGCCTCTCTCTGCACCTCTTTTGCTTCTTTCTGAACTTCTCTCTCATCTTTCAGAACCCCTCTTGCCTCTTTCTGCACCTTTGTTGCTTCTTTCTTCACTACTCTTGCTTCTTTCTGCAATTCTCTTGCCTCTGTCTGCACTCCAGTTCCCTCTTTCTGCGCCTCTTTGGTCTGTTTCTGCAACTCTCTTGCCTCTTTGTACAGTTCTCTTGCCTCCTTCTGCAACTCTGTTGCCTCTTTCTGCACCTCTCCTACCTCTTTCTGCACCTCTTTTGCCTCTTTTTGTACCTCTGTTGATTATTTCTGCACTGCTCTTGCTTCTTTCTGCACCTCTCTTACAAATTTCTGCACCCCTCTTGTCTCTTTCTGCACCCCTCTTCCTACTTTCTGTACAACTCTTGCCTCTGTTTGTGCCCCTGTTCCCTCTTTTTGCACCTCTTTTGCTTGTTTCTGTAACTTTCTTGCCTCTTTCTGCAGGTCTCTTGCCTCCTTCTGTACCTCTGTTGCTTCTTTCTGCACTTCTCGTTAATATTTCTGGACCTCTCTTGCTTCTTTCTGCACCCCTGTTGTCTCTTTCTGCACTTGTCTTCCATCTTTTGTCACCTTTCTTGCTTCTTTCTGCACCCTTCTTCCTTTTTTTGCATCCCTCTTTTCTCTTACTGCAGTTCTCTTGCCATTTTCTGCACATCTTTTGCCTCTTTCTGCAGTTCTCTTGCCATTTTCTGTACCTCTTCTGCCTCTTTCTGCACATCACTTTCCTCTTCCTGCACTTCTCTTGCTTCTTTCTACACCTCTGTTGCTTCTTTCAGCAATTCTCAAGCCTCTTTCTGTACTTCTCTTGTTTGTTTCTGTACCTCTCTTGCATCTTTCTACACCCCTGTTCCCTCTTTCTGCACCTCACTTGATTCTTTCAGCAATTTTCTTGCCTCTTTCTCCACTTCTCTTGCTTGTTTCTGCACCTCTCTTTCCTCTTTTTGCACCTCTGTTGCCACTTTCTGCACCCCTATTCCCTCTTTCTGCACCTTTCCTTCCTGTTTCTTCACCTCTCTTGCCTCTTTCTGTATATCTGTTGCTTCTTTCTGCACTTCTCTTGCCTTTTTCTGCACCCTTTGTGCCTCTTTCAACACCTCTGTTGCGTCTTTCTGTACTTCTCTTCCTTCTTTCTGCACCTCTGTTATCTCTTTCTGCACCCCTCTTGCCTCTTTTTGCACCTCTTTTGGTTCTTTCTGCACTGCTCTTGCTTCTACCTGCAACTCTTTTCTGAATTTCTGCATCCCTCTTGCCTCTTTCTGCACCGCTCTCCCCTATTTCTTCACCTCTCTTGCTTCTTTCTGCACTTCTCTTGCTTCTATCTGCAATGCTCTTGCTTCTTTCTGCACCTCTCTTGCAAATGTATGTATCCCTCTTATCTCTTTATGTACCTCTGTTCCCTCTTTCTACACCTTTCTTGCCTATTTCTGCACCTCTCTTGCCTCTTTCGACACCTCTGTTGCTTCTTTCTACAGTTCTCTTTCTGTACCCCTCTTACCTCTTTTAGCACCTCTGTTGGTTCTTTCTGCACATCTCTTGCTTCTTTCTGCACCCCTCCAGCCCCTTTCTGTACCCCTTTTGCCTCTTTGTGCACCTCTCCTGCTTCTTTGTGCACCTCTCTTCCCTTTTTCTGCTTTTCTCTTTCCTCTTTCTGCCCCTCTGTTGCAAATTTCTGCATTCCTCTTGCCTCTTTCTGTAGCCATCTTCTTTCTTTCTCCACCTCTCTTGCCTCTGTCTGCACACGTGTTCCCTCTTTCTGCACCCTTTGTGTCTTTTCCTGCAATTCTCTTGCCTCTTTCTGCAGTTCTTTTGCCTCCTTCTACACCTCAATTGCCTCTTTCTGCACTTCTCTTGCTTCTTTTTGACCCCTTCTTCCTTTTTTGTGCACAACTCTTGCCTCTCTCTGCACCTCTTTTGCTTCTTTCTGTACTACTCTCTCATCTTTCAGAACCCCTCTTGCCTCTTTCAGCACCTTTGTTGCTTCTTTCTTCACTACTCTTGCTTCTTTCTGCATTTCTCTGGCCACTTTCTGCACCCCTCTTCCCTCTTTCTGCAATTCTCTTGCCTCTGTCTGCACCCCTGTTCCCTCTTTCTGCACCTCTTTTGTCTGTTTCTGCAACTCTCTTGCCTCTTTGTGCAGTTCTCTTGCCTCCTTCTGCAACTCTGTTGCCTCTTTCTGCACCTCTCCTACCTCTTTCTGCACCTCTTTTGCCTCTTTTTGTACCTCTGTTGATTCTTTCTGCACTGCTCTAGCTTCTGTCTGCACCTCTCTTGCAAATTTCTGCACCCCTCTTGTCTCTTTCTGCACCCCTCTTCCTACTTTCTGTACAACTCTTGCCTCTGTTTGCATCCCTGTTCCTTCTTTTTGCACCTCTTTTTCTTGTTTCTGTAACTTTCTTGCCTCTTTCTGCAGTTCTCTTGCCTCCCTCTGTACCTCTGTTGCTTCTTTCTGAAATTCTCGTTCATATTTCTGGACCTCTCTTGCTTCTTTCTGCCCCCCTGTTGTCTCTTTCTGCACTTGTCTTCCATCTTTTGTCACCTTTCTTGCTTCTTTCTGCACCCTTCTTCCCTTTTTTGCATCCCTCTTTTCTCTTACTGCAGTTCTCTTGCCATTTTCTGCACCTCTTTTGCCTCTTTCTGCAGTTCTCTTGCCATTTTCTGTACATCTTCTGCCTCTTTCTGCACATCACTTTCCTCTTCCTTCACTTCTCTTGCTTCTTTCTACACCTCTGTTGCTTCTTTCAGCAATTCTCTAACCTCTTTCTGTACTTCTCCTGTTTGTTTCTGTACCTCTCCTGCATCTTTCTACACCCCTGTTGCCTCTTTCTGTACCTCACTTGCTACTTTCAGCACCTCTGTCAGCAATTTTCTTGCCTCTTTCTGCACTTCTCTTGCTTGTTTCTGCACCTCTCTTTCATGTTTTTGCACCTATGTTGCCTCTTTCTGCACACCTATTCCCTCTTTCTGCACCTTTCCTTCCTGTTTCTTCACCTCTCTTGCTTCTTTCTGCACTTCTCTTGCCTTTTTCTGCACCCTTTTGGCCTCTTTCAGCACCTCTGTTGATTCTTTCTGTACTTCTCTTCCCTCTTTCTGCACCTCCCCTGCCTCTTTCTGTACCCTCTTGCCTCTTTTTGCACCTCTGTTCTTTCTGCACTGCTCTTGCTTCTACCTGCAACTCTTTTCTGAATTTCTGCATCCCTCTTGCATCTTTCTGCACCGCTCTCCCTTATTTTTTCACCTCTCTTGCTTCTTTCTGCACTTCTCTTGCTTCTATCTGCACTGCTCTTGCTTCTTTCTGCACCTTTCTTGCAAATGTATGTATCCCTCTTATCTCTTTATGCACCCCTGTTCCCTCTTTCTGCACCTTTCTTGTTGGTTTCTGTACCTCTCTTGCCTCTTTCGGCACCTCTGTTGCTTCTTTCTACAGTTCTCTTTCTGCACCCCTCTAACCTCTTTTAGCACCTCTGTTGCTTCTTTCTGCACTTCTCTCGCTTCTTTCTGCACCCCTCCTGCCCCTTTCTGTACCCCTTTTGCCTCTTTGTTCACATCTCCTGCCTCTTTCTGCACCTCTTTTGCCCTCTTCTGCAATTCTCTTGCCTCCTCTGTTGCAAATTTCTGCATTCCTCTTGTCTCTTTCTGTAGCCATCTTCCCTCTTTCTCCACCTCTTTTTCCTCTGTCTGCACACGTGTTCCATCTTTCTGCACCCCTTGTGTCTGTTTCTGCAATTCTCTTGCCTCTTTCTGCAGTTCTCTTGCCTCCTTCTACACCTCACCTGCCTCTTTCTGCACTTCTCTTGCTTCATTATGCAACCTGCTTCCCTTTTTCTGCACACCTCTTGCCTGTTTCTGCACCCCTTGTGCCTCTCTCTGCACCTCTTTTGCTTCTTTCTGCACTTCTCTCTCATCTTTCAGAACCCGTCTTGCCTCTTTCTGCACCTTTGTTGCTTCTTTCTTCACTACTCTTGCTTCTTTCTGCATTTCTCTATCCTCTTTCTGCACCCCTCTTCCCTCTTTCTGCAATTCTCTTGCCTCTGTCTGCACCCCTGTTCCCTCTTTCTGAACCTCTTTTGTCTGTTTCTGCAACACTCCTGCCTCTTTGTGCAGTTCTCTTGCCTCCTTCTGCAACTCTATTGCCTCTTTCTGCACCCCTTTTGCCTCTTTTTGTACCTCTGTTGGTTCTTTATGCACTGCTCTTGATTCTTTCTGCACCCCTCTTGTCTCTTTCTGCACCCCTCTTCTCACTTTCTGCACCTCACTTGCCTCTGTCTGAACCCATGTTCCCTCTTTTTGCACCTCTTTCTCATTTTTCTGCAACTTTCTTGCCTCTTTCTGCAGTTCTCGTGCCTTCTTCTGCAGCTCTGTTGCTTCTTTCTGTACTTGTCTTCTATCTTTTTTGACCTCTCTTGCTTCTTTCTGCACCCCTCTTGTCTCTTTCTGCACCCCTCTTCCCACTTTCTGCACCTCACTTGCCTCTGTCTGAACCCATGTTCCCTCTTTTTGCACCTCTTTCTCATTTTTCTGCAACTTTCTTGCCTCTTTCTGCAGTTCTCTTGCCTTCTTCTGCAGCTCTGTTGCTTCTTTCTGTACTTGTCTTCCCTCTTTTTTGACCTCTCTTGCTTCTTTCTGCACCCTTCTTCCCTTTGTGTGCATCCCTCTTGCCTCTTTCTGCAGTTCTCTTGCCATTTTCTGCACCTCTTGTGCCTCTTTCTGCACATCACTTTCCTTTTTCTACACTTCTCTTGCTTCTTTCTAAACCTCTGTTGCTTCTTTCAGCAATTCTCTAGCCTTTTTCTGCACTTCTCTTGCTTGTTTCTGTACCTATCTTGCATCTTACTACACCTCTGTTGCCTCTTTCTGCACCTCACTTGCTTCTTTCAGCACCTCTGTTGCTTCTTTCTGCACTTCTCTTCCTTCTGCCTGCACCCCTCCTGCCTCTTTCGGTACCCCTCTTGCTTCTTTGTGCACCTCTCCTGTACTGTTCTTGCTTCTTTCCGTACCTCTGTTGCAAATGTCTGCATCCCTCTTGCCTCTTTCTGCACCCTTCTTCCCTATTTCTCCACCTCTCTTGCTTCTTACAGCACTTCTCTTGTTTCTCTCTGCACTGCTCTTGCTTCTTTCTGCACCTTTCTTGCCTCTTTCTGTACCCCTTTTGTCTCTTTCTGTACCTCTCTTGCCTTTTTCTGCAGTTCTCTTGCCTCTTTCTGCAACTCTTTTGCTTCTTTCTGCACTTTTCTTGCCTCTCTCTGTACCCCTCTTGCCTCATTCTGCACCTCTGTTGGTTCTTTCTGCACTGCTCTTGCTTCTTTCTGCACCTCTGTTGCAAAGTTCTGCATTCCTCTTGCCTATTCCTGTATCCTTCTTCCCTCTTTCTGCACCTCTCTTGCATCTGTCTGCACACCTGTTTTCTCTTTCTACATTTCTCTTGCCTGCTTCTGCAACTTTTGCAACTCTCTTGCCTCTTACTGCACTCCTCTTCCATTTTTCTTCACATCTCTTGCTTCTTTCTGCACCTCTCCTGCCTCTTTCTGCACATCTCTTGGTTCTTTCTGCATTGCTCTTGCCTCTTTCTCCACCCCTCTTGCTTATTTCTGCACCTCTTTTGCTTCTTTCTGCACTTCTCACTCCTCTTTCTGCTCCCCCTTGGCTCTTTCTGCACCTCTGTTGCTTCTTTCTGAACTGCTCCTGCTTCTTTCTGCACCTCTCTTGCCTCTGTATGCACCCTTGTTCCCTTTTTCTGCACCTCTCTTGCCTGTTTCTACAACTCTCTTTCCTCTTTCCTCTTTCTGCACCTCTGGTCCTTCTTTCTACACTTCTTTTGTTACTTTCTGCAACTCTGTTTCATCTTTCTGCATTTCTCTTGCCTCTTGCTGCACGCTTCTTGCTTCTTTCTACACTTCTGTTGCTTGTTTCTGCATCTCTCTTGCTTCTTTCTGCACCCCTGTTCCTTCTTTCTATACCCTTCTTCCCTCTTTCTGCACCTCTCTTGCCTCTTTCTGCACCACTGTTCCCTCTTTCTGCACCTCTCTTGGTTTTTTCTGCCCTTTTTGTCCTCTTTTCTGTACTTCTCTCGCCTATTTATATATTCAAATGGGAAGTGCAAGCTGTCAAGTTTAATGGTCTGCATGCTCTCGTGACAGAGGAATATGTCTACTTGCACATTTATTCTCACATGTGTTATGCATCTGAAGATGGTAGCTTAAAAAGCGGGTAGCTTCTCTTACAGGTGGTCAAATCTTGTTAGTTCTGCTCTGTCATTCGGTTGCACAGGCAGACATGGCTTGTGTATACATGTGTTATAGAGTCCCTCAAATATACTATTGAATAACCGTGTGCCCTATATTGTGAGCAGAAAGTTATGCATCCAACTTTTTTACACAAATTTACAGAGTATGTTGTTTGAATCACAGGTATTCAAGTGTTTGTATGTTTATTTGCATTTAACATGTCACTAGGTAAAAGCATAGACATGCATGCATACCTACACAAACTTGGTCAGACTTACAACAGTGATATGCTTAGGATTGCTGTTTTATATTTGGTAGGCCTAACAATCTGAGCAATCGATTAATAGTGAACCTTCAAGAAAAAAGTGAGGTTTAAGACATCTTCGGAGAAGGATTAGCGATAGGGTACTTTGTATGAGTCTGTTGTAAGGTACAGTCAAAGTAGGCCTCTTTCTGCACCTCTGTTGGTTCTTTCTTCACATCTCTTGCTTCTTTCTACACCTTTCTTCCTCTTTCGGGACTTCTGTTGCCTCTTTCTGTATTTTATTTGGTTCTTTCTGCACCTTTCTTCCTCTTTCTGCAGCTCTCTTACCTTCTTCAGCTCTTCTCTTGCTTTTTTCTGCGCCTTTCTTCCTCATTCTGCACTTGCCCTACCTATGTAGGTATAGTTAGAAATTAGCATTTAAAAAACCTTAGAAATTTACTGAAAAAAACAAGTTTCAGGGACATTATAGTTAGTTGGACATTTCACTCATACAAAACCAGAGAAATGTGGCCGTTATAGTTAGTTGCGCTAAGTATAACTCGCGGCCCCGCAATGCACTGCTGATGACGTCACATATTACATCACTCATGACATGGTCAGTGACATCACTCATGACATCACTGATAGTAGTGCGCCCAACCGTGGACAAAGGGGATCCTGACTCTTTTGGGACGCTCCGTCCATTCAATAATTTGGGTCTAGGGCCCTACCACGTCCAAGACCTATCAATTCCTTTCTTGGGATCCCTCATGTACTTGGAGAAAAAGGTACATAGATCCTCATCAATTTCAGGCGTGTGTGCCACCTTCCCCCTCAGTGAAGGCCTGGGGCATTCTCCCCTCATCCTATTCCTGACCTCCCTTTCAAGGAGTTGATGGATTTTCCCCACCACATACTCTGCCACTTTGGTGTCAGGGGTCCACTCCGCCGACCTAGGATGGTACATTTGGGTAGGCTCGAACATGTCCGAGTGGACCCCGTCCCCAACCCAGGACTGAGAGGAGTGGGACTCTGGATGCCAGGGATGCCCCGAGTCCTTATCCTCATCGGAGGAGAAATCGTCCTCTGATACACCCTCTCCGCCTAAGGGAAATCCGCCGTCGGGGTCTACAATAGTGGCGACAGCGTCGCAATTTTCTCTGGACTCCTCCACCCGGCAGGGTGCATGTTTTAGCGTTTGCGCATTCTCAAGGAAGTTTATCAAATCCTTCCAAGTGCCCTGTGTTATGCTTAACGGCCCTTTTATTCCCCATCTGGGAGTTACTTGGACCCGCCACCACCAGAGCTGGGTCACTGAACACCCCAGGGATGCTTTTCGCCAGCTTATCAACCTGATCCCTAAGAGGAGCCAAAGCCCTAGAAATAGCCAGAGAGAGGGCTTGGTCCACTGCTGGAGGGAGAAGTTGGGGGGCCATTCCTCCTCCACTTCCTGGTAGGAGGAGTAAAAATGGTCTTATGGAGAAGACATGATAGCAGAGGGTGTGAGCACAGAACAAATGCTCTTAAAATCCTTAAGGCAGCCCCCTCGCTGGTGCTCCAACAGCTGGGTTTCCCCCGAAGCTGTTATAAGAATAGACTGAGGCGCAATGCCAATTACCACCACCAGGTGGTGCTGGTCACTAACGTGGCCGTGTGGGGAAATCACCGCGTAGCGGTGTCAAAATTAGGCGAGGGGGGGAGGAGCCTAGTGCTTGACCAAGATGGCCGCGTGAGCTTAGAGCTCCCGAGACCCTCGCGCCCTCCGTCGACTATCCTGTCTCTAATCCTGATGGTATGCATGGCACCGTGTTGCTGAGTTGTCAGGGAGGCGATTGATGCTATCCGCGGTCGGATCGCCCATCGGGAACCGGACTTATGACTGGCGAAAGATTGCGGCCTAACTCCCGGAGATGCCAGGGGCTAGAGTTGGCAGGATGCCCGACTCCTAGTTGATCAACAACGACCTGGTGAGGTGTGAACTGTCGGACGGAGGCCCTCGCTCTTTCACTTTCGATTTCGTTCCCTTTGTCTGCCCGGACACTGTAGAGCTCTGGGTGGCTTTATAACCCCAAGGACGCTCGGCGGGCTACTTTGGCAGAACAAGGCGGACCTGCTCACTCTTTATACCTCTCTCTGAGAGGGAACGGTCTTCACTGCATTGGACTGCCTGGAGTCCATTATGTCGGGCAAGGCAGAAGGAGATCGGCTGAAGACTAAGTCCACCAGGCGGGGAACGTATTCCCAAGTCAACAGTATGGACCGCTACGCCCTCCTGAAGACATCGCCGAGTGGATCGAGCCCGGCGCCGGATGCCCAGAAGGAGGACTCGCCTGGGACACCGGAGCTCTCCCTGCAGGATGTCATGGGCGCGCTTGATGGGATGCAGACCTCGATGGGGAGGCAATTCGAGGCCCTGGCGCATAAGGTGGATGCCATCCTGGTGGATGTCAACTTGATCCGCTCGGACCTGGGCAAGACAAACGAACGCGTTAAGGACCTGGACCACAAGACCACGGGCCTCACTGATGATGTTGCGGATCTGCAGAACGAGGTCCGGAAGCTGAGGGCCGAGAGTGACCTCGCCGCCCGCCGGCTGGAGGACTTCGAGAGCCGGTCCAGGCGCAACAACGTGCGCGTCATCGGGGTCCCGGAGTCCTCGGATGAGGCTTCGACGGACCTGCTTGTGGAAGATTTGGTCCTCAATCATCTGAAGCCTAAGGGCCTTGGAAAGTTTTTTGCGGTGGAAAGGGCCCATAGGGTGCCGGGGCGGACGGCCCAAGGCGGGTGCCCCGCCGCGGCCGATTGTCGCCCGGCTCTTTCATTTTCGAGATCGGGACGCTATCCTGCAAGCTTCGAGGGTGACGGGCCCAGTGCCCTTCCAGAATGCGTCGGTGAATTTTTATCCGGACTTCACCCAGCAGGTGCAGAGACAGAGACAGAGCTTCCTGGGGGTGAAGCGAAGACTTCGGGAACGGGACCTGAAGTATGCCATGCTTTTCCCCGCCAGACTACGGGTGGTGCATGAAGATCGGACATTCTTTTTTGACTCTCCTGTTATGGCCGACGAATGGCTGGACGCTTTGCCCCGGCGACGGGCCGGGGACGACACAGCCGAGCATGGGGACAGTGGCCGGGAAGGACAGGGCTGATATCTCGAAGCCGGCCTGACTTGATTTGACCATACTTGCAGATTTGAACAGAGTGCAGTAACTGTGGAGGGTTGCGGGAGGACGAGGGGTGCTCTTTTCCTCCCTTAGGGTACTTTTTGTAGATTTTTGTTTTTGTAGGGCGACAGGCACACTGCAAGTTGGGGGGGCTTTTTAAGCTGCAGCAGGGGTGCAGGGTGGGGGGAGTTATGGGGAGTTTGAGTTTGTTGTTGGGGGGTTTATTTCTGCAAGGCATGATGATTATCCTCAGGGCTGTTCCATGGTGGCGCCTCGGGTGTGGGGTGGGCCTCTTTCCGTTTGAGGATGGGGGGTAGAGGCTTAAGTGTTATAAGCTGGAATGTTAATGGTTTGGGGGATCGCATTAAGAGGGGGATTGTTTTGCAATTTCTGAAACGTTCAATGCCAGACGTTGTCCTGCTGCAGGAGACGCATCTCATAGGCAATACGTGCTATGCCCTGAATAGGAAGGGGTATAAATTCATTGCACACTTGGGATTCTCTTCTGGGTCCAGGGGTGTGGGCATCCTCGTTAGAGCATCGCTGCCTTTTGAGGTGGACTCCACCATTGTTGACGATAGGGGGAGGTTTGTGGCGGTGGCGGGGCGGTGGGAAGGAAGGACTTTGGTTTTGGTTTCGGTTTATGTCCCGCCGGCCCTGCAGGCCTCCACATTTGCTGAACTGGGCAGGGCTTTGCTGACTCTCCCGGGGGGCATGCTGGTAGTGGGAGGGGATTTCAACGCTGTGGGTTCCGGACTGTTGGATAGATACCCGCCCAGGGACACAGGGGGGGCTCAGAAATGGCTTCCAGACCTCCTGGACACGTTTGGCCTGATAGACTGCTGGAGGCTCCGGCACCCCACACAGAGTCAATACACGTTTCACTCCGGGGCGCATGGTAGCCTCTCCAGGATTGACTACCTGCTCACTCTGGCCGCACATGCCTCATTGATATCCGAGGCGAGGCACATGGCACGTGGTATCTCTGATCACTCGCCAGTGTGGATCCGGCTGGAACTAGGTCGGGAGGGAGGAGGGAGGGTGGCCCCCATCAACCCATGGTATTTCCGAGACCCCAAGATGCGCAGCGCCCTGGTAAAGAAGGTAGATAACTACTTTAAGGACAATCTGGGAACCGTGGACTCGGCGGTGTCGCTGTGGGAAGCTTTTAAGACCGTGCTTCGGGGGGAGGCCCTCTCCCTGGTGGTGACTGCCAAGAATCGGAGGGATAGCGAAGTGCGGCAAGTGGAGGAGGAGATTGCGGCCCTTGAGGGGGATATGGAGGAGGAGGTCACAGAGTCCTCATTGCATGAGCTTTGCTTGAAGCAGGCGGAGTATAGGGACCTGGTGACGGACGCCGCCAAGACCCTCAGCAGGGAACAACAGGGCCGCCTGTATGACGTTGGGGATAAGGCAGGGAAACTCCTGGCGTGGCTGGACAGGAAGGAACGGGTCAATAGAGTGGTGCCAGAGTTGATTGGAGAGGGGGGAGAGGCGGTTGTGGAACCTGAGGGGATTGTGGAGTGTTTCGCGGAGTATTTTCATAGGGTTTATTCCTCTGTGTCGGACAGGCCGCCCGAGGACTCATCTGATCTCCTCCGTGATATCGAGTTGCCCTGCCTCTCTGACATAGATAGGGACGATTTGGATGGCGACATCACGGTTGACGAGGTGGCGGGGGCGATTCGCGCGTTGAATTCGGGTAAGGCCTCTGGACCGAACGGACTGCCGATCGATCTGTACAAACTGTTCCCGGATAGGGTCGCCCCTCACCTGCGCGCCATGTTTTTGGAGGCGCGGGGGGATGGGATCCTTCCGTTGGATCAGCGGCTGGCGTCGATCGTGGTCATACACAAAGAGGGTAAACCCCGAGATAGATGCGCCTCCTATCGGCCCATTTCACTCCTCAACGCTGAGCCGAAAATTCTGGCCAAACTCCTGGCTACCCGTTTGATTAGGGTACTTGGCGACCTGGTCCACCCGGATCAATCTGGCTTTATCCCGCACCGAAACACAGCATTGAACCTTAGGCGTCTTCATGGCGTCATCGCCAGGGCGGGCACGCTGCGTGAACCGGCTGTAGTGGCATCTCTTGATGCCACGATGGCCTTTGACACGGTGGAGTGGGCATATTTATGGGCAGTGCTGGCCAAGTTTGGTTTCGGTCGCGGGTTTGTGAGTTGGGTCAGGTTGCTGTACGAGGGGCCACTAGCGAATGTTGTGGTGAATGGTCGGGCATCTACTCCGTTTCAGCTTGGTAGGGGTACTCGGCAGGGTTGCCCCCTGTCGCCTCTGTTGTTCGCCCTCGCCCTTGAACCGTTGGCTGCGTGGATACGTTGGCACCCGGATATACGGGGCCTTCGGTGGTCGCCTGATCACGAGGACCGTATTTCGCTTTATGCCGATGATATCCTGCTGTATCTTCCCTCACCTAAGAAGTCACTTATAGTGGTCTGTGACGTACTCGCATCGTTCGGTAGGAACTCGGGGCTTGTGATTAATTGGGGCAAATCGTACTTGTACGTTCTTAGTGGCGAGGTCCCACCGATCCCTAGAACATGTTCGATACAGGTTGCCCAACAAGGTTTTGTGTATTTGGGGATTTTTATATCCATGGATCCTGCTGTGCGCTATGAGAGGAACCTGCTCCCCCCCTTGGCACGCTTGAGGCGAGATGTTGAAGGTTGGCGGAGGCTGCCGCTCTCCCTTGTTGGGCGTGCGGCCCTGTTCAAAATGATGTCTCTTCCCCGCTTCCTCTACGCCCTCCAGAACACCTTGGACTGGGTACCGGCCAAATACTTTCGGGAGGTCGAAGGCCTCCAAAGGACGTTGCTGTGGGATGGGCGGCCGCGAATAGCTATTTCAAAGTTGACGCTCCCATGGTACGATGGGGGCATTGCGCTCCCAGACATCCGACGGTACTATTGGGCCACGCAGCTGAGCGCGATCAACCATGGGTTTTACGGCCCTGCCCTCAGCCCTGGGTATGCCATGGATAGGTGGCTGCTGCGCGGCGGCAACTACTACGGGGCGTTGTATTCGCGGTCCCTAGACTCGTCCCTCACGGGGCCCACAGGTGTGGCGGTGCGCGTATGGAAGATGGCGACCGACTCGCTGGGCTGGAAGGATAGGCTAACCCTCGCTACCCCATTGTTTGAATCGGAAAGGTTGGGAAGACTCTGGCATACGAAGGGCTTTGATAAGTGGGATCTGATAGGTATATCCAAGGTGGGGGATGTGCTGAATAAGGGGAGGGTGAAGTCCTTCGAGGAGTTGCAGACTGAGTTTGAGCTAGGGCCCTCAGAGTATTTTAGGTATATCCAGCTGCGTCACGCCCTCCGATCAGTCCTCGTGGAGGGTGAGAAGGTGCCGGAGTCCTCTCCCCTTGAGGACCGAGTCCTTGATGGTCATATGCCCGAGAGCACGATTTCGCTCATATATAAGAAGTTGATAAACGTCCGGGCAGACTTGCTATTGGGGCTGAGAGAACAGTGGACCAGGGATGGCCTTGAGTTGGATAATGAGGACTGGCAGTCAGCGGTTTCTTCGCCTAAGGAGGTTGCGATCCCGTCGCGTCTGAGGCTGGTGCAGCTTAAAATACTGCACCGGGTGTATGTTACGGGGCCAAGGCTGGTCCACATGGGATTCTCGGAGGACGGCCTGTGCAGAAGGGGATGTGGTATGGTGGGTACTTTCCTGCACATCATTTGGGAATGTGGTGTCATTGTGGAGTTTTGGAGGAGAGTCCATGCAGTTATGGGGGAGGTGACGGGCATTGTGGTACAGCCGGAGGCGCGGTGGTGCCTCCTGAACGTCTGGGGGCCCACTGATCTCGATGAGGCGCAGACCCAATGGGTGACTCTGGGTAACATGGTAGCTAAAAGGGATATCGCGCGATTATGGGGCTCCTCGGGACCCCCTACACTGACCGCGTGGAAGGAGAACATGGATTGGAGCATGTTTAGGGAGAAGACGGTCTACTGCTCTAGAGGTCGCCCCCGGAAGTGGCATGCCATCTGGGGGCGGTGGAACCAATACAGGGGGGGAATATGTCTTGCCCCGGACCTGGAACCTCCCGAGGAACAGCTTTCCCCCTGACCTAATTTCCAGCACAGTTTGGTTTTAGTAACCGTTCTGGGCCTCTGCTGTTCCCCTTCTTCCTCCGCACACAGTCTTATACTTAGCAGATGAGTGGGGTCCTGCCTCCCCTGGGGGCTTTCGCCATGGGCTTTCAATGTTCTGCCTTGCTGGGGTTTGTTGTGTGTTTTTCTGTGTTTATTTAAAATTGGACCTTTGCATTACTCATCGAACTGTATTGGGGACACATCACTGTATCTAACTTGCAATGCTGCCGAACCTTCGGGCTGTCGGCTGAATAGCTGTGTCCTGAATTTCGAAATAAAGGTTTTCAAAAAAAAAAAAAAAAATTAGGCGAGGGTTGGTCAGGAATCAAGCGGACACTAAAGGAGTGACCGGATTCCCAAACGTGTGTAAAGACCAGCGGGTGAGCTCGACAGAGCTGGCTCACTCGGACCAGACGCGCCTTGACAGGATCTCACCGCGCACAGAGCGCACAGCGCTAGAAACTGCGAGGGGGAGAATGCTCTCGGGCTAGAGCCTGCTGCGCAGGGAATATGAAACAATACCAAGGCAATAATGCTAGTAACGTGCGCAAGAAACCGCTATACAAACAGCAACAATGTCAGATTAAGCCAAGAATGTAAGGAATGCAATTAACTGACGAGCAGTGAAGAAAGAGGAAGCAGAAGGAACGTCACGATATTATATACAATGGACTGTGATATGATTGGACTATAGTTGCCTTGGAGACTAGCCCCCTTATGGTTCATGGGTTGTGTAGCCTTTTGTTTAATGATTGTTGTGTTACGTTTTCTTTGAACTGCTATGCAAATAAAGTGAGGAAAGATATGCATAATCCTCACCTAGGCCCTTCCATAGAATTCATTAAACTTTATTCGATCTGATTTAGAAACATAGATCATAAAAGTGTACATACAAATAGTAAATCCTCTTTCCTAATACAATACCGTGAAAATTAATTCAAACCAGTAGGTAAAAACGGGTGTTACAAAGCCCTTTTCAGAGCAACTTCAGGTTAACAGAATCGTAAAGTTCAATGTTTTGCAAGATCAATCTCATGTACTTCGTGCAAAATACGCAATAAGGGGTCCAAGTAAGATGTAACACTCCAATACCTGACCAGTCTGCACTATATAAAACTGCAGAAAAACTAAAAATAAAAAGTGTTTTGCACACTTCTGTCATTGGGCTATATGTGGGCTACATCTGGGTGATATTTGTGCTACATTTTGGCTCTTTTTTCTCTGGTGGCCATCTTGGGAGACTTATTTGTTATGAAGTTTCCTAATTTCCTCATTTACTGCAGTCTCAGTAGGAAATGCTTTCAGTTTTTTACTTTGATTCTATCAAGAAGGCATTCAGATGTGTCACACATTTGCCATAAATTCAGAATGTTAGCACTCTAGTTGTTCATTAGATCACTGACACTGTAGCAAAGCTACTGCTCACCAGGGAGTTAGCTGGAAGTCTACTGCTGGCATTGAAAGTGATTGTTTCAGTCTTCATGTCAGAATTTCATAATGAAATAGAAGAGAATTTGAGATCTCACTTAAAACATGCCCTACATTTTCTTTCTGCAGCACTAACCATAATTTCTGTGGCAAAATGAACCCCCTCATTTTGCTCCTTTTAAAATTAAATGTTTTAAGTGTTACTAGTCTATTCCAATCAAGATGGCTTCAGGTGTGCCATAATGTTGTCATAAGTAAGACTGTTAGCTCTCTAGTTGTTCTTTATAACACTCTGGGAAGCTGAAGTAGAACACAAAGGCATCAAATGACAGGCTGCTCCTGTTGAAATATAACAGGAAGATATTTGAGATCTCACTTAAAACATGTCCTAATTTTTCTTTCTACAGCACTAACTATAATTTCTATGGCAAAATGAACTCCCTCATTTTGTTACTTTTTAAATTAAGTGTTTTAAGTGTTATCAGTTTATTCCAATCAAGATGGCTTCAGGTGTGCCATAATTTTGTCATAAGTAAGACTGTTAGCTCTCTAGCTGTTCTTTAGAACACTCTGGGAAGCTGCAGTAGAACACAAAGGCATTAACTGACAGGCTGCTCCTGTTGAAATATAACAGGAAGATATATGAGATCTCACTTAAAACATGTCCTAGTTTTTCTCTCTACTGCACTAACCATAATTTCTATGACAAAATGAACCCCCTCATTTTGTTCCTTTTTAAATTGAATGTTTTAAGAGTTACCAGTTTATTCCAATAAAGATGGCTTCAGGTGTGCCATAATTTTGTCATAAGTAAGACTGTTAGCGCTCTTGTTGTTCTTTAGAACATTCTGGGAAGCTGCAGTAGAACATAAAGGCATCAACTGACAGGCTACTCCTGTTGAAATATAACAGGAAGATATTTGAGATCACACTTCAAACATGTCCTAGTTTTTCTTTCTACAGCACTAACCATAATTTCTATGACAAAATGAACCCCATCATTTTGTTCCTTTTTAAATTAAATGTTTTAAGTGTTACCAGTTTATTCCAATCAAGATGGCTTCAAGTGTGCCATCATTTTGTCATAAGTAAGACTGTTAGCGCTCTAGTTGTTCTTTAGAACACTCTGGGAAGCTGCAGTAGAACACAAAGGAATCAACTGACAGTCTCTGCCCTTGTTGGATGTACATGATTTACTGAGAATGACAGACTTCATTCTCACATGACTGAGAAAGATAATGTGAATTTACAGAAAATATGCTCTCATTTTAGCTTCAGTTTTCTCTCAAACATGATATCCCAGAAGAAGGTTTTTCACAGGGTAAAATCACCTTAGAACACACCACAATTCCTGAAATTAGTATAGTACCATCAACAAATGAATTCTAATGTAACTAAAGTCCGTTATCACCCTTTATAGTTCTCCTTTTGGTAACCCTTAAAATCTTCGATTCATTACAATGCATTTTAATGGGGTACTATCATGTATATTGGTCCCAAGATGGCTGCCAGCAATTCCAGGATGAAGTGCTGACAGCCAATCAGATCACACGATGAGATGTGTCGTTAGGCTCCACCCAGATATTGAAACTTTTTCTTTTTCTAATTTCTCATGAACTACTGAACAGATTTACACCATTTAACAAAAAGGGATCTTTCTAAACCAAGGGCTACCTTTTCGCCAAATTTGGTGTAATTCCGTTCAGCAGTTCGGGCTGTAGCCATGTCTAAAGTTTCCTCTGGGAATTAACATGGACAAAACACGTTTTGGGACCCCCCTTTTTTCTCGGTCCCCGCTTGCCGAATCACCCCAAAACTTTTAAGATAGGAGCTGACCGGAGCGCCCCACGAGTTTTGAACATTTTTCGAAGATTCGCCAACCGACGCCAACGTTATTGGGAAAAGAATGCTACAATTTTCCTATGGATAATAGGTCCTAACTATAAATACCTATTGGCTGTCGCCAGTAGGTAATATATATATATGTGTGTATATATATATTTAAAAGTCAATTTATTTTATACATAAATTAAACATTAAAAAAATAACAGCAATGCAAAAGCAACGCTAGCGAAAAGTGTTGGACTTTTAATATATGAGATTTAAAATTGTAAGCACCATTTAAGCAAAAGTGTTACGCTTTGGATGGGTTAGATTTACTCTTCCTACTTCAACCTAAGCAAAATCAGCGAAAGTGTTGGACTTCGGAGGTGTTAAGCGTACTATTCCCACTCCAACTACGGCAATAGTAGGGAAAGAATTGGACTTTTGAGGATTAAGATTTACTAATACCACTTCAATCTGAGCAACGGTATGGAAACTGTTGGACTTTAGGAGGGGTTTGATTTACTATTCCACCTCCAATCAAAATAAGAGCAGGGAAAGTGTTGGACTTTGGCGAGGTTAGACTTACTATTCCTGGTCCAATGTACGCAAAGGCAGGGAAAGACTCAAGCTGGAGAGGGATTAGATTTACTATTCCTATTCCAATATGAGCAAAGTCTTCTACTTTAGTTGGAGGGATGGAGAGGATGTTAGATATACTACTCCAATTCCTAACAATTTAAAAACAAATATTTTAGTACATAACAAAATAAAATATTAAAATAATTTAAATCTAAATAATATATACACATTATAGAGAAAAAGTTAAGGGCTTTATTAAAAGTTTGGTGGTCCGTGGACTGCCGTACCCACGGTCTTAGTCCAATCGCAGCGAGTGACGTGTGGGACAGTCTCCGGCATTGGGTATGTGGTATGGTTCCACATGTATCATGCGTTCAACACATATTCAGTCGAAATGTTCACACTGGCATCGATACATGTGGAAAAGTACTCACCACTGTTGCAAGATCTCCTCAGCCACACTGCCGGCCCAATGGTAAACTTGTAACACAGCGGTCTGAAGACCGCCAGCGCAGTGGTCCCCTAACAGTCAGGGATGCAGTGTTTGGGTAGTTGGATCACCAAACTCGTAATTTGGCCCTAATTGAAATGGGAAAAAACCTACTTCATAATACAAAATAATTTTAAAACTATAAAACAAATTACAAATATTTTAAATAAATTAACTTCTCTTCATAGTGCCCACAACCACAAACACACAATGTTTTTTATACAAATAAAAAAACAAAGCCCATTAATGCAAATAAAAGAACTTATTTTTAAAAAAGAATTAATAAATACACTGAATTATAAATTAACAGTTTGTTGAAAAACAACAAACATTAAGCTTAACAATTAACAAGTTAAATAGTTTACATAATTAATTCCCAACTAACATTTTAATTAACCTAAAATATTTAGGGCCTTATTTCCGAACTTGACGGACCGACTGCCCAAACACCGCATTCATGTCGCCATTAGCCCACAGTGCTGGCGGTCTTTACCACATTACAGGCATCGGTTATAATGCAACAGCCTGCAGTCATTAACCATTGTCCTAGTTGGTTGCTAACATCCTAACTTTGAATTCTTAAGCAGAATTTCGTGAAATGTCATAATTTCACGTCTGTTAACTTTTTGAAAATGTGAGCTAAATATTACATTCCAGACCATTTTCAAAATATGTGTAATAAACGCATCATGGATAAAATCTGCTTTAGTGGGTTTTGCAGAAAATGTTTGCATGGGTCAATGAACTAATGCATGAGTTGTAGGGGGCTGTGTTAAACTGTCCGTTCTGTTTGCCAGCCATGCAGAAAGTCAAATTAAAAAATCTCTCCTTTGTCCACAAAGGACAGCAAAGTGCCAAATCAAAGCTCTTGACTCTTCATCGCCTGACTAATGTCTGAGGTCACCTCCTCCAAATTGCTTAATGTTGCTTCTTGTGAGATATAAACGATTTGAGGGAAGGCCCTTACTCTTCAAACCTCCTTCTTAGCAATCTTTGCCCCTGCCTTAAGAAAAAGATTGCTGAAAATACCGTAAAAGACTGAAAATACAAATCTATCATCAAGGATTTAGACTGTACTCAGTCTAATAATCTGATGTTTTATCTTCTTTCTACCCTCTTGTCCTACCTTTGAGTGCTTTGAAGAGTATGCATATTACAAAAGCACTGAGCTTGAGAAATTTACATAAAAAATATACGAAGTTTTAAGCTAACTGATTTATTGAGAAACTTCATTCGACGAAACAAGGGTCAGAAAGAGAAGGACTGAGAAAACAATTAATTTTCTGAAATTGAAGAGTAAAAAGCACAGGAAAGTGTCTCTGACCCCTTACAACAATGTCACATCTCCAGGCAAATAGGATCATATACATCCATAATGTCCACCCCTTCACATGCTATAGGTGAATAAGAGCCAGCAGGAAATGTATGCAGAATGTAGTCCTGCCTGTTGCTACTCATGACTCAAGCTTGTTCCCCTCATACTTTTCTTTTCTTGGCATGCAGTAGGGTAATGTTGATGGTATAGCTGGGCCTGAAAATGGATGTGCACAGAGCACAATAGGAAAAATGTAAGTGTTGGGAGATTGGAGTTTGATTCTTGTGATCTCCATCAGTGTTCTGACAGCTTGGATGGGCGTTGTGATGTGTTGGCCAATTCCTCTGTGATTTCCTAATCTCTGGTGGTGCTGGTGATTCAGGCCCCAGCTAGAACCCAATGGTTAAAGGCAAAACTTGAAGGATCAGCCAACTCATTCACTTGTGTGTGGATACCTACAGATGGCCAGAACTGCTAACTTCTATCACATTTGAAATCTTAGATCAAAGTGGCTTCCATGACAGGGGTATGCAGAGGGGATTATTGTGAGACACATTGAAGAAGTGACCTCTGTTGGAGAAGGACAGGAATTTCAAGGATCCACAAGTGTCCTGAGAAGGTGGATGTTGAAGTGTCAGAGCTGGATCTCATGCGACCTCTTCCCTTACAAGATGGAATCTATGCTCACCCGTCTCCAGTACTTCTTGATGATGATTTAGTGAGGCGAAGATTTGTACTGACACCATTGTCCATCAGTAGCTCATTTGAGACAGAGTTGACTGTAGCTGATAAAGACTCAATTCAAGACCTACATGTGGAATTGTAGGTAGAAGGAGAAGCACTCTGACTTGTAGTTATGGGAGATGGGACACTGCACTAGGTATCGAACCTGGAATTTCAGTCATTTGATGGGAAGATGTAAGGGGAAGCTTGCTACAATGAATGAAAAAAATACAAGCTGCATACTTTAACAGAATAGGAGAACACAGACACAGACACAGGACACTGACACAGCCTCAATATCAGTGAGAGGCTAAATCTATTAAATCGAATGGACTGAATGGCAAATCTAGGTGAAACAAGGCTCTTATATTAAATACACTCTTAACATTTCTCATAATTTCCTTCACTCCATGATTTTCACTTTGTGATACATCTGAGGAAAAGGGTCATTGCTAAATGTAGTTGATAAAGATGGCAATTACAAGCTCCCTTCAATTAAACACTCGCAGTTGAAATATTCAGCTCATGAGCTTGGAGGAGTATAAACCTATTTACAACCAGGCTTGTGAAATTTGGAAATCAGTCAATCTGCCTGTTGAGATCTCATTGTGTTTGTCAATCACAACACTGCAGAAATTAGCTATTAGGTTTATTTAGCATTAAAACCACTGCATGCTGAATGTAATTTGCTGCTTTTAAAATGGATCAAACACTTGATGACTTGCCCAGCAATTGAATCATTTGAAAGTTTGAGAACCGGCAGTGATTTTTGGGTTATTAGTTTTACAGAGGGGACTTAGAGTGGGTCCGCAGAATTTACTGTTTTTATTACACAGGTGATCTTCTGAACATATCCTCATTAATAGGATTTTCTGTTTTATGCTAATGCCCAGGTGTAGCTTTTCCCTGCAAACTGGCAACATGTTTTCCAGAATATAAGTTAGCACTGTAAATTGATGTGCTGTTGTCTTGTGAGTTAACTTTAGGACTGTTTATCTTGCGGCTTTAAAACTGAATGAATGTGGGTGATCTTTTTCCCCATAAACCTAAAATCAGCATGAAAGTCCTGTTTTTATCTAAACATCCACATGTAAAAACATTTGAGAGCTACAGGTAGAAATCATAATACTTGTGAAAATTACTGGCTAGTGAAGGAAATCTTTCTACACATATAGAATGGACCCCAAGAGTTATATTAGTAAGATGTTTCCTTAAACCATTCCTAAATTGATAGAATTTGATTCAGCCCTAGAGATCAAGTGGATGAAAGAGTTTATTGAATTAAGTGTAACACTTGTAACAGGTAAAAAGAGTATAAATTAGTACTTAAGCCTAGATAGGTGGCTGAATTCAGGGACTTCACACACTGCTTGAAATGTGAAACATCAGGAATTTGACCTTCTGTGAGGTATCCTTCAAATATGTTAAAATTGTAAATGCCTGTTTGGGTGCACTGGAAATGTTATGTCTGATGTGTTTTCACATGTACTTCAGGCTACAGATGGGTATTTTGTTGCATGTAGTCTCACAGATTAATGTAGTTGCCACCCACTCTGACAAACACTAGGGGGCAGATTTACAAACCCCTTGCGCCACTTTTGCGTCATTTTTCCCATGTAAAAAGTGACACAAAAGTGGCGCAAGGGGCTTGTAAATCTGCCCCTATGTTTTTTGCTGTATAGATTCTTGTTAGGTCCTGGTGAGAGGAGTTAAATATAGTTTTGCAAGCTGTTTTTCTGCATATTTGCAATTTTATGTATGCATGATGGTTGCCAGTTAATGTGCACTTAAATAGGTTGGTGTTGGGTAAAGTGCAAAGCCAAAGTTTAAGCATAATGGCTTCATAAGTTCATTTAAAAAAGTCATGCCAGGTTTCATAGGTTTGATCTGTTTATTACGACACATTATGACAAAGGCAGTCGGCATGACCTAATTATTGTGAAAAGCATACGTTAAAACCAATAGCCTTTTAGGGATAGATTATTATTACTCTGTGCTAAAGCCTGCAGGCTAGGAGTGGGCGGTAAACTCCGCTCTGCCGGCAAAGTTCGTGGAGCTTTCCCATTCCGTGCTCTGCTTGGGATGCGGAGTTCAGCAAAAACTCAGTGCAAACTGCTAGCAGAACGGAGTTTACTAGAGCACTTACCCCTAATTAAGATATTGCCTACCATCCTCATACTTTTGCTGGTGCATGCATGTGTGTCCTCGGAATTAGCCCGGCTCAGATTTAAAAAACAGCCAGAAGTGGGTAGCTGAAGGGAGGGGCTATCCCTCAGCAGGCTGTCTAACCCCCACCTCACTCACTCTTCGCTCTGTTTCATAATCAGATACTATTGAAGGTGACTCGCCCAACTCTCGGGTGAACCAGGATATTGCATTTCAGTCTTTGTTTTATGTTCATCATTCCAGTCTCTGTTACCATTTGAGGTAAAATACTTTAACCACTAGCATGACGGTTTTTCATGCAAATGCTGTACGAAAAACTGCCTCAGTCAGGTTTTAATATGATGTAAAATAACCCATGTAAATCGTATGCACTGCACCAAACAGATGGGACAGTGGGGAAGCCGGTTCATTTTCAACAGGCTGAATGTCTGGGAGCAGAATCCGTCAAGTTTGCCAAATTACCTGAACCAGCCTCTCACAAGGCACTATTCAGCAAATTATTTATGGGCAAATTATTTGACCTGTAAGGACTTGTCAGGGACTCCATGGAAGCCGTCAGTGGTGGTGGGCGCCAACAAAGATGGTTTGCGCAGGGACCACCAATCCTGACAAGGTTTTGATCCTTGTGTAAACTTAACATCCTGTGATTCTGGCCAAATCACTTAATACCCCCTGCCTAGAAAAACATCTGGCCTTGTGTAACATCATTTGTAAAGCACATTTGCGCTATATAAAAAAATCTTGAGCATACCTGATGAAGTACCAAGATCACTTTTTGTCGTAAAAATTAAAAAAAAACTTTAGAAAGTCGATATTTGAGTCATTTTCAGCTGAGCTTTTGGTGACCTAATTTTCATGGATTTTTATTGGTAAGCATGTTGCTACAAATGAAACTGCATGTCTCATAATGCTATGTGAAAAAGGAGAATGGGAGCAATAGACAGAGGGTTAGTCAGACTGTTTTACTCACACTTCCGGTGGGACCGGAAGTATGTCAGCTGTAGAGCCATATTTGGCAAACGTTGTGATTCTGACGGCAAGTGAGAGCCTCAAGAGTGAGACCTTTGGGAGCAAGAGAAGATGGTGATTTCTTATCGTTGTGCGTTCTATGACCCGGTTTTCCGGACGGCTGGGGTATGTCTTTACAATTGAAATAATCAGAGGATTTGTTTATTCTCTTGGGAGGTATCAGGTAAACATTGCAGTGCATGGTTTTGTATTGATTTGTGTTGTTAGCTTCAAGCAATGCCGCTAAAATAAAGGAGGCAAAACCAAATCCAAAATACGCGTTTTATAGAAATGAATGTGTTTTGTTATTTAAAAAGTTATGCCTTTGTTAAGCTTTTACTAACCCGGTACTGCTTCCAGCAGTAGCAGACATAAACTCTGCATTTTTTTGCAGATAAGAGCCACTTTTGCTTTCGTCGTTTTATATTTATTTCTAGAAAGTGGACCTGATTCAGAGGTGGATGAAGCTGCCCTGAGCGTGATGCTTCAGCTAGACAAAACAATAATCCCCTTCCTGTTTGACTAGGGGATAGAGAACATGCTGAAAAGGTCACAGAAAGCTGTGTTTTAGGCAGGTAGGGGTGGTGGAGCAATACTCTGCCTGCTCATGGAACTCCGTGGAATTTGGCTGAGTTTTTCGGCAACTCTGTGGAATTCTGCAGAATGAAACTCTGCAAGCTCCACCCAGGCCTACTGTAGGTAGATATTTCGTTACATGGAATTTCACAGATTAATGTAGTAGCAAGAGTTTTGGTGTTGGTGGTCCACCCAATCAAACTGTGGGGATGGCAGTTATGCACTACCACAATCCCTCTTAGGCTCTCTTAGTAGAGACAGTATTTTGCTTTGCCAACTGTAATTTTGTATACATTTGTACTTTTATGACTGTATGCAGGAAGGTTGCCTTGTGTGAAGCTCACGCTTAGTACAATGGGCTTGAGTCAGTTATAGTGACAAGCCAATCATAAAGGCTATATGCATGGTTGTATACTATGAAAAGATTCGATAAAGGCAATAGGCATAACAAATTGATAGTAAACAGCATATGTTAAGGGCAATGGGCCTTTATGGGTGGATTACTATTACTGTGAATTAAAGCTAAATATATGTTTTTGTTACATGGAATCTCATAGATTATCTCAGAAGGGAAGGATTTTGGTGTCGGCTACTCCCTCTGACAAACCATGAGTATAGAAGATTTGCACTGTGAGAATCACTGTTAGGCCCTTTTAGGACAGATAGTGTTTTACTTTGCCATCTGTAATTTTGTATACATTTTCAGTTTTATGACTTTTTGCCTGATAGTTGCCTTGTGGAAAAGCTTATGCTCAGTACAGTAGGCCTGAGATGGTTATGGTGACAAGCCAAGGCTAACAGCTGTAGGTGTCATTGGTGTGCAGGGAAATGTCATACCTGATGCTCTAGGTCTGAGTTGTTTATTGTGAAAAGGAATTACAAAGGCAATAGTCCTGGTTTATTTATTGCCAAAAGCATATGGCAAAGACAATAGGCCTCCATCAGTGGATTGTTCTCACATTATGTTTCAGGCTATAGAAAAGTACTGGGTACATGAAATCTCACAGATTAACATAGTACACAAGGGTTTTTATGTTGGATACCCTCTCTGACAAACCCTTTTTACTGTGGTGATTCTTGTTAGGCTCTATTGAGAGAGGTTGTATATTGTTTTGTCAGTTATAATTGTGGACATATTTGTAATGATATAAATGTATGCCTGATGGTTGCCAGTTTATGCTCACTTCAGTAGACCTGTGGTGTATATAGTGTCAAGTAGTGATAAATGCTAGAGTCCCTATTGGTTAACTAACAAAACTTATGTCGGATTCCTTAGGTGTTATCAGTTTATAATGCAAAGTTCTGACAAAGCAAGTAGGCGTTATTGTGAAAAGCATGTGTCAAAGGCAATTGGCTTTTATGGGTGGATTGCTATTACACTGTGCTAAAGCCTGTAACCAGATGTGTTGTTACATGGAATCTCATGCATTACTGTAGACAAGATAGTCTAACAAACCATGGGGATAGACAATTTGCACTATGGTAATCCATTATCAGCTGCTTTTGGCAGGGATTTTATGTTGCTTTGACAACTGCATTCTGTGCTTATTTGTAATTTTATTACACTATACCTGATGGTTGCTTTGTGGAAAGGCTTATTACCAAACACAGTAGGTCTGAGTTGGTTATGGTGACAAGGCAATGCCCGAATGTTTAATAAGAAAACGGCAGTAGGCCTGACATATTGATTGTGCAAAGCACATCCTAAAGGCAATAGGCATTTAAGGGTACATTTGTATTATTGTGTATTAAAGCCTGCAGATAGATATTGTGTTACATGGAATCCCAAAGATTACAATAGTAGGCAAGGGTTTTGATGCTGTTTACCCACTTTGGCAAACCTTGTGATTGAAGATTTGCACTGGTAGAATCCTTGTTACACCCTAATAGATAGTATTTTGATTTGACAACTGTAATTTTATATACTATGTTATTTTATAACTGGGTGCTTGATGGTTGACTTGTGGGAAAGCTTACACTCAGTAGAAGAGAACTCAGTTGGTTATTGTGATAAGTCATTGATAACAGCTACAGGCCTGATTGGTTCACTAAGAAAGTATTTCTCTAGACACAAGTTTATTATTAAAAGTTAGGCTAAACCCATTAGGCCAGACATATTGCTTGTGAAAAATATAAGTTAAAATCAAGAGACATTTTTCGCCTACAGATAGGTATTCCAAATGTATTTGATAGGTTGAAAAATGTGTTTCATCAACAAAACATACATAAGAACATTGCTATTAAAGTACAAACAGAGAGTAAATAGTAAAATTTGAAATCTAAAAGAATACACTAAAATTGATTCATATGCTAAAAAAGAATTATAAAATGCGAAAACGCATAATCCCCTAAAATAGCTGCCACTGTACATCAATTGCACTGACAATGTAAAACCTACAAAAAGCAGCCACCGCCACAGGCAATTTAGATCAACTGGATATATTCAAGCCTGGTTTCATAGGATATCTAGCAATTTCCCTCTGGTTAACCATGTTGTGGGAAGAGATTTTGAAATAGCCACAACCACAATCGAGGAGGTTTCACTTGTGCATACCCTGTATGCTTTTCCTCTGGTGAATAGGCTCAATACCCTACACATTGGAACAAGCCATGTGGATCTGGGTTTTACATAAAGTGGGCAAAAGAATAGGAGATGCTACTCATTTTCACATACATGTTTACAATAGAAACAATACTCAGAGCCCTGGTTCACCTTTCTCCAACCAGCAGTAAAGACTGCTACAGGAAGCAAACCATACCTAAATTGAAGGTACAGAGACCAAGCCCGAACTGGGCGACTACAATCCAGAAATTCCTCGGCCAAAAACACTGGTTTTAAGAAGACGAAGGCACTTGTTAGGGTCCCTTATGAGGTTGCTCATGAGTGATCTCTGAACCTACTGGCCTTATCCTCCATCCTCCTTTTAACTAGGGCTGCATCCCCTCTCTTAATCAGTTGTGGCTAACTCCAGAATTTGCCCAGACTCAACTCATTTAAACTCTCCCCAAGTGCCCTGAACCATTTGACTTCCCCCCACCATTCTTCGAGATACCATCCTGCACACCCTCTCTTAAGAGGGGCAATTCAACATTGCTCCAGAGTCTCATCAAATACAATAGGGGTCTCAACGCCACCAATGAGGACATCTCATAAATCCCCATATTCCTGCGAAGTGGAACAAGAGGTGTGCCCTTCCCTAGGCTCACCAGAGAGATAGGTATGTTGTTGTATCAAATGTCAGATTATTTTTGTAGGGCATGATTTTGGTGTTGGCTATTACTTCTGTCAATCCTAGGGGTGAGAAGATTTGTCTGTAATATTTTGTGCAAAAAACTCTTCTTAGTTGTTATTTAGACACATAGATGTCCCCTGGGTCAGCTCTTTCCTGCCATTGGCCTGTCTGAATGTCATTTACACTCTGCTTCCATCCATGACCACTAACTGCATGTGGTAATGACTCTGTCCGCATGCGTCACAAACTCTCTTGTCCTGTGAATGATAGCATCTTCTGATCATGTGTGTACATTCTCCTGAAAATTTGTGTGCTTCATTTTGTGGCTGGGTTGGCCAGTCCATTAGCTTTGAATTTTCACCTTTTATAGTTCTACTTTAATTTATTTCCTTTTCCTCTTTTCGGTTTAGATTTTAAAGAGCATTATTGAAGCAAATAAGAACATAGGTATGGTATTACAGCAACAGTTGTAGAGAAATTGCAAAAAATAACAAGCAAAATGTATAGCAAGGTAGAATGAGAACTTAAAATAACTACTATTGTCAGAAAACTGAAACCAAAAGATGAAGGCAATAGTGAAAGGTTGTACCTTAACAAAAGTTCATTTTACAATTTTCAAAGTGGAAAGAAAGACAGAAAAAGAGAAAAGAAGAGGAGAGGAGAAGAAAAAAAGAAAAGAAAAGACTAACCAAAAAGAGCCAAAAGAAATCAACATATATCATGTAAGACTATCAAGGTACAATCACTACACAATTTCTGAAAACAGAATAAGAAGCATACATTGACTTATATGAACTATATAAAGGAAATGAACATAATACTCGTGGCAGCTGAAAAACAAAGGAACTGTCTTTGTTACGTAATACAGAGGAGGATAAATAGTTGGTGAGCGGAGACCAGAAGGCTTCCTTTCGAAGAAGTTGCTGACATGTGATGGCAGAGGCTCTATCCAGCCTGTGGTGATAGCAAAGAAGGTTCCACCAAGCAGAAAAAGAGACCTTCCAATTAGAGGTAATTACCTAAAAGGCAATAGCAATTAACAAATCCACAAAAAGGCCCACCCTGTGAGATCCAAACCAATTTGCAGAATTACTTACAAGAATATGGAGTAGATATCAAAGGAAAAGTTGATAGAGCAAATGGAGGAGATTGATTCACATACCTTGGTCCAAAACGAGATAATGCTAGGGCAAAGAAAAAAGGAGTGTATAAATATGCTGGAGGCGTTTTTACAAGACCAGCAGTTTGGGGATAAATCGGAACTATACTTGGAGAGAGATAATGGAGTTAAAAACAATCTCTGATAGAAATAATAGAGAGTTTGGGTGGTACTGGCAGTACAGGAGATATGGTGAACGCATGCCCAAATAGAGTTCCATGTGTGAATAGAGAGGGTACGCTGCAAATCAGATTCTCAGAGAAGTTCTAATTTACTCTTGGGGCGATTGGGAGAAGAGAAATGAAGATATTTGTAGAAATAAGAGGCTCGAAAGAAAAGAGAGGTAGATAAAGGTTCTAAAATGGGGTCTGATGCCGAGGGGAAAGATCCAGAGAGGAGAGAAAACTGGTTAGTTAAAAGCAATCTTAAAGAGTTGTACCTAAGAAGTGTGGAGGCAGGCAGGCAAAACTTAGATTGAACTTCTTGAAGAGAAAGAAAAAGAGAACCATGTATTAAATGTTTAACCTGGACGATCCCCTTGGCCGACTAATCTTTGCAGAAATTAGTACGATTGAAAAGTTTAATGGATTTAATATGCCAAAGAGGTGAGTCTAGGAATTTTTGTAGAGGTGTATGTGATTTGCGCATGCCCGGATAGAAGGATGAAATAAATTGTGAAATGGTTGGGGAATTAATTAAACGAGGAGGATGAGTGAAATTGGCTAACGAGGAAAAAGGGAAAGGATGAATCACAAATTCCTCCAATCTATGACAAACCAATGTGGGGGGTTCCTCCGAAGAGGACAAGTATGGTAACGTTTGATAGATTAAAAAGGAGGAGTGATACTGGTGAAAATTGGGAAAATGGACACCTCTCTGATCCTTAGGAGCAGACAGGAAAGATAGAGATATACGAGCTTTCCGACTACTCCAGAGAAATTTACTCAAAACACCATTAAGAGTTTGAAAAAATGTTAATGGAAGTTTCACTGGTAACATGGACAGATAGAAGTTGATAACAGGGAGCATCATCATTTTGATGGTGTCCAATCTACCCCACCATGACAGAAATAAGGGGGACCATTTTATGTTATGTTATGTTATAACAATTTGTATAGCGCACTACTACCCATAGGTGTCTAGGCGCATTGCGGACCAAATACTGTAAGCGGGAGACTAGTTTTTGAAAAGCCAGGTCTTAAGGTTTTTCCTGAATTCAAGCAGAGATGTAGTCTTCCTAAGGGAGAGTGGGAGAGTATTCCACATCCTAATGGTACTATGTCTAAAGCTCCTACCCCCCAGTTCATCGTTTTAACTCTGGGAGTGAGCATTAAAAAGTTATTAGCTGAACGTAGTGACCTACTGGATGAATACCAGTTAAAAACGTGATGGAGAAATTTTGGGCCGTCTCCATGAAGTGCCTTGTGTGCGATGCATAATGCCTTTAATTTCACATGCTGGCCAACTGGAAGCCAATGCAAATCTTGAATACCGGCCCTAACGGACTGGTGTTTAGGGACATCCGGTATCAATCTAGCAGCAGCATTCTGAACTGATTGTAGTCTTCTGAGCTGGTTGGACTGCAAATTGATATACAAAGCATTACAATAGTCCAACTTGGATGAAACCAAAGTGGTTAAAACTGTTTTTCTAGCCTTTTTAGGAATATAGGGAAGGATGTTATGCACCATTCTAATAGTAAAAAACGCTGAGGACACCACCTTTGAAATCTGAGATTTAAAATGAAGCTTCTCGTCTATTTTGACCCCCAAATTATTTGCTTTTGCCACCGGAGTAGGAAGGGGGCCCAAGGAACTTGGCCACCAGGTTGGTGACCAATGAGGAGAAAGCTTTCCAAACAGCACCACCTCGGTTTTGCTAGAGTTTAACTTCAAGCAATGCCTACTCATCCACGTACTCAAGGAGACCATACAATCATGGAGTTTGGTAGAGTAGTTGACATCCTTGTCAATGGTTGAGATCACCAATTGGGTGTCGTCGGCATACGAGGTCGGAATTAAATCAAAACTTCTAATTAAAGGTGCTAATTCGGACACATAAATATTAAAAAGCGTAGGGCGCAAAGAAGAGCCCTGCGGTACCCCACAAGGCAAGATAAAAGGTGCTAATTTAAAATCGCCTAGTTGCACTGTCTGAGTTCTATCTGTTAAAAAAGATGTTAAAAGCATCAGAACATTACTTTCCAAACCTACGCACTTTAAGCGTTTTAACAGCAAAGTGTGGTCCACGGTATCAAATGCCGCGGACAGGTCAAGGAGGATAAGAGCCGCGGAACCTCCCCCATCCAAAACGGTTCGGATTTCCTCTGTGGTCTTTATCAGGGCTGTCTCAGTGCTGTGGGATGACCTAAAGCCAAACTGACTGTAATCTAGGATATTATTTTCTAAAATATGTTTGGAGAGTTCTATGTTTACCATCTTTTCCAAAAATTTTGCCGGAAGCGGCTGCCATGTTATTCACTTTTAATAGAACATCTTACAAATTAAGCTGAACCATTCTCATAATTGAAGAAGAATATTTAATTCCCAGGCAAGTGATACTATTGATGTTCCATTTGAAATCAGTCCCCTCAAACATGCTTTTGAAACAATATTTGTTTAATGGAAGAACTTCGGATTTAGTCAAATCTAACTTGTATCCAGACATGACGGCGTAAGAAGATAAGAGATCTGTAAAGGCGGACAAAGATGTAGGGGGATCAGAAATGTATAGAATAATATCATCCTCATAAGCGGTAAATTTGATTTCAATTGCCTTGTGTTTAAAACCTCAAAAAGTAGTGGAGTGACGCAGAGAGTGAATAAAAGGTTCAAGAGAGAGGATAAAGAGCAAGGGAGAAAGAGGACAACCTTGACGGGTACCTCGTTGTAAAGTGAAATAAGAGGATTGAGATCCATTAACAAAAACTGTAGTGGTTGGGGAGGAATATAACAAATTAATAGGAGACAGGATAGGGGGACCAAAGTCATGCCACTTGAGGGCGTGCATCATAAAAAAATAGTGAATGCGATCAAAAGCTTTTTCCGCATCAAGAGTTATGGCTGCAATGGGGGAGGAACTCTTAGATGCTAGATGAATAATATTAAGAAAAATCCTGGAATTATCAGCTAACATCTTTCCTTTAACGAACCCTGTCTGTCCAGAACCAATCAATTTTGGAAGTACCTGGTTGATACGGAGGGCCAACACCTTAGCAAACATTTTACAATCTAAATTAATGAATTAAATGGGGCGATCATTTGCACACGAAGAGGGATCCTTATCTTTTTGGGAGTTAAACAAATCATGGCTTCAAGAAAAGAGCCACAAGCCTCATCGTGAGAAATAAAATACTGAAAAAGTGATAAAAGATAGGGCAAAAGGATCTGTGAAAAGCAGGAATAAAATTCGGTGGTAAAGCCGTCCGGGCCAGGGGTCTTATCCTTAGGTAACTTAGCTAAGGCTAACTTGATCTCAGAAAGGGACACATTTTATCTAATATAGAGCAATCAGGGGAGGAGAGAGAGCGGGGAGGCAACGATTCAAAAAATGCATCCAAGGCAGTGTCAGAAGGGGAAGATTTGGCGGTGTATAAGTTCTTATAAAAGTCTGTAAAGCATTTCAATATCTCCTCATCTTTGAAGCGATTAACACCGCTATCATCAATATGAACTATTCTAGATCTTTGAGATTTGACCTTCAAATAGTTTGCCGACAATTTTCCGGCTCTATTGCGATCGCCATAAAATTTGGAATACATTTTTAGAAACGTCCCGGAAGCTCACTCCGTGGATTTCTTTTTAAAATTCATTTTAGCTTGGACCAAGTTCTTATGAGTACCCTCATCATTGAAAGTAAAATAGGCGTGTTCCAGTTGCTTAATGGAAGACAAAATGTAGGTGGACTCCTTAAGATATTGTTTCTTTTTAACAGCCACATAGTCTATGATAAAGCCTCTGACTGCTGCTTTAAAAGCGTACCAAATAGTATGAAAAGGCGTATCTGGACTGGCATTAAAGAGAAAGAATTCTGACAGGAAATCTTTGAAGCGCCCAATGAAAGTAGGATCTGTGAGAAGATAGTTATCAAAGTACCATCTACAGGATTGTGCTCGCAAAGATTTTTTGCATTTTTTTTAGGAATATACCTAGAAGTGGATTTCCTAGCTGTAAAAGGGTCCATGACCTTATTGCAATCCCCACCCACTATGAGATTAGAGTCAGAACATGAGTGAAGAGTACGTGACATGGATTGCCAGAACTGTGAATCAATACCAGTGGGACCATAAATATTGAGGAGAGTAATAGGTGAACGGTTTATGAGTGTTTGAAGAAGAAGCCATAGTCCATCTGTATCCTTTTCCTCCTTTTCTATAATAAAGGATAGGGACATCTGGAATAGTATCACCACTCCATTTTTTCCTATCTTTAGCTGGGGAACAATACTTGTAGCCAACCCATTATTTTTTAACAGAGTTAATATAATTGTCATTAAGATGCGTTTCTTGTAACATCGCAATTTTACACTGTAATCTGGAGAGATGTGTAAGTACCCTTTGTTTCATGATGGGATTGCGTAAAGCCTTTACATTCCAGGGGACAATTAGAACACTATCAGTCATTGCAAGGGGGAAAGAGCATTAAACAACACCAGGAGTATTTTAAAATTGAAAAAAGTTAAAAACTCAACATGCAAAAATTTGAAGTCAACAAAAAGTAACTTTGAAGTAAAAACAGATAGGAAAAAGTAGTAGAAGGTGATAAATTAGAGAAAGAAAAAGGAGGAAAGGAGCCAGAAGATAAAGAGGAAGAAACAGAAAAAGGGAAACACGAGTGGAAGAGAAAAAGAAAGAAGAGAAGGAAGAGAATATAAATGATAGACAAAGAGAAGTTGACAAGAAGCCAAGAGACTTCAGCCAAGCAAGACGGAATACATATCCAGACTGAAGAGGATATCATGAGAAAGTGGGGAGCCGCAAAGTGAAGGCAGATGGCAAAGCCAGCGAGGACAACGACAGGAACCACTAGATAGAAGAATAGGAAGATAGGGAACTGAGTAAGAGGCGGCAACCAGGGAAATACCGATGACATATAAATCATAAAATGATAAATGTACAACAACAAACAGCAGTAACAAGGGTACTTGATGAAGAAATTAACACTTACCACACATGAGGAGTAACTATGAACATTAGGAGCGGGATGGGAGGGCAGGAAGGAGGAAACATCAAGGATGGGACAGGAGACATCTGTGGAAAGAAACCAAATAGGTGATAGGAAATAGCCTCCGGCGAAGGCAGACAAACTTCAGCAACCAGCAATTAAAACAACAGGCAACAACAAACAACAACGAAAGAGGGCGAATATCACCAGACCCAGTAGATTGGGAGAAGTTAAGCCAGAGAAACTAAAACAGAGTGGAGGAGATAGTGCTCATGGCCCTTCAAAGTCCATCTCTTCTCCTTTATGACGAAAAATAAATTGTCTTAGATCTTTAGGACAATCAAATGAGTAGGTCCTTTCCTTATGAGTGACTTTAAAAAAGCAAGGGTGCACTAGACCGTATCTAGCATTCATGGATCGAAGGGCAGGGCGAAAAGAAAGGAACTCCTTGCGACGAGCAGCAGTAGCACAGGCCACATCCTGAGAGAGAAAACCTCTTTGACCAGACCACAACATCTGCTTTCTTTGCTTTGCCGCCGAGAGAACCATTAACAATTCAGTGTACTCCAGAAATTTAACAATTATCCCTCTGGGGTGGTTGATTGACGAAGTAGAAGATGAACCTTCAGGCTTAGATCCAATGTGATGAGCATGTTGCAGATTAAGAGTGGTGCCGTCCTTGAGACCAACAATTTTAGGAATGTGTGTTTTTAAAAAGGCGGGCATGTCCTCCCCTCCTCCCCCTCAGGAATACCATAACTTCGAAGGTTATTACGCCTATTGCGATTTTCCAAGTCCTCCGTTTGCATTTTGAGAAGAGAAATCTCTTTAGACATAGCTGCAACCTAAGGATCACATCCTGAGTGTTGCTGATCTCCTGTTCCACCCCTGAACACTCTTGAATCTAAACTGGACCACTTTTCTTCTAGCCTCTGAAGAGTAGCGTTAGTGTCAATCACAAACGGTTTTATAAGCTTTATCTCCTTCATGAGATCATCCAGTGTTATGGGTAATGGAGATTTAGCAGGGGAGTTAGGTTCCTTCTTTTGGTGTATGGAAGCAGCAGTATTAGAGTGCTTGCTGAGGGAAGACATATTGGCAGAGGTACTTTTCTGACTGAGGGAGGCTCCATATAGATGAATGTATTAATATAGCAAAGTCTCAAGAGACAAGCAGTATATAGGAAAGGAATGTAAAACCTATAAAAACTGCTGAAAGGCAAAATGAGACAAAACCTCTATCTTGTAATTTCGCTTCAGCCCTGTGCAGACCAACTAGAGGTGTCTCTGATGACCAAATTGGAGCTGAGAGGTGTTAAAGTCAGCACAGAGGAATCAAAAACATCTAAAAAAGGTCATAAAGTCATTAATGGCTGGTTATTAAAAAGGGTTGAAGCATTACCAAAATCCAGGCAGTGTAAGGTGAGTCTCTAATCACCGCCGCAGACCACCATGAACAGAGTGGCAGGCGCTACTAGAACTCAAGAGGAGAGCGCATTTAGTTCATAACGTCTGGACTCGGCTGCAACGGCTCCATGAAGAGATGCAAACCCGTTCGAGGCACGGAGCCTCAACTAGATGCAGCCATCTTGTGGTGGCTCAAGCCATGCCCCTTATGAAACTTTGCTTTATTCTCTGCTGATTACTCCGAGTTGTGCTAAATTTCTATCATACAAGCCTAGTCTAGCAGAAAATCAGATTTTTGAGTTCTGCATATTTTGTATATTTCCCCACTTTCCATATGCTTACATTCTTCACACAATGTTGCCTGTGGGAGACACGGCTCCAGCACAAAATGACTCCAGCACTGTCAGCCTGGAAGCCCTCCACATGCAGTTGCAGCGCTGCCTCCAGGATGCACCTCAGGCAGCACAAGATGTGCATTCAATCACAGCAGCATTCCGCTGCGGGCAAAATGGCGGGCGCTGTAGGAAACCTCTGAGAGGAGCGCAGCCCGGAGAAAACAGGGGCAAAAGGCTGCTCAAACTAGGCAAAAAAGACATCTACCTGTGCCCCCATGCCCGCTCCTCAAGTAGACTCAATTCATGGTGTCCGAACTCAGCAGTAACGGCTCCGTGTAGAGAGGCAGTCCCGTTTGACGAACAGAGCCTCAGCTCAAGCCACACCCCTCCTCTTCTTGATTTAATGTTTCTTAGGATCATGCCACAGGTCTACAGACAGTAGTTATGGGTCTCTTGATTGCTGCTCATTATATCTGCATTACACCACATCCCAATTAGTCACTTACCCTTAGCCAGAACCCCATCATTGTTTTACCATTCCAATATTTGGTTCTAAAGCTGGTGACCACACTTAAATTTTAAAACAACAATGGACTATTTACAATAGCTTTGCAAGCCAGGCACCTGTTGGTGTGTTTAGTTTGGTCATTGCAAGCATATGCCTGCTGTGCTTAGGCACCAGCATGTTTTTCTATTTGTATTCTTTCAATTCATGTTGCATATGTTGTTGACTTTGTGTGTGATTTATTGCTGTTGTCAGAGAATGATTGCAAGAATGTGTCAGTGGTTTGATGCATGAGTGCAAAAATGAGTGGCAGAGTGCATGTATGAAGAATTATTGGGTTCCTAAAACCATCAATAACAGAAAAGGCTCTGTCATTCTTGAGCCAGATCAATTGGCTTTGCAGGTGCTTGCTTTCTTTTTGAAGTTCTAATGCAAAGGGAAATGACACATGTCCAATCCTCGGACTTCATGATTTTACTCTGACATCAGAGGTTATATTTTCTTTTCTCTATGTATTTTGTCACCACACTAGGCAGATCGACAAAAATAAAAATCAATAAATGTGACAACAATGCTGTACTTTACCATTTGGTAAAATGTGTCTGGGTGTGAGAGACAGAGAAAAAAAAAATAATGATAGCGTTTGTGCGTAGCTATATTTTTGTATGTTTTTTTAAGAGTGAATATGTGAGTTAATAATATGTACATATGAACATGTTTCTGCATTTTATTGTTTAGCAGAACTTTGTGCTTTTTCGTATGTGTATGCATTTATGTGTGTATGCTGTTTTTTCTAGTGAACCTGCTTGATAATTCTGGATGTAAGCTAGGGTTGGGCTATTATAAAAGTCATCTTGTCTTGTTGGTATTTTAATCTAGTCTATTTTAGTATGTTCACTTGTGTGAGTAAAAACATGTTTATGTGTGTGTTTGTGCACATACATTTTCTTGTGTGTTTGCTAGAAAGCACCTTTATTGTACTTGTGGTTAACAATAATTTGCACTCCTATTATGTCTGCTTATAATTTGTATACTTTGCCATACATTTAGGGCCTAATTTATAAAGACTGGCATAGGACAGCGCTGCAAGTTTTTTTGATGCGCTGCCCTATGCCAATTTGAAAGGGCAGCAGTGTGTTATATTTATGAGATACTGTGCATTCCTGTCTTTTCAGCCAGTGCTGGTGCACAATTTGGTGCCTAGTGCCAACGTAAGCACCCTTGCACCCTGGTGAAATGGTGTCTGCATTGCACATTCCTATACTAAAACAATTCCAAGAAGCATTTTGCTTGTTTTATTGTCTGCAAAACACATGGAAAGAGGAAAAAACAAGGAGGAGTTTAAAACTTTCCTCCTCGGTAAGCCTGCTCCAGGGAGTAGTAAGGTTTTGTCGCTGCTCCAGGTTTACGTGATTTTGTAAATCTTGGATAAAGACAAATCCATGGGTTTTGCATGGAAAGACCCACTGCAATGCCCATGGAACACCTCTTTGATGCTGAGTAAAGCAATGCATCACTTTTCACTGCCTTGCCTTACTCCATATCTATGAAGACATGCAAAGTCACGCAGGGTGGCTTTGCATCGCCTCATAGATACAACTGAAAGCCCTGCACCACCGCAGCGTCAAAAAAGTGACGCTCCAGAAAGCCTCTTATAAATAAGCCCCTTAGTGTGTATGTGTGTGTAATACTGTGTGTGCGTGTGCACCAATACACACATGCAGGAATGGGAGTTGTGAAGCATGTGTTTATTGTGTCTTCCAGTGATGATCAAGACATAATTATTCATTTAAATATTTTAATGTCAGCCACAGTGTGCATCATTTTGATCTGTGTTTGTACATGTGTGTGTTCCTGTGTATGAATGCATTTGTGCATATGCATGTGTGTTGGTGTGTCTGTGCGTCTGTGCGTGCATATAAGCCCTTGTGGCTGTCTGGGTACACAATTGAGGCTTGATTGTAAATCATCCTGTCCTAATTTGCACAGTTCATTTTGACTCCATATTTCCTGAAGTCAGCAGGACTTCTTTGTTTCTGAACTTGCACATAATGCTTTGTGAAGAGGGAGGTAATCAATACCTCATTTCAGAGCTAAAGTGCTTTCATGGCTTTCTGCTCCCGCTGTATCGGCTGGACCAAACAACCAGCCACCTGTTGCAGTGCAGAGGCTTTTATGGGTCATCATTTGAGGGTCATAAACTTCCTACCACTAATTAAAAAGTATGAAAAAAAGTACTGAGATAAAGAGAAACCGCTGAGTCCAAAAAATAACCTTAAACCACAAAGGACAGAGTGGAACATTTCACAAAACATTACAGGGAGGTGGGGATGAACAGTGGGGTCAGAACAAAATCATGATCAATCTGCAGAAGAGTAATAGATGTCAACCCCTTCGTTGACATATTAGGAACGAGAATGGTAAGCAATATACACCACTGCTAAACCAGAAGCAACTAAGCCAAAGGGAAAGGGAACCAGTGGCTACTCCTACATACGAGATGTACTGTGATACAGGCCCTCATCACCAGCTGACTGGACTATGGCAATGCCCTCTACATAGGAATCACCACACACCTCCTAAGGGACTTCAAATCATACCGAATACCATAGTCAGACTCCTCCTCTGCCTTCTCCGATGAATCTACATGCCACTCTACCTCAGGCAACTCCACTGGCTGTATAACACATAAAGAAGGGGAGAGAGGCTGATAACTCTACTCCGGCCCCCCTAAACACAAACTTATACACACAAATAGGAGTAGAGAGTGTGAAAAAGGAAAAGGTCTCGGTGGGGGCATGTGCACAGTGTGAAAATACTGCCCTCACTCACAAGGTTGTGACATGCTTCATCATTGGGCTTTGCTGCAGTAGAGCAACATATGGGGTGGAGCAAAAGGGAGGGGTAGACAATACAAACTTGTAAAATATACAAATACTTAATGCCTAATTATAATGGGATAATCAAAAGAAAAGTGCAGTGGAGGTTAAAACTAGCTCAGAGGTGTGACTACTCAAAAAGTTATTCCTGGACCCTCCGGCCAAGGCTAAAAACGTGAAGGATGGTGGTGACAGGAGAGAGTAAGGAATTCCTTCAGCCCTCCTTACTGCCAGTTCGTCAACATGTTTCTGCCATATTCGTGCTCGCAGTTGTAGGTCACATCGGCATTCATCAGGACTTTTCTTGATCCCACTGGTATTATGTAAGGCTGGGCATAGTTCGCGTAGCCGCGCTTCGCGAAGATGTCATTGCACTACGCGACCTTTGCGAAGCTTCGCGAGCTTGCGTAGTTGCTTGTGGCAACCTGTTCGCGATGGCTTTTTCTTGTTCGTGAGCGTGGTAAGCATGTTCGGGGAGCTGTTTGCATGCTCGGGGGATATATCTTGCGATCTTACCCATGCCGTCGCCAATGGGCGCGGCCATCTTGTTTTTCTATTGTCCCGCCCGCTCGCGATGCCTTATTTCCTGTTCCGGGACGCGGATAGCATGTTCGCGATGTGCATTGACGTGTTCGGGAGCGCATTTTACTTGTTCGCGATGAATAGTACATGTTAGCGAGAAATATCGCGCGAACTTACCCACGCGGTCGCGAATGGGCGCGGCCATCTTGTTTTTCACTCTATGCTATGGTTCTGGGCCTACTTTTGTATCCTCCCTTTATCTTTGCCATCCTTTGTCTTTAAAACATTTTTTCTGACTTTTTTTAATTATCTATCTCTCTCTTTGCCTAAGTTTATATTTTCCATTTTATTTCTACTTTTACTGTGTTTTTGTTACTTTTATAAAGTTCTTTCTATCTTCTTCCCCCTAACTTTTTTTTCCCCTTCTAACTTTTCTTTTCAGCCTCCCACCCACCCCAGAGCCATGGCCAAGGGCACAGCAAGTCCCAGTGGCAAGGGACCTGCAGGAGCACGGAAGGCCCGCCTGCCTTGCGGCAGAATGCATCCTGCAGGGGTGCAGGCCCGGCAACTATTTGGGGAGGAGGAGGTGGCCGCCCTTGTTTTTTTTATCCAGTGCCACCTCCCCTTGACCTTGGCAGCAGGCGGCAGGCCCGGCTCCGGCTTTGCTACTCAGCGCACAGTCCGGCGCACCCACAACCAACTAGCCCACCGGTGGTCCGACATCCTGGACCAGGAGCAGGACCTGTTGGACCTGCTAGGTGTCGAGGTCGTCGGGCTTGGTGAGTAACTTATTGTGTATATTAAATTTGATGAACAACAAGATTACTGCTGCGTGCCAGGCGTTGCGGGTAAATTAAGTTCCAAAAAGCAAAATGTTTTTTGATTTAAGGACCCAGGTGCTCGGTGGTACTCTTACTTGTTTGCAACTTAGTTTGCGCTAGCTTGTGCTGATGCTGATTATATAAGATTTTATTTTACAGAACTGAAGTTAGGTAATGCGATTTGTTAGAGAGACTAGTCCTTCCGTTGTCCTACTGTGACATAGTGGTGGATGGATATTGGATACTAGGTTTAGTTTGTTAGTATTAGTTAATAATTGTTTTATGCGGTCTGCGTGATGCCTCCTCTGTCACTGAGTGCTGCTTACCACAGTCCTCCGTCGAACGTTTTGTACTTTGTTTAGTGAGTGGTAGGCTTAGCATGGTCAGTCAGTAGCAGAACTAGATCAGAATCATGCAACCAACCCACAATTAGTTATATCTATGTATGCACTAACGTATGCATGTGTCCTCCATCTCATCTATGCATTTGATGGCTGAAAAAAAATGGAAATGCAGACTTAGTGAACAATTGGCCCGTCTGGAATAGGTGGTGTAGGTCAGGTGGTACTTACTAGGCTTCGTTAGTATTTGTAATCAGAATGATTATGGAACACTGGAGTGTTCATAAATAACTAAGTAGACCATCCGTGAATGCAGGAAGAAGCCAGTAGTCGATCCATCTGATTAGATAGGTCAATTTTATTGCAATTGTTGTTTCCTAAAATGTTGTTTGACTTATTTTTCCAAATGATTTATTATTATTTCTTTCACAGCACTCCTTAATGTTTGTCTCTTTCTTTATTATATTTTACATGATCATCAGCACCACCCAGGGGCAAGAAGACGGGGTCGGAGTCGGCGGGGGAACCACAGGAGGACCGCTCCTCTACCGAGGCTCCTGCTGCTGGCCCCAGTAAGTTCTCCAGTGGTCATTAACATTTATATTTCCCTAACTTTTACTGCATCTTTTTTTCCGAACTATAAATTATGGTTCCACTTTCTAATTCTATTTTTACAAAAGCTTACTTATTTGACCTTGACTGTTTACAAATTCTGTTTATCCCTGCCTCTAACTAAGTTGCTTCTAACTGCCTCTGCTATGACTCTCTGTACTACTACTACTATTACTATTATATTACTCTGTCTGTAGCGAAGCTTGCACAGTTGCCCACTCTTTATAGATGGTTTTCTTTGGAATAATAAAACTCTGATTGACCAATAGCTCTAGCCACTGTGTCCTGTCCTTTGGGGTGTCCTCTTCAAGTCTTCTCAATGTTGAGGCTTTGACAATTACCACAAACAAAATGGCCAACCAGATATTTGACTAGTATTTTTGATCGGATAGTACATGATACTACTATTGTCTAGTGATTCTGCAGAGCCATGTACAGAACTATGCATAACAAAATAGGATGTTGCTGATGGGAGGTTAGACCTTACTGATCACACCTCAGTCGAAGAACCCAGGATCCCCTGACCGACTAGCTATAGTGTCTCACATTAGGGTCCCACTCCCGAACCCCCCCACGAAGATACAAAATGTTGATGATGACTGAAACAGACAACCCAGAACATAATAATACCATTTTGCACACTCACTTGTGTAAGTCCACCCCACCACCCCAAATACCACAGAGTCTATGTGTAAGTTCAAATGGTTTATTTGAAACAAGTATCAAACTCGGTACATCAAAATTTATTTTACTACTGCCATAGTCAATAAGCCAGCAAAAAGCCTAACATTAAAACAGTAAACATTTACAAGTGCATGACAACAAGAACAAGAGCCAAGATCTTTCGAATTCTGGAAGACCCCTCACCGTAGAACGTAGAAATACTGGTTACAGAATCTTGCATCATTATATGTTCTGTAAATCTCTGGTTTGTAGAAGGGAATCATCCGCCTATTATATGAGAAAAATGCTGCGAGTTAGCCGTTACATAGTATACTGGTGAATGGAAGCATTTTGCAGTCATGGCAAAAATTGTAACATGTATGTGATGGCTAAGCAATATGAACTAAACAAACTCAATAAGTGTTTTTTTTTCAACCTCGTCACTTGTACGCAACAGTCAAGTGGCCTCAAAGGCATCTACTCTCCTGCACATCTCACTAAGCTTGCAGGTATAATTAAATATGCGCCAAAAGAGTAGTAGTCGACATGATGAATCTAAAAGGGTTACACATGGCTCAGGCTAACTTTCAAAAGAGTAGAGTAGGACTAGATGACCCAAGGAAGTGGAACCATATCACCACTAGTGTCTGTCTACTGACTGTACATACTGTCTAGTGCTGATATATGTTGTATTAACTTTTCTTTCAATGTTCCAAGTGAACAACACTTTAAATAGGGGGAGGTTTCCAGGCATCTAAAAATTTGTGATGTTTTTTTCTAGGCACACTACCATCCACCAGTGCCGTCGGGGCCAGCGATGCGGCCATTCCGGAGGGGGCAGGCGAACTGGCGGGACCTGCAGGCGAGACAGGGGGGGATGCAGCAGCAGTGGCCGGCGGCGGTAAGTTATATTCATTAATTCTTTACATTACTAGATGGAAGTGTGTTCACTATTTCACTGTACTGTGTGACTTATTATTATACAACGGTTGAAGAAGACACCCTTTACTTAGCATTAGCAGCGTGAGTAGAGTAACCAATGGCCTCTTCGATTTGACTCCAAAATCAGCTGTGAAGGTTTTATGGAGAAGACAAACTCAGATCAGATGACCTTGATGGATGTGTTGAACAAAGAGGGAAAGAACTAAGGGTGGAAGGACGGGTGAGATAAATAATATGACTGACTGGCAGAGAAGGATATTTTGTTGGAAGCATGCATAGGTGGCTGATAGTGATAGTAATCAGAGCAGATGCATGGGTTGTTGAAGGATGGGTGGAAGGTGAAAGAATGCCTGCCTGGGTGGGCGACAAAGTATGGGTGGATAGTGCTAGATAGCAAAAACCAGCGTTGTTTCGTTCAAATTCAATCTCAAAGCCAAGGCAAGCAAGGAAGGAGCGGAAGCATGGGTGGTTGTTGGTGAAACCAACTAAGTATGACAGATATAAAAAAGAAGGATAAACATTTACTTGAATGGATGTATTCCTGGATGTACTATAGACAGTATAGGATTAGAAAGTGTCACTGGAGATTCTTACTTTGAAGAAAATGTAAAAGAAACTGCGCGACATGAGCAAAGCCTAGGGGAATATAGGTAGTATTTTCCGAATACAGTACACTTGCAGTAGTTTGCAAGCACGTCAAATATATTTATATATATATACATTATCAAGCGGAAGCCCCTTCCTCCCACTCTGGGGACCACTCCCTACCTATTATTAATGTACTATTTTCGCTTGTGGCAGCCAGCCTGCAAAGGGTGGCCTATCTGTTGTTTATGGTTATTGGTTACACAATCAATGAAAGCAAAGTACCCTCTGCAGTAGCGGTTGGTGGTGGGAGTGTTTGCGGGCTGTGACATGGGGAGGGGACGGGTGGGTGGCACTGGCGAGTAAACTGTGTATTACGGCCAAATACAGGTAATCAACATAAATATGTAACAGAGTATGGCCAGTGCCAACGGCCGTAAGGCGTCATACAAAAATATGAGCTTCCCCACCTGCAGACAGTAGTAGTAAATAAAACTAACGTGAGTCTGCATCATGTGGCTCATATCTGTTTCTCTTGGGTGCAAGCTTAGCTGACTGAGCTGGCATGCCGGCTACAACAAGGTTATGTAATTGGGCTAAACTACAGATAAGAACAACACGACTGGTGTACCGGTCCGGAGTACATAGTACGATTATATTTATAATGTCGGAAACTCCCACAAATGTTAGAGTCCAAGGAAGTAGGAGTAGAGAATAGATACTTACCACCAAATCTCAAATGTTATGAACTGTGTTTGCTAGTGATACTGTGACACTATGTGTTGAATGATTTTAGTGTTTCTGTTTTGCTAAGAGTATTGCCTACAACATGTTCTTTTTCTTTCTTGATATAGATACTCCTTCCACACCCACGAAACCATCAAGGAAGGAGTTGGCCGCTAGGGCCCGGCGCCGGAAACTGGAGGCCATCTGTGAGCATTATCGCTGGCTGGTGGCTCAGGCGGAGGAGGAGGAGGAGGCGGCTGCAGCCTCCTTCAATGCCCCGGGCCCCAGTCAGGCCCTGCCTCCACTTTCACGGCGCCGTGGTCCGGCAGCCGGCCGCCGGCGCCCATCGATATCAAGCACTGCTGCCCCCCACCCTGCATGTAACTGCAGGGCATTTCGCCGCCAGCTGCTCCGCCGGGTGGCCCGCTTAGAGGAGAACCTGGAGGAGCGGGTAAAGATCCTGGTTGATCAACACCTGAAGGCCCGCCGACGATAGAGGACCTCGTCATTTGCCCCTTTTTTAATTCCTTTTGTTGGTGGGTGGGTTTGTGGGCGTTGGGGGTTCATTCGAACATTGGGACTTTGGACTTTCGTTTCGTTTCGTTGTGGACATTGGTTGGGGTTAGGGAGGCGGGTGGGTTAGGTCAGAGCGGGATAGTTTATTTTTGTTAGGGAAATTAAAATATATACTATTTACTTATACAATGTTAATGTTTTGTGATGGGTTACAGTTTTCCGAATTCAATCTAAGTTACATGGTTGTTTACTTTGTTTCCGTGCTGCTACATGCCCACAGCCAGTGTTTGATTTAAAAGATCTGCCGATTTTGTAACACACAAACCGATAGATGCAGTACCCCTCACTGAGTTATTTTAATTGTCATAATAGTACTGTCAGTCTCTCCTCCTGGTCCATACCTCCCACCAAACTTATCTTACCTGCAATTGCTGATGAAGTTCGGCACACTGATGGCTGCATGGTTGGTTTCCCAAATTAACGGACAAGATGCCATTATTGTGGTGGTAGTAGTAGACACTGGCAATAACATTTGAAAAAAGAAAGAGAAAGTCACTTGACTGAGAGACTGTGGGAGGAGTAGTAGAACAGAACACAAAGTAAACTACAGCATGGGTGGGCTAGCAGAAGAAGATCCTTGCACAGTCTCAGTTGAAATTCAATTCATGTTGCTTTCACCACATCTGCCCCAGCAAGCATGTGATCAATTGGTGTACATTTATTGTAGTCATCACATCACACCTCATTATAAATCACACAGCCCGGGGGAAGAGGGTTAGGGATTGAAGAATGGATGGGAAGTGGGGTTTTGGCAAAGGTTTGAGAAAGAAAAACAGACAGTATGCATGGACACAACAAAAGTAAAACACAATCTTGTAAGACGACCATGATCCGTTATCAAAGAAATCAAAGTATAAAGTGAGAAAAAGCAAATGCATGCATGCTGAGGAAGAGAGAACTTGATGGTAATTATAATGAGTTGTACTTACTATAACTACTATTACCCAATGAGACAGTACAGTCAAGGAAGAAATTGAAATTTGCCTTGCTTGTCTGCCGCCCTCAGAGCTCAGACCGAACCCAATTACATGATGTACCGGGCTTACTTTTATTTTTCAAGCAAGCAAAGGAAATTAAAAAATAGTTGTAGGGATCAATTACCAAACAAACCACAAGACACAGTCGTAATGATTGAAGAGAAAAAAGCAATCAAATAAATTTAAAGACGAATGATGAATGATACTAAAGTTACTGTATTATCCTTGTCCAAATGTGGAGTTGCATCATTATCGTCATTCCTCTTGGTCCTCCCTTCCATGGACACTCCGACTCCGCACATCAGTCTTGGGTACCACTGCCTGCCTGATGCGGATTGGTAAGGTAAGTGTGAGTCGTTTCTCCCACTATAGCACAGGTTAAAGGCCGGCCTGTAAGTGTAGATGGAAAAACAAACGGGGTATTGAAAAATTACTGCATTTAAAACAATAAACTCAATTACAGTGGAGTGCAAGACAAGAAGACAACACTCTGGAGAGAACACTTTCAGACTGAGGCAGCTTGGATAGGATACATAAGTTTCTACTCTACAGCATTAAGGTACAACAACAACGGGACAGGACTCAGGACAGGAGCCAGCACAGCCACAGAACAGGAGAACCGCGGCACAGGCCAGGCACCCTACCCCTTAATTACATTTTGAGCGAGCCAGAGAAATGTCATATGCACTGCAGCAACCGAGCATTTTCCAAATGAAGTGAATAAATCAATGCGCCACTGTCCCTCATACCACTACACTCTACTCCAGTCCACACCACTACACGGACATCTAGCCTAGGTCTGTGCTGTGGTCCTTGTTCAAACTGTTTACCTTTTAAGTCAGCCCATGAAATGCAGTTATTCCATCAATTTTCTCCAATCCAACTGACTGTGTGCAAAGATAGTATGCTCAGCAGCATCATGATGATGACCGTGTGGTACGTCTTCTCCAACACCAACTCAGTCTGTAGTGACTGATTAAGTTTAGAATATATTCCATATTACTAAATTGCAACGGATATTGGCCCGGCACCTGCAATGGTAGGAGTACAATGTGGTTATTATTAAACAACAAGGAAACATTAACTGTCACCACACCTGAGTCACTTTTACTTTGTCGATAAACTAGTCTAGTTCTACTTCATGCACAATTATTCGTAGTCAGCCAGCATCCAATGCAATGCATGCCACCATCATTCACAATAATCACTCATTACCTGTCTTGGTATTCTCTTTGGCTGTCTGATCTGATGCCTGCCTAGCCTTCTGCCAGTCAGTGATGAGTTTCTTTCGGCTTGGAAACAAAATGGAATATAGCTGGAGTCACGTTTCACTTCTTATGGAGGTACTGTTAGAGGCAACATGTATTGTACTATTCTCCATCTCCATCCAATGTCTGGCTTGCTTGAAATGTACTTAGGGAGAGTAAGGAAGATGGAGCAGGACCCTGAGGAGTGGAGTGGACAGTTATGCACAGACGTGCAACTTCAATAGGGAAATAAAAAGAGGAGACTGTTGATGGATTTGTTGTGATTAGATTTTGAACCAGAAAAACAGATACACAGTCACACACAAATAAAGGAAGGGAGAACAATTTGTAAGCCTAGTTGTCAGGGAAGAGGAGTTCGTCCTCAAACTCTGGTGGTTCAGACAGAAGTATGTCTAACAACCCACTACTTATGTCATCGAAGTCGCTCTCCTCTTCCTGCTGTGATTCACGTATTTTGTACTCCGGTGGTATAAGGTGTTGATTCATTTTGATCATGGTTAACCTCTCAACGCTTTTGGGCGAGAGACTGGTCCTTTTGACAGTAACAATGGCACCAGCAGCACTGAAAACACGCTCTGAAGAGACACTTGCAACAGGGCAAGCCACATACTTTATCACCAGCCTGCTGAGCACTGGCCATTGGCTTCTTTTCCCATGCCAATACACCAATGGGCTTTGCTCCATGAAGACCTCTGTTGTGTCATCTAGATAGGCCTGAACCATCCGCTCAATGTTCAGGGGTGCTCCGATTTCCTGGGCCTCTTTTGCCTTTGCATCAATCATGGACGTACAATACCCTTTCAGTAGAAACCAATCACCTGCCGTTTTTTTAAATGTGCCTGATGATCCTGTTGGTGCTGTTGATGTTATTGCTGGCAGTGTTGTTGACTGCTGGGAGGCAAACGCACTGCTCTTGGCCTCTGAAGTAGAACTTGGCTCTGGGTGCCCTGCAGTACTTTTTCTGCCCTGGGGGGGCGGGCCTTTAATGAAGATCCTTTCGTTTTCAAACTCAGTGGCTTCCTCAGCTATCAAAGTTTTGTACTGGGCAACATTCCCTTCTGAAAAAGGAATGACTTCATTACTGCGCAGCAATAATTTGTAATGTGGATCCAAAATTGAGGCAGTAATGTAATGTGGATGTGACACAATGTTATTTTGAATCCTTGTATTGTGAGATAAGCGAGCGGATAAGGTGTCTGCCAAATAATATGCGTCTACTTTGTCATCCACACCTGCGTACATTTCTGAAACCTCCTTCAGCTCTTGCTCTAGCATGTACAACAATGGGATAGCTTGGCCCATAGTACAGTCCTCCCTGCTCACTTCACGCGTGATGACCTCAAAAGGAAGTAGCATCTCTGTCAGGCTTTTGACAAGGTCCCATTGGGCCATCTCAACTCTCATGCCTTTCACAGTAGGATCCCCTGACCTTTTCATGACATAAGCATTAAGTGGTATGTACTGCTCAAACAGACGCTCAAGCATGTAATACGTTGAGTTCCAACGTGTTGGCACCTCTTGGATGAGTGCTTTGACTGGCATTTTATGGTTACGTTGAATGACCCTCAGCTCCTTCCGGGCTTTAAAAGAATGGTTGAAATGTGTGCATATTCTTCTTCTGACTTTGCTTTCATTTTTCAGAAAGTCTTGAACAACAATGTTAATGCAGTGTGCCAAACATGGCACCCTGAAATAGCCACCATCTTTTATGGCCCTAACTACATTACTGCCATTGTCCGTGGCAACAAAACCAATGGTAAGACCTCTTGGTCGCAGCCACTCAAACACCTTGCTGTTAAACTCATCCGAAATGTTAGCAGCAGTATGAGATTTCTCCATAGCAAACATGGCTACAGTTGCATGTTTGCGAGTGTCTTTAAAAATCTCAGCGGTGTCAACAACACCGTCAGATATCTTATCTTTAACACCCGAAAAAGAGACCCAGTGTGCAGTAATGCACATGTAATCAGTGGCTTGGCAACTGGTCCACATGTCTGTTGTCAGGTTTCCAAGCAATTCCAGCACGTCGTGATGTAGTGCTGGAACAGCAACTCTTGCGAAATAGTAGCGGCTGGGAACTTTCCATTTTGGGCAGATGGTGGTCACAAACTCAAGAAAACCCACCCCTTCAACAAAAGAAAAAGGGAGAAGGTCCAGTGCTAACATTTTTGCCAGCTTTGCATTGTACAAACGTGCTATTGGGTGGTTGCGTTCGTACTGCCCCTCCGGCCTACTAAACATGCTAAGAATGGTAGGCTGCATGGTATTTCTTCCTGTGGTCAACGTCGCACTTTTTGGGCCAGCAGTACTCCTTGGTGTCTCAGGCTGACTCTTACTCTTGTGCCAATGAGATGTGGCTGAGGATGTGGGCGTTACCACTGCAGTGCTCGGGACAGGGCTACTTTGTGTACCACTACCACAGAGAATGTCTCCCTCTTCTTCCTGTTCCACCGGGAGCGGACTTTCTACTCGTTTATGGCCAATGGTTCCAGTTTTGAAGCGACTAAGGTGCTCCTCCCACTGGATTGCGTGGTGTTTTTTCAGATGGGTCATTTGGCCTCCGGTACCATAGTTTGTACCAAGCTTACCACGACTAACAGAGGTATGACAAATGGAGCATATAGCAATGTTCTCCTCCTTTCCGCTAACCGTAAAGAAGTCCCACACTGGGGAGCTTAACTTTTGTCTCCTGCTGGAGGTGCCACTCCCACTTCCAATGCCGGATGAACTGGAAGGTGTGTGTTGAATTTGACTCTGTGCAGGACCACTACCTACTTCTGCTGAGGTGGTGCTTGTTGTGCTGGATGTAGGACGCTGCCGGCCCTTTGCTAATGTAAATATGGAAGATGGAGGTCGTGTTGGTGTTACCTGTGTTGGAGGTATGCGTGCTACATCCCTCGCATCCATTTTGGATAGTGTAAAAATGTTGGTCTCCATCTCCTCAGGCCCGGGAGTGATGTTTGTGATGACTGGCTCATCATCATCATCATCATCATCATCATCATCATCATCCTGCTCTTCTACATCAACATCCATAAGTGTAAGGCTTTCTGGAACCTTCCTTTTCCCATGCCTGCTCTTGTGATGTGTTTCCCTCTCAGACTCAGTTTGTGGCTTCCAAGTGGCATCTAGATCATCAGAAGGGGGGCTTGGTGAAGAACTTGATGTACTAACCCTCCTTTTCCTTGCTGGGGATTTGGAAGCCAATGGAACTTCTAAAAGGAGTGGCTTCCTCTTCTTCCTCTGCATGAGGCTCAATTTCCTGAACTGCCCCTACTTCTGGAGGAACAACAGCTACTATTGCGGGCGGTGGCTGCGGCTGTTGACCACTTATCTGCTGTGTTGATGATGTTCCCTCCTGCGTTGATTGTGTACTACTTTGAGATAGCGATAAGTTTAGTTCAGGCCCAGCATCACTGCTTTCCACCATAAGGCTGGCTACCTCTTCCACACTCATCTGCTTGGGCCTGGGTTGGTGGGTTGGGCCCACTGATGTGGAGGTGCTGCCCCCAGCTTGGCCCCCCGACACCGCTGCAGCAGGCGTCATTTTTGGTGTACCAAAAAAGGTTTTGGGAGGCACACCAGACTTAAGTAACACTTCCTTCTTCTGTTCCTTCTTCTCCATGGCAACTTTCTTGGAACCGGAGGACCTGCTACCTGCTTTCTTTGGGGGCATCTTCAACAGATGTCAAAACAGCACTCAGTTGCACAAGTTGCAGAGATGCCTGGTCAGGTCACTCACACGTCACATTGTGTACAGCAGCAGGACGTTGGTCTGGCACCACAACAGTGGATGATGATGACACACCTCTGTATTTTGTGCACCTAATAGCAAAAAAGCCAGAAGAACATCAGTCAAAACATCCATAATATAATATATAACTTATTAGTGTCTGGTGGGTGGTCATCACAATGATTACATTTTATAAAGTCAGTGAACAACAACAGTATAGCCAGCCATTAAGAGACTGACAAGGTCAGGGATCCTGTTGTATTTGTACTGTGTACACTCATGAAGAAGAATAGCAAGGAACAAAAACATAAATGTATTCTAGCCTGTTTGACCTAAATAAAAATGTGTGAATCTTATGGGATGGATGCAGCATCAGGGAGCAACAACACAATGAACATATACACATAAAAACTAAAGGCGTTTATTTCCAACACCCAAAAATTGAAATCTAACCCCGTAAAAAAGTAAAGGCCACATTTTACAATTCAATCCAAAGTCATACATGATGTTGAAATTTAACGCACAACACAAAAACAGTTGTTTAAATTCCATGCACCTGTGATGATTGATGACTGAGTAGTACCCCTGGGCCTACTGTACGACTAGGCCACATGCTTGGAGGCCTATGCAAAAAGCACAATGCCTGCCTTCCTAAAATGGCCGCCACACACATGCACAGGCCACCCACCACAAATAACAAAAAAGTGATTACAAAGGACAGGAACAGGAAGTTGTAGTGTCTGTGGAACTTAGTTCCTCTCATAAAAATATTTTCAAAAAAATAAAAGCTTCTCCGTGCTCCAAACCTACAGCTCAATGACAGCCTGAGGAGTTTTTTTTGCAGAAATGCACAAAAAAGCGTTTTCGAGAAGGATCTATGTTGCTTGCGAGATTTTGTTTGCCAGATTGTAAAAGCTGCGTGTTCGGGATCGCGAACTGTACAAAAAGGCTTTATCGCGTGCGCGAACACGCATATTGCGAGCGCGAAAATGACAAACTGTAAGTCCGCGATGTTGCGCTGTGCAGAGTTACCAAAAGTACGCGAGCTGAATCCCTAGGCTTACATACTGGCTAAAAAGCCCAATTTATTTAACACACACCCAAAAAATGCTATTCCACCCCAAAACACACCTTTTGCAAGAAAATCCAAAGCCATCCATGGTGTAAAAGAAAATCAACAGGCAACACAAACTGTACATTTAAATAACGCACCAAAGATTGGAGGCTGACTACCTCTGGGCCTACTGGCAGACTAGGCCACAAGCTTGGAAAACTCAATGTAAGCCTATGGCAAAAGCACAATGCCTGCCTTAACAAAATGGCCGCCACACACATGGCCAGGAGGACACAACAACAACAAGCATAATCCAAGGGGAACAAATAAAAGAAATACAGGCCTTTATGGAAAAAGAAGCTCGCACTACTAAACTACCACCACAAAATTGCCACAAGCCACATGGGCACACAGTCACAACAGGCCATGGAAAACAATGAACTGAAGCAGGCCTATAATATATGACCGGACAAAGGAGGCCTGCTAAACAACACAGCTTTAATACACAAATTAAAATCAACAGGGCTACGAAAGGATTGATAAGAAGTTACACATCAAGCACACACATCCCAACAGAGAAATACACCACAGCCACATTTAGCATTTCAAATAATCCTATGCCATCCATGCCCTACATGATGTTGAAAATTCTACAGACACCACGAAACATGAACCCATGGGTACCCTACTGGCTGAAATTGCAGAGAAAAACAACTAGGCCCCTATTGAAAGCACAGGCCACCCGCCACAACAATAATTTTAAAAAACAATGAAAAACCCAGAAAAATGTAGGTAATACAAGCCCCAATGAAACAAACACACCAATTCTCCAACTTACTTGTAGTAAATTAAATCTCAAATCAAAAAGTCCTCAAAAAAATCCAATCCAATGGTTTGAGCAGACAGACACAAAAAGGGATCCTTCCAGCTCCAAAGCCAAATGAAAGTGAACAGCACATGCACAAAGCACTGGGAGGAGCCTGCTGGACAGGAACAGGAAGTTGTAGACTCAGGGGCACTTCCTTCCTATGGAAAAAAAGAGTAAAAAAAATTAAAGGACTCCTCCTTACACAAAAGACTACAGCAAAATCACAATCTGAGGAGTTTTTCTGAGCTAAATAATCATTTTAGAGAAGGTTTTATGAAGATCGCGAGATATTCTTCACCAGATTGTAGTTTTTGCATGTTCGGGATCACGATCTTACCAAGACAGCCGCCGGAAGTCAGCTCGCGCTCCCGAATGACGTGTTCGCGTTCGCACACTCTCGCGGGCTTGGGCAGCCATAGTACCAATCTCGTGGCGCTCGCGAACGGACAGAAAAGCAAGTTGGCGATCGCAGAATAACGGTAAGACGTTACCGCGCGTGCGAGAATGAATATTGAGCGCGCGAGGAAGCAAAACTACTACGCTACGCGCTAGATTGCATAGCAATCTGCAACTTCACGCTCTATGCGAATCGCAAAGTTGCCTAAACTTCGCAAGCTCCGCGAACGGAGCGTAGTTCAACGCCCAGGCTTAGTATTATGTCGCCCTCGATACCAGGCTATGCTATTCCATAGGAACCAGTTGTTCCTAAAATGAGGGTGCTCCTACATAACGTGCTCTTATGTACAAGTTTCACAAGCAAATAAACTAAAAATGACGAGAATGAGCGAGACCCCCCCTGTAGTAACACATTCGTCAAGGTGGCTGCTCTGCCCAAGGATTTCCCGATTCACCGATTCTTCCTAGACAGCAAAATCGGAGGACACCTCAAAGGTTTTGAGAGCTCAAAATAGATGAGAAAGAATATCTTTCTGTCCACACCATGGTCAAAATTACAGAAAGCTATGGCTCAAACATTTGTTAATTCTAAACTTTTTGGGATAACCCACCTTTGCCTGGACTGCCTGCAATAAGTAGGAAGAGTGCTAGGCATTCAGAATGCAGTTGTACATTTTAACGGGGGAGGGAGGAACATGCACTCATCTTTTATTTTGCAAGCAGCTTCCATTGCTTGCCATAAGTAAGAGGGTTTCTTTTACATCCCTTTGTTGGACTTTGAAGTCTACAAGAAACTAGTGCCAGCTGTTATTATTGCTCATTGGTAGGGCGAGGGGGGGAATACAACCAAAAACCAAACGCAAATAATTAAAATAACATTTACCTGCTGCTTCAATAGCCGACTTCCTTCCTTCGCTCGTCTGATCCTGGACCCTGACTTCCTGGACCCCGACTACGCAGGCTCCTAAATGCAATATGGGATTGGTCTGATCTGCTTTGTTTGCCGCTCAGACAGGGCATTGAAGCCTGGGGGCGTTTTCCAACCTGGCTGTGCAACACAGCAGGGTTGGAGAAACTTATGTGTGCTTGTGTGTTTAACCGGCCTAGGACGGCTGGCCAAACACATATGTGCACTTAAAAGTGCCCATTACTCCTCACCCCTACAATGCCTGTCAAACAGTATTGCCTGGACCGCCACCCCCGCTGACGACTCATGTCGTCAGTTGTTTAGGTAAAAAAAAAAATATATAATAAATGCTTTTATTATCATTTTAGTTTTCCTCTTTTGGCAGGTAGGCTGCACTCCTCTGACATTACGGAGGAGCCGCCACTGCCAAAAACACAATTTTAAAGCATGTGTAAAAATGTGGTGGGAAAGTTTTATCATAGCCCCACTGTCATGCTTGAGTGGAATGGTAGGTGTGGGTTAAAGAGGACTTATGGGTCCATTCCCTGAAACTCATAGACAGTTAATCGGTGTTAAAAATGCATGCATATAAAACCCTCTCTTACTAAGAATCAACCGCACTTTTTATCCAAGTTCTCAGAAAACAAAACAATTTAAAACATCTATGCTTGCGGTTGACAGATTAAAAAGCTGTAATTGAAACAAGATCCAGCAATTTGCATGTTTGGAACCAATTCTGTCTTAACGTGCGGGTTCACCAGTTTGAGCGCGATCTATTGTGCCACTTAAATGAACATTTGCATGTTTGAATTGTTAGAATATTCATGTTTTTGCTGAAATTAGTAACATTTTAAAGATCTTTAACATTTCAGTCCTTAATTTTTCACCAGCTGGGCGTTAGTCATTATGCATTTACAGCTGAGTGAGCCTTTACGTTGGTTTGTGTGTTTGTGTGAATAAGAGTGTGTGTATGTTTTTGTGTGTGTGTGACAGTGTGTGCCTCCTCACCTAGAACCTGTCAAAGTGTCCCAGTGCTCCAGTATTGTGGGGCATATTATCAAGAAACAGAGTTAAAATTATCGCCGTTTTTGTTTCAACATGGGATTCTATTGGAATTCTCAAGGGCATATTATCAAGCCCATTGTCACCGCTTTAGCAGCAGTTTAACTCCATGCTTGATAATATATGCCCCCAAGTTCTTCCTCTTTTGAGATCGCACAAGTGTAGCTGGACTCCGGACGCTTGCACTTTCTCCAGTAGCTGCCCTAATGGTGCAATAGGTCTTAACAACTTTAAGTTTCCTCCAACGTTGTTTTGACGGTGGTGACAACGGCAGAAGTGTAAGCTTCCTACAATCAGTTACCAGTCAGGGAACTAACACTGCAGTAGAGTATCCCAAGGTCATTCAATGTCAGAGCTGTAGTAATCTTACTCCTTTTAGACTTCCTTAGTGTAAGCTTCCTCCTGCAGTGCTCTGTTGGTGCAACAGGGCTCGAGTATATTAAACATCCTCCTTTAGTGTTCTGTCAATGTGTAGGGCTCCAGTTGTGTGAGCATCACCCTACAGTCTCCATATAGTGCTATACATCTTCATCAGTGTGAGTTTCCCTCAAAATTATTCTGGCAGTGCTCTTGGATTTCAATAGTCTGAGCTTTCCGTTACAGTGCCCTGTATGTGCAATAACTCACTAGGATCTTACGCTAGTAGGGTTATTGCACTGGATCACACAGGGTGCAAATATTCCATTAGTGATACGTTTGATAGTGTAAGACTTAACCAAACGTGGACTTCCTTGCTATTGACAGGACCTTCACAGGTCTGCACTTATATTGACTGCACAACATTTAACTCAAACATATTCTCAAGTTTTTCAGAACTTGGGAATTGTTCATTTAATATAATCGCTCTACTTACCTTGACAATGTATTGGTAGTCAATATCTGGGCAGCCGCCACAACTACAGGTCGGTATAATAACCTCAATTTTTTGATATAACACCTCATAGTGTGATCTTCTTCCATCAGTGTTCTGCCAGTATGTACGTATGTGTGTACCAGTGCTACAGGACCCCTGCTGGGTGTTACTAGAAATACTATACAGTACTCCAGTAGATTTATCTTCCCCCTGAAATACCCAGTCAGTGCTACAGAAGTCAGCACTGTCATCCTTTTCTTGCAGTGCAAAGTCAGTGCTGTGGCACCCAGCATTTTGAGCAACAGCCTGCGCTTCTGATTAGAGGTCTGCAAGTAATATCTGTCTTTAGTGGGCTGTGTCATGTACCCAGCCCAGTCGTTGATATTGCACAAACCATTGCAGCAGTGTGAGCCTCTTGTCAGACCCCTCTCAATGCAGTTTGGTGGCAGTACTATGAGCTCTATGAACAAATGAGTTCTTTGCCATAGGGACAAGACTATCCAATCCATTCTGTTGAACCGATCTGAGGCGTTATATGCTAAGCGCTCCTATTCCTTCTTCACCAAAAACAACTCTAGCATATAATATCCTATCTTGCTTAACAGTGCTGTTGTTCCTCCTAAAAGTGCAAGAAACCTTAAAAAAGTTTGGGATTCTGGCAGGATAAAAACCCTAACGATGGAGACTCAGGCCACCAAGCTCTCGGCTTGCTGCTTTGGAAATCTCTGAATGCTCCGGAAATACCTCTGATCCCTACGACATCCAGAACACTAGTGGTTCAGGGGCTTATTCTTTCATGCCTCGACTACAGTAATTCTCTTTTTTCTGGGAGCCCCCATAGCCATATTAAACAAACTATAAGTAATGCAGAATGCAACTCCATGTGTCTTTTTACAAATACCGAGACACACATAAGAAAAGGTCTTAGTGAACTTCATTGGCTTCCTGTCTGAAGAGAACACAGGGGCATATTAACAACGGCCAGCGATAATTATCACTGGCCGTGCTTAGCGATAATTATATTATCGCAGGCTATCTCTGGTATTTATCGCCCTGATAGCACGTTATTGACAACGCTTTACTCCAGGGCGATAACAATTCCAAAGATAGCGAGGTTATCATTTTTTAGCTCACTCCGCCACCTCAGTTCTGACATGGCCATATGCAAATCTGTCTGACCCTGTGCCTCCTGGTAATAGTCCAGCCTGAATTGCCAAGCCATGTCTTCCCTGGACCGGAAACAAGCATCCTGGGACCGGTTTCTGGCTAATCAGCCGTCATCATCCAGGCTAGCTCGAATCCAGTGGCAAAGTGAGCAAGGGACCCACTTCTGGGCATTCCCTGCCAAATTAGGGCAAACAAAGCAAAACCAAAGGGGATTCTGGACGGAGTGTTGAACAGATCTCTGTACTGGGGTGAATGTATGACATTGTTCTGCATTCTGTCCATCAACTGTTGTTTTTGCATTTGTCACCCCGAGTGGGAAGGGTATGCCCAGACGTGGGTCCCATGCTCTCCATGCCTCTGGAATCAAGCTAGCCTGGCTGAAGAGGGGTGAAACCCCGAAACCGGTCCTAGGATGCTTGTTTCCAGTCCAGGGAGGACCTGGCTTGGCAGTTCGGGCTGGACTGTTCACCTGAGGCACAGGGTCAAGACTGATTTGCATATGGCTGGGTTCAAACTGGAATGGCATGGTGAGCAAAAAACACGATGGATTTAGGCCCATATCTCTGTACTGGGGTGAATGTGTGACATTGTTCTGCATTCTGTCCATCAACTGTTGTTTTTGCATTTGTCACCCCGAGTGGGAAGGGTATGCCCAGAGGTGGGTCCCGTGCTCTCCATGCCACTGGAATCAAGCTATCCTGGCTGAAGAGGGGTGAAACCCCGAAACCGGTCCTTGGATGCTTGTTTCCAGTCCAGGGAGGACCTGGCTTGGCAGTTCGGGCTGGACAGTTCCCATGAGGCACAGGGTAAAGACTGATTTGCATATGGCTATTTTCAAACTTGATTGGCATGGTGAGCAAAAAAAAGATGGATTTAGGCCCAGATTTCTGTACTGGGGTGAATGTATGACAATGTTGAGCATTCTGTCCATCAACTGTTGTTTTTGCATTTGTCACCCCGAGTGGGAAGGGTATGCCCAGACGTGGGTCCCGTGCTCTCCATGCCACTGGAATCAAGCTATCCTGGCTGAAGAGGGGTGAAACCCCGAAACTGGTCCTAGGATGCTTGTTTCCAGTCCAGGGAGGACCTGGCATGGCAGTTTGGGCTGGTCTGTTCCCATGAGGCACAGGGTCAAGACGGATTTGCATATGGCTGGGTTCAAACTGGAATGGCATGGTGAGCAAAAAAACGATGGATTTAGGCCCAGATCTCTGTACTGGGGTGAATGTATGGCATTGTTCTGCATTCTGTCCATCAACTGTTGTTTTTACTTAATCATGTAGTCTGTTGATATTTGGTGTGAAGATATGGGGGTCTCCACCAGGGATGGGTGGAGTTGACAGAGTTGTACTCTACGGAATTCCGTGTAGTAGAAAAAAAACTCTGTGAAATTCCGCTCTGCTCACCATTTCAGTTTACTAAGGTACAGTTTACATGCCGCCATTATTGCACATACCAAACTAATAGATTTAAATTATTACCCAAAAGCACAGCTTCCTTTAACGCGGCCGATGCTGCCAAATGAACTGCTTTCTATTTAAACCAGCCATTCTAAACAGTCCTTAAGCAACCACTCACCATGAGCATAGACTTTGAAGCAGCCAAGATGGAAACCATCATAGGAAAGATTCCGCGCGCTTCGACTCCGTAGCTGTGAATATGAATCATCAGAGTATTGTTCTTCCGATTTCTTCTGGACAGTGTGTCGGCTAAGCTTACTGGACAGGAGGACAAGTAAGCATCCAATAAGAAACTGGTATCATGTATGTGCGTAATATAACCCATCCACTACCGGAAATATATCTCTCACAGAAAAGAGGCAAGGAAAATGAAAATGCAATTTCGGCCATTTTTTTAAAAGAGTGGTGACTGCCTTTCATGGTCACTTTGGCGTACGTGGGGTGACATTAAAAACAAATCCATCCATCTGGAGGGCAAAGAAAAGAGATCATTTATTATCATTACTGCTCCGCTGGCGGATGACGGAGATTTTTTTGCTGAACTACATGCTCCAAGTGGAGCACGGAGTTCTAAAACTCCACCAACTCCACCATCGGAGCAGAGTTTATCGCACACCCTTTGTTTCCACCCCAACCTCCTCTGTTCATAATATGAGATTATTCTGTTGATACTGCCTTATGTTTTATGCTAGTAGTTACTAGAGTAGGTGCTACTTGCATCTCCCTATTTAAAACTAAGAGGAAACTCCACCTTTCTAGCTGTCTACCGATTGATAAGAGATCATTGGGGCAGTTACCATTTTTCATCTACACCAAGGAAAGTCCATTTACTCGGTCTTCCAAATATCTGCTTTGGGTAGTAATGAGTTAAGAGAGCAGCAGCCCACCTTATTCTACATTACACTGGGTAGGCTCCCATCTCTGGCCACTTTGCTGACTTGCTTAGTCACTCCATTGCTAAACATGTCAACTTGCTGTTGCTGGTACTAGTTCTGCCTTTCTTCATAACTGTTTCAAACTTGTTGTCTCATCTGATGCTACTATGCACACTACTGCTCACAATGTTAGGTGCAACAGTACTGACAGTGGAAAAGATACTAAAGCCCAGATTTTGAAGAAAGGAATGGAACGCAGCACAGCAGCCAAACATGCTGCACTGTGTGACAGGGAGGGAACAGTAGAGCACTATATCTACAGAGATATGGGTCCCTCCTCCCCTCTCCTAGTGCTGGTGCAGATTTCGTCTGGGTGCGCCAGGCACACACCTTTGCGCCAAAGTTCAATGCTGTGTGCCTGAGTCAAGCATAGGGTTTGTATTGGAGACATACTCTAACAGTATAAAATACTATGCTTAGACACACTTTAAAACTTTTCCTACTTTGTATGTGTGCTGCACAGTGTAACATGCATGCACATTCAGAAAAGAAAGGAGAAATAAAAACATTTCTCCTCTTAACTAACCCTGGGTGGAGTTTGCGCAACTCCGTGAAGTACAAAAAAAACCCTGCCATGCTACGTGGAGCTCCGCAAGCAACGGAATTTCGTTAGATACATGCAATTTGCGGTGATATTCAGTGCCAAGTTCTTGTCCGCAATGAGCAATCATCACGAACAGCAACATGCACAGCGCAAGCGGGTGCTGCTTCCTTTCAGCCACTCAAGTAGATTTTTACTCGAGGGGCAGCTTTCTCAACGCGAGTGGGCGGTTTCTCAACACATGCGGTGCGAGCATACAGGACCACTAGCAATGAGAAATCTGACCCCCCGCGTTGAGAAATCTCGCCAGGAGGTTGATTTTCCACGCTTGCACTCGCCAACTTGACAGCCGCGGCCCGTGGAGGGAGTTCCGTGGGGCAGAAAGGAGGGGCAGGGGAGGGGCAGGGTGGGGGTACTAAACACCGGAATATGGATAATTGGAGGTAAGTAAACAATTAAATAATTAAAACGAATTTCGTAGCGCGCGCTGCATCGCATTTTGCGATGCAGGGTACACGTAAATGCATTTTAATGTAGTTCTATCCATACCTATACCTATACTTGAATAACATAAAGATTGTATACCACATGTAATACAATTTGCTAGAGACTTCTTTTCACTTGTGTTTAAATGTGCACACGCATATTAAATATGCACCATTGAGTTAATGATTTAAGTTGTCTTGAGAATTTAGGACTGTATTTTACTATGCTACATTTCATAAAATACTGTTTTCCATCACCTTTCAGGTGGCTTTAAAAAGCCCATGGGAGGACCAGTGCGCCTGGAAAATGCTGTTTCTCGGTGCTGATGTCTTATACTGTCATGAAGTGCAGGGTCCTATGCAGTCATACAAACAGAACACTACAGTAGGAAGATTCTGTTGTTCTATAGAACATATGGGGAACTGCTGGTGTAAGTTCCCACTACTAACCCCCTATGGTACCCCCAGAGCACTGCAATTGAAATTTCCCACTACGTGAGTCCTACAGCACTAAAAAAGCACTGCAGCAGGAAAGTCATAATACTGGAGTCCTATGAGAATGAAACAGCACTGCATTAGATAGCTCGTGTGACCGAAGGCTAAAAACACTGAGAGAGCACAGCAGGAAACTCACCCTACTGGAGCCCTATTACAATGACACAGCACTGTATTAGGAAGCTCGCGTGTCTGGAGGCTAATAACAGTGGAGGACATCTGCAGTAGAACAATCACACTACTGGAGTCTTATTACAGTGACAAAGCACTGCATCAGGGAGCTCCTCTGGCTGGAGGTTAATAACACTGAGAGAACACTGCAGTAGAACACAAATACGACTGCAGTCCTATTACAATGGCACAGCCCTCAATCGGAAAGCTTGTGTGTCTGGCAACTGATAACTCTGGATAAGAACTGCAGTAGAGCACTCATGCTACTGGGGCCCTATTATAATGACACAGCCCTTAATCAGAAAGCTTGTGTGTCTGGAAGTTGAGAACACTGGACAAGAACTGCAGTAGAGCCCTCATACTACTTAAGTCCAATTACAATGACAAAGCACTGCATCAGGAAGCTCCTCTGGCTGGAGGCTAGTAACACTGAGAGAACACTGCAGTAGAACACTCATACAACTGGAATCCTATTACAATGACACAGCACTGCATAAGAAAGCTCATGTGACTGGTGGCTAATAACACAGAGGCAGCACTGCACTAGAACACTCAAACTACTGGAGTCCTATGGCACTGAAAGAGCATCGCAGCAGAAAACACAGACTGCTGTCTTTCTTTAGTTCTCAACAATTCATAGAACCTGCCTAAGTGCGGTTTCTCCTTGTATGCAGCTAAATAATGGAAACGTTTCTCCACGTGCCTCAGTAACCAAAGCAAGTACCTCACATACCACAAATGTGTGCAGTGCTGCAGTGAGAGCTATGTGCTGAATCTGTGGTAGAAGATTTTACCAGCAGGACACCCTTTCTGGGAATCAGTTGAAATGTATAAAATCTATCATTCATTTGATTACTTATTCATCCATTCTTAAAATTCCTTATGTGTGGCATTATTTCTGCAGTGCCCTTTCATTGCTAATTTTCTGGACTTCAGAATGTGAGTTCTTCCTGTGGTAGTTTGTCAGTGCAGGAGGACCCCAGCAGTATGTGCTTCATCTAGCAGGGCCTGTCAGTGATGCAGGGCTCCAAAGGTGTGAGATTCCTCCTGCAGTGACCCCAATTACATGGCATGTCCTCTACTCATACCCTCAGTGGCATACTGCAAAATGATGGGAACCCACAGCAGCGTGTGCGGAGGAGCCACTTGCTCTCCTATATCTCACAGCTAAACCGTGGCATTGTGCTGATTGGGCCCCCCTCAGTGGGCTTAGAGCCCCAAAAAGCATTGGAGCCCTCCCCCTGCACCGCAAGGTATGCAGGGCCTGCAATATGCCTCTGCTTGCCCTGTCAGTGCTGTAGGACTCAGGAACTGTGAGCGGACTTTCTTATGCAGTATTCTGTCACTGCTAAAGATCCCAGTGCAGTGACCATCCTGCACTGTTTAATTCAAGCCGGTGGTTTCCTGTGCTCGACACGGGGACATCTTAAGGATTTTCGGGGCCCCAGGCCAAACACAATTTGGGGCCCCCTGCTCAGATAAACTCTGAATTTATTATTCAATTCCAGGTCATTCACACCATATGCAACTATGATCTGATCATTGTCAACCCTCTTTGTTGGACACTGTTAGACTTGGCACAATTGGTGTGAGTCTCCCTTCCACTTTTTGCTGTTGCCTCATCTGTTTTTGTTGGTCTAGATGCTTTGGGCACTTTGCCACTGCTGATCAGTGCCAAAGTGCAAGTGCTCCCTATTGTAAAATAATGTAATGGATTAGTGATTCCATGATTGGTCATTTGATTTACTTGTCAGACCCTAGTACAGTGCACCATGTGTGCCCAGGGCCTGTAAATCAAATGCTGCTGGTGGGCTTGCAACACTGATTGTGCCACCCACCGAAATATCTTGTCAAATATGGCTCAGGCCTGCCATGCAGAGCCTGTGTGTAGTCTGGGACTGCCATGTCGACTTGGCAAGTACACCCACTTGCCAGTCCATAAACCTTCCCTTTTCTACATATTAGTCACCCCTAAGGTAGGCCCAATGTCAGGGTGCATTGTAGGTAAAAGGTAGGGCATGCCCAGATGTGGGTGGCATGTCCTGATACTGAATTACAGACAATTTTGTTTTTCACTATTGCAAGGCTACCTGTTCCCATAGACCAGAATGGGCAGTTTGATTATAACATATTACAATCCTAACTGACCCAGGGAACAAGGTATAAATTCGAGATTAGTATGCCTGAACTCAGAATGTTAAAATACATATTTTTTTTTAAGTTCCAAAAGTAAGTCTATTTCAGAATAACAATTAATCAACACTACTTTGTACATATAATCAATTGAAGGAGAGAAAAAATAAGTAAATAAATAAATAAAGGATATTGATGATACATCAGTAAAAAATCTAGGGGTGCACATTGAACAGAGTCTGAACATGAAGAAGCAGGTGACTCATACGGTAAGCTCATGCTTTCATGTACTGAGTCTGCTGAGACAAGTATTTTTGTTTCTCCCAGACCATACACGGAAGACTGTCATTCAGACGCTAGTTTTGAGTCACTTTGACTACTGTAATGCCCTATTGATTTCGGCCAACGAGGCCTTGTTAGACCGCTTACAGGTAGTTCAAAACACAGCAGCACGACTGGTACTGAATGCTCCCTCTAGATGATCTTTGAGTCTGCTGCTGCGGCAGCTCCACTGGCTTCCGGTGCGCAAACAAATAAAATTCAAGGTTTGCTACATCGTCCATAAGGCGGTGCATGGCAATGGTCCAACATATCTTGCGGAGAAGCTTTGCCAATATATTCCCTTCGGAGATCTTCGATCCAGCTCCAAATCCCTTCTCAAAGTTCCCCGTATTAATAAGACTAGGACTGGGGGGAAGGCCTTTTCTTATCTTTCCCCACGGATCTGGAACTCGCTCCCGATGGCATTGAGGCAGTGCACGGACCATCTTAACTTTAGAAAGTCCCTGAAAACATTTTTGTTCTAGACGCCTCACATAGTAGCAGCACTTTCTCGTATGTCCGCAAGCGCAGAGATACCCCTGCGGGGGTGATTCAGGCGCTATATAAATAAATAAATAAATTGATGATACATGGTTACATTAAATATGAAAAGAAAAGCACAATAAGAGATATGCAGATATAAATGCAAAGAAAAACTGGTTTATGTAAATAAAACATAGAACAAACAGAAACTATAATGTTATTTCAATATATTATCATGTACATAGTACTAAAAAAGAAAATTACGAAATTCAATTCAATTAAATTCAAATAGCTTTATTTCGATAAATAAATATCATAAAAACAGGATTATCATAAAAACAATAAAAATAAAACAATTATATACAATAGATCCAAGAACAGTTTAGAAAGATGTAATTGTTTTGTTAGTAAAATAACAATTTTATACTAATACCCAGAAAAATACCATTTATATACTTAATAGTTTTTAGCAAACTGTAATAAATAAATTTGATTAAAAAAGTGAATAAAAAACATACTTCATACAGCTATTTGATGTCGTTTAAAAGAATAAGAATATGGGAAAGACCAACATAGGGGGCACAATCACATTTCCAATTTCATTTTACACCTCCCTGCGCAAGAGTTTGGATCTAATAGGCCAAATACAACCAAGATACTTCGCCACACCGCATACAAAAAGAGCTCTAGGGTCTGATTTCAAGATCCGAAGGGCAGTAGTGTGAGCTGTAGTGCCCAGTTGTCTACAAATTGGTTTGAGCCACTTTAATCTAGCCCTTGAGTATGCTGGACACACAAACATGAGGTGAGCCACACTCTCTTTTGGTGCCTCACAACAAGGGCAATCCGCGATTGTCTTGCGCGGGGGGCTCCATTCTGCAGTAAGCTCACGTACCAGAAGAGAGCCCACTCTAAACTGTATGTAGAGTGCCCTATCTCTTGGGATTTGGATAAAATCAAGGTACCGCTCTAAAAAAATATGTTGTTTAAACTGGTAGAATTCATCTACCATCCTCCCCAGATTTGGATTGCTAAATTCCTGCATATCAACCCAAAGCCAGTATGCTTTTTTAAGCTCATCCTTACTGGGCGGGTTCTGGCCTTCCCAACAGCTTCTAAGACCCAAAGTGAGCACAAGTTTCTTGACGTTATTGAGCCAGCTAACCCTATGATTACAATCCAGGCCAATTACCTCCTTGAGTGCGGTGGTATAGCTAGCAAGTTCAGGGATTCGTAACAAACGAGCCCAAAAAAGCAATGGCCTTAATATAGCAATGTCTTTAAAAGAACGTCTTCCCAAGTCGCTCATCAAAGGCTTGAGCGGGACATTACAGGGGAGGCTCACGAGCTCTCTCAAGAACTTATGTTCCGAACTGCTGATCTCTTGCATATTATTAAACCCCCAAAGTTCCGCACCATACAGGGCGGAACTTACTGCCCTTGCTGCATAGATCGTGAGCACTGGGGCAACAGGTCTGCTACATGAGCAACGATGTTCCCTGCCTATTGCCCCAGTCACACGCCTATGATTCAAAAGCATCTTATTAATATGGGGTTTCCATTGCATTGTATCGGAGAGGCGAATACCCAAATAGTCAAAAGTGCTAACCCTTTCTAGAGATGTTCCGCCCAAGGAAAAGATGTGCCTAAAGGGCTTATAGGGGTTGAATGTCATTAGTTTGGTCCTTGTGGTGTTAATAGTCAACCCTCTTAATGAACAAAAAAGATGATACCTATCTAAGAGCTTCTGCAACCCAATCGGGGTCTTAGAGATCAACAAGGTATCGTCAGCGAAGAGGAGTGTGGGTATCCTATCTCCTTCCAGGGCCGGGGCATCAGATGGAATTTCCTGAAGAAAACTAAACACCCCATTCACATATAAAGAGAACAGGGTGGGGGCCATAACACAGCCCTGGCGTACTCCTCTATTCACTGAGATTCTTTTAGTTTTCTGTTCTTGTGACCCCCATCTCACTTGGGCATAGTTGTCCTCGTGCAATCGGACAAACAGATTCAAAATAAACACAGGCATACCCATCTCAGCCAAAACTTTCCATAGTTGGTCCCGAGGGACCAGATCAAAGGCTGTCTTTAGATCGATGAAGGCAGGATAGAGACTGCCTCCACCTATCATGACTACCTTCCAGTAAATAAGAAGGAGCCTAAACACCTGGTCCATTGTTCCAATTTTGGACCTAAAACCCGCCTGGTATTGGGAAAGCATGATCTTATCCTCGGCCCAAGAGTGAATCCTCTGGAGTAATACCCTGCCAACAACTTTTTGGATAGCATCTATCAGGCTAATTGGTCGATAGTTGGCAGGGTCCTCCCTGGCCCCCTTCTTGAAGATGGGCACCACTTCAGCTCCCTTCCATGACTCTGGTATGGGGCAGCCATTAGCAATAGAGTTGATTAGGAGCATGATATACTTCGCCCAGTTACTGAGACTTGCACGGAATAAGTCCCCTGGGAGACCATCCGGTCCCGGCGCTTTTGAAGGAGTTATTTTATTAATTGCTGCTGTCACTTCATTTAAGTTAAAGTAATCTGTAATACTAGGAGTTGGGCAAGTAATTAACTTGACACAGGCTCCTCCCTTGTGTGTTGTGACTGTCCCAGTGTATATATTCCTAAAGTGATCAAACCAGTCTTGGCTGGATATATGGTTGGCAATTACATCTGGATCATTCCTATTAGCCCCCCTAACAAGGTTCCAGAAAGAGTAGGCATTGTTTTCCAGACTCGCGTCCTTTAGGTTCTGACAATGTGACTCGTCCCAATCTAATTTTGCACGTCGCAGCGTCGCCTTGTACTCCTTCCTAGCACATTGGACACGGGAGATATTTTTACTTTTAATAGCTATGACTAAAGCCTTCCTTTTCTGTCTGCCAATTTTTGAGAACCAGGCATGACTGCTTCTTGGGCAAGCTTTTGCAGATCTATGGTTAGCAGTAGTCATGAACAGGGATCCCAGCTGTTCTACCGTTCTTGTGTAGACATCTAGCACTTTCTGTGGGGCATTAAGGTTAAGGGATGCTTCTTGTAGGTCTATTAGGTTTTCAGCCAGTAGGCGATTAATTTCAGCCATCTTGACTTCATTAACGACTACTTTAGACCACTTAAGATGTCTCCTGCTATTTGAGGGAACTATTTCCTTGGTCATCAGGTTATTAAATGCCTCGGAGACTGGGCCAGGAGAGGACCAAAGGATTGTGGTCTCTGTCGATGGATGGGACAACTTCTATATCAATTATACTTCTCCACAGTCTTATATCTATTAAAATATAGTCGATGCGGGATGGGCAACTAATTCTATTATACATGCAAGCCCCACCAGGATCTGATATTGTTCTGCCATTTGCAGCCCTTAACCCATATTCCAAGACAAGTGCATTCAGCTGTATTGCAACCTATGACCATTTTTTGATGGGGGGAATACTTAGGGGGGGAATAACCCACCTAGTATCATCCTCCTCCAGCCCCATCATGTCTCCCGAACTGAGGGGTTCAAACGTACAATTAAGGTCTCCCGCTATTATAAGGAGCGAGTCAGGGTGGCATTTAGACAGCTCTTGCTCCAAAGAAGATACAGTAGGTGAAGTGATACCCCCTTTTGTCCCTCTCACATACACATTAAACAGTTCAAGAGGTATGGTCCCTTCCTTCCCACTTATAGTAAGCCTCATTATATCAGGGCTTGCACAATTATGATCGATGATTCTATAACCCAAGGCAATATTAACCCAGGCCATCAGGCCTCCTGAGGGACGGCCTTTCCCCAGGGAGACAGCTGGCAGAAAGAAGCAAGTATACCCAGATTTGTAGAGGGGAACTAAGCTCCAGGTTTCCTGGAAGAGGCAGATGTCTTGGCCTTCTATTAACCTGTTCCAGTCGGGTAAAAGCAGCTTACTACCAAGACCAGCTATATTCCAGGAGATAATCTAGAACTGCGGGTGTGGAATCACAAGGGCCGCCTCGCATGAGGGTGTCACTTGGGGTTGCAATGATGGATCTGATCTAACAACAGAGGTTACCCTGTTTGGTTCTATAAGTTGGTTCCTCAGATTGTCAATATTATAGTCAATATTAAAGTTATTAAAATAATTTGTCGACAATTGGCCAGGAACACTTAAGGGGTATGTGCAGAGAGTTTTTAAATTACTATTATAACAAGTCTCTATAGGCTCAGAGTAAGGGACAGGGGCTGTTCTCAGTCAGTCATTGACATCCAATATAGATCCTCCCTCAACACTGTGCTCTGCTACTTTGCCCTTGGCCCCCGTATCAGTGGACATTGGAGAATTTCTAAATTGGATGACTGAGGACCCTGGTGGACATGTCCAAAATTCTAATGCCCAAAAAATTTGCCGCCAGATCAGGCTTTGTCAAGGTTAGTTCGATATAGTCAAGGGAACGGTTATGAATCGTACATCGCCGAACCCTGGCTATATCATCCCGTATCAACGACCGACAGCTCCTAACGTGGCAGATCCAATGTATAGTCCTATTTTTTAAGGTGTCTTCATTTTCACGGTCATCGCATGAAGTAAGCTTCGGGACATTGACCATATAAACTGTACGCGTCTGTCCAGTGGGGTAGTTCAAAACATTTTCTAAATGCGGCTGATCTTTAGGGCGCTGACAGGGATCTGCTGGTGTATGAAAGGATCTAGCATTTGTTGTAATAGATTGGAGAGGCAAATGTGCTGCCTGGTCGATAAACAGAGGGATTTGAGAAGGAGCTGTCTGTTGGTAATAGGGGGTCTTAATAGCAAGTGGTTTAAGGGAGGAAGGAGAACCATGATGTACAGGGGGTCGTTCATTTTGTACATTTATGTGTACCCTATGGGGGTATGGGATAGATGTTTTATTTGCAGCCAGCTTGCGGTAGATGTCACTTGGGGCTATTAATTTAACTACTGCCACTAGCTCCTCAATCATCACCCTCATTGCACCAATTTCTAGCCTAAGCTCATTGACAATCTGCAAGGGGTCTTCAAGTGCTGGAGCACCAGTCCCTCCTGGCTTAGGCAAACCTGCAAGAGCATTAGGGCCTAAAGTTTGGGATTGTTGTGCTGGCTCCTCCCGCAAGTCAGGGGCCTCAGCCAACACCGCAAACCGATTAGAGCAGGAGATAGCAAGAGCCTCTGAGTTGATTGTGGAATCTCTGGACAATTGACTATTCTCACACTGTGTGGAGGCAATCCCCCCCTGTGCTGGCATAGTATGATCGTTCTCGCCACTAGGTGCAGCGCGGCTTTGAGAAGGTTTCTGGAACATAGACGGGGTTATAGTACGACGGGACTGCTCCCGGGTACTTCCTAGTAGGGTTTTCTCCGCACCAGTGGCCACAGGCAATTCAGATTTGAGAATCCCTTCACATTAGGGTCTCGATTCTATCGATCACACAATTATTAACACTGCGCTTGACAGTTTTCCTAGCCTTTTTGACCTTGCCCACCCCGCTATTTGCTCCATTTGCCCCCCCAGACTTTCCATTGCTTTCCTTTTGCCCATGGTTACTCTAATATAAACTACTTGAATGCTAAGGCGTAGAATAGAGTAAGAGCCTATGAGGCGATGTTTAACAACAAAACAGTATCGCTGCTGAGACTAGCCCAGTTATCAATTCTGGTATCACTATGCAGCCCGGATCAACACAGTACCTTAGTATGTATCACATAGGTCCAACCGATGACACGTTAGGAATGTTAGGGAGGTAGCCCTGCCCTGCCTTCTCCTGGCGTTGATGGGCGCAGGACGGGCCCGCCCCTGGTCCAGGCTTCGCCCGGGCGCGGGCCGCGTGCGTCCCACGCCGTGGTTGCTGGTGGTGCATTTTGAGCGCGAGGGTGATGCAAGTTCCTCCCTCCTGGGAGTGGAGCACTCTGGGGCTTGGAGTCCCCGCAGCAGGATTCGGCAGAGGTAAAGTCGCGTATTACGAAATGTTAATACAAAATAAAAGAAGTCAAGGAGGATGCGCTACTTCTTGTAATGAAGGTTGGGGAATAAAAGATCTTTTCACACTACCATCTAAAAAATGTGTGACAGGAGACCATAGGTGAAATCGCTTTGTGGAGAGCGAGATTGGATGAACCAGAGTCGTGTATAATCTTTGATTGTGGCAAATAGCATACCACCAGGCGAGATATGACAGTTTGGAAGTATCCTTGAAATCCTTTGTTATCTGTTGAAAGGCAACTGCTAATAGTAAATCAATGATTCGTAATTGTGAATGACTTTTTTGCCAATCAGAGGACAAGCTACCTAAGAAAATATTAATAAAGGACATGGGAGCTGTGGTACTGAAACTTGTTCCCAAAACTTGAAGGCATATGGGTATGTAAATAGCATATGTCGGCAATGTCATGAGAGCGAGTCCAGCATGTATTGGGAGTAGCAGCGTGTATCTTGTGTAAGTGTGCGGGGGTAAAAAGCAGGTTGTTATAGATAAAAAAATTGTTTGGGTGGTGCTTGCTGCTCTGGAGGATATCCTTATTTTTAGCCATATTTTGGTCCATAAAGAGATGGGCCAATCAATGCCATTGCAATCAAGACATGAAGCAGATGCCATCTCGCAGTAAGTGTTTTTAATTTATCTATGTACTTATCGAAGTTGAGAAAGATAGATGTGGCTATAGATGAAGAAAAACCAAAGTCTGAGATATTTTATATGTTTGGAGTTCCGAGTACATTTGGAGATCTGAAAGTCTTCTTTGAACGTGTATTTGGTTAAAGGCATAATCTCACATTTGCCCGTATTTCATTTATTTAATTTATACCCCGACACTAAACCATAAGCTTCAACCTCCTGTAAAAATGTAGGGAGTGAGGATTGTGGCTGAGAAAGGAAGAGCAATATGTCATCTGCAGAAGTAGCAAGTTTGAAGTGTTGGGAGTCGGATGTAAAACCCGTAAAGGAGTGATTCTGCCGTATTCGAGAAAGAAAAGGTTCTAACGCTAAATTAAAAAGAAAAGGGAATAAAGGCCAACCTTGGCGGACACCTCTATGAAGAGTGAAGTAAGAAAATACAAGACCATTGGTAGATTTGGCTGCCCTGGGTTCTGAATAGAGCAAAGCATTCAAGGAGATAATTTTGGGACTGAAGCCGAACCATTTAAGAGCTTGAAAAATAAATGGCCATGAGACTCTATTGAAGGCTTTCTCCGAATCGAGGGCAATTGCAGCCACTGAATCTGAGTGGTGAGACATCTTAGATAAAATACTGAAGAACAGTCTAGTATTGTCTTTAATATTGCGATTTTTGACACAGCCTGATTGCTCCTTGCCCAGCAGCATAGGCAGGTGCGGTTCTAATCGTATGGCTAATGCTTCTGAAATTTTTTTATAATTCACATTAACCAACGAGATGGGTCTATAAATTTTGCAATATCTAGAGTCCTTACCATCTTTAGGTTTTAAACAAATCAATGCCTCTAAAAATTAACCTGATGAGTTGCAGGAAGAAGTAAAGAATGAGATGAGAGCATGCAAGTGCGGAATAAGAAATTGAAATTTGACTGTGAATCCGTGAGGGCCCAGAGCTTTATCTTTCTTAAGAATCTTAAGTGCAGCTAACAGTTCATCATGTGTAATATCGGATGTCCAAAGTATAGCAGTATCCGGAGGTATAGTTTCTGGAGTGTATAGAGCTTCATAGAAACGTACAAATTCTTGAAGCATCTCTGGGTCTTTATGTTTTGCTGTTTGATTATCAGCTATAATGGAGTCAATGTGAAGCCTGTTTTGCTTAATCTTAAAATAATTGGCTAACAATTTACCTGATTTATTTTGGCCACCATAGTATTTCGCGCTCGACTTTAGTAAAAATGAAGATGATTTATTAAAAGCTATCTTTGCATTTGTAAGGTCTTCCAGGCTGTCCTTTGTTTTAGAGGTGTAGAAGGCATGTTCTAATGTTTTAATTTTAGTAAGAAGTGTATTGTTTTAAAAGATTTGCGTTTGTTTGACGAGTATCTGATAATAAAGTCCCGGGCGGTGGCTTTAAAAGCGTCCCAGATTGAACGAAAGAGGAGAGCATCAGTTTGATTGGTTTGGAAATATTTGTGCATAAAAGTGATAAAGGAAGTATTAATGATGGGATCAATAAGTAAGGAGTTATTGAAACACCATCTCTTGGGGGACGTGGATTGATGGAGGATATCTAGTTGAATGGTAACAGGAGCATGATCAGAGATGAGGATGGGTCCTATATGTGCTGAGAGCAGAGATTACAAAATATTGTGTGTGATGAAAATATGGTAAATTATGAATTGTGTCTGATGTGGTGGAGAAAAAAAGGAGTATTCTCTCAAGTTCGGGTTGCAAAGTCTCCAGGCATCAACTAAATTTCTCTGTTCAATAGTGCGCAAAAAAGCTTTGTGTGGTTTGTTTGAGATGAAGGAAACCTTGGAATTCCGATCAAGGAAGGGATTCATTACTTGGGTGCACTCGCCCGCAAAAATGAGGTTCTCTGTGGGATGTTGTAAAAGTAGTTGGGATATGGGGGTCCAAAATGAGACATCCCCAGTGGTAGTAGCATATATGTTAAATAGGGATATGGAAGTTTTCCCTATCAAAAGATTGGTGAGCAACCATCTGCCCTCTGTATCTGATTCCTGTGAGATGAGTTTGACTTTCAGTGCTTTATGACATAAGGTTATGACACCATTTCTTTTACCATCACCCGGTGAGAAAAAGATAAGGAATATAAAAACCATTTGTAATGAATTGAAAAGAAAAAGGAGATAAGGGAGAGAGAATTGATAGAAGGAAGTACGATAGAAGATATAGTCAAAGAAAGAAAACAAGAGAGTGGCAGGGGAGAGACAACATAGTATGAGAAGCAGTAGGAAAAGAAAGACTATACCTACATAAAATCCTAAATATGTCAGGCGGGGGAGGGGGTAGGAGGCCACATGGAAGGATGACACGTCCAGACTCCGTGGGGTTGGGTAGAGAGTTTCCAAAAGGGGATGACATATTAGAAGGATACATCAGACAAACAAGAATGGGGTCCTGTAAAAAGAAAGAATGCATTAGTAACATTCAAAAAAGAACAATACTGAATAAGAGCAGTTGTCAAAACTTTAAGGCAAATGCTATACAAGTGTAACATGAAAATAAAAAGCTATCAAGGCGAGTGAACGAGTATATTATGCTTATGCTTAAACTAAACAGTCAAACAAAGCTAGGAAAAAGTCACTTGAAACGTGAACTAGGAGCAATGTATGTTGAGAAAGCTTTGTAGCTTAACTGGATCCTCGTAGGTAATGGTGTTGTTATTATAAGTGACTTTGAAAAGGCAAGGGCGGTATAAGCCAAATCCAATTGAACGAAGGACTGGTCTCAATGCTAAGAACTCTTTGCGTGTGTCTGCTGTGGATTTCGCATAGTCCTGTGAGAAGAAGAGCTGAGTTCCCAAGGAGGAGATGTGTTTGATGGATCTGACCACTGAAAGCACCTTGAGGAGATCTGTGGATTCAAGGTAGTATAATATAATTCCTCTTGGTTTCCTCATGCCTGAAGCCGATGGGTGCGAAGAACCTAATCTGTGCGCACGTTAAATATTGAGAGATGTATCCTCAGGAAGGTGTAACACTGTTGGCAGGAACTGCTTGAAAAAAGTAATAGGGTCTGAGCCTTCTGAACCCTCCGCTAGACCATAAATACGAAGGTTATTTTGCCGGTTTCTATTTTCAAAGTTTTCAACCTGCTTCTGTAAAGAAGTGATCTGTGAGTGAAGATTCTCAACTTTGACTAAGGAAGTACCCATCGCTTCCACACTATGTTCTACGTTGGATATTCTTTCTTCCATCTTTGACCAACCATTTGTTAAAATTTGTAATTTGGAGTTTGTTTCTTCAACAAACGACGTAGATCCCGAATTTCCTCTAAGAGCAAATCCATGGATACAGAAGGTGCTTGTTTTGGTGGAGATGGAGGGTCCTTTTTCAACCTTTTAGATGATGCTTTAGTGATTGAAGAAGAAGCATTCATGGAAGATGAAAAAGATGAAGAAGCCATTTTAAGTGCTGGAGTCACAGAGTCTTCCATTTGGATGTGAGGAACACGTAGTTTTGAATGTACAATAAATGTGCGACTTGTTGAAATTCAACACCGGTTTTGCTTTCTTCAATCTGCCCATACAACACTGTGGTGAATTTGAATACTTCCAAAGTTGCGTAGAGCTTCAAAAAAACAAAAGCCTTATCTTTACAATATTAGCCTTGTTAATAGTATTAAAGTCTGTACATTGATAATACATCAGCTGGAGAGTCAGAACTCATACACTACTATGCACCAAAAAATTCACAAAACTCATAAAAATAATTTGTGAGCTTAAGCAATATGTA